>NC_138986.1:69956709-75406612 GCF_964341445.2 Mesoplodon mirus | reverse complement strand
GGAAAGGGTGGGAACAGTTCAGCAGCAGCTGGCCTGGGGCTCAGCTCACGTTTACTCACAGATGCCTCGGCACGGTCCCCCAGCTTTGCAATGAGGACGCTCCTTGCGTGGGGGGTGGGTTGCTGGCTGTATGGGAGATGGTTCCCCACCTCTGACCAATTTCAGAATTGTTTACTGCTGGAGCAAGTGCCGTGATAGGGATTTCCTCTGTATAACTCGTGGGTTCACTTTTTTTTTCTTTTATGGTTCAAGTTAGATTTTATTCCTCTTTTATGTATTTATAAATATAAGCATGGAAATAATTCATTCCTATAAATACATCTGTGTGACGGGAAGATTTTTTTCTGTTTTATTTTTAAATTTTATTTTTTAAAATTTTGAAATTTAATTTTATTTATGTTTTTATACAGCACTTTATTATTAGTTATGTATTTTATGCATATACATGTATACAGGTCAATCCCAATCTCCCAACTCATCCCACCACCACCACCCCATGGCTTCCCACACTTGGTGTCCATACGTGTGTTCTCTACCTCTGTGTCTCTATTTCTTCCCTGCAAACCAGTTCATCTGTACCATTTTTTTAGGTTCCACATATATGCATTAATATACAATATTTCTTTTCCTCTTTCTGACTTACTTCACTCTGTATGACAGTCTCTCGATCCATCGATGTCTCTACAAATGACCCAGTTTCATTCCTTTTTATGGCCGAGTAATATTCCATTTTATATATGTACCACATCTTTATCCATTCATCTGTCTGTGGGCATTTAGGTTGCTTCCATTACCTGGCTATTGTAAATAGTGCTGCAACGAACATTGTGGTGAATGTGCCTTTTTGAAATACGGTTTTCTCTGGTATATGCCCAGAAGTGGGATTGCTGGATCAGATGGTAATTCTATTTCTAGTTTTTTTAAGGAAAATCCATACTGTTCTCCATAGTGACTGTATCAATTTACATTCCCACCAATAGTGGAAGAGGGCTCCTTTTGTCCACACCCTCCCCAGAATTGGCTGTTTGTAGATTTTCTGATGATGCCGATTCTAACAGGTGTGAGGTGATACCTCATTGTAGTTTTGATTTGCATTTCTCTAATAATTAGTGCTGTTGAGCAGCTTTTCATGTGCGTCTTGGCCATCTCTGTGTCTCCTTTGAAGAAACGTCTCTTTAGATCTTCTGCCCATTTTTTTGGGTTGTTTGTTTTTTTAATATTAAGCTGCATGAGCTGTTTATATATATTGGAGATTAAACCTCTGTCCATTGATTCGTCTGCAACGATTTTCGCCCATTCTGAGGGATGCCTTTTTCCATTCCCGTGTTTTTTAACAAAAAAGGAAAGAAAGGAAAAGAAGCAGAACACTAATGTGCGTAAAATATGCCTTTTGAAATGGTCGTTTTGAAATATGGACGTCCTTTGAATTTTTTGGTCGATATGTGACCCCAGGATATGTTTTCAGGGCAGGTGTCATTTACAGGCCTGCAATGATTTTGAATATCAACTGACCATTATTGCTGGGATTAAAGCTGCTGTTGTGTGAAACGGCCACAAGGTGGCAGCAGTTCACCCTTACCAAATCTGGTTACTAGGGCAAGAGAGCCTCAGTGGAAGTGGTGTTCTAGATTGGAATTTAGAATGGAATGTGCCAGGAGAAAGCCCCTCACGTTTGTCTCACTACTTCTTGTTCGTGTTTTTAATTTAATTTTTTATTTTTTATTACAGCAAGTTTGATTACAGTGTTTGGCTTGTTGTAGGTGTGGAAGATGTGGTTCTTTTACACATATACAAATGACTGTTCTTCCTGGGATCCTTTTCCCATGTACGTTATGACAGAATGTTGAGTAGTCCTCTCTTGGTATTCTGTAGGTCTTTGGTGATTATATATGGCACCTGTGTTTGTATATGTCTGTTAACCCCGATATCGTAATGAAACCAATCCTCACACCTTTCCATTGGTGAACCATAAGTTTGTTTAATGAATCTGTGATTGCCCTTCTCCGTGGAAATATCTGCCCTGGTATCCATTTTTAGGTAACACCTATAAGTGATATGATATGTGTCTTTCACTTTCTGACTTACTACAAGTCACGTGATTACTTCTAGACTCATCTACGGTGCTGCAAATGGCATTGTGTCCTTTTTTCCCTCGGCTTCTCTTCTGCCTTAGCGGGGTCCATTTTCAACAATGTGATTCCCTGAGGTTTGTGGATTAGCTGACCTGGGCAGCCTTACCCTGCCGGCCCGCCCTCCCCAGGTGTGCCTCGTTGAGGTCAATATAAACAGCGCTCCAGGCAGCAATAGCCCCTGAAGCTGTGCCTGCCTCCATATTCTCTGGCCCGTCAGCAGTCTCGGGGCTGTGCTGGTGGGAGGGTGTGAGGGGCCACAGCTTTGTGGGTGGCCCGGTGTGAGTGGGGTTCTGCTGGCCTTTCTGCAGGAGTTGCCAGGCTGCCGCCTGTAAAGAAGAGGATGTGTCACCCATACCTTCCGCTGGAATTTCTCTCCGGACAGAGGTGAGGAAGGAAAAAAGCAGTGGGGGCCGGGACAGGAGGGGTATCTCAGGCAGGGCAATGGAAAGCTTCTGGAAGAGCGCCCGGGGCCAGGACCACCCTGGCTGGCCTGCAGGCACCAAGTTGGCCTGCGTGCTGTCGCTTGTGTGGCTCCACGGTCCTTCCTCTAGGCTTTCAAGCCCTTGTACATATTGAGGTGTTTTACCTGGAAAGGGTGGGAACAGTTCAGCAGCAGCTGGCCTGGGGCTCAGCTCACGTTTACTCACAGATGCCTCGGCACGGTCCCCCAGCTTTGCAATGAGGACGCTCCTTGCGTGGGGGGTGGGTTGCTGGCTGTATGGGAGATGGTTCCCCACCTCTGACCAATTTCAGAATTGTTTACTGCTGGAGCAAGTGCCGTGATAGGGATTTCCTCTGTATAACTCGTGGGTTCACTTTTTTTTTCTTTTATGGTTCAAGTTAGATTTTATTCCTCTTTTATGTATTTATGAATATAAGCATGGAAATAATTCATTCCTATAAATACATCTGTGTGACGGGAAGATTTTTTTCTGTTTTATTTTTAAATTTTATTTTTTAAAATTTTGAAATTTAATTTTATTTATGTTTTTATACAGCACTTTATTATTAGTTATGTATTTTATGCATATACATGTATACAGGTCAATCCCAATCTCCCAACTCATCCCACCACCACCACCCCATGGCTTCCCACACTTGGTGTCCATACGTGTGTTCTCTACCTCTGTGTCTCTATTTCTTCCCTGCAAACCAGTTCATCTGTACCATTTTTTTAGGTTCCACATATATGCATTAATATACAATATTTCTTTTCCTCTTTCTGACTTACTTCACTCTGTATGACAGTCTCTCGATCCATCGATGTCTCTACAAATGACCCAGTTTCATTCCTTTTTATGGCCGAGTAATATTCCATTTTATATATGTACCACATCTTTATCCATTCATCTGTCTGTGGGCATTTAGGTTGCTTCCATTACCTGGCTATTGTAAATAGTGCTGCAACGAACATTGTGGTGAATGTGCCTTTTTGAAATACGGTTTTCTCTGGTATATGCCCAGAAGTGGGATTGCTGGATCAGATGGTAATTCTATTTCTAGTTTTTTTAAGGAAAATCCATACTGTTCTCCATAGTGACTGTATCAATTTACATTCCCACCAATAGTGGAAGAGGGCTCCTTTTGTCCACACCCTCCCCAGAATTGGCTGTTTGTAGATTTTCTGATGATGCCGATTCTAACAGGTGTGAGGTGATACCTCATTGTAGTTTTGATTTGCATTTCTCTAATAATTAGTGCTGTTGAGCAGCTTTTCATGTGCGTCTTGGCCATCTCTGTGTCTCCTTTGAAGAAACGTCTCTTTAGATCTTCTGCCCATTTTTTTGGGTTGTTTGTTTTTTTAATATTAAGCTGCATGAGCTGTTTATATATATTGGAGATTAAACCTCTGTCCATTGATTCGTCTGCAACGATTTTCGCCCATTCTGAGGGATGCCTTTTTCCATTCCCGTGTTTTTTAACAAAAAAGGAAAGAAAGGAAAAGAAGCAGAACACTAATGTGCGTAAAATATGCCTTTTGAAATGGTCGTTTTGAAATATGGACGTCCTTTGAATTTTTTGGTCGATATGTGACCCCAGGATATGTTTTCAGGGCAGGTGTCATTTACAGGCCTGCAATGATTTTGAATATCAACTGACCATTATTGCTGGGATTAAAGCTGCTGTTGTGTGAAACGGCCACAAGGTGGCAGCAGTTCACCCTTACCAAATCTGGTTACTAGGGCAAGAGAGCCTCAGTGGAAGTGGTGTTCTAGATTGGAATTTAGAATGGAATGTGCCAGGAGAAAGCCCCTCACGTTTGTCTCACTACTTCTTGTTCGTGTTTTTAATTTAATTTTTTATTTTTTATTACAGCAAGTTTGATTACAGTGTTTGGCTTGTTGTAGGTGTGGAAGATGTGGTTCTTTTACACATATACAAATGACTGTTCTTCCTGGGATCCTTTTCCCATGTACGTTATGACAGAATGTTGAGTAGTCCTCTCTTGGTATTCTGTAGGTCTTTGGTGATTATATATGGCACCTGTGTTTGTATATGTCTGTTAACCCCGATATCGTAATGAAACCAATCCTCACACCTTTCCATTGGTGAACCATAAGTTTGTTTAATGAATCTGTGATTGCCCTTCTCCGTGGAAATATCTGCCCTGGTATCCATTTTTAGGTAACACCTATAAGTGATATGATATGTGTCTTTCACTTTCTGACTTACTACAAGTCACGTGATTACTTCTAGACTCATCTACGGTGCTGCAAATGGCATTGTGTCCTTTTTTCCCTCGGCTTCTCTTCTGCCTTAGCGGGGTCCATTTTCAACAATGTGATTCCCTGAGGTTTGTGGATTAGCTGACCTGGGCAGCCTTACCCTGCCGGCCCGCCCTCCCCAGGTGTGCCTCGTTGAGGTCAATATAAACAGCGCTCCAGGCAGCAATAGCCCCTGAAGCTGTGCCTGCCTCCATATTCTCTGGCCCGTCAGCAGTCTCGGGGCTGTGCTGGTGGGAGGGTGTGAGGGGCCACAGCTTTGTGGGTGGCCCGGTGTGAGTGGGGTTCTGCTGGCCTTTCTGCAGGAGTTGCCAGGCTGCCGCCTGTAAAGAAGAGGATGTGTCACCCATACCTTCCGCTGGAATTTCTCTCCGGACAGAGGTGAGGAAGGAAAAAAGCAGTGGGGGCCGGGACAGGAGGGGTATCTCAGGCAGGGCAATGGAAAGCTTCTGGAAGAGCGCCCGGGGCCAGGACCACCCTGGCTGGCCTGCAGGCACCAAGTTGGCCTGCGTGCTGTCGCTTGTGTGGCTCCACGGTCCTTCCTCTAGGCTTTCAAGCCCTTGTACATATTGAGGTGTTTTACCTGGAAAGGGTGGGAACAGTTCAGCAGCAGCTGGCCTGGGGCTCAGCTCACGTTTACTCACAGATGCCTCGGCACGGTCCCCCAGCTTTGCAATGAGGACGCTCCTTGCGTGGGGGGTGGGTTGCTGGCTGTATGGGAGATGGTTCCCCACCTCTGACCAATTTCAGAATTGTTTACTGCTGGAGCAAGTGCCGTGATAGGGATTTCCTCTGTATAACTCGTGGGTTCACTTTTTTTTTCTTTTATGGTTCAAGTTAGATTTTATTCCTCTTTTATGTATTTATAAATATAAGCATGGAAATAATTCATTCCTATAAATACATCTGTGTGACGGGAAGATTTTTTTCTGTTTTATTTTTAAATTTTATTTTTTAAAATTTTGAAATTTAATTTTATTTATGTTTTTATACAGCACTTTATTATTAGTTATGTATTTTATGCATATACATGTATACAGGTCAATCCCAATCTCCCAACTCATCCCACCACCACCACCCCATGGCTTCCCACACTTGGTGTCCATACGTGTGTTCTCTACCTCTGTGTCTCTATTTCTTCCCTGCAAACCAGTTCATCTGTACCATTTTTTTAGGTTCCACATATATGCATTAATATACAATATTTCTTTTCCTCTTTCTGACTTACTTCACTCTGTATGACAGTCTCTCGATCCATCGATGTCTCTACAAATGACCCAGTTTCATTCCTTTTTATGGCCGAGTAATATTCCATTTTATATATGTACCACATCTTTATCCATTCATCTGTCTGTGGGCATTTAGGTTGCTTCCATTACCTGGCTATTGTAAATAGTGCTGCAACGAACATTGTGGTGAATGTGCCTTTTTGAAATACGGTTTTCTCTGGTATATGCCCAGAAGTGGGATTGCTGGATCAGATGGTAATTCTATTTCTAGTTTTTTTAAGGAAACTCCATACTGTTCTCCATAGTGACTGTATCAATTTACATTCCCACCAATAGTGGAAGAGGGCTCCTTTTGTCCACACCCTCCCCAGAATTGGCTGTTTGTAGATTTTCTGATGATGCCGATTCTAACAGGTGTGAGGTGATACCTCATTGTAGTTTTGATTTGCATTTCTCTAATAATTAGTGCTGTTGAGCAGCTTTTCATGTGCGTCTTGGCCATCTCTGTGTCTCCTTTGAAGAAACGTCTCTTTAGATCTTCTGCCCATTTTTTTGGGTTGTTTGTTTTTTTAATATTAAGCTGCATGAGCTGTTTATATATATTGGAGATTAAACCTCTGTCCATTGATTCGTCTGCAACGATTTTCGCCCATTCTGAGGGATGCCTTTTTCCATTCCCGTGTTTTTTAACAAAAAAGGAAAGAAAGGAAAAGAAGCAGAACACTAATGTGCGTAAAATATGCCTTTTGAAATGGTCGTTTTGAAATATGGACGTCCTTTGAATTTTTTGGTCGATATGTGACCCCAGGATATGTTTTCAGGGCAGGTGTCATTTACAGGCCTGCAATGATTTTGAATATCAACTGACCATTATTGCTGGGATTAAAGCTGCTGTTGTGTGAAACGGCCACAAGGTGGCAGCAGTTCACCCTTACCAAATCTGGTTACTAGGGCAAGAGAGCCTCAGTGGAAGTGGTGTTCTAGATTGGAATTTAGAATGGAATGTGCCAGGAGAAAGCCCCTCACGTTTGTCTCACTACTTCTTGTTCGTGTTTTTAATTTAATTTTTTATTTTTTATTACAGCAAGTTTGATTACAGTGTTTGGCTTGTTGTAGGTGTGGAAGATGTGGTTCTTTTACACATATACAAATGACTGTTCTTCCTGGGATCCTTTTCCCATGTACGTTATGACAGAATGTTGAGTAGTCCTCTCTTGGTATTCTGTAGGTCTTTGGTGATTATATATGGCACCTGTGTTTGTATATGTCTGTTAACCCCGATATCGTAATGAAACCAATCCTCACACCTTTCCATTGGTGAACCATAAGTTTGTTTAATGAATCTGTGATTGCCCTTCTCCGTGGAAATATCTGCCCTGGTATCCATTTTTAGGTAACACCTATAAGTGATATGATATGTGTCTTTCACTTTCTGACTTACTACAAGTCACGTGATTACTTCTAGACTCATCTACGGTGCTGCAAATGGCATTGTGTCCTTTTTTCCCTCGGCTTCTCTTCTGCCTTAGCGGGGTCCATTTTCAACAATGTGATTCCCTGAGGTTTGTGGATTAGCTGACCTGGGCAGCCTTACCCTGCCGGCCCGCCCTCCCCAGGTGTGCCTCGTTGAGGTCAATATAAACAGCGCTCCAGGCAGCAATAGCCCCTGAAGCTGTGCCTGCCTCCATATTCTCTGGCCCGTCAGCAGTCTCGGGGCTGTGCTGGTGGGAGGGTGTGAGGGGCCACAGCTTTGTGGGTGGCCCGGTGTGAGTGGGGTTCTGCTGGCCTTTCTGCAGGAGTTGCCAGGCTGCCGCCTGTAAAGAAGAGGATGTGTCACCCATACCTTCCGCTGGAATTTCTCTCCGGACAGAGGTGAGGAAGGAAAAAAGCAGTGGGGGCCGGGACAGGAGGGGTATCTCAGGCAGGGCAATGGAAAGCTTCTGGAAGAGCGCCCGGGGCCAGGACCACCCTGGCTGGCCTGCAGGCACCAAGTTGGCCTGCGTGCTGTCGCTTGTGTGGCTCCACGGTCCTTCCTCTAGGCTTTCAAGCCCTTGTACATATTGAGGTGTTTTACCTGGAAAGGGTGGGAACAGTTCAGCAGCAGCTGGCCTGGGGCTCAGCTCACGTTTACTCACAGATGCCTCGGCACGGTCCCCCAGCTTTGCAATGAGGACGCTCCTTGCGTGGGGGGTGGGTTGCTGGCTGTATGGGAGATGGTTCCCCACCTCTGACCAATTTCAGAATTGTTTACTGCTGGAGCAAGTGCCGTGATAGGGATTTCCTCTGTATAACTCGTGGGTTCACTTTTTTTTTCTTTTATGGTTCAAGTTAGATTTTATTCCTCTTTTATGTATTTATGAATATAAGCATGGAAATAATTCATTCCTATAAATACATCTGTGTGACGGGAAGATTTTTTTCTGTTTTATTTTTAAATTTTATTTTTTAAAATTTTGAAATTTAATTTTATTTATGTTTTTATACAGCACTTTATTATTAGTTATGTATTTTATGCATATACATGTATACAGGTCAATCCCAATCTCCCAACTCATCCCACCACCACCACCCCATGGCTTCCCACACTTGGTGTCCATACGTGTGTTCTCTACCTCTGTGTCTCTATTTCTTCCCTGCAAACCAGTTCATCTGTACCATTTTTTTAGGTTCCACATATATGCATTAATATACAATATTTCTTTTCCTCTTTCTGACTTACTTCACTCTGTATGACAGTCTCTCGATCCATCGATGTCTCTACAAATGACCCAGTTTCATTCCTTTTTATGGCCGAGTAATATTCCATTTTATATATGTACCACATCTTTATCCATTCATCTGTCTGTGGGCATTTAGGTTGCTTCCATTACCTGGCTATTGTAAATAGTGCTGCAACGAACATTGTGGTGAATGTGCCTTTTTGAAATACGGTTTTCTCTGGTATATGCCCAGAAGTGGGATTGCTGGATCAGATGGTAATTCTATTTCTAGTTTTTTTAAGGAAAATCCATACTGTTCTCCATAGTGACTGTATCAATTTACATTCCCACCAATAGTGGAAGAGGGCTCCTTTTGTCCACACCCTCCCCAGAATTGGCTGTTTGTAGATTTTCTGATGATGCCGATTCTAACAGGTGTGAGGTGATACCTCATTGTAGTTTTGATTTGCATTTCTCTAATAATTAGTGCTGTTGAGCAGCTTTTCATGTGCGTCTTGGCCATCTCTGTGTCTCCTTTGAAGAAACGTCTCTTTAGATCTTCTGCCCATTTTTTTGGGTTGTTTGTTTTTTTAATATTAAGCTGCATGAGCTGTTTATATATATTGGAGATTAAACCTCTGTCCATTGATTCGTCTGCAACGATTTTCGCCCATTCTGAGGGATGCCTTTTTCCATTCCCGTGTTTTTTAACAAAAAAGGAAAGAAAGGAAAAGAAGCAGAACACTAATGTGCGTAAAATATGCCTTTTGAAATGGTCGTTTTGAAATATGGACGTCCTTTGAATTTTTTGGTCGATATGTGACCCCAGGATATGTTTTCAGGGCAGGTGTCATTTACAGGCCTGCAATGATTTTGAATATCAACTGACCATTATTGCTGGGATTAAAGCTGCTGTTGTGTGAAACGGCCACAAGGTGGCAGCAGTTCACCCTTACCAAATCTGGTTACTAGGGCAAGAGAGCCTCAGTGGAAGTGGTGTTCTAGATTGGAATTTAGAATGGAATGTGCCAGGAGAAAGCCCCTCACGTTTGTCTCACTACTTCTTGTTCGTGTTTTTAATTTAATTTTTTATTTTTTATTACAGCAAGTTTGATTACAGTGTTTGGCTTGTTGTAGGTGTGGAAGATGTGGTTCTTTTACACATATACAAATGACTGTTCTTCCTGGGATCCTTTTCCCATGTACGTTATGACAGAATGTTGAGTAGTCCTCTCTTGGTATTCTGTAGGTCTTTGGTGATTATATATGGCACCTGTGTTTGTATATGTCTGTTAACCCCGATATCGTAATGAAACCAATCCTCACACCTTTCCATTGGTGAACCATAAGTTTGTTTAATGAATCTGTGATTGCCCTTCTCCGTGGAAATATCTGCCTTGGTATCCATTTTTAGGTAACACCTATAAGTGATATGATATGTGTCTTTCACTTTCTGACTTACTACAAGTCACGTGATTACTTCTAGACTCATCTACGGTGCTGCAAATGGCATTGTGTCCTTTTTTCCCTCGGCTTCTCTTATGCCTTAGCGGGGTCCATTTTCAACAATGTGATTCCCTGAGGTTTGTGGATTAGCTGACCTGGGCAGCCTTACCCTGCCGGCCCGCCCTCCCCAGGTGTGCCTCGTTGAGGTCAATATAAACAGCGCTCCAGGCAGCAATAGCCCCTGAAGCTGTGCCTGCCTCCATATTCTCTGGCCCGTCAGCAGTCTCGGGGCTGTGCTGGTGGGAGGGTGTGAGGGGCCACAGCTTTGTGGGTGGCCCGGTGTGAGTGGGGTTCTGCTGGCCTTTCTGCAGGAGTTGCCAGGCTGCCGCCTGTAAAGAAGAGGATGTGTCACCCATACCTTCCGCTGGAATTTCTCTCCGGACAGAGGTGAGGAAGGAAAAAAGCAGTGGGGGCCGGGACAGGAGGGGTATCTCAGGCAGGGCAATGGAAAGCTTCTGGAAGAGCGCCCGGGGCCAGGACCACCCTGGCTGGCCTGCAGGCACCAAGTTGGCCTGCGTGCTGTCGCTTGTGTGGCTCCACGGTCCTTCCTCTAGGCTTTCAAGCCCTTGTACATATTGAGGTGTTTTACCTGGAAAGGGTGGGAACAGTTCAGCAGCAGCTGGCCTGGGGCTCAGCTCACGTTTACTCACAGATGCCTCGGCACGGTCCCCCAGCTTTGCAATGAGGACGCTCCTTGCGTGGGGGGTGGGTTGCTGGCTGTATGGGAGATGGTTCCCCACCTCTGACCAATTTCAGAATTGTTTACTGCTGGAGCAAGTGCCGTGATAGGGATTTCCTCTGTATAACTCGTGGGTTCACTTTTTTTTTCTTTTATGGTTCAAGTTAGATTTTATTCCTCTTTTATGTATTTATAAATATAAGCATGGAAATAATTCATTCCTATAAATACATCTGTGTGACGGGAAGATTTTTTTCTGTTTTATTTTTAAATTTTATTTTTTAAAATTTTGAAATTTAATTTTATTTATGTTTTTATACAGCACTTTATTATTAGTTATGTATTTTATGCATATACATGTATACAGGTCAATCCCAATCTCCCAACTCATCCCACCACCACCACCCCATGGCTTCCCACACTTGGTGTCCATACGTGTGTTCTCTACCTCTGTGTCTCTATTTCTTCCCTGCAAACCAGTTCATCTGTACCATTTTTTTAGGTTCCACATATATGCATTAATATACAATATTTCTTTTCCTCTTTCTGACTTACTTCACTCTGTATGACAGTCTCTCGATCCATCGATGTCTCTACAAATGACCCAGTTTCATTCCTTTTTATGGCCGAGTAATATTCCATTTTATATATGTACCACATCTTTATCCATTCATCTGTCTGTGGGCATTTAGGTTGCTTCCATTACCTGGCTATTGTAAATAGTGCTGCAACGAACATTGTGGTGAATGTGCCTTTTTGAAATACGGTTTTCTCTGGTATATGCCCAGAAGTGGGATTGCTGGATCAGATGGTAATTCTATTTCTAGTTTTTTTAAGGAAACTCCATACTGTTCTCCATAGTGACTGTATCAATTTACATTCCCACCAATAGTGGAAGAGGGCTCCTTTTGTCCACACCCTCCCCAGAATTGGCTGTTTGTAGATTTTCTGATGATGCCGATTCTAACAGGTGTGAGGTGATACCTCATTGTAGTTTTGATTTGCATTTCTCTAATAATTAGTGCTGTTGAGCAGCTTTTCATGTGCGTCTTGGCCATCTCTGTGTCTCCTTTGAAGAAACGTCTCTTTAGATCTTCTGCCCATTTTTTTGGGTTGTTTGTTTTTTTAATATTAAGCTGCATGAGCTGTTTATATATATTGGAGATTAAACCTCTGTCCATTGATTCGTCTGCAACGATTTTCGCCCATTCTGAGGGATGCCTTTTTCCATTCCCGTGTTTTTTAACAAAAAAGGAAAGAAAGGAAAAGAAGCAGAACACTAATGTGCGTAAAATATGCCTTTTGAAATGGTCGTTTTGAAATATGGACGTCCTTTGAATTTTTTGGTCGATATGTGACCCCAGGATATGTTTTCAGGGCAGGTGTCATTTACAGGCCTGCAATGATTTTGAATATCAACTGACCATTATTGCTGGGATTAAAGCTGCTGTTGTGTGAAACGGCCACAAGGTGGCAGCAGTTCACCCTTACCAAATCTGGTTACTAGGGCAAGAGAGCCTCAGTGGAAGTGGTGTTCTAGATTGGAATTTAGAATGGAATGTGCCAGGAGAAAGCCCCTCACGTTTGTCTCACTACTTCTTGTTCGTGTTTTTAATTTAATTTTTTATTTTTTATTACAGCAAGTTTGATTACAGTGTTTGGCTTGTTGTAGGTGTGGAAGATGTGGTTCTTTTACACATATACAAATGACTGTTCTTCCTGGGATCCTTTTCCCATGTACGTTATGACAGAATGTTGAGTAGTCCTCTCTTGGTATTCTGTAGGTCTTTGGTGATTATATATGGCACCTGTGTTTGTATATGTCTGTTAACCCCGATATCGTAATGAAACCAATCCTCACACCTTTCCATTGGTGAACCATAAGTTTGTTTAATGAATCTGTGATTGCCCTTCTCCGTGGAAATATCTGCCCTGGTATCCATTTTTAGGTAACACCTATAAGTGATATGATATGTGTCTTTCACTTTCTGACTTACTACAAGTCACGTGATTACTTCTAGACTCATCTACGGTGCTGCAAATGGCATTGTGTCCTTTTTTCCCTCGGCTTCTCTTCTGCCTTAGCGGGGTCCATTTTCAACAATGTGATTCCCTGAGGTTTGTGGATTAGCTGACCTGGGCAGCCTTACCCTGCCGGCCCGCCCTCCCCAGGTGTGCCTCGTTGAGGTCAATATAAACAGCGCTCCAGGCAGCAATAGCCCCTGAAGCTGTGCCTGCCTCCATATTCTCTGGCCCGTCAGCAGTCTCGGGGCTGTGCTGGTGGGAGGGTGTGAGGGGCCACAGCTTTGTGGGTGGCCCGGTGTGAGTGGGGTTCTGCTGGCCTTTCTGCAGGAGTTGCCAGGCTGCCGCCTGTAAAGAAGAGGATGTGTCACCCATACCTTCCGCTGGAATTTCTCTCCGGACAGAGGTGAGGAAGGAAAAAAGCAGTGGGGGCCGGGACAGGAGGGGTATCTCAGGCAGGGCAATGGAAAGCTTCTGGAAGAGCGCCCGGGGCCAGGACCACCCTGGCTGGCCTGCAGGCACCAAGTTGGCCTGCGTGCTGTCGCTTGTGTGGCTCCACGGTCCTTCCTCTAGGCTTTCAAGCCCTTGTACATATTGAGGTGTTTTACCTGGAAAGGGTGGGAACAGTTCAGCAGCAGCTGGCCTGGGGCTCAGCTCACGTTTACTCACAGATGCCTCGGCACGGTCCCCCAGCTTTGCAATGAGGACGCTCCTTGCGTGGGGGGTGGGTTGCTGGCTGTATGGGAGATGGTTCCCCACCTCTGACCAATTTCAGAATTGTTTACTGCTGGAGCAAGTGCCGTGATAGGGATTTCCTCTGTATAACTCGTGGGTTCACTTTTTTTTTCTTTTATGGTTCAAGTTAGATTTTATTCCTCTTTTATGTATTTATGAATATAAGCATGGAAATAATTCATTCCTATAAATACATCTGTGTGACGGGAAGATTTTTTTCTGTTTTATTTTTAAATTTTATTTTTTAAAATTTTGAAATTTAATTTTATTTATGTTTTTATACAGCACTTTATTATTAGTTATGTATTTTATGCATATACATGTATACAGGTCAATCCCAATCTCCCAACTCATCCCACCACCACCACCCCATGGCTTCCCACACTTGGTGTCCATACGTGTGTTCTCTACCTCTGTGTCTCTATTTCTTCCCTGCAAACCAGTTCATCTGTACCATTTTTTTAGGTTCCATATATATGCATTAATATACAATATTTCTTTTCCTCTTTCTGACTTACTTCACTCTGTATGACAGTCTCTCGATCCATCGATGTCTCTACAAATGACCCAGTTTCATTCCTTTTTATGGCCGAGTAATATTCCATTTTATATATGTACCACATCTTTATCCATTCATCTGTCTGTGGGCATTTAGGTTGCTTCCATTACCTGGCTATTGTAAATAGTGCTGCAACGAACATTGTGGTGAATGTGCCTTTTTGAAATACGGTTTTCTCTGGTATATGCCCAGAAGTGGGATTGCTGGATCAGATGGTAATTCTATTTCTAGTTTTTTTAAGGAAAATCCATACTGTTCTCCATAGTGACTGTATCAATTTACATTCCCACCAATAGTGGAAGAGGGCTCCTTTTGTCCACACCCTCCCCAGAATTGGCTGTTTGTAGATTTTCTGATGATGCCGATTCTAACAGGTGTGAGGTGATACCTCATTGTAGTTTTGATTTGCATTTCTCTAATAATTAGTGCTGTTGAGCAGCTTTTCATGTGCGTCTTGGCCATCTCTGTGTCTCCTTTGAAGAAACGTCTCTTTAGATCTTCTGCCCATTTTTTTGGGTTGTTTGTTTTTTTAATATTAAGCTGCATGAGCTGTTTATATATATTGGAGATTAAACCTCTGTCCATTGATTCGTCTGCAACGATTTTCGCCCATTCTGAGGGATGCCTTTTTCCATTCCCGTGTTTTTTAACAAAAAAGGAAAGAAAGGAAAAGAAGCAGAACACTAATGTGCGTAAAATATGCCTTTTGAAATGGTCGTTTTGAAATATGGACGTCCTTTGAATTTTTTGGTCGATATGTGACCCCAGGATATGTTTTCAGGGCAGGTGTCATTTACAGGCCTGCAATGATTTTGAATATCAACTGACCATTATTGCTGGGATTAAAGCTGCTGTTGTGTGAAACGGCCACAAGGTGGCAGCAGTTCACCCTTACCAAATCTGGTTACTAGGGCAAGAGAGCCTCAGTGGAAGTGGTGTTCTAGATTGGAATTTAGAATGGAATGTGCCAGGAGAAAGCCCCTCACGTTTGTCTCACTACTTCTTGTTCGTGTTTTTAATTTAATTTTTTATTTTTTATTACAGCAAGTTTGATTACAGTGTTTGGCTTGTTGTAGGTGTGGAAGATGTGGTTCTTTTACACATATACAAATGACTGTTCTTCCTGGGATCCTTTTCCCATGTACGTTATGACAGAATGTTGAGTAGTCCTCTCTTGGTATTCTGTAGGTCTTTGGTGATTATATATGGCACCTGTGTTTGTATATGTCTGTTAACCCCGATATCGTAATGAAACCAATCCTCACACCTTTCCATTGGTGAACCATAAGTTTGTTTAATGAATCTGTGATTGCCCTTCTCCGTGGAAATATCTGCCTTGGTATCCATTTTTAGGTAACACCTATAAGTGATATGATATGTGTCTTTCACTTTCTGACTTACTACAAGTCACGTGATTACTTCTAGACTCATCTACGGTGCTGCAAATGGCATTGTGTCCTTTTTTCCCTCGGCTTCTCTTATGCCTTAGCGGGGTCCATTTTCAACAATGTGATTCCCTGAGGTTTGTGGATTAGCTGACCTGGGCAGCCTTACCCTGCCGGCCCGCCCTCCCCAGGTGTGCCTCGTTGAGGTCAATATAAACAGCGCTCCAGGCAGCAATAGCCCCTGAAGCTGTGCCTGCCTCCATATTCTCTGGCCCGTCAGCAGTCTCGGGGCTGTGCTGGTGGGAGGGTGTGAGGGGCCACAGCTTTGTGGGTGGCCCGGTGTGAGTGGGGTTCTGCTGGCCTTTCTGCAGGAGTTGCCAGGCTGCCGCCTGTAAAGAAGAGGATGTGTCACCCATACCTTCCGCTGGAATTTCTCTCCGGACAGAGGTGAGGAAGGAAAAAAGCAGTGGGGGCCGGGACAGGAGGGGTATCTCAGGCAGGGCAATGGAAAGCTTCTGGAAGAGCGCCCGGGGCCAGGACCACCCTGGCTGGCCTGCAGGCACCAAGTTGGCCTGCGTGCTGTCGCTTGTGTGGCTCCACGGTCCTTCCTCTAGGCTTTCAAGCCCTTGTACATATTGAGGTGTTTTACCTGGAAAGGGTGGGAACAGTTCAGCAGCAGCTGGCCTGGGGCTCAGCTCACGTTTACTCACAGATGCCTCGGCGCGGTCCCCCAGCTTTGCAATGAGGACGCTCCTTGCGTGGGGGGTGGGTTGCTGGCTGTATGGGAGATGGTTCCCCACCTCTGACCAATTTCAGAATTGTTTACTGCTGGAGCAAGTGCCGTGATAGGGATTTCCTCTGTATAACTCGTGGGTTCACTTTTTTTTTCTTTTATGGTTCAAGTTAGATTTTATTCCTCTTTTATGTATTTATAAATATAAGCATGGAAATAATTCATTCCTATAAATACATCTGTGTGACGGGAAGATTTTTTTCTGTTTTATTTTTAAATTTTATTTTTTAAAATTTTGAAATTTAATTTTATTTATGTTTTTATACAGCACTTTATTATTAGTTATGTATTTTATGCATATACATGTATACAGGTCAATCCCAATCTCCCAACTCATCCCACCACCACCACCCCATGGCTTCCCACACTTGGTGTCCATACGTGTGTTCTCTACCTCTGTGTCTCTATTTCTTCCCAGCAAACCAGTTCATCTGTACCATTTTTTTAGGTTCCACATATATGCATTAATATACAATATTTCTTTTCCTCTTTCTGACTTACTTCACTCTGTATGACAGTCTCTCGATCCATCGATGTCTCTACAAATGACCCAGTTTCATTCCTTTTTATGGCCGAGTAATATTCCATTTTATATATGTACCACATCTTTATCCATTCATCTGTCTGTGGGCATTTAGGTTGCTTCCATTACCTGGCTATTGTAAATAGTGCTGCAACGAACATTGTGGTGAATGTGCCTTTTTGAAATACGGTTTTCTCTGGTATATGCCCAGAAGTGGGATTGCTGGATCAGATGGTAATTCTATTTCTAGTTTTTTTAAGGAAAATCCATACTGTTCTCCATAGTGACTGTATCAATTTACATTCCCACCAATAGTGGAAGAGGGCTCCTTTTGTCCACACCCTCCCCAGAATTGGCTGTTTGTAGATTTTCTGATGATGCCGATTCTAACAGGTGTGAGGTGATACCTCATTGTAGTTTTGATTTGCATTTCTCTAATAATTAGTGCTGTTGAGCAGCTTTTCATGTGCGTCTTGGCCATCTCTGTGTCTCCTTTGAAGAAACGTCTCTTTAGATCTTCTGCCCATTTTTTTGGGTTGTTTGTTTTTTTAATATTAAGCTGCATGAGCTGTTTATATATATTGGAGATTAAACCTCTGTCCATTGATTCGTCTGCAACGATTTTCGCCCATTCTGAGGGATGCCTTTTTCCATTCCCGTGTTTTTTAACAAAAAAGGAAAGAAAGGAAAAGAAGCAGAACACTAATGTGCGTAAAATATGCCTTTTGAAATGGTCGTTTTGAAATATGGACGTCCTTTGAATTTTTTGGTCGATATGTGACCCCAGGATATGTTTTCAGGGCAGGTGTCATTTACAGGCCTGCAATGATTTTGAATATCAACTGACCATTATTGCTGGGATTAAAGCTGCTGTTGTGTGAAACGGCCACAAGGTGGCAGCAGTTCACCCTTACCAAATCTGGTTACTAGGGCAAGAGAGCCTCAGTGGAAGTGGTGTTCTAGATTGGAATTTAGAATGGAATGTGCCAGGAGAAAGCCCCTCACGTTTGTCTCACTACTTCTTGTTCGTGTTTTTAATTTAATTTTTTATTTTTTATTACAGCAAGTTTGATTACAGTGTTTGGCTTGTTGTAGGTGTGGAAGATGTGGTTCTTTTACACATATACAAATGACTGTTCTTCCTGGGATCCTTTTCCCATGTACGTTATGACAGAATGTTGAGTAGTCCTCTCTTGGTATTCTGTAGGTCTTTGGTGATTATATATGGCACCTGTGTTTGTATATGTCTGTTAACCCCGATATCGTAATGAAACCAATCCTCACACCTTTCCATTGGTGAACCATAAGTTTGTTTAATGAATCTGTGATTGCCCTTCTCCGTGGAAATATCTGCCTTGGTATCCATTTTTAGGTAACACCTATAAGTGATATGATATGTGTCTTTCACTTTCTGACTTACTACAAGTCACGTGATTACTTCTAGACTCATCTACGGTGCTGCAAATGGCATTGTGTCCTTTTTTCCCTCGGCTTCTCTTATGCCTTAGCGGGGTCCATTTTCAACAATGTGATTCCCTGAGGTTTGTGGATTAGCTGACCTGGGCAGCCTTACCCTGCCGGCCCGCCCTCCCCAGGTGTGCCTCGTTGAGGTCAATATAAACAGCGCTCCAGGCAGCAATAGCCCCTGAAGCTGTGCCTGCCTCCATATTCTCTGGCCCGTCAGCAGTCTCGGGGCTGTGCTGGTGGGAGGGTGTGAGGGGCCACAGCTTTGTGGGTGGCCCGGTGTGAGTGGGGTTCTGCTGGCCTTTCTGCAGGAGTTGCCAGGCTGCCGCCTGTAAAGAAGAGGATGTGTCACCCATACCTTCCGCTGGAATTTCTCTCCGGACAGAGGTGAGGAAGGAAAAAAGCAGTGGGGGCCGGGACAGGAGGGGTATCTCAGGCAGGGCAATGGAAAGCTTCTGGAAGAGCGCCCGGGGCCAGGACCACCCTGGCTGGCCTGCAGGCACCAAGTTGGCCTGCGTGCTGTCGCTTGTGTGGCTCCACGGTCCTTCCTCTAGGCTTTCAAGCCCTTGTACATATTGAGGTGTTTTACCTGGAAAGGGTGGGAACAGTTCAGCAGCAGCTGGCCTGGGGCTCAGCTCACGTTTACTCACAGATGCCTCGGCACGGTCCCCCAGCTTTGCAATGAGGACGCTCCTTGCGTGGGGGGTGGGTTGCTGGCTGTATGGGAGATGGTTCCCCACCTCTGACCAATTTCAGAATTGTTTACTGCTGGAGCAAGTGCCGTGATAGGGATTTCCTCTGTATAACTCGTGGGTTCACTTTTTTTTTCTTTTATGGTTCAAGTTAGATTTTATTCCTCTTTTATGTATTTATAAATATAAGCATGGAAATAATTCATTCCTATAAATACATCTGTGTGACGGGAAGATTTTTTTCTGTTTTATTTTTAAATTTTATTTTTTAAAATTTTGAAATTTAATTTTATTTATGTTTTTATACAGCACTTTATTATTAGTTATGTATTTTATGCATATACATGTATACAGGTCAATCCCAATCTCCCAACTCATCCCACCACCACCACCCCATGGCTTCCCACACTTGGTGTCCATACGTGTGTTCTCTACCTCTGTGTCTCTATTTCTTCCCTGCAAACCAGTTCATCTGTACCATTTTTTTAGGTTCCACATATATGCATTAATATACAATATTTCTTTTCCTCTTTCTGACTTACTTCACTCTGTATGACAGTCTCTCGATCCATCGATGTCTCTACAAATGACCCAGTTTCATTCCTTTTTATGGCCGAGTAATATTCCATTTTATATATGTACCACATCTTTATCCATTCATCTGTCTGTGGGCATTTAGGTTGCTTCCATTACCTGGCTATTGTAAATAGTGCTGCAACGAACATTGTGGTGAATGTGCCTTTTTGAAATACGGTTTTCTCTGGTATATGCCCAGAAGTGGGATTGCTGGATCAGATGGTAATTCTATTTCTAGTTTTTTTAAGGAAACTCCATACTGTTCTCCATAGTGACTGTATCAATTTACATTCCCACCAATAGTGGAAGAGGGCTCCTTTTGTCCACACCCTCCCCAGAATTGGCTGTTTGTAGATTTTCTGATGATGCCGATTCTAACAGGTGTGAGGTGATACCTCATTGTAGTTTTGATTTGCATTTCTCTAATAATTAGTGCTGTTGAGCAGCTTTTCATGTGCGTCTTGGCCATCTCTGTGTCTCCTTTGAAGAAACGTCTCTTTAGATCTTCTGCCCATTTTTTTGGGTTGTTTGTTTTTTTAATATTAAGCTGCATGAGCTGTTTATATATATTGGAGATTAAACCTCTGTCCATTGATTCGTCTGCAACGATTTTCGCCCATTCTGAGGGATGCCTTTTTCCATTCCCGTGTTTTTTAACAAAAAAGGAAAGAAAGGAAAAGAAGCAGAACACTAATGTGCGTAAAATATGCCTTTTGAAATGGTCGTTTTGAAATATGGACGTCCTTTGAATTTTTTGGTCGATATGTGACCCCAGGATATGTTTTCAGGGCAGGTGTCATTTACAGGCCTGCAATGATTTTGAATATCAACTGACCATTATTGCTGGGATTAAAGCTGCTGTTGTGTGAAACGGCCACAAGGTGGCAGCAGTTCACCCTTACCAAATCTGGTTACTAGGGCAAGAGAGCCTCAGTGGAAGTGGTGTTCTAGATTGGAATTTAGAATGGAATGTGCCAGGAGAAAGCCCCTCACGTTTGTCTCACTACTTCTTGTTCGTGTTTTTAATTTAATTTTTTATTTTTTATTACAGCAAGTTTGATTACAGTGTTTGGCTTGTTGTAGGTGTGGAAGATGTGGTTCTTTTACACATATACAAATGACTGTTCTTCCTGGGATCCTTTTCCCATGTACGTTATGACAGAATGTTGAGTAGTCCTCTCTTGGTATTCTGTAGGTCTTTGGTGATTATATATGGCACCTGTGTTTGTATATGTCTGTTAACCCCGATATCGTAATGAAACCAATCCTCACACCTTTCCATTGGTGAACCATAAGTTTGTTTAATGAATCTGTGATTGCCCTTCTCCGTGGAAATATCTGCCCTGGTATCCATTTTTAGGTAACACCTATAAGTGATATGATATGTGTCTTTCACTTTCTGACTTACTACAAGTCACGTGATTACTTCTAGACTCATCTACGGTGCTGCAAATGGCATTGTGTCCTTTTTTCCCTCGGCTTCTCTTCTGCCTTAGCGGGGTCCATTTTCAACAATGTGATTCCCTGAGGTTTGTGGATTAGCTGACCTGGGCAGCCTTACCCTGCCGGCCCGCCCTCCCCAGGTGTGCCTCGTTGAGGTCAATATAAACAGCGCTCCAGGCAGCAATAGCCCCTGAAGCTGTGCCTGCCTCCATATTCTCTGGCCCGTCAGCAGTCTCGGGGCTGTGCTGGTGGGAGGGTGTGAGGGGCCACAGCTTTGTGGGTGGCCCGGTGTGAGTGGGGTTCTGCTGGCCTTTCTGCAGGAGTTGCCAGGCTGCCGCCTGTAAAGAAGAGGATGTGTCACCCATACCTTCCGCTGGAATTTCTCTCCGGACAGAGGTGAGGAAGGAAAAAAGCAGTGGGGGCCGGGACAGGAGGGGTATCTCAGGCAGGGCAATGGAAAGCTTCTGGAAGAGCGCCCGGGGCCAGGACCACCCTGGCTGGCCTGCAGGCACCAAGTTGGCCTGCGTGCTGTCGCTTGTGTGGCTCCACGGTCCTTCCTCTAGGCTTTCAAGCCCTTGTACATATTGAGGTGTTTTACCTGGAAAGGGTGGGAACAGTTCAGCAGCAGCTGGCCTGGGGCTCAGCTCACGTTTACTCACAGATGCCTCGGCACGGTCCCCCAGCTTTGCAATGAGGACGCTCCTTGCGTGGGGGGTGGGTTGCTGGCTGTATGGGAGATGGTTCCCCACCTCTGACCAATTTCAGAATTGTTTACTGCTGGAGCAAGTGCCGTGATAGGGATTTCCTCTGTATAACTCGTGGGTTCACTTTTTTTTTCTTTTATGGTTCAAGTTAGATTTTATTCCTCTTTTATGTATTTATGAATATAAGCATGGAAATAATTCATTCCTATAAATACATCTGTGTGACGGGAAGATTTTTTTCTGTTTTATTTTTAAATTTTATTTTTTAAAATTTTGAAATTTAATTTTATTTATGTTTTTATACAGCACTTTATTATTAGTTATGTATTTTATGCATATACATGTATACAGGTCAATCCCAATCTCCCAACTCATCCCACCACCACCACCCCATGGCTTCCCACACTTGGTGTCCATACGTGTGTTCTCTACCTCTGTGTCTCTATTTCTTCCCTGCAAACCAGTTCATCTGTACCATTTTTTTAGGTTCCATATATATGCATTAATATACAATATTTCTTTTCCTCTTTCTGACTTACTTCACTCTGTATGACAGTCTCTCGATCCATCGATGTCTCTACAAATGACCCAGTTTCATTCCTTTTTATGGCCGAGTAATATTCCATTTTATATATGTACCACATCTTTATCCATTCATCTGTCTGTGGGCATTTAGGTTGCTTCCATTACCTGGCTATTGTAAATAGTGCTGCAACGAACATTGTGGTGAATGTGCCTTTTTGAAATACGGTTTTCTCTGGTATATGCCCAGAAGTGGGATTGCTGGATCAGATGGTAATTCTATTTCTAGTTTTTTTAAGGAAAATCCATACTGTTCTCCATAGTGACTGTATCAATTTACATTCCCACCAATAGTGGAAGAGGGCTCCTTTTGTCCACACCCTCCCCAGAATTGGCTGTTTGTAGATTTTCTGATGATGCCGATTCTAACAGGTGTGAGGTGATACCTCATTGTAGTTTTGATTTGCATTTCTCTAATAATTAGTGCTGTTGAGCAGCTTTTCATGTGCGTCTTGGCCATCTCTGTGTCTCCTTTGAAGAAACGTCTCTTTAGATCTTCTGCCCATTTTTTTGGGTTGTTTGTTTTTTTAATATTAAGCTGCATGAGCTGTTTATATATATTGGAGATTAAACCTCTGTCCATTGATTCGTCTGCAACGATTTTCGCCCATTCTGAGGGATGCCTTTTTCCATTCCCGTGTTTTTTAACAAAAAAGGAAAGAAAGGAAAAGAAGCAGAACACTAATGTGCGTAAAATATGCCTTTTGAAATGGTCGTTTTGAAATATGGACGTCCTTTGAATTTTTTGGTCGATATGTGACCCCAGGATATGTTTTCAGGGCAGGTGTCATTTACAGGCCTGCAATGATTTTGAATATCAACTGACCATTATTGCTGGGATTAAAGCTGCTGTTGTGTGAAACGGCCACAAGGTGGCAGCAGTTCACCCTTACCAAATCTGGTTACTAGGGCAAGAGAGCCTCAGTGGAAGTGGTGTTCTAGATTGGAATTTAGAATGGAATGTGCCAGGAGAAAGCCCCTCACGTTTGTCTCACTACTTCTTGTTCGTGTTTTTAATTTAATTTTTTATTTTTTATTACAGCAAGTTTGATTACAGTGTTTGGCTTGTTGTAGGTGTGGAAGATGTGGTTCTTTTACACATATACAAATGACTGTTCTTCCTGGGATCCTTTTCCCATGTACGTTATGACAGAATGTTGAGTAGTCCTCTCTTGGTATTCTGTAGGTCTTTGGTGATTATATATGGCACCTGTGTTTGTATATGTCTGTTAACCCCGATATCGTAATGAAACCAATCCTCACACCTTTCCATTGGTGAACCATAAGTTTGTTTAATGAATCTGTGATTGCCCTTCTCCGTGGAAATATCTGCCTTGGTATCCATTTTTAGGTAACACCTATAAGTGATATGATATGTGTCTTTCACTTTCTGACTTACTACAAGTCACGTGATTACTTCTAGACTCATCTACGGTGCTGCAAATGGCATTGTGTCCTTTTTTCCCTCGGCTTCTCTTATGCCTTAGCGGGGTCCATTTTCAACAATGTGATTCCCTGAGGTTTGTGGATTAGCTGACCTGGGCAGCCTTACCCTGCCGGCCCGCCCTCCCCAGGTGTGCCTCGTTGAGGTCAATATAAACAGCGCTCCAGGCAGCAATAGCCCCTGAAGCTGTGCCTGCCTCCATATTCTCTGGCCCGTCAGCAGTCTCGGGGCTGTGCTGGTGGGAGGGTGTGAGGGGCCACAGCTTTGTGGGTGGCCCGGTGTGAGTGGGGTTCTGCTGGCCTTTCTGCAGGAGTTGCCAGGCTGCCGCCTGTAAAGAAGAGGATGTGTCACCCATACCTTCCGCTGGAATTTCTCTCCGGACAGAGGTGAGGAAGGAAAAAAGCAGTGGGGGCCGGGACAGGAGGGGTATCTCAGGCAGGGCAATGGAAAGCTTCTGGAAGAGCGCCCGGGGCCAGGACCACCCTGGCTGGCCTGCAGGCACCAAGTTGGCCTGCGTGCTGTCGCTTGTGTGGCTCCACGGTCCTTCCTCTAGGCTTTCAAGCCCTTGTACATATTGAGGTGTTTTACCTGGAAAGGGTGGGAACAGTTCAGCAGCAGCTGGCCTGGGGCTCAGCTCACGTTTACTCACAGATGCCTCGGCGCGGTCCCCCAGCTTTGCAATGAGGACGCTCCTTGCGTGGGGGGTGGGTTGCTGGCTGTATGGGAGATGGTTCCCCACCTCTGACCAATTTCAGAATTGTTTACTGCTGGAGCAAGTGCCGTGATAGGGATTTCCTCTGTATAACTCGTGGGTTCACTTTTTTTTTCTTTTATGGTTCAAGTTAGATTTTATTCCTCTTTTATGTATTTATAAATATAAGCATGGAAATAATTCATTCCTATAAATACATCTGTGTGACGGGAAGATTTTTTTCTGTTTTATTTTTAAATTTTATTTTTTAAAATTTTGAAATTTAATTTTATTTATGTTTTTATACAGCACTTTATTATTAGTTATGTATTTTATGCATATACATGTATACAGGTCAATCCCAATCTCCCAACTCATCCCACCACCACCACCCCATGGCTTCCCACACTTGGTGTCCATACGTGTGTTCTCTACCTCTGTGTCTCTATTTCTTCCCTGCAAACCAGTTCATCTGTACCATTTTTTTAGGTTCCACATATATGCATTAATATACAATATTTCTTTTCCTCTTTCTGACTTACTTCACTCTGTATGACAGTCTCTCGATCCATCGATGTCTCTACAAATGACCCAGTTTCATTCCTTTTTATGGCCGAGTAATATTCCATTTTATATATGTACCACATCTTTATCCATTCATCTGTCTGTGGGCATTTAGGTTGCTTCCATTACCTGGCTATTGTAAATAGTGCTGCAACGAACATTGTGGTGAATGTGCCTTTTTGAAATACGGTTTTCTCTGGTATATGCCCAGAAGTGGGATTGCTGGATCAGATGGTAATTCTATTTCTAGTTTTTTTAAGGAAAATCCATACTGTTCTCCATAGTGACTGTATCAATTTACATTCCCACCAATAGTGGAAGAGGGCTCCTTTTGTCCACACCCTCCCCAGAATTGGCTGTTTGTAGATTTTCTGATGATGCCGATTCTAACAGGTGTGAGGTGATACCTCATTGTAGTTTTGATTTGCATTTCTCTAATAATTAGTGCTGTTGAGCAGCTTTTCATGTGCGTCTTGGCCATCTCTGTGTCTCCTTTGAAGAAACGTCTCTTTAGATCTTCTGCCCATTTTTTTGGGTTGTTTGTTTTTTTAATATTAAGCTGCATGAGCTGTTTATATATATTGGAGATTAAACCTCTGTCCATTGATTCGTCTGCAACGATTTTCGCCCATTCTGAGGGATGCCTTTTTCCATTCCCGTGTTTTTTAACAAAAAAGGAAAGAAAGGAAAAGAAGCAGAACACTAATGTGCGTAAAATATGCCTTTTGAAATGGTCGTTTTGAAATATGGACGTCCTTTGAATTTTTTGGTCGATATGTGACCCCAGGATATGTTTTCAGGGCAGGTGTCATTTACAGGCCTGCAATGATTTTGAATATCAACTGACCATTATTGCTGGGATTAAAGCTGCTGTTGTGTGAAACGGCCACAAGGTGGCAGCAGTTCACCCTTACCAAATCTGGTTACTAGGGCAAGAGAGCCTCAGTGGAAGTGGTGTTCTAGATTGGAATTTAGAATGGAATGTGCCAGGAGAAAGCCCCTCACGTTTGTCTCACTACTTCTTGTTCGTGTTTTTAATTTAATTTTTTATTTTTTATTACAGCAAGTTTGATTACAGTGTTTGGCTTGTTGTAGGTGTGGAAGATGTGGTTCTTTTACACATATACAAATGACTGTTCTTCCTGGGATCCTTTTCCCGTGTACGTTATGACAGAATGTTGAGTAGTCCTCTCTTGGTATTCTGTAGGTCTTTGGTGATTATATATGGCACCTGTGTTTGTATATGTCTGTTAACCCCGATATCGTAATGAAACCAATCCTCACACCTTTCCATTGGTGAACCATAAGTTTGTTTAATGAATCTGTGATTGCCCTTCTCCGTGGAAATATCTGCCTTGGTATCCATTTTTAGGTAACACCTATAAGTGATATGATATGTGTCTTTCACTTTCTGACTTACTACAAGTCACGTGATTACTTCTAGACTCATCTACGGTGATGCAAATGGCATTGTGTCCTTTTTTCCCTCGGCTTCTCTTCTGCCTTAGCGGGGTCCATTTTCAACAATGTGATTCCCTGAGGTTTGTGGATTAGCTGACCTGGGCAGCCTTACCCTGCCGGCCCGCCCTCCACAGGTGTGCCTCGTTGAGGTCAATATAAACAGCGCTCCAGGCAGCAATAGCCCCTGAAGCTGTGCCTGCCTCCATATTCTCTGGCCCGTCAGCAGTCTCGGGGCTGTGCTGGTGGGAGGGTGTGAGGGCCCACAGATTTGTGGGTGGCCCGGTGTGAGTGGGGTTCTGCTGGCCTTTCTGCAGGAGTTGCCAGGCTGCCGCCTGTAAAGAAGAGGATGTGTCACCCATACCTTCCGCTGGAATTTCTCTCTGGACGGAGGTGAGGAAGGAAAAAAGCAGTGGGGGCCGGGACAGGAGGGGTATCTCAGGCAGGGCAATGGAAAGCTTCTGGAAGAGCGCCCGGGGCCAGGACCACCCTGGCTGGCCTGCAGGCACCAAGTTGGCCTGCGTGCTGTCGCTTGTGTGGCTCCACGGTCCTTCCTCTAGGCTTTCAAGCCCTTGTACATATTGAGGTGTTTTACCTGGAAAGGGTGGGAACAGTTCAGCAGCAGCTGGCCTGGGGCTCAGCTCACGTTTACTCACAGATGCCTCGGCACGGTCCCCCAGCTTTGCAATGAGGATGCTCCTTGCGTGGGGGGTGGGTTGCTGGCTGTATGGGAGATGGTTCCCCACCTCTGACCAATTTCAGAATTGTTTACTGCTGGAGCAAGTGCCGTTATAGGGATTTCCTCTGTATAACTCGTGGGTTCACTTTTTTTTTCTTTTATGGTTCAAGTTAGATTTTATTCCTCTTTTATGTATTTATAAATATAAGCATGGAAATAATTCATTCCTATAAATACATCTGTGTGACGGGAAGAATTTTTTCTGTTTTATTTTTAAATTTTATTTTTTAAAATTTTGAAATTCAATTTTATTTATGTTTTTATACAGCAGGTTATTATTAGTTATGTATTTTATGCATATAAATGTATACAGGTCAATCCCAATCTCCCAACTCATCCCACCACCACCACCCCATGGCTTCCCACACTTGGTGTCCATACGTTTGTTCTCTACCTCTGTGTCTCTATTTCTTCCCTGCAAACCAGTTCATCTGTACCATTTTTTTAGGTTCCACATATATGCATTAATATACAATATTTGTTTTCCTCTTTCTGACTTACTTCACTCTGTATGACAGTCTCTCGATCCATCGATGTCTCTACGAATGACCCAGTTTCATTCCTTCTTATGGCCGAGTAATATTCCATTTTATATATGTACCACATCTTTATCCATTCATCTGTCTGTGGGCATTTAGGTTGCTTCCATTACCTGGCTATTGTAAATAGTGCTGCAACGAACATTGTGGTGAATGTGCCTTTTTGAAATACGGTTTTCTCTGGTATATGCCCAGAAGTGGGATTGCTGGATCAGATGGTAATTCTATTTCTAGTTTTTTTAAGGAAACTCCATACTGTTCTCCATAGTGACTGTATCAATTTACATTCCCACCAAAAGTGGAAGAGGGATCCTTTTGTCCACACCCTCCCCAGAATTGGTTGTTTGTAGATTTTCTGATGATGCCGATTCTAACAGGTGTGAGGTGATACCTCATTGTAGTTTTGATTTGCATTTCTCTAATAATTAGTGTTGTTGAGCAGCTTTTCATGTGCTTCTTGGCCATCTCTGTGTCTCCTTTGAAGAAACGTCTCTTTAGATCTTCTGCCCATTTTTATTTTGGGTTGTTTGTTTTTTTAATATTAAGCTACATGAGCTGTTTATATATATTGGAGTTTAAACCTCTGTCCATTGATTCGTCTGCAACGATTTTCGCCCATTCTGAGGGATGCCTTTTTCCATTCCCGTGTTTTTTAACAAAAAAGGAAAGAAAGGAAAAGAAGCAGAACACTAATGTCCGTAAAATATGCCTTTTGAAACGGTCGTTTTGAAATATGGGCGTCCTTTGAATTTTTTGGTCAATATGTGACCCCAGGATTTGTTTTCAGGGCAGGTGTCATTTACAGGCCTGCAATGATTTTGAATATCAACTGACCATTAGCATTGGGATTAAAGCTGCTGTTGTGTGAAACGGCCACAAGGTGGCAGCAGTTCACCCTTACCAAATCTGGTTACTAGGGCAAGAGAGCCTCAGTGGAAGTGGTGTTCTAGATTGGAGTTTAGAATGGAATGTGCCAGGAGAAAGCCCCTCACGTTTGTCTCACTACTTCTTGTTCGTGTTTTTAATTTAATTTTTTTATTTTTTATTACAGCAAGTTTGATTACAATGTTTGGCTTGTTGTAGGTGTGGAAGATGTGGTTCTTTTACACATATACAGATGTCTGTTCTTCCTGGGATCGTTTTCCCATGTACGTTATGACAGAATGTTGAGTAGTCGTCTCTTGGTATTCTGTAGGTCTTTGGTGATTATATATGTCACCTGTGTTTGTATATGTCTGTTAACCCCGATATCGTAATGAAACCAATCCTCACACCTTTCCATTGGTGAACCATAAGTTTGTTTAATGAATCTGTGATTGCCCTTCTCCGTGGAAATATCTGCCCTGGTATCCATTTTTAGGTACCACCTATAAGTGATATGATATGATATGTGTCTTTCACTTTCTGACTTACTACAAGTCACGTGATTACTTCTAGACTCATCTACGGTGCTGCAAATGGCATTGTGTCCTTTTTTCCCTTGGCTTCTCTTCTGCCTTAGCGGGGTCCATTTTCAACAATATGATTCCCTGAGGGTTGTGGATTAGATGACCTGGGCAGCCTTACCCTGCCGGCCCGCCCTCCCCAGGTGTGCCTCGTTGAGGTCAATATAAACAGCGCTCCAGGCAGCAATAGCCCCTGCAGCTGTGCCTGACTCCATATTCTCTGCCCCATCAGCAGTCTCGGGGCTGTGCTGGTGGGAGGGAGTGAGGGGCCACAGCTTTGTGGGTGGCCCGGTGTGAGTGGGGTTCTGCTGGCCTTTCTGCAGGAGTTGCCAGGCTGCCGCCTGTAAAGAAGAGGTTTTGTCACCCATACTTTCCGCTGGAATTTCTCTCCGGACAGAGGTGAGGATGGAAAAAAGCAGTGGGGGCCGGGACAGGATGGGTATCACAGGCAGGGCAATGGAAAGCTTCTGGAAGAGCGCCCGGGGCCAGGACCACCCTGGCTGGCCTGCAGGCACCAAGTTGGCCTGCGTGCTGTCGCTGGTGTGGCACCACGGTCCTTCCTCTAGGCTTTCAAGCCCTTGTACATATTCAGGTGTTTTACCTGGAAAGGGTGGGAACAGTTCAGCAGCAGCTGGCCTGGGGCTCAGCTCACGTTTACTCACAGATGCCTCGGCACAGTCCCCCAGCTTTGCAATGAGGACGCTCCTTGCGTGGGGGGTGGGTTGCTGGCTGTATGGGAGATGGTTCCCCACCTCTGACCAATTTCAGAATTGTTTACCGCTGGAGCAAGTGCCGTGATAGGGTTTTCCTCTGTATAACTCGTGAGTTCACTTTTTTTTTCTTTTATGGTTCAAGTTAGATTTTATTCCTCTTTTATGTATTTATAAATATAAGCATGGAAATAATTCATTCCTATAAATACATCTGTGTGACGGGAAGAATTTTTTCTGTTTTATTTTTAAATTTTATTTTTTAAAATTTTGAAATTTAATTTTATTTATGTTTTTATACAGCAGGTTATTATTAGTTATGTATTTTATGCATATACATGTATACAGGTCAATCCCAATCTCCCAACTCATCCCACCACCACCACCCCATGGCTTCCCACACTTGGTGTCCATACGTTTGTTCTCTGCCTCTGTGTCTCTATTTCTTCCCAGCAAACCAGTTCATCTGTACCATTTTTATAGGTTCCACATATATGCATTAATATACAATATTTGTTTTCCTCTTTCTGACTTACTTCACTCTGTATGACAGTCTCTCGATCCATCGATGTCTCTACGAATGACCCAGTTTCATTCCTTTTTATGGCCGAGTAATATTCCATTTTATATATGTACCACATCTTTATCCATTCATCTGTCTGTGGGCATTTAGGTTGCTTCCATTACCTGGCTATTGTAAATAGTGCTGCAACGAACATTGTGGTGAATGTGCCTTTTTGAAATACGGTTTTCTCTGGTATATGCCCAGAATTGGGATTGCTGGATCAGATGGTAATTCTATTTCTAGTTTTTTTTAAGGAAACTCCATACTGTTCTCCATAGTGACTGTATCAATTTACATTCCCACCAAAAGTGGAAGAGGGATCCTTTTGTCCACACCCTCCCCAGAATTGGTTGTTTGTAGATTTTCTGATGATGCCGATTCTAACAGGTGTGAGGTGAAACCTCATTGTAGTTTTGATTTGCATTTCTCTAATAATTAGTGCTGTTGAGCAGCTTTTCATGTGCGTCTTGGCCATCTCTGTGTCTCCTTTGAAGAAACGTCTCTTTAGATCTTCTGCCCATTTTTATTTTGGGTTGTTTGTTTTTTTAATATTAAGCTACATGAGCTGTTTATATATATTGGAGTTTAAACCTCTGTCCATTGATTCGTCTGCAACGATTTTCGCCCATTCTGAGGGATGCCTTTTTCCATTCTCGTGTTTTTTAACAAAAAAGGAAAGAAAGGAAAAGAAGCAGAACACTACTGTCCGTAAAATATGCCTTTTGAAACGGTCGTTTTGAAATATGGACGTCCTTTGAATTTTTTGGTCAATATGTGACCCCAGGATTTGTTTTCAGGGCAGGTGTCATTTACAGGCCTGCAATGATTTTGAATATCAACTGACCATTAGCATTGGGATTAAAGCTGCTGTTGTGTGAAACGGCCACAAGGTGGCAGCAGTTCACCCTTACCAAATCTGGTTACTAGGGCAAGAGAGCCTCAGTGGAAGTGGTGTTCTAGATTGGAGTTTAGAATGGAATGTGCCAGGAGAAAGCCCCTCACGTTTGTCTCACTACTTCTTGTTCGTGTTTTTAATTTAATTTTTTTATTTTTTATTACAGCAAGTTTGATTACAATGTTTGGCTTGTTGTAGGTGTGGAAGATGTGGTTCTTTTACACATATACAGATGTCTGTTCTTCCTGGGATCGTTTTCCCATGTACGTTATGACAGAATGTTGAGTAGTCCTCTCTTGGTATTCTGTAGGTCTTTGGTGATTATATATGTCACCTGTGTTTGTATATGTCTGTTAACCCCGATATCGTAATGAAACCAATCCTCACACCTTTCCATTGGTGAACCATAAGTTTGTTTAATGAATCTGTGATTGCCCTTCTCCTTGGAAATATCTGCCCTGGTATCCATTTTTAGGTACCACCTATAAGTGATATGATATGATATGTGTCTTTCACTTTCTGACTTACTACAAGTCACGTGATTACTTCTAGACTCATCTACGGTGCTGCAAATGGCATTGTGTCCTTTTTTCCCTTGGCTTCTCTTCTGCCTTAGCGGGGTCCATTTTCAACAATATGATTCCCTGAGGGTTGTGGATTAGCTGACCTGGGCAGCCTTACCCTGCCGGCCCGCCCTCCCCAGGTGTGCCTCGTTGAGGTCAATATAAACAGCGCTCCAGGCAGCAATAGCCCCTGCAGCTGTGCCTGACTCCATATTCTCTGCCCCATCAGCAGTTTCGGGGCTGTGCTGGTGGGAGGGAGTGAGGGGCCACAGCTTTGTGGGTGGCCCGGTGTGAGTGGGGTTCTGCTGGCCTTTCTGCAGGAGTTGCCAGGCTGCCGCCTGTAAAGAAGAGGTTTTGTCACCCATACTTTCCGCTGGAATTTCTCTCCGGACAGAGGTGAGGATGGAAAAAAGCAGTGGGGGCCGGGACAGGATGGGTATCACAGGCAGGGCAATGGAAAGCTTCTGGAAGAGCGCCCGGGGCCAGGACCACCCTGGCTGGCCTGCAGGCACCAAGTTGGCCTGCGTGCTGTCGCTGGTGTGGCACCACGGTCCTTCCTCTAGGCTTTCAAGCCCTTGTACATATTCAGGTGTTTTACCTGGAAAGGGTGGGAACAGTTCAGCAGCAGCTGGCCTGGGGCTCAGCTCACGTTTACTCACAGATGCCTCGGCACGGTCCCCCAGCTTTGCAATGAGGACGCTCCTTGCGTGGGGGGTGGGTTGCTGGCTGTATGGGAGATGGTTCCCCACCTCTGACCAATTTCAGAATTGTTTACCGCTGGAGCAAGTGCCGTGATAGGGTTTTCCTCTGTATAACTCGTGGGTTCACTTTTTTTTTCTTTTATGGTTCAAGTTAGATTTTATTCCTCTTTTATGTATTTATAAATATAAGCATGGAAATAATTCATTCCTATAAATACATCTGTGTGACGGGAAGAATTTTTTCTGTTTTATTTTTAAATTTTATTTTTTAAAATTTTGAAATTTAATTTTATTTATGTTTTTATACAGCAGGTTATTATTAGTTATGTATTTTATGCATATACATGTATACAGGTCAATCCCAATCTCCCAACTCATCCCACCACCACCACCCCATGGCTTCCCACACTTGGTGTCCATACGTTTGTTCTCTACCTCTGTGTCTCTATTTCTTCCCAGCAAACCAGTTCATCTGTACCATTTTTATAGGTTCCACATATATGCATTAATATACAATATTTGTTTTCCTCTTTCTGACTTACTTCACTCTGTATGACAGTCTCTCGATCCATCGATGTCTCTACAAATGACCCAGTTTCATTCCTTTTTATGGCCGAGTAATATTCCATTTTATATATGTACCACATCTTTATCCATTCATCTGTCTGTGGGCATTTAGGTTGCTTCCATTACCTGGCTATTGTAAATAGTGCTGCAACGAACATTGTGGTGAATGTGCCTTTTTGAAATACGGTTTTCTCTGGTATATGCCCAGAAGTGGGATTGCTGGATCAGATGGTAATTCTATTTCTAGTTTTTTTAAGGAAACTCCATACTGTTCTCCATAGTGACTGTATCAATTTACATTCCCACCAAAAGTGGAAGAGGGATCCTTTTGTCCACACCCTCCCCAGAATTGGTTGTTTGTAGATTTTCTGATGATGCCGATTCTAACAGGTGTGAGGTGAAACCTCATTGTAGTTTTGATTTGCATTTCTCTAATAATTAGTGCTGTTGAGCAGCTTTTCATGTGCGTCTTGGCCATCTCTGTGTCTCCTTTGAAGAAACGTCTCTTTAGATCTTCTGCCCATTTTTATTTTGGGTTGTTTGTTTTTTTAATATTAAGCTACATGAGCTGTTTATATATATTGGAGTTTAAACCTCTGTCCATTGATTCGTCTGCAACGATTTTCGCCCATTCTGAGGGATGCCTTTTTCCATTCTCGTGTTTTTTAACAAAAAAGGAAAGAAAGGAAAAGAAGCAGAACACTAATGTCTGTAAAATATGCCTTTTGAAACGGTCGTTTTGAAATATGGACGTCCTTTGAATTTTTTGGTCAATATGTGACCCCAGGATTTGTTTTCAGGGCAGGTGTCATTTACAGGCCTGCAATGATTTTGAATATCAACTGACCATTAGCATTGGGATTAAAGCTGCTGTTGTGTGAAACGGCCACAAGGTGGCAGCAGTTCACCCTTACCAAATCTGGTTACTAGGGCAAGAGAGCCTCAGTGGAAGTGGTGTTCTAGATTGGAGTTTAGAATGGAATGTGCCAGGAGAAAGCCCCTCACGTTTGTCTCACTACTTCTTGTTCGTGTTTTTAATTTAATTTTTTTATTTTTTATTACAGCAAGTTTGATTACAATGTTTGGCTTCTTGTAGGTGTGGAAGATGTGGTTCTTTTACACATATACAGATGTCTGTTCTTCCTGGGATCGTTTTCCCATGTACGTTATGACAGAATGTTGAGTAGTCGTCTCTTGGTATTCTGTAGGTCTTTGGTGATTATATATGTCACCTGTGTTTGTATATGTCTGTTAACCCCGATATCGTAATGAAACCAATCCTCACACCTTTCCATTGGTGAACCATAAGTTTGTTTAATGAATCTGTGATTGCCCTTCTCCTTGGAAATATCTGCCCTGGTATCCATTTTTAGGTAACACCTATAAGTGATATGATATGATATGTGTCTTTCACTTTCTGACTTACTACAAGTCACGTGATTACTTCTAGACTCATCTACGGTGCTGCAAATGGCATTGTGTCCTTTTTTCCCTTGGCTTCTCTTCTGCCTTAGCGGGGTCCATTTTCAACAATATGATTCCCTGAGGGTTGTGGATTAGCTGACCTGGGCAGCCTTACCCTGCCGGCCCGCCCTCCCCAGGTGTGCCTCGTTGAGGTCAATATAAACAGCGCTCCAGGCAGCAATAGCCCCTGCAGCTGTGCCTGACTCCATATTCTCTGCCCCATCAGCAGTCTCGGGGCTGTGCTGGTGGGAGGGAGTGAGGGGCCACAGCTTTGTGGGTGGCCCGGTGTGAGTGGGGTTCTGCTGGCCTTTCTGCAGGAGTTGCCAGGCTGCCGCCTGTAAAGAAGAGGTTTTGTCACCCATACTTTCGGCTGGAATTTCTCTCCGGACAGAGGTGAGGATGGAAAAAAGCAGTGGGGGCCGGGACAGGATGGGTATCACAGGCAGGGCAATGGAAAGCTTCTGGAAGAGCGCCCGGGGCCAGGACCACCCTGGCTGGCCTGCAGGCACCAAGTTGGCCTGCGTGCTGTCGCTGGTGTGGCACCACGGTCCTTCCTCTAGGCTTTCAAGCCCTTGTACATATTCAGGTGTTTTACCTGGAAAGGGTGGGAACAGTTCAGCAGCAGCTGGCCTGGGGCTCAGCTCACGTTTACTCACAGATGCCTCGGCACGGTCCCCCAGCTTTGCAATGAGGACGCTCCTTGCGTGGGGGGTGGGTTGCTGGCTGTATGGGAGATGGTTCCCCACCTCTGACCAATTTCAGAATTGTTTACCGCTGGAGCAAGTGCCGTGATAGGGTTTTCCTCTGTATAACTCGTGGGTTCACTTTTTTTTTCTTTTATGGTTCAAGTTAGATTTTATTCCTCTTTTATGTATTTATAAATATAAGCATGGAAATAATTCATTCCTATAAATACATCTGTGTGACGGGAAGAATTTTTTCTGTTTTATTTTTAAATTTTATTTTTTAAAATTTTGAAATTTAATTTTATTTATGTTTTTATACAGCAGGTTATTATTAGTTATGTATTTTATGCATATACATGTATACAGGTCAATCCCAATCTCCCAACTCATCCCACCACCACCACCCCATGGCTTCCCACACTTGGTGTCCATACGTTTGTTCTCTACCTCTGTGTCTCTATTTCTTCCCAGCAAACCAGTTCATCTGTACCATTTTTATAGGTTCCACATATATGCATTAATATACAATATTTGTTTTCCTCTTTCTGACTTACTTCACTCTGTATGACAGTCTCTCGATCCATCGATGTCTCTACAAATGACCCAGTTTCATTCCTTTTTATGGCCGAGTAATATTCCATTTTATATATGTACCACATCTTTATCCATTCATCTGTCTGTGGGCATTTAGGTTGCTTCCATTACCTGGCTATTGTAAATAGTGCTGCAACGAACATTGTGGTGAATGTGCCTTTTTGAAATACGGTTTTCTCTGGTATATGCCCAGAAGTGGGATTGCTGGATCAGATGGTAATTCTATTTCTAGTTTTTTTAAGGAAACTCCATACTGTTCTCCATAGTGACTGTATCAATTTACATTCCCACCAAAAGTGGAAGAGGGATCCTTTTGTCCACACCCTCCCCAGAATTGGTTGTTTGTAGATTTTCTGATGATGCCGATTCTAACAGGTGTGAGGTGAAACCTCATTGTAGTTTTGATTTGCATTTCTCTAATAATTAGTGCTGTTGAGCAGCTTTTCATGTGCGTCTTGGCCATCTCTGTGTCTCCTTTGAAGAAACGTCTCTTTAGATCTTCTGCCCATTTTTATTTTGGGTTGTTTGTTTTTTTAATATTAAGCTACATGAGCTGTTTATATATATTGGAGTTTAAACCTCTGTCCATTGATTCGTCTGCAACGATTTTCGCCCATTCTGAGGGATGCCTTTTTCCATTCTCGTGTTTTTTAACAAAAAAGGAAAGAAAGGAAAAGAAGCAGAACACTACTGTCCGTAAAATATGCCTTTTGAAACGGTCGTTTTGAAATATGGACGTCCTTTGAATTTTTTGGTCAATATGTGACCCCAGGATTTGTTTTCAGGGCAGGTGTCATTTACAGGCCTGCAATGATTTTGAATATCAACTGACCATTAGCATTGGGATTAAAGCTGCTGTTGTGTGAAACGGCCACAAGGTGGCAGCAGTTCACCCTTACCAAATCTGGTTACTAGGGCAAGAGAGCCTCAGTGGAAGTGGTGTTCTAGATTGGAGTTTAGAATGGAATGTGCCAGGAGAAAGCCCCTCACGTTTGTCTCACTACTTCTTGTTCGTGTTTTTAATTTAATTTTTTTATTTTTTATTACAGCAAGTTTGATTACAATGTTTGGCTTGTTGTAGGTGTGGAAGATGTGGTTCTTTTACACATATACAGATGTCTGTTCTTCCTGGGATCGTTTTCCCATGTACGTTATGACAGAATGTTGAGTAGTCCTCTCTTGGTATTCTGTAGGTCTTTGGTGATTATATATGTCACCTGTGTTTGTATATGTCTGTTAACCCCGATATCGTAATGAAACCAATCCTCACACCTTTCCATTGGTGAACCATAAGTTTGTTTAATGAATCTGTGATTGCCCTTCTCCTTGGAAATATCTGCCCTGGTATCCATTTTTAGGTACCACCTATAAGTGATATGATATGATATGTGTCTTTCACTTTCTGACTTACTACAAGTCACGTGATTACTTCTAGACTCATCTACGGTGCTGCAAATGGCATTGTGTCCTTTTTTCCCTTGGCTTCTCTTCTGCCTTAGCGGGGTCCATTTTCAACAATATGATTCCCTGAGGGTTGTGGATTAGCTGACCTGGGCAGCCTTACCCTGCCGGCCCGCCCTCCCCAGGTGTGCCTCGTTGAGGTCAATATAAAGAGCGCTCCAGGCAGCAATAGCCCCTGCAGCTGTGCCTGACTCCATATTCTCTGCCCCATCAGCAGTTTCGGGGCTGTGCTGGTGGGAGGGAGTGAGGGGCCACAGCTTTGTGGGTGGCCCGGTGTGAGTGGGGTTCTGCTGGCCTTTCTGCAGGAGTTGCCAGGCTGCCGCCTGTAAAGAAGAGGTTTTGTCACCCATACTTTCCGCTGGAATTTCTCTCCGGACAGAGGTGAGGATGGAAAAAAGCAGTGGGGGCCGGGACAGGATGGGTATCACAGGCAGGGCAATGGAAAGCTTCTGGAAGAGCGCCCGGGGCCAGGACCACCCTGGCTGGCCTGCAGGCACCAAGTTGGCCTGCGTGCTGTCGCTGGTGTGGCACCACGGTCCTTCCTCTAGGCTTTCAAGCCCTTGTACATATTCAGGTGTTTTACCTGGAAAGGGTGGGAACAGTTCAGCAGCAGCTGGCCTGGGGCTCAGCTCACGTTTACTCACAGATGCCTCGGCACGGTCCCCCAGCTTTGCAATGAGGACGCTCCTTGCGTGGGGGGTGGGTTGCTGGCTGTATGGGAGATGGTTCCCCACCTCTGACCAATTTCAGAATTGTTTACCGCTGGAGCAAGTGCCGTGATAGGGTTTTCCTCTGTATAACTCGTGGGTTCACTTTTTTTTTCTTTTATGGTTCAAGTTAGATTTTATTCCTCTTTTATGTATTTATAAATATAAGCATGGAAATAATTCATTCCTATAAATACATCTGTGTGACGGGAAGAATTTTTTCTGTTTTATTTTTAAATTTTATTTTTTAAAATTTTGAAATTTAATTTTATTTATGTTTTTATACAGCAGGTTATTATTAGTTATGTATTTTATGCATATACATGTATACAGGTCAATCCCAATCTCCCAACTCATCCCACCACCACCACCCCATGGCTTCCCACACTTGGTGTCCATACGTTTGTTCTCTACCTCTGTGTCTCTATTTCTTCCCAGCAAACCAGTTCATCTGTACCATTTTTATAGGTTCCACATATATGCATTAATATACAATATTTGTTTTCCTCTTTCTGACTTACTTCACTCTGTATGACAGTCTCTCGATCCATCGATGTCTCTACAAATGACCCAGTTTCATTCCTTTTTATGGCCGAGTAATATTCCATTTTATATATGTACCACATCTTTATCCATTCATCTGTCTGTGGGCATTTAGGTTGCTTCCATTACCTGGCTATTGTAAATAGTGCTGCAACGAACATTGTGGTGAATGTGCCTTTTTGAAATACGGTTTTCTCTGGTATATGCCCAGAAGTGGGATTGCTGGATCAGATGGTAATTCTATTTCTAGTTTTTTTAAGGAAACTCCATACTGTTCTCCATAGTGACTGTATCAATTTACATTCCCACCAAAAGTGGAAGAGGGATCCTTTTGTCCACACCCTCCCCAGAATTGGTTGTTTGTAGATTTTCTGATGATGCCGATTCTAACAGGTGTGAGGTGAAACCTCATTGTAGTTTTGATTTGCATTTCTCTAATAATTAGTGCTGTTGAGCAGCTTTTCATGTGCGTCTTGGCCATCTCTGTGTCTCCTTTGAAGAAACGTCTCTTTAGATCTTCTGCCCATTTTTATTTTGGGTTGTTTGTTTTTTTAATATTAAGCTACATGAGCTGTTTATATATATTGGAGTTTAAACCTCTGTCCATTGATTCGTCTGCAACGATTTTCGCCCATTCTGAGGGATGCCTTTTTCCATTCTCGTGTTTTTTAACAAAAAAGGAAAGAAAGGAAAAGAAGCAGAACACTAATGTCTGTAAAATATGCCTTTTGAAACGGTCGTTTTGAAATATGGACGTCCTTTGAATTTTTTGGTCAATATGTGACCCCAGGATTTGTTTTCAGGGCAGGTGTCATTTACAGGCCTGCAATGATTTTGAATATCAACTGACCATTAGCATTGGGATTAAAGCTGCTGTTGTGTGAAACGGCCACAAGGTGGCAGCAGTTCACCCTTACCAAATCTGGTTACTAGGGCAAGAGAGCCTCAGTGGAAGTGGTGTTCTAGATTGGAGTTTAGAATGGAATGTGCCAGGAGAAAGCCCCTCACGTTTGTCTCACTACTTCTTGTTCGTGTTTTTAATTTAATTTTTTTATTTTTTATTACAGCAAGTTTGATTACAATGTTTGGCTTCTTGTAGGTGTGGAAGATGTGGTTCTTTTACACATATACAGATGTCTGTTCTTCCTGGGATCGTTTTCCCATGTACGTTATGACAGAATGTTGAGTAGTCGTCTCTTGGTATTCTGTAGGTCTTTGGTGATTATATATGTCACCTGTGTTTGTATATGTCTGTTAACCCCGATATCGTAATGAAACCAATCCTCACACCTTTCCATTGGTGAACCATAAGTTTGTTTAATGAATCTGTGATTGCCCTTCTCCTTGGAAATATCTGCCCTGGTATCCATTTTTAGGTAACACCTATAAGTGATATGATATCATATGTGTCTTTCACTTTCTGACTTACTACAAGTCACGTGATTACTTCTAGACTCATCTACGGTGCTGCAAATGGCATTGTGTCCTTTTTTCCCTTGGCTTCTCTTCTGCCTTAGCGGGGTCCATTTTCAACAATATGATTCCCTGAGGGTTGTGGATTAGCTGACCTGGGCAGCCTTACCCTGCCGGCCCGCCCTCCCCAGGTGTGCCTCGTTGAGGTCAATATAAACAGCGCTCCAGGCAGCAATAGCCCCTGCAGCTGTGCCTGACTCCATATTCTCTGCCCCATCAGCAGTCTCGGGGCTGTGCTGGTGGGAGGGAGTGAGGGGCCACAGCTTTGTGGGTGGCCCGGTGTGAGTGGGGTTCTGCTGGCCTTTCTGCAGGAGTTGCCAGGCTGCCGCCTGTAAAGAAGAGGTTTTGTCACCCATACTTTCCGCTGGAATTTCTCTCCGGACAGAGGTGAGGATGGAAAAAAGCAGTGGGGGCCGGGACAGGATGGGTATCACAGGCAGGGCAATGGAAAGCTTCTGGAAGAGCGCCCGGGGCCAGGACCACCCTGGCTGGCCTGCAGGCACCAAGTTGGCCTGCGTGCTGTCGCTGGTGTGGCACCACGGTCCTTCCTCTAGGCTTTCAAGCCCTTGTACATATTCAGGTGTTTTACCTGGAAAGGGTGGGAACAGTTCAGCAGCAGCTGGCCTGGGGCTCAGCTCACGTTTACTCACAGATGCCTCGGCACGGTCCCCCAGCTTTGCAATGAGGACGCTCCTTGCGTGGGGGGTGGGTTGCTGGCTGTATGGGAGATGGTTCCCCACCTCTGACCAATTTCAGAATTGTTTACCGCTGGAGCAAGTGCCGTGATAGGGTTTTCCTCTGTATAACTCGTGGGTTCACTTTTTTTTTCTTTTATGGTTCAAGTTAGATTTTATTCCTCTTTTATGTATTTATAAATATAAGCATGGAAATAATTCATTCCTATAAATACATCTGTGTGACGGGAAGAATTTTTTCTGTTTTATTTTTAAATTTTATTTTTTAAAATTTTGAAATTTAATTTTATTTATGTTTTTATACAGCAGGTTATTATTAGTTATGTATTTTATGCATATACATGTATACAGGTCAATCCCAATCTCCCAACTCATCCCACCACCACCACCCCATGGCTTCCCACACTTGGTGTCCATACGTTTGTTCTCTACCTCTGTGTCTCTATTTCTTCCCAGCAAACCAGTTCATCTGTACCATTTTTATAGGTTCCACATATATGCATTAATATACAATATTTGTTTTCCTCTTTCTGACTTACTTCACTCTGTATGACAGTCTCTCGATCCATCGATGTCTCTACAAATGACCCAGTTTCATTCCTTTTTATGGCCGAGTAATATTCCATTTTATATATGTACCACATCTTTATCCATTCATCTGTCTGTGGGCATTTAGGTTGCTTCCATTACCTGGCTATTGTAAATAGTGCTGCAACGAACATTGTGGTGAATGTGCCTTTTTGAAATACGGTTTTCTCTGGTATATGCCCAGAAGTGGGATTGCTGGATCAGATGGTAATTCTATTTCTAGTTTTTTTAAGGAAACTCCATACTGTTCTCCATAGTGACTGTATCAATTTACATTCCCACCAAAAGTGGAAGAGGGATCCTTTTGTCCACACCCTCCCCAGAATTGGTTGTTTGTAGATTTTCTGATGATGCCGATTCTAACAGGTGTGAGGTGATACCTCATTGTAGTTTTGATTTGCATTTCTCTAATAATTAGTGCTGTTGAGCAGCTTTTCATGTGCGTCTTGGCCATCTCTGTGTCTCCTTTGAAGAAACGTCTCTTTAGATCTTCTGCCCATTTTTATTTTGGGTTGTTTGTTTTTTTAATATTAAGCTACATGAGCTGTTTATATATATTGGAGTTTAAACCTCTGTCCATTGATTCGTCTGCAACGATTTTCGCCCATTCTGAGGGATGCCTTTTTCCATTCTCGTGTTTTTTAACAAAAAAGGAAAGAAAGGAAAAGAAGCAGAACACTAATGTCTGTAAAATATGCCTTTTGAAACGGTCGTTTTGAAATATGGACGTCCTTTGAATTTTTTGGTCAATATGTGACCCCAGGATTTGTTTTCAGGGCAGGTGTCATTTACAGGCCTGCAATGATTTTGAATATCAACTGACCATTAGCATTGGGATTAAAGCTGCTGTTGTGTGAAACGGCCACAAGGTGGCAGCAGTTCACCCTTACCAAATCTGGTTACTAGGGCAAGAGAGCCTCAGTGGAAGTGGTGTTCTAGATTGGAGTTTAGAATGGAATGTGCCAGGAGAAAGCCCCTCACGTTTGTCTCACTACTTCTTGTTCGTGTTTTTAATTTAATTTTTTTATTTTTTATTACAGCAAGTTTGATTACAATGTTTGGCTTCTTGTAGGTGTGGAAGATGTGGTTCTTTTACACATATACAGATGTCTGTTCTTCCTGGGATCGTTTTCCCATGTACGTTATGACAGAATGTTGAGTAGTCGTCTCTTGGTATTCTGTAGGTCTTTGGTGATTATATATGTCACCTGTGTTTGTATATGTCTGTTAACCCCGATATCGTAATGAAACCAATCCTCACACCTTTCCATTGGTGAACCATAAGTTTGTTTAATGAATCTGTGATTGCCCTTCTCCTTGGAAATATCTGCCCTGGTATCCATTTTTAGGTAACACCTATAAGTGATATGATATGATATGTGTCTTTCATTTTCTGACTTACTACAAGTCACGTGATTACTTCTAGACTCATCTACGGTGCTGCAAATGGCATTGTGTCCTTTTTTCCCTTGGCTTCTCTTCTGCCTTAGCGGGGTCCATTTTCAACAATATGATTCCCTGAGGGTTGTGGATTAGCTGACCTGGGCAGCCTTACCCTGCCGGCCCGCCCTCCCCAGGTGTGCCTCGTTGAGGTCAATATAAAGAGCGCTCCAGGCAGCAATAGCCCCTGCAGCTGTGCCTGACTCCATATTCTCTGCCCCATCAGCAGTTTCGGGGCTGTGCTGGTGGGAGGGAGTGAGGGGCCACAGCTTTGTGGGTGGCCCGGTGTGAGTGGGGTTCTGCTGGCCTTTCTGCAGGAGTTGCCAGGCTGCCGCCTGTAAAGAAGAGGTTTTGTCACCCATACTTTCCGCTGGAATTTCTCTCCGGACAGAGGTGAGGATGGAAAAAAGCAGTGGGGGCCGGGACAGGATGGGTATCACAGGCAGGGCAATGGAAAGCTTCTGGAAGAGCGCCCGGGGCCAGGACCACCCTGGCTGGCCTGCAGGCACCAAGTTGGCCTGCGTGCTGTCGCTGGTGTGGCACCACGGTCCTTCCTCTAGGCTTTCAAGCCCTTGTACATATTCAGGTGTTTTACCTGGAAAGGGTGGGAACAGTTCAGCAGCAGCTGGCCTGGGGCTCAGCTCACGTTTACTCACAGATGCCTCGGCACGGTCCCCCAGCTTTGCAATGAGGACGCTCCTTGCGTGGGGGGTGGGTTGCTGGCTGTATGGGAGATGGTTCCCCACCTCTGACCAATTTCAGAATTGTTTACCGCTGGAGCAAGTGCCGTGATAGGGTTTTCCTCTGTATAACTCGTGGGTTCACTTTTTTTTTCTTTTATGGTTCAAGTTAGATTTTATTCCTCTTTTATGTATTTATAAATATAAGCATGGAAATAATTCATTCCTATAAATACATCTGTGTGACGGGAAGAATTTTTTCTGTTTTATTTTTAAATTTTATTTTTTAAAATTTTGAAATTTAATTTTATTTATGTTTTTATACAGCAGGTTATTATTAGTTATGTATTTTATGCATATACATGTATACAGGTCAATCCCAATCTCCCAACTCATCCCACCACCACCACCCCATGGCTTCCCACACTTGGTGTCCATACGTTTGTTCTCTACCTCTGTGTCTCTATTTCTTCCCAGCAAACCAGTTCATCTGTACCATTTTTATAGGTTCCACATATATGCATTAATATACAATATTTGTTTTCCTCTTTCTGACTTACTTCACTCTGTATGACAGTCTCTCGATCCATCGATGTCTCTACAAATGACCCAGTTTCATTCCTTTTTATGGCCGAGTAATATTCCATTTTATATATGTACCACATCTTTATCCATTCATCTGTCTGTGGGCATTTAGGTTGCTTCCATTACCTGGCTATTGTAAATAGTGCTGCAACGAACATTGTGGTGAATGTGCCTTTTTGAAATACGGTTTTCTCTGGTATATGCCCAGAAGTGGGATTGCTGGATCAGATGGTAATTCTATTTCTAGTTTTTTTAAGGAAACTCCATACTGTTCTCCATAGTGACTGTATCAATTTACATTCCCACCAAAAGTGGAAGAGGGATCCTTTTGTCCACACCCTCCCCAGAATTGGTTGTTTGTAGATTTTCTGATGATGCCGATTCTAACAGGTGTGAGGTGAAACCTCATTGTAGTTTTGATTTGCATTTCTCTAATAATTAGTGCTGTTGAGCAGCTTTTCATGTGCGTCTTGGCCATCTCTGTGTCTCCTTTGAAGAAACGTCTCTTTAGATCTTCTGCCGATTTTTATTTTGGGTTGTTTGTTTTTTTAATATTAAGCTACATGAGCTGTTTATATATATTGGAGTTTAAACCTCTGTCCATTGATTCGTCTGCAACGATTTTCGCCCATTCTGAGGGATGCCTTTTTCCATTCTCGTGTTTTTTAACAAAAAAGGAAAGAAAGGAAAAGAAGCAGAACACTAATGTCTGTAAAATATGCCTTTTGAAACGGTCGTTTTGAAATATGGACGTCCTTTGAATTTTTTGGTCAATATGTGACCCCAGGATTTGTTTTCAGGGCAGGTGTCATTTACAGGCCTGCAATGATTTTGAATATCAACTGACCATTAGCATTGGGATTAAAGCTGCTGTTGTGTGAAACGGCCACAAGGTGGCAGCAGTTCACCCTTACCAAATCTGGTTACTAGGGCAAGAGAGCCTCAGTGGAAGTGGTGTTCTAGATTGGAGTTTAGAATGGAATGTGCCAGGAGAAAGCCCCTCACGTTTGTCTCACTACTTCTTGTTCGTGTTTTTAATTTAATTTTTTTATTTTTTATTACAGCAAGTTTGATTACAATGTTTGGCTTCTTGTAGGTGTGGAAGATGTGGTTCTTTTACACATATACAGATGTCTGTTCTTCCTGGGATCGTTTTCCCATGTACGTTATGACAGAATGTTGAGTAGTCGTCTCTTGGTATTCTGTAGGTCTTTGGTGATTATATATGTCACCTGTGTTTGTATATGTCTGTTAACCCCGATATCGTAATGAAACCAATCCTCACACCTTTCCATTGGTGAACCATAAGTTTGTTTAATGAATCTGTGATTGCCCTTCTCCTTGGAAATATCTGCCCTGGTATCCATTTTTAGGTAACACCTATAAGTGATATGATATGATATGTGTCTTTCACTTTCTGACTTACTACAAGTCACGTGATTACTTCTAGACTCATCTACGGTGCTGCAAATGGCATTGTGTCCTTTTTTCCCTTGGCTTCTCTTCTGCCTTAGCGGGGTCCATTTTCAACAATATGATTCCCTGAGGGTTGTGGATTAGCTGACCTGGGCAGCCTTACCCTGCCGGCCCGCCCTCCCCAGGTGTGCCTCGTTGAGGTCAATATAAACAGCGCTCCAGGCAGCAATAGCCCCTGCAGCTGTGCCTGACTCCATATTCTCTGCCCCATCAGCAGTCTCGGGGCTGTGCTGGTGGGAGGGAGTGAGGGGCCACAGCTTTGTGGGTGGCCCGGTGTGAGTGGGGTTCTGCTGGCCTTTCTGCAGGAGTTGCCAGGCTGCCGCCTGTAAAGAAGAGGTTTTGTCACCCATACTTTCGGCTGGAATTTCTCTCCGGACAGAGGTGAGGATGGAAAAAAGCAGTGGGGGCCGGGACAGGATGGGTATCACAGGCAGGGCAATGGAAAGCTTCTGGAAGAGCGCCCGGGGCCAGGACCACCCTGGCTGGCCTGCAGGCACCAAGTTGGCCTGCGTGCTGTCGCTGGTGTGGCACCACGGTCCTTCCTCTAGGCTTTCAAGCCCTTGTACATATTCAGGTGTTTTACCTGGAAAGGGTGGGAACAGTTCAGCAGCAGCTGGCCTGGGGCTCAGCTCACGTTTACTCACAGATGCCTCGGCACGGTCCCCCAGCTTTGCAATGAGGACGCTCCTTGCGTGGGGGGTGGGTTGCTGGCTGTATGGGAGATGGTTCCCCACCTCTGACCAATTTCAGAATTGTTTACCGCTGGAGCAAGTGCCGTGATAGGGTTTTCCTCTGTATAACTCGTGGGTTCACTTTTTTTTTCTTTTATGGTTCAAGTTAGATTTTATTCCTCTTTTATGTATTTATAAATATAAGCATGGAAATAATTCATTCCTATAAATACATCTGTGTGACGGGAAGAATTTTTTCTGTTTTATTTTTAAATTTTATTTTTTAAAATTTTGAAATTTAATTTTATTTATGTTTTTATACAGCAGGTTATTATTAGTTATGTATTTTATGCATATACATGTATACAGGTCAATCCCAATCTCCCAACTCATCCCACCACCACCACCCCATGGCTTCCCACACTTGGTGTCCATACGTTTGTTCTCTACCTCTGTGTCTCTATTTCTTCCCAGCAAACCAGTTCATCTGTACCATTTTTATAGGTTCCACATATATGCATTAATATACAATATTTGTTTTCCTCTTTCTGACTTACTTCACTCTGTATGACAGTCTCTCGATCCATCGATGTCTCTACAAATGACCCAGTTTCATTCCTTTTTATGGCCGAGTAATATTCCATTTTATATATGTACCACATCTTTATCCATTCATCTGTCTGTGGGCATTTAGGTTGCTTCCATTACCTGGCTATTGTAAATAGTGCTGCAACGAACATTGTGGTGAATGTGCCTTTTTGAAATACGGTTTTCTCTGGTATATGCCCAGAAGTGGGATTGCTGGATCAGATGGTAATTCTATTTCTAGTTTTTTTAAGGAAACTCCATACTGTTCTCCATAGTGACTGTATCAATTTACATTCCCACCAAAAGTGGAAGAGGGATCCTTTTGTCCACACCCTCCCCAGAATTGGTTGTTTGTAGATTTTCTGATGATGCCGATTCTAACAGGTGTGAGGTGAAACCTCATTGTAGTTTTGATTTGCATTTCTCTAATAATTAGTGCTGTTGAGCAGCTTTTCATGTGCGTCTTGGCCATCTCTGTGTCTCCTTTGAAGAAACGTCTCTTTAGATCTTCTGCCCATTTTTATTTTGGGTTGTTTGTTTTTTTAATATTAAGCTACATGAGCTGTTTATATATATTGGAGTTTAAACCTCTGTCCATTGATTCGTCTGCAACGATTTTCGCCCATTCTGAGGGATGCCTTTTTCCATTCTCGTGTTTTTTAACAAAAAAGGAAAGAAAGGAAAAGAAGCAGAACACTAATGTCTGTAAAATATGCCTTTTGAAACGGTCGTTTTGAAATATGGACGTCCTTTGAATTTTTTGGTCAATATGTGACCCCAGGATTTGTTTTCAGGGCAGGTGTCATTTACAGGCCTGCAATGATTTTGAATATCAACTGACCATTAGCATTGGGATTAAAGCTGCTGTTGTGTGAAACGGCCACAAGGTGGCAGCAGTTCACCCTTACCAAATCTGGTTACTAGGGCAAGAGAGCCTCAGTGGAAGTGGTGTTCTAGATTGGAGTTTAGAATGGAATGTGCCAGGAGAAAGCCCCTCACGTTTGTCTCACTACTTCTTGTTCGTGTTTTTAATTTAATTTTTTTATTTTTTATTACAGCAAGTTTGATTACAATGTTTGGCTTCTTGTAGGTGTGGAAGATGTGGTTCTTTTACACATATACAGATGTCTGTTCTTCCTGGGATCGTTTTCCCATGTACGTTATGACAGAATGTTGAGTAGTCGTCTCTTGGTATTCTGTAGGTCTTTGGTGATTATATATGTCACCTGTGTTTGTATATGTCTGTTAACCCCGATATCGTAATGAAACCAATCCTCACACCTTTCCATTGGTGAACCATAAGTTTGTTTAATGAATCTGTGATTGCCCTTCTCCTTGGAAATATCTGCCCTGGTATCCATTTTTAGGTAACACCTATAAGTGATATGATATGATATGTGTCTTTCACTTTCTGACTTACTACAAGTCACGTGATTACTTCTAGACTCATCTACGGTGCTGCAAATGGCATTGTGTCCTTTTTTCCCTTGGCTTCTCTTCTGCCTTAGCGGGGTCCATTTTCAACAATATGATTCCCTGAGGGTTGTGGATTAGCTGACCTGGGCAGCCTTACCCTGCCGGCCCGCCCTCCCCAGGTGTGCCTCGTTGAGGTCAATATAAACAGCGCTCCAGGCAGCAATAGCCCCTGCAGCTGTGCCTGACTCCATATTCTCTGCCCCATCAGCAGTCTCGGGGCTGTGCTGGTGGGAGGGAGTGAGGGGCCACAGCTTTGTGGGTGGCCCGGTGTGAGTGGGGTTCTGCTGGCCTTTCTGCAGGAGTTGCCAGGCTGCCGCCTGTAAAGAAGAGGTTTTGTCACCCATACTTTCCGCTGGAATTTCTCTCCGGACAGAGGTGAGGATGGAAAAAAGCAGTGGGGGCCGGGACAGGATGGGTATCACAGGCAGGGCAATGGAAAGCTTCTGGAAGAGCGCCCGGGTCCAGGACCACCCTGGCTGGCCTGCAGGCACCAAGTTGGCCTGCGTGCTGTCGCTGGTGTGGCACCACGGTCCTTCCTCTAGGCTTTCAAGCCCTTGTACATATTCAGGTGTTTTACCTGGAAAGGGTGGGAACAGTTCAGCAGCAGCTGGCCTGGGGCTCAGCTCACGTTTACTCACAGATGCCTCGGCACGGTCCCCCAGCTTTGCAATGAGGACGCTCCTTGCGTGGGGGGTGGGTTGCTGGCTGTATGGGAGATGGTTCCCCACCTCTGACCAATTTCAGAATTGTTTACCGCTGGAGCAAGTGCCGTGATAGGGTTTTCCTCTGTATAACTCGTGGGTTCACTTTTTTTTTCTTTTATGGTTCAAGTTAGATTTTATTCCTCTTTTATGTATTTATAAATATAAGCATGGAAATAATTCATTCCTATAAATACATCTGTGTGACGGGAAGAATTTTTTCTGTTTTATTTTTAAATTTTATTTTTTAAAATTTTGAAATTTAATTTTATTTATGTTTTTATACAGCAGGTTATTATTAGTTATGTATTTTATGCATATACATGTATACAGGTCAATCCCAATCTCCCAACTCATCCCACCACCACCACCCCATGGCTTCCCACACTTGGTGTCCATACGTTTGTTCTCTACCTCTGTGTCTCTATTTCTTCCCAGCAAACCAGTTCATCTGTACCATTTTTATAGGTTCCACATATATGCATTAATATACAATATTTGTTTTCCTCTTTCTGACTTACTTCACTCTGTATGACAGTCTCTCGATCCATCGATGTCTCTACAAATGACCCAGTTTCATTCCTTTTTATGGCCGAGTAATATTCCATTTTATATATGTACCACATCTTTATCCATTCATCTGTCTGTGGGCATTTAGGTTGCTTCCATTACCTGGCTATTGTAAATAGTGCTGCAACGAACATTGTGGTGAATGTGCCTTTTTGAAATACGGTTTTCTCTGGTATATGCCCAGAAGTGGGATTGCTGGATCAGATGGTAATTCTATTTCTAGTTTTTTTAAGGAAACTCCATACTGTTCTCCATAGTGACTGTATCAATTTACATTCCCACCAAAAGTGGAAGAGGGATCCTTTTGTCCACACCCTCCCCAGAATTGGTTGTTTGTAGATTTTCTGATGATGCCGATTCTAACAGGTGTGAGGTGATACCTCATTGTAGTTTTGATTTGCATTTCTCTAATAATTAGTGCTGTTGAGCAGCTTTTCATGTGCGTCTTGGCCATCTCTGTGTCTCCTTTGAAGAAACGTCTCTTTAGATCTTCTGCCCATTTTTATTTTGGGTTGTTTGTTTTTTTAATATTAAGCTACATGAGCTGTTTATATATATTGGAGTTTAAACCTCTGTCCATTGATTCGTCTGCAACGATTTTCGCCCATTCTGAGGGATGCCTTTTTCCATTCTCGTGTTTTTTAACAAAAAAGGAAAGAAAGGAAAAGAAGCAGAACACTAATGTCTGTAAAATATGCCTTTTGAAACGGTCGTTTTGAAATATGGACGTCCTTTGAATTTTTTGGTCAATATGTGACCCCAGGATTTGTTTTCAGGGCAGGTGTCATTTACAGGCCTGCAATGATTTTGAATATCAACTGACCATTAGCATTGGGATTAAAGCTGCTGTTGTGTGAAACGGCCACAAGGTGGCAGCAGTTCACCCTTACCAAATCTGGTTACTAGGGCAAGAGAGCCTCAGTGGAAGTGGTGTTCTAGATTGGAGTTTAGAATGGAATGTGCCAGGAGAAAGCCCCTCACGTTTGTCTCACTACTTCTTGTTCGTGTTTTTAATTTAATTTTTTTATTTTTTATTACAGCAAGTTTGATTACAATGTTTGGCTTCTTGTAGGTGTGGAAGATGTGGTTCTTTTACACATATACAGATGTCTGTTCTTCCTGGGATCGTTTTCCCATGTACGTTATGACAGAATGTTGAGTAGTCGTCTCTTGGTATTCTGTAGGTCTTTGGTGATTATATATGTCACCTGTGTTTGTATATGTCTGTTAACCCCGATATCGTAATGAAACCAATCCTCACACCTTTCCATTGGTGAACCATAAGTTTGTTTAATGAATCTGTGATTGCCCTTCTCCTTGGAAATATCTGCCCTGGTATCCATTTTTAGGTAACACCTATAAGTGATATGATATGATATGTGTCTTTCATTTTCTGACTTACTACAAGTCACGTGATTACTTCTAGACTCATCTACGGTGCTGCAAATGGCATTGTGTCCTTTTTTCCCTTGGCTTCTCTTCTGCCTTAGCGGGGTCCATTTTCAACAATATGATTCCCTGAGGGTTGTGGATTAGCTGACCTGGGCAGCCTTACCCTGCCGGCCCGCCCTCCCCAGGTGTGCCTCGTTGAGGTCAATATAAACAGCGCTCCAGGCAGCAATAGCCCCTGCAGCTGTGCCTGACTCCATATTCTCTGCCCCATCAGCAGTCTCGGGGCTGTGCTGGTGGGAGGGAGTGAGGGGCCACAGCTTTGTGGGTGGCCCGGTGTGAGTGGGGTTCTGCTGGCCTTTCTGCAGGAGTTGCCAGGCTGCCGCCTGTAAAAGGAGGTTTTGTCACCCATACTTTCCGCTGGAATTTCTCTCCGGACAGAGGTGAGGATGGAAAAAAGCAGTGGGGGCCGGGACAGGATGGGTATCACAGGCAGGGCAATGGAAAGCTTCTGGAAGAGCGCCCGGGGCCAGGACCACCCTGGCTGGCCTGCAGGCACCAAGTTGGCCTGCGTGCTGTCGCTGGTGTGGCACCACGGTCCTTCCTCTAGGCTTTCAAGCCCTTGTACATATTCAGGTGTTTTACCTGGAAAGGGTGGGAACAGTTCAGCAGCAGCTGGCCTGGGGCTCAGCTCACGTTTACTCACAGATGCCTCGGCACGGTCCCCCAGCTTTGCAATGAGGACGCTCCTTGCGTGGGGGGTGGGTTGCTGGCTGTATGGGAGATGGTTCCCCACCTCTGACCAATTTCAGAATTGTTTACCGCTGGAGCAAGTGCCGTGATAGGGTTTTCCTCTGTATAACTCGTGGGTTCACTTTTTTTTTCTTTTATGGTTCAAGTTAGATTTTATTCCTCTTTTATGTATTTATAAATATAAGCATGGAAATAATTCATTCCTATAAATACATCTGTGTGACGGGAAGAATTTTTTCTGTTTTATTTTTAAATTTTATTTTTTAAAATTTTGAAATTTAATTTTATTTATGTTTTTATACAGCAGGTTATTATTAGTTATGTATTTTATGCATATACATGTATACAGGTCAATCCCAATCTCCCAACTCATCCCACCACCACCACCCCATGGCTTCCCACACTTGGTGTCCATACGTTTGTTCTCTACCTCTGTGTCTCTATTTCTTCCCAGCAAACCAGTTCATCTGTACCATTTTTATAGGTTCCACATATATGCATTAATATACAATATTTGTTTTCCTCTTTCTGACTTACTTCACTCTGTATGACAGTCTCTCGATCCATCGATGTCTCTACAAATGACCCAGTTTCATTCCTTTTTATGGCCGAGTAATATTCCATTTTATATATGTACCACATCTTTATCCATTCATCTGTCTGTGGGCATTTAGGTTGCTTCCATTACCTGGCTATTGTAAATAGTGCTGCAACGAACATTGTGGTGAATGTGCCTTTTTGAAATACGGTTTTCTCTGGTATATGCCCAGAAGTGGGATTGCTGGATCAGATGGTAATTCTATTTCTAGTTTTTTTAAGGAAACTCCATACTGTTCTCCATAGTGACTGTATCAATTTACATTCCCACCAAAAGTGGAAGAGGGATCCTTTTGTCCACACCCTCCCCAGAATTGGTTGTTTGTAGATTTTCTGATGATGCCGATTCTAACAGGTGTGAGGTGAAACCTCATTGTAGTTTTGATTTGCATTTCTCTAATAATTAGTGCTGTTGAGCAGCTTTTCATGTGCTTCTTGGCCATCACTGTGTCTCCTTTGAAGAAACGTCTCTTTAGATCTTCTGCCCATTTTTATTTTGGGTTGTTTGTTTTTTTAATATTAAGCTGCATGTGCTGTTTATATATATAGGAGTTTAACCTCTGTCCATTGATTCGTCTGCAACGATTTTCGCCCATTCTGAGGGATGCCTTTTTCCATTCCCGTGTTTTTTAACAAAAAAGGAAAGAAAGGAAAAGAAGCAGAACACTAATGTGCATAAAATATGCCTTTTGAAATGGTCGTTTTGAAATATGGACGTCCTTTGAATTTTTTGGTCGATATGTGACCCCAGGATTTGTTTTCAGGGCAGGTGTCATTTACAGGCCTGCAATGATTTTGAATATCAACTGACCATTAGCGTTGGGATTAAAGCTGCTGTTGTGTGAAACGGCCACAAGGTGGCAGCAGTTCACCCTTACCAAATCTGGTTACTAGGGCAAGAGAGCCTCAGTGGAAGTGGTGTTCTAGATTGGAGTTTAGAATGGAATGTGCCAGGAGAAAGCCCCTCACGTTTGTCTCACTACTTCTTGTTCGTGTTTTTAATTTAATTTTTTTATTTTTTATTACAGCAAGTTTGATTACAATGTTTGGCTTGTTGTAGGTGTGGAAGATGTGGTTCTTTTACACATATACAGATGTCTGTTCTTCCTGGGATCGTTTTCCCATATACGTTATGACAGAATGTTGAGTAGTACTCACTTGGTATTCTGTAGGTCTTTGGTGATTATATATGTCACCTGTGTTTGTATATGTCTGTTAACCCCGATATCGTAATGAAACCAATCCTCACACCTTTCCATTGGTGAACCATAAGTTTGTTTAATGAATCTGTGATTGCCCTTCTCCGTGGAAATATCTGCCCTGGTATCCATTTTTAGGTACCACCTATAAGTGATATGATATGATATGTGTCTTTCACTTTCTGACTTACTACAAGTCACGTGATTACTTCTAGACTCATCAACCGTGCTGCAAATGGCATTGTGTCCTTTTTTCCCTTGGCTTCTCTTTTGCCTTAGCGGGGTCCATTTTCAACAATGTGATTCCCTGAGGGTTGTGGATTAGCTAACCTGGACATTCTTAACCTGCCGGCCCGCCCTCCCAAGGTGTGCCTCGTTGAGGTCAATATAAACAGCGCTCCAGGCAGCAATAGCCCCTGCAGCTGTGCCTGACTCCATATTCTCTGCCCCATCAGCAGTCTCGGGGCTGTGCTGGTGGGAGGGAGTGAGGGGCCACAGCTTTGTGGGTGGCCCGGTGTGAGTGGGGTTCTGCTGGCCTTTCTGCAGGAGTTGCCAGGCTGCCGCCTGTAAAGAAGAGGTTTTGTCACCCATACTTTCGGCTGGAATTTCTCTCCGGACAGAGGTGAGGATGGAAAAAAGCAGTGGGGGCCGGGACAGGATGGGTATCACAGGCAGGGCAATGGAAAGCTTCTGGAAGAGCGCCCGGGGCCAGGACCACCCTGGCTGGCCTGCAGGCACCAAGTTGGCCTGCGTGCTGTCGCTGGTGTGGCACCACGGTCCTTCCTCTAGGCTTTCAAGCCCTTGTACATATTCAGGTGTTTTACCTGGAAAGGGTGGGAACAGTTCAGCAGCAGCTGGCCTGGGGCTCAGCTCACGTTTACTCACAGATGCCTCGGCACGGTCCCCCAGCTTTGCAATGAGGACGCTCCTTGCGTGGGGGGTGGGTTGCTGGCTGTATGGGAGATGGTTCCCCACCTCTGACCAATTTCAGAATTGTTTACCGCTGGAGCAAGTGCCGTGATAGGGTTTTCCTCTGTATAACTCGTGGGTTCACTTTTTTTTTCTTTTATGGTTCAAGTTAGATTTTATTCCTCTTTTATGTATTTATAAATATAAGCATGGAAATAATTCATTCCTATAAATACATCTGTGTGACGGGAAGAATTTTTTCTGTTTTATTTTTAAATTTTATTTTTTAAAATTTTGAAATTTAATTTTATTTATGTTTTTATACAGCAGGTTATTATTAGTTATGTATTTTATGCATATACATGTATACAGGTCAATCCCAATCTCCCAACTCATCCCACCACCACCACCCCATGGCTTCCCACACTTGGTGTCCATACGTTTGTTCTCTACCTCTGTGTCTCTATTTCTTCCCAGCAAACCAGTTCATCTGTACCATTTTTATAGGTTCCACATATATGCATTAATATACAATATTTGTTTTCCTCTTTCTGACTTACTTCACTCTGTATGACAGTCTCTCGATCCATCGATGTCTCTACAAATGACCCAGTTTCATTCCTTTTTATGGCCGAGTAATATTCCATTTTATATATGTACCACATCTTTATCCATTCATCTGTCTGTGGGCATTTAGGTTGCTTCCATTACCTGGCTATTGTAAATAGTGCTGCAACGAACATTGTGGTGAATGTGCCTTTTTGAAATACGGTTTTCTCTGGTATATGCCCAGAAGTGGGATTGCTGGATCAGATGGTAATTCTATTTCTAGTTTTTTTAAGGAAACTCCATACTGTTCTCCATAGTGACTGTATCAATTTACATTCCCACCAAAAGTGGAAGAGGGATCCTTTTGTCCACACCCTCCCCAGAATTGGTTGTTTGTAGATTTTCTGATGATGCCGATTCTAACAGGTGTGAGGTGATACCTCATTGTAGTTTTGATTTGCATTTCTCTAATAATTAGTGCTGTTGAGCAGCTTTTCATGTGCGTCTTGGCCATCTCTGTGTCTCCTTTGAAGAAACGTCTCTTTAGATCTTCTGCCCATTTTTATTTTGGGTTGTTTGTTTTTTTAATATTAAGCTACATGAGCTGTTTATATATATTGGAGTTTAAACCTCTGTCCATTGATTCGTCTGCAACGATTTTCGCCCATTCTGAGGGATGCCTTTTTCCATTCTCGTGTTTTTTAACAAAAAAGGAAAGAAAGGAAAAGAAGCAGAACACTAATGTCTGTAAAATATGCCTTTTGAAACGGTCGTTTTGAAATATGGACGTCCTTTGAATTTTTTGGTCAATATGTGACCCCAGGATTTGTTTTCAGGGCAGGTGTCATTTACAGGCCTGCAATGATTTTGAATATCAACTGACCATTAGCATTGGGATTAAAGCTGCTGTTGTGTGAAACGGCCACAAGGTGGCAGCAGTTCACCCTTACCAAATCTGGTTACTAGGGCAAGAGAGCCTCAGTGGAAGTGGTGTTCTAGATTGGAGTTTAGAATGGAATGTGCCAGGAGAAAGCCCCTCACGTTTGTCTCACTACTTCTTGTTCGTGTTTTTAATTTAATTTTTTTATTTTTTATTACAGCAAGTTTGATTACAATGTTTGGCTTGTTGTAGGTGTGGAAGATGTGGTTCTTTTACACATATACAGATGTCTGTTCTTCCTGGGATCGTTTTCCCATGTACGTTATGACAGAATGTTGAGTAGTCGTCTCTTGGTATTCTGTAGGTCTTTGGTGATTATATATGTCACCTGTGTTTGTATATGTCTGTTAACCCCGATATCGTAATGAAACCAATCCTCACACCTTTCCATTGGTGAACCATAAGTTTGTTTAATGAATCTGTGATTGCCCTTCTCCTTGGAAATATCTGCCCTGGTATCCATTTTTAGGTAACACCTATAAGTGATATGATATGATATGTGTCTTTCATTTTCTGACTTACTACAAGTCACGTGATTACTTCTAGACTCATCTACGGTGCTGCAAATGGCATTGTGTCCTTTTTTCCCTTGGCTTCTCTTCTGCCTTAGCGGGGTCCATTTTCAACAATATGATTCCCTGAGGGTTGTGGATTAGCTGACCTGGGCAGCCTTACCCTGCCGGCCCGCCCTCCCCAGGTGTGCCTCGTTGAGGTCAATATAAACAGCGCTCCAGGCAGCAATAGCCCCTGCAGCTGTGCCTGACTCCATATTCTCTGCCCCATCAGCAGTCTCGGGGCTGTGCTGGTGGGAGGGAGTGAGGGGCCACAGCTTTGTGGGTGGCCCGGTGTGAGTGGGGTTCTGCTGGCCTTTCTGCAGGAGTTGCCAGGCTGCCGCCTGTAAAAGGAGGTTTTGTCACCCATACTTTCCGCTGGAATTTCTCTCCGGACAGAGGTGAGGATGGAAAAAAGCAGTGGGGGCCGGGACAGGATGGGTATCACAGGCAGGGCAATGGAAAGCTTCTGGAAGAGCGCCCGGGGCCAGGACCACCCTGGCTGGCCTGCAGGCACCAAGTTGGCCTGCGTGCTGTCGCTGGTGTGGCACCACGGTCCTTCCTCTAGGCTTTCAAGCCCTTGTACATATTCAGGTGTTTTACCTGGAAAGGGTGGGAACAGTTCAGCAGCAGCTGGCCTGGGGCTCAGCTCACGTTTACTCACAGATGCCTCGGCACGGTCCCCCAGCTTTGCAATGAGGACGCTCCTTGCGTGGGGGGTGGGTTGCTGGCTGTATGGGAGATGGTTCCCCACCTCTGACCAATTTCAGAATTGTTTACCGCTGGAGCAAGTGCCGTGATAGGGTTTTCCTCTGTATAACTCGTGGGTTCACTTTTTTTTTCTTTTATGGTTCAAGTTAGATTTTATTCCTCTTTTATGTATTTATAAATATAAGCATGGAAATAATTCATTCCTATAAATACATCTGTGTGACGGGAAGAATTTTTTCTGTTTTATTTTTAAATTTTATTTTTTAAAATTTTGAAATTTAATTTTATTTATGTTTTTATACAGCAGGTTATTATTAGTTATGTATTTTATGCATATACATGTATACAGGTCAATCCCAATCTCCCAACTCATCCCACCACCACCACCCCATGGCTTCCCACACTTGGTGTCCATACGTTTGTTCTCTACCTCTGTGTCTCTATTTCTTCCCAGCAAACCAGTTCATCTGTACCATTTTTATAGGTTCCACATATATGCATTAATATACAATATTTGTTTTCCTCTTTCTGACTTACTTCACTCTGTATGACAGTCTCTCGATCCATCGATGTCTCTACAAATGACCCAGTTTCATTCCTTTTTATGGCCGAGTAATATTCCATTTTATATATGTACCACATCTTTATCCATTCATCTGTCTGTGGGCATTTAGGTTGCTTCCATTACCTGGCTATTGTAAATAGTGCTGCAACGAACATTGTGGTGAATGTGCCTTTTTGAAATACGGTTTTCTCTGGTATATGCCCAGAAGTGGGATTGCTGGATCAGATGGTAATTCTATTTCTAGTTTTTTTAAGGAAACTCCATACTGTTCTCCATAGTGACTGTATCAATTTACATTCCCACCAAAAGTGGAAGAGGGATCCTTTTGTCCACACCCTCCCCAGAATTGGTTGTTTGTAGATTTTCTGATGATGCCGATTCTAACAGGTGTGAGGTGATACCTCATTGTAGTTTTGATTTGCATTTCTCTAATAATTAGTGCTGTTGAGCAGCTTTTCATGTGCGTCTTGGCCATCTCTGTGTCTCCTTTGAAGAAACGTCTCTTTAGATCTTCTGCCCATTTTTATTTTGGGTTGTTTGTTTTTTTAATATTAAGCTACATGAGCTGTTTATATATATTGGAGTTTAAACCTCTGTCCATTGATTCGTCTGCAACGATTTTCGCCCATTCTGAGGGATGCCTTTTTCCATTCTCGTGTTTTTTAACAAAAAAGGAAAGAAAGGAAAAGAAGCAGAACACTAATGTCTGTAAAATATGCCTTTTGAAACGGTCGTTTTGAAATATGGACGTCCTTTGAATTTTTTGGTCAATATGTGACCCCAGGATTTGTTTTCAGGGCAGGTGTCATTTACAGGCCTGCAATGATTTTGAATATCAACTGACCATTAGCATTGGGATTAAAGCTGCTGTTGTGTGAAACGGCCACAAGGTGGCAGCAGTTCACCCTTACCAAATCTGGTTACTAGGGCAAGAGAGCCTCAGTGGAAGTGGTGTTCTAGATTGGAGTTTAGAATGGAATGTGCCAGGAGAAAGCCCCTCACGTTTGTCTCACTACTTCTTGTTCGTGTTTTTAATTTAATTTTTTTATTTTTTATTACAGCAAGTTTGATTACAATGTTTGGCTTGTTGTAGGTGTGGAAGATGTGGTTCTTTTACACATATACAGATGTCTGTTCTTCCTGGGATCGTTTTCCCATGTACGTTATGACAGAATGTTGAGTAGTCGTCTCTTGGTATTCTGTAGGTCTTTGGTGATTATATATGTCACCTGTGTTTGTATATGTCTGTTAACCCCGATATCGTAATGAAACCAATCCTCACACCTTTCCATTGGTGAACCATAAGTTTGTTTAATGAATCTGTGATTGCCCTTCTCCTTGGAAATATCTGCCCTGGTATCCATTTTTAGGTAACACCTATAAGTGATATGATATGATATGTGTCTTTCATTTTCTGACTTACTACAAGTCACGTGATTACTTCTAGACTCATCTACGGTGCTGCAAATGGCATTGTGTCCTTTTTTCCCTTGGCTTCTCTTCTGCCTTAGCGGGGTCCATTTTCAACAATATGATTCCCTGAGGGTTGTGGATTAGCTGACCTGGGCAGCCTTACCCTGCCGGCCCGCCCTCCCCAGGTGTGCCTCGTTGAGGTCAATATAAACAGCGCTCCAGGCAGCAATAGCCCCTGCAGCTGTGCCTGACTCCATATTCTCTGCCCCATCAGCAGTCTCGGGGCTGTGCTGGTGGGAGGGAGTGAGGGGCCACAGCTTTGTGGGTGGCCCGGTGTGAGTGGGGTTCTGCTGGCCTTTCTGCAGGAGTTGCCAGGCTGCCGCCTGTAAAAGGAGGTTTTGTCACCCATACTTTCCGCTGGAATTTCTCTCCGGACAGAGGTGAGGATGGAAAAAAGCAGTGGGGGCCGGGACAGGATGGGTATCACAGGCAGGGCAATGGAAAGCTTCTGGAAGAGCGCCCGGGGCCAGGACCACCCTGGCTGGCCTGCAGGCACCAAGTTGGCCTGCGTGCTGTCGCTGGTGTGGCACCACGGTCCTTCCTCTAGGCTTTCAAGCCCTTGTACATATTCAGGTGTTTTACCTGGAAAGGGTGGGAACAGTTCAGCAGCAGCTGGCCTGGGGCTCAGCTCACGTTTACTCACAGATGCCTCGGCACGGTCCCCCAGCTTTGCAATGAGGACGCTCCTTGCGTGGGGGGTGGGTTGCTGGCTGTATGGGAGATGGTTCCCCACCTCTGACCAATTTCAGAATTGTTTACCGCTGGAGCAAGTGCCGTGATAGGGTTTTCCTCTGTATAACTCGTGGGTTCACTTTTTTTTTCTTTTATGGTTCAAGTTAGATTTTATTCCTCTTTTATGTATTTATAAATATAAGCATGGAAATAATTCATTCCTATAAATACATCTGTGTGACGGGAAGAATTTTTTCTGTTTTATTTTTAAATTTTATTTTTTAAAATTTTGAAATTTAATTTTATTTATGTTTTTATACAGCAGGTTATTATTAGTTATGTATTTTATGCATATACATGTATACAGGTCAATCCCAATCTCCCAACTCATCCCACCACCACCACCCCATGGCTTCCCACACTTGGTGTCCATACGTTTGTTCTCTACCTCTGTGTCTCTATTTCTTCCCAGCAAACCAGTTCATCTGTACCATTTTTATAGGTTCCACATATATGCATTAATATACAATATTTGTTTTCCTCTTTCTGACTTACTTCACTCTGTATGACAGTCTCTCGATCCATCGATGTCTCTACAAATGACCCAGTTTCATTCCTTTTTATGGCCGAGTAATATTCCATTTTATATATGTACCACATCTTTATCCATTCATCTGTCTGTGGGCATTTAGGTTGCTTCCATTACCTGGCTATTGTAAATAGTGCTGCAACGAACATTGTGGTGAATGTGCCTTTTTGAAATACGGTTTTCTCTGGTATATGCCCAGAAGTGGGATTGCTGGATCAGATGGTAATTCTATTTCTAGTTTTTTTAAGGAAACTCCATACTGTTCTCCATAGTGACTGTATCAATTTACATTCCCACCAAAAGTGGAAGAGGGCTCCTTTTGTCCACACCCTCCCCAGAATTGGTTGTTTGTAGATTTTCTGATGATGCCGATTCTAACAGGTGTGAGGTGAAACCTCATTGTAGTTTTGATTTGCATTTCTCTAATAATTAGTGCTGTTGAGCAGCTTTTCATGTGCGTCTTGGCCATCTCTGTGTCTCCTTTGAAGAAACGTCTCTTTAGATCTTCTGCCCATTTTTATTTTGGGTTGTTTGTTTTTTTAATATTAAGCTACATGAGCTGTTTAAATATATTGGAGATTAAACCTCTGTCCATTGATTCGTCTGCAACGATTTTCGCCCATTCTGAGGGATGCCTTTTTCCATTCCCGTTTTTTTTTAACAAAAAAGGAAAGAAAGGAAAAGAAGCAGAACACTAATGTGCGTAAAATATGCCTTTTGAAACGGTCGTTTTGAAATATGGACGTCCTTTGAATTTTTTGGTCGATATGTGACCCCAGGATTTGTTTTCAGGGCAGGTGTCATTTACAGGCCTGCAATGATTTTGAATATCAACTGACCATTATTGCTGGGATTAAAGCTGCTGTTGTGTGAAACGGCCACAAGGTGGCAGCAGTTCACCCTTACCAAATCTGGTTACTAGGGCAAGAGAGCCTCAGTTGAAGTGGTGTTCTAGATTGGAATTTAGAATGGAATGTGCCAGGAGAAAGCCCCTCACGTTTGTCTCACTACTTCTTGTTCGTGTTTTTAATTTAATTTTTTATTTTTTATTACAGCAAGTTTGATTACAGTGTTTGGCTTGTTGTAGGTGTGGAAGATGTGGTTCTTTTTCACATATACTAATGACTGTTCTTCCTGGCCTCCTTTTCCCTTGTACGTTATGACAGAATGTTGAGTAGTCCTCTCTTGGTATTCTGTAGGTCTTTGGTGATTATATATGGCACCTGTGTTTGTATATGTCTGTTAACCCCGATATCGTAATGAAACCAATCCTCACACCTTTCCATTGGTGAACCATAAGTTTGTTTAATGAATCTGTGATTGCCCTTCTCTGTGGAAATATCTGCCTTGGTATCCATTTTTAGGTAACACCTATAAGTGATATGGTATGTGTCTTTCACTTTCTGACTTACTACAAGTCACGTGATTACTTCTAGACTCATCTACGGTGCTGCAAATGGCATTGTGTCCTTTTTTCCCTTGGCTTCTCTTCTGCCTTAGCGGGGTCCATTTTCAACAATATGATTGCCTGAGGGTTGTGGATTAGCTGACCTGGGCAGCCTTACCCTGCCGGCCCGCCCTCCCCAGGTGTGCCTCGTTGAGGTCAATATAAACAGCGCTCCAGGCAGCAATAGCCCCTGCAGCTGTGCCTGACTCCATATTCTCTGCCCCATCAGCAGTCTCGGGGCTGTGCTGGTGGGAGGGAGTGAGGGGCCACAGCTTTGTGGGTGGCCCGGTGTGAGTGGGGTTCTGCTGGCCTTTCTGCAGGAGTTGCCAGGCTGCCGCCTGTAAAGAAGAGGTTTTGTCAACCATACTTTCGGCTGGAATTTCTCTCCGGACAGAGGTGAGGATGGAAAAAAGCAGTGGGGGCCGGGACAGGATGGGTATCACAGGCAGGGCAATGGAAAGCTTCTGGAAGAGCGCCCGGGGCCAGGACCACCCTGGCTGGCCTGCAGGCACCAAGTTGGCCTGCGTGCTGTCGCTGGTGTGGCACCACGGTCCTTCCTCTAGGCTTTCAAGCCCTTGTACATATTCAGGTGTTTTACCTGGAAAGGGTGGGAACAGTTCAGCAGCAGCTGGCCTGGGGCTCAGCTCACGTTTACTCACAGATGCCTCGGCACGGTCCCCCAGCTTTGCAATGAGGACGCTCCTTGCGTGGGGGGTGGGTTGCTGGCTGTATGGGAGATGGTTCCCCACCTCTGACCAATTTCAGAATTGTTTACCGCTGGAGCAAGTGCCGTGATAGGGTTTTCCTCTGTATAACTCGTGGGTTCACTTTTTTTTTCTTTTATGGTTCAAGTTAGATTTTATTCCTCTTTTATGTATTTATAAATATAAGCATGGAAATAATTCATTCCTATAAATACATCTGTGTGACGGGAAGAATTTTTTCTGTTTTATTTTTAAATTTTATTTTTTAAAATTTTGAAATTTAATTTTATTTATGTTTTTATACAGCAGGTTATTATTAGTTATGTATTTTATGCATATACATGTATACAGGTCAATCCCAATCTCCCAACTCATCCCACCACCACCACCCCATGGCTTTCCACACTTGGTGTCCATACGTTTGTTCTCTACCTCTGTGTCTCTATTTCTTCCCAGCAAACCAGTTCATCTGTACCATTTTTATAGGTTCCACATATATGCATTAATATACAATATTTGTTTTCCTCTTTCTGACTTACTTCACTCTGTATGACAGTCTCTCGATACATCGATGTCTCTACCAATGACCGAGTTTCATTCCTTTTTATGGCCGAGTAATATTCCATTTTATATATGTACCACATCTTTATCCATTCATCTGTCTGTGGGCATTTAGGTTGCTTCCATTACCTGGCTATTGTAAATAGTGCTGCAACGAACATTGTGGTGAATGTGCCTTTTTGAAATACGGTTTTCTCTGGTATATGCCCAGAAGTGGGATTGCTGGATCAGATGGTAATTCTATTTCTAGTTTTTTTAAGGAAACTCCATACTGTTCTCCATAGTGACTGTATCAATTTACATTCCCACCAAAAGTGGAAGAGGGATCCTTTTGTCCACACCCTCCCCAGAATTGGTTGTTTGTAGATTTTCTGATGATGCCGACTCTAACAGGTGTGAGGTGAAACCTCATTGTAGTTTTGATTTGCATTTCTCTAATAATTAGTGCTGTTGAGCAGCTTTTCATGTGCGTCTTGGCCATCTCTGTGTCTCCTTTGAAGAAACGTCTCTTTAGATCTTCTGCCCATTTTTATTTTGGGTTGTTTGTTTTTTTAATATTAAGCTACATGAGCTGTTTATATATATTGGAGTTTAAACCTCTGTCCATTGATTCGTCTGCAACGATTTTCGCCCATTCTGAGGGATGCCTTTTTCCATTCTCGTGTTTTTTAACAAAAAAGGAAAGAAAGGAAAAGAAGCAGAACACTAATGTCCGTAAAATATGCCTTTTGAAACGGTCGTTTTGAAATATGGACGTCCTTTGAATTTTTTGGTCAATATGTGACCCCAGGATTTGTTTTCAGGGCAGGTGTCATTTACAGGCCTGCAATGATTTTGAATATCAACTGACCATTAGCGTTGGGATTAAAGCTGCTGTTGTGTGAAACGGCCACAAGGTGGCAGCTGTTCACCCTTACCAAATCTGGTTACTAGGGCAAGAGAGCCTCAGTGGAAGTGGTGTTCTAGATTGGAGTTTAGAATGGAATGTGCCAGGAGAAAGCCCCTCACGTTTGTCTCACTACTTCTTGTTCGTGTTTTTAATTTAATTTTTTTATTTTTTATTACAGCAAGTTTGATTACAATGTTTGGCTTGTTGTAGGTGTGGAAGATGTGGTTCTTTTACACATATACAGATGTCTGTTCTTCCTGGGATCGTTTTCCCATGTACGTTATGACAGAATGTTGAGTAGTCCTCACTTGGTATTCTGTAGGTCTTTGGTGATTATATATGTCACCTGTGTTTGTATATGTCTGTTAACCCCGATATCGTAATGAAACCAATCCTCACACCTTTCCATTGGTGAACCATAAGTTTGTTTAATGAATCTGTGATTGCCCTTCTCCGTGGAAATATCTGCCCTGGTATCCATTTTTAGGTACCACCTATAAGTGATATGATATGATATGTGTCTTTCACTTTCTGACTTACTACAAGTCACGTGATTACTTCTAGACTCATCTACCGTGCTGCAAATGGCATTGTGTCCTTTTTTCCCTTGGCTTCTCTTTTGCCTTAGCGGGGTCCATTTTCAACAATGTGATTCCCTGAGGGTTGTAGATTAGCTGACCTGGGCAGCCTTACCCTGCCGGCCCGCCCTCCACAGGTGTGCCTCGTTGAGGTCAATATAAACAGCGCTCAAGGCAGCAATAGCCCCTGAAGCTGTGCCTGCCTCCATATTCTGTGCCCCGTCAGCAGTCTCGGGGCTGTGCTGGTGGGAGGGAGTGAGGGGCCACAGCGTTGTGGGTGGCCCGGTGTGAGTGGGGTTCTGCTGGCCTTTCTGCAGGAGTTGCCAGGCTGCCGCCTCTAAAGAAGAGGTTTTGTCACCCATACTTTCCGCTGGAATTTCTCTCCGGACAGAGGTGAGGATGGAAAAAAGCAGTGGGGGCCGGGACAGGATGGGTATCACAGGCAGGTCAATGGAAAGCTTCTGGAAGAGCGCCCAGGGCCAGGACCACCCTGGCTGGCCTGCAGGCACCAAGTTGGCCTGCGTGCTGTCGCTGGTGTGGCACCACGGTCCTTCCTCTAGGCTTTCAAGCCCTTGTACATATTCAGGTGTTTTACCTGGAAAGGGTGGGAACAGTTCAGCAGCAGCAGGCCTGGGGCTCAGCTCACGTTTACTCACAGATGCCTCGGCACGGTCCCCCAGCTTTGCAATGAGGACGCTCCTTGCGTGGGGGGTGGGTTGCTGGCTGTATGGGAGATGATTCCCCACCTCTGACCAATTTCAGAATTGATTACCACTGAAGCAAGTGCCCTGATAGGGTTTTCCTCTGTATAACTCGTGGGTTCAGGATTTTTTTTTCTTTTATGGTTCAAGTTAGATTTTATTCCTCTTTTATGTATTTATAGATATAAGCATGGAAATAATTCATTCCTATAAATACATCTGTGTGACGGGAAGAACTTTTTTCTGTTTTATTTTTAAATTTTATTTTTTAAAATTTTGAAATTTAATTTTATTTATTTTTTTATACAGCACATTATTATTAGTTATGTATTTTATGCATATACATGTATACAGGTCAATCCCAAACTCCCAACTCATCCCACCACCACCACCCCATGGCTTCTCACACTTGGTGTCCATACGTTTGTTCTCTACCTCTGTGTCTCTATTTCTTCCCTGCAAACCAGTTCATCTGTACCATTTTTAGGCTCCACATATATGCGTTAATATACAATATTTGTTTTCCTCTGTCTGACTTACTTCATTCTGTATGACAGTCTCTCGATCCATCGATGGCTCTACAAATGACCCAGTTTCATTCCTTTTTATGGCCGAGTAATATTCCATTTTATATATGTACCACATCTTTATCCATTCATCTGTCTGTGGGCATTTAGGTTGCTTCCATTACCTGGCTATTGTAAATAGTGATGCAACGAACATTGTGGTGAATGTGCCTTTTTGAAATACGGTTTTCTCTGGGTATATGCCCAGAAGTGGGATTGCTGGATCAGATGGTAATTCTATTTCTAGTTTTTTTAAGGAAAATCCATACTGTTCTCCATAGTGACTGTATCAATTTACATTCCCACCAATAGTGGAAGAGGGCTCCTTTTGTCCACACCCTCCCCAGAATTGGTTGTTTGTAGATTTTCTGATGATGCCGATTCTAACAGGTGTGAGGTGATACCTCATTGTAGTTTTGATTTGCATTTCTCTAATAATTAGTGCTGTTGAGCAGCTTTTCATGTGCGTCTTGGCCATCTCTGTGTCTCCTTTGTAGAAACGTCTCTTTAGACCTTCTGCCCATTTTTTTGGGTTGTTTGTTTTTTTAATATTAAGCTGCATGAGCTGTTTATATATATTGGAGATTAAACCTCTGTCCATTGATTCGTCTGCAACGATTTTCACCCATTCTGAGGGATGCCTTTTTCCATTCCCGTTTTTTTTTAACAAAAAAGGAAAGAAAGGAAAAGAAGCAGAACACTAATGTGCGTAAAATATGCCTTTTGAAACGGTCGTTTTGTAATATGGACGTCCTTTGCATTTTTTGGTCGATATGTGACCCCAGGATTTGTTTTCAGGGCAGGTGTCATTTACAGGCCTGCAATGATTTTGAATATCAACTGACCATTAGCGCTGGGATTAAAGCTGCTGTTGTGTGAAACGGCCACAAGGTGGCAGCAGTTCACCCTTACCAAATCTGGTTACTAGGGCAAGAGAGCCTCAGTGGAAGTGGTGTTCTAGATTGGAGTTTAGAATGGAATGTGCCAGGAGAAAGCCCCTCACGTTTGTCTCACTACTTCTTGTTCGTGTTTTTAATTTATTTTTTTATTTTTTATTACAGCAAGTTTGATTACAACGTTTGGCTTGTTGTAGGTGTGGAAGATGTGGTTCTTTTACACATATACAGATGTCTGTTCTTCCTGGGATCGTTTTCCCATGTACGTTATGACAGAATGTTGAGTAGTCGTCTCTTGGTATTCTGTAGGTCTTTGGTGATTATATATGTCACCTGTGTTTGTATATGTCTGTTAACCCCGATATCGTAATGAAACCAATCCTCACACCTTTCCATTGGTGAACCATAAGTTTGCTTAATGAATCTGTGATTGCTCTTCTCCGTGGAAATATCTGCCCTGGTATCCATTTTTAGGTAACACCTATAAGTGATATGATATGATATGTGTCTTTCAATTTCTGACTTACTACAAGTTAGGTGATTATTTCTAGACTCATCTACGGTGCTGCAAATGGCATTGTGTCCTTTTTTCCCTTGGCTTCTCTTCTGCCTTAGCGGGGTCCATTTTCAACAATGTGATTCCCTGAGGGTTGTGGATTAGCTGACCTGGGCAGCCTTACCCTGCCGGCCCGCCCTCCCCAGGTGTGCCTCATTGAGGTCAATATAAACAGTGCTCCAGGCAGCAATAGCCCCTGAAGCTGTGCCTGCCTCCATATTCTATGCCCCGTCAGCAGTCTCGGGGCTGTGCTGGTGGGAGGGAGTGAGGGGCCACAGCTTTGTGGGTGGCCCGGTGTGAGTGGGGTTCTGCTGGCCTTTCTGCAGGAGTTGCCAGGCTGCCGCCTGTAAAGAAGAGGTTGTGTCACCCATACCTTCCGCTGGAATTTCTCTCCGGACAGAGGTGAGGAAGGAAAAAAGCAGTGGGGGCCGGGACAGGAGGGGTATCTCAGGCAGGGCAATGGAAAGCTTCTGGAAGAGCGCCCGGGGCCAGGACCACCCTGGCTGGCCTGCAGGCACCAAGATGGCCTGCGTGCTGTCGCTGGTGTGGCTCCACGGACCTTCCTCTAGGCTTTCAAGCCCTTGTACATATTCAGGTGTTTTACCTGGAAAGGGTGGGAACAGTTCAGCAGCAGCTGGCCTGGGGCTCATCTCACGTTTACTCACAGATGCCTCGGCACAGTCCCCCAGCATTGCAATTTTGACGCTCCTTGCATGGGGGGTGGGTTGATGGCTGTATGGGAGATGCTTCTCCACCTCTGACCAATTTCAGAATTGTTTACCACTGGAGCAAGTGCCCTGATAGGGTTTTCCTCTGTATAACTCGTGGGTTCAGGTTTTTTTTTCTTTTATGGTTCAAGTTAGATTTTATTCCTCTTTTATGTATTTATAGATATAAGCATGGAAATAATTCATTCCTATAAATACATCTGTGTGACGGGAAGAACTTTTTTCTGTTTTATTTTTAAATTTTATTTTTTAAAATTTTGAAATTTAATTTTATTTATTTTTTTTATACAGAACGTTATTATTAGTTATGTATTTTATGCATATACATGTACACAGGTCAATCCCAAACTCCCAACTCATCCCACCACCACCACCCCATGGCTTCCCACACTTGGTGTCCATACGTTTGTTCTCTACCTCTGTGTCTCTATTTCTTCCCTGCAAACCAGTTCATCTGTACCATTTTTAGGCTCCACATATATGCGTTAATATACAATATTTGTTTTCCTCTGTCTGACTTACTTCATTCTGTATGACAGTCTCTCGATCCATCGATGGCTCTACAAATGACCCAGTTTCATTCCTTTTTATGGCCGAGTAATATTCCATTTTATATATGTACCACATCTTTATCCATTCATCTGTCTGTGGGCATTTACGTTGCTTCCATTACCTGGCTATTGTAAATAGTGCTGCAACGAACATTGTGGTGAATGTGCCTTTTTGAAATACGGTTTTCTCTGGGTATATGCCCAGAAGTGGAATTGCTGGATCAGATGGTAATTCTATTTCTAGTTTTTTTTAAGGAAAATCCATACTGTTCTCCATAGTGACTGTATCAATTTACATTCCCACCAATAGTGGAAGAGGGCTCCTTTTGTCCACACCCTCCCCAGAATTGGTTGTTTTTAGATTTTCTGATGATGCCGATTCTAACAGGTGTGAGGTGATACCTCATTGTAGTTTTGATTTGCATTTCTCTAATTATTAGTGCTGTTGAGCAGCTTTTCATGTGCGTCTTGGCCATCTCTGTGTCTCCTTTGAAGAAACGTCTCTTTAGACCTTCTGCCCATTTTTTTGGGTTGTTTGTTTTTTTAATATTAAGCTGCATGAGCTGTTTATATATATTGGAGATTAAACCTCTGTCCATTGATTCGTCTGCAACGATTTTCACCCATTCTGAGGGATGCCTTTTTCCATTCCCGTTTTTTTTTAACAAAAAAGGAAAGAAAGGAAAAGAAGCAGAACACTAATGTGCGTAAAATATGCCTTTTGAAACGGTCGTTTTGTAATATGGACGTCCTTTGAATTTTTTGGTCGATATGTGACCCCAGGATTTGTTTTCAGGGCAGGTGTCATTTACAGGCCTGCAATGATTTTTAATATCAACTGACCATTAGCGCTGGGATTGAAGCTGCTGTTGTGTGAAACGGCCACAAGGTGGCAGCAGTTCACCCTTACCAAATCTGGTTACTAGGGCAAGAGAGCCTCAGTGGAAGTGGTGTTCTAGATTGGAATTTAGAATGGAATGTGCCAGGAGAAAGCCCCTCACGTTTGTCTCACTACTTCTTGTTCGTGTTTTTAATTTAATTTTTTATTTTTTATTACAGCAAGTTTGATTACAGTGTTTGGCTTGTTGTAGGTGTGGAAGATGTGGTTCTTTTACACATATACAAATGACTGTTCTTCCTGGCATCCTTTTCCCATGTACGTTATGACAGAATGTTGAGTAGTCCTCTCTTGGTATTCTGTAGGTCTTTGGTGATTATATATGGCACCTGTGTGTGTATATGTCTGTTAACCCCGATATCGTAATGAAACCAATCCTCACACCTTTCCATTGGTGAACCATAAGTTTGTTTAATGAATCTGTGATTGCCCTTCTCCGTGGAAATATCTGCCTTGGTATCCATTTTTAGGTAACACCTATAAGTGATATGATATGTGTCTTTCACTTTCTGACTTACTACAAGTCACGTGATTACTTCTAGACTCATCTATGGTGCTGCAAATGGCATTGTGTCCTTTTTTCCCTTGGCTTCTCTTCTGCCTTAGCGGGGTCCATTTTCATCAATGTGATTCCCTGAGGGTTGTGGATTAGCTGACCTGGGCAGCCTTACCCTGCCGGCCCGCCCTCCCCAGGTGTGCCTCGTTGAGGTCAATATAAACAGCGCTCCAGGCAGCAATAGCCCCTGAAGCTGTGCCTGCCTCCATATTCTCTGCCCCGTCAGCAGTCTCGGGGCTGTGCTGGTGGGAGGGTGTGAGGGGCCAAAGCATTGTGGGTGGCCCGGTGTGAGTGGGGTTCTGCTGGCCTTTCTGAAGGAGTTGCCAGGCTGCCGCCTGTAAAGAAGAGGATGTGTCAGCCATACCTCCCGCTGGAATTTCTCTCCGGACAGAGGTGAGGAAGGAAAAAAGCAGTGGGGGCCGGGACAGGAGGGGTATCTCAGGCAGGGCAATGGAAAGCTTCTGGAAGAGTGCCCGGGGCCAGGACCACCCTGGCTGGCCTGCAGGCACCAAGTTGGCCTGCGTGCTGTCGCTGGTGTGGCTCCACGGTCCTTCCTCTAGGCTTTCAAGCCCTTGTACATATTCAGGTGTTTTACCTGGAAAGGGTGGGAACAGTTCAGCAGCAGCTGGCCTGGGGCTCAGCTCACGTTTACTCACAGATGCCTCGGCACGGTCCCCCAGCTTTGTTATGAGGACGCTACTTGCATGGGGGGTGGGTTGCTGGCTGTATGGGAGATGGTTCCCCACCTCTGACCAATTTCAGAATTGTTTACCGCTGGAGCAAGTGCCGTGATAGGGTTTTCCTCTGTATAACTCGTGGGTTCACTTTTTTTTTCTTTTATGGTTCAAGTTAGATTTTATTCCTCTTTTATGTATTTATAAATATAAGCATGGAAATAATTCATTCCTATAAATACATCTGGGTGACGGGAAGAATTTTTTCTGTTTTATTTTTAAATTTTATTTTTTAAAATTTTGAAATTTAATTTTATTTATGTTTTTATACAGCACATTATTATTAGTTATGTATTTTATGCATATACATGTACACAGGTCAATCCCAAACTCCCAACTCATCCCACCACCACCACCCCATGGCTTCCCACACTTGGTGTCCATACGTTTGTTCTCTACCTCTGTGTCTCTATTTCTTCCCTGCAAACCAGTTCATCTGTACCATTTTTAGTCTCCACATATATGCATTAATATACAATATTTGTTTTCTTCTTTCTGACTTACTTCACTCTGTATGACAGTCTCTCGATACATCGATGTCTCTACAAATGACCCAGTTTCATTCCTTTTTATGGCCGAGTAATATTCCATTTCATATATGTACCACATATTTATCCATTCATCTGTCTGTGGGCATTTAGGTTGCTTCCATTACCTGGCTATTGTAAATAGTGATGCAACGAACATTGTGGTGAATGTGCCTTTTTGATTTACGGTTTTCTCTGGGTATATGCCCAGAATTGGGATTGCTGGATCAGATGGTAATTCTATTTCTAGTTTTTTTAAGGAAACTCCATACTGTTCTCCATAGTGACTGTATCAATTTACATTCCCACCAATAGTGGAAGAGGGCTCCTTTTGTCCACACCCTCCCCAGAATTGGTTGTTTGTAGATTTTCTGATGATGCCGATTCTAACAGGTGTGAGGTGATACCTCATTGTAGTTTTGATTTGCATTTCTCTAATATTTAGTGCTGTTGAGCAGCTTTTCATGTGCGTCTTGGCCATCACTGTGTCTTCTTTGAAGAAACGTCTCTTTAGATCTGCCCATTTTTGTATTGGGTTGTTTGTTTTTTTAATATTAAGCTGCATGAGTTGTTTCTATATATTGGAGATTAAACCTCTGTCCATTGTTTCGTCTGCAACGATTTTCGCCCATTCTGAGGGATGCCTTTTTCCATTCCCGTGTTTTTTAACAAAAAAGGAAAGAAAGGAAAAGAAGCAGAACACTAATGTGCGTAAAATATGCCTTTTGAAATGGTCGTTTTGAAATATGGACGTCCTTTGAAGTTTTTTGGTCGATATGTGACCCCAGGATTTGTTTTCAGGGCAGGTGTCATTTACAGGCCTGCAATGATTTTGAATATCAACTGACCATTAGCGTTGGGATTAAAGCTGCTGTTGTGTGAAACGGCCACAAGGTGGCAGCAGTTCACCCTTACCAAATCTGGTTACTACGGCAAGAGAGCCTCAGTGGATGTGGTGTTCTAGATTGGAGTTTAGAATGGAATGTGCCAGGAGAAAGCCCCTCACGTTTGTCTCACTACTTCTTGTTCGTGTTTTTAATTTAATTTTTTATTTTTTATTACAGCAAGTTTGATTACAATGTTTGGCTTGTTGTAGGTGTCGAAGATGTGGTTCTTTTACACATATACAGATGTCTGTTCTTCCTGGGATCCTTTTCCCATGTACGTTATGACAGAATGTTGAGTAGTCCTCTCTTGGTATTCTGTAGGTCTTTGGTGATTATATATGTCACCTGTGTTTGTATATGTCTGTTAACCCCGATATCGTAATGAAACCAATCCTCACACCTTTCCATTGGTGAACCATAAGTGTGTTTAATGAATCTGTGATTGCCCTTCTCCGTGGAAATATCTGCCCTGGTATCCATTTTTAGGTAACACCTATAAGTGATATGATATGATATGTGTCTTTCACTTTCTGAATTACTACAAGTCACGTGATTACTTCTAGACTCATCTACGGTGCTACAAATGGCATTGTGTCCTTTTTTTCCTTGGCTTCTCTTCTGCCTTAGCGGGGTCCATTTTCAACAATGTGATTCCCTGAGGGTTGTGGATTAGCTGACCTGGGCAGCCTTACCCTGCCGGCCCGCCCTCCCCAGGTGTGCCTCGTTGAGGTCAATATAAACAGCGCTCCAGGCAGCAATAGCCCCTGAAGCTGTGACTGACTCCATATTCTCTGCCCCGTCAGCAGTCTCGGGGCTGTGCTGGTGGGAAGGAGTGGGGGGCCAAAGCTTTTTGGGTGGCCCTTTGTGAGTGGGGTTCTGCTGGCCTTTCTGCAGGAGTTGCCAGGCTGCCGCCTGTAAAGAAGACGTTGGCGCACCCATACCTTCCGCTGGAATTTCTCTCCGGACAGAGGTGAGGAAGGAAAAAAAGCAGTGGGGGCCGGGACAGGAGGGGTATCTCAGGCAGGGCAATGGAAAGCTTCTGGAAGAGCGCCCGGGCCCAGGACCACCCTGGCTGGCCTGCAGGCACCAAGTTGGCCTGCGTGCTGTCGCTGGTGTGGCTCCAAGGTCCTTCCTCTAGGCTTTCAAGCCCTTGTACATATTCAGGTGTTTTACCTGGAAAGGGTGGGAACAGTTCAGCAGCAGCTGGCCTGGGGCTCAGCTCACCTTTACTCACAGATGCCTCAGCACGGTCCCCCAGCTTTGCAATGAGGACGCTCCTTGCGTGGCGGGTGGGTTGCTGGCTGTATGGGAGATGATTCCCCACCTCTGACCTATTTCAGAATTGTTTACCACTGGAGCAAGTGCCCTGATAGGGTTTTCCTCTGTACAACTCGTGGGTTCAGGGTTTTGTTTTCTTTTATGGTTCAAGTTAGATTTTATTCCTCTTTTATGTATTTATAGATATAAGCATGGAAATAATTCATTCCTAGAAATACATCTGTGTGACGGGAAGAACTTTTTTCTGTTTTATTTTTAAATTTTATTTTTTAAAACTTTGAAATTTAATTTTATTTATTTTTTTATAGAGCACGTTATTATTAGTTATGTATTTTAGGCTTATACATGTATACAGGTCAATCCCAAACTCCCAACTCATCCCACCACCACCACCCCATGGCTTCCCACACTTGGTGTCCATACGTTTGTTCTCTACCTCTGTGTCTCTATTTCTTCCCTGCAAACCAGTTCATCTGTACCATTTTTAGGCTCCACATATATGCGTTAATATACAATATTTGTTTTCCTCTTTCTGACTTACTTCATTCTGTATGACAGTCTCTCGATCCATCGATGTCTCTACAAATAACCCAGTTTCATTCCTTTTTATGGCCGAGTAATATTCCATTTTATATATGTACCACATCTTTATCCATTCATCTGTCTGTGGGCATTTACGTTGCTTCCATTACCTGGCTATTGTAAATAGTGCTGCAACGAACATTGTGGTGAATGTGCCTTTTTGAAATACGGTTTTCTCTGGTATATGCCCAGAAGTGGGATTGCTGGATCAGATGGTAATTCTATTTCTAGATTTTTTAAAGGAAACTCCATACTGTTCTCCATAGTGACTGTATCAATTTACATTCCCACCAATAGTGGAAGAGGGCTCCTTTTGTCCACACCCTCCCCAGAATTGGTTGTTTGTAGATTTTCTGATGATGCCGATTCAAACAGGTGTGAGGTGATACCTCATTGTAGTTTTGATTTGCATTTCTCTAATAATTAGTGCTGTTGAGCAGCTTTTCATGTGCGTCTTGGCCATCTCTGTGTCTCCTTTGAAGAAACGTCTCTTTAGATCTTCTGCCCATTTTTTGTGGTTGTTTGTTTTTTTAATATTAAGCTGCATGAGCTGTTTATATATATTGGAGATTAAACCTCTGTCCATTGATTCGTCTGCAACGATTTTCGCCCATTCTGAGGGATGCCTTTTTCCATTCCCGTGTTTTTTAACAAAAAAGGAAAGAAAGGAAAAGAAGCAGAACACTAATGTGCGTAAAATATGCCTTTTGAAACGGTCGTTTTGAAATATGGACGTCCTTTGAATTTTTTGGTCGATATGTGACCCCAGGATTTATTTTCAGGGCAGGTGTCATTTACAGGCCTGCAATGATTTTGAATATCAACTGACCATTAGCGTTGGGATTAAAGCTGCTGTTGTGTGAAACGGCCACAAGGTGGCAGTAGTTCACCCTTACCAAATCTGGTTACTAGGGCAAGAGAGACTCAGTGGAAGTGGTGTTCTAGATTGGAGTTTAGAATGGAATGTGCCAGGAGAAAGCCCCTCACGTTTGTCTCACTACTTCTTGTTCGTGTTTTTAATTTAATTTTTTATTTTTTATTACAGCAAGTTTGATTACAATGTTTGGCTTGTTGTAGGTGTGGAAGATGTGGTTCTTTTACACATATACAGATGACTGTTCTTCCTGGGATCCTTTTCCCATGTACGTTATGACAGAATGTTGAGTAGTCTTCTCTTGGTATTCTGTAGGTCTTTGGTGATTATATATGTCACCTGTGTTTGTATATGTCTGTTAACCCCGATATCGTAATGAAACCAATCCTCACACCTTTCCATTGGTGAACCATAAGTTTGTTTAATAAATCTGTGATTGCCCTTCTCCGTGGAAATATCTGCCCTGGTATCCATTTTTAGGTAACACCTATAAGTGATATGATATGATATGTGTCTTTCACTTTCTGACTTACTACAAGTCACGTGATTACTTCTAGACTCATCTACGGTGCTGCAAATGGCATTGTGTCCTTTTTTCCCTTGGCTTCTCTTCTGCCTTAGCGGGGTCCATTTTCAACAATGTGATTCCCTGAGGGTTGTGGATTAGCTGACCTGGGCAGCCTTACCCTGCCGGCCCGCCCTCCCCAGGTGTGCCTCGTTGAGGTCAATATAAACAGCGCTCCAGGCAGCAATAGCCCCTGAATCTGTGCCTGACTCCATATTCTCTGCCCCGTCAACAGTCTCGGGGCTGTGCTGGTGGGAGGGAGTGAGGGGCCACCGCTTTGTGGGTGGCCCGGTGTGAGTGGGGTTCTGCTGGCCTTTCTGCAGGAGTTGCCAGGCTGCCGCCTGTAAAGAAGAGGTTGTGTCACCCATACCTTCCGCTGGAATTTCTCTCCGGACAGAGGTGAGAAAGGAAAAAAAGCAGTGGGGGCCGGGACAGGAGGGGTATCTCAGACAGGGCAATGGAAAGCTTCTGGAAGAGCGCCCGGTGCCAGGACCACCCTGGCTGCCCTGCAGGCACCAAGTTCTCCTGCGTGCCGTCACTGGTGTGGCTCCACGGTCCTTCCTCTAGGCTTTCAAGCCCTTGTACATATTCAGGTGTTTTACCTGGAAAGGGTGGGAACAGTTCAGCAGCAGCTGGCCTGGGGCTCAGCTCACCTTTACTCACAGATGCCTCAGCACGGTCCCCCAGCTTTGCAATGAGGACGCTCCTTGCGTGGCGGGTGGGTTGCTGGCTGTATGGGAGATGATTCCCCACCTCTGACCTATTTCAGAATTGTTTACCACTGGAGCAAGTGCCCTGATAGGGTTTTCCTCTGTAAAACTCGTGGGTTCAGGATTTTTTTTTCTTTTATGGTTCAAGTTAGATTTTATTCCTCTTTTATGTATTTATAGATATAAGCATGGAAATAATTCATTCCTAGAAATACATCTGTGTGACGGGAAGAACTTTTTTCTGTTTTATTTTTAAATTTTATTTTTTAAAATTTTGAAATTTAATTTTATTTATTTTTTATACAGCACGTTATTATTAGTTATGTATTTTATGCATATACATGTATACAGGTCAATCCCAAACTCCCAACTCATCCCACCACCACCACCCCATGGCTTCCCACACTTGGTGTCCATACGTTTGTTCTCTACCTCTGTGTCTCTATTTCTTCCCTGCAAACCAGTTCATCTGTACCATTTTTAGGCTCCACATATATGCGTTAATATACAATATTTGTTTTCCTCTTTCTGACTGACTTCATTCTGTATGACAGTCTCTCGATCCATCGATGTCTCTACAAATAACCCAGTTTCATTCCTTTTTATGGCCGAGTAATATTCCATTTTATATATGTACCACATCTTTATCCATTCATCTGTCTGTGGGCATTTAGGTTGCTTCCATTACCTGGCTATTGTAAATAGTGCTGCAACGAACATTGTGGTGAATGTGCCTTTTTGAAATACGGTTTTCTCTGGTATATGCCCAGAAGTGGGATTGCTGGATCAGATGGTAATTCTATTTCTAGATTTTTTAAGGAAACTCCGTACTGTTCTCCATAGTGACTGTATCAATTTACATTCCCACCAATAGTGGAAGAGGGCTCCTTTTGTCCACACCCTCCCCAGAATTGGTTGTTTGTAGATTTTCTGATGATGCCGATTCAAACAGGTGTGAGGTGATACCTCATTGTAGTTTTGATTTGCATTTCTCTAATAATTAGTGCTGTTGAGCAGCTTTTCAAGTGCGTCTTGGCCATCTCTGTGTCTCCTTTGAAGAAACGTCTCTTTAGATCTTCTGCCCATTTTTTGGGGGGTTGTTTGTTTTTTTAATATTAAGCTGCATGAGCTGTTTATATATATTGGAGATTAAACCTCTGTCCATTGATTCGTCTGCAACGATTTTCGCCCATTCTGAGGGATGCCTTTTTCCATTCCCGTGTTTTTTAACAAAAAAGGAAAGAAAGGAAAAGAAGCAGAACACTAATGTGCGTAAAATATGCCTTTTGAAACGGTCGTTTTGAAATATGGACGTCCTTTGAATTTTTTGGTCGATATGTGACCCCAGGATTTATTTTCAGGGCAGGTGTCATTTACAGGCCTGCAATGATTTTGAATATCAACTGACCATTAGCGTTGGGATTAAAGCTACTGTTGTGTGAAACGGCCACAAGGTGGCAGCAGTTCACCCTTACCAAATCTGGTTACTAGGGCAAGAGAGCCTCAGTGGAAGTGGTGTTCTAGATTGGAGTTTAGAATGGAATGTGCCAGGAGAAACCCCCTCACGTTTGTCTCACTACTTCTTGTTCGTGTTTTTAATTTAATTTTTTATTTTTTATTACAGCAAGTTTGATTACAATGTTTGGCTTGCTGTAGGTGTGGAAGATGTGGTTCTTTTACACATATACAGATGACTGTTCTTCCTGGGATCCTTTTCCCATGTACGTTATGACAGAATGTTGAGTAGTCTCCTCTTGGTATTCTGTAGGTCTTTGGTGATTATATATGTCACCTGTGTTTGTATATGTCTGTTAACCCCGATATCGTAATGAAACCAATCCTCACACCTTTCCATTGGTGAACCATAAGTTTGTTTAATGAATCTGTGATTGCCCTTCTCCGTGGAAATATCTGCCCTGGTATCCATTTTTAGGTAACACCTATAAGTGATATGATATGATATGTGTCTTTCACTTTCTGACTTACTACAAGTCACGTGATTACTTCTAGACTCATCTACGGTGCTGCAAATGGCATTGTGTCCTTTTTTCCCTTGGCTTCTCTTCTGCCTTAGCGGGGTCCATTTTCAACAATGTGATTCCCTGAGGGTTGTGGATTAGCTGACCTGGGCAGCCTTACCCTGCCGGCCCGCACTCCCCAGGTGTGCCTCGTTGAGGTCAATATAAACAGCGCTCCAGGCAGCAATAGCCCCTGAATCTGTGCCTGACTCCATATTCTCTGCCCCGTCAACAGTCTCGGGGCTGTGCTGGTGGGAGGGAGTGAGGGGCCACCGCTTTGTGGGTGGCCCGGTGTGAGTGGGGTTCTGCTGGCCTTTCTGCAGGAGTTGCCAGGCTGCCGCCTGTAAAGAAGAGGTTGTGTCACCCATACCTTCCGCTGGAATTTCTCTCCGGACAGAGGTGAGAAAGGAAAAAAAGCAGTGGGGGCCGGGACAGGAGGGGTATCTCAGACAGGGCAATGGAAAGCTTCTGGAAGAGCGCCCGGTGCCAGGACCACCCTGGCTGCCCTGCAGGCACCAAGTTCTCCTGCGTGCCGTCACTGGTGTGGCTCCACGGTCCTTCCTCTAGGCTTTCAAGCCCTTGTACATATTCAGGTGTTTTACCTGGAAAGGGTGGGAACAGTTCAGCAGCAGCTGGCCTGGGGCTCAGCTCACCTTTACTCACAGATGCCTCAGCACGGTCCCCCAGCTTTGCAATGAGGACGCTCCTTGCGTGGCGGGTGGGTTGCTGGCTGTATGGGAGATGATTCCCCACCTCTGACCTATTTCAGAATTGTTTACCACTGGAGCAAGTGCCCTGATAGGGTTTTCCTCTGTAAAACTCGTGGGTTCAGGATTTTTTTTTCTTTTATGGTTCAAGTTAGATTTTATTCCTCTTTTATGTATTTATAGATATAAGCATGGAAATAATTCATTCCTATAAATACATCTGTGTGACGGGAAGAACTTTTTTCTGTTTTATTTTTAAATTTTATTTTTTAAAATTTTGAAATTTAATTTTATTTATTTTTTATACAGCACGTTATTATTAGTTATGTATTTTATGCATATACATGTATACAGGTCAATCCCAAACTCCCAACTCATCCCACCACCACCACCCCATGGCTTCCCACACTTGGTGTCCATACGTTTGTTCTCTACCTCTGTGTCTCTATTTCTTCCCTGCAAACCAGTTCATCTGTACCATTTTTAGGCTCCACATATATGCGTTAATATACAATATTTGTTTTCCTTTCTGACTTACTTCATTCTGTATGACAGTCTCTCGATCCATCGATGTCTCTACAAATAACCCAGTTTCATTCCTTTTTATGGCCGAGTAATATTCCATTTTATATATGTACCACATCTTTATCCATTCATCTGTCTGTGGGCATTTACGTTGCTTCCATTACCTGGCTATTGTAAATAGTGCTGCAACGAACATTGTGGTGAATGTGCCTTTTTGAAATACGGTTTTCTCTGGTATATGCCCAGAAGTGGGATTGCTGGATCAGATGGTAATTCTATTTCTAGATTTTTTAAGGAAACTCCGTACTCTTCTCCATAGTGACTGTATCAATTTACATTCCCACCAATAGTGGAAGAGGGCTCCTTTTGTCCACACCCTCCCCAGAATTGGTTGTTTGTAGATTTTCTGATGATGCCGATTCAAACAGGTGTGAGGTGATACCTCATTGTAGTTTTGATTTGCATTTCTCTAATAATTAGTGCTGTTGAGCAGCTTTTCAAGTGCGTCTTGGCCATCTCTGTGTCTCCTTTGAAGAAACGTGTCTTTAGATCTTCTGCCCATTTTTTGGGGGGTTGTTTGTTTTTTTAATATTAAGCTGCATGAGCTGTTTATATATATTGGAGATTAAACCTCTGTCCATTGATTCGTCTGCAACGATTTTCGCCCATTCTGAGGGATGCCTTTTTCCATTCCCGTGTTTTTTAACAAAAAAGGAAAGAAAGGAAAAGAAGCAGAACACTAATGTGCGTAAAATATGCCTTTTGAAACGGTCGTTTTGAAATATGGACGTCCTTTGAATTTTTTGGTCGATATGTGACCCCAGGATTTATTTTCAGGGCAGGTGTCATTTACAGGCCTGCAATGATTTTGAATATCAACTGACCATTAGCGTTGGGATTAAAGCTACTGTTGTGTGAAACGGCCACAAGGTGGCAGCAGTTCACCCTTACCAAATCTGGTTACTAGGGCAAGAGAGCCTCAGTGGAAGTGGTGTTCTAGATTGGAGTTTAGAATGGAATGTGCCAGGAGAAACCCCCTCACGTTTGTCTCACTACTTCTTGTTCGTGTTTTTAATTTAATTTTTTATTTTTTATTACAGCAAGTTTGATTACAATGTTTGGCTTGCTGTAGGTGTGGAAGATGTGGTTCTTTTACACATATACAGATGACTGTTCTTCCTGGGATCCTTTTCCCATGTACGTTATGACAGAATGTTGAGTAGTCTCCTCTTGGTATTCTGTAGGTCTTTGGTGATTATATATGTCACCTGTGTTTGTATATGTCTGTTAACCCCGATATCGTAATGAAACCAATCCTCACACCTTTCCATTGGTGAACCATAAGTTTGTTTAATGAATCTGTGATTGCCCTTCTCCGTGGAAATATCTGCCCTGGTATCCATTTTTAGGTAACACCTATAAGTGATATGATATGATATGTGTCTTTCACTTTCTGACTTACTACAAGTCACGTGATTACTTCTAGACTCATCTACGGTGCTGCAAATGGCATTGTGTCCTTTTTTCCCTTGGCTTCTCTTCTGCCTTAGCGGGGTCCATTTTCAACAATGTGATTCCCTGAGGGTTGTGGATTAGCTGACCTGGGCAGCCTTACCCTGCCGGCCCGCACTCCCCAGGTGTGCCTCGTTGAGGTCAATATAAACAGCGCTCCAGGCAGCAATAGCCCCTGAATCTGTGCCTGACTCCATATTCTCTGCCCCGTCAACAGTCTCGGGGCTGTGCTGGTGGGAGGGAGTGAGGGGCCACCGCTTTGTGGGTGGCCCGGTGTGAGTGGGGTTCTGCTGGCCTTTCTGCAGGAGTTGCCAGGCTGCCGCCTGTAAAGAAGAGGTTGTGTCACCCATACCTTCCGCTGGAATTTCTCTCCGGACAGAGGTGAGTAAGGAAAAAAAGCAGTGGGGGCCGGGACAGGAGGGGTAGCTCAGACAGGGCAATGGAAAGCTTCTGGAAGAGCGCCCGGTGCCAGGACCACCCTGGCTGCCCTGCAGGCACCAAGTTCTCCTGCGTGCCGTCACTGGTGTGGCTCCACGGTCCTTCCTCTAGGCTTTCAAGCCCTTGTACATATTCAGGTGTTTTACCTGGAAAGGGTGGGAACAGTTCAGCAGCAGCTGGCCTGGGGCTCAGCTCACCTTTACTCACAGATGCCTCAGCACGGTCCCCCAGCTTTGCAATGAGGACGCTCCTTGCGTGGCGGGTGGGTTGCTGGCTGTATGGGAGATGATTCCCCACCTCTGACCTATTTCAGAATTGTTTACCACTGGAGCAAGTGCCCTGATAGGGTTTTCCTCTGTAAAACTCGTGGGTTCAGGATTTTGTTTTCTTTTATGGTTCAAGTTAGATTTTATTCCTCTTTTATGTATTTATAGATATAAGCATGGAAATAATTCATTCCTAGAAATACATCTGTGTGACGGGAAGAACTTTTTTCTGTTTTATTTTTAAATTTTATTTTTTAAAATTTTGAAATTTAATTTTATTTATTTTTTATACAGCACGTTATTATTAGTTATGTATTTTATGCATATACATGTATACAGGTCAATCCCAAACTCCCAACTCATCCCACCACCACCACCCCATGGCTTCCCACACTTGGTGTCCATACGTTTGTTCTCTACCTCTGTGTCTCTATTTCTTCCCTGCAAACCAGTTCATCTGTACCATTTTTAGGCTCCACATATATGCGTTAATATACAATATTTGTTTTCCTTTCTGACTTACTTCATTCTGTATGACAGTCTCTCGATCCATCGATGTCTCTACAAATAACCCAGTTTCATTCCTTTTTATGGCCGAGTAATATTCCATTTTATATATGTACCACATCTTTATCCATTCATCTGTCTGTGGGCATTTACGTTGCTTCCATTACCTGGCTATTGTAAATAGTGCTGCAACGAACATTGTGGTGAATGTGCCTTTTTGAAATACGGTTTTCTCTGGTATATGCCCAGAAGTGGGATTGCTGGATCAGATGGTAATTCTATTTCTAGATTTTTTAAGGAAACTCCGTACTGTTCTCCATAGTGACTGTATCAATTTACATTCCCACCAATAGTGGAAGAGGGCTCCTTTTGTCCACACCCTCCCCAGAATTGGTTGTTTGTAGATTTTCTGATGATGCCGATTCAAACAGGTGTGAGGTGATACCTCATTGTAGTTTTGATTTGCATTTCTCTAATAATTAGTGCTGTTGAGCAGCTTTTCAAGTGCGTCTTGGCCATCTCTGTGTCTCCTTTGAAGAAACGTGTCTTTAGATCTTCTGCCCATTTTTTGGGGGGTTGTTTGTTTTTTTAATATTAAGCTGCATGAGCTGTTTATATATATTGGAGATTAAACCTCTGTCCATTGATTCGTCTGCAACGATTTTCGCCCATTCTGAGGGATGCCTTTTTCCATTCCCGTGTTTTTTAACAAAAAAGGAAAGAAAGGAAAAGAAGCAGAACACTAATGTGCGTAAAATATGCCTTTTGAAACGGTCGTTTTGAAATATGGACGTCCTTTGAATTTTTTGGTCGATATGTGACCCCAGGATTTATTTTCAGGGCAGGTGTCATTTACAGGCCTGCAATGATTTTGAATATCAACTGACCATTAGCGTTGGGATTAAAGCTACTGTTGTGTGAAACGGCCACAAGGTGGCAGCAGTTCACCCTTACCAAATCTGGTTACTAGGGCAAGAGAGCCTCAGTGGAAGTGGTGTTCTAGATTGGAGTTTAGAATGGAATGTGCCAGGAGAAACCCCCTCACGTTTGTCTCACTACTTCTTGTTCGTGTTTTTAATTTAATTTTTTATTTTTTATTACAGCAAGTTTGATTACAATGTTTGGCTTGCTGTAGGTGTGGAAGATGTGGTTCTTTTACACATATACAGATGACTGTTCTTCCTGGGATCCTTTTCCCATGTACGTTATGACAGAATGTTGAGTAGTCTCCTCTTGGTATTCTGTAGGTCTTTGGTGATTATATATGTCACCTGTGTTTGTATATGTCTGTTAACCCCGATATCGTAATGAAACCAATCCTCACACCTTTCCATTGGTGAACCATAAGTTTGTTTAATGAATCTGTGATTGCCCTTCTCCGTGGAAATATCTGCCCTGGTATCCATTTTTAGGTAACACCTATAAGTGATATGATATGATATGTGTCTTTCACTTTCTGACTTACTACAAGTCACGTGATTACTTCTAGACTCATCTACGGTGCTGCAAATGGCATTGTGTCCTTTTTTCCCTTGGCTTCTCTTCTGCCTTAGCGGGGTCCATTTTCAACAATGTGATTCCCTGAGGGTTGTGGATTAGCTGACCTGGGCAGCCTTACCCTGCCGGCCCGCACTCCCCAGGTGTGCCTCGTTGAGGTCAATATAAACAGCGCTCCAGGCAGCAATAGCCCCTGAATCTGTGCCTGACTCCATATTCTCTGCCCCGTCAACAGTCTCGGGGCTGTGCTGGTGGGAGGGAGTGAGGGGCCACCGCTTTGTGGGTGGCCCGGTGTGAGTGGGGTTCTGCTGGCCTTTCTGCAGGAGTTGCCAGGCTGCCGCCTGTAAAGAAGAGGTTGTGTCACCCATACCTTCCGCTGGAATTTCTCTCCGGACAGAGGTGAGTAAGGAAAAAAAGCAGTGGGGGCCGGGACAGGAGGGGTAGCTCAGACAGGGCAATGGAAAGCTTCTGGAAGAGCGCCCGGTGCCAGGACCACCCTGGCTGCCCTGCAGGCACCAAGTTCTCCTGCGTGCCGTCACTGGTGTGGCTCCACGGTCCTTCCTCTAGGCTTTCAAGCCCTTGTACATATTCAGGTGTTTTACCTGGAAAGGGTGGGAACAGTTCAGCAGCAGCTGGCCTGGGGCTCAGCTCACCTTTACTCACAGATGCCTCAGCACGGTCCCCCAGCTTTGCAATGAGGACGCTCCTTGCGTGGCGGGTGGGTTGCTGGCTGTATGGGAGATGATTCCCCACCTCTGACCTATTTCAGAATTGTTTACCACTGGAGCAAGTGCCCTGATAGGGTTTTCCTCTGTAAAACTCGTGGGTTCAGGATTTTGTTTTCTTTTATGGTTCAAGTTAGATTTTATTCCTCTTTTATGTATTTATAGATATAAGCATGGAAATAATTCATTCCTAGAAATACATCTGTGTGACGGGAAGAACTTTTTTCTGTTTTATTTTTAAATTTTATTTTTTAAAATTTTGAAATTTAATTTTATTTATTTTTTATACAGCACGTTATTATTAGTTATGTATTTTATGCATATACATGTATACAGGTCAATCCCAAACTCCCAACTCATCCCACCACCACCACCCCATGGCTTCCCACACTTGGTGTCCATACGTTTGTTCTCTACCTCTGTGTCTCTATTTCTTCCCTCCAAACCAGTTCATCTGTACCATTTTTAGGCTCCACATATATGCGTTAATATACAATATTTGTTTTCCTCTTTCTGACTTACTTCATTCTGTATGACAGTCTCTCGATCCATCGATGTCTCTACAAATAACCCAGTTTCATTCCTTTTTATGGCCGAGTAATATTCCATTTTATATATGTACCACATCTTTATCCATTCATCTGTCTGTGGGCATTTATGTTACTTCCATTACCTGGCTATTGTAAATAGTGCTGCAACGAACATTGTGGTGAATGTGCCTTTTTGAAATACGGTTTTCTCTGGTATATGCCCAGAAGTGGGATTGCTGGATCAGATGGTAATTCTATTTCTAGATTTTTTAAGGAAACTCCGTACTGTTCTCCATAGTGACTGTATCAATTTACATTCCCACCAATAGTGGAAGAGGGCTCCTTTTGTCCACACCCTCCCCAGAATTGGTTGTTTGTAGATTTTCTGATGATGCCGATTCAAACAGGTGTGAGGTGATACCTCATTGTAGTTTTGATTTGCATTTCTCTAATAATTAGTGCTGTTGAGCAGCTTTTCAAGTGCGTCTTGGCCATCTCTGTGTCTCCTTTGAAGAAACGTCTCTTTAGATCTTCTGCCCATTTTTTGGGGGGTTGTTTGTTTTTTTAATATTAAGCTGCATGAGCTGTTTATATATATTGGAGATTAAACCTCTGTCCATTGATTCGTCTGCAACGATTTTCGCCCATTCTGAGGGATGCCTTTTTCCATTCCCGTGTTTTTTAACAAAAAAGGAAAGAAAGGAAAAGAAGCAGAACACTAATGTGCGTAAAATATGCCTTTTGAAACGGTCGTTTTGAAATATGGACGTCCTTTGAATTTTTTGGTCGATATGTGACCCCAGGATTTATTTTCAGGGCAGGTGTCATTTACAGGCCTGCAATGATTTTGAATATCAACTGACCATTAGCGTTGGGATTAAAGCTACTGTTGTGTGAAACGGCCACAAGGTGGCAGCAGTTCACCCTTACCAAATCTGGTTACTAGGGCAAGAGAGCCTCAGTGGAAGTGGTGTTCTAGATTGGAGTTTAGAATGGAATGTGCCAGGAGAAACCCCCTCACGTTTGTCTCACTACTTCTTGTTCGTGTTTTTAATTTAATTTTTTATTTTTTATTACAGCAAGTTTGATTACAATGTTTGGCTTGCTGTAGGTGTGGAAGATGTGGTTCTTTTACACATATACAGATGACTGTTCTTCCTGGGATCCTTTTCCCATGTACGTTATGACAGAATGTTGAGTAGTCTCCTCTTGGTATTCTGTAGGTCTTTGGTGATTATATATGTCACCTGTGTTTGTATATGTCTGTTAACCCCGATATCGTAATGAAACCAATCCTCACACCTTTCCATTGGTGAACCATAAGTTTGTTTAATGAATCTGTGATTGCCCTTCTCCGTGGAAATATCTGCCCTGGTATCCATTTTTAGGTAACACCTATAAGTGATATGATATGATATGTGTCTTTCACTTTCTGACTTACTACAAGTCACGTGATTACTTCTAGACTCATCTACGGTGCTGCAAATGGCATTGTGTCCTTTTTTCCCTTGGCTTCTCTTCTGCCTTAGCGGGGTCCATTTTCAACAATGTGATTCCCTGAGGGTTGTGGATTAGCTGACCTGGGCAGCCTTACCCTGCCGGCCCGCACTCCCCAGGTGTGCCTCGTTGAGGTCAATATAAACAGCGCTCCAGGCAGCAATAGCCCCTGAATCTGTGCCTGACTCCATATTCTCTGCCCCGTCAACAGTCTCGGGGCTGTGCTGGTGGGAGGGAGTGAGGGGCCACCGCTTTGTGGGTGGCCCGGTGTGAGTGGGGTTCTGCTGGCCTTTCTGCAGGAGTTGCCAGGCTGCCGCCTGTAAAGAAGAGGTTGTGTCACCCATACCTTCCGCTGGAATTTCTCTCCGGACAGAGGTGAGAAAGGAAAAAAAGCAGTGGGGGCCGGGACAGGAGGGGTATCTCAGACAGGGCAATGGAAAGCTTCTGGAAGAGCGCCCGGTGCCAGGACCACCCTGGCTGCCCTGCAGGCACCAAGTTCTCCTGCGTGCCGTCACTGGTGTGGCTCCACGGTCCTTCCTCTAGGCTTTCAAGCCCTTGTACATATTCAGGTGTTTTACCTGGAAAGGGTGGGAACAGTTCAGCAGCAGCTGGCCTTGGGCTCAGCTCACCTTTACTCACAGATACCTCGGCACGGTCCCCCAGCTTTGCAATGAGGATGCTCCTTGCATGGGGGGTGGGTTGCTGGCTGTATGGGAGATGATTCCCCACCTCTGACCTATTTCAGAATTGTTTACCACTGGAGCAAGTGCCCTTATAGGGTTTTCCTCTGTATAACACGTGGGTTCAGGATTTTTTTTTCTTTTATGATTCAAGTTAGATTTTATTCCTCTTTTATGTATTTATAGATATAAGCATGGAAATAATTCATTCCTATAAATACATCTGTGTGACGGGAAGAACTTTTTTCTGTTTTATTTTTAAATTTTATTTTTTAAAATTTTGAAATTTAATTTTATTTATTTTTTATACAGCACGTTATTATTAGTTATGTATTTTATGCATATACATGTATACAGGTCAATCCCAAACTCCCAACTCATCCCACCACCACCACCCCATGGCTTCCCACACTTGGTGTCCATACGTTTGTTCTCTACCTCTGTGTCTCTATTTCTTCCCTGCAAACCAGTTCATCTGTACCATTTTTAGGCTCCACATATATGCGTTAATATACAATATTTGTTTTCCTTTCTGACTTACTTCATTCTGTATGACAGTCTCTCGATCCATCGATGTCTCTACAAATAACCCAGTTTCATTCCTTTTTATGGCCGAGTAATATTCCATTTTATATATGTACCACATCTTTATCCATTCATCTGTCTGTGGGCATTTACGTTGCTTCCATTACCTGGCTATTGTAAATAGTGCTGCAACGAACATTGTGGTGAATGTGCCTTTTTGAAATACGGTTTTCTCTGGTATATGCCCAGAAGTGGGATTGCTGGATCAGATGGTAATTCTATTTCTAGATTTTTTAAGGAAACTCCGTACTGTTCTCCATAGTGACTGTATCAATTTACATTCCCACCAATAGTGGAAGAGGGCTCCTTTTGTCCACACCCTCCCCAGAATTGGTTGTTTGTAGATTTTCTGATGATGCCGATTCAAACAGGTGTGAGGTGATACCTCATTGTAGTTTTGATTTGCATTTCTCTAATAATTAGTGCTGTTGAGCAGCTTTTCAAGTGCGTCTTGGCCATCTCTGTGTCTCCTTTGAAGAAACGTGTCTTTAGATCTTCTGCCCATTTTTTGGGGGGTTGTTTGTTTTTTTAATATTAAGCTGCATGAGCTGTTTATATATATTGGAGATTAAACCTCTGTCCATTGATTCGTCTGCAACGATTTTCGCCCATTCTGAGGGATGCCTTTTTCCATTCCCGTGTTTTTTAACAAAAAAGGAAAGAAAGGAAAAGAAGCAGAACACTAATGTGCGTAAAATATGCCTTTTGAAACGGTCGTTTTGAAATATGGACGTCCTTTGAATTTTTTGGTCGATATGTGACCCCAGGATTTATTTTCAGGGCAGGTGTCATTTACAGGCCTGCAATGATTTTGAATATCAACTGACCATTAGCGTTGGGATTAAAGCTACTGTTGTGTGAAACGGCCACAAGGTGGCAGCAGTTCACCCTTACCAAATCTGGTTACTAGGGCAAGAGAGCCTCAGTGGAAGTGGTGTTCTAGATTGGAGTTTAGAATGGAATGTGCCAGGAGAAACCCCCTCACGTTTGTCTCACTACTTCTTGTTCGTGTTTTTAATTTAATTTTTTATTTTTTATTACAGCAAGTTTGATTACAATGTTTGGCTTGCTGTAGGTGTGGAAGATGTGGTTCTTTTACACATATACAGATGACTGTTCTTCCTGGGATCCTTTTCCCATGTACGTTATGACAGAATGTTGAGTAGTCTCCTCTTGGTATTCTGTAGGTCTTTGGTGATTATATATGTCACCTGTGTTTGTATATGTCTGTTAACCCCGATATCGTAATGAAACCAATCCTCACACCTTTCCATTGGTGAACCATAAGTTTGTTTAATGAATCTGTGATTGCCCTTCTCCGTGGAAATATCTGCCCTGGTATCCATTTTTAGGTAACACCTATAAGTGATATGATATGATATGTGTCTTTCACTTTCTGACTTACTACAAGTCACGTGATTACTTCTAGACTCATCTACGGTGCTGCAAATGGCATTGTGTCCTTTTTTCCCTTGGCTTCTCTTCTGCCTTAGCGGGGTCCATTTTCAACAATGTGATTCCCTGAGGGTTGTGGATTAGCTGACCTGGGCAGCCTTACCCTGCCGGCCCGCACTCCCCAGGTGTGCCTCGTTGAGGTCAATATAAACAGCGCTCCAGGCAGCAATAGCCCCTGAATCTGTGCCTGACTCCATATTCTCTGCCCCGTCAACAGTCTCGGGGCTGTGCTGGTGGGAGGGAGTGAGGGGCCACCGCTTTGTGGGTGGCCCGGTGTGAGTGGGGTTCTGCTGGCCTTTCTGCAGGAGTTGCCAGGCTGCCGCCTGTAAAGAAGAGGTTGTGTCACCCATACCTTCCGCTGGAATTTCTCTCCGGACAGAGGTGAGAAAGGAAAAAAAGCAGTGGGGGCCGGGACAGGAGGGGTATCTCAGACAGGGCAATGGAAAGCTTCTGGAAGAGCGCCCGGTGCCAGGACCACCCTGGCTGCCCTGCAGGCACCAAGTTCTCCTGCGTGCCGTCACTGGTGTGGCTCCACGGTCCTTCCTCTAGGCTTTCAAGCCCTTGTACATATTCAGGTGTTTTACCTGGAAAGGGTGGGAACAGTTCAGCAGCAGCTGGCCTTGGGCTCAGCTCACCTTTACTCACAGATACCTCGGCACGGTCCCCCAGCTTTGCAATGAGGATGCTCCTTGCATGGGGGGTGGGTTGCTGGCTGTATGGGAGATGATTCCCTACCTCTGACCTATTTCAGAATTGTTTACCACTGGAGCAAGTGCCCTTATAGGGTTTTCCTCTGTATAACACGTGGGTTCAGGATTTTTTTTTCTTTTATGATTCAAGTTAGATTTTATTCCTCTTTTATGTATTTATAGATATAAGCATGGAAATAATTCATTCCTATAAATACATCTGTGTGACGGGAAGAACTTTTTTCTGTTTTATTTTTAAATTTTATTTTTTAAAATTTTGAAATTTAATTTTATTTATTTTTTATACAGCACGTTATTATTAGTTATGTATTTTATGCATATACATGTATACAGGTCAATCCCAATCTCCCAACTCATCCCACCACCACCACCCCATGGCTTCCCACACTTGGTGTCCATACGTTTGTTCTCTACCTCTGTGTCTCTATTTCTTCCCTGCAAACCAGTTCATCTGTACCATTTTTAGGCTCCACATATATGCGTTAATATACAATATTTGTTTTCCTCTGTCTGACTTACTTCATTCTGTATGACAGTCTCTCGATCCATCGATGTCTCTACAAATGACCCAGTTTCATTCCTTTTTATGGCCGAGTAATATTCCATTTTATATATGTACCACATCTTTATCCATTCATCTGTCTGTGGGCATTTAGGTTGCTTCCATTACCTGGCTATTGTAAATAGTGCTGCAACGAACATTGTGGTGAATGTGCCTTTTTGAAATACGGTTGTCTCTGGGTATATGCCCAGAAGTGGGATTGCTGGATCAGATGGTAATTCTATTTCTCGATTTTTTAAGGAAACTACATACTGTTCTCCATAGTGACTGTATCAATTTACATTCCCACCAATAGTGAAAGAGGGCTCCTTTTGTCCACACCCTCCCCAGAATTGGTTGTTTGTAGATTTTCTGATGATGCCGATTCTAACAGGTGTGAGGTGATACCTCATTGTAGTTTTGATTTGCATTTCTCTAATAATTAGTGCTGTTGAGCAGCTTTTCATGTGTGTCTTGGCCATCTCTGTGTCTCCTTTGAAGAAACGTCTCTTTAGATCTTCTTCCCATTTTTTTGGGTTGTTTGTTTTTTTAATATTAAGCTGCATGAGCTGTTTATATATATTGGAGATTAAACCTCTGTCCATTGATTCGTCTGCAACGATTTTCGCCCATTCTGAGGGATGCCTTTTTCCATTCCCGTGTTTTTTAACAAAAAAGGAAAGAAAGGAAAAGAAGCAGAACACTAATGTGCGTAAAATATGCCTTTTGAAACGGTCGTTTTGAGATATGGACGTCCTTTGAATTTTTTGGTCGATATGTGACCCCAGGATTTGTTTTCAGGGCAGGTGTCATTTACAGGCCTGCAATGATTTTGAATATCATCTGACCATTAGCGTTGGGATTAAAGCTGCTGTTGTGTGAAACGGACACAAGGTGGCAGCAGTTCACCCTTACCAAATCTGGTTACTAGGGCAAGAGAGCCTCAGTGGAAGTGGTGTTCTTGACAGGAGTTTAGAATGGAATGTGCCAGGAGAAAGCCCCTCACGTTTGTCTCACTACTTCTTGTTCGTGTTTTAATTTATTTTTATTTATTTTTTATTACAGCAAGTTTGATTACAATGTTTGGCTTGCTGTAGGTGTGGAAGATGTGGTTCTTTTACACATATACAGATGTCTGTTCTTCCTGGGATCCTTTTCCCATGTACGTTATGACAGAATGTTGAGTAGTCCTCTCTTGGTATTCTGTAGGTCTTTGGTGATTATATATGTCACCTGTGTTTGTATATGTCTGTTAACCCGGATATCGTAATGAAACCAATCCTCACACCTTTCCATTGGTGAACCATAAGTTTGTTTAATGAATCTGTGATTGCCCTTCTCCGTGGAAATATCTGCCCTGGTATCCATTTTTAGGTAACACCTATAAGTGATATGATATGATATGTGTCTTTCACTTTCTGACTTACTACAAGTCACGTGATTACTTCTAGACTCATCTACGGTGCTGCAAATGGCATTGTGTCCTTTTTTCCCTTGGCTTCTCTTCTGCCTTAGCGGGGTCCATTTTCAACAATGTGATTCCCTGAGGGTTGTGGATTAGCTGACCTGGGCAGCCTTACCCTGCCGGCCCGCCCTCCACATGTGTGCCTCGTTGAGGTCAATATAAACAGCGCTCCAGGCAGCAATAGCCCCTGAAGCTGTGCCTGACTCCATATTCTCTGCCCCGTCAGCAGTCTCGGGGCTGTGCTGGTGGGAGGGAGTGAGGGGCCACAGCTTTGTGGGTGGCCCGGTGTGAGTGGGGTTCTGCTGGCCTTTCTGCAGGAGTTGCCAGGCTGCCGCCTGTAAAGAAGAGGTTGGGGCACCCAAACCTTCCGCTGGAATTACTCTCCGGACAGAGGTCAGGAAGGAAAAAAAGCAGTGGGGGCCGGGACAGGAGGGGTATCTCAGGCAGGGCAATGGAAAGCTTCTGGAAGAGCGCCCGGGCCCAGGACCACCCTGGCTGGCCTGCAGGCACAAAGTTCGCCTGCGTGCTGTCGCTGGTGTGGCACCAGGGTCCTTCCTCTAGGCTTTGAAGCCTTTGTACATATTCAGGTGTTTTACCTGGAAAGGGTGGGAACAGTTCAGCAGCAGCTGGCCTGGGGCTCAGCTCACGTGTACTCACAGATACCTCGGCACGGTCCCCCAGCTTTGCAATGAGGACGCTCCTTGCGTGGGGGGTGGGTTGATAGTTGTATGGGAGATGGTTCCCCACCTCTGACCAATTTCAGAATTGTTTACCACTGGAGCAAGTGCCCTGATAGGGTTTTCCTCTGTATAACTCGTGGGTTCAGGATTTTTTTTCTTTTATGGTTCAAGTTAGATTTTATTCCTCTTTTATGTATTTATAGATATAAACATGGAAATAATTCATTCCTATAAATACATCTGTGTGACGGGAAGAACATTTTTCTGTTTTATTTTTAAATTTTATTTTTTAAAATTTTGAAATTTAATTTTATTTATTTGTTTATACAGCACGTTATTATTAGTTATGTATTTTATGCATATACATGTATACAGGTCAATCCCAAACTCCCAACTCATCCCACCACCACCACCCCATGGCTTCCCACACTTGGTGTCCATACGTTTGTTCTCTTCCTCTGTGTCTCTTTTTCTTCCCTGCAAAACAGTTCATCTGTACCATTTTTAGGCTCCACATATATGCATTAATATACAATATTTGTTTTCCTCTTTCTGACTTACTTCATTCTGTATGACAGTCTCTCGATCCATCGATGTCTCTACAAATGACCCAGTTTCATTCCTTTTTATGGCCGAGTAATATTCCATTTCATATATGTACCACATCTTTATCCATTCATCTGTCTGTGGGCATTTAGGTTGCTTCCATTACCTGGCTATTGTAAATAGTGCTGCAACGAACTTTGTGGTGAATGTGTCTTTTTGAAATACGGTTTTCTCTGGGTATATTCCCACAAGTGGGATTGCTGGATCAGATGGTAATTCTATTTCTAGTTTTTTTAAGGAAACTCCATACTGTTCTCCATAATGACTGTATCAATTTACATTCCCACCAATAGTGGAAGAGGGCTACTTTGGTCCACACCCTCCCCAGAATTGGTTGTTTGTAGATTTTCTGATGATGCTGATTCTAACAGGTGTGAGGTGATACCTCATTGTAGTTTTGATTTGCATTTCTCTAATAATTAGTGCTGTTGAGCAGCTTTTCATGTGCGTCTTGGCCATCTCTGTGTCTCCTTTGAAGAATCGTCTCTTTAGATCTTCTGCCCATTTTTTGGGGGGTTGTTTGTTTTTTTAATATTAAGCTGCATGAGCTGTTTATATATATTGGAGATTAAACCTCTGTCCATTGATTCGTCTGCAACGATTTTCGCCCATTCTGAGGGATGCCTTTTTCCATTCCCGTGTTTTTTAACAAAAAAGGAAAGAAAGGAAAAGAAGCAGAACACTAATGTGCGTAAAATATGCCTTTTGAAACGGTCGTTTTGAAATATGGACGTCCTTTGAATTTTTTGGTCGATATGTGACCCCAGGATTTATTTTCAGGGCAGGTGTCATTTACAGGCCTGCAATGATTTTGAATATCAACTGACCATTAGCGTTGGGATTAAAGCTACTGTTGTGTGAAACGGCCACAAGGTGGCAGCAGTTCACCCTTACCAAATCTGGTTACTAGGGCAAGAGAGCCTCAGTGGAAGTGGTGTTCTAGATTGGAGTTTAGAATGGAATGTGCCAGGAGAAACCCCCTCACGTTTGTCTCACTACTTCTTGTTCGTGTTTTTAATTTAATTTTTTATTTTTTATTACAGCAATTTTGATTACAATGTTTGGCTTGCTGTAGGTGTGGAAGATGTGGTTCTTTTACACATATACAGATGACTGTTCTTCCTGGGATCCTTTTCCCATGTACGTTATGACAGAATGTTGAGTAGTCCTCTCTTGGTATTCTGTAGGTCTTTGGTGATTATATATGTCACCTGTGTTTGTATATGTCTGTTAACCCCGATATCGTAATGAAACCAATCCTCACACCTTTCCATTGGTGAACCATAAGTTTGTTTAATGAATCTGTGATTGCCCTTCTCCGTGGAAATATCTGCCCTGGTATCCATTTTTAGGTAACACCTATAAGTGATATGATATGATATGTGTCTTTCACTTTCTGACTTACTACAAGTCACGTGATTACTTCTAGACTCATCTACGGTGCTGCAAATGGCATTGTGTCCTTTTTTCCCTTGGCTTCTCTTCTGCCTTAGCGGGGTCCATTTTCAACAATGTGATTCCCTGAGGGTTGTGGATTAGCTGACCTGGGCAGCCTTACCCTGCCGGCCCGCACTCCCCAGGTGTGCCTCGTTGAGGTCAATATAAACAGCGCTCCAGGCAGCAATAGCCCCTGAATCTGTGCCTGACTCCATATTCTCTGCCCCGTCAACAGTCTCGGGGCTGTGCTGGTGGGAGGGAGTGAGGGGCCACCGCTTTGTGGGTGGCCCGGTGTGAGTGGGGTTCTGCTGGCCTTTCTGCAGGAGTTGCCAGGCTGCCGCCTGTAAAGAAGAGGTTGTGTCACCCATACCTTCCGCTGGAATTTCTCTCCGGACAGAGGTGAGAAAGGAAAAAAAGCAGTGGGGGCCGGGACAGGAGGGGTATCTCAGACAGGGCAATGGAAAGCTTCTGGAAGAGCGCCCGGTGCCAGGACCACCCTGGCTGCCCTGCAGGCACCAAGTTCTCCTGCGTGCTGTCGCTGGTGTGGCTCCACGGTCCTTCCTCTAGGCTTTCAAGCCCTTGTACATATTCAGGTGTTTTACCTGGAAAGGGTGGGAACAGTTCTGCAGCAGCTGGCCTGGGGCTCAGCTCACCTTTACTCACAGATGCCTCAGCACGGTCCCCCAGCTTTGCAATGAGGACGCTCCTTGCGTGGCGGGTGGGTTGCTGGCTGTATGGGAGATGATTCCCCACCTCTGACCTATTTCAGAATTGTTTACCACTGGAGCAAGTGCCCTGATAGGGTTTTCCTCTGTAAAACTCGTGGGTTCAGGATTTTGTTTTCTTTTATGGTTCAAGTTAGATTTTATTCCTCTTTTATGTATTTATAGATATAAGCATGGAAATAATTCATTCCTAGAAATACATCTGTGTGACGGGAAGAACTTTTTTCTGTTTTATGTTTAAATTTTATTTTTTAAAATTTTGAAATTTAATTTTATTTATTTTTTTTTTTTTTTTTTTTTTTTTTTTTTTTTTTTTTTCTTTTTGCGGTATGCGGGCCTCTCACTGTTGTGGCCTCTCCCGTTGCGGAGCACAGGCTCCGGATGCGCAGGCCCAGCGGCCATGGCTCACGGGCCCAGCCGCTCCGCGGCATATGGGATCCTCCCAGACCGGGGCACGAACCCGTATCCCCTGCATCGGCAGGCGGACTCTCAACCACTGCGCCACCAGGGAGGCCCTTATTTATTTTTTATACAGCACGTTATTGTTAGTTATGTATTTTATGCATATACATGTATACAGGTCAATCCCAAACTCCCAACTTATCCCACCACCACCACCCCATGGCTTCCCACACTTGGTGTCCATACGTTTGTTCTCTACCTCTGTGTCTCTATTTCTTCCCTGCAAACCAGTTCATCTGTACCATTTTTAGGCTCCACATATATGCGTTAATATACAATATTTGTTTTCCTCTTTCTGACTTACTTCATTCTGTATGACAGTCTCTCGATCCATCGATGTCTCTACAAATAACCCAGTTTCATTCCTTTTTATGGCCGAGTAATATTCCATTTTATATATGTACCACATCTTTATCCATCCATCTGTCTGTGGGCATTTACGTTGCTTCCATTACCTTGCTATTGTAAATAGTGCTGCAACGAACATTGTGGTGAATGTGCCTTTTTGAAATACGGTTTTCTCTGGTATATGCCCAGAAGTGGGATTGCTGGATCAGATGGTAATTCTATTTCTAGATTTTTTAAGGAAACTCCATACTGTTCTCCATAGTGACTGTATCAATTTACATTCCCACCAATAGTGGAAGAGGGCTCCTTTTGTCCACACCCTCCCCAGAATTGGTTGTTTGTAGATTTTCTGATGATGCCGATTCTAACAGGTGTGAGGTGATACCTCATTGTAGTTTTGATTTGCATTTCTCTAATAATTAGTGCTGTTGAGCAGCTTTTCATGTGCGTCTTGGCCATCTCTGTGTCTCCTTTGAAGAAACGTCTCTTTAGATCTTCTGCCCATTTTTTGGGGGGTTGTTTGTTTTTTTAATATTAAGCTGCGTGAGCTGTTTATATATATTGGAGATTAAACCTCTGTCCATTGATTCGTCTGCAACGATTTTCGCCCATTCTGAGGGATGCCTTTTTCCATTCCCGTGTTTTTTAACAAAAAAAGGAAAGAAAGGAAAAGAAGCAGAACACTAATGTGCGTAAAATATGCCTTTTGAAACGGTCGTTTTGAAATATGGACGTCCTTTGAATTTTTTGGTCGATATGTGACCCCAGGATTTATTTTCAGGGCAGGTGTCATTTACAGGCCTGCAATGATTTTGAATATCAACTGACCATTAGCGTTGGGATTAAAGCTGCTGTTGTGTGAAACGGCCACAAGGTGGCAGCAGTTCACCCTTACCAAATCTGGTTACTAGGGCAAGAGAGCCTCAGTGGAAGTGGTGTTCTAGATTGGAGTTTAGAATGGAATGTGCCAGGAGAAACCCCCTCACGTTTGTCTCACTACTTCTTGTTCGTGTTTTTAATTTAATTTTTTATTTTTTATTACAGCAAGTTTGATTACAATGTTTGGCTTGCTGTAGGTGTGGAAGATGTGGTTCTTTTACACATATACAGATGACTGTTCTTCCTGGGATCCTTTTCCCATGTACGTTATGACAGAATGTTGAGTAGTCCTCTCTTGGTATTCTGTAGGTCTTTGGTGATTATATATGTCACCTGTGTTTGTATATGTCTGTTAACCCCGATATCGTAATGAAACCAATCCTCACACTTTTCCATTGGTGAACCATAAGTTTGTTTAATGAATCTGTGATTGCCCTTCTCCGTGGAAATATCTGCCCTGGTATCCATTTTTAGGTAACACCTATAAGTGATATGATATGATATGTGTCTTTCACTTTCTGACTTACTACAAGTCACGTGATTACTTCTAGACTCATCTACGGTGCTGCAAATGGCATTGTGTCCTTTTTTCCCTTGGCTTCTCTTCTGCCTTAGCGGGGTCCATTTTCAACAATGTGATTCCCTGAGGTTTGTGGATTAGCTGACCTGGGCAGCCTTACCCTGCCGGCCCGCCCTCCCCAGGTGTGCCTCGTTGAGGTCAATATAAACAGCGCTCCAGGCAGCAATAGCCCCTGAATCTGTGCCTGACTCCATATTCTCTGCCCCGTCAACAGTCTCGGGGCTGTGCTGGTGGGAGGGAGTGAGGGGCCACCGCTTTGTGGGTGGCCCGGTGTGAGTGGGGTTCTGCTGGCCTTTCTGCAGGAGTTGCCAGGCTGCCGCCTGTAAAGAAGAGGTTGTGTCACCCATACCTTCCGCTGGAATTTCTCTCCGGACAGATGTGAGAAAGGAAAAAAAGCAGTGGGGGCCGGGACAGGAGGGGTATCTCAGACAGGGCAATGGAAAGCTTCTGGAAGAGCGCCCGGTGCCAGGACCACCCTGGCTGCCCTGCAGGCACCAAGTTCGCCTGCGTGCTGTCGCTGGTGTGGCTCCACGGTCCTTCCTCTAGGCTTTCAAGCCCTTGTACATATTCAGGTGTTTTACCTGGAAAGGGTCGGAACAGTTCAGCAGCAGCTGGCCTTGGGCTCAGCTCACCTTCACTCACAGATGCCTCAGCACGGTAACCCAGCTTAGCAATGAGGACGCTCCTTGCGTGGCGGGTGGGTTGCTGGCTGTATGGGAGATGATTCCCCACCTCTGACCTATTTCAGAATTGTTTACCACTGGAGCAAGTGCCCTGATAGGGTTTTCCTCTGTAAAACTCGTGGGTTCAGGATTTTGTTTTCTTTTATGGTTCAAGTTAGATTTTATTCCTCTTTTATGTATTTATAGATATAAGCATGGAAATAATTCATTCCTAGAAATACATCTGTGTGACGGGAAGAACTTTTTTCTGTTTTATTTTTAAATTTTATTTTTTATAATTTTGAAATTTAATTTTATTTATTTTTTATACAGCACGTTATTATTAGTTATGTATTTTATGCATATACATGTATACAGGTCAATCCCAAACTCCCAACTCATCCCACCACCACCACCCCATGGCTTCCCACACTTGGTGTCCATACGTTTGTTCTCTACCTCTGTGTCTCTATTTCTTCCCTGCAAACCAGTTCATCTGTACCATTTTTAGGCTCCACATATATGCGTTAATATACAATATTTGTTTTCCTCTTTCTGACTTACTTCATTCTGTATGACAGTCTCTCGATCCATCGATGTCTCTACAAATAACCCAGTTTCATTCCTTTTTATGGCCGAGTAATATTCCATTTTATATATGTACCACATCTTTATCCATTCATCTGTCTGTGGGCATTTACGTTGCTTCCATTACCTGGCTATTGTAAATAGTGCTGCAACGAACATTGTGGTGAATGTGCCTTTTTGAAATACGGTTTTCTCTGGTATATGCCCAGAAGTGGGATTGCTGGATCAGATGGTAATTCTATTTCTAGATTTTTTAAGGAAACTCCATACTGTTCTCCATAGTGACTGTATCAATTTACATTCCCACCAATAGTGGAAGAGGGCTCCTTTTGTCCACACCCTCCCCAGAATTGGTTGTTTGTAGATTTTCTGATGATGCCGATTCTAACAGGTGTGAGGTGATACCTCATTGTAGTTTTGATTTGCATTTCTCTAATAATTAGTGCTGTTGAGCAGCTTTTCATGTGCGTCTTGGCCATCTCTGTGTCTCCTTTGAAGAAACGTCTCTTTAGATCTTCTGCCCATTTTTTGGGGGGTTGTTTGTTTTTTTAATATTAAGCTGCATGAGCTGTTTATATATATTGGAGATTAAACCTCTGTCCATTGATTCGTCTGCAACGATTTTCGCCCATTCTGAGGGATGCCTTTTTCCATTCCCGTGTTTTTTAACAAAAAAGGAAAGAAAGGAAAAGAAGCAGAACACTAATGTGCGTAAAATATGCCTTTTGAAACGGTCGTTTTGAAATATGGACGTCCTTTGAATTTTTTGGTCGATATGTGACCCCAGGATTTATTTTCAGGGCAGGTGTCATTTACAGGCCTGCAATGATTTTGAATATCAACTGACCATTAGCGTTGGGATTAAAGCTGCTGTTGTGTGAAACGGCCACAAGGTGGCAGCAGTTCACCCTTACCAAATCTGGTTACTAGGGCAAGAGAGCCTCAGTGGAAGTGGTGTTCTAGATTGGAGTTTAGAATGGAATGTGCCAGGAGAAACCCCCTCACGTTTGTCTCACTACTTCTTGTTCGTGTTTTTAATTTAATTTTTTATTTTTTATTACAGCAAGTTTGATTACAATGTTTGGCTTGCTGTAGGTGTGGAAGATGTGGTTCTTTTACACATATACAGATGACTGTTCTTCCTGGGATCCTTTTCCCATGTACGTTATGACAGAATGTTGAGTAGTCCTCTCTTGGTATTCTGTAGGTCTTTGGTGATTATATATGTCACCTGTGTTTGTATATGTCTGTTAACCCCGATATCGTAATGAAACCAATCCTCACACTTTTCCATTGGTGAACCATAAGTTTGTTTAATGAATCTGTGATTGCCCTTCTCCGTGGAAATATCTGCCCTGGTATCCATTTTTAGGTAACACCTATAAGTGATATGATATGATATGTGTCTTTCACTTTCTGACTTACTACAAGTCACGTGATTACTTCTAGACTCATCTACGGTGCTGCAAATGGCATTGTGTCCTTTTTTCCCTTGGCTTCTCTTCTGCCTTAGCGGGGTCCATTTTCAACAATGTGATTCCCTGAGGGTTGTGGATTAGCTGACCTGGGCAGCCTTACCCTGCCGGCCCGCCCTCCCCAGGTGTGCCTCGTTGAGGTCAATATAAACAGCGCTCCAGGCAGCAATAGCCCCTGAATCTGTGCCTGACTCCATATTCTCTGCCCCGTCAACAGTCTCGGGGCTGTGCTGGTGGGAGGGAGTGAGGGGCCACCGCTTTGTGGGTGGCCCGGTGTGAGTGGGGTTCTGCTGGCCTTTCTGCAGGAGTTGCCAGGCTGCCGCCTGTAAAGAAGAGGTTGTGTCACCCATACCTTCCGCTGGAATTTCTCTCCGGACAGATGTGAGAAAGGAAAAAAAGCAGTGGGGGCCGGGACAGGAGGGGTATCTCAGACAGGGCAATGGAAAGCTTCTGGAAGAGCGCCCGGTGCCAGGACCACCCTGGCTGCCCTGCAGGCACCAAGTTCGCCTGCGTGCTGTCGCTGGTGTGGCTCCACGGTCCTTCCTCTAGGCTTTCAAGCCCTTGTACATATTCAGGTGTTTTACCTGGAAAGGGTCGGAACAGTTCAGCAGCAGCTGGCCTTGGGCTCAGCTCACCTTCACTCACAGATGCCTCAGCACGGTAACCCAGCTTAGCAATGAGGACGCTCCTTGCGTGGCGGGTGGGTTGCTGGCTGTATGGGAGATGATTCCCCACCTCTGACCTATTTCAGAATTGTTTACCACTGGAGCAAGTGCCCTGATAGGGTTTTCCTCTGTAAAACTCGTGGGTTCAGGATTTTGTTTTCTTTTATGGTTCAAGTTAGATTTTATTCCTCTTTTATGTATTTATAGATATAAGCATGGAAATAATTCATTCCTAGAAATACATCTGTGTGACGGGAAGAACTTTTTTCTGTTTTATTTTTAAATTTTGTTTTTTATAATTTTGAAATTTAATTTTATTTATTTTTTATACAGCACGTTATTATTAGTTATGTATTTTATGCATATACATGTATACAGGTCAATCCCAAACTCCCAACTCATCCCACCACCACCACCCCATGGCTTCCCACACTTGGTGTCCATACGTTTGTTCTCTACCTCTGTGTCTCTATTTCTTCCCTGCAAACCAGTTCATCTGTACCATTTTTAGGCTCCACATATATGCGTTAATATACAATATGTGTTTTCCTCTTTCTGACTTACTTCATTCTGTATGACAGTCTCTCGATCCATCGATGTCTCTACAAATAACCCAGTTTCATTCCTTTTTATGGCCGAGTAATATTCCATTTTATATATGTACCACATCTTTATCCATTCATCTGTCTGTGGGCATTTACGTTGCTTCCATTACCTGGCTATTGTAAATAGTGCTGCAACGAACATTGTGGTGAATGTGCCTTTTTGAAATACGGTTTTCTCTGGTATATGCCCAGAAGTGGGATTGCTGGATCAGATGGTAATTCTATTTCTAGATTTTTTAAGGAAACTCCATACTGTTCTCCATAGTGACTGTATCAATTTACATTCCCACCAATAGTGGAAGAGGGCTCCTTTTGTCCACACCCTCCCCAGAATTGGTTGTTTGTAGATTTTCTGATGATGCCGATTCTAACAGGTGTGAGGTGATACCTCATTGTAGTTTTGATTTGCATTTCTCTAATAATTAGTGCTGTTGAGCAGCTTTTCATGTGCGTCTTGGCCATCTCTGTGTCTCCTTTGAAGAAACGTCTCTTTAGATCTTCTGCCCATTTTTTGGGGGGTTGTTTGTTTTTTTAATATTAAGCTGCGTGAGCTGTTTATATATATTGGAGATTAAACCTCTGTCCATTGATTCGTCTGCAACGATTTTCGCCCATTCTGAGGGATGCCTTTTTCCATTCCCGTGTTTTTTAACAAAAAAGGAAAGAAAGGAAAAGAAGCAGAACACTAATGTGCGTAAAATATGCCTTTTGAAACGGTCGTTTTGAAATATGGACGTCCTTTGAATTTTTTGGTCGATATGTGACCCCAGGATTTATTTTCAGGGCAGGTGTCATTTACAGGCCTGCAATGATTTTGAATATCAACTGACCATTAGCGTTGGGATTAAAGCTGCTGTTGTGTGAAACGGCCACAAGGTGGCAGCAGTTCACCCTTACCAAATCTGGTTACTAGGGCAAGAGAGCCTCAGTGGAAGTGGTGTTCTAGATTGGAGTTTAGAATGGAATGTGCCAGGAGAAACCCCCTCACGTTTGTCTCACTACTTCTTGTTCGTGTTTTTAATTTAATTTTTTATTTTTTATTACAGCAAGTTTGATTACAATGTTTGGCTTGCTGTAGGTGTGGAAGATGTGGTTCTTTTACACATATACAGATGACTGTTCTTCCTGGGATCCTTTTCCCATGTACGTTATGACAGAATGTTGAGTAGTCCTCTCTTGGTATTCTGTAGGTCTTTGGTGATTATATATGTCACCTGTGTTTGTATATGTCTGTTAACCCCGATATCGTAATGAAACCAATCCTCACACTTTTCCATTGGTGAACCATAAGTTTGTTTAATGAATCTGTGATTGCCCTTCTCCGTGGAAATATCTGCCCTGGTATCCATTTTTAGGTAACACCTATAAGTGATATGATATGATATGTGTCTTTCACTTTCTGACTTACTACAAGTCACGTGATTACTTCTAGAATCATCTACGGTGCTGCAAATGGCATTGTGTCCTTTTTTCCCTTGGCTTCTCTTCTGCCTTAGCGGGGTCCATTTTCAACAATGTGATTCCCTGAGGGTTGTGGATTAGCTGACCTGGGCAGCCTTACCCTGCCGGCCCGCCCTCCCCAGGTGTGCCTCGTTGAGGTCAATATAAACAGCGCTCCAGGCAGCAATAGCCCCTGAATCTGTGCCAGACTCCATATTCTCGGCCCCGTCAACAGTCTCGGGGCTGTGCTGGTGGGAGGGAGTGAGGGGCCACCGCTTTGTGGGTGGCCCGGTGTGAGTGGGGTTCTGCTGGCCTTTCTGCAGGAGTTGCCAGGCTGCCGCCTGTAAAGAAGAGGTTGTGTCACCCATACCTTCCGCTGGAATTTCTCTCCGGACAGATGTGAGAAAGGATAAAAAGCAGTGGGGGCCGGGACAGGAGGGGTATCTCAGACAGGGCAATGGAAAGCTTCTGGAAGAGCGCCCGGTGCCAGGACCACCCTGGCTGCCCTGCAGGCACCAAGTTCTCCTGCGTGCTGTCGCTGGTGTGGCTCCACGGTCCTTCCTCTAGGCTTTCAAGCCCTTGTACATATTCAGGTGTTTTACCTGGAAAGGGTGGGAACAGTTCAGCAGCAGCTGGCCTGGGGCTCAGCTCACCTTTACTCACAGATGCCTCAGCATGGTCCCCCAGCTTTGCAATGAGGACGCTCCTTGCGTGGCGGGTGGGTTGCTGGCTGTATGGGAGATGATTCCCCACCTCTGACCTATTTCAGAATTGTTTACCACTGGAGCAAGTGCCCTGATAGGGTTTCCCTCTGTAAAACTCGTGGGTTCAGGATTTTGTTTTCTTTTATGGTTCAAGTTAGATTTTATTCCTCTTTTATGTATTTATAGATATAAGCATGGAAATAATTCATTCCTAGAAATACATCTGTGTGACGGGAAGAACTTTTTTCTGTTTTATTTTTAAATTTTATTTTTTATAATTTTGAAATTTAATTTTATTTATTTTTTATACAGCACGTTATTATTAGTTATGTATTTTATGCATATACATGTATACAGGTCAATCCCAAACTCCCAACTCATCCCACCACCACCACCCCATGGCTTCCCACACTTGGTGTCCATACGTTTGTTCTCTACCTCTGTGTCTCTATTTCTTCCCTGCAAACCAGTTCATCTGTACCATTTTTAGGCTCCACATATATGCGTTAATATACAATATTTGTTTTCCTCTTTCTGACTTACTTCATTCTGTATGACAGTCTCTCGATCCATCGATGTCTCTACAAATAACCCAGTTTCATTCCTTTTTATGGCCGAGTAATATTCCATTTTATATATGTACCACATCTTTATCCATTCATCTGTCTGTGGGCATTTACGTTGCTTCCATTACCTGGCTATTGTAAATAGTGCTGCAACGAACATTGTGGTGAATGTGCCTTTTTGAAATACGGTTTTCTCTGGTATATGCCCAGAAGTGGGATTGCTGGATCAGATGGTCATTCTATTTCTAGATTTTTTAAGGAAACTCCATACTGTTCTCCATAGTGACTGTATCAATTTACATTCCCACCAATAGTGGAAGAGGGCTCCTTTTGTCCACACCCTCCCCAGAATTGGTTGTTTGTAGATTTTCTGATGATGCCGATTCTAACAGGTGTGAGGTGATACCTCATTGTAGTTTTGATTTGCATTTCTCTAATAATTAGTGCTGTTGAGCAGCTTTTCATGTGCGTCGTGGCCATCTCTGTGTCTCCTTTGAAGAAACGTCTCTTTAGATCTTCTGCCCATTTTTGGGGGGTTGTTTGTTTTTTTAATATTAAGCTGCATGAGCTGTTTATATATATTGGAGATTAAACCTCTGTCCATTGATTCGTCTGCAACGATTTTCGCCCATTCTGAGGGATGCCTTTTTCCATTCCCGTGTTTTTTAACAAAAAAGGAAAGAAAGGAAAAGAAGCAGAACACTAATGTGCGTAAAATATGCCTTTTGAAACGGTCGTTTTGAAATATGGACGTCCTTTGAATTTTTTGGTCGATATGTGACCCCAGGATTTATTTTCAGGGCAGGTGTCATTTACAGGCCTGCAATGATTTTGAATATCAACTGACCATTAGCGTTGGGATTAAAGCTGCTGTTGTGTGAAACGGCCACAAGGTGGCAGCAGTTCACCCTTACCAAATCTGGTTACTAGGGCAAGAGAGCCTCAGTGGAAGTGGTGTTCTAGATTGGAGTTTAGAATGGAATGTGCCAGGAGAAAGACCCTCACGTTTGTCTCACTACTTCTTGTTCGTGTTTTTAATTTAATTTTTTATTTTTTATTACAGCAAGTTTGATTACAATGTTTGGCTTGCTGTAGGTGTGGAAGATGTGGTTCTTTTACACATATACAGATGACTGTTCTTCCTGGGATCCTTTTCCCATGTACGTTATGACAGAATGTTGAGTAGTCCTCTCTTGGTATTCTGTAGGTCTTTGGTGATTATATATGTCACCTGTGTTTGTATATGTCTGTTAACCCCGATATCGTAATGAAACCAATCCTCACACTTTTCCATTGGTGAACCATAAGTTTGTTTAATGAATCTGTGATTGCCCTTCTCCGTGGAAATATCTGCCCTGGTATCCATTTTTAGGTAACACCTATAAGTGATATGATATGATATGTGTCTTTCACTTTCTGACTTACTACAAGTCACGTGATTACTTCTAGACTCATCTACGGTGCTGCAAATGGCATTGTGTCCTTTTTTCCCTTGGCTTCTCTTCTGCCTTAGCGGGGTCCATTTTCAACAATGTGATTCCCTGAGGGTTGTGGATTAGCTGACCTGGGCAGCCTTACCCTGCCGGCCCGCCCTCCCCAGGTGTGCCTCGTTGAGGTCAATATAAACAGCGCTCCAGGCAGCAATAGCCCCTGAATCTGTGCCAGACTCCATATTCTCGGCCCCGTCAACAGTCTCGGGGCTGTGCTGGTGGGAGGGAGTGAGGGGCCACCGCTTTGTGGGTGGCCCGGTGTGAGTGGGGTTCTGCTGGCCTTTCTGCAGGAGTTGCCAGGCTGCCGCCTGTAAAGAAGAGGTTGTGTCACCCATACCTTCCGCTGGAATTTCTCTCCGGACAGATGTGAGAAAGGATAAAAAGCAGTGGGGGCCGGGACAGGAGGGGTATCTCAGACAGGGCAATGGAAAGCTTCTGGAAGAGCGCCCGGTGCCAGGACCACCCTGGCTGCCCTGCAGGCACCAAGTTCTCCTGCGTGCTGTCGCTGGTGTGGCTCCACGGTCCTTCCTCTAGGCTTTCAAGCCCTTGTACATATTCAGGTGTTTTACCTGGAAAGGGTCGGAACAGTTCAGCAGCAGCTGGCCTTGGGCTCAGCTCACCTTCACTCACAGATGCCTCAGCACGGTAACCCAGCTTAGCAATGAGGACGCTCCTTGCGTGGCGGGTGGGTTGCTGGCTGTATGGGAGATGATTCCCCACCTCTGACCTATTTCAGAATTGTTTACCACTGGAGCAAGTGCCCTGATAGGGTTTTCCTCTGTAAAACTCGTGGGTTCAGGATTTTGTTTTCTTTTATGGTTCAAGTTAGATTTTATTCCTCTTTTATGTATTTATAGATATAAGCATGGAAATAATTCATTCCTAGAAATACATCTGTGTGACGGGAAGAACTTTTTTCTGTTTTATTTTTAAATTTTGTTTTTTATAATTTTGAAATTTAATTTTATTTATTTTTTATACAGCACGTTATTATTAGTTATGTATTTTATGCATATACATGTATACAGGTCAATCCCAAACTCCCAACTCATCCCACCACCACCACCCCATGGCTTCCCACACTTGGTGTCCATACGTTTGTTCTCTACCTCTGTGTCTCTATTTCTTCCCTGCAAACCAGTTCATCTGTACCATTTTTAGGCTCCACATATATGCGTTAATATACAATATGTGTTTTCCTCTTTCTGACTTACTTCATTCTGTATGACAGTCTCTCGATCCATCGATGTCTCTACAAATAACCCAGTTTCATTCCTTTTTATGGCCGAGTAATATTCCATTTTATATATGTACCACATCTTTATCCATTCATCTGTCTGTGGGCATTTACGTTGCTTCCATTACCTGGCTATTGTAAATAGTGCTGCAACGAACATTGTGGTGAATGTGCCTTTTTGAAATACGGTTTTCTCTGGTATATGCCCAGAAGTGGGATTGCTGGATCAGATGGTAATTCTATTTCTAGATTTTTTAAGGAAACTCCATACTGTTCTCCATAGTGACTGTATCAATTTACATTCCCACCAATAGTGGAAGAGGGCTCCTTTTGTCCACACCCTCCCCAGAATTGGTTGTTTGTAGATTTTCTGATGATGCCGATTCTAACAGGTGTGAGGTGATACCTCATTGTAGTTTTGATTTGCATTTCTCTAATAATTAGTGCTGTTGAGCAGCTTTTCATGTGCGTCTTGGCCATCTCTGTGTCTCCTTTGAAGAAACGTCTCTTTAGATCTTCTGCCCATTTTTTGGGGGGTTGTTTGTTTTTTTAATATTAAGCTGCATGAGCTGTTTATATATATTGGAGATTAAACCTCTGTCCATTGATTCGTCTGCAACGATTTTCGCCCATTCTGAGGGATGCCTTTTTCCATTCCCGTGTTTTTTAACAAAAAAGGAAAGAAAGGAAAAGAAGCAGAACACTAATGTGCGTAAAATATGCCTTTTGAAACGGTCGTTTTGAAATATGGACGTCCTTTGAATTTTTTGGTCGATATGTGACCCCAGGATTTATTTTCAGGGCAGGTGTCATTTACAGGCCTGCAATGATTTTGAATATCAACTGACCATTAGCGTTGGGATTAAAGCTGCTGTTGTGTGAAACGGCCACAAGGTGGCAGCAGTTCACCCATACCAAATCTGGTTACTAGGGCAAGAGAGCCTCAGTGGAAGTGGTGTTCTAGATTGGAGTTTAGAATGGAATGTGCCAGGAGAAACCCCCTCACGTTTGTCTCACTACTTCTTGTTCGTGTTTTTAATTTAATTTTTTATTTTTTATTACAGCAAGTTTGATTACAATGTTTGGCTTGCTGTAGGTGTGGAAGATGTGGTTCTTTTACACATATACAGATGACTGTTCTTCCTGGGATCCTTTTCCCATGTACGTTATGACAGAATGTTGAGTAGTCCTCTCTTGGTATTCTGTAGGTCTTTGGTGATTATATATGTCACCTGTGTTTGTATATGTCTGTTAACCCCGATATCGTAATGAAACCAATCCTCACACTTTTCCATTGGTGAACCATAAGTTTGTTTAATGAATCTGTGATTGCCCTTCTCCGTGGAAATATCTGCCCTGGTATCCATTTTTAGGTAACACCTATAAGTGATATGATATGATATGTGTCTTTCACTTTCTGACTTACTACAAGTCACGTGATTACTTCTAGACTCATCTACGGTGCTGCAAATGGCATTGTGTCCTTTTTTCCCTTGGCTTCTCTTCTGCCTTAGCGGGGTCCATTTTCAACAATGTGATTCCCTGAGGGTTGTGGATTAGCTGACCTGGGCAGCCTTACCCTGCCGGCCCGCCCTCCCCAGGTGTGCCTCGTTGAGGTCAATATAAACAGCGCTCCAGGCAGCAATAGCCCCTGAATCTGTGCCAGACTCCATATTCTCGGCCCCGTCAACAGTCTCGGGGCTGTGCTGGTGGGAGGGAGTGAGGGGCCACCGCTTTGTGGGTGGCCCGGTGTGAGTGGGGTTCTGCTGGCCTTTCTGCAGGAGTTGCCAGGCTGCCGCCTGTAAAGAAGAGGTTGTGTCACCCATACCTTCCGCTGGAATTTCTCTCCGGACAGATGTGAGAAAGGATAAAAAGCAGTGGGGGCCGGGACAGGAGGGGTATCTCAGACAGGGCAATGGAAAGCTTCTGGAAGAGCGCCCGGTGCCAGGACCACCTTGGCTGCCCTGCAGGCACCAAGTTCGCCTGCGTGCTGTCGCTGGTGTGGCTCCACGGTCCTTCCACTAGGCTTTCAAGCCCTTGTACATATTCAGGTGTTTTACCTGGAAAGGGTGGGAACAGTTCAGCAGCAGCTGGCCTGGGGCTCAGCTCACCTTTACTCACAGATGCCTCAGCACGGTAACCCAGCTTTGCAATGAGGACGCTCCTTGCGTGGCGGGTGGGTTGCTGGCTGTATGGGAGATGATTCCCCACCTCTGACCTATTTCAGAATTGTTTACCACTGGAGCAAGTGCCCTGATAGGGTTTTCCTCTGTAAAACTCGTGGGTTCAGGATTTTTTTTTCTTTTATGGTTCAAGTTAGATTTTATTCCTCTTTTATGTATTTATAGATATAAGCATGGAAATAATTCATTCCTAGAAATACATCTGTGTGACGGGAAGAACTTTTTTCTGTTTTATTTTTAAATTTTATTTTTTATAATTTTGAAATTTAATTTTATTTATTTTTTATACAGCACGTTATTATTAGTTATGTATTTTATGCATATACATGTATACAGGTCAATCCCAAACTCCCAACTCATCCCACCACCACCACCCCATGGCTTCCCACACTTGGTGTCCATACGTTTGTTCTCTACCTCTGTGTCTCTATTTCTTCCCTGCAAACCAGTTCATCTGTACCATTTTTAGGCTCCACATATATGCGTTAATATACAATATTTGTTTTCCTCTTTCTGACTTACTTCATTCTGTATGACAGTCTCTCGATCCATCGATGTCTCTACAAATAACCCAGTTTCATTCCTTTTTATGGCCGAGTAATATTCCATTTTATATATGTACCACATCTTTATCCATTCATCTGTCTGTGGGCATTTACGTTGCTTCCATTACCTGGCTATTGTAAATAGTGCTGCAACGAACATTGTGGTGAATGTGCCTTTTTGAAATACGGTTTTCTCTGGTATATGCCCAGAAGTGGGATTGCTGGATCAGATGGTAATTCTATTTCTAGATTTTTTAAGGAAACTCCATACTGTTCTCCATAGTGACTGTATCAATTTACATTCCCACCAATAGTGGAAGAGGGCTCCTTTTGTCCACACCCTCCCCAGAATTGGTTGTTTGTAGATTTTCTGATGATGCCGATTCTAACAGGTGTGAGGTGATACCTCATTGTAGTTTTGATTTGCATTTCTCTAATAATTAGTGCTGTTGAGCAGCTTTTCATGTGCGTCTTGGCCATCTCTGTGTCTCCTTTGAAGAAACGTCTGTTTAGATCTTCTGCCCATTTTTGGGGGGGTTGTTTGTTTTTTTAATATTAAGCTGCATGAGCTGTTTATATATATTGGAGATTAAACCTCTGTCCATTGATTCGTCTGCAACGATTTTCGCCCATTCTGAGGGATGCCTTTTTCCATTCCCGTGTTTTTTAACAAAAAAGGAAAGAAAGGAAAAGAAGCAGAACACTAATGTGCGTAAAATATGCCTTTTGAAACGGTCGTTTTGAAATATGGACGTCCTTTGAATTTTTTGGTCGATATGTGACCCCAGGATTTATTTTCAGGGCAGGTGTCATTTACAGGCTTGCAATGATTTTGAATATCAACTGACCATTAGCGTTGGGATTAAAGCTGCTGTTGTGTGAAACGGCCACAAGGTGGCAGCAGTTCACCCTTACCAAATCTGGTTACTAGGGCAAGAGAGCCTCAGTGGAAGTGGTGTTCTAGATTGGAGTTTAGAATGGAATGTGCCAGGAGAAACCCCCTCACGTTTGTCTCACTACTTCTTGTTCGTGTTTTAATTTAATTTTTTATTTTTTATTACAGAAAGTTTGATTACAATGTTTGGCTTGCTGTAGGTGTGGAAGATGTGGTTCTTTTACACATATACAGATGACTGTTCTTCCTGGGATCCTTTCCCCATGTACGTTATGACAGAATGTTGAGTAGTCCTCTCTTGGTATTCTGTAGGTCTTTGGTGATTATATATGTCACCTGTGTTTGTATATGTCTGTTAACCCCGATATCATAATGAAACCAATCCTCACACTTTTCCATTGGTGAACCATAAGTTTGTTTAATGAATCTGTGATTGCCCTTCTCCGTGGAAATATCTGCCCTGGTATCCATTTTTAGGTAACACCTATAAGTGATATGATATGATATGTGTCTTTCACTTTCTGACTTACTACAAGTCACGTGATTACTTCTAGACTCATCTACGGTGCTGCAAATGGCACTGTGTCCTTTTTTCCCTTGGCTTCTCTTCTGCCTTAGCGGGGTCCATTTTCAACAATGTGATTCCCTGAGGGTTGTGGATTAGCTGACCTGGGCAGCCTTACCCTGCCGGCCCGCCCTCCCCATGTGTGCCTCGTTGAGGTCAATATAAACAGGGCTCCAGGCAGCAATAGCCCCTGAATCTGTGCCTGACTCCATATCCTCTGCCCCGTCAACAGTCTCGGGGCTGTGCTGGTGGGAGGGAGTGAGGGGCCACCGCTTTGTGGGTGGCCCGGTGTGAGTGGGGTTCTGCTGGCCTTTCTGCAGGAGTTGCCAGGCTGCCGCCTGTAAAGAAGAGGTTGTGTCACCCATACCTTCCGCTGGAATTTCTCTCCGGACAGAGGTGAGGAAGGAAAAAAAGCAGTGGGGGCCGGGACAGGAGGGGTATCTCAGGCAGGGCAATGGAAAGCTTCTGGAAGTGCGCCCGGGTCCAGGACCACCCTGGCTGGCCTGCAGGCAACAGGTTGGCCTGCGTGCTGTCGTTGGTGTGGCTCCACGGTCCTTCCTCTAGGCTTTCAAGCCCTTGTACATATTCAGGTGTTTTACCTGGAAAGGGTGGGAACAGTTCAGCAGCAGCTGGCCTTGGGCTCAGCTCACCTTTACTCACAGATACCTCGGCACGGTCCCCCAGCTTTGCAATGAGGATGCTCCTTGCATGGGGGGTGGGTTGCTGGCTGTATGGGAGATGATTCCCCACCTCTGACCTATTTCAGAATTGTTTTCCACTGGAGCAAGTGCCCTGATAGGGTTTTCCTCTGTATAACACGTGGGTTCAGGAGTTTTTTTTCTTTTATGATTCAAGTTAGATTTTATTCCTCTTTTATGTATTTATAGATATAAGCATGGAAATAATTCATTCCTATAAATACATCTGTGTGACGGGAAGAACTTTTTTCTCTTTTATTTTTAAATTTCATTTTTTTAAATTTTGAAATTTAATTTTATTTATTTTTTATACAGCACGTTATTATTAGTTATGTATTTTATGCATATACATGTATACAGGTCAATCCCAAACTCCCAACTCATCGCACCACCACCACCCCATGGCTTCCCACACTTGGTGTCCATACGTTTGTTCTCTACCTCTGTGTCTCTATTTCTTCCCTGCAAACCAGTTCATCTGTACCATTTTTAGGCTCCACATATATGCGTTAATATACAATATTTGTTTTCCTCTTTCTGACTTACTTCATTCTGTATGACAGTCTCTCGATCCATCGATGTCTCTACAAATGACCCAGTTTCATTCCTTTTTATGGCCGAGTAATATTCCATTTTATATATGTACCACATCTTTATCCATTCATCTGTCTGTGGGCATTTAGGTTGCTTCCATTTCCTGGCTATTGTAAATAGTGCTGCAACGAACATTGTGGTGAATGTGCCTTTTTAAATATGGTTTTCTCTGGGTATATGCCCAGAAGTGGGATTGCTTGATCAGATGGTAATTCTATTTCTAGTTTTTTTAAGGAAACTCCATACTGTTCTCCATAGTGACTGTATCAATTTACATTCCCACCAATAGTGGAAGAGGGCTCCTTTTGTGCACACCCTCCCCAGAATTGGTTGTTTGTAGATTTTCTGTTGATGCCGATTCTAACAGGTGTGAGGTGATACCTCATTGTAGTTTTGATTTGCATTTCTCTAATAATTAGTCCTGTTGAGCAGCTTTTCATGTGCGTCTTGGCCATCTCTCTGTCTCCTTTGAAGAAACGTCTCTTTAGATCTTCTGCCCATTTTTTGGGGTTGTTTGTTTTTTTAATATTAAGCTGCATGAGCTGTTTATATATATTGGAGATTAAACCTCTGTCCATTGATTCGTCTGCAACGATTTTCGCCCATTCTGAGGGATGCCTTTTTCCATTCCCGTTTTTTTAACAAAAAAGTAAAGAAAAGAAAAGAAGCAGAACACTAATGTGCGTAAAATATGCCTTTTGAAACGGTCGTTTTGAAATATGGACGTCCTTTGAATTTTTTGGTCGATATGTGACCCCAGGATTTGTTTTCAGGGCAGGTGTCATTTACAGGCCTGCAATGATTTTGAATATCAACTGACCATTAGCGTTGGGATTAAAGCTGCTGTTGTGTGAAACGGCCACAAGGTGGCAGCAGTTCACCCTTACCAAATCTGGTTACTAGGGCAAGAGAGCCTCAGTGGAAGTGGTGTTCTAGATTGGAGTTTAGAATGGAATGTGCCAGGAGAAACCCCCTCACGTTTGTCTCACTACTTCTTGTTCGTGTTTTTAATTTAATTTTTTATTTTTTATTACAGCAAGTTTGATTACAATGTTTGGCTTGCTGTAGGTGTGGAAGATGTGGTTCTTTTACACATATACAGATGACTGTTCTTCCTGGGATCCTTTTCCCATGTACGTTATGACAGAATGTTGAGTAGTCCTCTCTTGGTATTCTGTAGGTCTTTGGTGATTATATATGTCACCTGTGTTTGTATATGTCTGTTAACCCCGATATCGTAATGAAACCAATCCTCACACTTTTCCATTGGTGAACCATAAGTTTGTTTAATGAATATGTGATTGCCCTTCTCCGTGGAAATATCTGCCCTGGTATCCATTTTTAGGTAACACCTATAAGTGATATGATATGATATGTGTCTTTCACTTTCTGACTTACTACAAGTCACGTGATTACTTCTAGACTCATCTACGGTGCTGCAAATGGCATTGTGTCCTTTTTTCCCTTGGCTTCTTTTCTGCCTTAGCGGGGTCCATTTTCAACAATGTGATTCCCTGAGGGTTGTGGATTAGCTGACCTGGGCAGCCTTACCCTGCCGGCCTGCCCTCCCCAGGTGTGCCTCGTTGAGGTCAATATAAACAGCGCTCCAGGCAGCAATAGCCCCTGAAGCTGTGCCTGCCTCCATATTCTCTTCCCCGTCAGCAGTCTCGGGGCTGTGCTGGTGGGAGGGAGTGAGGGGCCACAGCTTTGTGGGTGGCCCGGTGTGAGTGGGGTTCTGCTGGCCTTTCTGCAGGAGTTGCCAGGCTGCCGCCTGTAAAGAAGAGGTTGTGTCACCCATACCTTCCGCTGGAATTTCTCTCCGGACAGACGTGAGAAAGGAAAAAAAAGCAGTGGGGGCCGGGACAGGAGGGGTATCACAGACAGGGCAATGGAAAGCTTCTGGAAGAGCGCCCGGGGCCAGGACCACCCTGGCTGGCCTGCAGGCACCAAGTTGGCCTGCGTGCTGTCCCTAGTGTGGCTCCACGGTCCTTCCTCTAGGCTTTCAAGCCCTTGTACATATTCAGGTGTTTTACCTGGAATGGGTGGGAACAGTTCAGCAGCAGCTGGCCTGGGGCTCAGCTCACCTTTACTCACAGATGCCTCGGCACGGTCCCCCAGCTTTGCAATGAGGACGCTCCTTGCACGGCGGGTGGGTTGCTGGCTGTATGGGAGATGATTCCCCACCTCTGACCAATTTCAGAATTGTTTACAACTGGAGCAAGAGCCCTGATAGGGTTTTCCTCTGTATAACTCGTGGGTTCAGGATTTTTTTTTCTTTTATGGTTCAAGTTAGATTTTATTCCTCTTTTATGTATTTATAGATATAAGTATGGAAATAATTCATTCTTATAAATACATCTGTGTGACGGGAAGAACTTTTTTCTCTTTTATTTTTAAATTTTATTTTTTTAAATTTTGAAATTTAATTTTATTTATTTTTTTATACAGCACGTTATTATTAGTTATGTATTTTATGCATATACTTGTATACAGGTCAATCCCAAACTCCCAACTCATCCCACCACCACCACCCCATGGCTTCCCACACTTGGTGTCCATACGTTTGTTCTCTACCTCTGTGTCTCTATTTCTTCCCTGCAAACCAGTTCATCTGTACCATTTTTAGGCTCCACATATATGCGTTAATATACAATATTTGTTTTCCTCTTTCTGACTTACTTCATTCTGTATGACAGTCTCTCGATCCATCGATGTCTCTACAAATGACCCAGTTTCATTCCTTTTTATGGCCGAGTAATATTCCATTTTATATATGTACCACATCTTTATCCATTCATCTGTCTGTGGGCATTTAGGTTGCTTCCATTACCTGGCTATTGTAAATAGTGCTGCAACGAACACTGTGGTGAATGTGCCTTTTTGAAATACGGTTTTCTCTGGGTATATGCCCAGAAGTGGGATTGCTGGATCAGATGGTAATTCTATTTCTCGATTTTTTAAGGAAACGCCATACTGTTCTCCATAGTGACTGTATCAATTTACATTCCCACCAATAATGAAAGAGGGCTCCTTTTGTCCACACCCTCCCCAGAATTGGTTGTTTGTAGATTTTCTGATGATGCCGATTCTAACAGGTGTGAGGTGATACCTCATTGTAGTTTTGATTTGCATTTCTCTAATAATTAGTGCTGTTGAGCAGCTTTTCATGTGCGTCTTGGCCATCTCTGTGTCTCCTTTGAAGAAACGTCTCTTTAGATCTTCTGCCCATTTTTTGGGGTTGTTTGTTTTTTTAATATTAAGCTGCATGAGCTGTTTATATATATTGGAGATTAAACCTCTGTCCATTGATTCGTCTGCAACGATTTTCGCCCATTCTGAGGGATGCCTTTTTCCATTCCCGTGTTTTTTAACAAAAAATGAAAGAAAGGAAAAGAAGCAGAACACTAATGTGCATAAAATATGCCTTTTGAAACGGTCGTTTTGAAATATGGACGTCCTTTGAATATTTTGGTCGATATGTGACGCCAGGATTTGTTTTCAGGGCAGGTGTCACTTATAGGCCTGCAATGATTTTGAATATCAACTGACCATTAGCGTTGGGATTAAAGCTGCTGTTGTGTGAAACGGCCACAAGGTGGCAGCAGTTCACCCTTACCAAATCTGGTTACTAGGGCAAGAGAGCCTCAGTGGAAGTGGTGTTCTAGATTGGAGTTTAGAATGGAATGTGCCAGGAGAAACCCCCTCACGTTTGTCTCACTACTTCTTGTTCGTGTTTTTAATTTAATTTTTTATTTTTTATTACAGCAAGTTTGATTACAATGTTTGGCTTGTTGTAGGTGTGGAAGATGTGGTTCTTTTACACATATACAGATGACTGTTCTTCTTGGGATCTTTTTCCCATGTACGTTATGACAGAATGTTGAGTAGTCCTCTCTTGGTATTCTGTAGGTCTTTGGTGATTATATATGTCACCTGTGTTTGTATATGTCTGTTAACACCGATATCATAATGAAACCAATCCTCACACCTTTCCATTGGTGAACCATAAGTTTGTTTAATGAATCTGTGATTGCCCTTCTCCGTGGAAATATCTGCCCTGGTATCCATTTTTAGGTAACACCTATAAGTGATATGATATGATATGTGTCTTTCACTTTCTGACTTACTACAAGTCACGTGATTACTTCTAGACTCATCTACGTTGCTGCAAATGGCATTGTGACCTTTTTTTCCTTGGCTTCTCTTCTGCCTTAGCGGGGTCCATTTTCAACAATGTGATTCCCTGAGGGTTGTGGATTAGCTGACCTGGGCAGCCTTACCCTGCCGGCCCGCCCTCCCCAGGTGCGCCTCGTTGAGTTCAATATAAACAGCGCTCCAGGCAGCAATAGCCCCTGAAGCTGTGCCTGACTCCATATTCTCTGCCCCGTCAGCAGTCTCGGGGCTGTGCTGGTGGGAGGGAGTGAGGGGCCACAGCTTTGTGGGTGGCCCGGTGTGAGTGGGGTTCTGCTGGCCTTTCTGCAGGAGTTGCCAGGCTGCCGCCTGTAAAGAAGAGGTTGTGTCACCCATACCTTCCGCTGGAATTTCTCTCCGGACAGAGGTGAGGAAGGAAGAAAGCAGTGGGGGCCGGGACAGGAGGGGTATCTCAGGCACGGCAATGGAAAGCTTCTGGAAGAGCACCCGGGGCCAAGACCACCCTGGCTGGCCTGCAGGCACCAGGTTGGCCTGCATGCTGTCGCTGGTGTGGCTCCACGGTCCTTCCTCTAGTCTTTCAAGCCATTGTACATATTCAGGTGTTTTACCTGGAAAGGGTGGGAACAGTTCAGCAGCAGCTGGCCTGGGGCTCAGCTCACGTTTACTCACAGATGCCTCGGCACGGTCCCCCAGCTTTGCAATGAGGACGCTCCTTGCGTGGGGGGTGGGTTGATGGCGGTATGGGAGATGGTTCCCCACCTCTGTCCAATTTCAGAATTGTTTACCACTGGAGCACGTGCCCTGATAGGGTTTTCCTCTGTATAACTCGTGGTTTCAGGTATTTTTTTTCTTTTATGGTTCAAGTTAGATTTTATTCCTCTTTTATGTATTTATAGATATAAGCATGGAAATAATTCATTCCTATAAATACATCTGTGTGACGGGAAGAACTTTTTTCTGTTTTATTTTTAAATTTTATTTTTTAAAATTTTGAAATTTAATTTTATTTATTTTTTTTAATACAGCACGTTATTATTAGTTATGTATTTTATGCATATACATGTACACAGGTCAATCCCAAACTCCCAACTCATCCCACCACCACCACCCCATGGCTTCCCACACTTGGTGTCCGTACGTTTGTTCTCTACCTCTGTGTCTCTATTTCTTCCCTGCAAACCAGTTCATCTGTACCATTTGTAGGCTCCACATATATGCATTAATATACAATATTTGTTTTCCTCTTTCTGACTTACTTCATTCTGTATGACAGTCTCTCGATCCATCGATGTCTCTACAAATGACCCAGTTTCATTCCTTTTTATGGCCGAGTAATATTCCATTTCATATATGTACCACATCTTTATCCATTCATCTGTCTGTGGGCATTTAGTTTGCTTCCATTACCTGGCTATTGTAAATAGTGCTGCAATGAATATTGTGGTGAATGTGCCTTTTTGATTTACGGTTTTCTCTGGGTATATGCCCAGAAGTGGGATTGCTGGATCAGATGGTAATTCTATTTCTAGTTTTTTTAAGGAAACTCCATACTGTTCTCCATAGTGACTGTATCAATTTACATTCCCACCAATAGTGGAAGAGGGCTCCTTTTGTCCACACCCTCCCCAGAATTGGTTGTTTGTAGATTTTCTGATGATGCCGATTCTAACAGGTGTGAGGTGAAACCTCATTGTAGTTTTGATTTGCATTTCTCTGATAATTAGTGCTGTTGAGCAGCTTTTCATGTGCGTCTTGGCCATCTCTGTGTCTCCTTTGAAGAAACGTCTCTTTAGATCTTCTGCCCATTTTTTTTGGGTTGTTTGTTTTTTTTTAATATTAAGCTGCATGAGCTGTTTATATATATTGGAGATTAAACCTCTGTCCATTGATTCGTCTGCAACGATTTTCGCCCATTCTGAGGGATGCCTTTTTCCATTCCCGTGTTTTTTAACAAAAAAGGAAAGAAAGGAAAAGAAGCAGAACACTAATGTGCATAAAATATGCCTTTTGAAACGGTCGTTTTGAAATATGGACGTCCTTTGAATATTTTGGTCGATATGTGACCCCAGGATTTGTTTTCAGGGCAGGTGTCACTTATAGGCCTGCAATGATTTTGAATATCAACTGACCATTAGCGTTGGGATTAATGCTGCTGTTGTGTGAAACGGCCACAAGGTGGCAGCAGTTCACCCTTACCAAATCTGGTTACTAGGGCAAGAGAGCCTCAGTGGAAGTGGTGTTCTAGATTGGAGTTTAGAATGGAATGTGCCAGGAGAAAGCCCCTCACGTTTGTCTCACTACTTCTTGTTCGTGTTTTTAATTTAATTTTTTATTTTTTCTTACAGCAAGTTTGATTACAACGTTTGGCTTGTTGTAGGTGTGGAAGATGTGGTTCTTTTACACATATACAGATGACTGTTCTTCTTGGGATCCTTTTCCCATGTACGTTATGACAGAATGTTGAGTAGTCCTCTCTTGGTATTCTGTAGGTCTTTGGTGATTATATATGTCACCTGTGTTTGTAGATGTCTGTTAACCCCGATATCGTAATGAAACCAATCCTCACACCTTTCCATTGGTGAACCATAAGTTTGTTTAATGAATCTGTGATTGCCCTTCTCCGTGGAAATATCTGCCCTGGTATCCATTTTTAGGTAACACCTATAAGTGATATGATATGATATGTGTCTTTCACTTTCTGACTTACTACAAGTCACGTGATTACTTCTAGACTCATCTACGGTGCTGCAAATGGCATTGTGTCCTTTTTTCCCTTGGCTTCTCTTCTGCCTTAGCGGGGTCCATTTTCAACAATGTGATTCCCTGAGGGTTGTGGATTAGCTGACCTGGGCAGACTTACCCTGCCGGCCCGCCCTCCCCAGGTGTGCCTCGTTGAGGTCAATATAAACAGCGCTCCAGGCAGCAATAGCCTCTGAAGCTGTGCCTGACTCCATATTCTCTGCCCCGTCAGCAGTCTCGGGGCTGTGCTGGTGGGAGGGAGTGAGGGGCCACCGCTTTGTGGGTGGCCCGGTGTGAGTGGGGTTCTGCTGGCCTTTCTGCAGGAGTTGCCAGGCTGCCGCCTGTAAAGAAGAGGTTGTGTCACCCATACCTTCCGCTGGAATTTCTCTCCGGACAGAGGTGAGGCAGGAAAAAAGCAGTGGGGGCCGAGACAGGAGGGGTATCTCAGGCAGGGCAATGGAAAGCTTCTGGAAGTGCACTCGGGGCCAAGACCACCCTGGGTGGCCTTCAGGCACCAGGTTGGTCTGCGTGCTGTCGCTGGTGTGGCTCCAGGGTCCTTCCTCTAGGCTTTCAAGCCCTTGTACATATTCAGGTGTTTTACCTGGAAAGGGTGGGAACAGTTCAGGAGCAGCTGGCCTGTGGCTCAGCTCACGTTTACTCACAGATGCCTCGGCACGGTCCCCCAGCTTTGCAATGAGGACGCTCCTTGCGTGGGGGGTGGGTTGATGGCTGTATGGGAGATGGTTCCCCACCTCTGACCAATTTCAGAATTGTTTACCACTGGAGCAAGTGCCCTGATACGGTTTTCCTCTGTATAACTCGTGGGTTCATGTTTTTTTTTCTTTTATGGTTCAAGTTAGATTTTATTCCTCTTTTATGTATTTATAGATATAAGCATGGAAATAATTCATTCCTATAAATACATCTGTGTGACGGGAAGAACTTTTTTCTGTTTTATTTTTAAATTTTATTTTTTAAAATTTTGAAATTTAATTTTATTTATTTTTTTTATACAGCACGTTATTATTAGTTATGTATTTTATGCATATACATGTACACAGGTCAATCCCAAACTCCCAACTCATCCCACCACCACCACCCCATGGCTTCCCACACTTGGTGTCCATACGTTTGTTCTCTACCTCTGTGTCTCTATTTCTTCCCTGCAAACCAGTTCATCTGTACCATTTGTAGGCTCCACATATATGCATTAATATACAATATTTGTTTTCCTCTTTCTGACTTACTTCATTCTGTATGACAGTCTCTCGATCCATCGATGTCTCTACAAATGACCCAGTTTCATTCCTTTTTATGGCCGAGTAATATTCCATTTCATATATGTACCACATCTTTATCCATTCATCTGTCTGTGGGCATTTAGTTTGCTTCCATTACCTGGCTATTGTAAATAGTGCTGCAATGAATATTGTGGTGAATGTGCCTTTTTGAAATACGGTTTTCTCTGGGTATATGCCCAGAAGTGGGATTGCTGGATCAGATGGTAATTCTATTTCTAGTTTTTTTAAGGAAACTCCATACTGTTCTCCATAGTGACTGTATCAATTTACATTCCCACCAATAGTGGAAGAGGGCTCCTTTTGTCCACACCCTCCCCAGAATTGGTTGTTTGTAGATTTTCTGATGATGCCGATTCTAACAGGTGTGAGGTGAAACCTCATTGTAGTTTTGATTTGCATTTCTCTGATAATTAGTGCTGTTGAGCAGCTTTTCATGTGCGTCTTGGCCATCTCTGTGTCTCCTTTGAAGAAACGTCTCTTTAGATCGTCTGCCCAATTTTTTTGGGGATGTTTGTTTTTTTAATATTAAGCTGCATGAGCTGTTTATATATATTGGAGATTAAACCTCTGTCCATTGATTCGTCTGCAACGATTTTCGCCCATTCTGAGGGATGCCTTTTTCCATTCCCGTGTTTTTTAACAAAAAAGGAAAGAAAGGAAAAGAAGCAGAACACTAATGTGCGTAAAATATGCCTTTTGAAACGGTCGTTTTGAAATATGGACGTCCTTTGAATTTTTTGGTCGATATGTGACCCCAGGATTTGTTTTCAGGGCAGGTGTCATTTACAGGCCTGCAATGATTTTGAATATCAACTGACCATTAGCGTTGGGATTAAAGCTGCTGTTGTGTGAAACGGCCACAAGGTGGCAGCAGTTCACCCTTACCAAATCTGGTTACTAGGGCAAGAGAGCCTCAGTGGAAGTGGTGTTCTAGATTGGAGTTGAGAATGGAATGTGCCAGGAGAAAGCCCCTCACGTTTGTCTCACTACTTCTTGTTCGTGTTTTTAATTTAATTTTTTATTTTTTCTTACAGCAACTTTGATTACAATGTTTGGCTTGTTGTAGGTGTGGAAGATGTGGTTCTTTTACACATATACACATGTCTGTTCTTCCTGGGATCCTTTTCCCATGTACGTTATGACAGAATGTTGAGTAGTCCTCTCTTGGTATTCTGTAGGTCTTTGGTGATTATATATGTCACCTGTGTTTGTAGATGTCTGTTAACCCCGATATCGTAATGAAACCAATCCTCACACCTTTCCATTGGTGAACCATAAGTTTGTTTAATGAATCTGTGATTGCCCTTCTCCGTGGAAATATCTGCCCTGGTATCCATTTTTAGGTAACACCTATAAGTGATATGATATGATATGTGTCTTTCACTTTCTGACTTACTACAAGTCACGTGATTACTTGTAGACTCATCTACGGTGCTGCAAATGGCATTGTGTCCTTTTTTTCCTTGGCTTCTCTTCTGCCTTAGCGGGGTCCATTTTCAACAATGTGATTCCCTGAGGGTTGTGGATTAGCTGACCTGGGCAGCCTTACCCTGCCGGCCCGCCCTCCCCAGGTGTGCCTCATTGAGGTCAATATAAACAGCGCTCCAGGCAGCAATAGCCCCTGAAGCTGTGCCTGACTCCATATTCTCTGCCCCGTCAGCAGTCTCGGGGCTGTGCTGGTGGGAGGGAGTGAGGGGCCACAGCTTTGTGGGTGGCCCGGTGTGAGTGGGGTTCTGCTGGCCTTTCTGAAGGAGCTGCCAGGCTGCCGCCTGTAAAGAAGAGGTTGTGTCACCCATACCTTCCGCTGGAATTTCTCTCCGGACAGAGGTGAGGAAGGAAAAAAGCAGTGGGGGCCGGGACAGGAGGGGTATCTCAGGCAGGGCAATGGAAAGCTTCTGGAAGAGCGCCCGGGGCCAGGACCACCCTGGCTGGCCTGCAGGCACCAAGTTGGCCTGCGTGCTGTCGCTGGTGTGGCTCCACGGTCCTTCCTCTAGGCTTTGAAGCCCTTGTACATATTCAGGTGTTTTACCTGGAAAGGGTGGGAACAGTTCAGCAGCAGCTGGCCTGGGGCTCAGCTCACGTTTACTCACAGATGCCTAGGCACGGTCCCCCAGCTTTGCAATGAGGACGCTCCTTGCGTGGGGGGTGGGTTGATGGCTGTATGGGAGATGGTTCCCCACCTCTGACCAATTTCAGAATTGTTTACCACTGGAGCAAGTGCCCTGATAGGGTTTTCCTCTGTATAACTCGTGGGTTCAAGTTTTTTTTTCTTTTATGGTTCAAGTTAGATTTTATTCCTCTTTTATGTATTTATAGATATAAAAATGGAAATAATTCATTCCTATAAATACATCTGTGTGACGGGAAGAACTTTTTTCTGTTTTATTTTTATATTTTATTTTTTAAAATTTTGAAATTTAATTTTATTTATTTTTTTATACAGCACGTTATTATTAGTTATGTATTTTATGCATATACCGGTACACAGGTCAATCCCAAACTCCCAACTCATCCCACCACCACCACCGCATGGCTTCCCAGACTTGGTGTCCATATGTTTGTTCTCTACCTCTGTGTCTCTATTTCTTCCCTGCAAACCAGTTCATCTGTACCATTTTTAGGCTCCACATATATGCATTAATATACAATATTTGTTTTCCTCCTTCTGACTTACTTTATTCTGTATGACAGTCCCTCGATCCATCGATGTCTCTATAAATGACACAGTTTAATTCCTTTTTATGGCCGAGTAATATTCCATTTCATATATGTACGACATCTTTATCCATTCATCTGTCTGTGGGCATTTAGGTTGCTTCCATTACCAGGCTATTGTAAATAGTGCTGCAATGAACATTGTGGTGAATGTGCCTTTTTGATTTACGGTTTTCTCTGGGTATATGCCCAGAAGTGGGATTGCTGGATCAGATGGTAATTCTATTTCTAGGTTTTTTAAGGAAACTCCATACTGTTCTCCATAGTGACTGTATCAATTTACATTCCCACCAATAGTGGAAGAGGGCTCCTTTTGTCCACACCCTCCCCAGAATTGGTTGTTTGTAGATTTTCTGATGATGCCGATTCTAACAGGTGTGAGGTGAAACCTCATTGTAGTTTTGATTTGCATTTCTCTGATAATTAGTGCTGTTGAGCAGCTTTTCATGTGCGTCTTGGCCATCTCTGTGTCTCCTTTGAAGAAACGTCTCTTTAGATCGTCTGCCCAATTTTTTGGGGGATGTTTGTTTTTTTATTATTAAGCTGCATGAGCTGTTTATATATATTAGAGATTAAACCTCTGTCCATTGATTCGTCTGCAACGATTTTCGCCCTTTCTGTGGGATGCCTTTTTCCATTCCCGTGTTTTTTAACAAAAAAGGAAAGAAAGGAAAAGAAGCAGAACACTAATGTGCGTAAAATATGCCTTTTGAAACGGTCGTTTTGAAATATGGACGTCCTTTGAATTTTTTGGTCGATATGTGACCCCAGGATTTGTTTTCAGGGCAGGTGTCATTTACAGGCCTGCAATGATTTTGAATATCAACTGACCATTAGCGTTGGGATTAAAGCTGCTGTTGTGTGAAACGGCCACAAGGTGGCAGCAGTTCACCCTTACCAAATCTGGTTAATAGGGCAAGAGAGCCTCAGTGGAAGTGGTGTTCTAGATTGGAGTTTAGAATGGAATTTGCCAGGAGAAAGCCCCTCATGTTTGTCTCACTACTTCTTGTTCCTGTTTTTAATTTATTTTTTTATTTTTTATTACAGCAAGTTTGATTACAATGTTTGGCTTGTTGTAGGTGTGGAAGATGTGGTTCTTTTACACATATACAGATGACTGTTCTTCTTGGGATCCTTTTCCCATGTACGTTATGACAGAATGTTGAGTAGTCCTCTCTTGGTATTCTGTAGGTGTTTGGTGATTATATATGTCACCTGTGTTTGTATATGTCTGTTAACCCCGATATCGTAATGAAACCAATCCTCACTCCTTTCCATTGGTGAACCATAAGTTTGTTTAATGAATCTGTGATTGCCCTTCTCCGTGGAAATATCTGCCCTGGTATCAATTTTTAGGTAACACCTATAAGTGATATGATATGATATGTGTCTTTCACTTTCTGACTTACTACAAGTAACGTGATTACTTCTAGACTCATCTACGGTGCTGCAAATGGCATTGTGTCCTTTTTTCCCTTGGCTTCTCTTCTGCCTTAGCAGGGACCATTTTCAACAACGTGATTCCCTGAGGGTTGTGGATTAGCTGACCTGGGCAGCCTTACCCTGCCGGCCCACCCTCCCCAGGTGTGCCTCGTTGAAGTCAATATAAACAGCGCTCCAGGCAGCAATAGCCCATGAAGCTGTGTGTGACTCCATATTCTCTACTCCGTCAGCAGTCTCGGGGCTGTGCTGGTGGGAGGGAGTGAGGGGCCACAGCTTTGTGGGTGGCCCGGTGTGAGTGGGGTTCTGCTGGCCTTTCTGCAGGAGTTGCCAGGCTGCCGCCTGTAAAGAAGAGGATGTGTCACCCATACCTTCCGCTGGAATTTCTCTCCGGACAGAGGTGAGGAAGGAAAAAAGCAGTGGGGGCCGGGACAGGAGGGGTATCTCAGGCAGGGCAATGGAAAGCTTCTGAAAGAGCGCCCGGGGCCAGGACCACCCTGGCTGGCCTGCAGGCACCAAGTTGGCCTGCGTGCTGTCGCTGGTGTGGCTCCATGGTCCTTCCTCTAGGCTTTCAAGCCCTTGTACATATTCAGGTGTTTTACCTGGAAAGGGTGGGAACAGTTCAGCAGCAGCTGGCCTGGGGCTCAGCTCACGTTTACTCAAAGATGCCTCGGCATGGTCCCCCAGCTTTGCAATGAGGACGCTCCTTGCGTGGGGGGTGGGTTGCTGGCTGTATGGGAGATGGTTCCCCACCTCTGACCAATTTCAGAATTGTTTACCACTGGAGCAAGTGCCCTGATAGGGTTTTCCTCTGTATAACTCGTGGGTTCAGGTTTTTTTTTCTTTTATGGTTCAAGTTAGATTTTATTCCTCTTTTATGTATTTATAGATATAAGCATGGAAATAATTCATTCCTATAAATACATCTGTGTGACGGGAAGAACTTTTTTCTGTTTTATTTTTAAATTTTATTTTTTAAAATTTTGAAATTTAATTTTATTTATTTTTTTTATACAGCACGTTATTATTAGTTATGTATTTTATGCATATACATGTACACAGGTCAATCCCAAACTCCCAACTCATCCCACCACCACCACCCCATGGCTTCCCACACTTGGTGTCCATACGTTTGTTCTCTACCTCTGTGTCTCTATTTCTTCCCTGAAAACCAGTTCATCTGTACCATTTTTAGGCTCCACATATATGCATTAATATACAATATTTGTTTTCCTCTTTCTGACTTACTTCATTCTGTATGACAGTCACTCGATCCATCGATGTCTCTACAAATGACACAGTTTCATTCCTTTTTATGGCCGAGTAATATTCCATTTCATATATGTACCACATCTTTATCCATTCATCTGTCTGTGGGCATTTAGGTTGCTTCCATTACCTGGCTATTGTAAATAGTGCTGCAATGAACATTGTGGTGAATGTGCCTTTTTGATTTACGGTTTTCTCTGGGTATATGCCCAGAAGTGGGATTGCTGGATCAGATGGTAATTCTATTTCTAGATTTTTTAAGGAAACTCCATACTGTTCTCCATAGTGACTGTATCAATTTACATTCCCACCAATAGTGGAAGAGGGCTCCTTTTGTCCACACCCTCCCCAGAATTGTTTGTTTGTAGATTTTCTGATGATGCCGATTCTAACAGGTGTGAGGTGATACCTCATTGTAGTTTTGATTTTCATTTCTCTAATAATTAGTGCTGTTGAGCAGCTTTTCATGTGAGTCTTGGCCATCTCTGTGTCTCCTTTGAAGAAACGTCTCTTTAGATCTTCTGCCCATTTCTTTTGGGTTGTTTGTTTTTTTTAATATTAACTGCATGAGCTGTTTATATATATTGGAGATTAAACCTCTGTCCATTGATTCGTCTGCAACGATTTTCGCCCATTCTGAGGGATGCCTTTTTCCATTCCCGTTTTTTTTAACAAAAAAGGAAAGAAAGGAAAAGAAGCAGAACACTAATGTGCGTAAAATATGCCTTTTGAAACGGTTGTTTTGAAATATGGACGTCCTTTGAATTTTTTGGTCGATATGTGACCCCAGGATTTGTTTTCAGGGCAGGTGTCATTTACAGGCCTGCAATGATTTTGAATATCAACTGACCATTAGCGCTGGGATTAAAGCTGCTGTTGTGTGAAACGGCCACAAGGTGGCAGCAGTTCACCCTTACCAAATCTGGTTACTAGGGCAAGAGAGCCTCAGTGGAAGTGATGTTCTAGATTGGAGTTTAGAATGGAATGTGTCAGGAGAAAGCCCCTCACGTTTGTCTCACTACTTCTTGTTCGTGTTTTTAATTTAATTTTTTATTTTTTATTACAGCAAGTTTGATTACAATGTTTGGCTTGTTGTAGGTGTGGAAGAAGTGGTTCTTTTACACATATACAGATGACAGTTTTTCTTGGGATCCTTTTCCCATGTACGTTATGACAGAATGTTGAGTAGTCCTCTCTTGGTATTCTGTAGGTGTTTGGTGATTATATATGTCACCTGTGTTTGTATATGTCTGTTAACCCCGATATCGTAATGAAACCAATCCTCACTCCTTTCCATTGGTGAACCATAAGTTTGTTTAATGAATCTGTGATTGCCCTTCTCCGTGGAAATATCTGCCCTGGTATCCATTTTTAGGTAACACCTATAAGTGATATGATATGATATGTGTCTTTCACTTTCTGACTTACTACAAGTAACGTGATTAATTGTAGACTCATCTACGGTGCTGCAAATGGCATTGTGTCCTTTTTTCCCTTGGCTTCTCTTCTGCCTTAGCAGGGACCATTTTCAACAACGTGATTCCCTGAGGGTTGTGGATTAGCTGACCTGGGCAGCCTTACCCTGCCGGCACACCCTCCCGAGGTGTGCCTCGTTGAGGTCAATATAAACAGCGCTCCAGGCAGCAATAGCCCATGAAGCTGTGTGTGACCCCATATTCTCTGCTCCGTCAGCAGTCTCGGGGCTGTGCTGCTGGGAGGGTGTGAGGGGCCACAGCTTTGTTGGTGGCCCGGTGTAAGTGGGGTTCTGCTGGCCTTTCTGCAGGAGTTGCCAGGCTGCCGCCTGTAAAAAAAGGTTGTGTCACCCATAACTTCCGCTGGAATTTCTCTCCGGACAGAGGTGAGGAAGGAAAAAAGCAGTGGGGTCCGGGACAGGAGGGGTATCTCAGGCAGTGCAATGGAAAGCTTCTGGAAGAGCGCCCGGGGCCAGGACCACCCTGGCTGGCCTGCAGGCACCAAGTTGGCCTGCGTGCTGTCGCTGGTGTGGCTCCTTTGTCCTTCCTCTAGGCTTTCAAGCCCTTGTACATATTCAGGTGTTTTACGTGGAAAGGGTGGGAACAGTTCAGCAGCAGCTGGCCTGGGGCTCAGCTCACGTTTACTCACAGATGCCTTGGCACGGTCCCCCAGCTTTGCAATGAGGATGCTCCTTGCGTGGGGGGTGGGTTGATGGCTGTACGGGAGATGCTTCCCCACCTCTGACCAATTTCAGAATTGTTTACCACTGGAGCAAGTGCCCTGATAGGGTTTTCCTCTGTATAACTCGTGGGTTCAGGTTTTTTTTTTTCTTTTATGGTTCCAGTTAGATTTTATTCCTCTTTTATGTATTTATAGATATAAGCATGGAAATAATTCATTCCTATAAATACATCTGTGTGACGGGAAGAACTTTTTTCTGTTTTATTTTTAAATTTTATTTTTTAAAATTTTGAATTTTAATTTTATTTATTTTTTTATACAGCACGTTATTATTAGTTATGTATTTTATGCATATACCTGTACACAGGTCAATCCCAAACTCCCAACTCATCCCACCACCACCACCCCATGGCTTCCCACACTTGGTGTCCATACGTTTGTTCTGTACCTCTGTGTCTCTATTTCTTCCCTGCAAACCAGTTCATCTGTACCATTTTTTTAGGTTCACATATATGCATTAATATACAATATTTGTTTTCCTCTTTCTGACTTACTTCATTCTGTATGACAGTCTCTCGATCCATCGATGTCTCTACAAATAACCCAGTTTCATTCCTTTTTATGGCCGAGTAATATTCCATTTCATATATGTACCACATCTTTATCAATTCATCTGTCTGTGGGCATTTAGGTTGCTTCCATTACCTGGCTATTGTAAATAGTGCTGCAATGAACATTTTGGTGAATGTGCCTTTTTGATTTACGGTTTTCTCTGGGTATATGCCTAGAAGTGGGATTGCTGGATCAGATTGTAATTCTATTTCTAATTTTTTTTAAGGAAACTCCATACTGTTCTCCATAGTGACTGTATCAATTTACATTCCCACCAATAGTGGAAGAAGGCTCCTTTTGTCCACAACCTCCCCAGAATTGGTTGTTTGTAGATTTTCTGATGATGCCTATTCTAACAGGTGTGAGGTGAAACCTCATTGTAGTTTTGATTTGCATTTCTCTAATAATTAGTGCTGTTGAGCAGCTTTTCATGTGCGTCTTGGCCATCTCTGTGTCTCCTTTGAAGAAACGTCTCTTTAGATCTTCTGCCCATTTTTTTGGGGGGGGGTTTGTTTTTTTAATATTAAGCTGCATGAGCTGTTTATATATATTGGAGATTAAACCTCTGTCCATTGATTCGTCTGCAACGATTTTCGCCCATTCTGAGGGATGCCTTTTTCCATTCCCGTGTTTTTTAACAAAAAAGGAAAGAAAGGAAAAGAAGCAGAACACTAATGTGCGTAAAATATGCCTTTTGAAACGGTCGTTTTGAAATATGGACGTCCTTTGAATTTTTTGGTCGATATGTGACCCCAGGATTTGTTTTCAGGGCAGGTGTCATTTACAGGCCTGCAATGATTTTAAATATCAACTGACCCTTAGCGTTGGGATTAAATCTGCTGTTGTGTGAAACGGCCACAAGGTGGCAGCAGTTCACCCTTACCAAATCTGGTTACTAGGGCAAGAGAGCCTCAGTGGAAGTGGTGTTCTAGATTGGAGTTTAGAATGGAATGTGCCAGGAGAAAGCCCCTCACGTTTGTCTCACTACTTCTTGTTCGTGTTTTTAATTTATTTTTTTATTTATTATTACAGCAAGTTTGATTACAATGTTTGGCTTGTTCTAGGTGTGGAAGATGTGGTTCTTTTACACATATACAGATGACTGTTCTTCCTGGGATCCTTTTCCCATGTACGTTATGACAGAATGTTGAGTAGTCCTCTCTTGGTATTCTGTAGGTCTTTGGTGATTATATATGTCACCTGTGTTTGCATATGTCTTTTAACCCCGATATCGTAATGAAACCAATCCTCACACCTTTCCATTGGTGAACCATAAGTTTGTTTAATGAATCTGTGATTGCCCTTCTCCGTGGAAATATCTGCCCTGGTATCCATTTTTAGGTAACACCTATAAGTGAAATGATATGTGTCTTTCACTTTCTGACTTACTACAAGTCACGTGATTACTTCTAGACTCATCTACGGTGCTGCAAATGGCATTGTGTCCTTTTTTTCCTTGGCTTCTCTTCTGCCTTAGCGGGATCCATTTTCAACAATGTGATTCCCTGAGGGTTGTGGATTATCTGACCTGGGCAGCCTTACCCTGCCGGCCCGCCCTCCCCAGGTGTGCATCGTTGAGGTCAATATAAACAGCGCTCCAGGCCGCAATAGCCCCTGAAGCTGTGCCTGACTCCATATTCTCTGCCCCGTCAGCAGTCTCGGGGCTGTGCTGGTGGGAGGGTGTGAGGGGCCACAGCTTTGTGGGTGGCCCGGTGTGAGTGGGGTTCTGCTGGCCTTTCTGCAGGAGTTGCCAGGCTGCCGCCTGTAAAGAAGAGGATGTGTCACCCATACCTTCCGCTGGAATTTCTCTCCAGACAGAGGTGAGGAAGGAAAAAAGCAGTGGGGGCCGGGACAGGAGGGGTATCTCAGGCAGGGCAATGGAAAGCTTCTGGAAGAGCGCCCGGGGCCAGGACCACCCTGGCTGGCCTGCAGGCACCAAGTTGGCCTGCGTGCTGTCGCTGGTGTGGCTCCACGGTCCTTCCTCTATGCTTTGAAGCCCTTGTACATATTGAGGTGTTTTACCTGGAAAGGGTGGGAACAGTTCAGCAGCAGCTGGCCTGGGGCTCAGATCACGTTTACTCACAGATGCCTCGGCACGGTCCCCCAGCTTTGCAATGAGGACGCTCCTTGCGTGGGGGTTGGTTGCTGGCTGTATGGGAGATGGTTCCCCACCTCTGACCAATTTCAGAATTGTTTACCGCTGGAGCAAGTGCCGTGATAGGGTTTTCCTCTGTATAACTCGTGGGTTCACTTTTTTTTTCTTTTATGGTTCAAGTTAGACTTTATTCCTCTTTTATGTATTTATAAATATAAGCATGGAAATAACTCATTCCTATAAATACATCTGTGTGATGGGAAGAATTTTTTCTGTTTTATTTTTAAATTTTATTTTTTAAAATTTTGAAATTTAATTTTTTTTATGTTTTTATACAGCAGGTTATTATTAGTTATGTATTTTATGCATATACATGTATACAGTCAATCCCAATCTCCCAACTCATCCCACCACCACCACCCCATGGCTTCCCACACTTGGTGTCCATACGTTTGTTCTCTACCTCTGTGTCTCTATTTCTTCCCTGCAAACCAGTTCATCTGTACCATTTTTTTTGTTCCATATATATGCATTAATATACAATATTTGTTTTACTCTTTCTGACTTACTTCACTCTGTATGACAGTCTCTCGATCCATCGATGTCTCTACAAATGACCCAGTTTCATTCCATTTTATGGCCGAGTAATATTCCATTTTATATATGTACCACATCTTTATCCATTCATCTGTCTGTGGGCATTTAGGTTGCTTCCATTACCTGGCTATTGTAAATAGTGCTGCAACGAACATTGTGGTGAATGTGCCTTTTTGAAATACGGTTTTCTCTGGTATATGCCCAGAAGTGGGATTGCTGGATCAAATGGTAATTCTATTTCTAATTTTTTTAAGGAAACTCCATACTGTTCTCCATAGTGACTGTATCAATTTACATTCCCACCAGTAGTGGAAGAGGGCTCCTTTTGTCCACACCCTCCCCATAATTGGTTGTTTGTAGATTTTCTGATGATGCCTATTCTAACAGGTGTGAGGTGAAACCTCATTGTAGTTTTGATTTCCATTTCTCTAATAATTAGTGCTGTTGAGCAGCTTTTCATGCGCTTCTTGGCCATCTCTGTGTCTCCTTTGAACAAACGTCTCTTTAGATCTTCTGCCCATTTTATTTTGGGTTGATTGTTTTTTTAATATTAAGCTGCATGAGCTGTTTATATATATTGGAGATTAAACCTCTGTCCATTGATTCGTCTGCAACGATTTTCGCCCATTCTGAGGGATGCCTTTTTCCATTCCCGTGTTTTTTAACAAAAAAGGAAAGAAAGGAAAAGAAGCAGAACACTAATGTGCGTAAAATATGCCTTTTGAAACGGTCGTTTTGAAATATGGACGTCCTTTGAATTTTTTGGTCGATATGTGACCGCAGGATTTGTTTTCAGGGCAGGTGTCATTTACAGGCCTGCAATGATTTTGAATATCAACTGACCATTAGCGTTGGGATTAAAGCTGCTGTTGTGTGAAACGGCCACAAGGTGGCAGCAGTTCACCCTTACCAAATCTGATTACTAGGGCAAGAGAGACTCTGTGGAAGTGGTGTTCTAGATTGGAATTTAGAATGGAATGTGCCAGGAGAAAGCCCTTCACGTTTGTCTCACTACTTCTTGTTCGTGTTTTTAATTTAATTTTTTATTTTTTATTACAGCAAGTTTGATTACAATGTTTGGCTTGTTGTAGGTGTGGAAGATGTGGTTCTTTTACACATATACAGATGACTGTTCTTCCTGGCATCCTTTTCGCATGTACGTTATGACAGAATGTTGAGTAGTCCTCTCTTGGTATTCTGTAGGTCTTTGGTGATTATATATGTCACCTGTGTTTGTATATGTCTGTTAACCCCGATATCGTAATGAAACCAATCCTCACACCTTTCCATTGGTGAACCATAAATTTGTTTAATGAATCTGTGTTTGCCCTTCTCCGTGGAAATATCTGCCTTGGTATCCATTTTTAGGTAAAACCTATAAGTGATATGATATGTGTCTTTCACATTCTGACTTACTACAAGACACGTGATTACTCCTAGACTCATCTACGGTGCTGCAAATGGCATTGTGTCCTTTTTTCCTTGGCTTCTCTTCTGCCTTAGCGGGGTCCATTTTCAACAATGTGATTCCCTGAGGGTTGTGGATTAGCTGACCTGGGCAGCCTTACCCTGCCGGCCCGCCCTCCCCAGGTGTGCCTCATTGAGGTCAATATAAACAGCGCTCCAGGCAGCAATAGCCCCTGAAGCTGTGCCTGCCTCCATATTCTCTGCCCTGTCAGCAGTCTCGGGGCTGTGCTGGTGGGAGGGTGTGAGGGGCCACAGCTTTGTGGTTGGCCCGGTGTGAGTGGTGTTCTGCTGGCCTTTCTGCAGGAGTTGCCAGTCTGCCGCCTGTAAAGAAGAGGATGTGTCACCCATACCTTCCGCTGGAATTTCTCTCCGGACAGAGGTGAGGAAGGAAAAAAGCAGTGGGGACCGGGACAGGAGGGGTATCTCAGGCAGGGCAATGGAAAGCTTCTGGAAGAGCGCCCGGGGCCAGGACCACCCTGGCTGGCCTGCAGGCACCAAGTTGTCCTGCGTGCTGTCGCTGGTGTGGCTCCACGGTCCTTCCTCTAGGCTTTCAAGCCCTTGTACATATTGAGGTGTTTTACCTGGAAAGGGTGGGAACAGTTCAGCAGCAGCTGGCCTGGGGCTCAGCTCATGTTTACTCACAGATGCCTCGGCACGGTCCCCCAGCTTTGCAATGAGGACGCTCCTTGCGTGGGGGGTGGGTTGCTGGCTGTATGGGAGATGGTTCCCCACCTCTGACAAATTTCAGAATTGTTTACCGCTGGAGCAAGTGCCGTGATAGGGTTTTCCTCTGTATAACTCGTGGGTTCACTTTTTTTTCTTTTATGGTTCAAGTTAGATTTTATTCCTCTTTTATGAATTTATAAATATAAGCATGGAAATAATTCATTCCTACAAATACATCTGTGTGACGGGAAGAATTTTTTCTGTTTTATTTTTAACTTTTATTTTTTAAAATTTTGAAATTTAATTTTATTTATTTTTTTATACAGCACGTTATTATTAGTTATGTATTTTATGCATATACATGTATACAGGTCAATCCCAAACTCCCAACTCATCCCACCACCACCACCCCATGGCTTCCCACACTTGGTGTCCATACGTTTGTTCTCTACCTCTGTGTCTCTATTACTTCCCTGCAAACCAGTTCATCTGTACCATTTTTAGGCTCCACATATATGCGTTAATATACAATATTTGTTTTCCTTTTTCTGACTTACTTCATTCTGTATGACAGTCTCTCGATCCATCGATGTCTCTACAAATGACCCAGTTTCATTCCTTTTTATGGCCGAGTAATATTCCATTTCATATATGTACCACATCTTTATCCATTCATCTGTCTGTGGGCATTTAGGTTGCTTCCATTACCTGGCTATTGTAAATAGTGCTGCAATGAACATTGTGCTGAATGTGACTTTTTGATGTACGGTTTTCTCTGGGTATATGCCCAGAAGTGGGATTGCTGGATCAGATGGTAATTCTATTTCTAATTTTTTTAAGGAAACTCCATACTGTTCTCCATAGTGACTGAATCAATTGACATTCCCACCAATAGTGGAAGAGGGCTCCTTTTGTCCACACCCTCCCCAGAATTGGTTGTTTGTAGATTTTCTGATGATGCCTATTCTAACAGGTGTGAGGTGAAACCTCATTGTAGTTTTGATTTGCATTTCTCTAATAATTAGTGCTGTTGAGCAGTTTTCATGCGCTTCTTGGCCATCTCTGTGTCTCCTTTGAACAAACGTCTCTTTAGATCTTCTGCCCATTTTATTTTGGGTTGATTGTTTTTTTAATATTAAGCTGCATGAGCTGTTTATGTATATTGGAGATTAAATCTCTGTCCATTGATTCGTCTGCAACGATTTTCGCCCATTCTGAGGGATGCCATTTTCCATTCCCGTTTTTTTTAACAAAAAAGGAAAGAAAGGAAAAGAAGCAGAACACTAATGTGCGTAAAATATGCCTTTTGAAACGGTCGTTTTGAAATATGGACGTCCTTTGAATTTTTTGGTCGATATGTGACCCCAGGATTTGTTTTCAGGGCAGGTGTCATTTACAGGCCTGCAATGATTTTGAATATCAACTGACCATTAGCGTTGGGATTAAAGCTGCTGTTGTGTGAAACGGCCACAAGGTGGCAGCAGTTCACCCTTACCAAATCTGGTTACTAGGGCAAGAGAGCCTCAGTGGAAGTGGTGTTCTAGATTGGAGTTTAGAATGGAATGTGCCAGGAGAAAGCCCCTCACGTTTGTCTCACTACTTTTTGTTCGTGTTTTTAATTTAATTTTTTATTTTTTATTACAGCAAGTTTGATTACAATGTTTGGCTTGTTGTAGGTGTGGAAGATGTGGTTCTTTTACTCATATACAGATGTCTGTTCTTCCTGGGATCCTTTTCCCATGTACTTTATGACAGAATGTTGAGTAGTCCTCTCTTGGTATTCTGAAGGTGTTTGGTGATTATATATGTCACCTGTGTTTGTATATGTCTGTTAACCCCGATATCGTAATGAAACCAATCCTCACACCTTTCCATTGGTGAACCATAAGTTTGTTTAATGAATCTGTGATTGCCCTTCTCCGTGGAAATATCTGCCCTGGTATCCATTTTTAGGTAACACCTATAAGTGATATGATATGATATGTGTCTTTCACTTTCTGACTTACTACAAGTCACGTGATTACTTCTAGACTCATCTACGGTGCTGCAAATGGCATTGTGTCCTTTTTTCCCTTGGATTCTGTTCTGCCTTAGCGGGATCCATTTTCAACAATGTGATTCCCTGAGGGTTGTGGATTAGCTGACCTGGGCAGCCTTACCCTGCCGGCCCGCCCTCCACAGGTGTGCCTCGTTGAGGTCAATATAAACAGCGCTCCAGGCAGCAATAGCCCCTGAAGCTGTGCCTGACTCCATATTCTCTACCCCGTCAGCAGTCTCGGGGCTGTGCTGTTGGGAGGGAGTGAGGGGCCACAGCTTTGTGGGTGGCCCGGTGTGAGTGGGGTTCTGCTGGCCTTTCTGCAGGAGTTGCCAGGCTGCTGCCTGTAAAGAAGAGGTTGTGTCACACATACCTTCCGCTGGAATTTCTCTCCAGACAGAGGTGAGGAAGGAAAAAAGCAGTGCGGTCCGGGACAGGAGGGGTATCTCAGGCAGGGCAATGGAAAGCTTCTGGAAGAGCGCCCGGGGCCAGGAACACCCTGGCTGGCCTGCAGGCACCAAGTTGGCCTGCGTGCTGTCGCTGGTATGGCTCCACGGTCCTTCCTCTAGGCTTTCAAGCCCTTGTACATATTCAGGTGTTTTACCTGGAAAGGGTGGGAACAGTTCAGCTGCAGCTGGCCTGGGGCTCATCTCACGTTTACTCACAGATGCCTCGGCACAGTCCCCCAGCTTTGCAATGAGGACGCTCCTTGCGTGGGGGGTTGGTTGATGGCTGTATGGGAGATGGTTCCCCACCTCTGACCAATTTCAGAATTGTTTACCACTGGAGCAAGTGCCCTGATAGGGTTTTCCTCTGTATAACTCGTGGGTTCAGGTTTTTTTTTCTTTTATGGTTCAAGTTAGATTTTATCCCTCTTTAATGTATTTATAGATATAAGCATGGAAATAATTCATTCCTATAAATACATTTGTGTGACGGGAAGAACTTTTTTCTGTTTTATTTTAAATTTCATTTTTTAAAATTTTGAAATTTAATTTTATTTATTTTTTTTATACAGCACGTTATTATTAGTTATGTATTTTATGCATATACATGGACACTGGTCAATCCCAAACGCCCAACTCATCCCACCACCACCACCCCATGGCTTCCCACACTTGGTGTCCATACGTTTGTTCTCTACCTCTGTGTCTCTATTTCTTCCCTGCAAACCAGTTCATCTGTACCATTTTTAGTCTCCACATATATGCATTAATATACAATATTTGTTTTCCTCTTTCTGACTTACTTCACTCTGTATGACAGTCTCTCGATCCATCGATGTCTCTACAAATGACCCAGTTTCATTCCTTTTTATGGCCGAGTAATATTCCATTTCATATATGTACCACATCTTTATCCATTCATCTGTCTGTGGGCATTTAGGTTGCTTCCATTACCTGGCTATTGTAAATAGTGCTGCAATGAACATTGTGGTGAATGTGCCTTTTGATTTACGGTTTTCTCTGGGTATATGCCCAGAAGTGGGATTGCTGGATCAGATGGTAATTCTATTTCTAGTTTTTTTAAGGAAACTCCATACTGTTCTCCATAGTGACTGTATCAATTTACATTCCCACCAATAGTGGAAGAGGGCTCCTTTTGTCCACACCCTCCCCAGAATTGGTTGTTTGTAGATTTTCTGATGTTGCCGATTCTAACAGGTGTGAGGTGATACCTCATTGTAGTTTTGATTAGCATTTCTCTAATAATTAGTGCTGTTGAGCAGCTTTTCATGTGCGTCTTGGCCATCTCTGTGTCTTCTTTGAAGAAAGGTCTCTTTAGATCTGCCCATTTTTGTATTGGGTTGTTTGTTTATTTAATATTAAGCTGCATGAGTTTTTTATATATATTGGAGATTAAACCTCTGTCCATTGATTCGTCTGCAACGATTTTCGCCCATTCTGAGGGATGCCTTTTTCCATTCCCGTGTTTTTTAACAAAAAAGGAAAGAAAGGAAAAGAAGCAGAACACTAATGTGCGTAAAATATGCCTTTTGAAACGGTCGTTTTGAAATATGGACGTCCTTTGAATTTTTTGGTCGATATGTGACCCCAGGATTTGTTTTCAGGGCAGGTGTCATTTACAGGCCTGCAATGATTTTGAATATCAACTGACCATTAGTGCTGGGATTAAAGCTGCTGTTGTGTGAAACGGCCACAAGGTGGCAGCAGTTCACCCTTACCAAATCTGGTTACTAGGGCAAGAGAGCCTCAGTGGAAGTGGTGTTCTAGATTGGAATTTAGAATGGAATGTGCCAGGAGAAAGCCCCTCACGTTTGTCTCACTACTTCTTGTTCGTGTTTTTAATTTAATTTTTTATTTTTTATTACAGCAAGTTTGATTACAATGTTTGGCTTGTTGTAGGTGTGGAAGATGTGGTTCTTTTACACATATACAGATGACTGTTCTTCCTGGCATCCTTTTCCCATGTACGTTATGACAGAATGTTGAGTAGTCCTCTCTTGGTATTCTGTAGGTCTTTGGTGATTATATATGGCACCTGTGTTTGTATATGTCTGTTAACCCCGATATCGTAATGAAACCAATCCTCACACCTTTCCATTGGTGAACCATAAATTTGTTTAATGAATCTGTGATTGCCCTTCTCCGTGGAAATATCTGCCTTGGTATCCATTTTTAGGTAACACCTATAAGTGATATGATATGTGTCTTTCACATTCTGACTTACTACAAGACACGTGATTACTTCTAGACTCATCTACGGTGCTGCAAATGGCATTGTGTCCTTTTTTCCTTGGCTTCTCTTCTGCCTTAGCGGGGTCCATTTTCAACAATGTGATTCCCTGAGGGTTGTGGATTAGCTGACCTGGGCAGCCTTACCCTGCCGGCCCGCCCTTCCCAGGTGTGCCTCATTGAGGTCAATATAAACAGCGCTCCAGGCAGCAATAGCCCCTGAAGCTGTGCCTGCCTCCATATTCTCGGCCCCGTCAGCAGTCTCGGGGCTGTGCTGGTGGGAGGGTGTGAGGGGCCACAGCTTTGTGGTTGGCCCGGTGTGAGTGGTGTTCTGCTGGCCTTTCTGCAGGAGTTGCCAGGCTGCCGCCTGTAAAGAAGAGGATGTGTCACCCATACCTTCCGCTGGAATTTCTCTCCGGACAGAGGTGAGGAAGGAAAAAAGCTGTGGGGTCCGGGACAGGAGGGGTATCTCAGGCAGGGCAATGGAAAGCTTCTGGAAGAGCGCCCGGGGCCAGGACCAACCTGGCTGGCCTGCAGGCACCAAGTTGTCCTGCGTGCTGTCGCTGGTGTGGCTCCACGGTCCTTCTTCTAGGCTTTCAAGCCCTTGTATATATTGAGGTGTTTTACCTGGAAAGGGTGGGAACAGTTCAGCAGCAGCTGGCCTGGGGCTCAGCTCACGTTTACTCACAGATGCCTCGGCACGGTCCCCCAGCTTTGCAATGAGGACGCTCCTTTTGTGGGGGGTGGGTTGCTGGCTGTATGGGAGATGGTTCCCCACCTCTGACCAATTTCAGAATTGTTTACCGCTGGAGCAAGTGCCGTGATAGGGTTATCCTCTGTATAACTCGTGGGTTCACTTTTTTTTCTTTTATGGTTCAAGTTAGATTTTATTCCTCTTTTATGTATTTATAAATATAAGCATGGAAATAATTCATTCCTACAAATACATCTGTGTGACGGGAAGAATTTTTTCTGTTTTATTTTTAACTTTTATTTTTTAAAATTTTGAAATTTAATTTTATTTATTTTTTTTATACAGCACGTTATTATTAGTTATGTATATTATGCATATACATGTATACAGGTCAATCCCAAACTCCCAACTCATCCCACCACCACCACCCCATGGCTTCCCACACTTGGTGTCCATACGTTTGTTCTCTACCTCTGTGTCTCTATTACTTCCCTGCAAACCAGTTCTTCTGTACCATTTTTAGGCTCCACATATATGCGTTAATATACAATATTTGTTTTCCTCTTTCTGACTTACTTCATTCTGTATGACAGTCTCTCGATCCATCGATGTCTCTACAATTGACCCAGTTTCATTCCTTTTTATGGCCGAGTAATATTCCATTTTATATATGTACCACATCTTTATCCATTCATCTGTCTGTGGTCATTTAGGTTGCTTCCATTACCTGGCTATTGTAAATAGTGCTGCAATGAACATTGTGGTGAATGTGCCTTTTTGATTTACGGTTTTCTCTGGGTATATGCCCAGAAGTGGGATTGCTGGATCAGATGGTAATTCTATTTCTAGTTTTTTTAAGGAAACTCCATACTGTTCTCCATAGTGACTGTATCAATTTACATTCCCACCAATAGTGGAAGAGGGCTCCTTTTGTCCACACCCTCCCCAGAATTGGTGGTTTGTAGATTTTCTGATGATGCAGATTCTAACAGGTGTGAGGTGATACCTCATTGTAGTTTTGATTTGCATTTCTCTAATAATTAGTGCTGTTGAGCAGCTTTTCATGTGCGTCTTGGCCATCTCTGTGTCCTCTTTGAAGAAACGTCTCTTTAGATCTGCCCATTTTTGTATTGGGTTGTTTGTTTTTTTAATATTAAGCTGCATGAGCTGTTTATATATATTGGAGATTAAACCTCTGTCCATTGATTCGTCTGCAACGATTATCGCCCATTCTGAGGGATGCCTTTTTCCATTCCCGTGTTTTTTAACAAAAAAGGAAAGAAAGGAAAAGAAGCAGAACACTAATGTGCGTAAAATATGCCTTTTGAAACGGTCGTTTTGAAATATGGACGTCCTTTGAATTTTTTGGTCGATATGTGACCCCAGGATTTGTTTTCAGGGCAGGTGTCATTTACAGGCCTGCAATGATTTTGAATATCAACTGACCATTAGCGCTGGGATTAAAGCTGCTGTTGTGTGAAACGGCCACAAGGTGGCAGCAGTTCACCCTTACCAAATCTGGTTACTAGGGCAAGAGAGCCTCAGTGGAAGTGGTGTTCTAGATTGGAGTTTAGAATGGAATGTGCCAGGAGAAAGCCCCTCACGTTTGTCTCACTACTTCTTGTTCGTGTTTTTAATTTAATTTTTTATTTTTTATTACAGCAAGTTTGATTACAATGTTTGGCTTGTTGTAGGTGTGGAAGATGTGGTTCTTTTACACATATACAGATGACTGTTCTTCCTGGCATCCTTTTCCCATGTACGTTATGACAGTATGTTGAGTAGTCCTCTCTTGGTATTCTGTAGGTCTTTGGTGATTATATATGTCACCTGTGTTTGTATATGTCTGTTAACCCCGATATCGTAATGAAACCAATCCTCACACCTTTCCATTGGTGAACCATAAGTTTGTTTAATGAATCTGTGATTGCCCTTCTCCGTGGAAATATCTGCCCTGGTATCCATTTTTAGGTAACACCTATAAGTGATATGATATGATATGTGTCTTTCACTTTCTGACTTACTACAAGTCACGTGATTACTTCTAGACTCATCTACGGTGCTGCAAATGGCATTGTGTCCTTTTTTCCCTTGGCTTCTCTTCTGCCTTAGCGGGGTCCATTTTCAACAATGTGATTCCCTGAGAGTTGTGGATGAGCTGACCTGGGCAGCCTTACCCTGCCGGCCCGCCCTCCCCAGGTGTGCCTCGTTGAGGTCAATATAAACAGCGCTCCAGGCAGCAATAGCCCATGAAGCTGTGCCTGCCTCCATATTCTCTGCCCCGTCAGCAGTCTCGGGGCTGTGCTGGTGGGAGGGAGTGAGGGGCCACAGCTTTGTGGGTGGCCCGGTGTGAGTGGGGTTCTGCTCGCCTTTCTGCAGGAGTGGCCAGGCTGCCGCCTGTAAAGAAGAGGTTGTGTCACGCATACCTTCCGCCGGAATTTCTCTCCGGACAGAGGTGAGGAAGGAAAAAAAGCAGTGGGGGCCGGGACAGGAGGGGTATCTCAGGCAGGGCAATGGAAAGCTTCTGGAAGAGCGCCCGGTTCCAGGACCACCTTGGCTGCCCTGCAGGCAAGAAGTTGGCCTGCTTGCTGTTGCTGGTGTGGCTCCACGGTCCTTCCTCTAGGCTTTCAAGCCCTTGTACATATTCAGGTGTTTTACCTGGAAAGGGTGGGAACAGTTCAGCAGCAGCTGGCCTTGGGCTCAGCTCAACTTTACTCAGAGATGCCTCGGCACGGTCCCCAAGCTTTGCAATGGGGACACTCCTTGCATGGGGGGTGGGGTCCTGGCTGTATGGGAGATGATTCCCCACCTCTGACCTATTTCAGAATTGTTTACCACTGGAGCAAGTGCCCTGATAGTGTTTTCCTCTGTATAACACGTGGGTTCAGGATTTTTTTTTCTTTTATGGTTCAAGTTAGATTTTATTCCTCTTTTATGTATTTATAGATATAAGCATGGAAATAATTCATTCCTATAAATACATCTGTGTGACGGGAAGAACATTTTTCTGTTTTATTTTTAAATTTTATTTTTTAAAATTTTGAAATTTAATTTTATTTATTTTTTTATACAGCACGTTATTATTAGTTATGTATTTTATGCATATACATGTATACAGGTCAATCCCAAACTCCCAACTCATCCCACCACCACCATCACATGGCTTCCCACACTTGGTGTCCATACGTTTGTTCTCTACCTCTGTGTCTCTATTTCTTCCCTGCAAACCAGTTCATCTGTACCATTTTTAGGCTCCACATATATGCGTTAATATACAATATTTGTTTTCCTCTTTCTGACTTACTTCATTCTGTATGACAGTCTCTCGATCCATCGATGTCTCTACATATGACCCAGTTTCATTCCTTTTTATGGCTGAGTAATATTCCATTTCATATATGTACCACATCTTTATCCATTCATCTGTCTGTGGGCATTTAGGTTGCTTCCATTACCTGGCTATTGTAAATAGTGCTGCAACGAACATTGTGGTGAATGTGCCTTTTTGAAATACGGTTTTCTCTGGGTATATGCCCAGAAGTGCGATTGCTGGATCAGATGGTAATCCTTTTGCAAGATTTTTTAAGGAAACTCCATACTGATCTCCATAGTGACTGTATCAATTTACATTCCCACCAATAGTGGAAGAGGGCTCCTTTTGTCCACACCCTCCCCAGAATTGGTTGTTTGTAGATTTTCTGATGATGCCGATTCTAACAGGTGTGAGGTGATACCTCATTGTAGTTTTGATTTGCATTTCTCTAATAATTAGTGCTGTTGAGCAGCTTTTCATGTGCGTCTTGGCCATCTCTGTGTCTCCTTTGAAGAAACGTCTCTTTAGATCTTCTGCCCATTTTTATTTGGGTTGTTTGTTTTTTTTAATATTAAGCTGCATGAGTTGTTTATATATATTGGTGATTAAACCTCTGTCCATTGATTCGTCTGCAACGATTTTCGCCCATTCTGAGGGATGCCTTTATCCATTCCCGTGTTTTTTAACAAAAAAGGAAAGAAAGGAAAAGAAGCAGAACACTAATGTGTGTAAAATATGCCTTTTGAAATGGTCGTTTTGAAATATGGACGTCCTTTGAATTTTTTGGTCGATATGTGACCCCAGGATTTGTTTTCAGGGCAGGTGTCATTTACAGGCCTGCAATGATTTTGAATATCAACTGACCATTAGCGTTGGGATTAAAGCTGCTGTTGTGTGAAACGGCCACAAGGTGGCAGCAGTTCACCCTTACCAAATCTGGTTACTAGGGCAAGAGAGCCTCAGTGGAAGTGGTGTTCTAGATTGGAGTTTAGACTGGAATGTGCCAGGAGAAGGCCCCTCACGTTTGTCTCAGTACTTCTTGTTCGTGTTTTTAATATAATTTTTTATTTTTTATTACAGCAAGTTTGATTACAATGTTTGGCTTGCTGTAGGTGTGGAAGATGTGGTTCTCTTACACATATACAGATGACTGTTCTTCCTGGGATCCTTTTCCCATGTACGTTATGACAGAATGTTGAGTAGTCCTCTCTTGGTATTTTGTAGGTCTTTGGTGATTATATATGTCACATGAGTTTGTATATGTCTGTTAACCGTGATATCGTAATGAAACCAATCCTCACACCTTTCCATTGGTGAACCATAAGTTTGTTTAATGAATCTGTGATTGCCCTTCTCCGTGGAAATATCTGCCCTGGTATCCATTTTTAGGTAACACCTATAAGTGATATGATATGATATGTGTCTTTCACTTTCTGACTTACTACAAGTCACGTGATTACTTCTAGACTCATCTACGGTGCTGCAAATGGCATTGTGTCCTTTTTTCCCTTGGCTTCTCTTCTGCCTTAGCGGGGTCCATTTTCAACAATGTGATTCCCTGAGGGTTGTGGATTAGCTGACCTGGGCAGCCTTACCCTGCCGGCCCGCCCTCCCCTGGTGTGCCTCTTTGAGGTCAATATAAACAGCGCTCCAGGCAGCAATAGCCCCTGTAGCTGTGCCTGCCTCCATATTCTCTGCCCCGTCAGCAGTCTCGGGGCTGTGCTGGTGGCAGGGAGTGAGGGGCCACAGCTTTGTGGGTGGCCCAGTGTGAGTGGGGTTCTGCTGGCCTTTCTGCAGGAGTTGCAAGGCTGCCGCCTGTAAAGAAGAGGTTGTGTCACCCATACCTTCCGTTGGAATTTCTCTCCGGACAGAGGTGTGGAAGGATAAAAGCAGTGGGGGCCGGGACAGGAGGGGTATCTCAGGCAGGGCAATGGAAAGCTTCTGGAAGAGCGCCCGGGGCCAGGACCACCCTGGCTGGCCTGCAGGCACCAAGTTGGCCAGCGTGCTGTCGCTGGTGTGGCTCCACTGTCCTACCTCTAGGCTTTCAAGCCCTTGTACATATTCAGGTGTTTTACCTGGAAACGGTGGGAACAGTTCAGCAGCAGCTGGCCTTTCGCTCAGCTCACCTTTACTCACAGATGCCTCGGCACGGTCGCCCAGCTTTGCAATGAGGACGCTCCTTGCATGGGGGGTGGGTTGCTGGCTGTATGGGAGATGATTCCCCACCTCTGACCTATTTCAGAATTGTTTACCACTGGAGCAAGTGCCCTGATAGGGTTTTCCTCTGTATAACACGTGGGTTCAGGATTTTTTTTTCTTTTATGGTTCAAGTTAGATTTTATTCCTCTTTTATGTTTTTATAGATATAAGCGTGGAAATAATTCATTCCTATAAATACATTTGTGTGTTGGGAAGAAATTTTTTCTGTTTTATTTTTAAATTTTATTTTTAAAAATTTTGAAATTTAATTTTATTTATTTTTTTATACAGCACGTAATTATTAGTTATGTATTTTATGCATATACATGTATACAGGTCAATCCCAAACTCCCAACTCATCCCACCACCACCACGCCATGGCTTCCCACACTTGGTGTCCATACGTTTGTTCTGTACCTCTGTGTCTCTATTTCTTCCCTGCAAACCAGTTCATCTGTACCATTTTTAGGCTCCTCATATATGCGTTAATATACAATATTTGTTTTCCTCTTTCTGACTTACTTCATTCTGTATGACAGTCTCTCGATCCATCGATGTCTCTACAAATGACCCAGTTTCATTCCTTTTTATGGCCGAGTAATATTCCATTTTATATATGTACCACATCTTTATCCATTCATCTGTCTGTGGGCATTTAGGTTGCTTCCATTACCTGGCTATTGTAAATAGTGCTGCAACGAACATTATGGTGAATGTGCCTTTTTGAAATACGGTTTTCTCTGGGTATATGCCCAGAAGTGGGATTGCTGGATCAGATGGTAATTCTATTTCTAATTTTTTTAAGGAAACTCCATACTGTTCTCCATAGTGACTGTATCAATTTACATTCCCACCAATAGTGGAAGAGGGCTCCTTTTGTCCACACCCTCCCCAGAATTGGTTGTTTGTAGATTTTCTGATGATGCCGATTCTAACAGGTGTGAGGTGATACCTCATTGTGGTTTTGATTTGCATTTCTCTAATAATTAGTGCTGTAGAGCAGCTTTTCATGTGCGTCTTGGCCATCTCTCTGTCTCCTTTGAAGAAACGTCTCTTTAGATCTTCTGCCCATTTTTTTTTGGGTTGTTTGTTTTTTTAATATTAAGCTGCATGAGCTGTTTATATATATTGGAGATTAAACCTCTGTCCATTGATTCGTCTGCAACGATTTTCGCCCATTCTGAGGGATGCCTTTTTCCATTCCCGTGTTTTTTAACAAAAAAGGAAGGAAAGGAAAAGAAGCAGAACACTAATGTGCGTAAAATATGCCTTTTGAAACGGTCGTTTTGAAATATGGACGTCCTTTGAATTTTTTGGTCGATATGTGACCCCAGGATTTGTTTTCAGGGCAGGTGTCATTTACAGGCCTGCAATGATTTTGAATATCAACTGACCATTAGCGTTGGGATTAAAGCTGCTGTTGTGTGAAACGGCCACAAGGTGGCAGCAGTGCACCCTTACCAAATCTGGTTACTAGGGCAAGAGAGCCTCAGTGGAAGTGGTGTTCTAGATTGGAGTTTAGAATGGAATGTGCCAGGAGAAAGCCCCTCACGTTTGTCTCACTACTTCTTGTTCGTGTTTTTAATTTAATTTTTTATTTTTTATTACAGCAAGTTTGATTACAATGTTTGGCTTGCTGTAGGTGTGGAAGATGTGGTTCTTTTACACATATACAAATGACTGCTCTTCCTGGGATCCTTTTCCCATGTACGTTATGACTGAATGTTGAGTAGTCCTCTCTTTGTATTCTGTAGGTCTTTGGTGATTATATATTTCACCTGTGTTTGTATATGTCTTTTAACTGCAATATCGTAATGAAACCAATCCTCACACTTTTCCATTGGTGAACCATAAGTGTGTTTAATGAATCTGTGATTGCCCTTCTCCGTGGAAATATCTGCCCTGGTATCCATTTTTAGGTAACACCTATAAGTGATATGATATGATATGTGTCTTTCACTTTCTCACTTACTACAAGTCACGTGATTACTTCTAGACTCATCTACGGTGCTGCAAATGGCATTGTGTCCTTTTTTCCCTTGGCTTCTCTTCTGCCTTAGCGGGGTCCATTTTCAACAATGTGATTCCCTGAGGGTTGTGGATTAGCTGACCTGGGCAGCCTTACCCTGCCGGCCCGCCCTCCCCAGGTGTGCCTCATTGAGATCAATATAAACAGCGCTCCAGGCAGCAATAGCCCCTGAAGCTGTGCCTGACTCCATATTCTCTGCCCCGTCAGCAGTCTCGGGGCTGTGCTGGTGGGAGTGAGGGGCCACAGCTTTGTGGGTGGCCCGGTGTGAGTGGGGTTCTGCTGGCCTTTCTGCAGGAGTTGCCAGGCTGCCGCCTGTAAAGAAGAGGTTGTGTCACCCATACCTTCCGCTGGAATTTCTCTCCGGACACAGGTGAGGAAGGAAAAAAGCAGTGGGGGCCGGGACAGGAGGGGTATCTCAGGCAGGGCAATGGAAAGCTTCTGGAAGAGCGCCCGGGGCCAGGACCACCCTGGCTGGCCTGCAGGCAACAAGTTGGCCTGCGTGCTGTCGCTGGTGTGGATCCACTGTCCTTCCTCTAGGCTTTCAAGCCCTTGTACATATTCAGGTGTTTTACCTGGAAAGGGTGGGAAAAGTTCAGCAGCAGCTGGCCTGGGGCTCAGCTCACCTTTACTCACAGATGCCTCGGCACGGTCCCCCAGCTTTGCAATGAGGACGCTCCTTGCGTGGGGGGTGGGTTGCTGGCTGTATGGGAGATGGTTCCCCACCTCTGACCAATTTCAGAATTGTTTACCGCTGGAGCAAGTGCCGTGATAGGGTTTTCCTCTGTATAACTCGTGGGTTCAAGTTTTTTTTTTCTTTTATGGTTCAAGTTAGATTTTATTCCTCTTTTATGTATTTATAGATAGAAGCATGGAAATAATTCATTCCTATAAATACATCTGTGTGACGGGAAGAACTTTTTTCTGTTTTATTTTTAAATTTTATTTTAAAAAATTTCGAAATTTAATTTTATTTATTTTTTTATACAGCACGTTATTATTAGTTATGTACTTTATGCATATACATGTACACAGGTCAATCCCAAACTCCCAACTCATCCCACCACCACCACCCCATGGCTTCCCACACTTGGTGTCCATACGTTTGTTCTCTACCTCTGTGTCTCTATTTCTTCCCTGCAAACCAGTTCATCTGTACCATTTGTAGGTTCCACATATATGCATTAATATACAATATTTGTTTTCCTCTTTCTGACTTACTTCATTCTGTATGACAGTCTCTCGATCCATCGATGTCTCTACAAATGACCCAGTTTCATTCCTTTTTATGGCCGAGTAATATTCCATTTCATATATGTACCACATCTTTATCCATTCATCTGTCTGTGGACATTTAGGTTGCTTCCATTACCTGGCTATTGTAAATAGTGCTGCAATGAATATTGTGGTGAATGTGCCTTTTTGATTTACGGTTTTCTCTGGGTATATGCCCAGAAGTGGGATTGCTGGATCAGATGGTAATTCTATTTCTAGTTTTTTTAAGGAAACTCCATACTGTTCTCCATAGTGACTGTATCAATTTACATTCCCACCAATAGTGGAAGAGGGCTCCTTTTGTCCACACCCTCCCCAGAATTGGTTGTTTGTAGATTTTCTGATGAGGCCGATTCTAACAGGTGTGAGGTGATACCTCATTGTGGTTTTGATTTGCATTTCTCTAATAATTAGTGCTGTTGAGCAGCTTTTCATGTGCGTCTTGGCCATCTCTCTGTCTCCTTTGAAGAAACGTCTCTTTAGATCTTCTGCCCATTTTTTTTTTGGTTGTTTGTTTTTTTAATATTAAGGTGCATGAGCTGTTTATATATATTGGAGATTAAACCTCTGTCCATTGATTCGTCTGCAACGATTTTCGCCCATTCTGAGGGATGCCTTTTTCCATTCCCGTGTTTTTTAACAAAAAAGGAAGGAAAGGAAAAGAAGCAGAACACTAATGTGCGTAAAATATGCCTTTTGAAACGGTCGTTTTGAAATATGGACGTCCTTTGAATTTTTTGGTCGATATGTGACCCCAGGATTTGTTTTCAGGGCAGGTGTCATTTACAGGCCTGCAATGATTTTGAATATCAACTGACCATTAGCGTTGGGATTAAAGCTGCTGTTGTGTGAAACGACCACAATGTGGCAGCAGTTCACGCTTACCAAATCTGGTTACTAGGGCAAGAGAGCCTCAGTGGAAGTGGTGTTCTAGATTGGAGTTTAGAATGGAATGTGCCAGGAGAAACCCCCTCACGTTTGTCTCACTACTTCTTGTTCGTGTTTTTAATTTAATTTTTTATTTTTTATTACAGCAAGTTTGATTACAATGTTTGGCTTGCTGTAGGTGTGGAAGATGTGGTTCTTTTACACATATACAAATGACTGCTCTTCCTGGGATCCTTTTCCCATGTACGTTATGACTGAATGTTGAGTAGTCCTCTCTTTGTATTCTGTAGGTCTTTGGTGATTATATATGTCACCTGTGTTTGTATATGTCTTTTAACCGCAATATCGTAATGAAACCAATCCTCACACTTTTCCATTGGTGAACCATAAGTTTGTTTAATGAATCTGTGATTGCCCTTCTCCGTGGAAATATCTGCCCTGGTATCCATTTTTAGGTAACACCTATAAGTGATATGATATGATATGTGTCTTTCACTTTCTGACTTACTACAAGTCACGTGATTACTTCTAGACTCATCTACGGTGCTGCAAATGGCATTGTGTCCTTTTTTCCCTTGGCTTCTCTTCTGCCTTAGCGGGGTCCATTTTCAACAATGTGATTCCCTGAGGGTTGTGGATTAGCTGACCTGGGCAGCCTTACCCTGCCGGCCCGCCCTCCCCAGGTGTGCCTCGTTGAGGTCAATATAAACAGCGCTCCAGGCAGCAATAGCCCCTGAAGCTGTGCCTGCCTCCATATTCTCTGCCCCGTCAGCAGTCTCGGGGCTGTGCTGGTGGGAGGGAGTGAGGGGCCACAGCTTTGTGGGTGGCCCGGTGTGAGTGGGGTTCTCCTGGCCTTTCTGCAGGAGTTGCCAGGCTGCCGCCTGTAAAGAAGAGGTTGTGTCACCCATACTTTCCGCTGGAATTTCTCTCCGGACAGAGATGAGGATGGAAAAAAGCAGTGGGGGCCGGGACAGGATGGGTATCTAAGGCAGGGCAATGGAAAGCTTCTGGAAGAGCGCCCGGGGCCAGGACCACCCTGCTGGCCTGCAGGCACCAAGTTGGCCTGCGTGCTGTCGCTGGTGTGGCACCACGGTCCTTCCTCTAGGCTTTCAAGCCCTTGTACATATTCAGGTGTTTTACCTGGAAAGGGTGGGAACAGTTCAGCAGCAGCTGGCCTGGGGCTCAGCTCACGTTTACTCACAGATGCCTCGGCACCGTCCCCCAGCTTTGCAATGAGGACACTCCTTGCCTGGGGGGTGGGTTGCTGGCTGTATGGGAGATGATTCCCTATCTCTGACCAATTTCAGAATTGTTTACCACTGGAGCAAGTGCCCTAATAGGGTTTTCCTCTGTATAACTCGTGGGTTCAGGATTTTTTTTCTTTTATGGTTCAAGTTAGATTTTATTCCTCTTTTATGTATTTATAGATATAAGCATGGAAATAATTCATTCCTATAAATACATCTGTGTGACGGGAAGAACTTTTTTCTGTTTTATTTTTAAATTTTATATTTTAAAATTTTGAAATTTAGTTTTATTTATTTTTTTTATACAGCACATTATTACTAGTTATGTATTTTATGCATATACATGTATACAGGTCAATCCCAAACTCAAAATCATCCCACCACCACTACCCCATGGCTTCCCACACTTGGTGTCCATACGTTTGTTCTCTACCTCTGTGTCTCTATTTCTTCCCTGCAAACCAGTTCATCTGTACCATTTGTAGGCTCCACATATATGCGTTAATATACAATATTTGTTTTCCTCTTTCTGACTTACTTCATTTTGTATGACAGTCTCTCGATCCATCGATGGCTCTACAAATGACCCAGTTTCATTCCTTTTTATGGCCGAGTAATATTCCATTTTATATATGTACCACATCTTTATCCATTCATCTGTCTGTGGGTATTTAGGTTGCTTCCATTACCTGGCTATTGTAAATAGTGCTGCAACGAACATTGTGGTGAATGTGCCTTTTTGAAATACGGTTTTCTCTGGGTATATGCCCAGAAGTGGGATTGCTGGATCAGATGGTAATTCTATTTCTAGTTTTTTTAAGGAAACTCCATACTGTTCTCCATAGTGACTGTATCAATTTACATTCCCACCAATAGTGGAAGAGGGCTCCTTTTGTCCACACCCTCCCCAGAATTGGTTGTTTGTAGATTTTCTGATGATGCCGATTCTAACAGGTGTGAGGTGATACCTCATTGTAGTTTTGATTTGCATTTCTCTAATAATTAGTGCTGTTGAGCAGTTTTTCATGTGCGTCTTGGCCATCTCTGTGTCTCCTTTGAAGAAACGTCTCTTTAGATCTTCTGCCCATTTTTTTGGGGTTGTTTGTTTTTTTAATATTAAGCTGCATGAGCTGTTTATATATATTGGAGATTAAACCTCTGTCCATTGATTCGTCTGCAACGATTTTCGCCCAATCTGAGGGATGCCTTTTTCCATTCCCGTGTTTTTTAAAAAAAAGGAAAGAAAGGAAAAGAATCAGTACACTAATGTGCGTAAAATATGCCTTTTGAAACGGTCGTTTTGAAATATGGACGTCCTTTGAATTATTTGGTCGATATGTGACCCCAGGATTTGTTTTCAGGGCAGGTGTCATTTACAGGCCTGCAATGATTTTGAATATCAACTGACCATTAGCGTTGGGATTAAAGCTGCTGTTGTGTGAAACGGACACAAGGTGGCAGCAGTTCACCCTTACCAAATCTGGTTACTAGGGCAAGAGAGCCTCAGTGGAAGTGGTGTTCTAGATTGGAGTTTAGAATGGAATGTGCCAGGAGAAAGCCCCTCACGTTTGTCTCACTACTTCTTGTTCGTGTTTTTAATTTAATTTTTTATTTTTTATTACAGCAAGTTTGATTACAATGTTTGGCTTGTTGTAGGTGTGGAAGATGTGGTTCTCTTACACATATACAGATGACTGTTCTTCCTGGGATCCTTTTCCCATGTACGTTATGACAGAATGTTGAGTAGTCCTCTCTTGGTATTCTGTAGGTCTTTGGTGATTATATATGTCACCTGTGTTTGTATATGTCTGTTAACCCCGATATCGTAATGAAACCAATCCTCACACCTTTCCATTGGTGAACCATAAGTTTGTTTAATGAATCTGTGATTGCCCTTCTCCGTGGAAATATCTGCCCTGGTATCCATTTTTAGGTAACACCTAAAAGTGATATGATATGATATGTGTCTTTCACTTTCTGACTTACTACAAGTCACGTGATTACTTCTAGACTCATCTACGGTGCTGCAAATGGCATTGTGTCCTTTTTTCCCTTGGCTTCTCTTCGGCCTTAGCGGGGTCCATTTTCAACAATGTGATTCCCTGAGGGTTGTGGATTAGCTGACCTGGGCAGCCTTACCCTGCCGGCCCGCCCTCCCCAGGTGTGCCTCGTTGAGGTCAATATAAACAGCGCTCCAGGCAGCAATAGCCCCTGAAGCTGTGCCTGCCTCCATATTCTCTGCCCCGTCAGCAGTCTCGGGGCTGTGCTGGTGGGAGGGAGTGAGGGGCCACAGCTTTGTGGGTGGCCCGGTGTGAGTGGGGTTCTGCTGGCCTTTCTGCAGGAGTTGCCAGGCTGCCGCCTGTAAAGAAGAGGTTGTGTCACCCATACTTTTCGCTGGAATTTCTCTCCGGACAGAGGTGAGGATGGAAAAAAGCAGTGGGGGCCAGCACAGGAGGGGTATCTCAGGCAGGGCAATGGAAAGCTTCTGGAAGAGCGCCCGGGGCCAGGACCACCCTGGCTGGCCTGCAGGCACCAAGTTGGCCAGCGTGCTGTCGCTGGTGTGGCACCACGGTCCTTCCTCTAGGCTTTCAAGCCCTTGTACATATTCAGGTGTTTTACCTGGAAAGGGTGGGAACAGTTCAGCAGCAGCTGGCCTGGGGCTCAGCTCACGTTTACTCACAGATGCCTCGGCACGGTCCCCCAGCTTTGCAATGAGGACGCTCCTTGCGTGGGGGGTGGGTTGCTGGCTGTATGGGAGATGATTCCCCACCTTTGACCAATTTCAGAATTGTTTACCACTGGAGCAAGTGCCCTGATAGGGTTTTCCTCTGTATAACTCGTGGGTTCAGGATTTTTTTTTCTTTTATGGTTCAAGTTAGATTTTATTCCTCTTTTATGTATTTATAGATATAAGCATGGAAATAATTCATTCCTATAAATACATCTGTGTGACGGGAAGAACTTTTTTTCTGTTTTATTTTTAAATTTTATTTTTTAAAATTTTGAAATTTAATTTTATTTATTTTTTTTATACAGCACATTATTATTAGTTATGTATTTTATGCATATACATGTATACAGGTCAATCCCAAACTCCCAACTCATCCCACCACCACCACCCCATGGCTTCCCACACTTGGTGTCCATATGTTTGTTCTCTACCTCTGTGTCTCTATTTCTTCCCTGCAAACCAGTTCATCTGTACCATTTTTAGGCTCCACATATATGCGTTAATATACAATATTTGTTTTCCTCTTTCTGACTTACTTCATTCTGTATGACAGTCTCTCGATCCATCGATGTCTCTACAAATGACCCAGTTTCATTCCTTTTTATGGCCGAGTAATATTCCATTTTATATATGTACCACATCTTTATCCATTCATCTGTCTGTGGGCATTTAGGTTGCTTCCATTTCCTGGCTATTGTAAATAGTGCTGCAACGAACATTGTGGTGAATGTGCCTTTTTGATTTACGGTTTTCTCTGGGTATATGCCCAGAAGTGTGATTGCTGGATCAGATGGTAATTCTATTTCAAGTTTTTTTAAGGAAACTCCATACTGTTCTCCATAGTGACTGTATCAATTTACATTCCCACCAATAGTGGAAGAGGGCTCCTTTTGTCCACACCCTCCCCAGAATTGGTTGTTTGTAGATTTTCTGATGATGCCGATTCTAACAGGTGTGAGGTGATACCTCATTGTAGTTTTGATTTGCATTTCTCTAATAATTAGTGCTGTTGAGCAGCTTTTCATGTGTGTCTTCGCCATCTCTCTGTCTCCTTTGATGAAACGTCTCTTTAGATCTTCTGCCCATTTTTTTGGGTTGTTTGTTTTTTTAATATTAAGCTGCATGAGCTGTTTATATATATTGGAGATTAAACCTCTGTCCATTGATTCGTCTGCAACGATTTTCGCCCACTCTGTGGGATGCCTTTTTCCATTCCCGTTTTTTTAACAAAAAATTAAAGAAAAGAAAAGAAGCAGAACACTAGTGTGCATAAAATATGCCTTTTGAAACGGTCGTTTTGAAATATGGACGTCCTTTGAATTTTTTGGTCGATATGTGACCCCAGGATTTGTTTTCAGGGCAGGTGTCATTTACAGGCCTGCAATGATTTTGAATATCAACTGACCATTAGCGTTGGGATTAAAGCTGCTGTTGTGTGAAACGGCCACAAGGTGGCAGCAGTTCACCCTTACCAAATCTGGTTACTAGGGCAAGAGAGCCTCAGTGGAAGTGGTGTTCTAGATTGGAGTTTAGAATGGAATGTGCCAGGAGAAAGCCCCTCACGTTTGTCTCACTACTTCTTGTTCGTGTTTTTAATTTATTTATTTATTTTATTACAGCAAGTTTGATTACAATGTTTGGCTTGTTGTAGGTGTGGAAGATGTGGTTCTTTTACTCATATACACGTCTGTTCTTCCTGGGATCCTTTTCCCATGTACGTTATGACAGAATGTTGAGTAGTCCTCTCTTGGTATTCTGTAGGTCTTTGGTGATTATATATGTCACCTGTGTTTGTATATGTCTGTTAACCCCGATATCGTAATGAAACCAATCCTCACACCTTTCCATTGGTGAACCATAAGTTTGTTTAATGAATCTGTGATTGCCCTTCTCCGTGGAAATATCTGCCCTGGTATCCATTTTTAGGTAACACCTATAAGTGATATGATATGATATGTGTCTTTCACTTTCTGACTTACTACAAGTCACGTGATTACTTCTAGACTCATCTACGGTGCTGCAAATGGCATTGTGTCCTTTTTTCCCTTGGCTTCTCTTCTGCCTTAGCGGGGTCCATTTTCAACAATGTGATTCCCTGAGGGTTGTGGATTAGCTGACCTGGGCAGCCTTACCCTGCCGGCCCGCCCTCCCCAGGTGTGCCTCGTTGAGGTCAATATAAAGAGCGCTCCAGGCAGCAATAGCCCCTGAAGCTGTGCCTGACTCCATATTCTCTGCCCCGTCAACAGTCTCGTGGCTGTGCTGGTGGGAGGGAGTGAGGGGCCACAGCTTTGTGGGTGGCCCGGTGTGAGTGGTGTTCTGCTCGCCTTTCTGCAGGAGTTGCCAGGCTGCCGCCTGTAAAGAAGAGGTTGTGTCACCCATACCTTCCGCTAGAATTTCTCTCCGGATAGAGGTGAGAAAGGAAAAAAAGCAGTGGGGGCCGGGACAGGAGGGGTATCTCAGACAGGGCAATGCAAAGCTTCTGGAAGAGCGCCCGGGTCCAGGACCACCCTGGCTGCCCTGCAGGCACCAAGTTGGCCTGCGTGCTGTCGCTGGTGTGGCTCCACGGTCCTTCCTCTAGGCTTTCAAGCCCTTGTACATATTCAGGTGTTTTACCTGGAAAGGGTGGGAACAGTTCAGCAGCAGCTGGCCTAGCGCTCATCTCACCTTTACTCACAGATGCCTCGGCACAGTCCCCCAGCTTTGCAATGAGTACGCTCCTTGCGTGGCGGGTGGGTTGCTGGCTGTATGGGAGATGATTCCCCACCTCTGACCAATTTCAGAATTGTTTACCACTGGAGCAAGTGCCCTGATAGGGTTTTCCTCTGTATAACTCGTGGGTTCAGGATTTTGTTTTCTTTTATGGTTCAAGTTAGGTTTTATTCCTCTTTTATGTATTTATAGATATAAGCATGGGAATAATTCATTCCTATAAATACATCTGTGTGACGGGAAGAAATTTTTTTCTGTTTTATTTTTAAATTTTATTCTTTAAAATTTTGAAATTTAATTTTATTTATTTTTTTTATACAGCACGTTATTATTAGTTATGTATTTTATGCATATACATGTACACAGGTCAATCCCAAACTCCCAACTCATCCCACCACCACCACCCCATGGCTTCCCACACTTGGTGTCCATACGTTTGTTCTCTACCTCTGTGTCTCTATTTCTTCCCTGCAAACCAGTTCATCTGTACCATTTTTAGGCTCCACATATATGCGTTAATATACAATATTTGTTTTCCTCTTTCTGACTTACTTCATTCTGTATGACAGTCTCTCGATCCATCGATGTCTCTACAAATGACCCAGTTTCATTCCTTTTTATGGCCGAGTAATATTCCATTTTATATATGTACCACATCTTTATCCATTCATCTGTCTGTGGGCATTTAGATTGCTTCCATTACCTGGCTATTGTAAATAGTGCTGCAACGAACATTGTGGTGAATGTGCCTTTTTGAAATAAGGTTTTCTCTGGGTATATGCCCAGAAGTGGGATTGCTGGATCAGATGGTAATTCTATTTCTAGATTTTTTAAGGAAACTCCATACTGTTCTCCATAGTGAGTGTATCAATTTACATTCCCACCAATAGTGGAAGAGGGCTCCTTTTGTCCACACCCTCCCCAGAATTGGTTGTTTGTAGATTTTCTGATGATGCCGATTCTAACAGGTGTGAGGTGATACCTCATTGTAGTTTTGATTCGCATTTCTCTAATAATTAGTGCTGTTGAGAAGCTTTTCATGTGCGTCTTGGCCATCTCTGTTTCTCCTTTGAAGAAACGTCACTTTAGATCTTCTGCCCATTTTTTTGGGGGGTTGTTTGTTTTTTTTAATATTAAGCTGCATGAGCTGTTTATATATATTGGAGATTAAACCTCTGTCCATTGATTCGTCTGCAACGATTTTCGCCCTTTCTGTGGGATGCCTTTTTCCATTCCCGTGTTTTTTAACAAAAAAGTAAAGAAAGGAAAAGAAGCAGAACACTAATGTGCGTAAAATATGCCTTTTGAAACGGTCGTTTTGAAATATGGACGTCCTTTGAATTTTTTGGTCGATATGTGACCCCAGGATTTGTTTTCAGGGCAGGTGTCATTTACAGGCCTGCAATGATTTTGAATATCAACTGACCATTAGCGTTGGGATTAAAGCTGCTGTTGTGTGAAACGGCCACAAGGTGGCAGCAGTTCACCCTTACCAAATCTGATTACTAGGGCAAGAGAGCCTCAGTGGAAGTGGTGTTCTAGATTGGAGTTTAGAATGGAATGTGCCAGGAGAAAGCCCCTCACGTTTGTCTCACTACTTCTTGTTCGTGTTTTTAATTTAATTTTTATTTTTTATTACAGCAAGTTTGATTACAATGTTTGGCTTGTTGTAGGTGTGGAAGATGTGGTTCTGTTACACATATACACATGTCTGTTCTTCCTGGGATCCTTTTCCCATGTACGTTATGACAGAATGTTGAGTAGTCCTCTCTTGGTATTCTGTAGGTCTTTGGTGATTATATATGTCACCTGTGTTTGTATATGTCTTAACCCCGATATCATAATGAAACCAATCCTCACACCTTTCCATTGGTGAACCATAAGTTTGTTTAATGAATCTGTGATTGCCCTTCTCCGTGGAAATATCTGCCCTGGTATCCATTTTTAGGTAACACCTATAAGTGATATGATAGGATATGTGTCTTTCACTTTCTGACTTACTACAAGTCACGTGATTACTTCTAGACTCATCTACGGTGCTGCAAATGGCATTGTGTCCTTTTTTCCCTTGGCTTCTCTTCTGCCTTAGCGGGGTCCATTTTCAACAATGTGATTCCCTGAGGGTTGTGGATTAGCTGACCTGGGCAGCCTTACACTGCCGGCCCGCCCTCCCCAGGTGTGCCTCGTTGAGGTCAATATAAAGAGCGCTCCAGGCAGCAATAGCCTCTGAAGCTGTGCCTGACTCCATATTCTCCGCCCCGTCAGCAGTCTCGGGGCTGTGCTGGTGGGAGGGAGTGAGGGGCCACAGCTTTGTGAGTGGCCCGGTGTGAGTGGGGTTCTGCTGGCCTTTCTGCAGGAGTTGCCAGGCTGCCGCCTGTAAAGAAGAGGTTGTGTCACCCATACCTTCCGCTGGAATTTCTCTCCAGACAGAGGTGAGGAAGGAAAAAAGCAGTGGGGGCCGGGACAGGAGGGGTATCTCAGGCAGGGCAATGGAAAACTTCTGGAAGAGCGCCCGGGGCCAGGACCACCCTGGCTGGCCTGCAGGCATCAAGTTGGCCTGCGTGCTGTCGCTGGTGTAGCTCCACGGTCCTTCCTCTAGGCTTTCAAGCCCTTGTACATATTCAGGTGTTTTACCTGGAAAGGGTGGGAACAGTTCAGCAGCAGCTGGCCTGGGGCTCAGCTCACGTTTACTCACAGATGCCTCGGCACGGTCCCCCAGCTTTGCAATGAGGACGCTCCTTGCGTGGGGGGTGGGTTGATGGCTGTATGGGAGATGCTTCCCCACCTCTGACCAATTTCAGAATTGTTTACCACTGGAGCAAGTGCCCTGATAGGGTTTTCCTCTGTATAACTCGTGGGTTCAGGATTTTGTTTTCTTTTATGGTTCAAGTTAGGTTTTATTCCTCTTTTATGTATTTATAGATATAAGCATGGGAATAATTCATTCCTATAAATACATCTGTGTGACGGGAAGAACTTTTTTCTGTTTTATTTTTAAATTTTATTCTTTAAAATTTTGAAATTTAATTTTATTTATTTTTTTTATACAGCACGTTATTATTAGTTATGTATTTTATGCATATACATGTACACAGGTCAATCCCAAACTCCCAACTCATCCCACCACCACCACCCCATGGCTTCCCACACTTGGTGTCCATACGTTTGTTCTCTACCTCTGTGTCTCTATTTCTTCCCTGCAAACCAGTTCATCTGTACCATTTTTAGGCTCCACATATATGCGTTAATATACAATATTTGTTTTCCTCTTTCTGACTTACTTCATTCTGTATGACAGTCTCTCGATCCATCGATGTCTCTACAAATGACCCAGTTTCATTCCTTTTTATGGCCGAGTAATATTCCATTTTATATATGTACCACATCTTTATCCATTCATCTGTCTGTGGGCATTTAGGTTGCTTCCATTGCCTGGCTATTGTAAATAGTGCTGCAACGAACATTGTGGTGAATGTGCCTTTTTGATTTACGGTTTTCTCTGGGTATATGCCCAGAAGTGTGATTGCTGGATCAGATGGTAATTCTATTTCAAGTTTTTTTAAGGAAACTCCATACTGTTCTCCATAGTGACTGTATCAATTTACATTCCCACCAATAGTGGAAGAGGGCTCCTTTTGTCCACACCCTCCCCAGAATTGGTTGTTTGTAGATTTTCTGATGATGCCGATTCTAACAGGTGTGAGGTGATACCTCATTGTAGTTTTGATTTGCATTTCTCTAATAATTAGTGCTGTTGAGCAGCTTTTCATGTGTGTCTTCGCCATCTCTCTGTCTCCTTTGATGAAACGTCTCTTTAGATCTTCTGCCCATTTTTTTGGGTTGTTTGTTTTTTTAATATTAAGCTGCATGAGCTGTTTATATATATTGGAGATTAAACCTCTGTCCATTGATTCGTCTGCAACGATTTTCGCCCACTCTGTGGGATGCCTTTTTCCATTCCCGTTTTTTTAACAAAAAATTAAAGAAAAGAAAAGAAGCAGAACACTAGTGTGCATAAAATATGCCTTTTGAAACGGTCGTTTTGAAATATGGACGTCCTTTGAATTTTTTGGTCGATATGTGACCCCAGGATTTGTTTTCAGGGCAGGTGTCATTTACAGGCCTGCAATGATTTTGAATATCAACTGACCATTAGCGTTGGGATTAAAGCTGCTGTTGTGTGAAACGGCCACAAGGTGGCAGCAGTTCACCCTTACCAAATCTGGTTACTAGGGCAAGAGAGCCTCAGTGGAAGTGGTGTTCTAGATTGGAGTTTAGAATGGAATGTGCCAGGAGAAAGCCCCTCACGTTTGTCTCACTACTTCTTGTTCGTGTTTTTAATTTATTTATTTATTTTATTACAGCAAGTTTGATTACAATGTTTGGCTTGTTGTAGGTGTGGAAGATGTGGTTCTTTTACTCATATACACGTCTGTTCTTCCTGGGATCCTTTTCCCATGTACGTTATGACAGAATGTTGAGTAGTCCTCTCTTGGTATTCTGTAGGTCTTTGGTGATTATATATGTCACCTGTGTTTGTATATGTCTGTTAACCCCGATATCGTAATGAAACCAATCCTCACACCTTTCCATTGGTGAACCATAAGTTTGTTTAATGAATCTGTGATTGCCCTTCTCCGTGGAAATATCTGCCCTGGTATCCATTTTTAGGTAACACCTATAAGTGATATGATATGATATGTGTCTTTCACTTTCTGACTTACTACAAGTCACGTGATTACTTCTAGACTCATCTACGGTGCTGCAAATGGCATTGTGTCCTTTTTTCCCTTGGCTTCTCTTCTGCCTTAGCGGGGTCCATTTTCAACAATGTGATTCCCTGAGGGTTGTGGATTAGCTGACCTGGGCAGCCTTACCCTGCCGGCCCGCCCTCCCCAGGTGTGCCTCGTTGAGGTCAATATAAAGAGCGCTCCAGGCAGCAATAGCCCCTGAAGCTGTGCCTGACTCCATATTCTCTGCCCCGTCAACAGTCTCGTGGCTGTGCTGGTGGGAGGGAGTGAGGGGCCACAGCTTTGTGGGTGGCCCGGTGTGAGTGGTGTTCTGCTCGCCTTTCTGCAGGAGTTGCCAGGCTGCCGCCTGTAAAGAAGAGGTTGTGTCACCCATACCTTCCGCTAGAATTTCTCTCCGGATAGAGGTGAGAAAGGAAAAAAAGCAGTGGGGGCCGGGACAGGAGGGGTATCTCAGACAGGGCAATGCAAAGCTTCTGGAAGAGCGCCCGGGTCCAGGACCACCCTGGCTGCCCTGCAGGCACCAAGTTGGCCTGCGTGCTGTCGCTGGTGTGGATCCACTGTCCTTCCTCTAGGCTTTCAAGCCCTTGTACATATTCAGGTGTTTTACCTGGAAAGGGTGGGAAAAGTTCAGCAGCAGCTGGCCTGGGGCTCAGCTCACCTTTACTCACAGATGCCTCGGCACGGTCCCCCAGCTTTGCAATGAGGACGCTCCTTGCGTGGGGGGTGGGTTGCTGGCTGTATGGGAGATGGTTCCCCACCTCTGACCAATTTCAGAATTGTTTACCGCTGGAGCAAGTGCCGTGATAGGGTTTTCCTCTGTATAACTCGTGGGTTCAAGTTTTTTTTTTCTTTTATGGTTCAAGTTAGATTTTATTCCTCTTTTATGTATTTATAGATAGAAGCATGGAAATAATTCATTCCTATAAATACATCTGTGTGACGGGAAGAACTTTTTTCTGTTTTATTTTTAAATTTTATTTTAAAAAATTTCGAAATTTAATTTTATTTATTTTTTTATACAGCACGTTATTATTAGTTATGTACTTTATGCATATACATGTACACAGGTCAATCCCAAACTCCCAACTCATCCCACCACCACCACCCCATGGCTTCCCACACTTGGTGTCCATACGTTTGTTCTCTACCTCTGTGTCTCTATTTCTTCCCTGCAAACCAGTTCATCTGTACCATTTGTAGGTTCCACATATATGCATTAATATACAATATTTGTTTTCCTCTTTCTGACTTACTTCATTCTGTATGACAGTCTCTCGATCCATCGATGTCTCTACAAATGACCCAGTTTCATTCCTTTTTATGGCCGAGTAATATTCCATTTCATATATGTACCACATCTTTATCCATTCATCTGTCTGTGGACATTTAGGTTGCTTCCATTACCTGGCTATTGTAAATAGTGCTGCAATGAATATTGTGGTGAATGTGCCTTTTTGATTTACGGTTTTCTCTGGGTATATGCCCAGAAGTGGGATTGCTGGATCAGATGGTAATTCTATTTCTAGTTTTTTTAAGGAAACTCCATACTGTTCTCCATAGTGACTGTATCAATTTACATTCCCACCAATAGTGGAAGAGGGCTCCTTTTGTCCACACCCTCCCCAGAATTGGTTGTTTGTAGATTTTCTGATGAGGCCGATTCTAACAGGTGTGAGGTGATACCTCATTGTGGTTTTGATTTGCATTTCTCTAATAATTAGTGCTGTTGAGCAGCTTTTCATGTGCGTCTTGGCCATCTCTCTGTCTCCTTTGAAGAAACGTCTCTTTAGATCTTCTGCCCATTTTTTTTTTGGTTGTTTGTTTTTTTAATATTAAGGTGCATGAGCTGTTTATATATATTGGAGATTAAACCTCTGTCCATTGATTCGTCTGCAACGATTTTCGCCCATTCTGAGGGATGCCTTTTTCCATTCCCGTGTTTTTTAACAAAAAAGGAAGGAAAGGAAAAGAAGCAGAACACTAATGTGCGTAAAATATGCCTTTTGAAACGGTCGTTTTGAAATATGGACGTCCTTTGAATTTTTTGGTCGATATGTGACCCCAGGATTTGTTTTCAGGGCAGGTGTCATTTACAGGCCTGCAATGATTTTGAATATCAACTGACCATTAGCGTTGGGATTAAAGCTGCTGTTGTGTGAAACGACCACAATGTGGCAGCAGTTCACGCTTACCAAATCTGGTTACTAGGGCAAGAGAGCCTCAGTGGAAGTGGTGTTCTAGATTGGAGTTTAGAATGGAATGTGCCAGGAGAAACCCCCTCACGTTTGTCTCACTACTTCTTGTTCGTGTTTTTAATTTAATTTTTTATTTTTTATTACAGCAAGTTTGATTACAATGTTTGGCTTGCTGTAGGTGTGGAAGATGTGGTTCTTTTACACATATACAAATGACTGCTCTTCCTGGGATCCTTTTCCCATGTACGTTATGACTGAATGTTGAGTAGTCCTCTCTTTGTATTCTGTAGGTCTTTGGTGATTATATATGTCACCTGTGTTTGTATATGTCTTTTAACCGCAATATCGTAATGAAACCAATCCTCACACTTTTCCATTGGTGAACCATAAGTTTGTTTAATGAATCTGTGATTGCCCTTCTCCGTGGAAATATCTGCCCTGGTATCCATTTTTAGGTAACACCTATAAGTGATATGATATGATATGTGTCTTTCACTTTCTGACTTACTACAAGTCACGTGATTACTTCTAGACTCATCTACGGTGCTGCAAATGGCATTGTGTCCTTTTTTCCCTTGGCTTCTCTTCTGCCTTAGCGGGGTCCATTTTCAACAATGTGATTCCCTGAGGGTTGTGGATTAGCTGACCTGGGCAGCCTTACCCTGCCGGCCCGCCCTCCCCAGGTGTGCCTCGTTGAGGTCAATATAAACAGCGCTCCAGGCAGCAATAGCCCCTGAAGCTGTGCCTGCCTCCATATTCTCTGCCCCGTCAGCAGTCTCGGGGCTGTGCTGGTGGGAGGGAGTGAGGGGCCACAGCTTTGTGGGTGGCCCGGTGTGAGTGGGGTTCTCCTGGCCTTTCTGCAGGAGTTGCCAGGCTGCCGCCTGTAAAGAAGAGGTTGTGTCACCCATACTTTCCGCTGGAATTTCTCTCCGGACAGAGATGAGGATGGAAAAAAGCAGTGGGGGCCGGGACAGGATGGGTATCTAAGGCAGGGCAATGGAAAGCTTCTGGAAGAGCGCCCGGGGCCAGGACCACCCTGCTGGCCTGCAGGCACCAAGTTGGCCTGCGTGCTGTCGCTGGTGTGGCACCACGGTCCTTCCTCTAGGCTTTCAAGCCCTTGTACATATTCAGGTGTTTTACCTGGAAAGGGTGGGAACAGTTCAGCAGCAGCTGGCCTGGGGCTCAGCTCACGTTTACTCACAGATGCCTCGGCACCGTCCCCCAGCTTTGCAATGAGGACACTCCTTGCCTGGGGGGTGGGTTGCTGGCTGTATGGGAGATGATTCCCTATCTCTGACCAATTTCAGAATTGTTTACCACTGGAGCAAGTGCCCTAATAGGGTTTTCCTCTGTATAACTCGTGGGTTCAGGATTTTTTTTCTTTTATGGTTCAAGTTAGATTTTATTCCTCTTTTATGTATTTATAGATATAAGCATGGAAATAATTCATTCCTATAAATACATCTGTGTGACGGGAAGAACTTTTTTCTGTTTTATTTTTAAATTTTATATTTTAAAATTTTGAAATTTAGTTTTATTTATTTTTTTTATACAGCACATTATTACTAGTTATGTATTTTATGCATATACATGTATACAGGTCAATCCCAAACTCAAAATCATCCCACCACCACTACCCCATGGCTTCCCACACTTGGTGTCCATACGTTTGTTCTCTACCTCTGTGTCTCTATTTCTTCCCTGCAAACCAGTTCATCTGTACCATTTGTAGGCTCCACATATATGCGTTAATATACAATATTTGTTTTCCTCTTTCTGACTTACTTCATTTTGTATGACAGTCTCTCGATCCATCGATGGCTCTACAAATGACCCAGTTTCATTCCTTTTTATGGCCGAGTAATATTCCATTTTATATATGTACCACATCTTTATCCATTCATCTGTCTGTGGGTATTTAGGTTGCTTCCATTACCTGGCTATTGTAAATAGTGCTGCAACGAACATTGTGGTGAATGTGCCTTTTTGAAATACGGTTTTCTCTGGGTATATGCCCAGAAGTGGGATTGCTGGATCAGATGGTAATTCTATTTCTAGTTTTTTTAAGGAAACTCCATACTGTTCTCCATAGTGACTGTATCAATTTACATTCCCACCAATAGTGGAAGAGGGCTCCTTTTGTCCACACCCTCCCCAGAATTGGTTGTTTGTAGATTTTCTGATGATGCCGATTCTAACAGGTGTGAGGTGATACCTCATTGTAGTTTTGATTTGCATTTCTCTAATAATTAGTGCTGTTGAGCAGTTTTTCATGTGCGTCTTGGCCATCTCTGTGTCTCCTTTGAAGAAACGTCTCTTTAGATCTTCTGCCCATTTTTTTGGGGTTGTTTGTTTTTTTAATATTAAGCTGCATGAGCTGTTTATATATATTGGAGATTAAACCTCTGTCCATTGATTCGTCTGCAACGATTTTCGCCCAATCTGAGGGATGCCTTTTTCCATTCCCGTGTTTTTTAAAAAAAAGGAAAGAAAGGAAAAGAATCAGTACACTAATGTGCGTAAAATATGCCTTTTGAAACGGTCGTTTTGAAATATGGACGTCCTTTGAATTATTTGGTCGATATGTGACCCCAGGATTTGTTTTCAGGGCAGGTGTCATTTACAGGCCTGCAATGATTTTGAATATCAACTGACCATTAGCGTTGGGATTAAAGCTGCTGTTGTGTGAAACGGACACAAGGTGGCAGCAGTTCACCCTTACCAAATCTGGTTACTAGGGCAAGAGAGCCTCAGTGGAAGTGGTGTTCTAGATTGGAGTTTAGAATGGAATGTGCCAGGAGAAAGCCCCTCACGTTTGTCTCACTACTTCTTGTTCGTGTTTTTAATTTAATTTTTTATTTTTTATTACAGCAAGTTTGATTACAATGTTTGGCTTGTTGTAGGTGTGGAAGATGTGGTTCTCTTACACATATACAGATGACTGTTCTTCCTGGGATCCTTTTCCCATGTACGTTATGACAGAATGTTGAGTAGTCCTCTCTTGGTATTCTGTAGGTCTTTGGTGATTATATATGTCACCTGTGTTTGTATATGTCTGTTAACCCCGATATCGTAATGAAACCAATCCTCACACCTTTCCATTGGTGAACCATAAGTTTGTTTAATGAATCTGTGATTGCCCTTCTCCGTGGAAATATCTGCCCTGGTATCCATTTTTAGGTAACACCTAAAAGTGATATGATATGATATGTGTCTTTCACTTTCTGACTTACTACAAGTCACGTGATTACTTCTAGACTCATCTACGGTGCTGCAAATGGCATTGTGTCCTTTTTTCCCTTGGCTTCTCTTCGGCCTTAGCGGGGTCCATTTTCAACAATGTGATTCCCTGAGGGTTGTGGATTAGCTGACCTGGGCAGCCTTACCCTGCCGGCCCGCCCTCCCCAGGTGTGCCTCGTTGAGGTCAATATAAACAGCGCTCCAGGCAGCAATAGCCCCTGAAGCTGTGCCTGCCTCCATATTCTCTGCCCCGTCAGCAGTCTCGGGGCTGTGCTGGTGGGAGGGAGTGAGGGGCCACAGCTTTGTGGGTGGCCCGGTGTGAGTGGGGTTCTGCTGGCCTTTCTGCAGGAGTTGCCAGGCTGCCGCCTGTAAAGAAGAGGTTGTGTCACCCATACTTTTCGCTGGAATTTCTCTCCGGACAGAGGTGAGGATGGAAAAAAGCAGTGGGGGCCAGCACAGGAGGGGTATCTCAGGCAGGGCAATGGAAAGCTTCTGGAAGAGCGCCCGGGGCCAGGACCACCCTGGCTGGCCTGCAGGCACCAAGTTGGCCAGCGTGCTGTCGCTGGTGTGGCACCACGGTCCTTCCTCTAGGCTTTCAAGCCCTTGTACATATTCAGGTGTTTTACCTGGAAAGGGTGGGAACAGTTCAGCAGCAGCTGGCCTGGGGCTCAGCTCACGTTTACTCACAGATGCCTCGGCACGGTCCCCCAGCTTTGCAATGAGGACGCTCCTTGCGTGGGGGGTGGGTTGCTGGCTGTATGGGAGATGATTCCCCACCTTTGACCAATTTCAGAATTGTTTACCACTGGAGCAAGTGCCCTGATAGGGTTTTCCTCTGTATAACTCGTGGGTTCAGGATTTTTTTTTCTTTTATGGTTCAAGTTAGATTTTATTCCTCTTTTATGTATTTATAGATATAAGCATGGAAATAATTCATTCCTATAAATACATCTGTGTGACGGGAAGAACTTTTTTTCTGTTTTATTTTTAAATTTTATTTTTTAAAATTTTGAAATTTAATTTTATTTATTTTTTTTATACAGCACATTATTATTAGTTATGTATTTTATGCATATACATGTATACAGGTCAATCCCAAACTCCCAACTCATCCCACCACCACCACCCCATGGCTTCCCACACTTGGTGTCCATATGTTTGTTCTCTACCTCTGTGTCTCTATTTCTTCCCTGCAAACCAGTTCATCTGTACCATTTTTAGGCTCCACATATATGCGTTAATATACAATATTTGTTTTCCTCTTTCTGACTTACTTCATTCTGTATGACAGTCTCTCGATCCATCGATGTCTCTACAAATGACCCAGTTTCATTCCTTTTTATGGCCGAGTAATATTCCATTTTATATATGTACCACATCTTTATCCATTCATCTGTCTGTGGGCATTTAGGTTGCTTCCATTTCCTGGCTATTGTAAATAGTGCTGCAACGAACATTGTGGTGAATGTGCCTTTTTGATTTACGGTTTTCTCTGGGTATATGCCCAGAAGTGTGATTGCTGGATCAGATGGTAATTCTATTTCAAGTTTTTTTAAGGAAACTCCATACTGTTCTCCATAGTGACTGTATCAATTTACATTCCCACCAATAGTGGAAGAGGGCTCCTTTTGTCCACACCCTCCCCAGAATTGGTTGTTTGTAGATTTTCTGATGATGCCGATTCTAACAGGTGTGAGGTGATACCTCATTGTAGTTTTGATTTGCATTTCTCTAATAATTAGTGCTGTTGAGCAGCTTTTCATGTGTGTCTTCGCCATCTCTCTGTCTCCTTTGATGAAACGTCTCTTTAGATCTTCTGCCCATTTTTTTGGGTTGTTTGTTTTTTTAATATTAAGCTGCATGAGCTGTTTATATATATTGGAGATTAAACCTCTGTCCATTGATTCGTCTGCAACGATTTTCGCCCACTCTGTGGGATGCCTTTTTCCATTCCCGTTTTTTTAACAAAAAATTAAAGAAAAGAAAAGAAGCAGAACACTAGTGTGCATAAAATATGCCTTTTGAAACGGTCGTTTTGAAATATGGACGTCCTTTGAATTTTTTGGTCGATATGTGACCCCAGGATTTGTTTTCAGGGCAGGTGTCATTTACAGGCCTGCAATGATTTTGAATATCAACTGACCATTAGCGTTGGGATTAAAGCTGCTGTTGTGTGAAACGGCCACAAGGTGGCAGCAGTTCACCCTTACCAAATCTGGTTACTAGGGCAAGAGAGCCTCAGTGGAAGTGGTGTTCTAGATTGGAGTTTAGAATGGAATGTGCCAGGAGAAAGCCCCTCACGTTTGTCTCACTACTTCTTGTTCGTGTTTTTAATTTATTTATTTATTTTATTACAGCAAGTTTGATTACAATGTTTGGCTTGTTGTAGGTGTGGAAGATGTGGTTCTTTTACTCATATACACGTCTGTTCTTCCTGGGATCCTTTTCCCATGTACGTTATGACAGAATGTTGAGTAGTCCTCTCTTGGTATTCTGTAGGTCTTTGGTGATTATATATGTCACCTGTGTTTGTATATGTCTGTTAACCCCGATATCGTAATGAAACCAATCCTCACACCTTTCCATTGGTGAACCATAAGTTTGTTTAATGAATCTGTGATTGCCCTTCTCCGTGGAAATATCTGCCCTGGTATCCATTTTTAGGTAACACCTATAAGTGATATGATATGATATGTGTCTTTCACTTTCTGACTTACTACAAGTCACGTGATTACTTCTAGACTCATCTACGGTGCTGCAAATGGCATTGTGTCCTTTTTTCCCTTGGCTTCTCTTCTGCCTTAGCGGGGTCCATTTTCAACAATGTGATTCCCTGAGGGTTGTGGATTAGCTGACCTGGGCAGCCTTACCCTGCCGGCCCGCCCTCCCCAGGTGTGCCTCGTTGAGGTCAATATAAAGAGCGCTCCAGGCAGCAATAGCCCCTGAAGCTGTGCCTGACTCCATATTCTCTGCCCCGTCAACAGTCTCGTGGCTGTGCTGGTGGGAGGGAGTGAGGGGCCACAGCTTTGTGGGTGGCCCGGTGTGAGTGGTGTTCTGCTCGCCTTTCTGCAGGAGTTGCCAGGCTGCCGCCTGTAAAGAAGAGGTTGTGTCACCCATACCTTCCGCTAGAATTTCTCTCCGGATAGAGGTGAGAAAGGAAAAAAAGCAGTGGGGGCCGGGACAGGAGGGGTATCTCAGACAGGGCAATGCAAAGCTTCTGGAAGAGCGCCCGGGTCCAGGACCACCCTGGCTGCCCTGCAGGCACCAAGTTGGCCTGCGTGCTGTCGCTGGTGTGGCTCCACGGTCCTTCCTCTAGGCTTTCAAGCCCTTGTACATATTCAGGTGTTTTACCTGGAAAGGGTGGGAACAGTTCAGCAGCAGCTGGCCTAGCGCTCATCTCACCTTTACTCACAGATGCCTCGGCACAGTCCCCCAGCTTTGCAATGAGTACGCTCCTTGCGTGGCGGGTGGGTTGCTGGCTGTATGGGAGATGATTCCCCACCTCTGACCAATTTCAGAATTGTTTACCACTGGAGCAAGTGCCCTGATAGGGTTTTCCTCTGTATAACTCGTGGGTTCAGGATTTTGTTTTCTTTTATGGTTCAAGTTAGGTTTTATTCCTCTTTTATGTATTTATAGATATAAGCATGGGAATAATTCATTCCTATAAATACATCTGTGTGACGGGAAGAAATTTTTTTCTGTTTTATTTTTAAATTTTATTCTTTAAAATTTTGAAATTTAATTTTATTTATTTTTTTTATACAGCACGTTATTATTAGTTATGTATTTTATGCATATACATGTACACAGGTCAATCCCAAACTCCCAACTCATCCCACCACCACCACCCCATGGCTTCCCACACTTGGTGTCCATACGTTTGTTCTCTACCTCTGTGTCTCTATTTCTTCCCTGCAAACCAGTTCATCTGTACCATTTTTAGGCTCCACATATATGCGTTAATATACAATATTTGTTTTCCTCTTTCTGACTTACTTCATTCTGTATGACAGTCTCTCGATCCATCGATGTCTCTACAAATGACCCAGTTTCATTCCTTTTTATGGCCGAGTAATATTCCATTTTATATATGTACCACATCTTTATCCATTCATCTGTCTGTGGGCATTTAGATTGCTTCCATTACCTGGCTATTGTAAATAGTGCTGCAACGAACATTGTGGTGAATGTGCCTTTTTGAAATAAGGTTTTCTCTGGGTATATGCCCAGAAGTGGGATTGCTGGATCAGATGGTAATTCTATTTCTAGATTTTTTAAGGAAACTCCATACTGTTCTCCATAGTGAGTGTATCAATTTACATTCCCACCAATAGTGGAAGAGGGCTCCTTTTGTCCACACCCTCCCCAGAATTGGTTGTTTGTAGATTTTCTGATGATGCCGATTCTAACAGGTGTGAGGTGATACCTCATTGTAGTTTTGATTCGCATTTCTCTAATAATTAGTGCTGTTGAGAAGCTTTTCATGTGCGTCTTGGCCATCTCTGTTTCTCCTTTGAAGAAACGTCACTTTAGATCTTCTGCCCATTTTTTTGGGGGGTTGTTTGTTTTTTTTAATATTAAGCTGCATGAGCTGTTTATATATATTGGAGATTAAACCTCTGTCCATTGATTCGTCTGCAACGATTTTCGCCCTTTCTGTGGGATGCCTTTTTCCATTCCCGTGTTTTTTAACAAAAAAGTAAAGAAAGGAAAAGAAGCAGAACACTAATGTGCGTAAAATATGCCTTTTGAAACGGTCGTTTTGAAATATGGACGTCCTTTGAATTTTTTGGTCGATATGTGACCCCAGGATTTGTTTTCAGGGCAGGTGTCATTTACAGGCCTGCAATGATTTTGAATATCAACTGACCATTAGCGTTGGGATTAAAGCTGCTGTTGTGTGAAACGGCCACAAGGTGGCAGCAGTTCACCCTTACCAAATCTGATTACTAGGGCAAGAGAGCCTCAGTGGAAGTGGTGTTCTAGATTGGAGTTTAGAATGGAATGTGCCAGGAGAAAGCCCCTCACGTTTGTCTCACTACTTCTTGTTCGTGTTTTTAATTTAATTTTTATTTTTTATTACAGCAAGTTTGATTACAATGTTTGGCTTGTTGTAGGTGTGGAAGATGTGGTTCTGTTACACATATACACATGTCTGTTCTTCCTGGGATCCTTTTCCCATGTACGTTATGACAGAATGTTGAGTAGTCCTCTCTTGGTATTCTGTAGGTCTTTGGTGATTATATATGTCACCTGTGTTTGTATATGTCTTAACCCCGATATCATAATGAAACCAATCCTCACACCTTTCCATTGGTGAACCATAAGTTTGTTTAATGAATCTGTGATTGCCCTTCTCCGTGGAAATATCTGCCCTGGTATCCATTTTTAGGTAACACCTATAAGTGATATGATAGGATATGTGTCTTTCACTTTCTGACTTACTACAAGTCACGTGATTACTTCTAGACTCATCTACGGTGCTGCAAATGGCATTGTGTCCTTTTTTCCCTTGGCTTCTCTTCTGCCTTAGCGGGGTCCATTTTCAACAATGTGATTCCCTGAGGGTTGTGGATTAGCTGACCTGGGCAGCCTTACACTGCCGGCCCGCCCTCCCCAGGTGTGCCTCGTTGAGGTCAATATAAAGAGCGCTCCAGGCAGCAATAGCCTCTGAAGCTGTGCCTGACTCCATATTCTCCGCCCCGTCAGCAGTCTCGGGGCTGTGCTGGTGGGAGGGAGTGAGGGGCCACAGCTTTGTGAGTGGCCCGGTGTGAGTGGGGTTCTGCTGGCCTTTCTGCAGGAGTTGCCAGGCTGCCGCCTGTAAAGAAGAGGTTGTGTCACCCATACCTTCCGCTGGAATTTCTCTCCAGACAGAGGTGAGGAAGGAAAAAAGCAGTGGGGGCCGGGACAGGAGGGGTATCTCAGGCAGGGCAATGGAAAACTTCTGGAAGAGCGCCCGGGGCCAGGACCACCCTGGCTGGCCTGCAGGCATCAAGTTGGCCTGCGTGCTGTCGCTGGTGTAGCTCCACGGTCCTTCCTCTAGGCTTTCAAGCCCTTGTACATATTCAGGTGTTTTACCTGGAAAGGGTGGGAACAGTTCAGCAGCAGCTGGCCTGGGGCTCAGCTCACGTTTACTCACAGATGCCTCGGCACGGTCCCCCAGCTTTGCAATGAGGACGCTCCTTGCGTGGGGGGTGGGTTGATGGCTGTATGGGAGATGCTTCCCCACCTCTGACCAATTTCAGAATTGTTTACCACTGGAGCAAGTGCCCTGATAGGGTTTTCCTCTGTATAACTCGTGGGTTCAGGATTTTGTTTTCTTTTATGGTTCAAGTTAGGTTTTATTCCTCTTTTATGTATTTATAGATATAAGCATGGGAATAATTCATTCCTATAAATACATCTGTGTGACGGGAAGAACTTTTTTCTGTTTTATTTTTAAATTTTATTCTTTAAAATTTTGAAATTTAATTTTATTTATTTTTTTTATACAGCACGTTATTATTAGTTATGTATTTTATGCATATACATGTACACAGGTCAATCCCAAACTCCCAACTCATCCCACCACCACCACCCCATGGCTTCCCACACTTGGTGTCCATACGTTTGTTCTCTACCTCTGTGTCTCTATTTCTTCCCTGCAAACCAGTTCATCTGTACCATTTTTAGGCTCCACATATATGCGTTAATATACAATATTTGTTTTCCTCTTTCTGACTTACTTCATTCTGTATGACAGTCTCTCGATCCATCGATGTCTCTACAAATGACCCAGTTTCATTCCTTTTTATGGCCGAGTAATATTCCATTTTATATATGTACCACATCTTTATCCATTCATCTGTCTGTGGGCATTTAGGTTGCTTCCATTGCCTGGCTATTGTAAATAGTGCTGCAACGAACATTGTGGTGAATGTGCCTTTTTGATTTACGGTTTTCTCTGGGTATATGCCCAGAAGTGTGATTGCTGGATCAGATGGTAATTCTATTTCAAGTTTTTTTAAGGAAACTCCATACTGTTCTCCATAGTGACTGTATCAATTTACATTCCCACCAATAGTGGAAGAGGGCTCCTTTTGTCCACACCCTCCCCAGAATTGGTTGTTTGTAGATTTTCTGATGATGCCGATTCTAACAGGTGTGAGGTGATACCTCATTGTAGTTTTGATTTGCATTTCTCTAATAATTAGTGCTGTTGAGCAGCTTTTCATGTGTGTCTTCGCCATCTCTCTGTCTCCTTTGATGAAACGTCTCTTTAGATCTTCTGCCCATTTTTTTGGGTTGTTTGTTTTTTTAATATTAAGCTGCATGAGCTGTTTATATATATTGGAGATTAAACCTCTGTCCATTGATTCGTCTGCAACGATTTTCGCCCACTCTGTGGGATGCCTTTTTCCATTCCCGTTTTTTTAACAAAAAATTAAAGAAAAGAAAAGAAGCAGAACACTAGTGTGCATAAAATATGCCTTTTGAAACGGTCGTTTTGAAATATGGACGTCCTTTGAATTTTTTGGTCGATATGTGACCCCAGGATTTGTTTTCAGGGCAGGTGTCATTTACAGGCCTGCAATGATTTTGAATATCAACTGACCATTAGCGTTGGGATTAAAGCTGCTGTTGTGTGAAACGGCCACAAGGTGGCAGCAGTTCACCCTTACCAAATCTGGTTACTAGGGCAAGAGAGCCTCAGTGGAAGTGGTGTTCTAGATTGGAGTTTAGAATGGAATGTGCCAGGAGAAAGCCCCTCACGTTTGTCTCACTACTTCTTGTTCGTGTTTTTAATTTATTTATTTATTTTATTACAGCAAGTTTGATTACAATGTTTGGCTTGTTGTAGGTGTGGAAGATGTGGTTCTTTTACTCATATACACGTCTGTTCTTCCTGGGATCCTTTTCCCATGTACGTTATGACAGAATGTTGAGTAGTCCTCTCTTGGTATTCTGTAGGTCTTTGGTGATTATATATGTCACCTGTGTTTGTATATGTCTGTTAACCCCGATATCGTAATGAAACCAATCCTCACACCTTTCCATTGGTGAACCATAAGTTTGTTTAATGAATCTGTGATTGCCCTTCTCCGTGGAAATATCTGCCCTGGTATCCATTTTTAGGTAACACCTATAAGTGATATGATATGATATGTGTCTTTCACTTTCTGACTTACTACAAGTCACGTGATTACTTCTAGACTCATCTACGGTGCTGCAAATGGCATTGTGTCCTTTTTTCCCTTGGCTTCTCTTCTGCCTTAGCGGGGTCCATTTTCAACAATGTGATTCCCTGAGGGTTGTGGATTAGCTGACCTGGGCAGCCTTACCCTGCCGGCCCGCCCTCCCCAGGTGTGCCTCGTTGAGGTCAATATAAAGAGCGCTCCAGGCAGCAATAGCCCCTGAAGCTGTGCCTGACTCCATATTCTCTGCCCCGTCAACAGTCTCGTGGCTGTGCTGGTGGGAGGGAGTGAGGGGCCACAGCTTTGTGGGTGGCCCGGTGTGAGTGGTGTTCTGCTCGCCTTTCTGCAGGAGTTGCCAGGCTGCCGCCTGTAAAGAAGAGGTTGTGTCACCCATACCTTCCGCTAGAATTTCTCTCCGGATAGAGGTGAGAAAGGAAAAAAAGCAGTGGGGGCCGGGACAGGAGGGGTATCTCAGACAGGGCAATGCAAAGCTTCTGGAAGAGCGCCCGGGTCCAGGACCACCCTGGCTGCCCTGCAGGCACCAAGTTGGCCTGCGTGCTGTCGCTGGTGTGGATCCACTGTCCTTCCTCTAGGCTTTCAAGCCCTTGTACATATTCAGGTGTTTTACCTGGAAAGGGTGGGAAAAGTTCAGCAGCAGCTGGCCTGGGGCTCAGCTCACCTTTACTCACAGATGCCTCGGCACGGTCCCCCAGCTTTGCAATGAGGACGCTCCTTGCGTGGGGGGTGGGTTGCTGGCTGTATGGGAGATGGTTCCCCACCTCTGACCAATTTCAGAATTGTTTACCGCTGGAGCAAGTGCCGTGATAGGGTTTTCCTCTGTATAACTCGTGGGTTCAAGTTTTTTTTTTCTTTTATGGTTCAAGTTAGATTTTATTCCTCTTTTATGTATTTATAGATAGAAGCATGGAAATAATTCATTCCTATAAATACATCTGTGTGACGGGAAGAACTTTTTTCTGTTTTATTTTTAAATTTTATTTTAAAAAATTTCGAAATTTAATTTTATTTATTTTTTTATACAGCACGTTATTATTAGTTATGTACTTTATGCATATACATGTACACAGGTCAATCCCAAACTCCCAACTCATCCCACCACCACCACCCCATGGCTTCCCACACTTGGTGTCCATACGTTTGTTCTCTACCTCTGTGTCTCTATTTCTTCCCTGCAAACCAGTTCATCTGTACCATTTTTAGGCTCCACATATATGCGTTAATATACAATATTTGTTTTCCTCTTTCTGACTTACTTCATTCTGTATGACAGTCTCTCGATCCATCGATGTCTCTACAAATGACCCAGTTTCATTCCTTTTTATGGCCGAGTAATATTCCATTTTATATATGTACCACATCTTTATCCATTCATCTGTCTGTGGGCATTTAGATTGCTTCCATTACCTGGCTATTGTAAATAGTGCTGCAACGAACATTGTGGTGAATGTGCCTTTTTGAAATAAGGTTTTCTCTGGGTATATGCCCAGAAGTGGGATTGCTGGATCAGATGGTAATTCTATTTCTAGATTTTTTAAGGAAACTCCATACTGTTCTCCATAGTGAGTGTATCAATTTACATTCCCACCAATAGTGGAAGAGGGCTCCTTTTGTCCACACCCTCCCCAGAATTGGTTGTTTGTAGATTTTCTGATGATGCCGATTCTAACAGGTGTGAGGTGATACCTCATTGTAGTTTTGATTCGCATTTCTCTAATAATTAGTGCTGTTGAGAAGCTTTTCATGTGCGTCTTGGCCATCTCTGTTTCTCCTTTGAAGAAACGTCACTTTAGATCTTCTGCCCATTTTTTTGGGGGGTTGTTTGTTTTTTTTAATATTAAGCTGCATGAGCTGTTTATATATATTGGAGATTAAACCTCTGTCCATTGATTCGTCTGCAACGATTTTCGCCCTTTCTGTGGGATGCCTTTTTCCATTCCCGTGTTTTTTAACAAAAAAGTAAAGAAAGGAAAAGAAGCAGAACACTAATGTGCGTAAAATATGCCTTTTGAAACGGTCGTTTTGAAATATGGACGTCCTTTGAATTTTTTGGTCGATATGTGACCCCAGGATTTGTTTTCAGGGCAGGTGTCATTTACAGGCCTGCAATGATTTTGAATATCAACTGACCATTAGCGTTGGGATTAAAGCTGCTGTTGTGTGAAACGGCCACAAGGTGGCAGCAGTTCACCCTTACCAAATCTGATTACTAGGGCAAGAGAGCCTCAGTGGAAGTGGTGTTCTAGATTGGAGTTTAGAATGGAATGTGCCAGGAGAAAGCCCCTCACGTTTGTCTCACTACTTCTTGTTCGTGTTTTTAATTTAATTTTTATTTTTTATTACAGCAAGTTTGATTACAATGTTTGGCTTGTTGTAGGTGTGGAAGATGTGGTTCTGTTACACATATACACATGTCTGTTCTTCCTGGGATCCTTTTCCCATGTACGTTATGACAGAATGTTGAGTAGTCCTCTCTTGGTATTCTGTAGGTCTTTGGTGATTATATATGTCACCTGTGTTTGTATATGTCTTAACCCCGATATCATAATGAAACCAATCCTCACACCTTTCCATTGGTGAACCATAAGTTTGTTTAATGAATCTGTGATTGCCCTTCTCCGTGGAAATATCTGCCCTGGTATCCATTTTTAGGTAACACCTATAAGTGATATGATAGGATATGTGTCTTTCACTTTCTGACTTACTACAAGTCACGTGATTACTTCTAGACTCATCTACGGTGCTGCAAATGGCATTGTGTCCTTTTTTCCCTTGGCTTCTCTTCTGCCTTAGCGGGGTCCATTTTCAACAATGTGATTCCCTGAGGGTTGTGGATTAGCTGACCTGGGCAGCCTTACACTGCCGGCCCGCCCTCCCCAGGTGTGCCTCGTTGAGGTCAATATAAAGAGCGCTCCAGGCAGCAATAGCCTCTGAAGCTGTGCCTGACTCCATATTCTCCGCCCCGTCAGCAGTCTCGGGGCTGTGCTGGTGGGAGGGAGTGAGGGGCCACAGCTTTGTGAGTGGCCCGGTGTGAGTGGGGTTCTGCTGGCCTTTCTGCAGGAGTTGCCAGGCTGCCGCCTGTAAAGAAGAGGTTGTGTCACCCATACCTTCCGCTGGAATTTCTCTCCAGACAGAGGTGAGGAAGGAAAAAAGCAGTGGGGGCCGGGACAGGAGGGGTATCTCAGGCAGGGCAATGGAAAACTTCTGGAAGAGCGCCCGGGGCCAGGACCACCCTGGCTGGCCTGCAGGCATCAAGTTGGCCTGCGTGCTGTCGCTGGTGTAGCTCCACGGTCCTTCCTCTAGGCTTTCAAGCCCTTGTACATATTCAGGTGTTTTACCTGGAAAGGGTGGGAACAGTTCAGCAGCAGCTGGCCTGGGGCTCAGCTCACGTTTACTCACAGATGCCTCGGCACGGTCCCCCAGCTTTGCAATGAGGACGCTCCTTGCGTGGGGGGTGGGTTGATGGCTGTATGGGAGATGCTTCCCCACCTCTGACCAATTTCAGAATTGTTTACCACTGGAGCAAGTGCCCTGATAGGGTTTTCCTCTGTATAACTCGTGGGTTCAGGTTTATTTTTCTTTTATGGTTCAAGTTAGATTTTATTCCTCTTTTATGTATTTATAGATATAAGCATGGAAATAATTCATTCCTATAAATACATCTGTGTGACGGGAAGAACTTTTTTCTGTTTTATTTTTAAATTTTATTTTTTAAAATTTTGAAATTTAATTTTATTTATTTTTTTTATACAGCACCTTATTATTAGTTATGTATTTTATGCATATACATGTACACAGGTCAATCCCAAACTCCCAACTCATCCCACCACCACCACCCCATGGCTTCCCACACTTGGTGTCCATACGTTTGTTCTCTACCTCTGTGTCTCTATTTCTTCCCTGCAAACCAGTTCATCTGTACCATTTGTAGGCTCCACATATATGCATTAATATACAATATTTGTTTTCCTCTTTCTGACTTACTTCATTCTGTATGACAGTCTCTCGATCCATCGATGTCTCTACAAATGACCCAGTTTCATTCCTTTTAATGGCCGAGTAATATTCCATTTCATATATGTACCACATCTTTATCCATTCATCTGTCTGTGGGCATTTAGGTTGCTTCCATTACCTGGCTATTGTAAATAGTGCTGCAACGAACATTGTGGTGAATGTGCCTTTTTGAAATACGGTTTTCTCTGGGTATATGCCCAGAAGTGGGATTGCTGGATCAGATGGTAATTCTATTTCTAGTTTTTTTAAGGAAACTCCATACTGTTCTCCATAGTGACTGTATCAATTTACATTCCCACCAATAGTGGAAGAGGGCTCCTTTTGTCCACACCCTCCCCAGAATTGGTTGTTTGTAGATTTTCTGATGATGCCGATTCTAACAGGTGTGAGGTGAAACCTCATTGTAGTTTTGATTTGCATTTCTCTGATAATTAGTGCTGTTGAGCAGCTTTTCATGTGCGTCTTGGCCATCTCTGTGTCTCCTATGAAGAAACGTCTCTTTAGATCTTCTGCCCATTTTTTTTGGGTTGTTTGTTTTTTAATATTAAGCTGCATGAGCTGTTTATATATATTGGAGATTAAACCTCTGTCCATTGATTCGTCTGCAACGATTTTCGCCCATTCTGAGGGATGCCTTTTTCCATTCCCGTGTTTTTTAACAAAAAAGGAAAGAAAGGAAAAGAAGCAGAACACTAATGTGCATAAAATATGCCTTTTGAAACGGTCGTTTTGAAATATGGACGTCCTTTGAATTTTTTGGTCGATATGTGACCCCAGGATTTGTTTTCAGGGCAGGTGTCACTTATAAGCCTGCAATGATTTTGAATATCAACTGACCATTAGCGTTGGGATTAAAGCTGCTGTTGTGTGAAACGGCCACAAGGTGGCAGCAGTTCACCCTTACCAAATCTGGTTACTAGGGCAAGAGAGCCTCAGTGGAAGTGGTGTTCTAGATTGGAGTTTAGAATGGAATGTGCCAGGAGAAAGCCCGTCACGTTTGTCTCACTACTTCTTGTTCGTGTTTTTAATTTAATTTTTTATTTTTTCTTACAGCAAGTTTGATTACAACGTTTGGCTTGTTGTAGGTGTGGAAAATGTGGTTCTTTTACACATATACACATGTCTGTTCTTCCTGGGATCCTTTTCCCATGTACGTTATGACAGAATGTTGAGTAGTCCTCTCTTGGTATTCTGTAGGTCTTTGGTGATTATATATGTCACCTGTGTTTGTATATGTCTGTTAACCCCGATATCGTAATGAAACCAAACCTCACACCTTTCCATTGGTGAACCATAAGTTTGTTTAATGAATCTGTGATTGCCCTTCTCCGTGGAAATATCTGCCCTGGTATCCATTTTTAGGTAACACCTATAAGTGATATGATATGATATGTGTCTTTCACTTTCTGACTTACTACAAGTCACGTGATTACTTCTAGACTCATCTATGGTGCTGCAAATGGCATTGTGTCCTTTTTTCCCTTGGCTTCTCTTCTGCCTTAGCGGGGTCCATTTTCAACAATGTGATTCCCTGAGGGTTGTGGATTAGCTGACCTGGGCAGCCTTACCCTGCCGGCCCGCCCTCCCCAGGTGTGCCTCGTTGAGGTCAATATAAACAGTGCTCTAGGCAGCAATAGCCCCTGAAGCTGTGCCTGCCTCCATATTCTCTGCCCCGTCAGCAGTCTCGGGGCTGTGCTGGTGGGAGGGAGTGAGGGGCCACAGCTTTGTGGGTGGCCCGGTGTGAGTGGGGTTCTGCTGGCCTTTCTGCAGGAGTTGCCAGGCTACCGCCTGTAAAGAAGAGGTTGTGTCACCCATACCTTCCGCTGGAATTTCTCTCCAGACTGAGGTGAGGAAGGAAAAAAGCAGTGGGGGCCGGGACAGGAGGGGTATCTCAGGCAGGGCAATGGAAAGCTTCTGGAATAGCGCCCGGGGCCAGGACCACCCTGGCTGGCCTGCAGGCACCAAGTTGGCCTGCGTGCTGTCGCTGGTGTGGCTCCACGGTCCTTCCTCTAGGCTTTCAAGCCCTTGTACATATTCAGGTGTTTTACCTGGAAAGGGTGGGAACAGTTCAGCAGCAGCTGGCCTGGGGCTCAGCTCACGTTTAATCACAGATGCCTCGGCACGGTCCCCAAGCTTTGCAATGAGGACGCTCCTTGCGTGGGGGGTGGGTTGCTGGCTGTATGGGAGATGGTTCCCCACCTCTGACCAATTTCAGAATTGTTTACCACTGGAGCAAGTGCCCTGATAGGGTTTTCCTCTGTATAACTCGTGGGTTCAGGTTTTTTTTTCTTTTATGGTTCAAGTTAGATTTTATTCCTCTTTTATGTATTTATAGATAGAAGCATGGAAATAATTCATTCCTATAAATACATCTGTGTGAAGGGAAGAACTTTTCTCTGTTTTATTTTTAAATTTTATTTTTTAAAATTTTGAAATTTAATTTTATTTATTTTTTTTATACAGCACGTTATTATTAGTTATGTATTTTATGCATATACATGTACACAGGTCAATCCCAAACTCCGAACACATCCCACCACCACCACCCCATGGCTTCCCACACTTGGTGTCCATACGTTTGTTCTCTACCTCTGTGTCTCTATTTCTTCCCTGCAAACCAGTTCATCTGTACCATTTGTAGGCTCCACATATATGCATTAATATACAATATTTGTTTTCCTCTTTCTGACATACTTCATTCTGTATGACAGTCTCTCGATCCATCGATGACTCTACAAGTGACCCAGTTTCATTCCTTTTTATGGCCGAGTAATATTCCATTTTATATATGTACCACATCTTTATCCATTCATCTGTCTGTGGGCATTTAGGTTGCTTCCATTACCTGGCTATTGTAAATAGTGCTGCAATGAATATTGTGGTGAATGTGCCTTTTTGATTTACGGTTTTCTCTGGGTATATGCCCAGAAGTGGGATTGCTGGATCAGATGGTAATTCTATTTCTAGTTTTTTTAAGGAAACTCCATACTGTTCTCCATAGTGACTGTATCAATTTACATTCCCACCAATAGTGGAAGAGGGCTCCTTTTGTCCACACCCTCCCCAGAATTGGTTGTTTGTAGATTTTCTGATGATGCCGATTCTAACAGGTGTGAGGTGAAACCTCATTGTAGTTTTGATTTGCATTTCTCTGATAATTAGTGCTGTTGAGCAGCTTTTCATGTGCGTCTTGGCCATCTCTGTGTCTCCTTTGAAGAAACGTCTCTTTAGATCTTCTGCCCATTTTTTTTGGGTTGTTTGTTTTTTTTAATATTAAGCTGCATGAGCTCTTTATATATATTGGAGATTAAACCTCTGTCCATTGATTCGTCTGCAACGATTTTCGCCCATTCTGAGGGATGCCTTTTTCCATTCCTGTGTTTTTTAACAAAAAAGGAAAGAAAGGAAAAGAAGCAGAACACTAATGTGCATAAAATATGCCTTTTGAAAAGGTCGTTTTGAAATATGGACGTCCTTTGAATATTTTGGTCGATATGTGACCCCAGGATTTGTTTTCAGGGCAGGTGTCACTTATAGGCCTGCAATGATGTTGAATATCAACTGACCATTAGCGTTGGGATTAAAGCTGCTGTTGTGTGAAACGGCCACAAGTTGGCAGCAGTTCACCCTTACCAAATCTGGTTACTAGGGCAAGAGAGCCTCAGTGGAAGTGGTGTTCTAGATTGGAGTTTAGAATGGAATGTGCCAGGAGAAAGCCCCTCACGTTTGTCTCACTACTTCTTGTTCGTGTTTTTAATTTAATTTTTTTATTTTTTATTACAGCAAGTTTGATTACAACGTTTGGCTTGTTGTAGGTGTGGAAGATGTGGTTCTTTTACACATATACAGATGACTGTCCTTCTTGGGATCCTTTTCCCATGTACGTTATGACAGAATGTTGAGTAGTCCTCTCTTGGTATTCTGTAGGTCTTTGGTGATTATATATGTCACCTGTGTTTGTATATGTCTGTTAACCCCGATATCGTAAAGAAACCAATCCTCACACCTTTCCATTGGTGAACCATAAGTTTGTTTAATGAATCTGTGATTGCCCTTCTGCGTGGAAATATCTGCCCTGGTATCCATTTTTAGGTAACACCTATAAGTGATATGATAGGATATGTGTCTTTCACTTTCTGACTTACTACAAGTCACGTGATTACTTCTAGACTCATCTATGGTGCTGCAAATGGCATTGTGTCCTTTTTTCCCTTGGCTTCTCTTCTGCCTTAGCGGGGTCCATTTTCAACAATGTGATTCCCTGAGGGTTGTGGATTAGCTGACCTGGGCAGCCTTACCTTGCTGGCCCGCCCTCCCCAGGTGTGCCTCGTTGAGGTCAATATAAAGAGCGCTCCAGGCAGCAATAGCCGCTGAAGCTGTGTTTGACTCCATATTCTCTGCCCTGTCAGCAGTCTCGGGGCTCTGCTGGTGGGAGGGAGTGAGGGGCCACAGCTTTGTGGGTGGCCCGGTGTGAGTGGGGTTCTGCTGGCCTTTCTGCAGGAGTTGCCAGGCTGCCGCCTGTAAAGAAGAGGTTGCGTCACACATACATTCTGCTGGAATTTCTCTCCGGACAGAGGTGAGGAAGGAAAAAAGCAGTGGGGTCCGGGACAGGAGGGGTATCTCAGGCAGGGCAATGGAAAGCTTCTGGAAGAGCGCCCGGGGCCAGGACCACCCTGGCTGGCCTTCAGGCACCAAGTTGGCCTGCGTGTTGTCGCTGGTGTGGCTCCACGGTCCTTCCTCTAGGCTTTCAAGCCCTTGTACCTATTCAGGTGTTTTACCTGGAAAGGGTGGGAACAGTTCAGCAGCAGCTGGCCTGGGGCTCAGCTCACCTTTACTCACAGATGCCTCAGCACGGTCCCCCAGCTTTGCAATGAGGACGCTCCTTGCGTGGGGGGTGGGTTGATGGCTGTATGGGAGATGGTTCCACACCTCTGACCAATTTCAGAATTGTTTACCACTGGAGCAAGTGCCCTGATAGGGTTTTCCTCTGTATAACTCGTGGGTTCAGGTTTATTTTTCTTTTATGGTTCAAGTTAGATTTTATTCCTCTTTTATGTATTTATAGATATAAGCATGGAAATAATTCATTCCTATAAATACATCTGTGTGACGGGAAGAACTTTTTTCTGTTTTATTTTTAAATTTTATTTTTTAAAATTTTGAAATTTAATTTTATTTATTTTTTTTATACAGCACGTTATTATTAGTTATGTATTATATGCATATACATGTACACAGGTCAATCCCAAACTCCCAACTCATCCCACCACCACCACACCATGGCTTCCCACACTTGGTGTCCATACGTTTGTTCTCTACCTCTGTGTCTCTATTTCTTCCCTGCAAACCAGTTCATCTGTACCATTTGTAGGCTCCACATATATGCATTAATATACAATATTTGTTTTCCTCTTTCTGACTTACTTCATTCTGTATGACAGTCTCTCGATCCATCGATGTCTCTACAAATGACCCAGTTTCATTCCTTTTAATGGCCGAGTAATATTCCATTTCATATATGTACCACATCTTTATCCATTCATCTGTCTGTGGGCATTTAGGTTGCTTCCATTACCTGGCTATTGTAAATAGTGCTGCAACGAACATTGTGGTGAATGTGCCTTTTTGAAATACGGTTTTCTCTGGGTATATGCCCAGAAGTGGGATTGCTGGATCAGATGGTAATTCTATTTCTAGTTTTTTTAAGGAAACTCCATACTGTTCTCCATAGTGACTGTATCAATTTTTATTCCCACCAATAGTGGAAGAGGGCTCCTTTTGTCCACACCCTCCCCAGAATTGGTTGTTTGTAGATTTTCTGATGATGCCGATTCTAACAGGTGTGAGGTGAAACCTCATTGTAGTTTTGATTTGCATTTCTCTAATAATTAGTGCTGTTCAGCAGCTTTTCATGTGCGTCTTGGCCATCTCTGTTTCTCCTTTGAAGAAACGTCTCTTTAGATCTTCTGCCCATTTTTTTTGGGGGTTGTTTGTTTTTTTAAATATTAAGCTGCATGAGCTGTTTATATATATTGGAGATTAAACCTCTGTCCATTGATTCGTCTGCAACGATTTTCGCCCATTCTGTGGGATGCCTTTTTCCATTCCCGTGTTTTTTAACAAAAAAGGAAAGAAAGGAAAAGAAGCAGAACACTAATGTGCGTAAAATATGCCTTTTGAAACGGTCGTTTTGAAATATGGACGTCCTTTGAATTTTTTGGTCGATATGTGACCCCAGGATTTGTTTTCAGGGCAGGTGTCATTTACAGGCCTGCAATGATTTTGAATATCAACTGACCATTAGCATTGGGATTAAAGCTGCTGTTGTGTGAAACGGCCACAAGGTGGCAGCAGTTCACCCTTACCAAATCTGATTACTAGGGCAAGAGAGCCTCAGTGGAAGTGGTGTTCTAGATTGGAGTTTAGAATGGAATGTGCCAGGAGAAAGCCCCTCACGTTTGTCTCACTACTTCTTGTTCGTGTTTTTAATTTAATTTTTTATTTTTTATTACAGCAAGTTTGATTACAATGTTTGCCTTGTTGTAGGTGTGGAAGATGTGGTTCTTTTACACATATACACATGTCTGTTCTTCCTGGGATCCTTTTCCCATGTACGTTATGACAGAATGTTGAGTAGTCCTCTCTTGGTATTCTGTAGGTGTTTGGTGATTATATATGTCACCTGTGTTTGTATATGTCTGTTAACCCCGATATCGTAATGAAACCAAACCTCACACCCTTCCATTGGTGAACCATAAGTTTGTTTAATGAATCTGTGATTGCCCTTCTCCGTGGAAATATCTGCCCTGGTATCCATTTTTAGGTAACACCTATAAGTGATATGATATGATATGTGTCTTTCACTTTCTGACTTACTACAAGTCACGTGATTACTTCTAGACTCATCTATGGTGCTGCAAATGGCATTGTGTCCTTTTTTCCCTTGGCTTCTCTTCTGCCTTAGCGGGGTCCATTTTCAACAATGTGATTCCCTGAGGGTTGTGGATTAGCTGACCTGGGCAGCCTTACCCTGCCGGCCCGCCCTCCCCAGGTGTGCCTCGTTGAGGTCAATATAAACAGTGCTCCAGGAAGCAATAGCCCCTGAAGCTGTGCCTGCCTCCATATTCTCTGCCCCGTCAGCAGTCTCGGGGCTGTGCTGGTGGGAGGGAGTGAGGGGCCACAGCTTTGTGGGTGGCCCGGTGTGAGTGGGGTTCTGCTGGCCTTTCTGCAGGAGTTGCCAGGCTGCCGCCTGTAAAGAAGAGGTTGTGTCACCCATACCTTCCGCTGGAATTTCTCTCCAGACTGAGATGAGGAAGGAAAAAAGCAGTGGGGGCCGGGACAGGAGGGGTATCTCAGGCAGGGCAATGGAAAGCTTCTGGAAGAGCGCCCGGGGCCAGGACCACCCTGGCTGGCCTGCAGGCACCAAGTTGGCCTGCGTGCTGTCGCTGGTATGGCTCCACGGTCCTTCCTCTAGGCTTTCAAGCCCTTGTACATATTCAGGTGTTTTACCTGGAAAGGGTGGGAACAGTTCAGCAGCAGCTGGCCTGGGGCTCAGCTCACGTTTACTCACAGATGCCTCGGCACGGTCCCCCAGCTTTGCAATGAGGACGCTCCTTGCATGGTGGGTGGGTTGCTGGCTGTATGGGAGATGGTTCCCCACCTCTGACCAATTTCAGAATTGTTTACCACTGGAGCAAGTGCCCTGATAGGGTTTTCCTCTGTATAACTCGTGGGTTCAGGTTTTTTTTTTTCTTTTATGGTTCAAGTTAGATTTTATTCCTCTTTTATGTATTTATAGATAGAAGCATGGAAATAATTCATTCCTATAAATACATCTGTGTGAAGGGAAGAACTTTTCTCTGTTTTATTTTTAAATTTTATTTTTTAAAATTTTGAAATTTAATTTTATTTATTTTTTTTATACAGCACGTTATTATTAGTTATGTATTTTATGCATATACATGTATACAGGTCAATCCCAAACTCCCAACTCATCCCACCACCACCACCCCATGGCTTCCCACACTTGGTGTCCATACGTTTGTTCTCTACCTCTGTGTCTCTATTTCTTCCCTGCAAACCAGTTCATCTGTACCATTTGTAGGCTCCACATATATGCATTAATATACAATATTTGTTTTCCTCTTTCTGACTTACTTCATTCTGTATGACAGTCTCTCGATCCATCGATGTCTCTACAAATGACCCAGTTTCATTCCTTTTAATGGCCGAGTAATATTCCATTTCATATATGTACCACATCTTTATCCATTCATCTGTCTGTGGGCATTTAGGTTGCTTCCATTACCTGGCTATTGTAAATAGTGCTGCAACGAACATTGTGGTGAATGTGCCTTTTTGATTTACGGTTTTCTCTGGGTATATGCCCAGAAGTGGGATTGCTGGATCAGATGATAATTCTATTTCTAGTTTTTTTAAGGAAACTCCATACTGTTCTCCATAGTGACTGTATCAATTTACATTCCCACCAATAGTGGAAGAGGGCTCCTTTTGTCCACACCCTCCCCAGAATTGGTTGTTTGTAGATTTTCTGATGATGCCGATTCTAACAGGTGTGAGGTGAAACCTCATTGTAGATTTGATTTGCATTTCTCTGATAATTAGTGCTGTTGAGCAGCTTTTCATGTGCGTCTTGGCCATCTCTGTGTCTCCTATGAAGAAACGTCTCTTTAGATCTTCTGCCCATTTTTTTTGGATTGTTTGTTTTTTTAATATTAAGCTGCATGACCTGTTTATATATATTGGAGATTAAACCTCTGTCCATTGATTCGTCTGCAACGATTTTTGCCCATTCTGAGGGATGCCTTTTTCCATTCCCGTGTTTTTTAACAAAAAAGGAAAGAAAGGAAAAGAAGCAGAACACTAATGTGCGTAAAATATGCCTTTTGAAACGGTCGTTTTGAAATATGGACGTCCTTTGAATTTTTTGGTCGATATGTGACCCCAGGATTTGTTTTCAGGGCAGGTGTCATTTACAGGCCTGCAATGATTTTGAATATCAACTGACCATTAGCGTTGGGATTAAAGCTGCTGTTGTGTGAAACGGCCACAAGGTGGCAGCAGTTCACCCTTACCAAATCTGGTTACTCGGGCAAGAGAGCCTCAGTGGAAGTGGTGTTCTAGATTGGAGTTTAGAATGGAATGTGCCAGGAGAAAGCCCCTCACGTTTGTCTCACTACTTCTTGTTCGTGTTTTTAATTTAATTTTTTATTTTTTCTTACAGCAAGTTTGATTACAATGTTTGGCTTGTTGTAGGTGTGGAAGATGTGGTTCTTTTACACATATACACATGTCTGTTCTTCCTGGGATCCTTTTCCCATGTACGTTATGACAGAATGTTGAGTAGTCCTCTCTTGGTATTCTGTAGGTCTTTGGTGATTATATATGTCACCTGTGTTTGTATATGTCTGTTAACCCCAATATCGTAATGAAACCAATCCTCACACCTTTCCATTGGTGAACCATAAGTTTGTTTAATGAATCTGTGATTGCCCTTCTCCGTGGAAATATCTGCCCTGGTATCCATTTTTAGGTAACACCTATAAGTGATATGATATGATATGTGTCTTTCACTTTCTGACTTACTACAAGTCACGTGATTACTTCTAGACTCATCTATGGTGCTGCAAATGGCATTGTGTCCTTTTTTCCCTTGGCTTCTCTTCTGCCTTAGCGGGGTCCATTTTCAACAATGTGATTCCCTGAGGGTTGTGGATTAGCTGACCTGGGCAGCCTTACCCTGCCGGCCCGCCCTCCCCAGGTGTGCCTCGTTGACTTCAATATAAACAGTGCTCCAGGCAGCAATAGCCCCTGAAGCTGTGCCTGCCTCCATATTCTCTGCCCCGTCAGCAGTCTCGGGGCTGTGCTGGTGGGAGGGAGTGAGGGGCCACAGCTTTGTGGGTGGCCCGGTGTGAGTGGGGTTCTGCTGGCCTTTCTGCAGCAGTTGCCAGGCTGCCGCCTGTAAAGAAGAGGTTGTGTCACTCATACCTTCCGCTGGAATTTATCTCCGGACAGGGGTGAGGAAGGAAAAAAAGCAGTGGGGGCCGGGACAGGAGGGGTATCTCAGGCAGGGCAATGGAAAGCTTCTGGAAGAGCGCCCGGGGCCAAGACCACCCTGGCTGGCCTTCAGGCACCAAGTTGGCCTGCGTGTTGTCGCTGGTGTGGCTCCACGGTCCTTCCTCTAGGCTTTCAAGCCCTTGTACATATTCAAGTGTTTTACCTGGAAAGGGTGGGAACAGTTCAGCAGCAGCTGGCCTGGGGCTCAGCTCACGTTTACTCACAGATGCCTCGGCACGGTCCCCCAGCTTTGCAATGAGGACGCTCCTTGCGTGGGGGGTGGGTTGATGGCTGTATGGGAGATGGTTCCCCACCTCTGACCAATTTCAGAATTGTTTACCACTGGAGCAAGTGCCCTGATAGGGTTTTCCTCTGTATAACTCGTGGGTTCAGGTTTTTTTTTCTTTTATGGTTCAAGTTAAATTTTATTCCTCTTTTATGTATTTATAGATATAAGCATGGAAATAATTCATTCCTATAAATACATCTGTGTGACGGGAAGAACGTTTTTCTGTTTTATTTTTAAATTTTATTTTTTAAAATTTTGAAATTTAATTTTATTTATTTTTTTTATACAGCACATTATTATTAGTTATGTATTTTATGCATATACATGTACACAGGTCAATCCCAAACTCCCAACTCATCCCACCACCACCACCCCATGGCTTCCCACACTTGGTGTCCATACGTTTGTTCTCTACCTCTGTGTCTCTATTTCTTCCCTGCAAACCAGTTCATCTGTACCATTTGTAGGCTCCACATATATGCATTAATATACAATATTTGTTTTCCTCTTTCTGACTTACTTCATTCTGTATGACAGTCTCTCGATCCATCGATGTCTCTACAAATGACCCAGTTTCATTCCTTTTTATGGCCGAGTAATATTCCATTTCATATATGTACCACATCTTTATCCATTCATCTGTCTGTGGGCATTTAGGTTGCTTCCATTACCTGGTTATTGTAAATAGTGCTGCAATGAATATTGTGGTGAATGTGCCTTTTTGATTTACGGTTTTCTCTGGGTATATGCCCAGAAGTGGGATTGCTGGATCAGATGGTAATTCTATTTCTAGTTTTTTTATGGAAACTCCATACTGTTCTCCATAGTGACTGTATCAATTTACATTCCCACCAATAGTGGAAGAGGGCTCCTTTTGTCCACACCCTCCCCAGAATTGGTTGTTTGTAGATTTTCTGATGATGCCGATTCTAACAGGTGTGAGGTGAAACCTCATTGTAGATTTGATTTGCATTTCTCTGATAATTAGTGCTGTTGAGCAGCTTTTCATGTGCGTCTTGGCCATCTCTGTGTCTCCTTTGAAGAAACGTCTCTTTAGATCTTCTGCCCATTTTTTTTGGGTTGTTTGTTTTTTTAATATTAAGCTGCATGTGCTGTTTATATATATTGGAGATTAAACCTCTGTCCATTGATTCGTCTGCAACGATTTTCGCCCATTCTGAGGGATGCCTTTTTCCATTCCCATGTTTTTTAACAAAAAAGGAAAGAAAGGAAAAGAAGCAGAACACTAATGTGCGTAAAATATGCCTTTTGAAACGGTCGTTTTGAAATATGGACGTCCTTTGAATTTTTTGGTCGATATGTGACCCCAGGATTTGTTTTCAGGGCAGGTGTCATTTACAGGCCTGCAATGATTTTGAATATCAACTGACCATTAGCGTTGGGATTAAAGCTGCTGTTGTGTGAAACGGCCACAAGGTGGCAGCAGTTCACCCTTACCAAATCTGGTTACTAGGGCAAGAGAGCCTCAGTGGAAGTGGTGTTCTAGATTGGAGTTTAGAATGGAATGTGCCAGGAGAAAGACCCTCACGTTTGTCTCACTACTTCTTGTTCGTGTTTTTAATTTAATTTTTTATTTTTAATTACAGCAAGTTTGATTACAACGTTTGGCTTGTTGTAGGAGTAGAAGATGTGGTTCTTTTACACATATACACATGTCTGTTCTTCCTGGGATACTTTTCCCATGTACGTTATGACAGAATGTTGAGTAGTCCTCTCTTGGTATTCTGTAAGTCTTTGGTGATTATATATGTCACCTGTGTTTGTATATGTCTGTTAACCCCGATATCGTAATGAAACCAATCCTCACACCTTTCCACTGGTGAACCATAAGTTTGTTTAATGAATCTGTGATTGCCCTTCTCCGTGGAAATATCTGCCCTGGTATCCATTTTTAGGTAACACCTATAAGTGATATGATATGATATGTGTCTTTCACTTTCTGACTTACTACATGTCACGTGATTACTTCTAGACTCATCTACGGTGCTGCAAATGGCATTGTGTCCTTTTTTCCCTTGGCTTCTCTTCTGCCTTAGCGGGGTCCATTTTCAACAATGTGATTCCCTGAGGGTTGTGGATTAGCTGACCTGGGCAGCCTTACCATGCCGGCCCGCCCTCCCCAGGTGTGCCTCGTTGAGGTCAATATAAAGAGCGCTCCAGGCAGCAATAGCCCCTGAAGCTGTGCCTGACTCCATATTCTCTGCCCCGTCAGCAGTCTCGGGGCTGTGCTGGTGGGAGGGAGTGAGGGGCCACAGCTTTGTGGGTGGCCCGGTGTGAGTGGGGTTCTGCTGGCCTTTCTGCAGGAGTTGCCAGGCTGCCGCCTGTAAAGAAGAGGTTGTGTCACCCATACCTTCCGCTGGAATTTCTCTCGGGACAGAGGTGCGGAAGGAAAAAAGCAGTGGGGGCCGGGACAGGAGGGGTATCTCAGGCAGGGCAATGGAAAGCTTCTGGAAGAGCGCCCGTGGCCAGGACCACCCTGGCTGGCCTGCAGGCACCAAGTTGGCCTGCGTGCTGTCGCTGGTGTGGCTCCACGGTCCTTCCTCTAGGCTTTCAAGCCCTTGTACATATTCAGGTGTTTTACCTGGAAAGGGTGGGAACAGTTCAGCAGCAGCTGGCCTGGGGCTCAGCTCACGTTTACTCACAGATGCCTCGGCACGGTCCCCCAGCTTTGCAATGAGGACGCTCCTTGCGTGGGGGGTGGGTTGATGGCTGTATGGGAGATGCTTCCCCACCTCTGACCAATTTCAGAATTGTTTACCACTGGAGCAAGTGCCCTGATAGGGTTTTGCTCTATGACTCGTGGGTTCAGGTTTTTTTTTTCTTTTATGGTTCAAGTTAGATTTTATTCCTCTTTTATGTATGTATAGATATAAGCATGGAAATAATTCATTCCTATAAATACATCTGTGTGACGGGAAGAACTTTTTTCTGTTTTATTTTTAAATTTTATTTTTTAAAATTTTGAAATTTAATTTTATTTATTTTTTTATACAGCACGTTATTATTAGTTATGTATTTTATGCATATACATGTACACAGGTCAATCCCAAACTCCCAACTCATCCCACCACCACCACCCCATGGCTTACCACACTTGGTGTCCATACGTTTGTTCTCTACCTCTGTGTCTCTATTTCTTCCCTGCAAACCAGTTCATCTGTACCATTTGTAGGCTCCACATATATGCATTAATATACAATATTTGTTTTCCTCTTTCTGCCTTACTTCATTCTGTATGACAGTCTCTCGATCCATCGATGTCTCTACAAATGACCCAGTTTCATTCCTTTTTATGGCCGAGTAATATTCCATTTCATATATGTACCACATCTTTATCCATTCATCTGTCTGTGGGCATTTAGGTTGCTTCCATTACCTGGCTATTGTAAATAGTGCTGCAACGAACATTGTGGTGAATGTGCCTTTTTGAAATACGGTTTTCTCTGGGTATATGCCCAGAAGTGGGATTGCTGGATCAGATGGTAATTCTATTTCTAGTTTTTTTAAGGAAACTCCATACTGTTCTCCATAGTGACTGTATCAATTTACATTCCCACCAATAGTGGAAGAGGGCTCCTTTTGTCCACACCCTCCCCAGAATTGGTTGTTTGTAGATTTTCTGATGATGCCGATTCTAACAGGTGTGAGGTGAAACCTCATTTTAGTTTTGATTTGCATTTCACTGATAATTAGTGCTGTTGAGCAGCTTTTCATGTGCGTCTTGGCCATCTCTGTGTCTCCTTTGAAGAAACGTCTCTTTAGATCTTTTGCCCATTTTTTTTGGGTTGTTTGTTTTTTTTAATATTAAGCTGCATGAGCTGTTTATATATATTGGAGATTAAACCTCTGTCCATTGATTCGTCTGCAACGATTTTCGCCCATTCTGAGGGATGCCTTTTTCCATTCCCGTGTTTTTTAACAAAAAAGGAAAGAAAGGAAAAGAAGCAGAACACTAATGTGCATAAAATATGCCTTTTGAAACGGTCGTTTTGAAATATGGACGTCCTTTGAATTTTTTGGTTGATATGTGACCCCAGGATTTGTTTTCAGGGCAGGTGTCACTTATAGGCCTGCAATGATTTCGAATGTCAACTGACCATTAGCGTTGGGATTAAAGCTGCTGTTGTGTGAAACGGCCACAAGGTGGCAGCAGTTCACCCTTACCAAATCTGGTTACTAGGGCAAGAGAGCCTCAGTGGAAGTGGTGTTCTAGATTGGAGTTTAGAATGGAATGTGCCAGGAGAAAGCCCCTCACGTTTGTCTCACTACTTCTTGTTCGTGTTTTTAATTTAATTTTTTATTTTTTATTACAGCAAGTTTGATTACAACGTTTGGCTTGTTGTAGGTGTGGAAGATGTGGTTCTTTTACACATATACAGATGACTGTTCTTCTTGGGATCCTTTTCCCATGTACGTTATGACAGAATGTTGAGTAGTCCTCTCTTGGTATTCTGTAGGTCTTTGGTGATTATATATGTCACCTGTGTTTGTATATGTCTGTTAACCCCGATATCGTAATGAAACCAATCCTCACACCTTTCCATTGGTGAACCATAAGTTTGTTTAATGAATCTGTGATTGCCCTTCTCCGTGGAAATATCTGCCCTGGTATCCATTTTTAGGTAACACCTATAAGTGATATGATATGATATGTGTCTTTCACTTTCTGACTTCCTACAAGTCACGTGATTACTTCTAGACTCATCTACGGTGCTGCAAATGGCATTGTGTCCTTTTTTCCCTTGGCTTCTCTTCTGCCTTAGCGGGGTCCATTTTCAACAATGTGATTCCCTGAGGGTTGTGGATTAGCTGACCTTGGCAGCCTTACCCTGGGGCCCGCCCTCCCCAGGGGTGCCTCGTTGAGGTCAATATAAACAGTGCTCCAGGCAGCAATAGCCCCTGAAGCTGTGCCTGACTCCATATTCTCTGCCCCGTCAGCAGTCTCGGGGCTGTGCTGGTGGGAGGGAGTGAGGGGCCACAGCTTTGTGGGTGGCCCGGTGTGAGTGGGGTTCTGCTGGCCTTTCTGCAGGAGTTGCCAGGCTGCCGCCTGTAAAGAAGAGGTTGTGTCACCCATACCTTCCGCTGGAATTTCTCTCCGGACAGAGGTGAGGAAGGAAAAAAGCAGAGGGGGCCGGGACAGGAGGGGTATCTCAGGCAGGGAAATGGAAATCTTCTGGAAGAGCGCCCGGGGCCAGGACCACCCTGGCTGGCCTGCAGGCACCAAGTTGGCCTGCGTGCTGTCGCTGGTGTGGCTCCACGGTCCTTCCTCTAGGCTTTCAAGCCCTTGTACATATTCAGGTGTTTTATCTGGAAAGGGTGGGAACAGTTCAGCAGCAGCTGGACTGGGGCTCAGCTCACGTTTACTCACAGATGCCTTGGCACGGTCCCCCAGCTTTGCAATGAGGATGCTCCTTGCGTGGGGGGTGGGTTGATGGCTGTATGGGAGATGGTTCCCCACCTCTGACCAATTTCAGAATTGTTTACCACTGGAGCAAGTGCCCTGATAGGGTTTTCCTCTGTATAACTCGTGGGTTCAGGTTTTTTTTTTTCTTTTATGTTTCAAGTTAGATATTATTCCTCTTTTATGTATTTATAGATATAAGCATGGAAATAATTCATTCCTATAAATACATCTGTGTGACGGGAAGAACTTTTTTCTGTTTTATTTTTAAATTTTATTTTTTAAAATTTTGAAATTTAATTTTATTTATTTTTTTTATACAGCACGTTATTATTAGTTATGTATTTTATGCATATACATGTACACAGGTCAATCCCAAACTCCCAACTCATCCCACCACCACCACCCCATGGCTTCCCACACTTGGTGTCCATACGTTTGTTCTCTACCTCTGTGTCTCTATTTCTTCCCTGCAAATCAGTTCATCTGTACCATTTGTAGGCTCCACATATATGCATTAATATACAATATTTGTTTTCCTCCTTCTGACTTACTTCATTCTGTATGACAGTCTCTCGATCCATCGATGTCTCTACAAATGACCCAGTTTCATTCCTTTTTATGGCCGAGTAATATTCCATTTCATATATGTACCACATCTTTATCCATTCATCTGTCTGTGGGCATTTAGGTTGCTTCCATTACCTGGCTATTGTAAATAGTGCTGCAACGAACATTGTGGTGAATGTGCCTTTTTGAAATATGGTTTTCTCTGGGTATATGCCCAGAAGTGGGATTGCTGGATCAGATGGTAATTCTATTTCTAGTTTTTTTAAGGAAACTCCATACTGTTCTCCATAGTGACTGTATCAATTTACATTCCCACCAATAGTGGAAGAGGGCTCCTTTTGTCCACACCCTCCCCAGAATTGGTTGTTTGTAGATTTTCTGATGATGCCGATTCTAACAGGTGTGAGGTGAAACCTCATTGTAGTTTTGATTTGCATTTCTCTGATAATTAGTGCTGTTGAGCAGCTTTTCATGTGCGTCTTGGCCATCTCTGTGTCTCCTTTGAAGAAACGTCTCTTTAGATCTTCTGCCCATTTTTTTTTGGTTTGTTTGTTTTTTTAATATTAAGCTGCATGAGCTGTTTATATATATTGGAGATTAAACCTCTGTCCATTGATTCATCTGCAACGATTTTCGCCCATTCTGTGGGATGCCTTTTTCCATTCCCGTGTTTTTTAACAAAAAAGGAAAGAAAGGAAAAGAAGCAGAACACTAATGTGCGTAAAATATGCCTTTTGAAACGGTCGTTTTGAAATATGGACGTCCTTTGAATTTTTTGGTCGATATGTGACCCCAGGATTTGTTTTCAGGGCAGGTGTCATTTACAGGCCTGCAATGATTTTGAATATCAACTGACCATTAGCGTTGGGATTAAAGCTGCTGTTGTGTGAAACGGCCACAAGGTGGCAGCAGTTCACCCTTACCAAATCTGGTTACTAGGGCAAGAGAGCCTCAGTGGAAGTGGTGTTCTAGATTGGAGTTTAGAATGGAATGTGCCAGGAGAAAGCCCCTCACGTTTGTCTCACTACTTCTTGTTCGTGTTTTTAATTTAATTTTTTATTTTTTATTACAGCAAGTTTGATTACAATGTTTGGCTTGTTGTAGGTGTGGAAGATGTGGTTCTTTTACACATATACACATGTCTGTTCTTCCTGGGATCCTTTTCCCATGTACGTTATGACAGAATGTTGAGTAGTCCTTTCTTGGTATTCTGTAGGTGTTTGGTGATTTTATATGTCACCTGTGTTTGTATATGTCTGTTAACCCCGATATCGTAATGAAACCAATCCTCACACCTTTCCACTGGTGAACCATAAGTTTGTTTAATGAATCTGTGATTGCCCTTCTCCGTGGAAATATCTGCCCTGGTATCCATTTTTAGGTAACACCTATAAGTGATATGATATGATATGTGTCTTTCACTTTCTGACTTCCTACAAGTCACGTGATTACTTCTAGACTCATCTACGGTGCTGCAAATGGCATTGTGTCCTTTTTTCCCTTGGCTTCTCTTCTGCCTTAGCGGGGTCCATTTTCAACAATGTGATTCCCTGAGGGTTGTGGATTAGCTGACCTGGGCAGCCTTACCATGCCGGCCCGCCCTCCCCAGGTGTGCCTCGTTGAGGTCAATATAAAGAGCGCTCCAGGCAGCAATAGCCCCTGAAGCTGTGCCTGACTCCATATTCTCTGCCCCGTCAGCAGTCTCGGGGCTGTGCTGGTGGGAGGGAGTGAGGGGCCACAGCTTTGTGGGTGGCCCGGTGTGAGTGGGGTTCTGCTGGCCTTTCTGCAGGAGTTGCCAGGCTGCCGCCTGTAAAGAAGAGGTTGTGTCACCCATACCTTCCGCTGGAATTTCTCTCGGGACAGAGGTGCGGAAGGAAAAAAGCAGTGGGGTCCGGGACAGGAGGGGTATCTCAGGCAGGGCAATGGAAAGCTTCTGGAAGAGCGCCCGGGGCCAGGACCACCCTGGCTGGCCTGCAGGCACCAAGTTGGCCTGCGTGCTGTCGCTGGTATGGCTCCACGGTCCTTCCTCTAGGCTTTCAAGCCCTTGTACATATTGAGGTGTTTTACCTGGAAAGGGTGGGAACAGTTCAGCAGCAGCTGGCCTGGGGCTCAGCTCACGTTTACTCACAGATACCTCGGCACGGTCCCCCAGCTTTGCAATGAGGACGCTCCTTGCGTGGGGGGTGGGTTGATGGCTGTATGGGAGATGCTTCCCCACCCCTGACCAATTTCAGAATTGTTTACGACTGGAGCAAGTGCCCTGATAGGGTTTTCCTCTGTATAACTGTTGGGTTCAGGTTTTTTTTTCTTTTATGGTTCAAGTTAGATTTTATTCCTCTTTTATGTATTTATACATATAAGCATGGAAATAATTCATTCCTATAAATACATCTGTGTGACGGGAATAACTTTTTTCTGTTTTATTTTTAAATTTTATTTTTTAAAATTTTGAAATTTAATTTTATTTATTTTTTTATACAGCACATTATTATTAGTTATGTATATTATGCATATACATGTATACAGGTCAATCCCAAACTCCCAACTCATCCCACCACCACCACCCCATGGCTTCCCACACTTGGTGTCCATACGTTTGTTCTCTACCTCTGTGTCTCTATTTCTTCCCTGCAAACCAGTTCATCTGTACCAATTTTAGGCTCCACATATATGCATTAATATACAATATTTGTTTTCCTCTTTCTGACTTACTTCATTCTGTATGACAGTCTCTCGATCCATCGATGTCTCTACAAATGACCCAGTTTCATTCCTTTTTATGGCCGAGTAATATTCCATTTCATATATGTACCACATCTTTATCCATTCATCTGTCTGTGGGCATTTAGGTTGCTTCCATTACCTGGCTATTGTAAATAGTGCTGCAACGAACATTGTGGTGAATGTGCCTTTTTGATTTACGGTTTTCTCTGGGTATATGCCCAGAAGTGGGATTGCTGGATCAGATGGTAATTCTATTTCTAGATTTTTTAAGGAAACTCCATACTGTTCTCCATAGTGACTGTATCAATTTACATTCCCACCAATAGTGGAAGAGGGCTCCTTTTGTCCACACCCTTCCCAGAATTGGTTGTTTGTAGATTTTCTGATGATGCCGATTCTAACAGGTGTGAGGTGATACCTCATTGTAGTTTTGATTTGCATTTCTCTGATAATTAGTGCTGTTGAGCAGCTTTTCATGTGCGTCTTGGCCATCTCTGTGTCTCCTTTGAAGAAACGTCTCTTTAGATCTTCTGCCCATTTTTTTTGGGTTGTTTGTTTTTTTAATATTAAGCTGCATGAGCTGTTTATATATATTGGAGATTAAACCTCTGTCCATTGATTCGTCTGCAACGATTTTCGCCCATTCTGTGGGATGCCTTTTTCCATTCCCGTGTTTTTTAACAAAAAAGGAAAGAAAGGAAAAGAAGCAGAACACTAATGTGCGTAAAATATGCCTTTTGAAACGGTCGTTTTGAAATATGGACGTCCTTTGAATTTTTTGGTCGATATGTGACCCCAGGATTTGTTTTCAGGGCAGGTGTCATTTACAGGCCTGCAATGATTTTGAATATCAACTGACCATTAGCGTTGGGATTAAAGCTGCTGTTGTGTGAAACGGCCACAAGGTGGCAGCAGTTCACCCTTACCAAATCTGGTTACTAGGGCAAGAGAGCCTCAGTGGAAGTGGTGTTCTAGATTGGAGTTTAGAATGGAATGTGCCAGGAGAAAGCCCCTCACGTTTGTCTCACTACTTCTTGTTCGTGTTTTTAATTTAATTTTTTTATTTTTTATTACAGCAAGTTTGATTACAATGTTTGGCTTGTTGTAGGTGTGGAAGATGTGGTTCTTTTACACATATACACATGTCTGTTCTTCCTGGGATCCTTTTCCCATGTACGTTATGACAGAATGTTGAGTAGTCCTCTCTTGGTATTCTGTAGGTCTTTGGTGATTATATATGTCACCTGTGTTTGTATATGTCTGTTAACCCCGATATCGTAATGAAACCAATCCTCACACCTTTCCACTGGTGAACCATAAGTTTGTTTAATGAATCTGTGATTGCCCTTCTCCGTGGAAATATCTGCCCTGGTATCCATTTTTAGGTAACACCTATAAGTGATATGATATGATATCTGTCTTTCACTTTCTGACTTCCTACAAGTCACGTGATTACTTCTAGACTCATCTACGGTGCTGCAAATGGCATTGTGTCCTTTTTTCCCTTGGCTTCTCTTCTGCCTTAGCGGGGTCCATTTTCAACAATGTGATTCCCTGAGGGTTGTGGATTAGCTGACCTGGGCAGCCTTACCATGCCGGCCCGCCCTCCCCAGGTGTGCCTCGTTGAGGTCAATATAAAGAGCGCTCCAGGCAGCAATAGCCCCTGAAGCTGTGCCTGACTCCATATTCTCTGCCCCGTCAGCAGTCTCGGGGCTGTGCTGGTGGGAGGGAGTGAGGGGCCACAGCTTTGTGGGTGGCCCGGTGTGAGTGGGGTTCTGCTGGCCTTTCTGCAGGAGTTGCCAGGCTGCCGCCTGTAAAGAAGAGGTTGTGTCACCCATACCTTCCGCTGGAATTTCTCTCGGGACAGAGGTGCGCAAGGAAAAAAGCAGTGGGGTCCGGGACAGGAGGGCTATCTCAGGCAGGGCAATGGAAAGCTTCTGGAAGAGCGCCCGGGGCCAGGACCAACCTGGCTGGCCTGCAGGCACCAAGTTGGCCAGCGTGCTGTTGCTGGTGTGGCTCCACGGTCCTTCCTCTAGGCTTTCAAGCCCTTGTACATATTCAGGTGTTTTACCTGGAAAGGGTGGGAACAGTTCAGAAGCAGCTGGCCTGGGGATCAGCTCACGTTTACTCACAGATGCCTCGGCACGGTCCCCCAGCTTTGCAATGAGGACGCTCCTTGCGTGGGGGGTGGGTTGATGGCTTTATGGGAGATGCTTCCCCACCTCTGACCAATTTAAGAATTGTTTACCACTGGAGCAAGTGCCCTGATATGGTTTTCCTCTATGACTCGTGAGTTCAGGTTTTTTTTTTCTTTTATGGTTCAAGTTAGATTTTATTCCTCTTTTATGTATGTATAGATATAAGCATGGAAATAATTCATTCCTATAAATACATCTGTGTGACGGAAGAACATTTTTCTGTTTTATTTTTAAATTTTATTTTTTAAAATTTTGAAATTTAATTTTATTTATTTTTTTTATACAGCACGTTATTATTAGTTATGTATTTTATGCATATACATGTACACAGGTCAATCCCAAACTCCCAACTCATCCCACCACCACCACCCCATGGCTTCCCACACTTGGTGTCCATACGTTTGTTCTCTACCTCTGTGTCTCTATTTCTTCCCTGCAAACCAGTTCATCTGTACCATTTGTAGGCTCCACATATATGCATTAATATACAATATTTGTTTTCCTCTTTCTGACTTACTTCATTCTGTATGACAGTCTCTCGATCCATCGATGTCTCTAAAAATGACCCAGTTTCATTCCTTTTTATGGCCGAGTAATATTCCATTTCATATATGTACCACATCTTTATCCATTCATCTGTCTGTGGGCATTTAGGTTGCTTCCATTACCTGGCTATTGTAAATAGTGCTGCAACGAACATTGTGGTGAATGTGCCTTTTTGAAATACGGTTTTCTCTGGGTATATGCCCAGAAGTGGGATTGCTGGATCAGATGGTAATTCTATTTCTAGTTTTTTTAAGGAAACTCCATACTGTTCTCCATAGTGACTGTATCAATTTACATTCCCACCAATAGTGGAAGAGGGCTCCTTTTGTCCACACCCTCCCCAGAATTGGTTGTTTGTAGATTTTCTGATGATGCCGATTCTAACAGGTGTGAGGTGAAACCTCATTGTAGATTTGATTTGCATTTCTCTGATAATTAGTGCTGTTGAGCAGCTTTTCATGTGCGTCTTGGCCATCTCTGTGTCTCCTTTGAAGAAACGTCTCTTTAGATCTTCTGCCCATTTTTTTTGGGTTGTTTGTTTTTTTAATATTAAGCTGCATGACCTGTTTATATATATTGGAGATTAAACCTCTGTCCATTGATTCGTCTGCAACGATTTTCGCCCATTCTGAGGGATGCCTTTTTCCATTCCCGTGTTTTTTAACAAAAAAGGAAAGAAAGGAAAAGAAGCAGAACACTAATGTGCGTAAAATATGCCTTTTGAAACGGTCGTTTTGAAATATGGACGTCCTTTGAATTTTTTGGTCGATATGTGACCCCAGGATTTGTTTTCAGGGCAGGTGTCATTTACAGGCCTGCAATGATTTTGAATATCAACTGACCATTAGCGTTGGGATTAAAGCTGCTGTTGTGTGAAACGGCCACAAGGTGGCAGCAGTTCACCCTTACCAAATCTGGTTACTAGGGAAAGAGAGCCTCAGTGGAAGTGGTGTTCTAGATTGGAGTTTAGAATGGAATGTGCCAGGAGAAAGCCCCTCACGTTTGTCTCACTACTTCTTGTTCGTGTTTTTAATTTAATTTTTTATTTTTTATTACAGCAAGTTTGATTACAACGTTTGGCTTGTTGTAGGTGTGGAAGATGTGGTTCTTTTACACATATACACATGTCTGTTCTTCCTGGGATCCTTTTCCCATGTACGTTATGACAGAATGTTGAGTAGTCCTCTCTTGGTATTCTGTAGGTCTTTGGTGATTATATATGTCACCTGTGTTTGTATATGTCTGTTAACCCCGATATCGTAATGAAACCAATCCTCACACCTTTCCACTGGTGAACCATAAGTTTGTTTAATGAATCTGTGATTGCCCTTCTCCGTGGAAATATCTGCCCTGGTATCCATTTTTAGGTAACACCTATAAGTGATATGATATGATATGTGTCTTTCACTTTCTGACTTACTACATGTCACGTGATTACTTCTAGACTCATCTACGGTGCTGCAAATGGCATTGTGTCCTTTTTTCCCTTGGCTTCTCTTCTGCCTTAGCGGGGTCCATTTTCAACAATGTGATTCCCTGAGGGTTGTGGATTAGCTGACCTGGGCAGCCTTACCATGCCGGCCCACCCTCCCCAGGTGTGCCTCGTTGAGGTCAATATAAAGAGCGCTCCAGGCAGCAATAGCCCCTGAAGCTGTGCCTGACTCCATATTCTCTGCCCCGTCAGCAATCTCGGGGCTGTGCTGGTGGGAGGGAGTGAGGGGCCACAGCTTTGTGGGTGGCCCGGTGTGAGTGGGGTTCTGCTGGCCTTTCTGCAGGAGTTGCCAGGCTGCCGCCTGTAAAGAAGAGGTTGTGTCACCCATACCTTCCGCTGGAATTTCTCTCGGGACAGAGGTGCGGAAGGAAAAAAGCAGTGGGGTCCGGGACAGGAGGGGTATCTCAGGCAGGGCAATGGAAATCTTCTGGAAGAGCGCCCGGGGCCAGGACCACCCTGGCTGGCCTGCAGGCACCAAGTTGGCCTGCGTGCTGTCGCTGGTGTGGCTCCACGGTCCTTCCTCTAGGCTTTCAAGCCCTTGTACATATTCAGGTGTTTTACCTGGAAAGGGTGGGAACAGTTCAGCAGCAGCTGGCCTGGGGCTCAGCTCACGTTTACTCACAGATGCCTCAGCACGGTCCCCCAGCTTTGCAATGAGGACGCTCCTTGCGTGGGGGGTGGGTTGATGGCTGTATGGGAGATGCTTCCCCACCTCTGACCAATTTCAGAATTGTTTACCACTGGAGCAAGTGCCCTGATAGGGTTTTCCTCTATGACTCGTGGGTTCAGGTTTTTTTTTTTCTTTTATGGTTCAAGTTAGATTTTATTCCTCTTTTATGTATGTATAGATATAAGCATGGAAATAATTCATTCCTATAAATACATCTGTGTGACGGGAAGAACTTTTTTCTGTTTTATTTTTAAATTTTATTTTTTAAAATTTTGAAATTTAATTTTATTTATTTTTTTATACAGCACGTTATTATTAGTTATGTATTTTATGCATATACATGTACACAGGTCAATCCCAAACTCCCAACTCATCCCACCACCACCACCCCATGGCTTCCCACACTTGGTGTCCATACGTTTGTTCTCTACCTCTGTGTCTCTATTTCTTCCCTGCAAACCAGTTCATCTGTACCATTTGTAGGCTCCACATATATGCATTAATATACAATATTTGTTTTCCTCTTTCTGACTTACTTCATTCTGTATGACAGTCTCTCGATCCATCGATGTCTCTACAAATGACCCAGTTTCATTCCTTTTTATGGCCGAGTAATATTCCATTTCATATATGTACCACATCTTTATCCATTCATCTGTCTGTGGGCATTTACGTTGCTTCCATTACCTGGCTATTGTAAATAGTGCTGCAACGAACATTGTGGTGAATGTGCCTTTTTGAAATACGGTTTTCTCTGGGTATATGCCCAGAAGTGGGATTGCTGGATCAGATGGTAATTCTATTTCTAGTTTTTTTAAGGAAACTCCATACTGTTCTCCATAGTGACTGTATCAATTTACATTCCCACCAATAGTGGAAGAGGGCTCCTTTTGTCCACACCCTCCCCAGAATTGGTTGTTTGTAGATTTTCTGATGATGCCGATTCTAACAGGTGTGAGGTGAAACCTCATTGTAGTTTTGATTTGCATTTCTCTGATAATTAGTGCTGTTGAGCAGCTTTTCATGTGCGTCTTGGCCATCTCTGTGTCTCCTTTGAAGAAACGTCTCTTTAGATCTTTTGCCCATTTTTTTGGGTTGTTTATTTTTTTTAATATTAAGCTGCATGAGCTGTTTATATATATTGGAGATTAAACCTCTGTCCATTGATTCGTCTGCAACGATTTTCGCCCATTCTGAGGGATGCCTTTTTCCATTCCCGTGTTTTTTAACAAAAAAGGAAAGAAAGGAAAAGAAGCAGAACACTAATGTGCATAAAATATGCCTTTTGAAACGGTCGTTTTGAAATATGGACGTCCTTTGAATTTTTTGGTCGATATGTGACCCCAGGATTTGTTTTCAGGGCAGGTGTCACTTATAGGCCTGCAATGATTTTGAATATCAACTGACCATTAGCGTTGGGATTAAAGCTGCTGTTGTGTGAAACGGCCACAAGGTGGCAGCAGTTCACCCTTACCAAATCTGGTTACTAGGGCAAGAGAGCCTCAGTGGAAGTGGTGTTCTAGATTGGAGTTTAGAATGGAATGTGCCAGGAGAAAGCCCCTCACGTTTGTCTCACTACTTCTTGTTCGTGTTTTTAATTTAATTTTTTATTTTTTATTACAGCAAGTTTGATTACAACGTTTGGCTTGTTGTAGGTGTGGAAGATGTGGTTCTTTTACACATATACAGATGACTGTTCTTCTTGGGATCCTTTTCCCATGTACGTTATGACAGAATGTTGAGTAGTCCTCTCTTGGTATTCTGTAGGTCTTTGGTGATTATATATGTCACCTGTGTTTGTATATGTCTGTTAACCCCGATATCGTAATGAAACCAATCCTCACACCTTTCCATTGGTGAACCATAAGTTTGTTTAATGAATCTGTGATTGCCCTTCTCCGTGGAAATATCTGCCCTGGTATCCATTTTTAGGTAACACCTATAAGTGATATGATATGATATGTGTCTTTCACTTTCTGACTTCCTACAAGTCACGTGATTACTTCTAGACTCATCTACGGTGCTGCAAATGGCATTGTGTCCTTTTTTCCCTTGGCTTCTCTTCTGCCTTAGCGGGGTCCATTTTCAACAATGTGATTCCCTGAGGGTTGTGGATTAGCTGACCTTGGCAGCCTTACCCTGGGGCCCGCCCTCCCCAGGGGTGCCTCGTTGAGGTCAATATAAAGAGCGCTCCAGGCAGCAATAGCCCCTGAAGCTGTGCCTGACTCCATATTCTCTGCCCCGTCAGCAGTCTCGGGGCTGTGCTGGTGGGAGGGAGTGAGGGGCCACAGCTTTGTGGGTGGCCCGGTGTGAGTGGGGTTCTGCTGGCCTTTCTGCAGGAGTTGCCAGGCTGCCGCCTGTAAAGAAGAGGTTGTGTCACCCATACCTTCCGCTGGAATTTCTCTCCGGACAGAGGTGAGGAAGGAAAAAAGCAGAGGGGGCCGGGACAGGAGGGGTATCTCAGGCAGGGCAATGGAAATCTTCTGGAAGAGCGCCCGGGGCCAGGACCACCCTGGCTGGCCTGCAGGCACCAAGTTGGCCTGCGTGCTGTCGCTGGTGTGGCTCCACGGTCCTTCCTCTAGGCTTTCAAGCCCTTGTACATATTCAGGTGTTTTACCTGGAAAGGGTGGGAACAGTTCAGCAGCAGCTGGACTGGGGCTCAGCTCACGTTTACTCACAGATGCCTCGGCACGGTCCCCCAGCTTTGCAATGAGGATGCTCCTTGCGTGGGGGGTGGGTTGATGGCTGTACGGGAGATGGTTCCCCACCTCTGACCAATTTCAGAATTGTTTACCACTGGAGCAAGTGCCCTGATAGGGTTTTCCTCTGTATAACTCGTGGGTTCAGGTTTTTTTTTTCTTTTATGTTTCAAGTTAGATATTATTCCTCTTTTATGTATTTATAGATATAAGCATGGAAATAATTCATTCCTATAAATACATCTGTGTGACGGGAAGAACTTTTTTCTGTTTTATTTTTAAATTTTATTTTTTAAAATTTTGAAATTTAATTTTATTTATTTTTTTTATACAGCACGTTATTATTAGTTATGTATTTTATGCATATACATGTACACAGGTCAATCCCAAACTCCCAACTCATCCCACCACCACCACCCCATGTCTTCCCACACTTGGTGTCCATACGTTTGTTCTCTACCTCTGTGTCTCTATTTCTTCCCTGCAAATCAGTTCATCTGTACCATTTGTAGGCTCCACATATATGCATTAATATACAATATTTGTTTTCCTCCTTCTGACTTACTTCATTCTGTATGACAGTCTCTCGATCCATCGATGTCTCTACAAATGACCCAGTTTCATTCCTTTTTATGGCCGAGTAATATTCCATTTCATATATGTACCACATCTTTATCCATTCATCTGTCTGTGGGCATTTAGGTTGCTTCCATTACCTGGCTATTGTAAATAGTGCTGCAACGAACATTGTGGTGAATGTGCCTTTTTGAAATACGGTTTTCTCTGGGTATATGCCCAGAAGTGGGATTGCTGGATCAGATGGTAATTCTATTTCTAGTTTTTTTAAGGAAACTCCATACTGTTCTCCATAGTGACTGTATCAATTTACATTCCCACCAATAGTGGAAGAGGGCTCCTTTTGTCCACACCCTCCCCAGAATTGGTTGTTTGTAGATTTTCTGATGATGCCGATTCTAACAGGTGTGAGGTGAAACCTCATTGTAGTTTTGATTTGCATTTCTCTGATAATTAGTGCTGTTGAGCAGCTTTTCATGTGCGTCTTGGCCATCTCTGTGTCTCCTTTGAAGAAACGTCTCTTTAGATCTTCTGCCCATTTTTTTTGGGTTGTTTGTTTTTTTAATATTAAGCTGCATGAGCTGTTTATATATATTGGAGATTAAACCTCTGTCCATTGATTCGTCTGCAACGATTTTCGCCCACTCTGTGGGATGCCTTTTTCCATTCCCGTGTTTTTTAACAAAAAAGGAAAGAAAGGAAAAGAAGCAGAACACTAATGTGCGTAAAATATGCCTTTTGAAACGGTCGTTTTGAAATATGGACGTCCTTTGAATTTTTTGGTCGATATGTGACCCCAGGATTTGTTTTCAGGGCAGGTGTCATTTACAGGCCTGCAATGATTTTGAATATCAACTGACCATTAGCGTTGGGATTAAAGCTGCTGTTGTGTGAAACGGCCACAAGGTGGCAGCAGTTCACCCTTACCAAATCTGGTTACTAGGGCAAGAGAGCCTCAGTGGAAGTGGTGTTCTAGATTGGAGTTTAGAATGGAATGTGCCAGGAGAAAGCCCCTCACGTTTGTCTCACTACTTCTTGTTCGTGTTTTTAATTTAATTTTTTATTTTTTATTACAGCAAGTGTGATTACAATGTTTGGCTTGTTGTAGGTGTGGAAGATGTGGTTCTTTTACACATATACACATGTCTGTTCTTCCTGGGATCCTTTTCCCATGTACGTTATGACAGAATGTTGAGTAGTCCTTTCTTGGTATTCTGTAGGTGTTTGGTGATTATATATGTCACCTGTGTTTGTATATGTCCGTTAACCCCGATATCGTAATGAAACCAATCCTCACACCTTTCCACTGGTGAACCATAAGTTTGTTTAATGAATCTGTGATTGCCCTTCTCCGTGGAAATATCTGCCCTGGTATCCATTTTTAGGTAACACCTATAAGTGATATGATATGATATGTGTCTTTCACTTTCTGACTTCCTACAAGTCACGTGATTACTTCTAGACTCATCTACGGTGCTGCAAATGGCATTGTGTCCTTTTTTCCCTTGGCTTCTCTTCTGCCTTAGCGGGGTCCATTTTCAACAATGTGATTCCCTGAGGGTTGTGGATTAGCTGACCTGGGCAGCCTTACCATGCCGGCCCGCCCTCCCCAGGTGTGCCTCGTTGAGGTCAATATAAAGAGCGCTCCAGGCATCAATAGCCCCTGAAGCTGTGCCTGACTCCATATTCTCTGCCCCGTCAGCAGTCTCGGGGCTCTGCTGGTGGGAGGGAGTGAGGGGCCACAGCTTTGTGGGTGGCCCGGTGTGAGTGGGGTTCTGCTGGCCTTTCTGCAGGAGTTGCCAGGCTGCCGCCTGTAAAGAAGAGGTTGTGTCACCCATACCTTCCGCTGGAATTTCTCTCGGGACAGAGGTGCGGAAGGAAAAAAGCAGTGGGGTCCGGGACAGGAGGGGTATCTCAGGCAGGGCAATGGAAAGCTTCTGGAAGAGCGCCCGGGGCCAGGACCACCCTGGCTGGCCTGCAGGCACCAAGTTGGCCTGCGTGCTGTCACTGGTATGGCTCCACGGTCCTTCCTCTAGGCTTTCAAGCCCTTGTACATATTCAGGTGTTTTACCTGGAAAGGGTGGGAACAGTTCAGCAGCAGCTGGCCTGGGGCTCAGCTCACGTTTACTCACAGATGCCTCGGCACGGTCACCCAGCTTTGCAATGAGGACGCTCCTTGCGTGGGGGGTGGGTTGATGGCTGTATGGGAGATGCTTCCCCACCTCTGACCAATTTCAGAATTGTTTACCACTGGAGCAAGTGCCCTGATAGGGTTTTCCTCTATGACTCGTGGGTTCAGGTTTTTTTTTTCTTTTATGGTTCAAGTTAGATTTTATTCCTCTTTTATGTATGTATAGATATAAGCATGGAAATAATTCATTCCTATAAATACATCTGTGTGACGGGAAGAACTTTTTTCTGTTTTATTTTTAAATTTTATTTTTTAAAATTTTGAAATTTAATTTTATTTATTTTTTTTATACAGCACGTTATTATTAGTTATGTATTTTATGCATATACATGTACACAGGTCAATCCCAAACTCCCAACTCATCCGACCACCACCACCCCATGGCTTCCCACACTTGGTGTCCATACGTTTGTTCTCTACCTCTGTGTCTCTATTTCTTCCCTGCAAACCAGTTCATCTGTACCATTTGTAGGCTCCACATATATGCATTAATATACAATATTTGTTTTCCTCTTTCTGACTTACTTCATTCTGTATGACAGTCTCTCGATCCATCGATGTCTCTACAAATGACCCAGTTTCATTCCTTTTTATGGCCGAGTAATATTCCATTTCATATATGTACCACATCTTTATCCATTCATCTGTCTGTGGGCATTTAGGTTGCTTCCTTTACCTGGCTATTGTAAATAGTGCTGCAACGAACATTGTGGTGAATGTGCCTTTTTGAAATACGGTTTTCTCTGGGTATATGCCCAGAAGTGGGATTGCTGGATCAGATGGTAATTCTATTTCTAGTTTTTTTAAGGAAACTCCATACTGTTCTCCATAGTGACTGTATCAATTTACATTCCCACCAATAGTGGAAGAGGGCTCCTTTTGTCCACACCCTCCCCAGAATTGGTTGTTTGTAGATTTTCTGATGATGCCGATTCTAACAGGTGTGAGGTGAAACCTCATTGTAGTTTTGATTTGCATTTCTCTGATAATTAGTGCTGTTGAGCAGCTTTTCATGTGCGTCTTGGCCATCTCTGTGTCTCCTTTGAAGAAACGTCTCTTTAGATCTTCTGCCCATTTTTTTTGGGTTGTTTGTTTTTTTAATATTAAGCTGCATGACCTGTTTATATATATTGGAGATTAAACCTCTGTCCATTGATTCGTCTGCAACGATTTTCGCCCATTCTGAGGGATGCCTTTTTCCATTCCCGTGTTTTTTAACAAAAAAGGAAAGAAAGGAAAAGAAGCAGAACACTAATGTGCGTAAAATATGCCTTTTGAAACGGTCGTTTTGAAATATGGACGTCCTTTGAATTTTTTGGTCGATATGTGACCCCAGGATTTGTTTTCAGGGCAGGTGTCATTTACAGGCCTGCAATGATTTTGAATATCAACTGACCATTAGCGTTGGGATTAAAGCTGCTGTTGTGTGAAACGGCCACAAGGTGGCAGCAGTTCACCCTTACCAAATCTGGTTACTAGGGCAAGAGAGCCTCAGTGGAAGTGGTGTTCTAGATTGGAGTTTAGAATGGAATGTGCCAGGAGAAAGCCCCTCACGTTTGTCTCACTACTTCTTGTTCGTGTTTTTAATTTAATTTTTTATTTTTTATTACAGCAAGTTTGATTACAACGTTTGGCTTGTTGTAGGTGTGGAAGATGTGGTTCTTTTACACATATACACATGTCTGTTCTTCCTGGGATCCTTTTCCCATGTACGTTATGACAGAATGTTGAGTAGTCCTCTCTTGGTATTCTGTAGGTCTTTGGTGATTATATATGTCACCTGTGTTTGTATATGTCTGTTAACCCCGATATCGTAATGAAACCAATCCTCACACCTTTCCACTGGTGAACCATAAGTTTGTTTAATGAATCTGTGATTGCCCTTCTCCGTGGAAATATCTGCCCTGGTATCCATTTTTAGGTAACACCTATAAGTGATATGATATGTGTCTTTCACTTTCTGACTTCCTACAAGTCACGTGATTACTTCTAGACTCATCTACGGTGCTGCAAATGGCATTGTGTCCTTTTTTCCCTTGGCTTCTCTTCTGCCTTAGCGGGGTCCATTTTCAACAATGTGATTCCCTGAGGGTTGTGGATTAGCTGACCTGGGCAGCCTTACCATGCCGGCCCGCCCTCCCCAGGTGTGCCTCGTTGAGGTCAATATAAAGAGCGCTCCAGGCAGCAATAGCCCCTGAAGCTGTGCCTGACTCCATATTCTCTGCCCCGTCAGCAGTCTCGGGGCTGTGCTGGTGGGAGGGAGTGAGGGGCCACAGCTTTGTGGGTGGCCCGGTGTGAGTGGGGTTCTGCTGGCCTTTCTGCAGGAGTTGCCAGGCTGCCGCCTGTAAAGAAGAGGTTGTGTCACCCATACCTTCTGCTGGAATTTCTCTCGGGACAGAGGTGCGGAAGGAAAAAAGCAGTGGGGTCCGGGACAGGAGGGGTATCTCAGGCAGGGCAATGGAAAGCTTCTGGAAGAGCGCCCGGGGCCAGGACCACCCTGGCTGGCCTGCAGGCACCAAGTTGGCCTGCGTGCTGTCGCTGGTGTGGCTCCAAGGTCCTTCCTCTAGGCTTTCAAGCCCTTGTACATATTCAGGTGTTTTACCTGGAAAGGGTGGGAACAGTTCAGCAGCAGCTGGCCTGGGGCTCAGCTCACGTTTACTCACAGATGCCTCGGCATGGTCCCCCAGCTTTGCAATGAGGACGCTCCTTGCGTGGGGGGTGGGTTGATGGCTGTATGGGAGATGCTTCCCCACCTCTGACCAATTTCAGAATTGTTTACCACTGGAGCAAGTGCCCTGATAGGGTTTTCCTCTATGACTCGTGGGTTCAGGTTTTTTTTTTCTTTTATGGTTCAAGTTAGATTTTATTCCTCTTTTATGTATGTATAGATATAAGCATGGAAATAATTCATTCCTATAAATACATCTGTGTGACGGGAAGAACTTTTTTCTGTTTTATTTTTAAATTTTATTTTTTAAAATTTTGAAATTTAATTTTATTTATTTTTTTTATACAGCACGTTATTATTAGTTATGTATTTTATGCATATACATGTACACAGGTCAATCCCAAACTCCCAACTCATCCGACCACCACCACCCCATGGCTTCCCACACTTGGTGTCCATACGTTTGTTCTCTACCTCTGTCTCTATTTCTTCCCTGCAAACCAGTTCATCTGTACCATTTGTAGGCTCCACATATATGCATTAATATACAATATTTGTTTTCCTCTTTCTGACTTACTTCATTCTGTATGACAGTCTCTCGATCCATCGATGTCTCTACAAATGACCCAGTTTCATTCCTTTTTATGGCCGAGTAATATTCCATTTCATATATGTACCACATCTTTATCCATTCATCTGTCTGTGGGCATTTAGGTTGCTTCCATTACCTGGCTATTGTAAATAGTGCTGCAACGAACATTGTGGTGAATGTGCCTTTTTGAAATACGGTTTTCTCTGGGTATATGCCCAGAAGTGGGATTGCTGGATCAGATGGTAATTCTATTTCTAGTTTTTTTAAGGAAACTCCATACTGTTCTCCATAGTGACTGTATCAATTTACATTCCCACCAATAGTGGAAGAGGGCTCCTTTTGTCCACACCCTCCCCAGAATTGGTTGTTTGTAGATTTTCTGATGATGCCGATTCTAACAGGTGTGAGGTGAAACCTCATTGTAGTTTTGATTTGCATTTCTCTGATAATTAGTGCTGTTGAGCAGCTTTTCATGTGCGTCTTGGCCATCTCTGTGTCTCCTTTGAAGAAACGTCTCTTTAGATCTTCTGCCCATTTTTTTTGGGTTGTTTGTTTTTTTAATATTAAGCTGCATGACCTGTTTATATATATTGGAGATTAAACCTCTGTCCATTGATTCGTCTGCAACGATTTTCGCCCATTCTGAGGGATGCCTTTTTCCATTCCCGTGTTTTTTAACAAAAAAGGAAAGAAAGGAAAAGAAGCAGAACACTAATGTGCGTAAAATATGCCTTTTGAAACGGTCGTTTGGAAATATGGACGTCCTTTGAATTTTTTGGTCGATATGTGACCCCAGGATTTGTTTTCAGGGCAGGTGTCATTTACAGGCCTGCAATGATTTTGAATATCAACTGACCATTAGCGTTGGGATTAAAGCTGCTGTTGTGTGAAACGGCCACAAGGTGGCAGCAGTTCACCCTTACCAAATCTGGTTACTAGGGCAAGAGAGCCTCAGTGGAAGTGGTGTTCTAGATTGGAGTTTAGAATGGAATGTGCCAGGAGAAAGCCCCTCACGTTTGTCTCACTACTTCTTGTTCATGTTTTTAATTTAATTTTTTATTTTTTATTACAGCAAGTTTGATTACAACGTTTGGTTTGTTGTAGGTGTGGAAGATGTGGTTCTTTTACACATATACACATGTCTGTTCTTCCTGGGATACTTTTCCCATGTACGTTATGACAGAATGTTGAGTAGTCCTCTCTTGGTATTCTGTAGGTCTTTGGTGATTATATATGTCACCTGTGTTTGTATATGTCTGTTAACCCCGATATCGTAATGAAACCAATCCTCACACCTTTCCACTGGTGAACCATAAGTTTGTTTAATGAATCTGTGATTGCCCTTCTCCGTGGAAATATCTGCCCTGGTATCCATTTTTAGGTAACACCTATAAGTGATATGATATGTGTCTTTCACTTTCTGACTTCCTACAAGTCACGTGATTACTTCTAGACTCATCTACGGTGCTGCAAATGGCATTTTGTCCTTTTTTCCCTTGGCTTCTCTTCTGCCTTAGCGGGGTCCATTTTCAACAATGTGATACCCTGAGGGTTGTGGATTAGCTGACCTGGGCAGCCTTACCATGCCGGCCCGCCCTCCCCAGGTGTGCCTCGTTGAGGTCAATATAAAGAGCGCTCCAGGCAGCAATAGCCCCTGAAGCTGTGCCTGACTCAATATTCTCTGCCCCGTCAGCAGTCTCGGGGCTGTGCTGGTGGGAGGGAGTGAGGGGCCACAGCTTTGTGGGTGGCCCGGTGTGAGTGGGGTTCTGCTGGCCTTTCTGCAGGAGTTGCCAGGCTGCCGCCTGTAAAGAAGAGGTTGTGTCACCCATACCTTCCGCTGGAATTTCTCTCGGGACAGAGGTGCGGAAGGAAAAAAGCAGTGGGGTCCGGGACAGGAGGGGTATCTCAGGCAGGGCAATGGAAAGCTTCTGGAAGAGCGCCCGGGGCCAGGACCACCCTGGCTGGCCTGCAGGCACCAAGTTGGCCTGCGTGCTGTCGCTGGTGTGGCTCCAAGGTCCTTCCTCTAGGCTTTCAAGCCCTTGTACATATTCAGGTGTTTTACCTGGAAAGGGTGGGAACAGTTCAGCAGCAGCTGGCCTGGGGCTCAGCTCACGTTTACTCACAGATGCCTCGGCACGGTCCCCCAGCTTTGCAATGAGGACGCTCCTTGCGTGGGGGGTGGGTTGATGGCTGTATGGGAGATGCTTCCCCACCTCTGACCAATTTCAGAATTGTTTACCACTGGAGCAAGTGCCCTGATAGGGTTTTCCTCTATGACTCGTGGGTTCAGGTTTTTTTTTTCTTTTATGGTTCAAGTTAGATTTTATTCCTCTTTTATGTATGTATAGATATAAGCATGGAAATAATTCATTCCTATAAATACATCTGTGTGACGGGAAGAACTTTTTTCTGTTTTATTTTTAAATTTTATTTTTAAAAATTTTGAAATTTAATTTTATTTATTTTTTTATACAGCACGTTATTATTAGTTATGTATTTTATGCATATACATGTACACAGGTCAATCCCAAACTCCCAACTCATCCGACCACCACCACCCCATGGCTTCCCACACTTGGTGTCCATACGTTTGTTCTCTACCTCTGTCTCTATTTCTTCCCTGCAAACCAGTTCATCTGTACCATTTGTAGGCTCCACATATATGCATTAATATACAATATTTGTTTTCCTCTTTCTGACTTACTTCATTCTGTATGACAGTCTCTCGATCCATCGATGTCTCTACAAATGACCCAGTTTCATTCCTTTTTATGGCCGAGTAATATTCCATTTCATATATGTACCACATCTTTATCCATTCATCTGTCTGTGGGCATTTAGGTTGCTTCCATTACCTGGCTATTGTAAATAGTGCTGCAACGAACATTGTGGTGAATGTGCCTTTTTGAAATACGGTTTTCTCTGGGTATATGCCCAGAAGTGGGATTGCTGGATCAGATGGTAATTCTATTTCTAGTTTTTTTAAGGAAACTCCATACTGTTCTCCATAGTGACTGTATCAATTTACATTCCCACCAATAGTGGAAGAGGGCTCCTTTTGTCCACACCCTCCCCAGAATTGGTTGTTTGTAGATTTTCTGATGATGCCGATTCTAACAGGTGTGAGGTGAAACCTCATTGTAGTTTTGATTTGCATTTCTCTGATAATTAGTGCTGTTGAGCAGGTTTTCATGTGCGTCTTGGCCATCTCTGTGTCTCCTTTGAAGAAACGTCTCTTTAGATCTTCTGCCCATTTTTTTTGGGTTGTTTGTTTTTTTTTTAATATTAAGCTGCATGAGCTGTTTATATATATTGGAGATTAAACCTCTGTCCATTGATTCATCTGCAACGATTTTCGCCCATTCTGAGGGATGCCTTTTTCCATTCCCGTGTTTTTTAACAAAAAACGGAAAGAAAGGAAAAGAAGCAGAACACTAATGTGCATAAAATATGCCTTTTGAAACGGTCGTTTTGAAATATGGACGTCCTTTGAATTTTTTGGTCGATATGTGACCCCAGGATTTGTTTTCAGGGCAGGTGTCACTTATAAGCCTGCAATGATTTTGAATATCAACTGACCATTAGCGTTGGGATTAAAGCTGCTGTTGTGTGAAACGGCCACAAGGTGGCAGCAGTTCACCCTTACCAAATCTGGTTACTAGGGCAAGAGAGCCTCAGTGGAAGTGGTGTTCTAGATTGGAGTTTAGAATGGAATGTGCCAGGAGAAAGCCCCTCACGTTTGTCTCACTACTTCTTGTTCGTGTTTTTAATTTAATTTTTTATTTTTTATTACAGCAAGTTTGATTACAACGTTTGGCTTGTTGTAGGTGTGGAAGATGTGGTTCTTTTACACATATACAGATGACTGTTCTTCTTGGGATCCTTTTCCCATGTACGTTATGACAGAATGTTGAGTAGTCCTCTCTTGGTATTCTGTAGGTCTTTGGTGATTATATATGTCACCTGTGTTTGTATATGTCTGTTAACCCCGATATCGTAATGAAACCAATCCTCACACCTTTCCATTGGTGAACCATAAGTTTGTTTAATGAATCTGTGATTGCCCTTCTCCGTGGAAATATCTGCCCTGGTATCCATTTTTAGGTAACACCTATAAGTGATATGATATGATATGTGTCTTTCACTTTCTGACTTACTACAAGTAACGTGATTACTTCTAGACTCATCTACGGTGCTGCAAATGGCATTGTGTCCTTTTTTCCCTTGGCTTCTCTTCTGCCTTAGCGGGGTCCATTTTCAACAATGTGATTCCCTGAGGGTTGTGGATTAGCTGACCTTGGCAGCCTTACCCTGGGGCCCGCTCTCCCCAGGGGTGCCTCGTTGAGGTCAATATAAAGAGCGCTCCAGGCAGCAATAGCCCCTGAAGCTGTGCCTGACTCCATATTCTCTGCCCCGTCAGCAGTCTCGGGGCTGTGCTGGTGGGAGGGAGTGAGGGGCCACAGCTTTGTGGGTGGCCCGGTGTGAGTGGGGTTCTGCTGGCCTTTCTGCAGGAGTTGCCAGGCTGCCGCCTGTAAAGAAGAGGTTGTGTCACCCATACCTTCCGCTGGAATTTCTCTCGGGACAGAGGTGCGGAAGGAAAAAAGCAGTGGGGTCCGGGACAGGAGGGGTATCTCAGGCAGGGCAATGGAAAGCTTCTGGAAGAGCGCCCGGGGCCAGGACCACCCTGGCTGGCCTGCAGGCACCAAGTTGGCCTGCGTGCTGTCGCTGGTGTGGCTCCAAGGTCCTTCCTCTAGGCTTTCAAGCCCTTGTACATATTCAGGTGTTTTACCTGGAAAGGGTGGGAACAGTTCAGCAGCAGCTGGCCTGGGGCTCAGCTCACGTTTACTCACAGATGCCTCGGCATGGTCCCCCAGCTTTGCAATGAGGACGCTCCTTGCGTGGGGGGTGGGTTGATGGCTGTATGGGAGATGCTTCCCCACCTCTGACCAATTTCAGAATTGTTTACCACTGGAGCAAGTGCCCTGATAGGGTTTTCCTCTATGACTCGTGGGTTCAGGTTTTTTTTTTCTTTTATGGTTCAAGTTAGATTTTATTCCTCTTTTATGTATGTATAGATATAAGCATGGAAATAATTCATTCCTATAAATACATCTGTGTGACGGGAAGAACTTTTTTCTGTTTTATTTTTAAATTTTATTTTTAAAAATTTTGAAATTTAATTTTATTTATTTTTTTTATACAGCACGTTATTATTAGTTATGTATTTTATGCATATACATGTACACAGGTCAATCCCAAACTCCCAACTCATCCGACCACCACCACCCCATGGCTTCCCACACTTGGTGTCCATACGTTTGTTCTCTACCTCTGTCTCTATTTCTTCCCTGCAAACCAGTTCATCTGTACCATTTGTAGGCTCCACATATATGCATTAATATACAATATTTGTTTTCCTCTTTCTGACTTACTTCATTCTGTATGACAGTCTCTCGATCCATCGATGTCTCTACAAATGACCCAGTTTCATTCCTTTTTATGGCCGAGTAATATTCCATTTCATATATGTACCACATCTTTATCCATTCATCTGTCTGTGGGCATTTAGGTTGCTTCCATTACCTGGCTATTGTAAATAGTGCTGCAACGAACATTGTGGTGAATGTGCCTTTTTGAAATACGGTTTTCTCTGGGTATATGCCCAGAAGTGGGATTGCTGGATCAGATGGTAATTCTATTTCTAGTTTTTTTAAGGAAACTCCATACTGTTCTCCATAGTGACTGTATCAAATTACATTCCCACCAATAGTGGAAGAGGGCTCCTTTTGTCCACACCCTCCCCAGAATTGGTTGTTTGTAGATTTTCTGATGATGCCGATTCTAACAGGTGTGAGGTGAAACCTCATTGTAGTTTTGATTTGCATTTCTCTGATAATTAGTGCTGTTGAGCAGCTTTTCATGTGCGTCTTGGCCATCTCTGTGTCTCCTTTGAAGAAACGTCTCTTTAGATCTTCTGCCCATTTTTTTTGGGTTGTTTGTTTTTTTAATATTAAGCTGCATGACCTGTTTATATATATTGGAGATTAAACCTCTGTCCATTGATTCGTCTGCAACGATTTTCGCCCATTCTGAGGGATGCCTTTTTCCATTCCCGTGTTTTTTAACAAAAAAGGAAAGAAAGGAAAAGAAGCAGAACACTAATGTGCGTAAAATATGCCTTTTGAAACGGTCGTTTGGAAATATGGACGTCCTTTGAATTTTTTGGTCGATATGTGACCCCAGGATTTGTTTTCAGGGCAGGTGTCATTTACAGGCCTGCAATGATTTTGAATATCAACTGACCATTAGCGTTGGGATTAAAGCTGCTGTTGTGTGAAACGGCCACAAGGTGGCAGCAGTTCACCCTTACCAAATCTGGTTACTAGGGCAAGAGAGCCTCAGTGGAAGTGGTGTTCTAGATTGGAGTTTAGAATGGAATGTGCCAGGAGAAAGCCTCTCACGTTTGTCTCACTACTTCTTGTTCATGTTTTTAATTTAATTTTTTATTTTTTATTACAGCAAGTTTGATTACAACGTTTGGTTTGTTGTAGGTGTGGAAGATGTGGTTCTTTTACACATATACACATGTCTGTTCTTCCTGGGATACTTTTCCCATGTACGTTATGACAGAATGTTGAGTAGTCCTCTCTTGGTATTCTGTAGGTCTTTGGTGATTATATATGTCACCTGTGTTTGTATATGTCTGTTAACCCCGATATCGTAATGAAACCAATCCTCACACCTTTCCACTGGTGAACCATAAGTTTGTTTAATGAATCTGTGATTGCCCTTCTCCGTGGAAATATCTGCCCTGGTATCCATTTTTAGGTAACACCTATAAGTGATATGATATGTGTCTTTCACTTTCTGACTTCCTACAAGTCACGTGATTACTTCTAGACTCATCTACGGTGCTGCAAATGGCATTTTGTCCTTTTTTCCCTTGGCTTCTCTTCTGCCTTAGCGGGGTCCATTTTCAACAATGTGATACCCTGAGGTTTGTGGATTAGCTGACCTGGGCAGCCTTACCATGCCGGCCCGCCCTCCCCAGGTGTGCCTCGTTGAGGTCAATATAAAGAGCGCTCCAGGCAGCAATAGCCCCTGAAGCTGTGCCTGACTCCATATTCTCTGCCCCGTCAGCAGTCTCGGGGCTGTGCTGGTGGGAGGGAGTGAGGGGCCACAGCTTTGTGGGTGGCCCGGTGTGAGTGGGGTTCTGCTGGCCTTTCTGCAGGAGTTGCCAGGCTGCCGCCTGTAAAGAAGAGGTTGTGTCACCCATACCTTCCGCTGGAATTTCTCTCGGGACAGAGGTGCGGAAGGAAAAAAGCAGTGGGGTCCGGGACAGGAGGGGTATCTCAGGCAGGGCAATGGAAAGCTTCTGGAAGAGCGCCCGGGGCCAGGACCACCCTGGCTGGCCTGCAGGCACCAAGTTGGCCTGCGTGCTGTCGCTGGTGTGGCTCCAAGGTCCTTCCTCTAGGCTTTCAATCCCTTGTACATATTCAGGTGTTTTACCTGGAAAGGGTGGGAACAGTTCAGCAGCAGCTGGCCTGGGGCTCAGCTCACGTTTACTCACAGATGCCTCGGCACGGTCCCCCAGCTTTGCAATGAGGACGCTCCTTGCGTGGGGGGTGGGTTGATGGCTGTATGGGAGATGCTTCCCCACCTCTGACCAATTTCAGAATTGTTTACCACTGGAGCAAGTGCCCTGATAGGGTTTTCCTCTATGACTCGTGGGTTCAGGTTTTTTTTTTCTTTTATGGTTCAAGTTAGATTTTATTCCTCTTTTATGTATGTATAGATATAAGCATGGAAATAATTCATTCCTATAAATACATCTGTGTGACGGGAAGAACTTTTTTCTGTTTTATTTTTAAATTTTATTTTTTAAAATTTTGAAATTTAATTTTATTTATTTTTTTTATACAGCACGTTATTATTAGTTATGTATTTTATGCATATACATGTACACAGGTCAATCCCAAACTCCCAACTCATCCGACCACCACCACCCCATGACTTCCCACACTTGGTGTCCATACGTTTGTTCTCTACCTCTGTCTCTATTTCTTCCCTGCAAACCAGTTCATCTGTACCATTTGTAGGCTCCACATATATGCATTAATATACAATATTTGTTTTCCTCTTTCTGACTTACTTCATTCTGTATGACAGTCTCTCGATCCATCGATGTCTCTACAAATGACCCAGTTTCATTCCTTTTTATGGCCGAGTAATATTCCATTTCATATATGTACCACATCTTTATCCATTCATCTGTCTGTGGGCATTTAGGTTGCCTCCATTACCTGGCTATTGTAAATAGTGCTGCAACGAACATTGTGGTGAATGTGCCTTTTTGAAATACGGTTTTCTCTGGGTATATGCCCAGAAGTGGGATTGCTGGATCAGATGGTAATTCTATTTCTAGTTTTTTTAAGGAAACTCCATACTGTTCTCCATAGTGACTGTATCAATTTACATTCCCACCAATAGTGGAAGAGGGCTCCTTTTGTCCACACCCTCCCCAGAATTGGTTGTTTGTAGATTTTCTGATGATGCCGATTCTAACAGGTGTGAGGTGAAACCTCATTGTAGTTTTGATTTGCATTTCTCTGATAATTAGTGCTGTTGAGCAGGTTTTCATGTGCGTCTTGGCCATCTCTGTGTCTCCTTTGAAGAAACGTCTCTTTAGATCTTCTGCCCATTTTTTTTGGGTTGTTTGTTTTTTTTTTAATATTAAGCTGCATGAGCTGTTTATATATATTGGAGATTAAACCTCTGTCCATTGATTCATCTGCAACGATTTTCGCCCATTCTGAGGGATGCCTTTTTCCATTCCCGTGTTTTTTAACAAAAAACGGAAAGAAAAGAAAAGAAGCAGAACACTAATGTGCATAAAATATGCCTTTTGAAACGGTCGTTTTGAAATATGGACGTCCTTTGAATTTTTTGGTCGATATGTGACCCCAGGATTTGTTTTCAGGGCAGGTGTCACTTATAAGCCTGCAATGATTTTGAATATCAACTGACCATTAGCGTTGGGATTAAAGCTGCTGTTGTGTGAAACGGCCACAAGGTGGCAGCAGTTCACCCTTACCAAATCTGGTTACTAGGGCAAGAGAGCCTCAGTGGAAGTGGTGTTCTAGATTGGAGTTTAGAATGGAATGTGCCAGGAGAAAGCCCCTCACGTTTGTCTCACTACTTCTTGTTCGTGTTTTTAATTTAATTTTTTATTTTTTATTACAGCAAGTTTGATTACAACGTTTGGCTTGTTGTAGGTGTGGAAGATGTGGTTCTTTTACACATATACAGATGACTGTTCTTCTTGGGATCCTTTTCCCATGTACGTTATGACAGAATGTTGAGTAGTCCTCTCTTGGTATTCTGTAGGTCTTTGGTGATTATATATGTCACCTGTGTTTGTATATGTCTGTTAACCCCGATATCGTAATGAAACCAATCCTCACACCTTTCCATTGGTGAACCATAAGTTTGTTTAATGAATCTGTGATTGCCCTTCTCCGTGGAAATATCTGCCCTGGTATCCATTTTTAGGTAACACCTATAAGTGATATGATATGATATGTGTCTTTCACTTTCTGACTTACTACAAGTCACGTGATTACTTCTAGACTCATCTACGGTGCTGCAAATGGCATTGTGTCCTTTTTTCCCTTGGCTTCTCTTCTGCCTTAGCGGGGTCCATTTTCAACAATGTGATTCCCTGAGGGTTGTGGATTAGCTGACCTTGGCAGCCTTACCCTGGGGCCCGCTCTCCCCAGGGGTGCCTCGTTGAGGTCAATATAAAGAGCGCTCCAGGCAGCAATAGCCCCTGAAGCTGTGCCTGACTCCATATTCTCTGCCCCGTCAGCAGTCTCGGGGCTGTGCTGGTGGGAGGGAGTGAGGGGCCACAGCTTTGTGGGTGGCCCGGTGTGAGTGGGGTTCTGCTGGCCTTTCTGCAGGAGTTGCCAGGCTGCCGCCTGTAAAGAAGAGGTTGTGTCACCCATACCTTCCGCTGGAATTACTCTCCGGACAGAGGTGAGGAAGGAAAAAAGCAGAGGGGGCCGGGACAGGAGGGGTATATCAGGCAGGGCAATGGAAAGCTTCTGGAAGAGCACCCGGGTCCAAGACCACCCTGGCTGGCCTGCAGGCACCAGGTTGGCCTGCGTGCTGTCGCTGGTGTGGCTCCACGGTCCTTCCTCTAGGCTTTCAAGCCCTTGTACATATTCAGGTGTTTTACCTGGAAAGGGTGGGAACAGTTCAGCAGCAGCTGGCCTGGGGCTCAGCTCACGTTTACTCACAGATGCCTCGGCACGGTCCCCCAGCTTTGAAATGAGGACGCTCCTTGCGTGGGGGGTGGGTTGATGGCTGTATGGGAGATGGTTCCCCACCTCTGACCAATTTCAGAATTGTTTACCACTGGAGCAAGTGCCCTGATAGGGTTTTCCTCTGTATAACTCGTGGGTTCAGGTTTTTTTTTTTTCTTTTATGGTTCAAGTTAGATTTTATTCCTCTTTTATGTATTTATAGATATAAGCATGGAAATAATTCATTCCTATAAATACCTCTGTGTGACGGGAAGAACTTTTTTCTGTTTTATTTTTAAATTTTTAAAATTTTGAAATTTAATTTTATTTATTTTTTTTATACAGCACTTTATTATTAGTTATGTATTTTATGCATATACATGTACACTGGTCAATCCCAAACTCCCAACTCATCCCACCACCACCACCCCATGGCTTCCCACACTTGGTGTCCATACGTTTGTTCTCTACCTCTGTGTCTCTATTTCTTCCCTGCAAACCAGTTCATCTGTACCATTTGTAGGCTCCACATATATGCATTAATATACAATATTTGTTTTCCTCTTTCTGACTTACTTCATTCTGTATGACAGTCTCTCGATCCATCGATGTCTCTACAAATGACCCAGTTTCATTCCTTTTTATGGCCGAGTAATATTCCATTTCATATATGTACCACATCTTTATCCATTCATCTGTCTGTGGGCATTTAGGTTGCTTCCATTACCTGGCTATTGTAAATAGTGCTGCAATGAATATTGTGGTGAATGTGCCTTTTTGATTTACGGTTTTCTCTGGGTATATGCCCAGAAGTGGGATTGCTGGATCAGATGGTAATTCTATTTCTAGTTTTTTTAAGGAAACTCCATACTGTTCTCCATAGTGACTGTATCAATTTACATTCCCACCAATAGTGGAAGAGGGCTCCTTTTGTCCACACCCTTCCCAGAATTGGTTGTTTGTAGATTTTCTGATGATGCCGATTCTAACAGGTGTGAGGTGAAACCTCATTGTAGTTTTGATTTGCATTTCTCTGATAATTAGTGCTGTTGAGCAGCTTTTCATGTGTGTCTTGGCCATCTCTGTGTCTCCTTTGAAGAAACGTCTCTTTAGATCTTCTGCCCATTTTTTTTGGGTTGTTTGTTTTTTTAATATTAAGCTGCATGAGCTGTTTATATATATTGGAGATTAAACCTCTGTCCATTGATTCGTCTGCATCGATTTTCGCCCATTCTGAGGGATGCCTTTTTCCATTCCCGTGTTTTTTAACAAAAAAGGAAAGAAAGGAAAAGAAGCAGAACACTAATGTGCGTAAAATATGCCTTTTGAAACGGTCGTTTGGAAATATGGACGTCCTTTGAATTTTTTGGTCGATATGTGACCCCAGGATTTGTTTTCAGGGCAGGTGTCATTTACAGGCCTGCAATGATTTTGAATATCAACTGACCATTAGCGTTGGGATTAAAGCTGCTGTTGTGTGAAACGGCCACAAGGTGGCAGCAGTTCACCCTTACCAAATCTGGTTACTAGGGCAAGAGAGCCTCAGTGGAAGTGGTGTTCTAGATTGGAGTTTAGAATGGAATGTGCCAGGAGAAAGCCCCTCACGTTTGTCTCACTACTTCTTGTTCGTGTTTTTAATTTAATTTTTTATTTTTTATTACAGCAAGTTTGATTACAATGTTTGGCTTGTTGTAGGTGTGGAAGATGTGGTTCTTTTACACATATACACATGTCTGTTCTTCCTGGGATCCTTTTCCCATGTACGTTATGACAGAATGTTGAGTAGTCCTCTCTTGGTATTCTGTAGGTCTTTGGTGATTATATATGTCACCTGTGTTTGTATATGTCTGTTAACCCCGATATCGTAATGAAACCAATCCTCACACCTTTCCATTGGTGAACCATAAGTTTGTTTAATGAATCTGTGATTGCCCTTCTCCGTGGAAATATCTGCCCTGGTATCCATTTTTAGGTAACACCTATAAGTGATATGATATGATATGTGTCTTTCACTTTCTGACTTACAACAAGTCACGTGATTACTTCTAGACTCATCTACGGTGCTGCAAATGGCATTGTGTCCTTTTTTCCCTTGGCTTCTCTTCTGCCTTAGCGGGGTCCATTTTCAACAATGTGATTCCCTGAGGTTTGTGGATTAGCTGACCTGGGCAGCCTTACCCTGCCGGCCCGCTCTCCCCATGTGTGCCTCATTGAGGTAAATATAAACAGCACTCCAGGCAGTAATAGCCACTGAAGCTGTGCCTGACTCCATATTCTCTGCCCCGTCAGCAGTCTCGGGGCTGTGCTGGTGGGAGGGAGTGAGGGGCCACAGCTTTGTGAGTGGCCCGGTGTGAGTGGGGTTCTGCTAGCCTTTCTGCAGGAGTTGCCAGGCTGCCGCCTGTAAAGAAGAGGTTGTGTCACCCATACCTTCTGCTGGAATTTCTATCCGGAAAGAGGTGAGGAAGGAAAAAAGCAGAGGGGGCCGGGACAGGAGGGGTATCTCAGGCAGGGCAATGGAAATCTTCTGGAAGAGCGCCCGGGGCCAGGACCACCCTGGCTGGCCTGCAGGCACCAAGTTGGCCAGCGTGCTGTCGCTGGTGTGGCTCCACGGTCCTTCCTCTAGGCTTTCAAGCCCTTGTACATATTCAGGTGTTTTACCTGGAAAGGGTGGGAACAGTTCAGCAGCAGCTGGACTGGGGCTCAGCTCACCTTTACTCACAGATGCCTCGGCACGGTCCCCCAGCTTTGCAATGAGGATGCTCCTTGTGTTGGGGGTGGGTTGATGGCTGTATGGGAGATGGTTCCCCACCTCAGACCAATTTCAGAATTGTTTACCACTGTAGCAAGTGCCCTGATAGGGTTTTCCTCTGTATAACTCGTGGGTTCAGGTTTTTTTTTTTCTTTTATGGTTCAAGTTAGATATTATTCCTCTTTTATGTATTTATAGATATAAGCATGGAAATAATTCATTCCTATAAATACATCTGTGTGACGGGAAGAACTTTTTTCTGTTTTATTTTTAAATTTTATTTTTTAAAATTTTGAAATTTAATTTTATTTATTTTTTTAATACAGCATGTTATTATTAGTTATGTATTTTATGCATATACATGTATACAGGTCAATCCCAAACCCCCAACTCATCCCACCACCACCACCCCATGGCTTCCCACACTTGGTGTCCATATGTTTGTTCTCTACCTCTGTGTCTCTATTTCTTCCCTGCAAACCAGTTCATCTGTACCATTTTTAGGCTCCACATATATGCGTTAATAGACAATATTTGTTTTCCTCTTTCTGACTTACTTCATTCTGTATGACAGTCTCTCGATTCATCGATGTCTCTACAAATGACCCAGTTTCATTCCTTTTTATGGCCGAGTAATATTCCATTTTATATATGTACCACATCTTTATCCATTCATCTGTCTATGGGCATTTAGGTTGCCTCCATTACCTGGCTATTGTAAATAGTGCTGCAACGAACATTGTGGTGAATGTGCCTTTTTGAAATACGGTTTTCTCTGGGTATATGCCCAGAAGTGGGATTGCTGGATCAGATGGTAATTCTATTTCTAGTTTTTTTAAGGAAACTCCATACTGTTCTCCATAGTGACTGTATCAATTTACATTCCCACCAATAGTGGAAGAGGGCTCCTTTTGTCCACACCCTCCCCAGAATTGGTTGTTTGTAGATTTTCTGATGATGCCGATTCTAACAGGTGTGAGGTGATACCTCATTGTAGTTTTGATTTGCATTTCTCTAATAATTAGTGCTGTTGAGCAGCTTTTCATGTGCGTCTTGGCCATCTCTGTGTCTCCGTTGAAGAAACGTCTCTTTAGATCTTCTGCCCATTTTTTTGGGGTTGTTTGTTTTTTTCATATTAAGCTGCATGAGCTGTTTATATATATTGGAGATTAAACCTCTGTCCATTGATTCGTCTGCAACGATTTTCGCCCATTCTGAGGGATGCCTTTTTCCATTCCCGTGTTTTTTAACAAAAAAGGAAAGAAAGGAAAAGAAGCAGAACACTAATGTGCGTAAAATATGCCTTTTGAAACGGTCGTTTGGAAATATGGACGTCCTTTGAATTTTTTGGTCGATATGTGACCCCAGGATTTGTTTTTCAGGGCAGGTGTCTTTTACAGGCCTGCAATGATTTTGAATATCAACTGACCATTAGCGTTGGGATTAAAGCTGCTGTTGTGTGAATCGGCCACAAGGTGGCAGCAGTTCACCCTTACCAAATCTGGTTACTAGGGCAAGAGAGCCTCAGTGGAAGTGGTGTTCTAGATTGGAGTTTAGAATGGAATGGGCCAGGAGAAAGCCCCTCACGTTTGTCTCACTACTTCTTGTTCGTGTTTTTAATTTAATTTTTTATTTTTTATTACAGCAAGTTTGATTACAATGTTTGGCTTGTTGTAGGTGTGGAAGATGTGGTTCTTTTACACATATACAGATGACTGTTCTTCTTGGGATCCTTTTCCCATGTACGTTATGACAGAATGTTGAGTAGTCCTCTCTTGGTATTCTGTAGGTGTTTGGTGATTATATATGTCACCTGTTTTTGTATATGTCTGTTAACCCCGATATCGTAATGAAACCAATCCTCACACCTTTCCACTGGTGAACCATAAGTTTGTTTAATGAATCTGTGATTGCCCTTCTCCGTGGAAATATCTGCCCTGGTATCCATTTTTAGGTAACACCTATAAGTGATATGATATGATATGTGTCTTTCACTTTCTGACTTCCTACAAGTCACGTGATTACTTCTAGACTCATCTATGGTGCTGCAAATGGCATTGTGTCCTTTTTTCCCTTGGCTTCTCTTCTGCCTTAGCGGGGTCCATTTTCAACAATGTGATTCCCTCAGGGTTGTGGATTAGCTGACCTGGGCAGCCTTACCCTGCCGGCCCGCCCTCCCCAGGTGTGCCTCTTTTAGGTCAATATAAAGAGCGCTCCAGGCAGCAATAGCCCCTGAAGCTGTGCCTGCCTCCATATTCTCTGCCCTGTCAGCAGTCTCGGGGCTGTGCTGGTGGGAGGGAGTGAGGGGCCGCAGCTTTGTGGGTGGCCCGGTGTGAGTGGGGTTCTGCTGGCCTTTCTGCAGGAGTTGCCAGGCTGCCGCCTGTAAAGAAGAGGTTGTGTCACCCATACCTTCCGCTGGAATTTCTCTCCGGACAGAGGTGAGGAAGGAAAAAAGCAGTGGGGTCCGGGACAGGAGGGGTAACTCAGGCAGGGCAATGGAAAGCTTCTGGAAGAGCGCCCGGGGCCAGGACCATCCTGGCTGCCCTGCAGGCACCAAGTTGGCCTGCGTGCTGTCGCTGGTGTGGCACCACGGTCCTTCCTCTAGGCTCTCAAGCCCTTGTACATATTCAGGTGTTTTACCTGGAAAGGGTGGGAACAGTTCAGCAGCAGCTGGCCTGGGGCTCAGCTCACGTTTACTCACAGATGCCTCGGCACGGTCCCCCAGCTTTGCAATGAGGACGCTCCTTGCGTGGGGGGTGGGTTGCTGGCTGTATGGGAGATGATTCCCCACCTCTGACCAATTTCAGAATTGTTTACCACTGGAGCAAGTGCCCTGACAGGGTTTTCCTCTGTATAACTCGTGGGTTCAGGTTTTTTTTTTTCTTTTATGGTTCAAGTTAGATTTTATTCCTCTTTTATGTATTTATAGATATAAGCATGGAAATAATTCATTCCTATAAATACATCTGTGTGACGGGAAGAACTTTTTTCTGTTTTATTTTTAAATTTTATTTTTTGAAATTTTGAAATTTTATTTTATTTATTTTTTTTATACAGCACATTATTATTAGTTATGTATTTTATGCATATACATGTATACAGGTCAATCCCAAACCCCCAACTCATCCCACCACCACCACCCCATGGCTTCCCACACTTGGTGTCCATACGATTGTTCTCTACCTCTGTGTCTCTATTTCTTCCCTGCAAACCAGTTCATCTGTACCATTTTTAGGCTCCACTTATATGCGTTAATAGACAATATTTGTTTTCCTCTTTCTGACTTACTTCATTCTGTATGACAGTCTCTCGATCCATCGATGTCTCTACAAATGACCCAGTTTCATTCCTTTTTATGGCCGATTAATATTCCATTTTATATATGTACCACATCTTTATCCATTCATCTGTCTATGGGCATTTAGGTTGCCTCCATTACCTGGCTATTGTAAATAGTGCTGCAACGAACATTGTGGTGAATGTGCCTTTTTGAAATACGGTTTTCTCTGGGTATATGCCCAGAAGTGGGATTGCTGGATCAGATGGTAATTCTATTTCTAGATTTTTTAAGGAAACTCCATACTGTTCTCCATAGTGACTGTATCAATTTACATTCCCACCAATAGTGGAAGAGGGCTCCTTTTGTCCACACCCTCCCCAGAATTGGTTGTTTGTAGATTTTCTGATGATGCCGATTCTAACAGGTGTGAGGTGATACCTCATTGTAGTTTTGATTTGCATTTCTCTAATAATTAGTGCTGTTGAGCAGCTTTTCATGTGCGTCTTGGCCATCTCTGTGTCTCCGTTGAAGAAACGTCTCTTTAGATCTTCTGCCCATTTTTTTGGGGTTGTTTGTTTTTTTCATATTAAGCTGCATGAGCTGTTTATATATATTGGAGATTAAACCTCTGTCCATTGATTCGTCTGCAACGATTTTCGCCCATTCTGAGGGATGCCTTTTTCCATTCCCGTGTTTTTTAACAAAAAAGGAAAGAAAGGAAAAGAAGCAGAACACTAATGTGCGTAAAATATGCCTTTTGAAACGGTCGTTTGGAAATATGGACGTCCTTTGAATTTTTTGGTCGATATGTGACCCCAGGATTTGTTTTTCAGGGCAGGTGTCATTTACAGGCCTGCAATGATTTTGAATATCAATTGACCATTAGCTTTGGGATTAAAGCTGCTGTTGTGTGAAACGGCCACAAGGTGGCAGCAGTTCACCCTTACCAAATCTGGTTACTAGGGCAAGAGAGCCTCAGTGGAAGTGGTGTTCTAGATTGGAGTTTAGAATGGAATGTGCCAGGAGAAAGCCCCTCACCTTTGTCTCACTACTTCTTGTTCGTGTTTTTAATTTAATTTTTTATTTTTTATTACAGCAAGTTTGATTACAATGTTTGGCTTGTTGTAGGTGTGGAAGATGTGGTTCTTTTACACATATACAGATGACTGTCCTTCTTGGGATCCTTTTCCCATGTACGTTATGACAGAATGTTGAGTAGTCCTCTCTTGGTATTCTGTAGGTGTTTGGTGATTATATATGTCACCTGTGTTTGTATATGTCTGTTAACCCCGATATCGTAATGAAACCAATCCACACACCTTTCCATTGGTGAACCATAAGTTTGTTTAATGAATCTGTGATTGCCCTTCTCCGTGGAAATATCTGCCCTGGTATCCATTTTTAGGTAACACCTATAAGTGATATGATATGATATGTGTCTTTCACTTTCTGACTTACTACAAGTCACGTGATTACTTCTAGACTCATCTACGGTGCTGCAAATGGCATTGTGTCCTTTTTTCCCTTGGCTTCTCTTCTGCCTTAGCGGGGTCCATTTTCAACAATGTGATTCCCTCAGGGTTGTGGATTAGCTGACCTGGGCAGCCTTACCCTGCCGGCCCGCCCTCCCCAGGTGTGCTTCGTTGAGGTCAATATAAAGAGCGCTCCATGCAGCAATAGCCCCTGAAGCTGTGCCTGCCTCCATATTCTCTGCCCTGTCAGCAGTCTCGGGGCTCTGCTGGTGGGAGGGAGTGAGGGGCCGCAGCTTTGTGGGTGGCACGGTGTGAGTGGGGTTCTGCTGGCCTTTCTGCAGGAGTTGCCAGGCTGCCGCCTGTAAAGAAGAGGTTGTGTCACCCATACCTTCCGCTGGAATTTCTCTCCGGACAGAGGTGAGGAAGGAAAAAAGCAGTGGGGTCCGGTACAGGAGGGGTATCTCAGGCAGGGCAATGGAAAGCTTCTGGAAGAGCGCCCGGGGCCAGGACCACCCTGGCTGGCCTGCAGGCACCAAGTTGGCCTGCGTGCTGTCGCTGGTGTGGCACCACGGTCCTTCCTCTAGGCTCTCAAGCCCTTGTACATATTCAGATGTTTTACCTGGAAAGGGTGGGAACAGTTCAGCAGCAGCTGGCCTGGGGCTCAGCTCACGTTTACTCACAGATGCCTCGGCACGGTCCCCCAGCTTTGCAATGAGGACGCTCCTTGCGTGGGGGGTGGGTTGCTGGCTGTATGGGAGATGATTCCCCACCTCTGACCAATTTCAGAATTGTTTACCACTGGAGCAAGTGCCCTGATAGGGTTTTCCTCTGTATAACTCGTGGCTTCAGGTTTTTTTTTTTCTTTTATGGTTCAAGTTAGATTTTATTCCTCTTTTATGTATATATAGATATAAGCATGGAAATAATTCATTCCTATAAATACATCTGTGTGACGGGAAGAACTTTTTTCTGTTTTATTTTTAAATTTTATTTTTTAAAATTTTGAAATTTTATTTTATTTATTTTTTTATACAGCACGTTATTATTAGTTATGTATTTTATGCATATACATGTATACAGGTCAATCCCAAACCCCCAACTCATCCCACCACCACCACCCCATGGCTTCCCACACTTGGTGTCCATACGTTTGTTCTCTACCTCTGTGTCTCTATTTCTTCCCTGCAAACCAGTTCATCTGTACCATTTTTAGGCTCCACATATATGCGTTAATAGACAATATTTGTTTTCCTCTTTCTGACTTACTTCATTCTGTATGACAGTCTCTCGATCCATCGATGTCTCTACAAATGACCCAGTTTCATTCCTTTTTATGGCCGAGTAATATTCCATTTTATATATGTACCACATCTTTATCCATTCATCTGTCTATGGGCATTTAGGTTGCCTCCATTACCTGGCTATTGTAAATAGTGCTGCAACGAACATTGTGGTGAATGTGCCTTTTTGAAATACGGTTTTCTCTGGGTATATGCCCAGAAGTGGGATTGCTGGATCAGATGGTAATTCTATTTCTAGATTTTTTAAGGAAACTCCATACTGTTCTCCATAGTGACTGTATCAATTTACATTCCCACCAATAGTGGAAGAGGGCTCCTTTTGTCCACACCCTCCCCAGAATTGGTTGTTTGTAGATTTTCTGATGATGCCGATTCTAACAGGTGTGAGGTGATACCTCATTGTAGTTTTGATTTGCATTTCTCTAATAATTAGTGCTGTTGAGCAGCTTTTCATGTGCATCTTGGCCATCTCTGTGTCTCCTTTGAAGAAACGTCTCTTTAGATCTTCTGCCCATTTTTTTTGGTTTGTTTGTTTTTTTTAATATTAAGCTGAATGAGCTGTTTATATATATTGGAGATTAAACCTCTGTCCATTGATTCGTTTGCCACGATTTTCACCCATTCTGAGGGATGCCTTTTTCCATTCCCGTTTTTTTTTAACAAAAAAGGAAAGAAAGGAAAAGAAGCAGAACACTAATGTGCGTAAAATATGCCTTTTGAAACGGTCGTTTTGAAATATGGACGTCCTTTGAAATTTTTGGTCGATATGTGACCCCAGGATTTGTTTTCAGGGCAGGTGTCATTTACAGGCCTGCAATGATTTTGAATATCAACTGACCATTAGTGTTGGGATTAAAGCTGCTGTTGTGTGAAACGGCCACAAGGTGGCAGCAGTTCACCCTTACCAAATCTGGTTACTAGGGCAAGAGAGCCTCAGTGGAAGTGGTGTTCTAGATTGGAGTTTAGAATGGAATGTGCCAGGAGAAAGCCCCTCACCTTTGTCTCACTACTTCTTGTTCGTGTTTCTAATTTAATTTTTTATTTTTTATTACAGCAAGTTTGATTACAATGTTTGGCTTGCTGTAGGTGTGGAAGATGTGGTTCTTTTACACATATACAGATGTCTGTTCTTCCTGGGATCCTTTTCCCATGTACGTTATGACAGAATGTTGAGTAGTCCTCTCTTGGTATTCTGTAGGTGTTTGGTGATTATATTTGTCACCTGTGTTTGTATATGTCTGTTAACCCCGATATCGTAATGAAACCAATCCACACACCTTTCCATTGGTGAACCATAAGTTTGTTTAATGAATCTGTGATTGCCCTTCTCCGTGGAAATATCTGCCCTGGTATCCATTTTTAGGTAACACCTATAAGTGATATGATATGATATGTGTCTTTCACTTTCTGACTTACTACAAGTCACGTGATTACTTCTAGACTCATCTACGGTGCTGCAAATGGCATTGTGTCCTTTTTTCCCTTGGCTTCTCTTCTGCCTTAGCGGGGTCCATTTTCAACAATGTGATTCCCTCAGGGTTGTGGATTAGCTGACCTGGGCAGCCTTACGCTGCCGGCCCGCCCTCCCCAGGTGTGCTTCGTTGAGGTCAATATAAAGAGCGCTCCAGGCAGCAATAGCCCCTGAAGCTGTGCCTGCCTCCATATTCTCTGCCCTGTCAGCAGTCTCGGGGCTGTGCTGGTGGGAGGGAGTGAGGGGCCGCAGCTTTGTGGGTGGCACGGTGTGAGTGGGGTTCTGCTGGCGTTTCTGCAGGAGTTGCCAGGCTGCCGCCTGTAAAGAAGAGGTTGTGTCACCCATACCTTCCGCTGGAATTTCTCTCGGGACAGAGGTGAGGAAGGAAAAAAGCAGTGGGGTCCGGGACAGGAGGGGTATCTCAGGCAGGGCAATGGAAAGCTTCTGGATGAGCGCCCGGGGCCAGGACCACCCTGGCTGGCCTGCAGGCACCAAGTTGGCCTGCGTGCTGTCGCTGTTGTGGCACCACGGTCCTTCCTCTAGGTTCTCAAGCCCTTGTACATATTCAGGTGTTTTACCTGGAAAGGGTGGGAACAGTTCAGCAGCAGCTGGCCTGGGGCTCAGCTCACGTTTACTCACAGATGCCTCGGCACGGTCCCCCAGCTTTGCAATGAGGACGCTCCTTGCGTGGGGGGTGGGTTGCTGGCTGTATGGGAGATGATTCCCCACCTCTGACCAATTTCAGAATTGTTTACCACTGGAGCAAGGGCCCTGATAGGGTTTTCTTCTGTATAACTCGTGGGTTCATTTTTTTTTCTTTTATGGTTCAAGTTAGATTTTATTCCTCTTTTATGTATTTATAAATATAAGCATGGAAGTAATTCATTCCTATAAATACATCTGTGTGACGGGAAGAATTTTTTCTGTTTTATTTTTAAATTTTATATTTTAAAATTTTGAAATTTCATTTTATTTATGTTTTTATACAGTAGGCTATTATTAGTTATGTATTTTATGCATATACATGTATACAGGTCAATCCCAATCTCCCAACTCATCCCACCACCAGCACCCCATGGCTTCCCACAATTGGTGTCCATACGTTTGTTCTCTACCTCTGTGTCTCTATTTCTTCCCTGCAAACCAGTTCCTCCGTACCGTTTTCTTAGGTTCCACATATATGCATTAATATACAATATTTGTTTTCCTCTTTCTGACTTACTTCATTCTGTATGACAGTCTCTCGATCCATCAATGTCTCTACAAATGACCCAGTTTCATTCCTTTTTATGGCCGAGTAATATTCCATTTCATATATGTACCACATCTTTATCCATTCATCTGTCTGTGGGCATTTAGGTTGCTTCCATTACCTTGCTATTGTAAATAGTGCTGCAACGAACATTGTGGTGAATGTGCCTTTTTAAAATACGGTTTTCTCTGGGTATATGCCCAGAAGTAAGATTGCTGGATCAGATGGTAATTCTTTTTTTTTTTTTTTTAAATAAACTTATTTATTTATGGCTGTGTTGGGTCTTCGTTGCTGCATGTAGGCTTTTCTCTAGTTGCGGCTAGAGGGGGCTACCCTTCGTTGCAGTGCACAGGCTTCTCAATGCGGTGGTTTCTCTTGTTGCAGAACACGGGGTCTACGTGCATGGGCTTCAGTAGTTGTGGCTCTCGGACTCTAGAGTGCAGGCTTGGTAGTTGTGGCACACTGGCTTAGTTGCTCTGTGGCATGTGGGATCTTCCTGGACCTGGGCTCGAACTGTGTCCCTTAGTATGATAATTTCTAGGTCCATCCATTTGCTGCAAATGGCATTATTTTGTTCTTTTTATGGCTGGGTAATATTCCATTGTACATATGTACCACATCTTCTTTATCTATCCCTCTGTCGATGGACACTTAGGTTGCTTCCATGTCTTGGCTATTGTAAGTAGTGCTGCTATGAACATTGGGGTGCATGTATCTTTTTGAATTATGGTTTTCTCCAGATATGTGCCCAGGTAGCCCTATTTTTGGTTGGTTTCTTTTTTTTTATTTTATTTTATTTTATTTTATTTTATTTTTTATTTTATTTTTTTGCTTTATAACAAATTTAATCAGTTATACATATACATATGTTTCCATATCCCCTCCCATTTGTGTCTGCCTCCCACCCTCCCTATCCCACCCCTCCAGGCGGTCACAAGGCACCAAGCTGATCTCCCTGTGCTATGCGGCTGCTTCCCACTAGCTATCTACCTTACGTTTGGTAGTGTATATATGTCCATGCCGCTCTTTCACTTTGTCACAGCTTACCCTTCCCCCTCCCCATATCCTCAAGTCCATTCTCTAGTAGGTCTGTGTCTTTATTCCTGTCTTACCCCTAGGTTCTTCATGACATTTTTTTTCTTAAATTCCATATATATGTGTTAGCATACAGTATTTGTCTTTCTCTTTCTGACTTACTTCACTCTGTATGACAGACTCTAGGTCTATCCACCTCATTACAAATAGCTCAATTTCATTTCTTTTTATGGCTGAGTAATATTCCATTGTATATATGTGCCACATCTTCTTTATCCATTCATCCGATGATGGACACTTAGGTTGTTTCCATCTCCGTGCTATTGTAAATAGGGCTGCTATGAACATTTTGGTACATGTCTCTTTTTGAATTATGGTTTTCTCAGGGTATATGCCCAGTAGTGGGATTGCTGGGTCATATGGTAGTTCTATTTGTAGTTTTTTAAGGAACCTCCATACCGTTCTCCATAGCGGCTGTACCAATTCACATTCCCACCAGCAGTGCAAGAGTGTTCCCTTTTTTCCACACCCTTTCCAGCATTTATTGTTTCTAGATTTTTTGATGATGGCCATTCTGACTGGTGTGAGATGATATCTCATTGTAGTTTTGATTTGCATTTCTCTAATGAGTAAAGATGTTGAGCATCCTTTCATGTGTTTGTTGGCAGTCTGTATATCTTCTGTGGAGAAATGTCTATTTAGGTCTTCTGCCCATTTTTGGATTGGGTTCTTTGTTTTTTTGTTATTGAGCTGCATGAGCTGCTTATAAATTTTGGAGATTAATCCTTTGTCAGTTGCTTCATTTGCAAATATTTTCTCCCATTCTGAGGGTTGTCTTTTGGTCTTGTTTATGGTTTCCTTTGCTGTGCAAAAGCTTTTAAGTTTCATTAGGTCCCATGTGTTTATTTTTGTCTTTATTTCCATTTCTCTAGGAGGTGGGTCAAAAAGGATCTTGCTGTGATTTATGTCATAGAGTGTTCTGCCTATGTTTTCCTCTAAGAGTTTGATAGTGTCTGGCCTTACATTTAGGTCTTTAATCCATTTTGAGCTTATTTTTGTGTATGGTGTTAGGGAGTGATCTAATCTCATACTTTTACATGTCCCTATCCAGTTTTCCCAGCACCACTTATTGAAGAGGCTGTCCTTTCTCCACTGTACATTCCTGCCTCCTTTATCAAAGATAAGGTGACCATATGTCCGTGGATTTAACTCTGGGCTTTCTATCCTGTTCCATTGATCTATCTTTCTGTTTTTGTGCCAGTACCATACTGTCTTGATTACTGTAGCTTTGTAGTATAGTCTGAAGTCAGGGAGCCTGATTCCTCCAGCTCCATTTTTCGTTCTCAAGATTGCTTTGGCTATTCGGGGTCTTTTGTGTTTCCATACAAATTGTGAAATTTTTTGTTCTAGTTCTGTGAAAAATGCCAGTGGTAGTTTGATAGGGATTGCATTGAACCTGTAGATTGCTTTGGGTAGTAGAGTCATTTTCACAATGTTGATTCTTCCAATCCAAGAACATGGTACATCTCTCCATCTATTTGTATCATCTTTAATTTCTTTCATCAGTGTCTTATAATTTTCTGCATACAGGTCTTTTGTCTCCTTAGGTAGGTTTATTCCTAGATATTTTATTCTTTTTGTTGCAATGGTAAATGGGAGTGTTTCCTTGATTTCACTTTCAGATTTTTCATCATCAGTATATAGGAATGCCAGAGATTTCTGTGCATTAATTTTGTATCCTGCAACTTTACCAAATTCATTGATTAACTCTAGTAGTTTTCTGGTAGCATCTTTAGGATTCTCTATGTATAGTATCATGTCATCTGCAAACAGTGACAGCTTTACTTCTTCTTTTCCAATTTGGATTCCTTTTATTTCCTTTTCTTCTCTGATTGCTGTGGCTAAAACTTCCAAAACTAGGTTGAATAAGAGTGGTGAAAGTGGGCAACCTTGTCTAGTTCCTGATCTTAGTGGAAATGGTTTCAGTTTTTCACCATTGAGGACGATGCTGGCTGTGGGTTTGTCATATATGGCCTTTATTATGTTGAGGAAATTTCCCTCTATGCCTACTTTCTGCAGGGTTTTTATCATAAATGGGTGTTGAATTTTGTCGAAAGCTTTCTCTGCATCTATTGAGATGATCATATGGTTTTTCTCCTTCAATTTGTTAATATGGTGTATCACGTTGATTGATTTGCGTATATTGAAGAATCCTTGCATTCCTGGAATAAACCCCACTTGATCATGGTGTATGATCCTTTTAATGTGCTGTTGGATTCTGTTTGCTAGTATTTTGTTGAGGATTTTTGCATCTATGTTCATCAGTGATATTGGCCTGTAGTTTTCTTTCTTTGTGACATCCTTGCCTTGTTTTGGTATCAAGGTGATGGTGGCCTCGTAGAATGAGTTTGGGAGTGTTCCTCCCTCTGCTATATTTTGGAAGAGTTTGAGAAGGATAGGTGTTAGCTCTTCTCTAAATGCTTGATAGAATTCTCCTGTGAAGCCATCTGGTCCTGGGCTTTTGTTTGTTGGAAGATTTTTTATCACAGTTTCAATTTCAGTGCTTGTGATTGGTCTGTTCATATTTTCTATTTCTTCCTGATTCAGTCTTGGCAGGTTGTGCATTTCTAAGAATTTGTCCATTTCTTCCAGGTTGTCCATTTTATTGGCATAGAGTTGCTTATAGTAATCTCTCATGATCTTTTGTATTTCTGTAGTGTCAGTTGTTACTTCTCCTTTTTCATTTCTAATTCTATTGATTTGAGTCTTCTCCCTGTTTTTCTTGATGAGTCTGGCTAATGGTTTATCAATTTTGTTTATCTTCTCAAAGAACCAGCTTTTAGTTTTATTGATCTTTGCTATCGTTTCCTTCATTTCTTTTTCATTTATTTCTGATCTGATTTTTATGATTTCTTTCCTTCTGCTAACTTTGGGATGTTTTTGTTCTTCTTTCTCTAATTGCTTTAGGTGCAAGGTTAGGTTGTTTATTCGAGATGTTTCCTGTTTCTTAAGGTGGGATTGTATTGCTATAAACTTCCCTCTTAGAACTGCTTTTGCTGCATCCCATAGGTTTTGGGTCGTCGTGTCTCCATTGTCATTTGTTTCTAGGTATTTTTTAATTTCCTCTTTGATTTCTTCAGTGATCACTTCGTTATTAAGTAGTGTATTGTTTAGCCTCCATGTGTTTGTATTTTTTACAGCTCTTTTCCTGTAATTGATATCTAGTCTCATAGCATTGTGGTTGGAAAAGATACTTGATACAATTTCAATTTTCTTAAATTTACCAAGGCTTGATTTGTGACCCAAGATATGATCTATCCTGGAGAATGTTCCATGAGCACTTGAGAAAAATGTGTATTCTGTTGTTTTTGGATGGAATGTCCTATAAATATCAATTAAGTCCATCTTGTTTAATGTATCATTTAAAGCTTGTGTTTCCTTATTTATTTTCATTTTGGATGATCTGTCCATTGGTGAAAGTGGGGTGTTAAAGTCCCCTACTATGATTGTGTTACTGTCGATTTCTCCTTTTATGGCTGTTAGTATTTGCCTTATGTATTGAGGTGCTCCTATGTTTGGTGCATAAATATTTACAATTGTTATATCTTCTTCTTGGATCGATCCCTTGATCATTATGTAGTGTCCTTCTTTGTCTCTTCTAGTAGTCCTTATTTTAAAGTCTATTTTGTCTGATATGAGAATTGCTACTCCAGCTTTCTTTTGGTTTCCATTTGCATGGAATATCTTTTTCCATCCCCTTACTTTCAGTCTGTATGTGTCTCTAGGTCTGAAGTGGGTCTCTTGTAGACAGCATATAGATGGGTCTTGTTTTTGTATCCATTCAGCCACTCTGTGTCTTTTGGTGGGAGCATTTAGTCCATTTACATTTAAGGTAATTATCGATATGTATGTTCCTATTCCCATTTTCTTAATTGTTTTGGGTTCATTATTGTAGGTATATTCCTTCTGTTGTGTTTCTTGCCTAGAGAAGTTCCTTTAGCATTTGTTGTAAAGCTGGTTTGGTGGTGCTGAACTCTCTCAGCTTTTGCTTGTCTGTAAACGTTTTAATTTCTCCATCAAATCTGAATGAGATCCTTGCTGGGTAGAGTAATCTTGGTTGCAGGTTTTTCTCCTTCATCACTTTAAGTATGTCCTGCCACTCCCTTCTGGCTTGTAGAGTTTCTGCTGAGAGATCAGCTGTTATCCTGATGGGGATTCCCTTGTGTGTGATTTGTTGTTTTTGCCTTGCTGCTTTTAATATGATTTCTTTGTGTTTAATTTTTGACAGTTTGATTAATATGTGTCTTGGAGTATTTCTCCTTGGATTTATTCTGTATGGGACTCTCTGTGCCTCCTGGACTTGATTAACTATTTCCTTTCCCATATTAGGGAAGTTTTCAACTATAATCTCTTCAAATATTTTCTCAGTCCCTTTCTTTTTCTCTTCTTCTTCTGGAACCCCTATAATTCGAATGTTGGTGCGTTTAATGTTGTCCCAGAGGTCTCTGAGACTGTCCTCTGTTCTTTTCATTCTTTTTTCTTTATTTTGCTCTGCAGCAGTTATTTCCACTATTTTATCTTCCACCTCACTTATCCGTTCTTCTGCCTCAGTTATTCTGCTATTGATCCCATCTAGAGTATTTTTTATTTCATTTATTGTGTTTTTAATCGATGCTTGATTCATCTTTAGTTCTTCTAGGTCCTTGTTAACTGTTTCTTGCATTTTGTCTATTCTATTTCCAAGATTTTGGATCTGGGAAATAGAATCTTGGATCATCTTTACCATCATTATTCTGAATTCTTTTTCAGGTAGAGTGCCTATTACCTCTTCATTTGTTAGGTCTGGTGGGTTTTTATCTTGCTCCTTCTCCTGCTGTGTGTTCTTCTGTCTTCTCATTTTGCTTATGTTACTGTGTTTGGGGTCTCCTTTTTGCAGGCTGCAGGTTCGTAGTTCCTGTTGTTTTTGGTGTCTGTCCCCAGTGGCTAAGGTTGGTTTAGTGGGTTGTGTAGGCTTCCTGGTGGAGGGGACTAGTGCCTGTGTTCTGGTGGATGAGGCTGGATCTTGTCTTTCTGGTGGGCAGGTCCACGTCTGGTGGTGTGTTTTGGGGTGTCTGTGGACTTTTTATGATTTTAGGCCACCTCTCTGCTAATGGGTGGCGTTGTGTTCCTGTCTTGCTAGTTGTTTGGCTCAGGGTGTCCAGCACTGTAGCCTGCTAGTCGTTGAGTGAAGCTGGGTGCTGGTGTTGAGATGGAGATCTCTGGAAGATTTTCGCCGTTTGATATTATGTGGAGCTGGGAGGTCTCTTGTGGACCAGTGTCCTGAAGTTGGCTCTCCCACCTCAGAGGCACAGCACTGACTCCGGGCTCCTCAATTTGGGATGAGGTGTTGTCTATTCATGTATTCCACAGATGCAGGGTACATCAAGTTGATTGTGGAGCTTTAATCCGCTGCTTCTGAGGCTGCTGGGAGAGGTTTCCCTTTCTCTTCTTTGTTCTCACAGCTCCTGGGTCTCAGCTTTGGATTTGGCCCCGCCTCTGCGTGTAGGTCGCCGGAGGGCGTCTGTTCTTCGCTCAGATAGGACAGGGTTAAAGGAGCAGCCACTTCGGGGACTCTGGCTCACTCAGGCCGGGAGGGAGGGAGGGGCACGGAGTGCGGGGCGAGCCTGCAGTGGCAGAGGTCGGCGTGACGTTGCACCAGCCCGAGGCGCGCCGTGCGTTCTCCCAGGGAAGCCGCCCCTGGATCCCGGAACCCCGGCAGTGGCGGGCTGCACAGGCTCCCGGAAGGGTGGTGTGGGCAGTGACCTGCGCTCGCACACAGGCTTCTTGGCGGCGGCAGCAGCAGCCCCAGCGTCCCACGCCTGTCACTGGGCTCCGCGCTTTCAGTCGCGACTCGCGCCCGTCCGTGGAGCCCCTTTAAGCAGCGCTCTTAATCCCCTCTCCTCGCGCACCAGGAAACCAAGAGAGAAGAAAAAGTCTCTTGCCTCTTCGGCAGCTCCAGAGTTTTCCCGGACTCCCTCCCGGCTAGCTGTGGCATATTAGCCCCCTTCAGGCTGAGTTCTCGCCGCCAGCCCCAGTCCTCTCCCTGCGCTCTGACCGAAGACCAAGCCTCAGCTTCCAGCGCTGCGCGCCCCGGCGGGCAAGCAGACAAGCCTCTCGGGCTGGTGAGTGCCGCTCGGCACCGATCCTCTGTGTGCGGATCTCTCCGCTTTGCCCTACCCAGGTATGTGGGGAGTTTCTTGCCTTTTAGGAGGTCTGGGGTCTTGTGCCAGGGTTCAGTAGATGTTCTGTAGGAGTTGTTCCACGTGTAGCTGTATTTCTGTTGTATCCGTGGGGAGGAAGGTGATCTCCGCGTCTTACTCTTCCGCCATCTTACCCGGAAGTCCCCCAGATGGTAATTCTATTTCTAGTTTTTTTAAGGAAACTCCATACTGTTCTCCATAGTGACTGTATCAATTTACATTCCCACCAATAGTGGAAGAGGGCTCCTTTTGTCCACACCCAACCCAGAATTGGTTGTTTGTAGATTTTCTGATGATGCCGATTCTAACAGGTGTGAGGTGATACCTCATTGCAGTTTTCTCCTAAATATATTCAGGAGAAAACGCATACGCCCTTTTTGGCCAAGTGCATCATTGTCGAAGTTGTGCCCCTCTTCCTGTGCTTTACAGGTGATTGCAACGTACCTCTTGAAATCTGTTTCCTGCTATTCTGCCTCGCTTTCAAGTCTGCCTCGTTGCCTTGCCTCAACAGATTTTTGGACGATAGTTGGCCTTGATTACTCTGCCAGTTTGTGAATTGCTGTGCCCCTGAGCTCCATTTTTCAACTCGTTTTTTGTGAGCTGAACGCAAGTCCAAACTTTTGGTTCAGGAACTATACTGGTTCCCGGTGGGTGTCAGAGACTTTGGTTAATTCTTCTTCCTGCCCGGAAATTAGAGTGACATGTGCCCATCCAAATGCCTAACAGCTACTCTCTCATTGGTTCTCCCTCTTCCCTTTTATCCTCTGCCAAATTGGCAACATGTGCGAACCAGGAGCTTAAAGGGGCTGTCTCTCCAAGTTGGGAGATTGATAGGAAAGCAGTTGGAAAGTCAAACCGGATCACCAGGAGAGGGGCTCTTCGTTGAGTTTTAGAAACCTTTCGTATTCACAGTGTGTCCATTCTCTAGGTTTCCCGTACATGTTATAGCTGTAGTAACATTCCCTTCAACCTGGAGAGCTGGGACCCATGGAATGGGTGCCATGCATTATTGCTTTAAAGCGTCTGCATTTGCTCACCCAATCTCACCAATCCTCTCAGTCCCAAGTGTCCAGCCTTATGCCACATCCAGCTGTCATTGTAGATAGGGTCATTCCAGGTTGCATCAGAGACCCTGAAGGAATTGTAAAGAATTTCCCTGTTTCTTTGTTCTGTTTTTGAAATTCCTTTTTAGAGTGGGTTTGAGCTGATTCTCGCTGCCATGTTTATGCCAGTCTAGACACACTTGATTCCCTTATGGAGACATATCAATACATAGGTTTTAAGATTCTTACTAGTCAGATCTATTCCTCTGCGGGAAATATGGGGTTTTGAGTCCCTTTCACTGAGGAAGGTGTAGGTCTTGTCTATTCCATAGTTGGTTTTTGGAACGGTACCTGTGCTTATATCAAACTCTGGTTTGATGCATCACCCCACCTCTCCTTCCCCCTTAAGCAGGCGTAAGTGTGTTTTCTAAATGTGAGACTCTGTTCTCTTGTCTAACTCAGTTCATGTGTACCCATGTTTACAGGAACTTCCTAAGTGATATCTTATGATAAGTTTCTTTTTCTGTGTGACTTCTTTCACTTAGAATCATCGTACCTGAATCCACTCATTTTGCTGCTACTGGTCTTATGACATTGATTTCATGGCTGAGGCATATTCCATCGTACGTAAGTTCCACGATGTTTGGAACCATTTTTATATTTCCTGGGATATTTCAGGTGTATCCAGGTTGAGGTTTCTGTAAGCAGTGCAGCTTTCAATTTGGGGGTGGCTCTGTCTTATGGATTTTCAGTTTTCCCAAGGTATATTCCCTAGACTGGACGTGCCCCTGGCTCTGTAGCTCTGTTGTTTACTTGTTTTAGGGAACACAATGCACTCCTCCAGTGAGGCAGTTGGCAACTTACATCCCGCCCATCAGCATAACAAGGCTCCCTGTTCTCCAGGGCCTGTCTTTCCTTTCTGGTTTTTACACATTTTGTGGATGTCCCTTTTGACCGGTGGGAAGTGATACTTCTTTGTAGTGCAGATTTGCATTGCCCGCTTGCTTGCTTGGCCAAAAAGGGCGTATGCGTTTTCTCCTGAATATATTCAGGAGAAAACGCATACGCCCTTTTTGGCCAAGTGCATCATTGTCGAAGTTGTGCCCCTCTTCCTGTGCTTTACAGGCGATTCCAACGTACCTCTTGAAATCTGTTTCCTGCTATTCTGCCTCGCTTTCAAGTCCGCCTCGTTGCCTTCCCTCAACAGATTTTTGGACGATAGTTGGCCTTGATTACTCTGCCAGTTTGTGAATTGCTGTGCCCCTGAGCTCCATTTTTCAACTCGTTTTTTGTGAGCTGAACGCAAGTCCAAACTTTTGGTTCAGGACCTATACTGGTTCCCGGTGGGTGGCTGAGACTTTGGTTAATTCTTCTTCCTGCCTGGAAATTAGAGTGACATGTGCCCATCCAAATGCCTAACAGCTACTCTCTCATTGGTTCTCCCTCTTCCCTTTCATCCTCTGCCAAATTGGCAACCTGTGCGAACCAGGAGCTTAAAGGGGCTGTCTCTCCAAGTTGGGAGATTGATAGGAAAGCAGTTGGAAAGTCAAACCGGAGCACCATGAGAGGGGCTCTTCGTTGAGTTTTAGAAACCTTTCGTATTAACAGTGTGTCCATTCTCTAGGTTTCCCATACATGTTATAGCTGCAGTAATATTCCCTTTAACCTGGAGAGCTGGGACCCATGGAATGGGTGCCATGCATTATTGCTTTAAAGTGTCTGCATTTGCTCACCCAATCTCACCAATCCTCTCAGTCCCAAGTGTCCAGCCTTATGCCACATCCAGCTGTCATTGTAGATAGGGTCATTCCAGGTTGCATCAGAGACCCTGAAGGAATTGTAAAGAATTTCCCTGTTTCTTTGTTCTGTTTTTGAAATTCCTTTTTAGAGTGGGTTTGAGCTGATTCTCGCTGCCATGTTTATGCCAGTCTAGACACACTTGATTCCCTTACGGAGACATATCAATACATAGGTTTTAAGATTCTTACTAGTCAGATCTATTCCTCTGCGGGAAATATGGGGTTTTGAGTCCCTTTCACTGAGGAAGGTGTAGGTCTTGTCTATTCCATAGTTGGTTTTTGGAACGGTACCTGTGCTTATATCAAACTCTTGTTTGATGCATCACCCACCTCTCCTTCCCCCTTAAGCAGGCATAAGAGTGTTTTCTAAATGTGAGACTCTGTTCTCTTGCCTAACTCAGTTCATGTGTAGCCATGTTTACAGGATCTTCCTAAGTGATATCTTATGATAAGTTTTTTTTTCTGTGTGACTTCTTTCACTTAGAATCATCGTACCTGAATCCACTCATTTTGCTGCTACTGGTCTTATGACATGGATTTCATGGCTGAGGGATATTCCATCGTGCGTAAGTTCCACGATGTTTGGAACCATTTTTATATTTCCTGGGATATTTCAGGTGTACCCAGGTTGAGGTTCCTGTAAGCAGTGCAGCCCTCAATTTGGGGCTGGCTCTGTCTTATGGATATTCAGTTTTCCCAAGGTATATTCACTGGACTGAACGTGCCCTTGGCTCTGTAGCTCTGTTGTTTACTTGTTTTAGGGAACACAATGCACTCCTCCAGTTAGGCAGTTGGCAACTTACATCCCGCCCATCAGCATAACAAGGCTCCCTGTTCTCCAGGTCCTGTCTTGCCTTTCTGGTTTTTACACATTTTGTGGATGTCCCTTTTGACCGGTGGGAAGTGATACTTCTTTGTAGTGCAGATTTGCATTGCCCGCTTGCTTGCTTGGCCAAAAAGGGCGTATGCGTTTTCTCCTGAATATATTCAGGAGAAAACGCATACGCCGTTTTTGGCCAAGTGCATCATTGTCGAAGTTGTGCCCCTCTTCCTGTGCTTTACAGGCGATTCCAACGTACCTCTTGAAATCTGTTTCCTGCTATTCTGCCTCGCTTTCAAGTCCGCCTCGTTGCCTTCCCTCAACAGATTTTTGGACGATAGTTGGCCTTGATTACTCTGCCAGTTTGTGAATTGCTGTGCCCCTGAGCTCCATTTTTCAACTCGTTTTTTGTGAGCTGAACGTAAGTCGAAACTTTTGGTTCAGGACCTATACTGGTTCCCGGTGGGTGGCTGAGACTTTGGTTAATTCTTCTTCCTTCCGGTAAATTAGAGTGACATGTGCCCATCCAAATGCCTAACAGCTACTCTCTCATTGGTTCTCCCTCTTCCCTTTCATCCTCTGCCAAATTGGCAACCTGTGCGAACCAGGAGCTTAAAGGGGCTGTCTCTCCAAGTTGGGAGATTGATAGGAAAGCAGTTGGAAAGTCAAACCGGAGCACCAGGAGAGGGGCTCTTCGTTGAGTTTTAGAAACCTTTCGTATTCACAGTGTGTCCATTCTCTAGGTTTCCCGTACATGTTATAGCTGTAGTAATATTCCCTTCAACCTGGAGAGCTGGGACCCGTGGAATGGGTGCCATGCATTATTGCTTTAAAGGGTCTGCATTTGCTCACCCAATCTCACCAATCCTCTCAGTCCCAAGTGTCCAGCCTTATGCCACATCCAGCTGTCATTGTAGATAGGGTCATTCCAGGTTGCATCAGAGACCCTGAAGGAATTGTAAAGAATTTCCCTGTTTCTTTGTTCTGTTTTTGAAATTCCTTTTTAGAGTGGGTTTGAGCTGATTCTCGCTGCCATGTTTATGCCAGTCTAGACACACTTGATTCCCTTACGGAGACATATCAATACATAGGTTTTAAGATTCTTACTAGTCAGATCTCTTCCTCTGCGGGAAATATGGGGTTTTGAGTCCCTTTCACTGAGGAAGGTGTAGGTCTTGTCTATTCCATAGTTGGTTTTTGGAACGGTACCTGTGCTTATATCAAACTCTGGTTTGATGCATCACCCCACCTCTCCTTCCCCCTTAGGCAGGCATAAGAGTGTTTTCTAAATGTGAGACTCTGTTCTCTTGCCTAACTCAGTTCATGTGTAGCCATGTTTACAGGATCTTCCTAAGTGATATCTTATGATAAGTTATTTTTCCTGTGTGACTTCTTTCACTTAGAATCATCGTACCTGAATCCACACATTTTGCTGCTACTGGTCTTATGACATTGATTTCATGGCTGAGGGATATTCCATCGTACGTAAGTTCCACGATGTTTGGAACCATTTTTATATTTCCTGGGATATTTCAGGTGTACCCAGGTTGAGGTTCCTGTAAGCAGTGCAGCCCTCAAATTGGGGCTGGCTCTGTCTTATGGATTTTCAGTTTTCCCAAGGTATATTCCCTAGACTGGAAGTGCCCTTGGTTCTGTAGCTCTGTTGTTTACTTGTTTTAGGGAACACAATGCACTCCTCCAGTGAGGCAGTTGGCAACTTACATCCCGCCCATCAGCATAACAAGGCTCCCTGTTCTCCAGGGCCTGTCTTGCCTTTCTGGTTTTTACACATTTTGTGGATGTCCCTTTTGACCGGTGGGAAGTGATACTTCTTTGTAGTGCAGATTTGCATTGCCCGCTTGCTTGCTTGGCCAAAAAGGGCGTATGCGTTTTCTCCTGAATATATTCAGGAGAAAACGCATACGCCCTTTTTGGCCAAGTGCATCATTGTTGAAGTTGTGCCCCTCTTCCTGTGCTTTACAGGCGATTCCAACGTACCTCTTGAAATCTGTTTCCTGCTATTCTGCCTCGCTTTCAAGTCCGCCTCGTTGCCTTCCCTCAACAGATTTTTGGACGATAGTTGTCCTTGATTACTCTGCCAGTTTGTGAATTGCTGTGCCCCTGAGCTCCATTTTTCAACTCGTTTCTTGTGAGCTGAACGCGAGTCCAAACTTTTGGTTCAGGACCTATACTGGTTCCCGGTGGGTGGCTGAGACTTTGGTTAATTCTTCTTCCTGCCGGGAAATTAGAGTGACATGTGCCCATCCAAATGCCTAACAGCTACTCTCTCATTGGTTCTCCCTCTTCCCTTTCATCCTCTGCCAAATTGGAAACCTGTGCGAACCAGGAGCTTAAAGGGGCTGTCTCTCCAAGTTGGGAGATTGATAGGAAAGCAGTTGGAAAGTCAAACCGGATCACCAGGAGAGGGGCTCTTCGTTGAGTTTTAGAAACCTTTCGTATTCACAATGTGTCCATTCTCTAGGTTTCCCGTACATGTTCTAGCTGTAGTAATATTCCCTTCAACCTGGAGAGCTGGGACCCATGGAATGGGTGCCATGCATTATTGCTTTCAAGTGTCTGCATTTGCTCACCCAATCTCACCAATCCTCTCAGTCCCAAGTGTCCAGCCTTATGCCACATCCAGCTGTCATTGTAGATAGGGTCATTCCAGGTTGCATCAGAGACCCTGAAGGAATTGTAAAGAATTTCCCAGTTTCTTTGTTTTGTTTTTGAAATTCCTTTTTAGAGTGGGTTTGAGCTGATTCTCGCTGCCATGTTTATGCCAGTCTAGACACACTTGATTCCCTTATGGAGACATATCAATACATAGGTTTTAAGATTCTTACTAGTCAGATCTATTCCTCTGCGGGAAATATGGGGTTTTGAGTCCCTTTCACTGAGGAAGGTGTAGGTCTTGTCTATTCCATAGTTGGTTTTGGAACGGTACCTGTGCTTATATCAAACTCTGGTTTGATGCATCACCCCACCTCTCCTTCCCCCTTAAGCAGGCATAAGAGTGTTTTCTAAATGTGAGACTCTGTTCTCTTGCCTAACTCAGTTCATGTGTAGCCATGTTTACAGGATCTTCCTAAGTGATATCTTATGATAAGTTTTTTTTCCTGTGTGACTTCTTTCACTTAGAATCATCGTACCTGAATCCACACATTTTGCTGCTACTGGTCTTAGGACATTGATTTCATGGCTGAGGGATATTCCATCGTGCGTAAGTTCCACGATGTTTGGAACCATTTTTATATTTCCTGGGATATTTCAGGTGTACCCAGGTTGAGGTTCCTGTAAGCAGTGCAGCCCTCAATTTGGGGGTGGCTCTGTCTTATGGATTTTCAGTTTTCCCAAGGTATATTCCCTAGACTGGACGTGCCCTTGGCTTTGTAGCTCTGTTGTTTTCTTGTTTTAGGGAACACAATGCACTCCTCCAGTGAGGCAGTTGGCAACTTACATCCTGCCCATCAGCATAACAAGGCTCCCTGTTCTCCAGGGCCTGTCTTGCCTTTCTGGTTTTTACACATTTTGTGGATGTCCCTTTTGACTGGTGGGAAGTGATACTTCTTTGTAGTGCAGATTTGCATTGCCCGCTTGCTTGCTTGGACAAAACGGTTGTATGCGTTTTCTCCTGAATATATTCAGGAGAAAACGCATACGCCCTTTTTGGCCAAGTGCATCATTGTCGAAGTTGTGCCCCTCTTCCTGTGCTTTACAGGCGATTCCAACGTACCTCTTGAAATCTGTTTCCTGCTATTCTGCCTCGCTTTCAAGCCCGCCTCGTTGCCTTCCCTCAACAGATTTTTGGACGATAGTTGGCCTTGATTACTCTGCCAGTTTGTGAATTGCTGTGCCCCTGAGCTCCATTTTTCAACTCGTTTTTTCTGAGCTGAACGCAAGTCCAAACTTTTGGTTCAGGACCTATACTGGTTCCCGGTGGGTGGCTGAGACTTTGGTTAATTCTTCTTCCTGCCTGGAAATTAGAGTGACATGTGCCCATCCAAATGCCTAACAGCTACTCTCTCATTGGTTCTCCCTCTTCCCTTTCATCCTCTGCCAAATTGGCAACCTGTGAGAACCAGGAGCTTAAAGGGGCTGTCTCTCCAAGTTGGGAGATTGATAGGAAAGCAGTTGGAAAGTCAAACCGGAGCACCAGGAGAGGGGCTCTTCGTTGAGTTTTAGAAACCTTTCGTATTCACAGTGTGTCCATTCTCTAGGTTTCTCGTACACGTTATAGCTGTAGTAATATTCCCTTCAAGCTGGAGAGCTGGGACCCATGTAATGGGTGCCATGGATTATTGCTTTAAGGGTCTGCATTTGCTCACCCAATCTCACCAATCCTCTCAGTCCCAAGTGTCCAGCCTTATGCCACATCCAGCTGTCATTGTAGATAGGGTCATTCCAGGTTGCATAAGAGACCCTGAAGGAATTGTAAAGAATTTTCCTGTTTCTTTGTTCTGTTTTTGAAATTCCTTTTTAGAGTGGGTTTGAGCTGATTCTCGCTGCCATGTTTATGCCAGTCTAGACACACTTGATTCCCTTACGGAGACATATCAATACATAGGTTTTAAGATTTTTACTAGTCAGATCTATTCCTCTGCGGGAAATATGGGGTTTTGAGTCCCTTTCACTGAGGAAGGTGTAGGTCTTGTCTATTCCATAGTTGGTTTTTGGAACGGTACCTGTGCTTATATCAAACTCTGGTTTGATGCATCACCCCACCTCTCCTTCCCCCTTAAGCAGGCATAAGAGTGTTTTCTAAATGTGAGACTCTGTTCTCTTGCCTAACTCAGTTCATGTGTAGCCATGTTTACAGGATCTTCCTAAGTGATATCTTATGATAAGTTTCTTTTTCTGTGTGACTTCTTTCACTTAGAATCATCATACCTGAATCCACTCATTTTGCTGCTACTGGTCTTATGACATTGATTTCATGGCTGAGGGATATTCCATCGTACGTAAGTTCCACAATGTTTGGAACCATTTTTATATTTCCTGGGATATTTCAGGTGTACCCAGGTTGAGGTTCCTGTAAGCAGTGCAGCCCTCAATTTGGGGCTGGCTCTGCCTTATGGATTTTCAGTTTTCCCAAGGTATATTCCCTAGACTGGACGTGCCCCTGGCTCTGTAGCTCTGTTGTTTTCTTGTTTTAGGGAACACAATGCACTCCTCCAGTGAGGCAGTTGGCAACTTACATCCCGCCCATCAGCATAACAAGGCTCCCTGTTCTCCAGGGCCTGTCTTGCCTTTCTGGTTTTTACACATTTTGTGGATGTCCCTTTTGACCGGTGGGAAGTGATACTTCTTTGTAGTGCAGATTTGCATTGCCCGCTTGCTTGCTTGGCCAAAAAGGGCATATGCGTTTTCTCCTGAATATATTCAGGAGAAAACGCATACGCCGTTTTTGGCCAAGTGCATCATTGTCGAAGTTGTGCCCCTCTTCCTGTGCTTTACAGGCGATTCCAACGTACCTCTTGAAATCTGTTTCCTGCTATTCTGCCTCGCTTTCAAGTCCGCCTCGTTGCCTTCCCTCAACAGATTTTTGGACGATAGTTGGCCTTGATTACTCTGCCAGTTTGTGAATTGCTGTGCCCCTGAGCTCCATTTTTCAACTCGTTTCTTGTGAGCTGAACGCGAGTCCAAACTTTTGGTTCAGGACCTATACTGGTTCCCGGTGGGTGGCTGAGACTTTGGTTAATTCTACTTCCTGCCTGGAAATTAGAGTGACATGTGCCCATCCAAATGCCTAACAGCTACTCTCTCATTGGTTCTCCCTCTTCCCTTTCATCCTCTGCCAAATTGGCAACCTGTGCGAACCAGGAGCTTAAAGGGGCTGTCTCTCCAAGTTGGGAGATTGATAGGAAAGCAGTTGGAAAGTCAAACCGGAGCACCATGAGAGGGGCTCTTCGTTGAGTTTTAGAAACCTTTCGTATTCACAGTGTGTCCATTCTCTAGGTTTCCCATACATGTTATAGCTGCAGTAATATTCCCTTTAACCTGGAGAGCTGGGACCCATGGAATGGGTGCCATGCATTATTGCTTTAAAGTGTCTGCATTTGCTCACCCAATCTCACCAATCCTCTCAGTCCCAAGTGTCCAGCCTTATGCCACATCCAGCTGTCATTGTAGATAGGGTCATTCCAGGTTGCATCAGAGACCCTGAAGGAATTGTAAAGAATTTCCCTGTTTCTTTGTTCTGTTTTTGAAATTCCTTTTTAGAGTGGGTTTGAGCTGATTCTCGCTGCCATGTTTATGCCAGTCTAGACACACTTGATTCCCTTACGGAGACATATCAATACATAGGTTTTAAGATTCTTACTAGTCAGATCTATTCCTCTGCGGGAAATATGGGGTTTTGAGTCCCTTTCACTGAGGAAGGTGTAGGTCTTGTCTATTCCATAGTTGGTGTTTGGAACGGTACCTGTGCTTATATCAAACTCTTGTTTGATGCATCACCCACCTCTCCTTCCCCCTTAAGCAGGCATAAGAGTGTTTTCTAAATGTGAGACTCTGTTCTCTTGCCTAACTCAGTTCATGTGTAGCCATGTTTACAGGATCTTCCTAAGTGATATCTTATGATAAGTTTTTTTTTCTGTGTGACTTCTTTCACTTAGAATCATCGTACCTGAATCCACTCATTTTGCTGCTACTGGTCTTATGACATGGATTTCATGGCTGAGGGATATTCCATCGTGCGTAAGTTCCACGATGTTTGGAAGCATTTTTATATTTCCTGGGATATTTCAGGTGTACCCAGGTTGAGGTTCCTGTAAGCAGTTCAGCCCTCAATTTGGGGGTGGCTCTGTCTTATGGATATTCAGTTTTCCCAAGGTATATTCACTGGACTGAACGTGCCCTTGGCTCTGTAGCTCTGTTGTTTACTTGTTTTAGGGAACACAATGCACTCCTCCAGTTAGGCAGTTGGCAACTTACATCCCGCCCATCAGCATAACAAGGCTCCCTGTTCTCCAGGTCCTGTCTTGCCTTTCTGGTTTTTACACATTTTGTGGATGTCCCTTTTGACCGGTGGGAAGTGATACTTCTTTGTAGTGCAGATTTGCATTGCCCGCTTGCTTGCTTGGCCAAAAAGGGCATATGCGTTTTCTCCTGAATATATTCAGGAGAAAACGCATACGCCGTTTTTGGCCAAGTGCATCATTGTCGAAGTTGTGCCCCTCTTCCTGTGCTTTACAGGCGATTCCAACGTACCTCTTGAAATCTGTTTCCTGCTATTCTGCCTCGCTTTCAAGTCCGCCTCGTTGCCTTCCCTCAACAGATTTTTGGACGATAGTTGGCCTTGATTACTCTGCCAGTTTGTGAATTGCTGTGCCCCTGAGCTCCATTTTTCAACTCGTTTTTTGTGAGCTGAACGTAAGTCGAAACTTTTGGTTCAGGACCTATACTGGTTCCCGGTGGGTGGCTGAGACTTTGGTTAATTCTTCTTCCTTCCGGTAAATTAGAGTGACATGTGCCCATCCAAATGCCTAACAGCTACTCTCTCATTGGTTCTCCCTCTTCCCTTTCATCCTCTGCCAAATTGGCAACCTGTGCGAACCAGGAGCTTAAAGGGGCTGTCTCTCCAAGTTGGGAGATTGATAGGAAAGCAGTTGGAAAGTCAAACCGGAGCACCAGGAGAGGGGCTCTTCGTTGAGTTTTAGAAACCTTTCGTATTCACAGTGTGTCCATTCTCTAGGTTTCCCGTACATGTTATAGCTGTAGTAATATTCCCTTCAACCTGGAGAGCTGGGACCCGTGGAATGGGTGCCATGCATTATTGCTTTAAAGGGTCTGCATTTGCTCACCCAATCTCACCAATCCTCTCAGTCCCAAGTGTCCAGCCTTATGCCACATCCAGCTGTCATTGTAGATAGGGTCATTCCAGGTTGCATCAGAGACCCTGAAGGAATTGTAAAGAATTTCCCTGTTTCTTTGTTCTGTTTTTGAAATTCCTTTTTAGAGTGGGTTTGAGCTGATTCTCGCTGCCATGTTTATGCCAGTCTAGACACACTTGATTCCCTTACGGAGACATATCAATACATAGGTTTTAAGATTCTTACTAGTCAGATCTCTTCCTCTGCGGGAAATATGGGGTTTTGAGTCCCTTTCACTGAGGAAGGTGTAGGTCTTGTCTATTCCATAGTTGGTTTTTGGAACGGTACCTGTGCTTATATCAAACTCTGGTTTGATGCATCACCCCACCTCTCCTTCCCCCTTAAGCAGGCATAAGAGTGTTTTCTAAATGTGAGACTCTGTTCTCTTGCCTAACTCAGTTCATGTGTAGCCATGTTTACAGGATCTTCCTAAGTGATATCTTATGATAAGTTTTTTTTTCCTGTGTGACTTCTTTCACTTAGAATCATCGTACCTGAATCCACACATTTTGCTGCTACTGGTCTTATGACATTGATTTCATGGCTGAGGGATATTCCATCGTACGTAAGTTCCACGATGTTTGGAACCATTTTTATATTTCCTGGGATATTTCAGGTGTACCCAGGTTGAGGTTCCTGTAAGCAGTGCAGCCCTCAATTTGGGGCTGGCTCTGTCTTATGGATTTTCAGTTTTCCCAAGGTATATTCCCTAGACTGGAAGTGCCCTTGGTTCTGTAGCTCTGTTGTTTACTTGTTTTAGGGAACACAATGCACTCCTCCAGTGAGGCAGTTGGCAACTTACATCCCGCCCATCAGCATAACAAGGCTCCCTGTTCTCCAGGGCCTGTCTTGCCTTTCTGGTTTTTACACATTTTGTGGATGTCCCTTTTGACCGGTGGGAAGTGATACTTCTTTGTAGTGCAGATTTGCATTGCCCGCTTGCTTGCTTGGCCAAAAAGGGCGTATGCGTTTTCTCCTGAATATATTCAGGAGAAAACGCATACGCCCTTTTTGGCCAAGTGCATCATTGTTGAAGTTGTGCCCCTCTTCCTGTGCTTTACAGGCGATTCCAACGTACCTCTTGAAATCTGTTTCCTGCTATTCTGCCTCGCTTTCAAGTCCGCCTCGTTGCCTTCCCTCACCAGATTTTTGGACGATAGTTGTCCTTGATTACTCTGCCAGTTTGTGAATTGCTGTGCCCCTGAGCTCCATTTTTCAACTCGTTTCTTGTGAGCTGAACGCGAGTCCAAACTTTTGGTTCAGGACCTATACTGGTTCCCGGTGGGTGGCTGAGACTTTGGTTAATTCTTCTTCCTGCCGGGAAATTAGAGTGACATGTGCCCATCCAAATGCCTAACAGCTACTCTCTCATTGGTTCTCCCTCTTCCCTTTCATCCTCTGCCAAATTGGAAACCTGTGCGAACCAGGAGCTTAAAGGGGCTGTCTCTCCAAGTTGGGAGATTGATAGGAAAGCAGTTGGAAAGTCAAACCGGATCACCAGGAGAGGGGCTCTTCGTTGAGTTTTAGAAACCTTTCGTATTCACAATGTGTCCATTCTCTAGGTTTCCCGTACATGTTCTAGCTGTAGTAATATTCCCTTCAACCTGGAGAGCTGGGACCCATGGAATGGGTGCCATGCATTATTGCTTTCAAGTGTCTGCATTTGCTCACCCAATCTCACCAATCCTCTCAGACCCAAGTGTCCAGCCTTATGCCACATCCAGCTGTCATTGTAGATAGGGTCATTCCAGGTTGCATCAGAGACCCTGAAGGAATTGTAAAGAATTTCCCTGTTTCTTTGTTCTGTTTTTGAAATTCCTTTTTAGAGTGGGTTTGAGCTGATTCTCGCTGCCATGTTTATGCCAGTCTAGACACACTTGATTCCCTTATGGAGACATATCAATACATAGGTTTTAAGATTCTTACTAGTCAGATCTATTCCTCTGCGGGAAATATGGGGTTTTGAGTCCCTTTCACTGAGGAAGGTGTAGGTCTTGTCTATTCCATAGTTGGTTTTGGAACGGTACCTGTGCTTATATCAAACTCTGGTTTGATGCATCACCCCACCTCTCCTTCCCCCTTAAGCAGGCATAAGAGTGTTTTCTAAATGTGAGACTCTGTTCTCTTGCCTAACTCAGTTCATGTGTAGCCATGTTTACAGGATCTTCCTAAGTGATATCTTATGATAAGTTTTTTTTCCTGTGTGACTTCTTTCACTTAGAATCATCGTACCTGAATCCACACATTTTGCTGCTACTGGTCTTAGGACATTGATTTCATGGCTGAGGGATATTCCATCGTACGTAAGTTCCACGATGTTTGGAACCATTTTTATATTTCCTGGGATATTTCAGGTGTACCCAGGTTGAGGTTCCTGTAAGCAGTGCAGCCCTCAATTTGGGGCTGGCTCTGTCTTATGGATTTTCAGTTTTCCCAAGGTATATTCCCTGGACTGGACGTGCCCTTGGCTCTGTAGCTCTGTTGTTTACTTGTTTTAGGGAACACAATGCACTCCTCCAGTGAGGCAGTTGGCAACTTACATCCCGCCCATCAGCATAACAAGGCTCCCTGTTCTACAGGGCCTGTCTTGCCTTTCTGGTTTTTACACATTTTGTGGATGTCCCTTTTGACCGGTGGGAAGTGATACTTCTTTGTAGTGCAGATTTGCATTGCCCGCTTGCTTGCTTGGCCAAAAAGGGCGTATGCGTTTTCTCCTGAATATATTCAGGAGAAAACGCATACGCCCTTTTTGGCCAAGTGCATCATTGTCGAAGTTGTGCCCCTCTTCCTGTGCTTTACAGGCGATTCCAACGTACCTCTTGAAATCTGTTTCCTGCTATTCTGCCTCGCTTTCAAGTCCGCCTCGTTGCCTTCCCTCAACAGATTTTTGGACGATAGTTGGCCTTGATTACTCTGCCAGTTTGTGAATTGCTGTGCCCCTGAGCTCCATTTTTCAACTCGTTTTTTGTGAGCTGAACGCAACTCCAAACTTTTGGTTCAGGACCTATACTGGTTCCTGGTGGGTGGCTGAGACTTTGGTTAATTCTTCTTCCTGCCGGAAAATTAGAGTGACATGTGCCCATCCAAATGCCTAACAGCTACTCTCTCATTGGTTCTCCCTCTTCCCTTTCATCCTCTGCCAAATTGGCAACCTGTGAGAACCAGGAGCTTAAAGGGGCTGTCTCTCCAAGTTGGGAGATTGATAGGAAAGCAGTTGGAAATTCAAACCGGAGCACCAGGAGAGGGGCTCTTCGTTGAGTTTTAGAAAACTTTCGTATTCACAGTGTGTCCATTCTCTAGGTTTCCCGTACACGTTATAGCTGTAGTAATATTCCCTTCAACCTGGAGAGCTGGGACCCATGGAATGGGTGCCATGCATTATTGCTTTAAAGGGTCTGCATTTGCTCACCCAATCTCACCAATCCTCTCAGTCCCAAGTGTCCAGCCTTATGCCACATCCAGCTGTCATTGTAGATAGGGTCATTCCAGGTTGCATCAGAGACCCTGAAGGAATTGTAAAGAATTTCCCTGTTTCTTTGTTCTGTTTTTGAAATTCCTTTTTAGAGTGGGTTTGAGCTGATTCTCGCTGCCATGTTTATGCCAGTCTAGACACACTTGATTCCCTTACGGAGACATATCAATACATAGGTTTTAAGATTCTTACTAGTCAGATCTATTCCTCTGCGGGAAATATGGGGTTTTGAGTCCCTTTCACTGAGGAAGGTGTAGGTCTTGTCTATTCCATAGTTGGTTTTTGGAACGGTACCTGTGCTTATATCAAACTCTTGTTTGATGCATCACCCACCTCTCCTTCCCCCTTAAGCAGGCATAAGAGTGTTTTCTAAATGTGAGACTCTGTTCTCTTTCCTAACTCAGTTCATGTGTAGCCATGTTTACAGGATCTTCCTAAGTGATATCTTATGATAAGTTTTTTTTTCTGTGTGACTTCTTTCACTTAGAATCATCGTACCTGAATCCACTCATTTTGCTGCTACTGGTCTTATGACATTGATTTCATGGCTGAGGGATATTCCATCGTGCGTAAGTTCCACGATGTTTGGAAGCATTTTTATATTTCCTGGGATATTTCAGGTGTACCCAGGTTGAGGTTCCTGTAAGCAGTTCAGCCCTCAATTTGGGGGTGGCTCTGTCTTATGGATATTCAGTTTTCCCAAGGTATATTCACTGGACTGAACGTGCCCTTGGCTCTGTAGCTCTGTTGTTTACTTGTTTTAGGGAACACAATGCACTCCTCCAGTTAGGCAGTTGGCAACTTACATCCCGCCCATCAGCATAACAAGGCTCCCTGTTCTCCAGGTCCTGTCTTGCCTTTCTGGTTTTTACACATTTTGTGGATGTCCCTTTTGACCGGTGGGAAGTGATACTTCTTTGTAGTGCAGATTTGCATTGCCCGCTTGCTTGCTTGGCCAAAAAGGGCATATGCGTTTTCTCCTGAATATATTCAGGAGAAAACGCATACGCCGTTTTTGGCCAAGTGCATCATTGTCGAAGTTGTGCCCCTCTTCCTGTGCTTTACAGGCGATTCCAACGTACCTCTTGAAATCTGTTTCCTGCTATTCTGCCTCGCTTTCAAGTCCGCCTCGTTGCCTTCCCTCAACAGATTTTTGGACGATAGTTGGCCTTGATTACTCTGCCAGTTTGTGAATTGCTGTGCCCCTGAGCTCCATTTTTCAACTCGTTTTTTGTGAGCTGAACGTAAGTCGAAACTTTTGGTTCAGGACCTATACTGGTTCCCGGTGGGTGGCTGAGACTTTGGTTAATTCTTCTTCCTGCCGGTAAATTAGAGTGACATGTGCCCATCCAAATGCCTAACAGCTACTCTCTCATTGGTTCTCCCTCTTCCCTTTCATCCTCTGCCAAATTGGCAACCTGTGCGAACCAGGAGCTTAAAGGGGCTGTCTCTCCAAGTTGGGAGATTGATAGGAAAGCAGTTGGAAAGTCAAACCGGAGCACCAGGAGAGGGGCTCTTCGTTGAGTTTTAGAAACCTTTCGTATTCACAGTGTGTCCATTCTCTAGGTTTCCCGTACATGTTATAGCTGTAGTAATATTCCCTTCAACCTGGAGAGCTGGGACCCGTGGAATGGGTGCCATGCATTATTGCTTTAAAGGGTCTGCATTTGCTCACCCAATCTCACCAATCCTCTCAGTCCCAAGTGTCCAGCCTTATGCCACATCCAGCTGTCATTGTAGATAGGGTCATTCCAGGTTGCATCAGAGACCCTGAAGGAATTGTAAAGAATTTCCCTGTTTCTTTGTTCTGTTTTTGAAATTCCTTTTTAGAGTGGGTTTGAGCTGATTCTCGCTGCCATGTTTATGCCAGTCTAGACACACTTGATTCCCTTACGGAGACATATCAATACATAGGTTTTAAGATTCTTACTAGTCAGATCTCTTCCTCTGCGGGAAATATGGGGTTTTGAGTCCCTTTCACTGAGGAAGGTGTAGGTCTTGTCTATTCCATAGTTGGTTTTTGGAACGGTACCTGTGCTTATATCAAACTCTGGTTTGATGCATCACCCCACCTCTCCTTCCCCCTTAAGCAGGCATAAGAGTGTTTTCTAAATGTGAGACTCTGTTCTCTTGCCTAACTCAGTTCATGTGTAGCCATGTTTACAGGATCTTCCTAAGTGATATCTTATGATAAGTTTTTTTTCCTGTGTGACTTCTTTCACTTAGAATCATCGTACCTGAATCCACACATTTTGCTGCTACTGGTCTTATGACATTGATTTCATGGCTGAGGGATATTCCATCGTACGTAAGTTCCACGATGTTTGGAACCATTTTTATATTTCCTGGGATATTTCAGGTGTACCCAGGTTGAGGTTCCTGTAAGCAGTGCAGCCCTCAATTTGGGGCTGGCTCTGTCTTATGGATTTTCAGTTTTCCCAAGGTATATTCCCTAGACTGGAAGTGCCCTTGGTTCTGTAGCTCTGTTGTTTACTTGTTTTAGGGAACACAATGCACTCCTCCAGTGAGGCAGTTGGCAACTTACATCCCGCCCATCAGCATAACAAGGCTCCCTGTTCTCCAGGGCCTGTCTTGCCTTTCTGGTTTTTACACATTTTGTGGATGTCCCTTTTGACCGGTGGGAAGTGATACTTCTTTGTAGTGCAGATTTGCATTGCCCGCTTGCTTGCTTGGCCAAAAAGGGCGTATGCGTTTTCTCCTGAATATATTCAGGAGAAAACGCATACGCCCTTTTTGGCCAAGTGCATCATTGTTGAAGTTGTGCCCCTCTTCCTGTGCTTTACAGGCGATTCCAACGTACCTCTTGAAATCTGTTTCCTGCTATTCTGCCTCGCTTTCAAGTCCGCCTCGTTGCCTTCCCTCACCAGATTTTTGGACGATAGTTGTCCTTGATTACTCTGCCAGTTTGTGAATTGCTGTGCCCCTGAGCTCCATTTTTCAACTCGTTTCTTGTGAGCTGAACGCGAGTCCAAACTTTTGGTTCAGGACCTATACTGGTTCCCGGTGGGTGGCTGAGACTTTGGTTAATTCTTCTTCCTGCCGGGAAATTAGAGTGACATGTGCCCATCCAAATGCCTAACAGCTACTCTCTCATTGGTTCTCCCTCTTCCCTTTCATCCTCTGCCAAATTGGAAACCTGTGCGAACCAGGAGCTTAAAGGGGCTGTCTCTCCAAGTTGGGAGATTGATAGGAAAGCAGTTGGAAAGTCAAACCGGATCACCAGGAGAGGGGCTCTTCGTTGAGTTTTAGAAACCTTTCGTATTCACAATGTGTCCATTCTCTAGGTTTCCCGTACATGTTCTAGCTGTAGTAATATTCCCTTCAACCTGGAGAGCTGGGACCCATGGAATGGGTGCCATGCATTATTGCTTTCAAGTGTCTGCATTTGCTCACCCAATCTCACCAATCCTCTCAGTCCCAAGTGTCCAGCCTTATGCCACATCCAGCTGTCATTGTAGATAGGGTCATTCCAGGTTGCATCAGAGACCCTGAAGGAATTGTAAAGAATTTCCCTGTTTCTTTGTTCTGTTTTTGAAATTCCTTTTTAGAGTGGGTTTGAGCTGATTCTCGCTGCCATGTTTATGCCAGTCTAGACACACTTGATTCCCTTATGGAGACATATCAATACATAGGTTTTAAGATTCTTACTAGTCAGATCTATTCCTCTGCGGGAAATATGGGGTTTTGAGTCCCTTTCACTGAGGAAGGTGTAGGTCTTGTCTATTCCATAGTTGGTTTTGGAACGGTACCTGTGCTTATATCAAACTCTGGTTTGATGCATCACCCCACCTCTCCTTCCCCCTTAAGCAGGCATAAGAGTGTTTTCTAAATGTGAGACTCTGTTCTCTTGCCTAACTCAGTTCATGTGTAGCCATGTTTACAGGATCTTCCTAAGTGATATCTTATGATAAGTTTTTTTTCCTGTGTGACTTCTTTCACTTAGAATCATCGTACCTGAATCCACACATTTTGCTGCTACTGGTCTTATGACATTGATTTCATGGCTGAGGGATATTCCATCGTACGTAAGTTCCACGATGTTTGGAACCATTTTTATATTTCCTGGGATATTTCAGGTGTACCCAGGTTGAGGTTCCTGTAAGCAGTGCAGCCCTCAATTTGGGGCTGGCTCTGTCTTATGGATTTTCAGTTTTCCCAAGGTATATTCCCTGGACTGGACGTGCCCTTGGCTCTGTAGCTCTGTTGTTTACTTGTTTTAGGGAACACAATGCACTCCTCCAGTGAGGCAGTTGGCAACTTACATCCCGCCCATCAGCATAACAAGGCTCCCTGTTCTCCAGGGCCTGTCTTGCCTTTCTGGTTTTTACACATTTTGTGGATGTCCCTTTTGACCGGTGGGAAGTGATACTTCTTTGTAGTGCAGATTTGCATTGCCCGCTTGCTTGCTTGGCCAAAAAGGGCGTATGCGTTTTCTCCTGAATATATTCAGGAGAAAACGCATACGCCCTTTTTGGCCAAGTGCATCATTGTCGAAGTTGTGCCCCTCTTCCTGTGCTTTACAGGCGATTCAAACGTACCTCTTGAAATCTGTTTCCTGCTATTCTGCCTCGCTTTCAAGTCCGCCTCGTTGCCTTCCCTCAACAGATTTTTGGACGATAGTTGGCCTTGATTACTCTGCCAGTTTGTGAATTGCTGTGCCCCTGAGCTCCATTTTTCAACTCGTTTTTTGTGAGCTGAACGCAACTCCAAACTTTTGGTTCAGGACCTATACTGGTTCCTGGTGGGTGGCTGAGACTTTGGTTAATTCTTCTTCCTGCCGGGAAATTAGAGTGACATGTGCCCATCCAAATGCCTAACAGCTACTCTCTCATTGGTTCTCCCTCTTCCCTTTCATCCTCTGCCAAATTGGCAACCTGTGAGAACCAGGAGCTTAAAGGGGCTGTCTCTCCAAGTTGGGAGATTGATAGGAAAGCAGTTGGAAATTCAAACCGGAGCACCAGGAGAGGGGCTCTTCGTTGAGTTTTAGAAAACTTTCGTATTCACAGTGTGTCCATTCTCTAGGTTTCCCGTACACGTTATAGCTGTAGTAATATTCCCTTCATCCTGGAGAGCTGGGACCCATGGAATGGGTGCCATGCATTATTGCTTTAAAGGGTCTGCATTTGCTCACCCAATCTCACCAATCCTCTCAGTCCCAAGTGTCCAGCCTTATGCCACATCCAGCTGTCATTGTAGATAGGGTCATTCCAGGTTGCATCAGAGACCCTGAAGGAATTGTAAAGAATTTCCCTGTTTCTTTGTTCTGTTTTTGAAATTCCTTTTTAGAGTGGGTTTGAGCTGATTCTCGCTGCCATGTTTATGCCAGTCTAGACACACTTGATTCCCTTACGGAGACATATCAATACATAGGTTTTAAGATTCTTACTAGTCAGATCTATTCCTCTGCGGGAAATATGGGGTTTTGAGTCCCTTTCACTGAGGAAGGTGTAGGTCTTGTCTATTCCATAGTTGGTTTTTGGAACGGTACCTGTGCTTATATCAAACTCTGGTTTGATGCATCACCCCCCCTCTCCTTCCCCCTTAAGCAGTAATAAGAGTGTTTTCTAAATGTGAGTCTCTGTTCTCTTGCCTAACTCAGTTCATGTGTAGCCATGTTTACAGGATCTTCTTAAGTGATATCTTAAGATAAGTTTCTTTTCCTGTGTGACTTCTTTCACTTAGAATCATCGTACCTGAATCCACTCATTTTGCTGCTACTGGTCTTAGGACATTGATTTCATGGCTGAGGGATATTCCATCGAACGTAAGTTCCACAATGTTTGGAACCATTTTTATATTTCCTGGGATATTTCAGGTGTACCCAGGTTGAGGTTCCTGTAAGCAGTGCAGCCCTCAATTTGGGGCTGGCTCTGTCTTATGGATTTTCAGTTTTCCCAAGGTATATTCCCTAGACTGGACATGCCCTTGGCTCTGTAGCTCTGTTGTTTACTTGTTTTAGGGAACACAATGCACTCCTCCAGTGAGGCAGTTGGCAACTTACATCCTGCCCATCAGCATAACAAGGCTCCCTGTTCTCCAGGGACTGTCTTGCCTTTCTGGTTTTTACACATTTTGTGGATGTCCCTTTTGACTGGTGGGAAGTGATACTTCTTTGTAGTGCAGATTTGCATTGCCCTCTTGCTTGCTTGGACAAAAAGGGCGTATGCGTTTTCTCCTGAATATATTCAGGAGAAAACGCATACGCCCTTTTTGGCCAAGTGCATCATTGTCGAAGTTGTGCCCCTCTTCCTGTGCTTTACATGCGATTCCAACGTACCTCTTGAAATCTGTTTCCTGCTATTCTGCCTCGCTTTCAAGCCCGCCTCGTTGCCTTCCCTCAACAGATTTTTGGACGATAGTTGGCCTTGATTACTCTGCCAGTTTGTGAATTGCTGTGCCCCTGAGCTCCATTTTTCAACTCGTTTTTTGTGAGCTGAACGCAAGTCCAAACTTTTGGTTCAGGACCTATACTGGTTCCCGGTGGGTGGCTGAGACTTTGGTTAATTCTTCTTCCTGCCGGGAAATTAGAGTGACATGTGCCCATCCAAATGCCTAACAGCTACTCTCTCATTGGTTCTCCCTCTTCCCTTTCATCCTCTGCCAAATTGGCAACCTGTGCGAACCAGGAGCTTAAAGGGGCTGTCTCTCCAAGTTGGGAGATTGATAGGAAAGCAGTTGGAAAGTCAAACCGGAGCACCAGGAGAGGGGCTCTTCGTTGAGTTTTAGAAACCTTTCGTATTCACAGTGTGTCCATTCTCTAGGTTTCTCGTACACGTTATAGCTGTAGTAATATTCCCTTCAACCTGGAGAGCTGGGACCCATGTAATGGGTGCCATGGATTATTGCTTTAAGGGTCTGCATTTGCTCACCCAATCTCACCAATCCTCTCAGTCCCAAGTGTCCAGCCTTATGCCACATCCAGCTGTCATTGTAGATAGGGTCATTCCAGGTTGCATCAGAGACCCTGAAGGAATTGTAAAGAATTTCCCTGTTTCTTTGTTCTGTTTTTGAAATTCCTTTTTAGAGTGGGTTTGAGCTGATTCTCGCTGCCATGTTTATGCCAGTCTAGACACACTTGATTCCCTTACGGAGACATATCAATACATAGGTTTTAAGATTCTTACTAGTCAGATCTATTCCTCTGCGGGAAATATGGGGTTTTGAGTCCCTTTCACTGAGGAAGGTGTAGGTCTTGTCTATTCCATAGTTGGTTTTTGGAACGGTACCTGTGCTTATATCAAACTCTGGTTTGATGCATCACCCCCCCTCTCCTTCCCCCTTAAGCAGTAATAAGAGTGTTTTCTAAATGTGAGTCTCTGTTCTCTTGCCTAACTCAGTTCATGTGTAGCCATGTTTACAGGATCTTCTTAAGTGATATCTTAAGATAAGTTTCTTTTCCTGTGTGACTTCTTTCACTTAGAATCATCGTACCTGAATCCACTCATTTTGCTGCTACTGGTCTTAGGACATTGTTTTCATGGCTGAGGGATATTCCATCGAACGTAAGTTCCACAATGTTTGGAACCATTTTTATATTTCCTGGGATATTTCAGGTGTACCCAGGTTGAGGTTCCTGTAAGCAGTGCAGCCCTCAATTTGGGGCTGGCTCTGTCTTATGGATTTTCAGTTTTCCCAAGGTATATTCCCTAGACTGGACATGCCCTTGGCTCTGTAGCTCTGTTGTTTACTTGTTTTAGGGAACACAATGCACTCCTCCAGTGAGGCAGTTGGCAACTTACATCCTGCCCATCAGCATAACAAGGCTCCCTGTTCTCCAGGGACTGTCTTGCCTTTCTGGTTTTTACACATTTTGTGGATGTCCCTTTTGACTGGTGGGAAGTGATACTTCTTTGTAGTGCAGATTTGCATTGCCCTCTTGCTTGCTTGGACAAAAAGGGCGTATGCGTTTTCTCCTGAATATATTCAGGAGAAAACGCATACGCCCTTTTTGGCCAAGTGCATCATTGTCGAAGTTGTGCCCCTCTTCCTGTGCTTTACAGGCGATTCCAACGTACCTCTTGAAATCTGTTTCCTGCTATTCTGCCTCGCTTTCAAGCCCGCCTCGTTGCCTTCCCTCAACAGATTTTTGGACGATAGTTGGCCTTGATTACTCTGCCAGTTTGTGAATTGCTGTGCCCCTGAGCTCCATTTTTCAACTCGTTTTTTGTGAGCTGAACGCAAGTCCAAACTTTTGGTTCAGGACCTATACTGGTTCCCGGTGGGTGGCTGAGACTTTGGTTAATTCTTCTTCCTGCCGGGAAATTAGAGTGACATGTGCCCATCCAAATGCCTAACAGCTACTCTCTCATTGGTTCTCCCTCTTCCCTTTCATCCTCTGCCAAATTGGCAACCTGTGCGAACCAGGAGCTTAAAGGGGCTGTCTCTCCAAGTTGGGAGATTGATAGGAAAGCAGTTGGAAAGTCAAACCGGAGCACCAGGAGAGGGGCTCTTCGTTGAGTTTTAGAAACCTTTCGTATTCACAGTGTGTCCATTCTCTAGGTTTCTCGTACACGTTATAGCTGTAGTAATATTCCCTTCAACCTGGAGAGCTGGGACCCATGTAATGGGTGCCATGGATTATTGCTTTAAGGGTCTGCATTTGCTCACCCAATCTCACCAATCCTCTCAGTCCCAAGTGTCCAGCCTTATGCCACATCCAGCTGTCATTGTAGATAGGGTCATTCCAGGTTGCATCAGAGACCCTGAAGGAATTGTAAAGAATTTCCCTGTTTCTTTGTTCTGTTTTTGAAATTCCTTTTTAGAGTGGGTTTGAGCTGATTCTCGCTGCCATGTTTATGCCAGTCTAGACACACTTGATTCCCTTACGGAGACATATCAATACATAGGTTTTAAGATTCTTACTAGTCAGATCTATTCCTCTGCGGGAAATATGGGGTTTTGAGTCCCTTTCACTGAGGAAGGTGTAGGTCTTGTCTATTCCATAGTTGGTTTTTGGAACGGTACCTGTGCTTATATCAAACTCTGGTTTGATGCATCACCCCACCTCTCCTTCCCCCTTAAGCAGGCATAAGAGTGTTTTCTAAATGTGAGACTCTGTTCTCTTGCCTAACTCAGTTCATGTGTAGCCATGTTTACAGGATCTTCCTAAGTGATATCTTATGATAAGTTTCTTTTTCTGTGTGACTTCTTTCACTTAGAATCATCATACCTGAATCCACTCATTTTGCTGCTACTGGTCTTATGACATTGATTTCATGGCTGAGGGATATTCCATCGTACGTAAGTTCCACAATGTTTGGAACCATTTTTATATTTCCTGGGATATTTCAGGTGTACCCAGGTTGAGGTTCCTGTAAGCAGTGCAGCCCTCAATTTGGGGCTGGCTCTGTCTTATGGATTTTCAGTTTTCCCAAGGTATATTCCCTAGACTGGACGTGCCCCTGGCTCTGTAGCTCTGTTGTTTTCTTGTTTTAGGGAACACAATGCACTCCTCCAGTGAGGCAGTTGGCAACTTACATCCCGCCCATCAGCATAACAAGGCTCCCTGTTCTCCAGGGCCTGTCTTTCCTTTCTGGTTTTTACACATTTTGTGGATGTCCCTTTTGACCGGTGGGAAGTGATACTTCTTTGTAGTGCAGATTTGCATTGCCCGCTTGCTTGCTTGGCCAAAAAGGGCGTATGCGTTTTCTCCTGAATATATTCAGGAGAAAACGCATACGCCCTTTTTGGCCAAGTGCATCATTGTCGAAGTTGTGCCCCTCTTCCTGTGCTTTACAGGCGATTCCAATGTACCTCTTGAAATCTGTTTCCTGCTATTCTGCCTCGCATTCAAGTCCGCATCGTTGCCTTCCCTCAACAGATTTTTGGACGATAGTTGGCCTTGATTACTCTGCCAGTTTGTGAATTGCTGTGCCCCTGAGCTCCATTTTCAACTCGTTTTTTGTGAGCGGAACGCAACTCCAAACTTTTGGTTCAGGACCTATACTGGTTCCTGGTGGGTGGCTGAGACTTTGGTTAATTCTTCTTCCTGCCGGGAAATTAGAGTGACATGTGCCCATCCAAATGCCTAACAGCTACTCTCTCATTGGTTCTCCCTCTTCCCTTTCATCCTCTGCCAAATTGGCAACCTGTGAGAACCAGGAGCTTAAAGGGGCTGTCTCTCCAAGTTGGGAGATTGATAGGAAAGCAGTTGGAAAGTCAAACCGGAGCACCAGGAGAGGGACTCTTCGTTGAGTTTTAGAAACCTTTCGTATTCACAGTGTGTCCATTCTCTAGGTTTCCCGTACATGTTCTAACTGTAGTAATATTCCCTTCAACCTGGAGAGCTGGGACCCATGGAATCGGTGCCATGCATTATTGCTTTCAAGTGTCTGCATTTGCTCACCCAATCTCACCAATCCTCTCAGTCCCAAGTGTCCAGCCTTATGCCACATCCAGCTGTCATTGTAGATAGGGTCATTCCAGGTTGCATCAGAGACCCTGAAGGAATTGTAAAGAATTTCCCTGTTTCTTTGTTCTGTTTTTGAAATTCCTTTTTAGAGTGGGTTTGAGCTGATTCTCGCTGCCATGTTTATGCCAGTCTAGACACACTTGATTCCCTTATGGAGACATATCAATACATAGGTTTTAAGATTCTTACTAGTCAGATCTATTCCTCTGCGGGAAATATGGGGTTTTGAGTCCCTTTCACTGAGGAAGGTGTAGGTCTTGTCTATTCCATAGTTGGTTTTGGAACGGTACCTGTGCTTATATCAAACTCTGGTTTGATGCATCACCCCACCTCTCCTTCCCCCTTAAGCAGGCATAAGAGTGTTTTCTAAATGTGAGACTCTGTTCTCTTGCCTAACTCAGTTCATGTGTAGCCATGTTTACAGGATCTTCCTAAGTGATATCTTATGATAAGTTTTTTTTCCTGTGTGACTTCTTTCACTTAGAATCATCGTACCTGAATCCACACATTTTGCTGCTACTGGTCTTAGGACATTGATTTCATGGCTGAGGGATATTCCATCGTACGTAAGTTCCACGATGTTTGGAACCATTTTTATATTTCCTGGGATATTTCAGGTGTACCCAGGTTGAGGTTCCTGTAAGCAGTGCAGCCCTCAATTTGGGGCTGGCTCTGTCTTATGGATTTTCAGTTTTCCCAAGGTATATTCCCTGGACTGGACGTGCCCTTGGCTCTGTAGCTCTGTTGTTTACTTGTTTTAGGGAACACAATGCACTCCTCCAGTGAGGCAGTTGGCAACTTACATCCCGCCCATCAGCATAACAAGGCTCCCTGTTCTCCAGGGCCTGTCTTGCCTTTCTGGTTTTTACACATTTTGTGGATGTCCCTTTTGACCGGTGGGAAGTGATACTTCTTTGTAGTGCAGATTTGCATTGCCCGCTTGCTTGCTTGGCCAAAAAGGGCGTATGCGTTTTCTCCTGAATATATTCAGGAGAAAACGCATACGCCCTTTTTGGCCAAGTGCATCATTGTCGAAGTTGTGCCCCTCTTCCTGTGCTTTACAGGCGATTCAAACGTACCTCTTGAAATCTGTTTCCTGCTATTCTGCCTCGCTTTCAAGTCCGCCTCGTTGCCTTCCCTCAACAGATTTTTGGACGATAGTTGGCCTTGATTACTCTGCCAGTTTGTGAATTGCTGTGCCCCTGAGCTCCATTTTTCAACTCGTTTTTTGTGAGCTGAACGCAACTCCAAACTTTTGGTTCAGGACCTATACTGGTTCCCGGTGGGTGGCTGAGACTTTGGTTAATTCTTCTTCCTGCCGGGAAATTAGAGTGACATGTGCCCATCCAAATGCCTAACAGCTACTCTCTCATTGGTTCTCCCTCTTCCCTTTCATCCTCTGCCAAATTGGCAACCTGTGCGAACCAGGAGCTTAAAGGGGCTGTCTCTCCAAGTTGGGAGATTGATAGGAAAGCAGTTGGAAAGTCAGATCAGAGCACCAGGAGAGGGACTCTTCGTTGAGTTTTAGAAACCTTTCGTATTCACAGTGTGTCCATTCTCTAGGTTTCCCGTACATGTTATAGCTGTAGTAATATTCCCTTCAACCTGGAGAGCTGGGACCCATGGAATGGGTGCCATGCATTATTGCTTTAAAGGGTCTGCATTTGCTCACCCAATCTCACCAATCCTCTCAGTCCCAAGTGTCCAGCCTTATGCCACATCCAGCTGTCATTGTAGATAGGGTCATTCCAGGTTGCATCAGAGACCCTGAAGGAATTGTAAAGAATTTCCCTGTTTCTTTGTTTTGTTTTTGAAATTCCTTTTTAGAGTGGGTTTGAGCTGATTCTCGCTGCCATGTTTATGCCAGTCTAGACACACTTGATTCCCTTACGGAGACATATCAATACATAGGTTTTAAGATTCTTACTAGTCAGATCTATTCCTCTGCGGGAAATATGGGGTTTTGAGTCCCTTTCACTGAGGAAGGTGTAGGTCTTGTCTATTCCATAGTTGGTTTTTGGAACGGTACCTGTGCTTATATCAAACTCTGGTTTGATGCATCACCACCCCTCTCCTTCCCCCTTAAGCAGGCATAGGAGTGTTTTCTAAATGTGAGACTCTGTTCTCTTGCCTAACTCAGTTCATGTGTAGCCATGTTTACAGGATCTTCCTAAGTGATATCTTATGATAAGTTTCTTTTCCTGTGTGACTTCTTTCACTTAGAATCATCGTACCTGAATCCACTCATTTTGCTGCTACTGGTCTTAGGACATTGATTTCATGGCTGAGGGATATTCCATCGTACGTAAGTTCCACAATGTTTGGAACCATTTTTATATTTCCTGGGATATTTCAGGTGTACCCAGGTTGAGCTTCCTGTAAGCAGTGCAGCCCTCAATTTGTGGGTGGCTCTGTCTTATGGATTTTCAGTTTTCCCAAGGTATATTCCCTAGACTGGAAGTGCCCTTGGCTCTGTAGCTCTGTTGTTTACTTGTTTTAGGGAACACAATGCACTCCTCCAGTGAGGCAGTTGGCAACTTACATCCCGCCCATCAGCATAACAAGGCTCCCTGTTCTCCAGGGCCTGTCTTGCCTTTCTGGTTTTTACACATTTTGTGGATGTCCCTTTTGACCGGTGGGAAGTGATACTTCTTTGTAGTGCAGATTTGCATTGCCCGCTTGCTTGCTTGGCCAAAAAGGGCGTATGCGTTTTCTCCTGAATATATTCAGGAGAAAACGCATACGCCCTTTTTGGCCAAGTGCATCATTGTCGAAGTTGTGCCCCTCTTCCTGTGCTTTACAGGCGATTCAAACGTACCTCTTGAAATCTGTTTCCTGCTATTCTGCCTCGCTTTCAAGTCCGCCTCGTTGCCTTCCCTCACCAGATTTTTGGACGATAGTTGTCCTTGATTACTCTGCCAGTTTGTGAATTGCTGTGCCCCTGAGCTCCATTTTTCAACTCGTTTCTTGTGAGCTGAACGCGAGTCCAAACTTTTGGTTCAGGACCTATACTGGTTCCCGGTGGGTGGCTGAGACTTTGGTTAATTCTTCTTCCTGCCGGGAAATTAGAGTGACATGTGCCCATCCAAATGCCTAACAGCTACTCTCTCATTGGTTCTCCCTCTTCCCTTTCATCCTCTGCCAAATTGGAAACCTGTGCGAACCAGGAGCTTAAAGGGGCTGTCTCTCCAAGTTGGGAGATTGATAGGAAAGCAGTTGGAAAGTCAAACCGGATCACCAGGAGAGGGGCTCTTCGTTGAGTTTTAGAAACCTTTCGTATTCACAATGTGTCCATTCTCTAGGTTTCCCGTACATGTTCTAGCTGTAGTAATATTCCCTTCAACCTGGAGAGCTGGGACCCATGGAATGGGTGCCATGCATTATTGCTTTCAAGTGTCTGCATTTGCTCACCCAATCTCACCAATCCTCTCAGTCCCAAGTGTCCAGCCTTATGCCACATCCAGCTGTCATTGTAGATAGGGTCATTCCAGGTTGCATCAGAGACCCTGAAGGAATTGTAAAGAATTTCCCTGTTTCTTTGTTCTGTTTTTGAAATTCCTTTTTAGAGTGGGTTTGAGCTGATTCTCGCTGCCATGTTTATGCCAGTCTAGACACACTTGATTCCCTTATGGAGACATATCAATACATAGGTTTTAAGATTCTTACTAGTCAGATCTATTCCTCTGCGGGAAATATGGGGTTTTGAGTCCCTTTCACTGAGGAAGGTGTAGGTCTTGTCTATTCCATAGTTGGTTTAGGAACGGTACCTGTGCTTATATCAAACTCTGGTTTGATGCATCACCCCACCTCTCCTTCCCCCTTAAGCAGGCATAAGAGTGTTTTCTAAATGTGAGACTCTGTTCTCTTGCCTAACTCAGTTCATGTGTAGCCATGTTTACAGGATCTTCCTAAGTGATATCTTATGATAAGTTTTTTTTCCTGTGTGACTTCTTTCACTTAGAATCATCGTACCTGAATCCACACATTTTGCTGCTACTGGTCTTAGGACATTGATTTCATGGCTGAGGGATATTCCATCGTACGTAAGTTCCACGATGTTTGGAACCATTTTTATATTTCCTGGGATATTTCAGGTGTACCCAGGTTGAGGTTCCTGTAAGCAGTGCAGCCCTCAATTTGGGGCTGGCTCTGTCTTATGGATTTTCAGTTTTCCCAAGGTATATTCCCTGGACTGGACGTGCCCTTGGCTCTGTAGCTCTGTTGTTTACTTGTTTTAGGGAACACAATGCACTCCTCCAGTGAGGCAGTTGGCAACTTACATCCCGCCCATCAGCATAACAAGGCTCCCTGTTCTACAGGGCCTGTCTTGCCTTTCTGGTTTTTACACATTTTGTGGATGTCCCTTTTGACCGGTGGGAAGTGATACTTCTTTGTAGTGCAGATTTGCATTGCCCGCTTGCTTGCTTGGCCAAAAAGGGCGTATGCGTTTTCTCCTGAATATATTCAGGAGAAAACGCATACGCCCTTTTTGGCCAAGTGCATCATTGTCGAAGTTGTGCCCCTCTTCCTGTGCTTTACAGGCGATTCCAACGTACCTCTTGAAATCTGTTTCCTGCTATTCTGCCTCGCTTTCAAGTCCGCCTCGTTGCCTTCCCTCAACAGATTTTTGGACGATAGTTGGCCTTGATTACTCTGCCAGTTTGTGAATTGCTGTGCCCCTGAGCTCCATTTTTCAACTCGTTTTTTGTGAGCTGAACGCAACTCCAAACTTTTGGTTCAGGACCTATACTGGTTCCTGGTGGGTGGCTGAGACTTTGGTTAATTCTTCTTCCTGCCGGAAAATTAGAGTGACATGTGCCCATCCAAATGCCTAACAGCTACTCTCTCATTGGTTCTCCCTCTTCCCTTTCATCCTCTGCCAAATTGGCAACCTGTGAGAACCAGGAGCTTAAAGGGGCTGTCTCTCCAAGTTGGGAGATTGATAGGAAAGCAGTTGGAAATTCAAACCGGAGCACCAGGAGAGGGGCTCTTCGTTGAGTTTTAGAAAACTTTCGTATTCACAGTGTGTCCATTCTCTAGGTTTCCCGTACACGTTATAGCTGTAGTAATATTCCCTTCAACCTGGAGAGCTGGGACCCATGGAATGGGTGCCATGCATTATTGCTTTAAAGGGTCTGCATTTGCTCACCCAATCTCACCAATCCTCTCAGTCCCAAGTGTCCAGCCTTATGCCACATCCAGCTGTCATTGTAGATAGGGTCATTCCAGGTTGCATCAGAGACCCTGAAGGAATTGTAAAGAATTTCCCTGTTTCTTTGTTCTGTTTTTGAAATTCCTTTTTAGAGTGGGTTTGAGCTGATTCTCGCTGCCATGTTTATGCCAGTCTAGACACACTTGATTCCCTTACGGAGACATATCAATACATAGGTTTTAAGATTCTTACTAGTCAGATCTATTCCTCTGCGGGAAATATGGGGTTTTGAGTCCCTTTCACTGAGGAAGGTGTAGGTCTTGTCTATTCCATAGTTGGTTTTTGGAACGGTACCTGTGCTTATATCAAACTCTTGTTTGATGCATCACCCACCTCTCCTTCCCCCTTAAGCAGGCATAAGAGTGTTTTCTAAATGTGAGACTCTGTTCTCTTTCCTAACTCAGTTCATGTGTAGCCATGTTTACAGGATCTTCCTAAGTGATATCTTATGATAAGTTTTTTTTTCTGTGTGACTTCTTTCACTTAGAATCATCGTACCTGAATCCACTCATTTTGCTGCTACTGGTCTTATGACATGGATTTCATGGCTGAGGGATATTCCATCGTGCGTAAGTTCCACGATGTTTGGAAGCATTTTTATATTTCCTGGGATATTTCAGGTGTACCCAGGTTGAGGTTCCTGTAAGCAGTTCAGCCCTCAATTTGGGGGTGGCTCTGTCTTATGGATATTCAGTTTTCCCAAGGTATATTCACTGGACTGAACGTGCCCTTGGCTCTGTAGCTCTGTTGTTTACTTGTTTTAGGGAACACAATGCACTCCTCTAGTTAGGCAGTTGGCAACTTACATCCCGCCCATCAGCATAACAAGGCTCCCTGTTCTCCAGGTCCTGTCTTGCCTTTCTGGTTTTTACACATTTTGTGGATGTCCCTTTTGACCGGTGGGAAGTGATACTTCTTTGTAGTGCAGATTTGCATTGCCCGCTTGCTTGCTTGGCCAAAAAGGGCATATGCGTTTTCTCCTGAATATATTCAGGAGAAAACGCATACGCCGTTTTTGGCCAAGTGCATCATTGTCGAAGTTGTGCCCCTCTTCCTGTGCTTTACAGGCGATTCCAACGTACCTCTTGAAATCTGTTTCCTGCTATTCTGCCTCGCTTTCAAGTCCGCCTCGTTGCCTTCCCTCAACAGATTTTTGGACGATAGTTGGCCTTGATTACTCTGCCAGTTTGTGAATTGCTGTGCCCCTGAGCTCCATTTTTCAACTCGTTTTTTGTGAGCTGAACGTAAGTCGAAACTTTTGGTTCAGGACCTATACTGGTTCCCGGTGGGTGGCTGAGACTTTGGTTAATTCTTCTTCCTGCCGGTAAATTAGAGTGACATGTGCCCATCCAAATGCCTAACAGCTACTCTCTCATTGGTTCTCCCTCTTCCCTTTCATCCTCTGCCAAATTGGCAACCTGTGCGAACCAGGAGCTTAAAGGGGCTGTCTCTCCAAGTTGGGAGATTGATAGGAAAGCAGTTGGAAAGTCAAACCGGAGCACCAGGAGAGGGGCTCTTCGTTGAGTTTTAGAAACCTTTCGTATTCACAGTGTGTCCATTCTCTAGGTTTCCCGTACATGTTATAGCTGTAGTAATATTCCCTTCAACCTGGAGAGCTGGGACCCGTGGAATGGGTGCCATGCATTATTGCTTTAAAGGGTCTGCATTTGCTCACCCAATCTCACCAATCCTCTCAGTCCCAAGTGTCCAGCCTTATGCCACATCCAGCTGTCATTGTAGATAGGGTCATTCCAGGTTGCATCAGAGACCCTGAAGGAATTGTAAAGAATTTCCCTGTTTCTTTGTTCTGTTTTTGAAATTCCTTTTTAGAGTGGGTTTGAGCTGATTCTCGCTGCCATGTTTATGCCAGTCTAGACACACTTGATTCCCTTACGGAGACATATCAATACATAGGTTTTAAGATTCTTACTAGTCAGATCTCTTCCTCTGCGGGAAATATGGGGTTTTGAGTCCCTTTCACTGAGGAAGGTGTAGGTCTTGTCTATTCCATAGTTGGTTTTTGGAACGGTACCTGTGCTTATATCAAACTCTGGTTTGATGCATCACCCCACCTCTCCTTCCCCCTTAAGCAGGCATAAGAGTGTTTTCTAAATGTGAGACTCTGTTCTCTTGCCTAACTCAGTTCATGTGTAGCCATGTTTACAGGATCTTCCTAAGTGATATCTTATGATAAGTTTTTTTTCCTGTGTGACTTCTTTCACTTAGAATCATCGTACCTGAATCCACACATTTTGCTGCTACTGGTCTTATGACATTGATTTCATGGCTGAGGGATATTCCATCGTACGTAAGTTCCACGATGTTTGGAACCATTTTTATATTTCCTGGGATATTTCAGGTGTACCCAGGTTGAGGTTCCTGTAAGCAGTGCAGCCCTCAATTTGGGGCTGGCTCTGTCTTATGGATTTTCAGTTTTCCCAAGGTATATTCCCTAGACTGGAAGTGCCCTTGGTTCTGTAGCTCTGTTGTTTACTTGTTTTAGGGAACACAATGCACTCCTCCAGTGAGGCAGTTGGCAACTTACATCCCGCCCATCAGCATAACAAGGCTCCCTGTTCTCCAGGGCCTGTCTTGCCTTTCTGGTTTTTACACATTTTGTGGATGTCCCTTTTGACCGGTGGGAAGTGATACTTCTTTGTAGTGCAGATTTGCATTGCCCGCTTGCTTGCTTGGCCAAAAAGGGCGTATGCGTTTTCTCCTGAATATATTCAGGAGAAAACGCATACGCCCTTTTTGGCCAAGTGCATCATTGTTGAAGTTGTGCCCCTCTTCCTGTGCTTTACAGGCGATTCCAACGTACCTCTTGAAATCTGTTTCCTGCTATTCTGCCTCGCTTTCAAGTCCGCCTCGTTGCCTTCCCTCACCAGATTTTTGGACGATAGTTGTCCTTGATTACTCTGCCAGTTTGTGAATTGCTGTGCCCCTGAGCTCCATTTTTCAACTCGTTTCTTGTGAGCTGAACGCGAGTCCAAACTTTTGGTTCAGGACCTATACTGGTTCCCGGTGGGTGGCTGAGACTTTGGTTAATTCTTCTTCCTGCCGGGAAATTAGAGTGACATGTGCCCATCCAAATGCCTAACAGCTACTCTCTCATTGGTTCTCCCTCTTCCCTTTCATCCTCTGCCAAATTGGAAACCTGTGCGAACCAGGAGCTTAAAGGGGCTGTCTCTCCAAGTTGGGAGATTGATAGGAAAGCAGTTGGAAAGTCAAACCGGATCACCAGGAGAGGGGCTCTTCGTTGAGTTTTAGAAACCTTTCGTATTCACAATGTGTCCATTCTCTAGGTTTCCCGTACATGTTCTAGCTGTAGTAATATTCCCTTCAACCTGGAGAGCTGGGACCCATGGAATGGGTGCCATGCATTATTGCTTTCAAGTGTCTGCATTTGCTCACCCAATCTCACCAATCCTCTCAGTCCCAAGTGTCCAGCCTTATGCCACATCCAGCTGTCATTGTAGATAGGGTCATTCCAGGTTGCATCAGAGACCCTGAAGGAATTGTAAAGAATTTCCCTGTTTCTTTGTTCTGTTTTTGAAATTCCTTTTTAGAGTGGGTTTGAGCTGATTCTCGCTGCCATGTTTATGCCAGTCTAGACACACTTGATTCCCTTATGGAGACATATCAATACATAGGTTTTAAGATTCTTACTAGTCAGATCTATTCCTCTGCGGGAAATATGGGGTTTTGAGTCCCTTTCACTGAGGAAGGTGTAGGTCTTGTCTATTCCATAGTTGGTTTTGGAACGGTACCTGTGCTTATATCAAACTCTGGTTTGATGCATCACCCCACCTCTCCTTCCCCCTTAAGCAGGCATAAGAGTGTTTTCTAAATGTGAGACTCTGTTCTCTTGCCTAACTCAGTTCATGTGTAGCCATGTTTACAGGATCTTCCTAAGTGATATCTTATGATAAGTTTTTTTTCCTGTGTGACTTCTTTCACTTAGAATCATCGTACCTGAATCCACACATTTTGCTGCTACTGGTCTTATGACATTGATTTCATGGCTGAGGGATATTCCATCGTACGTAAGTTCCACGATGTTTGGAACCATTTTTATATTTCCTGGGATATTTCAGGTGTACCCAGGTTGAGGTTCCTGTAAGCAGTGCAGCCCTCAATTTGGGGCTGGCTCTGTCTTATGGATTTTCAGTTTTCCCAAGGTATATTCCCTGGACTGGACGTGCCCTTGGCTCTGTAGCTCTGTTGTTTACTTGTTTTAGGGAACACAATGCACTCCTCCAGTGAGGCAGTTGGCAACTTACATCCCGCCCATCAGCATAACAAGGCTCCCTGTTCTCCAGGGCCTGTCTTGCCTTTCTGGTTTTTACACATTTTGTGGATGTCCCTTTTGACCGGTGGGAAGTGATACTTCTTTGTAGTGCAGATTTGCATTGCCCGCTTGCTTGCTTGGCCAAAAAGGGCGTATGCGTTTTCTCCTGAATATATTCAGGAGAAAACGCATACGCCCTTTTTGGCCAAGTGCATCATTGTCGAAGTTGTGCCCCTCTTCCTGTGCTTTACAGGCGATTCAAACGTACCTCTTGAAATCTGTTTCCTGCTATTCTGCCTCGCTTTCAAGTCCGCCTCGTTGCCTTCCCTCAACAGATTTTTGGACGATAGTTGGCCTTGATTACTCTGCCAGTTTGTGAATTGCTGTGCCCCTGAGCTCCATTTTTCAACTCGTTTTTTGTGAGCTGAACGCAACTCCAAACTTTTGGTTCAGGACCTATACTGGTTCCTGGTGGGTGGCTGAGACTTTGGTTAATTCTTCTTCCTGCCGGGAAATTAGAGTGACATGTGCCCATCCAAATGCCTAACAGCTACTCTCTCATTGGTTCTCCCTCTTCCCTTTCATCCTCTGCCAAATTGGCAACCTGTGAGAACCAGGAGCTTAAAGGGGCTGTCTCTCCAAGTTGGGAGATTGATAGGAAAGCAGTTGGAAATTCAAACCGGAGCACCAGGAGAGGGGCTCTTCGTTGAGTTTTAGAAAACTTTCGTATTCACAGTGTGTCCATTCTCTAGGTTTCCCGTACACGTTATAGCTGTAGTAATATTCCCTTCATCCTGGAGAGCTGGGACCCATGGAATGGGTGCCATGCATTATTGCTTTAAAGGGTCTGCATTTGCTCACCCAATCTCACCAATCCTCTCAGTCCCAAGTGTCCAGCCTTATGCCACATCCAGCTGTCATTGTAGATAGGGTCATTCCAGGTTGCATCAGAGACCCTGAAGGAATTGTAAAGAATTTCCCTGTTTCTTTGTTCTGTTTTTGAAATTCCTTTTTAGAGTGGGTTTGAGCTGATTCTCGCTGCCATGTTTATGCCAGTCTAGACACACTTGATTCCCTTACGGAGACATATCAATACATAGGTTTTAAGATTCTTACTAGTCAGATCTATTCCTCTGCGGGAAATATGGGGTTTTGAGTCCCTTTCACTGAGGAAGGTGTAGGTCTTGTCTATTCCATAGTTGGTTTTTGGAACGGTACCTGTGCTTATATCAAACTCTGGTTTGATGCATCACCCCCCCTCTCCTTCCCCCTTAAGCAGTAATAAGAGTGTTTTCTAAATGTGAGTCTCTGTTCTCTTGCCTAACTCAGTTCATGTGTAGCCATGTTTACAGGATCTTCTTAAGTGATATCTTAAGATAAGTTTCTTTTCCTGTGTGACTTCTTTCACTTAGAATCATCGTACCTGAATCCACTCATTTTGCTGCTACTGGTCTTAGGACATTGATTTCATGGCTGAGGGATATTCCATCGAACGTAAGTTCCACAATGTTTGGAACCATTTTTATATTTCCTGGGATATTTCAGGTGTACCCAGGTTGAGGTTCCTGTAAGCAGTGCAGCCCTCAATTTGGGGCTGGCTCTGTCTTATGGATTTTCAGTTTTCCCAAGGTATATTCCCTAGACTGGACATGCCCTTGGCTCTGTAGCTCTGTTGTTTACTTGTTTTAGGGAACACAATGCACTCCTCCAGTGAGGCAGTTGGCAACTTACATCCTGCCCATCAGCATAACAAGGCTCCCTGTTCTCCAGGGACTGTCTTGCCTTTCTGGTTTTTACACATTTTGTGGATGTCCCTTTTGACTGGTGGGAAGTGATACTTCTTTGTAGTGCAGATTTGCATTGCCCTCTTGCTTGCTTGGACAAAAAGGGCGTATGCGTTTTCTCCTGAATATATTCAGGAGAAAACGCATACGCCCTTTTTGGCCAAGTGCATCATTGTCGAAGTTGTGCCCCTCTTCCTGTGCTTTACATGCGATTCCAACGTACCTCTTGAAATCTGTTTCCTGCTATTCTGCCTCGCTTTCAAGCCCGCCTCGTTGCCTTCCCTCAACAGATTTTTGGACGATAGTTGGCCTTGATTACTCTGCCAGTTTGTGAATTGCTGTGCCCCTGAGCTCCATTTTTCAACTCGTTTTTTGTGAGCTGAACGCAAGTCCAAACTTTTGGTTCAGGACCTATACTGGTTCCCGGTGGGTGGCTGAGACTTTGGTTAATTCTTCTTCCTGCCGGGAAATTAGAGTGACATGTGCCCATCCAAATGCCTAACAGCTACTCTCTCATTGGTTCTCCCTCTTCCCTTTCATCCTCTGCCAAATTGGCAACCTGTGCGAACCAGGAGCTTAAAGGGGCTGTCTCTCCAAGTTGGGAGATTGATAGGAAAGCAGTTGGAAAGTCAAACCGGAGCACCAGGAGAGGGGCTCTTCGTTGAGTTTTAGAAACCTTTCGTATTCACAGTGTGTCCATTCTCTAGGTTTCTCGTACACGTTATAGCTGTAGTAATATTCCCTTCAACCTGGAGAGCTGGGACCCATGTAATGGGTGCCATGGATTATTGCTTTAAGGGTCTGCATTTGCTCACCCAATCTCACCAATCCTCTCAGTCCCAAGTGTCCAGCCTTATGCCACATCCAGCTGTCATTGTAGATAGGGTCATTCCAGGTTGCATCAGAGACCCTGAAGGAATTGTAAAGAATTTCCCTGTTTCTTTGTTCTGTTTTTGAAATTCCTTTTTAGAGTGGGTTTGAGCTGATTCTCGCTGCCATGTTTATGCCAGTCTAGACACACTTGATTCCCTTACGGAGACATATCAATACATAGGTTTTAAGATTCTTACTAGTCAGATCTATTCCTCTGCGGGAAATATGGGGTTTTGAGTCCCTTTCACTGAGGAAGGTGTAGGTCTTGTCTATTCCATAGTTGGTTTTTGGAACGGTACCTGTGCTTATATCAAACTCTGGTTTGATGCATCACCCCCCCTCTCCTTCCCCCTTAAGCAGTAATAAGAGTGTTTTCTAAATGTGAGTCTCTGTTCTCTTGCCTAACTCAGTTCATGTGTAGCCATGTTTACAGGATCTTCTTAAGTGATATCTTAAGATAAGTTTCTTTTCCTGTGTGACTTCTTTCACTTAGAATCATCGTACCTGAATCCACTCATTTTGCTGCTACTGGTCTTAGGACATTGTTTTCATGGCTGAGGGATATTCCATCGAACGTAAGTTCCACAATGTTTGGAACCATTTTTATATTTCCTGGGATATTTCAGGTGTACCCAGGTTGAGGTTCCTGTAAGCAGTGCAGCCCTCAATTTGGGGCTGGCTCTGTCTTATGGATTTTCAGTTTTCCCAAGGTATATTCCCTAGACTGGACATGCCCTTGGCTCTGTAGCTCTGTTGTTTACTTGTTTTAGGGAACACAATGCACTCCTCCAGTGAGGCAGTTGGCAACTTACATCCTGCCCATCAGCATAACAAGGCTCCCTGTTCTCCAGGGACTGTCTTGCCTTTCTGGTTTTTACACATTTTGTGGATGTCCCTTTTGACTGGTGGGAAGTGATACTTCTTTGTAGTGCAGATTTGCATTGCCCTCTTGCTTGCTTGGACAAAAAGGGCGTATGCGTTTTCTCCTGAATATATTCAGGAGAAAACGCATACGCCCTTTTTGGCCAAGTGCATCATTGTCGAAGTTGTGCCCCTCTTCCTGTGCTTTACAGGCGATTCCAACGTACCTCTTGAAATCTGTTTCCTGCTATTCTGCCTCGCTTTCAAGCCCGCCTCGTTGCCTTCCCTCAACAGATTTTTGGACGATAGTTGGCCTTGATTACTCTGCCAGTTTGTGAATTGCTGTGCCCCTGAGCTCCATTTTTCAACTCGTTTTTTGTGAGCTGAACGCAAGTCCAAACTTTTGGTTCAGGACCTATACTGGTTCCCGGTGGGTGGCTGAGACTTTGGTTAATTCTTCTTCCTGCCGGGAAATTAGAGTGACATGTGCCCATCCAAATGCCTAACAGCTACTCTCTCATTGGTTCTCCCTCTTCCCTTTCATCCTCTGCCAAATTGGCAACCTGTGCGAACCAGGAGCTTAAAGGGGCTGTCTCTCCAAGTTGGGAGATTGATAGGAAAGCAGTTGGAAAGTCAAACCGGAGCACCAGGAGAGGGGCTCTTCGTTGAGTTTTAGAAACCTTTCGTATTCACAGTGTGTCCATTCTCTAGGTTTCTCGTACACGTTATAGCTGTAGTAATATTCCCTTCAACCTGGAGAGCTGGGACCCATGTAATGGGTGCCATGGATTATTGCTTTAAGGGTCTGCATTTGCTCACCCAATCTCACCAATCCTCTCAGTCCCAAGTGTCCAGCCTTATGCCACATCCAGCTGTCATTGTAGATAGGGTCATTCCAGGTTGCATCAGAGACCCTGAAGGAATTGTAAAGAATTTCCCTGTTTCTTTGTTCTGTTTTTGAAATTCCTTTTTAGAGTGGGTTTGAGCTGATTCTCGCTGCCATGTTTATGCCAGTCTAGACACACTTGATTCCCTTACGGAGACATATCAATACATAGGTTTTAAGATTCTTACTAGTCAGATCTATTCCTCTGCGGGAAATATGGGGTTTTGAGTCCCTTTCACTGAGGAAGGTGTAGGTCTTGTCTATTCCATAGTTGGTTTTTGGAACGGTACCTGTGCTTATATCAAACTCTGGTTTGATGCATCACCCCACCTCTCCTTCCCCCTTAAGCAGGCATAAGAGTGTTTTCTAAATGTGAGACTCTGTTCTCTTGCCTAACTCAGTTCATGTGTAGCCATGTTTACAGGATCTTCCTAAGTGATATCTTATGATAAGTTTCTTTTTCTGTGTGACTTCTTTCACTTAGAATCATCATACCTGAATCCACTCATTTTGCTGCTACTGGTCTTATGACATTGATTTCATGGCTGAGGGATATTCCATCGTACGTAAGTTCCACAATGTTTGGAACCATTTTTATATTTCCTGGGATATTTCAGGTGTACCCAGGTTGAGGTTCCTGTAAGCAGTGCAGCCCTCAATTTGGGGCTGGCTCTGTCTTATGGATTTTCAGTTTTCCCAAGGTATATTCCCTAGACTGGACGTGCCCCTGGCTCTGTAGCTCTGTTGTTTTCTTGTTTTAGGGAACACAATGCACTCCTCCAGTGAGGCAGTTGGCAACTTACATCCCGCCCATCAGCATAACAAGGCTCCCTGTTCTCCAGGGCCTGTCTTTCCTTTCTGGTTTTTACACATTTTGTGGATGTCCCTTTTGACCGGTGGGAAGTGATACTTCTTTGTAGTGCAGATTTGCATTGCCCGCTTGCTTGCTTGGCCAAAAAGGGCGTATGCGTTTTCTCCTGAATATATTCAGGAGAAAACGCATACGCCCTTTTTGGCCAAGTGCATCATTGTCGAAGTTGTGCCCCTCTTCCTGTGCTTTACAGGCGATTCCAATGTACCTCTTGAAATCTGTTTCCTGCTATTCTGCCTCGCATTCAAGTCCGCATCGTTGCCTTCCCTCAACAGATTTTTGGACGATAGTTGGCCTTGATTACTCTGCCAGTTTGTGAATTGCTGTGCCCCTGAGCTCCATTTTCAACTCGTTTTTTGTGAGCGGAACGCAACTCCAAACTTTTGGTTCAGGACCTATACTGGTTCCTGGTGGGTGGCTGAGACTTTGGTTAATTCTTCTTCCTGCCGGGAAATTAGAGTGACATGTGCCCATCCAAATGCCTAACAGCTACTCTCTCATTGGTTCTCCCTCTTCCCTTTCATCCTCTGCCAAATTGGCAACCTGTGAGAACCAGGAGCTTAAAGGGGCTGTCTCTCCAAGTTGGGAGATTGATAGGAAAGCAGTTGGAAAGTCAAACCGGAGCACCAGGAGAGGGACTCTTCGTTGAGTTTTAGAAACCTTTCGTATTCACAGTGTGTCCATTCTCTAGGTTTCCCGTACATGTTCTAACTGTAGTAATATTCCCTTCAACCTGGAGAGCTGGGACCCATGGAATCGGTGCCATGCATTATTGCTTTCAAGTGTCTGCATTTGCTCACCCAATCTCACCAATCCTCTCAGTCCCAAGTGTCCAGCCTTATGCCACATCCAGCTGTCATTGTAGATAGGGTCATTCCAGGTTGCATCAGAGACCCTGAAGGAATTGTAAAGAATTTCCCTGTTTCTTTGTTCTGTTTTTGAAATTCCTTTTTAGAGTGGGTTTGAGCTGATTCTCGCTGCCATGTTTATGCCAGTCTAGACACACTTGATTCCCTTATGGAGACATATCAATACATAGGTTTTAAGATTCTTACTAGTCAGATCTATTCCTCTGCGGGAAATATGGGGTTTTGAGTCCCTTTCACTGAGGAAGGTGTAGGTCTTGTCTATTCCATAGTTGGTTTTGGAACGGTACCTGTGCTTATATCAAACTCTGGTTTGATGCATCACCCCACCTCTCCTTCCCCCTTAAGCAGGCATAAGAGTGTTTTCTAAATGTGAGACTCTGTTCTCTTGCCTAACTCAGTTCATGTGTAGCCATGTTTACAGGATCTTCCTAAGTGATATCTTATGATAAGTTTTTTTTCCTGTGTGACTTCTTTCACTTAGAATCATCGTACCTGAATCCACACATTTTGCTGCTACTGGTCTTAGGACATTGATTTCATGGCTGAGGGATATTCCATCGTACGTAAGTTCCACGATGTTTGGAACCATTTTTATATTTCCTGGGATATTTCAGGTGTACCCAGGTTGAGGTTCCTGTAAGCAGTGCAGCCCTCAATTTGGGGCTGGCTCTGTCTTATGGATTTTCAGTTTTCCCAAGGTATATTCCCTGGACTGGACGTGCCCTTGGCTCTGTAGCTCTGTTGTTTACTTGTTTTAGGGAACACAATGCACTCCTCCAGTGAGGCAGTTGGCAACTTACATCCCGCCCATCAGCATAACAAGGCTCCCTGTTCTCCAGGGCCTGTCTTGCCTTTCTGGTTTTTACACATTTTGTGGATGTCCCTTTTGACCGGTGGGAAGTGATACTTCTTTGTAGTGCAGATTTGCATTGCCCGCTTGCTTGCTTGGCCAAAAAGGGCGTATGCGTTTTCTCCTGAATATATTCAGGAGAAAACGCATACGCACTTTTTGGCCAAGTGCATCATTGTCGAAGTTGTGCCCCTCTTCCTGTGCTTTACAGGCGATTCCAACGTACCTCTTGAAATCTGTTTCCTGCTATTCTGCCTCGCTTTCAAGTCCGCCTCGTTGCCTTCCCTCCACAGATTTTTGGACGATAGTTGGCCTTGATTACTCTGCCAGTTTGTGAATTGCTGTGCCCCTGAGCTCCATTTTTCAACTCGTTTTTTGTGAGCTGAACGCAACTCCAAACTTTTGGTTCAGGACCTATACTGGTTCCTGGTGGGTGGCTGAGACTTTGGTTAATTCTTCTTCCTGCCGGGAAATTAGAGTGACATGTGCCCATCCAAATGCCTAACAGCTACTCTCTCATTGGTTCTCCCTCTTCCCTTTCATCCTCTGCCAAATTGGCAACCTGTGAGAACCAGGAGCTTAAAGGGGCTGTCTCTCCAAGTTGGGAGATTGATAGGAAAGCAGTTGGAAATTCAAACCGGAGCACCAGGAGAGGGGCTCTTCGTTGAGTTTTAGAAAACTTTCGTATTCACAGTGTGTCCATTCTCTAGGTTTCCCGTACACGTTATAGCTGTAGTAATATTCCCTTCAACCTGGAGAGCTGGGACCCATGGAATGGGTGCCATGCATTATTGCTTTAAAGGGTCTGCATTTGCTCACCCAATCTCACCAATCCTCTCAGTCCCAAGTGTCCAGCCTTATGCCACATCCAGCTGTCATTGTAGATAGGGTCATTCCAGGTTGCATCAGAGACCCTGAAGGAATTGTAAAGAATTTCCCTGTTTCTTTGTTCTGTTTTTGAAATTCCTTTTTAGAGTGGGTTTGAGCTGATTCTCGCTGTCATGTTTATGCCAGTCTAGACACACTTGATTCCCTTACGGAGACATATCAATACATAGGTTTTAAGATTCTTACTAGTCAGATCTATTCCTCTGCGGGAAATATGGGGTTTTGAGTCCCTTTCACTGAGGAAGGTGTAGGTCTTGTCTATTCCATAGTTGGTTTTTGGAACGGTACCTGTGCTTATATCAAACTCTGGTTTGATGCATCACCCCCCCTCTCCTTCCCCCTTAAGCAGTAATAAGAGTGTTTTCTAAATGTGAGTCTCTGTTCTCTTGCCTAACTCAGTTCATGTGTAGCCATGTTTACAGGATCTTCTTAAGTGATATCTTAAGATAAGTTTCTTTTCCTGTGTGACTTCTTTCACTTAGAATCATCGTACCTGAATCCACTCATTTTGCTGCTACTGGTCTTAGGACATTGATTTCATGGCTGAGGGATATTCCATCGAACGTAAGTTCCACAATGTTTGGAACCATTTTTATATTTCCTGGGATATTTCAGGTGTACCCAGGTTGAGGTTCCTGTAAGCAGTGCAGCCCTCAATTTGGGGCTGGCTCTGTCTTATGGATTTTCAGTTTTCCCAAGGTATATTCCCTAGACTGGACGTGCCCTTGGCTTTGTAGCTCTGTTGTTTACTTGTTTTAGGGAACACAATGCACTCCTCCAGTGAGGCAGTTGGCAACTTACATCCTGCCCATCAGCATAACAAGGCTCCCTGTTCTCCAGGGACTGTCTTGCCTTTCTGGTTTTTACACATTTTGTGGATGTCCCTTTTGACTGGTGGGAAGTGATACTTCTTTGTAGTGCAGATTTGCATTGCCCGCTTGCTTGCTTGGACAAAAAGGGTGTATGCGTTTTCTCCTGAATATATTCAGGAGAAAACGCATACGCCCTTTTTGGCCAAGTGCATCATTGTCGAAGTTGTGCCCCTCTTCCTGTGCTTTACAGGCGATTCCAACGTACCTCTTGAAATCTGTTTCCTGCTATTCTGCCTCGCTTTCAAGCCCGCCTCGTTGCCTTCCCTCAACAGATTTTTGGACGATAGTTGGCCTTGATTACTCTGCCAGTTTGTGAATTGCTGTGCCCCTGAGCTCCATTTTTCAACTCGTTTTTTGTGAGCTGAACCCAAGTCCAAACTTTTGGTTCAGGACCTATACTGGTTCCCGGTGGGTGGCTGAGACTTTGGTTAATTCTTCTTCCTGCCCGGAAATTAGAGTGACATGTGCCCATCCAAATGCCTAACAGCTACTCTCTCATTGGTTCTCCCTCTTCCCTTTCATCCTCTGCCAAATTGGCAACCTGTGCGAACCAGGAGCTAAAAGGGGCTGTCTCTCCAAGTTGGGAGATTGATAGGAAAGCAGTTGGAAAGTCAAACCGGAGCACCAGGAGAGGGGCTCTTCGTTGAGTTTTAGAAACCTTTCGTATTCACAGTGTGTCCATTCTCTAGGTTTCTCGTACACGTTATAGCTGTAGTAATATTCCCTTCAACCTGGAGAGCTGGGACCCATGGAATGGGTGCCATGGATTATTGCTTTAAGGGTCTGCATTTGCTCACCCAATCTCACCAATCCTCTCAGTCCCAAGTGTCCAGCCTTATGCCACATCCAGCTGTCATTGTAGATAGGGTCATTCCAGGTTGCATCAGAGACCCTGAAGGAATTGTAAAGAATTTCCCTGTTTCTTTGTTCTGTTTTTGAAATTCCTTTTTAGAGTGGGTTTGAGCTGATTCTCGCTGCCATGTTTATGCCAGTCTAGACACAATTGATTCCCTTACGGAGACATATCAATACATAGGTTTTAAGATTCTTACTAGTCAGATCTATTCCTCTGCGGGAAATATGGGGTTTTGAGTCCCTTTCACTGAGGAAGGTGTAGGTCTTGTCTATTCCATAGTTGGTTTTTGGAACGGTACCTGTGCTTATATCAAACTCTGGTTTGATGCATCACCCCACCTCTCCTTCCCCCTTAAGCAGGCATAAGAGTGTTTTCTAAATGTGAGACTCTGTTCTCTTGCCTAACTCAGTTCATGTGTAGCCATGTTTACAGGATCTTCCTAAGTGATATCTTATGATAAGTTTCTTTTTCTGTGTGACTTCTTTCACTTAGAATCATCATACCTGAATCCACTCATTTTGCTGCTACTGGTCTTATGACATTGATTTCATGGCTGAGGGATATTCCATCGTACGTAAGTTCCACAATGTTTGGAACCATTTTTATATTTCCTGGGATATTTCAGGTGTACCCAGGTTGAGGTTCCTGTAAGCAGTGCAGCCCTCAATTTGGGGCTGGCTCTGTCTTATGGATTTTCAGTTTTCCCAAGGTATATTCCCTAGACTGGACGTGCCCCTGGCTCTGTAGCTCTGTTGTTTTCTTGTTTTAGGGAACACAATGCACTCCTCCAGTGAGGCAGTTGGCAACTTACATCCCGCCCATCAGCATAACAAGGCTCCCTGTTCTCCAGGGCCTGTCTTTCCTTTCTGGTTTTTACACATTTTGTGGATGTCCCTTTTGACCGGTGGGAAGTGATACTTCTTTGTAGTGCAGATTTGCATTGCCCGCTTGCTTGCTTGGCCAAAAAGGGCGTATGCGTTTTCTCCTGAATATATTCAGGAGAAAACGCATACGCCCTTTTTGGCCAAGTGCATCATTGTTGAAGTTGTGCCCCTCTTCCTGTGCTTTACAGGCGTTTCCAATGTACCTCTTGAAATCTGTTTCCTGCTATTCTGCCTCGCATTCAAGTCCGCATCGTTGCCTTCCCTCAACAGATTTTTGGACGATAGTTGGCCTTGATTACTCTGCCAGTTTGTGAATTGCTGTGCCCCTGAGCTCCATTTTTCAACTCGTTTTTTGTGAGCGGAACGCAACTCCAAACTTTTGGTTCAGGACCTATACTGGTTCCTGGTGGGTGGCTGAGACTTTGGTTAATTCTTCTTCCTGCCGGGAAATTAGAGTGACATGTGCCCATCCAAATGCCTAACAGCTACTCTCTCATTGGTTCTCCCTCTTCCCTTTCATCCTCTGCCAAATTGGCAACCTGTGAGAACCAGGAGCTTAAAGGGGCTGTCTCTCCAAGTTGGGAGATTGATAGGAAAGCAGTTGGAAATTCAAACCGGAGCACCAGGAGAGGGGCTCTTCGTTGAGTTTTAGAAACCTTTCGTATTCACAGTGTGTCCATTCTCTAGGTTTCCCGTACACGTTATAGCTGTAGTAATATTCCCTTCAACCTGGAGAGCTGGGACCCATGGAATGGGTGCCATGCATTATTGCTTTAAAGGGTCTGCATTTGCTCACCCAATCTCACCAATCCTCTCAGTCCCAAGTGTCCAGCCTTATGCCACATCCAGCTGTCATTGTAGATAGGGTCATTCCAGGTTGCATCAGAGACCCTGAAGGAATTGTAAAGAATTTCCCTGTTTCTTTGTTCTGTTTTTGAAATTCCTTTTTAGAGTGGGTTTGAGCTGATTCTCGCTGCCATGTTTATGCCAGTCTAGACACACTTGATTCCCTTACGGAGACATATCAATACATAGGTTTTAAGATTCTTACTAGTCAGATCTATTCCTCTGCGGGAAATATGGGGTTTTGAGTCCCTTTCACTGAGGAAGGTGTAGGTCTTGTCTATTCCATAGTTGGTTTTTGGAACGGTACCGGTGCTTATATCAAACACTGGTTTGATGCATCACCCACCTCTCCTTCCCCCTTAAGCAGGCATAAGAGTGTTTTCTAAATGTGAGACTCTGTTCTCTTGCCTAACTCAGTTCATGTGTAGCCATGTTTACAGGATCTTCCTAAGTGATATCTTATGATAAGTTTCTTTTCCTGTGTGACTTCTTTCACTTAGAATCATCGTACCTGAATCCACACATTTTGCTGCTACTGGTCTTAGTCCATTGATTTCATGGCTGAGGGATATTCCATCGTATGTAAGTTCCACAATGTTTGGAACCATTTTTATATTTCCTGGGATATTTCAGGTGTACCCAGGTTGAGGTTCCTGTAAGCAGTGCAGCCCTCAATTTGGGGGTGGCTCTGTCTTATGGATTTTCAATTTTCCCAAGGTATATTCCCTGGACTGGACGTGCCCTTGGCTCTGTAGCTCTGTTGTTTACTTGTTTTAGGGAACACAATGCACTCCTCCAGTGAGGCAGTTGGCAACTTACATCCCGCCCATCAGCATAACAAGGCTCCCTGTTCTCCACGGCCTGTCTTGCCTTTCTGGTTTTTACACATTTTGTGGATGTCCCTTTTGACCGGTGGGAAGTGATACTTCTTTGTAGTGCAGATTTGCATTGCCCGCTTGCTTGCTTGGCCAAAAAGGGCGTATGCGTTTTCTCCTGAATATATTCAGGAGAAAACGCATACGCCCTTTTTGGCCAAGTGCATCATTGTCGAAGTTGTGCCCCTCTTCCTGTGCTTTACAGGCGATTCCAACGTATCTCTTGAAATCTGTTTCCTGCTATTCTGCCTCGCATTCAAGTCCGCATCGTTGCCTTCCCTCAACAGATTTTTGGACGATAGTTGGCCTTGATTACTCTGCCAGTTTGTGAATTGCTGTGCCCCTGAGTTCCATTTTTCAACTCGTTTTTTGTGAGCTGAACGCAACTCCAAACTTTTGGTTCAGGACCTATACTGGTTCCTGGTGGGTGGCTGAGACTTTGGTTAATTCATCTTCCTGCCGGGAAAATAGAGTGACATGTGCCCATCCAAATGCCTAACAGCTACTCTCTCATTGGTTCTCCCTCTTCCCTTTCATCCTCTGCCAAATTGGCAACCTGTGCGAACCAGGAGCTTAAAGGGGCTGTCTCTCCAAGTTGGGAGATTGATAGGAAAGCAGTTGGAAAGTCAAACCGGTGCACCAGGAGAGGGACTCTTCGTTGAGTTTTAGAAACCTTTCGTATTCACAGTGTGTCCATTCTCTAGGTTTCCCGTACACGTTATAGCTGTAGTAATATTCCCTTCAACCTGGAGAGCTGGGACCCATGGAATGGGTGCCATGCATTATTGCTTTCAAGGGTCTGCATTTGCTCACCCAATCTCACCAATCCTCTCAGTCCCAAGTGTCCAGCCTTATGCCACATCCAGCTGTCATTGTAGATAGGGTCATTCCAGGTTGCATCAGAGACCCTGAAGGAATTGTAAAGAATTTCCCTGTTTCTTTGTTCTGTTTTTGAAATTCCTTTTTAGAGTGGGTTTGAGCTGATTCTCGCTGCCATGTTTATGCCAGTCTAGACACACTTGATTCCCTTACGGAGACATATCAATACATAGGTTTTAAGATTCTTACTAGTCAGATCTATTCCTCTGCGGGAAATATGGGGTTTTGAGTCCCTTTCACTGAGGAAGGTGTAGGTCTTGTCTATTCCATAGTTGGTTTTTGGAACGGTACCTGTGCTTATATCAAACTCTGGTTTGATGCATAACCCCACCTCTCCTTCCCCCTTAAGCAGGCATAAGAGTGTTTTCTAAATGTGAGACTCTGTTCTCTTGCCTAACTCAGTTCATGTGTAGCCATGTTTACAGGATCTTCCTAAGTGATATCTTATGATAAGTTTCTTTTCCTGTGTGACTTCTTTCACTTAGAATCATCATACCTGAATGCACTCATTTTGCTGCTACTGGTCTTATGACATTGATTTCATGGCTGAGGGATATTCCATCGTACGTAAGTTCCACAATGTTTGGAACCATTTTTATATTTCCTGGGATATTTCAGGTGTACCCAGGTTGAGGTTCCTGTAAGCAGTGCAGCCCTCAATTTGGGGCTGGCTCTGTCTTATGGATTTTCAGTTTTCCCAAGGTATATTCCCTAGACTGGACGTGCCCCTGGCTCTGTAGCTCTGTTGTTTTCTTGTTTTAGGGAACACAATGCACTCCTCCAGTGAGGCAGTTGGCAACTTACATCCCGCCCATCAGCATAACAAGGCTCCCTGTTCTCCAGGGCCTGTCTTTCCTTTCTGGTTTTTACACATTTTGTGGATGTCCCTTTTGACCGGTGGGAAGTGATACTTCTTTGTAGTGCAGATTTGCATTGCCCGCTTGCTTGCTTGGCCAAAAAGGGCGTATGCGTTTTCTCCTGAATATATTCAGGAGAAAACGCATACGCCCTTTTTGGCCAAGTGCATCATTGTCGAAGTTGTGCCCCTCTTCCTGTGCTTTACAGGCGTTTCCAATGTACCTCTTGAAATCTGTTTCCTGCTATTCTGCCTCGCATTCAAATCCGCATCGTTGCCTTCCCTCAACAGATTTTTGGACGATAGTTGGCCTTGATTACTCTGCCAGTTTGTGAATTGCTGTGCCCCTGAGCTCCATTTTTCAACTCGTTTTTTGTGAGCGGAACGCAACTCCAAACTTTTGGTTCAGGACCTATACTGGTTCCTGGTGGGTGGCTGAGACTTTGGTTAATTCTTCTTCCTGCCGGGAAATTAGAGTGACATGTGCCCATCCAAATGCCTAACAGCTACTCTCTCATTGGTTCTCCCTCTTCCCTTTCATCCTCTGCCAAATTGGCAACCTGTGAGAACCAGGAGCTTAAAGGGGCTGTCTCTCCAAGTTGGGAGATTGATAGGAAAGCAGTTGGAAATTCAAACCGGAGCACCAGGAGAGGGGCTCTTCGTTGAGTTTTAGAAACCTTTCGTATTCACAGTGTGTCCATTCTCTAGGTTTCCCGTACACATTATAGCTGTAGTAATATTCCCTTCAACCTGGAGAGCTGGGACCCATGGAATGGGTGCCATGCATTATTGCTTTAAAGGGTCTGCATTTGCTCACCCAATCTCACCAATCCTCTCAGTCCCAAGTGTCCAGCCTTATGCCACATCCAGCTGTCATTGTAGATAGGGTCATTCCAGGTTGCATCAGAGACCCTGAAGGAATTGTAAAGAATTTCCCTGTTTCTTTGTTCTGTTTTTGAAATTCCTTTTTAGAGTGGGTTTGAGCTGATTCTCGCTGCCATGTTTATGCCAGTCTAGACACACTTGATTCCCTTACGGAGACATATCAATACATAGGTTTTAAGATTCTTACTAGTCAGATCTATTCCTCTGCGGGAAATATGGTGTTTTGAGTCCCTTTCACTGAGGAAGGTGTAGGTCTTGTCTATTCCATAGTTGGTTTTTGGAACGGTACCGGTGCTTATATCAAACACTGGTTTGATGCATCACCCACCTCTCCTTCCCCCTTAAGCAGGCATAAGAGTGTTTTCTAAATGTGAGACTCTGTTCTCTTGCCTAACTCAGTTCATGTGTAGCCATGTTTACAGGATCTTCCTAAGTGATATCTTATGATAAGTTTCTTTTCCTGTGTGACTTCTTTCACTTAGAATCATCGTACCTGAATCCACTCATTTTGCTGCTACTGGTCTTAGGACATTGATTTCATGGCTGAGGGATATTCCATCGTGCGTAAGTTCCACGATGTTTGGAACCATTTTTATATTTCCTGGGATATTTCAGGTGTACCCAGGTTGAGGTTCCTATAAGCAGTGCAGCCCTCAATTTGGGGCTGGCTCTGTCTTATGGATTTTCAGTTTTCCCAAGGTATATTCCCTAGACTGGACGTGCCCCTGTCTCTGTAGCTCTGTTGTTTACTTGTTTTAGGGAACACAATGCACTCCTCCAGTGAGGCAGTTGGCAACTTACATCCCGCCCATCAGCATAACAAGACTCCCTGTTCTCCAGGGCCTGTCTTGCCTTTCTGGTTTTTACACATTTTGTGGATGTCCCTTTTGACCGGTGGGAAGTGATACTTCTTTGTAGTGCAGATTTGCATTGCCCGCTTGCTTGCTTGGCCAAAAAGGGCGTATGCGTTTTCTCCTGAAATATATTCAGGAGAAAACGCATACGCCCTTTTTGGCCAAGTGCATCATTGTCGAAGTTGTGCCCCTCTTCCTGTGCTTTACAGGCGATTCGAACGTACCTCTTGAAATCTGTTTCCTGCTATTCTGCCTCGCTTTCAAGTCCGCCTCGTTGCCTTCCCTCAACAGATTTTTGGACGATAGTTGTCCTTGATTACTCTGCCAGTTTGTGAATTGCTGTGCCCCTGAGCTCCATTTTTCAACTCGTTTCTTGTGAGCTGAACGCAAGTCCAAACTTTTGGTTCAGGAACTATACTGGTTCCCGGTGGGTGGCTGAGACTTTGGTTAATTCTTCTTCCTGCCGGGAAATTAGAGTGACATGTGCCCATCCAAATGCCTAACAGCTACTCTCTCATTGGTTCTCCCTCTTCCCTTTCATCCTCTGCCAAATTGGCAACCTGTGCGAACCAGGAGCTTAAAGGGGCTGTCTCTCCAAGTTGGGAGATTGATAGGAAAGCAGTTGGAAAGTCAAACCGGAGCAACAGGAGAGGGGCTCTTCGTTGAGTTTTAGAAACCTTTCGTATTCACAGTGTGTCCATTCTCTAGGTTTCCCGTACATATTATAGCTGTAGTAATATTCCCTTCAACCTGGAGAGCTGGGACCCATGGAATGGGTGCCATGCATTATTGCTTTAAAGGGTCTGCATTTGCTCACCCAATCTCACCAATCCTCTCAGTCCCAAGTGTCCAGCCTTATGCCACATCCAGCTGTCACTGTAGATAGGGTCATTCCAGGTTGCATCAGAGACCCTGAAGGAATTGTAAAGAATTTCCCTGTTTCTTTGTTCTGTTTTTGAAATTCCTTTTTAGAGTGGGTTTGAGCTGATTCTCGCTGCCATGTTTATGCCAGTCTAGACACACTTGATTCCCTTACGGAGACATATCAATACATAGGTTTTAAGATTCTTACTAGTCAGATCTATTCCTCTGCGGGAAATATGGGGTTTTGAGTCCCTTTCACTGAGGAAGCTGTAGGTCTTGTCTATTCCATAGATGGTTTTTGGAATGGTACCTGTGCTTATATCAAACTCTGGTTTGATGCATCACCCCACCTCTCCTTCCCCCTTTATCAGGCATAAGAGTGTTTTCTGAATGTGAGACTCTGTTCTCTTGCCTAACTCAGTTCATGTGTAGCCGTGTTTACAGGATCTTCCTAAGTGATATCTTATGATAAGTTTCTTTTCCTGTGTGACTTCTTTCACTTAGAATCATCGTACCTGAATCCACTCATTTTGCAGCTACTGGTCTTAGGACATTGATTTCATGGCTGAGGGATATTCCATCGTACGTAAGTTCCACAATGTTTGGAACCATTTTTATATTTCCTGGGATATTTCAGGTGTACCCAGGTTGAGGTTCTTGTAAGCAGTGCAGCCCTAAATTTGGGGGTGGCTCTGTCTTATGGATTTTCAGTTTTCCCAAGGTATATTCCCTAGACTGGAAGTGCCCTTGGCTCTGTAGCTCTGTTGTTTACTTGTTTTAGGGAACACAATGCACTCCTCCAGTGAGGCAGTTGGCAACTTACATCCCGCCCATCAGCATAACAAGGCTCCCTGTTCTCCAGGGCCTGTCTTTCCTTTCTGGTTTTTACACATTTTGTGGATGTCCCTTTTGACCGGTGGGAAGTGATACTTCTTTGTAGTGCAGATTTGCATTGCCCGCTTGCTTGCTTGGCCAAAAAGGGCGTATGCGTTTTCTCCTGAATATATTCAGGAGAAAACGCATACGCCCTTTTTGGCCAAGTGCATCATTGTCGAAGTTGTGCCCTTCTTCCTGTGCTTTACAGGCGATTCCAACGTACCTCTTGAAATCTGTTTCCTGCTATTCTGCCTCGCTTTCAAGTCCGCCTCGTTGCCTTCCCTCAACAGATTTTTGGACGATAGTTGGCCTTGATTACTCTGTCAGTTTGTGAATTGCTGTGCCCCTGAGCTCCATTTTTCAACTCGTTTTTAGTGAGCTGAACGCAAGTCCAAACTTTTGGTTCAGGACCTATACTGGTTCCCGGTGGGTGGCTGAGAGTTTGGTTAATTCTTCTTCCTGCCGGGAAATTAGAGTGACATGTGCCCATCCAAATGCCTAACAGCTACTCTCTCATTGGTTCTCCCTCTTCCCTTTCATCCTCTGCCAAATTGGAAACCTGTGCGAACCAGGAGCTTAAAGGGGCTGTCTCTCCAAGTTGGGAGATTGATAGGAAAGCAGTTGGAAAGTCAAACCGGAGCAACAGGAGAAGGGCTCTTCGTTGAGTTTTAGAAACCTTTCGTATTCACAGTGTGTCCATTCTCTAGGTTTCCCATACATATTATAGCTGTAGTAATATTCCCTTCAACCTGGAGAGCTGGGACCCATGGAATGGGTGCCATGCATTATTGCTTTAAAGGGTCTGCATTTGCTCACCCAATCTCACCAATCCTCTCAGTCCCAAGTGTCCAGCCTTATGCCACATCCAGCTGTCACTGTAGATAGGGTCATTCCAGGTTGCATCAGAGACCCTGAAGGAATTGTAAAGAATTTCCCTGTTTCTTGTTCTGTTTTTGAAATTCCTTTTTAGAGTGGGTTTGAGCTGATTCTCGCTGCCATGTTTATGCCAGTCTAGACACACTTGATTCCCTTACGGAGACATATCAATACATAGGTTTTAAGATTCTTACTAGTCATATCTATTCCTCTGCGGGAAATATGGGGTTTTGAGTCCCTTTCACTGAGGAAGCTGTAGGTCTTGTCTATTCCATAGATGGTTTTTGGAATGGTACCTGTGCTTATATCAAACTCTGGTTTGATGCATCACCCCACCTCTCCTTCCCCCTTTATCAGGCATAAGAGTGTTTTCTGAATGTGAGACTCTGTTCTCTTGCCTAACTCAGTTCATGTGTAGCCATGTTTACAGGATCTTCCTAAGTGATATCTTATGATAAGTTTCTTTTCCTGTGTGACTTCTTTCACTTAGAATCATCGTACCTGAATCCACTCATTTTGCAGCTACTGGTCTTAGGACATTGATTTCATGGCTGAGGGATATTCCATCGTACGTAAGTTCCACAATGTTTGGAACCATTTTTATATTTCCTGGGAGATTTCAGGTGTACCCAGGTTGAGGTTCTTGTAAGCAGTGCAGCCCTAAATTTGGGGCTGGCACTGTCTTATGGATTTTCAGTTTTCCCAAGGTATATTCCCTAGACTGGAAGTGCCCTTGGCTCTGTAGCTCTGTTGTTTACTTGTTTTAGGGAACACAATGCACTCCTCCAGTGAGGCAGTTGGCAACTTACATCCCGCCCATCAGCATAACAAGGCTCCCTGTTCTACAGGGCCTGCCTTGCCTTTCTGGTTTTTACACATTTTGTGGATGTCCCTTGTGACCGGTGGGAAGTGATACTTCTTTGTAGTGCAGATTTGCATTGCCCGCTTGCTTGCTTGGCCAAAAAGGGCGTATGCGTTTTCTCCTGAATATATTCAGGAGAAAACGCATACGCCCTTTTTGGCCAAGTGCATCATTGTCGAAGTTGTGCCCCTCTTCCTGTGCTTTACAGGCGATTCCAACGTACCTCTTGAAATCTGTTTCCTGCTATTCTGCCTCGCTTTCAAGTCCGCATCGTTGCCTTCCCTCAACAGATTTTTGGACGATAGTTGGCCTTGATTACTCTGTCAGTTTGTGAATTGCTGTGCCCCTGAGCTCCATTTTTCAACTCGTTTTTAGTGAGCTGAACGCAAGTCCAAACTTTTGGTTCAGGACCTATACTGGTTCCCGGTGGGTGGCTGAGAGTTTGGTTAATTCTTCTTCCTGCCGGGAAATTAGAGTGACATGTGCCCATCCAAATGCCTAACAGCTACTCTCTCATTGGTTCTCCCTCTTCCCTTACATCCTCTGCCAAATTGGCAACCTGTGCGAACCAGGAGCTTAAAGGGGCTGTCTCTCCAAGTTGGGAGATTGATAGGAAAGCAGTTGGAAAGTCAAACCGGAGCACCAGGAGAGGGACTCTTCGTTGAGATTTAGAAACCTTTCGTATTCACAGTGTGTCCATTCTCTAGGTTTCCCGTACACGTTATGGCTGTAGTAATATTCCCTTCAACCTGGAGAGTTGGGTCCCATGGAATGGGTGCCATGCATTATTGCTTTAAAGGGTCTGCATTTGCTCACCCAATCTCACCAATACTCTCAGTCCCAAGTGTCCAGCCTTATGCCACATCCAGCTGTCATTGTAGATAGGGTCATTCCAGGTTGCATCAGAGACCCTGAAGGAATTGTAAAGAATTTCCCTGTTTCTTTGTTCTGTTTTTGAAATTCCTTTTTAGAGTGGGTTTGAGCTGATTCTCGCTGCCATGTTTATGCCAGTCTAGACACACTTGATTCCCTTACGGAGACATATCAATACATAGGTTTTAAGATTCTTACTAGTCAGATCTATTCCTCTGCGGGAAATATGGGGTTTTGAGTCCCTTTCACTGAGGAAGGTGTAGGTCTTGTCTATTCCATAGTTGGGTTTTGGAACGGTACCTGTGCTTATATCAAACTCGGGTTTGATGCATCACCCCACCTCTCCTTCCCCCTTAAGCAGGCATAAGGGTGTTTTCTAAATGTGAGACTCTGTTCTCTTGCCTAACTCAGTTCATGTGTAGCCATGTTTACAGGATCTTCCTAAGTGATATGTTATGATAAGTTTCTTTTCCTGTGTGACTTCTTTCACTTAGAATCATCGTACCTGAATCCACTCATTTTGCTGCTACTGGTCTTATGACATTGATTTCATGGCTGAGGGATATTCCATCGTACGTAAGTTCCACAATGTTTGGAACCATTTTTATATTTCCTGGGATATTTCAGGTGTACCCAGGTTGAGGTTCTTGTAAGCAGTGCAGCCCTCAATTTGGGGGTGGCACTGTCTTATGGATTTTCAGTTTTCCCAAGGTATATTCCCTAGACTGGAAATGCCCTTGGCTCTGTAGCTCTGTTGTTTAATTGTTTTAGGGAACACAATGCACTCCTACAGTGAGGCAGTTGGCAACTTATATCCCGCCCATCAGCATAACAAGACTCCCTGTTCTCCAGGGCCTGTCTTGCCTTTCTGGTTTTTACACATTTTGTGGATGTCCCTTTTGACCGGTGCGAAGTGATACTTCTTTGTAGTGCAGATTTGCATTGCCCGCTTGCTTGCTTGGCCAAAAAGGGCGTATGTGTTTTCTCCTGAATATATTCAGGAGAAAACGCATACGCCCTTTTTGGCCAAGTGCATCATTGTCTAAGTTGTGCCCCTCTTCCTGTGCTTTACAGGCGATTCCAATGTACCTCTTGAAATCTGTTTCCTGCTATTCTGCCTCGCTTTCAAGCCCGCCTCGTTGCCTTCCCTCAACAGATTTTTGGACGATAGTTGGCCTTGATTACTCTGTCAGTTTGTGAATTGCTGTGCCCCAGAGCTCCATTTTTCAACTCGTTTTTTGTGAGCTGAACCCAAGTCCAAACTTTTGGTTCAGGACGTATACTGGTTCCCAGTGGGTGGCTGAGACTTTGGTTAATTCTTCTTCCTGCTGGGAAATTAGAGTGACATGTGCCCATCCAAATGCCTAGCAGCTACTCTCTCACTGGTTCTCCCTCTTCCCTTTCATCCTCTGCCAATTTGGCAACCTGTGCGAACCAGGAGCTTAAAGGGGCTGTCTCTCCAAGTTGGGAGATTGATAGGAAAGCAGTTGGAAAGTCAAACCGGAGCACCAGGAGAGGGACCCTTCGTTGAGTTTTAGAAACCTTTCGTATTCAGAGTGTGTCCATTCTCTAGGTTTCCCGTACACGTTATAGCTGTAGTAGTATTCCCTTCAACCTGTAAAGCTGGGACCCATGGAATGGGTGCCATGCATTATTGCTTTAAAGGGTCTGCATTTGCTCACCCAATCTCACCAATCCTCTCAGTCCCAAGTGTCCAGCCTTATGCCACATCCAGCTGTCATTGTAGATAGGGTCATTCCAGGTTGCATCAGAGACCCTGAAGGAATTGTAAAGAATTTCCCTGTTTCTTTGTTCTGTTTTTGAAATTCCTTTTTAGAGTGGGTTTGAGCTGATTCTCGCTGCCATGTTTATGCCAGTCTAGACACACTTGATTCCCTTACGGAGACATATCAATACATAGGTTTTAAGATTCTTACTAGTCAGATCTATTCCTCTGCGGGAAATATGGGGTTTTGAGTCCCTTTCACTGAGGAAGGTGTAGGTCTTGTCTATTCCATAGTTGGGTTTTGGAACGGTACCTGTGCTTATATCAAACTCGGGTTTGATGCATCACCCCACCTCTCCTTCCCCCTTAAGCAGGCATAAGGGTGTTTTCTAAATGTGAGACTCTGTTCTCTTGCCTAACTCAGTTCATGTGTAGCCATGTTTACAGGATCTTCCTAAGTGATATGTTATGATAAGTTTCTTTTCCTGTGTGACTTCTTTCACTTAGAATCATCGTACCTGAATCCACTCATTTTGCTGCTACTGGTCTTATGACATTGATTTCATGGCTGAGGGATATTCCATCGTACGTAAGTTCCACAATGTTTGGAACCATTTTTATATTTCCTGGGATATTTCAGGTGTACCCAGGTTGAGGTTCTTGTAAGCAGTGCAGCCCTCAATTTGGGGGTGGCACTGTCTTATGGATTTTCAGTTTTCCCAAGGTATATTCCCTAGACTGGAAATGCCCTTGGCTCTGTAGCTCTGTTGTTTAATTGTTTTAGGGAACACAATGCACTCCTACAGTGAGGCAGTTGGCAACTTATATCCCGCCCATCAGCATAACAAGACTCCCTGTTCTCCAGGGCCTGTCTTGCCTTTCTGGTTTTTACACATTTTGTGGATGTCCCTTTTGACCGGTGCGAAGTGATACTTCTTTGTAGTGCAGATTTGCATTGCCCGCTTGCTTGCTTGGCCAAAAAGGGCGTATGTGTTTTCTCCTGAATATATTCAGGAGAAAACGCATACGCCCTTTTTGGCCAAGTGCATCATTGTCGAAGTTGTGCCCCTCTTCCTGTGCTTTACAGGCGATTCCAATGTACCTCTTGAAATCTGTTTCCTGCTATTCTGCCTCGCTTTCAAGCCCGCCTCGTTGCCTTCCCTCAACAGATTTTTGGACGATAGTTGGCCTTGATTACTCTGTCAGTTTGTGAATTGCTGTGCCCCAGAGCTCCATTTTTCAACTCGTTTTTTGTGAGCTGAACCCAAGTCCAAACTTTTGGTTCAGGACGTATACTGGTTCCCAGTGGGTGGCTGAGACTTTGGTTAATTCTTCTTCCTGCTGGGAAATTAGAGTGACATGTGCCCATCCAAATGCCTAGCAGCTACTCTCTCACTGGTTCTCCCTCTTCCCTTTCATCCTCTGCCAATTTGGCAACCTGTGCGAACCAGGAGCTTAAAGGGGCTGTCTCTCCAAGTTGGGAGATTGATAGGAAAGCAGTTGGAAAGTCAAACCGGAGCACCAGGAGAGGGACCCTTCGTTGAGTTTTAGAAACCTTTCGTATTCAGAGTGTGTCCATTCTCTAGGTTTCCCGTACACGTTATAGCTGTAGTAGTATTCCCTTCAACCTGTAAAGCTGGGACCCATGGAATGGGTGCCATGCATTATTGCTTTAAAGGGTCTGCATTTGCTCACCCAATCTCACCAATCCTCTCAGTCCCAAGTGTCCAGCCTTATGCCACATCCAGCTGTCATTGTAGATAGGGTCATTCCAGGTTGCATCAGAGACCCTGAAGGAATTGTAAAGAATTTCCCTGTTTCTTTGTTCTGTTTTTGAAATTCCTTTTTAGAGTGGGTTTGAGCTGATTCTCGCTGCCATGTTTATGCCAGTCTAGACACACTTGATTCCCTTACGGAGACATATCAATACATAGGTTTTAAGATTCTTACTAGTCAGATCTATTCCTCTGCGGGAAATATGGGGTTTTGAGTCCCTTTCACTGAGGAAGGTGTAGGTCTTGTCTATTCCATAGTTGGGTTTTGGAACGGTACCTGTGCTTATATCAAACTCGGGTTTGATGCATCACCCCACCTCTCCTTCCCCCTTAAGCAGGCATAAGAGTGTTTTCTAAATGTGAGACTCTGTTCTCTTGCCTAACTCAGTTCATGTGTAGCCATGTTTACAGGATCTTCCTAAGTGATATGTTATGATAAGTTTCTTTTCCTGTGTGACTTCTTTCACTTAGAATCATCGTACCTGAATCCACTCATTTTGCTGCTACTGGTCTTATGACATTGATTTCATGGCTGAGGGATATTCCATCGTACGTAAGTTCCACAATGTTTGGAACCATTTTTATATTTCCTGGGATATTTCAGGTGTACCCAGGTTGAGGTTCTTATAAGCAGTGCAGCCCTCAATTTGGGGCTGGCACTGTCTTATGGATTTTCAGTTTTCCCAAGGTATATTCCCTAGACTGGAAGTGCCCTTGGCTCTGTAGCTCTGTTGTTTACTTGTTTTAGGGAACACAATGCACTCCTCCAGTGAGGCAGTTGGCAACTTACATCCCGCCCATCAGCATAACAAGACTCCCTGTTCTCCAGGGCCTGTCTTGCCTTTCTGGTTTTTACACATTTTGTGGATGTCCCTTTTGACCGGTGGGAAGTGATACTTCTTTGTAGTGCAGATTTGCATTGCCCGCTTGCTTGCTTGGCCAAAAAGGGCGTATGCGTTTTCTCCTGAAATATATTCAGGAGAAAACGCATACGCCCTTTTTGGCCAAGTGCATCATTGTCGAAGTTGTGCCCCTCTTCCTGTGCTTTACAGGCGATTCGAACGTACCTCTTGAAATCTGTTTCCTGCTATTCTGCCTCGCTTTCAAGTCCGCCTCGTTGCCTTCCCTCAACAGATTTTTGGACGATAGTTGTCCTTGATTACTCTGCCAGTTTGTGAATTGCTGTGCCCCTGAGCTCCATTTTTCAACTCGTTTCTTGTGAGCTGAACGCAAGTCCAAACTTTTGGTTCAGGAACTATACTGGTTCCCGGTGGGTGGCTGAGACTTTGGTTAATTCTTCTTCCTGCCGGGAAATTAGAGTGACATGTGCCCATCCAAATGCCTAACAGCTACTCTCTCATTGGTTCTCCCTCTTCCCTTTCATCCTCTGCCAAATTGGCAACCTGTGCGAACCAGGAGCTTAAAGGGGCTGTCTCTCCAAGTTGGGAGATTGATAGGAAAGCAGTTGGAAAGTCAAACCGGAGCAACAGGAGAGGGGCTCTTCGTTGAGTTTTAGAAACCTTTCGTATTCACAGTGTGTCCATTCTCTAGGTTTCCCGTACATATTATAGCTGTAGTAATATTCCCTTCAACCTGGAGAGCTGGGACCCATGGAATGGGTGCCATGCATTATTGCTTTAAAGGGTCTGCATTTGCTCACCCAATCTCACCAATCCTCTCAGTCCCAAGTGTCCAGCCTTATGCCACATCCAGCTGTCACTGTAGATAGGGTCATTCCAGGTTGCATCAGAGACCCTGAAGGAATTGTAAAGAATTTCCCTGTTTCTTTGTTCTGTTTTTGAAATTCCTTTTTAGAGTGGGTTTGAGCTGATTCTCGCTGCCATGTTTATGCCAGTCTAGACACACTTGATTCCCTTACGGAGACATATCAATACATAGGTTTTAAGATTCTTACTAGTCAGATCTATTCCTCTGCGGGAAATATGGGGTTTTGAGTCCCTTTCACTGAGGAAGCTGTAGGTCTTGTCTATTCCATAGATGGTTTTTGGAATGGTACCTGTGCTTATATCAAACTCTGGTTTGATGCATCACCCCACCTCTCCTTCCCCCTTTATCAGGCATAAGAGTGTTTTCTGAATGTGAGACTCTGTTCTCTTGCCTAACTCAGTTCATGTGTAGCCATGTTTACAGGATCTTCCTAAGTGATATCTTATGATAAGTTTCTTTTCCTGTGTGACTTCTTTCACTTAGAATCATCGTACCTGAATCCACTCATTTTGCAGCTACTGGTCTTAGGACATTGATTTCATGGCTGAGGGATATTCCATCGTACGTAAGTTCCACAATGTTTGGAACCATTTTTATATTTCCTGGGAGATTTCAGGTGTACCCAGGTTGAGGTTCTTGTAAGCAGTGCAGCCCTAAATTTGGGGGTGGCTCTGTCTTATGGATTTTCAGTTTTCCCAAGGTATATTCCCTAGACTGGAAGTGCCCTTGGCTCTGTAGCTCTGTTGTTTACTTGTTTTAGGGAACACAATGCACTCCTCCAGTGAGGCAGTTGGCAACTTACATCCCGCCCATCAGCATAACAAGGCTCCCTGTTCTCCAGGGCCTGTCTTTCCTTTCTGGTTTTTACACATTTTGTGGATGTCCCTTTTGACCGGTGGGAAGTGATACTTCTTTGTAGTGCAGAGTTGCATTGCCCGCTTGCTTGCTTGGCCAAAAAGGGCGTATGCGTTTTCTCCTGAATATATTCAGGAGAAAACGCATACGCCCTTTTTGGCCAAGTGCATCATTGTCGAAGTTGTGCCCTTCTTCCTGTGCTTTACAGGCGATTCCAACGTACCTCTTGAAATCTGTTTCCTGCTATTCTGCCTCGCTTTCAAGTCCGCCTCGTTGCCTTCCCTCAACAGATTTTTGGACGATAGTTGGCCTTGATTACTCTGTCAGTTTGTGAATTGCTGTACCCCTGAGCTCCATTTTTCAACTCGTTTTTAGTGAGCTGAACGCAAGTCCAAACTTTTGGTGCAGGACCTATACTGGTTCCCGGTGGGTGGCTGAGAGTTTGGTTAATTCTTCTTCCTGCCGGGAAATTAGAGTGACATGTGCCCATCCAAATGCCTAACAGCTACTCTCTCATTGGTTCTCCCTCTTCCCTTTCATCCTCTGCCAAATTGGAAACCTGTGCGAACCAGGAGCTTAAAGGGGCTGTCTCTCCAAGTTGGGAGATTGATAGGAAAGCAGTTGGAAAGTCAAACCGGAGCAACAGGAGAAGGGCTCTTCGTTGAGTTTTAGAAACATTTCGTATTCACAGTGTGTCCATTCTCTAGGTTTCCCGTACATATTATAGCTGTAGTAATATTCCCTTCAACCTGGAGAGCTGGGACCCATGGAATGGGTGCCATGCATTATTGCTTTAAAGGGTCTGCATTTGCTCACCCAATCTCACCAATCCTCTCAGTCCCAAGTGTCCAGCCTTATGCCACATCCAGCTGTCACTGTAGATAGGGTCATTCCAGGTTGCATCAGAGACCCTGAAGGAATTGTAAAGAATTTCCCTGTTTCTTGTTCTGTTTTTGAAATTCCTTTTTAGAGTGGGTTTGAGCTGATTCTCGCTGCCATGTTTATGCCAGTCTAGACACACTTGATTCCCTTACGGAGACATATCAATACATAGGTTTTAAGATTCTTACTAGTCATATCTATTCCTCTGCGGGAAATATGGGGTTTTGAGTCCCTTTCACTGAGGAAGCTGTAGGTCTTGTCTATTCCATAGATGGTTTTTGGAATGGTACCTGTGCTTATATCAAACTCTGGTTTGATGCATCACCCCACCTCTCCTTCCCCCTTTATCAGGCATAAGAGTGTTTTCTGAATGTGAGACTCTGTTCTCTTGCCTAACTCAGTTCATGTGTAGCCATGTTTACAGGATCTTCCTAAGTGATATCTTATGATAAGTTTCTTTTCCTGTGTGACTTCTTTCACTTAGAATCATCGTACCTGAATCCACTCATTTTGCAGCTACTGGTCTTAGGACATTGATTTCATGGCTGAGGGATATTCCATCGTACGTAAGTTCCACAATGTTTGGAACCATTTTTATATTTCCTGGGAGATTTCAGGTGTACCCAGGTTGAGGTTCTTGTAAGCAGTGCAGCCCTAAATTTGGGGCTGGCACTGTCTTATGGATTTTCAGTTTTCCCAAGGTATATTCCCTAGACTGGAAGTGCCCTTGGCTCTGTAGCTCTGTTGTTTACTTGTTTTAGGGAACACAATGCACTCCTCCAGTGAGGCAGTTGGCAACTTACATCCCGCCCATCAGCATAACAAGGCTCCCTGTTCTACAGGGCCTGCCTTGCCTTTCTGGTTTTTACACATTTTGTGGATGTCCCTTGTGACCGGTGGGAAGTGATACTTCTTTGTAGTGCAGATTTGCATTGCCCGCTTGCTTGCTTGGCCAAAAAGGGCGTATGCGTTTTCTCCTGAATATATTCAGGAGAAAACGCATACGCCCTTTTTGGCCAAGTGCATCATTGTCGAAGTTGTGCCCCTCTTCCTGTGCTTTACAGGCGATTCCAACGTACCTCTTGAAATCTGTTTCCTGCTATTCTGCCTCGCTTTCAAGTCCGCATCGTTGCCTTCCCTCAACAGATTTTTGGACGATAGTTGGCCTTGATTACTCTGTCAGTTTGTGAATTGCTGTGCCCCTGAGCTCCATTTTTCAACTCGTTTTTAGTGAGCTGAACGCAAGTCCAAACTTTTGGTTCAGGACCTATACTGGTTCCCGGTGGGTGGCTGAGAGTTTGGTTAATTCTTCTTCCTGCCGGGAAATTAGAGTGACATGTGCCCATCCAAATGCCTAACAGCTACTCTCTCATTGGTTCTCCCTCTTCCCTTTCATCCTCTGCCAAATTGGCAACCTGTGCGAACCAGGAGCTTAAAGGGGCTGTCTCTCCAAGTTGGGAGATTGATAGGAAAGCAGTTGGAAAGTCAAACCGGAGCACCAGGAGAGGGACTCTTCGTTGAGATTTAGAAACCTTTCGTATTCACAGTGTGTCCATTCTCTAGGTTTCCCGTACACGTTATGGCTGTAGTAATATTCCCTTCAACCTGGAGAGTTGGGACCCATGGAATGGGTGCCATGCATTATTGCTTTAAAGGGTCTGCATTTGCTCACCCAATCTCACCAATACTCTCAGTCCCAAGTGTCCAGCCTTATGCCACATCCAGCTGTCATTGTAGATAGGGTCATTCCAGGTTGCATCAGAGACCCTGAAGGAATTGTAAAGAATTTCCCTGTTTCTTTGTTCTGTTTTTGAAATTCCTTTTTAGAGTGGGTTTGAGCTGATTCTCGCTGCCATGTTTATGCCAGTCTAGACACACTTGATTCCCTTACGGAGACATATCAATACATAGGTTTTAAGATTCTTACTAGTCAGATCTATTCCTCTGCGGGAAATATGGGGTTTTGAGTCCCTTTCACTGAGGAAGGTGTAGGTCTTGTCTATTCCATAGTTGTGTTTTGGAACGGTACCTGTGCTTATATCAAACTCGGGTTTGATGCATCACCCCACCTCTCCTTCCCCCTTAAGCAGGCATAAGGGTGTTTTCTAAATGTGAGACTCTGTTCTCTTGCCTAACTCAGTTCATGTGTAGCCATGTTTACAGGATCTTCCTAAGTGATATGTTATGATAAGTTTCTTTTCCTGTGTGACTTCTTTCACTTAGAATCATCGTACCTGAATCCACTCATTTTGCTGCTACTGGTCTTATGACATTGATTTCATGGCTGAGGGATATTCCATCGTACGTAAGTTCCACAATGTTTGGAACCATTTTTATATTTCCTGGGATATTTCAGGTGTACCCAGGTTGAGGTTCTTGTAAGCAGTGCAGCCCTCAATTTGGGGGTGGCACTGTCTTATGGATTTTCAGTTTTCCCAAGGTATATTCCCTAGACTGGAAATGCCCTTGGCTCTGTAGCTCTGTTGTTTAATTGTTTTAGGGAACACAATGCACTCCTACAGTGAGGCAGTTGGCAACTTATATCCCGCCCATCAGCATAACAAGACTCCCTGTTCTCCAGGGCCTGTCTTGCCTTTCTGGTTTTTACACATTTTGTGGATGTCCCTTTTGACCGGTGCGAAGTGATACTTCTTTGTAGTGCAGATTTGCATTGCCCGCTTGCTTGCTTGGCCAAAAAGGGCGTATGTGTTTTCTCCTGAATATATTCAGGAGAAAACGCATACGCCCTTTTTGGCCAAGTGCATCATTGTCGAAGTTGTGCCCCTCTTCCTGTGCTTTACAGGCGATTCCAATGTACCTCTTGAAATCTGTTTCCTGCTATTCTGCCTCGCTTTCAAGCCCGCCTCGTTGCCTTCCCTCAACAGATTTTTGGACGATAGTTGGCCTTGATTACTCTGTCAGTTTGTGAATTGCTGTGCCCCAGAGCTCCATTTTTCAACTCGTTTTTTGTGAGCTGAACCCAAGTCCAAACTTTTGGTTCAGGACGTATACTGGTTCCCAGTGGGTGGCTGAGACTTTGGTTAATTCATCTTCCTGCTGGGAAATTAGAGTGACATGTGCCCATCCAAATGCCTAGCAGCTACTCTCTCACTGGTTCTCCCTCTTCCCTTTCATCCTCTGCCAATTTGGCAACCTGTGCGAACCAGGAGCTTAAAGGGGCTGTCTCTCCAAGTTGGGAGATTGATAGGAAAGCAGTTGGAAAGTCAAACCGGAGCACCAGGAGAGGGACCCTTCGTTGAGTTTTAGAAACCTTTCGTATTCAGAGTGTGTCCATTCTCTAGGTTTCCCGTACACGTTATAGCTGTAGTAGTATTCCCTTCAACCTGTAAAGCTGGGACCCATGGAATGGGTGCCATGCATTATTGCTTTAAAGGGTCTGCATTTGCTCACCCAATCTCACCAATACTCTCAGTCCCAAGTGTCCAGCCTTATGCCACATCCAGCTGTCATTGTAGATAGGGTCATTCCAGGTTGCATCAGAGACCCTGAAGGAATTGTAAAGAATTTCCCTGTTTCTTTGTTCTGTTTTTGAAATTCCTTTTTAGAGTGGGTTTGAGCTGATTCTCGCTGCCATGTTTATGCCAGTCTAGACACACTTGATTCCCTTAGGGAGACATATCAATACATAGGTTTTAAGATTCTTACTAGTCAGATCTATTCCTCTGCGGGAAATATGGGGTTTTGAGTCCCTTTCACTGAGGAAGGTGTAGGTCTTGTCTATTCCATAGTTGGGTTTTGGAACGGTACCTGTGCTTATATCAAACTCGGGTTTGATGCATCACCCCACCTCTCCTTCCCCCTTAAGCAGGCATAAGAGTGTTTTCTAAATGTGAGACTCTGTTCTCTTGCCTAACTCAGTTCATGTGTAGCCATGTTTACAGGATCTTCCTAAGTGATATGTTATGATAAGTTTCTTTTCCTGTGTGACTTCTTTCACTTAGAATCATCGTACCTGAATCCACTCATTTTGCTGCTACTGGTCTTATGACATTGATTTCATGGCTGAGGGATATTCCATCGTACGTAAGTTCCACAATGTTTGGAACCATTTTTATATTTCCTGGGATATTTCAGGTGTACCCAGGTTGAGGTTCTTATAAGCAGTGCAGCCCTCAATTTGGGGCTGGCACTGTCTTATGGATTTTCAGTTTTCCCAAGGTATATTCCCTAGACTGGAAGTGCCCTTGGCTCTGTAGCTCTGTTGTTTACTTGTTTTAGGGAACACAATGCACTCCTCCAGTGAGGCAGTTGGCAACTTACATCCCGCCCATCAGTATAACAAGACTCCCTGTTCTCCAGGGCCTGTCTTGCCTTTCTGGTTTTTACACATTTTGTGGATGTCCCTTTTGACCGGTGGGAAGTGATACTTCTTTGTAGTGCAGATTTGCATTGCCCGCTTGCTTGCTTGGCCAAAAAGGGCGTATGTGTTTTCTCCTGAATATATTCAGGAGAAAACGCATACGCTCTTTTTGGCCAAGTGCATCATTGTCGAAGTTGTGCCCCTCTTCCTGTGCTTTACAGGCGATTCCAACGTACCTCTTGAAATCTGTTTCCTTCTATTTTGCCTCGCTTTCAAGTCCGCCTCGTTGCCTTCCCTCAACAGATTTTTGGACGAGAGTTGGCCTTGATTACTCTGCCAGTTTGTGAATTGCTGTGCCCCTGAGCTCCATTTTTCAACTCGTTTTTTGTGAGCTGAACCCAAGTCCAAACTTTTGGTTCAGGACGTATACTGGTTCCCAGTGGGTGGGTGAGACTTTGGTTAATTCTTCTTCCTGCTGGGAAATTAGAGTGACATGTGCCCATCCAAATGCCTAGCAGCTACTCTCTCATTGGTTCTCCCTCTTCCCTTTCATCCTCTGCCAAATTGGCAACCTGTGCGAACCAGGAGCTTAAAGGGGCTGTCTCTCCAAGTTGGGAGATTGATAGGAAAGCAGTTGGAAAGTCAAACCGGAGCACCAGGAGAGGGACTCTTCGTTGAGTTTTATAAACCTTTCGTATTCACAGTGTGTCCATTCTCTAGGTTTCCCGTACATGTTATAGCTGTAGTAATATTCCCTTCAACCTGGAGAGCTGGGACCCATGGAATGGGTGCCATGCATTATTGCTTTAAAGGGTCTGCATTTGCTCACCCAATCTCACCAATCCTCTCAGTCGCAAGTGTCCAGCCTTATGCCACATCCAGCTGTCATTGTAGATAGGGTCATTCCAGGTTGCATCAGAGACCCTGAAGGAATTGTAAAGAATTTCCCTGTTTCTTTGTTTTGTTTTTGAAATTCCTTTTTAGAGTGGGTTTGAGCTGATTCTCGCTGCCATGTTTATGCCAGTCTAGACACACTTGATTCCCTTACGGAGACATATCAATACATAGGTTTTAAGATTCTTACTAGTCAGATCTATTCCTCTGCGGGAAATATGGGGTTTTGAGTCCCTTTCACTGAGGAAGGTGTAGGTCTTGTCTATTCCATAGTTGGTTTTTGGAACGGTACCTGTGCTTATATCAAACTCTGGTTTGATGCATCACCCCCCCTCTCCTTCCCCCTTAAGCAGGCATAGGAGGGTTTTCTAAATGTGAGACTCTGTTCTCTTGCCTAACTCAGTTCATGTGTAGCCATGTTTACAGGATCTTCCTAAGTGATATCTTATGATAAGTTTCTTTTCCTGTGTGACTTCTTTCACTTAGAATCATCGTACCTGAATCCACTCATTTTGCTGCTACTGGTCTTAGGACATTGATTTCATGGCTGAGGGATATTCCATCGTACGTAAGTTCCACATTGTTTGGAACCATTTTTATATTTCCTGGGATATTTCAGGTGTACCCAGGTTGAGGTTCCTGTAAGCAGTGCAGCCCTCAATTTGGGGGTGGCTCTGTCTTATGGATTTTCAGTTTTCCCAATGTATATTCCGTAGACTGGAGATGACCTTGGCTCTGTAGCTCTGTTGTTTACTTGTTTTAGGGAACACAATGCACTCCTCCAGTGAGGCAGTTGGCAACTTACATCCCGCCCATCAGCATAACAAGGCTCCCTGTTCTCCAGGGCCTGCCTTGCCTTTCTGGTTTTTACACATTTTGTGGATGTCCCTTTTGACCTGTGGGAAGTGATACTTCTTTGTAGTGCAGATTTGCATTGCCCGCTTGCTTGCTTGGCCAAAAAGGGCGTATGCGTTTTCTCCTGAATATATTCAGGAGAAAACGCATACGCCCTTTTTGGCCAAGTGCATCATTGTCGAAGTTGTGCCCCTCTTCCTGTGCTTTACAGGCGATTCCAACGTACCTCTTGAAATCTGTTTCCTGCTATTCTGCCTCGCTTTCAAGTCTGCCTCGTTGCCTTCCCTCAACAGATTTTTGAACGATAGTTGGCCTTGATTACTCTGCCAGTTTGTGAATTGCTGTGCCCCTGAGCTCCATTTTTCAACTCGTTTTTTGTGAGCTGAACGCAAGTCCAAACTTTTGGTTCAGGACCTATACTGGTTCCCGGTGGGTGGCTGAGACTTTGGTTAATTCTTCTTCCTGCCAGGAAATTAGAGTGACATGTGCCCATCCAAATGCCTAACAGCTACTCTCTCATTGATTCTCCCTCTTCCCTTTCATCCTCTGCCAAATTGGCAACCTGTGCGAACCAGGAGCTTAAAGGGGCTGTCTCTCCAAGTTGGGAGATTGATAGGAAAGGAGTTGGAAAGTCAAACCGGAGCACCAGGAGAGGGACTCTTCGTTGAGTTTTAGAAACCTTTCGTATTCACAGTGTGTCCATTCTCTAGGTTTCCCGTACATGTTCTAGCTGTAGTAATATTCCCTTCAACCTGGAGAGCTGGGACCCATGGAATGGGTGCCATGCATTATTGCTTTAAAGGGTCTGCATTTGCTCACCCAATCTCACCAATCCTCTCAGTCCCAAGTGTCCAGCCTTATGCCACATCCAGCTGTCATTGTAGATAGGGTCATTCCAGGTTGCATCAGAGACCCTGAAGGAATTGTAAAGAATTTCCCTGTTTCTTTGTTCTGTTTTTGAAATTCCTTTTTAGAGTGGGTTTGAGCTGATTCTCGCTGCCATGTTTATGCCAGTCTAGACACACTTGATTCCCTTACGGAGACATATCAATACATAGGTTTTAAGATTCTTACTAGTCAGATCTATTCCTCTGCGGGAAATATGGGGTTTTGAGTCCCTTTCACTGAGGAAGGTGTAGGTCTTGTCTATTCCATAGTTGGTTTTTGGAACGGTACCTGTGCTTATATCAAACTCTGGTTTGATGCATCACCCCTCCTCTCCTTCCCCTTTAAGCAGGCATAAGAGTGTTTTCTGAATGTGAGACTCTGTTCTCTTGCCTAACTCAGTTCATGTGTAGCCATGTTTACAGGATCTTCCTAAGTGATATCTTATGATAAGTTTCTTTTCCTGTGTGACTTCTTTCACTTAGAATCATCGTACCTGAATCCACTCATTTTGCTGCTACTGGTCTTAGGACATTGATTTCATGGCTGAGGGATATTCCATCGTACGTAAGTTCCACAATGTTTGGAACCATTTTTATATTTCCTGGGATATTTCAGATGTACCCAGGTTGAGGTTCCTGTAAGCAGTGCAGCCCTCAATTTGGGGGTGGCTCTGTCTTATGGATTTTCAGTTTTCCCAAGGTATATTCCCTAGACTGGACGTGCCCTTGGCTCTGTAGCTCTGTTGTTTACTTGTTTTAGGGAACACAATGCACTCCTCCAGTGAGGCAGTTGGCAACTTACATCCCGCCCATCAGCATAACAAGGCTCCCTGTTCTCCAGGGCCTGTCTTGCCTTTCTGGTTTTTACACATTTTGTGGATGTCCCTTTTGACCGGTGGGAAGTGATACTTCTTTGTAGTGCAGATTTGCATTGCCCGCTTGCTTGCTTGGCCAAAAAGGGCGTATGCGTTTTCTCCTGAATATAATCAGGAGAAAACGCATACGCCCTTTTTGGCCAAGTGCATCATTGTCGAAGTTGTGCCCCTCTTCCTGTGCTTTACAGGCGATTCCAACGTACCTCTTGAAATCTGTTTCCTGCTATTCTGCCTCGCTTTCAAGTCCGCCTCGTTGCCTTCCCTCAACAGATTTTTGGACGATAGTTGGCCTTGATTACTCTGCCAGTTTGTGAATTGCTGTGCCCCTGAGCTCCATTTTTCAACTCGTTTTTTGTGAGCTGAACGCAAGTCCAAACTTTTGGTTCAGGACCTATACTGGTTCCCGGTGGGTGGCTGAGACTTTGGTTAATTCTTCTTCCTGCCGGGAAATTAGAGTGACATGTGCCCGTCCAAATGCCTAACAGCTACTCTCTCATTGGTTCTCCCTCTTCCCTTTCATCCTCTGCCAAATTGGCAACCTGTGCGAACCAGGAGCTTAAAGGGGCTGTCTCTCCAAGTTGGGAGATTGATAGGAAAGCAGTTGGAAAGTCAAACCGAGCACCAGGAGAGGGACACTTCGTTGAGTTTTATAAACGTTTCGTATTCACAGTGTGTCCATTCTCTAGGTTTCCCGTACATGTTATAGCTGTAGTAATATTCCCTTCAACCTGGAGAGCTGGGACCCATGGAATGGGTGCCATGCATTATTGCTTTAAAGGGTCTGCATTTGCTCACCCAATCTCACCAATCCTCTCAGTCCCAAGTGTCCAGCCTTATGCCACATCCAGCTGTCATTGTAGATAGGGTCATTCCAGGTTGCATCAGAGACCCTGAAGGAATTGTAAAGAATTTCCCTGTTTCTTTGTTCTGTTTTTGAAATTCCTTTTTAGAGTGGGTTTGAGCTGATTCTCGCTGCCATGTTTATGCCAGTCTAGACACACTTGATTCCCTTACGGAGACATATCAATACATAGGTTTTAAGATTCTTACTAGTCAGATCTATTCCTCTGCGGGAAATATGGGGTTTTGAGTCCCTTTCACTGAGGAAGGTGTAGGTCTTGTCTATTCCATAGTTGGTTTTTGGAACGGTACCTGTGCTTATATCAAACTCTGGTTTGATGCATCACCCACCCTCTCCTTCCCCCTTAAGCAGGCATAAGAGTGTTTTCTGAATGTGAGACTCTGTTCTCTTGCCTAACTCAGTTCATGTGTAGCCATGTTTACAGGATCTTCCTAAGTGATATCTTATGATAAGTTTCTTTTCCTGTGTGACTTCTTTCACTTAGAATCATCGTACCTGAATCCACTCATTTTGCTGCTACTGGTCTTAGGACATTGATTTCATGGCTGAGGGATATTCCATCGTACGTAATTTCCACAATGTTTGGAACCATTTTTATATTTCCTGGGATATTTCAGGTGTACCCAGGTTGAGGTTCCTGTAAGCAGTGCAGCCCTCAATTTGGGGGTGGCTCTGTCTTATGGATTTTCAGTTTTCCCAAGGTATATTCCCTAGACTGGAAGTGCCCTTGGCTCTGTAGCTCTGTTGTTTACTTGTTTTAGGGAACACAATGCACTCCTCCAGTGAGGCAGTTGGCAACTTACATCCCGCCCATCAGCATAACAAGGCTCCCTGTTCTCCAGGGCCTGCCTTGCCTTTCTGGTTTTTACACATTTTGTGGATGTCCCTTTTGACCGGTGGGAAGTGATACTTCTTTGTAGTGCAGATTTGCATTGCCCGCTTGCTTGCTTGGCCAAAAAGGGCGTATGCGTTTTCTCCTGAATATATTCAGGAGAAAACGCATACGCCCTTTTTGGCCAAGTGCATCATTGTCGAAGTTGTGCCCCTCTTCCTGTGCTTTACAGGCGATTCCAACGTACCTCTTGAAATCTGTTTCCTGCTATTCTGCCTCGCTTTCAAGTGCGCCTCGTTGCCTTCCCTCAGCAGATTTTTGGACGATAGTTGGCCTTGATTACTCTGCCAGTTTGTGAATTGCTGTGCCCCTGAGCTCCATTTTTCAACTCGTTTTTTGTGAGCTGAACGCAACTCCAAACTTTTGGTTCAGGACCTATACTGGTTCCCGGTGGGTGGCTGAGACTTTGGTTAATTCTTCTTCCTGCCGGGAAATTAGAGTGACATGTGCCCATCCAAATGCCTAACAGCTACTCTCTCATTGGTTCTCCCTCTTCCCTTTCATCCTCTGCCAAATTGGCAACCTGTGCGAACCAGGAGCTTAAAGGGGCTGTCTCTCCAAGTTGGGAGATTGATAGGAAAGCAGTTGGAAAGTCAAACCGGAGCACCAGGAGAGGGACTCTTCGTTGAGATTTAGAAACCTTTCGTATTCACAGTGTGTCCATTCTCTAGGTTTCCCGTACACGTTATAGCTGTAGTAATATTCCCTTCAACCTGGAGAGCTGGGACCCATGGAATGGGTGCCATGCATTATTGCTTTAAAGGGTCTGCATTTGCTCACCCAATCTCACCAATCCTCTCATTCCCAAGTGTCCAGCCTTATGCCACATCCAGCTGTCATTGTAGATAGGGTCATTCCAGGTTGCATCAGAGACCCTGAAGGAATTGTAAAGAATTTCCCTGTTTCTTTGTTCTGTTTTTGAAATTCCTTTTTAGAGTGGGTTTGAGCTGATTCTCGCTGCCATGTTTATGCCAGTCTAGACACACTTGATTCCCTTACGGAGACATATCAATACATAGGTTTTAAGATTCTTACTAGTCAGATCTATTCCTCTGCGGGAAATATGGGGTTTTGAGTCCCTTTCACTGAGGAAGGTGTAGGTCTTGTCTATTCCATAGTTGGTTTTTGGAACGGTACCTGTGCTTATATCAAACTCTGGTTTGATGCATCACCCCACCTCTCCTTCCCCCTTAAGGAGGCATAGGAGGGTTTTCTAAATGTGAGACTCTGTTCTCTTGCCTAACTCAGTTCATGTGTAGCCATGTTTACAGGATCTTCCTAAGTGATATCTTATGATAAGTTTCTTTTCCTGTGTGACTTCTTTCACTTAGAATCATCGTACCTGAATCCACTCATTTTGCTGCTACTGGTCTTAGGACATTGATTTCATGGCTGAGGGATATTCCATCGTACGTAAGTTCCACATTGTTTGGAACCATTTTTATATTTCCTGGGATATTTCAGGTGTACCCAGGTTGAGGTTCCTGTAAGCAGTGCAGCCCTCAATTTGGGGGTGGCTCTGTCTTATGGATTTTCAGTTTTCCCAATGTATATTCCATAGACTGGAGGTGACCTTGGCTCTGTAGCTCTGTTGTTTACTTGTTTTAGGGAACACAATGCACTCCTCCAGTGAGGCAGTTGGCAACTTACATCCCGCCCATCAGCATAACAAGGCTCCCTGTTCTTCAGGGCCTGCCTTGCCTTTCTGGTTTTTAAACATTTTGTGGATGTCCCTTTTGACCTGTGGGAAGTGATAATTCTTTGTAGTGCAGATTTGCATTGCCCGCTTGCTTGCTTGGCCAAAAAGGGCGTATGCGTTTTCTCCTGAATATATTCAGGAGAAAACGCATACGCCCTTTTTGGCCAAGTGCATCATTGTCGAAGTTGTGCCCCTCTTCCTGTGCTTTACAGGCGATTCCAACGTACCTCTTGAAATCTGTTTCCTGCTATTCTGCCTCGCTTTCAAGTCCGCCTCGTTGCCTTCCCTCAACAGATTTTTGAACGATAGTTGGCCTTGATTACTCTGCCAGTTTGTGAATTGCTGTGCCCCTGAGCTCCATTTTTCAACTCGTTTTTTGTGAGCTGAACGCAAGTCCAAACTTTTGGTTCAGGACCTATACTGGTTCCCGGTGGGTGGCTGAGACTTTGGTTAATTCTTCTTCCTGCCAGGAAATTAGAGTGACATGTGCCCAACCAAATGCCTAACAGCTACTCTCTCATTGATTCTCCCTCTTCCCTTTCATCCTCTGCCAAATTGGCAACCTGTGCGAACCAGGAGCTTAAAGGGGCTGTCTCTCCAAGTTGGGAGATTGATAGGAAAGCAGTTGGAAAGTCAAACCGGAGCACCAGGAGAGGGACTCTTCGTTGAGTTTTAGAAACCTTTCGTATTCACAGTGTGTCCATTCTCTAGGTTTCCCGTACATGTTATAGCTGTAGTAATATTCCCTTCAACCTGGAGAGCTGGGACCCATGGAATGGGTGCCATGCATTATTGCTTTAAAGGGTCTGCATTTGCTCACCCAATCTCACCAATCCTCTCAGTCCCAAGTGTCCAGCCTTATGCCACATCCAGCTGTCATTGTAGATAGGGTCATTCCAGGTTGCATCAGAGACCCTGAAGGAATTGTAAAGAATTTCCCTGTTTCTTTGTTCTGTTTTTGAAATTCCTTTTTAGAGTGGGTTTGAGCTGATTCTCGCTGCCATGTTTATGCCAGTCTAGACACACTTGATTCCCTTACGGAGACATATCAATACATAGGTTTTAAGATTCTTACTAGTCAGATCTATTCCTCTGCGGGAAATATGGGGTTTTGAGTCCCTTTCACTGAGGAAGGTGTAGGTCTTGTCTATTCCATAGTTGGTTTTTGGAACGGTACCTGTGCTTATATCAAACTCTGGTTTGATGCATCACCCCTCCTCTCCTTCCCCTTTAAGCAGGCATAAGTGTGTTTTCTGAATGTGAGACTCTGTTCTCTTGCCTAACTCAGTTCATGTGTAGCCATGTTTACAGGATCTTCCTAAGTGATATCTTATGATAAGTTTCTTTTCCTGTGTGACTTCTTTCACTTAGAATCATCGTACCTGAATCCACTCATTTTGCTGCTACTGGTCTTAGGACATTGATTTCATGGCTGAGGGATATTCCATCGTACGTAAGTTCCACAATGTTTGGAACCATTTTTATAGTTCCTGGGATATTTCAGATGTACCCAGGTTGAGGTTCCTGTAATCAGTGCAGCCCTCAATTTGGGGGTGGCTCTGTCTTATGGATTTTCAGTTTTCCCAAGGTATATTCCCTAGACTGGACGTGCCCTTGGCTCTGTAGCTCTGTTGTTTACTTGTTTTAGGGAACACAATGCACTCCTCCAGTGAGGCAGTTGGCAACTTACATCCCGCCCATCAGCATAACAAGGCTCCCTGTTCTCCAGGGCCTGCCTTGCCTTTCTGGTTTTTACACATTTTGTGGATGTACCTTTTGACCGGTGGGAAGTGATACTTCTTTGTAGTGCAGATTTGCATTGCCCGCTTGCTTGCTTGGCCAAAAAGGGCGTATGCGTTTTCTCCTGAATATATTCAGGAGAAAACGCATACGCCCTTTTTGGCCAAGTGCATCATTGTCGAAGTTGTGCCCCTCTTCCTGTGCTTTACAGGCGATTCCAACGTACCTCTTGAAATCTGTTTCCTGCTATTCTGCCTCGCTTTCAAGTCTGCCTCGTTGCCTTCCCTCAACAGATTTTTGGACGATAGTTGGCCTTGATTACTCTGCCAGTTTGTGAATTGCTGTGCCCCTGAGCTCCATTTTTCAACTCGTTTTTTGTGAGCTGAACGCAAGTCCAAACTTTTGGTTCAGGACCTATACTGGTTCCCGGTGGGTGGCTGAGACTTTGGTTAATTCTTCTTCCTGCCAGGAAATTAGAGTGACATGTGCCCAACCAAATGCCTAACAGCTACTCTCTCATTGGTTCTCCCCCTTCCCTTTCATCCTCTGCCAAATTGGCAACCTGTGCGAACCAGGAGCTTAAAGGGGCTGTCTCTCCAAGATGGGAGATTGATAGGAAAGGAGTTGGAAAGTCAAACCGGAGCACCAGGAGAGGGACTCTTCGTTGAGTTTTAGAAACCTTTCGTATTCACAGTGTGTCCATTCTCTAGGTTTCCCGTACATGTTATAGCTGTAGTAATATTCCCTTCAACCTGGAGAGCTGGGACCCATGGAATGGGTGCCATGCATTATTGCTTTAAAGGGTCTGCATTTGCTCACCCAATCTCACCAATCCTCTCAGTCCCAAGTGTCCAGCCTTATGCCACATCCAGCTGGCATTGTAGATAGGGTCATTCCAGGTTGCATCAGAGACCCTGAAGGAATTGTAAAGAATTTCCCTGTTTCTTTGTTCTGTTTTTGAAATTCCTTTTTAGAGTGGGTTTGAGCTGATTCTCGCTGCCATGTTTATGCCAGTCTAGACACACTTGATTCCCTTACGGAGACATATCAATACATAGGTTTTAAGATTCTTACTAGTCAGATCTATTCCTCTGCGGGAAATATGGGGTTTTGAGTCCCTTTCACTGAGGAAGGTGTAGGTCTTGTCTATTCCATAGTTGGTTTTTGGAACGGTACCTGTGCTTATATCAAACTCTGGTTTGATGCATCACCCCTCCTCTCCTTCCCCTTTAAGCAGGCATAAGAGTGTTTTCTGAATGTGAGACTCTGTTCTCTTGCCTAACTCAGTTCATGTGTAGCCATGTTTACAGGATCTTCCTAAGTGATATCTTATGATAAGTTTCTTTTCCTGTGTGACTTCTTTCACTTAGAATCATCGTACCTGAATCCACTCATTTTGCTGCTACTGGTCTTAGGACATTGATTTCATGGCTGAGGGATATTCCATCGTACGTAAGTTCCACAATGTTTGGAACCATTTTTATAGTTCCTGGGATATTTCAGATGTACCCAGGTTGAGGTTCCTGTAATCAGTGCAGCCCTCAATTTGGGGGTGGCTCTGTCTTATGGATTTTCAGTTTTCCCAAGGTATATTCCCTAGACTGGACGTGCCCTTGGCTCTGTAGCTCTGTTGTTTACTTGTTTTAGGGAACACAATGCACTCCTCCAGTGAGGCAGTTGGCAACTTACATCCCGCCCATCAGCATAACAAGGCTCGCTGTTCTCCAGGGCCTGCCTTGCCTTTCTGGTTTTTACACATTTTGTGGATGTCCCTTTTGACCGGTGGGAAGTGATACTTCTTTGTAGTGCAGATTTGCATTGCCCGCTTGCTTGCTTGGCCAAAAAGGGCGTATGAGTTTTCTCCTGAATATATTCAGGAGAAAACGCATACGCCCTTTTTGGCCAAGTGCATCATTGTCGAAGTTGTGCCCCTCTTCCTGTGCTTTACAGGCAATTCCAACGTACCTCTTGAAATCTGTTTCCTGCTATTCTGCCTCGCTTTGAAGTCCGCCTCGTTGCCTTCCCTCAACAGATTTTTGGATGATAGTTGGCCTTGATTACTCTGCCAGTTTGTGAATTGCTGTGCCCCTGAGCTCCATTTTTCAACTCGTTTTTTGTGAGCTGAACGCAAGTCCAAACTTTTGGTTCAGGACCTATACTGGTTCCCGGTGGGTGGCTGAGACTTTGGTTAATTCTTCTTCCTGCCAGGAAATTAGAGTGACATGTGCCCAACCAAATGCCTAACAGCTACTCTCTCATTGGTTCTCCCCCTTCCCTTTCATCCTCTGCCAAATTGGCAACCTGTGCGAACCAGGAGCTTAAAGGGGCTGTCTCTCCAAGTTGGGAGATTGATAGGAAAGCAGTTGGAAAGTCAAACCGGAGCACCAGGAGAGGGACTCTTCGTTGAGTTTTAGAAACCTTTCGTATTCACAGTGTGTCCATTCTCTAGGTTTCCCGTACATGTTATAGCTGTAGTAATATTCCCTTCAACCTGGAGAGCTGGGACCCATGGAATGGGTGCCATGCATTATTGCTTTAAAGGGTCTGCATTTGCTCACCCAATCTCACCAATCCTCTCAGTCCCAAGTGTCCAGCCTTATGCCACATCCAGCTGTCATTGTAGATAGGGTCATTCCAGGTTGCATCAGAGACCCTGAAGGAATTGTAAAGAATTTCCCTGTTTCTTTGTTTTGTTTTTGAAATTCCTTTTTAGAGTGGGTTTGAGCTGATTCTCGCTGCCATGTTTATGCCAGTCTAGACACACTTGATTCCCTTACGGAGACATATCAATACATAGGTTTTAAGATTCTTACTAGTCAGATCTATTCCTCTGCGGGAAATATGGGGTTTTGAGTCCCTTTCACTGAGGAAGGTGTAGGTCTTGTCTATTCCATAGTTGGTTTTTGGAACGGTACCTGTGCTTATATCAAACTCTGGTTTGATGCATCACCCACCCTCTCCTTCCCCCTTAAGCAGGCATAAGAGTGTTTTCTGTATGTGAGAATCTGTTCTCTTGCCTAACTCAGTTCATGTGTAGCCATGTTTACAGGATCTTCCTAAGTGATATCTTATGATAAGTTTCTTTTCCTGTGTGACTTCTTTCACTTAGAATCATCGTACCTGAATCCACTCATTTTGCTGCTACTGGTCTTAGGACATTGATTTCATGGCTGAGGGATATTCCATCGTACGTAAGTTCCACAATGTTTGGAACCATTTTTATATTTCCTGGGATATTTCAGGTGTACCCAGGTTGAGGTTCCTGTAAGCAGTGCAGCCCTCAATTTGGGGCTGGCTCTGTCTTATGGATTTTCAGTTTTCCCAAGGTATATTCCCTAGACTGGAAGTGCCCTTGGCTCTGTAGCTCTGTTGTTTACTTGTTTTAGGGAACACAATGCACTCCTCCAGTGAGGCAGTTGGCAACTTACATCCCGCCCATCAGCATAACAAGGCTCCCTGTTCTCCAGGGCCTGTCTTGCCTTTCTGGTTTTTACACATTTTGTGGATGTCCCTTTTGACCGGTGGGAAGTGATACTTCTTTGTAGTGCAGATTTGCATTGCCCGCTTGCTTGCTTGGCCAAAAAGAGCGTATGCGTTTTCTCCTGAATATATTCAGGAGAAAACGCATACGCTCTTTTTGGCCAAGTGCATCATTGTCGAAGTTGTGCCCCTCTTCCTGTGCTTTACAGGCGATTCCAATGTACCTCTTGAAATCTGTTTCCTGCTCTTCTGCCTCGCTTTCAAGTCCGCCTCGTTGCCTTCCCTCAGCAGATTTTTGGACGATAGTTGGCCTTGATTACTCTGCCAGTTTGTGAATTGCTGTGCCCCTGAGCTCCATTTTTCAACTCGTTTTTTGTGAGCTGAACGCAAGTCCAAACTTTTGGATCAGGACCTATACTGGTTCCCGGTGGGTGGCTGAGACTTTGGTTAATTCTTCTTCCTGCCAGGAAATTAGAGTGACATGTGCCCATCCAAATGCCTAACAGCTACTCCTTCATTGGTTCTCCCTCTTCCCTTTCATCCTCTGCCAAATTGGCAACATGTGCGAACCAGGAGCTTAAAGGGGCTGTCTCTCCAAGTTGGGAGATTGATAGGAAAGCAGTTGGAAAGTCAAACCGGAGCACCAGGAGAGGGACTCTTCGTTGAGTTTTAGAAACCTTTCGTATTCACAGTGTGTCCATTCTCTAGGTTTCCCGTACACGTTATAGCTGTAGTAATATTCCCTTCAACCTGGAGAGCTGGGACCCATGGAATGGGTGCCATGCATTATTGCTTTAAAGGGTCTGCATTTGCTCACCCAATCTCACCAATCCTCTCAGTCCCAAGTGTCCAGCCTTATGCCACATCCAGCTGTCATTGTAGATAGGGTCATTCCAGGTTGCATCAGAGACCCTGAAGGAATTGTAAAGAATTTCCCTGTTTCTTTGTTCTGTTTTTGAAATTCCTTTTTAGAGTGGGTTTGAGCTGATTCTCGCTGCCATGTTTATGCCAGTCTAGACACACTTGATTCCCTTACGGAGACATATCAATACATAGGTTTTAAGATTCTTACTAGTCAGATCTATTCCTCTGCGGGAAATATGGGGTTTTGAGTCCCTTTCACTGAGGAAGGTGTAGGTCTTGTCTATTCCATAGTTGGTTTTTGGAACAGTACCTGTGCTTATATCAAACTCTGGTTTGATGCATCACCCCCCCTCTCCTTCCCCCTTAAGCAGGCATAGGAGGGTTTTCTAAATGTGAGACTCTGTTCTCTTGCCTAACTCAGTTCATGTGTAGCCATGTTTACAGGATCTTCCTAAGTGATATCTTATGATAAGTTTCTTTTCCTGTGTGACTTCTTTCACTTAGAATCATCGTACCTGAATCCACTCATTTTGCTGCTACTGGTCTTAGGACATTGATTTCATGGCTGAGGGATATTCCATCGTACGTAAGTTCCACATTGTTTGGAACCATTTTTATATTTCCTGGGATATTTCAGGTGTACCCAGGTTGAGGTTCCTGTAAGCAGTGCAGCCCTCAATTTGGGGGTGGCTCTGTCTTATGGATTTTCAGTTTTCCCAATGTATATTCCATAGACTGGAGGTGACCTTGGCTCTGTAGCTCTGTTGTTTACTTGTTTTAGGGAACACAATGCACTCCTCCAGTGAGGCAGTTGGCAACTTACATCCCGCCCATCAGCATAACAAGGCTCCCTGTTCTCCAGGGCCTGCCTTGCCTTTCTGGTTTTTACACATTTTGTGGATGTCCCTTTTGACCTGTGGGAAGTGATACTTCTTTGTAGTGCAGATTTGCATTGCCCGCTTGCTTGCTTGGCCAAAAAGGGCGTATGCGTTTTCTCCTGAATATATTCAGGAGAAAACGCATACGCCCTTTTTGGCCAAGTGCATCATTGTCGAAGTTGTGCCCCTCTTCCTGTGCTTTACAGGCGATTCCAACGTACCTCTTGAAATCTGTTTCCTGCTATTCTGCCTCGCTTTCAAGTCCGCCTCGTTGCCTTCCCTCAACAGATTTTTGAAGGATAGTTGGCCTTGATTACTCTGCCAGTTTGTGAATTGCTGTGCCCCTGAGCTCCATTTTTCAACTCGTTTTTTGTGAGCTGAACGCAAGTCCAAACTTTTGGTTCAGGACCTATACTGGTTCCCGGTGGGTGGCTGAGACTTTGGTTAATTCTTCTTCCTGCCAGGAAATTAGAGTGACATGTGCCCAACCAAATGCCTAACAGCTACTCTCTCATTGATTCTCCCTCTTCCCTTTCATCCTCTGCCAAATTGGCAACCTGTGCGAACCAGGAGCTTAAAGGGGCTGTCTCTCCAAGTTGGGAGATTGATAGGAAAGCAGTTGGAAAGTCAAACCGGAGCACCAGGAGAGGGACTCTTCGTTGAGTTTTAGAAACCTTTCGTATTCACAGTGTGTCCATTCTCTAGGTTTCCCGTACATGTTATAGCTGTAGTAATATTCCCTTCAACCTGGAGAGCTGGGACCCATGGAATGGGTGCCATGCATTATTGCTTTAAAGGGTCTGCATTTGCTCACCCAATCTCACCAATCCTCTCAGTCCCAAGTGTCCAGCCTTATGCCACATCCAGCTGTCATTGTAGATAGGGTCATTCCAGGTTGCATCAGAGACCCTGAAGGAATTGTAAAGAATTTCCCTGTTTCTTTGTTCTGTTTTTGAAATTCCTTTTTAGAGTGGGTTTGAGCTGATTCTCGCTGCCATGTTTATGCCAGTCTAGACACACTTGATTCCCTTACGGAGACATATCAATACATAGGTTTTAAGATTCTTACTAGTCAGATCTATTCCTCTGCGGGAAATATGGGGTTTTGAGTCCCTTTCACTGAGGAAGGTGTGGGTCTTGTCTATTCCATAGTTGGTTTTTGGAACGGTACCTGTGCTTATATCAAACTCTGGTTTGATGCATCACCCCTCCTCTCCTTCCCCTTTAAGCAGGCATAAGAGTGTTTTCTGAATGTGAGACTCTGTTCTCTTGCCTAACTCAGTTCATGTGTAGCCATGTTTACAGGATCTTCCTAAGTGATATCTTAAGATAAGTTTCTTTTCCTGTGTGACTTCTTTCACTTAGAATCATCGTACCTGAATCCACTCATTTTGCTGCTACTGGTCTTAGGACATTGATTTCATGGCTGAGGGATATTCCATCGTACGTAAGTTCCACAATGTTTGGAACCATTTTTATATTTCCTGGGATATTTCAGGTGTACCCAGGTTGAGGTTCCTGTAAGCAGTGCAGCCCTCAATTTGGGGCTGGCTCTGTCTTATGGATTTTCAGTTTTCCCAAGGTATATTCCCTAGACTGGAAGTGCCCTTGGCTCTGTAGCTCTGTTGTTTACTTGTTTTAGGGAACACAATGCACTCCTCCAGTGAGGCAGTTGGCAACTTACATCCCGCCCATCAGCATAACAAGGCTCCCTGTTCTCCAGGGCCTGTCTTGCCTTTCTGGTTTTTACACATTTTGTGGATGTCCCTTTTGACCGGTGGGAAGTGATACTTCTTTGTAGTGCAGATTGGCATTGCCCGCTTGCTTGCTTGGCCAAAAAGAGCGTATGCGTTTTCTCCTAAATATATTCAGGAGAAAACGCATACGCTCTTTTTGGCCAAGTGCATCATTGTCGAAGTTGTGCCCCTCTTCCTGTGCTTTACAGGCGATTCCAATGTACCTCTTGAAATCTGTTTCCTGCTCTTCTGCCTCGCTTTCAAGTCCGCCTCGTTGCCTTCCCTCAGCAGATTTTTGGACGATAGTTGGCCTTGATTACTCTGCCAGTTTGTGAATTGCTGTGCCCCTGAGCTCCATTTTTCAACTCGTTTTTTGTGAGCTGAACGCAAGTCCAAACTTTTGGATCAGGACCTATACTGGTTCCCGGTGGGTGGCTGAGACTTTGGTTAATTCTTCTTCCTGCCAGGAAATTAGAGTGACATGTGCCCATCCAAATGCCTAACAGCTACTCTCTCATTGGTTCTCCCTCTTCCCTTTCATCCTCTGCCAAATTGGCAACATGTGCGAACCAGGAGCTTAAAGGGGCTGTCTCTCCAAGTTGGGAGATTGATAGGAAAGCAGTTGGAAAGTCAAACCGGAGCACCAGGAGAGGGACTCTTCGTTGAGTTTTAGAAACCTTTCGTATTCACAGTGTGTCCATTCTCTAGGTTTCCCGTACACGTTATAGCTGTAGTAATATTCCCTTCAACCTGGAGAGCTGGGACCCATGGAATGGGTGCCATGCATTATTGCTTTAAAGGGTCTGCATTTGCTCACCCAATCTCACCAATCCTCTCAGTCCCAAGTGTCCAGCCTTATGCCACATCCAGCTGTCATTGTAGATAGGGTCATTCCAGGTTGCATCAGAGACCCTGAAGGAATTGTAAAGAATTTCCCTGTTTCTTTTTTCTGTTTTTGAAATTCCTTTTTAGAGTGGGTTTGAGCTGATTCTCGCTGCCATGTTTATGCCAGTCTAGACACACTTGATTCCCTTACGGAGACATATCAATACATAGGTTTTAAGATTCTTACTAGTCAGATCTATTCCTCTGCGGGAAATATGGGGTTTTGAGTCCCTTTCACTGAGGAAGGTGTAGGTCTTGTCTATTCCATAGTTGGTTTTTGGAACAGTACCTGTGCTTATATCAAACTCTGGTTTGATGCATCACCCCCCCTCTCCTTCCCCCTTAAGCAGGCATAGGAGGGTTTTCTAAATGTGAGACTCTGTTCTCTTGCCTAACTCAGTTCATGTGTAGCCATGTTTACAGGATCTTCCTAAGTGATATCTTATGATAAGTTTCTTTTCCTGTGTGACTTCTTTCACTTAGAATCATCGTACCTGAATCCACTCATTTTGCTGCTACTGGTCTTAGGACATTGATTTCATGGCTGAGGGATATTCCATCGTACGTAAGTTCCACATTGTTTGGAACCATTTTTATATTTCCTGGGATATTTCAGGTGTACCCAGGTTGAGGTTCCTGTAAGCAGTGCAGCCCTCAATTTGGGGGTGGCTCTGTCTTATGGATTTTCAGTTTTCCCAATGTATATTCCATAGACTGGAGGTGACCTTGGCTCTGTAGCTCTGTTGTTTACTTGTTTTAGGGAACACAATGCACTCCTCCAGTGAGGCAGTTGGCAACTTACATCCCGCCCATCAGCATAACAAGGCTCCCTGTTCTCCAGGGCCTGCCTTGCCTTTCTGGTTTTTACACATTTTGTGGATGTCCCTTTTGACCTGTGGGAAGTGATACTTCTTTGTAGTGCAGATTTGCATTGCCCGCTTGCTTGCTTGGCCAAAAAGGGCGTATGCGTTTTCTCCTGAATATATTCAGGAGAAAACGCATACACCCTTTTTGGCCAAGTGCATCATTGTCGAAGTTGTGCCCCTCTTCCTGTGCTTTACAGGCGATTCCAACGTACCTCTTGAAATCTGTTTCCTGCTATTCTGCCTCGCTTTCAAGTCCGCCTCGTTGCCTTCCCTCAACAGATTTTTGAACGATAGTTGGCCTTGATTACTCTGCCAGTTTGTGAATTGCTGTGCCCCTGAGCTCCATTTTTCAACTCGTTTTTTGTGAGCTGAACGCAAGTCCAAACTTTTGGTTCAGGACCTATACTGGTTCCCGGTGGGTGGCTGAGACTTTGGTTAATTCTTCTTCCTGCCAGGAAATTAGAGTGACATGTGCCCAACCAAATGCCTAACAGCTACTCTCTCATTGATTCTCCCTCTTCCCTTTCATCCTCTGCCAAATTGGCAACCTGTGCGAACCAGGAGCTTAAAGGGGCTGTCTCTCCAAGTTGGGAGATTGATAGGAAAGCAGTTGGAAAGTCAAACCGGAGCACCAGGAGAGGGACTCTTCGTTGAGTTTTAGAAACCTTTCGTATTCACAGTGTGTCCATTCTCTAGGTTTCCCGTACATGTTATAGCTGTAGTAATATTCCCTTCAACCTGGAGAGCTGGGACCCATGGAATGGGTGCCATGCATTATTGCTTTAAAGGGTCTGCATTTGCTCACCCAATCTCACCAATCCTCTCAGTCCCAAGTGTCCAGCCTTATGCCACATCCAGCTGTCATTGTAGATAGGGTCATTCCAGGTTGCATCAGAGACCCTGAAGGAATTGTAAAGAATTTCCCTGTTTCTTTTTTCTGTTTTTGAAATTCCTTTTTAGAGTGGGTTTGAGCTGATTCTCGCTGCCATGTTTATGCCAGTCTAGACACACTTGATTCCCTTACGGAGACATATCAATACATAGGTTTTAAGATTCTTACTAGTCAGATCTATTCCTCTGCGGGAAATATGGGGTTTTGAGTCCCTTTCACTGAGGAAGGTGTAGGTCTTGTCTATTCCATAGTTGGTTTTTGGAACAGTACCTGTGCTTATATCAAACTCTGGTTTGATGCATCACCCCCCCTCTCCTTCCCCCTTAAGCAGGCATAGGAGGGTTTTCTAAATGTGAGACTCTGTTCTCTTGCCTAACTCAGTTCATGTGTAGCCATGTTTACAGGATCTTCCTAAGTGATATCTTATGATAAGTTTCTTTTCCTGTGTGACTTCTTTCACTTAGAATCATCGTACCTGAATCCACTCATTTTGCTGCTACTGGTCTTAGGACATTGATTTCATGGCTGAGGGATATTCCATCGTACGTAAGTTCCACATTGTTTGGAACCATTTTTATATTTCCTGGGATATTTCAGGTGTACCCAGGTTGAGGTTCCTGTAAGCAGTGCAGCCCTCAATTTGGGGGTGGCTCTGTCTTATGGATTTTCAGTTTTCCCAATGTATATTCCATAGACTGGAGGTGACCTTGGCTCTGTAGCTCTGTTGTTTACTTGTTTTAGGGAACACAATGCACTCCTCCAGTGAGGCAGTTGGCAACTTACATCCCGCCCATCAGCATAACAAGGCTCCCTGTTCTCCAGGGCCTGCCTTGCCTTTCTGGTTTTTACACATTTTGTGGATGTCCCTTTTGACCTGTGGGAAGTGATACTTCTTTGTAGTGCAGATTTGCATTGCCCGCTTGCTTGCTTGGCCAAAAAGGGCGTATGCGTTTTCTCCTGAATATATTCAGGAGAAAACGCATACACCCTTTTTGGCCAAGTGCATCATTGTCGAAGTTGTGCCCCTCTTCCTGTGCTTTACAGGCGATTCCAACGTACCTCTTGAAATCTGTTTCCTGCTATTCTGCCTCGCTTTCAAGTCCGCCTCGTTGCCTTCCCTCAACAGATTTTTGAACGATAGTTGGCCTTGATTACTCTGCCAGTTTGTGAATTGCTGTGCCCCTGAGCTCCATTTTTCAACTCGTTTTTTGTGAGCTGAACGCAAGTCCAAACTTTTGGTTCAGGACCTATACTGGTTCCCGGTGGGTGGCTGAGACTTTGGTTAATTCTTCTTCCTGCCAGGAAATTAGAGTGACATGTGCCCAACCAAATGCCTAACAGCTACTCTCTCATTGATTCTCCCTCTTCCCTTTCATCCTCTGCCAAATTGGCAACCTGTGCGAACCAGGAGCTTAAAGGGGCTGTCTCTCCAAGTTGGGAGATTGATAGGAAAGCAGTTGGAAAGTCAAACCGGAGCACCAGGAGAGGGACTCTTCGTTGAGTTTTAGAAACCTTTCGTATTCACAGTGTGTCCATTCTCTAGGTTTCCCGTACATGTTATAGCTGTAGTAATATTCCCTTCAACCTGGAGAGCTGGGACCCATGGAATGGGTGCCATGCATTATTGCTTTAAAGGGTCTGCATTTGCTCACCCAATCTCACCAATCCTCTCAGTCCCAAGTGTCCAGCCTTATGCCACATCCAGCTGTCATTGTAGATAGGGTCATTCCAGGTTGCATCAGAGACCCTGAAGGAATTGTAAAGAATTTCCCTGTTTCTTTGTTCTGTTTTTGAAATTCCTTTTTAGAGTGGGTTTGAGCTGATTCTCGCTGCCATGTTTATGCCAGTCTAGACACACTTGATTCCCTTACGGAGACATATCAATACATAGGTTTTAAGATTCTTACTAGTCAGATCTATTCCTCTGCGGGAAATATGGGGTTTTGAGTCCCTTTCACTGAGGAAGGTGTAGGTCTTGTCTATTCCATAGTTGGTTTTTGGAACGGTACCTGTGCTTATATCAAACTCTGGTTTGATGCATCACCCCTCCTCTCCTTCCCCTTTAAGCAGGCATAAGAGTGTTTTCTGAATGTGAGACTCTGTTCTCTTGCCTAACTCAGTTCATGTGTAGCCATGTTTACAGGATCTTCCTAAGTGATATCTTATGATAAGTTTCTTTTCCTGTGTGACTTCTTTCACTTAGAATCATCGTACCTGAATCCACTCATTTTGCTGCTACTGGTCTTAGGACATTGATTTCATGGCTGAGGGATATTCCATCGTACGTAAGTTCCACAATGTTTGGAACCATTTTTATATTTCCTGGGATATTTCAGGTGTACCCAGGTTGAGGTTCCTGTAAGCAGTGCAGCCCTCAATTTGGGGCTGGCTCTGTCTTATGGATTTTCAGTTTTCCCAAGGTATATTCCCTAGACTGGAAGTGCCCTTGGCTCTGTAGCTCTGTTGTTTACTTGTTTTAGGGAACACAATGCACTCCTCCAGTGAGGCAGTTGGCAACTTACATCCCGCCCATCAGCATAACAAGGCTCCCTGTTCTCCAGGGCCTGTCTTGCCTTTCTGGTTTTTACACATTTTGTGGATGTCCCTTTTGACCGGTGGGAAGTGATACTTCTTTGTAGTGCAGATTTGCATTGCCCGCTTGCTTGCTTGGCCAAAAAGAGCGTATGCGTTTTCTCCTAAATATATTCAGGAGAAAACGCATACGCTCTTTTTGGCCAAGTGCATCATTGTCGAAGTTGTGCCCCTCTTCCTGTGCTTTACAGGCGATTCCAATGTACCTCTTGAAATCTGTTTCCTGCTCTTCTGCCTCGCTTTCAAGTCCGCCTCGTTGCCTTCCCTCAGCAGATTTTTGGACGATAGTTGTCCTTGATTACTCTGCCAGTTTGTGAATTGCTGTGCCCCTGAGCTCCATTTTTCAACTCGTTTTTTGTGAGCTGAACGCAAGTCCAAACTTTTGGATCAGGACCTATACTGGTTCCCGGTGGGTGGCTGAGACTTTGGTTAATTCTTCTTCCTGCCAGGAAATTAGAGTGACATGTGCCCATCCAAATGCCTAACAGCTACTCTCTCATTGGTTCTCCCTCTTCCCTTTCATCCTCTGCCAAATTGGCAACATGTGCGAACCAGGAGCTTAAAGGGGCTGTCTCTCCAAGTTGGGAGATTGATAGGAAAGCAGTTGGAAAGTCAAACCGGAGCACCAGGAGAGGGACTCTTCGTTGAGTTTTAGAAACCTTTCGTATTCACAGTGTGTCCATTCTCTAGGTTTCCCGTACACGTTATAGCTGTAGTAATATTCCCTTCAACCTGGAGAGCTGGGACCCATGGAATGGGTGCCATGCATTATTGCTTTAAAGGGTCTGCATTTGCTCACCCAATCTCACCAATCCTCTCAGTCCCAAGTGTCCAGCCTTATGCCACATCCAGCTGTCATTGTAGATAGGGTCATTCCAGGTTGCATCAGAGACCCTGAAGGAATTGTAAAGAATTTCCCTGTTTCTTTGTTTTGTTTTTGAAATTCCTTTTTAGAGTGGGTTTGAGCTGATTCTCGCTGCCATGTTTATGCCAGTCTAGACACACTTGATTCCCTTACGGAGACATATCAATACATAGGTTTTAAGATTCTTACTAGTCAGATCTATTCCTCTGCGGGAAATATGGGGTTTTGAGTCCCTTTCACTGAGGAAGGTGTAGGTCTTGTCTATTCCATAGTTGGTTTTTGGAACAGTACCTGTGCTTATATCAAACTCTGGTTTGATGCATCACCCCCCCTCTCCTTCCCCCTTAAGCAGGCATAGGAGGGTTTTCTAAATGTGAGACTCTGTTCTCTTGCCTAACTCAGTTCATGTGTAGCCATGTTTACAGGATCTTCCTAAGTGATATCTTATGATAAGTTTCTTTTCCTGTGTGACTTCTTTCACTTAGAATCATCGTACCTGAATCCACTCATTTTGCTGCTACTGGTCTTAGGACATTGATTTCATGGCTGAGGGATATTCCATCGTACGTAAGTTCCACATTGTTTGGAACCATTTTTATATTTCCTGGGATATTTCAGGTGTACCCAGGTTGAGGTTCCTGTAAGCAGTGCAGCCCTCAATTTGGGGGTGGCTCTGTCTTATGGATTTTCAGTTTTCCCAATGTATATTCCATAGACTGGAGGTGACCTTGGCTCTGTAGCTCTGTTGTTTACTTGTTTTAGGGAACACAATGCACTCCTCCAGTGAGGCAGTTGGCAACTGACATCCCGCCCATCAGCATAACAAGGCTCCCTGTTCTCCAGGGCCTGCCTTGCCTTTCTGGTTTTTACACATTTTGTGGATGTCCCTTTTGACCTGTGGGAAGTGATACTTCTTTGTAGTGCAGATTTGCATTGCCCGCTTGCTTGCTTGGCCAAAAAGGGCGTATGCGTTTTCTCCTGAATATATTCAGGAGAAAACGCATACGCCCTTTTTGGCCAAGTGCATCATTGTCGAAGTTGTGCCCCTCTTCCTGTGCTTTACAGGCGATTCCAACGTACCTCTTGAAATCTGTTTCCTGCTATTCTGCCTCGCTTTCAAGTCCGCCTCGTTGCCTTCCCTCAACAGATTTTTGAAGGATAGTTGGCCTTGATTACTCTGCCAGTTTGTGAATTGCTGTGCCCCTGAGCTCCATTTTTCAACTCGTTTTTTGTGAGCTGAACGCAAGTCCAAACTTTTGGTTCAGGACCTATACTGGTTCCCGGTGGGTGGCTGAGACTTTGGTTAATTCTTCTTCCTGCCAGGAAATTAGAGTGACATGTGCCCAACCAAATGCCTAACAGCTACTCTCTCATTGATTCTCCCTCTTCCCTTTCATCCTCTGCCAAATTGGCAACCTGTGCGAACCAGGAGCTTAAAGGGGCTGTCTCTCCAAGTTGGGAGATTGATAGGAAAGCAGTTGGAAAGTCAAACCGGAGCACCAGGAGAGGGACTCTTCGTTGAGTTTTAGAAACCTTTCGTATTCACAGTGTGTCCATTCTCTAGGTTTCCCGTACATGTTATAGCTGTAGTAATATTCCCTTCAACCTGGAGAGCTGGGACCCATGGAATGGGTGCCATGCATTATTGCTTTAAAGGGTCTGCATTTGCTCACCCAATCTCACCAATCCTCTCAGTCCCAAGTGTCCAGCCTTATGCCACATCCAGCTGTCATTGTAGATAGGGTCATTCCAGGTTGCATCAGAGACCCTGAAGGAATTGTAAAGAATTTCCCTGTTTCTTTGTTCTGTTTTTGAAATTCCTTTTTAGAGTGGGTTTGAGCTGATTCTCGCTGCCATGTTTATGCCAGTCTAGACACACTTGATTCCCTTACGGAGACATATCAATACATAGGTTTTAAGATTCTTACTAGTCAGATCTATTCCTCTGCGGGAAATATGGGGTTTTGAGTCCCTTTCACTGAGGAAGGTGTAGGTCTTGTCTATTCCATAGTTGGTTTTTGGAACGGTACCTGTGCTTATATCAAACTCTGGTTTGATGCATCACTCCTCCTCTCCTTCCCCTTTAAGCAGGCATAAGAGTGTTTTCTGAATGTGAGACTCTGTTCTCTTGCCTAACTCAGTTCATGTGTAGCCATGTTTACAGGATCTTCCTAAGTGATATCTTATGATAAGTTTCTTTTCCTGTGTGACTTCTTTCACTTAGAATCATCGTACCTGAATCCACTCATTTTGCTGCTACTGGTCTTATGACATTGATTTCATGGCTGAGGGATATTCCATCGTACGTAAGTTCCACAATGTTTGGAACCATTTTTATATTTCCTGGGATATTTCAGATGTACCCAGGTTGAGGTTCCTGTAAGCAGTGCAGCCCTCAATTTGGGGGTGGCTCTGTCTTATGGATTTTCAGTTTTCCCAAGGTATATTCCCTAGACTGGACGTGCCCTTGGCTCTGTAGCTCTGTTGTTTACTTGTTTTAGGGAACACAATGCACTCCTCCAGTGAGGCAGTTGGCAACTTACATCCCGCCCATCAGCATAACAAGGCTCCCTGTTCTCCAGGGCCTGCCTTGCCTTTCTGGTTTTTACACATTTTGTGGATGTCCCTTTTGACCGGTGGGAAGTGATACTTCTTTGTAGTGCAGATTTGCATTGCCCGCTTGCTTGCTTGGCCAAAAAGGGCGTATGCGTTTTCTCCTGAATATATTCAGGAGAAAACGCATACGCCCTTTTTGGCCAAGTGCATCATTGTCGAAGTTGTGCCCCTCTTCCTGTGCTTTACAGGCGATTCCAACGTACCTCTTGAAATCTGTTTCCTGCTATTCTGCCTCGCATTCAAGTCCGCCTCGTTGCCTTCCCTCAACAGATTTTTGGACGATAGTTGGCCTTGATTACTCTGCCAGTTTGTGAATTGCTGTGCCCCTGAGCTCCATTTTTCAACTCGTTTTTTGTGAGCTGAACGCAAGTCCAAACTTTTGGTTCAGGACCTATACTGGTTCCCGGTGGGTGGCTGAGACTTTGGTTAATTCTTCTTCCTGCCAGGAAATTAGAGTGACATGTGCCCAACCAAATGCCTAACAGCTACTCTCTCATTGGTTCTCCCCCTTCCCTTTCATCCTCTGCCAAATTGGCAACCTGTGCGAACCAGGAGCTTAAAGGGGCTGTCTCTCCAAGTTGGGAGATTGATAGGAAAGCAGTTGGAAAGTCAAACCGGAGCACCAGGAGAGGGACTCTTCGTTGAGTTTTAGAAACCTTTCGTATTCACAGTGTGTCCATTCTCTAGGTTTCCCGTACATGTTATAGCTGTAGTAATATTCCCTTCAACCTGGAGAGCTGGGACCCGTGGAATGGGTGCCATGCATTATTGCTTTAAAGGGTCTGCATTTGCTCACCCAATCTCACCAATCCTCTCAGTCCCAAGTGTCCAGCCTTATGCCACATCCAGCTGTCATTGTAGATAGGGTCATTCCAGGTTGCATCAGAGACCCTGAAGGAATTGTAAAGAATTTCCCTGTTTCTTTGTTTTGTTTTTGAAATTCCTTTTTAGAGTGGGTTTGAGCTGATTCTCGCTGCCATGTTTATGCCAGTCTAGACACACTTGATTCCCTTACGGAGACATATCAATACATAGGTTTTAAGATTCTTACTAGTCAGATCTATTCCTCTGCGGGAAATATGGGGTTTTGAGTCCCTTTCACTGAGGAAGGTGTAGGTCTTGTCTATTCCATAGTTGGTTTTTGGAACGGTACCTGTGCTTATATCAAACTCTGGTTTGATGCATCACCCCACCTCTCCTTCCCCCTTAAGCAGGCATAGGAGGGTTTTCTAAATGTGAGACTCTGTTCTCTTGCCTAACTCAGTTCATGTGTAGCCATGTTTACAGGATCTTCCTAAGTGATATCTTATGATAAGTTTCTTTTCCTGTGTGACTTCTTTCACTTAGAATCATCGTACCTGAATCCACTCATTTTGCTGCTACTGGTCTTAGGACATTGATTTCATGGCTGAGGGATATTCCATCGTACGTAAGTTCCACAATGTTTGGAACCATTTTTATATTTCCTGGGATATTTCAGGTGTACCCAGGTTGAGGTTCCTGTAAGCAGTGCAGCCCTCAATTTGGGGCTGGCTCTGTCTTATGGATTTTCAGTTTTCCCAAGGTATATTCCCTAGACTGGAAGTGCCCTTGGCTCTGTAGCTCTGTTGTTTACTTGTTTTAGGGAACACAATGCACTCCTCCAGTGAGGCAGTTGGCAACTTACATCCCGCCCATCAGCATAACAAGGCTCCCTGTTCTCCAGGGCCTGTCTTGCCTTTCTGGTTTTTACACATTTTGTGGATGTCCCTTTTGACCGGTGGGAAGTGATACTTCTTTGTAGTGCAGATTGGCATTGCCCGCTTGCTTGCTTGGCCAAAAAGAGCGTATGCGTTTTCTCCTGAATATATTCAGGAGAAAACGCATACGCTCTTTTTGGCCAAGTGCATCATTGTCGAAGTTGTGCCCCTCTTCCTGTGCTTTACAGGCGATTCCAATGTACCTCTTGAAATCTGTTTCCTGCTCTTCTGCCTCGCTTTCAAGTCCGCCTCGTTGCCTTCCCTCAGCAGATTTTTGGACGATAGTTGGCCTTGATTACTCTGCCAGTTTGTGAATTGCTGTGCCCCTGAGCTCCATTTTTCAACTCGTTTTTTGTGAGCTGAACGCAAGTCCAAACTTTTGGATCAGGACCTATACTGGTTCCCGGTGGGTGGCTGAGACTTTGGTTAATTCTTCTTCCTGCCAGGAAATTAGAGTGACATGTGCCCATCCAAATGCCTAACAGCTACTCTCTCATTGGTTCTCCCTCTTCCCTTTCATCCTCTGCCAAATTGGCAACATGTGCGAACCAGGAGCTTAAAGGGGCTGTCTCTCCAAGTTGGGAGATTGATAGGAAAGCAGTTGGAAAGTCAAACCGGAGCACCAGGAGAGGGACTCTTCGTTGAGTTTTAGAAACCTTTCGTATTCACAGTGTGTCCATTCTCTAGGTTTCCCGTACACGTTATAGCTGTAGTAATATTCCCTTCAACCTGGAGAGCTGGGACCCATGGAATGGGTGCCATGCATTATTGCTTTAAAGGGTCTGCATTTGCTCACCCAATCTCACCAATCCTCTCAGTCCCAAGTGTCCAGCCTTATGCCACATCCAGCTGTCATTGTAGATAGGGTCATTCCAGGTTGCATCAGAGACCCTGAAGGAATTGTAAAGAATTTCCCTGTTTCTTTTTTCTGTTTTTGAAATTCCTTTTTAGAGTGGGTTTGAGCTGATTCTCGCTGCCATGTTTATGCCAGTCTAGACACACTTGATTCCCTTACGGAGACATATCAATACATAGGTTTTAAGATTCTTACTAGTCAGATCTATTCCTCTGCGGGAAATATGGGGTTTTGAGTCCCTTTCACTGAGGAAGGTGTAGGTCTTGTCTATTCCATAGTTGGTTTTTGGAACGGTACCTGTGCTTATATCAAACTCTGGTTTGATGCATCACCCACCCTCTCCTTCCCCCTTAAGCAGGCATAAGAGTGTTTTCTGAATGTGAGACTCTGTTCTCTTGCCTAACTCAGTTCATGTGTAGCCATGTTTACAGGATCTTCCTAAGTGATATCTTATGATAAGTTTCTTTTCCTGTGTGACTTCTTTCACTTAGAATCATCGTACCTGAATCCACTCATTTTGCTGCTACTGGTCTTAGGACATTGATTTCATGGCTGAGGGATATTCCATCGTACGTAATTTCCACAATGTTTGGAACCATTTTTATATTTCCTGGGATATTTCAGGTGTACCCAGGTTGAGGTTCCTGTAAGCAGTGCAGCCCTCAATTTGGGGGTGGCTCTGTCTTATGGATTTTCAGTTTTCCCAAGGTATATTCCCTAGACTGGAAGTGCCCTTGGCTCTGTAGCTCTGTTGTTTACTTGTTTTAGGGAACACAATGCACTCCTCCAGTGAGGCAGTTGGCAACTTACATCCCGCCCATCAGCATAACAAGGCTCCCTGTTCTCCAGGGCCTGCCTTGCCTTTCTGGTTTTTACACATTTTGTGGATGTCCCTTTTGACCGGTGGGAAGTGATACTTCTTTGTAGTGCAGATTTGCATTGCCCGCTTGCTTGCTTGGCCTAAAAGGGCGTATGCGTTTTCTCCTGAATATATTCAGGAGAAAACGCATACGCCCTTTTTGGCCAAGTGCATCATTGTCGAAGTTGTGCCCCTCTTCCTGTGCTTTACAGGCGATTCCAACGTACCTCTTGAAATCTGTTTCCTGCTATTCTGCCTCGCTTTCAAGTCCGCCTCGTTGCCTTCCCTCAACAGATTTTTGGACGATAGTTGGCCTTGATTACTCTGCCAGTTTGTGAATTGCTGTGCCCCTGAGCTCCATTTTTCAACTCGTTTTTTGTGAGCTGAACGCAAGTCCAAACTTTTGGTTCAGGACCTATACTGGTTCCCGGTGGGTGGCTGAGACTTTGGTTAATTCTTCTTCCTGCCGGGAAATTAGAGTGACATGTGCCCATCCAAATGCCTAACAGCTACTCTCTCATTGGTTCTCCCTCTTCCCTTTCATCCTCTGCCAAATTGGCAACCTGTGCGAACCAGGAGCTTAAAGGGGCTGTCTCTCCAAGTTGGGAGATTGATAGGAAAGCAGTTGGAAAGTCAAACAGGAGCACCAGGAGAGGGACTCTTCGTTGAGTTTTAGAAACCTTTCGTATTCACAGTGTGTCCATTCTCTAGGTTTCCCGTACACGTTATAGCTGTAGTAATATTCCCTTCAACCTGGAGAGCTGGGACCCATGGAATGGGTGCCATGCATTATTGCTTTAAAGGGTCTGCATTTGCTCACCCAATCTCACCAATCCTCTCAGTCCCAAGTGTCCAGCCTTATGCCACATCCAGCTGTCATTGTAGATAGGGTCATTCCAGGTTGCATCAGAGACCCTGAAGGAATTGTAAAGAATTTCCCTGTTTCTTTGTTCTGTTTTTGACATTCCTTTTTAGAGTGGGTTTGAGCTGATTCTCGCTGCCATGTTTATGCCAGTCTAGACACACTTGATTCCCTTACAGAGACATATCAATACATAGGTTTTAAGATTCTTACTAGTCAGATCTATTCCTCTGCGGGAAATATGGGGTTTTGAGTCCCTTTCACTGAGGAAGGTGTAGGTCTTGTCTATTCCATAGTTGGTTTTTGGAACGGTACCTGTGCTTATATCAAACTCTGGTTTGATGCATCACCCCACCTCTCCTTCCCCCTTAAGCAGGCATAGGAGGGTTTTCTAAATGTGAGACTCTGTTCTCTTGCCTAACTCAGTTCATGTGTAGCCATGTTTACAGGATCTTCCTAAGTGATATCTTATGATAAGTTTCTTTTCCTGTGTGACTTCTTTCACTTAGAATCATCGTACCTGAATCCACTCATTTTGCTGCTACTGGTCTTAGGACATTGATTTCATGGCTGAGGGATATTCCATCGTACGTAAGTTCCACAATGTTTGGAACCATTTTTATATTTCCTGGGATATTTCAGGTGTACCCAGGTTGAGGTTCCTGTAAGCAGTGCAGCCCTCAATTTGGGGCTGGCTCTGTCTTATGGATTTTCAGTTTTCCCAAGGTATATTCCCTAGACTGGAAGTGCCCTTGGCTCTGTAGCTCTGTTGTTTACTTGTTTTAGGGAACACAATGCACTCCTCCAGTGAGGCAGTTGGCAACTTACATCCCGCCCATCAGCATAACAAGGCTCCCTGTTCTCCAGGGCCTGTCTTGCCTTTCTGGTTTTTACACATTTTGTGGATGTCCCTTTTGACCGGTGGGAAGTGATACTTCTTTGTAGTGCAGATTTGCATTGCCCGCTTGCTTGCTTGGCCAAAAAGAGCGTATGCGTTTTCTCCTGAATATATTCAGGAGAAAACGCATACGCTCTTTTTGGCCAAGTGCATCATTGTCGAAGTTGTGCCCCTCTTCCTGTGCTTTACAGGCGATTCCAATGTACCTCTTGAAATCTGTTTCCTGCTCTTCTGCCTCGCTTTCAAGTCCGCCTCGTTGCCTTCCCTCAGCAGATTTTTGGACGATAGTTGGCCTTGATTACTCTGCCAGTTTGTGAATTGCTGTGCCCCTGAGCTCCATTTTTCAACTCGTTTTTTGTGAGCTGAACGCAAGTCCAAACTTTTGGATCAGGACCTATACTGGTTCCCGGTGGGTGGCTGAGACTTTGGTTAATTCTTCTTCCTGCCAGGAAATTAGAGTGACATGTGCCCATCCAAATGCCTAACAGCTACTCTCTCATTGGTTCTCCCTCTTCCCTTTCATCCTCTGCCAAATTGGCAACATGTGCGAACCAGGAGCTTAAAGGGGCTGTCTCTCCAAGTTGGGAGATTGATAGGAAAGCAGTTGGAAAGTCAAACCGGAGCACCAGGAGAGGGACTCTTCGTTGAGTTTTAGAAACCTTTCGTATTCACAGTGTGTCCATTCTCTAGGTTTCCCGTACACGTTATAGCTGTAGTAATATTCCCTTCAACCTGGAGAGCTGGGACCCATGGAATGGGTGCCATGCATTATTGCTTTAAAGGGTCTGCATTTGCTCACCCAATCTCACCAATCCTCTCAGTCCCAAGTGTCCAGCCTTATGCCACATCCAGCTGTCATTGTAGATAGGGTCATTCCAGGTTGCATCAGAGACCCTGAAGGAATTGTAAAGAATTTCCCTGTTTCTTTGTTCTGTTTTTGAAATTCCTTTTTAGAGTGGGTTTGAGCTGATTCTCGCTGCCATGTTTATGCCAGTCTAGACACACTTGATTCCCTTACGGAGACATATCAATACATAGGTTTTAAGATTCTTACTAGTCAGATCTATTCCTCTGCGGGAAATATGGGGTTTTGAGTCCCTTTCACTGAGGAAGGTGTAGGTCTTGTCTATTCCATAGTTGGTTTTTGGAACAGTACCTGTGCTTATATCAAACTCTGGTTTGATGCATCACCCCCCCTCTCCTTCCCCCTTAAGCAGGCATAGGAGGGTTTTCTAAATGTGAGACTCTGTTCTCTTGCCTAACTCAGTTCATGTGTAGCCATGTTTACAGGATCTTCCTAAGTGATATCTTATGATAAGTTTCTTTTCCTGTGTGACTTCTTTCACTTAGAATCATCGTACCTGAATCCACTCATTTTGCTGCTACTGGTCTTAGGACATTGATTTCATGGCTGAGGGATATTCCATCGTACGTAAGTTCCACAATGTTTGGAACCATTTTTATATTTCCTGGGATATTTCAGGTGTACCCAGGTTGAGGTTCCTGTAAGCAGTGCAGCCCTCAATTTGGAGCTGGCTCTGTCTTATGGATTTTCAGTTTTCCCAAGGTATATTCCCTAGACTGGAAGTGCACTTGGCTCTGTAGCTCTGTTGTTTACTTGTTTTAGGGAACACAATGCACTCCTCCAGTGAGGCAGTTGGCAACTTACATCCCGCCCATCAGCATAACAAGGCTCCCTGTTCTCCAGGGCCTGTCTTGCCTTTCTGGTTTTTACACATTTTGTGGATGTCCCTTTTGACCGGTGGGAAGTGATACTTCTTTGTAGTGCAGATTGGCATTGCCCGCTTGCTTGCTTGGCCAAAAAGAGCGTATGCGTTTTCTCCTGAATATATTCAGGAGAAAACGCATACGCTCTTTTTGGCCAAGTGCATCATTGTCGAAGTTGTGCCCCTCTTCCTGTGCTTTACAGGCGATTCCAACGTACCTCTTGAAATCTGTTTCCTGCTATTCTGCCTCGCTTTCAAGTCCGCCTCGTTGCCTTCCCTCAACAGATTTTTGGACGATAGTTGGCCTTGATTACTCTGCCAGTTTGTGAATTGCTGTGCCCCTGAGCTCCATTTTTCAACTCGTTTTTTGTGAGCTGAACGCAAGTCCAAACTTTTGGTTCAGGACCTATACTGGTTCCCGGTGGGTGGCTGAGACTTTGGCTAATTCTCCTTCCTGCCGGGAAATTAGAGTGACATGTGCCCAACCAAATGCCTAACAGCTACTCTCTCATTGGTTCTCCCTCTTCCCTTTCATCCTCTGCCAAATTGGCAACCTGTGCGAACCAGGAGCTTAAAGGGGCTGTCTCTCCAAGTTGGGAGATTGATAGGAAAGCAGTTGGAAAGTCAAACCGGAGCTCCAGGAGAGGGACTCTTCGTTGAGTTTTAGAAACCTTTCGTATTCACAGTGTGTCCATTCTCTAGGTTTCCCGTACATGTTATAGCTGTAGTAATATTCCCTTCAACCTGGAGAGCTGGGACCCATGGAATGGGTGCCATGCATTATTGCTTTAAAGGGTCTGCATTTGCTCACCCAATCTCACCAATCCTCTCAGTCCCAAGTGTCCAGCCTTATGCCACATCCAGCTGTCATTGTAGATAGGGTCATTCCAGGTTGCATCAGAGACCCTGAATGAATTGTAAAGAATTTCCCAGTTTCTTTGTTTTGTTTTTGAAATTCCTTTTTAGAGTGGGTTTGAGCTGATTCTCGCTGCCATGTTTATGCCAGTCTAGACACACTAGATTCCCTTACGGAGACATATCAATACATAGGTTTTAAGATTCTTACTAGTCAGATCTATTCCTCTGCGGGAAATATGGGGTTTTGAGTCCCTTTCACTGAGGAAGGTGTAGGTCTTGTCTATTCCATAGTTGGTTTTTGGAACGGTACCTGTGCTTATATCAAACTCTGGTTTGATGCATCACCCCCCCTCTCCTTCCCCCTTAAGCAGGCATAGGAGTGTTTTCTAAATGTGAGACTCTGTTCTCTTGCCTAACTCAGTTCATGTGTAGCCATGTTTACAGGATCTTCCTAAGTGATATCTTATGATAAGTTTCTTTTCCTGTGTGACTTCTTTCACTTAGAATCATCGTACCTGAATCCACTCATTTGTTGCTACTGGTCTTAGTCCATTGATTTCATGGCTGAGGTATATTCCATCGTACGTAAGTTCCACAAAGTTTGGAACCATTTTTATATTTCCTGGGATATTTCAGGTGTACCCAGGTTGAGGTTCCTGTAAGCAGTGCAGCCCTCAATTTGGGGGTGGCTCTGTCTTATGGATTTTCACTTTTCCCAAGGTATATTCCCTAGACTGGACGTGCCCTTGGCTCTGTAGCTCTGTTGTTTACTTGTTTTAAGGAACACAATGCACTCCTCCAGTGAGGCAGTTGGCAACTTACATCCCGCCCATCAGCATAACAAGGCTCCCTGTTCTCCAGGGCCTGTCTTGCCTTTCTGGTTTTTACACATTTTGTGTATGTCCCTTTTGACCGGTGGGAAGTGATACTTCTTTGTAGTGCAGATTTGCATTGCCCGCTTGCTTGCTTGGCCAAAAAGAGCGTATGCGTTTTCTCCTGAATATATTCAGGAGAAAACGCATACGCTCTTTTTGGCCAAGTGCATCATTGTCGAAGTTGTGCCCCTCTTCCTGTGCTTTACAGGCGATTCCAACGTACCTCTTGAAATCTGTTTCCTGCTCTTCTGCCTCGCTTTCAAGTCCGCCTCGTTGCCTTCCCTCAGCAGATATTTGGACGATAGTTGGCCTTGATTACTCTGCCAGTTTGTGAATTGCTGTGCCCCTGAGCTCCATTTTTCAACTCGTTTTTTGTGAGCTGAACGCAAGTCCAAACTTTTGGATCAGGACCTATACTGGTTCCCGGTGGGTGGCTGAGACTTTGGTTAATTCTTCTTCCTGCCAGGAAATTAGAGTGACATGTGCCCATCCAAATGCCTAACAGCTACTCTCTCATTGGTTCTCCCTCTTCCCTTTCATCCTCTGCCAAATTGGCAACCTGTGCGAACCAGGAGCTTAAAGGGGCTGTCTCTCCAAGTTGGGAGATTGATAGGAAAGCAGTTGGAAAGTCAAACCGGAGCACCAGGAGAGGGACTCTTCGTTGAGTTTTAGAAACGTTTCGTATTCACAGTGTGTCCATTCTCTAGGTTTCCCGTACACGTTATAGCTGTAGTAATATTCCCTTCAACCTGGAGAGCTGGGACCCATGGAATGGGTGCCATGCATTATTGCTTTAAAGGGTCTGCATTTGCTCACCCAATCTCACCAATCCTCTCAGTCCCAAGTGTCCAGCCTTATGCCACATCCAGCTGTCATTGTAGATAGGGTCATTCCAGGTTGCATCAGAGACCCTGAAGGAATTGTAAAGAATTTCCCTGTTTCTTTGTTCTGTTTTTGAAATTACTTTTTAGAGTGGGTTTGAGCTGATTCTCGCTGCCATGTTTATGCCAGTCTAGACACACTTGATTCCCTTACGGAGACATATCAATACATAGGTTTTAAGATTCTTACTAGTCAGATCTATTCCTCTGCGGGAAATATGGGGTTTTGAGTCCCTTTCACTGAGGAAGGTGTAGGTCTTGTCTATTCCATAGTTGGTTTTTGGAACGGTACCTGTGCTTATATCAAACTCTGGTTTGATGCATCACCCACCCGCTCCTTCCCCCTTAAGCAGGCATAGGAGTGTTTTCTAAATGTGAGACTCTGTTCTCTTGCCTAACTCAGTTCATGTGTAGCCATGTTTACAGGATCTTCCTAAGTGATATCTTATGATAAGTTTCTTTTCCTGTGTGACTTCTTTCACTTAGAATCATCGTACCTGAATCCACTCATTTTGCTGCTACTGGTCTTAGGACATTGATTTCATGGCTGAGGGATATTCCATCGTATGTAATTTCCACAGTGTTTGGAACCATTTTTATATTTCCTGGGATATTTCAGGTGTACCCAGGTTGAGGTTCCTGTAAGCAGTGCAGCCCTCAATTTGGGGGTGGCTCTGTCTTATGGATTTTCAGTTTTCCCAAGGTATATTCCCTAGACTGGAAGTGCCCTTGGCTCTGTAGCTCTGTTGTTTACTTGTTTTAGGGAACACAATGCACTCCTCCAGTGAGGCAGTTGGCAACTTACATCCCGCCCATCAGCATAACAAGGCTCCCTGTTCTCCAGGGCCTGTCTTGCCTTTCTGTTTTTTACACATTTTGTGGATGTCCCTTTTGACCGGTGGGAAGTGATACTTCTTTGTAGTGCAGATTTGCATTGCCCGCTTGCTTGCTTGGCCCAAAAGAGCGTATGCGTTTTCTCCTGAATATATTCAGGAGAAAACGCATACACTCTTTTTGGCCAAGTGCATCATTGTCGAAGTTGTGCCCCTCTTCCTGTGCTTTACAGGCGATTCCAACGTACCTCTTGAAATCTGTTTCCTGCTATTCTGCCTCGCTTTCAAGTCCGCCTCGTTGCCTTCCCTCAACAGATTTTTGGACGATAGTTGGCCTTGATTACTCTGCCAGTTTGTGAATTGCTGTGCCCCTGAGCTCCATTTTTCAACTCGTTTTTTGTGAGCAGAACGCAAGTCCAAACTTTTGGTTCAGGACCTATACTGGTTCCCGGTGGGTGGCTGAGACTTTGGCTAATTCTCCTTCCTGCCGGGAAATTAGAGTGACATGTGCCCAACCAAATGCCTAACAGCTACTCTCTCATTGGTTCTCCCTCTTCCCTTTCATCCTCTGCCAAATTGGCAACCTGTGCGAACCAGGAGCTTAAAGGGGCTGTCTCTCCAAGTTGGGAGATTGATAGGAAAGCAGTTGGAATGTCAAACCGGAGCTCCAGGAGAGGGACTCTTCGTTGAGTTTTAGAAACCTTTCGTATTCACAGTGTGTCCATTCTCTAGGTTTCCCGTACATGTTATAGCTGTAGTAATATTCCCTTCGACCTGGAGAGCTGGGACCCATGGAATGGGTGCCATGCATTATTGCTTTAAAGGGTCTGCATTTGCTCACCCAATCTCACCAATCCTCTCAGTCCCAAGTGTCCAGCCTTATGCCACATCCAGCTGTCATTGTAGATAGGGTCATTCCAGGTTGCATCAGAGACCCTGAATGAATTGTAAAGAATTTCCCAGTTTCTTTGTTTTGTTTTTGAAATTCCTTTTTAGAGTGGGTTTGAGCTGATTCTCGCTGCCATGTTTATGCCAGTCTAGACACACTTGATTCCCTTACGGAGACATATCAATACATAGGTTTTAAGATTCTTACTAGTCAGATCTATTCCTCTGCGGGAAATATGGGGTTTTGAGTCCCTTTCACTGAGGAAGGTGTAGGTCTTGTCTATTCCATAGTTGGTTTTTGGAACGGTACCTGTGCTTATATCAAACTCTGGTTTGATGCATCACCCCCCCTCTCCTTCCCCCTTAAGCAGGCATAGGAGTGTTTTCTAAATGTGAGACTCTGTTCTCTTGCCTAACTCAGTTCATGTGTAGCCATGTTTACAGGATCTTCCTAAGTGATATCTTATGATAAGTTTCTTTTCCTGTGTGACTTCTTTCACTTAGAATCATCGTACCTGAATCCACTCATTTGTTGCTACTGGTCTTAGTCCATTGATTTCATGGCTGAGGTATATTCCATCGTACGTAAGTTCCACAAAGTTTGGAACCATTTTTATATTTCCTGGGATATTTCAGGTGTACCCAGGTTGAGGTTCCTGTAAGCAGTGCAGCCCTCAATTTGGGGCTGGCTCTGTCTTATGGATTTTCAGTTTTCCCAAGGTATATTCCCTAGACTGGACGTGCCCTTGGCTCTGTAGCTCTGTTGTTTACTTGTTTTAAGGAACACAATGCACTCCTCCAGTGAGGCAGTTGGCAACTTACATCCCGCCCATCAGCATAACAAGGCTCCCTGTTCTCCAGGGCCTGTCTTGCCTTTCTGGTTTTTACACATTTTGTGGATGTCCCTTTTGACCGGTGGGAAGTGATACTTCTTTGTAGTGCAGATTTGCATTGCCCGCTTGCTTGCTTGGCCAAAAAGGGCGTATGCGTTTTCTCCTGAATATATTCAGGAGAAAACGCATACGCCCTTTTTGGCCAAGTGCATCATTGTCGAAGTTGTGCCCCTCTTCCTGTGCTTTACAGGCGATTCCAACGTACCTCTTGAAATCTGTTTCCTGCTATTCTGCCTCGCTTTCAAGTCCGCCTCGTTGCCTTCCCTCAACAGATTTTTGGACGATAGTTGGCCTTGATTACTCTGCCAGTTTGTGAATTGCTGTGCCCCTGAGCTCCATTTTTCAACTCGTTTTTTGTGAGCTGAACGCAAGTCCAAACTTTTGGTTCAGGACCTATACTGGTTCCCGGTGGGTGGCTGAGACTTTGGTTAATTCTTCTTCCTGCCGGGAAATTAGAGTGACATGTGCCCATCCAAATGCCTAACAGCTACTCTCTCATTGGTTCTCCCTCTTCCCTTTCATCCTCTGCCAAACTGGCAACCTGTGCGAACCAGGAGCTTAAAGGGGCTGTCTCTCCAAGTTGGGAGATTGATAGGAAAGCAGTTGGAAAGTCAAACCGGAGCACCAGGAGAGGGACTCTTCGTTGAGTTTTAGAAACCTTTCGTATTCACAGTGTGTCCATTCTCTAGGATTCCCGTACATGTTATAGCTGTAGTAATATTCCCTTCAACCTGGAGAGCTGGGACCCATGGAATGGGTGCCATGCATTATTGCTTTAAAGGGTCTGCATTTGCTCACCCAATCTCACCAATCCTCTCAGTCCCAAGTGTCCAGCCTTATGCCACATCCAGCTGTCATTGTAGATAGGGTCATTCCAGGTTGCATCAGAGACCCTGAAGGAATTGTAAAGAATTTCCCAGTTTCTTTGTTTTGTTTTTGAAATTCCTTTTTAGAGTGGGTTTGAGCTGATTCTCGCTGCCATGTTTATGCCAGTCTAGACACACTTGATTCCCTTACGGAGACATATCAATACATAGGTTTTAAGATTCTTACTAGTCAGATCTATTCCTCTGCGGGAAATATGGGGTTTTGAGTCCCTTTCACTGAGGAAGGTGTAGGTCTTGTCTATTCCATAGTTGGTTTTTGGAACGGTACCTGTGCTTATATCAAACTCTGGTTTGATGCATCACCCACCCGCTCCTTCCCCCTTAAGCAGGCATAGGAGTGTTTTCTAAATGTGAGACTCTGTTCTCTTGCCTAACTCAGTTCATGTGTAGCCATGTTTACAGGATCTTCCTAAGTGATATCTTATGATAAGTTTCTTTTCCTGTGTGACTTCTTTCACTTAGAATCATCGTACCTGAATCCACTCATTTTGCTGCTACTGGTCTTATGACATTGATTTCATGGCTGAGGGATATTCCATCGTACGTAAGTTCCACAATGTTTGGAACCATTTTTATATTTCCTGGGATATTTCAGGTGTACCCAGGTTGAGGTTCCTGTAAGCAGTGCAGCCCTCAATTTGGGGCTGGCTCTGTCTTATGGATTTTCAGTTTTCCCAAGGTATATTCCCTAGACTGGAAGTGCCCTTGGCTCTGTAGCTCTGTTGTTTACTTGTTTTAGGGAACACAATGCACTCCTCCTGTGAGGCAGTTGGCAACTTACATCCCGCCCATCAGCATAACAAGGCTCCCTGTTCTCCAGGGCCTGTCTTGCCTTTCTGGTTTTTACACATTTTGTGGATGTCCCTTTTGACCGGTGGGAAGTGATACTTCTTTGTAGTGCAGATTTGCATTGCCCGCTTGCTTGCTTGGCCAAAAAGGGCGTATGCGTTTTCTCCTGAATATATTCAGGAGAAAACGCATACGCCCTTTTTGGCCAAGTGCATCATTGTCGAAGTTGTGCCCCTCTTCCTGTGCTTTACAGGCGATTCCAACGTACCTCTTGAAATCTGTTTCCTGCTATTCTGCCTCGCTTTCAAGTCCGCCTCGGTGCCTTCCCTCAACAGATTTTTGGACGATAGTTGGCCTTGATTACTCTGCCAGTTTGTGAATTGCTGTGCCCCTGAGCTCCATTTTTCAACTCGTTTTTTGTGAGCTGAACGCAAGTCCAAACTTTTGGTTCAGGACCTATACTGGTTCCCGGTGGGTGGCTGAGACTTTGGTTAATTCTTCTTCCTGCCGGGAAATTAGAGTGACATGTGCCCATCCAAATGCCTAACAGCTACTCTCTCATTGGTTCTCCCTCTTCCCTTTCATCCTCTGCCAAATTGGCAACCTGTGCGAACCAGGAGCTTAAAGGGGCTGTCTCTCCAAGTTGGGAGATTGATAGGAAAGCAGTTGGAAAGTCAAACCGGAGCACCAGGAGAGGGACTCTTCATTGAGTTTTAGAAACGTTTCGTATTCACAGTGTGTCCATTCTCTAGGTTTCCCGTACACGTTATAGCTGTAGTAATATTCCCTTCAACCTGGAGAGCTGGGGCCCATGGAATGGGTGCCATGCATTATTGCTTTAAAGGGTCTGCATTTGCTCACCCAATCTCACCAATCCTCTCAGTCCCAAGTGTCCAGCCTTATGCCACATCCAGCTGTCATTGTAGATAGGGTCATTCCAGGTTGCATCAGAGACCCTGAAGGAATTGTAAAGAATTTCCCTGTTTCTTTGTTCTGTTTTTGAAATTACTTTTTAGAGTGGGTTTGAGCTGATTCTCGCTGCCATGTTTATGCCAGTCTAGACACACTTGATTCCCTTACGGAGACATATCAATACATAGGTTTTAAGATTCTTACTAGTCAGATCTATTCCTCTGCGGGAAATATGGGGTTTTGAGTCCCTTTCACTGAGGAAGGTGTAGGTCTTGTCTATTCCATAGTTGGTTTTTGGAACGGTACCTGTGCTTATATCAAACTCTGGTTTGATGCATCACCCACCCGCTCCTTCCCCCTTAAGCAGGCATAGGAGTGTTTTCTAAATGTGAGACTCTGTTCTCTTGCCTAACTCAGTTCATGTGTAGCCATGTTTACAGGATCTTCCTAAGTGATATCTTATGATAAGTTTCTTTTCCTGTGTGACTTCTTTCACTTAGAATCATCGTACCTGAATCCACTCATTTTGCTGCTACTGGTCTTAGGACATTGATTTCATGGCTGAGGGATATTCCATCGTATGTAATTTCCACAATGTTTGGAACCATTTTTATATTTCCTGGGATATTTCAGGTGTACCCAGGTTGAGGTTCCTGTAAGCAGTGCAGCCCTCAATTTGGGGGTGGCTCTGTCTTATGGATTTTCAGTTTTCCCAAGGTATATTCCCTAGACTGGAAGTGCCCTTGGCTCTGTAGCTCTGTTGTTTACTTGTTTTAGGGAACACAATGCACTCCTCCAGTGAGGCAGTTGGCAACTTACATCCCGCCCATCAGCATAACAAGGCTCCCTGTTCTCCAGGGCCTGTCTTGCCTTTCTGTTTTTTACACATTTTGTGGATGTCCCTTTTGACCGGTGGGAAGTGATACTTCTTTGTAGTGCAGATTTGCATTGCCCGCTTGCTTGCTTGGCCCAAAAGAGGGTATGCGTTTTCTCCTGAATATATTCAGGAGAAAACGCATACACTCTTTTTGGCCAAGTGCATCATTGTCGAAGTTGTGCCCCTCTTCCTGTGCTTTACAGGCGATTCCAACGTACCTCTTGAAATCTGTTTCCTGCTATTCTGCCTCGCTTTCAAGTCCGCCTCGTTGCCTTCCCTCAACAGATTTTTGGACGATAGTTGGCCTTGATTACTCTGCCAGTTTGTGAATTGCTGTGCCCCTGAGCTCCATTTTTCAACTCGTTTTTTGTGAGCAGAACGCAAGTCCAAACTTTTGGTTCAGGACCTATACTGGTTCCCGGTGGGTGGCTGAGACTTTGGCTAATTCTCCTTCCTGCCGGGAAATTAGAGTGACATGTGCCCAACCAAATGCCTAACAGCTACTCTCTCATTGGTTCTCCCTCTTCCCTTTCATCCTCTGCCAAATTGGCAACCTGTGCGAACCAGGAGCTTAAAGGGGCTGTCTCTCCAATTTGGGAGATTGATAGGAAAGCAGTTGGAAAGTCAAACCGGAGCACCAGGAGAGGGACTCTTCGTTGAGTTTTAGAAACCTTTCGTATTCACAGTGTGTCCATTCTCTAGGTTTCCCGTACACGTTATAGCTGTAGTAATATTCCCTTCAACCTGGAGAGCTGGGACCCATGGAATGGGTGTCATGCATTATTGCTTTAAAGGGTCTGCATTTGCTCACCCAATCTCACCAATCCTCTCAGTCCCAAGTGTCCAGCCTTATGCCACATCCAGCTGTCATTGTAGATAGGGTCATTCCAGGTTGCATCAGAGACCCTGAAGGAATTGTAAAGAATTTCCCTGTTTCTTTGTTCTGTTTTTGAAATTCCTTTTTAGAGTGGGTTTGAGCTGATTCTCGCTGCCATGTTTATGCCAGTCTAGACACACTTGATTCCCTTACGGAGACATATCAATACATAGGTTTTAAGATTCTTACTAGTCAGATCTATTCCTCTGCGGGAAATATGGGGTTTTGAGTCCCTTTCACTGAGGAAGGTGTAGGTCTTGTCTATTCCATAGTTGGTTTTTGGAACGGTACCTGTGCTTATATCAAACTCTGGTTTGATGCATCACCCACTCGCTCCTTCCCCCTTAAGCAGGCATAGGAGTGTTTTCTAAATGTGAGACTCTGTTCTCTTGCCTAACTCAGTTCATGTGTAGCCATGTTTACAGGATCTTCCTAAGTGATATCTTATGATAAGTTTCTTTTCCTGTGTGACTTCTTTCACTTAGAATCATCGTACCTGAATCCACTCATTTTGCTGCTACTGGTCTTAGGACATTGATTTCATGGCTGAGGGATATTCCATCGTATGTAATTTCCACAATGTTTGGAACCATTTTTATATTTCCTGGGATATTTCAGGTGTACCCAGGTTGAGGTTCCTGTAAGCAGTGCAGCCCTCAATTTGGGGGTGGCTCTGTCTTATGGATTTTCAGTTTTCCCAAGGTATATTCCCTAGACTGGAAGTGCCCTTGGCTCTGTAGCTCTGTTGTTTACTTGTTTTAGGGAACACAATGCACTCCTCCAGTGAGGAAGTTGGCAACTTACATCCCGCCCATCAGCATAACAAAGCTCCCTGTTCTCCAGGGCCTGTCTTGCCTTTCTGGTTTTTACACATTTTGTGGATGTCCCTTTTGACCGGTGGGAAGTGATACTTCTTTGTAGTGCAGATTTGCATTGCCCGCTTGCTTGCTTGGCCAAAAAGAGCGTATGCGTTTTCTCCTGAATATATTCAGGAGAAAACGCATAGGCTCTTTTTGGCCAAGTGCATCATTGTCGAAGTAGTGCCCCTCTTCCTGTGCTTTACAGGCGATTCCAACGTACCTCTTGAAATCTGTTTCCTGCTATTCTGCCTCGCTTTCAAGTCCGCCTCGTTGCCTTCCCTCAACAGATTTTTGGACGATAGTTGGCCTTGATTACTCTGCCAGTTTGTGAATTGCTGTGCCCCTGAGCTCCATTTTTCAACTCGTTTTTTGTGAGCTGAACGCAAGTCCAAACTTTTGGTTCAGGACCTATACTGGTTCCCGGTGGGTGGCTGAGACTTTGGTTAATTCTTCTTCCTGCCAGGAAATTAGAGTGACATGTGCCCATCCAAATGCCTAACAGCTACTCTTTCATTGGTTCTCCCTCTTCCCTTTCATCCTCTGCCAAATTGGCAACCTGTGCGAACCAGGAGCTTAAAGGGGCTGTCTCTCCAAGTTGGGAGATTGATAGGAAAGCAGTTGGAAAGTCAAACCGGAGAACCAGGAGAGGGACTCTTCGTTGAGTTTTAGAAACCTTTCGTATTCACAGTGTGTCCATTCTCTAGGTTTCCCGTACACGTTATAGCTGTAGTAATATTCCCTTCAACCTGGAGAGCTGTGACCCATGGAATGGGTGCCATGCATTATTGCTTTAAAGGGTCTGCATTTGCTCACCCAATCTCACCAATCCTCTCAGTCCCAAGTGTCCAGCCTTATGCCACATCCAGCTGTCATTGTAGATAGGGTCATTCCAGGTTGCATCAGAGACCCTGAAGGAATTGTAAAGAATTTCCCTGTTTCTTTGTTCTGTTTTTTAAATTCCTTTTTAGAGTGGGTTTGAGCTGATTCTCGCTGCCATGTTTATGGCAGTCTAGACACACTTGATTCCCTTACGGAGACATATCAATACATAGGTTTTAAGATTCTTACTAGTCAGATCTATTCCTCTGCGGGAAATATGGGGTTTTGAGTCCCTTTCACTGAGGAAGGTGTAGGTCTTGTCTATTCCATAGTTGGTGTTTGGAACGGTACCTGTGCTTATATCAAACTCTGGTTTGATACATCACCCCCCTTCTCCTTCCCCCTTAAGCAGGCATAAGAGTGTTTTCTGAATATGAGACTCTGTTCTCTTGCCTAACTCAGTTCATGTGTAGCCATGTTTACAGGAATTTCCTAAGTGATATCTTATGATAAGTTTCTTTTCCTGTGTGACTTCTTTCACTTACAATCATCGTACCTGAATCCACTCATTTAGCTGCTACTGGTCTTAGGACATTGATTTCATGGCTGAGGGATATTCCATCGTACGTAAGTTCCACAATGTTTGGAACCATTTTTATATTTCCTGGGATATTTCAGGTGTACCCAGGTTGAGGTTCCTGTAAGCAGTGCAGCCCTCAACTTGGGGGTGGCTCTGTCTTATGGATTTTCATTTTTCCCAAGGTATATTCCCTAGACTGGAAGTGCCCTTGGCTCTGTAGCTCTGTTGTTTACTTGTTTTAGGGAACACAATGCACTCCTCCAGTGAGGCAGTTGGCAACTTACATCCCGCCCATCAGCATAACAAGGCTCCCTGTTCTCCAGGGCCTGCCTTGTCTTTCTGGTTTTTACACATTTTGTGGATGTCCCTTTTGACCGGTGGGAAGTGATACTTCTTTGTAGTGCAGATTTGCATTGCCCGCTTGCTTGCTTGGCCAAAAAGGGCGTATGCGTTTTCTCCTGAATATATTCAGGAGAAAACGCATACGCCCTTTTTGGCCAAGTGCATCACTATCGAAGTTGTGCCCCTCTTCCTGTGCTTTACAGGCGATTCCAACGTACCTCTTGAAATCTGTTTCCTGCTATTCTGCCTCGCTTTCAAGTCCGCCTCGTTGCCTTCCCTCAACAGATTTTTGGACGATAGTTGGCCTTGATTACTCTGCCAGTTTGTGAATTGCTGTGCCCCTGAGCTCCATTTTTCAACTCGTTTTTTGTGAGCTGAACGCAAGTCCAAACTTTTGGTTCAGGACCTATACTGGTTCCCGGTGGGTGGCTGAGACTTTGGTTAATTCTTCTTCCTGCCAGGAAATTAGAGTGACATGTGCCCATCCAAATGCCTAACAGCTACTCTCTCATTGGTTCTCCCTCTTCCCTTTCATCCTCTGCCAAATTGGCAACCTGTGCGAACCAGGAGCTTAAAGGGGCTGTCTCTCCAAGTTGGGAGATTGATAGGAAAGCAGTTGGAAAGTCAAACCGGAGCACCAGGAGAGGGACTCTTCGTTGAGTTTTAGAAACCTTTCGTATTCACAGTGTGTCCATTCTCTAGGTTTCCCGTACACGTTATAGCTGTAGTAATATTCCCTTCAACCTGGAGAGCTGGGACCCATGGAATGGGTGCCATGCATTATTGCTTTAAAGGGTCTGCATTTGCTCACCCAATCTCACCAATCCTCTCAGTCCCAAGTGTCCAGCCTTATGCCACATCCAGCTGTCATTGTAGATAGGGTCATTCCAGGTTGCATCAGAGACCCTGAAGGAATTGTAAAGAATTTCCCTGTTTCTTTGTTCTGTTTTTGAAATTCCTTTTTAGAGTGGGTTTGAGCTGATTCTCGCTGCCATGTTTATGCCAGTCTAGACACACTTGATTCCCTTACGGAGAGATATCAATACATAGGTTTTAAGATTCTTACTAGTCAGATCTATTCCTCTGCGGGAAATATGGGGTTTTGAGTCCCTTTCACTGAGGAATGTGTAGGTCTTGTCTATTCCATAGTTGGTTTTTCGAACGGTACCTGTGCTTATATCAAACTCTGGTTTGATGCATCACCCCCCCTCTCCTTCCCCCTTAAGCAGGCATAGGAGTGTTTTCTAAATGTGAGACTCTGTTCTCTTGCCTAACTCAGTTCATGTGTAGCCATGTTTACAGGATCTTCCTAAGTGATATCTTATGATAAGTTTCTTTTCCTGTGTGACTTCTTTCACTTAGAATCATCGTACCTGAATCCACTCATTTTGCTGCTACTGGTCTTATGACATTGATTTCATGGCTGAGGGATATTCCATCGTACGTAAGTTCCACAATGTTTGGAACCATTTTTATATTTCCTGAGATATTTCAGGTGTACCCAGGTTGAGGTTCCTGTAAGCAGTGCAGCCCTCAAATTGGAGCTGGCTCTGTCTTATGGATTTTCAGTTTTCCCAAGGTATATTCCCTAGACTGGAAGTGCCCTTGGCTCTGTAGCTCTGTTGTTTACTTGTTTTAGGGAACACAATGCACTCCTCCAGTGAGGCAGTTGGCAACTTACATCCCGCCCATCAGCATAACAAGGCTCCCTGTTCTCCAGGGCCTGTCTTGCCTTTCTGGTTTTTACACGTTTTGTGGATGTCCCTTTTGACCGGTGGGAAGTGATACTTCTTTGTAGTGCAGATTTGCATTGCCCGCTTCCTTGCTTGGCCAAAAAGAGCGTATGCGTTTTCTCCTGAATATATTCAGGAGAAAACGCATACGCTCTTTTTGGCCAAGTGCATCATTGTCGAAGTTGTGCCCCTCTTCCTGTGCTTTACAGGCGATTCCAACGTACCTCTTGAAATCTGTTTCCTGCTATTCTGCCTCGCTTTCAAGTCCGCCTCGTTGCCTTCCCTCAACAGATTTTTGGACGATAGTTGGCCTTGATTACTCTGCCAGTTTGTGAATTGCTGTGCCCCTGAGCTCCATTTTTCAACTCGTTTTTTGTGAGCTGAACGCAACTACAAACTTTTGGTTCAGGACCTATACTGGTTCCCGGTGGGTGGCTGAGACTTTGGTTAATTCTTCTTCCTGCCAGGAAATTAGAGTGACATGTGGCAATCCAAATGCCTAACAGCTACTCTCTCATTGGTTCTCCCTCTTCCCTTTCATCCTCTGCCAAATTGGCAACCTGTGCGAACCAGGAGCTTAAAGGGGCTGTCTCTCCAAGTTGGGAGATTGATAGGAAAGCAGTTGGAAAGTCAAACCGGAGCACCAGGAGAGGGACTCTTCGTTGAGTTTTAGAAACCTTTCGTATTCACAGTGTGTCCATTCTCTAGGTTTCCCGTACACGTTATAGCTGTAGTAATATTCCCTTCAACCTGGAGAGCTGGGACCCATGGAATGGGTGCCATGCATTATTGCTTTAAATGGTCTGCATTTGCTCACCCAATCTCACCAATCCTCTCAGTCCCAAGTGTCCAGCCTTATGCCACATCCAGCTGTCATTGTAGATAGGGTCATTCCAAGTTGCATCAGAGACCCGGAAGGAATTGTAAAGAATTTCCCTGTTTCTTTGTTCTGTTTTTGAAATTCCTTTTTAGAGTGGGTTTGAGCTGATTCTCGCTGCCATGTTTATGCCAGTCTAGACACACTTGATTCCCTTACAGAGAGATATCAATACATAGGTTTTAAGATTCTTACTAGTCAGATCTATTCCTCTGCGGGAAATATGGGGTTTTGAGTCCCTTTCACTGAGGAAGGTGTAGGTCTTGTCTATTCCATAGTTGGTTTTTGGAACGGTACCTGTGCTTATATCAAACTCTGGTTTGATGCATCACCCCCCCTCTCCTTCCCCCTTAAGCAGGCATAGGAGTGTTTTCTAAATGTGAGACTCTGTTCTCTTGCCTAACTCAGTTCATGTGTAGCCATGTTTACAGGATCTTCCTAAGTGATATCTTATGATAAGTTTCTTTTCCTGTGTGACTTCTTTCACTTAGAATCATCGTACCTGAATCAACTCATTTTGCTGCTACTGGTCTTAGGACATTGATTTCATGGCTGAGGGATATTCCATCGTATGTAATTTCCACAATGTTTGGAACCATTTTTATATTTCCTGGGATATTTCAGGTGTACCCAGGTTGAGGTTCCTGTAAGCAGTGCAGCCCTCAATTTGGGGGTGGCTCTGTCTTATGGATTTTCAGATTTCCCAAGGTATATTCCCTAGACTGGACGTGCCCTTGGCTCTGTAGCTCTGTTGTTTACTTGTTTTAGGGAACACAATGCACTCCTCCAGTGAGGCAGTTGGCAACTTACATCCCGCCCATCAGCATAACAAGGCTCCCTGTTCTCCAGGGCCTGTCTTGCCTTTCTGGTTTTTACACATTTTGTGGATGTCCCTTTTGACCGCTGGGAAGTGATACTTCTTTGTAGTGCAGATTTGCATTGCCCGCTTGCTTGCTTGGCCAAAGAGGGCGTATGCGTTTTCTCCTGAATATATTCAGGAGAAAACGCATACGCCCTTTTTGGCCAAGTGCATCATTGTCGAAGTTGTGCCCCTCTTCCTGTGCTTTACAGGCGATTCCAACGTACCTCTTGAAATCTGTTTCCTGCTATTCTGCCTCGCTTTCAAGTCCGCCTCGTTGCCTTCCCTCAACAGATTTTTGGACGATAGTTGGCCTTGATTACTCTGCCAGTTTGTGAATTGCTGTGCCCCTGAGCTCCATTTTTCAACTCGTTTTTTGTGAGCTGAACGCAACTCCAAACTTTTGGTTCAGGACCTATACTGGTTCCCGGTGGGTGGCTGAGACTTTGGTTAATTCTCCTTCCTGCCGGGAAATTAGAGTGACATGTGCCCAACCAAATGCCTAACAGCTACTCTCTCATTGGTTCTCCCTCTTCCCTTTCATCCTCTGCCAAATTGGCAACCTGTGCGAACCAGGAGCTTAAAGGGGCTGTCTCTCCAAGTTGGGAGATTGATAGGAAAGCAGTTGGAAAGTCAAACCGGAGCACCAGGAGAGGGACTCTTCGTTGAGTTTTAGAAACCTTTCGTATTCACAGTGTGTCCATTCTCTAGGTTTCCCGTACACGTTATAGCTGTAGTAATATTCCCTTCAACCTGGAGAGCTGGGACCCATGGAATGGGTGCCATGCATTATTGCTTTAAAGGGTCTGCATTTGCTCACCCAATCTCACCAATCCTCTCAGTCCCAAGTGTCCAGCCTTATGCCACATCCAGCTGTCATTGTAGATAGGGTCATTCCAAGTTGCATCAGAGACCCGGAAGGAATTGTAAAGAATTTCCCTGTTTCTTTGTTCTGTTTTTGAAATTCCTTTTTAGAGTGGGTTTGAGCTGATTCTCGCTGCCATGTTTATGCCAGTCTAGACACACTTGATTCCCTTACAGAGAGATATCAATACATAGGTTTTAAGATTCTTACTAGTCAGATCTATTCCTCTGCGGGAAATATGGGGTTTTGAGTCCCTTTCACTGAGGAAGGTGTAGGTCTTGTCTATTCCATAGTTGGTTTTTGGAACGGTACCTGTGCTTATATCAAACTCTGGTTTGATGCATCACCCCCCCTCTCCTTCCCCCTTAAGCAGGCATAGGAGTGTTTTCTAAATGTGAGACTCTGTTCTCTTGCCTAACTCAGTTCATGTGTAGCCATGTTTACAGGATCTTCCTAAGTGATATCTTATGATAAGTTTCTTTTCCTGTGTGACTTCTTTCACTTAGAATCATCGTACCTGAATCAACTCATTTTGCTGCTACTGGTCTTAGGACATTGATTTCATGGCTGAGGGATATTCCATCGTATGTAATTTCCACAATGTTTGGAACCATTTTTATATTTCCTGGGATATTTCAGGTGTACCCAGGTTGAGGTTCCTGTAAGCAGTGCAGCCCTCAATTTGGGGGTGGCTCTGTCTTATGGATTTTCAGATTTCCCAAGGTATATTCCCTAGACTGGACGTGCCCTTGGCTCTGTAGCTCTGTTGTTTACTTGTTTTAGGGAACACAATGCACTCCTCCAGTGAGGCAGTTGGCAACTTACATCCCGCCCATCAGCATAACAAGGCTCCCTGTTCTCCAGGGCCTGTCTTGCCTTTCTGGTTTTTACACATTTTGTGGATGTCCCTTTTGACCGCTGGGAAGTGATACTTCTTTGTAGTGCAGAGTTGCATTGCCCGCTTGCTTGCTTGGCCAAAAAGGGCGTATGCGTTTTCTCCTGAATATATTCAGGAGAAAACGCATACGCCCTTTTTGGCCAAGTGCATCATTGTCGAAGTTGTGCCCCTCTTCCTGTGCTTTACAGGCGATTCCAACGTACCTCTTGAAATCTGTTTCCTGCTATTCTGCCTCGCTTTCAAGTCCGCCTCGTTGCCTTCCCTCAACAGATTTTTGGACGATAGTTGGCCTTGATTACTCTGCCAGTTTGTGAATTGCTGTGCCCCTGAGCTCCATTTTTCAACTCGTTTTTTGTGAGCTGAACGCAACTCCAAACTTTTGGTTCAGGACCTATACTGGTTCCCGGTGGGTGGCTGAGACTTTGGTTAATTCTCCTTCCTGCCGGGAAATTAGAGTGACATGTGCCCAACCAAATGCCTAACAGCTACTCTCTCATTGGTTCTCCCTCTTCCCTTTCATCCTCTGACAAATTGGCAACCTGTGCGAACCAGGAGCTTAAAGGGGCTGTCTCTCCAAGTTGGGAGATTGATAGGAAAGCAGTTGGAAAGTCAAACCGGAGTACCAGGAGAGGGACTCTTCGTTGAGTTTTAGAAACCTTTCGTATTCACAGTGTGTCCATTCTCTAGGTTTCCCGTACATGTTATAGCTGTAGTAATATTCCCTTCAACCTGGAGAGCTGGGATCCATGGAATGGGTGCCATGCATTATTGCTTTAAAGGGTCTGCATTTGCTCACCCAATCTCACCAATCCTCTCAGTCCCAAGTGTCCAGCCTTATGCCACATCCAGCTGTCATTGTAGATAGGGTCATTCCAGGTTGCATCAGAGACCCTGAAGGAATTGTAAAGAATTTCCCTGTTTCTTTGTTTTGTTTTTGAAATTCCTTTTTAGAGTGGGTTTGAGCTGATTCTCGCTGCCATGTTTATGCCAGTCTAGACACACTTGATTCCCTTACGGAGACATATCAATACATAGGTTTTAAGATTCTTACTAGTCAGATCTATTCCTCTGTGGGAAATATGGGGTTTTGAGTCCCTTTCACTGAGGAAGGTGTAGGTCTTGTCTATTCCATAGTTGGTTTTTGGAACGGTACCTGTGCTTATATCAAACTCTGGTTTGATGCATCACCCCACCTCTCCTTCCCCCTTAAGCAGGCTTAGGAGGGTTTTCTAAATGTGAGACTCTGTTCTCTTGCCTAACTCAGTTCATGTGTAGCCATGTTTACAGGATCTTCCTAAGTGATATCTTATGATAAGTTTCTTTTCCTGTGTGACTTCTTTCACTTAGAATCATCGTACCTGAATCCACTCATTTTGCTGCTACTGGTCTTATGACATTGATTTCATGGCTGAGGGATATTCCATCGTACGTAAGTTCCACAATGTTTGGAACCATTTTTATATTTCCTGGGATATTTCAGGTGTACCCAGGTTGAGGTTCCTGTAAGCAGTGCAGCCCTCAATTTGGGGGTGGCACTGTCTTATGGATTTTCAGTTTTCCCAAGGTATATTCCCTAGACTGGAAGTGCCCTTGGCTCTGTAGCTCTGTTGTTTACTTGTTTTAGGGAACACAATGCACTCCTCCAGTGAGGCAGTTGGCAACTTACATCCCGCCCATCAGCATAACAAGGCTCCCTGTTCTCCTGGGCCTGTCTTGCCTTTCTGGTTTTTACACATTTTGTGGATGTCCCTTTTGACCGGTGGGAAGTGATACTTCTTTGTAGTGCAGATTTGCATTGCCCGCTTGCTTGCTTGGCCAAAAAGAGCATATGCGTTTTCTCCTGAATATATTCAGGAGAAAACGCATACACTCTTTTTGGCCAAGTGCATCATTGTCGAAGTTGTGCCCCTCTTCCTGTGCTTTACAGGCGATTCCAACGTACCTCTTGAAATCTGTTTCCTGCTATTCTGCCTCGCTTTCAAGTCCGCCTCGTTGCCTTACCTCAACAGATTTTTGGACGATAGTTGGCCTTGATTACTCTGCCAGTTTGTGAATTGCTGTGCCCCTGAGCTCCATTTTTCAACTCGTTTTTTGTGAGCTGAACGCAAGTCCAAACTTTTGGTTCAGGACCTATACTGGTTCCCGGTGGGTGGCTGAGACTTTGGTTAATTCTTCTTCCTGCCGGGAAATTAGAGTGACATGTGCCCATCCAAATGCCTAACAGCTACTCTCTCATTGGTTCTCCCTCTTCCCTTTCATCCTCTGCCAAATTGGAAAGCTGTGCGAACCAGGAGCTTAAAGGGGCTGTCTCTCCAAGTTGGGAGATTGATAGGAAAGCAGTTGGAAAGTCAAACCGGAGCACCAGGAGAAGGGCTCTTCGTTGAGTTTTAGAAACCTTTCGTATTCACAGTGTGTCCATTCTCTAGGTTTCCCGTACATGTTATAGCTGTAGTAATATTCCCTTCAACCTGGAGAGCTGGGACGCATGGAATGGGTGCCATGCATTATTGCTTTAAAGGGTCTGCATTTGCTCACCCAATCTCACCAATCCTCTCAGTCCCAAGTGTCCAGCCTTATGCCACATCCAGCTGTCATTGTAGATAGGGTCATTCCAGGTTGCATCAGAGACCCTGAAGGAATTGTAAAGAATTTCCCTGTTTCTTTGTTCTGTTTTTGAAATTCCTTTTTAGAGTGGGTTTGAGCTGATTCTCGCTGCCATGTTTATGCCAGTCTAGACACACTTGATTCCCTTACGGAGACATATCAATACATAGGTTTTAAGATTCTTACTAGTCAGATCTATTCCTCTGCGGGAAATATGGGGTTTTGAGTCCCTTTCACTGAGGAAGGTGTAGGTCTTGTCTATTCCATAGTTGGTTTTTGGAACGGTACCTGTGCTTATATCAAACTCTGGTTTGATGCATCACCCCCTTCTCCTTCCCCCTTAAGCAGGCATAAGAGTGTTTTCTGAATGTGAGACTCTGTTCTCTTGCCTAACTCAGTTCATGTGTAGCCATGTTTACAGGAATTTCCTAAGTGATATCTTATGATAAGTTTCTTTTCCTGTGTGACTTCTTTCACTTAGAATCATCGTACCTGAATCCACTCATTTTGCTGCTACTGGTCTTAGGACATTGATTTCATGGCTGAGGGATATTCCATCGTACGTAAGTTCCACAATGTTTGGAACCATTTTTATATTTCCTGGGATATTTCAGGTGTACCCAGGTTGAGGTTCCTGTAAGCAGTGCAGCCCTCAATTTGGAGCTGGCTCTGTCTTATGGATTTTCAGTTTTCCCAAGGTATATTCCCTAGACTGGAAGTGCCCTTGGCTCTGTAGCTCTGTTGTTTACTTGTTTTAGGGAACACAATGCACTCCTCCAGTGAGGCAGTTGGCAACTTACATCCCGCCCATCAGCATAACAAGGCTCCCTGTTCTCCAGGGCCTGTCTTGCCTTTCTGGTTTTTACAAGTTTTGTGGATGTCCCTTTTGACCGGTGGGAAGTGATACTTCTTTGTAGTGCAGATTTGCATTGCCCGCTTGCTTGCTTGGCCAAAAAGGGCGTATGCGTTTTCTCCTGAATATATTCAGGAGAAAACGCATACGCCCTTTTTGGCCAAGTGCATCATTGTCGAAGTTGTGCCCCTCTTCCTGTGCTTTACAGGCGATTCCAACGTACCTCTTGAAATCTGTTTCCTGCTATTCTGCCACGCTTTCAAGTCCGCCTCGTTGCCTTCCCTCAACAGATTTTTGGACGATAGTTGGCCTTGATTACTCTGCCAGTTTGTGAATTGCTGTGCCCCTGAGCTCCATTTTTCAACTCGTTTTTTGTGAGCTGAACGCAAGTCCAAACTTTTGGTTCAGGACCTATACTGGTTCCCGGTGGGTGGCTGAGACTTTGGTTAATTCTTCTTCCTGCCAGGAAATTAGAGTGACATGTGCCCAACCAAATGCCTAACAGCTACTCTCTCATTGGTTCTCCCTCTTCCCTTTCATCCTCTGCCAAATTGGCAACCTGTGCGAACCAGGAGCTTAAAGGGGCTGTCTCTCCAAGTTGGGAGATTGATAGGAAAGCAGTTGGAAAGTCAAACCGGAGCACCAGGAGAGGGACTCTTCGTTGAGTTTTAGAAACCTTTCGTATTCACAGTGTGTCCATTCTCTAGGTTTCCCGTACATGTTATAGCTGTAGTAATATTCCCTTCAACCTGGAGAGCTGGGACGCATGGAATGGGTGCCATGCATTATTGCTTTAAAGGGTCTGCATTTGCTCACCCAATCTCACCAATCCTCTCAGTCCCAAGTGTCCAGCCTTATGCCACATCCAGCTGTCATTGTAGATAGGGTCATTCCAGGTTGCATCAGAGACCCTGAAGGAATTGTAAAGAATTTCCCTGTTTCTTTGTTCTGTTTTTGAAATTCCTTTTTAGAGTGGGTTTGAGCTGATTCTCGCTGCCATGTTTATGCCAGTCTAGACACACTTGATTCCCTTACGGAGAGATATCAATACATAGGTTTTAGGATTCTTACTATTCAGATCTATTCCTCTGCGGGAAATATGGGGTTTTGAGTCCCTTTCACTGAGGAAGGTGTAGGTCTTGTCTATTCCATAGTTGGTTTTTGGAACGGTACCTGTGCTTATATCAAACTCTGGTTTGATGCATCACCCCCCCTCTCCTTCCCCCTTAAGCAGGCATAGGAGTGTTTTCTAAATGTGAGACTCTGTTCTCTTGCCTAACTCAGTTCATGTGTAGCCATGTTTACAGGATCTTCCTAAGTGATATCTTATGATAAGTTTCTTTTCCTGTGTGACTTCTTTCACTTAGAATCATCGTACCTGAATCCACTCATTTTGCTGCTACTGGTCTTAGGACATTGATTTCATGGCTGAGGGATATTCCATCGTACGTAAGTTCCACAATGTTTGGAACCATTTTTATATTTCCTGGGATATTTCAGGTGTACCCAGGTTGAGGTTCCTGTAAGCAGTGCAGCCCTCAATTTGGAGCTGGCTCTGTCTTATGGATTTACAGTTTTCCCAAGGTATATTCCCTAGACTGGAAGTGCCCTTGGCTCTGTAGCTCTGTTGTTTACTTGTTTTAGGGAACACAATGCACTCCTCCAGTGAGGCAGTTGGCAACTTACATCCCGCCCATCAGCATAACAAGGCTCCCTGTTCTCCAGGGCCTGTCTTGCCTTTCTGGTTTTTACAAGTTTTGTGGATGTCCCTTTTGACTGGTGGGAAGTGATACTTCTTTGTAGTGCAGATTTGCATTGCTCGCTTGCTTGCTTGGCCAAAAAGGGCGTATGCGTTTTCTCCTGAATATATTCAGGAGAAAAGGCATACGCTCTTTTTGGCCAAGTGCATCATTGTCGAAGTTGTGCCCCTCTTCCTGTGCTTTACAGGCGATTCCAACGTACCTCTTGAAATCTGTTTCCTGCTATTCTGCCTCGCTTTCAAGTCCGCCTCATTGCCTTCCCTCAACAGATTTTTGGACGATAGTTGGCCTTGATTACTCTGCCAGTTTGTGAATTGCTGTGCCCCTGAGCTCCATTTTTCAACTCGTTTTTTGTGAGCTGAACGCAACCCCAAACTTTTGTTTCAGGACCTATACTGGTTCCCGGTGGGTGGCTGAGACTTTGGTTAATTCTCCTTCCTGCCGGGAAATTAGAGTGACATGTGCCCAACCAAATGCCTAACAGCTACTCTCTCATTGGTTCTCCCTCTTCCCTTTCATCCTCTGCCAAATTGGCAACCTGTGCGAACCAGGAGCTTAAAGGGGCTGTCTCTCCAAGTTGGGAGATTGATAGGAAAGCAGTTGGAAAGTCAAACCGGAGATCCAGGAGAGGGACTCTTCGTTGAGTTTTAGAAACCTTTCGTATTCACAGTGTGTCCATTCTCTAGGTTTCCCGTACATGTTATAGCTGTAGTAATATTCCCTTCAACCTGGAGAGCTGGGACCCATGGAATGGGTGCCATGCATTATTGCTTTAAAGGGTCTGCATTTGCTCACCCAATCTCACCAATCCTCTCAGTCGCAAGTGTCCAGCCTTATGCCACATCCAGCTGTCATTGTAGATAGGGTCATTCCAGGTTGCATCAGAGACCCTGAAGGAATTATAAAGAATTTCCCAGTTTCTTTGTTTTGTTTTTGAAATTCCTTTTTAGAGTGGGTTTGAGCTGATTCTCGCTGCCATGTTTATGCCAGTCTAGACACACTTGATTCCCTTACGGAGACATATCAATACATAGGTTTTAAGATTCTTACTAGTCAGATCTATTCCTCTGCGGGAAATATGGGGTTTTGAGTCCCTTTCACTGAGGAAGGTGTAGGTCTTGTCTATTCCATAGTTGGTTTTTGGAACGGTACCTGTGCTTATATCAAACTCTGGTTTGATGCATCACCCCCCCTCTCCTTCCCCCTTAAGCAGGCATAGGAGTGTTTTCTAAATGTGAGACTCTGTTCTCTTGCCTAACTCAGTTCATGTGTAGCCATGTTTACAGGATCTTCCTAAGTGATATCTTATGATAAGTTTCTTTCCTGTTTGACTTCTTTCACTTAGAATCATCGTACCTGAATCCACTCATTTGCTGCTACTGGTCTTAGGCCATTGATTTCATGGCTGAGGGATATTCCATCGTACGTAAGTTCCACAATGTTTGGAACCATTTTTATATTTCCTGGGATATTTCAGGTGTACCCAGGTTGAGGTTCCTGTAAGCAGTGCAGCCCTCAATTTGGGGGTGGCTCTGTCTTATGGATTTTCACTTTTCCCAAGGTATATTCCCTAGACTGGACGTGCCCTTGGCTCTGTAGCTCTGTTGTTTACTTGTTTTAAGGAACACAATGCACTCCTCCAGTGAGGCAGTTGGCAACTTACATCCCGCCCATCAGCATAAAAAGGCTCCCTGTTCTCCAGGGCCTGTCTTGCCTTTCTGGTTTTTACACATTTTGTGGATGTCCCTTTTGACCGGTGGGAAGTGATACTTCTTTGTAGTGCAGATTTGCATTGCCCGCTTGCTTGCTTGGCCAAAAAGGGCGTATGCGTTTTCTCCTGAATATATTCAGGAGAAAACGCATACGCCCTTTTTGGCCAAGTGCATCATTGTCGAAGTTGTGCCCCTCTTCCTGTGCTTTACAGGCGATTCCAACGTACCTCTTGAAATCTGTTTCCTGCTATTCTGCCTCGCTTTCAAGTCCGCCTCGTTGCCTTCGCTCAACAGATTTTTGGAAGATAGTTGGCCTTGATTACTCTGCCAGTTTGTGAATTGCTGTGCCCCTGAGCTCCATTTATCAACTCGTTTTTTGTGAGCTGAACGCAACCCCAAACTTTTGGTTCAGGACCTATACTGGTTCCCGGTGGGTGGCTGAGACTTTGGTTAATTCTCCTTCCTGCCGGGAAATTAGAGTGACATGTGCCCAACCAAATGCCTAACAGCTACTCTCTCATTGGTTCTCCCTCTTCCCTTTCATCCTCTGCCAAATTGGCAACCTGTGCGAACCAGGAGCTTAAAGGGGCTGTCTCTCCAAGTTGGGAGATTGATAGGAAAGCAGTTGGAAAGTCAAACCGGAGCTCCAGGAGAGGGACTCTTCGTTGAGTTTTAGAAACCTTTCGTATTCACAGTGTGTCCATTCTCTAGGTTTCCTGTACATGTTATAGCTGTAGTAATATTCCCTTCAACCTGGAGAGCTGGGACCCATGGAATGGGTGCCATGCATTATTGCTTTAAAGGGTCTGCATTTGCTCACCCAATCTCACCAATCCTCTCAGTCCCAAGTGTCCAGCCTTATGCCACATCCAGCTGTCATTGTAGATAGGGTCATTCCAGGTTGCATCAGAGACCCTGAAGGAATTGTAAAGAATTTCCCAGTTTCTTTGTTTTTTTTTGAAATTCCTTTTTAGAGTGGGTTTGAGCTGATTCTCACTGCCATGTTTATGCCAGTCTAGACACACTTGATTCCCTTACGGAGACATATCAATACATAGGTTTTAAGATTTTTACTAGTCAGATCTATTCCTCTGCGGGAAATATGGGGTTTTGAGTCCCTTTCACTGAGGAAGGTGTAGGTCTTGTCTATTCCATAGTTGGTTTTTGGAACGGTACCTGTGCTTATACCAAACTCTGGTTTGATGCATCACCCCCACTCTCCTTCCCCCTTAAGCAGGCATAGGAGTGTTTTCTAAATGTGAGACTCTGTTCTCTTGCCTAACTCAGTTCATGTGTAGCCATGTTTACAGGATCTTCCTAAGTGATATCTTATGATAAGTTTCTTTTCCTGTGTGACTTCTTTCACTTAGAATCATCGTACCTGAATCCACTCATTTTGCTGCTACTGGTCTTAGGACATTGATTTCATGGCTGAGGGATATTCCATCGTACATAAGTTCCACAATGTTTGGAACCATTTTTATATTTCCTGGGATATTTCAGGTGTACCCAGGTTGAGGTTCCTGTAAGCAGTGCAGCCCTCAATTTGGGGGTGGCTCTGTCTTATGGATTTTCAGTTTTCCCAAAGTATATTCCCTAGACTGGAAGTGCCCTTGGCTCTGTAGCTCAGTTGTTTACTTGTTTTAGGGAACACAATGCACTCCTCCAGTGAGGCAGTTGGCAACTTACATCCCGCCCATCAGCATATCAAGGCTCCCTGTTCTCCAGGGCCTGTCTTGCCTTTCTGGTTTTTACACATTTTGTGGATGTCCCTTTTGACCGGTGGGAAGTGATACTTCTTTGTAGTGCAGATTTGCATTGCCCGCTTGCTTGCTTGGCCAAAAAGGGCGTATGCGTTTTCTCCTGAATATATTCAGGAGAAAACGCATACGCCCTTTTTGGCCAAGTGCATCATTGTCGAAGTTGTGCCCCTCTTCCTGTGCTTTACAGGCGATTCCAACGTACCTCTTGAAATCTGTTTCCTGCTATTCTGCCTCGCTTTCAAGTCCGCCTCGTTGCCTTCCCTCAACAGATTTTTGGACGATAGTTGGCCTTGATTACTCTGCCAGTTTGTGAATTGCTGTGCCCCTCAGCTCCATTTTTCAACTCGTTTTTTGTGAGCTGAACGCAAGTCCAAACTTTTGGTTCAGGACCTATACTGGTTCCCGGTGGGTGGCTGAGTCTTTGGTTAATTCTTCTTCCTGCCAGGAAATTAGAGTGACATGTGCCCATCCAAATGCCTAACAGCTACTCTCTCATTGGTTCTCCCTCTTCACTTTCATCCTCTGCGAAATTGGCAACCTGTGCGAACCAGGAGCTTAAAGGGGCTGTCTCTCCAAGTTGGGAGATTGATAGGAAAGCAGTTGGAAAGTCAAACCGGAGCACCAGGAGAGGGACTCTTCGTTGAGTTTTAGAAACCTTTCGTATTCACAGTGTGTCCATTCTCTAGGTTTCCCGTACATGTTATAGCTGTAGTAATATTCCCTTCAACCTGGAGAGCTGGGACCCATGGAATGTGTGCCATGCATTATTGCTTTAAAGGGTCTGCATTTGCTCACCCAATCTCACCAATCCTCTCAGTCCCAAGTGTCCAGCCTTATGCCACATCCAGCTGTCATTGTAGATAGGGTCGTTCCAGGTTGCATCAAAGACCCTGAAGGAATTGTAAAGAATTTCCCTGTTTTTTGTTCTGTTTTTGAAATTCCTTTTTAGAGTGGGTTTGAGCTGATTCTCGCTGCCATGTTTATGCCAGTCTAGACACACTTGATTCCCTTATGGAGACATATCAATACATAGGTTTTAAGATTCTTACTAGTCAGATCTATTCCTCTGCGGGAAATATGGGGTTTTGAGTCCCTTTCACTGAGGAAGGTGTAGGTCTTGTCTATTCCATAGTTGGTTTTTGGAACGGTACCTGTGCTTATATCAAACTCTGGTTTGATGCATCACCCCACCTCTCCTTCCCCCTTAAGCAGGCATAGGAGGGTTTTCTAAATGTGAGACTCTGTTCTCTTGCCTAACTCAGTTCATGTGTAGCCATATTTACAGGATCTTCCTAAGTGATATCTTATGATAAGTTTCTTTTCCTGTGTGACTTCTTTCACTTAGAATCATCGTACCTGAATCCACTCATTTTGCTGCTACTGGTCTTAGGACATTGATTTCATGGCTGAGGGATATTCCATCGTACGTAAGTTCCACGATGTTTGGAACCATTTTTATATTTCCTGGGATATTTCAGGTGTACCCAGGTTGAGGTTCCTGTAAGCAGTGCAGCCCTCATTTTGGGGGTGGCTCTGTCTTATGGATTTTCAGTTTTCCCAAGGTATATTCCCTAGACTGGAAGTGCCCTTGGCTCTGTAGCTCTGTTGTTTACTTGTTTTAGGGAACACAATGCACTCCTCCAGTGAGGCAGTTGGCAACTTACATCCCGCCCATCAGCATAACAAGGCTCCCTGTTCTCCAGGGCCTGTCTTGCCTTTCTGGTTTTTACACATTTTGTGGATGTCCCTTTTGACCGGTGGGAAGTGATACTTCTTTGTAGTGCAGATTTGCATTGCCCGCTTGCTTGCTTGGCCAAAAAGGGCGTATGCGTTTTCTCCTGAATATATTCAGGAGAAAACGCATACGCCCTTTTTGGCCAAGTGCATCATTGTCGAAGTTGTGCCCCTCTTCCTGTGCTTTACAGGCGATTCCAACGTACCTCTTGAAATCTGTTTCCTGCTATTCTGCCTCGCTTTCAAGTCCGCCTCGTTGCCTTCCCTCAACAGATTTTTGGACGATAGTTGGCCTTGATTACTCTGCCAGTTTGTGAATTGCTGTGCCCCTCAGCTCCATTTTTCAACTCGTTTTTTGTGAGCTGAACGCAAGTCCAAACTTTTGTTTCAGGACCTATACTGTTTCCCGGTGGGTGGCTGAGATTTTGGTTAATTCTTCTTCCTGCCGGGAAATTAGAGTGACATGTGCCCATCCAAATGCCTAACAGCTACTCTCTCATTGGTTCTACCTCTTCCCTTTCATCCTCTGCGAAATTTGCAACCTGTGCGAACCAGGAGCTTCAAGGGGCTGTCTTTCCAAGTTGGGAGATTGAAAGGAAAGCAGTTGGAAAGTCAAACCGGAGCACCAGGAGAGGGACTCTTCGTTGAGTTTTAGAAACCTTTCGTATTCACAGTGTGTCCATTCTCTAGGTTTCCCGTACATGTTATAGCTGTAGTAATATTCCCTTCAACCTGGAGAGCTGGGACCCATGGAATGGGTGCCATGCATTATTGCTTTAAAGGGTCTGCATTTGCTCACCCAATCTCACCAATCTTCTCAGTCGCAAGTGTCCAGCCTTATGCCACATCCAGCTGTCATTGTAGATAGGGTCATTCCAGGTTGCATCAGAGACCCTGAAGGAATTGTAAAGAATTTCCCTGTTTCTTTGTTTTGCTTTTGAAATTCCTTTTTAGAGTGGGTTTGAGCTGATTCTCGCTGCCATGTTTATGCCAGTCTAGACACACTTGATTCCCTTACGAAGACATATCAATACATAGGTTTTAAGATTCTTACTAGTCAGATCTATTCCTTTGCGGGAAATATGGGGTTTTGAGTCCCTTTCACTGAGGAAGGTGTAGGTCTTGTCTATTCCATAGTTGGTTTTTGGAACGGTACCTGTGCTTATATCAAACTCTGGTTTGATGTATCACCCCACCTCTCCTTCCCCCTTAAGCAGGCATAGGAGTGTTTTCTAAATGTGAGACTCTGTTCTCTTGCCTAACTCAGTTCATGTGTAGCCATGTTTACAGGAATTTCCTAAGTGATATCTTATGATAAGTTTCTTTTCCTGTGTGACTTCTTTCACTTAGAATCATCGTACCTGAATCCACTCATTTTGCTGCTACTGGTCTTAGGACATTGATTTCATGGCTGAGGGATATTCCATCGTATGTAAGTTCCACAATGTTTGGAACCATTTTTATATTTCCTGGGATATTTCAGGTGTACCCAGGTTGAGGTTCCTGTAAGCAGTGCAGCCCTCAATTTGGGGGTGGCTCTGTCTTATGGATTTTCAGTTTTCCCAAGGTATATTCCCTAGACTGGAAGTGCCCTTGGCTCTGTAGCTCTGTTGTTTACTTGTTTTAGGGAACACAATGCACTCCTCCAGTGAGGCAGTTGGCAACTTACATCCCGCCCATCAGCATAACAAGGCTCCCTGTTCTCCAGGGCCTGCCTTGCCTTTCTGGTTTTTACACATTTTGTGGATGTCCCTTTTGACCGGTGGGAAGTGATACTTCTTTGTAGTGCAGATTTGCATTGCCCGCTTGCTTGCTTGGCCAAAAAGGGCGTATGCGTTTTCTCCTGAATATATTCAGGAGAAAACGCATACGCCCTTTTTGGCCAAGTGCATCATTGTCGAAGTTGTGCCCCTCTTCCTGTGCTTTACAGGCGATTCCAACGTACCTCTTGAAATCTGTTTCCTGCTATTCTGCCTCGCTTTCAAGTCTGCCTCGTTGCCTTCCCTCAACAGATTTTTGGACGATAGTTGGCCTTGATTACTCTGCCAGTTTGTGAATTGCTGTGCCCCTCAGCTCCATTTTTCAACTCGTTTTTTGTGAGCTGAACGCAAGTCCAAACTTTTGTTTCAGGACCTATACTGTTTCCCGGTGGGTGGCTGAGATTTTGGTTAATTCTTCTTCCTGCCGGGAAATTAGAGTGACATGTGCCCATCCAAATGCCTAACAGCTACTCTCTCATTGGTTCTACCTCTTCCCTTTCATCCTCTGCGAAATTTGCAACCTGTGCGAACCAGGAGCTTCAAGGGGCTGTCTTTCCAAGTTGGGAGATTGAAAGGAAAGCAGTTGGAAAGTCAAACCGGAGCACCAGGAGAGGGACTCTTCGTTGAGTTTTAGAAACCTTTCGTATTCACAGTGTGTCCATTCTCTAGGTTTCCCGTACATGTTATAGCTGTAGTAATATTCCCTTCAACCTGGAGAGCTGGGACCCATGGAATGGGTGCCATGCATTATTGCTTTAAAGGGTCTGCATTTGCTCACCCAATCTCACCAATCTTCTCAGTCGCAAGTGTCCAGCCTTATGCCACATCCAGCTGTCATTGTAGATAGGGTCATTCCAGGTTGCATCAGAGACCCTGAAGGAATTGTAAAGAATTTCCCTGTTTCTTTGTTTTGCTTTTGAAATTCCTTTTTAGAGTGGGTTTGAGCTGATTCTCGCTGCCATGTTTATGCCAGTCTAGACACACTTGATTCCCTTACGAAGACATATCAATACATAGGTTTTAAGATTCTTACTAGTCAGATCTATTCCTTTGCGGGAAATATGGGGTTTTGAGTCCCTTTCACTGAGGAAGGTGTAGGTCTTGTCTATTCCATAGTTGGTTTTTGGAACGGTACCTGTGCTTATATCAAACTCTGGTTTGATGTATCACCCCACCTCTCCTTCCCCCTTAAGCAGGCATAGGAGTGTTTTCTAAATGTGAGACTCTGTTCTCTTGCCTAACTCAGTTCATGTGTAGCCATGTTTACAGGAATTTCCTAAGTGATATCTTATGATAAGTTTCTTTTCCTGTGTGACTTCTTTCACTTAGAATCATCGTACCTGAATCCACTCATTTTGCTGCTACTGGTCTTAGGACATTGATTTCATGGCTGAGGGATATTCCATCGTATGTAAGTTCCACAATGTTTGGAACCATTTTTATATTTCCTGGGATATTTCAGGTGTACCCAGGTTGAGGTTCCTGTAAGCAGTGCAGCCCTCAATTTGGGGGTGGCTCTGTCTTATGGATTTTCAGTTTTCCCAAGGTATATTCCCTAGACTGGAAGTGCCCTTGGCTCTGTAGCTCTGTTGTTTACTTGTTTTAGGGAACACAATGCACTCCTCCAGTGAGGCAGTTGGCAACTTACATCCCGCCCATCAGCATAACAAGGCTCCCTGTTCTCCAGGGCCTGCCTTGCCTTTCTGGTTTTTACACATTTTGTGGATGTCCCTTTTGACCGGTGGGAAGTGATACTTCTTTGTAGTGCAGATTTGCATTGCCCGCTTGCTTGCTTGGCCAAAAAGGGCGTATGCGTTTTCTCCTGAATATATTCAGGAGAAAACGCATACGCCCTTTTTGGCCAAGTGCATCATTGTCGAAGTTGTGCCCCTCTTCCTGTGCTTTACAGGCGATTCCAACGTACCTCTTGAAATCTGTTTCCTGCTATTCTGCCTCGCTTTCAAGTCCGCCTCGTTGCCTTCCCTCAACAGATTTTTGGACGATAGTTGGCCTTGATTACTCTGCCAGTTTGTGAATTGCTGTGCCCCTCAGCTCCATTTTTCAACTCGTTTTTTGTGAGCTGAACGCAAGTCCAAACTTTTGTTTCAGGACCTATACTGTTTCCCGGTGGGTGGCTGAGATTTTGGTTAATTCTTCTTCCTGCCGGGAAATTAGAGTGACATGTGCCCATCCAAATGCCTAACAGCTACTCTCTCATTGGTTCTACCTCTTCCCTTTCATCCTCTGCGAAATTTGCAACCTGTGCGAACCAGGAGCTTCAAGGGGCTGTCTTTCCAAGTTGGGAGATTGAAAGGAAAGCAGTTGGAAAGTCAAACCGGAGCACCAGGAGAGGGACTCTTCGTTGAGTTTTAGAAACCTTTCGTATTCACAGTGTGTCCATTCTCTAGGTTTCCCGTACATGTTATAGCTGTAGTAATATTCCCTTCAACCTGGAGAGCTGGGACCCATGGAATGGGTGCCATGCATTATTGCTTTAAAGGGTCTGCATTTGCTCACCCAATCTCACCAATCTTCTCAGTCGCAAGTGTCCAGCCTTATGCCACATCCAGCTGTCATTGTAGATAGGGTCATTCCAGGTTGCATCAGAGACCCTGAAGGAATTGTAAAGAATTTCCCTGTTTCTTTGTTTTGCTTTTGAAATTCCTTTTTAGAGTGGGTTTGAGCTGATTCTCGCTGCCATGTTTATGCCAGTCTAGACACACTTGATTCCCTTACGAAGACATATCAATACATAGGTTTTAAGATTCTTACTAGTCAGATCTATTCCTTTGCGGGAAATATGGGGTTTTGAGTCCCTTTCACTGAGGAAGGTGTAGGTCTTGTCTATTCCATAGTTGGTTTTTGGAACGGTACCTGTGCTTATATCAAACTCTGGTTTGATGTATCACCCCACCTCTCCTTCCCCCTTAAGCAGGCATAGGAGTGTTTTCTAAATGTGAGACTCTGTTCTCTTGCCTAACTCAGTTCATGTGTAGCCATGTTTACAGGAATTTCCTAAGTGATATCTTATGATAAGTTTCTTTTCCTGTGTGACTTCTTTCACTTAGAATCATCGTACCTGAATCCACTCATTTTGCTGCTACTGGTCTTAGGACATTGATTTCATGGCTGAGGGATATTCCATCGTATGTAAGTTCCACAATGTTTGGAACCATTTTTATATTTCCTGGGATATTTCAGGTGTACCCAGGTTGAGGTTCCTGTAAGCAGTGCAGCCCTCAATTTGGGGGTGGCTCTGTCTTATGGATTTTCAGTTTTCCCAAGGTATATTCCCTAGACTGGAAGTGCCCTTGGCTCTGTAGCTCTGTTGTTTACTTGTTTTAGGGAACACAATGCACTCCTCCAGTGAGGCAGTTGGCAACTTACATCCCGCCCATCAGCATAACAAGGCTCCCTGTTCTCCAGGGCCTGCCTTGCCTTTCTGGTTTTTACACATTTTGTGGATGTCCCTTTTGACCGGTGGGAAGTGATACTTCTTTGTAGTGCAGATTTGCATTGCCCGCTTGCTTGCTTGGCCAAAAAGGGCGTATGCGTTTTCTCCTGAATATATTCAGGAGAAAACGCATACGCCCTTTTTGGCCAAGTGCATCATTGTCGAAGTTGTGCCCCTCTTCCTGTGCTTTACAGGCGATTCCAACGTACCTCTTGAAATCTGTTTCCTGCTATTCTGCCTCGCTTTCAAGTCTGCCTCGTTGCCTTCCCTCAACAGATTTTTGGACGATAGTTGGCCTTGATTACTCTGCCAGTTTGTGAATTGCTGTGCCCCTGAGCTCCATTTTTCAACTCGTTTTTTGTGAGCTGAACGCAAGTCCAAACTTTTGGTTCAGGACCTATACTGTTTCCCGGTGGGTGGCTGAGACTTTGGTTAATTCTTCTTCCTGCCAGGAAATTAGAGTGACATGTGCCCATCCAAATGCCTAACAGCTACTCTCTCATTGGTTCTCCCTCTTCCCTTTCATCCTCTGCCAAATTGGCAATCTGTGCGAACCAGGAGCTTAAAGGGGCTGTCTCTCCAAGTTGGGAGATTGATAGGAAAGCAGTTGGAAAGTCAAACCGGAGCACCAGGAGAGGGACTCTTCGTTGAGTTTTATAAACCTTTCGTATTCACAGTGTGTCCATTCTCTAGGTTTCCCGTACACGTTATAGCTGTAGTAATATTCCCTTCAACCTGGAGAGCTGGGACCCAAGGAATGGGTGCCATGCATTATTGCTTTAAAGGGTCTGCATTTGCTCACCCAATCTCACCAATCCTCTCAGTCCCAAGTGTCCAGCCTTATGCCACATCCAGCTGTCATTGTAGATAGGGTCATTCCAGGTTGCATCAGAGACCCTGAAGGAATTGTAAAGAATTTCCCTGTTTCTTTGTTCTGTTTTTGAAATTCCTTTTTAGAGTGGGTTTGAGCTGATTCTCGCTGCCATGTTTATGCCAGTCTAGACACACTTGATTCCCTTACGGAGAGATATCAATACATAGGTTTTAAGATTCTTACTAGTCAGATCTATTCCTCTGCGGGAAATATGGGGTTTTGAGTCCCTTTCACTGAGGAAGGTGTAGGTCTTGTCTATTCCATAGTTGGTTTTTGGAACGGTACCTGTGCTTATATCAAACTCTGGTTTGATGCATCACCCCCCCTCTCCTTCCCCCTTAAGCAGGCATAGGAGTGTTTTCTAAATGTGAGACTCTGTTCTCTTGCCTAACTCAGTTCATGTGTAGCCATGTTTACAGGATCTTCCTAAGTGATATCTTATGATAAGTTTCTTTTCCTGTGTGACTTCTTTCACTTAGAATCATCGTACCTGAATCCACTCATTTTGCTGCTACTGGTCTTATGACATTGATTTCATGGCTGAGGGATATTCCATCGTACGTAAGTTCCACAATGTTTGGAACCATTTTTATATTTCCTGGGATATTTCAGGTGTACCCAGGTTGAGGTTCCTGTAAGCAGTGCAGCCCTCAATTTGGAGCTGGCTCTGTCTTATGGATTTTCAGTTTTCCCAAGGTATATTCCCTAGACTGGAAGTGCCCTTGGCTCTGTAGCTCTGTTGTTTACTTGTTTTAGGGAACACAATGCACTCCTCCAGTGAGGCAGTTGGCAACTTACATCCCGACCATCAGCATAACAAGGCTCCCTGTTCTCCAGGGCCTGTCTTGCCTTTCTGGTTTTTACACGTTTTGTGGATGTCCCTTTTGACCGGTGGGAAGTGATACTTCTTTGTAGTGCAGATTTGCATTGCCCACTTGCTTGCTTGGCCAAAAAGAGCGTATGCGTTTTCTCCTGAATATATTCAGGAGAAAATGCATACGCTCTTTTTGGCCAAGTGCATCATTGTCGAAGTTGTGCCCCTCTTCCTGTGCTTTACAGGCGATTCCAACGTACCTCTTGAAATCTGTTTCCTGCTATTCTGCCTCGCTTTCAAGTCCGCCTCGTTGCCTTACCTCAACAGATTTTTGGACGATAGTTGGCCTTGATTACTCTGCCAGTTTGTGAATTGCTGTGCCCCTGAGCTCCATTTTTCAACTCGTTTTTTGTGAGCTGAACGCAACTCCAAACTTTTGGTTCAGGACCTATACTGGTTCCCGGTGGGTGGCTAAGACTTTGGTTAATTCTCCTTCCTGCCGGGAAATTAGAGTGACATGTGCCCAACCAAATGCCTAACAGCTACTCTCTCATTGGTTCTCCCTCTTCCCTTTCATCCTCTGCCAAATTGGCAACCTGTGCGAACCAGGAGCTTAAAGGGGCTGTCTCTCCAAGTTGGGAGATTGATAGGAAAGCAGTTGGAAAGTCAAACCGGAGTACCAGGAGAGGGACTCTTCGTTGAGTTTTAGAAACCTTTCGTATTCACAGTGTGTCCATTCTGTAGGTTTCCCGTACATGTTATAGCTGTAGTAATATTCCCTTCAACCTGGAGAGCTGGGACGCATGGAATGGGTGCCATGCATTATTGCTTTAAAGGGTCTGCATTTGCTCACCCAATCTCACCAATCCTCTCAGTCCCAAGTGTCCAGCCTTATGCCACATCCAGCTGTCATTGTAGATAGGGTCATTCCAGGTTGCATCAGAGACCCTGAAGGAATTGTAAAGAATTTCCCTGTTTCTTTGTTTTGTTTTTGAAATTCCTTTTTAGAGTGGGTTTGAGCTGATTCTCGCTGCCATGTTTATGCCAGTCTAGACACACTTGATTCCCTTACGGAGACATATCAATACATAGGTTTTAAGATTCTTACTAGTCAGATCTATTCCTCTGCGGGAAATATGGGGTTTTGAGTCCCTTTCACTGAGGAAGGTGTAGGTCTTGTCTATTCCATAGTTGGTTTTTGGAACGGTACCTGTGCTTATATCAAACTCTGGTTTGATGCATCACCCCACCTCTCCTTCCCCCTTAAGCAGGCATAGGAGGGTTTTCTAAATGTGAGACTCTGTTCTCTTGCCTAACTCAGTTCATGTGTAGCCATGTTTACAGGATCTTCCTAAGTGATATCTTATGATAAGTTTCTTTTCCTGTGTGACTTCTTTCACTTAGAATCATCGTACCTGAATCCACTCATTTTGCTGCTACTGGTCTTAGGACATTGATTTCATGGCTGAGGGATATTCCATCGTACGTAAGTTCCACAATGTTTGGAACCATTTTTATATTTCCTGGGATATTTCAGGTGTACCCAGGTTGAGGTTCCTGTAAGCAGTGCAGCCCTCAATTTGGGGGTGGCTCTGTCTTATGGATTTTCAGTTTTCCCAAGGTATATTCCCTAGACTGGAAGTGCCCTTGGCTCTGTAGCTCTGTTGTTTACTTGTTTTAGGGAACACAATGCACTCCTCCAGTGAGGCAGTTGGCAACTTACATCCCGCCCATCAGCATAACAAGGCTCCCTGTTCTCCAGGGCCTGTCTTGCCTTTCTGGTTTTTACACATATTGTGGATGTCCCTTTTGACCGGTGGGAAGTGATACTTCTTTGTAGTGCAGATTTGCATTGCCCGCTTGCTTGCTTGGCCAAAAAGGGCGTATGCGTTTTCTCCTGAATATATTCAGGAGAAAACGCATACGCCCTTTTTGGCCAAGTGCATCATTGTCGAAGTTGTGCCCCTCTTCCTGTGCTTTACAGGCGATTCCAACGTACCTCTTGAAATCTGTTTCCTGCTATTCTGCCTCGCTTTCAAGTCCGCCTCGTTGCCTTACCTCAACAGATTTTTGGACGATAGTTGGCCTTGATTACTCTGCCAGTTTGTGAATTGCTGTGCCCCTGAGCTCCATTTTTCAACTCGTTTTTTGTGAGCTGAACGCAAGTCCAAACTTTTGGTTCAGGACCTATACTGGTTCCCGGTGGGTGGCTGAGACTTTGGTTAATTCTTCTTCCTGCCGGGAAATTAGAGTGACATGTGGCAATCCAAATGCCTAACAGCTACTCTCTCATTGGTTCTCCCTCTTCCCTTTCATCCTCTGCGAAATTGGCAAGCTGTGCGAACCAGGAGCTTAAAGGAGCTGTCTCTCCAAGTTGGGAGATTGATAGGAAAGCAGTTGGAATGTCAAACCGGAGCACCAGGAGAAGGGCTCTTCGTTGAGTTTTAGAAACCTTTCGTATTCACAGTGTGTCCATTCTCTAGGTTTCCCGTACACGTTATAGCTGTAGTAATATTCCCTTCAACCTGGAGAGCTGGGACCCATGGAATGGGTGCCATGCATTATTGCTTTAAAGGGTCTGCATTTGCTCACCCAATCTCACCAATCCTCTCAGTCCCAAGTGTCCAGCCTTATGCCACATCCAGCTGTCATTGTAGATAGGGTCATTCCAGGTTGCATCAGAGACCCTGAAGGAATTGTAAAGAATTTCCCTGTTTCTTTGTTTTGTTTTTGAAATTCCTTTTTAGAGTGGGTTTGAGCTGATTCTCGCTGCCATGTTTATGCCAGTCTAGACACACTTGATTCCCTTACGAAGACATATCAATACATAGGTTTTAAGATTCTTACTAGTCAGATCTATTCCTCTGCGGGAAATATGGGGTTTTGAGTCCCTTTCACTGAGGAAGGTGTAGGTCTTGTCTATTCCATAGTTGGTTTTTGGAACGGTACCTGTGCTTATATCAAACTCTGGTTTGATGTATCACCCCACCTCTCCTTCCCCCTTAAGCAGGCATAGGAGTGTTTTCTAAATGTGAGACTCTGTTCTCTTGCCTAACTCAGTTCATGTGTAGCCATGTTTACAGGAATTTCCTAAGTGATATCTTATGATAAGTTTCTTTTCCTGTGTGACTTCTTTCACTTAGAATCATCGTACCTGAATCCACTCATTTTGCTGCTACTGGTCTTAGGACATTGATTTCATGGCTGAGGGATATTCCATCGTATGTAAGTTCCACAATGTTTGGAACCATTTTTATATTTCCTGGGATATTTCAGGTGTACCCAGGTTGAGGTTCCTGTAAGCAGTGCAGCCCTCAATTTGGGGGTGGCTCTGTCTTATGGATTTTCAGTTTTCCCAAGGTATATTCCCTAGACTGGAAGTGCCCTTGGCTCTGTAGCTCTGTTGTTTACTTGTTTTAGGGAACACAATGCACTCCTCCAGTGAGGCAGTTGGCAACTTACATCCCGCCCATCAGCATAACAAGGCTCCCTGTTCTCCAGGGCCTGTCTTGCCTTTCTGGTTTTTACACATTTTGTGGATGTCCCTTTTGACCGGTGGGAAGTGATACTTCTTTGTAGTGCAGATTTGCATTGCCCGCTTGCTTGCTTGGCCAAAAAGGGCGTATGCGTTTTCTCCTGAATATATTCAGGAGAAAACGCATACGCCCTTTTTGGCCAAGTGCATCATTGTCGAAGTTGTGCCCCTCTTCCTGTGCTTTACAGGCGATTCCAACGTACCTCTTGAAATCTGTTTCCTGCTATTCTGCCTCGCTTTCAAGTCCGCCTCGTTGCCTTCCCTCAACAGATTTTTGGACGATAGTTGGCCTTGATTACTCTGCCAGTTTGTGAATTGCTGTGCCCCTGAGCTCCATTTTTCAACTCGTTTTTTGTGAGCTGAACGCAAGTCCAAACTTTTGGTTCAGGACCTATACTGTTTCCCGGTGGGTGGCTGAGACTTTGGTTAATTCTTCTTCCTGCCAGGAAATTAGAGTGACATGTGCCCATCCAAATGCCTAACAGCTACTCTCTCATTGGTTCTCCCTCTTCCCTTTCATCCTCTGCCAAATTGGCAATCTGTGCGAACCAGGAGCTTAAAGGGGCTGTCTCTCCAAGTTGGGAGATTGATAGGAAAGCAGTTGGAAAGTCAAACCGGAGCACCAGGAGAGGGACTCTTCGTTGAGTTTTATAAACCTTTCGTATTCACTGTGTGTCCATTCTCTAGGTTTCCCGTACACGTTATAGCTGTAGTAATATTCCCTTCAACCTGGAGAGCTGGGACCCAAGGAATGGGTGCCATGCATTATTGCTTTAAAGGGTCTGCATTTGCTCACCCAATCTCACCAATCCTCTCAGTCCCAAGTGTCCAGCCTTATGCCACATCCAGCTGTCATTGTAGATAGGGTCATTCCAGGTTGCATCAGAGACCCTGAAGGAATTGTAAAGAATTTCCCTGTTTCTTTGTTCTGTTTTTGAAATTCCTTTTTAGAGTGGGTTTGAGCTGATTCTCGCTGCCATGTTTATGCCAGTCTAGACACACTTGATTCCCTTACGGAGACATATCAATACATAGGTTTTAAGATTCTTACTAGTCAGATCTATTCCTCTGCGGGAAATATGGGGTTTTGAGTCCCTTTCACTGAGGAAGGTGTAGGTCTTGTCTATTCCATAGTTGGTTTTTGGAACGGTACCTGTGCTTATATCAAACTCTGGTTTGATGCATCACCCCCCCTCTCCTTCCCCCTTAAGCAGGCATAGGAGTGTTTTCTAAATGTGAGACTCTGTTCTCTTGCCTAACTCAGTTCATGTGTAGCCATGTTTACAGGATCTTCCTAAGTGATATCTTATGATAAGTTTCTTTTCCTGTGTGACTTCTTTCACTTAGAATCATCGTACCTGAATCCACTCATTTTGCTGCTACTGGTCTTATGACATTGATTTCATGGCTGAGGGATATTCCATCGTACGTAAGTTCCACAATGTTTGGAACCATTTTTATATTTCCTGGGATATTTCAGGTGTACCCAGGTTGAGGTTCCTGTAAGCAGTGCAGCCCTCAATTTGGGGGTGGCTCTGTCTTATGGATTTTCAGTTTTCCCAAGGTATATTCCCTAGACTGGAAGTGCCCTTGGCTCTGTAGCTCTGTTGTTTACTTGTTTTAGGGAACACAATGCACTCCTCCAGTGAGGCAGTTGGCAACTTACATCCCGCCCATCAGCATAACAAGGCTCCCTGTTCTCCAGGGCCTGTCTTGCCTTTCTGGTTTTTACACGTTTTGTGGATGTCCCTTTTGACCAGTGGGAAGTGATACTTCTTTGTAGTGCAGATTTGCATTGCCCACTTGCTTGCTTGGCCAAAAACAGCGTATGCGTTTTCTCCTGAATATATTCAGGAGAAAATGCATACGCTCTTTTTGGCCAAGTGCATCATTGTCGAAGTTGTGCCCCTCTTCCTGTGCTTTACAGGCGATTCCAACGTACCTCTTGAAATCTGTTTCCGGCTATTCTGCCTCGCTTTCAAGTCCGCCTCGTTGCCTTACCTCAACAGATTTTTGGACGATAGTTGGCCTTGATTACTCTGCCAGTTTGTGAATTGCTGTGCCCCTGAGCTCCATTTTTCAACTCGTTTTTTGTGAGCTGAACGCAACTCCAAACTTTTGGTTCAGGACCTATACTGTTTCCCGGTGGGTGGCTGAGACTTTGGTTAATTCTCCTTCCTGCCGGGAAATTAGAGTGACATGTGCCCATCCAAATGCCTAACAGCTACTCTGTCATTGGTTCTACCTCTTCCCTTTCATCCTCTGCGAAATTTGCAACCTGTGCGAACCAGGAGCTTAAAGGGGCTGTCTCTCCAAGTTGGGAGATTGAAAGGAAAGCAGTTGGAAAGTCAAACCGGAGCACCAGGAGAGGGACTCTTCGTTGAGTTTTAGAAACCTTTCGTATTCACAGTGTGTCCATTCTCTAGGATTCCCGTACATGTTATAGCTGTAGTAATATTCCCTTCAACCTGGAGAGCTGGGATCCATGGAATGGGTGCCATGCATTATTGCTTTAAAGGGTCTGCATTTGCTCACCCAATCTCACCAATCCTCTCAGTCCCAAGTGTCCAGCCTTATGCCACATCCAGCTGTCATTGTAGATAGGGTCATTCCAGGTTGCATCAGAGACCCTGAAGGAATTGTAAAGAATTTCCCTGTTTCTTTGTTTTGTTTTTGAAATTCCTTTTTAGAGTGGGTTTGAGCTGATTCTCGCTGCCATGTTTATGCCAGTCTAGACACACTTGATTCCCTTACGGAGACATATCAATACATAGGTTTTAAGATTCTTACTAGTCAGATATATTCCTTTGCGGGATATATGGGGTTTTGAGTCCCTTTCACTGAGGAAGGTGTAGGTCTTGTCTATTCCATAGTTGGTTTTTGGAACGGTACCTGTGCTTATATCAAACTCTGGTTTGATGCATCACCCCACCTCTCCTTCCCCCTTAAGCAGGCATAGGAGTGTTTTCTAAATGTGAGACTCTGTTCTCTTGCCTAACTCAGTTCATGTGTAGCCATGTTTACAGGATCTTCCTAAGTGATATCTTATGATAAGTTTCTTTTCCTGTGTGACTTCTTTCACTTAGAATCATCGTACCTGAATCCACTCATTTTGCTGCTACTGGTCTTATGACATTGATTTCATGGCTGAGGGATATTCCATCCTATATAAGTTCCACAATGTTTGGAACCATTTTTTTTATTTCCTGGGATATTTCAGGTGAACCCAGGTTGAGGTTCCTGTAAGCAGTGCAGCCCTCAATTTGGGGGTGGCTCTGTCTTATGGATTTTCACTTTACCCAAGGTATATTCCCTAGACTGGACGTGCCCTTGGCTCTGTAGCTCTGTTGTTTACTTGTTTTAGGGAACACAATGCACTCCTCCAGTGAGGCAGTTGGCAACTTACATCCCGCCCATCAGCATAACAAGGCTCCCTGTTCTCCAGGGCCTGTCTTGCCTTTCTGGTTTTTACACATTTTGTGGATGTCCCTTTTGACCGGTGGGAAGTGATACTTCTTTGTAGTGCAGATTTGCATGGCCCGCTTGCTTGCTTGGCCAAAAAGGGCGTATGCGTTTTCTCCTGAATATATTCAGGAGAAAACGCATACGCCCTTTTTGGCCAAGTGCATCATTGTCGAAGTTGTGCCCCTCTTCCTGTGCTTTACAGGCGATTCCAACGTACCTCTTGAAATCTGTTTCCTGCTATTCTGCCTCGCTTTCAAGTCCGCCTCGTTGCCTTCCCTCAACAGATTTTTGGACGATAGTTGGCCTTGATTACTCTGCCAGTTTGTGAATTGCTGTGCCCCTGAGCTCCATTTTTCAACTCGTTTTTTGTGAGCTGAACGCAAGTCCAAACTTTTGGTTCAGGACCTATACTGGTTCCCGGTGGGTGGCTGAGACTTTGGTTAATTCTTCTTCCTGCCGGGAAATTAGAGTGACATGTGCCCATCCAAATGCCTAACAGCTACTCTCTCATTGGTTCTCCCTCTTCCCTTTCATCCTCTGCGAAATTGGCAACCTGTGCGAACCAGGTGCTTAAAGGGGCTGTCTCTCCAAGTTGGGAGATTGACAGGAAAGCAGTTGGAAAGTCAAACCGGAGCACCAGGAGAGGGGCTCTTCGTTGAGTTTTAGAAACCTTTCGTATTCACAGTGTGTCCATTCTCTAGGTTTCCCGTACACGTTATAGCTGTAGTAATATTCCCTTCAACCTGGAGAGCTGGGACCCATGGAATGGGTGCCATGCATTATCGCTTTAAAGGGTCTGCATTTGCTCACCCAATCTCACCAATCCTCTCAGTCCCAAGTGTCCAGCCTTATGCCACATCCAGCTGTCATTGTAGATAGGGTCATTCCAGGTTGCATCAGAGACCCTGAAGTAATTGTAAAGAATTTCCCTGTTTCTTTGTTCTGTTTTTGAAATTCCTTTTTAGAGTGGGTTTGAGCTGATTCTCGCTGCCATGTTTATGCCAGTCTAGACACACTTGATTCCCTTACGGAGACATATCAATACATAGGTTTTAAGATTCTTACTAGTCAGATCTATTCCTCTGCGGGAAATATGGGGTTTTGAGTCCCTTTCACTGAGGAAGGTGTAGGTCTTGTCTATTCCATAGTTGGTTTTTGGAACGGTACCTGTACTTATATCAAACTCTGGTTTGATGCATCACCCCACCTCTCCTTCCCCCTTAAGCAGGCATAGGAGTGTATTCTAAATGTGAGACTCTGTTCTCTTGCCTAACTCAGTTCATGTGTAGCCATGTTTACAGGATCTTCCTAAGTGATATCTTATGATAAGTTTCTTTTCCTGTGTGACTTCTTTCACTTAGAATCATCGTACCTGAATCCACTCATTCTGCTGCTACTGGTCTTATGACATTGATTTCATGGCTGAGGGATATTCCATCGTACGTATGTTCCACAATGTTTGGAACAATTTTTATATTTCCTGGGATATTTCAGGTGTACCAAGGTTGAGGTTCCTGTAAGCAGTGCAGCCCTCATTTTGGGGGTGGCTCTGTCTTATGGATTTTCAGTTTTCCCAAGGTATATTCCCTAGACTGGAAGTGCCCTTGGCTCTGTAGCTCTGTTGTTTACTTGTTTTAGGGAACACAATGCACTCCTCCAGTGAGTCAGTTGGCAACTTACATCCTGCCCATCAGCATAACAAGGCTCCCTGTTCTCCAGGGCCTGTCTTGCCTTTCTGGTTTTTACACATTTTGTGGATGTCCCTTTTGAGCGGTGGGAAGTGATACTTCTTTGTAGTGCAGATTTGCATTGCCCGCTTGCTTGCTTGGCCAAAAAGGGCGTATGCGTTTTCTCCTGAATATATTCAGGAGAAAACGCATACGCCCTTTTTGGCCAAGTGCATCATTGTCGAAGTTGTGCCCCTCTTCCTGTGCTTTACAGGCGATTCCAACGTACCTCTTGAAATCTGTTTCCTGCTATTCTGCCTCGCTTTCAAGTCCGCCTCGTTGCCTTCACTCAACAGATTTTTGGACGATAGTTGGCCTTGATTACTCTGCCAGTTTGTGAATTGCTGTGCCCCTGAGCTCCATTTTTCAACTCGTTTTTTGTGAGCTGAACGCAACTCCAAACTTATGGTTCAGGACCTATACTGGTTCCCGGTGGGTGGCTGAGACTTTGGTTAATTCTTCTTCCTGCCGGGAAATTAGAGTGACATGTGCCCATCCAAATGCCTAACAGCTACTCTCTCATTGGTTCTCCCCCTTCCCTTTCATCCTCTGCGAAATTGGCAACCTGTGCGAACCAGGAGCTTAAAGGGGCTGTCTCTCCAAGTTGGGAGATTGATAGGAAAGCAGTTGGAATGTCAGACCGGAGCACCAGGAGAGGGACTCTTCGTTGCGATTTAGAAACCTTTCGTATTCACAGTGTGTCCATTCTCTAGGTTTCCCGTACATGTTATAGCTGTAGTAATATTCCCTTCAACCTGGAGAGCTGGGACCCATGGAATGGGTGCCATGCATTATTGCTTTAAAGGGTCTGCATTTGCTCACCCAATCTCACCAATCCTCTCAGTCCCAAGTGTCCAGCCTTATGCCACATCCAGCTGTCATTGTAGATAGGGTCATTCCAGGTTGCATCAGAGACCCTGAAGGAATTGTAAAGAATTTCCCTGTTTCTTTGTTCTGTTTTTGAAATTCCTTTTTAGAGTGGGTTTGAGCTGATTCTCGCTGCCATGTTTATGCCAGTCTAGACACACTTGATTCCCTTACGGAGAGATATCAATACATAGGTTTTAAGATTCTTACTAGTCAGATCTATTCCTCTGCGGGAAATATGGGGTTTTGAGTCCCTTTCACTGAGGAAGGTGTAGGTCTTGTCTATTCCATAGTTGGTTTTTGGAACGGTACCTGTGCTTATATCAAACTCTGGTTTGATGCATCACCCCCCCTCTCCTTCCCCCTTAAGCAGGCATAGGAGGGTTTTCTAAATGTGAGACTCTGTTCTCTTGCCTAACTCAGTTCATGTGTAGCCATGTTTACAGGATCTTCCTAAGTGATATCTTATGATAAGTTTCTTTTCCTGTGTGACTTCTTTCACTTAGAATCATCGTACCTGAATCCACTCATTTTGCTGCTACTGGTCTTATGACATTGATTTCATGGCTGAGGGATATTCCATCGTACGTAAGTTCCACAATGTTTGGAACCATTTTTATATTTCCTGGGATATTTCAGGTGTACCCAGGTTGAGGTTCCTGTAAGCAGTGCAGCCCTCAATTTGGAGCTGGCTCTGTCTTATGGATTTTCAGTTTTCCCAAGGTATATTCCCTAGACTGGAAGTGCCCTTGGCTCTGTAGCTCTGTTGTTTACTTGTTTTAGGGAACACAATGCACTCCTCCAGTGAGGCAGTTGGCAACTTACATCCCGCCCATCAGCATAACAAGGCTCCCTGTTCTCCAGGGCCTGTCTTGCCTTTCTGGTTTTTACACGTTTTGTGGATGTCCCTTTTGACCGGTGGGAAGTGATACTTCTTTGTAGTGCAGATTTGCATTGCCCACTTGCTTGCTTGGCCAAAAAGAGCGTATGCGTTTTCTCCTGAATATATTCAGGAGAAAATGCATACGCTCTTTTTGGCCAAGTGCATCATTGTCGAAGTTGTGCCCCTCTTCCTGTGCTTTACAGGCGATTCCAACGTACCTCTTGAAATCTGTTTCCTGCTATTCTGCCTCGCTTTCAAGTCCGCCTCGTTGCCTTACCTCAACAGATTTTTGGACGATAGTTGGCCTTGATTACTCTGCCAGTTTGTGAATTGCTGTGCCCCTGAGCTCCATTTTTCAACTCGTTTTTTGTGAGCTGAACGCAACTCCAAACTTTTGGTTCAGGACCTATACTGGTTCCCGGTGGGTGGCTAAGACTTTGGTTAATTCTCCTTCCTGCCGGGAAATTAGAGTGACATGTGCCCAACCAAATGCCTAACAGCTACTCTCTCATTGGTTCTCCCTCTTCCCTTTCATCCTCTGCCAAATTGGCAACCTGTGCGAACCAGGAGCTTAAAGGGGCTGTCTCTCCAAGTTGGGAGATTGATAGGAAAGCAGTTGGAAAGTCAAACCGGAGTACCAGGAGAGGGACTCTTCGTTGAGTTTTAGAAACCTTTCGTATTCACAGTGTGTCCATTCTGTAGGTTTCCCGTACATGTTATAGCTGTAGTAATATTCCCTTCAACCTGGAGAGCTGGGACGCATGGAATGGGTGCCATGCATTATTGCTTTAAAGGGTCTGCATTTGCTCACCCAATCTCACCAATCCTCTCAGTCCCAAGTGTCCAGCCTTATGCCACATCCAGCTGTCATTGTAGATAGGGTCATTCCAGGTTGCATCAGAGACCCTGAAGGAATTGTAAAGAATTTCCCTGTTTCTTTGTTTTGTTTTTGAAATTCCTTTTTAGAGTGGGTTTGAGCTGATTCTCGCTGCCATGTTTATGCCAGTCTAGACACACTTGATTCCCTTACGGAGACATATCAATACATAGGTTTTAAGATTCTTACTAGTCAGATCTATTCCTCTGCGGGAAATATGGGGTTTTGAGTCCCTTTCACTGAGGAAGGTGTAGGTCTTGTCTATTCCATAGTTGGTTTTTGGAACGGTACCTGTGCTTATATCAAACTCTGGTTTGATGCATCACCCCACCTCTCCTTCCCCCTTAAGCAGGCATAGGAGGGTTTTCTAAATGTGAGACTCTGTTCTCTTGCCTAACTCAGTTCATGTGTAGCCATGTTTACAGGATCTTCCTAAGTGATATCTTATGATAAGTTTCTTTTCCTGTGTGACTTCTTTCACTTAGAATCATCGTACCTGAATCCACTCATTTTGCTGCTACTGGTCTTAGGACATTGATTTCATGGCTGAGGGATATTCCATCGTACGTAAGTTCCACAATGTTTGGAACCATTTTTATATTTCCTGGGATATTTCAGGTGTACCCAGGTTGAGGTTCCTGTAAGCAGTGCAGCCCTCAATTTGGGGGTGGCTCTGTCTTATGGATTTTCAGTTTTCCCAAGGTATATTCCCTAGACTGGAAGTGCCCTTGGCTCTGTAGCTCTGTTGTTTACTTGTTTTAGGGAACACAATGCACTCCTCCAGTGAGGCAGTTGGCAACTTACATCCCGCCCATCAGCATAACAAGGCTCCCTGTTCTCCAGGGCCTGTCTTGCCTTTCTGGTTTTTACACATATTGTGGATGTCCCTTTTGACCGGTGGGAAGTGATACTTCTTTGTAGTGCAGATTTGCATTGCCCGCTTGCTTGCTTGGCCAAAAAGGGCGTATGCGTTTTCTCCTGAATATATTCAGGAGAAAACGCATACGCCCTTTTTGGCCAAGTGCATCATTGTCGAAGTTGTGCCCCTCTTCCTGTGCTTTACAGGCGATTCCAACGTACCTCTTGAAATCTGTTTCCTGCTATTCTGCCTCGCTTTCAAGTCCGCCTCGTTGCCTTACCTCAACAGATTTTTGGACGATAGTTGGCCTTGATTACTCTGCCAGTTTGTGAATTGCTGTGCCCCTGAGCTCCATTTTTCAACTCGTTTTTTGTGAGCTGAACGCAAGTCCAAACTTTTGGTTCAGGACCTATACTGGTTCCCGGTGGGTGGCTGAGACTTTGGTTAATTCTTCTTCCTGCCGGGAAATTAGAGTGACATGTGGCAATCCAAATGCCTAACAGCTACTCTCTCATTGGTTCTCCCTCTTCCCTTTCATCCTCTGCGAAATTGGCAAGCTGTGCGAACCAGGAGCTTAAAGGAGCTGTCTCTCCAAGTTGGGAGATTGATAGGAAAGCAGTTGGAATGTCAAACCGGAGCACCAGGAGAAGGGCTCTTCGTTGAGTTTTAGAAACCTTTCGTATTCACAGTGTGTCCATTCTCTAGGTTTCCCGTACACGTTATAGCTGTAGTAATATTCCCTTCAACCTGGAGAGCTGGGACCCATGGAATGGGTGCCATGCATTATTGCTTTAAAGGGTCTGCATTTGCTCACCCAATCTCACCAATCCTCTCAGTCCCAAGTGTCCAGCCTTATGCCACATCCAGCTGTCATTGTAGATAGGGTCATTCCAGGTTGCATCAGAGACCCTGAAGGAATTGTAAAGAATTTCCCTGTTTCTTTGTTTTGTTTTTGAAATTCCTTTTTAGAGTGGGTTTGAGCTGATTCTCGCTGCCATGTTTATGCCAGTCTAGACACACTTGATTCCCTTACGAAGACATATCAATACATAGGTTTTAAGATTCTTACTAGTCAGATCTATTCCTCTGCGGGAAATATGGGGTTTTGAGTCCCTTTCACTGAGGAAGGTGTAGGTCTTGTCTATTCCATAGTTGGTTTTTGGAACGGTACCTGTGCTTATATCAAACTCTGGTTTGATGTATCACCCCACCTCTCCTTCCCCCTTAAGCAGGCATAGGAGTGTTTTCTAAATGTGAGACTCTGTTCTCTTGCCTAACTCAGTTCATGTGTAGCCATGTTTACAGGAATTTCCTAAGTGATATCTTATGATAAGTTTCTTTTCCTGTGTGACTTCTTTCACTTAGAATCATCGTACCTGAATCCACTCATTTTGCTGCTACTGGTCTTAGGACATTGATTTCATGGCTGAGGGATATTCCATCGTATGTAAGTTCCACAATGTTTGGAACCATTTTTATATTTCCTGGGATATTTCAGGTGTACCCAGGTTGAGGTTCCTGTAAGCAGTGCAGCCCTCAATTTGGGGGTGGCTCTGTCTTATGGATTTTCAGTTTTCCCAAGGTATATTCCCTAGACTGGAAGTGCCCTTGGCTCTGTAGCTCTGTTGTTTACTTGTTTTAGGGAACACAATGCACTCCTCCAGTGAGGCAGTTGGCAACTTACATCCCGCCCATCAGCATAACAAGGCTCCCTGTTCTCCAGGGCCTGTCTTGCCTTTCTGGTTTTTACACATTTTGTGGATGTCCCTTTTGACCGGTGGGAAGTGATACTTCTTTGTAGTGCAGATTTGCATTGCCCGCTTGCTTGCTTGGCCAAAAAGGGCGTATGCGTTTTCTCCTGAATATATTCAGGAGAAAACGCATACGCCCTTTTTGGCCAAGTGCATCATTGTCGAAGTTGTGCCCCTCTTCCTGTGCTTTACAGGCGATTCCAACGTACCTCTTGAAATCTGTTTCCTGCTATTCTGCCTCGCTTTCAAGTCTGCCTCGTTGCCTTCCCTCAACAGATTTTTGGACGATAGTTGGCCTTGATTACTCTGCCAGTTTGTGAATTGCTGTGCCCCTGAGCTCCATTTTTCAACTCGTTTTTTGTGAGCTGAACGCAACTCCAAACTTTTGGTTCAGGACCTATACTGTTTCCCGGTGGGTGGCTGAGACTTTGGTTAATTCTTCTTCCTGCCAGGAAATTAGAGTGACATGTGCCCATCCAAATGCCTAACAGCTACTCTCTCATTGGTTCTCCCTCTTCCCTTTCATCCTCTGCCAAATTGGCAATCTGTGCGAACCAGGAGCTTAAAGGGGCTGTCTCTCCAAGTTGGGAGATTGATAGGAAAGCAGTTGGAAAGTCAAACCGGAGCACCAGGAGAGGGACTCTTCGTTGAGTTTTATAAACCTTTCGTATTCACAGTGTGTCCATTCTCTAGGTTTCCCGTACACGTTATAGCTGTAGTAATATTCCCTTCAACCTGGAGAGCTGGGACCCAAGGAATGGGTGCCATGCATTATTGCTTTAAAGGGTCTGCATTTGCTCACCCAATCTCACCAATCCTCTCAGTCCCAAGTGTCCAGCCTTATGCCACATCCAGCTGTCATTGTAGATAGGGTCATTCCAGGTTGCATCAGAGACCCTGAAGGAATTGTAAAGAATTTCCCTGTTTCTTTGTTCTGTTTTTGAAATTCCTTTTTAGAGTGGGTTTGAGCTGATTCTCGCTGCCATGTTTATGCCAGTCTAGACACACTTGATTCCCTTACGGAGACATATCAATACATAGGTTTTAAGATTCTTACTAGTCAGATCTATTCCTCTGCGGGAAATATGGGGTTTTGAGTCCCTTTCACTGAGGAAGGTGTAGGTCTTGTCTATTCCATAGTTGGTTTTTGGAACGGTACCTGTGCTTATATCAAACTCTGGTTTGATGCATCACCCCCCCTCTCCTTCCCCCTTAAGCAGGCATAGGAGTGTTTTCTAAATGTGAGACTCTGTTCTCTTGCCTAACTCAGTTCATGTGTAGCCATGTTTACAGGATCTTCCTAAGTGATATCTTATGATAAGTTTCTTTTCCTGTGTGACTTCTTTCACTTAGAATCATCGTACCTGAATCCACTCATTTTGCTGCTACTGGTCTTATGACATTGATTTCATGGCTGAGGGATATTCCATCGTACGTAAGTTCCACAATGTTTGGAACCATTTTTATATTTCCTGGGATATTTCAGGTGTACCCAGGTTGAGGTTCCTGTAAGCAGTGCAGCCCTCAATTTGGGGGTGGCTCTGTCTTATGGATTTTCAGTTTTCCCAAGGTATATTCCCTAGACTGGAAGTGCCCTTGGCTCTGTAGCTCTGTTGTTTACTTGTTTTAGGGAACACAATGCACTCCTCCAGTGAGGCAGTTGGCAACTTACATCCCGCCCATCAGCATAACAAGGCTCCCTGTTCTCCAGGGCCTGTCTTGCCTTTCTGGTTTTTACACGTTTTGTGGATGTCCCTTTTGACCAGTGGGAAGTGATACTTCTTTGTAGTGCAGATTTGCATTGCCCACTTGCTTGCTTGGCCAAAAACAGCGTATGCGTTTTCTCCTGAATATATTCAGGAGAAAATGCATACGCTCTTTTTGGCCAAGTGCATCATTGTCGAAGTTGTGCCCCTCTTCCTGTGCTTTACAGGCGATTCCAACGTACCTCTTGAAATCTGTTTCCTGCTATTCTGCCTCGCTTTCAAGTCCGCCTCGTTGCCTTACCTCAACAGATTTTTGGACGATAGTTGGCCTTGATTACTCTGCCAGTTTGTGAATTGCTGTGCCCCTGAGCTCCATTTTTCAGCTCGTTTTTTGTGAGCTGAACGCAACTCCAAACTTTTGGTTCAGGACCTATACTGTTTCCCGGTGGGTGGCTGAGACTTTGGTTAATTCTCCTTCCTGCCGGGAAATTAGAGTGACATGTGCCCATCCAAATGCCTAACAGCTACTCTGTCATTGGTTCTACCTCTTCCCTTTCATCCTCTGCGAAATTTGCAACCTGTGCGAACCAGGAGCTTAAAGGGGCTGTCTCTCCAAGTTGGGAGATTGAAAGGAAAGCAGTTGGAAAGTCAAACCGGAGCACCAGGAGAGGGACTCTTCGTTGAGTTTTAGAAACCTTTCGTATTCACAGTGTGTCCATTCTCTAGGATTCCCGTACATGTTATAGCTGTAGTAATATTCCCTTCAACCTGGAGAGCTGGGATCCATGGAATGGGTGCCATGCATTATTGCTTTAAAGGGTCTGCATTTGCTCACCCAATCTCACCAATCCTCTCAGTCCCAAGTGTCCAGCCTTATGCCACATCCAGCTGTCATTGTAGATAGGGTCATTCCAGGTTGCATCAGAGACCCTGAAGGAATTGTAAAGAATTTCCCTGTTTCTTTGTTTTGTTTTTGAAATTCCTTTTTAGAGTGGGTTTGAGCTGATTCTCGCTGCCATGTTTATGCCAGTCTAGACACACTTGATTCCCTTACGGAGACATATCAATACATAGGTTTTAAGATTCTTACTAGTCAGATATATTCCTTTGCGGGATATATGGGGTTTTGAGTCCCTTTCACTGAGGAAGGTGTAGGTCTTGTCTATTCCATAGTTGGTTTTTGGAACGGTACCTGTGCTTATATCAAACTCTGGTTTGATGCATCACCCCACCTCTCCTTCCCCCTTAAGCAGGCATAGGAGTGTTTTCTAAATGTGAGACTCTGTTCTCTTGCCTAACTCAGTTCATGTGTAGCCATGTTTACAGGATCTTCCTAAGTGATATCTTATGATAAGTTTCTTTTCCTGTGTGACTTCTTTCACTTAGAATCATCGTACCTGAATCCACTCATTTTGCTGCTACTGGTCTTATGACATTGATTTCATGGCTGAGGGATATTCCATCCTATATAAGTTCCACAATGTTTGGAACCATTTTTATATTTCCTGGGATATTTCAGGTGAACCCAGGTTGAGGTTCCTGTAAGCAGTGCAGCCCTCAATTTGGGGGTGGCTCTGTCTTATGGATTTTCACTTTACCCAAGGTATATTCCCTAGACTGGACGTGCCCTTGGCTCTGTAGCTCTGTTGTTTACTTGTTTTAGGGAACACAATGCACTCCTCCAGTGAGGCAGTTGGCAACTTACATCCCGCCCATCAGCATAACAAGGCTCCCTGTTCTCCAGGGCCTGTCTTGCCTTTCTGGTTTTTACACATTTTGTGGATGTCCCTTTTGACCGGTGGGAAGTGATACTTCTTTGTAGTGCAGATTTGCATGGCCCGCTTGCTTGCTTGGCCAAAAAGGGCGTATGCGTTTTCTCCTGAATATATTCAGGAGAAAACGCATATGCCCTTTTTGGCCAAGTGCATCATTGTCGAAGTTGTGCCCCTCTTCCTGTGCTTTACAGGCGATTCCAACGTACCTCTTGAAATCTGTTTCCTGCTATTCTGCCTCGCTTTCAAGTCCGCCTCGTTGCCTTCCCTCAACAGATTTTTGGACGATAGTTGGCCTTGATTACTCTGCCAGTTTGTGAATTGCTGTGCCCCTGAGCTCCATTTTTCAACTCGTTTTTTGTGAGCTGAACGCAAGTCCAAACTTTTGGTTCAGGACCTATACTGGTTCCCGGTGGGTGGCTGAGACTTTGGTTAATTCTTCTTCCTGCCGGGAAATTAGAGTGACATGTGCCCATCCAAATGCCTAACAGCTACTCTCTCATTGGTTCTCCCTCTTCCCTTTCATCCTCTGCGAAATTGGCAACCTGTGCGAACCAGGTGCTTAAAGGGGCTGTCTCTCCAAGTTGGGAGATTGACAGGAAAGCAGTTGGAAAGTCAAACCGGAGCACCAGGAGAGGGGCTCTTCGTTGAGTTTTAGAAACCTTTCGTATTCACAGTGTGTCCATTCTCTAGGTTTCCCGTACACGTTATAGCTGTAGTAATATTCCCTTCAACCTGGAGAGCTGGGACCCATGGAATGGGTGCCATGCATTATCGCTTTAAAGGGTCTGCATTTGCTCACCCAATCTCACCAATCCTCTCAGTCGCAAGTGTCCAGCCTTATGCCACATCCAGCTGTCATTGTAGATAGGGTCATTCCAGGTTGCATCAGAGACCCTGAAGTAATTGTAAAGAATTTCCCTGTTTCTTTGTTCTGTTTTTGAAATTCCTTTTTAGAGTGGGTTTGAGCTGATTCTCGCTGCCATGTTTATGCCAGTCTAGACACACTTGATTCCCTTACGGAGACATATCAATACATAGGTTTTAAGATTCTTACTAGTCAGATCTATTCCTCTGCGGGAAATATGGGGTTTTGAGTCCCTTTCACTGAGGAAGGTGTAGGTCTTGTCTATTCCATAGTTGGTTTTTGGAACGGTACCTGTACTTATATCAAACTCTGGTTTGATGCATCACCCCACCTCTCCTTCCCCCTTAAGCAGGCATAGGAGTGTATTCTAAATGTGAGACTCTGTTCTCTTGCCTAACTCAGTTCATGTGTAGCCATGTTTACAGGAATTTCCTAAGTGATATCTTATGATAAGTTTCTTTTCCTGTGTGACTTCTTTCACTTAGAATCATCGTACCTGAATCCACTCATTCTGCTGCTACTGGTCTTATGACATTGATTTCATGGCTGAGGGATATTCCATCGTACGTATGTTCCACAATGTTTGGAACAATTTTTATATTTCCTGGGATATTTCAGGTGTACCAAGGTTGAGGTTCCTGTAAGCAGTGCAGCCCTCATTTTGGGGGTGGCTCTGTCTTATGGATTTTCAGTTTTCCCAAGGTATATTCCCTAGACTGGAAGTGCCCTTGGCTCTGTAGCTCTGTTGTTTACTTGTTTTAGGGAACACAATGCACTCCTCCAGTGAGTCAGTTGGCAACTTACATCCTGCCCATCAGCATAACAAGGCTCCCTGTTCTCCAGGGCCTGTCTTGCCTTTCTGGTTTTTACACATTTTGTGGATGTCCCTTTTGAGCGGTGGGAAGTGATACTTCTTTGTAGTGCAGATTTGCATTGCCCGCTTGCTTGCTTGGCCAAAAAGGGCGTATGCGTTTTCTCCTGAATATATTCAGGAGAAAACGCATACGCCCTTTTTGGCCAAGTGCATCATTGTCGAAGTTGTGCCCCTCTTCCTGTGCTTTACAGGCGATTCCAACGTACCTCTTGAAATCTGTTTCCTGCTATTCTGCCTCGCTTTCAAGTCCGCCTCGTTGCCTTCCCTCAACAGATTTTTGGACGATAGTTGGCCTTGATTACTCTGCCAGTTTGTGAATTGCTGTGCCCCTGAGCTCCATTTTTCAACTCGTTTTTTGTGAGCTGAACGCAACTCCAAACTTTTGGTTCAGGACCTATACTGTTTCCCGGTGGGTGGCTGAGACTTTGGTTAATTCTTCTTCCTGCCGGGAAATTAGAGTGACATGTGCCCATCCAAATGCCTAACAGCTACTCTCTCATTGGTTCTCCCCCTTCCCTTTCATCCTCTGCGAAATTGGCAACCTGTGCGAACCAGGAGCTTAAAGGGGCTGTCTCTCCAAGTTGGGAGATTGATAGGAAAGCAGTTGGAATGTCAGACCGGAGCACCAGGAGAGGGACTCTTCGTTGCGATTTAGAAACCTTTCGTATTCACAGTGTGTCCATTCTCTAGGTTTCCCGTACATGTTATAGCTGTAGTAATATTCCCTTCAACCTGGAGAGCTGGGACCCATGGAATGGGTGCCATGCATTATTGCTTTAAAGGGTCTGCATTTGCTCACCCAATCTCACCAATCCTCTCAGTCCCAAGTGTCCAGCCTTATGCCACATCCAGCTGTCATTGTAGATAGGGTCATTCCAGGTTGCATCAGAGACCCTGAAGGAATTGTAAAGAATTTCCCTGTTTCTTTGTTTTGTTTTTGAAATTCCTTTTTAGAGTGGGTTTGAGCTGATTCTCGCTGCCATGTTTATGCCAGTCTAGACACACTTGATTCCCTTACGGAGACATATCAATACATAGGTTTTAAGATTCTTACTAGTCAGATCTATTCCTCTGCGGGAAATATGGGGTTTTGAGTCCCTTTCACTGAGGAAGGTGTAGGTCTTGTCTATTCCATAGTTGGTTTTTGGAACGGTACCTGTGCTTATATCAAACTCTGGTTTGATGCATCACCCCCCCTCTCCTTCCCCCTTAAGCAGGCATAGGAGTGTTTTCTAAATGTGAGACTCTGTTCTCTTGCCTAACTCAGTTCATGTGTAGCCATGTTTACAGGATCTTCCTAAGTGATATCTTATGATAAGTTTCTTTTCCTGTGTGACTTCTTTCACTTAGAATCATCGTACCTGAATCCACTCATTTTGCTGCTACTGGTCTTAGGACATTGATTTCATGGCTGAGGGATATTCCATCGTACGTAATTTCCACAATGTTTGGAACCATTTTTATATTTCCTGGGATATTTCAGGTGTACCCAGGTTGAGGTTCCTGTAAGCAGTGCAGCCCTCAATTTGGGGGTGGCTCTGTCTTATGGATTTTCAGTTTTCCCAAGGTATATTCCCTAGACTGGAAGTGCCCTTGGCTCTGTAGCTCTGTTGTTTACTTGTTTTAGGGAACACAATGCACTCCTCCAGTGAGGCAGTTGGCAACTTACATCCCGCCCATCAGCATAACAAGGCTCCCTGTTCTCCAGGGCCTGCCTTGCCTTTCTGGTTTTTACACATTTTGTGGATGTCCCTTTTGACCGGTGGGAAGTGATACTTCTTTGTAGTGCAGATTTGCATTGCCCGCTTGCTTGCTTGGCCAAAAAGGGCGTATGCGTTTTCTCCTGAATATATTCAGGAGAAAACGCATACGCCCTTTTTGGCCAAGTGCATCATTGTCGAAGTTGTGCCCCTCTTCCTGTGCTTTACAGGCGATTCCAACGTACCTCTTGAAATCTGTTTCCTGCTATTCTGCCTCGCTTTCAAGTCCGCCTCGTTGCCTTCCCTCAACAGATTTTTGGACGATAGTTGGCCCTGATTACTCTGCCAGTTTGTGAATTGCTGTGCCCCTGAGCTCCATTTTTCAACTCGTTTTTTGTGAGCTGAACGCAAGTCCACACTTTTGGTTCAGGACCTATACTGGTTCCCGGTGGGTGGCTGAGACTTTGGTTAATTCTTCTTCCTGCCGGGAAATTAGAGTGACATGTGCCCATCCAAATGCCTAACAGCTACTCTCTCATTGGTTCTCCCTCTTCCCTTTCATCCTCTGCCAAATTGGCAACCTGTGCGAACCAGGAGCTTAAAGGGGCTGTCTCTCCAAGTTGGGAGATTGATAGGAAAGCAGTTGGAAAGTCAGACCGGAGCACCAGGAGAGGGACTCTTCGTTGAGTTTTAGAAACCTTTCGTATTCACAGTGTGTCCATTCTCTAGGTTCCCCGTACATGTTATAGCTGTAGTAATATTCCCTTCAACCTGGAGAGCTGGGACCCATGGAATGGGTGCCATGCATTATTGCTTTAAAGGGTCTGCATTTGCTCACCCAATCTCACCAATCCTCTCAGTCCCAAGTGTCCAGCCTTATGCCACATCCAGCTGTCATTGTAGATAGGGTCATTCCAGGTTGCATCAGAGACCCTGAATGAATTGTAAAGAATTTCCCTGTTTCTTTGTTTTGTTTTTGAAATTCCTTTTTAGAGTGGGTTTGAGCTGATTCTCGCTGCCATGTTTATGCCAGTCTAGACACACTTGATTCCCTTACGGAGACATATCAATACATAGGTTTTAAGATTCTTACTAGTCAGATCTATTCCTCTGCGGGAAATATGGGGTTTTGAGTCCCTTTCACTGAGGAAGGTGTAGGTCTTGTCTATTCCATAGTTGGTTTTTGGAACGGTACCTGTGCTTATATCAAACTCTGGTTTGATGCATCACCCTCCCCCTCCTTCCCCCTTAAGCAGGCATAGGAGTGTTTTCTAAATGTGAGACTCTGTTCTCTTGCCTAACTCAGTTCATGTGTAGCCATGTTTACAGGATCTTCCTAAGTGATATCTTATGATAAGTTTCTTTTCCTGTGTGACTTCTTTCACTTAGAATCATTGTACCTGAATCCACTCATTTTGCTGCTACTGGTCTTATGACATTGATTTCATGGCTGAGGGATATTCCATCGTACGTAAGTTCCACAATGTTTGGAACCATTTTTATATTTCCTGGGATATTTCAGGTGTACCCAGGTTGAGGTTCCTGTAAGCAGTGCAGCCCTCAATTTGGGGGTGGCTCTGTCTTATGGATTTTCAATTTTCCCAAGGTATATTCCCTAGACTGGACGTGCCCTTGGCTCTGTAGCTCTGTTGTTTACTTGTTTTAGGGAACACAATGCCCTCATCCAGTGAGGCAGTTGGCAACTTACATCCCGCCCATCAGCATAACAAGGCTCCCTGTTCTCCAGGGCCTGTCTTGCCTTTCTGGTTTTTACACATTTTGTGGATGTCCCTTTTGACCGGTGGGAAGTGATACTTCTTTGTAGTGCAGATTTGCATTGCCCGCTTGCTTGCTTGGCCAAAAAGGGCGTATGCGTTTTCTCCTGAATATATTCAGGAGAAAACGCATACGCCCTTTTTGGCCAAGTGCATCATTGTCGAAGTTGTGCCCCTCTTCCTGTGCTTTACAGGCGATTCCAACGTACCTCTTGAAATCTGTTTCCTGCTATTCTGCCTCGCTTTCAAGTCCGCCTCGTTGCCTTCCCTCAACAGATTTTTGGACGATAGTTGGCCTTGACTACTCTGCCAGTTTGTGAATTGCTGTGCCCCTGAGCTCCATTTTTCAACTCGTTTTTTGTGAGCTGAACGCAAGTCCAAACTTTTGTTTCAGGACCTATACTGGTTCCCGGTGGGTGGCTGAGACTTTGGTTAATTCTTCTTCCTGCCGGGAAATTAGAGTGACATGTGCCCATCCAAATGCCTAACAGCTACTCTCTCATTGGTTCTCCCTCTTCCCTTTCATCCTCTGCGAAATTGGCAACCTGTGCGAACCAGGAGCTTAAAGGGGCTGTCTCTCCAAGTTGGGAGATTGATAGGAAAGCAGTTGGAAAGTCAATTCGGAGCACCAGGAGAGGGGCTCTTCGTTGAGTTTTAGAAACCTTTCGTATTCACAGTGTGTCCATTCTCTAGGTATCCCGTACACGTTATAGCTTTAGTAATATTCCCTTCAACCTGGAGAGCTGGGACCCATGGAATGGGTGCCATGCATTATTGCTTTAAAGGGTCTGCATTTGCTCACCCAATCTCACCAATCCTCTCTGTCCAAAGTGTCCAGCCTTATGCCACATCCAGCTGTCATTGTAGATAGGGTCATTCCAGGTTGCATCAGAGACCCTGAAGGAATTGTAAAGAATTTCCCTGTTTCTTTGTTCTGTTTTTGAAATTCCTTTTTAGAGTGGGTTTGAGCTAATTCTCGCTGCCATGTTTATGCCAGTCTAGACACACTTGATTCCCTTATGGTGACATATCAATACATAGGTTTTAAGATTCTTACTAGTCAGATCTATTCCTCTGCGGGAAATATGGGGTTTTGAGTCCCTTTCACTGAGGAAGGTGTAGGTCTTGTCTATTCCATAGTTGGTTTTTGGAACGGTACCTGTGCTTATATCAAACTCTGGTTTGATGCATTTCCCCACCTCTCCTTCCCCCTTAAGCAGGCATAAGAGTGTTTTCTAAATGTGAGACTCTGTTCTCTTGCCTAACTCAGTTCATGTGTAGCAATGTTTACAGGATCTTCCTAAGTGATACCTTATGATAAGTTTCTTTTCCTGTGTGACTACTTTCACTTAGAATCATCGTACCCGAATCCACTCATTTTGCTGCTACTGGTCTTAGGACATTGATTTCATGGCTGAGGGATATTCCATCGTACGTAAGTTCCACAATGTTTGGAACAATTTTTATATTTCCTGGGATATTTCAGGTGTACCCAGGTTGAGGTTCCTGTAAGCAGTGCAGCCCTCAATTTGGGGGTGGCTCTGTCTTATGGATTTTCAGTTTTCCCAAGGTATATTCCCTAGACTGGAAGTGCCCTTGGCTCTGTAGCTCTGTTGTTTACTTGTTTTAGGGAGCACAATGCACTCCTCCAGTGAGGCAGTTGGCAACTTACATCCTGCCCATCAGCATAACAAGACTCCCTGTTCTCCAGGGCCTGTCTTGCCTTTCTGGTTTTTACATATTTTGTGGATGTCCCTTTTGAATGGTGGGAAGTGATACTTCTTTGTAGTGCAGATTTGCATTGCCCGCTTGCTTGCTTGGCCAAAAAGGGCGTATGCGTTTTCTCCTGAATATATTCAGGAGAAAACGCATACGCCCTTTTTGGCCAAGTGCATCATTGTCGAAGTTGTGCCCCTCTTCCTGTGCTTTACAGGCGATTCCAACGTACCTCTTGAAATCTGTTTCCTGCTATTCTGCCTCGCTTTCAAGTGCGCCTCGTTGCCTTCCCTCAACAGATTTTTGGACGATAGTTGGCCTTGATTACTCTGCCAGTTTGTGAATTGCTGTGCCCCTGAACTCCATTTTTTTTTTTTTTCTTTTTGCGGGATGCGGGCCTCTCACTGTTGTGGCCTCTCCCGTTGCGGAGCACAGGCTCCGGATGCGCAGGCCCAGCGGCCATGGCTCACGGGCCCAGCCGCTCCGCGGCATATGGGATCCTCCCAGACCGGGGCACGAACCCGTATCCCCTGCATCGGCAGGCGGACTCTCAACCACTGCGCCACCAGGGAGGCCCCTGAACTCCATTTTTCAACTCGTTTTTTGTGAGCTGAACGCAAGTCCAAACTTTTGGTTCAGGACCTATACTGGTTCCCGGTGGGTGGCTGAGACTTTGGTTAATTCTTCTTCCTGCCAGGAAATTAGAGTGACATGTGCCCAACCAAATGCCTAACAGCTACTCTCTCATTGGTTCTCCCTCTTCCCTTTCATCCTCTGCCAAATTGGCAACCTGTGCGAACCAGGAGCTTAAAGGGTCTGTCTCTCCAAGTTGGGAGATTGATAGGAAAGCAGTTGGAAAGTCAGACCGGAGCACCACGAGAGGGACTCTTCGTTGAGTTTTAGAAACCTTTCGTATTCACAGTGTGTCCATTCTCTAGGTTTCCCGTACATGTTATAGCTGTAGTAATATTCCCTTCAACCTGGAGAGCTGGGACCCATGGAATGGGTGCCATGCATTATTGCTTTAAAGGGTCTGCATTTGCTCACCCAATCTCACCAATCCTCTCAGTCCCAAGTGTCCAGCCTTATGCCACATCCAGCTGTCATTGTAGATAGGGTCATTCCAGGTTGCATCAGAGACCCTGAAGGAATTGTAAAGAATTTCCCTGTTTCTTTGTTTTGTTTTTGAAATTCCTTTTTAGAGTGGGTTTGAGCTGATTCTCGCTGCCATGTTTATGCCAGTCTAGACACACTTGATTCCCTTACGGAGACATATCAATACATAGGTTTTAAGATTCTTACTAGTCAGATCTATTCCTCTGCGGGAAATATGGGGTTTTGAGTCCCTTTCACTGAGGAAGGTGTAGGTCTTGTCTATTCCATAGTTGGTTTTTGGAACGGTACCTGTGCTTATATCAAACTCTGGTTTGATGCATCACCCCCCCTCTCCTTCCCCCTTAAGCAGGCATAGGAGTGTTTTCTAAATGTGAGACTCTGTTCTCTTGCCTAACTCAGTTCATGTGTAGCCATGTTTACAGGATCTTCCTAAGTGATATCTTATGATAAGTTTCTTTTCCTGTGTGACTTCTTTCACTTAGAATCATCGTACCTGAATCCACTCATTTTGCTGCTACTGGTCTTAGGACATTGATTTCATGGCTGAGGGATATTCCATCGTGCGTAAGTTCCACGATGTTTGGAACCATTTTTATATTTCTTGCGATATTTCAGGTGTACCCAGGTTGAGGTTCCTGTAAGCAGTGCAGCCCTCAATTTGGGGGTGGCTCTGTCTTATGGATTTTCAGTTTTCCCAAGGTATATTCCCTAGACTGGAAGTGCCCTTGGCTCTGTAGCTCTGTTGTTTACTTGTTTTAGGGAACACAATGCACTCCTCCAGTGAGGCAGTTGGCAACTTACATCCCGCCCATCAGCATAACAAGGCTCCCTGTTCTCCAGGGCCTGTCTTGCCTTTCTGGTTTTTACACATTTTGTGGATGTCCCTTTTGACCGGTGGGAAGTGATACTTCTTTGTAGTGCAGAGTTGCATTGCCCGCTTGCTTGCTTGGCCAAAAAGGGCGTATGCGTTTTCTCCTGAATATATTCAGGAGAAAACGCATATGCCCTTTTTGGCCAAGTGCATCATTGTCGAAGTTGTGCCCCTCTTCCTGTGCTTTACAGGCGATTCCAACGTACCTCTTGAAATCTGTTTCCTGCTATTCTGCCTCGCTTTCAAGTCCGCCTCGTTGCCTTCCCTCACCAGATTTTTGGACGATAGTTGGCCTTGATTACTCTGCCAGTTTGTGAATTGCTGTGCCCCTGAGCTCCATTTTTCAACTCGTTTTTTGTGAGCTGAACGCAAGTCCAAACTTTTGGTTCAGGACCTATACTGGTTCCCGGTGGGTGGCTGAGACTTTGGTTAATTCTTCTTCCTGCCAGGAAATTAGAGTGACATGTGCCCAACCAAATGCCTAACAACTACTCTCTCATTGGTTCTCCCTCTTCCCTTTCATCCTCTGCCAAATTGGCAACCTGTGCGAACCAGGAGCTTAAAGGGGCTGTCTCTCCAAGTTGGGAGATTGATAGGAAAGCAGTTGGAAAGTCAAACCGGAGCACCAGGAGAGGGACTCTTCGTTGAGTTTTAGAAACCTTTCGTATTCACAGTGTGTCCATTCTCTAGGTTTCCCGTACATGTTATAGCTGTAGTAATATTCCCTTCAACCTGGAGAGCTGGGACCCATGGAATGGGTGCCATGCATTATTGCTTTAAAGGGTCTGCATTTGCTCACCCAATCTCACCAATCCTCTCAGTCCCAAGTGTCCAGCCTTATGCCACATCCAGCTGTCATTGTAGATAGGGTCATTCCAGGTTGCATCAGAGACTCTGAGGGAATTGTAAAGAATTTCCCTGTTTCTTTGTTTTGTTTTTGAAATTCCTTTTTAGAGTGGGTTTGAGCTGATTCTCGCTGCCATGTTTATGCCAGTCTAGACACACTTGATTCCCTTACGGAGACATATCAATACATAGGTTTTAAGATTCTTACTAGTCAGATCTATTCCTCTGCGGGAAATATGGGGTTTTGAGTCCCTTTCACTGAGGAAGGTGTAGGTCTTGTCTATTCCATAGTTGGTTTTTGGAACGGTACCTGTGCTTATATCAAACTCTGATTTGATGCATCACCCCCCCTCTCCTTCCCCCTTAAGCAGGCATAGGAGTGTTTTCTAAATGTGAGACTCTGTTCTCTTGCCTAACTCAGTTCATGTGTAGCCATGTTTACAGGATCTTCCTAAGTGATATCTTATGATAAGTTTCTTTTCCTGTGTGACTTCTTTCACTTAGAATCATCGTACCTGAATCCACTCATTTTGCTGCTACTGGTCTTAGGACATTGATTTCATGGCCGAGGGATATTCCATCGTACGTAAGTTCCACAATGTTTGGAACCACTTTTATATTTCCTGGGATATTTCAGGTGTACCCAGGTTGAGGTTCCTGTAAGCAGTGCAGCCCTCAATTTGGGGGTGGCTCTGTCTTATGGATTTTCAGTTTTCCCAAGGTATATTCCCTAGACTGGAAGTGCCCTTGGCTCTGTAGCTCTGTTGTTTACTTGTTTTAGGGAACACAATGCACTCCTCCAGTGAGGCAGTTGGCAACTTACATCCCACCCATCAGAATAACAAGGCTCCCTGTTCTCCAGGGCCTGTCTTGCCTTTCTGGTTTTTACACATTTTGTGGATGTCCCTTTTGACCGGTGGGAAGTGATACTTCTTTGTAGTGCAGATTTGCATTGCCCGCTTGCTTGCTTGGCCAAAAAGGGCGTATGCGTTTTCTCCTGAATATATTCAGGAGAAAACGCATACGCCATTTTGGCCAAGTGCATCATTGTCGAAGTTGTGCCCCTCTTCCTGTGCTTTACAGGCGATTCCAACGTACCTCTTGAAATCTGTTTCCTGCTATTCTGCCTCGCTTTCAAGTCCGCCTCGTTGCCTTCCCTCACCAGATTTTTGGACGATAGTTGGCCTTGATTACTCTGCCAGTGTGTGAATTGCTGTGCCCCTGAGCTCCATTTTTCAACTCGTTTTTTGTGAGCTGAACGCAAGTCCAAACTTTTGGTTCAGGACCTATACTGGTTCCCGGTGGGTGGCTGAGACTTTGGTTAATTCTTCTTCCTGCCAGGAAATTAGAGTGACATGTGCCCAACCAAATGCCTAACAACTACTCTCTCATTGGTTCTCCCTCTTCCCTTTCATCCTCTGCCAAATTGGCAACCTGTGCGAACCAGGAGCTTAAAGGGGCTGTCTCTCCAAGTTGGGAGATTGATAGGAAAGCAGTTGGAAAGTCAAACCGGAGCACCAGGAGAGGGACTCTTCGTTGAGTTTTAGAAACCTTTCGTATTCACAGTGTGTCCATTCTCTAGGTTTCCCGTACATGTTATAGCTGTAGTAATATTCCCTTCAACCTGGAGAGCTGGGACCCATGGAATGGGTGCCATGCATTATTGCTTTAAAGGGTCTGCATTTGCTCACCCAATCTCACCAATCCTCTCAGTCCCAAGTGTCCAGCCTTATGCCACATCCAGCTGTCATTGTAGATAGGGTCATTCCAGGTTGCATCAGAGACCCTGAAGGAATTGTAAAGAATTTCCCTGTTTCTTTGTTTTGTTTTTGAAATTCCTTTTTAGAGTGGGTTTGAGCTGATTCTCGCTGCCATGTTTATGCCAGTCTAGACACACTTGATTCCCTTACGGAGACATATCAATACATAGGTTTTAAGATTCTTACTACTCAGATCTATTCCTCTGCGGGAAATATGGGGTTTTGAGTCCCTTTCACTGAGGAAGGTGTAGGTCTTGTCTATTCCATAGTTGGTTTTTGGAACGGTACCTGTGCTTATATCAAACTCTGGTTTGATGCATCACCCCCCCTCTCCTTCCCCCTTAAGCAGGCATAGGAGTGTTTTCTAAATGTGAGACTCTGTTCTCTTGCCTAACTCAGTTCATGTGTAGCCATGTTTACAGGATCTTCCTAAGTGATATCTTATGATAAGTTTCTTTTCCTGTGTGACTTCTTTCACTTAGAATCATCGTACCTGAATCCACTCATTTTGCTGCTACTGGTCTTAGGACATTGATTTCATGGCTGAGGGATATTCCATCGTGCGTAAGTTCCACGATGTTTGGAACCATTTTTATATTTCCTGCGATATTTCAGGTGTACCCAGGTTGAGGTTCCTGTAAGCAGTGCAGCCCTCAACTTGGGGGTGGCTCTGTCTTATGGATTTTCAGTTTTCCCAAGGTATATTCCCTAGACTGGAAGTGCCCTTGGCTCTGTAGCTCTGTTGTTTACTTGTTTTAGGGAACACAATGCACTCTTCCAGTGAGGCAGTTGGCAACTTACATCCCGCCCATCAGCATAACAAGGCTCCCTGTTCTCCAGGGCCTGTCTTGCCTTTCTGGTTTTTACACATTTTGTGGATGTCCCTTTTGACCGGTGGGAAGTGATACTTCTTTGTAGTGCAGAGTTGCATTGCCCGCTTGCTTGCTTGGCCAAAAAGGGCGTATGCGTTTTCTCCTGAATATATTCAGGAGAAAACGCATACGCCCTTTTTGGCCAAGTGCATCATTGTCGAAGTTGTGCCCCTCTTCCTGTGCTTTACAGGCGATTCCAACGTACCTCTTGAAATCTGTTTCCTGCTATTCTGCCTCGCTTTCAAGTCCGCCTCGTTGCCTTCCCTCAACAGATTTTTGGACGATAGTTGGCCTTGATTACTCTGCCAGTTTGTGAATTGCTGTGCCCCTGAGCTCCATTTTTCAACTCGTTTTTTGTGAGCTGAACGCAAGTGCAAACTTTTGGTTCAGGACCTATACTGGTTCCCGGTGGGTGGCTGAGACTTTGGTTAATTCTTCTTCCTGCCAGGAAATTAGAGTGACATGTGCCCAACCAAATGCCTAACAACTACTCTCTCATTGGTTCTCCCTCTTCCCTTTCATCCTCTGCCAAATTGGCAACCTGTGCGAACCAGGAGCTTAAAGGGGCTGTCTCTCCAAGTTGGGAGATTGATAGGAAAGCAGTTGGAAAGTCAAACCGGAGCACCAGGAGAGGGACTCTTCGTTGAGTTTTAGAAACCTTTCGTATTCACAGTGTGTCCATTCTCTAGGTTTCCCGTACATGTTATAGCTGTAGTAATATTCCCTTCAACCTGGAGAGCTGGGACCCATGGAATGGGTGCCATGCATTATTGCTTTAAAGGGTCTGCATTTGCTCACCCAATCTCACCAATCCTCTCAGTCCCAAGTGTCCAGCCTTATGCCACATCCAGCTGTCATTGTAGATAGGGTCATTCCAGGTTGCATCAGAGACCCTGAAGGAATTGTAAAGAATTTCCCTGTTTCTTTGTTCTGTTTTTGAAATTCCTTTTTAGAGTGGGTTTGAGCTGATTCTCGCTGCCATGTTTATGCCAGTCTAGACACACTTGATTCCCTTACGGAGACATATCAATACATAGGTTTTAAGATTCTTACTAGTCAGATCTATTCCTCTGCGGGAAATATGGGGTTTTGAGTCCCTTTCACTGAGGAAGGTGTAGGTCTTGTCTATTCCATAGTTGGTTTTTGGAACGGTACCTGTGCTTATATCAAACTCTGGTTTGATGCATCAACCCCCCTCTCCTTCCCCCTTAAGCAGGCATAGGAGTGCTTTCTAAATGTGAGTCTCTGTTCTCTTGCCTAACTCAGTTCATGTGTAGCCATGTTTACAGGATCTTCCTAAGTGATATCTTATGATAAGTTTCTTTTCCTGTGTGACTTCTTTCACTTAGAATCATCGTACCTGAATCCACTCATTTTGCTGCTACTGGTCTTAGGACATTGATTTCATGGCTGAGGGATATTCCATCGTACGTAAGTTCCACAATGTTTGGAACCATTTTTATATTTCCTGGGATATTTCAGGTGTACCCAGGTTGAGGTTCCTGTAAGCAGTGCAGCCCTCAATTTGGGGGTGGCTCTGTCTCATGGATTTTCACTTTTCCCAAGGTATATTCCCTAGACTGGAAGTGCCCTTGGCTCTGTAGCTCTGTTGTTTACTTGCTTTAGGGAACACAATGCACTCCTCCAGTGAGGCAGTTGGCAACTTACATCCCGCCCATCAGCATAACAAGGCTCCCTGTTCTCCAGGGCCTGTCTTGCCTTTCTGGTTTTTACACATTTTGTGGATGTCCCTTTTGACCGGTGGGAAGTGATACTTCTTTGTAGTGCAGATTTGCATTGCCCGCTTGCTTGCTTGGCCAAAAAGGGCGTATGCGTTTTCTCCTGAATATATTCAGGAGAAAACGCATACGCCCTTTTTGGCCAAGTGCATCATTGTCGAAGTTGTGCCCCTCTTCCTGTGCTTTACAGGCGATTCCAACGTACCTCTTGAAATCTGTTTCCTGCTATTCTGCCTCGCTTTCAAGTCCGCCTCGGTGCCTTCCCTCAACAGATTTTTGGACGATAGTTGGCCTTGATTACTCTGCCAGTTTGTGAATTGCTGTGCCCCTGAGCTCCATTTTTCAACTCGTTTTTTGTGAGCTGATCGCAAGTCCAAACTTTTGGTTCAGGACCTATACTGGTTCCCGGTGGGTGGCTGAGACTTTGGTTAATTCTTCTTCCTGCCGGGAAATTAGAGTGACATGTGCCCATCCAAATGCCTAACAGCTACTCTCTCATTGGTTCTCCCTCTTCCCTTTCATCCTCTGCCAAATTGGCAACCTGTGCGAACCAGGAGCTTAAAGGGGCTGTCTTTCCAAGTTGGGAGATTTATAGGAAAGCAGTTGGAAAGTCAGACCGGAGCACCACGAGAGGGACTCTTCGTTGAGTTTTAGAAACCTTTCGTATTCACAGTGTGTCCATTCTCTAGGTATCCCGTACATGTTATAGCTGTAGTAATATTCCCTTCAACCTGGAGAGCTGGGACCCATGGAATGGGTGCCATGCATTATTGCTTTAAAGGGTCTGCATTTGCTCACCCAATCTCACCAATCCTCTCAGTCCCAAGTGTCCAGCCTTATGCCACATCCAGCTGTCATTGTAGAGAGGGTCATTCCAGGTTGCATCAGAGACCCTGAAGGAATTGTAAAGAATTTCCCTGTTTCTTTGTTTTGTTTTTGAAATTCCTTTTTAGAGTGGGTTTGATCTGATTCTCGCTGCCATGTTTATGCCAGTCTAGACACACTTGATTCCCTTACGGAGACATATCAATACATAGGTTTTAAGATTCTTACTAGTCAGATCTATTCCTCTGCGGGAAATATGGGGTTTTGAGTCCCTTTCACTGAGGAAGGTGTAGGTCTTGTCTATTCCATAGTTGGTTTTTGGAACGGTACCTGTGCTTATATCAAACTCTGGTTTGATGCATCACCCCCCCTCTCCTTCCCCCTTAAGCAGGCATAGGAGTGTTTTCTAAATGTGAGACTCTGTTCTCTTGCCTAACTCAGTTCATGTGTAGCCATGTTTACAGGATCTTCCTAAGTGATATCTTATGATAAGTTTCTTTTCCTGTGTGACTTCTTTCACTTAGAATCATCGTACCTGAATCCACTCATTTTGCTGCTACTGGTCTTAGGACATTGATTTCATGGCTGAGGGATATTCCATCGTACGTAAGTTCCACAATGTTTGGAACCATTTTTATATTTCCTGGGATATTTCAGGTGTACCCAGGTTGAGGTTCCTGTAAGCAGTGCAGCCCTCAATTTGGGGGTGGCTCTGTCTTATGGATTTTCAGTTTTCCCAAGGTATATTCCCTAGACTGGAAGTGCCCTTGGCTCTGTAGCTCTGTTGTTTACTTGTTTTAGGGAACACAATGCACTCCTCCAGTGAGGCAGTTGGCAACTGACATCCCGCCCATCAGCATAACAAGGCTCCCTGTTCTCCAGGGCCTGCCTTGCTTTTCTGGTTTTTACACATTTTGTGGATGTCCCTTTTGACCGGTGGGAAGTGATACTTCTTTGTAGTGCAGATTTGCATTGCCCGCTTGCTTGCTTGGCCAAAAAGGGCGTATGCGTTTTCTCCTGAATATATTCAGGAGAAAACGCATACGCCCTTTTTGGCCAAGTGCATCATTGTCGAAGTTGTGCCCCTCTTCCTGTGCTTTACAGGCGATTCCAACGTACCTCTTGAAATCTGTTTCCTGCTATTCTGCCTCGCTTTCAAGTCCGCCTCGTTGCCTTCCCTCACCAGATTTTTGGACGATAGTTGGCCTTGATTACTCTGCCAGTTTGTGAATTGCTGTGCCCCTGAGCTCCATTTTTCAACTCGTTTTTTGTGAGCTGAACGCAAGTCCAAACTTCTGGTTCAGGACCTATACTGGTTCCCAGTGGGTGGCTGAGACTTTGGTTAATTCTTCTTCCTGCCGGGAAATTAGAGTGACATGTGCCCATTCAAATGCCTAACAGCTACTCTCTCATTGGGTCTCCCTCTTCCCTTTCATCCTCTGCCAAATTGGCAACCTGTGCGAACCAGGAGCTTAAAGGGGCTGTCTCTCCAAGTTGGGAGATTGATAGGAAAGCAGTTGGAAAGTCAAACCTGAGCACCAGGAGAGGGGCTCTTCGTTGAGTTTTAGAAACCTTTCGTATTCACAGTGTGTCAGTTCTCTAGGTTTCCCGTACACATCATAGCTTTAGTAATATTCCCTTCAACCTGGAGAGCTGGGACCCATGGAATGGGTGCCATGCATTATTGCTTTAAAGGGTCTGCATTTGCTCACCCAATCTCACCAATCCTCTCAGTCCCAAGTGTCCAGCCTTATGCCACATCCAGCTGTCATTGTAGATAGGGTCATTCCAGGTTGCATCAGAGACTCTGAGGGAATTGTAAAGAATTTCCCTGTTTCTTTGTTTTGTTTTTGAAATTCCTTTTTAGAGTGGGTTTGAGCTGATTCTCGCTGCCATGTTTATGCCAGTCTAGACACACTTGATTCCCTTACGGAGACATATCAATACATAGGTTTTAAGATTCTTACTAGTCAGATCTATTCCTCTGCGGGAAATATGGGGTTTTGAGTCCCTTTCACTGAGGAAGGTGTAGGTCTTGTCTATTCCATAGTTGGTTTTTGGAACGGTACCTGTGCTTATATCAAACTCTGGTTTGATGCATCACCCCCCCTCTCCTTCCCCCTTAAGCAGGCATAGGAGTGTTTTCTAAATGTGAGACTCTGTTCTCTTGCCTAACTCAGTTCATGTGTAGCCATGTTTACAGGATCTTCCTAAGTGATATCTTATGATAAGTTTCTTTTCCTGTGTGACTTCTTTCACTTAGAATCATCGTACCTGAATCCACTCATTTAGCTGCTACTGGTCTTAGGACATTGATTTCATGGCTGAGGGATATTCCATCGTACGTAAGTTCCACAATGTTTGGAACCATTTTTATATTTCCTGGGATATTTCAGGTGTACCCAGGTTGAGGTTCCTGTAAGCAGTGCAGCCCTCAATTTGGGGGTGGCTCTGTCTCATGGATTTTCAGTTTTCCCAAGGTATATTCCCTAGACTGGAAGTGCCCTTGGCTCTGTAGCTCTGTTGTTTACTTGTTTTAGGGAACACAATGCACTCCTCCAGTGAGGCAGTTGGCAACTTACATCCCGCCCATCAGCATAACAAGGCTCCCTGTTCTCCAGGGCCTGTCTTGCCTTTCTGGTTTGTACGCATTTTGTGGATGTCCCTTTTGACCAGTGGGAAATGATACATCTTTGTAGTGCAGATTTGCATTGCCCGCTTGCTTGCTTGGCCAAAAAGGGCGTATGCGTTTTCTCCTGAATATATTCAGGAGAAAACGCATACGCCCTTTTTGGCCAAGTGCATCATTGTCGAAGTTGTGCCCCTCTTCCTGTGCTTTACAGGCGATTCCAACGTACCTCTTGAAATCTGTTTCCTGCTATTCTGCCTCGCTTTCAAGTCCGCCTCGGTGCCTTCCCTCAACAGATTTTTGGACGATAGTTGGCCTTGATTACTCTGCCAGTTTGTGAATTGCTGTGCCCCTGAGCTCCATTTTTCAACTCGTTTTTTGTGAGCTGATCGCAAGTCCAAACTTTTGGTTCAGGACCTATACTGGTTCCCGGTGGGTGGCTGAGACTTTGGTTAATTCTTCTTCCTGCCGGGAAATTAGAGTGACATGTGCCCATCCAAATGCCTAACAGCTACTCTCTCATTGGTTCTCCCTCTTCCCTTTCATCCTCTGCCAAATTGGCAACCTGTGCGAACCAGGAGCTTAAAGGGGCTGTCTTTCCAAGTTGGGAGATTTATAGGAAAGCAGTTGGAAAGTCAGACCGGAGCACCACGAGAGGGACTCTTCGTTGAGTTTTAGAAACCTTTCGTATTCACAGTGTGTCCATTCTCTAGGTATCCCGTACATGTTATAGCTGTAGTAATATTCCCTTCAACCTGGAGAGCTGGGACCCATGGAATGGGTGCCATGCATTATTGCTTTAAAGGGTCTGCATTTGCTCACCCAATCTCACCAATCCTCTCAGTCGCAAGTGTCCAGCCTTATGCCACATCCAGCTGTCATTGTAGAGAGGGTCATTCCAGGTTGCATCAGAGACCCTGAAGGAATTGTAAAGAATTTCCCTGTTTCTTTGTTTTGTTTTTGAAATTCCTTTTTAGAGTGGGTTTGATCTGATTCTCGCTGCCATGTTTATGCCAGTCTAGACACACTTGATTCCCTTACGGAGACATATCAATACATAGGTTTTAAGATTCTTACTAGTCAGATCTATTCCTCTGCGGGAAATATGGGGTTTTGAGTCCCTTTCACTGAGGAAGGTGTAGGTCTTGTCTATTCCATAGTTGGTTTTTGGAACGGTACCTGTGCTTATATCAAACTCTGGTTTGATGCATCACCCCCCCTCTCCTTCCCCCTTAAGCAGGCATAGGAGTGTTTTCTAAATGTGAGACTCTGTTCTCTTGCCTAACTCAGTTCATGTGTAGCCATGTTTACAGGATCTTCCTAAGTGATATCTTATGATAAGTTTCTTTTCCTGTGTGACTTCTTTCACTTAGAATCATCGTACCTGAATCCACTCATTTTGCTGCTACTGGTCTTAGGACATTGATTTCATGGCTGAGGGATATTCCATCGTACGTAAGTTCCACAATGTTTGGAACCATTTTTATATTTCCTGGGATATTTCAGGTGTACCCAGGTTGAGGTTCCTGTAAGCAGTGCAGCCCTCAATTTGGGGGTGGCTCTGTCTTATGGATTTTCAGTTTTCCCAAGGTATATTCCCTAGACTGGAAGTGCCCTTGGCTCTGTAGCTCTGTTGTTTACTTGTTTTAGGGAACACAATGCACTCCTCCAGTGAGGCAGTTGGCAACTGACATCCCGCCCATCAGCATAACAAGGCTCCCTGTTCTCCAGGGCCTGCCTTGCTTTTCTGGTTTTTACACATTTTGTGGATGTCCCTTTTGACCGGTGGGAAGTGATACTTCTTTGTAGTGCAGATTTGCATTGCCCGCTTGCTTGCTTGGCCAAAAAGGGCGTATGCGTTTTCTCCTGAATATATTCAGGAGAAAACGCATACGCCCTTTTTGGCCAAGTGCATCATTGTCGAAGTTGTGCCCCTCTTCCTGTGCTTTACAGGCGATTCCAACGTACCTCTTGAAATCTGTTTCCTGCTATTCTGCCTCGCTTTCAAGTCCGCCTCGTTGCCTTCCCTCACCAGATTTTTGGACGATAGTTGGCCTTGATTACTCTGCCAGTTTGTGAATTGCTGTGCCCCTGAGCTCCATTTTTCAACTCGTTTTTTGTGAGCTGAACGCAAGTCCAAACTTCTGGTTCAGGACCTATACTGGTTCCCAGTGGGTGGCTGAGACTTTGGTTAATTCTTCTTCCTGCCGGGAAATTAGAGTGACATGTGCCCATTCAAATGCCTAACAGCTACTCTCTCATTGGGTCTCCCTCTTCCCTTTCATCCTCTGCCAAATTGGCAACCTGTGCGAACCAGGAGCTTAAAGGGGCTGTCTCTCCAAGTTGGGAGATTGATAGGAAAGCAGTTGGAAAGTCAAACCTGAGCACCAGGAGAGGGGCTCTTCGTTGAGTTTTAGAAACCTTTCGTATTCACAGTGTGTCAGTTCTCTAGGTTTCCCGTACACATCATAGCTTTAGTAATATTCCCTTCAACCTGGAGAGCTGGGACCCATGGAATGGGTGCCATGCATTATTGCTTTAAAGGGTCTGCATTTGCTCACCCAATCTCACCAATCCTCTCAGTCCCAAGTGTCCAGCCTTATGCCACATCCAGCTGTCATTGTAGATAGGGTCATTCCAGGTTGCATCAGAGACTCTGAGGGAATTGTAAAGAATTTCCCTGTTTCTTTGTTTTGTTTTTGAAATTCCTTTTTAGAGTGGGTTTGAGCTGATTCTCGCTGCCATGTTTATGCCAGTCTAGACACACTTGATTCCCTTACGGAGACATATCAATACATAGGTTTTAAGATTCTTACTAGTCAGATCTATTCCTCTGCGGGAAATATGGGGTTTTGAGTCCCTTTCACTGAGGAAGGTGTAGGTCTTGTCTATTCCATAGTTGGTTTTTGGAACCGTACCTGTGCTTATATCAAACTCTGGTTTGATGCATCACCCCCCCTCTCCTTCCCCCTTAAGCAGGCATAGGAGTGTTTTCTAAATGTGAGACTCTGTTCTCTTGCCTAACTCAGTTCATGTGTAGCCATGTTTACAGGATCTTCCTAAGTGATATCTTATGATAAGTTTCTTTTCCTGTGTGACTTCTTTCACTTAGAATCATCGTACCTGAATCCACTCATTTAGCTGCTACTGGTCTTAGGACATTGATTTCATGGCTGAGGGATATTCCATCGTACGTAAGTTCCACAATGTTTGGAACCATTTTTATATTTCCTGGGATATTTCAGGTGTACCCAGGTTGAGGTTCCTGTAAGCAGTGCAGCCCTCAATTTGGGGCTGGCTCTGTCTTATGGATTTTCAGTTTTCCCAAGGTATATTCCCTAGACTGGAAGTGCCCTTGGCTCTGTAGCTCTGTTGTTTACTTGTTTTAGGGAACACAATGCACTCCTCCAGTGAGGCAGTTGGCAACTTACATCCCGCCCATCAGCATAACAAGGCTCCCTGTTCTCCAGGGCCTGTCTTGCCTTTCTGGTTTGTACGCATTTTGTGGATGTCCCTTTTGACCAGTGGGAAATGATACATCTTTGTAGTGCAGATTTGCATTGCCCGCTTGCTTGCTTGGCCAAAAAGGGCGTATGCGTTTTCTCCTGAATATATTCAGGAGAAAACGCATACGCCCTTTTTGGCCAAGTGCATCATTGTCGAAGTTGTGCCCCTCTTCCTGTGCTTTACAGGCGATTCCAACGTACCTCTTGAAATCTGTTTCCTGCTATTCTGCCTTGCTTTCAAGTCCGCCTCGTTGCCTTCCCTCAACAGATTTTTGGACGATAGTTGGCCTTGATTACTCTGCCAGTTTGTGAATTGCTGTGCCCCTGAGCTCCATTTTTCAACTCGTTTTTTGTGAGCTGAACGCAAGTCCAAACTTTTGGTTCAGGACCTATACTGGTTCCCGGTGGGTGGCTGAGACTTTGGTTAATTCTTCTTCCTGCCAGGAAATTAGAGTGACATGTGCCCAACCAAATGCCTAACAACTACTCTCTCATTGGTTCTCCCTCTTCCCTTTCATCCTCTGCCAAATTGGCAACCTGTGCGAACCAGGAGCTTAAAGGGTCTGTCTCTCCAAGTTGGGAGATTGATAGGAAAGCAGTTGGAAAGTCAGACCGGAGCACCACGAGAGGGACTCTTCGTTGAGTTTTAGAAACCTTTCGTATTCACAGTGTGTCCATTCTCTAGGTTTCCCGTACATGTTATAGCTGTAGTAATATTCCCTTCAACCTGGAGAGCTGGGACCCATGGAATGGGTGCCATGCATTATTGCTTTAAAGGGTCTGCATTTGCTCACCCAATCTCACCAATCCTCTCAGTCGCAAGTGTCCAGCCTTATGCCACATCCAGCTGTCATTGTAGATAGGGTCATTCCAGGTTGCATCAGAGACCCTGAAGGAATTGTAAAGAATTTCCCTGTTTCTTTGTTCTGTTTTTGAAATTCCTTTTTAGAGTGGGTTTGAGCTGATTCTCGCTGCCATGTTTATGCCAGTCTAGACACACTTGATTCCCTTACGGAGACATATCAATACATAGGTTTTAAGATTCTTACTAGTCAGATCTATTCCTCTGCGGGAAATATGGGGTTTTGAGTCCCTTTCACTGAGGAAGGTGTAGGTCTTGTCTATTCCATAGTTGGTTTTTGGAACGGTACCTGTGCTTATATCAAACTCTGGTTTGATGCATCACCCCCCCTCTCCTTCCCCCTTAAGCAGGCATAGGAGTGTTTTCTAAATGTGAGACTCTGTTCTCTTGCCTAACTCAGTTCATGTGTAGCCATGTTTACAGGATCTTCCTAAGTGATATCTTATGATAAGTTTCTTTTCCTGTGTGACTTCTTTCACTTAGAATCATCGTACCTGAATCCACTCATTTTGCTGCTACTGGTCTTAGGACATTGATTTCATGGCTGAGGGATATTCCATCGTACGTAAGTTCCACAATGCTTGGAACCATTTTTATATTTCCTGCGATATTTCAGGTGTACCCAGGTTGAGGTTCCTGTAAGCAGTGCAGCCCTCAATTTGGGGGTGGCTCTGTCTTATGGATTTTCAGTTTTCCCAAGGTATATTCCCTAGACTGGAAGTGCCCTTGGCTCTGTAGCTCTGTTGTTTACTTGTTTTAGGGAACACAATGCACTCCTCCAGTGAGGCAGTTGGCAACTGACATCCCGCCCATCAGCATATCAAGGCTCCCTGTTCTCCAGGGCCTGCCTTGCCTTTCTGGTTTTTACACATTTTGTGGATGTCCCTTTTGACCGGTGGGAAGTGATACTTCTTTGTAGTGCAGATTTGCATTGCCCGCTTGCTTGCTTGGCCAAAAAGGGCGTATGCGTTTTCTCCTGAATATATTCAGGAGAAAACGCATACGCCCTTTTTGGCCAAGTGCATCATTGTCGAAGTTGTGCCCCTCTTCCTGTGCTTTACAGGCGATTCCAACGTACCTCTTGAAATCTGTTTCCTGCTATTCTGCCTCGCTTTCAAGTCCGCCTCGTTGCCTTCCCTCAACAGATTTTTGGACGATAGTTGGCCTTGATTACTCTGCCAGTTTGTGAATTGCTGTGCCCCTGAGCTCCATTTTTCAACTCGTTTTTTGTGAGCTGAACGCAAGTCCACACTTTTGGTTCAGGACCTATACTGGTTCCCGGTGGGTGGCTGAGACTTTGGTTAATTCTTCTTCCTGCCGGGAAATTAGAGTGACATGTGCCCATCCAAATGCCTAACAGCTACTCTCTCATTGGTTCTCCCTCTTCCCTTTCATCCTCTGCCAAATTGGCAACCTGTGCGAACCAGGAGCTTAAAGGGGCTGTCTCTCCAAGTTGGGAGATTGATAGGAAAGCAGTTGGAAAGTCAAACCGGAGCACCAGGAGAGGGGCTCTTCGTTGAGTTTTAGAAACCTTTCGTATTCACAGTGTGTCCATTCTCTAGGTTTCCCGTACACGTTATAGCTTTAGTAATATTCCCTTCAACCTGGAGAGCTGGGACCCATGGAATGGGTGCCATGCATTATTGCTTTAAAGGGTCTGCATTTGCTCACCCAATCTCACCAATCCTCTCAGTCGCACGTGTCCAGCCTTATGCCACATCCAGCTGTCATTGTAGATAGGGTCATTCCAGGTTGCATCAGAGACCCTGAAGGAATTGTAAAGAATTTCCCTGTTTCTTTGTTCTGTTTTTGAAATTCCTTTTTAGAGTGGGTTTGAGCTGATTCTCGCTGCCATGTTTATGCCAGTCTAGACACACTTGATTCCCTTATGGAGACATATCAATACATAGGTTTTAAGATTCTTACTAGTCAGATCTATTCCTCTGCGGGAAATATGGGGTTTTGAGTCCCTTTCACTGAGGAAGGTGTAGGTCTTGTCTATTCCATAGTTGATTTTTGGAACGGTACCTGTGCTTATATCAAACTCTGGTTTGATGCATCACCCCCCCTCTCCTTCCCCCTTAAGCAGGCATAGGAGTGTTTTCTAAATGTGAGACTCTGTTCTCTTGCCTAACTCAGTTCATGTGTAGCCATGTTTACAGGATCTTCCTAAGTGATATCTGATGATAAGTTTCTTTTCCTGTGTGACTTCTTTCACTTAGAATCATCGTACCTGAATCCACTCATTTTGCTGCTACTGGTCTTAGGACATTGATTTCATGGCTGAGGGATATTCCATCGTACGTAAGTTCCACAATGTTTGGAACCATTTTTATATTTCCTGGGATATTTCAGGTGTACCCAGGTTGAGGTTCCTGTAAGCAGTGCAGCCCTCAATTTGGGGCTGGCTCTGTCTTATGGATTTTCAGTTTTCCCAAGGTATATTCCCTAGACTGGAAGTGCCCTTGGCTCTGTAGCTCTGTTGTTTACTTGTTTTAGGGAACACAATGCACTCCTCCAGTGAGGCAGTTGGCAACTTACATCCCGCCCATCAGCATAACAAGGCTCCCTGTACTCCAGGGCCTGTCTTGCCTTTCTGGTTTGTACGCATTTTGTGGATGTCCCTTTTGACCAGTGGGAAGTGATACATCTTTGTAGTGCAGATTTGCATTGCCCGCTTGCTTGCTTGGCCAAAAAGGTCGTATGCGTTTTCTCCTGAATATATTCAGGAGAAAACGCATACGCCCTTTTTGGCCAAGTGCATCATTGTCGAAGTTGTGCCCCTCTTCCTGTGCTTTACAGGCGATTCCAACGTACCTCTTGAAATCTGTTTCCTGCTATTCTGCCTCGCTTTCAAGTCCGCCTCGTTGCCTTCCCTCAACAGATTTTTGGACGATAGTTGGCCTTGATTACTCTGCCAGTTTGTGAATTGCTGTGCCCCTGAGCTCCATTTTTCAACTCGTTTTTTGTGAGCTGAACGCAAGTCCAAACTTTTGGTTCAGGACCTATACTGGTTCCCGGTGGGTGGCTGAGACTTTGGTTAATTCTTCTTCCTGCCAGGAAATTAGAGTGACATGTGCCCAACCAAATGCCTAACAACTACTCTCTCATTGGTTCTCCCTCTTCCCTTTCATCCTCTGCCAAATTGGCAACCTGTGCGAACCAGGAGCTTAAAGGGGCTGTCTCTCCAAGTTGGGAGATTGATAGGAAAGCAGTTGGAAAGTCAGACCGGAGCACCACGAGAGGGACTCTTCGTTGAGTTTTAGAAACCTTTCGTATTCACAGTGTGTCCATTCTCTAGGTTTCCCGTACATGTTATAGCTGTAGTAATATTCCCTTCAACCTGGAGAGCTGGGACCCATGGAATGGGTGCCATGCATTATTGCTTTAAAGGGTCTGCATTTGCTCACCCAATCTCACCAATCCTCTCAGTCGCAAGTGTCCAGCCTTATGCCACATCCAGCTGTCATTGTAGATAGGGTCATTCCAGGTTTCATCAGAGACCCTGAAGGAATTGTAAAGAATTTCCCTGTTTCTTTGTTCTGTTTTTGAAATTCCTTTTTAGAGTGGGTTTGAGCTGATTCTCGCTGCCATGTTTATGCCAGTCTAGACACACTTGATTCCCTTACGGAGACATATCAATACATAGGTTTTAAGATTCTTACTAGTCAGATCTATTCCTCTGCGGGAAATATGGGGTTTTGAGTCCCTTTCACTGAGGAAGGTGTAGGTCTTGTCTATTCCATAGTTGGTTTTTGGAACGGTACCTGTGCTTATATCAAACTCTGGTTTGATGCATCACCCCCCCTCTCCTTCCCCCTTAAGCAGGCATAGGAGTGTTTTCTAAATGTGAGACTCTGTTCTCTTGCCTAACTCAGTTCATGTGTAGCCATGTTTACAGGATCTTCCTAAGTGATATCTTATGATAAGTTTCTTTTCCTGTGTGACTTCTTTCACTTAGAATCATCGTACCTGAATCCACTCATTTTGCTGCTACTGGTCTTAGGACATTGATTTCATGGCTGAGGGATATTCCATCGTACGTAAGTTCCACAATGCTTGGAACCATTTTTATATTTCCTGCGATATTTCAGGTGTACCCAGGTTGAGGTTCCTGTAAGCAGTGCAGCCCTCAATTTGGGGGTGGCTCTGTCTTATGGATTTTCAGTTTTCCCAAGGTATATTCCCTAGACTGGAAGTGCCCTTGGCTCTGTAGCTCTGTTGTTTACTTGTTTTAGGGAACACAATGCACTCCTCCAGTGAGGCAGTTGGCAACTGACATCCCGCCCATCAGCATATCAAGGCTCCCTGTTCTCCAGGGCCTGCCTTGCCTTTCTGGTTTTTACACATTTTGTGGATGTCCCTTTTGACCGGTGGGAAGTGATACTTCTTTGTAGTGCAGATTTGCATTGCCCGCTTGCTTGCTTGGCCAAAAAGGGCGTATGCGTTTTCTCCTGAATATATTCAGGAGAAAACGCATACACCCTTTTTGGCCAAGTGCATCATTGTCGAAGTTGTGCCCCTCTTCCTGTGCTTTACAGGTGATTCCAACGTACCTCTTGAAATCTGTTTCCTGCTATTCTGCCTCGCTTTCAAGTCCGCCTCGTTGCCTTCCCTCAACAGATTTTTGGACGATAGTTGGCCTTGATTACTCTGCCAGTTTGTGAATTGCTGTGCCCCTGAGCTCCATTTTTCAACTCGTTTTTTGTGAGCTGAACGCAAGTCCACACTTTTGGTTCAGGACCTATACTGGTTCCCGGTGGGTGGCTGAGACTTTGGTTAATTCTTCTTCCTGCCGGGAAATTAGAGTGACATGTGCCCATCCAAATGCCTAACAGCTACTCTCTCATTGGTTCTCCCTCTTCCCTTTCATGCTCTGCCAAATTGGCAACCTGTGCGAACCAGGAGCTTAAAGGGGCTGTCTCTCCAAGTTGGGAGATTGATAGGAAAGCAGTTGGAAAGTCAAACCGGAGCACCAGGAGAGGGGCTCTTCGTTGAGTTTTAGAAACCTTTCGTATTCACAGTGTGTCCATTCTCTAGGTTTCCCGTACACGTTATAGCTTTAGTAATATTCCCTTCAACCTGGAGAGCTGGGACCCATGGAATGGGTGCCATGCATTATTGCTTTAAAGGGTCTGCATTTGCTCACCCAATCTCACCAATCCTCTCAGTCGCACGTGTCCAGCCTTATGCCACATCCAGCTGTCATTGTAGATAGGGTCATTCCAGGTTGCATCAGAGACCCTGAAGGAATTGTAAAGAATTTCCCTGTTTCTTTGTTTTGTTTTTGAAATTCCTTTTTAGAGTGGGTTTGAGCTGATTCTCACTGCCATGTTTATGCCAGTCTAGACACACTTGATTCCCTTACGGAGACATATCAATATATACGTTTTAAGATTCTTACTAGTCAGATCTATTCCTCTGCGGGAAATATGGGGTTTTGAGTCCCTTTCACTGAGGAAGGTGTAGGTCTTGTCTATTCCATAGTTGGTTTTTGGAACCGTACCTGTGCTTATATCAAACTCTGGTTTGATGCATCACCCCCCCTCTCCTTCCCCCTTAAGCAGGCATAGGAGTGTTTTCTAAATGTGAGACTCTGTTCTCTTGCCTAACTCAGTTCATGTGTAGCCATGTTTACAGGATCTTCCTAAGTGATATCTTATGATAAGTTTCTTTTCCTGTGTGACTTCTTTCACTTAGAATCATCGTACCTGAATCCACTCATTTTGCTGCTACTGGTCTTAGGACATTGATTTCATGGCTGAGGGATATTCCATCGTACGTAAGTTCCACAATGTTTGGAACCATTTTTATATTTCCTGGGATATGTCAGGTGTACCCAGGTTGAGCTTCCTGTAAGCAGTGCAGCCCTCAATTTGGGGGTGGCTCTGTCTTATGGATTTTCAGTTTTCCCAAGGTATATTCCCTAGACTGGACGTGCCCTTGGCTCTGTAGCTCTGTTGTTTACTTGTTTTAGGGAACACAATGCACTCCTCCAGTGAGGCAGTTGGCAACTTACATCCCGCCCATCAGCATAACAAGGCTCCCTGTTCTCCAGGGCCTGCCTTGCTTTTCTGGTTTTTACACATTTTGTGGATGTCCCTTTTGACCGGTGGGAAGTGATACTTCTTTGTAGAGCAGATTTGCATTGCCCGCTTGCTTGCTTGGCCAAAAAGGGCGTATGCGTTTTCTCCTGAATATATTCAGGAGAAAACGCATACGCCCTTTTTGGCCAAGTGCATCATTGTCGAAGTTGTGCCCTTCTTCCTGTGCTTTACAGGCGATTCCAACATACCTCTTGAAATCTGATTCCTGCTATTCTGCCTCGCTTTCAAGTCCGCCTCGTTGCCTTCCCTCAACAGATTTTTGGACGATAGTTGGCCTTGATTACTCTGCCAGTTTGTGAATTGCTGTGCCCCTGAGCTCCATTTTTCAACTCGTTTTTTGTGAGCTGAACGCAAGTCCAAACATTTGGTTCAGGACCTATACTGGTTCCCGGTGGGTGGCTGAGTCTTTGGTTAATTCTTCTTCCTGCCGGGAAATTAGAGTGACATGTGCCCATCCAAATGCCTAACAGCTACTCTCTCATTGGTTCTCCCCTTCCCTTTCATCCTCTGCGAAATTGGCAACCTGTGCGAACCAGGAGCTTAAAGGGGCTGTCTCTCCAAGTTGGGAGATTGATAGGAAAGCAGTTGGAAAGTCAGACCGGAGCACCACGAGAGGGACTCTTCGTTGAGTTTTAGAAACCTTTCGTATTCACAGTGTGTCCATTCTCTAGGTTTCCCGTACATGTTATAGCTGTAGTAATATTCCCTTCAACCTGGAGAGCTGGGACCCATGGAATGGGTGCCATGCATTATTGCTTTAAAGGGTCTGCATTTGCTCACCCAATCTCACCAATCCTCTCAGTCGCACGTGTCCAGCCTTATGCCACATCCAGCTGTCATTGTAGATAGGGTCATTCCAGGTTGCATCAGAGACCCTGAAGGAATTGTAAAGAATTTCCCTGTTTCTTTGTTTTGTTTTTGAAATTCCTTTTTAGAGTGGGTTTGAGCTGATTCTCGCTGCCATGTTTATGCCAGTCTAGACACACTTGATTCCCTTACGGAGACATATCAATACATAGGTTTTAAGATTCTTACTAGTCAGATCTATTCCTCTGCGGGAAATATGGGGTTTTGAGTCCCTTTCACTGAGGAAGGTGTAGGTCTTGTCTATTCCATAGTTGGTTTTTGGAACCGTACCTGTGCTTATATCAAACTCTGTTTTGATGCATCACCCCCCCTCTCCTTCCCCCTTAAGCAGGCATAGGAGTGTTTTCTAAATGTGAGACTCTGTTCTCTTGCCTAACTCAGTTCATGTGTAGCCATGTTTACAGGATCTTCCTAAGTGATATCTTATGATAAGTTTCTTTTCCTGTGTGACTTCTTTCACTTAGAATTATCGTACCTGAATCCACTCATTTTGCTGTTACTGGTCTTAGGACATTGATTTCATGGCTGAGGGATATTCCATCGTACGTAAGTTCCACAATGTTTGGAACCATTTTTATATTTCCTGGGATATTTCAGGTGTACCCAGGTTGAGGTTCCTGTAAGCAGTGCAGCCCTCAATTTGGGGGTGGCTCTGTCTTATGGATTTTCAGTTTTCCCAAGGTATATTCCCTAGACTGGACGTGCCCTTGGCTCTGTAGCTCTGTTGTTTACTTGTTTTAGGGAACACAATGCACTCCTCCAGTGAGGCAGTTGGCAACTTACATCCCGCCCATCAGCATAACAAGGCTCCCTGTTCTCCAGGGCCTGCCTTGCCTTTCTGGTTTTTACACATTTTGTGGATGTCCCTTTTGACCGGTGGGAAGTGATACTTCTTTGTAGTGCAGATTTGCATTGCCCGCTTGCTTGCTTGGCCAAAAAGGGCGTATGCGTTTTCTCCTGAATATATTCAGGAGAAAACGCATACGCCCTTTTTGGCCAAGTGCATCATTGTCGAAGTTGTGCCCCTCTTCCTGTGCTTTACAGGCGATTCCAACGTACCTCTTGAAATCTGTTTCCTGCTATTCTGCCTCGCTTTCAAGTCCGCCTCGTTGCCTTCCCTCAACAGATTTTTGGACGATAGTTGGCCTTGATTACTCTGCCAGTTTGTGAATTGCTGTGCCCCTGAGCTCCATTTTTCAACTCGTTTTTTGTGAGCTGAACGCAAGTCCACACTTTTGGTTCAGGACCTATACTGGTTCCCGGTGGGTGGCTGAGACTTTGGTTAATTCTTCTTCCTGCCGGGAAATTAGAGTGACATGTGCCCATCCAAATGCCTAACAGCTACTCTCTCATTGGTTCTCCCTCTTCCCTTTCATCCTCTGCGAAATTGGCAACCTGTGCGAACCAGGAGCTTAAAGGGGCTGTCTCTCCAAGTTGGGAGATTGATAGGAAAGCAGTTGGAAAGTCAATCCGGAGCACCAGGAGAGGGGCTCTTCGTTGAGTTTTAGAAACCTTTCGTATTCACAGTGTGTCCATTCTCTAGGTATCCCGTACACGTTATAGCTTTAGTAATATTCCCTTCAACCTGGAGAGCTGGGACCCATGGAATGGGTGCCATGCATTATTGCTTTAAAGGGTCTGCATTTGCTCACCCAATCTCACCAATCCTCTCTGTCCAAAGTGTCCAGCCTTATGCCACATCCAGCTGTCATTGTAGATAGGGTCATTCCAGGTTGCATCAGAGACCCTGAAGGAATTGTAAAGAATTTCCCTGTTTCTTTGTTCTGTTTTTGAAATTCCTTTTTAGAGTGGGTTTGAGCTGATTCTTGCTGCCATGTTTATGCCAGTCTAGACACACTTGATTCCCTTATGGTGACATATCAATACATAGGTTTTAAGATTCTTACTAGTCAGATCTATTCCTCTGCGGGAAATATGGGGTTTTGAGTCCCTTTCACTGAGGAAGGTGTAGGTCTTGTCTATTCCATAGTTGGTTTTTGGAACGGTACCTGTGCTTATATCAAACTCTGGTTTGATGCATTACCCCACCTCTCCTTCCCCCTTAAGCAGGCATAAGAGTGCTTTCTAAATGTGAGTCTCTGTTCTATTGCCTAACTCAGTTCATGTGTAGCAATGTTTACAGGATCTTCCTAAGTGATATCTTATGATAAGTTTCTTTTCCTGTGTGACTACTTTCACTTAGAATCATCGTACCCGAATCCACTCATTTTGCTGCTACTGGTCTTAGGACATTGATTTCATGGCTGAGGGATATTCCATCGTACGTAAGTTCCACAATGTTTGGAACAATTTTTATATTTCCTGGGATATTTCAGGTGTACCCAGGTTGAGGTTCCTGTAAGCAGTGCAGCCCTCAATTTGGGGGTGGCTCTGTCTTATGGATTTTCAGTTTTCCCAAGGTATATTCCCTAGACTGGAAGTGCCCTTGGCTCTGTAGCTCTGTTGTTTACTTGTTTTAGGGAGCACAATGCACTCCTCCAGTGAGGCAGTTGGCAACTTACATCCTGCCCATCAGCATAACAAGACTCCCTGTTCTCCAGGGCCTGTCTTGCCTTTCTGGTTTTTACATATTTTGTGGATGTCCCTTTTGACCGGTGGGAAGTGATACTTCTTTGTAGTGCAGATTTGCATTGCCCGCTTGCTTGCTTGGCCAAAAAGGGCGTATGCGTTTTCTCCTGAATATATTCAGGAGAAAACGCATACGCCCTTTTTGGCCAAGTGCATCATTGTCGAAGTTGTGCCCCTCTTCCTGTGCTTTACAGGCGATTCCAACGTACCTCTTGAAATCTGTTTCCTGCTATTCTGCCTCGCTTTCAAGTCCGCCTCGTTGCCTTCCCTCAACAGATTTTTGGACGATAGTTGGCCTTGATTACTCTGCCAGTTTGTGAATTGCTGTGCCCCTGAACTCCATTTTTTTTTTTTCTTTTTGCGGGATGCGGGCCTCTCACTGTTGTGGCCTCTCCCGTTGCGGAGCACAGGCTCCGGATGCGCAGGCCCAGCGGCCATGGCTCACGGGCCCAGCCGCTCCGCGGCATATGGGATCCTCCCAGACCGGGGCACGAACACGTATCCCCTGCATCGGCAGGCGGACTCTCAACCACTGCGCCACCAGGGAGGCCCCTGAACTCCATTTTTCAACTCGTTTTTTGTGAGCTGAACGCAAGTCCAAACTTTTGGTTCAGGACCTATACTGGTTCCCGGTGGGTGGCTGAGACTTTGGTTAATTCTTCTTCCTGCCAGGAAATTAGAGTGACATGTGCCCAACCAAATGCCTAACAGCTACTCTCTCATTGGTTCTCCCTCTTCCCTTTCATCCTCTGCCAAATTGGCAACCTGTGCGAACCAGGAGCTTAAAGGGTCTGTCTCTCCAAGATGGGAGATTGATAGGAAAGCAGTTGGAAAGTCAGACCGGAGCACCACGAGAGGGACTCTTCGTTGAGTTTTAGAAACCTTTCCTATTCACAGTGTGTCCATTCTCTAGGTTTCCCGTACATGTTATAGCTGTAGTAATATTCCCTTCAACCTGGAGAGCTGGGACCCATGGAATGGGTGCCATGCATTATTGCTTTAAAGGGTCTGCATTTGCTCACCCAATCTCACCAATCCTCTCTGTCCAAAGTGTCCAGCCTTATGCCACATCCAGCTGTCATTGTAGATAGGGTCATTCCAGGTTGCATCAGAGACCCTGAAGGAATTGTAAAGAATTTCCCTGTTTCTTTGTTCTGTTTTTGAAATTCCTTTTTAGAGTGGGTTTGAGCTAATTCTCGCTGCCATGTTTATGCCAGTCTAGACACACTTGATTCCCTTATGGTGACATATCAATACATAGGTTTTAAGATTCTTACTAGTCAGATCTATTCCTCTGCGGGAAATATGGGGTTTTGAGTCCCTTTCACTGAGGAAGGTGTAGGTCTTGTCTATTCCATAGTTGGTTTTTGGAACGGTACCTGTGCTTATATCAAACTCTGGTTTGATGCATTTCCCCACCTCTCCTTCCCCCTTAAGCAGGCATAAGAGTGTTTTCTAAATGTGAGACTCTGTTCTCTTGCCTAACTCAGTTCATGTGTAGCAATGTTTACAGGATCTTCCTAAGTGATACCTTATGATAAGTTTCTTTTCCTGTGTGACTACTTTCACTTAGAATCATCGTACCCGAATCCACTCATTTTGCTGCTACTGGTCTTAGGACATTGATTTCATGGCTGAGGGATATTCCATCGTACGTAAGTTCCACAATGTTTGGAACAATTTTTATATTTCCTGGGATATTTCAGGTGTACCCAGGTTGAGGTTCCTGTAAGCAGTGCAGCCCTCAATTTGGGGGTGGCTCTGTCTTATGGATTTTCAGTTTTCCCAAGGTATATTCCCTAGACTGGAAGTGCCCTTGGCTCTGTAGCTCTGTTGTTTACTTGTTTTAGGGAGCACAATGCACTCCTCCAGTGAGGCAGTTGGCAACTTACATCCTGCCCATCAGCATAACAAGACTCCCTGTTCTCCAGGGCCTGTCTTGCCTTTCTGGTTTTTACATATTTTGTGGATGTCCCTTTTGAATGGTGGGAAGTGATACTTCTTTGTAGTGCAGATTTGCATTGCCCGCTTGCTTGCTTGGCCAAAAAGGGCGTATGCGTTTTCTCCTGAATATATTCAGGAGAAAACGCATACGCCCTTTTTGGCCAAGTGCATCATTGTCGAAGTTGTGCCCCTCTTCCTGTGCTTTACAGGCGATTCCAACGTACCTCTTGAAATCTGTTTCCTGCTATTCTGCCTCGCTTTCAAGTGCGCCTCGTTGCCTTCCCTCAACAGATTTTTGGACGATAGTTGGCCTTGATTACTCTGCCAGTTTGTGAATTGCTGTGCCCCTGAACTCCATTTTTTTTTTTTTCTTTTTGCGGGATGCGGGCCTCTCACTGTTGTGGCCTCTCCCGTTGCGGAGCACAGGCTCCGGATGCGCAGGCCCAGCGGCCATGGCTCACGGGCCCAGCCGCTCCGCGGCATATGGGATCCTCCCAGACCGGGGCACGAACCCGTATCCCCTGCATCGGCAGGCGGACTCTCAACCACTGCGCCACCAGGGAGGCCCCTGAACTCCATTTTTCAACTCGTTTTTTGTGAGCTGAACGCAAGTCCAAACTTTTGGTTCAGGACCTATACTGGTTCCCGGTGGGTGGCTGAGACTTTGGTTAATTCTTCTTCCTGCCAGGAAATTAGAGTGACATGTGCCCAACCAAATGCCTAACAGCTACTCTCTCATTGGTTCTCCCTCTTCCCTTTCATCCTCTGCCAAATTGGCAACCTGTGCGAACCAGGAGCTTAAAGGGTCTGTCTCTCCAAGTTGGGAGATTGATAGGAAAGCAGTTGGAAAGTCAGACCGGAGCACCACGAGAGGGACTCTTCGTTGAGTTTTAGAAACCTTTCGTATTCACAGTGTGTCCATTCTCTAGGTTTCCCGTACATGTTATAGCTGTAGTAATATTCCCTTCAACCTGGAGAGCTGGGACCCATGGAATGGGTGCCATGCATTATTGCTTTAAAGGGTCTGCATTTGCTCACCCAATCTCACCAATCCTCTCAGTCCCAAGTGTCCAGCCTTATGCCACATCCAGCTGTCATTGTAGATAGGGTCATTCCAGGTTGCATCAGAGACCCTGAAGGAATTGTAAAGAATTTCCCTGTTTCTTTGTTTTGTTTTTGAAATTCCTTTTTAGAGTGGGTTTGAGCTGATTCTCGCTGCCATGTTTATGCCAGTCTAGACACACTTGATTCCCTTACGGAGACATATCAATACATAGGTTTTAAGATTCTTACTAGTCAGATCTATTCCTCTGCGGGAAATATGGGGTTTTGAGTCCCTTTCACTGAGGAAGGTGTAGGTCTTGTCTATTCCATAGTTGGTTTTTGGAACGGTACCTGTGCTTATATCAAACTCTGGTTTGATGCATCACCCCCCCTCTCCTTCCCCCTTAAGCAGGCATAGGAGTGTTTTCTAAATGTGAGACTCTGTTCTCTTGCCTAACTCAGTTCATGTGTAGCCATGTTTACAGGATCTTCCTAAGTGATATCTTATGATAAGTTTCTTTTCCTGTGTGACTTCTTTCACTTAGAATCATCGTACCTGAATCCACTCATTTTGCTGCTACTGGTCTTAGGACATTGATTTCATGGCTGAGGGATATTCCATCGTGCGTAAGTTCCACGATGTTTGGAACCATTTTTATATTTCTTGCGATATTTCAGGTGTACCCAGGTTGAGGTTCCTGTAAGCAGTGCAGCCCTCAATTTGGGGGTGGCTCTGTCTTATGGATTTTCAGTTTTCCCAAGGTATATTCCCTAGACTGGAAGTGCCCTTGGCTCTGTAGCTCTGTTGTTTACTTGTTTTAGGGAACACAATGCACTCCTCCAGTGAGGCAGTTGGCAACTTACATCCCGCCCATCAGCATAACAAGGCTCCCTGTTCTCCAGGGCCTGTCTTGCCTTTCTGGTTTTTACACATTTTGTGGATGTCCCTTTTGACCGGTGGGAAGTGATACTTCTTTGTAGTGCAGAGTTGCATTGCCCGCTTGCTTGCTTGGCCAAAAAGGGCGTATGCGTTTTCTCCTGAATATATTCAGGAGAAAACGCATATGCCCTTTTTGGCCAAGTGCATCATTGTCGAAGTTGTGCCCCTCTTCCTGTGCTTTACAGGCGATTCCAACGTACCTCTTGAAATCTGTTTCCTGCTATTCTGCCTCGCTTTCAAGTCCGCCTCGTTGCCTTCCCTCACCAGATTTTTGGACGATAGTTGGCCTTGATTACTCTGCCAGTTTGTGAATTGCTGTGCCCCTGAGCTCCATTTTTCAACTCGTTTTTTGTGAGCTGAACGCAAGTCCAAACTTTTGGTTCAGGACCTATACTGGTTCCCGGTGGGTGGCTGAGACTTTGGTTAATTCTTCTTCCTGCCAGGAAATTAGAGTGACATGTGCCCAACCAAATGCCTAACAACTACTCTCTCATTGGTTCTCCCTCTTCCCTTTCATCCTCTGCCAAATTGGCAACCTGTGCGAACCAGGAGCTTAAAGGGGCTGTCTCTCCAAGTTGGGAGATTGATAGGAAAGCAGTTGGAAAGTCAAACCGGAGCACCAGGAGAGGGACTCTTCGTTGAGTTTTAGAAACCTTTCGTATTCACAGTGTGTCCATTCTCTAGGTTTCCCGTACATGTTATAGCTGTAGTAATATTCCCTTCAACCTGGAGAGCTGGGACCCATGGAATGGGTGCCATGCATTATTGCTTTAAAGGGTCTGCATTTGCTCACCCAATCTCACCAATCCTCTCAGTCCCAAGTGTCCAGCCTTATGCCACATCCAGCTGTCATTGTAGATAGGGTCATTCCAGGTTGCATCAGAGACTCTGAGGGAATTGTAAAGAATTTCCCTGTTTCTTTGTTTTGTTTTTGAAATTCCTTTTTAGAGTGGGTTTGAGCTGATTCTCGCTGCCATGTTTATGCCAGTCTAGACACACTTGATTCCCTTACGGAGACATATCAATACATAGGTTTTAAGATTCTTACTAGTCAGATCTATTCCTCTGCGGGAAATATGGGGTTTTGAGTCCCTTTCACTGAGGAAGGTGTAGGTCTTGTCTATTCCATAGTTGGTTTTTGGAACGGTACCTGTGCTTATATCAAACTCTGATTTGATGCATCACCCCCCCTCTCCTTCCCCCTTAAGCAGGCATAGGAGTGTTTTCTAAATGTGAGACTCTGTTCTCTTGCCTAACTCAGTTCATGTGTAGCCATGTTTACAGGATCTTCCTAAGTGATATCTTATGATAAGTTTCTTTTCCTGTGTGACTTCTTTCACTTAGAATCATCGTACCTGAATCCACTCATTTTGCTGCTACTGGTCTTAGGACATTGATTTCATGGCCGAGGGATATTCCATCGTACGTAAGTTCCACAATGTTTGGAACCACTTTTATATTTCCTGGGATATTTCAGGTGTACCCAGGTTGAGGTTCCTGTAAGCAGTGCAGCCCTCAATTTGGGGGTGGCTCTGTCTTATGGATTTTCAGTTTTCCCAAGGTATATTCCCTAGACTGGAAGTGCCCTTGGCTCTGTAGCTCTGTTGTTTACTTGTTTTAGGGAACACAATGCACTCCTCCAGTGAGGCAGTTGGCAACTTACATCCCACCCATCAGAATAACAAGGCTCCCTGTTCTCCAGGGCCTGTCTTGCCTTTCTGGTTTTTACACATTTTGTGGATGTCCCTTTTGACCGGTGGGAAGTGATACTTCTTTGTAGTGCAGATTTGCATTGCCCGCTTGCTTGCTTGGCCAAAAAGGGCGTATGCGTTTTCTCCTGAATATATTCAGGAGAAAACGCATACGCCATTTTGGCCAAGTGCATCATTGTCGAAGTTGTGCCCCTCTTCCTGTGCTTTACAGGCGATTCCAACGTACCTCTTGAAATCTGTTTCCTGCTATTCTGCCTCGCTTTCAAGTCCGCCTCGTTGCCTTCCCTCACCAGATTTTTGGACGATAGTTGGCCTTGATTACTCTGCCAGTGTGTGAATTGCTGTGCCCCTGAGCTCCATTTTTCAACTCGTTTTTTGTGAGCTGAACGCAAGTCCAAACTTTTGGTTCAGGACCTATACTGGTTCCCGGTGGGTGGCTGAGACTTTGGTTAATTCTTCTTCCTGCCAGGAAATTAGAGTGACATGTGCCCAACCAAATGCCTAACAACTACTCTCTCATTGGTTCTCCCTCTTCCCTTTCATCCTCTGCCAAATTGGCAACCTGTGCGAACCAGGAGCTTAAAGGGGCTGTCTCTCCAAGTTGGGAGATTGATAGGAAAGCAGTTGGAAAGTCAAACCGGAGCACCAGGAGAGGGACTCTTCGTTGAGTTTTAGAAACCTTTCGTATTCACAGTGTGTCCATTCTCTAGGTTTCCCGTACATGTTATAGCTGTAGTAATATTCCCTTCAACCTGGAGAGCTGGGACCCATGGAATGGGTGCCATGCATTATTGCTTTAAAGGGTCTGCATTTGCTCACCCAATCTCACCAATCCTCTCAGTCCCAAGTGTCCAGCCTTATGCCACATCCAGCTGTCATTGTAGATAGGGTCATTCCAGGTTGCATCAGAGACCCTGAAGGAATTGTAAAGAATTTCCCTGTTTCTTTGTTTTGTTTTTGAAATTCCTTTTTAGAGTGGGTTTGAGCTGATTCTCGCTGCCATGTTTATGCCAGTCTAGACACACTTGATTCCCTTACGGAGACATATCAATACATAGGTTTTAAGATTCTTACTACTCAGATCTATTCCTCTGCGGGAAATATGGGGTTTTGAGTCCCTTTCACTGAGGAAGGTGTAGGTCTTGTCTATTCCATAGTTGGTTTTTGGAACGGTACCTGTGCTTATATCAAACTCTGGTTTGATGCATCACCCCCCCTCTCCTTCCCCCTTAAGCAGGCATAGGAGTGTTTTCTAAATGTGAGACTCTGTTCTCTTGCCTAACTCAGTTCATGTGTAGCCATGTTTACAGGATCTTCCTAAGTGATATCTTATGATAAGTTTCTTTTCCTGTGTGACTTCTTTCACTTAGAATCATCGTACCTGAATCCACTCATTTTGCTGCTACTGGTCTTAGGACATTGATTTCATGGCTGAGGGATATTCCATCGTGCGTAAGTTCCACGATGTTTGGAACCATTTTTATATTTCCTGCGATATTTCAGGTGTACCCAGGTTGAGGTTCCTGTAAGCAGTGCAGCCCTCAACTTGGGGGTGGCTCTGTCTTATGGATTTTCAGTTTTCCCAAGGTATATTCCCTAGACTGGAAGTGCCCTTGGCTCTGTAGCTCTGTTGTTTACTTGTTTTAGGGAACACAATGCACTCTTCCAGTGAGGCAGTTGGCAACTTACATCCCGCCCATCAGCATAACAAGGCTCCCTGTTCTCCAGGGCCTGTCTTGCCTTTCTGGTTTTTACACATTTTGTGGATGTCCCTTTTGACCGGTGGGAAGTGATACTTCTTTGTAGTGCAGAGTTGCATTGCCCGCTTGCTTGCTTGGCCAAAAAGGGCGTATGCGTTTTCTCCTGAATATATTCAGGAGAAAACGCATACGCCCTTTTTGGCCAAGTGCATCATTGTCGAAGTTGTGCCCCTCTTCCTGTGCTTTACAGGCGATTCCAACGTACCTCTTGAAATCTGTTTCCTGCTATTCTGCCTCGCTTTCAAGTCCGCCTCGTTGCCTTCCCTCAACAGATTTTTGGACGATAGTTGGCCTTGATTACTCTGCCAGTTTGTGAATTGCTGTGCCCCTGAGCTCCATTTTTCAACTCGTTTTTTGTGAGCTGAACGCAAGTGCAAACTTTTGGTTCAGGACCTATACTGGTTCCCGGTGGGTGGCTGAGACTTTGGTTAATTCTTCTTCCTGCCAGGAAATTAGAGTGACATGTGCCCAACCAAATGCCTAACAACTACTCTCTCATTGGTTCTCCCTCTTCCCTTTCATCCTCTGCCAAATTGGCAACCTGTGCGAACCAGGAGCTTAAAGGGGCTGTCTCTCCAAGTTGGGAGATTGATAGGAAAGCAGTTGGAAAGTCAAACCGGAGCACCACGAGAGGGACTCTTCGTTGAGTTTTAGAAACCTTTCGTATTCACAGTGTGTCCATTCTCTAGGTTTCCCGTACATGTTATAGCTGTAGTAATATTCCCTTCAACCTGGAGAGCTGGGACCCATGGAATGGGTGCCATGCATTATTGCTTTAAAGGGTCTGCATTTGCTCACCCAATCTCACCAATCCTCTCAGTCCCAAGTGTCCAGCCTTATGCCACATCCAGCTGTCATTGTAGATAGGGTCATTCCAGGTTGCATCAGAGACCCTGAAGGAATTGTAAAGAATTTCCCTGTTTCTTTGTTCTGTTTTTGAAATTCCTTTTTAGAGTGGGTTTGAGCTGATTCTCGCTGCCATGTTTATGCCAGTCTAGACACACTTGATTCCCTTACGGAGACATATCAATACATAGGTTTTAAGATTCTTACTAGTCAGATCTATTCCTCTGCGGGAAATATGGGGTTTTGAGTCCCTTTCACTGAGGAAGGTGTAGGTCTTGTCTATTCCATAGTTGGTTTTTGGAACGGTACCTGTGCTTATATCAAACTCTGGTTTGATGCATCAACCCCCCTCTCCTTCCCCCTTAAGCAGGCATAGGAGTGCTTTCTAAATGTGAGTCTCTGTTCTCTTGCCTAACTCAGTTCATGTGTAGCCATGTTTACAGGATCTTCCTAAGTGATATCTTATGATAAGTTTCTTTTCCTGTGTGACTTCTTTCACTTAGAATCATCGTACCTGAATCCACTCATTTTGCTGCTACTGGTCTTAGGACATTGATTTCATGGCTGAGGGATATTCCATCGTACGTAAGTTCCACAATGTTTGGAACCATTTTTATATTTCCTGGGATATTTCAGGTGTACCCAGGTTGAGGTTCCTGTAAGCAGTGCAGCCCTCAATTTGGGGGTGGCTCTGTCTCATGGATTTTCACTTTTCCCAAGGTATATTCCCTAGACTGGAAGTGCCCTTGGCTCTGTAGCTCTGTTGTTTACTTGCTTTAGGGAACACAATGCACTCCTCCAGTGAGGCAGTTGGCAACTTACATCCCGCCCATCAGCATAACAAGGCTCCCTGTTCTCCAGGGCCTGTCTTGCCTTTCTGGTTTTTACACATTTTGTGGATGTCCCTTTTGACCGGTGGGAAGTGATACTTCTTTGTAGTGCAGATTTGCATTGCCCGCTTGCTTGCTTGGCCAAAAAGGGCGTATGCGTTTTCTCCTGAATATATTCAGGAGAAAACGCATACGCCCTTTTTGGCCAAGTGCATCATTGTCGAAGTTGTGCCCCTCTTCCTGTGCTTTACAGGCGATTCCAACGTACCTCTTGAAATCTGTTTCCTGCTATTCTGCCTCGCTTTCAAGTCCGCCTCGGTGCCTTCCCTCAACAGATTTTTGGACGATAGTTGGCCTTGATTACTCTGCCAGTTTGTGAATTGCTGTGCCCCTGAGCTCCATTTTTCAACTCGTTTTTTGTGAGCTGATCGCAAGTCCAAACTTTTGGTTCAGGACCTATACTGGTTCCCGGTGGGTGGCTGAGACTTTGGTTAATTCTTCTTCCTGCCGGGAAATTAGAGTGACATGTGCCCATCCAAATGCCTAACAGCTACTCTCTCATTGGTTCTCCCTCTTCCCTTTCATCCTCTGCCAAATTGGCAACCTGTGCGAACCAGGAGCTTAAAGGGGCTGTCTTTCCAAGTTGGGAGATTTATAGGAAAGCAGTTGGAAAGTCAGACCGGAGCACCACGAGAGGGACTCTTCGTTGAGTTTTAGAAACCTTTCGTATTCACAGTGTGTCCATTCTCTAGGTATCCCGTACATGTTATAGCTGTAGTAATATTCCCTTCAACCTGGAGAGCTGGGACCCATGGAATGGGTGCCATGCATTATTGCTTTAAAGGGTCTGCATTTGCTCACCCAATCTCACCAATCCTCTCAGTCCCAAGTGTCCAGCCTTATGCCACATCCAGCTGTCATTGTAGAGAGGGTCATTCCAGGTTGCATCAGAGACCCTGAAGGAATTGTAAAGAATTTCCCTGTTTCTTTGTTTTGTTTTTGAAATTCCTTTTTAGAGTGGGTTTGATCTGATTCTCGCTGCCATGTTTATGCCAGTCTAGACACACTTGATTCCCTTACGGAGACATATCAATACATAGGTTTTAAGATTCTTACTAGTCAGATCTATTCCTCTGCGGGAAATATGGGGTTTTGAGTCCCTTTCACTGAGGAAGGTGTAGGTCTTGTCTATTCCATAGTTGGTTTTTGGAACGGTACCTGTGCTTATATCAAACTCTGGTTTGATGCATCACCCCCCCTCTCCTTCCCCCTTAAGCAGGCATAGGAGTGTTTTCTAAATGTGAGACTCTGTTCTCTTGCCTAACTCAGTTCATGTGTAGCCATGTTTACAGGATCTTCCTAAGTGATATCTTATGATAAGTTTCTTTTCCTGTGTGACTTCTTTCACTTAGAATCATCGTACCTGAATCCACTCATTTTGCTGCTACTGGTCTTAGGACATTGATTTCATGGCTGAGGGATATTCCATCGTACGTAAGTTCCACAATGTTTGGAACCATTTTTATATTTCCTGGGATATTTCAGGTGTACCCAGGTTGAGGTTCCTGTAAGCAGTGCAGCCCTCAATTTGGGGGTGGCTCTGTCTTATGGATTTTCAGTTTTCCCAAGGTATATTCCCTAGACTGGAAGTGCCCTTGGCTCTGTAGCTCTGTTGTTTACTTGTTTTAGGGAACACAATGCACTCCTCCAGTGAGGCAGTTGGCAACTGACATCCCGCCCATCAGCATAACAAGGCTCCCTGTTCTCCAGGGCCTGCCTTGCTTTTCTGGTTTTTACACATTTTGTGGATGTCCCTTTTGACCGGTGGGAAGTGATACTTCTTTGTAGTGCAGATTTGCATTGCCCGCTTGCTTGCTTGGCCAAAAAGGGCGTATGCGTTTTCTCCTGAATATATTCAGGAGAAAACGCATACGCCCTTTTTGGCCAAGTGCATCATTGTCGAAGTTGTGCCCCTCTTCCTGTGCTTTACAGGCGATTCCAACGTACCTCTTGAAATCTGTTTCCTGCTATTCTGCCTCGCTTTCAAGTCCGCCTCGTTGCCTTCCCTCACCAGATTTTTGGACGATAGTTGGCCTTGATTACTCTGCCAGTTTGTGAATTGCTGTGCCCCTGAGCTCCATTTTTCAACTCGTTTTTTGTGAGCTGAACGCAAGTCCAAACTTCTGGTTCAGGACCTATACTGGTTCCCAGTGGGTGGCTGAGACTTTGGTTAATTCTTCTTCCTGCCGGGAAATTAGAGTGACATGTGCCCATTCAAATGCCTAACAGCTACTCTCTCATTGGGTCTCCCTCTTCCCTTTCATCCTCTGCCAAATTGGCAACCTGTGCGAACCAGGAGCTTAAAGGGGCTGTCTCTCCAAGTTGGGAGATTGATAGGAAAGCAGTTGGAAAGTCAAACCTGAGCACCAGGAGAGGGGCTCTTCGTTGAGTTTTAGAAACCTTTCGTATTCACAGTGTGTCAGTTCTCTAGGTTTCCCGTACACATCATAGCTTTAGTAATATTCCCTTCAACCTGGAGAGCTGGGACCCATGGAATGGGTGCCATGCATTATTGCTTTAAAGGGTCTGCATTTGCTCACCCAATCTCACCAATCCTCTCAGTCCCAAGTGTCCAGCCTTATGCCACATCCAGCTGTCATTGTAGATAGGGTCATTCCAGGTTGCATCAGAGACTCTGAGGGAATTGTAAAGAATTTCCCTGTTTCTTTGTTTTGTTTTTGAAATTCCTTTTTAGAGTGGGTTTGAGCTGATTCTCGCTGCCATGTTTATGCCAGTCTAGACACACTTGATTCCCTTACGGAGACATATCAATACATAGGTTTTAAGATTCTTACTAGTCAGATCTATTCCTCTGCGGGAAATATGGGGTTTTGAGTCCCTTTCACTGAGGAAGGTGTAGGTCTTGTCTATTCCATAGTTGGTTTTTGGAACGGTACCTGTGCTTATATCAAACTCTGGTTTGATGCATCACCCCCCCTCTCCTTCCCCCTTAAGCAGGCATAGGAGTGTTTTCTAAATGTGAGACTCTGTTCTCTTGCCTAACTCAGTTCATGTGTAGCCATGTTTACAGGATCTTCCTAAGTGATATCTTATGATAAGTTTCTTTTCCTGTGTGACTTCTTTCACTTAGAATCATCGTACCTGAATCCACTCATTTAGCTGCTACTGGTCTTAGGACATTGATTTCATGGCTGAGGGATATTCCATCGTACGTAAGTTCCACAATGTTTGGAACCATTTTTATATTTCCTGGGATATTTCAGGTGTACCCAGGTTGAGGTTCCTGTAAGCAGTGCAGCCCTCAATTTGGGGGTGGCTCTGTCTCATGGATTTTCAGTTTTCCCAAGGTATATTCCCTAGACTGGAAGTGCCCTTGGCTCTGTAGCTCTGTTGTTTACTTGTTTTAGGGAACACAATGCACTCCTCCAGTGAGGCAGTTGGCAACTTACATCCCGCCCATCAGCATAACAAGGCTCCCTGTTCTCCAGGGCCTGTCTTGCCTTTCTGGTTTGTACGCATTTTGTGGATGTCCCTTTTGACCAGTGGGAAATGATACATCTTTGTAGTGCAGATTTGCATTGCCCGCTTGCTTGCTTGGCCAAAAAGGGCGTATGCGTTTTCTCCTGAATATATTCAGGAGAAAACGCATACGCCCTTTTTGGCCAAGTGCATCATTGTCGAAGTTGTGCCCCTCTTCCTGTGCTTTACAGGCGATTCCAACGTACCTCTTGAAATCTGTTTCCTGCTATTCTGCCTCGCTTTCAAGTCCGCCTCGGTGCCTTCCCTCAACAGATTTTTGGACGATAGTTGGCCTTGATTACTCTGCCAGTTTGTGAATTGCTGTGCCCCTGAGCTCCATTTTTCAACTCGTTTTTTGTGAGCTGATCGCAAGTCCAAACTTTTGGTTCAGGACCTATACTGGTTCCCGGTGGGTGGCTGAGACTTTGGTTAATTCTTCTTCCTGCCGGGAAATTAGAGTGACATGTGCCCATCCAAATGCCTAACAGCTACTCTCTCATTGGTTCTCCCTCTTCCCTTTCATCCTCTGCCAAATTGGCAACCTGTGCGAACCAGGAGCTTAAAGGGGCTGTCTTTCCAAGTTGGGAGATTTATAGGAAAGCAGTTGGAAAGTCAGACCGGAGCACCACGAGAGGGACTCTTCGTTGAGTTTTAGAAACCTTTCGTATTCACAGTGTGTCCATTCTCTAGGTATCCCGTACATGTTATAGCTGTAGTAATATTCCCTTCAACCTGGAGAGCTGGGACCCATGGAATGGGTGCCATGCATTATTGCTTTAAAGGGTCTGCATTTGCTCACCCAATCTCACCAATCCTCTCAGTCGCAAGTGTCCAGCCTTATGCCACATCCAGCTGTCATTGTAGAGAGGGTCATTCCAGGTTGCATCAGAGACCCTGAAGGAATTGTAAAGAATTTCCCTGTTTCTTTGTTTTGTTTTTGAAATTCCTTTTTAGAGTGGGTTTGATCTGATTCTCGCTGCCATGTTTATGCCAGTCTAGACACACTTGATTCCCTTACGGAGACATATCAATACATAGGTTTTAAGATTCTTACTAGTCAGATCTATTCCTCTGCGGGAAATATGGGGTTTTGAGTCCCTTTCACTGAGGAAGGTGTAGGTCTTGTCTATTCCATAGTTGGTTTTTGGAACGGTACCTGTGCTTATATCAAACTCTGGTTTGATGCATCACCCCCCCTCTCCTTCCCCCTTAAGCAGGCATAGGAGTGTTTTCTAAATGTGAGACTCTGTTCTCTTGCCTAACTCAGTTCATGTGTAGCCATGTTTACAGGATCTTCCTAAGTGATATCTTATGATAAGTTTCTTTTCCTGTGTGACTTCTTTCACTTAGAATCATCGTACCTGAATCCACTCATTTTGCTGCTACTGGTCTTAGGACATTGATTTCATGGCTGAGGGATATTCCATCGTACGTAAGTTCCACAATGTTTGGAACCATTTTTATATTTCCTGGGATATTTCAGGTGTACCCAGGTTGAGGTTCCTGTAAGCAGTGCAGCCCTCAATTTGGGGGTGGCTCTGTCTTATGGATTTTCAGTTTTCCCAAGGTATATTCCCTAGACTGGAAGTGCCCTTGGCTCTGTAGCTCTGTTGTTTACTTGTTTTAGGGAACACAATGCACTCCTCCAGTGAGGCAGTTGGCAACTGACATCCCGCCCATCAGCATAACAAGGCTCCCTGTTCTCCAGGGCCTGCCTTGCTTTTCTGGTTTTTACACATTTTGTGGATGTCCCTTTTGACCGGTGGGAAGTGATACTTCTTTGTAGTGCAGATTTGCATTGCCCGCTTGCTTGCTTGGCCAAAAAGGGCGTATGCGTTTTCTCCTGAATATATTCAGGAGAAAACGCATACGCCCTTTTTGGCCAAGTGCATCATTGTCGAAGTTGTGCCCCTCTTCCTGTGCTTTACAGGCGATTCCAACGTACCTCTTGAAATCTGTTTCCTGCTATTCTGCCTCGCTTTCAAGTCCGCCTCGTTGCCTTCCCTCACCAGATTTTTGGACGATAGTTGGCCTTGATTACTCTGCCAGTTTGTGAATTGCTGTGCCCCTGAGCTCCATTTTTCAACTCGTTTTTTGTGAGCTGAACGCAAGTCCAAACTTCTGGTTCAGGACCTATACTGGTTCCCAGTGGGTGGCTGAGACTTTGGTTAATTCTTCTTCCTGCCGGGAAATTAGAGTGACATGTGCCCATTCAAATGCCTAACAGCTACTCTCTCATTGGGTCTCCCTCTTCCCTTTCATCCTCTGCCAAATTGGCAACCTGTGCGAACCAGGAGCTTAAAGGGGCTGTCTCTCCAAGTTGGGAGATTGATAGGAAAGCAGTTGGAAAGTCAAACCTGAGCACCAGGAGAGGGGCTCTTCGTTGAGTTTTAGAAACCTTTCGTATTCACAGTGTGTCAGTTCTCTAGGTTTCCCGTACACATCATAGCTTTAGTAATATTCCCTTCAACCTGGAGAGCTGGGACCCATGGAATGGGTGCCATGCATTATTGCTTTAAAGGGTCTGCATTTGCTCACCCAATCTCACCAATCCTCTCAGTCCCAAGTGTCCAGCCTTATGCCACATCCAGCTGTCATTGTAGATAGGGTCATTCCAGGTTGCATCAGAGACTCTGAGGGAATTGTAAAGAATTTCCCTGTTTCTTTGTTTTGTTTTTGAAATTCCTTTTTAGAGTGGGTTTGAGCTGATTCTCGCTGCCATGTTTATGCCAGTCTAGACACACTTGATTCCCTTACGGAGACATATCAATACATAGGTTTTAAGATTCTTACTAGTCAGATCTATTCCTCTGCGGGAAATATGGGGTTTTGAGTCCCTTTCACTGAGGAAGGTGTAGGTCTTGTCTATTCCATAGTTGGTTTTTGGAACCGTACCTGTGCTTATATCAAACTCTGGTTTGATGCATCACCCCCCCTCTCCTTCCCCCTTAAGCAGGCATAGGAGTGTTTTCTAAATGTGAGACTCTGTTCTCTTGCCTAACTCAGTTCATGTGTAGCCATGTTTACAGGATCTTCCTAAGTGATATCTTATGATAAGTTTCTTTTCCTGTGTGACTTCTTTCACTTAGAATCATCGTACCTGAATCCACTCATTTAGCTGCTACTGGTCTTAGGACATTGATTTCATGGCTGAGGGATATTCCATCGTACGTAAGTTCCACAATGTTTGGAACCATTTTTATATTTCCTGGGATATTTCAGGTGTACCCAGGTTGAGGTTCCTGTAAGCAGTGCAGCCCTCAATTTGGGGGTGGCTCTGTCTTATGGATTTTCAGTTTTCCCAAGGTATATTCCCTAGACTGGAAGTGCCCTTGGCTCTGTAGCTCTGTTGTTTACTTGTTTTAGGGAACACAATGCACTCCTCCAGTGAGGCAGTTGGCAACTTACATCCCGCCCATCAGCATAACAAGGCTCCCTGTTCTCCAGGGCCTGTCTTGCCTTTCTGGTTTGTACGCATTTTGTGGATGTCCCTTTTGACCAGTGGGAAATGATACATCTTTGTAGTGCAGATTTGCATTGCCCGCTTGCTTGCTTGGCCAAAAAGGGCGTATGCGTTTTCTCCTGAATATATTCAGGAGAAAACGCATACGCCCTTTTTGGCCAAGTGCATCATTGTCGAAGTTGTGCCCCTCTTCCTGTGCTTTACAGGCGATTCCAACGTACCTCTTGAAATCTGTTTCCTGCTATTCTGCCTTGCTTTCAAGTCCGCCTCGTTGCCTTCCCTCAACAGATTTTTGGACGATAGTTGGCCTTGATTACTCTGCCAGTTTGTGAATTGCTGTGCCCCTGAGCTCCATTTTTCAACTCGTTTTTTGTGAGCTGAACGCAAGTCCAAACTTTTGGTTCAGGACCTATACTGGTTCCCGGTGGGTGGCTGAGACTTTGGTTAATTCTTCTTCCTGCCAGGAAATTAGAGTGACATGTGCCCAACCAAATGCCTAACAACTACTCTCTCATTGGTTCTCCCTCTTCCCTTTCATCCTCTGCCAAATTGGCAACCTGTGCGAACCAGGAGCTTAAAGGGTCTGTCTCTCCAAGTTGGGAGATTGATAGGAAAGCAGTTGGAAAGTCAGACCGGAGCACCACGAGAGGGACTCTTCGTTGAGTTTTAGAAACCTTTCGTATTCACAGTGTGTCCATTCTCTAGGTTTCCCGTACATGTTATAGCTGTAGTAATATTCCCTTCAACCTGGAGAGCTGGGACCCATGGAATGGGTGCCATGCATTATTGCTTTAAAGGGTCTGCATTTGCTCACCCAATCTCACCAATCCTCTCAGTCGCAAGTGTCCAGCCTTATGCCACATCCAGCTGTCATTGTAGATAGGGTCATTCCAGGTTGCATCAGAGACCCTGAAGGAATTGTAAAGAATTTCCCTGTTTCTTTGTTCTGTTTTTGAAATTCCTTTTTAGAGTGGGTTTGAGCTGATTCTCGCTGCCATGTTTATGCCAGTCTAGACACACTTGATTCCCTTACGGAGACATATCAATACATAGGTTTTAAGATTCTTACTAGTCAGATCTATTCCTCTGCGGGAAATATGGGGTTTTGAGTCCCTTTCACTGAGGAAGGTGTAGGTCTTGTCTATTCCATAGTTGGTTTTTGGAACGGTACCTGTGCTTATATCAAACTCTGGTTTGATGCATCACCCCCCCTCTCCTTCCCCCTTAAGCAGGCATAGGAGTGTTTTCTAAATGTGAGACTCTGTTCTCTTGCCTAACTCAGTTCATGTGTAGCCATGTTTACAGGATCTTCCTAAGTGATATCTTATGATAAGTTTCTTTTCCTGTGTGACTTCTTTCACTTAGAATCATCGTACCTGAATCCACTCATTTTGCTGCTACTGGTCTTAGGACATTGATTTCATGGCTGAGGGATATTCCATCGTACGTAAGTTCCACAATGCTTGGAACCATTTTTATATTTCCTGCGATATTTCAGGTGTACCCAGGTTGAGGTTCCTGTAAGCAGTGCAGCCCTCAATTTGGGGGTGGCTCTGTCTTATGGATTTTCAGTTTTCCCAAGGTATATTCCCTAGACTGGAAGTGCCCTTGGCTCTGTAGCTCTGTTGTTTACTTGTTTTAGGGAACACAATGCACTCCTCCAGTGAGGCAGTTGGCAACTGACATCCCGCCCATCAGCATATCAAGGCTCCCTGTTCTCCAGGGCCTGCCTTGCCTTTCTGGTTTTTACACATTTTGTGGATGTCCCTTTTGACCGGTGGGAAGTGATACTTCTTTGTAGTGCAGATTTGCATTGCCCGCTTGCTTGCTTGGCCAAAAAGGGCGTATGCGTTTTCTCCTGAATATATTCAGGAGAAAACGCATACGCCCTTTTTGGCCAAGTGCATCATTGTCGAAGTTGTGCCCCTCTTCCTGTGCTTTACAGGCGATTCCAACGTACCTCTTGAAATCTGTTTCCTGCTATTCTGCCTCGCTTTCAAGTCCGCCTCGTTGCCTTCCCTCAACAGATTTTTGGACGATAGTTGGCCTTGATTACTCTGCCAGTTTGTGAATTGCTGTGCCCCTGAGCTCCATTTTTCAACTCGTTTTTTGTGAGCTGAACGCAAGTCCACACTTTTGGTTCAGGACCTATACTGGTTCCCGGTGGGTGGCTGAGACTTTGGTTAATTCTTCTTCCTGCCGGGAAATTAGAGTGACATGTGCCCATCCAAATGCCTAACAGCTACTCTCTCATTGGTTCTCCCTCTTCCCTTTCATCCTCTGCCAAATTGGCAACCTGTGCGAACCAGGAGCTTAAAGGGGCTGTCTCTCCAAGTTGGGAGATTGATAGGAAAGCAGTTGGAAAGTCAAACCGGAGCACCAGGAGAGGGGCTCTTCGTTGAGTTTTAGAAACCTTTCGTATTCACAGTGTGTCCATTCTCTAGGTTTCCCGTACACGTTATAGCTTTAGTAATATTCCCTTCAACCTGGAGAGCTGGGACCCATGGAATGGGTGCCATGCATTATTGCTTTAAAGGGTCTGCATTTGCTCACCCAATCTCACCAATCCTCTCAGTCGCACGTGTCCAGCCTTATGCCACATCCAGCTGTCATTGTAGATAGGGTCATTCCAGGTTGCATCAGAGACCCTGAAGGAATTGTAAAGAATTTCCCTGTTTCTTTGTTCTGTTTTTGAAATTCCTTTTTAGAGTGGGTTTGAGCTGATTCTCGCTGCCATGTTTATGCCAGTCTAGACACACTTGATTCCCTTATGGAGACATATCAATACATAGGTTTTAAGATTCTTACTAGTCAGATCTATTCCTCTGCGGGAAATATGGGGTTTTGAGTCCCTTTCACTGAGGAAGGTGTAGGTCTTGTCTATTCCATAGTTGATTTTTGGAACGGTACCTGTGCTTATATCAAACTCTGGTTTGATGCATCACCCCCCCTCTCCTTCCCCCTTAAGCAGGCATAGGAGTGTTTTCTAAATGTGAGACTCTGTTCTCTTGCCTAACTCAGTTCATGTGTAGCCATGTTTACAGGATCTTCCTAAGTGATATCTGATGATAAGTTTCTTTTCCTGTGTGACTTCTTTCACTTAGAATCATCGTACCTGAATCCACTCATTTTGCTGCTACTGGTCTTAGGACATTGATTTCATGGCTGAGGGATATTCCATCGTACGTAAGTTCCACAATGTTTGGAACCATTTTTATATTTCCTGGGATATTTCAGGTGTACCCAGGTTGAGGTTCCTGTAAGCAGTGCAGCCCTCAATTTGGGGCTGGCTCTGTCTTATGGATTTTCAGTTTTCCCAAGGTATATTCCCTAGACTGGAAGTGCCCTTGGCTCTGTAGCTCTGTTGTTTACTTGTTTTAGGGAACACAATGCACTCCTCCAGTGAGGCAGTTGGCAACTTACATCCCGCCCATCAGCATAACAAGGCTCCCTGTACTCCAGGGCCTGTCTTGCCTTTCTGGTTTGTACGCATTTTGTGGATGTCCCTTTTGACCAGTGGGAAGTGATACATCTTTGTAGTGCAGATTTGCATTGCCCGCTTGCTTGCTTGGCCAAAAAGGTCGTATGCGTTTTCTCCTGAATATATTCAGGAGAAAACGCATACGCCCTTTTTGGCCAAGTGCATCATTGTCGAAGTTGTGCCCCTCTTCCTGTGCTTTACAGGCGATTCCAACGTACCTCTTGAAATCTGTTTCCTGCTATTCTGCCTCGCTTTCAAGTCCGCCTCGTTGCCTTCCCTCAACAGATTTTTGGACGATAGTTGGCCTTGATTACTCTGCCAGTTTGTGAATTGCTGTGCCCCTGAGCTCCATTTTTCAACTCGTTTTTTGTGAGCTGAACGCAAGTCCAAACTTTTGGTTCAGGACCTATACTGGTTCCCGGTGGGTGGCTGAGACTTTGGTTAATTCTTCTTCCTGCCAGGAAATTAGAGTGACATGTGCCCAACCAAATGCCTAACAACTACTCTCTCATTGGTTCTCCCTCTTCCCTTTCATCCTCTGCCAAATTGGCAACCTGTGCGAACCAGGAGCTTAAAGGGGCTGTCTCTCCAAGTTGGGAGATTGATAGGAAAGCAGTTGGAAAGTCAGACCGGAGCACCACGAGAGGGACTCTTCGTTGAGTTTTAGAAACCTTTCGTATTCACAGTGTGTCCATTCTCTAGGTTTCCCGTACATGTTATAGCTGTAGTAATATTCCCTTCAACCTGGAGAGCTGGGACCCATGGAATGGGTGCCATGCATTATTGCTTTAAAGGGTCTGCATTTGCTCACCCAATCTCACCAATCCTCTCAGTCGCAAGTGTCCAGCCTTATGCCACATCCAGCTGTCATTGTAGATAGGGTCATTCCAGGTTTCATCAGAGACCCTGAAGGAATTGTAAAGAATTTCCCTGTTTCTTTGTTCTGTTTTTGAAATTCCTTTTTAGAGTGGGTTTGAGCTGATTCTCGCTGCCATGTTTATGCCAGTCTAGACACACTTGATTCCCTTACGGAGACATATCAATACATAGGTTTTAAGATTCTTACTAGTCAGATCTATTCCTCTGCGGGAAATATGGGGTTTTGAGTCCCTTTCACTGAGGAAGGTGTAGGTCTTGTCTATTCCATAGTTGGTTTTTGGAACGGTACCTGTGCTTATATCAAACTCTGGTTTGATGCATCACCCCCCCTCTCCTTCCCCCTTAAGCAGGCATAGGAGTGTTTTCTAAATGTGAGACTCTGTTCTCTTGCCTAACTCAGTTCATGTGTAGCCATGTTTACAGGATCTTCCTAAGTGATATCTTATGATAAGTTTCTTTTCCTGTGTGACTTCTTTCACTTAGAATCATCGTACCTGAATCCACTCATTTTGCTGCTACTGGTCTTAGGACATTGATTTCATGGCTGAGGGATATTCCATCGTACGTAAGTTCCACAATGCTTGGAACCATTTTTATATTTCCTGCGATATTTCAGGTGTACCCAGGTTGAGGTTCCTGTAAGCAGTGCAGCCCTCAATTTGGGGGTGGCTCTGTCTTATGGATTTTCAGTTTTCCCAAGGTATATTCCCTAGACTGGAAGTGCCCTTGGCTCTGTAGCTCTGTTGTTTACTTGTTTTAGGGAACACAATGCACTCCTCCAGTGAGGCAGTTGGCAACTGACATCCCGCCCATCAGCATATCAAGGCTCCCTGTTCTCCAGGGCCTGCCTTGCCTTTCTGGTTTTTACACATTTTGTGGATGTCCCTTTTGACCGGTGGGAAGTGATACTTCTTTGTAGTGCAGATTTGCATTGCCCGCTTGCTTGCTTGGCCAAAAAGGGCGTATGCGTTTTCTCCTGAATATATTCAGGAGAAAACGCATACACCCTTTTTGGCCAAGTGCATCATTGTCGAAGTTGTGCCCCTCTTCCTGTGCTTTACAGGTGATTCCAACGTACCTCTTGAAATCTGTTTCCTGCTATTCTGCCTCGCTTTCAAGTCCGCCTCGTTGCCTTCCCTCAACAGATTTTTGGACGATAGTTGGCCTTGATTACTCTGCCAGTTTGTGAATTGCTGTGCCCCTGAGCTCCATTTTTCAACTCGTTTTTTGTGAGCTGAACGCAAGTCCACACTTTTGGTTCAGGACCTATACTGGTTCCCGGTGGGTGGCTGAGACTTTGGTTAATTCTTCTTCCTGCCGGGAAATTAGAGTGACATGTGCCCATCCAAATGCCTAACAGCTACTCTCTCATTGGTTCTCCCTCTTCCCTTTCATGCTCTGCCAAATTGGCAACCTGTGCGAACCAGGAGCTTAAAGGGGCTGTCTCTCCAAGTTGGGAGATTGATAGGAAAGCAGTTGGAAAGTCAAACCGGAGCACCAGGAGAGGGGCTCTTCGTTGAGTTTTAGAAACCTTTCGTATTCACAGTGTGTCCATTCTCTAGGTTTCCCGTACACGTTATAGCTTTAGTAATATTCCCTTCAACCTGGAGAGCTGGGACCCATGGAATGGGTGCCATGCATTATTGCTTTAAAGGGTCTGCATTTGCTCACCCAATCTCACCAATCCTCTCAGTCGCACGTGTCCAGCCTTATGCCACATCCAGCTGTCATTGTAGATAGGGTCATTCCAGGTTGCATCAGAGACCCTGAAGGAATTGTAAAGAATTTCCCTGTTTCTTTGTTTTGTTTTTGAAATTCCTTTTTAGAGTGGGTTTGAGCTGATTCTCACTGCCATGTTTATGCCAGTCTAGACACACTTGATTCCCTTACGGAGACATATCAATATATACGTTTTAAGATTCTTACTAGTCAGATCTATTCCTCTGCGGGAAATATGGGGTTTTGAGTCCCTTTCACTGAGGAAGGTGTAGGTCTTGTCTATTCCATAGTTGGTTTTTGGAACCGTACCTGTGCTTATATCAAACTCTGGTTTGATGCATCACCCCCCCTCTCCTTCCCCCTTAAGCAGGCATAGGAGTGTTTTCTAAATGTGAGACTCTGTTCTCTTGCCTAACTCAGTTCATGTGTAGCCATGTTTACAGGATCTTCCTAAGTGATATCTTATGATAAGTTTCTTTTCCTGTGTGACTTCTTTCACTTAGAATCATCGTACCTGAATCCACTCATTTTGCTGCTACTGGTCTTAGGACATTGATTTCATGGCTGAGGGATATTCCATCGTACGTAAGTTCCACAATGTTTGGAACCATTTTTATATTTCCTGGGATATGTCAGGTGTACCCAGGTTGAGCTTCCTGTAAGCAGTGCAGCCCTCAATTTGGGGGTGGCTCTGTCTTATGGATTTTCAGTTTTCCCAAGGTATATTCCCTAGACTGGACGTGCCCTTGGCTCTGTAGCTCTGTTGTTTACTTGTTTTAGGGAACACAATGCACTCCTCCAGTGAGGCAGTTGGCAACTTACATCCCGCCCATCAGCATAACAAGGCTCCCTGTTCTCCAGGGCCTGCCTTGCTTTTCTGGTTTTTACACATTTTGTGGATGTCCCTTTTGACCGGTGGGAAGTGATACTTCTTTGTAGAGCAGATTTGCATTGCCCGCTTGCTTGCTTGGCCAAAAAGGGCGTATGCGTTTTCTCCTGAATATATTCAGGAGAAAACGCATACGCCCTTTTTGGCCAAGTGCATCATTGTCGAAGTTGTGCCCTTCTTCCTGTGCTTTACAGGCGATTCCAACATACCTCTTGAAATCTGATTCCTGCTATTCTGCCTCGCTTTCAAGTCCGCCTCGTTGCCTTCCCTCAACAGATTTTTGGACGATAGTTGGCCTTGATTACTCTGCCAGTTTGTGAATTGCTGTGCCCCTGAGCTCCATTTTTCAACTCGTTTTTTGTGAGCTGAACGCAAGTCCAAACATTTGGTTCAGGACCTATACTGGTTCCCGGTGGGTGGCTGAGTCTTTGGTTAATTCTTCTTCCTGCCGGGAAATTAGAGTGACATGTGCCCATCCAAATGCCTAACAGCTACTCTCTCATTGGTTCTCCCCTTCCCTTTCATCCTCTGCGAAATTGGCAACCTGTGCGAACCAGGAGCTTAAAGGGGCTGTCTCTCCAAGTTGGGAGATTGATAGGAAAGCAGTTGGAAAGTCAGACCGGAGCACCACGAGAGGGACTCTTCGTTGAGTTTTAGAAACCTTTCGTATTCACAGTGTGTCCATTCTCTAGGTTTCCCGTACATGTTATAGCTGTAGTAATATTCCCTTCAACCTGGAGAGCTGGGACCCATGGAATGGGTGCCATGCATTATTGCTTTAAAGGGTCTGCATTTGCTCACCCAATCTCACCAATCCTCTCAGTCGCACGTGTCCAGCCTTATGCCACATCCAGCTGTCATTGTAGATAGGGTCATTCCAGGTTGCATCAGAGACCCTGAAGGAATTGTAAAGAATTTCCCTGTTTCTTTGTTTTGTTTTTGAAATTCCTTTTTAGAGTGGGTTTGAGCTGATTCTCGCTGCCATGTTTATGCCAGTCTAGACACACTTGATTCCCTTACGGAGACATATCAATACATAGGTTTTAAGATTCTTACTAGTCAGATCTATTCCTCTGCGGGAAATATGGGGTTTTGAGTCCCTTTCACTGAGGAAGGTGTAGGTCTTGTCTATTCCATAGTTGGTTTTTGGAACCGTACCTGTGCTTATATCAAACTCTGTTTTGATGCATCACCCCCCCTCTCCTTCCCCCTTAAGCAGGCATAGGAGTGTTTTCTAAATGTGAGACTCTGTTCTCTTGCCTAACTCAGTTCATGTGTAGCCATGTTTACAGGATCTTCCTAAGTGATATCTTATGATAAGTTTCTTTTCCTGTGTGACTTCTTTCACTTAGAATTATCGTACCTGAATCCACTCATTTTGCTGTTACTGGTCTTAGGACATTGATTTCATGGCTGAGGGATATTCCATCGTACGTAAGTTCCACAATGTTTGGAACCATTTTTATATTTCCTGGGATATTTCAGGTGTACCCAGGTTGAGGTTCCTGTAAGCAGTGCAGCCCTCAATTTGGGGGTGGCTCTGTCTTATGGATTTTCAGTTTTCCCAAGGTATATTCCCTAGACTGGACGTGCCCTTGGCTCTGTAGCTCTGTTGTTTACTTGTTTTAGGGAACACAATGCACTCCTCCAGTGAGGCAGTTGGCAACTTACATCCCGCCCATCAGCATAACAAGGCTCCCTGTTCTCCAGGGCCTGCCTTGCCTTTCTGGTTTTTACACATTTTGTGGATGTCCCTTTTGACCGGTGGGAAGTGATACTTCTTTGTAGTGCAGATTTGCATTGCCCGCTTGCTTGCTTGGCCAAAAAGGGCGTATGCGTTTTCTCCTGAATATATTCAGGAGAAAACGCATACGCCCTTTTTGGCCAAGTGCATCATTGTCGAAGTTGTGCCCCTCTTCCTGTGCTTTACAGGCGATTCCAACGTACCTCTTGAAATCTGTTTCCTGCTATTCTGCCTCGCTTTCAAGTCCGCCTCGTTGCCTTCCCTCAACAGATTTTTGGACGATAGTTGGCCTTGATTACTCTGCCAGTTTGTGAATTGCTGTGCCCCTGAGCTCCATTTTTCAACTCGTTTTTTGTGAGCTGAACGCAAGTCCACACTTTTGGTTCAGGACCTATACTGGTTCCCGGTGGGTGGCTGAGACTTTGGTTAATTCTTCTTCCTGCCGGGAAATTAGAGTGACATGTGCCCATCCAAATGCCTAACAGCTACTCTCTCATTGGTTCTCCCTCTTCCCTTTCATCCTCTGCGAAATTGGCAACCTGTGCGAACCAGGAGCTTAAAGGGGCTGTCTCTCCAAGTTGGGAGATTGATAGGAAAGCAGTTGGAAAGTCAATCCGGAGCACCAGGAGAGGGGCTCTTCGTTGAGTTTTAGAAACCTTTCGTATTCACAGTGTGTCCATTCTCTAGGTATCCCGTACACGTTATAGCTTTAGTAATATTCCCTTCAACCTGGAGAGCTGGGACCCATGGAATGGGTGCCATGCATTATTGCTTTAAAGGGTCTGCATTTGCTCACCCAATCTCACCAATCCTCTCTGTCCAAAGTGTCCAGCCTTATGCCACATCCAGCTGTCATTGTAGATAGGGTCATTCCAGGTTGCATCAGAGACCCTGAAGGAATTGTAAAGAATTTCCCTGTTTCTTTGTTCTGTTTTTGAAATTCCTTTTTAGAGTGGGTTTGAGCTGATTCTTGCTGCCATGTTTATGCCAGTCTAGACACACTTGATTCCCTTATGGTGACATATCAATACATAGGTTTTAAGATTCTTACTAGTCAGATCTATTCCTCTGCGGGAAATATGGGGTTTTGAGTCCCTTTCACTGAGGAAGGTGTAGGTCTTGTCTATTCCATAGTTGGTTTTTGGAACGGTACCTGTGCTTATATCAAACTCTGGTTTGATGCATTACCCCACCTCTCCTTCCCCCTTAAGCAGGCATAAGAGTGCTTTCTAAATGTGAGTCTCTGTTCTATTGCCTAACTCAGTTCATGTGTAGCAATGTTTACAGGATCTTCCTAAGTGATATCTTATGATAAGTTTCTTTTCCTGTGTGACTACTTTCACTTAGAATCATCGTACCCGAATCCACTCATTTTGCTGCTACTGGTCTTAGGACATTGATTTCATGGCTGAGGGATATTCCATCGTACGTAAGTTCCACAATGTTTGGAACAATTTTTATATTTCCTGGGATATTTCAGGTGTACCCAGGTTGAGGTTCCTGTAAGCAGTGCAGCCCTCAATTTGGGGGTGGCTCTGTCTTATGGATTTTCAGTTTTCCCAAGGTATATTCCCTAGACTGGAAGTGCCCTTGGCTCTGTAGCTCTGTTGTTTACTTGTTTTAGGGAGCACAATGCACTCCTCCAGTGAGGCAGTTGGCAACTTACATCCTGCCCATCAGCATAACAAGACTCCCTGTTCTCCAGGGCCTGTCTTGCCTTTCTGGTTTTTACATATTTTGTGGATGTCCCTTTTGACCGGTGGGAAGTGATACTTCTTTGTAGTGCAGATTTGCATTGCCCGCTTGCTTGCTTGGCCAAAAAGGGCGTATGCGTTTTCTCCTGAATATATTCAGGAGAAAACGCATACGCCCTTTTTGGCCAAGTGCATCATTGTCGAAGTTGTGCCCCTCTTCCTGTGCTTTACAGGCGATTCCAACGTACCTCTTGAAATCTGTTTCCTGCTATTCTGCCTCGCTTTCAAGTCCGCCTCGTTGCCTTCCCTCAACAGATTTTTGGACGATAGTTGGCCTTGATTACTCTGCCAGTTTGTGAATTGCTGTGCCCCTGAACTCCATTTTTTTTTTTTCTTTTTGCGGGATGCGGGCCTCTCACTGTTGTGGCCTCTCCCGTTGCGGAGCACAGGCTCCGGATGCGCAGGCCCAGCGGCCATGGCTCACGGGCCCAGCCGCTCCGCGGCATATGGGATCCTCCCAGACCGGGGCACGAACACGTATCCCCTGCATCGGCAGGCGGACTCTCAACCACTGCGCCACCAGGGAGGCCCCTGAACTCCATTTTTCAACTCGTTTTTTGTGAGCTGAACGCAAGTCCAAACTTTTGGTTCAGGACCTATACTGGTTCCCGGTGGGTGGCTGAGACTTTGGTTAATTCTTCTTCCTGCCAGGAAATTAGAGTGACATGTGCCCAACCAAATGCCTAACAGCTACTCTCTCATTGGTTCTCCCTCTTCCCTTTCATCCTCTGCCAAATTGGCAACCTGTGCGAACCAGGAGCTTAAAGGGTCTGTCTCTCCAAGATGGGAGATTGATAGGAAAGCAGTTGGAAAGTCAGACCGGAGCACCACGAGAGGGACTCTTCGTTGAGTTTTAGAAACCTTTCCTATTCACAGTGTGTCCATTCTCTAGGTTTCCCGTACATGTTATAGCTGTAGTAATATTCCCTTCAACCTGGAGAGCTGGGACCCATGGAATGGGTGCCATGCATTATTGCTTTAAAGGGTCTGCATTTGCTCACCCAATCTCACCAATCCTCTCAGTCCCAAGTGTCCAGCCTTATGCCACATCCAGCTGTCATTGTAGATAGGGTCATTCCAGGTTGCATCAGAGACCCTGAAGGAATTGTAAAGAATTTCCCTGTTTCTTTGTTTTGTTTTTGAAATTCCTTTTTAGAGTGGGTTTGAGCTGATTCTCGCTGCCATGTTTATGCCAGTCTAGACACACTTGATTCCCTTACGGAGACATATCAATACATAGGTTTTAAGATTCTTACTAGTCAGATCTATTCCTCTGCGGGAAATATGGGGTTTTGAGTCCCTTTCACTGAGGAAGGTGTAGGTCTTGTCTATTCCATAGTTGGTTTTTGGAACGGTACCTGTGCTTATATCAAACTCTGGTTTGATGCATCACCCCCCCTCTCCTTCCCCCTTAAGCAGGCATAGGAGTGTTTTCTAAATGTGAGACTCTGTTCTCTTGCCTAACTCAGTTCATGTGTAGCCATGTTTACAGGATCTTCCTAAGTGATATCTTATGATAAGTTTCTTTTCCTGTGTGACTTCTTTCACTTAGAATCATCGTACCTGAATCCACTCATTTTGCTGCTACTGGTCTTAGGACATTGATTTCATGGCTGAGGGATATTCCATCGTGCGTAAGTTCCACGATGTTTGGAACCATTTTTATATTTCCTGCGATATTTCAGGTGTACCCAGGTTGAGGTTCCTGTAAGCAGTGCAGCCCTCAATTTGGGGGTGGCTCTGTCTTATGGATTTTCAGTTTTCCCAAGGTATATTCCCTAGACTGGAAGTGCCCTTGGCTCTGTAGCTCTGTTGTTTACTTGTTTTAGGGAACACAATGCACTCCTCCAGTGAGGCAGTTGGCAACTTACATCCCGCCCATCAGCATAACAAGGCTCCCTGTTCTCCAGGGCCTGTCTTGCCTTTCTGGTTTTTACACATTTTGTGGATGTCCCTTTTGACCGGTGGGAAGTGATACTTCTTTGTAGTGCAGATTTGCATTGCCCGCTTGCTTGCTTGGCCAAAAAGGGCGTATGCGTTTTCTCCTGAATATATTCAGGAGAAAACGCATACGCCCTTTTTGGCCAAGTGCATCATTGTCGAAGTTGTGCCCCTCTTCCTGTGCTTTAAAGGCGATTCCAACGTACCTCTTGAAATCTGTTTCCTGCTATTCTGCCTCGCTTTCAAGTCCGCCTCGTTGCCTTCCCTCAACAGATTTTTGGACGATAGTTGGCCTTGATTACTCTGCCAGTTTGTGAATTGCTGTGCCCCTGAGCTCCATTTTTCAACTCGTTTTTTGTGAGCTGAACGCAAGTCCAAACTTTTGGTTCAGGACCTATACTGGTTCCCGGTGGGTGGCTGAGACTTTGGTTAATTCTTCTTCCTGCCAGGAAATTAGAGTGACATGTGCCCAACCAAATGCCTAACAACTACTCTCTCATTGGTTCTCCCTCTTCCCTTTCATCCTCTGCCAAATTGGCAACCTGTGCGAACCAGGAGCTTAAAGGGGCTGTCTCTCCAAGTTGGGAGATTGATAGGAAAGCAGTTGGAAAGTCAAACCGGAGCACCAGGAGAGGGACTCTTCGTTGAGTTTTAGAAACCTTTCGTATTCACAGTGTGTCCATTCTCTAGGTTTCCCGTACATGTTATAGCTGTAGTAATATTCCCTTCAACCTGGAGAGCTGGGACCCATGGAATGGGTGCCATGCATTATTGCTTTAAAGGGTCTGCATTTGCTCACCCAATCTCACCAATCCTCTCAGTCCCAAGTGTCCAGCCTTATGCCACATCCAGCTGTCATTGTAGATAGGGTCATTCCAGGTTGCATCAGAGACCCTGAAGGAATTGTAAAGAATTTCCCTGTTTCTTTGTTCTGTTTTTGAAATTCCTTTTTAGAGTGGGTTTGAGCTGATTCTCGCTGCCATGTTTATGCCAGTCTAGACACACTTGATTCCCTTACGGAGACATATCAATACATAGGTTTTAAGATTCTTACTAGTCAGATCTATTCCTCTGCGGGAAATATGGGGTTTTGAGTCCCTTTCACTGAGGAAGGTGTAGGTCTTGTCTATTCCATAGTTGGTTTTTGGAACGGTACCTGTGCTTATATCAAACTCTGGTTTGATGCATCAACCCCCCTCTCCTTCCCCCTTAAGCAGGCATAGGAGTGCTTTCTAAATGTGAGTCTCTGTTCTCTTGCCTAACTCAGTTCATGTGTAGCCATGTTTACAGGATCTTCCTAAGTGATATCTTATGATAAGTTTCTTTTCCTGTGTGACTTCTTTCACTTAGAATCATCGTACCTGAATCCACTCATTTTGCTGCTACTGGTCTTAGGACATTGATTTCATGGCTGAGGGATATTCCATCGTACGTAAGTTCCACAATGTTTGGAACCATTTTTATATTTCCTGGGATATTTCAGGTGTACCCAGGTTGAGGTTCCTGTAAGCAGTGCAGCCCTCAATTTGGGGGTGGCTCTGTCTCATGGATTTTCACTTTTCCCAAGGTATATTCCCTAGACTGGAAGTGCCCTTGGCTCTGTAGCTCTGTTGTTTACTTGCTTTAGGGAACACAATGCACTCCTCCAGTGAGGCAGTTGGCAACTTACATCCCGCCCATCAGCATAACAAGGCTCCCTGTTCTCCAGGGCCTGTCTTGCCTTTCTGGTTTTTACACATTTTGTGGATGTCCCTTTTGACCGGTGGGAAGTGATACTTCTTTGTAGTGCAGATTTGCATTGCCCGCTTGCTTGCTTGGCCAAAAAGGGCGTATGCGTTTTCTCCTGAATATATTCAGGAGAAAACGCATACGCCCTTTTTGGCCAAGTGCATCATTGTCGAAGTTGTGCCCCTCTTCCTGTGCTTTACAGGCGATTCCAACGTACCTCTTGAAATCTGTTTCCTGCTATTCTGCCTCGCTTTCAAGTCCGCCTCGGTGCCTTCCCTCAACAGATTTTTGGACGATAGTTGGCCTTGATTACTCTGCCAGTTTGTGAATTGCTGTGCCCCTGAGCTCCATTTTTCAACTCGTTTTTTGTGAGCTGAACGCAAGTCCAAACTTTTGGTTCAGGACCTATACTGGTTCCCGGTGGGTGGCTGAGACTTTGGTTAATTCTTCTTCCTGCCGGGAAATTAGAGTGACATGTGCCCATCCAAATGCCTAACAGCTACTCTCTCATTGGTTCTCCCTCTTCCCTTTCATCCTCTGCCAAATTGGCAACCTGTGCGAACCAGGAGCTTAAAGGGGCTGTCTTTCCAAGTTGGGAGATTTATAGGAAAGCAGTTGGAAAGTCAGACCGGAGCACCACGAGAGGGACTCTTCGTTGAGTTTTAGAAACCTTTCGTATTCACAGTGTGTCCATTCTCTAGGTATCCCGTACATGTTATAGCTGTAGTAATATTCCCTTCAACCTGGAGAGCTGGGACCCATGGAATGGGTGCCATGCATTATTGCTTTAAAGGGTCTGCATTTGCTCACCCAATCTCACCAATCCTCTCAGTCGCAAGTGTCCAGCCTTATGCCACATCCAGCTGTCATTGTAGAGAGGGTCATTCCAGGTTGCATCAGAGACCCTGAAGGAATTGTAAAGAATTTCCCTGTTTCTTTGTTTTGTTTTTGAAATTCCTTTTTAGAGTGGGTTTGAGCTGATTCTCGCTGCCATGTTTATGCCAGTCTAGACACACTTGATTCCCTTACGGAGACATATCAATACATAGGTTTTAAGATTCTTACTAGTCAGATCTATTCCTCTGCGGGAAATATGGGGTTTTGAGTCCCTTTCACTGAGGAAGGTGTAGGTCTTGTCTATTCCATAGTTGGTTTTTGGAACGGTACCTGTGCTTATATCAAACTCTGGTTTGATGCATCACCCCCCCTCTCCTTCCCCCTTAAGCAGGCATAGGAGTGTTTACTAAATGTGAGACTCTGTTCTCTTGCCTAACTCAGTTCATGTGTAGCCATGTTTACAGGATCTTCCTAAGTGATATCTTATGATAAGTTTCTTTTCCTGTGTGACTTCTTTCACTTAGAATCATCGTACCTGAATCCACTCATTTTGCTGCTACTGGTCTTAGGACATTGATTTCATGGCTGAGGGATATTCCATCGTACGTAAGTTCCACAATGTTTGGAACCATTTTTATATTTCCTGGGATATTTCAGGTGTACCCAGGTTGAGGTTCCTGTAAGCAGTGCAGCCCTCAATTTGGGGGTGGCTCTGTCTTATGGATTTTCAGTTTTCCCAAGGTATATTCCCTAGACTGGAAGTGCCCTTGGCTCTGTAGCTCTGTTGTTTACTTGTTTTAGAGAACACAATGCACTCCTCCAGTGAGGCAGTTGGCAACTGACATCCCGCCCATCAGCATAACAAGGCTCCCTGTTCTCCAGGGCCTGCCTTGCTTTTCTGGTTTTTACACATTTTGTGGATGTCCCTTTTGACCGGTGGGAAGTGATACTTCTTTGTAGTGCAGATTTGCATTGCCCGCTTGCTTGCTTGGCCAAAAAGGGCGTATGCGTTTTCTCCTGAATATATTCAGGAGAAAACGCATACGCCCTTTTTGGCCAAGTGCATCATTGTCGAAGTTGTGCCCCTCTTCCTGTGCTTTACAGGCGATTCCAATGTACCTCTTGAAATCTGTTTCCTGCTATTCTGCCTCGCTTTCAAGTCCGCCTCGTTGCCTTCCCTCACCAGATTTTTGGACGATAGTTGGCCTTGATTACTCTGCCAGTTTGTGAATTGCTGTGCCCCTGAGCTCCATTTTTCAACTCGTTTTTTGTGAGCTGAACGCAAGTCCAAACTTCTGGTTCAGGACCTATACTGGTTCCCGGTGGGTGGCTGAGACTTTGGTTAATTCTTCTTCCTGCCGGGAAATTAGAGTGGCATGTGCCCATTCAAATGCCTAACAGCTACTCTCTCATTGGGTCTCCCTCTTCCCTTTCATCCTCTGCCAAATTGGCAACCTGTGCGAACCAGGAGCTTAAAGGGGCTGTCTCTCCAAGTTGGGAGATTGATAGGAAAGCAGTTGGAAAGTCAAACCTGAGCACCAGGAGAGGGGCTCTTCGTTGAGTTTTAGAAACCTTTCGTATTCACAGTGTGTCAGTTCTCTAGGTTTCCCGTACACGTTATAGCTTTAGTAATATTCCCTTCAACCTGGAGAGCTGGGACCCATGGAATGGGTGCCATGCATTATTGCTTTAAAGGGTCTGCATTTGCTCACCCAATCTCACCAATCCTCTCAGTCCCAAGTGTCCAGCCTTATGCCACATTCAGCTGTCATTGTAGATAGGGTCATTCCAGGTTGCATCAGAGACTCTGAGGGAATTGTAAAGAATTTCCCTGTTTCTTTGTTTTGTTTTTGAAATTCCTTTTTAGAGTGGGTTTGAGCTGATTCTCGCTGCCATGTTTATGCCAGTCTAGACACACTTGATTCCCTTACGGAGACATATCAATACATAGGTTTTAAGATTCTTACTAGTCAGATCTATTCCTCTGCGGGAAATATGGGGTTTTGAGTCCCTTTCACTGAGGAAGGTGTAGGTCTTGTCTATTCCATAGTTGGTTTTTGGAACGGTACCTGTGCTTATATCAAACTCTGGTTTGATGCATCACCCCCCCTCTCCTTCCCCCTTAAGCAGGCATAGGAGTGTTTTCTAAATGTGAGACTCTGTTCTCTTGCCTAACTCAGTTCATGTGTAGCCATGTTTACAGGATCTTCCTAAGTGATATCTTATGATAAGTTTCTTTTCCTGTGTGACTTCTTTCACTTAGAATCATCATACCTGAATCCACTCATTTAGCTGCTACTGGTCTTAGGACATTGATTTCATGGCTGAGGGATATTCCATCGTACGTAAGTTCCACAATGTTTGGAACCATTTTTATATTTCCTGGGATATTTCAGGTGTACCCAGGTTGAGGTTCCTGTAAGCAGTGCAGCCCTCAATTTGGGGGTGGCTCTGTCTTATGGATTTTCAGTTTTCCCAAGGTATATTCCCTAGACTGGAAGTGCCCTTGGCTCTGTAGCTCTGTTGTTTACTTGTTTTAGGGAACACAATGCACTCCTCCAGTGAGGCAGTTGGCAACTTACATCCCGCCCATCAGCATAACAAGGCTCCCTGTTCTCCAGGGCCTGTCTTGCCTTTCTGGTTTGTACGCATTTTGTGGATGTCCCTTTTGACCAGTGGGAAGTGATACATCTTTGTAGTGCAGATTTGCATTGCCCGCTTGCTTGCTTGGCCAAAAAGGGCGTATGCGTTTTCTCCTGAATATATTCAGGAGAAAACGCATACGCCCTTTTTGGCCAAGTGCATCATTGTCGAAGTTGTGCCCCTCTTCCTGTGCTTTACAGGCGATTCCAACGTACCTCTTGAAATCTGTTTCCTGCTATTCTGCCTCGCTTTCAAGTCCGCCTCGTTGCCTTCCCTCAACAGATTTTTGGACGATAGTTGGCCTTGATTACTCTGCCAGTTTGTGAATTGCTGTGCCCCTGAGCTCCATTTTTCAACTCGTTTTTTGTGAGCTGAACGCAAGTCCAAACTTTTGGTTCAGGACCTATACTGGTTCCCGGTGGGTGGCTGAGACTTTGGTTAATTCTTCTTCCTGCCAGGAAATTAGAGTGACATGTGCCCAACCAAATGCCTAACAACTACTCTCTCATTGGTTCTCCCTCTTCCCTTTCATCCTCTGCCAAATTGGCAACCTGTGCGAACCAGGAGCTTAAAGGGGCTGTCTCTCCAAGTTGGGAGATTGATAGGAAAGCAGTTGGAAAGTCAGACCGGAGCACCACGAGAGGGACTCTTCGTTGAGTTTTAGAAACCTTTCGTATTCACAGTGTGTCCATTCTCTAGGTTTCCCGTACATGTTATAGCTGTAGTAATATTCCCTTCAACCTGGAGAGCTGGGACCCATGGAATGGGTGCCATGCATTATTGCTTTAAAGGGTCTGCATTTGCTCACCCAATCTCACCAATCCTCTCAGTCGCAAGTGTCCAGCCTTATGCCACATCCAGCTGTCATTGTAGATAGGGTCATTCCAGGTTTCATCAGAGACCCTGAAGGAATTGTAAAGAATTTCCCTGTTTCTTTGTTCTGTTTTTGAAATTCCTTTTTAGAGTGGGTTTGAGCTGATTCTCGCTGCCATGTTTATGCCAGTCTAGACACACTTGATTCCCTTACGGAGACATATCAATACATAGGTTTTAAGATTCTTACTAGTCAGATCTATTCCTCTGCGGGAAATATGGGGTTTTGAGTCCCTTTCACTGAGGAAGGTGTAGGTCTTGTCTATTCCATAGTTGGTTTTTGGAACGGTACCTGTGCTTATATCAAACTCTGGTTTGATGCATCACCCCCCCTCTCCTTCCCCCTTAAGCAGGCATAGGAGTGTTTTCTAAATGTGAGACTCTGTTCTCTTGCCTAACTCAGTTCATGTGTAGCCATGTTTACAGGATCTTCCTAAGTGATATCTTATGATAAGTTTCTTTTCCTGTGTGACTTCTTTCACTTAGAATCATCGTACCTGAATCCACTCATTTTGCTGCTACTGGTCTTAGGACATTGATTTCATGGCTGAGGGATATTCCATCGTACGTAAGTTCCACAATGCTTGGAACCATTTTTATATTTCCTGCGATATTTCAGGTGTACCCAGGTTGAGGTTCCTGTAAGCAGTGCAGCCCTCAATTTGGGGGTGGCTCTGTCTTATGGATTTTCAGTTTTCCCAAGGTATATTCCCTAGACTGGAAGTGCCCTTGGCTCTGTAGCTCTGTTGTTTACTTGTTTTAGGGAACACAATGCACTCCTCCAGTGAGGCTGTTGGCAACTGACATCCCGCCCATCAGCATATCAAGGCTCCCTGTTCTCCAGGGCCTGCCTTGCCTTTCTGGTTTTTACACATTTTGTGGATGTCCCTTTTGACCGGTGGGAAGTGATACTTCTTTGTAGTGCAGATTTGCATTGCCCGCTTGCTTGCTTGGCCAAAAAGGGCGTATGCGTTTTCTCCTGAATATATTCAGGAGAAAACGCATACGCCCTTTTTGGCCAAGTGCATCATTGTCGAAGTTGTGCCCCTCTTCCTGTGCTTTACAGGCGATTCCAACGTACCTCTTGAAATCTGTTTCCTGCTATTCTGCCTCGCTTTCAAGTCCGCCTCGTTGCCTTCCCTCAACAGATTTTTGGACGATAGTTGGCCTTGATTACTCTGCCAGTTTGTGAATTGCTGTGCCCCTGAGCTCCATTTTTCAACTCGTTTTTTGTGAGCTGAACGCAAGTCCACACTTTTGGTTCAGGACCTATACTGGTTCCCGGTGGGTGGCTGAGACTTTGGTTAATTCTTCTTCCTGCCGGGAAATTAGAGTGACATGTGCCCATCCAAATGCCTAACAGCTACTCTCTCATTGGTTCTCCCTCTTCCCTTTCATCCTCTGCCAAATTGGCAACCTGTGCGAACCAGGAGCTTAAAGGGGCTGTCTCTCCAAGTTGGGAGATTGATAGGAAAGCAGTTGGAAAGTCAAACCGGAGCACCAGGAGAGGGGCTCTTCGTTGAGTTTTAGAAACCTTTCGTATTCACAGTGTGTCCATTCTCTAGGTTTCCCGTACACGTTATAGCTTTAGTAATATTCCCTTCAACCTGGAGAGCTGGGACCCATGGAATGGGTGCCATGCATTATTGCTTTAAAGGGTCTGCATTTGCTCACCCAATCTCACCAATCCTCTCAGTCGCACGTGTCCAGCCTTATGCCACATCCAGCTGTCATTGTAGATAGGGTCATTCCAGGTTGCATCAGAGACCCTGAAGGAATTGTAAAGAATTTCCCTGTTTCTTTGTTTTGTTTTTGAAATTCCTTTTTAGAGTGGGTTTGAGCTGATTCTCACTGCCATGTTTATGCCAGTCTAGACACACTTGATTCCCTTACGGAGACATATCAATATATACGTTTTAAGATTCTTACTAGTCAGATCTATTCCTCTGCGGGAAATATGGGGTTTTGAGTCCCTTTCACTGAGGAAGGTGTAGGTCTTGTCTATTCCATAGTTGGTTTTTGGAACCGTACCTGTGCTTATATCAAACTCTGGTTTGATGCATCACCCCCCCTCTCCTTCCCCCTTAAGCAGGCATAGGAGTGTTTTCTAAATGTGAGACTCTGTTCTCTTGCCTAACTCAGTTCATGTGTAGCCATGTTTACAGGATCTTCCTAAGTGATATCTTATGATAAGTTTCTTTTCCTGTGTGACTTCTTTCACTTAGAATCATCGTACCTGAATCCACTCATTTTGCTGCTACTGGTCTTAGGACATTGATTTCATGGCTGAGGGATATTCCATCGTACGTAAGTTCCACAATGTTTGGAACCATTTTTATATTTCCTGGGATATTTCAGGTGTACCCAGGTTGAGCTTCCTGTAAGCAGTGCAGCCCTCAATTTGGGGGTGGCTCTGTCTTATGGATTTTCAGTTTTCCCAAGGTATATTCCCTAGACTGGACGTGCCCTTGGCTCTGTAGCTCTGTTGTTTACTTGTTTTAGGGAACACAATGCACTCCTCCAGTGAGGCAGTTGGCAACTTACATCCCGCCCATCAGCATAACAAGGCTCCCTGTTCTCCAGGGCCTGCCTTGCCTTTCTGGTTTTTACACATTTTGTGGATGTCCCTTTTGACCGGTGGGAAGTGATACTTCTTTGTAGAGCAGATTTGCATTGCCCGCTTGCTTGCTTGGCCAAAAAGGGCGTATGCGTTTTCTCCTGAATATATTCAGGAGAAAACGCATACGCCCTTTTTGGCCAAGTGCATCATTGTCGAAGTTGTGCCCCTCTTCCTGTGCTTTACAGGCGATTCCAACATACCTCTTGAAATCTGATTCCTGCTATTCTGCCTCGCTTTCAAGTCCGCCTCGTTGCCTTCCCTCAACAGATTTTTGGACGATAGTTGGCCTTGATTACTCTGCCAGTTTGTGAATTGCTGTGCCCCTGAGCTCCATTTTTCAACTCGTTTTTTGTGAGCTGAACGCAAGTCCAAACATTTGGTTCAGGACCTATACTGGTTCCCGGTGGGTGGCTGAGTCTTTGGTTAATTCTTCTTCCTGCCGGGAAATTAGAGTGACATGTGCCCATCCAAATGCCTAACAGCTACTCTCTCATTGGTTCTCCCCTTCCCTTTCATCCTCTGCGAAATTGGCAACCTGTGCGAACCAGGAGCTTAAAGGGGCTGTCTCTCCAAGTTGGGAGATTGATAGGAAAGCAGTTGGAAAGTCAGACCGGAGCACCACGAGAGGGACTCTTCGTTGAGTTTTAGAAACCTTTCGTATTCACAGTGTGTCCATTCTCTAGGTTTCCCGTACATGTTATAGCTGTAGTAATATTCCCTTCAACCTGGAGAGCTGGGACCGATGGAATGGGTGCCATGCATTATTGCTTTAAAGGGTCTGCATTTGCTCACCCAATCTCACCAATCCTCTCAGTCGCACGTGTCCAGCCTTATGCCACATCCAGCTGTCATTGTAGATAGGGTCATTCCAGGTTGCATCAGAGACCCTGAAGGAATTGTAAAGAATTTCCCTGTTTCTTTGTTTTGTTTTTGAAATTCCTTTTTAGAGTGGGTTTGAGCTGATTCTCGCTGCCATGTTTATGCCAGTCTAGACACACTTGATTCCCTTACGGAGACATATCAATACATAGGTTTTAAGATTCTTACTAGTCAGATCTATTCCTCTGCGGGAAATATGGGGTTTTGAGTCCCTTTCACTGAGGAAGGTGTAGGTCTTGTCTATTCCATAGTTGGTTTTTGGAACGGTACCTGTGCTTATATCAAACTCTGGTTTGATGCATCACCCCCCCTCTCCTTCCCCCTTAAGCAGGCATAGGAGTGTTTTCTAAATGTGAGACTCTGTTCTCTTGCCTAACTCAGTTCATGTGTAGCCATGTTTACAGGATCTTCCTAAGTGATATCTTATGATAAGTTTCTTTTCCTGTGTGACTTCTTTCACTTAGAATCATCGTACCTGAATCCACTCATTTTGCTGCTACTGGTCTTAGGACATTGATTTCATGGCTGAGGGATATTCCATCGTACATAAGTTCCACAATGTTTGGAATCATTTTTATATTTCCTGGGATATTTCAGGTGTACCCAGGTTGAGGTTCCTGTAAGCAGTGCAGCCCTCAATTTGGGGGTGGCTCTGTCTTATGGATTTTCAGTTTTCCCAAGGTATATTCCCTAGACTGGAAGTGCCCTTGGCTCTGTAGCTCTGTTGTTTACTTGTTTTAGGGAACACAATGCACTCCTCCAGTGAGGCAGTTGGCAACTTACATCCCGCCCATCAGCATAACAAGGCTCCCTGTTCTCCAGGGCCTGTCTTGCCTTTCTGGTTTTTACACATTTTGTGGATGTCCCTTTTGACCGGTGGGAAGTGATACTTCTTTGTAGTGCAGATTTGCATTGCCCGCTTGCTTGCTTGGCCAAAAAGGGCGTATGCGTTTTCTCCTGAATATATTCAGGAGAAAACGCATAGGCCCTTTTTGGCCAAGTGCATCATTGTCGAAGTTGTGCCCCTCTTCCTGTGCTTTACAGGCGATTCCAACGTACCTCTTGAAATCTATTTCCTGCTATTCTGCCTCGCTTTCAAGTCCGCCTCGTTGCCTTCCCTCACCAGATTTTTGGACGATAGTTGGCCTTGATTACTCTGCCAGTTTGTGAATTGCTGTGCCCCTGAGCTCCATTTTTCAACTCGTTTTTTGTGAGCTGAACGCAAGTCCAAACTTTTGGTTCAGGACCTATACTGGTTCCCGGTGGGTGGCTGAGACTTTGGTTAATTCTTCTTCCTGCCGGGAAATTAGAGTGACATGTGCCCATCCAAATGCCTAACAGCTACTCTCTCATTGGTTCTCCCCCTTCCCTTTCATCCTCTGCGAAATTGGCAACCTGTGCGAACCAGGAGCTTAAAGGGGCTGTCTCTCCAAGTTGGGAGATTGATAGGAAAGCAGTTGGAAAGTCAGACCGGAGCAACACGAGAGAGACTCTTCGTTGAGTTTTAGAAACCTTTCGTATTCACAGTGTGTCCATTCTCTAGGTTTCCTGTACATGTTATATCTGTAGTAATATTCCCTTCAACCTGGAGAGCTGGGACCCATGGAATGGGTGCCATGCATTATTGCTTTAAAGGGTCTGCATTTGCTCACCCAATCTCACCAATCCTCTCAGTCCCAAGTGTCCAGCCTTATGCCACATCCAGCTGTCATTGTAGATAGGGTCATTCCAGGTTGCATCAGAGACCCTGAAGGAATTGTAAAGAATTTCCCTGTTTCTTTGTTCTGTTTTGGAAATTCCTTTTTAGAGTGGGTTTGAGCTGATTCTCGCTGCCATGTTTATGCCAGTCTAGACACACTTGATTCCCTTACGGAGACATATCAATACATAGGTTTTAAGATTCTTACTAGTCAGATCTATTCCTCTGCGGGAAATATGGGGTTTTGAGTCCCTTCCACTGAGGAAGGTGTAGGTCTTGTCTATTCCATAGTTGGTTTTTGGAACGGTACCTGTGCTTATATCAAACTCTGGTTTGATGCATCACCCCCCCTCTCCTTCCCCCTTAAGCAGGCATAGGAGTGTTTTCTAAATGTGAGACTCTGTTCTCTTGCCTAACTCAGTTCATGTGTAGCCATGTTTACAGGATCTTCCTAAGTGATATCTTATGATAAGTTTCTTTTCCTGTGTGACTTCTTTCACTTAGAATCATCGTACCTGAATCCACTCATTTTGCTGCTACTGGTCTTAGGACATTGATTTCATGGCTGAGGGTTATTCCATCGTACATAAGTTCCACAATGTTTGGAACCATTTTTATATTTCCTGGGATATTTCAGGTGTACCCAGGTTGAGGTTCCTGTAAGCAGTGCAGCCCTCAATTTGGGGGTGGCTCTGTCATATGGATTTTCAGTTTTCCCAAGGTATATTCCCTAGACTGGACGTGCCCTTGGCTCTGTAGCTCTGTTGTTTACTTGTTTTAGGGAACACAATGCACTCCTCCAGTGAGGCAGTTGGCAACTTACATCCCGCCCATCAGCATAACAAGGCTCCCTGTTCTCCAGGGCCTGTCTTGCCTTTCTGGTTTTTACACATTTTGTGGATGTCCCTTTTGACTGGTGGGAAGTGATACTTCTTTGTAGTGCAGATTTGCATTGCCCGCTTGCTTGCTTGGCCAAAAAGGGCGTATGCGTTTTCTCCTGAATATATTCAGGAGAAAACGCATACGCCCTTTTTGGCCAAGTGCATCATTGTCGAAGTTGTGCCCCTCTTCCTGTGCTTTACAGGCGATTCCAACGTACCTCTTGAAATCTGTTTCCTGCTATTCTGCCTCGCTTTCAAGTCCGCCTCGTTGCCTTCCCTCACCAGATTTTTGGACGATAGTTGGCCTTGATTACTCTGCCAGTTTGTGAATTGCTGTGCCCCTGAGCTCCATTTTTCAACTCGTTTTTTGTGAGCTGAACGCAAGTCCAAACTTTTGGTTCAGGACCTATACTGGTTCCCGGTGGGTGGCTGAGACTTTGGTTAATTCTTCTTCCTGCCGGGAAATTAGAGTGACATGTGCCCATCCAAATGCCTAACAGCTACTCTCTCATTGGTTCTCCCTCTTCCCTTTCATCCTCTGCGAAATTGGCAACCTGTGCGAACCAGGAGCTTAAAGGGGCTGTCTCTCCAAGTTGGGAGATTGATAGGAAAGCAGTTGGAAAGTCAGACCGGAGCACCACGAGAGGGACTCTTCGTTGAGTTTTAGAAACCTTTCGTATTCACAGTGTGTCCATTCTCTAGGTTTCCCGTACATGTTATAGCTGTAGTAATATTCCCTTCAACCTGGAGAGCTGGGACCCATGGAATGGGTGCCATGCATTATTGCTTTAAAGGGTCTGCATTTGCTCACCCAATCTCACCAATCCTCTCAGTCCCAAGTGTCCAGCCTTATGCCACATCCAGCTGTCATTGTAGAGAGGGTCATTCCAGGTTGCATCAGAGACCCTGAAGGAATTGTAAAGAATTTCCCTGTTTCTTTGTTTTGTTTTTGAAATTCCTTTTTAGAGTGGGTTTGAGCTGATTCTCGCTGCCATGTTTATGCCAGTCTAGACACACTTGATTCCCTTACGGAGACATATCAATACATAGGTTTTAAGATTCTTACTAGTCAGATCTATTCCTCTGCGGGAAATATGGGGTTTTGAGTCCCTTTCACTGAGGAAGGTGTAGGTCTTGTCTATTCCATAGTTGGTTTTTGGAACGGTACCTGTGCTTATATCAAACTCTGGTTTGATGCATCACCCCCCCTCTCCTTCCCCCTTAAACAGGCATAGGAGTGTTTTCTAAATGTGAGACTCTGTTCTCTTGCCTAACTCAGTTCATGTGTAGCCATGTTTACAGGATCTTCCTAAGTGATATCTTATGATAAGTTTCTTTTCCTGTGTGACTTCTTTCACTTAGAATCATCGTACCTGAATCCACTCATTTTGCTGCTACTGGTCTTAGGACATTGATTTCATGGCTGAGGGATATTCCATCGTACATAAGTTCCACAATGTTTGGAATCATTTTTATATTTCCTGGGATATTTCAGGTGTACCCAGGTTGAGGTTCCTGTAAGCAGTGCAGCCCTCAATTTGGGGGTGGCTCTGTCTTATGGATTTTCAGTTTTCCCAAGGTATATTCCCTAGACTGGAAGTGCCCTTGGCTCTGTAGCTCTGTTGTTTACTTGTTTTAGGGAACACAATGCACTCCTCCAGTGAGGCAGTTGGCAACTTACATCCCGCCCATCAGCATAACAAGGCTCCCTGTTCTCCGGGGCCTGTCTTGCCTTTCTGGTTTTTACACATTTTGTGGATGTCCCTTTTGACCGGTGGGAAGTGATACTTCTTTGTAGTGCAGATTTGCATTGCCCGCTTGCTTGCTTGGCCAAAAAGGGTGTATGCGTTTTCTCCTGAATATATTCAGGAGAAAACGCATACGCCCTTTTTGGCCAAGTGCATCATTGTCGAAGTTGTGCCCCTCTTCCTGTGCTTTACAGGCGATTCCAACGTACCTCTTGAAATCTGTTTCCTGCTATTCTGCCTCGCTTTCAAGTCCGCCTCGTTGCCTGCCCACACCAGATTTTTGGACGATAGTTGGCCTTGATTACTCTGCCAGTTTGTGAATTGCTGTGCCCCTGAGCTCCATTTTTCAACTCGTTTTTTGTGAGCTGAACGCAAGTCCAAACTTTTGGTTCAGGACCTATACTGGTTACCGGTGGGTGGCTGAGACTTTGGTTAATTCTTCTTCCTGCCGTGAAATTAGAGTGACATGTGCCCATCCAAATGCCTAACAGCTACTCTCTCATTGGTTCTCCCCCTTCCCTTTCATCCTCTGCGAAATTGGCAACCTGTGCGAACCAGGAGCTTAAAGGGGCTGTCTCTCCAAGTTGGGAGATTGATAGGAAAGCAGTTGGAAAGTCAGACCGGAGCACCAGGAGAGGGACTCTTCGTTGAGTTTTAGAAACCTTTCGTATTCACAGTGTGTCCATTCTCTAGGTTTCCTGTACATGTTATAGCTGTAGTAATATTCCCTTCAACCTGGAGAGCTGGGACCCATGGAATGGGTGCCATGCATTATTGCTTTAAAGGGTCTGCATTTGCTCACCCAATCTCACCAATCCTCTCAGTCCCAAGTGTCCAGCCTTATGCCACATCCAGCTGTCATTGTAGATAGGGTCATTCCAGGTTGCATCAGAGACCCTGAAGGAATTGTAAAGAATTTCCCTGTTTCTTTGTTTTGTTTTTGAAATTCCTTTTTAGAGTGGGTTTGAGCTGATTCTCGCTGCCATGTTTATGCCAGTCTAGACACACTTGATTCCCTTACGGAGACATATCAATACATAGGTTTTAAGATTCTTACTAGTCAGATCTATTCCTCTGCGGGAAATATGGGGTTTTGAGTCCCTTTCACTGAGGAAGGTGTAGGTCTTGTCTATTCCATAGTTGGTTTTTGGAACGGTACCTGTGCTTATATCAAACTCTGGTTTGATGCATCACCCCCCCTCTCCTTCCCCCTTAAGCAGGCATAGGAGTGTTTTCTAAATGTGAGACTCTGTTCTCTTGCCTAACTCAGTTCATGTGTAGCCATGTTTACAGGATCTTCCTAAGTGATATCTTATGATAAGTTTCTTTTCCTGTGTGACTTCTTTCACTTAGAATCATCGTACCTGAATCCACTCATTTTGCTGCTACTGGTCTTAGGACATTGATTTCATGGCTGAGGGATATTCCATCGTACGTAAGTTCCACAATGTTTGGAACCATTTTTATATTTCCTGGGATATTTCAGGTGTACCCAGGTTGAGGTTCCTGTAAGCAGTGCAGCCCTCAATTTGGGGGTGGCTCTGTCTTATGGATTTTCAGTTTTCCCAAGGTATATTCCCTAGACTGGAAGTGCCCTTGGCTCTGTAGCTCTGTTGTTTACTTGTTTTAGGGAACACAATGCACTCCTCCAGTGAGGCAGTTGGCAACTTACATCCCGCCCATCAGCATAACAAGGCTCCCTGTTCTCCAGGGCCTGTCTTGCCTTTCTGGTTTTTACACATTTTGTGGATGTCCCTTTTGACCGGTGGGAAGTGATACTTCTTTGTAGTGCAGATTTGCATTGGCCGCTTGCTTGCTTGGCCAAAAAGGGCGTACGCGTTTTCTCCTGAATATATTCAGGAGAAAACGCATACGCCCTTTTTGGCCAAGTGCATCATTGTCGAAGTTGTGCCCCTCTTCCTGTGCTTTACAGGCGATTCCAACTTACCTCTTGAAATCTGTTTCCTGGTATTCTGCCTCGCTTTCAAGTCCGCCTCGTTGCCTTCCCTCAACAGATTTTTGGACGATAGTTGGCCTTGATTACTCTGCCAGTTTGTGAATTGCTGTGCCCCTGAGCTCCATTTTTCAACTCGTTTTTTGTGAGCTGATCGCAAGTCCAAACTTTTGGTTCAGGACCTATACTGGTTCCCGGTGGGTGGCTGAGACTTTGGTTAATTCTTCTTCCTGCCGGGAAATTAGAGTGACATGTGCCCATCCAAATGCCTAACAGCTACTCTCTCATTGGTTCTCCCTCTTCCCTTTCATCCTCTGCCAAATTGGCAACCTGTGCGAACCAGGAGCTTAAAGGGGCTGTCTCTCCAAGTTGGGAGATTGATAGGAAAGCAGTTGGAAAGTCAGACCGGAGCACCACGAGAGGGACTCTTCGTTGAGTTTTAGAAACCTTTCGTATTCACAGTGTGTCCATTCTCTAGGTTTCCCGTACATGTTATAGCTGTAGTAATATTCCCTTCAACCTGGAGAGCTGGGACCCATGGAATGGGTGCCATGCATTATTGCTTTAAAGGGTCTGCATTTGCTCACCCAATCTCACCAATCCTCTCAGTCGCAAGTGTCCAGCCTTATGCCACATCCAGCTGTCATTGTAGATAGGGTCATTCCAGGTTGCATCAGAGACCCTGAAGGAATTGTAAAGAATTTCCCTGTTTCTTTGTTTTGTTTTTGAAATTCCTTTTTAGAGTGGGTTTGAGCTGATTCTCGCTGCCATGTTTATGCCAGTCTAGACACACTTGATTCCCTTACGAAGACATATCAATACATAGGTTTTAAGATTCTTACTAGTCAGATCTATTCCTCTGCGGGAAATATGGGGTTTTGAGTCCCTTTCACTGAGGAAGGTGTAGGTCTTGTCTATTCCATAGTTGGTTTTTGGAACGGTACCTGTGCTTATATCAAACTCTGGTTTGATGCATCACCCCCCCTCTCCTTCCCCCTTAAGCAGGCATAGGAGTGTTTTCTAAATGTGAGACTCTGTTCTCTTGCCTAACTCAGTTCATGTGTAGCCATGTTTACAGGATCTTCCTAAGTGATATCTTATGATAAGTTTCTTTTCCTGTGTGACTTCTTTCACTTAGAATCATCATACCTGAATCCACTCATTTTGCTGCTACTGGTCTTAGGACATTGATTTCATGGCTGAGGGATATTCCATCGTACGTAAGTTCCACAATGTTTGGAACCATTTTTATATTTCCCGGGATATTTCAGGTGTACCCAGGTTGAGGTTCCTGTAAGCAGTGCAGCCCTCAATTTGGGGGTGGCTCTGTCTTATGGATTTTCAGTTTTCCCAAGGTATATTCCCTAGACTGGAAGTGCCCTTGGCTCTGTAGCTCTGTTGTTTACTTGTTTTAGGGAACACAATGCACTCCTCCAGTGAGGCAGTTGGCAACTTACATCCCGCCCATCAGCATAACAAGGCTCCCTGTTCTCCAGGGCCTGTCTTGCCTTTCTGGTTTTTACGCATTTTGTGGATGTCCCTTTTGACCAGTGGGAAGTGATACATCTTTGTAGTGCAGATTTGCATTGCCCGCTTGCTTGCTTGGCCAAAAAGGTCGTATGCGTTTTCTCCTGAATATATTCAGGAGAAAACGCATACGCCCTTTTTGGCCAAGTGCATCATTGTCGAAGTTGTGCCCCTCTTCCTGTGCTTTACAGGCGATTCCAACGTACCTCTTGAAATCTGTTTCCTGCTATTCTGCCTCGCTTTCAAGTCCGCCTCGTTGCCTTCCCTCACCAGATTTTTGGACGATAGTTGGCCTTGATTACTCTGCCAGTTTGTGAATTGCTGTGCCCCTGAGCTCCATTTTTCAACTCGTTTTTTGTGAGCTGAACGCAAGTCCAAACTTTTGGTTCAGGACCTATACTGGTTCCCGGTGGGTGGCTGAGACTTTGGTTAATTCTTCTTCCTGCCAGGAAATTAGAGTGACATGTGCCCAACCAAATGCCTAACAACTACTCTCTCATTGGTTCTCCCTCTTCCCTTTCATCCTCTGCCAAATTGGCAACCTGTGCGAACCAGGAGCTTAAAGGGTCTGTCTCTCCAAGTTGTGAGGTTGATAGGAAAGCAGTTGGAAAGTCAGACCGGAGCACCACGAGAGGGACTCTTCGTTGAGTTTTAGAAACCTTTCATATTCACAGTGTGTCCATTCTCTAGGTTTCCCGTACATGTTATAGCTGTAGTAATATTCCCTTCAACCTGGAGAGCTGGGACCCATGGAATGGGTGCCATGCATTATTGCTTTAAAGGGTCTGCATTTGCTCACCCAATCTCACCAATCCTCTCAGTCGCAAGTGTCCAGCCTTATGCCACATCCAGCTGTCATTGTAGATAGGGTCATTCCAGGTTTCATCAGAGACCCTGAAGGAATTGTAAAGAATTTCCCTGTTTCTTTGTTCTGTTTTTGAAATTCCTTTTTAGAGTGGGTTTGAGCTGATTCTCGCTGCCATGTTTATGGCAGTCTAGACACACTTGATTCCCTTACGGAGACATATCAATACATAGGTTTTAAGATTCTTACTAGTCAGATCTATTCCTCTGCGGGAAATATGGGGTTTTGAGTCCCTTTCACTGAGGAAGGTGTAGGTCTTGTCTATTCCATAGTTGGTTTTTGGAACGGTACCTGTGCTTATATCAAACTCTGGTTTGATGCATCACCCCCCCTCTCCTTCCCCCTTAAGCAGGCATAGGAGTGTTTTCTAAATGTGAGACTCTGTTCTCTTGCCTAACTCAGTTCATGTGTAGCCATGTTTACAGGATCTTCCTAAGTGATATCTTATGATAAGTTTCTTTTCCTGTGTGACTTCTTTCACTTAGAATCATCGTACCTGAATCCACTCATTTTGCTGCTACTGGTCTTAGGACATTGATTTCATGGCTGAGGGATATTCCATCGTACGTAAGTTCCACAATGTTTGGAACCATTTTTATATTTCCTGCGATATTTCAGGTGTACCCAGGTTGAGGTTCCTGTAAGCAGTGCAGCCCTCAATTTGGGGGTGGCTCTGTCTTATGGATTTTCAGTTTTCCCAAGGTATATTCCCTAGACTGGAAGTGCCCTTGGCTCTGTAGCTCTGTTGTTTACTTGTTTTAGGGAACACAATGCACTCCCCCAGTGAGGCAGTTGGCAACTGACATCCCGCCCATCAGCATATCAAGGCTCCCTGTTCTCCAGGGCCTGCCTTGCCTTTCTGGTTTTTACACATTTTGTGGATGTCCCTTTTGACCGGTGGGAAGTGATACTTCTTTGTAGTGCAGATTTGCATTGCCCGCTTGCTTGCTTGGCCAAAAAGGGCGTATGCGTTTTCTCCTGAATATATTCAGGAGAAAACGCATACGCCCTTTTTGGCCAAATGCATCATTGTCGAAGTTGTGCCCCTCTTCCTGTGCTTTACAGGCGATTCCAACGTACCTCTTGAAATCTGTTTCCTGCTATTCTGCCTCGCTTTCAAGTCCGCCTCGTTGCCTTCCCTCAACAGATTTTTGGACGATAGTTGGCCTTGATTACTCTGCCAGTTTGTGAATTGCTGTGCCCCTGAGCTCCATTTTTCAACTCGTTTTTTGTGAGCTGAACGCAAGTCCAAACTTTTGGTTCAGGACCTATACTGGTTCCCGGTGGGTGGCTGAGACTTTGGTTAATTCTTCTTCCTGCCGGGAAATTAGAGTGACATGTGCCCATCCAAAGGCCTAACAGCTACTCTCTCATTGGTTCTCCCTCTTCCCTTTCATCCTCTGCCAAATTGGCAACCTGTGCGAACCAGGAGCTTAAAGGGGCTGTCTCTCCAAGTTGGGAGATTGATAGGAAAGCAGTTGGAAAGTCAAACCGGAGCACCAGGAGAGGGGCTCTTCGTTGAGTTTTAGAAACCTTTCGTATTCACAGTGTGTCCATTCTCTAGGTTTCCCGTACACGTTATAGCTTTAGTAATATTCCCTTCAACCTGGAGAGCTGGGACCCATGGAATGGGTGCCATGCATTATTGCTTTAAAGGGTCTGCATTTGCTCACCCAATCTCACCAATCCTCTCAGTCCCAAGTGTCCAGCCTTATGCCACATCCAGCTGTCATTGTAGATAGGGTCATTCCAGGTTGCATCAGAGACCCTGAAGGAATTGTAAAGAATTTCCCTGTTTCTTTGTTTTGTTTTTGAAATTCCTTTTTAGAGTGGGTTTGAGCTGATTCTCGCTGCCATGTTTATGCCAGTCTAGACACACTTGATTCCCTTACGGAGACATATCAATATATACGTTTTAAGATTCTTACTAGTCAGATCTATTCCTCTGCGGGAAATATGGGGTTTTGAGTCCCTTTCACTGAGGAAGGTGTAGGTCTTGTCTATTCCATAGTTGGTTTTTGGAACGGTACCTGTGCTTATATCAAACTCTGGTTTGATGCATCACCACCCCTCTCCTTCCCCCTTAAGCAGGCATAGGAGTGTTTTCTAAATGTGAGACTCTGTTCTCTTGCCTAACTCAGTTCATGTGTAGCCATGTTTACAGGATCTTCCTAAGTGATATCTTATGATAAGTTTCTTTTCCTGTGTGACTTCTTTCACTTAGAATCATCGTACCTGAATCCACTCATTTTGCTGCTACTGGTCTTAGGACATTGATTTCATGGCTGAGGGATATTCCATCGTACGTAAGTTCCACAATGTTTGGAACCATTTTTATATTTCCTGGGATATTTCAGGTGTACCCAGGTTGAGGTTCCTGTAAGCAGTGCAGCCCTCAATTTGGGGGTGGCTCTGTCTTATGGATTTTCAGTTTTCCCAAGGTATATTCCCTAGACTGGACGTGCCCTTGGCTCTGTAGCTCTGTTGTTTACTTGTTTTAGGGAACACAATGCACTCCTCCAGTGAGGCAGTTGGCAACTTACATCCCGCCCATCAGCATAACAAGGCTCCCTGTTCTCCAGGGCCTGTCTTGCCTTTCTGGTTTTTACACATTTTGTGGATGTCCCTTTTGACTGGTGGGAAGTGATACTTCTTTGTAGTGCAGATTTGCATTGCCCGCTTGCTTGCTTGGCCAAAAAGGGCGTATGCGTTTTCTCCTGAATATATTCAGGAGAAAACGCATACGCCCTTTTTGGCCAAGTGCATCATTGTCGAAGTTGTGCCCCTCTTCCTGTGCTTTACAGGCGATTCCAACGTACCTCTTGAAATCTGTTTCCTGCTATTCTGCCTCGCTTTCAAGTCCGCCTCGTTGCCTTCCCTCACCAGATTTTTGGACGATAGTTGGCCTTGATTACTCTGCCAGTTTGTGAATTGCTGTGCCCCTGAGCTCCATTTTTCAACTCGTTTTTTGTGAGCTGAACGCAAGTCCAAACTTTTGGTTCAGGACCTATACTGGTTCCCGGTGGGTGGCTGAGACTTTGGTTAATTCTTCTTCCTGCCGGGAAATTAGAGTGACATGTGCCCATCCAAATGCCTAACAGCTACTCTCTCATTGGTTCTCCCTCTTCCCTTTCATCCTCTGCGAAATTGGCAACCTGTGCGAACCAGGAGCTTAAAGGGGCTGTCTCTCCAAGTTGGGAGATTGATAGGAAAGCAGTTGGAAAGTCAGACCGGAGCACCACGAGAGGGACTCTTCGTTGAGTTTTAGAAACCTTTCGTATTCACAGTGTGTCCATTCTCTAGGTTTCCCGTACATGTTATAGCTGTAGTAATATTCCCTTCAACCTGGAGAGCTGGGACCCATGGAATGGGTGCCATGCATTATTGCTTTAAAGGGTCTGCATTTGCTCACCCAATCTCACCAATCCTCTCAGTCCCAAGTGTCCAGCCTTATGCCACATCCAGCTGTCATTGTAGATAGGGTCATTCCAGGTTGCATCAGAGACCCTGAAGGAATTGTAAAGAATTTCCCTGTTTCTTTGTTTTGTTTTTGAAATTCCTTTTTAGAGTGGGTTTGAGCTGATTCTCGCTGCCATGTTTATGCCAGTCTAGACACACTTGATTCCCTTACGGAGACATATCAATACATAGGTTTTAAGATTCTTACTAGTCAGATCTATTCCTCTGCGGGAAATATGGGGTTTTGAGTCCCTTTCACTGAGGAAGGTGTAGGTCTTGTCTATTCCATAGTTGGTTTTTGGAACGGTACCTGTGCTTATATCAAACTCTGGTTTGATGCATCACCCCCCCTCTCCCTCCCCCTTAAGCAGGCATAGGAGTGTTTTCTAAATGTGAGACTCTGTTCTCTTGCCTAACTCAGTTCATGTGTAGCCATGTTTACAGGATCTTCCTAAGTGATATCTTATGATAAGTTTCTTTTCCTGTGTGACTTCTTTCACTTAGAATCATCGTACCTGAATCCACACATTTTGCTGCTACTGGTCTTAGGAAATTGATTTCATGGCTGAGGGATATTCCATCGTACGTAAGTTCCACAATGTTTGGAACCATTTTTATATTTCCTGGGATATTTCAGGTGTACCTAGGTTGAGGTTCCTGTAAGCAGTGCAGCCCTCAATTTGGGGGTGGCTCTGTCATATGGATTTTCAGTTTTCCCAAGGTATATTCCCTAGACTGGACGTGCCCTTGGCTCTGTAGCTCTGTTGTTTACTTGTTTTAGGGAACACAATGCACTCCTCCAGTGAGGCAGTTGGCAACTTACATCCCGCCCATCAGCATAACAAGGCTCCCTGTTCTCCAGGGCCTGTCTTGCCTTTCTGGTTTTTACACATTTTGTGGATGTCCCTTTTGACCTGTGGGAAGTGATACTTCTTTTTAGTGCAGATTTGCATTGCCCGCTTGCTTGCTTGGCCAAAAAGGGCGTATGCGTTTTCTCCTGAATATATTCAGGAGAAAACGCATACGCCCTTTTTGGCCAAGTGCATCATTGTCGAAGTTGTGCCCCTCTTCCTGTGCTTTACAGGCGATTCCAACGTACCTCTTGAAATCTGTTTCCTGCTATTCTGCCTCGCTTTCAAGTCCGCCTCGTTGCCTTCCCTCAACAGATTTTTGGACGATAGTTGGCCTTGATTACTCTGCCAGTTTGTGAATTGCTGTGCCCCTGAGCTCCATTTTTCAACTCGTTTTTTGTGAGCTGAACGCAAGTCCAAACTTTTGGTTCAGGACCTATACTGGTTCCCGGTGGGTGGCTGAGACTTTGGTTAATTCTTCTTCCTGCCGGGAAATTAGAGTGACATGTGCCCATCCAAATGCCTAACAGCTACTCTCTCATTGGTTCTCCCTATTCCCTTTCATCCTCTGCCAAATTGGCAACCTGTGCGAACCAGGAGCTTAAAGGGGCTGTCTCTCCAAGTTGGGAGATTGATAGGAAAGCAGTTGGAAAGTCAGACCGGAGCACCAGGAGAGGGACTCTTCGTTGAGTTTTAGAAACCTTTCGTATTCACAGTGTGTCCATTCTCTAGGTTTCCCGTACATGTTATAGCTGTAGTAATATTCCCTTCAACCTGGAGAGCTGGGACCCATGGAATGGGTGCCATGCATTATTGCTTTAAAGGGTCTGCATTTGCTCACCCAATCTCACCAATCCTCTCAGTCCCAAGTGTCCAGCCTTATGCCACATCCAGCTGTCATTGTAGAGAGGGTCATTCCAGGTTGCATCAGAGACCCTGAAGGAATTGTAAAGAATTTCCCTGTTTCTTTGTTCTGTTTTTGAAATTCCTTTTTAGAGTGGGTTTGAGCTGATTCTCGCTGCCATGTTTATGCCAGTCTAGACACACTTGATTCCCTTACGGAGACATATCAATACATAGGTTTTAAGATTCTTACTAGTCAGATCTATTCCTCTGCGGGAAATATGGGGTTTTGAGTCCCTTTCACTGAGGAAGGTGTAGGTCTTGTCTATTCCATAGTTGGTTTTTGGAACGGTACCTGTGCTTATATCAAACTCTGGTTTGATGCATCACCCCCCCTCTCCTTCCCCCTTAAGCAGGCATAGGAGTGTTTTCTAAATGTGAGACTCTGTTCTCTTGCCTAACTCAGTTCATGTGTAGCCATGTTTACAGGATCTTCCTAAGTGATATCTTATGATAAGTTTCTTTTCCTGTGTGACTTCTTTCACTTAGAATCATCGTACCTGAATCCACTCATTTTGCTGCTACTGGTCTTAGGACATTGATTTCATGGCTGAGGGATATTCCATCGAACGTAAGTTCCACAATATTTGGAACCATTTTTATATTTCCTGGGATATTTCAGGTGTACCCAGGTTGAGGTTCCTGTAAGCAGTGCAGCCCTCAATTTGGGGGTGGCTCTGTCTTATGGATTTTCAGTTTTCCCAAGGTATATTCCCTAGACTGGACGTGCCCTTGGCTCTGTAGCTCTGTTGTTTACTTGTTTTAGGGAACACAATGCACTCCTCCAGTGAGGCAGTTGGCAAGTTACATCCCGCCCATCAGCATAACAAGGCTCCCTGTTCTCCAGGGCCTGTCTTGCCTTTCTGGTTTTTACACATTTTGTGGATGTCCCTTTTGACCGGTGGGAAGTGATACTTCTTTGTAGTGCAGATTTGCATTGCCCGCTTGCTTGCTTGGCCAAAAAGGGCGTATGCGTTTTCTCCTGAATATATTCAGGAGAAAATGCATACGCCCTTTTTGGCCAAGTGCATCATTGTCGAAGTTGTGCCCCTCTTCCTGTGCTTTACAGGCGATTCCAACGTACCTCTTGAAATCTGTTTCCTGCTATTCTGCCTCGCTTTCAAGTCCGCCTCGTTGCCTTCCCTCAACAGATTTTTGGACGATAGTTGGCCTTGATTACTCTGCCAGTTTGTGAATTGCTGTGCCCCTGAGCTCCATTTTTCAACTCGTTTTTTGTGAGCTGAACGCAAGTCCAAACTTTTGGTTCAGGACCTATACTGGTTCCCGGTGGGAGGCTGAGACTTTGGTTAATTCTTCTTCCTGCCGGGAATTTAGAGTGACATGTGCCCATCCAAATGCCTAACAGCTACTCTCTCATTGGTTCTCCCCCTTCCCTTTCATCCTCTGCGAAATTGGCAACCTGTGCGAACCAGGAGCTTAAAGGGGCTGTCTCTCCAAGTTGGGAGATTGATAGGAAAGCAGTTGGAAAGTCAGACCGGAGCACCACGAGAGGGACTCTTCGTTGAGTTTTAGAAACCTTTCGTATTCACAGTGTGTCCATTCTCTAGGTTTCCCGTACATGTTATAGCTGTAGTAATATTCCCTTCAACCTGGAGAGCTGGGACCCATGGAATGGGTGCCATGCATTATTGCTTTAAAGGGTCTGCATTTGCTCACCCAATCTCACCAATCCTCTCAGTCCCAAGTGTCCAGCCTTATGCCACATCCAGCTGTCATTGTAGATAGGGTCATTCCAGGTTGCATCAGAGACCCTGAAGGAATTGTAAAGAATTTCCCTGTTTCTTTGTTTTGTTTTTGAAATTCCTTTTTAGAGTGGGTTTGAGCTGATTCTCGCTGCCATGTTTATGCCAGTCTAGACACACTTGATTCCCTTACGGAGACATATCAATACATAGGTTTTAAGATTCTTACTAGTCAGATCTATTCCTCTGCGGGAAATATGGGGTTTTGAGTCCCTTTCACTGAGGAAGGTGTAGGTCTTGTCTTTTCCATAGTTGGTTTTTGGAACGGTACCTGTGCTTATATCAAACTCTGGTTTGATGCATCACCCCCCCTCTCCTTCCCCCTTAAGCAGGCATAGGAGTGTTTTCTAAATGTGAGACTCTGTTCTCTTGCCTAACTCAGTTCATGTGTAGCCATGTTTACAGGATCTTCCTAAGTGATATCTTATGATAAGTTTCTTTTCCTGTGTGACTTCTTTCACTTAGAATCATCGTACCTGAATCCACTCATTTTGCTGCTACTGGTCTTAGGACATTGATTTCATGGCTGAGGGATATTCCATCGTACGTAAGTTCCACAATGTTTGGAACCATTTTTATATTTCCTGGGATATTTCAGGTGTACCTAGGTTGAGGTTCCTGTAAGCAGTGCAGCCCTCAATTTGGGGGTGGCTCTGTCATATGGATTTTCAGTTTTCCCAAGGTATATTCCCTAGACTGGACGTGCCCTTGGCTCTGTAGCTCTGTTGTTTACTTGTTTTAGGGAACACAATGCACTCCTCCAGTGAGGCAGTTGGCAACTTACATCCCGCCCATCAGCATAACAAGGCTCCCTGTTCTCCAGGGCCTGTCTTGCCTTTCTGGTTTTTACACATTTTGTGGATGTCCCTTTTGACCTGTGGGAAGTGATACTTCTTTGTAGTGCAGATTTGCATTGCCCGCTTGCTTGCTTGGCCAAAAAGGGCGTATGCGTTTTCTCCTGAATATATTCAGGAGAAAACGCATACGCCCTTTTTGGCCAAGTGCATCATTGTCGAAGTTGTGCCCCTCTTCCTGTGCTTTACAGGCGATTCCAACGTACCTCTTGAAATCTGTTTCCTGCTATTCTGCCTCGCTTTCAAGTCCGCCTCGTTGCCTTCCCTCACCAGATTTTTGGACGATAGTTGGCCTTGATTACTCTGCCAGTTTGTGAATTGCTGTGCCCCTGAGCTCCATTTTTCAACTCGTTTTTTGTGAGCTGAACGCAAGTCCAAACTTTTGGTTCAGGACCTATACTGGTTCCCGGTGGGTGGCTGAGACTTTGGTTAATTCTTCTTCCTGCCGGGAAATTAGAGTGACATGTGCCCATCCAAATGCCTAACAGCTACTCTCTCATTGGTTCTCCCTATTCCCTTTCATCCTCTGCCAAATTGGCAACCTGTGCGAACCAGGAGCTTAAAGGGGCTGTCTCTCCAAGTTGGGAGATTGATAGGAAAGCAGTTGGAAAGTCAGACCGGAGCACCACGAGAGGGACTCTTCGTTGAGTTTTAGAAACCTTTCGTATTCACAGTGTGTCCATTCTCTAGGTTTCCCGTACATGTTATAGCTGTAGTAATATTCCCTTCAACCTGGAGAGCTGGGACCCATGGAATGGGTGCCATGCATTATTGCTTTAAAGGGTCTGCATTTGCTCACCCAATCTCACCAATCCTCTCAGTCCCAAGTGTCCAGCCTTATGCCACATCCAGCTGTCATTGTAGAGAGGGTCATTCCAGGTTGCATCAGAGACCCTGAAGGAATTGTAAAGAATTTCCCTGTTTCTTTGTTCTGTTTTTGAAATTCCTTTTTAGAGTGGGTTTGAGCTGATTCTCGCTGCCATGTTTATGCCAGTCTAGACACACTTGATTCCCTTACGGAGACATATCAATACATAGGTTTTAAGATTCTTACTAGTCAGATCTATTCCTCTGCGGGAAATATGGGGTTTTGAGTCCCTTTCACTGAGGAAGGTGTAGGTCTTGTCTATTCCATAGTTGGTTTTTGGAACGGTACCTGTGCTTATATCAAACTCTGGTTTGATGCATCACCCCCCCTCTCCTTCCCCCTTAAGCAGGCATAGGAGTGTTTTCTAAATGTGAGACTCTGTTCTCTTGCCTAACTCAGTTCATGTGTAGCCATGTTTACAGGATCTTCCTAAGTGATATCTTATGATAAGTTTCTTTTCCTGTGTGACTTCTTTCACTTAGAATCATCGTACCTGAATCCACTCATTTTGCTGCTACTGGTCTTAGGACATTGATTTCATGGCTGAGGGATATTCCATCGTACATAAGTTCCACAATGTTTGGAACCATTTTTATATTTCCTGGGATATTTCAGGTGTACCCAGGTTGAGGTTCCTGTAAGCAGTGCAGCCCTCAATTTGGGGGTGGCTCTGTCTTATGGATTTTCAGTTTTCCCAAGGTATATTCCCTAGACTGGACGTGCCCTTGGCTCTGTAGCTCTGTTGTTTACTTGTTTTAGGGAACACAATGCACTCCTCCAGTGAGGCAGTTGGCAAGTTACATCCCGCCCATCAGCATAACAAGGCTCCCTGTTCTCCAGGGCCTGTCTTGCCTTTCTGGTTTTTACACATTTTGTGGATGTCCCTTTTGACCGGTGGGAAGTGATACTTCTTTGTAGTGCAGATTTGCATTGCCCGCTTGCTTGCTTGGCCAAAAAGGGCGTATGCGTTTTCTCCTGAATATATTCAGGAGAAAATGCATACGCCCTTTTTGGCCAAGTGCATCATTGTCGAAGTTGTGCCCCTCTTCCTGTGCTTTACAGGCGATTCCAACGTACCTCTTGAAATCTGTTTCCTGCTATTCTGCCTCGCTTTCAAGTGCGCCTCGTTGCCTTCCCTCACCAGATTTTTGGACGATAGTTGGCCTTGATTACTCTGCCAGTTTGTGAATTGCTGTGCCCCTGAGCTCCATTTTTCAACTCGTTTTTTGTGAGCTGAACGCAAGTCCAAACTTTTGGTTCAGGACCTATACTGGTTCCCGTTGGGTGGCTGAGACTTTGGTTAATTCTTCTTCCTGCCGGGAAATTAGAGTGACATGTGCCCATCCAAATGCCTAACAGCTACTCTCTCATTGGTTCTCCCCCTTCCCTTTCATCCTCTGCGAAATTGGCAACCTGTGCGAACCAGGAGCTTAAAGGGGCTGTCTCTCCAAGTTGGGAGATTGATAGGAAAGCAGTTGGAAAGTCAGACCGGAGCACCACGAGAGGGACTCTTCGTTGAGTTTTAGAAACCTTTCGTATTCACAGTGTGTCCATTCTCTAGGTTTCCCGTACATGTTATAGCTGTAGTAATATTCCCTTCAACCTGGAGAGCTGGGACCCATGGAATGGGTGCCATGCATTATTGCTTTAAAGGGTCTGCATTTGCTCACCCAATCTCACCAATCCTCTCAGTCCCAAGTGTCCAGCCTTATGCCACATCCAGCTGTCATTGTAGAGAGGGTCATTCCAGGTTGCATCAGAGACCCTGAAGGAATTGTAAAGAATTTCCCTGTTTCTTTGTTTTGTTTTTGAAATTCCTTTTTAGAGTGGGTTTGAGCTGATTCTCGCTGCCATGTTTATGCCAGTCTAGACACACTTGATTCCCTTACGGAGACATATCAATACATAGGTTTTAAGATTCTTACTAGTCAGATCTATTCCTCTGCGGGAAATATGGGGTTTTGAGTCCCTTTCACTGAGGAAGGTGTAGGTCTTGTCTATTCCATAGTTGGTTTTTGGAACGGTACCTGTGCTTATATCAAGCTCTGGTTTGATGCATCACCCCCCCTCTCCTTCCCCCTTAAGCAGGCATAGGAGTGTTTTCTAAATGTGAGACTCTGTTCTCTTGCCTAACTCAGTTCATGTGTAGCCATGTTTACAGGATCTTCCTAAGTGATATCTTATGATAAGTTTCTTTTCCTGTGTGACTTCTTTCACTTAGAATCATCGTACCTGAATCCACTCATTTTGCTGCTACTGGTCTTAGGACATTGATTTCATGGCTGAGGGATATTCCATCGAACGTAAGTTCCACAATGTTTGGAACCATTTTTATATTTCCTGGGATATTTCAGGTGTACCCAGGTTGAGGTTCCTGTAAGCAGTGCAGCCCTCAATTTGGGGGTGGCTCTGTCTTATGGATTTTCAGTTTTCCCAAGGTATATTCCCTAGACTGGACGTGCCCTTGGCTCTGTAGCTCTGTTGTTTACTTGTTTTAGGGAACACAATGCACTCCTCCAGTGAGGCAGTTGGCAACTTACATCCCGCCCATCAGCATAACAAGGCTCCCTGTTCTCCAGGGCCTGCCTTGCCTTTCTGGTTTTTACACATTTTGTGGATGTCCCTTTTGACAGGTGGGAAGTGATACTTCTTTGTAGTGCAGATTTGAATTGCCCGCTTGCTTGCTTGGCCAAAAAGGGCGTATGCGTTTTCTCCTGAATATATTCAGGAGAAAACGCATACGCCCTTTTTGGCCAAGTGCATCATTGTCGAAGTTGTGCCCCTCTTCCTGTGCTTTACAGGCGATTCCAACGTACCTCTTGAAATCTGTTTCCTGCTATTCTGCCTCGCTTTCAAGTGCGCCTCGTTGCCTTCCCTCACCAGATTTTTGGACGATAGTTGGCCTTGATTACTCTGCCAGTTTGTGAATTGCTGTGCCCCTGAGCTCCATTTTTCAACTCGTTTTTTGTGAGCTGAACGCAAGTCCAAACTTTTGGTTCAGGACCTATACTGGTTCCCGTTGGGTGGCTGAGACTTTGGTTAATTCTTCTTCCTGCCGGGAAATTAGAGTGACATGTGCCCATCCAAATGCCTAACAGCTACTCTCTCATTGGTTCTCCCCCTTCCCTTTCATCCTCTGCGAAATTGGCAACCTGTGCGAACCAGGAGCTTAAAGGGGCTGTCTCTCCAAGTTGGGAGATTGATAGGAAAGCAGTTGGAAAGTCAGACCGGAGCACCACGAGAGGGACTCTTCGTTGAGTTTTAGAAACCTTTCGTATTCACAGTGTGTCCATTCTCTAGGTTTCCCGTACATGTTATAGCTGTAGTAATATTCCCTTCAACCTGGAGAGCTGGGACCCATGGAATGGGTGCCATGCATTATTGCTTTAAAGGGTCTGCATTTGCTCACCCAATCTCACCAATCCTCTCAGTCCCAAGTGTCCAGCCTTATGCCACATCCAGCTGTCATTGTAGAGAGGGTCATTCCAGGTTGCATCAGAGACCCTGAAGGAATTGTAAAGAATTTCCCTGTTTCTTTGTTTTGTTTTTGAAATTCCTTTTTAGAGTGGGTTTGAGCTGATTCTCGCTGCCATGTTTATGCCAGTCTAGACACACTTGATTCCCTTACGGAGACATATCAATACATAGGTTTTAAGATTCTTACTAGTCAGATCTATTCCTCTGCGGGAAATATGGGGTTTTGAGTCCCTTTCACTGAGGAAGGTGTAGGTCTTGTCTATTCCATAGTTGGTTTTTGGAACGGTACCTGTGCTTATATCAAACTCTGGTTTGATGCATCACCCCCCCTCTCCTTCCCCCTTAAGCAGGCATAGGAGTGTTTTCTAAATGTGAGACTCTGTTCTCTTGCCTAACTCAGTTCATGTGTAGCCATGTTTACAGGATCTTCCTAAGTGATATCTTATGATAAGTTTCTTTTCCTGTGTGACTTCTTTCACTTAGAATCATCGTACCTGAATCCACTCATTTTGCTGCTACTGGTCTTAGGACATTGATTTCATGGCTGAGGGATATTCCATCGTACATAAGTTCCACAATGTTTGGAACCATTTTTATATTTCCTGGGATATTTCAGGTGTACCCAGGTTGAGGTTCCTGTAAGCAGTGCAGCCCTCAATTTGGGGGTGGCTCTGTCTTATGGATTTTCAGTTTTCCCAAGGTATATTCCCTAGACTGAAAGTGCCCTTGGCTCTGTAGCTCTGTTGTTTACTTGTTTTAGGGAACACAATGCACTCCTCCAGTGAGGCAGTTGGCAACTTACATCCCGCCCATCAGCATAACAAGGCTCCCTGTTCTCCAGGGCCTGTCTTGCCTTTCTGGTTTTTACACATTTTGTGGATGTCCCTTTTGACCGGTGGGAAGTGATACTTCTTTGTAGTGCAGATTTGCATTGCCCGCTTGCTTGCTTGGCCAAAAAGGGCGTATGCGTTTTCTCCTGAATATATTCAGGAGAAAACGCATACACCCTTTTTGGCCAAGTGCATCATTGTCGAAGTTGTGCCCCTCTTCCTGTGCTTTACAGGTGATTCCAACGTACCTCTTGAAATCTGTTTCCTGCTATTCTGCCTCGCTTTCAAGTCCGCCTCGTTGCCTTCCCTCAACAGATTTTTGGACGATAGTTGGCCTTGATTACTCTGCCAGTTTGTGAATTGCTGTGCCCCTGAGCTCCATTTTTCAACTCGTTTTTTGTGAGCTGAACGCAAGTCCAAACTTTTGGTTCAGGACCTATACTGGTTCCCGGTGGGTGGCTGAGACTTTGGTTAATTCTTCTTCCTGCCGGGAAATTAGAGTGACATGTGCCCATCCAAATGCCTAACAGCTACTCTCTCATTGGTTCTCCCTCTTCCCTTTCATCCTCTGCCAAATTGGCAACCTGTGCGAACCAGGAGCTTAAAGGGGCTGTCTCTCCAAGTTGGGAGATTGATAGGAAAGCAGTTGGAAAGTCAGACCGGAGCACCAGGAGAGGGACTCTTCGTTGAGTTTTAGAAACCTTTCGTATTCACAGTGTGTCCATTCTCTAGGTTTCCCGTACATGTTATAGCTGTAGTAATATTCCCTTCAACCTGGAGAGCTGGGACCCATGGAATGGGTGCCATGCATTATTGCTTTAAAGGGTCTGCATTTGCTCACCCAATCTCACCAATCCTCTCAGTCCCAAGTGTCCAGCCTTATGCCACATCCAGCTGTCATTGTAGATAGGGTCATTCCAGGTTGCATCAGAGACCCTGAAGGAATTGTAAAGAATTTCCCTGTTTCTTTGTTCTGTTTTTGAAATTCCTTTTTAGAGTGGGTTTGAGCTGATTCTCGCTGCCATGTTTATGCCAGTCTAGACACACTTGATTCCCTTACGGAGACATATCAATACATAGGTTTTAAGATTCTTACTAGTCAGATCTATTCCTCTGCGGGAAATATGGGGTTTTGGGTCCCTTTCACTGAGGAAGGTGTAGGTCTTGTCTATTCCATAGTTGGTTTTTGGAACGGTACCTGTGCTTATATCAAACTCTGGTTTGATGCATCACCCCCCCTCTCCTTCCCCCTTAAGCAGGCATAGGAGTGTTTTCTAAATGTGAGACTCTGTTCTCTTGCCTAACTCAGTTCATGTGTAGCCATGTTTACAGGATCTTCCTAAGTGATATCTTATGATAAGTTTCTTTTCCTGTGTGACTTCTTTCACTTAGAATCATCGTACCTGAATCCACTCATTTTGCTGCTACTGGTCTTAGGACATTGATTTCATGGCTGAGGGATATTCCATCGTACATAAGTTCCACAATGTTTGGAACCATTTTTATATTTCCTGGGATATTTCAGGTGTACCCAGGTTGAGGTTCCTGTAAGCAGTGCAGCCCTCAATTTGGGGGTGGCTCTGTCTTATGGATTTTCAGTTTTCCCAAGGTATATTCCCTAGACTGGACGTGCCCTTGGCTCTGTAGCTCTGTTGTTTACTTGTTTTAGGGAACACAATGCACTCCTCCAGTGAGGCAGTTGGCAACTTACATCCCGCCCATCAGCATAACAAGGCTCCCTGTTCTCCAGGGCCTGTCTTGCCTTTCTGGTTTTTACACATTTTGTGGATGTCCCTTTTGACCGGTGGGAAGTGATACTTCTTTGTAGTGCAGATTTGCATTGCCCGCTTGCTTGCTTGGCCAAAAAGGGCGTACGCGTTTTCTCCTGAATATATTCAGGAGAAAACGCGTACGCCCTTTTTGGACAAGTGCATCATTGTCGAAGTTGTGCCCCTCTTCCTGTGCTTTACAGGCGATTCCAACGTACCTCTTGAAATCTGTTTCCTGCTATTCTGCCTCGCTTTCAAGTCCGCCTCGTTGCCTTCCCTCACCAGATTTTTGGACGATAGTTGGCCTTGATTACTCTGCCAGTTTGTGAATTGCTGTGCCCCTGAGCTCCATTTTTCAACTCGTTTTTTGTGAGCTGAACGCAAGTCCAAACTTTTGGTTCAGGACCTATACTGGTTCCCGGTGGGTGGCTGAGACTTTGGTTAATTCTTCTTCCTGCCGGGAAATTAGAGTGACATGTGCCCATCCAAATGCCTAACAGCTACTCTCTCATTGGTTCTCCCTCTTCCCTTTCATCCTCTGCGAAATTGGCAACCTGTGCGAACCAGGAGCTTAAAGGGGCTGTCTCTCCAAGTTGGGAGATTGATAGGAAAGCAGTTGGAAAGTCAGACCGGAGCACCACGAGATGGACTCTTCGTTGAGTTTTAGAAACCTTTCGTATTCACAGTGTGTCCATTCTCTAGGTTTCCCGTACATGTTATAGCTGTAGTAATATTCCCTTCAACCTGGAGAGCTGGGACCCATGGAATGGGTGCCATGCATTATTGCTTTAAAGGGTCTGCATTTGCTCACCCAATCTCACCAATCCTCTCAGTCCCAAGTGTCCAGCCTTATGCCACATCCAGCTGTCATTGTAGATAGGGTCATTCCAGGTTGCATCAGAGACCCTGAAGGAATTGTAAAGAATTTCCCTGTTTCTTTGTTTTGTTTTTGAAATTCCTTTTTAGAGTGGGTTTGAGCTGATTCTCGCTGCCATGTTTATGCCAGTCTAGACACACTTGATTCCCTTAGGGAGACATATCAATACATAGGTTTTAAGATTCTTAGTAGTCAGATCTATTCCTCTGCGGGAAATATGGGGTTTTGAGTCCCTTTCACTGAGGAAGGTGTAGGTCTTGTCTATTCCATAGTTGGTTTTTGGAACGGTACCTGTGCTTATATCAAACTCTGGTTTGATGCATCACCCCCCCTCTCCTTCCCCCTTAAGCAGGCATAGGAGTGTTTTCTAAATGTGAGACTCTGTTCTCTTGCCTAACTCAGTTCATGTGTAGCCATGTTTACAGGATCTTCCTAAGTGATATCTTATGATAAGTTTCTTTTCCTGTGTGACTTCTTTCACTTAGAATCATCGTACCTGAATCCACTCATTTTGCTGCTACTGGTCTTAGGACATTGATTTCATGGCTGAGGGATATTCCATCGTACGTAAGTTCCACAATGTTTGGAACCATTTTTATATTTCCTGGGATATTTCAGGTGTACCCAGGTTGAAGTTCCTGTAAGCAGTGCAGCCCTCAATTTGGGGGTGGCTCTGTCTTATGGATTTTCAGTTTTCCCAAGGTATATTCCCTAGACTGGAAGTGCCCTTGGCTCTGTAGCTCTGTTGTTTACTTGTTTTAGGGAACACAATGCACTCCTCCAGTGAGGCAGTTGGCAACTTACATCCCACCCATCAGCATAACAAGGCTCCCTGTTCTCCAGGGCCTGCCTTGCCTTTCTGGTTTTTACACATTTTGTGGATGTCCCTTTTGACCGGTGGGAAGTGATACTTCTTTGTAGTGCAGATTTGCATTGCCCGCTTGCTTGCTTGGCCATAAAGGGCGTATGCGTTTTCTCCTGAATATATTCAGGAGAAAACGCATACGCCCTTTTTTGGCCAAGTGCATCATTGTCGAAGTTGTGCCCCTCTTCCTGTGCTTTACAGGCGATTCCAACGTACCTCTTGAAATCTGTTTCCTGCTATTCTGCCTCGCTTTCAAGTCCGCCTCGTTGCCTTCCCTCACCAGATTTTTGGACGATAGTTGGCCTTGATTACTCTGCCAGTTTGTGAATTGCTGTGCCCCTGAGCTCCATTTTTCAACTCGTTTTTTGTGAGCTGAACGCAAGTCCAAACTTTTGGTTCAGGACCTATACTGGTTCCCGGTGGGTGGCTGAGACTTTGGTTAATTCTTCTTCCTGCCGTGAAATTAGAGTGACATGTGCCCATCCAAATGCCTAACAGCTACTCTCTCATTGGTTCTCCCCCTTCCCTTTCATCCTCTGCGAAATTGGCAACCTGTGCGAACCAGGAGCTTAAAGGGGCTGTCTCTCCAAGTTGGGAGATTGATAGGAAAGCAGTTGGAAAGTCAGACCGGAGCACCAGGAGAGGGACTCTTCGTTGAGTTTTAGAAACCTTTCGTATTCACAGTGTGTCCATTCTCTAGGTTTCCTGTACATGTTATAGCTGTAGTAATATTCCCTTCAACCTGGAGAGCTGGGACCCATGGAATGGGTGCCATGCATTATTGCTTTAAAGGGTCTGCATTTGCTCACCCAATCTCACCAATCCTCTCAGTCCCAAGTGTCCAGCCTTATGCCACATCCAGCTGTCATTGTAGATAGGGTCATTCCAGGTTGCATCAGAGACCCTGAAGGAATTGTAAAGAATTTCCCTGTTTCTTTGTTTTGTTTTTGAAATTCCTTTTTAGAGTGGGTTTGAGCTGATTCTCGCTGCCATGTTTATGCCAGTCTAGACACACTTGATTCCCTTACGGAGACATATCAATACATAGGTTTTAAGATTCTTAGTAGTCAGATCTATTCCTCTGCGGGAAATATGGGGTTTTGAGTCCCTTTCACTGAGGAAGGTGTAGGTCTTGTCTATTCCATAGTTGGTTTTTGGAACGGTACCTGTGCTTATATCAAACTCTGGTTTGATGCATCACCCCCCCTCTCCTTCCCCCTTAAGCAGGCATAGGAGTGTTTTCTAAATGTGAGACTCTGTTCTCTTGCCTAACTCAGTTCATGTGTAGCCATGTTTACAGGATCTTCCTAAGTGATATCTTATGATAAGTTTCTTTTCCTGTGTGACTTCTTTCACTTAGAATCATCGTACCTGAATCCACTCATTTTGCTGCTACTGGTCTTAGGACATTGATTTCATGGCTGAGGGATATTCCATCGTACGTAAGTTCCACAATGTTTGGAACCATTTTTATATTTCCTGGGATATTTCAGGTGTACCCAGGTTGAGGTTCCTGTAAGCAGTGCAGCCCTCAATTTGGGGGTGGCTCTGTCTTATGGATTTTCAGTTTTCCCAAGGTATATTCCCTAGACTGGAAGTGCCCTTGGCTCTGTAGCTCTGTTGTTTACTTGTTTTAGGGAACACAATGCACTCCTCCAGTGAGGCAGTTGGCAACTTACATCCCGCCCATCAGCATAACAAGGCTCCCTGTTCTCCAGGGCCTGTCTTGCCTTTCTGGTTTTTACACATTTTGTGGATGTCCCTTTTGACCGGTGGGAAGTGATACTTCTTTGTAGTGCAGATTTGCATTGCCCGCTTGCTTGCTTGGCCAAAAAGGGTGTACGCGTTTTCTCCTGAATATATTCAGGAGAAAACGCATACGCCCTTTTTGGCCAAGTGCATCATTGTCGAAGTTGTGCCCCTCTTCCTGTGCTTTACAGGCGATTCTAACGTACCTCTTGAAATCTGTTTCCTGCTATTCTGCCTCGCTTTCAAGTCCGCCTCGTTGCCTTCCCTCACCAGATTTTTGGACGATAGTTGGCCTTGATTACTCTGCCAGTTTGTGAATTGCTGTGCCCCTGAGCTCCATTTTTCAACTCGTTTTTTGTGAGCTGAACGCAAGTCCAAACTTTTGGTTCAGGACCTATACTGGTTCCCGGTGGGTGGCTGAGACTTTGGTTAATTCTTCTTCCTGCCGGGAAATTAGAGTGACATGTGCCCATCCAAATGCCTAACAGCTACTCTCTCATTGGTTCTCCCTCTTCCCTTTCATCCTCTGCGAAATTGGCAACCTGTGCGAACCAGGAGCTTAAAGGGGCTGTCTCTCCAAGTTGGGAGATTGATAGGAAAGCAGTTGGAAAGTCAGACCGGAGCACCACGAGATGGACTCTTCGTTGAGTTTTAGAAACCTTTCGTATTCACAGTGTGTCCATTCTCTAGGTTTCCCGTACATGTTATAGCTGTAGTAATATTCCCTTCAACCTGGAGAGCTGGGACCCATGGAATGGGTGCCATGCATTATTGCTTTAAAGGGTCTGCATTTGCTCACCCAATCTCACCAATCCTCTCAGTCCCAAGTGTCCAGCCTTATGCCACATCCAGCTGTCATTGTAGATAGGGTCATTCCAGGTTGCATCAGAGACCCTGAAGGAATTGTAAAGAATTTCCCTGTTTCTTTGTTTTGTTTTTGAAATTCCTTTTTAGAGTGGGTTTGAGCTGATTCTCGCTGCCATGTTTATGCCAGTCTAGACCCACTTGATTCCCTTACGGAGACATATAAATTCATAGGTTTTAAGATTCTTACTAGTCAGATCTCTTCCTCTGCGGGAAATATGGGGTTTTGAGTCCCTTTCACTGAGGAAGGTGTAGGTCTTGTCTATTCCATAGTTGGTTTTTGGAACGGTACCTGTGCTTATATCAAACTCTGGTTTGATGCATCACCCCCCCTCTCCTTCCCCCTTAAGCAGGCATAGGAGTGTTTTCTAAATGTGAGACTCTGTTCTCTTGCCTAACTCAGTTCATGTGTAGCCATGTTTACAGGATCTTCCTAAGTGATATCTTATGATAAGTTTCTTTTCCTGTGTGACTTCTTTCACTTAGAATCATCGTACCTGAATCCACTCATTTTGCTGCTACTGGTCTTAGGACATTGATTTCATGGCTGAGGGATATTCCATCGTACATAAGTTCCACAATGTTTGGAATCATTTTTATATTTCCTGGGATATTTCAGGTGTACCCAGGTTGAGGTTCCTGTAAGCAGTGCAGCCCTCAATTTGGGGGTGGCTCTGTCTTATGGATTTTCAGTTTTCCCAAGGTATATTCCCTAGACTGGAAGTGCCCTTGGCTCTGTAGCTCTGTTGTTTACTTGTTTTAGGGAACACAATGCACTCCTCCAGTGAGGCAGTTGGCAACTTACATCCCGCCCATCAGCATAACAAGACTCCCTGTTCTCCAGGGCCTGTCTTGCCTTTCTGGTTTTTACACATTTTGTGGATGTCCCTTTTGACCGGTGGGAAGTGATACTTCTTTGTAGTGCAGATTTGCATTGCCCGCTTGCTTGCTTGGCCAAAAAGGGTGTATGCGTTTTCTCCCGAATATATTCAGGAGAAAACGCATACGCCCTTTTTGGCCAAGTGCATCATTGTCGAAGTTGTGCCCCTCTTCCTGTGCTTTACAGGCGATTCCAACGTACCTCTTGAAATCTGTTTCCTGCTATTCTGCCTCGCTTTCAAGTCCGCCTCGTTGCCTTCCCTCACCAGATTTTTGGACGATAGTTGGCCTTGATTACTCTGCCAGTTTGTGAATTGCTGTGCCCCTGAGCTCCATTTTTCAACTCGTTTTTTGTGAGCTGAACGCAAGTCCAAACTTTTGGTTCAGGACCTATACTGGTTCCCGGTGGGTGGCTGAGACTTTGGTTAATTCTTCTTCCTGCCGTGAAATTAGAGTGACATGTGCCCATCCAAATGCCTAACAGCTACTCTCTCATTGGTTCTCCCCCTTCCCTTTCATCCTCTGCGAAATTGGCAACCTGTGCGAACCAGGAGCTTAAACGGGCTGTCTCTCCAAGTTGGGAGATTGATAGGAAAGCAGTTGGAAAGTCAGACCGGAGCACCAGGAGAGGGACTCTTCGTTGAGTTTTAGAAACCTTTCGTATTCACAGTGTGTCCATTCTCTAGGTTTCCTGTACATGTTATAGCTGTAGTAATATTCCCTTCAACCTGGAGAGCTGGGACCCATGGAATGGGTGCCATGCATTATTGCTTTAAAGGGTCTGCATTTGCTCACCCAATCTCACCAATCCTCTCAGTCCCAAGTGTCCAGCCTTATGCCACATCCAGCTGTCATTGTAGATAGGGTCATTCCAGGTTGCATCAGAGACCCTGAAGGAATTGTAAAGAATTTCCCTGTTTCTTTGTTTTGTTTTTGAAATTCCTTTTTAGAGTGGGTTTGAGCTGATTCTCGCTGCCATGTTTATGCCAGTCTAGACACACTTGATTCCCTTACGGAGACATATCAATACATAGGTTTTAAGATTCTTACTAGTCAGATCTATTCCTCTGCGGGAAATATGGGGTTTTGAGTCCCTTTCACTGAGGAAGGTGTAGGTCTTGTCTATTCCATAGTTGGTTTTTGGAACGGTACCTGTGCTTATATCAAACTCTGGTTTGATGCATCACCCCCCCTCTCCTTCCCCCTTAAGCAGGCATAGGAGTGTTTTCTAAATGTGAGACTCTGTTCTCTTGCCTAACTCAGTTCATGTGTAGCCATGTTTACAGGATCTTCCTAAGTGATATCTTATGATAAGTTTCTTTTCCTGTGTGACTTCTTTCACTTAGAATCATCGTACCTGAATCCACTCATTTTGCTGCTACTGGTCTTAGGACATTGATTTCATGGCTGAGGGATATTCCATCGTACATAAGTTCCACAATGTTTGGAACCATTTTTATATTTCCTGGGATATTTCAGGTGTACCCAGGTTGAGGTTCCTGTAAGCAGTGCAGCCCTCAATTTGGGGGTGGCTCTGTCTTATGGATTTTCAGTTTTCCCAAGGTATATTCCCTAGACTGGAAGTGCCCTTGGCTCTGTAGCTCTGTTGTTTACTTGTTTTAGGGAACACAATGCACTCCTCCAGTGAGGCAGTTGGCAACTTACATCCCGCCCATCAGCATAACAAGGCTCCCTGTTCTCCAGGGCCTGTCTTGCCTTTCTGGTTTTTACACATTTTGTGGATGTCCCTTATGACCGGTGGGAAGTGATACTTCTTTGTAGTGCAGATTTGCATTGCCCGCTTGCTAGCTTGGCCAAAAAGGGCGTATGCATTTTCTCCTGAATATATTCAGGAGAAAACGCATACGCCCTTTTTGGCCAAGTGCATCATTGTCGAAGTTGTTCCCCTCTTCCTGTGCTTTACAGGCGATTCCAACGTACCTCTTGAAATCTGTTTCCTGCTATTCTGCCTCGCTTTCAAGTCCGCCTCGTTGCCTTCCCTCAACAGATTTTTGGACGATAGTTGGCCTTGATTACTCTGCCAGTTTGTGAATTGCTGTGCCCCTGAGCTCCATTTTTCAACTCGTTTTTTGTGAGCTGAACGCAAGTCCAAACTTTTGGTTCAGGACCTATACTGGTTCCCGGTGGCTGGCTGAGACTTTGGTTAATTCTTCTTCCTGCCGGGAAATTAGAGTGACATGTGCCCATCCAAATGCCTAACAGCTACTCTCTCATTGGTTCTCCCTCTTCCCTTTCATCCTCTGCCAAATTGGCAACCTGTGCGAACCAGGAGCTTAAAGGGGCTGTCTCTCCAAGTTGGGAGATTGATAGGAAAGCAGTTGGAAAGTCAGACCGGAGCACCACGAGAGGGACTCTTCGTTGAGTTTTAGAAACCTTTCGTATTCACAGTGTGTCCATTCTCTAGGTTTCCCGTACATGTTATAGCTGTAGTAATATTCCCTTCAACCTGGAGAGCTGGGACCCATGGAATGGGTGCCATGCATTATTGCTTTAAAGGGTCTGCATTTGCTCACCCAATCTCACCAATCCTCTCAGTCGCAAGTGTCCAGCCTTATGCCACATCCAGCTGTCATTGTAGATAGGGTCATTCCAGGTTGCATCAGAGACCCTGAAGGAATTGTAAAGAATTTCCCTGTTTCTTTGTTTTGTTTTTGAAATTCCTTTTTAGAGTGGGTTTGAGCTGATTCTCGCTGCCATGTTTATGCCAGTCTAGACACACTTGATTCCCTTACGGAGACATATCAATACATAGGTTTTAAGATTCTTACTAGTCAGATCTATTCCTCTGCGGGAAATATGGGGTTTTGAGTCCCTTTCACTGAGGAAGGTGTAGGTCTTGTCTATTCCATAGTTGGTTTTTGGAACGGTACCTGTGCTTATATCAAACTCTGGTTTGATGCATCACCCCCCCTCTCCTTCCCCCTTAAGCAGGCATAGGAGTGTTTTCTAAATGTGAGACTCTGTTCTCTTGCCTAACTCAGTTCATGTGTAGCCATGTTTACAGGATCTTCCTAAGTGATATCTTATGATAAGTTTCTTTTCCTGTGTGACTTCTTTCACTTAGAATCATCGTACCTGAATCCACTCATTTTGCTGCTACTGGTCTTAGGACATTGATTTCATGGCTGAGGGATATTCCATCGTACGTAAGTTCCACAATGTTTGGAACCATTTTTATATTTCCTGGGATATTTCAGGTGTACCCAGGTTGAGGTTCCTGTAAGCAGTGCAGCCCTCAATTTGGGGCTGGCTCTGTCTTATGGATTTTCAGTTTTCCCAAGGTATATTCCCTAGACTGGAAGTGCCCTTGGCTCTGTAGCTCTGTTGTTTACTTGTTTTAGGGAACACAATGCACTCCTCCAGTGAGGCAGTTGGCAACTTACATCCCGCCCATCAGCATAACAAGGCTCCCTGTTCTCCAGGGCCTGTCTTGCCTTTCTGGTTTTTACACATTTTGTGGATGTCCCTTTTGACCGGTGGGAAGTGATACTTCTTTGTAGTGCAGATTTGCATTGCCCGCTTGCTTGCTTGGCCAAAAAGGGCGTACGCGTTTTCTCCTGAATATATTCAGGAGAAAACGCATACGCCCTTTTTGGCCAAGTGCATCATTGTCGAAGTTGTGCCCCTCTTCCTGTGCTTTACAGGCGATTCCAACGTACCTCTTGAAATCTGTTTCCTGCTATTCTGCCTCGCTTTCAAGTCCGCCTCGTTGCCTTCCCTCACCAGATTTTTGGACGATAGTTGGCCTTGATTACTCTGCCAGTTTGTGAATTGCTGTGCCCCTGAGCTCCATTTTTCAACTCGTTTTTTGTGAGCTGAACGCAAGTCCAAACTTTTGGTTCAGGACCTATACTGGTTCCCGGTGGGTGGCTGAGACTTTGGTTAATTCTTCTTCCTGCCGGGAAATTAGAGTGACATGTGCCCATCCAAATGCCTAACAGCTACTCTCTCATTGGTTCTCCCTGTTCCCTTTCATCCTCTGCCAAATTGGCAACCTGTGCGAACCAGGAGCTTAAAGGGGCTGTCTCTCCAAGTTGGGAGATTGATAGGAAAGCAGTTGGAAAGTCAAACCGGAGCACCACGAGATGGACTCTTCGTTGAGTTTTAGAAACTTTTCGTATTCACAGTGTGTCCATTCTCTAGGTTTCCCGTACATGTTATAGCTGTAGTAATATTCCCTTCAACCTGGAGAGCTGGGACCCATGGAATGGGTGCCATGCATTATTGCTTTAAAGGGTCTGCATTTGCTCACCCAATCTCTCCAATCCTCTCAGTCCCAAGTGTCCAGCCTTATGCCACATCCAGCTGTCATTGTAGATAGGGTCATTCCAGGTTGCATCAGAGACCCTGAAGGAATTGTAAAGAATTTCCCTGTTTCTTTGTTTTGTTTTTGAAATTCCTTTTTAGAGTGGGTTTGAGCTGATTCTCGCTGCCATGTTTATGCCAGTCTAGACACACTTGATTCCCTTACGGAGACATATCAATACATAGGTTTTAAGATTCTTACTAGTCAGATCTATTCCTCTGCGGGAAATATGGGGTTTTGAGTCCCTTTCACTGAGGAAGGTGTAGGTCTTGTCTATTCCATAGTTGGTTTTTGGAACGGTACCTGTGCTTATATCAAACTCTGGTTTGATGCATCACCCCCCCTCTCCTTCCCCCTTAAGCAGGCATAGGAGTGTTTTCTAAATGTGAGACTCTGTTCTCTTGCCTAACTCAGTTCATGTGTAGCCATGTTTACAGGATCTTCCTAAGTGATATCTTATGATAAGTTTCTTTTCCTGTGTGACTTCTTTCACTTAGAATCATCGTACCTGAATCCACTCATTTTGCTGCTACTGGTCTTAGGACATTGATTTCATGGCTGAGGGATATTCCATCGTACATAAGTTCCACAATGTTTGGAATCATTTTTATATTTCCTGGGATATTTCAGGTGTACCCAGGTTGAGGTTCCTGTAAGCAGTGCAGCCCTCAATTTGGGGGTGGCTCTGTCTTATGGATTTTCAGTTTTCCCAAGGTATATTCCCTAGACTGGAAGTGCCCTTGGCTCTGTAGCTCTGTTGTTTACTTGTTTTAGGGAACACAATGCACTCCTCCAGTGAGGCAGTTGGCAACTTACATCCCGCCCATCAGCATAACAAGGCTCCCTGTTCTCCAGGGCCTGTCTTGCCTTTCTGGTTTTTACACATTTTGTGGATGTCCCTTTTGACCGGTGGGAAGTGATACTTCTTTGTAGTGCAGATTTGCATTGCCCGCTTGCTTGCTTGGCCAAAAAGGGCGTATGCGTTTTCTCCTGAATATATTCAGGAGAAAACGCATACGCCCTTTTTGGCCAAGTGCATCATTGTCGAAGTTGTGCCCCTCTTCCTGTGCTTTACAGGCGATTCCAACGTACCTCTTGAAATCTGTTTCCTGCTATTCTGCCTCGCTTTCAAGTCCGCCTCGTTGCCTTCCCTCACCAGATTTTTGGACGATAGTTGGCCTTGATTACTCTGCCAGTTTGTGAATTGCTGTGCCCCTGAGCTCCATTTTTCAACTCGTTTTTTGTGAGCTGAACGCAAGTCCAAACTTTTGGTTCAGGACCTATACTGGTTCCCGGTGGGTGGCTGAGACTTTGGTTAATTTTTCTTCCTGCCGGGAAATTAGAGTGACATGTGCCCATCCAAATGCCTAACAGCTACTCTCTCATTGGTTCTCCCTCTTCCCTTTCATCCTCTGCCAAATTGGCAACCTGTGCGAACCAGGAGCTTAAAGGGGCTGTCTCTCCAAGTTGGGAGATTGATAGGAAAGCAGTTGGAAAGTCAAAACGGAGCACCAGGAGAGGGGCCCTTCGTTGAGTTTTAGAAACCTTTCGTATTCACAGTGTGTCCATTCTCTAGGTTTCCCGTACACGTTATAGCTTTAGTAATATTCCCTTCAACCTGGAGAGCTGGGACCCATGGAATGGGTGCCATGCATTATTGCTTTAAAGGGTCTGCATTTGCTCACCCAATCTCACCAATCCTCTCAGTCCCAAGTGTCCAGCCTTATGCCACATCCAGCTGTCATTGTAGATAGGGTCATTCCAGGTTGCATCAGAGACCCTGAAGGAATTGTAAAGAATTTCCCTGTTTCTTTGTTTTGTTTTTGAAATTCCTTTTTAGAGTGGGTTTGAGCTGATTCTCGCTGCCATGTTTATGCCAGTCTAGACACACTTGATTCCCTTACGGAGACATATCAATACATAGGTTTTAAGATTCTTACTAGTCAGATCTATTCCTCTGCGGGAAATATGGGGTTTTGAGTCCCTTTCACTGAGGAAGGTGTAGGTCTTGTCTATTCCATAGTTGGTTTTTGGAACGGTACCTGTGCTTATATCAAACTCTGGTTTGATGCATCACCCCCCCTCTCCTTCCCCCTTAAGCAGGCATAGGAGTGTTTTCTAAATGTGAGACTCTGTTCTCTTGCCTAACTCAGTTCATGTGTAGCCATGTTTACAGGATCTTCCTAAGTGATATCTTATGATAAGTTTCTTTTCCTGTGTGACTTCTTTCACTTAGAATCATCGTACCTGAATCCACTCATTTTGCTGCTACTGGTCTTAGGACATTGATTTCATGGCTGAGGGATATTCCATCGTACATAAGTTCCACAATGTTTGGAACCATTTTTATATTTCCTGGGATATTTCAGGTGTACCCAGGTTGAGGTTCCTGTAAGCAGTGCAGCCCTCAATTTGGGGCTGGCTCTGTCTTATGGATTTTCAGTTTTCCCAAGGTATATTCCCTAGACTGGAAGTGCCCTTGGCTCTGTAGCTCTGTTGTTTACTTGTTTTAGGGAACACAATGCACTCCTCCAGTGAGGCAGTTGGCAACTTACATCCCGCCCATCAGCATAACAAGGCTCCCTGTTCTCCAGGGCCTGTCTTGCCTTTCTGGTTTTTACACATTTTGTGGATGTCCCTTTTGACCGGTGGGAAGTGATACTTCTTTGTAGTGCAGATTTGCATTGCCCGCTTGCTTGCTTGGCCAAAAAGGGCGTACGCGTTTTCTCCTGAATATATTCAGGAGAAAACGCATACGCCCTTTTTGGCCAAGTGCATCATTGTCGAAGTTGTGCCCCTCTTCCTGTGCTTTACAGGCGATTCCAACGTACCTCTTGAAATCTGTTTCCTGCTATTCTGCCTCGCTTTCAAGTCCGCCTCGTTGCCTTCCCTCACCAGATTTTTGGACGATAGTTGGCCTTGATTACTCTGCCAGTTTGTGAATTGCTGTGCCCCTGAGCTCCATTTTTCAACTCGTTTTTTGTGAGCTGAACGCAAGTCCAAACTTTTGGTTCAGGACCTATACTGGTTCCCGGTGGGTGGCTGAGACTTTGGTTAATTCTTCTTCCTGCCGGGAAATTAGAGTGACATGTGCCCATCCAAATGCCTAACAGCTACTCTCTCATTGGTTCTCCCTGTTCCCTTTCATCCTCTGCCAAATTGGCAACCTGTGCGAACCAGGAGCTTAAAGGGGCTGTCTCTCCAAGTTGGGAGATTGATAGGAAAGCAGTTGGAAAGTCAAACCGGAGCACCACGAGATGGACTCTTCGTTGAGTTTTAGAAACTTTTCGTATTCACAGTGTGTCCATTCTCTAGGTTTCCCGTACATGTTATAGCTGTAGTAATATTCCCTTCAACCTGGAGAGCTGGGACCCATGGAATGGGTGCCATGCATTATTGCTTTAAAGGGTCTGCATTTGCTCACCCAATCTCTCCAATCCTCTCAGTCCCAAGTGTCCAGCCTTATGCCACATCCAGCTGTCATTGTAGATAGGGTCATTCCAGGTTGCATCAGAGACCCTGAAGGAATTGTAAAGAATTTCCCTGTTTCTTTGTTTTGTTTTTGAAATTCCTTTTTAGAGTGGGTTTGAGCTGATTCTCGCTGCCATGTTTATGCCAGTCTAGACACACTTGATTCCCTTACGGAGACATATCAATACATAGGTTTTAAGATTCTTACTAGTCAGATCTATTCCTCTGCGGGAAATATGGGGTTTTGAGTCCCTTTCACTGAGGAAGGTGTAGGTCTTGTCTATTCCATAGTTGGTTTTTGGAACGGTACCTGTGCTTATATCAAACTCTGGTTTGATGCATCACCCCCCCTCTCCTTCCCCCTTAAGCAGGCATAGGAGTGTTTTCTAAATGTGAGACTCTGTTCTCTTGCCTAACTCAGTTCATGTGTAGCCATGTTTACAGGATCTTCCTAAGTGATATCTTATGATAAGTTTCTTTTCCTGTGTGACTTCTTTCACTTAGAATCATCGTACCTGAATCCACTCATTTTGCTGCTACTGGTCTTAGGACATTGATTTCATGGCTGAGGGATATTCCATCGTACATAAGTTCCACAATGTTTGGAATCATTTTTATATTTCCTGGGATATTTCAGGTGTACCCAGGTTGAGGTTCCTGTAAGCAGTGCAGCCCTCAATTTGGGGGTGGCTCTGTCTTATGGATTTTCAGTTTTCCCAAGGTATATTCCCTAGACTGGAAGTGCCCTTGGCTCTGTAGCTCTGTTGTTTACTTGTTTTAGGGAACACAATGCACTCCTCCAGTGAGGCAGTTGGCAACTTACATCCCGCCCATCAGCATAACAAGGCTCCCTGTTCTCCAGGGCCTGTCTTGCCTTTCTGGTTTTTACACATTTTGTGGATGTCCCTTTTGACCGGTGGGAAGTGATACTTCTTTGTAGTGCAGATTTGCATTGCCCGCTTGCTTGCTTGGCCAAAAAGGGTGTATGCGTTTTCTCCTGAATATATTCAGGAGAAAACGCATACGCCCTTTTTGGCCAAGTGCATCATTGTCGAAGTTGTGCCCCTCTTCCTGTGCTTTACAGGCGATTCCAACGTACCTCTTGAAATCTGTTTCCTGCTATTCTGCCTCGCTTTCAAGTCCGCCTCGTTGCCTTCCCTCACCAGATTTTTGGACGATAGTTGGCCTTGATTACTCTGCCAGTTTGTGAATTGCTGTGCCCCTGAGCTCCATTTTTCAACTCGTTTTTTGTGAGCTGAACGCAAGTCCAAACTTTTGGTTCAGGACCTATACTGGTTCCCGGTGGGTGGCTGAGACTTTGGTTAATTTTTCTTCCTGCCGGGAAATTAGAGTGACATGTGCCCATCCAAATGCCTAACAGCTACTCTCTCATTGGTTCTCCCTCTTCCCTTTCATCCTCTGCCAAATTGGCAACCTGTGCGAACCAGGAGCTTAAAGGGGCTGTCTCTCCAAGTTGGGAGATTGATAGGAAAGCAGTTGGAAAGTCAAAACGGAGCACCAGGAGAGGGGCCCTTCGTTGAGTTTTAGAAACCTTTCGTATTCACAGTGTGTCCATTCTCTAGGTTTCCCGTACACGTTATAGCTTTAGTAATATTCCCTTCAACCTGGAGAGCTGGGACCCATGGAATGGGTGCCATGCATTATTGCTTTAAAGGGTCTGCATTTGCTCACCCAATCTCACCAATCCTCTCAGTCCCAAGTGTCCAGCCTTATGCCACATCCAGCTGTCATTGTAGATAGGGTCATTCCAGGTTGCATCAGAGACCCTGAAGGAATTGTAAAGAATTTCCCTGTTTCTTTGTTTTGTTTTTGAAATTCCTTTTTAGAGTGGGTTTGAGCTGATTCTCGCTGCCATGTTTATGCCAGTCTAGACACACTTGATTCCCTTACAGAGACATATCAATACATAGGTTTTAAGATTCTTACTAGTCAGATCTATTCCTCTGCGGGAAATATGGGGTTTTGAGTCCCTTTCACTGAGGAAGGTGTAGGTCTTGTCTATTCCATAGTTGGTTTTTGGAACGGTACCTGTGCTTATATCAAACTCTGGTTTGATGCATCACCCCCCCTCTCCTTCCCCCTTAAGCAGGCATAGGAGTGTTTTCTAAATGTGAGACTCTGTTCTCTTGCCTAACTCAGTTCATGTGTAGCCATGTTTACAGGATCTTCCTAAGTGATATCTTATGATAAGTTTCTTTTCCTGTGTGACTTCTTTCACTTAGAATCATCGTACCTGAATCCACTCATTTTGCTGCTACTGGTCTTAGGACATTGATTTCATGGCTGAGGGATATTCCATCGTACATAAGTTCCACAATGTTTGGAACCATTTTTATATTTCCTGGGATATTTCAGGTGTACCCAGGTTGAGGTTCCTGTAAGCAGTGCAGCCCTCAATTTGGGGGTGGCTCTGTCTTATGGATTTTCAGTTTTCCCAAGGTATATTCCCTAGACTGGAAGTGCCCTTGGCTCTGTAGCTCTGTTGTTTACTTGTTTTAGGGAACACAATGCACTCCTCCAGTGAGGCAGTTGGCAACTTACATCCCGCCCATCAGCATAACAAGGCTCCCTGTTCTCCAGGGCCTGTCTTGCCTTTCTGGTTTTTACACATTTTGTGGATGTCCCTTTTGACCGGTGGGAAGTGATACTTCTTTGTAGTGCAGATTTGCATTGCCCGCTTGCTTGCTTGGCCAAAAAGGGAGTACGCGTTTTCTCCTGAATATATTCAGGAGAAAACGCATACGCCCTTTTTGGCCAAATGCATCATTGTCGAAGTTGTGCCCCTCTTCCTGTGCTTTACAGGCGATTCCAACGTACCTCTTGAAATCTGTTTCCTGCTATTCTGCCTCGCTTTCAAGTCCGCCTCGTTGCCTTCCCTCACCAGATTTTTGGACGATAGTTGGCCTTGATTACTCTGCCAGTTTGTGAATTGCTGTGCCCCTGAGCTCCATTTTTCAACTCGTTTTTTGTGAGCTGAACGCAAGTCCAAACTTTTGGTTCAGGACCTATACTGGTTCCCGGTGGGTGGCTGAGACTTTGGTTAATTCTTCTTCCTGCCGGGAAATTAGAGTGACATGTGCCCATCCAAATGCCTAACAGCTACTCTCTCATTGGTTCTCCCTGTTCCCTTTCATCCTCTGCCAAATTGGCAACCTGTGCGAACCAGGAGCTTAAAGGGGCTGTCTCTCCAAGTTGGGAGATTGATAGGAAAGCAGTTGGAAAGTCAAACCGGAGCACCACGAGATGGACTCTTCGTTGAGTTTTAGAAACCTTTCGTATTCACAGTGTGTCCATTCTCTAGGTTTCCCGTACATGTTATAGCTGTAGTAATATTCCCTTCAACCTGGAGAGCTGGGACCCATGGAATGGGTGCCATGCATTATTGCTTTAAAGGGTCTGCATTTGCTCACCCAATCTCACCAATCCTCTCAGTCCCAAGTGTCCAGCCTTATGCCACATCCAGCTGTCATTGTAGATAGGGTCATTCCAGGTTGCATCAGAGACCCTGAAGGAATTGTAAAGAATTTCCCTGTTTCTTTGTTTTGTTTTTGAAATTCCTTTTTAGAGTGGGTTTGAGCTGATTCTCGCTGCCATGTTTATGCCAGTCTAGACACACTTGATTCCCTTACGGAGACATATCAATACATAGGTTTTAAGATTCTTACTAGTCAGATCTATTCCTCTGCGGGAAATATGGGGTTTTGAGTCCCTTTCACTGAGGAAGGTGTAGGTCTTGTCTATTCCATAGTTGGTTTTTGGAACAGTACCTGTGCTTATATCAAACTCTGGTTTGATGCATCACCCCCCCTCTCCTTCCCCCTTAAGCAGGCATAGGAGTGTTTTCTAAATGTGAGACTCTGTTCTCTTGCCTAACTCAGTTCATGTGTAGCCATGTTTACAGGATCTTCCTAAGTGATATCTTATGATAAGTTTCTTTTCCTGTGTGACTTCTTTCACTTAGAATCATCGTACCTGAATCCACTCATTTTGCTGCTACTGGTCTTAGGACATTGATTTCATGGCTGAGGGATATTCCATCGTACATAAGTTCCACAATGTTTGGAATCATTTTTATATTTCCTGGGATATTTCAGGTGTACCCAGGTTGAGGTTCCTGTAAGCAGTGCAGCCCTCAATTTGGGGGTGGCTCTGTCTTATGGATTTTCAGTTTTCCCAAGGTATATTCCCTAGACTGGAAGTGCCCTTGGCTCTGTAGCTCTGTTGTTTACTTGTTTTAGGGAACACAATGCACTCCTCCAGTGAGGCAGTTGGCAACTTACATCCCGCCCATCAGCATAAAAAGGCTCCCTGTTCTCCAGGGCCTGTCTTGCCTTTCTGGTTTTTACACATTTTGTGGATGTCCCTTTTGACCGGTGGGAAGTGATACTTCTTTGTAGTGCAGATTTGCATTGCGGGCTTGCTTGCTTGGCCAAAAAGGGCGTATGCGTTTTCTCCTGAATATATTCAGGAGAAAACGCATACGCCCTTTTTGGCCAAGTGCATCATTGTCGAAGTTGTGCCCCACTTTCTGTGCTTTACAGGCGATTCCAACGTACCTCTTGAAATCTGTTTCCTGCTATTCTGCCTCGCTTTCAAGTCCGCCTCGTTGCCTTCCCTCACCAGATTTTTGGACGATAGTTGGCCTTGATTACTCTGCCAGTTTGTGAATTGCTGTGCCCCTGAGCTCCATTTTTCAACTCGTTTTTTGTGAGCTGAACGCAAGTCCAAACTTTTGGTTCAGGACCTATACTGGTTCCCGGTGGGTGGCTGAGACTTTGGTTAATTCTTCTTCCTGCCGGGAAATTAGAGTGACATGTGCCCATCCAAATGCCTAACAGCTACTCTCTCATTGGTTCTCCCTCTTCCCTTTCATCCTCTGCCAAATTGGCAACCTGTGCGAACCAGGAGCTTAAAGGGGCTGTCTCTCCAAGTTGGGAGATTGATAGGAAAGCAGTTGGAAAGTCAAACCGGAGCACCAGGAGAGGGGCTCTTCGTTGAGTTTTAGAAACCTTTCGTATTCACAGTGTGTCCATTCTCTAGGTTTCCCGTACACGTTATAGCTTTAGTAATATTCCCTTCAACCTGGAGAGCTGGGACCCATGGAATGGGTGCCATGCATTATTGCTTTAAAGGGTCTGCATTTGCTCACCCAATCTCACCAATCCTCTCAGTCCCAAGTGTCCAGCCTTATGCCACATCCAGCTGTCATTGTAGATAGGGTCATTCCAGGTTGCATCAGAGACCCTGAAGGAATTGTAAAGAATTTCCCTGTTTCTTTGTTTTGTTTTTGAAATTCCTTTTTAGAGTGGGTTTGAGCTGATTCTCGCTGCCATGTTTATGCCAGTCTAGACACACTTGATTCCCTTACAGAGACATATCAATACATAGGTTTTAAGATTCTTACTAGTCAGATCTATTCCTCTGCGGGAAATATGGGGTTTTGAGTCCCTTTCACTGAGGAAGGTGTAGGTCTTGTCTATTCCATAGTTGGTTTTTGGAACGGTACCTGTGCTTATATCAAACTCTGGTTTGATGCATCACCCCCCCTCTCCTTCCCCCTTAAGCAGGCATAGGAGTGTTTTCTAAATGTGAGACTCTGTTCTCTTGCCTAACTCAGTTCATGTGTAGCCATGTTTACAGGATCTTCCTAAGTGATATCTTATGATAAGTTTCTTTTCCTGTGTGACTTCTTTCACTTAGAATCATCGTACCTGAATCCACTCATTTTGCTGCTACTGGTCTTAGGACATTGATTTCATGGCTGAGGGATATTCCATCGTACATAAGTTCCACAATGTTTGGAACCATTTTTATATTTCCTGGGATATTTCAGGTGTACCCAGGTTGAGGTTCCTGTAAGCAGTGCAGCCCTCAATTTGGGGGTGGCTCTGTCTTATGGATTTTCAGTTTTCCCAAGGTATATTCCCTAGACTGGAAGTGCCCTTGGCTCTGTAGCTCTGTTGTTTACTTGTTTTAGGGAACACAATGCACTCCTCCAGTGAGGCAGTTGGCAACTTACATCCCGCCCATCAGCATAACAAGGCTCCCTGTTCTCCAGGGCCTGCCTTGCCTTTCTGGTTTTTACACATTTTGTGGATGTCCCTTTTGACTGGTGGGAAGTGATACTTCTTTGTAGTGCAGATTTGCATTGCCCGCTTGCTTGCTTGGCCAAAAAGCGCGTATGCGTTTTCTCCTGAATATATTCAGGAGAAATCGCATACGCCCTTTTTGGCCAAGTGCATCATTGTCGAAGTTGTGCCCCTCTTCCTGTGTTTTACAGGCGATTCCAACGTACCTCTTGAAATCTGTTTCCTGATATTCTGCCTCGCTTTCAAGTCCGCCTCGTTGCCTTCCCTCAACAGATTTTTGGATGATAGTTGGCCTTGATTACTCTGCCAGTTTGTGAATTGCTGTGCCCCTGAGCTCCATTTTTCAACTCGTTTTTTGTGAGCTGAACGCAAGTCCAAACTTTTGGTTCAGGACCTATACTGGTTCCCGGTGGGTGGCTGAGACTTTGGTTAATTCTTCTTCCTGCCGGGAAATTAGAGTGACATGTGCCCATCCAAATGCCTAACAGCTACTCTCTCATTGGTTCTCCCTCTTCCCTTTCATCCTCTGCCAAATTGGCAACCTGTGCGAACCAGGAGCTTAAAGGGGCTGTCTCTCCAAGTTGGGAGATTGATAGGAAAGCAGTTGGAAAGTCAAACCGGAGCACCAGGAGAGGGGCTCTTCGTTGAGTTTTAGAAACCTTTCGTATTCACAGTGTGTCCATTCTCTAGGTTTCCCGTACACGTTATAGCTTTAGTAATATTCCCTTCAACCTGGAGAGCTGGGACCCATGGAATGGGTGCCATGCATTATTGCTTTAAAGGGTCTGCATTTGCTCACCCAATCTCACCAATCCTCTCAGTCCCAAGTGTCCAGCCTTATGCCACATCCAGCTGTCATTGTAGATAGGGTCATTCCAGGTTGCATCAGAGACCCTGAAGGAATTGTAAAGAATTTCCCTGTTTCTTTGTTTTGTTTTTGAAATTCCTTTTTAGAGTGGGTTTGAGCTGATTCTCGCTGCCATGTTTATGCCAGTCTAGACACACTTGATTCCCTTACAGAGACATATCAATACATAGGTTTTAAGATTCTTACTAGTCAGATCTATTCCTCTGCGGGAAATATGGGGTTTTGAGTCCCTTTCACTGAGGAAGGTGTAGGTCTTGTCTATTCCATAGTTGGTTTTTGGAACGGTACCTGTGCTTATATCAAACTCTGGTTTGATGCATCACCCCCCCTCTCCTTCCCCCTTAAGCAGGCATAGGAGTGTTTTCTAAATGTGAGACTCTGTTCTCTTGCCTAACTCAGTTCATGTGTAGCCATGTTTACAGGATCTTCCTAAGTGATATCTTACGATAAGTTTCTTTTCCTGTGTGACTTCTTTCACTTAGAATCATCGTACCTGAATCCACTCATTTTGCTGCTACTGGTCTTAGGACATTGATTTCATGGCTGAGGGATATTCCATCGTACATAAGTTCCACAATGTTTGGAACCATTTTTATATTTCCTGGGATATTTCAGGTGTACCCAGGTTGAGGTTCCTGTAAGCAGTGCAGCCCTCAATTTGGGGGTGGCTCTGTCTTATGGATTTTCAGTTTTCCCAAGGTATATTCCCTAGACTGGAAGTGCCCTTGGCTCTGTAGCTCTGTTGTTTACTTGTTTTAGGGAACACAATGCACTCCTCCAGTGAGGCAGTTGGCAACTTACATCCCGCCCATCAGCATAACAAGGCTCCCTGTTCTCCAGGGCCTGCCTTGCCTTTCTGGTTTTTACACATTTTGTGGATGTCCCTTTTGACCGGTGGGAAGTGATACTTCTTTGTAGTGCAGATTTGCATTGCCCGCTTGCTTGCTTGGCCAAAAAGCGCGTATGCGTTTTCTCCTGAATATATTCAGGAGAAAACGCATACGCCCTTTTTGGCCAAGTGCATCATTGTCGAAGTTGTGCCCCTCTTCCTGTGTTTTACAGGCGATTCCAACGTACCTCTTGAAATCTGTTTCCTGATATTCTGCCTCGCTTTCAAGTCCGCCTCGTTGCCTTCCCTCAACAGATTTTTGGACGATAGTTGGCCTTGATTACTCTGCCAGTTTGTGAATTGCTGTGCCCCTGAGCTCCATTTTTCAACTCGTTTTTTGTGAGCTGAACGCAAGTCCAAACTTTTGGTTCAGGACCTATACTGGTTCCCGGTGGGTGGCTGAGACTTTGGTTAATTCTTCTTCCTGCCGGGAAATTAGAGTGACATGTGCCCATCCAAATGCCTAACAGCTACTCTCTCATTGGTTCTCCCTCTTCCCTTTCATCCTCTGCCAAATTGGCAACCTGTGCGAACCAGGAGCTTAAAGGGGCTGTCTCTCCAAGTTGGGAGATTGATAGGAAAGCAGTTGGAAAGTCAAACCGGAGCACCAGGAGAGGGGCTCTTCGTTGAGTTTTAGAAACCTTTCGTATACACAGTGTGTCCATTCTCTAGGTTTCCCGTACACGTTATAGCTTTAGTAATATTCCCTTCAACCTGGAGAGCTGGGACCCATGGAATGGGTGCCATGCATTATTGCTTTAAAGGGTCTGCATTTGCTCACCCAATCTCACCAATCCTCTCAGTCGCAAGTGTCCAGCCTTATGCCACATCCAGCTGTCATTGTAGATAGGGTCATTCCAGGTTGCATCAGAGACCCTGAAGGAATTGTAAAGAATTTCCCTGTTTCTTTGTTTTGTTTTTGAAATTCCTTTTTAGAGTGGGTTTGAGCTGATTCTCGCTGCCATGTTTATGCCAGTCTAGACACACTTGATTCCCTTACAGAGACATATCAATACATAGCTTTTAAGATTCTTACTAGTCAGATCTATTCCTCTGCGGGAAATATGGGGTTTTGGGTCCCTTTCACTGAGGCAGGTGTAGGTCTTGTCTATTCCATAGTTGGTTTTTGGAACGGTACCTGTGCTTATATCAAACTCTGGTTTGATGCATCACCCCCCCTCTCCTTCCCCCTTAAGCAGGCATAGGAGTGTTTTCTAAATGTGAGACTCTGTTCTCTTGCCTAACTCAGTTCATGTGTAGCCATGTTTACAGGATCTTCCTAAGTGATATCTTATGATAAGTTTCTTTTCCTGTGTGACTTCTTTCACTTAGAATCATCGTACCTGAATCCACTCATTTTGCTGCTACTGGTCTTAGGACATTGATTTCATGGCTGAGGGATATTCCATCGTACATAAGTTCCACAATGTTTGGAACCATTTTTATATTTCCTGGGATATTTCAGGTGTACCAAGGTTGAGGTTCCTGTAAGCAGTGCAGCCCTCAATTTGGGGGTGGCTCTGTCTTATGGATTTTCAGTTTTCCCAAGGTATATTCCCTAGACTGGAAGTGCCCTTGGCTCTGTAGCTCTGTTGTTTACTTGTTTTAGGGAACACAATGCACTCCTCCAGTGAGGCAGTTGGCAACTTACATCCCGCCCATCAGCATAACAAGGCTCCCTGTTCTCCAGGGCCTGCCTTGCCTTTCTGGTTTTTACACATTTTGTGGATGTCCCTTTTGACCGGTGGGAAGTGATACTTCTTTGTAGTGCAGATTTGCATTGCCCGCTTGCTTGCTTGGCCAAAAAGCGCGTATGCGTTTTCTCCTGAATATATTCAGGAGAAAACGCATACGCCCTTTTTGGCCAAGTGCATCATTGTCGAAGTTGTGCCCCTCTTCCTGTGCTTTACAGGCGATTCCAACGTACCTCTTGAAATCTGTTTCCTGCTATTCTGCCTCGCTTTCAAGTCCGCCTCGTTGCCTTCCCTCAACAGATTTTTGGACGATAGTTGGCCTTGATTACTCTGCCAGTTTGTGAATTGCTGTGCCCCTGAGCTCCATTTTTCAACTCGTTTTTTGTGAGCTGAACGCAAGTCCAAACTTTTGGTTCAGGACCTATACTGGTTCCCGGTGGGTGGCTGAGACTTTGGTTAATTCTTCTTCCTGCCGGGAAATTAGAGTGACATGTGCCCATCCAAATGCCTAACAGCTACTCTCTCATTGGTTCTCCCCCTTCCCTTTCATCCTCTGCGAAATTGGCAACCTGTGCGAACCAGGAGCTTAAAGGGGCTGTCTCTCCAAGTTGGGAGATTGATAGGAAAGCAGTTGGAAAGTCAGACCGGAGCACCAGGAGAGGGACTCTTCGTTGAGTTTTAGAAACCTTTCGTATTCACAGTGTGTCCATTCTCTAGGTTTCCCGTACATGTTATAGCTGTAGTAATATTCCCTTCAACCTGGAGAGCTGGGACCCATGGAATGGGTGCCATGCATTATTGCTTTAAAGGGTCTGCATTTGCTCACCCAATCTCACCAATCCTCTCAGTCCCAAGTGTCCAGCCTTATGCCACATCCAGCTGTCATTGTAGATAGGGTCATTCCAGGTTGCATCAGAGACCCTGAAGGAATTGTAAAGAATTTCCCTGTTTCTTTGTTTTGTTTTTGAAATTCCTTTTTAGAGTGGGTTTGAGCTGATTCTCGCTGCCATGTTTATGCCAGTCTAGACACACTTGATTCCCTTACGGAGACATATCAATACATAGGTTTTAAGATTCTTACTAGTCAGATCTATTCCTCTGCGGGAAATATGGGGTTTTGAGTCCCTTTCACTGAGGAAGGTGTAGGTCTTGTCTATTCCATAGTTGGTTTTTGGAACGGTACCTGTGCTTATATCAAACTCTGGTTTGATGCATCACCCCCCCTCTCCTTCCCCCTTAAGCAGGCATAGGAGTGTTTTCTAAATGTGAGACTCTGTTCTCTTGCCTAACTCAGTTCATGTGTAGCCATGTTTACAGGATCTTCCTAAGTGATATCTTATGATAAGTTTCTTTTCCTGTGTGACTTCTTTCACTTAGAATCATCGTACCTGAATCCACTCATTTTGCTGCTACTGGTCTTAGGACATTGATTTCATGGCTGAGGGATATTCCATCGTACATAAGTTCCACAATGTTTGGAACCATTTTTATATTTCCTGGGATATTTCAGGTGTACCCAGGTTGAGGTTCCTGTAAGCAGTGCAGCCCTCAATTTGGGGGTGGCTCTGTCTTATGGATTTTCAGTTTTCCCAAGGTATATTCCCTAGACTGGAAGTGCCCTTGGCTCTGTAGCTCTGTTGTTTACTTGTTTTAGGGAACACAATGCACTCCTCCAGTGAGGCAGTTGGCAACTTACATCCCGCCCATCAGCATAACAAGGCTCCCTGTTCTCCAGGGCCTGTCTTGCCTTTCTGGTTTTTACACATTTTGTGGATGTCCCTTTTGACCGGTGGGAAGTGATACTTCTTTGTAGTGCAGATTTGCATTGCCCGCTTGCTTGCTTGGCCAAAAAGGGCGTATGCGTTTTCTCCTGAATATATTCAGGAGACAACGCATACGCCCTTTTTGGCCAAGTGCATCATTGTCGAAGTTGTGCCCCTCTTCCTGTGCTTTACAGGCGATTCCAACGTACCTCTTGAAAACTGTTTCCTGCTATTCTGCCTCGCTTTCAAGTCCGCCTCGTTGCCTTCCCTCACCAGATTTTTGGACGATAGTTGGCCTTGATTACTCTGCCAGTTTGTGAATTGCTGTGCCCCTGAGCTCCATTTTTCAACTCGTTTTTTGTGAGCTGAACGCAAGTCCAAACTTTTGGTTCAGGACCTATACTGGTTCCCGGTGGGTGGCTGAGACTTTGGTTAATTCTTCTTCCTGCCGGGAAATTAGAGTGACATGTGCCCATCCAAATGCCTAACAGCTACTCTCTCATTGGTTCTCCCCCTTCCCTTTCATCCTCTGCGAAATTGGCAACCTGTGCGAACCAGGAGCTTAAAGGGGCTGTCTCTCCAAGTTGGGAGATTGATAGGAAAGCAGTTGGAAAGTCAGACCGGAGCACCAGGAGAGGGACTCTTCGTTGAGTTTTAGAAACCTTTCGTATTCACAGTGTGTCCATTCTCTAGGTTTCCCGTACATGTTATAGCTGTAGTAATATTCCCTTCAACCTGGAGAGCTGGGACGCATGGAATGGGTGCCATGCATTATTGCTTTAAAGGGTCTGCATTTGCTCACCCAATCTCACCAATCCTCTCAGTCCCAAGTGTCCAGCCTTATGCCACATCCAGCTGTCATTGTAGATAGGGTCATTCCAGGTTGCATCAGAGACCCTGAAGGAATTGTAAAGAATTTCCCTGTTTCTTTGTTTTGTTTTTGAAATTCCTTTTTAGAGTGGGTTTGAGCTGATTCTCGCTGCCATGTTTATGCCAGTCTAGACACACTTGATTCCCTTACGGAGACATATCAATACATAGGTTTTAAGATTCTTACTAGTCAGATCTATTCCTCTGCGGGAAATATGGGGTTTTGAGTCCCTTTCACTGAGGAAGGTGTAGGTCTTGTCTATTCCATAGTTGGTTTTTGGAACGGTACCTGTGCTTATATCAAACTCTGGTTTGATGCATCACCCCCCCTCTCCTTCCCCCTTAAGCAGGCATAGGAGTGTTTTCTAAATGTGAGACTCTGTTCTCTTGCCTAACTCAGTTCATGTGTAGCCATGTTTACAGGATCTTCCTAAGTGATATCTTATGATAAGTTTCTTTTCCTGTGTGACTTCTTTCACTTAGAATCATCGTACCTGAATCCACTCATTTTGCTGCTACTGGTCTTAGGACATTGATTTCATGGCTGAGGGATATTCCATCGTACATAAATTCCACAATGTTTGGAACCATTTTTATATTTCCTGGGATATTTCAGGTGTACCCAGGTTGAGGTTCCTGTAAGCAGTGCAGCCCTCAATTTGGGGGTGGCTCTGTCTTATGGATTTTCAGTTTTCCCAAGGTATATTCCCTAGACTGGAAGTGCTCTTGGCTATGTAGCTCTGTTGTTTACTTGTTTTAGGGAACACAATGCACTCCTCCAGTGAGGCAGTTGACAACTTACATCCCGCCCATCAGCATAACAAGGCTCCCTGTTCTCCAGGGCCTGTCTTGCCTTTCTGGTTTTTACACATTTTGTGGATGTCCCTTTTGACCGGTGGGAAGTGATACTTCTTTGTAGTGCAGATTTGCATTGCCCGCTTGCTAGCTTGGCCAAAAAGGGCGTATGCGTTTTCTCCTGAATATATTCAGGAGACAACGCATACGCCCTTTTTGGCCAAGTGCATCATTGTCGAAGTTGTGCCCCTCTTCCTGTGCTTTACAGGCGATTCCAACGTACCTCTTGAAATCTGTTTCCTGCTATTCTGCCTCGCTTTCAAGTCCGCCTCGTTGCCTTCCCTCAACAGATTTTTGGACGATAGTTGGCCTTGATTACTCTGCCAGTTTGTGAATTGCTGTGCCCCTGAGCTCCATTTTTCAACTCGTTTTTTGTGAGCTGAACGCAAGTCCAAACTTTTGGTTCAGGACCTATACTGGTTCCCGGTGGGTGGCTGAGACTTTGGTTAATTCTTCTTCCTGCCGGGAAATTAGAGTGACATGTGCCCATCCAAATGCCTAACAGCTACTCTCTCATTGGTTCTCCCTCTTCCCTTTCATCCTCTGCCAAATTGGCAACCTGTGCGAACCAGGAGCTTAAAGGGGCTGTCTCTCCAAGTTGGGAGATTGATAGGAAAGCAGTTGGAAAGTCAAACCGGAGCACCAGGAGAAGGTCCCTTCGTTGAGTTTTAGAAACCTTTCGTATTCACAGTGTGTCCATTCTCTAGGTTTCCCGTACACGTTATAGCTTTAGTAATATTCCCTTCAACCTGGAGAGCTGGGACCCATGGAATGGGTGCCATGCATTATTGCTTTAAAGGGTCTGCATTTGCTCACCCAATCTCACCAATCCTCTCAGTCCCAAGTGTCCAGCCTTATGCCACATCCAGCTGTCATTGTAGATAGGGTCATTCCAGGTTGCATCAGAGACCCTGAAGGAATTGTAAAGAATTTCTCTGTTTCTTTGTTTTGTTTTTGAAATTCCTTTTTAGAGTGGGTTTGAGCTGATTCTCGCTGCCATGTTTATGCCAGTCTAGACACACTTGATTCCCTTACGGAGACATATCAATACATAGGTTTTAAGATTCTTACTAGTCAGATCTATTCCTCTGCGGGAAATATGGGGTTTTGAGTCCCTTTCACTGAGGAAGGTGTAGGTCTTGTCTATTCCATAGTTGGTTTTTGGAACGGTACCTGTGCTTATATCAAACTCTGGTTTGATGCATCACCCCCCCTCTCCTTCCCCCTTAAGCAGGCATAGGAGTGTTTTCTAAATGTGAGACTCTGTTCTCTTGCCTAACTCAGTTCATGTGTAGCCATGTTTACAGGATCTTCCTAAGTGATATCTTATGATAAGTTTCTTTTCCTGTGTGACTTCTTTCACTTAGAATCATCGTACCTGAATCCACTCATTTTGCTGCTACTGGTCTTAGGACATTGATTTCATGGCTGAGGGATATTCCATCGTACGTAAGTTCCACAATGTTTGGAACCATTTTTATATTTCCTGGGATATTTCAGGTGTACCCAGGTTGAGGTTCCTGTAAGCAGTGCAGCCCTCAATTTGGGGGTGGCTCTGTGTTATGGATTTTCAGTTTTCCCAAGGTATATTCCCTAGACTGGAAGTGCCCTTGGCTCTGTAGCTCTGTTGTTTACTTGTTTTAGGGAACACAATGCACTCCTCCAGTGAGGCAGTTGGCAACTTACATCCCGCCCATCAGCATAACAAGGCTCCCTGTTCTCCAGGGCCTGTCTTGCCTTTCTGGTTTTTACACATTTTGTGGATGTCCCTTTTGACCGGTGGGAAGTGATACTTCTTTGTAGTGCAGATTTGCATTGCCCGCTTGCTTGCTTGGCCAAAAAGGGCGTATGCGTATTCTCCTGAATATATTCAGGAGAAAACGCATACGCCCTTTATGGCCAAGTGCATCATTGTCGAAGTTGTGCCCCTCTTCCTGTGCTTTACAGGCGATTCCAACGTACCTCTTGAAATCTGTTTCCTGCTATTCTGCCTCGCTTTCAAGTCCGCCTCGTTGCCTTCCCTCAACAGATTTTTGGACGATAGTTGGCCTTGATTACTCTGCCAGTTTGTGAATTGCTGTGCCCCTGAGCTCCATTTTTCATCTCGTTTTTTGTGAGCTGAACGCAAGTCCAAACTTTTGGTTCAGGACCTATACTGGTTCCCGGTGGGTGGCTGAGACTTTGGTTAATTCTTCTTCCTGCCGGGAAATTAGAGTGACATGTGCCCATCCAAATGCCTAACAGCTACTCTCTCATTGGTTCTCCCCCTTCCCTTTCATGCTCTGCGAAATTGGCAACCTGTGCGAACCAGGAGCTTAAAGGGGCTGTCTCTCCAAGTTGGGAGATTGATAGGAAAGCAGTTGGAAAGTCAGACCGGAGCACCAGGAGAGGGACTCTTCGTTGAGTTTTAGAAACCTTTCGTATTCACAGTGTGTCCATTCTCTAGGTTTCCCGTACACGTTATAGCTGTAGTAATATTCCCTTCAACCTGGAGAGCTGGGACCCATGGAATGGGTGCCATGCATTATTGCTTTAAAAGGTCTGCATTTGCTCACCCAATCTCACCAATCCTCTCAGTCGCAAGTGTCCAGCCTTATGCCACATCCAGCTGTCATTGTAGATAGGGTCATTCCAGGTTGCATCAGAGACCCTGAAGGAATTGTAAAGAATTTCCCTGTTTCTTTGTTTTGTTTTTGAAATTCCTTTTTAGAGTGGGTTTGAGCTGATTCTCGCTGCCATGTTTATGCCAGTCTAGACACACTTGATTCCCTTACAGAGACATATCAATACATAGGTTTTAAGATTCTTACTAGTCAGATCTATTCCTCTGCGGGAAATATGGGGTTTTGAGTCCCTTTCACTGAGGAAGGTGTAGGTCTTGTCTATTCCATAGTTGGTTTTTGGAACGGTACCTGTGCTTATATCAAACTCTGGTTTGATGCATCACCCCCCCTCTCCTTCCCCCTTAAGCAGGCATAGGAGTGTTTTCTAAATGTGAGACTCTGTTCTCTTGCCTAACTCAGTTCATGTGTAGCCATGTTTACAGGATCTTCCTAAGTGATATCTTATGATAAGTTTCTTTTCCTGTGTGACTTCTTTCACTTAGAATCATCGTACCTGAATCCACTCATTTTGCTGCTACTGGTCTTAGGACATTGATTTCATGGCTGAGGGATATTCCATCGTACGTAAGTTCCACAATGTTTGGAACCATTTTTATATTTCCTGGGATATTTCAGGTGTACCCAGGTTGAGGTTCCTGTAAGCAGTGCAGCCCTCAATTTGGGGGTGGCTCTGTGTTATGGATTTTCAGTTTTCCCAAGGTATATTCCCTAGACTGGAAGTGCCCTTGGCTCTGTAGCTCTGTTGTTTACTTGTTTTAGGGAACACAATGCACTCCTCCAGTGAGGCAGTTGGCAACTTACATCCCGCCCATCAGCATAACAAGGCTCCCTGTTCTCCAGGGCCTGTCTTGCCTTTCTGGTTTTTACAAATTTTGTGGATGTCCCTTTTGACCGGTGGGAAGTGATACTTCTTTGTAGTGCAGATTTGCATTGCCCGCTTGCTTGCTTGGCCAAAAAGGGCGTATGCGTATTCTCCTGAATATATTCAGGAGAAAACGCATACGCCCTTTATGGCCAAGTGCATCATTGTCGAAGTTGTGCCCCTCTTCCTGTGCTTTACAGGCGATTCCAACGTACCTCTTGAAATCTGTTTCCTGCTATTCTGCCTCGCTTTCAAGTCCGCCTCGTTGCCTTCCCTCAACAGATTTTTGGACGATAGTTGGCCTTGATTACTCTGCCAGTTTGTGAATTGCTGTGCCCCTGAGCTCCATTTTTCAACTCGTTTTTTGTGAGCTGAACGCAAGTCCAAACTTTTGGTTCAGGACCTATACTGGTTCCCGGTGGGTGGCTGAGACTTTGGTTAATTCTTCTTCCTGCCGGGAAATTAGAGTGACATGTGCCCATCCAAATGCCTAACAGCTACTCTCTCATTGGTTCTCCCCCTTCCCTTTCATGCTCTGCGAAATTGGCAACCTGTGCGAACCAGGAGCTTAAAGGGGCTGTCTCTCCAAGTTGGGAGATTGATAGGAAAGCAGTTGGAAAGTCAGACCGGAGCACCAGGAGAGGGACTCTTCGTTGAGTTTTAGAAACCTTTCGTATTCACAGTGTGTCCATTCTCTAGGTTTCCCGTACATGTTATAGCTGTAGTAATATTCCCTTCAACCTGGAGAGCTGGGACCCATGGAATGGGTGCCATGCATTATTGCTTTAAAAGGTCTGCATTTGCTCACCCAATCTCACCAATCCTCTCAGTCGCAAGTGTCCAGCCTTATGCCACATCCAGCTGTCATTGTAGATAGGGTCATTCCAGGTTGCATCAGAGACCCTGAAGGAATTGTAAAGAATTTCCCTGTTTCTTTGTTTTGTTTTTGAAATTCCTTTTTAGAGTGGGTTTGAGCTGATTCTCGCTGCCATGTTTATGCCAGTCTAGACACACTTGATTCCCTTACAGAGACATATCAATACATAGGTTTTAAGATTCTTACTAGTCAGATCTATTCCTCTGCGGGAAATATGGGGTTTTGAGTCCCTTTCACTGAGGAAGGTGTAGGTCTTGTCTATTCCATAGTTGGTTTTTGGAACGGTACCTGTGCTTATATCAAACTCTGGTTTGATGCATCACCCACCCTCTCCTTCCCCCTTAAGCAGGCATAGGAGTGTTTTCTAAATGTGAGACTCTGTTCTCTTGCCTAACTCAGTTCATGTGTAGCCATGTTTACAGGATCTTCCTAAGTGATATCTTATGATAAGTTTCTTTTCCTGTGTGACTTCTTTCACTTAGAATCATCGTACCTGAATCCACTCATTTTGCTGCTACTGGTCTTAGGACATTGATTTCATGGCTGAGGGATATTCCATCGTACATAAGTTCCACAATGTTTGGAACCATTTTTATATTTCCTGGGATATTTCAGGTGTAACCAGGTTGAGGTTCCTGTAAGCAGTGCAGCCCTCAATTTGGGGGTGGCTCTGTCTTATGGATTTTCAGTTTTCCCAAGGTATATTCCCTAGACTGGAAGTGCCCTTGGCTCTGTAGCTCTGTTGTTTACTTGTTTTAGGGAACACAATGCACTCCTCCAGTGAGGCAGTTGGCAACTTACATCCCGCCCATCAGCATAACAAGGCTCCCTGTTCTCCAGGGCCTGCCTTGCCTTTCTGGTTTTTACACATTTTGTGGATGTCCCTTTTGACCGGTGGGAAGTGATACTTCTTTGTAGTGCAGATTTGCATTGCCCACTTGCTTGCTTGGCCAAAAAGCGCGTATGCGTTTTCTCCTGAATATATTCAGGAGAAAACGCATACGCCCTTTTTGGCCAAGTGCATCATTGTCGAAGTTGTGCCCCTCTTCCTGTGTTTTACAGGCGATTCCAACGTACCTCTTGAAATCTGTTTCCTGCTATTCTGCCTCGCTTTCAAGTCCGCCTCGTTGCCTTCCCTCAACAGATTTTTGGACGATAGTTGGCCTTGATTACTCTGCCAGTTTGTGAATTGCTGTGCCCCTGAGCTCCATTTTTCAACTCGTTTTTTGTGAGCTGAACGCAAGTCCAAACTTTTGGTTCAGGACCTATACTGGTTCCCGGTGGGTGGCTGAGACTTTGGTTAATTCTTCTTCCTGCCGGGAAATTAGAGTGACATGTGCCCATCCAAATGCCTAACAGCTACTCTCTCATTGGTTCTCCCTCTTCCCTTTCATCCTCTGCCAAATTGGCAACCTGTGCGAACCAGGAGCTTAAAGGGGCTGTCTCTCCAAGTTGGGAGATTGATAGGAAAGCAGTTGGAAAGTCAAACCGGAGCACCAGGAGAGTGGCCCTTCGTTGAGTTTTAGAAACCTTTCGTATTCACAGTGTGTCCATTCTCTAGGTTTCCCGTACACGTTATAGCTTTAGTAATATTCCCTTCAACCTGGAGAGCTGGGACCCATGGAATGGGTGTCATGCATTATTGCTTTAAAGGGTCTGCATTTGCTCACCCAATCTCACCAATCCTCTCAGTCGCAAGTGTCCAGCCTTATGCCACATCCAGCTGTCATTGTAGATAGGGTCATTCCAGGTTGCATCAGAGACCCTGAAGGAATTGTAAAGAATTTCCCTGTTTCTTTGTTTTGTTTTTGAAATTCCTTTTTAGAGTGGGTTTGAGCTGATTCTCGCTGCCATGTTTATGCCAGTCTAGACACACTTGATTCCCTTACAGAGACATATCAATACATAGCTTTTAAGATTCTTACTAGTCAGATCTATTCCTCTGCGGGAAATATGGGGTTTTGGGTCCCTTTCACTGAGGAAGGTGTAGGTCTTGTCTATTCCATAGTTGGTTTTTGGAACGGTACCTGTGCTTATATCAAACTCTGGTTTGATGCATCACCCCCCCTCTCCTTCCCCCTTAAGCAGGCATAGGAGTGTTTTCTAAATGTGAGACTCTGTTCTCTTGCCTAACTCAGTTCATGTGTAGCCATGTTTACAGGATCTTCCTAAGTGATATCTTATGATAAGTTTCTTTTCCTGTGTGACTTCTTTCACTTAGAATCATCGTACCTGAATCCACTCATTTTGCTGCTACTGGTCTTAGGACATTGATTTCATGGCTGAGGGATATTCCATCGTACATAAGTTCCACAATGTTTGGAACCATTTTTATATTTCCTGGGATATTTCAGGTGTACCCAGGTTGAGGTTCCTGTAAGCAGTGCAGCCCTCAATTTGGGGGTGGCTCTGTCTTATGGATTTTCAGTTTTCCCAAGGTATATTCCCTAGACTGGAAGTGCCCTTGGCTCTGTAGCTCTGTTGTTTACTTGTTTTAGGGAACACAATGCACTCCTCCAGTGAGGCAGTTGGCAACTTACATCCCGCCCATCAGCATAACAAGGCTCCCTGTTCTCCAGGGCCTGTCTTGCCTTTCTGGTTTTTACACATTTTGTGGATGTCCCTTATGACCGGTGGGAAGTGATACTTCTTTGTAGTGCAGATTTGCATTGCCCGCTTGCTAGCTTGGCCAAAAAGGGCGTATGCGTTTTCTCCTGAATATATTCAGGAGAAAACGCATACGCCCTTTTTGGCCAAGTGCATCATTGTCGAAGTTGTGCCCCTCTTCCTGTGCTTTACAGGCGATTCCAACGTACCTCTTGAAATCTGTTTCCTGCTATTCTGCCTCGCTTTCAAGTCCGCCTCGTTGCCTTCCCTCAACAGATTTTTGGACGATAGTTGGCCTTGATTACTCTGCCAGTTTGTGAATTGCTGTGCCCCTGAGCTCCATTTTTCAACTCGTTTTTTGTGAGCTGAACGCAAGTCCAAACTTTTGGTTCAGGACCTATACTGGTTCCCGGTGGCTGGCTGAGACTTTGGTTAATTCTTCTTCCTGCCGGGAAATTAGAGTGACATGTGCCCATCCAAATGCCTAACAGCTACTCTCTCATTGGTTCTCCCTCTTCCCTTTCATCCTCTGCGAAATTGGCAACCTGTGCGAACCAGGAGCTTAAAGGGGCTGTCTCTCCAAGTTGGGAGATTGATAGGAAAGCAGTTGGAAAGTCAGACCGGAGCACCACGAGAGGGACTCTTCGTTGAGTTTTAGAAACCTTTCGTATTCACAGTGTGTCCATTCTCTAGGTTTCCCGTACATGTTATAGCTGTAGTAATATTCCCTTCAACCTGGAGAGCTGGGACCCATGGAATGGGTGCCATGCATTATTGCTTTAAAGGGTCTGCATTTGCTCACCCAATCTCACCAATCCTCTCAGTCCCAAGTGTCCAGCCTTATGCCACATCCAGCTGTCATTGTAGATACGGTCATTCCAGGTTGCATCAGAGACCCTGAAGGAATTGTAAAGAATTTCCCTGTTTCTTTGTTTTGTTTTTGAAATTCCTTTTTAGAGTGGGTTTGAGCTGATTCTCGCTGCCATGTTTATGCCAGTCTAGACACACTTGATTCCCTTACGGAGACATATCAATACATAGGTTTTAAGATTCTTACTAGTCAGATCTATTCCTCTGCGGGAAATATGGGGTTTTGAGTCCCTTTCACTGAGGAAGGTGTAGGTCTTGTCTATTCCATAGTTGGTTTTTGGAACGGTACCTGTGCTTATATCAAACTCTGGTTTGATGCATCATCCCCCCTCTCCTTCCCCCTTAAGCAGGCATAGGAGTGTTTTCTAAATGTGAGACTCTGTTCTCTTGCCTAACTCAGTTCATGTGTAGCCATGTTTACAGGATCTTCCTAAGTGATATCTTATGATAAGTTTCTTTTCCTGTGTGACTTCTTTCACTTAGAATCATCGTACCTGAATCCACTCATTTTGCTGCTACTGGTCTTAGGACATTGATTTCATGGCTGAGGGATATTCCATCGTACGTAAGTTCCACAATGTTTGGAACCATTTTTATATTTCCTGGGATATTTCAGGTGTACCCAGGTTGAGGTTCCTGTAAGCAGTGCAGCCCTCAATTTGGGGGTGGCTCTGTCTTATGGATTTTCAGTTTTCCCAAGGTATATTCCCTAGACTGGAAGTGCCCTTGGCTCTGTAGCTCTGTTGTTTACTTGTTTTAGGGAACACAATGCACTCCTCCAGTGAGGCAGTTGGCAACTTATATCCCGCCCATCAGCATAACAAGGCTCCCTGTTCTCCAGGGCCTGTCTTGCCTTTCTGGTTTTTACACATTTTGTGGATGTCCCTTTTGACCGGTGGGAAGTGATACTTCTTTGTAGTGCAGATTTGCATTGCCCGCTTGCTTGCTTGTCCAAAAAGGGAGTACGCGTTTTCTCCTGAATATATTCAGGAGAAAACGCATACGCCCTTTTTGGCCAAGTGCATCATTGTCGAAGTTGTGCCCCTCTTCCTGTGCTTTACAGGCGATTCCAACGTACCTCTTGAAATCTGTTTCCTGCTATTCTGCCTCGCTTTCAAGTCCGCCTCGTTGCCTTCCCTCACCAGATTTTTGGACGATAGTTGGCCTTGATTACTCTGCCAGTTTGTGAATTGCTGTGCCCCTGAGCTCCATTTTTCAACTCGTTTTTTGTGAGCTGAACGCAAGTCCAAACTTTTGGTTCAGGACCTATACTGGTTCCCGGTGGGTGGCTGAGACTTTGGTTAATTCTTCTTCCTGCCGGGAAATTAGAGTGACATGTGCCCATCCAAATGCCTAACAGCTACTCTCTCATTGGTTCTCCCTCTTCCCTTTCATCCTCTGCCAAATTGGCAACCTGTGCGAACCAGGAGCTTAAAGGGGCTGTCTCTCCAAGTTGGGAGATTGATAGGAAAGCAGTTGGAAAGTCAGACCGGAGCACCACGAGAGGGACTCTACGTTGAGTTTTAGAAACCTTTCGTATTCACAGTGTGTCCATTCTCTAGGTTTCCCGTACATGTTATAGCTTTAGTAATATTCCCTTCAACCTGGAGAGCTGGGACCCATGGAATGGGTGCCATGCATTATTGCTTTAAAGGGTCTGCATTTGCTCACCCAATCTCACCAATCCTCTCAGTCCCAAGTGTCCAGCCTTATGCCACATCCAGCTGTCATTGTAGATAGGGTCATTCCAGGTTGCATCAGAGACCCTGAAGGAATTGTAAAGAATTTCCCTGTTTCTTTGTTTTGTTTTTGAAATTCCTTTTTAGAGTGGGTTTGAGCTGATTCTCGCTGCCATGTTTATGCCAGTCTAGACACACTTGATTCCCTTACGGAGACATATCAATACATAGGTTTTAAGATTCTTACTAGTCAGATCTATTCCTCTGCGGGAAATATGGGGTTTTGAGTCCCTTTCACTGAGGAAGGTGTAGGTCTTGTCTATTCCATAGTTGGTTTTTGGAACGGTACCTGTGCTTATATCAAACTCTGGTTTGATGCATCACCCCCCCTCTCCTTCCCCCTTAAGCAGGCATAGGAGTGTTTTCTAAATGTGAGACTCTGTTCTCTTGCCTAACTCAGTTCATGTGTAGCCATGTTTACAGGATCTTCCTAAGTGATATCTTATGATAAGTTTCTTTTCCTGTGTGACTTCTTTCACTTAGAATCATCGTACCTGAATCCACTCATTTTGCTGCTACTGGTCTTAGGACATTGATTTCATGGCTGAGGGATATTCCATCGTACATAAGTTCCACAATGTTTGGAATCATTTTTATATTTCCTGGGATATTTCAGGTGTACCCAGGTTGAGGTTCCTGTAAGCAGTGCAGCCCTCAATTTGGGGGTGGCTGTGTCTTATGGATTTTCAGTTTTCCCAAGGTATATTCCCTAGACTGGAAGTGCCCTTGGCTCTGTAGCTCTGTTGTTTACTTGTTTTAGGGAACACAATGCACTCCTCCAGTGAGGCAGTTGGCAACTTACATCCCGCCCATCAGCATAACAAGGCTCCCTGTTCTCCAGGGCCTGTCTTGCCTTTCTGGTTTTTACACATTTTGTGGATGTCCCTTTTGACCGGTGGGAAGTGATGCTTCTTTGTAGTGCAGATTTGCATTGCGGGCTTGCTTGCTTGGCCAAAAAGGGCGTATGCGTTTTCTCCTGAATATATTCAGGAGAAAACGCATACGCCCTTTTTGGCCAAGTGCATCATTGTCGAAGTTGTGCCCCTCTTCCTGTGCTTTACAGGCGATTCCAACGTACCTCTTGAAATCTGTTTCCTGCTATTCTGCCTCGCTTTCAAGTCCGCCTCGTTGCCTTCCCTCAACAGATTTTTGGACGATAGTTGGCCTTGATTACTCTGCCAGTTTGTGAATTGCTGTGCCCCTGAGCTCCATTTTTCAACTCGTTTTTTGTGAGCTGAACGCAAGTCCAAACTTTTGGTTCAGGACCTAAACTGGTTCCCGGTGGCTGGCTGAGACTTTGGTTAATTCTTCTTCCTGCCGGGAAATTAGAGTGACATGTGCCCATCCAAATGCCTAACAGCTACTCTCTCATTGGTTCTCCCCCTTCCCTTTCATGCTCTGCGAAATTGGCAACCTGTGCGAACCAGGAGCTTAAAGGGGCTGTCTCTCCAAGTTGGGAGATTGATAGGATAGCAGTTGGAAAGTCACACCTGAGCACCACGAGAGGGACTCTTCGTTGAGTTTTAGAAACCTTTCGTATTCACAGTGTGTCCATTCTCTAGGTTTCCCGTACATGTTATAGCTTTAGTAATATTCCCTTCAATCTGGAGAGCTGGGACCCATGGAATGGGTGCCATGCATTATTGCTTTAAAAGGTCTGCATTTGCTCACCCAATCTCACCAATCCTCTCAGTCGCAAGTGTCCAGCCTTATGCCACATCCAGCTGTCATTGTAGATAGGGTCATTCCAGGTTGCATCAGAGACCCTGAAGGAATTGTAAAGAATTTCCCTGTTTCTTTGTTTTGTTTTTGAAATTCCTTTTTAGAGTGGGTTTGAGCTGATTCTCGCTGCCATGTTTATGCCAGTCTAGACACACTTGATTCCCTTACAGAGACATATCAATACATAGGTTTTAAGATTCTTACTAGTCAGATCTATTCCTCTGCGGGAAATATGGGGTTTTGAGTCCCTTTCACTGAGGAAGGTGTAGGTCTTGTCTATTCCATAGTTGGTTTTTGGAACGGTACCTGTGCTTATATCAAACTCTGGTTTGATGCATCACCCCCCCTCTCCTTCCCCCTTAAGCAGGCATAGGAGTGTTTTCTAAATGTGAGACTCTGTTCTCTTGCCTAACTCAGTTCATGTGTAGCCATGTTTACAGGATCTTCCTAAGTGATATCTTATGATAAGTTTCTTTTCCTGTGTGACTTCTTTCACTTAGAATCATCGTACCTGAATCCACTCATTTTGCTGCTACTGGTCTTAGGACATTGATTTCATGGCTGAGGGATATTCCATCGTACGTAAGTTCCACAATGTTTGGAACCATTTTTATATTTCCTGCGATATTTCAGGTGTACCCAGGTTGAGGTTCCTGTAAGCAGTGCAGCCCTCAATTTGGGGGTGGCTCTGTCTTATGGATTTTCAGTTTTCCCAAGGTATATTCCCTAGACTGGAAGTGCCCTTGGCTCTGTAGCTCTGTTGTTTACTTGTTTTAGGGAACACAATGCACTCCTCCAGTGAGGCAGTTGGCAACTTACATCCCGCCCATCAGCATAACAAGGCTCCCTGTTCTCCAGGGCCTGCCTTGCCTTTCTGGTTTTTACACATTTTGTGGATGTCCCTTTTGACCGGTGGGAAGTGATACTTCTTTGTAGTGCAGATTTGCATTGCCCGCTTGCTTGCTTGGCCAAAAAGGGCGTATGCGTTTTCTCCTGAGTATATTCAGGAGAAAACGCATACGCCCTTTTTGGCCAAGTGCATCATTGTCGAAGTTGTGCCCCTCTTCCTGTGTTTTACAGGCGATTCCAACGTACCTCTTGAAATCTGTTTCCTGCTATTCTGCCTCGCTTTCAAGTCCGCCTCGTTGCCTTCCCTCACCAGATTTTTGGACGATAGTTGGCCTTGATTACTCTGCCAGTTTGTGAATTGCTGTGCCCCTGAGCTCCATTTTTCAACTCGTTTTTTGTGAGCTGAACGCAAGTCCAAACTTTTGGTTCAGGACCTATACTGGTTCCCGGTGGGTGGCTGAGACTTTGGTTAATTCTTCTTCCTGCCGGGAAATTAGAGTGACATGTGCCCATCCAAATGCCTAACAGCTACTCTCTCATTGGTTCTCCCTCTTCCCTTTCATCCTCTGCCAAATTGGCAACCTGTGCGAACCAGGAGCTTAAAGGGGCTGTCTCTCCAAGTTGGGAGATTGATAGGAAAGCAGTTGGAAAGTCAGACCGGAGCACCACGAGAGGGACTCTTCGTTGAGTTTTAGAAACCTTTCGTATTCACAGTGTGTCCATTCTCTAGGTTTCCCGTACACGTTATAGCTGTAGTAATATTCCCTTCAACCTGGAGAGCTGGGACCCATGGAATGGGTGCCATGCATTATTGCTTTAAAGGGTCTGCATTTGCTCACCCGATCTCACCAATCCTCTCAGTCCCAAGTGTCCAGCCTTATGCCACATCCAGCTGTCATTGTAGATAGGGTCATTCCAGGTTGCATCAGAGACCCTGAAGGAATTGTAAAGAATTTCCCTGTTTCTTTGTTTTGTTTTTGAAATTCCTTTTTAGAGTGGGTTTGAGCTGATTCTCGCTGCCATGTTTATGCCAGTCTAGACACACTTGATTCCCTTACAGAGACATATCAATACATAGGTTTTAAGATTCTTACTAGTCAGATCTATTCCTCTGCGGGAAATATGGGGTTTTGGGTCCCTTTCACTGAGGAAGGTGTAGGTCTTGTCTATTCCATAGTTGGTTTTTGGAACGGTACCTGTGCTTATATCAAACTCTGGTTTGATGCATCACCCCCCCTCTCCTTCCCCCTTAAGCAGGCATAGGAGTGTTTTCTAAATGTGAGACTCTGTTCTCTTGCCTAACTCAGTTCATGTGTAGCCATGTTTACAGGATCTTCCTAAGTGATATCTTATGATAAGTTTCTTTTCCTGTGTGACTTCTTTCACTTAGAATCATCGTACCTGAATCCACTCATTTTGCTGCTACTGGTCTTAGGACATTGATTTCATGGCTGAGGGATATTCCATCGTACATAAGTTCCACAATGTTTGGAATCATTTTTATATTTCCTGGGATATTTCAGGTGTACCCAGGTTGAGGTTCCTGTAAGCAGTGCAGCCCTCAATTTGGGGGTGGCTGTGTCTTATGGATTTTCAGTTTTCCCAAGGTATATTCCCTAGACTGGAAGTGCCCTTGGCTCTGTAGCTCTGTTGTTTACTTGTTTTAGGGAACACAATGCACTCCTCCAGTGAGGCAGTTGGCAACTTACATCCCGCCCATCAGCATAACAAGGCTCCCTGTTCTCCAGGGCCTGTCTTGCCTTTCTGGTTTTTACACATTTTGTGGATGTCCCTTTTGACCGGTGGGAAGTGATGCTTCTTTGTAGTGCAGATTTGCATTGCGGGCTTGCTTGCTTGGCCAAAAAGGGCGTATGCGTTTTCTCCTGAATATATTCAGGAGAAAACGCATACGCCCTTTTTGGCCAAGTGCATCATTGTCGAAGTTGTGCCCCTCTTCCTGTGCTTTACAGGCGATTCCAACGTACCTCTTGAAATCTGTTTCCTGCTATTCTGCCTCGCTTTCAAGTCCGCCTCGTTGCCTTCCCTCAACAGATTTTTGGACGATAGTTGGCCTTGATTACTCTGCCAGTTTGTGAATTGCTGTGCCCCTGAGCTCCATTTTTCAACTCGTTTTTTGTGAGCTGAACGCAAGTCCAAACTTTTGGTTCAGGACCTATACTGGTTCCCGGTGGCTGGCTGAGACTTTGGTTAATTCTTCTTCCTGCCGGGAAATTAGAGTGACATGTGCCCATCCAAATGCCTAACAGCTACTCTCTCATTGGTTCTCCCCCTTCCCTTTCATGCTCTGCGAAATTGGCAACCTGTGCGAACCAGGAGCTTAAAGGGGCTGTCTCTCCAAGTTGGGAGATTGATAGGAAAGCAGTTGGAAAGTCACACCTGAGCACCACGAGAGGGACTCTTCGTTGAGTTTTAGAAACCTTTCGTATTCACAGTGTGTCCATTCTCTAGGTTTCCCGTACATGTTATAGCTTTAGTAATATTCCCTTCAACCTGGAGAGCTGGGACCCATGGAATGGGTGCCATGCATTATTGCTTTAAAAGGTCTGCATTTGCTCACCCAATCTCACCAATCCTCTCAGTCGCAAGTGTCCAGCCTTATGCCACATCCAGCTGTCATTGTAGATAGGGTCATTCCAGGTTGCATCAGAGACCCTGAAGGAATTGTAAAGAATTTCCCTGTTTCTTTGTTTTGTTTTTGAAATTCCTTTTTAGAGTGGGTTTGAGCTGATTCTCGCTGCCATGTTTATGCCAGTCTAGACACACTTGATTCCCTTACAGAGACATATCAATACATAGGTTTTAAGATTCTTACTAGTCAGATCTATTCCTCTGCGGGAAATATGGGGTTTTGAGTCCCTTTCACTGAGGAAGGTGTAGGTCTTGTCTATTCCATAGTTGGTTTTTGGAACGGTACCTGTGCTTATATCAAACTCTGGTTTGATGCATCACCCCCCCTCTCCTTCCCCCTTAAGCAGGCATAGGAGTGTTTTCTAAATGTGAGACTCTGTTCTCTTGCCTAACTCAGTTCATGTGTAGCCATGTTTACAGGATCTTCCTAAGTGATATCTTATGATAAGTTTCTTTTCCTGTGTGACTTCTTTCACTTAGAATCATCGTACCTGAATCCACTCATTTTGCTGCTACTGGTCTTAGGACATTGATTTCATGGCTGAGGGATATTCCATCGTACGTAAGTTCCACAATGTTTGGAACCATTTTTATATTTCCTGCGATATTTCAGGTGTACCCAGGTTGAGGTTCCTGTAAGCAGTGCAGCCCTCAATTTGGGGGTGGCTCTGTCTTATGGATTTTCAGTTTTCCCAAGGTATATTCCCTAGACTGGAAGTGCCCTTGGCTCTGTAGCTCTGTTGTTTACTTGTTTTAGGGAACACAATGCACTCCTCCAGTGAGGCAGTTGGCAACTTACATCCCGCCCATCAGCATAACAAGGCTCCCTGTTCTCCAGGGCCTGCCTTGCCTTTCTGGTTTTTACACATTTTGTGGATGTCCCTTTTGACCGGTGGGAAGTGATACTTCTTTGTAGTGCAGATTTGCATTGCCCGCTTGCTTGCTTGGCCAAAAAGGGCGTATGCGTTTTCTCCTGAGTATATTCAGGAGAAAACGCATACGCCCTTTTTGGCCAAGTGCATCATTGTCGAAGTTGTGCCCCTCTTCCTGTGTTTTACAGGCGATTCCAACGTACCTCTTGAAATCTGTTTCCTGCTATTCTGCCTCGCTTTCAAGTCCGCCTCGTTGCCTTCCCTCACCAGATTTTTGGACGATAGTTGGCCTTGATTACTCTGCCAGTTTGTGAATTGCTGTGCCCCTGAGCTCCATTTTTCAACTCGTTTTTTGTGAGCTGAACGCAAGTCCAAACTTTTGGTTCAGGACCTATACTGGTTCCCGGTGGGTGGCTGAGACTTTGGTTAATTCTTCTTCCTGCCGGGAAATTAGAGTGACATGTGCCCATCCAAATGCCTAACAGCTACTCTCTCATTGGTTCTCCCTCTTCCCTTTCATCCTCTGCCAAATTGGCAACCTGTGCGAACCAGGAGCTTAAAGGGGCTGTCTCTCCAAGTTGGGAGATTGATAGGAAAGCAGTTGGAAAGTCAGACCGGAGCACCACGAGAGGGACTCTTCGTTGAGTTTTAGAAACCTTTCGTATTCACAGTGTGTCCATTCTCTAGGTTTCCCGTACATGTTATAGCTGTAGTAATATTCCCTTCAACCTGGAGAGCTGGGACCCATGGAATGGGTGCCATGCATTATTGCTTTAAAAGGTCTGCATTTGCTCACCCAATCTCACCAATCCTCTCAGTCGCAAGTGTCCAGCCTTATGCCACATCCAGCTGTCATTGTAGATAGGGTCATTCCAGGTTGCATCAGAGACCCTGAAGGAATTGTAAAGAATTTCCCTGTTTCTTTGTTTTGTTTTTGAAATTCCTTTTTAGAGTGGGTTTGAGCTGATTCTCGCTGCCATGTTTATGCCAGTCTAGACACACTTGATTCCCTTACAGAGACATATCAATACATAGGTTTTAAGATTCTTACTAGTCAGATCTATTCCTCTGCGGGAAATATGGGGTTTTGGGTCCCTTTCACTGAGGAAGGTGTAGGTCTTGTCTATTCCATAGTTGGTTTTTGGAACGGTACCTGTGCTTATATCAAACTCTGGTTTGATGCATCACCCCCCCTCTCCTTCCCCCTTAAGCAGGCATAGGAGTGTTTTCTAAATGTGAGACTCTGTTCTCTTGCCTAACTCAGTTCATGTGTAGCCATGTTTACAGGATCTTCCTAAGTGATATCTTATGATAAGTTTCTTTTCCTGTGTGACTTCTTTCACTTAGAATCATCGTACCTGAATCCACTCATTTTGCTGCTACTGGTCTTAGGACATTGATTTCATGGCTGAGGGATATTCCATCGTACATAAGTTCCACAATGTTTGGAACCATTTTTATATTTCCTGGGATATTTCAGGTGTACCCAGGTTGAGGTTCCTGTAAGCAGTGCAGCCCTCAATTTGGGGGTGGCTCTGTCTTATGGATTTTCAGTTTTCCCAAGGTATATTCCCTAGACTGGAAGTGCCCTTGGCTCTGTAGCTCTGTTGTTTACTTGTTTTAGGGAACACAATGCACTCCTCCAGTGAGGCAGTTGGCAACTTACATCCCGCCCATCAGCATAACAAGGCTCCCTGTTCTCCAGGGCCTGCCTTGCCTTTCTGGTTTTTACACATTTTGTGGATGTCCCTTTTGACCGGTGGGAAGTGATACTTCTTTGTAGTGCAGATTTGCATTGCCCGCTTGCTTGCTTGGCCAAAAAGGGCGTATGCGTTTTCTCCTGAATATATTCAGGAGAAAACGCATACGCCCTTTTTGGCCAAGTGCATCATTGTCGAAGTTGTGCCCCTCTTCCTGTGTTTTACAGGCGATTCCAACGTACCTCTTGAAATCTGTTTCCTGCTATTCTGCCTCGCTTTCAAGTCCGCCTCGTTGCCTTCCCTCAACAGATTTTTGGACGATAGTTGGCCTTGATTACTCTGCCAGTTTGTGAATTGCTGTGCCCCTGAGCTCCATTTTTCAACTCGTTTTTTGTGAGCTGAACGCAAGTCCAAACTTTTGGTTCAGGACCTATACTGGTTCCCGGTGGGTGGCTGAGACTTTGGTTAATTCTTCTTCCTGCCGGGAAATTAGAGTGACATGTGCCCATCCAAATGCCTAACAGCTACTCTCTCATTGGTTCTCCCTCTTCCCTTTCATCCTCTGCCAAATTGGCAACCTGTGCGAACCAGGAGCTTAAAGGGGCTGTCTCTCCAAGTTGGGAGATTGATAGGAAAGCAGTTGGAAAGTCAAACCGGAGCACCAGGAGAGGGGCCCTTCGTTGAGTTTTAGAAACCTTTCGTATTCACAGTGTGTCCATTCTCTAGGTTTCCCGTACACGTTATAGCTTTAGTAATATTCCCTTCAACCTGGAGAGCTGGGACCCATGGAATGGGTGCCATGCATTATTGCTTTAAAGGGTCTGCATTTGCTCACCCAATCTCACCAATCCTCTCAGTCGCAAGTGTCCAGCCTTATGCCACATCCAGCTGTCATTGTAGATAGGGTCATTCCAGGTTGCATCAGAGACCCTGAAGGAATTGTAAAGAATTTCCCTGTTTCTTTGTTTTGTTTTTGAAATTCCTTTTTAGAGTGGGTTTGAGCTGATTCTCGCTGCCATGTTTATGCCAGTCTAGACACACTTGATTCCCTTACAGAGACATATCAATACATAGGTTTTAAGATTCTTACTAGTCAGATCTATTCCTCTGCGGGAAATATGGGGTTTTGGGTCCCTTTCACTGAGGAAGGTGTAGGTCTTGTCTATTCCATAGTTGGTTTTTGGAACGGTACCTGTGCTTATATCAAACTCTGGTTTGATGCATCACCCCCCCTCTCCTTCCCCCTTAAGCAGGCATAGGAGTGTTTTCTAAATGTGAGACTCTGTTCTCTTGCCTAACTCAGTTCATGTGTAGCCATGTTTACAGGATCTTCCTAAGTGATATCTTATGATAAGTTTCTTTTCCTGTGTGACTTCTTTCACTTAGAATCATCGTACCTGAATCCACTCATTTTGCTGCTACTGATCTTAGGACATTGATTTCATGGCTGAGGGATATTCCATCGTACATAAGTTCCACAATGTTTGGAACCATTTTTATATTTCCTGGGATATTTCAGGTGTACCCAGGTTGAGGTTCCTGTAAGCAGTGCAGCCCTCAATTTGGGGGTGGCTCTGTCTTATGGATTTTCAGTTTTCCCAAGGTATATTCCCTAGACTGGAAGTGCCCTTGGCTCTGTAGCTCTGTTGTTTACTTGTTTTAGGGAACACAATGCACTCCTCCAGTGAGGCAGTTGGCAACTTACATCCCGCCCATCAGCATAAAAAGGCTCCCTGTTCTCCAGGGCCTGTCTTGCCTTTCTGGTTTTTACACATTTTGTGGATGTCCCTTTTGACCGGTGGGAAGTGATACTTCTTTGTAGTGCAGATTTGCATTGCCCGCTTGCTTGCTTGGCCAAAAAGGGCGTATGCGTTTTCTCCTGAATATATTCAGGAGAAAACGCATACGCCCTTTTTGGCCAAGTGCATCATTGTCGAAGTTGTGCCCCTCTTCCTGTGCTTTACAGGCAATTCCAACGTACCTCTTGAAATCTGTTTCCTGCTATTCTGCCTCGCTTTCAAGTCCGCCTCGTTGCCTTCCCTCACCAGATTTTTGGACGATAGTTGGCCTTGATTACTCTGCCAGTTTGTGAATTGCTGTGCCCCTGAGCTCCATTTCTCAACTCGTTTTTTGTGAGCTGAACGCAAGTCCAAACTTTTGGTTCAGGACCTATACTGGTTCCCGGTGGCTGGCTGAGACTTTGGTTAATTCTTCTTCCTGCCGGGAAATTAGAGTGACATGTGCCCATCCAAATGCCTAACAGCTACTCTCTCATTGGTTCTCCCTCTTCCCTTTCATCCTCTGCGAAATTGGCAACCTGTGCCAACCAGGAGCTTAAAGGGGCTGTCTCTCCAAGTTGGGAGATTGATAGGAAAGCAGTTGGAAAGTCAGACCGGAGCACCACGAGAGGGACTCTTCGTTGAGTTTTAGAAACCTTTCGTATTCACAGTGTGTCCATTCTCTAGGTTTCCCGTACATGTTATAGCTGTAGTAATATTCCCTTCAACCTGGAGAGCTGGGACCCATGGAATGGGTGCCATGCATTATTGCTTTAAAGGGTCTGCATTTGCTCACCCAATCTCACCAATCCTCTCAGTCCCAAGTGTCCAGCCTTATGCCACATCCAGCTGTCATTGTAGATAGGGTCATTCCAGGTTGCATCAGAGACCCTGAAGGAATTGTAAAGAATTTCCCTGTTTCTTTGTTTTGTTTTTGAAATTCCTTTTTAGAGTGGGTTTGAGCTGATTCTCGCTGCCATGTTTATGCCAGTCTAGACACACTTGATTCCCTTACGGAGACATATCAATACATAGGTTTTAAGATTCTTACTAGTCAGATCTATTCCTCTGCGGGAAATATGGGGTTTTGAGTCCCTTTCACTGAGGAAGGTGTAGGTTTTGTCTATTCCATTGTTGGGTTTTGGAACGGTACCTGTGCTTATATCAAACTCTGGTTTGATGCATCACCCCCCCTCTCCTTCCCCCTTAAGCAGGCATAGGAGTGTTTTCTAAATGTGAGACTCTGTTCTCTTGCCTAACTCAGTTCATGTGTAGCCATGTTTACAGGATCTTCCTAAGTGATATCTTATGATAAGTTTCTTTTCCTGTGTGACTTCTTTCACTTAGAATCATCGTACCTGAATCCACTCATTTTGCTGCTACTGGTCTTAGGACATTGATTTCATGGCTGAGGGATATTCCATCGTACATAAGTTCCACAATGTTTGGAACCATTTTTATATTTCCTGGGATATTTCAGGTGTACCCAGGTTGAGGTTCCTGTAAGCAGTGCAGCCCTCAATTTGGGGCTGGCTCTGTCTTATGGATTTTCAGTTTTCCCAAGGTATATTCCCTAGACTGGAAGTGCCCTTGGCTCTGTAGCTCTGTTGTTTACTTGTTTTAGGGAACACAATGCACTCCTCCAGTGAGGCAGTTGGCAACTTACATCCCGCCCATCAGCATAACAAGGCTCCCTGTTCTCCAGGGCCTGCCTTGCCTTTCTGGTTTTTACACATTTTGTGGATGTCCCTTTTGACCGGTGGGAAGTGATACTTCTTTGTAGTGCAGATTTGCATTGCCCGCTTGCTTGCTTGGCCAAAAAGGGCGTATGCGTTTTCTCCTGAATATATTCAGGAGAAAACGCATACGCCCTTTTTGGCCAAGTGCATCATTGTCGAAGTTGTGCCCCTCTTCCTGTGCTTTACAGGCGATTCCAACGTACCTCTTGAAATCTGTTTCCTGCTATTCTGCCTCGCTTTCAAGTGCGCCTCGTTGCCTTCCCTCAACAGATTTTTGGACGATAGTTGGCCTTGATTACTCTGCCAGTTTGTGAATTGCTGTGCCCCTGAGCTCCATTTTTCAACTCGTTTTTTGTGAGCTGAACGCAAGTCCAAACTTTTGGTTCAGGACCTATACTGGTTCCCGGTGGGTGGCTGAGACTTTGGTTAATTCTTCTTCCTGCCGGGAAATTAGAGTGACATGTGCCCATCCAAATGCCTAACAGCTACTCTCTCATTGGTTCTCCCTCTTCCCTTTCATCCTCTGCGAAATTGGCAACCTGTGCCAACCAGGAGCTTAAAGGGGCTGTCTCTCCAAGTTGGGAGATTGATAGGAAAGCAGTTGGAAAGTCACACCGGAGCACCACGAGAGGGACTCTTCGTTGAGTTTTAGAAACCTTTCGTATTCACAGTGTGTCCATTCTCTAGGTTTCCCGTACATGTTATAGCTGTAGTAATATTCCCTTCAACCTGGAGAGCTGGGACCCATGGAATGGGTGCCATGCATTATTGCTTTAAAGGGTCTGCATTTGCTCACCCAATCTCACCAATCCTCTCAGTCCCAAGTGTCCAGCCTTATGCCACATCCAGCTGTCATTGTAGATAGGGTCATTCCAGGTTGCATCAGAGACCCTGAAGGAATTGTAAAGATTTTCCCTGTTTCTTTGTTTTGTTTTTGAAATTCCTTTTTAGAGTGGGTTTGAGCTGATTCTCGCTGCCATGTTTATGCCAGTCTAGACACACTTGATTCCCTTACGGAGACATATCAATACATAGGTTTTAAGATTCTTACTAGTCAGATCTATTCCTCTGCGGGAAATATGGGGTTTTGAGTCCCTTTCACTGAGGAAGGTGTAGGTCTTGTCTATTCCATTGTTGGGTTTTGGAACGGTACCTGTGCTTATATCAAACTCTGGTTTGATGCATCACCCCCCCTCTCCTTCCCCCTTAAGCAGGCATAGGAGTGTTTTCTAAATGTGAGACTCTGTTCTCTTGCCTAACTCAGTTCATGTGTAGCCATGTTTACAGGATCTTCCTAAGTGATATCTTATGATAAGTTTCTTTTCCTGTGTGACTTCTTTCACTTAGAATCATCGTACCTGAATCCACTCATTTTGCTGCTACTGGTCTTAGGACATTGATTTCATGGCTGAGGGATATTCCATCGTACATAAGTTCCACAATGTTTGGAACCATTTTTATATTTCCTGGGATATTTCAGGTGTACCCAGGTTGAGGTTCCTGTAAGCAGTGCAGCCCTCAATTTGGGGGTGGCTCTGTCTTATGGATTTTCAGTTTTCCCAAGGTATATTCCCTAGACTGGAAGTGCCCTTGGCTCTGTAGCTCTGTTGTTTACTTGTTTTAGGGAACACAATGCACTCCTCCAGTGAGGCAGTTGGCAACTTACATCCCGCCCATCAGCATAACAAGGCTCCCTGTTCTCCAGGGCCTGCCTTGCCTTTCTGGTTTTTACACATTTTGTGGATGTCCCTTTTGACCGGTGGGAAGTGATACTTCTTTGTAGTGCAGATTTGCATTGCCCGCTTGCTTGCTTGGCCAAAAAGGGCGTATGCGTTTTCTCCTGAATATATTCAGGAGAAAACGCATACGCCCTTTTTGGCCAAGTGCATCATTGTCGAAGTTGTGCCCCTCTTCCTGTGCTTTACAGGCGATTCCAACGTACCTCTTGAAATCTGTTTCCTGCTATTCTGCCTCGCTTTCAAGTGCGCCTCGTTGCCTTCCCTCAACAGATTTTTGGACGATAGTTGGCCTTGATTACTCTGCCAGTTTGTGAATTGCTGTGCCCCTGAGCTCCATTTTTCAACTCGTTTTTTGTGAGCTGAACGCAAGTCCAAACTTTTGGTTCAGGACCTATACTGGTTCCCGGTGGGTGGCTGAGACTTTGGTTAATTCTTCTTCCTGCCGGGAAATTAGAGTGACATGTGCCCATCCAAATGCCTAACAGCTACTCTCTCATTGGTTCTCCCTCTTCCCTTTCATCCTCTGCCAAATTGGCAACCTGTGCGAACCAGGAGCTTAAAGGGGCTGTCTCTCCAAGTTGGGAGATTGATAGGAAAGCAGTTGGAAAGTCAAACCGGAGCACCAGGAGAGGGGCCCTTCGTTGAGTTTTAGAAACCTTTCGTATTCACAGTGTGTCCATTCTCTAGGTTTCCCGTACACGTTATAGCTTTAGTAATATTCCCTTCAACCTGGAGAGCTGGGACCCATGGAATGGGTGCCATGCATTATTGCTTTAAAGTGTCTGCATTTGCTCACCCAATCTCACCAATCCTCTCAGTCGCAAGTGTCCAGCCTTATGCCACATCCAGCTGTCATTGTAGATAGGGTCATTCCAGGTTGCATCAGAGACCCTGAAGGAATTGTAAAGAATTTCCCTGTTTCTTTGTTTTGTTTTTGAAATTCCTTTTTAGAGTGGGTTTGAGCTGATTCTCGCTGCCATGTTTATGCCAGTCTAGACACACTTGATTCCCTTACAGAGACATATCAATACATAGGTTTTAAGATTCTTACTAGTCAGATCTATTCCTCTGCGGGAAATATGGGGTTTTGGGTCCCTTTCACTGAGGAAGGTGTAGGTCTTGTCTATTCCATTGTTGGGTTTTGGAACGGTACCTGTGCTTATATCAAACTCTGGTTTGATGCATCACCCCCCCTCTCCTTCCCCCTTAAGCAGGCATAGGAGTGTTTTCTAAATGTGAGACTCTGTTCTCTTGCCTAACTCAGTTCATGTGTAGCCATGTTTACAGGATCTTCCTAAGTGATATCTTATGATAAGTTTCTTTTCCTGTGTGACTTCTTTCACTTAGAATCATCGTACCTGAATCCACTCATTTTGCTGCTACTGGTCTTAGGACATTGATTTCATGGCTGAGGGATATTCCATCGTACATAAGTTCCACAATGTTTGGAACCATTTTTATATTTCCTGGGATATTTCAGGTGTACCCAGGTTGAGGTTCCTGTAAGCAGTGCAGCCCTCAATTTGGGGGTGGCTCTGTCTTATGGATTTTCAGTTTTCCCAAGGTATATTCCCTAGACTGGAAGTGCCCTTGGCTCTGTAGCTCTGTTGTTTACTTGTTTTAGGGAACACAATGCACTCCTCCAGTGAGGCAGTTGGCAACTTACATCCCGCCCATCAGCATAACAAGGCTCCCTGTTCTCCAGGGCCTGCCTTGCCTTTCTGGTTTTTACACATTTTGTGGATGTCCCTTTTGACCGGTGGGAAGTGATACTTCTTTGTAGTGCAGATTTGCATTGCCCGCTTGCTTGCTTGGCCAAAAAGGGCGTATGCGTTTTCTCCTGAATATATTCAGGAGAAAACGCATACGCCCTTTTTGGCCAAGTGCATCATTGTCGAAGTTGTGCCCCTCTTCCTGTGTTTTACAGGCGATTCCAACGTACCTCTTGAAATCTGTTTCCTGCTATTCTGCCTCGCTTTCAAGTCCGCCTCGTTGCCTTCCCTCAACAGATTTTTGGACGATAGTTGGCCTTGATTACTCTGCCAGTTTGTGAATTGCTGTGCCCCTGAGCTCCATTTTTCAACTCGTTTTTTGTGAGCTGAACGCAAGTCCAAACTTTTGGTTCAGGACCTATACTGGTTCCCGGTGGGTGGCTGAGACTTTGGTTAATTCTTCTTCCTGCCGGGAAATTAGAGTGACATGTGCCCATCCAAATGCCTAACAGCTACTCTCTCATTGGTTCTCCCTCTTCCCTTTCATCCTCTGCCAAATTGGCAACCTGTGCGAACCAGGAGCTTAAAGGGGCTGTCTCTCCAAGTTGGGAGATTGATAGGAAAGCAGTTGGAAAGTCAAACCGGAGCACCAGGAGAGGGGCCCTTCGTTGAGTTTTAGAAACCTTTCGTATTCACAGTGTGTCCATTCTCTAGGTTTCCCGTACACGTTATAGCTTTAGTAATATTCCCTTCAACCTGGAGAGCTGGGACCCATGGAATGGGTGCCATGCATTATTGCTTTAAAGTGTCTGCATTTGCTCACCCAATCTCACCAATCCTCTCAGTCGCAAGTGTCCAGCCTTATGCCACATCCAGCTGTCATTGTAGATAGGGTCATTCCAGGTTGCATCAGAGACCCTGAAGGAATTGTAAAGAATTTCCCTGTTTCTTTGTTTTGTTTTTGAAATTCCTTTTTAGAGTGGGTTTGAGCTGATTCTCGCTGCCATGTTTATGCCAGTCTAGACACACTTGATTCCCTTACAGAGACATATCAATACATAGGTTTTAAGATTCTTACTAGTCAGATCTATTCCTCTGCGGGAAATATGGGGTTTTGGGTCCCTTTCACTGAGGAAGGTGTAGGTCTTGTCTATTCCATTGTTGGGTTTTGGAACGGTACCTGTGCTTATATCAAACTCTGGTTTGATGCATCACCCCCCCTCTCCTTCCCCCTTAAGCAGGCATAGGAGTGTTTTCTAAATGTGAGACTCTGTTCTCTTGCCTAACTCAGTTCATGTGTAGCCATGTTTACAGGATCTTCCTAAGTGATATCTTATGATAAGTTTCTTTTCCTGTGTGACTTCTTTCACTTAGAATCATCGTACCTGAATCCACTCATTTTGCTGCTACTGGTCTTAGGACATTGATTTCATGGCTGAGGGATATTCCATCGTACATAAGTTCCACAATGTTTGGAACCATTTTTATATTTCCTGGGATATTTCAGGTGTACCCAGGTTGAGGTTCCTGTAAGCAGTGCAGCCCTCAATTTGGGGGTGGCTCTGTCTTATGGATTTTCAGTTTTCCCAAGGTATATTCCCTAGACTGGAAGTGCCCTTGGCTCTGTAGCTCTGTTGTTTACTTGTTTTAGGGAACACAATGCACTCCTCCAGTGAGGCAGTTGGCAACTTACATCCCGCCCATCAGCATAACAAGGCTCCCTGTTCTCCAGGGCCTGCCTTGCCTTTCTGGTTTTTACACATTTTGTGGATGTCCCTTTTGACCGGTGGGAAGTGATACTTCTTTGTAGTGCAGATTTGCATTGCCCGCTTGCTTGCTTGGCCAAAAAGGGCGTATGCGTTTTCTCCTGAATATATTCAGGAGAAAACGCATACGCCCTTTTTGGCCAAGTGCATCATTGTCGAAGTTGTGCCCCTCTTCCTGTGTTTTACAGGCGATTCCAACGTACCTCTTGAAATCTGTTTCCTGCTATTCTGCCTCGCTTTCAAGTCCGCCTCGTTGCCTTCCCTCAACAGATTTTTGGACGATAGTTGGCCTTGATTACTCTGCCAGTTTGTGAATTGCTGTGCCCCTGAGCTCCATTTTTCAACTCGTTTTTTGTGAGCTGAACGCAAGTCCAAACTTTTGGTTCAGGACCTATACTGGTTCCCGGTGGGTGGCTGAGACTTTGGTTAATTCTTCTTCCTGCCGGGAAATTAGAGTGACATGTGCCCATCCAAATGCCTAACAGCTACTCTCTCATTGGTTCTCCCTCTTCCCTTTCATCCTCTGCCAAATTGGCAACCTGTGCGAACCAGGAGCTTAAAGGGGCTGTCTCTCCAAGTTGGGAGATTGATAGGAAAGCAGTTGGAAAGTCAAACCGGAGCACCAGGAGAGGGGCCCTTCGTTGAGTTTTAGAAACCTTTCGTATTCACAGTGTGTCCATTCTCTAGGTTTCCCGTACACGTTATAGCTTTAGTAATATTCCCTTCAACCTGGAGAGCTGGGACCCATGGAATGGGTGCCATGCATTATTGCTTTAAAGTGTCTGCATTTGCTCACCCAATCTCACCAATCCTCTCAGTCGCAAGTGTCCAGCCTTATGCCACATCCAGCTGTCATTGTAGATAGGGTCATTCCAGGTTGCATCAGAGACCCTGAAGGAATTGTAAAGAATTTCCCTGTTTCTTTGTTTTGTTTTTGAAATTCCTTTTTAGAGTGGGTTTGAGCTGATTCTCGCTGCCATGTTTATGCCAGTCTAGACACACTTGATTCCCTTACAGAGACATATCAATACATAGGTTTTAAGATTCTTACTAGTCAGATCTATTCCTCTGCGGGAAATATGGGGTTTTGGGTCCCTTTCACTGAGGAAGGTGTAGGTCTTGTCTATTCCATTGTTGGGTTTTGGAACGGTACCTGTGCTTATATCAAACTCTGGTTTGATGCATCACCCCCCCTCTCCTTCCCCCTTAAGCAGGCATAGGAGTGTTTTCTAAATGTGAGACTCTGTTCTCTTGCCTAACTCAGTTCATGTGTAGCCATGTTTACAGGATCTTCCTAAGTGATATCTTATGATAAGTTTCTTTTCCTGTGTGACTTCTTTCACTTAGAATCATCGTACCTGAATCCACTCATTTTGCTGCTACTGGTCTTAGGACATTGATTTCATGGCTGAGGGATATTCCATCGTACATAAGTTCCACAATGTTTGGAACCATTTTTATATTTCCTGGGATATTTCAGGTGTACCCAGGTTGAGGTTCCTGTAAGCAGTGCAGCCCTCAATTTGGGGGTGGCTCTGTCTTATGGATTTTCAGTTTTCCCAAGGTATATTCCCTAGACTGGAAGTGCCCTTGGCTCTGTAGCTCTGTTGTTTACTTGTTTTAGGGAACACAATGCACTCCTCCAGTGAGGCAGTTGGCAACTTACATCCCGCCCATCAGCATAACAAGGCTCCCTGTTCTCCAGGGCCTGCCTTGCCTTTCTGGTTTTTACACATTTTGTGGATGTCCCTTTTGACCGGTGGGAAGTGATACTTCTTTGTAGTGCAGATTTGCATTGCCCGCTTGCTTGCTTGGCCAAAAAGGGCGTATGCGTTTTCTCCTGAATATATTCAGGAGAAAACGCATACGCCCTTTTTGGCCAAGTGCATCATTGTCGAAGTTGTGCCCCTCTTCCTGTGTTTTACAGGCGATTCCAACGTACCTCTTGAAATCTGTTTCCTGCTATTCTGCCTCGCTTTCAAGTCCGCCTCGTTGCCTTCCCTCAACAGATTTTTGGACGATAGTTGGCCTTGATTACTCTGCCAGTTTGTGAATTGCTGTGCCCCTGAGCTCCATTTTTCAACTCGTTTTTTGTGAGCTGAACGCAAGTCCAAACTTTTGGTTCAGGACCTATACTGGTTCCCGGTGGGTGGCTGAGACTTTGGTTAATTCTTCTTCCTGCCGGGAAATTAGAGTGACATGTGCCCATCCAAATGCCTAACAGCTACTCTCTCATTGGTTCTCCCTCTTCCCTTTCATCCTCTGCCAAATTGGCAACCTGTGCGAACCAGGAGCTTAAAGGGGCTGTCTCTCCAAGTTGGGAGATTGATAGGAAAGCAGTTGGAAAGTCAAACCGGAGCACCAGGAGAGGGGCCCTTCGTTGAGTTTTAGAAACCTTTCGTATTCACAGTGTGTCCATTCTCTAGGTTTCCCGTACACGTTATAGCTTTAGTAATATTCCCTTCAACCTGGAGAGCTGGGACCCATGGAATGGGTGCCATGCATTATTGCTTTAAAGTGTCTGCATTTGCTCACCCAATCTCACCAATCCTCTCAGTCGCAAGTGTCCAGCCTTATGCCACATCCAGCTGTCATTGTAGATAGGGTCATTCCAGGTTGCATCAGAGACCCTGAAGGAATTGTAAAGAATTTCCCTGTTTCTTTGTTTTGTTTTTGAAATTCCTTTTTAGAGTGGGTTTGAGCTGATTCTCGCTGCCATGTTTATGCCAGTCTAGACACACTTGATTCCCTTACAGAGACATATCAATACATAGGTTTTAAGATTCTTACTAGTCAGATCTATTCCTCTGCGGGAAATATGGGGTTTTGGGTCCCTTTCACTGAGGAAGGTGTAGGTCTTGTCTATTCCATTGTTGGGTTTTGGAACGGTACCTGTGCTTATATCAAACTCTGGTTTGATGCATCACCCCCCCTCTCCTTCCCCCTTAAGCAGGCATAGGAGTGTTTTCTAAATGTGAGACTCTGTTCTCTTGCCTAACTCAGTTCATGTGTAGCCATGTTTACAGGATCTTCCTAAGTGATATCTTATGATAAGTTTCTTTTCCTGTGTGACTTCTTTCACTTAGAATCATCGTACCTGAATCCACTCATTTTGCTGCTACTGGTCTTAGGACATTGATTTCATGGCTGAGGGATATTCCATCGTACATAAGTTCCACAATGTTTGGAACCATTTTTATATTTCCTGGGATATTTCAGGTGTACCCAGGTTGAGGTTCCTGTAAGCAGTGCAGCCCTCAATTTGGGGGTGGCTCTGTCTTATGGATTTTCAGTTTTCCCAAGGTATATTCCCTAGACTGGAAGTGCCCTTGGCTCTGTAGCTCTGTTGTTTACTTGTTTTAGGGAACACAATGCACTCCTCCAGTGAGGCAGTTGGCAACTTACATCCCGCCCATCAGCATAACAAGGCTCCCTGTTCTCCAGGGCCTGCCTTGCCTTTCTGGTTTTTACACATTTTGTGGATGTCCCTTTTGACCGGTGGGAAGTGATACTTCTTTGTAGTGCAGATTTGCATTGCCCGCTTGCTTGCTTGGCCAAAAAGGGCGTATGCGTTTTCTCCTGAATATATTCAGGAGAAAACGCATACGCCCTTTTTGGCCAAGTGCATCATTGTCGAAGTTGTGCCCCTCTTCCTGTGTTTTACAGGCGATTCCAACGTACCTCTTGAAATCTGTTTCCTGCTATTCTGCCTCGCTTTCAAGTCCGCCTCGTTGCCTTCCCTCAACAGATTTTTGGACGATAGTTGGCCTTGATTACTCTGCCAGTTTGTGAATTGCTGTGCCCCTGAGCTCCATTTTTCAACTCGTTTTTTGTGAGCTGAACGCAAGTCCAAACTTTTGGTTCAGGACCTATACTGGTTCCCGGTGGGTGGCTGAGACTTTGGTTAATTCTTCTTCCTGCCGGGAAATTAGAGTGACATGTGCCCATCCAAATGCCTAACAGCTACTCTCTCATTGGTTCTCCCTCTTCCCTTTCATCCTCTGCCAAATTGGCAACCTGTGCGAACCAGGAGCTTAAAGGGGCTGTCTCTCCAAGTTGGGAGATTGATAGGAAAGCAGTTGGAAAGTCAAACCGGAGCACCAGGAGAGGGGCCCTTCGTTGAGTTTTAGAAACCTTTCGTATTCACAGTGTGTCCATTCTCTAGGTTTCCCGTACACGTTATAGCTTTAGTAATATTCCCTTCAACCTGGAGAGCTGGGACCCATGGAATGGGTGCCATGCATTATTGCTTTAAAGGGTCTGCATTTGCTCACCCAATCTCACCAATCCTCTCAGTCGCAAGTGTCCAGCCTTATGCCACATCCAGCTGTCATTGTAGATAGGGTCATTCCAGGTTGCATCAGAGACCCTGAAGGAATTGTAAAGAATTTCCCTGTTTCTTTGTTTTGTTTTTGAAATTCCTTTTTAGAGTGGGTTTGAGCTGATTCTCGCTGCCATGTTTATGCCAGTCTAGACACACTTGATTCCCTTACAGAGACATATCAATACATAGGTTTTAAGATTCTTACTAGTCAGATCTATTCCTCTGCGGGAAATATGGGGTTTTGGGTCCCTTTCACTGAGGAAGGTGTAGGTCTTGTCTATTCCATAGTTGGTTTTTGGAACGGTACCTGTGCTTATATCAAACTCTGGTTTGATGCATCACCCCCCCTCTCCTTCCCCCTTAAGCAGGCATAGGAGTGTTTTCTAAATGTGAGACTCTGTTCTCTTGCCTAACTCAGTTCATGTGTAGCCATGTTTACAGGATCTTCCTAAGTGATATCTTATGATAAGTTTCTTTTCCTGTGTGACTTCTTTCACTTAGAATCATCGTACCTGAATCCACTCATTTTGCTGCTACTGATCTTAGGACATTGATTTCATGGCTGAGGGATATTCCATCGTACATAAGTTCCACAATGTTTGGAACCATTTTTATATTTCCTGGGATATTTCAGGTGTACCCAGGTTGAGGTTCCTGTAAGCAGTGCAGCCCTCAATTTGGGGGTGGCTCTGTCTTATGGATTTTCAGTTTTCCCAAGGTATATTCCCTAGACTGGAAGTGCCCTTGGCTCTGTAGCTCTGTTGTTTACTTGTTTTAGGGAACACAATGCACTCCTCCAGTGAGGCAGTTGGCAACTTACATCCCGCCCATCAGCATAACAAGGCTCCCTGTTCTCCAGGGCCTGCCTTGCCTTTCTGGTTTTTACACATTTTGTGGATGTCCCTTTTGACCGGTGGGAAGTGATACTTCTTCGTAGTGCAGATTTGCATTGCCCGCTTGCTTGCTTGGCCAAAAAGGGCGTATGCGTTTTCTCCTGAATATATTCAGGAGAAAACGCATACGCCCTTTTTGGCCAAGTGCATCATTGTCGAAGTTGTGCCCCTCTTCCTGTGTTTTACAGGCGATTCCAACGTACCTCTTGAAATCTGTTTCCTGCTATTCTGCCTCGCTTTCAAGTCCGCCTCGTTGCCTTCCCTCAACAGATTTTTCGACGATAGTTGGCCTTGATTACTCTGCCAGTTTGTGAATTGCTGTGCCCCTGAGCTCCATTTTTCAACTCGTTTTTTGTGAGCTGAACGCAAGTCCAAACTTTTGGTTCAGGACCTATACTGGTTCCCGGTGGGTGGCTGAGACTTTGGTTAATTCTTCTTCCTGCCGGGAAATTAGAGTGACATGTGCCCATCCAAATGCCTAACAGCTACTCTCTCATTGGTTCTCCCTCTTCCCTTTCATCCTCTGCCAAATTGGCAACCTGTGCGAACCAGGAGCTTAAAGGGGCTGTCTCTCCAAGTTGGGAGATTGATAGGAAAGCAGTTGGAAAGTCAAACCGGAGCACCAGGAGAGGGGCCCTTCGTTGAGTTTTAGAAACCTTTCGTATTCACAGTGTGTCCATTCTCTAGGTTTCCCGTACACGTTATAGCTTTAGTAATATTCCCTTCAACCTGGAGAGCTGGGACCCATGGAATGGGTGCCATGCATTATTGCTTTAAAGTGTCTGCATTTGCTCACCCAATCTCACCAATCCTCTCAGTCGCAAGTGTCCAGCCTTATGCCACATCCAGCTGTCATTGTAGATAGGGTCATTCCAGGTTGCATCAGAGACCCTGAAGGAATTGTAAAGAATTTCCCTGTTTCTTTGTTTTGTTTTTGAAATTCCTTTTTAGAGTGGGTTTGAGCTGATTCTCGCTGCCATGTTTATGCCAGTCTAGACACACTTGATTCCCTTACAGAGACATATCAATACATAGGTTTTAAGATTCTTACTAGTCAGATCTATTCCTCTGCGGGAAATATGGGGTTTTGAGTCCCTTTCACTGAGGAAGGTGTAGGTCTTGTCTATTCCATTGTTGGGTTTTGGAACGGTACCTGTGCTTATATCAAACTCTGGTTTGATGCATCACCCCCCCTCTCCTTCCCCCTTAAGCAGGCATAGGAGTGTTTTCTAAATGTGAGACTCTGTTCTCTTGCCTAACTCAGTTCATGTGTAGCCATGTTTACAGGATCTTCCTAAGTGATATCTTATGATAAGTTTCTTTTCCTGTGTGACTTCTTTCACTTAGAATCATCGTACCTGAATCCACTCATTTTGCTGCTACTGGTCTTAGGACATTGATTTCATGGCTGAGGGATATTCCATCGTACATAAGTTCCACAATGTTTGGAACCATTTTTATATTTCCTGGGATATTTCAGGTGTACCCAGGTTGAGGTTCCTGTAAGCAGTGCAGCCCTCAATTTGGGGGTGGCTCTGTCTTATGGATTTTCAGTTTTCCCAAGGTATATTCCCTAGACTGGAAGTGCCCTTGGCTCTGTAGCTCTGTTGTTTACTTGTTTTAGGGAACACAATGCACTCCTCCAGTGAGGCAGTTGGCAACTTACATCCCGCCCATCAGCATAACAAGGCTCCCTGTTCTCCAGGGCCTGCCTTGCCTTTCTGGTTTTTACACATTTTGTGGATGTCCCTTTTGACCGGTGGGAAGTGATACTTCTTTGTAGTGCAGATTTGCATTGCCCGCTTGCTTGCTTGGCCAAAAAGGGCGTATGCGTTTTCTCCTGAATATATTCAGGAGAAAACGCATACGCCCTTTTTGGCCAAGTGCATCATTGTCGAAGTTGTGCCCCTCTTCCTGTGCTTTACAGGCGATTCCAACGTACCTCTTGAAATCTGTTTCCTGCTATTCTGCCTCGCTTTCAAGTCCGCCTCGTTGCCTTCCCTCACCAGATTTTTGGACGATAGTTGGCCTTGATTACTCTGCCAGTTTGTGAATTGCTGTGCCCCTGAGCTCCATTTTTCAACTCGTTTTTTGTGAGCTGAACGCAAGTCCAAACTTTTGGTTCAGGACCTATACTGGTTCCCGGTGGGTGGCTGAGACTTTGGTTAATTCTTCTTCCTGCCGGGAAATTAGAGTGACATGTGCCCATCCAAATGCCTAACAGCTACTCTCTCATTGGTTCTCCCTCTTCCCTTTCATCCTCTGCCAAATTGGCAACCTGTGCGAACCAGGAGCTTAAAGGGGCTGTCTCTCCAAGTTGGGAGATTGATAGGAAAGCAGTTGGAAAGTCAAACCGGAGCACCAGGAGAGGGGCCCTTCGTTGAGTTTTAGAAACCTTTCGTATTCACAGTGTGTCCATTCTCTAGGTTTCCCGTACACGTTATAGCTTTAGTAATATTCCCTTCAACCTGGAGAGCTGGGACCCATGGAATGGGTGCCATGCATTATTGCTTTAAAGTGTCTGCATTTGCTCACCCAATCTCACCAATCCTCTCAGTCGCAAGTGTCCAGCCTTATGCCACATCCAGCTGTCATTGTAGATAGGGTCATTCCAGGTTGCATCAGAGACCCTGAAGGAATTGTAAAGAATTTCCCTGTTTCTTTGTTTTGTTTTTGAAATTCCTTTTTAGAGTGGGTTTGAGCTGATTCTCGCTGCCATGTTTATGCCAGTCTAGACACACTTGATTCCCTTACAGAGACATATCAATACATAGGTTTTAAGATTCTTACTAGTCAGATCTATTCCTCTGCGGGAAATATGGGGTTTTGGGTCCCTTTCACTGAGGAAGGTGTAGGTCTTGTCTATTCCATTGTTGGGTTTTGGAACGGTACCTGTGCTTATATCAAACTCTGGTTTGATGCATCACCCCCCCTCTCCTTCCCCCTTAAGCAGGCATAGGAGTGTTTTCTAAATGTGAGACTCTGTTCTCTTGCCTAACTCAGTTCATGTGTAGCCATGTTTACAGGATCTTCCTAAGTGATATCTTATGATAAGTTTCTTTTCCTGTGTGACTTCTTTCACTTAGAATCATCGTACCTGAATCCACTCATTTTGCTGCTACTGGTCTTAGGACATTGATTTCATGGCTGAGGGATATTCCATCGTACATAAGTTCCACAATGCTTGGAACCATTTTTATATTTCCTGGGATATTTCAGGTGTACCCAGGTTGAGGTTCCTGTAAGCAGTGCAGCCCTCAATTTGGGGGTGGCTCTGTCTTATGGATTTTCAGTTTTCCCAAGGTATATTCCCTAGACTGGAAGTGCCCTTGGCTCTGTAGCTCTGTTGTTTACTTGTTTTAGGGAACACAATGCACTCCTCCAGTGAGGCAGTTGGCAACTTACATCCCGCCCATCAGCATAACAAGGCTCCCTGTTCTCCAGGGCCTGCCTTGCCTTTCTGGTTTTTACACATTTTGTGGATGTCCCTTTTGACCGGTGGGAAGTGATACTTCTTTGTAGTGCAGATTTGCATTGCCCGCTTGCTTGCTTGGCCAAAAAGGGCGTATGCGTTTTCTCCTGAATATATTCAGGAGAAAACGCATACGCCCTTTTTGGCCAAGTGCATCATTGTCGAAGTTGTGCCCCTCTTCCTGTGTTTTACAGGCGATTCCAACGTACCTCTTGAAATCTGTTTCCTGCTATTCTGCCTCGCTTTCAAGTCCGCCTCGTTGCCTTCCCTCAACAGATTTTTGGACGATAGTTGGCCTTGATTACTCTGCCAGTTTGTGAATTGCTGTGCCCCTGAGCTCCATTTTTCAACTCGTTTTTTGTGAGCTGAACGCAAGTCCAAACTTTTGGTTCAGGACCTATACTGGTTCCCGGTGGGTGGCTGAGACTTTGGTTAATTCTTCTTCCTGCCGGGAAATTAGAGTGACATGTGCCCATCCAAATGCCTAACAGCTACTCTCTCATTGGTTCTCCCTCTTCCCTTTCATCCTCTGCCAAATTGGCAACCTGTGCGAACCAGGAGCTTAAAGGGGCTGTCTCTCCAAGTTGGGAGATTGATAGGAAAGCAGTTGGAAAGTCAAACCGGAGCACCAGGAGAGGGGCCCTTCGTTGAGTTTTAGAAACCTTTCGTATTCACAGTGTGTCCATTCTCTAGGTTTCCCGTACACGTTATAGCTTTAGTAATATTCCCTTCAACCTGGAGAGCTGGGACCCATGGAATGGGTGCCATGCATTATTGCTTTAAAGTGTCTGCATTTGCTCACCCAATCTCACCAATCCTCTCAGTCGCAAGTGTCCAGCCTTATGCCACATCCAGCTGTCATTGTAGATAGGGTCATTCCAGGTTGCATCAGAGACCCTGAAGGAATTGTAAAGAATTTCCCTGTTTCTTTGTTTTGTTTTTGAAATTCCTTTTTAGAGTGGGTTTGAGCTGATTCTCGCTGCCATGTTTATGCCAGTCTAGACACACTTGATTCCCTTACAGAGACATATCAATACATAGGTTTTAAGATTCTTACTAGTCAGATCTATTCCTCTGCGGGAAATATGGGGTTTTGGGTCCCTTTCACTGAGGAAGGTGTAGGTCTTGTCTATTCCATAGTTGGTTTTTGGAACGGTACCTGTGCTTATATCAAACTCTGGTTTGATGCATCACCCCCCCTCTCCTTCCCCCTTAAGCAGGCATAGGAGTGTTTTCTAAATGTGAGACTCTGTTCTCTTGCCTAACTCAGTTCATGTGTAGCCATGTTTACAGGATCTTCCTAAGTGATATCTTATGATAAGTTTCTTTTCCTGTGTGACTTCTTTCACTTAGAATCATCATACCTGAATCCACTCATTTTGCTGCTACTGATCTTAGGACATTGATTTCATGGCTGAGGGATATTCCATCGTACATAAGTTCCACAATGTTTGGAACCATTTTTATATTTCCTGGGATATTTCAGGTGTACCCAGGTTGAGGTTCCTGTAAGCAGTGCAGCCCTCAATTTGGGGGTGGCTCTGTCTTATGGATTTTCAGTTTTCCCAAGGTATATTCCCTAGACTGGAAGTGCCCTTGGCTCTGTAGCTCTGTTGTTTACTTGTTTTAGGGAACACAATGCACTCCTCCAGTGAGGCAGTTGGCAACTTACATCCCGCCCATCAGCATAACAAGGCTCCCTGTTCTCCAGGGCCTGCCTTGCCTTTCTGGTTTTTACACATTTTGTGGATGTCCCTTTTGACCGGTGGGAAGTGATACTTCTTCGTAGTGCAGATTTGCATTGCCCGCTTGCTTGCTTGGCCAAAAAGGGCGTATGCGTTTTCTCCTGAATATATTCAGGAGAAAACGCATACACCCTTTTTGGCCAAGTGCATCATTGTCGAAGTTGTGCCCCTCTTCCTGTGTTTTACAGGCGATTCCAACGTACCTCTTGAAATCTGTTTCCTGCTATTCTGCCTCGCTTTCAAGTCCGCCTCGTTGCCTTCCCTCAACAGATTTTTCGACGATAGTTGGCCTTGATTACTCTGCCAGTTTGTGAATTGCTGTGCCCCTGAGCTCCATTTTTCAACTCGTTTTTTGTGAGCTGAACGCAAGTCCAAACTTTTGGTTCAGGACCTATACTGGTTCCCGGTGGGTGGCTGAGACTTTGGTTAATTCTTCTTCCTGCCGGGAAATTAGAGTGACATGTGCCCATCCAAATGCCTAACAGCTACTCTCTCATTGGTTCTCCCTCTTCCCTTTCATCCTCTGCCAAATTGGCAACCTGTGCGAACCAGGAGCTTAAAGGGGCTGTCTCTCCAAGTTGGGAGATTGATAGGAAAGCAGTTGGAAAGTCAAACCGGAGCACCAGGAGAGGGGCCCTTCGTTGAGTTTTAGAAACCTTTCGTATTCACAGTGTGTCCATTCTCTAGGTTTCCCGTACACGTTATAGCTTTAGTAATATTCCCTTCAACCTGGAGAGCTGGGACCCATGGAATGGGTGCCATGCATTATTGCTTTAAAGGGTCTGCATTTGCTCACCCAATCTCACCAATCCTCTCAGTCGCAAGTGTCCAGCCTTATGCCACATCCAGCTGTCATTGTAGATAGGGTCATTCCAGGTTGCATCAGAGACCCTGAAGGAATTGTAAAGAATTTCCCTGTTTCTTTGTTTTGTTTTTGAAATTCCTTTTTAGAGTGGGTTTGAGCTGATTCTCGCTGCCATGTTTATGCCAGTCTAGACACACTTGATTCCCTTACAGAGACATATCAATACATAGGTTTTAAGATTCTTACTAGTCAGATCTATTCCTCTGCGGGAAATATGGGGTTTTGGGTCCCTTTCACTGAGGAAGGTGTAGGTCTTGTCTATTCCATAGTTGGTTTTTGGAACGGTACCTGTGCTTATATCAAACTCTGGTTTGATGCATCACCCCCCCTCTCCTTCCCCCTTAAGCAGGCATAGGAGTGTTTTCTAAATGTGAGACTCTGTTCTCTTGCCTAACTCAGTTCATGTGTAGCCATGTTTACAGGATCTTCCTAAGTGATATCTTATGATAAGTTTCTTTTCCTGTGTGACTTCTTTCACTTAGAATCATCGTACCTGAATCCACTCATTTTGCTGCTACTGATCTTAGGACATTGATTTCATGGCTGAGGGATATTCCATCGTACATAAGTTCCACAATGTTTGGAACCATTTTTATATTTCCTGGGATATTTCAGGTGTACCCAGGTTGAGGTTCCTGTAAGCAGTGCAGCCCTCAATTTGGGGGTGGCTCTGTCTTATGGATTTTCAGTTTTCCCAAGGTATATTCCCTAGACTGGAAGTGCCCTTGGCTCTGTAGCTCTGTTGTTTACTTGTTTTAGGGAACACAATGCACTCCTCCAGTGAGGCAGTTGGCAACTTACATCCCGCCCATCAGCATAACAAGGCTCCCTGTTCTCCAGGGCCTGTCTTGCCTTTCTGGTTTTTACACATTTTGTGGATGTCCCTTTTGACCGGTGGGAAGTGATACTTCTTTGTAGTGCAGATTTGCATTGCCCGCTTGCTTGCTTGGCCAAAAAGGGCGTATGCGTTTTCTCCTGAATATATTCAGGAGAAAACGCATACGCCCTTTTTGGCCAAGTGCATCATTGTCGAAGTTGTGCCCCTCTTCCTGTGCTTTACAGGCGATTCCAACGTACCTCTTGAAATCTGTTTCCTGCTATTCTGCCTCGCTTTCAAGTCCGCCTCGTTGCCTTCCCTCACCAGATTTTTGGACGATAGTTGGCCTTGATTACTCTGCCAGTTTGTGAATTGCTGTGCCCCTGAGCTCCATTTTTCAACTCGTTTTTTGTGAGCTGAACGCAAGTCCAAACTTTTGGTTCAGGACCTATACTGGTTCCCGGTGGGTGGCTGAGACTTTGGTTAATTCTTCTTCCTGCCGGGAAATTAGAGTGACATGTGCCCATCCAAATGCCTAACAGCTACTCTCTCATTGGTTCTCCCTCTTCCCTTTCATCCTCTGCCAAATTGGCAACCTGTGCGAACCAGGAGCTTAAAGGGGCTGTCTCTCCAAGTTGGGAGATTGATAGGAAAGCAGTTGGAAAGTCAAACCGGAGCACCAGGAGAGGGGCCCTTCGTTGAGTTTTAGAAACCTTTCGTATTCACAGTGTGTCCATTCTCTAGGTTTCCCGTACACGTTATAGCTTTAGTAATATTCCCTTCAACCTGGAGAGCTGGGACCCATGGAATGGGTGCCATGCATTATTGCTTTAAAGTGTCTGCATTTGCTCACCCAATCTCACCAATCCTCTCAGTCGCAAGTGTCCAGCCTTATGCCACATCCAGCTGTCATTGTAGATAGGGTCATTCCAGGTTGCATCAGAGACCCTGAAGGAATTGTAAAGAATTTCCCTGTTTCTTTGTTTTGTTTTTGAAATTCCTTTTTAGAGTGGGTTTGAGCTGATTCTCGCTGCCATGTTTATGCCAGTCTAGACACACTTGATTCCCTTACAGAGACATATCAATACATAGGTTTTAAGATTCTTACTAGTCAGATCTATTCCTCTGCGGGAAATATGGGGTTTTGGGTCCCTTTCACTGAGGAAGGTGTAGGTCTTGTCTATTCCATAGTTGGTTTTTGGAACGGTACCTGTGCTTATATCAAACTCTGGTTTGATGCATCACCCCCCCTCTCCTTCCCCCTTAAGCAGGCATAGGAGTGTTTTCTAAATGTGAGACTCTGTTCTCTTGCCTAACTCAGTTCATGTGTAGCCATGTTTACAGGATCTTCCTAAGTGATATCTTATGATAAGTTTCTTTTCCTGTGTGACTTCTTTCACTTAGAATCATCGTACCTGAATCCACTCATTTTGCTGCTACTGGTCTTAGGACATTGATTTCATGGCTGAGGGATATTCCATCGTACATAAGTTCCACAATGTTTGGAACCATTTTTATATTTCCTGGGATATTTCAGGTGTACCCAGGTTGAGGTTCCTGTAAGCAGTGCAGCCCTCAATTTGGGGGTGGCTCTGTCTTATGGATTTTCAGTTTTCCCAAGGTATATTCCCTAGACTGGAAGTGCCCTTGGCTCTGTAGCTCTGTTGTTTACTTGTTTTAGGGAACACAATGCACTCCTCCAGTGAGGCAGTTGGCAACTTACATCCCGCCCATCAGCATAACAAGGCTCCCTGTTCTCCAGGGCCTGTCTTGCCTTTCTGGTTTTTACACATTTTGTGGATGTCCCTTTTGACCGGTGGGAAGTGATACTTCTTTGTAGTGCAGATTTGCATTGCCCGCTTGCTTGCTTGGCCAAAAAGGGCGTATGCGTTTTCTCCTGAATATATTCAGGAGAAAACGCATACGCCCTTTTTGGCCAAGTGCATCATTGTCGAAGTTGTGCCCCTCTTCCTGTGCTTTACAGGCGATTCCAACGTACCTCTTGAAATCTGTTTCCTGCTATTCTGCCTCGCTTTCAAGTCCGCCTCGTTGCCTTCCCTCACCAGATTTTTGGACGATAGTTGGCCTTGATTACTCTGCCAGTTTGTGAATTGCTGTGCCCCTGAGCTCCATTTTTCAACTCGTTTTTTGTGAGCTGAACGCAAGTCCAAACTTTTGGTTCAGGACCTATACTGGTTCCCGGTGGGTGGCTGAGACTTTGGTTAATTCTTCTTCCTGCCGGGAAATTAGAGTGACATGTGCCCATCCAAATGCCTAACAGCTACTCTCTCATTGGTTCTCCCTCTTCCCTTTCATCCTCTGCCAAATTGGCAACCTGTGCGAACCAGGAGCTTAAAGGGGCTGTCTCTCCAAGTTGGGAGATTGATAGGAAAGCAGTTGGAAAGTCAAACCGGAGCACCAGGAGAGGGGCCCTTCGTTGAGTTTTAGAAACCTTTCGTATTCACAGTGTGTCCATTCTCTAGGTTTCCCGTACACGTTATAGCTTTAGTAATATTCCCTTCAACCTGGAGAGCTGGGACCCATGGAATGGGTGCCATGCATTATTGCTTTAAAGTGTCTGCATTTGCTCACCCAATCTCACCAATCCTCTCAGTCGCAAGTGTCCAGCCTTATGCCACATCCAGCTGTCATTGTAGATAGGGTCATTCCAGGTTGCATCAGAGACCCTGAAGGAATTGTAAAGAATTTCCCTGTTTCTTTGTTTTGTTTTTGAAATTCCTTTTTAGAGTGGGTTTGAGCTGATTCTCGCTGCCATGTTTATGCCAGTCTAGACACACTTGATTCCCTTACAGAGACATATCAATACATAGGTTTTAAGATTCTTACTAGTCAGATCTATTCCTCTGCGGGAAATATGGGGTTTTGGGTCCCTTTCACTGAGGAAGGTGTAGGTCTTGTCTATTCCATTGTTGGGTTTTGGAACGGTACCTGTGCTTATATCAAACTCTGGTTTGATGCATCACCCCCCCTCTCCTTCCCCCTTAAGCAGGCATAGGAGTGTTTTCTAAATGTGAGACTCTGTTCTCTTGCCTAACTCAGTTCATGTGTAGCCATGTTTACAGGATCTTCCTAAGTGATATCTTATGATAAGTTTCTTTTCCTGTGTGACTTCTTTCACTTAGAATCATCGTACCTGAATCCACTCATTTTGCTGCTACTGGTCTTAGGACATTGATTTCATGGCTGAGGGATATTCCATCGTACATAAGTTCCACAATGCTTGGAACCATTTTTATATTTCCTGGGATATTTCAGGTGTACCCAGGTTGAGGTTCCTGTAAGCAGTGCAGCCCTCAATTTGGGGGTGGCTCTGTCTTATGGATTTTCAGTTTTCCCAAGGTATATTCCCTAGACTGGAAGTGCCCTTGGCTCTGTAGCTCTGTTGTTTACTTGTTTTAGGGAACACAATGCACTCCTCCAGTGAGGCAGTTGGCAACTTACATCCCGCCCATCAGCATAACAAGGCTCCCTGTTCTCCAGGGCCTGCCTTGCCTTTCTGGTTTTTACACATTTTGTGGATGTCCCTTTTGACCGGTGGGAAGTGATACTTCTTTGTAGTGCAGATTTGCATTGCCCGCTTGCTTGCTTGGCCAAAAAGGGCGTATGCGTTTTCTCCTGAATATATTCAGGAGAAAACGCATACGCCCTTTTTGGCCAAGTGCATCATTGTCGAAGTTGTGCCCCTCTTCCTGTGTTTTACAGGCGATTCCAACGTACCTCTTGAAATCTGTTTCCTGCTATTCTGCCTCGCTTTCAAGTCCGCCTCGTTGCCTTCCCTCAACAGATTTTTGGACGATAGTTGGCCTTGATTACTCTGCCAGTTTGTGAATTGCTGTGCCCCTGAGCTCCATTTTTCAACTCGTTTTTTGTGAGCTGAACGCAAGTCCAAACTTTTGGTTCAGGACCTATACTGGTTCCCGGTGGGTGGCTGAGACTTTGGTTAATTCTTCTTCCTGCCGGGAAATTAGAGTGACATGTGCCCATCCAAATGCCTAACAGCTACTCTCTCATTGGTTCTCCCTCTTCCCTTTCATCCTCTGCCAAATTGGCAACCTGTGCGAACCAGGAGCTTAAAGGGGCTGTCTCTCCAAGTTGGGAGATTGATAGGAAAGCAGTTGGAAAGTCAAACCGGAGCACCAGGAGAGGGGCCCTTCGTTGAGTTTTAGAAACCTTTCGTATTCACAGTGTGTCCATTCTCTAGGTTTCCCGTACACGTTATAGCTTTAGTAATATTCCCTTCAACCTGGAGAGCTGGGACCCATGGAATGGGTGCCATGCATTATTGCTTTAAAGTGTCTGCATTTGCTCACCCAATCTCACCAATCCTCTCAGTCGCAAGTGTCCAGCCTTATGCCACATCCAGCTGTCATTGTAGATAGGGTCATTCCAGGTTGCATCAGAGACCCTGAAGGAATTGTAAAGAATTTCCCTGTTTCTTTGTTTTGTTTTTGAAATTCCTTTTTAGAGTGGGTTTGAGCTGATTCTCGCTGCCATGTTTATGCCAGTCTAGACACACTTGATTCCCTTACAGAGACATATCAATACATAGGTTTTAAGATTCTTACTAGTCAGATCTATTCCTCTGCGGGAAATATGGGGTTTTGGGTCCCTTTCACTGAGGAAGGTGTAGGTCTTGTCTATTCCATAGTTGGTTTTTGGAACGGTACCTGTGCTTATATCAAACTCTGGTTTGATGCATCACCCCCCCTCTCCTTCCCCCTTAAGCAGGCATAGGAGTGTTTTCTAAATGTGAGACTCTGTTCTCTTGCCTAACTCAGTTCATGTGTAGCCATGTTTACAGGATCTTCCTAAGTGATATCTTATGATAAGTTTCTTTTCCTGTGTGACTTCTTTCACTTAGAATCATCATACCTGAATCCACTCATTTTGCTGCTACTGATCTTAGGACATTGATTTCATGGCTGAGGGATATTCCATCGTACATAAGTTCCACAATGTTTGGAACCATTTTTATATTTCCTGGGATATTTCAGGTGTACCCAGGTTGAGGTTCCTGTAAGCAGTGCAGCCCTCAATTTGGGGGTGGCTCTGTCTTATGGATTTTCAGTTTTCCCAAGGTATATTCCCTAGACTGGAAGTGCCCTTGGCTCTGTAGCTCTGTTGTTTACTTGTTTTAGGGAACACAATGCACTCCTCCAGTGAGGCAGTTGGCAACTTACATCCCGCCCATCAGCATAACAAGGCTCCCTGTTCTCCAGGGCCTGCCTTGCCTTTCTGGTTTTTACACATTTTGTGGATGTCCCTTTTGACCGGTGGGAAGTGATACTTCTTCGTAGTGCAGATTTGCATTGCCCGCTTGCTTGCTTGGCCAAAAAGGGCGTATGCGTTTTCTCCTGAATATATTCAGGAGAAAACGCATACACCCTTTTTGGCCAAGTGCATCATTGTCGAAGTTGTGCCCCTCTTCCTGTGTTTTACAGGCGATTCCAACGTACCTCTTGAAATCTGTTTCCTGCTATTCTGCCTCGCTTTCAAGTCCGCCTCGTTGCCTTCCCTCAACAGATTTTTCGACGATAGTTGGCCTTGATTACTCTGCCAGTTTGTGAATTGCTGTGCCCCTGAGCTCCATTTTTCAACTCGTTTTTTGTGAGCTGAACGCAAGTCCAAACTTTTGGTTCAGGACCTATACTGGTTCCCGGTGGGTGGCTGAGACTTTGGTTAATTCTTCTTCCTGCCGGGAAATTAGAGTGACATGTGCCCATCCAAATGCCTAACAGCTACTCTCTCATTGGTTCTCCCTCTTCCCTTTCATCCTCTGCCAAATTGGCAACCTGTGCGAACCAGGAGCTTAAAGGGGCTGTCTCTCCAAGTTGGGAGATTGATAGGAAAGCAGTTGGAAAGTCAAACCGGAGCACCAGGAGAGGGGCCCTTCGTTGAGTTTTAGAAACCTTTCGTATTCACAGTGTGTCCATTCTCTAGGTTTCCCGTACACGTTATAGCTTTAGTAATATTCCCTTCAACCTGGAGAGCTGGGACCCATGGAATGGGTGCCATGCATTATTGCTTTAAAGGGTCTGCATTTGCTCACCCAATCTCACCAATCCTCTCAGTCGCAAGTGTCCAGCCTTATGCCACATCCAGCTGTCATTGTAGATAGGGTCATTCCAGGTTGCATCAGAGACCCTGAAGGAATTGTAAAGAATTTCCCTGTTTCTTTGTTTTGTTTTTGAAATTCCTTTTTAGAGTGGGTTTGAGCTGATTCTCGCTGCCATGTTTATGCCAGTCTAGACACACTTGATTCCCTTACAGAGACATATCAATACATAGGTTTTAAGATTCTTACTAGTCAGATCTATTCCTCTGCGGGAAATATGGGGTTTTGGGTCCCTTTCACTGAGGAAGGTGTAGGTCTTGTCTATTCCATAGTTGGTTTTTGGAACGGTACCTGTGCTTATATCAAACTCTGGTTTGATGCATCACCCCCCCTCTCCTTCCCCCTTAAGCAGGCATAGGAGTGTTTTCTAAATGTGAGACTCTGTTCTCTTGCCTAACTCAGTTCATGTGTAGCCATGTTTACAGGATCTTCCTAAGTGATATCTTATGATAAGTTTCTTTTCCTGTGTGACTTCTTTCACTTAGAATCATCGTACCTGAATCCACTCATTTTGCTGCTACTGATCTTAGGACATTGATTTCATGGCTGAGGGATATTCCATCGTACATAAGTTCCACAATGTTTGGAACCATTTTTATATTTCCTGGGATATTTCAGGTGTACCCAGGTTGAGGTTCCTGTAAGCAGTGCAGCCCTCAATTTGGGGGTGGCTCTGTCTTATGGATTTTCAGTTTTCCCAAGGTATATTCCCTAGACTGGAAGTGCCCTTGGCTCTGTAGCTCTGTTGTTTACTTGTTTTAGGGAACACAATGCACTCCTCCAGTGAGGCAGTTGGCAACTTACATCCCGCCCATCAGCATAACAAGGCTCCCTGTTCTCCAGGGCCTGCCTTGCCTTTCTGGTTTTTACACATTTTGTGGATGTCCCTTTTGACCGGTGGGAAGTGATACTTCTTTGTAGTGCAGATTTGCATTGCCCGCTTGCTTGCTTGGCCAAAAAGGGCGTATGCGTTTTCTCCTGAATATATTCAGGAGAAAACGCATACGCCCTTTTTGGCCAAGTGCATCATTGTCGAAGTTGTGCCCCTCTTCCTGTGCTTTACAGGCGATTCCAACGTACCTCTTGAAATCTGTTTCCTGCTATTCTGCCTCGCTTTCAAGTCCGCCTCGTTGCCTTCCCTCACCAGATTTTTGGACGATAGTTGGCCTTGATTACTCTGCCAGTTTGTGAATTGCTGTGCCCCTGAGCTCCATTTTTCAACTCGTTTTTTGTGAGCTGAACGCAAGTCCAAACTTTTGGTTCAGGACCTATACTGGTTCCCGGTGGGTGGCTGAGACTTTGGTTAATTCTTCTTCCTGCCGGGAAATTAGAGTGACATGTGCCCATCCAAATGCCTAACAGCTACTCTCTCATTGGTTCTCCCTCTTCCCTTTCATCCTCTGCCAAATTGGCAACCTGTGCGAACCAGGAGCTTAAAGGGGCTGTCTCTCCAAGTTGGGAGATTGATAGGAAAGCAGTTGGAAAGTCAAACCGGAGCACCAGGAGAGGGGCCCTTCGTTGAGTTTTAGAAACCTTTCGTATTCACAGTGTGTCCATTCTCTAGGTTTCCCGTACACGTTATAGCTTTAGTAATATTCCCTTCAACCTGGAGAGCTGGGACCCATGGAATGGGTGCCATGCATTATTGCTTTAAAGTGTCTGCATTTGCTCACCCAATCTCACCAATCCTCTCAGTCGCAAGTGTCCAGCCTTATGCCACATCCAGCTGTCATTGTAGATAGGGTCATTCCAGGTTGCATCAGAGACCCTGAAGGAATTGTAAAGAATTTCCCTGTTTCTTTGTTTTGTTTTTGAAATTCCTTTTTAGAGTGGGTTTGAGCTGATTCTCGCTGCCATGTTTATGCCAGTCTAGACACACTTGATTCCCTTACAGAGACATATCAATACATAGGTTTTAAGATTCTTACTAGTCAGATCTATTCCTCTGCGGGAAATATGGGGTTTTGGGTCCCTTTCACTGAGGAAGGTGTAGGTCTTGTCTATTCCATAGTTGGTTTTTGGAACGGTACCTGTGCTTATATCAAACTCTGGTTTGATGCATCACCCCCCCTCTCCTTCCCCCTTAAGCAGGCATAGGAGTGTTTTCTAAATGTGAGACTCTGTTCTCTTGCCTAACTCAGTTCATGTGTAGCCATGTTTACAGGATCTTCCTAAGTGATATCTTATGATAAGTTTCTTTTCCTGTGTGACTTCTTTCACTTAGAATCATCGTACCTGAATCCACTCATTTTGCTGCTACTGGTCTTAGGACATTGATTTCATGGCTGAGGGATATTCCATCGTACATAAGTTCCACAATGTTTGGAACCATTTTTATATTTCCTGGGATATTTCAGGTGTACCCAGGTTGAGGTTCCTGTAAGCAGTGCAGCCCTCAATTTGGGGGTGGCTCTGTCTTATGGATTTTCAGTTTTCCCAAGGTATATTCCCTAGACTGGAAGTGCCCTTGGCTCTGTAGCTCTGTTGTTTACTTGTTTTAGGGAACACAATGCACTCCTCCAGTGAGGCAGTTGGCAACTTACATCCCGCCCATCAGCATAACAAGGCTCCCTGTTCTCCAGGGCCTGTCTTGCCTTTCTGGTTTTTACACATTTTGTGGATGTCCCTTTTGACCGGTGGGAAGTGATACTTCTTTGTAGTGCAGATTTGCATTGCCCGCTTGCTTGCTTGGCCAAAAAGGGCGTATGCGTTTTCTCCTGAATATATTCAGGAGAAAACGCATACGCCCTTTTTGGCCAAGTGCATCATTGTCGAAGTTGTGCCCCTCTTCCTGTGCTTTACAGGCGATTCCAACGTACCTCTTGAAATCTGTTTCCTGCTATTCTGCCTCGCTTTCAAGTCCGCCTCGTTGCCTTCCCTCACCAGATTTTTGGACGATAGTTGGCCTTGATTACTCTGCCAGTTTGTGAATTGCTGTGCCCCTGAGCTCCATTTTTCAACTCGTTTTTTGTGAGCTGAACGCAAGTCCAAACTTTTGGTTCAGGACCTATACTGGTTCCCGGTGGGTGGCTGAGACTTTGGTTAATTCTTCTTCCTGCCGGGAAATTAGAGTGACATGTGCCCATCCAAATGCCTAACAGCTACTCTCTCATTGGTTCTCCCTCTTCCCTTTCATCCTCTGCCAAATTGGCAACCTGTGCGAACCAGGAGCTTAAAGGGGCTGTCTCTCCAAGTTGGGAGATTGATAGGAAAGCAGTTGGAAAGTCAAACCGGAGCACCAGGAGAGGGGCCCTTCGTTGAGTTTTAGAAACCTTTCGTATTCACAGTGTGTCCATTCTCTAGGTTTCCCGTACACGTTATAGCTTTAGTAATATTCCCTTCAACCTGGAGAGCTGGGACCCATGGAATGGGTGCCATGCATTATTGCTTTAAAGTGTCTGCATTTGCTCACCCAATCTCACCAATCCTCTCAGTCGCAAGTGTCCAGCCTTATGCCACATCCAGCTGTCATTGTAGATAGGGTCATTCCAGGTTGCATCAGAGACCCTGAAGGAATTGTAAAGAATTTCCCTGTTTCTTTGTTTTGTTTTTGAAATTCCTTTTTAGAGTGGGTTTGAGCTGATTCTCGCTGCCATGTTTATGCCAGTCTAGACACACTTGATTCCCTTACAGAGACATATCAATACATAGGTTTTAAGATTCTTACTAGTCAGATCTATTCCTCTGCGGGAAATATGGGGTTTTGGGTCCCTTTCACTGAGGAAGGTGTAGGTCTTGTCTATTCCATTGTTGGGTTTTGGAACGGTACCTGTGCTTATATCAAACTCTGGTTTGATGCATCACCCCCCCTCTCCTTCCCCCTTAAGCAGGCATAGGAGTGTTTTCTAAATGTGAGACTCTGTTCTCTTGCCTAACTCAGTTCATGTGTAGCCATGTTTACAGGATCTTCCTAAGTGATATCTTATGATAAGTTTCTTTTCCTGTGTGACTTCTTTCACTTAGAATCATCGTACCTGAATCCACTCATTTTGCTGCTACTGGTCTTAGGACATTGATTTCATGGCTGAGGGATATTCCATCGTACATAAGTTCCACAATGTTTGGAACCATTTTTATATTTCCTGGGATATTTCAGGTGTACCCAGGTTGAGGTTCCTGTAAGCAGTGCAGCCCTCAATTTGGGGGTGGCTCTGTCTTATGGATTTTCAGTTTTCCCAAGGTATATTCCCTAGACTGGAAGTGCCCTTGGCTCTGTAGCTCTGTTGTTTACTTGTTTTAGGGAACACAATGCACTCCTCCAGTGAGGCAGTTGGCAACTTACATCCCGCCCATCAGCATAACAAGGCTCCCTGTTCTCCAGGGCCTGCCTTGCCTTTCTGGTTTTTACACATTTTGTGGATGTCCCTTTTGACCGGTGGGAAGTGATACTTCTTTGTAGTGCAGATTTGCATTGCCCGCTTGCTTGCTTGGCCAAAAAGGGCGTATGCGTTTTCTCCTGAATATATTCAGGAGAAAACGCATACGCCCTTTTTGGCCAAGTGCATCATTGTCGAAGTTGTGCCCCTCTTCCTGTGCTTTACAGGCGATTCCAACGTACCTCTTGAAATCTGTTTCCTGCTATTCTGCCTCGCTTTCAAGTCCGCCTCGTTGCCTTCCCTCACCAGATTTTTGGACGATAGTTGGCCTTGATTACTCTGCCAGTTTGTGAATTGCTGTGCCCCTGAGCTCCATTTTTCAACTCGTTTTTTGTGAGCTGAACGCAAGTCCAAACTTTTGGTTCAGGACCTATACTGGTTCCCGGTGGGTGGCTGAGACTTTGGTTAATTCTTCTTCCTGCCGGGAAATTAGAGTGACATGTGCCCATCCAAATGCCTAACAGCTACTCTCTCATTGGTTCTCCCTCTTCCCTTTCATCCTCTGCCAAATTGGCAACCTGTGCGAACCAGGAGCTTAAAGGGGCTGTCTCTCCAAGTTGGGAGATTGATAGGAAAGCAGTTGGAAAGTCAAACCGGAGCACCAGGAGAGGGGCCCTTCGTTGAGTTTTAGAAACCTTTCGTATTCACAGTGTGTCCATTCTCTAGGTTTCCCGTACACGTTATAGCTTTAGTAATATTCCCTTCAACCTGGAGAGCTGGGACCCATGGAATGGGTGCCATGCATTATTGCTTTAAAGTGTCTGCATTTGCTCACCCAATCTCACCAATCCTCTCAGTCGCAAGTGTCCAGCCTTATGCCACATCCAGCTGTCATTGTAGATAGGGTCATTCCAGGTTGCATCAGAGACCCTGAAGGAATTGTAAAGAATTTCCCTGTTTCTTTGTTTTGTTTTTGAAATTCCTTTTTAGAGTGGGTTTGAGCTGATTCTCGCTGCCATGTTTATGCCAGTCTAGACACACTTGATTCCCTTACAGAGACATATCAATACATAGGTTTTAAGATTCTTACTAGTCAGATCTATTCCTCTGCGGGAAATATGGGGTTTTGGGTCCCTTTCACTGAGGAAGGTGTAGGTCTTGTCTATTCCATTGTTGGGTTTTGGAACGGTACCTGTGCTTATATCAAACTCTGGTTTGATGCATCACCCCCCCTCTCCTTCCCCCTTAAGCAGGCATAGGAGTGTTTTCTAAATGTGAGACTCTGTTCTCTTGCCTAACTCAGTTCATGTGTAGCCATGTTTACAGGATCTTCCTAAGTGATATCTTATGATAAGTTTCTTTTCCTGTGTGACTTCTTTCACTTAGAATCATCGTACCTGAATCCACTCATTTTGCTGCTACTGGTCTTAGGACATTGATTTCATGGCTGAGGGATATTCCATCGTACATAAGTTCCACAATGTTTGGAACCATTTTTATATTTCCTGGGATATTTCAGGTGTACCCAGGTTGAGGTTCCTGTAAGCAGTGCAGCCCTCAATTTGGGGGTGGCTCTGTCTTATGGATTTTCAGTTTTCCCAAGGTATATTCCCTAGACTGGAAGTGCCCTTGGCTCTGTAGCTCTGTTGTTTACTTGTTTTAGGGAACACAATGCACTCCTCCAGTGAGGCAGTTGGCAACTTACATCCCGCCCATCAGCATAACAAGGCTCCCTGTTCTCCAGGGCCTGCCTTGCCTTTCTGGTTTTTACACATTTTGTGGATGTCCCTTTTGACCGGTGGGAAGTGATACTTCTTTGTAGTGCAGATTTGCATTGCCCGCTTGCTTGCTTGGCCAAAAAGGGCGTATGCGTTTTCTCCTGAATATATTCAGGAGAAAACGCATACGCCCTTTTTGGCCAAGTGCATCATTGTCGAAGTTGTGCCCCTCTTCCTGTGTTTTACAGGCGATTCCAACGTACCTCTTGAAATCTGTTTCCTGCTATTCTGCCTCGCTTTCAAGTCCGCCTCGTTGCCTTCCCTCAACAGATTTTTGGACGATAGTTGGCCTTGATTACTCTGCCAGTTTGTGAATTGCTGTGCCCCTGAGCTCCATTTTTCAACTCGTTTTTTGTGAGCTGAACGCAAGTCCAAACTTTTGGTTCAGGACCTATACTGGTTCCCGGTGGGTGGCTGAGACTTTGGTTAATTCTTCTTCCTGCCGGGAAATTAGAGTGACATGTGCCCATCCAAATGCCTAACAGCTACTCTCTCATTGGTTCTCCCTCTTCCCTTTCATCCTCTGCCAAATTGGCAACCTGTGCGAACCAGGAGCTTAAAGGGGCTGTCTCTCCAAGTTGGGAGATTGATAGGAAAGCAGTTGGAAAGTCAAACCGGAGCACCAGGAGAGGGGCCCTTCGTTGAGTTTTAGAAACCTTTCGTATTCACAGTGTGTCCATTCTCTAGGTTTCCCGTACACGTTATAGCTTTAGTAATATTCCCTTCAACCTGGAGAGCTGGGACCCATGGAATGGGTGCCATGCATTATTGCTTTAAAGTGTCTGCATTTGCTCACCCAATCTCACCAATCCTCTCAGTCGCAAGTGTCCAGCCTTATGCCACATCCAGCTGTCATTGTAGATAGGGTCATTCCAGGTTGCATCAGAGACCCTGAAGGAATTGTAAAGAATTTCCCTGTTTCTTTGTTTTGTTTTTGAAATTCCTTTTTAGAGTGGGTTTGAGCTGATTCTCGCTGCCATGTTTATGCCAGTCTAGACACACTTGATTCCCTTACAGAGACATATCAATACATAGGTTTTAAGATTCTTACTAGTCAGATCTATTCCTCTGCGGGAAATATGGGGTTTTGGGTCCCTTTCACTGAGGAAGGTGTAGGTCTTGTCTATTCCATTGTTGGGTTTTGGAACGGTACCTGTGCTTATATCAAACTCTGGTTTGATGCATCACCCCCCCTCTCCTTCCCCCTTAAGCAGGCATAGGAGTGTTTTCTAAATGTGAGACTCTGTTCTCTTGCCTAACTCAGTTCATGTGTAGCCATGTTTACAGGATCTTCCTAAGTGATATCTTATGATAAGTTTCTTTTCCTGTGTGACTTCTTTCACTTAGAATCATCGTACCTGAATCCACTCATTTTGCTGCTACTGGTCTTAGGACATTGATTTCATGGCTGAGGGATATTCCATCGTACATAAGTTCCACAATGTTTGGAACCATTTTTATATTTCCTGGGATATTTCAGGTGTACCCAGGTTGAGGTTCCTGTAAGCAGTGCAGCCCTCAATTTGGGGGTGGCTCTGTCTTATGGATTTTCAGTTTTCCCAAGGTATATTCCCTAGACTGGAAGTGCCCTTGGCTCTGTAGCTCTGTTGTTTACTTGTTTTAGGGAACACAATGCACTCCTCCAGTGAGGCAGTTGGCAACTTACATCCCGCCCATCAGCATAACAAGGCTCCCTGTTCTCCAGGGCCTGCCTTGCCTTTCTGGTTTTTACACATTTTGTGGATGTCCCTTTTGACCGGTGGGAAGTGATACTTCTTTGTAGTGCAGATTTGCATTGCCCGCTTGCTTGCTTGGCCAAAAAGGGCGTATGCGTTTTCTCCTGAATATATTCAGGAGAAAACGCATACGCCCTTTTTGGCCAAGTGCATCATTGTCGAAGTTGTGCCCCTCTTCCTGTGTTTTACAGGCGATTCCAACGTACCTCTTGAAATCTGTTTCCTGCTATTCTGCCTCGCTTTCAAGTCCGCCTCGTTGCCTTCCCTCAACAGATTTTTGGACGATAGTTGGCCTTGATTACTCTGCCAGTTTGTGAATTGCTGTGCCCCTGAGCTCCATTTTTCAACTCGTTTTTTGTGAGCTGAACGCAAGTCCAAACTTTTGGTTCAGGACCTATACTGGTTCCCGGTGGGTGGCTGAGACTTTGGTTAATTCTTCTTCCTGCCGGGAAATTAGAGTGACATGTGCCCATCCAAATGCCTAACAGCTACTCTCTCATTGGTTCTCCCTCTTCCCTTTCATCCTCTGCCAAATTGGCAACCTGTGCGAACCAGGAGCTTAAAGGGGCTGTCTCTCCAAGTTGGGAGATTGATAGGAAAGCAGTTGGAAAGTCAAACCGGAGCACCAGGAGAGGGGCCCTTCGTTGAGTTTTAGAAACCTTTCGTATTCACAGTGTGTCCATTCTCTAGGTTTCCCGTACACGTTATAGCTTTAGTAATATTCCCTTCAACCTGGAGAGCTGGGACCCATGGAATGGGTGCCATGCATTATTGCTTTAAAGTGTCTGCATTTGCTCACCCAATCTCACCAATCCTCTCAGTCGCAAGTGTCCAGCCTTATGCCACATCCAGCTGTCATTGTAGATAGGGTCATTCCAGGTTGCATCAGAGACCCTGAAGGAATTGTAAAGAATTTCCCTGTTTCTTTGTTTTGTTTTTGAAATTCCTTTTTAGAGTGGGTTTGAGCTGATTCTCGCTGCCATGTTTATGCCAGTCTAGACACACTTGATTCCCTTACAGAGACATATCAATACATAGGTTTTAAGATTCTTACTAGTCAGATCTATTCCTCTGCGGGAAATATGGGGTTTTGGGTCCCTTTCACTGAGGAAGGTGTAGGTCTTGTCTATTCCATTGTTGGGTTTTGGAACGGTACCTGTGCTTATATCAAACTCTGGTTTGATGCATCACCCCCCCTCTCCTTCCCCCTTAAGCAGGCATAGGAGTGTTTTCTAAATGTGAGACTCTGTTCTCTTGCCTAACTCAGTTCATGTGTAGCCATGTTTACAGGATCTTCCTAAGTGATATCTTATGATAAGTTTCTTTTCCTGTGTGACTTCTTTCACTTAGAATCATCGTACCTGAATCCACTCATTTTGCTGCTACTGGTCTTAGGACATTGATTTCATGGCTGAGGGATATTCCATCGTACATAAGTTCCACAATGTTTGGAACCATTTTTATATTTCCTGGGATATTTCAGGTGTACCCAGGTTGAGGTTCCTGTAAGCAGTGCAGCCCTCAATTTGGGGGTGGCTCTGTCTTATGGATTTTCAGTTTTCCCAAGGTATATTCCCTAGACTGGAAGTGCCCTTGGCTCTGTAGCTCTGTTGTTTACTTGTTTTAGGGAACACAATGCACTCCTCCAGTGAGGCAGTTGGCAACTTACATCCCGCCCATCAGCATAACAAGGCTCCCTGTTCTCCAGGGCCTGCCTTGCCTTTCTGGTTTTTACACATTTTGTGGATGTCCCTTTTGACCGGTGGGAAGTGATACTTCTTTGTAGTGCAGATTTGCATTGCCCGCTTGCTTGCTTGGCCAAAAAGGGCGTATGCGTTTTCTCCTGAATATATTCAGGAGAAAACGCATACGCCCTTTTTGGCCAAGTGCATCATTGTCGAAGTTGTGCCCCTCTTCCTGTGTTTTACAGGCGATTCCAACGTACCTCTTGAAATCTGTTTCCTGCTATTCTGCCTCGCTTTCAAGTCCGCCTCGTTGCCTTCCCTCAACAGATTTTTGGACGATAGTTGGCCTTGATTACTCTGCCAGTTTGTGAATTGCTGTGCCCCTGAGCTCCATTTTTCAACTCGTTTTTTGTGAGCTGAACGCAAGTCCAAACTTTTGGTTCAGGACCTATACTGGTTCCCGGTGGGTGGCTGAGACTTTGGTTAATTCTTCTTCCTGCCGGGAAATTAGAGTGACATGTGCCCATCCAAATGCCTAACAGCTACTCTCTCATTGGTTCTCCCTCTTCCCTTTCATCCTCTGCCAAATTGGCAACCTGTGCGAACCAGGAGCTTAAAGGGGCTGTCTCTCCAAGTTGGGAGATTGATAGGAAAGCAGTTGGAAAGTCAAACCGGAGCACCAGGAGAGGGGCCCTTCGTTGAGTTTTAGAAACCTTTCGTATTCACAGTGTGTCCATTCTCTAGGTTTCCCGTACACGTTATAGCTTTAGTAATATTCCCTTCAACCTGGAGAGCTGGGACCCATGGAATGGGTGCCATGCATTATTGCTTTAAAGTGTCTGCATTTGCTCACCCAATCTCACCAATCCTCTCAGTCGCAAGTGTCCAGCCTTATGCCACATCCAGCTGTCATTGTAGATAGGGTCATTCCAGGTTGCATCAGAGACCCTGAAGGAATTGTAAAGAATTTCCCTGTTTCTTTGTTTTGTTTTTGAAATTCCTTTTTAGAGTGGGTTTGAGCTGATTCTCGCTGCCATGTTTATGCCAGTCTAGACACACTTGATTCCCTTACAGAGACATATCAATACATAGGTTTTAAGATTCTTACTAGTCAGATCTATTCCTCTGCGGGAAATATGGGGTTTTGGGTCCCTTTCACTGAGGAAGGTGTAGGTCTTGTCTATTCCATAGTTGGTTTTTGGAACGGTACCTGTGCTTATATCAAACTCTGGTTTGATGCATCACCCCCCCTCTCCTTCCCCCTTAAGCAGGCATAGGAGTGTTTTCTAAATGTGAGACTCTGTTCTCTTGCCTAACTCAGTTCATGTGTAGCCATGTTTACAGGATCTTCCTAAGTGATATCTTATGATAAGTTTCTTTTCCTGTGTGACTTCTTTCACTTAGAATCATCATACCTGAATCCACTCATTTTGCTGCTACTGATCTTAGGACATTGATTTCATGGCTGAGGGATATTCCATCGTACATAAGTTCCACAATGTTTGGAACCATTTTTATATTTCCTGGGATATTTCAGGTGTACCCAGGTTGAGGTTCCTGTAAGCAGTGCAGCCCTCAATTTGGGGGTGGCTCTGTCTTATGGATTTTCAGTTTTCCCAAGGTATATTCCCTAGACTGGAAGTGCCCTTGGCTCTGTAGCTCTGTTGTTTACTTGTTTTAGGGAACACAATGCACTCCTCCAGTGAGGCAGTTGGCAACTTACATCCCGCCCATCAGCATAACAAGGCTCCCTGTTCTCCAGGGCCTGCCTTGCCTTTCTGGTTTTTACACATTTTGTGGATGTCCCTTTTGACCGGTGGGAAGTGATACTTCTTCGTAGTGCAGATTTGCATTGCCCGCTTGCTTGCTTGGCCAAAAAGGGCGTATGTGTTTTCTCCTGAATATATTCAGGAGAAAACGCATACACCCTTTTTGGCCAAGTGCATCATTGTCGAAGTTGTGCCCCTCTTCCTGTGTTTTACAGGCGATTCCAAAGTACCTCTTGAAATCTGTTTCCTGCTATTCTGCCTCGCTTTCAAGTCCGCCTCGTTGCCTTCCCTCAACAGATTTTTCGACGATAGTTGGCCTTGATTACTCTGCCAGTTTGTGAATTGCTGTGCCCCTGAGCTCCATTTTTCAACTCGTTTTTTGTGAGCTGAACGCAAGTCCAAACTTTTGGTTCAGGACCTATACTGGTTCCCGGTGGGTGGCTGAGACTTTGGTTAATTCTTCTTCCTGCCGGGAAATTAGAGTGACATGTGCCCATCCAAATGCCTAACAGCTACTCTCTCATTGGTTCTCCCTCTTCCCTTTCATCCTCTGCCAAATTGGCAACCTGTGCGAACCAGGAGCTTAAAGGGGCTGTCTCTCCAAGTTGGGAGATTGATAGGAAAGCAGTTGGAAAGTCAAACCGGAGCACCAGGAGAGGGGCCCTTCGTTGAGTTTTAGAAACCTTTCGTATTCACAGTGTGTCCATTCTCTAGGTTTCCCGTACACGTTATAGCTTTAGTAATATTCCCTTCAACCTGGAGAGCTGGGACCCATGGAATGGGTGCCATGCATTATTGCTTTAAAGGGTCTGCATTTGCTCACCCAATCTCACCAATCCTCTCAGTCGCAAGTGTCCAGCCTTATGCCACATCCAGCTGTCATTGTAGATAGGGTCATTCCAGGTTGCATCAGAGACCCTGAAGGAATTGTAAAGAATTTCCCTGTTTCTTTGTTTTGTTTTTGAAATTCCTTTTTAGAGTGGGTTTGAGCTGATTCTCGCTGCCATGTTTATGCCAGTCTAGACACACTTGATTCCCTTACAGAGACATATCAATACATAGGTTTTAAGATTCTTACTAGTCAGATCTATTCCTCTGCGGGAAATATGGGGTTTTGAGTCCCTTTCACTGAGGAAGGTGTAGGTCTTGTCTATTCCATTGTTGGGTTTTGGAACGGTACCTGTGCTTATATCAAACTCTGGTTTGATGCATCACCCCCCCTCTCCTTCCCCCTTAAGCAGGCATAGGAGTGTTTTCTAAATGTGAGACTCTGTTCTCTTGCCTAACTCAGTTCATGTGTAGCCATGTTTACAGGATCTTCCTAAGTGATATCTTATGATAAGTTTCTTTTCCTGTGTGACTTCTTTCACTTAGAATCATCGTACCTGAATCCACTCATTTTGCTGCTACTGGTCTTAGGACATTGATTTCATGGCTGAGGGATATTCCATCGTACATAAGTTCCACAATGTTTGGAACCATTTTTATATTTCCTGGGATATTTCAGGTGTACCCAGGTTGAGGTTCCTGTAAGCAGTGCAGCCCTCAATTTGGGGGTGGCTCTGTCTTATGGATTTTCAGTTTTCCCAAGGTATATTCCCTAGACTGGAAGTGCCCTTGGCTCTGTAGCTCTGTTGTTTACTTGTTTTAGGGAACACAATGCACTCCTCCAGTGAGGCAGTTGGCAACTTACATCCCGCCCATCAGCATAACAAGGCTCCCTGTTCTCCAGGGCCTGCCTTGCCTTTCTGGTTTTTACACATTTTGTGGATGTCCCTTTTGACCGGTGGGAAGTGATACTTCTTTGTAGTGCAGATTTGCATTGCCCGCTTGCTTGCTTGGCCAAAAAGGGCGTATGCGTTTTCTCCTGAATATATTCAGGAGAAAACGCATACGCCCTTTTTGGCCAAGTGCATCATTGTCGAAGTTGTGCCCCTCTTCCTGTGTTTTACAGGCGATTCCAACGTACCTCTTGAAATCTGTTTCCTGCTATTCTGCCTCGCTTTCAAGTCCGCCTCGTTGCCTTCCCTCAACAGATTTTTGGACGATAGTTGGCCTTGATTACTCTGCCAGTTTGTGAATTGCTGTGCCCCTGAGCTCCATTTTTCAACTCGTTTTTTGTGAGCTGAACGCAAGTCCAAACTTTTGGTTCAGGACCTATACTGGTTCCCGGTGGGTGGCTGAGACTTTGGTTAATTCTTCTTCCTGCCGGGAAATTAGAGTGACATGTGCCCATCCAAATGCCTAACAGCTACTCTCTCATTGGTTCTCCCTCTTCCCTTTCATCCTCTGCCAAATTGGCAACCTGTGCGAACCAGGAGCTTAAAGGGGCTGTCTCTCCAAGTTGGGAGATTGATAGGAAAGCAGTTGGAAAGTCAAACCGGAGCACCAGGAGAGGGGCCCTTCGTTGAGTTTTAGAAACCTTTCGTATTCACAGTGTGTCCATTCTCTAGGTTTCCCGTACACGTTATAGCTTTAGTAATATTCCCTTCAACCTGGAGAGCTGGGACCCATGGAATGGGTGCCATGCATTATTGCTTTAAAGTGTCTGCATTTGCTCACCCAATCTCACCAATCCTCTCAGTCGCAAGTGTCCAGCCTTATGCCACATCCAGCTGTCATTGTAGATAGGGTCATTCCAGGTTGCATCAGAGACCCTGAAGGAATTGTAAAGAATTTCCCTGTTTCTTTGTTTTGTTTTTGAAATTCCTTTTTAGAGTGGGTTTGAGCTGATTCTCGCTGCCATGTTTATGCCAGTCTAGACACACTTGATTCCCTTACAGAGACATATCAATACATAGGTTTTAAGATTCTTACTAGTCCGATCTATTCCTCTGCGGGAAATATGGGGTTTTGGGTCCCTTTCACTGAGGAAGGTGTAGGTCTTGTCTATTCCATTGTTGGGTTTTGGAACGGTACCTGTGCTTATATCAAACTCTGGTTTGATGCATCACCCCCCCTCTCCTTCCCCCTTAAGCAGGCATAGGAGTGTTTTCTAAATGTGAGACTCTGTTCTCTTGCCTAACTCAGTTCATGTGTAGCCATGTTTACAGGATCTTCCTAAGTGATATCTTATGATAAGTTTCTTTTCCTGTGTGACTTCTTTCACTTAGAATCATCGTACCTGAATCCACTCATTTTGCTGCTACTGGTCTTAGGACATTGATTTCATGGCTGAGGGATATTCCATCGTACATAAGTTCCACAATGTTTGGAACCATTTTTATATTTCCTGGGATATTTCAGGTGTACCCAGGTTGAGGTTCCTGTAAGCAGTGCAGCCCTCAATTTGGGGGTGGCTCTGTCTTATGGATTTTCAGTTTTCCCAAGGTATATTCCCTAGACTGGAAGTGCCCTTGGCTCTGTAGCTCTGTTGTTTACTTGTTTTAGGGAACACAATGCACTCCTCCAGTGAGGCAGTTGGCAACTTACATCCCGCCCATCAGCATAACAAGGCTCCCTGTTCTCCAGGGCCTGCCTTGCCTTTCTGGTTTTTACACATTTTGTGGATGTCCCTTTTGACCGGTGGGAAGTGATACTTCTTTGTAGTGCAGATTTGCATTGCCCGCTTGCTTGCTTGGCCAAAAAGGGCGTATGCGTTTTCTCCTGAATATATTCAGGAGAAAACGCATACGCCCTTTTTGGCCAAGTGCATCATTGTCGAAGTTGTGCCCCTCTTCCTGTGTTTTACAGGCGATTCCAACGTACCTCTTGAAATCTGTTTCCTGCTATTCTGCCTCGCTTTCAAGTCCGCCTCGTTGCCTTCCCTCAACAGATTTTTGGACGATAGTTGGCCTTGATTACTCTGCCAGTTTGTGAATTGCTGTGCCCCTGAGCTCCATTTTTCAACTCGTTTTTTGTGAGCTGAACGCAAGTCCAAACTTTTGGTTCAGGACCTATACTGGTTCCCGGTGGGTGGCTGAGACTTTGGTTAATTCTTCTTCCTGCCGGGAAATTAGAGTGACATGTGCCCATCCAAATGCCTAACAGCTACTCTCTCATTGGTTCTCCCTCTTCCCTTTCATCCTCTGCCAAATTGGCAACCTGTGCGAACCAGGAGCTTAAAGGGGCTGTCTCTCCAAGTTGGGAGATTGATAGGAAAGCAGTTGGAAAGTCAAACCGGAGCACCAGGAGAGGGGCCCTTCGTTGAGTTTTAGAAACCTTTCGTATTCACAGTGTGTCCATTCTCTAGGTTTCCCGTACACGTTATAGCTTTAGTAATATTCCCTTCAACCTGGAGAGCTGGGACCCATGGAATGGGTGCCATGCATTATTGCTTTAAAGTGTCTGCATTTGCTCACCCAATCTCACCAATCCTCTCAGTCGCAAGTGTCCAGCCTTATGCCACATCCAGCTGTCATTGTAGATAGGGTCATTCCAGGTTGCATCAGAGACCCTGAAGGAATTGTAAAGAATTTCCCTGTTTCTTTGTTTTGTTTTTGAAATTCCTTTTTAGAGTGGGTTTGAGCTGATTCTCGCTGCCATGTTTATGCCAGTCTAGACACACTTGATTCCCTTACAGAGACATATCAATACATAGGTTTTAAGATTCTTACTAGTCAGATCTATTCCTCTGCGGGAAATATGGGGTTTTGGGTCCCTTTCACTGAGGAAGGTGTAGGTCTTGTCTATTCCATAGTTGGTTTTTGGAACGGTACCTGTGCTTATATCAAACTCTGGTTTGATGCATCACCCCCCCTCTCCTTCCCCCTTAAGCAGGCATAGGAGTGTTTTCTAAATGTGAGACTCTGTTCTCTTGCCTAACTCAGTTCATGTGTAGCCATGTTTACAGGATCTTCCTAAGTGATATCTTATGATAAGTTTCTTTTCCTGTGTGACTTCTTTCACTTAGAATCATCATACCTGAATCCACTCATTTTGCTGCTACTGATCTTAGGACATTGATTTCATGGCTGAGGGATATTCCATCGTACATAAGTTCCACAATGTTTGGAACCATTTTTATATTTCCTGGGATATTTCAGGTGTACCCAGGTTGAGGTTCCTGTAAGCAGTGCAGCCCTCAATTTGGGGGTGGCTCTGTCTTATGGATTTTCAGTTTTCCCAAGGTATATTCCCTAGACTGGAAGTGCCCTTGGCTCTGTAGCTCTGTTGTTTACTTGTTTTAGGGAACACAATGCACTCCTCCAGTGAGGCAGTTGGCAACTTACATCCCGCCCATCAGCATAACAAGGCTCCCTGTTCTCCAGGGCCTGCCTTGCCTTTCTGGTTTTTACACATTTTGTGGATGTCCCTTTTGACCGGTGGGAAGTGATACTTCTTCGTAGTGCAGATTTGCATTGCCCGCTTGCTTGCTTGGCCAAAAAGGGCGTATGCGTTTTCTCCTGAATATATTCAGGAGAAAACGCATACACCCTTTTTGGCCAAGTGCATCATTGTCGAAGTTGTGCCCCTCTTCCTGTGTTTTACAGGCGATTCCAACGTACCTCTTGAAATCTGTTTCCTGCTATTCTGCCTCGCTTTCAAGTCCGCCTCGTTGCCTTCCCTCAACAGATTTTTGGACGATAGTTGGCCTTGATTACTCTGCCAGTTTGTGAATTGCTGTGCCCCTGAGCTCCATTTTTCAACTCGTTTTTTGTGAGCTGAACGCAAGTCCAAACTTTTGGTTCAGGACCTATACTGGTTCCCGGTGGGTGGCTGAGACTTTGGTTAATTCTTCTTCCTGCCGGGAAATTAGAGTGACATGTGCCCATCCAAATGCCTAACAGCTACTCTCTCATTGGTTCTCCCTCTTCCCTTTCATCCTCTGCCAAATTGGCAACCTGTGCGAACCAGGAGCTTAAAGGGGCTGTCTCTCCAAGTTGGGAGATTGATAGGAAAGCAGTTGGAAAGTCAAACCGGAGCACCAGGAGAGGGGCCCTTCGTTGAGTTTTAGAAACCTTTCGTATTCACAGTGTGTCCATTCTCTAGGTTTCCCGTACACGTTATAGCTTTAGTAATATTCCCTTCAACCTGGAGAGCTGGGACCCATGGAATGGGTGCCATGCATTATTGCTTTAAAGTGTCTGCATTTGCTCACCCAATCTCACCAATCCTCTCAGTCGCAAGTGTCCAGCCTTATGCCACATCCAGCTGTCATTGTAGATAGGGTCATTCCAGGTTGCATCAGAGACCCTGAAGGAATTGTAAAGAATTTCCCTGTTTCTTTGTTTTGTTTTTGAAATTCCTTTTTAGAGTGGGTTTGAGCTGATTCTCGCTGCCATGTTTATGCCAGTCTAGACACACTTGATTCCCTTACAGAGACATATCAATACATAGGTTTTAAGATTCTTACTAGTCCGATCTATTCCTCTGCGGGAAATATGGGGTTTTGGGTCCCTTTCACTGAGGAAGGTGTAGGTCTTGTCTATTCCATTGTTGGGTTTTGGAACGGTACCTGTGCTTATATCAAACTCTGGTTTGATGCATCACCCCCCCTCTCCTTCCCCCTTAAGCAGGCATAGGAGTGTTTTCTAAATGTGAGACTCTGTTCTCTTGCCTAACTCAGTTCATGTGTAGCCATGTTTACAGGATCTTCCTAAGTGATATCTTATGATAAGTTTCTTTTCCTGTGTGACTTCTTTCACTTAGAATCATCGTACCTGAATCCACTCATTTTGCTGCTACTGGTCTTAGGACATTGATTTCATGGCTGAGGGATATTCCATCGTGCATAAGTTCCACAATGTTTGGAACCATTTTTATATTTCCTGGGATATTTCAGGTGTACCCAGGTTGAGGTTCCTGTAAGCAGTGCAGCCCTCAATTTGGGGGTGGCTCTGTCTTATGGATTTTCAGTTTTCCCAAGGTATATTCCCTAGACTGGAAGTGCCCTTGGCTCTGTAGCTCTGTTGTTTACTTGTTTTAGGGAACACAATGCACTCCTCCAGTGAGGCAGTTGGCAACTTACATCCCGCCCATCAGCATAACAAGGCTCCCTGTTCTCCAGGGCCTGCCTTGCCTTTCTGGTTTTTACACATTTTGTGGATGTCCCTTTTGACCGGTGGGAAGTGATACTTCTTTGTAGTGCAGATTTGCATTGCCCGCTTGCTTGCTTGGCCAAAAAGGGCGTATGCGTTTTCTCCTGAATATATTCAGGAGAAAACGCATACGCCCTTTTTGGCCAAGTGCATCATTGTCGAAGTTGTGCCCCTCTTCCTGTGTTTTACAGGCGATTCCAACGTACCTCTTGAAATCTGTTTCCTGCTATTCTGCCTCGCTTTCAAGTCCGCCTCGTTGCCTTCCCTCAACAGATTTTTGGACGATAGTTGGCCTTGATTACTCTGCCAGTTTATGAATTGCTGTGCCCCTGAGCTCCATTTTTCAACTCGTTTTTTGTGAGCTGAACGCAAGTCCAAACTTTTGGTTCAGGACCTATACTGGTTCCCGGTGGGTGGCTGAGACTTTGGTTAATTCTTCTTCCTGCCGGGAAATTAGAGTGACATGTGCCCATCCAAATGCCTAACAGCTACTCTCTCATTGGTTCTCCCTCTTCCCTTTCATCCTCTGCCAAATTGGCAACCTGTGCGAACCAGGAGCTTAAAGGGGCTGTCTCTCCAAGTTGGGAGATTGATAGGAAAGCAGTTGGAAAGTCAAACCGGAGCACCAGGAGAGGGGCCCTTCGTTGAGTTTTAGAAACCTTTCGTATTCACAGTGTGTCCATTCTCTAGGTTTCCCGTACACGTTATAGCTTTAGTAATATTCCCTTCAACCTGGAGAGCTGGGACCCATGGAATGGGTGCCATGCATTATTGCTTTAAAGGGTCTGCATTTGCTCACCCAATCTCACCAATCCTCTCAGTCGCAAGTGTCCAGCCTTATGCCACATCCAGCTGTCATTGTAGATAGGGTCATTCCAGGTTGCATCAGAGACCCTGAAGGAATTGTAAAGAATTTCCCTGTTTCTTTGTTTTGTTTTTGAAATTCCTTTTTAGAGTGGGTTTGAGCTGATTCTCGCTGCCATGTTTATGCCAGTCTAGACACACTTGATTCCCTTACAGAGACATATCAATACATAGGTTTTAAGATTCTTACTAGTCAGATCTATTCCTCTGCGGGAAATATGGGGTTTTGGGTCCCTTTCACTGAGGAAGGTGTAGGTCTTGTCTATTCCATAGTTGGTTTTTGGAACGGTACCTGTGCTTATATCAAACTCTGGTTTGATGCATCACCCCCCCTCTCCTTCCCCCTTAAGCAGGCATAGGAGTGTTTTCTAAATGTGAGACTCTGTTCTCTTGCCTAACTCAGTTCATGTGTAGCCATGTTTACAGGATCTTCCTAAGTGATATCTTATGATAAGTTTCTTTTCCTGTGTGACTTCTTTCACTTAGAATCATCATACCTGAATCCACTCATTTTGCTGCTACTGATCTTAGGACATTGATTTCATGGCTGAGGGATATTCCATCGTACATAAGTTCCACAATGTTTGGAACCATTTTTATATTTCCTGGGATATTTCAGGTGTACCCAGGTTGAGGTTCCTGTAAGCAGTGCAGCCCTCAATTTGGGGGTGGCTCTGTCTTATGGATTTTCAGTTTTCCCAAGGTATATTCCCTAGACTGGAAGTGCCCTTGGCTCTGTAGCTCTGTTGTTTACTTGTTTTAGGGAACACAATGCACTCCTCCAGTGAGGCAGTTGGCAACTTACATCCCGCCCATCAGCATAACAAGGCTCCCTGTTCTCCAGGGCCTGCCTTGCCTTTCTGGTTTTTACACATTTTGTGGATGTCCCTTTTGACCGGTGGGAAGTGATACTTCTTCGTAGTGCAGATTTGCATTGCCCGCTTGCTTGCTTGGCCAAAAAGGGCGTATGCGTTTTCTCCTGAATATATTCAGGAGAAAACGCATACACCCTTTTTGGCCAAGTGCATCATTGTCGAAGTTGTGCCCCTCTTCCTGTGTTTTACAGGCGATTCCAACGTACCTCTTGAAATCTGTTTCCTGCTATTCTGCCTCGCTTTCAAGTCCGCCTCGTTGCCTTCCCTCAACAGATTTTTCGACGATAGTTGGCCTTGATTACTCTGCCAGTTTGTGAATTGCTGTGCCCCTGAGCTCCATTTTTCAACTCGTTTTTTGTGAGCTGAACGCAAGTCCAAACTTTTGGTTCAGGACCTATACTGGTTCCCGGTGGGTGGCTGAGACTTTGGTTAATTCTTCTTCCTGCCGGGAAATTAGAGTGACATGTGCCCATCCAAATGCCTAACAGCTACTCTCTCATTGGTTCTCCCTCTTCCCTTTCATCCTCTGCCAAATTGGCAACCTGTGCGAACCAGGAGCTTAAAGGGGCTGTCTCTCCAAGTTGGGAGATTGATAGGAAAGCAGTTGGAAAGTCAAACCGGAGCACCAGGAGAGGGGCCCTTCGTTGAGTTTTAGAAACCTTTCGTATTCACAGTGTGTCCATTCTCTAGGTTTCCCGTACACGTTATAGCTTTAGTAATATTCCCTTCAACCTGGAGAGCTGGGACCCATGGAATGGGTGCCATGCATTATTGCTTTAAAGGGTCTGCATTTGCTCACCCAATCTCACCAATCCTCTCAGTCGCAAGTGTCCAGCCTTATGCCACATCCAGCTGTCATTGTAGATAGGGTCATTCCAGGTTGCATCAGAGACCCTGAAGGAATTGTAAAGAATTTCCCTGTTTCTTTGTTTTGTTTTTGAAATTCCTTTTTAGAGTGGGTTTGAGCTGATTCTCGCTGCCATGTTTATGCCAGTCTAGACACACTTGATTCCCTTACAGAGACATATCAATACATAGGTTTTAAGATTCTTACTAGTCAGATCTATTCCTCTGCGGGAAATATGGGGTTTTGGGTCCCTTTCACTGAGGAAGGTGTAGGTCTTGTCTATTCCATAGTTGGTTTTTGGAACGGTACCTGTGCTTATATCAAACTCTGGTTTGATGCATCACCCCCCCTCTCCTTCCCCCTTAAGCAGGCATAGGAGTGTTTTCTAAATGTGAGACTCTGTTCTCTTGCCTAACTCAGTTCATGTGTAGCCATGTTTACAGGATCTTCCTAAGTGATATCTTATGATAAGTTTCTTTTCCTGTGTGACTTCTTTCACTTAGAATCATCGTACCTGAATCCACTCATTTTGCTGCTACTGGTCTTAGGACATTGATTTCATGGCTGAGGGATATTCCATCGTACATAAGTTCCACAATGTTTGGAACCATTTTTATATTTCCTGGGATATTTCAGGTGTACCCAGGTTGAGGTTCCTGTAAGCAGTGCAGCCCTCAATTTGGGGGTGGCTCTGTCTTATGGATTTTCAGTTTTCCCAAGGTATATTCCCTAGACTGGAAGTGCCCTTGGCTCTGTAGCTCTGTTGTTTACTTGTTTTAGGGAACACAATGCACTCCTCCAGTGAGGCAGTTGGCAACTTACATCCCGCCCATCAGCATAACAAGGCTCCCTGTTCTCCAGGGCCTGTCTTGCCTTTCTGGTTTTTACACATTTTGTGGATGTCCCTTTTGACCGGTGGGAAGTGATACTTCTTTGTAGTGCAGATTTGCATTGCCCGCTTGCTTGCTTGGCCAAAAAGGGCGTATGCGTTTTCTCCTGAATATATTCAGGAGAAAACGCATACGCCCTTTTTGGCCAAGTGCATCATTGTCGAAGTTGTGCCCCTCTTCCTGTGCTTTACAGGCGATTCCAACGTACCTCTTGAAATCTGTTTCCTGCTATTCTGCCTCGCTTTCAAGTCCGCCTCGTTGCCTTCCCTCACCAGATTTTTGGACGATAGTTGGCCTTGATTACTCTGCCAGTTTGTGAATTGCTGTGCCCCTGAGCTCCATTTTTCAACTCGTTTTTTGTGAGCTGAACGCAAGTCCAAACTTTTGGTTCAGGACCTATACTGGTTCCCGGTGGGTGGCTGAGACTTTGGTTAATTCTTCTTCCTGCCGGGAAATTAGAGTGACATGTGCCCATCCAAATGCCTAACAGCTACTCTCTCATTGGTTCTCCCTCTTCCCTTTCATCCTCTGCCAAATTGGCAACCTGTGCGAACCAGGAGCTTAAAGGGGCTGTCTCTCCAAGTTGGGAGATTGATAGGAAAGCAGTTGGAAAGTCAAACCGGAGCACCAGGAGAGGGGCCCTTCGTTGAGTTTTAGAAACCTTTCGTATTCACAGTGTGTCCATTCTCTAGGTTTCCCATACACGTTATAGCTTTAGTAATATTCCCTTCAACCTGGAGAGCTGGGACCCATGGAATGGGTGCCATGCATTATTGCTTTAAAGTGTCTGCATTTGCTCACCCAATCTCACCAATCCTCTCAGTCGCAAGTGTCCAGCCTTATGCCACATCCAGCTGTCATTGTAGATAGGGTCATTCCAGGTTGCATCAGAGACCCTGAAGGAATTGTAAAGAATTTCCCTGTTTCTTTGTTTTGTTTTTGAAATTCCTTTTTAGAGTGGGTTTGAGCTGATTCTCGCTGCCATGTTTATGCCAGTCTAGACACACTTGATTCCCTTACAGAGACATATCAATACATAGGTTTTAAGATTCTTACTAGTCAGATCTATTCCTCTGCGGGAAATATGGGGTTTTGAGTCCCTTTCACTGAGGAAGGTGTAGGTCTTGTCTATTCCATTGTTGGGTTTTGGAACGGTACCTGTGCTTATATCAAACTCTGGTTTGATGCATCACCCCCCCTCTCCTTCCCCCTTAAGCAGGCATAGGAGTGTTTTCTAAATGTGAGACTCTGTTCTCTTGCCTAACTCAGTTCATGTGTAGCCATGTTTACAGGATCTTCCTAAGTGATATCTTATGATAAGTTTCTTTTCCTGTGTGACTTCTTTCACTTAGAATCATCGTACCTGAATCCACTCATTTTGCTGCTACTGGTCTTAGGACATTGATTTCATGGCTGAGGGATATTCCATCGTACATAAGTTCCACAATGTTTGGAACCATTTTTATATTTCCTGGGATATTTCAGGTGTACCCAGGTTGAGGTTCCTGTAAGCAGTGCAGCCCTCAATTTGGGGGTGGCTCTGTCTTATGGATTTTCAGTTTTCCCAAGGTATATTCCCTAGACTGGAAGTGCCCTTGGCTCTGTAGCTCTGTTGTTTACTTGTTTTAGGGAACACAATGCACTCCTCCAGTGAGGCAGTTGGCAACTTACATCCCGCCCATCAGCATAACAAGGCTCCCTGTTCTCCAGGGCCTGCCTTGCCTTTCTGGTTTTTACACATTTTGTGGATGTCCCTTTTGACCGGTGGGAAGTGATACTTCTTTGTAGTGCAGATTTGCATTGCCCGCTTGCTTGCTTGGCCAAAAAGGGCGTATGCGTTTTCTCCTGAATATATTCAGGAGAAAACGCATACGCCCTTTTTGGCCAAGTGCATCATTGTCGAAGTTGTGCCCCTCTTCCTGTGTTTTACAGGCGATTCCAACGTACCTCTTGAAATCTGTTTCCTGCTATTCTGCCTCGCTTTCAAGTCCGCCTCGTTGCCTTCCCTCAACAGATTTTTGGACGATAGTTGGCCTTGATTACTCTGCCAGTTTGTGAATTGCTGTGCCCCTGAGCTCCATTTTTCAACTCGTTTTTTGTGAGCTGAACGCAAGTCCAAACTTTTGGTTCAGGACCTATACTGGTTCCCGGTGGGTGGCTGAGACTTTGGTTAATTCTTCTTCCTGCCGGGAAATTAGAGTGACATGTGCCCATCCAAATGCCTAACAGCTACTCTCTCATTGGTTCTCCCTCTTCCCTTTCATCCTCTGCCAAATTGGCAACCTGTGCGAACCAGGAGCTTAAAGGGGCTGTCTCTCCAAGTTGGGAGATTGATAGGAAAGCAGTTGGAAAGTCAAACCGGAGCACCAGGAGAGGGGCCCTTCGTTGAGTTTTAGAAACCTTTCGTATTCACAGTGTGTCCATTCTCTAGGTTTCCCGTACACGTTATAGCTTTAGTAATATTCCCTTCAACCTGGAGAGCTGGGACCCATGGAATGGGTGCCATGCATTATTGCTTTAAAGTGTCTGCATTTGCTCACCCAATCTCACCAATCCTCTCAGTCGCAAGTGTCCAGCCTTATGCCACATCCAGCTGTCATTGTAGATAGGGTCATTCCAGGTTGCATCAGAGACCCTGAAGGAATTGTAAAGAATTTCCCTGTTTCTTTGTTTTGTTTTTGAAATTCCTTTTTAGAGTGGGTTTGAGCTGATTCTCGCTGCCATGTTTATGCCAGTCTAGACACACTTGATTCCCTTACAGAGACATATCAATACATAGGTTTTAAGATTCTTACTAGTCAGATCTATTCCTCTGCGGGAAATATGGGGTTTTGGGTCCCTTTCACTGAGGAAGGTGTAGGTCTTGTCTATTCCATTGTTGGGTTTTGGAACGGTACCTGTGCTTATATCAAACTCTGGTTTGATGCATCACCCACCCTCTCCTTCCCCCTTAAGCAGGCATAGGAGTGTTTTCTAAATGTGAGACTCTGTTCTCTTGCCTAACTCAGTTCATGTGTAGCCATGTTTACAGGATCTTCCTAAGTGATATCTTATGATAAGTTTCTTTTCCTGTGTGACTTCTTTCACTTAGAATCATCGTACCTGAATCCACTCATTTTGCTGCTACTGGTCTTAGGACATTGATTTCATGGCTGAGGGATATTCCATCGTACATAAGTTCCACAATGTTTGGAACCATTTTTATATTTCCTGGGATATTTCAGGTGTACCCAGGTTGAGGTTCCTGTAAGCAGTGCAGCCCTCAATTTGGGGGTGGCTCTGTCTTATGGATTTTCAGTTTTCCCAAGGTATATTCCCTAGACTGGAAGTGCCCTTGGCTCTGTAGCTCTGTTGTTTACTTGTTTTAGGGAACACAATGCACTCCTCCAGTGAGGCAGTTGGCAACTTACATCCCGCCCATCAGCATAACAAGGCTCCCTGTTCTCCAGGGCCTGCCTTGCCTTTCTGGTTTTTACACATTTTGTGGATGTCCCTTTTGACCGGTGGGAAGTGATACTTCTTTGTAGTGCAGATTTGCATTGCCCGCTTGCTTGCTTGGCCAAAAAGGGCGTATGCGTTTTCTCCTGAATATATTCAGGAGAAAACGCATACGCCCTTTTTGGCCAAGTGCATCATTGTCGAAGTTGTGCCCCTCTTCCTGTGTTTTACAGGCGATTCCAACGTACCTCTTGAAATCTGTTTCCTGCTATTCTGCCTCGCTTTCAAGTCCGCCTCGTTGCCTTCCCTCAACAGATTTTTGGACGATAGTTGGCCTTGATTACTCTGCCAGTTTGTGAATTGCTGTGCCCCTGAGCTCCATTTTTCAACTCGTTTTTTGTGAGCTGAACGCAAGTCCAAACTTTTGGTTCAGGACCTATACTGGTTCCCGGTGGGTGGCTGAGACTTTGGTTAATTCTTCTTCCTGCCGGGAAATTAGAGTGACATGTGCCCATCCAAATGCCTAACAGCTACTCTCTCATTGGTTCTCCCTCTTCCCTTTCATCCTCTGCCAAATTGGCAACCTGTGCGAACCAGGAGCTTAAAGGGGCTGTCTCTCCAAGTTGGGAGATTGATAGGAAAGCAGTTGGAAAGTCAAACCGGAGCACCAGGAGAGGGGCCCTTCGTTGAGTTTTAGAAACCTTTCGTATTCACAGTGTGTCCATTCTCTAGGTTTCCCGTACACGTTATAGCTTTAGTAATATTCCCTTCAACCTGGAGAGCTGGGACCCATGGAATGGGTGCCATGCATTATTGCTTTAAAGTGTCTGCATTTGCTCACCCAATCTCACCAATCCTCTCAGTCGCAAGTGTCCAGCCTTATGCCACATCCAGCTGTCATTGTAGATAGGGTCATTCCAGGTTGCATCAGAGACCCTGAAGGAATTGTAAAGAATTTCCCTGTTTCTTTGTTTTGTTTTTGAAATTCCTTTTTAGAGTGGGTTTGAGCTGATTCTCGCTGCCATGTTTATGCCAGTCTAGACACACTTGATTCCCTTACAGAGACATATCAATACATAGGTTTTAAGATTCTTACTAGTCAGATCTATTCCTCTGCGGGAAATATGGGGTTTTGGGTCCCTTTCACTGAGGAAGGTGTAGGTCTTGTCTATTCCATAGTTGGTTTTTGGAACGGTACCTGTGCTTATATCAAACTCTGGTTTGATGCATCACCCCCCCTCTCCTTCCCCCTTAAGCAGGCATAGGAGTGTTTTCTAAATGTGAGACTCTGTTCTCTTGCCTAACTCAGTTCATGTGTAGCCATGTTTACAGGATCTTCCTAAGTGATATCTTATGATAAGTTTCTTTTCCTGTGTGACTTCTTTCACTTAGAATCATCATACCTGAATCCACTCATTTTGCTGCTACTGATCTTAGGACATTGATTTCATGGCTGAGGGATATTCCATCGTACATAAGTTCCACAATGTTTGGAACCATTTTTATATTTCCTGGGATATTTCAGGTGTACCCAGGTTGAGGTTCCTGTAAGCAGTGCAGCCCTCAATTTGGGGGTGGCTCTGTCTTATGGATTTTCAGTTTTCCCAAGGTATATTCCCTAGACTGGAAGTGCCCTTGGCTCTGTAGCTCTGTTGTTTACTTGTTTTAGGGAACACAATGCACTCCTCCAGTGAGGCAGTTGGCAACTTACATCCCGCCCATCAGCATAACAAGGCTCCCTGTTCTCCAGGGCCTGCCTTGCCTTTCTGGTTTTTACACATTTTGTGGATGTCCCTTTTGACCGGTGGGAAGTGATACTTCTTCGTAGTGCAGATTTGCATTGCCCGCTTGCTTGCTTGGCCAAAAAGGGCGTATGCGTTTTCTCCTGAATATATTCAGGAGAAAACGCATACACCCTTTTTGGCCAAGTGCATCATTGTCGAAGTTGTGCCCCTCTTCCTGTGTTTTACAGGCGATTCCAACGTACCTCTTGAAATCTGTTTCCTGCTATTCTGCCTCGCTTTCAAGTCCGCCTCGTTGCCTTCCCTCAACAGATTTTTCGACGATAGTTGGCCTTGATTACTCTGCCAGTTTGTGAATTGCTGTGCCCCTGAGCTCCATTTTTCAACTCGTTTTTTGTGAGCTGAACGCAAGTCCAAACTTTTGGTTCAGGACCTATACTGGTTCCCGGTGGGTGGCTGAGACTTTGGTTAATTCTTCTTCCTGCCGGGAAATTAGAGTGACATGTGCCCATCCAAATGCCTAACAGCTACTCTCTCATTGGTTCTCCCTCTTCCCTTTCATCCTCTGCCAAATTGGCAACCTGTGCGAACCAGGAGCTTAAAGGGGCTGTCTCTCCAAGTTGGGAGATTGATAGGAAAGCAGTTGGAAAGTCAAACCGGAGCACCAGGAGAGGGGCCCTTCGTTGAGTTTTAGAAACCTTTCGTATTCACAGTGTGTCCATTCTCTAGGTTTCCCGTACACGTTATAGCTTTAGTAATATTCCCTTCAACCTGGAGAGCTGGGACCCATGGAATGGGTGCCATGCATTATTGCTTTAAAGGGTCTGCATTTGCTCACCCAATCTCACCAATCCTCTCAGTCGCAAGTGTCCAGCCTTATGCCACATCCAGCTGTCATTGTAGATAGGGTCATTCCAGGTTGCATCAGAGACCCTGAAGGAATTGTAAAGAATTTCCCTGTTTCTTTGTTTTGTTTTTGAAATTCCTTTTTAGAGTGGGTTTGAGCTGATTCTCGCTGCCATGTTTATGCCAGTCTAGACACACTTGATTCCCTTACAGAGACATATCAATACATAGGTTTTAAGATTCTTACTAGTCAGATCTATTCCTCTGCGGGAAATATGGGGTTTTGGGTCCCTTTCACTGAGGAAGGTGTAGGTCTTGTCTATTCCATAGTTGGTTTTTGGAACGGTACCTGTGCTTATATCAAACTCTGGTTTGATGCATCACCCCCCCTCTCCTTCCCCCTTAAGCAGGCATAGGAGTGTTTTCTAAATGTGAGACTCTGTTCTCTTGCCTAACTCAGTTCATGTGTAGCCATGTTTACAGGATCTTCCTAAGTGATATCTTATGATAAGTTTCTTTTCCTGTGTGACTTCTTTCACTTAGAATCATCGTACCTGAATCCACTCATTTTGCTGCTACTGATCTTAGGACATTGATTTCATGGCTGAGGGATATTCCATCGTACATAAGTTCCACAATGTTTGGAACCATTTTTATATTTCCTGGGATATTTCAGGTGTACCCAGGTTGAGGTTCCTGTAAGCAGTGCAGCCCTCAATTTGGGGGTGGCTCTGTCTTATGGATTTTCAGTTTTCCCAAGGTATATTCCCTAGACTGGAAGTGCCCTTGGCTCTGTAGCTCTGTTGTTTACTTGTTTTAGGGAACACAATGCACTCCTCCAGTGAGGCAGTTGGCAACTTACATCCCGCCCATCAGCATAACAAGGCTCCCTGTTCTCCAGGGCCTGTCTTGCCTTTCTGGTTTTTACACATTTTGTGGATGTCCCTTTTGACCGGTGGGAAGTGATACTTCTTTGTAGTGCAGATTTGCATTGCCCGCTTGCTTGCTTGGCCAAAAAGGGCGTATGCGTTTTCTCCTGAATATATTCAGGAGAAAACGCATACGCCCTTTTTGGCCAAGTGCATCATTGTCGAAGTTGTGCCCCTCTTCCTGTGCTTTACAGGCGATTCCAACGTACCTCTTGAAATCTGTTTCCTGCTATTCTGCCTCGCTTTCAAGTCCGCCTCGTTGCCTTCCCTCACCAGATTTTTGGACGATAGTTGGCCTTGATTACTCTGCCAGTTTGTGAATTGCTGTGCCCCTGAGCTCCATTTTTCAACTCGTTTTTTGTGAGCTGAACGCAAGTCCAAACTTTTGGTTCAGGACCTATACTGGTTCCCGGTGGGTGGCTGAGACTTTGGTTAATTCTTCTTCCTGCCGGGAAATTAGAGTGACATGTGCCCATCCAAATGCCTAACAGCTACTCTCTCATTGGTTCTCCCTCTTCCCTTTCATCCTCTGCCAAATTGGCAACCTGTGCGAACCAGGAGCTTAAAGGGGCTGTCTCTCCAAGTTGGGAGATTGATAGGAAAGCAGTTGGAAAGTCAAACCGGAGCACCAGGAGAGGGGCCCTTCGTTGAGTTTTAGAAACCTTTCGTATTCACAGTGTGTCCATTCTCTAGGTTTCCCATACACGTTATAGCTTTAGTAATATTCCCTTCAACCTGGAGAGCTGGGACCCATGGAATGGGTGCCATGCATTATTGCTTTAAAGTGTCTGCATTTGCTCACCCAATCTCACCAATCCTCTCAGTCGCAAGTGTCCAGCCTTATGCCACATCCAGCTGTCATTGTAGATAGGGTCATTCCAGGTTGCATCAGAGACCCTGAAGGAATTGTAAAGAATTTCCCTGTTTCTTTGTTTTGTTTTTGAAATTCCTTTTTAGAGTGGGTTTGAGCTGATTCTCGCTGCCATGTTTATGCCAGTCTAGACACACTTGATTCCCTTACAGAGACATATCAATACATAGGTTTTAAGATTCTTACTAGTCAGATCTATTCCTCTGCGGGAAATATGGGGTTTTGAGTCCCTTTCACTGAGGAAGGTGTAGGTCTTGTCTATTCCATTGTTGGGTTTTGGAACGGTACCTGTGCTTATATCAAACTCTGGTTTGATGCATCACCCCCCCTCTCCTTCCCCCTTAAGCAGGCATAGGAGTGTTTTCTAAATGTGAGACTCTGTTCTCTTGCCTAACTCAGTTCATGTGTAGCCATGTTTACAGGATCTTCCTAAGTGATATCTTATGATAAGTTTCTTTTCCTGTGTGACTTCTTTCACTTAGAATCATCGTACCTGAATCCACTCATTTTGCTGCTACTGGTCTTAGGACATTGATTTCATGGCTGAGGGATATTCCATCGTACATAAGTTCCACAATGTTTGGAACCATTTTTATATTTCCTGGGATATTTCAGGTGTACCCAGGTTGAGGTTCCTGTAAGCAGTGCAGCCCTCAATTTGGGGGTGGCTCTGTCTTATGGATTTTCAGTTTTCCCAAGGTATATTCCCTAGACTGGAAGTGCCCTTGGCTCTGTAGCTCTGTTGTTTACTTGTTTTAGGGAACACAATGCACTCCTCCAGTGAGGCAGTTGGCAACTTACATCCCGCCCATCAGCATAACAAGGCTCCCTGTTCTCCAGGGCCTGCCTTGCCTTTCTGGTTTTTACACATTTTGTGGATGTCCCTTTTGACCGGTGGGAAGTGATACTTCTTTGTAGTGCAGATTTGCATTGCCCGCTTGCTTGCTTGGCCAAAAAGGGCGTATGCGTTTTCTCCTGAATATATTCAGGAGAAAACGCATACGCCCTTTTTGGCCAAGTGCATCATTGTCGAAGTTGTGCCCCTCTTCCTGTGTTTTACAGGCGATTCCAACGTACCTCTTGAAATCTGTTTCCTGCTATTCTGCCTCGCTTTCAAGTCCGCCTCGTTGCCTTCCCTCACCAGATTTTTGGACGATAGTTGGCCTTGATTACTCTGCCAGTTTGTGAATTGCTGTGCCCCTGAGCTCCATTTTTCAACTCGTTTTTTGTGAGCTGAACGCAAGTCCAAACTTTTGGTTCAGGACCTATACTGGTTCCCGGTGGGTGGCTGAGACTTTGGTTAATTCTTCTTCCTGCCGGGAAATTAGAGTGACATGTGCCCATCCAAATGCCTAACAGCTACTCTCTCATTGGTTCTCCCTCTTCCCTTTCATCCTCTGCCAAATTGGCAACCTGTGCGAACCAGGAGCTTAAAGGGGCTGTCTCTCCAAGTTGGGAGATTGATAGGAAAGCAGTTGGAAAGTCAAACCGGAGCACCAGGAGAGGGGCCCTTCGTTGAGTTTTAGAAACCTTTCGTATTCACAGTGTGTCCATTCTCTAGGTTTCCCATACACGTTATAGCTTTAGTAATATTCCCTTCAACCTGGAGAGCTGGGACCCATGGAATGGGTGCCATGCATTATTGCTTTAAAGTGTCTGCATTTGCTCACCCAATCTCACCAATCCTCTCAGTCGCAAGTGTCCAGCCTTATGCCACATCCAGCTGTCATTGTAGATAGGGTCATTCCAGGTTGCATCAGAGACCCTGAAGGAATTGTAAAGAATTTCCCTGTTTCTTTGTTTTGTTTTTGAAATTCCTTTTTAGAGTGGGTTTGAGCTGATTCTCGCTGCCATGTTTATGCCAGTCTAGACACACTTGATTCCCTTACAGAGACATATCAATACATAGGTTTTAAGATTCTTACTAGTCAGATCTATTCCTCTGCGGGAAATATGGGGTTTTGAGTCCCTTTCACTGAGGAAGGTGTAGGTCTTGTCTATTCCATTGTTGGGTTTTGGAACGGTACCTGTGCTTATATCAAACTCTGGTTTGATGCATCACCCCCCCTCTCCTTCCCCCTTAAGCAGGCATAGGAGTGTTTTCTAAATGTGAGACTCTGTTCTCTTGCCTAACTCAGTTCATGTGTAGCCATGTTTACAGGATCTTCCTAAGTGATATCTTATGATAAGTTTCTTTTCCTGTGTGACTTCTTTCACTTAGAATCATCGTACCTGAATCCACTCATTTTGCTGCTACTGGTCTTAGGACATTGATTTCATGGCTGAGGGATATTCCATCGTACATAAGTTCCACAATGTTTGGAACCATTTTTATATTTCCTGGGATATTTCAGGTGTACCCAGGTTGAGGTTCCTGTAAGCAGTGCAGCCCTCAATTTGGGGGTGGCTCTGTCTTATGGATTTTCAGTTTTCCCAAGGTATATTCCCTAGACTGGAAGTGCCCTTGGCTCTGTAGCTCTGTTGTTTACTTGTTTTAGGGAACACAATGCACTCCTCCAGTGAGGCAGTTGGCAACTTACATCCCGCCCATCAGCATAACAAGGCTCCCTGTTCTCCAGGGCCTGCCTTGCCTTTCTGGTTTTTACACATTTTGTGGATGTCCCTTTTGACCGGTGGGAAGTGATACTTCTTTGTAGTGCAGATTTGCATTGCCCGCTTGCTTGCTTGGCCAAAAAGGGCGTATGCGTTTTCTCCTGAATATATTCAGGAGAAAACGCATACGCCCTTTTTGGCCAAGTGCATCATTGTCGAAGTTGTGCCCCTCTTCCTGTGTTTTACAGGCGATTCCAACGTACCTCTTGAAATCTGTTTCCTGCTATTCTGCCTCGCTTTCAAGTCCGCCTCGTTGCCTTCCCTCAACAGATTTTTGGACGATAGTTGGCCTTGATTACTCTGCCAGTTTGTGAATTGCTGTGCCCCTGAGCTCCATTTTTCAACTCGTTTTTTGTGAGCTGAACGCAAGTCCAAACTTTTGGTTCAGGACCTATACTGGTTCCCGGTGGGTGGCTGAGACTTTGGTTAATTCTTCTTCCTGCCGGGAAATTAGAGTGACATGTGCCCATCCAAATGCCTAACAGCTACTCTCTCATTGGTTCTCCCTCTTCCCTTTCATCCTCTGCCAAATTGGCAACCTGTGCGAACCAGGAGCTTAAAGGGGCTGTCTCTCCAAGTTGGGAGATTGATAGGAAAGCAGTTGGAAAGTCAAACCGGAGCACCAGGAGAGGGGCCCTTCGTTGAGTTTTAGAAACCTTTCGTATTCACAGTGTGTCCATTCTCTAGGTTTCCCGTACACGTTATAGCTTTAGTAATATTCCCTTCAACCTGGAGAGCTGGGACCCATGGAATGGGTGCCATGCATTATTGCTTTAAAGGGTCTGCATTTGCTCACCCAATCTCACCAATCCTCTCAGTCGCAAGTGTCCAGCCTTATGCCACATCCAGCTGTCATTGTAGATAGGGTCATTCCAGGTTGCATCAGAGACCCTGAAGGAATTGTAAAGAATTTCCCTGTTTCTTTGTTTTGTTTTTGAAATTCCTTTTTAGAGTGGGTTTGAGCTGATTCTCGCTGCCATGTTTATGCCAGTCTAGACACACTTGATTCCCTTACAGAGACATATCAATACATAGGTTTTAAGATTCTTACTAGTCAGATCTATTCCTCTGCGGGAAATATGGGGTTTTGGGTCCCTTTCACTGAGGAAGGTGTAGGTCTTGTCTATTCCATTGTTGGGTTTTGGAACGGTACCTGTGCTTATATCAAACTCTGGTTTGATGCATCACCCCCCCTCTCCTTCCCCCTTAAGCAGGCATAGGAGTGTTTTCTAAATGTGAGACTCTGTTCTCTTGCCTAACTCAGTTCATGTGTAGCCATGTTTACAGGATCTTCCTAAGTGATATCTTATGATAAGTTTCTTTTCCTGTGTGACTTCTTTCACTTAGAATCATCGTACCTGAATCCACTCATTTTGCTGCTACTGGTCTTAGGACATTGATTTCATGGCTGAGGGATATTCCATCGTACATAAGTTCCACAATGTTTGGAACCATTTTTATATTTCCTGGGATATTTCAGGTGTACCCAGGTTGAGGTTCCTGTAAGCAGTGCAGCCCTCAATTTGGGGGTGGCTCTGTCTTATGGATTTTCAGTTTTCCCAAGGTATATTCCCTAGACTGGAAGTGCCCTTGGCTCTGTAGCTCTGTTGTTTACTTGTTTTAGGGAACACAATGCACTCCTCCAGTGAGGCAGTTGGCAACTTACATCCCGCCCATCAGCATAACAAGGCTCCCTGTTCTCCAGGGCCTGCCTTGCCTTTCTGGTTTTTACACATTTTGTGGATGTCCCTTTTGACCGGTGGGAAGTGATACTTCTTTGTAGTGCAGATTTGCATTGCCCGCTTGCTTGCTTGGCCAAAAAGGGCGTATGCGTTTTCTCCTGAATATATTCTGGAGAAAACGCATACGCCCTTTTTGGCCAAGTGCATCATTGTCGAAGTTGTGCCCCTCTTCCTGTGTTTTACAGGCGATTCCAACGTACCTCTTGAAATCTGTTTCCTGCTATTCTGCCTCGCTTTCAAGTCCGCCTCGTTGCCTTCCCTCAACAGATTTTTCGACGATAGTTGGCCTTGATTACTCTGCCAGTTTGTGAATTGCTGTGCCCCTGAGCTCCATTTTTCAACTCGTTTTTTGTGAGCTGAACGCAAGTCCAAACTTTTGGTTCAGGACCTATACTGGTTCCCGGTGGGTGGCTGAGACTTTGGTTAATTCTTCTTCCTGCCGGGAAATTAGAGTGACATGTGCCCATCCAAATGCCTAACAGCTACTCTCTCATTGGTTCTCCCTCTTCCCTTTCATCCTCTGCCAAATTGGCAACCTGTGCGAACCAGGAGCTTAAAGGGGCTGTCTCTCCAAGTTGGGAGATTGATAGGAAAGCAGTTGGAAAGTCAAACCGGAGCACCAGGAGAGGGGCCCTTCGTTGAGTTTTAGAAACCTTTCGTATTCACAGTGTGTCCATTCTCTAGGTTTCCCGTACACGTTATAGCTTTAGTAATATTCCCTTCAACCTGGAGAGCTGGGACCCATGGAATGGGTGCCATGCATTATTGCTTTAAAGTGTCTGCATTTGCTCACCCAATCTCACCAATCCTCTCAGTCGCAAGTGTCCAGCCTTATGCCACATCCAGCTGTCATTGTAGATAGGGTCATTCCAGGTTGCATCAGAGACCCTGAAGGAATTGTAAAGAATTTCCCTGTTTCTTTGTTTTGTTTTTGAAATTCCTTTTTAGAGTGGGTTTGAGCTGATTCTCGCTGCCATGTTTATGCCAGTCTAGACACACTTGATTCCCTTACAGAGACATATCAATACATAGGTTTTAAGATTCTTACTAGTCAGATCTATTCCTCTGCGGGAAATATGGGGTTTTGGGTCCCTTTCACTGAGGAAGGTGTAGGTCTTGTCTATTCCATAGTTGGTTTTTGGAACGGTACCTGTGCTTATATCAAACTCTGGTTTGATGCATCACCCCCCCTCTCCTTCCCCCTTAAGCAGGCATAGGAGTGTTTTCTAAATGTGAGACTCTGTTCTCTTGCCTAACTCAGTTCATGTGTAGCCATGTTTACAGGATCTTCCTAAGTGATATCTTATGATAAGTTTCTTTTCCTGTGTGACTTCTTTCACTTAGAATCATCATACCTGAATCCACTCATTTTGCTGCTACTGATCTTAGGACATTGATTTCATGGCTGAGGGATATTCCATCGTACATAAGTTCCACAATGTTTGGAACCATTTTTATATTTCCTGGGATATTTCAGGTGTACCCAGGTTGAGGTTCCTGTAAGCAGTGCAGCCCTCAATTTGGGGGTGGCTCTGTCTTATGGATTTTCAGTTTTCCCAAGGTATATTCCCTAGACTGGAAGTGCCCTTGGCTCTGTAGCTCTGTTGTTTACTTGTTTTAGGGAACACAATGCACTCCTCCAGTGAGGCAGTTGGCAACTTACATCCCGCCCATCAGCATAACAAGGCTCCCTGTTCTCCAGGGCCTGCCTTGCCTTTCTGGTTTTTACACATTTTGTGGATGTCCCTTTTGACCGGTGGGAAGTGATACTTCTTCGTAGTGCAGATTTGCATTGCCCGCTTGCTTGCTTGGCCAAAAAGGGCGTATGCGTTTTCTCCTGAATATATTCTGGAGAAAACGCATACGCCCTTTTTGGCCAAGTGCATCATTGTCGAAGTTGTGCCCCTCTTCCTGTGTTTTACAGGCGATTCCAACGTACCTCTTGAAATCTGTTTCCTGCTATTCTGCCTCGCTTTCAAGTCCGCCTCGTTGCCTTCCCTCAACAGATTTTTCGACGATAGTTGGCCTTGATTACTCTGCCAGTTTGTGAATTGCTGTGCCCCTGAGCTCCATTTTTCAACTCGTTTTTTGTGAGCTGAACGCAAGTCCAAACTTTTGGTTCAGGACCTATACTGGTTCCCGGTGGGTGGCTGAGACTTTGGTTAATTCTTCTTCCTGCCGGGAAATTAGAGTGACATGTGCCCATCCAAATGCCTAACAGCTACTCTCTCATTGGTTCTCCCTCTTCCCTTTCATCCTCTGCCAAATTGGCAACCTGTGCGAACCAGGAGCTTAAAGGGGCTGTCACTCCAAGTTGGGAGATTGATAGGAAAGCAGTTGGAAAGTCAAACCGGAGCACCAGGAGAGGGGCCCTTCGTTGAGTTTTAGAAACCTTTCGTATTCACAGTGTGTCCATTCTCTAGGTTTCCCGTACACGTTATAGCTTTAGTAATATTCCCTTCAACCTGGAGAGCTGGGACCCATGGAATGGGTGCCATGCATTATTGCTTTAAAGGGTCTGCATTTGCTCACCCAATCTCACCAATCCTCTCAGTCGCAAGTGTCCAGCCTTATGCCACATCCAGCTGTCATTGTAGATAGGGTCATTCCAGGTTGCATCAGAGACCCTGAAGGAATTGTAAAGAATTTCCCTGTTTCTTTGTTTTGTTTTTGAAATTCCTTTTTAGAGTGGGTTTGAGCTGATTCTCGCTGCCATGTTTATGCCAGTCTAGACACACTTGATTCCCTTACAGAGACATATCAATACATAGGTTTTAAGATTCTTACTAGTCAGATCTATTCCTCTGCGGGAAATATGGGGTTTTGGGTCCCTTTCACTGAGGAAGGTGTAGGTCTTGTCTATTCCATAGTTGGTTTTTGGAACAGTACCTGTGCTTATATCAAACTCTGGTTTGATGCATCACCCCCCCTCTCCTTCCCCCTTAAGCAGGCATAGGAGTGTTTTCTAAATGTGAGACTCTGTTCTCTTGCCTAACTCAGTTCATGTGTAGCCATGTTTACAGGATCTTCCTAAGTGATATCTTATGATAAGTTTCTTTTCCTGTGTGACTTCTTTCACTTAGAATCATCGTACCTGAATCCACTCATTTTGCTGCTACTGGTCTTAGGACATTGATTTCATGGCTGAGGGATATTCCATCGTACATAAGTTCCACAATGTTTGGAACCATTTTTATATTTCCTGGGATATTTCAGGTGTACCCAGGTTGAGGTTCCTGTAAGCAGTGCAGCCCTCAATTTGGGGGTGGCTCTGTCTTATGGATTTTCAGTTTTCCCAAGGTATATTCCCTAGACTGGAAGTGCCCTTGGCTCTGTAGCTCTGTTGTTTACTTGTTTTAGGGAACACAATGCACTCCTCCAGTGAGGCAGTTGGCAACTTACATCCCGCCCATCAGCATAACAAGGCTCCCTGTTCTCCAGGGCCTGCCTTGCCTTTCTGGTTTTTACACATTTTGTGGATGTCCCTTTTGACCGGTGGGAAGTGATACTTCTTCGTAGTGCAGATTTGCATTGCCCGCTTGCTTGCTTGGCCAAAAAGGGCGTATGCGTTTTCTCCTGAATATATTCAGGAGAAAACGCATACGCCCTTTTTGGCCAAGTGCATCATTGTCGAAGTTGTGCCCCTCTTCCTGTGTTTTACAGGCGATTCCAATGTACCTCTTGAAATCTGTTTCCTGCTATTCTGCCTCGCTTTCAAGTCCGCCTCGTTGCCTTCCCTCAACAGATTTTTGGACGATAGTTGGCCTTGATTACTCTGCCAGTTTGTGAATTGCTGTGCCCCTGAGCTCCATTTTTCAACTCGTTTTTTGTGAGCTGAACGCAAGTCCAAACTTTTGGTTCAGGACCTATACTGGTTCCCGGTGGGTGGCTGAGACTTTGGTTAATTCTTCTTCCTGCCGGGAAATTAGAGTGACATGTGCCCATCCAAATGCCTAACAGCTACTCTCTCATTGGTTCTCCCTCTTCCCTTTCATCCTCTGCCAAATTGGCAACCTGTGCGAACCAGGAGCTTAAAGGGGCTGTCTCTCCAAGTTGGGAGATTGATAGGAAAGCAGTTGGAAAGTCAAACCGGAGCACCAGGAGAGGGGCCCTTCGTTGAGTTTTAGAAACCTTTCGTATTCACAGTGTGTCCATTCTCTAGGTTTCCCGTACACGTTATAGCTTTAGTAATATTCCCTTCAACCTGGAGAGCTGGGACCCATGGAATGGGTGCCATGCATTATTGCTTTAAAGTGTCTGCATTTGCTCACCCAATCTCACCAATCCTCTCAGTCGCAAGTGTCCAGCCTTATGCCACATCCAGCTGTCATTGTAGATAGGGTCATTCCAGGTTGCATCAGAGACCCTGAAGGAATTGTAAAGAATTTCCCTGTTTCTTTGTTTTGTTTTTGAAATTCCTTTTTAGAGTGGGTTTGAGCTGATTCTCGCTGCCATGTTTATGCCAGTCTAGACACACTTGATTCCCTTACAGAGACATATCAATACATAGGTTTTAAGATTCTTACTAGTCAGATCTATTCCTCTGCGGGAAATATGGGGTTTTGGGTCCCTTTCACTGAGGAAGGTGTAGGTCTTGTCTATTCCATTGTTGGGTTTTGGAACGGTACCTGTGCTTATATCAAACTCTGGTTTGATGCATCACCCCCCCTCTCCTTCCCCCTTAAGCAGGCATAGGAGTGTTTTCTAAATGTGAGACTCTGTTCTCTTGCCTAACTCAGTTCATGTGTAGCCATGTTTACAGGATCTTCCTAAGTGATATCTTATGATAAGTTTCTTTTCCTGTGTGACTTCTTTCACTTAGAATCATCGTACCTGAATCCACTCATTTTGCTGCTACTGGTCTTAGGACATTGATTTCATGGCTGAGGGATATTCCATCGTACATAAGTTCCACAATGTTTGGAACCATTTTTATATTTCCTGGGATATTTCAGGTGTACCCAGGTTGAGGTTCCTGTAAGCAGTGCAGCCCTCAATTTGGGGGTGGCTCTGTCTTATGGATTTTCAGTTTTCCCAAGGTATATTCCCTAGACTGGAAGTGCCCTTGGCTCTGTAGCTCTGTTGTTTACTTGTTTTAGGGAACACAATGCACTCCTCCAGTGAGGCAGTTGGCAACTTACATCCCGCCCATCAGCATAACAAGGCTCCCTGTTCTCCAGGGCCTGCCTTGCCTTTCTGGTTTTTACACATTTTGTGGATGTCCCTTTTGACCGGTGGGAAGTGATACTTCTTTGTAGTGCAGATTTGCATTGCCCGCTTGCTTGCTTGGCCAAAAAGGGCGTATGCGTTTTCTCCTGAATATATTCAGGAGAAAACGCATACGCCCTTTTTGGCCAAGTGCATCATTGTCGAAGTTGTGCCCCTCTTCCTGTGTTTTACAGGCGATTCCAACGTACCTCTTGAAATCTGTTTCCTGCTATTCTGCCTCGCTTTCAAGTCCGCCTCGTTGCCTTCCCTCAACAGATTTTTCGACGATAGTTGGCCTTGATTACTCTGCCAGTTTGTGAATTGCTGTGCCCCTGAGCTCCATTTTTCAACTCGTTTTTTGTGAGCTGAACGCAAGTCCAAACTTTTGGTTCAGGACCTATACTGGTTCCCGGTGGGTGGCTGAGACTTTGGTTAATTCTTCTTCCTGCCGGGAAATTAGAGTGACATGTGCCCATCCAAATGCCTAACAGCTACTCTCTCATTGGTTCTCCCTCTTCCCTTTCATCCTCTGCCAAATTGGCAACCTGTGCGAACCAGGAGCTTAAAGGGGCTGTCTCTCCAAGTTGGGAGATTGATAGGAAAGCAGTTGGAAAGTCAAACCGGAGCACCAGGAGAGGGGCCCTTCGTTGAGTTTTAGAAACCTTTCGTATTCACAGTGTGTCCATTCTCTAGGTTTCCCGTACACGTTATAGCTTTAGTAATATTCCCTTCAACCTGGAGAGCTGGGACCCATGGAATGGGTGCCATGCATTATTGCTTTAAAGTGTCTGCATTTGCTCACCCAATCTCACCAATCCTCTCAGTCGCAAGTGTCCAGCCTTATGCCACATCCAGCTGTCATTGTAGATAGGGTCATTCCAGGTTGCATCAGAGACCCTGAAGGAATTGTAAAGAATTTCCCTGTTTCTTTGTTTTGTTTTTGAAATTCCTTTTTAGAGTGGGTTTGAGCTGATTCTCGCTGCCATGTTTATGCCAGTCTAGACACACTTGATTCCCTTACAGAGACATATCAATACATAGGTTTTAAGATTCTTACTAGTCAGATCTATTCCTCTGCGGGAAATATGGGGTTTTGGGTCCCTTTCACTGAGGAAGGTGTAGGTCTTGTCTATTCCATTGTTGGGTTTTGGAACGGTACCTGTGCTTATATCAAACTCTGGTTTGATGCATCACCCCCCCTCTCCTTCCCCCTTAAGCAGGCATAGGAGTGTTTTCTAAATGTGAGACTCTGTTCTCTTGCCTAACTCAGTTCATGTGTAGCCATGTTTACAGGATCTTCCTAAGTGATATCTTATGATAAGTTTCTTTTCCTGTGTGACTTCTTTCACTTAGAATCATCGTACCTGAATCCACTCATTTTGCTGCTACTGGTCTTAGGACATTGATTTCATGGCTGAGGGATATTCCATCGTACATAAGTTCCACAATGTTTGGAACCATTTTTATATTTCCTGGGATATTTCAGGTGTACCCAGGTTGAGGTTCCTGTAAGCAGTGCAGCCCTCAATTTGGGGGTGGCTCTGTCTTATGGATTTTCAGTTTTCCCAAGGTATATTCCCTAGACTGGAAGTGCCCTTGGCTCTGTAGCTCTGTTGTTTACTTGTTTTAGGGAACACAATGCACTCCTCCAGTGAGGCAGTTGGCAACTTACATCCCGCCCATCAGCATAACAAGGCTCCCTGTTCTCCAGGGCCTGCCTTGCCTTTCTGGTTTTTACACATTTTGTGGATGTCCCTTTTGACCGGTGGGAAGTGATACTTCTTTGTAGTGCAGATTTGCATTGCCCGCTTGCTTGCTTGGCCAAAAAGGGCGTATGCGTTTTCTCCTGAATATATTCAGGAGAAAACGCATACGCCCTTTTTGGCCAAGTGCATCATTGTCGAAGTTGTGCCCCTCTTCCTGTGTTTTACAGGCGATTCCAACGTACCTCTTGAAATCTGTTTCCTGCTATTCTGCCTCGCTTTCAAGTCCGCCTCGTTGCCTTCCCTCAACAGATTTTTGGACGATAGTTGGCCTTGATTACTCTGCCAGTTTGTGAATTGCTGTGCCCCTGAGCTCCATTTTTCAACTCGTTTTTTGTGAGCTGAACGCAAGTCCAAACTTTTGGTTCAGGACCTATACTGGTTCCCGGTGGGTGGCTGAGACTTTGGTTAATTCTTCTTCCTGCCGGGAAATTAGAGTGACATGTGCCCATCCAAATGCCTAACAGCTACTCTCTCATTGGTTCTCCCTCTTCCCTTTCATCCTCTGCCAAATTGGCAACCTGTGCGAACCAGGAGCTTAAAGGGGCTGTCTCTCCAAGTTGGGAGATTGATAGGAAAGCAGTTGGAAAGTCAAACCGGAGCACCAGGAGAGGGGCCCTTCGTTGAGTTTTAGAAACCTTTCGTATTCACAGTGTGTCCATTCTCTAGGTTTCCCGTACACGTTATAGCTTTAGTAATATTCCCTTCAACCTGGAGAGCTGGGACCCATGGAATGGGTGCCATGCATTATTGCTTTAAAGTGTCTGCATTTGCTCACCCAATCTCACCAATCCTCTCAGTCGCAAGTGTCCAGCCTTATGCCACATCCAGCTGTCATTGTAGATAGGGTCATTCCAGGTTGCATCAGAGACCCTGAAGGAATTGTAAAGAATTTCCCTGTTTCTTTGTTTTGTTTTTGAAATTCCTTTTTAGAGTGGGTTTGAGCTGATTCTCGCTGCCATGTTTATGCCAGTCTAGACACACTTGATTCCCTTACAGAGACATATCAATACATAGGTTTTAAGATTCTTACTAGTCAGATCTATTCCTCTGCGGGAAATATGGGGTTTTGGGTCCCTTTCACTGAGGAAGGTGTAGGTCTTGTCTATTCCATAGTTGGTTTTTGGAACGGTACCTGTGCTTATATCAAACTCTGGTTTGATGCATCACCCCCCCTCTCCTTCCCCCTTAAGCAGGCATAGGAGTGTTTTCTAAATGTGAGACTCTGTTCTCTTGCCTAACTCAGTTCATGTGTAGCCATGTTTACAGGATCTTCCTAAGTGATATCTTATGATAAGTTTCTTTTCCTGTGTGACTTCTTTCACTTAGAATCATCATACCTGAATCCACTCATTTTGCTGCTACTGATCTTAGGACATTGATTTCATGGCTGAGGGATATTCCATCGTACATAAGTTCCACAATGTTTGGAACCATTTTTATATTTCCTGGGATATTTCAGGTGTACCCAGGTTGAGGTTCCTGTAAGCAGTGCAGCCCTCAATTTGGGGGTGGCTCTGTCTTATGGATTTTCAGTTTTCCCAAGGTATATTCCCTAGACTGGAAGTGCCCTTGGCTCTGTAGCTCTGTTGTTTACTTGTTTTAGGGAACACAATGCACTCCTCCAGTGAGGCAGTTGGCAACTTACATCCCGCCCATCAGCATAACAAGGCTCCCTGTTCTCCAGGGCCTGCCTTGCCTTTCTGGTTTTTACACATTTTGTGGATGTCCCTTTTGACCGGTGGGAAGTGATACTTCTTCGTAGTGCAGATTTGCATTGCCCGCTTGCTTGCTTGGCCAAAAAGGGCGTATGCGTTTTCTCCTGAATATATTCAGGAGAAAACGCATACGCCCTTTTTGGCCAAGTGCATCATTGTCGAAGTTGTGCCCCTCTTCCTGTGTTTTACAGGCGATTCCAACGTACCTCTTGAAATCTGTTTCCTGCTATTCTGCCTCGCTTTCAAGTCCGCCTCGTTGCCTTCCCTCAACAGATTTTTCGACGATAGTTGGCCTTGATTACTCTGCCAGTTTGTGAATTGCTGTGCCCCTGAGCTCCATTTTTCAACTCGTTTTTTGTGAGCTGAACGCAAGTCCAAACTTTTGGTTCAGGACCTATACTGGTTCCCGGTGGGTGGCTGAGACTTTGGTTAATTCTTCTTCCTGCCGGGAAATTAGAGTGACATGTGCCCATCCAAATGCCTAACAGCTACTCTCTCATTGGTTCTCCCTCTTCCCTTTCATCCTCTGCCAAATTGGCAACCTGTGCGAACCAGGAGCTTAAAGGGGCTGTCACTCCAAGTTGGGAGATTGATAGGAAAGCAGTTGGAAAGTCAAACCGGAGCACCAGGAGAGGGGCCCTTCGTTGAGTTTTAGAAACCTTTCGTATTCACAGTGTGTCCATTCTCTAGGTTTCCCGTACACGTTATAGCTTTAGTAATATTCCCTTCAACCTGGAGAGCTGGGACCCATGGAATGGGTGCCATGCATTATTGCTTTAAAGGGTCTGCATTTGCTCACCCAATCTCACCAATCCTCTCAGTCGCAAGTGTCCAGCCTTATGCCACATCCAGCTGTCATTGTAGATAGGGTCATTCCAGGTTGCATCAGAGACCCTGAAGGAATTGTAAAGAATTTCCCTGTTTCTTTGTTTTGTTTTTGAAATTCCTTTTTAGAGTGGGTTTGAGCTGATTCTCGCTGCCATGTTTATGCCAGTCTAGACACACTTGATTCCCTTACAGAGACATATCAATACATAGGTTTTAAGATTCTTACTAGTCAGATCTATTCCTCTGCGGGAAATATGGGGTTTTGGGTCCCTTTCACTGAGGAAGGTGTAGGTCTTGTCTATTCCATAGTTGGTTTTTGGAACAGTACCTGTGCTTATATCAAACTCTGGTTTGATGCATCACCCCCCCTCTCCTTCCCCCTTAAGCAGGCATAGGAGTGTTTTCTAAATGTGAGACTCTGTTCTCTTGCCTAACTCAGTTCATGTGTAGCCATGTTTACAGGATCTTCCTAAGTGATATCTTATGATAAGTTTCTTTTCCTGTGTGACTTCTTTCACTTAGAATCATCGTACCTGAATCCACTCATTTTGCTGCTACTGGTCTTAGGACATTGATTTCATGGCTGAGGGATATTCCATCGTACATAAGTTCCACAATGTTTGGAACCATTTTTATATTTCCTGGGATATTTCAGGTGTACCCAGGTTGAGGTTCCTGTAAGCAGTGCAGCCCTCAATTTGGGGGTGGCTCTGTCTTATGGATTTTCAGTTTTCCCAAGGTATATTCCCTAGACTGGAAGTGCCCTTGGCTCTGTAGCTCTGTTGTTTACTTGTTTTAGGGAACACAATGCACTCCTCCAGTGAGGCAGTTGGCAACTTACATCCCGCCCATCAGCATAACAAGGCTCCCTGTTCTCCAGGGCCTGCCTTGCCTTTCTGGTTTTTACACATTTTGTGGATGTCCCTTTTGACCGGTGGGAAGTGATACTTCTTTGTAGTGCAGATTTGCATTGCCCGCTTGCTTGCTTGGCCAAAAAGGGCGTATGCGTTTTCTCCTGAATATATTCAGGAGAAAACGCATACGCCCTTTTTGGCCAAGTGCATCATTGTCGAAGTTGTGCCCCTCTTCCTGTGTTTTACAGGCGATTCCAATGTACCTCTTGAAATCTGTTTCCTGCTATTCTGCCTCGCTTTCAAGTCCGCCTCGTTGCCTTCCCTCAACAGATTTTTGGACGATAGTTGGCCTTGATTACTCTGCCAGTTTGTGAATTGCTGTGCCCCTGAGCTCCATTTTTCAACTCGTTTTTTGTGAGCTGAACGCAAGTCCAAACTTTTGGTTCAGGACCTATACTGGTTCCCGGTGGGTGGCTGAGACTTTGGTTAATTCTTCTTCCTGCCGGGAAATTAGAGTGACATGTGCCCATCCAAATGCCTAACAGCTACTCTCTCATTGGTTCTCCCTCTTCCCTTTCATCCTCTGCCAAATTGGCAACCTGTGCGAACCAGGAGCTTAAAGGGGCTGTCTCTCCAAGTTGGGAGATTGATAGGAAAGCAGTTGGAAAGTCAAACCGGAGCACCAGGAGAGGGGCCCTTCGTTGAGTTTTAGAAACCTTTCGTATTCACAGTGTGTCCATTCTCTAGGTTTCCCGTACACGTTATAGCTTTAGTAATATTCCCTTCAACCTGGAGAGCTGGGACCCATGGAATGGGTGCCATGCATTATTGCTTTAAAGTGTCTGCATTTGCTCACCCAATCTCACCAATCCTCTCAGTCGCAAGTGTCCAGCCTTATGCCACATCCAGCTGTCATTGTAGATAGGGTCATTCCAGGTTGCATCAGAGACCCTGAAGGAATTGTAAAGAATTTCCCTGTTTCTTTGTTTTGTTTTTGAAATTCCTTTTTAGAGTGGGTTTGAGCTGATTCTCGCTGCCATGTTTATGCCAGTCTAGACACACTTGATTCCCTTACAGAGACATATCAATACATAGGTTTTAAGATTCTTACTAGTCAGATCTATTCCTCTGCGGGAAATATGGGGTTTTGGGTCCCTTTCACTGAGGAAGGTGTAGGTCTTGTCTATTCCATTGTTGGGTTTTGGAACGGTACCTGTGCTTATATCAAACTCTGGTTTGATGCATCACCCCCCCTCTCCTTCCCCCTTAAGCAGGCATAGGAGTGTTTTCTAAATGTGAGACTCTGTTCTCTTGCCTAACTCAGTTCATGTGTAGCCATGTTTACAGGATCTTCCTAAGTGATATCTTATGATAAGTTTCTTTTCCTGTGTGACTTCTTTCACTTAGAATCATCGTACCTGAATCCACTCATTTTGCTGCTACTGGTCTTAGGACATTGATTTCATGGCTGAGGGATATTCCATCGTACATAAGTTCCACAATGTTTGGAACCATTTTTATATTTCCTGGGATATTTCAGGTGTACCCAGGTTGAGGTTCCTGTAAGCAGTGCAGCCCTCAATTTGGGGGTGGCTCTGTCTTATGGATTTTCAGTTTTCCCAAGGTATATTCCCTAGACTGGAAGTGCCCTTGGCTCTGTAGCTCTGTTGTTTACTTGTTTTAGGGAACACAATGCACTCCTCCAGTGAGGCAGTTGGCAACTTACATCCCGCCCATCAGCATAACAAGGCTCCCTGTTCTCCAGGGCCTGCCTTGCCTTTCTGGTTTTTACACATTTTGTGGATGTCCCTTTTGACCGGTGGGAAGTGATACTTCTTTGTAGTGCAGATTTGCATTGCCCGCTTGCTTGCTTGGCCAAAAAGGGCGTATGCGTTTTCTCCTGAATATATTCAGGAGAAAACGCATACGCCCTTTTTGGCCAAGTGCATCATTGTCGAAGTTGTGCCCCTCTTCCTGTGTTTTACAGGCGATTCCAACGTACCTCTTGAAATCTGTTTCCTGCTATTCTGCCTCGCTTTCAAGTCCGCCTCGTTGCCTTCCCTCAACAGATTTTTGGACGATAGTTGGCCTTGATTACTCTGCCAGTTTGTGAATTGCTGTGCCCCTGAGCTCCATTTTTCAACTCGTTTTTTGTGAGCTGAACGCAAGTCCAAACTTTTGGTTCAGGACCTATACTGGTTCCCGGTGGGTGGCTGAGACTTTGGTTAATTCTTCTTCCTGCCGGGAAATTAGAGTGACATGTGCCCATCCAAATGCCTAACAGCTACTCTCTCATTGGTTCTCCCTCTTCCCTTTCATCCTCTGCCAAATTGGCAACCTGTGCGAACCAGGAGCTTAAAGGGGCTGTCTCTCCAAGTTGGGAGATTGATAGGAAAGCAGTTGGAAAGTCAAACCGGAGCACCAGGAGAGGGGCCCTTCGTTGAGTTTTAGAAACCTTTCGTATTCACAGTGTGTCCATTCTCTAGGTTTCCCGTACACGTTATAGCTTTAGTAATATTCCCTTCAACCTGGAGAGCTGGGACCCATGGAATGGGTGCCATGCATTATTGCTTTAAAGTGTCTGCATTTGCTCACCCAATCTCACCAATCCTCTCAGTCGCAAGTGTCCAGCCTTATGCCACATCCAGCTGTCATTGTAGATAGGGTCATTCCAGGTTGCATCAGAGACCCTGAAGGAATTGTAAAGAATTTCCCTGTTTCTTTGTTTTGTTTTTGAAATTCCTTTTTAGAGTGGGTTTGAGCTGATTCTCGCTGCCATGTTTATGCCAGTCTAGACACACTTGATTCCCTTACAGAGACATATCAATACATAGGTTTTAAGATTCTTACTAGTCAGATCTATTCCTCTGCGGGAAATATGGGGTTTTGGGTCCCTTTCACTGAGGAAGGTGTAGGTCTTGTCTATTCCATAGTTGGTTTTTGGAACGGTACCTGTGCTTATATCAAACTCTGGTTTGATGCATCACCCCCCCTCTCCTTCCCCCTTAAGCAGGCATAGGAGTGTTTTCTAAATGTGAGACTCTGTTCTCTTGCCTAACTCAGTTCATGTGTAGCCATGTTTACAGGATCTTCCTAAGTGATATCTTATGATAAGTTTCTTTTCCTGTGTGACTTCTTTCACTTAGAATCATCATACCTGAATCCACTCATTTTGCTGCTACTGATCTTAGGACATTGATTTCATGGCTGAGGGATATTCCATCGTACATAAGTTCCACAATGTTTGGAACCATTTTTATATTTCCTGGGATATTTCAGGTGTACCCAGGTTGAGGTTCCTGTAAGCAGTGCAGCCCTCAATTTGGGGGTGGCTCTGTCTTATGGATTTTCAGTTTTCCCAAGGTATATTCCCTAGATTGGAAGTGCCCTTGGCTCTGTAGCTCTGTTGTTTACTTGTTTTAGGGAACACAATGCACTCCTCCAGTGAGGCAGTTGGCAACTTACATCCCGCCCATCAGCATAACAAGGCTCCCTGTTCTCCAGGGCCTGCCTTGCCTTTCTGGTTTTTACACATTTTGTGGATGTCCCTTTTGACCGGTGGGAAGTGATACTTCTTCGTAGTGCAGATTTGCATTGCCCGCTTGCTTGCTTGGCCAAAAAGGGCGTATGCGTTTTCTCCTGAATATATTCAGGAGAAAACGCATACACCCTTTTTGGCCAAGTGCATCATTGTCGAAGTTGTGCCCCTCTTCCTGTGTTTTACAGGCGATTCCAACGTACCTCTTGAAATCTGTTTCCTGCTATTCTGCCTCGCTTTCAAGTCCGCCTCGTTGCCTTCCCTCAACAGATTTTTCGACGATAGTTGGCCTTGATTACTCTGCCAGTTTGTGAATTGCTGTGCCCCTGAGCTCCATTTTTCAACTCGTTTTTTGTGAGCTGAACGCAAGTCCAAACTTTTGGTTCAGGACCTATACTGGTTCCCGGTGGGTGGCTGAGACTTTGGTTAATTCTTCTTCCTGCCGGGAAATTAGAGTGACATGTGCCCATCCAAATGCCTAACAGCTACTCTCTCATTGGTTCTCCCTCTTCCCTTTCATCCTCTGCCAAATTGGCAACCTGTGCGAACCAGGAGCTTAAAGGGGCTGTCTCTCCAAGTTGGGAGATTGATAGGAAAGCAGTTGGAAAGTCAAACCGGAGCACCAGGAGAGGGGCCCTTCGTTGAGTTTTAGAAACCTTTCGTATTCACAGTGTGTCCATTCTCTAGGTTTCCCGTACACGTTATAGCTTTAGTAATATTCCCTTCAACCTGGAGAGCTGGGACCCATGGAATGGGTGCCATGCATTATTGCTTTAAAGGGTCTGCATTTGCTCACCCAATCTCACCAATCCTCTCAGTCGCAAGTGTCCAGCCTTATGCCACATCCAGCTGTCATTGTAGATAGGGTCATTCCAGGTTGCATCAGAGACCCTGAAGGAATTGTAAAGAATTTCCCTGTTTCTTTGTTTTGTTTTTGAAATTCCTTTTTAGAGTGGGTTTGAGCTGATTCTCGCTGCCATGTTTATGCCAGTCTAGACACACTTGATTCCCTTACAGAGACATATCAATACATAGGTTTTAAGATTCTTACTAGTCAGATCTATTCCTCTGCGGGAAATATGGGGTTTTGGGTCCCTTTCACTGAGGAAGGTGTAGGTCTTGTCTATTCCATAGTTGGTTTTTGGAACGGTACCTGTGCTTATATCAAACTCTGGTTTGATGCATCACCCCCCCTCTCCTTCCCCCTTAAGCAGGCATAGGAGTGTTTTCTAAATGTGAGACTCTGTTCTCTTGCCTAACTCAGTTCATGTGTAGCCATGTTTACAGGATCTTCCTAAGTGATATCTTATGATAAGTTTCTTTTCCTGTGTGACTTCTTTCACTTAGAATCATCGTACCTGAATCCACTCATTTTGCTGCTACTGATCTTAGGACATTGATTTCATGGCTGAGGGATATTCCATCGTACATAAGTTCCACAATGTTTGGAACCATTTTTATATTTCCTGGGATATTTCAGGTGTACCCAGGTTGAGGTTCCTGTAAGCAGTGCAGCCCTCAATTTGGGGGTGGCTCTGTCTTATGGATTTTCAGTTTTCCCAAGGTATATTCCCTAGACTGGAAGTGCCCTTGGCTCTGTAGCTCTGTTGTTTACTTGTTTTAGGGAACACAATGCACTCCTCCAGTGAGGCAGTTGGCAACTTACATCCCGCCCATCAGCATAACAAGGCTCCCTGTTCTCCAGGGCCTGCCTTGCCTTTCTGGTTTTTACACATTTTGTGGATGTCCCTTTTGACCGGTGGGAAGTGATACTTCTTTGTAGTGCAGATTTGCATTGCCCGCTTGCTTGCTTGGCCAAAAAGGGCGTATGCGTTTTCTCCTGAATATATTCAGGAGAAAACGCATACGCCCTTTTTGGCCAAGTGCATCATTGTCGAAGTTGTGCCCCTCTTCCTGTGTTTTACAGGCGATTCCAACGTACCTCTTGAAATCTGTTTCCTGCTATTCTGCCTCGCTTTCAAGTCCGCCTCGTTGCCTTCCCTCAACAGATTTTTGGACGATAGTTGGCCTTGATTACTCTGCCAGTTTGTGAATTGCTGTGCCCCTGAGCTCCATTTTTCAACTCGTTTTTTGTGAGCTGAACGCAAGTCCAAACTTTTGGTTCAGGACCTATACTGGTTCCCGGTGGGTGGCTGAGACTTTGGTTAATTCTTCTTCCTGCCGGGAAATTAGAGTGACATGTGCCCATCCAAATGCCTAACAGCTACTCTCTCATTGGTTCTCCCTCTTCCCTTTCATCCTCTGCCAAATTGGCAACCTGTGCGAACCAGGAGCTTAAAGGGGCTGTCTCTCCAAGTTGGGAGATTGATAGGAAAGCAGTTGGAAAGTCAAACCGGAGCACCAGGAGAGGGGCCCTTCGTTGAGTTTTAGAAACCTTTCGTATTCACAGTGTGTCCATTCTCTAGGTTTCCCGTACACGTTATAGCTTTAGTAATATTCCCTTCAACCTGGAGAGCTGGGACCCATGGAATGGGTGCCATGCATTATTGCTTTAAAGTGTCTGCATTTGCTCACCCAATCTCACCAATCCTCTCAGTCGCAAGTGTCCAGCCTTATGCCACATCCAGCTGTCATTGTAGATAGGGTCATTCCAGGTTGCATCAGAGACCCTGAAGGAATTGTAAAGAATTTCCCTGTTTCTTTGTTTTGTTTTTGAAATTCCTTTTTAGAGTGGGTTTGAGCTGATTCTCGCTGCCATGTTTATGCCAGTCTAGACACACTTGATTCCCTTACAGAGACATATCAATACATAGGTTTTAAGATTCTTACTAGTCAGATCTATTCCTCTGCGGGAAATATGGGGTTTTGGGTCCCTTTCACTGAGGAAGGTGTAGGTCTTGTCTATTCCATTGTTGGGTTTTGGAACGGTACCTGTGCTTATATCAAACTCTGGTTTGATGCATCACCCCCCCTCTCCTTCCCCCTTAAGCAGGCATAGGAGTGTTTTCTAAATGTGAGACTCTGTTCTCTTGCCTAACTCAGTTCATGTGTAGCCATGTTTACAGGATCTTCCTAAGTGATATCTTATGATAAGTTTCTTTTCCTGTGTGACTTCTTTCACTTAGAATCATCGTACCTGAATCCACTCATTTTGCTGCTACTGGTCTTAGGACATTGATTTCATGGCTGAGGGATATTCCATCGTACATAAGTTCCACAATGTTTGGAACCATTTTTATATTTCCTGGGATATTTCAGGTGTACCCAGGTTGAGGTTCCTGTAAGCAGTGCAGCCCTCAATTTGGGGGTGGCTCTGTCTTATGGATTTTCAGTTTTCCCAAGGTATATTCCCTAGACTGGAAGTGCCCTTGGCTCTGTAGCTCTGTTGTTTACTTGTTTTAGGGAACACAATGCACTCCTCCAGTGAGGCAGTTGGCAACTTACATCCCGCCCATCAGCATAACAAGGCTCCCTGTTCTCCAGGGCCTGCCTTGCCTTTCTGGTTTTTACACATTTTGTGGATGTCCCTTTTGACCGGTGGGAAGTGATACTTCTTTGTAGTGCAGATTTGCATTGCCCGCTTGCTTGCTTGGCCAAAAAGGGCGTATGCGTTTTCTCCTGAATATATTCAGGAGAAAACGCATACGCCCTTTTTGGCCAAGTGCATCATTGTCGAAGTTGTGCCCCTCTTCCTGTGTTTTACAGGCGATTCCAACGTACCTCTTGAAATCTGTTTCCTGCTATTCTGCCTCGCTTTCAAGTCCGCCTCGTTGCCTTCCCTCAACAGATTTTTGGACGATAGTTGGCCTTGATTACTCTGCCAGTTTGTGAATTGCTGTGCCCCTGAGCTCCATTTTTCAACTCGTTTTTTGTGAGCTGAACGCAAGTCCAAACTTTTGGTTCAGGACCTATACTGGTTCCCGGTGGGTGGCTGAGACTTTGGTTAATTCTTCTTCCTGCCGGGAAATTAGAGTGACATGTGCCCATCCAAATGCCTAACAGCTACTCTCTCATTGGTTCTCCCTCTTCCCTTTCATCCTCTGCCAAATTGGCAACCTGTGCGAACCAGGAGCTTAAAGGGGCTGTCTCTCCAAGTTGGGAGATTGATAGGAAAGCAGTTGGAAAGTCAAACCGGAGCACCAGGAGAGGGGCCCTTCGTTGAGTTTTAGAAACCTTTCGTATTCACAGTGTGTCCATTCTCTAGGTTTCCCGTACACGTTATAGCTTTAGTAATATTCCCTTCAACCTGGAGAGCTGGGACCCATGGAATGGGTGCCATGCATTATTGCTTTAAAGTGTCTGCATTTGCTCACCCAATCTCACCAATCCTCTCAGTCGCAAGTGTCCAGCCTTATGCCACATCCAGCTGTCATTGTAGATAGGGTCATTCCAGGTTGCATCAGAGACCCTGAAGGAATTGTAAAGAATTTCCCTGTTTCTTTGTTTTGTTTTTGAAATTCCTTTTTAGAGTGGGTTTGAGCTGATTCTCGCTGCCATGTTTATGCCAGTCTAGACACACTTGATTCCCTTACAGAGACATATCAATACATAGGTTTTAAGATTCTTACTAGTCAGATCTATTCCTCTGCGGGAAATATGGGGTTTTGGGTCCCTTTCACTGAGGAAGGTGTAGGTCTTGTCTATTCCATAGTTGGTTTTTGGAACGGTACCTGTGCTTATATCAAACTCTGGTTTGATGCATCACCCCCCCTCTCCTTCCCCCTTAAGCAGGCATAGGAGTGTTTTCTAAATGTGAGACTCTGTTCTCTTGCCTAACTCAGTTCATGTGTAGCCATGTTTACAGGATCTTCCTAAGTGATATCTTATGATAAGTTTCTTTTCCTGTGTGACTTCTTTCACTTAGAATCATCATACCTGAATCCACTCATTTTGCTGCTACTGATCTTAGGACATTGATTTCATGGCTGAGGGATATTCCATCGTACATAAGTTCCACAATGTTTGGAACCATTTTTATATTTCCTGGGATATTTCAGGTGTACCCAGGTTGAGGTTCCTGTAAGCAGTGCAGCCCTCAATTTGGGGGTGGCTCTGTCTTATGGATTTTCAGTTTTCCCAAGGTATATTCCCTAGATTGGAAGTGCCCTTGGCTCTGTAGCTCTGTTGTTTACTTGTTTTAGGGAACACAATGCACTCCTCCAGTGAGGCAGTTGGCAACTTACATCCCGCCCATCAGCATAACAAGGCTCCCTGTTCTCCAGGGCCTGCCTTGCCTTTCTGGTTTTTACACATTTTGTGGATGTCCCTTTTGACCGGTGGGAAGTGATACTTCTTCGTAGTGCAGATTTGCATTGCCCGCTTGCTTGCTTGGCCAAAAAGGGCGTATGCGTTTTCTCCTGAATATATTCAGGAGAAAACGCATACACCCTTTTTGGCCAAGTGCATCATTGTCGAAGTTGTGCCCCTCTTCCTGTGTTTTACAGGCGATTCCAACGTACCTCTTGAAATCTGTTTCCTGCTATTCTGCCTCGCTTTCAAGTCCGCCTCGTTGCCTTCCCTCAACAGATTTTTCGACGATAGTTGGCCTTGATTACTCTGCCAGTTTGTGAATTGCTGTGCCCCTGAGCTCCATTTTTCAACTCGTTTTTTGTGAGCTGAACGCAAGTCCAAACTTTTGGTTCAGGACCTATACTGGTTCCCGGTGGGTGGCTGAGACTTTGGTTAATTCTTCTTCCTGCCGGGAAATTAGAGTGACATGTGCCCATCCAAATGCCTAACAGCTACTCTCTCATTGGTTCTCCCTCTTCCCTTTCATCCTCTGCCAAATTGGCAACCTGTGCGAACCAGGAGCTTAAAGGGGCTGTCTCTCCAAGTTGGGAGATTGATAGGAAAGCAGTTGGAAAGTCAAACCGGAGCACCAGGAGAGGGGCCCTTCGTTGAGTTTTAGAAACCTTTCGTATTCACAGTGTGTCCATTCTCTAGGTTTCCCGTACACGTTATAGCTTTAGTAATATTCCCTTCAACCTGGAGAGCTGGGACCCATGGAATGGGTGCCATGCATTATTGCTTTAAAGGGTCTGCATTTGCTCACCCAATCTCACCAATCCTCTCAGTCGCAAGTGTCCAGCCTTATGCCACATCCAGCTGTCATTGTAGATAGGGTCATTCCAGGTTGCATCAGAGACCCTGAAGGAATTGTAAAGAATTTCCCTGTTTCTTTGTTTTGTTTTTGAAATTCCTTTTTAGAGTGGGTTTGAGCTGATTCTCGCTGCCATGTTTATGCCAGTCTAGACACACTTGATTCCCTTACAGAGACATATCAATACATAGGTTTTAAGATTCTTACTAGTCAGATCTATTCCTCTGCGGGAAATATGGGGTTTTGGGTCCCTTTCACTGAGGAAGGTGTAGGTCTTGTCTATTCCATAGTTGGTTTTTGGAACGGTACCTGTGCTTATATCAAACTCTGGTTTGATGCATCACCCCCCCTCTCCTTCCCCCTTAAGCAGGCATAGGAGTGTTTTCTAAATGTGAGACTCTGTTCTCTTGCCTAACTCAGTTCATGTGTAGCCATGTTTACAGGATCTTCCTAAGTGATATCTTATGATAAGTTTCTTTTCCTGTGTGACTTCTTTCACTTAGAATCATCATACCTGAATCCACTCATTTTGCTGCTACTGATCTTAGGACATTGATTTCATGGCTGAGGGATATTCCATCGTACATAAGTTCCACAATGTTTGGAACCATTTTTATATTTCCTGGGATATTTCAGGTGTACCCAGGTTGAGGTTCCTGTAAGCAGTGCAGCCCTCAATTTGGGGGTGGCTCTGTCTTATGGATTTTCAGTTTTCCCAAGGTATATTCCCTAGATTGGAAGTGCCCTTGGCTCTGTAGCTCTGTTGTTTACTTGTTTTAGGGAACACAATGCACTCCTCCAGTGAGGCAGTTGGCAACTTACATCCCGCCCATCAGCATAACAAGGCTCCCTGTTCTCCAGGGCCTGCCTTGCCTTTCTGGTTTTTACACATTTTGTGGATGTCCCTTTTGACCGGTGGGAAGTGATACTTCTTCGTAGTGCAGATTTGCATTGCCCGCTTGCTTGCTTGGCCAAAAAGGGCGTATGCGTTTTCTCCTGAATATATTCAGGAGAAAACGCATACACCCTTTTTGGCCAAGTGCATCATTGTCGAAGTTGTGCCCCTCTTCCTGTGTTTTACAGGCGATTCCAACGTACCTCTTGAAATCTGTTTCCTGCTATTCTGCCTCGCTTTCAAGTCCGCCTCGTTGCCTTCCCTCAACAGATTTTTCGACGATAGTTGGCCTTGATTACTCTGCCAGTTTGTGAATTGCTGTGCCCCTGAGCTCCATTTTTCAACTCGTTTTTTGTGAGCTGAACGCAAGTCCAAACTTTTGGTTCAGGACCTATACTGGTTCCCGGTGGGTGGCTGAGACTTTGGTTAATTCTTCTTCCTGCCGGGAAATTAGAGTGACATGTGCCCATCCAAATGCCTAACAGCTACTCTCTCATTGGTTCTCCCTCTTCCCTTTCATCCTCTGCCAAATTGGCAACCTGTGCGAACCAGGAGCTTAAAGGGGCTGTCTCTCCAAGTTGGGAGATTGATAGGAAAGCAGTTGGAAAGTCAAACCGGAGCACCAGGAGAGGGGCCCTTCGTTGAGTTTTAGAAACCTTTCGTATTCACAGTGTGTCCATTCTCTAGGTTTCCCGTACACGTTATAGCTTTAGTAATATTCCCTTCAACCTGGAGAGCTGGGACCCATGGAATGGGTGCCATGCATTATTGCTTTAAAGGGTCTGCATTTGCTCACCCAATCTCACCAATCCTCTCAGTCGCAAGTGTCCAGCCTTATGCCACATCCAGCTGTCATTGTAGATAGGGTCATTCCAGGTTGCATCAGAGACCCTGAAGGAATTGTAAAGAATTTCCCTGTTTCTTTGTTTTGTTTTTGAAATTCCTTTTTAGAGTGGGTTTGAGCTGATTCTCGCTGCCATGTTTATGCCAGTCTAGACACACTTGATTCCCTTACAGAGACATATCAATACATAGGTTTTAAGATTCTTACTAGTCAGATCTATTCCTCTGCGGGAAATATGGGGTTTTGGGTCCCTTTCACTGAGGAAGGTGTAGGTCTTGTCTATTCCATAGTTGGTTTTTGGAACGGTACCTGTGCTTATATCAAACTCTGGTTTGATGCATCACCCCCCCTCTCCTTCCCCCTTAAGCAGGCATAGGAGTGTTTTCTAAATGTGAGACTCTGTTCTCTTGCCTAACTCAGTTCATGTGTAGCCATGTTTACAGGATCTTCCTAAGTGATATCTTATGATAAGTTTCTTTTCCTGTGTGACTTCTTTCACTTAGAATCATCGTACCTGAATCCACTCATTTTGCTGCTACTGATCTTAGGACATTGATTTCATGGCTGAGGGATATTCCATCGTACATAAGTTCCACAATGTTTGGAACCATTTTTATATTTCCTGGGATATTTCAGGTGTACCCAGGTTGAGGTTCCTGTAAGCAGTGCAGCCCTCAATTTGGGGGTGGCTCTGTCTTATGGATTTTCAGTTTTCCCAAGGTATATTCCCTAGACTGGAAGTGCCCTTGGCTCTGTAGCTCTGTTGTTTACTTGTTTTAGGGAACACAATGCACTCCTCCAGTGAGGCAGTTGGCAACTTACATCCCGCCCATCAGCATAACAAGGCTCCCTGTTCTCCAGGGCCTGTCTTGCCTTTCTGGTTTTTACACATTTTGTGGATGTCCCTTTTGACCGGTGGGAAGTGATACTTCTTTGTAGTGCAGATTTGCATTGCCCGCTTGCTTGCTTGGCCAAAAAGGGCGTATGCGTTTTCTCCTGAATATATTCAGGAGAAAACGCATACGCCCTTTTTGGCCAAGTGCATCATTGTCGAAGTTGTGCCCCTCTTCCTGTGCTTTACAGGCGATTCCAACGTACCTCTTGAAATCTGTTTCCTGCTATTCTGCCTCGCTTTCAAGTCCGCCTCGTTGCCTTCCCTCACCAGATTTTTGGACGATAGTTGGCCTTGATTACTCTGCCAGTTTGTGAATTGCTGTGCCCCTGAGCTCCATTTTTCAACTCGTTTTTTGTGAGCTGAACGCAAGTCCAAACTTTTGGTTCAGGACCTATACTGGTTCCCGGTGGGTGGCTGAGACTTTGGTTAATTCTTCTTCCTGCCGGGAAATTAGAGTGACATGTGCCCATCCAAATGCCTAACAGCTACTCTCTCATTGGTTCTCCCTCTTCCCTTTCATCCTCTGCCAAATTGGCAACCTGTGCGAACCAGGAGCTTAAAGGGGCTGTCTCTCCAAGTTGGGAGATTGATAGGAAAGCAGTTGGAAAGTCAAACCGGAGCACCAGGAGAGGGGCCCTTCGTTGAGTTTTAGAAACCTTTCGTATTCACAGTGTGTCCATTCTCTAGGTTTCCCATACACGTTATAGCTTTAGTAATATTCCCTTCAACCTGGAGAGCTGGGACCCATGGAATGGGTGCCATGCATTATTGCTTTAAAGTGTCTGCATTTGCTCACCCAATCTCACCAATCCTCTCAGTCGCAAGTGTCCAGCCTTATGCCACATCCAGCTGTCATTGTAGATAGGGTCATTCCAGGTTGCATCAGAGACCCTGAAGGAATTGTAAAGAATTTCCCTGTTTCTTTGTTTTGTTTTTGAAATTCCTTTTTAGAGTGGGTTTGAGCTGATTCTCGCTGCCATGTTTATGCCAGTCTAGACACACTTGATTCCCTTACAGAGACATATCAATACATAGGTTTTAAGATTCTTACTAGTCAGATCTATTCCTCTGCGGGAAATATGGGGTTTTGGGTCCCTTTCACTGAGGAAGGTGTAGGTCTTGTCTATTCCATTGTTGGGTTTTGGAACGGTACCTGTGCTTATATCAAACTCTGGTTTGATGCATCACCCCCCCTCTCCTTCCCCCTTAAGCAGGCATAGGAGTGTTTTCTAAATGTGAGACTCTGTTCTCTTGCCTAACTCAGTTCATGTGTAGCCATGTTTACAGGATCTTCCTAAGTGATATCTTATGATAAGTTTCTTTTCCTGTGTGACTTCTTTCACTTAGAATCATCGTACCTGAATCCACTCATTTTGCTGCTACTGGTCTTAGGACATTGATTTCATGGCTGAGGGATATTCCATCGTACATAAGTTCCACAATGTTTGGAACCATTTTTATATTTCCTGGGATATTTCAGGTGTACCCAGGTTGAGGTTCCTGTAAGCAGTGCAGCCCTCAATTTGGGGGTGGCTCTGTCTTATGGATTTTCAGTTTTCCCAAGGTATATTCCCTAGACTGGAAGTGCCCTTGGCTCTGTAGCTCTGTTGTTTACTTGTTTTAGGGAACACAATGCACTCCTCCAGTGAGGCAGTTGGCAACTTACATCCCGCCCATCAGCATAACAAGGCTCCCTGTTCTCCAGGGCCTGCCTTGCCTTTCTGGTTTTTACACATTTTGTGGATGTCCCTTTTGACCGGTGGGAAGTGATACTTCTTTGTAGTGCAGATTTGCATTGCCCGCTTGCTTGCTTGGCCAAAAAGGGCGTATGCGTTTTCTCCTGAATATATTCAGGAGAAAACGCATACGCCCTTTTTGGCCAAGTGCATCATTGTCGAAGTTGTGCCCCTCTTCCTGTGTTTTACAGGTGATTCCAACGTACCTCTTGAAATCTGTTTCCTGCTATTCTGCCTCGCTTTCAAGTCCGCCTCGTTGCCTTCCCTCACCAGATTTTTGGACGATAGTTGGCCTTGATTACTCTGCCAGTTTGTGAATTGCTGTGCCCCTGAGCTCCATTTTTCAACTCGTTTTTTGTGAGCTGAACGCAAGTCCAAACTTTTGGTTCAGGACCTATACTGGTTCCCGGTGGGTGGCTGAGACTTTGGTTAATTCTTCTTCCTGCCGGGAAATTAGAGTGACATGTGCCCATCCAAATGCCTAACAGCTACTCTCTCATTGGTTCTCCCTCTTCCCTTTCATCCTCTGCCAAATTGGCAACCTGTGCGAACCAGGAGCTTAAAGGGGCTGTGTCTCCAAGTTGGGAGATTGATAGGAAAGCAGTTGGAAAGTCAAACCGGAGCACCAGGAGAGGGGCCCTTCGTTGAGTTTTAGAAACCTTTCGTATTCACAGTGTGTCCATTCTCTAGGTTTCCCGTACACGTTATAGCTTTAGTAATATTCCCTTCAACCTGGAGAGCTGGGACCCATGGAATGGGTGCCATGCATTATTGCTTTAAAGGGTCTGCATTTGCTCACCCAATCTCACCAATCCTCTCAGTCGCAAGTGTCCAGCCTTATGCCACATCCAGCTGTCATTGTAGATAGGGTCATTCCAGGTTGCATCAGAGACCCTGAAGGAATTGTAAAGAATTTCCCTGTTTCTTTGTTTTGTTTTTGAAATTCCTTTTTAGAGTGGGTTTGAGCTGATTCTCGCTACCATGTTTATGCCAGTCTAGACACACTTGATTCCCTTACAGAGACATATCAATACATAGGTTTTAAGATTCTTACTAGTCAGATCTATTCCTCTGCGGGAAATATGGGGTTTTGGGTCCCTTTCACTGAGGAAGGTGTAGGTCTTGTCTATTCCATAGTTGGTTTTTGGAACGGTACCTGTGCTTATATCAAACTCTGGTTTGATGCATCACCCCCCCTCTCCTTCCCCCTTAAGCAGGCATAGGAGTGTTTTCTAAATGTGAGACTCTGTTCTCTTGCCTAACTCAGTTCATGTGTAGCCATGTTTACAGGATCTTCCTAAGTGATATCTTATGATAAGTTTCTTTTCCTGTGTGACTTCTTTCACTTAGAATCATCGTACCTGAATCCACTCATTTTGCTGCTACTGGTCTTAGGACATTGATTTCATGGCTGAGGGATATTCCATCGTACATAAGTTCCACAATGTTTGGAACCATTTTTATATTTCCTGGGATATTTCAGGTGTACCCAGGTTGAGGTTCCTGTAAGCAGTGCAGCCCTCAATTTGGGGGTGGCTCTGTCTTATGGATTTTCAGTTTTCCCAAGGTATATTCCCTAGACTGGAAGTGCCCTTGGCTCTGTAGCTCTGTTGTTTACTTGTTTTAGGGAACACAATGCACTCCTCCAGTGAGGCAGTTGGCAACTTACATCCCGCCCATCAGCATAACAAGGCTCCCTGTTCTCCAGGGCCTGTCTTGCCTTTCTGGTTTTTACACATTTTGTGGATGTCCCTTTTGACCGGTGGGAAGTGATACTTCTTTGTAGTGCAGATTTGCATTGCCCGCTTGCTTGCTTGGCCAAAAAGGGCGTATGCGTTTTCTCCTGAATATATTCAGGAGAAAACGCATACGCCCTTTTTGGCCAAGTGCATCATTGTCGATGTTGTGCCCCTCTTCCTGTGCTTTACAGGCGATTCCAACGTACCTCTTGAAATCTGTTTCCTGCTATTCTGCCTCGCTTTCAAGTCCGCCTCGTTGCCTTCCCTCACCAGATTTTTGGACGATAGTTGGCCTTGATTACTCTGCCAGTTTGTGAATTGCTGTGCCCCTGAGCTCCATTTTTCAACTCGTTTTTTGTGAGCTGAACGCAAGTCCAAACTTTTGGTTCAGGACCTATACTGGTTCCCGGTGGGTGGCTGAGACTTTGGTTAATTCTTCTTCCTGCCGGGAAATTAGAGTGACATGTGCCCATCCAAATGCCTAACAGCTACTCTCTCATTGGTTCTCCCTCTTCCCTTTCATCCTCTGCCAAATTGGCAACCTGTGCGAACCAGGAGCTTAAAGGGGCTGTCTCTCCAAGTTGGGAGATTGATAGGAAAGCAGTTGGAAAGTCAGACCGGAGCACCACGAGAGGGACTCTACGTTGAGTTTTAGAAACCTTTCGTATTCACAGTGTGTCCATTCTCTAGGTTTCCCGTACATGTTATAGCTGTAGTAATATTCCCTTCAACCTGGAGAGCTGGGACCCATGGAATGGGTGCCATGCATTATTGCTTTAAAGGGTCTGCATTTGCTCACCCAATCTCACCAATCCTCTCAGTCCCAAGTGTCCAGCCTTATGCCACATCCAGCTGTCATTGTAGATAGGGTCATTCCAGGTTGCATCAGAGACCCTGAAGGAATTGTAAAGAATTTCCCTGTTTCTTTGTTTTGTTTTTGAAATTCCTTTTTAGAGTGGGTTTGAGCTGATTCTCGCTGCCATGTTTATGCCAGTCTAGACACACTTGATTCCCTTACGGAGACATATCAATACATAGGTTTTAAGATTCTTACTAGTCAGATCTATTCCTCTGCGGGAAATATGGGGTTTTGAGTCCCTTTCACTGAGGAAGGTGTAGGTCTTGTCTATTCCATAGTTGGTTTTTGGAACGGTACCTGTGCTTATATCAAACTCTGGTTTGATGCATCACCCCCCCTCTCCTTCCCCCTTAAGCAGGCATAGGAGTGTTTTCTAAATGTGAGACTCTGTTCTCTTGCCTAACTCAGTTCATGTGTAGCCATGTTTACAGGATCTTCCTAAGTGATATCTTATGATAAGTTTCTTTTCCTGTGTGACTTCTTTCACTTAGAATCATCGTACCTGAATCCACTCATTTTGCTGCTACTGGTCTTAGGACATTGATTTCATGGCTGAGGGATATTCCATCGTACATAAGTTCCACAATGTTTGGAACCATTTTTATATTTCCTGGGATATTTCAGGTGTACCCAGGTTGAGGTTCCTGTAAGCAGTGCAGCCCTCAATTTGGGGGTGGCTCTGTCTTATGGATTTTCAGTTTTCCCAAGGTATATTCCCTAGACTGGAAGTGTCCTTGGCTCTGTAGCTCTGTTGTTTACTTGTTTTAGGGAACACAATGCACTCCTCCAGTGAGGCAGTTGGCAACTTACATCCCGCCCATCAGCATAACAAGGCTCCCTGTTCTCCAGGGCCTGCCTTGCCTTTCTGGTTTTTACACATTTTGTGGATGTCCCTTTTGACCGGTGGGAAGTGATACTTCTTTGTAGTGCAGATTTGCATTGGCCGCTTGCTTGCTTGGCCAAAAAGGGCGTATGCGTTTTCTCCTGAATATATTCAGGAGAAAACGCATACGCCCTTTTTGGCCAAGTGCATCATTGTCGAAGTTGTGCCCCTCTTCCTGTGCTTTACAGGCGATTCCAACGTACCTCTTGAAATCTGTTTCCTGCTATTCTGCCTCGCTTTCAAGTCCGCCTCGTTGCCTTCCCTCAACAGATTTTTGGACGATAGTTGGCCTTGATTACTCTGCCAGTTTGTGAATTGCTGTGCCCCTGAGCTCCATTTTTCAACTCGTTTTTTGTGAGCTGAACGCAAGTCCAAACTTTTGGTTCAGGACCTATACTGGTTCCCGGTGGCTGGCTGAGACTTTGGTTAATTCTTCTTCCTGCCGGGAAATTAGAGTGACATGTGCCCATCCAAATGCCTAACAGCTACTCTCTCATTGGTTCTCCCCCTTCCCTTTCATCCTCTGCGAAATTGGCAACCTGTGCGAACCAGGAGCTTAAAGGGGCTGTCTCTCCAGGTTGGGAGATTGATAAGAAAGCAGTTGGAAAGTCAGACCGGAGCACCACGAGAGGGACTCTTCGTTGAGTTTTAGAAACCTTTCGTATTCACAGTGTGTCCATTCTCTAGGTTTCCCGTACATGTTATAGCTGTAGTAATATTCCCTTCAACCTGGAGAGCTGGAACCCATGGAATGGGTGCCATGCATTATTGCTTTAAAGGGTCTGCATTTGCTCACCCAATCTCACCAATCCTCTCAGTCCCAAGTGTCCAGCCTTATGCCACATCCAGCTGTCATTGTAGATAGGGTCATTCCAGGTTGCATCAGAGACCCTGAAGGAATTGTAAAGAATTTCCCTGTTTCTTTGTTTTGTTTTTGAAATTCCTTTTTAGAGTGGGTTTGAGCTGATTCTCGCTGCCATGTTTATGCCAGTCTAGACACACTTGATTCCCTTACGGAGACATATCAATACATAGGTTTTAAGATTCTTACTAGTCAGATCTATTCCTCTGCGGGAAATATGGGGTTTTGAGTCCCTTTCACTGAGGAAGGTGTAGGTCTTGTCTATTCCATAGTTGGTTTTTGGAACGGTACCTGTGCTTATATCAAACTCTGGTTTGATGCATCACCCCCCCTCTCCTTCCCCCTTAAGCAGGCATAGGAGTGTTTTCTAAATGTGAGACTCTGTTCTCTTGCCTAACTCAGTTCATGTGTAGCCATGTTTACAGGATCTTCCTAAGTGATATCTTATGATAAGTTTCTTTTCCTGTGTGACTTCTTTCACTTAGAATCATCGTACCTGAATCCACTCATTTTGCTGCTACTGGTCTTAGGACATTGATTTCATGGCTGAGGGATATTCCATCGAACGTAAGTTCCACAATGTTTGGAACCATTTTTATATTTCCTGGGATATTTCAGGTGTACCCAGGTTGAGGTTCCTGTAAGCAGTGCAGCCCTCAATTTGGGGGTGGCTCTGTCTTATGGATTTTCAGTTTTCCCAAGGTATATTCCCTAGACTGGACGTGCCCTTGGCTCTGTAGCTCTGTTGTTTACTTGTTTTAGGGAACACAATGCACTCCTCCAGTGAGGCAGTTGGCAACTTACATCCCGCCCATCAGCATAACAAGGCTCCCTGTTCTCCAGGGCCTGTCTTGCCTTTCTGGTTTTTACACATTTTGTGGATGTCCCTTTTGACCGGTGGGAAGTGATACTTCTTTGTAGTGCAGATTTGCATTGCCCGCTTGCTTGCTTGGCCAAAAAGGGCGTATGCGTTTTCTCCTGAATATATTCAGGAGAAAACGCATATGCCCTTTTTGGCCAAGTGCATCATTGTCGAAGTTGTGCCCCTCTTCCTGTGCTTTACAGGCGATTCCAACGTACCTCTTGAAATCTGTTTCCTGCTATTCTGCCTCGCTTTCAAGTCCGCCTCGTTGCCTTCCCTCAACAGATTTTTGGACGATAGTTGGCCTTGATTACTCTGCCAGTTTGTGAATTGCTGTGCCCCTGAGCTCCATTTTTCAACTCGTATTTTGTGAGCTGAACGCAAGTCCAAACTTTTGGTTCAGGACCTATACTGGTTCCCGGTGGGTGGCTGAGACTTTGGTTAATTCTTCTTCCTGCCGGGAAATTAGAGTGACATGTGCCCATCCAAATGCCTAACAGCTACTCTCTCATTGGTTCTCCCCCTTCCCTTTCATCCTCTGCCAAATTGGCAACCTGTGCGAACCAGGAGCTTAAAGGGGCTGTCTCTCCAAGTTGGGAGATTGATAGGAAAGCAGTTGGAAAGTCAGACCGGAGCACCAGGAGAGGGACTCTTCGTTGAGTTTTAGAAACCTTTCGTATTCACAGTGTGTCCATTCTCTAGGTTTCCCGTACATGTTATAGCTGTAGTAATATTCCCTTCAACCTGGAGAGCTGGGACCCATGGAATGGGTGCCATGCATTATTGCTTTAAAGGGTCTGCATTTGCTCACCCAATCTCACCAATCCTCTCAGTCCCAAGTGTCCAGCCTTATGCCACATCCAGCTGTCATTGTAGATAGGGTCATTCCAGGTTGCATCAGAGACCCTGAAGGAATTGTAAAGAATTTCCCTGTTTCTTTGTTTTGTTTTTGAAATTCCTTTTTAGAGTGGGTTTGAGCTGATTCTCGCTGCCATGTTTATGCCAGTCTAGACACACTTGATTCCCTTACGGAGACATATCAATACATAGGTTTTAAGATTCTTACTAGTCAGATCTATTCCTCTGCGGGAAATATGGGGTTTTGAGTCCCTTTCACTGAGGAAGGTGTAGGTCTTGTCTATTCCATAGTTGGTTTTTGGAACGGTACCTGTGCTTATATCAAACTCTGGTTTGATGCATCACCCCCCCTCTCCTTCCCCCTTAAGCAGGCATAGGAGTGTTTTCTAAATGTGAGACTCTGTTCTCTTGCCTAACTCAGTTCATGTGTAGCCATGTTTACAGGATCTTCCTAAGTGATATCTTATGATAAGTTTCTTTTCCTGTGTGACTTCTTTCACTTAGAATCATCGTACCTGAATCCACTCATTTTGCTGCTACTGGTCTTAGGACATTGATTTCATGGCTGAGGGATATTCCATCGTACGTAAGTTCCACAATGTTTGGAACCATTTTTATATTTCCTGGGATATTTCAGGTGTACCCAGGTTGAGGTTCCTGTAAGCAGTGCAGCCCTCAATTTGGGGGTGGCTCTGTCTTATGGATTTTCAGTTTTCCCAAGGTATATTCCCTAGACTGGAAGTGCCCTTGGCTCTGTAGCTCTGTTGTTTACTTGTTTTAGGGAACACAATGCACTCCTCCAGTGAGGCAGTTGGCAACTTACATCCCGCCCATCAGCATAACAAGGCTCCCTGTTCTCCAGGGCCTGTCTTGCCTTTCTGGTTTTTACACATTTTGTGGATGTCCCTTTTGACCGGTGGGAAGTGATACTTCTTTGTAGTGCAGATTTGCATTGCCCGCTTGCTTGCTTGGCCAAAAAGGGCGTATGCGTTTTCTCCTGAATATATTCAGGAGAAAACGCATACGCCCTTTTTGGCCAAGTGCATCATTGTCGAAGTTGTGCCCCTCTTCCTGTGCTTTACAGGCGATTCCAACGTACCTCTTGAAATCTGTTTCCTGCTATTCTGCCTCGCTTTCAAGTCCGCCTCGTTGCCTTCCCTCAACAGATTTTTGGACGATAGTTGGCCTTGATTACTCTGCCAGTTTGTGAATTGCTGTGCCCCTGAGCTCCATTTTTCAACTCGTTTTTTGTGAGCTGAACGCAAGTCCAAACTTTTGGTTCAGGACCTCTACTGGTTCCCGGGGGCTGGCTGAGACTTTGGTTAATTCTTCTTCCTGCCGGGAAATTAGAGTGACATGTGCCCATCCAAATGCCTAACAGCTACTCTCTCATTGGTTCTCCCCCTTCCCTTTCATCCTCTGCGAAATTGGCAACCTGTGCGAACCAGGAGCTTAAAGGGGCTGTCTCTCCAAGTTGGGAGATTGATAGGAAAGCAGTTGTAAAGTCAGACCGGAGCACCAGGAGAGGGACTCTTCGTTGAGTTTTAGAAACCTTTCGTATTCACAGTGTGTCCATTCTCTAGGTTTCCCGTACATGTTATAGCTGTAGTAATATTCCCTTCAACCTGGAGAGCTGGGACCCATGGAATGGGTGCCATGCATTATTGCTTTAAAGGGTCTGCATTTGCTCACCCAATCTCACCAATCCTCTCAGTCCCAAGTGTCCAGTCTTATGCCACATCCAGCTGTCATTGTAGATAGGGTCATTCCAGGTTGCATCAGAGACCCTGAAGGAATTGTAAAGAAATTCTCTGTTTCTTTGTTTTGTTTTTGAAATTCCTTTTTAGAGTGGGTTTGAGCTGATTCTCGCTGCCATGTTTATGCCAGTCTAGACACACTTGATTCCCTTACAGAGACATATCAATACATAGGTTTTAAGATTCTTACTAGTCAGATCTATTCCTCTGCGGGAAATATGGGGTTTTGAGTCCCTTTCACTGAGGAAGGTGTAGGTCTTGTCTATTGCATAGTTGGTTTTTGGAACGGTACCTGTGCTTATATCAAACTCTGGTTTGATGCATCACCCCCCCTCTCCTTCCCCCTTAAGCAGGCATAGGAGTGTTTTCTAAATGTGAGACTCTGTTCACTTGCCTAACTCAGTTCATGTGTAGCCATGTTTACAGGATCTTCCTAAGTGATATCTTATGATAAGTTTCTTTTCCTGTGTGACTTCTTTCACTTAGAATCATCGTACCTGAATCCACTCATTTTGCTGCTACTGGTCTTAGGACATTGATTTCATGGCTGAGGGATATTCCATCGTACGTAAGTTCCACAATGTTTGGAACCATTTTTATATTTCCTGGGATATTTCAGGTGTACCCAGGTTGAGGTTCCTGTAAGCAGTGCAGCCCTCAATTTGGGGGTGGCTCTGTCTTATGGATTTTCAGTTTTCCCAAGGTATATTCCCTAGACTGGAAGTGCCCTTGGCTCTGTAGCTCTGTTGTTTACTTGTTTTAGGGAACACAATGCACTCCTCCAGTGAGGCAGTTGGCAACTTACATCCCGCCCATCAGCATAACAAGGCTCCCTGTTCTCCAGGGCCTGTCTTGCCTTTCTGGTTTTTACACATTTTGTGGATGTCCCTTTTGACCGGTGGGAAGTGATACTTCTTTGTAGTGCAGATTTGCATTGCCCGCTTGCTTGCTTGGCCAAAAAGGGCGTATGCGTATTCTCCTGAATATATTCAGGAGAAAACGCATACGCCCTTTATGGCCAAGTGCATCATTGTCGAAGTTGTGCCCCTCTTCCTGTGCTTTACAGGCGATTCCAACGTACCTCTTGAAATCTGTTTCCTGCTATTCTGCCTCGCTTTCAAGTCCGCCTCGTTGCCTTCCCTCAACAGATTTTTGGACGATAGTTGGCCTTGATTACTCTGCCAGTTTGTGAATTGCTGTGCCCCTGAGCTCCATTTTTCAACTCGTTTTTTGTGAGCTGAACGCAAGTCCAAACTTTTGGTTCAGGACCTATACTGGTTCCCGGTGGGTGGCTGAGACTTTGGTTAATTCTTCTTCCTGCCGGGAAATTAGAGTGACATGTGCCCATCCAAATGCCTAACAGCTACTCTCTCATTGGTTCTCCCCCTTCCCTTTCATCCTCTGCGAAATTGGCAACCTGTGCGAACCAGGAGCTTAAAGGGGCTGTCTCTCCAAGTTGGGAGATTGATAGGAAAGCAGTTGGAAAGTCAGACCGGCGCACCACGAGAGGGACTCTTCGTTGAGTTTTAGAAACCTTTCGTATTCACAGTGTGTCCATTCTCTAGGTTTCCCGTACATGTTATAGCTGTAGTAATATTCCCTTCAACCTGGAGAGCTGGGACCCATGGAATGGGTGCCATGCATTATTGCTTTAAAGTGTCTGCATTTGCTCACCCAATCTCACCAATCCTCTCAGTCCCAAGTGTCCAGCCTTATGCCACATCCAGCTGTCATTGTAGATAGGGTCATTCCAGGTTGCATCAGAGACCCTGAAGGAATTGTAAAGAATTTCCCTGTTTCTTTGTTTTGTTTTTGAAATTCCTTTTTAGAGTGGGTTTGAGCTGATTCTCGCTGCCATGTTTATGCCAGTCTAGACACACTTGATTCCCTTACGGAGACATATCAATACATAGGTTTTAAGATTCTTACTAGTCAGATCTATTCCTCTGCGGGAAATATGGGGTTTTGAGTCCCTTTCACTGAGGAAGGTGTAGGTCTTGTCTATTCCATAGTTGGTTTTTGGAACGGTACCTGTGCTTATATCAAACTCTGGTTTGATGCATCACCCCCCCTCTCCTTCCCCCTTAAGCAGGCATAGGAGTGTTTTCTAAATGTGAGACTCTGTTCTCTTGCCTAACTCAGTTCATGTGTAGCCATGTTTACAGGATCTTCCTAAGTGATATCTTATGATAAGTTTCTTTTCCTGTGTGACTTCTTTCACTTAGAATCATCGTACCTGAATCCACTCATTTTGCTGCTACTGGTCTTAGGACATTGATTTCATGGCTGAGGGATATTCCATCGTACATAAGTTCCACAATGTTTGGAACCATTTTTATATTTCCTGGGATATTTCAGGTGTACCCAGGTTGAGGTTCCTGTAAGCAGTGCAGCCCTCAATTTGGGGGTGGCTCTGTCTTATGGATTTTCAGTTTTCCCAAGGTATATTCCCTAGACTGGAAGTGCCCTTGGCTCTGTAGCTCTGTTGTTTACTTGTTTTAGGGAACACAATGCACTCCTCCAGTGAGGCAGTTGGCAACTTACATCCCGCCCATCAGCATAACAAGGCTCCCTGTTCTCCAGGGCCTGTCTTGCCTTTCTGGTTTTTACACATTTTGTGGATGTCCCTTTTGACCGGTGGGAAGTGATACTTCTTTGTAGTGCAGATTTGCATTGCCCGCTTGCTTGCTTGGCCAAAAAGGGCGTATGCGTTTTCTCCTGAATATAATCAGGAGAAAATGCATACGCCCTTTTTGGCCAAGTGCATCATTGTCGAAGTTGTGCCCCTCTTCCTGTGCTTTACAGGCGATTCCAACGTACCTCTTGAAATCTGTTTCCTGCTATTCTGCCTCGCTTTCAAGTCCGCCTCGTTGCCTTCCCTCACCAGATTTTTGGACGATAGTTGGCCTTGATTACTCTGCCAGTTTGTGAATTGCTGTGCCCCTGAGCTCCATTTTTCAACTCGTTTTTTGTGAGCTGAACGCAAGTCCAAACTTTTGGTTCAGGACCTATACTGGTTCCCGGTGGGTGGCTGAGACTTTGGTTAATTCTTCTTCCTGCCGGGAAATTAGAGTGACATGTGCCCATCCAAATGCCTAACAGCTACTCTCTCATTGGTTCTCCCTCTTCCCTTTCATCCTCTGCGAAATTGGCAACCTGTGCCAACCAGGAGCTTAAAGGGGCTGTCTCTCCAAGTTGGGAGATTGATAGGAAAGCAGTTGGAAAGTCAGACCGGAGCACCACGAGAGGGACTCTTCGTTGAGTTTTAGAAACCTTTCGTATTCACAGTGTGTCCATTCTCTAGGTTTCCCGTACATGTTATAGCTGTAGTAATATTCCCTTCAACCTGTAGAGCTGGGACCCATGGAATGGGTGCCATGCATTATTGCTTTAAAGGGTCTGCATTTGCTCACCCAATCTCACCAATCCTCTCAGTCCCAAGTGTCCAGCCTTATGCCACATCCAGCTGTCATTGTAGATAGGGTCATTCCAGGTTGCATCAGAGACCCTGAAGGAATTGTAAAGAATTTCCCTGTTTCTTTGTTTTGTTTTTGAAATTCCTTTTTAGAGTGGGTTTGAGCTGATTCTCGCTGCCATGTTTATGCCAGTCTAGACACACTTGATTCCCTTACGGAGACATATCAATACATAGGTTTTAAGATTCTTACTAGTCAGATCTATTCCTCTGCGGGAAATATGGGGTTTTGAGTCCCTTTCACTGAGGAAGGTGTAGGTCTTGTCTATTCCATAGTTGGTTTTTGGAACGGTACCTGTGCTTATATCAAACTCTGGTTTGATGCATCACCCACCCTCTCCTTCCCCCTTAAGCAGGCATAGGAGTGTTTTCTAAATGTGAGACTCTGTTCTCTTGCCTAACTCAGTTCATGTGTAGCCATGTTTACAGGATCTTCCTAAGTGATATCTTATGATAAGTTTCTTTTCCTGTGTGACTTCTTTCACTTAGAATCATCGTACCTGAATCCACTCATGTTGCTGCTACTGGTCTTATGACATTGATTTCATGGCTGAGGGATATTCCATCGTACGTAAGTTCCACAATGTTTGGAACCATTTTTATATTTCCTGGGATATTTCAGTTGTACCCAGGTTGAGGTTCCTGTAAGCAGTGCAGCCCTCAATTTGGGGGTGGCTCTGTCTTATGGATTTTCAGTTTTCCCAAGGTATATTCCCTAGACTGGAAGTGCCCTTGGCTCTGTAGCTCTGTTGTTTACTTGTTTTAGGGAACACAATGCACTCCTCCAGTGAGGCAGTTGGCAACTTACATCCCGCCCATCAGCATAACAAGGCTCCCTGTTCTCCAGGGCCTGTCTTGCCTTTCTGGTTTTTACACATTTTGTGGATGTCCCTTTTGACCGGTGGGAAGTGATACTTCTTTGTAGTGCAGATTTGCATTGCCCGCTTGCTTGCTTGGCCAAAAAGAGCATATGAGTTTTCTCCTGAATATATTCAGGAGAAAACGCATACGCCCTTTTTGGCCAAGTGCATCATTGTCGAAGTTGTGCCCCTCTTCCTGTGCTTTACAGGCGATTCCAACGTACCTCTTGAAATCTGTTTCCTGCTATTCTGCCTCGCTTTCAAGTCCGCCTCGTTGCCTTCCCTCAACAGATTTTTGGACGATAGTTGGCCTTGATTACTCTGCCAGTTTGTGAATTGCTGTGCCCCTGAGCTCCATTTTTCAACTCGTTTTTTGTGAGCTGAACGCAAGTCCAAACTTTTGGTTCAGGACCTATACTGGTTCCCGGTGGGTGGCTGAGACTTTGGTTAATTCTTCTTCCTGCCAGGAAATTAGAGTGACATGTGCCCAACGAAATGCCTAACAGCTACTCTCTCATTGGTTCTCCCTCTTCCCTTTCATCCTCTGCCAAATTGGCAACCTGTGTGAACCAGGAGCTTAAAGGGGCTGTCTCTCCAAGTTGGGAGATTGATAGGAAAGCAGTTGGAAAGTCAAACCGGAGCACCAGGAGAGGGACTCTTCGTTGAGTTTTAGAAACCTTTCGTATTCACAGTGTGTCCATTCTCTAGGTTTCCCGTACATGTTATAGCTTTAGTAATATTCCCTTCAACCTGGAGAGCTGGGACCCATGGAATGGGTGCCATGCATTATTGCTTTAAAGGGTCTGCATTTGCTCACCCAATCTCACCAATCCTCTCAGTCCCAAGTGTCCAGCCTTATGCCACATCCAGCTGTCATTGTAGATAGGGTCATTCCAGGTTGCATCAGAGACCCTGAAGGAATTGTAAAGAAATTCCCTGTTTCTTTGTTTTGTTTTTGAAATTCCTTTTTAGAGTGGGTTTGAGCTGATTCTCGCTGCCATGTTTATGCCAGTCTAGACACACTTGATTCCCTTACGGAGACATATCAATACATAGGTTTTAAGATTCTTACTAGTCAGATCTATTCCTCTGCGGGAAATATGGGGTTTTGAGTCCCTTTCACTGAGGAAGGTGTAGGTCTTTTCTATTCCATAGTTGGTTTTTGGAACGGTACCTGTGCTTATATCAAACTCTGGTTTGATGCATCACCCCCCCTCTCCTTCCCCCTTAAGCAGGCATAGGAGTGTTTTCTAAATGTGAGACTCTGTTCTCTTGCCTAACTCAGTTCATGTGTAGCCATGTTTACAGGATCTTCCTAAGTGATATCTTATGATAAGTTTCTTTTCCTGTGTGACTTCTTTCACTTAGAATCATCGTACCTGAATCCACTCATTTTGCTGCTACTGGTCTTAGGACATTGATTTCATGGCTGAGGGATATTCCATCGTACGTAAGTTCCACAATATTTGGAACCATTTTTATATTTCCTGGGATATTTCAGGTGTACCCAGGTTGAGGTTCCTGTAAGCAGTGCAGCCCTCAATTTGGGGGTGGCTCTGTCTTATGGATTTTCAGTTTTCCCAAGGTATATTCCCTAGACTGGTAGTGCCCTTGGCTCTGTAGCTCTGTTGTTTACTTGTTTTAGGGAACACAATGCACTCCTCCAGTGAGGCAGTTGGCAACTTACATCCCGCCCATCAGCATAACAAGGCTCCCTGTTCTCCAGGGCCTGCCTTGCCTTTCTGGTTTTTACACATTTTGTGGATGTCCCTTTTGACCGGTGGGAAGTGATACTTCTTTGTAGTGCAGATTTGCATTGCCCGCTTGCTTGCTTGGCCAAAAAGGGCGTATGCGTTTTCTCCTGAATATATTCAGGAGAAAACGCATACGCCCTTTTTGGCCAAGTGCATCATTGTCGAAGTTGTGCCCCTCTTCCTGTGCTTTACAGGCGATTCCAACGTACCTCTTGAAATCTCTTTCCTGCTATTCTGCCTCGCTTTCAAGTCCGCCTCGTTGCCTTCCCTCAACAGATTTTTGGACGATAGTTGGCCTTGATTACTCTGCCAGTTTGTGAATTGCTGTGCCCCTGAGCTCCATTTTTCAACTCGTTTTTTGTGAGCTGAACGCAAGTCCAAACTTTTGGTTCAGGACCTATACTGGTTCCCGGTGGGTGGCTGAGACTTTGGTTAATTCTTCTTCCTGCCAGGAAATTAGAGTGACATGTGCCCAACCAAATGCCTAACAGCTACTCTCTCATTGGTTCTCCCTCTTCCCTTTCATCCTCTGCCAAATTGGCAACCTGTGCGAACCAGGAGCTTAAAGGGGCTGTCTCTCCAAGTTGGGAGATTGATAGGAAAGCAGTTGGAAAGTCAAACCGGAGAACCAGGAGAGGGACTCTTCGTTGAGTTTTAGAAACCTTTCGTATTCACAGTGTGTCCATTCTCTAGGTTTCCCGTACATGTTATAGCTGTAGTAATATTCCCTTCAACCTGGAGAGCTGGGACCCATGGAATGGGTGCCATGCATTATTGCTTTAAAGGGTCTGCATTTGCTCACCCAATCTCACCAATCCTCTCAGTCCCAAGTGTCCAGCCTTATGCCACATCCAGCTGTCATTGTAGATAGGGTCATTCCAGGTTGCATCAGAGACCCTGAAGGAATTGTAAAGAATTTCCCTGTTTCTTTGTTTTGTTTTTGAAATTCCTTTTTAGAGTGGGTTTGAGCTGATTCTCGCTGCCATGTTTATGCCAGTCTAGACACACTTGATTCCCTTACGGAGACATATCAATACATAGGTTTTAAGATTCTTACTAGTCAGATCTATTCCTCTGCGGGAAATATGGGGTTTTGAGTCCCTTTCACTGAGGAAGGTGTAGGTCTTGTCTATTCCATAGTTGGTTTTTGGAACGGTACCTGTGCTTATATCAAACTCTGGTTTGATGCATCACCCCCCCTCTCCTTCCCCCTTAAGCAGGCATAGGAGTGTTTTCTAAATGTGAGACTCTGTTCTCTTGCCTAACTCAGTTCATGTGTAGCCATGTTTACAGGATCTTCCTAAGTGATATCTTATGATAAGTTTCTTTTCCTGTGTGACTTCTTTCACTTAGAATCATCGTACCTGAATCCACTCATTTTGCTGCTACTGGTCTTAGGACATTGATTTCATGGCTGAGGGATATTCCATCGTACGTAAGTTCCACAATGTTTGGAAACATTTTTATATTTCCTGGGATATTTCAGGTGTACCCAGGTTGAGGTTCCTGTAAGCAGTGCAGCCCTCAATTTGGGGCTGGCTCTGTCTTACGGATTTTCAGTTTTCCCAAGGTATATTCCCTAGACTGGACGTGCCCTTGGCTCTGTAGCTCTGTTGTTTACTTGTTTTAGGGAACACAATGCACTCCTCCAGTGAGGCAGTTGGCAACTTACATCCCGCCCATCAGCATAACAAGGCTCCCTGTTCTCCAGGGCCTGTCTTGCCTTTCTGGTTTTTACACATTTTGTGGATGTCCCTTTTGACCGGTGGGAAGTGATACTTCTTTGTAGTGCAGATTTGCATTGCCCGCTTGCTTGCTTGGCCAAAAAGGGCGTATGCGTTTTCTCCTGAATATATTCAGGAGAAAACGCATACGCCCTTTTTGGCCAAGTGCATCATTGTCGAAGTTGTGCCCCTCTTCCTGTGCTTTACAGGCGATTCCAACGTACCTCTTGAAATCTGTTTCCTGCTATTCTGCCTCGCTTTCAAGTGCGCCTCGTGGCCTTCCCTCAACAGATTTTTGGACGATAGTTGGCCTTGATTACTCTGCCAGTTTGTGAATTGCTGTGCCCCTGAGCTCCATTTTTCAACTCGTTTTTTGTGAGCTGAACGCAAGTCCAAACTTTTGGTTCAGGACCTATACTGGTTCCGGGTGGGTGGCTGAGACTTTGGTTAATTCTTCTTCCTGGCAGGAAATTAGAGTGACATGTGCCCAACCAAATGCCTAACAGCTACTCTCTCATTGGTTCTCCCTCTTCCCTTTCATCCTCTGCCAAATTGGCAACCTGTGCGAATCAGGAGCTTAAAGGGGCTGTCTCTCCAAGTTGGGAGATTGATAGGAAAGCAGTTGGAAAGTCAAACCGGAGCACCAGGAGAGGGACTCTTCGTTGAGTTTTAGAAACCTTTCGTATTCACAGTGTGTCCATTCTCTAGGTTTCCCGTACATGTTATAGCTGTAGTAATATTCCCTTCAACCTGGAGAGCTGGGACCCATGGAATGGGTGCCATGCATTATTGCTTTAAAGGGTCTGCATTTGCTCACCCAATCTCACCAATCCTCTCAGTCGCAAGTGTCCAGCCTTATGCCACATCCAGCTGTCATTGTAGATAGGGTCATTCCAGGTTGCATCAGAGACCCTGAAGGAATTGTAAAGAATTTCCCTGTTTCTTTGTTTTGTTTTTGAAATTCCTTTTTAGAGTGGGTTTGAGCTGATTCTCGCTGCCATGTTTATGCCAGTCTAGACACACTTGATTCCCTTACGGAGACATATCAATACATAGGTTTTAAGATTCTTACTAGTCAGATCTATTCCTCTGCGGGAAATATGGGGTTTTGAGTCCCTTTCACTGAGGAAGGTGTAGGTCTTGTCTATTCCATAGTTGGTTTTTGGAACGGTACCTGTGCTTATATCAAACTCTGGTTTGATGCATCACCCCCCCTCTCCTTCCCCCTTAAGCAGGCATAGGAGTGTTTTCTAAATGTGAGACTCTGTTCTCTTGCCTAACTCAGTTCATGTGTAGCCATGTTTACAGGATCTTCCTAAGTGATATCTTATGATAAGTTTCTTTTCCTGTGTGACTTCTTTCACTTAGAATCATCGTACCTGAATCCACTCATTTTGCTGCTACTGGTCTTATGACATTGATTTCATGGCTGAGGGATATTCCATCGAACGTAAGTTCCACAATGTTTGGAACCATTTTTATATTTCCTGGGATATTTCAGGTGTACCCAGGTTGAGGTTCCTGTAAGCAGTGCAGCCCTCAATTTGGGGCTGGCTCTGTCTTATGGATTTTCAGTTTTCCCAAGGTATATTCCCTAGACTGGAAGTGCCCTTGGCTCTGTAGCTCTGTTGTTTACTTGTTTTAGGGAACACAATGCACTCCTCCAGTGAGGCAATTGGCAACTTACATCCCACCCATCAGCATAACAAGGCTCCCTGTTCTCCAGGGCCTGTCTTGCCTTTCTGGTTTTTACACATATTGTGGATGTCCCTTTTGACCGGTGGGAAGTGATACTTCTTTGTAGTGCAGATTTGCATTGCCCGCTTGCTTGCTTGGCCAAAAAGAGCGTATGCGTTTTCTCCTGAATATATTCAGGAGAAAACGCATACGCCCTGTTTGGCCAAGTGCATCATTGTCGAAGTTGTGCCCCTCTTCCTGTGCTTTACAGGCGATTCCAACGTACCTCTTGAAATCTGTTTCCTGCTATTCTGCCTCGCTTTCAAGTCCGCCTCGTTGCCTTCCCTCAACAGATTTTTGGACGATAGTTGGCCTTGATTACTCTGCCAGTTTGTGAATTGCTGTGCCCCTGAGCTCCATTTTTCAACTCGTTTTTTGTGAGCTGAACGCAAGTCCAAACTTTTGGTTCAGGACCTATACTGGTTCCCGGTGGGTGGCTGAGACTTTGGTTAATTCTCCTTCCTGCCGGGAAATTAGAGTGACATGTGCCCAACCAAATGCCTAACAGCTACTCTCTCATTGGTTCTCCCTCTTCCCTTTCATCCTCTGCCAAATTGGCAACCTGTGCGAACCAGGAGCTTAAAGGGGCTGTCTCTCCAAGTTGGGAGATTGATAGGAAAGCAGTTGGAAAGTCAAACCGGAGCACCAGGAGAGGGACTCTTCGTTGAGTTTTAGAAACCTTTCGTATTCACAGTGTGTCCATTCTCTAGGTTTCCCGTACATGTTATAGCTGTAGTAATATTCCCTTCAACCTGGAGAGCTGGGACCCATGGAATGGGTGCCATGCATTATTGCTTTAAAGGGTCTGCATTTGCTCACCCAATCTCACCAATCCTCTCAGTCCCAAGTGTCCAGCCTTATGCCACATCCAGCTGTCATTGTAGATAGGGTCATTCCAGGTTGCATCAGAGACCCTGAAGGAATTGTAAAGAATTTCCCTGTTTCTTTGTTTTGGTTTTGAAATTCCTTTTTAGAGTGGGTTTGAGCTGATTCTCGCTGCCATGTTTATGCCAGTCTAGACACACTTGATTCCCTTACGGAGACATATCAATACATAGGTTTTAAGATTCTTACTAGTCAGATCTATTCCTCTGCGGGAAATATGGGGTTTTGAGTCCCTTTCACTGAGGAAGGTGTAGGTCTTGTCTATTCCATAGTTGGTTTTTGGAACGGTACCTGTGCTTATATCAAACTCTGGTTTGATGCATCACCCCCCCTCTCCTTCCCCCTTAAGCAGGCATAGGAGTGTTTTCTAAATGTGAGACTCTGTTCTCTTGCCTAACTCAGTTCATGTGTAGCCATGTTTACAGGATCTTCCTAAGTGATATCTTATGATAAGTTTCTTTTCCTGTGTGACTTCTTTCACTTAGAATCATCGTACCTGAATCCACTCATTTTGCTGCTACTGGTCTTAGGACATTGATTTCATGGCTGAGGGATATTCCATCGTACGTAAGTTCCACAATGTTTGGAACCATTTTTATATTTCCTGGGATATTTCAGGTGTACCCAGGTTGAGGTTCCTGTAAGCAGTGCAGCCCTCAATTTGGGGCTGGCTCTGTCTTATGGATTTTCAGTTTTCCCAAGGTATATTCCCTAGACTGGAAGTGCCCTTGGCTCTGTAGCTCTGTTGTTTACTTGTTTTAGGGAACACAATGCACTCCTCCAGTGAGGCAGTTGGCAACTTACATCCCGCCCATCAGCATAACAAGGCTCCCTGTTCTCCAGGGCCTGCCTTGCCTTTCTGGTGTTTACGCATTTTGTGGATGTCCATTTTGACCGGTGGGAAGTGATACTTCTTTGTAGTGCAGATTTGCATTGCCCGCTTGCTTGCTTGGCCAAAAAGAGCGTATGCGTTTTCTCCTGAATATATTCAGGAGAAAACGCATACGCCCTTTTTGGCCAAGTGCATCATTGTCGAAGTTGTGCCCCTCTTCCTGTGCTTTACAGGCGATTCCAACGTACCTCTTGAAATCTGTTTCCTGCTATTCTGCCTCGCTTTCAAGTCCGCCTCGTTGCCTTCCCTCAACAGATTTTTGGACGATAGTTGGCCTTGATTACTCTGCCAGTTTGTGAATTGCTGTGCCCCTGAGCTCCGTTTTTCAACTCGTTTTTTGTGAGCTGAACGCAAGTCCAAACTTTTGGTTCAGGACCTATACTGGTTCCCGGTGGGTGGCTGAGACTTTGGTTAATTCTTCTTCCTGCCAGGAAATTAGAGTGACATGTGCCCAACCAAATGCCTAACAGCTACTCTCTCATTGGTTCTCCCTCTTCCCTTTCATCCTCTGCCAAATTGGCAACCTGTGCGAACCAGGAGCTTAAAGGGGCTGTCTCTCCAAGTTGGGAGATTGATAGGAAAGCAGTTGGAAAGTCAAACCGGAGCACCAGGAGAGGGACTCTTCGTTGAGTTTTAGAAACCTTTCGTATTCACAGTGTGTCCATTCTCTAGGTTTCCCGTACATGTTATAGCTGTAGTAATATTCCCTTCAACCTGGAGAGCTGGGACCCATGGAATGGGTGCCATGCATTATTGCTTTAAAGGGTCTGCATTTGCTCACCCAATCTCACCAATCCTCTCAGTCCCAAGTGTCCAGCCTTATGCCACATCCAGCTGTCATTGTAGATAGGGTCATTCCAGGTTGCATCAGAGACCCTGAAGGAATTGTAAAGAATTTCCCTGTTTCTTTGTTTTGTTTTTGAAATTCCTTTTTAGAGTGGGTTTGAGCTGATTCTCGCTGCCATGTTTATGCCAGTCTAGACACACTTGATTCCCTTACGGAGACATATCAATACATAGGTTTTAAGATTCTTACTAGTCAGATCTATTCCTCTGCGGGAAATATGGGGTTTTGAGTCCCTTTCACTGAGGAAGGTGTAGGTCTTGTCTATTCCATAGTTGGTTTTTGGAACGGTACCTGTGCTTATATCAAACTCTGGTTTGATGCATCACCCCCCCTCTCCTTCCCCCTTAAGCAGGCATAGGAGTGTTTTCTAAATGTGAGACTCTGTTCTCTTGCCTAACTCAGTTCATGTGTAGCCATGTTTACAGGATCTTCCTAAGTGATATCTTATGATAAGTTTCTTTTCCTGTGTGACTTCTTTCACTTAGAATCATCGTACCTGAATCCACTCATTTTGCTGCTACTGGTCTTAGGACATTGATTTCATGGCTGAGGGATATTCCATCGAATGTAAGTTCCACAATGTTTGGAACCATTTTTATATTTCCTGGGATATTTCAGGTGTACCCAGGTTGAGGTTCCTGTAAGCAGTGCAGCCCTCAATTTGGGGCTGGCTCTGTCTTATGGATTTTCAGTTTTCCCAAGGTATATTCCCTAGACTGGAAGTGCCCTTGGCTCTGTAGCTCTGTTGTTTACTTGTTTTAGGGAACACAATGCACTCCTCCAGTGAGGCAGTTGGCAACTTACATCCCGCCCATCAGCATAACAAGGCTCCCTGTTCTCCAGGGCCTGCCTTGCCTTTCTGGTTTTTACACATTTTGTGGATGTCCCTTTTGACCGGTGGGAAGTGATACTTCTTTGTAGTGCAGATTTGCATTGCCCGCTTGCTTGCTTGGCCAAAAAGGGCGTATGCGTTTTCTCCTGAATATATTCAGGAGAAAACGCATACGCCCTTTTTGGCCAAGTGCATCATTGTCGAAGTTGTGCCCCTCTTCCTGTGCTTTACAGGCGATTCCAACGTACCTCTTGAAATCTCTTTCCTGCTATTCTGCCTCGCTTTCAAGTCCGCCTCGTTGCCTTCCCTCAACAGATTTTTGGACGATAGTTGGCCTTGATTACTCTGCCAGTTTGTGAATTGCTGTGCCCCTGAGCTCCATTTTTCAACTCGTTTTTTGTGAGCTGAACGCAAGTCCAAACTTTTGGTTCAGGACCTATACTGGTTCCCGGTGGGTGGCTGAGACTTTGGTTAATTCTTCTTCCTGCCAGGAAATTAGAGTGACATGTGCCCAACCAAATGCCTAACAGCTACTCTCTCATTGGTTCTCCCTCTTCCCTTTCATCCTCTGCCAAATTGGCAACCTGTGCGAACCAGGAGCTTAAAGGGGCTGTCTCTCCAAGTTGGGAGATTGATAGGAAAGCAGTTGGAAAGTCAAACCGGAGAACCAGGAGAGGGACTCTTCGTTGAGTTTTAGAAACCTTTCGTATTCACAGTGTGTCCATTCTCTAGGTTTCCCGTACATGTTATAGCTGTAGTAATATTCCCTTCAACCTGGAGAGCTGGGACCCATGGAATGGGTGCCATGCATTATTGCTTTAAAGGGTCTGCATTTGCTCACCCAATCTCACCAATCCTCTCAGTCCCAAGTGTCCAGCCTTATGCCACATCCAGCTGTCATTGTAGATAGGGTCATTCCAGGTTGCATCAGAGACCCTGAAGGAATTGTAAAGAATTTCCCTGTTTCTTTGTTTTGTTTTTGAAATTCCTTTTTAGAGTGGGTTTGAGCTGATTCTCGCTGCCATGTTTATGCCAGTCTAGACACACTTGATTCCCTTACGGAGACATATCAATACATAGGTTTTAAGATTCTTACTAGTCAGATCTATTCCTCTTCGGGAAATATGGGGTTTTGAGTCCCTTTCACTGAGGAAGGTGTAGGTCTTGTCTATTCCATAGTTGGTTTTTGGAACGGTACCTGTGCTTATATCAAACTCTGGTTTGATGCATCACCCCCCCAATCCTTCCCCCTTAAGCAGGCATAGGAGTGTTTTCTAAATGTGAGACTCTGTTCTCTTGCCTAAATCAGTTCATGTGTAGCCATGTTTACAGGATCTTCCTAAGTGATATCTTATGATAAGTTTCTTTTCCTGTGTGACTTCTTTCACTTAGAATCATCGTACCTGAATCCACTCATTTTGCTGCTACTGGTCTTAGGACATTGATTTCATGGCTGAGGGATAATCCATCGTACGTAAGTTCCACAATGTTTGGAACCATTTTTATATTTCCTGGGATATTTCAGGTGTACCCAGGTTGAGGTTCCTGTAAGCAGTGCAGCCCTCAATTTGGGGCTGGCTCTGTCTTATGGATTTTCAGTTTTCCCAAGGTATATTCCCTAGACTGGAAGTGCCCTTGGCTCTGTAGCTCTGTTGTTTACTTGTTTTAGGGAACACAATGCACTCCTCCAGTGAGGCAGTTGGCAACTTACATCCCGCCCATCAGCATAACAAGGCTCCCTGTTCTCCAGGGCCTGCCTTTCCTTTCTGGTTTTTACACATTTTGTGGATGTCCCTTTTGACCGGTGGGAAGTGATACTTCTTTGTAGTGCAGATTTGCATTGCCCGCTTGCTTGCTTGGCCAAAAAGGGCGTATGCGTTTTCTCCTGAATATATTCAGGAGAAAACGCATACGCCCTTTTTGGCCAAGTGCATCATTGTCGAAGTTGTGCCCCTCTTCCTGTGCTTTACAGGCGATTCCAACGTACCTCTTGAAATCTGTTTCCTGCTATTCTGCCTCGCTTTCAAGTCCGCCTCGTTGCCTTCCCTCAACAGGTTTTTGGACGATAGTTGGCCTTGATTACTCTGCCAGTTTGTGAATTGCTGTGCCCCTGAGCTCCATTTTTCAACTCGTTTTTTGTGAGCTGAACGCAAGTCCAAACTTTTGGTTCAGGACCTATACTGGTTCCCGGTGGGTGGCTGAGACTTTGGTTAATTCTTCTTCCTGCCAGGAAATTAGAGTGACATGTGCCCAACCAAATGCCTAACAGCTACTCTCTCATTGGTTCTCCCTCTTCCCTTTCATCCTCTGCCAAATTGGCAACCTGTGCGAACCAGGAGCTTAAAGGGGCTGTCTCTCCAAGTTGGGAGATTGATAGGAAAGCAGTTGGAAAGTCAAACCGGAGCACCAGGAGAGGGACTCTTCGTTGAGTTTTAGAAACCTTTCGTATTCACAGTGTGTCCATTCTCTCGGTTTCCCGTACATGTTATAGCTGTAGTAATGTTCCCTTCAACCTGGAGAGCTGGGACCCATGGAATGGGTGCCATGCATTATTGCTTTAAAGGGTCTGCATTTGCTCACCCAATCTCACCAATCCTCTCAGTCGCAAGTGTCCAGCCTTATGCCACATGAAGCTGTCATTGTAGATAGGGTCATTCCAGGTTGCATCAGAGACCCTGAAGGAATTGTAAAGAATTTCCCTGTTTCTTTGTTTTGTTTTTGAAATTCCTTTTTAGAGTGGGTTTGAGCTGATTCTCGCTGCCATGTTTATGCCAGTCTAGACACACTTGATTCCCTTACGGAGACATATCAATACATAGGTTTTAAGATTCTTACTAGTCAGATCTATTCCTCTGCGGGAAATATGGGGTTTTGAGTCCCTTTCACTGAGGAAGGTGTAGGTCTTGTCTATTCCATAGTTGGTTTTTGGAACGGTACCTGTGCTTATATCAAACTCTGGTTTGATTCATCACCCCCCCTCTCCTTCCCCCTTAAGCAGGCATAGGAGTGTTTTCTAAATGTGAGACTCTGTTCTCTTGCCTAACTCAGTTCGTGTGTAGCCATGTTTACAGGATCTTCCTAAGTGATATCTTATGATAAGTTTCTTTTCCTGTGTGACTTCGTTCACTTAGAATCATCGTACCTGAATCCACTCATTTTGCTGCTACTGGTCTTAGGACATTGATTTCATGGCTGAGGGATATTCCATCGTACGTAAGTTCCACAATGTTTGGAAACATTTTTATATTTCCTGGGATATTTCAGGTGTACCCAGGTTGAGGTTCCTGTAAGCAGTGCAGCCCTCAATTTGGGGCTGGCTCTGTCTTATGGATTTTCAGTTTTCCCAAGGTATATTCCCTAGACTGGAAGTGCCCTTGGCTCTGTAGCTCTGTTGTTTACTTGTTTTAGGGAACACAATGCACTCCTCCAGTGAGGCAGTTGGCAACTTACATCCCGCCCATCAGCATAACAAGGCTCCCTGTTCTCCAGGGCCTGCCTTGCCTTTCTGGTTTTTACGCATTTTGTGGATGTCCCTTTTGACCGGTGGGAAGTGATACTTCTTTGTAGTGCAGATTTGCATTGCCCGCTTGCTTGCTTGGCCAAAAAGAGCGTATGCGTTTTCTCCTGAATATATTCAGGAGAAAACGCATACGCCCTTTTTGGCCAAGTGCATCATTGTCGAAGTTGTGCCCCTCTTCCTGTGCTTTACAGGCGATTCCAACGTACCTCTTGAAATCTGTTTCCTGCTATTCTGCCTCGCTTTCAAGTCCGCCTCGTTGCCTTCCCTCAACAGATTTTTGGACGATAGTTGGCCTTGATTACTCTGCCAGTTTGTGAATTGCTGTGCCCCTGAGCTCCATTTTTCAACTCGTTTTTTGTGAGCTGAACGCAAGTCCAAACTTTTGGTTCAGGACCTATACTGGTTCCCGGTGGGTGGCTGAGACTTTGGTTAATTCTTCTTCCTGCCAGGAAATTAGAGTGACATGTGCCCAACCAAATGCCTAACAGCTACTCTCTCATTGGTTCTCCCTCTTCCCTTTCATCCTCTGCCAAATTGGCAACCTGTGCGAACCAGGAGCTTAAAGGGGCTGTCTCTCCAAGTTGGGAGATTGATAGGAAAGCAGTTGGAAAGTCAAACCGGAGCACCAGGAGAGGGACTCTTCGTTGAGTTTTAGAAACCTTTCGTATTCACAGTGTGTCCATTCTCTAGGTTTCCCGTACATGTTATAGCTGTAGTAATATTCCCTTCAACCTGGAGAGCTGGGACCCATGGAATGCGTGCCATGCATTATTGCTTTAAAGGGTCTGCATTTGCTCACCCAATCTCACCAATCCTCTCAGTCGCAAGTGTCCAGCCTTATGCCACATCCAGCTGTCATTGTAGATAGGGTCATTCCAGGTTGCATCAGAGACCCTGAAGGAATTGTAAAGAATTTCCCTGTTTCTTTGTTTTGTTTTTGAAATTCCTTTTTAGAGTGGGTTTGAGCTGATTCTCGCTGCCATGTTTATGCCAGTCTAGACACACTTGATTCCCTTACGGAGACATATCAATACATAGGTTTTAAGATTCTTACTAGTCAGATCTATTCCTCTGCGGGAAATATGGGGTTTTGAGTCCCTTTCACTGAGGAAGGTGTAGGTCTTGTCTATTCCATAGTTGGTTTTTGGAACGGTACCTGTGCTTATATCAAACTCTGGTTTGATGCATCACCCCCCCTCTCCTTCCCCCTTAAGCAGGCATAGGAGTGTTTTCTAAATGTGAGACTCTGTTCTCTTGCCTAACTCAGTTCATGTGTAGCCATGTTTACAGGATCTTCCTAAGTGATATCTTATGATAAGTTTCTTTTCCTGTGTGACTTCTTTCACTTAGAATCATCGTACCTGAATCCACTCATTTTGCTGCTACTGGTCTTAGGACATTGATTTCATGGCTGAGGGATATTCCATCGAATGTAAGTTCCACAATGTTTGGAACCATTTTTATATTTCCTGGGATATTTCAGGTGTACCCAGGTTGAGGTTCCTGTAAGCAGTGCAGCCCTCAATTTGGGGCTGGCTCTGTCTTATGGATTTTCAGTTTTCCCAAGGTATATTCCCTAGACTGGAAGTGCCCTTGGCTCTGTAGCTCTGTTGTTTACTTGTTTTAGGGAACACAATGCACTCCTCCAGTGAGGCAGTTGGCAACTTACATCCCGCCCATCAGCATAACAAGGCTCCCTGTTCTCCAGGGCCTGTCTTGCCTTTCTGGTTTTTACACATTTTGTGGATGTCCCTTTTGACCGGTGGGAAGTGATACTTCTTTGTAGTGCAGATTTGCATTGCCCGCTTGCTTGCTTGGCCAAAAAGGGCGTATGCGTTTTCTCCTGAATATATTCAGGAGAAAACGCATACGCCCTTTTTGGCCAAGTGCATCATTGTCGAAGTTGTGCCCCTCTTCCTGTGCTTTACAGGCGATTCCAACGTACCTCTTGAAATCTGTTTCCTGCTATTCTGCCTCGCTTTCAAGTCCGCCTCGTTGCCTTCCCTCAACAGATTTTTGGACGATAGTTGGCCTTGATTACTCTGCCAGTTTGTGAATTGCTGTGCCCCTGAGCTCCATTTTTCAACTCGTTTTTTGTGAGCTGAACGCAAGTCCAAACTTTTGGTTCAGGACCTATACTGGTTCCCGGTGGGTGGCTGAGACTTTGGTTAATTCTTCTTCCTGCCAGGAAATTAGAGTGACATGTGCCCAACCAAATGCCTAACAGCTACTCTCTCATTGGTTCTCCCTCTTCCCTTTCATCCTCTGCCAAATTGGCAACCTGTGCGAACCAGGAGCTTAAAGGGGCTGTCTCTCCAAGTTGGGAGATTGATAGGAAAGCAGTTGGAAAGTCAAACCGGAGAACCAGGAGAGGGACTCTTCGTTGAGTTTTAGAAACCTTTCGTATTCACAGTGTGTCCATTCTCTAGGTTTCCCGTACATGTTATAGCTGTAGTAATATTCCCTTCAACCTGGAGAGCTGGGACCCATGGAATGGGTGCCATGCATTATTGCTTTAAAGGGTCTGCATTTGCTCACCCAATCTCACCAATCCTCTCAGTCCCAAGTGTCCAGCCTTATGCCACATCCAGCTGTCATTGTAGATAGGGTCATTCCAGGTTGCATCAGAGACCCTGAAGGAATTGTAAAGAATTTCCCTGTTTCTTTGTTTTGTTTTTGAAATTCCTTTTTAGAGTGGGTTTGAGCTGATTCTCGCTGCCATGTTTATGCCAGTCTAGACACACTTGATTCCCTTACGGAGACATATCAATACATAGGTTTTAAGATTCTTACTAGTCAGATCTATTCCTCTGCGGGAAATATGGGGTTTTGAGTCCCTTTCACTGAGGAAGGTGTAGGTCTTGTCTATTCCATAGTTGGTTTTTGGAACGGTACCTGTGCTTATATCAAACTCTGGTTTGATGCATCACCCCCCCTCTCCTTCCCCCTTAAGCAGGCATAGGAGTGTTTTCTAAATGTGAGACTCTGTTCTCTTGCCTAACTCAGTTCATGTGTAGCCATGTTTACAGGATCTTCCTAAGTGATATCTTATGATAAGTTTCTTTTCCTGTGTGACTTCTTTCACTTAGAATCATCGTACCTGAATCCTCTCATTTTGCTGCTACTGGTCTTAGGACATTGATTTCATGGCTGAGGGATATTCCATCGTACGTAAGTTCCACAATGTTTGGAACCATTTTTATATTTCCTGGGATATTTCAGGTGTACCCAGGTTGAGGTTCCTGTAAGCAGTGCAGCCCTCAATTTGGGGCTGGCTCTGTCTTATGGATTTTCAGTTTTCCCAAGGTATATTCCCTAGACTGGAAGTGCCCTTGGCTCTGTAGCTCTGTTGTTTACTTGTTTTAGGGAACACAATGCACTCCTCCAGTGAGGCAGTTGGCAACTTACATCCCGCCCATCAGCATAACAAGGCTCCCTGTTCTCCAGGGCCTGCCTTGCCTTTCTGGTTTTTACACATTTTGTGGATGTCCCTTTTGACCGGTGGGAAGTGATACTTCTTTGTAGTGCAGATTTGCATTGCCTGCTTGCTTGCTTGGCCAAAAAGCGCGTATGCGTTTTCTCCTGAATATATTCAGGAGAAAACGCATACGCCCTTTTTGGCCAAGTGCATCATTGTCGAAGTTGTGCCCCTCTTCCTGTGCTTTACAGGCGATTCCAACGTACCTCTTGAAATCTGTTTCCTGCTATTCTGCCTCGCTTTCAAGTCCGCCTCGTTGCCTTCCCTCAACAGATTTTTGGACGATAGTTGGCCTTGATTACTCTGCCAGTTTGTGAATTGCTGTGCCCCTGAGCTCCATTTTTCAACTCGTTTTTTGTGAGCTGAACGCAAGTCCAAACTTTTGGTTCAGGACCTATACTGGTTCCCGGTGGGTGGCTGAGACTTTGGTTAATTCTTCTTCCTGCCAGGAAATTAGAGTGACATGTGCCCAACCAAATGCCTAACAGCTACTCTCTCATTGGTTCTCCCTCTTCCCTTTCATCCTCTGCCAAATTGGCAACCTGTGCGAACCAGGAGCTTAAAGGGGCTGTCTCTCCAAGTTGGGAGATTGATAGGAAAGCAGTTGGAAAGTCAAACCGGAGCACCAGGAGAGGGACTCTTCGTTGAGTTTTAGAAACCTTTCGTGTTCACAGTGTGTCCATTCTCTAGGTTTCCCGTACACGTTATAGCTGTAGTAATATTCCCTTCAACCTGGAGAGCTGGGACCCATGGAATGGGTGCCATGCATTATTGCTTTAAAGGGTCTGCATTTGCTCACCCAATCTCACCAATCCTCTCAGTCCCAAGTGTCCAGCCTTATGCCACATCCAGCTGTCATTGTAGAGAGGGTCATTCCAGGTTGCATCAGAGACCCTGAAGGAATTGTAAAGAATTTCCCTGTTTCTTTGTTTTGTTTTTGAAATTCCTTTTTAGAGTGGGTTTGAGCTGATTCTCGCTGCCATGTTTATGCCAGTCTAGACACACTTGATTCCCTTACGGAGACATATCAATACATAGGTTTTAAGATTCTTACTAGTCAGATCTATTCCTCTGCGGGAAATATGGGGTTTTGAGTCCCTTTCACTGAGGAAGGTGTAGGTCTTGTCTATTCCATTGTTGGTTTTTGGAACGGTACCTGTGCTTATATCAAACTCTGGTTTGATGCATCACCCCCCCTCTCTTTCCCCCTTAAGCAGGCATAGGAGTGTTTTCTAAATGTGAGACTCTGTTCTCTTGCCTAACTCAGTTCATGTGTAGCCATGTTTACAGGATCTTCCTAAGTGATATCTTATGATAAGTTTCTTTTCCTGTGTGACTTCGTTCACTTAGAATCATCGTACCTGAATCCACTCATTTTGCTGCTACTGGTCTTATGACATTGATTTCATGGCTGAGGGATATTCCATCGAACGTAAGTTCCACAATGTTTGGAACCATTTTTATATTTCCTGGGATATTTCAGGTGTACCCAGGTTGAGGTTCCTGTAAGCAGTGCAGCCCTCAATTTGGGGCTGGCTCTGTCTTATGGATTTTCAGTTTTCCCAAGGTATATTCCCTAGACTGGAAGTGCCCTTGGCTCTGTAGCTCTGTTGTTTACTTGTTTTAGGGAACACAATGCACTCCTCCAGTGAGGCAGTTGGCAACTTACATCCCGCCCATCAGCATAACAAGGCTCCCTGTTCTCCAGGGCCTGTCTTGCCTTTCTGGTTTTTACACATTTTGTGGATGTCCCTTTTGACCGGTGGGAAGTGATACTTCTTTGTAGTGCAGATTTGCATTGCCCGCTTGCTTGCTTGGCCAAAAAGAGCGTATGCGTTTTCTCCTGAATATATTCAGGAGAAAACGCATACACCCTTTTTGGCCAAGTGCATCATTGTCGAAGTTGTGCCCCTCTTCCTGTGCTTTACAGGCGATTCCAATGTACCTCTTGAAATCTGTTTCCTGCTATTCTGCCTCGCTTTCAAGTCCGCCTCGTTGCCTTCCCTCAACAGATTTTTGGACGATAGTTGGCCTTGATTACTCTGCCAGTTTGTGAATTGCTGTGCCCCTGAGCTCCATTTTTCAACTCGTTTTTTGTGAGCTGAACGCAAGTCCAAACTTTTGGTTCAGGACCTATACTGGTTCCCGGTGGGTGGCTGAGACTTTGGTTAATTCTTCTTCCTGCCAGGAAATTAGAGTGACATGTGCCCAACCAAATGCCTAACAGCTACTCTCTCATTGGTTCTCCCTCTTCCCTTTCATCCTCTGCCAAATTGGCAACCTGTGCGAACCAGGAGCTTAAAGGGGCTGTATTTCCAAGTTGGGAGATTGATAGGAAAGCAGTTGGAAAGTCAAACCGGAGCACCAGGAGAGGGACTCTTCGTTGAGTTTTAGAAACCTTTCGTATTCACAGTGTGTCCATTCTCTAGGTTTCCCGTACATGTTATAGCTGTAGTAATATTCCCTTCAACCTGGAGAGCTGGGACCCATGGAATGGGTGCCATGCATTATTGCTTTAAAGGGTCTGCATTTGCTCACCCAATCTCACCAATCCTCTCAGTCCCAAGTGTCCAGCCTTATGCCACATCCAGCTGTCATTGTAGATAGGGTCATTCCAGGTTGCATCAGAGACCCTGAAGGAATTGTAAAGAAATTCCCTGTTTCTTTGTTTTGTTTTTGAAATTCCTTTTTAGAGTGGGTTTGAGCTGATTCTCGCTGCCATGTTTATGCCAGTCTAGACACACTTGATTCCCTTACGGAGACATATCAATACATAGGTTTTAAGATTCTTACTAGTCAGATCTATTCCTCTGCGGGAAATATGGGGTTTTGAGTCCCTTTCACTGAGGAAGGTGTAGGTCTTGTCTATTCCATAGTTGGCTTTTGGAACGGTACCTGTGCTTATATCAAACTCTGGTTTGTTGCATCACCCCCCCTCTCCTTCCCCCTTAAGCAGGCATAGGTGTGTTTTCTAAATGTGAGACTCTGTTCTCTTGCCTAACTCAGTTCATGTGTAGCCATGTTTACAGGATCTTCCTAAGTGATATCTTATGATAAGTTTCTTTTCCTGTGTGACTTCTTTCACTTAGAATCATCGTACCTGAATCCACTCATGTTGCTGCTACTGGTCTTATGACATTGATTTCATGGCTGAGGGATATTCCATCGAACATAAGTTCCACAATGTTTGGAACCATTTTTATATTTCCTGGGATATTTCAGGTGTACCCAGGTTGAGGTTCCTGTAAGCAGTGCAGCCCTCAATTTGGGGCTGGCTCTGTCTTATGGATTTTCAGTTTTCCCAAGGTATATTCCCTAGACTGGAAGTGCCCTTGGCTCTGTAGCTCTGTTGTTTACTTGTTTTAGGGAACACAATGCACTCCTCCAGTGAGGCAGTTGGCAACTTACATCCCGCCCATCAGCATAACAAGGCTCCCTGTTCTCCAGGGCCTGCCTTGCCTTTCTGGTTTTTACGCATTTTGTGGATGTCCCTTTTGACCGGTGGGAAGTGATACATCTTTGTAGTGCAGATTTGCATTGCCCGCTTGCTTGCTTGGCCAAAAAGAGCGTATGCGTTTTCTCCTGAATATATTCAGGAGAAAACGCATACGCCCTTTTTGGCCAAGTGCATCATTGTCGAAGTTGTGCCCCTCTTCCTGTGCTTTACAGGCGATTCCAACGTACCTCTTGAAATCTGTTTCCTGCTATTCTGCCTCGCTTTCAAGTCCGCCTCGTTGCCTTCCCTCAACAGATTTTTGGACGATAGTTGGCCTTGATTACTCTGCCAGTTTGTGAATTGCTGTGCCCCTGAGCTCCGTTTTTCAACTCGTTTTTTGTGAGCTGAACGCAAGTCCAAACTTTTGGTTCAGGACCTATACTGGTTCCCGGTGGGTGGCTGAGACTTTGGTTAATTCTTCTTCCTGCCAGGAAATTAGAGTGACATGTGCCCAACCAAATGCCTAACAGCTACTCTCTCATTGGTTCTCCCTCTTCCCTTTCATCCTCTGCCAAATTGGCAACCTGTGCGAACCAGGAGCTTAAAGGGGCTGTCTCTCCAAGTTGGGAGATTGATAGGAAAGCAGTTGGAAAGTCAAACCGGAGCACCAGGAGAGGGACTCTTCGTTGAGTTTTAGAAACCTTTCGTATTCACAGTGTGTCCATTCTCTAGGTTTCCCGTACATGTTATAGCTGTAGTAATATTCCCTTCAACCTGGAGAGCTGGGACCCATGGAATGGGTGCCATGCATTATTGCTTTAAAGGGTCTGCATTTGCTCACCCAATCTCACCAATCCTCTCAGTCCCAAGTGTCCAGCCTTATGCCACATCCAGCTGTCATTGTAGATAGGGTCATTCCAGGTTGCATCAGAGACCCTGAAGGAATTGTAAAGAATTTCCCTGTTTCTTTGTTTTGTTTTTGAAATTCCTTTTTAGAGTGGGTTTGAGCTGATTCTCGCTGCCATGTTTATGCCAGTCTAGACACACTTGATTCCCTTACGGAGACATATCAATACATAGGTTTTAAGATTCTTACTAGTCAGATCTATTCCTCTGCGGGAAATATGGGGTTTTGAGTCCCTTTCACTGAGGAAGGTGTAGGTCTTGTCTATTCCATAGTTGGTTTTTGGAACGGTACCTGTGCTTATATCAAACTCTGGTTTGATGCATCACCCCCCCTCTCCTTCCCCCTTAAGCAGGCATAGGAGTGTTTTCTAAATGTGAGACTCTGTTCTCTTGCCTAACTCAGTTCATGTGTAGCCATGTTTACAGGATCTTCCTAAGTGATATCTTATGATAAGTTTCTTTTCCTGTGTGACTTCTTTCACTTAGAATCATCGTACCTGAATCCACTCATTTTGCTGCTACTGGTCTTAGGACATTGATTTCATGGCTGAGGGATATTCCATCGAATGTAAGTTCCACAATGTTTGGAACCATTTTTATATTTCCTGGGATATTTCAGGTGTACCCAGGTTGAGGTTCCTGTAAGCAGTGCAGCCCTCAATTTGGGGCTGGCTCTGTCTTATGGATTTTCAGTTTTCCCAAGGTATATTCCCTAGACTGGAAGTGCCCTTGGCTCTGTAGCTCTGTTGTTTACTTGTTTTAGGGAACACAATGCACTCCTCCAGTGAGGCAGTTGGCAACTTACATCCCGCCCATCAGCATAACAAGGCTCCCTGTTCTCCAGGGCCTGCCTTGCCTTTCTGGTTTTTACACATTTTGTGGATGTCCCTTTTGACCGGTGGGAAGTGATACTTCTTTGTAGTGCAGATTTGCATTGCCCGCTTGCTTGCTTGGCCAAAAAGGGCGTATGCGTTTTCTCCTGAATATATTCAGGAGAAAACGCATACGCCCTTTTTGGCCAAGTGCATCATTGTCGAAGTTGTGCCCCTCTTCCTGTGCTTTACAGGCGATTCCAACGTACCTCTTGAAATCTGTTTCCTGCTATTCTGCCTCGCTTTCAAGTCCGCCTCGTTGCCTTCCCTCAACAGATTTTTGGACGATAGTTGGCCTTGATTACTCTGCCAGTTTGTGAATTGCTGTGCCCCTGAGCTCCATTTTTCAACTCGTTTTTTGTGAGCTGAACGCAAGTCCAAACTTTTGGTTCAGGACCTATACTGGTTCCCGGTGGGTGGCTGAGACTTTGGTTAATTCTTCTTCCTGCCAGGAAATTAGAGTGACATGTGCCCAACCAAATGCCTAACAGCTACTCTCTCATTGGTTCTCCCTCTTCCCTTTCATCCTCTGCCAAATTGGCAACCTGTGCGAACCAGGAGCTTAAAGGGGCTGTCTCTCCAAGTTGGGAGATTGATAGGAAAGCAGTTGGAAAGTCAAACCGGAGAACCAGGAGAGGGACTCTTCGTTGAGTTTTAGAAACCTTTCGTATTCACAGTGTGTCCATTCTCTAGGTTTCCCGTACATGTTATAGCTGTAGTAATATTCCCTTCAACCTGGAGAGCTGGGACCCATGGAATGGGTGCCATGCATTATTGCTTTAAAGGGTCTGCATTTGCTCACCCAATCTCACCAATCCTCTCAGTCCCAAGTGTCCAGCCTTATGCCACATCCAGCTGTCATTGTAGATAGGGTCATTCCAGGTTGCATCAGAGACCCTGAAGGAATTGTAAAGAATTTCCCTGTTTCTTTGTTTTGTTTTTGAAATTCCTTTTTAGAGTGGGTTTGAGCTGATTCTCGCTGCCATGTTTATGCCAGTCTAGACACACTTGATTCCCTTACGGAGACATATCAATACATAGGTTTTAAGATTCTTACTAGTCAGATCTATTCCTCTTCGGGAAATATGGGGTTTTGAGTCCCTTTCACTGAGGAAGGTGTAGGTCTTGTCTATTCCATAGTTGGTTTTTGGAACGGTACCTGTGCTTATATCAAACTCTGGTTTGATGCATCACCCCCCCTCTCCTTCCCCCTTAAGCAGGCATAGGAGTGTTTTCTAAATGTGAGACTCTGTTCTCTTGCCTAAATCAGTTCATGTGTAGCCATGTTTACAGGATCTTCCTAAGTGATATCTTATGATAAGTTTCTTTTCCTGTGTGACTTCTTTCACTTAGAATCATCGTACCTGAATCCACTCATTTTGCTGCTACTGGTCTTAGGACATTGATTTCATGGCTGAGGGATAATCCATCGTACGTAAGTTCCACAATGTTTGGAACCATTTTTATATTTCCTGGGATATTTCAGGTGTACCCAGGTTGAGGTTCCTGTAAGCAGTGCAGCCCTCAATTTGGGGCTGGCTCTGTCTTATGGATTTTCAGTTTTCCCAAGGTATATTCCCTAGACTGGAAGTGCCCTTGGCTCTGTAGCTCTGTTGTTTACTTGTTTTAGGGAACACAATGCACTCCTCCAGTGAGGCAGTTGGCAACTTACATCCCGCCCATCAGCATAACAAGGCTCCCTGTTCTCCAGGGCCTGCCTTTCCTTTCTGGTTTTTACACATTTTGTGGATGTCCCTTTTGACCGGTGGGAAGTGATACTTCTTTGTAGTGCAGATTTGCATTGCCCGCTTGCTTGCTTGGCCAAAAAGGGCGTATGCGTTTTCTCCTGAATATATTCAGGAGAAAACGCATACGCCCTTTTTGGCCAAGTGCATCATTGTCGAAGTTGTGCCCCTCTTCCTGTGCTTTACAGGCGATTCCAACGTACCTCTTGAAATCTGTTTCCTGCTATTCTGCCTCGCTTTCAAGTCCGCCTCGTTGCCTTCCCTCAACAGGTTTTTGGACGATAGTTGGCCTTGATTACTCTGCCAGTTTGTGAATTGCTGTGCCCCTGAGCTCCATTTTTCAACTCGTTTTTTGTGAGCTGAACGCAAGTCCAAACTTTTGGTTCAGGACCTATACTGGTTCCCGGTGGGTGGCTGAGACTTTGGTTAATTCTTCTTCCTGCCAGGAAATTAGAGTGACATGTGCCCAACCAAATGCCTAACAGCTACTCTCTCATTGGTTCTCCCTCTTCCCTTTCATCCTCTGCCAAATTGGCAACCTGTGCGAACCAGGAGCTTAAAGGGGCTGTCTCTCCAAGTTGGGAGATTGATAGGAAAGCAGTTGGAAAGTCAAACCGGAGCACCAGGAGAGGGACTCTTCGTTGAGTTTTAGAAACCTTTCGTATTCACAGTGTGTCCATTCTCTCGGTTTCCCGTACATGTTATAGCTGTAGTAATGTTCCCTTCAACCTGGAGAGCTGGGACCCATGGAATGGGTGCCATGCATTATTGCTTTAAAGGGTCTGCATTTGCTCACCCAATCTCACCAATCCTCTCAGTCGCAAGTGTCCAGCCTTATGCCACATGAAGCTGTCATTGTAGATAGGGTCATTCCAGGTTGCATCAGAGACCCTGAAGGAATTGTAAAGAATTTCCCTGTTTCTTTGTTTTGTTTTTGAAATTCCTTTTTAGAGTGGGTTTGAGCTGATTCTCGCTGCCATGTTTATGCCAGTCTAGACACACTTGATTCCCTTACGGAGACATATCAATACATAGGTTTTAAGATTCTTACTAGTCAGATCTATTCCTCTGCGGGAAATATGGGGTTTTGAGTCCCTTTCACTGAGGAAGGTGTAGGTCTTGTCTATTCCATAGTTGGTTTTTGGAACGGTACCTGTGCTTATATCAAACTCTGGTTTGATTCATCACCCCCCCTCTCCTTCCTCCTTAAGCAGGCATAGGAGTGTTTTCTAAATGTGAGACTCTGTTCTCTTGCCTAACTCAGTTCGTGTGTAGCCATGTTTACAGGATCTTCCTAAGTGATATCTTATGATAAGTTTCTTTTCCTGTGTGACTTCGTTCACTTAGAATCATCGTACCTGAATCCACTCATTTTGCTGCTACTGGTCTTATGACATTGATTTCATGGCTGAGGGATATTCCATCGTACGTAAGTTCCACAATGTTTGGAACCATTTTTATATTTCCTGGGATATTTCAGGTGTACCCAGGTTGAGGTTCCTGTAAGCAGTGCAGCCCTCAATTTGGGGCTGGCTCTGTCTTATGGATTTTCAGTTTTCCCAAGGTATATTCCCTAGACTGGAAGTGCCCTTGGCTCTGTAGCTCTGTTGTTTACTTGTTTTAGGGAACACAATGCACTCCTCCAGTGAGGCAGTTGGCAACTTACATCCCGCCCATCAGCATAACAAGGCTCCCTGTTCTCCAGGGCCTGCCTTGCCTTTCTGGTTTTTACGCATTTTGTGGATGTCCCTTTTGACCGGTGGGAAGTGATACTTCTTTGTAGTGCAGATTTGCATTGCCCGCTTGCTTGCTTGGCCAAAAAGAGCGTATGCGTTTTCTCCTGAATATATTCAGGAGAAAACGCATACGCCCTTTTTGGCCAAGTGCATCATTGTCGAAGTTGTGCCCCTCTTCCTGTGCTTTACAGGCGATTCCAACGTACCTCTTGAAATCTGTTTCCTGCTATTCTGCCTCGCTTTCAAGTCCGCCTCGTTGCCTTCCCTCAACAGATTTTTGGACGATAGTTGGCCTTGATTACTCTGCCAGTTTGTGAATTGCTGTGCCCCTGAGCTCCATTTTTCAACTCGTTTTTTGTGAGCTGAACGCAAGTCCAAACTTTTGGTTCAGGACCTATACTGGTTCCCGGTGGGTGGCTGAGACTTTGGTTAATTCTTCTTCCTGCCAGGAAATTAGAGTGACATGTGCCCAACCAAATGCCTAACAGCTACTCTCTCATTGGTTCTCCCTCTTCCCTTTCATCCTCTGCCAAATTGGCAACCTGTGCGAACCAGGAGCTTAAAGGGGCTGTCTCTCCAAGTTGGGAGATTGATAGGAAAGCAGTTGGAAAGTCAAACCGGAGCACCAGGAGAGGGACTCTTCGTTGAGTTTTAGAAACCTTTCGTATTCACAGTGTGTCCATTCTCTAGGTTTCCCGTACATGTTATAGCTGTAGTAATATTCCCTTCAACCTGGAGAGCTGGGACCCATGGAATGGGTGCCATGCATTATTGCTTTAAAGGGTCTGCATTTGCTCACCCAATCTCACCAATCCTCTCAGTCGCAAGTGTCCAGCCTTATGCCACATCCAGCTGTCATTGTAGATAGGGTCATTCCAGGTTGCATCAGAGACCCTGAAGGAATTGTAAAGAATTTCCCTGTTTCTTTGTTTTGTTTTTGAAATTCCTTTTTAGAGTGGGTTTGAGCTGATTCTCGCTGCCATGTTTATGCCAGTCTAGACACACTTGATTCCCTTACGGAGACATATCAATACATAGGTTTTAAGATTCTTACTAGTCAGATCTATTCCTCTGCGGGAAATATGGGGTTTTGAGTCCCTTTCACTGAGGAAGGTGTAGGTCTTGTCTATTCCATAGTTGGTTTTTGGAACGGTACCTGTGCTTATATCAAACTCTGGTTTGATGCATCACCCCCCCTCTCCTTCCCCCTTAAGCAGGCATAGGAGTGTTTTCTAAATGTGAGACTCTGTTCTCTTGCCTAACTCAGTTCATGTGTAGCCATGTTTACAGGATCTTCCTAAGTGATATCTTATGATAAGTTTCTTTTCCTGTGTGACTTCTTTCACTTAGAATCATCGTACCTGAATCCACTCATTTTGCTGCTACTGGTCTTAGGACATTGATTTCATGGCTGAGGGATATTCCATCGAATGTAAGTTCCACAATGTTTGGAACCATTTTTATATTTCCTGGGATATTTCAGGTGTACCCAGGTTGAGGTTCCTGTAAGCAGTGCAGCCCTCAATTTGGGGCTGGCTCTGTCTTATGGATTTTCAGTTTTCCCAAGGTATATTCCCTAGACTGGAAGTGCCCTTGGCTCTGTAGCTCTGTTGTTTACTTGTTTTAGGGAACACAATGCACTCCTCCAGTGAGGCAGTTGGCAACTTACATCCCGCCCATCAGCATAACAAGGCTCCCTGTTCTCCAGGGCCTGCCTTGCCTTTCTGGTTTTTACACATTTTGTGGATGTCCCTTTTGACCGGTGGGAAGTGATACTTCTTTGTAGTGCAGATTTGCATTGCCCGCTTGCTTGCTTGGCCAAAAAGGGCGTATGCGTTTTCTCCTGAATATATTCAGGAGAAAACGCATACGCCCTTTTTGGCCAAGTGCATCATTGTCGAAGTTGTGCCCCTCTTCCTGTGCTTTACAGGCGATTCCAACGTACCTCTTGAAATCTGTTTCCTGCTATTCTGCCTCGCTTTCAAGTCCGCCTCGTTGCCTTCCCTCAACAGATTTTTGGACGATAGTTGGCCTTGATTACTCTGCCAGTTTGTGAATTGCTGTGCCCCTGAGCTCCATTTTTCAACTCGTTTTTTGTGAGCTGAACGCAAGTCCAAACTTTTGGTTCAGGACCTATACTGGTTCCCGGTGGGTGGCTGAGACTTTGGTTAATTCTTCTTCCTGCCAGGAAATTAGAGTGACATGTGCCCAACCAAATGCCTAACAGCTACTCTCTCATTGGTTCTCCCTCTTCCCTTTCATCCTCTGCCAAATTGGCAACCTGTGCGAACCAGGAGCTTAAAGGGGCTGTCTCTCCAAGTTGGGAGATTGATAGGAAAGCAGTTGGAAAGTCAAACCGGAGAACCAGGAGAGGGACTCTTCGTTGAGTTTTAGAAACCTTTCGTATTCACAGTGTGTCCATTCTCTAGGTTTCCCGTACATGTTATAGCTGTAGTAATATTCCCTTCAACCTGGAGAGCTGGGACCCATGGAATGGGTGCCATGCATTATTGCTTTAAAGGGTCTGCATTTGCTCACCCAATCTCACCAATCCTCTCAGTCCCAAGTGTCCAGCCTTATGCCACATCCAGCTGTCATTGTAGATAGGGTCATTCCAGGTTGCATCAGAGACCCTGAAGGAATTGTAAAGAATTTCCCTGTTTCTTTGTTTTGTTTTTGAAATTCCTTTTTAGAGTGGGTTTGAGCTGATTCTCGCTGCCATGTTTATGCCAGTCTAGACACACTTGATTCCCTTACGGAGACATATCAATACATAGGTTTTAAGATTCTTACTAGTCAGATCTATTCCTCTGCGGGAAATATGGGGTTTTGAGTCCCTTTCACTGAGGAAGGTGTAGGTCTTGTCTATTCCATAGTTGGTTTTTGGAACGGTACCTGTGCTTATATCAAACTCTGGTTTGATGCATCACCCCCCCTCTCCTTCCCCCTTAAGCAGGCATAGGAGTGTTTTCTAAATGTGAGACTCTGTTCTCTTGCCTAACTCAGTTCATGTGTAGCCATGTTTACAGGATCTTCCTAAGTGATATCTTATGATAAGTTTCTTTTCCTGTGTGACTTCTTTCACTTAGAATCATCGTACCTGAATCCTCTCATTTTGCTGCTACTGGTCTTAGGACATTGATTTCATGGCTGAGGGATATTCCATCGTACGTAAGTTCCACAATGTTTGGAACCATTTTTATATTTCCTGGGATATTTCAGGTGTACCCAGGTTGAGGTTCCTGTAAGCAGTGCAGCCCTCAATTTGGGGCTGGCTCTGTCTTATGGATTTTCAGTTTTCCCAAGGTATATTCCCTAGACTGGAAGTGCCCTTGGCTCTGTAGCTCTGTTGTTTACTTGTTTTAGGGAACACAATGCACTCCTCCAGTGAGGCAGTTGGCAACTTACATCCCGCCCATCAGCATAACAAGGCTCCCTGTTCTCCAGGGCCTGCCTTGCCTTTCTGGTTTTTACACATTTTGTGGATGTCCCTTTTGACCGGTGGGAAGTGATACTTCTTTGTAGTGCAGATTTGCATTGCCTGCTTGCTTGCTTGGCCAAAAAGCGCGTATGCGTTTTCTCCTGAATATATTCAGGAGAAAACGCATACGCCCTTTTTGGCCAAGTGCATCATTGTCGAAGTTGTGCCCCTCTTCCTGTGCTTTACAGGCGATTCCAACGTACCTCTTGAAATCTGTTTCCTGCTATTCTGCCTCGCTTTCAAGTGCGCCTCGTTGCCTTCCCTCAACAGATTTTTGGACGATAGTTGGCCTTGATTACTCTGCCAGTTTGTGAATTGCTGTGCCCCTGAGCTCCATTTTTCAACTCGTTTTTTGTGAGCTGAACGCAAGTCCAAACTTTTGGTTCAGGACCTATACTGGTTCCCGGTGGGTGGCTGAGACTTTGGTTAATTCTTCTTCCTGCCAGGAAATTAGAGTGACATGTGCCCAACCAAATGCCTAACAGCTACTCTCTCATTGGTTCTCCCTCTTCCCTTTCATCCTCTGCCAAATTGGCAACCTGTGCGAACCAGGAGCTTAAAGGGGCTGTCTCTCCAAGTTGGGAGATTGATAGGAAAGCAGTTGGAAAGTCAAACCGGAGCACCAGGAGAGGGACTCTTCGTTGAGTTTTAGAAACCTTTCGTGTTCACAGTGTGTCCATTCTCTAGGTTTCCCGTACACGTTATAGCTGTAGTAATATTCCCTTCAACCTGGAGAGCTGGGACCCATGGAATGGGTGCCATGCATTATTGCTTTAAAGGGTCTGCATTTGCTCACCCAATCTCACCAATCCTCTCAGTCCCAAGTGTCCAGCCTTATGCCACATCCAGCTGTCATTGTAGAGAGGGTCATTCCAGGTTGCATCAGAGACCCTGAAGGAATTGTAAAGAATTTCCCTGTTTCTTTGTTTTGTTTTTGAAATTCCTTTTTAGAGTGGGTTTGAGCTGATTCTCGCTGCCATGTTTATGCCAGTCTAGACACACTTGATTCCCTTACGGAGACATATCAATACATAGGTTTTAAGATTCTTACTAGTCAGATCTATTCCTCTGCGGGAAATATGGGGTTTTGAGTCCCTTTCACTGAGGAAGGTGTAGGTCTTGTCTATTCCATTGTTGGTTTTTGGAACGGTACCTGTGCTTATATCAAACTCTGGTTTGATGCATCACCCCCCCTCTCTTTCCCCCTTAAGCAGGCATAGGAGTGTTTTCTAAATGTGAGACTCTGTTCTCTTGCCTAACTCAGTTCATGTGTAGCCATGTTTACAGGATCTTCCTAAGTGATATCTTATGATAAGTTTCTTTTCCTGTGTGACTTCGTTCACTTAGAATCATCGTACCTGAATCCACTCATTTTGCTGCTACTGGTCTTATGACATTGATTTCATGGCTGAGGGATATTCCATCGAACGTAAGTTCCACAATGTTTGGAACCATTTTTATATTTCCTGGGATATTTCAGGTGTACCCAGGTTGAGGTTCCTGTAAGCAGTGCAGCCCTCAATTTGGGGCTGGCTCTGTCTTATGGATTTTCAGTTTTCCCAAGGTATATTCCCTAGACTGGAAGTGCCCTTGGCTCTGTAGCTCTGTTGTTTACTTGTTTTAGGGAACACAATGCACTCCTCCAGTGAGGCAGTTGGCAACTTACATCCCGCCCATCAGCATAACAAGGCTCCCTGTTCTCCAGGGCCTGTCTTGCCTTTCTGGTTTTTACACATTTTGTGGATGTCCCTTTTGACCGGTGGGAAGTGATACTTCTTTGTAGTGCAGATTTGCATTGCCCGCTTGCTTGCTTGGCCAAAAAGAGCGTATGCGTTTTCTCCTGAATATATTCAGGAGAAAACGCATACACCCTTTTTGGCCAAGTGCATCATTGTCGAAGTTGTGCCCCTCTTCCTGTGCTTTACAGGCGATTCCAACGTACCTCTTGAAATCTGTTTCCTGCTATTCTGCCTCGCTTTCAAGTCCGCCTCGTTGCCTTCCCTCAACAGATTTTTGGACGATAGTTGGCCTTGATTACTCTGCCAGTTTGTGAATTGCTGTGCCCCTGAGCTCCATTTTTCAACTCGTTTTTTGTGAGCTGAACGCAAGTCCAAACTTTTGGTTCAGGACCTATACTGGTTCCCGGTGGGTGGCTGAGACTTTGGTTAATTCTTCTTCCTGCCAGGAAATTAGAGTGACATGTGCCCAACCAAATGCCTAACAGCTACTCTCTCATTGGTTCTCCCTCTTCCCTTTCATCCTCTGCCAAATTGGCAACCTGTGCGAACCAGGAGCTTAAAGGGGCTGTATTTCCAAGTTGGGAGATTGATAGGAAAGCAGTTGGAAAGTCAAACCGGAGCACCACGAGAGGGACTCTTCGTTGAGTTTTAGAAACCTTTCCTATTCACAGTGTGTCCATTCTCTAGGTTTCCCGTACATGTTATAGCTGTAGTAATATTCCCTTCAACCTGGAGAGCTGGGACCCATGGAATGGGTGCCATGCATTATTGCTTTAAAGGGTCTGCATTTGCTCACCCAATCTCACCAATCCTCTCAGTCCCAAGTGTCCAGCCTTATGCCACATCCAGCTGTCATTGTAGATAGGGTCATTCCAGGTTGCATCAGAGACCCTGAAGGAATTGTAAAGAATTTCCCTGTTTCTTTGTTTTGGTTTTGAAATTCCTTTTTAGAGTGGGTTTGAGCTGATTCTCGCTGCCATGTTTATGCCAGTCTAGACACACTTGATTCCCTTACGGAGACATATCAATACATAGGTTTTAAGATTCTTACTAGTCAGATCTATTCCTCTGCGGGAAATATGGGGTTTTGAGTCCCTTTCACTGAGGAAGGTGTAGGTCTTGTCTATTCCATAGTTGGTTTTTGGAACGGTACCTGTGCTTATATCAAACTCTGGTTTGATGCATCACCCCCCCTCTCCTTCCCCCTTAAGCAGGCATAGGAGTGTTTTCTAAATGTGAGACTCTGTTCTCTTGCCTAACTCAGTTCATGTGTAGCCATGTTTACAGGATCTTCCTAAGTGATATCTTATGATAAGTTTCTTTTCCTGTGTGACTTCTTTCACTTAGAATCATCGTACCTGAATCCACTCATGTTGCTGCTACTGGTCTTATGACATTGATTTCATGGCTGAGGGATATTCCATCGTACGTAAGTTCCACAATGTTTGGAACCATTTTTATATTTCCTGGGATATTTCAGGTGTACCCAGGTTGAGGTTCCTGTAAGCAGTGCAGCCCTCAATTTGGGGCTGGCTCTGTCTTATGGATTTTCAGTTTTCCCAAGGTATATTCCCTAGACTGGAAGTGCCCTTGGCTCTGTAGCTCTGTTGTTTACTTGTTTTAGGGAACACAATGCACTCCTCCAGTGAGGCAGTTGGCAACTTACATCCCGCCCATCAGCATAACAAGGCTCCCTGTTCTCCAGGGCCTGCCTTGCCTTTCTGGTTTTTACGCATTTTGTGGATGTCCCTTTTGACCGGTGGGAAGTGATACTTCTTTGTAGTGCAGATTTGCATTGCCCGCTTGCTTGCTTGGCCAAAAAGAGCGTATGCGTTTTCTCCTGAATATATTCAGGAGAAAACGCATACGCCCTTTTTGGCCAAGTGCATCATTGTCGAAGTTGTGCCCCTCTTCCTGTGCTTTACAGGCGATTCCAACGTACCTCTTGAAATCTGTTTCCTGCTATTCTGCCTCGCTTTCAAGTCCGCCTCGTTGCCTTCCCTCAACAGATTTTTGGACGATAGTTGGCCTTGATTACTCTGCCAGTTTGTGAATTGCTGTGCCCCTGAGCTCCATTTTTCAACTCGTTTTTTGTGAGCTGAACGCAAGTCCAAACTTTTGGTTCAGGACCTATACTGGTTCCCGGTGGGTGGCTGAGACTTTGGTTAATTCTTCTTCCTGCCAGGAAATTAGAGTGACATGTGCCCAACCAAATGCCTAACAGCTACTCTCTCATTGGTTCTCCCTCTTCCCTTTCATCCTCTGCCAAATTGGCAACCTGTGCGAACCAGGAGCTTAAAGGGGCTGTCTCTCCAAGTTGGGAGATTGATAGGAAAGCAGTTGGAAAGTCAAACCGGAGCACCAGGAGAGGGACTCTTCGTTGAGTTTTAGAAACCTTTCGTATTCACAGTGTGTCCATTCTCTAGGTTTCCCGTACATGTTATAGCTGTAGTAATATTCCCTTCAACCTGGAGAGCTGGGACCCATGGAATGGGTGCCATGCATTATTGCTTTAAAGGGTCTGCATTTGCTCACCCAATCTCACCAATCCTCTCAGTCCCAAGTGTCCAGCCTTATGCCACATCCAGCTGTCATTGTAGATAGGGTCATTCCAGGTTGCATCAGAGACCCTGAAGGAATTGTAAAGAAATTCCCTGTTTCTTTGTTTTGTTTTTGAAATTCCTTTTTAGAGTGGGTTTGAGCTGATTCTCGCTGCCATGTTTATGCCAGTCTAGACACACTTGATTCCCTTACGGAGACATATCAATACATAGGTTTTAAGATTCTTACTAGTCAGATCTATTCCTCTGCGGGAAATATGGGGTTTTGAGTCCCTTTCACTGAGGAAGGTGTAGGTCTTGTCTATTCCATAGTTGGCTTTTGGAACGGTACCTGTGCTTATATCAAACTCTGGTTTGTTGCATCACCCCCCCTCTCCTTCCCCCTTAAGCAGGCATAGGTGTGTTTTCTAAATGTGAGACTCTGTTCTCTTGCCTAACTCAGTTCATGTGTAGCCATGTTTACAGGATCTTCCTAAGTGATATCTGATGATAAGTTTCTTTTCCTGTGTGACTTCTTTCACTTAGAATCATCGTACCTGAATCCACTCATGTTGCTGCTACTGGTCTTATGACATTGATTTCATGGCTGAGGGATATTCCATCGAACATAAGTTCCACAATGTTTGGAACCATTTTTATATTTCCTGGGATATTTCAGGTGTACCCAGGTTGAGGTTCCTGTAAGCAGTGCAGCCCTCAATTTGGGGCTGGCTCTGTCTTATGGATTTTCAGTTTTCCCAAGGTATATTCCCTAGACTGGAAGTGCCCTTGGCTCTGTAGCTCTGTTGTTTACTTGTTTTAGGGAACACAATGCACTCCTCCAGTGAGGCAGTTGGCAACTTACATCCCGCCCATCAGCATAACAAGGCTCCCTGTTCTCCAGGGCCTGCCTTGCCTTTCTGGTTTTTACGCATTTTGTGGATGTCCCTTTTGACCGGTGGGAAGTGATACTTCTTTGTAGTGCAGATTTGCATTGCCCGCTTGCTTGCTTGGCCAAAAAGGGCGTATGCGTTTTCTCCTGAATATATTCAGGAGAAAACGCATACGCCCTTTTTGGCCAAGTGCATCATTGTCGAAGTTGTGCCCCTCTTCCTGTGCTTTACAGGCGATTCCAACGTACCTCTTGAAATCTGTTTCCTGCTATTCTGCCTCGCTTTCAAGTCCGCCTCGTTGCCTTCCCTCAACAGATTTTTGGACGATAGTTGGCCTTGATTACTCTGCCAGTTTGTGAATTGCTGTGCCCCTGAGCTCCATTTTTCAACTCGTTTTTTGTGAGCTGAACGCAAGTCCAAACTTTTGGTTCAGGACCTATACTGGTTCCCGGTGGGTGGCTGAGACTTTGGTTAATTCTTCTTCCTGCCAGGAAATTAGAGTGACATGTGCCCAACCAAATGCCTAACAGCTACTCTCTCATTGGTTCTCCCTCTTCCCTTTCATCCTCTGCCAAATTGGCAACCTGTGCGAACCAGGAGCTTAAAGGGGCTGTCTCTCCAAGTTGGGAGATTGATAGGAAAGCAGTTGGAAAGTCAAACCGGAGCACCAGGAGAGGGACTCTTCGTTGAGTTTTAGAAACCTTTCGTATTCACAGTGTGTCCATTCTCTAGGTTTCCCGTACATGTTATAGCTGTAGTAATATTCCCTTCAACCTGGAGAGCTGGGACCCATGGAATGGGTGCCATGCATTATTGCTTTAAAGGGTCTGCATTTGCTCACCCAATCTCACCAATCCTCTCAGTCGCAAGTGTCCAGCCTTATGCCACATCCAGCTGTCATTGTAGATAGGGTCATTCCAGGTTGCATCAGAGACCCTGAAGGAATTGTAAAGAATTTCCCTGTTTCTTTGTTTTGTTTTTGAAATTCCTTTTTAGAGTGGGTTTGAGCTGATTCTCGCTGCCATGTTTATGCCAGTCTAGACACATTTGATTCCCTTACGGAGACATATCAATACATAGGTTTTAAGATTCTTACTAGTCAGATCTATTCCTCTGCGGGAAATATGGGGTTTTGAGTCCCTTTCACTGAGGAAGGTGTAGGTCTTGTCTATTCCATAGTTGGCTTTTGGAACGGTACCTGTGCTTATATCAAACTCTGGTTTGATGCATCACCCCCCCTCTCCTTCCCCCTTAAGCAGGCATAGGAGTGTTTTCTAAATGTGAGACTCTGTTCTCTTGCCTAACTCAGTTCATGTGTAGCCATGTTTACAGGATCTTCCTAAGTGATATCTTATGATAAGTTTCTTTTCCTGTGTGACTTCTTTCACTTAGAATCATCGTACCTGAATCCACTCATGTTGCTGCTACTGGTCTTATGACATTGATTTCATGGCTGAGGGATATTCCATCGAACGTAAGTTCCACAATGTTTGGAACCATTTTTATATTTCCTGGGATATTTCAGGTGTACCCAGGTTGAGGTTCCTGTAAGCAGTGCAGCCCTCAATTTGGGGCTGGCTCTGTCTTATGGATTTTCAGTTTTCCCAAGGTATATTCCCTAGACTGGAAGTGCCCTTGGCTCTGTAGCTCTGTTGTTTACTTGTTTTAGGGAACACAATGCACTCCTCCAGTGAGGCAGTTGGCAACTTACATCCCGCCCATCAGCATAACAAGGCTCCCTGTTCTCCAGGGCCTGCCTTGCCTTTCTGGTTTTTACGCATTTTGTGGATGTCCCTTTTGACCGGTGGGAAGTGATACTTCTTTGTAGTGCAGATTTGCATTGCCCGCTTGCTTGCTTGGCCAAAAAGGGCGTATGCGTTTTCTCCTGAATATATTCAGGAGAAAACGCATACGCCCTTTTTGGCCAAGTGCATCATTGTCGAAGTTGTGCCCCTCTTCCTGTGCTTTACAGGCGATTCCAACGTACCTCTTGAAATCTGTTTCCTGCTATTCTGCCTCGCTTTCAAGTCCGCCTCGTTGCCTTCCCTCAACAGATTTTTGGACGATAGTTGGCCTTGATTACTCTGCCAGTTTGTGAATTGCTGTGCCCCTGAGCTCCATTTTTCAACTCGTTTTTTGTGAGCTGAACGCAAGTCCAAACTTTTGGTTCAGGACCTATACTGGTTCCCGGTGGGTGGCTGAGACTTTGGTTAATTCTTCTTCCTGCCAGGAAATTAGAGTGACATGTGCCCAACCAAATGCCTAACAGCTACTCTCTCATTGGTTCTCCCTCTTCCCTTTCATCCTCTGCCAAATTGGCAACCTGTGCGAACCAGGAGCTTAAAGGGGCTGTCTCACCAAGTTGGGAGATTGATAGGAAAGCAGTTGGAAAGTCAAACCGGAGCACCAGGAGAGGGACTCTTCGTTGAGTTTTAGAAACCTTTCGTATTCACAGTGTGTCCATTCTCTAGGTTTCCCGTACATGTTATAGCTGTAGTAATATTCCCTTCAACCTGGAGAGCTGGGACCCATGGAATGGGTGCCATGCATTATTGCTTTAAAGGGTCTGCATTTGCTCACCCAATCTCACCAATCCTCTCAGTCCCAAGTGTCCAGCCTTATGCCACATCCAGCTGTCATTGTAGATAGGGTCATTCCAGGTTGCATCAGAGACCCTGAAGGAATTGTAAAGAAATTCCCTGTTTCTTTGTTTTGTTTTTGAAATTCCTTTTTAGAGTGGGTTTGAGCTGATTCTCGCTGCCATGTTTATGCCAGTCTAGACACACTTGATTCCCTTACGGAGACATATCAATACATAGGTTTTAAGATTCTTACTAGTCAGATCTATTCCTCTGCGGGAAATATGGGGTTTTGAGTCCCTTTCACTGAGGAAGGTGTAGGTCTTGTCTATTCCATAGTTGGTTTTTGGAACGGTACCTGTGCTTATATCAAACTCTGGTTTGATGCATCACCCCCCCTCTCCTTCCCCCTTAAGCAGGCATAGGAGTGTTTTCTAAATGTGAGACTCTGTTCTCTTGCCTAACTCAGTTCATGTGTAGCCATGTTTACAGGATCTTCCTAAGTGATATCTTATGATAAGTTTCTTTTCCTGTGTGACTTCTTTCACTTAGAATCATCGTACCTGAATCCACTCATGTTGCTGCTACTGGTCTTATGACATTGATTTCATGGCTGAGGGATATTCCATCGTACGTAAGTTCCACAATGTTTGGAACCATTTTTATATTTCCTGGGATATTTCAGGTGTACCCAGGTTGAGGTTCCTGTAAGCAGTGCAGCCCTCAATTTGGGGCTGGCTCTGTCTTATGGATTTTCAGTTTTCCCAAGGTATATTCCCTAGACTGGAAGTGCCCTTGGCTCTGTAGCTCTGTTGTTTACTTGTTTTAGGGAACACAATGCACTCCTCCAGTGAGGCAGTTGGCAACTTACATCCCGCCCATCAGCATAACAAGGCTCCCTGTTCTCCAGGGCCTGCCTTGCCTTTCTGGTTTTTACGCATTTTGTGGATGTCCCTTTTGACCGGTGGGAAGTGATACTTCTTTGTAGTGCAGATTTGCATTGCCCGCTTGCTTGCTTGGCCAAAAAGGGCGTATGCGTTTTCTCCTGAATATATTCAGGAGAAAACGCATACGCCCTTTTTGGCCAAGTGCATCATTGTCGAAGTTGTGCCCCTCTTCCTGTGCTTTACAGGCGATTCCAACGTACCTCTTGAAATCTGTTTCCTGCTATTCTGCCTCGCTTTCAAGTCCGCCTCGTTGCCTTCCCTCAACAGATTTTTGGACGATAGTTGGCCTTGATTACTCTGCCAGTTTGTGAATTGCTGTGCCCCTGAGCTCCATTTTTCAACTCGTTTTTTGTGAGCTGAACGCAAGTCCAAACTTTTGGTTCAGGACCTATACTGGTTCCCGGTGGGTGGCTGAGACTTTGGTTAATTCTTCTTCCTGCCAGGAAATTAGAGGGACATGTGCCCAACCAAATGCCTAACAGCTACTCTCTCATTGGTTCTCCCTCTTCCCTTTCATCCTCTGCCAAATTGGCAACCTGTGCGAACCAGGAGCTTAAAGGGGCTGTCTCTCCAAGTTGGGAGATTGATAGGAAAGCAGTTGGAAAGTCAAACCGGAGCACCAGGAGAGGGACTCTTCGTTGAGTTTTAGAAAACTTTCGTATTCACAGTGTGTCCATTCTCTAGGTTTCCCGTACACGTTATAGCTGTAGTAATATTCCCTTCAACCTGGAGAGCTGGGACCCATGGAATGGGTGCCATGCATTATTGCTTTAAAGGGTCTGCATTTGCTCACCCAATCTCACCAATCCTCTCAGTCCCAAGTGTCCAGCCTTATGCCACATCCAGCTGTCATTGTAGATAGGGTCATTCCAGGTTGCATCAGAGACCCTGAAGGAATTGTAAAGAAATTCCCTGTTTCTTTGTTTTGTTTTTGAAATTCCTTTTTAGAGTGGGTTTGAGCTGATTCTCGCTGCCATGTTTATGCCAGTCTAGACACACTTGATTCCCTTACGGAGACATATCAATACATAGGTTTTAAGATTCTTACTAGTCAGATCTATTCCTCTGCGGGAAATATGGGGTTTTGAGTCCCTTTCACTGAGGAAGGTGTAGGTCTTGTCTATTCCATAGTTGGTTTTTGGAACGGTACCTGTGCTTATATCAAACTCTGGTTTGATGCATCACCCCCCCTCTCCTTCCCCCTTAAGCAGGCATAGGAGTGTTTTCTAAATGTGAGACTCTGGTCTCTTGCCTAACTCAGTTCATGTGTAGCCATGTTTACAGGATCTTCCTAAGTGATATCTTATGATAAGTTTCTTTTCCTGTGTGACTTCTTTCACTTAGAATCATCGTACCTGAATCCACTCATGTTGCTGCTACTGGTCTTAGGACATTGATTTCATGGCTGAGGGATATTCCATCGTACGTAAGTTCCACAATGTTTGGAACCATTTTTATATTTCCTGGGATATTTCAGGTGTACCCAGGTTGAGGTTCCTGTAAGCAGTGCAGCCCTCAATTTGGGGCTGGCTCTGTCTTATGGATTTTCAGTTTTCCCAAGGTATATTCCCTAGACTGGAAGTGCCCTTGGCTCTGTAGCTCTGTTGTTTACTTGATTTAGGGAACACAATGCACTCCTCCAGTGAGGCAGTTGGCAACTTACATCCCGCCCATCAGCATAACAAGGCTCCCTGTTCTCCAGGGCCTGTCTTGCCTTTCTGGTTTTTACGCATTTTGTGGATGTCCCTTTTGACCGGTGGGAAGTGATACTTCTTTGTAGTGCAGATTTGCATTGCCCGCTTGCTTGCTTGGCCAAAAAGAGCGTATGCGTTTTCTCCTGAATATATTCAGGAGAAAACCCATACGCCCTTTTTGGCCAAGTGCATCATTGTCGAAGTTGTGCCCCTCTTCCTGTGCTTTACAGGTGATTCCAACGTACCTCTTGAAATCTGTTTCCTGCTATCCTGCCTCGCTTTCAAGTCCGCCTCGTTGCCTTCCCTCAACAGATTTTTGGACGATAGTTGGCCTTGATTACTCTGCCAGTTTCTGAATTGCTGTGCCCCTGAGCTCCATTTTTCAACTCGTTTTTTGTGAGCTGAACGCAAGTCCAAACTTTTGGTTCAGGACCTATACTGGTTCCCGGTGGGTGGCTGAGACTTTGGTTAATTCTTCTTCCTGCCAGGAAATTAGAGTGACATGTGCCCAACCAAATGCCTAACAGCTACTCTCTCATTGGTTCTCCCTCTTCCCTTTCATCCTCTGCCAAATTGGCAACCTGTGCGAACCAGGAGCTTAAAGGGGCTGTCTCTCCAAGTTGGGAGATTGATAGGAAAGCAGTTGGAAAGTCAAACCGGAGCACCAGGAGAGGGACTCTTCGTTGAGTTTTAGAAACCTTTCGTATTCACAGTGTGTCCATTCTCTAGGTTTCCCGTACATGTTATAGCTGTAGTAATATTCCCTTCAACCTGGAGAGCTGGGACCCATGGAATGGGTGCCATGCATTATTGCTTTAAAGGGTCTGCATTTGCTCACCCAATCTCACCAATCCTCTCAGTCCCAAGTGTCCAGCCTTATGCCACATCCAGCTGTCATTGTAGATAGGGTCATTCCAGGTTGCATCAGAGACCCTGAAGGAATTGTAAAGAATTTCCCTGTTTCTTTGTTTTGTTTTTGAAATTCCTTTTTAGAGTGGGTTTGAGCTGATTCTCGCTGCCATGTTTATGCCAGTCTAGACACACTTGATTCCCTTACGGAGACATATCAATACATAGGTTTTAAGATTCTTACTAGTCAGATCTATTCCTCTGCGGGAAATATGGGGTTTTGAGTCCCTTTCACTGAGGAAGGTGTAGGTCTTGTCTATTCCATAGTTGGTTTTTGGAACGGTACCTGTGCTTATATCAAACTCTGGTTTGATGCATCACCCCCCCTCTCCTTCCCCCTTAAGCAGGCATAGGAGTGTTTTCTAAATGTGAGACTCTGTTCTCTTGCCTAACTCAGTTCATGTGTAGCCATGTTTACAGGATCTTCCTAAGTGATATCTTATGAGAAGTTTCGTTTCCTGTGTGACTTCTTTCACTTAGAATCATCGTACCTGAATCCACTCATTTTGCTGCTACTGGTCTTATGACATTGATTTCATGGCTGAGGGATATTCCATCGAACATAAGTTCCACAATGTTTGGAACCATTTTTATATTTCCTGGGATATTTCAGGTGTACCCAGGTTGAGGTTCCTGTTAGCAGTGCAGCCCTCAATTTGGGGCTGGCTCTGTCTTATGGATTTTCAGTTTTCCCAAGGTATATTCCCTAGACTGGAAGTGCCCTTGGCTCTGTAGCTCTGTTGTTTACTTGTTTTAGGGAACACAATGCACTCCTCCAGTGAGGCAGTTGGCAACTTACATCCCGCCCATCAGCATAACAAGGCTCCCTGTTCTCCAGGGCCTGCCTTGCCTTTCTGGTTTTTACACATTTTGTGGATGTCCCTTTTGACCGGTGGGAAGTGATACTTCTTTGTAGTGCAGATTTGCATTGCCCGCTTGCTTGCTTGGCCAAAAAGAGCGTATGCGTTTTCTCCTGAATATATTCAGGAGAAAACGCATACGCCCTTTTTGGCCAAGTGCATCATTGTCGAAGTTGTGCCCCTCTTCCTGTGCTTTACAGGCGATTCCAACGTACCTCTTGAAATCTGTTTCCTGCTATTCTGCCTCGCTTTCAAGTCCACCTCGTTGCCTTCCCTCAACAGATTTTTGGACGATAGTTGGCCTTGATTACTCTGCCAGTTTCTGAATTGCTGTGCCCCTGAGCTCCATTTTTCAACTCGTTTTTTGTGAGCTGAACGCAAGTCCAAACTTTTGGTTCAGGACCTATACTGGTTCCCGGTGGGTTGCTGAGACTTTGGTTAATTCTTCTTCCTGCCAGGAAATTAGAGTGACATGTGCCCAACCAAAAGCCTAACAGCTACTCTCTCATTGGTTCTCCCTCTTCCCTTTCATCCTCTGCCAAATTGGCAACCTGTGCGAACCAGGAGCTTAAAGGGGCTGTCTCTCCAAGTTGGGAGATTGATAGGAAAGCAGTTGGAAAGTCAAACCGGAGCACCAGGAGAGGGACTCTTCGTTGAGTTTTAGAAACCTTTCGTATTCACAGTGTGTCCATTCTCTAGGTTTCCCGTACATGTTATAGCTGTAGTAATATTCCCTTCAACCTGGAGAGCAGGGACCCATGGAATGGGTGCCATGCATTATTGCTTTAAAGGGTCTGCATTTGCTCACCCAATCTCACCAATCCTCTCAGTCCCAAGTGTCCAGCCTTATGCCACATCCAGCTGTCATTGTAGATACGGTCATTCCAGGTTGCATCAGAGACCCTGAAGGAATTGTAAAGAATTTCCCTGTTTCTTTGTTTTGTTTTTGAAATTCCTTTTTAGAGTGGGTTTGAGCTGATTCTCGCTGCCATGTTTATGCCAGTCTAGACACACTTGATTCCCTTACGGAGACATATCAATACATAGGTTTTAAGATTCTTACTAGTCAGATCTATTCCTCTGCGGGAAATATGGGGTTTTGAGTCCCTTTCACTGAGGAAGGTGTAGGTCTTGTCTATTCCATAGTTGGTTTTTGGAACGGTACCTGTGCTTATATCAAACTCTGGTTTGATGCATCACCCACCCTCTCCTTCCCCCTTAAGCAGGCATAGGAGTGTTTTCTAAATGTGAGACTCTGTTCTCTTGCCTAACTCAGTTCATGTGTAGCCATGTTTACAGGATCTTCCTAAGTGATATCTTATGATAAGTTTCTTTTCCTGTGTGACTTCTTTCACTTAGAATCATCGTACCTGAATCCACTCATGTTGCTGCTACTGGTCTTAGGACATTGATTTCATGGCTGAGAGATATTCCATCGTACGTAAGTTCCACAATGTTTGGAACCATTTTTATATTTCCTGGGATATTTCAGGTGTACCCAGGTTGAGGTTCCTGTAAGCAGTGCAGCCCTCAATTTGGGGGTGGCTCTGTCTTATGGATTTTCAGTTTTCCCAAGGTATATTCCCTAGACTGGAAGTGCCCTTGGCTCTGTAGCTCTGTTGTTTACTTGTTTTAGGGAACACAATGCACTCCTCCAGTGAGGCAGTTGGCAACTTACATCCCGCCCATCAGCATAACAAGGCTCCCTGTTCTCCAGGGCCTGTCTTGCCTTTCTGGTTTTTACGCATTTTGTGGATGTCCCTTTTGACCGGTGGGAAGTGTTACTTCTTTGTAGTGCAGATTTGCATTGCCCGCTTGCTTGCTTGGCCAAAAAGGGCGTATGCGTTTTCTCCTGAATATATTCAGGAGAAAACGCATACGCACTTTTTTGGCCAAGTGCATCATTGTCGAAGTTGTGCCCATCTTCCTGTGCTTTACAGGCGATTCCAACGTACCTCTTGAAATCTGTTTCCTGCTATTCTGCCTCGCTTTCAAGTCCGCCTCGTTGCCTTCCCTCAACAGATTTTTGGACGATAGTTGGCCTTGATTACTCTGCCAGTTTCTGAATTGCTGTGCCCCTGAGCTCCATTTTTCAACTCGTTTTTTGTGAGCTGAACGCAAGTCCAAACTTTTGGTTCAGGACCTATACTGGTTCCCGGTGGGTGGCTGAGACTTTGGTTAATTCTTCTTCCTGCCAGGAAATTAGAGTGACATGTGCCCAACCAAATGCCTAACAGCTACTCTCTCATTGGTTCTCCCTCTTCCCTTTCATCCTCTGCCAAATTGGCAACCTGTGCGAACCAGGAGCTTAAAGGGGCTGTCTCTCCAAGTTGGGAGATTGATAGGAAAGCAGTTGGAAAGTCAAACCGGAGCACCAGGAGAGGGACTCTTCGTTGAGTTTTAGAAACCTTTCGTATTCACAGTGTGTCCATTCTCTAGGTTTCCCGTACATGTTATAGCTGTAGTAATATTCCCTTCAACCTGGAGAGCTGGGACCCATGGAATGGGTGCCATGCATTATTGCTTTAAAGGGTCTGCATTTGCTCACCCAATCTCACCAATCCTCTCAGTCCCAAGTGTCCAGCCTTATGCCACATCCAGCTGTCATTGTAGATACGGTCATTCCAGGTTGCATCAGAGACCCTGAAGGAATTGTAAAGAATTTCCCTGTTTCTTTGTTTTGTTTTTGAAATTCCTTTTTAGAGTGGGTTTGAGCTGATTCTCGCTGCCATGTTTATGCCAGTCTAGACACACTTGATTCCCTTACGGAGACATATCAATACATAGGTTTTAAGATTCTTACTAGTCAGATCTATTCCTCTGCGGGAAATATGGGGTTTTGAGTCCCTTTCACTGAGGAAGGTGTAGGTCTTGTCTATTCCATAGTTGGTTTTTGGAACGGTACCTGTGCTTATATCAAACTCTGGTTTGATGCATCACCCACCCTCTCCTTCCCCCTTAAGCAGGCATAGGAGTGTTTTCTAAATGTGAGACTCTGTTCTCTTGCCTAACTCAGTTCATGTGTAGCCATGTTTACAGGATCTTCCTAAGTGATATCTTATGATAAGTTTCTTTTCCTGTGTGACTTCTTTCACTTAGAATCATCGTACCTGAATCCACTCATGTTGCTGCTACTGGTCTTAGGACATTGATTTCATGGCTGAGGGATATTCCATCGTACGTAAGTTCCACAATGTTTGGAACCATTTTTATATTTCCTGGGATATTTCAGGTGTACCCAGGTTGAGGTTCCTGTAAGCAGTGCAGCCCTCAATTTGGGGCTGGCTCTGTCTTATGGATTTTCAGTTTTCCCAAGGTATATTCCCTAGACTGGAAGTGCCCTTGGCTCTGTAGCTCTGTTGTTTACTTGATTTAGGGAACACAATGCACTCCTCCAGTGAGGCAGTTGGCAACTTACATCCCGCCCATCAGCATAACAAGGCTCCCTGTTCTCCAGGGCCTGTCTTGCCTTTTTGGTTTTTACGCATTTTGTGGATGTCCCTTTTGACCGGTGGGAAGTGATACTTCTTTGTAGTGCAGATTTGCATTGCCCGCTTGCTTGCTTGGCCAAAAAGAGCGTATGCGTTTTCTCCTGAATATATTCAGGAGAAAACCCATACGCCCTTTTTGGCCAAGTGCATCATTGTCGAAGTTGTGCCCCTCTTCCTGTGCTTTACAGGTGATTCCAACGTACCTCTTGAAATCTGTTTCCTGCTATCCTGCCTCGCTTTCAAGTCCGCCTCGTTGCCTTCCCTCAACAGATTTTTGGACGATAGTTGGCCTTGATTACTCTGCCAGTTTCTGAATTGCTGTGCCCCTGAGCTCCATTTTTCAACTCGTTTTTTGTGAGCTGAACGCAAGTCCAAACTTTTGGTTCAGGACCTATACTGGTTCCCGGTGGGTGGCTGAGACTTTGGTTAATTCTTCTTCCTGCCAGGAAATTAGAGTGACATGTGCCCAACCAAATGCCTAACAGCTACTCTCTCATTGGTTCTCCCTCTTCCCTTTCATCCTCTGCCAAATTGGCAACCTGTGCGAACCAGGAGCTTAAAGGGGCTGTCTCTCCAAGTTGGGAGATTGATAGGAAAGCAGTTGGAAAGTCAAACCGGAGCACCAGGAGAGGGACTCTTCGTTGAGTTTTAGAAACCTTTCGTATTCACAGTGTGTCCATTCTCTAGGTTTCCCGTACATGTTATAGCTGTAGTAATATTCCCTTCAACCTGGAGAGCTGGGACCCATGGAATGGGTGCCATGCATTATTGCTTTAAAGGGTCTGCATTTGCTCACCCAATCTCACCAATCCTCTCAGTCCCAAGTGTCCAGCCTTATGCCACATCCAGCTGTCATTGTAGATAGGGTCATTCCAGGTTGCATCAGAGACCCTGAAGGAATTGTAAAGAAATTCCCTGTTTCTTTGTTTTGTTTTTGAAATTCCTTTTTAGAGTGGGTTTGAGCTGATTCTCGCTGCCATGTTTATGCCAGTCTAGACACACTTGATTCCCTTACGGAGACATATCAATACATAGGTTTTAAGATTCTTACTAGTCAGATCTATTCCTCTGCGGGAAATATGGGGTTTTGAGTCCCTTTCACTGAGGAAGGTGTAGGTCTTGTCTATTCCATAGTTGGTTTTTGGAACGGTACCTGTGCTTATATCAAACTCTGGTTTGATGCATCACCCCCCCTCTCCTTCCCCCTTAAGCAGGCATAGGAGTGTTTTCTAAATGTGAGACTCTGTTCTCTTGCCTAACTCAGTTCATGTGTAGCCATGTTTACAGGATCTTCCTAAGTGATATCTTATGATAAGTTTCGTTTCCTGTGTGACTTCTTTCACTTAGAATCATCGTACCTGAATCCACTCATTTTGCTGCTACTGGTCTTATGACATTGATTTCATGGCTGAGGGATATTCCATCGAACATAAGTTCCACAATGTTTGGAACCATTTTTATATTTCCTGGGATATTTCAGGTGTACCCAGGTTGAGGTTCCTGTTAGCAGTGCAGCCCTCAATTTGGGGCTGGCTCTGTCTTATGGATTTTCAGTTTTCCCAAGGTATATTCCCTAGACTGGAAGTGCCCTTGGCTCTGTAGCTCTGTTGTTTACTTGTTTTAGGGAACACAATGCACTCCTCCAGTGAGGCAGTTGGCAACTTACATCCCGCCCATCAGCATAACAAGGCTCCCTGTTCTCCAGGGCCTGCCTTGCCTTTCTGGTTTTTACACATTTTGTGGATGTCCCTTTTGACCGGTGGGAAGTGATACTTCTTTGTAGTGCAGATTTGCATTGCCCGCTTGCTTGCTTGGCCAAAAAGAGCGTATGCGTTTTCTCCTGAATATATTCAGGAGAAAACGCATACGCCCTTTTTGGCCAAGTGCATCATTGTCGAAGTTGTGCCCCTCTTCCTGTGCTTTACAGGCGATTCCAACGTACCTCTTGAAATCTGTTTCCTGCTATTCTGCCTCGCTTTCAAGTCCACCTCGTTGCCTTCCCTCAACAGATTTTTGGACGATAGTTGGCCTTGATTACTCTGCCAGTTTGTGAATTGCTGTGCCCCTGAGCTCCATTTTTCAACTCGTTTTTTGTGAGCTGAACGCAAGTCCAAACTTTTGGTTCAGGACCTATACTGGTTCCCGGTGGGTTGCTGAGACTTTGGTTAATTCTTCTTCCTGCCAGGAAATTAGAGTGACATGTGCCCAACCAAAAGCCTAACAGCTACTCTCTCATTGGTTCTCCCTCTTCCCTTTCATCCTCTGCCAAATTGGCAACCTGTGCGAACCAGGAGCTTAAAGGGGCTGTCTCTCCAAGTTGGGAGATTGATAGGAAAGCAGTTGGAAAGTCAAACCGGAGCACCAGGAGAGGGACTCTTCGTTGAGTTTTAGAAACCTTTCGTATTCACAGTGTGTCCATTCTCTAGGTTTCCCGTACATGTTATAGCTGTAGTAACATTCCCTTCAACCTGGAGAGCTGGGACCCATGGAATGGGTGCCATGCATTATTGCTTTAAAGGGTCTGCATTTGCTCACCCAATCTCACCAATCCTCTCAGTCCCAAGTGTCCAGCCTTATGCCACATCCAGCTGTCATTGTAGATAGGGTCATTCCAGGTTGCATCAGAGACCCTGAAGGAATTGTAAAGAAATTCCCTGTTTCTTTGTTTTGTTTTTGAAATTCCTTTTTAGAGTGGGTTTGAGCTGATTCTCGCTGCCATGTTTATGCCAGTCTAGACACACTTGATTCCCTTACGGAGACATATCAATACATAGGTTTTAAGATTCTTACTAGTCAGATCTATTCCTCTGCGGGAAATATGGGGTTTTGAGTCCCTTTCACTGAGGAAGGTGTAGGTCTTGTCTATTCCATAGTTGGTTTTTGGAACGGTACCTGTGCTTATATCAAACTCTGGTTTGATGCATCACCCACCCTCTCCTTCCCCCTTAAGCAGGCATAGGAGTGTTTTCTAAATGTGAGACTCTGTTCTCTTGCCTAACTCAGTTCATGTGTAGCCATGTTTACAGGATCTTCCTAAGTGATATCTTATGAGAAGTTTCTTTTCCTGTGTGACTTCTTTCACATAGAATCATCGTACCTGAATCCACTCATTTTGCTGCTACTGGTCTTAGGACATTGATTTCATGGCTGAGGGATATTCCATCGTAGGTAAGTTCCACAATGTTTGGAACCATTTTTATATTTCCTGGGATATTTCAGGTGTACCCAGGTTGAGGTTCCTGTAAGCAGTGCAGCCCTCAATTTGGGGCTGGCTCTGTCTTATGGATTTTCAGTTTTCCCAATGTATATTCCCTAGACTGGAAGTGCCCTTGGCTCTGTAGCTCTGTTGTTTACTTGATTTAGGGAACACAATGCACTCCTCCAGTGAGGCAGTTGGCAACTTACATCCCGCCCATCAGCATAACAAGGCTCCCTGTTCTCCAGGGCCTGTCTTGCCTTTCTGGTTTTTACGCATTTTGTGGATGTCCCTTTTGACCGGTGGGAAGTGATACTTCTTTGTAGTGCAGATTTGCATTGCCCCCTTGCTTGCTTGGCCAAAATGGGCGTATGCGTTTTCTCCTGAATATATTCAGGAGAAAACGCATACGCCCTTTTTGGCCAAGTGCATCATTGTCGAAGTTGTGCCCCTCTTCCTGTGCTTTACAGGTGATTCCAACGTACCTCTTGAAATCTGTTTCCTGCTATTCTGCCTCGCTTTCAAGTCCGCCTCGTTGCCTTCCCTCAACAGATTTTTGGACGATAGTTGGCCTTGATTACTCTGCCAGTTTCTGAATTGCTGTGCCCCTGAGCTCCATTTTTCAACTCGTTTTTTGTGAGCTGAACGCAAGTCCAAACTTTTGGTTCAGGACCTATACTGGTTCCCGGTGGGTGGCTGAGACTTTGGTTAATTCTTCTTCCTGCCAGGAAATTAGAGTGACATGTGCCCAACCAAATGCCTAACAGCTACTCTCTCATTGGTTCTCCCTCTTCCCTTTCATCCTCTGCCAAATTGGCAACCTGTGCGAACCAGGAGCTTAAAGGGGCTGTCTCTCCAAGTTGGGAGATTGATAGGAAAGCAGTTGGAAAGTCAAACCGGAGCACCAGGAGAGGGACTCTTCGTTGAGTTTTAGAAACCTTTCGTATTCACAGTGTGTCCATTCTCTAGGTTTCCCGTACATGTTATAGCTGTAGTAATATTCCCTTCAACCTGGAGAGCTGGGACCCATGGAATGGGTGCCATGCATTATTGCTTTAAAGGGTCTGCATTTGCTCACCCAATCTCACCAATCCTCTCAGTCCCAAGTGTCCAGCCTTATGCCACATCCAGCTGTCATTGTAGATACGGTCATTCCAGGTTGCATCAGAGACCCTGAAGGAATTGTAAAGAATTTCCCTGTTTCTTTGTTTTGTTTTTGAAATTCCTTTTTAGAGTGGGTTTGAGCTGATTCTCGCTGCCATGTTTATGCCAGTCTAGACACACTTGATTCCCTTACGGAGACATATCAATACATAGGTTTTAAGATTCTTACTAGTCAGATCTATTCCTCTGCGGGAAATATGGGGTTTTGAGTCCCTTTCACTGAGGAAGGTGTAGGTCTTGTCTATTCCATAGTTGGTTTTTGGAACGGTACCTGTGCTTATATCAAACTCTGGTTTGATGCATCACCCCCCCTCTCCTTCCCCCTTAAGCAGGCATAGGAGTGTTTTCTAAATGTGAGACTCTGTTCTCTTGCCTAACTCAGTTCATGTGTAGCCATGTTTACAGGATCTTCCTAAGTGATATCTTATGATAAGTTTCTTTTCCTGTGTGACTTCTTTCACTTAGAATCATCGTACCTGAATCCACTCATGTTGCTGCTACTGGTCTTAGGACATTGATTTCATGGCTGAGGGATATTCTATCGTACGTAAGTTCCACAATGTTTGGAACCATTTTTATATTTCCTGGGATATTTCAGGTGTACCCAGGTTGAGGTTCCTGTAAGCAGTGCAGCCCTCAATTTGGGGGTGGCTCTGTCTTATGGATTTTCAGTTTTCCCAAGGTATATTCCCTAGACTGGAAGTGCCCTTGGCTCTGTAGCTCTGTTGTTTACTTGTTTTAGGGAACACAATGCACTCCTCCAGTGAGGCAGTTGGCAACTTACATCCCGCCCATCAGCATAACAAGGCTCCCTGTTCTCCAGGGCCTGTCTTGCCTTTCTGGTTTTTACACATTTTGTGGATGTCCCTTTTGACCGGTGGGAAGTGATACTTCTTTGTAGTGCAGATTTGCATTGCCCGCTTGCTTGCTTGGCCAAAAAGAGCGTATGCGTTTTCTCCTGAATATATTCAGGAGAAAACGCATACGCCCTTTTTGGCCAAGTGCATCATTGTCGAAGTTGTGCCCCTCTTCCTGTGCTTTACAGGCGATTCCAACGTACCTCTTGAAATCTGTTTCCTGCTATTCTGCCTCGCTTTCAAGTCCGCCTCGTTGCCTTCCCTCAACAGATTTTTGGACGATAGTTGGCCTTGATTACTCTGCCAGTTTCTGAATTGCTGTGCCCCTGAGCTCCATTTTTCAACTCGTTTTTTGTGAGCTGAACGCAAGTCCAAACTTTTGGTTCAGGACCTATACTGGTTCCCGGTGGGTGGCTGAGACTTTGGTTAATTCTTCTTCCTGCCAGGAAATTAGAGTGACATGTGCCCAACCAAAAGCCTAACAGCTACTCTCTCATTGGTTCTCCCTCTTCCCTTTCATCCTCTGCCAAATTGGCAACCTGTGCGAACCAGGAGCTTAAAGGGGCTGTCTCTCCAAGTTGGGAGATTGATAGGAAAGCAGTTGGAAAGTCAAACCGGAGCACCAGGAGAGGGACTCTTCGTTGAGTTTTAGAAACCTTTCGTATTCACAGTGTGTCCATTCTCTAGGTTTCCCGTACATGTTATAGCTGTAGTAATATTCCCTTCAACCTGGAGAGCTGGGACCCATGGAATGGGTGCCATGCATTATTGCTTTAAAGGGTCTGCATTTGCTCACCCAATCTCACCAATCCTCTCAGTCCCAAGTGTCCAGCCTTATGCCACATCCAGCTGTCATTGTAGATAGGGTCATTCCAGGTTGCATCAGAGACCCTGAAGGAATTGTAAAGAAATTCCCTGTTTCTTTGTTTTGTTTTTGAAATTCCTTTTTAGAGTGGGTATGAGCTGATTCTCGCTGCCATGTTTATGCCAGTCTAGACACACTTGATTCCCTTACGGAGACATATCAATACATAGGTTTTAAGATTCTTACTAGTCAGATCTATTCCTCTGCGGGAAATATGGGGTTTTGAGTCCCTTTCACTGAGGAAGGTGTAGGTCTTGTCTATTCCATAGTTGGTTTTTGGAACGGTACCTGTGCTTATATCAAACTCTGGTTTGATGCATCACCCACCCTCTCCTTCCCCCTTAAGCAGGCATAGGAGTGTTTTCTAAATGTGAGACTCTGTTCTCTTGCCTAACTCAGTTCATGTGTAGCCATGTTTACAGGATCTTCCTAAGTGATATCTTATGATAAGTTTCTTTTCCTGTGTGACTTCTTTCACTTAGAATCATCGTACCTGAATCCACTCATTTTGCTGCTACTGGTCTTAGGACATTGATTTCATGGCTGAGGGATATTCCATCGTACATAAGTTCCACAATGTTTGGAACCATTTTTATATTTCCTGGGATATTTCAGGTGTACCCAGGTTGAGGTTCCTGTAAGCAGTGCAGCCCTCAATTTGGGGCTGGCTCTGTCTTATGGATTTTCAGTTTTCCCAAGGTATATTCCCTAGACTGGACGTGCCCTTGGCTCTGTAGCTCTGTTGTTTACTTGTTTTAGGGAACACAATGCACTCCTCCAGTGAGGCAGTTGGCAACTTACATCCCGCCCATCAGCATAACAAGGCTCCCTGTTCTCCAGGGCCTGTCTTGCCTTTCTGGTTTTTACGCATTTTGTGGATGTCCCTTTTGACCGGTGGGAAGTGATACTTCTTTGTAGTGCAGATTTGCATTGCCCGCTTGCTTGCTTGGCCAAAAATGGCGTATGCGTTTTCTCCTGAATATATTCAGGAGAAAACGCATACGCCCTTTTTGGCCAAGTGCATCATTGTCGAAGTTGTGCCCCTCTTCCTGTGCTTTACAGGCGATTCCAACGTACCTCTTGAAATCTGTTTCCTGCTATTCTGCCTCGCTTTCAAGTCCGCCTCGTTGCCTTCCCTCAACAGATTTTTGGACGATAGTTGGCCTTGATTACTCTGCCAGTTTGTGAATTGCTGTGCCCCTGAGCTCCATTTTTCAACTCGTTTTTTGTGAGCTGAACGCAAGTCCAAACTTTTGGTTCAGGACCTATACTGGTTCCCGGTGGGTGGCTGAGACTTTGGTTAATTCTTCTTCCTGCCAGGAAATTAGAGTGGCATGTGCCCAACCAAATGCCTAACAGCTACTCTCTCATTGGTTCTCCCTCTTCCCTTTCATCCTCTGCCAAATTGGCAACCTGTGCGAACCAGGAGCTTAAAGGGGCTGTCTCTCCAAGTTGGGAGATTGATAGGAAAGCAGTTGGAAAGTCAAACCGGAGCACCAGGAGAGGGACTCTTCGTTGAGTTTTAGAAACCTTTCGTATTCACAGTGTGTCCATTCTCTAGGTTTCCCGTACATGTTATAGCTGTAGTAATATTCCCTTCAACCTGGAGAGCTGGGACCCATGGAATGGGTGCCATGCATTATTGCTTTAAAGGGTCTGCATTTGCTCACCCAATCTCACCAATCCTCTCAGTCCCAAGTGTCCAGCCTTATGCCACATCCAGCTGTCATTGTAGATAGGGTCATTCCAGGTTGCATCAGAGACCCTGAAGGAATTGTAAAGAAATTCCCTGTTTCTTTGTTTTGTTTTTGAAATTCCTTTTTAGAGTGGGTTTGAGCTGATTCTCGCTGCCATGTTTATGCCAGTCTAGACACACTTGATTCCCTTACGGAGACATATCAATACATAGGTTTTAAGATTCTTACTAGTCAGATCTATTCCTCTGCGGGAAATATGGGGTTTTGAGTCCCTTTCACTGAGGAAGGTGTAGGTCTTGTCTATTCCATAGTTGGTTTTTGGAACGGTACCTGTGCTTATATCAAACTCTGGTTTGATGCATCACCCACCCTCTCCTTCCCCCTTAAGCAGGCATAGGAGTGTTTTCTAAATGTGAGACTCTGTTCTCTTGCCTAACTCAGTTCATGTGTAGCCATGTTTACAGGATCTTCCTAAGTGATATCTTATGATAAGTTTCTTTTCCTGTGTGACTTCTTTCACTTAGAATCATCGTACCAGAATCCACTCATTTTGCTGCTACTGGTCTTAGGACATTGATTTCATGGCTGAGGGATATTCCATCGTACGTAAGTTCCACAATGTTTGGAACCATTTTTATATTTCCTGGGATATTTCAGGTGTACCCAGGTTGAGGTTCCTGTAAGCAGTGCAGCCCTCAATTTGGGGGTGGCTCTGTCTTATGGATTTTCAGTTTTCCCAAGGTATATTCCCTAGACTGGAAGTGCCCTTGGCTCTGTAGCTCTGTTGTTTACTTGTTTTAGGGAACACAATGCACTCCTCCAGTGAGGCAGTTGGCAACTTACATCCCGCCCATCAGCATAACAAGGCTCCCTGTTCTCCAGGGCCTGTCTTGCCTTTCTGGTTTTTACACATTTTGTGGATGTCCCTTTTGACCGGTGGGAAGTGATACTTCTTTGTAGTGCAGATTTGCATTGCCCGCTTGCTTGCTTGGCCAAAAAATGCGTATGCGTTTTCTCCTGAATATATTCAGGAGAAAACGCATACGCCCTTTTTGGCCAAGTGCATCATTGTCGAAGTTGTGCCCCTCTTCCTGTGCTTTACAGGCGATTCCAACGTACCTCTTGAAATCTGTTTCCTGCTATTCTGCCTCGCTTTCAAGTCCGCCTCGTTGCCTTCCCTCAACAGATTTTTGGACGATAGTTGGCCTTGATTACTCTGCCAGTTTGTGAATTGCTGTGCCCCTGAGCTCCATTTTTCAACTCGTTTTTTGTGAGCTGAACGCAAGTCCAAACTTTTGGTTCAGGACCTATACTGGTTCCCGGTGGGTGGCTGAGACTTTGGTTAATTCTTCTTCCTGCCAGGAAATTAGAGTGACATGTGCCCAACCAAATGCCTAACAGCTACTCTCTCATTGGTTCTCCCTCTTCCCTTTCATCCTCTGCCAAATTGGCAACCTGTGCGAACCAGGAGCTTAAAGGGGCTGTCTCTCCAAGTTGGGAGATTGATAGGAAAGCAGTTGGAAAGTCAAACCGGAGCACCAGGAGAGGGACTCTTCGTTGAGTTTTAGAAACCTTTCGTATTCACAGTGTGTCCATTCTCTAGGTTTCCCGTACATGTTATAGCTGTAGTAATATTCCCTTCAACCTGGAGAGCTGGGACCCATGGAATGGGTGCCATGCATTATTGCTTTAAAGGGTCTGCATTTGCTCACCCAATCTCACCAATCCTCTCAGTCCCAAGTGTCCAGCCTTATGCCACATCCAGCTGTCATTGTAGATAGGGTCATTCCAGGTTGCATCAGAGACCCTGAAGGAATTGTAAAGAATTTCCCTGTTTCTTTGTTTTGTTTTTGAAATTCCTTTTTAGAGTGGGTTTGAGCTGATTCTCGCTGCCATGTTTATGCCAGTCTAGACACACTTGATTCCCTTACGGAGACATATCAATACATAGGTTTTAAGATTCTTACTAGTCAGATCTATTCCTCTGCGGGAAATATGGGGTTTTGAGTCCCTTTCACTGAGGAAGGTGTAGGTCTTGTCTATTCCATAGTTGGTTTTTGGAACGGTACCTGTGCTTATATCAAACTCTGGTTTGATGCATCACCCACCCTCTCCTTCCCCCTTAAGCAGGCATAGGAGTGTTTTCTAAATGTGAGACTCTGTTCTCTTGCCTAACTCAGTTCATGTGTAGCCATGTTTACAGGATCTTCCTAAGTGATATCTTATGATAAGTTTCTTTTCCTGTGTGACTTCTTTCACTTAGAATCATCGTACCAGAATCCACTCATTTTGCTGCTACTGGTCTTAGGACATTGATTTCATGGCTGAGGGATATTCCATCGTACGTAAGTTCCACAATGTTTGGAACCATTTTTATATTTCCTGGGATATTTCAGGTGTACCCAGGTTGAGGTTCCTGTAAGCAGTGCAGCCCTCAATTTGGGGCTGGCTCTGTCTTATGGATTTTCAGTTTTCCCAAGGTATATTCCCTAGACTGGAAGTGCCCTTGGCTCTGTAGCTCTGTTGTTTACTTGTTTTAGGGAACACAATGCACTCCTCCAGTGAGGCAGTTGGCAACTTACATCCCGCCCATCAGCATAACAAGGCTCCCTGTTCTCCAGGGCCTGTCTTGCCTTTCTGGTTTTTACACATTTTGTGGATGTCCCTTTTGACCGGTGGGAAGTGATACTTCTTTGTAGTGCAGATTTGCATTGCCCGCTTGCTTGCTTGGCCAAAAAATGCGTATGCGTTTTCTCCTGAATATATTCAGGAGAAAACGCATACGCCCTTTTTGGCCAAGTGCATCATTGTCGAAGTTGTGCCCCTCTTCCTGTGCTTTACAGGCGATTCCAACGTACCTCTTGAAATCTGTTTCCTGCTATTCTGCCTCGCTTTCAAGTCCGCCTCGTTGCCTTCCCTCAACAGATTTTTGGACGATAGTTGGCCTTGATTACTCTGCCAGTTTGTGAATTGCTGTGCCCCTGAGCTCCATTTTTCAACTCGTTTTTTGTGAGCTGAACGCAAGTCCAAACTTTTGGTTCAGGACCTATACTGGTTCCCGGTGGGTGGCTGAGACTTTGGTTAATTCTTCTTCCTGCCAGGAAATTAGAGTGACATGTGCCCAACCAAATGCCTAACAGCTACTCTCTCATTGGTTCTCCCTCTTCCCTTTCATCCTCTGCCAAATTGGCAACCTGTGCGAACCAGGAGCTTAAAGGGGCTGTCTCTCCAAGTTGGGAGATTGATAGGAAAGCAGTTGGAAAGTCAAACCGGAGCACCAGGAGAGGGACTCTTCGTTGAGTTTTAGAAACCTTTCGTATTCACAGTGTGTCCATTCTCTAGGTTTCCCGTACATGTTATAGCTGTAGTAATATTCCCTTCAACCTGGAGAGCTGGGACCCATGGAATGGGTGCCATGCATTATTGCTTTAAAGGGTCTGCATTTGCTCACCCAATCTCACCAATCCTCTCAGTCCCAAGTGTCCAGCCTTATGCCACATCCAGCTGTCATTGTAGATAGGGTCATTCCAGGTTGCATCAGAGACCCTGAAGGAATTGTAAAGAATTTCCCTGTTTCTTTGTTTTGTTTTTGAAATTCCTTTTTAGAGTGGGTTTGAGCTGATTCTCGCTGCCATGTTTATGCCAGTCTAGACACACTTGATTCCCTTACGGAGACATATCAATACATAGGTTTTAAGATTCTTACGAGTCAGATCTATTCCTCTGCGGGAAATATGGGGTTTTGAGTCCCTTTCACTGAGGAAGGTGTAGGTCTTGTCTATTCCATAGTTGGTTTTTGGAACGGTACCTGTGCTTATATCAAACTCTGGTTTGATGCATCACCCACCCTCTCCTTCCCCCTTAAGCAGGCATAGGAGTGTTTTCTAAATGTGAGACTCTGTTCTCTTGCCTAACTCAGTTCATGTGTAGCCATGTTTACAGGATCTTCCTAAGTGATATCTTATGATAAGTTTCTTTTCCTGTGTGACTTCTTTCACTTAGAATCATCGTACCTGAATCCACTCATTTTGCTGCTACTGGTCTTAGGATATTGATTTCATGGCTGAGGGATATTCCATCGTACATAAGTTCCACAATGTTTGGAACCATTTTTATATTTCCTGGGATATTTCAGGTGTACCCAGGTTGAGGTTCCTGTAAGCAGTGCAGCCCTCAATTTGGGGCTGGCTCTGTTTTATGGATTTTCAGTTTTCCCAAGGTATATTCCCTAGACTGGAAGTGCCCTTGGCTCTGTAGCTCTGTTGTTTACTTGTTTTAGGGAACACAATGCACTCCTCCAGTGAGGCAGTTGGCAACTTACATCCCGCCCATCAGCATAACAAGGCTCCCTGTTCTCCAGGGCCTGTCTTGCCTTTCTGGTTTTTACGCATTTTGTGGATGTCCCTTTTGACCGGTGGGAAGTGATACTTCTTTGTAGTGCAGATTTGCATTGCCCGCTTGCTTGCTTGGCCAAAAAGGGCGTATGCGTTTTCTCCTGAATATATTCAGGAGAAAACGCATACGCCCTTTTTGGCCAAGTGCATCATTGTCGAAGTTGTGCCCCTCTTCCTGTGCTTTACAGGCGATTCCAACGTACCTCTTGAAATCTGTTTCCTGCTATTCTGCCTCGCTTTCAAGTCCGCCTCGTTGCCTTCCCTCAACAGATTTTTGGACGATAGTTGGCCTTGATTACTCTGCCAGTTTGTGAATTGCTGTGCCCCTGAGCTCCATTTTTCAACTCGTTTTTTGTGAGCTGAACGCAAGTCCAAACTTTTGGTTCAGGACCTATACTGGTTCCCGGTGGGTGGCTGAGACTTTGGTTAATTCTTCTTCCTGCCAGGATATTAGAGTGGCATGTGCCCAACCAAATGCCTAACAGCTACTCTCTCATTGGTTCTCCCTCTTCCCTTTCATCCTCTGCCAAATTGGCAACCTGTGCGAACCAGGAGCTTAAAGGGGCTGTCTCTCCAAGTTGGGAGATTGATAGGAAAGCAGTTGGAAAGTCAAACCGGAGCACCAGGAGAGGGACTCTTCGTTGAGTTTTAGAAACCTTTCGTATTCACAGTGTGTCCATTCTCTAGGTTTCCCGTACATGTTATAGCTGTAGTAATATTCCCTTCAACCTGGAGAGCTGGGACCCATGGAATGGGTGCCATGCATTATTGCTTTAAAGGGTCTGCATTTGCTCACCCAATCTCACCAATCCTCTCAGTCCCAAGTGTCCAGCCTTATGCCACATCCAGCTGTCATTGTAGATAGGGTCATTCCAGGTTGCATCAGAGACCCTGAAGGAATTGTAAAGATTTTCCCTGTTTCTTTGTTTTGTTTTTGAAATTCCTTTTTAGAGTGGGTTTGAGCTGATTCTCGCTGCCATGTTTATGCCAGTCTAGACACACTTGATTCCCTTACGGAGACATATCAATACATAGGTTTTAAGATTCTTACTAGTCAGATCTATTCCTCTGCGGGAAATATGGGGTTTTGAGTCCCTTTCACTGAGGAAGGTGTAGGTCTTGTCTATTCCATTGTTGGGTTTTGGAACGGTACCTGTGCTTATATCAAACTCTGGTTTGATGCATCACCCCCCCTCTCCTTCCCCCTTAAGCAGGCATAGGAGTGTTTTCTAAATGTGAGACTCTGTTCTCTTGCCTAACTCAGTTCATGTGTAGCCATGTTTACAGGATCTTCCTAAGTGATATCTTATGATAAGTTTCTTTTCCTGTGTGACTTCTTTCACTTAGAATCATCGTACCTGAATCCACTCATTTTGCTGCTACTGGTCTTAGGACATTGATTTCATGGCTGAGGGATATTCCATCGTACATAAGTTCCACAATGTTTGGAACCATTTTTATATTTCCTGGGATATTTCAGGTCTACCCAGGTTGAGGTTCCTGTAAGCAGTGCAGCCCTCAATTTGGGGGTGGCTCTGTCTTATGGATTTTCAGTTTTCCCAAGGTATATTCCCTAGACTGGAAGTGCCCTTGGCTCTGTAGCTCTGTTGTTTACTTGTTTTAGGGAACACAATGCACTCCTCCAGTGAGGCAGTTGGCAACTTACATCCCGCCCATCAGCATAACAAGGCTCCCTGTTCTCCAGGGCCTGCCTTGCCTTTCTGGTTTTTACACATTTTGTGGATGTCCCTTTTGACTGGTGGGAAGTGATACTTCTTTGTAGTGCAGATTTGCATTGCCCGCTTGCTTGCTTGGCCAAAAAGGGCGTATGCGTTTTCTCCTGAATATATTCAGGAGAAAACGCATACGCCCTTTTTGGCCAAGTGCATCATTGTCGAAGTTGTGCCCCTCTTCCTGTGCTTTACAGGCGATTCCAACGTACCTCTTGAAATCTGTTTCCTGCTATTCTGCCTCGCTTTCAAGTCCGCCTCGTTGCCTTCCCTCAACAGATTTTTCGACGATAGTTGGCCTTGATTACTCTGCCAGTTTGTGAATTGCTGTGCCCCTGAGCTCCATTTTTCAACTCGTTTTTTGTGAGCTGAACGCAAGTCCAAACTTTTGGTTCAGGACCTATACTGGTTCCCGGTGGGTGGCTGAGACTTTGGTTAATTCTTCTTCCTGCCAGGAAATTAGAGTGGCATGTGCCCAACCAAATGCCTAACAGCTACTCTCTCATTGGTTCTCCCTCTTCCCTTTCATCCTCTGCCAAATTGGCAACCTGTGCGAACCAGGAGCTTAAAGGGGCTGTCTCTCCAAGTTGGGAGATTGATAGGAAAGCAGTTGGAAAGTCAAACCGGAGCACCAGGAGAGGGACTCTTCGTTGAGTTTTAGAAACCTTTCGTATTCACAGTGTGTCCATTCTCTAGGTTTCCCGTACATGTTATAGCTGTAGTAATATTCCCTTCAACCTGGAGAGCTGGGACCCATGGAATGGGTGCCATGCATTATTGCTTTAAAGGGTCTGCATTTGCTCACCCAATCTCACCAATCCTCTCAGTCCCAAGTGTCCAGCCTTATGCCACATCCAGCTGTCATTGTAGATAGGGTCATTCCAGGTTGCATCAGAGACCCTGAAGGAATTGTAAAGAATTTCCCTGTTTCTTTGTTTTGTTTTTGAAATTCCTTTTTAGAGTGGGTTTGAGCTGATTCTCGCTGCCATGTTTATGCCAGTCTAGACACACTTGATTCCCTTACGGAGACATATCAATACATAGGTTTTAAGATTCTTACTAGTCAGATCTATTCCTCTGCGGGAAATATGGGGTTTTGAGTCCCTTTCACTGAGGAAGGTGTAGGTCTTGTCTATTCCATTGTTGGGTTTTGGAACGGTACCTGTGCTTATATCAAACTCTGGTTTGATGCATCACCCCCCCTCTCCTTCCCCCTTAAGCAGGCATAGGAGTGTTTTCTAAATGTGAGACTCTGTTCTCTTGCCTAACTCAGTTCATGTGTAGCCATGTTTACAGGATCTTCCTAAGTGATATCTTATGATAAGTTTCTTTTCCTGTGTGACTTCTTTCACTTAGAATCATCGTACCTGAATCCACTCATTTTGCTGCTACTGGTCTTAGGACATTGATTTCATGGCTGAGGGATATTCCATCGTACATAAGTTCCACAATGTTTGGAACCATTTTTATATTTCCTGGGATATTTCAGGTGTACCCAGGTTGAGGTTCCTGTAAGCAGTGCAGCCCTCAATTTGGGGGTGGCTCTGTCTTATGGATTTTCAGTTTTCCCAAGGTATATTCCCTAGACTGGAAGTGCCCTTGGCTCTGTAGCTCTGTTGTTTACTTGTTTTAGGGAACACAATGCACTCCTCCAGTGAGGCAGTTGGCAACTTACATCCCGCCCATCAGCATAACAAGGCTCCCTGTTCTCCAGGGCCTGCCTTGCCTTTCTGGTTTTTACACATTTTGTGGATGTCCCTTTTGACTGGTGGGAAGTGATACTTCTTTGTAGTGCAGATTTGCATTGCCCGCTTGCTTGCTTGGCCAAAAAGGGCGTATGCGTTTTCTCCTGAATATATTCAGGAGAAAACGCATACGCCCTTTTTGGCCAAGTGCATCATTGTCGAAGTTGTGCCCCTCTTCCTGTGTTTTACAGGCGATTCCAACGTACCTCTTGAAATCTGTTTCCTGCTATTCTGCCTCGCTTTCAAGTCCGCCTCGTTGCCTTCCCTCAACAGATTTTTCGACGATAGTTGGCCTTGATTACTCTGCCAGTTTGTGAATTGCTGTGCCCCTGAGCTCCATTTTTCAACTCGTTTTTTGTGAGCTGAACGCAAGTCCAAACTTTTGGTTCAGGACCTATACTGGTTCCCGGTGGGTGGCTGAGACTTTGGTTAATTCTTCTTCCTGCCGGGAAATTAGAGTGACATGTGCCCATCCAAATGCCTAACAGCTACTCTCTCATTGGTTCTCCCTCTTCCCTTTCATCCTCTGCCAAATTGGCAACCTGTGCGAACCAGGAGCTTAAAGGGGCTGTCTCTCCAAGTTGGGAGATTGATAGGAAAGCAGTTGGAAAGTCAAACCGGAGCACCAGGAGAGGGGCCCTTCGTTGAGTTTTAGAAACCTTTCGTATTCACAGTGTGTCCATTCTCTAGGTTTCCCGTACACGTTATAGCTTTAGTAATATTCCCTTCAACCTGGAGAGCTGGGACCCATGGAATGGGTGCCATGCATTATTGCTTTAAAGGGTCTGCATTTGCTCACCCAATCTCACCAATCCTCTCAGTCGCAAGTGTCCAGCCTTATGCCACATCCAGCTGTCATTGTAGATAGGGTCATTCCAGGTTGCATCAGAGACCCTGAAGGAATTGTAAAGAATTTCCCTGTTTCTTTGTTTTGTTTTTGAAATTCCTTTTTAGAGTGGGTTTGAGCTGATTCTCGCTGCCATGTTTATGCCAGTCTAGACACACTTGATTCCCTTACAGAGACATATCAATACATAGGTTTTAAGATTCTTACTAGTCAGATCTATTCCTCTGCGGGAAATATGGGGTTTTGGGTCCCTTTCACTGAGGAAGGTGTAGGTCTTGTCTATTCCATGGTTGGTTTTTGGAACGGTACCTGTGCTTATATCAAACTCTGGTTTGATGCATCACCCCCCCTCTCCTTCCCCCTTAAGCAGGCATAGGAGTGTTTTCTAAATGTGAGACTCTGTTCTCTTGCCTAACTCAGTTCATGTGTAGCCATGTTTACAGGATCTTCCTAAGTGATATCTTATGATAAGTTTCTTTTCCTGTGTGACTTCTTTCACTTAGAATCATCGTACCTGAATCCACTCATTTTGCTGCTACTGGTCTTAGGACATTGATTTCATGGCTGAGGGATATTCCATCGTACGTAAGTTCCACAATGTTTGGAACCATTTTTATATTTCCTGCGATATTTCAGGTGTACCCAGGTTGAGGTTCCTGTAAGCAGTGCAGCCCTCAATTTGGGGGTGGCTCTGTCTTATGGATTTTCAGTTTTCCCAAGGTATATTCCCTAGACTGGAAGTGCCCTTGGCTCTGTAGCTCTGTTGTTTACTTGTTTTAGGGAACACAATGCACTCCTCCAGTGAGGCAGTTGGCAACTTACATCCCGCCCATCAGCATAACAAGGCTCCCTGTTCTCCAGGGCCTGCCTTGCCTTTCTGGTTTTTACACATTTTGTGGATGTCCCTTTTGACCGGTGGGAAGTGATACTTCTTTGTAGTGCAGATTTGCATTGCCCGCTTGCTTGCTTGGCCAAAAAGGGCGTATGCGTTTTCTCCTGAGTATATTCAGGAGAAAACGCATACGCCCTTTTTGGCCAAGTGCATCATTGTCGAAGTTGTGCCCCTCTTCCTGTGTTTTACAGGCGATTCCAACGTACCTCTTGAAATCTGTTTCCTGCTATTCTGCCTCGCTTTCAAGTCCGCCTCGTTGCCTTCCCTCACCAGATTTTTGGACGATAGTTGGCCTTGATTACTCTGCCAGTTTGTGAATTGCTGTGCCCCTGAACTCCATTTTTCAACTCGTTTTTTGTGAGCTGAACGCAAGTCCAAACTTTTGGTTCAGGACCTATACTGGTTCCCGGTGGGTGGCTGAGACTTTGGTTAATTCTTCTTCCTGCCGGGAAATTAGAGTGACATGTGCCCATCCAAATGCCTAACAGCTACTCTCTCATTGGTTCTCCCTCTTCCCTTTCATCCTCTGCCAAATTGGCAACCTGTGCGAACCAGGAGCTTAAAGGGGCTGTCTCTCCAAGTTGGGAGATTGATAGGAAAGCAGTTGGAAAGTCAAACCGGAGCACCAGGAGAGGGGCCCTTCGTTGAGTTTTAGAAACCTTTCGTATTCACAGTGTGTCCATTCTCTAGGTTTCCCGTACACGTTATAGCTTTAGTAATATTCCCTCCAACCTGGAGAGCTGGGACCCATGGAATGGGTGCCATGCATTATTGCTTTAAAGGGTCTGCATTTGCTCACCCGATCTCACCAATCCTCTCAGTCCCAAGTGTCCAGCCTTATGCCACATCCAGCTGTCATTGTAGATAGGGTCATTCCAGGTTGCATCAGAGACCCTGAAGGAATTGTAAAGAATTTCCCTGTTTCTTTGTTTTGTTTTTGAAATTCCTTTTTAGAGTGGGTTTGAGCTGATTCTCGCTGCCATGTTTATGCCAGTCTAGACACACTTGATTCCCTTACAGAGACATATCAATACATAGGTTTTAAGATTCTTACTAGTCAGATCTATTCCTCTGCGGGAAATATGGGGTTTTGAGTCCCTTTAACTGAGGAAGGTGTAGGTCTTGTCTGTTCCATAGTTGGTTTTTGGAACGGTACCTGTGCTTATATCAAACTCTGGTTTGATGCATCACCCACCCTCTCCTTCCCCCTTAAGCAGGCATAGGAGTGTTTTCTAAATGTGAGACTCTGTTCTCTTGCCTAACTCAGTTCATGTGTAGCCATGTTTACAGGATCTTCCTAAGTGATATCTTATGATAAGTTTCTTTTCCTGTGTGACTTCTTTCACTTAGAATCATCGTACCTGAATCCACTCATTTTGCTGCTACTGGTCTTAGGACATTGATTTCATGGCTGAGGGATATTCCATCGTACATAAGTTCCACAATGTTTGGAACGATTTTTATATTTCCTGGGATATTTCAGGTGTACCCAGGTTGAGGTTCCTGTAAGCAGTGCAGCCCTCAATTTGGGGGTGGCTCTGTCTTATGGATTTTCAGTTTTCCCAAGGTATATTCCCTAGACTGGAAGTGCCCTTGGCTCTGTAGCTCTGTTGTTTACTTGTTTTAGGGAACACAATGCACTCCTCCAGTGAGGCAGTTGGCAACTTACATCCCGCCCATCAGCATAACAAGGCTCCCTGTTCTCCAGGGCCTGTCTTGCCTTTCTGGTTTTTACACATTTTGTGGATGTCCCTTTTGACCGGTGGGAAGTGATACTTCTTTGTAGTGCAGATTTGCATTGCCCGCTTGCTTGCTTGGCCAAAAAGGGCGTATGCGTTTTCTCCTGAATATATTCAGGAGAAAACGCATACGCCCTTTTTGGCCAAGTGCATCATTGTCGAAGTTGTGCCCCTCTTCCTGTGCTTTACAGGCGATTCCAACGTACCTCTTGAAATCTGTTTCCTGCTATTCTGCCTCGCTTTCAAGTCCGCCTCGTTGCCTTCCCTCACCAGATTTTTGGACGATAGTTGGCCTTGATTACTCTGCCAGTTTGTGAATTGCTGTGCCCCTGAGCTCCATTTTTCAACTCGTTTTTTGTGAGCTGAACGCAAGTCCAAACTTTTGGTTCAGGACCTATACTGGTTCCCGGTGGCTGGCTGAGACTTTGGTTAATTCTTCTTCCTGCCGGGAAATTAGAGTGACATGTGCCCATCCAAATGCCTAACAGCTACTCTCTCATTGGTTCTCCCTCTTCCCTTTCATCCTCTGCGAAATTGGCAACCTGTGCCAACCAGGAGCTTAAAGGGGCTGTCTCTCCAAGTTGGGAGATTGATAGGAAAGCAGTTGGAAAGTCAGACCGGAGCACCACGAGAGGGACTCTTCGTTGAGTTTTAGAAACCTTTCGTATTCACAGTGTGTCCATTCTCTAGGTTTCCCGTACATGTTATAGCTGTAGTAATATTCCCTTCAACCTGGAGAGCTGGGACCCATGGAATGGGTGCCATGCATTATTGCTTTAAAGGGTCTGCATTTGCTCACCCAATCTCACCAATCCTCTCAGTCCCAAGTGTCCAGCCTTATGCCACATCCAGCTGTCATTGTAGATAGGGTCATTCCAGGTTGCATCAGAGACCCTGAAGGAATTGTAAAGAATTTCCCTGTTTCTTTGTTTTGTTTTTGAAATTCCTTTTTAGAGTGGGTTTGAGCTGATTCTCGCTGCCATGTTTATGCCAGTCTAGACACACTTGATTCCCTTACGGAGACATATCAATACATAGGTTTTAAGATTCTTACTAGTCAGATCTATTCCTCTGCGGGAAATATGGGGTTTTGAGTCCCTTTCACTGAGGAAGGTGTAGGTCTTGTCTATTCCATTGTTGGGTTTTGGAACGGTACCTGTGCTTATATCAAACTCTGGTTTGATGCATCACCCCCCCTCTCCTTCCCCCTTAAGCAGGCATAGGAGTGTTTTCTAAATGTGAGACTCTGTTCTCTTGCCTAACTCAGTTCATGTGTAGCCATGTTTACAGGATCTTCCTAAGTGATATCTTATGATAAGTTTCTTTTCCTGTGTGACTTCTTTCACTTAGAATCATCGTACCTGAATCCACTCATTTTGCTGCTACTGGTCTTAGGACATTGATTTCATGGCTGAGGGATATTCCATCGTACATAAGTTCCACAATGTTTGGAACCATTTTTATATTTCCTGGGATATTTCAGGTGTACCCAGGTTGAGGTTCCTGTAAGCAGTGCAGCCCTCAATTTGGGGGTGGCTCTGTCTTATGGATTTTCAGTTTTCCCAAGGTATATTCCCTAGACTGGAAGTGCCCTTGGCTCTGTAGCTCTGTTGTTTACTTGTTTTAGGGAACACAATGCACTCCTCCAGTGAGGCAGTTGGCAACTTACATCCCGCCCATCAGCATAACAAGGCTCCCTGTTCTCCAGGGCCTGCCTTGCCTTTCTGGTTTTTACACATTTTGTGGATGTCCCTTTTGACCGGTGGGAAGTGATACTTCTTTGTAGTGCAGATTTGCATTGCCCGCTTGCTTGCTTGGCCAAAAAGGGCGTATGCGTTTTCTCCTGAATATATTCAGGAGAAAACGCATACGCCCTTTTTGGCCAAGTGCATCATTGTCGAAGTTGTGCCCCTCTTCCTGTGTTTTACAGGCGATTCCAACGTACCTCTTGAAATCTGTTTCCTGCTATTCTGCCTCGCTTTCAAGTCCGCCTCGTTGCCTTCCCTCAACAGATTTTTGGACGATAGTTGGCCTTGATTACTCTGCCAGTTTGTGAATTGCTGTGCCCCTGAGCTCCATTTTTCAACTCGTTTTTTGTGAGCTGAACGCAAGTCCAAACTTTTGGTTCAGGACCTATACTGGTTCCCGGTGGGTGGCTGAGACTTTGGTTAATTCTTCTTCCTGCCGGGAAATTAGAGTGACATGTGCCCATCCAAATGCCTAACAGCTACTCTCTCATTGGTTCTCCCTCTTCCCTTTCATCCTCTGCCAAATTGGCAACCTGTGCGAACCAGGAGCTTAAAGGGGCTGTCTCTCCAAGTTGGGAGATTGATAGGAAAGCAGTTGGAAAGTCAAACCGGAGCACCAGGAGAGGGGCCCTTCGTTGAGTTTTAGAAACCTTTCGTATTCACAGTGTGTCCATTCTCTAGGTTTCCCGTACACGTTATAGCTTTAGTAATATTCCCTTCAACCTGGAGAGCTGGGACCCATGGAATGGGTGCCATGCATTATTGCTTTAAAGGGTCTGCATTTGCTCACCCAATCTCACCAATCCTCTCAGTCGCAAGTGTCCAGCCTTATGCCACATCCAGCTGTCATTGTAGATAGGGTCATTCCAGGTTGCATCAGAGACCCTGAAGGAATTGTAAAGAATTTCCCTGTTTCTTTGTTTTGTTTTTGAAATTCCTTTTTAGAGTGGGTTTGAGCTGATTCTCGCTGCCATGTTTATGCCAGTCTAGACACACTTGATTCCCTTACAGAGACATATCAATACATAGGTTTTAAGATTCTTACTAGTCAGATCTATTCCTCTGCGGGAAATATGGGGTTTTGGGTCCCTTTCACTGAGGAAGGTGTAGGTCTTGTCTATTCCATAGTTGGTTTTTGGAACGGTACCTGTGCTTATATCAAACTCTGGTTTGATGCATCACCCCCCCTCTCCTTCCCCCTTAAGCAGGCATAGGAGTGTTTTCTAAATGTGAGACTCTGTTCTCTTGCCTAACTCAGTTCATGTGTAGCCATGTTTACAGGATCTTCCTAAGTGATATCTTATGATAAGTTTCTTTTCCTGTGTGACTTCTTTCACTTAGAATCATCGTACCTTAATCCACTCATTTTGCTGCTACTGATCTTAGGACATTGATTTCATGGCTGAGGGATATTCCATCGTACATAAGTTCCACAATGTTTGGAACCATTTTTATATTTCCTGGGATATTTCAGGTGTACCCAGGTTGAGGTTCCTGTAAGCAGTGCAGCCCTCAATTTGGGGGTGGCTCTGTCTTATGGATTTTCAGTTTTCCCAAGGTATATTCCCTAGACTGGAAGTGCCCTTGGCTCTGTAGCTCTGTTGTTTACTTGTTTTAGGGAACACAATGCACTCCTCCAGTGAGGCAGTTGGCAACTTACATCCCGCCCATCAGCATAACAAGGCTCCCTGTTCTCCAGGGCCTGTCTTGCCTTTCTGGTTTTTACACATTTTGTGGATGTCCCTTTTGACCGGTGGGAAGTGATACTTCTTTGTAGTGCAGATTTGCATTGTCCGCTTGCTTGCTTGGCCAAAAAGGGCGTATGCGTTTTCTCCTGAATATATTCAGGAGAAAACGCATACGCCCTTTTTGGCCAAGTGCATCATTGTCGAAGTTGTGCCCCTCTTCCTGTGCTTTACAGGCGATTCCAACGTACCTCTTGAAATCTGTTTCCTGCTATTCTGCCTCGCTTTCAAGTCCGCCTCGTTGCCTTCCCTCACCAGATTTTTGGACGATAGTTGGCCTTGATTACTCTGCCAGTTTGTGAATTGCTGTGCCCCTGAGCTCCATTTTTCAACTCGTTTTTTGTGAGCTGAACGCAAGTCCAAACTTTTGGTTCAGGACCTATACTGGTTCCCGGTGGGTGGCTGAGACTTTGGTTAATTCTTCTTCCTGCCGGGAAATTAGAGTGACATGTGCCCATCCAAATGCCTAACAGCTACTCTCTCATTGGTTCTCCCTCTTCCCTTTCATCCTCTGCGAAATTGGCAACCTGTGCGAACCAGGAGCTTAAAGGGGCTGTCTCTCCAAGTTGGGAGATTGATAGGAAAGCAGTTGGAAAGTCACACCGGAGCACCACGAGAGGGACTCTTCGTTGAGTTTTAGAAACCTTTCGTATTCACAGTGTGTCCATTCTCTAGGTTTCCCGTACATGTTATAGCTGTAGTAATATTCCCTTCAACCTGGAGAGCTGGGACCCATGGAATGGGTGCCATGCATTATTGCTTTAAAGGGTCTGCATTTGCTCACCCAATCTCACCAATCCTCTCAGTCCCAAGTGTCCAGCCTTATGCCACATCCAGCTGTCATTGTAGATAGGGTCATTCCAGGTTGCATCAGAGACCCTGAAGGAATTGTAAAGATTTTCCCTGTTTCTTTGTTTTGTTTTTGAAATTCCTTTTTAGAGTGGGTTTGAGCTGATTCTCGCTGCCATGTTTATGCCAGTCTAGACACACTTGATTCCCTTACGGAGACATATCAATACATAGGTTTTAAGATTCTTACTAGTCAGATCTATTCCTCTGCGGGAAATATGGGGTTTTGAGTCCCTTTCACTGAGGAAGGTGTAGGTCTTGTCTATTCCATTGTTGGGTTTTGGAATGGTACCTGTGCTTATATCAAACTCTGGTTTGATGCATCACCCCCCCTCTCCTTCCCCCTTAAGCAGGCATAGGAGTGTTTTCTAAATGTGAGACTCTGTTCTCTTGCCTAACTCAGTTCATGTGTAGCCATGTTTACAGGATCTTCCTAAGTGATATCTTATGATAAGTTTCTTTTCCTGTGTGACTTCTTTCACTTAGAATCATCGTACCTGAATCCACTCATTTTGCTGCTACTGGTCTTAGGACATTGATTTCATGGCTGAGGGATATTCCATCGTATGTAATTTCCACAATGTTTGGAACCATTTTTATATTTCCTGGGATATTTCAGGTGTACCCAGGTTGAGGTTCCTGTAAGCAGTGCAGCCCTCAATTTGGGGGTGGCTCTGTCTTATGGATTTTCAGTTTTCCCAAGGTATATTCCCTAGACTGGAAGTGCCCTTGGCTCTGTAGCTCTGTTGTTTACTTGTTTTAGGGAACACAATGCACTCCTCCAGTGAGGCAGTTGGCAACTTACATCCCGCCCATCAGCATAACAAGGCTCCCTGTTCTCCAGGGCCTGCCTTGCCTTTCTGGTTTTTACACATTTTGTGGATGTCCCTTTTGACCGGTGGGAAGTGATACTTCTTTGTAGTGCAGATTTGCATTGCCCGCTTGCTTGCTTGGCCAAAAAGGGCGTATGCGTTTTCTCCTGAATATATTCAGGAGAAAACGCATACGCCCTTTTTGGCCAAGTGCATCATTGTCGAAGTTGTGCCCCTCTTCCTGTGTTTTACAGGCGATTCCAACGTACCTCTTGAAATCTGTTTCCTGCTATTCTGCCTCGCTTTCAAGTCCGCCTCGTTGCCTTCCCTCAACAGATTTTTCGACGATAGTTGGCCTTGATTACTCTGCCAGTTTGTGAATTGCTGTGCCCCTGAGCTCCATTTTTCAACTCGTTTTTTGTGAGCTGAACGCAAGTCCAAACTTTTGGTTCAGGACCTATACTGGTTCCCGGTGGGTGGCTGAGACTTTGGTTAATTCTTCTTCCTGCCGGGAAATTAGAGTGACATGTGCCCATCCAAATGCCTAACAGCTACTCTCTCATTGGTTCTCCCTCTTCCCTTTCATCCTCTGCCAAATTGGCAACCTGTGCGAACCAGGAGCTTAAAGGGGCTGTCTCTCCAAGTTGGGAGATTGATAGGAAAGCAGTTGGAAAGTCAAACCGGAGCACCAGGAGAGGGGCCCTTCGTTGAGTTTTAGAAACCTTTCGTATTCACAGTGTGTCCATTCTCTAGGTTTCCCGTACACGTTATAGCTTTAGTAATATTCCCTTCAACCTGGAGAGCTGGGACCCATGGAATGGGTGCCATGCATTATTGCTTTAAAGGGTCTGCATTTGCTCACCCAATCTCACCAATCCTCTCAGTCGCAAGTGTCCAGCCTTATGCCACATCCAGCTGTCATTGTAGATAGGGTCATTCCAGGTTGCATCAGAGACCCTGAAGGAATTGTAAAGAATTTCCCTGTTTCTTTGTTTTGTTTTTGAAATTCCTTTTTAGAGTGGGTTTGAGCTGATTCTCGCTGCCATGTTTATGCCAGTCTAGACACACTTGATTCCCTTACAGAGACATATCAATACATAGGTTTTAAGATTCTTACTAGTCAGATCTATTCCTCTGCGGGAAATATGGGGTTTTGGGTCCCTTTCACTGAGGAAGGTGTAGGTCTTGTCTATTCCATAGTTGGTTTTTGGAACGGTACCTGTGCTTATATCAAACTCTGGTTTGATGCATCACCCCCCCTCTCCTTCCCCCTTAAGCAGGCATAGGAGTGTTTTCTAAATGTGAGACTCTGTTCTCTTGCCTAACTCAGTTCATGTGTAGCCATGTTTACAGGATCTTCCTAAGTGATATCTTATGATAAGTTTCTTTTCCTGTGTGACTTCTTTCACTTAGAATCATCGTACCTGAATCCACTCATTTTGCTGCTACTGATCTTAGGACATTGATTTCATGGCTGAGGGATATTCCATCGTACATAAGTTCCACAATGTTTGGAACCATTTTTATATTTCCTGGGATATTTCAGGTGTACCCAGGTTGAGGTTCCTGTAAGCAGTGCAGCCCTCAATTTGGGGGTGGCTCTGTCTTATGGATTTTCAGTTTTCCCAAGGTATATTCCCTAGACTGGAAGTGCCCTTGGCTCTGTAGCTCTGTTGTTTACTTGTTTTAGGGAACACAATGCACTCCTCCAGTGAGGCAGTTGGCAACTTACATCCCGCCCATCAGCATAACAAGGCTCCCTGTTCTCCAGGGCCTGTCTTGCCTTTCTGGTTTTTACACATTTTGTGGATGTCCCTTTTGACCGGTGGGAAGTGATACTTCTTTGTAGTGCAGATTTGCATTGCCCGCTTGCTTGCTTGGCCAAAAAGGGCGTATGCGTTTTCTCCTGAATATATTCAGGAGAAAACGCATACGCCCTTTTTGGCCAAGTGCATCATTGTCGAAGTTGTGCCCCTCTTCCTGTGCTTTACAGGCGATTCCAACGTACCTCTTGAAATCTGTTTCCTGCTATTCTGCCTCGCTTTCAAGTCCGCCTCGTTGCCTTCCCTCACCAGATTTTTGGACGATAGTTGGCCTTGATTACTCTGCCAGTTTGTGAATTGCTGTGCCCCTGAGCTCCATTTTTCAACTCGTTTTTTGTGAGCTGAACGCAAGTCCAAACTTTTGGTTCAGGACCTATACTGGTTCCCGGTGGGTGGCTGAGACTTTGGTTAATTCTTCTTCCTGCCGGGAAATTAGAGTGACATGTGCCCATCCAAATGCCTAACAGCTACTCTCTCATTGGTTCTCCCTCTTCCCTTTCATCCTCTGCCAAATTGGCAACCTGTGCGAACCAGGAGCTTAAAGGGGCTGTCTCTCCAAGTTGGGAGATTGATAGGAAAGCAGTTGGAAAGTCAAACCGGAGCACCAGGAGAGGGGCTCTTCGTTGAGTTTTAGAAACCTTTCGTATTCACAGTGTGTCCATTCTCTAGGTTTCCCGTACACGTTATAGCTTTAGTAATATTCCCTTCAACCTGGAGAGCTGGGACCCATGGAATGGGTGCCATGCATTATTGCTTTAAAGGGTCTGCATTTGCTCACCCAATCTCACCAATCCTCTCAGTCGCACGTGTCCAGCCTTATGCCACATCCAGCTGTCATTGTAGATAGGGTCATTCCAGGTTGCATCAGAGACCCTGAAGGAATTGTAAAGAATTTCCCTGTTTCTTTGTTCTGTTTTTGAAATTCCTTTTTAGAGTGGGTTTGAGCTGATTCTCGCTGCCATGTTTATGCCAGTCTAGACACACTTGATTCCCTTATGGAGACATATCAATACATAGGTTTTAAGATTCTTACTAGTCAGATCTATTCCTCTGCGGGAAATATGGGGTTTTGAGTCCCTTTCACTGAGGAAGGTGTAGGTCTTGTCTATTCCATAGTTGATTTTTGGAACGGTACCTGTGCTTATATCAAACTCTGGTTTGATGCATCACCCCCCCTCTCCTTCCCCCTTAAGCAGGCATAGGAGTGTTTTCTAAATGTGAGACTCTGTTCTCTTGCCTAACTCAGTTCATGTGTAGCCATGTTTACAGGATCTTCCTAAGTGATATCTGATGATAAGTTTCTTTTCCTGTGTGACTTCTTTCACTTAGAATCATCGTACCTGAATCCACTCATTTTGCTGCTACTGGTCTTAGGACATTGATTTCATGGCTGAGGGATATTCCATCGTACGTAAGTTCCACAATGTTTGGAACCATTTTTATATTTCCTGGGATATTTCAGGTGTACCCAGGTTGAGGTTCCTGTAAGCAGTGCAGCCCTCAATTTGGGGCTGGCTCTGTCTTATGGATTTTCAGTTTTCCCAAGGTATATTCCCTAGACTGGAAGTGCCCTTGGTTCTGTAGCTCTGTTGTTTACTTGTTTTAGGGAACACAATGCACTCCTCCAGTGAGGCAGTTGGCAACTTACATCCCGCCCATCAGCATAACAAGGCTCCCTGTACTCCAGGGCCTGTCTTGCCTTTCTGGTTTGTACGCATTTTGTGGATGTCCCTTTTGACCAGTGGGAAGTGATACATCTTTGTAGTGCAGATTTGCATTGCCCGCTTGCTTGCTTGGCCAAAAAGGTCGTATGCGTTTTCTCCTGAATATATTCAGGAGAAAACGCATACGCCCTTTTTGGCCAAGTGCATCATTGTCGAAGTTGTGCCCCTCTTCCTGTGCTTTACAGGCGATTCCAACGTACCTCTTGAAATCTGTTTCCTGCTATTCTGCCTCGCTTTCAAGTCCGCCTCGTTGCCTTCCCTCAACAGATTTTTGGACGATAGTTGGCCTTGATTACTCTGCCAGTTTGTGAATTGCTGTGCCCCTGAGCTCCATTTTTCAACTCGTTTTTTGTGAGCTGAACGCAAGTCCAAACTTTTGGTTCAGGACCTATACTGGTTCCCGGTGGGTGGCTGAGACTTTGGTTAATTCTTCTTCCTGCCAGGAAATTAGAGTGACATGTGCCCAACCAAATGCCTAACAACTACTCTCTCATTGGTTCTCCCTCTTCCCTTTCATCCTCTGCCAAATTGGCAACCTGTGCGAACCAGGAGCTTAAAGGGGCTGTCTCTCCAAGTTGGGAGATTGATAGGAAAGCAGTTGGAAAGTCAGACCGGAGCACCACGAGAGGGACTCTTCGTTGAGTTTTAGAAACCTTTCGTATTCACAGTGTGTCCATTCTCTAGGTTTCCCGTACATGTTATAGCTGTAGTAATATTCCCTTCAACCTGGAGAGCTGGGACCCATGGAATGGGTGCCATGCATTATTGCTTTAAAGGGTCTGCATTTGCTCACCCAATCTCACCAATCCTCTCAGTCGCAAGTGTCCAGCCTTATGCCACATCCAGCTGTCATTGTAGATAGGGTCATTCCAGGTTTCATCAGAGACCCTGAAGGAATTGTAAAGAATTTCCCTGTTTCTTTGTTCTGTTTTTGAAATTCCTTTTTAGAGTGGGTTTGAGCTGATTCTCGCTGCCATGTTTATGCCAGTCTAGACACACTTGATTCCCTTACGGAGACATATCAATACATAGGTTTTAAGATTCTTACTAGTCAGATCTATTCCTCTGCGGGAAATATGGGGTTTTGAGTCCCTTTCACTGAGGAAGGTGTAGGTCTTGTCTATTCCATAGTTGGTTTTTGGAACGGTACCTGTGCTTATATCAAACTCTGGTTTGATGCATCACCCCCCCTCTCCTTCCCCCTTAAGCAGGCATAGGAGTGTTTTCTAAATGTGAGACTCTGTTCTCTTGCCTAACTCAGTTCATGTGTAGCCATGTTTACAGGATCTTCCTAAGTGATATCTTATGATAAGTTTCTTTTCCTGTGTGACTTCTTTCACTTAGAATCATCGTACCTGAATCCACTCATTTTGCTGCTACTGGTCTTAGGACATTGATTTCATGGCTGAGGGATATTCCATCGTACGTAAGTTCCACAATGCTTGGAACCATTTTTATATTTCCTGCGATATTTCAGGTGTACCCAGGTTGAGGTTCCTGTAAGCAGTGCAGCCCTCAATTTGGGGGTGGCTCTGTCTTATGGATTTTCAGTTTTCCCAAGGTATATTCCCTAGACTGGAAGTGCCCTTGGCTCTGTAGCTCTGTTGTTTACTTGTTTTAGGGAACACAATGCACTCCTCCAGTGAGGCAGTTGGCAACTGACATCCCGCCCATCAGCATATCAAGGCTCCCTGTTCTCCAGGGCCTGCCTTGCCTTTCTGGTTTTTACACATTTTGTGGATGTCCCTTTTGACCGGTGGGAAGTGATACTTCTTTGTAGTGCAGATTTGCATTGCCCGCTTGCTTGCTTGGCCAAAAAGGGCGTATGCGTTTTCTCCTGAATATATTCAGGAGAAAACGCATACACCCTTTTTGGCCAAGTGCATCATTGTCGAAGTTGTGCCCCTCTTCCTGTGCTTTACAGGTGATTCCAACGTACCTCTTGAAATCTGTTTCCTGCTATTCTGCCTCGCTTTCAAGTCCGCCTCGTTGCCTTCCCTCAACAGATTTTTGGACGATAGTTGGCCTTGATTACTCTGCCAGTTTGTGAATTGCTGTGCCCCTGAGCTCCATTTTTCAACTCGTTTTTTGTGAGCTGAACGCAAGTCCACACTTTTGGTTCAGGACCTATACTGGTTCCCGGTGGGTGGCTGAGACTTTGGTTAATTCTTCTTCCTGCCGGGAAATTAGAGTGACATGTGCCCATCCAAATGCCTAACAGCTACTCTCTCATTGGTTCTCCCTCTTCCCTTTCATGCTCTGCCAAATTGGCAACCTGTGCGAACCAGGAGCTTAAAGGGGCTGTCTCTCCAAGTTGGGAGATTGATAGGAAAGCAGTTGGAAAGTCAAACCGGAGCACCAGGAGAGGGGCTCTTCGTTGAGTTTTAGAAACCTTTCGTATTCACAGTGTGTCCATTCTCTAGGTTTCCCGTACACGTTATAGCTTTAGTAATATTCCCTTCAACCTGGAGAGCTGGGACCCATGGAATGGGTGCCATGCATTATTGCTTTAAAGGGTCTGCATTTGCTCACCCAATCTCACCAATCCTCTCAGTCGCACGTGTCCAGCCTTATGCCACATCCAGCTGTCATTGTAGATAGGGTCATTCCAGGTTGCATCAGAGACCCTGAAGGAATTGTAAAGAATTTCCCTGTTTCTTTGTTCTGTTTTTGAAATTCCTTTTTAGAGTGGGTTTGAGCTGATTCTCACTGCCATGTTTATGCCAGTCTAGACACACTTGATTCCCTTACGGAGACATATCAATATATACGTTTTAAGATTCTTACTAGTCAGATCTATTCCTCTGCGGGAAATATGGGGTTTTGAGTCCCTTTCACTGAGGAAGGTGTAGGTCTTGTCTATTCCATAGTTGGTTTTTGGAACCGTACCTGTGCTTATATCAAACTCTGGTTTGATGCATCACCCCCCCTCTCCTTCCCCCTTAAGCAGGCATAGGAGTGTTTTCTAAATGTGAGACTCTGTTCTCTTGCCTAACTCAGTTCATGTGTAGCCATGTTTACAGGATCTTCCTAAGTGATATCTTATGATAAGTTTCTTTTCCTGTGTGACTTCTTTCACTTAGAATCATCGTACCTGAATCCACTCATTTTGCTGCTACTGGTCTTAGGACATTGATTTCATGGCTGAGGGATATTCCATCGTACGTAAGTTCCACAATGTTTGGAACCATTTTTATATTTCCTGGGATATGTCAGGTGTACCCAGGTTGAGCTTCCTGTAAGCAGTGCAGCCCTCAATTTGGGGGTGGCTCTGTCTTATGGATTTTCAGTTTTCCCAAGGTATATTCCCTAGACTGGACGTGCCCTTGGCTCTGTAGCTCTGTTGTTTACTTGTTTTAGGGAACACAATGCACTCCTCCAGTGAGGCAGTTGGCAACTTACATCCCGCCCATCAGCATAACAAGGCTCCCTGTTCTCCAGGGCCTGCCTTGCCTTTCTGGTTTTTACACATTTTGTGGATGTCCCTTTTGACCGGTGGGAAGTGATACTTCTTTGTAGAGCAGATTTGCATTGCCCGCTTGCTTGCTTGGCCAAAAAGGGCGTATGCGTTTTCTCCTGAATATATTCAGGAGAAAACGCATACGCCCTTTTTGGCCAAGTGCATCATTTTCGAAGTTGTGCCCTTCTTCCTGTGCTTTACAGGCGATTCCAACATACCTCTTGAAATCTGATTCCTGCTATTCTGCCTCGCTTTCAAGTCCGCCTCGTTGCCTTCCCTCAACAGATTTTTGGACGATAGTTGGCCTTGATTACTCTGCCAGTTTGTGAATTGCTGTGCCCCTGAGCTCCATTTTTCAACTCGTTTTTTGTGAGCTGAACGCAAGTCCAAACATTTGGTTCAGGACCTATACTGGTTCCCGGTGGGTGGCTGAGTCTTTGGTTAATTCTTCTTCCTGCCGGGAAATTAGAGTGACATGTGCCCATCCAAATGCCTAACAGCTACTCTCTCATTGGTTCTCCCCTTCCCTTTCATCCTCTGCGAAATTGGCAACCTGTGCGAACCAGGAGCTTAAAGGGGCTGTCTCTCCAAGTTGGGAGATTGATAGGAAAGCAGTTGGAAAGTCAGACCGGAGCACCACGAGAGGGACTCTTCGTTGAGTTTTAGAAACCTTTCGTATTCACAGTGTGTCCATTCTCTAGGTTTCCCGTACATGTTATAGCTGTAGTAATATTCCCTTCAACCTGGAGAGCTGGGACCCATGGAATGGGTGCCATGCATTATTGCTTTAAAGGGTCTGCATTTGCTCACCCAATCTCACCAATCCTCTCAGTCGCACGTGTCCAGCCTTATGCCACATCCAGCTGTCATTGTAGATAGGGTCATTCCAGGTTGCATCAGAGACCCTGAAGGAATTGTAAAGAATTTCCCTGTTTCTTTGTTTTGTTTTTGAAATTCCTTTTTAGAGTGGGTTTGAGCTGATTCTCGCTGCCATGTTTATGCCAGTCTAGACACACTTGATTCCCTTACGGAGACATATCAATACATAGGTTTTAAGATTCTTACTAGTCAGATCTATTCCTCTGCGGGAAATATGGGGTTTTGAGTCCCTTTCACTGAGGAAGGTGTAGGTCTTGTCTATTCCATAGTTGGTTTTTGGAACGGTACCTGTGCTTATATCAAACTCTGTTTTGATGCATCACCCCCCCTCTCCTTCCCCCTTAAGCAGGCATAGGAGTGTTTTCTAAATGTGAGACTCTGTTCTCTTGCCTAACTCAGTTCATGTGTAGCCATGTTTACAGGATCTTCCTAAGTGATATCTTATGATAAGTTTCTTTTCCTGTGTGACTTCTTTCACTTAGAATTATCGTACCTGAATCCACTCATTTTGCTGTTACTGGTCTTAGGACATTGATTTCATGGCTGAGGGATATTCCATCGTACGTAAGTTCCACAATGTTTGGAACCATTTTTATATTTCCTGGGATATTTCAGGTGTACCCAGGTTGAGGTTCCTGTAAGCAGTGCAGCCCTCAATTTGGGGGTGGCTCTGTCTTATGGATTTTCAGTTTTCCCAAGGTATATTCCCTAGACTGGACGTGCCCTTGGCTCTGTAGCTCTGTTGTTTACTTGTTTTAGGGAACACAATGCACTCCTCCAGTGAGGCAGTTGGCAACTTACATCCCGCCCATCAGCATAACAAGGCTCCCTGTTCTCCAGGGCCTGCCTTGCCTTTCTGGTTTTTACACATTTTGTGGATGTCCCTTTTGACCGGTGGGAAGTGATACTTCTTTGTAGTGCAGATTTGCATTGCCCGCTTGCTTGCTTGGCCAAAAAGGGCGTATGCGTTTTCTCCTGAATATATTCAGGAGAAAACGCATACGCCCTTTTTGGCCAAGTGCATCATTGTCGAAGTTGTGCCCCTCTTCCTGTGCTTTACAGGCGATTCCAACGTACCTCTTGAAATCTGTTTCCTGCTATTCTGCCTCGCTTTCAAGTCCGCCTCGTTGCCTTCCCTCAACAGATTTTTGGACGATAGTTGGCCTTGATTACTCTGCCAGTTTGTGAATTGCTGTGCCCCTGAGCTCCATTTTTCAACTCGTTTTTTGTGAGCTGAACGCAAGTCCACACTTTTGGTTCAGGACCTATACTGGTTCCCGGTGGGTGGCTGAGACTTTGGTTAATTCTTCTTCCTGCCGGGAAATTAGAGTGACATGTGCCCATCCAAATGCCTAACAGCTACTCTCTCATTGGTTCTCCCTCTTCCCTTTCATCCTCTGCGAAATTGGCAACCTGTGCGAACCAGGAGCTTAAAGGGGCTGTCTCTCCAAGTTGGGAGATTGATAGGAAAGCAGTTGGAAAGTCAATCCGGAGCACCAGGAGAGGGGCTCTTCGTTGAGTTTTAGAAACCTTTCGTATTCACAGTGTGTCCATTCTCTAGGTATCCCGTACACGTTATAGCTTTAATAATATTCCCTTCAACCTGGAGAGCTGGGACCCATGGAATGGGTGCCATGCATTATTGCTTTAAAGGGTCTGCATTTGCTCACCCAATCTCACCAATCCTCTCTGTCCAAAGTGTCCAGCCTTATGCCACATCCAGCTGTCATTGTAGATAGGGTCATTCCAGGTTGCATCAGAGACCCTGAAGGAATTGTAAAGAATTTCCCTGTTTCTTTGTTCTGTTTTTGAAATTCCTTTTTAGAGTGGGTTTGAGCTGATTCTTGCTGCCATGTTTATGCCAGTCTAGACACACTTGATTCCCTTATGGTGACATATCAATACATAGGTTTTAAGATTCTTACTAGTCAGATCTATTCCTCTGCGGGAAATATGGGGTTTTGAGTCCCTTTCACTGAGGAAGGTGTAGGTCTTGTCTATTCCATAGTTGGTTTTTGGAACGGTACCTGTGCTTATATCAAACTCTGGTTTGATGCATTACCCCACCTCTCCTTCCCCCTTAAGCAGGCATAAGAGTGCTTTCTAAATGTGAGTCTCTGTTCTCTTGCCTAACTCAGTTCATGTGTAGCAATGTTTACAGGATCTTCCTAAGTGATATCTTATGATAAGTTTCTTTTCCTGTGTGACTACTTTCACTTAGAATCATCGTACCCGAATCCACTCATTTTGCTGCTACTGGTCTTAGGACATTGATTTCATGGCTGAGGGATATTCCATCGTACGTAAGTTCCACAATGTTTGGAACAATTTTTATATTTCCTGGGATATTTCAGGTGTACCCAGGTTGAGGTTCCTGTAAGCAGTGCAGCCCTCAATTTGGGGGTGGCTCTGTCTTATGGATTTTCAGTTTTCCCAAGGTATATTCCCTAGACTGGAAGTGCCCTTGGCTCTGTAGCTCTGTTGTTTACTTGTTTTAGGGAGCACAATGCACTCCTCCAGTGAGGCAGTTGGCAACTTACATCCTGCCCATCAGCATAACAAGACTCCCTGTTCTCCAGGGCCTGTCTTGCCTTTCTGGTTTTTACATATTTTGTGGATGTCCCTTTTGAACGGTGGGAAGTGATACTTCTTTGTAGTGCAGATTTGCATTGCCCGCTTGCTTGCTTGGCCAAAAAGGGCGTATGCGTTTTCTCCTGAATATATTCAGGAGAAAACGCATACGCCCTTTTTGGCCAAGTGCATCATTGTCGAAGTTGTGCCCCTCTTCCTGTGCTTTACAGGCGATTCCAACGTACCTCTTGAAATCTGTTTCCTGCTATTCTGCCTCGCTTTCAAGTCCGCCTCGTTGCCTTCCCTCAACAGATTTTTGGACGATAGTTGGCCTTGATTACTCTGCCAGTTTGTGAATTGCTGTGCCCCTGAACTCCATTTTTTTTTTTTCTTTTTGCGGGATGCGGGCCTCTCACTGTTGTGGCCTCTCCCGTTGCGGAGCACAGGCTCCGGATGCGCAGGCCCAGCGGCCATGGCTCACGGGCCCAGCCGCTCCGCGGCATATGGGATCCTCCCAGACCGGGGCACGAACACGTATCCCCTGCATCGGCAGGCGGACTCTCAACCACTGCGCCACCAGGGAGGCCCCTGAACTCCATTTTTCAACTCGTTTTTTGTGAGCTGAACGCAAGTCCAAACTTTTGGTTCAGGACCTATACTGGTTCCCGGTGGGTGGCTGAGACTTTGGTTAATTCTTCTTCCTGCCAGGAAATTAGAGTGACATGTGCCCAACCAAATGCCTAACAGCTACTCTCTCATTGGTTCTCCCTCTTCCCTTTCATCCTCTGCCAAATTGGCAACCTGTGCGAACCAGGAGCTTAAAGGGTCTGTCTCTCCAAGATGGGAGATTGATAGGAAAGCAGTTGGAAAGTCAGACCGGAGCACCACGAGAGGGACTCTTCGTTGAGTTTTAGAAACCTTTCCTATTCACAGTGTGTCCATTCTCTAGGTTTCCCGTACATGTTATAGCTGTAGTAATATTCCCTTCAACCTGGAGAGCTGGGACCCATGGAATGGGTGCCATGCATTATTGCTTTAAAGGGTCTGCATTTGCTCACCCAATCTCACCAATCCTCTCAGTCCCAAGTGTCCAGCCTTATGCCACATCCAGCTGTCATTGTAGATAGGGTCATTCCAGGTTGCATCAGAGACCCTGAAGGAATTGTAAAGAATTTCCCTGTTTCTTTGTTTTGTTTTTGAAATTCCTTTTTAGAGTGGGTTTGAGCTGATTCTCGCTGCCATGTTTATGCCAGTCTAGACACACTTGATTCCCTTACGGAGACATATCAATACATAGGTTTTAAGATTCTTACTAGTCAGATCTATTCCTCTGCGGGAAATATGGGGTTTTGAGTCCCTTTCACTGAGGAAGGTGTAGGTCTTGTCTATTCCATAGTTGGTTTTTGGAACGGTACCTGTGCTTATATCAAACTCTGGTTTGATGCATCACCCCCCCTCTCCTTCCCCCTTAAGCAGGCATAGGAGTGTTTTCTAAATGTGAGACTCTGTTCTCTTGCCTAACTCAGTTCATGTGTAGCCATGTTTACAGGATCTTCCTAAGTGATATCTTATGATAAGTTTCTTTTCCTGTGTGACTTCTTTCACTTAGAATCATCGTACCTGAATCCACTCATTTTGCTGCTACTGGTCTTAGGACATTGATTTCATGGCTGAGGGATATTCCATCGTGCGTAAGTTCCACGATGTTTGGAACCATTTTTATATTTCCTGCGATATTTCAGGTGTACCCAGGTTGAGGTTCCTGTAAGCAGTGCAGCCCTCAATTTGGGGGTGGCTCTGTCTTATGGATTTTCAGTTTTCCCAAGGTATATTCCCTAGACTGGAAGTGCCCTTGGCTCTGTAGCTCTGTTGTTTACTTGTTTTAGGGAACACAATGCACTCCTCCAGTGAGGCAGTTGGCAACTTACATCCCGCCCATCAGCATAACAAGGCTCCCTGTTCTCCAGGGCCTGTCTTGCCTTTCTGGTTTTTACACATTTTGTGGATGTCCCTTTTGACCGGTGGGAAGTGATACTTCTTTGTAGTGCAGATTTGCATTGCCCGCTTGCTTGCTTGGCCAAAAAGGGCGTATGCGTTTTCTCCTGAATATATTCAGGAGAAAACGCATACGCCCTTTATGGCCAAGTGCATCATTGTCGAAGTTGTGCCCCTCTTCCTGTGCTTTAAAGGCGATTCCAACGTACCTCTTGAAATCTGTTTCCTGCTATTCTGCCTCGCTTTCAAGTCCGCCTCGTTGCCTTCCCTCAACAGATTTTTGGACGATAGTTGGCCTTGATTACTCTGCCAGTTTGTGAATTGCTGTGCCCCTGAGCTCCATTTTTCAACTCGTTTTTTGTGAGCTGAACGCAAGTCCAAACTTTTGGTTCAGGACCTATACTGGTTCCCGGTGGGTGGCTGAGACTTTGGTTAATTCTTCTTCCTGCCAGGAAATTAGAGTGACATGTGCCCAACCAAATGCCTAACAACTACTCTCTCATTGGTTCTCCCTCTTCCCTTTCATCCTCTGCCAAATTGGCAACCTGTGCGAACCAGGAGCTTAAAGGGGCTGTCTCTCCAAGTTGGGAGATTGATAGGAAAGCAGTTGGAAAGTCAAACCGGAGCACCAGGAGAGGGACTCTTCGTTGAGTTTTAGAAACCTTTCGTATTCACAGTGTGTCCATTCTCTAGGTTTCCCGTACATGTTATAGCTGTAGTAATATTCCCTTCAACCTGGAGAGCTGGGACCCATGGAATGGGTGCCATGCATTATTGCTTTAAAGGGTCTGCATTTGCTCACCCAATCTCACCAATCCTCTCAGTCCCAAGTGTCCAGCCTTATGCCACATCCAGCTGTCATTGTAGATAGGGTCATTCCAGGTTGCATCAGAGACCCTGAAGGAATTGTAAAGAATTTCCCTGTTTCTTTGTTCTGTTTTTGAAATTCCTTTTTAGAGTGGGTTTGAGCTGATTCTCGCTGCCATGTTTATGCCAGTCTAGACACACTTGATTCCCTTACGGAGACATATCAATACATAGGTTTTAAGATTCTTACTAGTCAGATCTATTCCTCTGCGGGAAATATGGGGTTTTGAGTCCCTTTCACTGAGGAAGGTGTAGGTCTTGTCTATTCCATAGTTGGTTTTTGGAACGGTACCTGTGCTTATATCAAACTCTGGTTTGATGCATCAACCCCCCTCTCCTTCCCCCTTAAGCAGGCATAGGAGTGCTTTCTAAATGTGAGTCTCTGTTCTCTTGCCTAACTCAGTTCATGTGTAGCCATGTTTACAGGATCTTCCTAAGTGATATCTTATGATAAGTTTCTTTTCCTGTGTGACTTCTTTCACTTAGAATCATCGTACCTGAATCCACTCATTTTGCTGCTACTGGTCTTAGGACATTGATTTCATGGCTGAGGGATATTCCATCGTACGTAAGTTCCACAATGTTTGGAACCATTTTTATATTTCCTGGGATATTTCAGGTGTACCCAGGTTGAGGTTCCTGTAAGCAGTGCAGCCCTCAATTTGGGGGTGGCTCTGTCTCATGGATTTTCACTTTTCCCAAGGTATATTCCCTAGACTGGAAGTGCCCTTGGCTCTGTAGCTCTGTTGTTTACTTGCTTTAGGGAACACAATGCACTCCTCCAGTGAGGCAGTTGGCAACTTACATCCCGCCCATCAGCATAACAAGGCTCCCTGTTCTCCAGGGCCTGTCTTGCCTTTCTGGTTTTTACACATTTTGTGGATGTCCCTTTTGACCGGTGGGAAGTGATACTTCTTTGTAGTGCAGATTTGCATTGCCCGCTTGCTTGCTTGGCCAAAAAGGGCGTATGCGTTTTCTCCTGAATATATTCAGGAGAAAACGCATACGCCCTTTTTGGCCAAGTGCATCATTGTCGAAGTTGTGCCCCTCTTCCTGTGCTTTACAGGCGATTCCAACGTACCTCTTGAAATCTGTTTCCTGCTATTCTGCCTCGCTTTCAAGTCCGCCTCGGTGCCTTCCCTCAACAGATTTTTGGACGATAGTTGGCCTTGATTACTCTGCCAGTTTGTGAATTGCTGTGCCCCTGAGCTCCATTTTTCAACTCGTTTTTTGTGAGCTGAACGCAAGTCCAAACTTTTGGTTCAGGACCTATACTGGTTCCCGGTGGGTGGCTGAGACTTTGGTTAATTCTTCTTCCTGCCGGGAAATTAGAGTGACATGTGCCCATCCAAATGCCTAACAGCTACTCTCTCATTGGTTCTCCCTCTTCCCTTTCATCCTCTGCCAAATTGGCAACCTGTGCGAACCAGGAGCTTAAAGGGGCTGTCTTTCCAAGTTGGGAGATTTATAGGAAAGCAGTTGGAAAGTCAGACCGGAGCACCACGAGAGGGACTCTTCGTTGAGTTTTAGAAACCTTTCGTATTCACAGTGTGTCCATTCTCTAGGTATCCCGTACATGTTATAGCTGTAGTAATATTCCCTTCAACCTGGAGAGCTGGGACCCATGGAATGGGTGCCATGCATTATTGCTTTAAAGGGTCTGCATTTGCTCACCCAATCTCACCAATCCTCTCAGTCGCAAGTGTCCAGCCTTATGCCACATCCAGCTGTCATTGTAGAGAGGGTCATTCCAGGTTGCATCAGAGACCCTGAAGGAATTGTAAAGAATTTCCCTGTTTCTTTGTTTTGTTTTTGAAATTCCTTTTTAGAGTGGGTTTGAGCTGATTCTCGCTGCCATGTTTATGCCAGTCTAGACACACTTGATTCCCTTACGGAGACATATCAATACATAGGTTTTAAGATTCTTACTAGTCAGATCTATTCCTCTGCGGGAAATATGGGGTTTTGAGTCCCTTTCACTGAGGAAGGTGTAGGTCTTGTCTATTCCATAGTTGGTTTTTGGAACGGTACCTGTGCTTATATCAAACTCTGGTTTGATGCATCACCCCTCCTCTCCTTCCCCCTTAAGCAGGCATAGGAGTGTTTACTAAATGTGAGACTCTGTTCTCTTGCCTAACTCAGTTCATGTGTAGCCATGTTTACAGGATCTTCCTAAGTGATATCTTATGATAAGTTTCTTTTCCTGTGTGACTTCTTTCACTTAGAATCATCGTACCTGAATCCACTCATTTTGCTGCTACTGGTCTTAGGACATTGATTTCATGGCTGAGGGATATTCCATCGTACGTAAGTTCCACAATGTTTGGAACCATTTTTATATTTCCTGGGATATTTCAGGTGTACCCAGGTTGAGGTTCCTGTAAGCAGTGCAGCCCTCAATTTGGGGGTGGCTCTGTCTTATGGATTTTCAGTTTTCCCAAGGTATATTCCCTAGACTGGAAGTGCCCTTGGCTCTGTAGCTCTGTTGTTTACTTGTTTTAGAGAACACAATGCACTCCTCCAGTGAGGCAGTTGGCAACTGACATCCCGCCCATCAGCATAACAAGGCTCCCTGTTCTCCAGGGCCTGCCTTGCTTTTCTGGTTTTTACACATTTTGTGGATGTCCCTTTTGACCGGTGGGAAGTGATACTTCTTTGTAGTGCAGATTTGCATTGCCCGCTTGCTTGCTTGGCCAAAAAGGGCGTATGCGTTTTCTCCTGAATATATTCAGGAGAAAACGCATACGCCCTTTTTGGCCAAGTGCATCATTGTCGAAGTTGTGCCCCTCTTCCTGTGCTTTACAGGCGATTCCAATGTACCTCTTGAAATCTGTTTCCTGCTATTCTGCCTCGCTTTCAAGTCCGCCTCGTTGCCTTCCCTCACCAGATTTTTGGACGATAGTTGGCCTTGATTACTCTGCCAGTTTGTGAATTGCTGTGCCCCTGAGCTCCATTTTTCAACTCGTTTTTTGTGAGCTGAACGCAAGTCCAAACTTCTGGTTCAGGACCTATACTGGTTCCCGGTGGGTGGCTGAGACTTTGGTTAATTCTTCTTCCTGCCGGGAAATTAGAGTGACATGTGCCCATTCAAATGCCTAACAGCTACTCTCTCATTGGGTCTCCCTCTTCCCTTTCATCCTCTGCCAAATTGGCAACCTGTGCGAACCAGGAGCTTAAAGGGGCTGTCTCTCCAAGTTGGGAGATTGATAGGAAAGCAGTTGGAAAGTCAAACCTGAGCACCAGGAGAGGGGCTCTTCGTTGAGTTTTAGAAACCTTTCGTATTCACAGTGTGTCAGTTCTCTAGGTTTCCCGTACACGTTATAGCTTTAGTAATATTCCCTTCAACCTGGAGAGCTGGGACCCATGGAATGGGTGCCATGCATTATTGCTTTAAAGGGTCTGCATTTGCTCACCCAATCTCACCAATCCTCTCAGTCCCAAGTGTCCAGCCTTATGCCACATTCAGCTGTCATTGTAGATAGGGTCATTCCAGGTTGCATCAGAGACTCTGAGGGAATTGTAAAGAATTTCCCTGTTTCTTTGTTTTGTTTTTGAAATTCCTTTTTAGAGTGGGTTTGAGCTGATTCTCGCTGCCATGTTTATGCCAGTCTAGACACACTTGATTCCCTTACGGAGACATATCAATACATAGGTTTTAAGATTCTTACTAGTCAGATCTATTCCTCTGCGGGAAATATGGGGTTTTGAGTCCCTTTCACTGAGGAAGGTGTAGGTCTTGTCTATTCCATAGTTGGTTTTTGGAACGGTACCTGTGCTTATATCAAACTCTGGTTTGATGCATCACCCCCCCTCTCCTTCCCCCTTAAGCAGGCATAGGAGTGTTTTCTAAATGTGAGACTCTGTTCTCTTGCCTAACTCAGTTCATGTGTAGCCATGTTTACAGGATCTTCCTAAGTGATATCTTATGATAAGTTTCTTTTCCTGTGTGACTTCTTTCACTTAGAATCATCATACCTGAATCCACTCATTTAGCTGCTACTGGTCTTAGGACATTGATTTCATGGCTGAGGGATATTCCATCGTACGTAAGTTCCACAATGTTTGGAACCATTTTTATATTTCCTGGGATATTTCAGGTGTACCCAGGTTGAGGTTCCTGTAAGCAGTGCAGCCCTCAATTTGGGGGTGGCTCTGTCTTATGGATTTTCAGTTTTCCCAAGGTATATTCCCTAGACTGGAAGTGCCCTTGGCTCTGTAGCTCTGTTGTTTACTTGTTTTAGGGAACACAATGCACTCCTCCAGTGAGGCAGTTGGCAACTTACATCCCGCCCATCAGCATAACAAGGCTCCCTGTTCTCCAGGGCCTGTCTTGCCTTTCTGGTTTGTACGCATTTTGTGGATGTCCCTTTTGACCAGTGGGAAGTGATACATCTTTGTAGTGCAGATTTGCATTGCCCGCTTGCTTGCTTGGCCAAAAAGGGCGTATGCGTTTTCTCCTGAATATATTCAGGAGAAAACGCATACGCCCTTTTTGGCCAAGTGCATCATTGTCGAAGTTGTGCCCCTCTTCCTGTGCTTTACAGGCGATTCCAACGTACCTCTTGAAATCTGTTTCCTGCTATTCTGCCTCGCTTTCAAGTCCGCCTCGTTGCCTTCCCTCAACAGATTTTTGGACGATAGTTGGCCTTGATTACTCTGCCAGTTTGTGAATTGCTGTGCCCCTGAGCTCCATTTTTCAACTCGTTTTTTGTGAGCTGAACGCAAGTCCAAACTTTTGGTTCAGGACCTATACTGGTTCCCGGTGGGTGGCTGAGACTTTGGTTAATTCTTCTTCCTGCCAGGAAATTAGAGTGACATGTGCCCAACCAAATGCCTAACAACTACTCTCTCATTGGTTCTCCCTCTTCCCTTTCATCCTCTGCCAAATTGGCAACCTGTGCGAACCAGGAGCTTAAAGGGGCTGTCTCTCCAAGTTGGGAGATTGATAGGAAAGCAGTTGGAAAGTCAGACCGGAGCACCACGAGAGGGACTCTTCGTTGAGTTTTAGAAACCTTTCGTATTCACAGTGTGTCCATTCTCTAGGTTTCCCGTACATGTTATAGCTGTAGTAATATTCCCTTCAACCTGGAGAGCTGGGACCCATGGAATGGGTGCCATGCATTATTGCTTTAAAGGGTCTGCATTTGCTCACCCAATCTCACCAATCCTCTCAGTCGCAAGTGTCCAGCCTTATGCCACATCCAGCTGTCATTGTAGATAGGGTCATTCCAGGTTTCATCAGAGACCCTGAAGGAATTGTAAAGAATTTCCCTGTTTCTTTGTTCTGTTTTTGAAATTCCTTTTTAGAGTGGGTTTGAGCTGATTCTCGCTGCCATGTTTATGCCAGTCTAGACACACTTGATTCCCTTACGGAGACATATCAATACATAGGTTTTAAGATTCTTACTAGTCAGATCTATTCCTCTGCGGGAAATATGGGGTTTTGAGTCCCTTTCACTGAGGAAGGTGTAGGTCTTGTCTATTCCATAGTTGGTTTTTGGAACGGTACCTGTGCTTATATCAAACTCTGGTTTGATGCATCACCCCCCCTCTCCTTCCCCCTTAAGCAGGCATAGGAGTGTTTTCTAAATGTGAGACTCTGTTCTCTTGCCTAACTCAGTTCATGTGTAGCCATGTTTACAGGATCTTCCTAAGTGATATCTTATGATAAGTTTCTTTTCCTGTGTGACTTCTTTCACTTAGAATCATCGTACCTGAATCCACTCATTTTGCTGCTACTGGTCTTAGGACATTGATTTCATGGCTGAGGGATATTCCATCGTACGTAAGTTCCACAATGCTTGGAACCATTTTTATATTTCCTGCGATATTTCAGGTGTACCCAGGTTGAGGTTCCTGTAAGCAGTGCAGCCCTCAATTTGGGGGTGGCTCTGTCTTATGGATTTTCAGTTTTCCCAAGGTATATTCCCTAGACTGGAAGTGCCCTTGGCTCTGTAGCTCTGTTGTTTACTTGTTTTAGGGAACACAATGCACTCCTCCAGTGAGGCTGTTGGCAACTGACATCCCGCCCATCAGCATATCAAGGCTCCCTGTTCTCCAGGGCCTGCCTTGCCTTTCTGGTTTTTACACATTTTGTGGATGTCCCTTTTGACCGGTGGGAAGTGATACTTCTTTGTAGTGCAGATTTGCATTGCCCGCTTGCTTGCTTGGCCAAAAAGGGCGTATGCGTTTTCTCCTGAATATATTCAGGAGAAAACGCATACGCCCTTTTTGGCCAAGTGCATCATTGTCGAAGTTGTGCCCCTCTTCCTGTGCTTTACAGGCGATTCCAACGTACCTCTTGAAATCTGTTTCCTGCTATTCTGCCTCGCTTTCAAGTCCGCCTCGTTGCCTTCCCTCAACAGATTTTTGGACGATAGTTGGCCTTGATTACTCTGCCAGTTTGTGAATTGCTGTGCCCCTGAGCTCCATTTTTCAACTCGTTTTTTGTGAGCTGAACGCAAGTCCACACTTTTGGTTCAGGACCTATACTGGTTCCCGGTGGGTGGCTGAGACTTTGGTTAATTCTTCTTCCTGCCGGGAAATTAGAGTGACATGTGCCCATCCAAATGCCTAACAGCTACTCTCTCATTGGTTCTCCCTCTTCCCTTTCATCCTCTGCCAAATTGGCAACCTGTGCGAACCAGGAGCTTAAAGGGGCTGTCTCTCCAAGTTGGGAGATTGATAGGAAAGCAGTTGGAAAGTCAAACCGGAGCACCAGGAGAGGGGCTCTTCGTTGAGTTTTAGAAACCTTTCGTATTCACAGTGTGTCCATTCTCTAGGTTTCCCGTACACGTTATAGCTTTAGTAATATTCCCTTCAACCTGGAGAGCTGGGACCCATGGAATGGGTGCCATGCATTATTGCTTTAAAGGGTCTGCATTTGCTCACCCAATCTCACCAATCCTCTCAGTCGCACGTGTCCAGCCTTATGCCACATCCAGCTGTCATTGTAGATAGGGTCATTCCAGGTTGCATCAGAGACCCTGAAGGAATTGTAAAGAATTTCCCTGTTTCTTTGTTTTGTTTTTGAAATTCCTTTTTAGAGTGGGTTTGAGCTGATTCTCACTGCCATGTTTATGCCAGTCTAGACACACTTGATTCCCTTACGGAGACATATCAATATATACGTTTTAAGATTCTTACTAGTCAGATCTATTCCTCTGCGGGAAATATGGGGTTTTGAGTCCCTTTCACTGAGGAAGGTGTAGGTCTTGTCTATTCCATAGTTGGTTTTTGGAACCGTACCTGTGCTTATATCAAACTCTGGTTTGATGCATCACCCCCCCTCTCCTTCCCCCTTAAGCAGGCATAGGAGTGTTTTCTAAATGTGAGACTCTGTTCTCTTGCCTAACTCAGTTCATGTGTAGCCATGTTTACAGGATCTTCCTAAGTGATATCTTATGATAAGTTTCTTTTCCTGTGTGACTTCTTTCACTTAGAATCATCGTACCTGAATCCACTCATTTTGCTGCTACTGGTCTTAGGACATTGATTTCATGGCTGAGGGATATTCCATCGTACGTAAGTTCCACAATGTTTGGAACCATTTTTATATTTCCTGGGATATTTCAGGTGTACCCAGGTTGAGGTTCCTGTAAGCAGTGCAGCCCTCAATTTGGGGGTGGCTCTGTCTTATGGATTTTCAGTTTTCCCAAGGTATATTCCCTAGACTGGACGTGCCCTTGGCTCTGTAGCTCTGTTGTTTACTTGTTTTAGGGAACACAATGCACTCCTCCAGTGAGGCAGTTGGCAACTTACATCCCGCCCATCAGCATAACAAGGCTCCCTGTTCTCCAGGGCCTGCCTTGCCTTTCTGGTTTTTACACATTTTGTGGATGTCCCTTTTGACCGGTGGGAAGTGATACTTCTTTGTAGAGCAGATTTGCATTGCCCGCTTGCTTGCTTGGCCAAAAAGGGCGTATGCGTTTTCTCCTGAATATATTCAGGAGAAAACGCATACGCCCTTTTTGGCCAAGTGCATCATTGTCGAAGTTGTGCCCCTCTTCCTGTGCTTTACAGGCGATTCCAACATACCTCTTGAAATCTGATTCCTGCTATTCTGCCTCGCTTTCAAGTCCGCCTCGTTGCCTTCCCTCAACAGATTTTTGGACGATAGTTGGCCTTGATTACTCTGCCAGTTTGTGAATTGCTGTGCCCCTGAGCTCCATTTTTCAACTCGTTTTTTGTGAGCTGAACGCAAGTCCAAACATTTGGTTCAGGACCTATACTGGTTCCCGGTGGGTGGCTGAGTCTTTGGTTAATTCTTCTTCCTGCCGGGAAATTAGAGTGACATGTGCCCATCCAAATGCCTAACAGCTACTCTCTCATTGGTTCTCCCCTTCCCTTTCATCCTCTGCGAAATTGGCAACCTGTGCGAACCAGGAGCTTAAAGGGGCTGTCTCTCCAAGTTGGGAGATTGATAGGAAAGCAGTTGGAAAGTCAGACCGGAGCACCACGAGAGGGACTCTTCGTTGAGTTTTAGAAACCTTTCGTATTCACAGTGTGTCCATTCTCTAGGTTTCCCGTACATGTTATAGCTGTAGTAATATTCCCTTCAACCTGGAGAGCTGGGACCGATGGAATGGGTGCCATGCATTATTGCTTTAAAGGGTCTGCATTTGCTCACCCAATCTCACCAATCCTCTCAGTCGCACGTGTCCAGCCTTATGCCACATCCAGCTGTCATTGTAGATAGGGTCATTCCAGGTTGCATCAGAGACCCTGAAGGAATTGTAAAGAATTTCCCTGTTTCTTTGTTTTGTTTTTGAAATTCCTTTTTAGAGTGGGTTTGAGCTGATTCTCGCTGCCATGTTTATGCCAGTCTAGACACACTTGATTCCCTTACGGAGACATATCAATACATAGGTTTTAAGATTCTTACTAGTCAGATCTATTCCTCTGCGGGAAATATGGGGTTTTGAGTCCCTTTCACTGAGGAAGGTGTAGGTCTTGTCTATTCCATAGTTGGTTTTTGGAACGGTACCTGTGCTTATATCAAACTCTGGTTTGATGCATCACCCCCCCTCTCCTTCCCCCTTAAGCAGGCATAGGAGTGTTTTCTAAATGTGAGACTCTGTTCTCTTGCCTAACTCAGTTCATGTGTAGCCATGTTTACAGGATCTTCCTAAGTGATATCTTATGATAAGTTTCTTTTCCTGTGTGACTTCTTTCACTTAGAATCATCGTACCTGAATCCACTCATTTTGCTGCTACTGGTCTTAGGACATTGATTTCATGGCTGAGGGATATTCCATCGTACATAAGTTCCACAATGTTTGGAATCATTTTTATATTTCCTGGGATATTTCAGGTGTACCCAGGTTGAGGTTCCTGTAAGCAGTGCAGCCCTCAATTTGGGGGTGGCTCTGTCTTATGGATTTTCAGTTTTCCCAAGGTATATTCCCTAGACTGGAAGTGCCCTTGGCTCTGTAGCTCTGTTGTTTACTTGTTTTAGGGAACACAATGCACTCCTCCAGTGAGGCAGTTGGCAACTTACATCCCGCCCATCAGCATAACAAGGCTCCCTGTTCTCCAGGGCCTGTCTTGCCTTTCTGGTTTTTACACATTTTGTGGATGTCCCTTTTGACCGGTGGGAAGTGATACTTCTTTGTAGTGCAGATTTGCATTGCCCGCTTGCTTGCTTGGCCAAAAAGGGCGTATGCGTTTTCTCCTGAATATATTCAGGAGAAAACGCATAGGCCCTTTTTGGCCAAGTGCATCATTGTCGAAGTTGTGCCCCTCTTCCTGTGCTTTACAGGCGATTCCAACGTACCTCTTGAAATCTATTTCCTGCTATTCTGCCTCGCTTTCAAGTCCGCCTCGTTGCCTTCCCTCACCAGATTTTTGGACGATAGTTGGCCTTGATTACTCTGCCAGTTTGTGAATTGCTGTGCCCCTGAGCTCCATTTTTCAACTCGTTTTTTGTGAGCTGAACGCAAGTCCAAACTTTTGGTTCAGGACCTATACTGGTTCCCGGTGGGTGGCTGAGACTTTGGTTAATTCTTCTTCCTGCCGGGAAATTAGAGTGACATGTGCCCATCCAAATGCCTAACAGCTACTCTCTCATTGGTTCTCCCCCTTCCCTTTCATCCTCTGCGAAATTGGCAACCTGTGCGAACCAGGAGCTTAAAGGGGCTGTCTCTCCAAGTTGGGAGATTGATAGGAAAGCAGTTGGAAAGTCAGACCGGAGCAACACGAGAGAGACTCTTCGTTGAGTTTTAGAAACCTTTCGTATTCACAGTGTGTCCATTCTCTAGGTTTCCTGTACATGTTATATCTGTAGTAATATTCCCTTCAACCTGGAGAGCTGGGACCCATGGAATGGGTGCCATGCATTATTGCTTTAAAGGGTCTGCATTTGCTCACCCAATCTCACCAATCCTCTCAGTCCCAAGTGTCCAGCCTTATGCCACATCCAGCTGTCATTGTAGATAGGGTCATTCCAGGTTGCATCAGAGACCCTGAAGGAATTGTAAAGAATTTCCCTGTTTCTTTGTTCTGTTTTGGAAATTCCTTTTTAGAGTGGGTTTGAGCTGATTCTCGCTGCCATGTTTATGCCAGTCTAGACACACTTGATTCCCTTACGGAGACATATCAATACATAGGTTTTAAGATTCTTACTAGTCAGATCTATTCCTCTGCGGGAAATATGGGGTTTTGAGTCCCTTCCACTGAGGAAGGTGTAGGTCTTGTCTATTCCATAGTTGGTTTTTGGAACGGTACCTGTGCTTATATCAAACTCTGGTTTGATGCATCACCCCCCCTCTCCTTCCCCCTTAAGCAGGCATAGGAGTGTTTTCTAAATGTGAGACTCTGTTCTCTTGCCTAACTCAGTTCATGTGTAGCCATGTTTACAGGATCTTCCTAAGTGATATCTTATGATAAGTTTCTTTTCCTGTGTGACTTCTTTCACTTAGAATCATCGTACCTGAATCCACTCATTTTGCTGCTACTGGTCTTAGGACATTGATTTCATGGCTGAGGGTTATTCCATCGTACATAAGTTCCACAATGTTTGGAACCATTTTTATATTTCCTGGGATATTTCAGGTGTACCCAGGTTGAGGTTCCTGTAAGCAGTGCAGCCCTCAATTTGGGGGTGGCTCTGTCATATGGATTTTCAGTTTTCCCAAGGTATATTCCCTAGACTGGACGTGCCCTTGGCTCTGTAGCTCTGTTGTTTACTTGTTTTAGGGAACACAATGCACTCCTCCAGTGAGGCAGTTGGCAACTTACATCCCGCCCATCAGCATAACAAGGCTCCCTGTTCTCCAGGGCCTGTCTTGCCTTTCTGGTTTTTACACATTTTGTGGATGTCCCTTTTGACTGGTGGGAAGTGATACTTCTTTGTAGTGCAGATTTGCATTGCCCGCTTGCTTGCTTGGCCAAAAAGGGCGTATGCGTTTTCTCCTGAATATATTCAGGAGAAAACGCATACGCCCTTTTTGGCCAAGTGCATCATTGTCGAAGTTGTGCCCCTCTTCCTGTGCTTTACAGGCGATTCCAACGTACCTCTTGAAATCTGTTTCCTGCTATTCTGCCTCGCTTTCAAGTCCGCCTCGTTGCCTTCCCTCACCAGATTTTTGGACGATAGTTGGCCTTGATTACTCTGCCAGTTTGTGAATTGCTGTGCCCCTGAGCTCCATTTTTCAACTCGTTTTTTGTGAGCTGAACGCAAGTCCAAACTTTTGGTTCAGGACCTATACTGGTTCCCGGTGGGTGGCTGAGACTTTGGTTAATTCTTCTTCCTGCCGGGAAATTAGAGTGACATGTGCCCATCCAAATGCCTAACAGCTACTCTCTCATTGGTTCTCCCTCTTCCCTTTCATCCTCTGCGAAATTGGCAACCTGTGCGAACCAGGAGCTTAAAGGGGCTGTCTCTCCAAGTTGGGAGATTGATAGGAAAGCAGTTGGAAAGTCAGACCGGAGCACCACGAGAGGGACTCTTCGTTGAGTTTTAGAAACCTTTCGTATTCACAGTGTGTCCATTCTCTAGGTTTCCCGTACATGTTATAGCTGTAGTAATATTCCCTTCAACCTGGAGAGCTGGGACCCATGGAATGGGTGCCATGCATTATTGCTTTAAAGGGTCTGCATTTGCTCACCCAATCTCACCAATCCTCTCAGTCCCAAGTGTCCAGCCTTATGCCACATCCAGCTGTCATTGTAGAGAGGGTCATTCCAGGTTGCATCAGAGACCCTGAAGGAATTGTAAAGAATTTCCCTGTTTCTTTGTTTTGTTTTTGAAATTCCTTTTTAGAGTGGGTTTGAGCTGATTCTCGCTGCCATGTTTATGCCAGTCTAGACACACTTGATTCCCTTACGGAGACATATCAATACATAGGTTTTAAGATTCTTACTAGTCAGATCTATTCCTCTGCGGGAAATATGGGGTTTTGAGTCCCTTTCACTGAGGAAGGTGTAGGTCTTGTCTATTCCATAGTTGGTTTTTGGAACGGTACCTGTGCTTATATCAAACTCTGGTTTGATGCATCACCCCCCCTCTCCTTCCCCCTTAAACAGGCATAGGAGTGTTTTCTAAATGTGAGACTCTGTTCTCTTGCCTAACTCAGTTCATGTGTAGCCATGTTTACAGGATCTTCCTAAGTGATATCTTATGATAAGTTTCTTTTCCTGTGTGACTTCTTTCACTTAGAATCATCGTACCTGAATCCACTCATTTTGCTGCTACTGGTCTTAGGACATTGATTTCATGGCTGAGGGATATTCCATCGTACGTAAGTTCCACAATGTTTGGAATCATTTTTATATTTCCTGGGATATTTCAGGTGTACCCAGGTTGAGGTTCCTGTAAGCAGTGCAGCCCTCAATTTGGGGGTGGCTCTGTCTTATGGATTTTCAGTTTTCCCAAGGTATATTCCCTAGACTGGAAGTGCCCTTGGCTCTGTAGCTCTGTTGTTTACTTGTTTTAGGGAACACAATGCACTCCTCCAGTGAGGCAGTTGGCAACTTACATCCCGCCCATCAGCATAACAAGGCTCCCTGTTCTCCGGGGCCTGTCTTGCCTTTCTGGTTTTTACACATTTTGTGGATGTCCCTTTTGACCGGTGGGAAGTGATACTTCTTTGTAGTGCAGATTTGCATTGCCCGCTTGCTTGCTTGGCCAAAAAGGGTGTATGCGTTTTCTCCTGAATATATTCAGGAGAAAACGCATACGCCCTTTTTGGCCAAGTGCATCATTGTCGAAGTTGTGCCCCTCTTCCTGTGCTTTACAGGCGATTCCAACGTACCTCTTGAAATCTGTTTCCTGCTATTCTGCCTCGCTTTCAAGTCCGCCTCGTTGCCTGCCCACACCAGATTTTTGGACGATAGTTGGCCTTGATTACTCTGCCAGTTTGTGAATTGCTGTGCCCCTGAGCTCCATTTTTCAACTCGTTTTTTGTGAGCTGAACGCAAGTCCAAACTTTTGGTTCAGGACCTATACTGGTTCCCGGTGGGTGGCTGAGACTTTGGTTAATTCTTCTTCCTGCCGTGAAATTAGAGTGACATGTGCCCATCCAAATGCCTAACAGCTACTCTCTCATTGGTTCTCCCCCTTCCCTTTCATCCTCTGCGAAATTGGCAACCTGTGCGAACCAGGAGCTTAAAGGGGCTGTCTCTCCAAGTTGGGAGATTGATAGGAAAGCAGTTGGAAAGTCAGACCGGAGCACCAGGAGAGGGACTCTTCGTTGAGTTTTAGAAACCTTTCGTATTCACAGTGTGTCCATTCTCTAGGTTTCCTGTACATGTTATAGCTGTAGTAATATTCCCTTCAACCTGGAGAGCTGGGACCCATGGAATGGGTGCCATGCATTATTGCTTTAAAGGGTCTGCATTTGCTCACCCAATCTCACCAATCCTCTCAGTCCCAAGTGTCCAGCCTTATGCCACATCCAGCTGTCATTGTAGATAGGGTCATTCCAGGTTGCATCAGAGACCCTGAAGGAATTGTAAAGAATTTCCCTGTTTCTTTGTTTTGTTTTTGAAATTCCTTTTTAGAGTGGGTTTGAGCTGATTCTCGCTGCCATGTTTATGCCAGTCTAGACACACTTGATTCCCTTACGGAGACATATCAATACATAGGTTTTAAGATTCTTACTAGTCAGATCTATTCCTCTGCGGGAAATATGGGGTTTTGAGTCCCTTTCACTGAGGAAGGTGTAGGTCTTGTCTATTCCATAGTTGGTTTTTGGAACGGTACCTGTGCTTATATCAAACTCTGGTTTGATGCATCACCCCCCCTCTCCTTCCCCCTTAAGCAGGCATAGGAGTGTTTTCTAAATGTGAGACTCTGTTCTCTTGCCTAACTCAGTTCATGTGTAGCCATGTTTACAGGATCTTCCTAAGTGATATCTTATGATAAGTTTCTTTTCCTGTGTGACTTCTTTCACTTAGAATCATCGTACCTGAATCCACTCATTTTGCTGCTACTGGTCTTAGGACATTGATTTCATGGCTGAGGGATATTCCATCGTACGTAAGTTCCACAATGTTTGGAACCATTTTTATATTTCCTGGGATATTTCAGGTGTACCCAGGTTGAGGTTCCTGTAAGCAGTGCAGCCCTCAATTTGGGGGTGGCTCTGTCTTATGGATTTTCAGTTTTCCCAAGGTATATTCCCTAGACTGGAAGTGCCCTTGGCTCTGTAGCTCTGTTGTTTACTTGTTTTAGGGAACACAATGCACTCCTCCAGTGAGGCAGTTGGCAACTTACATCCCGCCCATCAGCATAACAAGGCTCCCTGTTCTCCAGGGCCTGTCTTGCCTTTCTGGTTTTTACACATTTTGTGGATGTCCCTTTTGACCGGTGGGAAGTGATACTTCTTTGTAGTGCAGATTTGCATTGGCCGCTTGCTTGCTTGGCCAAAAAGGGCGTACGCGTTTTCTCCTGAATATATTCAGGAGAAAACGCATACGCCCTTTTTGGCCAAGTGCATCATTGTCGAAGTTGTGCCCCTCTTCCTGTGCTTTACAGGCGATTCCAACTTACCTCTTGAAATCTGTTTCCTGGTATTCTGCCTCGCTTTCAAGTCCGCCTCGTTGCCTTCCCTCAACAGATTTTTGGACGATAGTTGGCCTTGATTACTCTGCCAGTTTGTGAATTGCTGTGCCCCTGAGCTCCATTTTTCAACTCGTTTTTTGTGAGCTGATCGCAAGTCCAAACTTTTGGTTCAGGACCTATACTGGTTCCCGGTGGGTGGCTGAGACTTTGGTTAATTCTTCTTCCTGCCGGGAAATTAGAGTGACATGTGCCCATCCAAATGCCTAACAGCTACTCTCTCATTGGTTCTCCCTCTTCCCTTTCATCCTCTGCCAAATTGGCAACCTGTGCGAACCAGGAGCTTAAAGGGGCTGTCTCTCCAAGTTGGGAGATTGATAGGAAAGCAGTTGGAAAGTCAGACCGGAGCACCACGAGAGGGACTCTTCGTTGAGTTTTAGAAACCTTTCGTATTCACAGTGTGTCCATTCTCTAGGTTTCCCGTACATGTTATAGCTGTAGTAATATTCCCTTCAACCTGGAGAGCTGGGACCCATGGAATGGGTGCCATGCATTATTGCTTTAAAGGGTCTGCATTTGCTCACCCAATCTCACCAATCCTCTCAGTCGCAAGTGTCCAGCCTTATGCCACATCCAGCTGTCATTGTAGATAGGGTCATTCCAGGTTGCATCAGAGACCCTGAAGGAATTGTAAAGAATTTCCCTGTTTCTTTGTTTTGTTTTTGAAATTCCTTTTTAGAGTGGGTTTGAGCTGATTCTCGCTGCCATGTTTATGCCAGTCTAGACACACTTGATTCCCTTACGAAGACATATCAATACATAGGTTTTAAGATTCTTACTAGTCAGATCTATTCCTCTGCGGGAAATATGGGGTTTTGAGTCCCTTTCACTGAGGAAGGTGTAGGTCTTGTCTATTCCATAGTTGGTTTTTGGAACGGTACCTGTGCTTATATCAAACTCTGGTTTGATGCATCACCCCCCCTCTCCTTCCCCCTTAAGCAGGCATAGGAGTGTTTTCTAAATGTGAGACTCTGTTCTCTTGCCTAACTCAGTTCATGTGTAGCCATGTTTACAGGATCTTCCTAAGTGATATCTTATGATAAGTTTCTTTTCCTGTGTGACTTCTTTCACTTAGAATCATCGTACCTGAATCCACTCATTTTGCTGCTACTGGTCTTAGGACATTGATTTCATGGCTGAGGGATATTCCATCGTACGTAAGTTCCACAATGTTTGGAACCATTTTTATATTTCCTGGGATATTTCAGGTGTACCCAGGTTGAGGTTCCTGTAAGCAGTGCAGCCCTCAATTTGGGGGTGGCTCTGTCTTATGGATTTTCAGTTTTCCCAAGGTATATTCCCTAGACTGGAAGTGCCCTTGGCTCTGTAGCTCTGTTGTTTACTTGTTTTAGGGAACACAATGCACTCCTCCAGTGAGGCAGTTGGCAACTTACATCCCGCCCATCAGCATAACAAGGCTCCCTGTTCTCCAGGGCCTGTCTTGCCTTTCTGGTTTTTACGCATTTTGTGGATGTCCCTTTTGACCAGTGGGAAGTGATACATCTTTGTAGTGCAGATTTGCATTGCCCGCTTGCTTGCTTGGCCAAAAAGGTCGTATGCGTTTTCTCCTGAATATATTCAGGAGAAAACGCATACGCCCTTTTTGGCCAAGTGCATCATTGTCGAAGTTGTGCCCCTCTTCCTGTGCTTTACAGGCGATTCCAACGTACCTCTTGAAATCTGTTTCCTGCTATTCTGCCTCGCTTTCAAGTCCGCCTCGTTGCCTTCCCTCACCAGATTTTTGGACGATAGTTGGCCTTGATTACTCTGCCAGTTTGTGAATTGCTGTGCCCCTGAGCTCCATTTTTCAACTCGTTTTTTGTGAGCTGAACGCAAGTCCAAACTTTTGGTTCAGGACCTATACTGGTTCCCGGTGGGTGGCTGAGACTTTGGTTAATTCTTCTTCCTGCCAGGAAATTAGAGTGACATGTGCCCAACCAAATGCCTAACAACTACTCTCTCATTGGTTCTCCCTCTTCCCTTTCATCCTCTGCCAAATTGGCAACCTGTGCGAACCAGGAGCTTAAAGGGTCTGTCTCTCCAAGTTGTGAGGTTGATAGGAAAGCAGTTGGAAAGTCAGACCGGAGCACCACGAGAGGGACTCTTCGTTGAGTTTTAGAAACCTTTCATATTCACAGTGTGTCCATTCTCTAGGTTTCCCGTACATGTTATAGCTGTAGTAATATTCCCTTCAACCTGGAGAGCTGGGACCCATGGAATGGGTGCCATGCATTATTGCTTTAAAGGGTCTGCATTTGCTCACCCAATCTCACCAATCCTCTCAGTCGCAAGTGTCCAGCCTTATGCCACATCCAGCTGTCATTGTAGATAGGGTCATTCCAGGTTTCATCAGAGACCCTGAAGGAATTGTAAAGAATTTCCCTGTTTCTTTGTTCTGTTTTTGAAATTCCTTTTTAGAGTGGGTTTGAGCTGATTCTCGCTGCCATGTTTATGGCAGTCTAGACACACTTGATTCCCTTACGGAGACATATCAATACATAGGTTTTAAGATTCTTACTAGTCAGATCTATTCCTCTGCGGGAAATATGGGGTTTTGAGTCCCTTTCACTGAGGAAGGTGTAGGTCTTGTCTATTCCATAGTTGGTTTTTGGAACGGTACCTGTGCTTATATCAAACTCTGGTTTGATGCATCACCCCCCCTCTCCTTCCCCCTTAAGCAGGCATAGGAGTGTTTTCTAAATGTGAGACTCTGTTCTCTTGCCTAACTCAGTTCATGTGTAGCCATGTTTACAGGATCTTCCTAAGTGATATCTTATGATAAGTTTCTTTTCCTGTGTGACTTCTTTCACTTAGAATCATCGTACCTGAATCCACTCATTTTGCTGCTACTGGTCTTAGGACATTGATTTCATGGCTGAGGGATATTCCATCGTACGTAAGTTCCACAATGTTTGGAACCATTTTTATATTTCCTGCGATATTTCAGGTGTACCCAGGTTGAGGTTCCTGTAAGCAGTGCAGCCCTCAATTTGGGGGTGGCTCTGTCTTATGGATTTTCAGTTTTCCCAAGGTATATTCCCTAGACTGGAAGTGCCCTTGGCTCTGTAGCTCTGTTGTTTACTTGTTTTAGGGAACACAATGCACTCCTCCAGTGAGGCAGTTGGCAACTGACATCCCGCCCATCAGCATATCAAGGCTCCCTGTTCTCCAGGGCCTGCCTTGCCTTTCTGGTTTTTACACATTTTGTGGATGTCCCTTTTGACCGGTGGGAAGTGATACTTCTTTGTAGTGCAGATTTGCATTGCCCGCTTGCTTGCTTGGCCAAAAAGGGCGTATGCGTTTTCTCCTGAATATATTCAGGAGAAAACGCATACGCCCTTTTTGGCCAAATGCATCATTGTCGAAGTTGTGCCCCTCTTCCTGTGCTTTACAGGCGATTCCAACGTACCTCTTGAAATCTGTTTCCTGCTATTCTGCCTCGCTTTCAAGTCCGCCTCGTTGCCTTCCCTCAACAGATTTTTGGACGATAGTTGGCCTTGATTACTCTGCCAGTTTGTGAATTGCTGTGCCCCTGAGCTCCATTTTTCAACTCGTTTTTTGTGAGCTGAACGCAAGTCCAAACTTTTGGTTCAGGACCTATACTGGTTCCCGGTGGGTGGCTGAGACTTTGGTTAATTCTTCTTCCTGCCGGGAAATTAGAGTGACATGTGCCCATCCAAAGGCCTAACAGCTACTCTCTCATTGGTTCTCCCTCTTCCCTTTCATCCTCTGCCAAATTGGCAACCTGTGCGAACCAGGAGCTTAAAGGGGCTGTCTCTCCAAGTTGGGAGATTGATAGGAAAGCAGTTGGAAAGTCAAACCGGAGCACCAGGAGAGGGGCTCTTCGTTGAGTTTTAGAAACCTTTCGTATTCACAGTGTGTCCATTCTCTAGGTTTCCCGTACACGTTATAGCTTTAGTAATATTCCCTTCAACCTGGAGAGCTGGGACCCATGGAATGGGTGCCATGCATTATTGCTTTAAAGGGTCTGCATTTGCTCACCCAATCTCACCAATCCTCTCAGTCCCAAGTGTCCAGCCTTATGCCACATCCAGCTGTCATTGTAGATAGGGTCATTCCAGGTTGCATCAGAGACCCTGAAGGAATTGTAAAGAATTTCCCTGTTTCTTTGTTTTGTTTTTGAAATTCCTTTTTAGAGTGGGTTTGAGCTGATTCTCGCTGCCATGTTTATGCCAGTCTAGACACACTTGATTCCCTTACGGAGACATATCAATATATACGTTTTAAGATTCTTACTAGTCAGATCTATTCCTCTGCGGGAAATATGGGGTTTTGAGTCCCTTTCACTGAGGAAGGTGTAGGTCTTGTCTATTCCATAGTTGGTTTTTGGAACGGTACCTGTGCTTATATCAAACTCTGGTTTGATGCATCACCCCCCCTCTCCTTCCCCCTTAAGCAGGCATAGGAGTGTTTTCTAAATGTGAGACTCTGTTCTCTTGCCTAACTCAGTTCATGTGTAGCCATGTTTACAGGATCTTCCTAAGTGATATCTTATGATAAGTTTCTTTTCCTGTGTGACTTCTTTCACTTAGAAACATCGTACCTGAATCCACTCATTTTGCTGCTACTGGTCTTAGGACATTGATTTCATGGCTGAGGGATATTCCATCGTACGTAAGTTCCACAATGTTTGGAACCATTTTTATATTTCCTGGGATATTTCAGGTGTACCCAGGTTGAGGTTCCTGTAAGCAGTGCAGCCCTCAATTTGGGGGTGGCTCTGTCTTATGGATTTTCAGTTTTCCCAAGGTATATTCCCTAGACTGGACGTGCCCTTGGCTCTGTAGCTCTGTTGTTTACTTGTTTTAGGGAACACAATGCACTCCTCCAGTGAGGCAGTTGGCAACTTACATCCCGCCCATCAGCATAACAAGGCTCCCTGTTCTCCAGGGCCTGTCTTGCCTTTCTGGTTTTTACACATTTTGTGGATGTCCCTTTTGACTGGTGGGAAGTGATACTTCTTTGTAGTGCAGATTTGCATTGCCCGCTTGCTTGCTTGGCCAAAAAGGGCGTATGCGTTTTCTCCTGAATATATTCAGGAGAAAACGCATACGCCCTTTTTGGCCAAGTGCATCATTGTCGAAGTTGTGCCCCTCTTCCTGTGCTTTACAGGCGATTCCAACGTACCTCTTGAAATCTGTTTCCTGCTATTCTGCCTCGCTTTCAAGTCCGCCTCGTTGCCTTCCCTCACCAGATTTTTGGACGATAGTTGGCCTTGATTACTCTGCCAGTTTGTGAATTGCTGTGCCCCTGAGCTCCATTTTTCAACTCGTTTTTTGTGAGCTGAACGCAAGTCCAAACTTTTGGTTCAGGACCTATACTGGTTCCCGGTGGGTGGCTGAGACTTTGGTTAATTCTTCTTCCTGCCGGGAAATTAGAGTGACATGTGCCCATCCAAATGCCTAACAGCTACTCTCTCATTGGTTCTCCCTCTTCCCTTTCATCCTCTGCGAAATTGGCAACCTGTGCGAACCAGGAGCTTAAAGGGGCTGTCTCTCCAAGTTGGGAGATTGATAGGAAAGCAGTTGGAAAGTCAGACCGGAGCACCACGAGAGGGACTCTTCGTTGAGTTTTAGAAACCTTTCGTATTCACAGTGTGTCCATTCTCTAGGTTTCCCGTACATGTTATAGCTGTAGTAATATTCCCTTCAACCTGGAGAGCTGGGACCCATGGAATGGGTGCCATGCATTATTGCTTTAAAGGGTCTGCATTTGCTCACCCAATCTCACCAATCCTCTCAGTCCCAAGTGTCCAGCCTTATGCCACATCCAGCTGTCATTGTAGATAGGGTCATTCCAGGTTGCATCAGAGACCCTGAAGGAATTGTAAAGAATTTCCCTGTTTCTTTGTTTTGTTTTTGAAATTCCTTTTTAGAGTGGGTTTGAGCTGATTCTCGCTGCCATGTTTATGCCAGTCTAGACACACTTGATTCCCTTACGGAGACATATCAATACATAGGTTTTAAGATTCTTACTAGTCAGATCTATTCCTCTGCGGGAAATATGGGGTTTTGAGTCCCTTTCACTGAGGAAGGTGTAGGTCTTGTCTATTCCATAGTTGGTTTTTGGAACGGTACCTGTGCTTATATCAAACTCTGGTTTGATGCATCACCCCCCCTCTCCTTCCCCCTTAAACAGGCATAGGAGTGTTTTCTAAATGTGAGACTCTGTTCTCTTGCCTAACTCAGTTCATGTGTAGCCATGTTTACAGGATCTTCCTAAGTGATATCTTATGATAAGTTTCTTTTCCTGTGTGACTTCTTTCACTTAGAATCATCGTACCTGAATCCACTCATTTTGCTGCTACTGGTCTTAGGACATTGATTTCATGGCTGAGGGATATTCCATCGTACGTAAGTTCCACAATGTTTGGAATCATTTTTATATTTCCTGGGATATTTCAGGTGTACCCAGGTTGAGGTTCCTGTAAGCAGTGCAGCCCTCAATTTGGGGGTGGCTCTGTCTTATGGATTTTCAGTTTTCCCAAGGTATATTCCCTAGACTGGAAGTGCCCTTGGCTCTGTAGCTCTGTTGTTTACTTGTTTTAGGGAACACAATGCACTCCTCCAGTGAGGCAGTTGGCAACTTACATCCCGCCCATCAGCATAACAAGGCTCCCTGTTCTCCGGGGCCTGTCTTGCCTTTCTGGTTTTTACACATTTTGTGGATGTCCCTTTTGACCGGTGGGAAGTGATACTTCTTTGTAGTGCAGATTTGCATTGCCCGCTTGCTTGCTTGGCCAAAAAGGGTGTATGCGTTTTCTCCTGAATATATTCAGGAGAAAACGCATACGCCCTTTTTGGCCAAGTGCATCATTGTCGAAGTTGTGCCCCTCTTCCTGTGCTTTACAGGCGATTCCAACGTACCTCTTGAAATCTGTTTCCTGCTATTCTGCCTCGCTTTCAAGTCCGCCTCGTTGCCTGCCCACACCAGATTTTTGGACGATAGTTGGCCTTGATTACTCTGCCAGTTTGTGAATTGCTGTGCCCCTGAGCTCCATTTTTCAACTCGTTTTTTGTGAGCTGAACGCAAGTCCAAACTTTTGGTTCAGGACCTATACTGGTTCCCGGTGGGTGGCTGAGACTTTGGTTAATTCTTCTTCCTGCCGTGAAATTAGAGTGACATGTGCCCATCCAAATGCCTAACAGCTACTCTCTCATTGGTTCTCCCCCTTCCCTTTCATCCTCTGCGAAATTGGCAACCTGTGCGAACCAGGAGCTTAAAGGGGCTGTCTCTCCAAGTTGGGAGATTGATAGGAAAGCAGTTGGAAAGTCAGACCGGAGCACCAGGAGAGGGACTCTTCGTTGAGTTTTAGAAACCTTTCGTATTCACAGTGTGTCCATTCTCTAGGTTTCCTGTACATGTTATAGCTGTAGTAATATTCCCTTCAACCTGGAGAGCTGGGACCCATGGAATGGGTGCCATGCATTATTGCTTTAAAGGGTCTGCATTTGCTCACCCAATCTCACCAATCCTCTCAGTCCCAAGTGTCCAGCCTTATGCCACATCCAGCTGTCATTGTAGATAGGGTCATTCCAGGTTGCATCAGAGACCCTGAAGGAATTGTAAAGAATTTCCCTGTTTCTTTGTTTTGTTTTTGAAATTCCTTTTTAGAGTGGGTTTGAGCTGATTCTCGCTGCCATGTTTATGCCAGTCTAGACACACTTGATTCCCTTACGGAGACATATCAATACATAGGTTTTAAGATTCTTACTAGTCAGATCTATTCCTCTGCGGGAAATATGGGGTTTTGAGTCCCTTTCACTGAGGAAGGTGTAGGTCTTGTCTATTCCATAGTTGGTTTTTGGAACGGTACCTGTGCTTATATCAAACTCTGGTTTGATGCATCACCCCCCCTCTCCTTCCCCCTTAAGCAGGCATAGGAGTGTTTTCTAAATGTGAGACTCTGTTCTCTTGCCTAACTCAGTTCATGTGTAGCCATGTTTACAGGATCTTCCTAAGTGATATCTTATGATAAGTTTCTTTTCCTGTGTGACTTCTTTCACTTAGAATCATCGTACCTGAATCCACTCATTTTGCTGCTACTGGTCTTAGGACATTGATTTCATGGCTGAGGGATATTCCATCGTACGTAAGTTCCACAATGTTTGGAACCATTTTTATATTTCCTGGGATATTTCAGGTGTACCCAGGTTGAGGTTCCTGTAAGCAGTGCAGCCCTCAATTTGGGGGTGGCTCTGTCTTATGGATTTTCAGTTTTCCCAAGGTATATTCCCTAGACTGGAAGTGCCCTTGGCTCTGTAGCTCTGTTGTTTACTTGTTTTAGGGAACACAATGCACTCCTCCAGTGAGGCAGTTGGCAACTTACATCCCGCCCATCAGCATAACAAGGCTCCCTGTTCTCCAGGGCCTGTCTTGCCTTTCTGGTTTTTACACATTTTGTGGATGTCCCTTTTGACCGGTGGGAAGTGATACTTCTTTGTAGTGCAGATTTGCATTGGCCGCTTGCTTGCTTGGCCAAAAAGGGCGTACGCGTTTTCTCCTGAATATATTCAGGAGAAAACGCATACGCCCTTTTTGGCCAAGTGCATCATTGTCGAAGTTGTGCCCCTCTTCCTGTGCTTTACAGGCGATTCCAACTTACCTCTTGAAATCTGTTTCCTGGTATTCTGCCTCGCTTTCAAGTCCGCCTCGTTGCCTTCCCTCAACAGATTTTTGGACGATAGTTGGCCTTGATTACTCTGCCAGTTTGTGAATTGCTGTGCCCCTGAGCTCCATTTTTCAACTCGTTTTTTGTGAGCTGATCGCAAGTCCAAACTTTTGGTTCAGGACCTATACTGGTTCCCGGTGGGTGGCTGAGACTTTGGTTAATTCTTCTTCCTGCCGGGAAATTAGAGTGACATGTGCCCATCCAAATGCCTAACAGCTACTCTCTCATTGGTTCTCCCTCTTCCCTTTCATCCTCTGCCAAATTGGCAACCTGTGCGAACCAGGAGCTTAAAGGGGCTGTCTCTCCAAGTTGGGAGATTGATAGGAAAGCAGTTGGAAAGTCAGACCGGAGCACCACGAGAGGGACTCTTCGTTGAGTTTTAGAAACCTTTCGTATTCACAGTGTGTCCATTCTCTAGGTTTCCCGTACATGTTATAGCTGTAGTAATATTCCCTTCAACCTGGAGAGCTGGGACCCATGGAATGGGTGCCATGCATTATTGCTTTAAAGGGTCTGCATTTGCTCACCCAATCTCACCAATCCTCTCAGTCGCAAGTGTCCAGCCTTATGCCACATCCAGCTGTCATTGTAGATAGGGTCATTCCAGGTTGCATCAGAGACCCTGAAGGAATTGTAAAGAATTTCCCTGTTTCTTTGTTTTGTTTTTGAAATTCCTTTTTAGAGTGGGTTTGAGCTGATTCTCGCTGCCATGTTTATGCCAGTCTAGACACACTTGATTCCCTTACGAAGACATATCAATACATAGGTTTTAAGATTCTTACTAGTCAGATCTATTCCTCTGCGGGAAATATGGGGTTTTGAGTCCCTTTCACTGAGGAAGGTGTAGGTCTTGTCTATTCCATAGTTGGTTTTTGGAACGGTACCTGTGCTTATATCAAACTCTGGTTTGATGCATCACCCCCCCTCTCCTTCCCCCTTAAGCAGGCATAGGAGTGTTTTCTAAATGTGAGACTCTGTTCTCTTGCCTAACTCAGTTCATGTGTAGCCATGTTTACAGGATCTTCCTAAGTGATATCTTATGATAAGTTTCTTTTCCTGTGTGACTTCTTTCACTTAGAATCATCATACCTGAATCCACTCATTTTGCTGCTACTGGTCTTAGGACATTGATTTCATGGCTGAGGGATATTCCATCGTACGTAAGTTCCACAATGTTTGGAACCATTTTTATATTTCCCGGGATATTTCAGGTGTACCCAGGTTGAGGTTCCTGTAAGCAGTGCAGCCCTCAATTTGGGGGTGGCTCTGTCTTATGGATTTTCAGTTTTCCCAAGGTATATTCCCTAGACTGGAAGTGCCCTTGGCTCTGTAGCTCTGTTGTTTACTTGTTTTAGGGAACACAATGCACTCCTCCAGTGAGGCAGTTGGCAACTTACATCCCGCCCATCAGCATAACAAGGCTCCCTGTTCTCCAGGGCCTGTCTTGCCTTTCTGGTTTTTACGCATTTTGTGGATGTCCCTTTTGACCAGTGGGAAGTGATACATCTTTGTAGTGCAGATTTGCATTGCCCGCTTGCTTGCTTGGCCAAAAAGGTCGTATGCGTTTTCTCCTGAATATATTCAGGAGAAAACGCATACGCCCTTTTTGGCCAAGTGCATCATTGTCGAAGTTGTGCCCCTCTTCCTGTGCTTTACAGGCGATTCCAACGTACCTCTTGAAATCTGTTTCCTGCTATTCTGCCTCGCTTTCAAGTCCGCCTCGTTGCCTTCCCTCACCAGATTTTTGGACGATAGTTGGCCTTGATTACTCTGCCAGTTTGTGAATTGCTGTGCCCCTGAGCTCCATTTTTCAACTCGTTTTTTGTGAGCTGAACGCAAGTCCAAACTTTTGGTTCAGGACCTATACTGGTTCCCGGTGGGTGGCTGAGACTTTGGTTAATTCTTCTTCCTGCCAGGAAATTAGAGTGACATGTGCCCAACCAAATGCCTAACAACTACTCTCTCATTGGTTCTCCCTCTTCCCTTTCATCCTCTGCCAAATTGGCAACCTGTGCGAACCAGGAGCTTAAAGGGTCTGTCTCTCCAAGTTGTGAGGTTGATAGGAAAGCAGTTGGAAAGTCAGACCGGAGCACCACGAGAGGGACTCTTCGTTGAGTTTTAGAAACCTTTCATATTCACAGTGTGTCCATTCTCTAGGTTTCCCGTACATGTTATAGCTGTAGTAATATTCCCTTCAACCTGGAGAGCTGGGACCCATGGAATGGGTGCCATGCATTATTGCTTTAAAGGGTCTGCATTTGCTCACCCAATCTCACCAATCCTCTCAGTCGCAAGTGTCCAGCCTTATGCCACATCCAGCTGTCATTGTAGATAGGGTCATTCCAGGTTTCATCAGAGACCCTGAAGGAATTGTAAAGAATTTCCCTGTTTCTTTGTTCTGTTTTTGAAATTCCTTTTTAGAGTGGGTTTGAGCTGATTCTCGCTGCCATGTTTATGGCAGTCTAGACACACTTGATTCCCTTACGGAGACATATCAATACATAGGTTTTAAGATTCTTACTAGTCAGATCTATTCCTCTGCGGGAAATATGGGGTTTTGAGTCCCTTTCACTGAGGAAGGTGTAGGTCTTGTCTATTCCATAGTTGGTTTTTGGAACGGTACCTGTGCTTATATCAAACTCTGGTTTGATGCATCACCCCCCCTCTCCTTCCCCCTTAAGCAGGCATAGGAGTGTTTTCTAAATGTGAGACTCTGTTCTCTTGCCTAACTCAGTTCATGTGTAGCCATGTTTACAGGATCTTCCTAAGTGATATCTTATGATAAGTTTCTTTTCCTGTGTGACTTCTTTCACTTAGAATCATCGTACCTGAATCCACTCATTTTGCTGCTACTGGTCTTAGGACATTGATTTCATGGCTGAGGGATATTCCATCGTACGTAAGTTCCACAATGTTTGGAACCATTTTTATATTTCCTGCGATATTTCAGGTGTACCCAGGTTGAGGTTCCTGTAAGCAGTGCAGCCCTCAATTTGGGGGTGGCTCTGTCTTATGGATTTTCAGTTTTCCCAAGGTATATTCCCTAGACTGGAAGTGCCCTTGGCTCTGTAGCTCTGTTGTTTACTTGTTTTAGGGAACACAATGCACTCCTCCAGTGAGGCAGTTGGCAACTGACATCCCGCCCATCAGCATATCAAGGCTCCCTGTTCTCCAGGGCCTGCCTTGCCTTTCTGGTTTTTACACATTTTGTGGATGTCCCTTTTGACCGGTGGGAAGTGATACTTCTTTGTAGTGCAGATTTGCATTGCCCGCTTGCTTGCTTGGCCAAAAAGGGCGTATGCGTTTTCTCCTGAATATATTCAGGAGAAAACGCATACGCCCTTTTTGGCCAAATGCATCATTGTCGAAGTTGTGCCCCTCTTCCTGTGCTTTACAGGCGATTCCAACGTACCTCTTGAAATCTGTTTCCTGCTATTCTGCCTCGCTTTCAAGTCCGCCTCGTTGCCTTCCCTCAACAGATTTTTGGACGATAGTTGGCCTTGATTACTCTGCCAGTTTGTGAATTGCTGTGCCCCTGAGCTCCATTTTTCAACTCGTTTTTTGTGAGCTGAACGCAAGTCCAAACTTTTGGTTCAGGACCTATACTGGTTCCCGGTGGGTGGCTGAGACTTTGGTTAATTCTTCTTCCTGCCGGGAAATTAGAGTGACATGTGCCCATCCAAAGGCCTAACAGCTACTCTCTCATTGGTTCTCCCTCTTCCCTTTCATCCTCTGCCAAATTGGCAACCTGTGCGAACCAGGAGCTTAAAGGGGCTGTCTCTCCAAGTTGGGAGATTGATAGGAAAGCAGTTGGAAAGTCAAACCGGAGCACCAGGAGAGGGGCTCTTCGTTGAGTTTTAGAAACCTTTCGTATTCACAGTGTGTCCATTCTCTAGGTTTCCCGTACACGTTATAGCTTTAGTAATATTCCCTTCAACCTGGAGAGCTGGGACCCATGGAATGGGTGCCATGCATTATTGCTTTAAAGGGTCTGCATTTGCTCACCCAATCTCACCAATCCTCTCAGTCCCAAGTGTCCAGCCTTATGCCACATCCAGCTGTCATTGTAGATAGGGTCATTCCAGGTTGCATCAGAGACCCTGAAGGAATTGTAAAGAATTTCCCTGTTTCTTTGTTTTGTTTTTGAAATTCCTTTTTAGAGTGGGTTTGAGCTGATTCTCGCTGCCATGTTTATGCCAGTCTAGACACACTTGATTCCCTTACGGAGACATATCAATATATACGTTTTAAGATTCTTACTAGTCAGATCTATTCCTCTGCGGGAAATATGGGGTTTTGAGTCCCTTTCACTGAGGAAGGTGTAGGTCTTGTCTATTCCATAGTTGGTTTTTGGAACGGTACCTGTGCTTATATCAAACTCTGGTTTGATGCATCACCCCCCCTCTCCTTCCCCCTTAAGCAGGCATAGGAGTGTTTTCTAAATGTGAGACTCTGTTCTCTTGCCTAACTCAGTTCATGTGTAGCCATGTTTACAGGATCTTCCTAAGTGATATCTTATGATAAGTTTCTTTTCCTGTGTGACTTCTTTCACTTAGAAACATCGTACCTGAATCCACTCATTTTGCTGCTACTGGTCTTAGGACATTGATTTCATGGCTGAGGGATATTCCATCGTACGTAAGTTCCACAATGTTTGGAACCATTTTTATATTTCCTGGGATATTTCAGGTGTACCCAGGTTGAGGTTCCTGTAAGCAGTGCAGCCCTCAATTTGGGGGTGGCTCTGTCTTATGGATTTTCAGTTTTCCCAAGGTATATTCCCTAGACTGGACGTGCCCTTGGCTCTGTAGCTCTGTTGTTTACTTGTTTTAGGGAACACAATGCACTCCTCCAGTGAGGCAGTTGGCAACTTACATCCCGCCCATCAGCATAACAAGGCTCCCTGTTCTCCAGGGCCTGTCTTGCCTTTCTGGTTTTTACACATTTTGTGGATGTCCCTTTTGACTGGTGGGAAGTGATACTTCTTTGTAGTGCAGATTTGCATTGCCCGCTTGCTTGCTTGGCCAAAAAGGGCGTATGCGTTTTCTCCTGAATATATTCAGGAGAAAACGCATACGCCCTTTTTGGCCAAGTGCATCATTGTCGAAGTTGTGCCCCTCTTCCTGTGCTTTACAGGCGATTCCAACGTACCTCTTGAAATCTGTTTCCTGCTATTCTGCCTCGCTTTCAAGTCCGCCTCGTTGCCTTCCCTCACCAGATTTTTGGACGATAGTTGGCCTTGATTACTCTGCCAGTTTGTGAATTGCTGTGCCCCTGAGCTCCATTTTTCAACTCGTTTTTTGTGAGCTGAACGCAAGTCCAAACTTTTGGTTCAGGACCTATACTGGTTCCCGGTGGGTGGCTGAGACTTTGGTTAATTCTTCTTCCTGCCGGGAAATTAGAGTGACATGTGCCCATCCAAATGCCTAACAGCTACTCTCTCATTGGTTCTCCCTCTTCCCTTTCATCCTCTGCGAAATTGGCAACCTGTGCGAACCAGGAGCTTAAAGGGGCTGTCTCTCCAAGTTGGGAGATTGATAGGAAAGCAGTTGGAAAGTCAGACCGGAGCACCACGAGAGGGACTCTTCGTTGAGTTTTAGAAACCTTTCGTATTCACAGTGTGTCCATTCTCTAGGTTTCCCGTACATGTTATAGCTGTAGTAATATTCCCTTCAACCTGGAGAGCTGGGACCCATGGAATGGGTGCCATGCATTATTGCTTTAAAGGGTCTGCATTTGCTCACCCAATCTCACCAATCCTCTCAGTCCCAAGTGTCCAGCCTTATGCCACATCCAGCTGTCATTGTAGATAGGGTCATTCCAGGTTGCATCAGAGACCCTGAAGGAATTGTAAAGAATTTCCCTGTTTCTTTGTTTTGTTTTTGAAATTCCTTTTTAGAGTGGGTTTGAGCTGATTCTCGCTGCCATGTTTATGCCAGTCTAGACACACTTGATTCCCTTACGGAGACATATCAATACATAGGTTTTAAGATTCTTACTAGTCAGATCTATTCCTCTGCGGGAAATATGGGGTTTTGAGTCCCTTTCACTGAGGAAGGTGTAGGTCTTGTCTATTCCATAGTTGGTTTTTGGAACGGTACCTGTGCTTATATCAAACTCTGGTTTGATGCATCACCCCCCCTCTCCCTCCCCCTTAAGCAGGCATAGGAGTGTTTTCTAAATGTGAGACTCTGTTCTCTTGCCTAACTCAGTTCATGTGTAGCCATGTTTACAGGATCTTCCTAAGTGATATCTTATGATAAGTTTCTTTTCCTGTGTGACTTCTTTCACTTAGAATCATCGTACCTGAATCCACACATTTTGCTGCTACTGGTCTTAGGAAATTGATTTCATGGCTGAGGGATATTCCATCGTACGTAAGTTCCACAATGTTTGGAACCATTTTTATATTTCCTGGGATATTTCAGGTGTACCTAGGTTGAGGTTCCTGTAAGCAGTGCAGCCCTCAATTTGGGGGTGGCTCTGTCATATGGATTTTCAGTTTTCCCAAGGTATATTCCCTAGACTGGACGTGCCCTTGGCTCTGTAGCTCTGTTGTTTACTTGTTTTAGGGAACACAATGCACTCCTCCAGTGAGGCAGTTGGCAACTTACATCCCGCCCATCAGCATAACAAGGCTCCCTGTTCTCCAGGGCCTGTCTTGCCTTTCTGGTTTTTACACATTTTGTGGATGTCCCTTTTGACCTGTGGGAAGTGATACTTCTTTTTAGTGCAGATTTGCATTGCCCGCTTGCTTGCTTGGCCAAAAAGGGCGTATGCGTTTTCTCCTGAATATATTCAGGAGAAAACGCATACGCCCTTTTTGGCCAAGTGCATCATTGTCGAAGTTGTGCCCCTCTTCCTGTGCTTTACAGGCGATTCCAACGTACCTCTTGAAATCTGTTTCCTGCTATTCTGCCTCGCTTTCAAGTCCGCCTCGTTGCCTTCCCTCACCAGATTTTTGGACGATAGTTGGCCTTGATTACTCTGCCAGTTTGTGAATTGCTGTGCCCCTGAGCTCCATTTTTCAACTCGTTTTTTGTGAGCTGAACGCAAGTCCAAACTTTTGGTTCAGGACCTATACTGGTTCCCGGTGGGTGGCTGAGACTTTGGTTAATTCTTCTTCCTGCCGGGAAATTAGAGTGACATGTGCCCATCCAAATGCCTAACAGCTACTCTCTCATTGGTTCTCCCTATTCCCTTTCATCCTCTGCCAAATTGGCAACCTGTGCGAACCAGGAGCTTAAAGGGGCTGTCTCTCCAAGTTGGGAGATTGATAGGAAAGCAGTTGGAAAGTCAGACCGGAGCACCAGGAGAGGGACTCTTCGTTGAGTTTTAGAAACCTTTCGTATTCACAGTGTGTCCATTCTCTAGGTTTCCCGTACATGTTATAGCTGTAGTAATATTCCCTTCAACCTGGAGAGCTGGGACCCATGGAATGGGTGCCATGCATTATTGCTTTAAAGGGTCTGCATTTGCTCACCCAATCTCACCAATCCTCTCAGTCCCAAGTGTCCAGCCTTATGCCACATCCAGCTGTCATTGTAGAGAGGGTCATTCCAGGTTGCATCAGAGACCCTGAAGGAATTGTAAAGAATTTCCCTGTTTCTTTGTTCTGTTTTTGAAATTCCTTTTTAGAGTGGGTTTGAGCTGATTCTCGCTGCCATGTTTATGCCAGTCTAGACACACTTGATTCCCTTACGGAGACATATCAATACATAGGTTTTAAGATTCTTACTAGTCAGATCTATTCCTCTGCGGGAAATATGGGGTTTTGAGTCCCTTTCACTGAGGAAGGTGTAGGTCTTGTCTATTCCATAGTTGGTTTTTGGAACGGTACCTGTGCTTATATCAAACTCTGGTTTGATGCATCACCCCCCCTCTCCTTCCCCCTTAAGCAGGCATAGGAGTGTTTTCTAAATGTGAGACTCTGTTCTCTTGCCTAACTCAGTTCATGTGTAGCCATGTTTACAGGATCTTCCTAAGTGATATCTTATGATAAGTTTCTTTTCCTGTGTGACTTCTTTCACTTAGAATCATCGTACCTGAATCCACTCATTTTGCTGCTACTGGTCTTAGGACATTGATTTCATGGCTGAGGGATATTCCATCGAACGTAAGTTCCACAATATTTGGAACCATTTTTATATTTCCTGGGATATTTCAGGTGTACCCAGGTTGAGGTTCCTGTAAGCAGTGCAGCCCTCAATTTGGGGGTGGCTCTGTCTTATGGATTTTCAGTTTTCCCAAGGTATATTCCCTAGACTGGACGTGCCCTTGGCTCTGTAGCTCTGTTGTTTACTTGTTTTAGGGAACACAATGCACTCCTCCAGTGAGGCAGTTGGCAAGTTACATCCCGCCCATCAGCATAACAAGGCTCCCTGTTCTCCAGGGCCTGTCTTGCCTTTCTGGTTTTTACACATTTTGTGGATGTCCCTTTTGACCGGTGGGAAGTGATACTTCTTTGTAGTGCAGATTTGCATTGCCCGCTTGCTTGCTTGGCCAAAAAGGGCGTATGCGTTTTCTCCTGAATATATTCAGGAGAAAATGCATACGCCCTTTTTGGCCAAGTGCATCATTGTCGAAGTTGTGCCCCTCTTCCTGTGCTTTACAGGCGATTCCAACGTACCTCTTGAAATCTGTTTCCTGCTATTCTGCCTCGCTTTCAAGTCCGCCTCGTTGCCTTCCCTCAACAGATTTTTGGACGATAGTTGGCCTTGATTACTCTGCCAGTTTGTGAATTGCTGTGCCCCTGAGCTCCATTTTTCAACTCGTTTTTTGTGAGCTGAACGCAAGTCCAAACTTTTGGTTCAGGACCTATACTGGTTCCCGGTGGGTGGCTGAGACTTTGGTTAATTCTTCTTCCTGCCGGGAATTTAGAGTGACATGTGCCCATCCAAATGCCTAACAGCTACTCTCTCATTGGTTCTCCCCCTTCCCTTTCATCCTCTGCGAAATTGGCAACCTGTGCGAACCAGGAGCTTAAAGGGGCTGTCTCTCCAAGTTGGGAGATTGATAGGAAAGCAGTTGGAAAGTCAGACCGGAGCACCACGAGAGGGACTCTTCGTTGAGTTTTAGAAACCTTTCGTATTCACAGTGTGTCCATTCTCTAGGTTTCCCGTACATGTTATAGCTGTAGTAATATTCCCTTCAACCTGGAGAGCTGGGACCCATGGAATGGGTGCCATGCATTATTGCTTTAAAGGGTCTGCATTTGCTCACCCAATCTCACCAATCCTCTCAGTCCCAAGTGTCCAGCCTTATGCCACATCCAGCTGTCATTGTAGATAGGGTCATTCCAGGTTGCATCAGAGACCCTGAAGGAATTGTAAAGAATTTCCCTGTTTCTTTGTTTTGTTTTTGAAATTCCTTTTTAGAGTGGGTTTGAGCTGATTCTCGCTGCCATGTTTATGCCAGTCTAGACACACTTGATTCCCTTACGGAGACATATCAATACATAGGTTTTAAGATTCTTACTAGTCAGATCTATTCCTCTGCGGGAAATATGGGGTTTTGAGTCCCTTTCACTGAGGAAGGTGTAGGTCTTGTCTTTTCCATAGTTGGTTTTTGGAACGGTACCTGTGCTTATATCAAACTCTGGTTTGATGCATCACCCCCCCTCTCCTTCCCCCTTAAGCAGGCATAGGAGTGTTTTCTAAATGTGAGACTCTGTTCTCTTGCCTAACTCAGTTCATGTGTAGCCATGTTTACAGGATCTTCCTAAGTGATATCTTATGATAAGTTTCTTTTCCTGTGTGACTTCTTTCACTTAGAATCATCGTACCTGAATCCACTCATTTTGCTGCTACTGGTCTTAGGACATTGATTTCATGGCTGAGGGATATTCCATCGTACGTAAGTTCCACAATGTTTGGAACCATTTTTATATTTCCTGGGATATTTCAGGTGTACCTAGGTTGAGGTTCCTGTAAGCAGTGCAGCCCTCAATTTGGGGGTGGCTCTGTCATATGGATTTTCAGTTTTCCCAAGGTATATTCCCTAGACTGGACGTGCCCTTGGCTCTGTAGCTCTGTTGTTTACTTGTTTTAGGGAACACAATGCACTCCTCCAGTGAGGCAGTTGGCAACTTACATCCCGCCCATCAGCATAACAAGGCTCCCTGTTCTCCAGGGCCTGTCTTGCCTTTCTGGTTTTTACACATTTTGTGGATGTCCCTTTTGACCTGTGGGAAGTGATACTTCTTTGTAGTGCAGATTTGCATTGCCCGCTTGCTTGCTTGGCCAAAAAGGGCGTATGCGTTTTCTCCTGAATATATTCAGGAGAAAACGCATACGCCCTTTTTGGCCAAGTGCATCATTGTCGAAGTTGTGCCCCTCTTCCTGTGCTTTACAGGCGATTCCAACGTACCTCTTGAAATCTGTTTCCTGCTATTCTGCCTCGCTTTCAAGTCCGCCTCGTTGCCTTCCCTCACCAGATTTTTGGACGATAGTTGGCCTTGATTACTCTGCCAGTTTGTGAATTGCTGTGCCCCTGAGCTCCATTTTTCAACTCGTTTTTTGTGAGCTGAACGCAAGTCCAAACTTTTGGTTCAGGACCTATACTGGTTCCCGGTGGGTGGCTGAGACTTTGGTTAATTCTTCTTCCTGCCGGGAAATTAGAGTGACATGTGCCCATCCAAATGCCTAACAGCTACTCTCTCATTGGTTCTCCCTATTCCCTTTCATCCTCTGCCAAATTGGCAACCTGTGCGAACCAGGAGCTTAAAGGGGCTGTCTCTCCAAGTTGGGAGATTGATAGGAAAGCAGTTGGAAAGTCAGACCGGAGCACCACGAGAGGGACTCTTCGTTGAGTTTTAGAAACCTTTCGTATTCACAGTGTGTCCATTCTCTAGGTTTCCCGTACATGTTATAGCTGTAGTAATATTCCCTTCAACCTGGAGAGCTGGGACCCATGGAATGGGTGCCATGCATTATTGCTTTAAAGGGTCTGCATTTGCTCACCCAATCTCACCAATCCTCTCAGTCCCAAGTGTCCAGCCTTATGCCACATCCAGCTGTCATTGTAGAGAGGGTCATTCCAGGTTGCATCAGAGACCCTGAAGGAATTGTAAAGAATTTCCCTGTTTCTTTGTTCTGTTTTTGAAATTCCTTTTTAGAGTGGGTTTGAGCTGATTCTCGCTGCCATGTTTATGCCAGTCTAGACACACTTGATTCCCTTACGGAGACATATCAATACATAGGTTTTAAGATTCTTACTAGTCAGATCTATTCCTCTGCGGGAAATATGGGGTTTTGAGTCCCTTTCACTGAGGAAGGTGTAGGTCTTGTCTATTCCATAGTTGGTTTTTGGAACGGTACCTGTGCTTATATCAAACTCTGGTTTGATGCATCACCCCCCCTCTCCTTCCCCCTTAAGCAGGCATAGGAGTGTTTTCTAAATGTGAGACTCTGTTCTCTTGCCTAACTCAGTTCATGTGTAGCCATGTTTACAGGATCTTCCTAAGTGATATCTTATGATAAGTTTCTTTTCCTGTGTGACTTCTTTCACTTAGAATCATCGTACCTGAATCCACTCATTTTGCTGCTACTGGTCTTAGGACATTGATTTCATGGCTGAGGGATATTCCATCGTACATAAGTTCCACAATGTTTGGAACCATTTTTATATTTCCTGGGATATTTCAGGTGTACCCAGGTTGAGGTTCCTGTAAGCAGTGCAGCCCTCAATTTGGGGGTGGCTCTGTCTTATGGATTTTCAGTTTTCCCAAGGTATATTCCCTAGACTGGACGTGCCCTTGGCTCTGTAGCTCTGTTGTTTACTTGTTTTAGGGAACACAATGCACTCCTCCAGTGAGGCAGTTGGCAAGTTACATCCCGCCCATCAGCATAACAAGGCTCCCTGTTCTCCAGGGCCTGTCTTGCCTTTCTGGTTTTTACACATTTTGTGGATGTCCCTTTTGACCGGTGGGAAGTGATACTTCTTTGTAGTGCAGATTTGCATTGCCCGCTTGCTTGCTTGGCCAAAAAGGGCGTATGCGTTTTCTCCTGAATATATTCAGGAGAAAATGCATACGCCCTTTTTGGCCAAGTGCATCATTGTCGAAGTTGTGCCCCTCTTCCTGTGCTTTACAGGCGATTCCAACGTACCTCTTGAAATCTGTTTCCTGCTATTCTGCCTCGCTTTCAAGTCCGCCTCGTTGCCTTCCCTCAACAGATTTTTGGACGATAGTTGGCCTTGATTACTCTGCCAGTTTGTGAATTGCTGTGCCCCTGAGCTCCATTTTTCAACTCGTTTTTTGTGAGCTGAACGCAAGTCCAAACTTTTGGTTCAGGACCTATACTGGTTCCCGGTGGGTGGCTGAGACTTTGGTTAATTCTTCTTCCTGCCGGGAAATTAGAGTGACATGTGCCCATCCAAATGCCTAACAGCTACTCTCTCATTGGTTCTCCCCCTTCCCTTTCATCCTCTGCGAAATTGGCAACCTGTGCGAACCAGGAGCTTAAAGGGGCTGTCTCTCCAAGTTGGGAGATTGATAGGAAAGCAGTTGGAAAGTCAGACCGGAGCACCACGAGAGGGACTCTTCGTTGAGTTTTAGAAACCTTTCGTATTCACAGTGTGTCCATTCTCTAGGTTTCCCGTACATGTTATAGCTGTAGTAATATTCCCTTCAACCTGGAGAGCTGGGACCCATGGAATGGGTGCCATGCATTATTGCTTTAAAGGGTCTGCATTTGCTCACCCAATCTCACCAATCCTCTCAGTCCCAAGTGTCCAGCCTTATGCCACATCCAGCTGTCATTGTAGAGAGGGTCATTCCAGGTTGCATCAGAGACCCTGAAGGAATTGTAAAGAATTTCCCTGTTTCTTTGTTTTGTTTTTGAAATTCCTTTTTAGAGTGGGTTTGAGCTGATTCTCGCTGCCATGTTTATGCCAGTCTAGACACACTTGATTCCCTTACGGAGACATATCAATACATAGGTTTTAAGATGCTTACTAGTCAGATCTATTCCTCTGCGGGAAATATGGGGTTTTGAGTCCCTTTCACTGAGGAAGGTGTAGGTCTTGTCTATTCCATAGTTGGTTTTTGGAACGGTACCTGTGCTTATATCAAGCTCTGGTTTGATGCATCACCCCCCCTCTCCTTCCCCCTTAAGCAGGCATAGGAGTGTTTTCTAAATGTGAGACTCTGTTCTCTTGCCTAACTCAGTTCATGTGTAGCCATGTTTACAGGATCTTCCTAAGTGATATCTTATGATAAGTTTCTTTTCCTGTGTGACTTCTTTCACTTAGAATCATCGTACCTGAATCCACTCATTTTGCTGCTACTGGTCTTAGGACATTGATTTCATGGCTGAGGGATATTCCATCGAACGTAAGTTCCACAATGTTTGGAACCATTTTTATATTTCCTGGGATATTTCAGGTGTACCCAGGTTGAGGTTCCTGTAAGCAGTCCAGCCCTCAATTTGGGGGTGGCTCTGTCTTATGGATTTTCAGTTTTCCCAAGGTATATTCCCTAGACTGGACGTGCCCTTGGCTCTGTAGCTCTGTTGTTTACTTGTTTTAGGGAACACAATGCACTCCTCCAGTGAGGCAGTTGGCAACTTACATCCCGCCCATCAGCATAACAAGGCTCCCTGTTCTCCAGGGCCTGCCTTGCCTTTCTGGTTTTTACACATTTTGTGGATGTCCCTTTTGACAGGTGGGAAGTGATACTTCTTTGTAGTGCAGATTTGCATTGCCCGCTTGCTTGCTTGGCCAAAAAGGGCGTATGCGTTTTCTCCTGAATATATTCAGGAGAAAACGCATACGCCCTTTTTGGCCAAGTGCATCATTGTCGAAGTTGTGCCCCTCTTCCTGTGCTTTACAGGCGATTCCAACGTACCTCTTGAAATCTGTTTCCTGCTATTCTGCCTCGCTTTCAAGTGCGCCTCGTTGCCTTCCCTCACCAGATTTTTGGACGATAGTTGGCCTTGATTACTCTGCCAGTTTGTGAATTGCTGTGCCCCTGAGCTCCATTTTTCAACTCGTTTTTTGTGAGCTGAACGCAAGTCCAAACTTTTGGTTCAGGACCTATACTGGTTCCCGTTGGGTGGCTGAGACTTTGGTTAATTCTTCTTCCTGCCGGGAAATTAGAGTGACATGTGCCCATCCAAATGCCTAACAGCTACTCTCTCATTGGTTCTCCCCCTTCCCTTTCATCCTCTGCGAAATTGGCAACCTGTGCGAACCAGGAGCTTAAAGGGGCTGTCTCTCCAAGTTGGGAGATTGATAGGAAAGCAGTTGGAAAGTCAGACCGGAGCACCACGAGAGGGACTCTTCGTTGAGTTTTAGAAACCTTTCGTATTCACAGTGTGTCCATTCTCTAGGTTTCCCGTACATGTTATAGCTGTAGTAATATTCCCTTCAACCTGGAGAGCTGGGACCCATGGAATGGGTGCCATGCATTATTGCTTTAAAGGGTCTGCATTTGCTCACCCAATCTCACCAATCCTCTCAGTCCCAAGTGTCCAGCCTTATGCCACATCCAGCTGTCATTGTAGAGAGGGTCATTCCAGGTTGCATCAGAGACCCTGAAGGAATTGTAAAGAATTTCCCTGTTTCTTTGTTTTGTTTTTGAAATTCCTTTTTAGAGTGGGTTTGAGCTGATTCTCGCTGCCATGTTTATGCCAGTCTAGACACACTTGATTCCCTTACGGAGACATATCAATACATAGGTTTTAAGATTCTTACTAGTCAGATCTATTCCTCTGCGGGAAATATGGGGTTTTGAGTCCCTTTCACTGAGGAAGGTGTAGGTCTTGTCTATTCCATAGTTGGTTTTTGGAACGGTACCTGTGCTTATATCAAGCTCTGGTTTGATGCATCACCCCCCCTCTCCTTCCCCCTTAAGCAGGCATAGGAGTGTTTTCTAAATGTGAGACTCTGTTCTCTTGCCTAACTCAGTTCATGTGTAGCCATGTTTACAGGATCTTCCTAAGTGATATCTTATGATAAGTTTCTTTTCCTGTGTGACTTCTTTCACTTAGAATCATCGTACCTGAATCCACTCATTTTGCTGCTACTGGTCTTAGGACATTGATTTCATGGCTGAGGGATATTCCATCGAACGTAAGTTCCACAATGTTTGGAACCATTTTTATATTTCCTGGGATATTTCAGGTGTACCCAGGTTGAGGTTCCTGTAAGCAGTCCAGCCCTCAATTTGGGGGTGGCTCTGTCTTATGGATTTTCAGTTTTCCCAAGGTATATTCCCTAGACTGGACGTGCCCTTGGCTCTGTAGCTCTGTTGTTTACTTGTTTTAGGGAACACAATGCACTCCTCCAGTGAGGCAGTTGGCAACTTACATCCCGCCCATCAGCATAACAAGGCTCCCTGTTCTCCAGGGCCTGCCTTGCCTTTCTGGTTTTTACACATTTTGTGGATGTCCCTTTTGACAGGTGGGAAGTGATACTTCTTTGTAGTGCAGATTTGCATTGCCCGCTTGCTTGCTTGGCCAAAAAGGGCGTATGCGTTTTCTCCTGAATATATTCAGGAGAAAACGCATACGCCCTTTTTGGCCAAGTGCATCATTGTCGAAGTTGTGCCCCTCTTCCTGTGCTTTACAGGCGATTCCAACGTACCTCTTGAAATCTGTTTCCTGCTATTCTGCCTCGCTTTCAAGTGCGCCTCGTTGCCTTCCCTCACCAGATTTTTGGACGATAGTTGGCCTTGATTACTCTGCCAGTTTGTGAATTGCTGTGCCCCTGAGCTCCATTTTTCAACTCGTTTTTTGTGAGCTGAACGCAAGTCCAAACTTTTGGTTCAGGACCTATACTGGTTCCCGTTGGGTGGCTGAGACTTTGGTTAATTCTTCTTCCTGCCGGGAAATTAGAGTGACATGTGCCCATCCAAATGCCTAACAGCTACTCTCTCATTGGTTCTCCCCCTTCCCTTTCATCCTCTGCGAAATTGGCAACCTGTGCGAACCAGGAGCTTAAAGGGGCTGTCTCTCCAAGTTGGGAGATTGATAGGAAAGCAGTTGGAAAGTCAGACCGGAGCACCACGAGAGGGACTCTTCGTTGAGTTTTAGAAACCTTTCGTATTCACAGTGTGTCCATTCTCTAGGTTTCCCGTACATGTTATAGCTGTAGTAATATTCCCTTCAACCTGGAGAGCTGGGACCCATGGAATGGGTGCCATGCATTATTGCTTTAAAGGGTCTGCATTTGCTCACCCAATCTCACCAATCCTCTCAGTCCCAAGTGTCCAGCCTTATGCCACATCCAGCTGTCATTGTAGAGAGGGTCATTCCAGGTTGCATCAGAGACCCTGAAGGAATTGTAAAGAATTTCCCTGTTTCTTTGTTTTGTTTTTGAAATTCCTTTTTAGAGTGGGTTTGAGCTGATTCTCGCTGCCATGTTTATGCCAGTCTAGACACACTTGATTCCCTTACGGAGACATATCAATACATAGGTTTTAAGATTCTTACTAGTCAGATCTATTCCTCTGCGGGAAATATGGGGTTTTGAGTCCCTTTCACTGAGGAAGGTGTAGGTCTTGTCTATTCCATAGTTGGTTTTTGGAACGGTACCTGTGCTTATATCAAACTCTGGTTTGATGCATCACCCCCCCTCTCCTTCCCCCTTAAGCAGGCATAGGAGTGTTTTCTAAATGTGAGACTCTGTTCTCTTGCCTAACTCAGTTCATGTGTAGCCATGTTTACAGGATCTTCCTAAGTGATATCTTATGATAAGTTTCTTTTCCTGTGTGACTTCTTTCACTTAGAATCATCGTACCTGAATCCACTCATTTTGCTGCTACTGGTCTTAGGACATTGATTTCATGGCTGAGGGATATTCCATCGTACATAAGTTCCACAATGTTTGGAACCATTTTTATATTTCCTGGGATATTTCAGGTGTACCCAGGTTGAGGTTCCTGTAAGCAGTGCAGCCCTCAATTTGGGGGTGGCTCTGTCTTATGGATTTTCAGTTTTCCCAAGGTATATTCCCTAGACTGAAAGTGCCCTTGGCTCTGTAGCTCTGTTGTTTACTTGTTTTAGGGAACACAATGCACTCCTCCAGTGAGGCAGTTGGCAACTTACATCCCGCCCATCAGCATAACAAGGCTCCCTGTTCTCCAGGGCCTGTCTTGCCTTTCTGGTTTTTACACATTTTGTGGATGTCCCTTTTGACCGGTGGGAAGTGATACTTCTTTGTAGTGCAGATTTGCATTGCCCGCTTGCTTGCTTGGCCAAAAAGGGCGTATGCGTTTTCTCCTGAATATATTCAGGAGAAAACGCATACACCCTTTTTGGCCAAGTGCATCATTGTCGAAGTTGTGCCCCTCTTCCTGTGCTTTACAGGTGATTCCAACGTACCTCTTGAAATCTGTTTCCTGCTATTCTGCCTCGCTTTCAAGTCCGCCTCGTTGCCTTCCCTCAACAGATTTTTGGACGATAGTTGGCCTTGATTACTCTGCCAGTTTGTGAATTGCTGTGCCCCTGAGCTCCATTTTTCAACTCGTTTTTTGTGAGCTGAACGCAAGTCCAAACTTTTGGTTCAGGACCTATACTGGTTCCCGGTGGGTGGCTGAGACTTTGGTTAATTCTTCTTCCTGCCGGGAAATTAGAGTGACATGTGCCCATCCAAATGCCTAACAGCTACTCTCTCATTGGTTCTCCCTCTTCCCTTTCATCCTCTGCCAAATTGGCAACCTGTGCGAACCAGGAGCTTAAAGGGGCTGTCTCTCCAAGTTGGGAGATTGATAGGAAAGCAGTTGGAAAGTCAGACCGGAGCACCAGGAGAGGGACTCTTCGTTGAGTTTTAGAAACCTTTCGTATTCACAGTGTGTCCATTCTCTAGGTTTCCCGTACATGTTATAGCTGTAGTAATATTCCCTTCAACCTGGAGAGCTGGGACCCATGGAATGGGTGCCATGCATTATTGCTTTAAAGGGTCTGCATTTGCTCACCCAATCTCACCAATCCTCTCAGTCCCAAGTGTCCAGCCTTATGCCACATCCAGCTGTCATTGTAGATAGGGTCATTCCAGGTTGCATCAGAGACCCTGAAGGAATTGTAAAGAATTTCCCTGTTTCTTTGTTCTGTTTTTGAAATTCCTTTTTAGAGTGGGTTTGAGCTGATTCTCGCTGCCATGTTTATGCCAGTCTAGACACACTTGATTCCCTTACGGAGACATATCAATACATAGGTTTTAAGATTCTTACTAGTCAGATCTATTCCTCTGCGGGAAATATGGGGTTTTGGGTCCCTTTCACTGAGGAAGGTGTAGGTCTTGTCTATTCCATAGTTGGTTTTTGGAACGGTACCTGTGCTTATATCAAACTCTGGTTTGATGCATCACCCCCCCTCTCCTTCCCCCTTAAGCAGGCATAGGAGTGTTTTCTAAATGTGAGACTCTGTTCTCTTGCCTAACTCAGTTCATGTGTAGCCATGTTTACAGGATCTTCCTAAGTGATATCTTATGATAAGTTTCTTTTCCTGTGTGACTTCTTTCACTTAGAATCATCGTACCTGAATCCACTCATTTTGCTGCTACTGGTCTTAGGACATTGATTTCATGGCTGAGGGATATTCCATCGTACATAAGTTCCACAATGTTTGGAACCATTTTTATATTTCCTGGGATATTTCAGGTGTACCCAGGTTGAGGTTCCTGTAAGCAGTGCAGCCCTCAATTTGGGGGTGGCTCTGTCTTATGGATTTTCAGTTTTCCCAAGGTATATTCCCTAGACTGGACGTGCCCTTGGCTCTGTAGCTCTGTTGTTTACTTGTTTTAGGGAACACAATGCACTCCTCCAGTGAGGCAGTTGGCAACTTACATCCCGCCCATCAGCATAACAAGGCTCCCTGTTCTCCAGGGCCTGTCTTGCCTTTCTGGTTTTTACACATTTTGTGGATGTCCCTTTTGACCGGTGGGAAGTGATACTTCTTTGTAGTGCAGATTTGCATTGCCCGCTTGCTTGCTTGGCCAAAAAGGGCGTACGCGTTTTCTCCTGAATATATTCAGGAGAAAACGCGTACGCCCTTTTTGGACAAGTGCATCATTGTCGAAGTTGTGCCCCTCTTCCTGTGCTTTACAGGCGATTCCAACGTACCTCTTGAAATCTGTTTCCTGCTATTCTGCCTCGCTTTCAAGTCCGCCTCGTTGCCTTCCCTCACCAGATTTTTGGACGATAGTTGGCCTTGATTACTCTGCCAGTTTGTGAATTGCTGTGCCCCTGAGCTCCATTTTTCAACTCGTTTTTTGTGAGCTGAACGCAAGTCCAAACTTTTGGTTCAGGACCTATACTGGTTCCCGGTGGGTGGCTGAGACTTTGGTTAATTCTTCTTCCTGCCGGGAAATTAGAGTGACATGTGCCCATCCAAATGCCTAACAGCTACTCTCTCATTGGTTCTCCCTCTTCCCTTTCATCCTCTGCGAAATTGGCAACCTGTGCGAACCAGGAGCTTAAAGGGGCTGTCTCTCCAAGTTGGGAGATTGATAGGAAAGCAGTTGGAAAGTCAGACCGGAGCACCACGAGATGGACTCTTCGTTGAGTTTTAGAAACCTTTCGTATTCACAGTGTGTCCATTCTCTAGGTTTCCCGTACATGTTATAGCTGTAGTAATATTCCCTTCAACCTGGAGAGCTGGGACCCATGGAATGGGTGCCATGCATTATTGCTTTAAAGGGTCTGCATTTGCTCACCCAATCTCACCAATCCTCTCAGTCCCAAGTGTCCAGCCTTATGCCACATCCAGCTGTCATTGTAGATAGGGTCATTCCAGGTTGCATCAGAGACCCTGAAGGAATTGTAAAGAATTTCCCTGTTTCTTTGTTTTGTTTTTGAAATTCCTTTTTAGAGTGGGTTTGAGCTGATTCTCGCTGCCATGTTTATGCCAGTCTAGACACACTTGATTCCCTTAGGGAGACATATCAATACATAGGTTTTAAGATTCTTAGTAGTCAGATCTATTCCTCTGCGGGAAATATGGGGTTTTGAGTCCCTTTCACTGAGGAAGGTGTAGGTCTTGTCTATTCCATAGTTGGTTTTTGGAACGGTACCTGTGCTTATATCAAACTCTGGTTTGATGCATCACCCCCCCTCTCCTTCCCCCTTAAGCAGGCATAGGAGTGTTTTCTAAATGTGAGACTCTGTTCTCTTGCCTAACTCAGTTCATGTGTAGCCATGTTTACAGGATCTTCCTAAGTGATATCTTATGATAAGTTTCTTTTCCTGTGTGACTTCTTTCACTTAGAATCATCGTACCTGAATCCACTCATTTTGCTGCTACTGGTCTTAGGACATTGATTTCATGGCTGAGGGATATTCCATCGTACGTAAGTTCCACAATGTTTGGAACCATTTTTATATTTCCTGGGATATTTCAGGTGTACCCAGGTTGAAGTTCCTGTAAGCAGTGCAGCCCTCAATTTGGGGGTGGCTCTGTCTTATGGATTTTCAGTTTTCCCAAGGTATATTCCCTAGACTGGAAGTGCCCTTGGCTCTGTAGCTCTGTTGTTTACTTGTTTTAGGGAACACAATGCACTCCTCCAGTGAGGCAGTTGGCAACTTACATCCCACCCATCAGCATAACAAGGCTCCCTGTTCTCCAGGGCCTGCCTTGCCTTTCTGGTTTTTACACATTTTGTGGATGTCCCTTTTGACCGGTGGGAAGTGATACTTCTTTGTAGTGCAGATTTGCATTGCCCGCTTGCTTGCTTGGCCATAAAGGGCGTATGCGTTTTCTCCTGAATATATTCAGGAGAAAACGCATACGCCCTTTTTTGGCCAAGTGCATCATTGTCGAAGTTGTGCCCCTCTTCCTGTGCTTTACAGGCGATTCCAACGTACCTCTTGAAATCTGTTTCCTGCTATTCTGCCTCGCTTTCAAGTCCGCCTCGTTGCCTTCCCTCACCAGATTTTTGGACGATAGTTGGCCTTGATTACTCTGCCAGTTTGTGAATTGCTGTGCCCCTGAGCTCCATTTTTCAACTCGTTTTTTGTGAGCTGAACGCAAGTCCAAACTTTTGGTTCAGGACCTATACTGGTTCCCGGTGGGTGGCTGAGACTTTGGTTAATTCTTCTTCCTGCCGTGAAATTAGAGTGACATGTGCCCATCCAAATGCCTAACAGCTACTCTCTCATTGGTTCTCCCCCTTCCCTTTCATCCTCTGCGAAATTGGCAACCTGTGCGAACCAGGAGCTTAAAGGGGCTGTCTCTCCAAGTTGGGAGATTGATAGGAAAGCAGTTGGAAAGTCAGACCGGAGCACCAGGAGAGGGACTCTTCGTTGAGTTTTAGAAACCTTTCGTATTCACAGTGTGTCCATTCTCTAGGTTTCCTGTACATGTTATAGCTGTAGTAATATTCCCTTCAACCTGGAGAGCTGGGACCCATGGAATGGGTGCCATGCATTATTGCTTTAAAGGGTCTGCATTTGCTCACCCAATCTCACCAATCCTCTCAGTCCCAAGTGTCCAGCCTTATGCCACATCCAGCTGTCATTGTAGATAGGGTCATTCCAGGTTGCATCAGAGACCCTGAAGGAATTGTAAAGAATTTCCCTGTTTCTTTGTTTTGTTTTTGAAATTCCTTTTTAGAGTGGGTTTGAGCTGATTCTCGCTGCCATGTTTATGCCAGTCTAGACACACTTGATTCCCTTACGGAGACATATCAATACATAGGTTTTAAGATTCTTAGTAGTCAGATCTATTCCTCTGCGGGAAATATGGGGTTTTGAGTCCCTTTCACTGAGGAAGGTGTAGGTCTTGTCTATTCCATAGTTGGTTTTTGGAACGGTACCTGTGCTTATATCAAACTCTGGTTTGATGCATCACCCCCCCTCTCCTTCCCCCTTAAGCAGGCATAGGAGTGTTTTCTAAATGTGAGACTCTGTTCTCTTGCCTAACTCAGTTCATGTGTAGCCATGTTTACAGGATCTTCCTAAGTGATATCTTATGATAAGTTTCTTTTCCTGTGTGACTTCTTTCACTTAGAATCATCGTACCTGAATCCACTCATTTTGCTGCTACTGGTCTTAGGACATTGATTTCATGGCTGAGGGATATTCCATCGTACATAAGTTCCACAATGTTTGGAACCATTTTTATATTTCCTGGGATATTTCAGGTGTACCCAGGTTGAGGTTCCTGTAAGCAGTGCAGCCCTCAATTTGGGGGTGGCTCTGTCTTATGGATTTTCAGTTTTCCCAAGGTATATTCCCTAGACTGGAAGTGCCCTTGGCTCTGTAGCTCTGTTGTTTACTTGTTTTAGGGAACACAATGCACTCCTCCAGTGAGGCAGTTGGCAACTTACATCCCGCCCATCAGCATAACAAGGCTCCCTGTTCTCCAGGGCCTGTCTTGCCTTTCTGGTTTTTACACATTTTGTGGATGTCCCTTTTGACCGGTGGGAAGTGATACTTCTTTGTAGTGCAGATTTGCATTGGCCGTTTGCTTGCTTGGCCAAAAAGGGTGTACGCGTTTTCTCCTGAATATATTCAGGAGAAAACGCATACGCCCTTTTTGGCCAAGTGCATCATTGTCGAAGTTGTGCCCCTCTTCCTGTGCTTTACAGGCGATTCTAACGTACCTCTTGAAATCTGTTTCCTGCTATTCTGCCTCGCTTTCAAGTCCGCCTCGTTGCCTTCCCTCACCAGATTTTTGGACGATAGTTGGCCTTGATTACTCTGCCAGTTTGTGAATTGCTGTGCCCCTGAGCTCCATTTTTCAACTCGTTTTTTGTGAGCTGAACGCAAGTCCAAACTTTTGGTTCAGGACCTATACTGGTTCCCGGTGGGTGGCTGAGACTTTGGTTAATTCTTCTTCCTGCCGGGAAATTAGAGTGACATGTGCCCATCCAAATGCCTAACAGCTACTCTCTCATTGGTTCTCCCTCTTCCCTTTCATCCTCTGCGAAATTGGCAACCTGTGCGAACCAGGAGCTTAAAGGGGCTGTCTCTCCAAGTTGGGAGATTGATAGGAAAGCAGTTGGAAAGTCAGACCGGAGCACCACGAGATGGACTCTTCGTTGAGTTTTAGAAACCTTTCGTATTCACAGTGTGTCCATTCTCTAGGTTTCCCGTACATGTTATAGCTGTAGTAATATTCCCTTCAACCTGGAGAGCTGGGACCCATGGAATGGGTGCCATGCATTATTGCTTTAAAGGGTCTGCATTTGCTCACCCAATCTCACCAATCCTCTCAGTCCCAAGTGTCCAGCCTTATGCCACATCCAGCTGTCATTGTAGATAGGGTCATTCCAGGTTGCATCAGAGACCCTGAAGGAATTGTAAAGAATTTCCCTGTTTCTTTGTTTTGTTTTTGAAATTCCTTTTTAGAGTGGGTTTGAGCTGATTCTCGCTGCCATGTTTATGCCAGTCTAGACCCACTTGATTCCCTTACGGAGACATATAAATTCATAGGTTTTAAGATTCTTACTAGTCAGATCTCTTCCTCTGCGGGAAATATGGGGTTTTGAGTCCCTTTCACTGAGGAAGGTGTAGGTCTTGTCTATTCCATAGTTGGTTTTTGGAACGGTACCTGTGCTTATATCAAACTCTGGTTTGATGCATCACCCCCCCTCTCCTTCCCCCTTAAGCAGGCATAGGAGTGTTTTCTAAATGTGAGACTCTGTTCTCTTGCCTAACTCAGTTCATGTGTAGCCATGTTTACAGGATCTTCCTAAGTGATATCTTATGATAAGTTTCTTTTCCTGTGTGACTTCTTTCACTTAGAATCATCGTACCTGAATCCACTCATTTTGCTGCTACTGGTCTTAGGACATTGATTTCATGGCTGAGGGATATTCCATCGTACATAAGTTCCACAATGTTTGGAATCATTTTTATATTTCCTGGGATATTTCAGGTGTACCCAGGTTGAGGTTCCTGTAAGCAGTGCAGCCCTCAATTTGGGGGTGGCTCTGTCTTATGGATTTTCAGTTTTCCCAAGGTATATTCCCTAGACTGGAAGTGCCCTTGGCTCTGTAGCTCTGTTGTTTACTTGTTTTAGGGAACACAATGCACTCCTCCAGTGAGGCAGTTGGCAACTTACATCCCGCCCATCAGCATAACAAGACTCCCTGTTCTCCAGGGCCTGTCTTGCCTTTCTGGTTTTTACACATTTTGTGGATGTCCCTTTTGACCGGTGGGAAGTGATACTTCTTTGTAGTGCAGATTTGCATTGCCCGCTTGCTTGCTTGGCCAAAAAGGGTGTATGCGTTTTCTCCCGAATATATTCAGGAGAAAACGCATACGCCCTTTTTGGCCAAGTGCATCATTGTCGAAGTTGTGCCCCTCTTCCTGTGCTTTACAGGCGATTCCAACGTACCTCTTGAAATCTGTTTCCTGCTATTCTGCCTCGCTTTCAAGTCCGCCTCGTTGCCTTCCCTCACCAGATTTTTGGACGATAGTTGGCCTTGATTACTCTGCCAGTTTGTGAATTGCTGTGCCCCTGAGCTCCATTTTTCAACTCGTTTTTTGTGAGCTGAACGCAAGTCCAAACTTTTGGTTCAGGACCTATACTGGTTCCCGGTGGGTGGCTGAGACTTTGGTTAATTCTTCTTCCTGCCGTGAAATTAGAGTGACATGTGCCCATCCAAATGCCTAACAGCTACTCTCTCATTGGTTCTCCCCCTTCCCTTTCATCCTCTGCGAAATTGGCAACCTGTGCGAACCAGGAGCTTAAACGGGCTGTCTCTCCAAGTTGGGAGATTGATAGGAAAGCAGTTGGAAAGTCAGACCGGAGCACCAGGAGAGGGACTCTTCGTTGAGTTTTAGAAACCTTTCGTATTCACAGTGTGTCCATTCTCTAGGTTTCCTGTACATGTTATAGCTGTAGTAATATTCCCTTCAACCTGGAGAGCTGGGACCCATGGAATGGGTGCCATGCATTATTGCTTTAAAGGGTCTGCATTTGCTCACCCAATCTCACCAATCCTCTCAGTCCCAAGTGTCCAGCCTTATGCCACATCCAGCTGTCATTGTAGATAGGGTCATTCCAGGTTGCATCAGAGACCCTGAAGGAATTGTAAAGAATTTCCCTGTTTCTTTGTTTTGTTTTTGAAATTCCTTTTTAGAGTGGGTTTGAGCTGATTCTCGCTGCCATGTTTATGCCAGTCTAGACACACTTGATTCCCTTACGGAGACATATCAATACATAGGTTTTAAGATTCTTACTAGTCAGATCTATTCCTCTGCGGGAAATATGGGGTTTTGAGTCCCTTTCACTGAGGAAGGTGTAGGTCTTGTCTATTCCATAGTTGGTTTTTGGAACGGTACCTGTGCTTATATCAAACTCTGGTTTGATGCATCACCCCCCCTCTCCTTCCCCCTTAAGCAGGCATAGGAGTGTTTTCTAAATGTGAGACTCTGTTCTCTTGCCTAACTCAGTTCATGTGTAGCCATGTTTACAGGATCTTCCTAAGTGATATCTTATGATAAGTTTCTTTTCCTGTGTGACTTCTTTCACTTAGAATCATCGTACCTGAATCCACTCATTTTGCTGCTACTGGTCTTAGGACATTGATTTCATGGCTGAGGGATATTCCATCGTACATAAGTTCCACAATGTTTGGAACCATTTTTATATTTCCTGGGATATTTCAGGTGTACCCAGGTTGAGGTTCCTGTAAGCAGTGCAGCCCTCAATTTGGGGGTGGCTCTGTCTTATGGATTTTCAGTTTTCCCAAGGTATATTCCCTAGACTGGAAGTGCCCTTGGCTCTGTAGCTCTGTTGTTTACTTGTTTTAGGGAACACAATGCACTCCTCCAGTGAGGCAGTTGGCAACTTACATCCCGCCCATCAGCATAACAAGGCTCCCTGTTCTCCAGGGCCTGTCTTGCCTTTCTGGTTTTTACACATTTTGTGGATGTCCCTTATGACCGGTGGGAAGTGATACTTCTTTGTAGTGCAGATTTGCATTGCCCGCTTGCTAGCTTGGCCAAAAAGGGCGTATGCATTTTCTCCTGAATATATTCAGGAGAAAACGCATACGCCCTTTTTGGCCAAGTGCATCATTGTCGAAGTTGTGCCCCTCTTCCTGTGCTTTACAGGCGATTCCAACGTACCTCTTGAAATCTGTTTCCTGCTATTCTGCCTCGCTTTCAAGTCCGCCTCGTTGCCTTCCCTCAACAGATTTTTGGACGATAGTTGGCCTTGATTACTCTGCCAGTTTGTGAATTGCTGTGCCCCTGAGCTCCATTTTTCAACTCGTTTTTTGTGAGCTGAACGCAAGTCCAAACTTTTGGTTCAGGACCTATACTGGTTCCCGGTGGCTGGCTGAGACTTTGGTTAATTCTTCTTCCTGCCGGGAAATTAGAGTGACATGTGCCCATCCAAATGCCTAACAGCTACTCTCTCATTGGTTCTCCCTCTTCCCTTTCATCCTCTGCGAAATTGGCAACCTGTGCGAACCAGGAGCTTAAAGGGGCTGTCTCTCCAAGTTGGGAGATTGATAGGAAAGCAGTTGGAAAGTCAGACCGGAGCACCACGAGAGGGACTCTTCGTTGAGTTTTAGAAACCTTTCGTATTCACAGTGTGTCCATTCTCTAGGTTTCCCGTACATGTTATAGCTGTAGTAATATTCCCTTCAACCTGGAGAGCTGGGACCCATGGAATGGGTGCCATGCATTATTGCTTTAAAGGGTCTGCATTTGCTCACCCAATCTCACCAATCCTCTCAGTCGCAAGTGTCCAGCCTTATGCCACATCCAGCTGTCATTGTAGATAGGGTCATTCCAGGTTGCATCAGAGACCCTGAAGGAATTGTAAAGAATTTCCCTGTTTCTTTGTTTTGTTTTTGAAATTCCTTTTTAGAGTGGGTTTGAGCTGATTCTCGCTGCCATGTTTATGCCAGTCTAGACACACTTGATTCCCTTACGGAGACATATCAATACATAGGTTTTAAGATTCTTACTAGTCAGATCTATTCCTCTGCGGGAAATATGGGGTTTTGAGTCCCTTTCACTGAGGAAGGTGTAGGTCTTGTCTATTCCATAGTTGGTTTTTGGAACGGTACCTGTGCTTATATCAAACTCTGGTTTGATGCATCACCCCCCCTCTCCTTCCCCCTTAAGCAGGCATAGGAGTGTTTTCTAAATGTGAGACTCTGTTCTCTTGCCTAACTCAGTTCATGTGTAGCCATGTTTACAGGATCTTCCTAAGTGATATCTTATGATAAGTTTCTTTTCCTGTGTGACTTCTTTCACTTAGAATCATCGTACCTGAATCCACTCATTTTGCTGCTACTGGTCTTAGGACATTGATTTCATGGCTGAGGGATATTCCATCGTACGTAAGTTCCACAATGTTTGGAACCATTTTTATATTTCCTGGGATATTTCAGGTGTACCCAGGTTGAGGTTCCTGTAAGCAGTGCAGCCCTCAATTTGGGGCTGGCTCTGTCTTATGGATTTTCAGTTTTCCCAAGGTATATTCCCTAGACTGGAAGTGCCCTTGGCTCTGTAGCTCTGTTGTTTACTTGTTTTAGGGAACACAATGCACTCCTCCAGTGAGGCAGTTGGCAACTTACATCCCGCCCATCAGCATAACAAGGCTCCCTGTTCTCCAGGGCCTGTCTTGCCTTTCTGGTTTTTACACATTTTGTGGATGTCCCTTTTGACCGGTGGGAAGTGATACTTCTTTGTAGTGCAGATTTGCATTGCCCGCTTGCTTGCTTGGCCAAAAAGGGCGTACGCGTTTTCTCCTGAATATATTCAGGAGAAAACGCATACGCCCTTTTTGGCCAAGTGCATCATTGTCGAAGTTGTGCCCCTCTTCCTGTGCTTTACAGGCGATTCCAACGTACCTCTTGAAATCTGTTTCCTGCTATTCTGCCTCGCTTTCAAGTCCGCCTCGTTGCCTTCCCTCACCAGATTTTTGGACGATAGTTGGCCTTGATTACTCTGCCAGTTTGTGAATTGCTGTGCCCCTGAGCTCCATTTTTCAACTCGTTTTTTGTGAGCTGAACGCAAGTCCAAACTTTTGGTTCAGGACCTATACTGGTTCCCGGTGGGTGGCTGAGACTTTGGTTAATTCTTCTTCCTGCCGGGAAATTAGAGTGACATGTGCCCATCCAAATGCCTAACAGCTACTCTCTCATTGGTTCTCCCTGTTCCCTTTCATCCTCTGCCAAATTGGCAACCTGTGCGAACCAGGAGCTTAAAGGGGCTGTCTCTCCAAGTTGGGAGATTGATAGGAAAGCAGTTGGAAAGTCAAACCGGAGCACCACGAGATGGACTCTTCGTTGAGTTTTAGAAACTTTTCGTATTCACAGTGTGTCCATTCTCTAGGTTTCCCGTACATGTTATAGCTGTAGTAATATTCCCTTCAACCTGGAGAGCTGGGACCCATGGAATGGGTGCCATGCATTATTGCTTTAAAGGGTCTGCATTTGCTCACCCAATCTCTCCAATCCTCTCAGTCCCAAGTGTCCAGCCTTATGCCACATCCAGCTGTCATTGTAGATAGGGTCATTCCAGGTTGCATCAGAGACCCTGAAGGAATTGTAAAGAATTTCCCTGTTTCTTTGTTTTGTTTTTGAAATTCCTTTTTAGAGTGGGTTTGAGCTGATTCTCGCTGCCATGTTTATGCCAGTCTAGACACACTTGATTCCCTTACGGAGACATATCAATACATAGGTTTTAAGATTCTTACTAGTCAGATCTATTCCTCTGCGGGAAATATGGGGTTTTGAGTCCCTTTCACTGAGGAAGGTGTAGGTCTTGTCTATTCCATAGTTGGTTTTTGGAACGGTACCTGTGCTTATATCAAACTCTGGTTTGATGCATCACACCCCCTCTCCTTCCCCCTTAAGCAGGCATAGGAGTGTTTTCTAAATGTGAGACTCTGTTCTCTTGCCTAACTCAGTTCATGTGTAGCCATGTTTACAGGATCTTCCTAAGTGATATCTTATGATAAGTTTCTTTTCCTGTGTGACTTCTTTCACTTAGAATCATCGTACCTGAATCCACTCATTTTGCTGCTACTGGTCTTAGGACATTGATTTCATGGCTGAGGGATATTCCATCGTACATAAGTTCCACAATGTTTGGAATCATTTTTATATTTCCTGGGATATTTCAGGTGTACCCAGGTTGAGGTTCCTGTAAGCAGTGCAGCCCTCAATTTGGGGGTGGCTCTGTCTTATGGATTTTCAGTTTTCCCAAGGTATATTCCCTAGACTGGAAGTGCCCTTGGCTCTGTAGCTCTGTTGTTTACTTGTTTTAGGGAACACAATGCACTCCTCCAGTGAGGCAGTTGGCAACTTACATCCCGCCCATCAGCATAACAAGGCTCCCTGTTCTCCAGGGCCTGTCTTGCCTTTCTGGTTTTTACACATTTTGTGGATGTCCCTTTTGACCGGTGGGAAGTGATACTTCTTTGTAGTGCAGATTTGCATTGCCCGCTTGCTTGCTTGGCCAAAAAGGGTGTATGCGTTTTCTCCTGAATATATTCAGGAGAAAACGCATACGCCCTTTTTGGCCAAGTGCATCATTGTCGAAGTTGTGCCCCTCTTCCTGTGCTTTACAGGCGATTCCAACGTACCTCTTGAAATCTGTTTCCTGCTATTCTGCCTCGCTTTCAAGTCCGCCTCGTTGCCTTCCCTCACCAGATTTTTGGACGATAGTTGGCCTTGATTACTCTGCCAGTTTGTGAATTGCTGTGCCCCTGAGCTCCATTTTTCAACTCGTTTTTTGTGAGCTGAACGCAAGTCCAAACTTTTGGTTCAGGACCTATACTGGTTCCCGGTGGGTGGCTGAGACTTTGGTTAATTTTTCTTCCTGCCGGGAAATTAGAGTGACATGTGCCCATCCAAATGCCTAACAGCTACTCTCTCATTGGTTCTCCCTCTTCCCTTTCATCCTCTGCCAAATTGGCAACCTGTGCGAACCAGGAGCTTAAAGGGGCTGTCTCTCCAAGTTGGGAGATTGATAGGAAAGCAGTTGGAAAGTCAAAACGGAGCACCAGGAGAGGGGCCCTTCGTTGAGTTTTAGAAACCTTTCGTATTCACAGTGTGTCCATTCTCTAGGTTTCCCGTACACGTTATAGCTTTAGTAATATTCCCTTCAACCTGGAGAGCTGGGACCCATGGAATGGGTGCCATGCATTATTGCTTTAAAGGGTCTGCATTTGCTCACCCAATCTCACCAATCCTCTCAGTCCCAAGTGTCCAGCCTTATGCCACATCCAGCTGTCATTGTAGATAGGGTCATTCCAGGTTGCATCAGAGACCCTGAAGGAATTGTAAAGAATTTCCCTGTTTCTTTGTTTTGTTTTTGAAATTCCTTTTTAGAGTGGGTTTGAGCTGATTCTCGCTGCCATGTTTATGCCAGTCTAGACACACTTGATTCCCTTACAGAGACATATCAATACATAGGTTTTAAGATTCTTACTAGTCAGATCTATTCCTCTGCGGGAAATATGGGGTTTTGAGTCCCTTTCACTGAGGAAGGTGTAGGTCTTGTCTATTCCATAGTTGGTTTTTGGAACGGTACCTGTGCTTATATCAAACTCTGGTTTGATGCATCACCCCCCCTCTCCTTCCCCCTTAAGCAGGCATAGGAGTGTTTTCTAAATGTGAGACTCTGTTCTCTTGCCTAACTCAGTTCATGTGTAGCCATGTTTACAGGATCTTCCTAAGTGATATCTTATGATAAGTTTCTTTTCCTGTGTGACTTCTTTCACTTAGAATCATCGTACCTGAATCCACTCATTTTGCTGCTACTGGTCTTAGGACATTGATTTCATGGCTGAGGGATATTCCATCGTACATAAGTTCCACAATGTTTGGAACCATTTTTATATTTCCTGGGATATTTCAGGTGTACCCAGGTTGAGGTTCCTGTAAGCAGTGCAGCCCTCAATTTGGGGGTGGCTCTGTCTTATGGATTTTCAGTTTTCCCAAGGTATATTCCCTAGACTGGAAGTGCCCTTGGCTCTGTAGCTCTGTTGTTTACTTGTTTTAGGGAACACAATGCACTCCTCCAGTGAGGCAGTTGGCAACTTACATCCCGCCCATCAGCATAACAAGGCTCCCTGTTCTCCAGGGCCTGCCTTGCCTTTCTGGTTTTTACACATTTTGTGGATGTCCCTTTTGACTGGTGGGAAGTGATACTTCTTTGTAGTGCAGATTTGCATTGCCCGCTTGCTTGCTTGGCCAAAAAGCGCGTATGCGTTTTCTCCTGAATATATTCAGGAGAAATCGCATACGCCCTTTTTGGCCAAGTGCATCATTGTCGAAGTTGTGCCCCTCTTCCTGTGTTTTACAGGCGATTCCAACGTACCTCTTGAAATCTGTTTCCTGATATTCTGCCTCGCTTTCAAGTCCGCCTCGTTGCCTTCCCTCAACAGATTTTTGGATGATAGTTGGCCTTGATTACTCTGCCAGTTTGTGAATTGCTGTGCCCCTGAGCTCCATTTTTCAACTCGTTTTTTGTGAGCTGAACGCAAGTCCAAACTTTTGGTTCAGGACCTATACTGGTTCCCGGTGGGTGGCTGAGACTTTGGTTAATTCTTCTTCCTGCCGGGAAATTAGAGTGACATGTGCCCATCCAAATGCCTAACAGCTACTCTCTCATTGGTTCTCCCTCTTCCCTTTCATCCTCTGCCAAATTGGCAACCTGTGCGAACCAGGAGCTTAAAGGGGCTGTCTCTCCAAGTTGGGAGATTGATAGGAAAGCAGTTGGAAAGTCAAACCGGAGCACCAGGAGAGGGGCTCTTCGTTGAGTTTTAGAAACCTTTCGTATTCACAGTGTGTCCATTCTCTAGGTTTCCCGTACACGTTATAGCTTTAGTAATATTCCCTTCAACCTGGAGAGCTGGGACCCATGGAATGGGTGCCATGCATTATTGCTTTAAAGGGTCTGCATTTGCTCACCCAATCTCACCAATCCTCTCAGTCCCAAGTGTCCAGCCTTATGCCACATCCAGCTGTCATTGTAGATAGGGTCATTCCAGGTTGCATCAGAGACCCTGAAGGAATTGTAAAGAATTTCCCTGTTTCTTTGTTTTGTTTTTGAAATTCCTTTTTAGAGTGGGTTTGAGCTGATTCTCGCTGCCATGTTTATGCCAGTCTAGACACACTTGATTCCCTTACAGAGACATATCAATACATAGGTTTTAAGATTCTTACTAGTCAGATCTATTCCTCTGCGGGAAATATGGGGTTTTGAGTCCCTTTCACTGAGGAAGGTGTAGGTCTTGTCTATTCCATAGTTGGTTTTTGGAACGGTACCTGTGCTTATATCAAACTCTGGTTTGATGCATCACCCCCCCTCTCCTTCCCCCTTAAGCAGGCATAGGAGTGTTTTCTAAATGTGAGACTCTGTTCTCTTGCCTAACTCAGTTCATGTGTAGCCATGTTTACAGGATCTTCCTAAGTGATATCTTACGATAAGTTTCTTTTCCTGTGTGACTTCTTTCACTTAGAATCATCGTACCTGAATCCACTCATTTTGCTGCTACTGGTCTTAGGACATTGATTTCATGGCTGAGGGATATTCCATCGTACATAAGTTCCACAATGTTTGGAACCATTTTTATATTTCCTGGGATATTTCAGGTGTACCCAGGTTGAGGTTCCTGTAAGCAGTGCAGCCCTCAATTTGGGGGTGGCTCTGTCTTATGGATTTTCAGTTTTCCCAAGGTATATTCCCTAGACTGGAAGTGCCCTTGGCTCTGTAGCTCTGTTGTTTACTTGTTTTAGGGAACACAATGCACTCCTCCAGTGAGGCAGTTGGCAACTTACATCCCGCCCATCAGCATAACAAGGCTCCCTGTTCTCCAGGGCCTGCCTTGCCTTTCTGGTTTTTACACATTTTGTGGATGTCCCTTTTGACCGGTGGGAAGTGATACTTCTTTGTAGTGCAGATTTGCATTGCCCGCTTGCTTGCTTGGCCAAAAAGCGCGTATGCGTTTTCTCCTGAATATATTCAGGAGAAAACGCATACGCCCTTTTTGGCCAAGTGCATCATTGTCGAAGTTGTGCCCCTCTTCCTGTGTTTTACAGGCGATTCCAACGTACCTCTTGAAATCTGTTTCCTGATATTCTGCCTCGCTTTCAAGTCCGCCTCGTTGCCTTCCCTCAACAGATTTTTGGACGATAGTTGGCCTTGATTACTCTGCCAGTTTGTGAATTGCTGTGCCCCTGAGCTCCATTTTTCAACTCGTTTTTTGTGAGCTGAACGCAAGTCCAAACTTTTGGTTCAGGACCTATACTGGTTCCCGGTGGGTGGCTGAGACTTTGGTTAATTCTTCTTCCTGCCGGGAAATTAGAGTGACATGTGCCCATCCAAATGCCTAACAGCTACTCTCTCATTGGTTCTCCCTCTTCCCTTTCATCCTCTGCCAAATTGGCAACCTGTGCGAACCAGGAGCTTAAAGGGGCTGTCTCTCCAAGTTGGGAGATTGATAGGAAAGCAGTTGGAAAGTCAAACCGGAGCACCAGGAGAGGGGCTCTTCGTTGAGTTTTAGAAACCTTTCGTATACACAGTGTGTCCATTCTCTAGGTTTCCCGTACACGTTATAGCTTTAGTAATATTCCCTTCAACCTGGAGAGCTGGGACCCATGGAATGGGTGCCATGCATTATTGCTTTAAAGGGTCTGCATTTGCTCACCCAATCTCACCAATCCTCTCAGTCGCAAGTGTCCAGCCTTATGCCACATCCAGCTGTCATTGTAGATAGGGTCATTCCAGGTTGCATCAGAGACCCTGAAGGAATTGTAAAGAATTTCCCTGTTTCTTTGTTTTGTTTTTGAAATTCCTTTTTAGAGTGGGTTTGAGCTGATTCTCGCTGCCATGTTTATGCCAGTCTAGACACACTTGATTCCCTTACAGAGACATATCAATACATAGCTTTTAAGATTCTTACTAGTCAGATCTATTCCTCTGCGGGAAATATGGGGTTTTGGGTCCCTTTCACTGAGGCAGGTGTAGGTCTTGTCTATTCCATAGTTGGTTTTTGGAACGGTACCTGTGCTTATATCAAACTCTGGTTTGATGCATCACCCCCCTCTCCTTCCCCCTTAAGCAGGCATAGGAGTGTTTTCTAAATGTGAGACTCTGTTCTCTTGCCTAACTCAGTTCATGTGTAGCCATGTTTACAGGATCTTCCTAAGTGATATCTTATGATAAGTTTCTTTTCCTGTGTGACTTCTTTCACTTAGAATCATCGTACCTGAATCCACTCATTTTGCTGCTACTGGTCTTAGGACATTGATTTCATGGCTGAGGGATATTCCATCGTACATAAGTTCCACAATGTTTGGAACCATTTTTATATTTCCTGGGATATTTCAGGTGTACCAAGGTTGAGGTTCCTGTAAGCAGTGCAGCCCTCAATTTGGGGGTGGCTCTGTCTTATGGATTTTCAGTTTTCCCAAGGTATATTCCCTAGACTGGAAGTGCCCTTGGCTCTGTAGCTCTGTTGTTTACTTGTTTTAGGGAACACAATGCACTCCTCCAGTGAGGCAGTTGGCAACTTACATCCCGCCCATCAGCATAACAAGGCTCCCTGTTCTCCAGGGCCTGCCTTGCCTTTCTGGTTTTTACACATTTTGTGGATGTCCCTTTTGACCGGTGGGAAGTGATACTTCTTTGTAGTGCAGATTTGCATTGCCCGCTTGCTTGCTTGGCCAAAAAGCGCGTATGCGTTTTCTCCTGAATATATTCAGGAGAAAACGCATACGCCCTTTTTGGCCAAGTGCATCATTGTCGAAGTTGTGCCCCTCTTCCTGTGCTTTACAGGCGATTCCAACGTACCTCTTGAAATCTGTTTCCTGCTATTCTGCCTCGCTTTCAAGTCCGCCTCGTTGCCTTCCCTCAACAGATTTTTGGACGATAGTTGGCCTTGATTACTCTGCCAGTTTGTGAATTGCTGTGCCCCTGAGCTCCATTTTTCAACTCGTTTTTTGTGAGCTGAACGCAAGTCCAAACTTTTGGTTCAGGACCTATACTGGTTCCCGGTGGGTGGCTGAGACTTTGGTTAATTCTTCTTCCTGCCGGGAAATTAGAGTGACATGTGCCCATCCAAATGCCTAACAGCTACTCTCTCATTGGTTCTCCCCCTTCCCTTTCATCCTCTGCGAAATTGGCAACCTGTGCGAACCAGGAGCTTAAAGGGGCTGTCTCTCCAAGTTGGGAGATTGATAGGAAAGCAGTTGGAAAGTCAGACCGGAGCACCAGGAGAGGGACTCTTCGTTGAGTTTTAGAAACCTTTCGTATTCACAGTGTGTCCATTCTCTAGGTTTCCCGTACATGTTATAGCTGTAGTAATATTCCCTTCAACCTGGAGAGCTGGGACCCATGGAATGGGTGCCATGCATTATTGCTTTAAAGGGTCTGCATTTGCTCACCCAATCTCACCAATCCTCTCAGTCCCAAGTGTCCAGCCTTATGCCACATCCAGCTGTCATTGTAGATAGGGTCATTCCAGGTTGCATCAGAGACCCTGAAGGAATTGTAAAGAATTTCCCTGTTTCTTTGTTTTGTTTTTGAAATTCCTTTTTAGAGTGGGTTTGAGCTGATTCTCGCTGCCAAGTTTATGCCAGTCTAGACACACTTGATTCCCTTACGGAGACATATCAATACATAGGTTTTATGATTCTTACTAGTCAGATCTATTCCTCTGCGGGAAATATGGGGTTTTGAGTCCCTTTCACTGAGGAAGGTGTAGGTCTTGTCTATTCCATAGTTGGTTTTTGGAACGGTACCTGTGCTTATATCAAACTCTGGTTTGATGCATCACCCCCCCTCTCCTTCCCCCTTAAGCAGGCATAGGAGTGTTTTCTAAATGTGAGACTCTGTTCTCTTGCCTAACTCAGTTCATGTGTAGCCATGTTTACAGGATCTTCCTAAGTGATATCTTATGATAAGTTTCTTTTCCTGTGTGACTTCTTTCACTTAGAATCATCGTACCTGAATCCACTCATTTTGCTGCTACTGGTCTTAGGACATTGATTTCATGGCTGAGGGATATTCCATCGTACATAAGTTCCACAATGTTTGGAACCATTTTTATATTTCCTGGGATATTTCAGGTGTACCCAGGTTGAGGTTCCTGTAAGCAGTGCAGCCCTCAATTTGGGGGTGGCTCTGTCTTATGGATTTTCAGTTTTCCCAAGGTATATTCCCTAGACTGGAAGTGCCCTTGGCTCTGTAGCTCTGTTGTTTACTTGTTTTAGGGAACACAATGCACTCCTCCAGTGAGGCAGTTGGCAACTTACATCCCGCCCATCAGCATAACAAGGCTCCCTGTTCTCCAGGGCCTGTCTTGCCTTTCTGGTTTTTACACATTTTGTGGATGTCCCTTTTGACCGGTGGGAAGTGATACTTCTTTGTAGTGCAGATTTGCATTGCCCGCTTGCTTGCTTGGCCAAAAAGGGCGTATGCGTTTTCTCCTGAATATATTCAGGAGACAACGCATACGCCCTTTTTGGCCAAGTGCATCATTGTCGAAGTTGTGCCCCTCTTCCTGTGCTTTACAGGCGATTCCAACGTACCTCTTGAAAACTGTTTCCTGCTATTCTGCCTCGCTTTCAAGTCCGCCTCGTTGCCTTCCCTCACCAGATTTTTGGAAGATAGTTGGCCTTGATTACTCTGCCAGTTTGTGAATTGCTGTGCCCCTGAGCTCCATTTTTCAACTCGTTTTTTGTGAGCTGAACGCAAGTCCAAACTTTTGGTTCAGGACCTATACTGGTTCCCGGTGGGTGGCTGAGACTTTGGTTAATTCTTCTTCCTGCCGGGAAATTAGAGTGACATGTGCCCATCCAAATGCCTAACAGCTACTCTCTCATTGGTTCTCCCCCTTCCCTTTCATCCTCTGCGAAATTGGCAACCTGTGCGAACCAGGAGCTTAAAGGGGCTGTCTCTCCAAGTTGGGAGATTGATAGGAAAGCAGTTGGAAAGTCAGACCGGAGCACCAGGAGAGGGACTCTTCGTTGAGTTTTAGAAACCTTTCGTATTCACAGTGTGTCCATTCTCTAGGTTTCCCGTACATGTTATAGCTGTAGTAATATTCCCTTCAACCTGGAGAGCTGGGACGCATGGAATGGGTGCCATGCATTATTGCTTTAAAGGGTCTGCATTTGCTCACCCAATCTCACCAATCCTCTCAGTCCCAAGTGTCCAGCCTTATGCCACATCCAGCTGTCATTGTAGATAGGGTCATTCCAGGTTGCATCAGAGACCCTGAAGGAATTGTAAAGAATTTCCCTGTTTCTTTGTTTTGTTTTTGAAATTCCTTTTTAGAGTGGGTTTGAGCTGATTCTCGCTGCCAAGTTTATGCCAGTCTAGACACACTTGATTCCCTTATGGAGACATATCAATACATAGGTTTTATGATTCTTACTAGTCAGATCTATTCCTCTGCGGGAAATATGGGGTTTTGAGTCCCTTTCACTGAGGAAGGTGTAGGTCTTGTCTATTCCATAGTTGGTTTTTGGAACGGTACCTGTGCTTATATCAAACTCTGGTTTGATGCATCACCCCCCCTCTCCTTCCCCCTTAAGCAGGCATAGGAGTGTTTTCTAAATGTGAGACTCTGTTCTCTTGCCTAACTCAGTTCATGTGTAGCCATGTTTACAGGATCTTCCTAAGTGATATCTTATGATAAGTTTCTTTTCCTGTGTGACTTCTTTCACTTAGAATCATCGTACCTGAATCCACTCATTTTGCTGCTACTGGTCTTAGGACATTGATTTCATGGCTGAGGGATATTCCATCGTACATAAGTTCCACAATGTTTGGAACCATTTTTATATTTCCTGGGATATTTCAGGTGTACCCAGGTTGAGGTTCCTGTAAGCAGTGCAGCCCTCAATTTGGGGGTGGCTCTGTCTTATGGATTTTCAGTTTTCCCAAGGTATATTCCCTAGACTGGAAGTGCCCTTGGCTCTGTAGCTCTGTTGTTTACTTGTTTTAGGGAACACAATGCACTCCTCCAGTGAGGCAGTTGGCAACTTACATCCCGCCCATCAGCATAACAAGGCTCCCTGTTCTCCAGGGCCTGTCTTGCCTTTCTGGTTTTTACACATTTTGTGGATGTCCCTTTTGACCGGTGGGAAGTGATACTTCTTTGTAGTGCAGATTTGCATTGCCCGCTTGCTTGCTTGGCCAAAAAGGGCGTATGCGTTTTCTCCTGAATATATTCAGGAGACAACGCATACGCCCTTTTTGGCCAAGTGCATCATTGTCGAAGTTGTGCCCCTCTTCCTGTGCTTTACAGGCGATTCCAACGTACCTCTTGAAAACTGTTTCCTGCTATTCTGCCTCGCTTTCAAGTCCGCCTCGTTGCCTTCCCTCACCAGATTTTTGGACGATAGTTGGCCTTGATTACTCTGCCAGTTTGTGAATTGCTGTGCCCCTGAGCTCCATTTTTCAACTCGTTTTTTGTGAGCTGAACGCAAGTCCAAACTTTTGGTTCAGGACCTATACTGGTTCCCGGTGGGTGGCTGAGACTTTGGTTAATTCTTCTTCCTGCCGGGAAATTAGAGTGACATGTGCCCATCCAAATGCCTAACAGCTACTCTCTCATTGGTTCTCCCCCTTCCCTTTCATCCTCTGCGAAATTGGCAACCTGTGCGAACCAGGAGCTTAAAGGGGCTGTCTCTCCAAGTTGGGAGATTGATAGGAAAGCAGTTGGAAAGTCAGACCGGAGCACCAGGAGAGGGACTCTTCGTTGAGTTTTAGAAACCTTTCGTATTCACAGTGTGTCCATTCTCTAGGTTTCCCGTACATGTTATAGCTGTAGTAATATTCCCTTCAACCTGGAGAGCTGGGACGCATGGAATGGGTGCCATGCATTATTGCTTTAAAGGGTCTGCATTTGCTCACCCAATCTCACCAATCCTCTCAGTCCCAAGTGTCCAGCCTTATGCCACATCCAGCTGTCATTGTAGATAGGGTCATTCCAGGTTGCATCAGAGACCCTGAAGGAATTGTAAAGAATTTCCCTGTTTCTTTGTTTTGTTTTTGAAATTCCTTTTTAGAGTGGGTTTGAGCTGATTCTCGCTGCCATGTTTATGCCAGTCTAGACACACTTGATTCCCTTACGGAGACATATCAATACATAGGTTTTAAGATTCTTACTAGTCAGATCTATTCCTCTGCGGGAAATATGGGGTTTTGAGTCCCTTTCACTGAGGAAGGTGTAGGTCTTGTCTATTCCATAGTTGGTTTTTGGAACGGTACCTGTGCTTATATCAAACTCTGGTTTGATGCATCACCCCCCCTCTCCTTCCCCCTTAAGCAGGCATAGGAGTGTTTTCTAAATGTGAGACTCTGTTCTCTTGCCTAACTCAGTTCATGTGTAGCCATGTTTACAGGATCTTCCTAAGTGATATCTTATGATAAGTTTCTTTTCCTGTGTGACTTCTTTCACTTAGAATCATCGTACCTGAATCCACTCATTTTGCTGCTACTGGTCTTAGGACATTGATTTCATGGCTGAGGGATATTCCATCGTACATAAATTCCACAATGTTTGGAACCATTTTTATATTTCCTGGGATATTTCAGGTGTACCCAGGTTGAGGTTCCTGTAAGCAGTGCAGCCCTCAATTTGGGGGTGGCTCTGTCTTATGGATTTTCAGTTTTCCCAAGGTATATTCCCTAGACTGGAAGTGCTCTTGGCTATGTAGCTCTGTTGTTTACTTGTTTTAGGGAACACAATGCACTCCTCCAGTGAGGCAGTTGACAACTTACATCCCGCCCATCAGCATAACAAGGCTCCCTGTTCTCCAGGGCCTGTCTTGCCTTTCTGGTTTTTACACATTTTGTGGATGTCCCTTTTGACCGGTGGGAAGTGATACTTCTTTGTAGTGCAGATTTGCATTGCCCGCTTGCTAGCTTGGACAAAAAGGGCGTATGCGTTTTCTCCTGAATATATTCAGGAGAAAACGCATACGCCCTTTTTGGCCAAGTGCATCATTGTCGAAGTTGTGCCCCTCTTCCTGTGCTTTACAGGCGATTCCAACGTACCTCTTGAAATCTGTTTCCTGCTATTCTGCCTCGCTTTCAAGTCCGCCTCGTTGCCTTCCCTCAACAGATTTTTGGACGATAGTTGGCCTTGATTACTCTGCCAGTTTGTGAATTGCTGTGCCCCTGAGCTCCATTTTTCAACTCGTTTTTTGTGAGCTGAACGCAAGTCCAAACTTTTGGTTCAGGACCTATACTGGTTCCCGGTGGGTGGCTGAGACTTTGGTTAATTCTTCTTCCTGCCGGGAAATTAGAGTGACATGTGCCCATCCAAATGCCTAACAGCTACTCTCTCATTGGTTCTCCCTCTTCCCTTTCATCCTCTGCCAAATTGGCAACCTGTGCGAACCAGGAGCTTAAAGGGGCTGTCTCTCCAAGTTGGGAGATTGATAGGAAAGCAGTTGGAAAGTCAAACCGGAGCACCAGGAGAGGGGCCCTTCGTTGAGTTTTAGAAACCTTTCGTATTCACAGTGTGTCCATTCTCTAGGTTTCCCGTACACGTTATAGCTTTAGTAATATTCCCTTCAACCTGGAGAGCTGGGACCCATGGAATGGGTGCCATGCATTATTGCTTTAAAGGGTCTGCATTTGCTCACCCAATCTCACCAATCCTCTCAGTCCCAAGTGTCCAGCCTTATGCCACATCCAGCTGTCATTGTAGATAGGGTCATTCCAGGTTGCATCAGAGACCCTGAAGGAATTGTAAAGAATTTCTCTGTTTCTTTGTTTTGTTTTTGAAATTCCTTTTTAGAGTGGGTTTGAGCTGATTCTCGCTGCCATGTTTATGCCAGTCTAGACACACTTGATTCCCTTACGGAGACATATCAATACATAGGTTTTAAGATTCTTACTAGTCAGATCTATTCCTCTGCGGGAAATATGGGGTTTTGAGTCCCTTTCACTGAGGAAGGTGTAGGTCTTGTCTATTCCATAGTTGGTTTTTGGAACGGTACCTGTGCTTATATCAAACTCTGGTTTGATGCATCACCCCCCCTCTCCTTCCCCCTTAAGCAGGCATAGGAGTGTTTTCTAAATGTGAGACTCTGTTCTCTTGCCTAACTCAGTTCATGTGTAGCCATGTTTACAGGATCTTCCTAAGTGATATCTTATGATAAGTTTCTTTTCCTGTGTGACTTCTTTCACTTAGAATCATCGTACCTGAATCCACTCATTTTGCTGCTACTGGTCTTAGGACATTGATTTCATGGCTGAGGGATATTCCATCGTACGTAAGTTCCACAATGTTTGGAACCATTTTTATATTTCCTGGGATATTTCAGGTGTACCCAGGTTGAGGTTCCTGTAAGCAGTGCAGCCCTCAATTTGGGGGTGGCTCTGTGTTATGGATTTTCAGTTTTCCCAAGGTATATTCCCTAGACTGGAAGTGCCCTTGGCTCTGTAGCTCTGTTGTTTACTTGTTTTAGGGAACACAATGCACTCCTCCAGTGAGGCAGTTGGCAACTTACATCCCGCCCATCAGCATAACAAGGCTCCCTGTTCTCCAGGGCCTGTCTTGCCTTTCTGGTTTTTACAAATTTTGTGGATGTCCCTTTTGACCGGTGGGAAGTGATACTTCTTTGTAGTGCAGATTTGCATTGCCCGCTTGCTTGCTTGGCCAAAAAGGGCGTATGCGTATTCTCCTGAATATATTCAGGAGAAAACGCATACGCCCTTTATGGCCAAGTGCATCATTGTCGAAGTTGTGCCCCTCTTCCTGTGCTTTACAGGCGATTCCAACGTACCTCTTGAAATCTGTTTCCTGCTATTCTGCCTCGCTTTCAAGTCCGCCTCGTTGCCTTCCCTCAACAGATTTTTGGACGATAGTTGGCCTTGATTACTCTGCCAGTTTGTGAATTGCTGTGCCCCTGAGCTCCATTTTTCAACTCGTTTTTTGTGAGCTGAACGCAAGTCCAAACTTTTGGTTCAGGACCTATACTGGTTCCCGGTGGGTGGCTGAGACTTTGGTTAATTCTTCTTCCTGCCGGGAAATTAGAGTGACATGTGCCCATCCAAATGCCTAACAGCTACTCTCTCATTGGTTCTCCCCCTTCCCTTTCATGCTCTGCGAAATTGGCAACCTGTGCGAACCAGGAGCTTAAAGGGGCTGTCTCTCCAAGTTGGGAGATTGATAGGAAAGCAGTTGGAAAGTCAGACCGGAGCACCAGGAGAGGGACTCTTCGTTGAGTTTTAGAAACCTTTCGTATTCACAGTGTGTCCATTCTCTAGGTTTCCCGTACATGTTATAGCTGTAGTAATATTCCCTTCAACCTGGAGAGCTGGGACCCATGGAATGGGTGCCATGCATTATTGCTTTAAAAGGTCTGCATTTGCTCACCCAATCTCACCAATCCTCTCAGTCGCAAGTGTCCAGCCTTATGCCACATCCAGCTGTCATTGTAGATAGGGTCATTCCAGGTTGCATCAGAGACCCTGAAGGAATTGTAAAGAATTTCCCTGTTTCTTTGTTTTGTTTTTGAAATTCCTTTTTAGAGTGGGTTTGAGCTGATTCTCGCTGCCATGTTTATGCCAGTCTAGACACACTTGATTCCCTTACAGAGACATATCAATACATAGGTTTTAAGATTCTTACTAGTCAGATCTATTCCTCTGCGGGAAATATGGGGTTTTGAGTCCCTTTCACTGAGGAAGGTGTAGGTCTTGTCTATTCCATAGTTGGTTTTTGGAACGGTACCTGTGCTTATATCAAACTCTGGTTTGATGCATCACCCACCCTCTCCTTCCCCCTTAAGCAGGCATAGGAGTGTTTTCTAAATGTGAGACTCTGTTCTCTTGCCTAACTCAGTTCATGTGTAGCCATGTTTACAGGATCTTCCTAAGTGATATCTTATGATAAGTTTCTTTTCCTGTGTGACTTCTTTCACTTAGAATCATCGTACCTGAATCCACTCATTTTGCTGCTACTGGTCTTAGGACATTGATTTCATGGCTGAGGGATATTCCATCGTACATAAGTTCCACAATGTTTGGAACCATTTTTATATTTCCTGGGATATTTCAGGTGTACCCAGGTTGAGGTTCCTGTAAGCAGTGCAGCCCTCAATTTGGGGGTGGCTCTGTCTTATGGATTTTCAGTTTTCCCAAGGTATATTCCCTAGACTGGAAGTGCCCTTGGCTCTGTAGCTCTGTTGTTTACTTGTTTTAGGGAACACAATGCACTCCTCCAGTGAGGCAGTTGGCAACTTACATCCCGCCCATCAGCATAACAAGGCTCCCTGTTCTCCAGGGCCTGCCTTGCCTTTCTGGTTTTTACACATTTTGTGGATGTCCCTTTTGACCGGTGGGAAGTGATACTTCTTTGTAGTGCAGATTTGCATTGCCCACTTGCTTGCTTGGCCAAAAAGCGCGTATGCGTTTTCTCCTGAATATATTCAGGAGAAAACGCATACGCCCTTTTTGGCCAAGTGCATCATTGTCGAAGTTGTGCCCCTCTTCCTGTGTTTTACAGGCGATTCCAACGTACCTCTTGAAATCTGTTTCCTGCTATTCTGCCTCGCTTTCAAGTCCGCCTCGTTGCCTTCCCTCAACAGATTTTTGGACGATAGTTGGCCTTGATTACTCTGCCAGTTTGTGAATTGCTGTGCCCCTGAGCTCCATTTTTCAACTCGTTTTTTGTGAGCTGAACGCAAGTCCAAACTTTTGGTTCAGGACCTATACTGGTTCCCGGTGGGTGGCTGAGACTTTGGTTAATTCTTCTTCCTGCCGGGAAATTAGAGTGACATGTGCCCATCCAAATGCCTAACAGCTACTCTCTCATTGGTTCTCCCTCTTCCCTTTCATCCTCTGCCAAATTGGCAACCTGTGCGAACCAGGAGCTTAAAGGGGCTGTCTCTCCAAGTTGGGAGATTGATAGGAAAGCAGTTGGAAAGTCAAACCGGAGCACCAGGAGAGTGGCCCTTCGTTGAGTTTTAGAAACCTTTCGTATTCACAGTGTGTCCATTCTCTAGGTTTCCCGTACACGTTATAGCTTTAGTAATATTCCCTTCAACCTGGAGAGCTGGGACCCATGGAATGGGTGTCATGCATTATTGCTTTAAAGGGTCTGCATTTGCTCACCCAATCTCACCAATCCTCTCAGTCGCAAGTGTCCAGCCTTATGCCACATCCAGCTGTCATTGTAGATAGGGTCATTCCAGGTTGCATCAGAGACCCTGAAGGAATTGTAAAGAATTTCCCTGTTTCTTTGTTTTGTTTTTGAAATTCCTTTTTAGAGTGGGTTTGAGCTGATTCTCGCTGCCATGTTTATGCCAGTCTAGACACACTTGATTCCCTTACAGAGACATATCAATACATAGCTTTTAAGATTCTTACTAGTCAGATCTATTCCTCTGCGGGAAATATGGGGTTTTGGGTCCCTTTCACTGAGGAAGGTGTAGGTCTTGTCTATTCCATAGTTGGTTTTTGGAACGGTACCTGTGCTTATATCAAACTCTGGTTTGATGCATCACCCCCCCTCTCCTTCCCCCTTAAGCAGGCATAGGAGTGTTTTCTAAATGTGAGACTCTGTTCTCTTGCCTAACTCAGTTCATGTGTAGCCATGTTTACAGGATCTTCCTAAGTGATATCTTATGATAAGTTTCTTTTCCTGTGTGACTTCTTTCACTTAGAATCATCGTACCTGAATCCACTCATTTTGCTGCTACTGGTCTTAGGACATTGATTTCATGGCTGAGGGATATTCCATCGTACATAAGTTCCACAATGTTTGGAACCATTTTTATATTTCCTGGGATATTTCAGGTGTACCCAGGTTGAGGTTCCTGTAAGCAGTGCAGCCCTCAATTTGGGGGTGGCTCTGTCTTATGGATTTTCAGTTTTCCCAAGGTATATTCCCTAGACTGGAAGTGCCCTTGGCTCTGTAGCTCTGTTGTTTACTTGTTTTAGGGAACACAATGCACTCCTCCAGTGAGGCAGTTGGCAACTTACATCCCGCCCATCAGCATAACAAGGCTCCCTGTTCTCCAGGGCCTGTCTTGCCTTTCTGGTTTTTACACATTTTGTGGATGTCCCTTATGACCGGTGGGAAGTGATACTTCTTTGTAGTGCAGATTTGCATTGCCCGCTTGCTAGCTTGGCCAAAAAGGGCGTATGCGTTTTCTCCTGAATATATTCAGGAGAAAACGCATACGCCCTTTTTGGCCAAGTGCATCATTGTCGAAGTTGTGCCCCTCTTCCTGTGCTTTACAGGCGATTCCAACGTACCTCTTGAAATCTGTTTCCTGCTATTCTGCCTCGCTTTCAAGTCCGCCTCGTTGCCTTCCCTCAACAGATTTTTGGACGATAGTTGGCCTTGATTACTCTGCCAGTTTGTGAATTGCTGTGCCCCTGAGCTCCATTTTTCAACTCGTTTTTTGTGAGCTGAACGCAAGTCCAAACTTTTGGTTCAGGACCTATACTGGTTCCCGGTGGCTGGCTGAGACTTTGGTTAATTCTTCTTCCTGCCGGGAAATTAGAGTGACATGTGCCCATCCAAATGCCTAACAGCTACTCTCTCATTGGTTCTCCCTCTTCCCTTTCATCCTCTGCGAAATTGGCAACCTGTGCGAACCAGGAGCTTAAAGGGGCTGTCTCCCCAAGTTGGGAGATTGATAGGAAAGCAGTTGGAAAGTCAGACCGGAGCACCACGAGAGGGACTCTTCGTTGAGTTTTAGAAACCTTTCGTATTCACAGTGTGTCCATTCTCTAGGTTTCCCGTACATGTTATAGCTGTAGTAATATTCCCTTCAACCTGGAGAGCTGGGACCCATGGAATGGGTGCCATGCATTATTGCTTTAAAGGGTCTGCATTTGCTCACCCAATCTCACCAATCCTCTCAGTCCCAAGTGTCCAGCCTTATGCCACATCCAGCTGTCATTGTAGATACGGTCATTCCAGGTTGCATCAGAGACCCTGAAGGAATTGTAAAGAATTTCCCTGTTTCTTTGTTTTGTTTTTGAAATTCCTTTTTAGAGTGGGTTTGAGCTGATTCTCGCTGCCATGTTTATGCCAGTCTAGACACACTTGATTCCCTTACGGAGACATATCAATACATAGGTTTTAAGATTCTTACTAGTCAGATCTATTCCTCTGCGGGAAATATGGGGTTTTGAGTCCCTTTCACTGAGGAAGGTGTAGGTCTTGTCTATTCCATAGTTGGTTTTTGGAACGGTACCTGTGCTTATATCAAACTCTGGTTTGATGCATCATCCCCCCTCTCCTTCCCCCTTAAGCAGGCATAGGAGTGTTTTCTAAATGTGAGACTCTGTTCTCTTGCCTAACTCAGTTCATGTGTAGCCATGTTTACAGGATCTTCCTAAGTGATATCTTATGATAAGTTTCTTTTCCTGTGTGACTTCTTTCACTTAGAATCATCGTACCTGAATCCACTCATTTTGCTGCTACTGGTCTTAGGACATTGATTTCATGGCTGAGGGATATTCCATCGTACGTAAGTTCCACAATGTTTGGAACCATTTTTATATTTCCTGGGATATTTCAGGTGTACCCAGGTTGAGGTTCCTGTAAGCAGTGCAGCCCTCAATTTGGGGGTGGCTCTGTCTTATGGATTTTCAGTTTTCCCAAGGTATATTCCCTAGACTGGAAGTGCCCTTGGCTCTGTAGCTCTGTTGTTTACTTGTTTTAGGGAACACAATGCACTCCTCCAGTGAGGCAGTTGGCAACTTATATCCCGCCCATCAGCATAACAAGGCTCCCTGTTCTCCAGGGCCTGTCTTGCCTTTCTGGTTTTTACACATTTTGTGGATGTCCCTTTTGACCGGTGGGAAGTGATACTTCTTTGTAGTGCAGATTTGCATTGCCCGCTTGCTTGCTTGTCCAAAAAGGGAGTACGCGTTTTCTCCTGAATATATTCAGGAGAAAACGCATACGCCCTTTTTGGCCAAGTGCATCATTGTCGAAGATGTGCCCCTCTTCCTGTGCTTTACAGGCGATTCCAACGTACCTCTTGAAATCTGTTTCCTGCTATTCTGCCTCGCTTTCAAGTCCGCCTCGTTGCCTTCCCTCACCAGATTTTTGGACGATAGTTGGCCTTGATTACTCTGCCAGTTTGTGAATTGCTGTGCCCCTGAGCTCCATTTTTCAACTCGTTTTTTGTGAGCTGAACGCAAGTCCAAACTTTTGGTTCAGGACCTATACTGGTTCCCGGTGGGTGGCTGAGACTTTGGTTAATTCTTCTTCCTGCCGGGAAATTAGAGTGACATGTGCCCATCCAAATGCCTAACAGCTACTCTCTCATTGGTTCTCCCTCTTCCCTTTCATCCTCTGCCAAATTGGCAACCTGTGCGAACCAGGAGCTTAAAGGGGCTGTCTCTCCAAGTTGGGAGATTGATAGGAAAGCAGTTGGAAAGTCAGACCGGAGCACCACGAGAGGGACTCTTCGTTGAGTTTTAGAAACCTTTCGTATTCACAGTGTGTCCATTCTCTAGGTTTCCCGTACACGTTATAGCTGTAGTAATATTCCCTTCAACCTGGAGAGCTGGGACCCATGGAATGGGTGCCATGCATTATTGCTTTAAAGGGTCTGCATTTGCTCACCCGATCTCACCAATCCTCTCAGTCCCAAGTGTCCAGCCTTATGCCACATCCAGCTGTCATTGTAGATAGGGTCATTCCAGGTTGCATCAGAGACCCTGAAGGAATTGTAAAGAATTTCCCTGTTTCTTTGTTTTGTTTTTGAAATTCCTTTTTAGAGTGGGTTTGAGCTGATTCTCGCTGCCATGTTTATGCCAGTCTAGACACACTTGATTCCCTTACGGAGACATATCAATACATAGGTTTTAAGATTCTTACTAGTCAGATCTATTCCTCTGCGGGAAATATGGGGTTTTGAGTCCCTTCCACTGAGGAAGGTGTAGGTCTTGTCTATTCCATAGTTGGTTTTTGGAACGGTACCTGTGCTTATATCAAACTCTGGTTTGATGCATCACCCCCCCTCTCCTTCCCCCTTAAGCAGGCATAGGAGTGTTTTCTAAATGTGAGACTCTGTTCTCTTGCCTAACTCAGTTCATGTGTAGCCATGTTTACAGGATCTTCCTAAGTGATATCTTATGATAAGTTTCTTTTCCTGTGTGACTTCTTTCACTTAGAATCATCGTACCTGAATCCACTCATTTTGCTGCTACTGGTCTTAGGACATTGATTTCATGGCTGAGGGATATTCCATCGTACATAAGTTCCACAATGTTTGGAATCATATTTATATTTCCTGGGATATTTCAGGTGTACCCAGGTTGAGGTTCCTGTAAGCAGTGCAGCCCTCAATTTGGGGGTGGCTGTGTCTTATGGATTTTCAGTTTTCCCAAGGTATATTCCCTAGACTGGAAGTGCCCTTGGCTCTGTAGCTCTGTTGTTTACTTGTTTTAGGGAACACAATGCACTCCTCCAGTGAGGCAGTTGGCAACTTACATCCCGCCCATCAGCATAACAAGGCTCCCTGTTCTCCAGGGCCTGTCTTGCCTTTCTGGTTTTTACACATTTTGTGGATGTCCCTTTTGACCGGTGGGAAGTGATGCTTCTTTGTAGTGCAGATTTGCATTGCGGGCTTGCTTGCTTGGCCAAAAAGGGCGTATGCGTTTTCTCCTGAATATATTCAGGAGAAAACGCATACGCCCTTTTTGGCCAAGTGCATCATTGTCGAAGTTGTGCCCCTCTTCCTGTGCTTTACAGGCGATTCCAACGTACCTCTTGAAATCTGTTTCCTGCTATTCTGCCTCGCTTTCAAGTCCGCCTCGTTGCCTTCCCTCACCAGATTTTTGGACGATAGTTGGCCTTGATTACTCTGCCAGTTTGTGAATTGCTGTGCCCCTGAGCTCCATTTTTCAACTCGTTTTTTGTGAGCTGAACGCAAGTCCAAACTTTTGGTTCAGGACCTAAACTGGTTCCCGGTGGCTGGCTGAGACTTTGGTTAATTCTTCTTCCTGCCGGGAAATTAGAGTGACATGTGCCCATCCAAATGCCTAACAGCTACTCTCTCATTGGTTCTCCCCCTTCCCTTTCATGCTCTGCGAAATTGGCAACCTGTGCGAACCAGGAGCTTAAAGGGGCTGTCTCTCCAAGTTGGGAGATTGATAGGAAAGCAGTTGGAAAGTCACACCTGAGCACCACGAGAGGGACTCTTCGTTGAGTTTTAGAAACCTTTCGTATTCACAGTGTGTCCATTCTCTAGGTTTCCCGTACATGTTATAGCTTTAGTAATATTCCCTTCAACCTGGAGAGCTGGGACCCATGGAATGGGTGCCATGCATTATTGCTTTAAAAGGTCTGCATTTGCTCACCCAATCTCACCAATCCTCTCAGTCGCAAGTGTCCAGCCTTATGCCACATCCAGCTGTCATTGTAGATAGGGTCATTCCAGGTTGCATCAGAGACCCTGAAGGAATTGTAAAGAATTTCCCTGTTTCTTTGTTTTGTTTTTGAAATTCCTTTTTAGAGTGGGTTTGAGCTGATTCTCGCTGCCATGTTTATGCCAGTCTAGACACACTTGATTCCCTTACAGAGACATATCAATACATAGGTTTTAAGATTCTTACTAGTCAGATCTATTCCTCTGCGGGAAATATGGGGTTTTGAGTCCCTTTCACTGAGGAAGGTGTAGGTCTTGTCTATTCCATAGTTGGTTTTTGGAACGGTACCTGTGCTTATATCAAACTCTGGTTTGATGCATCACCCCCCCTCTCCTTCCCCCTTAAGCAGGCATAGGAGTGTTTTCTAAATGTGAGACTCTGTTCTCTTGCCTAACTCAGTTCATGTGTAGCCATGTTTACAGGATCTTCCTAAGTGATATCTTATGATAAGTTTCTTTTCCTGTGTGACTTCTTTCACTTAGAATCATCGTACCTGAATCCACTCATTTTGCTGCTACTGGTCTTAGGACATTGATTTCATGGCTGAGGGATATTCCATCGTACGTAAGTTCCACAATGTTTGGAACCATTTTTATATTTCCTGCGATATTTCAGGTGTACCCAGGTTGAGGTTCCTGTAAGCAGTGCAGCCCTCAATTTGGGGGTGGCTCTGTCTTATGGATTTTCAGTTTTCCCAAGGTATATTCCCTAGACTGGAAGTGCCCTTGGCTCTGTAGCTCTGTTGTTTACTTGTTTTAGGGAACACAATGCACTCCTCCAGTGAGGCAGTTGGCAACTTACATCCCGCCCATCAGCATAACAAGGCTCCCTGTTCTCCAGGGCCTGCCTTGCCTTTCTGGTTTTTACACATTTTGTGGATGTCCCTTTTGACCGGTGGGAAGTGATACTTCTTTGTAGTGCAGATTTGCATTGCCCGCTTGCTTGCTTGGCCAAAAAGGGCGTATGCGTTTTCTCCTGAGTATATTCAGGAGAAAACGCATACGCCCTTTTTGGCCAAGTGCATCATTGTCGAAGTTGTGCCCCTCTTCCTGTGTTTTACAGGCGATTCCAACGTACCTCTTGAAATCTGTTTCCTGCTATTCTGCCTCGCTTTCAAGTCCGCCTCGTTGCCTTCCCTCACCAGATTTTTGGACGATAGTTGGCCTTGATTACTCTGCCAGTTTGTGAATTGCTGTGCCCCTGAGCTCCATTTTTCAACTCGTTTTTTGTGAGCTGAACGCAAGTCCAAACTTTTGGTTCAGGACCTATACTGGTTCCCGGTGGGTGGCTGAGACTTTGGTTAATTCTTCTTCCTGCCGGGAAATTAGAGTGACATGTGCCCATCCAAATGCCTAACAGCTACTCTCTCATTGGTTCTCCCTCTTCCCTTTCATCCTCTGCCAAATTGGCAACCTGTGCGAACCAGGAGCTTAAAGGGGCTGTCTCTCCAAGTTGGGAGATTGATAGGAAAGCAGTTGGAAAGTCAGACCGGAGCACCACGAGAGGGACTCTTCGTTGAGTTTTAGAAACCTTTCGTATTCACAGTGTGTCCATTCTCTAAGTTTCCCGTACACGTTATAGCTGTAGTAATATTCCCTTCAACCTGGAGAGCTGGGACCCATGGAATGGGTGCCATGCATTATTGCTTTAAAGGGTCTGCATTTGCTCACCCGATCTCACCAATCCTCTCAGTCCCAAGTGTCCAGCCTTATGCCACATCCAGCTGTCATTGTAGATAGGGTCATTCCAGGTTGCATCAGAGACCCTGAAGGAATTGTAAAGAATTTCCCTGTTTCTTTGTTTTGTTTTTGAAATTCCTTTTTAGAGTGGGTTTGAGCTGATTCTCGCTGCCATGTTTATGCCAGTCTAGACACACTTGATTCCCTTACAGAGACATATCAATACATAGGTTTTAAGATTCTTACTAGTCAGATCTATTCCTCTGCGGGAAATATGGGGTTTTGGGTCCCTTTCACTGAGGAAGGTGTAGGTCTTGTCTATTCCATAGTTGGTTTTTGGAACGGTACCTGTGCTTATATCAAACTCTGGTTTGATGCATCACCCCCCCTCTCCTTCCCCCTTAAGCAGGCATAGGAGTGTTTTCTAAATGTGAGACTCTGTTCTCTTGCCTAACTCAGTTCATGTGTAGCCATGTTTACAGGATCTTCCTAAGTGATATCTTATGATAAGTTTCTTTTCCTGTGTGACTTCTTTCACTTAGAATCATCGTACCTGAATCCACTCATTTTGCTGCTACTGGTCTTAGGACATTGATTTCATGGCTGAGGGATATTCCATCGTACATAAGTTCCACAATGTTTGGAATCATTTTTATATTTCCTGGGATATTTCAGGTGTACCCAGGTTGAGGTTCCTGTAAGCAGTGCAGCCCTCAATTTGGGGGTGGCTGTGTCTTATGGATTTTCAGTTTTCCCAAGGTATATTCCCTAGACTGGAAGTGCCCTTGGCTCTGTAGCTCTGTTGTTTACTTGTTTTAGGGAACACAATGCACTCCTCCAGTGAGGCAGTTGGCAACTTACATCCCGCCCATCAGCATAACAAGGCTCCCTGTTCTCCAGGGCCTGTCTTGCCTTTCTGGTTTTTACACATTTTGTGGATGTCCCTTTTGACCGGTGGGAAGTGATGCTTCTTTGTAGTGCAGATTTGCATTGCGGGCTTGCTTGCTTGGCCAAAAAGGGCGTATGCGTTTTCTCCTGAATATATTCAGGAGAAAACGCATACGCCCTTTTTGGCCAAGTGCATCATTGTCGAAGTTGTGCCCCTCTTCCTGTGCTTTACAGGCGATTCCAACGTACCTCTTGAAATCTGTTTCCTGCTATTCTGCCTCGCTTTCAAGTCCGCCTCGTTGCCTTCCCTCAACAGATTTTTGGACGATAGTTGGCCTTGATTACTCTGCCAGTTTGTGAATTGCTGTGCCCCTGAGCTCCATTTTTCAACTCGTTTTTTGTGAGCTGAACGCAAGTCCAAACTTTTGGTTCAGGACCTATACTGGTTCCCGGTGGCTGGCTGAGACTTTGGTTAATTCTTCTTCCTGCCGGGAAATTAGAGTGACATGTGCCCATCCAAATGCCTAACAGCTACTCTCTCATTGGTTCTCCCCCTTCCCTTTCATGCTCTGCGAAATTGGCAACCTGTGCGAACCAGGAGCTTAAAGGGGCTGTCTCTCCAAGTTGGGAGATTGATAGGAAAGCAGTTGGAAAGTCACACCTGAGCACCACGAGAGGGACTCTTCGTTGAGTTTTAGAAACCTTTCGTATTCACAGTGTGTCCATTCTCTAGGTTTCCCGTACATGTTATAGCTTTAGTAATATTCCCTTCAACCTGGAGAGCTGGGACCCATGGAATGGGTGCCATGCATTATTGCTTTAAAAGGTCTGCATTTGCTCACCCAATCTCACCAATCCTCTCAGTCGCAAGTGTCCAGCCTTATGCCACATCCAGCTGTCATTGTAGATAGGGTCATTCCAGGTTGCATCAGAGACCCTGAAGGAATTGTAAAGAATTTCCCTGTTTCTTTGTTTTGTTTTTGAAATTCCTTTTTAGAGTGGGTTTGAGCTGATTCTCGCTGCCATGTTTATGCCAGTCTAGACACACTTGATTCCCTTACAGAGACATATCAATACATAGGTTTTAAGATTCTTACTAGTCAGATCTATTCCTCTGCGGGAAATATGGGGTTTTGAGTCCCTTTCACTGAGGAAGGTGTAGGTCTTGTCTATTCCATAGTTGGTTTTTGGAACGGTACCTGTGCTTATATCAAACTCTGGTTTGATGCATCACCCCCCCCTCCTTCCCCCTTAAGCAGGCATAGGAGTGTTTTCTAAATGTGAGACTCTGTTCTCTTGCCTAACTCAGTTCATGTGTAGCCATGTTTACAGGATCTTCCTAAGTGATATCTTATGATAAGTTTCTTTTCCTGTGTGACTTCTTTCACTTAGAATCATCGTACCTGAATCCACTCATTTTGCTGCTACTGGTCTTAGGACATTGATTTCATGGCTGAGGGATATTCCATCGTACGTAAGTTCCACAATGTTTGGAACCATTTTTATATTTCCTGCGATATTTCAGGTGTACCCAGGTTGAGGTTCCTGTAAGCAGTGCAGCCCTCAATTTGGGGGTGGCTCTGTCTTATGGATTTTCAGTTTTCCCAAGGTATATTCCCTAGACTGGAAGTGCCCTTGGCTCTGTAGCTCTGTTGTTTACTTGTTTTAGGGAACACAATGCACTCCTCCAGTGAGGCAGTTGGCAACTTACATCCCGCCCATCAGCATAACAAGGCTCCCTGTTCTCCAGGGCCTGCCTTGCCTTTCTGGTTTTTACACATTTTGTGGATGTCCCTTTTGACCGGTGGGAAGTGATACTTCTTTGTAGTGCAGATTTGCATTGCCCGCTTGCTTGCTTGGCCAAAAAGGGCGTATGCGTTTTCTCCTGAGTATATTCAGGAGAAAACGCATACGCCCTTTTTGGCCAAGTGCATCATTGTCGAAGTTGTGCCCCTCTTCCTGTGTTTTACAGGCGATTCCAACGTACCTCTTGAAATCTGTTTCCTGCTATTCTGCCTCGCTTTCAAGTCCGCCTCGTTGCCTTCCCTCACCAGATTTTTGGACGATAGTTGGCCTTGATTACTCTGCCAGTTTGTGAATTGCTGTGCCCCTGAGCTCCATTTTTCAACTCGTTTTTTGTGAGCTGAACGCAAGTCCAAACTTTTGGTTCAGGACCTATACTGGTTCCCGGTGGGTGGCTGAGACTTTGGTTAATTCTTCTTCCTGCCGGGAAATTAGAGTGACATGTGCCCATCCAAATGCCTAACAGCTACTCTCTCATTGGTTCTCCCTCTTCCCTTTCATCCTCTGCCAAATTGGCAACCTGTGCGAACCAGGAGCTTAAAGGGGCTGTCTCTCCAAGTTGGGAGATTGATAGGAAAGCAGTTGGAAAGTCAGACCGGAGCACCACGAGAGGGACTCTTCGTTGAGTTTTAGAAACCTTTCGTATTCACAGTGTGTCCATTCTCTAGGTTTCCCGTACATGTTATAGCTGTAGTAATATTCCCTTCAACCTGGAGAGCTGGGACCCATGGAATGGGTGCCATGCATTATTGCTTTAAAAGGTCTGCATTTGCTCACCCAATCTCACCAATCCTCTCAGTCGCAAGTGTCCAGCCTTATGCCACATCCAGCTGTCATTGTAGATAGGGTCATTCCAGGTTGCATCAGAGACCCTGAAGGAATTGTAAAGAATTTCCCTGTTTCTTTGTTTTGTTTTTGAAATTCCTTTTTAGAGTGGGTTTGAGCTGATTCTCGCTGCCATGTTTATGCCAGTCTAGACACACTTGATTCCCTTACAGAGACATATCAATACATAGGTTTTAAGATTCTTACTAGTCAGATCTATTCCTCTGCGGGAAATATGGGGTTTTGGGTCCCTTTCACTGAGGAAGGTGTAGGTCTTGTCTATTCCATAGTTGGTTTTTGGAACGGTACCTGTGCTTATATCAAACTCTGGTTTGATGCATCACCCCCCCTCTCCTTCCCCCTTAAGCAGGCATAGGAGTGTTTTCTAAATGTGAGACTCTGTTCTCTTGCCTAACTCAGTTCATGTGTAGCCATGTTTACAGGATCTTCCTAAGTGATATCTTATGATAAGTTTCTTTTCCTGTGTGACTTCTTTCACTTAGAATCATCGTACCTGAATCCACTCATTTTGCTGCTACTGGTCTTAGGACATTGATTTCATGGCTGAGGGATATTCCATCGTACATAAGTTCCACAATGTTTGGAACCATTTTTATATTTCCTGGGATATTTCAGGTGTACCCAGGTTGAGGTTCCTGTAAGCAGTGCAGCCCTCAATTTGGGGGTGGCTCTGTCTTATGGATTTTCAGTTTTCCCAAGGTATATTCCCTAGACTGGAAGTGCCCTTGGCTCTGTAGCTCTGTTGTTTACTTGTTTTAGGGAACACAATGCACTCCTCCAGTGAGGCAGTTGGCAACTTACATCCCGCCCATCAGCATAACAAGGCTCCCTGTTCTCCAGGGCCTGCCTTGCCTTTCTGGTTTTTACACATTTTGTGGATGTCCCTTTTGACCGGTGGGAAGTGATACTTCTTTGTAGTGCAGATTTGCATTGCCCGCTTGCTTGCTTGGCCAAAAAGGGCGTATGCGTTTTCTCCTGAATATATTCAGGAGAAAACGCATACGCCCTTTTTGGCCAAGTGCATCATTGTCGAAGTTGTGCCCCTCTTCCTGTGTTTTACAGGCGATTCCAACGTACCTCTTGAAATCTGTTTCCTGCTATTCTGCCTCGCTTTCAAGTCCGCCTCGTTGCCTTCCCTCAACAGATTTTTGGACGATAGTTGGCCTTGATTACTCTGCCAGTTTGTGAATTGCTGTGCCCCTGAGCTCCATTTTTCAACTCGTTTTTTGTGAGCTGAACGCAAGTCCAAACTTTTGGTTCAGGACCTATACTGGTTCCCGGTGGGTGGCTGAGACTTTGGTTAATTCTTCTTCCTGCCGGGAAATTAGAGTGACATGTGCCCATCCAAATGCCTAACAGCTACTCTCTCATTGGTTCTCCCTCTTCCCTTTCATCCTCTGCCAAATTGGCAACCTGTGCGAACCAGGAGCTTAAAGGGGCTGTCTCTCCAAGTTGGGAGATTGATAGGAAAGCAGTTGGAAAGTCAAACCGGAGCACCAGGAGAGGGGCCCTTCGTTGAGTTTTAGAAACCTTTCGTATTCACAGTGTGTCCATTCTCTAGGTTTCCCGTACACGTTATAGCTTTAGTAATATTCCCTTCAACCTGGAGAGCTGGGACCCATGGAATGGGTGCCATGCATTATTGCTTTAAAGGGTCTGCATTTGCTCACCCAATCTCACCAATCCTCTCAGTCGCAAGTGTCCAGCCTTATGCCACATCCAGCTGTCATTGTAGATAGGGTCATTCCAGGTTGCATCAGAGACCCTGAAGGAATTGTAAAGAATTTCCCTGTTTCTTTGTTTTGTTTTTGAAATTCCTTTTTAGAGTGGGTTTGAGCTGATTCTCGCTGCCATGTTTATGCCAGTCTAGACACACTTGATTCCCTTACAGAGACATATCAATACATAGGTTTTAAGATTCTTACTAGTCAGATCTATTCCTCTGCGGGAAATATGGGGTTTTGGGTCCCTTTCACTGAGGAAGGTGTAGGTCTTGTCTATTCCATAGTTGGTTTTTGGAACGGTACCTGTGCTTATATCAAACTCTGGTTTGATGCATCACCCCCCCTCTCCTTCCCCCTTAAGCAGGCATAGGAGTGTTTTCTAAATGTGAGACTCTGTTCTCTTGCCTAACTCAGTTCATGTGTAGCCATGTTTACAGGATCTTCCTAAGTGATATCTTATGATAAGTTTCTTTTCCTGTGTGACTTCTTTCACTTAGAATCATCGTACCTGAATCCACTCATTTTGCTGCTACTGATCTTAGGACATTGATTTCATGGCTGAGGGATATTCCATCGTACATAAGTTCCACAATGTTTGGAACCATTTTTATATTTCCTGGGATATTTCAGGTGTACCCAGGTTGAGGTTCCTGTAAGCAGTGCAGCCCTCAATTTGGGGGTGGCTCTGTCTTATGGATTTTCAGTTTTCCCAAGGTATATTCCCTAGACTGGAAGTGCCCTTGGCTCTGTAGCTCTGTTGTTTACTTGTTTTAGGGAACACAATGCACTCCTCCAGTGAGGCAGTTGGCAACTTACATCCCGCCCATCAGCATAAAAAGGCTCCCTGTTCTCCAGGGCCTGTCTTGCCTTTCTGGTTTTTACACATTTTGTGGATGTCCCTTTTGACCGGTGGGAAGTGATACTTCTTTGTAGTGCAGATTTGCATTGCCCGCTTGCTTGCTTGGCCAAAAAGGGCGTATGCGTTTTCTCCTGAATATATTCAGGAGAAAACGCATACGCCCTTTTTGGCCAAGTGCATCATTGTCGAAGTTGTGCCCCTCTTCCTGTGCTTTACAGGCAATTCCAACGTACCTCTTGAAATCTGTTTCCTGCTATTCTGCCTCGCTTTCAAGTCCGCCTCGTTGCCTTCCCTCACCAGATTTTTGGACGATAGTTGGCCTTGATTACTCTGCCAGTTTGTGAATTGCTGTGCCCCTGAGCTCCATTTCTCAACTCGTTTTTTGTGAGCTGAACGCAAGTCCAAACTTTTGGTTCAGGACCTATACTGGTTCCCGGTGGCTGGCTGAGACTTTGGTTAATTCTTCTTCCTGCCGGGAAATTAGAGTGACATGTGCCCATCCAAATGCCTAACAGCTACTCTCTCATTGGTTCTCCCTCTTCCCTTTCATCCTCTGCGAAATTGGCAACCTGTGCCAACCAGGAGCTTAAAGGGGCTGTCTCTCCAAGTTGGGAGATTGATAGGAAAGCAGTTGGAAAGTCAGACCGGAGCACCACGAGAGGGACTCTTCGTTGAGTTTTAGAAACCTTTCGTATTCACAGTGTGTCCATTCTCTAGGTTTCCCGTACATGTTATAGCTGTAGTAATATTCCCTTCAACCTGGAGAGCTGGGACCCATGGAATGGGTGCCATGCATTATTGCTTTAAAGGGTCTGCATTTGCTCACCCAATCTCACCAATCCTCTCAGTCCCAAGTGTCCAGCCTTATGCCACATCCAGCTGTCATTGTAGATAGGGTCATTCCAGGTTGCATCAGAGACCCTGAAGGAATTGTAAAGAATTTCCCTGTTTCTTTGTTTTGTTTTTGAAATTCCTTTTTAGAGTGGGTTTGAGCTGATTCTCGCTGCCATGTTTATGCCAGTCTAGACACACTTGATTCCCTTACGGAGACATATCAATACATAGGTTTTAAGATTCTTACTAGTCAGATCTATTCCTCTGCGGGAAATATGGGGTTTTGAGTCCCTTTCACTGAGGAAGGTGTAGGTTTTGTCTATTCCATTGTTGGGTTTTGGAACGGTACCTGTGCTTATATCAAACTCTGGTTTGATGCATCACCCCCCCTCTCCTTCCCCCTTAAGCAGGCATAGGAGTGTTTTCTAAATGTGAGACTCTGTTCTCTTGCCTAACTCAGTTCATGTGTAGCCATGTTTACAGGATCTTCCTAAGTGATATCTTATGATAAGTTTCTTTTCCTGTGTGACTTCTTTCACTTAGAATCATCGTACCTGAATCCACTCATTTTGCTGCTACTGGTCTTAGGACATTGATTTCATGGCTGAGGGATATTCCATCGTACATAAGTTCCACAATGTTTGGAACCATTTTTATATTTCCTGGGATATTTCAGGTGTACCCAGGTTGAGGTTCCTGTAAGCAGTGCAGCCCTCAATTTGGGGCTGGCTCTGTCTTATGGATTTTCAGTTTTCCCAAGGTATATTCCCTAGACTGGAAGTGCCCTTGGCTCTGTAGCTCTGTTGTTTACTTGTTTTAGGGAACACAATGCACTCCTCCAGTGAGGCAGTTGGCAACTTACATCCCGCCCATCAGCATAACAAGGCTCCCTGTTCTCCAGGGCCTGCCTTGCCTTTCTGGTTTTTACACATTTTGTGGATGTCCCTTTTGACCGGTGGGAAGTGATACTTCTTTGTAGTGCAGATTTGCATTGCCCGCTTGCTTGCTTGGCCAAAAAGGGCGTATGCGTTTTCTCCTGAATATATTCAGGAGAAAACGCATACGCCCTTTTTGGCCAAGTGCATCATTGTCGAAGTTGTGCCCCTCTTCCTGTGCTTTACAGGCGATTCCAACGTACCTCTTGAAATCTGTTTCCTGCTATTCTGCCTCGCTTTCAAGTGCGCCTCGTTGCCTTCCCTCAACAGATTTTTGGACGATAGTTGGCCTTGATTACTCTGCCAGTTTGTGAATTGCTGTGCCCCTGAGCTCCATTTTTCAACTCGTTTTTTGTGAGCTGAACGCAAGTCCAAACTTTTGGTTCAGGACCTATACTGGTTCCCGGTGGGTGGCTGAGACTTTGGTTATTTCTTCTTCCTGCCGGGAAATTAGAGTGACATGTGCCCATCCAAATGCCTAACAGCTACTCTCTCATTGGTTCTCCCTCTTCCCTTTCATCCTCTGCGAAATTGGCAACCTGTGCCAACCAGGAGCTTAAAGGGGCTGTCTCTCCAAGTTGGGAGATTGATAGGAAAGCAGTTGGAAAGTCACACCGGAGCACCACGAGAGGGACTCTTCGTTGAGTTTTAGAAACCTTTCGTATTCACAGTGTGTCCATTCTCTAGGTTTCCCGTACATGTTATAGCTGTAGTAATATTCCCTTCAACCTGGAGAGCTGGGACCCATGGAATGGGTGCCATGCATTATTGCTTTAAAGGGTCTGCATTTGCTCACCCAATCTCACCAATCCTCTCAGTCCCAAGTGTCCAGCCTTATGCCACATCCAGCTGTCATTGTAGATAGGGTCATTCCAGGTTGCATCAGAGACCCTGAAGGAATTGCAAAGATTTTCCCTGTTTCTTTGTTTTGTTTTTGAAATTCCTTTTTAGAGTGGGTTTGAGCTGATTCTCGCTGCCATGTTTATGCCAGTCTAGACACACTTGATTCCCTTACGGAGACATATCAATACATAGGTTTTAAGATTCTTACTAGTCAGATCTATTCCTCTGCGGGAAATATGGGGTTTTGAGTCCCTTTCACTGAGGAAGGTGTAGGTCTTGTCTATTCCATTGTTGGGTTTTGGAACGGTACCTGTGCTTATATCAAACTCTGGTTTGATGCATCACCCCCCCTCTCCTTCCCCCTTAAGCAGGCATAGGAGTGTTTTCTAAATGTGAGACTCTGTTCTCTTGCCTAACTCAGTTCATGTGTAGCCATGTTTACAGGATCTTCCTAAGTGATATCTTATGATAAGTTTCTTTTCCTGTGTGACTTCTTTCACTTAGAATCATCGTACCTGAATCCACTCATTTTGCTGCTACTGGTCTTAGGACATTGATTTCATGGCTGAGGGATATTCCATCGTACATAAGTTCCACAATGTTTGGAACCATTTTTATATTTCCTGGGATATTTCAGGTGTACCCAGGTTGAGGTTCCTGTAAGCAGTGCAGCCCTCAATTTGGGGGTGGCTCTGTCTTATGGATTTTCAGTTTTCCCAAGGTATATTCCCTAGACTGGAAGTGCCCTTGGCTCTGTAGCTCTGTTGTTTACTTGTTTTAGGGAACACAATGCACTCCTCCAGTGAGGCAGTTGGCAACTTACATCCCGCCCATCAGCATAACAAGGCTCCCTGTTCTCCAGGGCCTGCCTTGCCTTTCTGGTTTTTACACATTTTGTGGATGTCCCTTTTGACCGGTGGGAAGTGATACTTCTTTGTAGTGCAGATTTGCATTGCCCGCTTGCTTGCTTGGCCAAAAAGGGCGTATGCGTTTTCTCCTGAATATATTCAGGAGAAAACGCATACGCCCTTTTTGGCCAAGTGCATCATTGTCGAAGTTGTGCCCCTCTTCCTGTGTTTTACAGGCGATTCCAACGTACCTCTTGAAATCTGTTTCCTGCTATTCTGCCTCGCTTTCAAGTCCGCCTCGTTGCCTTCCCTCAACAGATTTTTGGACGATAGTTGGCCTTGATTACTCTGCCAGTTTGTGAATTGCTGTGCCCCTGAGCTCCATTTTTCAACTCGTTTTTTGTGAGCTGAACGCAAGTCCAAACTTTTGGTTCAGGACCTATACTGGTTCCCGGTGGGTGGCTGAGACTTTGGTTAATTCTTCTTCCTGCCGGGAAATTAGAGTGACATGTGCCCATCCAAATGCCTAACAGCTACTCTCTCATTGGTTCTCCCTCTTCCCTTTCATCCTCTGCCAAATTGGCAACCTGTGCGAACCAGGAGCTTAAAGGGGCTGTCTCTCCAAGTTGGGAGATTGATAGGAAAGCAGTTGGAAAGTCAAACCGGAGCACCAGGAGAGGGGCCCTTCGTTGAGTTTTAGAAACCTTTCGTATTCACAGTGTGTCCATTCTCTAGGTTTCCCGTACACGTTATAGCTTTAGTAATATTCCCTTCAACCTGGAGAGCTGGGACCCATGGAATGGGTGCCATGCATTATTGCTTTAAAGTGTCTGCATTTGCTCACCCAATCTCACCAATCCTCTCAGTCGCAAGTGTCCAGCCTTATGCCACATCCAGCTGTCATTGTAGATAGGGTCATTCCAGGTTGCATCAGAGACCCTGAAGGAATTGTAAAGAATTTCCCTGTTTCTTTGTTTTGTTTTTGAAATTCCTTTTTAGAGTGGGTTTGAGCTGATTCTCGCTGCCATGTTTATGCCAGTCTAGACACACTTGATTCCCTTACAGAGACATATCAATACATAGGTTTTAAGATTCTTACTAGTCAGATCTATTCCTCTGCGGGAAATATGGGGTTTTGGGTCCCTTTCACTGAGGAAGGTGTAGGTCTTGTCTATTCCATTGTTGGGTTTTGGAACGGTACCTGTGCTTATATCAAACTCTGGTTTGATGCATCACCCCCCCTCTCCTTCCCCCTTAAGCAGGCATAGGAGTGTTTTCTAAATGTGAGACTCTGTTCTCTTGCCTAACTCAGTTCATGTGTAGCCATGTTTACAGGATCTTCCTAAGTGATATCTTATGATAAGTTTCTTTTCCTGTGTGACTTCTTTCACTTAGAATCATCGTACCTGAATCCACTCATTTTGCTGCTACTGGTCTTAGGACATTGATTTCATGGCTGAGGGATATTCCATCGTACATAAGTTCCACAATGTTTGGAACCATTTTTATATTTCCTGGGATATTTCAGGTGTACCCAGGTTGAGGTTCCTGTAAGCAGTGCAGCCCTCAATTTGGGGGTGGCTCTGTCTTATGGATTTTCAGTTTTCCCAAGGTATATTCCCTAGACTGGAAGTGCCCTTGGCTCTGTAGCTCTGTTGTTTACTTGTTTTAGGGAACACAATGCACTCCTCCAGTGAGGCAGTTGGCAACTTACATCCCGCCCATCAGCATAACAAGGCTCCCTGTTCTCCAGGGCCTGCCTTGCCTTTCTGGTTTTTACACATTTTGTGGATGTCCCTTTTGACCGGTGGGAAGTGATACTTCTTTGTAGTGCAGATTTGCATTGCCCGCTTGCTTGCTTGGCCAAAAAGGGCGTATGCGTTTTCTCCTGAATATATTCAGGAGAAAACGCATACGCCCTTTTTGGCCAAGTGCATCATTGTCGAAGTTGTGCCCCTCTTCCTGTGTTTTACAGGCGATTCCAACGTACCTCTTGAAATCTGTTTCCTGCTATTCTGCCTCGCTTTCAAGTCCGCCTCGTTGCCTTCCCTCAACAGATTTTTGGACGATAGTTGGCCTTGATTACTCTGCCAGTTTGTGAATTGCTGTGCCCCTGAGCTCCATTTTTCAACTCGTTTTTTGTGAGCTGAACGCAAGTCCAAACTTTTGGTTCAGGACCTATACTGGTTCCCGGTGGGTGGCTGAGACTTTGGTTAATTCTTCTTCCTGCCGGGAAATTAGAGTGACATGTGCCCATCCAAATGCCTAACAGCTACTCTCTCATTGGTTCTCCCTCTTCCCTTTCATCCTCTGCCAAATTGGCAACCTGTGCGAACCAGGAGCTTAAAGGGGCTGTCTCTCCAAGTTGGGAGATTGATAGGAAAGCAGTTGGAAAGTCAAACCGGAGCACCAGGAGAGGGGCCCTTCGTTGAGTTTTAGAAACCTTTCGTATTCACAGTGTGTCCATTCTCTAGGTTTCCCGTACACGTTATAGCTTTAGTAATATTCCCTTCAACCTGGAGAGCTGGGACCCATGGAATGGGTGCCATGCATTATTGCTTTAAAGTGTCTGCATTTGCTCACCCAATCTCACCAATCCTCTCAGTCGCAAGTGTCCAGCCTTATGCCACATCCAGCTGTCATTGTAGATAGGGTCATTCCAGGTTGCATCAGAGACCCTGAAGGAATTGTAAAGAATTTCCCTGTTTCTTTGTTTTGTTTTTGAAATTCCTTTTTAGAGTGGGTTTGAGCTGATTCTCGCTGCCATGTTTATGCCAGTCTAGACACACTTGATTCCCTTACAGAGACATATCAATACATAGGTTTTAAGATTCTTACTAGTCAGATCTATTCCTCTGCGGGAAATATGGGGTTTTGGGTCCCTTTCACTGAGGAAGGTGTAGGTCTTGTCTATTCCATTGTTGGGTTTTGGAACGGTACCTGTGCTTATATCAAACTCTGGTTTGATGCATCACCCCCCCTCTCCTTCCCCCTTAAGCAGGCATAGGAGTGTTTTCTAAATGTGAGACTCTGTTCTCTTGCCTAACTCAGTTCATGTGTAGCCATGTTTACAGGATCTTCCTAAGTGATATCTTATGATAAGTTTCTTTTCCTGTGTGACTTCTTTCACTTAGAATCATCGTACCTGAATCCACTCATTTTGCTGCTACTGGTCTTAGGACATTGATTTCATGGCTGAGGGATATTCCATCGTACATAAGTTCCACAATGTTTGGAACCATTTTTATATTTCCTGGGATATTTCAGGTGTACCCAGGTTGAGGTTCCTGTAAGCAGTGCAGCCCTCAATTTGGGGGTGGCTCTGTCTTATGGATTTTCAGTTTTCCCAAGGTATATTCCCTAGACTGGAAGTGCCCTTGGCTCTGTAGCTCTGTTGTTTACTTGTTTTAGGGAACACAATGCACTCCTCCAGTGAGGCAGTTGGCAACTTACATCCCGCCCATCAGCATAACAAGGCTCCCTGTTCTCCAGGGCCTGCCTTGCCTTTCTGGTTTTTACACATTTTGTGGATGTCCCTTTTGACCGGTGGGAAGTGATACTTCTTTGTAGTGCAGATTTGCATTGCCCGCTTGCTTGCTTGGCCAAAAAGGGCGTATGCGTTTTCTCCTGAATATATTCAGGAGAAAACGCATACGCCCTTTTTGGCCAAGTGCATCATTGTCGAAGTTGTGCCCCTCTTCCTGTGTTTTACAGGCGATTCCAACGTACCTCTTGAAATCTGTTTCCTGCTATTCTGCCTCGCTTTCAAGTCCGCCTCGTTGCCTTCCCTCAACAGATTTTTGGACGATAGTTGGCCTTGATTACTCTGCCAGTTTGTGAATTGCTGTGCCCCTGAGCTCCATTTTTCAACTCGTTTTTTGTGAGCTGAACGCAAGTCCAAACTTTTGGTTCAGGACCTATACTGGTTCCCGGTGGGTGGCTGAGACTTTGGTTAATTCTTCTTCCTGCCGGGAAATTAGAGTGACATGTGCCCATCCAAATGCCTAACAGCTACTCTCTCATTGGTTCTCCCTCTTCCCTTTCATCCTCTGCCAAATTGGCAACCTGTGCGAACCAGGAGCTTAAAGGGGCTGTCTCTCCAAGTTGGGAGATTGATAGGAAAGCAGTTGGAAAGTCAAACCGGAGCACCAGGAGAGGGGCCCTTCGTTGAGTTTTAGAAACCTTTCGTATTCACAGTGTGTCCATTCTCTAGGTTTCCCGTACACGTTATAGCTTTAGTAATATTCCCTTCAACCTGGAGAGCTGGGACCCATGGAATGGGTGCCATGCATTATTGCTTTAAAGTGTCTGCATTTGCTCACCCAATCTCACCAATCCTCTCAGTCGCAAGTGTCCAGCCTTATGCCACATCCAGCTGTCATTGTAGATAGGGTCATTCCAGGTTGCATCAGAGACCCTGAAGGAATTGTAAAGAATTTCCCTGTTTCTTTGTTTTGTTTTTGAAATTCCTTTTTAGAGTGGGTTTGAGCTGATTCTCGCTGCCATGTTTATGCCAGTCTAGACACACTTGATTCCCTTACAGAGACATATCAATACATAGGTTTTAAGATTCTTACTAGTCAGATCTATTCCTCTGCGGGAAATATGGGGTTTTGGGTCCCTTTCACTGAGGAAGGTGTAGGTCTTGTCTATTCCATTGTTGGGTTTTGGAACGGTACCTGTGCTTATATCAAACTCTGGTTTGATGCATCACCCCCCCTCTCCTTCCCCCTTAAGCAGGCATAGGAGTGTTTTCTAAATGTGAGACTCTGTTCTCTTGCCTAACTCAGTTCATGTGTAGCCATGTTTACAGGATCTTCCTAAGTGATATCTTATGATAAGTTTCTTTTCCTGTGTGACTTCTTTCACTTAGAATCATCGTACCTGAATCCACTCATTTTGCTGCTACTGGTCTTAGGACATTGATTTCATGGCTGAGGGATATTCCATCGTACATAAGTTCCACAATGTTTGGAACCATTTTTATATTTCCTGGGATATTTCAGGTGTACCCAGGTTGAGGTTCCTGTAAGCAGTGCAGCCCTCAATTTGGGGGTGGCTCTGTCTTATGGATTTTCAGTTTTCCCAAGGTATATTCCCTAGACTGGAAGTGCCCTTGGCTCTGTAGCTCTGTTGTTTACTTGTTTTAGGGAACACAATGCACTCCTCCAGTGAGGCAGTTGGCAACTTACATCCCGCCCATCAGCATAACAAGGCTCCCTGTTCTCCAGGGCCTGCCTTGCCTTTCTGGTTTTTACACATTTTGTGGATGTCCCTTTTGACCGGTGGGAAGTGATACTTCTTTGTAGTGCAGATTTGCATTGCCCGCTTGCTTGCTTGGCCAAAAAGGGCGTATGCGTTTTCTCCTGAATATATTCAGGAGAAAACGCATACGCCCTTTTTGGCCAAGTGCATCATTGTCGAAGTTGTGCCCCTCTTCCTGTGTTTTACAGGCGATTCCAACGTACCTCTTGAAATCTGTTTCCTGCTATTCTGCCTCGCTTTCAAGTCCGCCTCGTTGCCTTCCCTCAACAGATTTTTGGACGATAGTTGGCCTTGATTACTCTGCCAGTTTGTGAATTGCTGTGCCCCTGAGCTCCATTTTTCAACTCGTTTTTTGTGAGCTGAACGCAAGTCCAAACTTTTGGTTCAGGACCTATACTGGTTCCCGGTGGGTGGCTGAGACTTTGGTTAATTCTTCTTCCTGCCGGGAAATTAGAGTGACATGTGCCCATCCAAATGCCTAACAGCTACTCTCTCATTGGTTCTCCCTCTTCCCTTTCATCCTCTGCCAAATTGGCAACCTGTGCGAACCAGGAGCTTAAAGGGGCTGTCTCTCCAAGTTGGGAGATTGATAGGAAAGCAGTTGGAAAGTCAAACCGGAGCACCAGGAGAGGGGCCCTTCGTTGAGTTTTAGAAACCTTTCGTATTCACAGTGTGTCCATTCTCTAGGTTTCCCGTACACGTTATAGCTTTAGTAATATTCCCTTCAACCTGGAGAGCTGGGACCCATGGAATGGGTGCCATGCATTATTGCTTTAAAGTGTCTGCATTTGCTCACCCAATCTCACCAATCCTCTCAGTCGCAAGTGTCCAGCCTTATGCCACATCCAGCTGTCATTGTAGATAGGGTCATTCCAGGTTGCATCAGAGACCCTGAAGGAATTGTAAAGAATTTCCCTGTTTCTTTGTTTTGTTTTTGAAATTCCTTTTTAGAGTGGGTTTGAGCTGATTCTCGCTGCCATGTTTATGCCAGTCTAGACACACTTGATTCCCTTACAGAGACATATCAATACATAGGTTTTAAGATTCTTACTAGTCAGATCTATTCCTCTGCGGGAAATATGGGGTTTTGGGTCCCTTTCACTGAGGAAGGTGTAGGTCTTGTCTATTCCATTGTTGGGTTTTGGAACGGTACCTGTGCTTATATCAAACTCTGGTTTGATGCATCACCCCCCCTCTCCTTCCCCCTTAAGCAGGCATAGGAGTGTTTTCTAAATGTGAGACTCTGTTCTCTTGCCTAACTCAGTTCATGTGTAGCCATGTTTACAGGATCTTCCTAAGTGATATCTTATGATAAGTTTCTTTTCCTGTGTGACTTCTTTCACTTAGAATCATCGTACCTGAATCCACTCATTTTGCTGCTACTGGTCTTAGGACATTGATTTCATGGCTGAGGGATATTCCATCGTACATAAGTTCCACAATGTTTGGAACCATTTTTATATTTCCTGGGATATTTCAGGTGTACCCAGGTTGAGGTTCCTGTAAGCAGTGCAGCCCTCAATTTGGGGGTGGCTCTGTCTTATGGATTTTCAGTTTTCCCAAGGTATATTCCCTAGACTGGAAGTGCCCTTGGCTCTGTAGCTCTGTTGTTTACTTGTTTTAGGGAACACAATGCACTCCTCCAGTGAGGCAGTTGGCAACTTACATCCCGCCCATCAGCATAACAAGGCTCCCTGTTCTCCAGGGCCTGCCTTGCCTTTCTGGTTTTTACACATTTTGTGGATGTCCCTTTTGACCGGTGGGAAGTGATACTTCTTCGTAGTGCAGATTTGCATTGCCCGCTTGCTTGCTTGGCCAAAAAGGGCGTATGCGTTTTCTCCTGAATATATTCAGGAGAAAACGCATACACCCTTTTTGGCCAAGTGCATCATTGTCGAAGTTGTGCCCCTCTTCCTGTGTTTTACAGGCGATTCCAACGTACCTCTTGAAATCTGTTTCCTGCTATTCTGCCTCGCTTTCAAGTCCGCCTCGTTGCCTTCCCTCAACAGATTTTTCGACGATAGTTGGCCTTGATTACTCTGCCAGTTTGTGAATTGCTGTGCCCCTGAGCTCCATTTTTCAACTCGTTTTTTGTGAGCTGAACGCAAGTCCAAACTTTTGGTTCAGGACCTATACTGGTTCCCGGTGGGTGGCTGAGACTTTGGTTAATTCTTCTTCCTGCCGGGAAATTAGAGTGACATGTGCCCATCCAAATGCCTAACAGCTACTCTCTCATTGGTTCTCCCTCTTCCCTTTCATCCTCTGCCAAATTGGCAACCTGTGCGAACCAGGAGCTTAAAGGGGCTGTCTCTCCAAGTTGGGAGATTGATAGGAAAGCAGTTGGAAAGTCAAACCGGAGCACCAGGAGAGGGGCCCTTCGTTGAGTTTTAGAAACCTTTCGTATTCACAGTGTGTCCATTCTCTAGGTTTCCCGTACACGTTATAGCTTTAGTAATATTCCCTTCAACCTGGAGAGCTGGGACCCATGGAATGGGTGCCATGCATTATTGCTTTAAAGGGTCTGCATTTGCTCACCCAATCTCACCAATCCTCTCAGTCGCAAGTGTCCAGCCTTATGCCACATCCAGCTGTCATTGTAGATAGGGTCATTCCAGGTTGCATCAGAGACCCTGAAGGAATTGTAAAGAATTTCCCTGTTTCTTTGTTTTGTTTTTGAAATTCCTTTTTAGAGTGGGTTTGAGCTGATTCTCGCTGCCATGTTTATGCCAGTCTAGACACACTTGATTCCCTTACAGAGACATATCAATACATAGGTTTTAAGATTCTTACTAGTCAGATCTATTCCTCTGCGGGAAATATGGGGTTTTGGGTCCCTTTCACTGAGGAAGGTGTAGGTCTTGTCTATTCCATTGTTGGGTTTTGGAACGGTACCTGTGCTTATATCAAACTCTGGTTTGATGCATCACCCCCCCTCTCCTTCCCCCTTAAGCAGGCATAGGAGTGTTTTCTAAATGTGAGACTCTGTTCTCTTGCCTAACTCAGTTCATGTGTAGCCATGTTTACAGGATCTTCCTAAGTGATATCTTATGATAAGTTTCTTTTCCTGTGTGACTTCTTTCACTTAGAATCATCGTACCTGAATCCACTCATTTTGCTGCTACTGGTCTTAGGACATTGATTTCATGGCTGAGGGATATTCCATCGTACATAAGTTCCACAATGTTTGGAACCATTTTTATATTTCCTGGGATATTTCAGGTGTACCCAGGTTGAGGTTCCTGTAAGCAGTGCAGCCCTCAATTTGGGGGTGGCTCTGTCTTATGGATTTTCAGTTTTCCCAAGGTATATTCCCTAGACTGGAAGTGCCCTTGGCTCTGTAGCTCTGTTGTTTACTTGTTTTAGGGAACACAATGCACTCCTCCAGTGAGGCAGTTGGCAACTTACATCCCGCCCATCAGCATAACAAGGCTCCCTGTTCTCCAGGGCCTGCCTTGCCTTTCTGGTTTTTACACATTTTGTGGATGTCCCTTTTGACCGGTGGGAAGTGATACTTCTTTGTAGTGCAGATTTGCATTGCCCGCTTGCTTGCTTGGCCAAAAAGGGCGTATGCGTTTTCTCCTGAATATATTCAGGAGAAAACGCATACGCCCTTTTTGGCCAAGTGCATCATTGTCGAAGTTGTGCCCCTCTTCCTGTGTTTTACAGGCGATTCCAACGTACCTCTTGAAATCTGTTTCCTGCTATTCTGCCTCGCTTTCAAGTCCGCCTCGTTGCCTTCCCTCAACAGATTTTTGGACGATAGTTGGCCTTGATTACTCTGCCAGTTTGTGAATTGCTGTGCCCCTGAGCTCCATTTTTCAACTCGTTTTTTGTGAGCTGAACGCAAGTCCAAACTTTTGGTTCAGGACCTATACTGGTTCCCGGTGGGTGGCTGAGACTTTGGTTAATTCTTCTTCCTGCCGGGAAATTAGAGTGACATGTGCCCATCCAAATGCCTAACAGCTACTCTCTCATTGGTTCTCCCTCTTCCCTTTCATCCTCTGCCAAATTGGCAACCTGTGCGAACCAGGAGCTTAAAGGGGCTGTCTCTCCAAGTTGGGAGATTGATAGGAAAGCAGTTGGAAAGTCAAACCGGAGCACCAGGAGAGGGGCCCTTCGTTGAGTTTTAGAAACCTTTCGTATTCACAGTGTGTCCATTCTCTAGGTTTCCCGTACACGTTATAGCTTTAGTAATATTCCCTTCAACCTGGAGAGCTGGGACCCATGGAATGGGTGCCATGCATTATTGCTTTAAAGTGTCTGCATTTGCTCACCCAATCTCACCAATCCTCTCAGTCGCAAGTGTCCAGCCTTATGCCACATCCAGCTGTCATTGTAGATAGGGTCATTCCAGGTTGCATCAGAGACCCTGAAGGAATTGTAAAGAATTTCCCTGTTTCTTTGTTTTGTTTTTGAAATTCCTTTTTAGAGTGGGTTTGAGCTGATTCTCGCTGCCATGTTTATGCCAGTCTAGACACACTTGATTCCCTTACAGAGACATATCAATACATAGGTTTTAAGATTCTTACTAGTCAGATCTATTCCTCTGCGGGAAATATGGGGTTTTGGGTCCCTTTCACTGAGGAAGGTGTAGGTCTTGTCTATTCCATTGTTGGGTTTTGGAACGGTACCTGTGCTTATATCAAACTCTGGTTTGATGCATCACCCCCCCTCTCCTTCCCCCTTAAGCAGGCATAGGAGTGTTTTCTAAATGTGAGACTCTGTTCTCTTGCCTAACTCAGTTCATGTGTAGCCATGTTTACAGGATCTTCCTAAGTGATATCTTATGATAAGTTTCTTTTCCTGTGTGACTTCTTTCACTTAGAATCATCGTACCTGAATCCACTCATTTTGCTGCTACTGGTCTTAGGACATTGATTTCATGGCTGAGGGATATTCCATCGTACATAAGTTCCACAATGTTTGGAACCATTTTTATATTTCCTGGGATATTTCAGGTGTACCCAGGTTGAGGTTCCTGTAAGCAGTGCAGCCCTCAATTTGGGGGTGGCTCTGTCTTATGGATTTTCAGTTTTCCCAAGGTATATTCCCTAGACTGGAAGTGCCCTTGGCTCTGTAGCTCTGTTGTTTACTTGTTTTAGGGAACACAATGCACTCCTCCAGTGAGGCAGTTGGCAACTTACATCCCGCCCATCAGCATAACAAGGCTCCCTGTTCTCCAGGGCCTGCCTTGCCTTTCTGGTTTTTACACATTTTGTGGATGTCCCTTTTGACCGGTGGGAAGTGATACTTCTTCGTAGTGCAGATTTGCATTGCCCGCTTGCTTGCTTGGCCAAAAAGGGCGTATGCGTTTTCTCCTGAATATATTCAGGAGAAAACGCATACACCCTTTTTGGCCAAGTGCATCATTGTCGAAGTTGTGCCCCTCTTCCTGTGTTTTACAGGCGATTCCAACGTACCTCTTGAAATCTGTTTCCTGCTATTCTGCCTCGCTTTCAAGTCCGCCTCGTTGCCTTCCCTCAACAGATTTTTCGACGATAGTTGGCCTTGATTACTCTGCCAGTTTGTGAATTGCTGTGCCCCTGAGCTCCATTTTTCAACTCGTTTTTTGTGAGCTGAACGCAAGTCCAAACTTTTGGTTCAGGACCTATACTGGTTCCCGGTGGGTGGCTGAGACTTTGGTTAATTCTTCTTCCTGCCGGGAAATTAGAGTGACATGTGCCCATCCAAATGCCTAACAGCTACTCTCTCATTGGTTCTCCCTCTTCCCTTTCATCCTCTGCCAAATTGGCAACCTGTGCGAACCAGGAGCTTAAAGGGGCTGTCTCTCCAAGTTGGGAGATTGATAGGAAAGCAGTTGGAAAGTCAAACCGGAGCACCAGGAGAGGGGCCCTTCGTTGAGTTTTAGAAACCTTTCGTATTCACAGTGTGTCCATTCTCTAGGTTTCCCGTACACGTTATAGCTTTAGTAATATTCCCTTCAACCTGGAGAGCTGGGACCCATGGAATGGGTGCCATGCATTATTGCTTTAAAGGGTCTGCATTTGCTCACCCAATCTCACCAATCCTCTCAGTCGCAAGTGTCCAGCCTTATGCCACATCCAGCTGTCATTGTAGATAGGGTCATTCCAGGTTGCATCAGAGACCCTGAAGGAATTGTAAAGAATTTCCCTGTTTCTTTGTTTTGTTTTTGAAATTCCTTTTTAGAGTGGGTTTGAGCTGATTCTCGCTGCCATGTTTATGCCAGTCTAGACACACTTGATTCCCTTACAGAGACATATCAATACATAGGTTTTAAGATTCTTACTAGTCAGATCTATTCCTCTGCGGGAAATATGGGGTTTTGGGTCCCTTTCACTGAGGAAGGTGTAGGTCTTGTCTATTCCATTGTTGGGTTTTGGAACGGTACCTGTGCTTATATCAAACTCTGGTTTGATGCATCACCCCCCCTCTCCTTCCCCCTTAAGCAGGCATAGGAGTGTTTTCTAAATGTGAGACTCTGTTCTCTTGCCTAACTCAGTTCATGTGTAGCCATGTTTACAGGATCTTCCTAAGTGATATCTTATGATAAGTTTCTTTTCCTGTGTGACTTCTTTCACTTAGAATCATCGTACCTGAATCCACTCATTTTGCTGCTACTGGTCTTAGGACATTGATTTCATGGCTGAGGGATATTCCATCGTACATAAGTTCCACAATGTTTGGAACCATTTTTATATTTCCTGGGATATTTCAGGTGTACCCAGGTTGAGGTTCCTGTAAGCAGTGCAGCCCTCAATTTGGGGGTGGCTCTGTCTTATGGATTTTCAGTTTTCCCAAGGTATATTCCCTAGACTGGAAGTGCCCTTGGCTCTGTAGCTCTGTTGTTTACTTGTTTTAGGGAACACAATGCACTCCTCCAGTGAGGCAGTTGGCAACTTACATCCCGCCCATCAGCATAACAAGGCTCCCTGTTCTCCAGGGCCTGCCTTGCCTTTCTGGTTTTTACACATTTTGTGGATGTCCCTTTTGACCGGTGGGAAGTGATACTTCTTTGTAGTGCAGATTTGCATTGCCCGCTTGCTTGCTTGGCCAAAAAGGGCGTATGCGTTTTCTCCTGAATATATTCAGGAGAAAACGCATACGCCCTTTTTGGCCAAGTGCATCATTGTCGAAGTTGTGCCCCTCTTCCTGTGTTTTACAGGCGATTCCAACGTACCTCTTGAAATCTGTTTCCTGCTATTCTGCCTCGCTTTCAAGTCCGCCTCGTTGCCTTCCCTCAACAGATTTTTGGACGATAGTTGGCCTTGATTACTCTGCCAGTTTGTGAATTGCTGTGCCCCTGAGCTCCATTTTTCAACTCGTTTTTTGTGAGCTGAACGCAAGTCCAAACTTTTGGTTCAGGACCTATACTGGTTCCCGGTGGGTGGCTGAGACTTTGGTTAATTCTTCTTCCTGCCGGGAAATTAGAGTGACATGTGCCCATCCAAATGCCTAACAGCTACTCTCTCATTGGTTCTCCCTCTTCCCTTTCATCCTCTGCCAAATTGGCAACCTGTGCGAACCAGGAGCTTAAAGGGGCTGTCTCTCCAAGTTGGGAGATTGATAGGAAAGCAGTTGGAAAGTCAAACCGGAGCACCAGGAGAGGGGCCCTTCGTTGAGTTTTAGAAACCTTTCGTATTCACAGTGTGTCCATTCTCTAGGTTTCCCGTACACGTTATAGCTTTAGTAATATTCCCTTCAACCTGGAGAGCTGGGACCCATGGAATGGGTGCCATGCATTATTGCTTTAAAGTGTCTGCATTTGCTCACCCAATCTCACCAATCCTCTCAGTCGCAAGTGTCCAGCCTTATGCCACATCCAGCTGTCATTGTAGATAGGGTCATTCCAGGTTGCATCAGAGACCCTGAAGGAATTGTAAAGAATTTCCCTGTTTCTTTGTTTTGTTTTTGAAATTCCTTTTTAGAGTGGGTTTGAGCTGATTCTCGCTGCCATGTTTATGCCAGTCTAGACACACTTGATTCCCTTACAGAGACATATCAATACATAGGTTTTAAGATTCTTACTAGTCAGATCTATTCCTCTGCGGGAAATATGGGGTTTTGGGTCCCTTTCACTGAGGAAGGTGTAGGTCTTGTCTATTCCATTGTTGGGTTTTGGAACGGTACCTGTGCTTATATCAAACTCTGGTTTGATGCATCACCCCCCCTCTCCTTCCCCCTTAAGCAGGCATAGGAGTGTTTTCTAAATGTGAGACTCTGTTCTCTTGCCTAACTCAGTTCATGTGTAGCCATGTTTACAGGATCTTCCTAAGTGATATCTTATGATAAGTTTCTTTTCCTGTGTGACTTCTTTCACTTAGAATCATCGTACCTGAATCCACTCATTTTGCTGCTACTGGTCTTAGGACATTGATTTCATGGCTGAGGGATATTCCATCGTACATAAGTTCCACAATGTTTGGAACCATTTTTATATTTCCTGGGATATTTCAGGTGTACCCAGGTTGAGGTTCCTGTAAGCAGTGCAGCCCTCAATTTGGGGGTGGCTCTGTCTTATGGATTTTCAGTTTTCCCAAGGTATATTCCCTAGACTGGAAGTGCCCTTGGCTCTGTAGCTCTGTTGTTTACTTGTTTTAGGGAACACAATGCACTCCTCCAGTGAGGCAGTTGGCAACTTACATCCCGCCCATCAGCATAACAAGGCTCCCTGTTCTCCAGGGCCTGCCTTGCCTTTCTGGTTTTTACACATTTTGTGGATGTCCCTTTTGACCGGTGGGAAGTGATACTTCTTTGTAGTGCAGATTTGCATTGCCCGCTTGCTTGCTTGGCCAAAAAGGGCGTATGCGTTTTCTCCTGAATATATTCAGGAGAAAACGCATACGCCCTTTTTGGCCAAGTGCATCATTGTCGAAGTTGTGCCCCTCTTCCTGTGTTTTACAGGCGATTCCAACGTACCTCTTGAAATCTGTTTCCTGCTATTCTGCCTCGCTTTCAAGTCCGCCTCGTTGCCTTCCCTCAACAGATTTTTGGACGATAGTTGGCCTTGATTACTCTGCCAGTTTGTGAATTGCTGTGCCCCTGAGCTCCATTTTTCAACTCGTTTTTTGTGAGCTGAACGCAAGTCCAAACTTTTGGTTCAGGACCTATACTGGTTCCCGGTGGGTGGCTGAGACTTTGGTTAATTCTTCTTCCTGCCGGGAAATTAGAGTGACATGTGCCCATCCAAATGCCTAACAGCTACTCTCTCATTGGTTCTCCCTCTTCCCTTTCATCCTCTGCCAAATTGGCAACCTGTGCGAACCAGGAGCTTAAAGGGGCTGTCTCTCCAAGTTGGGAGATTGATAGGAAAGCAGTTGGAAAGTCAAACCGGAGCACCAGGAGAGGGGCCCTTCGTTGAGTTTTAGAAACCTTTCGTATTCACAGTGTGTCCATTCTCTAGGTTTCCCGTACACGTTATAGCTTTAGTAATATTCCCTTCAACCTGGAGAGCTGGGACCCATGGAATGGGTGCCATGCATTATTGCTTTAAAGTGTCTGCATTTGCTCACCCAATCTCACCAATCCTCTCAGTCGCAAGTGTCCAGCCTTATGCCACATCCAGCTGTCATTGTAGATAGGGTCATTCCAGGTTGCATCAGAGACCCTGAAGGAATTGTAAAGAATTTCCCTGTTTCTTTGTTTTGTTTTTGAAATTCCTTTTTAGAGTGGGTTTGAGCTGATTCTCGCTGCCATGTTTATGCCAGTCTAGACACACTTGATTCCCTTACAGAGACATATCAATACATAGGTTTTAAGATTCTTACTAGTCAGATCTATTCCTCTGCGGGAAATATGGGGTTTTGGGTCCCTTTCACTGAGGAAGGTGTAGGTCTTGTCTATTCCATTGTTGGGTTTTGGAACGGTACCTGTGCTTATATCAAACTCTGGTTTGATGCATCACCCCCCCTCTCCTTCCCCCTTAAGCAGGCATAGGAGTGTTTTCTAAATGTGAGACTCTGTTCTCTTGCCTAACTCAGTTCATGTGTAGCCATGTTTACAGGATCTTCCTAAGTGATATCTTATGATAAGTTTCTTTTCCTGTGTGACTTCTTTCACTTAGAATCATCGTACCTGAATCCACTCATTTTGCTGCTACTGGTCTTAGGACATTGATTTCATGGCTGAGGGATATTCCATCGTACATAAGTTCCACAATGTTTGGAACCATTTTTATATTTCCTGGGATATTTCAGGTGTACCCAGGTTGAGGTTCCTGTAAGCAGTGCAGCCCTCAATTTGGGGGTGGCTCTGTCTTATGGATTTTCAGTTTTCCCAAGGTATATTCCCTAGACTGGAAGTGCCCTTGGCTCTGTAGCTCTGTTGTTTACTTGTTTTAGGGAACACAATGCACTCCTCCAGTGAGGCAGTTGGCAACTTACATCCCGCCCATCAGCATAACAAGGCTCCCTGTTCTCCAGGGCCTGCCTTGCCTTTCTGGTTTTTACACATTTTGTGGATGTCCCTTTTGACCGGTGGGAAGTGATACTTCTTTGTAGTGCAGATTTGCATTGCCCGCTTGCTTGCTTGGCCAAAAAGGGCGTATGCGTTTTCTCCTGAATATATTCAGGAGAAAACGCATACGCCCTTTTTGGCCAAGTGCATCATTGTCGAAGTTGTGCCCCTCTTCCTGTGTTTTACAGGCGATTCCAACGTACCTCTTGAAATCTGTTTCCTGCTATTCTGCCTCGCTTTCAAGTCCGCCTCGTTGCCTTCCCTCAACAGATTTTTGGACGATAGTTGGCCTTGATTACTCTGCCAGTTTGTGAATTGCTGTGCCCCTGAGCTCCATTTTTCAACTCGTTTTTTGTGAGCTGAACGCAAGTCCAAACTTTTGGTTCAGGACCTATACTGGTTCCCGGTGGGTGGCTGAGACTTTGGTTAATTCTTCTTCCTGCCGGGAAATTAGAGTGACATGTGCCCATCCAAATGCCTAACAGCTACTCTCTCATTGGTTCTCCCTCTTCCCTTTCATCCTCTGCCAAATTGGCAACCTGTGCGAACCAGGAGCTTAAAGGGGCTGTCTCTCCAAGTTGGGAGATTGATAGGAAAGCAGTTGGAAAGTCAAACCGGAGCACCAGGAGAGGGGCCCTTCGTTGAGTTTTAGAAACCTTTCGTATTCACAGTGTGTCCATTCTCTAGGTTTCCCGTACACGTTATAGCTTTAGTAATATTCCCTTCAACCTGGAGAGCTGGGACCCATGGAATGGGTGCCATGCATTATTGCTTTAAAGTGTCTGCATTTGCTCACCCAATCTCACCAATCCTCTCAGTCGCAAGTGTCCAGCCTTATGCCACATCCAGCTGTCATTGTAGATAGGGTCATTCCAGGTTGCATCAGAGACCCTGAAGGAATTGTAAAGAATTTCCCTGTTTCTTTGTTTTGTTTTTGAAATTCCTTTTTAGAGTGGGTTTGAGCTGATTCTCGCTGCCATGTTTATGCCAGTCTAGACACACTTGATTCCCTTACAGAGACATATCAATACATAGGTTTTAAGATTCTTACTAGTCAGATCTATTCCTCTGCGGGAAATATGGGGTTTTGGGTCCCTTTCACTGAGGAAGGTGTAGGTCTTGTCTATTCCATAGTTGGTTTTTGGAACGGTACCTGTGCTTATATCAAACTCTGGTTTGATGCATCACCCCCCCTCTCCTTCCCCCTTAAGCAGGCATAGGAGTGTTTTCTAAATGTGAGACTCTGTTCTCTTGCCTAACTCAGTTCATGTGTAGCCATGTTTACAGGATCTTCCTAAGTGATATCTTATGATAAGTTTCTTTTCCTGTGTGACTTCTTTCACTTAGAATCATCATACCTGAATCCACTCATTTTGCTGCTACTGATCTTAGGACATTGATTTCATGGCTGAGGGATATTCCATCGTACATAAGTTCCACAATGTTTGGAACCATTTTTATATTTCCTGGGATATTTCAGGTGTACCCAGGTTGAGGTTCCTGTAAGCAGTGCAGCCCTCAATTTGGGGGTGGCTCTGTCTTATGGATTTTCAGTTTTCCCAAGGTATATTCCCTAGACTGGAAGTGCCCTTGGCTCTGTAGCTCTGTTGTTTACTTGTTTTAGGGAACACAATGCACTCCTCCAGTGAGGCAGTTGGCAACTTACATCCCGCCCATCAGCATAACAAGGCTCCCTGTTCTCCAGGGCCTGCCTTGCCTTTCTGGTTTTTACACATTTTGTGGATGTCCCTTTTGACCGGTGGGAAGTGATACTTCTTCGTAGTGCAGATTTGCATTGCCCGCTTGCTTGCTTGGCCAAAAAGGGCGTATGCGTTTTCTCCTGAATATATTCAGGAGAAAACGCATACACCCTTTTTGGCCAAGTGCATCATTGTCGAAGTTGTGCCCCTCTTCCTGTGTTTTACAGGCGATTCCAACGTACCTCTTGAAATCTGTTTCCTGCTATTCTGCCTCGCTTTCAAGTCCGCCTCGTTGCCTTCCCTCAACAGATTTTTCGACGATAGTTGGCCTTGATTACTCTGCCAGTTTGTGAATTGCTGTGCCCCTGAGCTCCATTTTTCAACTCGTTTTTTGTGAGCTGAACGCAAGTCCAAACTTTTGGTTCAGGACCTATACTGGTTCCCGGTGGGTGGCTGAGACTTTGGTTAATTCTTCTTCCTGCCGGGAAATTAGAGTGACATGTGCCCATCCAAATGCCTAACAGCTACTCTCTCATTGGTTCTCCCTCTTCCCTTTCATCCTCTGCCAAATTGGCAACCTGTGCGAACCAGGAGCTTAAAGGGGCTGTCTCTCCAAGTTGGGAGATTGATAGGAAAGCAGTTGGAAAGTCAAACCGGAGCACCAGGAGAGGGGCCCTTCGTTGAGTTTTAGAAACCTTTCGTATTCACAGTGTGTCCATTCTCTAGGTTTCCCGTACACGTTATAGCTTTAGTAATATTCCCTTCAACCTGGAGAGCTGGGACCCATGGAATGGGTGCCATGCATTATTGCTTTAAAGGGTCTGCATTTGCTCACCCAATCTCACCAATCCTCTCAGTCGCAAGTGTCCAGCCTTATGCCACATCCAGCTGTCATTGTAGATAGGGTCATTCCAGGTTGCATCAGAGACCCTGAAGGAATTGTAAAGAATTTCCCTGTTTCTTTGTTTTGTTTTTGAAATTCCTTTTTAGAGTGGGTTTGAGCTGATTCTCGCTGCCATGTTTATGCCAGTCTAGACACACTTGATTCCCTTACAGAGACATATCAATACATAGGTTTTAAGATTCTTACTAGTCAGATCTATTCCTCTGCGGGAAATATGGGGTTTTGGGTCCCTTTCACTGAGGAAGGTGTAGGTCTTGTCTATTCCATAGTTGGTTTTTGGAACGGTACCTGTGCTTATATCAAACTCTGGTTTGATGCATCACCCCCCCTCTCCTTCCCCCTTAAGCAGGCATAGGAGTGTTTTCTAAATGTGAGACTCTGTTCTCTTGCCTAACTCAGTTCATGTGTAGCCATGTTTACAGGATCTTCCTAAGTGATATCTTATGATAAGTTTCTTTTCCTGTGTGACTTCTTTCACTTAGAATCATCGTACCTGAATCCACTCATTTTGCTGCTACTGATCTTAGGACATTGATTTCATGGCTGAGGGATATTCCATCGTACATAAGTTCCACAATGTTTGGAACCATTTTTATATTTCCTGGGATATTTCAGGTGTACCCAGGTTGAGGTTCCTGTAAGCAGTGCAGCCCTCAATTTGGGGGTGGCTCTGTCTTATGGATTTTCAGTTTTCCCAAGGTATATTCCCTAGACTGGAAGTGCCCTTGGCTCTGTAGCTCTGTTGTTTACTTGTTTTAGGGAACACAATGCACTCCTCCAGTGAGGCAGTTGGCAACTTACATCCCGCCCATCAGCATAACAAGGCTCCCTGTTCTCCAGGGCCTGTCTTGCCTTTCTGGTTTTTACACATTTTGTGGATGTCCCTTTTGACCGGTGGGAAGTGATACTTCTTTGTAGTGCAGATTTGCATTGCCCGCTTGCTTGCTTGGCCAAAAAGGGCGTATGCGTTTTCTCCTGAATATATTCAGGAGAAAACGCATACGCCCTTTTTGGCCAAGTGCATCATTGTCGAAGTTGTGCCCCTCTTCCTGTGCTTTACAGGCGATTCCAACGTACCTCTTGAAATCTGTTTCCTGCTATTCTGCCTCGCTTTCAAGTCCGCCTCGTTGCCTTCCCTCACCAGATTTTTGGACGATAGTTGGCCTTGATTACTCTGCCAGTTTGTGAATTGCTGTGCCCCTGAGCTCCATTTTTCAACTCGTTTTTTGTGAGCTGAACGCAAGTCCAAACTTTTGGTTCAGGACCTATACTGGTTCCCGGTGGGTGGCTGAGACTTTGGTTAATTCTTCTTCCTGCCGGGAAATTAGAGTGACATGTGCCCATCCAAATGCCTAACAGCTACTCTCTCATTGGTTCTCCCTCTTCCCTTTCATCCTCTGCCAAATTGGCAACCTGTGCGAACCAGGAGCTTAAAGGGGCTGTCTCTCCAAGTTGGGAGATTGATAGGAAAGCAGTTGGAAAGTCAAACCGGAGCACCAGGAGAGGGGCCCTTCGTTGAGTTTTAGAAACCTTTCGTATTCACAGTGTGTCCATTCTCTAGGTTTCCCGTACACGTTATAGCTTTAGTAATATTCCCTTCAACCTGGAGAGCTGGGACCCATGGAATGGGTGCCATGCATTATTGCTTTAAAGGGTCTGCATTTGCTCACCCAATCTCACCAATCCTCTCAGTCGCAAGTGTCCAGCCTTATGCCACATCCAGCTGTCATTGTAGATAGGGTCATTCCAGGTTGCATCAGAGACCCTGAAGGAATTGTAAAGAATTTCCCTGTTTCTTTGTTTTGTTTTTGAAATTCCTTTTTAGAGTGGGTTTGAGCTGATTCTCGCTGCCATGTTTATGCCAGTCTAGACACACTTGATTCCCTTACAGAGACATATCAATACATAGGTTTTAAGATTCTTACTAGTCAGATCTATTCCTCTGCGGGAAATATGGGGTTTTGGGTCCCTTTCACTGAGGAAGGTGTAGGTCTTGTCTATTCCATAGTTGGTTTTTGGAACGGTACCTGTGCTTATATCAAACTCTGGTTTGATGCATCACCCCCCCTCTCCTTCCCCCTTAAGCAGGCATAGGAGTGTTTTCTAAATGTGAGACTCTGTTCTCTTGCCTAACTCAGTTCATGTGTAGCCATGTTTACAGGATCTTCCTAAGTGATATCTTATGATAAGTTTCTTTTCCTGTGTGACTTCTTTCACTTAGAATCATCGTACCTGAATCCACTCATTTTGCTGCTACTGGTCTTAGGACATTGATTTCATGGCTGAGGGATATTCCATCGTACATAAGTTCCACAATGTTTGGAACCATTTTTATATTTCCTGGGATATTTCAGGTGTACCCAGGTTGAGGTTCCTGTAAGCAGTGCAGCCCTCAATTTGGGGGTGGCTCTGTCTTATGGATTTTCAGTTTTCCCAAGGTATATTCCCTAGACTGGAAGTGCCCTTGGCTCTGTAGCTCTGTTGTTTACTTGTTTTAGGGAACACAATGCACTCCTCCAGTGAGGCAGTTGGCAACTTACATCCCGCCCATCAGCATAACAAGGCTCCCTGTTCTCCAGGGCCTGTCTTGCCTTTCTGGTTTTTACACATTTTGTGGATGTCCCTTTTGACCGGTGGGAAGTGATACTTCTTTGTAGTGCAGATTTGCATTGCCCGCTTGCTTGCTTGGCCAAAAAGGGCGTATGCGTTTTCTCCTGAATATATTCAGGAGAAAACGCATACGCCCTTTTTGGCCAAGTGCATCATTGTCGAAGTTGTGCCCCTCTTCCTGTGCTTTACAGGCGATTCCAACGTACCTCTTGAAATCTGTTTCCTGCTATTCTGCCTCGCTTTCAAGTCCGCCTCGTTGCCTTCCCTCACCAGATTTTTGGACGATAGTTGGCCTTGATTACTCTGCCAGTTTGTGAATTGCTGTGCCCCTGAGCTCCATTTTTCAACTCGTTTTTTGTGAGCTGAACGCAAGTCCAAACTTTTGGTTCAGGACCTATACTGGTTCCCGGTGGGTGGCTGAGACTTTGGTTAATTCTTCTTCCTGCCGGGAAATTAGAGTGACATGTGCCCATCCAAATGCCTAACAGCTACTCTCTCATTGGTTCTCCCTCTTCCCTTTCATCCTCTGCCAAATTGGCAACCTGTGCGAACCAGGAGCTTAAAGGGGCTGTCTCTCCAAGTTGGGAGATTGATAGGAAAGCAGTTGGAAAGTCAAACCGGAGCACCAGGAGAGGGGCCCTTCGTTGAGTTTTAGAAACCTTTCGTATTCACAGTGTGTCCATTCTCTAGGTTTCCCGTACACGTTATAGCTTTAGTAATATTCCCTTCAACCTGGAGAGCTGGGACCCATGGAATGGGTGCCATGCATTATTGCTTTAAAGGGTCTGCATTTGCTCACCCAATCTCACCAATCCTCTCAGTCGCAAGTGTCCAGCCTTATGCCACATCCAGCTGTCATTGTAGATAGGGTCATTCCAGGTTGCATCAGAGACCCTGAAGGAATTGTAAAGAATTTCCCTGTTTCTTTGTTTTGTTTTTGAAATTCCTTTTTAGAGTGGGTTTGAGCTGATTCTCGCTGCCATGTTTATGCCAGTCTAGACACACTTGATTCCCTTACAGAGACATATCAATACATAGGTTTTAAGATTCTTACTAGTCAGATCTATTCCTCTGCGGGAAATATGGGGTTTTGGGTCCCTTTCACTGAGGAAGGTGTAGGTCTTGTCTATTCCATTGTTGGGTTTTGGAACGGTACCTGTGCTTATATCAAACTCTGGTTTGATGCATCACCCCCCCTCTCCTTCCCCCTTAAGCAGGCATAGGAGTGTTTTCTAAATGTGAGACTCTGTTCTCTTGCCTAACTCAGTTCATGTGTAGCCATGTTTACAGGATCTTCCTAAGTGATATCTTATGATAAGTTTCTTTTCCTGTGTGACTTCTTTCACTTAGAATCATCGTACCTGAATCCACTCATTTTGCTGCTACTGGTCTTAGGACATTGATTTCATGGCTGAGGGATATTCCATCGTACATAAGTTCCACAATGTTTGGAACCATTTTTATATTTCCTGGGATATTTCAGGTGTACCCAGGTTGAGGTTCCTGTAAGCAGTGCAGCCCTCAATTTGGGGGTGGCTCTGTCTTATGGATTTTCAGTTTTCCCAAGGTATATTCCCTAGACTGGAAGTGCCCTTGGCTCTGTAGCTCTGTTGTTTACTTGTTTTAGGGAACACAATGCACTCCTCCAGTGAGGCAGTTGGCAACTTACATCCCGCCCATCAGCATAACAAGGCTCCCTGTTCTCCAGGGCCTGCCTTGCCTTTCTGGTTTTTACACATTTTGTGGATGTCCCTTTTGACCGGTGGGAAGTGATACTTCTTTGTAGTGCAGATTTGCATTGCCCGCTTGCTTGCTTGGCCAAAAAGGGCGTATGCGTTTTCTCCTGAATATATTCAGGAGAAAACGCATACGCCCTTTTTGGCCAAGTGCATCATTGTCGAAGTTGTGCCCCTCTTCCTGTGTTTTACAGGCGATTCCAACGTACCTCTTGAAATCTGTTTCCTGCTATTCTGCCTCGCTTTCAAGTCCGCCTCGTTGCCTTCCCTCAACAGATTTTTGGACGATAGTTGGCCTTGATTACTCTGCCAGTTTGTGAATTGCTGTGCCCCTGAGCTCCATTTTTCAACTCGTTTTTTGTGAGCTGAACGCAAGTCCAAACTTTTGGTTCAGGACCTATACTGGTTCCCGGTGGGTGGCTGAGACTTTGGTTAATTCTTCTTCCTGCCGGGAAATTAGAGTGACATGTGCCCATCCAAATGCCTAACAGCTACTCTCTCATTGGTTCTCCCTCTTCCCTTTCATCCTCTGCCAAATTGGCAACCTGTGCGAACCAGGAGCTTAAAGGGGCTGTCTCTCCAAGTTGGGAGATTGATAGGAAAGCAGTTGGAAAGTCAAACCGGAGCACCAGGAGAGGGGCCCTTCGTTGAGTTTTAGAAACCTTTCGTATTCACAGTGTGTCCATTCTCTAGGTTTCCCGTACACGTTATAGCTTTAGTAATATTCCCTTCAACCTGGAGAGCTGGGACCCATGGAATGGGTGCCATGCATTATTGCTTTAAAGTGTCTGCATTTGCTCACCCAATCTCACCAATCCTCTCAGTCGCAAGTGTCCAGCCTTATGCCACATCCAGCTGTCATTGTAGATAGGGTCATTCCAGGTTGCATCAGAGACCCTGAAGGAATTGTAAAGAATTTCCCTGTTTCTTTGTTTTGTTTTTGAAATTCCTTTTTAGAGTGGGTTTGAGCTGATTCTCGCTGCCATGTTTATGCCAGTCTAGACACACTTGATTCCCTTACAGAGACATATCAATACATAGGTTTTAAGATTCTTACTAGTCAGATCTATTCCTCTGCGGGAAATATGGGGTTTTGGGTCCCTTTCACTGAGGAAGGTGTAGGTCTTGTCTATTCCATTGTTGGGTTTTGGAACGGTACCTGTGCTTATATCAAACTCTGGTTTGATGCATCACCCCCCCTCTCCTTCCCCCTTAAGCAGGCATAGGAGTGTTTTCTAAATGTGAGACTCTGTTCTCTTGCCTAACTCAGTTCATGTGTAGCCATGTTTACAGGATCTTCCTAAGTGATATCTTATGATAAGTTTCTTTTCCTGTGTGACTTCTTTCACTTAGAATCATCGTACCTGAATCCACTCATTTTGCTGCTACTGATCTTAGGACATTGATTTCATGGCTGAGGGATATTCCATCGTACATAAGTTCCACAATGTTTGGAACCATTTTTATATTTCCTGGGATATTTCAGGTGTACCCAGGTTGAGGTTCCTGTAAGCAGTGCAGCCCTCAATTTGGGGGTGGCTCTGTCTTATGGATTTTCAGTTTTCCCAAGGTATATTCCCTAGACTGGAAGTGCCCTTGGCTCTGTAGCTCTGTTGTTTACTTGTTTTAGGGAACACAATGCACTCCTCCAGTGAGGCAGTTGGCAACTTACATCCCGCCCATCAGCATAACAAGGCTCCCTGTTCTCCAGGGCCTGCCTTGCCTTTCTGGTTTTTACACATTTTGTGGATGTCCCTTTTGACCGGTGGGAAGTGATACTTCTTCGTAGTGCAGATTTGCATTGCCCGCTTGCTTGCTTGGCCAAAAAGGGCGTATGCGTTTTCTCCTGAATATATTCAGGAGAAAACGCATACGCCCTTTTTGGCCAAGTGCATCATTGTCGAAGTTGTGCCCCTCTTCCTGTGTTTTACAGGCGATTCCAACGTACCTCTTGAAATCTGTTTCCTGCTATTCTGCCTCGCTTTCAAGTCCGCCTCGTTGCCTTCCCTCAACAGATTTTTGGACGATAGTTGGCCTTGATTACTCTGCCAGTTTGTGAATTGCTGTGCCCCTGAGCTCCATTTTTCAACTCGTTTTTTGTGAGCTGAACGCAAGTCCAAACTTTTGGTTCAGGACCTATACTGGTTCCCGGTGGGTGGCTGAGACTTTGGTTAATTCTTCTTCCTGCCGGGAAATTAGAGTGACATGTGCCCATCCAAATGCCTAACAGCTACTCTCTCATTGGTTCTCCCTCTTCCCTTTCATCCTCTGCCAAATTGGCAACCTGTGCGAACCAGGAGCTTAAAGGGGCTGTCTCTCCAAGTTGGGAGATTGATAGGAAAGCAGTTGGAAAGTCAAACCGGAGCACCAGGAGAGGGGCCCTTCGTTGAGTTTTAGAAACCTTTCGTATTCACAGTGTGTCCATTCTCTAGGTTTCCCGTACACGTTATAGCTTTAGTAATATTCCCTTCAACCTGGAGAGCTGGGACCCATGGAATGGGTGCCATGCATTATTGCTTTAAAGGGTCTGCATTTGCTCACCCAATCTCACCAATCCTCTCAGTCGCAAGTGTCCAGCCTTATGCCACATCCAGCTGTCATTGTAGATAGGGTCATTCCAGGTTGCATCAGAGACCCTGAAGGAATTGTAAAGAATTTCCCTGTTTCTTTGTTTTGTTTTTGAAATTCCTTTTTAGAGTGGGTTTGAGCTGATTCTCGCTGCCATGTTTATGCCAGTCTAGACACACTTGATTCCCTTACAGAGACATATCAATACATAGGTTTTAAGATTCTTACTAGTCAGATCTATTCCTCTGCGGGAAATATGGGGTTTTGAGTCCCTTTCACTGAGGAAGGTGTAGGTCTTGTCTATTCCATTGTTGGGTTTTGGAACGGTACCTGTGCTTATATCAAACTCTGGTTTGATGCATCACCCCCCCTCTCCTTCCCCCTTAAGCAGGCATAGGAGTGTTTTCTAAATGTGAGACTCTGTTCTCTTGCCTAACTCAGTTCATGTGTAGCCATGTTTACAGGATCTTCCTAAGTGATATCTTATGATAAGTTTCTTTTCCTGTGTGACTTCTTTCACTTAGAATCATCGTACCTGAATCCACTCATTTTGCTGCTACTGGTCTTAGGACATTGATTTCATGGCTGAGGGATATTCCATCGTACATAAGTTCCACAATGTTTGGAACCATTTTTATATTTCCTGGGATATTTCAGGTGTACCCAGGTTGAGGTTCCTGTAAGCAGTGCAGCCCTCAATTTGGGGGTGGCTCTGTCTTATGGATTTTCAGTTTTCCCAAGGTATATTCCCTAGACTGGAAGTGCCCTTGGCTCTGTAGCTCTGTTGTTTACTTGTTTTAGGGAACACAATGCACTCCTCCAGTGAGGCAGTTGGCAACTTACATCCCGCCCATCAGCATAACAAGGCTCCCTGTTCTCCAGGGCCTGCCTTGCCTTTCTGGTTTTTACACATTTTGTGGATGTCCCTTTTGACCGGTGGGAAGTGATACTTCTTTGTAGTGCAGATTTGCATTGCCCGCTTGCTTGCTTGGCCAAAAAGGGCGTATGCGTTTTCTCCTGAATATATTCAGGAGAAAACGCATACGCCCTTTTTGGCCAAGTGCATCATTGTCGAAGTTGTGCCCCTCTTCCTGTGTTTTACAGGCGATTCCAACGTACCTCTTGAAATCTGTTTCCTGCTATTCTGCCTCGCTTTCAAGTCCGCCTCGTTGCCTTCCCTCAACAGATTTTTGGACGATAGTTGGCCTTGATTACTCTGCCAGTTTGTGAATTGCTGTGCCCCTGAGCTCCATTTTTCAACTCGTTTTTTGTGAGCTGAACGCAAGTCCAAACTTTTGGTTCAGGACCTATACTGGTTCCCGGTGGGTGGCTGAGACTTTGGTTAATTCTTCTTCCTGCCGGGAAATTAGAGTGACATGTGCCCATCCAAATGCCTAACAGCTACTCTCTCATTGGTTCTCCCTCTTCCCTTTCATCCTCTGCCAAATTGGCAACCTGTGCGAACCAGGAGCTTAAAGGGGCTGTCTCTCCAAGTTGGGAGATTGATAGGAAAGCAGTTGGAAAGTCAAACCGGAGCACCAGGAGAGGGGCCCTTCGTTGAGTTTTAGAAACCTTTCGTATTCACAGTGTGTCCATTCTCTAGGTTTCCCGTACACGTTATAGCTTTAGTAATATTCCCTTCAACCTGGAGAGCTGGGACCCATGGAATGGGTGCCATGCATTATTGCTTTAAAGTGTCTGCATTTGCTCACCCAATCTCACCAATCCTCTCAGTCGCAAGTGTCCAGCCTTATGCCACATCCAGCTGTCATTGTAGATAGGGTCATTCCAGGTTGCATCAGAGACCCTGAAGGAATTGTAAAGAATTTCCCTGTTTCTTTGTTTTGTTTTTGAAATTCCTTTTTAGAGTGGGTTTGAGCTGATTCTCGCTGCCATGTTTATGCCAGTCTAGACACACTTGATTCCCTTACAGAGACATATCAATACATAGGTTTTAAGATTCTTACTAGTCAGATCTATTCCTCTGCGGGAAATATGGGGTTTTGGGTCCCTTTCACTGAGGAAGGTGTAGGTCTTGTCTATTCCATTGTTGGGTTTTGGAACGGTACCTGTGCTTATATCAAACTCTGGTTTGATGCATCACCCCCCCTCTCCTTCCCCCTTAAGCAGGCATAGGAGTGTTTTCTAAATGTGAGACTCTGTTCTCTTGCCTAACTCAGTTCATGTGTAGCCATGTTTACAGGATCTTCCTAAGTGATATCTTATGATAAGTTTCTTTTCCTGTGTGACTTCTTTCACTTAGAATCATCGTACCTGAATCCACTCATTTTGCTGCTACTGGTCTTAGGACATTGATTTCATGGCTGAGGGATATTCCATCGTACATAAGTTCCACAATGTTTGGAACCATTTTTATATTTCCTGGGATATTTCAGGTGTACCCAGGTTGAGGTTCCTGTAAGCAGTGCAGCCCTCAATTTGGGGGTGGCTCTGTCTTATGGATTTTCAGTTTTCCCAAGGTATATTCCCTAGACTGGAAGTGCCCTTGGCTCTGTAGCTCTGTTGTTTACTTGTTTTAGGGAACACAATGCACTCCTCCAGTGAGGCAGTTGGCAACTTACATCCCGCCCATCAGCATAACAAGGCTCCCTGTTCTCCAGGGCCTGCCTTGCCTTTCTGGTTTTTACACATTTTGTGGATGTCCCTTTTGACCGGTGGGAAGTGATACTTCTTTGTAGTGCAGATTTGCATTGCCCGCTTGCTTGCTTGGCCAAAAAGGGCGTATGCGTTTTCTCCTGAATATATTCAGGAGAAAACGCATACGCCCTTTTTGGCCAAGTGCATCATTGTCGAAGTTGTGCCCCTCTTCCTGTGCTTTACAGGCGATTCCAACGTACCTCTTGAAATCTGTTTCCTGCTATTCTGCCTCGCTTTCAAGTCCGCCTCGTTGCCTTCCCTCACCAGATTTTTGGACGATAGTTGGCCTTGATTACTCTGCCAGTTTGTGAATTGCTGTGCCCCTGAGCTCCATTTTTCAACTCGTTTTTTGTGAGCTGAACGCAAGTCCAAACTTTTGGTTCAGGACCTATACTGGTTCCCGGTGGGTGGCTGAGACTTTGGTTAATTCTTCTTCCTGCCGGGAAATTAGAGTGACATGTGCCCATCCAAATGCCTAACAGCTACTCTCTCATTGGTTCTCCCTCTTCCCTTTCATCCTCTGCCAAATTGGCAACCTGTGCGAACCAGGAGCTTAAAGGGGCTGTCTCTCCAAGTTGGGAGATTGATAGGAAAGCAGTTGGAAAGTCAAACCGGAGCACCAGGAGAGGGGCCCTTCGTTGAGTTTTAGAAACCTTTCGTATTCACAGTGTGTCCATTCTCTAGGTTTCCCGTACACGTTATAGCTTTAGTAATATTCCCTTCAACCTGGAGAGCTGGGACCCATGGAATGGGTGCCATGCATTATTGCTTTAAAGTGTCTGCATTTGCTCACCCAATCTCACCAATCCTCTCAGTCGCAAGTGTCCAGCCTTATGCCACATCCAGCTGTCATTGTAGATAGGGTCATTCCAGGTTGCATCAGAGACCCTGAAGGAATTGTAAAGAATTTCCCTGTTTCTTTGTTTTGTTTTTGAAATTCCTTTTTAGAGTGGGTTTGAGCTGATTCTCGCTGCCATGTTTATGCCAGTCTAGACACACTTGATTCCCTTACAGAGACATATCAATACATAGGTTTTAAGATTCTTACTAGTCAGATCTATTCCTCTGCGGGAAATATGGGGTTTTGGGTCCCTTTCACTGAGGAAGGTGTAGGTCTTGTCTATTCCATTGTTGGGTTTTGGAACGGTACCTGTGCTTATATCAAACTCTGGTTTGATGCATCACCCCCCCTCTCCTTCCCCCTTAAGCAGGCATAGGAGTGTTTTCTAAATGTGAGACTCTGTTCTCTTGCCTAACTCAGTTCATGTGTAGCCATGTTTACAGGATCTTCCTAAGTGATATCTTATGATAAGTTTCTTTTCCTGTGTGACTTCTTTCACTTAGAATCATCGTACCTGAATCCACTCATTTTGCTGCTACTGGTCTTAGGACATTGATTTCATGGCTGAGGGATATTCCATCGTACATAAGTTCCACAATGTTTGGAACCATTTTTATATTTCCTGGGATATTTCAGGTGTACCCAGGTTGAGGTTCCTGTAAGCAGTGCAGCCCTCAATTTGGGGGTGGCTCTGTCTTATGGATTTTCAGTTTTCCCAAGGTATATTCCCTAGACTGGAAGTGCCCTTGGCTCTGTAGCTCTGTTGTTTACTTGTTTTAGGGAACACAATGCACTCCTCCAGTGAGGCAGTTGGCAACTTACATCCCGCCCATCAGCATAACAAGGCTCCCTGTTCTCCAGGGCCTGCCTTGCCTTTCTGGTTTTTACACATTTTGTGGATGTCCCTTTTGACCGGTGGGAAGTGATACTTCTTTGTAGTGCAGATTTGCATTGCCCGCTTGCTTGCTTGGCCAAAAAGGGCGTATGCGTTTTCTCCTGAATATATTCAGGAGAAAACGCATACGCCCTTTTTGGCCAAGTGCATCATTGTCGAAGTTGTGCCCCTCTTCCTGTGTTTTACAGGCGATTCCAACGTACCTCTTGAAATCTGTTTCCTGCTATTCTGCCTCGCTTTCAAGTCCGCCTCGTTGCCTTCCCTCAACAGATTTTTGGACGATAGTTGGCCTTGATTACTCTGCCAGTTTGTGAATTGCTGTGCCCCTGAGCTCCATTTTTCAACTCGTTTTTTGTGAGCTGAACGCAAGTCCAAACTTTTGGTTCAGGACCTATACTGGTTCCCGGTGGGTGGCTGAGACTTTGGTTAATTCTTCTTCCTGCCGGGAAATTAGAGTGACATGTGCCCATCCAAATGCCTAACAGCTACTCTCTCATTGGTTCTCCCTCTTCCCTTTCATCCTCTGCCAAATTGGCAACCTGTGCGAACCAGGAGCTTAAAGGGGCTGTCTCTCCAAGTTGGGAGATTGATAGGAAAGCAGTTGGAAAGTCAAACCGGAGCACCAGGAGAGGGGCCCTTCGTTGAGTTTTAGAAACCTTTCGTATTCACAGTGTGTCCATTCTCTAGGTTTCCCGTACACGTTATAGCTTTAGTAATATTCCCTTCAACCTGGAGAGCTGGGACCCATGGAATGGGTGCCATGCATTATTGCTTTAAAGGGTCTGCATTTGCTCACCCAATCTCACCAATCCTCTCAGTCGCAAGTGTCCAGCCTTATGCCACATCCAGCTGTCATTGTAGATAGGGTCATTCCAGGTTGCATCAGAGACCCTGAAGGAATTGTAAAGAATTTCCCTGTTTCTTTGTTTTGTTTTTGAAATTCCTTTTTAGAGTGGGTTTGAGCTGATTCTCGCTGCCATGTTTATGCCAGTCTAGACACACTTGATTCCCTTACAGAGACATATCAATACATAGGTTTTAAGATTCTTACTAGTCAGATCTATTCCTCTGCGGGAAATATGGGGTTTTGGGTCCCTTTCACTGAGGAAGGTGTAGGTCTTGTCTATTCCATTGTTGGGTTTTGGAACGGTACCTGTGCTTATATCAAACTCTGGTTTGATGCATCACCCCCCCTCTCCTTCCCCCTTAAGCAGGCATAGGAGTGTTTTCTAAATGTGAGACTCTGTTCTCTTGCCTAACTCAGTTCATGTGTAGCCATGTTTACAGGATCTTCCTAAGTGATATCTTATGATAAGTTTCTTTTCCTGTGTGACTTCTTTCACTTAGAATCATCGTACCTGAATCCACTCATTTTGCTGCTACTGGTCTTAGGACATTGATTTCATGGCTGAGGGATATTCCATCGTACATAAGTTCCACAATGTTTGGAACCATTTTTATATTTCCTGGGATATTTCAGGTGTACCCAGGTTGAGGTTCCTGTAAGCAGTGCAGCCCTCAATTTGGGGGTGGCTCTGTCTTATGGATTTTCAGTTTTCCCAAGGTATATTCCCTAGACTGGAAGTGCCCTTGGCTCTGTAGCTCTGTTGTTTACTTGTTTTAGGGAACACAATGCACTCCTCCAGTGAGGCAGTTGGCAACTTACATCCCGCCCATCAGCATAACAAGGCTCCCTGTTCTCCAGGGCCTGCCTTGCCTTTCTGGTTTTTACACATTTTGTGGATGTCCCTTTTGACCGGTGGGAAGTGATACTTCTTTGTAGTGCAGATTTGCATTGCCCGCTTGCTTGCTTGGCCAAAAAGGGCGTATGCGTTTTCTCCTGAATATATTCAGGAGAAAACGCATACGCCCTTTTTGGCCAAGTGCATCATTGTCGAAGTTGTGCCCCTCTTCCTGTGTTTTACAGGCGATTCCAACGTACCTCTTGAAATCTGTTTCCTGCTATTCTGCCTCGCTTTCAAGTCCGCCTCGTTGCCTTCCCTCAACAGATTTTTGGACGATAGTTGGCCTTGATTACTCTGCCAGTTTGTGAATTGCTGTGCCCCTGAGCTCCATTTTTCAACTCGTTTTTTGTGAGCTGAACGCAAGTCCAAACTTTTGGTTCAGGACCTATACTGGTTCCCGGTGGGTGGCTGAGACTTTGGTTAATTCTTCTTCCTGCCGGGAAATTAGAGTGACATGTGCCCATCCAAATGCCTAACAGCTACTCTCTCATTGGTTCTCCCTCTTCCCTTTCATCCTCTGCCAAATTGGCAACCTGTGCGAACCAGGAGCTTAAAGGGGCTGTCTCTCCAAGTTGGGAGATTGATAGGAAAGCAGTTGGAAAGTCAAACCGGAGCACCAGGAGAGGGGCCCTTCGTTGAGTTTTAGAAACCTTTCGTATTCACAGTGTGTCCATTCTCTAGGTTTCCCATACACGTTATAGCTTTAGTAATATTCCCTTCAACCTGGAGAGCTGGGACCCATGGAATGGGTGCCATGCATTATTGCTTTAAAGTGTCTGCATTTGCTCACCCAATCTCACCAATCCTCTCAGTCGCAAGTGTCCAGCCTTATGCCACATCCAGCTGTCATTGTAGATAGGGTCATTCCAGGTTGCATCAGAGACCCTGAAGGAATTGTAAAGAATTTCCCTGTTTCTTTGTTTTGTTTTTGAAATTCCTTTTTAGAGTGGGTTTGAGCTGATTCTCGCTGCCATGTTTATGCCAGTCTAGACACACTTGATTCCCTTACAGAGACATATCAATACATAGGTTTTAAGATTCTTACTAGTCAGATCTATTCCTCTGCGGGAAATATGGGGTTTTGAGTCCCTTTCACTGAGGAAGGTGTAGGTCTTGTCTATTCCATTGTTGGGTTTTGGAACGGTACCTGTGCTTATATCAAACTCTGGTTTGATGCATCACCCCCCCTCTCCTTCCCCCTTAAGCAGGCATAGGAGTGTTTTCTAAATGTGAGACTCTGTTCTCTTGCCTAACTCAGTTCATGTGTAGCCATGTTTACAGGATCTTCCTAAGTGATATCTTATGATAAGTTTCTTTTCCTGTGTGACTTCTTTCACTTAGAATCATCGTACCTGAATCCACTCATTTTGCTGCTACTGGTCTTAGGACATTGATTTCATGGCTGAGGGATATTCCATCGTACATAAGTTCCACAATGTTTGGAACCATTTTTATATTTCCTGGGATATTTCAGGTGTACCCAGGTTGAGGTTCCTGTAAGCAGTGCAGCCCTCAATTTGGGGGTGGCTCTGTCTTATGGATTTTCAGTTTTCCCAAGGTATATTCCCTAGACTGGAAGTGCCCTTGGCTCTGTAGCTCTGTTGTTTACTTGTTTTAGGGAACACAATGCACTCCTCCAGTGAGGCAGTTGGCAACTTACATCCCGCCCATCAGCATAACAAGGCTCCCTGTTCTCCAGGGCCTGCCTTGCCTTTCTGGTTTTTACACATTTTGTGGATGTCCCTTTTGACCGGTGGGAAGTGATACTTCTTTGTAGTGCAGATTTGCATTGCCCGCTTGCTTGCTTGGCCAAAAAGGGCGTATGCGTTTTCTCCTGAATATATTCAGGAGAAAACGCATACGCCCTTTTTGGCCAAGTGCATCATTGTCGAAGTTGTGCCCCTCTTCCTGTGTTTTACAGGCGATTCCAACGTACCTCTTGAAATCTGTTTCCTGCTATTCTGCCTCGCTTTCAAGTCCGCCTCGTTGCCTTCCCTCAACAGATTTTTGGACGATAGTTGGCCTTGATTACTCTGCCAGTTTGTGAATTGCTGTGCCCCTGAGCTCCATTTTTCAACTCGTTTTTTGTGAGCTGAACGCAAGTCCAAACTTTTGGTTCAGGACCTATACTGGTTCCCGGTGGGTGGCTGAGACTTTGGTTAATTCTTCTTCCTGCCGGGAAATTAGAGTGACATGTGCCCATCCAAATGCCTAACAGCTACTCTCTCATTGGTTCTCCCTCTTCCCTTTCATCCTCTGCCAAATTGGCAACCTGTGCGAACCAGGAGCTTAAAGGGGCTGTCTCTCCAAGTTGGGAGATTGATAGGAAAGCAGTTGGAAAGTCAAACCGGAGCACCAGGAGAGGGGCCCTTCGTTGAGTTTTAGAAACCTTTCGTATTCACAGTGTGTCCATTCTCTAGGTTTCCCGTACACGTTATAGCTTTAGTAATATTCCCTTCAACCTGGAGAGCTGGGACCCATGGAATGGGTGCCATGCATTATTGCTTTAAAGTGTCTGCATTTGCTCACCCAATCTCACCAATCCTCTCAGTCGCAAGTGTCCAGCCTTATGCCACATCCAGCTGTCATTGTAGATAGGGTCATTCCAGGTTGCATCAGAGACCCTGAAGGAATTGTAAAGAATTTCCCTGTTTCTTTGTTTTGTTTTTGAAATTCCTTTTTAGAGTGGGTTTGAGCTGATTCTCGCTGCCATGTTTATGCCAGTCTAGACACACTTGATTCCCTTACAGAGACATATCAATACATAGGTTTTAAGATTCTTACTAGTCAGATCTATTCCTCTGCGGGAAATATGGGGTTTTGGGTCCCTTTCACTGAGGAAGGTGTAGGTCTTGTCTATTCCATTGTTGGGTTTTGGAACGGTACCTGTGCTTATATCAAACTCTGGTTTGATGCATCACCCCCCCTCTCCTTCCCCCTTAAGCAGGCATAGGAGTGTTTACTAAATGTGAGACTCTGTTCTCTTGCCTAACTCAGTTCATGTGTAGCCATGTTTACAGGATCTTCCTAAGTGATATCTTATGATAAGTTTCTTTTCCTGTGTGACTTCTTTCACTTAGAATCATCGTACCTGAATCCACTCATTTTGCTGCTACTGGTCTTAGGACATTGATTTCATGGCTGAGGGATATTCCATCGTACATAAGTTCCACAATGTTTGGAACCATTTTTATATTTCCTGGGATATTTCAGGTGTACCCAGGTTGAGGTTCCTGTAAGCAGTGCAGCCCTCAATTTGGGGGTGGCTCTGTCTTATGGATTTTCAGTTTTCCCAAGGTATATTCCCTAGACTGGAAGTGCCCTTGGCTCTGTAGCTCTGTTGTTTACTTGTTTTAGGGAACACAATGCACTCCTCCAGTGAGGCAGTTGGCAACTTACATCCCGCCCATCAGCATAACAAGGCTCCCTGTTCTCCAGGGCCTGCCTTGCCTTTCTGGTTTTTACACATTTTGTGGATGTCCCTTTTGACCGGTGGGAAGTGATACTTCTTTGTAGTGCAGATTTGCATTGCCCGCTTGCTTGCTTGGCCAAAAAGGGCGTATGCGTTTTCTCCTGAATATATTCAGGAGAAAACGCATACGCCCTTTTTGGCCAAGTGCATCATTGTCGAAGTTGTGCCCCTCTTCCTGTGTTTTACAGGCGATTCCAACGTACCTCTTGAAATCTGTTTCCTGCTATTCTGCCTCGCTTTCAAGTCCGCCTCGTTGCCTTCCCTCAACAGATTTTTGGACGATAGTTGGCCTTGATTACTCTGCCAGTTTGTGAATTGCTGTGCCCCTGAGCTCCATTTTTCAACTCGTTTTTTGTGAGCTGAACGCAAGTCCAAACTTTTGGTTCAGGACCTATACTGGTTCCCGGTGGGTGGCTGAGACTTTGGTTAATTCTTCTTCCTGCCGGGAAATTAGAGTGACATGTGCCCATCCAAATGCCTAACAGCTACTCTCTCATTGGTTCTCCCTCTTCCCTTTCATCCTCTGCCAAATTGGCAACCTGTGCGAACCAGGAGCTTAAAGGGGCTGTCTCTCCAAGTTGGGAGATTGATAGGAAAGCAGTTGGAAAGTCAAACCGGAGCACCAGGAGAGGGGCCCTTCGTTGAGTTTTAGAAACCTTTCGTATTCACAGTGTGTCCATTCTCTAGGTTTCCCGTACACGTTATAGCTTTAGTAATATTCCCTTCAACCTGGAGAGCTGGGACCCATGGAATGGGTGCCATGCATTATTGCTTTAAAGTGTCTGCATTTGCTCACCCAATCTCACCAATCCTCTCAGTCGCAAGTGTCCAGCCTTATGCCACATCCAGCTGTCATTGTAGATAGGGTCATTCCAGGTTGCATCAGAGACCCTGAAGGAATTGTAAAGAATTTCCCTGTTTCTTTGTTTTGTTTTTGAAATTCCTTTTTAGAGTGGGTTTGAGCTGATTCTCGCTGCCATGTTTATGCCAGTCTAGACACACTTGATTCCCTTACAGAGACATATCAATACATAGGTTTTAAGATTCTTACTAGTCAGATCTATTCCTCTGCGGGAAATATGGGGTTTTGGGTCCCTTTCACTGAGGAAGGTGTAGGTCTTGTCTATTCCATAGTTGGTTTTTGGAACGGTACCTGTGCTTATATCAAACTCTGGTTTGATGCATCACCCCCCCTCTCCTTCCCCCTTAAGCAGGCATAGGAGTGTTTTCTAAATGTGAGACTCTGTTCTCTTGCCTAACTCAGTTCATGTGTAGCCATGTTTACAGGATCTTCCTAAGTGATATCTTATGATAAGTTTCTTTTCCTGTGTGACTTCTTTCACTTAGAATCATCATACCTGAATCCACTCATTTTGCTGCTACTGATCTTAGGACATTGATTTCATGGCTGAGGGATATTCCATCGTACATAAGTTCCACAATGTTTGGAACCATTTTTATATTTCCTGGGATATTTCAGGTGTACCCAGGTTGAGGTTCCTGTAAGCAGTGCAGCCCTCAATTTGGGGGTGGCTCTGTCTTATGGATTTTCAGTTTTCCCAAGGTATATTCCCTAGACTGGAAGTGCCCTTGGCTCTGTAGCTCTGTTGTTTACTTGTTTTAGGGAACACAATGCACTCCTCCAGTGAGGCAGTTGGCAACTTACATCCCGCCCATCAGCATAACAAGGCTCCCTGTTCTCCAGGGCCTGCCTTGCCTTTCTGGTTTTTACACATTTTGTGGATGTCCCTTTTGACCGGTGGGAAGTGATACTTCTTCGTAGTGCAGATTTGCATTGCCCGCTTGCTTGCTTGGCCAAAAAGGGCGTATGTGTTTTCTCCTGAATATATTCAGGAGAAAACGCATACACCCTTTTTGGCCAAGTGCATCATTGTCGAAGTTGTGCCCCTCTTCCTGTGTTTTACAGGCGATTCCAAAGTACCTCTTGAAATCTGTTTCCTGCTATTCTGCCTCGCTTTCAAGTCCGCCTCGTTGCCTTCCCTCAACAGATTTTTCGACGATAGTTGGCCTTGATTACTCTGCCAGTTTGTGAATTGCTGTGCCCCTGAGCTCCATTTTTCAACTCGTTTTTTGTGAGCTGAACGCAAGTCCAAACTTTTGGTTCAGGACCTATACTGGTTCCCGGTGGGTGGCTGAGACTTTGGTTAATTCTTCTTCCTGCCGGGAAATTAGAGTGACATGTGCCCATCCAAATGCCTAACAGCTACTCTCTCATTGGTTCTCCCTCTTCCCTTTCATCCTCTGCCAAATTGGCAACCTGTGCGAACCAGGAGCTTAAAGGGGCTGTCTCTCCAAGTTGGGAGATTGATAGGAAAGCAGTTGGAAAGTCAAACCGGAGCACCAGGAGAGGGGCCCTTCGTTGAGTTTTAGAAACCTTTCGTATTCACAGTGTGTCCATTCTCTAGGTTTCCCGTACACGTTATAGCTTTAGTAATATTCCCTTCAACCTGGAGAGCTGGGACCCATGGAATGGGTGCCATGCATTATTGCTTTAAAGGGTCTGCATTTGCTCACCCAATCTCACCAATCCTCTCAGTCGCAAGTGTCCAGCCTTATGCCACATCCAGCTGTCATTGTAGATAGGGTCATTCCAGGTTGCATCAGAGACCCTGAAGGAATTGTAAAGAATTTCCCTGTTTCTTTGTTTTGTTTTTGAAATTCCTTTTTAGAGTGGGTTTGAGCTGATTCTCGCTGCCATGTTTATGCCAGTCTAGACACACTTGATTCCCTTACAGAGACATATCAATACATAGGTTTTAAGATTCTTACTAGTCAGATCTATTCCTCTGCGGGAAATATGGGGTTTTGGGTCCCTTTCACTGAGGAAGGTGTAGGTCTTGTCTATTCCATTGTTGGGTTTTGGAACGGTACCTGTGCTTATATCAAACTCTGGTTTGATGCATCACCCCCCCTCTCCTTCCCCCTTAAGCAGGCATAGGAGTGTTTTCTAAATGTGAGACTCTGTTCTCTTGCCTAACTCAGTTCATGTGTAGCCATGTTTACAGGATCTTCCTAAGTGATATCTTATGATAAGTTTCTTTTCCTGTGTGACTTCTTTCACTTAGAATCATCGTACCTGAATCCACTCATTTTGCTGCTACTGGTCTTAGGACATTGATTTCATGGCTGAGGGATATTCCATCGTGCATAAGTTCCACAATGTTTGGAACCATTTTTATATTTCCTGGGATATTTCAGGTGTACCCAGGTTGAGGTTCCTGTAAGCAGTGCAGCCCTCAATTTGGGGGTGGCTCTGTCTTATGGATTTTCAGTTTTCCCAAGGTATATTCCCTAGACTGGAAGTGCCCTTGGCTCTGTAGCTCTGTTGTTTACTTGTTTTAGGGAACACAATGCACTCCTCCAGTGAGGCAGTTGGCAACTTACATCCCGCCCATCAGCATAACAAGGCTCCCTGTTCTCCAGGGCCTGTCTTGCCTTTCTGGTTTTTACACATTTTGTGGATGTCCCTTTTGACCGGTGGGAAGTGATACTTCTTTGTAGTGCAGATTTGCATTGCCCGCTTGCTTGCTTGGCCAAAAAGGGCGTATGCGTTTTCTCCTGAATATATTCAGGAGAAAACGCATACGCCCTTTTTGGCCAAGTGCATCATTGTCGAAGTTGTGCCCCTCTTCCTGTGCTTTACAGGCGATTCCAACGTACCTCTTGAAATCTGTTTCCTGCTATTCTGCCTCGCTTTCAAGTCCGCCTCGTTGCCTTCCCTCACCAGATTTTTGGACGATAGTTGGCCTTGATTACTCTGCCAGTTTGTGAATTGCTGTGCCCCTGAGCTCCATTTTTCAACTCGTTTTTTGTGAGCTGAACGCAAGTCCAAACTTTTGGTTCAGGACCTATACTGGTTCCCGGTGGGTGGCTGAGACTTTGGTTAATTCTTCTTCCTGCCGGGAAATTAGAGTGACATGTGCCCATCCAAATGCCTAACAGCTACTCTCTCATTGGTTCTCCCTCTTCCCTTTCATCCTCTGCCAAATTGGCAACCTGTGCGAACCAGGAGCTTAAAGGGGCTGTCTCTCCAAGTTGGGAGATTGATAGGAAAGCAGTTGGAAAGTCAAACCGGAGCACCAGGAGAGGGGCCCTTCGTTGAGTTTTAGAAACCTTTCGTATTCACAGTGTGTCCATTCTCTAGGTTTCCCGTACACGTTATAGCTTTAGTAATATTCCCTTCAACCTGGAGAGCTGGGACCCATGGAATGGGTGCCATGCATTATTGCTTTAAAGTGTCTGCATTTGCTCACCCAATCTCACCAATCCTCTCAGTCGCAAGTGTCCAGCCTTATGCCACATCCAGCTGTCATTGTAGATAGGGTCATTCCAGGTTGCATCAGAGACCCTGAAGGAATTGTAAAGAATTTCCCTGTTTCTTTGTTTTGTTTTTGAAATTCCTTTTTAGAGTGGGTTTGAGCTGATTCTCGCTGCCATGTTTATGCCAGTCTAGACACACTTGATTCCCTTACAGAGACATATCAATACATAGGTTTTAAGATTCTTACTAGTCAGATCTATTCCTCTGCGGGAAATATGGGGTTTTGGGTCCCTTTCACTGAGGAAGGTGTAGGTCTTGTCTATTCCATAGTTGGTTTTTGGAACGGTACCTGTGCTTATATCAAACTCTGGTTTGATGCATCACCCCCCCTCTCCTTCCCCCTTAAGCAGGCATAGGAGTGTTTTCTAAATGTGAGACTCTGTTCTCTTGCCTAACTCAGTTCATGTGTAGCCATGTTTACAGGATCTTCCTAAGTGATATCTTATGATAAGTTTCTTTTCCTGTGTGACTTCTTTCACTTAGAATCATCATACCTGAATCCACTCATTTTGCTGCTACTGATCTTAGGACATTGATTTCATGGCTGAGGGATATTCCATCGTACATAAGTTCCACAATGTTTGGAACCATTTTTATATTTCCTGGGATATTTCAGGTGTACCCAGGTTGAGGTTCCTGTAAGCAGTGCAGCCCTCAATTTGGGGGTGGCTCTGTCTTATGGATTTTCAGTTTTCCCAAGGTATATTCCCTAGACTGGAAGTGCCCTTGGCTCTGTAGCTCTGTTGTTTACTTGTTTTAGGGAACACAATGCACTCCTCCAGTGAGGCAGTTGGCAACTTACATCCCGCCCATCAGCATAACAAGGCTCCCTGTTCTCCAGGGCCTGCCTTGCCTTTCTGGTTTTTACACATTTTGTGGATGTCCCTTTTGACCGGTGGGAAGTGATACTTCTTCGTAGTGCAGATTTGCATTGCCCGCTTGCTTGCTTGGCCAAAAAGGGCGTATGCGTTTTCTCCTGAATATATTCAGGAGAAAACGCATACACCCTTTTTGGCCAAGTGCATCATTGTCGAAGTTGTGCCCCTCTTCCTGTGTTTTACAGGCGATTCCAACGTACCTCTTGAAATCTGTTTCCTGCTATTCTGCCTCGCTTTCAAGTCCGCCTCGTTGCCTTCCCTCAACAGATTTTTCGACGATAGTTGGCCTTGATTACTCTGCCAGTTTGTGAATTGCTGTGCCCCTGAGCTCCATTTTTCAACTCGTTTTTTGTGAGCTGAACGCAAGTCCAAACTTTTGGTTCAGGACCTATACTGGTTCCCGGTGGGTGGCTGAGACTTTGGTTAATTCTTCTTCCTGCCGGGAAATTAGAGTGACATGTGCCCATCCAAATGCCTAACAGCTACTCTCTCATTGGTTCTCCCTCTTCCCTTTCATCCTCTGCCAAATTGGCAACCTGTGCGAACCAGGAGCTTAAAGGGGCTGTCTCTCCAAGTTGGGAGATTGATAGGAAAGCAGTTGGAAAGTCAAACCGGAGCACCAGGAGAGGGGCCCTTCGTTGAGTTTTAGAAACCTTTCGTATTCACAGTGTGTCCATTCTCTAGGTTTCCCGTACACGTTATAGCTTTAGTAATATTCCCTTCAACCTGGAGAGCTGGGACCCATGGAATGGGTGCCATGCATTATTGCTTTAAAGGGTCTGCATTTGCTCACCCAATCTCACCAATCCTCTCAGTCGCAAGTGTCCAGCCTTATGCCACATCCAGCTGTCATTGTAGATAGGGTCATTCCAGGTTGCATCAGAGACCCTGAAGGAATTGTAAAGAATTTCCCTGTTTCTTTGTTTTGTTTTTGAAATTCCTTTTTAGAGTGGGTTTGAGCTGATTCTCGCTGCCATGTTTATGCCAGTCTAGACACACTTGATTCCCTTACAGAGACATATCAATACATAGGTTTTAAGATTCTTACTAGTCAGATCTATTCCTCTGCGGGAAATATGGGGTTTTGGGTCCCTTTCACTGAGGAAGGTGTAGGTCTTGTCTATTCCATTGTTGGGTTTTGGAACGGTACCTGTGCTTATATCAAACTCTGGTTTGATGCATCACCCCCCCTCTCCTTCCCCCTTAAGCAGGCATAGGAGTGTTTTCTAAATGTGAGACTCTGTTCTCTTGCCTAACTCAGTTCATGTGTAGCCATGTTTACAGGATCTTCCTAAGTGATATCTTATGATAAGTTTCTTTTCCTGTGTGACTTCTTTCACTTAGAATCATCGTACCTGAATCCACTCATTTTGCTGCTACTGGTCTTAGGACATTGATTTCATGGCTGAGGGATATTCCATCGTACATAAGTTCCACAATGTTTGGAACCATTTTTATATTTCCTGGGATATTTCAGGTGTACCCAGGTTGAGGTTCCTGTAAGCAGTGCAGCCCTCAATTTGGGGGTGGCTCTGTCTTATGGATTTTCAGTTTTCCCAAGGTATATTCCCTAGACTGGAAGTGCCCTTGGCTCTGTAGCTCTGTTGTTTACTTGTTTTAGGGAACACAATGCACTCCTCCAGTGAGGCAGTTGGCAACTTACATCCCGCCCATCAGCATAACAAGGCTCCCTGTTCTCCAGGGCCTGTCTTGCCTTTCTGGTTTTTACACATTTTGTGGATGTCCCTTTTGACCGGTGGGAAGTGATACTTCTTTGTAGTGCAGATTTGCATTGCCCGCTTGCTTGCTTGGCCAAAAAGGGCGTATGCGTTTTCTCCTGAATATATTCAGGAGAAAACGCATACGCCCTTTTTGGCCAAGTGCATCATTGTCGAAGTTGTGCCCCTCTTCCTGTGCTTTACAGGCGATTCCAACGTACCTCTTGAAATCTGTTTCCTGCTATTCTGCCTCGCTTTCAAGTCCGCCTCGTTGCCTTCCCTCACCAGATTTTTGGACGATAGTTGGCCTTGATTACTCTGCCAGTTTGTGAATTGCTGTGCCCCTGAGCTCCATTTTTCAACTCGTTTTTTGTGAGCTGAACGCAAGTCCAAACTTTTGGTTCAGGACCTATACTGGTTCCCGGTGGGTGGCTGAGACTTTGGTTAATTCTTCTTCCTGCCGGGAAATTAGAGTGACATGTGCCCATCCAAATGCCTAACAGCTACTCTCTCATTGGTTCTCCCTCTTCCCTTTCATCCTCTGCCAAATTGGCAACCTGTGCGAACCAGGAGCTTAAAGGGGCTGTCTCTCCAAGTTGGGAGATTGATAGGAAAGCAGTTGGAAAGTCAAACCGGAGCACCAGGAGAGGGGCCCTTCGTTGAGTTTTAGAAACCTTTCGTATTCACAGTGTGTCCATTCTCTAGGTTTCCCATACACGTTATAGCTTTAGTAATATTCCCTTCAACCTGGAGAGCTGGGACCCATGGAATGGGTGCCATGCATTATTGCTTTAAAGTGTCTGCATTTGCTCACCCAATCTCACCAATCCTCTCAGTCGCAAGTGTCCAGCCTTATGCCACATCCAGCTGTCATTGTAGATAGGGTCATTCCAGGTTGCATCAGAGACCCTGAAGGAATTGTAAAGAATTTCCCTGTTTCTTTGTTTTGTTTTTGAAATTCCTTTTTAGAGTGGGTTTGAGCTGATTCTCGCTGCCATGTTTATGCCAGTCTAGACACACTTGATTCCCTTACAGAGACATATCAATACATAGGTTTTAAGATTCTTACTAGTCAGATCTATTCCTCTGCGGGAAATATGGGGTTTTGAGTCCCTTTCACTGAGGAAGGTGTAGGTCTTGTCTATTCCATTGTTGGGTTTTGGAACGGTACCTGTGCTTATATCAAACTCTGGTTTGATGCATCACCCCCCCTCTCCTTCCCCCTTAAGCAGGCATAGGAGTGTTTTCTAAATGTGAGACTCTGTTCTCTTGCCTAACTCAGTTCATGTGTAGCCATGTTTACAGGATCTTCCTAAGTGATATCTTATGATAAGTTTCTTTTCCTGTGTGACTTCTTTCACTTAGAATCATCGTACCTGAATCCACTCATTTTGCTGCTACTGGTCTTAGGACATTGATTTCATGGCTGAGGGATATTCCATCGTACATAAGTTCCACAATGTTTGGAACCATTTTTATATTTCCTGGGATATTTCAGGTGTACCCAGGTTGAGGTTCCTGTAAGCAGTGCAGCCCTCAATTTGGGGGTGGCTCTGTCTTATGGATTTTCAGTTTTCCCAAGGTATATTCCCTAGACTGGAAGTGCCCTTGGCTCTGTAGCTCTGTTGTTTACTTGTTTTAGGGAACACAATGCACTCCTCCAGTGAGGCAGTTGGCAACTTACATCCCGCCCATCAGCATAACAAGGCTCCCTGTTCTCCAGGGCCTGCCTTGCCTTTCTGGTTTTTACACATTTTGTGGATGTCCCTTTTGACCGGTGGGAAGTGATACTTCTTTGTAGTGCAGATTTGCATTGCCCGCTTGCTTGCTTGGCCAAAAAGGGCGTATGCGTTTTCTCCTGAATATATTCAGGAGAAAACGCATACGCCCTTTTTGGCCAAGTGCATCATTGTCGAAGTTGTGCCCCTCTTCCTGTGTTTTACAGGCGATTCCAACGTACCTCTTGAAATCTGTTTCCTGCTATTCTGCCTCGCTTTCAAGTCCGCCTCGTTGCCTTCCCTCAACAGATTTTTGGACGATAGTTGGCCTTGATTACTCTGCCAGTTTGTGAATTGCTGTGCCCCTGAGCTCCATTTTTCAACTCGTTTTTTGTGAGCTGAACGCAAGTCCAAACTTTTGGTTCAGGACCTATACTGGTTCCCGGTGGGTGGCTGAGACTTTGGTTAATTCTTCTTCCTGCCGGGAAATTAGAGTGACATGTGCCCATCCAAATGCCTAACAGCTACTCTCTCATTGGTTCTCCCTCTTCCCTTTCATCCTCTGCCAAATTGGCAACCTGTGCGAACCAGGAGCTTAAAGGGGCTGTCTCTCCAAGTTGGGAGATTGATAGGAAAGCAGTTGGAAAGTCAAACCGGAGCACCAGGAGAGGGGCCCTTCGTTGAGTTTTAGAAACCTTTCGTATTCACAGTGTGTCCATTCTCTAGGTTTCCCGTACACGTTATAGCTTTAGTAATATTCCCTTCAACCTGGAGAGCTGGGACCCATGGAATGGGTGCCATGCATTATTGCTTTAAAGTGTCTGCATTTGCTCACCCAATCTCACCAATCCTCTCAGTCGCAAGTGTCCAGCCTTATGCCACATCCAGCTGTCATTGTAGATAGGGTCATTCCAGGTTGCATCAGAGACCCTGAAGGAATTGTAAAGAATTTCCCTGTTTCTTTGTTTTGTTTTTGAAATTCCTTTTTAGAGTGGGTTTGAGCTGATTCTCGCTGCCATGTTTATGCCAGTCTAGACACACTTGATTCCCTTACAGAGACATATCAATACATAGGTTTTAAGATTCTTACTAGTCAGATCTATTCCTCTGCGGGAAATATGGGGTTTTGGGTCCCTTTCACTGAGGAAGGTGTAGGTCTTGTCTATTCCATTGTTGGGTTTTGGAACGGTACCTGTGCTTATATCAAACTCTGGTTTGATGCATCACCCACCCTCTCCTTCCCCCTTAAGCAGGCATAGGAGTGTTTTCTAAATGTGAGACTCTGTTCTCTTGCCTAACTCAGTTCATGTGTAGCCATGTTTACAGGATCTTCCTAAGTGATATCTTATGATAAGTTTCTTTTCCTGTGTGACTTCTTTCACTTAGAATCATCGTACCTGAATCCACTCATTTTGCTGCTACTGGTCTTAGGACATTGATTTCATGGCTGAGGGATATTCCATCGTACATAAGTTCCACAATGTTTGGAACCATTTTTATATTTCCTGGGATATTTCAGGTGTACCCAGGTTGAGGTTCCTGTAAGCAGTGCAGCCCTCAATTTGGGGGTGGCTCTGTCTTATGGATTTTCAGTTTTCCCAAGGTATATTCCCTAGACTGGAAGTGCCCTTGGCTCTGTAGCTCTGTTGTTTACTTGTTTTAGGGAACACAATGCACTCCTCCAGTGAGGCAGTTGGCAACTTACATCCCGCCCATCAGCATAACAAGGCTCCCTGTTCTCCAGGGCCTGCCTTGCCTTTCTGGTTTTTACACATTTTGTGGATGTCCCTTTTGACCGGTGGGAAGTGATACTTCTTTGTAGTGCAGATTTGCATTGCCCGCTTGCTTGCTTGGCCAAAAAGGGCGTATGCGTTTTCTCCTGAATATATTCAGGAGAAAACGCATACGCCCTTTTTGGCCAAGTGCATCATTGTCGAAGTTGTGCCCCTCTTCCTGTGCTTTACAGGCGATTCCAACGTACCTCTTGAAATCTGTTTCCTGCTATTCTGCCTCGCTTTCAAGTCCGCCTCGTTGCCTTCCCTCAACAGATTTTTGGACGATAGTTGGCCTTGATTACTCTGCCAGTTTGTGAATTGCTGTGCCCCTGAGCTCCATTTTTCAACTCGTTTTTTGTGAGCTGAACGCAAGTCCAAACTTTTGGTTCAGGACCTATACTGGTTCCCGGTGGGTGGCTGAGACTTTGGTTAATTCTTCTTCCTGCCGGGAAATTAGAGTGACATGTGCCCATCCAAATGCCTAACAGCTACTCTCTCATTGGTTCTCCCTCTTCCCTTTCATCCTCTGCCAAATTGGCAACCTGTGCGAACCAGGAGCTTAAAGGGGCTGTCTCTCCAAGTTGGGAGATTGATAGGAAAGCAGTTGGAAAGTCAAACCGGAGCACCAGGAGAGGGGCCCTTCGTTGAGTTTTAGAAACCTTTCGTATTCACAGTGTGTCCATTCTCTAGGTTTCCCGTACACGTTATAGCTTTAGTAATATTCCCTTCAACCTGGAGAGCTGGGACCCATGGAATGGGTGCCATGCATTATTGCTTTAAAGTGTCTGCATTTGCTCACCCAATCTCACCAATCCTCTCAGTCGCAAGTGTCCAGCCTTATGCCACATCCAGCTGTCATTGTAGATAGGGTCATTCCAGGTTGCATCAGAGACCCTGAAGGAATTGTAAAGAATTTCCCTGTTTCTTTGTTTTGTTTTTGAAATTCCTTTTTAGAGTGGGTTTGAGCTGATTCTCGCTGCCATGTTTATGCCAGTCTAGACACACTTGATTCCCTTACAGAGACATATCAATACATAGGTTTTAAGATTCTTACTAGTCAGATCTATTCCTCTGCGGGAAATATGGGGTTTTGGGTCCCTTTCACTGAGGAAGGTGTAGGTCTTGTCTATTCCATAGTTGGTTTTTGGAACGGTACCTGTGCTTATATCAAACTCTGGTTTGATGCATCACCCCCCCTCTCCTTCCCCCTTAAGCAGGCATAGGAGTGTTTTCTAAATGTGAGACTCTGTTCTCTTGCCTAACTCAGTTCATGTGTAGCCATGTTTACAGGATCTTCCTAAGTGATATCTTATGATAAGTTTCTTTTCCTGTGTGACTTCTTTCACTTAGAATCATCATACCTGAATCCACTCATTTTGCTGCTACTGATCTTAGGACATTGATTTCATGGCTGAGGGATATTCCATCGTACATAAGTTCCACAATGTTTGGAACCATTTTTATATTTCCTGGGATATTTCAGGTGTACCCAGGTTGAGGTTCCTGTAAGCAGTGCAGCCCTCAATTTGGGGGTGGCTCTGTCTTATGGATTTTCAGTTTTCCCAAGGTATATTCCCTAGACTGGAAGTGCCCTTGGCTCTGTAGCTCTGTTGTTTACTTGTTTTAGGGAACACAATGCACTCCTCCAGTGAGGCAGTTGGCAACTTACATCCCGCCCATCAGCATAACAAGGCTCCCTGTTCTCCAGGGCCTGCCTTGCCTTTCTGGTTTTTACACATTTTGTGGATGTCCCTTTTGACCGGTGGGAAGTGATACTTCTTCGTAGTGCAGATTTGCATTGCCCGCTTGCTTGCTTGGCCAAAAAGGGCGTATGCGTTTTCTCCTGAATATATTCAGGAGAAAACGCATACACCCTTTTTGGCCAAGTGCATCATTGTCGAAGTTGTGCCCCTCTTCCTGTGTTTTACAGGCGATTCCAACGTACCTCTTGAAATCTGTTTCCTGCTATTCTGCCTCGCTTTCAAGTCCGCCTCGTTGCCTTCCCTCAACAGATTTTTCGACGATAGTTGGCCTTGATTACTCTGCCAGTTTGTGAATTGCTGTGCCCCTGAGCTCCATTTTTCAACTCGTTTTTTGTGAGCTGAACGCAAGTCCAAACTTTTGGTTCAGGACCTATACTGGTTCCCGGTGGGTGGCTGAGACTTTGGTTAATTCTTCTTCCTGCCGGGAAATTAGAGTGACATGTGCCCATCCAAATGCCTAACAGCTACTCTCTCATTGGTTCTCCCTCTTCCCTTTCATCCTCTGCCAAATTGGCAACCTGTGCGAACCAGGAGCTTAAAGGGGCTGTCTCTCCAAGTTGGGAGATTGATAGGAAAGCAGTTGGAAAGTCAAACCGGAGCACCAGGAGAGGGGCCCTTCGTTGAGTTTTAGAAACCTTTCGTATTCACAGTGTGTCCATTCTCTAGGTTTCCCGTACACGTTATAGCTTTAGTAATATTCCCTTCAACCTGGAGAGCTGGGACCCATGGAATGGGTGCCATGCATTATTGCTTTAAAGGGTCTGCATTTGCTCACCCAATCTCACCAATCCTCTCAGTCGCAAGTGTCCAGCCTTATGCCACATCCAGCTGTCATTGTAGATAGGGTCATTCCAGGTTGCATCAGAGACCCTGAAGGAATTGTAAAGAATTTCCCTGTTTCTTTGTTTTGTTTTTGAAATTCCTTTTTAGAGTGGGTTTGAGCTGATTCTCGCTGCCATGTTTATGCCAGTCTAGACACACTTGATTCCCTTACAGAGACATATCAATACATAGGTTTTAAGATTCTTACTAGTCAGATCTATTCCTCTGCGGGAAATATGGGGTTTTGGGTCCCTTTCACTGAGGAAGGTGTAGGTCTTGTCTATTCCATAGTTGGTTTTTGGAACGGTACCTGTGCTTATATCAAACTCTGGTTTGATGCATCACCCCCCCTCTCCTTCCCCCTTAAGCAGGCATAGGAGTGTTTTCTAAATGTGAGACTCTGTTCTCTTGCCTAACTCAGTTCATGTGTAGCCATGTTTACAGGATCTTCCTAAGTGATATCTTATGATAAGTTTCTTTTCCTGTGTGACTTCTTTCACTTAGAATCATCGTACCTGAATCCACTCATTTTGCTGCTACTGATCTTAGGACATTGATTTCATGGCTGAGGGATATTCCATCGTACATAAGTTCCACAATGTTTGGAACCATTTTTATATTTCCTGGGATATTTCAGGTGTACCCAGGTTGAGGTTCCTGTAAGCAGTGCAGCCCTCAATTTGGGGGTGGCTCTGTCTTATGGATTTTCAGTTTTCCCAAGGTATATTCCCTAGACTGGAAGTGCCCTTGGCTCTGTAGCTCTGTTGTTTACTTGTTTTAGGGAACACAATGCACTCCTCCAGTGAGGCAGTTGGCAACTTACATCCCGCCCATCAGCATAACAAGGCTCCCTGTTCTCCAGGGCCTGTCTTGCCTTTCTGGTTTTTACACATTTTGTGGATGTCCCTTTTGACCGGTGGGAAGTGATACTTCTTTGTAGTGCAGATTTGCATTGCCCGCTTGCTTGCTTGGCCAAAAAGGGCGTATGCGTTTTCTCCTGAATATATTCAGGAGAAAACGCATACGCCCTTTTTGGCCAAGTGCATCATTGTCGAAGTTGTGCCCCTCTTCCTGTGCTTTACAGGCGATTCCAACGTACCTCTTGAAATCTGTTTCCTGCTATTCTGCCTCGCTTTCAAGTCCGCCTCGTTGCCTTCCCTCACCAGATTTTTGGACGATAGTTGGCCTTGATTACTCTGCCAGTTTGTGAATTGCTGTGCCCCTGAGCTCCATTTTTCAACTCGTTTTTTGTGAGCTGAACGCAAGTCCAAACTTTTGGTTCAGGACCTATACTGGTTCCCGGTGGGTGGCTGAGACTTTGGTTAATTCTTCTTCCTGCCGGGAAATTAGAGTGACATGTGCCCATCCAAATGCCTAACAGCTACTCTCTCATTGGTTCTCCCTCTTCCCTTTCATCCTCTGCCAAATTGGCAACCTGTGCGAACCAGGAGCTTAAAGGGGCTGTCTCTCCAAGTTGGGAGATTGATAGGAAAGCAGTTGGAAAGTCAAACCGGAGCACCAGGAGAGGGGCCCTTCGTTGAGTTTTAGAAACCTTTCGTATTCACAGTGTGTCCATTCTCTAGGTTTCCCATACACGTTATAGCTTTAGTAATATTCCCTTCAACCTGGAGAGCTGGGACCCATGGAATGGGTGCCATGCATTATTGCTTTAAAGTGTCTGCATTTGCTCACCCAATCTCACCAATCCTCTCAGTCGCAAGTGTCCAGCCTTATGCCACATCCAGCTGTCATTGTAGATAGGGTCATTCCAGGTTGCATCAGAGACCCTGAAGGAATTGTAAAGAATTTCCCTGTTTCTTTGTTTTGTTTTTGAAATTCCTTTTTAGAGTGGGTTTGAGCTGATTCTCGCTGCCATGTTTATGCCAGTCTAGACACACTTGATTCCCTTACAGAGACATATCAATACATAGGTTTTAAGATTCTTACTAGTCAGATCTATTCCTCTGCGGGAAATATGGGGTTTTGAGTCCCTTTCACTGAGGAAGGTGTAGGTCTTGTCTATTCCATTGTTGGGTTTTGGAACGGTACCTGTGCTTATATCAAACTCTGGTTTGATGCATCACCCCCCCTCTCCTTCCCCCTTAAGCAGGCATAGGAGTGTTTTCTAAATGTGAGACTCTGTTCTCTTGCCTAACTCAGTTCATGTGTAGCCATGTTTACAGGATCTTCCTAAGTGATATCTTATGATAAGTTTCTTTTCCTGTGTGACTTCTTTCACTTAGAATCATCGTACCTGAATCCACTCATTTTGCTGCTACTGGTCTTAGGACATTGATTTCATGGCTGAGGGATATTCCATCGTACATAAGTTCCACAATGTTTGGAACCATTTTTATATTTCCTGGGATATTTCAGGTGTACCCAGGTTGAGGTTCCTGTAAGCAGTGCAGCCCTCAATTTGGGGGTGGCTCTGTCTTATGGATTTTCAGTTTTCCCAAGGTATATTCCCTAGACTGGAAGTGCCCTTGGCTCTGTAGCTCTGTTGTTTACTTGTTTTAGGGAACACAATGCACTCCTCCAGTGAGGCAGTTGGCAACTTACATCCCGCCCATCAGCATAACAAGGCTCCCTGTTCTCCAGGGCCTGCCTTGCCTTTCTGGTTTTTACACATTTTGTGGATGTCCCTTTTGACCGGTGGGAAGTGATACTTCTTTGTAGTGCAGATTTGCATTGCCCGCTTGCTTGCTTGGCCAAAAAGGGCGTATGCGTTTTCTCCTGAATATATTCAGGAGAAAACGCATACGCCCTTTTTGGCCAAGTGCATCATTGTCGAAGTTGTGCCCCTCTTCCTGTGTTTTACAGGCGATTCCAACGTACCTCTTGAAATCTGTTTCCTGCTATTCTGCCTCGCTTTCAAGTCCGCCTCGTTGCCTTCCCTCACCAGATTTTTGGACGATAGTTGGCCTTGATTACTCTGCCAGTTTGTGAATTGCTGTGCCCCTGAGCTCCATTTTTCAACTCGTTTTTTGTGAGCTGAACGCAAGTCCAAACTTTTGGTTCAGGACCTATACTGGTTCCCGGTGGGTGGCTGAGACTTTGGTTAATTCTTCTTCCTGCCGGGAAATTAGAGTGACATGTGCCCATCCAAATGCCTAACAGCTACTCTCTCATTGGTTCTCCCTCTTCCCTTTCATCCTCTGCCAAATTGGCAACCTGTGCGAACCAGGAGCTTAAAGGGGCTGTCTCTCCAAGTTGGGAGATTGATAGGAAAGCAGTTGGAAAGTCAAACCGGAGCACCAGGAGAGGGGCCCTTCGTTGAGTTTTAGAAACCTTTCGTATTCACAGTGTGTCCATTCTCTAGGTTTCCCATACACGTTATAGCTTTAGTAATATTCCCTTCAACCTGGAGAGCTGGGACCCATGGAATGGGTGCCATGCATTATTGCTTTAAAGTGTCTGCATTTGCTCACCCAATCTCACCAATCCTCTCAGTCGCAAGTGTCCAGCCTTATGCCACATCCAGCTGTCATTGTAGATAGGGTCATTCCAGGTTGCATCAGAGACCCTGAAGGAATTGTAAAGAATTTCCCTGTTTCTTTGTTTTGTTTTTGAAATTCCTTTTTAGAGTGGGTTTGAGCTGATTCTCGCTGCCATGTTTATGCCAGTCTAGACACACTTGATTCCCTTACAGAGACATATCAATACATAGGTTTTAAGATTCTTACTAGTCAGATCTATTCCTCTGCGGGAAATATGGGGTTTTGAGTCCCTTTCACTGAGGAAGGTGTAGGTCTTGTCTATTCCATTGTTGGGTTTTGGAACGGTACCTGTGCTTATATCAAACTCTGGTTTGATGCATCACCCCCCCTCTCCTTCCCCCTTAAGCAGGCATAGGAGTGTTTTCTAAATGTGAGACTCTGTTCTCTTGCCTAACTCAGTTCATGTGTAGCCATGTTTACAGGATCTTCCTAAGTGATATCTTATGATAAGTTTCTTTTCCTGTGTGACTTCTTTCACTTAGAATCATCGTACCTGAATCCACTCATTTTGCTGCTACTGGTCTTAGGACATTGATTTCATGGCTGAGGGATATTCCATCGTACATAAGTTCCACAATGTTTGGAACCATTTTTATATTTCCTGGGATATTTCAGGTGTACCCAGGTTGAGGTTCCTGTAAGCAGTGCAGCCCTCAATTTGGGGGTGGCTCTGTCTTATGGATTTTCAGTTTTCCCAAGGTATATTCCCTAGACTGGAAGTGCCCTTGGCTCTGTAGCTCTGTTGTTTACTTGTTTTAGGGAACACAATGCACTCCTCCAGTGAGGCAGTTGGCAACTTACATCCCGCCCATCAGCATAACAAGGCTCCCTGTTCTCCAGGGCCTGCCTTGCCTTTCTGGTTTTTACACATTTTGTGGATGTCCCTTTTGACCGGTGGGAAGTGATACTTCTTTGTAGTGCAGATTTGCATTGCCCGCTTGCTTGCTTGGCCAAAAAGGGCGTATGCGTTTTCTCCTGAATATATTCAGGAGAAAACGCATACGCCCTTTTTGGCCAAGTGCATCATTGTCGAAGTTGTGCCCCTCTTCCTGTGTTTTACAGGCGATTCCAACGTACCTCTTGAAATCTGTTTCCTGCTATTCTGCCTCGCTTTCAAGTCCGCCTCGTTGCCTTCCCTCAACAGATTTTTGGACGATAGTTGGCCTTGATTACTCTGCCAGTTTGTGAATTGCTGTGCCCCTGAGCTCCATTTTTCAACTCGTTTTTTGTGAGCTGAACGCAAGTCCAAACTTTTGGTTCAGGACCTATACTGGTTCCCGGTGGGTGGCTGAGACTTTGGTTAATTCTTCTTCCTGCCGGGAAATTAGAGTGACATGTGCCCATCCAAATGCCTAACAGCTACTCTCTCATTGGTTCTCCCTCTTCCCTTTCATCCTCTGCCAAATTGGCAACCTGTGCGAACCAGGAGCTTAAAGGGGCTGTCTCTCCAAGTTGGGAGATTGATAGGAAAGCAGTTGGAAAGTCAAACCGGAGCACCAGGAGAGGGGCCCTTCGTTGAGTTTTAGAAACCTTTCGTATTCACAGTGTGTCCATTCTCTAGGTTTCCCGTACACGTTATAGCTTTAGTAATATTCCCTTCAACCTGGAGAGCTGGGACCCATGGAATGGGTGCCATGCATTATTGCTTTAAAGTGTCTGCATTTGCTCACCCAATCTCACCAATCCTCTCAGTCGCAAGTGTCCAGCCTTATGCCACATCCAGCTGTCATTGTAGATAGGGTCATTCCAGGTTGCATCAGAGACCCTGAAGGAATTGTAAAGAATTTCCCTGTTTCTTTGTTTTGTTTTTGAAATTCCTTTTTAGAGTGGGTTTGAGCTGATTCTCGCTGCCATGTTTATGCCAGTCTAGACACACTTGATTCCCTTACAGAGACATATCAATACATAGGTTTTAAGATTCTTACTAGTCAGATCTATTCCTCTGCGGGAAATATGGGGTTTTGGGTCCCTTTCACTGAGGAAGGTGTAGGTCTTGTCTATTCCATTGTTGGGTTTTGGAACGGTACCTGTGCTTATATCAAACTCTGGTTTGATGCATCACCCCCCCTCTCCTTCCCCCTTAAGCAGGCATAGGAGTGTTTTCTAAATGTGAGACTCTGTTCTCTTGCCTAACTCAGTTCATGTGTAGCCATGTTTACAGGATCTTCCTAAGTGATATCTTATGATAAGTTTCTTTTCCTGTGTGACTTCTTTCACTTAGAATCATCGTACCTGAATCCACTCATTTTGCTGCTACTGGTCTTAGGACATTGATTTCATGGCTGAGGGATATTCCATCGTACATAAGTTCCACAATGTTTGGAACCATTTTTATATTTCCTGGGATATTTCAGGTGTACCCAGGTTGAGGTTCCTGTAAGCAGTGCAGCCCTCAATTTGGGGGTGGCTCTGTCTTATGGATTTTCAGTTTTCCCAAGGTATATTCCCTAGACTGGAAGTGCCCTTGGCTCTGTAGCTCTGTTGTTTACTTGTTTTAGGGAACACAATGCACTCCTCCAGTGAGGCAGTTGGCAACTTACATCCCGCCCATCAGCATAACAAGGCTCCCTGTTCTCCAGGGCCTGCCTTGCCTTTCTGGTTTTTACACATTTTGTGGATGTCCCTTTTGACCGGTGGGAAGTGATACTTCTTTGTAGTGCAGATTTGCATTGCCCGCTTGCTTGCTTGGCCAAAAAGGGCGTATGCGTTTTCTCCTGAATATATTCAGGAGAAAACGCATACGCCCTTTTTGGCCAAGTGCATCATTGTCGAAGTTGTGCCCCTCTTCCTGTGTTTTACAGGCAATTCCAACGTACCTCTTGAAATCTGTTTCCTGCTATTCTGCCTCGCTTTCAAGTCCGCCTCGTTGCCTTCCCTCAACAGATTTTTGGATGATAGTTGGCCTTGATTACTCTGCCAGTTTGTGAATTGCTGTGCCCCTGAGCTCCATTTTTCAACTCGTTTTTTGTGAGCTGAACGCAAGTCCAAACTTTTGGTTCAGGACCTATACTGGTTCCCGGTGGGTGGCTGAGACTTTGGTTAATTCTTCTTCCTGCCGGGAAATTAGAGTGACATGTGCCCATCCAAATGCCTAACAGCTACTCTCTCATTGGTTCTCCCTCTTCCCTTTCATCCTCTGCCAAATTGGCAACCTGTGCGAACCAGGAGCTTAAAGGGGCTGTCTCTCCAAGTTGGGAGATTGATAGGAAAGCAGTTGGAAAGTCAAACCGGAGCACCAGGAGAGGGGCCCTTCGTTGAGTTTTAGAAACCTTTCGTATTCACAGTGTGTCCATTCTCTAGGTTTCCCGTACACGTTATAGCTTTAGTAATATTCCCTTCAACCTGGAGAGCTGGGACCCATGGAATGGGTGCCATGCATTATTGCTTTAAAGTGTCTGCATTTGCTCACCCAATCTCACCAATCCTCTCAGTCGCAAGTGTCCAGCCTTATGCCACATCCAGCTGTCATTGTAGATAGGGTCATTCCAGGTTGCATCAGAGACCCTGAAGGAATTGTAAAGAATTTCCCTGTTTCTTTGTTTTGTTTTTGAAATTCCTTTTTAGAGTGGGTTTGAGCTGATTCTCGCTGCCATGTTTATGCCAGTCTAGACACACTTGATTCCCTTACAGAGACATATCAATACATAGGTTTTAAGATTCTTACTAGTCAGATCTATTCCTCTGCGGGAAATATGGGGTTTTGGGTCCCTTTCACTGAGGAAGGTGTAGGTCTTGTCTATTCCATAGTTGGTTTTTGGAACGGTACCTGTGCTTATATCAAACTCTGGTTTGATGCATCACCCCCCCTCTCCTTCCCCCTTAAGCAGGCATAGGAGTGTTTTCTAAATGTGAGACTCTGTTCTCTTGCCTAACTCAGTTCATGTGTAGCCATGTTTACAGGATCTTCCTAAGTGATATCTTATGATAAGTTTCTTTTCCTGTGTGACTTCTTTCACTTAGAATCATCATACCTGAATCCACTCATTTTGCTGCTACTGATCTTAGGACATTGATTTCATGGCTGAGGGATATTCCATCGTACATAAGTTCCACAATGTTTGGAACCATTTTTATATTTCCTGGGATATTTCAGGTGTACCCAGGTTGAGGTTCCTGTAAGCAGTGCAGCCCTCAATTTGGGGGTGGCTCTGTCTTATGGATTTTCAGTTTTCCCAAGGTATATTCCCTAGACTGGAAGTGCCCTTGGCTCTGTAGCTCTGTTGTTTACTTGTTTTAGGGAACACAATGCACTCCTCCAGTGAGGCAGTTGGCAACTTACATCCCGCCCATCAGCATAACAAGGCTCCCTGTTCTCCAGGGCCTGCCTTGCCTTTCTGGTTTTTACACATTTTGTGGATGTCCCTTTTGACCGGTGGGAAGTGATACTTCTTCGTAGTGCAGATTTGCATTGCCCGCTTGCTTGCTTGGCCAAAAAGGGCGTATGCGTTTTCTCCTGAATATATTCAGGAGAAAACGCATACACCCTTTTTGGCCAAGTGCATCATTGTCGAAGTTGTGCCCCTCTTCCTGTGTTTTACAGGCGATTCCAACGTACCTCTTGAAATCTGTTTCCTGCTATTCTGCCTCGCTTTCAAGTCCGCCTCGTTGCCTTCCCTCAACAGATTTTTCGACGATAGTTGGCCTTGATTACTCTGCCAGTTTGTGAATTGCTGTGCCCCTGAGCTCCATTTTTCAACTCGTTTTTTGTGAGCTGAACGCAAGTCCAAACTTTTGGTTCAGGACCTATACTGGTTCCCGGTGGGTGGCTGAGACTTTGGTTAATTCTTCTTCCTGCCGGGAAATTAGAGTGACATGTGCCCATCCAAATGCCTAACAGCTACTCTCTCATTGGTTCTCCCTCTTCCCTTTCATCCTCTGCCAAATTGGCAACCTGTGCGAACCAGGAGCTTAAAGGGGCTGTCACTCCAAGTTGGGAGATTGATAGGAAAGCAGTTGGAAAGTCAAACCGGAGCACCAGGAGAGGGGCCCTTCGTTGAGTTTTAGAAACCTTTCGTATTCACAGTGTGTCCATTCTCTAGGTTTCCCGTACACGTTATAGCTTTAGTAATATTCCCTTCAACCTGGAGAGCTGGGACCCATGGAATGGGTGCCATGCATTATTGCTTTAAAGGGTCTGCATTTGCTCACCCAATCTCACCAATCCTCTCAGTCGCAAGTGTCCAGCCTTATGCCACATCCAGCTGTCATTGTAGATAGGGTCATTCCAGGTTGCATCAGAGACCCTGAAGGAATTGTAAAGAATTTCCCTGTTTCTTTGTTTTGTTTTTGAAATTCCTTTTTAGAGTGGGTTTGAGCTGATTCTCGCTGCCATGTTTATGCCAGTCTAGACACACTTGATTCCCTTACAGAGACATATCAATACATAGGTTTTAAGATTCTTACTAGTCAGATCTATTCCTCTGCGGGAAATATGGGGTTTTGGGTCCCTTTCACTGAGGAAGGTGTAGGTCTTGTCTATTCCATAGTTGGTTTTTGGAACAGTACCTGTGCTTATATCAAACTCTGGTTTGATGCATCACCCCCCCTCTCCTTCCCCCTTAAGCAGGCATAGGAGTGTTTTCTAAATGTGAGACTCTGTTCTCTTGCCTAACTCAGTTCATGTGTAGCCATGTTTACAGGATCTTCCTAAGTGATATCTTATGATAAGTTTCTTTTCCTGTGTGACTTCTTTCACTTAGAATCATCGTACCTGAATCCACTCATTTTGCTGCTACTGGTCTTAGGACATTGATTTCATGGCTGAGGGATATTCCATCGTACATAAGTTCCACAATGTTTGGAACCATTTTTATATTTCCTGGGATATTTCAGGTGTACCCAGGTTGAGGTTCCTGTAAGCAGTGCAGCCCTCAATTTGGGGGTGGCTCTGTCTTATGGATTTTCAGTTTTCCCAAGGTATATTCCCTAGACTGGAAGTGCCCTTGGCTCTGTAGCTCTGTTGTTTACTTGTTTTAGGGAACACAATGCACTCCTCCAGTGAGGCAGTTGGCAACTTACATCCCGCCCATCAGCATAACAAGGCTCCCTGTTCTCCAGGGCCTGCCTTGCCTTTCTGGTTTTTACACATTTTGTGGATGTCCCTTTTGACCGGTGGGAAGTGATACTTCTTTGTAGTGCAGATTTGCATTGCCCGCTTGCTTGCTTGGCCAAAAAGGGCGTATGCGTTTTCTCCTGAATATATTCAGGAGAAAACGCATACGCCCTTTTTGGCCAAGTGCATCATTGTCGAAGTTGTGCCCCTCTTCCTGTGTTTTACAGGCGATTCCAACGTACCTCTTGAAATCTGTTTCCTGCTATTCTGCCTCGCTTTCAAGTCCGCCTCGTTGCCTTCCCTCACCAGATTTTTGGACGATAGTTGGCCTTGATTACTCTGCCAGTTTGTGAATTGCTGTGCCCCTGAGCTCCATTTTTCAACTCGTTTTTTGTGAGCTGAACGCAAGTCCAAACTTTTGGTTCAGGACCTATACTGGTTCCCGGTGGGTGGCTGAGACTTTGGTTAATTCTTCTTCCTGCCGGGAAATTAGAGTGACATGTGCCCATCCAAATGCCTAACAGCTACTCTCTCATTGGTTCTCCCTCTTCCCTTTCATCCTCTGCCAAATTGGCAACCTGTGCGAACCAGGAGCTTAAAGGGGCTGTCTCTCCAAGTTGGGAGATTGATAGGAAAGCAGTTGGAAAGTCAAACCGGAGCACCAGGAGAGGGGCCCTTCGTTGAGTTTTAGAAACCTTTCGTATTCACAGTGTGTCCATTCTCTAGGTTTCCCGTACACGTTATAGCTTTAGTAATATTCCCTTCAACCTGGAGAGCTGGGACCCATGGAATGGGTGCCATGCATTATTGCTTTAAAGTGTCTGCATTTGCTCACCCAATCTCACCAATCCTCTCAGTCGCAAGTGTCCAGCCTTATGCCACATCCAGCTGTCATTGTAGATAGGGTCATTCCAGGTTGCATCAGAGACCCTGAAGGAATTGTAAAGAATTTCCCTGTTTCTTTGTTTTGTTTTTGAAATTCCTTTTTAGAGTGGGTTTGAGCTGATTCTCGCTGCCATGTTTATGCCAGTCTAGACACACTTGATTCCCTTACAGAGACATATCAATACATAGGTTTTAAGATTCTTACTAGTCAGATCTATTCCTCTGCGGGAAATATGGGGTTTTGGGTCCCTTTCACTGAGGAAGGTGTAGGTCTTGTCTATTCCATTGTTGGGTTTTGGAACGGTACCTGTGCTTATATCAAACTCTGGTTTGATGCATCACCCCCCCTCTCCTTCCCCCTTAAGCAGGCATAGGAGTGTTTTCTAAATGTGAGACTCTGTTCTCTTGCCTAACTCAGTTCATGTGTAGCCATGTTTACAGGATCTTCCTAAGTGATATCTTATGATAAGTTTCTTTTCCTGTGTGACTTCTTTCACTTAGAATCATCGTACCTGAATCCACTCATTTTGCTGCTACTGGTCTTAGGACATTGATTTCATGGCTGAGGGATATTCCATCGTACATAAGTTCCACAATGTTTGGAACCATTTTTATATTTCCTGGGATATTTCAGGTGTACCCAGGTTGAGGTTCCTGTAAGCAGTGCAGCCCTCAATTTGGGGGTGGCTCTGTCTTATGGATTTTCAGTTTTCCCAAGGTATATTCCCTAGACTGGAAGTGCCCTTGGCTCTGTAGCTCTGTTGTTTACTTGTTTTAGGGAACACAATGCACTCCTCCAGTGAGGCAGTTGGCAACTTACATCCCGCCCATCAGCATAACAAGGCTCCCTGTTCTCCAGGGCCTGCCTTGCCTTTCTGGTTTTTACACATTTTGTGGATGTCCCTTTTGACCGGTGGGAAGTGATACTTCTTTGTAGTGCAGATTTGCATTGCCCGCTTGCTTGCTTGGCCAAAAAGGGCGTATGCGTTTTCTCCTGAATATATTCAGGAGAAAACGCATACGCCCTTTTTGGCCAAGTGCATCATTGTCGAAGTTGTGCCCCTCTTCCTGTGTTTTACAGGCGATTCCAACGTACCTCTTGAAATCTGTTTCCTGCTATTCTGCCTCGCTTTCAAGTCCGCCTCGTTGCCTTCCCTCAACAGATTTTTGGACGATAGTTGGCCTTGATTACTCTGCCAGTTTGTGAATTGCTGTGCCCCTGAGCTCCATTTTTCAACTCGTTTTTTGTGAGCTGAACGCAAGTCCAAACTTTTGGTTCAGGACCTATACTGGTTCCCGGTGGGTGGCTGAGACTTTGGTTAATTCTTCTTCCTGCCGGGAAATTAGAGTGACATGTGCCCATCCAAATGCCTAACAGCTACTCTCTCATTGGTTCTCCCTCTTCCCTTTCATCCTCTGCCAAATTGGCAACCTGTGCGAACCAGGAGCTTAAAGGGGCTGTCTCTCCAAGTTGGGAGATTGATAGGAAAGCAGTTGGAAAGTCAAACCGGAGCACCAGGAGAGGGGCCCTTCGTTGAGTTTTAGAAACCTTTCGTATTCACAGTGTGTCCATTCTCTAGGTTTCCCGTACACGTTATAGCTTTAGTAATATTCCCTTCAACCTGGAGAGCTGGGACCCATGGAATGGGTGCCATGCATTATTGCTTTAAAGTGTCTGCATTTGCTCACCCAATCTCACCAATCCTCTCAGTCGCAAGTGTCCAGCCTTATGCCACATCCAGCTGTCATTGTAGATAGGGTCATTCCAGGTTGCATCAGAGACCCTGAAGGAATTGTAAAGAATTTCCCTGTTTCTTTGTTTTGTTTTTGAAATTCCTTTTTAGAGTGGGTTTGAGCTGATTCTCGCTGCCATGTTTATGCCAGTCTAGACACACTTGATTCCCTTACAGAGACATATCAATACATAGGTTTTAAGATTCTTACTAGTCAGATCTATTCCTCTGCGGGAAATATGGGGTTTTGGGTCCCTTTCACTGAGGAAGGTGTAGGTCTTGTCTATTCCATAGTTGGTTTTTGGAACGGTACCTGTGCTTATATCAAACTCTGGTTTGATGCATCACCCCCCCTCTCCTTCCCCCTTAAGCAGGCATAGGAGTGTTTTCTAAATGTGAGACTCTGTTCTCTTGCCTAACTCAGTTCATGTGTAGCCATGTTTACAGGATCTTCCTAAGTGATATCTTATGATAAGTTTCTTTTCCTGTGTGACTTCTTTCACTTAGAATCATCATACCTGAATCCACTCATTTTGCTGCTACTGATCTTAGGACATTGATTTCATGGCTGAGGGATATTCCATCGTACATAAGTTCCACAATGTTTGGAACCATTTTTATATTTCCTGGGATATTTCAGGTGTACCCAGGTTGAGGTTCCTGTAAGCAGTGCAGCCCTCAATTTGGGGGTGGCTCTGTCTTATGGATTTTCAGTTTTCCCAAGGTATATTCCCTAGATTGGAAGTGCCCTTGGCTCTGTAGCTCTGTTGTTTACTTGTTTTAGGGAACACAATGCACTCCTCCAGTGAGGCAGTTGGCAACTTACATCCCGCCCATCAGCATAACAAGGCTCCCTGTTCTCCAGGGCCTGCCTTGCCTTTCTGGTTTTTACACATTTTGTGGATGTCCCTTTTGACCGGTGGGAAGTGATACTTCTTCGTAGTGCAGATTTGCATTGCCCGCTTGCTTGCTTGGCCAAAAAGGGCGTATGCGTTTTCTCCTGAATATATTCAGGAGAAAACGCATACACCCTTTTTGGCCAAGTGCATCATTGTCGAAGTTGTGCCCCTCTTCCTGTGTTTTACAGGCGATTCCAACGTACCTCTTGAAATCTGTTTCCTGCTATTCTGCCTCGCTTTCAAGTCCGCCTCGTTGCCTTCCCTCAACAGATTTTTCGACGATAGTTGGCCTTGATTACTCTGCCAGTTTGTGAATTGCTGTGCCCCTGAGCTCCATTTTTCAACTCGTTTTTTGTGAGCTGAACGCAAGTCCAAACTTTTGGTTCAGGACCTATACTGGTTCCCGGTGGGTGGCTGAGACTTTGGTTAATTCTTCTTCCTGCCGGGAAATTAGAGTGACATGTGCCCATCCAAATGCCTAACAGCTACTCTCTCATTGGTTCTCCCTCTTCCCTTTCATCCTCTGCCAAATTGGCAACCTGTGCGAACCAGGAGCTTAAAGGGGCTGTCTCTCCAAGTTGGGAGATTGATAGGAAAGCAGTTGGAAAGTCAAACCGGAGCACCAGGAGAGGGGCCCTTCGTTGAGTTTTAGAAACCTTTCGTATTCACAGTGTGTCCATTCTCTAGGTTTCCCGTACACGTTATAGCTTTAGTAATATTCCCTTCAACCTGGAGAGCTGGGACCCATGGAATGGGTGCCATGCATTATTGCTTTAAAGGGTCTGCATTTGCTCACCCAATCTCACCAATCCTCTCAGTCGCAAGTGTCCAGCCTTATGCCACATCCAGCTGTCATTGTAGATAGGGTCATTCCAGGTTGCATCAGAGACCCTGAAGGAATTGTAAAGAATTTCCCTGTTTCTTTGTTTTGTTTTTGAAATTCCTTTTTAGAGTGGGTTTGAGCTGATTCTCGCTGCCATGTTTATGCCAGTCTAGACACACTTGATTCCCTTACAGAGACATATCAATACATAGGTTTTAAGATTCTTACTAGTCAGATCTATTCCTCTGCGGGAAATATGGGGTTTTGGGTCCCTTTCACTGAGGAAGGTGTAGGTCTTGTCTATTCCATAGTTGGTTTTTGGAACGGTACCTGTGCTTATATCAAACTCTGGTTTGATGCATCACCCCCCCTCTCCTTCCCCCTTAAGCAGGCATAGGAGTGTTTTCTAAATGTGAGACTCTGTTCTCTTGCCTAACTCAGTTCATGTGTAGCCATGTTTACAGGATCTTCCTAAGTGATATCTTATGATAAGTTTCTTTTCCTGTGTGACTTCTTTCACTTAGAATCATCGTACCTGAATCCACTCATTTTGCTGCTACTGATCTTAGGACATTGATTTCATGGCTGAGGGATATTCCATCGTACATAAGTTCCACAATGTTTGGAACCATTTTTATATTTCCTGGGATATTTCAGGTGTACCCAGGTTGAGGTTCCTGTAAGCAGTGCAGCCCTCAATTTGGGGGTGGCTCTGTCTTATGGATTTTCAGTTTTCCCAAGGTATATTCCCTAGACTGGAAGTGCCCTTGGCTCTGTAGCTCTGTTGTTTACTTGTTTTAGGGAACACAATGCACTCCTCCAGTGAGGCAGTTGGCAACTTACATCCCGCCCATCAGCATAACAAGGCTCCCTGTTCTCCAGGGCCTGTCTTGCCTTTCTGGTTTTTACACATTTTGTGGATGTCCCTTTTGACCGGTGGGAAGTGATACTTCTTTGTAGTGCAGATTTGCATTGCCCGCTTGCTTGCTTGGCCAAAAAGGGCGTATGCGTTTTCTCCTGAATATATTCAGGAGAAAACGCATACGCCCTTTTTGGCCAAGTGCATCATTGTCGAAGTTGTGCCCCTCTTCCTGTGCTTTACAGGCGATTCCAACGTACCTCTTGAAATCTGTTTCCTGCTATTCTGCCTCGCTTTCAAGTCCGCCTCGTTGCCTTCCCTCACCAGATTTTTGGACGATAGTTGGCCTTGATTACTCTGCCAGTTTGTGAATTGCTGTGCCCCTGAGCTCCATTTTTCAACTCGTTTTTTGTGAGCTGAACGCAAGTCCAAACTTTTGGTTCAGGACCTATACTGGTTCCCGGTGGGTGGCTGAGACTTTGGTTAATTCTTCTTCCTGCCGGGAAATTAGAGTGACATGTGCCCATCCAAATGCCTAACAGCTACTCTCTCATTGGTTCTCCCTCTTCCCTTTCATCCTCTGCCAAATTGGCAACCTGTGCGAACCAGGAGCTTAAAGGGGCTGTCTCTCCAAGTTGGGAGATTGATAGGAAAGCAGTTGGAAAGTCAAACCGGAGCACCAGGAGAGGGGCCCTTCGTTGAGTTTTAGAAACCTTTCGTATTCACAGTGTGTCCATTCTCTAGGTTTCCCATACACGTTATAGCTTTAGTAATATTCCCTTCAACCTGGAGAGCTGGGACCCATGGAATGGGTGCCATGCATTATTGCTTTAAAGTGTCTGCATTTGCTCACCCAATCTCACCAATCCTCTCAGTCGCAAGTGTCCAGCCTTATGCCACATCCAGCTGTCATTGTAGATAGGGTCATTCCAGGTTGCATCAGAGACCCTGAAGGAATTGTAAAGAATTTCCCTGTTTCTTTGTTTTGTTTTTGAAATTCCTTTTTAGAGTGGGTTTGAGCTGATTCTCGCTGCCATGTTTATGCCAGTCTAGACACACTTGATTCCCTTACAGAGACATATCAATACATAGGTTTTAAGATTCTTACTAGTCAGATCTATTCCTCTGCGGGAAATATGGGGTTTTGAGTCCCTTTCACTGAGGAAGGTGTAGGTCTTGTCTATTCCATTGTTGGGTTTTGGAACGGTACCTGTGCTTATATCAAACTCTGGTTTGATGCATCACCCCCCCTCTCCTTCCCCCTTAAGCAGGCATAGGAGTGTTTTCTAAATGTGAGACTCTGTTCTCTTGCCTAACTCAGTTCATGTGTAGCCATGTTTACAGGATCTTCCTAAGTGATATCTTATGATAAGTTTCTTTTCCTGTGTGACTTCTTTCACTTAGAATCATCGTACCTGAATCCACTCATTTTGCTGCTACTGGTCTTAGGACATTGATTTCATGGCTGAGGGATATTCCATCGTACATAAGTTCCACAATGTTTGGAACCATTTTTATATTTCCTGGGATATTTCAGGTGTACCCAGGTTGAGGTTCCTGTAAGCAGTGCAGCCCTCAATTTGGGGGTGGCTCTGTCTTATGGATTTTCAGTTTTCCCAAGGTATATTCCCTAGACTGGAAGTGCCCTTGGCTCTGTAGCTCTGTTGTTTACTTGTTTTAGGGAACACAATGCACTCCTCCAGTGAGGCAGTTGGCAACTTACATCCCGCCCATCAGCATAACAAGGCTCCCTGTTCTCCAGGGCCTGCCTTGCCTTTCTGGTTTTTACACATTTTGTGGATGTCCCTTTTGACCGGTGGGAAGTGATACTTCTTTGTAGTGCAGATTTGCATTGCCCGCTTGCTTGCTTGGCCAAAAAGGGCGTATGCGTTTTCTCCTGAATATATTCAGGAGAAAACGCATACGCCCTTTTTGGCCAAGTGCATCATTGTCGAAGTTGTGCCCCTCTTCCTGTGTTTTACAGGTGATTCCAACGTACCTCTTGAAATCTGTTTCCTGCTATTCTGCCTCGCTTTCAAGTCCGCCTCGTTGCCTTCCCTCACCAGATTTTTGGACGATAGTTGGCCTTGATTACTCTGCCAGTTTGTGAATTGCTGTGCCCCTGAGCTCCATTTTTCAACTCGTTTTTTGTGAGCTGAACGCAAGTCCAAACTTTTGGTTCAGGACCTATACTGGTTCCCGGTGGGTGGCTGAGACTTTGGTTAATTCTTCTTCCTGCCGGGAAATTAGAGTGACATGTGCCCATCCAAATGCCTAACAGCTACTCTCTCATTGGTTCTCCCTCTTCCCTTTCATCCTCTGCCAAATTGGCAACCTGTGCGAACCAGGAGCTTAAAGGGGCTGTGTCTCCAAGTTGGGAGATTGATAGGAAAGCAGTTGGAAAGTCAAACCGGAGCACCAGGAGAGGGGCCCTTCGTTGAGTTTTAGAAACCTTTCGTATTCACAGTGTGTCCATTCTCTAGGTTTCCCGTACACGTTATAGCTTTAGTAATATTCCCTTCAACCTGGAGAGCTGGGACCCATGGAATGGGTGCCATGCATTATTGCTTTAAAGGGTCTGCATTTGCTCACCCAATCTCACCAATCCTCTCAGTCGCAAGTGTCCAGCCTTATGCCACATCCAGCTGTCATTGTAGATAGGGTCATTCCAGGTTGCATCAGAGACCCTGAAGGAATTGTAAAGAATTTCCCTGTTTCTTTGTTTTGTTTTTGAAATTCCTTTTTAGAGTGGGTTTGAGCTGATTCTCGCTACCATGTTTATGCCAGTCTAGACACACTTGATTCCCTTACAGAGACATATCAATACATAGGTTTTAAGATTCTTACTAGTCAGATCTATTCCTCTGCGGGAAATATGGGGTTTTGGGTCCCTTTCACTGAGGAAGGTGTAGGTCTTGTCTATTCCATAGTTGGTTTTTGGAACGGTACCTGTGCTTATATCAAACTCTGGTTTGATGCATCACCCCCCCTCTCCTTCCCCCTTAAGCAGGCATAGGAGTGTTTTCTAAATGTGAGACTCTGTTCTCTTGCCTAACTCAGTTCATGTGTAGCCATGTTTACAGGATCTTCCTAAGTGATATCTTATGATAAGTTTCTTTTCCTGTGTGACTTCTTTCACTTAGAATCATCGTACCTGAATCCACTCATTTTGCTGCTACTGGTCTTAGGACATTGATTTCATGGCTGAGGGATATTCCATCGTACATAAGTTCCACAATGTTTGGAACCATTTTTATATTTCCTGGGATATTTCAGGTGTACCCAGGTTGAGGTTCCTGTAAGCAGTGCAGCCCTCAATTTGGGGGTGGCTCTGTCTTATGGATTTTCAGTTTTCCCAAGGTATATTCCCTAGACTGGAAGTGCCCTTGGCTCTGTAGCTCTGTTGTTTACTTGTTTTAGGGAACACAATGCACTCCTCCAGTGAGGCAGTTGGCAACTTACATCCCGCCCATCAGCATAACAAGGCTCCCTGTTCTCCAGGGCCTGTCTTGCCTTTCTGGTTTTTACACATTTTGTGGATGTCCCTTTTGACCGGTGGGAAGTGATACTTCTTTGTAGTGCAGATTTGCATTGCCCGCTTGCTTGCTTGGCCAAAAAGGGCGTATGCGTTTTCTCCTGAATATATTCAGGAGAAAACGCATACGCCCTTTTTGGCCAAGTGCATCATTGTCGATGTTGTGCCCCTCTTCCTGTGCTTTACAGGCGATTCCAACGTACCTCTTGAAATCTGTTTCCTGCTATTCTGCCTCGCTTTCAAGTCCGCCTCGTTGCCTTCCCTCACCAGATTTTTGGACGATAGTTGGCCTTGATTACTCTGCCAGTTTGTGAATTGCTGTGCCCCTGAGCTCCATTTTTCAACTCGTTTTTTGTGAGCTGAACGCAAGTCCAAACTTTTGGTTCAGGACCTATACTGGTTCCCGGTGGGTGGCTGAGACTTTGGTTAATTCTTCTTCCTGCCGGGAAATTAGAGTGACATGTGCCCATCCAAATGCCTAACAGCTACTCTCTCATTGGTTCTCCCTCTTCCCTTTCATCCTCTGCCAAATTGGCAACCTGTGCGAACCAGGAGCTTAAAGGGGCTGTCTCTCCAAGTTGGGAGATTGATAGGAAAGCAGTTGGAAAGTCAGACCGGAGCACCACGAGAGGGACTCTACGTTGAGTTTTAGAAACCTTTCGTATTCACAGTGTGTCCATTCTCTAGGTTTCCCGTACATGTTATAGCTGTAGTAATATTCCCTTCAACCTGGAGAGCTGGGACCCATGGAATGGGTGCCATGCATTATTGCTTTAAAGGGTCTGCATTTGCTCACCCAATCTCACCAATCCTCTCAGTCCCAAGTGTCCAGCCTTATGCCACATCCAGCTGTCATTGTAGATAGGGTCATTCCAGGTTGCATCAGAGACCCTGAAGGAATTGTAAAGAATTTCCCTGTTTCTTTGTTTTGTTTTTGAAATTCCTTTTTAGAGTGGGTTTGAGCTGATTCTCGCTGCCATGTTTATGCCAGTCTAGACACACTTGATTCCCTTACGGAGACATATCAATACATAGGTTTTAAGATTCTTACTAGTCAGATCTATTCCTCTGCGGGAAATATGGGGTTTTGAGTCCCTTTCACTGAGGAAGGTGTAGGTCTTGTCTATTCCATAGTTGGTTTTTGGAACGGTACCTGTGCTTATATCAAACTCTGGTTTGATGCATCACCCCCCCTCTCCTTCCCCCTTAAGCAGGCATAGGAGTGTTTTCTAAATGTGAGACTCTGTTCTCTTGCCTAACTCAGTTCATGTGTAGCCATGTTTACAGGATCTTCCTAAGTGATATCTTATGATAAGTTTCTTTTCCTGTGTGACTTCTTTCACTTAGAATCATCGTACCTGAATCCACTCATTTTGCTGCTACTGGTCTTAGGACATTGATTTCATGGCTGAGGGATATTCCATCGTACATAAGTTCCACAATGTTTGGAACCATTTTTATATTTCCTGGGATATTTCAGGTGTACCCAGGTTGAGGTTCCTGTAAGCAGTGCAGCCCTCAATTTGGGGGTGGCTCTGTCTTATGGATTTTCAGTTTTCCCAAGGTATATTCCCTAGACTGGAAGTGTCCTTGGCTCTGTAGCTCTGTTGTTTACTTGTTTTAGGGAACACAATGCACTCCTCCAGTGAGGCAGTTGGCAACTTACATCCCGCCCATCAGCATAACAAGGCTCCCTGTTCTCCAGGGCCTGCCTTGCCTTTCTGGTTTTTACACATTTTGTGGATGTCCCTTTTGACCGGTGGGAAGTGATACTTCTTTGTAGTGCAGATTTGCATTGGCCGCTTGCTTGCTTGGCCAAAAAGGGCGTATGCGTTTTCTCCTGAATATATTCAGGAGAAAACGCATACGCCCTTTTTGGCCAAGTGCATCATTGTCGAAGTTGTGCCCCTCTTCCTGTGCTTTACAGGCGATTCCAACGTACCTCTTGAAATCTGTTTCCTGCTATTCTGCCTCGCTTTCAAGTCCGCCTCGTTGCCTTCCCTCAACAGATTTTTGGACGATAGTTGGCCTTGATTACTCTGCCAGTTTGTGAATTGCTGTGCCCCTGAGCTCCATTTTTCAACTCGTTTTTTGTGAGCTGAACGCAAGTCCAAACTTTTGGTTCAGGACCTATACTGGTTCCCGGTGGCTGGCTGAGACTTTGGTTAATTCTTCTTCCTGCCGGGAAATTAGAGTGACATGTGCCCATCCAAATGCCTAACAGCTACTCTCTCATTGGTTCTCCCCCTTCCCTTTCATCCTCTGCGAAATTGGCAACCTGTGCGAACCAGGAGCTTAAAGGGGCTGTCTCTCCAGGTTGGGAGATTGATAAGAAAGCAGTTGGAAAGTCAGACCGGAGCACCACGAGAGGGACTCTTCGTTGAGTTTTAGAAACCTTTCGTATTCACAGTGTGTCCATTCTCTAGGTTTCCCGTACATGTTATAGCTGTAGTAATATTCCCTTCAACCTGGAGAGCTGGAACCCATGGAATGGGTGCCATGCATTATTGCTTTAAAGGGTCTGCATTTGCTCACCCAATCTCACCAATCCTCTCAGTCCCAAGTGTCCAGCCTTATGCCACATCCAGCTGTCATTGTAGATAGGGTCATTCCAGGTTGCATCAGAGACCCTGAAGGAATTGTAAAGAATTTCCCTGTTTCTTTGTTTTGTTTTTGAAATTCCTTTTTAGAGTGGGTTTGAGCTGATTCTCGCTGCCATGTTTATGCCAGTCTAGACACACTTGATTCCCTTACGGAGACATATCAATACATAGGTTTTAAGATTCTTACTAGTCAGATCTATTCCTCTGCGGGAAATATGGGGTTTTGAGTCCCTTTCACTGAGGAAGGTGTAGGTCTTGTCTATTCCATAGTTGGTTTTTGGAACGGTACCTGTGCTTATATCAAACTCTGGTTTGATGCATCACCCCCCCTCTCCTTCCCCCTTAAGCAGGCATAGGAGTGTTTTCTAAATGTGAGACTCTGTTCTCTTGCCTAACTCAGTTCATGTGTAGCCATGTTTACAGGATCTTCCTAAGTGATATCTTATGATAAGTTTCTTTTCCTGTGTGACTTCTTTCACTTAGAATCATCGTACCTGAATCCACTCATTTTGCTGCTACTGGTCTTAGGACATTGATTTCATGGCTGAGGGATATTCCATCGAACGTAAGTTCCACAATGTTTGGAACCATTTTTATATTTCCTGGGATATTTCAGGTGTACCCAGGTTGAGGTTCCTGTAAGCAGTGCAGCCCTCAATTTGGGGGTGGCTCTGTCTTATGGATTTTCAGTTTTCCCAAGGTATATTCCCTAGACTGGACGTGCCCTTGGCTCTGTAGCTCTGTTGTTTACTTGTTTTAGGGAACACAATGCACTCCTCCAGTGAGGCAGTTGGCAACTTACATCCCGCCCATCAGCATAACAAGGCTCCCTGTTCTCCAGGGCCTGTCTTGCCTTTCTGGTTTTTACACATTTTGTGGATGTCCCTTTTGACCGGTGGGAAGTGATACTTCTTTGTAGTGCAGATTTGCATTGCCCGCTTGCTTGCTTGGCCAAAAAGGGCGTATGCGTTTTCTCCTGAATATATTCAGGAGAAAACGCATATGCCCTTTTTGGCCAAGTGCATCATTGTCGAAGTTGTGCCCCTCTTCCTGTGCTTTACAGGCGATTCCAACGTACCTCTTGAAATCTGTTTCCTGCTATTCTGCCTCGCTTTCAAGTCCGCCTCGTTGCCTTCCCTCAACAGATTTTTGGACGATAGTTGGCCTTGATTACTCTGCCAGTTTGTGAATTGCTGTGCCCCTGAGCTCCATTTTTCAACTCGTATTTTGTGAGCTGAACGCAAGTCCAACTTTTGGTTCAGGACCTATACTGGTTCCCGGTGGGTGGCTGAGACTTTGGTTAATTCTTCTTCCTGCCGGGAAATTAGAGTGACATGTGCCCATCCAAATGCCTAACAGCTACTCTCTCATTGGTTCTCCCTCTTCCCTTTCATCCTCTGCCAAATTGGCAACCTGTGCGAACCAGGAGCTTAAAGGGGCTGTCTCTCCAAGTTGGGAGATTGATAGGAAAGCAGTTGGAAAGTCAGACCGGAGCACCACGAGAGGGACTCTTCGTTGAGTTTTAGAAACCTTTCGTATTCACAGTGTGTCCATTCTCTAGGTTTCCCGTACATGTTATAGCTGTAGTAATATTCCCTTCAACCTGGAGAGCTGGGACCCATGGAATGGGTGCCATGCATTATTGCTTTAAAGGGTCTGCATTTGCTCACCCAATCTCACCAATCCTCTCAGTCCCAAGTGTCCAGCCTTATGCCACATCCAGCTGTCATTGTAGATAGGGTCATTCCAGGTTGCATCAGAGACCCTGAAGGAATTGTAAAGAATTTCCCTGTTTCTTTGTTTTGTTTTTGAAATTCCTTTTTAGAGTGGGTTTGAGCTGATTCTCGCTGCCATGTTTATGCCAGTCTAGACACACTTGATTCCCTTACGGAGACATATCAATACATAGGTTTTAAGATTCTTACTAGTCAGATCTATTCCTCTGCGGGAAATATGGGGTTTTGAGTCCCTTTCACTGAGGAAGGTGTAGGTCTTGTCTATTCCATAGTTGGTTTTTGGAACGGTACCTGTGCTTATATCAAACTCTGGTTTGATGCATCACCCCCCCTCTCCTTCCCCCTTAAGCAGGCATAGGAGTGTTTTCTAAATGTGAGACTCTGTTCTCTTGCCTAACTCAGTTCATGTGTAGCCATGTTTACAGGATCTTCCTAAGTGATATCTTATGATAAGTTTCTTTTCCTGTGTGACTTCTTTCACTTAGAATCATCGTACCTGAATCCACTCATTTTGCTGCTACTGGTCTTAGGACATTGATTTCATGGCTGAGGGATATTCCATCGTACGTAAGTTCCACAATGTTTGGAACCATTTTTATATTTCCTGGGATATTTCAGGTGTACCCAGGTTGAGGTTCCTGTAAGCAGTGCAGCCCTCAATTTGGGGGTGGCTCTGTCTTATGGATTTTCAGTTTTCCCAAGGTATATTCCCTAGACTGGAAGTGCCCTTGGCTCTGTAGCTCTGTTGTTTACTTGTTTTAGGGAACACAATGCACTCCTCCAGTGAGGCAGTTGGCAACTTACATCCCGCCCATCAGCATAACAAGGCTCCCTGTTCTCCAGGGCCTGTCTTGCCTTTCTGGTTTTTACACATTTTGTGGATGTCCCTTTTGACCGGTGGGAAGTGATACTTCTTTGTAGTGCAGATTTGCATTGCCCGCTTGCTTGCTTGGCCAAAAAGGGCGTATGCGTTTTCTCCTGAATATATTCAGGAGAAAACGCATACGCCCTTTTTGGCCAAGTGCATCATTGTCGAAGTTGTGCCCCTCTTCCTGTGCTTTACAGGCGATTCCAACGTACCTCTTGAAATCTGTTTCCTGCTATTCTGCCTCGCTTTCAAGTCCGCCTCGTTGCCTTCCCTCAACAGATTTTTGGACGATAGTTGGCCTTGATTACTCTGCCAGTTTGTGAATTGCTGTGCCCCTGAGCTCCATTTTTCAACTCGTTTTTTGTGAGCTGAACGCAAGTCCAAACTTTTGGTTCAGGACCTCTACTGGTTCCCGGGGGCTGGCTGAGACTTTGGTTAATTCTTCTTCCTGCCGGGAAATTAGAGTGACATGTGCCCATCCAAATGCCTAACAGCTACTCTCTCATTGGTTCTCCCCCTTCCCTTTCATCCTCTGCGAAATTGGCAACCTGTGCGAACCAGGAGCTTAAAGGGGCTGTCTCTCCAAGTTGGGAGATTGATAGGAAAGCAGTTGTAAAGTCAGACCGGAGCACCAGGAGAGGGACTCTTCGTTGAGTTTTAGAAACCTTTCGTATTCACAGTGTGTCCATTCTCTAGGTTTCCCGTACATGTTATAGCTGTAGTAATATTCCCTTCAACCTGGAGAGCTGGGACCCATGGAATGGGTGCCATGCATTATTGCTTTAAAGGGTCTGCATTTGCTCACCCAATCTCACCAATCCTCTCAGTCCCAAGTGTCCAGTCTTATGCCACATCCAGCTGTCATTGTAGATAGGGTCATTCCAGGTTGCATCAGAGACCCTGAAGGAATTGTAAAGAAATTCTCTGTTTCTTTGTTTTGTTTTTGAAATTCCTTTTTAGAGTGGGTTTGAGCTGATTCTCGCTGCCATGTTTATGCCAGTCTAGACACACTTGATTCCCTTACAGAGACATATCAATACATAGGTTTTAAGATTCTTACTAGTCAGATCTATTCCTCTGCGGGAAATATGGGGTTTTGAGTCCCTTTCACTGAGGAAGGTGTAGGTCTTGTCTATTGCATAGTTGGTTTTTGGAACGGTACCTGTGCTTATATCAAACTCTGGTTTGATGCATCACCCCCCCTCTCCTTCCCCCTTAAGCAGGCATAGGAGTGTTTTCTAAATGTGAGACTCTGTTCACTTGCCTAACTCAGTTCATGTGTAGCCATGTTTACAGGATCTTCCTAAGTGATATCTTATGATAAGTTTCTTTTCCTGTGTGACTTCTTTCACTTAGAATCATCGTACCTGAATCCACTCATTTTGCTGCTACTGGTCTTAGGACATTGATTTCATGGCTGAGGGATATTCCATCGTACGTAAGTTCCACAATGTTTGGAACCATTTTTATATTTCCTGGGATATTTCAGGTGTACCCAGGTTGAGGTTCCTGTAAGCAGTGCAGCCCTCAATTTGGGGGTGGCTCTGTCTTATGGATTTTCAGTTTTCCCAAGGTATATTCCCTAGACTGGAAGTGCCCTTGGCTCTGTAGCTCTGTTGTTTACTTGTTTTAGGGAACACAATGCACTCCTCCAGTGAGGCAGTTGGCAACTTACATCCCGCCCATCAGCATAACAAGGCTCCCTGTTCTCCAGGGCCTGTCTTGCCTTTCTGGTTTTTACACATTTTGTGGATGTCCCTTTTGACCGGTGGGAAGTGATACTTCTTTGTAGTGCAGATTTGCATTGCCCGCTTGCTTGCTTGGCCAAAAAGGGCGTATGCGTATTCTCCTGAATATATTCAGGAGAAAACGCATACGCCCTTTATGGCCAAGTGCATCATTGTCGAAGTTGTGCCCCTCTTCCTGTGCTTTACAGGCGATTCCAACGTACCTCTTGAAATCTGTTTCCTGCTATTCTGCCTCGCTTTCAAGTCCGCCTCGTTGCCTTCCCTCAACAGATTTTTGGACGATAGTTGGCCTTGATTACTCTGCCAGTTTGTGAATTGCTGTGCCCCTGAGCTCCATTTTTCAACTCGTTTTTTGTGAGCTGAACGCAAGTCCAAACTTTTGGTTCAGGACCTATACTGGTTCCCGGTGGGTGGCTGAGACTTTGGTTAATTCTTCTTCCTGCCGGGAAATTAGAGTGACATGTGCCCATCCAAATGCCTAACAGCTACTCTCTCATTGGTTCTCCCCCTTCCCTTTCATCCTCTGCGAAATTGGCAACCTGTGCGAACCAGGAGCTTAAAGGGGCTGTCTCTCCAAGTTGGGAGATTGATAGGAAAGCAGTTGGAAAGTCAGACCGGCGCACCACGAGAGGGACTCTTCGTTGAGTTTTAGAAACCTTTCGTATTCACAGTGTGTCCATTCTCTAGGTTTCCCGTACATGTTATAGCTGTAGTAATATTCCCTTCAACCTGGAGAGCTGGGACCCATGGAATGGGTGCCATGCATTATTGCTTTAAAGTGTCTGCATTTGCTCACCCAATCTCACCAATCCTCTCAGTCCCAAGTGTCCAGCCTTATGCCACATCCAGCTGTCATTGTAGATAGGGTCATTCCAGGTTGCATCAGAGACCCTGAAGGAATTGTAAAGAATTTCCCTGTTTCTTTGTTTTGTTTTTGAAATTCCTTTTTAGAGTGGGTTTGAGCTGATTCTCGCTGCCATGTTTATGCCAGTCTAGACACACTTGATTCCCTTACGGAGACATATCAATACATAGGTTTTAAGATTCTTACTAGTCAGATCTATTCCTCTGCGGGAAATATGGGGTTTTGAGTCCCTTTCACTGAGGAAGGTGTAGGTCTTGTCTATTCCATAGTTGGTTTTTGGAACGGTACCTGTGCTTATATCAAACTCTGGTTTGATGCATCACCCCCCCTCTCCTTCCCCCTTAAGCAGGCATAGGAGTGTTTTCTAAATGTGAGACTCTGTTCTCTTGCCTAACTCAGTTCATGTGTAGCCATGTTTACAGGATCTTCCTAAGTGATATCTTATGATAAGTTTCTTTTCCTGTGTGACTTCTTTCACTTAGAATCATCGTACCTGAATCCACTCATTTTGCTGCTACTGGTCTTAGGACATTGATTTCATGGCTGAGGGATATTCCATCGTACATAAGTTCCACAATGTTTGGAACCATTTTTATATTTCCTGGGATATTTCAGGTGTACCCAGGTTGAGGTTCCTGTAAGCAGTGCAGCCCTCAATTTGGGGGTGGCTCTGTCTTATGGATTTTCAGTTTTCCCAAGGTATATTCCCTAGACTGGAAGTGCCCTTGGCTCTGTAGCTCTGTTGTTTACTTGTTTTAGGGAACACAATGCACTCCTCCAGTGAGGCAGTTGGCAACTTACATCCCGCCCATCAGCATAACAAGGCTCCCTGTTCTCCAGGGCCTGTCTTGCCTTTCTGGTTTTTACACATTTTGTGGATGTCCCTTTTGACCGGTGGGAAGTGATACTTCTTTGTAGTGCAGATTTGCATTGCCCGCTTGCTTGCTTGGCCAAAAAGGGCGTATGCGTTTTCTCCTGAATATAATCAGGAGAAAATGCATACGCCCTTTTTGGCCAAGTGCATCATTGTCGAAGTTGTGCCCCTCTTCCTGTGCTTTACAGGCGATTCCAACGTACCTCTTGAAATCTGTTTCCTGCTATTCTGCCTCGCTTTCAAGTCCGCCTCGTTGCCTTCCCTCACCAGATTTTTGGACGATAGTTGGCCTTGATTACTCTGCCAGTTTGTGAATTGCTGTGCCCCTGAGCTCCATTTTTCAACTCGTTTTTTGTGAGCTGAACGCAAGTCCAAACTTTTGGTTCAGGACCTATACTGGTTCCCGGTGGGTGGCTGAGACTTTGGTTAATTCTTCTTCCTGCCGGGAAATTAGAGTGACATGTGCCCATCCAAATGCCTAACAGCTACTCTCTCATTGGTTCTCCCTCTTCCCTTTCATCCTCTGCGAAATTGGCAACCTGTGCCAACCAGGAGCTTAAAGGGGCTGTCTCTCCAAGTTGGGAGATTGATAGGAAAGCAGTTGGAAAGTCAGACCGGAGCACCACGAGAGGGACTCTTCGTTGAGTTTTAGAAACCTTTCGTATTCACAGTGTGTCCATTCTCTAGGTTTCCCGTACATGTTATAGCTGTAGTAATATTCCCTTCAACCTGTAGAGCTGGGACCCATGGAATGGGTGCCATGCATTATTGCTTTAAAGGGTCTGCATTTGCTCACCCAATCTCACCAATCCTCTCAGTCCCAAGTGTCCAGCCTTATGCCACATCCAGCTGTCATTGTAGATAGGGTCATTCCAGGTTGCATCAGAGACCCTGAAGGAATTGTAAAGAATTTCCCTGTTTCTTTGTTTTGTTTTTGAAATTCCTTTTTAGAGTGGGTTTGAGCTGATTCTCGCTGCCATGTTTATGCCAGTCTAGACACACTTGATTCCCTTACGGAGACATATCAATACATAGGTTTTAAGATTCTTACTAGTCAGATCTATTCCTCTGCGGGAAATATGGGGTTTTGAGTCCCTTTCACTGAGGAAGGTGTAGGTCTTGTCTATTCCATAGTTGGTTTTTGGAACGGTACCTGTGCTTATATCAAACTCTGGTTTGATGCATCACCCACCCTCTCCTTCCCCCTTAAGCAGGCATAGGAGTGTTTTCTAAATGTGAGACTCTGTTCTCTTGCCTAACTCAGTTCATGTGTAGCCATGTTTACAGGATCTTCCTAAGTGATATCTTATGATAAGTTTCTTTTCCTGTGTGACTTCTTTCACTTAGAATCATCGTACCTGAATCCACTCATGTTGCTGCTACTGGTCTTATGACATTGATTTCATGGCTGAGGGATATTCCATCGTACGTAAGTTCCACAATGTTTGGAACCATTTTTATATTTCCTGGGATATTTCAGGTGTACCCAGGTTGAGGTTCCTGTAAGCAGTGCAGCCCTCAATTTGGGGGTGGCTCTGTCTTATGGATTTTCAGTTTTCCCAAGGTATATTCCCTAGACTGGAAGTGCCCTTGGCTCTGTAGCTCTGTTGTTTACTTGTTTTAGGGAACACAATGCACTCCTCCAGTGAGGCAGTTGGCAACTTACATCCCGCCCATCAGCATAACAAGGCTCCCTGTTCTCCAGGGCCTGTCTTGCCTTTCTGGTTTTTACACATTTTGTGGATGTCCCTTTTGACCGGTGGGAAGTGATACTTCTTTGTAGTGCAGATTTGCATTGCCCGCTTGCTTGCTTGGCCAAAAAGAGCATATGAGTTTTCTCCTGAATATATTCAGGAGAAAACGCATACGCCCTTTTTGGCCAAGTGCATCATTGTCGAAGTTGTGCCCCTCTTCCTGTGCTTTACAGGCGATTCCAACGTACCTCTTGAAATCTGTTTCCTGCTATTCTGCCTCGCTTTCAAGTCCGCCTCGTTGCCTTCCCTCAACAGATTTTTGGACGATAGTTGGCCTTGATTACTCTGCCAGTTTGTGAATTGCTGTGCCCCTGAGCTCCATTTTTCAACTCGTTTTTTGTGAGCTGAACGCAAGTCCAAACTTTTGGTTCAGGACCTATACTGGTTCCCGGTGGGTGGCTGAGACTTTGGTTAATTCTTCTTCCTGCCAGGAAATTAGAGTGACATGTGCCCAACGAAATGCCTAACAGCTACTCTCTCATTGGTTCTCCCTCTTCCCTTTCATCCTCTGCCAAATTGGCAACCTGTGTGAACCAGGAGCTTAAAGGGGCTGTCTCTCCAAGTTGGGAGATTGATAGGAAAGCAGTTGGAAAGTCAAACCGGAGCACCAGGAGAGGGACTCTTCGTTGAGTTTTAGAAACCTTTCGTATTCACAGTGTGTCCATTCTCTAGGTTTCCCGTACATGTTATAGCTTTAGTAATATTCCCTTCAACCTGGAGAGCTGGGACCCATGGAATGGGTGCCATGCATTATTGCTTTAAAGGGTCTGCATTTGCTCACCCAATCTCACCAATCCTCTCAGTCCCAAGTGTCCAGCCTTATGCCACATCCAGCTGTCATTGTAGATAGGGTCATTCCAGGTTGCATCAGAGACCCTGAAGGAATTGTAAAGAAATTCCCTGTTTCTTTGTTTTGTTTTTGAAATTCCTTTTTAGAGTGGGTTTGAGCTGATTCTCGCTGCCATGTTTATGCCAGTCTAGACACACTTGATTCCCTTACGGAGACATATCAATACATAGGTTTTAAGATTCTTACTAGTCAGATCTATTCCTCTGCGGGAAATATGGGGTTTTGAGTCCCTTTCACTGAGGAAGGTGTAGGTCTTTTCTATTCCATAGTTGGTTTTTGGAACGGTACCTGTGCTTATATCAAACTCTGGTTTGATGCATCACCCCCCCTCTCCTTCCCCCTTAAGCAGGCATAGGAGTGTTTTCTAAATGTGAGACTCTGTTCTCTTGCCTAACTCAGTTCATGTGTAGCCATGTTTACAGGATCTTCCTAAGTGATATCTTATGATAAGTTTCTTTTCCTGTGTGACTTCTTTCACTTAGAATCATCGTACCTGAATCCACTCATTTTGCTGCTACTGGTCTTAGGACATTGATTTCATGGCTGAGGGATATTCCATCGTACGTAAGTTCCACAATATTTGGAACCATTTTTATATTTCCTGGGATATTTCAGGTGTACCCAGGTTGAGGTTCCTGTAAGCAGTGCAGCCCTCAATTTGGGGGTGGCTCTGTCTTATGGATTTTCAGTTTTCCCAAGGTATATTCCCTAGACTGGAAGTGCCCTTGGCTCTGTAGCTCTGTTGTTTACTTGTTTTAGGGAACACAATGCACTCCTCCAGTGAGGCAGTTGGCAACTTACATCCCGCCCATCAGCATAACAAGGCTCCCTGTTCTCCAGGGCCTGCCTTGCCTTTCTGGTTTTTACACATTTTGTGGATGTCCCTTTTGACCGGTGGGAAGTGATACTTCTTTGTAGTGCAGATTTGCATTGCCCGCTTGCTTGCTTGGCCAAAAAGGGCGTATGCGTTTTCTCCTGAATATATTCAGGAGAAAACGCATACGCCCTTTTTGGCCAAGTGCATCATTGTCGAAGTTGTGCCCCTCTTCCTGTGCTTTACAGGCGATTCCAACGTACCTCTTGAAATCTGTTTCCTGCTATTCTGCCTCGCTTTCAAGTGCGCCTCGTTGCCTTCCCTCAACAGATTTTTGGACGATAGTTGGCCTTGATTACTCTGCCAGTTTGTGAATTGCTGTGCCCCTGAGCTCCATTTTTCAACTCGTTTTTTGTGAGCTGAACGCAAGTCCAAACTTTTGGTTCAGGACCTATACTGGTTCCCGGTGGGTGGCTGAGACTTTGGTTAATTCTTCTTCCTGCCAGGAAATTAGAGTGACATGTGCCCAACCAAATGCCTAACAGCTACTCTCTCATTGGTTCTCCCTCTTCCCTTTCATCCTCTGCCAAATTGGCAACCTGTGCGAACCAGGAGCTTAAAGGGGCTGTCTCTCCAAGTTGGGAGATTGATAGGAAAGCAGTTGGAAAGTCAAACCGGAGCACCAGGAGAGGGACTCTTCGTTGAGTTTTAGAAACCTTTCGTATTCACAGTGTGTCCATTCTCTAGGTTTCCCGTACATGTTATAGCTGTAGTAATATTCCCTTCAACCTGGAGAGCTGGGACCCATGGAATGGGTGCCATGCATTATTGCTTTAAAGGGTCTGCATTTGCTCACCCAATCTCACCAATCCTCTCAGTCCCAAGTGTCCAGCCTTATGCCACATCCAGCTGTCATTGTAGATAGGGTCATTCCAGGTTGCATCAGAGACCCTGAAGGAATTGTAAAGAATTTCCCTGTTTCTTTGTTTTGTTTTTGAAATTCCTTTTTAGAGTGGGTTTGAGCTGATTCTCGCTGCCATGTTTATGCCAGTCTAGACACACTTGATTCCCTTACGGAGACATATCAATACATAGGTTTTAAGATTCTTACTAGTCAGATCTATTCCTCTGCGGGAAATATGGGGTTTTGAGTCCCTTTCACTGAGGAAGGTGTAGGTCTTGTCTATTCCATAGTTGGTTTTTGGAACGGTACCTGTGCTTATATCAAACTCTGGTTTGATGCATCACCCCCCCTCTCCTTCCCCCTTAAGCAGGCATAGGAGTGTTTTCTAAATGTGAGACTCTGTTCTCTTGCCTAACTCAGTTCATGTGTAGCCATGTTTACAGGATCTTCCTAAGTGATATCTTATGATAAGTTTCTTTTCCTGTGTGACTTCTTTCACTTAGAATCATCGTACCTGAATCCACTCATTTTGCTGCTACTGGTCTTAGGACATTGATTTCATGGCTGAGGGATATTCCATCGTACGTAAGTTCCACAATGTTTGGAAACATTTTTATATTTCCTGGGATATTTCAGGTGTACCCAGGTTGAGGTTCCTGTAAGCAGTGCAGCCCTCAATTTGGGGCTGGCTCTGTCTTACGGATTTTCAGTTTTCCCAAGGTATATTCCCTAGACTGGACGTGCCCTTGGCTCTGTAGCTCTGTTGTTTACTTGTTTTAGGGAACACAATGCACTCCTCCAGTGAGGCAGTTGGCAACTTACATCCCGCCCATCAGCATAACAAGGCTCCCTGTTCTCCAGGGCCTGTCTTGCCTTTCTGGTTTTTACACATTTTGTGGATGTCCCTTTTGACCGGTGGGAAGTGATACTTCTTTGTAGTGCAGATTTGCATTGCCCGCTTGCTTGCTTGGCCAAAAAGGGCGTATGCGTTTTCTCCTGAATATATTCAGGAGAAAACGCATACGCCCTTTTTGGCCAAGTGCATCATTGTCGAAGTTGTGCCCCTCTTCCTGTGCTTTACAGGCGATTCCAACGTACCTCTTGAAATCTGTTTCCTGCTATTCTGCCTCGCTTTCAAGTGCGCCTCGTGGCCTTCCCTCAACAGATTTTTGGACGATAGTTGGCCTTGATTACTCTGCCAGTTTGTGAATTGCTGTGCCCCTGAGCTCCATTTTTCAACTCGTTTTTTGTGAGCTGAACGCAAGTCCAAACTTTTGGTTCAGGACCTATACTGGTTCCGGGTGGGTGGCTGAGACTTTGGTTAATTCTTCTTCCTGGCAGGAAATTAGAGTGACATGTGCCCAACCAAATGCCTAACAGCTACTCTCTCATTGGTTCTCCCTCTTCCCTTTCATCCTCTGCCAAATTGGCAACCTGTGCGAATCAGGAGCTTAAAGGGGCTGTCTCTCCAAGTTGGGAGATTGATAGGAAAGCAGTTGGAAAGTCAAACCGGAGCACCAGGAGAGGGACTCTTCGTTGAGTTTTAGAAACCTTTCGTATTCACAGTGTGTCCATTCTCTAGGTTTCCCGTACATGTTATAGCTGTAGTAATATTCCCTTCAACCTGGAGAGCTGGGACCCATGGAATGGGTGCCATGCATTATTGCTTTAAAGGGTCTGCATTTGCTCACCCAATCTCACCAATCCTCTCAGTCGCAAGTGTCCAGCCTTATGCCACATCCAGCTGTCATTGTAGATAGGGTCATTCCAGGTTGCATCAGAGACCCTGAAGGAATTGTAAAGAATTTCCCTGTTTCTTTGTTTTGTTTTTGAAATTCCTTTTTAGAGTGGGTTTGAGCTGATTCTCGCTGCCATGTTTATGCCAGTCTAGACACACTTGATTCCCTTACGGAGACATATCAATACATAGGTTTTAAGATTCTTACTAGTCAGATCTATTCCTCTGCGGGAAATATGGGGTTTTGAGTCCCTTTCACTGAGGAAGGTGTAGGTCTTGTCTATTCCATAGTTGGTTTTTGGAACGGTACCTGTGCTTATATCAAACTCTGGTTTGATGCATCACCCCCCCTCTCCTTCCCCCTTAAGCAGGCATAGGAGTGTTTTCTAAATGTGAGACTCTGTTCTCTTGCCTAACTCAGTTCATGTGTAGCCATGTTTACAGGATCTTCCTAAGTGATATCTTATGATAAGTTTCTTTTCCTGTGTGACTTCTTTCACTTAGAATCATCGTACCTGAATCCACTCATTTTGCTGCTACTGGTCTTATGACATTGATTTCATGGCTGAGGGATATTCCATCGAACGTAAGTTCCACAATGTTTGGAACCATTTTTATATTTCCTGGGATATTTCAGGTGTACCCAGGTTGAGGTTCCTGTAAGCAGTGCAGCCCTCAATTTGGGGCTGGCTCTGTCTTATGGATTTTCAGTTTTCCCAAGGTATATTCCCTAGACTGGAAGTGCCCTTGGCTCTGTAGCTCTGTTGTTTACTTGTTTTAGGGAACACAATGCACTCCTCCAGTGAGGCAATTGGCAACTTACATCCCGCCCATCAGCATAACAAGGCTCCCTGTTCTCCAGGGCCTGTCTTGCCTTTCTGGTTTTTACACATATTGTGGATGTCCCTTTTGACCGGTGGGAAGTGATACTTCTTTGTAGTGCAGATTTGCATTGCCCGCTTGCTTGCTTGGCCAAAAAGAGCGTATGCGTTTTCTCCTGAATATATTCAGGAGAAAACGCATACGCCCTGTTTGGCCAAGTGCATCATTGTCGAAGTTGTGCCCCTCTTCCTGTGCTTTACAGGCGATTCCAACGTACCTCTTGAAATCTGTTTCCTGCTATTCTGCCTCGCTTTCAAGTCCGCCTCGTTGCCTTCCCTCAACAGATTTTTGGACGATAGTTGGCCTTGATTACTCTGCCAGTTTGTGAATTGCTGTGCCCCTGAGCTCCATTTTTCAACTCGTTTTTTGTGAGCTGAACGCAAGTCCAAACTTTTGGTTCAGGACCTATACTGGTTCCCGGTGGGTGGCTGAGACTTTGGTTAATTCTCCTTCCTGCCGGGAAATTAGAGTGACATGTGCCCAACCAAATGCCTAACAGCTACTCTCTCATTGGTTCTCCCTCTTCCCTTTCATCCTCTGCCAAATTGGCAACCTGTGCGAACCAGGAGCTTAAAGGGGCTGTCTCTCCAAGTTGGGAGATTGATAGGAAAGCAGTTGGAAAGTCAAACCGGAGCACCAGGAGAGGGACTCTTCGTTGAGTTTTAGAAACCTTTCGTATTCACAGTGTGTCCATTCTCTAGGTTTCCCGTACATGTTATAGCTGTAGTAATATTCCCTTCAACCTGGAGAGCTGGGACCCATGGAATGGGTGCCATGCATTATTGCTTTAAAGGGTCTGCATTTGCTCACCCAATCTCACCAATCCTCTCAGTCCCAAGTGTCCAGCCTTATGCCACATCCAGCTGTCATTGTAGATAGGGTCATTCCAGGTTGCATCAGAGACCCTGAAGGAATTGTAAAGAATTTCCCTGTTTCTTTGTTTTGTTTTTGAAATTCCTTTTTAGAGTGGGTTTGAGCTGATTCTCGCTGCCATGTTTATGCCAGTCTAGACACACTTGATTCCCTTACGGAGACATATCAATACATAGGTTTTAAGATTCTTACTAGTCAGATCTATTCCTCTGCGGGAAATATGGGGTTTTGAGTCCCTTTCACTGAGGAAGGTGTAGGTCTTGTCTATTCCATAGTTGGTTTTTGGAACGGTACCTGTGCTTATATCAAACTCTGGTTTGATGCATCACCCCCCCTCTCCTTCCCCCTTAAGCAGGCATAGGAGTGTTTTCTAAATGTGAGACTCTGTTCTCTTGCCTAACTCAGTTCATGTGTAGCCATGTTTACAGGATCTTCCTAAGTGATATCTTATGATAAGTTTCTTTTCCTGTGTGACTTCTTTCACTTAGAATCATCGTACCTGAATCCACTCATTTTGCTGCTACTGGTCTTAGGACATTGATTTCATGGCTGAGGGATATTCCATCGTACGTAAGTTCCACAATGTTTGGAACCATTTTTATATTTCCTGGGATATTTCAGGTGTACCCAGGTTGAGGTTCCTGTAAGCAGTGCAGCCCTCAATTTGGGGCTGGCTCTGTCTTATGGATTTTCAGTTTTCCCAAGGTATATTCCCTAGACTGGAAGTGCCCTTGGCTCTGTAGCTCTGTTGTTTACTTGTTTTAGGGAACACAATGCACTCCTCCAGTGAGGCAGTTGGCAACTTACATCCCGCCCATCAGCATAACAAGGCTCCCTGTTCTCCAGGGCCTGCCTTGCCTTTCTGGTGTTTACGCATTTTGTGGATGTCCATTTTGACCGGTGGGAAGTGATACTTCTTTGTAGTGCAGATTTGCATTGCCCGCTTGCTTGCTTGGCCAAAAAGAGCGTATGCGTTTTCTCCTGAATATATTCAGGAGAAAACGCATACGCCCTTTTTGGCCAAGTGCATCATTGTCGAAGTTGTGCCCCTCTTCCTGTGCTTTACAGGCGATTCCAACGTACCTCTTGAAATCTGTTTCCTGCTATTCTGCCTCGCTTTCAAGTCCGCCTCGTTGCCTTCCCTCAACAGATTTTTGGACGATAGTTGGCCTTGATTACTCTGCCAGTTTGTGAATTGCTGTGCCCCTGAGCTCCGTTTTTCAACTCGTTTTTTGTGAGCTGAACGCAAGTCCAAACTTTTGGTTCAGGACCTATACTGGTTCCCGGTGGGTGGCTGAGACTTTGGTTAATTCTTCTTCCTGCCAGGAAATTAGAGTGACATGTGCCCAACCAAATGCCTAACAGCTACTCTCTCATTGGTTCTCCCTCTTCCCTTTCATCCTCTGCCAAATTGGCAACCTGTGCGAACCAGGAGCTTAAAGGGGCTGTCTCTCCAAGTTGGGAGATTGATAGGAAAGCAGTTGGAAAGTCAAACCGGAGCACCAGGAGAGGGACTCTTCGTTGAGTTTTAGAAACCTTTCGTATTCACAGTGTGTCCATTCTCTAGGTTTCCCGTACATGTTATAGCTGTAGTAATATTCCCTTCAACCTGGAGAGCTGGGACCCATGGAATGGGTGCCATGCATTATTGCTTTAAAGGGTCTGCATTTGCTCACCCAATCTCACCAATCCTCTCAGTCCCAAGTGTCCAGCCTTATGCCACATCCAGCTGTCATTGTAGATAGGGTCATTCCAGGTTGCATCAGAGACCCTGAAGGAATTGTAAAGAATTTCCCTGTTTCTTTGTTTTGTTTTTGAAATTCCTTTTTAGAGTGGGTTTGAGCTGATTCTCGCTGCCATGTTTATGCCAGTCTAGACACACTTGATTCCCTTACGGAGACATATCAATACATAGGTTTTAAGATTCTTACTAGTCAGATCTATTCCTCTGCGGGAAATATGGGGTTTTGAGTCCCTTTCACTGAGGAAGGTGTAGGTCTTGTCTATTCCATAGTTGGTTTTTGGAACGGTACCTGTGCTTATATCAAACTCTGGTTTGATGCATCACCCCCCCTCTCCTTCCCCCTTAAGCAGGCATAGGAGTGTTTTCTAAATGTGAGACTCTGTTCTCTTGCCTAACTCAGTTCATGTGTAGCCATGTTTACAGGATCTTCCTAAGTGATATCTTATGATAAGTTTCTTTTCCTGTGTGACTTCTTTCACTTAGAATCATCGTACCTGAATCCACTCATTTTGCTGCTACTGGTCTTAGGACATTGATTTCATGGCTGAGGGATATTCCATCGTACGTAAGTTCCACAATGTTTGGAACCATTTTTATATTTCCTGGGATATTTCAGGTGTACCCAGGTTGAGGTTCCTGTAAGCAGTGCAGCCCTCAATTTGGGGCTGGCTCTGTCTTATGGATTTTCAGTTTTCCCAAGGTATATTCCCTAGACTGGAAGTGCCCTTGGCTCTGTAGCTCTGTTGTTTACTTGTTTTAGGGAACACAATGCACTCCTCCAGTGAGGCAGTTGGCAACTTACATCCCGCCCATCAGCATAACAAGGCTCCCTGTTCTCCAGGGCCTGCCTTGCCTTTCTGGTGTTTACGCATTTTGTGGATGTCCATTTTGACCGGTGGGAAGTGATACTTCTTTGTAGTGCAGATTTGCATTGCCCGCTTGCTTGCTTGGCCAAAAAGAGCGTATGCGTTTTCTCCTGAATATATTCAGGAGAAAACGCATACGCCCTTTTTGGCCAAGTGCATCATTGTCGAAGTTGTGCCCCTCTTCCTGTGCTTTACAGGCGATTCCAACGTACCTCTTGAAATCTGTTTCCTGCTATTCTGCCTCGCTTTCAAGTCCGCCTCGTTGCCTTCCCTCAACAGATTTTTGGACGATAGTTGGCCTTGATTACTCTGCCAGTTTGTGAATTGCTGTGCCCCTGAGCTCCGTTTTTCAACTCGTTTTTTGTGAGCTGAACGCAAGTCCAAACTTTTGGTTCAGGACCTATACTGGTTCCCGGTGGGTGGCTGAGACTTTGGTTAATTCTTCTTCCTGCCAGGAAATTAGAGTGACATGTGCCCAACCAAATGCCTAACAGCTACTCTCTCATTGGTTCTCCCTCTTCCCTTTCATCCTCTGCCAAATTGGCAACCTGTGCGAACCAGGAGCTTAAAGGGGCTGTCTCTCCAAGTTGGGAGATTGATAGGAAAGCAGTTGGAAAGTCAAACCGGAGCACCAGGAGAGGGACTCTTCGTTGAGTTTTAGAAACCTTTCGTATTCACAGTGTGTCCATTCTCTAGGTTTCCCGTACATGTTATAGCTGTAGTAATATTCCCTTCAACCTGGAGAGCTGGGACCCATGGAATGGGTGCCATGCATTATTGCTTTAAAGGGTCTGCATTTGCTCACCCAATCTCACCAATCCTCTCAGTCCCAAGTGTCCAGCCTTATGCCACATCCAGCTGTCATTGTAGATAGGGTCATTCCAGGTTGCATCAGAGACCCTGAAGGAATTGTAAAGAATTTCCCTGTTTCTTTGTTTTGTTTTTGAAATTCCTTTTTAGAGTGGGTTTGAGCTGATTCTCGCTGCCATGTTTATGCCAGTCTAGACACACTTGATTCCCTTACGGAGACATATCAATACATAGGTTTTAAGATTCTTACTAGTCAGATCTATTCCTCTGCGGGAAATATGGGGTTTTGAGTCCCTTTCACTGAGGAAGGTGTAGGTCTTGTCTATTCCATAGTTGGTTTTTGGAACGGTACCTGTGCTTATATCAAACTCTGGTTTGATGCATCACCCCCCCTCTCCTTCCCCCTTAAGCAGGCATAGGAGTGTTTTCTAAATGTGAGACTCTGTTCTCTTGCCTAACTCAGTTCATGTGTAGCCATGTTTACAGGATCTTCCTAAGTGATATCTTATGATAAGTTTCTTTTCCTGTGTGACTTCTTTCACTTAGAATCATCGTACCTGAATCCACTCATTTTGCTGCTACTGGTCTTAGGACATTGATTTCATGGCTGAGGGATATTCCATCGAATGTAAGTTCCACAATGTTTGGAACCATTTTTATATTTCCTGGGATATTTCAGGTGTACCCAGGTTGAGGTTCCTGTAAGCAGTGCAGCCCTCAATTTGGGGCTGGCTCTGTCTTATGGATTTTCAGTTTTCCCAAGGTATATTCCCTAGACTGGAAGTGCCCTTGGCTCTGTAGCTCTGTTGTTTACTTGTTTTAGGGAACACAATGCACTCCTCCAGTGAGGCAGTTGGCAACTTACATCCCGCCCATCAGCATAACAAGGCTCCCTGTTCTCCAGGGCCTGCCTTGCCTTTCTGGTTTTTACACATTTTGTGGATGTCCCTTTTGACCGGTGGGAAGTGATACTTCTTTGTAGTGCAGATTTGCATTGCCCGCTTGCTTGCTTGGCCAAAAAGGGCGTATGCGTTTTCTCCTGAATATATTCAGGAGAAAACGCATACGCCCTTTTTGGCCAAGTGCATCATTGTCGAAGTTGTGCCCCTCTTCCTGTGCTTTACAGGCGATTCCAACGTACCTCTTGAAATCTGTTTCCTGCTATTCTGCCTCGCTTTCAAGTCCGCCTCGTTGCCTTCCCTCAACAGATTTTTGGACGATAGTTGGCCTTGATTACTCTGCCAGTTTGTGAATTGCTGTGCCCCTGAGCTCCATTTTTCAACTCGTTTTTTGTGAGCTGAACGCAAGTCCAAACTTTTGGTTCAGGACCTATACTGGTTCCCGGTGGGTGGCTGAGACTTTGGTTAATTCTTCTTCCTGCCAGGAAATTAGAGTGACATGTGCCCAACCAAATGCCTAACAGCTACTCTCTCATTGGTTCTCCCTCTTCCCTTTCATCCTCTGCCAAATTGGCAACCTGTGCGAACCAGGAGCTTAAAGGGGCTGTCTCTCCAAGTTGGGAGATTGATAGGAAAGCAGTTGGAAAGTCAAACCGGAGAACCAGGAGAGGGACTCTTCGTTGAGTTTTAGAAACCTTTCGTATTCACAGTGTGTCCATTCTCTAGGTTTCCCGTACATGTTATAGCTGTAGTAATATTCCCTTCAACCTGGAGAGCTGGGACCCATGGAATGGGTGCCATGCATTATTGCTTTAAAGGGTCTGCATTTGCTCACCCAATCTCACCAATCCTCTCAGTCCCAAGTGTCCAGCCTTATGCCACATCCAGCTGTCATTGTAGATAGGGTCATTCCAGGTTGCATCAGAGACCCTGAAGGAATTGTAAAGAATTTCCCTGTTTCTTTGTTTTGTTTTTGAAATTCCTTTTTAGAGTGGGTTTGAGCTGATTCTCGCTGCCATGTTTATGCCAGTCTAGACACACTTGATTCCCTTACGGAGACATATCAATACATAGGTTTTAAGATTCTTACTAGTCAGATCTATTCCTCTTCGGGAAATATGGGGTTTTGAGTCCCTTTCACTGAGGAAGGTGTAGGTCTTGTCTATTCCATAGTTGGTTTTTGGAACGGTACCTGTGCTTATATCAAACTCTGGTTTGATGCATCACCCCCCCAATCCTTCCCCCTTAAGCAGGCATAGGAGTGTTTTCTAAATGTGAGACTCTGTTCTCTTGCCTAAATCAGTTCATGTGTAGCCATGTTTACAGGATCTTCCTAAGTGATATCTTATGATAAGTTTCTTTTCCTGTGTGACTTCTTTCACTTAGAATCATCGTACCTGAATCCACTCATTTTGCTGCTACTGGTCTTAGGACATTGATTTCATGGCTGAGGGATAATCCATCGTACGTAAGTTCCACAATGTTTGGAACCATTTTTATATTTCCTGGGATATTTCAGGTGTACCCAGGTTGAGGTTCCTGTAAGCAGTGCAGCCCTCAATTTGGGGCTGGCTCTGTCTTATGGATTTTCAGTTTTCCCAAGGTATATTCCCTAGACTGGAAGTGCCCTTGGCTCTGTAGCTCTGTTGTTTACTTGTTTTAGGGAACACAATGCACTCCTCCAGTGAGGCAGTTGGCAACTTACATCCCGCCCATCAGCATAACAAGGCTCCCTGTTCTCCAGGGCCTGCCTTTCCTTTCTGGTTTTTACACATTTTGTGGATGTCCCTTTTGACCGGTGGGAAGTGATACTTCTTTGTAGTGCAGATTTGCATTGCCCGCTTGCTTGCTTGGCCAAAAAGGGCGTATGCGTTTTCTCCTGAATATATTCAGGAGAAAACGCATACGCCCTTTTTGGCCAAGTGCATCATTGTCGAAGTTGTGCCCCTCTTCCTGTGCTTTACAGGCGATTCCAACGTACCTCTTGAAATCTGTTTCCTGCTATTCTGCCTCGCTTTCAAGTCCGCCTCGTTGCCTTCCCTCAACAGGTTTTTGGACGATAGTTGGCCTTGATTACTCTGCCAGTTTGTGAATTGCTGTGCCCCTGAGCTCCATTTTTCAACTCGTTTTTTGTGAGCTGAACGCAAGTCCAAACTTTTGGTTCAGGACCTATACTGGTTCCCGGTGGGTGGCTGAGACTTTGGTTAATTCTTCTTCCTGCCAGGAAATTAGAGTGACATGTGCCCAACCAAATGCCTAACAGCTACTCTCTCATTGGTTCTCCCTCTTCCCTTTCATCCTCTGCCAAATTGGCAACCTGTGCGAACCAGGAGCTTAAAGGGGCTGTCTCTCCAAGTTGGGAGATTGATAGGAAAGCAGTTGGAAAGTCAAACCGGAGCACCAGGAGAGGGACTCTTCGTTGAGTTTTAGAAACCTTTCGTATTCACAGTGTGTCCATTCTCTCGGTTTCCCGTACATGTTATAGCTGTAGTAATGTTCCCTTCAACCTGGAGAGCTGGGACCCATGGAATGGGTGCCATGCATTATTGCTTTAAAGGGTCTGCATTTGCTCACCCAATCTCACCAATCCTCTCAGTCGCAAGTGTCCAGCCTTATGCCACATGAAGCTGTCATTGTAGATAGGGTCATTCCAGGTTGCATCAGAGACCCTGAAGGAATTGTAAAGAATTTCCCTGTTTCTTTGTTTTGTTTTTGAAATTCCTTTTTAGAGTGGGTTTGAGCTGATTCTCGCTGCCATGTTTATGCCAGTCTAGACACACTTGATTCCCTTACGGAGACATATCAATACATAGGTTTTAAGATTCTTACTAGTCAGATCTATTCCTCTGCGGGAAATATGGGGTTTTGAGTCCCTTTCACTGAGGAAGGTGTAGGTCTTGTCTATTCCATAGTTGGTTTTTGGAACGGTACCTGTGCTTATATCAAACTCTGGTTTGATTCATCACCCCCCCTCTCCTTCCCCCTTAAGCAGGCATAGGAGTGTTTTCTAAATGTGAGACTCTGTTCTCTTGCCTAACTCAGTTCGTGTGTAGCCATGTTTACAGGATCTTCCTAAGTGATATCTTATGATAAGTTTCTTTTCCTGTGTGACTTCGTTCACTTAGAATCATCGTACCTGAATCCACTCATTTTGCTGCTACTGGTCTTATGACATTGATTTCATGGCTGAGGGATATTCCATCGTACGTAAGTTCCACAATGTTTGGAACCATTTTTATATTTCCTGGGATATTTCAGGTGTACCCAGGTTGAGGTTCCTGTAAGCAGTGCAGCCCTCAATTTGGGGCTGGCTCTGTCTTATGGATTTTCAGTTTTCCCAAGGTATATTCCCTAGACTGGAAGTGCCCTTGGCTCTGTAGCTCTGTTGTTTACTTGTTTTAGGGAACACAATGCACTCCTCCAGTGAGGCAGTTGGCAACTTACATCCCGCCCATCAGCATAACAAGGCTCCCTGTTCTCCAGGGCCTGCCTTGCCTTTCTGGTTTTTACGCATTTTGTGGATGACCCTTTTGACCGGTGGGAAGTGATACTTCTTTGTAGTGCAGATTTGCATTGGCCGCTTGCTTGCTTGGCCAAAAAGGGCGTATGCGTTTTCTCCTGAATATATTCAGGAGAAAACGCATACGCCCTTTTTGGCCAAGTGCATCATTGTCGAAGTTGTGCCCCTCTTCCTGTGCTTTACAGGCGATTCCAACGTACCTCTTGAAATCTGTTTCCTGCTATTCTGCCTCGCTTTCAAGTCCGCCTCGTTGCCTTCCCTCAACAGATTTTTGGACGATAGTTGGCCTTGATTACTCTGCCAGTTTGTGAATTGCTGTGCCCCTGAGCTCCATTTTTCAACTCGTTTTTTGTGAGCTGAACGCAAGTCCAAACTTTTGGTTCAGGACCTATACTGGTTCCCGGTGGGTGGCTGAGACTTTGGTTAATTCTTCTTCCTGCCAGGAAATTAGAGTGACATGTGCCCAACCAAATGCCTAACAGCTACTCTCTCATTGGTTCTCCCTCTTCCCTTTCATCCTCTGCCAAATTGGCAACCTGTGCGAACCAGGAGCTTAAAGGGGCTGTCTCTCCAAGTTGGGAGATTGATAGGAAAGCAGTTGGAAAGTCAAACCGGAGCACCAGGAGAGGGACTCTTCGTTGAGTTTTAGAAACCTTTCGTATTCACAGTGTGTCCATTCTCTAGGTTTCCCGTACATGTTATAGCTGTAGTAATATTCCCTTCAACCTGGAGAGCTGGGACCCATGGAATGCGTGCCATGCATTATTGCTTTAAAGGGTCTGCATTTGCTCACCCAATCTCACCAATCCTCTCAGTCGCAAGTGTCCAGCCTTATGCCACATCCAGCTGTCATTGTAGATAGGGTCATTCCAGGTTGCATCAGAGACCCTGAAGGAATTGTAAAGAATTTCCCTGTTTCTTTGTTTTGTTTTTGAAATTCCTTTTTAGAGTGGGTTTGAGCTGATTCTCGCTGCCATGTTTATGCCAGTCTAGACACACTTGATTCCCTTACGGAGACATATCAATACATAGGTTTTAAGATTCTTACTAGTCAGATCTATTCCTCTGCGGGAAATATGGGGTTTTGAGTCCCTTTCACTGAGGAAGGTGTAGGTCTTGTCTATTCCATAGTTGGTTTTTGGAACGGTACCTGTGCTTATATCAAACTCTGGTTTGATGCATCACCCCCCCTCTCCTTCCCCCTTAAGCAGGCATAGGAGTGTTTTCTAAATGTGAGACTCTGTTCTCTTGCCTAACTCAGTTCATGTGTAGCCATGTTTACAGGATCTTCCTAAGTGATATCTTATGATAAGTTTCTTTTCCTGTGTGACTTCTTTCACTTAGAATCATCGTACCTGAATCCACTCATTTTGCTGCTACTGGTCTTAGGACATTGATTTCATGGCTGAGGGATATTCCATCGAATGTAAGTTCCACAATGTTTGGAACCATTTTTATATTTCCTGGGATATTTCAGGTGTACCCAGGTTGAGGTTCCTGTAAGCAGTGCAGCCCTCAATTTGGGGCTGGCTCTGTCTTATGGATTTTCAGTTTTCCCAAGGTATATTCCCTAGACTGGAAGTGCCCTTGGCTCTGTAGCTCTGTTGTTTACTTGTTTTAGGGAACACAATGCACTCCTCCAGTGAGGCAGTTGGCAACTTACATCCCGCCCATCAGCATAACAAGGCTCCCTGTTCTCCAGGGCCTGTCTTGCCTTTCTGGTTTTTACACATTTTGTGGATGTCCCTTTTGACCGGTGGGAAGTGATACTTCTTTGTAGTGCAGATTTGCATTGCCCGCTTGCTTGCTTGGCCAAAAAGGGCGTATGCGTTTTCTCCTGAATATATTCAGGAGAAAACGCATACGCCCTTTTTGGCCAAGTGCATCATTGTCGAAGTTGTGCCCCTCTTCCTGTGCTTTACAGGCGATTCCAACGTACCTCTTGAAATCTGTTTCCTGCTATTCTGCCTCGCTTTCAAGTCCGCCTCGTTGCCTTCCCTCAACAGATTTTTGGACGATAGTTGGCCTTGATTACTCTGCCAGTTTGTGAATTGCTGTGCCCCTGAGCTCCATTTTTCAACTCGTTTTTTGTGAGCTGAACGCAAGTCCAAACTTTTGGTTCAGGACCTATACTGGTTCCCGGTGGGTGGCTGAGACTTTGGTTAATTCTTCTTCCTGCCAGGAAATTAGAGTGACATGTGCCCAACCAAATGCCTAACAGCTACTCTCTCATTGGTTCTCCCTCTTCCCTTTCATCCTCTGCCAAATTGGCAACCTGTGCGAACCAGGAGCTTAAAGGGGCTGTCTCTCCAAGTTGGGAGATTGATAGGAAAGCAGTTGGAAAGTCAAACCGGAGAACCAGGAGAGGGACTCTTCGTTGAGTTTTAGAAACCTTTCGTATTCACAGTGTGTCCATTCTCTAGGTTTCCCGTACATGTTATAGCTGTAGTAATATTCCCTTCAACCTGGAGAGCTGGGACCCATGGAATGGGTGCCATGCATTATTGCTTTAAAGGGTCTGCATTTGCTCACCCAATCTCACCAATCCTCTCAGTCCCAAGTGTCCAGCCTTATGCCACATCCAGCTGTCATTGTAGATAGGGTCATTCCAGGTTGCATCAGAGACCCTGAAGGAATTGTAAAGAATTTCCCTGTTTCTTTGTTTTGTTTTTGAAATTCCTTTTTAGAGTGGGTTTGAGCTGATTCTCGCTGCCATGTTTATGCCAGTCTAGACACACTTGATTCCCTTACGGAGACATATCAATACATAGGTTTTAAGATTCTTACTAGTCAGATCTATTCCTCTGCGGGAAATATGGGGTTTTGAGTCCCTTTCACTGAGGAAGGTGTAGGTCTTGTCTATTCCATAGTTGGTTTTTGGAACGGTACCTGTGCTTATATCAAACTCTGGTTTGATGCATCACCCCCCCTCTCCTTCCCCCTTAAGCAGGCATAGGAGTGTTTTCTAAATGTGAGACTCTGTTCTCTTGCCTAACTCAGTTCATGTGTAGCCATGTTTACAGGATCTTCCTAAGTGATATCTTATGATAAGTTTCTTTTCCTGTGTGACTTCTTTCACTTAGAATCATCGTACCTGAATCCTCTCATTTTGCTGCTACTGGTCTTAGGACATTGATTTCATGGCTGAGGGATATTCCATCGTACGTAAGTTCCACAATGTTTGGAACCATTTTTATATTTCCTGGGATATTTCAGGTGTACCCAGGTTGAGGTTCCTGTAAGCAGTGCAGCCCTCAATTTGGGGCTGGCTCTGTCTTATGGATTTTCAGTTTTCCCAAGGTATATTCCCTAGACTGGAAGTGCCCTTGGCTCTGTAGCTCTGTTGTTTACTTGTTTTAGGGAACACAATGCACTCCTCCAGTGAGGCAGTTGGCAACTTACATCCCGACCATCAGCATAACAAGGCTCCCTGTTCTCCAGGGCCTGCCTTGCCTTTCTGGTTTTTACACATTTTGTGGATGTCCCTTTTGACCGGTGGGAAGTGATACTTCTTTGTAGTGCAGATTTGCATTGCCTGCTTGCTTGCTTGGCCAAAAAGCGCGTATGCGTTTTCTCCTGAATATATTCAGGAGAAAACGCATACGCCCTTTTTGGCCAAGTGCATCATTGTCGAAGTTGTGCCCCTCTTCCTGTGCTTTACAGGCGATTCCAACGTACCTCTTGAAATCTGTTTCCTGCTATTCTGCCTCGCTTTCAAGTCCGCCTCGTTGCCTTCCCTCAACAGATTTTTGGACGATAGTTGGCCTTGATTACTCTGCCAGTTTGTGAATTGCTGTGCCCCTGAGCTCCATTTTTCAACTCGTTTTTTGTGAGCTGAACGCAAGTCCAAACTTTTGGTTCAGGACCTATACTGGTTCCCGGTGGGTGGCTGAGACTTTGGTTAATTCTTCTTCCTGCCAGGAAATTAGAGTGACATGTGCCCAACCAAATGCCTAACAGCTACTCTCTCATTGGTTCTCCCTCTTCCCTTTCATCCTCTGCCAAATTGGCAACCTGTGCGAACCAGGAGCTTAAAGGGGCTGTCTCTCCAAGTTGGGAGATTGATAGGAAAGCAGTTGGAAAGTCAAACCGGAGCACCAGGAGAGGGACTCTTCGTTGAGTTTTAGAAACCTTTCGTGTTCACAGTGTGTCCATTCTCTAGGTTTCCCGTACACGTTATAGCTGTAGTAATATTCCCTTCAACCTGGAGAGCTGGGACCCATGGAATGGGTGCCATGCATTATTGCTTTAAAGGGTCTGCATTTGCTCACCCAATCTCACCAATCCTCTCAGTCCCAAGTGTCCAGCCTTATGCCACATCCAGCTGTCATTGTAGAGAGGGTCATTCCAGGTTGCATCAGAGACCCTGAAGGAATTGTAAAGAATTTCCCTGTTTCTTTGTTTTGTTTTTGAAATTCCTTTTTAGAGTGGGTTTGAGCTGATTCTCGCTGCCATGTTTATGCCAGTCTAGACACACTTGATTCCCTTACGGAGACATATCAATACATAGGTTTTAAGATTCTTACTAGTCAGATCTATTCCTCTGCGGGAAATATGGGGTTTTGAGTCCCTTTCACTGAGGAAGGTGTAGGTCTTGTCTATTCCATTGTTGGTTTTTGGAACGGTACCTGTGCTTATATCAAACTCTGGTTTGATGCATCACCCCCCCTCTCTTTCCCCCTTAAGCAGGCATAGGAGTGTTTTCTAAATGTGAGACTCTGTTCTCTTGCCTAACTCAGTTCATGTGTAGCCATGTTTACAGGATCTTCCTAAGTGATATCTTATGATAAGTTTCTTTTCCTGTGTGACTTCGTTCACTTAGAATCATCGTACCTGAATCCACTCATTTTGCTGCTACTGGTCTTATGACATTGATTTCATGGCTGAGGGATATTCCATCGAACGTAAGTTCCACAATGTTTGGAACCATTTTTATATTTCCTGGGATATTTCAGGTGTACCCAGGTTGAGGTTCCTGTAAGCAGTGCAGCCCTCAATTTGGGGCTGGCTCTGTCTTATGGATTTTCAGTTTTCCCAAGGTATATTCCCTAGACTGGAAGTGCCCTTGGCTCTGTAGCTCTGTTGTTTACTTGTTTTAGGGAACACAATGCACTCCTCCAGTGAGGCAGTTGGCAACTTACATCCCGCCCATCAGCATAACAAGGCTCCCTGTTCTCCAGGGCCTGTCTTGCCTTTCTGGTTTTTACACATTTTGTGGATGTCCCTTTTGACCGGTGGGAAGTGATACTTCTTTGTAGTGCAGATTTGCATTGCCCGCTTGCTTGCTTGGCCAAAAAGAGCGTATGCGTTTTCTCCTGAATATATTCAGGAGAAAACGCATACACCCTTTTTGGCCAAGTGCATCATTGTCGAAGTTGTGCCCCTCTTCCTGTGCTTTACAGGCGATTCCAACGTACCTCTTGAAATCTGTTTCCTGCTATTCTGCCTCGCTTTCAAGTCCGCCTCGTTGCCTTCCCTCAACAGATTTTTGGACGATAGTTGGCCTTGATTACTCTGCCAGTTTGTGAATTGCTGTGCCCCTGAGCTCCATTTTTCAACTCGTTTTTTGTGAGCTGAACGCAAGTCCAAACTTTTGGTTCAGGACCTATACTGGTTCCCGGTGGGTGGCTGAGACTTTGGTTAATTCTTCTTCCTGCCAGGAAATTAGAGTGACATGTGCCCAACCAAATGCCTAACAGCTACTCTCTCATTGGTTCTCCCTCTTCCCTTTCATCCTCTGCCAAATTGGCAACCTGTGCGAACCAGGAGCTTAAAGGGGCTGTATTTCCAAGTTGGGAGATTGATAGGAAAGCAGTTGGAAAGTCAAACCGGAGCACCAGGAGAGGGACTCTTCGTTGAGTTTTAGAAACCTTTCGTATTCACAGTGTGTCCATTCTCTAGGTTTCCCGTACATGTTATAGCTGTAGTAATATTCCCTTCAACCTGGAGAGCTGGGACCCATGGAATGGGTGCCATGCATTATTGCTTTAAAGGGTCTGCATTTGCTCACCCAATCTCACCAATCCTCTCAGTCCCAAGTGTCCAGCCTTATGCCACATCCAGCTGTCATTGTAGATAGGGTCATTCCAGGTTGCATCAGAGACCCTGAAGGAATTGTAAAGAAATTCCCTGTTTCTTTGTTTTGTTTTTGAAATTCCTTTTTAGAGTGGGTTTGAGCTGATTCTCGCTGCCATGTTTATGCCAGTCTAGACACACTTGATTCCCTTACGGAGACATATCAATACATAGGTTTTAAGATTCTTACTAGTCAGATCTATTCCTCTGCGGGAAATATGGGGTTTTGAGTCCCTTTCACTGAGGAAGGTGTAGGTCTTGTCTATTCCATAGTTGGCTTTTGGAACGGTACCTGTGCTTATATCAAACTCTGGTTTGTTGCATCACCCCCCCTCTCCTTCCCCCTTAAGCAGGCATAGGTGTGTTTTCTAAATGTGAGACTCTGTTCTCTTGCCTAACTCAGTTCATGTGTAGCCATGTTTACAGGATCTTCCTAAGTGATATCTTATGATAAGTTTCTTTTCCTGTGTGACTTCTTTCACTTAGAATCATCGTACCTGAATCCACTCATGTTGCTGCTACTGGTCTTATGACATTGATTTCATGGCTGAGGGATATTCCATCGAACATAAGTTCCACAATGTTTGGAACCATTTTTATATTTCCTGGGATATTTCAGGTGTACCCAGGTTGAGGTTCCTGTAAGCAGTGCAGCCCTCAATTTGGGGCTGGCTCTGTCTTATGGATTTTCAGTTTTCCCAAGGTATATTCCCTAGACTGGAAGTGCCCTTGGCTCTGTAGCTCTGTTGTTTACTTGTTTTAGGGAACACAATGCACTCCTCCAGTGAGGCAGTTGGCAACTTACATCCCGCCCATCAGCATAACAAGGCTCCCTGTTCTCCAGGGCCTGCCTTGCCTTTCTGGTTTTTACGCATTTTGTGGATGTCCCTTTTGACCGGTGGGAAGTGATACTTCTTTGTAGTGCAGATTTGCATTGCCCGCTTGCTTGCTTGGCCAAAAAGAGCGTATGCGTTTTCTCCTGAATATATTCAGGAGAAAACGCATACGCCCTTTTTGGCCAAGTGCATCATTGTCGAAGTTGTGCCCCTCTTCCTGTGCTTTACAGGCGATTCCAACGTACCTCTTGAAATCTGTTTCCTGCTATTCTGCCTCGCTTTCAAGTCCGCCTCGTTGCCTTCCCTCAACAGATTTTTGGACGATAGTTGGCCTTGATTACTCTGCCAGTTTGTGAATTGCTGTGCCCCTGAGCTCCGTTTTTCAACTCGTTTTTTGTGAGCTGAACGCAAGTCCAAACTTTTGGTTCAGGACCTATACTGGTTCCCGGTGGGTGGCTGAGACTTTGGTTAATTCTTCTTCCTGCCAGGAAATTAGAGTGACATGTGCCCAACCAAATGCCTAACAGCTACTCTCTCATTGGTTCTCCCTCTTCCCTTTCATCCTCTGCCAAATTGGCAACCTGTGCGAACCAGGAGCTTAAAGGGGCTGTCTCTCCAAGTTGGGAGATTGATAGGAAAGCAGTTGGAAAGTCAAACCGGAGCACCAGGAGAGGGACTCTTCGTTGAGTTTTAGAAACCTTTCGTATTCACAGTGTGTCCATTCTCTAGGTTTCCCGTACATGTTATAGCTGTAGTAATATTCCCTTCAACCTGGAGAGCTGGGACCCATGGAATGGGTGCCATGCATTATTGCTTTAAAGGGTCTGCATTTGCTCACCCAATCTCACCAATCCTCTCAGTCCCAAGTGTCCAGCCTTATGCCACATCCAGCTGTCATTGTAGATAGGGTCATTCCAGGTTGCATCAGAGACCCTGAAGGAATTGTAAAGAATTTCCCTGTTTCTTTGTTTTGTTTTTGAAATTCCTTTTTAGAGTGGGTTTGAGCTGATTCTCGCTGCCATGTTTATGCCAGTCTAGACACACTTGATTCCCTTACGGAGACATATCAATACATAGGTTTTAAGATTCTTACTAGTCAGATCTATTCCTCTGCGGGAAATATGGGGTTTTGAGTCCCTTTCACTGAGGAAGGTGTAGGTCTTGTCTATTCCATAGTTGGTTTTTGGAACGGTACCTGTGCTTATATCAAACTCTGGTTTGATGCATCACCCCCCCTCTCCTTCCCCCTTAAGCAGGCATAGGAGTGTTTTCTAAATGTGAGACTCTGTTCTCTTGCCTAACTCAGTTCATGTGTAGCCATGTTTACAGGATCTTCCTAAGTGATATCTTATGATAAGTTTCTTTTCCTGTGTGACTTCTTTCACTTAGAATCATCGTACCTGAATCCACTCATTTTGCTGCTACTGGTCTTAGGACATTGATTTCATGGCTGAGGGATATTCCATCGAATGTAAGTTCCACAATGTTTGGAACCATTTTTATATTTCCTGGGATATTTCAGGTGTACCCAGGTTGAGGTTCCTGTAAGCAGTGCAGCCCTCAATTTGGGGCTGGCTCTGTCTTATGGATTTTCAGTTTTCCCAAGGTATATTCCCTAGACTGGAAGTGCCCTTGGCTCTGTAGCTCTGTTGTTTACTTGTTTTAGGGAACACAATGCACTCCTCCAGTGAGGCAGTTGGCAACTTACATCCCGCCCATCAGCATAACAAGGCTCCCTGTTCTCCAGGGCCTGCCTTGCCTTTCTGGTTTTTACACATTTTGTGGATGTCCCTTTTGACCGGTGGGAAGTGATACTTCTTTGTAGTGCAGATTTGCATTGCCCGCTTGCTTGCTTGGCCAAAAAGGGCGTATGCGTTTTCTCCTGAATATATTCAGGAGAAAACGCATACGCCCTTTTTGGCCAAGTGCATCATTGTCGAAGTTGTGCCCCTCTTCCTGTGCTTTACAGGCGATTCCAACGTACCTCTTGAAATCTGTTTCCTGCTATTCTGCCTCGCTTTCAAGTCCGCCTCGTTGCCTTCCCTCAACAGATTTTTGGACGATAGTTGGCCTTGATTACTCTGCCAGTTTGTGAATTGCTGTGCCCCTGAGCTCCATTTTTCAACTCGTTTTTTGTGAGCTGAACGCAAGTCCAAACTTTTGGTTCAGGACCTATACTGGTTCCCGGTGGGTGGCTGAGACTTTGGTTAATTCTTCTTCCTGCCAGGAAATTAGAGTGACATGTGCCCAACCAAATGCCTAACAGCTACTCTCTCATTGGTTCTCCCTCTTCCCTTTCATCCTCTGCCAAATTGGCAACCTGTGCGAACCAGGAGCTTAAAGGGGCTGTCTCTCCAAGTTGGGAGATTGATAGGAAAGCAGTTGGAAAGTCAAACCGGAGAACCAGGAGAGGGACTCTTCGTTGAGTTTTAGAAACCTTTCGTATTCACAGTGTGTCCATTCTCTAGGTTTCCCGTACATGTTATAGCTGTAGTAATATTCCCTTCAACCTGGAGAGCTGGGACCCATGGAATGGGTGCCATGCATTATTGCTTTAAAGGGTCTGCATTTGCTCACCCAATCTCACCAATCCTCTCAGTCCCAAGTGTCCAGCCTTATGCCACATCCAGCTGTCATTGTAGATAGGGTCATTCCAGGTTGCATCAGAGACCCTGAAGGAATTGTAAAGAATTTCCCTGTTTCTTTGTTTTGTTTTTGAAATTCCTTTTTAGAGTGGGTTTGAGCTGATTCTCGCTGCCATGTTTATGCCAGTCTAGACACACTTGATTCCCTTACGGAGACATATCAATACATAGGTTTTAAGATTCTTACTAGTCAGATCTATTCCTCTTCGGGAAATATGGGGTTTTGAGTCCCTTTCACTGAGGAAGGTGTAGGTCTTGTCTATTCCATAGTTGGTTTTTGGAACGGTACCTGTGCTTATATCAAACTCTGGTTTGATGCATCACCCCCCCTCTCCTTCCCCCTTAAGCAGGCATAGGAGTGTTTTCTAAATGTGAGACTCTGTTCTCTTGCCTAAATCAGTTCATGTGTAGCCATGTTTACAGGATCTTCCTAAGTGATATCTTATGATAAGTTTCTTTTCCTGTGTGACTTCTTTCACTTAGAATCATCGTACCTGAATCCACTCATTTTGCTGCTACTGGTCTTAGGACATTGATTTCATGGCTGAGGGATAATCCATCGTACGTAAGTTCCACAATGTTTGGAACCATTTTTATATTTCCTGGGATATTTCAGGTGTACCCAGGTTGAGGTTCCTGTAAGCAGTGCAGCCCTCAATTTGGGGCTGGCTCTGTCTTATGGATTTTCAGTTTTCCCAAGGTATATTCCCTAGACTGGAAGTGCCCTTGGCTCTGTAGCTCTGTTGTTTACTTGTTTTAGGGAACACAATGCACTCCTCCAGTGAGGCAGTTGGCAACTTACATCCCGCCCATCAGCATAACAAGGCTCCCTGTTCTCCAGGGCCTGCCTTTCCTTTCTGGTTTTTACACATTTTGTGGATGTCCCTTTTGACCGGTGGGAAGTGATACTTCTTTGTAGTGCAGATTTGCATTGCCCGCTTGCTTGCTTGGCCAAAAAGGGCGTATGCGTTTTCTCCTGAATATATTCAGGAGAAAACGCATACGCCCTTTTTGGCCAAGTGCATCATTGTCGAAGTTGTGCCCCTCTTCCTGTGCTTTACAGGCGATTCCAACGTACCTCTTGAAATCTGTTTCCTGCTATTCTGCCTCGCTTTCAAGTCCGCCTCGTTGCCTTCCCTCAACAGGTTTTTGGACGATAGTTGGCCTTGATTACTCTGCCAGTTTGTGAATTGCTGTGCCCCTGAGCTCCATTTTTCAACTCGTTTTTTGTGAGCTGAACGCAAGTCCAAACTTTTGGTTCAGGACCTATACTGGTTCCCGGTGGGTGGCTGAGACTTTGGTTAATTCTTCTTCCTGCCAGGAAATTAGAGTGACATGTGCCCAACCAAATGCCTAACAGCTACTCTCTCATTGGTTCTCCCTCTTCCCTTTCATCCTCTGCCAAATTGGCAACCTGTGCGAACCAGGAGCTTAAAGGGGCTGTCTCTCCAAGTTGGGAGATTGATAGGAAAGCAGTTGGAAAGTCAAACCGGAGCACCAGGAGAGGGACTCTTCGTTGAGTTTTAGAAACCTTTCGTATTCACAGTGTGTCCATTCTCTCGGTTTCCCGTACATGTTATAGCTGTAGTAATGTTCCCTTCAACCTGGAGAGCTGGGACCCATGGAATGGGTGCCATGCATTATTGCTTTAAAGGGTCTGCATTTGCTCACCCAATCTCACCAATCCTCTCAGTCGCAAGTGTCCAGCCTTATGCCACATGAAGCTGTCATTGTAGATAGGGTCATTCCAGGTTGCATCAGAGACCCTGAAGGAATTGTAAAGAATTTCCCTGTTTCTTTGTTTTGTTTTTGAAATTCCTTTTTAGAGTGGGTTTGAGCTGATTCTCGCTGCCATGTTTATGCCAGTCTAGACACACTTGATTCCCTTACGGAGACATATCAATACATAGGTTTTAAGATTCTTACTAGTCAGATCTATTCCTCTGCGGGAAATATGGGGTTTTGAGTCCCTTTCACTGAGGAAGGTGTAGGTCTTGTCTATTCCATAGTTGGTTTTTGGAACGGTACCTGTGCTTATATCAAACTCTGGTTTGATTCATCACCCCCCCTCTCCTTCCCCCTTAAGCAGGCATAGGAGTGTTTTCTAAATGTGAGACTCTTTTCTCTTGCCTAACTCAGTTCGTGTGTAGCCATGTTTACAGGATCTTCCTAAGTGATATCTTATGATAAGTTTCTTTTCCTGTGTGACTTCGTTCACTTAGAATCATCGTACCTGAATCCACTCATTTTGCTGCTACTGGTCTTATGACATTGATTTCATGGCTGAGGGATATTCCATCGTACGTAAGTTCCACAATGTTTGGAACCATTTTTATATTTCCTGGGATATTTCAGGTGTACCCAGGTTGAGGTTCCTGTAAGCAGTGCAGCCCTCAATTTGGGGCTGGCTCTGTCTTATGGATTTTCAGTTTTCCCAAGGTATATTCCCTAGACTGGAAGTGCCCTTGGCTCTGTAGCTCTGTTGTTTACTTGTTTTAGGGAACACAATGCACTCCTCCAGTGAGGCAGTTGGCAACTTACATCCCGCCCATCAGCATAACAAGGCTCCCTGTTCTCCAGGGCCTGCCTTGCCTTTCTGGTTTTTACGCATTTTGTGGATGTCCCTTTTGACCGGTGGGAAGTGATACTTCTTTGTAGTGCAGATTTGCATTGCCCGCTTGCTTGCTTGGCCAAAAAGAGCGTATGCGTTTTCTCCTGAATATATTCAGGAGAAAACGCATACGCCCTTTTTGGCCAAGTGCATCATTGTCGAAGTTGTGCCCCTCTTCCTGTGCTTTACAGGCGATTCCAACGTACCTCTTGAAATCTGTTTCCTGCTATTCTGCCTCGCTTTCAAGTCCGCCTCGTTGCCTTCCCTCAACAGATTTTTGGACGATAGTTGGCCTTGATTACTCTGCCAGTTTGTGAATTGCTGTGCCCCTGAGCTCCATTTTTCAACTCGTTTTTTGTGAGCTGAACGCAAGTCCAAACTTTTGGTTCAGGACCTATACTGGTTCCCGGTGGGTGGCTGAGACTTTGGTTAATTCTTCTTCCTGCCAGGAAATTAGAGTGACATGTGCCCAACCAAATGCCTAACAGCTACTCTCTCATTGGTTCTCCCTCTTCCCTTTCATCCTCTGCCAAATTGGCAACCTGTGCGAACCAGGAGCTTAAAGGGGCTGTCTCTCCAAGTTGGGAGATTGATAGGAAAGCAGTTGGAAAGTCAAACCGGAGCACCAGGAGAGGGACTCTTCGTTGAGTTTTAGAAACCTTTCGTATTCACAGTGTGTCCATTCTCTAGGTTTCCCGTACATGTTATAGCTGTAGTAATATTCCCTTCAACCTGGAGAGCTGGGACCCATGGAATGGGTGCCATGCATTATTGCTTTAAAGGGTCTGCATTTGCTCACCCAATCTCACCAATCCTCTCAGTCGCAAGTGTCCAGCCTTATGCCACATCCAGCTGTCATTGTAGATAGGGTCATTCCAGGTTGCATCAGAGACCCTGAAGGAATTGTAAAGAATTTCCCTGTTTCTTTGTTTTGTTTTTGAAATTCCTTTTTAGAGTGGGTTTGAGCTGATTCTCGCTGCCATGTTTATGCCAGTCTAGACACACTTGATTCCCTTACGGAGACATATCAATACATAGGTTTTAAGATTCTTACTAGTCAGATCTATTCCTCTGCGGGAAATATGGGGTTTTGAGTCCCTTTCACTGAGGAAGGTGTAGGTCTTGTCTATTCCATAGTTGGTTTTTGGAACGGTACCTGTGCTTATATCAAACTCTGGTTTGATGCATCACCCCCCCTCTCCTTCCCCCTTAAGCAGGCATAGGAGTGTTTTCTAAATGTGAGACTCTGTTCTCTTGCCTAACTCAGTTCATGTGTAGCCATGTTTACAGGATCTTCCTAAGTGATATCTTATGATAAGTTTCTTTTCCTGTGTGACTTCTTTCACTTAGAATCATCGTACCTGAATCCACTCATTTTGCTGCTACTGGTCTTAGGACATTGATTTCATGGCTGAGGGATATTCCATCGAATGTAAGTTCCACAATGTTTGGAACCATTTTTATATTTCCTGGGATATTTCAGGTGTACCCAGGTTGAGGTTCCTGTAAGCAGTGCAGCCCTCAATTTGGGGCTGGCTCTGTCTTATGGATTTTCAGTTTTCCCAAGGTATATTCCCTAGACTGGAAGTGCCCTTGGCTCTGTAGCTCTGTTGTTTACTTGTTTTAGGGAACACAATGCACTCCTCCAGTGAGGCAGTTGGCAACTTACATCCCGCCCATCAGCATAACAAGGCTCCCTGTTCTCCAGGGCCTGTCTTGCCTTTCTGGTTTTTACACATTTTGTGGATGTCCCTTTTGACCGGTGGGAAGTGATACTTCTTTGTAGTGCAGATTTGCATTGCCCGCTTGCTTGCTTGGCCAAAAAGGGTGTATGCGTTTTCTCCTGAATATATTCAGGAGAAAACGCATACGCCCTTTTTGGCCAAGTGCATCATTGTCGAAGTTGTGCCCCTCTTCCTGTGCTTTACAGGCGATTCCAACGTACCTCTTGAAATCTGTTTCCTGCTATTCTGCCTCGCTTTCAAGTCCGCCTCGTTGCCTTCCCTCAACAGATTTTTGGACGATAGTTGGCCTTGATTACTCTGCCAGTTTGTGAATTGCTGTGCCCCTGAGCTCCATTTTTCAACTCGTTTTTTGTGAGCTGAACGCAAGTCCAAACTTTTGGTTCAGGACCTATACTGGTTCCCGGTGGGTGGCTGAGACTTTGGTTAATTCTTCTTCCTGCCAGGAAATTAGAGTGACATGTGCCCAACCAAATGCCTAACAGCTACTCTCTCATTGGTTCTCCCTCTTCCCTTTCATCCTCTGCCAAATTGGCAACCTGTGCGAACCAGGAGCTTAAAGGGGCTGTCTCTCCAAGTTGGGAGATTGATAGGAAAGCAGTTGGAAAGTCAAACCGGAGAACCAGGAGAGGGACTCTTCGTTGAGTTTTAGAAACCTTTCGTATTCACAGTGTGTCCATTCTCTAGGTTTCCCGTACATGTTATAGCTGTAGTAATATTCCCTTCAACCTGGAGAGCTGGGACCCATGGAATGGGTGCCATGCATTATTGCTTTAAAGGGTCTGCATTTGCTCACCCAATCTCACCAATCCTCTCAGTCCCAAGTGTCCAGCCTTATGCCACATCCAGCTGTCATTGTAGATAGGGTCATTCCAGGTTGCATCAGAGACCCTGAAGGAATTGTAAAGAATTTCCCTGTTTCTTTGTTTTGTTTTTGAAATTCCTTTTTAGAGTGGGTTTGAGCTGATTCTCGCTGCCATGTTTATGCCAGTCTAGACACACTTGATTCCCTTACGGAGACATATCAATACATAGGTTTTAAGATTCTTACTAGTCAGATCTATTCCTCTGCGGGAAATATGGGGTTTTGAGTCCCTTTCACTGAGGAAGGTGTAGGTCTTGTCTATTCCATAGTTGGTTTTTGGAACGGTACCTGTGCTTATATCAAACTCTGGTTTGATGCATCACCCCCCCTCTCCTTCCCCCTTAAGCAGGCATAGGAGTGTTTTCTAAATGTGAGACTCTGTTCTCTTGCCTAACTCAGTTCATGTGTAGCCATGTTTACAGGATCTTCCTAAGTGATATCTTATGATAAGTTTCTTTTCCTGTGTGACTTCTTTCACTTAGAATCATCGTACCTGAATCCTCTCATTTTGCTGCTACTGGTCTTAGGACATTGATTTCATGGCTGAGGGATATTCCATCGTACGTAAGTTCCACAATGTTTGGAACCATTTTTATATTTCCTGGGATATTTCAGGTGTACCCAGGTTGAGGTTCCTGTAAGCAGTGCAGCCCTCAATTTGGGGCTGGCTCTGTCTTATGGATTTTCAGTTTTCCCAAGGTATATTCCCTAGACTGGAAGTGCCCTTGGCTCTGTAGCTCTGTTGTTTACTTGTTTTAGGGAACACAATGCACTCCTCCAGTGAGGCAGTTGGCAACTTACATCCCGCCCATCAGCATAACAAGGCTCCCTGTTCTCCAGGGCCTGCCTTGCCTTTCTGGTTTTTACACATTTTGTGGATGTCCCTTTTGACCGGTGGGAAGTGATACTTCTTTGTAGTGCAGATTTGCATTGCCTGCTTGCTTGCTTGGCCAAAAAGCGCGTATGCGTTTTCTCCTGAATATATTCAGGAGAAAACGCATACGCCCTTTTTGGCCAAGTGCATCATTGTCGAAGTTGTGCCCCTCTTCCTGTGCTTTACAGGCGATTCCAACGTACCTCTTGAAATCTGTTTCCTGCTATTCTGCCTCGCTTTCAAGTGCGCCTCGTTGCCTTCCCTCAACAGATTTTTGGACGATAGTTGGCCTTGATTACTCTGCCAGTTTGTGAATTGCTGTGCCCCTGCGCTCCATTTTTCAACTCGTTTTTTGTGAGCTGAACGCAAGTCCAAACTTTTGGTTCAGGACCTATACTGGTTCCCGGTGGGTGGCTGAGACTTTGGTTAATTCTTCTTCCTGCCAGGAAATTAGAGTGACATGTGCCCAACCAAATGCCTAACAGCTACTCTCTCATTGGTTCTCCCTCTTCCCTTTCATCCTCTGCCAAATTGGCAACCTGTGCGAACCAGGAGCTTAAAGGGGCTGTCTCTCCAAGTTGGGAGATTGATAGGAAAGCAGTTGGAAAGTCAAACCGGAGCACCAGGAGAGGGACTCTTCGTTGAGTTTTAGAAACCTTTCGTGTTCACAGTGTGTCCATTCTCTAGGTTTCCCGTACACGTTATAGCTGTAGTAATATTCCCTTCAACCTGGAGAGCTGGGACCCATGGAATGGGTGCCATGCATTATTGCTTTAAAGGGTCTGCATTTGCTCACCCAATCTCACCAATCCTCTCAGTCCCAAGTGTCCAGCCTTATGCCACATCCAGCTGTCATTGTAGAGAGGGTCATTCCAGGTTGCATCAGAGACCCTGAAGGAATTGTAAAGAATTTCCCTGTTTCTTTGTTTTGTTTTTGAAATTCCTTTTTAGAGTGGGTTTGAGCTGATTCTCGCTGCCATGTTTATGCCAGTCTAGACACACTTGATTCCCTTACGGAGACATATCAATACATAGGTTTTAAGATTCTTACTAGTCAGATCTATTCCTCTGCGGGAAATATGGGGTTTTGAGTCCCTTTCACTGAGGAAGGTGTAGGTCTTGTCTATTCCATTGTTGGTTTTTGGAACGGTACCTGTGCTTATATCAAACTCTGGTTTGATGCATCACCCCCCCTCTCTTTCCCCCTTAAGCAGGCATAGGAGTGTTTTCTAAATGTGAGACTCTGTTCTCTTGCCTAACTCAGTTCATGTGTAGCCATGTTTACAGGATCTTCCTAAGTGATATCTTATGATAAGTTTCTTTTCCTGTGTGACTTCGTTCACTTAGAATCATCGTACCTGAATCCACTCATTTTGCTGCTACTGGTCTTATGACATTGATTTCATGGCTGAGGGATATTCCATCGAACATAAGTTCCACAATGTTTGGAACCATTTTTATATTTCCTGGGATATTTCAGGTGTACCCAGGTTGAGGTTCCTGTAAGCAGTGCAGCCCTCAATTTGGGGCTGGCTCTGTCTTATGGATTTTCAGTTTTCCCAAGGTATATTCCCTAGACTGGAAGTGCCCTTGGCTCTGTAGCTCTGTTGTTTACTTGTTTTAGGGAACACAATGCACTCCTCCAGTGAGGCAGTTGGCAACTTACATCCCGCCCATCAGCATAACAAGGCTCCCTGTTCTCCAGGGCCTGTCTTGCCTTTCTGGTTTTTACACATTTTGTGGATGTCCCTTTTGACCGGTGGGAAGTGATACTTCTTTGTAGTGCAGATTTGCATTGCCCGCTTGCTTGCTTGGCCAAAAAGAGCGTATGCGTTTTCTCCTGAATATATTCAGGAGAAAACGCATACACCCTTTTTGGCCAAGTGCATCATTGTCGAAGTTGTGCCCCTCTTCCTGTGCTTTACAGGCGATTCCAACGTACCTCTTGAAATCTGTTTCCTGCTATTCTGCCTCGCTTTCAAGTCCGCCTCGTTGCCTTCCCTCAACAGATTTTTGGACGATAGTTGGCCTTGATTACTCTGCCAGTTTGTGAATTGCTGTGCCCCTGAGCTCCATTTTTCAACTCGTTTTTTGTGAGCTGAACGCAAGTCCAAACTTTTGGTTCAGGACCTATACTGGTTCCCGGTGGGTGGCTGAGACTTTGGTTAATTCTTCTTCCTGCCAGGAAATTAGAGTGACATGTGCCCAACCAAATGCCTAACAGCTACTCTCTCATTGGTTCTCCCTCTTCCCTTTCATCCTCTGCCAAATTGGCAACCTGTGCGAACCAGGAGCTTAAAGGGGCTGTATTTCCAAGTTGGGAGATTGATAGGAAAGCAGTTGGAAAGTCAAACCGGAGCACCAGGAGAGGGACTCTTCGTTGAGTTTTAGAAACCTTTCGTATTCACAGTGTGTCCATTCTCTAGGTTTCCCGTACATGTTATAGCTGTAGTAATATTCCCTTCAACCTGGAGAGCTGGGACCCATGGAATGGGTGCCATGCATTATTGCTTTAAAGGGTCTGCATTTGCTCACCCAATCTCACCAATCCTCTCAGTCCCAAGTGTCCAGCCTTATGCCACATCCAGCTGTCATTGTAGATAGGGTCATTCCAGGTTGCATCAGAGACCCTGAAGGAATTGTAAAGAATTTCCCTGTTTCTTTGTTTTGGTTTTGAAATTCCTTTTTAGAGTGGGTTTGAGCTGATTCTCGCTGCCATGTTTATGCCAGTCTAGACACACTTGATTCCCTTACGGAGACATATCAATACATAGGTTTTAAGATTCTTACTAGTCAGATCTATTCCTCTGCGGGAAATATGGGGTTTTGAGTCCCTTTCACTGAGGAAGGTGTAGGTCTTGTCTATTCCATAGTTGGTTTTTGGAACGGTACCTGTGCTTATATCAAACTCTGGTTTGATGCATCACCCCCCCTCTCCTTCCCCCTTAAGCAGGCATAGGAGTGTTTTCTAAATGTGAGACTCTGTTCTCTTGCCTAACTCAGTTCATGTGTAGCCATGTTTACAGGATCTTCCTAAGTGATATCTTATGATAAGTTTCTTTTCCTGTGTGACTTCTTTCACTTAGAATCATCGTACCTGAATCCACTCATGTTGCTGCTACTGGTCTTATGACATTGATTTCATGGCTGAGGGATATTCCATCGTACGTAAGTTCCACAATGTTTGGAACCATTTTTATATTTCCTGGGATATTTCAGGTGTACCCAGGTTGAGGTTCCTGTAAGCAGTGCAGCCCTCAATTTGGGGCTGGCTCTGTCTTATGGATTTTCAGTTTTCCCAAGGTATATTCCCTAGACTGGAAGTGCCCTTGGCTCTGTAGCTCTGTTGTTTACTTGTTTTAGGGAACACAATGCACTCCTCCAGTGAGGCAGTTGGCAACTTACATCCCGCCCATCAGCATAACAAGGCTCCCTGTTCTCCAGGGCCTGCCTTGCCTTTCTGGTTTTTACGCATTTTGTGGATGTCCCTTTTGACCGGTGGGAAGTGATACTTCTTTGTAGTGCAGATTTGCATTGCCCGCTTGCTTGCTTGGCCAAAAAGAGCGTATGCGTTTTCTCCTGAATATATTCAGGAGAAAACGCATACGCCCTTTTTGGCCAAGTGCATCATTGTCGAAGTTGTGCCCCTCTTCCTGTGCTTTACAGGCGATTCCAACGTACCTCTTGAAATCTGTTTCCTGCTATTCTGCCTCGCTTTCAAGTCCGCCTCGTTGCCTTCCCTCAACAGATTTTTGGACGATAGTTGGCCTTGATTACTCTGCCAGTTTGTGAATTGCTGTGCCCCTGAGCTCCATTTTTCAACTCGTTTTTTGTGAGCTGAACGCAAGTCCAAACTTTTGGTTCAGGACCTATACTGGTTCCCGGTGGGTGGCTGAGACTTTGGTTAATTCTTCTTCCTGCCAGGAAATTAGAGTGACATGTGCCCAACCAAATGCCTAACAGCTACTCTCTCATTGGTTCTCCCTCTTCCCTTTCATCCTCTGCCAAATTGGCAACCTGTGCGAACCAGGAGCTTAAAGGGGCTGTCTCTCCAAGTTGGGAGATTGATAGGAAAGCAGTTGGAAAGTCAAACCGGAGCACCAGGAGAGGGACTCTTCGTTGAGTTTTAGAAACCTTTCGTATTCACAGTGTGTCCATTCTCTAGGTTTCCCGTACATGTTATAGCTGTAGTAATATTCCCTTCAACCTGGAGAGCTGGGACCCATGGAATGGGTGCCATGCATTATTGCTTTAAAGGGTCTGCATTTGCTCACCCAATCTCACCAATCCTCTCAGTCCCAAGTGTCCAGCCTTATGCCACATCCAGCTGTCATTGTAGATAGGGTCATTCCAGGTTGCATCAGAGACCCTGAAGGAATTGTAAAGAAATTCCCTGTTTCTTTGTTTTGTTTTTGAAATTCCTTTTTAGAGTGGGTTTGAGCTGATTCTCGCTGCCATGTTTATGCCAGTCTAGACACACTTGATTCCCTTACGGAGACATATCAATACATAGGTTTTAAGATTCTTACTAGTCAGATCTATTCCTCTGCGGGAAATATGGGGTTTTGAGTCCCTTTCACTGAGGAAGGTGTAGGTCTTGTCTATTCCATAGTTGGCTTTTGGAACGGTACCTGTGCTTATATCAAACTCTGGTTTGTTGCATCACCCCCCCTCTCCTTCCCCCTTAAGCAGGCATAGGTGTGTTTTCTAAATGTGAGACTCTGTTCTCTTGCCTAACTCAGTTCATGTGTAGCCATGTTTACAGGATCTTCCTAAGTGATATCTTATGATAAGTTTCTTTTCCTGTGTGACTTCTTTCACTTAGAATCATCGTACCTGAATCCACTCATGTTGCTGCTACTGGTCTTATGACATTGATTTCATGGCTGAGGGATATTCCATCGAACATAAGTTCCACAATGTTTGGAACCATTTTTATATTTCCTGGGATATTTCAGGTGTACCCAGGTTGAGGTTCCTGTAAGCAGTGCAGCCCTCAATTTGGGGCTGGCTCTGTCTTATGGATTTTCAGTTTTCCCAAGGTATATTCCCTAGACTGGAAGTGCCCTTGGCTCTGTAGCTCTGTTGTTTACTTGTTTTAGGGAACACAATGCACTCCTCCAGTGAGGCAGTTGGCAACTTACATCCCGCCCATCAGCATAACAAGGCTCCCTGTTCTCCAGGGCCTGCCTTGCCTTTCTGGTTTTTACGCATTTTGTGGATGTCCCTTTTGACCGGTGGGAAGTGATACTTCTTTGTAGTGCAGATTTGCATTGCCCGCTTGCTTGCTTGGCCAAAAAGGGCGTATGCGTTTTCTCCTGAATATATTCAGGAGAAAACGCATACGCCCTTTTTGGCCAAGTGCATCATTGTCGAAGTTGTGCCCCTCTTCCTGTGCTTTACAGGCGATTCCAACGTACCTCTTGAAATCTGTTTCCTGCTATTCTGCCTCGCTTTCAAGTCCGCCTCGTTGCCTTCCCTCAACAGATTTTTGGACGATAGTTGGCCTTGATTACTCTGCCAGTTTGTGAATTGCTGTGCCCCTGAGCTCCATTTTTCAACTCGTTTTTTGTGAGCTGAACGCAAGTCCAAACTTTTGGTTCAGGACCTATACTGGTTCCCGGTGGGTGGCTGAGACTTTGGTTAATTCTTCTTCCTGCCAGGAAATTAGAGTGACATGTGCCCAACCAAATGCCTAACAGCTACTCTCTCATTGGTTCTCCCTCTTCCCTTTCATCCTCTGCCAAATTGGCAACCTGTGCGAACCAGGAGCTTAAAGGGGCTGTCTCTCCAAGTTGGGAGATTGATAGGAAAGCAGTTGGAAAGTCAAACCGGAGCACCAGGAGAGGGACTCTTCGTTGAGTTTTAGAAACCTTTCGTATTCACAGTGTGTCCATTCTCTAGGTTTCCCGTACATGTTATAGCTGTAGTAATATTCCCTTCAACCTGGAGAGCTGGGACCCATGGAATGGGTGCCATGCATTATTGCTTTAAAGGGTCTGCATTTGCTCACCCAATCTCACCAATCCTCTCAGTCGCAAGTGTCCAGCCTTATGCCACATCCAGCTGTCATTGTAGATAGGGTCATTCCAGGTTGCATCAGAGACCCTGAAGGAATTGTAAAGAATTTCCCTGTTTCTTTGTTTTGTTTTTGAAATTCCTTTTTAGAGTGGGTTTGAGCTGATTCTCGCTGCCATGTTTATGCCAGTCTAGACACATTTGATTCCCTTACGGAGACATATCAATACATAGGTTTTAAGATTCTTACTAGTCAGATCTATTCCTCTGCGGGAAATATGGGGTTTTGAGTCCCTTTCACTGAGGAAGGTGTAGGTCTTGTCTATTCCATAGTTGGCTTTTGGAACGGTACCTGTGCTTATATCAAACTCTGGTTTGATGCATCACCCCCCCTCTCCTTCCCCCTTAAGCAGGCATAGGAGTGTTTTCTAAATGTGAGACTCTGTTCTCTTGCCTAACTCAGTTCATGTGTAGCCATGTTTACAGGATCTTCCTAAGTGATATCTTATGATAAGTTTCTTTTCCTGTGTGACTTCTTTCACTTAGAATCATCGTACCTGAATCCACTCATGTTGCTGCTACTGGTCTTATGACATTGATTTCATGGCTGAGGGATATTCCATCGAACGTAAGTTCCACAATGTTTGGAACCATTTTTATATTTCCTGGGATATTTCAGGTGTACCCAGGTTGAGGTTCCTGTAAGCAGTGCAGCCCTCAATTTGGGGCTGGCTCTGTCTTATGGATTTTCAGTTTTCCCAAGGTATATTCCCTAGACTGGAAGTGCCCTTGGCTCTGTAGCTCTGTTGTTTACTTGTTTTAGGGAACACAATGCACTCCTCCAGTGAGGCAGTTGGCAACTTACATCCCGCCCATCAGCATAACAAGGCTCCCTGTTCTCCAGGGCCTGCCTTGCCTTTCTGGTTTTTACGCATTTTGTGGATGTCCCTTTTGACCGGTGGGAAGTGATACTTCTTTGTAGTGCAGATTTGCATTGCCCGCTTGCTTGCTTGGCCAAAAAGGGCGTATGCGTTTTCTCCTGAATATATTCAGGAGAAAACGAATACGCCCTTTTTGGCCAAGTGCATCATTGTCGAAGTTGTGCCCCTCTTCCTGTGCTTTACAGGCGATTCCAACGTACCTCTTGAAATCTGTTTCCTGCTATTCTGCCTCGCTTTCAAGTCCGCCTCGTTGCCTTCCCTCAACAGATTTTTGGACGATAGTTGGCCTTGATTACTCTGCCAGTTTGTGAATTGCTGTGCCCCTGAGCTCCATTTTTCAACTCGTTTTTTGTGAGCTGAACGCAAGTCCAAACTTTTGGTTCAGGACCTATACTGGTTCCCGGTGGGTGGCTGAGACTTTGGTTAATTCTTCTTCCTGCCAGGAAATTAGAGTGACATGTGCCCAACCAAATGCCTAACAGCTACTCTCTCATTGGTTCTCCCTCTTCCCTTTCATCCTCTGCCAAATTGGCAACCTGTGCGAACCAGGAGCTTAAAGGGGCTGTCTCACCAAGTTGGGAGATTGATAGGAAAGCAGTTGGAAAGTCAAACCGGAGCACCAGGAGAGGGACTCTTCGTTGAGTTTTAGAAACCTTTCGTATTCACAGTGTGTCCATTCTCTAGGTTTCCCGTACATGTTATAGCTGTAGTAATATTCCCTTCAACCTGGAGAGCTGGGACCCATGGAATGGGTGCCATGCATTATTGCTTTAAAGGGTCTGCATTTGCTCACCCAATCTCACCAATCCTCTCAGTCCCAAGTGTCCAGCCTTATGCCACATCCAGCTGTCATTGTAGATAGGGTCATTCCAGGTTGCATCAGAGACCCTGAAGGAATTGTAAAGAAATTCCCTGTTTCTTTGTTTTGTTTTTGAAATTCCTTTTTAGAGTGGGTTTGAGCTGATTCTCGCTGCCATGTTTATGCCAGTCTAGACACACTTGATTCCCTTACGGAGACATATCAATACATAGGTTTTAAGATTCTTACTAGTCAGATCTATTCCTCTGCGGGAAATATGGGGTTTTGAGTCCCTTTCACTGAGGAAGGTGTAGGTCTTGTCTATTCCATAGTTGGTTTTTGGAACGGTACCTGTGCTTATATCAAACTCTGGTTTGATGCATCACCCCCCCTCTCCTTCCCCCTTAAGCAGGCATAGGAGTGTTTTCTAAATGTGAGACTCTGGTCTCTTGCCTAACTCAGTTCATGTGTAGCCATGTTTACAGGATCTTCCTAAGTGATATCTTATGATAAGTTTCTTTTCCTGTGTGACTTCTTTCACTTAGAATCATCGTACCTGAATCCACTCATGTTGCTGCTACTGGTCTTATGACATTGATTTCATGGCTGAGGGATATTCCATCGTACGTAAGTTCCACAATGTTTGGAACCATTTTTATATTTCCTGGGATATTTCAGGTGTACCCAGGTTGAGGTTCCTGTAAGCAGTGCAGCCCTCAATTTGGGGCTGGCTCTGTCTTATGGATTTTCAGTTTTCCCAAGGTATATTCCCTAGACTGGAAGTGCCCTTGGCTCTGTAGCTCTGTTGTTTACTTGATTTAGGGAACACAATGCACTCCTCCAGTGAGGCAGTTGGCAACTTACATCCCGCCCATCAGCATAACAAGGCTCCCTGTTCTCCAGGGCCTGTCTTGCCTTTCTGGTTTTTACGCATTTTGTGGATGTCCCTTTTGACCGGTGGGAAGTGATACTTCTTTGTAGTGCAGATTTGCATTGCCCGCTTGCTTGCTTGGCCAAAAAGAGCGTATGCGTTTTCTCCTGAATATATTCAGGAGAAAACCCATACGCCCTTTTTGGCCAAGTGCATCATTGTCGAAGTTGTGCCCCTCTTCCTGTGCTTTACAGGTGATTCCAACGTACCTCTTGAAATCTGTTTCCTGCTATCCTGCCTCGCTTTCAAGTCCGCCTCGTTGCCTTCCCTCAACAGATTTTTGGACGATAGTTGGCCTTGATTACTCTGCCAGTTTCTGAATTGCTGTGCCCCTGAGCTCCATTTTTCAACTCGTTTTTTGTGAGCTGAACGCAAGTCCAAACTTTTGGTTCAGGACCTATACTGGTTCCCGGTGGGTGGCTGAGACTTTGGTTAATTCTTCTTCCTGCCAGGAAATTAGAGTGACATGTGCCCAACCAAATGCCTAACAGCTACTCTCTCATTGGTTCTCCCTCTTCCCTTTCATCCTCTGCCAAATTGGCAACCTGTGCGAACCAGGAGCTTAAAGGGGCTGTCTCTCCAAGTTGGGAGATTGATAGGAAAGCAGTTGGAAAGTCAAACCGGAGCACCAGGAGAGGGACTCTTCGTTGAGTTTTAGAAACCTTTCGTATTCACAGTGTGTCCATTCTCTAGGTTTCCCGTACATGTTATAGCTGTAGTAATATTCCCTTCAACCTGGAGAGCTGGGACCCATGGAATGGGTGCCATGCATTATTGCTTTAAAGGGTCTGCATTTGCTCACCCAATCTCACCAATCCTCTCAGTCCCAAGTGTCCAGCCTTATGCCACATCCAGCTGTCATTGTAGATAGGGTCATTCCAGGTTGCATCAGAGACCCTGAAGGAATTGTAAAGAATTTCCCTGTTTCTTTGTTTTGTTTTTGAAATTCCTTTTTAGAGTGGGTTTGAGCTGATTCTCGCTGCCATGTTTATGCCAGTCTAGACACACTTGATTCCCTTACGGAGACATATCAATACATAGGTTTTAAGATTCTTACTAGTCAGATCTATTCCTCTGCGGGAAATATGGGGTTTTGAGTCCCTTTCACTGAGGAAGGTGTAGGTCTTGTCTATTCCATAGTTGGTTTTTGGAACGGTACCTGTGCTTATATCAAACTCTGGTTTGATGCATCACCCCCCCTCTCCTTCCCCCTTAAGCAGGCATAGGAGTGTTTTCTAAATGTGAGACTCTGTTCTCTTGCCTAACTCAGTTCATGTGTAGCCATGTTTACAGGATCTTCCTAAGTGATATCTTATGAGAAGTTTCGTTTCCTGTGTGACTTCTTTCACTTAGAATCATCGTACCTGAATCCACTCATTTTGCTGCTACTGGTCTTATGACATTGATTTCATGGCTGAGGGATATTCCATCGAACATAAGTTCCACAATGTTTGGAACCATTTTTATATTTCCTGGGATATTTCAGGTGTACCCAGGTTGAGGTTCCTGTTAGCAGTGCAGCCCTCAATTTGGGGCTGGCTCTGTCTTATGGATTTTCAGTTTTCCCAAGGTATATTCCCTAGACTGGAAGTGCCCTTGGCTCTGTAGCTCTGTTGTTTACTTGTTTTAGGGAACACAATGCACTCCTCCAGTGAGGCAGTTGGCAACTTACATCCCGCCCATCAGCATAACAAGGCTCCCTGTTCTCCAGGGCCTGCCTTGCCTTTCTGGTTTTTACACATTTTGTGGATGTCCCTTTTGACCGGTGGGAAGTGATACTTCTTTGTAGTGCAGATTTGCATTGCCCGCTTGCTTGCTTGGCCAAAAAGAGCGTATGCGTTTTCTCCTGAATATATTCAGGAGAAAACGCATACGCCCTTTTTGGCCAAGTGCATCATTGTCGAAGTTGTGCCCCTCTTCCTGTGCTTTACAGGCGATTCCAACGTACCTCTTGAAATCTGTTTCCTGCTATTCTGCCTCGCTTTCAAGTCCACCTCGTTGCCTTCCCTCAACAGATTTTTGGACGATAGTTGGCCTTGATTACTCTGCCAGTTTCTGAATTGCTGTGCCCCTGAGCTCCATTTTTCAACTCGTTTTTTGTGAGCTGAACGCAAGTCCAAACTTTTGGTTCAGGACCTATACTGGTTCCCGGTGGGTTGCTGAGACTTTGGTTAATTCTTCTTCCTGCCAGGAAATTAGAGTGACATGTGCCCAACCAAAAGCCTAACAGCTACTCTCTCATTGGTTCTCCCTCTTCCCTTTCATCCTCTGCCAAATTGGCAACCTGTGCGAACCAGGAGCTTAAAGGGGCTGTCTCTCCAAGTTGGGAGATTGATAGGAAAGCAGTTGGAAAGTCAAACCGGAGCACCAGGAGAGGGACTCTTCGTTGAGTTTTAGAAACCTTTCGTATTCACAGTGTGTCCATTCTCTAGGTTTCCCGTACATGTTATAGCTGTAGTAATATTCCCTTCAACCTGGAGAGCAGGGACCCATGGAATGGGTGCCATGCATTATTGCTTTAAAGGGTCTGCATTTGCTCACCCAATCTCACCAATCCTCTCAGTCCCAAGTGTCCAGCCTTATGCCACATCCAGCTGTCATTGTAGATACGGTCATTCCAGGTTGCATCAGAGACCCTGAAGGAATTGTAAAGAATTTCCCTGTTTCTTTGTTTTGTTTTTGAAATTCCTTTTTAGAGTGGGTTTGAGCTGATTCTCGCTGCCATGTTTATGCCAGTCTAGACACACTTGATTCCCTTACGGAGACATATCAATACATAGGTTTTAAGATTCTTACTAGTCAGATCTATTCCTCTGCGGGAAATATGGGGTTTTGAGTCCCTTTCACTGAGGAAGGTGTAGGTCTTGTCTATTCCATAGTTGGTTTTTGGAACGGTACCTGTGCTTATATCAAACTCTGGTTTGATGCATCACCCACCCTCTCCTTCCCCCTTAAGCAGGCATAGGAGTGTTTTCTAAATGTGAGACTCTGTTCTCTTGCCTAACTCAGTTCATGTGTAGCCATGTTTACAGGATCTTCCTAAGTGATATCTTATGATAAGTTTCTTTTCCTGTGTGACTTCTTTCACTTAGAATCATCGTACCTGAATCCACTCATGTTGCTGCTACTGGTCTTAGGACATTGATTTCATGGCTGAGAGATATTCCATCGTACGTAAGTTCCACAATGTTTGGAACCATTTTTATATTTCCTGGGATATTTCAGGTGTACCCAGGTTGAGGTTCCTGTAAGCAGTGCAGCCCTCAATTTGGGGGTGGCTCTGTCTTATGGATTTTCAGTTTTCCCAAGGTATATTCCCTAGACTGGAAGTGCCCTTGGCTCTGTAGCTCTGTTGTTTACTTGTTTTAGGGAACACAATGCACTCCTCCAGTGAGGCAGTTGGCAACTTACATCCCGCCCATCAGCATAACAAGGCTCCCTGTTCTCCAGGGCCTGTCTTGCCTTTCTGGTTTTTACGCATTTTGTGGATGTCCCTTTTGACCGGTGGGAAGTGTTACTTCTTTGTAGTGCAGATTTGCATTGCCCGCTTGCTTGCTTGGCCAAAAAGGGCGTATGCGTTTTCTCCTGAATATATTCAGGAGAAAACGCATACGCACTTTTTTGGCCAAGTGCATCATTGTCGAAGTTGTGCCCATCTTCCTGTGCTTTACAGGCGATTCCAACGTACCTCTTGAAATCTGTTTCCTGCTATTCTGCCTCGCTTTCAAGTCCGCCTCGTTGCCTTCCCTCAACAGATTTTTGGACGATAGTTGGCCTTGATTACTCTGCCAGTTTCTGAATTGCTGTGCCCCTGAGCTCCATTTTTCAACTCGTTTTTTGTGAGCTGAACGCAAGTCCAAACTTTTGGTTCAGGACCTATACTGGTTCCCGGTGGGTGGCTGAGACTTTGGTTAATTCTTCTTCCTGCCAGGAAATTAGAGTGACATGTGCCCAACCAAATGCCTAACAGCTACTCTCTCATTGGTTCTCCCTCTTCCCTTTCATCCTCTGCCAAATTGGCAACCTGTGCGAACCAGGAGCTTAAAGGGGCTGTCTCTCCAAGTTGGGAGATTGATAGGAAAGCAGTTGGAAAGTCAAACCGGAGCACCAGGAGAGGGACTCTTCGTTGAGTTTTAGAAACCTTTCGTATTCACAGTGTGTCCATTCTCTAGGTTTCCCGTACATGTTATAGCTGTAGTAATATTCCCTTCAACCTGGAGAGCTGGGACCCATGGAATGGGTGCCATGCATTATTGCTTTAAAGGGTCTGCATTTGCTCACCCAATCTCACCAATCCTCTCAGTCCCAAGTGTCCAGCCTTATGCCACATCCAGCTGTCATTGTAGATACGGTCATTCCAGGTTGCATCAGAGACCCTGAAGGAATTGTAAAGAATTTCCCTGTTTCTTTGTTTTGTTTTTGAAATTCCTTTTTAGAGTGGGTTTGAGCTGATTCTCGCTGCCATGTTTATGCCAGTCTAGACACACTTGATTCCCTTACGGAGACATATCAATACATAGGTTTTAAGATTCTTACTAGTCAGATCTATTCCTCTGCGGGAAATATGGGGTTTTGAGTCCCTTTCACTGAGGAAGGTGTAGGTCTTGTCTATTCCATAGTTGGTTTTTGGAACGGTACCTGTGCTTATATCAAACTCTGGTTTGATGCATCACCCACCCTCTCCTTCCCCCTTAAGCAGGCATAGGAGTGTTTTCTAAATGTGAGACTCTGTTCTCTTGCCTAACTCAGTTCATGTGTAGCCATGTTTACAGGATCTTCCTAAGTGATATCTTATGATAAGTTTCTTTTCCTGTGTGACTTCTTTCACTTAGAATCATCGTACCTGAATCCACTCATGTTGCTGCTACTGGTCTTAGGACATTGATTTCATGGCTGAGGGATATTCCATCGTACGTAAGTTCCACAATGTTTGGAACCATTTTTATATTTCCTGGGATATTTCAGGTGTACCCAGGTTGAGGTTCCTGTAAGCAGTGCAGCCCTCAATTTGGGGCTGGCTCTGTCTTATGGATTTTCAGTTTTCCCAAGGTATATTCCCTAGACTGGAAGTGCCCTTGGCTCTGTAGCTCTGTTGTTTACTTGATTTAGGGAACACAATGCACTCCTCCAGTGAGGCAGTTGGCAACTAACATCCCGCCCATCAGCATAACAAGGCTCCCTGTTCTCCAGGGCCTGTCTTGCCTTTCTGGTTTTTACGCATTTTGTGGATGTCCCTTTTGACCGGTGGGAAGTGATACTTCTTTGTAGTGCAGATTTGCATTGCCCGCTTGCTTGCTTGGCCAAAAAGAGCGTATGCGTTTTCTCCTGAATATATTCAGGAGAAAACCCATACGCCCTTTTTGGCCAAGTGCATCATTGTCGAAGTTGTGCCCCTCTTCCTGTGCTTTACAGGTGATTCCAACGTACCTCTTGAAATCTGTTTCCTGCTATCCTGCCTCGCTTTCAAGTCCGCCTCGTTGCCTTCCCTCAACAGATTTTTGGACGATAGTTGGCCTTGATTACTCTGCCAGTTTCTGAATTGCTGTGCCCCTGAGCTCCATTTTTCAACTCGTTTTTTGTGAGCTGAACGCAAGTCCAAACTTTTGGTTCAGGACCTATACTGGTTCCCGGTGGGTGGCTGAGACTTTGGTTAATTCTTCTTCCTGCCAGGAAATTAGAGTGACATGTGCCCAACCAAATGCCTAACAGCTACTCTCTCATTGGTTCTCCCTCTTCCCTTTCATCCTCTGCCAAATTGGCAACCTGTGCGAACCAGGAGCTTAAAGGGGCTGTCTCTCCAAGTTGGGAGATTGATAGGAAAGCAGTTTGAAAGTCAAACCGGAGCACCAGGAGAGGGACTCTTCGTTGAGTTTTAGAAACCTTTCGTATTCACAGTGTGTCCATTCTCTAGGTTTCCCGTACATGTTATAGCTGTAGTAATATTCCCTTCAACCTGGAGAGCTGGGACCCATGGAATGGGTGCCATGCATTATTGCTTTAAAGGGTCTGCATTTGCTCACCCAATCTCACCAATCCTCTCAGTCCCAAGTGTCCAGCCTTATGCCACATCCAGCTGTCATTGTAGATAGGGTCATTCCAGGTTGCATCAGAGACCCTGAAGGAATTGTAAAGAAATTCCCTGTTTCTTTGTTTTGTTTTTGAAATTCCTTTTTAGAGTGGGTTTGAGCTGATTCTCGCTGCCATGTTTATGCCAGTCTAGACACACTTGATTCCCTTACGGAGACATATCAATACATAGGTTTTAAGATTCTTACTAGTCAGATCTATTCCTCTGCGGGAAATATGGGGTTTTGAGTCCCTTTCACTGAGGAAGGTGTAGGTCTTGTCTATTCCATAGTTGGTTTTTGGAACGGTACCTGTGCTTATATCAAACTCTGGTTTGATGCATCACCCCCCCTCTCCTTCCCCCTTAAGCAGGCATAGGAGTGTTTTCTAAATGTGAGACTCTGTTCTCTTGCCTAACTCAGTTCATGTGTAGCCATGTTTACAGGATCTTCCTAAGTGATATCTTATGATAAGTTTCGTTTCCTGTGTGACTTCTTTCACTTAGAATCATCGTACCTGAATCCACTCATTTTGCTGCTACTGGTCTTATGACATTGATTTCATGGCTGAGGGATATTCCATCGAACATAAGTTCCACAATATTTGGAACCATTTTTATATTTCCTGGGATATTTCAGGTGTACCCAGGTTGAGGTTCCTGTTAGCAGTGCAGCCCTCAATTTGGGGCTGGCTCTGTCTTATGGATTTTCAGTTTTCCCAAGGTATATTCCCTAGACTGGAAGTGCCCTTGGCTCTGTAGCTCTGTTGTTTACTTGTTTTAGGGAACACAATGCACTCCTCCAGTGAGGCAGTTGGCAACTTACATCCCGCCCATCAGCATAACAAGGCTCCCTGTTCTCCAGGGCCTGCCTTGCCTTTCTGGTTTTTACACATTTTGTGGATGTCCCTTTTGACCGGTGGGAAGTGATACTTCTTTGTAGTGCAGATTTGCATTGCCCGCTTGCTTGCTTGGCCAAAAAGAGCGTATGCGTTTTCTCCTGAATATATTCAGGAGAAAACGCATACGCCCTTTTTGGCCAAGTGCATCATTGTCGAAGTTGTGCCCCTCTTCCTGTGCTTTACAGGCGATTCCAACGTACCTCTTGAAATCTGTTTCCTGCTATTCTGCCTCGCTTTCAAGTCCACCTCGTTGCCTTCCCTCAACAGATTTTTGGACGATAGTTGGCCTTGATTACTCTGCCAGTTTGTGAATTGCTGTGCCCCTGAGCTCCATTTTTCAACTCGTTTTTTGTGAGCTGAACGCAAGTCCAAACTTTTGGTTCAGGACCTATACTGGTTCCCGGTGGGTTGCTGAGACTTTGGTTAATTCTTCTTCCTGCCAGGAAATTAGAGTGACATGTGCCCAACCAAAAGCCTAACAGCTACTCTCTCATTGGTTCTCCCTCTTCCCTTTCATCCTCTGCCAAATTGGCAACCTGTGCGAACCAGGAGCTTAAAGGGGCTGTCTCTCCAAGTTGGGAGATTGATAGGAAAGCAGTTGGAAAGTCAAACCGGAGCACCAGGAGAGGGACTCTTCGTTGAGTTTTAGAAACCTTTCGTATTCACAGTGTGTCCATTCTCTAGGTTTCCCGTACATGTTATAGCTGTAGTAACATTCCCTTCAACCTGGAGAGCTGGGACCCATGGAATGGGTGCCATGCATTATTGCTTTAAAGGGTCTGCATTTGCTCACCCAATCTCACCAATCCTCTCAGTCCCAAGTGTCCAGCCTTATGCCACATCCAGCTGTCATTGTAGATAGGGTCATTCCAGGTTGCATCAGAGACCCTGAAGGAATTGTAAAGAAATTCCCTGTTTCTTTGTTTTGTTTTTGAAATTCCTTTTTAGAGTGGGTTTGAGCTGATTCTCGCTGCCATGTTTATGCCAGTCTAGACACACTTGATTCCCTTACGGAGACATATCAATACATAGGTTTTAAGATTCTTACTAGTCAGATCTATTCCTCTGCGGGAAATATGGGGTTTTGAGTCCCTTTCACTGAGGAAGGTGTAGGTCTTGTCTATTCCATAGTTGGTTTTTGGAACGGTACCTGTGCTTATATCAAACTCTGGTTTGATGCATCACCCACCCTCTCCTTCCCCCTTAAGCAGGCATAGGAGTGTTTTCTAAATGTGAGACTCTGTTCTCTTGCCTAACTCAGTTCATGTGTAGCCATGTTTACAGGATCTTCCTAAGTGATATCTTATGAGAAGTTTCTTTTCCTGTGTGACTTCTTTCACATAGAATCATCGTACCTGAATCCACTCATTTTGCTGCTACTGGTCTTAGGACATTGATTTCATGGCTGAGGGATATTCCATCGTAGGTAAGTTCCACAATGTTTGGAACCATTTTTATATTTCCTGGGATATTTCAGGTGTACCCAGGTTGAGGTTCCTGTAAGCAGTGCAGCCCTCAATTTGGGGCTGGCTCTGTCTTATGGATTTTCAGTTTTCCCAATGTATATTCCCTAGACTGGAAGTGCCCTTGGCTCTGTAGCTCTGTTGTTTACTTGATTTAGGGAACACAATGCACTCCTCCAGTGAGGCAGTTGGCAACTTACATCCCGCCCATCAGCATAACAAGGCTCCCTGTTCTCCAGGGCCTGTCTTGCCTTTCTGGTTTTTACGCATTTTGTGGATGTCCCTTTTGACCGGTGGGAAGTGATACTTCTTTGTAGTGCAGATTTGCATTGCCCCCTTGCTTGCTTGGCCAAAAAGGGCGTATGCGTTTTCTCCTGAATATATTCAGGAGAAAACGCATACGCCCTTTTTGGCCAAGTGCATCATTGTCGAAGTTGTGCCCCTCTTCCTGTGCTTTACAGGTGATTCCAACGTACCTCTTGAAATCTGTTTCCTGCTATTCTGCCTCGCTTTCAAGTCCGCCTCGTTGCCTTCCCTCAACAGATTTTTGGACGATAGTTGGCCTTGATTACTCTGCCAGTTTGTGAATTGCTGTGCCCCTGAGCTCCATTTTTCAACTCGTTTTTTGTGAGCTGAACGCAAGTCCAAACTTTTGGTTCAGGACCTATACTGGTTCCCGGTGGGTGGCTGAGACTTTGGTTAATTCTTCTTCCTGCCAGGAAATTAGAGTGACATGTGCCCAACCAAATGCCTAACAGCTACTCTCTCATTGGTTCTCCCTCTTCCCTTTCATCCTCTGCCAAATTGGCAACCTGTGCGAACCAGGAGCTTAAAGGGGCTGTCTCTCCAAGTTGGGAGATTGATAGGAAAGCAGTTGGAAAGTCAAACCGGAGCACCAGGAGAGGGACTCTTCGTTGAGTTTTAGAAACCTTTCGTATTCACAGTGTGTCCATTCTCTAGGTTTCCCGTACATGTTATAGCTGTAGTAATATTCCCTTCAACCTGGAGAGCTGGGACCCATGGAATGGGTGCCATGCATTATTGCTTTAAAGGGTCTGCATTTGCTCACCCAATCTCACCAATCCTCTCAGTCCCAAGTGTCCAGCCTTATGCCACATCCAGCTGTCATTGTAGATACGGTCATTCCAGGTTGCATCAGAGACCCTGAAGGAATTGTAAAGAATTTCCCTGTTTCTTTGTTTTGTTTTTGAAATTCCTTTTTAGAGTGGGTTTGAGCTGATTCTCGCTGCCATGTTTATGCCAGTCTAGACACACTTGATTCCCTTACGGAGACATATCAATACATAGGTTTTAAGATTCTTACTAGTCAGATCTATTCCTCTGCGGGAAATATGGGGTTTTGAGTCCCTTTCACTGAGGAAGGTGTAGGTCTTGTCTATTCCATAGTTGGTTTTTGGAACGGTACCTGTGCTTATATCAAACTCTGGTTTGATGCATCACCCCCCCTCTCCTTCCCCCTTAAGCAGGCATAGGAGTGTTTTCTAAATGTGAGACTCTGTTCTCTTGCCTAACTCAGTTCATGTGTAGCCATGTTTACAGGATCTTCCTAAGTGATATCTTATGATAAGTTTCTTTTCCTGTGTGACTTCTTTCACTTAGAATCATCGTACCTGAATCCACTCATTTTGCTGCTACTGGTCTTAGGACATTGATTTCATGGCTGAGGGATATTCTATCGTACGTAAGTTCCACAATGTTTGGAACCATTTTTATATTTCCTGGGATATTTCAGGTGTACCCAGGTTGAGGTTCCTGTAAGCAGTGCAGCCCTCAATTTGGGGGTGGCTCTGTCTTATGGATTTTCAGTTTTCCCAAGGTATATTCCCTAGACTGGAAGTGCCCTTGGCTCTGTAGCTCTGTTGTTTACTTGTTTTAGGGAACACAATGCACTCCTCCAGTGAGGCAGTTGGCAACTTACATCCCGCCCATCAGCATAACAAGGCTCCCTGTTCTCCAGGGCCTGTCTTGCCTTTCTGGTTTTTACACATTTTGTGGATGTCCCTTTTGACCGGTGGGAAGTGATACTTCTTTGTAGTGCAGATTTGCATTGCCCGCTTGCTTGCTTGGCCAAAAAGAGCGTATGCGTTTTCTCCTGAATATATTCAGGAGAAAACGCATACGCCCTTTTTGGCCAAGTGCATCATTGTCGAAGTTGTGCCCCTCTTCCTGTGCTTTACAGGCGATTCCAACGTACCTCTTGAAATCTGTTTCCTGCTATTCTGCCTCGCTTTCAAGTCCGCCTCGTTGCCTTCCCTCAACAGATTTTTGGACGATAGTTGGCCTTGATTACTCTGCCAGTTTCTGAATTGCTGTGCCCCTGAGCTCCATTTTTCAACTCGTTTTTTGTGAGCTGAACGCAAGTCCAAACTTTTGGTTCAGGACCTATACTGGTTCCCGGTGGGTGGCTGAGACTTTGGTTAATTCTTCTTCCTGCCAGGAAATTAGAGTGACATGTGCCCAACCAAAAGCCTAACAGCTACTCTCTCATTGGTTCTCCCTCTTCCCTTTCATCCTCTGCCAAATTGGCAACCTGTGCGAACCAGGAGCTTAAAGGGGCTGTCTCTCCAAGTTGGGAGATTGATAGGAAAGCAGTTGGAAAGTCAAACCGGAGCACCAGGAGAGGGACTCTTCGTTGAGTTTTAGAAACCTTTCGTATTCACAGTGTGTCCATTCTCTAGGTTTCCCGTACATGTTATAGCTGTAGTAATATTCCCTTCAACCTGGAGAGCTGGGACCCATGGAATGGGTGCCATGCATTATTGCTTTAAAGGGTCTGCATTTGCTCACCCAATCTCACCAATCCTCTCAGTCCCAAGTGTCCAGCCTTATGCCACATCCAGCTGTCATTGTAGATAGGGTCATTCCAGGTTGCATCAGAGACCCTGAAGGAATTGTAAAGAAATTCCCTGTTTCTTTGTTTTGTTTTTGAAATTCCTTTTTAGAGTGGGTATGAGCTGATTCTCGCTGCCATGTTTATGCCAGTCTAGACACACTTGATTCCCTTACGGAGACATATCAATACATAGGTTTTAAGATTCTTACTAGTCAGATCTATTCCTCTGCGGGAAATATGGGGTTTTGAGTCCCTTTCACTGAGGAAGGTGTAGGTCTTGTCTATTCCATAGTTGGTTTTTGGAACGGTACCTGTGCTTATATCAAACTCTGGTTTGATGCATCACCCACCCTCTCCTTCCCCCTTAAGCAGGCATAGGAGTGTTTTCTAAATGTGAGACTCTGTTCTCTTGCCTAACTCAGTTCATGTGTAGCCATGTTTACAGGATCTTCCTAAGTGATATCTTATGATAAGTTTCTTTTCCTGTGTGACTTCTTTCACTTAGAATCATCGTACCTGAATCCACTCATTTTGCTGCTACTGGTCTTAGGACATTGATTTCATGGCTGAGGGATATTCCATCGTACATAAGTTCCACAATGTTTGGAACCATTTTTATATTTCCTGGGATATTTCAGGTGTACCCAGGTTGAGGTTCCTGTAAGCAGTGCAGCCCTCAATTTGGGGCTGGCTCTGTCTTATGGATTTTCAGTTTTCCCAAGGTATATTCCCTAGACTGGACGTGCCCTTGGCTCTGTAGCTCTGTTGTTTACTTGTTTTAGGGAACACAATGCACTCCTCCAGTGAGGCAGTTGGCAACTTACATCCCGCCCATCAGCATAACAAGGCTCCCTGTTCTCCAGGGCCTGTCTTGCCTTTCTGGTTTTTACGCATTTTGTGGATGTCCCTTTTGACCGGTGGGAAGTGATACTTCTTTGTAGTGCAGATTTGCATTGCCCGCTTGCTTGCTTGGCCAAAAAGGGCGTATGCGTTTTCTCCTGAATATATTCAGGAGAAAACGCATACGCCCTTTTTGGCCAAGTGCATCATTGTCGAAGTTGTGCCCCTCTTCCTGTGCTTTACAGGCGATTCCAACGTACCTCTTGAAATCTGTTTCCTGCTATTCTGCCTCGCTTTCAAGTCCGCCTCGTTGCCTTCCCTCAACAGATTTTTGGACGATAGTTGGCCTTGATTACTCTGCCAGTTTGTGAATTGCTGTGCCCCTGAGCTCCATTTTTCAACTCGTTTTTTGTGAGCTGAACGCAAGTCCAAACTTTTGGTTCAGGACCTATACTGGTTCCCGGTGGGTGGCTGAGACTTTGGTTAATTCTTCTTCCTGCCAGGAAATTAGAGTGGCATGTGCCCAACCAAATGCCTAACAGCTACTCTCTCATTGGTTCTCCCTCTTCCCTTTCATCCTCTGCCAAATTGGCAACCTGTGCGAACCAGGAGCTTAAAGGGGCTGTCTCTCCAAGTTGGGAGATTGATAGGAAAGCAGTTGGAAAGTCAAACCGGAGCACCAGGAGAGGGACTCTTCGTTGAGTTTTAGAAACCTTTCGTATTCACAGTGTGTCCATTCTCTAGGTTTCCCGTACATGTTATAGCTGTAGTAATATTCCCTTCAACCTGGAGAGCTGGGACCCATGGAATGGGTGCCATGCATTATTGCTTTAAAGGGTCTGCATTTGCTCACCCAATCTCACCAATCCTCTCAGTCCCAAGTGTCCAGCCTTATGCCACATCCAGCTGTCATTGTAGATAGGGTCATTCCAGGTTGCATCAGAGACCCTGAAGGAATTGTAAAGAAATTCCCTGTTTCTTTGTTTTGTTTTTGAAATTCCTTTTTAGAGTGGGTTTGAGCTGATTCTCGCTGCCATGTTTATGCCAGTCTAGACACACTTGATTCCCTTACGGAGACATATCAATACATAGGTTTTAAGATTCTTACTAGTCAGATCTATTCCTCTGCGGGAAATATGGGGTTTTGAGTCCCTTTCACTGAGGAAGGTGTAGGTCTTGTCTATTCCATAGTTGGTTTTTGGAACGGTACCTGTGCTTATATCAAACTCTGGTTTGATGCATCACCCACCCTCTCCTTCCCCCTTAAGCAGGCATAGGAGTGTTTTCTAAATGTGAGACTCTGTTCTCTTGCCTAACTCAGTTCATGTGTAGCCATGTTTACAGGATCTTCCTAAGTGATATCTTATGATAAGTTTCTTTTCCTGTGTGACTTCTTTCACTTAGAATCATCGTACCAGAATCCACTCATTTTGCTGCTACTGGTCTTAGGACATTGATTTCATGGCTGAGGGATATTCCATCGTACGTAAGTTCCACAATGTTTGGAACCATTTTTATATTTCCTGGGATATTTCAGGTGTACCCAGGTTGAGGTTCCTGTAAGCAGTGCAGCCCTCAATTTGGGGCTGGCTCTGTCTTATGGATTTTCAGTTTTCCCAAGGTATATTCCCTAGACTGGAAGTGCCCTTGGCTCTGTAGCTCTGTTGTTTACTTGTTTTAGGGAACACAATGCACTCCTCCAGTGAGGCAGTTGGCAACTTACATCCCGCCCATCAGCATAACAAGGCTCCCTGTTCTCCAGGGCCTGTCTTGCCTTTCTGGTTTTTACACATTTTGTGGATGTCCCTTTTGACCGGTGGGAAGTGATACTTCTTTGTAGTGCAGATTTGCATTGCCCGCTTGCTTGCTTGGCCAAAAAATGCGTATGCGTTTTCTCCTGAATATATTCAGGAGAAAACGCATACGCCCTTTTTGGCCAAGTGCATCATTGTCGAAGTTGTGCCCCTCTTCCTGTGCTTTACAGGCGATTCCAACGTACCTCTTGAAATCTGTTTCCTGCTATTCTGCCTCGCTTTCAAGTCCGCCTCGTTGCCTTCCCTCAACAGATTTTTGGACGATAGTTGGCCTTGATTACTCTGCCAGTTTGTGAATTGCTGTGCCCCTGAGCTCCATTTTTCAACTCGTTTTTTGTGAGCTGAACGCAAGTCCAAACTTTTGGTTCAGGACCTATACTGGTTCCCGGTGGGTGGCTGAGACTTTGGTTAATTCTTCTTCCTGCCAGGAAATTAGAGTGACATGTGCCCAACCAAATGCCTAACAGCTACTCTCTCATTGGTTCTCCCTCTTCCCTTTCATCCTCTGCCAAATTGGCAACCTGTGCGAACCAGGAGCTTAAAGGGGCTGTCTCTCCAAGTTGGGAGATTGATAGGAAAGCAGTTGGAAAGTCAAACCGGAGCACCAGGAGAGGGACTCTTCGTTGAGTTTTAGAAACCTTTCGTATTCACAGTGTGTCCATTCTCTAGGTTTCCCGTACATGTTATAGCTGTAGTAATATTCCCTTCAACCTGGAGAGCTGGGACCCATGGAATGGGTGCCATGCATTATTGCTTTAAAGGGTCTGCATTTGCTCACCCAATCTCACCAATCCTCTCAGTCCCAAGTGTCCAGCCTTATGCCACATCCAGCTGTCATTGTAGATAGGGTCATTCCAGGTTGCATCAGAGACCCTGAAGGAATTGTAAAGATTTTCCCTGTTTCTTTGTTCTGTTTTTGAAATTCCTTTTTAGAGTGGGTTTGAGCTGATTCTCGCTGCCATGTTTATGCCAGTCTAGACACACTTGATTCCCTTACGGAGACATATCAATACATAGGTTTTAAGATTCTTACTAGTCAGATCTATTCCTCTGCGGGAAATATGGGGTTTTGAGTCCCTTTCACTGAGGAAGGTGTAGGTCTTGTCTATTCCATTGTTGGGTTTTGGAACGGTACCTGTGCTTATATCAAACTCTGGTTTGATGCATCACCCCCCCTCTCCTTCCCCCTTAAGCAGGCATAGGAGTGTTTTCTAAATGTGAGACTCTGTTCTCTTGCCTAACTCAGTTCATGTGTAGCCATGTTTACAGGATCTTCCTAAGTGATATCTTATGATAAGTTTCTTTTCCTGTGTGACTTCTTTCACTTAGAATCATCGTACCTGAATCCACTCATTTTGCTGCTACTGGTCTTAGGACATTGATTTCATGGCTGAGGGATATTCCATCGTACATAAGTTCCACAATGTTTGGAACCATTTTTATATTTCCTGGGATATTTCAGGTCTACCCAGGTTGAGGTTCCTGTAAGCAGTGCAGCCCTCAATTTGGGGGTGGCTCTGTCTTATGGATTTTCAGTTTTCCCAAGGTATATTCCCTAGACTGGAAGTGCCCTTGGCTCTGTAGCTCTGTTGTTTACTTGTTTTAGGGAACACAATGCACTCCTCCAGTGAGGCAGTTGGCAACTTACATCCCGCCCATCAGCATAACAAGGCTCCCTGTTCTCCAGGGCCTGCCTTGCCTTTCTGGTTTTTACACATTTTGTGGATGTCCCTTTTGACTGGTGGGAAGTGATACTTCTTTGTAGTGCAGATTTGCATTGCCCGCTTGCTTGCTTGGCCAAAAAGGGCGTATGCGTTTTCTCCTGAATATATTCAGGAGAAAACGCATACGCCCTTTTTGGCCAAGTGCATCATTGTCGAAGTTGTGCCCCTCTTCCTGTGTTTTATAGGCGATTCCAACGTACCTCTTGAAATCTGTTTCCTGCTATTCTGCCTCGCTTTCAAGTCCGCCTCGTTGCCTTCCCTCAACAGATTTTTCGACGATAGTTGGCCTTGATTACTCTGCCAGTTTGTGAATTGCTGTGCCCCTGAGCTCCATTTTTCAACTCGTTTTTTGTGAGCTGAACGCAAGTCCAAACTTTTGGTTCAGGACCTATACTGGTTCCCGGTGGGTGGCTGAGACTTTGGTTAATTCTTCTTCCTGCCAGGAAATTAGAGTGGCATGTGCCCAACCAAATGCCTAACAGCTACTCTCTCATTGGTTCTCCCTCTTCCCTTTCATCCTCTGCCAAATTGGCAACCTGTGCGAACCAGGAGCTTAAAGGGGCTGTCTCTCCAAGTTGGGAGATTGATAGGAAAGCAGTTGGAAAGTCAAACCGGAGCACCAGGAGAGGGACTCTTCGTTGAGTTTTAGAAACCTTTCGTATTCACAGTGTGTCCATTCTCTAGGTTTCCCGTACATGTTATAGCTTTAGTAATATTCCCTTCAACCTGGAGAGCTGGGACCCATGGAATGGGTGCCATGCATTATTGCTTTAAAGGGTCTGCATTTGCTCACCCAATCTCACCAATCCTCTCAGTCCCAAGTGTCCAGCCTTATGCCACATCCAGCTGTCATTGTAGATAGGGTCATTCCAGGTTGCATCAGAGACCCTGAAGGAATTGTAAAGAAATTCCCTGTTTCTTTGTTTTGTTTTTGAAATTCCTTTTTAGAGTGGGTTTGAGCTGATTCTCGCTGCCATGTTTATGCCAGTCTAGACACACTTGATTCCCTTACGGAGACATATCAATACATAGGTTTTAAGATTCTTACTAGTCAGATCTATTCCTCTGCGGGAAATATGGGGTTTTGAGTCCCTTTCACTGAGGAAGGTGTAGGTCTTGTCTATTCCATAGTTGGTTTTTGGAACGGTACCTGTGCTTATATCAAACTCTGGTTTGATGCATCACCCACCCTCTCCTTCCCCCTTAAGCAGGCATAGGAGTGTTTTCTAAATGTGAGACTCTGTTCTCTTGCCTAACTCAGTTCATGTGTAGCCATGTTTACAGGATCTTCCTAAGTGATATCTTATGATAAGTTTCTTTTCCTGTGTGACTTCTTTCACTTAGAATCATCGTACCTGAATCCACTCATTTTGCTGCTACTGGTCTTAGGACATTGATTTCATGGCTGAGGGATATTCCATCGTACGTAAGTTCCACAATGTTTGGAACCATTTTTATATTTCCTGGGATATTTCAGGTGTACCCAGGTTGAGGTTCCTGTAAGCAGTGCAGCCCTCAATTTGGGGCTGGCTCTGTCTTATGGATTTTCAGTTTTCCCAAGGTATATTCCCTAGACTGGAAGTGCCCTTGGCTCTGTAGCTCTGTTGTTTACTTGTTTTAGGGAACACAATGCACTCCTCCAGTGAGGCAGTTGGCAACTTACATCCCGCCCATCAGCATAACAAGGCTCCCTGTTCTCCAGGGCCTGTCTTGCCTTTCTGGTTTTTACACATTTTGTGGATGTCCCTTTTGACCGGTGGGAAGTGATACTTCTTTGTAGTGCAGATTTGCATTGCCCGCTTGCTTGCTTGGCCAAAAAGGGCGTATGCGTTTTCTCCTGAATATATTCAGGAGAAAACGCATACGCCCTTTTTGGCCAAGTGCATCATTGTCGAAGTTGTGCCCCTCTTCCTGTGCTTTACAGGCGATTCCAACGTACCTCTTGAAATCTGTTTCCTGCTATTCTGCCTCGCTTTCAAGTCCGCCTCGTTGCCTTCCCTCAACAGATTTTTGGACGATAGTTGGCCTTGATTACTCTGCCAGTTTGTGAATTGCTGTGCCCCTGAGCTCCATTTTTCAACTCGTTTTTTGTGAGCTGAACGCAAGTCCAAACTTTTGGTTCAGGACCTATACTGGTTCCCGGTGGGTGGCTGAGACTTTGGTTAATTCTTCTTCCTGCCAGGAAATTAGAGTGGCATGTGCCCAACCAAATGCCTAACAGCTACTCTCTCATTGGTTCTCCCTCTTCCCTTTCATCCTCTGCCAAATTGGCAACCTGTGCGAACCAGGAGCTTAAAGGGGCTGTCTCTCCAAGTTGGGAGATTGATAGGAAAGCAGTTGGAAAGTCAAACCGGAGCACCAGGAGAGGGACTCTTCGTTGAGTTTTAGAAACCTTTCGTATTCACAGTGTGTCCATTCTCTAGGTTTCCCGTACATGTTATAGCTGTAGTAATATTCCCTTCAACCTGGAGAGCTGGGACCCATGGAATGGGTGCCATGCATTATTGCTTTAAAGGGTCTGCATTTGCTCACCCAATCTCACCAATCCTCTCAGTCCCAAGTGTCCAGCCTTATGCCACATCCAGCTGTCATTGTAGATAGGGTCATTCCAGGTTGCATCAGAGACCCTGAAGGAATTGTAAAGAATTTCCCTGTTTCTTTGTTTTGTTTTTGAAATTCCTTTTTAGAGTGGGTTTGAGCTGATTCTCGCTGCCATGTTTATGCCAGTCTAGACACACTTGATTCCCTTACGGAGACATATCAATACATAGGTTTTAAGATTCTTACTAGTCAGATCTATTCCTCTGCGGGAAATATGGGGTTTTGAGTCCCTTTCACTGAGGAAGGTGTAGGTCTTGTCTATTCCATTGTTGGGTTTTGGAACGGTACCTGTGCTTATATCAAACTCTGGTTTGATGCATCACCCCCCCTCTCCTTCCCCCTTAAGCAGGCATAGGAGTGTTTTCTAAATGTGAGACTCTGTTCTCTTGCCTAACTCAGTTCATGTGTAGCCATGTTTACAGGATCTTCCTAAGTGATATCTTATGATAAGTTTCTTTTCCTGTGTGACTTCTTTCACTTAGAATCATCGTACCTGAATCCACTCATTTTGCTGCTACTGGTCTTAGGACATTGATTTCATGGCTGAGGGATATTCCATCGTACATAAGTTCCACAATGTTTGGAACCATTTTTATATTTCCTGGGATATTTCAGGTGTACCCAGGTTGAGGTTCCTGTAAGCAGTGCAGCCCTCAATTTGGGGGTGGCTCTGTCTTATGGATTTTCAGTTTTCCCAAGGTATATTCCCTAGACTGGAAGTGCCCTTGGCTCTGTAGCTCTGTTGTTTACTTGTTTTAGGGAACACAATGCACTCCTCCAGTGAGGCAGTTGGCAACTTACATCCCGCCCATCAGCATAACAAGGCTCCCTGTTCTCCAGGGCCTGCCTTGCCTTTCTGGTTTTTACACATTTTGTGGATGTCCCTTTTGACTGGTGGGAAGTGATACTTCTTTGTAGTGCAGATTTGCATTGCCCGCTTGCTTGCTTGGCCAAAAAGGGCGTATGCGTTTTCTCCTGAATATATTCAGGAGAAAACGCATACGCCCTTTTTGGCCAAGTGCATCATTGTCGAAGTTGTGCCCCTCTTCCTGTGTTTTACAGGCGATTCCAACGTACCTCTTGAAATCTGTTTCCTGCTATTCTGCCTCGCTTTCAAGTCCGCCTCGTTGCCTTCCCTCAACAGATTTTTCGACGATAGTTGGCCTTGATTACTCTGCCAGTTTGTGAATTGCTGTGCCCCTGAGCTCCATTTTTCAACTCGTTTTTTGTGAGCTGAACGCAAGTCCAAACTTTTGGTTCAGGACCTATACTGGTTCCCGGTGGGTGGCTGAGACTTTGGTTAATTCTTCTTCCTGCCGGGAAATTAGAGTGACATGTGCCCATCCAAATGCCTAACAGCTACTCTCTCATTGGTTCTCCCTCTTCCCTTTCATCCTCTGCCAAATTGGCAACCTGTGCGAACCAGGAGCTTAAAGGGGCTGTCTCTCCAAGTTGGGAGATTGATAGGAAAGCAGTTGGAAAGTCAAACCGGAGCACCAGGAGAGGGGCCCTTCGTTGAGTTTTAGAAACCTTTCGTATTCACAGTGTGTCCATTCTCTAGGTTTCCCGTACACGTTATAGCTTTAGTAATATTCCCTTCAACCTGGAGAGCTGGGACCCATGGAATGGGTGCCATGCATTATTGCTTTAAAGGGTCTGCATTTGCTCACCCAATCTCACCAATCCTCTCAGTCGCAAGTGTCCAGCCTTATGCCACATCCAGCTGTCATTGTAGATAGGGTCATTCCAGGTTGCATCAGAGACCCTGAAGGAATTGTAAAGAATTTCCCTGTTTCTTTGTTTTGTTTTTGAAATTCCTTTTTAGAGTGGGTTTGAGCTGATTCTCGCTGCCATGTTTATGCCAGTCTAGACACACTTGATTCCCTTACAGAGACATATCAATACATAGGTTTTAAGATTCTTACTAGTCAGATCTATTCCTCTGCGGGAAATATGGGGTTTTGGGTCCCTTTCACTGAGGAAGGTGTAGGTCTTGTCTATTCCATAGTTGGTTTTTGGAACGGTACCTGTGCTTATATCAAACTCTGGTTTGATGCATCACCCCCCCTCTCCTTCCCCCTTAAGCAGGCATAGGAGTGTTTTCTAAATGTGAGACTCTGTTCTCTTGCCTAACTCAGTTCATGTGTAGCCATGTTTACAGGATCTTCCTAAGTGATATCTTATGATAAGTTTCTTTTCCTGTGTGACTTCTTTCACTTAGAATCATCGTACCTGAATCCACTCATTTTGCTGCTACTGGTCTTAGGACATTGATTTCATGGCTGAGGGATATTCCATCGTACGTAAGTTCCACAATGTTTGGAACCATTTTTATATTTCCTGCGATATTTCAGGTGTACCCAGGTTGAGGTTCCTGTAAGCAGTGCAGCCCTCAATTTGGGGGTGGCTCTGTCTTATGGATTTTCAGTTTTCCCAAGGTATATTCCCTAGACTGGAAGTGCCCTTGGCTCTGTAGCTCTGTTGTTTACTTGTTTTAGGGAACACAATGCACTCCTCCAGTGAGGCAGTTGGCAACTTACATCCCGCCCATCAGCATAACAAGGCTCCCTGTTCTCCAGGGCCTGCCTTGCCTTTCTGGTTTTTACACATTTTGTGGATGTCCCTTTTGACCGGTGGGAAGTGATACTTCTTTGTAGTGCAGATTTGCATTGCCCGCTTGCTTGCTTGGCCAAAAAGGGCGTATGCGTTTTCTCCTGAGTATATTCAGGAGAAAACGCATACGCCCTTTTTGGCCAAGTGCATCATTGTCGAAGTTGTGCCCCTCTTCCTGTGTTTTACAGGCGATTCCAACGTACCTCTTGAAATCTGTTTCCTGCTATTCTGCCTCGCTTTCAAGTCCGCCTCGTTGCCTTCCCTCAACAGATTTTTGGACGATAGTTGGCCTTGATTACTCTGCCAGTTTGTGAATTGCTGTGCCCCTGAGCTCCATTTTTCAACTCGTTTTTTGTGAGCTGAACGCAAGTCCAAACTTTTGGTTCAGGACCTATACTGGTTCCCGGTGGGTGGCTGAGACTTTGGTTAATTCTTCTTCCTGCCGGGAAATTAGAGTGACATGTGCCCATCCAAATGCCTAACAGCTACTCTCTCATTGGTTCTCCCTCTTCCCTTTCATCCTCTGCCAAATTGGCAACCTGTGCGAACCAGGAGCTTAAAGGGGCTGTCTCTCCAAGTTGGGAGATTGATAGGAAAGCAGTTGGAAAGTCAAACCGGAGCACCAGGAGAGGGGCCCTTCGTTGAGTTTTAGAAACCTTTCGTATTCACAGTGTGTCCATTCTCTAGGTTTCCCGTACACGTTATAGCTTTAGTAATATTCCCTCCAACCTGGAGAGCTGGGACCCATGGAATGGGTGCCATGCATTATTGCTTTAAAGGGTCTGCATTTGCTCACCCGATCTCACCAATCCTCTCAGTCCCAAGTGTCCAGCCTTATGCCACATCCAGCTGTCATTGTAGATAGGGTCATTCCAGGTTGCATCAGAGACCCTGAAGGAATTGTAAAGAATTTCCCTGTTTCTTTGTTTTGTTTTTGAAATTCCTTTTTAGAGTGGGTTTGAGCTGATTCTCGCTGCCATGTTTATGCCAGTCTAGACACACTTGATTCCCTTACAGAGACATATCAATACATAGGTTTTAAGATTCTTACTAGTCAGATCTATTCCTCTGCGGGAAATATGGGGTTTTGAGTCCCTTTAACTGAGGAAGGTGTAGGTCTTGTCTGTTCCATAGTTGGTTTTTGGAACGGTACCTGTGCTTATATCAAACTCTGGTTTGATGCATCACCCACCCTCTCCTTCCCCCTTAAGCAGGCATAGGAGTGTTTTCTAAATGTGAGACTCTGTTCTCTTGCCTAACTCAGTTCATGTGTAGCCATGTTTACAGGATCTTCCTAAGTGATATCTTATGATAAGTTTCTTTTCCTGTGTGACTTCTTTCACTTAGAATCATCGTACCTGAATCCACTCATTTTGCTGCTACTGGTCTTAGGACATTGATTTCATGGCTGAGGGATATTCCATCGTACATAAGTTCCACAATGTTTGGAACGATTTTTATATTTCCTGGGATATTTCAGGTGTACCCAGGTTGAGGTTCCTGTAAGCAGTGCAGCCCTCAATTTGGGGGTGGCTCTGTCTTATGGATTTTCAGTTTTCCCAAGGTATATTCCCTAGACTGGAAGTGCCCTTGGCTCTGTAGCTCTGTTGTTTACTTGTTTTAGGGAACACAATGCACTCCTCCAGTGAGGCAGTTGGCAACTTACATCCCGCCCATCAGCATAACAAGGCTCCCTGTTCTCCAGGGCCTGTCTTGCCTTTCTGGTTTTTACACATTTTGTGGATGTCCCTTTTGACCGGTGGGAAGTGATACTTCTTTGTAGTGCAGATTTGCATTGCCCGCTTGCTTGCTTGGCCAAAAAGGGCGTATGCGTTTTCTCCTGAATATATTCAGGAGAAAACGCATACGCCCTTTTTGGCCAAGTGCATCATTGTCGAAGTTGTGCCCCTCTTCCTGTGCTTTACAGGCGATTCCAACGTACCTCTTGAAATCTGTTTCCTGCTATTCTGCCTCGCTTTCAAGTCCGCCTCGTTGCCTTCCCTCACCAGATTTTTGGACGATAGTTGGCCTTGATTACTCTGCCAGTTTGTGAATTGCTGTGCCCCTGAGCTCCATTTTTCAACTCGTTTTTTGTGAGCTGAACGCAAGTCCAAACTTTTGGTTCAGGACCTATACTGGTTCCCGGTGGCTGGCTGAGACTTTGGTTAATTCTTCTTCCTGCCGGGAAATTAGAGTGACATGTGCCCATCCAAATGCCTAACAGCTACTCTCTCATTGGTTCTCCCTCTTCCCTTTCATCCTCTGCGAAATTGGCAACCTGTGCCAACCAGGAGCTTAAAGGGGCTGTCTCTCCAAGTTGGGAGATTGATAGGAAAGCAGTTGGAAAGTCAGACCGGAGCACCACGAGAGGGACTCTTCGTTGAGTTTTAGAAACCTTTCGTATTCACAGTGTGTCCATTCTCTAGGTTTCCCGTACATGTTATAGCTGTAGTAATATTCCCTTCAACCTGGAGAGCTGGGACCCATGGAATGGGTGCCATGCATTATTGCTTTAAAGGGTCTGCATTTGCTCACCCAATCTCACCAATCCTCTCAGTCCCAAGTGTCCAGCCTTATGCCACATCCAGCTGTCATTGTAGATAGGGTCATTCCAGGTTGCATCAGAGACCCTGAAGGAATTGTAAAGAATTTCCCTGTTTCTTTGTTTTGTTTTTGAAATTCCTTTTTAGAGTGGGTTTGAGCTGATTCTCGCTGCCATGTTTATGCCAGTCTAGACACACTTGATTCCCTTACGGAGACATATCAATACATAGGTTTTAAGATTCTTACTAGTCAGATCTATTCCTCTGCGGGAAATATGGGGTTTTGAGTCCCTTTCACTGAGGAAGGTGTAGGTCTTGTCTATTCCATTGTTGGGTTTTGGAACGGTACCTGTGCTTATATCAAACTCTGGTTTGATGCATCACCCCCCCTCTCCTTCCCCCTTAAGCAGGCATAGGAGTGTTTTCTAAATGTGAGACTCTGTTCTCTTGCCTAACTCAGTTCATGTGTAGCCATGTTTACAGGATCTTCCTAAGTGATATCTTATGATAAGTTTCTTTTCCTGTGTGACTTCTTTCACTTAGAATCATCGTACCTGAATCCACTCATTTTGCTGCTACTGGTCTTAGGACATTGATTTCATGGCTGAGGGATATTCCATCGTACATAAGTTCCACAATGTTTGGAACCATTTTTATATTTCCTGGGATATTTCAGGTGTACCCAGGTTGAGGTTCCTGTAAGCAGTGCAGCCCTCAATTTGGGGGTGGCTCTGTCTTATGGATTTTCAGTTTTCCCAAGGTATATTCCCTAGACTGGAAGTGCCCTTGGCTCTGTAGCTCTGTTGTTTACTTGTTTTAGGGAACACAATGCACTCCTCCAGTGAGGCAGTTGGCAACTTACATCCCGCCCATCAGCATAACAAGGCTCCCTGTTCTCCAGGGCCTGCCTTGCCTTTCTGGTTTTTACACATTTTGTGGATGTCCCTTTTGACCGGTGGGAAGTGATACTTCTTTGTAGTGCAGATTTGCATTGCCCGCTTGCTTGCTTGGCCAAAAAGGGCGTATGCGTTTTCTCCTGAATATATTCAGGAGAAAACGCATACGCCCTTTTTGGCCAAGTGCATCATTGTCGAAGTTGTGCCCCTCTTCCTGTGTTTTACAGGCGATTCCAACGTACCTCTTGAAATCTGTTTCCTGCTATTCTGCCTCGCTTTCAAGTCCGCCTCGTTGCCTTCCCTCAACAGATTTTTGGACGATAGTTGGCCTTGATTACTCTGCCAGTTTGTGAATTGCTGTGCCCCTGAGCTCCATTTTTCAACTCGTTTTTTGTGAGCTGAACGCAAGTCCAAACTTTTGGTTCAGGACCTATACTGGTTCCCGGTGGGTGGCTGAGACTTTGGTTAATTCTTCTTCCTGCCGGGAAATTAGAGTGACATGTGCCCATCCAAATGCCTAACAGCTACTCTCTCATTGGTTCTCCCTCTTCCCTTTCATCCTCTGCCAAATTGGCAACCTGTGCGAACCAGGAGCTTAAAGGGGCTGTCTCTCCAAGTTGGGAGATTGATAGGAAAGCAGTTGGAAAGTCAAACCGGAGCACCAGGAGAGGGGCCCTTCGTTGAGTTTTAGAAACCTTTCGTATTCACAGTGTGTCCATTCTCTAGGTTTCCCGTACACGTTATAGCTTTAGTAATATTCCCTTCAACCTGGAGAGCTGGGACCCATGGAATGGGTGCCATGCATTATTGCTTTAAAGGGTCTGCATTTGCTCACCCAATCTCACCAATCCTCTCAGTCGCAAGTGTCCAGCCTTATGCCACATCCAGCTGTCATTGTAGATAGGGTCATTCCAGGTTGCATCAGAGACCCTGAAGGAATTGTAAAGAATTTCCCTGTTTCTTTGTTTTGTTTTTGAAATTCCTTTTTAGAGTGGGTTTGAGCTGATTCTCGCTGCCATGTTTATGCCAGTCTAGACACACTTGATTCCCTTACGGAGACATATCAATACATAGGTTTTAAGATTCTTACTAGTCAGATCTATTCCTCTGCGGGAAATATGGGGTTTTGGGTCCCTTTCACTGAGGAAGGTGTAGGTCTTGTCTATTCCATTGTTGGGTTTTGGAACGGTACCTGTGCTTATATCAAACTCTGGTTTGATGCATCACCCCCCCTCTCCTTCCCCCTTAAGCAGGCATAGGAGTGTTTTCTAAATGTGAGACTCTGTTCTCTTGCCTAACTCAGTTCATGTGTAGCCATGTTTACAGGATCTTCCTAAGTGATATCTTATGATAAGTTTCTTTTCCTGTGTGACTTCTTTCACTTAGAATCATCGTACCTGAATCCACTCATTTTGCTGCTACTGGTCTTAGGACATTGATTTCATGGCTGAGGGATATTCCATCGTACATAAGTTCCACAATGTTTGGAACCATTTTTATATTTCCTGGGATATTTCAGGTGTACCCAGGTTGAGGTTCCTGTAAGCAGTGCAGCCCTCAATTTGGGGGTGGCTCTGTCTTATGGATTTTCAGTTTTCCCAAGGTATATTCCCTAGACTGGAAGTGCCCTTGGCTCTGTAGCTCTGTTGTTTACTTGTTTTAGGGAACACAATGCACTCCTCCAGTGAGGCAGTTGGCAACTTACATCCCGCCCATCAGCATAACAAGGCTCCCTGTTCTCCAGGGCCTGCCTTGCCTTTCTGGTTTTTACACATTTTGTGGATGTCCCTTTTGACCGGTGGGAAGTGATACTTCTTTGTAGTGCAGATTTGCATTGCCCGCTTGCTTGCTTGGCCAAAAAGGGCGTATGCGTTTTCTCCTGAATATATTCAGGAGAAAACGCATACGCCCTTTTTGGCCAAGTGCATCATTGTCGAAGTTGTGCCCCTCTTCCTGTGTTTTACAGGCGATTCCAACGTACCTCTTGAAATCTGTTTCCTGCTATTCTGCCTCGCTTTCAAGTCCGCCTCGTTGCCTTCCCTCAACAGATTTTTGGACGATAGTTGGCCTTGATTACTCTGCCAGTTTGTGAATTGCTGTGCCCCTGAGCTCCATTTTTCAACTCGTTTTTTGTGAGCTGAACGCAAGTCCAAACTTTTGGTTCAGGACCTATACTGGTTCCCGGTGGGTGGCTGAGACTTTGGTTAATTCTTCTTCCTGCCGGGAAATTAGAGTGACATGTGCCCATCCAAATGCCTAACAGCTACTCTCTCATTGGTTCTCCCTCTTCCCTTTCATCCTCTGCCAAATTGGCAACCTGTGCGAACCAGGAGCTTAAAGGGGCTGTCTCTCCAAGTTGGGAGATTGATAGGAAAGCAGTTGGAAAGTCAAACCGGAGCACCAGGAGAGGGGCCCTTCGTTGAGTTTTAGAAACCTTTCGTATTCACAGTGTGTCCATTCTCTAGGTTTCCCGTACACGTTATAGCTTTAGTAATATTCCCTTCAACCTGGAGAGCTGGGACCCATGGAATGGGTGCCATGCATTATTGCTTTAAAGGGTCTGCATTTGCTCACCCAATCTCACCAATCCTCTCAGTCGCAAGTGTCCAGCCTTATGCCACATCCAGCTGTCATTGTAGATAGGGTCATTCCAGGTTGCATCAGAGACCCTGAAGGAATTGTAAAGAATTTCCCTGTTTCTTTGTTTTGTTTTTGAAATTCCTTTTTAGAGTGGGTTTGAGCTGATTCTCGCTGCCATGTTTATGCCAGTCTAGACACACTTGATTCCCTTACAGAGACATATCAATACATAGGTTTTAAGATTCTTACTAGTCAGATCTATTCCTCTGCGGGAAATATGGGGTTTTGGGTCCCTTTCACTGAGGAAGGTGTAGGTCTTGTCTATTCCATAGTTGGTTTTTGGAACGGTACCTGTGCTTATATCAAACTCTGGTTTGATGCATCACCCCCCCTCTCCTTCCCCCTTAAGCAGGCATAGGAGTGTTTTCTAAATGTGAGACTCTGTTCTCTTGCCTAACTCAGTTCATGTGTAGCCATGTTTACAGGATCTTCCTAAGTGATATCTTATGATAAGTTTCTTTTCCTGTGTGACTTCTTTCACTTAGAATCATCGTACCTTAATCCACTCATTTTGCTGCTACTGATCTTAGGACATTGATTTCATGGCTGAGGGATATTCCATCGTACATAAGTTCCACAATGTTTGGAACCATTTTTATATTTCCTGGGATATTTCAGGTGTACCCAGGTTGAGGTTCCTGTAAGCAGTGCAGCCCTCAATTTGGGGGTGGCTCTGTCTTATGGATTTTCAGTTTTCCCAAGGTATATTCCCTAGACTGGAAGTGCCCTTGGCTCTGTAGCTCTGTTGTTTACTTGTTTTAGGGAACACAATGCACTCCTCCAGTGAGGCAGTTGGCAACTTACATCCCGCCCATCAGCATAACAAGGCTCCCTGTTCTCCAGGGCCTGTCTTGCCTTTCTGGTTTTTACACATTTTGTGGATGTCCCTTTTGACCGGTGGGAAGTGATACTTCTTTGTAGTGCAGATTTGCATTGTCCGCTTGCTTGCTTGGCCAAAAAGGGCGTATGCGTTTTCTCCTGAATATATTCAGGAGAAAACGCATACGCCCTTTTTGGCCAAGTGCATCATTGTCGAAGTTGTGCCCCTCTTCCTGTGCTTTACAGGCGATTCCAACGTACCTCTTGAAATCTGTTTCCTGCTATTCTGCCTCGCTTTCAAGTCCGCCTCGTTGCCTTCCCTCACCAGATTTTTGGACGATAGTTGGCCTTGATTACTCTGCCAGTTTGTGAATTGCTGTGCCCCTGAGCTCCATTTTTCAACTCGTTTTTTGTGAGCTGAACGCAAGTCCAAACTTTTGGTTCAGGACCTATACTGGTTCCCGGTGGGTGGCTGAGACTTTGGTTAATTCTTCTTCCTGCCGGGAAATTAGAGTGACATGTGCCCATCCAAATGCCTAACAGCTACTCTCTCATTGGTTCTCCCTCTTCCCTTTCATCCTCTGCGAAATTGGCAACCTGTGCCAACCAGGAGCTTAAAGGGGCTGTCTCTCCAAGTTGGGAGATTGATAGGAAAGCAGTTGGAAAGTCACACCGGAGCACCACGAGAGGGACTCTTCGTTGAGTTTTAGAAACCTTTCGTATTCACAGTGTGTCCATTCTCTAGGTTTCCCGTACATGTTATAGCTGTAGTAATATTCCCTTCAACCTGGAGAGCTGGGACCCATGGAATGGGTGCCATGCATTATTGCTTTAAAGGGTCTGCATTTGCTCACCCAATCTCACCAATCCTCTCAGTCCCAAGTGTCCAGCCTTATGCCACATCCAGCTGTCATTGTAGATAGGGTCATTCCAGGTTGCATCAGAGACCCTGAAGGAATTGTAAAGATTTTCCCTGTTTCTTTGTTTTGTTTTTGAAATTCCTTTTTAGAGTGGGTTTGAGCTGATTCTCGCTGCCATGTTTATGCCAGTCTAGACACACTTGATTCCCTTACGGAGACATATCAATACATAGGTTTTAAGATTCTTACTAGTCAGATCTATTCCTCTGCGGGAAATATGGGGTTTTGAGTCCCTTTCACTGAGGAAGGTGTAGGTCTTGTCTATTCCATTGTTGGGTTTTGGAACGGTACCTGTGCTTATATCAAACTCTGGTTTGATGCATCACCCCCCCTCTCCTTCCCCCTTAAGCAGGCATAGGAGTGTTTTCTAAATGTGAGACTCTGTTCTCTTGCCTAACTCAGTTCATGTGTAGCCATGTTTACAGGATCTTCCTAAGTGATATCTTATGATAAGTTTCTTTTCCTGTGTGACTTCTTTCACTTAGAATCATCGTACCTGAATCCACTCATTTTGCTGCTACTGGTCTTAGGACATTGATTTCATGGCTGAGGGATATTCCATCGTACATAAGTTCCACAATGCTTGGAACCATTTTTATATTTCCTGGGATATTTCAGGTGTACCCAGGTTGAGGTTCCTGTAAGCAGTGCAGCCCTCAATTTGGGGGTGGCTCTGTCTTATGGATTTTCAGTTTTCCCAAGGTATATTCCCTAGACTGGAAGTGCCCTTGGCTCTGTAGCTCTGTTGTTTACTTGTTTTAGGGAACACAATGCACTCCTCCAGTGAGGCAGTTGGCAACTTACATCCCGCCCATCAGCATAACAAGGCTCCCTGTTCTCCAGGGCCTGCCTTGCCTTTCTGGTTTTTACACATTTTGTGGATGTCCCTTTTGACCGGTGGGAAGTGATACTTCTTTGTAGTGCAGATTTGCATTGCCCGCTTGCTTGCTTGGCCAAAAAGGGCGTATGCGTTTTCTCCTGAATATATTCAGGAGAAAACGCATACGCCCTTTTTGGCCAAGTGCATCATTGTCGAAGTTGTGCCCCTCTTCCTGTGTTTTACAGGCGATTCCAACGTACCTCTTGAAATCTGTTTCCTGCTATTCTGCCTCGCTTTCAAGTCCGCCTCGTTGCCTTCCCTCACCAGATTTTTGGACGATAGTTGGCCTTGATTACTCTGCCAGTTTGTGAATTGCTGTGCCCCTGAGCTCCATTTTTCAACTCGTTTTTTGTGAGCTGAACGCAAGTCCAAACTTTTGGTTCAGGACCTATACTGGTTCCCGGTGGGTGGCTGAGACTTTGGTTAATTCTTCTTCCTGCCGGGAAATTAGAGTGACATGTGCCCATCCAAATGCCTAACAGCTACTCTCTCATTGGTTCTCCCTCTTCCCTTTCATCCTCTGCCAAATTGGCAACCTGTGCGAACCAGGAGCTTAAAGGGGCTGTCTCTCCAAGTTGGGAGATTGATAGGAAAGCAGTTGGAAAGTCAAACCGGAGCACCAGGAGAGGGGCCCTTCGTTGAGTTTTAGAAACCTTTCGTATTCACAGTGTGTCCATTCTCTAGGTTTCCCGTACACGTTATAGCTTTAGTAATATTCCCTTAAACCTGGAGAGCTGGGACCCATGGAATGGGTGCCATGCATTATTGCTTTAAAGGGTCTGCATTTGCTCACCCAATCTCACCAATCCTCTCAGTCGCAAGTGTCCAGCCTTATGCCACATCCAGCTGTCATTGTAGATAGGGTCATTCCAGGTTGCATCAGAGACCCTGAAGGAATTGTAAAGAATTTCCCTGTTTCTTTGTTTTGTTTTTGAAATTCCTTTTTAGAGTGGGTTTGAGCTGATTCTCGCTGCCATGTTTATGCCAGTCTAGACACACTTGATTCCCTTACAGAGACATATCAATACATAGGTTTTAAGATTCTTACTAGTCAGATCTATTCCTCTGCGGGAAATATGGGGTTTTGGGTCCCTTTCACTGAGGAAGGTGTAGGTCTTGTCTATTCCATAGTTGGTTTTTGGAACGGTACCTGTGCTTATATCAAACTCTGGTTTGATGCATCACCCCCCCTCTCCTTCCCCCTTAAGCAGGCATAGGAGTGTTTTCTAAATGTGAGACTCTGTTCTCTTGCCTAACTCAGTTCATGTGTAGCCATGTTTACAGGATCTTCCTAAGTGATATCTTATGATAAGTTTCTTTTCCTGTGTGACTTCTTTCACTTAGAATCATCGTACCTGAATCCACTCATTTTGCTGCTACTGATCTTAGGACATTGATTTCATGGCTGAGGGATATTCCATCGTACATAAGTTCCACAATGTTTGGAACCATTTTTATATTTCCTGGGATATTTCAGGTGTACCCAGGTTGAGGTTCCTGTAAGCAGTGCAGCCCTCAATTTGGGGGTGGCTCTGTCTTATGGATTTTCAGTTTTCCCAAGGTATATTCCCTAGACTGGAAGTGCCCTTGGCTCTGTAGCTCTGTTGTTTACTTGTTTTAGGGAACACAATGCACTCCTCCAGTGAGGCAGTTGGCAACGTACATCCCGCCCATCAGCATAACAAGGCTCCCTGTTCTCCAGGGCCTGTCTTGCCTTTCTGGTTTTTACACATTTTGTGGATGTCCCTTTTGACCGGTGGGAAGTGATACTTCTTTGTAGTGCAGATTTGCATTGCCCGCTTGCTTGCTTGGCCAAAAAGGGCGTATGCGTTTTCTCCTGAATATATTCAGGAGAAAACGCATACGCCCTTTTTGGCCAAGTGCATCATTGTCGATGTTGTGCCCCTCTTCCTGTGCTTTACAGGCGATTCCAACGTACCTCTTGAAATCTGTTTCCTGCTATTCTGCCTCGCTTTCAAGTCCGCCTCGTTGCCTTCCCTCACCAGATTTTTGGACGATAGTTGGCCTTGATTACTCTGCCAGTTTGTGAATTGCTGTGCCCCTGAGCTCCATTTTTCAACTCGTTTTTTGTGAGCTGAACGCAAGTCCAAACTTTTGGTTCAGGACCTATACTGGTTCCCGGTGGGTGGCTGAGACTTTGGTTAATTCTTCTTCCTGCCGGGAAATTAGAGTGACATGTGCCCATCCAAATGCCTAACAGCTACTCTCTCATTGGTTCTCCCTCTTCCCTTTCATCCTCTGCCAAATTGGCAACCTGTGCGAACCAGGAGCTTAAAGGGGCTGTCTCTCCAAGTTGGGAGATTGATAGGAAAGCAGTTGGAAAGTCAGACCGGAGCACCACGAGAGGGACTCTTCGTTGAGTTTTAGAAACCTTTCGTATTCACAGTGTGTCCATTCTCTAGGTTTCCCGTACATGTTATAGCTGTAGTAATATTCCCTTCAACCTGGAGAGCTGGGACCCATGGAATGGGTGCCATGCATTATTGCTTTAAAGGGTCTGCATTTGCTCACCCAATCTCACCAATCCTCTCAGTCCCAAGTGTCCAGCCTTATGCCACATCCAGCTGTCATTGTAGATAGGGTCATTCCAGGTTGCATCAGAGACCCTGAAGGAATTGTAAAGAATTTCCCTGTTTCTTTGTTTTGTTTTTGAAATTCCTTTTTAGAGTGGGTTTGAGCTGATTCTCGCTGCCATGTTTATGCCAGTCTAGACACACTTGATTCCCTTACGGAGACATATCAATACATAGGTTTTAAGATTCTTACTAGTCAGATCTATTCCTCTGCGGGAAATATGGGGTTTTGAGTCCCTTTCACTGAGGAAGGTGTAGGTCTTGTCTATTCCATAGTTGGTTTTTGGAACGGTACCTGTGCTTATATCAAACTCTGGTTTGATGCATCACCCCCCCTCTCCTTCCCCCTTAAGCAGGCATAGGAGTGTTTTCTAAATGTGAGACTCTGTTCTCTTGCCTAACTCAGTTCATGTGTAGCCATGTTTACAGGATCTTCCTAAGTGATATCTTATGATAAGTTTCTTTTCCTGTGTGACTTCTTTCACTTAGAATCATCGTACCTGAATCCACTCATTTTGCTGCTACTGGTCTTAGGACATTGATTTCATGGCTGAGGGATATTCCATCGTACATAAGTTCCACAATGTTTGGAACCATTTTTATATTTCCTGGGATATTTCAGGTGTACCCAGGTTGAGGTTCCTGTAAGCAGTGCAGCCCTCAATTTGGGGGTGGCTCAGTCTTATGGATTTTCAGTTTTCCCAAGGTATATTCCCTAGACTGGAAGTGTCCTTGGCTCTGTAGCTCTGTTGTTTACTTGTTTTAGGGAACACAATGCACTCCTCCAGTGAGGCAGTTGGCAACTTACATCCCGCCCATCAGCATAACAAGGCTCCCTGTTCTCCAGGGCCTGCCTTGCCTTTCTGGTTTTTACACATTTTGTGGATGTCCCTTTTGACCGGTGGGAAGTGATACTTCTTTGTAGTGCAGATTTGCATTGCCCGCTTGCTTGCTTGGCCAAAAAGGGCGTATGCGTTTTCTCCTGAATATATTCAGGAGAAAACGCATACGCCCTTTTTGGCCAAGTGCATCATTGTCGAAGTTGTGCCCCTCTTCCTGTGCTTTACAGGCGATTCCAACGTACCTCTTGAAATCTGTTTCCTGCTATTCTGCCTCGCTTTCAAGTCCGCCTCGTTGCCTTCCCTCAACAGATTTTTGGACGATAGTTGGCCTTGATTACTCTGCCAGTTTGTGAATTGCTGTGCCCCTGAGCTCCATTTTTCAACTCGTTTTTTGTGAGCTGAACGCAAGTCCAAACTTTTGGTTCAGGACCTATACTGGTTCCCGGTGGCTGGCTGAGACTTTGGTTAATTCTTCTTCCTGCCGGGAAATTAGAGTGACATGTGCCCATCCAAATGCCTAACAGCTACTCTCTCATTGGTTCTCCCCCTTCCCTTTCATCCTCTGCGAAATTGGCAACCTGTGCGAACCAGGAGCTTAAAGGGGCTGTCTCTCCAGGTTGGGAGATTGATAGGAAAGCACTTGGAAAGTCAGACCGGAGCACCAGGAGAGGGACTCTACGTTGAGTTTTAGAAACCTTTCGTATTCACAGTGTGTCCATTCTCTAGGTTTCCCGTACATGTTATAGCTGTAGTAATATTCCCTTCAACCTGGAGAGCTGGAACCCATGGAATGGGTGCCATGCATTATTGCTTTAAAGGGTCTGCATTTGCTCACCCAATCTCACCAATCCTCTCAGTCCCAAGTGTCCAGCCTTATGCCACATCCAGCTGTCATTGTAGATAGGGTCATTCCAGGTTGCATCAGAGACCCTGAAGGAATTGTAAAGAATTTCCCTGTTTCTTTGTTTTGTTTTTGAAATTCCTTTTTAGAGTGGGTTTGAGCTGATTCTCGCTGCCATGTTTATGCCAGTCTAGACACACGTGATTCCCTTACGGAGACATATCAATACATAGGTTTTATGATTCTTACTAGTCAGATCTATTCCTCTGCGGGAAATATGGGGTTTTGAGTCCCTTTCACTGAGGAAGGTGTAGGTCTTGTCTATTCCATAGTTGGTTTTTGGAACGGTACCTGTGCTTATATCAAACTCTGGTTTGATGCATCACCCCCCCTCTCCTTCCCCCTTAAGCAGGCATAGGAGTGTTTTCTAAATGTGAGACTCTGTTCTCTTGCCTAACTCAGTTCATGTGTAGCCATGTTTACAGGATCTTCCTAAGTGATATCTTATGATAAGTTTCTTTTCCTGTGTGACTTCTTTCACTTAGAATCATCGTACCTGAATCCACTCATTTTGCTGCTACTGGTCTTAGGACATTGATTTCATGGCTGAGGGATATTCCATCGAACGTAAGTTCCACAATGTTTGGAACCATTTTTATATTTCCTGGGATATTTCAGGTGTACCCAGGTTGAGGTTCCTGTAAGCAGTGCAGCCCTCAATTTGGGGGTGGCTCTGTCTTATGGATTTTCAGTTTTCCCAAGGTATATTCCCTAGACTGGACGTGCCCTTGGCTCTGTAGCTCTGTTGTTTACTTGTTTTAGGGAACACAATGCACTCCTCCAGTGAGGCAGTTGGCAACTTACATCCCACCCATCAGCATAACAAGCTCCCTGTTCTCCAGGGCCTGTCTTGCCTTTCTGGTTTTTACACATTTTGTGGATGTCCCTTTTGACCGGTGGGAAGTGATACTTCTTTGTAGTGCAGATTTGCATTGCCCGCTTGCTTGCTTGGCCAAAAAGGGCGTATGCGTTTTCTCCTGAATATATTCAGGAGAAAACGCATATGCCCTTTTTGGCCAAGTGCATCATTGTCGAAGTTGTGCCCCTCTTCCTGTGCTTTACAGGCGATTCCAACGTACCTCTTGAAATCTGTTTCCTGCTATTCTGCCTCGCTTTCAAGTCCGCCTCGTTGCCTTCCCTCAACAGATTTTTGGACGATAGTTGGCCTTGATTACTCTGCCAGTTTGTGAATTGCTGTGCCCCTGAGCTCCATTTTTCAACTCGTATTTTGTGAGCTGAACGCAAGTCCAAACTTTTGGTTCAGGACCTATACTGGTTCCCGGTGGGTGGCTGAGACTTTGGTTAATTCTTCTTCCTGCCGGGAAATTAGAGTGACATGTGCCCATCCAAATGCCTAACAGCTACTCTCTCATTGGTTCTCCCCCTTCCCTATCATCCTCTGCCAAATTGGCAACCTGTGCGAACCAGGAGCTTAAAGGGGCTGTCTCTCCAAGTTGGGAGATTGATAGGAAAGCAGTTGGAAAGTCAGACCGGAGCACCAGGAGAGGGACTCTTCGTTGAGTTTTAGAAACCTTTCGTATTCACAGTGTGTCCATTCTCTAGGTTTCCCGTACATGTTATAGCTGTAGTAATATTCCCTTCAACCTGGAGAGCTGGGACCCATGGAATGGGTGCCATGCATTATTGCTTTAAAGGGTCTGCATTTGCTCACCCAATCTCACCAATCCTCTCAGTCCCAAGTGTCCAGCCTTATGCCACATCCAGCTGTCATTGTAGATAGGGTCATTCCAGGTTGCATCAGAGACCCTGAAGGAATTGTAAAGAATTTCCCTGTTTCTTTGTTTTGTTTTTGAAATTCCTTTTTAGAGTGGGTTTGAGCTGATTCTCGCTGCCATGTTTATGCCAGTCTAGACACACTTGATTCCCTTACGGAGACATATCAATACATAGGTTTTAAGATTCTTACTAGTCAGATCTATTCCTCTGCGGGAAATATGGGGTTTTGAGTCCCTTTCACTGAGGAAGGTGTAGGTCTTGTCTATTCCATAGTTGGTTTTTGGAACGGTACCTGTGCTTATATCAAACTCTGGTTTGATGCATCACCCCCCCTCTCCTTCCCCCTTAAGCAGGCATAGGAGTGTTTTCTAAATGTGAGACTCTGTTCTCTTGCCTAACTCAGTTCATGTGTAGCCATGTTTACAGGATCTTCCTAAGTGATATCTTATGATAAGTTTCTTTTCCTGTGTGACTTCTTTCACTTAGAATCATCGTACCAGAATCCACTCATTTTGCTGCTACTGGTCTTAGGACATTGATTTCATGGCTGAGGGATATTCCATCGTACGTAAGTTCCACAATGTTTGGAACCATTTTTATATTTCCTGGGATATTTCAGGTGTACCCAGGTTGAGGTTCCTGTAAGCAGTGCAGCCCTCAATTTGGGGGTGGCTCTGTCTTATGGATTTTCAGTTTTCCCAAGGTATATTCCCTAGACTGGAAGTGCCCTTGGCTCTGTAGCTCTGTTGTTTACTTGTTTTAGGGAACACAATGCACTCCTCCAGTGAGGCAGTTGGCAACTTACATCCCGCCCATCAGCATAACAAGGCTCCCTGTTCTCCAGGGCCTGTCTTGCCTTTCTGGTTTTTACACATTTTGTGGATGTCCCTTTTGACCGGTGGGAAGTGATACTTCTTTGTAGTGCAGATTTGCATTGCCCGCTTGCTTGCTTGGCCAAAAAGGGCGTATGCGTTTTCTCCTGAATATATTCAGGAGAAAACGCATACGCCCTTTTTGGCCAAGTGCATCATTGTCGAAGTTGTGCCCCTCTTCCTGTGCTTTACAGGCGATTCCAACGTACCTCTTGAAATCTGTTTCCTGCTATTCTGCCTCGCTTTCAAGTCCGCCTCGTTGCCTTCCCTCAACAGATTTTTGGACGATAGTTGGCCTTGATTACTCTGCCAGTTTGTGAATTGCTGTGCCCCTGAGCTCCATTTTTCAACTCGTTTTTTGTGAGCTGAACGCAAGTCCAAACTTTTGGTTCAGGACCTCTACTGGTTCCCGGGGGCTGGCTGAGACTTTGGTTAATTCTTCTTCCTGCCGGGAAATTAGAGTGACATGTGCCCATCCAAATGCCTAACAGCTACTCTCTCATTGGTTCTCCCCCTTCCCTTTCATCCTCTGCGAAATTGGCAACCTGTGCGAACCAGGAGCTTAAAGGGGCTGTCTCTCCAAGTTGGGAGATTGATAGGAAAGCAGTTGGAAAGTCAGACCGGAGCACCAGGAGAGGGACTCTTCGTTGAGTTTTAGAAACCTTTCGTATTCACAGTGTGTCCATTCTCTAGGTTTCCCGTACATGTTATAACTGTAGTAATATTCCCTTCAACCTGGAGAGCTGGGACCCATGGAATGGGTGCCATGCATTATTGCTTTAAAGTGTCTGCATTTGCTCACCCAATCTCACCAATCCTCTCAGTCCCAAGTGTCCAGTCTTATGCCACATCCAGCTGTCATTGTAGATAGGGTCATTCCAGGTTGCATCAGAGACCCTGAAGGAATTGTAAAGAAATTCTCTGTTTCTTTGTTTTGTTTTTGAAATTCCTTTTTAGAGTGGGTTTGAGCTGATTCTCGCTGCCATGTTTATGCCAGTCTAGACACACTTGATTCCCTTACAGAGACATATCAATACATAGGTTTTAAGATTCTTACTAGTCAGATCTATTCCTCTGCGGGAAATATGGGGTTTTGAGTCCCTTTCACTGAGGAAGGTGTAGGTCTTGTCTATTGCATAGTTGGTTTTTGGAACGGTACCTGTGCTTATATCAAACTCTGGTTTGATGCATCACCCCCCCTCTCCTTCCCCCTTAAGCAGGCATAGGAGTGTTTTCTAAATGTGAGACTCTGTTCACTTGCCTAACTCAGTTCATGTGTAGCCATGTTTACAGGATCTTCCTAAGTGATATCTTATGATAAGTTTCTTTTCCTGTGTGACTTCTTTCACTTAGAATCATCGTACCTGAATCCACTCATTTTGCTGCTACTGGTCTTAGGACATTGATTTCACGGCTGAGGGATATTCCATCGTACGTAAGTTCCACAATGTTTGGAACCATTTTTATATTTCCTGGGATATTTCAGGTGTACCCAGGTTGAGGTTCCTGTAAGCAGTGCAGCCCTCAATTTGGGGGTGGCTCTGTCTTATGGATTTTCAGTTTTCCCAAGGTATATTCCCTAGACTGGAAGTGCCCTTGGCTCTGTAGCTCTGTTGTTTACTTGTTTTAGGGAACACAATGCACTCCTCCAGTGAGGCAGTTGGCAACTTACATCCCGCCCATCAGCATAACAAGGCTCCCTGTTCTCCAGGGCCTGTCTTGCCTTTCTGGTTTTTACACATTTTGTGGATGTCCCTTTTGACCGGTGGGAAGTGATACTTCTTTGTAGTGCAGATTTGCATTGCCCGCTTGCTTGCTTGGCCAAAAAGGGCGTATGCGTATTCTCCTGAATATATTCAGGAGAAAACGCATACGCCCTTTATGGCCAAGTGCATCATTGTCGAAGTTGTGCCCCTCTTCCTGTGCTTTACAGGCGATTCCAACGTACCTCTTGAAATCTGTTTCCTGCTATTCTGCCTCGCTTTCAAGTCCGCCTCGTTGCCTTCCCTCAACAGATTTTTGGACGATAGTTGGCCTTGATTACTCTGCCAGTTTGTGAATTGCTGTGCCCCTGAGCTCCATTTTTCAACTCGTTTTTTGTGAGCTGAACGCAAGTCCAAACTTTTGGTTCAGGACCTATACTGGTTCCCGGTGGGTGGCTGAGACTTTGGTTAATTCTTCTTCCTGCCGGGAAATTAGAGTGACATGTGCCCATCCAAATGCCTAACAGCTACTCTCTCATTGGTTCTCCCCCTTCCCTTTCATCCTCTGCGAAATTGGCAACCTGTGCGAACCAGGAGCTTAAAGGGGCTGTCTCTCCAAGTTGGGAGATTGATAGGAAAGCAGTTGGAAAGTCAGACCGGAGCACCACGAGAGGGACTCTTCGTTGAGTTTTAGAAACCTTTCGTATTCACAGTGTGTCCATTCTCTAGGTTTCCCGTACATGTTATAGCTGTAGTAATATTCCCTTCAACCTGGAGAGCTGGGACCCATGGAATGGGTGCCATGCATTATTGCTTTAAAGGGTCTGCATTTGCTCACCCAATCTCACCAATCCTCTCAGTCCCAAGTGTCCAGCCTTATGCCACATCCAGCTGTCATTGTAGATAGGGTCATTCCAGGTTGCATCAGAGACCCTGAAGGAATTGTAAAGAATTTCCCTGTTTCTTTGTTTTGTTTTTGAAATTCCTTTTTAGAGTGGGTTTGAGCTGATTCTCGCTGCCATGTTTATGCCAGTCTAGACACACTTGATTCCCTTACGGAGACATATCAATACATAGGTTTTAAGATTCTTACTAGTCAGATCTATTCCTCTGCGGGAAATATGGGGTTTTGAGTCCCTTTCACTGAGGAAGGTGTAGGTCTTGTCTATTCCATAGTTGGTTTTTGGAACGGTACCTGTGCTTATATCAAACTCTGGTTTGATGCATCACCCCCCCTCTCCTTCCCCCTTAAGCAGGCATAGGAGTGTTTTCTAAATGTGAGACTCTGTTCTCTTGCCTAACTCAGTTCATGTGTAGCCATGTTTACAGGATCTTCCTAAGTGATATCTTATGATAAGTTTCTTTTCCTGTGTGACTTCTTTCACTTAGAATCATCGTACCTGAATCCACTCATTTTGCTGCTACTGGTCTTAGGACATTGATTTCATGGCTGAGGGATATTCCATCGTACGTAAGTTCCACAATGTTTGGAAACATTTTTATATTTCCTGGGATATTTCAGGTGTACCCAGGTTGAGGTTCCTGTAAGCAGTGCAGCCCTCAATTTAGGGCTGGCTCTGTCTTACGGATTTTCAGTTTTCCCAAGGTATATTCCCTAGACTGGACGTGCCCTTGGCTCTGTAGCTCTGTTGTTTACTTGTTTTAGGGAACACAATGCACTCCTCCAGTGAGGCAGTTGGCAACTTACATCCCGCCCATCAGCATAACAAGGCTCCCTGTTCTCCAGGGCCTGTCTTGCCTTTCTGGTTTTTACACATTTTGTGGATGTCCCTTTTGACCGGTGGGAAGTGATACTTCTTTGTAGTGCAGATTTGCATTGCCCGCTTGCTTGCTTGGCCAAAAAGGGCGTATGCGTTTTCTCCTGAATATATTCAGGAGAAAACGCATACGCCCTGTTTGGCCAAGTGCATCATTGTCGAAGTTGTGCCCCTCTTCCTGTGCTTTACAGGCGATTCCAACGTACCTCTTGAAATCTGTTTCCTGCTATTCTGCCTCGCTTTCAAGTCCGCCTCGTTGCCTTCCCTCAACAGATTTTTGGACGATAGTTGGCCTTGATTACTCTGCCAGTTTGTGAATTGCTGTGCCCCTGAGCTCCATTTTTCAACTCGTTTTTTGTGAGCTGAACGCAAGTCCAAACTTTTGGTTCAGGACCTATACTGGTTCCCGGTGGGTGGCTGAGACTTTGGTTAATTCTCCTTCCTGCCGGGAAATTAGAGTGACATGTGCCCAACCAAATGCCTAACAGCTACTCTCTCATTGGTTCTCCCTCTTCCCTTTCATCCTCTGCCAAATTGGCAACCTGTGCGAACCAGGAGCTTAAAGGGGCTGTCTCTCCAAGTTGGGAGATTGATAGGAAAGCAGTTGGAAAGTCAAACCGGAGCACCAGGAGAGGGACTCTTCGTTGAGTTTTAGAAACCTTTCGTATTCACAGTGTGTCCATTCTCTAGGTTTCCCGTACATGTTATAGCTGTAGTAATATTCCCTTCAACCTGGAGAGCTGGGACCCATGGAATGGGTGCCATGCATTATTGCTTTAAAGGGTCTGCATTTGCTCACCCAATCTCACCAATCCTCTCAGTCCCAAGTGTCCAGCCTTATGCCACATCCAGCTGTCATTGTAGATAGGGTCATTCCAGGTTGCATCAGAGACCCTGAAGGAATTGTAAAGAATTTCCCTGTTTCTTTGTTTTGTTTTTGAAATTCCTTTTTAGAGTGGGTTTGAGCTGATTCTCGCTGCCATGTTTATGCCAGTCTAGACACACTTGATTCCCTTACGGAGACATATCAATACATAGGTTTTAAGATTCTTACTAGTCAGATCTATTCCTCTGCGGGAAATATGGGGTTTTGAGTCCCTTTCACTGAGGAAGGTGTAGGTCTTGTCTATTCCATAGTTGGTTTTTGGAACGGTACCTGTGCTTATATCAAACTCTGGTTTGATGCATCACCCCCCCTCTCCTTCCCCCTTAAGCAGGCATAGGAGTGTTTTCTAAATGTGAGACTCTGTTCTCTTGCCTAACTCAGTTCATGTGTAGCCATGTTTACAGGATCTTCCTAAGTGATATCTTATGATAAGTTTCTTTTCCTGTGTGACTTCTTTCACTTAGAATCATCGTACCTGAATCCACTCATGTTGCTGCTACTGGTCTTATGACATTGATTTAATGGCTGAGGGATATTCCATCGTACGTAAGTTCCACAATGTTTGGAACCATTTTTATATTTCCTGGGATATTTCAGGTGTACCCAGGTTGAGGTTCCTGTAAGCAGTGCAGCCCTCAATTTGGGGGTGGCTCTGTCTTATGGATTTTCAGTTTTCCCAAGGTATATTCCCTAGACTGGAAGTGCCCTTGGCTCTGTAGCTCTGTTGTTTACTTGTTTTAGGGAACACAATGCACTCCTCCAGTGAGGCAGTTGGCAACTTACATCCCGCCCATCAGCATAACAAGGCTCCCTGTTCTCCAGGGCCTGTCTTGCCTTTCTGGTTTTTACACATTTTGTGGATGTCCCTTTTGACCGGTGGGAAGTGATACTTCTTTGTAGTGCAGATTTGCATTGCCCGCTTGCTTGCTTGGCCAAAAAGGGCGTATGCGTTTTCTCCTGAATATATTCAGGAGAAAACGCATACGCCCTTTTTGGCCAAGTGCATCATTGTCGAAGTTGTGCCCCTCTTCCTGTGCTTTACAGGCGATTCCAACGTACCTCTTGAAATCTGTTTCCTGCTATTCTGCCTCGCTTTCAAGTCCGCCTCGTTGCCTTCCCTCAACAGATTTTTGGACGATAGTTGGCCTTGATTACTCTGCCAGTTTGTGAATTGCTGTGCCCCTGAGCTCCATTTTTCAACTCGTTTTTTGTGAGCTGAACGCAAGTCCAAACTTTTGGTTCAGGACCTATACTGGTTCCCGGTGGGTGGCTGAGACTTTGGTTAATTCTTCTTCCTGCCAGGAAATTAGAGTGACATGTGCCCAACGAAATGCCTAACAGCTACTCTCTCATTGGTTCTCCCTCTTCCCTTTCATCCTCTGCCAAATTGGCAACCTGTGTGAACCAGGAGCTTAAAGGGGCTGTCTCTCCAAGTTGGGAGATTGATAGGAAAGCAGTTGGAAAGTCAAACCGGAGCACCAGGAGAGGGACTCTTCGTTGAGTTTTAGAAACCTTTCGTATTCACAGTGTGTCCATTCTCTAGGTTTCCCGTACATGTTATAGCTTTAGTAATATTCCCTTCAACCTGGAGAGCTGGGACCCATGGAATGGGTGCCATGCATTATTGCTTTAAAGGGTCTGCATTTGCTCACCCAATCTCACCAATCCTCTCAGTCCCAAGTGTCCAGCCTTATGCCACATCCAGCTGTCATTGTAGATAGGGTCATTCCAGGTTGCATCAGAGACCCTGAAGGAATTGTAAAGAAATTCCCTGTTTCTTTGTTTTGTTTTTGAAATTCCTTTTTAGAGTGGGTTTGAGCTGATTCTCGCTGCCATGTTTATGCCAGTCTAGACACACTTGTTTCCCTTACGGAGACATATCAATACATAGGTTTTAAGATTCTTACTAGTCAAATCTATTCCTCTGCGGGAAATATGGGGTTTTGAGTCCCTTTCACTGAGGAAGGTGTAGGTCTTTTCTATTCCATAGTTGGTTTTTGGAACGGTACCTGTGCTTATATCAAACTCTGGTTTGATGCATCACCCCCCCTCTCCTTCCCCATTAAGCAGGCATAGGAGTGTTTTCTAAATGTGAGACTCTGTTCTCTTGCCTAACTCAGTTCATGTGTAGCCATGTTTACAGGATCTTCCTAAGTGATATCTTATGATAAGTTTCTTTTCCTGTGTGACTTCTTTCACTTAGAATCATCGTACCTGAATCCACTCATTTTGCTGCTACTGGTCTTAGGACATTGATTTCATGGCTGAGGGATATTCCATCGTACGTAAGTTCCACAATATTTGGAACCATTTTTATATTTCCTGGGATATTTCAGGTGTACCCAGGTTGAGGTTCCTGTAAGCAGTGCAGCCCTCAATTTGGGGGTGGCTCTGTCTTATGGATTTTCAGTTTTCCCAAGGTATATTCCCTAGACTGGAAGTGCCCTTGGCTCTGTAGCTCTGTTGTTTACTTGTTTTAGGGAACACAATGCACTCCTCCAGTGAGGCAGTTGGCAACTTACATCCCGCCCATCAGCATAACAAGGCTCCCTGTTCTCCAGGGCCTGCCTTGCCTTTCTGGTTTTTACACATTTTGTGGATGTCCCTTTTGACCGGTGGGAAGTGATACTTCTTTGTAGTGCAGATTTGCATTGCCCGCTTGCTTGCTTGGCCAAAAAGGGCGTATGCGTTTTCTCCTGAATATATTCAGGAGAAAACGCATACGCCCTTTTTGGCCAAGTGCATCATTGTCGAAGTTGTGCCCCTCTTCCTGTGCTTTACAGGCGATTCCAACGTACCTCTTGAAATCTGTTTCCTGCTATTCTGCCTCGCTTTCAAGTGCGCCTCGTTGCCTTCCCTCAACAGATTTTTGGACGATAGTTGGCCTTGATTACTCTGCCAGTTTGTGAATTGCTGTGCCCCTGAGCTCCATTTTTCAACTCGTTTTTTGTGAGCTGAACGCAAGTCCAAACTTTTGGTTCAGGACCTATACTGGTTCCCGGTGGGTGGCTGAGACTTTGGTTAATTCTTCTTCCTGCCAGGAAATTAGAGTGACATGTGCCCAACCAAATGCCTAACAGCTACTCTCTCATTGGTTCTCCCTCTTCCCTTTCATCCTCTGCCAAATTGGCAACCTGTGCGAACCAGGAGCTTAAAGGGGCTGTCTCTCCAAGTTGGGAGATTGATAGGAAAGCAGTTGGAAAGTCAAACCGGAGCACCAGGAGAGGGACTCTTCGTTGAGTTTTAGAAACCTTTCGTATTCACAGTGTGTCCATTCTCTAGGTTTCCCGTACATGTTATAGCTGTAGTAATATTCCCTTCAACCTGGAGAGCTGGGACCCATGGAATGGGTGCCATGCATTATTGCTTTAAAGGGTCTGCATTTGCTCACCCAATCTCACCAATCCTCTCAGTCGCAAGTGTCCAGCCTTATGCCACATCCAGCTGTCATTGTAGATAGGGTCATTCCAGGTTGCATCAGAGACCCTGAAGGAATTGTAAAGAATTTCCCTGTTTCTTTGTTTTGTTTTTGAAATTCCTTTTTAGAGTGGGTTTGAGCTGATTCTCGCTGCCATGTTTATGCCAGTCTAGACACACTTGATTCCCTTACGGAGACATATCAATACATAGGTTTTAAGATTCTTACTAGTCAGATCTATTCCTCTGCGGGAAATATGGGGTTTTGAGTCCCTTTCACTGAGGAAGGTGTAGGTCTTGTCTATTCCATAGTTGGCTTTTGGAACGGTACCTGTGCTTATATCAAACTCTGGTTTGATGCATCACCCCCCCTCTCCTTCCCCCTTAAGCAGGCATAGGAGTGTTTTCTAAATGTGAGACTCTGTTCTCTTGCCTAACTCAGTTCATGTGTAGCCATGTTTACAGGATCTTCCTAAGTGATATCTTATGATAAGTTTCTTTTCCTGTGTGACTTCTTTCACTTAGAATCATCGTACCTGAATCCACTCATTTTGCTGCTACTGGTCTTAGGACATTGATTTCATGGCTGAGGGATATTCCATCGTACGTAAGTTCCACAATGTTTGGAAACATTTTTATATTTCCTGGGATATTTCAGGTGTACCCAGGTTGAGGTTCCTGTAAGCAGTGCAGCCCTCAATTTAGGGCTGGCTCTGTCTTACGGATTTTCAGTTTTCCCAAGGTATATTCCCTAGACTGGACGTGCCCTTGGCTCTGTAGCTCTGTTGTTTACTTGTTTTAGGGAACACAATGCACTCCTCCAGTGAGGCAGTTGGCAACTTACATCCCGCCCATCAGCATAACAAGGCTCCCTGTTCTCCAGGGCCTGTCTTGCCTTTCTGGTTTTTACACATTTTGTGGATGTCCCTTTTGACCGGTGGGAAGTGATACTTCTTTGTAGTGCAGATTTGCATTGCCCGCTTGCTTGCTTGGCCAAAAAGGGCGTATGCGTTTTCTCCTGAATATATTCAGGAGAAAACGCATACGCCCTGTTTGGCCAAGTGCATCATTGTCGAAGTTGTGCCCCTCTTCCTGTGCTTTACAGGCGATTCCAACGTACCTCTTGAAATCTGTTTCCTGCTATTCTGCCTCGCTTTCAAGTCCGCCTCGTTGCCTTCCCTCAACAGATTTTTGGACGATAGTTGGCCTTGATTACTCTGCCAGTTTGTGAATTGCTGTGCCCCTGAGCTCCATTTTTCAACTCGTTTTTTGTGAGCTGAACGCAAGTCCAAACTTTTGGTTCAGGACCTATACTGGTTCCCGGTGGGTGGCTGAGACTTTGGTTAATTCTCCTTCCTGCCGGGAAATTAGAGTGACATGTGCCCAACCAAATGCCTAACAGCTACTCTCTCATTGGTTCTCCCTCTTCCCTTTCATCCTCTGCCAAATTGGCAACCTGTGCGAACCAGGAGCTTAAAGGGGCTGTCTCTCCAAGTTGGGAGATTGATAGGAAAGCAGTTGGAAAGTCAAACCGGAGCACCAGGAGAGGGACTCTTCGTTGAGTTTTAGAAACCTTTCGTATTCACAGTGTGTCCATTCTCTAGGTTTCCCGTACATGTTATAGCTGTAGTAATATTCCCTTCAACCTGGAGAGCTGGGACCCATGGAATGGGTGCCATGCATTATTGCTTTAAAGGGTCTGCATTTGCTCACCCAATCTCACCAATCCTGTCAGTCCCAAGTGTCCAGCCTTATGCCACATCCAGCTGTCATTGTAGATAGGGTCATTCCAGGTTGCATCAGAGACCCTGAAGGAATTGTAAAGAATTTCCCTGTTTCTTTGTTTTGGTTTTGAAATTCCTTTTTAGAGTGGGTTTGAGCTGATTCTCGCTGCCATGTTTATGCCAGTCTAGACACACTTGATTCCCTTACGGAGACATATCAATACATAGGTTTTAAGATTCTTACTAGTCAGATCTATTCCTCTGCGGGAAATATGGGGTTTTGAGTCCCTTTCACTGAGGAAGGTGTAGGTCTTGTCTATTCCATAGTTGGTTTTTGGAACGGTACCTGTGCTTATATCAAACTCTGGTTTGATGCATCACCCCCCCTCTCCTTCCCCCTTAAGCAGGCATAGGAGTGTTTTCTAAATGTGAGACTCTGTTCTCTTGCCTAACTCAGTTCATGTGTAGCCATGTTTACAGGATCTTCCTAAGTGATATCTTATGATAAGTTTCTTTTCCTGTGTGACTTCTTTCACTTAGAATCATCGTACCTGAATCCACTCATTTTGCTGCTACTGGTCTTAGGACATTGATTTCATGGCTGAGGGATATTCCATCGAACGTAAGTTCCACAATGTTTGGAACCATTTTTATATTTCCTGGGATATTTCAGGTGTACCCAGGTTGAGGTTCCTGTAAGCAGTGCAGCCCTCAATTTGGGGCTGGCTCTGTCTTATGGATTTTCAGTTTTCCCAAGGTATATTCCCTAGACTGGAAGTGCCCTTGGCTCTGTAGCTCTGTTGTTTACTTGTTTTAGGGAACACAATGCACTCCTCCAGTGAGGCAGTTGGCAACTTACATCCCGCCCATCAGCATAACAAGGCTCCCTGTTCTCCAGGGCCTGTCTTGCCTTTCTGGTTTTTACTCATTTTGTGGATGTCCCTTTTGACTGGTGGGAAGTGATACTTCTTTGTAGTGCAGATTTGCATTGCCCGCTTGCTTGCTTGGCCAAAAAGAGCGTATGCGTTTTCTCCTGAATATATTCAGGAGAAAACGCATACGCCCTGTTTGGCCAAGTGCATCATTGTCGAAGTTGTGCCCCTCTTCCTGTGCTTTACAGGCGATTCCAACGTACCTCTTGAAATCTGTTTCCTGCTATTCTGCCTCGCTTTCAAGTCCGCCTCTTTGCCTTCCCTCAACAGATATTTGGACGATAGTTGGCCTTGATTACTCTGCCAGTTTGTGAATTGCTGTGCCCCTGAGCTCCATTTTTCAACTCGTTTTTTGTGAGCTGAACGCAAGTCCAAACTTTTGGTTCAGGACCTATACTGGTTCCCGGTGGGTGGCTGAGACTTTGGTTAATTCTCCTTCCTGCCGGGAAATTAGAGTGACATGTGCCCAACCAAATGCCTAACAGCTACTCTCTCATTGGTTCTCCCTCTTCCCTTTCATCCTCTGCCAAATTGGCAACCTGTGCGAACCAGGAGCTTAAAGGGGCTGTCTCTCCAAGTTGGGAGATTGATAGGAAAGCAGTTGGAAAGTCAAACCGGAGAACCAGGAGAGGGACTCTTCGTTGAGTTTTAGAAACCTTTCGTATTCACAGTGTGTCCATTCTCTAGGTTTCCCGTACATGTTATAGCTGTAGTAATATTCCCTTCAACCTGGAGAGCTGGGACCCATGGAATGGGTGCCATGCATTATTGCTTTAAAGGGTCTGCATTTGCTCACCCAATCTCACCAATCCTCTCAGTCCCAAGTGTCCAGCCTTATGCCACATCCAGCTGTCATTGTAGATAGGGTCATTCCAGGTTGCATCAGAGACCCTGAAGGAATTGTAAAGAATTTCCCTGTTTCTTTGTTTTGTTTTTGAAATTCCTTTTTAGAGTGGGTTTGAGCTGATTCTCGCTGCCATGTTTATGCCAGTCTAGACACACTTGATTCCCTTACGGAGACATATCAATACATAGGTTTTAAGATTCTTACTAGTCAGATCTATTCCTCTGCGGGAAATATGGGGTTTTGAGTCCCTTTCACTGAGGAAGGTGTAGGTCTTGTCTATTCCATAGTTGGTTTTTGGAACGGTACCTGTGCTTATATCAAACTCTGGTTTGATGCATCACCCCCCCTCTCCTTCCCCCTTAAGCAGGCATAGGAGTGTTTTCTAAATGTGAGACTCTGTTCTCTTGCCTAACTCAGTTCATGTGTAGCCATGTTTACAGGATCTTCCTAAGTGATATCTTATGATAAGTTTCTTTTCCTGTGTGACTTCTTTCACTTAGAATCATCGTACCTGAATCCACTCATTTTGCTGCTACTGGTCTTAGGACATTGATTTCATGGCTGAGGGATAATCCATCGTACGTAAGTTCCACAATGTTTGGAACCATTTTTATATTTCCTGGGATATTTCAGGTGTACCCAGGTTGAGGTTCCTGTAAGCAGTGCAGCCCTCAATTTGGGGCTGGCTCTGTCTTATGGATTTTCAGTTTTCCCAAGGTATATTCCCTAGACTGGAAGTGCCCTTGGCTCTGTAGCTCTGTTGTTTACTTGTTTTAGGGAACACAATGCACTCCTCCAGTGAGGCAGTTGGCAACTTACATCCCGCCCATCAGCATAACAAGGCTCCCTGTTCTCCAGGGCCTGCCTTTCCTTTCTGGTTTTTACACATTTTGTGGATGTCCCTTTTGACCGGTGGGAAGTGATACTTCTTTGTAGTGCAGATTTGCATTGCCCGCTTGCTTGCTTGGCCAAAAAGGGCGTATGCGTTTTCTCCTGAATATATTCAGGAGAAAACGCATACGCCCTTTTTGGCCAAGTGCATCATTGTCGAAGTTGTGCCCCTCTTCCTGTGCTTTACAGGCGATTCCAACGTACCTCTTGAAATCTGTTTCCTGCTATTCTGCCTCGCTTTCAAGTCCGCCTCGTTGCCTTCCCTCAACAGGTTTTTGGACGATAGTTGGCCTTGATTACTCTGCCAGTTTGTGAATTGCTGTGCCCCTGAGCTCCATTTTTCAACTCGTTTTTTGTGAGCTGAACGCAAGTCCAAACTTTTGGTTCAGGACCTATACTGGTTCCCAGTGGGTGGCTGAGACTTTGGTTAATTCTTCTTCCTGCCAGGAAATTAGAGTGACATGTGCCCAACCAAATGCCTAACAGCTACTCTCTCATTGGTTCTCCCTCTTCCCTTTCATCCTCTGCCAAATTGGCAACCTGTGCGAACCAGGAGCTTAAAGGGGCTGTCTCTCCAAGTTGGGAGATTGATAGGAAAGCAGTTGGAAAGTCAAACCGGAGCACCAGGAGAGGGACTCTTCGTTGAGTTTTAGAAACCTTTCGTATTCACAGTGTGTCCATTCTCTAGGTTTCCCGTACATGTTATAGCTGTAGTAATATTCCCTTCAACCTGGAGAGCTGGGACCCATGGAATGGGTGCCATGCATTATTGCTTTAAAGGGTCTGCATTTGCTCACCCAATCTCACCAATCCTCTCAGTCCCAAGTGTCCAGCCTTATGCCACATCCAGCTGTCATTGTAGATAGGGTCATTCCAGGTTGCATCAGAGACCCTGAAGGAATTGTAAAGAATTTCCCTGTTTCTTTGTTTTGTTTTTGAAATTCCTTTTTAGAGTGGGTTTGAGCTGATTCTCGCTGCCATGTTTATGCCAGTCTAGACACACTTGATTCCCTTACGGAGACATATCAATACATAGGTTTTAAGATTCTTACTAGTCAGATCTATTCCTCTGCGGGAAATATGGGGTTTTGAGTCCCTTTCACTGAGGAAGGTGTAGGTCTTGTCTATTCCATAGTTGGTTTTTGGAACGGTACCTGTGCTTATATCAAACTCTGGTTTGATTCATCACCCCCCCTCTCCTTCCCCCTTAAGCAGGCATAGGAGTGTTTTCTAAATGTGAGACTCTGTTCTCTTGCCTAACTCAGTTCGTGTGTAGCCATGTTTACAGGATCTTCCTAAGTGATATCTTATGATAAGTTTCTTTTCCTGTGTGACTTCGTTCACTTAGAATCATCGTACCTGAATCCACTCATTTTGCTGCTACTGGTCTTATGACATTGATTTCATGGCTGAGGGATATTCCATCGTACGTAAGTTCCACAATGTTTGGAACCATTTTTATATTTCCTGGGATATTTCAGGTGTACCCAGGTTGAGGTTCCTGTAAGCAGTGCAGCCCTCAATTTGGGGCTGGCTCTGTCTTATGGATTTTCAGTTTTCCCAAGGTATATTCCCTAGACTGGAAGTGCCCTTGGCTCTGTAGCTCTGTTGTTTACTTGTTTTAGGGAACACAATGCACTCCTCCAGTGAGGCAGTTGGCAACTTACATCCCGCCCATCAGCATAACAAGGCTCCCTGTTCTCCAGGGCCTGTCTTGCCTTTCTGGTTTTTACTCATTTTGTGGATGTCCCTTTTGACCGGTGGGAAGTGATACTTCTTTGTAGTGCAGATTTGCATTGCCCACTTGCTTGCTTGGCCAAAAAGAGCGTATGCGTTTTCTCCTGAATATATTCAGGAGAAAACGCATACGCCCTTTTTGGCCAAGTGCATCATTGTCGAAGTTGTGCCCCTCTTCCTGTGCTTTACAGGCGATTCCAACGTACCTCTTGAAATCTGTTTCCTGCTATTCTGCCTCGCTTTCAAGTCCGCCTCGTTGCCTTCCCTCAACAGATTTTTGGACGATAGTTGGCCTTGATTACTCTGCCAGTTTGTGAATTGCTGTGCCCCTGAGCTCCATTTTTCAACTCGTTTTTTGTGAGCTGAACGCAAGTCCAAACTTTTGGTTCAGGACCTATACTGGTTCCCGGTGGGTGGCTGAGACTTTGGTTAATTCTTCTTCCTGCCAGGAAATTAGAGTGACATGTGCCCAACCAAATGCCTAACAGCTACTCTCTCATTGATTCTCCCTCTTCCCTTTCATCCTCTGCCAAATTGGCAACCTGTGCGAACCAGGAGCTTAAAGGGGCTGTCTCTCCAAGTTGGGAGATTGATAGGAAAGCAGTTGGAAAGTCAAACCGGAGCACCAGGAGAGGGACTCTTCGTTGAGTTTTAGAAACCTTTCGTATTCACAGTGTGTCCATTCTCTAGGTTTCCCGTACATGTTATAGCTGTAGTAATATTCCCTTCAACCTGGAGAGCTGGGACCCATGGAATGGGTGCCATGCATTATTGCTTTAAAGGGTCTGCATTTGCTCACCCAATCTCACCAATCCTCTCAGTCGCAAGTGTCCAGCCTTATGCCACATCCAGCTGTCATTGTAGATAGGGTCATTCCAGGTTGCATCAGAGACCCTGAAGGAATTGTAAAGAATTTCCCTGTTTCTTTGTTTTGTTTTTGAAATTCCTTTTTAGAGTGGGTTTGAGCTGATTCTCGCTGCCATGTTTATGCCAGTCTAGACACACTTGATTCCCTTACGGAGACATATCAATACATAGGTTTTAAGATTCTTACTAGTCAGATCTATTCCTCTGCGGGAAATATGGGGTTTTGAGTCCCTTTCACTGAGGAAGGTGTAGGTCTTGTCTATTCCATAGTTGGTTTTTGGAACGGTACCTGTGCTTATATCAAACTCTGGTTTGATGCATCACCCCCCTCTCCTTCCCCCTTAAGCAGGCATAGGAGTGTTTTCTAAATGTGAGACTCTGTTCTCTTGCCTAACTCAGTTCATGTGTAGCCATGTTTACAGGATCTTCCTAAGTGATATCTTATGATAAGTTTCTTTTCCTGTGTGACTTCTTTCACTTAGAATCATCGTACCTGAATCCACTCATTTTGCTGCTACTGGTCTTAGGACATTGATTTCATGGCTGAGGGATATTCCATCGAATGTAAGTTCCACAATGTTTGGAACCATTTTTATATTTCCTGGGATATTTCAGGTGTACCCAGGTTGAGGTTCCTGTAAGCAGTGCAGCCCTCAATTTGGGGCTGGCTCTGTCTTATGGATTTTCAGTTTTCCCAAGGTATATTCCCTAGACTGGAAGTGCCCTTGGCTCTGTAGCTCTGTTGTTTACTTGTTTTAGGGAACACAATGCACTCCTCCAGTGAGGCAGTTGGCAACTTACATCCCGCCCATCAGCATAACAAGGCTCCCTGTTCTCCAGGGCCTGTCTTGCCTTTCTGGTTTTTACACATTTTGTGGATGTCCCTTTTGACCGGTGGGAAGTGATACTTCTTTGTAGTGCAGATTTGCATTGCCCGCTTGCTTGCTTGGCCAAAAAGGGCGTATGCGTTTTCTCCTGAATATATTCAGGAGAAAACGCATACGCCCTTTTTGGCCAAGTGCATCATTGTCGAAGTTGTGCCCCTCTTCCTGTGCTTTACAGGCGATTCCAACGTACCTCTTGAAATCTGTTTCCTGCTATTCTGCCTCGCTTTCAAGTCCGCCTCGTTGCCTTCCCTCAACAGATTTTTGGACGATAGTTGGCCTTGATTACTCTGCCAGTTTGTGAATTGCTGTGCCCCTGAGCTCCATTTTTCAACTCGTTTTTTGTGAGCTGAACGCAAGTCCAAACTTTTGGTTCAGGACCTATACTGGTTCCCGGTGGGTGGCTGAGACTTTGGTTAATTCTTCTTCCTGCCAGGAAATTAGAGTGACATGTGCCCAACCAAATGCCTAACAGCTACTCTCTCATTGGTTCTCCCTCTTCCCTTTCATCCTCTGCCAAATTGGCAACCTGTGCGAACCAGGAGCTTAAAGGGGCTGTCTCTCCAAGTTGGGAGATTGATAGGAAAGCAGTTGGAAAGTCAAACCGGAGAACCAGGAGAGGGACTCTTCGTTGAGTTTTAGAAACCTTTCGTATTCACAGTGTGTCCATTCTCTAGGTTTCCCGTACATGTTATAGCTGTAGTAATATTCCCTTCAACCTGGAGAGCTGGGACCCATGGAATGGGTGCCATGCATTATTGCTTTAAAGGGTCTGCATTTGCTCACCCAATCTCACCAATCCTCTCAGTCCCAAGTGTCCAGCCTTATGCCACATCCAGCTGTCATTGTAGATAGGGTCATTCCAGGTTGCATCAGAGACCCTGAAGGAATTGTAAAGAATTTCCCTGTTTCTTTGTTTTGTTTTTGAAATTCCTTTTTAGAGTGGGTTTGAGCTGATTCTCGCTGCCATGTTTATGCCAGTCTAGACACACTTGATTCCCTTACGGAGACATATCAATACATAGGTTTTAAGATTCTTACTAGTCAGATCTATTCCTCTGCGGGAAATATGGGGTTTTGAGTCCCTTTCACTGAGGAAGGTGTAGGTCTTGTCTATTCCATAGTTGGTTTTTGGAACGGTACCTGTGCTTATATCAAACTCTGGTTTGATGCATCACCCCCCCTCTCCTTCCCCCTTAAGCAGGCATAGGAGTGTTTTCTAAATGTGAGACTCTGTTCTCTTGCCTAACTCAGTTCATGTGTAGCCATGTTTACAGGATCTTCCTAAGTGATATCTTATGATAAGTTTCTTTTCCTGTGTGACTTCTTTCACTTAGAATCATCGTACCTGAATCCTCTCATTTTGCTGCTACTGGTCTTAGGACATTGATTTCATGGCTGAGGGATATTCCATCGTACGTAAGTTCCACAATGTTTGGAACCATTTTTATATTTCCTGGGATATTTCAGGTGTACCCAGGTTGAGGTTCCTGTAAGCAGTGCAGCCCTCAATTTGGGGCTGGCTCTGTCTTATGGATTTTCAGTTTTCCCAAGGTATATTCCCTAGACTGGAAGTGCCCTTGGCTCTGTAGCTCTGTTGTTTACTTGTTTTAGGGAACACAATGCACTCCTCCAGTGAGGCAGTTGGCAACTTACATCCCGCCCATCAGCATAACAAGGCTCCCTGTTCTCCAGGGCCTGCCTTGCCTTTCTGGTTTTTACACATTTTGTGGATGTCCCTTTTGACCGGTGGGAAGTGATACTTCTTTGTAGTGCAGATTTGCATTGCCTGCTTGCTTGCTTGGCCAAAAAGCGCGTATGCGTTTTCTCCTGAATATATTCAGGAGAAAACGCATACGCCCTTTTTGGCCAAGTGCATCATTGTCGAAGTTGTGCCCCTCTTCCTGTGCTTTACAGGCGATTCCAACGTACCTCTTGAAATCTGTTTCCTGCTATTCTGCCTCGCTTTCAAGTCCGCCTCGTTGCCTTCCCTCAACAGATTTTTGGACGATAGTTGGCCTTGATTACTCTGCCAGTTTGTGAATTGCTGTGCCCCTGAGCTCCATTTTTCAACTCGTTTTTTGTGAGCTGAACGCAAGTCCAAACTTTTGGTTCAGGACCTATACTGGTTCCCGGTGGGTGGCTGAGACTTTGGTTAATTCTTCTTCCTGCCAGGAAATTAGAGTGACATGTGCCCAACCAAATGCCTAACAGCTACTCTCTCATTGGTTCTCCCTCTTCCCTTTCATCCTCTGCCAAATTGGCAACCTGTGCGAACCAGGAGCTTAAAGGGGCTGTCTCTCCAAGTTGGGAGATTGATAGGAAAGCAGTTGGAAAGTCAAACCGGAGCACCAGGAGAGGGACTCTTCGTTGAGTTTTAGAAACCTTTCGTGTTCACAGTGTGTCCATTCTCTAGGTTTCCCGTACACGTTATAGCTGTAGTAATATTCCCTTCAACCTGGAGAGCTGGGACCCATGGAATGGGTGCCATGCATTATTGCTTTAAAGGGTCTGCATTTGCTCACCCAATCTCACCAATCCTCTCAGTCCCAAGTGTCCAGCCTTATGCCACATCCAGCTGTCATTGTAGAGAGGGTCATTCCAGGTTGCATCAGAGACCCTGAAGGAATTGTAAAGAATTTCCCTGTTTCTTTGTTTTGTTTTTGAAATTCCTTTTTAGAGTGGGTTTGAGCTGATTCTCGCTGCCATGTTTATGCCAGTCTAGACACACTTGATTCCCTTACGGAGACATATCAATACATAGGTTTTAAGATTCTTACTAGTCAGATCTATTCCTCTGCGGGAAATATGGGGTTTTGAGTCCCTTTCACTGAGGAAGGTGTAGGTCTTGTCTATTCCATTGTTGGTTTTTGGAACGGTACCTGTGCTTATATCAAACTCTGGTTTGATGCATCACCCCCCCTCTCTTTCCCCCTTAAGCAGGCATAGGAGTGTTTTCTAAATGTGAGACTCTGTTCTCTTGCCTAACTCAGTTCATGTGTAGCCATGTTTACAGGATCTTCCTAAGTGATATCTTATGATAAGTTTCTTTTCCTGTGTGACTTCGTTCACTTAGAATCATCGTACCGGAATCCACTCATTTTGCTGCTACTGGTCTTATGACATTGATTTCATGGCTGAGGGATATTCCATCGAATGTAAGTTCCACAATGTTTGGAACCATTTTTATATTTCCTGGGATATTTCAGGTGTACCCAGGTTGAGGTTCCTGTAAGCAGTGCAGCCCTCAATTTGGGGCTGGCTCTGTCTTATGGATTTTCAGTTTTCCCAAGGTATATTCCCTAGACTGGAAGTGCCCTTGGCTCTGTAGCTCTGTTGTTTACTTGTTTTAGGGAACACAATGCACTCCTCCAGTGAGGCAGTTGGCAACTTACATCCCGCCCATCAGCATAACAAGGCTCCCTGTTCTCCAGGGCCTGTCTTGCCTTTCTGGTTTTTACACATTTTGTGGATGTCCCTTTTGACCGGTGGGAAGTGATACTTCTTTGTAGTGCAGATTTGCATTGCCCGCTTGCTTGCTTGGCCAAAAAGAGCGTATGCGTTTTCTCCTGAATATATTCAGGAGAAAACGCATACGCCCTTTTTGGCCAAGTGCATCATTGTCGAAGTTGTGCCCCTCTTCCTGTGCTTTACAGGCGATTCCAACGTACCTCTTGAAATCTGTTTCCTGCTATTCTGCCTCGCTTTCAAGTCCGCCTCGTTGCCTTCCCTCAACAGATTTTTGGACGATAGTTGGCCTTGATTACTCTGCCAGTTTGTGAATTGCTGTGCCCCTGAGCTCCATTTTTCAACTCGTTTTTTGTGAGCTGAACGCAAGTCCAAACTTTTGGTTCAGGACCTATACTGGTTCCCGGTGGGTGGCTGAGACTTTGGTTAATTCTTCTTCCTGCCAGGAAATTAGAGTGACATGTGCCCAACCAAATGCCTAACAGCTACTCTCTCATTGGTTCTCCCTCTTCCCTTTCATCCTCTGCCAAATTGGCAACCTGTGCGAACCAGGAGCTTAAAGGGGCTGTCTCTCCAAGTTGGGAGATTGATAGGAAAGCAGTTGGAAAGTCAAACCGGAGCACCAGGAGAGGGACTCTTCGTTGAGTTTTAGAAACCTTTCGTATTCACAGTGTGTCCATTCTCTAGGTTTCCCGTACATGTTATAGCTGTAGTAATATTCCCTTCAACCTGGAGAGCTGGGACCCATGGAATGGGTGCCATGCATTATTGCTTTAAAGGGTCTGCATTTGCTCACCCAATCTCACCAATCCTCTCAGTCGCAAGTGTCCAGCCTTATGCCACATCCAGCTGTCATTGTAGATAGGGTCATTCCAGGTTGCATCAGAGACCCTGAAGGAATTGTAAAGAATTTCCCTGTTTCTTTGTTTTGTTTTTGAAATTCCTTTTTAGAGTGGGTTTGAGCTGATTCTCGCTGCCATGTTTATGCCAGTCTAGACACACTTGATTCCCTTACGGAGACATATCAATACATAGGTTTTAAGATTCTTACTAGTCAGATCTATTCCTCTGCGGGAAATATGGGGTTTTGAGTCCCTTTCACTGAGGAAGGTGTAGGTCTTGTCTATTCCATAGTTGGTTTTTGGAACGGTACCTGTGCTTATATCAAACTCTGGTTTGATGCATCACCCCCCTCTCCTTCCCCCTTAAGCAGGCATAGGAGTGTTTTCTAAATGTGAGACTCTGTTCTCTTGCCTAACTCAGTTCATGTGTAGCCATGTTTACAGGATCTTCCTAAGTGATATCTTATGATAAGTTTCTTTTCCTGTGTGACTTCTTTCACTTAGAATCATCGTACCTGAATCCACTCATTTTGCTGCTACTGGTCTTAGGACATTGATTTCATGGCTGAGGGATATTCCATCGAATGTAAGTTCCACAATGTTTGGAACCATTTTTATATTTCCTGGGATATTTCAGGTGTACCCAGGTTGAGGTTCCTGTAAGCAGTGCAGCCCTCAATTTGGGGCTGGCTCTGTCTTATGGATTTTCAGTTTTCCCAAGGTATATTCCCTAGACTGGAAGTGCCCTTGGCTCTGTAGCTCTGTTGTTTACTTGTTTTAGGGAACACAATGCACTCCTCCAGTGAGGCAGTTGGCAACTTACATCCCGCCCATCAGCATAACAAGGCTCCCTGTTCTCCAGGGCCTGTCTTGCCTTTCTGGTTTTTACACATTTTGTGGATGTCCCTTTTGACCGGTGGGAAGTGATACTTCTTTGTAGTGCAGATTTGCATTGCCCGCTTGCTTGCTTGGCCAAAAAGGGCGTATGCGTTTTCTCCTGAATATATTCAGGAGAAAACGCATACGCCCTTTTTGGCCAAGTGCATCATTGTCGAAGTTGTGCCCCTCTTCCTGTGCTTTACAGGCGATTCCAACGTACCTCTTGAAATCTGTTTCCTGCTATTCTGCCTCGCTTTCAAGTCCGCCTCGTTGCCTTCCCTCAACAGATTTTTGGACGATAGTTGGCCTTGATTACTCTGCCAGTTTGTGAATTGCTGTGCCCCTGAGCTCCATTTTTCAACTCGTTTTTTGTGAGCTGAACGCAAGTCCAAACTTTTGGTTCAGGACCTATACTGGTTCCCGGTGGGTGGCTGAGACTTTGGTTAATTCTTCTTCCTGCCAGGAAATTAGAGTGACATGTGCCCAACCAAATGCCTAACAGCTACTCTCTCATTGGTTCTCCCTCTTCCCTTTCATCCTCTGCCAAATTGGCAACCTGTGCGAACCAGGAGCTTAAAGGGGCTGTCTCTCCAAGTTGGGAGATTGATAGGAAAGCAGTTGGAAAGTCAAACCGGAGAACCAGGAGAGGGACTCTTCGTTGAGTTTTAGAAACCTTTCGTATTCACAGTGTGTCCATTCTCTAGGTTTCCCGTACATGTTATAGCTGTAGTAATATTCCCTTCAACCTGGAGAGCTGGGACCCATGGAATGGGTGCCATGCATTATTGCTTTAAAGGGTCTGCATTTGCTCACCCAATCTCACCAATCCTCTCAGTCCCAAGTGTCCAGCCTTATGCCACATCCAGCTGTCATTGTAGATAGGGTCATTCCAGGTTGCATCAGAGACCCTGAAGGAATTGTAAAGAATTTCCCTGTTTCTTTGTTTTGTTTTTGAAATTCCTTTTTAGAGTGGGTTTGAGCTGATTCTCGCTGCCATGTTTATGCCAGTCTAGACACACTTGATTCCCTTACGGAGACATATCAATACATAGGTTTTAAGATTCTTACTAGTCAGATCTATTCCTCTGCGGGAAATATGGGGTTTTGAGTCCCTTTCACTGAGGAAGGTGTAGGTCTTGTCTATTCCATAGTTGGTTTTTGGAACGGTACCTGTGCTTATATCAAACTCTGGTTTGATGCATCACCCCCCCTCTCCTTCCCCCTTAAGCAGGCATAGGAGTGTTTTCTAAATGTGAGACTCTGTTCTCTTGCCTAACTCAGTTCATGTGTAGCCATGTTTACAGGATCTTCCTAAGTGATATCTTATGATAAGTTTCTTTTCCTGTGTGACTTCTTTCACTTAGAATCATCGTACCTGAATCCTCTCATTTTGCTGCTACTGGTCTTAGGACATTGATTTCATGGCTGAGGGATATTCCATCGTACGTAAGTTCCACAATGTTTGGAACCATTTTTATATTTCCTGGGATATTTCAGGTGTACCCAGGTTGAGGTTCCTGTAAGCAGTGCAGCCCTCAATTTGGGGCTGGCTCTGTCTTATGGATTTTCAGTTTTCCCAAGGTATATTCCCTAGACTGGAAGTGCCCTTGGCTCTGTAGCTCTGTTGTTTACTTGTTTTAGGGAACACAATGCACTCCTCCAGTGAGGCAGTTGGCAACTTACATCCCGCCCATCAGCATAACAAGGCTCCCTGTTCTCCAGGGCCTGCCTTGCCTTTCTGGTTTTTACACATTTTGTGGATGTCCCTTTTGACCGGTGGGAAGTGATACTTCTTTGTAGTGCAGATTTGCATTGCCTGCTTGCTTGCTTGGCCAAAAAGCGCGTATGCGTTTTCTCCTGAATATATTCAGGAGAAAACGCATACGCCCTTTTTGGCCAAGTGCATCATTGTCGAAGTTGTGCCCCTCTTCCTGTGCTTTACAGGCGATTCCAACGTACCTCTTGAAATCTGTTTCCTGCTATTCTGCCTCGCTTTCAAGTCCGCCTCGTTGCCTTCCCTCAACAGATTTTTGGACGATAGTTGGCCTTGATTACTCTGCCAGTTTGTGAATTGCTGTGCCCCTGAGCTCCATTTTTCAACTCGTTTTTTGTGAGCTGAACGCAAGTCCAAACTTTTGGTTCAGGACCTATACTGGTTCCCGGTGGGTGGCTGAGACTTTGGTTAATTCTTCTTCCTGCCAGGAAATTAGAGTGACATGTGCCCAACCAAATGCCTAACAGCTACTCTCTCATTGGTTCTCCCTCTTCCCTTTCATCCTCTGCCAAATTGGCAACCTGTGCGAACCAGGAGCTTAAAGGGGCTGTCTCTCCAAGTTGGGAGATTGATAGGAAAGCAGTTGGAAAGTCAAACCGGAGCACCAGGAGAGGGACTCTTCGTTGAGTTTTAGAAACCTTTCGTGTTCACAGTGTGTCCATTCTCTAGGTTTCCCGTACACGTTATAGCTGTAGTAATATTCCCTTCAACCTGGAGAGCTGGGACCCATGGAATGGGTGCCATGCATTATTGCTTTAAAGGGTCTGCATTTGCTCACCCAATCTCACCAATCCTCTCAGTCCCAAGTGTCCAGCCTTATGCCACATCCAGCTGTCATTGTAGAGAGGGTCATTCCAGGTTGCATCAGAGACCCTGAAGGAATTGTAAAGAATTTCCCTGTTTCTTTGTTTTGTTTTTGAAATTCCTTTTTAGAGTGGGTTTGAGCTGATTCTCGCTGCCATGTTTATGCCAGTCTAGACACACTTGATTCCCTTACGGAGACATATCAATACATAGGTTTTAAGATTCTTACTAGTCAGATCTATTCCTCTGCGGGAAATATGGGGTTTTGAGTCCCTTTCACTGAGGAAGGTGTAGGTCTTGTCTATTCCATTGTTGGTTTTTGGAACGGTACCTGTGCTTATATCAAACTCTGGTTTGATGCATCACCCCCCCTCTCTTTCCCCCTTAAGCAGGCATAGGAGTGTTTTCTAAATGTGAGACTCTGTTCTCTTGCCTAACTCAGTTCATGTGTAGCCATGTTTACAGGATCTTCCTAAGTGATATCTTATGATAAGTTTCTTTTCCTGTGTGACTTCGTTCACTTAGAATCATCGTACCTGAATCCACTCATTTTGCTGCTACTGGTCTTATGACATTGATTTCATGGCTGAGGGATATTCCATCGAACGTAAGTTCCACAATGTTTGGAACCATTTTTATATTTCCTGGGATATTTCAGGTGTACCCAGGTTGAGGTTCCTGTAAGCAGTGCAGCCCTCAATTTGGGGCTGGCTCTGTCTTATGGATTTTCAGTTTTCCCAAGGTATATTCCCTAGACTGGAAGTGCCCTTGGCTCTGTAGCTCTGTTGTTTACTTGTTTTAGGGAACACAATGCACTCCTCCAGTGAGGCAGTTGGCAACTTACATCCCGCCCATCAGCATAACAAGGCTCCCTGTTCTCCAGGGCCTGTCTTGCCTTTCTGGTTTTTACACATTTTGTGGATGTCCCTTTTGACCGGTGGGAAGTGATACTTCTTTGTAGTGCAGATTTGCATTGCCCGCTTGCTTGCTTGGCCAAAAAGAGCGTATGCGTTTTCTCCTGAATATATTCAGGAGAAAACGCATACGCCCTTTTTGGCCAAGTGCATCATTGTCGAAGTTGTGCCCCTCTTCCTGTGCTTTACAGGCGATTCCAACGTACCTCTTGAAATCTGTTTCCTGCTATTCTGCCTCGCTTTCAAGTCCGCCTCGTTGCCTTCCCTCAACAGATTTTTGGACGATAGTTGGCCTTGATTACTCTGCCAGTTTGTGAATTGCTGTGCCCCTGAGCTCCATTTTTCAACTCGTTTTTTGTGAGCTGAACGCAAGTCCAAACTTTTGGTTCAGGACCTATACTGGTTCCCGGTGGGTGGCTGAGACTTTGGTTAATTCTTCTTCCTGCCAGGAAATTAGAGTGACATGTGCCCAACCAAATGCCTAACAGCTACTCTCTCATTGGTTCTCCCTCTTCCCTTTCATCCTCTGCCAAATTGGCAACCTGTGCGAACCAGGAGCTTAAAGGGGCTGTCTCTCCAAGTTGGGAGATTGATAGGAAAGCAGTTGGAAAGTCAAACCGGAGCACCAGGAGAGGGACTCTTCGTTGAGTTTTAGAAACCTTTCGTATTCACAGTGTGTCCATTCTCTAGGTTTCCCGTACATGTTATAGCTGTAGTAATATTCCCTTCAACCTGGAGAGCTGGGACCCATGGAATGGGTGCCATGCATTATTGCTTTAAAGGGTCTGCATTTGCTCACCCAATCTCACCAATCCTCTCAGTCCCAAGTGTCCAGCCTTATGCCACATCCAGCTGTCATTGTAGATAGGGTCATTCCAGGTTGCATCAGAGACCCTGAAGGAATTGTAAAGAAATTCCCTGTTTCTTTGTTTTGGTTTTGAAATTCCTTTTTAGAGTGGGTTTGAGCTGATTCTCGCTGCCATGTTTATGCCAGTCTAGACACACTTGATTCCCTTACGGAGACATATCAATACATAGGTTTTAAGATTCTTACTAGTCAGATCTATTCCTCTGCGGGAAATATGGGGTTTTGAGTCCCTTTCACTGAGGAAGGTGTAGGTCTTGTCTATTCCATAGTTGGCTTTTGGAACGGTACCTGTGCTTATATCAAACTCTGGTTTGTTGCATCACCCCCCCTCTCCTTCCCCCTTAAGCAGGCATAGGAGTGTTTTCTAAATGTGAGACTCTGTTCTCTTGCCTAACTCAGTTCATGTGTAGCCATGTTTACAGGATCTTCCTAAGTGATATCTTATGATAAGTTTCTTTTCCTGTGTGACTTCTTTCACTTAGAATCATCGTACCTGAATCCACTCATGTTGCTGCTACTGGTCTTATGACATTGATTTCATGGCTGAGGGATATTCCATCGAACGTAAGTTCCACAATGTTTGGAACCATTTTTATATTTCCTGGGATATTTCAGGTGTACCCAGGTTGAGGTTCCTGTAAGCAGTGCAGCCCTCAATTTGGGGCTGGCTCTGTCTTATGGATTTTCAGTTTTCCCAAGGTATATTCCCTAGACTGGAAGTGCCCTTGGCTCTGTAGCTCTGTTGTTTACTTGTTTTAGGGAACACAATGCACTCCTCCAGTGAGGCAGTTGGCAATTTACATCCCGCCCATCAGCATAACAAGGCTCCCTGTTCTCCAGGGCCTGCCTTGCCTTTCTGGTTTTTACGCATTTTGTGGATGTCCCTTTTGACCGGTGGGAAGTGATACTTCTTTGTAGTGCAGATTTGCATTGCCCGCTTGCTTGCTTGGCCAAAAAGGGCGTATGCGTTTTCTCCTGAATATATTCAGGAGAAAACGCATATGCCCTTTTTGGCCAAGTGCATCATTGTCGAAGTTGTGCCCCTCTTCCTGTGCTTTACAGGCGATTCCAACGTACCTCTTGAAATCTGTTTCCTGCTATTCTGCCTCGCTTTCAAGTCCGCCTCGTTGCCTTCCCTCAACAGATTTTTGGACGATAGTTGGCCTTGATTACTCTGCCAGTTTGTGAATTGCTGTGCCCCTGAGCTCCATTTTTCAACTCGTTTTTTGTGAGCTGAACGCAAGTCCAAACTTTTGGTTCAGGACCTATACTGGTTCCCGGTGGGTGGCTGAGACTTTGGTTAATTCTTCTTCCTGCCAGGAAATTAGAGTGACATGTGCCCAACCAAATGCCTAACAGCTACTCTCTCATTGGTTCTCCCTCTTCCCTTTCATCCTCTGCCAAATTGGCAACCTGTGCGAACCAGGAGCTTAAAGGGGCTGTCTCTCCAAGTTGGGAGATTGATAGGAAAGCAGTTGGAAAGTCAAACCGGAGCACCAGGAGAGGGACTCTTCGTTGAGTTTTAGAAACCTTTCGTATTCACAGTGTGTCCATTCTCTAGGTTTCCCGTACATGTTATAGCTGTAGTAATATTCCCTTCAACCTGGAGAGCTGGGACCCATGGAATGGGTGCCATGCATTATTGCTTTAAAGGGTCTGCATTTGCTCACCCAATCTCACCAATCCTCTCAGTCCCAAGTGTCCAGCCTTATGCCACATCCAGCTGTCATTGTAGATAGGGACATTCCAGGTTGCATCAGAGACCCTGAAGGAATTGTAAAGAAATTCCCTGTTTCTTTGTTTTGTTTTTGAAATTCCTTTTTAGAGTGGGTTTGAGCTGATTCTCGCTGCCATGTTTATGCCAGTCTAGACACACTTGATTCCCTTACGGAGACATATCAATACATAGGTTTTAAGATTCTTACTAGTCAGATCTATTCCTCTGCGGGAAATATGGGGTTTTGAGTCCCTTTCACTGAGGAAGGTGTAGGTCTTGTCTATTCCATAGTTGGCTTTTGGAACGGTACCTGTGCTTATATCAAACTCTGGTTTGATGCATCACCCCCCCTCTCCTTCCCCCTTAAGCAGGCATAGGAGTGTTTTCTAAATGTGAGACTCTGTTCTCTTGCCTAACTCAGTTCATGTGTAGCCATGTTTACTGGATCTTCCTAAGTGATATCTTATGATAAGTTTCTTTTCCTGTGTGACTTCTTTCACTTAGAATCATCGTACCTGAATCCACTCATGTTGCTGCTACTGGTCTTATGACATTGATTTCATGGCTGAGGGATATTCCATCGAACGTAAGTTCCACAATGTTTGGAACCATTTTTATATTTCCTGGGATATTTCAGGTGTACCCAGGTTGAGGTTCCTGTAAGCAGTGCAGCCCTCAATTTGGGGCTGGCTCTGTCTTATGGATTTTCAGTTTTCCCAAGGTATATTCCCTAGACTGGAAGTGCCCTTGGCTCTGTAGCTCTGTTGTTTACTTGTTTTAGGGAACACAATGCACTCCTCCAGTGAGGCAGTTGGCAACTTACATCCCGCCCATCAGCATAACAAGGCTCCCTGTTCTCCAGGGCCTGCCTTGCCTTTCTGGTTTTTACGCATTTTGTGGATGTCCCTTTTGACCGGTGGGAAGTGATACTTCTTTGTAGTGCAGATTTGCATTGCCCGCTTGCTTGCTTGGCCAAAAAGGGCGTATGCGTTTTCTCCTGAATATATTCAGGAGAAAACGCATATGCCCTTTTTGGCCAAGTGCATCATTGTCGAAGTTGTGCCCCTCTTCCTGTGCTTTACAGGCGATTCCAACGTACCTCTTGAAATCTGTTTCCTGCTATTCTGCCTCGCTTTCAAGTCCGCCTCGTTGCCTTCCCTCAACAGATTTTTGGACGATAGTTGGCCTTGATTACTCTGCCAGTTTGTGAATTGCTGTGCCCCTGAGCTCCATTTTTCAACTCGTTTTTTGTGAGCTGAACGCAAGTCCAAACTTTTGGTTCAGGACCTATACTGGTTCCCGGTGGGTGGCTGAGACTTTGGTTAATTCTTCTTCCTGCCAGGAAATTAGAGTGACATGTGCCCAACCAAATGCCTAACAGCTACTCTCTCATTGGTTCTCCCTCTTCCCTTTCATCCTCTGCCAAATTGGCAACCTGTGCGAACCAGGAGCTTAAAGGGGCTGTCTCTCCAAGTTGGGAGATTGATAGGAAAGCAGTTGGAAAGTCAAACCGGAGCACCAGGAGAGGGACTCTTCGTTGAGTTTTAGAAACCTTTCGTATTCACAGTGTGTCCATTCTCTAGGTTTCCCGTACATGTTATAGCTGTAGTAATATTCCCTTCAACCTGGAGAGCTGGGACCCATGGAATGGGTGCCATGCATTATTGCTTTAAAGGGTCTGCATTTGCTCACCCAATCTCACCAATCCTCTCAGTCCCAAGTGTCCAGCCTTATGCCACATCCAGCTGTCATTGTAGATAGGGACATTCCAGGTTGCATCAGAGACCCTGAAGGAATTGTAAAGAAATTCCCTGTTTCTTTGTTTTGTTTTTGAAATTCCTTTTTAGAGTGGGTTTGAGCTGATTCTCGCTGCCATGTTTATGCCAGTCTAGACACACTTGATTCCCTTACGGAGACATATCAATACATAGGTTTTAAGATTCTTACTAGTCAGATCTATTCCTCTGCGGGAAATATGGGGTTTTGAGTCCCTTTCACTGAGGAAGGTGTAGGTCTTGTCTATTCCATAGTTGGCTTTTGGAACGGTACCTGTGCTTATATCAAACTCTGGTTTGATGCATCACCCCCCCTCTCCTTCCCCCTTAAGCAGGCATAGGAGTGTTTTCTAAATGTGAGACTCTGTTCTCTTGCCTAACTCAGTTCATGTGTAGCCATGTTTACAGGATCTTCCTAAGTGATATCTTATGATAAGTTTCTTTTCCTGTGTGACTTCTTTCACTTAGAATCATCGTACCTGAATCCACTCATGTTGCTGCTACTGGTCTTATGACATTGATTTCATGGCTGAGGGATATTCCATCGAACGTAAGTTCCACAATGTTTGGAACCATTTTTATATTTCCTGGGATATTTCAGGTGTACCCAGGTTGAGGTTCCTGTAAGCAGTGCAGCCCTCAATTTGGGGCTGGCTCTGTCTTATGGATTTTCAGTTTTCCCAAGGTATATTCCCTAGACTGGAAGTGCCCTTGGCTCTGTAGCTCTGTTGTTTACTTGTTTTAGGGAACACAATGCACTCCTCCAGTGAGGCAGTTGGCAACTTACATCCCGCCCATCAGCATAACAAGGCTCCCTGTTCTCCAGGGCCTGCCTTGCCTTTCTGGTTTTTACGCATTTTGTGGATGTCCCTTTTGACCGGTGGGAAGTGATACTTCTTTGTAGTGCAGATTTGCATTGCCCGCTTGCTTGCTTGGCCAAAAAGAGCGTATGCGTTTTCTCCTGAATATATTCAGGAGAAAACGCATACGCCCTTTTTGGCCAAGTGCATCATTGTCGAAGTTGTGCCCCTCTTCCTGTGCTTTACAGGCGATTCCAACGTACCTCTTGAAATCTGTTTCCTGCTATTCTGCCTCGCTTTCAAGTCCGCCTCGTTGCCTTCCCTCAACAGATTTTTGGACGATAGTTGGCCTTGATTACTCTGCCAGTTTGTGAATTGCTGTGCCCCTGAGCTCCATTTTTCAACTCGTTTTTTGTGAGCTGAACGCAAGTCCAAACTTTTGGTTCAGGACCTATACTGGTTCCCGGTGGGTGGCTGAGACTTTGGTTAATTCTTCTTCCTGCCAGGAAATTAGAGTGACATGTGCCCAACCAAATGCCTAACAGCTACTCTCTCATTGGTTCTCCCTCTTCCCTTTCATCCTCTGCCAAATTGGCAACCTGTGCGAACCAGGAGCTTAAAGGGGCTGTCTCACCAAGTTGGGAGATTGATAGGAAAGCAGTTGGAAAGTCAAACCGGAGCACCAGGAGAGGGACTCTTCGTTGAGTTTTAGAAACCTTTCGTATTCACAGTGTGTCCATTCTCTAGGTTTCCCGTACATGTTATAGCTGTAGTAATATTCCCTTCAACCTGGAGAGCTGGGACCCATGGAATGGGTGCCATGCATTATTGCTTTAAAGGGTCTGCATTTGCTCACCCAATCTCACCAATCCTCTCAGTCCCAAGTGTCCAGCCTTATGCCACATCCAGCTGTCATTGTAGATAGGGTCATTCCAGGTTGCATCAGAGACCCTGAAGGAATTGTAAAGAAATTCCCTGTTTCTTTGTTTTGTTTTTGAAATTCCTTTTTAGAGTGGGTTTGAGCTGATTCTCGCTGCCATGTTTATGCCAGTCTAGACACACTTGATTCCCTTACGGAGACATATCAATACATAGGTTTTAAGATTCTTACTAGTCAGATCTATTCCTCTGCGGGAAATATGGGGTTTTGAGTCCCTTTCACTGAGGAAGGTGTAGGTCTTGTCTATTCCATAGTTGGTTTTTGGAACGGTACCTGTGCTTATATCAAACTCTGGTTTGATGCATCACCCCCCCTCTCCTTCCCCCTTAAGCAGGCATAGGAGTGTTTTCTAAATGTGAGACTCTGTTCTCTTGCCTAACTCAGTTCATGTGTAGCCATGTTTACAGGATCTTCCTAAGTGATATCTTATGATAAGTTTCTTTTCCTGTGTGACTTCTTTCACTTAGAATCATCGTACCTGAATCCACTCATGTTGCTGCTACTGGTCTTATGACATTGATTTCATGGCTGAGGGATATTCCATCGTACGTAAGTTCCACAATGTTTGGAACCACTTTTATATTTCCTGGGATATTTCAGGTGTACCCAGGTTGAGGTTCCTGTAAGCAGTGCAGCCCTCAATTTGGGGCTGGCTCTGTCTTATGGATTTTCAGTTTTCCCAAGGTATATTCCCTAGACTGGAAGTGCCCTTGGCTCTGTAGCTCTGTTGTTTACTTGTTTTAGGGAACACAATGCACTCCTCCAGTGAGGCAGTTGGCAACTTACATCCCGCCCATCAGCATAACAAGGCTCCCTGTTCTCCAGGGCCTGCCTTGCCTTTCTGGTTTTTACGCATTTTGTGGATGTCCCTTTTGACCGGTGGGAAGTGATACTTCTTTGTAGTGCAGATTTGCATTGCCCGCTTGCTTGCTTGGCCAAAAAGAGCGTATGCGTTTTCTCCTGAATATATTCAGGAGAAAACGCATACGCCCTTTTTGGCCAAGTGCATCATTGTCGAAGTTGTGCCCCTCTTCCTGTGCTTTACAGGCGATTCCAACGTACCTCTTGAAATCTGTTTCCTGCTATTCTGCCTCGCTTTCAAGTCCGCCTCGTTGCCTTCCCTCAACAGATTTTTGGACGATAGTTGGCCTTGATTACTCTGCCAGTTTGTGAATTGCTGTGCCCCTGAGCTCCATTTTTCAACTCGTTTTTTGTGAGCTGAACGCAAGTCCAAACTTTTGGTTCAGGACCTATACTGGTTCCCGGTGGGTGGCTGAGACTTTGGTTAATTCTTCTTCCTGCCAGGAAATTAGAGGGACATGTGCCCAACCAAATGCCTAACAGCTACTCTCTCATTGGTTCTCCCTCTTCCCTTTCATCCTCTGCCAAATTGGCAACCTGTGCGAACCAGGAGCTTAAAGGGGCTGTCTCTCCAAGTTGGGAGATTGATAGGAAAGCAGTTGGAAAGTCAAACCGGAGCACCAGGAGAGGGACTCTTCGTTGAGTTTTAGAAACCTTTCGTATTCACAGTGTGTCCATTCTCTAGGTTTCCCGTACATGTTATAGCTGTAGTAATATTCCCTTCAACCTGGAGAGCTGGGACCCATGGAATGGGTGCCATGCATTATTGCTTTAAAGGGTCTGCATTTGCTCACCCAATCTCACCAATCCTCTCAGTCCCAACTGTCCCGCATTATGCCACATCCAGCTGTCATTGTAGATAGGGTCATTCCAGGTTGCATCAGAGACCCTGAAGGAATTGTAAAGAAATTCCCTGTTTCTTTGTTTTGTTTTTCAAATTCCTTTTTAGAGTGGGTTTGAGCTGATTCTCGCTGCCATGTTTATGCCAGTCTAGACACACTTGATTCCCTTACGGAGACATATCAATACATAGGTTTTAAGATTCTTACTAGTCAGATCTATTCCTCTGCGGGAAATATGGGGTTTTGAGTCCCTTTCACTGAGGAAGGTGTAGGTCTTGTCTATTCCATAGTTGGCTTTTGGAACGGTACCTGTGCTTATATCAAACTCTGGTTTGATGCATCACCCCCCTCTCCTTCCCCCTTAAGCAGGCATAGGAGTGTTTTCTAAATGTGAGACTCTGTTCTCTTGCCTAACTCAGTTCATGTGTAGCCATGTTTACAGGATCTTCCTAAGTGATATCTTATGATAAGTTTCTTTTCCTGTGTGACTTCTTTCACTTAGAATCATCGTACCTGAATCCACTCATGTTGCTGCTACTGGTCTTAGGACATTGATTTCATGGCTGAGGGATATTCCATCGTATGTAAGTTCCACAATGTTTGGAACCATTTTTATATTTCCTGGGATATTTCAGGTGTACCCAGGTTGAGGTTCCTGTAAGCAGTGCAGCCCTCAATTTGGGGGTGGCTCTGTCTTATGGATTTTCAGTTTTCCCAAGGTATATTCCCTAGACTGGAAGTGCCCTTGGCTCTGTAGCTCTGTTGTTTACTTGTTTTAGGGAACACAATGCACTCCTCCAGTGAGGCAGTTGGCAACTTACATCCCGCCCATCAGCATAACAAGGCTCCCTGTTCTCCAGGGCCTGCCTTGCCTTTCTGGTGTTTACGCATTTTGTGGATGTCCATTTTGACCGGTGGGAAGTGATACTTCTTTGTAGTGCAGATTTGCATTGCCCGCTTGCTTGCTTGGCCAAAAAGAGCGTATGCGTTTTCTCCTGAATATATTCAGGAGAAAACGCATACGCCCTTTTTGGCCAAGTGCATCATTGTCGAAGTTGTGCCCCTCTTCCTGTGCTTTACAGGCGATTCCAACGTACCTCTTGAAATCTGTTTCCTGCTATTCTGCCTCGCTTTCAAGTCCGCCTCGTTGCCTTCCCTCAACAGATTTTTGGACGATAGTTGGCCTTGATTACTCTGCCAGTTTGTGAATTGCTGTGCCCCTGAGCTCCATTTTTCAACTCGTTTTTTGTGAGCTGAACGCAAGTCCAAACTTTTGGTTCAGGACCTATACTGGTTCCCGGTGGGTGGCTGAGACTTTGGTTAATTCTTCTTCCTGCCAGGAAATTAGAGTGACATGTGCCCAACCAAATGCCTAACAGCTACTCTCTCATTGGTTCTCCCTCTTCCCTTTCATCCTCTGCCAAATTGGCAACCTGTGTGAACCAGGAGCTTAAAGGGGCTGTCTCTCCAAGTTGGGAGATTGATAGGAAAGCAGTTGGAAAGTCAAACCGGAGCACCAGGAGAGGGACTCTTCGTTGAGTTTTAGAAAACTTTCGTATTCACAGTGTGTCCATTCTCTAGGTTTCCCGTACACGTTATAGCTGTAGTAATATTCCCTTCAACCTGGAGAGCTGGGACCCATGGAATGGGTGCCATGCATTATTGCTTTAAAGGGTCTGCATTTGCTCACCCAATCTCACCAATCCTCTCAGTCCCAAGTGTCCAGCCTTATGCCACATCCAGCTGTCATTGTAGATAGGGTCATTCCAGGTTGCATCAGAGACCCTGAAGGAATTGTAAAGAAATTCCCTGTTTCTTTGTTTTGGTTTTGAAATTCCTTTTTAGAGTGGGTTTGAGCTGATTCTCGCTGCCATGTTTATGCCAGTCTAGACACACTTGATTCCCTTACGGAGACATATCAATACATAGGTTTTAAGATTCTTACTAGTCAGATCTATTCCTCTGCGGGAAATATGGGGTTTTGAGTCCCTTTCACTGAGGAAGGTGTAGGTCTTGTCTATTCCATAGTTGGTTTTTGGAACGGTACCTGTGCTTATATCAAACTCTGGTTTGATGCATCACCCCCCCTCTCCTTCCCCCTTAAGCAGGCATAGGAGTGTTTTCTAAATGTGAGACTCTGTTCTCTTGCCTAACTCAGTTCATGTGTAGCCATGTTTACAGGATCTTCCTAAGTGATATCTTATGATAAGTTTCTTTTCCTGTGTGACTTCTTTCACTTAGAATCATCGTACCTGAATCCACTCATGTTGCTGCTACTGGTCTTAGGACATTGATTTCATGGCTGAGGGATATTCCATCGTACGTAAGTTCCACAATGTTTGGAACCATTTTTATATTTCCTGGGATATTTCAGGTGTACCCAGGTTGAGGTTCCTGTAAGCAGTGCAGCCCTCAATTTGGGGCTGGCTCTGTCTTATGGATTTTCAGTTTTCCCAAGGTATATTCCCTAGACTGGAAGTGCCCTTGGCTCTGTAGCTCTGTTGTTTACTTGATTTAGGGAACACAATGCACTCCTCCAGTGAGGCAGTTGGCAACTTACATCCCGCCCATCAGCATAACAAGGCTCCCTGTTCTCCAGGGCCTGTCTTGCCTTTCTGGTTTTTACGCATTTTGTGGATGTCCCTTTTGACCGGTGGGAAGTGATACTTCTTTGTAGTGCAGATTTGCATTGCCCGCTTGCTTGCTTGGCCAAAAAGAGCGTATGCGTTTTCTCCTGAATATATTCAGGAGAAAACCCATACGCCCTTTTTGGCCAAGTGCATCATTGTCGAAGTTGTGCCCCTCTTCCTGTGCTTTACAGGTGATTCCAACGTACCTCTTGAAATCTGTTTCCTGCTATCCTGCCTCGCTTTCAAGTCCGCCTCGTTGCCTTCCCTCAACAGATTTTTGGACGATAGTTGGCCTTGATTACTCTGCCAGTTTCTGAATTGCTGTGCCCCTGAGCTCCATTTTTCAACTCGTTTTTTGTGAGCTGAACGCAAGTCCAAACTTTTGGTTCAGGACCTATACTGGTTCCCGGTGGGTGGCTGAGACTTTGGTTAATTCTTCTTCCTGCCAGGAAATTAGAGTGACATGTGCCCAACCAAATGCCTAACAGCTACTCTCTCATTGGTTCTCCCTCTTCCCTTTCATCCTCTGCCAAATTGGCAACCTGTGCGAACCAGGAGCTTAAAGGGGCTGTCTCTCCAAGTTGGGAGATTGATAGGAAAGCAGTTGGAAAGTCAAACCGGAGCACCAGGAGAGGGACTCTTCGTTGAGTTTTAGAAACCTTTCGTATTCACAGTGTGTCCATTCTCTAGGTTTCCCGTACATGTTATAGCTGTAGTAATATTCCCTTCAACCTGGAGAGCTGGGACCCATGGAATGGGTGCCATGCATTATTGCTTTAAAGGGTCTGCATTTGCTCACCCAATCTCACCAATCCTCTCAGTCCCAAGTGTCCAGCCTTATGCCACATCCAGCTGTCATTGTAGATAGGGTCATTCCAGGTTGCATCAGAGACCCTGAAGGAATTGTAAAGAAATTCCCTGTTTCTTTGTTTTGTTTTTGAAATTCCTTTTTAGAGTGGGTTTGAGCTGATTCTCGCTGCCATGTTTATGCCAGTCTAGACACACTTGATTCCCTTACGGAGACATATCAATACATAGGTTTTAAGATTCTTACTAGTCAGATCTATTCCTCTGCGGGAAATATGGGGTTTTGAGTCCCTTTCACTGAGGAAGGTGTAGGTCTTGTCTATTCCATAGTTGGTTTTTGGAACGGTACCTGTGCTTATATCAAACTCTGGTTTGATGCATCACCCACCCTCTCCTTCCCCCTTAAGCAGGCATAGGAGTGTTTTCTAAATGTGAGACTCTGTTCTCTTGCCTAACTCAGTTCATGTGTAGCCATGTTTACAGGATCTTCCTAAGTGATATCTTATGAGAAGTTTCTTTTCCTGTGTGACTTCTTTCACATAGAATCATCGTACCTGAATCCACTCATTTTGCTGCTACTGGTCTTAGGACATTGATTTCATGGCTGAGGGATATTCCATCGTAGGTAATTTCCACAATGTTTGGAACCATTTTTATATTTCCTGGGATATTTCAGGTGTACCCAGGTTGAGGTTCCTGTAAGCAGTGCAGCCCTCAATTTGGGGCTGGCTCTGTCTTATGGATTTTCAGTTTTCCCAATGTATATTCCCTAGACTGGAAGTGCCCTTGGCTCTGTAGCTCTGTTGTTTACTTGATTTAGGGAACACAATGCACTCCTCCAGTGAGGCAGTTGGCAACTTACATCCCGCCCATCAGCATAACAAGGCTCCCTGTTCTCCAGGGCCTGTCTTGCCTTTCTGGTTTTTACGCATTTTGTGGATGTCCCTTTTGACCGGTGGGAAGTGATACTTCTTTGTAGTGCAGATTTGCATTGCCCGCTTGCTTGCTTGGCCAAAAAGGGCGTATGCGTTTTCTCCTGAATATATTCAGGAGAAAACGCATACGCCCTTTTTGGCCAAGTGCATCATTGTCGAAGTTGTGCCCCTCTTCCTGTGCTTTACAGGTGATTCCAACGTACCTCTTGAAATCTGTTTCCTGCTATTCTGCCTCGCTTTCAAGTCCGCCTCGTTGCCTTCCCTCAACAGATTTTTGGACGATAGTTGGCCTTGATTACTCTGCCAGTTTCTGAATTGCTGTGCCCCTGAGCTCCATTTCTCAACTCGTTTTTTGTGAGCTGAACGCAAGTCCAAACTTTTGGTTCAGGACCTATACTGGTTCCCGGTGGGTGGCTGAGACTTTGGTTAATTCTTCTTCCTGCCAGGAAATTAGAGTGACATGTGCCCAACCAAATGCCTAACAGCTACTCTCTCATTGGTTCTCCCTCTTCCCTTTCATCCTCTGCCAAATTGGCAACCTGTGCGAACCAGGAGCTTAAAGGGGCTGTCTCTCCAAGTTGGGAGATTGATAGGAAAGTAGTTGGAAAGTCAAACCGGAGCACCAGGAGAGGGACTCTTCGTTGAGTTTTAGAAACCTTTCGTATTCACAGTGTGTCCATTCTCTAGGTTTCCCGTACATGTTATAGCTGTAGTAATATTCCCTTCAACCTGGAGAGCTGGGACCCATGGAATGGGTGCCATGCATTATTGCTTTAAAGGGTCTGCATTTGCTCACCCAATCTCACCAATCCTCTCAGTCCCAAGTGTCCAGCCTTATGCCACATCCAGCTGTCATTGTAGATACGGTCATTCCAGGTTGCATCAGAGACCCTGAAGGAATTGTAAAGAATTTCCCTGTTTCTTTGTTTTGTTTTTGAAATTCCTTTTTAGAGTGGGTTTGAGCTGATTCTCGCTGCCATGTTTATGCCAGTCTAGACACACTTGATTCCCTTACGGAGACATATCAATACATAGGTTTTAAGATTCTTACTAGTCAGATCTATTCCTCTGCGGGAAATATGGGGTTTTGAGTCCCTTTCACTGAGGAAGGTGTAGGTCTTGTCTATTCCATAGTTGGTTTTTGGAACGGTACCTGTGCTTATATCAAACTCTGGTTTGATGCATCACCCCCCCTCTCCTTCCCCCTTAAGCAGGCATAGGTGTGTTTTCTAAATGTGAGACTCTGTTCTCTTGCCTAACTCAGTTCATGTGTAGCCATGTTTACAGGATCTTCCTAAGTGATATCTTATGATAAGTTTCTTTTCCTGTGTGACTTCTTTCACTTAGAATCATCGTACCTGAATCCACTCATGTTGCTGCTACTGGTCTTAGGACATTGATTTCATGGCTGAGGGATATTCTATCGTACGTAAGTTCCACAATGTTTGGAACCATTTTTATATTTCCTGGGATATTTCAGGTGTACCCAGGTTGAGGTTCCTGTAAGCAGTGCAGCCCTCAATTTGGGGCTGGCTCTGTCTTATGGATTTTCAGTTTTCCCAAGGTATATTCCCTAGACTGGAAGTGCCCTTGGCTCTGTAGCTCTGTTGTTTACTTGTTTTAGGGAACACAATGCACTCCTCCAGTGAGGCAGTTGGCAACTTACATCCCGCCCATCAGCATAACAAGGCTCCCTGTTCTCCAGGGCCTGTCTTGCCTTTCTGGTTTTTACACATTTTGTGGATGTCCCTTTTGACCGGTGGGAAGTGATACTTCTTTGTAGTGCAGATTTGCATTGCCCGCTTGCTTGCTTGGCCAAAAAGAGCGTTTGCGTTTTCTCCTGAATATATTCAGGAGAAAATGCATACGCCCTTTTTGGCCAAGTGCATCATTGTCGAAGTTGTGCCCCTCTTCCTGTGCTTTACAGGCGATTCCAACGTACCTCTTGAAATCTGTTTCCTGCTATTCTGCCTCGCTTTCAAGTCCGCCTCGTTGCCTTCCCTCAACAGATTTTTGGACGATAGTTGGCCTTGATTACTCTGCCAGTTTCTGAATTGCTGTGCCCCTGAGCTCCATTTTTCAACTCGTTTTTTGTGAGCTGAACGCAAGTCCAAACTTTTGGTTCAGGACCTATACTGGTTCCCGGTGGGTGGCTGAGACTTTGGTTAATTCTTCTTCCTGCCAGGAAATTAGAGTGACATTTGCCCAACCAAAAGCCTAACAGCTACTCTCTCATTGGTTCTCCCTCTTCCCTTTCATCCTCTGCCAAATTGGCAACCTGTGCGAACCAGGAGCTTAAAGGGGCTGTCTCTCCAAGTTGGGAGATTGATAGGAAAGCAGTTGGAAAGTCAAACCGGAGCACCAGGAGAGGGACTCTTCGTTGAGTTTTAGAAACCTTTCGTATTCACAGTGTGTCCATTCTCTAGGTTTCCCGTACATGTTATAGCTGTAGTAATATTCCCTTCAACCTGGAGAGCTGGGACCCATGGAATGGGTGCCATGCATTATTGCTTTAAAGGGTCTGCATTTGCTCACCCAATCTCACCAATCCTCTCAGTCCCAAGTGTCCAGCCTTATGCCACATCCAGCTGTCATTGTAGATAGGGTCATTCCAGGTTGCATCAGAGACCCTGAAGGAATTGTAAAGAAATTCCCTGTTTCTTTGTTTTGTTTTTGAAATTCCTTTTTAGAGTGGGTATGAGCTGATTCTCGCTGCCATGTTTATGCCAGTCTAGACACACTTGATTCCCTTACGGAGACATATCAATACATAGGTTTTAAGATTCTTACTAGTCAGATCTATTCCTCTGCGGGAAATATGGGGTTTTGAGTCCCTTTCACTGAGGAAGGTGTAGGTCTTGTCTATTCCATAGTTGGTTTTTGGAACGGTACCTGTGCTTATATCAAACTCTGGTTTGATGCATCACCCACCCTCTCCTTCCCCCTTAAGCAGGCATAGGAGTGTTTTCTAAATGTGAGACTCTGTTCTCTTGCCTAACTCAGTTCATGTGTAGCCATGTTTACAGGATCTTCCTAAGTGATATCTTATGATAAGTTTCTTTTCCTGTGTGACTTCTTTCACTTAGAATCATCGTACCTGAATCCACTCATGTTGCTGCTACTGGTCTTAGGACATTGATTTCATGGCTGATAGATATTCCATCGTACGTAAGTTCCACAATGTTTGGAACCATTTTTATATTTCCTGGGATATTTCAGGTGTACCCAGGTTGAGGTTCCTGTAAGCAGTGCAGCCCTCAATTTGGGGGTGGCTCTGTCTTATGGATTTTCAGTTTTCCCAAGGTATATTCCCTAGACTGGAAGTGCCCTTGGCTCTGTAGCTCTGTTGTTTACTTGTTTTAGGGAACACAATGCACTCCTCCAGTGAGGCAGTTGGCAACTTACATCCCGCCCATCAGCATAACAAGGCTCCCTGTTCTCCAGGGCCTGTCTTGCCTTTCTGGTTTTTACGCATTTTGTGGATGTCCCTTTTGACCGGTGGGAAGTGATACTTCTTTGTAGTGCAGATTTGCATTGCCCGCTTGCTTGCTTGGCCAAAAAGGGCGTATGCGTTTTCTCCTGAATATATTCAGGAGAAAACGCATACGCAATTTTTTGGCCAAGTGCATCATTGTCGAAGTTGTGCCCATCTTCCTGTGCTTTACAGGCGATTCCAACGTACCTCTTGAAATCTGTTTCCTGCTATTCTGCCTCGCTTTCAAGTCCGCCTCGTTGCCTTCCCTCAACAGATTTTTGGACGATAGTTGGCCTTGATTACTCTGCCAGTTTGTGAATTGCTGTGCCCCTGAGCTCCATTTTTCAACTCGTTTTTTGTGAGCTGAACGCAAGTCCAAACTTTTGGTTCAGGACCTATACTGGTTCCCGGTGGGTGGCTGAGACTTTGGTTAATTCTTCTTCCTGCCAGGAAATTAGAGTGACATGTGCCCAACCAAATGCCTAACAGCTACTCTCTCATTGGTTCTCCCTCTTCCCTTTCATCCTCTGCCAAATTGGCAACCTGTGCGAACCAGGAGCTTAAAGGGGCTGTCTCTCCAAGTTGGGAGATTGATAGGAAAGCAGTTGGAAAGTCAAACCGGAGCACCAGGAGAGGGACTCTTCGTTGAGTTTTAGAAACCTTTCGTATTCACAGTGTGTCCATTCTCTAGGTTTCCCGTACATGTTATAGCTGTAGTAATATTCCCTTCAACCTGGAGAGCTGGGACCCATGGAATGGGTGCCATGCATTATTGCTTTAAAGGGTCTGCATTTGCTCACCCAATCTCACCAATCCTCTCAGTCCCAAGTGTCCAGCCTTATGCCACATCCAGCTGTCATTGTAGATACGGTCATTCCAGGTTGCATCAGAGACCCTGAAGGAATTGTAAAGAATTTCCCTGTTTCTTTGTTTTGTTTTTGAAATTCCTTTTTAGAGTGGGTTTGAGCTGATTCTCGCTGCCATGTTTATGCCAGTCTAGACACACTTGATTCCCTTACGGAGACATATCAATACATAGGTTTTAAGATTCTTACTAGTCAGATCTATTCCTCTGCGGGAAATATGGGGTTTTGAGTCCCTTTCACTGAGGAAGGTGTAGGTCTTGTCTATTCCATAGTTGGTTTTTGGAACGGTACCTGTGCTTATATCAAACTCTGGTTTGATGCATCACCCACCCTCTCCTTCCCCCTTAAGCAGGCATAGGAGTGTTTTCTAAATGTGAGACTCTGTTCTCTTGCCTAACTCAGTTCATGTGTAGCCATGTTTACAGGATCTTCCTAAGTGATATCTTATGATAAGTTTCTTTTCCTGTGTGACTTCTTTCACTTAGAATCATCGTACCTGAATCCACTCATGTTGCTGCTACTGGTCTTAGGACATTGATTTCATGGCTGAGGGATATTCTATCGTACGTAAGTTCCACAATGTTTGGAACCATTTTTATATTTCCTGGGATATTTCAGGTGTACCCAGGTTGAGGTTCCTGTAAGCAGTGCAGCCCTCAATTTGGGGCTGGCTCTGTCTTATGGATTTTCAGTTTTCCCAAGGTATATTCCCTAGACTGGAAGTGCCCTTGGCTCTGTAGCTCTGTTGTTTACTTGTTTTAGGGAACACAATGCACTCCTCCAGTGAGGCAGTTGGCAACTTACATCCCGCCCATCAGCATAACAAGGCTCCCTGTTCTCCAGGGCCTGTCTTGCCTTTCTGGTTTTTACACATTTTGTGGATGTCCCTTTTGACCGGTGGGAAGTGATACTTCTTTGTAGTGCAGATTTGCATTGCCCGCTTGCTTGCTTGGCCAAAAAGAGCGTATGCGTTTTCTCCTGAATATATTCAGGAGAAAACGCATACGCCCTTTTTGGCCAAGTGCATCATTGTCGAAGTTGTGCCCCTCTTCCTGTGCTTTACAGGCGATTCCAACGTACCTCTTGAAACCTGTTTCCTGCTATTCTGCCTCGCTTTCAAGTCCGCCTCGTTGCCTTCCCTCAACAGATTTTTGGACGATAGTTGGCCTTGATTACTCTGCCAGTTTCTGAATTGCTGTGCCCCTGAGCTCCATTTTTCAACTCGTTTTTTGTGAGCTGAACGCAAGTCCAAACTTTTGGTTCAGGACCTATACTGGTTCCCGGTGGGTGGCTGAGACTTTGGTTAATTCTTCTTCCTGCCAGGAAATTAGAGTGACATGTGCCCAACCAAAAGCCTAACAGCTACTCTCTCATTGGTTCTCCCTCTTCCCTTTCATCCTCTGCCAAATTGGCAACCTGTGCGAACCAGGAGCTTAAAGGGGCTGTCTCTCCAAGTTGGGAGATTGATAGGAAAGCAGTTGGAAAGTCAAACCGGAGCACCAGGAGAGGGACTCTTCGTTGAGTTTTAGAAACCTTTCGTATTCACAGTGTGTCCATTCTCTAGGTTTCCCGTACATGTTATAGCTGTAGTAATATTCCCTTCAACCTGGAGAGCTGGGACCCATGGAATGGGTGCCATGCATTATTGCTTTAAAGGGTCTGCATTTGCTCACCCAATCTCACCAATCCTCTCAGTCCCAAGTGTCCAGCCTTATGCCACATCCAGCTGTCATTGTAGATAGGGTCATTCCAGGTTGCATCAGAGACCCTGAAGGAATTGTAAAGAAATTCCCTGTTTCTTTGTTTTGTTTTTGAAATTCCTTTTTAGAGTGGGTATGAGCTGATTCTCGCTGCCATGTTTATGCCAGTCTAGACACACTTGATTCCCTTACAGAGACATATCAATACATAGGTTTTAAGATTCTTACTAGTCAGATCTATTCCTCTGCGGGAAATATGGGGTTTTGAGTCCCTTTCACTGAGGAAGGTGTAGGTCTTGTCTATTCCATAGTTGGTTTTTGGAACGGTACCTGTGCTTATATCAAACTCTGGTTTGATGCATCACCCCCCCTCTCCTTCCCCCTTAAGCAGGCATAGGAGTGTTTTCTAAATGTGAGACTCTGTTCTCTTGCCTAACTCAGTTCATGTGTAGCCATGTTTACAGGATCTTCCTAAGTGATATCTTATGATAAGTTTCTTTTCCTGTGTGACTTCTTTCACTTAGAATCATCGTACCTGAATCCACTCATGTTGCTGCTACTGGTCTTAGGACATTGATTTCATGGCTGAGAGATATTCCATCGTACGTAAGTTCCACAATGTTTGGAACCATTTTTATATTTCCTGGGATATTTCAGGTGTACCCAGGTTGAGGTTCCTGTAAGCAGTGCAGCCCTCAATTTGGGGGTGGCTCTGTCTTATGGATTTTCAGTTTTCCCAAGGTATATTCCCTAGACTGGAAGTGCCCTTGGCTCTGTAGCTCTGTTGTTTACTTGTTTTAGGGAACACAATGCACTCCTCCAGTGAGGCAGTTGGCAACTTACATCCCGCCCATCAGCATAACAAGGCTCCCTGTTCTCCAGGGCCTGTCTTGCCTTTCTGGTTTTTACGCATTTTGTGGATGTCCCTTTTGACCGGTGGGAAGTGATACTTCTTTGTAGTGCAGATTTGCATTGCCCGCTTGCTTGCTTGGCCAAAAAGGGCGTATGCGTTTTCTCCTGAATATATTCAGGAGAAAACGCATACGCACTTTTTTGGCCAAGTGCATCATTGTCGAAGTTGTGCCCATCTTCCTGTGCTTTACAGGCGATTCCAACGTACCTCTTGAAATCTGTTTCCTGCTATTCTGCCTCGCTTTCAAGTCCGCCTCGTTGCCTTCCCTCAACAGATTTTTGGACGATAGTTGGCCTTGATTACTCTGCCAGTTTGTGAATTGCTGTGCCCCTGAGCTCCATTTTTCAACTCGTTTTTTGTGAGCTGAACGCAAGTCCAAACTTTTGGTTCAGGACCTATACTGGTTCCCGGTGGGTGGCTGAGACTTTGGTTAATTCTTCTTCCTGCCAGGAAATTAGAGTGACATGTGCCCAACCAAATGCCTAACAGCTACTCTCTCATTGGTTCTCCCTCTTCCCTTTCATCCTCTGCCAAATTGGCAACCTGTGCGAACCAGGAGCTTAAAGGGGCTGTCTCTCCAAGTTGGGAGATTGATAGGAAAGCAGTTGGAAAGTCAAACCGGAGCACCAGGAGAGGGACTCTTCATTGAGTTTTAGAAACCTTTCGTATTCACAGTGTGTCCATTCTCTAGGTTTCCCGTACATGTTATAGCTGTAGTAATATTCCCTTCAACCTGGAGAGCTGGGACCCATGGAATGGGTGCCATGCATTATTGCTTTAAAGGGTCTGCATTTGCTCACCCAATCTCACCAATCCTCTCAGTCCCAAGTGTCCAGCCTTATGCCACATCCAGCTGTCATTGTAGATAGGGTCATTCCAGGTTGCATCAGAGACCCTGAAGGAATTGTAAAGAAATTCCCTGTTTCTTTGTTTTGTTTTTGAAATTCCTTTTTAGAGTGGGTTTGAGCTGATTCTCGCTGCCATGTTTATGCCAGTCTAGACACACTTGATTCCCTTACGGAGACATATCAATACATAGGTTTTAAGATTCTTACTAGTCAGATCTATTCCTCTGCGGGAAATATGGGGTTTTGAGTCCCTTTCACTGAGGAAGGTGTAGGTCTTGTCTATTCCATAGTTGGTTTTTGGAACGGTACCTGTGCTTATATCAAACTCTGGTTTGATGCATCACCCACCCTCTCCTTCCCCCTTAAGCAGGCATAGGAGTGTTTTCTAAATGTGAGACTCTGTTCTCTTGCCTAACTCAGTTCATGTGTAGCCATGTTTACAGGATCTTCCTAAGTGATATCTTATGATAAGTTTCTTTTCCTGTGTGACTTCTTTCACTTAGAATCATCGTACCTGAATCCACTCATTTTGCTGCTACTGGTCTTAGGACATTGATTTCATGGCTGAGGGATATTCCATCGTACGTAAGTTCCACAATGTTTGGAACCATTTTTATATTTCCTGGGATATTTCAGGTGTACCCAGGTTGAGGTTCCTGTAAGCAGTGCAGCCCTCAATTTGGGGCTGGCTCTGTCTTATGGATTTTCAGTTTTCCCAAGGTATATTCCCTAGACTGGAAGTGCCCTTGGCTCTGTAGCTCTGTTGTTTACTTGTTTTAGGGAACACAATGCACTCCTCCAGTGAGGCAGTTGGCAACTTACATCCCGCCCATCAGCATAACAAGGCTCCCTGTTCTCCAGGGCCTGTCTTGCCTTTCTGGTTTTTACGCATTTTGTGGATGTCCCTTTTGACCGGTGGGAAGTGATACTTCTTTGTAGTGCAGATTTGCATTGCCCGCTTGCTTGCTTGGCCAAAAAGGGCGTATGCGTTTTCTCCTGAATATATTCAGGAGAAAACGCATACGCCCTTTTTGGCCAAGTGCATCATTGTCGAAGTTGTGCCCCTCTTCCTGTGCTTTACAGGCGATTCCAACGTACCTCTTGAAATCTGTTTCCTGCTATTCTGCCTCGCTTTCAAGTCCGCCTCGTTGCCTTCCCTCAACAGATTTTTGGACGATAGTTGGCCTTGATTACTCTGCCAGTTTGTGAATTGCTGTGCCCCTGAGCTCCATTTTTCAACTCGTTTTTTGTGAGCTGAACGCAAGTCCAAACTTTTGGTTCAGGACCTATACTGGTTCCCGGTGGGTGGCTGAGACTTTGGTTAATTCTTCTTCCTGCCAGGAAATTAGAGTGGCATGTGCCCAACCAAATGCCTAACAGCTACTCTCTCATTGGTTCTCCCTCTTCCCTTTCATCCTCTGCCAAATTGGCAACCTGTGCGAACCAGGAGCTTAAAGGGGCTGTCTCTCCAAGTTGGGAGATTGATAGGAAAGCAGTTGGAAAGTCAAACCGGAGCACCAGGAGAGGGACTCTTCGTTGAGTTTTAGAAACCTTTCGTATTCACAGTGTGTCCATTCTCTAGGTTTCCCGTACATGTTATAGCTGTAGTAATATTCCCTTCAACCTGGAGAGCTGGGACCCATGGAATGTGTGCCATGCATTATTGCTTTAAAGGGTCTGCATTTGCTCACCCAATCTCACCAATCCTCTCAGTCCCAACTGTCCCGCCTTATGCCACATCCAGCTGTCATTGTAGATAGGGTCATTCCAGGTTGCATCAGAGACCCTGAAGGAATTGTAAAGAAATTCCCTGTTTCTTTGTTTTGTTTTTGAAATTCCTTTTTAGAGTGGGTTTGAGCTGATTCTCGCTGCCATGTTTATGCCAGTCTAGACACACTTGATTCCCTTACGGAGACATATCAATACATAGGTTTTAAGATTCTTACTAGTCAGATCTATTCCTCTGCGGGAAATATGGGGTTTTGAGTCCCTTTCACTGAGGAAGGTGTAGGTCTTGTCTATTCCATAGTTGGTTTTTGGAACGGTACCTGTGCTTATATCAAACTCTGGTTTGATGCATCACCCACCCTCTCCTTCCCCCTTAAGCAGGCATAGGAGTGTTTTCTAAATGTGAGACTCTGTTCTCTTGCCTAACTCAGTTCATGTGTAGCCATGTTTACAGGATCTTCCTAAGTGATATCTTATGATAAGTTTCTTTTCCTGTGTGACTTCTTTCACTTAGAATCATCGTACCTGAATCCACTCATTTTGCTGCTACTGGTCTTAGGACATTGATTTCATGGCTGAGGGATATTCCATCGTACGTAAGTTCCACAATGTTTGGAACCATTTTTATATTTCCTGGGATATTTCAGGTGTACCCAGGTTGAGGTTCCTGTAAGCAGTGCAGCCCTCAATTTGGGGCTGGCTCTGTCTTATGGATTTTCAGTTTTCCCAAGGTATATTCCCTAGACTGGAAGTGCCCTTGGCTCTGTAGCTCTGTTGTTTACTTGTTTTAGGGAACACAATGCACTCCTCCAGTGAGGCAGTTGGCAACTTACATCCCGCCCATCAGCATAACAAGGCTCCCTGTTCTCCAGGGCCTGTCTTGCCTTTCTGGTTTTTACACATTTTGTGGATGTCCCTTTTGACCGGTGGGAAGTGATACTTCTTTGTAGTGCAGATTTGCATTGCCCGCTTGCTTGCTTGGCCAAAAAAGGCGTATGCGTTTTCTCCTGAATATATTCAGGAGAAAACGCATACGCCCTTTTTGGCCAAGTGCATCATTGTCGAAGTTGTGCCCCTCTTCCTGTGCTTTACAGGCGATTCCAACGTACCTCTTGAAATCTGTTTCCTGCTATTCTGCCTCGCTTTCAAGTCCGCCTCGTTGCCTTCCCTCAACAGATTTTTGGACGATAGTTGGCCTTGATTACTCTGCCAGTTTGTGAATTGCTGTGCCCCTGAGCTCCATTTTTCAACTCGTTTTTTGTGAGCTGAACGCAAGTCCAAACTTTTGGTTCAGGACCTATACTGGTTCCCGGTGGGTGGCTGAGACTTTGGTTAATTCTTCTTCCTGCCAGGAAATTAGAGTGACATGTGCCCAACCAAATGCCTAACAGCTACTCTCTCATTGGTTCTCCCTCTTCCCTTTCATCCTCTGCCAAATTGGCAACCTGTGCGAACCAGGAGCTTAAAGGGGCTGTCTCTCCAAGTTGGGAGATTGATAGGAAAGCAGTTGGAAAGTCAAACCGGAGCACCAGGAGAGGGACTCTTCGTTGAGTTTTAGAAACCTTTCGTATTCACAGTGTGTCCATTCTCTAGGTTTCCCGTACATGTTATAGCTGTAGTAATATTCCCTTCAACCTGGAGAGCTGGGACCCATGGAATGGGTGCCATGCATTATTGCTTTAAAGGGTCTGCATTTGCTCACCCAATCTCACCAATCCTCTCAGTCCCAAGTGTCCAGCCTTATGCCACATCCAGCTGTCATTGTAGATAGGGTCATTCCAGGTTGCATCAGAGACCCTGAAGGAATTGTAAAGAATTTCCCTGTTTCTTTGTTTTGTTTTTGAAATTCCTTTTTAGAGTGGGTTTGAGCTGATTCTCGCTGCCATGTTTATGCCAGTCTAGACACACTTGATTCCCTTACGGAGACATATCAATACATAGGTTTTAAGATTCTTACTAGTCAGATCTATTCCTCTGCGGGAAATATGGGGTTTTGAGTCCCTTTCACTGAGGAAGGTGTAGGTCTTGTCTATTCCATAGTTGGTTTTTGGAACGGTACCTGTGCTTATATCAAACTCTGGTTTGATGCATCACCCACCCTCTCCTTCCCCCTTAAGCAGGCATAGGAGTGTTTTCTAAATGTGAGACTCTGTTCTCTTGCCTAACTCAGTTCATGTGTAGCCATGTTTACAGGATCTTCCTAAGTGATATCTTATGATAAGTTTCTTTTCCTGTGTGACTTCTTTCACTTAGAATCATCGTACCTGAATCCACTCATTTTGCTGCTACTGGTCTTAGGATATTGATTTCATGGCTGAGGGATATTCCATCGTACATAAGTTCCACAATGTTTGGAACCATTTTTATATTTCCTGGGATATTTCAGGTGTACCCAGGTTGAGGTTCCTGTAAGCAGTGCAGCCCTCAATTTGGGGCTGGCTCTGTTTTATGGATTTTCAGTTTTCCCAAGGTATATTCCCTAGACTGGAAGTGCCCTTGGCTCTGTAGCTCTGTTGTTTACTTGTTTTAGGGAACACAATGCACTCCTCCAGTGAGGCAGTTGGCAACTTACATCCCGCCCATCAGCATAACAAGGCTCCCTGTTCTCCAGGGCCTGTCTTGCCTTTCTGGTTTTTACGCATTTTGTGGATGTCCCTTTTGACCGGTGGGAAGTGATACTTCTTTGTAGTGCAGATTTGCATTGCCCGCTTGCTTGCTTGGCCAAAAAGGGCGTATGCGTTTTCTCCTGAATATATTCAGGAGAAAACGCATACGCCCTTTTTGGCCAAGTGCATCATTGTCGAAGTTGTGCCCCTCTTCCTGTGCTTTACAGGCGATTCCAACGTACCTCTTGAAATCTGTTTCCTGCTATTCTGCCTCGCTTTCAAGTCCGCCTCGTTGCCTTCCCTCAACAGATTTTTGGACGATAGTTGGCCTTGATTACTCTGCCAGTTTGTGAATTGCTGTGCCCCTGAGCTCCATTTTTCAACTCGTTTTTTGTGAGCTGAACGCAAGTCCAAACTTTTGGTTCAGGACCTATACTGGTTCCCGGTGGGTGGCTGAGACTTTGGTTAATTCTTCTTCCTGCCAGGAAATTAGAGTGGCATGTGCCCAACCAAATGCCTAACAGCTACTCTCTCATTGGTTCTCCCTCTTCCCTTTCATCCTCTGCCAAATTGGCAACCTGTGCGAACCAGGAGCTTAAAGGGGCTGTCTCTCCAAGTTGGGAGATTGATAGGAAAGCAGTTGGAAAGTCAAACCGGAGCACCAGGAGAGGGACTCTTCGTTGAGTTTTAGAAACCTTTCGTATTCACAGTGTGTCCATTCTCTAGGTTTCCCGTACATGTTATAGCTGTAGTAATATTCCCTTCAACCTGGAGAGCTGGGACCCATGGAATGTGTGCCATGCATTATTGCTTTAAAGGGTCTGCATTTGCTCACCCAATCTCACCAATCCTCTCAGTCCCAAGTGTCCAGCCTTATGCCACATCCAGCTGTCATTGTAGATAGGGTCATTCCAGGTTGCATCAGAGACCCTGAAGGAATTGTAAAGAATTTCCCTGTTTCTTTGTTTTGTTTTTGAAATTCCTTTTTAGAGTGGGTTTGAGCTGATTCTCGCTGCCATGTTTATGCCAGTCTAGACACACTTGATTCCCTTACGGAGACATATCAATACATAGGTTTTAAGATTCTTACTAGTCAGATCTATTCCTCTGCGGGAAATATGGGGTTTTGAGTCCCTTTCACTGAGGAAGGTGTAGGTCTTGTCTATTCCATAGTTGGTTTTTGGAACGGTACCTGTGCTTATATCAAACTCTGGTTTGATGCATCACCCACCCTCTCCTTCCCCCTTAAGCAGGCATAGGAGTGTTTTCTAAATGTGAGACTCTGTTCTCTTGCCTAACTCAGTTCATGTGTAGCCATGTTTACAGGATCTTCCTAAGTGATATCTTATGATAAGTTTCTTTTCCTCTGTGACTTCTTTCACTTAGAATCATCGTACCTGAATCCACTCATTTTGCTGCTACTGGTCTTAGGATATTGATTTCATGGCTGAGGGATATTCCATCGTACATAAGTTCCACAATGTTTGGAACCATTTTTATATTTCCTGGGATATTTCAGGTGTACCCAGGTTGAGGTTCCTGTAAGCAGTGCAGCCCTCAATTTGGGGCTGGCTCTGTCTTATGGATTTTCAGTTTTCCCAAGGTATATTCCCTAGACTGGAAGTGCCCTTGGCTCTGTAGCTCTGTTGTTTACTTGTTTTAGGGAACACAATGCACTCCTCCAGTGAGGCAGTTGGCAACTTACATCCCGCCCATCAGCATAACAAGGCTCCCTGTTCTCCAGGGCCTGTCTTGCCTTTCTGGTTTTTACACATTTTGTGGATGTCCCTTTTGACCGGTGGGAAGTGATACTTCTTTGTAGTGCAGATTTGCATTGCCCGCTTGCTTGCTTGGCCAAAAAGGGCGTATGCGTTTTCTCCTGAATATATTCAGGAGAAAACGCATACGCCCTTTTTGGCCAAGTGCATCATTGTCGAAGTTGTGCCCCTCTTCCTGTGCTTTACAGGCGATTCCAACGTACCTCTTGAAATCTGTTTCCTGCTATTCTGCCTCGCTTTCAAGTCCGCCTCGTTGCCTTCCCTCAACAGATTTTTGGACGATAGTTGGCCTTGATTACTCTGCCAGTTTGTGAATTTCTGTGCCCCTGAGCTCCATTTTTCAACTCGTTTTTTGTGAGCTGAACGCAAGTCCAAACTTTTGGTTCAGGACCTATACTGGTTCCCGGTGGGTGGCTGAGACTTTGGTTAATTCTTCTTCCTGCCAGGAAATTAGAGTGACATGTGCCCAACCAAATGCCTAACAGCTACTCTCTCATTGGTTCTCCCTCTTCCCTTTCATCCTCTGCCAAATTGGCAACCTGTGCGAACCAGGAGCTTAAAGGGGCTGTCTCTCCAAGTTGGGAGATTGATAGGAAAGCAGTTGGAAAGTCAAACCGGAGCACCAGGAGAGGGACTCTTCGTTGAGTTTTAGAAACCTTTCGTATTCACAGTGTGTCCATTCTCTAGGTTTCCCGTACATGTTATAGCTGTAGTAATATTCCCTTCAACCTGGAGAGCTGGGACCCATGGAATGTGTGCCATGCATTATTGCTTTAAAGGGTCTGCATTTGCTCACCCAATCTCACCAATCCTCTCAGTCCCAAGTGTCCAGCCTTATGCCACATCCAGCTGTCATTGTAGATAGGGTCATTCCAGGTTGCATCAGAGACCCTGAAGGAATTGTAAAGAATTTCCCTGTTTCTTTGTTTTGTTTTTGAAATTCCTTTTTAGAGTGGGTTTGAGCTGATTCTCGCTGCCATGTTTATGCCAGTCTAGACACACTTGATTCCCTTACGGAGACATATCAATACATAGGTTTTAAGATTCTTACTAGTCAGATCTATTCCTCTGCGGGAAATATGGGGTTTTGAGTCCCTTTCACTGAGGAAGGTGTAGGTCTTGTCTATTCCATAGTTGGTTTTTGGAACGGTACCTGTGCTTATATCAAACTCTGGTTTGATGCATCACCCACCCTCTCCTTCCCCCTTAAGCAGGCATAGGAGTGTTTTCTAAATGTGAGACTCTGTTCTCTTGCCTAACTCAGTTCATGTGTAGCCATGTTTACAGGATCTTCCTAAGTGATATCTTATGATAAGTTTCTTTTCCTGTGTGACTTCTTTCACTTAGAATCATCGTACCTGAATCCACTCATTTTGCTGCTACTGGTCTTAGGACATTGATTTCATGGCTGAGGGATATTCCATCGTACGTAAGTTCCACAATGTTTGGAACCATTTTTATATTTCCTGGGATATTTCAGGTGTACCCAGGTTGAGGTTCCTGTAAGCAGTGCAGCCCTCAATTTGGGGCTGGCTCTATCTTATGGATTTTCAGTTTTCCCAAGGTATATTCCCTAGACTGGAAGTGCCCTTGGCTCTGTAGCTCTGTTGTTTACTTGTTTTAGGGAACACAATGCACTCCTCCAGTGAGGCAGTTGGCAACTTACATCCCGCCCATCAGCATAACAAGGCTCCCTGTTCTCCAGGGCCTGTCTTGCCTTTCTGGTTTTTACACATTTTGTGGATGTCCCTTTTGACCGGTGGGAAGTGATACTTCTTTGTAGTGCAGATTTGCATTGCCCGCTTGCTTGCTTGGCCAAAAAGGGCGTATGCGTTTTCTCCTGAATATATTCAGGAGAAAACGCATACGCCCTTTTTGGACAAGTGCATCATTGTCGAAGTTGTGCCCCTCTTCCTGTGCTTTACAGGCGATTCCAACGTACCTCTTGAAATCTGTTTCCTGCTATTCTGCCTCGCTTTCAAGTCCGCCTCGTTGCCTTCCCTCAACAGATTTTTGGACGATAGTTGGCCTTGATTACTCTGCCAGTTTGTGAATTGCTGTGCCCCTGAGCTCCATTTTTCAACTCGTTTTTTGTGAGCTGAACGCAAGTCCAAACTTTTGGTTCAGGACCTATACTGGTTCCCGGTGGGTGGCTGAGACTTTGGTTAATTCTTCTTCCTGCCAGGAAATTAGAGTGACATGTGCCCAACCAAATGCCTAACAGCTACTCTCTCATTGGTTCTCCCTCTTCCCTTTCATCCTCTGCCAAATTGGCAACCTGTGCGAACCAGGAGCTTAAAGGGGCTGTCTCTCCAAGTTGGGAGATTGATAGGAAAGCAGTTGGAAAGTCAAACCGGAGCACCAGGAGAGGGACTCTTCGTTGAGTTTTAGAAACCTTTCGTATTCACAGTGTGTCCATTCTCTAGGTTTCCCGTACATGTTATAGCTGTAGTAATATTCCCTTCAACCTGGAGAGCTGGGACCCATGGAATGGGTGCCATGCATTATTGCTTTAAAGGGTCTGCATTTGCTCACCCAATCTCACCAATCCTCTCAGTCCCAAGTGTCCAGCCTTATGCCACATCCAGCTGTCATTGTAGATAGGGTCATTCCAGGTTGCATCAGAGACCCTGAAGGAATTGTAAAGAATTTCCCTGTTTCTTTGTTTTGTTTTTGAAATTCCTTTTTAGAGTGGGTTTGAGCTGATTCTCGCTGCCATGTTTATGCCAGTCTAGACACACTTGATTCCCCTACGGAGACATATCAATACATAGGTTTTAAGATTCTTACTAGTCAGATCTATTCCTCTGCGGGAAATATGGTGTTTTGAGTCCCTTTCACTGAGGAAGGTGTAGGTCTTGTCTATTCCATAGTTGGTTTTTGGAACGGTACCTGTGCTTATATCAAACTCTGGTTTGATGCATCACCCAACCTCTCCTTCCCCCTTAAGCAGGGATAAGAGTGTTTTCTAAATGTGAGACTCTGTTCTCTTGCCTAACTCAGTTCATGTGTAGCCATGTTTACAGGATCTTCCTAAGTGATATCTTATGATAAGTTTCTTTTCCTGTGTGTCTTCTTTCACTTAGAATCATCGTACCTGAATCCACTCATTTTGCTGCTACTGGTCTTATGACACTGATTTCATGGCTGAGGGATATTCCATCGTACGTAAGTTCCACAATGTTTTGAACCATTTTTATATTTCCTGGGATATTTCAGGTGTACCCACGTTGAGGTTCTTGTAAGCAGTGCAGCCCTCAATTTGGGGGTGGCTCTGTCTTATGGATTTTCAGTTTTCCCAAGGTATATTCCCTAGACTGGAAGTGCCCTTGGCTCTGTCGCTCTGTTGTTTACTTGTTTTAGGGAACACAATGCACTCCTCCAGTGAGGCAGTTGGCAACTTACATCCCGCCCATCAGCATAACAAGGCTCCCTGTTCTCCAGGGCCTGTCTTGCCTTTCTGGTTTTTACACATTTTGTGGATGTCCCTTTTGACCTTTGGGAAGTGATACTCCTGTGTAGTGCAGATTTGCATTGCCCGCTTGCTTGCTTGGCCAAAAAGGGCGTATGCGTTTTCTCCTGAATATATTCAGGAGAAAATGCATACGCCCTTTTCGGCCAAGTGCATCATTGTCGAAGTTGTGCCCCTCTTCCTGTGCTTTACAGGCGATTCCAACGTACCTCTTGAAATCTGTTTCCTGCTATTCTGCCTCGCTTTCAAGTCCACCTCGTTGCCTTCCCTCAACAGATTTTTGGACGATAGTTGGCCTTGATTACTCTGCCAGTTTGTGAATTGCTGTGCCCCTGAGCTCCACTTTTCAACTCGTTTTTTGTGAGCTGAACGCAAGTCCAAACTTTTGGTTCAGGACCTATACTGGTTCCCGGTGGGTGGCTGAGACTTTGGTTAATTCTTCCTCCTGCCGGGAAATTAGAGTGACATGTGCCCATCCAAATGCCTAACAGCTACTCTCTCATTGGTTCTCCCTCTTCCCTTTCATCCTCTGCCAAATTGGCAACCTGTGCGAACCAGGAGCTTAAAGGGGCTGTCTCTCCAAGTTGGGAGATTGATAGGAAAGCAGTTGGAAAGTCAAACCGGAGCACCAGGAGAGGGACTCTTCGTTGAGTTTTAGAAACCTGTCGTATTCACAGTGTGTCCATTCTCTAGGTTTCCCGTACATGTTATGGCTGTAGTAATATTCCCTTCAACCTGGAGAGTTGGGACCCATGGAATGGGTGTCATGCATTATTGCTTTAAAGGGTCTGCATTTGCTCACCCAATCTCACCAATCCTCTCAGTCCCAAGTGTCCAGCCTTATGCCACATCCAGCTGTCATTGTAGATAGGGTCATTCCAGGTTGCATCAGAGACCCTGAAGGAATTGTAAAGAATTTCCGTGTTTCTTTGTTTTGTTTTTGAAATTCCTTTTTAGAGTGGGTTTGAGCTGATTCTCGCTGCCATGTTTATGCCAGTCTAGACACACTTGATTCCCTTACGGAGACATATCAATACATAGGTTTTAAGATTCTTACTAGTCAGATATATTCCTCTGCAGGAAATATGGGGTTTTTAGTCCCTTTCACTGAGGAAGGTGTAGGTCTTGTCTATTCCATACTTGGTTTTTGGAACGGTACTTGTGTTTATATCAAACTCTGGTTTGATGCATCACCCCACCTCTCCTTCCCCCTTAAGCAGGCATAAGAGTGTTTTCTAAATGTGAGACTCTGTTCTCTTGCCTAACTCAGTTCATGTGTAGCCATGTTTACAGGATCTTCCTAAGTGATATCTTATGATAAGTTTCTTTTCCTGTGTGACTTCTTTCACTTAGAATCATCGTACCTGAATCCACTCATTTTGCTGCTACTGGTCTTAGGACATTGATTTCGTGGCTGAGGGATATTCCATCGTACGTAAGTTCCACAATGTTTGGAACCATTTTTATATTTCCTGGGATATTTCAGGTGTACCCAGGTTGAGGTTCTTGTAAGCAGTGCAGCCCTCAATTTGGGGGTGGCTCTGTCTTATGGATTTTCAGTTTTCCCAAGGTATATTCCCTAGACTGGAAGTGCCCTTGGCTCTGTAGCTCTGTTGTTTACTTGTTTTAGGGAACACAATGCACTCCTCCAGTGAGGCAGTTGGCAACTTACATCCCGCCCATCAGCATAACAAGGCTCCCTGTTCTCCAGGGCCTGAGTTGCCTTTCTGGTTTTTACACATTTTGTGGATGTCCCTTTTGACCGGTGGGAAGTGATACTTCTTTGTAGTGCAGATTTGCATTGCCCGCTTGCCTGCTTGGCCATAAAGGGCGTATGCGTTTTCTCCTGAATATATTCAGGAGAAAACGCATACGCCCTTTTTGGCCAAGTGCATCATTGTGGATGTTGTGTCCCTCTTCCTGTGCTTTACAGGCGATTCCAACGTACCTCTTGAAATCTGTTTCCTGCTATTCTGCCTCGCTTACAAGTCCGCCTCGTTGCCTTCCCTCAACAGATTTTTGGACGATAGTTGGCCTTGATTACTCTGCCAGTTTGTGAATTGCTGTGCCCCTGAGCTCCATTTTTCAACTCGTTTTTTGTGAGCTGAACGCAAGTCCAAACTTTTGGTTCAGGACCTATACTGGTTCCCGGTGGGTGGCTGAGACTTTGGTTAATTCTTCTTCCTGCCGGGAAATTAGAGTGGCATTTGCCCATCCAAATGCCTAACAGCTACTCTCTCATTGGTTCTCCCTCTTCCCTTTCATCCTCTGCCAGATTGGCAACCTGTGCGAACCAGGAGCTTAAAGGGGCTGTCTCTCCAAGTTGGGAGATTGATAGGAAAGCAGTTGGAAAGTCAAACCGGAGCACCAGGAGAGTGGCTCTTCGTTGAGTTTTAGAAACCTTTCGTATTCACAGTGTGTCCATTCTCTAGGTTTCCCGTACATGTTATAGCTGTAGTAATATTCCGTTCAACCAGGAGAGTTGGGACCCATGGAATGGGTGCCATGCATTATTGCTTTAAAGGGTCTGCATTTGCTCACCCAATCTCACCAATCCTCTCAGTCCCAAGTGTCCAGCCTTATGCCACATCCAGCTGTCATTGTAGATAGGGTCATTCCAGGTTGCATCAGAGACCCTGAAGGAATTGTAAAGAATTTCCCTATTTCTTTGTTCTGTTTTTGAAATTCCTTTTTAGAGTGGGTTTGAGCTGATTCTCGCTGCCATATTTATGCCAGTCTAGACACACTTGATTCCCCTACGGAGACATATCAATACATAGGTTTTAAGATTCTTACTAGTCAGATCTATTCCTCTGCGGGAAATATGGGGTTTTGAGTCCCTTTCACTGAGGAAGGTGTAGGTCTTGTCTATTCCATAGTTGGGTTTTGGAACGGTACCTGTGCTTATATCAAACTCTGGTTTGATGCATCACCCCACCTCTCCTTCCCCCTTAAGCAGGGATAAGAGTGTTTTCTAAATGTGAGACTCTGTTCTCTTGCCTAACTCAGTTCATGTGTAGCCATGTTTACAGGATCTTCCTAAGTGATATCTTATGATAAGTTTCTTTTCCTGTGTGTCTTCTTTCACTTAGAATCATCGTACCTGAATCCACTCATTTTGCTGCTACTGGTCTTATGACACTGATTTCATGGCTGAGGGATATTCCATCGTACGTAAGTTCCACAATGTTTTGAACCATTTTTATATTTCCTGGGATATTTCAGGTGTACCCAGGTTGAGGTTCTTGTAAGCAGTGCAGCCCTCAAGTTGGGGGTGGCTCTGTCTTATGGATTTTCAGTTTTCCCAAGGTATATTCCCTAGACTGGAAGTGCCCTTGGCTCTGTCGCTCTGTTGTTTACTTGTTTTAGGGAACACAATGCACTCCTCCAGTGAGGCAGTTGGCAACTTACATCCCGCCCATCAGCATAACAAGGCTCCCTGTTCTCCAGGGCCTGTCTTGCCTTTCTGGTTTTTACACATTTTGTGGATGTCCCTTTTGACCTTTGGGAAGTGATACTCCTGTGTAGTGCAGATTTGCATTGCCCGCTTGCTTGCTTGGCCAAAAAGGGCGTATGCGTTTTCTCCTGAATATATTCAGCAGAAAACGCATACGCCCTTTTTGGCCAAGTGCATCATTGTGGAAGTTGTGCCCCTCTTCCTGTGCTTTACAGGCGATTCCAACGTACCTCTTGAAATCTGTTTCCTGCTATTCTGCCTCGCTTTCAAGTCCGCCTCGTTGCCTTCCCTCAACAGATTTTTGGACGATAGTTGGCCTTGATTACTCTGCCAGTTTGTGAATTGCTGTGCCCCTGAGCTCCATTTTTCAACTCGTTTTTTGTGAGCTGAACGCAAGTCCAAACTTTTGGTTCAGGACCTATACTGGTTCCCGGTGGGTGGCTGAGACTTTGGTTAATTCTTCTTCCTGCCGGGAAATTAGAGTGACATGTGCCCATCCAAATGCCTAGCAGCTACTCTCTCATTGGTTCTCCCTCTTCCCTTTCATCCTCTGCCAGATTGGCAACCTGTGCGAACCAGGAGCTTAAAGGGGCTGTCTCTCCAAGTTGGGAGATTGATAGGAAAGCAGTTGGAAAGTCAAACCGGAGCACCAGGAGAGTGGCTCTTCGTTGAGTTTTAGAAAACTTTCGTATTCACAGTGTGTCCATTCTCTAGGTTTCCCGTACATGTTATAGCTGTAGTAATATTCCATTCAACCTGGAGAGTTGTGACCCATGGAATGGGTGCCATGCATTATTGCTTTAAAGGGTCTGCATTTGCTCACCCAATCTCACCAATCCTCTCAGTCCCAAGTGTCCAGCCTTATGCCACCTCCAGCTGTCATTGTAGATAGGGTCATTCCAGGTTGCATCAGAGACCCTGAAGGAATTGTAAAGAATTTCCCTGTTTCTTTGTTCTGCTTTTGAAATTCCTTTTTAGAGTGGGTTTGAGCTGATTCTCGCTGCCATGTTTATGCCAGTCTAGACACACTTGATTCCCTTACGGAGACATATCAATACATAGGTTTTAAGATTCTTACTAGTCAGATCTATTCCTCTGTGGGAAATATGGGGTTTTGAGTCCCTTTCACTGAGGAAGGTGTAGGTCTTGTCTATTCCATAGTTGGGTTTTGGAACGGTACCTGTGCTTATATCAAACTCTGGTTTGATGCATCACCCCACCTCTCCTTCCCCCTTAAGCAGGCATAAGAGTGTTTTCTAAATGTGAGACTCTGTTCTCTTGCCTAACTCAGTTCATGTGTAGCCATGTTTACAGGATCTTCCTAAGTGATATCTTATGATAAGTTTCTTTTCCTGTGTGACTTCTTTCACTTAGAATAATCGTACCTGAATCCACTCATTTTGCTGCTACTGGTCTTAGGACATTGATTTCATGGCTGAGGGATATTCCATCGTACGTAAGTTCCACAATGTTTGGAACGATTTTTATATTTCCTGGGATATTTCAGGTGTACCCAGGTTGAGGTTCTTGTAAGCAGTGCAGCCCTCAATTTGGGGGTGGCTCTGTCTTATGGATTTTCAGTTTTCCCATGGTATATTCCCTACACTGGAAGTGCCCTTGGCTCTGTAGCTCTGTTGTTTACTTGTTTTAGGGAACACAATGCACTCCTCCAGTGAGGGAGTTGGCAAGTTACATCCCGCCCATCAGCATAACAAGGCTCCCTGTTCTCCAGGGCCTGCCTTGCCTTTCTGGTTTTTACACATTTTGTGGATGTCCCTTTTAACCGGTGGGAGGTGATACTCCTTTGTAGTGCAGATTTGCATTGCCCGCTTGCTTGCTTGGCCAAAAAGGGCGTATGCGTTTTCTCCTGAATATATTCAGGAGAAAACGCATACGCCCTTTTCGGCCAAGTGCATCATTGTCGAAGTTGTGCCCCTCTTCCTGTGCTTTACAGGCGATTCCAACGTACCTCTTGAAATCTGTTTCCTGCTATTCTGCCTCGCTTTCAAGTCCGCCTCGTTGCCTTCCCTCAACAGATTTTTGGACGATAGTTGGCCTTGATTACTCTGCCAGTTTGTGAATTGCTGTGCCCCTGATCTCCATTTTTCAACTCGTTTTTTGTGAGCTGAACGCAAGTCCCAACTTTTGGTTCAGGACCTATACTGGTTCCCGGTGGGTGGCTGAGACTTTGGTTAATTCTTCCTCCTGCCGGGAAATTAGAGTGACATGTGCCCATCCAAATGCCTAACAGCTACTCTCTCATTGGTTCTCCCTCTTCCCTTTCATCCTCTGCCAAATTGGCAACCTGTGCGAACCAGGAGCTTAAAGGGGCTGTCTCTCCAAGTTGGGAGATTGATAGGAAAGCAGTTGGAAAGTCAAACCGAGGCACCAGGAGAGGGACTCTTCGTTGAGTTTTAGAAACCTGTCGTATTCACAGTGTGTCCATTCTCTAGGTTTCCCGTACATGTTATGGCTGTAGTAATATTCCCTTCAACCTGGAGAGTTGGGACCCATGGAATGGGTGTCATGCATTATTGCTTTAAAGGGTCTGCATTTGCTCACCCAATCTCACCAATCCTCTCAGTCCCAAGTGTCCAGCCTTATGCCACATCCAGCTGTCATTGTAGATAGGGTCATTCCAGGTTGCATCAGAGACCCTGAAGGAATTGTAAAGATTTTCCCTGTTTCTTTGTTCTCTTTTTGAAATTCCTTTTTAGAGTGGGTTTGAGCTGATTCTCGCTGCCATGTTTATGCCAGTCTAGACACACTTGATTCCCTTACGGAGACATATCAATACATAGGTTTTAAGATTCTTACTAGTCAGATCTATTCCTCTGCGGGAAATATGGGGTTTTGAGTCCCTTTCACTGAGGAAGGTGTAGGTCTTGTCTATTCCATAGTTGGTTTTTGGAACGGTACATGTGCTTATATCAAACTCGGGTTTGATGCATCACCCCACCTCTCCTTCCCCCTTAAGCAGGCATAAGAGTGTTTTCTAAATGTGAGACTCTGTTCTCTTGCCTAACTCAGTTCATGTGTAGCCATGTTTACAGGATCTTCCTAAGTGATATCTTATGATAAGTTTCTTTTCCTGTGTGACTTCTTTCACTTAGAATCATCGTACCTGAATCCACTCATTTTGCTGCTACTGGTCTTAGGACATTGATTTCATGGCTGAGGGATATTCCATCGTACGTAAGTTCCACAATGTTTGGAACCATTTTTATATTTCCTGGGATATTTCAGGTGTACCCACGTTGAGGTTCTTGTAAGCAGTGCAGCCCTCAATTTGTGGGTGGCTCTGTCTTATGGATTTTCAGTTTTCCCAAGGTATATTCCCTAGACTGGAAGTGCCCTTGGCTCTGTAGCTCTGTTGTTTACTTGTTTTAGGGAACACAATGCACTCCTCCAGTGAGGCAGTTGGCAACTTACATCCCGCCCATCAGCATAACAAGGCTCCCTGTTCTCCAGGGCCTGCCTTGCTTTTCTGGTTTTTACACATTTTGTGGATGTCCCTTTTGACCGGTGGGAAGTGATACTACTTTGTTGTGCAGATTTGCATTGCCTGCTTGCCTGCTTGGCCAAAAAGGGCTTATGCGTTTTCTCCTGAATATATTCAGGAGAAAACGCATACGCCCTTTTTGGCCAAGTGCATCATTGTCGAAGTTGTGCCCCTCTTCCTGTGCTTTACAGGCGATTCCAACGTACCTCTTGAAATCTGTTTCCTGCTATTCTGCCTCGCTTTCAAGTCCGCCTCGTTGCCTTCCCTCAACAGATTTTTGGACGATAGTTGGCCTTGATTACTCTGCCAGTTTGTGAATTGCTGTGCCCCTGAGCTCCATTTTTCAACTCGTTTTTTGTGAGCTGAACGCTATTCCAAATTTTTGGTTCAGGACCTATACTGGTTCCTGGTGGGTGGCTGAGACTTTGGTTAATTCTTCTTCCTGCCGGGAAATTAGAGTGACATTTGCCCATCCAAATACCTAACAGCTACTCTCTCATTGGTTCTCCCTCTTCCCTTTCATCCTCTGCCAAATTGGCAACCTGTGCGAACCAGGAGCTTAAAGGGGCTGTCTCTACAAGTTGGGAGATTGATAGGAAAGCAGTTGGAAAGTCAAGCCGGAGCACCAGGAGAGGGACTCTTCGTTGAGTTTTAGAAACATTTCGTATTCACAGTGTGTCCATTCTCTAGGTTTCCCGTACATGTTATAGCTGTAGTAATATTCCCTTCAACCTGGAGAGCTGGGACCCATGGAATGGGTGCCATGCATTATTGCTTTAAAGGGTCTGCATTTGCTCACCCAATCTCACCAATCCTCTCAGTCCCAACTGTCCAGCCTTATGCCACATCCAGCTGTCATTGTAGATAGGGTCATTCCAGGTTGCATCAGAGACCCTGAAGGAATTGTAAAGAATTTCCCTGTTTCTTTGTTCTGTATTTGAAATTCCTTTTTAGAGTGGGTTTGAGCTGATTCTCGCTGCCATGTTTATGGCAGTCTAGACACACTTGATTCCCTTACGGAGACATATCAATACATAGGTTTTAAGATTCTTACTAGTCAGATCTATTCCTCTGCAGGAAATATGGGGTTTTTAGTCCCTTTCACTGAGGAAGGTGTAGGTCTTGTCTATTCCATAGTTGGTTTTTGGAACGGTACCTGTGTTTATATCAAACTCTGGTTTGATGCATCACCCCACCTCTCCTTCCCCCTTAAGCAGGCATAAGAGTGTTTTCTAAATGTGAGACTCTGTTCTCTTGCCTAACTCAGTTCATGTGTAGCCATGTTTACAGGATCTTCCTAAGTGATATCTTATGATAAGTTTCTTTTCCTGTGTGACTTCTTTCACTTAGAATCATCGTACCTGAATCCACTCATTTTGCTGCTACTGGTCTTAGGACATTGATTTCGTGGCTGAGGGATATTCCATCGTACGTAAGTTCCACAATGTTTGGAACCATTTTTATATTTCCTGGGATATTTCAGGTGTACCCAGGTTGAGGTTCTTGTAAGCAGTGCAGCCCTCAATTTGGGGCTGGCTCTGTCTTATGGATTTTCAGTTTTCCCAAGGTATATTCCCTAGACTGGAAGTGCCCTTGGCTCTGTAGCTCTGTTGTTTACTTGTTTTAGGGAACACAATGCACTCCTCCAGTGAGGCAGTTGGCAACTTACATCCCGCCCATCAGCATAACAAGGCTCCCTGTTCTCCAGGGCCTGCCTTACCTTTCTGGTTTTTACACATTTTGTGGATGTCCCTTTTGACCGGTGGGAAGTGATACTTCTTTGTAGTGCAGATTTGCATTGCCCGCTTGCTTGCTTGGCCAAAAAGGGCGTATGCGTTTTCTCCTGAATATATTCAGGAGAAAATGCATACGCCCTTTTTGGCCAAGTGCATCATTGTCGAAGTTGTGCCCCTCTTCCTGTGCTTTACAGGCGATTCCAACGTACCTCTTGAAATCTGTTTCCTGCTATTCTGCCTCGCTTTCAAGTCCGCCTCGTTGCCTTCCCTCAACAGATTTTTGGACGATAGTTGGCCTTGATTACTATGCCAGTTTTTGAATAGCTGTGCCCATGAGTTCCATTTTTCAACTCGTTTCTTGTGAGGTGAACGCAAGTCCAAACTTTTGGTTCAGGACCTATACTGGTTCCCGGTGGGTGGCTGAGACTTTGGTTAATTCTTCTTCCTGCCGGGAAATTAGAGTGACATGTGCCCATCCAAATGCCTAACAGCTACTCTCTCATTGGTTCTCCCTCTTCCCTTTCATCCTCTGCCAAATTGGCAACCTGTGCGAACCAGGAGCTTAAAGGGGCTGTCTCTCCAAGTTGGGAGATTGATAGGAAAGCAGTTGGAATGTCAAACCGGAGCACCAGGAGAGGGACTCTTCGTTGAGTTTTAGAAACCTGTCGTATTCACAGTGTGTCCATTCTCTAGGTTTCCCGTACATGTTATGGCTGTAGTAATATTCCCTTCAACCTGGAGAGCTGGGACCCATGGAATGGGTGCCATGCATTATTGCTTTAAAGGGTCTGCATTTGCTCACCCAATCTCACCAATCCTCTCAGTCCCAAGTGTCCAGCCTTATGCCACATCCAGCTGTCATTGTAGATAGGGTCATTCCAGGTTGCATCAGAGACCCTGAAGGAATTGTAAAGAATTTCCCTATTTCTTTGTTCTGTTTTTGAAATTCCTTTTTAGAGTGGGTTTGAGCTGATTCTCGCTGCCATGTTTATGCCAGTCTAGACACACTTGATTCCCTTACGGAGACATATCAATACATAGGTTTTAAGATTCTTACTAGTCAGATCTATTCCTCTGCGGGAAATATGGGGTTTTGAGTCCCTTTCACTGAGGAAGGTGTAGGTCTTGTCTATTCCATTGTTGGGTTTTGGAACGGTACATGTGCTTATATCAAACTCTGGTTTGATGCATCACCCCACCTCTCCTTCCCCCTTAAGCAGGCATAAGAGTGTTTTCTAAATGTGAGACTCTGTTCTCTTGCCTAACTCAGTTCATGTGTAGCCATGTTTACAGGATCTTCCTAAGTGATATCTTATGATAAGTTTCTTTTCCTGTGTGATTTCTTTCACTTAGAATCATCGTACCTGAATCCACTCATTTTGCTGCTACTGGTCTTAGGACATTGATTTCATGGCTGAGGGATATTCCATCGTACGTAAGTTCCACAATGTTTGGAACCATTTTTATATTTCCTGGGATATTTCAGGTGTACCCAGGTTGAGGTTCTTGTAAGCAGTGCAGCCCTCAATTTGGGGGTGGCACTGTCTTATGGATTTTCAGTTTTCCCAAGGTATATTCCCTAGACTGGAAGTGCCCTTGGCTCTGTAGCTCTGTTGTTTACTTGTTTTAGGGAACACAATGCACTCCTCCAGTGAGGCAGTTGGCAACTTACATCCCGCCCATCAGCATAGCAAGGCTCCCTGTTCTCCAGGGCCTGCATTGCCTTTCTGGTTTTTACACATTTTGTGGATGTCCCTTTTGACCGGTGGGAAGTGATACTTCTTTGTAGTGCAGATTTGCATTGCCCGCTTGCTTGCTTGGCCAAAAAGGGCGTATGCGTTTTCTCCTGAATATATTCAGGAGAAAACGCATACGCCCTTTTTGGCCAAGTGCATCATTGTCGAAGTTGTGCCCCTCTTCCTGTGCTTTACAGGCGATTCCAACGTACCTCTTGAAATCTGTTTCCTGCGATTCTGCCTCGCTTTCAAGTCCGCCTCGTTGCCTTCCCTCAACAGATTTTTGGACGATAGTTGGCCTTGATTACTCTGCCAGTTTGTGAATTGCTGTGCCCCTGAGCTCCATTTTTCAACTCGTTTTTTGTGAGCTGAACGCAAGTCCAAACTTTTGGTTCAGGACCTATACTGGTTCCCGGTGGGTGGCTGAGACTTTGGTTAATTCTTCTTCCTGCCAGGAAATTAGAGTGACATGTGCCCATCCAAACGCCTAACAGCTACTCTCTCATTGGTTCTCCCTCTTCCCTTTCATCCTCTGCCAAATTGGCAACCTGTGCGAACCAGGAGCTTAAAGGGGCTGTCTCTCCAAGTTGGGAGATTGATAGGAAAGCAGTTGGAAAGTCAAACCGGAGCACCAGGTGAGGGACTCTTCGTTGAGTTTTAGAAACCTTTCATATTCACAGTGTGTCCATTCTCTAGGTTTCCCGTACACGTTATAGCTGTAGTAATATTCCCTTCAACCTGGAGAGCTGGGACCCATGGAATGGGTGCCATGCATTATTGCTTTAAAGGGTCTGCATTTGCTCACCCAATCTCACCAATCCTCTCAGTCCCAAGTGTCCAGCCTTATGCCACATCCAGCTGTCATTGTAGATAGGGTCATTCCAGGTTGCATCAGAGACCCTGAAGGAATTGTAAAGAATTTCCCTGTTTCTTTGTTCTGTTTTTGAATTTCCTTTTTAGAGTGGGTTTGAGCTGATTCTCGCTGCCATGTTTATGCCAGTTTAGACACACTTGATTCCCTTACGGAGACATATCAATACATAGGTTTTAAGATTCTTACTAGTCAGATTTATTCCTCTGCGGGAAATATGGGGTTTTGAGTCCCTTTCACTGAGGAAGGTGTAGGTCTTGTCTATTCCATAGTTGGTTTTTGGAACGGTACCTGTGCTTATATCAAACTCGGGTTTGATGCATCACCCCACCTCTCCTTCCCCCTTAAGCAGGCATAAGAGTGTTTTCTAAATGTGAGACTCTGTTCTCTTGCCTAACTCAGTTCATGTGTAGCCATGTTTACAGGATCTTCCTAAGTGATATCTTATGATAAGTTTCTTTTCCTGTGTGACTTCTTTCACTTAGAATCATCGTACCTGAATCCACTCATTTTGCTGCTACTGGTCTTAGGACATTGATTTCGTGGCTGAGGGATATTCCATCGTACGTAAGTTCCACAATGTTTGGAACCATTTTTATATTTCCTGGGATATTTCAGGTGTACCCAGTTTGAGGTTCTTGTAAGCAGTGCAACCCTCAATTTGGGGGTGGCTCTGTCTTATGGATTTTCAGTTTTCCCAAGGTATATTCCCTAGACTGGACATGCCCTTGGCTCTGTAGCTCTGTTGTTTACTTGTTTTAGGGAACACTATGCACTCCTCCAGTGAGGCAGTTGGCAACTTACATCCCGCCCATCAGCATAACAAGGCTCCCTGTTCTCCAGGGCCTGTCTTGCCTTTCTGGTTTTTACACATTTTGTGGATGTCCCTTTTCATCGGTGGGAAGTGATACTTCTTTGTAGTGCAGATTTGCATTGCCCGCTTGCTTGCTTGGCCAAAAAGGGCGTATGCGTTTTCTCCTGAATATATTCAGGAGAAAACGCATACGCCCTTTTTGGCCAAGTGCATCATTGTCGAAGTTGTGCCCCTCTTCCTGTGCTTTACAGGCGATTCCAACGTACCTCTTGAAATCTGTTTCCTGCTATTCTGCCTCGCTTTCAAGTCCGCCTCGTTGCCTTACCTCAACAGATTTTTGAACGATAGTTGGCCTTGAATACTCTGCCAGTTTGTGAACTGCGGTGCCCCTGAGCTCCATTTTTCAACTCGTTTTTTGTGAGCTGAACCCAAGTCCAAACTTTTGGTTCAGGACCTATACTGGTTCCCAGTGGGTGGCTGAGACTTTGGTTAATTCTTCTTCCTGCTGGGAAATTAGAGTGACATGTGCCCATCCAAATGCCTAGCAGCTACTCTCTCATTGGTTCTCCCTCTTCCCTTTCATCCTCTGCCAATTTGGCAACCTGTGCGAACCAGGAGCTTAAAGGGGCTGTCTCTCCAAGTTGGGAGATTGATAGGAAAGCAGTTGGAAAGTCAAACCGGAGCACCAGGTGAGGGACTCTTCGTTGAGTTTTAGAAACCTTTCATATTCACAGTGTGTCCATTCTCTAGGTTTCCCGTACACGTTATAGCTGTAGTAATATTCCCTTCAACCTGGAGAGCTGGGACCCATGGAATGGGTGCCATGCATTATTGCTTTCAAGTGTCTGCATTTGCTCACCCAATCTCACCAATCCTCTCAGTCCCAAGTGTCCAGCCTTATGCCACATCCAGCTGTCATTGTAGATAGGGTCATTCCAGGTTGCATCAGAGACCCTGAAGGAATTGTAAAGAATTTCCCTGTTTCTTTGTTCTGTTTTTGAAATTCCTTTTTAGAGTGGGTTTGAGCTGATTCTCGCTGCCATGTTTATGCCAGTCTAGACACACTTGATTCCCTTACGGAGACATATCAATACATAGGTTTTAAGATTCTTACTAGTCAGATCTATTCCTCTGCGGGAAATATGGGGTTTTGAGTCCCTTTCACTGAGGAAGGTGTAGGTCTTGTCTATTCCATAGTTGGTTTTTGGAACGGTACATGTGCTTATATCAAACTCGGGTTTGATGCATCACCCCACCTCTCCTTCCCCCTTAAGCAGGCATAAGAGTGTTTTCTAAATGTGAGACTCTGTTCTCTTGCCTAACTCAGTTCATGTGTAGCCATGTTTACAGGATCTTCCTAAGTGATATCTTATGATAAGTTTCTTTTCCTGTGTGACTTCTTTCACTTAGAATCATCGTACCAGAATCCACTCATTTTGCTGCTACTGGTCTTATGACATTGATTTCGTGGCTGAGGGATATTCCATCGTACGTAAGTTCCACAATGTTTGGAACCATTTTTATATTTCCTGGGATATTTCAGGTGTATCCAGGTTGAGGTACCTGTAAGCAGTGCAGCCCTCAATTTGGGGGTGGCTCTGTCTTATGGATTTTCAGTTTTCCCAAGGTATATTCCCTAGACTGGAAGTGCCCTTGGCTCTGTAGCTCTGTTGTTTACTTGTTTTAGGGAACACAATGCACTCCTCCAGTGAGGCAGTTGGCAACTTACATCCCGCCCATCAGCATATCAAGGCTCCCTGTTTGCCAGGGCCAGTCTTGCCTTTTGAAACGGTCATTTTGAAATATGGACGTCCTTTCAATTTTTAGGTCTATATGTGACCCCAGGATTTGTTTTCAGGGCAGGTGTCATTTACAGGCCTGCAATGATTTTGAATATTAACAGACCATTAGCACTGGGATTAAAGCTGCTGTTGTGTGAAAAGGCCACAAGGTGGCAGCAGTTCTCCCTTACTAAATCTGGTTACTAGGGCAACAGAGCGTCAGTGGAAGAGTTGTTTTAGATTGGAATTTAGAATGGAATGTGCCAGGAGAAAGCCCCTCATGTTTTTCTCACTACTTCTTGTTCGTGTTTTTAATTTATTTTTTTATTTTTCATTACAGCAAGTTTGATTACAATGTTTGGCTTGTTGTAGGTGTGGAAGATGTGGTTCTTTTACACATATACATATGTCTGTTCTTCCTGGGATCCTTTGCCCATGTACGTTATGACAGAATGTTGAGTAGTCCTCTCTTGGTATTCTGTAGGTCTTTGGTGATTATATATGTCACCTGTGTTTGTATATGTCTGTTAACCCCGATATCGTAAAGAAACCAGTCCTCACACCTTTCCATTGGTGAACCATAAGTTTGTTTAATGAATCTGTGATTGCCCTTCTCCGTGGAATTATCTGCCGTGGTATCCATTTATAGGTAACACCTATAAGTGATATGATATGATATGTGTCTTTCACTTTCTTACTTACTACATGTCACGTGATTACTTCAAGACTCATTTACGGTGCTGCAAATGTCATTGTGTCCTTTTTCTCCTTGGCTTCTATTCTGCCTTAGCAAGGTCCATTTTCAACAATGCGATTCCCTGAGGGTTGTGGATTAGCTGACCTGGGCAGCCTTACCCTGCCGGCCCGCCCTCCCCAGGTGTGCCTCGTTGAGGTCAATATAAACAGCGCTCCAGGCAGCAATAGCCCCTGAAGCTGTGCCTGACTCCATATTCTCTGCCCCGTCAGCAGTGTCGGGGCTGTGCTGGTGGGAAGGAGTGAGGGGCCACAGCTTTGTGGGTGGCCCAGTCTGAGTGGGGATCTGCTGGCCTTTCTGCAGGAGTTGCCAGGATGCCACCTGTAAAGAAGAGGATGTGTCACCCATACCTTCCACTGGAATTTCTCTCCGGACAGAGGTGAGGAAGGAAAAACGCAGTGGGGGCCGGGACAGGAGGGGTATCTCAGGCAGGGCAATGGAAAGCTCCAGAAGAGTGCCCGGGTCCAGGATCACCCTGGCTGGCCTGCAGGCACAAAGTTGGCCTGCGTGATGTCACTGGTGTGGTTCCACGGCCTTTCCTCTAGGCTTTCAAGCCCTTGTACATATTCAGGTGTTTTACCTTGGAAGGCTGGGAACAGTTCAGCAGCAGCTGGCCTGGGGCTCAGCTCACGTTTACTCACAGAAGCCTCGGCACTGTCCCCCAGCTTTGCAGTGAGGACGTTCCTTGCGTGGGGTGTGGGTTGCTGGCTGTATAGGAGATGGTTCCTCACCTCTGACCAATTTCAGAATCGTTGACCGCTGGAGCAAGTGCCCTGATAGGGTATTCCTCTGTATAACTCGTGTGTTCAGGTTTTTTTTTTTTTTTCTTATATGGTTCAAGTTGGTTTTTATTCCTCTTTTATGTATTTATAGATATAAGCATGGAAATAATTCATTCATATAAATACATCTGTGTGACGGGAAGAACGTTTTTCTGTTTTATGTTTAAATTTTATTTTTTAAAATTTTGAAATTTAATTTTATTTATTTTTTTATACCGCACGTTATTATTAGTTATGTATTTTATGCATATACCTGTACACAGGTCAATCCCAAACTCCCAACTCATCCCACCACCAACAGCCCATGGCTTCCCACACTTGGTGTCCATACGTTTGTTCTCTACCTCTGTGTCTCTATTTCTTCCCAGCAAACCAGTTCATCTGTGCCATTTTTAGGCTCCACATATATGCATTAATATACAATATTTGTTTTCCTCTTTCTGACTTACTTCATTCTGTATGACAGTCTCTCGATCCATCGATGTCTCTACAAATGACCCAGTTTCATTCCTTTTTATGGCCGAGTAATATTCCATTTCATATATGTACCACATCTTTGTCCATTCATCTGTCTGTGGGCATTTAGGTTGCTTCCATTACCTGGCTATTGTAAATAGTGCTGCAATGAACATTGTGGTGAATGTGCCTTTTTGATTTACGGATTTCTCTGGGTATATGCCCAGAAGTGGGATTGCTGGATCAGATGGTAATTCTATTTCTAGTTTTTTTCAGGAAACTCCATACTGTTCTCCATAGTGACTGTATCAATTTACATTCCCACCAATAGTGGAAGAGGGCTCCTTTTGTCCACACCCTCCCCAGAATTGGTTGTTTGTAGATTTTCTGATGATGCCGATTCTAACAGGTGTGAGGTGATACCTCATTGTAGTTTTGATTTGCATTTCTCTAATAATTAGTGCTGTTGAGCAGCTTTTCATGTGCATCTTGGCCATCTCTGTGTCTCCTTTGAAGAAACGTCTGTTTAGATCTTCTGCTCATTTTTTTGGGTTGTTTGCTTTTTAATATTAAGCTGCATGAGCTGTTTATATATATTGGAGATTAAACCTCTGTCCATTGATTCGTCTGCAACGATTTTCGCCCATTCTGAGGGATGCCTTTTTCCATTCCCGTTTTTTTTTTAAAAAAGAGGAAAGAAAGGAAAAGAAGCAGAACACTAATGTGCGTAAAATATGCCTTTTGAAACGGTCGTTTTGAAATATGGACGTCCTTTGAATTTTTTGGTCAATATGTGACGCCAAGATTTGTTTTCAGGGCAGGTGTCATTTACAGGCCTTCAATGATTTTGAATATCAACTGACCATTAGCGTTGGGATTAAAGCTGCTGTTGTGTGAAACGGCCACAAGGTGGCAGCTGTTCACCCTTACCAAATATGGTTACTAGGGCAAGAGAGCCTCAGTGGAAGGGGTGTTCTAGATTGGAGTTTAGAATGGAATGTGCCAGGAGAAAGCCCCTCACGTTTGTCTCACTACTTCTTGTTCGTGTTTTTAATTTATTTTTTTATTTTTTATTACAGCAAGTTTGATTACAATGTTTGGCTTGTTGTAGGTGTGGAAGATGTGGTTCTTTTACACATATACAGATGTCTGTTCTTCCTGGGATTCTTTTCCCATGTACGTTATGACAGAATGTTGAGTAGTCCTCTCTTGGTATTCTGTAGGTCTTTGGTGATTATATGTCACCTGTGTTTGTATATGTCTGTTAACCCCGATATCGTAATGAAACAAATCCTCACACCTTTCCATTGGTGAACCATAAGTCTGTTTAATGAATCTGTGATTGCCTTTCTCCGTGGAAATATCTGTCCTGGTATCCATTTTTAGGTAACACCTATAAGTGATATGATATGATATGTGTCTTTCACTTTCTGACTTACTACAAGTCACGTGATTACTTCTAGACTCATCTACGGTGCTGCAAATGGCATTGTGTCCTTTTTTCCCTTGGCTTCTCTTCTGCCTTAGCGGGGTCCATTTTCAACAATGTGATTCCCTGCGGGTTGTGGATTAGCTGACCTGGGCAGCCTTACCCTGCCGGCCCGCCCTCCACAGGTGTGCATCGTTGAGGTCAATATAAACAGCGCTCCAGGCAGCAATAGCCCCTGAAGCTGTGCCTGACTCCATATTCTCTGCCCCGTCAGCAGTCTCGGGGCTGTGCTGGTGGGAGGGAGTGAGGGGCCACAGCTTTGTGGGTGGCCCGGTGTGAGTGGGGTTCTGCTGGCCTTTCTGCAGGAGGTGCCAGGCTGCGGCCTGTAAAGTAGAGGTTGTGTCACCCATACCTTCCGCTGGAATTTCTCTCCGGACAGAGGTGAGGAAGGAAAAAAGCAGTGGGGGCCGGGACAGGAGGGGTATCTCAGGCAGGGCAATGGAAAGCTTCTGGAAGAGCGCCCGGGGCCAGGACCACGCTGGCTGGCCTGCAGGCACCAAGTTGGCCTGCGTGCTGTCGCTGGTGTGGCTCCACGGTCCTTCCTCTAGGCTTTCAAGCCCTTGTACATATTCAGGTGTTTTTCCTGGAAAGGGTGGGAACAGTTCAGCAGCAGCTGGCCTTGGGCTCATCTCACGTTTACTCACAGATGCCTCGGCACTGTCCCGCAGCTTTGCAATGAGGACGCCCTTGCGTGGGGGGTGGGTTGTTGGCTGTATGGGAGATGGTTCCCCACCTCTGACCAATTTCAGAATTGTTTACCACTGGAGCAAGTGCCCTGATAGTGTTTTCCTCTGTATAACTCGTGGGTTCAGGTTTTTTTTTCTTTTATGGTTCAAGGTAGATTTTATTCCTCTTTTATGTATTTATAGATATAAACATGGAAATAATTCATTCCTATAAATACATCTGTGTGACGGGAAGAACGTTTTTCTGTTTTATTTTTAAATTTTATTTTTTAAAATTTTGAAATTTAATTTTATTTATTTTTTTATACAGCACGTTATTATTAGTTATGTATTTTATGCATATACCTGTATACAGGTCAATCCCAAACTCCCAACTCATCCCACCACCAACAGCCCATGGCTTCCCACACTTGGTGTCCATACGTTTGTTCTCTACCTCTGTGTCTCTATTTCTTCCCTGCAAACCAGTTCATCTGTACCATTTTTAGGCTCCACATATATGCATTAATATACAATATTTGTTTTCCTCTTTCTGAATTACTTCATTCTGTATGACAGTCTCTCGATCCATCGATGTCTCTACAATTGACCCAGTTTCATTCCCTTTTATGGCCGAGTAATATTCCATTTCATATATGTACCACATCTTTGTCCATTCATCTGTCTGTGGGCATTTAGGTTGCTTCCATTACCTGGCTAATGTAAATAGTGCTGCAATGAACATTGTGGTGAATGTGCCTTTTTGATGTACGGTTTTCTCTGGGTATATGCCCAGAAGTGGGATTGCTGGATCAGATGGTAATTCTATTTCTAGTTTTTTTAAGGAAACTCCATACTGTTCTCCATAGTGACTGTATCAATTTACATTCCCACCAATAGTGGAAGAGGGCTCCTTTTGTCCACACCCTCCCCAGAATTGGTTGTTTGTAGATTTTCTGATGATGCCGATTCTAACAGGTGTGAGGTGATACCTCATTGTAGTTTTGATTTGCATTTCTCTAATAATTAGTGCTGTTGAGCAGCTTTTCATGTGCATCTTGGCCATCTCTGAGTCTCCTTTGAAGAAACGTCTCTTTAGATCTTCTGCTCATTTTTTTTTGGGTTTCTTGTTTTTTTAATATTAAGCTGCATGAGCTGTTTATATATATTGGAGATTAAACCTCTGTCCATTGATTCGTCTGCAACGATTTTCGCCCATTCTGAGGGATGCTTTTTTCCATTCCCGTTTTTTTTAACAAAAGAGGAAAGAAAGGAAAAGAAGCAGAACACTAATGTGCGTAAAATATGCCTTTTGAAACGGTCGTTTTGAAATATGGACGTCCTTTGAATTTTTTGGTCGATATGTGACCCCAGGATTTGTTTTCAGGGCAGGTGTCATTTACAGGCCTGCAATGATTTTGAATATCAACTGATCATTAGCATTGGGATTAAAGCTGCTGTTGTGTGAAACGGCCACAAGGTGGCAGCAGTTCACCCTTACCAAATCTGGTTACTAGGGCAAGAGAGCCTCAGTGGAAGTGGTGTTCTAGATTGGAGTTTAGAATGGAATGTGCCAGGAGAAAGCCCCTCACGTTTGTCTCACTACTTCTTGTTCGTGTTTTTAATTTAATTTTTTATTTTTTATTACAGCAAGTTTGATTACAATGTTTGGCTTGTTGTAGGTGTGGAAGATGTGGTTCTTTTACACATATACACATGTCTGTTCTTCCTGGGATCTTTTTCCCAGGTACGTTATGACAGAATGTTGAGTAGTCCTCTCTTGGTATTCTGTAGGTCTTTGGTGATTATATATGTCACCTGTGTTTGTATATGTCTGTTAACCCAGATATCGTAATGAAACCAAACCTCACACCTTTCCATTGGTGAACCATAAGTTTGTTTAAAGAATCTGTGATTGCCCCTCTCCGTGGAAATATCTGTCCTGGTATCCATTTCTAGGTAACACCTATAAGTGATATGATATGATATGTGTCTTTCACTTTCTGACTTACTACAAGTCACGTGATTACTTCTAGACTCATCTACGGTGCTGCAAATGGCATTGTGTCCTTTTTTCCCTTGGCTTCACTTCTGCCTTAGCGGGGTCCATTTTCAACAATGTGATTCCCTGAGGGTTGTGGATTAGCTGACCTGGGCAGCCTTACCCTGCCGGCCCGCCCTCCCCAGGTGTGCCTCGTTGAGGTCAATATAAACAGCGCTCCAGGCAGCAATAGCCCCTGAAGCTGTGCCTGACTCCATATTCTCTGCCCCGTCAGCAGTCTCGGGGCTGTGCTGGTGGGAGGGAGTGAGGGGCCACAGCTATGTGGGTGGCCCGGTGTGAGTGGGGTTCTGCTGGCCTTTCTACAGGAGTTGCCAGGCGGCCGCCTGTAAAGAAGAAGTTATGTCACCCATACCTTCCGCTGGAATTTCTCTCCGGACAGAGGTGAGGAAGGAAAAAAGCAGTGGGGGCCGGGACAAGAGGGGTATCTCAGGCAGGGCAATGGAAAGCTTCTGGAAGAGCGCCCGGGGCCAGGACCACCCTGGCTGGCCTGCAGGCACCAAGTTGTCCTGCGTGCTGTCGCTGGTGTGGCTCCACGGTCCTTCCTCTAGGCTTTCAATCCCTTGTACATATTCAGGTGTTTTACCTGGAAAGGGTGGGAACAGTTCAGCAGCAGCTGGCCTGGGGCTCAGCTCACGTTTACTCACAGATGCCTCGGCACCGTCCCCCAGCTTTGCAATGAGGACACTCCTTGGGTGGGGGGTGGGTTTATGGCTGTATGGGAGATGGTTCCCCACCTCTGACCAATTTCAGAATTGTTTACCACTGGAGCAAGTGCCCTGATAGGGTTTTCCTCTGTATAACTCGTGGGTTCAGGTTTTTTTTCTTTTATGGTTCAAGTTAGATTTTATTCCTCTTTTATGTATTTATAGATATAAGCATGGAAATAATTCATTCCTATAAATACATCTGTGTGACGGGAAGAACTTTTTTCTGTTTTATTTTTAAATTTTACTTTTAAAAATTTTGAAATTTAATTTTATTTACTTTTTTATACAGCACGTTATTATTAGTTATGTATTTTATGCATATACATGTATACATGTCAATCCCAAACTCCCAACTCATCCCACCACCACCACCCCATGGCTTCCCACACTTGGTGTCCATACGTTTGTTCTCTACCTCTGTGTCTCTATTTCTTCCCTGCAAACCACTTCATCTGTACCATTTGTAGGCTCCACATATATGCGTTAATATACAATATTTGTTTTCCTCTTTCTGACTTCATTCTGTATGACAGTCTCTCGATCCATCGATGTCTCTACAAATGACCCAGTTTCATTCCTTTTAATGGCCGAGTAATATTCCATTTTATATATGTACCACATCTTTATCCATTCATCTGTCTGTGGGCATTTAGGTTGCTTCCATTACCTGGCTATTGTAAATAGTGCTGCAACGAACATTGTGGTGAATGTGCCTTTTTGAAATACGGTTTTCTCTGGGTATATGCCCAGAAGTGGGATTGCTGGATCAGATGGTAATTCTGTTTCTAATTTTTTTAAGGAAACTCCATACTGTTCTCCATAGTGACTGTATCAATTTACATTCCCACCAATAGTGGAAGAGGGCTCCTTTTGTCCACACCCTCCCCAGAATTGGTTGTTTGTAGATTTTCTGATGATGCCGATTCTAACAGGTGTGAGGTGATACCTCATTGTAGTTTTGATTTGCATTTCTCTAATAATTAGTGCTGTTGAGCTGCTTTTCATGTGCGTCTTGGCCATCTCTGTGTCTCCTTTGAAGAAACGTCTCTTTAGATCTTCTGCTCATTTTTTTTTGGGTTGCTTGTTTTTTTAATATTAAGCTGCATGAGCTGTTTATATATATTGGAGATTAAACCTCTGTCCATTGATTCGTCTGCAACGATTTTCGCCCATTCTGAGGGATGCTTTTTTCCATTCCCGTTTTTTTTAACAAAAGAGGAAAGAAAGGAAAAGAAGCAGAACACTAATGTGCGTAAAATATGCCTTTTGAAACGGTCGTTTTGAAATATGGACGTCCTTTGAATTTTTTGGTCGATATGTGACCCCAGGATTTGTTTTCAGGGCAGGTGTCATTTACAGGCCTGCAATGATTTTGAATATCAACTGATCATTAGCGTTGGGAATAAAGCTGCTGTTGTGTGAAACGGCCACAAGGTGGCAGCAGTTCACCCTTACCAAATCTGGTTACTAGGGCAAGAGAGCCTCAGTGGAAGTGGTGTTCTAGATTGGAGTTTAGAATGGAATGTGCCAGGAGAAAGCCCCTCACGTTTGTCTCACTACTTCTTGTTCGTGTTTTTAATTTAATTTTTTATTTTTTATTACAGCAAGTTTGATTACAATGTTTGGCTTGTTGTAGGTGTGGAAGATGTGGTTCTTTTACACATATACACATGTCTGTTCTTCCTGGGATCTTTTTCCCAGGTACGTTATGACAGAATGTTGAGTAGTCCTCTCTTGGTATTCTGTAGGTCTTTGGTGATTATATATGTCACCTGTGTTTGTATATGTCTGTTAACCCAGATATCGTAATGAAACCAAACCTCACACCTTTCCATTGGTGAACCATAAGTTTGTTTAAAGAATCTGTGATTGCCCCTCTCCGTGGAAATATCTGTCCTGGTATCCATTTCTAGGTAACACCTATAAGTGATATGATATGATATGTGTCTTTCACTTTCTGACTTACTACAAGTCACGTGATTACTTCTAGACTCATCTACGGTGCTGCAAATGGCATTGTGTCCTTTTTTCCCTTGGCTTCACTTCTGCCTTAGCGGGGTCCATTTTCAACAATGTGATTCCCTGAGGGTTGTGGATTAGCTGACCTGGGCAGCCTTACCCTGCCGGCCCGCCCTCCCCAGGTGTGCCTCGTTGAGGTCAATATAAACAGCGCTCCAGGCAGCAATAGCCCCTGAAGCTGTGCCTGACTCCATATTCTCTGCCCCGTCAGCAGTCTCGGGGCTGTGCTGGTGGGAGGGAGTGAGGGGCCACAGCTATGTGGGTGGCCCGGTGTGAGTGGGGTTCTGCTGGCCTTTCTGCAGGAGTTGCCAGGCGGCCGCCTGTAAAGAAGAAGTTATGTCACCCATACCTTCCGCTGGAATTTCTCTCCGGACAGAGGTGAGGAAGGAAAAAAGCAGTGGGGGCCGGGACAAGAGGGATATCTCAGGCAGGGCAATGGAAAGCTTCTGGAAGAGCGCCCGGGGCCAGGACCACCCTGGCTGGCCTGCAGGCACCAAGTTGTCCTGCGTGCTGTCGCTGGTGTGGCTCCACGGTCCTTCCTCTAGGCTTTCAATCCCTTGTACATATTCAGGTGTTTTACCTGGAAAGGGTGGGAACAGTTCAGCAGCAGCTGGCCTTGGGCTCAGCTCACGTTTACTCACAGATGCCTCGGCACCGTCCCCCAGCTTTGCAATGAGGACACTCCTTGGGTGGGGTGTGGGTTGATGGCTGTATGGGAGATGGTTCCCCACCTCTGACCAATTTCAGAATTGTTTACCACTGGAGCAAGTGCCCTGATAGGGTTTTCCTCTGTATATCTCGTGGGTTCACGTTTTTTTTCTTTTATGGTTCAAGTTAGATTTTATTCCTCTTTTATGTATTTATAAAAATAAGCATGGAAATAATTCATTCCTATAAATACATCTGTGTGACGGGAAGAATTTTTTCTGTTTTATTTATAAATTTTATTTTTTAAAATTTTGAAATTTAATTTTATTTATGTTTTTATACAGCAGGTTATTATTAGTTATGTATTTTATGCATATACATGTATACAGGTCAATCCCAATCTCCCAACTCATCCCACAACCACCACCCCATGGCTTCCCACACTTGGTGTCCATACGTTTGTTCTCTACCTCTGTGTCTCTATTTCTTCCCTGCAAACCAGTTCATCTGTAACATTTTTAGACTCCACATATATGAATTAATATACAATATTTGTTTTCCTCTTTCTGACTTACTTCATTCTGTATGACATTCTCTCAATCCATCGATGTCTCTACAAATGACCCAGTTTCATTCCTTTTAATGGCCGAGTAATATTCCATTTTATATATGTACCACATCTTTATCCATTCATCTGTCTATAGGCATTTAGGTTGCTTCCATTACCTGGCTATTGTAAATAGTGCTGCATCGAACATTCTGGTGAATGTGCCTTTTTGAAGTACGGTATTCTCTGGGTATATTCCCAGAAGTGGGATTGCTGGATCAGATGGTAATTATATTTCTAGTTTTTTTAAGGAAACTCCATACTGTTCTCCATAGTGACTGTATCAATTTACATTCCCACCAATAGTGGAAGAGGGCTCCTTTTGTCCACACCCTCCCCAGAATTGGTTGTTTGTAGATTTTCTGATGATGCCAATTCTAACAGGTGTGAGGTGAAAACTCATTGTAGTTTTGATTTGCATTTTTCTAATAATTAGTGCTGTTGAGCAGCTTTTCATGTGCGTCTTAGCCATCTCTGTGTCTTCTTTGAAGAAACGTCTCTTTAGATCTTCTGCCCATTTTTGTATTGGGTTGTTTGTTTTTTTTAATATTAAGCTGCATGAGCTGTTTATATATATTGGAGATTAAACCTCTGTCCATTGATTCGTCTGCAACGATTTTCGCCCATTCTGAGGGATGCCTTTTTCCATTCCCGTGTTTTATAACAAAAAAGGAAAGAAAGGAAAAGAAGCAGAACACTAATGTGCGTAAAATATGCCTTTTGAAACGGTCGTTTTGAAATATGGACGTCCTTTGAATTTTTTGGTCGATATGTGACCCCAGGATTTGTTTTCAGGGCAGGTGTCATTTACAGGCCTGCAATGATTTTGAATATCAACTGACCATTAGCGTTGGGATTAAAGCTGCTGTTGTGTGAAACGGCGACAAGGTGGCAGCAGTTCAACCTTACCAAATCTGGTTACTAGGGCAAGAGAGCCTCAGTGGAAGTGGTGTTCTAGATTGGAATTTAGAATGGAATGTGCCAGGAGAAAGCCCCTCACGTTTGTCTCACTACATCTTGTTCGTGTTTTTAATTTATTTTTTTTTATTTTTTATTACAGCAAGTTTGATTACAATGTTTGGCTTGCTGTAGGTGTGGAAGATGTGGTTCTTTTACACATATACAGATGTCTGTTCTTCCTGGGATCCTTTTCCCATGTACGTTATGACAGAATGTTGAGTATTCCTCTCTTGGTATTCTGTAGGTCTTTGGTGATTATATATGTCACCTGTGTTTGTATATGTGTGTTAACCCCGATATCGTAATGAAACCAATCCTCACACCTTTCCATTGGTGAACCATAAGTTTGTTTAATGAATCTGTGATTGCCCCTCTCCGTGGAAATATCTGTCCTGGTATCCATTTCTAGGTAACACCTATAAGTGATATGATATGATATGTGTCTTTCACTTTCTGACTTACTACAAGTCACGTGATTACTTCTAGACTCATCTACGGTGCTGCAAATGGCATTGTGTCCTTTTTTCCCTTGGCTTCTCTTCTGCCTTAGCGGGGTCCATTTTCAACAATGTGATTCCCTGAGGGTTGTGGATTAGCTGACCTGGGCAGCCTTACCCTGCCGGCCCGCCCTCCCCAGGTGTGCCTCGTTGAGGTCAATATAAACAGCGCTCCAGGCAGCAATAGCCACTGAAGCTGTGTCTGACTCCATATTCTCTGCCCCGTCAGCAGTCTCGGGGCTGTGCTGGTGGGAGGGAGTGAGGGCCCACAGCTTTGTGGGTGGCCCGATGTGAGTGGGTTTCTGCTGGCCTTTCTGCAGGTGTTGCCAGGCTGCCGCCTGTAAAGAAGAGGTTGTGTCACCCATACCTTCCGCTGGAATTTCTCTGCGGACAGAGGTGAGGAAGGAAAAAAGCAGTGGGGGCCGGGAAAGGAGCGGTATCTCAGGCAGGGCAGTGGAAAGCTTCTGTAAGAGCGCCCGTGTCCAGGACAACCCTGGCTGGCCTGCAGGCACCAAGTTGGCCTGCGTGCTGTTGCTCATGTGGCGCCACGGTCCTTCCTCTAGGCTTTCAAGCCCTTGTACATATTCAGGTGTTTTACCTGGAAAGGGTGGGAACCGTTCAGCAGCAGCTGGCCTGGGGCTCAGCTCACGTTTACTCACAGATGCCTCGGCACGGTCCCACAGCTTTGCAATGAGGACGCTCCTTACGTGGGGGGTGGTTTGCTGGCTCTATGGGAGATGGTTCCCCACCTGTGACAAATTTCAGAATTGTTTACCACTGGAGCAAGTGCCCTGATAGGGTTTTCCTCTGTATAACTCGTGGGTTCAGGTTTTTTTTCTTTTATGGTTCAAGTTAGATTTTATTCCTCTTTTATGTATTTATAGATATAAGCATGGAAATAATTCATTCCTATAAATACATCTGTGTGACGGGAAGAACTTTTTTCTGTTTTATTTTTAAATTTTACTTTTAAAAATTTTGAAATTTAATTTTATTTACTTTTTTATACAGCACGTTATTATTAGTTATGTATTTTATGCATATACATGTATACATGTCAATCCCAAACTCCCAACTCATCCCACCACCACCACCCCATGGCTTCCCACACTTGGTGTCCATACGTTTGTTCTCTACCTCTGTGTCTCTATTTCTTCCCTGCAAACCACTTCATCTGTACCATTTGTAGGCTCCACATATATGCGTTAATATACAATATTTGTTTTCCTCTTTCTGACTTCATTCTGTATGACAGTCTCTCGATCCATCGATGTCTCTACAAATGACCCAGTTTCATTCCTTTTAATGGCCGAGTAATATTCCATGTTATATATGTACCACATCTTTATCCATTCATCTGTCTGTGGGCATTTAGGTTGCTTCCATTACCTGGCTATTGTAAATAGTGCTGCAACGAACATTGTGGTGAATGTGCCTTTTTGAAATACGGTTTTCTCTGGGTATATGCCCAGAAGTGGGATTGCTGGATCAGATGGTAATTCTGTTTCTAATTTTTTTAAGGAAACTCCATACTGTTCTCCATAGTGACTGTATCAATTTACATTCCCACCAATAGTGGAAGAGGGCTCCTTTTGTCCACACCCTCCCCAGAATTGGTTGTTTGTAGATTTTCTGATGATGCCGATTCTAACAGGTGTGAGGTGATACCTCATTGTAGTTTTGATTTGCATTTCTCTAATAATTAGTGCTGTTGAGCTGCTTTTCATGTGCGTCTTGGCCATCTCTGTGTCTCCTTTGAAGAAACGTCTCTTTAGATCTTCTGCCCATTTTTTGGGGGTTGTTTGTTTTTTTAATATTAAGCTGCATGAGCTGTTTATATATATTGGAGATTAAACCTCTGTCCATTGATTAGTCTGCAATGATTTTCGCCCATTCTGAGGGATGCCTTTTTCCATTCCCGTTTTTTTTAACAAAAAAGGAAAGAAAGGAAAAGAAACAGAAAACTAATGTGCGTAAAATATGCCTTTTGAAACGGTCGTTTTGAAATATGGACGTCCTTTGAATTTTTTGGTCGATATGTGACCCCAGGATTTGTTTTCAGGGCAGGTGTCATTTACAGGCCTGCAATGATTTTGAATATCAACTGACCATTAGCGTTGGGATTAAAGCTGCTGTTGTGTGAAACGGCCACAATGTGGCAGCAGTTCACCCTTACCAAATCTGGTTACTAGAGCAAGAGAGCCTCAGTGGAAGTGGTGTTCTAGATTGGAGTTTAGAAGGGAATGTGCCAGGAGAAAGCCCCTCACGTTTGTCTCACTACTTCTTGTTCGTGTTTTTAATTTAATTTTTTATTTTTTATTACAGCAAGTTTGATTACAATGTTTGGCTTGTTGTAGGTGTGGAAGATGTGGTTCTTTTACACATATACAGATGACTGTTCTTCCTGGGATCCTTTTCCCATGTACGTTATGACAGAATGTTGAGTAGTCCTCTCTTGGTATTCTGTAGGTCTTTGGTGATTATATATGTCACCTGTGTTTGTATATGTCTGTTAACCCCGATATTGTAATGAAACCAATCCTCACACCTTTCCATTGGTGAACCATAAGTTTGTTTAATGAATCTGTGATTGCCCTTCTCCGTGGAAATATCTGCCCTGGTATCCATTTTTAGGTAACACCTATAAGTGATATGATATGATATGTGTCTTTTACTTTCTGACTTACTACAAGTCACGTGATTACTTCTAGACTCATCTACGGTGCTGCAAATGGCATTGTGTCCTTTTTTCCCTTGGCTTCTCTTCTGCCTTAGCGGGGTCCATTTTCAACAATGTGATTCCCTGAGGGTTGTGGATTAGCTGACCTGGGCAGCCTTACCCTGCCGACCCGCCCTCCCCAGGTGTGCCTCGTTGAGGTCAATATAAACAGAGCTCCAGGCAGCAATAGCCCCTGAAGCTGTGCCTGACTCCATATTCTCTGCCCCGTCAGCAGTCTCGGGGCTGTGCTGGTGGGAGGGAGTGAGGGGCCACAGCTTTGTGGGTGGCCCGGTGTGAGTGGGGTTCTGCTGGCCTTTCTGCAGGAGTTGCCAGGCTGTCGCCTGTAAAAAGAGGTTGTGTCACTGATACCTTCCGCTGGAATTTCTCTCCGGACAGAGGTGAGGAAGGAAAAAGGCAGTGGGGGCCGGGACAGGAGGGGTATCTCAGGCAGGGCAATGGAAAGCTTCTGGAAGAGCGCCCGGTGCAGGAACACCCTGGCTGGCCTGCAGGCACCAAGTTGGCCTGCGTGCTTTCGCTGGTGTGGCTCCACGGACCTTCCTCTAGGCTTTCAAACCCTTGTACATATTCAGGTGTTTTACCTGGAAATGGTGGGAACAGTTCAGCAGCAGCTGGCCTGGGGCTCAGCTCACGTTTACTCAGAGATGCCTCGGCATGGTCCCCCAGCTTTGCAATGAGGACGCTCCTTGCGTGGGGGGTGGGTTGATGGCTGTATGGGAGATGCTTCCCCACCTCTGACCAATTTCAGAATTGTTTACCACTGGAGCAAGTGCCCTGATAGGGTTTTCCTCTGTATAACTCGTGGGTTCAGGTTTTTTTTTCCTTTATGGTTCAAGTTAGATTTTATTCCTCTTTTATGTATTTATAAAAATAAGCATGGAAATAATTCATTCCTAGAAATACATCTGTGTGACGGGAAGAATTTTTTCTGTTTTATTTATAAATTTTATTTTTTAAAATTTTGAAATTTAATTTTATTTATGTTTTTATACAGCAGGTTATTATTAGTTATGTATTTTATGCATATACATGTATACAGGTCAATCCCAATCTCCCAACTCATCCCACCACCACCACCCCATGGCTTCCCACACTTGGTGTCCATACGTTTGTTCTCTACCTCTGTGTCTCTATTTCTTCCCTGCAAACCAGTTCATCTGTAACATTTTTAGGCTCCACATATATGAATTAATATACAATATTTGTTTTCCTCTTTCTGACTTACTTCATTCTGTATGACAGACTCTCGATCCATCGATGTCTCTACAAATGACCCAGTTTCATTCCTTTTAATGGCCGAGTAATATTCCATTTTATATATGTACCACATCTTTATCCATTCATCTGTCTATAGGTATTTAGGTTGCTTCCATTACCTGGCTATTGTAAATAGTGCTGCAACGAACATTGTGGTGAATGTGCCTTTTTGAAGTACGGTATTCTCTGGGTATATTCCCAGAAGTGGGATTGCTGGATCAGATGGTAATTCTATTTCTAGTTTTTTTAAGGAAACTCCATACTGTTCTCCATAGTGACTGTATCAATTTACATTTCCACCAATAGTGGAAGAGGGCTCCTTTTGTCCACACCCTCCCCAGAATTGGTTGTTTGTAGATTTTCTGATGATGCCGATTCTAACAGGTGTGAGGTGAAACCTCATTGTAGTTTTGATTTGCATTTTTCTAATAATTAGTGCTGTTGAGCAGCTTTTCATGTGCGTCTTGGCCATCTCTGTGTCTTATTTGAAGAAACGTCTCTTTAGATCTTCTGCCCATTTTTGTATTGGGTTGTTTGTTTTTTTAATATTAAGCTGCATGTGCTGTTTATATATATTGGAGATTAAACCTCTGTCCATTGATTCGTCTTCAACGATTTTCGCCTATTCTGAGGGATGCCTTTTTCCATTCCCGTGTTTTTTAACAAAAAAGGAAAGAAAGGAAAAGAAGCAGAACACTAATGTCCGTAAAATATGCCTTTTGAAATGGTCGTTTTGAAATATGGACGTCCTTTGAATTTTTTGGTCGATATGTGACCCCAGGATTTGTTTTCAGGGCAGGTGTCATTTACAGGCCTGCAATGATTTTGAATATCAACTGACCATTAGCGCTGGGATTAAAGCTGCTGTTGTGTGAAACGGCCACAAGGGGGCAGCAGTTCACCCTTACCAAATCTGGTTACTAGGGCAAGAGAGCCTCAGTGGAAGTGGTGTTCTAGATTGGAGTTTAGAATGGAATGTGCCAGGAGAAAGCCCCTCACGTTTGTCTCACTACTTCTTGTTCGTGTTTTTAATATAATTTTTTATTTTTTATTACTGCAAGTTTGATTACAATGTTTGGCTTGTTGTAGGTGTGGAAGATGTGGTTCTTTTACACATATACAGATGACTTTTCTTCCTGGGATCCTTTTCCCATGTACGTTATGACAGAATGTTGAGTAGTCCTCTCTTGGTATTCTGTAGGTCTTTGGTGATTATATATGTCACCTGTGTTTGTATATGTCTGTTAACCCCGATATTGTAATGAAACAAATCCTCACAGCTTTCCATTGGTGAACCATAAGTTTGTTTAATGAATCTGTGATTGCCCTTCTCCGTGGAAATATCTGCCCTGGTATCCATTTTTAGGTAACACCTATAAGTGATATGATATGATATGTGTCTTTTACTTTCTGACTTACTACAAGTCACGTGATTACTTCTAGAATCATCTACGGTGCTGCAAATGGCATTGTGTCCTTTTTTCCCTTGGCTTCTCTTCTGCCTTAGTGGGGTCCATTTTCAACAATGTGATTCCCTGAGGGTTGTGGATTAGCTGACCTGGGCAACCTTACACTGCCGACCCGCCCTCCCCAGGTGTGCCTCGTTGAGGTCAATATAAACAGAGCTCCAGGCAGCAATAGCCCCTGAAGCTGTGCCTGACTCCATATTCTCTGCCCCGTCAGCAGTCTCGGGGCTGTGCTGGTGGGAGGGAGTGAGGGGCCACAGCTATGTGGGTGGCCCGGTGTGAGTGGGGTTCTGCTGGCCTTTCTGCAGGAGTTGCCAGGCTGCCGCCTGTAAAAATAGGTTGTGTCACCCATACCTTCCGCTGGAATTTCTCTCCGGACAGAGGTGAGGAAGGAAAAAGGCATTGGGGGCCGGGACAGGAGGGGTATCTCAGGCAGGGCAATGGAAAGCTTCTGGAAGAGCGCCCGGGGCCAGGAACACCCTGGCTGGCCTGCAGGCACCAAGTTGGCCTGCGTGCTTTCGCTGGTGTGGCTCCACGGACCTTCCTCTAGGCTTTCAAGCCCTTGTACATATTCAGGTGTTTTACCTGGAAACGGTGGGAACAGTTCACCAGCAGCTGGCCTGGGGCTCAGCTCACGTTTACTCACAGATGCCTCGGCACGGTCCCCCAGCTTTGCAATGAGGACGCTCCTTGCGTGGGGGGTGGGTTGCTGGCTGTATGGGAGATGCTTCCCCACCTCTGACCAATTTCAGAATTGTTTACCACTGGAGCAAGTGCCCTGATAGGGTTTTCCTCTGTATAACTCGTGGGTTCAGGTTTTTTTTTCCTTTATGGTTCAAGTTAGATTTTATTCCTCTTTTATGTATTTATAAAAATAAGCATGGAAATAATTCATTCCTATAAATACATCTGTGTGACGGGAAGAATTTTTTCTGTTTTATTTATAAATTTTATTTTTTAAAATTTTGAAATTTAATTTTATTTATGTTTTTATACAGCAGGTTATTATTAGTTATGTATTTTATGCATATACATGTATACAGGTCAATCCCAATCTCCCAACTCATTGCACCACCACCACCCCATGGCTTCCCACACTTGGTGTCCATACGTTTGTTCTCTACCTCTGTGTCTCTATTTCTTCCCTGCAAACCAGTTCATCTGTACCATTTTTAGGCTCCACATATATGCATTAATATACAATATTTGTTTTCCTCTTTCTGACTTACTTCATTCTGTATGACAGTCTCTCGATCCATCGATGTCTCTACAAATGACCCAGTTTCATTCCTTTTTATGGCCGAGTAATATTCCATTTTATATATGTACCACAACTTTATCCATTCATCTGTCTGTGGGCATTTAGGTTGCTTCCATTACCTGGCTATTGTAAATAGTGCTGCAACGAACATTGTGGTGAATGTGCCTTTTTGATTTACGGTTTTCTCTGGGTATATGCCCAGAAGTGGGATTGCTGGATCAGATGGTAATTCTATTTCTAGTTTTTTTTAAGGAAACTCCATAGTGACTGTATCAATTTACATTCCCACCAATAGTGGAAGAGGGCTCCTTTTGTCCACACCCTCCCCAGAATTGGTTGTTTGTAGATTTTCTGATGATGCCGATTCTAACAGGTGTGAGGTGATACCTCATTGTAGTTTTGATTTGCATTTCTCTAATAATTAGTGCTGTTGAGCAGCTTTTCATGTGCGTCTTGGCCATCTCTATGTCTCCTTTGAAGAAACGTCTCTTTAGATCTTCTGCCCATTTTTTTGGGGGTTGTTTGTTTTTTTAATATTAAGCTGCATGAGCTGTTTATATATATTGGAGATTAAACCTCTGTCCATTGATTCGTCTGCAACGATTTTCGCCCATTCTGAGGGATGCCTTTTTCCATTCCCGTGTTTTTTAACAAAAAAGGAAAGAAAGGAAAAGAAGCAGAACACTAATGTGCGTAAAATATGCCTTTTGAAACGGTCGTTTTGAAATATGGACGTCCTTTGAATTTTTTGGTCGATATGTGACCCCAGGATTTGTTTTCAGGGCAGGTGTCATTTACAGGCCTGCAATGATTTTGAATATCAACTGACCATTAGCGCTGGGATTAAAGCTGCTGTTGTGTGAAACGGCCACAAGGGGGCAGCAGTTCACCCTTACCAAATCTGGTTACTAGGGCAAGAGAGCCTCAGTGGAAGTGGTGTTCTAGATAGGAGTTTAGAATGGAATGTGCCAGGAGAAAGCCCCTCACGTTCGTCTCCCTACTTCTTGTTCGTGTTTTTAATTTAATTTTTTATTTTTTATTACAGCAAGTTTGATTACAATGTTTGGCTTCTTGTAGGTGTGGAAGATGTGGTTCTTTTACACATATACAGATGACTGTTCTTCCTGGGATCCTTTTCCCATGTACGTTATGACAGAATGTTGAGTAGTCCTCTCTTGGTATTCTGTAGGTCTTTGGTGATTATATATGTCACCTGTGTTTGTATATGTCTGTTAACCCCGATATCGTAATGAAACCAATCCTCACACCTTTCCATTGGTGAACCATAAGTTTGTTTAATGAATCTGTGATTGCCCTTCTCCGTGGAAATATCTGCCCTGGTATCCATTTTTAGGTAACACCTACAAGTGATATAATATGATATGTGTCTTTCACTTTCTGACTTACTACAAGTCACGTGATTACTTCTAGACTCATCTACGGTGCTGCAAATGGCATTGTGTCCTTTTTTCCCTTGGCTTCACTTCTGCCTTAGCGGGGTCCATTTTCAACAATGTGATTCCCTGAGGGTTGTGGATTAGCTGACCTGGGCAGCCTTAACCTGCCGGCCCGCCCTCCCCAGGTGTGCCTCGTTGAGGTCAATATAAACAGCGCTCCAGGCAGCAATAGCCCCTGAAGCTGTGCCTGACTCCATATTCTCTGCCCCGTCAGCAGTCTCGGGGCTGTGCTGGTGGGAGGGAGTGAGGGCCCACAGCTTTGTGGGTGGCCCAATGTGAGTGGGGTTCTGCTGGCCTTTCTGCAGGAGTTGCCAGGCTGTCGCCTGTAAAAAGAGGTTCTGTCACACATACCTTCCGCTGGAATTTCTCTCCGGACAGAGGTGAGGAAGGAAAAATGCAGTGGGGGCCGGGACAGGAGGGGTATCTCAGGCAGGGCAATGGAAAGCTTCTGGAAGAGCGCCCGGGGCCAGGAACACCCTGGCTGGCCTGCAGGCACCAAGTTGGCCTGCGTGCTTTCGCTGGTGTGGCTCCACGGACCTTCCTCTAGGCTTTCAAGCCCTTGTACATATTCAGGTGTTTTACCTGGAAATGGTGGGAACAGTTCAGCAGCAGCTGGCGTGGGGCTCAGCTCACGTTTATTCACAGATGCCACGGCACGGTCCCCCAGCTTTGCAATGAGGACGCTCCTTGCGTGGGGGGTGGGTTGCTGGCTGTATGGGAGATGGTTCCCCACCTCTGACCAATTTCAGAATTGTTTACCACTGGAGCAAGTGCCCTGATAGGGTTTTTCTCTGTATAACTCGTGGGTTCAGGTGTTTTTTTTTTTTTTTATTTTATGGTTCAAGTTAGATTTTATTCCCCTTTTATGTATTTATAGATATAAGCATGGAAATAATTCATTCCTATAAATACATCTGTGTGACGGGAAGAACTTTTTTCTGTTTTATTTTTAAATTTTATTTTTTTAAAATTTTGAAATTTAATTTTATTTATTTTTTTTATACAGCACGTTATTATTAGTTATGTATTTTATGCATATACATGTATACAGGTCAATCCCAAACTCCCAAGTCATCCCACCACCACCACAACACGGTTTCCCACACTTGGTGTCCATACGTTTGTTCTCTACCTCTGTGTCTCTATTTCTTCCCTGCAAACCAGTTCATCTGTACCATTTTTAGGCTCCACATATATGCATTAATATACAATATGTGTTTTCCTCTTTCTGACTTACTTCATTCTGTATGACAGTCTCTCGATCCATCGATGTCTCTACAAATGACCCAGTTTCATTCCTTTTTATGGCCGAGTAATATTCCATTTTATATATGTACCACAACTTTATCCATTCATCTGTCTGTGGGCATTTAGGTTGCTTCCATTACCTGGCTATTGTAAATAGTGCTGCAATAAACATTGTGGTGAATGTGCCTTTTAGATTTACGGTTTTATCTGGGTATATGCCCAGAAGTGGGATTGCTGGATCAGATGGTAATTCTATTTCTAGTTTTTGTAAGGAAACTCCATACTGTTCTCCATAGTGACTGTATCAATTTACATTCCCACCAATAGTGGAAGAGGGCTCCTTTTGTCCACACCCTCCCCAGAATTGGTTGTTTGTAGATTTTCTGATGATGCCGATTCTAACAGGTGTGAGGTGATACCTCATTGTAGTTTTGATTTGCATTTCTCTAATAATTAGTGCTGTTGAGCAGCTTTTCATGGGCGTCTTGGCCATCTCTGTGTCTCGTTTGAAGAAACGTCTCTTTAGATCTTCTGCCCATTTTTGTATTGGGTTGTTTGTTTTTTTAATATTAAGCTGCATGAGCTGTTTATATATATTGGAGATTAAACCTCTGTCCATTGATTCGTCTGCAACGATTTTCGCCCATTCTGAGGGATGCCTTTTTCCATTCCCGTGTTTTTTAACAAAAAAGGAAAGGAAGGAAAAGAAGCAGAACACTAATGTGCGTAAAATATGCCTTTTGAAACGGTCGTTTTGAAATATGGACATCCTTTGAATTTTTTGGTCGATATGTGACCCCAGGATTTGTTTTCAGGGCAGGTGTCATTTACAGGCCTGCAATGATTTTGAATATCAACTGACCATTAGCGCTGGGATTAAAGCTGCTGTTGTGTGAAACGGCCACAAGGTGGCAGCAGTTCACCCTTACCAAATCTGGTTACTAGGGCAAGAGAGCCTCAGTGGAAGTGGTGTTCTAGATAGGAGTTTAGAATGGAATGTGCCAGGAGAAAGCCCCTCACGTTCGTCTCCCTACTTCTTGTTCGTGTTTTTAATTTAATTTTTTATTTTTTATTACAGCAAGTTTGATTACAATGTTTGGCTTCTTGTAGGTGTGGAAGATGTGGTTCTTTTACACATATACAGATGACTGTTCTTCCTGGGATCCTTTTCCCATGTACGTTATGACAGAATGTTGAGTAGTCCTCTCTTGGTATTCTGTAGGTCTTTGGTGATTATATATGTCACCTGTGTTTGTATATGTCTGTTAACCCCGATATCGTAATGAAACCAATCCTCACACCTTTCCATTGGTGAACCATAAGTTTGTTTAATGAATCTGTGATTGCCCTTCTCCGTGGAAATATCTGCCCTGGTATCCATTTTTAGGTAACACCTACAAGTGATATAATATGATATGTGTCTTTCACTTTCTGACTTACTACAAGTCACGTGATTACTTCTAGACTCATCTACGGTGCCGCAAATGGCATTGTGTCCTTTTTTCCCTTGGCTTCTCTTCTGCCTTAGCGGGGTCCATTTTCAACAATGTGATTCCCTGAGGGTTGTGGATTAGCTGACCTGGGCAGCCTTACCTTGCCGGCCCGCCCTCCCCAGGTGTGCCTCGTTGAGGTCAATATAAACAGAGCTCCAGGCAGCAATAGCCCCTGAAGCTGTGCCTGACTCCATATTCTCTGCCCCGTCAGCAGTCTCGGGGCTGTGCTGGTGGGAGGGAGTGAGGGGCCACAGCTTTGTGGGTGGCCCGGTGTGAGTGGGGTTCTGCTGGCCTTTCTGCAGGAGTTGCCAGGCTGCCGCCTGTAAAGAAGAGGTTGTGTCACCCATACCTTCCGCTGGAATTTCTCTCCGGACAGAGGTGAGGAAGGAAAAAAGCAGTGGGGGCCGGGACAGGAGGGGTATCTCAGGCAGGACAATGGAAAGCTTCTGGAAGAGCGCCCGGGGCCAGGACCACCCTGGCTGGCCTGCAGGCACCAAGTTGGCCTGCGTGCTGTCGCTGGTGTGGCTCCACGGTCCTTCCTCTAGGCTTTCAAGCCCTTGTACATATTCAGGTGTTTTACCTGGAAAGGGTGGGAACAGTTCAGCAGCAGCTGGCCTGGGGCTCAGCTCACGTTTACTCAGAGATGCCTCGGCATGGTCCCCCAGCTTTGCAATGAGGACGCTCCTTGCGTGGGGGGTGGGTTGCTGGCTGTATGGGAGATGGTTCCCCACCTCTGACCAATTTCAGAATTGTTTACCACTGGAGCAAGTGCCCTGATAGGGTTTTCCTCTGTATAACTCGTGGGTTCAGGTGTTTTTTTTTTATTTTATGGTTCAAGTTAGATTTTATTCCCCTTTTATGTATTTATAGATATAAGCATGGAAATAATTCATTCCTATAAATACATCTGTGTGACGGGAAGAACTTTATTCTGTTTTATTTTTAAATTTTATTTTTTAAAATTTTGAAATTTAATTTTATTTATTTATTTTTATACAGCACGTTATTATTAGTTATGTATTTTATGCATATACATGTATACAGGTCAATCCCAAACTCCCAAGTCATCCCACCACCACCACAACACGGTTTCCCACACTTGGTGTCCATACGTTTGTTCTCTACCTCTGTGTCTCTATTTCTTCCCTGCAAACCAGTTCATCTGTACCATTTTTAGGCTCCACATATATGCATTAATATACAATATGTGTTTTCCTCTTTCTGACTTACTTCATTCTGTATGACAGTCTCTCGATCCATCGATGTCTCTACAAATGACCCAGTTTCATTCCTTTTTATGGCCGAGTAATATTCCATTTTATATATGTACCACAACTTTATCCATTCATCTGTCTGTGGGCATTTAGGTTGCTTCCATTACCTGGCTATTGTAAATAGTGCTGCAACGAACATTGTGGTGAATGTGCCTTTTTGATTTACGGTTTTCTCTGGGTATATGCCCAGAAGTGGGATTGCTGGATCAGATGGTAATTCTATTTCTAGTTTTTTTAAGGAAACTCCATAGTGACTGTATCAATTTACATTCCCACCAATAGTGGAAGAGGGCTCCTTTTGTCCACACCCTCCCCAGAATTGGTTGTTTGTAGATTTTCTGATGATGCCGATTCTAACAGGTGTGAGGTGATACCTCATTGTAGTTTTGATTTGCATTTCTCTAATAATTAGTGCTGTTGAGCAGCTTTTCATGTGCGTCTTGGCCATCTCTATGTCTCCTTTGAAGAAACGTCTCTTTAGATCTTCTGCCCATTTTTTGGGGGGTTGTTTGTTTTTTTAATATTAAGCTGCATGAGCTGTTTATATATATTGGAGATTAAACCTCTGTCCATTGATTCGTCTGCAACGATTTTCGCCCATTCTGAGGGATGCCTTTTTCCATTCCCGTGTTTTTTAACAAAAAAGGAAAGAAAGGAAAAGAAGCAGAACACTACTGTGCGTAAAATATGCCTTTTGAAACGGTCGTTTTGAAATATGGACGTCCTTTGAATTTTTTGGTCGATATGTGACCCCAGGATTTGTTTTCAGGGCAGGTGTCATTTACAGGCCTGCAATGATTTTGAATATCAACTGACCATTAGCGCTGGGATTAAAGCTGCTGTTGTGTGAAACGGCCACAAGGTGGCAGCAGTTCACCCTTACCAAATCTGGTTACTAGGGCAAGAGAGCCTCAGTGGAAGTGGTGTTCTAGATAGGAGTTTAGAATGGAATGTGCCAGGAGAAAGCCCCTCACGTTCGTCTCCCTACTTCTTGTTCGTGTTTTTAATTTAATTTTTTATTTTTTATTACAGCAAGTTTGATTACAATGTTTGGCTTCTTGTAGGTGTGGAAGATGTGGTTCTTTTACACATATACAGATGACTGTTCTTCCTGGGATCCTTTTCCCATGTACGTTATGACAGAATGTTGAGTAGTCCTCTCTTGGTATTCTGTAGGTCTTTGGTGATTATATATGTCACCTGTGTTTGTATATGTCTGTTAACCCCGATATCGTAATGAAACCAATCCTCACACCTTTCCATTGGTGAACCATAAGTTTGTTTAATGAATCTGTGATTGCCCTTCTCCGTGGAAATATCTGCCCTGGTATCCATTTTTAGGTAACACCTACAAGTGATATAATATGATATGTGTCTTTCACTTTCTGACTTACTACAAGTCACGTGATTACTTCTAGACTCATCTACGGTGCCGCAAATGGCATTGTGTCCTTTTTTCCCTTGGCTTCTCTTCTGCCTTAGCGGGGTCCATTTTCAACAATGTGATTCCCTGAGGGTTGTGGATTAGCTGACCTGGGCAGCCTTACCTTGCCGGCCCGCCCTCCCCAGGTGTGCCTCGTTGAGGTCAATATAAACAGAGCTCCAGGCAGCAATAGCCCCTGAAGCTGTGCCTGACTCCATATTCTCTGCCCCGTCAGCAGTCTCGGGGCTGTGCTGGTGGGAGGGAGTGAGGGGCCACAGCTTTGTGGGTGGCCCGGTGTGAGTGGGGTTCTGCTGGCCTTTCTGCAGGAGTTGCCAGGCTGCCGCCTGTAAAGAAGAGGTTGTGTCACCCATACCTTCCGCTGGAATTTCTCTCCGGACAGAGGTGAGGAAGGAAAAAAGCAGTGGGGGCCGGGACAGGAGGGGTATCTCAGGCAGGGCAATGGAAAGCTTCTGGAAGAGCGCCCGGGGCCAGGACCACCCTGGCTGGCCTGCAGGCACCAAGTTGGCCTGCGTGCTGTCGCTGGTGTGGCTCCACGGTCCTTCCTCTAGGCTTTCAAGCCCTTGTACATATTCAGGTGTTTTACCTGGAAAGGGTGGGAACAGTTCAGCAGCAGCTGGCCTGGGGCTCAGCTCACGTTTACTCAGAGATGCCTCGGCATGGTCCCCCAGCTTTGCAATGAGGACGCTCCTTGCGTGGGGGGTGGGTTGCTGGCTGTATGGGAGATGGTTCCCCACCTCTGACCAATTTCAGAATTGTTTACCACTGGAGCAAGTGCCCTGATAGGGTTTTCCTCTGTATAACTCGTGGGTTCAGGTGTTTTTTTTTTATTTTATGGTTCAAGTTAGATTTTATTCCCCTTTTATGTATTTATAGATATAAGCATGGAAATAATTCATTCCTATAAATACATCTGTGTGACGGGAAGAACTTTTTTCTGTTTTATTTTTAAATTTTATTTTTTAAAATTTTGAAATTTAATTTTATTTATTTATTTTTATACAGCACGTTATTATTAGTTATGTATTTTATGCATATACATGTATACAGGTCAATCCCAAACTCCCAAGTCATCCCACCACCACCACAACACGGTTTCCCACACTTGGTGTCCATACGTTTGTTCTCTACCTCTGTGTCTCTATTTCTTCCCTGCAAACCAGTTCATCTGTACCATTTTTAGGCTCCACATATATGCATTAATATACAATATGTGTTTTCCTCTTTCTGACTTACTTCATTCTGTATGACAGTCTCTCGATCCATCGATGTCTCTACAAATGACCCAGTTTCATTCCTTTTTATGGCCGAGTAATATTCCATTTTATATATGTACCACAACTTTATCCATTCATCTGTCTGTGGGCATTTAGGTTGCTTCCATTACCTGGCTATTGTAAATAGTGCTGCAATAAACATTGTGGTGAATGTGCCTTTTAGATTTACGGTTTTATCTGGGTATATGCCCAGAAGTGGGATTGCTGGATCAGATGGTAATTCTATTTCTAGTTTTTGTAAGGAAACTCCATACTGTTCTCCATAGTGACTGTATCAATTTACATTCCCACCAATAGTGGAAGAGGGCTCCTTTTGTCCACACCCTCCCCAGAATTGGTTGTTTGTAGATTTTCTGATGATGCCGATTCTAACAGGTGTGAGGTGATACCTCATTGTAGTTTTGATTTGCATTTCTCTAATAATTAGTGCTGTTGAGCAGCTTTTCATGGGCGTCTTGGCCATCTCTGTGTCTCGTTTGAAGAAACGTCTCTTTAGATCTTCTGCCCATTTTTGTATTGGGTTGTTTGTTTTTTTAATATTAAGCTGCATGAGCTGTTTATATATATTGGAGATTAAACCTCTGTCCATTGATTCGTCTGCAACGATTTTCGCCCATTCTGAGGGATGCCTTTTTCCATTCCCGTGTTTTTTAACAAAAAAGGAAAGGAAGGAAAAGAAGCAGAACACTAATGTGCGTAAAATATGCCTTTTGAAACGGTCGTTTTGAAATATGGACATCCTTTGAATTTTTTGGTCGATATGTGACCCCAGGATTTGTTTTCAGGGCAGGTGTCATTTACAGGCCTGCAATGATTTTGAATATCAACTGACCATTAGCGCTGGGATTAAAGCTGCTGTTGTGTGAAACGGCCACAAGGTGGCAGCAGTTCACCCTTACCAAATCTGGTTACTAGGGCAAGAGAGCCTCAGTGGAAGTGGTGTTCTAGATAGGAGTTTAGAATGGAATGTGCCAGGAGAAAGCCCCTCACGTTCGTCTCCCTACTTCTTGTTCGTGTTTTTAATTTAATTTTTTATTTTTTATTACAGCAAGTTTGATTACAATGTTTGGCTTCTTGTAGGTGTGGAAGATGTGGTTCTTTTACACATATACAGATGACTGTTCTTCCTGGGATCCTTTTCCCATGTACGTTATGACAGAATGTTGAGTAGTCCTCTCTTGGTATTCTGTAGGTCTTTGGTGATTATATATGTCACCTGTGTTTGTATATGTCTGTTAACCCCGATATCGTAATGAAACCAATCCTCACACCTTTCCATTGGTGAACCATAAGTTTGTTTAATGAATCTGTGATTGCCCTTCTCCGTGGAAATATCTGCCCTGGTATCCATTTTTAGGTAACACCTACAAGTGATATAATATGATATGTGTCTTTCACTTTCTGACTTACTACAAGTCACGTGATTACTTCTAGACTCATCTACGGTGCCGCAAATGGCATTGTGTCCTTTTTTCCCTTGGCTTCTCTTCTGCCTTAGCGGGGTCCATTTTCAACAATGTGATTCCCTGAGGGTTGTGGATTAGCTGACCTGGGCAGCCTTACCTTGCCGGCCCGCCCTCCCCAGGTGTGCCTCGTTGAGGTCAATATAAACAGAGCTCCAGGCAGCAATAGCCCCTGAAGCTGTGCCTGACTCCATATTCTCTGCCCCGTCAGCAGTCTCGGGGCTGTGCTGGTGGGAGGGAGTGAGGGGCCACAGCTTTGTGGGTGGCCCGGTGTGAGTGGGGTTCTGCTGGCCTTTCTGCAGGAGTTGCCAGGCTGCCGCCTGTAAAGAAGAGGTTGTGTCACCCATACCTTCCGCTGGAATTTCTCTCCGGACAGAGGTGAGGAAGGAAAAAAGCAGTGGGGGCCGGGACAGGAGGGGTATCTCAGGCAGGACAATGGAAAGCTTCTGGAAGAGCGCCCGGGGCCAGGACCACCCTGGCTGGCCTGCAGGCACCAAGTTGGCCTGCGTGCTGTCGCTGGTGTGGCTCCACGGTCCTTCCTCTAGGCTTTCAAGCCCTTGTACATATTCAGGTGTTTTACCTGGAAAGGGTGGGAACAGTTCAGCAGCAGCTGGCCTGGGGCTCAGCTCACGTTTACTCAGAGATGCCTCGGCATGGTCCCCCAGCTTTGCAATGAGGACGCTCCTTGCGTGGGGGGTGGGTTGCTGGCTGTATGGGAGATGGTTCCCCACCTCTGACCAATTTCAGAATTGTTTACCACTGGAGCAAGTGCCCTGATAGGGTTTTCCTCTGTATAACTCGTGGGTTCAGGTGTTTTTTTTTATTTTATGGTTCAAGTTAGATTTTATTCCCCTTTTATGTATTTATAGATATAAGCATGGAAATAATTCATTCCTATAAATACATCTGTGTGACGGGAAGAACTTTTTTCTGTTTTATTTTTAAATTTTATTTTTTAAAATTTTGAAATTTAATTTTATTTATTTATTTTTATACAGCACGTTATTATTAGTTATGTATTTTATGCATATACATGTATACAGGTCAATCCCAAACTCCCAAGTCATCCCACCACCACCACAACACGGTTTCCCACACTTGGTGTCCATACGTTTGTTCTCTACCTCTGTGTCTCTATTTCTTCCCTGCAAACCAGTTCATCTGTACCATTTTTAGGCTCCACATATATGCATTAATATACAATATGTGTTTTCCTCTTTCTGACTTACTTCATTCTGTATGACAGTCTCTCGATCCATCGATGTCTCTACAAATGACCCAGTTTCATTCCTTTTTATGGCCGAGTAATATTCCATTTTATATATGTACCACAACTTTATCCATTCATCTGTCTGTGGGCATTTAGGTTGCTTCCATTACCTGGCTATTGTAAATAGTGCTGCAACGAACATTGTGGTGAATGTGCCTTTTTGATTTACGGTTTTCTCTGGGTATATGCCCAGAAGTGGGATTGCTGGATCAGATGGTAATTCTATTTCTAGTTTTTTTAAGGAAACTCCATAGTGACTGTATCAATTTACATTCCCACCAATAGTGGAAGAGGGCTCCTTTTGTCCACACCCTCCCCAGAATTGGTTGTTTGTAGATTTTCTGATGATGCCGATTCTAACAGGTGTGAGGTGATACCTCATTGTAGTTTTGATTTGCATTTCTCTAATAATTAGTGCTGTTGAGCAGCTTTTCATGTGCGTCTTGGCCATCTCTATGTCTCCTTTGAAGAAACGTCTCTTTAGATCTTCTGCCCATTTTTTGGGGGGTTGTTTGTTTTTTTAATATTAAGCTGCATGAGCTGTTTATATATATTGGAGATTAAACCTCTGTCCATTGATTCGTCTGCAACGATTTTCGCCCATTCTGAGGGATGCCTTTTTCCATTCCCGTGTTTTTTAACAAAAAAGGAAAGAAAGGAAAAGAAGCAGAACACTACTGTGCGTAAAATATGCCTTTTGAAACGGTCGTTTTGAAATATGGACGTCCTTTGAATTTTTTGGTCGATATGTGACCCCAGGATTTGTTTTCAGGGCAGGTGTCATTTACAGGCCTGCAATGATTTTGAATATCAACTGACCATTAGCGCTGGGATTAAAGCTGCTGTTGTGTGAAACGGCCACAAGGTGGCAGCAGTTCACCCTTACCAAATCTGGTTACTAGGGCAAGAGAGCCTCAGTGGAAGTGGTGTTCTAGATAGGAGTTTAGAATGGAATGTGCCAGGAGAAAGCCCCTCACGTTCGTCTCCCTACTTCTTGTTCGTGTTTTTAATTTAATTTTTTATTTTTTATTACAGCAAGTTTGATTACAATGTTTGGCTTCTTGTAGGTGTGGAAGATGTGGTTCTTTTACACATATACAGATGACTGTTCTTCCTGGGATCCTTTTCCCATGTACGTTATGACAGAATGTTGAGTAGTCCTCTCTTGGTATTCTGTAGGTCTTTGGTGATTATATATGTCACCTGTGTTTGTATATGTCTGTTAACCCCGATATCGTAATGAAACCAATCCTCACACCTTTCCATTGGTGAACCATAAGTTTGTTTAATGAATCTGTGATTGCCCTTCTCCGTGGAAATATCTGCCCTGGTATCCATTTTTAGGTAACACCTACAAGTGATATAATATGATATGTGTCTTTCACTTTCTGACTTACTACAAGTCACGTGATTACTTCTAGACTCATCTACGGTGCCGCAAATGGCATTGTGTCCTTTTTTCCCTTGGCTTCTCTTCTGCCTTAGCGGGGTCCATTTTCAACAATGTGATTCCCTGAGGGTTGTGGATTAGCTGACCTGGGCAGCCTTACCTTGCCGGCCCGCCCTCCCCAGGTGTGCCTCGTTGAGGTCAATATAAACAGAGCTCCAGGCAGCAATAGCCCCTGAAGCTGTGCCTGACTCCATATTCTCTGCCCCGTCAGCAGTCTCGGGGCTGTGCTGGTGGGAGGGAGTGAGGGGCCACAGCTTTGTGGGTGGCCCGGTGTGAGTGGGGTTCTGCTGGCCTTTCTGCAGGAGTTGCCAGGCTGCCGCCTGTAAAGAAGAGGTTGTGTCACCCATACCTTCCGCTGGAATTTCTCTCCGGACAGAGGTGAGGAAGGAAAAAAGCAGTGGGGGCCGGGACAGGAGGGGTATCTCAGGCAGGACAATGGAAAGCTTCTGGAAGAGCGCCCGGGGCCAGGACCACCCTGGCTGGCCTGCAGGCACCAAGTTGGCCTGCGTGCTGTCGCTGGTGTGGCTCCACGGTCCTTCCTCTAGGCTTTCAAGCCCTTGTACATATTCAGGTGTTTTACCTGGAAAGGGTGGGAACAGTTCAGCAGCAGCTGGCCTGGGGCTCAGCTCACGTTTACTCAGAGATGCCTCGGCATGGTCCCCCAGCTTTGCAATGAGGACGCTCCTTGCGTGGGGGGTGGGTTGCTGGCTGTATGGGAGATGGTTCCCCACCTCTGACCAATTTCAGAATTGTTTACCACTGGAGCAAGTGCCCTGATAGGGTTTTCCTCTGTATAACTCGTGGGTTCAGGTGTTTTTTTTTATTTTATGGTTCAAGTTAGATTTTATTCCCCTTTTATGTATTTATAGATATAAGCATGGAAATAATTCATTCCTATAAATACATCTGTGTGACGGGAAGAACTTTTTTCTGTTTTATTTTTAAATTTTATTTTTTAAAATTTTGAAATTTAATTTTATTTATTTATTTTTATACAGCACGTTATTATTAGTTATGTATTTTATGCATATACATGTATACAGGTCAATCCCAAACTCCCAAGTCATCCCACCACCACCACAACACGGTTTCCCACACTTGGTGTCCATACGTTTGTTCTCTACCTCTGTGTCTCTATTTCTTCCCTGCAAACCAGTTCATCTGTACCATTTTTAGGCTCCACATATATGCATTAATATACAATATGTGTTTTCCTCTTTCTGACTTACTTCATTCTGTATGACAGTCTCTCGATCCATCGATGTCTCTACAAATGACCCAGTTTCATTCCTTTTTATGGCCGAGTAATATTCCATTTTATATATGTACCACAACTTTATCCATTCATCTGTCTGTGGGCATTTAGGTTGCTTCCATTACCTGGCTATTGTAAATAGTGCTGCAACGAACATTGTGGTGAATGTGCCTTTTTGATTTACGGTTTTCTCTGGGTATATGCCCAGAAGTGGGATTGCTGGATCAGATGGTAATTCTATTTCTAGTTTTTTTAAGGAAACTCCATAGTGACTGTATCAATTTACATTCCCACCAATAGTGGAAGAGGGCTCCTTTTGTCCACACCCTCCCCAGAATTGGTTGTTTGTAGATTTTCTGATGATGCCGATTCTAACAGGTGTGAGGTGATACCTCATTGTAGTTTTGATTTGCATTTCTCTAATAATTAGTGCTGTTGAGCAGCTTTTCATGTGCGTCTTGGCCATCTCTATGTCTCCTTTGAAGAAACGTCTCTTTAGATCTTCTGCCCATTTTTTGGGGGGTTGTTTGTTTTTTTAATATTAAGCTGCATGAGCTGTTTATATATATTGGAGATTAAACCTCTGTCCATTGATTCGTCTGCAACGATTTTCGCCCATTCTGAGGGATGCCTTTTTCCATTCCCGTGTTTTTTAACAAAAAAGGAAAGAAAGGAAAAGAAGCAGAACACTACTGTGCGTAAAATATGCCTTTTGAAACGGTCGTTTTGAAATATGGACGTCCTTTGAATTTTTTGGTCGATATGTGACCCCAGGATTTGTTTTCAGGGCAGGTGTCATTTACAGGCCTGCAATGATTTTGAATATCAACTGACCATTAGCGCTGGGATTAAAGCTGCTGTTGTGTGAAACGGCCACAAGGTGGCAGCAGTTCACCCTTACCAAATCTGGTTACTAGGGCAAGAGAGCCTCAGTGGAAGTGGTGTTCTAGATAGGAGTTTAGAATGGAATGTGCCAGGAGAAAGCCCCTCACGTTCGTCTCCCTACTTCTTGTTCGTGTTTTTAATTTAATTTTTTATTTTTTATTACAGCAAGTTTGATTACAATGTTTGGCTTCTTGTAGGTGTGGAAGATGTGGTTCTTTTACACATATACAGATGACTGTTCTTCCTGGGATCCTTTTCCCATGTACGTTATGACAGAATGTTGAGTAGTCCTCTCTTGGTATTCTGTAGGTCTTTGGTGATTATATATGTCACCTGTGTTTGTATATGTCTGTTAACCCCGATATCGTAATGAAACCAATCCTCACACATTTCCATTGGTGAACCATAAGTTTGTTTAATGAATCTGTGATTGCCCTTCTCCGTGGAAATATCTGCCCTGGTATCCATTTTTAGGTAACACCTACAAGTGATATAATATGATATGTGTCTTTCACTTTCTGACTTACTACAAGTCACGTGATTACTTCTAGACTCATCTACGGTGCCGCAAATGGCATTGTGTCCTTTTTTCCCTTGGCTTCTCTTCTGCCTTAGCGGGGTCCATTTTCAACAATGTGATTCCCTGAGGGTTGTGGATTAGCTGACCTGGGCAGCCTTACCTTGCCGGCCCGCCCTCCCCAGGTGTGCCTCGTTGAGGTCAATATAAACAGAGCTCCAGGCAGCAATAGCCCCTGAAGCTGTGCCTGACTCCATATTCTCTGCCCCGTCAGCAGTCTCGGGGCTGTGCTGGTGGGAGGGAGTGAGGGGCCACAGCTTTGTGGGTGGCCCGGTGTGAGTGGGGTTCTGCTGGCCTTTCTGCAGGAGTTGCCAGGCTGCCGCCTGTAAAGAAGAGGTTGTGTCACCCATACCTTCCGCTGGAATTTCTCTCCGGACAGAGGTGAGGAAGGAAAAAAGCAGTGGGGGCCGGGACAGGAGGGGTATCTCAGGCAGGGCAATGGAAAGCTTCTGGAAGAGCGCCCGGGGCCAGGACCACCCTGGCTGGCCTGCAGGCACCAAGTTGGCCTGCGTGCTGTCGCTGGTGTGGCTCCACGGTCCTTCCTCTAGGCTTTCAAGCCCTTGTACATATTCAGGTGTTTTACCTGGAAAGGGTGGGAACAGTTCAGCAGCAGCTGGCCTGGGGCTCAGCTCACGTTTACTCAGAGATGCCTCGGCATGGTCCCCCAGCTTTGCAATGAGGACGCTCCTTGCGTGGGGGGTGGGTTGCTGGCTGTATGGGAGATGGTTCCCCACCTCTGACCAATTTCAGAATTGTTTACCACTGGAGCAAGTGCCCTGATAGGGTTTTCCTCTGTATAACTCGTGGGTTCAGGTGTTTTTTTTTTATTTTATGGTTCAAGTTAGATTTTATTCCCCTTTTATGTATTTATAGATATAAGCATGGAAATAATTCATTCCTATAAATACATCTGTGTGACGGGAAGAACTTTTTTCTGTTTTATTTTTAAATTTTATTTTTTAAAATTTTGAAATTTAATTTTATTTATTTATTTTTATACAGCACGTTATTATTAGTTATGTATTTTATGCATATACATGTATACAGGTCAATCCCAAACTCCCAAGTCATCCCACCACCACCACAACACGGTTTCCCACACTTGGTGTCCATACGTTTGTTCTCTACCTCTGTGTCTCTATTTCTTCCCTGAAAACCAGTTCATCTGTACCATTTTTAGGCTCCACATATATGCATTAATATACAATATTTGTTTTCCTCTTTCTGACTTACTTCATTCTGTATGACAGTCTCTCGATCCATCGATGTCTCTACAAATGACCCAGTTTCATTCCTTTTTATGGCCGAGTAATATTCCATTTTATATATGTACCACAACTTTATCCATTCATCTGTCTGTGGGCATTTAGGTTGCTTCCATTACCTGGCTATTGTAAATAGTGCTGCAATAAACATTGTGGTGAATGTGCCTTTTAGATTTACGGTTTTATCTGGGTATATGCCCAGAAGTGGGATTGCTGGATCAGATGGTAATTCTATTTCTAGTTTTTGTAAGGAAACTCCATACTGTTCTCCATAGTGACTGTATCAATTTACATTCCCACCAATAGTGGAAGAGGGCTCCTTTTGTCCACACCCTCCCCAGAATTGGTTGTTTGTAGATTTTCTGATGATGCCGATTCTAACAGGTGTGAGGTGATACCTCATTGTAGTTTTGATTTGCATTTCTCTAATAATTAGTGCTGTTGAGCAGCTTTTCATGGGCGTCTTGGCCATCTCTGTGTCTCGTTTGAAGAAACGTCTCTTTAGATCTTCTGCCCATTTTTGTATTGGGTTGTTTGTTTTTTTAATATTAAGCTGCATGAGCTGTTTATATATATTGGAGATTAAACCTCTGTCCATTGATTCGTCTGCAACGATTTTCGCCCATTCTGAGGGATGCCTTTTTCCATTCCCGTGTTTTTTAACAAAAAAGGAAAGGAAGGAAAAGAAGCAGAACACTAATGTGCGTAAAATATGCCTTTTGAAACGGTCGTTTTGAAATATGGACATCCTTTGAATTTTTTGGTCGATATGTGACCCCAGGATTTGTTTTCAGGGCAGGTGTCATTTACAGGCCTGCAATGATTTTGAATATCAACTGACCATTAGCGCTGGGATTAAAGCTGCTGTTGTGTGAAACGGCCACAAGGTGGCAGCAGTTCACCCTTACCAAATCTGGTTACTAGGGCAAGAGAGCCTCAGTGGAAGTGGTGTTCTAGATAGGAGTTTAGAATGGAATGTGCCAGGAGAAAGCCCCTCACGTTCGTCTCCCTACTTCTTGTTCGTGTTTTTAATTTAATTTTTTATTTTTTATTACAGCAAGTTTGATTACAATGTTTGGCTTCTTGTAGGTGTGGAAGATGTGGTTCTTTTACACATATACAGATGACTGTTCTTCCTGGGATCCTTTTCCCATGTACGTTATGACAGAATGTTGAGTAGTCCTCTCTTGGTATTCTGTAGGTCTTTGGTGATTATATATGTCACCTGTGTTTGTATATGTCTGTTAACCCCGATATCGTAATGAAACCAATCCTCACACCTTTCCATTGGTGAACCATAAGTTTGTTTAATGAATCTGTGATTGCCCTTCTCCGTGGAAATATCTGCCCTGGTATCCATTTTTAGGTAACACCTACAAGTGATATAATATGATATGTGTCTTTCACTTTCTGACTTACTACAAGTCACGTGATTACTTCTAGACTCATCTACGGTGCCGCAAATGGCATTGTGTCCTTTTTTCCCTTGGCTTCTCTTCTGCCTTAGCGGGGTCCATTTTCAACAATGTGATTCCCTGAGGGTTGTGGATTAGCTGACCTGGGCAGCCTTACCTTGCCGGCCCGCCCTCCCCAGGTGTGCCTCGTTGAGGTCAATATAAACAGAGCTCCAGGCAGCAATAGCCCCTGAAGCTGTGCCTGACTCCATATTCTCTGCCCCGTCAGCAGTCTCGGGGCTGTGCTGGTGGGAGGGAGTGAGGGGCCACAGCTTTGTGGGTGGCCCGGTGTGAGTGGGGTTCTGCTGGCCTTTCTGCAGGAGTTGCCAGGCTGCCGCCTGTAAAGAAGAGGTTGTGTCACCCATACCTTCCGCTGGAATTTCTCTCCGGACAGAGGTGAGGAAGGAAAAAAGCAGTGGGGGCCGGGACAGGAGGGGTATCTCAGGCAGGACAATGGAAAGCTTCTGGAAGAGCGCCCGGGGCCAGGACCACCCTGGCTGGCCTGCAGGCACCAAGTTGGCCTGCGTGCTGTCGCTGGTGTGGCTCCACGGTCCTTCCTCTAGGCTTTCAAGCCCTTGTACATATTCAGGTGTTTTACCTGGAAAGGGTGGGAACAGTTCAGCAGCAGCTGGCCTGGGGCTCAGCTCACGTTTACTCAGAGATGCCTCGGCATGGTCCCCCAGCTTTGCAATGAGGACGCTCCTTGCGTGGGGGGTGGGTTGCTGGCTGTATGGGAGATGGTTCCCCACCTCTGACCAATTTCAGAATTGTTTACCACTGGAGCAAGTGCCCTGATAGGGTTTTCCTCTGTATAACTCGTGGGTTCAGGTGTTTTTTTTTATTTTATGGTTCAAGTTAGATTTTATTCCCCTTTTATGTATTTATAGATATAAGCATGGAAATAATTCATTCCTATAAATACATCTGTGTGACGGGAAGAACTTTTTTCTGTTTTATTTTTAAATTTTATTTTTTAAAATTTTGAAATTTAATTTTATTTATTTATTTTTATACAGCACGTTATTATTAGTTATGTATTTTATGCATATACATGTATACAGGTCAATCCCAAACTCCCAAGTCATCCCACCACCACCACAACACGGTTTCCCACACTTGGTGTCCATACGTTTGTTCTCTACCTCTGTGTCTCTATTTCTTCCCTGCAAACCAGTTCATCTGTACCATTTTTAGGCTCCACATATATGCATTAATATACAATATGTGTTTTCCTCTTTCTGACTTACTTCATTCTGTATGACAGTCTCTCGATCCATCGATGTCTCTACAAATGACCCAGTTTCATTCCTTTTTATGGCCGAGTAATATTCCATTTTATATATGTACCACAACTTTATCCATTCATCTGTCTGTGGGCATTTAGGTTGCTTCCATTACCTGGCTATTGTAAATAGTGCTGCAACGAACATTGTGGTGAATGTGCCTTTTTGATTTATGGTTTTCTCTGGGTATATGCCCAGAAGAGGGATTGCTGGATCAGATGGTAATTCTATTTCTAGTTTTTTTAAGGAAACTCCATAGTGACTGTATCAATTTACATTCCCACCAATAGTGGAAGAGGGCTCCTTTTGTCCACACCCTCCCCAGAATTGGTTGTTTGTAGATTTTCTGATGATGCCGATTCTAACAGGTGTGAGGTGATACCTCATTGTAGTTTTGATTTGCATTTCTCTAATAATTAGTGCTGTTGAGCAGCTTTTCATGTGCGTCTTGGCCATCTCTATGTCTCCTTTGAAGAAACGTCTCTTTAGATCTTCTGCCCATTTTTTGGGGGGTTGTTTGTTTTTTTAATATTAAGCTGCATGAGCTGTTTATATATATTGGAGATTAAACCTCTGTCCATTGATTCGTCTGCAACGATTTTCGCCCATTCTGAGGGATGCCTTTTTCCATTCCCGTGTTTTTTAACAAAAAAGGAAAGAAAGGAAAAGAAGCAGAACACTACTGTGCGTAAAATATGCCTTTTGAAACGGTCGTTTTGAAATATGGACGTCCTTTGAATTTTTTGGTCGATATGTGACCCCAGGATTTGTTTTCAGGGCAGGTGTCATTTACAGGCCTGCAATGATTTTGAATATCAACTGACCATTAGCGCTGGGATTAAAGCTGCTGTTGTGTGAAACGGCCACAAGGTGGCAGCAGTTCACCCTTACCAAATCTGGTTACTAGGGCAAGAGAGCCTCAGTGGAAGTGGTGTTCTAGATAGGAGTTTAGAATGGAATGTGCCAGGAGAAAGCCCCTCACGTTCGTCTCCCTACTTCTTGTTCGTGTTTTTAATTTAATTTTTTATTTTTTATTACAGCAAGTTTGATTACAATGTTTGGCTTCTTGTAGGTGTGGAAGATGTGGTTCTTTTACACATATACAGATGACTGTTCTTCCTGGGATCCTTTTCCCATGTACGTTATGACAGAATGTTGAGTAGTCCTCTCTTGGTATTCTGTAGGTCTTTGGTGATTATATATGTCACCTGTGTTTGTATATGTCTGTTAACCCCGATATCGTAATGAAACCAATCCTCACACATTTCCATTGGTGAACCATAAGTTTGTTTAATGAATCTGTGATTGCCCTTCTCCGTGGAAATATCTGCCCTGGTATCCATTTTTAGGTAACACCTACAAGTGATATAATATGATATGTGTCTTTCACTTTCTGACTTACTACAAGTCACGTGATTACTTCTAGACTCATCTACGGTGCCGCAAATGGCATTGTGTCCTTTTTTCCCTTGGCTTCTCTTCTGCCTTAGCGGGGTCCATTTTCAACAATGTGATTCCCTGAGGGTTGTGGATTAGCTGACCTGGGCAGCCTTACCTTGCCGGCCCGCCCTCCCCAGGTGTGCCTCGTTGAGGTCAATATAAACAGAGCTCCAGGCAGCAATAGCCCCTGAAGCTGTGCCTGACTCCATATTCTCTGCCCCGTCAGCAGTCTCGGGGCTGTGCTGGTGGGAGGGAGTGAGGGGCCACAGCTTTGTGGGTGGCCCGGTGTGAGTGGGGTTCTGCTGGCCTTTCTGCAGGAGTTGCCAGGCTGCCGCCTGTAAAGAAGAGGTTGTGTCACCCATACCTTCCGCTGGAATTTCTCTCCGGACAGAGGTGAGGAAGGAAAAAAGCAGTGGGGGCCGGGACAGGAGGGGTATCTCAGGCAGGGCAATGGAAAGCTTCTGGAAGAGCGCCCGGGGCCAGGACCACCCTGGCTGGCCTGCAGGCACCAAGTTGGCCTGCGTGCTGTCGCTGGTGTGGCTCCACGGTCCTTCCTCTAGGCTTTCAAGCCCTTGTACATATTCAGGTGTTTTACCTGGAAAGGGTGGGAACAGTTCAGCAGCAGCTGGCCTGGGGCTCAGCTCACGTTTACTCAGAGATGCCTCGGCATGGTCCCCCAGCTTTGCAATGAGGACGCTCCTTGCGTGGGGGGTGGGTTGCTGGCTGTATGGGAGATGGTTCCCCACCTCTGACCAATTTCAGAATTGTTTACCACTGGAGCAAGTGCCCTGATAGGGTTTTCCTCTGTATAACTCGTGGGTTCAGGTGTTTTTTTTTTATTTTATGGTTCAAGTTAGATTTTATTCCCCTTTTATGTATTTATAGATATAAGCATGGAAATAATTCATTCCTATAAATACATCTGTGTGACGGGAAGAACTTTTTTCTGTTTTATTTTTAAATTTTATTTTTTAAAATTTTGAAATTTAATTTTATTTATTTATTTTTATACAGCACGTTATTATTAGTTATGTATTTTATGCATATACATGTATACAGGTCAATCCCAAACTCCCAAGTCATCCCACCACCACCACAACACGGTTTCCCACACTTGGTGTCCATACGTTTGTTCTCTACCTCTGTGTCTCTATTTCTTCCCTGAAAACCAGTTCATCTGTACCATTTTTAGGCTCCACATATATGCATTAATATACAATATTTGTTTTCCTCTTTCTGACTTACTTCATTCTGTATGACAGTCTCTCGATCCATCGATGTCTCTACAAATGACCCAGTTTCATTCCTTTTTATGGCCGAGTAATATTCCATTTTATATATGTACCACAACTTTATCCATTCATCTGTCTGTGGGCATTTAGGTTGCTTCCATTACCTGGCTATTGTAAATAGTGCTGCAATAAACATTGTGGTGAATGTGCCTTTTAGATTTACGGTTTTATCTGGGTATATGCCCAGAAGTGGGATTGCTGGATCAGATGGTAATTCTATTTCTAGTTTTTGTAAGGAAACTCCATACTGTTCTCCATAGTGACTGTATCAATTTACATTCCCACCAATAGTGGAAGAGGGCTCCTTTTGTCCACACCCTCCCCAGAATTGGTTGTTTGTAGATTTTCTGATGATGCCGATTCTAACAGGTGTGAGGTGATACCTCATTGTAGTTTTGATTTGCATTTCTCTAATAATTAGTGCTGTTGAGCAGCTTTTCATGGGCGTCTTGGCCATCTCTGTGTCTCGTTTGAAGAAACGTCTCTTTAGATCTTCTGCCCATTTTTGTATTGGGTTGTTTGTTTTTTTAATATTAAGCTGCATGAGCTGTTTATATATATTGGAGATTAAACCTCTGTCCATTGATTCGTCTGCAACGATTTTCGCCCATTCTGAGGGATGCCTTTTTCCATTCCCGTGTTTTTTAACAAAAAAGGAAAGGAAGGAAAAGAAGCAGAACACTAATGTGCGTAAAATATGCCTTTTGAAACGGTCGTTTTGAAATATGGACATCCTTTGAATTTTTTGGTCGATATGTGACCCCAGGATTTGTTTTCAGGGCAGGTGTCATTTACAGGCCTGCAATGATTTTGAATATCAACTGACCATTAGCGCTGGGATTAAAGCTGCTGTTGTGTGAAACGGCCACAAGGTGGCAGCAGTTCACCCTTACCAAATCTGGTTACTAGGGCAAGAGAGCCTCAGTGGAAGTGGTGTTCTAGATAGGAGTTTAGAATGGAATGTGCCAGGAGAAAGCCCCTCACGTTCGTCTCCCTACTTCTTGTTCGTGTTTTTAATTTAATTTTTTATTTTTTATTACAGCAAGTTTGATTACAATGTTTGGCTTCTTGTAGGTGTGGAAGATGTGGTTCTTTTACACATATACAGATGACTGTTCTTCCTGGGATCCTTTTCCCATGTACGTTATGACAGAATGTTGAGTAGTCCTCTCTTGGTATTCTGTAGGTCTTTGGTGATTATATATGTCACCTGTGTTTGTATATGTCTGTTAACCCCGATATCGTAATGAAACCAATCCTCACACCTTTCCATTGGTGAACCATAAGTTTGTTTAATGAATCTGTGATTGCCCTTCTCCGTGGAAATATCTGCCCTGGTATCCATTTTTAGGTAACACCTACAAGTGATATAATATGATATGTGTCTTTCACTTTCTGACTTACTACAAGTCACGTGATTACTTCTAGACTCATCTACGGTGCCGCAAATGGCATTGTGTCCTTTTTTCCCTTGGCTTCTCTTCTGCCTTAGCGGGGTCCATTTTCAACAATGTGATTCCCTGAGGGTTGTGGATTAGCTGACCTGGGCAGCCTTACCTTGCCGGCCCGCCCTCCCCAGGTGTGCCTCGTTGAGGTCAATATAAACAGAGCTCCAGGCAGCAATAGCCCCTGAAGCTGTGCCTGACTCCATATTCTCTGCCCCGTCAGCAGTCTCGGGGCTGTGCTGGTGGGAGGGAGTGAGGGGCCACAGCTTTGTGGGTGGCCCGGTGTGAGTGGGGTTCTGCTGGCCTTTCTGCAGGAGTTGCCAGGCTGCCGCCTGTAAAGAAGAGGTTGTGTCACCCATACCTTCCGCTGGAATTTCTCTCCGGACAGAGGTGAGGAAGGAAAAAAGCAGTGGGGGCCGGGACAGGAGGGGTATCTCAGGCAGGACAATGGAAAGCTTCTGGAAGAGCGCCCGGGGCCAGGACCACCCTGGCTGGCCTGCAGGCACCAAGTTGGCCTGCGTGCTGTCGCTGGTGTGGCTCCACGGTCCTTCCTCTAGGCTTTCAAGCCCTTGTACATATTCAGGTGTTTTACCTGGAAAGGGTGGGAACAGTTCAGCAGCAGCTGGCCTGGGGCTCAGCTCACGTTTACTCAGAGATGCCTCGGCATGGTCCCCCAGCTTTGCAATGAGGACGCTCCTTGCGTGGGGGGTGGGTTGCTGGCTGTATGGGAGATGGTTCCCCACCTCTGACCAATTTCAGAATTGTTTACCACTGGAGCAAGTGCCCTGATAGGGTTTTCCTCTGTATAACTCGTGGGTTCAGGTGTTTTTTTTTATTTTATGGTTCAAGTTAGATTTTATTCCCCTTTTATGTATTTATAGATATAAGCATGGAAATAATTCATTCCTATAAATACATCTGTGTGACGGGAAGAACTTTTTTCTGTTTTATTTTTAAATTTTATTTTTTAAAATTTTGAAATTTAATTTTATTTATTTATTTTTATACAGCACGTTATTATTAGTTATGTATTTTATGCATATACATGTATACAGGTCAATCCCAAACTCCCAAGTCATCCCACCACCACCACAACACGGTTTCCCACACTTGGTGTCCATACGTTTGTTCTCTACCTCTGTGTCTCTATTTCTTCCCTGCAAACCAGTTCATCTGTACCATTTTTAGGCTCCACATATATGCATTAATATACAATATGTGTTTTCCTCTTTCTGACTTACTTCATTCTGTATGACAGTCTCTCGATCCATCGATGTCTCTACAAATGACCCAGTTTCATTCCTTTTTATGGCCGAGTAATATTCCATTTTATATATGTACCACAACTTTATCCATTCATCTGTCTGTGGGCATTTAGGTTGCTTCCATTACCTGGCTATTGTAAATAGTGCTGCAACGAACATTGTGGTGAATGTGCCTTTTTGATTTACGGTTTTCTCTGGGTATATGCCCAGAAGTGGGATTGCTGGATCAGATGGTAATTCTATTTCTAGTTTTTTTAAGGAAACTCCATAGTGACTGTATCAATTTACATTCCCACCAATAGTGGAAGAGGGCTCCTTTTGTCCACACCCTCCCCAGAATTGGTTGTTTGTAGATTTTCTGATGATGCCGATTCTAACAGGTGTGAGGTGATACCTCATTGTAGTTTTGATTTGCATTTCTCTAATAATTAGTGCTGTTGAGCAGCTTTTCATGTGCGTCTTGGCCATCTCTATGTCTCCTTTGAAGAAACGTCTCTTTAGATCTTCTGCCCATTTTTTGGGGGGTTGTTTGTTTTTTTAATATTAAGCTGCATGAGCTGTTTATATATATTGGAGATTAAACCTCTGTCCATTGATTCGTCTGCAACGATTTTCGCCCATTCTGAGGGATGCCTTTTTCCATTCCCGTGTTTTTTAACAAAAAAGGAAAGAAAGGAAAAGAAGCAGAACACTACTGTGCGTAAAATATGCCTTTTGAAACGGTCGTTTTGAAATATGGACGTCCTTTGAATTTTTTGGTCGATATGTGACCCCAGGATTTGTTTTCAGGGCAGGTGTCATTTACAGGCCTGCAATGATTTTGAATATCAACTGACCATTAGCGCTGGGATTAAAGCTGCTGTTGTGTGAAACGGCCACAAGGTGGCAGCAGTTCACCCTTACCAAATCTGGTTACTAGGGCAAGAGAGCCTCAGTGGAAGTGGTGTTCTAGATAGGAGTTTAGAATGGAATGTGCCAGGAGAAAGCCCCTCACGTTCGTCTCCCTACTTCTTGTTCGTGTTTTTAATTTAATTTTTTATTTTTTATTACAGCAAGTTTGATTACAATGTTTGGCTTCTTGTAGGTGTGGAAGATGTGGTTCTTTTACACATATACAGATGACTGTTCTTCCTGGGATCCTTTTCCCATGTACGTTATGACAGAATGTTGAGTAGTCCTCTCTTGGTATTCTGTAGGTCTTTGGTGATTATATATGTCACCTGTGTTTGTATATGTCTGTTAACCCCGATATCGTAATGAAACCAATCCTCACACCTTTCCATTGGTGAACCATAAGTTTGTTTAATGAATCTGTGATTGCCCTTCTCCGTGGAAATATCTGCCCTGGTATCCATTTTTAGGTAACACCTACAAGTGATATAATATGATATGTGTCTTTCACTTTCTGACTTACTACAAGTCACGTGATTACTTCTAGACTCATCTACGGTGCCGCAAATGGCATTGTGTCCTTTTTTCCCTTGGCTTCTCTTCTGCCTTAGCGGGGTCCATTTTCAACAATGTGATTCCCTGAGGGTTGTGGATTAGCTGACCTGGGCAGCCTTACCTTGCCGGCCCGCCCTCCCCAGGTGTGCCTCGTTGAGGTCAATATAAACAGAGCTCCAGGCAGCAATAGCCCCTGAAGCTGTGCCTGACTCCATATTCTCTGCCCCGTCAGCAGTCTCGGGGCTGTGCTGGTGGGAGGGAGTGAGGGGCCACAGCTTTGTGGGTGGCCCGGTGTGAGTGGGGTTCTGCTGGCCTTTCTGCAGGAGTTGCCAGGCTGCCGCCTGTAAAGAAGAGGTTGTGTCACCCATACCTTCCGCTGGAATTTCTCTCCGGACAGAGGTGAGGAAGGAAAAAAGCAGTGGGGGCCGGGACAGGAGGGGTATCTCAGGCAGGACAATGGAAAGCTTCTGGAAGAGCGCCCGGGGCCAGGACCACCCTGGCTGGCCTGCAGGCACCAAGTTGGCCTGCGTGCTGTCGCTGGTGTGGCTCCACGGTCCTTCCTCTAGGCTTTCAAGCCCTTGTACATATTCAGGTGTTTTACCTGGAAAGGGTGGGAACAGTTCAGCAGCAGCTGGCCTGGGGCTCAGCTCACGTTTACTCAGAGATGCCTCGGCATGGTCCCCCAGCTTTGCAATGAGGACGCTCCTTGCGTGGGGGGTGGGTTGCTGGCTGTATGGGAGATGGTTCCCCACCTCTGACCAATTTCAGAATTGTTTACCACTGGAGCAAGTGCCCTGATAGGGTTTTCCTCTGTATAACTCGTGGGTTCAGGTGTTTTTTTTTATTTTATGGTTCAAGTTAGATTTTATTCCCCTTTTATGTATTTATAGATATAAGCATGGAAATAATTCATTCCTATAAATACATCTGTGTGACGGGAAGAACTTTTTTCTGTTTTATTTTTAAATTTTATTTTTTAAAATTTTGAAATTTAATTTTATTTATTTATTTTTATACAGCACGTTATTATTAGTTATGTATTTTATGCATATACATGTATACAGGTCAATCCCAAACTCCCAAGTCATCCCACCACCACCACAACACGGTTTCCCACACTTGGTGTCCATACGTTTGTTCTCTACCTCTGTGTCTCTATTTCTTCCCTGCAAACCAGTTCATCTGTACCATTTTTAGGCTCCACATATATGCATTAATATACAATATGTGTTTTCCTCTTTCTGACTTACTTCATTCTGTATGACAGTCTCTCGATCCATCGATGTCTCTACAAATGACCCAGTTTCATTCCTTTTTATGGCCGAGTAATATTCCATTTTATATATGTACCACAACTTTATCCATTCATCTGTCTGTGGGCATTTAGTTTGCTTCCATTACCTGGCTATTGTAAATAGTGCTGCAACGAACATTGTGGTGAATGTGCCTTTTTGATTTACGGTTTTCTCTGGGTATATGCCCAGAAGTGGGATTGCTGGATCAGATGGTAATTCTATTTCTAGTTTTTTTAAGGAAACTCCATAGTGACTGTATCAATTTACATTCCCACCAATAGTGGAAGAGGGCTCCTTTTGTCCACACCCTCCCCAGAATTGGTTGTTTGTAGATTTTCTGATGATGCCGATTCTAACAGGTGTGAGGTGATACCTCATTGTAGTTTTGATTTGCATTTCTCTAATAATTAGTGCTGTTGAGCAGCTTTTCATGTGCGTCTTGGCCATCTCTATGTCTCCTTTGAAGAAACGTCTCTTTAGATCTTCTGCCCATTTTTTGGGGGGTTGTTTGTTTTTTTAATATTAAGCTGCATGAGCTGTTTATATATATTGGAGATTAAACCTCTGTCCATTGATTCGTCTGCAACGATTTTCGCCCATTCTGAGGGATGCCTTTTTCCATTCCCGTGTTTTTTAACAAAAAAGGAAAGAAAGGAAAAGAAGCAGAACACTACTGTGCGTAAAATATGCCTTTTGAAACGGTCGTTTTGAAATATGGACGTCCTTTGAATTTTTTGGTCGATATGTGACCCCAGGATTTGTTTTCAGGGCAGGTGTCATTTACAGGCCTGCAATGATTTTGAATATCAACTGACCATTAGCGCTGGGATTAAAGCTGCTGTTGTGTGAAACGGCCACAAGGTGGCAGCAGTTCACCCTTACCAAATCTGGTTACTAGGGCAAGAGAGCCTCAGTGGAAGTGGTGTTCTAGATAGGAGTTTAGAATGGAATGTGCCAGGAGAAAGCCCCTCACGTTCGTCTCCCTACTTCTTGTTCGTGTTTTTAATTTAATTTTTTATTTTTTATTACAGCAAGTTTGATTACAATGTTTGGCTTCTTGTAGGTGTGGAAGATGTGGTTCTTTTACACATATACAGATGACTGTTCTTCCTGGGATCCTTTTCCCATGTACGTTATGACAGAATGTTGAGTAGTCCTCTCTTGGTATTCTGTAGGTCTTTGGTGATTATATATGTCACCTGTGTTTGTATATGTCTGTTAACCCCGATATCGTAATGAAACCAATCCTCACACATTTCCATTGGTGAACCATAAGTTTGTTTAATGAATCTGTGATTGCCCTTCTCCGTGGAAATATCTGCCCTGGTATCCATTTTTAGGTAACACCTACAAGTGATATAATATGATATGTGTCTTTCACTTTCTGACTTACTACAAGTCACGTGATTACTTCTAGACTCATCTACGGTGCCGCAAATGGCATTGTGTCCTTTTTTCCCTTGGCTTCTCTTCTGCCTTAGCGGGGTCCATTTTCAACAATGTGATTCCCTGAGGGTTGTGGATTAGCTGACCTGGGCAGCCTTACCTTGCCGGCCCGCCCTCCCCAGGTGTGCCTCGTTGAGGTCAATATAAACAGAGCTCCAGGCAGCAATAGCCCCTGAAGCTGTGCCTGACTCCATATTCTCTGCCCCGTCAGCAGTCTCGGGGCTGTGCTGGTGGGAGGGAGTGAGGGGCCACAGCTTTGTGGGTGGCCCGGTGTGAGTGGGGTTCTGCTGGCCTTTCTGCAGGAGTTGCCAGGCTGCCGCCTGTAAAGAAGAGGTTGTGTCACCCATACCTTCCGCTGGAATTTCTCTCCGGACAGAGGTGAGGAAGGAAAAAAGCAGTGGGGGCCGGGACAGGAGGGGTATCTCAGGCAGGGCAATGGAAAGCTTCTGGAAGAGCGCCCGGGGCCAGGACCACCCTGGCTGGCCTGCAGGCACCAAGTTGGCCTGCGTGCTGTCGCTGGTGTGGCTCCACGGTCCTTCCTCTAGGCTTTCAAGCCCTTGTACATATTCAGGTGTTTTACCTGGAAAGGGTGGGAACAGTTCAGCAGCAGCTGGCCTGGGGCTCAGCTCACGTTTACTCAGAGATGCCTCGGCATGGTCCCCCAGCTTTGCAATGAGGACGCTCCTTGCGTGGGGGGTGGGTTGCTGGCTGTATGGGAGATGGTTCCCCACCTCTGACCAATTTCAGAATTGTTTACCACTGGAGCAAGTGCCCTGATAGGGTTTTCCTCTGTATAACTCGTGGGTTCAGGTGTTTTTTTTTTATTTTATGGTTCAAGTTAGATTTTATTCCCCTTTTATGTATTTATAGATATAAGCATGGAAATAATTCATTCCTATAAATACATCTGTGTGACGGGAAGAACTTTTTTCTGTTTTATTTTTAAATTTTATTTTTTAAAATTTTGAAATTTAATTTTATTTATTTATTTTTATACAGCACGTTATTATTAGTTATGTATTTTATGCATATACATGTATACAGGTCAATCCCAAACTCCCAAGTCATCCCACCACCACCACAACACGGTTTCCCACACTTGGTGTCCATACGTTTGTTCTCTACCTCTGTGTCTCTATTTCTTCCCTGAAAACCAGTTCATCTGTACCATTTTTAGGCTCCACATATATGCATTAATATACAATATTTGTTTTCCTCTTTCTGACTTACTTCATTCTGTATGACAGTCTCTCGATCCATCGATGTCTCTACAAATGACCCAGTTTCATTCCTTTTTATGGCCGAGTAATATTCCATTTTATATATGTACCACAACTTTATCCATTCATCTGTCTGTGGGCATTTAGGTTGCTTCCATTACCTGGCTATTGTAAATAGTGCTGCAATAAACATTGTGGTGAATGTGCCTTTTAGATTTACGGTTTTATCTGGGTATATGCCCAGAAGTGGGATTGCTGGATCAGATGGTAATTCTATTTCTAGTTTTTGTAAGGAAACTCCATACTGTTCTCCATAGTGACTGTATCAATTTACATTCCCACCAATAGTGGAAGAGGGCTCCTTTTGTCCACACCCTCCCCAGAATTGGTTGTTTGTAGATTTTCTGATGATGCCGATTCTAACAGGTGTGAGGTGATACCTCATTGTAGTTTTGATTTGCATTTCTCTAATAATTAGTGCTGTTGAGCAGCTTTTCATGGGCGTCTTGGCCATCTCTGTGTCTCGTTTGAAGAAACGTCTCTTTAGATCTTCTGCCCATTTTTGTATTGGGTTGTTTGTTTTTTTAATATTAAGCTGCATGAGCTGTTTATATATATTGGAGATTAAACCTCTGTCCATTGATTCGTCTGCAACGATTTTCGCCCATTCTGAGGGATGCCTTTTTCCATTCCCGTGTTTTTTAACAAAAAAGGAAAGGAAGGAAAAGAAGCAGAACACTAATGTGCGTAAAATATGCCTTTTGAAACGGTCGTTTTGAAATATGGACATCCTTTGAATTTTTTGGTCGATATGTGACCCCAGGATTTGTTTTCAGGGCAGGTGTCATTTACAGGCCTGCAATGATTTTGAATATCAACTGACCATTAGCGCTGGGATTAAAGCTGCTGTTGTGTGAAACGGCCACAAGGTGGCAGCAGTTCACCCTTACCAAATCTGGTTACTAGGGCAAGAGAGCCTCAGTGGAAGTGGTGTTCTAGATAGGAGTTTAGAATGGAATGTGCCAGGAGAAAGCCCCTCACGTTCGTCTCCCTACTTCTTGTTCGTGTTTTTAATTTAATTTTTTATTTTTTATTACAGCAAGTTTGATTACAATGTTTGGCTTCTTGTAGGTGTGGAAGATGTGGTTCTTTTACACATATACAGATGACTGTTCTTCCTGGGATCCTTTTCCCATGTACGTTATGACAGAATGTTGAGTAGTCCTCTCTTGGTATTCTGTAGGTCTTTGGTGATTATATATGTCACCTGTGTTTGTATATGTCTGTTAACCCCGATATCGTAATGAAACCAATCCTCACACCTTTCCATTGGTGAACCATAAGTTTGTTTAATGAATCTGTGATTGCCCTTCTCCGTGGAAATATCTGCCCTGGTATCCATTTTTAGGTAACACCTACAAGTGATATAATATGATATGTGTCTTTCACTTTCTGACTTACTACAAGTCACGTGATTACTTCTAGACTCATCTACGGTGCCGCAAATGGCATTGTGTCCTTTTTTCCCTTGGCTTCTCTTCTGCCTTAGCGGGGTCCATTTTCAACAATGTGATTCCCTGAGGGTTGTGGATTAGCTGACCTGGGCAGCCTTACCTTGCCGGCCCGCCCTCCCCAGGTGTGCCTCGTTGAGGTCAATATAAACAGAGCTCCAGGCAGCAATAGCCCCTGAAGCTGTGCCTGACTCCATATTCTCTGCCCCGTCAGCAGTCTCGGGGCTGTGCTGGTGGGAGGGAGTGAGGGGCCACAGCTTTGTGGGTGGCCCGGTGTGAGTGGGGTTCTGCTGGCCTTTCTGCAGGAGTTGCCAGGCTGCCGCCTGTAAAGAAGAGGTTGTGTCACCCATACCTTCCGCTGGAATTTCTCTCCGGACAGAGGTGAGGAAGGAAAAAAGCAGTGGGGGCCGGGACAGGAGGGGTATCTCAGGCAGGACAATGGAAAGCTTCTGGAAGAGCGCCCGGGGCCAGGACCACCCTGGCTGGCCTGCAGGCACCAAGTTGGCCTGCGTGCTGTCGCTGGTGTGGCTCCACGGTCCTTCCTCTAGGCTTTCAAGCCCTTGTACATATTCAGGTGTTTTACCTGGAAAGGGTGGGAACAGTTCAGCAGCAGCTGGCCTGGGGCTCAGCTCACGTTTACTCAGAGATGCCTCGGCATGGTCCCCCAGCTTTGCAATGAGGACGCTCCTTGCGTGGGGGGTGGGTTGCTGGCTGTATGGGAGATGGTTCCCCACCTCTGACCAATTTCAGAATTGTTTACCACTGGAGCAAGTGCCCTGATAGGGTTTTCCTCTGTATAACTCGTGGGTTCAGGTGTTTTTTTTTTATTTTATGGTTCAAGTTAGATTTTATTCCCCTTTTATGTATTTATAGATATAAGCATGGAAATAATTCATTCCTATAAATACATCTGTGTGACGGGAAGAACTTTTTTCTGTTTTATTTTTAAATTTTATTTTTTAAAATTTTGAAATTTAATTTTATTTATTTATTTTTATACAGCACGTTATTATTAGTTATGTATTTTATGCATATACATGTATACAGGTCAATCCCAAACTCCCAAGTCATCCCACCACCACCACAACACGGTTTCCCACACTTGGTGTCCATACGTTTGTTCTCTACCTCTGTGTCTCTATTTCTTCCCTGCAAACCAGTTCATCTGTACCATTTTTAGGCTCCACATATATGCATTAATATACAATATTTGTTTTCCTCTTTCTGACTTACTTCATTCTGTATGACAGTCTCTCGATCCATCGATGTCTCTACAAATGACCCAGTTTCATTCCTTTTTATGGCCGAGTAATATTCCATTTTATATATGTATCACAACTTTATCCATTCATCTGTCTGTGGGCATTTAGGTTGCTTCCATTACCTGGCTATTGTAAATAGTGCTGCAACGAACATTGTGGTGAATGTGCCTTTTTGATTTACGGTTTTCTCTGGGTATATGCCCAGAAGTGGGATTGCTGGATCAGATGGTAATTCTATTTCTAGTTTTTTTAAGGAAACTCCATAGTGACTGTATCAATTTACATTCCCACCAATAGTGGAAGAGGGCTCCTTTTGTCCACACCCTCCCCAGAATTGGTTGTTTGTAGATTTTCTGATGATGCCGATTCTAACAGGTGTGAGGTGATACCTCATTGTAGTTTTGATTTGCATTTCTCTAATAATTAGTGCTGTTGAGCAGCTTTTCATGTGCGTCTTGGCCATCTCTATGTCTCCTTTGAAGAAACGTCTCTTTAGATCTTCTGCCCATTTTTTTGGGGGTTGTTTGTTTTTTTAATATTAAGCTGCATGAGCTGTTTATATATATTGGAGATTAAACCTCTGTCCATTGATTCGTCTGCAACGATTTTCGCCCATTCTGAGGGATGCCTTTTTCCATTCCCGTGTTTTTTAACAAAAAAGGAAAGAAAGGAAAAGAAGCAGAACACTAATGTGCGTAAAATATGCCTTTTGAAACGGTCGTTTTGAAATATGGACGTCCTTTGAATTTTTTGGTCGATATGTGACCCCAGGATTTGTTTTCAGGGCAGGTGTCATTTACAGGCCTGCAATGATTTTGAATATCAACTGACCATTAGCGCTGGGATTAAAGCTGCTGTTGTGTGAAACGGCCACAAGGTGGCAGCAGTTCACCCTTACCAAATCTGGTTACTAGGGCAAGAGAGCCTCAGTGGAAGTGGTGTTCTAGATAGGAGTTTAGAATGGAATGTGCCAGGAGAAAGCCCCTCACGTTCGTCTCCCTACTTCTTGTTCGTGTTTTTAATTTAATTTTTTATTTTTTATTACAGCAAGTTTGATTACAATGTTTGGCTTCTTGTAGGTGTGGAAGATGTGGTTCTTTTACACATATACAGATGACTGTTCTTCCTGGGATCCTTTTCCCATGTACGTTATGACAGAATGTTGAGTAGTCCTCTCTTGGTATTCTGTAGGTCTTTGGTGATTATATATGTCACCTGTGTTTGTATATGTCTGTTAACCCCGATATCGTAATGAAACCAATCCTCACACCTTTCCATTGGTGAACCATAAGTTTGTTTAATGAATCTGTGATTGCCCTTCTCCGTGGAAATATCTGCCCTGGTATCCATTTTTAGGTAACACCTACAAGTGATATGATATGATATGTGTCTTTCACTTTCTGACTTACTACAAGTCACGTGATTACTTCTAGACTCATCTACGGTGCCGCAAATGGCATTGTGTCCTTTTTTCCCTTGGCTTCTCTTCTGCCTTAGCGGGGTCCATTTTCAACAATGTGATTCCCTGAGGGTTGTGGATTAGCTGACCTGGGCAGCCTTACCTTGCCGGCCCGCCCTCCCCAGGTGTGCCTCGTTGAGGTCAATATAAACAGAGCTCCAGGCAGCAATAGCCCCTGAAGCTGTGCCTGACTCCATATTCTCTGCCCCGTCAGCAGTCTCGGGGCTGTGCTGGTGGGAGGGAGTGAGGGGCCACAGCTTTGTGGGTGGCCCGGTGTGAGTGGGGTTCTGCTGGCCTTTCTGCAGGAGTTGCCAGGCTGCCGCCTGTAAAGAAGAGGTTGTGTCACCCATACCTTCCGCTGGAATTTCTCTCCGGACAGAGGTGAGGAAGGAAAAAAGCAGTGGGGGCCGGGACAGGAGGGGTATCTCAGGCAGGACAATGGAAAGCTTCTGGAAGAGCGCCCGGGGCCAGGACCACCCTGGCTGGCCTGCAGGCACCAAGTTGGCCTGCGTGCTGTCGCTGGTGTGGCTCCACGGTCCTTCCTCTAGGCTTTCAAGCCCTTGTACATATTCAGGTGTTTTACCTGGAAAGGGTGGGAACAGTTCAGCAGCAGCTGGCCTGGGGCTCAGCTCACGTTTACTCAGAGATGCCTCGGCATGGTCCCCCAGCTTTGCAATGAGGACGCTCCTTGCGTGGGGGGTGGGTTGCTGGCTGTATGGGAGATGGTTCCCCACCTCTGACCAATTTCAGAATTGTTTACCACTGGAGCAAGTGCCCTGATAGGGTTTTCCTCTGTATAACTCGTGGGTTCAGGTGTTTTTTTTTTATTTTATGGTTCAAGTTAGATTTTATTCCCCTTTTATGTATTTATAGATATAAGCATGGAAATAATTCATTCCTATAAATACATCTGTGTGACGGGAAGAACTTTTTTCTGTTTTATTTTTAAATTTTATTTTTTAAAATTTTGAAATTTAATTTTATTTATTTATTTTTATACAGCACGTTATTATTAGTTATGTATTTTATGCATATACATGTATACAGGTCAATCCCAAACTCCCAAGTCATCCCACCACCACCACAACACGGTTTCCCACACTTGGTGTCCATACGTTTGTTCTCTACCTCTGTGTCTCTATTTCTTCCCTGCAAACCAGTTCATCTGTACCATTTTTAGGCTCCACATATATGCATTAATATACAATATGTGTTTTCCTCTTTCTGACTTACTTCATTCTGTATGACAGTCTCTCGATCCATCGATGTCTCTACAAATGACCCAGTTTCATTCCTTTTTATGGCCGAGTAATATTCCATTTTATATATGTACCACAACTTTATCCATTCATCTGTCTGTGGGCATTTAGGTTGCTTCCATTACCTGGCTATTGTAAATAGTGCTGCAACGAACATTGTGGTGAATGTGCCTTTTTGATTTACGGTTTTCTCTGGGTATATGCCCAGAAGTGGGATTGCTGGATCAGATGGTAATTCTATTTCTAGTTTTTTTAAGGAAACTCCATAGTGACTGTATCAATTTACATTCCCACCAATAGTGGAAGAGGGCTCCTTTTGTCCACACCCTCCCCAGAATTGGTTGTTTGTAGATTTTCTGATGATGCCGATTCTAACAGGTGTGAGGTGATACCTCATTGTAGTTTTGATTTGCATTTCTCTAATAATTAGTGCTGTTGAGCAGCTTTTCATGTGCGTCTTGGCCATCTCTATGTCTCCTTTGAAGAAACGTCTCTTTAGATCTTCTGCCCATTTTTTGGGGGGTTGTTTGTTTTTTTAATATTAAGCTGCATGAGCTGTTTATATATATTGGAGATTAAACCTCTGTCCATTGATTCGTCTGCAACGATTTTCGCCCATTCTGAGGGATGCCTTTTTCCATTCCCGTGTTTTTTAACAAAAAAGGAAAGAAAGGAAAAGAAGCAGAACACTACTGTGCGTAAAATATGCCTTTTGAAACGGTCGTTTTGAAATATGGACGTCCTTTGAATTTTTTGGTCGATATGTGACCCCAGGATTTGTTTTCAGGGCAGGTGTCATTTACAGGCCTGCAATGATTTTGAATATCAACTGACCATTAGCGCTGGGATTAAAGCTGCTGTTGTGTGAAACGGCCACAAGGTGGCAGCAGTTCACCCTTACCAAATCTGGTTACTAGGGCAAGAGAGCCTCAGTGGAAGTGGTGTTCTAGATAGGAGTTTAGAATGGAATGTGCCAGGAGAAAGCCCCTCACGTTCGTCTCCCTACTTCTTGTTCGTGTTTTTAATTTAATTTTTTATTTTTTATTACAGCAAGTTTGATTACAATGTTTGGCTTCTTGTAGGTGTGGAAGATGTGGTTCTTTTACACATATACAGATGACTGTTCTTCCTGGGATCCTTTTCCCATGTACGTTATGACAGAATGTTGAGTAGTCCTCTCTTGGTATTCTGTAGGTCTTTGGTGATTATATATGTCACCTGTGTTTGTATATGTCTGTTAACCCCGATATCGTAATGAAACCAATCCTCACACCTTTCCATTGGTGAACCATAAGTTTGTTTAATGAATCTGTGATTGCCCTTCTCCGTGGAAATATCTGCCCTGGTATCCATTTTTAGGTAACACCTACAAGTGATATAATATGATATGTGTCTTTCACTTTCTGACTTACTACAAGTCACGTGATTACTTCTAGACTCATCTACGGTGCCGCAAATGGCATTGTGTCCTTTTTTCCCTTGGCTTCTCTTCTGCCTTAGCGGGGTCCATTTTCAACAATGTGATTCCCTGAGGGTTGTGGATTAGCTGACCTGGGCAGCCTTACCTTGCCGGCCCGCCCTCCCCAGGTGTGCCTCGTTGAGGTCAATATAAACAGAGCTCCAGGCAGCAATAGCCCCTGAAGCTGTGCCTGACTCCATATTCTCTGCCCCGTCAGCAGTCTCGGGGCTGTGCTGGTGGGAGGGAGTGAGGGGCCACAGCTTTGTGGGTGGCCCGGTGTGAGTGGGGTTCTGCTGGCCTTTCTGCAGGAGTTGCCAGGCTGCCGCCTGTAAAGAAGAGGTTGTGTCACCCATACCTTCCGCTGGAATTTCTCTCCGGACAGAGGTGAGGAAGGAAAAAAGCAGTGGGGGCCGGGACAGGAGGGGTATCTCAGGCAGGACAATGGAAAGCTTCTGGAAGAGCGCCCGGGGCCAGGACCACCCTGGCTGGCCTGCAGGCACCAAGTTGGCCTGCGTGCTGTCGCTGGTGTGGCTCCACGGTCCTTCCTCTAGGCTTTCAAGCCCTTGTACATATTCAGGTGTTTTACCTGGAAAGGGTGGGAACAGTTCAGCAGCAGCTGGCCTGGGGCTCAGCTCACGTTTACTCAGAGATGCCTCGGCATGGTCCCCCAGCTTTGCAATGAGGACGCTCCTTGCGTGGGGGGTGGGTTGCTGGCTGTATGGGAGATGGTTCCCCACCTCTGACCAATTTCAGAATTGTTTACCACTGGAGCAAGTGCCCTGATAGGGTTTTCCTCTGTATAACTCGTGGGTTCAGGTGTTTTTTTTTTATTTTATGGTTCAAGTTAGATTTTATTCCCCTTTTATGTATTTATAGATATAAGCATGGAAATAATTCATTCCTATAAATACATCTGTGTGACGGGAAGAACTTTTTTCTGTTTTATTTTTAAATTTTATTTTTTAAAATTTTGAAATTTAATTTTATTTATTTATTTTTATACAGCACGTTATTATTAGTTATGTATTTTATGCATATACATGTATACAGGTCAATCCCAAACTCCCAAGTCATCCCACCACCACCACAACACGGTTTCCCACACTTGGTGTCCATACGTTTGTTCTCTACCTCTGTGTCTCTATTTCTTCCCTGCAAACCAGTTCATCTGTACCATTTTTAGGCTCCACATATATGCATTAATATACAATATGTGTTTTCCTCTTTCTGACTTACTTCATTCTGTATGACAGTCTCTCGATCCATCGATGTCTCTACAAATGACCCAGTTTCATTCCTTTTTATGGCCGAGTAATATTCCATTTTATATATGTACCACAACTTTATCCATTCATCTGTCTGTGGGCATTTAGGTTGCTTCCATTACCTGGCTATTGTAAATAGTGCTGCAACGAACATTGTGGTGAATGTGCCTTTTTGATTTACGGTTTTCTCTGGGTATATGCCCAGAAGTGGGATTGCTGGATCAGATGGTAATTCTATTTCTAGTTTTTTTAAGGAAACTCCATAGTGACTGTATCAATTTACATTCCCACCAATAGTGGAAGAGGGCTCCTTTTGTCCACACCCTCCCCAGAATTGGTTGTTTGTAGATTTTCTGATGATGCCGATTCTAACAGGTGTGAGGTGATACCTCATTGTAGTTTTGATTTGCATTTCTCTAATAATTAGTGCTGTTGAGCAGCTTTTCATGTGCGTCTTGGCCATCTCTATGTCTCCTTTGAAGAAACGTCTCTTTAGATCTTCTGCCCATTTTTTGGGGGGTTGTTTGTTTTTTTAATATTAAGCTGCATGAGCTGTTTATATATATTGGAGATTAAACCTCTGTCCATTGATTCGTCTGCAACGATTTTCGCCCATTCTGAGGGATGCCTTTTTCCATTCCCGTGTTTTTTAACAAAAAAGGAAAGAAAGGAAAAGAAGCAGAACACTACTGTGCGTAAAATATGCCTTTTGAAACGGTCGTTTTGAAATATGGACGTCCTTTGAATTTTTTGGTCGATATGTGACCCCAGGATTTGTTTTCAGGGCAGGTGTCATTTACAGGCCTGCAATGATTTTGAATATCAACTGACCATTAGCGCTGGGATTAAAGCTGCTGTTGTGTGAAACGGCCACAAGGTGGCAGCAGTTCACCCTTACCAAATCTGGTTACTAGGGCAAGAGAGCCTCAGTGGAAGTGGTGTTCTAGATAGGAGTTTAGAATGGAATGTGCCAGGAGAAAGCCCCTCACGTTCGTCTCCCTACTTCTTGTTCGTGTTTTTAATTTAATTTTTTATTTTTTATTACAGCAAGTTTGATTACAATGTTTGGCTTCTTGTAGGTGTGGAAGATGTGGTTCTTTTACACATATACAGATGACTGTTCTTCCTGGGATCCTTTTCCCATGTACGTTATGACAGAATGTTGAGTAGTCCTCTCTTGGTATTCTGTAGGTCTTTGGTGATTATATATGTCACCTGTGTTTGTATATGTCTGTTAACCCCGATATCGTAATGAAACCAATCCTCACACCTTTCCATTGGTGAACCATAAGTTTGTTTAATGAATCTGTGATTGCCCTTCTCCGTGGAAATATCTGCCCTGGTATCCATTTTTAGGTAACACCTACAAGTGATATAATATGATATGTGTCTTTCACTTTCTGACTTACTACAAGTCACGTGATTACTTCTAGACTCATCTACGGTGCCGCAAATGGCATTGTGTCCTTTTTTCCCTTGGCTTCTCTTCTGCCTTAGCGGGGTCCATTTTCAACAATGTGATTCCCTGAGGGTTGTGGATTAGCTGACCTGGGCAGCCTTACCTTGCCGGCCCGCCCTCCCCAGGTGTGCCTCGTTGAGGTCAATATAAACAGAGCTCCAGGCAGCAATAGCCCCTGAAGCTGTGCCTGACTCCATATTCTCTGCCCCGTCAGCAGTCTCGGGGCTGTGCTGGTGGGAGGGAGTGAGGGGCCACAGCTTTGTGGGTGGCCCGGTGTGAGTGGGGTTCTGCTGGCCTTTCTGCAGGAGTTGCCAGGCTGCCGCCTGTAAAGAAGAGGTTGTGTCACCCATACCTTCCGCTGGAATTTCTCTCCGGACAGAGGTGAGGAAGGAAAAAAGCAGTGGGGGCCGGGACAGGAGGGGTATCTCAGGCAGGACAATGGAAAGCTTCTGGAAGAGCGCCCGGGGCCAGGACCACCCTGGCTGGCCTGCAGGCACCAAGTTGGCCTGCGTGCTGTCGCTGGTGTGGCTCCACGGTCCTTCCTCTAGGCTTTCAAGCCCTTGTACATATTCAGGTGTTTTACCTGGAAAGGGTGGGAACAGTTCAGCAGCAGCTGGCCTGGGGCTCAGCTCACGTTTACTCAGAGATGCCTCGGCATGGTCCCCCAGCTTTGCAATGAGGACGCTCCTTGCGTGGGGGGTGGGTTGCTGGCTGTATGGGAGATGGTTCCCCACCTCTGACCAATTTCAGAATTGTTTACCACTGGAGCAAGTGCCCTGATAGGGTTTTCCTCTGTATAACTCGTGGGTTCAGGTGTTTTTTTTTTTATTTTATGGTTCAAGTTAGATTTTATTCCCCTTTTATGTATTTATAGATATAAGCATGGAAATAATTCATTCCTATAAATACATCTGTGTGACGGGAAGAACTTTTTTCTGTTTTATTTTTAAATTTTATTTTTTAAAATTTTGAAATTTAATTTTATTTATTTATTTTTATACAGCACGTTATTATTAGTTATGTATTTTATGCATATACATGTATACAGGTCAATCCCAAACTCCCAAGTCATCCCACCACCACCACAACACGGTTTCCCACACTTGGTGTCCATACGTTTGTTCTCTACCTCTGTGTCTCTATTTCTTCCCTGCAAACCAGTTCATCTGTACCATTTTTAGGCTCCACATATATGCATTAATATACAATATGTGTTTTCCTCTTTCTGACTTACTTCATTCTGTATGACAGTCTCTCGATCCATCGATGTCTCTACAAATGACCCAGTTTCATTCCTTTTTATGGCCGAGTAATATTCCATTTTATATATGTACCACAACTTTATCCATTCATCTGTCTGTGGGCATTTAGGTTGCTTCCATTACCTGGCTATTGTAAATAGTGCTGCAACGAACATTGTGGTGAATGTGCCTTTTTGATTTACGGTTTTCTCTGGGTATATGCCCAGAAGTGGGATTGCTGGATCAGATGGTAATTCTATTTCTAGTTTTTTTAAGGAAACTCCATAGTGACTGTATCAATTTACATTCCCACCAATAGTGGAAGAGGGCTCCTTTTGTCCACACCCTCCCCAGAATTGGTTGTTTGTAGATTTTCTGATGATGCCGATTCTAACAGGTGTGAGGTGATACCTCATTGTAGTTTTGATTTGCATTTCTCTAATAATTAGTGCTGTTGAGCAGCTTTTCATGTGCGTCTTGGCCATCTCTATGTCTCCTTTGAAGAAACGTCTCTTTAGATCTTCTGCCCATTTTTTTGGGGGTTGTTTGTTTTTTTTAATATTAAGCTGCATGAGCTGTTTATATATATTGGAGATTAAACCTCTGTCCATTGATTCGTCTGCAACGATTTTCGCCCATTCTGAGGGATGCCTTTTTCCATTCCCGTGTTTTTTAACAAAAAAGGAAAGAAAGGAAAAGAAGCAGAACACTACTGTGCGTAAAATATGCCTTTTGAAACGGTCGTTTTGAAATATGGACGTCCTTTGAATTTTTTGGTCGATATGTGACCCCAGGATTTGTTTTCAGGGCAGGTGTCATTTACAGGCCTGCAATGATTTTGAATATCAACTGACCATTAGCGCTGGGATTAAAGCTGCTGTTGTGTGAAACGGCCACAAGGTGGCAGCAGTTCACCCTTACCAAATCTGGTTACTAGGGCAAGAGAGCCTCAGTGGAAGTGGTGTTCTAGATAGGAGTTTAGAATGGAATGTGCCAGGAGAAAGCCCCTCACGTTCGTCTCCCTACTTCTTGTTCGTGTTTTTAATTTAATTTTTTATTTTTTATTACAGCAAGTTTGATTACAATGTTTGGCTTCTTGTAGGTGTGGAAGATGTGGTTCTTTTACACATATACAGATGACTGTTCTTCCTGGGATCCTTTTCCCATGTACGTTATGACAGAATGTTGAGTAGTCCTCTCTTGGTATTCTGTAGGTCTTTGGTGATTATATATGTCACCTGTGTTTGTATATGTCTGTTAACCCCGATATCGTAATGAAACCAATCCTCACACCTTTCCATTGGTGAACCATAAGTTTGTTTAATGAATCTGTGATTGCCCTTCTCCGTGGAAATATCTGCCCTGGTATCCATTTTTAGGTAACACCTACAAGTGATATAATATGATATGTGTCTTTCACTTTCTGACTTACTACAAGTCACGTGATTACTTCTAGACTCATCTACGGTGCCGCAAATGGCATTGTGTCCTTTTTTCCCTTGGCTTCTCTTCTGCCTTAGCGGGGTCCATTTTCAACAATGTGATTCCCTGAGGGTTGTGGATTAGCTGACCTGGGCAGCCTTACCTTGCCGGCCCGCCCTCCCCAGGTGTGCCTCGTTGAGGTCAATATAAACAGAGCTCCAGGCAGCAATAGCCCCTGAAGCTGTGCCTGACTCCATATTCTCTGCCCCGTCAGCAGTCTCGGGGCTGTGCTGGTGGGAGGGAGTGAGGGGCCACAGCTTTGTGGGTGGCCCGGTGTGAGTGGGGTTCTGCTGGCCTTTCTGCAGGAGTTGCCAGGCTGCCGCCTGTAAAGAAGAGGTTGTGTCACCCATACCTTCCGCTGGAATTTCTCTCCGGACAGAGGTGAGGAAGGAAAAAAGCAGTGGGGGCCGGGACAGGAGGGGTATCTCAGGCAGGACAATGGAAAGCTTCTGGAAGAGCGCCCGGGGCCAGGACCACCCTGGCTGGCCTGCAGGCACCAAGTTGGCCTGCGTGCTGTCGCTGGTGTGGCTCCAAGGTCCTTCCTCTAGGCTTTCAAGCCCTTGTACATATTCAGGTGTTTTACCTGGAAAGGGTGGGAACAGTTCAGCAGCAGCTGGCCTGGGGCTCAGCTCACGTTTACTCAGAGATGCCTCGGCATGGTCCCCCAGCTTTGCAATGAGGACGCTCCTTGCGTGGGGGGTGGGTTGCTGGCTGTATGGGAGATGGTTCCCCACCTCTGACCAATTTCAGAATTGTTTACCACTGGAGCAAGTGCCCTGATAGGGTTTTCCTCTGTATAACTCGTGGGTTCAGGTGTTTTTTTTTTTATTTTATGGTTCAAGTTAGATTTTATTCCCCTTTTATGTATTTATAGATATAAGCATGGAAATAATTCATTCCTATAAATACATCTGTGTGACGGGAAGAACTTTTTTCTGTTTTATTTTTAAATTTTATTTTTTAAAATTTTGAAATTTAATTTTATTTATTTATTTTTATACAGCACGTTATTATTAGTTATGTATTTTATGCATATACATGTATACAGGTCAATCCCAAACTCCCAAGTCATCCCACCACCACCACAACACGGTTTCCCACACTTGGTGTCCATACGTTTGTTCTCTACCTCTGTGTCTCTATTTCTTCCCTGCAAACCAGTTCATCTGTACCATTTTTAGGCTCCACATATATGCATTAATATACAATATGTGTTTTCCTCTTTCTGACTTACTTCATTCTGTATGACAGTCTCTCGATCCATCGATGTCTCTACAAATGACCCAGTTTCATTCCTTTTTATGGCCGAGTAATATTCCATTTTATATATGTACCACAACTTTATCCATTCATCTGTCTGTGGGCATTTAGGTTGCTTCCATTACCTGGCTATTGTAAATAGTGCTGCAACGAACATTGTGGTGAATGTGCCTTTTTGATTTACGGTTTTCTCTGGGTATATGCCCAGAAGTGGGATTGCTGGATCAGATGGTAATTCTATTTCTAGTTTTTTTAAGGAAACTCCATAGTGACTGTATCAATTTACATTCCCACCAATAGTGGAAGAGGGCTCCTTTTGTCCACACCCTCCCCAGAATTGGTTGTTTGTAGATTTTCTGATGATGCCGATTCTAACAGGTGTGAGGTGATACCTCATTGTAGTTTTGATTTGCATTTCTCTAATAATTAGTGCTGTTGAGCAGCTTTTCATGTGCGTCTTGGCCATCTCTATGTCTCCTTTGAAGAAACGTCTCTTTAGATCTTCTGCCCATTTTTTTGGGGGTTGTTTGTTTTTTTTAATATTAAGCTGCATGAGCTGTTTATATATATTGGAGATTAAACCTCTGTCCATTGATTCGTCTGCAACGATTTTCGCCCATTCTGAGGGATGCCTTTTTCCATTCCCGTGTTTTTTAACAAAAAAGGAAAGAAAGGAAAAGAAGCAGAACACTACTGTGCGTAAAATATGCCTTTTGAAACGGTCGTTTTGAAATATGGACGTCCTTTGAATTTTTTGGTCGATATGTGACCCCAGGATTTGTTTTCAGGGCAGGTGTCATTTACAGGCCTGCAATGATTTTGAATATCAACTGACCATTAGCGCTGGGATTAAAGCTGCTGTTGTGTGAAACGGCCACAAGGTGGCAGCAGTTCACCCTTACCAAATCTGGTTACTAGGGCAAGAGAGCCTCAGTGGAAGTGGTGTTCTAGATAGGAGTTTAGAATGGAATGTGCCAGGAGAAAGCCCCTCACGTTCGTCTCCCTACTTCTTGTTCGTGTTTTTAATTTAATTTTTTATTTTTTATTACAGCAAGTTTGATTACAATGTTTGGCTTCTTGTAGGTGTGGAAGATGTGGTTCTTTTACACATATACAGATGACTGTTCTTCCTGGGATCCTTTTCCCATGTACGTTATGACAGAATGTTGAGTAGTCCTCTCTTGGTATTCTGTAGGTCTTTGGTGATTATATATGTCACCTGTGTTTGTATATGTCTGTTAACCCCGATATCGTAATGAAACCAATCCTCACACCTTTCCATTGGTGAACCATAAGTTTGTTTAATGAATCTGTGATTGCCCTTCTCCGTGGAAATATCTGCCCTGGTATCCATTTTTAGGTAACACCTACAAGTGATATAATATGATATGTGTCTTTCACTTTCTGACTTACTACAAGTCACGTGATTACTTCTAGACTCATCTACGGTGCCGCAAATGGCATTGTGTCCTTTTTTCCCTTGGCTTCTCTTCTGCCTTAGCGGGGTCCATTTTCAACAATGTGATTCCCTGAGGGTTGTGGATTAGCTGACCTGGGCAGCCTTACCTGGCCGGCCCGCCCTCCCCAGGTTTGCCTCGTTGAGGTCAATATAAACAGAGCTCCAGGCAGCAATAGCCCCTGAAGCTGTGCCTGACTCCATATTCTCTGCCCCGTCAGCAGTCTCGGGGCTGTGCTGGTGGGAGGGAGTGAGGGGCCACAGCTTTGTGGGTGGCCCGGTGTGAGTGGGGTTCTGCTGGCCTTTCTGCAGGAGTTGCCAGGCTGCCGCCTGTAAAGAAGAGGTTGTGTCACCCATACCTTCCGCTGGAATTTCTCTCCGGACAGAGGTGAGGAAGGAAAAAAGCAGTGGGGGCCGGGACAGGAGGGGTATCTCAGGCAGGACAATGGAAAGCTTCTGGAAGAGCGCCCGGGGCCAGGACCACCCTGGCTGGCCTGCAGGCACCAAGTTGGCCTGCGTGCTGTCGCTGGTGTGGCTCCAAGGTCCTTCCTCTAGGCTTTCAAGCCCTTGTACATATTCAGGTGTTTTACCTGGAAAGGGTGGGAACAGTTCAGCAGCAGCTGGCCTGGGGCTCAGCTCACGTTTACTCAGAGATGCCTCGGCATGGTCCCCCAGCTTTGCAATGAGGACGCTCCTTGCGTGGGGGGTGGGTTGCTGGCTGTATGGGAGATGGTTCCCCACCTCTGACCAATTTCAGAATTGTTTACCACTGGAGCAAGTGCCCTGATAGGGTTTTCCTCTGTATAACTCGTGGGTTCAGGTGTTTTTTTTTTTATTTTATGGTTCAAGTTACATTTTATTCCCCTTTTATGTATTTATAGATATAAGCATGGAAATAATTCATTCCTATAAATACATCTGTGTGACGGGAAGAACTTTTTTCTGTTTTATTTTTAAATTTTATTTTTTAAAATTTTGAAATTTAATTTTATTTATTTATTTTTATACAGCACGTTATTATTAGTTATGTATTTTATGCATATACATGTATACAGGTCAATCCCAAACTCCCAAGTCATCCCACCACCACCACAACACGGTTTCCCACACTTGGTGTCCATACGTTTGTTCTCTACCTCTGTGTCTCTATTTCTTCCCTGCAAACCAGTTCATCTGTACCATTTTTAGGCTCCACATATATGCATTAATATACAATATGTGTTTTCCTCTTTCTGACTTACTTCATTCTGTATGACAGTCTCTCGATCCATCGATGTCTCTACAAATGACCCAGTTTCATTCCTTTTTATGGCCGAGTAATATTCCATTTTATATATGTACCACAACTTTATCCATTCATCTGTCTGTGGGCATTTAGGTTGCTTCCATTACCTGGCTATTGTAAATAGTGCTGCAACGAACATTGTGGTGAATGTGCCTTTTTGATTTACGGTTTTCTCTGGGTATATGCCCAGAAGTGGGATTGCTGGATCAGATGGTAATTCTATTTCTAGTTTTTTTAAGGAAACTCCATAGTGACTGTATCAATTTACATTCCCACCAATAGTGGAAGAGGGCTCCTTTTGTCCACACCCTCCCCAGAATTGGTTGTTTGTAGATTTTCTGATGATGCCGATTCTAACAGGTGTGAGGTGATACCTCATTGTAGTTTTGATTTGCATTTCTCTAATAATTAGTGCTGTTGAGCAGCTTTTCATGTGCGTCTTGGCCATCTCTATGTCTCCTTTGAAGAAACGTCTCTTTAGATCTTCTGCCCATTTTTTTGGGGGTTGTTTGTTTTTTTAATATTAAGCTGCATGAGCTGTTTATATATATTGGAGATTAAACCTCTGTCCATTGATTCGTCTGCAACGATTTTCGCCCATTCTGAGGGATGCCTTTTTCCATTCCCGTGTTTTTTAACAAAAAAGGAAAGAAAGGAAAAGAAGCAGAACACTACTGTGCGTAAAATATGCCTTTTGAAACGGTCGTTTTGAAATATGGACGTCCTTTGAATTTTTTGGTCGATATGTGACCCCAGGATTTGTTTTCAGGGCAGGTGTCATTTACAGGCCTGCAATGATTTTGAATATCAACTGACCATTAGCGCTGGGATTAAAGCTGCTGTTGTGTGAAACGGCCACAAGGTGGCAGCAGTTCACCCTTACCAAATCTGGTTACTAGGGCAAGAGAGCCTCAGTGGAAGTGGTGTTCTAGATAGGAGTTTAGAATGGAATGTGCCAGGAGAAAGCCCCTCACGTTCGTCTCCCTACTTCTTGTTCGTGTTTTTAATTTAATTTTTTATTTTTTATTACAGCAAGTTTGATTACAATGTTTGGCTTCTTGTAGGTGTGGAAGATGTGGTTCTTTTACACATATACAGATGACTGTTCTTCCTGGGATCCTTTTCCCATGTACGTTATGACAGAATGTTGAGTAGTCCTCTCTTGGTATTCTGTAGGTCTTTGGTGATTATATATGTCACCTGTGTTTGTATATGTCTGTTAACCCCGATATCGTAATGAAACCAATCCTCACACCTTTCCATTGGTGAACCATAAGTTTGTTTAATGAATCTGTGATTGCCCTTCTCCGTGGAAATATCTGCCCTGGTATCCATTTTTAGGTAACACCTACAAGTGATATAATATGATATGTGTCTTTCACTTTCTGACTTACTACAAGTCACGTGATTACTTCTAGACTCATCTACGGTGCCGCAAATGGCATTGTGTCCTTTTTTCCCTTGGCTTCTCTTCTGCCTTAGCGGGGTCCATTTTCAACAATGTGATTCCCTGAGGGTTGTGGATTAGCTGACCTGGGCAGCCTTACCTTGCCGGCCCGCCCTCCCCAGGTGTGCCTCGTTGAGGTCAATATAAACAGAGCTCCAGGCAGCAATAGCCCCTGAAGCTGTGCCTGACTCCATATTCTCTGCCCCGTCAGCAGTCTCGGGGCTGTGCTGGTGGGAGGGAGTGAGGGGCCACAGCTTTGTGGGTGGCCCGGTGTGAGTGGGGTTCTGCTGGCCTTTCTGCAGGAGTTGCCAGACTGCCGCCTGTAAAGAAGAGGTTGTGTCACCCATACCTTCCGCTGGAATTTCTCTCCGGACAGAGGTGAGGAAGGAAAAAAGCAGTGGGGGCCGGGACAGGAGGGGTATCTCAGGCAGGACAATGGAAAGCTTCTGGAAGAGCGCCCGGGGCCAGGACCACCCTGGCTGGCCTGCAGGCACCAAGTTGGCCTGCGTGCTGTCGCTGGTGTGGCTCCACGGTCCTTCCTCTAGGCTTTCAAGCCCTTGTACATATTCAGGTGTTTTACCTGGAAAGGGTGGGAACAGTTCAGCAGCAGCTGGCCTGGGGCTCAGCTCACGTTTACTCAGAGATGCCTCGGCATGGTCCCCCAGCTTTGCAATGAGGACGCTCCTTGCGTGGGGGGTGGGTTGCTGGCTGTATGGGAGATGGTTCCCCACCTCTGACCAATTTCAGAATTGTTTACCACTGGAGCAAGTGCCCTGATAGGGTTTTCCTCTGTATAACTCGTGGGTTCAGGTGTTTTTTTTTTATTTTATGGTTCAAGTTAGATTTTATTCCCCTTTTATGTATTTATAGATATAAGCATGGAAATAATTCATTCCTATAAATACATCTGTGTGACGGGAAGAACTTTTTTCTGTTTTATTTTTAAATTTTATTTTTTAAAATTTTGAAATTTAATTTTATTTATTTATTTTTATACAGCACGTTATTATTAGTTATGTATTTTATGCATATACATGTATACAGGTCAATCCCAAACTCCCAAGTCATCCCACCACCACCACAACACGGTTTCCCACACTTGGTGTCCATACGTTTGTTCTCTACCTCTGTGTCTCTATTTCTTCCCTGCAAACCAGTTCATCTGTACCATTTTTAGGCTCCACATATATGCATTAATATACAATATGTGTTTTCCTCTTTCTGACTTACTTCATTCTGTATGACAGTCTCTCGATCCATCGATGTCTCTACAAATGACCCAGTTTCATTCCTTTTTATGGCCGAGTAATATTCCATTTTATATATGTACCACAACTTTATCCATTCATCTGTCTGTGGGCATTTAGGTTGCTTCCATTACCTGGCTATTGTAAATAGTGCTGCAACGAACATTGTGGTGAATGTGCCTTTTTGATTTACGGTTTTCTCTGGGTATATGCCCAGAAGTGGGATTGCTGGATCAGATGGTAATTCTATTTCTAGTTTTTTTAAGGAAACTCCATAGTGACTGTATCAATTTACATTCCCACCAATAGTGGAAGAGGGCTCCTTTTGTCCACACCCTCCCCAGAATTGGTTGTTTGTAGATTTTCTGATGATGCCGATTCTAACAGGTGTGAGGTGATACCTCATTGTAGTTTTGATTTGCATTTCTCTAATAATTAGTGCTGTTGAGCAGCTTTTCATGTGCGTCTTGGCCATCTCTATGTCTCCTTTGAAGAAACGTCTCTTTAGATCTTCTGCCCATTTTTTTGGGGGTTGTTTGTTTTTTTAATATTAAGCTGCATGAGCTGTTTATATATATTGGAGATTAAACCTCTGTCCATTGATTCGTCTGCAACGATTTTCGCCCATTCTGAGGGATGCCTTTTTCCATTCCCGTGTTTTTTAACAAAAAAGGAAAGAAAGGAAAAGAAGCAGAACACTAATGTGCGTAAAATATGCCTTTTGAAACGGTCGTTTTGAAATATGGACGTCCTTTGAATTTTTTGGTCGATATGTGACCCCAGGATTTGTTTTCAGGGCAGGTGTCATTTACAGGCCTGCAATGATTTTGAATATCAACTGACCATTAGCGCTGGGATTAAAGCTGCTGTTGTGTGAAACGGCCACAAGGTGGCAGCAGTTCACCCTTACCAAATCTGGTTACTAGGGCAAGAGAGCCTCAGTGGAAGTGGTGTTCTAGATAGGAGTTTAGAATGGAATGTGCCAGGAGAAAGCCCCTCACGTTCGTCTCCCTACTTCTTGTTCGTGTTTTTAATTTAATTTTTTATTTTTTATTACAGCAAGTTTGATTACAATGTTTGGCTTCTTGTAGGTGTGGAAGATGTGGTTCTTTTACACATATACAGATGACTGTTCTTCCTGGGATCCTTTTCCCATGTACGTTATGACAGAATGTTGAGTAGTCCTCTCTTGGTATTCTGTAGGTCTTTGGTGATTATATATGTCACCTGTGTTTGTATATGTCTGTTAACCCCGATATCGTAATGAAACCAATCCTCACACCTTTCCATTGGTGAACCATAAGTTTGTTTAATGAATCTGTGATTGCCCTTCTCCGTGGAAATATCTGCCCTGGTATCCATTTTTAGGTAACACCTACAAGTGATATAATATGATATGTGTCTTTCACTTTCTGACTTACTACAAGTCACGTGATTACTTCTAGACTCATCTACGGTGCCGCAAATGGCATTGTGTCCTTTTTTCCCTTGGCTTCTCTTCTGCCTTAGCGGGGTCCATTTTCAACAATGTGATTCCCTGAGGGTTGTGGATTAGCTGACCTGGGCAGCCTTACCTTGCCGGCCCGCCCTCCCCAGGTGTGCCTCGTTGAGGTCAATATAAACAGAGCTCCAGGCAGCAATAGCCCCTGAAGCTGTGCCTGACTCCATATTCTCTGCCCCGTCAGCAGTCTCGGGGCTGTGCTGGTGGGAGGGAGTGAGGGGCCACAGCTTTGTGGGTGGCCCGGTGTGAGTGGGGTTCTGCTGGCCTTTCTGCAGGAGTTGCCAGGCTGCCGCCTGTAAAGAAGAGGTTGTGTCACCCATACCTTCCGCTGGAATTTCTCTCCGGACAGAGGTGAGGAAGGAAAAAAGCAGTGGGGGCCGGGACAGGAGGGGTATCTCAGGCAGGACAATGGAAAGCTTCTGGAAGAGCGCCCGGGGCCAGGACCACCCTGGCTGGCCTGCAGGCACCAAGTTGGCCTGCGTGCTGTCGCTGGTGTGGCTCCACGGTCCTTCCTCTAGGCTTTCAAGCCCTTGTACATATTCAGGTGTTTTACCTGGAAAGGGTGGGAACAGTTCAGCAGCAGCTGGCCTGGGGCTCAGCTCACGTTTACTCAGAGATGCCTCGGCATGGTCCCCCAGCTTTGCAATGAGGACGCTCCTTGCGTGGGGGGTGGGTTGCTGGCTGTATGGGAGATGGTTCCCCACCTCTGACCAATTTCAGAATTGTTTACCACTGGAGCAAGTGCCCTGATAGGGTTTTCCTCTGTATAACTCGTGGGTTCAGGTGTTTTTTTTTTATTTTATGGTTCAAGTTAGATTTTATTCCCCTTTTATGTATTTATAGATATAAGCATGGAAATAATTCATTCCTATAAATACATCTGTGTGACGGGAAGAACTTTTTTCTGTTTTATTTTTAAATTTTATTTTTTAAAATTTTGAAATTTAATTTTATTTATTTATTTTTATACAGCACGTTATTATTAGTTATGTATTTTATGCATATACATGTATACAGGTCAATCCCAAACTCCCAAGTCATCCCACCACCACCACAACACGGTTTCCCACACTTGGTGTCCATACGTTTGTTCTCTACCTCTGTGTCTCTATTTCTTCCCTGCAAACCAGTTCATCTGTACCATTTTTAGGCTCCACATATATGCATTAATATACAATATGTGTTTTCCTCTTTCTGACTTACTTCATTCTGTATGACAGTCTCTCGATCCATCGATGTCTCTACAAATGACCCAGTTTCATTCCTTTTTATGGCCGAGTAATATTCCATTTTATATATGTACCACAACTTTATCCATTCATCTGTCTGTGGGCATTTAGGTTGCTTCCATTACCTGGCTATTGTAAATAGTGCTGCAACGAACATTGTGGTGAATGTGCCTTTTTGATTTACGGTTTTCTCTGGGTATATGCCCAGAAGTGGGATTGCTGGATCAGATGGTAATTCTATTTCTAGTTTTTTTAAGGAAACTCCATAGTGACTGTATCAATTTACATTCCCACCAATAGTGGAAGAGGGCTCCTTTTGTCCACACCCTCCCCAGAATTGGTTGTTTGTAGATTTTCTGATGATGCCGATTCTAACAGGTGTGAGGTGATACCTCATTGTAGTTTTGATTTGCATTTCTCTAATAATTAGTGCTGTTGAGCAGCTTTTCATGTGCGTCTTGGCCATCTCTATGTCTCCTTTGAAGAAACGTCTCTTTAGATCTTCTGCCCATTTTTTGGGGGGTTGTTTGTTTTTTTAATATTAAGCTGCATGAGCTGTTTATATATATTGGAGATTAAACCTCTGTCCATTGATTCGTCTGCAACGATTTTCGCCCATTCTGAGGGATGCCTTTTTCCATTCCCGTGTTTTTTAACAAAAAAGGAAAGAAAGGAAAAGAAGCAGAACACTACTGTGCGTAAAATATGCCTTTTGAAACGGTCGTTTTGAAATATGGACGTCCTTTGAATTTTTTGGTCGATATGTGACCCCAGGATTTGTTTTCAGGGCAGGTGTCATTTACAGGCCTGCAATGATTTTGAATATCAACTGACCATTAGCGCTGGGATTAAAGCTGCTGTTGTGTGAAACGGCCACAAGGTGGCAGCAGTTCACCCTTACCAAATCTGGTTACTAGGGCAAGAGAGCCTCAGTGGAAGTGGTGTTCTAGATAGGAGTTTAGAATGGAATGTGCCAGGAGAAAGCCCCTCACGTTCGTCTCCCTACTTCTTGTTCGTGTTTTTAATTTAATTTTTTATTTTTTATTACAGCAAGTTTGATTACAATGTTTGGCTTCTTGTAGGTGTGGAAGATGTGGTTCTTTTACACATATACAGATGACTGTTCTTCCTGGGATCCTTTTCCCATGTACGTTATGACAGAATGTTGAGTAGTCCTCTCTTGGTATTCTGTAGGTCTTTGGTGATTATATATGTCACCTGTGTTTGTATATGTCTGTTAACCCCGATATCGTAATGAAACCAATCCTCACACCTTTCCATTGGTGAACCATAAGTTTGTTTAATGAATCTGTGATTGCCCTTCTCCGTGGATATATCTGCCCTGGTATCCATTTTTAGGTAACACCTACAAGTGATATAATATGATATGTGTCTTTCACTTTCTGACTTACTACAAGTCACGTGATTACTTCTAGTCTCATCTACGGTGCCGCAAATGGCATTGTGTCCTTTTTTCCCTTGGATTCTCTTCTGCCTTAGCGGGGTCCATTTTCAACAATGTGATTCCCTGAGGGTTGTGGATTAGCTGACCTGGGCAGCCTTACCTTGCCGGCCCGCCCTCCCCAGGTGTGCCTCGTTGAGGTCAATATAAACAGAGCTCCAGGCAGCAATAGCCCCTGAAGCTGTGCCTGACTCCATATTCTCTGCCCCGTCAGCAGTCTCGGGGCTGTGCTGGTGGGAGGGAGTGAGGGGCCACAGCTTTGTGGGTGGCCCGGTGTGAGTGGGGTTCTGCTGGCCTTTCTGCAGGAGTTGCCAGGCTGCCGCCTGTAAAGAAGAGGTTGTGTCACCCATACCTTCCGCTGGAATTTCTCTCCGGACAGAGGTGAGGAAGGAAAAAAGCAGTGGGGGCCGGGACAGGAGGGGTATCTCAGGCAGGACAATGGAAAGCTTCTGGAAGAGCGCCCGGGGCCAGGACCACCCTGGCTGGCCTGCAGGCACCAAGTTGGCCTGCGTGCTGTCGCTGGTGTGGCTCCACGGTCCTTCCTCTAGGCTTTCAAGCCCTTGTACATATTCAGGTGTTTTACCTGGAAAGGGTGGGAACAGTTCAGCAGCAGCTGGCCTGGGGCTCAGCTCACGTTTACTCAGAGATGCCTCGGCATGGTCCCCCAGCTTTGCAATGAGGACGCTCCTTGCGTGGGGGGTGGGTTGCTGGCTGTATGGGAGATGGTTCCCCACCTCTGACCAATTTCAGAATTGTTTACCACTGGAGCAAGTGCCCTGATAGGGTTTTCCTCTGTATAACTCGTGGGTTCAGGTGTTTTTTTTTTATTTTATGGTTCAAGTTAGATTTCATTCCCCTTTTATGTATTTATAGATATAAGCATGGAAATAATTCATTCCTATAAATACATCTGTGTGACGGGAAGAACTTTTTTCTGTTTTATTTTTAAATTTTATTTTTTAAAATTTTGAAATTTAATTTTATTTATTTATTTTTATACAGCACGTTATTATTAGTTATGTATTTTATGCATATACATGTATACAGGTCAATCCCAAACTCCCAAGTCATCCCACCACCACCACAACACGGTTTCCCACACTTGGTGTCCATACGTTTGTTCTCTACCTCTGTGTCTCTATTTCTTCCCTGCAAACCAGTTCATCTGTACCATTTTTAGGCTCCACATATATGCATTAATATACAATATGTGTTTTCCTCTTTCTGACTTACTTCATTCTGTATGACAGTCTCTCGATCCATCGATGTCTCTACAAATGACCCAGTTTCATTCCTTTTTATGGCCGAGTAATATTCCATTTTATATATGTACCACAACTTTATCCATTCATCTGTCTGTGGGCATTTAGGTTGCTTCCATTACCTGGCTATTGTAAATAGTGCTGCAACGAACATTGTGGTGAATGTGCCTTTTTGATTTACGGTTTTCTCTGGGTATATGCCCAGAAGTGGGATTGCTGGATCAGATGGTAATTCTATTTCTAGTTTTTTTAAGGAAACTCCATAGTGACTGTATCAATTTACATTCCCACCAATAGTGGAAGAGGGCTCCTTTTGTCCACACCCTCCCCAGAATTGGTTGTTTGTAGATTTTCTGATGATGCCGATTCTAACAGGTGTGAGGTGATACCTCATTGTAGTTTTGATTTGCATTTCTCTAATAATTAGTGCTGTTGAGCAGCTTTTCATGTGCGTCTTGGCCATCTCTATGTCTCCTTTGAAGAAACGTCTCTTTAGATCTTCTGCCCATTTTTTTGGGGGTTGTTTGTTTTTTTTAATATTAAGCTGCATGAGCTGTTTATATATATTGGAGATTAAACCTCTGTCCATTGATTCGTCTGCAACGATTTTCGCCCATTCTGAGGGATGCCTTTTTCCATTCCCGTGTTTTTTAACAAAAAAGGAAAGAAAGGAAAAGAAGCAGAACACTAATGTGCGTAAAATATGCCTTTTGAAACGGTCGTTTTGAAATATGGACGTCCTTTGAATTTTTTGGTCGATATGTGACCCCAGGATTTGTTTTCAGGGCAGGTGTCATTTACAGGCCTGCAATGATTTTGAATATCAACTGACCATTAGCGCTGGGATTAAAGCTGCTGTTGTGTGAAACGGCCACAAGGTGGCAGCAGTTCACCCTTACCAAATCTGGTTACTAGGGCAAGAGAGCCTCAGTGGAAGTGGTGTTCTAGATAGGAGTTTAGAATGGAATGTGCCAGGAGAAAGCCCCTCACGTTCGTCTCCCTACTTCTTGTTCGTGTTTTTAATTTAATTTTTTATTTTTTATTACAGCAAGTTTGATTACAATGTTTGGCTTCTTGTAGGTGTGGAAGATGTGGTTCTTTTACACATATACAGATGACTGTTCTTCCTGGGATCCTTTTCCCATGTACGTTATGACAGAATGTTGAGTAGTCCTCTCTTGGTATTCTGTAGGTCTTTGGTGATTATATATGTCACCTGTGTTTGTATATGTCTGTTAACCCCGATATCGTAATGAAACCAATCCTCACACCTTTCCATTGGTGAACCATAAGTTTGTTTAATGAATCTGTGATTGCCCTTCTCCGTGGAAATATCTGCCCTGGTATCCATTTTTAGGTAACACCTACAAGTGATATAATATGATATGTGTCTTTCACTTTCTGACTTACTACAAGTCACGTGATTACTTCTAGACTCATCTACGGTGCCGCAAATGGCATTGTGTCCTTTTTTCCCTTGGCTTCTCTTCTGCCTTAGCGGGGTCCATTTTCAACAATGTGATTCCCTGAGGGTTGTGGATTAGCTGACCTGGGCAGCCTTACCTGGCCGGCCCGCCCTCCCCAGGTGTGCCTCGTTGAGGTCAATATAAACAGAGCTCCAGGCAGCAATAGCCCCTGAAGCTGTGCCTGACTCCATATTCTCTGCCCCGTCAGCAGTCTCGGGGCTGTGCTGGTGGGAGGGAGTGAGGGGCCACAGCTTTGTGGGTGGCCCGGTGTGAGTGGGGTTCTGCTGGCCTTTCTGCAGGAGTTGCCAGGCTGCCGCCTGTAAAGAAGAGGTTGTGTCACCCATACCTTCCGCTGGAATTTCTCTCCGGACAGAGGTGAGGAAGGAAAAAAGCAGTGGGGGCCGGGACAGGAGGGGTATCTCAGGCAGGACAATGGAAAGCTTCTGGAAGAGCGCCCGGGGCCAGGACCACCCTGGCTGGCCTGCAGGCACCAAGTTGGCCTGCGTGCTGTCGCTGGTGTGGCTCCAAGGTCCTTCCTCTAGGCTTTCAAGCCCTTGTACATATTCAGGTGTTTTACCTGGAAAGGGTGGGAACAGTTCAGCAGCAGCTGGCCTGGGGCTCAGCTCACGTTTACTCAGAGATGCCTCGGCATGGTCCCCCAGCTTTGCAATGAGGACGCTCCTTGCGTGGGGGGTGGGTTGCTGGCTGTATGGGAGATGGTTCCCCACCTCTGACCAATTTCAGAATTGTTTACCACTGGAGCAAGTGCCCTGATAGGGTTTTCCTCTGTATAACTCGTGGGTTCAGGTGTTTTTTTTTTATTTTATGGTTCAAGTTAGATTTTATTCCCCTTTTATGTATTTATAGATATAAGCATGGAAATAATTCATTCCTATAAATACATCTGTGTGACGGGAAGAACTTTTTTCTGTTTTATTTTTAAATTTTATTTTTTAAAATTTTGAAATTTAATTTTATTTATTTATTTTTATACAGCACGTTATTATTAGTTATGTATTTTATGCATATACATGTATACAGGTCAATCCCAAACTCCCAAGTCATCCCACCACCACCACAACACGGTTTCCCACACTTGGTGTCCATACGTTTGTTCTCTACCTCTGTGTCTCTATTTCTTCCCTGAAAACCAGTTCATCTGTACCATTTTTAGGCTCCACATATATGCATTAATATACAATATGTGTTTTCCTCTTTCTGACTTACTTCATTCTGTATGACAGTCTCTCGATCCATCGATGTCTCTACAAATGACCCAGTTTCATTCCTTTTTATGGCCGAGTAATATTCCATTTTATATATGTACCACAACTTTATCCATTCATCTGTCTGTGGGCATTTAGGTTGCTTCCATTACCTGGCTATTGTAAATAGTGCTGCAACGAACATTGTGGTGAATGTGCCTTTTTGATTTACGGTTTTCTCTGGGTATATGCCCAGAAGTGGGATTGCTGGATCAGATGGTAATTCTATTTCTAGTTTTTTTAAGGAAACTCCATAGTGACTGTATCAATTTACATTCCCACCAATAGTGGAAGAGGGCTCCTTTTGTCCACACCCTCCCCAGAATTGGTTGTTTGTAGATTTTCTGATGATGCCGATTCTAACAGGTGTGAGGTGATACCTCATTGTAGTTTTGATTTGCATTTCTCTAATAATTAGTGCTGTTGAGCAGCTTTTCATGTGCGTCTTGGCCATCTCTATGTCTCCTTTGAAGAAACGTCTCTTTAGATCTTCTGCCCATTTTTTTGGGGGTTGTTTGTTTTTTTAATATTAAGCTGCATGAGCTGTTTATATATATTGGAGATTAAACCTCTGTCCATTGATTCGTCTGCAACGATTTTCGCCCATTCTGAGGGATGCCTTTTTCCATTCCCGTGTTTTTTAACAAAAAAGGAAAGAAAGGAAAAGAAGCAGAACACTAATGTGCGTAAAATATGCCTTTTGAAACGGTCGTTTTGAAATATGGACGTCCTTTGAATTTTTTGGTCGATATGTGACCCCAGGATTTGTTTTCAGGGCAGGTGTCATTTACAGGCCTGCAATGATTTTGAATATCAACTGACCATTAGCGCTGGGATTAAAGCTGCTGTTGTGTGAAACGGCCACAAGGTGGCAGCAGTTCACCCTTACCAAATCTGGTTACTAGGGCAAGAGAGCCTCAGTGGAAGTGGTGTTCTAGATAGGAGTTTAGAATGGAATGTGCCAGGAGAAAGCCCCTCACGTTCGTCTCCCTACTTCTTGTTCGTGTTTTTAATTTAATTTTTTATTTTTTATTACAGCAAGTTTGATTACAATGTTTGGCTTCTTGTAGGTGTGGAAGATGTGGTTCTTTTACACATATACAGATGACTGTTCTTCCTGGGATCCTTTTCCCATGTACGTTATGACAGAATGTTGAGTAGTCCTCTCTTGGTATTCTGTAGGTCTTTGGTGATTATATATGTCACCTGTGTTTGTATATGTCTGTTAACCCCGATATCGTAATGAAACCAATCCTCACACCTTTCCATTGGTGAACCATAAGTTTGTTTAATGAATCTGTGATTGCCCTTCTCCGTGGAAATATCTGCCCTGGTATCCATTTTTAGGTAACACCTACAAGTGATATAATATGATATGTGTCTTTCACTTTCTGACTTACTACAAGTCACGTGATTACTTCTAGACTCATCTACGGTGCCGCAAATGGCATTGTGTCCTTTTTTCCCTTGGCTTCTCTTCTGCCTTAGCGGGGTCCATTTTCAACAATGTGATTCCCTGAGGGTTGTGGATTAGCTGACCTGGGCAGCCTTACCTTGCCGGCCCGCCCTCCCCAGGTGTGCCTCGTTGAGGTCAATATAAACAGAGCTCCAGGCAGCAATAGCCCCTGAAGCTGTGCCTGACTCCATATTCTCTGCCCCGTCAGCAGTCTCGGGGCTGTGCTGGTGGGAGGGAGTGAGGGGCCACAGCTTTGTGGGTGGCCCGGTGTGAGTGGGGTTCTGCTGGCCTTTCTGCAGGAGTTGCCAGGCTGCCGCCTGTAAAGAAGAGGTTGTGTCACCCATACCTTCCGCTGGAATTTCTCTCCGGACAGAGGTGAGGAAGGAAAAAAGCAGTGGGGGCCGGGACAGGAGGGGTATCTCAGGCAGGACAATGGAAAGCTTCTGGAAGAGCGCCCGGGGCCAGGACCACCCTGGCTGGCCTGCAGGCACCAAGTTGGCCTGCGTGCTGTCGCTGGTGTGGCTCCACGGTCCTTCCTCTAGGCTTTCAAGCCCTTGTACATATTCAGGTGTTTTACCTGGAAAGGGTGGGAACAGTTCAGCAGCAGCTGGCCTGGGGCTCAGCTCACGTTTACTCAGAGATGCCTCGGCATGGTCCCCCAGCTTTGCAATGAGGACGCTCCTTGCGTGGGGGGTGGGTTGCTGGCTGTATGGGAGATGGTTCCCCACCTCTGACCAATTTCAGAATTGTTTACCACTGGAGCAAGTGCCCTGATAGGGTTTTCCTCTGTATAACTCGTGGGTTCAGGTGTTTTTTTTTTTTATTTTATGGTTCAAGTTAGATTTTATTCCCCTTTTATGTATTTATAGATATAAGCATGGAAATAATTCATTCCTATAAATACATCTGTGTGACGGGAAGAACTTTTTTCTGTTTTATTTTTAAATTTTATTTTTTAAAATTTTGAAATTTAATTTTATTTATTTATTTTTATACAGCACGTTATTATTAGTTATGTATTTTATGCATATACATGTATACAGGTCAATCCCAAACTCCCAAGTCATCCCACCACCACCACAACACGGTTTCCCACACTTGGTGTCCATACGTTTGTTCTCTACCTCTGTGTCTCTATTTCTTCCCTGAAAACCAGTTCATCTGTACCATTTTTAGGCTCCACATATATGCATTAATATACAATATTTGTTTTCCTCTTTCTGACTTACTTCATTCTGTATGACAGTCTCTCGATCCATCGATGTCTCTACAAATGACCCAGTTTCATTCCTTTTTATGGCCGAGTAATATTCCATTTTATATATGTACCACAACTTTATCCATTCATCTGTCTGTGGGCATTTAGGTTGCTTCCATTACCTGGCTATTGTAAATAGTGCTGCAACGAACATTGTGGTGAATGTGCCTTTTTGATTTACGGTTTTCTCTGGGTATATGCCCAGAAGTGGGATTGCTGGATCAGATGGTAATTCTATTTCTAGTTTTTTTAAGGAAAATCCATAGTGACTGTATCAATTTACATTCCCACCAATAGTGGAAGAGGGCTCCTTTTGTCCACACCCTCCCCAGAATTGGTTGTTTGTAGATTTTCTGATGATGCCGATTCTAACAGGTGTGAGGTGATACCTCATTGTAGTTTTGATTTGCATTTCTCTAATAATTAGTGCTGTTGAGCAGCTTTTCATGTGCGTCTTGGCCATCTCTATGTCCCCTTTGAAGAAACGTCTCTTTAGATCTTCTGCCCATTTTTTTGGGGGTTGTTTGTTTTTTTAATATTAAGCTGCATGAGCTGTTTATATATATTGGAGATTAAACCTCTGTCCATTGATTCGTCTGCAACGATTTTCGCCCATTCTGAGGGATGCCTTTTTCCATTCCCGTGTTTTTTAACAAAAAAGGAAAGAAAGGAAAAGAAGCAGAACACTAATGTGCGTAAAATATGCCTTTTGAAACGGTCGTTTTGAAATATGGACGTCCTTTGAATTTTTTGGTCGATATGTGACCCCAGGATTTGTTTTCAGGGCAGGTGTCATTTACAGGCCTGCAATGATTTTGAATATCAACTGACCATTAGCGCTGGGATTAAAGCTGCTGTTGTGTGAAACGGCCACAAGGTGGCAGCAGTTCACCCTTACCAAATCTGGTTACTAGGGCAAGAGAGCCTCAGTGGAAGTGGTGTTCTAGATAGGAGTTTAGAATGGAATGTGCCAGGAGAAAGCCCCTCACGTTCGTCTCCCTACTTCTTGTTCGTGTTTTTAATTTAATTTTTTATTTTTTATTACAGCAAGTTTGATTACAATGTTTGGCTTCTTGTAGGTGTGGAAGATGTGGTTCTTTTACACATATACAGATGACTGTTCTTCCTGGGATCCTTTTCCCATGTACGTTATGACAGAATGTTGAGTAGTCCTCTCTTGGTATTCTGTAGGTCTTTGGTGATTATATATGTCACCTGTGTTTGTATATGTCTGTTAACCCCGATATCGTAATGAAACCAATCCTCACACTTTTCCATTGGTGAACCATAAGTTTGTTTAATGAATCTGTGATTGCCCTTCTCCGTGGAAATATCTGCCCTGGTATCCATTTTTAGGTAACACCTACAAGTGATATAATATGATATGTGTCTTTCACTTTCTGACTTACTACAAGTCACGTGATTACTTCTAGACTCATCTACGGTGCCGCAAATGGCATTGTGTTCTTTTTTCCCTTGGCTTCTCTTCTGCCTTAGCGGGGTCCATTTTCAACAATGTGATTCCCTGAGGGTTGTGGATTAGCTGACCTGGGCAGCCTTACCTGGCCGGCCCGCCCTCCCCAGGTTTGCCTCGTTGAGGTCAATATAAACAGAGCTCCAGGCAGCAATAGCCCCTGAAGCTGTGCCTGACTCCATATTCTCTGCCCCGTCAGCAGTCTCGGGGCTGTGCTGGTGGGAGGGAGTGAGGGGCCACAGCTTTGTGGGTGGCCCGGTGTGAGTGGGGTTCTGCTGGCCTTTCTGCAGGAGTTGCCAGGCTGCCGCCTGTAAAGAAGAGGTTGTGTCACCCATACCTTCCGCTGGAATTTCTCTCCGGACAGAGGTGAGGAAGGAAAAAAGCAGTGGGGGCCGGGACAGGAGGGGTATCTCAGGCAGGACAATGGAAAGCTTCTGGAAGAGCGCCCGGGGCCAGGACCACCCTGGCTGGCCTGCAGGCACCAAGTTGGCCTGCGTGCTGTCGCTGGTGTGGCTCCAAGGTCCTTCCTCTAGGCTTTCAAGCCCTTGTACATATTCAGGTGTTTTACCTGGAAAGGGTGGGAACAGTTCAGCAGCAGCTGGCCTGGGGCTCAGCTCACGTTTACTCAGAGATGCCTCGGCATGGTCCCCCAGCTTTGCAATGAGGACGCTCCTTGCGTGGGGGGTGGGTTGCTGGCTGTATGGGAGATGGTTCCCCACCTCTGACCAATTTCAGAATTGTTTACCACTGGAGCAAGTGCCCTGATAGGGTTTTCCTCTGTATAACTCGTGGGTTCAGGTGTTTTTTTTTTATTTTATGGTTCAAGTTAGATTTTATTCCCCTTTTATGTATTTATAGATATAAGCATGGAAATAATTCATTCCTATAAATACATCTGTGTGACGGGAAGAACTTTTTTCTGTTTTATTTTTAAATTTTATTTTTTAAAATTTTGAAATTTAATTTTATTTATTTATTTTTATACAGCACGTTATTATTAGTTATGTATTTTATGCATATACATGTATACAGGTCAATCCCAAACTCCCAAGTCATCCCACCACCACCACAACACGGTTTCCCACACTTGGTGTCCATACGTTTGTTCTCTACCTCTGTGTCTCAATTTCTTCCCTGAAAACCAGTTCATCTGTACCATTTTTAGGCTCCACATATATGCATTAATATACAATATTTGTTTTCCTCTTTCTGACTTACTTCATTCTGTATGACAGTCTCTCGATCCATCGATGTCTCTACAAATGACCCAGTTTCATTCCTTTTTATGGCCGAGTAATATTCCATTTCATATATGTACCACAACTTTATCCATTCATCTGTCTGTGGGCATTTAGGTTGCTTCCATTACCTGGCTATTGTAAATAGTGCTGCAACGAACATTGTGGTGAATGTGCCTTTTTGATTTACGGTTTTCTCTGGGTATATGCCCAGAAGTGGGATTGCTGGATCAGATGGTAATTCTATTTCTAGTTTTTTTAAGGAAACTCCATAGTGACTGTATCAATTTACATTCCCACCAATAGTGGAAGAGGGCTCCTTTTGTCCACACCCTCCCCAGAATTGGTTGTTTGTAGATATTCTGATGATGCCGATTCTAACAGGTGTGAGGTGATACCTCATTGTAGTTTTGATTTGCATTTCTCTAATAATTAGTGCTGTTGAGCAGCTTTTCATGTGCGTCTTGGCCATCTCTATGTCTCCTTTGAAGAAATGTCTCTTTAGATCTTCTGCCCATTTTTTGGGGGGTTGTTTGTTTTTTTAATATTAAGCTGCATGAGCTGTTTATATATATTGGAGATTAAACCTCTGTCCATTGATTCGTCTGCAACGATTTTCGCCCATTCTGAGGGATGCCTTTTTCCATTCCCGTGTTTTTTAACAAAAAAGGAAAGAAAGGAAAAGAAGCAGAACACTACTGTGCGTAAAATATGCCTTTTGAAACGGTCGTTTTGAAATATGGACGTCCTTTGAATTTTTTGGTCGATATGTGACCCCAGGATTTGTTTTCAGGGCAGGTGTCATTTACAGGCCTGCAATGATTTTGAATATCAACTGACCATTAGCGCTGGGATTAAAGCTGCTGTTGTGTGAAACGGCCACAAGGTGGCAGCAGTTCACCCTTACCAAATCTGGTTACTAGGGCAAGAGAGCCTCAGTGGAAGTGGTGTTCTAGATAGGAGTTTAGAATGGAATGTGCCAGGAGAAAGCCCCTCACGTTCGTCTCCCTACTTCTTGTTCGTGTTTTTAATTTAATTTTTTATTTTTTATTACAGCAAGTTTGATTACAATGTTTGGCTTCTTGTAGGTGTGGAAGATGTGGTTCTTTTACACATATACAGATGACTGTTCTTCCTGGGATCCTTTTCCCATGTACGTTATGACAGAATGTTGAGTAGTCCTCTCTTGGTATTCTGTAGGTCTTTGGTGATTATATATGTCACCTGTGTTTGTATATGTCTGTTAACCCCGATATCGTAATGAAACCAATCCTCACACCTTTCCATTGGTGAACCATAAGTTTGTTTAATGAATCTGTGATTGCCCTTCTCCGTGGAAATATCTGCCCTGGTATCCATTTTTAGGTAACACCTACAAGTGATATAATATGATATGTGTCTTTCACTTTCTGACTTACTACAAGTCACGTGATTACTTCTAGACTCATCTACGGTGCCGCAAATGGCATTGTGTCCTTTTTTCCCTTGGCTTCTCTTCTGCCTTAGCGGGGTCCATTTTCAACAATGTGATTCCCTGAGGGTTGTGGATTAGCTGACCTGGGCAGCCTTACCTTGCCGGCCCGCCCTCCCCAGGTTTGCCTCGTTGAGGTCAATATAAACAGAGCTCCATGCAGCAATAGCCCCTGAAGCTGTGCCTGACTCCATATTCTCTGCCCCGACAGCAGTCTCGGGGCTGTGCTGGTGGGAGGGAGTGAGGGGCCACAGCTTTGTGGGTGGCCCGGTGTGAGTGGGGTTCTGCTGGCCTTTCTGCAGGAGTTGCCAGGCTGCCGCCTGTAAAGAAGAGGTTGTGTCACCCATACCTTCCGCTGGAATTTCTCTGCGGACAGAGGTGAGGAAGGAAAAAAGCAGTGGGGGCCGGGACAGGAGGGGTATCTCAGGCAGGACAATGGAAAGCTTCTGGAAGAGCGCCCGGGGCCAGGACCACCCTGGCTGGCCTGCAGGCACCAAGTTGGCCTGCGTGCTGTCGCTGGTGTGGCTCCAAGGTCCTTCCTCTAGGCTTTCAATCCCATGTACATATTCAGGTGTTTTACCTGGAAAGGGTGGGAACAGTTCAGCAGCAGCTGGCCTGGGGCTCAGCTCACGTTTACTCAGAGATGCCTCGGCATGGTCCCCCAGCTTTGCAATGAGGACGCTCCTTGCGTGGGGGGTGGGTTGCTGGCTGTATGGGGGATGGTTCCCCACCTCTGACCAATTTCAGAATTGTTTACCACTGGAGCAAGTGCCCTGATAGGATTTTCCTCTGTATAACACGTGGGTTCAGGTGTTTTTTTTTTTATTTTATGGTTCAAGTTAGATTTTATTCCCCTTTTATGTATTTATAGATATAAGCATGGAAATAATTCATTCCTATAAATACATCTGTGTGACGGGAAGAACTTTTTTCTGTTTTATTTTTAAATTTTATTTTTTAAAATTTTGAAATTTAATTTTATTTATTTATTTTTATACAGCACGCTATTATTAGTTATGTATTTTATGCATATACATGTATACAGGTCAATCCCAAACTCCCAAGTCATCCCACCACCACCACAACACGGTTTCCCACACTTGGTGTCCATACGTTTGTTCTCTACCTCTGTGTCTCTATTTCTTCCCTGCAAACCAGTTCATCTGTACCATTTTTAGGCTCCACATATATGCATTAATATACAATATTTGTTTTCCTCTTTCTGACTTACTTCATTCTGTATGACAGTCTCTCGATCCATCGATGTCTCTACAAATGACCCAGTTTCATTCCTTTTTATGGCCGAGTAATATTCCATTTCATATATGTACCACAACTTTATCCATTCATCTGTCTGTGGGCATTTAGGTTGCTTCCATTACCTGGCTATTGTAAATAGTGCTGCAACGAACATTGTGGTGAATGTGCCTTTTTGATTTACGGTTTTCTCTGGGTATATGCCCAGAAGTGGGATTGCTGGATCAGATGGTAATTCTATTTCTAGTTTTTTTAAGGAAACTCCATAGTGACTGTATCAATTTACATTCCCACCAATAGTGGAAGAGGGCTCCTTTTGTCCACACCCTCCCCAGAATTGGTTGTTTGTAGATTTTCTGATGATGCCGATTCTAACAGGTGTGAGGTGATACCTCATTGTAGTTTTGATTTGCATTTCTCTAATAATTAGTGCTGTTGAGCAGCTTTTCATGTGCGTCTTGGCCATCTCTATGTCTCCTTTGAAGAAACGTCTCTTTAGATCTTCTGCCCATTTTTTTGGGGGTTGTTTGTTTTTTTTAATATTAAGCTGCATGAGCTGTTTATATATATTGGAGATTAAACCTCTGTCCATTGATTCGTCTGCAACGATTTTCGCCCATTCTGAGGGATGCCTTTTTCCATTCCCGTGTTTTTTAACAAAAAAGGAAAGAAAGGAAAAGAAGCAGAACACTAATGTGCGTAAAATATGCCTTTTGAAACGGTCGTTTTGAAATATGGACGTCCTTTGAATTTTTTGGTCGATATGTGACCCCAGGATTTGTTTTCAGGGCAGGTGTCATTTACAGGCCTGCAATGATTTTGAATATCAACTGACCATTAGCGCTGGGATTAAAGCTGCTGTTGTGTGAAACGGCCACAAGGTGGCAGCAGTTCACCCTTACCAAATCTGGTTACTAGGGCAAGAGAGCCTCAGTGGAAGCGGTGTTCTAGATAGGAGTTTAGAATGGAATGTGCCAGGAGAAAGCCCCTCACGTTCGTCTCCCTACTTCTTGTTCGTGTTTTTAATTTAATTTTTTATTTTTTATTACAGCAAGTTTGATTACAATGTTTGGCTTCTTGTAGGTGTGGAAGATGTGGTTCTTTTACACATATACAGATGACTGTTCTTCCTGGGATCCTTTTCCCATGTACGTTATGACAGAATGTTGAGTAGTCCTCTCTTGGTATTCTGTAGGTCTTTGGTGATTATATATGGCACCTGTGTTTGTATATGTCTGTTAACCCCGATATCGTAATGAAACCAATCCTCACACCTTTCCATTGGTGAACCATAAGTTTGTTTAATGAATCTGTGATTGCCCTTCTCCGTGGAAATATCTGCCCTGGTATCCATTTTTAGGTAACACCTACAAGTGATATGATATGATATGTGTCTTTCACTTTCTGACTTACTACAAGTCACGTGATTACTTCTAGACTCATCTACGGTGCCGCAAATGGCATTGTGTCCTTTTTTCCCTTGGCTTCTCTTCTGCCTTAGCGGGGTCCAATTTCAACAATGTGATTCCCTAAGGGTTGTGGATTAGCTGACCTGGGCAGCCTTACCTTGCCGGCCCGCCCTCCCCAGGTGTGCCTCGTTGAGGTCAATATAAACAGAGCTCCAGGCAGCAATAGCCCCTGAAGCTGTGCCTGACTCCATATTCTCTGCCCCGTCAGCAGTCTCGGGGCTGTGCTGGTGGGAGGGAGTGAGGGGCCACACCTTTGTGGGTGGCCCGGTGTGAGTGGGGTTCTGCTGGCCTTTCTGCAGGAGTTGCCAGGCTGCCGCCTGTAAAGAAGAGGTTGTGTCACCCATACCTTCCGCTGGAATTTCTCTGCGGACAGAGGTGAGGAAGGAAAAAAGCAGTGGGGGCCGGGACAGGAGGGGTATCTCAGGCAGGACAATGGAAAGCTTCTGGAAGAGCGCCCGGGGCCAGGACCACCCTGGCTGGCCTGCAGGCACCAAGTTGGCCTGCGTGCTGTCGCTGGTGTGGCTCCACGGTCCTTCCTCTAGGCTTTCAATCCCATGTACATATTCAGGTGTTTTACCTGGAAAGGGTGGGAACAGTTCAGCAGCAGCTGGCCTGGGGCTCAGCTCACGTTTACTCACAGATGCCTCGGCATGGTCCCCCAGCTTTGCAATGAGGACGCTCCTTGCGTGGGGGGTGGGTTGCTGGCTGTATGGGAGATGGTTCCCCACCTCTGACCAATTTCAGAATTGTTTACCACTGGAGCAAGTGCCCTGATAGGATTTTCCTCTGTATAACACGTGGGTTCAGGTGTTTTTTTTTTTATTTTATGGTTCAAGTTAGATTTTATTCCCCTTTTATGTATTTATAGATATAAGCATGGAAATAATTCATTCCTATAAATACATCTGTGTGACGGGAAGAACTTTTTTCTGTTTTATTTTTAAATTTTATTTTTTAAAATTTTGAAATTTAATTTTATTTATTTATTTTTATACAGCACGCTATTATTAGTTATGTATTTTATGCATATACATGTATACAGGTCAATCCCAAACTCCCAAGTCATCCCACCACCACCACAACACGGTTTCCCACACTTGGTGTCCATACGTTTGTTCTCTACCTCTGTGTCTCTATTTCTTCCCTGCAAACCAGTTCATCTGTACCATTTTTAGGCTCCACATATATGCATTAATATACAATATTTGTTTTCCTCTTTCTGACTTACTTCATTCTGTATGACAGTCTCTCGATCCATCGATGTCTCTACAAATGACCCAGTTTCATTCCTTTTTATGGCCGAGTAATATTCCATTTCATATATGTACCACAACTTTATCCATTCATCTGTCTGTGGGCATTTAGGTTGCTTCCATTACCTGGCTATTGTAAATAGTGCTGCAACGAACATTGTGGTGAATGTGCCTTTTTGATTTACGGTTTTCTCTGGGTATATGCCCAGAAGTGGGATTGCTGGATCAGATGGTAATTCTATTTCTAGTTTTTTTAAGGAAACTCCATAGTGACTGTATCAATTTACATTCCCACCAATAGTGGAAGAGGGCTCCTTTTGTCCACACCCTCCCCAGAATTGGTTGTTTGTAGATTTTCTGATGATGCCGATTCTAACAGGTGTGAGGTGATACCTCATTGTAGTTTTGATTTGCATTTCTCTAATAATTAGTGCTGTTGAGCAGCTTTTCATGTGCGTCTTGGCCATCTCTATGTCTCCTTTGAAGAAACGTCTCTTTAGATCTTCTGCCCATTTTTTTGGGGGTTGTTTGTTTTTTTTAATATTAAGCTGCATGAGCTGTTTATATATATTGGAGATTAAACCTCTGTCCATTGATTCGTCTGCAACGATTTTCGCCCATTCTGAGGGATGCCTTTTTCCATTCCCGTGTTTTTTAACAAAAAAGGAAAGAAAGGAAAAGAAGCAGAACACTAATGTGCGTAAAATATGCCTTTTGAAACGGTCGTTTTGAAATATGGACGTCCTTTGAATTTTTTGGTCGATATGTGACCCCAGGATTTGTTTTCAGGGCAGGTGTCATTTACAGGCCTGCAATGATTTTGAATATCAACTGACCATTAGCGCTGGGATTAAAGCTGCTGTTGTGTGAAACGGCCACAAGGTGGCAGCAGTTCACCCTTACCAAATCTGGTTACTAGGGCAAGAGAGCCTCAGTGGAAGTGGTGTTCTAGATAGGAGTTTAGAATGGAATGTGCCAGGAGAAAGCCCCTCACGTTCGTCTCCCTACTTCTTGTTCGTGTTTTTAATTTAATTTTTTATTTTTTATTACAGCAAGTTTGATTACAATGTTTGGCTTCTTGTAGGTGTGGAAGATGTGGTTCTTTTACACATATACAGATGACTGTTCTTCCTGGGATCCTTTTCCCATGTACGTTATGACAGAATGTTGAGTAGTCCTCTCTTGGTATTCTGTAGGTCTTTGGTGATTATATATGTCACCTGTGTTTGTATATGTCTGTTAACCCCGATATCGTAATGAAACCAATCCTCACACCTTTCCATTGGTGAACCATAAGTTTGTTTAATGAATCTGTGATTGCCCTTCTCCGTGGAAATATCTGCCCTGGTATCCATTTTTAGGTAACACCTACAAGTGATATAATATGATATGTGTCTTTCACTTTCTGACTTACTACAAGTCACGTGATTACTTCTAGACTCATCTACGGTGCCGCAAATGGCATTGTGTCCTTTTTTCCCTTGGCTTCTCTTCTGCCTTAGCGGGGTCCATTTTCAACAATGTGATTCCCTGAGGGTTGTGGATTAGCTGACCTGGGCAGCCTTACTTTGCCGGCCCGCCCTCCCCAGGTGTGCCTCGTTGAGGTCAATATAAACAGAGCTCCAGGCAGCAATAGCCCCTGAAGCTGTGCCTGACTCCATATTCTCTGCCCCGTCAGCAGTCTCGGGGCTGTGCTGGTGGGAGGGAGTGAGGGGCCACAGCTTTGTGGGTGGCCCGGTGTGAGTGGGGTTCTGCTGGCCTTTCTGCAGGAGTTGCCAGGCTGCCGCCTGTAAAGAAGAGGTTGTGTCACCCATACCTTCCGCTGGAATTTCTCTGCGGACAGAGGTGAGGAAGGAAAAAAGCAGTGGGGGCCGGGACAGGAGGGGTATCTCAGGCAGGACAATGGAAACCTTCTGGAAGAGCGCCCGGGGCCAGGACCACCCTGGCTGGCCTGCAGGCACCAAGTTGGCCTGCGTGCTGTCGCTGGTGTGGCTCCACGGTCCTTCCTCTAGGCTTTCAATCCCTTGTACATATTCAGGTGTTTTACCTGGAAAGGGTGGGAACAGTTCAGCAGCAGCTGGCCTGGGGCTCAGCTCACGTTTACTCAGAGATGCCTCGGCATGGTCCCCCAGCTTTGCAATGAGGACGCTCCTTGCGTGGGGGGTGGGTTGCTGGCTGTATGGGAGATGGTTCCCCACCTCTGACCAATTTCAGAATTGTTTACCACTGGAGCAAGTGCCCTGATAGGGTTTTCCTCTGTATAACTCGTGGGTTCAGGTGTTTTTTTTTTTATTTTATGGTTCAAGTTAGATTTTATTCCCCTTTTATGTATTTATAGATATAAGCATGGAAATAATTCATTCCTATAAATACATCTGTGTGACGGGAAGAACTTTTTTCTGTTTTATTTTTAAATTTTATTTTTTAAAATTTTGAAATTTAATTTTATTTATTTATTTTTATACAGCACGCTATTATTAGTTATGTATTTTATGCATATACATGTATACAGGTCAATCCCAAACTCCCAAGTCATCCCACCACCACCACAACACGGTTTCCCACACTTGGTGTCCATACGTTTGTTCTCTACCTCTGTGTCTCTATTTCTTCCCTGCAAACCAGTTCATCTGTACCATTTTTAGGCTCCACATATATGCATTAATATACAATATTTGTTTTCCTCTTTCTGACTTACTTCATTCTGTATGACAGTCTCTCGATCCATCGATGTCTCTACAAATGACCCAGTTTCATTCCTTTTTATGGCCGAGTAATATTCCATTTTATATATGTACCACAACTTTATCCATTCATCTGTCTGTGGGCATTTAGGTTGCTTCCATTACCTGGCTATTGTAAATAGTGCTGCAACGAACATTGTGGTGAATGTGCCTTTTTGATTTACGGTTTTCTCTGGGTATATGCCCAGAAGTGGGATTGCTGGATCAGATGGTAATTCTATTTCTAGTTTTTTTAAGGAAACTCCATAGTGACTGTATCAATTTACATTCCCACCAATAGTGGAAGAGGGCTCCTTTTGTCCACACCCTCCCCAGAATTGGTTGTTTGTAGATTTTCTGATGATGCCGATTCTAACAGGTGTGAGGTGATACCTCATTGTAGTTTTGATTTGCATTTCTCTAATAATTAGTGCTGTTGAGCAGCTTTTCATGTGCGTCTTGGCCATCTCTATGTCTCCTTTGAAGAAACGTCTCTTTAGATCTTCTGCCCATTTTTTTTGGGTTGTATGTTTTTTTTAATATTAAGCTGCATGAGCTGTTTATATATATTGGAGATTAAACCTCTGTCCATTGATTCGTCTGCAACGATTTTCGCCCATTCTGAGGGATGCCTTTTTCCATTCCCGTGTTTTTTAACAAAAAAGGAAAGAAAGGAAAAGAAGCAGAACACTAATGTGCGTAAAATATGCCTTTTGAAACGGTCGTTTTGAAATATGGACGTCCTTTGAATTTTTTGGTCGATATGTGACCCCAGGATTTGTTTTCAGGGCAGGTGTCATTTACAGGCCTGCAATGATTTTGAATATCAACTGACCATTAGCGCTGGGATTAAAGCTGCTGTTGTGTGAAACGGCCACAAGGTGGCAGCAGTTCACCCTTACCAAATCTGGTTACTAGGGCAAGAGAGCCTCAGTGGAAGTGGTGTTCTAGATAGGAGTTTAGAATGGAATGTGCCAGGAGAAAGCCCCTCACGTTCGTCTCCCTACTTCTTGTTCGTGTTTTTAATTTAATTTTTTATTTTTTATTACAGCAAGTTTGATTACAATGTTTGGCTTCTTGTAGGTGTGGAAGATGTGGTTCTTTTACACATATACAGATGACTGTTCTTCCTGGGATCCTTTTCCCATGTACGTTATGACAGAATGTTGAGTAGTCCTCTCTTGGTATTCTGTAGGTCTTTGGTGATTATATATGTCACCTGTGTTTGTATATGTCTGTTAACCCCGATATCGTAATGAAACCAATCCTCACACCTTTCCATTGGTGAACCATAAGTTTGTTTAATGAATCTGTGATTGCCCTTCTCCGTGGAAATATCTGCCCTGGTATCCATTTTTAGGTAACACCTACAAGTGATATGATATGATATGTGTCTTTCACTTTCTGACTTACTACAAGTCACGTGATTACTTCTAGACTCATCTACGGTGCCGCAAATGGCATTGTGTCCTTTTTTCCCTTGGCTTCTCTTCTGCCTTAGCGGGGTCCAATTTCAACAATGTGATTCCCTAAGGGTTGTGGATTAGCTGACCTGGGCAGCCTTACCTTGCCGGCCCGCCCTCCCCAGGTGTGCCTCGTTGAGGTCAATATAAACAGAGCTCCATGCAGCAATAGCCCCTGAAGCTGTGCCTGACTCCATATTCTCTGCCCCGTCAGCAGTCTCGGGGCTGTGCTGGTGGGAGGGAGTGAGGGGCCACAGCTTTGTGGGTGGCCCGGTGTGAGTGGGGTTCTGCTGGCCTTTCTGCAGGAGTTGCCAGGCTGCCGCCTGTAAAGAAGAGGTTGTGTCACCCATACCTTCCGCTGGAATTTCTCTGCGGACAGAGGTGAGGAAGGAAAAAAGCAGTGGGGGCCGGGACAGGAGGGGTATCTCAGGCAGGACAATGGAAAGCTTCTGGAAGAGCGCCCGGGGCCAGGACCACCCTGGCTGGCCTGCAGGCACCAAGTTGGCCTGCGTGCTGTCGCTGGTGTGGCTCCACGGTCCTTCCTCTAGGCTTTCAATCCCATGTACATATTCAGGTGTTTTACCTGGAAAGGGTGGGAACAGTTCAGCAGCAGCTGGCCTGGGGCTCAGCTCACGTTTACTCACAGATGCCTCGGCATGGTCCCCCAGCTTTGCAATGAGGACGCTCCTTGCGTGGGGGGTGGGTTGCTGGCTGTATGGGAGATGGTTCCCCACCTCTGACCAATTTCAGAATTGTTTACCACTGGAGCAAGTGCCCTGATAGGATTTTCCTCTGTATAACTCGTGGGTTCAGGTGTTTTTTTTTTATTTTATGGTTCAAGTTAGATTTTATTCCCCTTTTATGTATTTATAGATATAAGCATGGAAATAATTCATTCCTATAAATACATCTGTGTGACGGGAAGAACTTTTTTCTGTTTTATTTTTAAATTTTATTTTTTAAAATTTTGAAATTTAATTTTATTTATTTATTTTTATACAGCACGTTATTATTAGTTATGTATTTTATGCATATACATGTATACAGGTCAATCCCAAACTCCCAAGTCATCCCACCACCACCACAACACGGTTTCCCACACTTGGTGTCCATACGTTTGTTCTCTACCTCTGTGTCTCTATTTCTTCCCTGCAAACCAGTTCATCTGTACCATTTTTAGGCTCCACATATATGCATTAATATACAATATTTGTTTTCCTCTTTCTGACTTACTTCATTCTGTATGACAGTCTCTCGATCCATCGATGTCTCTACAAATGACCCAGTTTCATTCCTTTTTATGGCCGAGTAATATTCCATTTCATATATGTACCACAACTTTATCCATTCATCTGTCTGTGGGCATTTAGGTTGCTTCCATTACCTGGCTATTGTAAATAGTGCTGCAACGAACATTGTGGTGAATGTGCCTTTTTGATTTACGGTTTTCTCTGGGTATATGCCCAGAAGTGGGATTGCTGGATCAGATGGTAATTCTATTTCTAGTTTTTTTAAGGAAACTCCATAGTGACTGTATCAATTTACATTCCCACCAATAGTGGAAGAGGGCTCCTTTTGTCCACACCCTCCCCAGAATTGGTTGTTTGTAGATTTTCTGATGATGCCGATTCTAACAGGTGTGAGGTGATACCTCATTGTAGTTTTGATTTGCATTTCTCTAATAATTAGTGCTGTTGAGCAGCTTTTCATGTGCGTCTTGGCCATCTCTATGTCTCCTTTGAAGAAACGTCTCTTTAGATCTTCTGCCCATTTTTTTTGGGTTGTTTGTTTTTTTAATATTAAGCTGCATGAGCTGTTTATATATATTGGAGATTAAACCTCTGTCCATTGATTCGTCTGCAACGATTTTCGCCCATTCTGAGGGATGCCTTTTTCCATTCCCGTGTTTTTTAACAAAAAAGGAAAGAAAGGAAAAGAAGCAGAACACTAATGTGCGTAAAATATGCCTTTTGAAACGGTCGTTTTGAAATATGGACGTCCTTTGAATTTTTTGGTCGATATGTGACCCCAGGATTTGTTTTCAGGGCAGGTGTCATTTACAGGCCTGCAATGATTTTGAATATCAACTGACCATTAGCGCTGGGATTAAAGCTGCTGTTGTGTGAAACGGCCACAAGGTGGCAGCAGTTCACCCTTACCAAATCTGGTTACTAGGGCAAGAGAGCCTCAGTGGAAGTGGTGTTCTAGATAGGAGTTTAGAATGGAATGTGCCAGGAGAAAGCCCCTCACGTTCGTCTCCCTACTTCTTGTTCGTGTTTTTAATTTAATTTTTTATTTTTTATTACAGCAAGTTTGATTACAATGTTTGGCTTCTTGTAGGTGTGGAAGATGTGGTTCTTTTACACATATACAGATGACTGTTCTTCCTGGGATCCTTTTCCCATGTACGTTATGACAGAATGTTGAGTAGTCCTCTCTTGGTATTCTGTAGGTCTTTGGTGATTATATATGTCACCTGTGTTTGTATATGTCTGTTAACCCCGATATCGTAATGAAACCAATCCTCACACCTTTCCATTGGTGAACCATAAGTTTGTTTAATGAATCTGTGATTGCCCTTCTCCGTGGAAATATCTGCCCTGGTATCCATTTTTAGGTAACACCTACAAGTGATATAATATGATATGTGTCTTTCACTTTCTGACTTACTACAAGTCACGTGATTACTTCTAGACTCATCTACGGTGCCGCAAATGGCATTGTGTCCTTTTTTCCCTTGGCTTCTCTTCTGCCTTAGCGGGGTCCATTTTCAACAATGTGATTCCCTGAGGGTTGTGGATTAGCTGACCTGGGCAGCCTTACTTTGCCGGCCCGCCCTCCCCAGGTGTGCCTCGTTGAGGTCAATATAAACAGAGCTCCAGGCAGCAATAGCCCCTGAAGCTGTGCCTGACTCCATATTCTCTGCCCCGTCAGCAGTCTCGGGGCTGTGCTGGTGGGAGGGAGTGAGGTGCCACAGCTTTGTGGGTGGCCCGGTGTGAGTGGGGTTCTGCTGGCCTTTCTGCAGGAGTTGCCAGGCTGCCGCCTGTAAAGAAGAGGTTGTGTCACCCATACCTTCCGCTGGAATTTCTCTCCGGACAGAGGTGAGGAAGGAAAAAAGCAGTGGGGGCCGGGACAGGAGGGGTATCTCAGGCAGGACAATGGAAACCTTCTGGAAGAGCGCCCGGGGCCAGGACCACCCTGGCTGGCCTGCAGGCACCAAGTTGGCCTGCGTGCTGTCGCTGGTGTGGCTCCACGGTCCTTCCTCTAGGCTTTCAATCCCTTGTACATATTCAGGTGTTTTACCTGGAAAGGGTGGGAACAGTTCAGCAGCAGCTGGCCTGGGGCTCAGCTCACGTTTACTCAGAGATGCCTCGGCATGGTCCCCCAGCTTTGCAATGAGGACGCTCCTTGCGTGGGGGGTGGGTTGCTGGCTGTATGGGAGATGGTTCCCCACCTCTGACCAATTTCAGAATTGTTTACCACTGGAGCAAGTGCCCTGATAGGGTTTTCCTCTGTATAACTCGTGGGTTCAGGTGTTTTTTTTTTATTTTATGGTTCAAGTTAGATTTTATTCCCCTTTTATGTATTTATAGATATAAGCATGGAAATAATTCATTCCTATAAATACATCTGTGTGACGGGAAGAACTTTTTTCTGTTTTATTTTTAAATTTTATTTTTTAAAATTTTGAAATTTAATTTTATTTATTTATTTTTATACAGCACGCTATTATTAGTTATGTATTTTATGCATATACATGTATACAGGTCAATCCCAAACTCCCAAGTCATCCCACCACCACCACAACACGGTTTCCCACACTTGGTGTCCATACGTTTGTTCTCTACCTCTGTGTCTCTATTTCTTCCCTGCAAACCAGTTCATCTGTACCATTTTTAGGCTCCACATATATGCATTAATATACAATATTTGTTTTCCTCTTTCTGACTTACTTCATTCTGTATGACAGTCTCTCGATCCATCGATGTCTCTACAAATGACCCAGTTTCATTCCTTTTTATGGCCGAGTAATATTCCATTTTATATATGTACCACAACTTTATCCATTCATCTGTCTGTGGGCATTTAGGTTGCTTCCATTACCTGGCTATTGTAAATAGTGCTGCAACGAACATTGTGGTGAATGTGCCTTTTTGATTTACGGTTTTCTCTGGGTATATGCCCAGAAGTGGGATTGCTGGATCAGATGGTAATTCTATTTCTAGTTTTTTTAAGGAAACTCCATAGTGACTGTATCAATTTACATTCCCACCAATAGTGGAAGAGGGCTCCTTTTGTCCACACCCTCCCCAGAATTGGTTGTTTGTAGATTTTCTGATGATGCCGATTCTAACAGGTGTGAGGTGATACCTCATTGTAGTTTTGATTTGCATTTCTCTAATAATTAGTGCTGTTGAGCAGCTTTTCATGTGCGTCTTGGCCATCTCTATGTCTCCTTTGAAGAAACGTCTCTTTAGATCTTCTGCCCATTTTTTTTGGGTTGTATGTTTTTTTAATATTAAGCTGCATGAGCTGTTTATATATATTGGAGATTAAACCTCTGTCCATTGATTCGTCTGCAACGATTTTCGCCCATTCTGAGGGATGCCTTTTTCCATTCCCGTGTTTTTTAACAAAAAAGGAAAGAAAGGAAAAGAAGCAGAACACTAATGTGCGTAAAATATGCCTTTTGAAACGGTCGTTTTGAAATATGGACGTCCTTTGAATTTTTTGGTCGATATGTGACCCCAGGATTTGTTTTCAGGGCAGGTGTCATTTACAGGCCTGCAATGATTTTGAATATCAACTGACCATTAGCGCTGGGATTAAAGCTGCTGTTGTGTGAAACGGCCACAAGGTGGCAGCAGTTCACCCTTACCAAATCTGGTTACTAGGGCAAGAGAGCCTCAGTGGAAGTGGTGTTCTAGATAGGAGTTTAGAATGGAATGTGCCAGGAGAAAGCCCCTCACGTTCGTCTCCCTACTTCTTGTTCGTGTTTTTAATTTAATTTTTTATTTTTTATTACAGCAAGTTTGATTACAATGTTTGGCTTCTTGTAGGTGTGGAAGATGTGGTTCTTTTACACATATACAGATGACTGTTCTTCCTGGGATCCTTTTCCCATGTACGTTATGACAGAATGTTGAGTAGTCCTCTCTTGGTATTCTGTAGGTCTTTGGTGATTATATATGTCACCTGTGTTTGTATATGTCTGTTAACCCCGATATCGTAATGAAACCAATCCTCACACCTTTCCATTGGTGAACCATAAGTTTGTTTAATGAATCTGTGATTGCCCTTCTCCGTGGAAATATCTGCCCTGGTATCCATTTTTAGGTAACACCTACAAGTGATATAATATGATATGTGTCTTTCACTTTCTGACTTACTACAAGTCACGTGATTACTTCTAGACTCATCTACGGTGCCGCAAATGGCATTGTGTCCTTTTTTCCCTTGGCTTCTCTTCTGCCTTAGCGGGGTCCATTTTCAACAATGTGATTCCCTGAGGGTTGTGGATTAGCTGACCTGGGCAGCCTTACCTTGCCGGCCCGCCCTCCCCAGGTGTGCCTCGTTGAGGTCAATATAAACAGAGCTCCAGGCAGCAATAGCCCATGAAGCTGTGCCTGACTCCATATTCTCTGCCCCGTCAGCAGTCTCGGGGCTGTGCTGGTGGGAGGGAGTGAGGGGCCACAGCTTTGTGGGTGGCCCGGTGTGAGTGGGGTTCTGCTGGCCTTTCTGCAGGAGTTGCCAGGCTGCCGCCTGTAAAGAAGAGGTTGTGTCACCCATACCTTCCGCTGGAATTTCTCTCCGGACAGAGGTGAGGAAGGAAAAAAGCAGTGGGGGCCGGGACAGGAGGGGTATCTCAGGCAGGACAATGGAAAGCTTCTGGAAGAGCGCCCGGGGCCAGGACCACCCTGGCTGGCCTGCAGGCACCAAGTTGGCCTGCGTGCTGTCGCTGGTGTGGCTCCACGGTCCTTCCTCTAGGCTTTCAATCCCTTGTACATATTCAGGTGTTTTACCTGGAAAGGGTGGGAACAGTTCAGCAGCAGCTGGCCTGGGGCTCAGCTCACGTTTACTCAGAGATGCCTCGGCATGGTCCCCCAGCTTTGCAATGAGGACGCTCCTTGCGTGGGGGGTGGGTTGCTGGCTGTATGGGAGATGGTTCCCCACCTCTGACCAATTTCAGAATTGTTTACCACTGGAGCAAGTGCCCTGATAGGGTTTTCCTCTGTATAACTCGTGGGTTCAGGTGTTTTTTTTTTTTTATTTTATGGTTCAAGTTAGATTTTATTCCCCTTTTATGTATTTATAGATATAAGCATGGAAATAATTCATTCCTATAAATACATCTGTGTGACGGGAAGAACTTTTTTCTGTTTTATTTTTAAATTTTATTTTTTTAAAATTTTGAAATTTAATTTTATTTATTTTTTTATACAGCACGTTATTATTAGTTATGTATTTTATGCATATACATGTATACAGGTCAATCCCAAACTCCCAAGTCATCCCACCACCACCACAACACGGTTTCCCACACTTGGTGTCCATACGTTTGTTCTCTACCTCTGTGTCTCTATTTCTTCCCTGCAAACCAGTTCATCTGTACCATTTTTAGGCTCCACATATATGCATTAATATACAATATTTGTTTTCCTCTTTCTGACTTACTTCATTCTGTATGACAGTCTCTCGATCCATCAATGTCTCTACAAATGACCCAGTTTCATTCCTTTTTATGGCCGAGTAATATTCCATTTTATATATGTACCACAACTTTATCCATTCATCTGTCTGTGGGCATTTAGGTTGCTTCCATTACCTGGCTATTGTAAATAGTGCTGCAACGAACATTGTGGTGAATGTGCCTTTTTGATTTACGGTTTTCTCTGGGTATATGCCCAGAAGTGGGATTGCTGGATCAGATGGTAATTCTATTTCTAATTTTTTTAAGGAAACTCCATAGTGACTGTATCAATTTACATTCCCACCAATAGTGGAAGAGGGCTCCTTTTGTCCACACCCTCCCCAGAATTGGTTGTTTGTAGATTTTCTGATGATGCCGATTCTAACAGGTGTGAGGTGATACCTCATTGTAGTTTTGATTTGCATTTCTCTAATAATTAGTGCTGTTGAGCAGCTTTTCATGTGCGTCTTGGCCATCTCTATGTCTCCTTTGAAGAAACATCTCTTTAGATCTTCTGCCCATTTTTTTTGGGTTGTTTGTTTTTTTAATATTAAGCTGCATGAGCTGTTTATATATATTGGAGATTAAACCTCTGTCCATTGATTCGTCTGCAACGATTTTCGCCCATTCTGAGGGATGCCTTTTTCCATTCCCGTGTTTTTTAACAAAAAAGGAAAGAAAGGAAAAGAAGCAGAACACTAATGTGCGTAAAATATGCCTTTTGAAACGGTCGTTTTGAAATATGGACGTCCTTTGAATTTTTTGGTCGATATGTGACCCCAGGATTTGTTTTCAGGGCAGGTGTCATTTACAGGCCTGCAATGATTTTGAATATCAACTGACCATTAGCGCTGGGATTAAAGCTGCTGTTGTGTGAAACGGCCACAAGGTGGCAGCAGTTCACCCTTACCAAATCTGGTTACTAGGGCAAAAGAGCCTCAGTGGAAGCGGTGTTCTAGATAGGAGTTTAGAATGGAATGTGCCAGGAGAAAGCCCCTCACGTTCGTCTCCCTACTTCTTGTTCGTGTTTTTAATTTAATTTTTTATTTTTTATTACAGCAAGTTTGATTACAATGTTTGGCTTCTTGTAGGTGTGGAAGATGTGGTTCTTTTACACATATACAGATGACTGTTCTTCCTGGGATCCTTTTCCCATGTACGTTATGACAGAATGTTGAGTAGTCCTCTCTTGGTATTCTGTAGGTCTTTGGTGATTATATATGTCACCTGTGTTTGTATATGTCTGTTAACCCCGATATCGTAATGAAACCAATCCTCACACCTTTCCATTGGTGAACCATAAGTTTGTTTAATGAATCTGTGATTGCCCTTCTCCGTGGAAATATCTGCCCTGGTATCCATTTTTAGGTAACACCTACAAGTGATATAATATGATATGTGTCTTTCACTTTCTGACTTACTACAAGTCACGTGATTACTTCTAGACTCATCTACGGTGCCGCAAATGGCATTGTGTCCTTTTTTCCCTTGGCTTCTCTTCTGCCTTAGCGGGGTCCATTTTCAACAATGTGATTCCCTGAGGGTTGTGGATTAGCTGACCTGGGCAGCCTTACCTTGCCGGCCCGCCCTCCCCAGGTTTGCCTCATTGAGGTCAATATAAACAGAGCTCCAGGCAGCAATAGCCCCTGAAGCTGTGCCTGACTCCATATTCTCTGCCCCGTCAGCAGTCTCGGGGCTGTGCTGGTGGGAGGGAGTGAGGGGCCACAGCTTTGTGGGTGGCCCGGTGTGAGTGGGGTTCTGCTGGCCTTTCTGCAGGAGTTGCCAGGCTGCCGCCTGTAAAGAAGAGGTTGTGTCACCCATACCTTCCGCTGGAATTTCTCTCCGGACAGAGGTGAGGAAGGAAAAAAGCAGTGGGGGCCGGGACAGGAGGGGTATCTCAGGCAGGACAATGGAAAGCTTCTGGAAGAGCGCCCGGGACCAGGACCACCCTGGCTGGCCTGCAGGCACCAAGTTGGCCTGCGTGCTGTCGCTGGTGTGTCTCCACGGTCCTTCCTCTAGGCTTTCAATCCCTTGTACATATTCAGGTGTTTTACCTGGAAAGGGTGGGAACAGTTCAGCAGCAGCTGGCCTGGGGCTCAGCTCACGTTTACTCAGAGATGCCTCGGCATGGTCCCCCAGCTTTGCAATGAGGACGCTCCTTGCGTGGGGGGTGGGTTGCTGGCTGTATGGGAGATGGTTCCCCACCTCTGACCAATTTCAGAATTGTTTACCACTGGAGCAAGTGCCCTGATAGGGTTTTCCTCTGTATAACTCGTGGGTTCAGGTGTTTTTTTTTTTTTATTTTATGGTTCAAGTAAGATTTTATTCCCCTTTTATGTATTTATAGATATAAGCATGGAAATAATTCATTCCTATAAATACATCTGTGTGACGGGAAGAACTTTTTTCTGTTTTATTTTTAAATTTTATTTTTTTAAAATTTTGAAATTTAATTTTATTTATTTTTTTTATACAGCACGTTATTATTAGTTATGTATTTTATGCATATACATGTATACAGGTCAATCCCAAACTCCCAAGTCATCCCACCACCACCACAACACGGTTTCCCACACTTGTTGTCCATACGTTTGTTCTCTACCTCTGTGTCTCTATTTCTTCCCTGCAAACCAGTTCATCTGTACCATTTTTAGGCTCCACATATATGCATTAATATACAATATTTGTTTTCCTCTTTCTGACTTACTTCATTCTGTATGACAGTCTCTCGATCCATCGATGTCTCTACAAATGACCCAGTTTCATTCCTTTTTATGGCCGAGTAATATTCCATTTCATATATGTACCACAACTTTATCCATTCATCTGTCTGTGGGCATTTAGGTTGCTTCCATTACCTGGCTATTGTAAATAGTGCTGCAACGAACATTGTGGTGAATGTGCCTTTTTGATTTACGGTTTTCTCTGGGTATATGCCCAGAAGTGGGATTGCTGGATCAGATGGTAATTCTATTTCTAGTTTTTTTAAGGAAACTCCATAGTGACTGTATCAATTTACATTCCCACCAATAGTGGAAGAGGGCTCCTTTTGTCCACACCCTCCCCAGAATTGGTTGTTTGTAGATTTTCTGATGATGCCGATTCTAACAGGTGTGAGGTGATACCTCATTGTAGTTTTGATTTGCATTTCTCTAATAATTAGTGCTGTTGAGCAGCTTTTCATGTGCGTCTTGGCCATCTCTATGTCTCCTTTGAAGAAACGTCTCTTTAGATCTTCTGCCCATTTTTTTTGGGTTGTATGTTTTTTTAATATTAAGCTGCATGAGCTGTTTATATATATTGGAGATTAAACCTCTGTCCATTGATTCGTCTGCAACGATTTTCGCCCATTCTGAGGGATGCCTTTTTCCATTCCCGTGTTTTTTAACAAAAAAGGAAAGAAAGGAAAAGAAGCAGAACACTAATGTGCGTAAAATATGCCTTTTGAAACGGTCGTTTTGAAATATGGACGTCCTTTGAATTTTTTGGTCGATATGTGACCCCAGGATTTGTTTTCAGGGCAGGTGTCATTTACAGGCCTGCAATGATTTTGAATATCAACTGACCATTAGCGCTGGGATTAAAGCTGCTGTTGTGTGAAACGGCCACAAGGTGGCAGCAGTTCACCCTTACCAAATCTGGTTACTAGGGCAAGAGAGCCTCAGTGGAAGTGGTGTTCTAGATAGGAGTTTAGAATGGAATGTGCCAGGAGAAAGCCCCTCACGTTCGTCTCCCTACTTCTTGTTCGTGTTTTTAATTTAATTTTTTATTTTTTATTACAGCAAGTTTGATTACAATGTTTGGCTTCTTGTAGGTGTGGAAGATGTGGTTCTTTTACACATATACAGATGACTGTTCTTCCTGGGATCCTTTTCCCATGTACGTTATGACAGAATGTTGAGTAGTCCTCTCTTGGTATTCTGTAGGTCTTTGGTGATTATATATGTCACCTGTGTTTGTATATGTCTGTTAACCCCGATATCGTAATGAAACCAATCCTCACACCTTTCCATTGGTGAACCATAAGTTTGTTTAATGAATCTGTGATTGCCCTTCTCCGTGGAAATATCTGCCCTGGTATCCATTTTTAGGTAACACCTACAAGTGATATGATATGATATGTGTCTTTCACTTTCTGACTTACTACAAGTCACGTGATTACTTCTAGACTCATCTACGGTGCCGCAAATGGCATTGTGTCCTTTTTTCCCTTGGCTTCTCTTCTGCCTTAGCGGGGTCCAATTTCAACAATGTGATTCCCTAAGGGTTGTGGATTAGCTGACCTGGGCAGCCTTACCTTGCCGGCCCGCCCTCCCCAGGTGTGCCTCGTTGAGGTCAATATAAACAGAGCTCCATGCAGCAATAGCCCCTGAAGCTGTGCCTGACTCCATATTCTCTGCCCCGTCAGCAGTCTCGGGGCTGTGCTGGTGGGAGGGAGTGAGGGGCCACAGCTTTGTGGGTGGCCCGGTGTGAGTGGGGTTCTGCTGGCCTTTCTGCAGGAGTTGCCAGGCTGCCGCCTGTAAAGAAGAGGTTGTGTCACCCATACCTTCCGCTGGAATTTCTCTGCGGACAGAGGTGAGGAAGGAAAAAAGCAGTGGGGGCCGGGACAGGAGGGGTATCTCAGGCAGGACAATGGAAAGCTTCTGGAAGAGCGCCCGGGGCCAGGACCACCCTGGCTGGCCTGCAGGCACCAAGTTGGCCTGCGTGCTGTCGCTGGTGTGGCTCCAAGGTCCTTCCTCTAGGCTTTCAATCCCATGTACATATTCAGGTGTTTTACCTGGAAAGGGTGGGAACAGTTCAGCAGCAGCTGGCCTGGGGCTCAGCTCACGTTTACTCACAGATGCCTCGGCATGGTCCCCCAGCTTTGCAATGAGGACGCTCCTTGCGTGGGGGGTGGGTTGCTGGCTGTATGGGAGATGGTTCCCCACCTCTGACCAATTTCAGAATTGTTTACCACTGGAGCAAGTGCCCTGATAGGATTTTCCTCTGTATAACTCGTGGGTTCAGGTGTTTTTTTTTTATTTTATGGTTCAAGTTAGATTTTATTCCCCTTTTATGTATTTATAGATATAAGCATGGAAATAATTCATTCCTATAAATACATCTGTGTGACGGGAAGAACTTTTTTCTGTTTTATTTTTAAATTTTATTTTTTAAAATTTTGAAATTTAATTTTATTTATTTATTTTTATACAGCACGTTATTATTAGTTATGTATTTTATGCATATACATGTATACAGGTCAATCCCAAACTCCCAAGTCATCCCACCACCACCACAACACGGTTTCCCACACTTGGTGTCCATACGTTTGTTCTCTACCTCTGTGTCTCTATTTCTTCCCTGCAAACCAGTTCATCTGTACCATTTTTAGGCTCCACATATATGCATTAATATACAATATTTGTTTTCCTCTTTCTGACTTACTTCATTCTGTATGACAGTCTCTCGATCCATCGATGTCTCTACAAATGACCCAGTTTCATTCCTTTTTATGGCCGAGTAATATTCCATTTCATATATGTACCACAACTTTATCCATTCATCTGTCTGTGGGCATTTAGGTTGCTTCCATTACCTGGCTATTGTAAATAGTGCTGCAACGAACATTGTGGTGAATGTGCCTTTTTGATTTACGGTTTTCTCTGGGTATATGCCCAGAAGTGGGATTGCTGGATCAGATGGTAATTCTATTTCTAGTTTTTTTAAGGAAACTCCATAGTGACTGTATCAATTTACATTCCCACCAATAGTGGAAGAGGGCTCCTTTTGTCCACACCCTCCCCAGAATTGGTTGTTTGTAGATTTTCTGATGATGCCGATTCTAACAGGTGTGAGGTGATACCTCATTGTAGTTTTGATTTGCATTTCTCTAATAATTAGTGCTGTTGAGCAGCTTTTCATGTGCGTCTTGGCCATCTCTATGTCTCCTTTGAAGAAACGTCTCTTTAGATCTTCTGCCCATTTTTTTTGGGTTGTTTGTTTTTTTAATATTAAGCTGCATGAGCTGTTTATATATATTGGAGATTAAACCTCTGTCCATTGATTCGTCTGCAACGATTTTCGCCCATTCTGAGGGATGCCTTTTTCCATTCCCGTGTTTTTTAACAAAAAAGGAAAGAAAGGAAAAGAAGCAGAACACTAATGTGCGTAAAATATGCCTTTTGAAACGGTCGTTTTGAAATATGGACGTCCTTTGAATTTTTTGGTCGATATGTGACCCCAGGATTTGTTTTCAGGGCAGGTGTCATTTACAGGCCTGCAATGATTTTGAATATCAACTGACCATTAGCGCTGGGATTAAAGCTGCTGTTGTGTGAAACGGCCACAAGGTGGCAGCAGTTCACCCTTACCAAATCTGGTTACTAGGGCAAGAGAGCCTCAGTGGAAGTGGTGTTCTAGATAGGAGTTTAGAATGGAATGTGCCAGGAGAAAGCCCCTCACGTTCGTCTCCCTACTTCTTGTTCGTGTTTTTAATTTAATTTTTTATTTTTTATTACAGCAAGTTTGATTACAATGTTTGGCTTCTTGTAGGTGTGGAAGATGTGGTTCTTTTACACATATACAGATGACTGTTCTTCCTGGGATCCTTTTCCCATGTACGTTATGACAGAATGTTGAGTAGTCCTCTCTTGGTATTCTGTAGGTCTTTGGTGATTATATATGTCACCTGTGTTTGTATATGTCTGTTAACCCCGATATCGTAATGAAACCAATCCTCACACCTTTCCATTGGTGAACCATAAGTTTGTTTAATGAATCTGTGATTGCCCTTCTCCGTGGAAATATCTGCCCTGGTATCCATTTTTAGGTAACACCTACAAGTGATATAATATGATATGTGTCTTTCACTTTCTGACTTACTACAAGTCACGTGATTACTTCTAGACTCATCTACGGTGCCGCAAATGGCATTGTGTCCTTTTTTCCCTTGGCTTCTCTTCTGCCTTAGCGGGGTCCATTTTCAACAATGTGATTCCCTGAGGGTTGTGGATTAGCTGACCTGGGCAGCCTTACTTTGCCGGCCCGCCCTCCCCAGGTGTGCCTCGTTGAGGTCAATATAAACAGAGCTCCAGGCAGCAATAGCCCCTGAAGCTGTGCCTGACTCCATATTCTCTGCCCCGTCAGCAGTCTCGGGGCTGTGCTGGTGGGAGGGAGTGAGGGGCCACAGCTTTGTGGGTGGCCCGGTGTGAGTGGGGTTCTGCTGGCCTTTCTGCAGGAGTTGCCAGGCTGCCGCCTGTAAAGAAGAGGTTGTGTCACCCATACCTTCCGCTGGAATTTCTCTCCGGACAGAGGTGAGGAAGGAAAAAAGCAGTGGGGGCCGGGACAGGAGGGGTATCTCAGGCAGGACAATGGAAAGCTTCTGGAAGAGCGCCCGGGGCCAGGACCACCCTGGCTGGCCTGCAGGCACCAAGTTGGCCTGCGTGCTGTCGCTGGTGTGGCTCCACGGTCCTTCCTCTAGGCTTTCAAGCCCTTGTACATATTCAGGTGTTTTACCTGGAAAGGGTGGGAACAGTTCAGCAGCAGCTGGCCTGGGGCTCAGCTCACGTTTACTCAGAGATGCCTCGGCATGGTCCCCCAGCTTTGCAATGAGGACGCTCCTTGCGTGGGGGGTGGGTTGCTGGCTGTATGGGAGATGGTTCCCCACCTCTGACCAATTTCAGAATTGTTTACCACTGGAGCAAGTGCCCTGATAGGGTTTTCCTCTGTATAACTCGTGGGTTCAGGTGTTTTTTTTTTATTTTATGGTTCAAGTTAGATTTTATTCCCCTTTTATGTATTTATAGATATAAGCATGGAAATAATTCATTCCTATAAATACATCTGTGTGACGGGAAGAACTTTTTTCTGTTTTATTTTTAAATTTTATTTTTTAAAATTTTGAAATTTAATTTTATTTATTTATTTTTATACAGCACGCTATTATTAGTTATGTATTTTATGCATATACATGTATACAGGTCAATCCCAAACTCCCAAGTCATCCCACCACCACCACAACACGGTTTCCCACACTTGGTGTCCATACGTTTGTTCTCTACCTCTGTGTCTCTATTTCTTCCCTGCAAACCAGTTCATCTGTACCATTTTTAGGCTCCACATATATGCATTAATATACAATATTTGTTTTCCTCTTTCTGACTTACTTCATTCTGTATGACAGTCTCTCGATCCATCGATGTCTCTACAAATGACCCAGTTTCATTCCTTTTTATGGCCGAGTAATATTCCATTTTATATATGTACCACAACTTTATCCATTCATCTGTCTGTGGGCATTTAGGTTGCTTCCATTACCTGGCTATTGTAAATAGTGCTGCAACGAACATTGTGGTGAATGTGCCTTTTTGATTTACGGTTTTCTCTGGGTATATGCCCAGAAGTGGGATTGCTGGATCAGATGGTAATTCTATTTCTAGTTTTTTTAAGGAAACTCCATAGTGACTGTATCAATTTACATTCCCACCAATAGTGGAAGAGGGCTCCTTTTGTCCACACCCTCCCCAGAATTGGTTGTTTGTAGATTTTCTGATGATGCCGATTCTAACAGGTGTGAGGTGATACCTCATTGTAGTTTTGATTTGCATTTCTCTAATAATTAGTGCTGTTGAGCAGCTTTTCATGTGCGTCTTGGCCATCTCTATGTCTCCTTTGAAGAAACGTCTCTTTAGATCTTCTGCCCATTTTTTTTGGGTTGTATGTTTTTTTAATATTAAGCTGCATGAGCTGTTTATATATATTGGAGATTAAACCTCTGTCCATTGATTCGTCTGCAACGATTTTCGCCCATTCTGAGGGATGCCTTTTTCCATTCCCGTGTTTTTTAACAAAAAAGGAAAGAAAGGAAAAGAAGCAGAACACTACTGTGCGTAAAATATGCCTTTTGAAACGGTCGTTTTGAAATATGGACGTCCTTTGAATTTTTTGGTCGATATGTGACCCCAGGATTTGTTTTCAGGGCAGGTGTCATTTACAGGCCTGCAATGATTTTGAATATCAACTGACCATTAGCGCTGGGATTAAAGCTGCTGTTGTGTGAAACGGCCACAAGGTGGCAGCAGTTCACCCTTACCAAATCTGGTTACTAGGGCAAGAGAGCCTCAGTGGAAGTGGTGTTCTAGATAGGAGTTTAGAATGGAATGTGCCAGGAGAAAGCCCCTCACGTTCGTCTCCCTACTTCTTGTTCGTGTTTTTAATTTAATTTTTTATTTTTTATTACAGCAAGTTTGATTACAATGTTTGGCTTCTTGTAGGTGTGGAAGATGTGGTTCTTTTACACATATACAGATGACTGTTCTTCCTGGGATCCTTTTCCCATGTACGTTATGACAGAATGTTGAGTAGTCCTCTCTTGGTATTCTGTAGGTCTTTGGTGATTATATATGTCACCTGTGTTTGTATATGTCTGTTAACCCCGATATCGTAATGAAACCAATCCTCACACCTTTCCATTGGTGAACCATAAGTTTGTTTAATGAATCTGTGATTGCCCTTCTCCGTGGAAATATCTGCCCTGGTATCCATTTTTAGGTAACACCTACAAGTGATATAATATGATATGTGTCTTTCACTTTCTGACTTACTACAAGTCACGTGATTACTTCTAGACTCATCTACGGTGCCGCAAATGGCATTGTGTCCTTTTTTCCCTTGGCTTCTCTTCTGCCTTAGCGGGGTCCATTTTCAACAATGTGATTCCCTGAGGGTTGTGGATTAGCTGACCTGGGCAGCCTTACCTTGCCGGCCCGCCCTCCCCAGGTGTGCCTCGTTGAGGTCAATATAAACAGAGCTCCAGGCAGCAATAGCCCATGAAGCTGTGCCTGACTCCATATTCTCTGCCCCGTCAGCAGTCTCGGGGCTGTGCTGGTGGGAGGGAGTGAGGGGCCACAGCTTTGTGGGTGGCCCGGTGTGAGTGGGGTTCTGCTGGCCTTTCTGCAGGAGTTGCCAGGCTGCCGCCTGTAAAGAAGAGGTTGTGTCACCCATACCTTCCGCTGGAATTTCTCTCCGGACAGAGGTGAGGAAGGAAAAAAGCAGTGGGGGCCGGGACAGGAGGGGTATCTCAGGCAGGACAATGGAAAGCTTCTGGAAGAGCGCCCGGGGCCAGGACCACCCTGGCTGGCCTGCAGGCACCAAGTTGGCCTGCGTGCTGTCGCTGGTGTGGCTCCACGGTCCTTCCTCTAGGCTTTCAATCCCTTGTACATATTCAGGTGTTTTACCTGGAAAGGGTGGGAACAGTTCAGCAGCAGCTGGCCTGGGGCTCAGCTCACGTTTACTCAGAGATGCCTCGGCATGGTCCCCCAGCTTTGCAATGAGGACGCTCCTTGCGTGGGGGGTGGGTTGCTGGCTGTATGGGAGATGGTTCCCCACCTCTGACCAATTTCAGAATTGTTTACCACTGGAGCAAGTGCCCTGATAGGGTTTTCCTCTGTATAACTCGTGGGTTCAGGTGTTTTTTTTTTTTTATTTTATGGTTCAAGTTAGATTTTATTCCCCTTTTATGTATTTATAGATATAAGCATGGAAATAATTCATTCCTATAAATACATCTGTGTGACGGGAAGAACTTTTTTCTGTTTTATTTTTAAATTTTATTTTTTTAAAATTTTGAAATTTAATTTTATTTATTTTTTTATACAGCACGTTATTATTAGTTATGTATTTTATGCATATACATGTATACAGGTCAATCCCAAACTCCCAAGTCATCCCACCACCACCACAACACGGTTTCCCACACTTGGTGTCCATACGTTTGTTCTCTACCTCTGTGTCTCTATTTCTTCCCTGCAAACCAGTTCATCTGTACCATTTTTAGGCTCCACATATATGCATTAATATACAATATTTGTTTTCCTCTTTCTGACTTACTTCATTCTGTATGACAGTCTCTCGATCCATCGATGTCTCTACAAATGACCCAGTTTCATTCCTTTTTATGGCCGAGTAATATTCCATTTTATATATGTACCACAACTTTATCCATTCATCTGTCTGTGGGCATTTAGGTTGCTTCCATTACCTGGCTATTGTAAATAGTGCTGCAACGAACATTGTGGTGAATGTGCCTTTTTGATTTACGGTTTTCTCTGGGTATATGCCCAGAAGTGGGATTGCTGGATCAGATGGTAATTCTATTTCTAATTTTTTTAAGGAAACTCCATAGTGACTGTATCAATTTACATTCCCACCAATAGTGGAAGAGGGCTCCTTTTGTCCACACCCTCCCCAGAATTGGTTGTTTGTAGATTTTCTGATGATGCCGATTCTAACAGGTGTGAGGTGATACCTCATTGTAGTTTTGATTTGCATTTCTCTAATAATTAGTGCTGTTGAGCAGCTTTTCATGTGCGTCTTGGCCATCTCTATGTCTCCTTTGAAGAAACATCTCTTTAGATCTTCTGCCCATTTTTTTTGGGTTGTTTGTTTTTTTAATATTAAGCTGCATGAGCTGTTTATATATATTGGAGATTAAACCTCTGTCCATTGATTCGTCTGCAACGATTTTCGCCCATTCTGAGGGATGCCTTTTTCCATTCCCGTGTTTTTTAACAAAAAAGGAAAGAAAGGAAAAGAAGCAGAACACTAATGTGCGTAAAATATGCCTTTTGAAACGGTCGTTTTGAAATATGGACGTCCTTTGAATTTTTTGGTCGATATGTGACCCCAGGATTTGTTTTCAGGGCAGGTGTCATTTACAGGCCTGCAATGATTTTGAATATCAACTGACCATTAGCGCTGGGATTAAAGCTGCTGTTGTGTGAAACGGCCACAAGGTGGCAGCAGTTCACCCTTACCAAATCTGGTTACTAGGGCAAAAGAGCCTCAGTGGAAGCGGTGTTCTAGATAGGAGTTTAGAATGGAATGTGCCAGGAGAAAGCCCCTCACGTTCGTCTCCCTACTTCTTGTTCGTGTTTTTAATTTAATTTTTTATTTTTTATTACAGCAAGTTTGATTACAATGTTTGGCTTCTTGTAGGTGTGGAAGATGTGGTTCTTTTACACATATACAGATGACTGTTCTTCCTGGGATCCTTTTCCCATGTACGTTATGACAGAATGTTGAGTAGTCCTCTCTTGGTATTCTGTAGGTCTTTGGTGATTATATATGTCACCTGTGTTTGTATATGTCTGTTAACCCCGATATCGTAATGAAACCAATCCTCACACCTTTCCATTGGTGAACCATAAGTTTGTTTAATGAATCTGTGATTGCCCTTCTCCGTGGAAATATCTGCCCTGGTATCCATTTTTAGGTAACACCTACAAGTGATATAATATGATATGTGTCTTTCACTTTCTGACTTACTACAAGTCACGTGATTACTTCTAGACTCATCTACGGTGCCGCAAATGGCATTGTGTCCTTTTTTCCCTTGGCTTCTCTTCTGCCTTAGCGGGGTCCATTTTCAACAATGTGATTCCCTGAGGGTTGTGGATTAGCTGACCTGGGCAGCCTTACCTTGCCGGCCCGCCCTCCCCAGGTTTGCCTCATTGAGGTCAATATAAACAGAGCTCCAGGCAGCAATAGCCCCTGAAGCTGTGCCTGACTCCATATTCTCTGCCCCGTCAGCAGTCTCGGGGCTGTGCTGGTGGGAGGGAGTGAGGGGCCACAGCTTTGTGGGTGGCCCGGTGTGAGTGGGGTTCTGCTGGCCTTTCTGCAGGAGTTGCCAGGCTGCCGCCTGTAAAGAAGAGGTTGTGTCACCCATACCTTCCGCTGGAATTTCTCTCCGGACAGAGGTGAGGAAGGAAAAAAGCAGTGGGGGCCGGGACAGGAGGGGTATCTCAGGCAGGACAATGGAAAGCTTCTGGAAGAGCGCCCGGGACCAGGACCACCCTGGCTGGCCTGCAGGCACCAAGTTGGCCTGCGTGCTGTCGCTGGTGTGTCTCCACGGTCCTTCCTCTAGGCTTTCAATCCCTTGTACATATTCAGGTGTTTTACCTGGAAAGGGTGGGAACAGTTCAGCAGCAGCTGGCCTGGGGCTCAGCTCACGTTTACTCAGAGATGCCTCGGCATGGTCCCCCAGCTTTGCAATGAGGACGCTCCTTGCGTGGGGGGTGGGTTGCTGGCTGTATGGGAGATGGTTCCCCACCTCTGACCAATTTCAGAATTGTTTACCACTGGAGCAAGTGCCCTGATAGGGTTTTCCTCTGTATAACTCGTGGGTTCAGGTGTTTTTTTTTTTTTATTTTATGGTTCAAGTAAGATTTTATTCCCCTTTTATGTATTTATAGATATAAGCATGGAAATAATTCATTCCTATAAATACATCTGTGTGACGGGAAGAACTTTTTTCTGTTTTATTTTTAAATTTTATTTTTTTAAAATTTTGAAATTTAATTTTATTTATTTTTTTTATACAGCACGTTATTATTAGTTATGTATTTTATGCATATACATGTATACAGGTCAATCCCAAACTCCCAAGTCATCCCACCACCACCACAACACGGTTTCCCACACTTGGTGTCCATACGTTTGTTCTCTACCTCTGTGTCTCTATTTCTTCCCTGCAAACCAGTTCATCTGTACCATTTTTAGGCTCCACATATATGCATTAATATACAATATTTGTTTTCCTCTTTCTGACTTACTTCATTCTGTATGACAGTCTCTCGATCCATCGATGTCTCTACAAATGACCCAGTTTCATTCCTTTTTATGGCCGAGTAATATTCCATTTCATATATGTACCACAACTTTATCCATTCATCTGTCTGTGGGCATTTAGGTTGCTTCCATTACCTGGCTATTGTAAATAGTGCTGCAACGAACATTGTGGTGAATGTGCCTTTTTGATTTACGGTTTTCTCTGGGTATATGCCCAGAAGTGGGATTGCTGGATCAGATGGTAATTCTATTTCTAGTTTTTTTAAGGAAACTCCATAGTGACTGTATCAATTTACATTCCCACCAATAGTGGAAGAGGGCTCCTTTTGTCCACACCCTCCCCAGAATTGGTTGTTTGTAGATTTTCTGATGATGCCGATTCTAACAGGTGTGAGGTGATACCTCATTGTAGTTTTGATTTGCATTTCTCTAATAATTAGTGCTGTTGAGCAGCTTTTCATGTGCGTCTTGGCCATCTCTATGTCTCCTTTGAAGAAACGTCTCTTTAGATCTTCTGCCCATTTTTTTTGGGTTGTATGTTTTTTTAATATTAAGCTGCATGAGCTGTTTATATATATTGGAGATTAAACCTCTGTCCATTGATTCGTCTGCAACGATTTTCGCCCATTCTGAGGGATGCCTTTTTCCATTCCCGTGTTTTTTAACAAAAAAGGAAAGAAAGGAAAAGAAGCAGAACACTAATGTGCGTAAAATATGCCTTTTGAAACGGTCGTTTTGAAATATGGACGTCCTTTGAATTTTTTGGTCGATATGTGACCCCAGGATTTGTTTTCAGGGCAGGTGTCATTTACAGGCCTGCAATGATTTTGAATATCAACTGACCATTAGCGCTGGGATTAAAGCTGCTGTTGTGTGAAACGGCCACAAGGTGGCAGCAGTTCACCCTTACCAAATCTGGTTACTAGGGCAAGAGAGCCTCAGTGGAAGTGGTGTTCTAGATAGGAGTTTAGAATGGAATGTGCCAGGAGAAAGCCCCTCACGTTCGTCTCCCTACTTCTTGTTCGTGTTTTTAATTTAATTTTTTATTTTTTATTACAGCAAGTTTGATTACAATGTTTGGCTTCTTGTAGGTGTGGAAGATGTGGTTCTTTTACACATATACAGATGACTGTTCTTCCTGGGATCCTTTTCCCATGTACGTTATGACAGAATGTTGAGTAGTCCTCTCTTGGTATTCTGTAGGTCTTTGGTGATTATATATGTCACCTGTGTTTGTATATGTCTGTTAACCCCGATATCGTAATGAAACCAATCCTCACACCTTTCCATTGGTGAACCATAAGTTTGTTTAATGAATCTGTGATTGCCCTTCTCCGTGGAAATATCTGCCCTGGTATCCATTTTTAGGTAACACCTACAAGTGATATAATATGATATGTGTCTTTCACTTTCTGACTTACTACAAGTCACGTGATTACTTGTAGACTCATCTACGGTGCTGCAAATGGCATTGTGTCCTTTTTTCCCTTGGCTTCTCTTCTGCCTTAGCGGGGTCCATTTTCAACAATGTGATTCCCTGAGGGTTGTGGATTAGCTGACCTGGGCAGCCTTACCTTGCCGGCCCGCCCTCCCCAGGTTTGCCTCGTTGAGGTCAATATAAACAGAGCTCCAGGCAGCAATAGCCCCTGAAGCTGTGCCTGACTCCATATTCTCTGCCCCGTCAGCAGTCTCGGGGCTGTGCTGGTGGGAGGGAGTGAGGGGCCACAGCTTTGTGGGTGGCCCGGTGTGAGTGGGGTTCTGCTGGCCTTTCTGCAGGAGTTGCCAGGCTGCCGCCTGTAAAGAAGAGGTTGTATCACCCATACCTTCCGCTGGAATTTCTCTCCGGACAGAGGTGAGGAAGGAAAAAAGCAGTGGGGGCCGGGACAGGAGGGGTATCTCAGGCAGGACAATGGAAAGCTTCTGGAAGAGCGCCCGGGGCCAGGACCACCCTGGCTGGCCTGCAGGCACCAAGTTGGCCTGCGTGCTGTCGCTGGTGTGGCTCCACGGTCCTTCCTCTAGGCTTTCAATCCCTTGTACATATTCAGGTGTTTTACCTGGAAAGGGTGGGAACAGTTCAGCAGCAGCTGGCCTGGGGCTCAGCTCACGTTTACTCAGAGATGCCTCGGCATGTTCCCCCAGCTTTGCAATGAGGACGCTCCTTGCGTGGGGGGTGGGTTGCTGGCTGTATGGGAGATGGTTCCCCACCTCTGACCAATTTCAGAATTGTTTACCACTGGAGCAAGTGCCCTGATAGGGTTTTCCTCTGTATAACTCGTGGGTTCAGGTGTTTTTTTTTTTTTTTATTTTATGGTTCAAGTAAGATTTTATTCCCCTTTTATGTATTTATAGATATAAGCATGGAAATAATTCATTCCTATAAATACATCTGTGTGACGGGAAGAACTTTTTTCTGTTTTATTTTTAAATTTTATTTTTTTAAAATTTTGAAATTTAATTTTATTTATTTTTTTTTATACAGCACGTTATTATTAGTTATGTATTTTATGCATATACATGTATACAGGTCAATCCCAAACTCCCAAGTCATCCCACCACCACCACAACACGGTTTCCCACACTTGGTGTCCATACGTTTGTTCTCTACCTCTGTGTCTCTATTTCTTCCCTGCAAACCAGTTCATCTGTACCATTTTTAGGCTCCACATATATGCATTAATATACAATATTTGTTTTCCTCTTTCTGACTTACTTCATTCTGTATGACAGTCTCTCGATCCATCGATGTCTCTACAAATGACCCAGTTTCATTCCTTTTTATGGCCGAGTAATATTCCATTTCATATATGTACCACAACTTTATCCATTCATCTGTCTGTGGGCATTTAGGTTGCTTCCATTACCTGGCTATTGTAAATAGTGCTGCAACGAACATTGTGGTGAATGTGCCTTTTTGATTTACGGTTTTCTCTGGGTATATGCCCAGAAGTGGGATTGCTGGATCAGATGGTAATTCTATTTCTAGTTTTTTTAAGGAAACTCCATAGTGACTGTATCAATTTACATTCCCACCAATAGTGGAAGAGGGCTCCTTTTGTCCACACCCTCCCCAGAATTGGTTGTTTGTAGATTTTCTGATGATGCCGATTCTAACAGGTGTGAGGTGATACCTCATTGTAGTTTTGATTTGCATTTCTCTAATAATTAGTGCTGTTGAGCAGCTTTTCATGTGCGTCTTGGCCATCTCTATGTCTCCTTTGAAGAAACGTCTCTTTAGATCTTCTGCCCATTTTTTTTGGGTTGTATGTTTTTTTAATATTAAGCTGCATGAGCTGTTTATATATATTGGAGATTAAACCTCTGTCCATTGATTCGTCTGCAACGATTTTCGCCCATTCTGAGGGATGCCTTTTTCCATTCCCGTGTTTTTTAACAAAAAAGGAAAGAAAGGAAAAGAAGCAGAACACTAATGTGCGTAAAATATGCCTTTTGAAACGGTCGTTTTGAAATATGGACGTCCTTTGAATTTTTTGGTCGATATGTGACCCCAGGATTTGTTTTCAGGGCAGGTGTCATTTACAGGCCTGCAATGATTTTGAATATCAACTGACCATTAGCGCTGGGATTAAAGCTGCTGTTGTGTGAAACGGCCACAAGGTGGCAGCAGTTCACCCTTACCAAATCTGGTTACTAGGGCAAGAGAGCCTCAGTGGAAGTGGTGTTCTAGATAGGAGTTTAGAATGGAATGTGCCAGGAGAAAGCCCCTCACGTTCGTCTCCCTACTTCTTGTTCGTGTTTTTAATTTAATTTTTTATTTTTTATTACAGCAAGTTTGATTACAATGTTTGGCTTCTTGTAGGTGTGGAAGATGTGGTTCTTTTACACATATACAGATGACTGTTCTTCCTGGGATCCTTTTCCCATGTACGTTATGACAGAATGTTGAGTAGTCCTCTCTTGGTATTCTGTAGGTCTTTGGTGATTATATATGTCACCTGTGTTTGTATATGTCTGTTAACCCCGATATCGTAATGAAACCAATCCTCACACCTTTCCATTGGTGAACCATAAGTTTGTTTAATGAATCTGTGATTGCCCTTCTCCGTGGAAATATCTGCCCTGGTATCCATTTTTAGGTAACACCTACAAGTGATATAATATGATATGTGTCTTTCACTTTCTGACTTACTACAAGTCACGTGATTACTTGTAGACTCATCTACGGTGCCGCAAATGGCATTGTGTCCTTTTTTCCCTTGGCTTCTCTTCTGCCTTAGCGGGGTCCATTTTCAACAATGTGATTCCCTGAGGGTTGTGGATTAGCTGACCTGGGCAGCCTTACCTTGCCGGCCCGCCCTCCCCAGGTTTGCCTCGTTGAGGTCAATATAAACAGAGCTCCAGGCATCAATAGCCCCTGAAGCTGTGCCTGACTCCATATTCTCTGCCCCGTCAGCAGTCTCGGGGCTGTGCTGGTGGGAGGGAGTGAGGGGCCACAGCTTTGTGGGTGGCCCGGTGTGAGTGGGGTTCTGCTGGCCTTTCTGCAGGAGTTGCCAGGCTGCCGCCTGTAAAGAAGAGGTTGTATCACCCATACCTTCCGCTGGAATTTCTCTCCGGACAGAGGTGAGGAAGGAAAAAAGCAGTGGGGGCCGGGACAGGAGGGGTATCTCAGGCAGGACAATGGAAAGCTTCTGGAAGAGCGCCCGGGGCCAGGACCACCCTGGCTGGCCTGCAGGCACCAAGTTGGCCTGCGTGCTGTCGCTGGTGTGGCTCCACGGTCCTTCCTCTAGGCTTTCAATCCCTTGTACATATTCAGGTGTTTTACCTGGAAAGGGTGGGAACAGTTCAGCAGCAGCTGGCCTGGGGCTCAGCTCACGTTTACTCAGAGATGCCTCGGCATGTTCCCCCAGCTTTGCAATGAGGACGCTCCTTGCGTGGGGGGTGGGTTGCTGGCTGTATGGGAGATGGTTCCCCACCTCTGACCAATTTCAGAATTGTTTACCACTGGAGCAAGTGCCCTGATAGGGTTTTCCTCTGTATAACTCGTGGGTTCAGGTGTTTTTTTTTTTTTTATTTTATGGTTCAAGTAAGATTTTATTCCCCTTTTATGTATTTATAGATATAAGCATGGAAATAATTCATTCCTATAAATACATCTGTGTGACGGGAAGAACTTTTTTCTGTTTTATTTTTAAATTTTATTTTTTTAAAATTTTGAAATTTAATTTTATTTATTTTTTTTTATACAGCACGTTATTATTAGTTATGTATTTTATGCATATACATGTATACAGGTCAATCCCAAACTCCCAAGTCATCCCACCACCACCACAACACGGTTTCCCACACTTGGTGTCCATACGTTTGTTCTCTACCTCTGTGTCTCTATTTCTTCCCTGCAAACCAGTTCATCTGTACCATTTTTAGGCTCCACATATATGCATTAATATACAATATTTGTTTTCCTCTTTCTGACTTACTTCATTCTGTATGACAGTCTCTCGATCCATCGATGTCTCTACAAATGACCCAGTTTCATTCCTTTTTATGGCCGAGTAATATTCCATTTCATATATGTACCACAACTTTATCCATTCATCTGTCTGTGGGCATTTAGGTTGCTTCCATTACCTGGCTATTGTAAATAGTGCTGCAACGAACATTGTGGTGAATGTGCCTTTTTGATTTACGGTTTTCTCTGGGTATATGCCCAGAAGTGGGATTGCTGGATCAGATGGTAATTCTATTTCTAGTTTTTTTAAGGAAACTCCATAGTGACTGTATCAATTTACATTCCCACCAATAGTGGAAGAGGGCTCCTTTTGTCCACACCCTCCCCAGAATTGGTTGTTTGTAGATTTTCTGATGATGCCGATTCTAACAGGTGTGAGGTGATACCTCATTGTAGTTTTGATTTGCATTTCTCTAATAATTAGTGCTGTTGAGCAGCTTTTCATGTGCGTCTTGGCCATCTCTATGTCTCCTTTGAAGAAACGTCTCTTTAGATCTTCTGCCCATTTTTTTTGGGTTGTATGTTTTTTTAATATTAAGCTGCATGAGCTGTTTATATATATTGGAGATTAAACCTCTGTCCATTGATTCGTCTGCAACGATTTTCGCCCATTCTGAGGGATGCCTTTTTCCATTCCCGTGTTTTTTAACAAAAAAGGAAAGAAAGGAAAAGAAGCAGAACACTAATGTGCGTAAAATATGCCTTTTGAAACGGTCGTTTTGAAATATGGACGTCCTTTGAATTTTTTGGTCGATATGTGACCCCAGGATTTGTTTTCAGGGCAGGTGTCATTTACAGGCCTGCAATGATTTTGAATATCAACTGACCATTAGCGCTGGGATTAAAGCTGCTGTTGTGTGAAACGGCCACAAGGTGGCAGCAGTTCACCCTTACCAAATCTGGTTACTAGGGCAAGAGAGCCTCAGTGGAAGTGGTGTTCTAGATAGGAGTTTAGAATGGAATGTGCCAGGAGAAAGCCCCTCACGTTCGTCTCCCTACTTCCTGTTCGTGTTTTTAATTTAATTTTTTATTTTTTATTACAGCAAGTTTGATTACAATGTTTGGCTTCTTGTAGGTGTGGAAGATGTGGTTCTTTTACACATATACAGATGACTGTTCTTCCTGGGATCCTTTTCCCATGTACGTTATGACAGAATGTTGAGTAGTCCTCTCTTGGTATTCTGTAGGTCTTTGGTGATTATATATGTCACCTGTGTTTGTATATGTCTGTTAACCCTGATATCGTAATGAAACCAAACCTCACACCTTTCCATTGGTGAACCATAAGTTTGTTTAATGAATCTGTGATTGCCCTTCTCCGTGGAAATATCTGCCCTGGTATCCATTTTTAGGTAACACCTACAAGTGATATAATATGATATGTGTCTTTCACTTTCTGACTTACTACAAGTCACGTGATTACTTGTAGACTCATCTACGGTGCCGCAAATGGCATTGTGTCCTTTTTTCCCTTGGCTTCTCTTCTGCCTTAGCGGGGTCCATTTTCAACAATGTGATTCCCTGAGGGTTGTGGATTAGCTGACCTGGGCAGCCTTAACTTGCCGGCCCGCCCTCCCCAGGTGTGCCTCGTTGAGGTCAATATAAACAGAGCTCCAGGCAGCAATAGCCCCTGAAGCTGTGCCTGACTCCATATTCTCTGCCCCGTCAGCAGTCTCGGGGCTGTGCTGGTGGGAGGGAGTGAGGGGCCACAGCTTTGTGGGTGGCCCGGTGTGAGTGGGGTTCTGCTGGCCTTTCTGCAGGAGTTGCCAGGCTGCCGCCTGTAAAGAAGAGGTTGTGTCACCCATACCTTCCGCTGGAATTTCTCTCCGGACAGAGGTGAGGAAGGAAAAAAGCAGTGGGGGCCGGGACAGGAGGGGTATCTCAGGCAGGACAATGGAAAGCTTCTGGAAGAGCGCCCGGGGCCAGGACCACCCTGGCTGGCCTGCAGGCACCAAGTTGGCCTGCGTGCTGTCGCTGGTGTGGCTCCACGGTCCTTCCTCTAGGCTTTCAATCCCTTGTACATATTCAGGTGTTTTACCTGGAAAGGGTGGGAACAGTTCAGCAGCAGCTGGCCTGGGGCTCAGCTCACGTTTACTCAGAGATGCCTCGGCATGGTCCCCCAGCTTTGCAATGAGGACGCTCCTTGCGTGGGGGGTGGGTTGCTGGCTGTATGGGAGATGGTTCCCCACCTCTGACCAATTTCAGAATTGTTTACCACTGGAGCAAGTGCCCTGATAGGGTTTTCCTCTGTATAACTCGTGGGTTCAGGTGTTTTTTTTTTTTTTTTATGGTTCAAGTTAGATTTTATTCCCCTTTTATGTATTTATAGATATAAGCATGGAAATAATTCATTCCTATAAATACATCTGTGTGACGGGAAGAACTTTTTTCTGTTTTATTTTTAAATTTTATTTTTTTAAAATTTTGAAATTTAATTTTATTTATTTTTTTTTATACAGCACGTTATTATTAGTTATGTATTTTATGCATATACATGTATACAGGTCAATCCCAAACTCCCAAGTCATCCCACCACCACCACAACACGGTTTCCCACACTTGGTGTCCATACGTTTGTTCTCTACCTCTGTGTCTCTATTTCTTCCCTGCAAACCAGTTCATCTGTACCATTTTTAGGCTCCACATATATGCATTAATATACAATATTTGTTTTCCTCTTTCTGACTTACTTCATTCTGTATGACAGTCTCTCGATCCATCGAAGTCTCTACAAATGACCCAGTTTCATTCCTTTTTATGGCCGAGTAATATTCCATTTTATATATGTACCACAACTTTATCCATTCATCTGTCTGTGGGCATTTAGGTTGCTTCCATTACCTGGCTATTGTAAATAGTGCTGCAACGAACATTGTGGTGAATGTGCCTTTTTGATTTACGGTTTTCTCTGGGTATATGCCCAGAAGTGGGATTGCTGGATCAGATGGTAATTCTATTTCTAGTTTTTTTAAGGAAACTCCATAGTGACTGTATCAATTTACATTCCCACCAATAGTGGAAGAGGGCTCCTTTTGTCCACACCCTCCCCAGAATTGGTTGTTTGTAGATTTTCTGATGATGCCGATTCTAACAGGTGTGAGGTGATACCTCATTGTAGTTTTGATTTGCATTTCTCTAATAATTAGTGCTGTTGAGCAGCTTTTCATGTGCGTCTTGGCCATCTCTATGTCTCCTTTGAAGAAACGTCTCTTTAGATCTTCTGCCCATTTTTTGGGGGGTTGTTTGTTTTTTTTAATATTAAGCTGCATGAGCTGTTTATATATATTGGAGATTAAACCTCTGTCCATTGATTCGTCTGCAACGATTTTCGCCCATTCTGAGGGATGCCTTTTTCCATTCCCGTGTTTTTTAACAAAAAAGGAAAGAAAGGAAAAGAAGCAGAACACTAATGTGCGTAAAATATGCCTTTTGAAACGGTTGTTTTGAAATATGGACGTCCTTTGAATTTTTTGGTCGATATGTGACCCCAGGATTTGTTTTCAGGGCAGGTGTCATTTACAGGCCTGCAATGATTTTGAATATCAACTGACCATTAGCGCTGGGATTAAAGCTGCTGTTGTGTGAAACGGCCACAAGGTGGCAGCAGTTCACCCTTACCAAATCTGGTTACTAGGGCAAGAGAGCCTCAGTGGAAGCGGTGTTCTAGATAGGAGTTTAGAATGGAATGTGCCAGGAGAAAGCCCCTCACGTTCGTCTCCCTACTTCTTGTTCGTGTTTTTAATTTAATTTTTTATTTTTTATTACAGCAAGTTTGATTACAATGTTTGGCTTCTTGTAGGTGTGGAAGATGTGGTTCTTTTACACATATACAGATGACTGTTCTTCCTGGGATCCTTTTCCCATGTACGTTATGACAGAATGTTGAGTAGTCCTCTCTTGGTATTCTGTAGGTCTTTGGTGATTATATATGTCACCTGTGTTTGTATATGTCTGTTAACCCCGATATCGTAATGAAACCAATCCTCACACCTTTCCATTGGTGAACCATAAGTTTGTTTAATGAATCTGTGATTGCCCTTCTCCGTGGAAATATCTGCCCTGGTATCCATTTTTAGGTAACACCTACAAGTGATATAATATGATATGTGTCTTTCACTTTCTGACTTACTACAAGTCACGTGATTACTTGTAGACTCATCTACGGTGCCGCAAATGGCATTGTGTCCTTTTTTCCCTTGGCTTCTCTTCTGCCTTAGCGGGGTCCATTTTCAACAATGTGATTCCCTGAGGGTTGTGGATTAGCTGACCTGGGCAGCCTTAACTTGCCGGCCCGCCCTCCCCAGGTGTGCCTCGTTGAGGTCAATATAAACAGAGCTCCATGCAGCAATAGCCCCTGAAGCTGTGCCTGACTCCATATTCTCTGCCCCGTCAGCAGTCTCGGGGCTGTGCTGGTGGGAGGGAGTGAGGGGCCACAGCTTTGTGGGTGGCCCGGTGTGAGTGGGGTTCTGCTGGCCTTTCTGCAGGAGTTGCCAGGCTGCCGCCTGTAAAGAAGAGGTTGTGTCACCCATACCTTCCGCTGGAATTTCTCTCCGGACAGAGGTGAGGAAGGAAAAAAGCAGTGGGGGCCGGGACAGGAGGGGTATCTCAGGCAGGACAATGGAAAGCTTCTGGAAGAGCGCCCGGGGCCAGGACCACCCTGGCTGGCCTGCAGGCACCAAGTTGGCCTGCGTGCTGTCGCTGGTGTGGCTCCAAGGTCCTTCCTCTAGGCTTTCAATCCCATGTACATATTCAGGTGTTTTACCTGGAAAGGGTGGGAACAGTTCAGCAGCAGCTGGCCTGGGGCTCAGCTCACGTTTACTCAGAGATGCCTCGGCATGGTCCCCCAGCTTTGCAATGAGGACGCTCCTTGCGTGGGGGGTGGGTTGCTGGCTGTATGGGGGATGGTTCCCCACCTCTGACCAATTTCAGAATTGTTTACCACTGGAGCAAGTGCCCTGATAGGATTTTCCTCTGTATAACTCGTGGGTTCAGGTGTTTTTTTTTTATTTTATGGTTCAAGTTAGATTTTATTCCCCTTTTATGTATTTATAGATATAAGCATGGAAATAATTCATTCCTATAAATACATCTGTGTGACGGGAAGAACTTTTTTCTGTTTTATTTTTAAATTTTATTTTTTAAAATTTTGAAATTTAATTTTATTTATTTATTTTTATACAGCACGCTATTATTAGTTATGTATTTTATGCATATACATGTATACAGGTCAATCCCAAACTCCCAAGTCATCCCACCACCACCACAACACGGTTTCCCACACTTGGTGTCCATACGTTTGTTCTCTACCTCTGTGTCTCTATTTCTTCCCTGCAAACCAGTTCATCTGTACCATTTTTAGGCTCCACATATATGCATTAATATACAATATTTGTTTTCCTCTTTCTGACTTACTTCATTCTGTATGACAGTCTCTCGATCCATCGATGTCTCTACAAATGACCCAGTTTCATTCCTTTTTATGGCCGAGTAATATTCCATTTTATATATGTACCACAACTTTATCCATTCATCTGTCTGTGGGCATTTAGGTTGCTTCCATTACCTGGCTATTGTAAATAGTGCTGCAACGAACATTGTGGTGAATGTGCCTTTTTGATTTACGGTTTTCTCTGGGTATATGCCCAGAAGTGGGATTTCTGGATCAGATGGTAATTCTATTTCTAGATTTTTTAAGGAAACTCCATAGTGACTGTATCAATTTACATTCCCACCAATAGTGGAAGAGGGCTCCTTTTGTCCACACCCTCCCCAGAATTGGTTGTTTGTAGATTTTCTGATGATGCCGATTCTAACAGGTGTGAGGTGATACCTCATTGTAGTTTTGATTTGCATTTCTCTAATAATTAGTGCTGTTGAGCAGCTTTTCATGTGCGTCTTGGCCATCTCTATGTCTCCTTTGAAGAAACGTCTCTTTAGATCTTCTGCCCATTTTTTTTGGGTTGTATGTTTTTTTAATATTAAGCTGCATGAGCTGTTTATATATATTGGAGATTAAACCTCTGTCCATTGATTCGTCTGCAACGATTTTCGCCCATTCTGAGGGATGCCTTTTTCCATTCCCGTGTTTTTTAACAAAAAAGGAAAGAAAGGAAAAGAAGCAGAACACTAATGTGCGTAAAATATGCCTTTTGAAACGGTCGTTTTGAAATATGGACGTCCTTTGAATTTTTTGGTCGATATGTGACCCCAGGATTTGTTTTCAGGGCAGGTGTCATTTACAGGCCTGCAATGATTTTGAATATCAACTGACCATTAGCGCTGGGATTAAAGCTGCTGTTGTGTGAAACGGCCACAAGGTGGCAGCAGTTCACCCTTACCAAATCTGGTTACTAGGGCAAGAGAGCCTCAGTGGAAGTGGTGTTCTAGATAGGAGTTTAGAATGGAATGTGCCAGGAGAAAGCCCCTCACGTTCGTCTCCCTACTTCTTGTTCGTGTTTTTAATTTAATTTTTTATTTTTTATTACAGCAAGTTTGATTACAATGTTTGGCTTCTTGTAGGTGTGGAAGATGTGGTTCTTTTACACATATACAGATGACTGTTCTTCCTGGGATCCTTTTCCCATGTACGTTATGACAGAATGTTGAGTAGTCCTCTCTTGGTATTCTGTAGGTCTTTGGTGATTATATATGTCACCTGTGTTTGTATATGTCTGTTAACCCCGATATCGTAATGAAACCAATCCTCACACCTTTCCATTGGTGAACCATAAGTTTGTTTAATGAATCTGTGATTGCCCTTCTCCGTGGAAATATCTGCCCTGGTATCCATTTTTAGGTAACACCTACAAGTGATATAATATGATATGTGTCTTTCACTTTCTGACTTACTACAAGTCACGTGATTACTTCTAGACTCATCTACGGTGCCGCAAATGGCATTGTGTCCTTTTTTCCCTTGGCTTCTCTTCTGCCTTAGCGGGGTCCATTTTCAACAATGTGATTCCCTGAGGGTTGTGGATTAGCTGACCTGGGCAGCCTTACCTTGCCGGCCCGCCCTCCCCAGGTTTGCCTCGTTGAGGTCAATATAAACAGAGCTCCAGGCAGCAATAGCCCCTGAAGCTGTGCCTGACTCCATATTCTCTGCCCCGTCAGCAGTCTCGGGGCTGTGCTGGTGGGAGGGAGTGAGGGGCCACAGCTTTGTGGGTGGCCTGGTGTGAGTGGGGTTCTGCTGGCCTTTCTGCAGGAGTTGCCAGGCTGCCGCCTGTAAAGAAGAGGTTGTGTCACCCATACCTTCCGCTGGAATTTCTCTGCGGACAGAGGTGAGGAAGGAAAAAAGCAGTGGGGGCCGGGACAGGAGGGGTATCTCAGGCAGGACAATGGAAAGCTTCTGGAAGAGCGCCCGGGGCCAGGACCACCCTGGCTGGCCTGCAGGCACCAAGTTGGCCTGCGTGCTGTCGCTGGTGTGGCTCCAAGGTCCTTCCTCTAGGCTTTCAATCCCATGTACATATTCAGGTGTTTTACCTGGAAAGGGTGGGAACAGTTCAGCAGCAGCTGGCCTGGGGCTCAGCTCACGTTTACTCAGAGATGCCTCGGCATGGTCCCCCAGCTTTGCAATGAGGACGCTCCTTGCGTGGGGGGTGGGTTGCTGGCTGTATGGGGGATGGTTCCCCACCTCTGACCAATTTCAGAATTGTTTACCACTGGAGCAAGTGCCCTGATAGGATTTTCCTCTGTATAACTCGTGGGTTCAGGTGTTTTTTTTTTATTTTATGGTTCAAGTTAGATTTTATTCCCCTTTTATGTATTTATAGATATAAGCATGGAAATAATTCATTCCTATAAATACATCTGTGTGACGGGAAGAACTTTTTTCTGTTTTATTTTTAAATTTTATTTTTTAAAATTTTGAAATTTAATTTTATTTATTTATTTTTATACAGCACGCTATTATTAGTTATGTATTTTATGCATATACATGTATACAGGTCAATCCCAAACTCCCAAGTCATCCCACCACCACCACAACACGGTTTCCCACACTTGGTGTCCATACGTTTGTTCTCTACCTCTGTGTCTCTATTTCTTCCCTGCAAACCAGTTCATCTGTACCATTTTTAGGCTCCACATATATGCATTAATATACAATATTTGTTTTCCTCTTTCTGACTTACTTCATTCTGTATGACAGTCTCTCGATCCATCGATGTCTCTACAAATGACCCAGTTTCATTCCTTTTTATGGCCGAGTAATATTCCATTTTATATATGTACCACAACTTTATCCATTCATCTGTCTGTGGGCATTTAGGTTGCTTCCATTACCTGGCTATTGTAAATAGTGCTGCAACGAACATTGTGGTGAATGTGCCTTTTTGATTTACGGTTTTCTCTGGGTATATGCCCAGAAGTGGGATTTCTGGATCAGATGGTAATTCTATTTCTAGATTTTTTAAGGAAACTCCATAGTGACTGTATCAATTTACATTCCCACCAATAGTGGAAGAGGGCTCCTTTTGTCCACACCCTCCCCAGAATTGGTTGTTTGTAGATTTTCTGATGATGCCGATTCTAACAGGTGTGAGGTGATACCTCATTGTAGTTTTGATTTGCATTTCTCTAATAATTAGTGCTGTTGAGCAGCTTTTCATGTGCGTCTTGGCCATCTCTATGTCTCCTTTGAAGAAACGTCTCTTTAGATCTTCTGCCCATTTTTTTTGGGTTGTATGTTTTTTTAATATTAAGCTGCATGAGCTGTTTATATATATTGGAGATTAAACCTCTGTCCATTGATTCGTCTGCAACGATTTTCGCCCATTCTGAGGGATGCCTTTTTCCATTCCCGTGTTTTTTAACAAAAAAGGAAAGAAAGGAAAAGAAGCAGAACACTAATGTGCGTAAAATATGCCTTTTGAAACGGTCGTTTTGAAATATGGACGTCCTTTGAATTTTTTGGTCGATATGTGACCCCAGGATTTGTTTTCAGGGCAGGTGTCATTTACAGGCCTGCAATGATTTTGAATATCAACTGACCATTAGCGCTGGGATTAAAGCTGCTGTTGTGTGAAACGGCCACAAGGTGGCAGCAGTTCACCCTTACCAAATCTGGTTACTAGGGCAAGAGAGCCTCAGTGGAAGTGGTGTTCTAGATAGGAGTTTAGAATGGAATGTGCCAGGAGAAAGCCCCTCACGTTCGTCTCCCTACTTCTTGTTCGTGTTTTTAATTTAATTTTTTATTTTTTATTACAGCAAGTTTGATTACAATGTTTGGCTTCTTGTAGGTGTGGAAGATGTGGTTCTTTTACACATATACAGATGACTGTTCTTCCTGGGATCCTTTTCCCATGTACGTTATGACAGAATGTTGAGTAGTCCTCTCTTGGTATTCTGTAGGTCTTTGGTGATTATATATGTCACCTGTGTTTGTATATGTCTGTTAACCCCGATATCGTAATGAAACCAATCCTCACACCTTTCCATTGGTGAACCATAAGTTTGTTTAATGAATCTGTGATTGCCCTTCTCCGTGGAAATATCTGCCCTGGTATCCATTTTTAGGTAACACCTACAAGTGATATAATATGATATGTGTCTTTCACTTTCTGACTTACTACAAGTCACGTGATTACTTCTAGACTCATCTACGGTGCCGCAAATGGCATTGTGTCCTTTTTTCCCTTGGCTTCTCTTCTGCCTTAGCGGGGTCCATTTTCAACAATGTGATTCCCTGAGGGTTGTGGATTAGCTGACCTGGGCAGCCTTACCTTGCCGGCCCGCCCTCCCCAGGTTTGCCTCGTTGAGGTCAATATAAACAGAGCTCCAGGCAGCAATAGCCCCTGAAGCTGTGCCTGACTCCATATTCTCTGCCCCGTCAGCAGTCTCGGGGCTGTGCTGGTGGGAGGGAGTGAGGGGCCACAGCTTTGTGGGTGGCCCGGTGTGAGTGGGGTTCTGCTGGCCTTTCTGCAGGAGTTGCCAGGCTGCCGCCTGTAAAGAAGAGGTTGTGTCACCCATACCTTCCGCTGGAATTTCTCTCCGGACAGAGGTGAGGAAGGAAAAAAGGCAGTGGGGGCCGGGACAGGAGGGGTATCTCAGGCAGGACAATGGAAAGCTTCTGGAAGAGCGCCCGGGGCCAGGACCACCCTGGCTGGCCTGCAGGCACCAAGTTGGCCTGCGTGCTGTCGCTGGTGTGGCTCCACGGTCCTTCCTCTAGGCTTTCAATCCCTTGTACATATTCAGGTGTTTTACCTGGAAAGGGTGGGAACAGTTCAGCAGCAGCTGGCCTGGGGCTCAGCTCACGTTTACTCACAGATGCCTCGGCATGGTCCCCCAGCTTTGCAATGAGGACGCTCCTTGCGTGGGGGGTGGGTTGCTGGCTGTATGGGAGATGGTTCCCCACCTCTGACCAATTTCAGAATTGTTTACCACTGGAGCAAGTGCCCTGATAGGGTTTTCCTCTGTATAACTCGTGGGTTCAGGTGTTTTTTTTTTTATTTTATGGTTCAAGTTAGATTTTATTCCCCTTTTATGTATTTATAGATATAAGCATGGAAATAATTCATTCCTATAAATACATCTGTGTGACGGGAAGAACTTTTTTCTGTTTTATTTTTAAATTTTATTTTTTTAAAATTTTGAAATTTAATTTTATTTATTTTTTTTATACAGCACGTTATTATTAGTTATGTATTTTATGCATATACATGTATACAGGTCAATCCCAAACTCCCAAGTCATCCCACCACCACCACAACACGGTTTCCCACACTTGGTGTCCATACGTTTGTTCTCTACCTCTGTGTCTCTATTTCTTCCCTGCAAACCAGTTCATCTGTACCATTTTTAGGCTCCACATATATGCATTAATATACAATATTTGTTTTCCTCTTTCTGACTTACTTCATTCTGTATGACAGTCTCTCGATCCATCGATGTCTCTACAAATGACCCAGTTTCATTCCTTTTTATGGCCGAGTAATATTCCATTTTATATATGTACCACAACTTTATCCATTCATCTGTCTGTGGGCATTTAGGTTGCTTCCATTACCTGGCTATTGTAAATAGTGCTGCAACGAACATTGTGGTGAATGTGCCTTTTTGATTTACGGTTTTCTCTGGGTATATGCCCAGAAGTGGGATTGCTGGATCAGATGGTAATTCTATTTCTAGTTTTTTTAAGGAAACTCCATAGTGACTGTATCAATTTACATTCCCACCAATAGTGGAAGAGGGCTCCTTTTGTCCACACCCTCCCCAGAATTGGTTGTTTGTAGATTTTCTGATGATGCCGATTCTAACAGGTGTGAGGTGATACCTCATTGTAGTTTTGATTTGCATTTCTCTAATAATTAGTGCTGTTGAGCAGCTTTTCATGTGCGTCTTGGCCATCTCTATGTCTCCTTTGAAGAAACGTCTCTTTAGATCTTCTGCCCATTTTTTTGGGTTGTATGTTTTTTTAATATTAAGCTGCATGAGCTGTTTATATATATTGGAGATTAAACCTCTGTCCATTGATTCGTCTGCAACGATTTTCGCCCATTCTGAGGGATGCCTTTTTCCATTCCCGTGTTTTTTAACAAAAAAGGAAAGAAAGGAAAAGAAGCAGAACACTAATGTGCGTAAAATATGCCTTTTGAAACGGTCGTTTTGAAATATGGACGTCCTTTGAATTTTTTGGTCGATATGTGACCCCAGGATTTGTTTTCAGGGCAGGTGTCATTTACAGGCCTGCAATGATTTTGAATATCAACTGACCATTAGCGCTGGGATTAAAGCTGCTGTTGTGTGAAACGGCCACAAGGTGGCAGCAGTTCACCCTTACCAAATCTGGTTACTAGGGCAAGAGAGCCTCAGTGGAAGTGGTGTTCTAGATAGGAGTTTAGAATGGAATGTGCCAGGAGAAAGCCCCTCACGTTCGTCTCCCTACTTCTTGTTCGTGTTTTTAATTTAATTTTTTATTTTTTATTACAGCAAGTTTGATTACAATGTTTGGCTTCTTGTAGGTGTGGAAGATGTGGTTCTTTTACACATATACAGATGACTGTTCTTCCTGGGATCCTTTTCCCATGTACGTTATGACAGAATGTTGAGTAGTCCTCTCTTGGTATTCTGTAGGTCTTTGGTGATTATATATGTCACCTGTGTTTGTATATGTCTGTTAACCCCGATATCGTAATGAAACCAATCCTCACACCTTTCCATTGGTGAACCATAAGTTTGTTTAATGAATCTGTGATTGCCCTTCTCCGTGGAAATATCTGCCCTGGTATCCATTTTTAGGTAACACCTACAAGTGATATAATATGATATGTGTCTTTCACTTTCTGACTTACTACAAGTCACGTGATTACTTCTAGACTCATCTACGGTGCCGCAAATGGCATTGTGTCCTTTTTTCCCTTGGCTTCTCTTCTGCCTTAGCGGGGTCCATTTTCAACAATGTGATTCCCTGAGGGTTGTGGATTAGCTGACCTGGGCAGCCTTACCTTGCCGGCCCGCCCTCCCCAGGTTTGCCTCGTTGAGGTCAATATAAACAGAGCTCCAGGCAGCAATAGCCCCTGAAGCTGTGCCTGACTCCATATTCTCTGCCCCGTCAGCAGTCTCGGGGCTGTGCTGGTGGGAGGGAGTGAGGGGCCACAGCTTTGTGGGTGGCCCGGTGTGAGTGGGGTTCTGCTGGCCTTTCTGCAGGAGTTGCCAGGCTGCCGCCTGTAAAGAAGAGGTTGTGTCACCCATACCTTCCGCTGGAATTTCTCTCCGGACAGAGGTGAGGAAGGAAAAAAGCAGTGGGGGCCGGGACAGGAGGGGTATCTCAGGCAGGACAATGGAAACCTTCTGGAAGAGCGCCCGGGGCCAGGACCACCCTGGCTGGCCTGCAGGCACCAAGTTGGCCTGCGTGCTGTCGCTGGTGTGGCTCCACGGTCCTTCCTCTAGGCTTTCAATCCCTTGTACATATTCAGGTGTTTTACCTGGAAAGGGTGGGAACAGTTCAGCAGCAGCTGGCCTGGGGCTCAGCTCACGTTTACTCAGAGATGCCTCGGCATGGTCCCCCAGCTTTGCAATGAGGACGCTCCTTGCGTGGGGGGTGGGTTGCTGGCTGTATGGGAGATGGTTCCCCACCTCTGACCAATTTCAGAATTGTTTACCACTGGAGCAAGTGCCCTGATAGGGTTTTCCTCTGTATAACTCGTGGGTTCAGGTGTGTTTTTTTTTTATTTTATGGTTCAAGTAAGATTTTATTCCCCTTTTATGTATTTATAGATATAAGCATGGAAATAATTCATTCCTATAAATACATCTGTGTGACGGGAAGAACTTTTTTCTGTTTTATTTTTAAATTTTATTTTTTAAAATTTTGAAATTTAATTTTATTTATTTTTTTTTATACAGCACGTTATTATTAGTTATGTATTTTATGCATATACATGTATACAGGTCAATCCCAAACTCCCAAGTCATCCCACCACCACCACAACACGGTTTCCCACACTTGGTGTCCATACGTTTGTTCTCTACCTCTGTGTCTCTATTTCTTCCCTGCAAACCAGTTCATCTGTACCATTTTTAGGCTCCACATATATGCATTAATATACAATATTTGTTTTCCTCTTTCTGACTTACTTCATTCTGTATGACAGTCTCTCGATCCATCGATGTCTCTACAAATGACCCAGTTTCATTCCTTTTTATGGCCGAGTAATATTCCATTTTATATATGTACCACAACTTTATCCATTCATCTGTCTGTGGGCATTTAGGTTGCTTCCATTACCTGGCTATTGTAAATAGTGCTGCAACGAACATTGTGGTGAATGTGCCTTTTTGATTTACGGTTTTCTCTGGGTATATGCCCAGAAGTGGGATTGCTGGATCAGATGGTAATTCTATTTCTAGTTTTTTTAAGGAAACTCCATAGTGACTGTATCAATTTACATTCCCACCAATAGTGGAAGAGGGCTCCTTTTGTCCACACCCTCCCCAGAATTGGTTGTTTGTAGATTTTCTGATGATGCCGATTCTAACAGGTGTGAGGTGATACCTCATTGTAGTTTTGATTTGCATTTCTCTAATAATTAGTGCTGTTGAGCAGCTTTTCATGTGCGTCTTGGCCATCTCTATGTCTCCTTTGAAGAAACGTCTCTTTAGATCTTCTGCCCATTTTTTTTGGGTTGTATGTTTTTTTAATATTAAGCTGCATGAGCTGTTTATATATATTGGAGATTAAACCTCTGTCCATTGATTCGTCTGCAACGATTTTCGCCCATTCTGAGGGATGCCTTTTTCCATTCCCGTGTTTTTTAACAAAAAAGGAAAGAAAGGAAAAGAAGCAGAACACTAATGTGCGTAAAATATACCTTTTGAAACGGTCGTTTTGAAATATGGACGTCCTTTGAATTTTTTGGTCGATATGTGACCCCAGGATTTGTTTTCAGGGCAGGTGTCATTTACAGGCCTGCAATGATTTTGAATATCAACTGACCATTAGCGCTGGGATTAAAGCTGCTGTTGTGTGAAACGGCCACAAGGTGGCAGCAGTTCACCCTTACCAAATCTGGTTACTAGGGCAAGAGAGCCTCAGTGGAAGCGGTGTTCTAGATAGGAGTTTAGAATGGAATGTGCCAGGAGAAAGCCCCTCACGTTCGTCTCCCTACTTCTTGTTCGTGTTTTTAATTTAATTTTTTATTTTTTATTACAGCAAGTTTGATTACAATGTTTGGCTTCTTGTAGGTGTGGAAGATGTGGTTCTTTTACACATATACAGATGACTGTTCTTCCTGGGATCCTTTTCCCATGTACGTTATGACAGAATGTTGAGTAGTCCTCTCTTGGTATTCTGTAGGTCTTTGGTGATTATATATGTCACCTGTGTTTGTATATGTCTGTTAACCCCGATATCGTAATGAAACCAATCCTCACACCTTTCCATTGGTGAACCATAAGTTTGTTTAATGAATCTGTGATTGCCCTTCTCCGTGGAAATATCTGCCCTGGTATCCATTTTTAGGTAACACCTACAAGTGATATGATATGATATGTGTCTTTCACTTTCTGACTTACTACAAGTCACGTGATTACTTCTAGACTCATCTACGGTGCCGCAAATGGCATTGTGTCCTTTTTTCCCTTGGCTTCTCTTCTGCCTTAGCGGGGTCCATTTTCAACAATGTGATTCCCTGAGGGTTGTGGATTAGCTGACCTGGGCAGCCTTACCTTGCCGGCCCGCCCTCCCCAGGTGTGCCTCGTTGAGGTCAATATAAACAGAGCTCCATGCAGCAATAGCCCCTGAAGCTGTGCCTGACTCCATATTCTCTGCCCCGTCAGCAGTCTCGGGGCTGTGCTGGTGGGAGGGAGTGAGGGGCCACAGCTTTGTGGGTGGCCCGGTGTGAGTGGGGTTCTGCTGGCCTTTCTGCAGGAGTTGCCAGGCTGCCGCCTGTAAAGAAGAGGTTGTGTCACCCATACCTTCCGCTGGAATTTCTCTGCGGACAGAGGTGAGGAAGGAAAAAAGCAGTGGGGGCCGGGACAGGAGGGGTATCTCAGGCAGGACAATGGAAAGCTTCTGGAAGAGCGCCCGGGGCCAGGACCACCCTGGCTGGCCTGCAGGCACCAAGTTGGCCTGCGTGCTGTCGCTGGTGTGGCTCCAAGGTCCTTCCTCTAGGCTTTCAATCCCATGTACATATTCAGGTGTTTTACCTGGAAAGGGTGGGAACAGTTCAGCAGCAGCTGGCCTGGGGCTCAGCTCACGTTTACTCAGAGATGCCTCGGCATGGTCCCCCAGCTTTGCAATGAGGACGCTCCTTGCGTGGGGGGTGGGTTGCTGGCTGTATGGGAGATGGTTCCCCACCTCTGACCAATTTCAGAATTGTTTACCACTGGAGCAAGTGCCCTGATAGGATTTTCCTCTGTATAACTCGTGGGTTCAGGTGTTTTTTTTTTTATTTTATGGTTCAAGTTAGATTTTATTCCCCTTTTATGTATTTATAGATATAAGCATGGAAATAATTCATTCCTATAAATACATCTGTGTGACGGGAAGAACTTTTTTCTGTTTTATTTTTAAATTTTATTTTTTAAAATTTTGAAATTTAATTTTATTTATTTTTTTTATACAGCACGCTATTATTAGTTATGTATTTTATGCATATACATGTATACAGGTCAATCCCAAACTCCCAAGTCATCCCACCACCACCACAACACGGTTTCCCACACTTGGTGTCCATACGTTTGTTCTCTACCTCTGTGTCTCTATTTCTTCCCTGCAAACCAGTTCATCTGTACCATTTTTAGGCTCCACATATATGCATTAATATACAATATTTGTTTTCCTCTTTCTGACTTACTTCATTCTGTATGACAGTCTCTCGATCCATCGATGTCTCTACAAATGACCCAGTTTCATTCCTTTTTATGGCCGAGTAATATTCCATTTTATATATGTACCACAACTTTATCCATTCATCTGTCTGTGGGCATTTAGGTTGCTTCCATTACCTGGCTATTGTAAATAGTGCTGCAACGAACATTGTGGTGAATGTGCCTTTTTGATTTACGGTTTTCTCTGGGTATATGCCCAGAAGTGGGATTGCTGGATCAGATGGTAATTCTATTTCTAGTTTTTTTAAGGAAACTCCATAGTGACTGTATCAATTTACATTCCCACCAATAGTGGAAGAGGGCTCCTTTTGTCCACACCCTCCCCAGAATTGGTTGTTTGTAGATTTTCTGATGATGCCGATTCTAACAGGTGTGAGGTGATACCTCATTGTAGTTTTGATTTGCATTTCTCTAATAATTAGTGCTGTTGAGCAGCTTTTCATGTGCGTCTTGGCCATCTCTATGTCTCCTTTGAAGAAACGTCTCTTTAGATCTTCTGCCCATTTTTTTTGGGTTGTATGTTTTTTTAATATTAAGCTGCATGAGCTGTTTATATATATTGGAGATTAAACCTCTGTCCATTGATTCGTCTGCAACGATTTTCGCCCATTCTGAGGGATGCCTTTTTCCATTCCCGTGTTTTTTAACAAAAAAGGAAAGAAAGGAAAAGAAGCAGAACACTAATGTGCGTAAAATATGCCTTTTGAAACGGTCGTTTTGAAATATGGACGTCCTTTGAATTTTTTGGTCGATATGTGACCCCAGGATTTGTTTTCAGGGCAGGTGTCATTTACAGGCCTGCAATGATTTTGAATATCAACTGACCATTAGCGCTGGGATTAAAGCTGCTGTTGTGTGAAACGGCCACAAGGTGGCAGCAGTTCACCCTTACCAAATCTGGTTACTAGGGCAAGAGAGCCTCAGTGGAAGTGGTGTTCTAGATAGGAGTTTAGAATGGAATGTGCCAGGAGAAAGCCCCTCACGTTCGTCTCCCTACTTCTTGTTCGTGTTTTTAATTTAATTTTTTATTTTTTATTACAGCAAGTTTGATTACAATGTTTGGCTTCTTGTAGGTGTGGAAGATGTGGTTCTTTTACACATATACAGATGACTGTTCTTCCTGGGATCCTTTTCCCATGTACGTTATGACAGAATGTTGAGTAGTCCTCTCTTGGTATTCTGTAGGTCTTTGGTGATTATATATGTCACCTGTGTTTGTATATGTCTGTTAACCCCGATATCGTAATGAAACCAATCCTCACACCTTTCCATTGGTGAACCATAAGTTTGTTTAATGAATCTGTGATTGCCCTTCTCCGTGGAAATATCTGCCCTGGTATCCATTTTTAGGTAACACCTACAAGTGATATAATATGATATGTGTCTTTCACTTTCTGACTTACTACAAGTCACGTGATTACTTCTAGACTCATCTACGGTGCCGCAAATGGCATTGTGTCCTTTTTTCCCTTGGCTTCTCTTCTGCCTTAGCGGGGTCCATTTTCAACAATGTGATTCCCTGAGGGTTGTGGATTAGCTGACCTGGGCAGCCTTACTTTGCCGGCCCGCCCTCCCCAGGTTTGCCTCGTTGAGGTCAATATAAACAGAGCTCCAGGCAGCAATAGCCCCTGAAGCTGTGCCTGACTCCATATTCTCTGCCCCGTCAGCAGTCTCGGGGCTGTGCTGGTGGGAGGGAGTGAGGGGCCACAGCTTTGTGGGTGGCCCGGTGTGAGTGGGGTTCTGCTGGCCTTTCTGCAGGAGTTGCCAGGCTGCCGCCTGTAAAGAAGAGGTTGTGTCACCCATACCTTCCGCTGGAATTTCTCTCCGGACAGAGGTGAGGAAGGAAAAAAGCAGTGGGGGCCGGGACAGGAGGGGTATCTCAGGCAGGACAATGGAAACCTTCTGGAAGAGCGCCCGGGGCCAGGACCACCCTGGCTGGCCTGCAGGCACCAAGTTGGCCTGCGTGCTGTCGCTGGTGTGGCTCCACGGTCCTTCCTCTAGGCTTTCAAGCCCTTGTACATATTCAGGTGTTTTACCTGGAAAGGGTGGGAACAGTTCAGCAGCAGCTGGCCTGGGGCTCAGCTCACGTTTACTCAGAGATGCCTCGGCATGGTCCCCCAGCTTTGCAATGAGGACGCTCCTTGCGTGGGGGGTGGGTTGCTGGCTGTATGGGAGATGGTTCCCCACCTCTGACCAATTTCAGAATTGTTTACCACTGGAGCAAGTGCCCTGATAGGGTTTTCCTCTGTATAACTCGTGGGTTCAGGTGTTTTTTTTTTTTATTTTATGGTTCAAGTAAGATTTTATTCCCCTTTTATGTATTTATAGATAAAAGCATGGAAATAATTCATTCCTATAAATACATCTGTGTGACGGGAAGAACTTTTTTCTGTTTTATTTTTAAATTTTATTTTTTTAAAATTTTGAAATTTAATTTTATTTATTTTTTTTATACAGCACGTTATTATTAGTTATGTATTTTATGCATATACATGTATACAGGTCAATCCCAAACTCCCAAGTCATCCCACCACCACCACAACACGGTTTCCCACACTTGGTGTCCATACGTTTGTTCTCTACCTCTGTGTCTCTATTTCTTCCCTGCAAACCAGTTCATCTGTACCATTTTTAGGCTCCACATATATGCATTAATATACAATATTTGTTTTCCTCTTTCTGACTTACTTCATTCTGTATGACAGTCTCTCGATCCATCGATGTCTCTACAAATGACCCAGTTTCATTCCTTTTTATGGCCGAGTAATATTCCATTTTATATATGTACCACAACTTTATCCATTCATCTGTCTGTGGGCATTTAGGTTGCTTCCATTACCTGGCTATTGTAAATAGTGCTGCAACGAACATTGTGGTGAATGTGCCTTTTTGATTTACGGTTTTCTCTGGGTATATGCCCAGAAGTGGGATTGCTGGATCAGATGGTAATTCTATTTCTAGTTTTTTTAAGGAAACTCCATACTGTTCTCCATAGTGACTGTATCAATTTACATTCCCACCAATAGTGGAAGAGGGCTCCTTTTGTCCACACCCTCCCCAGAATTGGTTGTTTGTAGATTTTCTGATGATGCCGATTCTAACAGGTGTGAGGTGATACCTCATTGTAGTTTTGATTTGCATTTCTCTAATAATTAGTGCTGTTGAGCAGCTTTTCATGTGCGTCTTGGCCATCTCTATGTCTCCTTTGAAGAAACGTCTCTTTAGATCTTCTGCCCATTTTTTTTGGGTTGTATGTTTTTTTAATATTAAGCTGCATGAGCTGTTTATATATATTGGAGATTAAACCTCTGTCCATTGATTCGTCTGCAACGATTTTCGCCCATTCTGAGGGATGCCTTTTTCCATTCCCGTGTTTTTTAACAAAAAAGGAAAGAAAGGAAAAGAAGCAGAACACTAATGTGCGTAAAATATACCTTTTGAAACGGTCGTTTTGAAATATGGACGTCCTTTGAATTTTTTGGTCGATATGTGACCCCAGGATTTGTTTTCAGGGCAGGTGTCATTTACAGGCCTGCAATGATTTTGAATATCAACTGACCATTAGCGCTGGGATTCAAGCTGCTGTTGTGTGAAACGGCCACAAGGTGGCAGCAGTTCACCCTTACCAAATCTGTGTACTAGGGCAAGAGAGCCTCAGTGGAAGTGGTGTTCTAGATAGGAGTTTAGAATGGAATGTGCCAGGAGAAAGCCCCTCACGTTCGTCTCCCTACTTCTTGTTCGTGTTTTTAATTTAATTTTTTATTTTTTATTACAGCAAGTTTGATTACAATGTTTGGCTTCTTGTAGGTGTGGAAGATGTGGTTCTTTTACACATATACAGATGACTGTTCTTCCTGGGATCCTTTTCCCATGTACGTTATGACAGAATGTTGAGTAGTCCTCTCTTGGTATTCTGTAGGTCTTTGGTGATTATATATGTCACCTGTGTTTGTATATGTCTGTTAACCCCGATATCGTAATGAAACCAATCCTCACACCTTTCCATTGGTGAACCATAAGTTTGTTTAATGAATCTGTGATTGCCCTTCTCCGTGGAAATATCTGCCCTGGTATCCATTTTTAGGTAACACCTACAAGTGATATAATATGATATGTGTCTTTCACTTTCTGACTTACTACAAGTCACGTGATTACTTGTAGACTCATCTACGGTGCCGCAAATGGCATTGTGTCCTTTTTTCCCTTGGCTTCTCTTCTGCCTTAGCGGGGTCCATTTTCAACAATGTGATTCCCTGAGGGTTGTGGATTAGCTGACCTGGGCAGCCTTACCTTGCCGGCCCGCCCTCCCCAGGTGTGCCTCGTTGAGGTCAATATAAACAGAGCTCCATGCAGCAATAGCCCCTGAAGCTGTGCCTGACTCCATATTCTCTGCCCCGTCAGCAGTCTCGGGGCTGTGCTGGTGGGAGGGAGTGAGGGGCCACAGCTTTGTGGGTGGCCCGGTGTGAGTGGGGTTCTGCTGGCCTTTCTGCAGGAGTTGCCAGGCTGCCGCCTGTAAAGAAGAGGTTGTGTCACCCATACCTTCCGCTGGAATTTCTCTGCGGACAGAGGTGAGGAAGGAAAAAAGCAGTGGGGGCCGGGACAGGAGGGGTATCTCAGGCAGGACAATGGAAAGCTTCTGGAAGAGCGCCCGGGGCCAGGACCACCCTGGCTGGCCTGCAGGCACCAAGTTGGCCTGCGTGCTGTCGCTGGTGTGGCTCCACGGTCCTTCCTCTAGGCTTTCAAGCCCTTGTACATATTCAGGTGTTTTACCTGGAAAGGGTGGGAACAGTTCAGCAGCAGCTGGCCTGGGGCTCAGCTCACGTTTACTCAGAGATGCCTCGGCATGGTCCCCCAGCTTTGCAATGAGGACGCTCCTTGCGTGGGGGGTGGGTTGCTGGCTGTATGGGAGATGGTTCCCCACCTCTGACCAATTTCAGAATTGTTTACCACTGGAGCAAGTGCCCTGATAGGGTTTTCCTCTGTATAACTCGTGGGTTCAGGTGTTTTTTTTTTTTTTATTTTATGGTTCAAGTTAGATTTTATTCCCCCTTTATGTATTTATAGATATAAGCATGGAAATAATTCATTCCTATAAATACATCTGTGTGACGGGAAGAACTTTTTTCTGTTTTATTTTTAAATTTTATTTTTTTTAAATTTTGAAATTTAATTTTATTTATTTTTTTTATACAGCACGTTATTATTAGTTATGTATTTTATGCATATACATGTATACAGGTCAATCCCAATCTCCCAACTCATCCCACCACCACCACCCCATGGCTTCCCACACTTGGTGTCCATACGTTTGTTCTCTACCTCTGTGTCTCTATTTCTTCCCTGCAAACCAGTTCATCTGTAACATTTTTAGGCTCCACATATATGAATTAATATACAATATTTGTTTTCCTCTTTGTGACTTACTTCATTCTGTATGACAGTCTCTCGATCCATCGATGTCTCTACAAATGACCCAGTTTCATTCCTTTTAATGGCCGAGTAATATTCCATTTTATATATGTACCACATCTTTATCCATTCATCTGTCTATAGGCATTTAGGTTGCTTCCATTACCTGGCTATTGTAAATAGTGCTGCAACGAACATTGTGGTGAATGTGCCTTTTTGAAGTACGGTATTCTCTGGGTATATTCCCAGAAGTGGGATTGCTGGATCAGATGGTAATTCTATTTCTAGTTTTTTTAAAGAAACTCCATACTGTTCTCCATAGTGACTGTATCAATTTACATTTCCACCAATAGTGGAAGAGGGCTCCTTTTGTCCACACCCTCCCCAGAATTGGTTGTTTGTAATTTTCTGATGATGCCGATTCTAACAGGTGTGAGGTGAAACCTCATTGTAGTTTTGATTTGCATTTTTCTAATAATTAGTGCTGTTGAGCAGCTTTTCATGTGCGTCTTGGCCATCTCTGTGTCTTATTTGAAGAAACGTCTCTTTAGATCTTCTGCCCATTTTTGTATTGGGTTGTTTGTTTTTTTAATATTAAGCTGCATGAGCTGGTTATATATATTGGAGATTAAACCTCTGTCCATTGATTCGTCTTCAACGATTTTCGCCCATTCTGAGGGATGCCTTTTTCCATTCCCGTGTTTTTTAACAAAAAAGGAAAGAAAGGAAAAGAAGCAGAACACTAATGTGCGTAAAATATGCCTTTTGAAATGGTCGTTTTGAAATATGGACGTCCTTTGAATTTTTTGGTCGATATGTGACCCCAGGATTTGTTTTCAGGGCAGGTGTCATTTACAGGCCTGCAATGATTTTGAATATCAACTGACCGTTAGCGATGGGATTAAAGCTGCTGTTGTGTGAAACGGCCACAAGGTGGCAGCAGTTCACCCTTACCAAATCTGGTTACTAGGGCAAGAGAGCCTCAGTGGAAGTGGTGTTCTAGATTGGAGTTTAGAAGGGAATGTGCCACGAGAAAGCCCCTCACGTTTGTCTCACTACTTCTTGTTCGTGTTTTTAATTTAATTTTTTTATTTTTTATTACAGCAAGTTTGATTACAATGTTTGGCTTGTTGTAGGTGTGGAAGATGTGGTTCTTTTACACATATACACATGTCTGTTCTTCCTGGGATCCTTTTCCCAGGTACGTTATGACAGAATGTTGAGTAGTCCTCTCTTGGTATTCTGTAGGTCTTTGGTGATTATATATGTCACCTGTGTTTGTATATGTCTGTTAACCCCGATATCGTAATGAAACCAATCCTCACACCTTTCCATTGGTGAACCATAAGTTTGTTTAAAGAATCTGTGATTGCCCCTCTCCGTGGAAATATCTGTCCTGGTATCCATTTCTAGGTAACACCTATAAGTGATATGATATGATATGTGTCTTTCACTTTCTGACTTACTACAAGTCACGTGATTACTTCTAGACTCATCTACGGTGCTGCAAATGGCATTGTGTACTTTTTTCCCTTGGCTTCACTTCTGCCTTAGCGGGGTCCATTTTCAACAATGTGATTCCCTGAGGGTTGTGGATTAGCTGACCTGGGCAGCCTTACACTGCCGGCCCGCCCTCCCCAGGTGTGCCTCGTTGAGGTCAATATAAACAGCGCTCCAGGCAGCAATAGCCCCTGAAGCTGTGCCTGACTCCATATTCTCTGCCCCGTCAGCAGTCTCGGGGCTGTGCTGGTGGGAGGGAGTGAGGGCCCACAGCTTTGTGGGTGGCCCGGTGTGAGTGGGGTTCTGCTGGCCTTTCTGCAGGAGTTGCCAGGCTGTCGTCTGTAAAAAGAGGTTGTGTCACACATACATTCCGCTGGAATTTCTCTCCGGACATAGGTGAGGAAGGAAAAAGGCAGTGGGGGCCGGGACAGGAGGGGTATCTCAGGCAGGGCAATGGAAAGCTTCTGGAAGAGCGTCCGGGTCCAGGAACACCCTGGCTGGCCTGCAGGCACCAAGATGGCCTGCGTGCTTTCGCTGGTGTGGCTCCACGGACCTTCCTCTAGGCTTTCAAGCCCTTGTACATATTCAGGTGTTTTACCTGGAAATGGTGGGAACAGTTCAGCAGCAGCTTTCCTGGGGCTCAGCTCACGTTTATTCACAGATGCCACGGCACGGTCCCCCAGCTTTGCAATGAGGACGCTCCTTGCGTGGGGGGTCGTTTGATGGCTGTATGGGAGATGCTTCCCCACCTCTGACCAATTTCAGAATTGTTTACCACTGGAGCAAGTGCCCTGATAGGGTTTTCCTCTGTATAACTCGTGGGTTCAGGTTTTTTTTTCTTTTATGGTTCAAGTTAGATTTTATTCCTCTTTTATGTATTTATAGATAGAAGCATGGAAATAATTCATTCCTATAAATACATCTGTGTGATGGGAAGAACTTTTTTCTGTTTTATTTTTAAATTTTATTTTTTAAAATTTTGAAATTTAATTTTATTTATTTTTTTTATACAGCACGTTATTATTAGTTATGTATTTTATGCATATACATGTACACAGGTCAATCCCAAACTCCCAACTCATCCCACCACCACCACCCCATGGCTTCCCACACTTGGTGTCCATACGTTTGTTCTCTACCTCTGTGTCTCTATTTCTTCCCTGCAAACCACTTCATCTGTACCATTTGTAGGCTCCACATATATGCATTAATATACAATATTTGTTTTCCTCTTTCTGACTTACTTCATTCTGTATGACAGTCTCTCGATCCATCGATGTCTCTACAAATGACCCTGTTTCATTCCTTTTTATGGCCGAGTAATATTCCATTTCATATATGTACCACATCTTTATCCATTCATCTGTCTGTGGGCATTTAGGTTGCTTCCATTACCTGGCTATTGTAAATAGTGCTGCAACGAACATTGTGGTGAATGTGCCTTTTTGATTTACGGTTTTCTCTGGGTATATGCCCAGAAGTGGGATTGCTGGATCAGATGGTAATTCTATTTCTAATTTTTTTAAGGAAACTCCATAGTGACTGTATCAATTTACATTCCCACCAATAGTGGAAGAGGGCTCCTTTTGTCCACACCCTCCCCAGAATTGGTTGTTTGTAGATTTTCTGATGATGCCGATTCTAACAGGTGTGAGGTGATACCTCATTGTAGTTTTGATTTGCATTTCTCTAATAATTAGTGCTGTTGAGCAGCTTTTCATGTGCGTCTTGGCCATCTCTATGTCTCCTTTGAAAAAACGTGTCTTTAGATCTTCTGCCCATTTTTTTTGGGTTGTTTGTTTTTTTAATATTAAGCTGCATGAGCTGTTTATATATATTGGAGATTAAACCTCTGTCCATTGATTCGTCTGCAACAATTTTCGCCCATTCTGAGGGATGCCTTTTTCCATTCCCGTGTTTTTTAACAAAAAAGGAAAGAAAGGAAAAGAAGCAGAACACTAATGTGCGTAAAATATGCCTTTTGAAATGGTCGTTTTGAAATATGGACGTCCTTTGAATTTTTTGGTCGATATGTGACCCCAGGATTTGTTTTCAGGGCAGGTGTCATTTACAGGCCTGCAATGATTTTGAATATCAACTGACCATTAGCGCTGGGATTAAAGCTGCTGTTGTGTGAAACGGCCACAAGGTGGCAGCAGTTCACCCTTACCAAATCTGGTTACTAGGGCAAGAGAGCCTCAGTGGAAGTGGTGTTCTAGATAGGAGTTTAGAATGGAATGTGCCAGGAGAAAGCCCCTCACGTTCGTCTCCTTACTTCTTGTTCGTGTTTTTAATTTAATTTTTTATTTTTTATTACAGCAAGTTTGATTACAATGTTTGGCTTCTTGTAGGTGTGGAAGATGTGGTTCTTTTACACATATACAGATGACTGTTCTTCCTGGGATCCTTTTCCCATGTACGTTATGACAGAATGTTGAGTAGTCCTCTCTTGGTATTCTGTAGGTCTTTGGTGATTATATATGTCACCTGTGTTTGTATATGTCTGTTAACCCCGATATCGTAATGAAACCAATCCTCACACCTTTCCATTGGTGAACCATAAGTTTGTTTAATGAATCTGTGATTGCCCTTCTCCGTGGAAATATCTGCCCTGGTATCCATTTTTAGGTAACACCTACAAGTGATATGATATGATATGTGTCGTTCACTTTCTGACTTACTACAAGTCACGTGATTACTTCTAGACTCATCTACGGTGCCGCAAATGGCATTGTGTCCTTTTTTCCCTTGGCTTCTCTTCTGCCTTAGCGGGGTCCATTTTCAACAATGTGATTCCCTGAGGGTTGTGGATTAGCTGACCTGGGCAGCCTTACCTTGCCGGCCCGCCCTCCCCAGGTGTGCCTCGTTGAGGTCAATATAAACAGAGCTCCAGGCAGCAATAGCCCCTGAAGCTGTGCCTGACTCCATATTCTCTGCCCCGTCAGCAGTCTCGGGGCTGTGCTGGTGGGAGGGAGTGAGGGGCCACAGCTTTGTGGGTGGCCCGGTGTGAGTGGGGTTCTGCTGGCCTTTCTGCAGGAGTTGCCAGGCTGCCGCCTGTAAAGAAGAGGTTGTGTCACCCATACCTTCCGCTGGAATTTCTCTGCGGACAGAGGTGAGGAAGGAAAAAAGCAGTGGGGGCCGGGACAGGAGGGGTATCTCAGGCAGGACAATGGAAAGCTTCTGGAAGAGCGCCCGGGGCCAGGACCACCCTGGCTGGCCTGCAGGCACCAAGTTGGCCTGCGTGCTGTCGCTGGTGTGGCTCCAAGGTCCTTCCTCTAGGCTTTCAATCCCATGTACATATTCAGGTGTTTTACCTGGAAAGGGTGGGAACAGTTCAGCAGCAGCTGGCCTGGGGCTCAGCTCACGTTTACTCAGAGATGCCTCGGCATGGTCCCCCAGCTTTGCAATGAGGACGCTCCTTGCGTGGGGGGTGGGTTGCTGGCTGTATGGGAGATGGTTCCCCACCTCTGACCAATTTCAGAATTGTTTACCACTGGAGCAAGTGCCCTGATAGGATTTTCCTCTGTATAACTCGTGGGTTCAGGTGTTTTTTTTTTTTTTTATTTTATGGTTCAAGTTAGATTTTATTCCCCTTTTATGTATTTATAGATATAAGCATGGAAATAATTCATTCCTATAAATACATCTGTGTGACGGGAAGAACTTTTTTCTGTTTTATTTTTAAATTTTATTTTTTAAAATTTTGAAATTTAATTTTATTTATTTATTTTTATACAGCACGCTATTATTAGTTATGTATTTTATGCATATACATGTATACAGGTCAATCCCAAACTCCCAAGTCATCCCACCACCACCACAACACGGTTTCCCACACTTGGTGTCCATACGTTTGTTCTCTACCTCTGTGTCTCTATTTCTTCCCTGCAAACCAGTTCATCTGTACCATTTTTAGGCTCCACATATATGCATTAATATACAATATTTGTTTTCCTCTTTCTGACTTACTTCATTCCGGATGACAGTCTCTCGATCCATCGATGTCTCTACAAATGACCCAGTTTCATTCCTTTTAATGGCCGAGTAATATTCCATTTTATATATGTACCACAACTTTATCCATTCATCTGTCTGTGGGCATTTAGGTTGCTTCCATTACCTGGCTATTGTAAATAGTGCTGCAACGAACATTGTGGTGAATGTGCCTTTTTGATTTACGGTTTTCTCTGGGTATATGCCCAGAAGTGGGATTTCTGGATCAGATGGTAATTCTATTTCTAGATTTTTTAAGGAAACTCCATAGTGACTGTATCAATTTACATTCCCACCAATAGTGGAAGAGGGCTCCTTTTGTCCACACCCTCCCCAGAATTGGTTGTTTGTAGATTTTCTGATGATGCCGATTCTAACAGGTGTGAGGTGATACCTCATTGTAGTTTTGATTTGCATTTCTCTAATAATTAGTGCTGTTGAGCAGCTTTTCATGTGCGTCTTGGCCATCTCTATGTCTCCTTTGAAGAAACGTCTCTTTAGATCTTCTGCCCATTTTTTTTGGGTTGTTTGTTTTTTTTAATATTAAGCTGCATGAGCTGTTTATATATATTGGAGATTAAACCTCTGTCCATTGATTCGTCTGCAACGATTTTCGCCCATTCTGAGGGATGCCTTTTTCCATTCCCGTGTTTTTTAACAAAAAAGGAAAGAAAGGAAAAGAAGCAGAACACTAATGTGCGTAAAATATGCCTTTTGAAACGGTCGTTTTGAAATATGGACGTCCTTTGAATTTTTTGGTCGATATGTGACCCCAGGATTTGTTTTCAGGGCAGGTGTCATTTACAGGCCTGCAATGATTTTGAATATCAACTGACCATTAGCGCTGGGATTAAAGCTGCTGTTGTGTGAAACGGCCACAAGGTGGCAGCAGTTCACCCTTACCAAATCTGGTTACTAGGGCAAGAGAGCCTCAGTGGAAGTGGTGTTCTAGATAGGAGTTTAGAATGGAATGTGCCAGGAGAAAGCCCCTCACGTTCGTCTCCCTACTTCTTGTTCGTGTTTTTAATTTAATTTTTTTATTTTTTATTACAGCAAGTTTGATTACAATGTTTGGCTTCTTGTAGGTGTGGAAGATGTGTTTCTTTTACACATATACAGATGACTGTTCTTCCTGGGATCCTTTTCCCATGTACGTTATGACAGAATGTTGAGTAGTCCTCTCTTGGTATTCTGTAGGTCTTTGGTGATTATATATGTCACCTGTGTTTGTATATGTCTGTTAACCCCGATATCGTAATGAAACCAATCCTCACACCTTTCCATTGGTGAACCATAAGTTTGTTTAATGAATCTGTGATTGCCCTTCTCCGTGGAAATATCTGCCCTGGTATCCATTTTTAGGTAACACCTACAAGTGATATAATATGATATGTGTCTTTCACTTTCTGACTTACTACAAGTCACGTGATTACTTCTAGACTCATCTACGGTGCCGCAAATGGCATTGTGTCCTTTTTTCCCTTGGCTTCTCTTCTGCCTTAGCGGGGTCCATTTTCAACAATGTGATTCCCTGAGGGTTGTGGATTAGCTGACCTGGGCAGCCTTACCTTGCCGGCCCGCCCTCCCCAGGTTTGCCTCGTTGAGGTCAATATAAACAGAGCTCCAGGCAGCAATAGCCCCTGAAGCTGTGCCTGACTCCATATTCTCTGCCCCGTCAGCAGTCTCGGGGCTGTGCTGGTGGGAGGGAGTGAGGGGCCACAGCTTTGTGGGTGGCCCGGTGTGAGTGGGGTTCTGCTGGCCTTTCTGCAGGAGTTGCCAGGCTGCCGCCTGTAAAGAAGAGGTTGTGTCACCCATACCTTCCGCTGGAATTTCTCTCCGGACAGAGGTGAGGAAGGAAAAAAGCAGTGGGGGCCGGGACAGGAGGGGTATCTCAGGCAGGACAATGGAAAGCTTCTGGAAGAGCGCCCGGGGCCAGGAACACCCTGGCTGGCCTGCAGGCACCAAGTTGGCCTGCGTGCTGTCGCTGGTGTGGCTCCAAGGTCCTTCCTCTAGGCTTTCAATCCCATGTACATATTCAGGTGTTTTACCTGGAAAGGGTGGGAACAGTTCAGCAGCAGCTGACCTGGGGCTCAGCTCACGTTTACTCAGAGATGCCTCGACATGGTCCCCCAGCTTTGCAATGAGGACGCTCCTTGCGTGGGGGGTGGGTTGCTGGCTGTATGGGAGATGGTTCCCCACCTCTGACCAATTTCAGAATTGTTTACCACTGGAGCAAGTGCCCTGATAGGGTTTTCCTCTGTATAACTCGTGGGTTCAGGTGTTTTTTTTTTTATTTTATGGTTCAAGTTAGATTTTATTCCCCTTTTATGTATTTATAGATATAAGCATGGAAATAATTCATTCCTATAAATACATCTGTGTGACGGGAAGAACTTTTTTCTGTTTTATTTTTAAATTTTATTTTTTAAAATTTTGAAATTTAATTTTATTTATTTATTTTTATACAGCACGCTATTATTAGTTATGTATTTTATGCATATACATGTATACAGGTCAATCCCAAACTCCCAAGTCATCCCACCACCACCACAACACGGTTTCCCACACTTGGTGTCCATACGTTTGTTCTCTACCTCTGTGTCTCTATTTCTTCCCTGCAAACCAGTTCATCTGTACCATTTTTAGGCTCCACATATATGCATTAATATACAATATTTGTTTTCCTCTTTCTGACTTACTTCATTCTGGATGACAGTCTCTCGATCCATCGATGTCTCTACAAATGACCCAGTTTCATTCCTTTTAATGGCCGAGTAATATTCCATTTTATATATGTACCACAACTTTATCCATTCATCTGTCTGTGGGCATTTAGGTTGCTTCCATTACCTGGCTATTGTAAATAGTGCTGCAACGAACATTGTGGTGAATGTGCCTTTTTGATTTACGGTTTTCTCTGGGTATATGCCCAGAAGTGGGATTTCTGGATCAGATGGTAATTCTATTTCTAGTTTTCTTAAGGAAACTCCATAGTGACTGTATCAATTTACATTCCCACCAATAGTGGAAGAGGGCTCCTTTTGTCCACACCCTCCCCAGAATTGGTTGTTTGTAGATTTTCTGATGATGCCGATTCTAACAGGTGTGAGGTGATACCTCATTGTAGTTTTGATTTGCATTTCTCTAATAATTAGTGCTGTTGAGCAGCTTTTCATGTGCGTCTTGGCCATCTCTATGTCTCCTTTGAAGAAACGTCTCTTTAGATCTTCTGCCCATTTTTTTGGGTTGTTTGTTTTTTTAATATTAAGCTGCATGAGCTGTTTATATATATTGGAGATTAAACCTCTGTCCATTGATTCGTCTGCAACGATTTTCGCCCATTCTGAGGGATGCCTTTTTCCATTCCCGTGTTTTTTAACAAAAAAGGAAAGAAAGGAAAAGAAGCAGAACACTAATGTGCGTAAAATATGCCTTTTGAAACGGTCGTTTTGAAATATGGACGTCCTTTGAATTTTTTGGTCGATATGTGACCCCAGGATTTGTTTTCAGGGCAGGTGTCATTTACAGGCCTGCAATGATTTTGAATATCAACTGACCATTAGCGCTGGGATTAAAGCTGCTGTTGTGTGAAACGGCCACAAGGTGGCAGCAGTACACCCTTACCAAATCTGGTTACTAGGGCAAGAGAGCCTCAGTGGAAGTGGTGTTCTAGATAGGAGTTTAGAATGGAATGTGCCAGGAGAAAGCCCCTCACGTTCGTCTCCCTACTTCTTGTTCGTGTTTTTAATTTAATTTTTTATTTTTTATTACAGCAAGTTTGATTACAATGTTTGGCTTCTCGTAGGTGTGGAAGATGTGGTTCTTTTACACATATACAGATGACTGTTCTTCCTGGGATCCTTTTCCCATGTACGTTATGACAGAATGTTGAGTAGTCCTCTCTTGGTATTCTGTAGGTCTTTGGTGATTATATATGTCACCTGTGTTTGTATATGTCTGTTAACCCCGATATCGTAATGAAACCAATCCTCACACCTTTCCATTGGTGAACCATAAGTTTGTTTAATGAATCTGTGATTGCCCTTCTCCGTGGAAATATCTGCCCTGGTATCCATTTTTAGGTAACACCTACAAGTGATATGATATGATATGTGTCTTTCACTTTCTGACTTACTACAAGTCACGTGATTACTTCTAGACTCATCTACGGTGCCGCAAATGGCATTGTGTCCTTTTTTCCCTTGGCTTCTCTTCTGCCTTAGCGGGGTCCATTTTCAACAATGTGATTCCCTGAGGGTTGTGGATTAGCTGACCTGGGCAGCCTTACCTTGCCGGCCCGCCCTCCCCAGGTGTGCCTCGTTGAGGTCAATATAAACAGAGCTCCATGCAGCAATAGCCCCTGAAGCTGTGCCTGACTCCATATTCTCTGCCCCGTCAGCAGTCTCGGGGCTGTGCTGGTGGGAGGGAGTGAGGGGCCACAGCTTTGTGGGTGGCCCGGTGTGAGTGGGGTTCTGCTGGCCTTTCTGCAGGAGTTGCCAGGCTGCCGCCTGTAAAGAAGAGGTTGTGTCACCCATACCTTCCGCTGGAATTTCTCTCCGGACAGAGGTGAGGAAGGAAAAAAGCAGTGGGGGCCGGGACAGGAGGGGTATCACAGGCAGGACAATGGAAAGCTTCTGGAAGAGCGCCCGGGGCCAGGACCACCCTGGCTGGCCTGAAGGCACCAAGTTGGCCTGCCTGCTGTCGCTGGTGTGGCTCCAAGGTCCTTCCTCTAGGCTTTCAATCCCATGTACATATTCAGGTGTTTTACCTGGAAAGGGTGGGAACAGTTCAGCAGCAGCTGGCCTGGGGCTCAGCTCACGTTTACTCAGAGATGCCTCGGCATGGTCCCCCAGCTTTGCAATGAGGACGCTCCTTGCGTGGGGGGTGGGTTGCTGGCTGTATGGGAGATGGTTCCCCACCTCTGACCAATTTCAGAATTGTTTACCACTGGAGCAAGTGCCCTGATAGGATTTTCCTCTGTATAACTCGTGGGTTCAGGTGTTTTTTTTTTTTATTTTATGGTTCAAGTTAGATTTTATTCCCCTTTTATGTATTTATAGATATAAGCATGGAAATACTTCATTCCTATAAATACATCTGTGTGACGGGAAGAACTTTTTTCTGTTTTATTTTTAAATTTTATTTTTTAAAATTTTGAAATTTAATTTTATTTATTTATTTTTATACAGCACGCTATTATTAGTTATGTATTTTATGCATATACATGTATACAGGTCAATCCCAAACTCCCAAGTCATCCCACCACCACCACAACACGGTTTCCCACACTTGGTGTCCATACGTTTGTTCTCTACCTCTGTGTCTCTATTTCTTCCCTGCAAACCAGTTCATCTGTACCATTTTTAGGCTCCACATATATGCATTAATATACAATATTTGTTTTCCTCTTTCTGACTTACTTCATTCTGTATGACAGTCTCTCGATCCATCGATGTCTCTACAAATGACCCAGTTTCATTCCTTTTTATGGCCGAGTAGTATTCCATTTTATATATGTACCACAACTTTATCCATTCATCTGTCTGTGGGCATTTAGGTTGCTTCCATTACCTGGCTATTGTAAATAGTGCTGCAACGAACATTGTGGTGAATGTGCCTTTTTGATTTACGGTTTTCTCTGGGTATATGCCCAGAAGTGGGATTGCTGGATCAGATGGTAATTCTATTTCTAGTTTTTTTAAGGAAACTCCATAGTGACTGTATCAATTTACATTCCCACCAATAGTGGAAGAGGGCTCCTTTTGTCCACACCCTCCCCAGAATTGGTTGTTTGTAGATTTTCTGATGATGCTGATTCTAACAGGTGTGAGGTGATACCTCATTGTAGTTTTGATTTGCATTTCTCTAATAATTAGTGCTGTTGAGCAGCTTTTCATGTGCGTCTTGGCCATCTCTATGTCTCCTTTGAAGAAACGTCTCTTTAGATCTTCTGCCCATTTTTTTTGGGTTGTTTGTTTTTTTAATATTAAGCTGCATGAGCTGTTTATATATATTGGAGATTAAACCTCTGTCCATTGATTCGTCTGCAACGATTTTCGCCCATTCTGAGGGATGCCTTTTTCCATTCCCGTGATTTTTAACAAAAAAGGAAAGAAAGGAAAAGAAGCAGAACACTAATGTGCGTAAAATATGCCTTTTGAAACGGTCGTTTTGAAATATGGACGTCCTTTGAATTTTTTGGTCGATATGTGACCCCAGGATTTGTTTTCAGGGCAGGTGTCATTTACAGGCCTGCAATGATTTTGAATATCAACTGACCATTAGCGCTGGGATTAAAGCTGCTGTTGTGTGAAACGGCCACAAGGTGGCAGCAGTTCACCCTTACCAAATCTGGTTACTAGGGCAAGAGAGCCTCAGTGGAAGTGGTGTTCTAGATTGGAGTTTAGAATGGAATGTGCCAGGAGAAAGCCCCTCACGTTCGTCTCCCTACTTCTTGTTCGTGTTTTTAATTTAATTTTTTATATTTTATTACAGCAAGTTTGATTACAATGTTTGGCTTCTTGTAGGTGTGGAAGATGTGGTTCTTTTACACATATACAGATGACTGTTCTTCCTGGGATCCTTTTCCCATGTACGTTATGACAGAATGTTGAGTAGTCCTCTCTTGGTATTCTGTAGGTCTTTGGTGATTATATATGTCACCTGTGTTTGTATATGTCTGTTAACCCCGATATCGTAATGAAACCAATCCTCACACCTTTCCATTGGTGAACCATAAGTTTGTTTAATGAATCTGTGATTGCCCTTCTCCGTGGAAATATCTGCCCTGGTATCCATTTTTAGGTAACACCTACAAGTGATATAATATGATATGTGTCTTTCACTTTCTGACTTACTACAAGTCACGTGATTACTTGTAGAATCATCTACGGTGCCGCAAATGGCATTGTGTCCTTTTTTCCCTTGGCTTCTCTTCTGCCTTAACGGGGTCCATTTTCAACAATGTGATTCCCTGAGGGTTGTGGATTAGCTGACCTGGGCAGCCTTACCCTGCCGGCCCGCCCTCCCCTGGTGTGCATCGTTGAGGTCAATATAAACAGCGCTCCAGGCAGCAATAGCCCCTGAAGCTGTGCCTGACTCCATATTCTCTGCCCCGTCAGCAGTCTCGGGGCTCTGCTGGTGGGAGGGAGTGAGGGGCCACAGCTTTGTGGGTGGCCCGGTGTGAGTGGGGTTCTGCTGGCCTTTCTGCAGGAGTTGCCAGGCTGTCGCCTGTAAAAAGAGGTTATGTCACCCATACCTTCCGATGGAATTTCTCTCCGGACAGAGGTGAGGAAGGAAAAAGGCCGTGGGGGCCGGGACAGGAGGGGTATCTCAGGCAGGGCAATGGAAAGCTTCTGGAAGAGTGCCCGGGGCCAGGAACACCCTGGCTGGCCTGCAGGCACCAAGTTGGCCTGCGTGCTTTCGCTGGTGTGGCTCCACGGACCTTCCTCTAGGCTTTCAAGCCCTTGTACATATTCAGGTGTTTTACCTGGAAATGGTGGGAACAGTTCAGCAGCAGCTGGCCTGGGGCTCAGCTCACGTTTACTCACAGATGCCTCGGCACGGTCCCCCAGCTTTGCAATGAGGACGCTCCTTGCGTGGGGGGTGGGTTGATGGCTGTATGGGAGATGCTTCCCCACCTCTGACCAATTTCAGAATTGTTTACCACTGGAGCAAGTGCCCTGATAGGGTTTTCCTCTGTATAACTCGTGGGTTCAGGTTTTTTTTTCTTTTATGGTTCAAGTTAGATTTTATTCCTCTTTTATGTATTTATAGATATAAACATGGAAATAATTCATTCCTATAAATACATCTGTGTGACGGGAAGAACTTTTTTCTGTTTTATTTTTAAATTTTATTTTTTTTAAATTTTGAAATTTAATTTTATTTATTTATTTTTATACAGCACGTTATTATTAGTTATGTATTTTATGCATATACATGTATACAGGTCAATCCCAAACTCCCAAGTCATCCCACCACCACCACAACCCGGTTTCCCACACTTGGTGTCCATACGTTTGTTCTCTACCTCTGTGTCTCTATTTCTTCCCTGCAAACCAGTTCATCTGTACCATTTTTAGGCTCCACATATATGCATTAATATACAATATTTGTTTTCCTCTTTCTGACTTACTTCATTCTGTATGACAGTCTCTCGATCCATCGATGTCTCTACAAATGACCCAGTTTCATTCCTTTTTATGGCCGAGTAATATTCCATTTTATATATGTACCACAACTTTATCCATTCATCTGTCTGTGGGCATTTAGGTTGCTTCCATTACCTGGCTATTGTAAATAGTGCTGCAACGAACATTGTGGTGAATGTGCCTTTTTGATTTACGGTTTTCTCTGGGTATATGCCCAGAAGTGGGATTGCTGGATCAGATGGTAATTCTATTTCTAGTTTTTTTAAGGAAACTCCATAGTGACTGTATCAATTTACATTCCCACCAATAGTGGAAGAGGGCTCCTTTTGTCCACACCCTCCCCAGAATTGGTTGTTTGTAGATTTTCTGATGATGCCGATTCTAACAGGTGTGAGGTGATACCTCATTGTAGTTTTGATTTGCATTTCTCTAATAATTAGTGCTGTTGAGCAGCTTTTCATGTGCGTCTTGGCCATCTCTATGTCTCCTTTGAAGAAACGTCTCTTTAGATCTTCTGCCCATTTTTTTTGGGTTGTTTGTTTTTTTAATATTAAGCTGCATGAGCTGTTTATATATATTGGAGATTAAACCTCTGTCCATTGATTCGTCTGCAACGATTTTCGCCCATTCTGAGGGATGCCTTTTTCCATTCCCGTGATTTTTAACAAAAAAGGAAAGAAAGGAAAAGAAGCAGAACACTAATGTGCGTAAAATATGCCTTTTGAAATGGTCGTTTTGAAATATGGACGTCCTTTGAATTTTTTGGTCGATATGTGACCCCAGGATTTGTTTTCAGGGCAGGTGTCATTTACAGGCCTGCAATGATTTTGAATATCAACTGACCATTAGCGCTGGGATTAAAGCTGCTGTTGTGTGAAACGGCCACAAGGTGGCAGCAGTTCACCCTTACCAAATCTGGTTACTAGGGCAAGAGAGCCTCAGTGGAAGTGGTGTTCTAGATAGGAGTTTAGAATGGAATGTGCCAGGAGAAAGCCCCTCACGTTCGTCTCCCTACTTCTTGTTCGTGTTTTTAATTTAATTTTTTATTTTTTATTACAGCAAGTTTGATTACAATGTTTGGCTTCTTGTAGGTGTGGAAGATGTGGTTCTTTTACACATATACAGATGACTGTTCTTCCTGGGATCCTTTTCCCATGTACGTTATGACAGAATGTTGAGTAGTCCTCTCTTGGTATTCTGTAGGTCTTTGGTGATTATATATGTCACCTGTGTTTGTATATGTCTGTTAACCCCGATATCGTAATGAAACCAATCCTCACACCTTTCCATTGGTGAACCATAAGTTTGTTTAATGAATCTGTGATTGCCCTTCTCCGTGGAAATATCTGCCCTGGTATCCATTTTTAGGTAACACCTACAAGTGATATAATATGATATGTGTCTTTCACTTTCTGACTTACTACAAGTCACGTGATTACTTCTAGACTCATCTACGGTGCCGCAAATGGCATTGTGTCCTTTTTTCCCTTGGCTTCTCTTCTGCCTTAGCGGGGTCCATTTTCAACAATGTGATTCCCTGAGGGTTGTGGATTAGCTGACCTGGGCAGCCTTACCTTGCCGGCCCACCCTCCCCAGGTGTGCCTCGTTGAGGTCAATATAAACAGAGCTCCATGCAGCAATAGCCCCTGAAGCTGTGCCTGACTCCATATTCTCTGCCCCGTCAGCAGTCTCGGGGCTGTGCTGGTGGGAGGGAGTGAGGGGCCACAGCTTTGTGGGTGGCCCGGTGTGAGTGGGGTTCTGCTGGCCTTTCTGCAGGAGTTGCCAGGCTGCCGCCTGTAAAGAAGAGGTTGTGTCACCCATACCTTCCGCTGGAATTTCTCTGCGGACAGAGGTGAGGAAGGAAAAAAGCAGTGGGGGCCGGGACAGGAGGGGTATCTCAGGCAGGACAATGGAAAGCTTCTGGAAGAGCGCCCGGGGCCAGGACCACCCTGGCTGGCCTGCAGGCACCAAGTTGGCCTGCGTGCTGTCGCTGGTGTGGCTCCACGGTCCTTCCTCTAGGCTTTCAATCCCTTGTACATATTCAGGTGTTTTACCTGGAAAGGGTGGGAACAGTTCAGCAGCAGCTGGCCTGGGGCTCAGCTCACGTTTACTCAGAGATGCCTCGGCATGGTCCCCCAGCTTTGCAATGAGGACGCTCCTTGCGTGGGGGGTGGGTTGCTGGCTGTATGGGAGATGGTTCCCCACCTCTGACCAATTTCAGAATTGTTTACCACTGGAGCAAGTGCCCTGATAAGGTTTTCCTCTGTATAACTCGTGGGTTCAGGTGTTTTTTTTTTTTATTTTATGGTTCAAGTTAGATTTTATTCCCCTTTTATGTATTTATAGATATAAGCATGGAAATAATTCATTCCTCTAAATACATCTGTGTGACGGGAAGAACATTTTTCTGTTTTATTTTTAAATTTTATTTTTTTAAATTTTGAAATTTAATTTTATTTATTTATTTTTATACAGCACGTTATTATTAGTTATGTATTTTATGCATATACATGTATACAGGTCAATCCCAAACTCCCAAGTCAACCACCACCACCACAACCCGGTTTCCCACACTTGGTGTCCATACGTTTGTTCTCTACCTCTGTGTCTCTATTTCTTCCCTGCAAACCAGTTCATCTGTACCATTTTTAGGCTCCACATATATGCATTAATATACAATATTTGTTTTCCTCTTTCTGACTTACTTCATTCTGTATGACAGTCTCTCGATCCATCGATGTCTCTACAAATGACCCAGTTTCATTCCTTTATATGGCCGAGTAATATTCCATTTTATATATGTACCACATCTTTATCCATTCATCTGTCTGTGGGCATTTAGGTTGCTTCCATTACCTGGCTATTGTAAATAGTGCTGCAACGAACATTGTGGTGAATGTGCCTTTTTGATTTACGGTTTTCTCTGGGTATATGCCCAGAAGTGGGATTGCTGGATCAGATGGTAATTCTATTTCTAGTTTTTTTAAGGAAACTCCATAGTGACTGTATCAATTTACATTCCCACCAATAGTGGAAGAGGGCTCCTTTTGTCCACACCCTCCCCAGAATTGGTTGTTTGTAGATTTTCTGATGATGCCGATTCTAACAGGTGTGAGGTGATACCTCATTGTAGTTTTGATTTGCATTTCTCTAATAATTAGTGCTGTTGAGCAGCTTTTCATGTGCGTCTTGGCCATCTCTATGTCTCCTTTGAAGAAACGTCTCTTTAGATCTTCTGCCCATTTTTTTTGGGTTGTATGTTTTTTTAATATTAAGCTGCATGAGCTGTTTATATATATTGGAGATTAAACCTCTGTCCATTGATTCGTCTGCAACGATTTTCGCCCATTCTGAGGGATGCCTTTTTCCATTCCCGTGTTTTTTAACAAAAAAGGAAAGAAAGGAAAAGAAGCAGAACACTAATGTGCGTAAAATATGCCTTTTGAAACGGTCGTTTTGAAATATGGACGTCCTTTGAATTTTTTGGTCGATATGTGACCCCAGGATTTGTTTTCAGGGCAGGTGTCATTTACAGGCCTGCAATGATTTTGAATATCAACTGACCATTAGCGCTGGGATTAAAGCTGCTGTTGTGTGAAACGGCCACAAGGTGGCAGCAGTTCACCCTTACCAAATCTGGTTACTAGGGCAAGAGAGCCTCAGTGGAAGTGGTGTTCTAGATAGGAGTTTAGAATGGAATGTGCCAGGAGAAAGCCCCTCACGTTCGTCTCCCTACTTCTTGTTCGTGTTTTTAATTTAATTTTTTATTTTTTATTACAGCAAGTTTGATTACAATGTTTGGCTTCTTGTAGGTGTGGAAGATGTGGTTCTTTTACACATATACAGATGACTGTTCTTCCTGGGATCCTTTTCCCATGTACGTTATGACAGAATGTTGAGTAGTCCTCTCTTGGTATTCTGTAGGTCTTTGGTGATTATATATGTCACCTGTGTTTGTATATGTCTGTTAACCCCGATATCGTAATGAAACCAATCCTCACACCTTTCCATTGGTGAACCATAAGTTTGTTTAATGAATCTGTGATTGCCCTTCTCCGTGGAAATATCTGCCCTGGTATCCATTTTTAGGTAACACCTACAAGTGATATAATATGATATGTGTCTTTCACTTTCTGACTTACTACAAGTCACGTGATTACTTCTAGACTCATCTACGGTGCCGCAAATGGCATTGTGTCCTTTTTTCCCTTGGCTTCTCTTCTGCCTTAGCGGGGTCCATTTTCAACAATGTGATTCCCTGAGGGTTGTGGATTAGCTGACCTGGGCAGCCTTACCTTGCCGGCCCGCCCTCCCCAGGTTTGCCTCGTTGAGGTCAATATAAACAGAGCTCCAGGCAGCAATAGCCCCTGAAGCTGTGCCTGACTCCATATTCTCTGCCCCGTCAGCAGTCTCAGGGCTGTGCTGGTGGGAGGGAGTGAGGGGCCACAGCTTTGTGGGTGGCCCGGTGTGAGTGGGGTTCTGCTGGCCTTTCTGCAGGAGTTGCCAGGCTGCCGCCTGTAAAGAAGAGGTTGTGTCACCCATACCTTCCGCTGGAATTTCTCTCCGGACAGAGGTGAGGAAGGAAAAAAGCAGTGGGGGCCGGGACAGGAGGGGTATCTCAGGCAGGACAATGGAAAGCTTCTGGAAGAGCGCCCGGGGCCAGGACCACCCTGGCTGGCCTGCAGGCACCATGTTGGCCTGCGTGCTGTCGCTGGTGTGGCTCCACGGTCCTTCCTCTAGGCTTTCAAGCCCTTGTACATATTCAGGTGTTTTACCTGGAAAGGGTGGGAACAGTTCAGCAGCAGCTGGCCTGGGGCTCAGCTCACGTTTACTCAGAGATGCCTCGGCATGGTCCCCCAGCTTTGCAATGAGGACGCTCCTTGCGTGGGGGGTGGGTTGCTGGCTGTATGGGAGATGGTTCCCCACCTCTGACCAATTTCAGAATTGTTTACCACTGGAGCAAGTGCCCTGATAGGGTTTTCCTCTGTATAACTCGTGGGTTCAGGTGTTTTTTTTTTTATTTTATGGTTCAAGTTAGATTTTATTCCCCTTTTATGTATTTATAGATATAAGCATGGAAATAATTCATTCCTATAAATACATCTGTGTGACGGGAAGAACATTTTTCTGTTTTATTTTTAAATTTTATTTTTTAAAATTTTGAAATTTAATTTTATTTATTTATTTTTATACAGCACGTTATTATTAGTTATGTATTTTATGCATATACATGTATACAGGTCAATCCCAAACTCCCAAGTCATCCCACCACCACCACAACACGGTTTCCCACACTTGGTGTCCATACGTTTGTTCTCTACCTCTGTGTCTCTATTTCTTCCCTGCAAACCAGTTCATCTGTACCATTTTTAGGCTCCACATATATGCATTAATATACAATATTTGTTTTCCTCTTTCTGACTTACTTCATTCTGTATGACAGTCTCTCGATCCATCGATGTCTCTACAAATGACCCAGTTTCATTCCTTTTTATGGCCGAGTAATATTCCATTTTATATATGTACCACAACTTTATCCATTCATCTGTCTGTGGGCATTTAGGTTGCTTCCATTACCTGGCTATTGTAAATAGTGCTGCAACGAACATTGTGGTGAATGTGCCTTTTTGATTTACGGTTTTCTCTGGGTATATGCCCAGAAGTGGGATTGCTGGATCAGATGGTAATTCTATTTCTAGTTTTTTTAAGGAAACTCCATAGTGACTGTATCAATTTACATTCCCACCAATAGTGGAAGAGGGCTCCTTTTGTCCACACCCTCCCCAGAATTGGTTGTTTGTAGATTTTCTGATGATGCCGATTCTAACAGGTGTGAGGTGATACCTCATTGTAGTTTTGATTTGCATTTCTCTAATAATTAGTGCTGTTGAGCAGCTTTTCATGTGCGTCTTGGCCATCTCTATGTCTCCTTTGAAGAAACGTCTCTTTAGATCTTCTGCCCATTTTTTTTGGGTTGTATGTTTTTTTAATATTAAGCTGCATGAGCTGTTTATATATATTGGAGATTAAACCTCTGTCCATTGATTCGTCTGCAACGATTTTCGCCCATTCTGAGGGATGCCTTTTTCCATTCCCGTGTTTTTTAACAAAAAAGGAAAGAAAGGAAAAGAAGCAGAACACTAATGTGCGTAAAATATGCCTTTTGAAACGGTCGTTTTGAAATATGGACGTCCTTTGAATTTTTTGGTCGATATGTGACCCCAGGATTTGTTTTCAGGGCAGGTGTCATTTACAGGCCTGCAATGATTTTGAATATCAACTGACCATTAGCGCTGGGATTAAAGCTGCTGTTGTGTGAAACGGCCACAAGGTGGCAGCAGTTCACCCTTACCAAATCTGGTTACTAGGGCAAGAGAGCCTCAGTGGAAGTGGTGTTCTAGATAGGAGTTTAGAATGGAATGTGCCAGGAGAAAGCCCCTCACGTTCGTCTCCCTACTTCTTGTTCGTGTTTTTAATTTAATTTTTTATTTTTTATTACAGCAAGTTTGATTACAATGTTTGGCTTCTTGTAGGTGTGGAAGATGTGGTTCTTTTACACATATACAGATGACTGTTCTTCCTGGGATCCTTTTCCCATGTACGTTATGACAGAATGTTGAGTAGTCCTCTCTTGGTATTCTGTAGGTCTTTGGTGATTATATATGTCACCTGTGTTTGTATATGTCTGTTAACCCCGATATCGTAATGAAACCAATCCTCACACCTTTCCATTGGTGAACCATAAGTTTGTTTAATGAATCTGTGATTGCCCTTCTCCGTGGAAATATCTGCCCTGGTATCCATTTTTAGGTAACACCTACAAGTGATATAATATGATATGTGTCTTTCACTTTCTGACTTACTACAAGTCACGTGATTACTTCTAGACTCATCTACGGTGCCGCAAATGGCATTGTATCCTTTTTTCCCTTGGCTTCTCTTCTGCCTTAGCGGGGTCCATTTTCAACAATGTGATTCCCTGAGGGTTGTGGATTAGCTGACCTGGGCAGCCTTACCTTGCCGGCCCGCCCTCCCCAGGTGTGCCTCGTTGAGGTCAATATAAACAGAGCTCCAGGCAGCAATAGCCCCTGAAGCTGTGCCTGACTCCATATTCTCTGCCCCGTCAGCAGTCTCGGGGCTGTGCTGGTGGGAGGGAGTGAGGGGCCACAGCTTTGTGGGTGGCCCGGTGTGAGTGGGGTTCTGCTGGCCTTTCTGCAGGAGTTGCCAGGCTGCCGCCTGTAAAGAAGAGGTTGTGTCACCCATACCTTCCGCTGGAATTTCTCTGCGGACAGAGGTGAGGAAGGAAAAAAGCAGTGGGGGCCGGGACAGGAGGGGTATCTCAGGCAGGACAATGGAAAGCTTCTGGAAGAGCGCCCGGGGCCAGGACCACCCTGGCTGGCCTGCAGGCACCAAGTTGGCCTGCGTGCTGTCGCTGGTGTGGCTCCAAGGTCCTTCCTCTAGGCTTTCAATCCCATGTACATATTCAGGTGTTTTACCTGGAAAGGGTGGGAACAGTTCAGCAGCAGCTGGCCTGGGGCTCAGCTCACGTTTACTCAGAGATGCCTCGGCATGGTCCCCCAGCTTTGCAATGAGGACGCTCCTTGCGTGGGGGGTGGGTTGCTGGCTGTATGGGAGATGGTTCCCCACCTCTGACCAATTTCAGAATTGTTTACCACTGGAGCAAGTGCCCTGATAGGATTTTCCTCTGTATAACTCGTGGGTTCAGGTGTTTTTTTTTTTTTTTATTTTATGGTTCAAGTTAGATTTTATTCCCCTTTTATGTATTTATAGATATAAGCATGGAAATAATTCATTCCTATAAATACATCTGTGTGACGGGAAGAACTTTTTTCTGTTTTATTTTTAAATTTTATTTTTTAAAATTTTGAAATTTAATTTTATTTATTTATTTTTATACAGCACGCTATTATTAGTTATGTATTTTATGCATATACATGTATACAGGTCAATCCCAAACTCCCAAGTCATCCCACCACCACCACAACACGGTTTCCCACACTTGGTGTCCATACGTTTGTTCTCTACCTCTGTGTCTCTATTTCTTCCCTGCAAACCAGTTCATCTGTACCATTTTTAGGCTCCACATATATGCATTAATATACAATATTTGTTTTCCTCTTTCTGACTTACTTCATTCCGGATGACAGTCTCTCGATCCATCGATGTCTCTACAAATGACCCAGTTTCATTCCTTTTAATGGCCGAGTAATATTCCATTTTATATATGTACCACAACTTTATCCATTCATCTGTCTGTGGGCATTTAGGTTGCTTCCATTACCTGGCTATTGTAAATAGTGCTGCAACGAACATTGTGGTGAATGTGCCTTTTTGATTTACGGTTTTCTCTGGGTATATGCCCAGAAGTGGGATTTCTGGATCAGATGGTAATTCTATTTCTAGATTTTTTAAGGAAACTCCATAGTGACTGTATCAATTTACATTCCCACCAATAGTGGAAGAGGGCTCCTTTTGTCCACACCCTCCCCAGAATTGGTTGTTTGTAGATTTTCTGATGATGCCGATTCTAACAGGTGTGAGGTGATACCTCATTGTAGTTTTGATTTGCATTTCTCTAATAATTAGTGCTGTTGAGCAGCTTTTCATGTGCGTCTTGGCCATCTCTATGTCTCCTTTGAAGAAACGTCTCTTTAGATCTTCTGCCCATTTTTTTTGGGTTGTTTGTTTTTTTTAATATTAAGCTGCATGAGCTGTTTATATATATTGGAGATTAAACCTCTGTCCATTGATTCGTCTGCAACGATTTTCGCCCATTCTGAGGGATGCCTTTTTCCATTCCCGTGTTTTTTAACAAAAAAGGAAAGAAAGGAAAAGAAGCAGAACACTAATGTGCGTAAAATATGCCTTTTGAAACGGTCGTTTTGAAATATGGACGTCCTTTGAATTTTTTGGTCGATATGTGACCCCAGGATTTGTTTTCAGGGCAGGTGTCATTTACAGGCCTGCAATGATTTTGAATATCAACTGACCATTAGCGCTGGGATTAAAGCTGCTGTTGTGTGAAACGGCCACAAGGTGGCAGCAGTTCACCCTTACCAAATCTGGTTACTAGGGCAAGAGAGCCTCAGTGGAAGTGGTGTTCTAGATAGGAGTTTAGAATGGAATGTGCCAGGAGAAAGCCCCTCACGTTCGTCTCCCTACTTCTTGTTCGTGTTTTTAATTTAATTTTTTTATTTTTTATTACAGCAAGTTTGATTACAATGTTTGGCTTCTTGTAGGTGTGGAAGATGTGTTTCTTTTACACATATACAGATGACTGTTCTTCCTGGGATCCTTTTCCCATGTACGTTATGACAGAATGTTGAGTAGTCCTCTCTTGGTATTCTGTAGGTCTTTGGTGATTATATATGTCACCTGTGTTTGTATATGTCTGTTAACCCCGATATCGTAATGAAACCAATCCTCACACCTTTCCATTGGTGAACCATAAGTTTGTTTAATGAATCTGTGATTGCCCTTCTCCGTGGAAATATCTGCCCTGGTATCCATTTTTAGGTAACACCTACAAGTGATATAATATGATATGTGTCTTTCACTTTCTGACTTACTACAAGTCACGTGATTACTTCTAGACTCATCTACGGTGCCGCAAATGGCATTGTGTCCTTTTTTCCCTTGGCTTCTCTTCTGCCTTAGCGGGGTCCATTTTCAACAATGTGATTCCCTGAGGGTTGTGGATTAGCTGACCTGGGCAGCCTTACCTTGCCGGCCCGCCCTCCCCAGGTTTGCCTCGTTGAGGTCAATATAAACAGAGCTCCAGGCAGCAATAGCCCCTGAAGCTGTGCCTGACTCCATATTCTCTGCCCCGTCAGCAGTCTCGGGGCTGTGCTGGTGGGAGGGAGTGAGGGGCCACAGCTTTGTGGGTGGCCCGGTGTGAGTGGGGTTCTGCTGGCCTTTCTGCAGGAGTTGCCAGGCTGCCGCCTGTAAAGAAGAGGTTGTGTCACCCATACCTTCCGCTGGAATTTCTCTCCGGACAGAGGTGAGGAAGGAAAAAAGCAGTGGGGGCCGGGACAGGAGGGGTATCTCAGGCAGGACAATGGAAAGCTTCTGGAAGAGCGCCCGGGGCCAGGAACACCCTGGCTGGCCTGCAGGCACCAAGTTGGCCTGCGTGCTGTCGCTGGTGTGGCTCCAAGGTCCTTCCTCTAGGCTTTCAATCCCATGTACATATTCAGGTGTTTTACCTGGAAAGGGTGGGAACAGTTCAGCAGCAGCTGACCTGGGGCTCAGCTCACGTTTACTCAGAGATGCCTCGACATGGTCCCCCAGCTTTGCAATGAGGACGCTCCTTGCGTGGGGGGTGGGTTGCTGGCTGTATGGGAGATGGTTCCCCACCTCTGACCAATTTCAGAATTGTTTACCACTGGAGCAAGTGCCCTGATAGGGTTTTCCTCTGTATAACTCGTGGGTTCAGGTGTTTTTTTTTTTATTTTATGGTTCAAGTTAGATTTTATTCCCCTTTTATGTATTTATAGATATAAGCATGGAAATAATTCATTCCTATAAATACATCTGTGTGACGGGAAGAACTTTTTTCTGTTTTATTTTTAAATTTTATTTTTTAAAATTTTGAAATTTAATTTTATTTATTTATTTTTATACAGCACGCTATTATTAGTTATGTATTTTATGCATATACATGTATACAGGTCAATCCCAAACTCCCAAGTCATCCCACCACCACCACAACACGGTTTCCCACACTTGGTGTCCATACGTTTGTTCTCTACCTCTGTGTCTCTATTTCTTCCCTGCAAACCAGTTCATCTGTACCATTTTTAGGCTCCACATATATGCATTAATATACAATATTTGTTTTCCTCTTTCTGACTTACTTCATTCTGGATGACAGTCTCTCGATCCATCGATGTCTCTACAAATGACCCAGTTTCATTCCTTTTAATGGCCGAGTAATATTCCATTTTATATATGTACCACAACTTTATCCATTCATCTGTCTGTGGGCATTTAGGTTGCTTCCATTACCTGGCTATTGTAAATAGTGCTGCAACGAACATTGTGGTGAATGTGCCTTTTTGATTTACGGTTTTCTCTGGGTATATGCCCAGAAGTGGGATTTCTGGATCAGATGGTAATTCTATTTCTAGTTTTCTTAAGGAAACTCCATAGTGACTGTATCAATTTACATTCCCACCAATAGTGGAAGAGGGCTCCTTTTGTCCACACCCTCCCCAGAATTGGTTGTTTGTAGATTTTCTGATGATGCCGATTCTAACAGGTGTGAGGTGATACCTCATTGTAGTTTTGATTTGCATTTCTCTAATAATTAGTGCTGTTGAGCAGCTTTTCATGTGCGTCTTGGCCATCTCTATGTCTCCTTTGAAGAAACGTCTCTTTAGATCTTCTGCCCATTTTTTTGGGTTGTTTGTTTTTTTAATATTAAGCTGCATGAGCTGTTTATATATATTGGAGATTAAACCTCTGTCCATTGATTCGTCTGCAACGATTTTCGCCCATTCTGAGGGATGCCTTTTTCCATTCCCGTGTTTTTTAACAAAAAAGGAAAGAAAGGAAAAGAAGCAGAACACTAATGTGCGTAAAATATGCCTTTTGAAACGGTCGTTTTGAAATATGGACGTCCTTTGAATTTTTTGGTCGATATGTGACCCCAGGATTTGTTTTCAGGGCAGGTGTCATTTACAGGCCTGCAATGATTTTGAATATCAACTGACCATTAGCGCTGGGATTAAAGCTGCTGTTGTGTGAAACGGCCACAAGGTGGCAGCAGTACACCCTTACCAAATCTGGTTACTAGGGCAAGAGAGCCTCAGTGGAAGTGGTGTTCTAGATAGGAGTTTAGAATGGAATGTGCCAGGAGAAAGCCCCTCACGTTCGTCTCCCTACTTCTTGTTCGTGTTTTTAATTTAATTTTTTATTTTTTATTACAGCAAGTTTGATTACAATGTTTGGCTTCTCGTAGGTGTGGAAGATGTGGTTCTTTTACACATATACAGATGACTGTTCTTCCTGGGATCCTTTTCCCATGTACGTTATGACAGAATGTTGAGTAGTCCTCTCTTGGTATTCTGTAGGTCTTTGGTGATTATATATGTCACCTGTGTTTGTATATGTCTGTTAACCCCGATATCGTAATGAAACCAATCCTCACACCTTTCCATTGGTGAACCATAAGTTTGTTTAATGAATCTGTGATTGCCCTTCTCCGTGGAAATATCTGCCCTGGTATCCATTTTTAGGTAACACCTACAAGTGATATGATATGATATGTGTCTTTCACTTTCTGACTTACTACAAGTCACGTGATTACTTCTAGACTCATCTACGGTGCCGCAAATGGCATTGTGTCCTTTTTTCCCTTGGCTTCTCTTCTGCCTTAGCGGGGTCCATTTTCAACAATGTGATTCCCTGAGGGTTGTGGATTAGCTGACCTGGGCAGCCTTACCTTGCCGGCCCGCCCTCCCCAGGTGTGCCTCGTTGAGGTCAATATAAACAGAGCTCCATGCAGCAATAGCCCCTGAAGCTGTGCCTGACTCCATATTCTCTGCCCCGTCAGCAGTCTCGGGGCTGTGCTGGTGGGAGGGAGTGAGGGGCCACAGCTTTGTGGGTGGCCCGGTGTGAGTGGGGTTCTGCTGGCCTTTCTGCAGGAGTTGCCAGGCTGCCGCCTGTAAAGAAGAGGTTGTGTCACCCATACCTTCCGCTGGAATTTCTCTCCGGACAGAGGTGAGGAAGGAAAAAAGCAGTGGGGGCCGGGACAGGAGGGGTATCACAGGCAGGACAATGGAAAGCTTCTGGAAGAGCGCCCGGGGCCAGGACCACCCTGGCTGGCCTGAAGGCACCAAGTTGGCCTGCCTGCTGTCGCTGGTGTGGCTCCAAGGTCCTTCCTCTAGGCTTTCAATCCCATGTACATATTCAGGTGTTTTACCTGGAAAGGGTGGGAACAGTTCAGCAGCAGCTGGCCTGGGGCTCAGCTCACGTTTACTCAGAGATGCCTCGGCATGGTCCCCCAGCTTTGCAATGAGGACGCTCCTTGCGTGGGGGGTGGGTTGCTGGCTGTATGGGAGATGGTTCCCCACCTCTGACCAATTTCAGAATTGTTTACCACTGGAGCAAGTGCCCTGATAGGATTTTCCTCTGTATAACTCGTGGGTTCAGGTGTTTTTTTTTTTTATTTTATGGTTCAAGTTAGATTTTATTCCCCTTTTATGTATTTATAGATATAAGCATGGAAATACTTCATTCCTATAAATACATCTGTGTGACGGGAAGAACTTTTTTCTGTTTTATTTTTAAATTTTATTTTTTAAAATTTTGAAATTTAATTTTATTTATTTATTTTTATACAGCACGCTATTATTAGTTATGTATTTTATGCATATACATGTATACAGGTCAATCCCAAACTCCCAAGTCATCCCACCACCACCACAACACGGTTTCCCACACTTGGTGTCCATACGTTTGTTCTCTACCTCTGTGTCTCTATTTCTTCCCTGCAAACCAGTTCATCTGTACCATTTTTAGGCTCCACATATATGCATTAATATACAATATTTGTTTTCCTCTTTCTGACTTACTTCATTCTGTATGACAGTCTCTCGATCCATCGATGTCTCTACAAATGACCCAGTTTCATTCCTTTTTATGGCCGAGTAGTATTCCATTTTATATATGTACCACAACTTTATCCATTCATCTGTCTGTGGGCATTTAGGTTGCTTCCATTACCTGGCTATTGTAAATAGTGCTGCAACGAACATTGTGGTGAATGTGCCTTTTTGATTTACGGTTTTCTCTGGGTATATGCCCAGAAGTGGGATTGCTGGATCAGATGGTAATTCTATTTCTAGTTTTTTTAAGGAAACTCCATAGTGACTGTATCAATTTACATTCCCACCAATAGTGGAAGAGGGCTCCTTTTGTCCACACCCTCCCCAGAATTGGTTGTTTGTAGATTTTCTGATGATGCTGATTCTAACAGGTGTGAGGTGATACCTCATTGTAGTTTTGATTTGCATTTCTCTAATAATTAGTGCTGTTGAGCAGCTTTTCATGTGCGTCTTGGCCATCTCTATGTCTCCTTTGAAGAAACGTCTCTTTAGATCTTCTGCCCATTTTTTTTGGGTTGTTTGTTTTTTTAATATTAAGCTGCATGAGCTGTTTATATATATTGGAGATTAAACCTCTGTCCATTGATTCGTCTGCAACGATTTTCGCCCATTCTGAGGGATGCCTTTTTCCATTCCCGTGATTTTTAACAAAAAAGGAAAGAAAGGAAAAGAAGCAGAACACTAATGTGCGTAAAATATGCCTTTTGAAACGGTCGTTTTGAAATATGGACGTCCTTTGAATTTTTTGGTCGATATGTGACCCCAGGATTTGTTTTCAGGGCAGGTGTCATTTACAGGCCTGCAATGATTTTGAATATCAACTGACCATTAGCGCTGGGATTAAAGCTGCTGTTGTGTGAAACGGCCACAAGGTGGCAGCAGTTCACCCTTACCAAATCTGGTTACTAGGGCAAGAGAGCCTCAGTGGAAGTGGTGTTCTAGATTGGAGTTTAGAATGGAATGTGCCAGGAGAAAGCCCCTCACGTTCGTCTCCCTACTTCTTGTTCGTGTTTTTAATTTAATTTTTTATATTTTATTACAGCAAGTTTGATTACAATGTTTGGCTTCTTGTAGGTGTGGAAGATGTGGTTCTTTTACACATATACAGATGACTGTTCTTCCTGGGATCCTTTTCCCATGTACGTTATGACAGAATGTTGAGTAGTCCTCTCTTGGTATTCTGTAGGTCTTTGGTGATTATATATGTCACCTGTGTTTGTATATGTCTGTTAACCCCGATATCGTAATGAAACCAATCCTCACACCTTTCCATTGGTGAACCATAAGTTTGTTTAATGAATCTGTGATTGCCCTTCTCCGTGGAAATATCTGCCCTGGTATCCATTTTTAGGTAACACCTACAAGTGATATAATATGATATGTGTCTTTCACTTTCTGACTTACTACAAGTCACGTGATTACTTGTAGAATCATCTACGGTGCCGCAAATGGCATTGTGTCCTTTTTTCCCTTGGCTTCTCTTCTGCCTTAACGGGGTCCATTTTCAACAATGTGATTCCCTGAGGGTTGTGGATTAGCTGACCTGGGCAGCCTTACCCTGCCGGCCCGCCTCCCCTGGTGTGCATCGTTGAGGTCAATATAAACAGCGCTCCAGGCAGCAATAGCCCCTGAAGCTGTGCCTGACTCCATATTCTCTGCCCCGTCAGCAGTCTCGGGGCTCTGCTGGTGGGAGGGAGTGAGGGGCCACAGCTTTGTGGGTGGCCCGGTGTGAGTGGGGTTCTGCTGGCCTTTCTGCAGGAGTTGCCAGGCTGTCGCCTGTAAAAAGAGGTTGTGTCACCCATACCTTCCGATGGAATTTCTCTCCGGACAGAGGTGAGGAAGGAAAAAGGCCGTGGGGGCCGGGACAGGAGGGGTATCTCAGGCAGGGCAATGGAAAGCTTCTGGAAGAGTGCCCGGGGCCAGGAACACCCTGGCTGGCCTGCAGGCACCAAGTTGGCCTGCGTGCTTTCGCTGGTGTGGCTCCACGGACCTTCCTCTAGGCTTTCAAGCCCTTGTACATATTCAGGTGTTTTACCTGGAAATGGTGGGAACAGTTCAGCAGCAGCTGGCCTGGGGCTCAGCTCACGTTTACTCACAGATGCCTCGGCACGGTCCCCCAGCTTTGCAATGAGGACGCTCCTTGCGTGGGGGGTGGGTTGATGGCTGTATGGGAGATGCTTCCCCACCTCTGACCAATTTCAGAATTGTTTACCACTGGAGCAAGTGCCCTGATAGGGTTTTCCTCTGTATAACTCGTGGGTTCAGGTTTTTTTTTCTTTTATGGTTCAAGTTAGATTTTATTCCTCTTTTATGTATTTATAGATATAAACATGGAAATAATTCATTCCTATAAATACATCTGTGTGACGGGAAGAACTTTTTTCTGTTTTATTTTTAAATTTTATTTTTTTTAAATTTTGAAATTTAATTTTATTTATTTATTTTTATACAGCACGTTATTATTAGTTATGTATTTTATGCATATACATGTATACAGGTCAATCCCAAACTCCCAAGTCATCCCACCACCACCACAACCCGGTTTCCCACACTTGGTGTCCATACGTTTGTTCTCTACCTCTGTGTCTCTATTTCTTCCCTGCAAACCAGTTCATCTGTACCATTTTTAGGCTCCACATATATGCATTAATATACAATATTTGTTTTCCTCTTTCTGACTTACTTCATTCTGTATGACAGTCTCTCGATCCATCGATGTCTCTACAAATGACCCAGTTTCATTCCTTTTTATGGCCGAGTAATATTCCATTTTATATATGTACCACAACTTTATCCATTCATCTGTCTGTGGGCATTTAGGTTGCTTCCATTACCTGGCTATTGTAAATAGTGCTGCAACGAACATTGTGGTGAATGTGCCTTTTTGATTTACGGTTTTCTCTGGGTATATGCCCAGAAGTGGGATTGCTGGATCAGATGGTAATTCTATTTCTAGTTTTTTTAAGGAAACTCCATAGTGACTGTATCAATTTACATTCCCACCAATAGTGGAAGAGGGCTCCTTTTGTCCACACCCTCCCCAGAATTGGTTGTTTGTAGATTTTCTGATGATGCCGATTCTAACAGGTGTGAGGTGATACCTCATTGTAGTTTTGATTTGCATTTCTCTAATAATTAGTGCTGTTGAGCAGCTTTTCATGTGCGTCTTGGCCATCTCTATGTCTCCTTTGAAGAAACGTCTCTTTATATCTTCTGCCCATTTTTTTTGGGTTGTTTGTTTTTTTAATATTAAGCTGCATGAGCTGTTTATATATATTGGAGATTAAACCTCTGTCCATTGATTCGTCTGCAACGATTTTCGCCCATTCTGAGGGATGCCTTTTTCCATTCCCGTGATTTTTAACAAAAAAGGAAAGAAAGGAAAAGAAGCAGAACACTAATGTGCGTAAAATATGCCTTTTGAAATGGTCGTTTTGAAATATGGACGTCCTTTGAATTTTTTGGTCGATATGTGACCCCAGGATTTGTTTTCAGGGCAGGTGTCATTTACAGGCCTGCAATGATTTTGAATATCAACTGACCATTAGCGCTGGGATTAAAGCTGCTGTTGTGTGAAACGGCCACAAGGTGGCAGCAGTTCACCCTTACCAAATCTGGTTACTAGGGCAAGAGAGCCTCAGTGGAAGTGGTGTTCTAGATAGGAGTTTAGAATGGAATGTGCCAGGAGAAAGCCCCTCACGTTCGTCTCCCTACTTCTTGTTCGTGTTTTTAATTTAATTTTTTATTTTTTATTACAGCAAGTTTGATTACAATGTTTGGCTTCTTGTAGGTGTGGAAGATGTGGTTCTTTTACACATATACAGATGACTGTTCTTCCTGGGATCCTTTTCCCATGTACGTTATGACAGAATGTTGAGTAGTCCTCTCTTGGTATTCTGTAGGTCTTTGGTGATTATATATGTCACCTGTGTTTGTATATGTCTGTTAACCCCGATATCGTAATGAAACCAATCCTCACACCTTTCCATTGGTGAACCATAAGTTTGTTTAATGAATCTGTGATTGCCCTTCTCCGTGGAAATATCTGCCCTGGTATCCATTTTTAGGTAACACCTACAAGTGATATAATATGATATGTGTCTTTCACTTTCTGACTTACTACAAGTCACGTGATTACTTCTAGACTCATCTACGGTGCCGCAAATGGCATTGTGTCCTTTTTTCCCTTGGCTTCTCTTCTGCCTTAGCGGGGTCCATTTTCAACAATGTGATTCCCTGAGGGTTGTGGATTAGCTGACCTGGGCAGCCTTACCTTGCCGGCCCACCCTCCCCAGGTGTGCCTCGTTGAGGTCAATATAAACAGAGCTCCATGCAGCAATAGCCCCTGAAGCTGTGCCTGACTCCATATTCTCTGCCCCGTCAGCAGTCTCGGGGCTGTGCTGGTGGGAGGGAGTGAGGGGCCACAGCTTTGTGGGTGGCCCGGTGTGAGTGGGGTTCTGCTGGCCTTTCTGCAGGAGTTGCCAGGCTGCCGCCTGTAAAGAAGAGGTTGTGTCACCCATACCTTCCGCTGGAATTTCTCTGCGGACAGAGGTGAGGAAGGAAAAAAGCAGTGGGGGCCGGGACAGGAGGGGTATCTCAGGCAGGACAATGGAAAGCTTCTGGAAGAGCGCCCGGGGCCAGGACCACCCTGGCTGGCCTGCAGGCACCAAGTTGGCCTGCGTGCTGTCGCTGGTGTGGCTCCACGGTCCTTCCTCTAGGCTTTCAATCCCTTGTACATATTCAGGTGTTTTACCTGGAAAGGGTGGGAACAGTTCAGCAGCAGCTGGCCTGGGGCTCAGCTCACGTTTACTCAGAGATGCCTCGGCATGGTCCCCCAGCTTTGCAATGAGGACGCTCCTTGCGTGGGGGGTGGGTTGCTGGCTGTATGGGAGATGGTTCCCCACCTCTGACCAATTTCAGAATTGTTTACCACTGGAGCAAGTGCCCTGATAAGGTTTTCCTCTGTATAACTCGTGGGTTCAGGTGTTTTTTTTTTTTATTTTATGGTTCAAGTTAGATTTTATTCCCCTTTTATGTATTTATAGATATAAGCATGGAAATAATTCATTCCTCTAAATACATCTGTGTGACGGGAAGAACATTTTTCTGTTTTATTTTTAAATTTTATTTTTTTAAATTTTGAAATTTAATTTTATTTATTTATTTTTATACAGCACGTTATTATTAGTTATGTATTTTATGCATATACATGTATACAGGTCAATCCCAAACTCCCAAGTCAACCACCACCACCACAACCCGGTTTCCCACACTTGGTGTCCATACGTTTGTTCTCTACCTCTGTGTCTCTATTTCTTCCCTGCAAACCAGTTCATCTGTACCATTTTTAGGCTCCACATATATGCATTAATATACAATATTTGTTTTCCTCTTTCTGACTTACTTCATTCTGTATGACAGTCTCTCGATCCATCGATGTCTCTACAAATGACCCAGTTTCATTCCTTTATATGGCCGAGTAATATTCCATTTTATATATGTACCACATCTTTATCCATTCATCTGTCTGTGGGCATTTAGGTTGCTTCCATTACCTGGCTATTGTAAATAGTGCTGCAACGAACATTGTGGTGAATGTGCCTTTTTGATTTACGGTTTTCTCTGGGTATATGCCCAGAAGTGGGATTGCTGGATCAGATGGTAATTCTATTTCTAGTTTTTTTAAGGAAACTCCATAGTGACTGTATCAATTTACATTCCCACCAATAGTGGAAGAGGGCTCCTTTTGTCCACACCCTCCCCAGAATTGGTTGTTTGTAGATTTTCTGATGATGCCGATTCTAACAGGTGTGAGGTGATACCTCATTGTAGTTTTGATTTGCATTTCTCTAATAATTAGTGCTGTTGAGCAGCTTTTCATGTGCGTCTTGGCCATCTCTATGTCTCCTTTGAAGAAACGTCTCTTTAGATCTTCTGCCCATTTTTTTTGGGTTGTATGTTTTTTTAATATTAAGCTGCATGAGCTGTTTATATATATTGGAGATTAAACCTCTGTCCATTGATTCGTCTGCAACGATTTTCGCCCATTCTGAGGGATGCCTTTTTCCATTCCCGTGTTTTTTAACAAAAAAGGAAAGAAAGGAAAAGAAGCAGAACACTAATGTGCGTAAAATATGCCTTTTGAAACGGTCGTTTTGAAATATGGACGTCCTTTGAATTTTTTGGTCGATATGTGACCCCAGGATTTGTTTTCAGGGCAGGTGTCATTTACAGGCCTGCAATGATTTTGAATATCAACTGACCATTAGCGCTGGGATTAAAGCTGCTGTTGTGTGAAACGGCCACAAGGTGGCAGCAGTTCACCCTTACCAAATCTGGTTACTAGGGCAAGAGAGCCTCAGTGGAAGTGGTGTTCTAGATAGGAGTTTAGAATGGAATGTGCCAGGAGAAAGCCCCTCACGTTCGTCTCCCTACTTCTTGTTCGTGTTTTTAATTTAATTTTTTATTTTTTATTACAGCAAGTTTGATTACAATGTTTGGCTTCTTGTAGGTGTGGAAGATGTGGTTCTTTTACACATATACAGATGACTGTTCTTCCTGGGATCCTTTTCCCATGTACGTTATGACAGAATGTTGAGTAGTCCTCTCTTGGTATTCTGTAGGTCTTTGGTGATTATATATGTCACCTGTGTTTGTATATGTCTGTTAACCCCGATATCGTAATGAAACCAATCCTCACACCTTTCCATTGGTGAACCATAAGTTTGTTTAATGAATCTGTGATTGCCCTTCTCCGTGGAAATATCTGCCCTGGTATCCATTTTTAGGTAACACCTACAAGTGATATAATATGATATGTGTCTTTCACTTTCTGACTTACTACAAGTCACGTGATTACTTCTAGACTCATCTACGGTGCCGCAAATGGCATTGTGTCCTTTTTTCCCTTGGCTTCTCTTCTGCCTTAGCGGGGTCCATTTTCAACAATGTGATTCCCTGAGGGTTGTGGATTAGCTGACCTGGGCAGCCTTACCTTGCCGGCCCGCCCTCCCCAGGTTTGCCTCGTTGAGGTCAATATAAACAGAGCTCCAGGCAGCAATAGCCCCTGAAGCTGTGCCTGACTCCATATTCTCTGCCCCGTCAGCAGTCTCAGGGCTGTGCTGGTGGGAGGGAGTGAGGGGCCACAGCTTTGTGGGTGGCCCGGTGTGAGTGGGGTTCTGCTGGCCTTTCTGCAGGAGTTGCCAGGCTGCCGCCTGTAAAGAAGAGGTTGTGTCACCCATACCTTCCGCTGGAATTTCTCTCCGGACAGAGGTGAGGAAGGAAAAAAGCAGTGGGGGCCGGGACAGGAGGGGTATCTCAGGCAGGACAATGGAAAGCTTCTGGAAGAGCGCCCGGGGCCAGGACCACCCTGGCTGGCCTGCAGGCACCATGTTGGCCTGCGTGCTGTCGCTGGTGTGGCTCCACGGTCCTTCCTCTAGGCTTTCAAGCCCTTGTACATATTCAGGTGTTTTACCTGGAAAGGGTGGGAACAGTTCAGCAGCAGCTGGCCTGGGGCTCAGCTCACGTTTACTCAGAGATGCCTCGGCATGGTCCCCCAGCTTTGCAATGAGGACGCTCCTTGCGTGGGGGGTGGGTTGCTGGCTGTATGGGAGATGGTTCCCCACCTCTGACCAATTTCAGAATTGTTTACCACTGGAGCAAGTGCCCTGATAGGGTTTTCCTCTGTATAACTCGTGGGTTCAGGTGTTTTTTTTTTTATTTTATGGTTCAAGTTAGATTTTATTCCCCTTTTATGTATTTATAGATATAAGCATGGAAATAATTCATTCCTATAAATACATCTGTGTGACGGGAAGAACATTTTTCTGTTTTATTTTTAAATTTTATTTTTTAAAATTTTGAAATTTAATTTTATTTATTTATTTTTATACAGCACGTTATTATTAGTTATGTATTTTATGCATATACATGTATACAGGTCAATCCCAAACTCCCAAGTCATCCCACCACCACCACAACACGGTTTCCCACACTTGGTGTCCATACGTTTGTTCTCTACCTCTGTGTCTCTATTTCTTCCCTGCAAACCAGTTCATCTGTACCATTTTTAGGCTCCACATATATGCATTAATATACAATATTTGTTTTCCTCTTTCTGACTTACTTCATTCTGTATGACAGTCTCTCGATCCATCGATGTCTCTACAAATGACCCAGTTTCATTCCTTTTTATGGCCGAGTAATATTCCATTTTATATATGTACCACAACTTTATCCATTCATCTGTCTGTGGGCATTTAGGTTGCTTCCATTACCTGGCTATTGTAAATAGTGCTGCAACGAACATTGTGGTGAATGTGCCTTTTTGATTTACGGTTTTCTCTGGGTATATGCCCAGAAGTGGGATTGCTGGATCAGATGGTAATTCTATTTCTAGTTTTTTTAAGGAAACTCCATAGTGACTGTATCAATTTACATTCCCACCAATAGTGGAAGAGGGCTCCTTTTGTCCACACCCTCCCCAGAATTGGTTGTTTGTAGATTTTCTGATGATGCCGATTCTAACAGGTGTGAGGTGATACCTCATTGTAGTTTTGATTTGCATTTCTCTAATAATTAGTGCTGTTGAGCAGCTTTTCATGTGCGTCTTGGCCATCTCTATGTCTCCTTTGAAGAAACGTCTCTTTAGATCTTCTGCCCATTTTTTTTGGGTTGTATGTTTTTTTAATATTAAGCTGCATGAGCTGTTTATATATATTGGAGATTAAACCTCTGTCCATTGATTCGTCTGCAACGATTTTCGCCCATTCTGAGGGATGCCTTTTTCCATTCCCGTGTTTTTTAACAAAAAAGGAAAGAAAGGAAAAGAAGCAGAACACTAATGTGCGTAAAATATGCCTTTTGAAACGGTCGTTTTGAAATATGGACGTCCTTTGAATTTTTTGGTCGATATGTGACCCCAGGATTTGTTTTCAGGGCAGGTGTCATTTACAGGCCTGCAATGATTTTGAATATCAACTGACCATTAGCGCTGGGATTAAAGCTGCTGTTGTGTGAAACGGCCACAAGGTGGCAGCAGTTCACCCTTACCAAATCTGGTTACTAGGGCAAGAGAGCCTCAGTGGAAGTGGTGTTCTAGATAGGAGTTTAGAATGGAATGTGCCAGGAGAAAGCCCCTCACGTTCGTCTCCCTACTTCTTGTTCGTGTTTTTAATTTAATTTTTTATTTTTTATTACAGCAAGTTTGATTACAATGTTTGGCTTCTTGTAGGTGTGGAAGATGTGGTTCTTTTACACATATACAGATGACTGTTCTTCCTGGGATCCTTTTCCCATGTACGTTATGACAGAATGTTGAGTAGTCCTCTCTTGGTATTCTGTAGGTCTTTGGTGATTATATATGTCACCTGTGTTTGTATATGTCTGTTAACCCCGATATCGTAATGAAACCAATCCTCACACCTTTCCATTGGTGAACCATAAGTTTGTTTAATGAATCTGTGATTGCCCTTCTCCGTGGAAATATCTGCCCTGGTATCCATTTTTAGGTAACACCTACAAGTGATATAATATGATATGTGTCTTTCACTTTCTGACTTACTACAAGTCACGTGATTACTTCTAGACTCATCTACGGTGCCGCAAATGGCATTGTATCCTTTTTTCCCTTGGCTTCTCTTCTGCCTTAGCGGGGTCCATTTTCAACAATGTGATTCCCTGAGGGTTGTGGATTAGCTGACCTGGGCAGCCTTAACTTGCCGGCCCGCCCTCCCCAGGTGTGCCTCGTTGAGGTCAATATAAACAGAGCTCCATGCAGCAATAGCCCCTGAAGCTGTGCCTGACTCCATATTCTCTGCCCCGTCAGCAGTCTCGGGGCTGTGCTGGTGGGAGGGAGTGAGGGGCCACAGCTTTGTGGGTGGCCCGGTGTGAGTGGGGTTCTGCTGGCCTTTCTGCAGGAGTTGCCAGGCTGCCGCCTGTAAAGAAGAGGTTGTGTCACCCATACCTTCCGCTGGAATTTCTCTCCGGACAGAGGTGAGGAAGGAAAAAAGCAGTGGGGGCCGGGACAGGAGGGGTATCTCAGGCAGGACAATGGAAAGCTTCTGGAAGAGCGCCCGGGGCCAGGACCACCCTGGCTGGCCTGCAGGCACCAAGTTGGCCTGCGTGCTGTCGCTGGTGTGGCTCCACGGTCCTTCCTCTAGGCTTTCAATCCCTTGTACATATTCAGGTGTTTTACCTGGAAAGGGTGGGAACAGTTCAGCAGCAGCTGGCCTGGGGCTCAGCTCACGTTTACTCACAGATGCCTCGGCATGGTCCCCCAGCTTTGCAATGAGGACGCTCCTTGCGTGGGGGGTGGGTTGCTGGCTGTATGGGAGATGGTTCCCCACCTCTGACCAATTTCAGAATTGTTTACCACTGGAGCAAGTGCCCTGATAGGGTTTTCCTCTGTATAACTCGTGGGTTCAGGTGTTTTTTTTTTTTATTTTATGGTTCAAGTTAGATTTTATTCCCCTTTTATGTATTTATAGATATAAGCATGGAAATAATTCATTCCTATAAATACATCTGTGTGACGGGAAGAACTTTTTTCTGTTTTATTTTTAAATTTTATTTTTTTAAAATTTTGAAATTTAATTTTATTTATTTTTTTTTATACAGCACGTTATTATTAGTTATGTATTTTATGCATATACATGTATACAGGTCAATCCCAAACTCCCAAGTCATCCCACCACCACCACAACACGGTTTCCCACACTTGGTGTCCATACGTTTGTTCTCTACCTCTGTGTCTCTATTTCTTCCCTGCAAACCAGTTCATCTGTACCATTTTTAGGCTCCACATATATGCATTAATATACAATATTTGTTTTCCTCTTTCTGACTTACTTCATTCTGTATGACAGTCTCTCGATCCATCGATGTCTCTACAAATGACCCAGTTTCATTCCTTTTTATGGCCGAGTAATATTCCATTTTATATATGTACCACAACTTTATCCATTCATCTGTCTGTGGGCATTTAGGTTGCTTCCATTACCTGGCTATTGTAAATAGTGCTGCAACGAACATTGTGGTGAATGTGCCTTTTTGATTTACGGTTTTCTCTGGGTATATGCCCAGAAGTGGGATTTCTGGATCAGATGGTAATTCTATTTCTAGTTTTTTTAAGGAAACTCCATAGTGACTGTATCAATTTACATTCCCACCAATAGTGGAAGAGGGCTCCTTTTGTCCACACCCTCCCCAGAATTGGTTGTTTGTAGATTTTCTGATGATGCCGATTCTAACAGGTGTGAGGTGATACCTCATTGTAGTTTTGATTTGCATTTCTCTAATAATTAGTGCTGTTGAGCAGCTTTTCATGTGCGTCTTGGCCATCTCTATGTCTCCTTTGAAGAAACGTCTCTTTAGATCTTCTGCCCATTTTTTTTGGGTTGTTTGTTTTTTTAATATTAAGCTGCATGAGCTGTTTATATATATTGGAGATTAAACCTCTGTCCATTGATTCGTCTGCAACGATTTTCGCCCATTCTGAGGGATGCCTTTTTCCATTCCCGTGTTTTTTAACAAAAAAGGAAAGAAAGGAAAAGAAGCAGAACACTAATGTGCGTAAAATATGCCTTTTGAAACGGTCGTTTTGAAATATGGACGTCCTTTGAATTTTTTGGTCGATATGTGACCCCAGGATTTGTTTTCAGGGCAGGTGTCATTTACAGGCCTGCAATGATTTTGAATATCAACTGACCATTAGCGCTGGGATTAAAGCTGCTGTTGTGTGAAACGGCCACAAGGTGGCAGCAGTTCACCCTTACCAAATCTGGTTACTAGGGCAAGAGAGCCTCAGTGGAAGTGGTGTTCTAGATAGGAGTTTAGAATGGAATGTGCCAGGAGAAAGCCCCTCACGTTCGTCTCCCTACTTCTTGTTCGTGTTTTTAATTTAATTTTTTATTTTTTATTACAGCAAGTTTGATTACAATGTTTGGCTTCTTGTAGGTGTGGAAGATGTGGTTCTTTTACACATATACAGATGACTGTTCTTCCTGGGATCCTTTTCCCATGTACGTTATGACAGAATGTTGAGTAGTCCTCTCTTGGTATTCTGTAGGTCTTTGGTGATTATATATGTCACCTGTGTTTGTATATGTCTGTTAACCCCGATATCGTAATGAAACCAATCCTCACACCTTTCCATTGGTGAACCATAAGTTTGTTTAATGAATCTGTGATTGCCCTTCTCCGTGGAAATATCTGCCCTGGTATCCATTTTTAGGTAACACCTACAAGTGATATAATATGATATGTGTCTTTCACTTTCTGACTTACTACAAGTCACGTGATTACTTCTAGACTCATCTACGGTGCCGCAAATGGCATTGTGTCCTTTTTTCCCTTGGCTTCTCTTCTGCCTTAGCGGGGTCCATTTTCAACAATGTGATTCCCTGAGGGTTGTGGATTAGCTGACCTGGGCAGCCTTACCTTGCCGGCCCGCCCTCCCCAGGTTTGCCTCGTTGAGGTCAATATAAACAGAGCTCCAGGCAGCAATAGCCCCTGAAGCTGTGCCTGACTCCATATTCTCTGCCCCGTCAGCAGTCTCGGGGCTGTGCTGGTGGGAGGGAGTGAGGGGCCACAGCTTTGTGGGTGGCCCGGTGTGAGTGGGGTTCTGCTGGCCTTTCTGCAGGAGTTGCCAGGCTGCCGCCTGTAAAGAAGAGGTTGTGTCACCCATACCTTCCGCTGGAATTTCTCTCCGGACACAGGTGAGGAAGGAAAAAAGCAGTGGGGGCCGGGACAGGAGGGGTATCTCAGGCAGGACAATGGAAAGCTTCTGGAAGAGCGCCCGGGGCCAGGACCACCCTGGCTGGCCTGCAGGCACCAAGTTGGCCTGCGTGCTGTCGCTGGTGTGGCTCCACGGTCCTTCCTCTAGGCTTTCAATCCCTTGTACATATTCAGGTGTTTTACCTGGAAAGGGTGGGAACAGTTCAGCAGCAGCTGGCCTGGGGCTCAGCTCACGTTTACTCACAGATGCCTCGGCATGGTCCCCCAGCTTTGCAATGAGGACGCTCCTTGCGTGGGGGGTGGGTTGCTGGCTGTATGGGAGATGGTTCCCCACCTCTGACCAATTTCAGAATTGTTTACCACTGGAGCAAGTGCCCTGATAGGGTTTTCCTCTGTATAACTCGTGGGTTCAGGTGTTTTTTTTTTTTATTTTATGGTTCAAGTTAGATTTTATTCCCCTTTTATGTATTTATAGATATAAGCATGGAAATAATTCATTCCTATAAATACATCTGTGTGACGGGAAGAACTTTTTTCTGTTTTATTTTTAAATTTTATTTTTTTAAAATTTTGAAATTTAATTTTATTTATTTTTTTTATACAGCACGTTATTATTAGTTATGTATTTTATGCATATACATGTATACAGGTCAATCCCAAACTCCCAAGTCATCCCACCACCACCACAACACGGTTTCCCACACTTGGTGTCCATACGTTTGTTCTCTACCTCTGTGTCTCTATTTCTTCCCTGCAAACCAGTTCATCTGTACCATTTTTAGGCTCCACATATATGCATTAATATACAATATTTGTTTTCCTCTTTCTGACTTACTTCATTCTGTATGACAGTCTCTCGATCCATCGATGTCTCTACAAATGACCCAGTTTCATTCCTTTTTATGGCCGAGTAATATTCCATTTTATATATGTACCACAACTTTATCCATTCATCTGTCTGTGGGCATTTAGGTTGCTTCCATTACCTGGCTATTGTAAATAGTGCTGCAACGAACATTGTGGTGAATGTGCCTTTTTGATTTACGGTTTTCTCTGGGTATATGCCCAGAAGTGGGATTGCTGGATCAGATGGTAATTCTATTTCTAGTTTTTTTAAGGAAACTCCATAGTGACTGTATCAATTTACATTCCCACCAATAGTGGAAGAGGGCTCCTTTTGTCCACACCCTCCCCAGAATTGGTTGTTTGTAGATTTTCTGATGATGCCGATTCTAACAGGTGTGAGGTGATACCTCATTGTAGTTTTGATTTGCATTTCTCTAATAATTAGTGCTGTTGAGCAGCTTTTCATGTGCGTCTTGGCCATCTCTATGTCTCCTTTGAAGAAACGTCTCTTTAGATCTTCTGCCCATTTTTTTGGGTTGTATGTTTTTTTAATATTAAGCTGCATGAGCTGTTTATATATATTGGAGATTAAACCTCTGTCCATTGATTCGTCTGCAACGATTTTCGCCCATTCTGAGGGATGCCTTTTTCCATTCCCGTGTTTTTTAACAAAAAAGGAAAGAAAGGAAAAGAAGCAGAACACTAATGTGCGTAAAATATGCCTTTTGAAACGGTCGTTTTGAAATATGGACGTCCTTTGAATTTTTTGGTCGATATGTGACCCCAGGATTTGTTTTCAGGGCAGGTGTCATTTACAGGCCTGCAATGATTTTGAATATCAACTGATCATTAGCGTTGGGATTAAAGATGCTGTTGTGTGAAACGGCCACAAGGTGGCAGCAGTTCACCCTTACCAAATCTGGTTACTAGGGCAAGAGAGCCTCAGTGGAAGTGGTGTTCTAGATTGGAGTTTAGAATGGAATGTGCCAGGAGAAAGCCCCTCACGTTCGTCTCACTACTTCTTGTTCGTGTTTTTAATTTAATTTTTTTATTTTTTATTACAGCAAGTTTGATTACAATGTTTGGCTTGCTGTAGGTGTGGAAGATGTGGTTCTTTTACACATATACAGATGTCTGTTCTTCCTGGGATCCTTTTCCCATGTACGTTATGACAGAATGTTGAGTAGTCCTCTCTTGGTATTCTGTAGGTCTTTGGTGATTATATATGTCACCTGTGTTTGTATATGTCTGTTAATCCCGATATCGTAATGAAACAAATCCTCACACCTTTCCATTGGTGAACCATAAGTTTGTTTAATGAATCTGTGATTGCCCTTCTCTGTGGAAATATCTGCCCTGGTATCCATTTTTAGGTAACACCTATAAGTGTTATGATATGTGTCTTTCAATTTCTGACTTACTACAAGTCACGTGATTACTTCTAGACTCATCTACGGTGCTGCAAATGGCATTGTGTCCTTTTTTCCCTTGGCTTCTCTTCTGCCTTAGCGGGATCCATTTTCAACAATGTGATTTCCTGAGGGTTGTGGATTACCTGACCTGGGCAGCCTTACCCTGCCGGCCCGCCCTCCCAAGGTGTGCCTCGTTGTGGTCAATATAAACAGCGCTCCAGGCAGCAATAGCCCCTGAAGCTGTGCCTGACTCCATATTCTCTGCCCCGTCAGCAGTCTCGGGGCTGTGCTGGTGGGAGGGAGTGAGGGGCCACAGCTTTGTGGGTGGCCCGGTGTGAGTGGCGTTCTGCTGGCCTTTCTGCAGGAGTTGCCAGGCTGCCGCCTGTAAAGAAGAGGTTGTGTCACCCATACCTTCCGCTGGAATTTCTCTCCGGACACAGGTGAGGAAGGAAAAAAGCAGTGGGGGCCGGGACAGGAGGGGTATCTCAGGCAGGGCAATGGAAAGCTTCTGGAAGAGCGCCCGGGGCCAGGACCACCCTGGCTGGCCTGCAGGCACCAAGTTGGCCTGCGTTCTGTCGCTGGTGTGGCTCCACGGTCCTTCCTCTAGGCTTTCAAGCCCTTGTACATATTCAGGTGTTTTACCTGGAAAGGGTGGGAACAGTTCAGCAGCAGCTGGCCTGGGGCTCAGCTCACCTTTACTCACAGATGCCTCGGCACAGTCCCCCAGCGTTGCAATTTTGACGCTCCTTGCATGGGGGGTGGGTTGATGGCTGTATGGGAGATGCTTCCCCACCTCTGACCAATTTCAGAATTGTTTACCACTGGAGCAATTGCCCTGATAGGGTTTTCGTCTGTATAACTCGTGGGTTCAGGTTTTTTTTTTCTTTTATGGTTCAAGTTAGATTTTATTCCTCTTTTATGTATTTATAGATATAAGCATGGAAATAATTCATTCCTATAAATACATTTGTGTGAAGGGAAGAACTTTTTTCTCTTTTATTTTTAAATTTTATTTTTTAAAATTTTGAAATTTAATTTTATTTATTTTTTTATACAGCACGTTATTATTAGTTATGTATTTTATGCATATACATGTACACATGTCAATCCCAAACTCCCAACTCAGCCCGCAACCACCACACCATGGCTTCCCACACTTGGTGTCCATACGTTTGTTCTCTACCTCTGTGTCTCTATTTCTTCCCTGCAAACCAGTTCATCTGTACCATTTTTTAGGTTCCACATATATGCATTAATATACAATATTTGTTTTCCTCTTTCTGACTTACTTCACTCTGTATGACAGTCTCTCGATACATCGATGTCTCTACAAATGACCCAGTTTCATTCCTTTTTATGGCCGAGTAATATTCCATTTCATATATGTACCACATCTTTATCCATTCATCTGTCTGTGGGCATTTAGGTTGCTTCCATTACCTGGCTATTGTAAATAGTGCTGCAATGAACATTGTGTTGAATGTGCCTTTTTGATTTACGGTTTTCTCTGGGTATATGCCCAGAAGTGGGATTGCTGGATCAGATGGTAATTCTATTTCTAGTTTTTTTAAGGAAACTCCATACTGTTCTCCATAGTGACTGTATCAATTTACATTCCCACCAATAGTGGAAGAGGGCTCCTTTTGTCCACACCCTCCCCAGAATTGGTTGTTTGTAGATTTTCTGATGATGCCGATTTTAACAGGTGTGAGGTGATACCTCATTGTAGTTTTGATTTGCATTTCTCTAATAATTAGTGCTGTTGAGCAGCTTTTCATGTGCGTCTTGGCCATCTCTGTGTCTTCTTTGAAGAAACGTCTCTTTAGATCTGCCCATTTTTGTATTGGGTTGTTTGTTTTTTTAATATTAAGCTGCATGAGTTGTTTATATATATTGGAGATTAAACCTCTGTCCATTGATTCGTCTGCAACGATTTTCGCCCATTCTGAGGGATGCCTTTTTCCATTCCCGTGTTTTTTACCAAAAAAGGAAAGAAAGGAAAAGAAGCAGAACACTAATGTGCGTTAAATATGCCTTTTGAAATGGTCGTTTTGAAATATGGACGTCCTTTGAATTTTTTGGTCGATATGTGACCCCAGGATTTGTTTTCAGGGAAGGTGTCATTTACAGGCCTGCAATGATTTTGTATATCAACTGACCATTATTGCTGGGATTAAAGCTGCTGTTGTGTGAAACGGCCACAAGGTGGCAGCAGCTCACCCTTACCAAATCTGGTTACTAGGGCAAGGGAGCCTCAGTGGAAGTGGTGTTCTAGATTGGAATTTAGAATGGAACGTGCCAGGAGAAAGCCCCTCACGTTTGTCTCACTACTTCTTGTTCGTGTTTTTAATTTAATTTTTTATTTTTTATTACAGCAACTTTGATTACAGTGTTTGGCTTGTTGTAGGTGTCGAAGATGTGGTTCTTTTACACATATACAGATGACTGTTCTTCCTGGCATCCTTTTCCCATGTACGTTAAGACAGAATGTTGAGTAGTCCTCTCTTGGTATTCTGTAGGTCTTTGGTGATTATATATGGCACCTGTGTTTGTATATGTCTGTTAACCCCGATATCGTAATGAAACCAATCCTCACACCTTTCCATTGGTGAACCATAAGTTTGTTTAATCAATCTGTGATTGCCCTTCTCCGTGGAAATATCTGCCCTCGTATCCATTTTTAGGTAACACCTATAAGTGATATGATATGTGTCTTTCACTTTCTGACTTACTACAAGTCACGTGATTACTTCTAGACTCATCTACGGTGCTGCAAATGGCATTGTGTCCTTTTTTCCTTGGCTTCTCTTCTGCCTTAGCGGGGTCCATTTTCAACAATGTGATTCCCTGAGGGTTGTGGATTAGCTGACCTGGGCAGCCTTACACTGCCGGCCCGCCCTCCCCAGGTGTGCCTCGTTGAGGTCAATATAAACAGCGCTCCAGGCAGCAAGAGCCCCTGAAGCTGTGCCTGACTCCATATTCTCTGCCCCGTCAGCAGTCTCGGGGCTGTGCTGGTGGGAGGGTGTGAGGGGCCACAGCTTTGTGGGTGGCCCGGTGTGAGTGGGGTTCTGCTGGCCTTTCTGCAGGAGTTGCCAGGCTGCCGCCTGTAAAGAAGAGGATGTGTCACCCATACATTCCGCTGGAATTTCTCTCCGGACAGAGGTGAGGAAGGAAAAAAGCAGTGGGGGCCGGGACAGGAGGGGTATCTCAGGCAGGGCAATGGAAAGCTTCTGGAAGAGCGCCCGGGGCCAGGACCACCCTGGCTGGCCTGCAGGCACCAAGTTGGCCTGCGTGCTGTCGCTTGTGTGGCTCCACGGTCCTTCCTCTAGGCTTTCAAGCCCTTGTACATATTGAGGTGTTTTACCTGGAAAGGGTGGGAACAGTTCAGCAGCAGCTGGCCTGGGGCTCAGCTCACGTTTACTCACAGATGCCTCGGCACGGTCCCCCAGCTTTGCAATGAGGACGCTCCTTGCGTGGGGGGTGGGTTGCTGGCTGTATGGGAGATTGTTCCCCACCTCTGACCAATTTCAGAATTGTTTACCGCTGGAGCAAGTGCCGTGATAGGGTTTTCCTCTGTATAACTCGTGGGTTCATTTTTTTTTTCTTTTATGGTTCAAGTTAGATTTTATTCCTCTTTTATGTATTTATAAATATAAGCATGGAAATAATTCATTCCTATAAATACATCTGTGTGACGGGAAGAATTTTTTCTGTTTTATTTTTAAATTTTATTTTTTAAAATTTTGAAATTTAATTTTATTTATGTTTTTATACAGCAGGTTATTATTAGTTGTGTATTTTATGCATATACATGTATACAGGTCAATCCCAATCTCCCAACTCATCCCACCACCACCACCCCATGGCTTCCCACACTTGGTGTCCATACGTTTGTTCTCTACCTCTGTGTCTCTATTTCTTCCCTGCAAACCAGTTCATCTGTACCATTTTTTTAGGTTCCACATATATGCATTAATATACAATATTTGTTTTCCTCTTTCTGACTTACTTCACTCTGTATGACAGTCTCTCGATCCATCGATGTCTCTACAAATGACCCAGTTTCATTCCTTTTTATGGCCGAGTAATATTCCATTTTATATATGTACCACATCTTTATCCATTCATCTGTCTGTGGGCATTTAGGTTGCTTCCATTACCTGGCTATTGTAAATAGTGCTGCAACGAACATTGTGGTGAATGTGCCTTTTTGAAATACGGTTTTCTCTGGTATATGCCCAGAAGTGGGATTGCTGGATCACATGGTAATTCTATTTCTAATTTTTTTAAGGAAACTCCATACTGTTCTCCATAGTGACTGTATCAATTTACATTCCCACCAATAGTGGAAGAGGGCTCCTTTTGTCCACACCCTCCCCAGAATTGGTTGTTTGTAGATTTTCTGATGATGCCGATTCTAACAGGTGTGAGGTGAAACCTCATTGTAGTTTTGATTTGCATTTCTCTAATAATTAGTGCTGTTGAGCAGCTTTTCATGTGCTTCTTGGCCATCTCTGTGTCTCCTTTGAACAAACGTCTCTTTAGATCTTCTGCCCATTTTTTTTTGGGTTGCTTGTTTTTTTAATATTAAGCTGCATGAGCTGTTTATATATATTGGAGATTAAACCTCTGTCCATTGATTCGTCTGCAACGATTTTCGCCCATTCTGAGGGATGCCATTTTCCATTCCTGTTTTTTTTAACAAAAAAGGAAAGAAAGGAAAAGAAGCAGAACACTAATGTGCCTAAAATATGCCTTTTGAAACGGTCGTTTTGAAATATGGACGTCCTTTGAATTTTTTGGTCGATATGTGACCCCAGGATTTGTTTTCAGGGCAGGTGTCATTTACAGGCCTGCAATGATTTTGAATATCAACTGATAATTAGCGTTGGGATTAAAGCTGCTGTTGTGTGAAACGGCCAGAAGGTGGCAGCAGTTCACCCTTACCAAATCTGGTTACTAGGGCAAGAGAGCCTCAGTGGAAGTGGTGTTCTAGATTGGAGTTTAGAATGGAATGTGCCAGGAGAAAGCCCCTCACGTTTGTCTCACTACTTCTTGTTCGTGTTTTTAATTTATTTTTTTATTTTTTATTACAGCAAGTTTGATTACAATGTTTGGCTTGCTGTAGGGGTGGAAGATGTGGTTCTTTTACACATATACAGATGACTGTTCTTCCTGGGATCCTTTTCCCATGTACGTTATGACAGAATGTTGAGTAGTCCTCTCTTGGTATTCTGTAGGTCTTTGGTGATTATATATGTCACCTGTGTTTGTATATGTCTGTTAACCCCGATATCGTAATGAAACCAATCCTCACACCTTTCCATTGGTGAACCATAAGTTTGTTTAATGAATCTGTGATTGCCCTTCTCTGTGGAAATATCTGCCCTGGTATCCATTTTTAGGTAACACCTATAAGTGTTATGATATGTGTCTTTCACTTTCTGACTTACTACAAGTCACGTGATTACTTCTAGACTCATCTACGGTGCTGCAAATGGCATTGTGTCCTTTTTTTCCTTGGCTTCTCTTCTGCCTTAGCGGGGTCCATTTTCAACAATGTGATTCCCTGAGGGTTGTGGATTAGCTGACCTGGGCAGCCTTACCCTGCCGGCCCGCCCTCCCCAGGTGTGCCTCTTTGAGGTCAATATAAGCAGCGCTCCAGGCAGCAAGAGCCCCTGAATCTGTGCCTGACTCCATATTCTCTGCCCCGTCAGCAGTCTCGGGGCTGTGCTGGTGGGAGGGTGTGAGGGGCCACAGCTTTGTGGGTGGCCCGGTGTGAGTGGGGTTCTGCTGGCCTTTCTGCAGGAGTTGCCAGGCTGCCGCCTGTAAAGAAGAGGATGTGTCACCCATACATTCCGCTGGAATTTCTCTCCGGACAGAGGTGAGGAAGGAAAAAAGCAGTGGGGGCCGGGACAGGAGGGGTATCTCAGGCAGGGCAATGGAAAGCTTCTGGAAGAGCGCCCAGCGCCAGGACCACCCTGGCTGGCCTGCAGTCACCAAGTTGGCCTGCGTGCTGTCGCTGGTGTGGCTCCACGGTCCTTCCTCTAGGCTTTCAAGCCCTTGTACATATTCAGGTGTTTTACCTGGAAAGGGTGGGAACAGTTCAACAGCAGCTGGCCTGGGGCTCAGCTCACGTTTACTCACAGATGCCTCGGCACGGTCCCCCAGTTTTGCAATGAGGACGCTCCTTGGGTGGGGGGTGGGTTGCTGGCTGTATGGGAGATGGTTCCCCACCTCTGACCAATTTCAGAATTGTTTACCGCTGGAGCAAGTGCCGTGATAGGGTTTTCCTCTGTATAACTCGTGGGTTCACTTTTTTTTTCTTTTATGGTTCAAGTTAGACTTTATTCCTCTTTTATGTATTTATAAATATAAGCATGGAAATAATTCATTCCTATAAATACATCTGTGTGACGGGAAGAATTTTTTCTGTTTTATTTTTAAATTTTATTTTTTAAAATTTTGAAATTTAATTTTATTTATGTTTTTATACAGCAGGTTATTATTAGTTATGTATTTTATGCATATACATGTATACAGGTCAATCCCAATCTCCCAACTCATCCCACCACCACCACCCCATGGCTTCCCACACTTGGTGTCCATACGTTTGTTCTCTACCTCTGTGTCTCTATTTCTTCCCTGCAAACCAGTTCATCTGTACCATTTTTTTAGGTTCCACCTATATGCATTAATATACAATATTTGTTTTCCTCTTTCTGACTTACTTCACTCTGTATGACAGTCTCTCGATCCATCGATGTCTCTACAAATGACCCAGTTTCATTCCTTTTTATGACCGAGTAATATTCCACTTTATATATGTACCACATCTTTATCCATTCATCTGTCTGTGGGCATTTAGGTTGCTTCCATTACCTGGCTATTGTAAATAGTGCTGCAACGAACATTGTGGTGAATGTGCCTTTTTGAAATACGGTTTTCTCTGGTATATGCCCAGAAGTGGGATTGCTGGATCAGATGGTAATTCTATTTCTAATTTTTTTAAGGAAACTCCATACTGTTCTCCATAGTGACTGTATCAATTTACATTCCCACCAATAGTGGAAGAGGGCTCCTTTTGTCCACACCCTCCCCAGAATTGGTTGTTTGTAGATTTTCTGATGATGCCGAATCTAACATGTGTGAGGTGAAACCTCATTGTAGTTTTGATTTGCATTTCTCTAATTATTAGTGCTGTTGAGCAGCTTTTCATGTGCTTCTTGGCCATCTCTTTGTCTCCTTTGAACAAACGTCTCTTTAGATCTTCTGCCCATTTTTTTTGGGTTGCTTGTTTTTTTAATATTAAGCTGCATGAGCTGTTTATATATATTTGAGATTAAACCTCTGTCCATTGATTCGTCTGCAACGATTTTCGCCCATTCTGAGGGATGCCTTTTTCCATTCCCGTGTTTTTTAAAAAAAAAGGAAAGAAAGGAAAAGAAGCAGAACACTAATGTGCTTAAAATATGCCTTTTGAAACGGTCGTTTTGAAATATGGACGTCCTTTGAATATTTTGGTCGATATGTGACCACAGGATTTGTTTTCAGGGCAGGTGTCATTTACAGACCTGCAATGATTTTGAATATCAACTGACCATTAGCGTTGGGATTAAAGCTGCTGTTGTGTGAAACGGCCACAAGGTGGCAGCAGTTCACCCTTACCTAATCTGGTTACTAGGGCAAGGGAGCCTCAGTGGAAGTGGTGTTCTAGATTGGAGTTTAGAATGGAATGTGCCAGGAGAAAGCCCCTCACGTTTGTCTCACTACTTCTTGTTCGTGTTTTTAATTTAAATTTTTATTTTTTATTACAGCAAGTTTGATTACAATGTTTGGCTTGCTGTAGGTGTGGAAGATGTGGTTCTTTTACACATATACAGATGACTGTTCTTCCTGGGATCCTTTTCCCATGTACGTTATGACAGAATGTTGAGTAGTCCTCTCTTGGTATTCTGTAGGTCTTTGGTGATTATATATGGCACCTGTGTTTGTATATGTCTGTTAACCCCGATATCGTAATGAAACCCAAACTCACACCTTTCCATTGGTGAACCATAAGTTTGTTTAATCAATCTGTGATTGCCCTTCTCCGTGGAAATATCTGCCCTGGTATCCATTTTTAGGTAACACCTATAAGTGATATGATATGTGTCTTTCACTTTCTGACTTACTACAAGTCACATGATTACTTCTAGACTCATCTACGGTGCTGCAAATGGCATTGTGTCCTTTTTTTCCTTGGCTTCTCTTCTGCCTTAGCGGGGTCCATTTTCAACAATGTGATTCCCTGAGGGTTGTGGATTAGCTGACCTGGGCAGCCTTACCCTGCCGGCCCGCCCTCCCCAGGTGTGCCTCTTTGAGGTCAATATAAGCAGCGCTCCAGGCAGCAAGAGCCCCTGAATCTGTGCCTGACTCCATATTCTCTGCCCCGTCAGCAGTCTCGGGGCTGTGCTGGTGGGAGGGTGTGAGGGGCCACAGCTTTGTGGGTGGCCCGGTGTGAGTGGGGTTCTGCTGGCCTTTCTGCAGGAGTTGCCAGGCTGCCGCCTGTAAAGAAGAGGATGTGTCACCCATACATTCCGCTGGAATTTCTCTCCGGACAGAGGTGAGGAAGGAAAAAAGCAGTGGGGGCCGGGACAGGAGGGGTATCTCAGGCAGGGCAATGGAAAGCTTCTGGAAGAGCGCCCAGCGCCAGGACCACCCTGGCTGGCCTGCAGGCACCAAGTTGGCCTGCGTGCTGTCGCTGGTGTGGCTCCACGGTCCTTCCTCTAGGCTTTCAAGCCCTTGTACATATTCAGGTGTTTTACCTGGAAAGGGTGGGAACAGTTCAACAGCAGCTGGCCTGGGGCTCAGCTCACGTTTACTCACAGATGCCTCGGCACGGTCCCCCAGTTTTGCAATGAGGACGCTCCTTGGGTGGGGGGTGGGTTGCTGGCTGTATGGGAGATGGTTCCCCACCTCTGACCAATTTCAGAATTGTTTACCGCTGGAGCAAGTGCCGTGATAGGGTTTTCCTCTGTATAACTCGTGGGTTCACTTTTTTTTTCTTTTATGGTTCAAGTTAGACTTTATTCCTCTTTTATGTATTTATAAATATAAGCATGGAAATAATTCATTCCTATAAATACATCTGTGTGACGGGAAGAATTTTTTCTGTTTTATTTTTAAATTTTATTTTTTAAAATTTTGAAATTTAATTTTATTTATGTTTTTATACAGCAGGTTATTATTAGTTATGTATTTTATGCATATACATGTATACAGGTCAATCCCAATCTCCCAACTCATCCCACCACCACCACCCCATGGCTTCCCACACTTGGTGTCCATACGTTTGTTCTCTACCTCTGTGTCTCTATTTCTTCCCTGCAAACCAGTTCATCTGTACCATTTTTTTAGGTTCCACCTATATGCATTAATATACAATATTTGTTTTCCTCTTTCTGACTTACTTCACTCTGTATGACAGTCTCTCGATCCATCGATGTCTCTACAAATGACCCAGTTTCATTCCTTTTTATGACCGAGTAATATTCCACTTTATATATGTACCACATCTTTATCCATTCATCTGTCTGTGGGCATTTAGGTTGCTTCCATTACCTGGCTATTGTAAATAGTGCTGCAACGAACATTGTGGTGAATGTGCCTTTTTGAAATACGGTTTTCTCTGGTATATGCCCAGAAGTGGGATTGCTGGATCAGATGGTAATTCTATTTCTAATTTTTTTAAGGAAACTCCATACTGTTCTCCATAGTGACTGTATCAATTTACATTCCCACCAATAGTGGAAGAGGGCTCCTTTTGTCCACACCCTCCCCAGAATTGGTTGTTTGTAGATTTTCTGATGATGCCGAATCTAACATGTGTGAGGTGAAACCTCATTGTAGTTTTGATTTGCATTTCTCTAATTATTAGTGCTGTTGAGCAGCTTTTCATGTGCTTCTTGGCCATCTCTTTGTCTCCTTTGAACAAACGTCTCTTTAGATCTTCTGCCCATTTTTTTTGGGTTGCTTGTTTTTTTAATATTAAGCTGCATGAGCTGTTTATATATATTTGAGATTAAACCTCTGTCCATTGATTCGTCTGCAACGATTTTCGCCCATTCTGAGGGATGCCTTTTTCCATTCCCGTGTTTTTTAAAAAAAAAGGAAAGAAAGGAAAAGAAGCAGAACACTAATGTGCTTAAAATATGCCTTTTGAAACGGTCGTTTTGAAATATGGACGTCCTTTGAATATTTTGGTCGATATGTGACCACAGGATTTGTTTTCAGGGCAGGTGTCATTTACAGACCTGCAATGATTTTGAATATCAACTGACCATTAGCGTTGGGATTAAAGCTGCTGTTGTGTGAAACGGCCACAAGGTGGCAGCAGTTCACCCTTACCTAATCTGGTTACTAGGGCAAGGGAGCCTCAGTGGAAGTGGTGTTCTAGATTGGAGTTTAGAATGGAATGTGCCAGGAGAAAGCCCCTCACGTTTGTCTCACTACTTCTTGTTCGTGTTTTTAATTTAAATTTTTATTTTTTATTACAGCAAGTTTGATTACAATGTTTGGCTTGCTGTAGGTGTGGAAGATGTGGTTCTTTTACACATATACAGATGACTGTTCTTCCTGGGATCCTTTTCCCATGTACGTTATGACAGAATGTTGAGTAGTCCTCTCTTGGTATTCTGTAGGTCTTTGGTGATTATATATGGCACCTGTGTTTGTATATGTCTGTTAACCCCGATATCGTAATGAAACCCAAACTCACACCTTTCCATTGGTGAACCATAAGTTTGTTTAATCAATCTGTGATTGCCCTTCTCCGTGGAAATATCTGCCCTGGTATCCATTTTTAGGTAACACCTATAAGTGATATGATATGTGTCTTTCACTTTCTGACTTACTACAAGTCACATGATTACTTCTAGACTCATCTACGGTGCTGCAAATGGCATTGTGTCCTTTTTTCCTTGGCTTCTCTTCTGCCTTAGCGGGGTCCATTTTCAACAATGTGATTCCCTGAGGGTTGTGGATTAGCTGACCTGGGCAGCCTTACCCTGCCGGCCCGCCCTCCCCAGGTGTGCCTCGTTGAGGTCAATATAAACAGCGCTCCAGGCAGCAATAGCCCCTGAATCTGTGCCTGACTCCATATTCTCTGCCCCGTCAGCAGTCTCGGGGCTGTGCTGGTGGGAGGGCGTGAGGGGCCACAGTTTTGTGGGTGGCCCGCTGTGAGTGGGGTTCTGCTGGCCTTTCTGCAGGAGTTGCCAGGCTGCCGCCTGTAAAGAAGAGGATGTTTCACCCATACCTTCCGCTGGAATTTCTCTCCGGACAGAGGTGAGGAAGGAAAAAAGCAGTGGGGGCCGGGACAGGAGGGGTATCTCAGGCAGGGCAATGGAAAGCTTCTGGAAGAGCGCCCGGGGCCAGGACCACCCTGGCTGGCCTGCAGGCACCAAGTTGGCCTGCGTGCTGTCGCTTGTGTGGCTCCATGGTCCTTCCTCTAGGCTTTCAAGCCCTTGTACATATTCAGGTGTTTTACCTGGAAAGGGTGGGAACAGTTCAGCAGCAGCTGGCCTGGGGCTCAGCTCACGTTTACTCACAGATGCCTCGGCATGGTCCCCCAGCATTGCAATGAGGACGCTCCTTGCGTAGGGGGTGGGTTGCTGGCTGTATGGGAGATGGTTCCCCACCTCTGACCAATTTCAGAATTGTTTTCCACTGGAGCAAGTGCCCTGATAGGGTTTTCCTCTGTATAACTCGTGGGTTCACTTTTTTTTTCTTTTATGGTTCAAGTTAGACTTTATTCCTCTTTTATGTATTTATAAATATAAGCATGGAAATAATTCATTCCTATAAATACATCTGTGTGACGGGAAGAATTTTTTCTGTTTTATTTTTAAATTTTATTTTTTAAAATTTTGAAATTTAATTTTATTTATGTTTTTATACAGCAGGTTATTATTAGTTATTTATTTTATGCATATACATGTATACAGGTCAATCCCAATCTCCCAACTCATCCCACCACCACCACCCCATGGCTTCCCACACTTGGTGTCCATACGTTTGTTCTCTACCTCTGTGTCTCTATTTCTTCCCTGCAAACCAGTTCATCTGTACCATTTTTTTAGGTTCCACATATATGCATTAATATACAATATTTGTTTTCCTCTTTCTGACTTACTTCACTCTGTATGACAGTCTCTCGATCCATCGATGTCTCTACAAATGACCCAGTTTCATTCCTTTTTATGGCCGAGTAATATTCCATTTTATATATGTACCACATCTTTATCCATTCATCTGTCTGTGGGCATTTAGGTTGCTTCCATTACCTGGCTATTGTAAATAGTGCTGCAACGAACATTGTGGTGAATGTGCCTTTTTGAAATACGGTTTTCTCTGGGTATATGCCCAGAAGTGGGATTGCTGGATCAGATGGTAATTCTATTTCTAGTTTTTTTAAGGAAAATCCATACTGTTCTCCATAGTGACTGTAGCAATTTACATTCCCACCAATAGTGGAAGAGGGCTCCTTTTGTCCACACCCTCCCCAGAATTGGTTGTTTGTAGATTTTCTGATGATGCCAATTCTAACAGGTGTGAGGTGAAACCTCATTGTAGTTTGATTTGCATTTCTCTAATAATTAGTGCTGTTGAGCAGCTTTTCATGTGCGTCTTGGCCATCTCTGTGTCTTCTTTGAAGAAACGTCTCTTTAGATCTGCCCATTTTTGTATTGGGTTGTTTGTTTTTTTAATATTAAGCTGCATGAGTTGTTTATATATATTGGAGATTAAACCTCTGTCCATTGATTCGTCTGCAACGATTTTCGCCCATTCTGAGGGATGCCTTTTTCCATTCCCGTGTTTTTTACCAAAAAAGGAAAGAAAGGAAAAGAAGCAGAACACTAATGTTCGTAAAATATGCCTTTTGAAATGGTCGTTTTGAAATATGGACGTCCTTTGAATTTTTTGGTCGATATGTGACCCCAGGATTTGTTTTCAGGGAAGGTGTCATTTACAGGCCTGCAATGATTTTGAATATCAACTGACCATTATTGCTGGGATTAAAGCTGCTGTTGTGTGAAACGGCCACAAGGTGGCAGCAGTTCACCCTTACCAAATCTGGTTACTAGGGCAAGAGAGCCTCAGTGGAAGTGGTGTTCTAGATTGGAATTTAGAATGGAACGTGCCAGGAGAAAGCCCCTCACGTTTGTCTCACTACTTCTTGTTCGTGTTTTTAATTTAATTTTTTATTTTTTATTACAGCAAGTTTGATTACAGTGTTTGGCTTGTTGTAGGTGTGGAAGATGTGGTTCTTTTACACATATACAGATGACTGTTCTTCCTGGCATCCTTTTCCCATGTACGTTATGACAGAATGTTGAGTAGTCCTCTCGGTATTCTGTAGGTCTTTGGTGATTATATATGGCACCTGTGTTTGTATATGTCTGTTAACCCCGATATCGTAATGAAACCAATCCTCACACCTTTCCATTGGTGAACCATAAGTTTGTTTAATCAATCTGAGATTGCCCTTCTCCGTGGAAATATCTGCCCTGGTATCCATTTTTAGGTAACACCTATAAGTGATATGATATGTGTCTTTCAATTTCTGACTTACTACAAGTCAGGTGATTACTTCTAGACTCATCTACGGTGCTGCAAATGGCATTGTGTCCTTTTTTCCTTGGCTTCTCTTCTGCCTTAGCGGGGTCCATTTTCAACAATGTGATTCCCTGAGGGTTGTGGATTAGCTGACCTGGGCAGCCTTACCCTGCCGGCCCGCCCTCCCCAGGTGTGCCTCGTTGAGGTCAATATAAACAGCGCTCCAGGCAGCAATAGCCCCTGAAGATGTGCCTGACTCCATATTCTCTGCCCCGTCAGCAGTCTCGGGGCTGTGCTGGTGGGAGGGAGTGAGGGGCCACAGCTTTGTGTGTGGCCCGGTGTGAGTGGGGTTCTGCTGGCCTTTCTGCAGGAGTTGCCAGGCTGCCGCCTGTAAAGAAGAGGTTGTGTCACCCATACCTTCCGCTGGAATTTCTCTCCGGACAGAGGTGAGGAAGGAAAAAAGCAGTGGGGGCCGGGACAGGAGGGGTATCTCAGGCAGGACAATGGAAAGCTTCTGGAAGAGCGCCCGGGGCCAGGACCACCCTGGCTGGCCTGCAGGCACCAAGTTGGCCTGCGTGCTGTCGCTGGTGTGGCTCCACGGTCCTTCCTCTAGGCTTTCAAGCCCTTGTACATATTCAGGTGTTTTACCTGGAAAGGGTGGGAACAGTTCAGCAGCAGATGGCCTTTGGCTCATCTCACGTTTACTCACAGATGCCTCGGCACAGACCCCAGCATTGCAATTTTGACGCTCCTTGCGTGGGTGGTGGGTTGATGGCTGTATGGGAGATGCTTCCCCACCTCTGACCAATTTCAGAATTGTTTACCACTGGAGCAAGTGCCCTGATAGGGTTTTCCTCTGTATAACTCGTGGGTTCAGGTTTTTTTTTTCTTTTATGGTTCAAGTTAGATTTTATTCCTCTTTTATGTATTTATAGATACAAGCATGGAAATAATTCATTCCTATAAATACGTTTGTGTGACGGGAAGAACTTTTTTCTGTTTTATTTTTAAATTCTATTTTTTAAAATTTTGAAATTTAATTTTATTTATATTTTTTTATACAGCACGTTATTATTAGTTATGTATTTTATGCATATACATGTACACAGGTCAATCCCAAACTCCCAACTCATCCCACCACCACCACCCCATGGCTTCCCACACTTGGTGTCCATACGTTTGTTCTCTACCTCTGTGTCTCTATTTCTTCCCTGCAAACCAGTTCATCTGTACCATTTTTTTAGGTTCCACATATATGCATTAATATACAATATTTGTTTTCCTCTTTCTGACTTACTTCACTCTGTATGACAGTCTCTCGATACATCGATGTCTCTACAAATGACCCAGTTTCATTCCTTTTAATGGCCGAGTAATATTCCATTTCATATATGTACCACATATTTATCCATTCATCTGTCTGTGGGCATTTAGGTTGCTTCCATTACCTGGCTATTGTAAATAGTGCTGCAATGAACATTGTGGTGAATGTGCCTTTTTGATTTACGGTTTTCTCTGGGTATATGCCCAGAAGTGGGATTGCTGGATCAGATGGTAATTCTATTTCTAGTTTTTTTTAAGGAAACTCCATACTGTTCTCCATAGTGACTGTATCAATTTACATTCCCACCAATAGTGGAAGAGGGCTCCTTTTGTCCACACCCTCCCCAGAATTGGTTGTTTGTAGATTTTCTGATGATGCCGATTCTAACAGGTGTGAGGTGATACCTCATTGTAGTTTTGATTTGCATTTCTCTAATAATTAGTGCTGTTGAGCAGCTTTTCATGTGCGTCTTGGCCATCTCTGTGTCTTCTTTGAAGAAACGTCTCTTTAGATCTGCCCATTTTTGTATTGGGTTGTTTGTTTTTTGAATATTAAGCTGCATGAGTTGTTTATATATATTGGAGATTAAACCTCTGTCCATTGATTCGTCTGCAACGATTTTCGCCCATTCTGAGGGATGCCTTTTTCCATTCCCGTGTTTTTTACCAAAAAAGGAAAGAAAGGAAAAGAAGCAGAACACTAATGTGCGTAAAATATGCCTTTTGAAATGGTCGTTTTGAAATATGGACGTCCTTTGAATTTTTTGGTCGATATGTGACCCCAGGATTTGTTTTCAGGGAAGGTGTCATTTACAGGCCTGCAATGATTTTGAATATCAACTGACCATTATTGCTGGGATTAAAGCTGCTGTTGTGTGAAACGGCCACAAGGTGGCAGCAGTTCACCCTTACCAAATCTGGTTACTAGGGCAAGAGAGCCTCAGTGGAAGTGGTGTTCTAGATTGGGATTTAGAATGGAATGTGCCAGGAGAAAGCCCCTCACGTTTGTCTCACTACTTCTTGTTCGTGTTTTTAATTTAATTTTTTATTTTTTATTACAGCAAGTTTGATTACAGTGTTTGGCTTGTTGTAGGTGTGGAAGATGTGGTTCTTTTACACATATACAGATGACTGTTCTTCCTGGCATCCTTTTCCCATGTACGTTATGACAGAATGTTGAGTAGTCCTCTCTTGGTATTCTGTAGGTCTTTGGTGATTATATATGGCACCTGTGTTTGTATATGTCTGTTAACCCCGATATCGTAATGAAACCAATCCTCACACCTTTCCATTGGTGAACCATAAGTTTGTTTAATCAATCTGTGATTGCCCTTCTCCGTGGAAATATCTGCCCTGGTATCCATTTTTAGGTAACACCTATAAGTGATATGATATGTGTCTTTCACTTTCTGACTTACTACAAGTCACGTGATTACTTCTAGACTCATCTACGGTGCTGCAAATGGCATTGTGTCCTTTTTTCCTTGGCTTCTCTTCTGCCTTAGCGTGGTCCATTTTCAACAATGTGATTCCCTGAGGGTTGTGGATTAGCTGACCTGGGCAGCCTTACCCTGCCGGCCCGCCCTCCCCAGGTGTGCCTCGTTGAGGTCAATATAAACAGCGCTCCAGGCAGCAAGAGCCCCTGAATCTGTGCCTGACTCCATATTCTCTGCCCCGTCAGCAGTCTCGGGGCTGTGCTGGTGGGAGGGAGTGAGGGGCCACAGATTTGTGGGTGGCCCGGTGTGAGTGGGGTTCTGCTGGCCTTTCTGCAGGAGTTGCCAGGCTGCCGCCTGTAAAGAAGAGGATGTGTCACCCATACCTTCCGCTGGAATTTCTCTCCGGACAGAGGTGAGGAAGGAAAAAAGCAGTGGGGGCCGGGACAGGAGGGGTATCTCAGGCAGGGCAATGGAAAGCTTCTGGAAGAGCGCCCGGGGCCAGGAACACCCTGGCTGGCCTGCAGGCACCAAGTTGGCCTGCGTGCTGTCGCTTGTGTGGCTCCACGGTCCTTCCTCTAGGCTTTCAAGCCCTTGTACATATTGAGGTGTTTTACCTGGAAAGGGTTGGAACAGTTCAGCAGCAGCTGGCCTGGGGCTCAGCTCACGTTTACTCACAGATGCCTCGGCACGGTCCCCCAGCTTTGCAATGAGGACGCTCCTTGCGTGGGGGGTGGGTTGCTGGCTGTATGGGAGATGGTTCCCCACCTCTGACCAATTTCAGAATTGTTTACCGCTGGAGCAAGTGCCGTGATAGGGTTTTCCTCTGTATAACTCGTGGGTTCACTTTTTTTTTCTTTTATGGTTCAAGTTAGATTTTATTCCTCTTTTATGTATTTATAAATATAAGCATGGAAATAATTCATTCCTATAAATACATCTGTGTGACGGGAAGAATTTTTTCTGTTTTATTTTTAAATTTTATTTTTTAAAATTTTGAAATTTAATTTTATTTATGTTTTTATACAGCAGGTTATTATTAGTTATGTATTTTATGCATATACATGTATACAGGTCAATCCCAATCTCCCAACTCATCCCACCACCACCACCCCATGGCTTCCCACACTTGGTGTCCATACGTTTGTTCTCTACCTCTGTGTCTCTATTTCTTCCCTGCAAACCAGTTCATCTGTACCATTTTTTTAGGTTCCACATATATGCATTAATATACAATATTTGTTTTCCTCTTTCTGACTTACTTCACTCTGTATGACAGTCTCTCGATCCATCGATGTCTCTACAAATGACCCAGTTTCATTCCTTTTTATGGCCGAGTAATATTCCATTTTATATATGTACCACATCTTTATCCATTCATCTGTCTGTGGGCATTTAGGTTGCTTCCATTACCTGGCTATTGTAAATAGTGCTGCAACGAACATTGTGGTGAATGTGCCTTTTTGAAATACGGTTTTCTCTGGTATATGCCCAGAAGTGGGATTGCTGGATCACATGGTAATTCTATTTCTAATTTTTTTAAGGAAACTCCATACTGTTCTCCATAGTGACTGTATCAATTTACATTCCCACCAATAGTGGAAGAGGGCTCCTTTTGTCCACACCCTCCCCAGAATTGGTTGTTTGTAGATTTTCTGATGATGCCGATTCTAACAGGTGTGAGGTGAAACCTCATTGTAGTTTTGATTTGCATTTCTCTAATAATTAGTGCTGTTGAGCAGCTTTTCATGTGCTTCTTGGCCATCTCTGTGTCTCCTTTGAACAAACGTCTCTTTAGATCTTCTGCCCATTTTTTTGGGGTTGTTTGTTTTTTTAATATTAAGCTACAAGAGCTGTTTATATATATTGGAGTTTAAACCTCTGTCCATTGATTCGTCTGCAACGATTTTCGCCCATTCTGAGGGATGCCTTTTTCCATTCCCGTGTTTTTTAACAAAAAAGGAAAGAAAGGAAAAGAAGCAGAACACTAATGTGCGTAAAATATGCCTTTTGAAACGGTCGTTTTGAAATATGGACGTCCTTTGAATATTTTGGTCGATATGTGACCCCAGGATTTGTTTTCAGGGCAGGTGTCATTTACAGGCCTGCAATGATTTTGAATATCAACTGACCATTAGCGCTGGGATTAAAGCTGCTGTTGTGTGAAACGGCCACAAGGTGGCAGCAGTTCACCCTTACCAAATCTGGTTACTAGGGCAAGAGAGCCTCAGTGGAAGTGGTGTTCTAGATTGGAGTTTAGAATGGAATGTGCCAGGAGAAAGCCCCTCACGTTTGTCTCACTACTTCTTGTTCGTGTTTTTAATTTAATTTTTTTATTTTTTATTACAGCAAGTTTGATTACAATGTTTGGCTTGTTGTAGGTGTGGAAGATGTGGTTCTTTTACACATATACAGATGTCTGTTCTTCCTGGGATCCTTTTCCCATGTACGTTATGACAGAATGTTGAGTAGTCCTCTCTTGGTATTCTGTAGGTCTTTGGTGATTATATATGTCACCTGTGTTTGTATATGTCTGTTAACCCCGATATCGTAATGAAACCAATCCTCACACCTTTCCATTGGTGAACCATAAGTTTGTTTAATGAATCTGTGATTGCCCTTCTCCGTGGAAATATCTGCCCTGGTATCCATTTTTAGGTAACACCTATAAGTGATATGATATGATATGTGTCTTTCACTTTCTGACTTACTACAAGTCACGTGATTACTTCTAGACTCATCTACGGTGCTGCAAATGGCATTGTGTCCTCTTTTTCCCTTGGCTTCTCTTCTGCCTTAGCGGGGTCCATTTTCAACAATGTGATTCCCTGAGGGTTGTGGATTAGCTGACCTGGGCAGCCTTACCCTGCCGGCCCACCCTCCCCAGGTGTGCCTCGTTGAGGTCAATATAAACAGCGCTCCAGGCAGCAATAGCACCTGAAGCTGTGCCTGACTCCATATTCTCTGCCCCGTCAGCAGTCTCGGGGCTGTGCTGGTGGGAGGGAGTGAGGGGCCACAGCTTTGTGGGTGGCCCGGTGTGAGTGGGGTTCTGCTGGCCTTTCTGCAGGAGTTGCCAGGCTGCCGCCTGTAAAGAAGAGGTTGTGTCACCCATACTTTCCGCTGGAATTTCTCTCCGGACAGAGGTGAGGATGGAAAAAAGCAGTGGGGGCCGGGACAGGATGGGTATCACAGGCAGGGCAATGGAAAGCTTCTGGAAGAGCGCCCGGGGCCAGGACCACCCTGGCTGGCATGCAGGCACCAAGTTGGCCTGCGTGCTGTCGCTGGTGTGGCACCACGGTCTTTCCTCTAGGCTTTCAAGCCCTTGTACATATTCAGGTGTTTTACCTGGAAAGGGTGGGAACAGTTCAGCAGCAGCTGGCCTGGGGCTCAGCTCACGTTTACTCACACATGCCTCGGCACGGTCCCCCTGCTGTGCAATGAGGACGCTCCTTGCGTGGGGGGTGGGTTGCTGGCTGTATGGGAGATGTTTCCCCACCTCTGACCAATTTCAGAATTGTTTACCACTGGAGCAAGTGCCCTGATAGTGTTTTCCTCTGTATAACTCGTGGGTTCAGGATTTTTTTTCTTTTATGGTTCAAGTTAGATTTTATTCCTCTTGTATGTATTTATAGATATAAGCATGGAAATAATTCATTCCTATAAATACATCTGTGTGACGGGAAGAACTTTTTTCTGTTTTATTTTTAAATTTTATTTTTTAAAATTATGAAATTTAATTTTATTTATTTTTTTTATACAGCACATTATTATTAGTTATGTATTTTATGCATATACATGTATACAGGTCAATCCCAAACTCCCAACTCATCCCACCACCACCACCCCATGGCTTCCCACACTTGGTGTCCATACGTTTGTTCTCTACCTCTGTGTCTCTATTTCTTCCCTGCAAACCAGTTCATCTGTACCATTTTTAGGCTCCACATATATGCGTTAATATACAATATTTGTTTTCCTCTTTCTGACTTACTTCATTCTGTATGACAGTCTCTCGATCCATCGATGGCTCTACAAATGACCCAGTTTCATTCCTTTTTATGGCCGAGTAATATTCCATTTTATATATGTACCACATCTTTATCCATTCATTTCTCTGTGGGCATTTAGGTTACTTCCATTACCTGGCTATTGTAAATAGTGCTGCAACGAACATTGTGGTGAATGTGCCTTTTTGAAATACGGTTTTCTCTGGGTATATTCCCAGAAGTGGGATTGCTGGATCAGATGGTAATTCTATTTCTAGTTTTTTTAAGGAAAATCCATACTGTTCTCCATAGTGACTGTATCAATTTACATTCCCACCAATAGTGGAAGAGGGCTCCTTTTGTCCACACCCTCCCCAGAATTGGTTGTTTGTAGATTTTCTGATGATGCCGATTCTAACAGGTCTGAGGTGATACCTCATTGTTGTTTTGATTTGCATTTCTCTAATAATTAGTGCTGTTGAGCAGCTTTTCATGTGCGTCTTGGCCATCTCTGTGTCTCCTTTGAAGAAACGTCTCTTTAGATCTTCTGCCCATTTTTTTGGGTTGTTTGTTTTTTTAATATTAAGCTGCATGAGCTGTTTATATATATTGGAGATTAAACCTCTGTCCATTGATTCGTCTGCAACGATTTTGGCCCATTCTGAGGGATGCCTTTTTCCATTCCCGTGTTTTTTAACAAAAAAGGAAAGAAAGGAAAACAAGAAGAACACTAATGTGCGTAAAATATGCCTTTTGAAACGGTCGTTTTGAAATATGGACGTCCTTTGAATTTTTTGGTCGATATGTGACCCCAGGATTTGTTTTCAGGGCAGTTGTCATTTTCAGGCCTGCAATGATTTTGAATATCAACTGATCATTAGCGTTGGGATTAAAGATGCTGTTGTGTGAAACGGCCACAAGGTGGCAGCAGTTCACCCTTACCAAATCTGGTTACTAGGGCAAGAGAGCCTCAGTGGAAGTGGTGTTCTAGATTGGAGTTTAGAATGGAATGTGCCAGGAGAAAGCCCCTCACGTTTGTCTCACTACTTCTTGTTCGTGTTTTTAATTTAATTTTTTTTATTTTTTATTACAGCAAGTTTGATTACAATGTTTGGCTTGCTGTAGGTGTGGAAGATGTGGTTCTTTTACACATATACAGATGTCTGTTCTTCCTGGGATCCTTTTCCCATGTACGTTATGACAGAATGTTGAGTAGTCCTCTCTTGGTATTCTGTAGGTCTTTGGTGATTATATATGTCACCTGTGTTTGTATATGTCTGTTAATCCCGATATCGTAATGAAACAAATCCTCACACCTTTCCATTGGTGAACCATAAGTTTGTTTAATGAATCTGTGATTGCCCTTCTCTGTGGAAATATCTGCCCTGGTATCCATTTTTAGGTAACACCTATAAGTGTTATGATATGTGTCTTTCAATTTCTGACTTAGTACAAGTCACGTGATTACTTCTAGACTCATCTACGGTGCTGCAAATGGCATTGTGTCCTTTTTTCCCTTGGCTTCTCTTCTGCCTTAGCGGGATCCATTTTCAACAATGTGATTTCCTGAGGGTTGTGGATTACCTGACCTGGGCAGCCTTACCCTGCCGGCCCGCCCTCCCCAGGTGTGCCTCGTTGAGGTCAATATAAACAGCGCTCCAGGCAGCAATAGCCCCTGAAGCTGTGCCTGACTCCATATTCTCTGCCCCGTCAGCAGTCTCGGGGCTGTGCTGGTGGGAGGGAGTGAGGGGCCACAGCTTTGTGGTTGGCCCGGTGTGAGTGGCGTTCTGCTGGCCTTTCTGCAGGAGTTGCCAGGCTGCCGCCTGTAAAGAAGAGGTTGTGTCACCCATACCTTCCGCTGGAATTTCTCTCCGGACACAGGTGAGGAAGGAAAAAAGCAGTGGGGGCCGGGACAGGAGGGGTATCTCAGGCAGGGCAATGGAAAGCTTCTGGAAGAGCGCCCGGGGCCAGGACCACCCTGGCTGGCCTGCAGGCACCAAGTTGGCCTGCGTTCTGTCGCTGGTGTGGCTCCACGGTCCTTCCTCTAGGCTTTCAAGCCCTTGTACATATTCAGGTGTTTTACCTGGAAAGGGTGGGAACAGTTCAGCAGCAGCTGGCCTGGGGCTCAGCTCACCTTTACTCACAGATGCCTCGGCACAGTCCCCCAGCGTTGCAATTTTGACGCTCCTTGCATGGGGGGTGGGTTGATGGCTGTATGGGAGATGCTTCCCCACCTCTGACCAATTTCAGAATTGTTTACCACTGGAGCAATTGCCCTGATAGGGTTTTCGTCTGTATAACTCGTGGGTTCAGGTTTTTTTTTTCTTTTATGGTTCAAGTTAGATTTTATTCCTCTTTTATGTATTTATAGATATAAGCATGGAAATAATTCATTCCTATAAATACATTTGTGTGAAGGGAAGAACTTTTTTCTCTTTTATTTTTAAATTTTATTTTTTAAAATTTTGAAATTTAATTTTATTTATTTTTTTATACAGCACGTTATTATTAGTTATGTATTTTATGCATATACATGTACACATGTCAATCCCAAACTCCCAACTCAGCCCGCAACCACCACACCATGGCTTCCCACACTTGGTGTCCATACGTTTGTTCTCTACCTCTGTGTCTCTATTTCTTCCCTGCAAACCAGTTCATCTGTACCATTTTTTAGGTTCCACATATATGCATTAATATACAATATTTGTTTTCCTCTTTCTGACTTACTTCACTCTGTATGACAGTCTCTCGATACATCGATGTCTCTACAAATGACCCAGTTTCATTCCTTTTTATGGCCGAGTAATATTCCATTTCATATATGTACCACATCTTTATCCATTCATCTGTCTGTGGGCATTTAGGTTGCTTCCATTACCTGGCTATTGTAAATAGTGCTGCAATGAACATTGTGTTGAATGTGCCTTTTTGATTTACGGTTTTCTCTGGGTATATGCCCAGAAGTGGGATTGCTGGATCAGATGGTAATTCTATTTCTAGTTTTTTTAAGGAAACTCCATACTGTTCTCCATAGTGACTGTATCAATTTACATTCCCACCAATAGTGGAAGAGGGCTCCTTTTGTCCACACCCTCCCCAGAATTGGTTGTTTGTAGATTTTCTGATGATGCCGATTTTAACAGGTGTGAGGTGATACCTCATTGTAGTTTTGATTTGCATTTCTCTAATAATTAGTGCTGTTGAGCAGCTTTTCATGTGCGTCTTGGCCATCTCTGTGTCTTCTTTGAAGAAACGTCTCTTTAGATCTGCCCATTTTTGTATTGGGTTGTTTGTTTTTTTAATATTAAGCTGCATGAGTTGTTTATATATATTGGAGATTAAACCTCTGTCCATTGATTCGTCTGCAACGATTTTCGCCCATTCTGAGGGATGCCTTTTTCCATTCCCGTGTTTTTTACCAAAAAAGGAAAGAAAGGAAAAGAAGCAGAACACTAATGTGCGTTAAATATGCCTTTTGAAATGGTCGTTTTGAAATATGGACGTCCTTTGAATTTTTTGGTCGATATGTGACCCCAGGATTTGTTTTCAGGGAAGGTGTCATTTACAGGCCTGCAATGATTTTGTATATCAACTGACCATTATTGCTGGGATTAAAGCTGCTGTTGTGTGAAACGGCCACAAGGTGGCAGCAGCTCACCCTTACCAAATCTGGTTACTAGGGCAAGGGAGCCTCAGTGGAAGTGGTGTTCTAGATTGGAATTTAGAATGGAACGTGCCAGGAGAAAGCCCCTCACGTTTGTCTCACTACTTCTTGTTCGTGTTTTTAATTTAATTTTTTATTTTTTATTACAGCAACTTTGATTACAGTGTTTGGCTTGTTGTAGGTGTCGAAGATGTGGTTCTTTTACACATATACAGATGACTGTTCTTCCTGGCATCCTTTTCCCATGTACGTTAAGACAGAATGTTGAGTAGTCCTCTCTTGGTATTCTGTAGGTCTTTGGTGATTATATATGGCACCTGTGTTTGTATATGTCTGTTAACCCCGATATCGTAATGAAACCAATCCTCACACCTTTCCATTGGTGAACCATAAGTTTGTTTAATCAATCTGTGATTGCCCTTCTCCGTGGAAATATCTGCCCTCGTATCCATTTTTAGGTAACACCTATAAGTGATATGATATGTGTCTTTCACTTTCTGACTTACTACAAGTCACGTGATTACTTCTAGACTCATCTACGGTGCTGCAAATGGCATTGTGTCCTTTTTTCCTTGGCTTCTCTTCTGCCTTAGCGGGGTCCATTTTCAACAATGTGATTCCCTGAGGGTTGTGGATTAGCTGACCTGGGCAGCCTTACCCTGCCGGCCCGCCCTCCCCAGGTGTGCCTCGTTGAGGTCAATATAAACAGCGCTCCAGGCAGCAAGAGCCCCTGAAGCTGTGCCTGACTCCATATTCTCTGCCCCGTCAGCAGTCTCGGGGCTGTGCTGGTGGGAGGGTGTGAGGGGCCACAGCTTTGTGGGTGGCCCGGTGTGAGTGGGGTTCTGCTGGCCTTTCTGCAGGAGTTGCCAGGCTGCCGCCTGTAAAGAAGAGGATGTGTCACCCATACCTTCCGCTGGAATTTCTCTCCGGACAGAGGTGAGGAAGGAAAAAAGCAGTGGGGGCCGGGACAGGAGGGGTATCTCAGGCAGGGCAATGGAAAGCTTCTGGAAGAGCGCCCGGGGCCAGGACCACCCTGGCTGGCCTGCAGGCACCAAGTTGGCCTGCGTGCTGTCGCTTGTGTGGCTCCACGGTCCTTCCTCTAGGCTTTCAAGCCCTTGTACATATTGAGGTGTTTTACCTGGAAAGGGTGGGAACAGTTCAGCAGCAGCTGGCCTGGGGCTCAGCTCACGTTTACTCACAGATGCCTCGGCACGGTCCCCCAGCTTTGCAATGAGGACGCTCCTTGCGTGGGGGGTGGGTTGCTGGCTGTATGGGAGATTGTTCCCCACCTCTGACCAATTTCAGAATTGTTTACCGCTGGAGCAAGTGCCGTGATAGGGTTTTCCTCTGTATAACTCGTGGGTTCATTTTTTTTTTCTTTTATGGTTCAAGTTAGATTTTATTCCTCTTTTATGTATTTATAAATATAAGCATGGAAATAATTCATTCCTATAAATACATCTGTGTGACGGGAAGAATTTTTTCTGTTTTATTTTTAAATTTTATTTTTTAAAATTTTGAAATTTAATTTTATTTATGTTTTTATACAGCAGGTTATTATTAGTTGTGTATTTTATGCATATACATGTATACAGGTCAATCCCAATCTCCCAACTCATCCCACCACCACCACCCCATGGCTTCCCACACTTGGTGTCCATACGTTTGTTCTCTACCTCTGTGTCTCTATTTCTTCCCTGCAAACCAGTTCATCTGTACCATTTTTTTAGGTTCCACATATATGCATTAATATACAATATTTGTTTTCCTCTTTCTGACTTACTTCACTCTGTATGACAGTCTCTCGATCCATCGATGTCTCTACAAATGACCCAGTTTCATTCCTTTTTATGGCCGAGTAATATTCCATTTTATATATGTACCACATCTTTATCCATTCATCTGTCTGTGGGCATTTAGGTTGCTTCCATTACCTGGCTATTGTAAATAGTGCTGCAACGAACATTGTGGTGAATGTGCCTTTTTGAAATACGGTTTTCTCTGGTATATGCCCAGAAGTGGGATTGCTGGATCACGTGGTAATTCTATTTCTAATTTTTTTAAGGAAACTCCATACTGTTCTCCATAGTGACTGTATCAATTTACATTCCCACCAATAGTGGAAGAGGGCTCCTTTTGTCCACACCCTCCCCAGAATTGGTTGTTTGTAGATTTTCTGATGATGCCGATTCTAACAGGTGTGAGGTGAAACCTCATTGTAGTTTTGATTTGCATTTCTCTAATAATTAGTGCTGTTGAGCAGCTTTTCATGTGCTTCTTGGCCATCTCTGTGTCTCCTTTGAACAAACGTCTCTTTAGATCTTCTGCCCATTTTTTTTTGGGTTGCTTGTTTTTTTAATATTAAGCTGCATGAGCTGTTTATATATATTGGAGATTAAACCTCTGTCCATTGATTCGTCTGCAACGATTTTCGCCCATTCTGAGGGATGCCATTTTCCATTCCTGTTTTTTTTAACAAAAAAGGAAAGAAAGGAAAAGAAGCAGAACACTAATGTGCCTAAAATATGCCTTTTGAAACGGTCGTTTTGAAATATGGACGTCCTTTGAATTTTTTGGTCGATATGTGACCCCAGGATTTGTTTTCAGGGCAGGTGTCATTTACAGGCCTGCAATGATTTTGAATATCAACTGATAATTAGCGTTGGGATTAAAGCTGCTGTTGTGTGAAACGGCCAGAAGGTGGCAGCAGTTCACCCTTACCAAATCTGGTTACTAGGGCAAGAGAGCCTCAGTGGAAGTGGTGTTCTAGATTGGAGTTTAGAATGGAATGTGCCAGGAGAAAGCCCCTCACGTTTGTCTCACTACTTCTTGTTCGTGTTTTTAATTTATTTTTTTATTTTTTATTACAGCAAGTTTGATTACAATGTTTGGCTTGCTGTAGGGGTGGAAGATGTGGTTCTTTTACACATATACAGATGACTGTTCTTCCTGGGATCCTTTTCCCATGTACGTTATGACAGAATGTTGAGTAGTCCTCTCTTGGTATTCTGTAGGTCTTTGGTGATTATATATGTCACCTGTGTTTGTATATGTCTGTTAACCCCGATATCGTAATGAAACCAATCCTCACACCTTTCCATTGGTGAACCATAAGTTTGTTTAATGAATCTGTGATTGCCCTTCTCTGTGGAAATATCTGCCCTGGTATCCATTTTTAGGTAACACCTATAAGTGTTATGATATGTGTCTTTCACTTTCTGACTTACTACAAGTCACGTGATTACTTCTAGACTCATCTACGGTGCTGCAAATGGCATTGTGTCCTTTTTTTCCTTGGCTTCTCTTCTGCCTTAGCGGGGTCCATTTTCAACAATGTGATTCCCTGAGGGTTGTGGATTAGCTGACCTGGGCAGCCTTACCCTGCCGGCCCGCCCTCCCCAGGTGTGCCTCTTTGAGGTCAATATAAGCAGCGCTCCAGGCAGCAAGAGCCCCTGAATCTGTGCCTGACTCCATATTCTCTGCCCCGTCAGCAGTCTCGGGGCTGTGCTGGTGGGAGGGTGTGAGGGGCCACAGCTTTGTGGGTGGCCCGGTGTGAGTGGGGTTCTGCTGGCCTTTCTGCAGGAGTTGCCAGGCTGCCGCCTGTAAAGAAGAGGATGTGTCACCCATACATTCCGCTGGAATTTCTCTCCGGACAGAGGTGAGGAAGGAAAAAAGCAGTGGGGGCCGGGACAGGAGGGGTATCTCAGGCAGGGCAATGGAAAGCTTCTGGAAGAGCGCCCAGCGCCAGGACCACCCTGGCTGGCCTGCAGTCACCAAGTTGGCCTGCGTGCTGTCGCTGGTGTGGCTCCACGGTCCTTCCTCTAGGCTTTCAAGCCCTTGTACATATTCAGGTGTTTTACCTGGAAAGGGTGGGAACAGTTCAACAGCAGCTGGCCTGGGGCTCAGCTCACGTTTACTCACAGATGCCTCGGCACGGTCCCCCAGTTTTGCAATGAGGACGCTCCTTGGGTGGGGGGTGGGTTGCTGGCTGTATGGGAGATGGTTCCCCACCTCTGACCAATTTCAGAATTGTTTACCGCTGGAGCAAGTGCCGTGATAGGGTTTTCCTCTGTATAACTCGTGGGTTCACTTTTTTTTTCTTTTATGGTTCAAGTTAGACTTTATTCCTCTTTTATGTATTTATAAATATAAGCATGGAAATAATTCATTCCTATAAATACATCTGTGTGACGGGAAGAATTTTTTCTGTTTTATTTTTAAATTTTATTTTTTAAAATTTTGAAATTTAATTTTATTTATGTTTTTATACAGCAGGTTATTATTAGTTATGTATTTTATGCATATACATGTATACAGGTCAATCCCAATCTCCCAACTCATCCCACCACCACCACCCCATGGCTTCCCACACTTGGTGTCCATACGTTTGTTCTCTACCTCTGTGTCTCTATTTCTTCCCTGCAAACCAGTTCATCTGTACCATTTTTTTAGGTTCCACCTATATGCATTAATATACAATATTTGTTTTCCTCTTTCTGACTTACTTCACTCTGTATGACAGTCTCTCGATCCATCGATGTCTCTACAAATGACCCAGTTTCATTCCTTTTTATGACCGAGTAATATTCCACTTTATATATGTACCACATCTTTATCCATTCATCTGTCTGTGGGCATTTAGGTTGCTTCCATTACCTGGCTATTGTAAATAGTGCTGCAACGAACATTGTGGTGAATGTGCCTTTTTGAAATACGGTTTTCTCTGGTATATGCCCAGAAGTGGGATTGCTGGATCAGATGGTAATTCTATTTCTAATTTTTTTAAGGAAACTCCATACTGTTCTCCATAGTGACTGTATCAATTTACATTCCCACCAATAGTGGAAGAGGGCTCCTTTTGTCCACACCCTCCCCAGAATTGGTTGTTTGTAGATTTTCTGATGATGCCGAATCTAACATGTGTGAGGTGAAACCTCATTGTAGTTTTGATTTGCATTTCTCTAATTATTAGTGCTGTTGAGCAGCTTTTCATGTGCTTCTTGGCCATCTCTTTGTCTCCTTTGAACAAACGTCTCTTTAGATCTTCTGCCCATTTTTTTTGGGTTGCTTGTTTTTTTAATATTAAGCTGCATGAGCTGTTTATATATATTTGAGATTAAACCTCTGTCCATTGATTCGTCTGCAACGATTTTCGCCCATTCTGAGGGATGCCTTTTTCCATTCCCGTGTTTTTTAAAAAAAAAGGAAAGAAAGGAAAAGAAGCAGAACACTAATGTGCTTAAAATATGCCTTTTGAAACGGTCGTTTTGAAATATGGACGTCCTTTGAATATTTTGGTCGATATGTGACCACAGGATTTGTTTTCAGGGCAGGTGTCATTTACAGACCTGCAATGATTTTGAATATCAACTGACCATTAGCGTTGGGATTAAAGCTGCTGTTGTGTGAAACGGCCACAAGGTGGCAGCAGTTCACCCTTACCTAATCTGGTTACTAGGGCAAGGGAGCCTCAGTGGAAGTGGTGTTCTAGATTGGAGTTTAGAATGGAATGTGCCAGGAGAAAGCCCCTCACGTTTGTCTCACTACTTCTTGTTCGTGTTTTTAATTTAAATTTTTATTTTTTATTACAGCAAGTTTGATTACAATGTTTGGCTTGCTGTAGGTGTGGAAGATGTGGTTCTTTTACACATATACAGATGACTGTTCTTCCTGGGATCCTTTTCCCATGTACGTTATGACAGAATGTTGAGTAGTCCTCTCTTGGTATTCTGTAGGTCTTTGGTGATTATATATGGCACCTGTGTTTGTATATGTCTGTTAACCCCGATATCGTAATGAAACCCAAACTCACACCTTTCCATTGGTGAACCATAAGTTTGTTTAATCAATCTGTGATTGCCCTTCTCCGTGGAAATATCTGCCCTGGTATCCATTTTTAGGTAACACCTATAAGTGATATGATATGTGTCTTTCACTTTCTGACTTACTACAAGTCACATGATTACTTCTAGACTCATCTACGGTGCTGCAAATGGCATTGTGTCCTTTTTTTCCTTGGCTTCTCTTCTGCCTTAGCGGGGTCCATTTTCAACAATGTGATTCCCTGAGGGTTGTGGATTAGCTGACCTGGGCAGCCTTACCCTGCCGGCCCGCCCTCCCCAGGTGTGCCTCTTTGAGGTCAATATAAGCAGCGCTCCAGGCAGCAAGAGCCCCTGAATCTGTGCCTGACTCCATATTCTCTGCCCCGTCAGCAGTCTCGGGGCTGTGCTGGTGGGAGGGTGTGAGGGGCCACAGCTTTGTGGGTGGCCCGGTGTGAGTGGGGTTCTGCTGGCCTTTCTGCAGGAGTTGCCAGGCTGCCGCCTGTAAAGAAGAGGATGTGTCACCCATACATTCCGCTGGAATTTCTCTCCGGACAGAGGTGAGGAAGGAAAAAAGCAGTGGGGGCCGGGACAGGAGGGGTATCTCAGGCAGGGCAATGGAAAGCTTCTGGAAGAGCGCCCAGCGCCAGGACCACCCTGGCTGGCCTGCAGGCACCAAGTTGGCCTGCGTGCTGTCGCTGGTGTGGCTCCACGGTCCTTCCTCTAGGCTTTCAAGCCCTTGTACATATTCAGGTGTTTTACCTGGAAAGGGTGGGAACAGTTCAACAGCAGCTGGCCTGGGGCTCAGCTCACGTTTACTCACAGATGCCTCGGCACGGTCCCCCAGTTTTGCAATGAGGACGCTCCTTGGGTGGGGGGTGGGTTGCTGGCTGTATGGGAGATGGTTCCCCACCTCTGACCAATTTCAGAATTGTTTACCGCTGGAGCAAGTGCCGTGATAGGGTTTTCCTCTGTATAACTCGTGGGTTCACTTTTTTTTTCTTTTATGGTTCAAGTTAGACTTTATTCCTCTTTTATGTATTTATAAATATAAGCATGGAAATAATTCATTCCTATAAATACATCTGTGTGACGGGAAGAATTTTTTCTGTTTTATTTTTAAATTTTATTTTTTAAAATTTTGAAATTTAATTTTATTTATGTTTTTATACAGCAGGTTATTATTAGTTATGTATTTTATGCATATACATGTATACAGGTCAATCCCAATCTCCCAACTCATCCCACCACCACCACCCCATGGCTTCCCACACTTGGTGTCCATACGTTTGTTCTCTACCTCTGTGTCTCTATTTCTTCCCTGCAAACCAGTTCATCTGTACCATTTTTTTAGGTTCCACCTATATGCATTAATATACAATATTTGTTTTCCTCTTTCTGACTTACTTCACTCTGTATGACAGTCTCTCGATCCATCGATGTCTCTACAAATGACCCAGTTTCATTCCTTTTTATGACCGAGTAATATTCCACTTTATATATGTACCACATCTTTATCCATTCATCTGTCTGTGGGCATTTAGGTTGCTTCCATTACCTGGCTATTGTAAATAGTGCTGCAACGAACATTGTGGTGAATGTGCCTTTTTGAAATACGGTTTTCTCTGGTATATGCCCAGAAGTGGGATTGCTGGATCAGATGGTAATTCTATTTCTAATTTTTTTAAGGAAACTCCATACTGTTCTCCATAGTGACTGTATCAATTTACATTCCCACCAATAGTGGAAGAGGGCTCCTTTTGTCCACACCCTCCCCAGAATTGGTTGTTTGTAGATTTTCTGATGATGCCGAATCTAACATGTGTGAGGTGAAACCTCATTGTAGTTTTGATTTGCATTTCTCTAATTATTAGTGCTGTTGAGCAGCTTTTCATGTGCTTCTTGGCCATCTCTTTGTCTCCTTTGAACAAACGTCTCTTTAGATCTTCTGCCCATTTTTTTTGGGTTGCTTGTTTTTTTAATATTAAGCTGCATGAGCTGTTTATATATATTTGAGATTAAACCTCTGTCCATTGATTCGTCTGCAACGATTTTCGCCCATTCTGAGGGATGCCTTTTTCCATTCCCGTGTTTTTTAAAAAAAAAGGAAAGAAAGGAAAAGAAGCAGAACACTAATGTGCTTAAAATATGCCTTTTGAAACGGTCGTTTTGAAATATGGACGTCCTTTGAATATTTTGGTCGATATGTGACCACAGGATTTGTTTTCAGGGCAGGTGTCATTTACAGACCTGCAATGATTTTGAATATCAACTGACCATTAGCGTTGGGATTAAAGCTGCTGTTGTGTGAAACGGCCACAAGGTGGCAGCAGTTCACCCTTACCTAATCTGGTTACTAGGGCAAGGGAGCCTCAGTGGAAGTGGTGTTCTAGATTGGAGTTTAGAATGGAATGTGCCAGGAGAAAGCCCCTCACGTTTGTCTCACTACTTCTTGTTCGTGTTTTTAATTTAAATTTTTATTTTTTATTACAGCAAGTTTGATTACAATGTTTGGCTTGCTGTAGGTGTGGAAGATGTGGTTCTTTTACACATATACAGATGACTGTTCTTCCTGGGATCCTTTTCCCATGTACGTTATGACAGAATGTTGAGTAGTCCTCTCTTGGTATTCTGTAGGTCTTTGGTGATTATATATGGCACCTGTGTTTGTATATGTCTGTTAACCCCGATATCGTAATGAAACCCAAACTCACACCTTTCCATTGGTGAACCATAAGTTTGTTTAATCAATCTGTGATTGCCCTTCTCCGTGGAAATATCTGCCCTGGTATCCATTTTTAGGTAACACCTATAAGTGATATGATATGTGTCTTTCACTTTCTGACTTACTACAAGTCACATGATTACTTCTAGACTCATCTACGGTGCTGCAAATGGCATTGTGTCCTTTTTTCCTTGGCTTCTCTTCTGCCTTAGCGGGGTCCATTTTCAACAATGTGATTCCCTGAGGGTTGTGGATTAGCTGACCTGGGCAGCCTTACCCTGCCGGCCCGCCCTCCCCAGGTGTGCCTCGTTGAGGTCAATATAAACAGCGCTCCAGGCAGCAATAGCCCCTGAATCTGTGCCTGACTCCATATTCTCTGCCCCGTCAGCAGTCTCGGGGCTGTGCTGGTGGGAGGGCGTGAGGGGCCACAGTTTTGTGGGTGGCCCGCTGTGAGTGGGGTTCTGCTGGCCTTTCTGCAGGAGTTGCCAGGCTGCCGCCTGTAAAGAAGAGGATGTTTCACCCATACCTTCCGCTGGAATTTCTCTCCGGACAGAGGTGAGGAAGGAAAAAAGCAGTGGGGGCCGGGACAGGAGGGGTATCTCAGGCAGGGCAATGGAAAGCTTCTGGAAGAGCGCCCGGGGCCAGGACCACCCTGGCTGGCCTGCAGGCACCAAGTTGGCCTGCGTGCTGTCGCTTGTGTGGCTCCATGGTCCTTCCTCTAGGCTTTCAAGCCCTTGTACATATTCAGGTGTTTTACCTGGAAAGGGTGGGAACAGTTCAGCAGCAGCTGGCCTGGGGCTCAGCTCACGTTTACTCACAGATGCCTCGGCATGGTCCCCCAGCATTGCAATGAGGACGCTCCTTGCGTAGGGGGTGGGTTGCTGGCTGTATGGGAGATGGTTCCCCACCTCTGACCAATTTCAGAATTGTTTTCCACTGGAGCAAGTGCCCTGATAGGGTTTTCCTCTGTATAACTCGTGGGTTCACTTTTTTTTTCTTTTATGGTTCAAGTTAGACTTTATTCCTCTTTTATGTATTTATAAATATAAGCATGGAAATAATTCATTCCTATAAATACATCTGTGTGACGGGAAGAATTTTTTCTGTTTTATTTTTAAATTTTATTTTTTAAAATTTTGAAATTTAATTTTATTTATGTTTTTATACAGCAGGTTATTATTAGTTATGTATTTTATGCATATACATGTATACAGGTCAATCCCAATCTCCCAACTCATCCCACCACCACCACCCCATGGCTTCCCACACTTGGTGTCCATACGTTTGTTCTCTACCTCTGTGTCTCTATTTCTTCCCTGCAAACCAGTTCATCTGTACCATTTTTTTAGGTTCCACATATATGCATTAATATACAATATTTGTTTTCCTCTTTCTGACTTACTTCACTCTGTATGACAGTCTCTCGATCCATCGATGTCTCTACAAATGACCCAGTTTCATTCCTTTTTATGGCCGAGTAATATTCCATTTTATATATGTACCACATCTTTATCCATTCATCTGTCTGTGGGCATTTAGGTTGCTTCCATTACCTGGCTATTGTAAATAGTGCTGCAACGAACATTGTGGTGAATGTGCCTTTTTGAAATACGGTTTTCTCTGGGTATATGCCCAGAAGTGGGATTGCTGGATCAGATGGTAATTCTATTTCTAGTTTTTTTAAGGAAAATCCATACTGTTCTCCATAGTGACTGTAGCAATTTACATTCCCACCAATAGTGGAAGAGGGCTCCTTTTGTCCACACCCTCCCCAGAATTGGTTGTTTGTAGATTTTCTGATGATGCCAATTCTAACAGGTGTGAGGTGAAACCTCATTGTAGTTTGATTTGCATTTCTCTAATAATTAGTGCTGTTGAGCAGCTTTTCATGTGCGTCTTGGCCATCTCTGTGTCTTCTTTGAAGAAACGTCTCTTTAGATCTGCCCATTTTTGTATTGGGTTGTTTGTTTTTTTAATATTAAGCTGCATGAGTTGTTTATATATATTGGAGATTAAACCTCTGTCCATTGATTCGTCTGCAACGATTTTCGCCCATTCTGAGGGATGCCTTTTTCCATTCCCGTGTTTTTTACCAAAAAAGGAAAGAAAGGAAAAGAAGCAGAACACTAATGTTCGTAAAATATGCCTTTTGAAATGGTCGTTTTGAAATATGGACGTCCTTTGAATTTTTTGGTCGATATGTGACCCCAGGATTTGTTTTCAGGGAAGGTGTCATTTACAGGCCTGCAATGATTTTGAATATCAACTGACCATTATTGCTGGGATTAAAGCTGCTGTTGTGTGAAACGGCCACAAGGTGGCAGCAGTTCACCCTTACCAAATCTGGTTACTAGGGCAAGAGAGCCTCAGTGGAAGTGGTGTTCTAGATTGGAATTTAGAATGGAACGTGCCAGGAGAAAGCCCCTCACGTTTGTCTCACTACTTCTTGTTCGTGTTTTTAATTTAATTTTTTATTTTTTATTACAGCAAGTTTGATTACAGTGTTTGGCTTGTTGTAGGTGTGGAAGATGTGGTTCTTTTACACATATACAGATGACTGTTCTTCCTGGCATCCTTTTCCCATGTACGTTATGACAGAATGTTGAGTAGTCCTCTCGGTATTCTGTAGGTCTTTGGTGATTATATATGGCACCTGTGTTTGTATATGTCTGTTAACCCCGATATCGTAATGAAACCAATCCTCACACCTTTCCATTGGTGAACCATAAGTTTGTTTAATCAATCTGAGATTGCCCTTCTCCGTGGAAATATCTGCCCTGGTATCCATTTTTAGGTAACACCTATAAGTGATATGATATGTGTCTTTCAATTTCTGACTTACTACAAGTCAGGTGATTACTTCTAGACTCATCTACGGTGCTGCAAATGGCATTGTGTCCTTTTTTCCTTGGCTTCTCTTCTGCCTTAGCGGGGTCCATTTTCAACAATGTGATTCCCTGAGGGTTGTGGATTAGCTGACCTGGGCAGCCTTACCCTGCCGGCCCGCCCTCCCCAGGTGTGCCTCGTTGAGGTCAATATAAACAGCGCTCCAGGCAGCAATAGCCCCTGAAGATGTGCCTGACTCCATATTCTCTGCCCCGTCAGCAGTCTCGGGGCTGTGCTGGTGGGAGGGAGTGAGGGGCCACAGCTTTGTGTGTGGCCCGGTGTGAGTGGGGTTCTGCTGGCCTTTCTGCAGGAGTTGCCAGGCTGCCGCCTGTAAAGAAGAGGTTGTGTCACCCATACCTTCCGCTGGAATTTCTCTCCGGACAGAGGTGAGGAAGGAAAAAAGCAGTGGGGGCCGGGACAGGAGGGGTATCTCAGGCAGGACAATGGAAAGCTTCTGGAAGAGCGCCCGGGGCCAGGACCACCCTGGCTGGCCTGCAGGCACCAAGTTGGCCTGCGTGCTGTCGCTGGTGTGGCTCCACGGTCCTTCCTCTAGGCTTTCAAGCCCTTGTACATATTCAGGTGTTTTACCTGGAAAGGGTGGGAACAGTTCAGCAGCAGATGGCCTTTGGCTCATCTCACGTTTACTCACAGATGCCTCGGCACAGACCCCAGCATTGCAATTTTGACGCTCCTTGCGTGGGTGGTGGGTTGATGGCTGTATGGGAGATGCTTCCCCACCTCTGACCAATTTCAGAATTGTTTACCACTGGAGCAAGTGCCCTGATAGGGTTTTCCTCTGTATAACTCGTGGGTTCAGGTTTTTTTTTTCTTTTATGGTTCAAGTTAGATTTTATTCCTCTTTTATGTATTTATAGATACAAGCATGGAAATAATTCATTCCTATAAATACGTTTGTGTGACGGGAAGAACTTTTTTCTGTTTTATTTTTAAATTCTATTTTTTAAAATTTTGAAATTTAATTTTATTTATATTTTTTTATACAGCACGTTATTATTAGTTATGTATTTTATGCATATACATGTACACAGGTCAATCCCAAACTCCCAACTCATCCCACCACCACCACCCCATGGCTTCCCACACTTGGTGTCCATACGTTTGTTCTCTACCTCTGTGTCTCTATTTCTTCCCTGCAAACCAGTTCATCTGTACCATTTTTTTAGGTTCCACATATATGCATTAATATACAATATTTGTTTTCCTCTTTCTGACTTACTTCACTCTGTATGACAGTCTCTCGATACATCGATGTCTCTACAAATGACCCAGTTTCATTCCTTTTAATGGCCGAGTAATATTCCATTTCATATATGTACCACATATTTATCCATTCATCTGTCTGTGGGCATTTAGGTTGCTTCCATTACCTGGCTATTGTAAATAGTGCTGCAATGAACATTGTGGTGAATGTGCCTTTTTGATTTACGGTTTTCTCTGGGTATATGCCCAGAAGTGGGATTGCTGGATCAGATGGTAATTCTATTTCTAGTTTTTTTTAAGGAAACTCCATACTGTTCTCCATAGTGACTGTATCAATTTACATTCCCACCAATAGTGGAAGAGGGCTCCTTTTGTCCACACCCTCCCCAGAATTGGTTGTTTGTAGATTTTCTGATGATGCCGATTCTAACAGGTGTGAGGTGATACCTCATTGTAGTTTTGATTTGCATTTCTCTAATAATTAGTGCTGTTGAGCAGCTTTTCATGTGCGTCTTGGCCATCTCTGTGTCTTCTTTGAAGAAACGTCTCTTTAGATCTGCCCATTTTTGTATTGGGTTGTTTGTTTTTTGAATATTAAGCTGCATGAGTTGTTTATATATATTGGAGATTAAACCTCTGTCCATTGATTCGTCTGCAACGATTTTCGCCCATTCTGAGGGATGCCTTTTTCCATTCCCGTGTTTTTTACCAAAAAAGGAAAGAAAGGAAAAGAAGCAGAACACTAATGTGCGTAAAATATGCCTTTTGAAATGGTCGTTTTGAAATATGGACGTCCTTTGAATTTTTTGGTCGATATGTGACCCCAGGATTTGTTTTCAGGGAAGGTGTCATTTACAGGCCTGCAATGATTTTGAATATCAACTGACCATTATTGCTGGGATTAAAGCTGCTGTTGTGTGAAACGGCCACAAGGTGGCAGCAGTTCACCCTTACCAAATCTGGTTACTAGGGCAAGAGAGCCTCAGTGGAAGTGGTGTTCTAGATTGGGATTTAGAATGGAATGTGCCAGGAGAAAGCCCCTCACGTTTGTCTCACTACTTCTTGTTCGTGTTTTTAATTTAATTTTTTATTTTTTATTACAGCAAGTTTGATTACAGTGTTTGGCTTGTTGTAGGTGTGGAAGATGTGGTTCTTTTACACATATACAGATGACTGTTCTTCCTGGCATCCTTTTCCCATGTACGTTATGACAGAATGTTGAGTAGTCCTCTCTTGGTATTCTGTAGGTCTTTGGTGATTATATATGGCACCTGTGTTTGTATATGTCTGTTAACCCCGATATCGTAATGAAACCAATCCTCACACCTTTCCATTGGTGAACCATAAGTTTGTTTAATCAATCTGTGATTGCCCTTCTCCGTGGAAATATCTGCCCTGGTATCCATTTTTAGGTAACACCTATAAGTGATATGATATGTGTCTTTCACTTTCTGACTTACTACAAGTCACGTGATTACTTCTAGACTCATCTACGGTGCTGCAAATGGCATTGTGTCCTTTTTTCCTTGGCTTCTCTTCTGCCTTAGCGTGGTCCATTTTCAACAATGTGATTCCCTGAGGGTTGTGGATTAGCTGACCTGGGCAGCCTTACCCTGCCGGCCCGCCCTCCCCAGGTGTGCCTCGTTGAGGTCAATATAAACAGCGCTCCAGGCAGCAAGAGCCCCTGAATCTGTGCCTGACTCCATATTCTCTGCCCCGTCAGCAGTCTCGGGGCTGTGCTGGTGGGAGGGAGTGAGGGGCCACAGATTTGTGGGTGGCCCGGTGTGAGTGGGGTTCTGCTGGCCTTTCTGCAGGAGTTGCCAGGCTGCCGCCTGTAAAGAAGAGGATGTGTCACCCATACCTTCCGCTGGAATTTCTCTCCGGACAGAGGTGAGGAAGGAAAAAAGCAGTGGGGGCCGGGACAGGAGGGGTATCTCAGGCAGGGCAATGGAAAGCTTCTGGAAGAGCGCCCGGGGCCAGGAACACCCTGGCTGGCCTGCAGGCACCAAGTTGGCCTGCGTGCTGTCGCTTGTGTGGCTCCACGGTCCTTCCTCTAGGCTTTCAAGCCCTTGTACATATTGAGGTGTTTTACCTGGAAAGGGTTGGAACAGTTCAGCAGCAGCTGGCCTGGGGCTCAGCTCACGTTTACTCACAGATGCCTCGGCACGGTCCCCCAGCTTTGCAATGAGGACGCTCCTTGCGTGGGGGGTGGGTTGCTGGCTGTATGGGAGATGGTTCCCCACCTCTGACCAATTTCAGAATTGTTTACCGCTGGAGCAAGTGCCGTGATAGGGTTTTCCTCTGTATAACTCGTGGGTTCACTTTTTTTTTCTTTTATGGTTCAAGTTAGATTTTATTCCTCTTTTATGTATTTATAAATATAAGCATGGAAATAATTCATTCCTATAAATACATCTGTGTGACGGGAAGAATTTTTTCTGTTTTATTTTTAAATTTTATTTTTTAAAATTTTGAAATTTAATTTTATTTATGTTTTTATACAGCAGGTTATTATTAGTTATGTATTTTATGCATATACATGTATACAGGTCAATCCCAATCTCCCAACTCATCCCACCACCACCACCCCATGGCTTCCCACACTTGGTGTCCATACGTTTGTTCTCTACCTCTGTGTCTCTATTTCTTCCCTGCAAACCAGTTCATCTGTACCATTTTTTTAGGTTCCACATATATGCATTAATATACAATATTTGTTTTCCTCTTTCTGACTTACTTCACTCTGTATGACAGTCTCTCGATCCATCGATGTCTCTACAAATGACCCAGTTTCATTCCTTTTTATGGCCGAGTAATATTCCATTTTATATATGTACCACATCTTTATCCATTCATCTGTCTGTGGGCATTTAGGTTGCTTCCATTACCTGGCTATTGTAAATAGTGCTGCAACGAACATTGTGGTGAATGTGCCTTTTTGAAATACGGTTTTCTCTGGTATATGCCCAGAAGTGGGATTGCTGGATCACATGGTAATTCTATTTCTAATTTTTTTAAGGAAACTCCATACTGTTCTCCATAGTGACTGTATCAATTTACATTCCCACCAATAGTGGAAGAGGGCTCCTTTTGTCCACACCCTCCCCAGAATTGGTTGTTTGTAGATTTTCTGATGATGCCGATTCTAACAGGTGTGAGGTGAAACCTCATTGTAGTTTTGATTTGCATTTCTCTAATAATTAGTGCTGTTGAGCAGCTTTTCATGTGCTTCTTGGCCATCTCTGTGTCTCCTTTGAACAAACGTCTCTTTAGATCTTCTGCCCATTTTTTTGGGGTTGTTTGTTTTTTTAATATTAAGCTACAAGAGCTGTTTATATATATTGGAGTTTAAACCTCTGTCCATTGATTCGTCTGCAACGATTTTCGCCCATTCTGAGGGATGCCTTTTTCCATTCCCGTGTTTTTTAACAAAAAAGGAAAGAAAGGAAAAGAAGCAGAACACTAATGTGCGTAAAATATGCCTTTTGAAACGGTCGTTTTGAAATATGGACGTCCTTTGAATATTTTGGTCGATATGTGACCCCAGGATTTGTTTTCAGGGCAGGTGTCATTTACAGGCCTGCAATGATTTTGAATATCAACTGACCATTAGCGCTGGGATTAAAGCTGCTGTTGTGTGAAACGGCCACAAGGTGGCAGCAGTTCACCCTTACCAAATCTGGTTACTAGGGCAAGAGAGCCTCAGTGGAAGTGGTGTTCTAGATTGGAGTTTAGAATGGAATGTGCCAGGAGAAAGCCCCTCACGTTTGTCTCACTACTTCTTGTTCGTGTTTTTAATTTAATTTTTTTATTTTTTATTACAGCAAGTTTGATTACAATGTTTGGCTTGTTGTAGGTGTGGAAGATGTGGTTCTTTTACACATATACAGATGTCTGTTCTTCCTGGGATCCTTTTCCCATGTACGTTATGACAGAATGTTGAGTAGTCCTCTCTTGGTATTCTGTAGGTCTTTGGTGATTATATATGTCACCTGTGTTTGTATATGTCTGTTAACCCCGATATCGTAATGAAACCAATCCTCACACCTTTCCATTGGTGAACCATAAGTTTGTTTAATGAATCTGTGATTGCCCTTCTCCGTGGAAATATCTGCCCTGGTATCCATTTTTAGGTAACACCTATAAGTGATATGATATGATATGTGTCTTTCACTTTCTGACTTACTACAAGTCACGTGATTACTTCTAGACTCATCTACGGTGCTGCAAATGGCATTGTGTCCTCTTTTTCCCTTGGCTTCTCTTCTGCCTTAGCGGGGTCCATTTTCAACAATGTGATTCCCTGAGGGTTGTGGATTAGCTGACCTGGGCAGCCTTACCCTGCCGGCCCACCCTCCCCAGGTGTGCCTCGTTGAGGTCAATATAAACAGCGCTCCAGGCAGCAATAGCACCTGAAGCTGTGCCTGACTCCATATTCTCTGCCCCGTCAGCAGTCTCGGGGCTGTGCTGGTGGGAGGGAGTGAGGGGCCACAGCTTTGTGGGTGGCCCGGTGTGAGTGGGGTTCTGCTGGCCTTTCTGCAGGAGTTGCCAGGCTGCCGCCTGTAAAGAAGAGGTTGTGTCACCCATACTTTCCGCTGGAATTTCTCTCCGGACAGAGGTGAGGATGGAAAAAAGCAGTGGGGGCCGGGACAGGATGGGTATCACAGGCAGGGCAATGGAAAGCTTCTGGAAGAGCGCCCGGGGCCAGGACCACCCTGGCTGGCATGCAGGCACCAAGTTGGCCTGCGTGCTGTCGCTGGTGTGGCACCACGGTCTTTCCTCTAGGCTTTCAAGCCCTTGTACATATTCAGGTGTTTTACCTGGAAAGGGTGGGAACAGTTCAGCAGCAGCTGGCCTGGGGCTCAGCTCACGTTTACTCACACATGCCTCGGCACGGTCCCCCTGCTGTGCAATGAGGACGCTCCTTGCGTGGGGGGTGGGTTGCTGGCTGTATGGGAGATGTTTCCCCACCTCTGACCAATTTCAGAATTGTTTACCACTGGAGCAAGTGCCCTGATAGTGTTTTCCTCTGTATAACTCGTGGGTTCAGGATTTTTTTTCTTTTATGGTTCAAGTTAGATTTTATTCCTCTTGTATGTATTTATAGATATAAGCATGGAAATAATTCATTCCTATAAATACATCTGTGTGACGGGAAGAACTTTTTTCTGTTTTATTTTTAAATTTTATTTTTTAAAATTATGAAATTTAATTTTATTTATTTTTTTTATACAGCACATTATTATTAGTTATGTATTTTATGCATATACATGTATACAGGTCAATCCCAAACTCCCAACTCATCCCACCACCACCACCCCATGGCTTCCCACACTTGGTGTCCATACGTTTGTTCTCTACCTCTGTGTCTCTATTTCTTCCCTGCAAACCAGTTCATCTGTACCATTTTTAGGCTCCACATATATGCGTTAATATACAATATTTGTTTTCCTCTTTCTGACTTACTTCATTCTGTATGACAGTCTCTCGATCCATCGATGGCTCTACAAATGACCCAGTTTCATTCCTTTTTATGGCCGAGTAATATTCCATTTTATATATGTACCACATCTTTATCCATTCATTTCTCTGTGGGCATTTAGGTTACTTCCATTACCTGGCTATTGTAAATAGTGCTGCAACGAACATTGTGGTGAATGTGCCTTTTTGAAATACGGTTTTCTCTGGGTATATTCCCAGAAGTGGGATTGCTGGATCAGATGGTAATTCTATTTCTAGTTTTTTTAAGGAAAATCCATACTGTTCTCCATAGTGACTGTATCAATTTACATTCCCACCAATAGTGGAAGAGGGCTCCTTTTGTCCACACCCTCCCCAGAATTGGTTGTTTGTAGATTTTCTGATGATGCCGATTCTAACAGGTCTGAGGTGATACCTCATTGTTGTTTTGATTTGCATTTCTCTAATAATTAGTGCTGTTGAGCAGCTTTTCATGTGCGTCTTGGCCATCTCTGTGTCTCCTTTGAAGAAACGTCTCTTTAGATCTTCTGCCCATTTTTTTGGGTTGTTTGTTTTTTTAATATTAAGCTGCATGAGCTGTTTATATATATTGGAGATTAAACCTCTGTCCATTGATTCGTCTGCAACGATTTTGGCCCATTCTGAGGGATGCCTTTTTCCATTCCCGTGTTTTTTAACAAAAAAGGAAAGAAAGGAAAACAAGAAGAACACTAATGTGCGTAAAATATGCCTTTTGAAACGGTCGTTTTGAAATATGGACGTCCTTTGAATTTTTTGGTCGATATGTGACCCCAGGATTTGTTTTCAGGGCAGTTGTCATTTTCAGGCCTGCAATGATTTTGAATATCAACTGATCATTAGCGTTGGGATTAAAGATGCTGTTGTGTGAAACGGCCACAAGGTGGCAGCAGTTCACCCTTACCAAATCTGGTTACTAGGGCAAGAGAGCCTCAGTGGAAGTGGTGTTCTAGATTGGAGTTTAGAATGGAATGTGCCAGGAGAAAGCCCCTCACGTTTGTCTCACTACTTCTTGTTCGTGTTTTTAATTTAATTTTTTTTATTTTTTATTACAGCAAGTTTGATTACAATGTTTGGCTTGCTGTAGGTGTGGAAGATGTGGTTCTTTTACACATATACAGATGTCTGTTCTTCCTGGGATCCTTTTCCCATGTACGTTATGACAGAATGTTGAGTAGTCCTCTCTTGGTATTCTGTAGGTCTTTGGTGATTATATATGTCACCTGTGTTTGTATATGTCTGTTAATCCCGATATCGTAATGAAACAAATCCTCACACCTTTCCATTGGTGAACCATAAGTTTGTTTAATGAATCTGTGATTGCCCTTCTCTGTGGAAATATCTGCCCTGGTATCCATTTTTAGGTAACACCTATAAGTGTTATGATATGTGTCTTTCAATTTCTGACTTAGTACAAGTCACGTGATTACTTCTAGACTCATCTACGGTGCTGCAAATGGCATTGTGTCCTTTTTTCCCTTGGCTTCTCTTCTGCCTTAGCGGGATCCATTTTCAACAATGTGATTTCCTGAGGGTTGTGGATTACCTGACCTGGGCAGCCTTACCCTGCCGGCCCGCCCTCCCCAGGTGTGCCTCGTTGAGGTCAATATAAACAGCGCTCCAGGCAGCAATAGCCCCTGAAGCTGTGCCTGACTCCATATTCTCTGCCCCGTCAGCAGTCTCGGGGCTGTGCTGGTGGGAGGGAGTGAGGGGCCACAGCTTTGTGGTTGGCCCGGTGTGAGTGGCGTTCTGCTGGCCTTTCTGCAGGAGTTGCCAGGCTGCCGCCTGTAAAGAAGAGGTTGTGTCACCCATACCTTCCGCTGGAATTTCTCTCCGGACACAGGTGAGGAAGGAAAAAAGCAGTGGGGGCCGGGACAGGAGGGGTATCTCAGGCAGGGCAATGGAAAGCTTCTGGAAGAGCGCCCGGGGCCAGGACCACCCTGGCTGGCCTGCAGGCACCAAGTTGGCCTGCGTTCTGTCGCTGGTGTGGCTCCACGGTCCTTCCTCTAGGCTTTCAAGCCCTTGTACATATTCAGGTGTTTTACCTGGAAAGGGTGGGAACAGTTCAGCAGCAGCTGGCCTGGGGCTCAGCTCACCTTTACTCACAGATGCCTCGGCACAGTCCCCCAGCGTTGCAATTTTGACGCTCCTTGCATGGGGGGTGGTTGATGGCTGTATGGGAGATGCTTCCACACCTCTGACCAATTTCAGAATTGTTTACCACTGGAGCAATTGCCCTGATAGGGTTTTCCTCTGTATAACTCGTGGGTTCAGGTTTTTTTTTTCTTTTATGGTTCAAGTTAGATTTTATTCCTCTTTTATGTATTTATAGATATAAGCATGGAAATAATTCATTCCTATAAATACATTTGTGTGAAGGGAAGAACTTTTTTCTGTTTTATTTTTAAATTTTATTTTTTAAAATTTTGAAATTTAGTTTTATTTATTTTTTTTATACAGCACTTTATTATTAGTTATGTATTTTATGCATATACATGTACACATGTCAATCCCAAACTCCCAACTCAGCCCGCAACCACCACACCATGGCTTCCCACACTTGGTGTCCATACGTTTGTTCTCTACCTCTGTGTCTCTATTTCTTCCCTGCAAACCAGTTCATCTGTACCATTTTTTAGGTTCCACATATATGCATTAATATACAATATTTGTTTTCCTCTTTCTGACTTACTTCACTCTGTATGACAGTCTCTCGATACATCGATGTCTCTACAAATGACCCAGTTTCATTCCTTTTTATGGCCGAGTAATATTCCATTTCATATATGTACCACATCTTTATCCATTCATCTGTCTGTGGGCATTTAGGTTGCTTCCATTACCTGGCTATTGTAAATAGTGCTGCAATGAACATTGTGTTGAATGTGCCTTTTTGATTTACGGTTTTCTCTGGGTATATGCCCAGAAGTGGGATTGCTGGATCAGATGGTAATTCTATTTCTAGTTTTTTTAAGGAAACTCCATACTGTTCTCCATAGTGACTGTATCAATTTACATTCCCACCAATAGTGGAAGAGGGCTCCTTTTGTCCACACCCTCCCCAGAATTGGTTGTTTGTAGATTTTCTGATGATGCCGATTTTAACAGGTGTGAGGTGATACCTCATTGTAGTTTTGATTTGCATTTCTCTAATAATTAGTGCTGTTGAGCAGCTTTTCATGTGCGTCTTGGCCATCTCTGTGTCTTCTTTGAAGAAACGTCTCTTTAGATCTGCCCATTTTTGTATTGGGTTGTTTGTTTTTTTAATATTAAGCTGCATGAGTTGTTTATATATATTGGAGATTAAACCTCTGTCCATTGATTCGTCTGCAACGATTTTCGCCCATTCTGAGGGATGCCTTTTTCCATTCCCGTGTTTTTTACCAAAAAAGGAAAGAAAGGAAAAGAAGCAGAACACTAATGTGCGTAAAATATGCCTTTTGAAATGGTCGTTTTGAAATATGGACGTCCTTTGAATATTTTGGTCGATATGTGACCCCAGGATTTGTTTTCAGGGAAGGTGTCATTTACAGGCCTGCAATGATTTTGTATATCAACTGACCATTATTGTTGGGATTAAAGCTGCTGTTGTGTGAAACGGCCACAAGGTGGCAGCAGTTCTCCCTTACCAAATCTGGTTACTAGGGCAAGGGAGCCTCATTGGAAGTGGTGTTCTAGATTGGAATTTAGAATGGAACGTGCCAGGAGAAAGCCCCTCACGTTTGTCTCACTACTTCTTGTTCGTGTTTTTAATTTAATTTTTTATTTTTTATTACAGCAACTTTGATTACAGTGTTTGGCTTCTTGTAGGTGTCGAAGATGTGGTTCTTTTACACATATACAGATGACTGTTCTTCCTGGCATCCTTTTCCCATGTACGTTAAGACAGAATGTTGAGTAGTCCTCTCTTGGTATTCTGTAGGTCTTTGGTGATTATATATGGCACCTGTGTTTGTATATGTCTGTTAACCCCGATATCGTAATGAAACCAATCCTCACACCTTTCCATTGGTGAACCATAAGTTTGTTTAATCAATCTGTGATTGCCCTTCTCCGTGGAAATATCTGCCCTGGTATCCATTTTTAGGTAACACCTATAAGTGATATGATATGTGTCTTTCACTTTCTGACTTACTACAAGTCACGTGATTACTTCTAGACTCATCTACGGTGCTGCAAATGGCATTGTGTCCTTTTTTCCTTGGCTTCTCTTCTGCCTTAGCGGGGTCCATTTTCAACAATGTGATTCCCTGAGGGTTGTGGATTAGCTGACCTGGGCAGCCTTACCCTGCCGGCCCGCCCTCCCCAGGTGTGCCTCGTTGAGGTCAATATAAACAGCGCTCCAGGCAGCAAGAGCCCCTGAAGCTGTGCCTGACTCCATATTCTCTGCCCCGTCAGCAGTCTCGGGGCTGTGCTGGTGGGAGGGTGTGAGGGGCCACAGCTTTGTGGGTGGCCCGGTGTGAGTGGGGTTCTGCTGGCCTTTCTGCAGGAGTTGCCAGGCTGCCGCCTGTAAAGAAGAGGATGTGTCACCCATACCTTCCGCTGGAGTTTCTCTCCGGACAGAGGTGAGGAAGGAAAAAAGCAGTGGGGGCCGGGACAGGAGGGGTATCTCAGGCAGGGCAATGGAAAGCTTCTGGAAGAGCGCCCGGTGCCAGGACCACCCTGGCTGGCCTGCAGGCACCAAGTTGGCCTGCGTGCTGTCGCTTGTGTGGCTCCACGGTCCTTCCTCTAGGCTTTCAAGCCCTTGTACATATTGAGGTGTTTTACCTGGAAAGGGTGGGAACAGTTCAGCAGCAGCTGGCCTGGGGCTCAGCTCACGTTTACTCACAGATGCCTCGGCACGGTCCCCCAGCTTTGCAATGAGGACGCTCCTTGCGTGGGGGGTGGGTTGCTGGCTGTATGGGAGATGGTTCCCCACCTCTGACCAATTTCAGAATTGTTTACCGCTGGAGCAAGTGCCGTGATAGGGTTTTCCTCTGTATATCTCGTGGGTTCACTTTTTTTTTCTTTTATCGTTCAAGTTAGATTTTATTCCTCTTTTATGTATTTATAAATATAAGCATGGAAATAATTCATTCCTATAAATACATCTGTGTGACGGGAAGAATTTTTTCTGTTTTATTTTTAAATTTTATTTTTTAAAATTTTGAAATTTAATTTTATTTATGTTTTTATACAGCAGGTTATTATTAGTTATGTATTTTATGCATATACATGTATACAGGTCAATCCCAATCTCCCAACTCATCCCACCACCACCACCCCATGGCTTCCCACACTTGGTGTCCATACGTTTGTTCTCTACCTCTGTGTCTCTATTTCTTCCCTGCAAACCAGTTCATCTGTACCATTTTTTTAGGTTCCACATATATGCATTAATATACAATATTTGTTTTCCTCTTTCTGACTTACTTCACTCTGTATGACAGTCTCTCGATCCATCGATGTCTCTACAAATGACCCAGTTTCATTCCTTTTTATGGCCGAGTAATATTCCATTTTATATATGTACCACATCTTTATCCATTCATCTGTCTGTGGGCATTTAGGTTGCTTCCATTACCTGGCTATTGTAAATAGTGCTGCAACGAACATTGTGGTGAATGTGCCTTTTTGAAATACGGTTTTCTCTGGTATATGCCCAGAAGTGGGATTGCTGGATCACGTGGTAATTCTATTTCTAATTTTTTTAAGGAAACTCCATACTGTTCTCCATAGTGACTGTATCAATTTACATTCCCACCAATAGTGGAAGAGGGCTCCTTTTGTCCACACCCTCCCCAGAATTGGTTGTTTGTAGATTTTCTGATGATGCCGATTCTAACAGGTGTGAGGTGAAACCTCATTGTAGTTTTGATTTGCATTTCTCTAATAATTAGTGCTGTTGAGCAGCTTTTCATGTGCTTCTTGGCCATCTCTGTGTCTCCTTTGAACAAACGTCTCTTTAGATCTTCTGCCCATTTTTTTTGGGGTTGCTTGTTTTTTTAATATTAAGCTGCATGAGCTGTTTATATATATTGGAGATTAAACCTCTGTCCATTGATTCGTCTGCAACGATTTTCGCCCATTCTGAGGGATGCCATTTTCCATTCCTGTTTTTTTTAACAAAAAAGGAAAGAAAGGAAAAGAAGCAGAACACTAATGTGCCTAAAATATGCCTTTTGAAACGGTCGTTTTGAAATATGGACGTCCTTTGAATTTTTTGGTCGATATGTGACCCCAGGATTTGTTTTCAGGGCAGGTGTCATTTACAGGCCTGCAATGATTTTGAATATCAACTGATAATTAGCGTTGGGATTAAAGCTGCTGTTGTGTGAAACGGCCAGAAGGTGGCAGCAGTTCACCCTTACCAAATCTGGTTACTAGGGCAAGAGAGCCTCAGTGGAAGTGGTGTTCTAGATTGGAGTTTAGAATGGAATGTGCCAGGAGAAAGCCCCTCACGTTTGTCTCACTACTTCTTGTTCGTGTTTTTAATTTATTTTTTTATTTTTTATTACAGCAAGTTTGATTACAATGTTTGGCTTGCTGTAGGGGTGGAAGATGTGGTTCTTTTACACATATACAGATGACTGTTCTTCCTGGGATCCTTTTCCCATGTACGTTATGACAGAATGTTGAGTAGTCCTCTCTTGGTATTCTGTAGGTCTTTGGTGATTATATATGTCACCTGTGTTTGTATATGTCTGTTAATCCCGATATCGTAATGAAACCAATCCTCACACCTTTCCATTGGTGAACCATAAGTTTGTTTAATGAATCTGTGATTTCCCTTCTCTGTGGAAATATCTGCCCTGGTATCCATTTTTAGGTAACACCTATAAGTGTTATGATATGTGTCTTTCACTTTCTGACTTACTACAAGTCACGTGATTACTTCTAGACTCATCTACGGTGCTGCAAATGGCATTGTGTCCTTTTTTTCCTTGGCTTCTCTTCTGCCTTAGCGGGGTCCATTTTCAACAATGTGATTCCCTGAGGGTTGTGGATTAGCTGACCTGGGCAGCCTTACCCTGCCGGCCCGCCCTCCCCAGGTGTGCCTCTTTGAGGTCAATATAAGCAGCGCTCCAGGCAGCAAGAGCCCCTGAATCTGTGCCTGACTCCATATTCTCTGCCCCGTCAGCAGTCTCGGGGCTGTGCTGGTGGGAGGGTGTGAGGGGCCACAGCTTTGTGGGTGGCCCGGTGTGAGTGGGGTTCTGCTGGCCTTTCTGCAGGAGTTGCCAGGCTGCCGCCTGTAAAGAAGAGGATGTGTCACCCATACATTCCGCTGGAATTTCTCTCCGGACAGAGGTGAGGAAGGAAAAAAGCAGTGGGGGCCGGGACAGGAGGGGTATCTCAGGCAGGGCAATGGAAAGCTTCTGGAAGAGCGCCCGGCGCCAGGACCACCCTGGCTGGCCTGCAGGCACCAAGTTGGCCTGCGTGCTGTCGCTGGTGTGGCTCCACGGTCCTTCCTCTAGGCTTTCAAGCCCTTGTACATATTCAGGTGTTTTACCTGGAAAGGGTGGGAACAGTTCAGCAGCAGCTGGCCTGGGGCTCAGCTCACGTTTACTCACAGATGCCTCGGCACGGTCCCCCAGTTTTGCAATGAGGACGCTCCTTGGGTGGGGGGTGGGTTGCTGGCTGTATGGGAGATGGTTCCCCACCTCTGACCAATTTCAGAATTGTTTACCGCTGGAGCAAGTGCCGTGATAGGGTTTTCCTCTGTATAACTCGTGGGTTCACTTTTTTTTTCTTTTATGGTTCAAGTTAGACTTTATTCCTCTTTTATGTATTTATAAATATAAGCATGGAAATAATTCATTCCTATAAATACATCTGTGTGACGGGAATAATTTTTTCTGTTTTATTTTTAAATTTTATTTTTTAAAATTTTGAAATTTAATTTTATTTATGTTTTTATACAGCAGGTTATTATTAGTTATGTATTTTATGCATATACATGTATACAGGTCAATCCCAATCTCCCAACTCATCCCACCACCACCACCCCATGGCTTCCCACACTTGGTGTCCATACGTTTGTTCTCTACCTCTGTGTCTCTATTTCTTCCCTGCAAACCAGTTCATCTGTACCATTTTTTTAGGTTCCACCTATATGCATTAATATACAATATTTGTTTTCCTCTTTCTGACTTACTTCACTCTGTATGACAGTCTCTCGATCCATCGATGTCTCTACAAATGACCCAGTTTCATTCCTTTTTATGACCGAGTAATATTCCATTTTATATATGTACCACATCTTTATCCATTCATCTGTCTGTGGGCATTTAGGTTGCTTCCATTACCTGGCTATTGTAAATAGTGCTGCAACGAACATTGTGGTGAATGTGCCTTTTTGAAATACGGTTTTCTCTGGTATATGCCCAGAAGTGGGATTGCTGGATCAGATGGTAATTCTATTTCTAATTTTTTTAAGGAAACTCCATACTGTTCTCCATAGTGACTGTATCAATTTACATTCCCACCAATAGTGGAAGAGGGCTCCTTTTGTCCACACCCTCCCCAGAATTGGTTGTTTGTAGATTTTCTGATGATGCCGAATCTAACATGTGTGAGGTGAAACCTCATTGTAGTTTTGATTTGCATTTCTCTAATTATTAGTGCTGTTGAGCAGCTTTTCATGTGCTTCTTGGCCATCTCTTTGTCTCCTTTGAACAAACGTCTCTTTAGATCTTCTGCCCATTTTTTTTGGGTTGCTTGTTTTTTTAATATTAAGCTGCATGAGCTGTTTATATATATTTGAGATTAAACCTCTGTCCATTGATTCGTCTGCAACGATTTTCGCCCATTCTGAGGGATGCCTTTTTCCATTCCCGTGTTTTTTAAAAAAAAAGGAAAGAAAGGAAAAGAAGCAGAACACTAATGTGCGTAAAATATGCCTTTTGAAATGGTCGTTTTGAAATATGGACGTCCTTTGAATATTTTGGTCGATATGTGACCCCAGGATTTGTTTTCAGGGCAGGTGTCATTTACAGACCTGCAATGATTTTGAATATCAACTGACCATTAGCGTTGGGATTAAAGCTGCTGTTGTGTGAAACGGCCACAAGGTGGCAGCAGTTCACCCTTACCAAATCTGGTTACTAGGGCAAGGGAGCCTCAGTGGAAGTTGTGTTCTAGATTGGAGTTTAGAATGGAATGTGCCAGGAGAAAGCCCCTCACGTTTGTCTCACTACTTCTTGTTCGTGTTTTTAATTTAATTTTTTATTTTTTATTACAGCAAGTTTGATTACAATGTTTGGCTTGTTGTAGGTGTGGAAGATGTGGTTCTTTTACTCATATACACATGTCTGTTCTTCCTGGGATCCTTTTCCCATGTACGTTATGACAGAATGTTGAGTAGTCCTCTCTTGGTATTCTGTAGGTCTTTGGTGATTATATATGTCACCTGTGTTTGTATATGTCTGTTAACCCCGATATCGTAATGAAACCAATCCTCACACCTTTCCATTGGTGAACCATAAGTTTGTTTAATGAATCTGTGATTGCCCTTCTCCGTGGAAATATCTGCCCTGGTACCCATTTTTAGGTAACACCTATAAGTGATATGATATGATATGTGTCTTTCAATTTCTGACTTACTACAAGTCAGGTGATTACTTCTAGACTCATCTACGGTGCTGCAAATGGCATTGTGTCCTTTTTTCCCTTGGCTTCTCTTCTGCCTTAGCGGGATCCATTTTCAACAATGTGATTCGCTGAGGGTTGTGGATTAGCTGACCTGGGCAGCCTTACCCTGCCGGCCCGCCCTCCCCAGGTGTGCCTCGTTGAGGTCAATATAAACAGCGCTCCAGGCAGCAAGAGCCCCTGAATCTGTGCCTGACTCCATATTCTCTGCCCCGTCAGCAGTCTCGGGGCTGTGCTGTTGGGAGGGAGTGAGGGGCCACAGCTTTGTGGGTGGCCCGGTGTGAGTGGGGTTCTGCTGGCCTTTCTGCAGGAGTTGCCAGGCTGCCGCCTGTAAAGAAGAGGTTGTGTCACCCATACCTTCCGCTGGAATTTCTCTCCGGACAGAGGTGAGGAAGGAAAAAAGCAGTGGGGGCCGGGACAGGAGGGGTATCTCAGGTAGGGCAATGGAAAGCTTCTGGAAGAGCGCCCGGGGACAGGACCACCCTGGCTGGCCTGCAGGCACCAAGTTGGCCTGCGTGCTGTCGCTGGTGTGGCTCCACGGTCCTTCCTCTAGGCTTTCAAGCCCTTGTACATATTCAGGTGTTTTACCTGGAAAGGGAGCGAACAGTTCTGCAGCAGCTGGCCTGGGGCTCCTCTCACGTTTACTCACAGATGCCTCGGCACAGTCCCCCAGCGTTGCAATTTTGACGCTCCTTGCATGGGGGGTGGGTTGATGGCTGTATGGGAGATGGTTCCCCACCTCTGACCAATTTCAGAATTGTTTACCACTGGAGCAAGTGCCCTGATAGGGTTTTCCTCTGTATAACTCGTGGGTTCAGGTTTTTTTTTCTTTTATGGTTCAAGGTAGATTTTATTCCTCTTTTATGTATTTATAGATACAAGCATGGAAATAATTCATTCCTATAAATACATTTGTGTGACGGGAAAAACTTTTTTCTGTTTTATTTTTAAATTTTATTTTTTAAAATTTTGAAATTTAATTTTATTTATATTTTTTTATACAGCACGTTATTATTAGTTATGTATTTTATGCATATACATGTACACAGGTCAATCCCAAACTCCCAACTCATCCCACAACCACCACCCCATGGCTTCCCACACTTGGTGTCCATACGTTTGTTCTCTACCTCTGTGTCTCTATTTCTTCCCTGCAAACCAGTTCATCTGTACCATTTTTTAGGTTCCACATATATGCATTAATATACAATATTTGTTTTCCTCTTTCTGACTTACTTCACTCTGTATGACAGTCTCTCGATACATCGATGTCTCTACAAATGACCCAGTTTCATTCCTTTTTATGGCCGAGTAATATTCCATTTCATATATGTACCACATCTTTATCCATTCATCTGTCTGTGGGCATTTAGGTTGCTTCCATTACCTGGCTATTGTAAATAGTGCTGCAATGAACATTGTGTTGAATGTGCCTTTTTGATTTACGGTTTTCTCTGGGTATATGCCCAGAAGTGGGATTGCTGGATCAGATGGTAATTCTATTTCTAGTTTTTTTAAGGAAACTCCATACTGTTCTCCATAGTGACTGTATCTATTTACATTCCCACCAATAGTGGAAGAGGGCTCCTTTTGTCCACACCCTCCCCAGAATTGGTTGTTTGTAGATTTTCTGATGATGCCGATTTTAACAGGTGTGAGGTGATACCTCATTGTAGTTTTGATTTGCATTTCTCTAATAATTAGTGCTGTTGAGCAGCTTTTCATGTGCGTCTTGGCCATCTCTGTGTCTTCTTTGAAGAAACGTCTCTTTAGATCTGCCCATTTTTGTATTGGGTTGTTTGTTTTTTTAATATTAAGCTGCATGAGTTTTTTATATATATTGGAGATTAAACCTCTGTCCATTGATTCGTCTGCAACGATTTTTGCCCATTCTGAGGGATGCCTTTTTCCATTCCCGTGTTTTTTACCAAAAAAGGAAAGAAAGGAAAAGAAGCAGAACACTAATGTGCGTAAAATATGCCTTTTGAAATGGTCGTTTTGAAATATGGACGTCCTTTGAATTTTTTGGTCGATATGTGACCCCAGGATTTGTTTTCAGGGAAGGTGTCATTTACAGGCCTGCAATGATTTTGTATATCAACTGACCATTATTGTTGGGATTAAAGCTGCTGTTGTGTGAAACGGCCACAAGGTGGCAGCAGTTCTCCCTTACCAAATCTGGTTACTAGGGCAAGGGAGCCTCAGTGGAAGTGGTGTTCTAGATTGGAATTTAGAATGGAACGTGCCAGGAGAAAGCCCCTCACGTTTGTCTCACTACTTCTTGTTCGTGTTTTTAATTTAATTTTTTATTTTTTATTACAGCAACTTTGATTACAGTGTTTGGCTTCTTGTAGGTGTCGAAGATGTGGTTCTTTTACACATATACAGATGACTGTTCTTCCTGGCATCCTTTTCCCATGTACGTTAAGACAGAATGTTGAGTAGTCCTCTCTTGGTATTCTGTAGGTCTTTGGTGATTATATATGGCACCTGTGTTTGTATATGTCTGTTAACCCCGATATCGTAATGAAACCAATCCTCACACCTTTCCATTGGTGAACCATAAGTTTGTTTAATCAATCTGTGATTGCCCTTCTCCGTGGAAATATCTGCCCTGGTATCCATTTTTAGGTAACACCTATAAGTGATATGATATGTGTCTTTCACTTTCTGACTTACTACAAGTCACGTGATTACTTCTAGACTCATCTACGGTGCTGCAAATGGCATTGTGTCCTTTTTTCCTTGGCTTCTCTTCTGCCTTAGCGGGGTCCATTTTCAACAATGTGATTCCCTGAGGGTTGTGGATTAGCTGACCTGGGCAGCCTTACCCTGCCGGCCCGCCCTCCCCAGGTGTGCCTCGTTGAGGTCAATATAAACAGCGCTCCAGGCAGCAAGAGCCCCTGAATCTGTGCCTGACTCCATATTCTCTGCCCCGTCAGCAGTCTCGGGGCTGTGCTGGTGGGAGGGTGTGAGGGGCCACAGCTTTGTGGGTGGCCCGGTGTGAGTGGGGTTCTGCTGGCCTTTCTGCAGGAGTTGCCAGGCTGCCGCTTGTAAAGAAGAGGATGTGTCACCCATACCTTCCGCTGGAGTTTCTCTCCGGACAGAGGTGAGGAAGGAAAAAAGCAGTGGGGGCCGGGACAGGAGGGGTATCTCAGGCAGGGCAATGGAAAGCTTCTGGAAGAGCGCCCGGTGCCAGGACCACCCTGGCTGGCCTGCAGGCACCAAGTTGGCCTGCGTGCTGTCGCTTGTGTGGCTCCACGGTCCTTCCTCTAGGCTTTCAAGCCCTTGTACATATTGAGGTGTTTTACCTGGAAAGGGTGGGAACAGTTCAGCAGCAGCTGGCCTGGGGCTCAGCTCACGTTTACTCACAGATGCCTCGGCACGGTCCCCCAGCTTTGCAATGAGGACGCTCCTTGCGTGGGGGGTGGGTTGCTGGCTGTATGGGAGATGGTTCCCCACCTCTGACCAATTTCAGAATTGTTTACCGCTGGAGCAAGTGCCGTGATAGGGTTTTCCTCTGTATATCTCGTGGGTTCACTTTTTTTTTCTTTTATCGTTCAAGTTAGATTTTATTCCTCTTTTATGTATTTATAAATATAAGCATGGAAATAATTCATCCCTATAAATACATCTGTGTGACGGGAAGAATTTTTTCTGTTTTATTTTTAAATTTTATTTTTTAAAATTTTGAAATTTAATTTTATTTATGTTTTTATACAGCAGGTTATTATTAGTTATGTATTTTATGCATATACATGTATACAGGTCAATCCCAATCTCCCAACTCATCCCACCACCACCACCCCATGGATTCCCACACTTGGTGTCCATACGTTTGTTCTCTACCTCTGTGTCTCTATTTCTTCCCTGCAAACCAGTTCATCTGTACCATTTTTTTAGGTTCCACCTATATGCATTAATATACAATATTTGTTTTCCTCTTTCTGACTTACTTCACTCTGTATGACAGTCTCTCGATCCATCGATGTCTCTACAAATGACCCAGTTTCATTCCTTTTTATGACCGAGTAATATTCCATTTTATATATGTACCACATCTTTATCCATTCATCTGTCTGTGGGCATTTAGGTTGCTTCCATTACCTGGCTATTGTAAATAGTGCTGCAACGAACATTGTGGTGAATGTGCCTTTTTGAAATACGGTTTTCTCTGGTATATGCCCAGAAGTGGGATTGCTGGATCAGATGGTAATTCTATTTCTAATTTTTTTAAGGAAACTCCATACTGTTCTCCATAGTGACTGTATCAATTTACATTCCCACCAATAGTGGAAGAGGGCTCCTTTTGTCCACACCCTCCCCAGAATTGGTTGTTTGTAGATTTTCTGATGATGCCGAATCTAACATGTGTGAGGTGAAACCTCATTGTAGTTTTGATTTGCATTTCTCTAATTATTAGTGCTGTTGAGCAGCTTTTCATGTGCTTCTTGGCCATCTCTTTGTCTCCTTTGAACAAACGTCTCTTTAGATCTTCTGCCCATTTTTTTTGGGTTGCTTGTTTTTTTAATATTAAGCTGCATGAGCTGTTTATATATATTTGAGATTAAACCTCTGTCCATTGATTCGTCTGCAACGATTTTCGCCCATTCTGAGGGATGCCTTTTTCCATTCCCGTGTTTTTTAAAAAAAAAGGAAAGAAAGGAAAAGAAGCAGAACACTAATGTGCGTAAAATATGCCTTTTGAAATGGTCGTTTTGAAATATGGACGTCCTTTGAATATTTTGGTCGATATGTGACCCCAGGATTTGTTTTCAGGGCAGGTGTCATTTACAGACCTGCAATGATTTTGAATATCAACTGACCATTAGCGTTGGGATTAAAGCTGCTGTTGTGTGAAACGGCCACAAGGTGGCAGCAGTTCACCCTTACCAAATCTGGTTACTAGGGCAAGGGAGCCTCAGTGGAAGTTGTGTTCTAGATTGGAGTTTAGAATGGAATGTGCCAGGAGAAAGCCCCTCACGTTTGTCTCACTACTTCTTGTTCGTGTTTTTAATTTAATTTTTTATTTTTTATTACAGCAAGTTTGATTACAATGTTTGGCTTGTTGTAGGTGTGGAAGATGTGGTTCTTTTACTCATATACACATGTCTGTTCTTCCTGGGATCCTTTTCCCATGTACGTTATGACAGAATGTTGAGTAGTCCTCTCTTGGTATTCTGTAGGTCTTTGGTGATTATATATGTCACCTGTGTTTGTATATGTCTGTTAACCCCGATATCGTAATGAAACCAATCCTCACACCTTTCCATTGGTGAACCATAAGTTTGTTTAATGAATCTGTGATTGCCCTTCTCCGTGGAAATATCTGCCCTGGTACCCATTTTTAGGTAACACCTATAAGTGATATGATATGATATGTGTCTTTCAATTTCTGACTTACTACAAGTCAGGTGATTACTTCTAGACTCATCTACGGTGCTGCAAATGGCATTGTGTCCTTTTTTCCCTTGGCTTCTCTTCTGCCTTAGCGGGATCGATTTTCAACAATGTGATTCGCTGAGGGTTGTGGATTAGCTGACCTGGGCAGCCTTACCCTGCCGGCCCGCCCTCCCCAGGTGTGCCTCGTTGAGGTCAATATAAACAGCGCTCCAGGCAGCAAGAGCCCCTGAATCTGTGCCTGACTCCATATTCTCTGCCCCGTCAGCAGTCTCGGGGCTGTGCTGTTGGGAGGGAGTGAGGGGCCACAGCTTTGTGGGTGGCCCGGTGTGAGTGGGGTTCTGCTGGCCTTTCTGCAGGAGTTGCCAGGCTGCCGCCTGTAAAGAAGAGGTTGTGTCACCCATACCTTCCGCTGGAATTTCTCTCCGGACAGAGGTGAGGAAGGAAAAAAGCAGTGGGGGCCGGGACAGGAGGGGTATCTCAGGTAGGGCAATGGAAAGCTTCTGGAAGAGCGCCCGGGGACAGGACCACCCTGGCTGGCCTGCAGGCACCAAGTTGGCCTGCGTGCTGTCGCTGGTGTGGCTCCACGGTCCTTCCTCTAGGCTTTCAAGCCCTTGTACATATTCAGGTGTTTTACCTGGAAAGGGAGCGAACAGTTCTGCAGCAGCTGGCCTGGGGCTCATCTCACGTTTACTCACAGATGCCTCGGCACAGTCCCCCAGCGTTGCAATTTTGACGCTCCTTGCATGGGGGGTGGGTTGATGGCTGTATGGGAGATGGTTCCCCACCTCTGACCAATTTCAGAATTGTTTACCACTGGAGCAAGTGCCCTGATAGGGTTTTCCTCTGTATAACTCGTGGGTTCAGGTTTTTTTTTCTTTTATGGTTCAAGGTAGATTTTATTCCTCTTTTATGTATTTATAGATACAAGCATGGAAATAATTCATTCCTATAAATACATTTGTGTGACGGGAAAAACTTTTTTCTGTTTTATTTTTAAATTTTATTTTTTAAAATTTTGAAATTTAATTTTATTTATATTTTTTTATACAGCACGTTATTATTAGTTATGTATTTTATGCATATACATGTACACAGGTCAATCCCAAACTCCCAACTCATCCCACAACCACCACCCCATGGCTTCCCACACTTGGTGTCCATACGTTTGTTCTCTACCTCTGTGTCTCTATTTCTTCCCTGCAAACCAGTTCATCTGTACCATTTTTTAGGTTCCACATATATGCATTAATATACAATATTTGTTTTCCTCTTTCTGACTTACTTCACTCTGTATGACAGTCTCTCGATACATCGATGTCTCTACAAATGACCCAGTTTCATTCCTTTTTATGGCCGAGTAATATTCCATTTCATATATGTACCACATCTTTATCCATTCATCTGTCTGTGGGCATTTAGGTTGCTTCCATTACCTGGCTATTGTAAATAGTGCTGCAATGAACATTGTGTTGAATGTGCCTTTTTGATTTACGGTTTTCTCTGGGTATATGCCCAGAAGTGGGATTGCTGGATCAGATGGTAATTCTATTTCTAGTTTTTTTAAGGAAACTCCATACTGTTCTCCATAGTGACTGTATCTATTTACATTCCCACCAATAGTGGAAGAGGGCTCCTTTTGTCCACACCCTCCCCAGAATTGGTTGTTTGTAGATTTTCTGATGATGCCGATTTTAACAGGTGTGAGGTGATACCTCATTGTAGTTTTGATTTGCATTTCTCTAATAATTAGTGCTGTTGAGCAGCTTTTCATGTGCGTCTTGGCCATCTCTGTGTCTTCTTTGAAGAAACGTCTCTTTAGATCTGCCCATTTTTGTATTGGGTTGTTTGTTTTTTTAATATTAAGCTGCATGAGTTGTTTATATATATTGGAGATTAAACCTCTGTCCATTGATTCGTCTGCAACGATTTTTGCCCATTCTGAGGGATGCCTTTTTCCATTCCCGTGTTTTTTACCAAAAAAGGAAAGAAAGGAAAAGAAGCAGAACACTAATGTGCGTAAAATATGCCTTTTGAAATGGTCGTTTTGAAATATGGACGTCCTTTGAATTTTTTGGTCGATATGTGACCCCAGGATTTGTTTTCAGGGAAGGTGTCATTTACAGGCCTGCAATGATTTTGTATATCAACTGACCATTATTGTTGGGATTAAAGCTGCTGTTGTGTGAAACGGCCACAAGGTGGCAGCAGTTCTCCCTTACCAAATCTGGTTACTAGGGCAAGGGAGCCTCAGTGGAAGTGGTGTTCTAGATTGGAATTTAGAATGGAACGTGCCAGGAGAAAGCCCCTCACGTTTGTCTCACTACTTCTTGTTCGTGTTTTTAATTTAATTTTTTATTTTTTATTACAGCAACTTTGATTACAGTGTTTGGCTTCTTGTAGGTGTCGAAGATGTGGTTCTTTTACACATATACAGATGACTGTTCTTCCTGGCATCCTTTTCCCATGTACGTTAAGACAGAATGTTGAGTAGTCCTCTCTTGGTATTCTGTAGGTCTTTGGTGATTATATATGGCACCTGTGTTTGTATATGTCTGTTAACCCCGATATCGTAATGAAACCAATCCTCACACCTTTCCATTGGTGAACCATAAGTTTGTTTAATCAATCTGTGATTGCCCTTCTCCGTGGAAATATCTGCCCTGGTATCCATTTTTAGGTAACACCTATAAGTGATATGATATGTGTCTTTCACTTTCTGACTTACTACAAGTCACGTGATTACTTCTAGACTCATCTACGGTGCTGCAAATGGCATTGTGTCCTTTTTTCCTTGGCTTCTCTTCTGCCTTAGCGGGGTCCATTTTCAACAATGTGATTCCCTGAGGGTTGTGGATTAGCTGACCTGGGCAGCCTTACCCTGCCGGCCCGCCCTCCCCAGGTGTGCCTCGTTGAGGTCAATATAAACAGCGCTCCAGGCAGCAAGAGCCCCTGAATCTGTGCCTGACTCCATATTCTCTGCCCTGTCAGCAGTCTCGGGGCTGTGCTGGTGGGAGGGTGTGAGGGGCCACAGCTTTGTGGGTGGCCCGGTGTGAGTGGGGTTCTGCTGGCCTTTCTGCAGGAGTTGCCAGGCTGCCGCCTGTAAAGAAGAGGATGTGTCACCCATACCTTCCGCTGGAGTTTCTCTCCGGACAGAGGTGAGGAAGGAAAAAAGCAGTGGGGGCCGGGACAGGAGGGGTATCTCAGGCAGGGCAATGGAAAGCTTCTGGAAGAGCGCCCGGTGCCAGGACCACCCTGGCTGGCCTGCAGGCACCAAGTTGGCCTGCGTGCTGTCGCTTGTGTGGCTCCACGGTCCTTCCTCTAGGCTTTCAAGCCCTTGTACATATTGAGGTGTTTTACCTGGAAAGGGTGGGAACAGTTCAGCAGCAGCTGGCCTGGGGCTCAGCTCACGTTTACTCACAGATGCCTCGGCACGGTCCCCCAGCTTTGCAATGAGGACGCTCCTTGCGTGGGGGGTGGGTTGCTGGCTGTATGGGAGATGGTTCCCCACCTCTGACCAATTTCAGAATTGTTTACCGCTGGAGCAAGTGCCGTGATAGGGTTTTCCTCTGTATATCTCGTGGGTTCACTTTTTTTTTCTTTTATCGTTCAAGTTAGATTTTATTCCTCTTTTATGTATTTATAAATATAAGCATGGAAATAATTCATTCCTATAAATACATCTGTGTGACGGGAAGAATTTTTTCTGTTTTATTTTTAAATTTTATTTTTTAAAATTTTGAAATTTAATTTTATTTATGTTTTTATACAGCAGGTTATTATTAGTTATGTATTTTATGCATATACATGTATACAGGTCAATCCCAATCTCCCAACTCATCCCACCACCACCACCCCATGGCTTCCCACACTTGGTGTCCATACGTTTGTTCTCTACCTCTGTGTCTCTATTTCTTCCCTGCAAACCAGTTCATCTGTACCATTTTTTTAGGTTCCACATATATGCATTAATATACAATATTTGTTTTCCTCTTTCTGACTTACTTCACTCTGTATGACAGTCTCTCGATCCATCGATGTCTCTACAAATGACCCAGTTTCATTCCTTTTTATGGCCGAGTAATATTCCATTTTATATATGTACCACATCTTTATCCATTCATCTGTCTGTGGGCATTTAGGTTGCTTCCATTACCTGGCTATTGTAAATAGTGCTGCAACGAACATTGTGGTGAATGTGCCTTTTTGAAATACGGTTTTCTCTGGTATATGCCCAGAAGTGGGATTGCTGGATCACGTGGTAATTCTATTTCTAATTTTTTTAAGGAAACTCCATACTGTTCTCCATAGTGACTGTATCAATTTACATTCCCACCAATAGTGGAAGAGGGCTCCTTTTGTCCACACCCTCCCCAGAATTGGTTGTTTGTAGATTTTCTGATGATGCCGATTCTAACAGGTGTGAGGTGAAACCTCATTGTAGTTTTGATTTGCATTTCTCTAATAATTAGTGCTGTTGAGCAGCTTTTCATGTGCTTCTTGGCCATCTCTGTGTCTCCTTTGAACAAACGTCTCTTTAGATCTTCTGCCCATTTTTTTTTGGGTTGCTTGTTTTTTTAATATTAAGCTGCATGAGCTGTTTATATATATTGGAGATTAAACCTCTGTCCATTGATTCGTCTGCAACGATTTTCGCCCATTCTGAGGGATGCCATTTTCCATTCCTGTTTTTTTTAACAAAAAAGGAAAGAAAGGAAAAGAAGCAGAACACTAATGTGCCTAAAATATGCCTTTTGAAACGGTCGTTTTGAAATATGGACGTCCTTTGAATTTTTTGGTCGATATGTGACCCCAGGATTTGTTTTCAGGGCAGGTGTCATTTACAGGCCTGCAATGATTTTGAATATCAACTGATAATTAGCTTTGGGATTAAAGCTGCTGTTGTGTGAAACGGCCAGAAGGTGGCAGCAGTTCACCCTTACCAAATCTGGTTACTAGGGCAAGAGAGCCTCAGTGGAAGTGGTGTTCTAGATTGGAGTTTAGAATGGAATGTGCCAGGAGAAAGCCCCTCACGTTTGTCTCACTACTTCTTGTTCGTGTTTTTAATTTATTTTTTTATTTTTTATTACAGCAAGTTTGATTACAATGTTTGGCTTGCTGTAGGGGTGGAAGATGTGGTTCTTTTACACATATACAGATGACTGTTCTTCCTGGGATCCTTTTCCCATGTACGTTATGACAGAATGTTGAGTAGTCCTCTCTTGGTATTCTGTAGGTCTTTGGTGATTATATATGTCACCTGTGTTTGTATATGTCTGTTAATCCCGATATCGTAATGAAACCAATCCTCACACCTTTCCATTGGTGAACCATAAGTTTGTTTAATGAATCTGTGATTTCCCTTCTCTGTGGAAATATCTGCCCTGGTATCCATTTTTAGGTAACACCTATAAGTGTTATGATATGTGTCTTTCACTTTCTGACTTACTACAAGTCACGTGATTACTTCTAGACTCATCTACGGTGCTGCAAATGGCATTGTGTCCTTTTTTTCCTTGGCTTCTCTTCTGCCTTAGCGGGGTCCATTTTCAACAATGTGATTCCCTGAGGGTTGTGGATTAGCTGACCTGGGCAGCCTTACCCTGCCGGCCCGCCCTCCCCAGGTGTGCCTCTTTGAGGTCAATATAAGCAGCGATCCAGGCAGCAAGAGCCCCTGAATCTGTGCCTGACTCCATATTCTCTGCCCCGTCAGCAGTCTCGGGGCTGTGCTGGTGGGAGGGTGTGAGGGGCCACAGCTTTGTGGGTGGCCCGGTGTGAGTGGGGTTCTGCTGGCCTTTCTGCAGGAGTTGCCAGGCTGCCGCCTGTAAAGAAGAGGATGTGTCACCCATACCTTCCGCTGGAGTTTCTCTCCGGACAGAGGTGAGGAAGGAAAAAAGCAGTGGGGGCCGGGACAGGAGGGGTATCTCAGGCAGGGCAATGGAAAGCTTCTGGAAGAGCGCCCGGCGCCAGGACCACCCTGGCTGGCCTGCAGGCACCAAGTTGGCCTGCGTGCTGTCGCTTGTGTGGCTCCACGGTCCTTCCTCTAGGCTTTCAAGCCCTTGTACATATTCAGGTGTTTTACCTGGAAAGGGTGGGAACAGTTCAACAGCAGCTGGCCTGGGGCTCAGCTCACGTTTACTCACAGATGCCTCGGCACGGTCCCCCAGTTTTGCAATGAGGACGCTCCTTGGGTGGGGGGTGGGTTGCTGGCTGTATGGGAGATGGTTCCCCACCTCTGACCAATTTCAGAATTGTTTACCGCTGGAGCAAGTGCCGTGATAGGGTTTTCCTCTGTATAACTCGTGGGTTCACTTTTTTTTTCTTTTATGGTTCAAGTTAGACTTTATTCCTCTTTTATGTATTTATAAATATAAGCATGGAAATAATTCATTCCTATAAATACATCTGTGTGACGGGAATAATTTTTTCTGTTTTATTTTTAAATTTTATTTTTTAAAATTTTGAAATTTAATTTTATTTATGTTTTTATACAGCAGGTTATTATTAGTTATGTATTTTATGCATATACATGTATACAGGTCAATCCCAATCTCCCAACTCATCCCACCACCACCACCCCATGGCTTCCCACACTTGGTGTCCATACGTTTGTTCTCTACCTCTGTGTCTCTATTTCTTCCCTGCAAACCAGTTCATCTGTACCATTTTTTTAGGTTCCACCTATATGCATTAATATACAATATTTGTTTTCCTCTTTCTGACTTACTTCACTCTGTATGACAGTCTCTCGATCCATCGATGTCTCTACAAATGACCCAGTTTCATTCCTTTTTATGACCGAGTAATATTCCATTTTATATATGTACCACATCTTTATCCATTCATCTGTCTGTGGGCATTTAGGTTGCTTCCATTACCTGGCTATTGTAAATAGTGCTGCAACGAACATTGTGGTGAATGTGCCTTTTTGAAATACGGTTTTCTCTGGTATATGCCCAGAAGTGGGATTGCTGGATCAGATGGTAATTCTATTTCTAATTTTTTTAAGGAAACTCCATACTGTTCTCCATAGTGACTGTATCAATTTACATTCCCACCAATAGTGGAAGAGGGCTCCTTTTGTCCACACCCTCCCCAGAATTGGTTGTTTGTAGATTTTCTGATGATGCCGAATCTAACATGTGTGAGGTGAAACCTCATTGTAGTTTTGATTTGCATTTCTCTAATTATTAGTGCTGTTGAGCAGCTTTTCATGTGCTTCTTGGCCATCTCTTTGTCTCCTTTGAACAAACGTCTCTTTAGATCTTCTGCCCATTTTTTTTGGGTTGCTTGTTTTTTTAATATTAAGCTGCATGAGCTGTTTATATATATTTGAGATTAAACCTCTGTCCATTGATTCGTCTGCAACGATTTTCGCCCATTCTGAGGGATGCCTTTTTCCATTCCCGTGTTTTTTAAAAAAAAAGGAAAGAAAGGAAAAGAAGCAGAACACTAATGTGCGTAAAATATGCCTTTTGAAATGGTCGTTTTGAAATATGGACGTCCTTTGAATATTTTGGTCGATATGTGACCCCAGGATTTGTTTTCAGGGCAGGTGTCATTTACAGACCTGCAATGATTTTGAATATCAACTGACCATTAGCGTTGGGATTAAAGCTGCTGTTGTGTGAAACGGCCACAAGGTGGCAGCAGTTCACCCTTACCAAATCTGGTTACTAGGGCAAGGGAGCCTCAGTGGAAGTTGTGTTCTAGATTGGAGTTTAGAATGGAATGTGCCAGGAGAAAGCCCCTCACGTTTGTCTCACTACTTCTTGTTCGTGTTTTTAATTTAATTTTTTATTTTTTATTACAGCAAGTTTGATTACAATGTTTGGCTTGTTGTAGGTGTGGAAGATGTGGTTCTTTTACTCATATACACATGTCTGTTCTTCCTGGGATCCTTTTCCCATGTACGTTATGACAGAATGTTGAGTAGTCCTCTCTTGGTATTCTGTAGGTCTTTGGTGATTATATATGTCACCTGTGTTTGTATATGTCTGTTAACCCCGATATCGTAATGAAACCAATCCTCACACCTTTCCATTGGTGAACCATAAGTTTGTTTAATGAATCTGTGATTGCCCTTCTCCGTGGAAATATCTGCCCTGGTACCCATTTTTAGGTAACACCTATAAGTGATATGATATGATATGTGTCTTTCAATTTCTGACTTACTACAAGTCAGGTGATTACTTCTAGACTCATCTACGGTGCTGCAAATGGCATTGTGTCCTTTTTTCCCTTGGCTTCTCTTCTGCCTTAGCGGGATCGATTTTCAACAATGTGATTCGCTGAGGGTTGTGGATTAGCTGACCTGGGCAGCCTTACCCTGCCGGCCCGCCCTCCCCAGGTGTGCCTCGTTGAGGTCAATATAAACAGCGCTCCAGGCAGCAAGAGCCCCTGAATCTGTGCCTGACTCCATATTCTCTGCCCCGTCAGCAGTCTCGGGGCTGTGCTGTTGGGAGGGAGTGAGGGGCCACAGCTTTGTGGGTGGCCCGGTGTGAGTGGGGTTCTGCTGGCCTTTCTGCAGGAGTTGCCAGGCTGCCGCCTGTAAAGAAGAGGTTGTGTCACCCATACCTTCCGCTGGAATTTCTCTCCGGACAGAGGTGAGGAAGGAAAAAAGCAGTGGGGGCCGGGACAGGAGGGGTATCTCAGGTAGGGCAATGGAAAGCTTCTGGAAGAGCGCCCGGGGACAGGACCACCCTGGCTGGCCTGCAGGCACCAAGTTGGCCTGCGTGCTGTCGCTGGTGTGGCTCCACGGTCCTTCCTCTAGGCTTTCAAGCCCTTGTACATATTCAGGTGTTTTACCTGGAAAGGGAGCGAACAGTTCTGCAGCAGCTGGCCTGGGGCTCATCTCACGTTTACTCACAGATGCCTCGGCACAGTCCCCCAGCGTTGCAATTTTGACGCTCCTTGCATGGGGGGTGGGTTGATGGCTGTATGGGAGATGGTTCCCCACCTCTGACCAATTTCAGAATTGTTTACCACTGGAGCAAGTGCCCTGATAGGGTTTTCCTCTGTATAACTCGTGGGTTCAGGTTTTTTTTTCTTTTATGGTTCAAGGTAGATTTTATTCCTCTTTTATGTATTTATAGATACAAGCATGGAAATAATTCATTCCTATAAATACATTTGTGTGACGGGAAGAACTTTTTTCTGTTTTATTTTTAAATTTTATTTTTTAAAATTTTGAAATTTAATTTTATTTATATTTTTTTATACAGCACGTTATTATTAGTTATGTATTTTATGCATATACATGTACACAGGTCAATCCCAAACTCCCAACTCATCCCACAACCACCACCCCATGGCTTCCCACACTTGGTGTCCATACGTTTGTTCTCTACCTCTGTGTCTCTATTTCTTCCCTGCAAACCAGTTCATCTGTACCATTTTTTAGGTTCCACATATATGCATTAATATACAATATTTGTTTTCCTCTTTCTGACTTACTTCACTCTGTATGACAGTCTCTCGATACATCGATGTCTCTACAAATGACCCAGTTTCATTCCTTTTTATGGCCGAGTAATATTCCATTTCATATATGTACCACATCTTTATCCATTCATCTGTCTGTGGGCATTTAGGTTGCTTCCATTACCTGGCTATTGTAAATAGTGCTGCAATGAACATTGTGTTGAATGTGCCTTTTTGATTTACGGTTTTCTCTGGGTATATGCCCAGAAGTGGGATTGCTGGATCAGATGGTAATTCTATTTCTAGTTTTTTTAAGGAAACTCCATACTGTTCTCCATAGTGACTGTATCTATTTACATTCCCACCAATAGTGGAAGAGGGCTCCTTTTGTCCACACCCTCCCCAGAATTGGTTGTTTGTAGATTTTCTGATGATGCCGATTTTAACAGGTGTGAGGTGATACCTCATTGTAGTTTTGATTTGCATTTCTCTAATAATTAGTGCTGTTGAGCAGCTTTTCATGTGCGTCTTGGCCATCTCTGTGTCTTCTTTGAAGAAACGTCTCTTTAGATCTGCCCATTTTTGTATTGGGTTGTTTGTTTTTTTAATATTAAGCTGCATGAGTTGTTTATATATATTGGAGATTAAACCTCTGTCCATTGATTCGTCTGCAACGATTTTTGCCCATTCTGAGGGATGCCTTTTTCCATTCCCGTGTTTTTTACCAAAAAAGGAAAGAAAGGAAAAGAAGCAGAACACTAATGTGCGTAAAATATGCCTTTTGAAATGGTCGTTTTGAAATATGGACGTCCTTTGAATTTTTTGGTCGATATGTGACCCCAGGATTTGTTTTCAGGGAAGGTGTCATTTACAGGCCTGCAATGATTTTGTATATCAACTGACCATTATTGTTGGGATTAAAGCTGCTGTTGTGTGAAACGGCCACAAGGTGGCAGCAGTTCTCCCTTACCAAATCTGGTTACTAGGGCAAGGGAGCCTCAGTGGAAGTGGTGTTCTAGATTGGAATTTAGAATGGAACGTGCCAGGAGAAAGCCCCTCACGTTTGTCTCACTACTTCTTGTTCGTGTTTTTAATTTAATTTTTTATTTTTTATTACAGCAACTTTGATTACAGTGTTTGGCTTCTTGTAGGTGTCGAAGATGTGGTTCTTTTACACATATACAGATGACTGTTCTTCCTGGCATCCTTTTCCCATGTACGTTAAGACAGAATGTTGAGTAGTCCTCTCTTGGTATTCTGTAGGTCTTTGGTGATTATATATGGCACCTGTGTTTGTATATGTCTGTTAACCCCGATATCGTAATGAAACCAATCCTCACACCTTTCCATTGGTGAACCATAAGTTTGTTTAATCAATCTGTGATTGCCCTTCTCCGTGGAAATATCTGCCCTGGTATCCATTTTTAGGTAACACCTATAAGTGATATGATATGTGTCTTTCACTTTCTGACTTACTACAAGTCACGTGATTACTTCTAGACTCATCTACGGTGCTGCAAATGGCATTGTGTCCTTTTTTCCTTGGCTTCTCTTCTGCCTTAGCGGGGTCCATTTTCAACAATGTGATTCCCTGAGGGTTGTGGATTAGCTGACCTGGGCAGCCTTACCCTGCCGGCCCGCCCTCCCCAGGTGTGCCTCGTTGAGGTCAATATAAACAGCGCTCCAGGCAGCAAGAGCCCCTGAAGCTGTGCCTGACTCCATATTCTCTGCCCCGTCAGCAGTCTCGGGGCTGTGCTGGTGGGAGGGTGTGAGGGGCCACAGCTTTGTGGGTGGCCCGGTGTGAGTGGGGTTCTGCTGGCCTTTCTGCAGGAGTTGCCAGGCTGCCGCCTGTAAAGAAGAGGATGTGTCACCCATACCTTCCGCTGGAGTTTCTCTCCGGACAGAGGTGAGGAAGGAAAAAAGCAGTGGGGGCCGGGACAGGAGGGGTATCTCAGGCAGGGCAATGGAAAGCTTCTGGAAGAGCGCCCGGTGCCAGGACCACCCTGGCTGGCCTGCAGGCACCAAGTTGGCCTGCGTGCTGTCGCTTGTGTGGCTCCACGGTCCTTCCTCTAGGCTTTCAAGCCCTTGTACATATTGAGGTGTTTTACCTGGAAAGGGTGGGAACAGTTCAGCAGCAGCTGGCCTGGGGCTCAGCTCACGTTTACTCACAGATGCCTCGGCACGGTCCCCCAGCTTTGCAATGAGGACGCTCCTTGCGTGGGGGGTGGGTTGCTGGCTGTATGGGAGATGGTTCCCCACCTCTGACCAATTTCAGAATTGTTTACCGCTGGAGCAAGTGCCGTGATAGGGTTTTCCTCTGTATATCTCGTGGGTTCACTTTTTTTTTCTTTTATCGTTCAAGTTAGATTTTATTCCTCTTTTATGTATTTATAAATATAAGCATGGAAATAATTCATTCCTATAAATACATCTGTGTGACGGGAAGAATTTTTTCTGTTTTATTTTTAAATTTTATTTTTTAAAATTTTGAAATTTAATTTTATTTATGTTTTTATACAGCAGGTTATTATTAGTTATGTATTTTATGCATATACATGTATACAGGTCAATCCCAATCTCCCAACTCATCCCACCACCACCACCCCATGGCTTCCCACACTTGGTGTCCATACGTTTGTTCTCTACCTCTGTGTCTCTATTTCTTCCCTGCAAACCAGTTCATCTGTACCATTTTTTTAGGTTCCACATATATGCATTAATATACAATATTTGTTTTCCTCTTTCTGACTTACTTCACTCTGTATGACAGTCTCTCGATCCATCGATGTCTCTACAAATGACCCAGTTTCATTCCTTTTTATGGCCGAGTAATATTCCATTTTATATATGTACCACATCTTTATCCATTCATCTGTCTGTGGGCATTTAGGTTGCTTCCATTACCTGGCTATTGTAAATAGTGCTGCAACGAACATTGTGGTGAATGTGCCTTTTTGAAATACGGTTTTCTCTGGTATATGCCCAGAAGTGGGATTGCTGGATCACGTGGTAATTCTATTTCTAATTTTTTTAAGGAAACTCCATACTGTTCTCCATAGTGACTGTATCAATTTACATTCCCACCAATAGTGGAAGAGGGCTCCTTTTGTCCACACCCTCCCCAGAATTGGTTGTTTGTAGATTTTCTGATGATGCCGATTCTAACAGGTGTGAGGTGAAACCTCATTGTAGTTTTGATTTGCATTTCTCTAATAATTAGTGCTGTTGAGCAGCTTTTCATGTGCTTCTTGGCCATCTCTGTGTCTCCTTTGAACAAACGTCTCTTTAGATCTTCTGCCCATTTTTTTTTGGGTTGCTTGTTTTTTTAATATTAAGCTGCATGAGCTGTTTATATATATTGGAGATTAAACCTCTGTCCATTGATTCGTCTGCAACGATTTTCGCCCATTCTGAGGGATGCCATTTTCCATTCCTGTTTTTTTTATCAAAAAAGGAAAGAAAGGAAAAGAAGCAGAACACTAATGTGCCTAAAATATGCCTTTTGAAACGGTCGTTTTGAAATATGGACGTCCTTTGAATTTTTTGGTCGATATGTGACCCCAGGATTTGTTTTCAGGGCAGGTGTCATTTACAGGCCTGCAATGATTTTGAATATCAACTGATAATTAGCGTTGGGATTAAAGCTGCTGTTGTGTGAAACGGCCAGAAGGTGGCAGCAGTTCACCCTTACCAAATCTGGTTACTAGGGCAAGAGAGCCTCAGTGGAAGTGGTGTTCTAGATTGGAGTTTAGAATGGAATGTGCCAGGAGAAAGCCCCTCACGTTTGTCTCACTACTTCTTGTTCGTGTTTTTAATTTATTTTTTTATTTTTTATTACAGCAAGTTTGATTACAATGTTTGGCTTGCTGTAGGGGTGGAAGATGTGGTTCTTTTACACATATACAGATGACTGTTCTTCCTGGGATCCTTTTCCCATGTACGTTATGACAGAATGTTGAGTAGTCCTCTCTTGGTATTCTGTAGGTCTTTGGTGATTATATATGTCACCTGTGTTTGTATATGTCTGTTAATCCCGATATCGTAATGAAACCAAACCTCACACCTTTCCATTGGTGAACCATAAGTTTGTTTAATGAATCTGTGATTTCCCTTCTCTGTGGAAATATCTGCCCTGGTATCCATTTTTAGGTAACACCTATAAGTGTTATGATATGTGTCTTTCACTTTCTGACTTACTACAAGTCACGTGATTACTTCTAGACTCATCTACGGTGCTGCAAATGGCATTGTGTCCTTTTTTTCCTTGGCTTCTCTTCTGCCTTAGCGGGGTCCATTTTCAACAATGTGATTCCCTGAGGGTTGTGGATTAGCTGACCTGGGCAGCCTTACCCTGCCGGCCCGCCCTCCCCAGGTGTGCCTCTTTGAGGTCAATATAAGCAGCGATCCAGGCAGCAAGAGCCCCTGAATCTGTGCCTGACTCCATATTCTCTGCCCCGTCAGCAGTCTCGGGGCTGTGCTGGTGGGAGGGTGTGAGGGGCCACAGCTTTGTGGGTGGCCCGGTGTGAGTGGGGTTCTGCTGGCCTTTCTGCAGGAGTTGCCAGGCTGCCGCCTGTAAAGAAGAGGATGTGTCACCCATACCTTCCGCTGGAGTTTCTCTCCGGACAGAGGTGAGGAAGGAAAAAAGCAGTGGGGGCCGGGACAGGAGGGGTATCTCAGGCAGGGCAATGGAAAGCTTCTGGAAGAGCGCCCGGCGCCAGGACCACCCTGGCTGGCCTGCAGGCACCAAGTTGGCCTGCGTGCTGTCGCTGGTGTGGCTCCACGGTCCTTCCTCTAGGCTTTCAAGCCCTTGTACATATTCAGGTGTTTTACCTGGAAAGGGTGGGAACAGTTCAACAGCAGCTGGCCTGGGGCTCAGCTCACGTTTACTCACAGATGCCTCGGCACGGTCCCCCAGTTTTGCAATGAGGACGCTCCTTGGGTGGGGGGTGGTTTGCTGGCTGTATGGGAGATGGTTCCCCACCTCTGACCAATTTCAGAATTGTTTACCGCTGGAGCAAGTGCCGTGATAGGGTTTTCCTCTGTATAACTCGTGGGTTCACTTTTTTTTTTCTTTCATGATTCAAGTTAGACTTTATTCCTCTTTTATGTATTTATAAATATAAGCATGGAAATAATTCATTCCTATAAATACATCTGTGTGACGGGAAGAATTTTTTCTGTTTTATTTTTAAATTTTATTTTTTAAAATTTTGAAATTTAATTTTATTTATGTTTTTATACAGCAGGTTATTATTAGTTATGTATTTTATGCATATACATGTATACAGGTCAATCCCAATCTCCCAACTCATCCCACCACCACCACCCCATGGCTTCCCACACTTGGTGTCCATACGTTTGTTCTCTACCTCTGTGTCTCTATTTCTTCCCTGCAAACCAGTTCATCTGTACCATTTTTTTAGGTTCCACCTATATGCATTAATATACAATATTTGTTTTCCTCTTTCTGACTTACTTCACTCTGTATGACAGTCTCTCGATCCATCGATGTCTCTACAAATGACCCAGTTTCATTCCTTTTTATGACCGAGTAATATTCCATTTTATATATGTACCACATCTTTATCCATTCATCTGTCTGTGGGCATTTAGGTTGCTTCCATTACCTGGCTATTGTAAATAGTGCTGCAACGAACATTGTGGTGAATGTGCCTTTTTGAAATACGGTTTTCTCTGGTATATGCCCAGAAGTGGGATTGCTGGATCAGATGGTAATTCTATTTCTAATTTTTTTAAGGAAACTCCATACTGTTCTCCATAGTGACTGTATCAATTTACATTCCCACCAATAGTGGAAGAGGGCTCCTTTTGTCCACACCCTCCCCAGAATTGGTTGTTTGTAGATTTTCTGATGATGCCGAATCTAACATGTGTGAGGTGAAACCTCATTGTAGTTTTGATTTGCATTTCTCTAATTATTAGTGCTGTTGAGCAGCTTTTCATGTGCTTCTTGGCCATCTCTTTGTCTCCTTTGAACAAACGTCTCTTTAGATCTTCTGCCCATTTTTTTGGGTTGCTTGTTTTTTTAATATTAAGCTGCATGAGCTGTTTATATATATTTGAGATTAAACCTCTGTCCATTGATTCGTCTGCAACGATTTTCGCCCATTCTGAGGGATGCCTTTTTCCATTCCCGTGTTTTTTAAAAAAAAAGGAAAGAAAGGAAAAGAAGCAGAACACTAATGTGCGTAAAATATGCCTTTTGAAATGGTCGTTTTGAAATATGGACGTCCTTTGAATATTTTGGTCGATATGTGACCCCAGGATTTGTTTTCAGGGCAGGTGTCATTTACAGACCTGCAATGATTTTGAATATCAACTGACCATTAGCGTTGGGATTAAAGCTGCTGTTGTGTGAAACGGCCACAAGGTGGCAGCAGTTCACCCTTACCAAATCTGGTTACTAGGGCAAGGGAGCCTCAGTGGAAGTTGTGTTCTAGATTGGAGTTTAGAATGGAATGTGCCAGGAGAAAGCCCCTCACGTTTGTCTCACTACTTCTTGTTCGTGTTTTTAATTTAATTTTTTATTTTTTATTACAGCAAGTTTGATTACAATGTTTGGCTTGTTGTAGGTGTGGAAGATGTGGTTCTTTTACTCATATACACATGTCTGTTCTTCCTGGGATCCTTTTCCCATGTACGTTATGACAGAATGTTGAGTAGTCCTCTCTTGGTATTCTGTAGGTCTTTGGTGATTATATATGTCACCTGTGTTTGTATATGTCTGTTAACCCCGATATCGTAATGAAACCAATCCTCACACCTTTCCATTGGTGAACCATAAGTTTGTTTAATGAATCTGTGATTGCCCTTCTCCGTGGAAATATCTGCCCTGGTACCCATTTTTAGGTAACACCTATAAGTGATATGATATGATATGTGTCTTTCAATTTCTGACTTACTACAAGTCAGGTGATTACTTCTAGACTCATCTACGGTGCTGCAAATGGCATTGTGTCCTTTTTTCCCTTGGCTTCTCTTCTGCCTTAGCGGGATCGATTTTCAACAATGTGATTCGCTGAGGGTTGTGGATTAGCTGACCTGGGCAGCCTTACCCTGCCGGCCCGCCCTCCCCAGGTGTGCCTCGTTGAGGTCAATATAAACAGCGCTCCAGGCAGCAAGAGCCCCTGAATCTGTGCCTGACTCCATATTCTCTGCCCCGTCAGCAGTCTCGGGGCTGTGCTGTTGGGAGGGAGTGAGGGGCCACAGCTTTGTGGGTGGCCCGGTGTGAGTGGGGTTCTGCTGGCCTTTCTGCAGGAGTTGCCAGGCTGCCGCCTGTAAAGAAGAGGTTGTGTCACCCATACCTTCCGCTGGAATTTCTCTCCGGACAGAGGTGAGGAAGGAAAAAAGCAGTGGGGGCCGGGACAGGAGGGGTATCTCAGGTAGGGCAATGGAAAGCTTCTGGAAGAGCGCCCGGGGACAGGACCACCCTGGCTGGCCTGCAGGCACCAAGTTGGCCTGCGTGCTGTCGCTGGTGTGGCTCCACGGTCCTTCCTCTAGGCTTTCAAGCCCTTGTACATATTCAGGTGTTTTACCTGGAAAGGGAGCGAACAGTTCTGCAGCAGCTGGCCTGGGGCTCATCTCACGTTTACTCACAGATGCCTCGGCACAGTCCCCCAGCGTTGCAATTTTGACGCTCCTTGCATGGGGGGTGGGTTGATGGCTGTATGGGAGATGGTTCCCCACCTCTGACCAATTTCAGAATTGTTTACCACTGGAGCAAGTGCCCTGATAGGGTTTTCCTCTGTATAACTCGTGGGTTCAGGTTTTTTTTTCTTTTATGGTTCAAGTTAGATTTTATTCCTCTTTTATGTATTTATAGATACAAGCATGGAAATAATTCATTCCTATAAATACATTTGTGTGACGGGAAGAACTTTTTTCTGTTTTATTTTTAAATTTTATTTTTTAAAATTTTGAAATTTAATTTTATTTATATTTTTTTATACAGCACGTTATTATTAGTTATGTATTTTATGCATATACATGTACACAGGTCAATCCCAAACTCCCAACTCATCCCACAACCACCACCCCATGGCTTCCCACACTTGGTGTCCATACGTTTGTTCTCTACCTCTGTGTCTCTATTTCTTCCCTGCAAACCAGTTCATCTGTACCATTTTTTAGGTTCCACATATATGCATTAATATACAATATTTGTTTTCCTCTTTCTGACTTACTTCACTCTGTATGACAGTCTCTCGATACATCGATGTCTCTACAAATGACCCAGTTTCATTCCTTTTTATGGCCGAGTAATATTCCATTTCATATATGTACCACATCTTTATCCATTCATCTGTCTGTGGGCATTTAGGTTGCTTCCATTACCTGGCTATTGTAAATAGTGCTGCAATGAACATTGTGTTGAATGTGCCTTTTTGATTTACGGTTTTCTCTGGGTATATGCCCAGAAGTGGGATTGCTGGATCAGATGGTAATTCTATTTCTAGTTTTTTTAAGGAAACTCCATACTGTTCTCCATAGTGACTGTATCAATTTACATTCCCACCAATAGTGGAAGAGGGCTCCTTTTGTCCACACCCTCCCCAGAATTGGTTGTTTGTAGATTTTCTGATGATGCCGATTTTAACAGGTGTGAGGTGATACCTCATTGTAGTTTTGATTTGCATTTCTCTAATAATTAGTGCTGTTGAGCAGCTTTTCATGTGCGTCTTGGCCATCTCTGTGTCTTCTTTGAAGAAACGTCTCTTTGGATCTGCCCATTTTTGTATTGGGTTGTTTGTTTTTTTAATATTAAGCTGCATGAGTTGTTTATATATATTGGAGATTAAACCTCTGTCCATTGATTCGTCTGCAACGATTTTCGCCCATTCTGAGGGATGCCTTTTTCCATTCCCGTGTTTTTTACCAAAAAAGGAAAGAAAGGAAAAGAAGCAGAACACTAATGTGCGTAAAATATGCCTTTTGAAATGGTCGTATTGAAATATGGACGTCCTTTGAATTTTTTGGTCGATATGTGACCCCAGGATTTGTTTTCAGGGAAGGTGTCATTTACAGGCCTGCAATGATTTTGTATATCAACTGACCATTATTGTTGGGATTAAAGCTGCTGTTGTGTGAAACGGCCACAAGGTGGCAGCAGTTCTCCCTTACCAAATCTGGTTACTAGGGCAAGGGAGCCTCAGTGGAAGTGGTGTTCTAGATTGGAATTTAGAATGGAACGTGCCAGGAGAAAGCCCCTCACGTTTGTCTCACTACTTCTTGTTCGTGTTTTTAATTTAATTTTTTATTTTTTATTACAGCAACTTTGATTACAGTGTTTGGCTTCTTGTAGGTGTCGAAGATGTGGTTCTTTTACACATATACAGATGACTGTTCTTCCTGGCATCCTTTTCCCATGTACGTTAAGACAGAATGTTGAGTAGTCCTCTCTTGGTATTCTGTAGGTCTTTGGTGATTATATATGGCACCTGTGTTTGTATATGTCTGTTAACCCCGATATCGTAATGAAACCAATCCTCACACCTTTCCATTGGTGAACCATAAGTTTGTTTAATCAATCTGTGATTGCCCTTCTCCGTGGAAATATCTGCCCTGGTATCCATTTTTAGGTAACACCTATAAGTGATATGATATGTGTCTTTCACTTTCTGACTTACTACAAGTCACGTGATTACTTCTAGACTCATCTACGGTGCTGCAAATGGCATTGTGTCCTTTTTTCCTTGGCTTCTCTTCTGCCTTAGCGGGGTCCATTTTCAACAATGTGATTCCCTGAGGGTTGTGGATTAGCTGACCTGGGCAGCCTTACCCTGCCGGCCCGCCCTCCCCAGGTGTGCCTCGTTGAGGTCAATATAAACAGCGCTCCAGGCAGCAAGAGCCCCTGAAGCTGTGCCTGACTCCATATTCTCTGCCCCGTCAGCAGTCTCGGGGCTGTGCTGGTGGGAGGGTGTGAGGGGCCACAGCTTTGTGGGTGGCCCGGTGTGAGTGGGGTTCTGCTGGCCTTTCTGCAGGAGTTGCCAGGCTGCCGCCTGTAAAGAAGAGGATGTGTCACCCATACCTTCCGCTGGAGTTTCTCTCCGGACAGAGGTGAGGAAGGAAAAAAGCAGTGGGGGCCGGGACAGGAGGGGTATCTCAGGCAGGGCAATGGAAAGCTTCTGGAAGAGCGCCCGGTGCCAGGACCACCCTGGCTGGCCTGCAGGCACCAAGTTGGCCTGCGTGCTGTCGCTTGTGTGGCTCCACGGTGCTTCCTCTAGGCTTTCAAGCCCTTGTACATATTGAGGTGTTTTACCTGGAAAGGGTGGGAACAGTTCAGCAGCAGCTGGCCTGGGGCTCAGCTCACGTTTACTCACAGATGCCTCGGCATGGTCCCCCAGCTTTGCAATGAGGACGCTCCTTGCGTGGGGGGTGGGTTGCTGGCTGTATGGGAGATGGTTCCCCACCTCTGACCAATTTCAGAATTGTTTACCGCTGGAGCAAGTGCCGTGATAGGGTTTTCCTCTGTATATCTCGTGGGTTCACTTTTTTTTTCTTTTATCGTTCAAGTTAGATTTTATTCCTCTTTTATGTATTTATAAATATAAGCATGGAAATAATTCATTCCTATAAATACATCTGTGTGACGGGAAGAATTTTTTCTGTTTTATTTTTAAATTTTATTTTTTAAAATTTTGAAATTTAATTTTATTTATGTTTTTATACAGCAGGTTATTATTAGTTATGTATTTTATGCATATACATGTATACAGGTCAATCCCAATCTCCCAACTCATCCCACCACCACCACCCCATGGCTTCCCACACTTGGTGTCCATACGTTTGTTCTCTACCTCTGTGTCTCTATTTCTTCCCTGCAAACCAGTTCATCTGTACCATTTTTTTAGGTTCCACATATATGCATTAATATACAATATTTGTTTTCCTCTTTCTGACTTACTTCACTCTGTATGACAGTCTCTCGATCCATCGATGTCTCTACAAATGACCCAGTTTCATTCCTTTTTATGGCCGAGTAATATTCCATTTTATATATGTACCACATCTTTATCCATTCATCTGTCTGTGGGCATTTAGGTTGCTTCCATTACCTGGCTATTGTAAATAGTGCTGCAACGAACATTGTGGTGAATGTGCCTTTTTGAAATACGGTTTTCTCTGGTATATGCCCAGAATTGGGATTGCTGGATCACGTGGTAATTCTATTTCTAATTTTTTTAAGGAAACTCCATACTGTTCTCCATAGTGACTGTATCAATTTACATTCCCACCAATAGTGGAAGAGGGCTCCTTTTGTCCACACCCTCCCCAGAATTGGTTGTTTGTAGATTTTCTGATGATGCCGATTCTAACAGGTGTGAGGTGAAACCTCATTGTAGTTTTGATTTGCATTTCTCTAATAATTAGTGCTGTTGAGCAGCTTTTCATGTGCTTCTTGGCCATCTCTGTGTCTCCTTTGAACAAACGTCTCTTTAGATCTTCTGCCCATTTTTTTTTGGGTTGCTTGTTTTTTTAATATTAAGCTGCATGAGCTGTTTATATATATTGGAGATTAAACCTCTGTCCATTGATTCGTCTGCAACGATTTTCGCCCATTCTGAGGGATGCCATTTTCCATTCCTGTTTTTTTTTAACAAAAAAGGAAAGAAAGGAAAAGAAGCAGAACACTAATGTGCCTAAAATATGCCTTTTGAAACGGTCGTTTTGAAATATGGACGTCCTTTGAATTTTTTGGTCGATATGTGACCCCAGGATTTGTTTTCAGGGCAGGTGTCATTTACAGGCCTGCAATGATTTTGAATATCAACTGATAATTAGCGTTGGGATTAAAGCTGCTGTTGTGTGAAACGGCCAGAAGGTGGCAGCAGTTCACCCTTACCAAATCTGGTTACTAGGGCAAGAGAGCCTCAGTGGAAGTGGTGTTCTAGATTGGAGTTTAGAATGGAATGTGCCAGGAGAAAGCCCCTCACGTTTGTCTCACTACTTCTTGTTCGTGTTTTTAATTTATTTTTTTATTTTTTATTACAGCAAGTTTGATTACAATGTTTGGCTTGCTGTAGGGGTGGAAGATGTGGTTCTTTTACACATATACAGATGACTGTTCTTCCTGGGATCCTTTTCCCATGTACGTTATGACAGAATGTTGAGTAGTCCTCTCTTGGTATTCTGTAGGTCTTTGGTGATTATATATGTCACCTGTGTTTGTATATGTCTGTTAATCCCGATATCGTAATGAAACCAATCCTCACACCTTTCCATTGGTGAACCATAAGTTTGTTTAATGAATCTGTGATTTCCCTTCTCTGTGGAAATATCTGCCCTGGTATCCATTTTTAGGTAACACCTATAAGTGTTATGATATGTGTCTTTCACTTTCTGACTTACTACAAGTCACGTGATTACTTCTAGACTCATCTACGGTGCTGCAAATGGCATTGTGTCCTTTTTTTCCTTGGCTTCTCTTCTGCCTTAGCGGGGTCCATTTTCAACAATGTGATTCCCTGAGGGTTGTGGATTAGCTGACCTGGGCAGCCTTACCCTGCCGGCCCGCCCTCCCCAGGTGTGCCTCTTTGAGGTCAATATAAGCAGCGCTCCAGGCAGCAAGAGCCCCTGAATCTGTGCCTGACTCCATATTCTCTGCCCCGTCAGCAGTCTCGGGGCTGTGCTGGTGGGAGGGTGTGAGGGGCCACAGCTTTGTGGGTGGCCCGGTGTGAGTGGGGTTCTGCTGGCCTTTCTGCAGGAGTTGCCAGGCTGCCGCCTGTAAAGAAGAGGATGTGTCACCCATACATTCCGCTGGAATTTCTCTCCGGACAGAGGTGAGGAAGGAAAAAAGCAGTGGGGGCCGGGACAGGAGGGGTATCTCAGGCAGGGCAATGGAAAGCTTCTGGAAGAGCGCCCGGCGCCAGGACCACCCTGGCTGGCCTGCAGGCACCAAGTTGGCCTGCGTGCTGTCGCTGGTGTGGCTCCACGGTCCTTCCTCTAGGCTTTCAAGCCCTTGTACATATTCAGGTGTTTTACCTGGAAAGGGTGGGAACAGTTCAACAGCAGCTGGCCTGGGGCTCATCTCACGTTTACTCACAGATGCCTCGGCACCGTCCCCCAGTTTTGCAATGAGGACGCTCCTTGGGTGGGGGGTGGGTTGCTGGCTGTATGGGAGATGGTTCCCCACCTCTGACCAATTTCAGAATTGTTTACCGCTGGAGCAAGTGCCGTGATAGGGTTTTCCTCTGTATAACTCGTGGGTTCACTTTTTTTTTTCTTTTATGGTTCAAGTTAGACTTTATTCCTCTTTTATGTATTTATAAATATAAGCATGGAAATAATTCATTCCTATAAATACATCTGTGTGACGGGAAGAATTTTTTCTGTTTTATTTTTAAATTTTATTTTTTAAAATTTTGAAATTTAATTTTATTTATGTTTTTATACAGCAGGTTATTATTAGTTATGTATTTTATGCATATACATGTATACAGGTCAATCCCAATCTCCCAACTCATCCCAACACCACCACCCCATGGCTTCCCACACTTGGTGTCCATACGTTTGTTCTCTACCTCTGTGTCTCTATTTCTTCCCTGCAAACCAGTTCATCTGTACCATTTTTTTAGGTTCCACCTATATGCATTAATATACAATATTTGTTTTCCTCTTTCTGACTTACTTCACTCTGTATGACAGTCTCTCGATCCATCGATGTCTCTACAAATGACCCAGTTTCATTCCTTTTTATGACCGAGTAATATTCCATTTTATATATGTACCACATCTTTATCCATTCATCTGTCTGTGGGCATTTAGGTTGCTTCCATTACCTGGCTATTGTAAATAGTGCTGCAACGAACATTGTGGTGAATGTGCCTTTTTGAAATACGGTTTTCTCTGGTATATGCCCAGAAGTGGGATTGCTGGATCAGATGGTAATTCTATTTCTAATTTTTTTAAGGAAACTCCATACTGTTCTCCATAGTGACTGTATCAATTTACATTCCCACCAATAGTGGAAGAGGGCTCCTTTTGTCCACACCCTCCCCAGAATTGGTTGTTTGTAGATTTTCTGATGATGCCGATTCTAACAGGTGTGAGGTGAAACCTCATTGCAGTTTTGATTTGCATTTCTCTAATAATTAGTGCTGTTGAGCAGCTTTTCATGTGCTTCTTGGCCATCTCTGTGTCTCCTTTGAAGAAACGTCTCTTTAGATCTTCTGCCCATTTTTTTGGGTTGTTTGTTTTTTTAATATTAAGCTGCATGAGCTGTTTATATATATTGGAGATTAAACCTCTGTCCATTGATTCGTCTGCAACGATTTTCGCCCATTCTGAGGGATGCCATTTTCCATTCCCGTTTTTTTTAACAAAAAAGGAAAGAAAGGAAAAGAAGCAGAACACTAATGTGCGTAAAATATGCCTTTTGAAACGGTCGTTTTGAAATATGGACGTCCTTTGAATTTTTTGGTCGATATGTGACCCCAGGATTTGTTTTCAGGGCAGGTGTCATTTACAGGCCTGCAATGATTTTGAATAACAACTGATCATTAGCATTGGGATTAAAGATGCTGTTGTGTGAAACGGCCACAAGGTGGCAGAAGTTCACCCTTACCAAATCTGGTTACTAGGGCAAGAGAGCCTCAGTGGAAGTGGTGTTCTAGATTGGAGTTTAGAATGGAATGTGCCAGGAGAAAGCCCCTCACGTTTGTCTCACTACTTCTTGTTCGTGTTTTTAATTTAATTTTTTTATTTTTTATTACAGCAAGTTTGATTACAATGTTTGGCTTGCTGTAGGTGTGGAAGATATGGTTCTTTTACACATATACAGATGTCTGTTCTTCCTGGGATCCTTTTCCCATGTACGTTATGACAGAATGTTGAGTAGTCCTCTCTTGGTATTCTGTAGGTCTTTGGTGATTATATATGTCACCTGTGTTTGTATATGTCTGTTAATCCCGATATCGTAATGAAACCAATCCTCACACCTTTCCATTGGTGAACCATAAGTTTGTTTAATGAATCTGTGATTGCCCTTCTCCGTGGAAATATCTGCCCTGGTACCCATTTTTAGGTATCACCTATAAGTGATATGATATGATATGTGTCTTTCAATTTCTGACTTACTACAAGTCACGTGATTACTTCTAGACTCATCTACGGTGCTGCAAATGGCATTGTGTCCTTTTTTCCCTTGGCTTCTCTTCTGCCTTAGCGGGATCGATTTTCAACAATGTGATTCGCTGAGGGTTGTGGATTAGCTGACCTGGGCAGCCTTACCCTGCCGGCCAGCACTCCCCAGGTGTGCCTCGTTGAGGTCAATATAAACAGCGCTCCAGGCAGCAAGAGCCCCTGAATCTGTGCCTGACTCCATATTCTCTGCCCCGTCAGCAGTCTCGGGGCTGTGCTGGTGGGAGGGAGTGAGGGGCCACAGCTTTGTGGGTGGCCCGGTGTGAGTGGGGTTCTGCTGGCCTTTCTGCAGGAGTTGCCAGGCTGCCGCCTGTAAAGAAGAGGTTTTGTCACCCATACTTTCCGCTGGAATTTCTCTCCGGACAGAGGTGAGGATGGAAAAAAGCAGTGGGGGCCGGGACAGGATGGGTATCACAGGCAGGGCAATGGAAAGCTTCTGGAAGAGCGCCCGGGGCCAGGACCACCCTGGCTGGCCTGCAGGCACCAAGTTGGCCTGTGTGCTGTCGCTGGTGTGGCACCACGATCCTTCCTCTAGGCATTCAAGCCCTTGTACATATTCAGGTGTTTTACCTGGAAAGGGTGGGAACAGTTCAGCAGCAGCTGGCCTGGGGCTCAGCTCACCTTTACTCACAGATGCCTCGGCACGGTCCCCCAGCTTTGCAATGAGGACGCTCCTTGCGTGGGGGGTGGGTTGCTGGCTGTATGGGAGATGATTCCCCACCTCTGACCAATTTCAGAATTGTTTACCACTGGAGCAAGTGCCCTGATAGGGTTTTCCTCTGTATAACTCGTGGGTTCAGGATTTTTTTTTTCTTTTATGTTTCAAGTTAGATTTTATTCCTCTTTTATGTATTTATAGATATAAGCATGGAAATAATTCATTCCTATAAATACATCTGTGTGACGGGAAGAACTTTTTTCTGTTTTATTTTTAAATTTTATTTTTTAAAATTTTGAAATTTAATTTTATTTATTTTTTTATACAGCACATTATTATTAGTTATGTATTTTATGCATATACATGTATACAGGTCAATCCCAAACTCCCAACTCATCCCACCACCACCACCCCATGGCTTCTCACACTTGGTGTCCATACGTTTGTTCTCTACCTCTGTGTCTCTATTTCTTCCCTGCAAACCAGTTCATCTGTACCATTTTTAGGCTCCACATATATGCGTTAATATACAATATTTGTTTTCCTCTGTCTGACTTACTTCATTCTGTATGACAGTCTCTCGATCCATCGATGGCTCTACAAATGACCCAGTTTCATTCCTTTTTATGGCCGAGTAATATTCCATTTTATATATGTACCACATCTTTATCCATTCATCTGTCTGTGGGCATTTAGGTTGCTTCCATTACCTGGCTATTGTAAATAGTGCTGCAACGAACATTGTGGTGAATGTGCCTTTTTGAAATACGGTTTTCTCTGGGTATATGCCCAGAAGTGGGATTGCTGGATCAGATGGTAATTCTATTTCTAGTTTTTTTAAGGAAAATCCATACTGTTCTCCATAGTGACTGTATCAATTTACATTCCCACCAATAGTGGAAGAGGGCTCCTTTTGTCCACACCCTCCCCAGAATTGGTTGTTTGTAGATTTTCTGATGATGCCGATTCTAACAGGTGTGAGGTGATACCTCATTGTAGTTTTGATTTGCATTTCTCTAATAATTAGTGCTGTTGAGCAGCTTTTCATGTGCGTCTTGGCCATCTCTGTGTCTCCTTTGAAGAAACGTCTCTTTAGATCTTCTGCCCATTTTTTGGGGTTGTTTGTTTTTTTAATATTAAGCTGCATGAGCTGTTTATATATATTGGAGATTAAACCTCTGTCCATTGATTCGTCTGCAACGATTTTCACCCATTCTGAGGGATGCCTTTTTCCATTCCCGTTTTTTTTTAACAAAAAAGGAAAGAAAGGAAAAGAAGCAGAACACTAATGTGCGTAAAATATGCCTTTTGAAACGGTCGTTTTGAAATATGGACGTCCTTTGAATTTTTTGGTCGATATGTGACCCCAGGATTTGTTTTCAGGGCAGGTGTCATTTACAGGCCTGCAATGATTTTGAATATCAACTGACCATTAGCGCTGGGATTAAAGCTGCTGTTGTGTGAAACGGCCACAAGGTGGCAGCAGTTCACCCTTACCAAATCTGGTTACTAGGGCAAGAGAGCCTCAGTGGATGTGGTGTTCTAGATTGGAATTTAGAATGGAATGTGCCAGGAGAAAGCCCCTCACGTTTGTCTCACTACTTCTTGTTCGTGTTTTTAATTTAATTTTTTATTTTTTATTACAGCAAGTTTGATTACAGTGTTTGGCTTGTTGTAGGTGTGGAAGATGTGGTTCTTTTACACATATACAGATGACTGTTCTTCCTGGCATCCTTTTCCCATGTACGTTATGACAGAATGTTGAGTAGTCCTCTCTTGGTATTCTGTAGGTCTTTGGTGATTATATATGGCACCTGTGTTTGTATATGTCTGTTAACCCCGATATCGTAAAGAAACCAATCCTCACACCTTTCCATTGGTGAACCATAAGTTTGTTTAATGAATCTGTGATTGCCCTTCTCCGTGGAAATATCTGCCTTTGTATCCATTTTTAGGTAACACCTATAAGTGATATGATATGTGTCTTTCACTTTCTGACTTACTACAAGTCACGTGATTACTTCTAGACTCATCTGTGGTGCTGCAAATGGCATTGTGTCCTTTTTTCCTTGGCTTCTCTTCTGCCTTAGCGGGGTCCATTATCAACAATGTGCTTCCCTGAGGGTTGTGGATTAGCTGACCTGGGCAGTCTTACACTGCCGGCCCGCCCTCCCCAGGTGTGCCTCGTTGAGGTCAATATAAACAGCGCTCCAGGCAGCAATAGCCCCTGAAGCTGTGCCTGACTCCATATTCTCTGCCCCGTCAGCAGTCTCGGGGCTGTGCTGGTGGGAGGGTGTGAGGGGCCACAGCTTTGTGGGTGGCCCGGTGTGAGTGGGGTTCTGCTGGCCTTTCTGCAGGAGTTGCCAGGCTGCCCCCTGTAAAGAAGAGGTTGTGTCACCCATACCTTCCACTGGAATTTCTCTCCGGACAGAGGTGAGGAAGGAAAAAAAGCAGTGGGGGCCGGGACATGAGGGGTATATCAGGCAGGGCAATGGAAAGCTTCTGGAAGAGCGCCCGGGTCCAGGACCACCCTGGCTGCCCTGCAGGCACCAAGTTGGCCTGCGTGCTGTCGCTGGTGTGGCTCCACGGTCCTTCCTCTAGGCTTTCAAGCCCTTGTACATATTGAAGTGTTTTACCTGGAAAGGGTGGGAACAGTTCAGCAGCAGCTGGCCTGGGGCTCAGCTCACATTTACTCACAGATGCCTCAGCACGGTCCCCCAGCTTTGCAATGAGGACGCTCCTTGTGTGGGGGGTGGGTTACTGGCTGTATGGGAGATGATTCCCCACCTCTGACCTATTTCAGAATTGTTTACCACTGGAGCAAGTGCCCTGATAGGGTTTTCCTCTGTATAACTCGTGGGTTCAGGTTTTTTTTTCTTTTATGGTTCAAGTTTGATTTTATTCCTCATTTATGTATTTATAGATATAAGCATGGAAATAATTCATTCCTATAAATACATCTGTGTGACGGGAAGAACTTTTTTCTGTTTTATTTTTAAATTTTATTTTTTAAAATTTTGAAATTTAATTTTATTTATTTTTTTTATACAGCACGTTATTATTAGTTATGTATTTTATGCATATACATGTATACAGGTCAATCCCAAACTCCCAACTCATCCCACCACCACCACCCCATGGCTTCCCACACTTGGTGTCCATACGTTTGTTCTCTACCTCTGTGTCTCTATTTCTTCCCTGTAAACCAGTTCATCTGTACCATTTTTAGGCTCCACATATATGCGTTAATATACAATATTTGTTTTCCTCTTTCTGACTTACTTCATTTTGTATGACAGTCTCTCGATCCATCAATGTCTCTACAAATGACCCAGTTTCATTCCTTTTAATGGCCGAGTAATATTCCATTTTATATATGTACCACATCTTTATCCATTCATCTGTCTGTGGGCATTTAGGTTGCTTCCATTACCTGGCTATTGTAAATAGTGCTACAACGAACATTGTGGTGAACGTGCCTTTTTGAAATACGGTTTTCTCTGGGTATATGCCCAGAATTGGGATTGCTGGATCAGATGGTAATTCTATTTCTAGTTTTTTTAAGGAAACTCCATACTGTTCTCCATAGTGACTGTATCAATTTACATTCCCACCAATAGTGGACGAGGGCTCCTTTTGTCCACACCCTCCCCAGAATTGGTTGTTTGTAGATTTTCTGATGATGCCGATTCTAACAGGTGTGAGGTGATACCTCATTGTAGTTTTGATTTGCATTTCTCTAATAATTAGTGCTGTTGAGCAGCTTTTCATGTGCGTCTTGGCCATCTCTGTGTCTCCTTTGAAGAAACGTCTCTTTAGATCTTCTGCCCATTTTTTGGGGTTGTTTGTTTTTTTAATATTAAGCTGCATGAGCTGTTTATATATATTGGAGATTAAACCTCAGTCCATTGATTCGTCTGCAACGATTTTCGCCCATTCTGAGGGATGCCTTTTTCCATTCCCGTGTTTTTTAACAAAAAAGGAAAGAAAGGAAAAGAAGCAGAACACTAATGTGCGTAAAATATGCCTTTTGAAACGGTCGTTTTGAAATATGGACGTCCTTTGAATTTTTTGGTCGATATGTGACCCCAGGATTTGTTTTCAGGGCAGGTGTCATTTACAGGCCTGCAATGATTTTGAATATCAACTGACCATTAGCATTGGGATTAAAGCTGCTGTTGTGTGAAACGGCCACAAGGTGGCAGCAGTTCACCCTTACCAAATCTGGTTACTAGGGCAAGAGAGACTCAGTGGAACTGGTGTTCTAGATTGGAGTTTAGAATGGAATGTGCCAGGAGAAAGCCCCTCACGTTTGTCTCACTACTTCCTGTTCGTGTTTTTAATTTAATTTTTTATTTTTTATTACAGCAAGTTTGATTACAATGTTTGGTTTGTTGTAGGTGTGGAAGATGTGGTTCTTTTACACATATACAGATGACTGTTCTTCCTGGGATCCTTTTCCCGTGTACGTTATGACAGAATGTTGAGTAGTCTTCTCTTGGTATTCTGTAGGTCTTTGGTGATTATATATGTCACCTGTGTTTGTATATGTCTGTTAACCCCGATATCGTAATGAAACCAATCCTCACACCTTTCCATTGGTGAACCATAAGTTTGTTTAATGAATCTGTGATTGCCCTTCTCCGTGGAAATATCTGCCCTGGTATCCATTTTTAGGTAACACCTATAAGTGATATGATATGATATGTGTCTTTCACTTTCTGACTTACTACAAGTCACGTGATTACTTCTAGACTCATCTACGGTGCTGCAAATGGCATTGTGTCCTTTTTTCCCTTGGCTTCTCTTCTGCCTTAGCGGGGTCCATTTTCAACAATGTGATTCCCTGAGGGTTGTGGATTAGCTGACCTGGGCAGCCTTACCCTGCCGGCCCGCACTCCCCAGGTGTGCCTCATTGAGGTCAATATAAACAGCGCTCCAGGCAGCAATAGCCCCTGAATCTGTGCCTGACTCCATATTCTCTGCCCCGTCAACAGTCTCGGGGCTGTGCTGGTGGGAGGGAGTGAGGGGCCACCGCTTTGTGGGTGGCCCGGTGTGAGTGGGGTTCTGCTGGCCTTTCTGCAGGAGTTGCCAGGCTGCCGCCTGTAAAGAAGAGGTTGTGTCATCCATACCTTCCGCTGGAATTTCTCTCCGGACAGAGGTGAGAAAGGAAAAAAAGCAGTGGGGGCCGGGACAGGAGGGGTATCTCAGACAGGGCAATGGAAAGCTTCTGGAAGAGCGCCCGGTGCCAGGACCACCCTGGCTGCCCTGCAGGCGCCAAGTTCTCCTGCGTGCTGTCGCTGGTGTGGCTCCACGGTCCTTCCTCTAGGCTTTCAAGCCCTTGTACATATTCAGGTGTTTTACCTGGGAAGGGTGGGAACAGTTCAGCAGCAGCTGGCCCGGGGCTCAGCTCACGTTTACTCACAGACGCCTCGGTACGGTTCCCCAGCTTTGCCAGGAGGACGCTCCTCGCATGGTGGGGGGGGGGCTGCTGGATGTATGGGAGATGATTCCCCACCTCTGACCAATTTCAGAATTGTTTACCACTGGAGCAAGTGCCCTGATAGGGTTTTCCTCTGTACAACTCGTGGGTTCAGGGGTTTTTTTTGTTTTATGTTTCAAGTTAGATTTTATTCCTCTTTTACGTATTTATAGATATAAGCATGGAAATAATTCATTCCTAGAAATACATCTGTGTGACGGGAAGAACTTTTTTCTGTTTTATTTTTAAATTTTATTTTTTAAAATTTTGAAATTTAATTTTATTTATTTTTTTATAGAGCACGTTATTATTAGTTATGTATTTTATGCTTATACATGTATACAGGTCAATCCCAAACTCCCAACTCATCCCACCACCACCACCCCATGGCTTCCCACACTTGGTGTCCATACGTTTGTTCTCTACCTCTGTGTCTCTATTTCTTCCCTGCAAACCAGTTCATCTGTACCATTTTTAGGCTCCACATATATGCGTTAATATACAATATTTGTTTTCCTCTTTCTGACTTACTTCATTCTGTATGACAGTCTCTCGATCCATCGATGTCTCTACAAATAACCCAGTTTCATTCCTTTTTATGGCCGAGTAATATTCCATTTTATATATGTACCACATCTTTATCCATTCATCTGTCTGTGGGCATTTAGGTTGCTTCCTTTACCTGGCTATTGTAAATAGTGCTGCAACGAACATTGTGGTGAATGTGCCTTTTTGAAATACGGTTTTCTCTGGTATATGCCCAGAAGTGGGATTGCTGGATCAGATGGTAATTCTATTTCTAGATTTTTTAAGGAAACTCCGTACTGTTCTCCATAGTGACTGTATCAATTTACATTCCCACCAATAGTGGAAGAGGGCTCCTTTTGTCCACACCCTCCCCAGAATTGGTTGTTTGTAGATTTTCTGATGATGCCGATTCTAACAGGTGTGAGGTGATACCTCATTGTAGTTTTGATTTGCATTTCTCTAATAATTAGTGCTGTTGAGCAGCTTTTCATGTGCGTCTTGGCCATCTCTGTGTCTCCTTTGAAGAAACGTCTCTTTAGAACTTCTGCCCATTTTTTGGGGGGTTGTTTGTTTTTTTAATATTAAGCTGCATGAGCTGTTTATATATATTGGAGATTAAACCTCTGTCCATTGATTCGTCTGCAACGATTTTCGCCCATTCTGAGGGATGCCTTTTTCCATTCCCGTGTTTTTTAACAAAAAAGGAAAGAAAGGAAAAGAAGCAGAACACTAATGTGCGTAAAATATGCCTTTTGAAACGGTCGTTTTGAAATATGGACGTCCTTTGAATTTTTTGGTCGATATGTGACCCCAGGATTTATTTTCAGGGCAGGTGTCATTTACAGGCCTGCAATGATTTTGAATATCAACTGACCATTAGCGTTGGGATTAAAGCTGCTGTTGTGTGAAACGGCCACAAGGTGGCAGCAGTTCACCCTTACCAAATCTGGTTACTAGGGCAAGAGAGCCTCAGTGGAAGTGGTGTTCTAGATTGGAGTTTAGAATGGAATGTGCCAGGAGAAACCCCCTCACGTTTGTCTCACTACTTCTTGTTCGTGTTTTTAATTTAATTTTTTATTTTTTATTACAGCAAGTTTGATTACAATGTTTGGCTTGCTGTAGGTGTGGAAGATGTGGTTCTTTTACACATATACAGATGACTGTTCTTCCTGGGATCCTTTTCCCATGTACGTTATGACAGAATGTTGAGTAGTCCTCTCTTGGTATTCTGTAGGTCTTTGGTGATTATATATGTCACCTGTGTTTGTATATGTCTGTTAACCCCGATATCGTAATGAAACCAATCCTCACACCTTTCCATTGGTGAACCATAAGTTTGTTTAATGAATCTGTGATTGCCCTTCTCCGTGGAAATATCTGCCCTGGTATCCATTTTTAGGTAACACCTATAAGTGATATGATATGATATGTGTCTTTCACTTTCTGACTTACTACAAGTCACGTGATTACTTCTAGACTCATCTACGGTGCTGCAAATGGCATTGTGTCCTTTTTTCCCTTGGCTTCTCTTCTGCCTTAGCGGGGTCCATTTTCAACAATGTGATTCCCTGAGGGTTGTGGATTAGCTGACCTGGGCAGCCTTACCCTGCCGGCCCGCACTCCCCAGGTGTGCCTCGTTGAGGTCAATATAAACAGCGCTCCAGGCAGCAATAGCCCCTGAATCTGTGCCTGACTCCATATTCTCTGCCCCGTCAACAGTCTCGGGGCTGTGCTGGTGGGAGGGAGTGAGGGGCCACCGCTTTGTGGGTGGCCCGGTGTGAGTGGGGTTCTGCTGGCCTTTCTGCAGGAGTTGCCAGGCTGCCGCCTGTAAAGAAGAGGTTGTGTCACCCATACCTTCCGCTGGAATTTCTCTCCGGACAGAGGTGAGAAAGGAAAAAAAGCAGTGGGGGCCGGGACAGGAGGGGTATATCAGACAGGGCAATGGAAAGCTTCTGGAAGAGCGCCCGGTGCCAGGACCACCCTGGCTGCCCTGCAGGCACCAAGTTCTCCTGCGTGCTGTCTCTGGTGTGGCTCCACGGTCCTTCCTCTAGGCTGTCAAGCCCTTGTACATATTCAGGTGTTTTACCTGGAAAGGGTGGGAACAGTTCAGCAGCAGCTGGCCTTGGGCTCAGCTCACCTTTACTCACAGATGCCTCAGCACGGTAACACAGCTTTGCAATGAGGACGCTCCTTGCGTGGCGGGTGGGTTGCTGGCTGTATGGGAGATGATTCCCCACCTCTGACCTATTTCAGAATTGTTTACCACTGGAGCAAGTGCCCTGATAGGGTTTTCCTCTGTAAAACTCGTGGGTTCAGGATTTTTTTTTCTTTTATGGTTCAAGTTAGATTTTATTCCTCTTTTATGTATTTATAGATATAAGCATGGAAATAATTCATTCCTAGAAATACATCTGTGTGACGGGAAGAACGTTTTTCTGTTTTATTTTTAAATTTTATTTTTTAAAATTTTGAAATTTAATTTTATTTATTTTTTATACAGCACGTTATTATTAGTTATGTATTTTATGCATATACATGTATACAGGTCAATCCCAAACTCCCAACTCATCCCACCACCACCACCCCATGGCTTCCCACACTTGGTGTCCATACGTTTGTTCTCTACCTCTGTGTCTCTATTTCTTCCCTGCAAACCAGTTCATCTGTACCATTTTTAGGCTCCACATATATGCGTTAATATACAATATTTGTTTTCCTCTTTCTGACTTACTTCATTCTGTATGACAGTCTCTCGATCCATCGATGTCTCTACAAATAACCCAGTTTCATTCCTTTTTATGGCCGAGTAATATTCCATTTTATATATGTACCACATCTTTATCCATTCATCTGTCTGTGGGCATTTAGGTTGCTTCCATTACCTGGCTATTGTAAATAGTGCTGCAACGAACATTGTGGTGAATGTGCCTTTTTGAAATACGGTTTTCTCTGGTATATGCCCAGAAGTGGGATTGCTGGATCAGATGGTCATTCTATTTCTAGATTTTTTAAGGAAACTCCATACTGTTCTCCATAGTGACTGTATCAATTTACATTCCCACCAATAGTGGAAGAGGGCTCCTTTGGTCCACACCCTCCCCAGAATTGGTTGTTTGTAGATTTTCTGATGATGCCGATTCTAACAGGTGTGAGGTGATACCTCATTGTAGTTTTGATTTGCATTTCTCTAATAATTAGTGCTGTTGAGCAGCTTTTCATGTGCGTCGTGGCCATCTCTGTGTCTCCTTTGAAGAAACGTCTCTTTAGATCTTCTGCCCATTTTTTGGGGGGTTGTTTGTTTTTTTAATATTAAGCTGCATGAGCTGTTTATATATATTGGAGATTAAACCTCTGTCCATTGATTCGTCTGCAACGATTTTCGCCCATTCTGAGGGATGCCTTTTTCCATTCCCGTGTTTTTTAACAAAAAAGGAAAGACAGGAAAAGAAGCTGAACACTAATGTGTGTAAAATATGCCTTTTGAAACGGTCGTTTTGAAATATGGACGTCCTTTGAATTTTTTGGTCGGTATGTGACCCCAGGATTTATTTTCAGGGCAGGTGTCATTTACAGGCCTGCAATGATTTTGAATATCAACTGACCATTAGCGCTGGGATTAAAGCTGCTGTTGAGTGAAACGGCCACAAGGTGGCAGCAGTTCACCTTTACCAAATCTGGTTACTAGGGCAAGAGAGCCTCAGTGGAAGTGGTGTTCTAGATTGGAGTTTAGAATGGAATGTGCCAGGAGAAACCCCCTCACGTTTGTCTCACTACTTCTTGTTCGTGTTTTTAATTTAATTTTTTATTTTTTATTACAGCAAGTTTGATTACAACGTTTGGCTTGCTGTAGGTGTGGAAGATGTGGTTCTTTTACACATATACAGATGACTGTTCTTCCTGGGATCCTTTTCCCATGTACGTTATGACAGAATGTTGAGTAGTCTTCTCTTGGTATTCTGTAGGTCTTTGGTGATTATATATGTCACCTGTGTTTGTATATGTCTGTTAACCCCGATATCATAATGAAACCAATCCTCACACCTTTCCATTGGTGAACCATAAGTTTGTTTAATGAATCTGTGATTGCCCTTCTCCGTGGAAATATCTGCCCTGGTATCCATTTTTAGGTAACACCTATAAGTGATATGATATGATATGTGTCTTTCACTTTCTGACTTACTACAAGTCACGTGATTACTTCTAGACTCATCTACGGTGCTGCAAATGGCATTGTGTCCTTTTTTCCCTTGGCTTCTCTTCTGCCTTAGCGGGGTCCATTTTCAACAATGTGATTCCCTGAGGGTTTTGGATTAGCTGACCTGGGCAGCCTTACCCTGCCGGCCCGCACTCCCCAGGTGTGCCTCGTTGAGGTCAATATAAACAGCGCTCCAGGCAGCAATAGCCCCTGAATCTGTGCCTGACTCCATATTCTCTGCCCCGTCAACAGTCTCGGGGCTGTGCTGGTGGGAGGGAGTGAGGGGCCACCGCTTTGTGGGTGGCCCGGTGTGAGTGGGGTTCTGCTGGCCTTTCTGCAGGAGTTGCCAGGCTGCCGCCTGTAAAGAAGAGGTTGTGTCACCCATACCTTCCGCTGGAATTTCTCTCCGGACAGAGGTGAGAAAGGAAAAAAAGCAGTGGGGGCTGGGACAGGAGGGGTATCTCAGACAGGGCAATGGAAAGCTTCTGGAAGAGCGCCCGGTGCCAGGACCACCCTGGCTGCCCTGCAGGCACCAAGTTCTCCTGCGTGCCGTCACTGGTGTGGCTCCACGGTCCTTCCTCTAGGCTTTCAAGCCCTTGTACATATTCAGGTGTTTTACCTGGAAAGGGTGGGAACAGTTCAGCAGCAGCTGGCCTGGGGCTCAGCTCACCTTTACTCACAGATGCCTCAGCACGGTCCCCCAGCTTTGCAATGAGGACGCTCCTTGCGTGGCGGGTGGGTTGCTGGCTGTATGGGAGATGATTCCCCACCTCTGACCTATTTCAGAATTGTTTACCACTGGAGCAAGTGCCCTGATAGGGTTTTCCTCTGTAAAACTCGTGGGTTCAGGATTTTTTTTTCTTTTATGGTTCAAGTTAGATTTTATTCCTCTTTTATGTATTTATAGATATAAGCATGGAAATAATTCATTCCTAGAAATACATCTGTGTGACGGGAAGAACGTTTTTCTGTTTTATTTTTAAATTTTATTTTTTAAAATTTTGAAATTTAATTTTATTTATTTTTTATACAGCACGTTATTATTAGTTATGTATTTTATGCATATACATGTATACAGGTCAATCCCAAACTCCCAACTCATCCCACCACCACCACCCCATGGCTTCCCACACTTGGTGTCCATACGTTTGTTCTCTACCTCTGTGTCTCTATTTCTTCCCTGCAAACCAGTTCATCTGTACCATTTTTAGGCTCCACATATATGCGTTAATATACAATATTTGTTTTCCTCTTTCTGACTTACTTCATTCTGTATGACAGTCTCTCGATCCATCGATGTCTCTACAAATAACCCAGTTTCATTCCTTTTTATGGCCGAGTAATATTCCATTTTATATATGTACCACATCTTTATCCATTCATCTGTCTGTGGGCATTTAGGTTGCTTCCATTACCTGGCTATTGTAAATAGTGCTGCAACGAACATTGTGGTGAATGTGCCTTTTTGAAATACGGTTTTATCTGGGTATATGCCCAGAAGTGGGATTGCTGGATCAGATGGTAATTCTATTTCTAGATTTTTTAAGGAAACTCCATACTGTTCTCCATAGTGACTGTATCAATTTACATTCCCACCAATAGTGGAAGAGGGCTCCTTTTGTCCACACCCTCCCCAGAATTGGTTGTTTGTAGATTTTCTGATGATGCCGATTCTAACAGGTGTGAGGTGATACCTCATTGTAGTTTTGATTTGCATTTCTCTAATAATTAGTGCTGTTGAGCAGCTTTTCATGTGCGTCTTGGCCATCTCTGTGTCTCCTTTGAAGAAACGTCTCTTTAGATCTTCTGCCCATTTTTTGGGGGGTTGTTTGTTTTTTTAATATTAAGCTGCATGAGCTGTTTATATATATTGGAGATTAAACCTCTGTCCATTGATTCGTCTGCAACGATTTTCGCCCATTCTGAGGGATGCCTTTTTCCATTCCCGTGTTTTTTAACAAAAAAGGAAAGAAAGGAAAAGAAGCAGAACACTAATGTGTGTAAAATATGCCTTTTGAAACGGTCGTTTTGAAATATGGACGTCCTTTGAATTTTTTGGTCGGTATGTGACCCCAGGATTTATTTTCAGGGCAGGTGTCATTTACAGGCCTGCAATGATTTTGAATATCAACTGACCATTAGCGTTGGGATTAAAGCTGCTGTTGTGTGAAACGGCCACAAGGTGGCAGCAGTTCACCCTTACCAAATCTGGTTACTAGGGCAAGAGAGCCTCAGTGGAAGTGGTGTTCTAGATTGGAGTTTAGAATGGAATGTGCCAGGAGAAACCCCCTCACGTTTGTCTCACTACTTCTTGTTCGTGTTTTTAATTTAATTTTTTATTTTTTATTACAGCAAATTTGATTACAACGTTTGGCTTGCTGTAGGTGTGGAAGATGTGGTTCTTTTACACATATACAGATGACTGTTCTTCCTGGGATCCTTTTCCCATGTACGTTATGACAGAATGTTGAGTAGTCTTCTCTTGGTATTCTGTAGGTCTTTGGTGATTATATATGTCACCTGTGTTTGTATATGTCTGTTAACCCCGATATCATAATGAAACCAATCCTCACACCTTTCCATTGGTGAACCATAAGTTTGTTTAATGAATCTGTGATTGCCCTTCTCCGTGGAAATATCTGCCCTGGTATCCATTTTTAGGTAACACCTATAAGTGATATGATATGATATGTGTCTTTCACTTTCTGACTTACTACAAGTCACGTGATTACTTCTAGACTCATCTACGGTGCTGCAAATGGCATTGTGTCCTTTTTTCCCTTGGCTTCTCTTCTGCCTTAGCGGGGTCCATTTTCAACAATGTGATTCCCTGAGGGTTGTGGATTAGCTGACCTGGGCAGCCTTACCCTGCCGGCCCGCCCTCCCCAGGTGTGCCTCGTTGAGGTCAATATAAACAGCGCTCCAGGCAGCAATAGCCCCTGAATCTGTGCCTGACTCCATATTCTCTGCCCCGTCAACAGTCTCGGGGCTGTGCTGGTGGGAGGGAGTGAGGGGCCACCGCTTTGTGGGTGGCCCGGTGTGAGTGGGGTTCTTCTGGCCTTTCTGCAGGAGTTGCCAGGCTGCCGCCTGTAAAGAAGAGGTTGTGTCACCCATACCTTCCGCTGGAATTTCTCTCCGGACAGAGGTGAGAAAGGAAAAAAGCAGTGGGGGCCGGGACAGGAGGGGTATCTCAGACAGGGCAATGGAAAGCTTCTGGAAGAGCGCCCGGTGCCAGGACCACCCTGGCTGCCCTGCAGGCACCAAGTTCTCCTGCGTGCTGTCGCTGGTGTGGCTCCACGGTCCTTCCTCTAGGCTTTCAAGCCCTTGTACATATTCAGGTGTTTTACCTGGAAAGGGTGGGAACAGTGCAGCAGCAGCTGGCCTGGGGCTCAGCTCACCTTTACTCACAGAAGCCTCAGCACGGTCCCCCAGCTTTGCAATGAGGACGCTCCTTGCGTGGCGGGTGGGTTGCTGGCTGTATGGGAGATGATTCCCCACCTCTGACCTATTTCAGAATTGTTTACCACTGGAGCAAGTGCCCTGATAGGGTTTTCCTCTGTAAAACTCGTGGGTTCAGGATTTTGTTTTCTTTTATGGTTCAAGTTAGATTTTATTCCACTTTTATGTATTTATAGATATAAGCATGGAAATAATTCATTCCTAGAAATACATCTGTGTGACGGGAAGAACTTTTTTCTGTTTTATTTTTAAATTTTATTTTTTAAAATTTTGAAATTTAATTTTATTTATTTTTTATACAGCACGTTATTATTAGTTATGTATTTTATGCATATACATGTATACAGGTCAATCCCAAACTCCCAACTCATCCCACCACCACCACCCCATGGCTTCCCACACTTGGTGTCCATACGTTTGTTCTCTACCTCTGTGTCTCTATTTCTTCCCTGCAAACCAGTTCATCTGTACCATTTTTAGGCTCCACATATATGCGTTAATATACAATATTTGTTTTCCTCTTTCTGACTTACTTCATTCTGTATGACAGTCTCTCGATCCATCGATGTCTCTACAAATAACCCAGTTTCATTCCTTTTTATGGCCGAGTAATATTCCATTTTATATATGTACCACATCTTTATCCATTCATCTGTCTGTGGGCATTTAGGTTGCTTCCATTACCTGGCTATTGTAAATAGTGCTGCAACGAACATTGTGGTGAATGTGCCTTTTTGAAATACGGTTTTCTCTGGTATATGCCCAGAAGTGGGATTGCTGGATCAGATGGTAATTCTATTTCTAGATTTTTTAAGGAAACTCCATACTGTTCTCCATAGTGACTGTATCAATTTACATTCCCACCAATAGTGGAAGAGGGCTCCTTTTGTCCACACCCTCCCCAGAATTGGTTGTTTGTAGATTTTCTGATGATGCCGATTCTAACAGGTGTGAGGTGATACCTCATTGTAGTTTTGATTTGCATTTCTCTAATAATTAGTGCTGTTGAGCAGCTTTTCATGTGCGTCTTGGCCATCTCTGTGTCTCCTTTGAAGAAACGTCTCTTTAGATCTTCTGCCCATTTTTTGGGGGCTTGTTTGTTTTTTTAATATTAAGCTGCATGAGCTGTTTATATATATTGGAGATTAAACCTCTGTCCATTGATTCGTCTGCAACGATTTTCGCCCATTCTGAGGGATGCCTTTTTCCATTCCCGTGTTTTTTAACAAAAAAGGAAAGAAAGGAAAAGAAGCAGAACACTAATGTGCGTAAAATATGCCTTTTGAAACGGTCGTTTTGAAATATGGACGTCCTTTGAATTTTTTGGTCGATGTGTGACCCCAGGATTTGTTTTCAGGGCAGGTGTCATTTACAGGCCTGCAATGATTTTGAATATCAACTGACCATTAGCGCTGGGATTAAAGCTGCTGTTGTGTGAAACGGCCACAAGGTGGCAGCAGTTCACCCTTACCAAATCTGGTTACTAGGGCAAGAGAGCCTCAGTGGAAGTGGTGTTCTAGATTGGAGTTTAGAATGGAATGTGCCAGGAGAAACCCCCTCACGTTTGTCTCACTACTTCTTGTTCGTGTTTTTAATTTAATTTTTTATTTTTTATTACAGCAAGTTTGATTACAATGTTTGGCTTGCTGTAGGTGTGGAAGATGTGGTTCTTTTACACATATACAGATGACTGTTCTTCCTGGGATCCTTTTCCCATGTACGTTATGACAGAATGTTGAGTAGTCCTCTCTTGGTATTCTGTAGGTCTTTGGTGATTATATATGTCACCTATGTTTGTATATGTCTGTTAACCCCGATATCGTAATGAAACCAATCCTCACACTTTTCCATTGGTGAACCATAAGTTTGTTTAATGAATCTGTGATTGCCCTTCTCCGTGGAAATATCTGCCCTGGTATCCATTTTTAGGTAACACCTATAAGTGATATGATATGATATGTGTCTTTCACTTTCTGACTTACTACAAGTCACGTGATTACTTCTAGACTCATCTACGGTGCTGCAAATGGCATTGTGTCCTTTTTTCCCTTGGCTTCTCTTCTGCCTTAGCGGGGTCCATTTTCAACAATGTGATTCCCTGAGGGTTGTGGATTAGCTGACCTGGGCAGCCTTACCCTGCCGGCCCGCCCTCCCCAGGTGTGCCTCGTTGAGGTCAATATAAACAGCGCTCCAGGCAGCAATAGCCCCTGAATCTGTGCCTGACTCCATATTCTCTGCCCCGTCAACAGTCTCGGGGCTGTGCTGGTGGGAGGGAGTGAGGGGCCACAGCTTTGTGGGTGGCCCGGTGTGAGTGGGGTTCTGCTGGCCTTTCTGCAGGAGTTGCCAGGCTGCCGCCTGTAAAGAAGAGGTTGTGTCACCCATACCTTCCGCTGGAATTTCTCTCCGGACAGAGGTGAGAAAGGAAAAAAAGCAGTGGGGGCCGGGACAGGAGGGGTATCTCAGACAGGGCAATGGAAATCTTCTGGAATAGCGCCCGGTGCCAGGACCACCTTGGCTGCCCTGCAGGCACCAAGTTGGCCTGCGTGCTGTCGCTGGTGTGGCTCCACGGTCCTTCCTCTAGGCTTTCAAGCCCTTGTACATATTCAGGTGTTTTACCTGGAAAGGGTGGGAACAGTTCAGCAGCAGCTGGCCTTGGGCTCAGCTCACCTTTACTCACAGATGCCTCAGCACGGTCCCCCAGCTTTGCAATGAGGACGCTCCTTGCGTGGCGGGTGGGTTGCTGGCTGTATGGGAGATGATTCCCCACCTCTGACCTATTTCAGAATTGTTTACCACTGGAGCAAGTGCCCTGATAGGGTTTTCCTCTGTAAAACTCGTGGGTTCAGGATTTTGTTTTCTTTTATGGTTCAAGTTAGATTTTATTCCTCTTTTATGTATTTATAGATATAAGCATGGAAATAATTCATTCCTAGAAATACATCTGTGTGACGGGAAGAACTTTTTTCTGTTTTATTTTTAAATTTTATTTTTTAAAATTTTGAAATTTAATTTTATTTATTTTTTATACAGCACGTTATTATTAGTTATGTATTTTATGCATATACATGTATACAGGTCAATCCCAAACTCCCAACTCATCCCACCACCACCACCCCATGGCTTCCCACACTTGGTGTCCATACGTTTGTTCTCTACCTCTGTGTCTCTATTTCTTCCCTGCAAACCAGTTCATCTGTACCATTTTTAGGCTCCACATATATGCGTTAATATACAATATTTGTTTTCCTCTTTCTGACTGACTTCATTCTGTATGACAGTCTCTCGATCCATCGATGTCTCTACAAATAACCCAGTTTCATTCCTTTTTATGGCCGAGTAATATTCCATTTTATATATGTACCACATCTTTATCCATTCATCTGTCTGTGGGCATTTAGGTTGCTTCCATTACCTGGCTATTGTAAATAGTGCTGCAACGAACATTGTGGTGAATGTGCCTTTTTGAAATACGGTTTTATCTGGGTATATGCCCAGAAGTGGGATTGCTGGATCAGATGGTCATTCTATTTCTAGATTTTTTAAGGAAACTCCATACTGTTCTCCATAGTGACTGTATCAATTTACATTCCCACCAATAGTGGAAGAGGGCTCCTTTTGTCCACACCCTCCCCAGAATTGGTTGTTTGTAGATTTTCTGATGATGCCGATTCTAACAGGTGTGAGGTGATACCTCATTGTAGTTTTGATTTGCATTTCTCTAATAATTAGTGCTGTTGAGCAGCTTTTCATGTGCGTCTTGGCCATCTCTGTGTCTCCTTTGAAGAAACGTCTCTTTAGATCTTCTGCCCATTTTTTGGGGGGTTGTTTGTTTTTTTAATATTAAGCTGCATGAGCTGTTTATATATATTGGAGATTAAACCTCTGTCCATTGATTCGTCTGCAACGATTTTCGCCCATTCTGAGGGATGCCTTTTTCCATTCCCGTGTTTTTTAACAAAAAAGGAAAGAAAGGAAAAGAAGCAGAACACTAATGTGCGTAAAATATGCCTTTTGAAACGGTCGTTTTGAAATATGGACGTCCTTTGAATTTTTTGGTCGATATGTGACCCCAGGATTTATTTTCAGGGCAGGTGTCATTTACAGGCCTGCAATGATTTTGAATATCAACTGACCATTAGCGTTGGGATTAAAGCTGCTGTTGTGTGAAACGGCCACAAGGTGGCAGCAGTTCACCCTTACCAAATCTGGTTACTAGGGCAAGAGAGCCTCAGTGGAAGTGGTGTTCTAGATTGGAGTTTAGAATGGAATGTGCCAGGAGAAACCCCCTCACGTTTGTCTCACTACTTCTTGTTCGTGTTTTTAATTTAATTTTTTATTTTTTATTACAGCAAGTTTGATTACAATGTTTGGCTTGCTGTAGGTGTGGAAGATGTGGTTCTTTTACACATATACAGATGACTGTTCTTCCTGGGATCCTTTTCCCATGTACGTTATGACAGAATGTTGAGTAGTCCTCTCTTGGTATTCTGTAGGTCTTTGGTGATTATATATGTCACCTGTGTTTGTATATGTCTGTTAACCCCGATATCGTAATGAAACCAATCCTCACACTTTTCCATTGGTGAACCATAAGTTTGTTTAATGAATCTGTGATTGCCCTTCTCCGTGGAAATATCTGCCCTGGTATCCATTTTTAGGTAACACCTATAAGTGATATGATATGATATGTGTCTTTCACTTTCTGACTTACTACAAGTCACGTGATTACTTCTAGACTCATCTACGGTGCTGCAAATGGCATTGTGTCCTTTTTTCCCTTGGCTTCTCTTCTGCCTTAGCGGGGTCCATTTTCAACAATGTGATTCCCTGAGGGTTGTGGATTAGCTGACCTGGGCAGCCTTACCCTGCCGGCCCGCCCTCCCCAGGTGTGCCTCGTTGAGGTCAATATAAACAGCGCTCCAGGCAGCAATAGCCCCTGAATCTGTGCCTGACTCCATATTCTCTGCCCCGTCAACAGTCTCGGGGCTGTGCTGGTGGGAGGGAGTGAGGGGCCACAGCTTTGTGGGTGGCCCGGTGTGAGTGGGGTTCTGCTGGCCTTTCTGCAGGAGTTGCCAGGCTGCCGCCTGTAAAGAAGAGGTTGTGTCACCCATACCTTCCGCTGGAATTTCTCTCCGGACAGAGGTGAGAAAGGAAAAAAAGCAGTGGGGGCCGGGACAGGAGGGGTATCTCAGACAGGGCAATGGAAATCTTCTGGAATAGCGCCCGGTGCCAGGACCACCTTGGCTGCCCTGCAGGCACCAAGTTGGCCTGCGTGCTGTCGCTGGTGTGGCTCCACGGTCCTTCCTCTAGGCTTTCAAGCCCTTGTACATATTCAGGTGTTTTACCTGGAAAGGGTGGGAACAGTTCAGCAGCAGCTGGCCTTGGGCTCAGCTCACCTTTACTCACAGATGCCTCAGCACGGTCCCCCAGCTTTGCAATGAGGACGCTCCTTGCGTGGCGGGTGGGTTGCTGGCTGTATGGGAGATGATTCCCCACCTCTGACCTATTTCAGAATTGTTTACCACTGGAGCAAGTGCCCTGATAGGGTTTTCCTCTGTAAAACTCGTGGGTTCAGGATTTTGTTTTCTTTTATGGTTCAAGTTAGATTTTATTCCTCTTTTATGTATTTATAGATATAAGCATGGAAATAATTCATTCCTAGAAATACATCTGTGTGACGGGAAGAACTTTTTTCTGTTTTATTTTTAAATTTTATTTTTTAAAATTTTGAAATTTAATTTTATTTATTTTTTATACAGCACGTTATTATTAGTTATGTATTTTATGCATATACATGTATACAGGTCAATCCCAAACTCCCAACTCATCCCACCACCACCACCCCATGGCTTCCCACACTTGGTGTCCATACGTTTGTTCTCTACCTCTGTGTCTCTATTTCTTCCCTGCAAACCAGTTCATCTGTACCATTTTTAGGCTCCACATATATGCGTTAATATACAATATTTGTTTTCCTCTTTCTGACTTACTTCATTCTGTATGACAGTCTCTCGATCCATCGATGTCTCTACAAATAACCCAGTTTCATTCCTTTTTATGGCCGAGTAATATTCCATTTTATATATGTACCACATCTTTATCCATTCATCTGTCTGTGGGCATTTAGGTTGCTTCCATTACCTGGCTATTGTAAATAGTGCTGCAACGAACATTGTGGTGAATGTGCCTTTTTGAAATACGGTTTTCTCTGGTATATGCCCAGAAGTGGGATTGCTGGATCAGATGGTCATTCTATTTCTAGATTTTTTAAGGAAACTCCATACTGTTCTCCATAGTGACTGTATCAATTTACATTCCCACCAATAGTGGAAGAGGGCTCCTTTTGTCCACACCCTCCCCAGAATTGGTTGTTTGTAGATTTTCTGATGATGCCGATTCTAACAGGTGTGAGGTGATACCTCATTGTAGTTTTGATTTGCATTTCTCTAATAATTAGTGCTGTTGAGCAGCTTTTCATGTGCGTCGTGGCCATCTCTGTGTCTCCTTTGAAGAAACGTCTCTTTAGATCTTCTGCCCATTTTTGGGGGGGTTGTTTGTTTTTTTAATATTAAGCTGCATGAGCTGTTTATATATATTGGAGATTAAACCTCTGTCCATTGATTCGTCTGCAACGATTTTCGCCCATTCTGAGGGATGCCTTTTTCCATTCCCGTGTTTTTTAACAAAAAAGGAAAGAAAGGAAAAGAAGCAGAACACTAATGTGCGTAAAATATGCCTTTTGAAACGGTCGTTTTGAAATATGGACGTCCTTTGAATTTTTTGGTCGATATGTGACCCCAGGATTTATTTTCAGGGCAGGTGTCATTTACAGGCCTGCAATGATTTTGAATATCAACTGACCATTAGCGTTGGGATTAAAGCTGCTGTTGTGTGAAACGGCCACAAGGTGGCAGCAGTTCACCCTTACCAAATCTGGTTACTAGGGCAAGAGAGCCTCAGTGGAAGTGGTGTTCTAGATTGGAGTTTAGAATGGAATGTGCCAGGAGAAACCCCCTCACGTTTGTCTCACTACTTCTTGTTCGTGTTTTTAATTTAATTTTTTATTTTTTATTACAGCAAGTTTGATTACAATGTTTGGCTTGCTGTAGGTGTGGAAGATGTGGTTCTTTTACACATATACAGATGACTGTTCTTCCTGGGATCCTTTTCCCATGTACGTTATGACAGAATGTTGAGTAGTCCTCTCTTGGTATTCTGTAGGTCTTTGGTGATTATATATGTCACCTGTGTTTGTATATGTCTGTTAACCCCGATATCGTAATGAAACCAATCCTCACACTTTTCCATTGGTGAACCATAAGTTTGTTTAATGAATCTGTGATTGCCCTTCTCCGTGGAAATATCTGCCCTGGTATCCATTTTTAGGTAACACCTATAAGTGATATGATATGATATGTGTCTTTCACTTTCTGACTTACTACAAGTCACGTGATTACTTCTAGACTCATCTACGGTGCTGCAAATGGCATTGTGTCCTTTTTTCCCTTGGCTTCTCTTCTGCCTTAGCGGGGTCCATTTTCAACAATGTGATTCCCTGAGGGTTGTGGATTAGCTGACCTGGGCAGCCTTACCCTGCCGGCCCGCCCTCCCCAGGTGTGCCTCGTTGAGGTCAATATAAACAGCGCTCCAGGCAGCAATAGCCCCTGAATCTGTGCCTGACTCCATATTCTCTGCCCCGTCAACAGTCTCGGGGCTGTGCTGGTGGGAGGGAGTGAGGGGCCACCGCTTTGTGGGTGGCCCGGTGTGAGTGGGGTTCTGCTGGCCTTTCTGCAGGAGTTGCCAGGCTGCCGCCTGTAAAGAAGAGGTTGTGTCACCCATACCTTCCGCTGGAATTTCTCTCCGGACAGAGGTGAGAAAGGAAAAAAAGCAGTGGGGGCCGGGACAGGAGGGGTATCTCAGACAGGGCAATGGAAATCTTCTGGAATAGCGCCCGGTGCCAGGACCACCTTGGCTGCCCTGCAGGCACCAAGTTCGCCTGCGTGCTGTCGCTGGTGTGGCTCCACGGTCCTTCCTCTAGGCTTTCAAGCCCTTGTACATATTCAGGTGTTTTACCTGGAAAGGGTGGGAACAGTTCAGCAGCAGCTGGCCTTGGGCTCAGCTCACCTTTACTCACAGATGCCTCAGCACGGTAACCCAGCTTTGCAATGAGGACGCTCCTTGCGTGGCGGGTGGGTTGCTGGCTGTATGGGAGATGATTCCCCACCTCTGACCTATTTCAGAATTGTTTACCACTGGAGCAAGTGCCCTGATAGGGTTTTCCTCTGTAAAACTCGTGGGTTCAGGATTTTGTTTTCTTTTATGGTTCAAGTTAGATTTTATTCCTCTTTTATGTATTTATAGATATAAGCATGGAAATAATTCATTCCTAGAAATACATCTGTGTGACGGGAAGAACTTTTTTCTGTTTTATTTTTAAATTTTATTTTTTAAAATTTTGAAATTTAATTTTATTTATTTTTTATACAGCACGTTATTATTAGTTATGTATTTTATGCATATACATGTATACAGGTCAATCCCAAACTCCCAACTCATCCCACCACCACCACCCCATGGCTTCCCACACTTGGTGTCCATACGTTTGTTCTCTACCTCTGTGTCTCTATTTCTTCCCTGCAAACCAGTTCATCTGTACCATTTTTAGGCTCCACATATATGCGTTAATATACAATATTTGTTTTCCTCTTTCTGACTTACTTCATTCTGTATGACAGTCTCTCGATCCATCGATGTCTCTACAAATAACCCAGTTTCATTCCTTTTTATGGCCGAGTAATATTCCATTTTATATATGTACCACATCTTTATCCATTCATCTGTCTGTGGGCATTTAGGTTGCTTCCATTACCTGGCTATTGTAAATAGTGCTGCAACGAACATTGTGGTGAATGTGCCTTTTTGAAATACGGTTTTCTCTGGTATATGCCCAGAAGTGGGATTGCTGGATCAGATGGTCATTCTATTTCTAGATTTTTTAAGGAAACTCCATACTGTTCTCCATAGTGACTGTATCAATTTACATTCCCACCAATAGTGGAAGAGGGCTCCTTTTGTCCACACCCTCCCCAGAATTGGTTGTTTGTAGATTTTCTGATGATGCCGATTCTAACAGGTGTGAGGTGATACCTCATTGTAGTTTTGATTTGCATTTCTCTAATAATTAGTGCTGTTGAGCAGCTTTTCATGTGCGTCGTGGCCATCTCTGTGTCTCCTTTGAAGAAACGTCTCTTTAGATCTTCTGCCCATTTTTGGGGGGGTTGTTTGTTTTTTTAATATTAAGCTGCATGAGCTGTTTATATATATTGGAGATTAAACCTCTGTCCATTGATTCGTCTGCAACGATTTTCGCCCATTCTGAGGGATGCCTTTTTCCATTCCCGTGTTTTTTAACAAAAAAGGAAAGAAAGGAAAAGAAGCAGAACACTAATGTGCGTAAAATATGCCTTTTGAAACGGTCGTTTTGAAATATGGACGTCCTTTGAATTTTTTGGTCGATATGTGACCCCAGGATTTATTTTCAGGGCAGGTGTCATTTACAGGCCTGCAATGATTTTGAATATCAACTGACCATTAGCGTTGGGATTAAAGCTGCTGTTGTGTGAAACGGCCACAAGGTGGCAGCAGTTCACCCTTACCAAATCTGGTTACTAGGGCAAGAGAGCCTCAGTGGAAGTGGTGTTCTAGATTGGAGTTTAGAATGGAATGTGCCAGGAGAAACCCCCTCACGTTTGTCTCACTACTTCTTGTTCGTGTTTTTAATTTAATTTTTTATTTTTTATTACAGCAAGTTTGATTACAATGTTTGGCTTGCTGTAGGTGTGGAAGATGTGGTTCTTTTACACATATACAGATGACTGTTCTTCCTGGGATCCTTTTCCCATGTACGTTATGACAGAATGTTGAGTAGTCCTCTCTTGGTATTCTGTAGGTCTTTGGTGATTATATATGTCACCTGTGTTTGTATATGTCTGTTAACCCCGATATCGTAATGAAACCAATCCTCACACTTTTCCATTGGTGAACCATAAGTTTGTTTAATGAATCTGTGATTGCCCTTCTCCGTGGAAATATCTGCCCTGGTATCCATTTTTAGGTAACACCTATAAGTGATATGATATGATATGTGTCTTTCACTTTCTGACTTACTACAAGTCACGTGATTACTTCTAGACTCATCTACGGTGCTGCAAATGGCATTGTGTCCTTTTTTCCCTTGGCTTCTCTTCTGCCTTAGCGGGGTCCATTTTCAACAATGTGATTCCCTGAGGGTTGTGGATTAGCTGACCTGGGCAGCCTTACCCTGCCGGCCCGCCCTCCCCAGGTGTGCCTCGTTGAGGTCAATATAAACAGCGCTCCAGGCAGCAATAGCCCCTGAATCTGTGCCTGACTCCATATTCTCTGCCCCGTCAACAGTCTCGGGGCTGTGCTGGTGGGAGGGAGTGAGGGGCCACCGCTTTGTGGGTGGCCCGGTGTGAGTGGGGTTCTGCTGGCCTTTCTGCAGGAGTTGCCAGGCTGCCGCCTGTAAAGAAGAGGTTGTGTCACCCATACCTTCCGCTGGAATTTCTCTCCGGACAGAGGTGAGAAAGGAAAAAAAGCAGTGGGGGCCGGGACAGGAGGGGTATCTCAGACAGGGCAATGGAAATCTTCTGGAATAGCGCCCGGTGCCAGGACCACCTTGGCTGCCCTGCAGGCACCATGTTCGCCTGCGTGCTGTCGCTGGTGTGGCTCCACGGTCCTTCCTCTAGGCTTTCAAGCCCTTGTACATATTCAGGTGTTTTACCTGGAAAGGGTGGGAACAGTTCAGCAGCAGCTGGCCTTGGGCTCAGCTCACCTTTACTCACAGATGCCTCAGCACGGTAACCCAGCTTTGCAATGAGGACGCTCCTTGCGTGGCGGGTGGGTTGCTGGCTGTATGGGAGATGATTCCCCACCTCTGACCTATTTCAGAATTGTTTACCACTGGAGCAAGTGCCCTGATAGGGTTTTCCTCTGTAAAACTCGTGGGTTCAGGATTTTGTTTTCTTTTATGGTTCAAGTTAGATTTTATTCCTCTTTTATGTATTTATAGATATAAGCATGGAAATAATTCATTCCTAGAAATACATCTGTGTGACGGGAAGAACTTTTTTCTGTTTTATTTTTAAATTTTATTTTTTAAAATTTTGAAATTTAATTTTATTTATTTTTTATACAGCACGTTATTATTAGTTATGTATTTTATGCATATACATGTATACAGGTCAATCCCAAACTCCCAACTCATCCCACCACCACCACCCCATGGCTTCCCACACTTGGTGTCCATACGTTTGTTCTCTACCTCTGTGTCTCTATTTCTTCCCTGCAAACCAGTTCATCTGTACCATTTTTAGGCTCCACATATATGCGTTAATATACAATATTTGTTTTCCTCTTTCTGACTTACTTCATTCTGTATGACAGTCTCTCGATCCATCGATGTCTCTACAAATAACCCAGTTTCATTCCTTTTTATGGCCGAGTAATATTCCATTTTATATATGTACCACATCTTTATCCATTCATCTGTCTGTGGGCATTTAGGTTGCTTCCATTACCTGGCTATTGTAAATAGTGCTGCAACGAACATTGTGGTGAATGTGCCTTTTTGAAATACGGTTTTCTCTGGTATATGCCCAGAAGTGGGATTGCTGGATCAGATGGTCATTCTATTTCTAGATTTTTTAAGGAAACTCCATACTGTTCTCCATAGTGACTGTATCAATTTACATTCCCACCAATAGTGGAAGAGGGCTCCTTTTGTCCACACCCTCCCCAGAATTGGTTGTTTGTAGATTTTCTGATGATGCCGATTCTAACAGGTGTGAGGTGATACCTCATTGTAGTTTTGATTTGCATTTCTCTAATAATTAGTGCTGTTGAGCAGCTTTTCATGTGCGTCGTGGCCATCTCTGTGTCTCCTTTGAAGAAACGTCTCTTTAGATCTTCTGCCCATTTTTGGGGGGGTTGTTTGTTTTTTTAATATTAAGCTGCATGAGCTGTTTATATATATTGGAGATTAAACCTCTGTCCATTGATTCGTCTGCAACGATTTTCGCCCATTCTGAGGGATGCCTTTTTCCATTCCCGTGTTTTTTAACAAAAAAGGAAAGAAAGGAAAAGAAGCAGAACACTAATGTGCGTAAAATATGCCTTTTGAAACGGTCGTTTTGAAATATGGACGTCCTTTGAATTTTTTGGTCGATATGTGACCCCAGGATTTATTTTCAGGGCAGGTGTCATTTACAGGCCTGCAATGATTTTGAATATCAACTGACCATTAGCGTTGGGATTAAAGCTGCTGTTGTGTGAAACGGCCACAAGGTGGCAGCAGTTCACCCTTACCAAATCTGGTTACTAGGGCAAGAGAGCCTCAGTGGAAGTGGTGTTCTAGATTGGAGTTTAGAATGGAATGTGCCAGGAGAAACCCCCTCACGTTTGTCTCACTACTTCTTGTTCGTGTTTTTAATTTAATTTTTTATTTTTTATTACAGCAAGTTTGATTACAATGTTTGGCTTGCTGTAGGTGTGGAAGATGTGGTTCTTTTACACATATACAGATGACTGTTCTTCCTGGGATCCTTTTCCCATGTACGTTATGACAGAATGTTGAGTAGTCCTCTCTTGGTATTCTGTAGGTCTTTGGTGATTATATATGTCACCTGTGTTTGTATATGTCTGTTAACCCCGATATCGTAATGAAACCAATCCTCACACTTTTCCATTGGTGAACCATAAGTTTGTTTAATGAATCTGTGATTGCCCTTCTCCGTGGAAATATCTGCCCTGGTATCCATTTTTAGGTAACACCTATAAGTGATATGATATGATATGTGTCTTTCACTTTCTGACTTACTACAAGTCACGTGATTACTTCTAGACTCATCTACGGTGCTGCAAATGGCATTGTGTCCTTTTTTCCCTTGGCTTCTCTTCTGCCTTAGCGGGGTCCATTTTCAACAATGTGATTCCCTGAGGGTTGTGGATTAGCTGACCTGGGCAGCCTTACCCTGCCGGCCCGCCCTCCCCAGGTGTGCCTCGTTGAGGTCAATATAAACAGCGCTCCAGGCAGCAATAGCCCCTGAATCTGTGCCTGACTCCATATTCTCTGCCCCGTCAACAGTCTCGGGGCTGTGCTGGTGGGAGGGAGTGAGGGGCCACCGCTTTGTGGGTGGCCCGGTGTGAGTGGGGTTCTGCTGGCCTTTCTGCAGGAGTTGCCAGGCTGCCGCCTGTAAAGAAGAGGTTGTGTCACCCATACCTTCCGCTGGAATTTCTCTCCGGACAGAGGTGAGAAAGGAAAAAAAGCAGTGGGGGCCGGGACAGGAGGGGTATCTCAGACAGGGCAATGGAAATCTTCTGGAATAGCGCCCGGTGCCAGGACCACCTTGGCTGCCCTGCAGGCACCAAGTTCGCCTGCGTGCTGTCGCTGGTGTGGCTCCACGGTCCTTCCTCTAGGCTTTCAAGCCCTTGTACATATTCAGGTGTTTTACCTGGAAAGGGTGGGAACAGTTCAGCAGCAGCTGGCCTTGGGCTCAGCTCACCTTTACTCACAGATGCCTCAGCACGGTAACCCAGCTTTGCAATGAGGACGCTCCTTGCGTGGCGGGTGGGTTGCTGGCTGTATGGGAGATGATTCCCCACCTCTGACCTATTTCAGAATTGTTTACCACTGGAGCAAGTGCCCTGATAGGGTTTTCCTCTGTAAAACTCGTGGGTTCAGGATTTTGTTTTCTTTTATGGTTCAAGTTAGATTTTATTCCTCTTTTATGTATTTATAGATATAAGCATGGAAATAATTCATTCCTAGAAATACATCTGTGTGACGGGAAGAACTTTTTTCTGTTTTATTTTTAAATTTTATTTTTTAAAATTTTGAAATTTAATTTTATTTATTTTTTATACAGCACGTTATTATTAGTTATGTATTTTATGCATATACATGTATACAGGTCAATCCCAAACTCCCAACTCATCCCACCACCACCACCCCATGGCTTCCCACACTTGGTGTCCATACGTTTGTTCTCTACCTCTGTGTCTCTATTTCTTCCCTGCAAACCAGTTCATCTGTACCATTTTTAGGCTCCACATATATGCGTTAATATACAATATTTGTTTTCCTCTTTCTGACTTACTTCATTCTGTATGACAGTCTCTCGATCCATCGATGTCTCTACAAATAACCCAGTTTCATTCCTTTTTATGGCCGAGTAATATTCCATTTTATATATGTACCACATCTTTATCCATTCATCTGTCTGTGGGCATTTAGGTTGCTTCCATTACCTGGCTATTGTAAATAGTGCTGCAACGAACATTGTGGTGAATGTGCCTTTTTGAAATACGGTTTTCTCTGGTATATGCCCAGAAGTGGGATTGCTGGATCAGATGGTCATTCTATTTCTAGATTTTTTAAGGAAACTCCATACTGTTCTCCATAGTGACTGTATCAATTTACATTCCCACCAATAGTGGAAGAGGGCTCCTTTTGTCCACACCCTCCCCAGAATTGGTTGTTTGTAGATTTTCTGATGATGCCGATTCTAACAGGTGTGAGGTGATACCTCATTGTAGTTTTGATTTGCATTTCTCTAATAATTAGTGCTGTTGAGCAGCTTTTCATGTGCGTCTTGGCCATCTCTGTGTCTCCTTTGAAGAAACGTCTCTTTAGATCTTCTGCCCATTTTTTGGGGGGTTGTTTGTTTTTTTAATATTAAGCTGCATGAGCTGTTTATATATATTGGAGATTAAACCTCTGTCCATTGATTCGTCTGCAACGATTTTCGCCCATTCTGAGGGATGCCTTTTTCCATTCCCGTGTTTTTTAACAAAAAAGGAAAGAAAGGAAAAGAAGCAGAACACTAATGTGCGTAAAATATGCCTTTTGAAACGGTCATTTTGAAATATGGACGTCCTTTGAATTTTTTGATCGATATGTGACCCCAGGATTTATTTTCAGGGCAGGTGTCATTTACAGGCCTGCAATGATTTTGAATATCAACTGACCATTAGCGTTGGGATTAAAGCTGCTGTTGTGTGAAACGGCCACAAGGTGGCAGCAGTTCACCCTTACCAAATCTGGTTACTAGGGCAAGAGAGCCTCAGTGGAAGTGGTGTTCTAGATTGGAGTTTAGAATGGAATGTGCCAGGAGAAACCCCCTCACGTTTGTCTCACTACTTCTTGTTCGTGTTTTTAATTTAATTTTTTATTTTTTATTACAGCAAGTTTGATTACAATGTTTGGCTTGCTGTAGGTGTGGAAGATGTGGTTCTTTTACACATATACAGATGACTGTTCTTCCTGGGATCCTTTTCCCATGTACGTTATGACAGAATGTTGAGTAGTCCTCTCTTGGTATTCTGTAGGTCTTTGGTGATTATATATGTCACCTTTGTTTGTATATGTCTGTTAACCCCGATATCGTAATGAAACCAATCCTCACACTTTTCCATTGGTGAACCATAAGTTTGTTTAATGAATCTGTGATTGCCCTTCTCCGTGGAAATATCTGCCCTGGTATCCATTTTTAGGTAACTCCTATAAGTGATATGATATGATATGTGTCTTTCACTTTCTGACTTACTACAAGTCACGTGATTACTTCTAGACTCATCTACGGTGCTGCAAATGGCATTGTGTCCTTTTTTCCCTTGGCTTCTCTTCTGCCTTAGCGGGGTCCATTTTCAACAATGTGATTCCCTGAGGGTTGTGGATTAGCTGACCTGGGCAGCCTTACCCTGCCGGCCCGCCCTCCCCAGGTGTGCCTCGTTGAGGTCAATATAAACAGCGCTCCAGGCAGCAATAGCCCCTGAATCTGTGCCTGACTCCATATTCTCTGCCCCGTCAACAGTCTCGGGGCTGTGCTGGTGGGAGGGAGTGAGGGGCCACCGCTTTGTGGGTGGCCCGGTGTGAGTGGGGTTCTGCTGGCCTTTCTGCAGGAGTTGCCAGGCTGCCGCCTGTAAAGAAGAGGTTGTGTCACCCATACCTTCCGCTGGAATTTCTCTCCGGACAGAGGTGAGAAAGGAAAAAAAGCAGTGGGGGCCGGGACAGGAGGGGTATCTCAGACAGGGCAATGGAAAGCTTCTGGAATAGCGCCCGGTGCCAGGACCACCTTGGCTGCCCTGCAGGCACCAAGTTGGCCTGCGTGCTGTCGCTGGTGTGGCTCCACGGTCCTTCCTCTAGGCTTTCAAGCCCTTGTACATATTCAGGTGCTTTACCTGGAAAGGGTGGGAACAGTTCAGCAGCAGCTGGCCTTGGGCTCAGCTCACCTTTACTCACAGATGCCTCAGCACGGTAACCCAGCTTTGCAATGAGGACGCTCCTTGCGTGGCGGGTGGGTTGCTGGCTGTATGGGAGATGATTCCCCACCTCTGACCTATTTCAGAATTGTTTACCACTGGAGCAAGTGCCCTGATAGGGTTTTCCTCTGTAAAACTCGTGGGTTCAGGATTTTGTTTTCTTTTATGGTTCAAGTTAGATTTTATTCCTCTTTTATGTATTTATAGATATAAGCATGGAAATAATTCATTCCTAGAAATACATCTGTGTGACGGGAAGAACTTTTTTCTGTTTTATTTTTAAATTTTATTTTTTAAAATTTTGAAATTTAATTTTATTTATTTTTTATACAGCACGTTATTATTAGTTATGTATTTTATGCATATACATGTATACAGGTCAATCCCAAACTCCCAACTCATCCCACCACCACCACCCCATGGCTTCCCACACTTGGTGTCCATACGTTTGTTCTCTACCTCTGTGTCTCTATTTCTTCCCTGCAAACCAGTTCATCTGTACCATTTTTAGGCTCCACATATATGCGTTAATATACAATATTTGTTTTCCTCTTTCTGACTTACTTCATTCTGTATGACAGTCTCTCGATCCATCGATATCTCTACAAATAACCCAGTTTCATTCCTTTTTATGGCCGAGTAATATTCCATTTTATATATGTACCACATCTTTATCCATTCATCTGTCTGTGGGCATTTAGGTTGCTTCCATTACCTGGCTATTGTAAATAGTGCTGCAACGAACATTGTGGTGAATGTGCCTTTTTGAAATACGGTTTTCTCTGGTATATGCCCAGAAGTGGGATTGCTGGATCAGATGGTCATTCTATTTCTAGATTTTTTAAGGAAACTCCATACTGTTCTCCATAGTGACTGTATCAATTTACATTCCCACCAATAGTGGAAGAGGGCTCCTTTTGTCCACACCCTCCCCAGAATTGGTTGTTTGTAGATTTTCTGATGATGCCGATTCTAACAGGTGTGAGGTGATACCTCATTGTAGTTTTGATTTGCATTTCTCTAATAATTAGTGCTGTTGAGCAGCTTTTCATGTGCGTCGTGGCCATCTCTGTGTCTCCTTTGAAGAAACGTCTCTTTAGATCTTCTGCCCATTTTTTGGGGGGTTGTTTGTTTTTTTAATATTAAGCTGCATGAGCTGTTTATATATATTGGAGATTAAACCTCTGTCCATTGATTCGTCTGCAACGATTTTCGCCCATTCTGAGGGATGCCTTTTTCCATTCCCGTGTTTTTTAACAAAAAAGGAAAGAAAGGAAAAGAAGCAGAACACTAATGTGCGTAAAATATGCCTTTTGAAACGGTCGTTTTGAAATATGGACGTCCTTTGAATTTTTTGGTCGATATGTGACCCCAGGATTTATTTTCAGGGCAGGTGTCATTTACAGGCCTGCAATGATTTTGAATATCAACTGATCATTAGCGTTGGGATTAAAGCTGCTGTTGTGTGAAACGGCCACAAGGTGGCAGCAGTTCACCCTTACCAAATCTGGTTACTAGGGCAAGAGAGCCTCAGTGGAAGTGGTGTTCTAGATTGGAGTTTAGAATGGAATGTGCCAGGAGAAAGCCCCTCACGTTTGTCTCACTACTTCTTGTTCGTGTTTTTAATTTAATTTTTTATTTTTTATTACAGCAAGTTTGATTACAATGTTTGGCTTGCTGTAGGTGTGGAAGATGTGGTTCTTTTACACATATACAGATGACTGTTCTTCCTGGGATCCTTTTCCCATGTACGTTATGACAGAATGTTGAGTAGTCCTCTCTTGGTATTCTGTAGGTCTTTGGTGATTATATATGTCACCTGTGTTTGTATATGTCTGTTAACCCCGATATCGTAATGAAACCAATCCTCACACTTTTCCATTGGTGAACCATAAGTTTGTTTAATGAATCTGTGATTGCCCTTCTCCGTGGAAATATCTGCCCTGGTATCCATTTTTAGGTAACACCTATAAGTGATATGATATGATATGTGTCTTTCACTTTCTGACTTACTACAAGTCACGTGATTACTTCTAGACTCATCTACGGTGCTGCAAATGGCATTGTGTCCTTTTTTCCCTTGGCTTCTCTTCTGCCTTAGCGGGGTCCATTTTCAACAATGTGATTCCCTGAGGGTTGTGGATTAGCTGACCTGGGCAGCCTTACCCTGCCGGCCCGCCCTCCCCAGGTGTGCCTCGTTGAGGTCAATATAAACAGCGCTCCAGGCAGCAATAGCCCCTGAATCTGTGCCTGACTCCATATTCTCTGCCCCGTCAACAGTCTCGGGGCTGTGCTGGTGGGAGGGAGTGAGGGGCCACCGCTTTGTGGGTGGCCCGGTGTGAGTGGGGTTCTGCTGGCCTTTCTGCAGGAGTTGCCAGGCTGCCGCCTGTAAAGAAGAGGTTGTGTCACCCATACCTTCCGCTGGAATTTCTCTCCGGACAGAGGTGAGAAAGGAAAAAAAGCAGTGGGGGCCGGGACAGGAGGGGTATCTCAGACAGGGCAATGGAAATCTTCTGGAATAGCGCCCGGTGCCAGGACCACCTTGGCTGCCCTGCAGGCACCATGTTCGCCTGCGTGCTGTCGCTGGTGTGGCTCCACGGTCCTTCCTCTAGGCTTTCAAGCCCTTGTACATATTCAGGTGTTTTACCTGGAAAGGGTGGGAACAGTTCAGCAGCAGCTGGCCTTGGGCTCAGCTCACCTTTACTCACAGATGCCTCAGCACGGTAACCCAGCTTTGCAATGAGGACGCTCCTTGCGTGGCGGGTGGGTTGCTGGCTGTATGGGAGATGATTCCCCACCTCTGACCTATTTCAGAATTGTTTACCACTGGAGCAAGTGCCCTGATAGGGTTTTCCTCTGTAAAACTCGTGGGTTCAGGATTTTGTTTTCTTTTATGGTTCAAGTTAGATTTTATTCCTCTTTTATGTATTTATAGATATAAGCATGGAAATAATTCATTCCTAGAAATACATCTGTGTGACGGGAAGAACTTTTTTCTGTTTTATTTTTAAATTTTATTTTTTAAAATTTTGAAATTTAATTTTATTTATTTTTTATACAGCACATTATTATTAGTTATGTATTTTATGCATATACATGTATACAGGTCAATCCCAAACTCCCAACTCATCCCACCACCACCACCCCATGGCTTCCCACACTTGGTGTCCATACGTTTGTTCTCTACCTCTGTGTCTCTATTTCTTCCCTGCAAACCAGTTCATCTGTACCATTTTTAGGCTCCACATATATGCGTTAATATACAATATTTGTTTTCCTCTTTCTGACTTACTTCATTCTGTATGACAGTCTCTCGATCCATCGATGTCTCTACAAATAACCCAGTTTCATTCCTTTTTATGGCCGAGTAATATTCCATTTTATATATGTACCACATCTTTATCCATTCATCTGTCTGTGGGCATTTAGGTTGCTTCCATTACCTGGCTATTGTAAATAGTGCTGCAACGAACATTGTGGTGAATGTGCCTTTTTGAAATACGGTTTTCTCTGGTATATGCCCAGAAGTGGGATTGCTGGATCAGATGGTCATTCTATTTCTAGATTTTTTAAGGAAACTCCATACTGTTCTCCATAGTGACTGTATCAATTTACATTCCCACCAATAGTGGAAGAGGGCTCCTTTTGTCCAAACCCTCCCCAGAATTGGTTGTTTGTAGATTTTCTGATGATGCCGATTCTAACAGGTGTGAGGTGATACCTCATTGTAGTTTTGATTTGCATTTCTCTAATAATTAGTGCTGTTGAGCAGCTTTTCATGTGCGTCGTGGCCATCTCTGTGTCTCCTTTGAAGAAACGTCTCTTTAGATCTTCTGCCCATTTTTGGGGGGTTTTTTGTTTTTTTAATATTAAGCTGCATGAGCTGTTTATATATATTGGAGATTAAACCTCTGTCCATTGATTCGTCTGCAACGATTTTCGCCCATTCTGAGGGATGCCTTTTTCCATTCCCGTGTTTTTTAACAAAAAAGGAAAGAAAGGAAAAGAAGCAGAACACTAATGTGCGTAAAATATGCCTTTTGAAACGGTCGTTTTGAAATATGGACGTCCTTTGAATTTTTTGGTCGATATGTGACCCCAGGATTTATTTTCAGGGCAGGTGTCATTTACAGGCCTGCAATGATTTTGAATATCAACTGACCATTAGCGTTGGGATTAAAGCTGCTGTTGTGTGAAACGGCCACAAGGTGGCAGCAGTTCACCCTTACCAAATCTGGTTACTAGGGCAAGAGAGCCTCAGTGGAAGTGGTGTTCTAGATTGGAGTTTAGAATGGAATGTGCCAGGAGAAACCCCCTCACGTTTGTCTCACTACTTCTTGTTCGTGTTTTTAATTTAATTTTTTATTTTTTATTACAGCAAGTTTGATTACAATGTTTGGCTTGCTGTAGGTGTGGAAGATGTGGTTCTTTTACACATATACAGATGACTGTTCTTCCTGGGATCCTTTTCCCATGTACGTTATGACAGAATGTTGAGTAGTCCTCTCTTGGTATTCTGTAGGTCTTTGGTGATTATATATGTCACCTGTGTTTGTATATGTCTGTTAACCCCGATATCGTAATGAAACCAATCCTCACACTTTTCCATTGGTGAACCATAAGTTTGTTTAATGAATCTGTGATTGCCCTTCTCCGTGGAAATATCTGCCCTGGTATCCATTTTTAGGTAACACCTATAAGTGATATGATATGATATGTGTCTTTCACTTTCTGACTTACTACAAGTCACGTGATTACTTCTAGACTCATCTACGGTGCTGCAAATGGCATTGTGTCCTTTTTTCCCTTGGCTTCTCTTCTGCCTTAGCGGGGTCCATTTTCAACAATGTGATTCCCTGAGGGTTGTGGATTAGCTGACCTGGGCAGCCTTACCCTGCCGGCCCGCCCTCCCCAGGTGTGCCTCGTTGAGGTCAATATAAACAGCGCTCCAGGCAGCAATAGCCCCTGAATCTGTGCCTGACTCCATATTCTCTGCCCCGTCAACAGTCTCGGGGCTGTGCTGGTGGGAGGGAGTGAGGGGCCACCGCTTTGTGGGTGGCCCGGTGTGAGTGGGGTTCTGCTGGCCTTTCTGCAGGAGTTGCCAGGCTGCCGCCTGTAAAGAAGAGGTTGTGTCACCCATACCTTCCGCTGGAATTTCTCTCCGGACAGAGGTGAGAAAGGAAAAAAAGCAGTGGGGGCCGGGACAGGAGGGGTATCTCAGACAGGGCAATGGAAAGCTTCTGGAATAGCGCCCGGTGCCAGGACCACCTTGGCTGCCCTGCAGGCACCAAGTTCGCCTGCGTGCTGTCGCTGGTGTGGCTGCACGGTCCTTCCTCTAGGCTTTCAAGCCCTTGTACATATTCAGGTGTTTTACCTGGAAAGGGTGGGAACAGTTCAGCAGCAGCTGGCCTGGGGCTCAGCTCACCTTTACTCACAGATGCCTCAGCACGGTAACCCATCTTTGCAATGAGGACGCTCCTTGCGTGGCGGGTGGGTTGCTGGCTGTATGGGAGATGATTCCCCACCTCTGACCTATTTCAGAATTGTTTACCACTGGAGCAAGTGCCCTGATAGGGTTTTCCTCTGTAAAACTCGTGGGTTCAGGATTTTGTTTTCTTTTATGGTTCAAGTTAGATTTTATTCCTCTTTTATGTATTTATAGATATAAGCATGGAAATAATTCATTCCTAGAAATACATCTGTGTGACGGGAAGAACTTTTTTCTGTTTTATTTTTAAATTTTATTTTTTAAAATTTTGAAATTTAATTTTATTTATTTTTTATACAGCACGTTATTATTAGTTATGTATTTTATGCATATACATGTATACAGGTCAATCCCAAACTCCCAACTCATCCCACCACCACCACCCCATGGCTTCCCACACTTGGTGTCCATACGTTTGTTCTCTACCTCTGTGTCTCTATTTCTTCCCTGCAAACCAGTTCATCTGTACCATTTTTAGGCTCCACATATATGCGTTAATATACAATATTTGTTTTCCTCTTTCTGACTTACTTCATTCTGTATGACAGTCTCTCGATCCATCGATATCTCTACAAATAACCCAGTTTCATTCCTTTTTATGGCCGAGTAATATTCCATTTTATATATGTACCACATCTTTATCCATTCATCTGTCTGTGGGCATTTAGGTTGCTTCCATTACCTGGCTATTGTAAATAGTGCTGCAACGAACATTGTGGTGAATGTGCCTTTTTGAAATACGGTTTTCTCTGGTATATGCCCAGAAGTGGGATTGCTGGATCAGATGGTCATTCTATTTCTAGATTTTTTAAGGAAACTCCATACTGTTCTCCATAGTGACTGTATCAATTTACATTCCCACCAATAGTGGAAGAGGGCTCCTTTTGTCCACACCCTCCCCAGAATTGGTTGTTTGTAGATTTTCTGATGATGCCGATTCTAACAGGTGTGAGGTGATACCTCATTGTAGTTTTGATTTGCATTTCTCTAATAATTAGTGCTGTTGAGCAGCTTTTCATGTGCGTCGTGGCCATCTCTGTGTCTCCTTTGAAGAAACGTCTCTTTAGATCTTCTGCCCATTTTTTGGGGGGTTGTTTGTTTTTTTAATATTAAGCTGCATGAGCTGTTTATATATATTGGAGATTAAACCTCTGTCCATTGATTCGTCTGCAACGATTTTCGCCCATTCTGAGGGATGCCTTTTTCCATTCCCGTGTTTTTTAACAAAAAAGGAAAGAAAGGAAAAGAAGCAGAACACTAATGTGCGTAAAATATGCCTTTTGAAACGGTCGTTTTGAAATATGGACGTCCTTTGAATTTTTTGGTCGATATGTGACCCCAGGATTTATTTTCAGGGCAGGTGTCATTTACAGGCCTGCAATGATTTTGAATATCAACTGACCATTAGCGTTGGGATTAAAGCTGCTGTTGTGTGAAACGGCCACAAGGTGGCAGCAGTTCACCCTTACCAAATCTGGTTACTAGGGCAAGAGAGCCTCAGTGGAAGTGGTGTTCTAGATTGGAGTTTAGAATGGAATGTGCCAGGAGAAACCCCCTCACGTTTGTCTCACTACTTCTTGTTCGTGTTTTTAATTTAATTTTTTTATTTTTTATTACAGCAAGTTTGATTACAATGTTTGGCTTGCTGTAGGTGTGGAAGATGTGGTTCTTTTACACATATACAGATGACTGTTCTTCCTGGGATCCTTTTCCCATGTACGTTATGACAGAATGTTGAGTAGTCCTCTCTTGGTATTCTGTAGGTCTTTGGTGATTATATATGTCACCTGTGTTTGTATATGTCTGTTAACCCCGATATCGTAATGAAACCAATCCTCACACTTTTCCATTGGTGAACCATAAGTTTGTTTAATGAATCTGTGATTGCCCTTCTCCGTGGAAATATCTGCCCTGGTATCCATTTTTAGGTAACACCTATAAGTGATATGATATGATATGTGTCTTTCACTTTCTGACTTACTACAAGTCACGTGATTACTTCTAGACTCATCTACGGTGCTGCAAATGGCATTGTGTCCTTTTTTCCCTTGGCTTCTCTTCTGCCTTAGCGGGGTCCATTTTCAACAATGTGATTCCCTGAGGGTTGTGGATTAGCTGACCTGGGCAGCCTTACCCTGCCGGCCCGCCCTCCCCAGGTGTGCCTCGTTGAGGTCAATATAAACAGCGCTCCAGGCAGCAATAGCCCCTGAATCTGTGCCTGACTCCATATTCTCTGCCCCGTCAACAGTCTCGGGGCTGTGCTGGTGGGAGGGAGTGAGGGGCCACCGCTTTGTGGGTGGCCCGGTGTGAGTGGGGTTCTGCTGGCCTTTCTGCAGGAGTTGCCAGGCTGCCGCCTGTAAAGAAGAGGTTGTGTCACCCATACCTTCCGCTGGAATTTCTCTCCGGACAGAGGTGAGAAAGGAAAAAAAGCAGTGGGGGCCGGGACAGGAGGGGTATCTCAGACAGGGCAATGGAAATCTTCTGGAATAGCGCCCGGTGCCAGGACCACCTTGGCTGCCCTGCAGGCACCATGTTCGCCTGCGTGCTGTCGCTGGTGTGGCTCCACGGTCCTTCCTCTAGGCTTTCAAGCCCTTGTACATATTCAGGTGTTTTACCTGGAAAGGGTGGGAACAGTTCAGCAGCAGCTGGCCTTGGGCTCAGCTCACCTTTACTCACAGATGCCTCAGCACGGTAACCCAGCTTTGCAATGAGGACGCTCCTTGCGTGGCGGGTGGGTTGCTGGCTGTATGGGAGATGATTCCCCACCTCTGACCTATTTCAGAATTGTTTACCACTGGAGCAAGTGCCCTGATAGGGTTTTCCTCTGTAAAACTCGTGGGTTCAGGATTTTGTTTTCTTTTATGGTTCAAGTTAGATTTTATTCCTCTTTTATGTATTTATAGATATAAGCATGGAAATAATTCATTCCTAGAAATACATCTGTGTGACGGGAAGAACTTTTTTCTGTTTTATTTTTAAATTTTATTTTTTAAAATTTTGAAATTTAATTTAATTTATTTTTTATACAGCACGTTATTATTAGTTATGTATTTTATGCATATACATGTATACAGGTCAATCCCAAACTCCCAACTCATCCCACCACCACCACCCCATGGCTTCCCACACTTGGTGTCCATACGTTTGTTCTCTACCTCTGTGTCTCTATTTCTTCCCTGCAAACCAGTTCATCTGTACCATTTTTAGGCTCCACATATATGCGTTAATATACAATATTTGTTTTCCTCTTTCTGACTGACTTCATTCTGTATGACAGTCTCTCGATCCATCGATGTCTCTACAAATAACCCAGTTTCATTCCTTTTTATGGCCGAGTAATATTCCATTTTATATATGTACCACATCTTTATCCATTCATCTGTCTGTGGGCATTTAGGTTGCTTCCATTACCTGGCTATTGTAAATAGTGCTGCAACGAACATTGTGGTGAATGTGCCTTTTTGAAATACGGTTTTCTCTGGTATATGCCCAGAAGTGGGATTGCTGGATCAGATGGTCATTCTATTTCTAGATTTTTTAAGGAAACTCCATACTGTTCTCCATAGTGACTGTATCAATTTACATTCCCACCAATAGTGGAAGAGGGCTCCTTTTGTCCACACCCTCCCCAGAATTGGTTGTTTGTAGATTTTCTGATGATGCCGATTCTAACAGGTGTGAGGTGATACCTCATTGTAGTTTTGATTTGCATTTCTCTAATAATTAGTGCTGTTGAGCAGCTTTTCATGTGCGTCGTGGCCATCTCTGTGTCTCCTTTGAAGAAACGTCTCTTTAGATCTTCTGCCCATTTTTGGGGGGGTTGTTTGTTTTTTTAATATTAAGCTGCATGAGCTGTTTATATATATTGGAGATTAAACCTCTGTCCATTGATTCGTCTGCAACGATTTTCGCCCATTCTGAGGGATGCCTTTTTCCATTCCCGTGTTTTTTAACAAAAAAGGAAAGAAAGGAAAAGAAGCAGAACACTAATGTGCGTAAAATATGCCTTTTGAAACGGTCGTTTTGAAATATGGACGTCCTTTGAATTTTTTGGTCGATATGTGACCCCAGGATTTATTTTCAGGGCAGGTGTCATTTACAGGCCTGCAATGATTTTGAATATCAACTGACCATTAGCGTTGGGATTAAAGCTGCTGTTGTGTGAAACGGCCACAAGGTGGCAGCAGTTCACCCTTACCAAATCTGGTTACTAGGGCAAGAGAGCCTCAGTGGAAGTGGTGTTCTAGATTGGAGTTTAGAATGGAATGTGCCAGGAGAAACCCCCTCACGTTTGTCTCACTACTTCTTGTTCGTGTTTTTAATTTAATTTTTTATTTTTTATTATAGCAAGTTTGATTACAATGTTTGGCTTGCTGTAGGTGTGGAAGATGTGGTTCTTTTACACATATACAGATGACTGTTCTTCCTGGGATCCTTTTCCCATGTACGTTATGACAGAATGTTGAGTAGTCCTCTCTTGGTATTCTGTAGGTCTTTGGTGATTATATATGGCACCTGTGTTTGTATATGTCTGTTAACCCCGATATCGTAATGAAACCAATCCTCACACTTTTCCATTGGTGAACCATAAGTTTGTTTAATGAATCTGTGATTGCCCTTCTCCGTGGAAATATCTGCCCTGGTATCCATTTTTAGGTAACACCTATAAGTGATATGATATGATATGTGTCTTTCACTTTCTGACTTACTACAAGTCACGTGATTACTTCTAGACTCATCTACGGTGCTGCAAATGGCATTGTGTCCTTTTTTCCCTTGGCTTCTCTTCTGCCTTAGCGGGGTCCATTTTCAACAATGTGATTCCCTGAGGGTTGTGGATTAGCTGACCTGGGCAGCCTTACCCTGCCGGCCCGCCCTCCCCAGGTGTGCCTCGTTGAGGTCAATATAAACAGCGCTCCAGGCAGCAATAGCCCCTGAATCTGTGCCTGACTCCATATTCTCTGCCCCGTCAACAGTCTCGGGGCTGTGCTGGTGGGAGGGAGTGAGGGGCCACCGCTTTGTGGGTGGCCCGGTGTGAGTGGGGTTCTGCTGGCCTTTCTGCAGGAGTTGCCAGGCTGCCGCCTGTAAAGAAGAGGTTGTGTCACCCATACCTTCCGCTGGAATTTCTCTCCGGACAGAGGTGAGAAAGGAAAAAAAGCAGTGGGGGCCGGGACAGGAGGGGTATCTCAGACAGGGCAATGGAAATCTTCTGGAATAGCGCCCGGTGCCAGGACCACCTTGGCTGCCCTGCAGGCACCAAGTTCGCCTGCGTGCTGTCGCTGGTGTGGCTCCACGGTCCTTCCTCTAGGCTTTCAAGCCCTTGTACATATTCAGGTGTTTTACCTGGAAAGGGTGGGAACAGTTCAGCAGCAGCTGGCCTTGGGCTCAGCTCACCTTTACTCACAGATGCCTCAGCACGGTAACCCAGCTTTGCAATGAGGACGCTCCTTGCGTGGCGGGTGGGTTGCTGGCTGTATGGGAGATGATTCCCCACCTCTGACCTATTTCAGAATTGTTTACCACTGGAGCAAGTGCCCTGATAGGGTTTTCCTCTGTAAAACTCGTGGGTTCAGGATTTTGTTTTCTTTTATGGTTCAAGTTAGATTTTATTCCTCTTTTATGTATTTATAGATATAAGCATGGAAATAATTCATTCCTAGAAATACATCTGTGTGACGGGAAGAACTTTTTTCTGTTTTATTTTTAAATTTTATTTTTTAAAATTTTGAAATTTAATTTTATTTATTTTTTATACAGCACGTTATTATTAGTTATGTATTTTATGCATATACATGTATACAGGTCAATCCCAAACTCCCAACTCATCCCACCACCACCACCCCATGGCTTCCCACACTTGGTGTCCATACGTTTGTTCTCTACCTGTGTGTCTCTATTTCTTCCCTGCAAACCAGTTCATCTGTACCATTTTTAGGCTCCACATATATGCGTTAATATACAATATTTGTTTTCCTCTTTCTGACTGACTTCATTCTGTATGACAGTCTCTCGATCCATCGATGTCTCTACAAATAACCCAGTTTCATTCCTTTTTATGGCCGAGTAATATTCCATTTTATATATGTACCACATCTTTATCCATTCATCTGTCTGTGGGCATTTAGGTTGCTTCCATTACCTGGCTATTGTAAATAGTGCTGCAACGAACATTGTGGTGAATGTGCCTTTTTGAAATACGGTTTTCTCTGGTATATGCCCAGAAGTGGGATTGCTGGATCAGATGGTCATTCTATTTCTAGATTTTTTAAGGAAACTCCATACTGTTCTCCATAGTGACTGTATCAATTTACATTCCCACCAATAGTGGAAGAGGGCTCCTTTTGTCCACACCCTCCCCAGAATTGGTTGTTTGTAGATTTTCTGATGATGCCGATTCTAACAGGTGTGAGGTGATACCTCATTGTAGTTTTGATTTGCATTTCTCTAATAATTAGTGCTGTTGAGCAGCTTTTCATGTGCGTCTTGGCCATCTCTGTGTCTCCTTTGAAGAAACGTCTCTTTAGATCTTCTGCCCATTTTTGGGGGGGTTGTTTGTTTTTTTAATATTAAGCTGCATGAGCTGTTTATATATATTGGAGATTAAACCTCTGTCCATTGATTCGTCTGCAACGATTTTCGCCCATTCTGAGGGATGCCTTTTTCCATTCCCGTGTTTTTTAACAAAAAAGGAAAGAAAGGAAAAGAAGCAGAACACTAATGTGCGTAAAATATGCCTTTTGAAACGGTCGTTTTGAAATATGGACGTCCTTTGAATTTTTTGGTCGATATGTGACCCCAGGATTTATTTTCAGGGCAGGTGTCATTTACAGGCCTGCAATGATTTTGAATATCAACTGACCATTAGCGTTGGGATTAAAGCTGCTGTTGTGTGAAACGGCCACAAGGTGGCAGCAGTTCACCCTTACCAAATCTGGTTACTAGGGCAAGAGAGCCTCAGTGGAAGTGGTGTTCTAGATTGGAGTTTAGAATGGAATGTGCCAGGAGAAACCCCCTCACGTTTGTCTCACTACTTCTTGTTCGTGTTTTTAATTTAATTTTTTATTTTTTATTATAGCAAGTTTGATTACAATGTTTGGCTTGCTGTAGGTGTGGAAGATGTGGTTCTTTTACACATATACAGATGACTGTTCTTCCTGGGATCCTTTTCCCATGTACGTTATGACAGAATGTTGAGTAGTCCTCTCTTGGTATTCTGTAGGTCTTTGGTGATTATATATGTCACCTGTGTTTGTATATGTCTGTTAACCCCGATATCGTAATGAAACCAATCCTCACACTTTTCCATTGGTGAACCATAAGTTTGTTTAATGAATCTGTGATTGCCCTTCTCCGTGGAAATATCTGCCCTGGTATCCATTTTTAGGTAACACCTATAAGTGATATGATATGATATGTGTCTTTCACTTTCTGACTTACTACAAGTCACGTGATTACTTCTAGACTCATCTACGGTGCTGCAAATGGCATTGTGTCCTTTTTTCCCTTGGCTTCTCTTCTGCCTTAGCGGGGTCCATTTTCAACAATGTGATTCCCTGAGGGTTGTGGATTAGCTGACCTGGGCAGCCTTACCCTGCCGGCCCGCCCTCCCCAGGTGTGCCTCGTTGAGGTCAATATAAACAGCGCTCCAGGCAGCAATAGCCCCTGAATCTGTGCCTGACTCCATATTCTCTGCCCCGTCAACAGTCTCGGGGCTGTGCTGGTGGGAGGGAGTGAGGGGCCACCGCTTTGTGGGTGGCCCGGTGTGAGTGGGGTTCTGCTGGCCTTTCTGCAGGTGTTGCCAGGCTGCCGCCTGTAAAGAAGAGGTTGTGTCACCCATACCTTCCGCTGGAATTTCTCTCCGGACAGAGGTGAGAAAGGAAAAAAAGCAGTGGGGGCCGGGACAGGAGGGGTATCTCAGACAGGGCAATGGAAATCTTCTGGAATAGCGCCCGGTGCCAGGACCACCTTGGCTGCCCTGCAGGCACCATGTTCGCCTGCGTGCTGTCGCTGGTGTGGCTCCACGGTCCTTCCTCTAGGCTTTCAAGCCCTTGTACATATTCAGGTGTTTTACCTGGAAAGGGTGGGAACAGTTCAGCAGCAGCTGGCCTTGGGCTCAGCTCACCTTTACTCACAGATGCCTCAGCACGGTAACCCAGCTTTGCAATGAGGACGCTCCTTGCGTGGCGGGTGGGTTGCTGGCTGTATGGGAGATGATTCCCCACCTCTGACCTATTTCAGAATTGTTTACCACTGGAGCAAGTGCCCTGATAGGGTTTTCCTCTGTAAAACTCGTGGGTTCAGGATTTTGTTTTCTTTTATGGTTCAAGTTAGATTTTATTCCTCTTTTATGTATTTATAGATATAAGCATGGAAATAATTCATTCCTAGAAATACATCTGTGTGACGGGAAGAACTTTTTTCTGTTTTATTTTTAAATTTTATTTTTTAAAATTTTGAAATTTAATTTAATTTATTTTTTATACAGCACGTTATTATTAGTTATGTATTTTATGCATATACATGTATACAGGTCAATCCCAAACTCCCAACTCATCCCACCACCACCACCCCATGGCTTCCCACACTTGGTGTCCATACGTTTGTTCTCTACCTGTGTGTCTCTATTTCTTCCCTGCAAACCAGTTCATCTGTACCATTTTTAGGCTCCACATATATGCGTTAATATACAATATTTGTTTTCCTCTTTCTGACTGACTTCATTCTGTATGACAGTCTCTCGATCCATCGATGTCTCTACAAATAACCCAGTTTCATTCCTTTTTATGGCCGAGTAATATTCCATTTTATATATGTACCACATCTTTATCCATTCATCTGTCTGTGGGCATTTAGGTTGCTTCCATTACCTGGCTATTGTAAATAGTGCTGCAACGAACATTGTGGTGAATGTGCCTTTTTGAAATACGGTTTTCTCTGGTATATGCCCAGAAGTGGGATTGCTGGATCAGATGGTCATTCTATTTCTAGATTTTTTAAGGAAACTCCATACTGTTCTCCATAGTGACTGTATCAATTTACATTCCCACCAATAGTGGAAGAGGGCTCCTTTTGTCCACACCCTCCCCAGAATTGGTTGTTTGTAGATTTTCTGATGATGCCGATTCTAACAGGTGTGAGGTGATACCTCATTGTAGTTTTGATTTGCATTTCTCTAATAATTAGTGCTGTTGAGCAGCTTTTCATGTGCGTCGTGGCCATCTCTGTGTCTCCTTTGAAGAAACGTCTCTTTAGATCTTCTGCCCATTTTTGGGGGGGTTGTTTGTTTTTTTAATATTAAGCTGCATGAGCTGTTTATATATATTGGAGATTAAACCTCTGTCCATTGATTCGTCTGCAACGATTTTCGCCCATTCTGAGGGATGCCTTTTTCCATTCCCGTGTTTTTTAACAAAAAAGGAAAGAAAGGAAAAGAAGCAGAACACTAATGTGCGTAAAATATGCCTTTTGAAACGGTCGTTTTGAAATATGGACGTCCTTTGAATTTTTTGGTCGATATGTGACCCCAGGATTTATTTTCAGGGCAGGTGTCATTTACAGGCCTGCAATGATTTTGAATATCAACTGACCATTAGCGTTGGGATTAAAGCTGCTGTTGTGTGAAACGGCCACAAGGTGGCAGCAGTTCACCCTTACCAAATCTGGTTACTAGGGCAAGAGAGCCTCAGTGGAAGTGGTGTTCTAGATTGGAGTTTAGAATGGAATGTGCCAGGAGAAACCCCCTCACGTTTGTCTCACTACTTCTTGTTCGTGTTTTTAATTTAATTTTTTATTTTTTATTACAGCAAGTTTGATTACAATGTTTGGCTTGCTGTAGGTGTGGAAGATGTGGTTCTTTTACACATATACAGATGACTGTTCTTCCTGGGATCCTTTTCCCATGTACGTTATGACAGAATGTTGAGTAGTCCTCTCTTGGTATTCTGTAGGTCTTTGGTGATTATATATGTCACCTGTGTTTGTATATGTCTGTTAACCCCGATATCGTAATGAAACCAATCCTCACACTTTTCCATTGGTGAACCATAAGTTTGTTTAATGAATCTGTGATTGCCCTTCTCCGTGGAAATATCTGCCCTGGTATCCATTTTTAGGTAACACCTATAAGTGATATGATATGATATGTGTCTTTCACTTTCTGACTTACTACAAGTCACGTGATTACTTCTAGACTCATCTACGGTGCTGCAAATGGCATTGTGTCCTTTTTTCCCTTGGCTTCTCTTCTGCCTAAGCGGGGTCCATTTTCAACAATGTGATTCCCTGAGGGTTGTGGATTAGCTGACCTGGGCAGCCTTACCCTGCCGGCCCGCCCTCCCCAGGTGTGCCTCGTTGAGGTCAATATAAACAGCGCTCCAGGCAGCAATAGCCCCTGAATCTGTGCCTGACTCCATATTCTCTGCCCCGTCAACAGTCTCGGGGCTGTGCTGGTGGGAGGGAGTGAGGGGCCACCGCTTTGTGGGTGGCCCGGTGTGAGTGGGGTTCTGCTGGCCTTTCTGCAGGAGTTGCCAGGCTGCCGCCTGTAAAGAAGAGGTTGTGTCACCCATACCTTCCGCTGGAATTTCTCTCCGGACAGAGGTGAGAAAGGAAAAAAAGCAGTGGGGGCCGGGACAGGAGGGGTATCTCAGACAGGGCAATGGAAATCTTCTGGAATAGCGCCCGGTGCCAGGACCACCTTGGCTGCCCTGCAGGCACCAAGTTCGCCTGCGTGCTGTCGCTGGTGTGGCTCCACGGTCCTTCCTCTAGGCTTTCAAGCCCTTGTACATATTCAGGTGTTTTACCTGGAAAGGGTGGGAACAGTTCAGCAGCAGCTGGCCTTGGGCTCAGCTCACCTTTACTCACAGATGCCTCAGCACGGTAACCCAGCTTTGCAATGAGGACGCTCCTTGCGTGGCGGGTGGGTTGCTGGCTGTATGGGAGATGATTCCCCACCTCTGACCTATTTCAGAATTGTTTACCACTGGAGCAAGTGCCCTGATAGGGTTTTCCTCTGTAAAACTCGTGGGTTCAGGATTTTGTTTTCTTTTATGGTTCAAGTTAGATTTTATTCCTCTTTTATGTATTTATAGATATAAGCATGGAAATAATTCATTCCTAGAAATACATCTGTGTGACGGGAAGAACTTTTTTCTGTTTTATTTTTAAATTTTATTTTTTAAAATTTTGAAATTTAATTTTATTTATTTTTTATACAGCACGTTATTATTAGTTATGTATTTTATGCATATACATGTATACAGGTCAATCCCAAACTCCCAACTCATCCCACCACCACCACCCCATGGCTTCCCACACTTGGTGTCCATACGTTTGTTCTCTACCTCTGTGTCTCTATTTCTTCCCTGCAAACCAGTTCATCTGTACCATTTTTAGGCTCCACATATATGCGTTAATATACAATATTTGTTTTCCTCTTTCTGACTTACTTCATTCTGTATGACAGTCTCTCGATCCATCGATGTCTCTACAAATAACCCAGTTTCATTCCTTTTTATGGCCGAGTAATATTCCATTTTATATATGTACCACATCTTTATCCATTCATCTGTCTGTGGGCATTTAGGTTGCTTCCATTACCTGGCTATTGTAAATAGTGCTGCAACGAACATTGTGGTGAATGTGCCTTTTTGAAATACGGTTTTCTCTGGTATATGCCCAGAAGTGGGATTGCTGGATCAGATGGTCATTCTATTTCTAGATTTTTTAAGGAAACTCCATACTGTTCTCCATAGTGACTGTATCAATTTACATTCCCACCAATAGTGGAAGAGGGCTCCTTTTGTCCACACCCTCCCCAGAATTGGTTGTTTGTAGATTTTCTGATGATGCCGATTCTAACAGGTGTGAGGTGATACCTCATTGTAGTTTTGATTTGCATTTCTCTAATAATTAGTGCTGTTGAGCAGCTTTTCATGTGCGTCGTGGCCATCTCTGTGTCTCCTTTGAAGAAACGTCTCTTTAGATCTTCTGCCCATTTTTGGGGGGGTTGTTTGTTTTTTTAATATTAAGCTGCATGAGCTGTTTATATATATTGGAGATTAAACCTCTGTCCATTGATTCGTCTGCAACGATTTTCGCCCATTCTGAGGGATGCCTTTTTCCATTCCCGTGTTTTTTAACAAAAAAGGAAAGAAAGGAAAAGAAGCAGAACACTAATGTGCGTAAAATATGCCTTTTGAAACGGTCGTTTTGAAATATGGACGTCCTTTGAATTTTTTGGTCGATATGTGACCCCAGGATTTATTTTCAGGGCAGGTGTCATTTACAGGCCTGCAATGATTTTGAATATCAACTGACCATTAGCGTTGGGATTAAAGCTGCTGTTGTGTGAAACGGCCACAAGGTGGCAGCAGTTCACCCTTACCAAATCTGGTTACTAGGGCAAGAGAGCCTCAGTGGAAGTGGTGTTCTAGATTGGAGTTTAGAATGGAATGTGCCAGGAGAAACCCCCTCACGTTTGTCTCACTACTTCTTGTTCGTGTTTTTAATTTAATTTTTTATTTTTTATTATAGCAAGTTTGATTACAATGTTTGGCTTGCTGTAGGTGTGGAAGATGTGGTTCTTTTACACATATACAGATGACTGTTCTTCCTGGGATCCTTTTCCCATGTACGTTATGACAGAATGTTGAGTAGTCCTCTCTTGGTATTCTGTAGGTCTTTGGTGATTATATATGGCACCTGTGTTTGTATATGTCTGTTAACCCCGATATCGTAATGAAACCAATCCTCACACTTTTCCATTGGTGAACCATAAGTTTGTTTAATGAATCTGTGATTGCCCTTCTCCGTGGAAATATCTGCCCTGGTATCCATTTTTAGGTAACACCTATAAGTGATATGATATGATATGTGTCTTTCACTTTCTGACTTACTACAAGTCACGTGATTACTTCTAGACTCATCTACGGTGCTGCAAATGGCATTGTGTCCTTTTTTCCCTTGGCTTCTCTTCTGCCTTAGCGGGGTCCATTTTCAACAATGTGATTCCCTGAGGGTTGTGGATTAGCTGACCTGGGCAGCCTTACCCTGCCGGCCCGCCCTCCCCAGGTGTGCCTCGTTGAGGTCAATATAAACAGCGCTCCAGGCAGCAATAGCCCCTGAATCTGTGCCTGACTCCATATTCTCTGCCCCGTCAACAGTCTCGGGGCTGTGCTGGTGGGAGGGAGTGAGGGGCCACCGCTTTGTGGGTGGCCCGGTGTGAGTGGGGTTCTGCTGGCCTTTCTGCAGGAGTTGCCAGGCTGCCGCCTGTAAAGAAGAGGTTGTGTCACCCATACCTTCCGCTGGAATTTCTCTCCGGACAGAGGTGAGAAAGGAAAAAAAGCAGTGGGGGCCGGGACAGGAGGGGTATCTCAGACAGGGCAATGGAAAGCTTCTGGAATAGCGCCCGGTGCCAGGACCACCTTGGCTGCCCTGCAGGCACCAAGTTCGCCTGTGTGCTGTCGCTGGTGTGGCTGCACGGTCCTTCCTCTAGGCTTTCAAGCCCTTGTACATATTCAGGTGTTTTACCTGGAAAGGGTGGGAACAGTTCAGCAGCATCTGGCCTGGGGCTCAGCTCACATTTACTCACAGATGCCTCGGCATGGTCCCCCAGCTTTGCAATGAGGACGCTCCTTGCGTGGGGGGTTGGTTGATGGCTGTATGGGAGATGCTTCCCCACCTCTGACCAATTTCAGAATTGTTTACCACTGGAGCAAGTGCCCTGATAGGATTTTCCTCTGTATAACTCGTGGGTTCAGGTTTTTTTTTCTTTTATGGTTCAAGTTAGATTTTATTCCTCTTTTATGTATTTATAGATAGAATCATGGAAATAATTCATTCCTATAAATACATCTGTGTGACGGGAAGAACTTTTTTCTGTTTTATTTTTAAATTTTATTTTTTAAAATTTTGAAATTTAATTTTATTTATTTTTTATACAGCACGTTATTATTAGTTATGTATTTTATGCATATACATGTATACAGGTCAATCCCAAACTCCCAACTCATCCCACCACCACCACCCCATGGCTTCCCACACTTGGTGTCCATACGTTTGTTCTCTACCTCTGTGTCTCTATTTCTTCCCTGCAAACCAGTTCATCTGTACCATTTTTAGGCTCCACATATATGCGTTAATATACAATATGTGTTTTCCTCTTTCTGACTTACTTCATTCTGTATGACAGTCTCTCGATCCATCGATGTCTCTACAAATAACCCAGTTTCATTCCTTTTTATGGCCGAGTAATATTCCATTTTATATATGTACCACATCTTTATCCATTCATCTGTCTGTGGGCATTTAGGTTGCTTCCATTACCTGGCTATTGTAAATAGTGCTGCAACGAACATTGTGGTGAATGTGCCTTTTTGAAATACGGTTTTCTCTGGTATATGCCCAGAAGTGGGATTGCTGGATCAGATGGTCATTCTATTTCTAGATTTTTTAAGGAAACTCCATACTGTTCTCCATAGTGACTGTATCAATTTACATTCCCACCAATAGTGGAAGAGGGCTCCTTTTGTCCACACCCTCCCCAGAATTGGTTGTTTGTAGATTTTCTGATGATGCCGATTCTAACAGGTGTGAGGTGATACCTCATTGTAGTTTTGATTTGCATTTCTCTAATAATTAGTGCTGTTGAGCAGCTTTTCATGTGCGTCGTGGCCATCTCTGTGTCTCCTTTGAAGAAACGTCTCTTTAGATCTTCTGCCCATTTTTGGGGGGGTTGTTTGTTTTTTTAATATTAAGCTGCATGAGCTGTTTATATATATTGGAGATTAAACCTCTGTCCATTGATTCGTCTGCAACGATTTTCGCCCATTCTGAGGGATGCCTTTTTCCATTCCCGTGTTTTTTAACAAAAAAGGAAAGAAAGGAAAAGAAGCAGAACACTAATGTGCGTAAAATATGCCTTTTGAAACGGTCGTTTTGAAATATGGACGTCCTTTGAATTTTTTGGTCGATATGTGACCCCAGGATTTATTTTCAGGGCAGGTGTCATTTACAGGCCTGCAATGATTTTGAATATCAACTGACCATTAGCGTTGGGATTAAAGCTGCTGTTGTGTGAAACGGCCACAAGGTGGCAGCAGTTCACCCTTACCAAATCTGGTTACTAGGGCAAGAGAGCCTCAGTGGAAGTGGTGTTCTAGATTGGAGTTTAGAATGGAATGTGCCAGGAGAAACCCCCTCACGTTTGTCTCACTACTTCTTGTTCGTGTTTTTAATTTAATTTTTTATTTTTTATTATAGCAAGTTTGATTACAATGTTTGGCTTGCTGTAGGTGTGGAAGATGTGGTTCTTTTACACATATACAGATGACTGTTCTTCCTGGGATCCTTTTCCCATGTACGTTATGACAGAATGTTGAGTAGTCCTCTCTTGGTATTCTGTAGGTCTTTGGTGATTATATATGGCACCTGTGTTTGTATATGTCTGTTAACCCCGATATCGTAATGAAACCAATCCTCACACTTTTCCATTGGTGAACCATAAGTTTGTTTAATGAATCTGTGATTGCCCTTCTCCGTGGAAATATCTGCCCTGGTATCCATTTTTAGGTAACACCTATAAGTGATATGATATGATATGTGTCTTTCACTTTCTGACTTACTACAAGTCACGTGATTACTTCTAGACTCATCTACGGTGCTGCAAATGGCATTGTGTCCTTTTTTCCCTTGGCTTCTCTTCTGCCTTAGCGGGGTCCATTTTCAACAATGTGATTCCCTGAGGGTTGTGGATTAGCTGACCTGGGCAGCCTTACCCTGCCGGCCCGCCCTCCCCAGGTGTGCCTCGTTGAGGTCAATATAAACAGCGCTCCAGGCAGCAATAGCCCCTGAATCTGTGCCTGACTCCATATTCTCTGCCCCGTCAACAGTCTCGGGGCTGTGCTGGTGGGAGGGAGTGAGGGGCCACCGCTTTGTGGGTGGCCCGGTGTGAGTGGGGTTCTGCTGGCCTTTCTGCAGGAGTTGCCAGGCTGCCGCCTGTAAAGAAGAGGTTGTGTCACCCATACCTTCCGCTGGAATTTCTCTCCGGACAGAGGTGAGAAAGGAAAAAAAGCAGTGGGGGCCGGGACAGGAGGGGTATCTCAGACAGGGCAATGGAAAGCTTCTGGAATAGCGCCCGGTGCCAGGACCACCTTGGCTGCCCTGCAGGCACCAAGTTCGCCTGTGTGCTGTCGCTGGTGTGGCTGCACGGTCCTTCCTCTAGGCTTTCAAGCCCTTGTACATATTCAGGTGTTTTACCTGGAAAGGGTGGGAACAGTTCAGCAGCAGCTGGCCTGGGGCTCAGCTCACCTTTACTCACAGATGCCTCAGCACGGTAACCCATCTTTGCAATGAGGACGCTCCTTGCGTGGCGGGTGGGTTGCTGGCTGTATGGGAGATGATTCCCCACCTCTGACCTATTTCAGAATTGTTTACCACTGGAGCAAGTGCCCTGATAGGGTTTTCCTCTGTAAAACTCGTGGGTTCAGGATTTTGTTTTCTTTTATGGTTCAAGTTAGATTTTATTCCTCTTTTATGTATTCATAGATATAAGCATGGAAATAATTCATTCCTAGAAATACATCTGTGTGACGGGAAGAACTTTTTTCTGTTTTATTTTTAAATTTTATTTTTTAAAATTTTGAAATTTAATTTTATTTTTTTTTATACAGCACGTTATTATTAGTTATGTATTTTATGCATATACATGTATACAGGTCAATCCCAAACTCCCAACTCATCGCACCACCACCACCCCATGGCTTCCCACACTTGGTGTCCATACGTTTGTTCTCTACCTCTGTGTCTCTATTTCTTCCCTGCAAACTAGTTCATCTGTACCATTTTTAGGCTCCACATATATGCGTTAATATACAATATTTGTTTTCCTCTTTCTGACTTACTTCATTCTGTATGACAGTCTCTCGATCCATCGATGTCTCTACAAATGACCCAGTTTCATTCCTTTTTATGGCCGAGTAATATTCCATTTTATATATGTACCACATCTTTATCCATTCATCTGTCTGTGGGCATTTAGGTTGCTTCCATTACCTGGCTATTGTAAATAGTGCTGCAACGAACATTGTGGTGAATGTGCCTTTTTGAAATACGGTTTTCTCTGGTATATGCCCAGAAGTGGGATTGCTGGATCAGATGGTCATTCTATTTCTAGATTTTTTAAGGAAACTCCATACTGTTCTCCATAGTGACTGTATCAATTTACATTCCCACCAATAGTGGAAGAGGGCTCCTTTTGTCCACACCCTCCCCAGAATTGGTTGTTTGTAGATTTTCTGATGATGCCGATTCTAACAGGTGTGAGGTGATACCTCATTGTAGTTTTGATTTGCATTTCTCTAATAATTAGTGCTGTTGAGCAGCTTTTCATGTGCGTCGTGGCCATCTCTGTGTCTCCTTTGAAGAAACGTCTCTTTAGATCTTCTGCCCATTTTTGGGGGGGTTGTTTGTTTTTTTAATATTAAGCTGCATGAGCTGTTTATATATATTGGAGATTAAACCTCTGTCCATTGATTCGTCTGCAACGATTTTCGCCCATTCTGAGGGATGCCTTTTTCCATTCCCGTGTTTTTTAACAAAAAAGGAAAGAAAGGAAAAGAAGCAGAACACTAATGTGCGTAAAATATGCCTTTTGAAACGGTCGTTTTGAAATATGGACGTCCTTTGAATTTTTTGGTCGATATGTGACCCCAGGATTTATTTTCAGGGCAGGTGTCATTTACAGGCCTGCAATGATTTTGAATATCAACTGACCATTAGCGTTGGGATTAAAGCTGCTGTTGTGTGAAACGGCCACAAGGTGGCAGCAGTTCACCCTTACCAAATCTGGTTACTAGGGCAAGAGAGCCTCAGTGGAAGTGGTGTTCTAGATTGGAGTTTAGAATGGAATGTGCCAGGAGAAACCCCCTCACGTTTGTCTCACTACTTCTTGTTCGTGTTTTTAATTTAATTTTTTATTTTTTATTACAGCAAGTTTGATTACAATGTTTGGCTTGCTGTAGGTGTGGAAGATGTGGTTCTTTTACACATATACAGATGACTGTTCTTCCTGGGATCCTTTTCCCATGTACGTTATGACAGAATGTTGAGTAGTCCTCTCTTGGTATTCTGTAGGTCTTTGGTGATTATATATGTCACCTGTGTTTGTATATGTCTGTTAACCCCGATATCGTAATGAAACCAATCCTCACACTTTTCCATTGGTGAACCATAAGTTTGTTTAATGAATCTGTGATTGCCCTTCTCCGTGGAAATATCTGCCCTGGTATCCATTTTTAGGTAACACCTATAAGTGATATGATATGATATGTGTCTTTCACTTTCTGACTTACTACAAGTCACGTGATTACTTCTAGACTCATCTACGGTGCTGCAAATGGCATTGTGTCCTTTTTTCCCTTGGCTTCTCTTCTGCCTAAGCGGGGTCCATTTTCAACAATGTGATTCCCTGAGGGTTGTGGATTAGCTGACCTGGGCAGCCTTACCCTGCCGGCCCGCCCTCCCCAGGTGTGCCTCGTTGAGGTCAATATAAACAGCGCTCCAGGCAGCAATAGCCCCTGAATCTGTGCCTGACTCCATATTCTCTGCCCCGTCAACAGTCTCGGGGCTGTGCTGGTGGGAGGGAGTGAGGGGCCACCGCTTTGTGGGTGGCCCGGTGTGAGTGGGGTTCTGCTGGCCTTTCTGCAGGAGTTGCCAGGCTGCCGCCTGTAAAGAAGAGGTTGTGTCACCCATACCTTCCGCTGGAATTTCTCTCCGGACAGAGGTGAGAAAGGAAAAAAAGCAGTGGGGGCCGGGACAGGAGGGGTATCTCAGACAGGGCAATGGAAATCTTCTGGAATAGCGCCCGGTGCCAGGACCACCTTGGCTGCCCTGCAGGCACCAAGTTCGCCTGCGTGCTGTCGCTGGTGTGGCTCCACGGTCCTTCCTCTAGGCTTTCAAGCCCTTGTACATATTCAGGTGTTTTACCTGGAAAGGGTGGGAACAGTTCAGCAGCAGCTGGCCTTGGGCTCAGCTCACCTTTACTCACAGATGCCTCAGCACGGTAACCCAGCTTTGCAATGAGGACGCTCCTTGCGTGGCGGGTGGGTTGCTGGCTGTATGGGAGATGATTCCCCACCTCTGACCTATTTCAGAATTGTTTACCACTGGAGCAAGTGCCCTGATAGGGTTTTCCTCTGTAAAACTCGTGGGTTCAGGATTTTGTTTTCTTTTATGGTTCAAGTTAGATTTTATTCCTCTTTTATGTATTTATAGATATAAGCATGGAAATAATTCATTCCTAGAAATACATCTGTGTGACGGGAAGAACTTTTTTCTGTTTTATTTTTAAATTTTATTTTTTAAAATTTTGAAATTTAATTTTATTTATTTTTTATACAGCACGTTATTATTAGTTATGTATTTTATGCATATACATGTATACAGGTCAATCCCAAACTCCCAACTCATCCCACCACCACCACCCCATGGCTTCCCACACTTGGTGTCCATACGTTTGTTCTCTACCTCTGTGTCTCTATTTCTTCCCTGCAAACCAGTTCATCTGTACCATTTTTAGGCTCCACATATATGCGTTAATATACAATATTTGTTTTCCTCTTTCTGACTTACTTCATTCTGTATGACAGTCTCTCGATCCATCGATGTCTCTACAAATAACCCAGTTTCATTCCTTTTTATGGCCGAGTAATATTCCATTTTATATATGTACCACATCTTTATCCATTCATCTGTCTGTGGGCATTTAGGTTGCTTCCATTACCTGGCTATTGTAAATAGTGCTGCAACGAACATTGTGGTGAATGTGCCTTTTTGAAATACGGTTTTCTCTGGTATATGCCCAGAAGTGGGATTGCTGGATCAGATGGTCATTCTATTTCTAGATTTTTTAAGGAAACTCCATACTGTTCTCCATAGTGACTGTATCAATTTACATTCCCACCAATAGTGGAAGAGGGCTCCTTTTGTCCACACCCTCCCCAGAATTGGTTGTTTGTAGATTTTCTGATGATGCCGATTCTAACAGGTGTGAGGTGATACCTCATTGTAGTTTTGATTTGCATTTCTCTAATAATTAGTGCTGTTGAGCAGCTTTTCATGTGCGTCGTGGCCATCTCTGTGTCTCCTTTGAAGAAACGTCTCTTTAGATCTTCTGCCCATTTTTGGGGGGGTTGTTTGTTTTTTTAATATTAAGCTGCATGAGCTGTTTATATATATTGGAGATTAAACCTCTGTCCATTGATTCGTCTGCAACGATTTTCGCCCATTCTGAGGGATGCCTTTTTCCATTCCCGTGTTTTTTAACAAAAAAGGAAAGAAAGGAAAAGAAGCAGAACACTAATGTGCGTAAAATATGCCTTTTGAAACGGTCGTTTTGAAATATGGACGTCCTTTGAATTTTTTGGTCGATATGTGACCCCAGGATTTATTTTCAGGGCAGGTGTCATTTACAGGCCTGCAATGATTTTGAATATCAACTGACCATTAGCGTTGGGATTAAAGCTGCTGTTGTGTGAAACGGCCACAAGGTGGCAGCAGTTCACCCTTACCAAATCTGGTTACTAGGGCAAGAGAGCCTCAGTGGAAGTGGTGTTCTAGATTGGAGTTTAGAATGGAATGTGCCAGGAGAAACCCCCTCACGTTTGTCTCACTACTTCTTGTTCGTGTTTTTAATTTAATTTTTTATTTTTTATTACAGCAAGTTTGATTACAATGTTTGGCTTGCTGTAGGTGTGGAAGATGTGGTTCTTTTACACATATACAGATGACTGTTCTTCCTGGGATCCTTTTCCCATGTACGTTATGACAGAATGTTGAGTAGTCCTCTCTTGGTATTCTGTAGGTCTTTGGTGATTATATATGGCACCTGTGTTTGTATATGTCTGTTAACCCCGATATCGTAATGAAACCAATCCTCACACTTTTCCATTGGTGAACCATAAGTTTGTTTAATGAATCTGTGATTGCCCTTCTCCGTGGAAATATCTGCCCTGGTATCCATTTTTAGGTAACACCTATAAGTGATATGATATGATATGTGTCTTTCACTTTCTGACTTACTACAAGTCACGTGATTACTTCTAGACTCATCTACGGTGCTGCAAATGGCATTGTGTCCTTTTTTCCCTTGGCTTCTCTTCTGCCTTAGCGGGGTCCATTTTCAACAATGTGATTCCCTGAGGGTTGTGGATTAGCTGACCTGGGCAGCCTTACCCTGCCGGCCCGCCCTCCCCAGGTGTGCCTCGTTGAGGTCAATATAAACAGCGCTCCAGGCAGCAATAGCCCCTGAATCTGTGCCTGACTCCATATTCTCTGCCCCGTCAACAGTCTCGGGGCTGTGCTGGTGGGAGGGAGTGAGGGGCCACCGCTTTGTGGGTGGCCCGGTGTGAGTGGGGTTCTGCTGGCCTTTCTGCAGGAGTTGCCAGGCTGCCGCCTGTAAAGAAGAGGTTGTGTCACCCATACCTTCCGCTGGAATTTCTCTCCGGACAGAGGTGAGAAAGGAAAAAAAGCAGTGGGGGCCGGGACAGGAGGGGTATCTCAGACAGGGCAATGGAAAGCTTCTGGAATAGCGCCCGGTGCCAGGACCACCTTGGCTGCCCTGCAGGCACCAAGTTCGCCTGTGTGCTGTCGCTGGTGTGGCTGCACGGTCCTTCCTCTAGGCTTTCAAGCCCTTGTACATATTCAGGTGTTTTACCTGGAAAGGGTGGGAACAGTTCAGCAGCAGCTGGCCTGGGGCTCAGCTCACCTTTACTCACAGATGCCTCAGCACGGTAACCCATCTTTGCAATGAGGACGCTCCTTGCGTGGCGGGTGGGTTGCTGGCTGTATGGGAGATGATTCCCCACCTCTGACCTATTTCAGAATTGTTTACCACTGGAGCAAGTGCCCTGATAGGGTTTTCCTCTGTAAAACTCGTGGGTTCAGGATTTTGTTTTCTTTTATGGTTCAAGTTAGATTTTATTCCTCTTTTATGTATTCATAGATATAAGCATGGAAATAATTCATTCCTAGAAATACATCTGTGTGACGGGAAGAACTTTTTTCTGTTTTATTTTTAAATTTTATTTTTTAAAATTTTGAAATTTAATTTTATTTTTTTTTATACAGCACGTTATTATTAGTTATGTATTTTATGCATATACATGTATACAGGTCAATCCCAAACTCCCAACTCATCGCACCACCACCACCCCATGGCTTCCCACACTTGGTGTCCATACGTTTGTTCTCTACCTCTGTGTCTCTATTTCTTCCCTGCAAACTAGTTCATCTGTACCATTTTTAGGCTCCACATATATGCGTTAATATACAATATTTGTTTTCCTCTTTCTGACTTACTTCATTCTGTATGACAGTCTCTCGATCCATCGATGTCTCTACAAATGACCCAGTTTCATTCCTTTTTATGGCCGAGTAATATTCCATTTTATATATGTACCACATCTTTATCCATTCATCTGTCTGTGGGCATTTAGGTTGCTTCCATTACCTGGCTATTGTAAATAGTGCTGCAACGAACATTGTGGTGAATGTGCCTTTTTGAAATACGGTTTTCTCTGGTATATGCCCAGAAGTGGGATTGCTGGATCAGATGGTCATTCTATTTCTAGATTTTTTAAGGAAACTCCATACTGTTCTCCATAGTGACTGTATCAATTTACATTCCCACCAATAGTGGAAGAGGGCTCCTTTTGTCCACACCCTCCCCAGAATTGGTTGTTTGTAGATTTTCTGATGATGCCGATTCTAACAGGTGTGAGGTGATACCTCATTGTAGTTTTGATTTGCATTTCTCTAATAATTAGTGCTGTTGAGCAGCTTTTCATGTGCGTCGTGGCCATCTCTGTGTCTCCTTTGAAGAAACGTCTCTTTAGATCTTCTGCCCATTTTTGGGGGGGTTGTTTGTTTTTTTAATATTAAGCTGCATGAGCTGTTTATATATATTGGAGATTAAACCTCTGTCCATTGATTCGTCTGCAACGATTTTCGCCCATTCTGAGGGATGCCTTTTTCCATTCCCGTGTTTTTTAACAAAAAAGGAAAGAAAGGAAAAGAAGCAGAACACTAATGTGCGTAAAATATGCCTTTTGAAACGGTCGTTTTGAAATATGGACGTCCTTTGAATTTTTTGGTCGATATGTGACCCCAGGATTTATTTTCAGGGCAGGTGTCATTTACAGGCCTGCAATGATTTTGAATATCAACTGACCATTAGCGTTGGGATTAAAGCTGCTGTTGTGTGAAACGGCCACAAGGTGGCAGCAGTTCACCCTTACCAAATCTGGTTACTAGGGCAAGAGAGCCTCAGTGGAAGTGGTGTTCTAGATTGGAGTTTAGAATGGAATGTGCCAGGAGAAACCCCCTCACGTTTGTCTCACTACTTCTTGTTCGTGTTTTTAATTTAATTTTTTTATTTTTTATTACAGCAAGTTTGATTACAATGTTTGGCTTGCTGTAGGTGTGGAAGATGTGGTTCTTTTACACATATACAGATGACTGTTCTTCCTGGGATCCTTTTCCCATGTACGTTATGACAGAATGTTGAGTAGTCCTCTCTTGGTATTCTGTAGGTCTTTGGTGATTATATATGTCACCTGTGTTTGTATATGTCTGTTAACCCCGATATCGTAATGAAACCAATCCTCACACTTTTCCATTGGTGAACCATAAGTTTGTTTAATGAATCTGTGATTGCCCTTCTCCGTGGAAATATCTGCCCTGGTATCCATTTTTAGGTAACACCTATAAGTGATATGATATGATATGTGTCTTTCACTTTCTGACTTACTACAAGTCACGTGATTACTTCTAGACTCATCTACGGTGCTGCAAATGGCATTGTGTCCTTTTTTCCCTTGGCTTCTCTTCTGCCTTAGCGGGGTCCATTTTCAACAATGTGATTCCCTGAGGTTTGTGGATTAGCTGACCTGGGCAGCCTTACCCTGCCGGCCCGCCCTCCCCAGGTGTGCCTCGTTGAGGTCAATATAAACAGCGCTCCAGGCAGCAATAGCCCCTGAATCTGTGCCTGACTCCATATTCTCTGCCCCGTCAACAGTCTCGGGGCTGTGCTGGTGGGAGGGAGTGAGGGGCCACCGCTTTGTGGGTGGCCCGGTGTGAGTGGGGTTCTGCTGGCCTTTCTGCAGGAGTTGCCAGGCTGCCGCCTGTAAAGAAGAGGTTGTGTCACCCATACCTTCCGCTGGAATTTCTCTCCGGACAGAGGTGAGAAAGGAAAAAAAGCAGTGGGGGCCGGGACAGGAGGGGTATCTCAGACAGGGCAATGGAAATCTTCTGGAATAGCGCCCGGTGCCAGGACCACCTTGGCTGCCCTGCAGGCACCAAGTTCGCCTGCGTGCTGTCGCTGGTGTGGCTCCACGGTCCTTCCTCTAGGCTTTCAAGCCCTTGTACATATTCAGGTGTTTTACCTGGAAAGGGTGGGAACAGTTCAGCAGCAGCTGGCCTTGGGCTCAGCTCACCTTTACTCACAGATGCCTCAGCACGGTAACCCAGCTTTGCAATGAGGACGCTCCTTGCGTGGCGGGTGGGTTGCTGGCTGTATGGGAGATGATTCCCCACCTCTGACCTATTTCAGAATTGTTTACCACTGGAGCAAGTGCCCTGATAGGGTTTTCCTCTGTAAAACTCGTGGGTTCAGGATTTTGTTTTCTTTTATGGTTCAAGTTAGATTTTATTCCTCTTTTATGTATTTATAGATATAAGCATGGAAATAATTCATTCCTAGAAATACATCTGTGTGACGGGAAGAACTTTATTCTGTTTTATTTTTAAATTTTATTTTTTAAAATTTTGAAATTTAATTTAATTTATTTTTTATACAGCACGTTATTATTAGTTATGTATTTTATGCATATACATGTATACAGGTCAATCCCAAACTCCCAACTCATCCCACCACCACCACCCCATGGCTTCCCACACTTGGTGTCCATACGTTTGTTCTCTACCTGTGTGTCTCTATTTCTTCCCTGCAAACCAGTTCATCTGTACCATTTTTAGGCTCCACATATATGCGTTAATATACAATATTTGTTTTCCTCTTTCTGACTGACTTCATTCTGTATGACAGTCTCTCGATCCATCGATGTCTCTACAAATAACCCAGTTTCATTCCTTTTTATGGCCGAGTAATATTCCATTTTATATATGTACCACATCTTTATCCATTCATCTGTCTGTGGGCATTTAGGTTGCTTCCATTACCTGGCTATTGTAAATAGTGCTGCAACGAACATTGTGGTGAATGTGCCTTTTTGAAATACGGTTTTCTCTGGTATATGCCCAGAAGTGGGATTGCTGGATCAGATGGTCATTCTATTTCTAGATTTTTTAAGGAAACTCCATACTGTTCTCCATAGTGACTGTATCAATTTACATTCCCACCAATAGTGGAAGAGGGCTCCTTTTGTCCACACCCTCCCCAGAATTGGTTGTTTGTAGATTTTCTGATGATGCCGATTCTAACAGGTGTGAGGTGATACCTCATTGTAGTTTTGATTTGCATTTCTCTAATAATTAGTGCTGTTGAGCAGCTTTTCATGTGCGTCATGGCCATCTCTGTGTCTCCTTTGAAGAAACGTCTCTTTAGATCTTCTGCCCATTTTTGGGGGGGTTGTTTGTTTTTTTAATATTAAGCTGCATGAGCTGTTTATATATATTGGAGATTAAACCTCTGTCCATTGATTCGTCTGCAACGATTTTCGCCCATTCTGAGGGATGCCTTTTTCCATTCCCGTGTTTTTTAACAAAAAAGGAAAGAAAGGAAAAGAAGCAGAACACTAATGTGCGTAAAATATGCCTTTTGAAACGGTCGTTTTGAAATATGGACGTCCTTTGAATTTTTTGGTCGATATGTGACCCCAGGATTTATTTTCAGGGCAGGTGTCATTTACAGGCCTGCAATGATTTTGAATATCAACTGACCATTAGCGTTGGGATTAAAGCTGCTGTTGTGTGAAACGGCCACAAGGTGGCAGCAGTTCACCCTTACCAAATCTGGTTACTAGGGCAAGAGAGCCTCAGTGGAAGTGGTGTTCTAGATTGGAGTTTAGAATGGAATGTGCCAGGAGAAACCCCCTCACGTTTGTCTCACTACTTCTTGTTCGTGTTTTTAATTTAATTTTTTATTTTTTATTACAGCAAGTTTGATTACAATGTTTGGCTTGCTGTAGGTGTGGAAGATGTGGTTCTTTTACACATATACAGATGACTGTTCTTCCTGGGATCCTTTTCCCATGTACGTTATGACAGAATGTTGAGTAGTCCTCTCTTGGTATTCTGTAGGTCTTTGGTGATTATATATGTCACCTGTGTTTGTATATGTCTGTTAACCCCGATATCGTAATGAAACCAATCCTCACACTTTTCCATTGGTGAACCATAAGTTTGTTTAATGAATCTGTGATTGCCCTTCTCCGTGGAAATATCTGCCCTGGTATCCATTTTTAGGTAACACCTATAAGTGATATGATATGATATGTGTCTTTCACTTTCTGACTTACTACAAGTCACGTGATTACTTCTAGACTCATCTACGGTGCTGCAAATGGCATTGTGTCCTTTTTTCCCTTGGCTTCTCTTCTGCCTTAGTGGGGTCCATTTTCAACAATGTGATTCCCTGAGGGTTGTGGATTAGCTGACCTGGGCAGCCTTACCCTGCCGGCCCGCCCTCCCCAGGTGTGCCTCGTTGAGGTCAATATAAACAGCGCTCCAGGCAGCAATAGCCCCTGAATCTGTGCCTGACTCCATATTCTCTGCCCCGTCAACAGTCTCGGGGCTGTGCTGGTGGGAGGGAGTGAGGGGCCACCGCTTTGTGGGTGGCCCGGTGTGAGTGGGGTTCTGCTGGCCTTTCTGCAGGAGTTGCCAGGCTGCCGCCTGTAAAGAAGAGGTTGTGTCACCCATACCTTCCGCTGGAATTTCTCTCCGGACAGAGGTGAGAAAGGAAAAAAAGCAGTGGGGGCCGGGACAGGAGGGGTATCTCAGACAGGGCAATGGAAATCTTCTGGAATAGCGCCCGGTGCCAGGACCACCTTGGCTGCCCTGCAGGCACCAAGTTCGCCTGCGTGCTGTCGCTGGTGTGGCTCCACGGTCCTTCCTCTAGGCTTTCAAGCCCTTGTACATATTCAGGTGTTTTACCTGGAAAGGGTGGGAACAGTTCAGCAGCAGCTGGCCTTGGGCTCAGCTCACCTTTACTCACAGATGCCTCAGCACGGTAACCCAGCTTTGCAATGAGGACGCTCCTTGCGTGGCGGGTGGGTTGCTGGCTGTATGGGAGATGATTCCCCACCTCTGACCTATTTCAGAATTGTTTACCACTGGAGCAAGTGCCCTGATAGGGTTTTCCTCTGTAAAACTCGTGGGTTCAGGATTTTGTTTTCTTTTATGGTTCAAGTTAGATTTTATTCCTCTTTTATGTATTTATAGATATAAGCATGGAAATAATTCATTCCTAGAAATACATCTGTGTGACGGGAAGAACTTTTTTCTGTTTTATTTTTAAATTTTATTTTTTAAAATTTTGAAATTTAATTTTATTTATTTTTTATACAGCACGTTATTATTAGTTATGTATTTTATGCATATACATGTATACAGGTCAATCCCAAACTCCCAACTCATCCCACCACCACCACCCCATGGCTTCCCACACTTGGTGTCCATACGTTTGTTCTCTACCTCTGTGTCTCTATTTCTTCCCTGCAAACCAGTTCATCTGTACCATTTTTAGGCTCCACATATATGCGTTAATATACAATATTTGTTTTCCTCTTTCTGACTGACTTCATTCTGTATGACAGTCTCTCGATCCATCGATGTCTCTACAAATAACCCAGTTTCATTCCTTTTTATGGCCGAGTAATATTCCATTTTATATATGTACCACATCTTTATCCATTCATCTGTCTGTGGGCATTTAGGTTGCTTCCATTACCTGGCTATTGTAAATAGTGCTGCAACGAACATTGTGGTGAATGTGCCTTTTTGAAATACGGTTTTCTCTGGTATATGCCCAGAAGTGGGATTGCTGGATCAGATGGTCATTCTATTTCTAGATTTTTTAAGGAAACTCCATACTGTTCTCCATAGTGACTGTATCAATTTACATTCCCACCAATAGTGGAAGAGGGCTCCTTTTGTCCACACCCTCCCCAGAATTGGTTGTTTGTAGATTTTCTGATGATGCCGATTCTAACAGGTGTGAGGTGATACCTCATTGTAGTTTTGATTTGCATTTCTCTAATAATTAGTGCTGTTGAGCAGCTTTTCATGTGCGTCGTGGCCATCTCTGTGTCTCCTTTGAAGAAACGTCTCTTTAGATCTTCTGCCCATTTTTGGGGGGGTTGTTTGTTTTTTTAATATTAAGCTGCATGAGCTGTTTATATATATTGGAGATTAAACCTCTGTCCATTGATTCGTCTGCAACGATTTTCGCCCATTCTGAGGGATGCCTTTTTCCATTCCCGTGTTTTTTAACAAAAAAGGAAAGAAAGGAAAAGAAGCAGAACACTAATGTGCGTAAAATATGCCTTTTGAAACGGTCGTTTTGAAATATGGACGTCCTTTGAATTTTTTGGTCGATATGTGACCCCAGGATTTATTTTCAGGGCAGGTGTCATTTACAGGCCTGCAATGATTTTGAATATCAACTGACCATTAGCGTTGGGATTAAAGCTGCTGTTGTGTGAAACGGCCACAAGGTGGCAGCAGTTCACCCTTACCAAATCTGGTTACTAGGGCAAGAGAGCCTCAGTGGAAGTGGTGTTCTAGATTGGAGTTTAGAATGGAATGTGCCAGGAGAAACCCCCTCACGTTTGTCTCACTACTTCTTGTTCGTGTTTTTAATTTAATTTTTTATTTTTTATTATAGCAAGTTTGATTACAATGTTTGGCTTGCTGTAGGTGTGGAAGATGTGGTTCTTTTACACATATACAGATGACTGTTCTTCCTGGGATCCTTTTCCCATGTACGTTATGACAGAATGTTGAGTAGTCCTCTCTTGGTATTCTGTAGGTCTTTGGTGATTATATATGGCACCTGTGTTTGTATATGTCTGTTAACCCCGATATCGTAATGAAACCAATCCTCACACTTTTCCATTGGTGAACCATAAGTTTGTTTAATGAATCTGTGATTGCCCTTCTCCGTGGAAATATCTGCCCTGGTATCCATTTTTAGGTAACACCTATAAGTGATATGATATGATATGTGTCTTTCACTTTCTGACTTACTACAAGTCACGTGATTACTTCTAGACTCATCTACGGTGCTGCAAATGGCATTGTGTCCTTTTTTCCCTTGGCTTCTCTTCTGCCTTAGCGGGGTCCATTTTCAACAATGTGATTCCCTGAGGGTTGTGGATTAGCTGACCTGGGCAGCCTTACCCTGCCGGCCCGCCCTCCCCAGGTGTGCCTCGTTGAGGTCAATATAAACAGCGCTCCAGGCAGCAATAGCCCCTGAATCTGTGCCTGACTCCATATTCTCTGCCCCGTCAACAGTCTCGGGGCTGTGCTGGTGGGAGGGAGTGAGGGGCCACCGCTTTGTGGGTGGCCCGGTGTGAGTGGGGTTCTGCTGGCCTTTCTGCAGGAGTTGCCAGGCTGCCGCCTGTAAAGAAGAGGTTGTGTCACCCATACCTTCCGCTGGAATTTCTCTCCGGACAGAGGTGAGAAAGGAAAAAAAGCAGTGGGGGCCGGGACAGGAGGGGTATCTCAGACAGGGCAATGGAAAGCTTCTGGAATAGCGCCCGGTGCCAGGACCACCTTGGCTGCCCTGCAGGCACCAAGTTCGCCTGTGTGCTGTCGCTGGTGTGGCTGCACGGTCCTTCCTCTAGGCTTTCAAGCCCTTGTACATATTCAGGTGTTTTACCTGGAAAGGGTGGGAACAGTTCAGCAGCAGCTGGCCTGGGGCTCAGCTCACCTTTACTCACAGATGCCTCAGCACGGTAACCCATCTTTGCAATGAGGACGCTCCTTGCGTGGCGGGTGGGTTGCTGGCTGTATGGGAGATGATTCCCCACCTCTGACCTATTTCAGAATTGTTTACCACTGGAGCAAGTGCCCTGATAGGGTTTTCCTCTGTAAAACTCGTGGGTTCAGGATTTTGTTTTCTTTTATGGTTCAAGTTAGATTTTATTCCTCTTTTATGTATTCATAGATATAAGCATGGAAATAATTCATTCCTAGAAATACATCTGTGTGACGGGAAGAACTTTTTTCTGTTTTATTTTTAAATTTTATTTTTTAAAATTTTGAAATTTAATTTTATTTTTTTTTATACAGCACGTTATTATTAGTTATGTATTTTATGCATATACATGTATACAGGTCAATCCCAAACTCCCAACTCATCGCACCACCACCACCCCATGGCTTCCCACACTTGGTGTCCATACGTTTGTTCTCTACCTCTGTGTCTCTATTTCTTCCCTGCAAACTAGTTCATCTGTACCATTTTTAGGCTCCACATATATGCGTTAATATACAATATTTGTTTTCCTCTTTCTGACTTACTTCATTCTGTATGACAGTCTCTCGATCCATCGATGTCTCTACAAATGACCCAGTTTCATTCCTTTTTATGGCCGAGTAATATTCCATTTTATATATGTACCACATCTTTATCCATTCATCTGTCTGTGGGCATTTAGGTTGCTTCCATTACCTGGCTATTGTAAATAGTGCTGCAACGAACATTGTGGTGAATGTGCCTTTTTGAAATACGGTTTTCTCTGGTATATGCCCAGAAGTGGGATTGCTGGATCAGATGGTCATTCTATTTCTAGATTTTTTAAGGAAACTCCATACTGTTCTCCATAGTGACTGTATCAATTTACATTCCCACCAATAGTGGAAGAGGGCTCCTTTTGTCCACACCCTCCCCAGAATTGGTTGTTTGTAGATTTTCTGATGATGCCGATTCTAACAGGTGTGAGGTGATACCTCATTGTAGTTTTGATTTGCATTTCTCTAATAATTAGTGCTGTTGAGCAGCTTTTCATGTGCGTCTTGGCCATCTCTGTGTCTCCTTTGAAGAAACGTCTCTTTAGATCTTCTGCCCATTTTTTGGGGGGTTGTTTGTTTTTTTAATATTAAGCTGCATGAGCTGTTTATATATATTGGAGATTAAACCTCTGTCCATTGATTCGTCTGCAACGATTTTCGCCCATTCTGAGGGATGCCTTTTTCCATTCCCGTGTTTTTTAACAAAAAAGGAAAGAAAGGAAAAGAAGCAGAACACTAATGTGCGTAAAATATGCCTTTTGAAACGGTCGTTTTGAAATATGGACGTCCTTTGAATTTTTTGGTCGATATGTGACCCCAGGATTTATTTTCAGGGCAGGTGTCATTTACAGGCCTGCAATGATTTTGAATATCAACTGACCATTAGCGTTGGGATTAAAGCTGCTGTTGTGTGAAACGGCCACAAGGTGGCAGCAGTTCACCCTTACCAAATCTGGTTACTAGGGCAAGAGAGCCTCAGTGGAAGTGGTGTTCTAGATTGGAGTTTAGAATGGAATGTGCCAGGAGAAACCCCCTCACGTTTGTCTCACTACTTCTTGTTCGTGTTTTTAATTTAATTTTTTTATTTTTTATTACAGCAAGTTTGATTACAATGTTTGGCTTGCTGTAGGTGTGGAAGATGTGGTTCTTTTACACATATACAGATGACTGTTCTTCCTGGGATCCTTTTCCCATGTACGTTATGACAGAATGTTGAGTAGTCCTCTCTTGGTATTCTGTAGGTCTTTGGTGATTATATATGTCACCTGTGTTTGTATATGTCTGTTAACCCCGATATCGTAATGAAACCAATCCTCACACTTTTCCATTGGTGAACCATAAGTTTGTTTAATGAATCTGTGATTGCCCTTCTCCGTGGAAATATCTGCCCTGGTATCCATTTTTAGGTAACACCTATAAGTGATATGATATGATATGTGTCTTTCACTTTCTGACTTACTACAAGTCACGTGATTACTTCTAGACTCATCTACGGTGCTGCAAATGGCATTGTGTCCTTTTTTCCCTTGGCTTCTCTTCTGCCTTAGCGGGGTCCATTTTCAACAATGTGATTCCCTGAGGGTTGTGGATTAGCTGACCTGGGCAGCCTTACCCTGCCGGCCCGCCCTCCCCAGGTGTGCCTCGTTGAGGTCAATATAAACAGCGCTCCAGGCAGCAATAGCCCCTGAATCTGTGCCTGACTCCATATTCTCTGCCCCGTCAACAGTCTCGGGGCTGTGCTGGTGGGAGGGAGTGAGGGGCCACCGCTTTGTGGGTGGCCCGGTGTGAGTGGGGTTCTGCTGGCCTTTCTGCAGGAGTTGCCAGGCTGCCGCCTGTAAAGAAGAGGTTGTGTCACCCATACCTTCCGCTGGAATTTCTCTCCGGACAGAGGTGAGAAAGGAAAAAAAGCAGTGGGGGCCGGGACAGGAGGGGTATCTCAGACAGGGCAATGGAAATCTTCTGGAATAGCGCCCGGTGCCAGGACCACCTTGGCTGCCCTGCAGGCACCAAGTTCGCCTGCGTGCTGTCGCTGGTGTGGCTCCACGGTCCTTCCTCTAGGCTTTCAAGCCCTTGTACATATTCAGGTGTTTTACCTGGAAAGGGTGGGAACAGTTCAGCAGCAGCTGGCCTTGGGCTCAGCTCACCTTTACTCACAGATGCCTCAGCACGGTAACCCAGCTTTGCAATGAGGACGCTCCTTGCGTGGCGGGTGGGTTGCTGGCTGTATGGGAGATGATTCCCCACCTCTGACCTATTTCAGAATTGTTTACCACTGGAGCAAGTGCCCTGATAGGGTTTTCCTCTGTAAAACTCGTGGGTTCAGGATTTTGTTTTCTTTTATGGTTCAAGTTAGATTTTATTCCTCTTTTATGTATTTATAGATATAAGCATGGAAATAATTCATTCCTAGAAATACATCTGTGTGACGGGAAGAACTTTTTTCTGTTTTATTTTTAAATTTTATTTTTTAAAATTTTGAAATTTAATTTTATTTATTTTTTATACAGCACGTTATTATTAGTTATGTATTTTATGCATATACATGTATACAGGTCAATCCCAAACTCCCAACTCATCCCACCACCACCACCCCATGGCTTCCCACACTTGGTGTCCATACGTTTGTTCTCTACCTCTGTGTCTCTATTTCTTCCCTGCAAACCAGTTCATCTGTACCATTTTTAGGCTCCACATATATGCGTTAATATACAATATTTGTTTTCCTCTTTCTGACTGACTTCATTCTGTATGACAGTCTCTCGATCCATCGATGTCTCTACAAATAACCCAGTTTCATTCCTTTTTATGGCCGAGTAATATTCCATTTTATATATGTACCACATCTTTATCCATTCATCTGTCTGTGGGCATTTAGGTTGCTTCCATTACCTGGCTATTGTAAATAGTGCTGCAACGAACATTGTGGTGAATGTGCCTTTTTGAAATACGGTTTTCTCTGGTATATGCCCAGAAGTGGGATTGCTGGATCAGATGGTCATTCTATTTCTAGATTTTTTAAGGAAACTCCATACTGTTCTCCATAGTGACTGTATCAATTTACATTCCCACCAATAGTGGAAGAGGGCTCCTTTTGTCCACACCCTCCCCAGAATTGGTTGTTTGTAGATTTTCTGATGATGCCGATTCTAACAGGTGTGAGGTGATACCTCATTGTAGTTTTGATTTGCATTTCTCTAATAATTAGTGCTGTTGAGCAGCTTTTCATGTGCGTCGTGGCCATCTCTGTGTCTCCTTTGAAGAAACGTCTCTTTAGATCTTCTGCCCATTTTTGGGGGGGTTGTTTGTTTTTTTAATATTAAGCTGCATGAGCTGTTTATATATATTGGAGATTAAACCTCTGTCCATTGATTCGTCTGCAACGATTTTCGCCCATTCTGAGGGATGCCTTTTTCCATTCCCGTGTTTTTTAACAAAAAAGGAAAGAAAGGAAAAGAAGCAGAACACTAATGTGCGTAAAATATGCCTTTTGAAACGGTCGTTTTGAAATATGGACGTCCTTTGAATTTTTTGGTCGATATGTGACCCCAGGATTTATTTTCAGGGCAGGTGTCATTTACAGGCCTGCAATGATTTTGAATATCAACTGACCATTAGCGTTGGGATTAAAGCTGCTGTTGTGTGAAACGGCCACAAGGTGGCAGCAGTTCACCCTTACCAAATCTGGTTACTAGGGCAAGAGAGCCTCAGTGGAAGTGGTGTTCTAGATTGGAGTTTAGAATGGAATGTGCCAGGAGAAACCCCCTCACGTTTGTCTCACTACTTCTTGTTCGTGTTTTTAATTTAATTTTTTATTTTTTATTATAGCAAGTTTGATTACAATGTTTGGCTTGCTGTAGGTGTGGAAGATGTGGTTCTTTTACACATATACAGATGACTGTTCTTCCTGGGATCCTTTTCCCATGTACGTTATGACAGAATGTTGAGTAGTCCTCTCTTGGTATTCTGTAGGTCTTTGGTGATTATATATGTCACCTGTGTTTGTATATGTCTGTTAACCCCGATATCGTAATGAAACCAATCCTCACACTTTTCCATTGGTGAACCATAAGTTTGTTTAATGAATCTGTGATTGCCCTTCTCCGTGGAAATATCTGCCCTGGTATCCATTTTTAGGTAACACCTATAAGTGATATGATATGATATGTGTCTTTCACTTTCTGACTTACTACAAGTCACGTGATTACTTCTAGACTCATCTACGGTGCTGCAAATGGCATTGTGTCCTTTTTTCCCTTGGCTTCTCTTCTGCCTTAGCGGGGTCCATTTTCAACAATGTGATTCCCTGAGGGTTGTGGATTAGCTGACCTGGGCAGCCTTACCCTGCCGGCCCGCCCTCCCCAGGTGTGCCTCGTTGAGGTCAATATAAACAGCGCTCCAGGCAGCAATAGCCCCTGAATCTGTGCCTGACTCCATATTCTCTGCCCCGTCAACAGTCTCGGGGCTGTGCTGGTGGGAGGGAGTGAGGGGCCACCGCTTTGTGGGTGGCCCGGTGTGAGTGGGGTTCTGCTGGCCTTTCTGCAGGAGTTGCCAGGCTGCCGCCTGTAAAGAAGAGGTTGTGTCACCCATACCTTCCGCTGGAATTTCTCTCCGGACAGAGGTGAGAAAGGAAAAAAAGCAGTGGGGGCCGGGACAGGAGGGGTATCTCAGACAGGGCAATGGAAATCTTCTGGAATAGCGCCCGGTGCCAGGACCACCTTGGCTGCCCTGCAGGCACCATGTTCGCCTGCGTGCTGTCGCTGGTGTGGCTCCACGGTCCTTCCTCTAGGCTTTCAAGCCCTTGTACATATTCAGGTGTTTTACCTGGAAAGGGTGGGAACAGTTCAGCAGCAGCTGGCCTTGGGCTCAGCTCACCTTTACTCACAGATGCCTCAGCACGGTAACCCAGCTTTGCAATGAGGACGCTCCTTGCGTGGCGGGTGGGTTGCTGGCTGTATGGGAGATGATTCCCCACCTCTGACCTATTTCAGAATTGTTTACCACTGGAGCAAGTGCCCTGATAGGGTTTTCCTCTGTAAAACTCGTGGGTTCAGGATTTTGTTTTCTTTTATGGTTCAAGTTAGATTTTATTCCTCTTTTATGTATTTATAGATATAAGCATGGAAATAATTCATTCCTAGAAATACATCTGTGTGACGGGAAGAACTTTTTTCTGTTTTATTTTTAAATTTTATTTTTTAAAATTTTGAAATTTAATTTTATTTATTTTTTATACAGCACGTTATTATTAGTTATGTATTTTATGCATATACATGTATACAGGTCAATCCCAAACTCCCAACTCATCCCACCACCACCACCCCATGGCTTCCCACACTTGGTGTCCATACGTTTGTTCTCTACCTCTGTGTCTCTATTTCTTCCCTGCAAACCAGTTCATCTGTACCATTTTTAGGCTCCACATATATGCGTTAATATACAATATTTGTTTTCCTCTTTCTGACTGACTTCATTCTGTATGACAGTCTCTCGATCCATCGATGTCTCTACAAATAACCCAGTTTCATTCCTTTTTATGGCCGAGTAATATTCCATTTTATATATGTACCACATCTTTATCCATTCATCTGTCTGTGGGCATTTAGGTTGCTTCCATTACCTGGCTATTGTAAATAGTGCTGCAACGAACATTGTGGTGAATGTGCCTTTTTGAAATACGGTTTTCTCTGGTATATGCCCAGAAGTGGGATTGCTGGATCAGATGGTCATTCTATTTCTAGATTTTTTAAGGAAACTCCATACTGTTCTCCATAGTGACTGTATCAATTTACATTCCCACCAATAGTGGAAGAGGGCTCCTTTTGTCCACACCCTCCCCAGAATTGGTTGTTTGTAGATTTTCTGATGATGCCGATTCTAACAGGTGTGAGGTGATACCTCATTGTAGTTTTGATTTGCATTTCTCTAATAATTAGTGCTGTTGAGCAGCTTTTCATGTGCGTCGTGGCCATCTCTGTGTCTCCTTTGAAGAAACGTCTCTTTAGATCTTCTGCCCATTTTTGGGGGGGTTGTTTGTTTTTTTAATATTAAGCTGCATGAGCTGTTTATATATATTGGAGATTAAACCTCTGTCCATTGATTCGTCTGCAACGATTTTCGCCCATTCTGAGGGATGCCTTTTTCCATTCCCGTGTTTTTTAACAAAAAAGGAAAGAAAGGAAAAGAAGCAGAACACTAATGTGCGTAAAATATGCCTTTTGAAACGGTCGTTTTGAAATATGGACGTCCTTTGAATTTTTTGGTCGATATGTGACCCCAGGATTTATTTTCAGGGCAGGTGTCATTTACAGGCCTGCAATGATTTTGAATATCAACTGACCATTAGCGTTGGGATTAAAGCTGCTGTTGTGTGAAACGGCCACAAGGTGGCAGCAGTTCACCCTTACCAAATCTGGTTACTAGGGCAAGAGAGCCTCAGTGGAAGTGGTGTTCTAGATTGGAGTTTAGAATGGAATGTGCCAGGAGAAACCCCCTCACGTTTGTCTCACTACTTCTTGTTCGTGTTTTTAATTTAATTTTTTATTTTTTATTACAGCAAGTTTGATTACAATGTTTGGCTTGCTGTAGGTGTGGAAGATGTGGTTCTTTTACACATATACAGATGACTGTTCTTCCTGGGATCCTTTTCCCATGTACGTTATGACAGAATGTTGAGTAGTCCTCTCTTGGTATTCTGTAGGTCTTTGGTGATTATATATGTCACCTGTGTTTGTATATGTCTGTTAACCCCGATATCGTAATGAAACCAATCCTCACACTTTTCCATTGGTGAACCATAAGTTTGTTTAATGAATCTGTGATTGCCCTTCTCCGTGGAAATATCTGCCCTGGTATCCATTTTTAGGTAACACCTATAAGTGATATGATATGATATGTGTCTTTCACTTTCTGACTTACTACAAGTCACGTGATTACTTCTAGACTCATCTACGGTGCTGCAAATGGCATTGTGTCCTTTTTTCCCTTGGCTTCTCTTCTGCCTTAGCGGGGTCCATTTTCAACAATGTGATTCCCTGAGGGTTGTGGATTAGCTGACCTGGGCAGCCTTACCCTGCCGGCCCGCCCTCCCCAGGTGTGCCTCGTTGAGGTCAATATAAACAGCGCTCCAGGCAGCAATAGCCCCTGAATCTGTGCCTGACTCCATATTCTCTGCCCCGTCAACAGTCTCGGGGCTGTGCTGGTGGGAGGGAGTGAGGGGCCACCGCTTTGTGGGTGGCCCGGTGTGAGTGGGGTTCTGCTGGCCTTTCTGCAGGAGTTGCCAGGCTGCCGCCTGTAAAGAAGAGGTTGTGTCACCCATACCTTCCGCTGGAATTTCTCTCCGGACAGAGGTGAGAAAGGAAAAAAAGCAGTGGGGGCCGGGACAGGAGGGGTATCTCAGACAGGGCAATGGAAATCTTCTGGAATAGCGCCCGGTGCCAGGACCACCTTGGCTGCCCTGCAGGCACCAAGTTCGCCTGCGTGCTGTCGCTGGTGTGGCTCCACGGTCCTTCCTCTAGGCTTTCAAGCCCTTGTACATATTCAGGTGTTTTACCTGGAAAGGGTGGGAACAGTTCAGCAGCAGCTGGCCTTGGGCTCAGCTCACCTTTACTCACAGATGCCTCAGCACGGTAACCCAGCTTTGCAATGAGGACGCTCCTTGCGTGGCGGGTGGGTTGCTGGCTGTATGGGAGATGATTCCCCACCTCTGACCTATTTCAGAATTGTTTACCACTGGAGCAAGTGCCCTGATAGGGTTTTCCTCTGTAAAACTCGTGGGTTCAGGATTTTGTTTTCTTTTATGGTTCAAGTTAGATTTTATTCCTCTTTTATGTATTTATAGATATAAGCATGGAAATAATTCATTCCTAGAAATACATCTGTGTGACGGGAAGAACTTTTTTCTGTTTTATTTTTAAATTTTATTTTTTAAAATTTTGAAATTTAATTTTATTTATTTTTTATACAGCACGTTATTATTAGTTATGTATTTTATGCATATACATGTATACAGGTCAATCCCAAACTCCCAACTCATCCCACCACCACCACCCCATGGCTTCCCACACTTGGTGTCCATACGTTTGTTCTCTACCTCTGTGTCTCTATTTCTTCCCTGCAAACCAGTTCATCTGTACCATTTTTAGGCTCCACATATATGCGTTAATATACAATATTTGTTTTCCTCTTTCTGACTTACTTCATTCTGTATGACAGTCTCTCGATCCATCGATGTCTCTACAAATAACCCAGTTTCATTCCTTTTTATGGCCGAGTAATATTCCATTTTATATATGTACCACATCTTTATCCATTCATCTGTCTGTGGGCATTTAGGTTGCTTCCATTACCTGGCTATTGTAAATAGTGCTGCAACGAACATTGTGGTGAATGTGCCTTTTTGAAATACGGTTTTCTCTGGTATATGCCCAGAAGTGGGATTGCTGGATCAGATGGTCATTCTATTTCTAGATTTTTTAAGGAAACTCCATACTGTTCTCCATAGTGACTGTATCAATTTACATTCCCACCAATAGTGGAAGAGGGCTCCTTTTGTCCACACCCTCCCCAGAATTGGTTGTTTGTAGATTTTCTGATGATGCCGATTCTAACAGGTGTGAGGTGATACCTCATTGTAGTTTTGATTTGCATTTCTCTAATAATTAGTGCTGTTGAGCAGCTTTTCATGTGCGTCTTGGCCATCTCTGTGTCTCCTTTGAAGAAACGTCTCTTTAGATCTTCTGCCCATTTTTTGGGGGGTTGTTTGTTTTTTTAATATTAAGCTGCATGAGCTGTTTATATATATTGGAGATTAAACCTCTGTCCATTGATTCGTCTGCAACGATTTTCGCCCATTCTGAGGGATGCCTTTTTCCATTCCCGTGTTTTTTAACAAAAAAGGAAAGAAAGGAAAAGAAGCAGAACACTAATGTGCGTAAAATATGCCTTTTGAAACGGTCGTTTTGAAATATGGACGTCCTTTGAATTTTTTGGTCGATATGTGACCCCAGGATTTATTTTCAGGGCAGGTGTCATTTACAGGCCTGCAATGATTTTGAATATCAACTGACCATTAGCGTTGGGATTAAAGCTGCTGTTGTGTGAAACGGCCACAAGGTGGCAGCAGTTCACCCTTACCAAATCTGGTTACTAGGGCAAGAGAGCCTCAGTGGAAGTGGTGTTCTAGATTGGAGTTTAGAATGGAATGTGCCAGGAGAAAGCCCCTCACGTTTGTCTCACTACTTCTTGTTCGTGTTTTTAATTTAATTTTTTATTTTTTATTACAGCAAGTTTGATTACAATGTTTGGCTTGCTGTAGGTGTGGAAGATGTGGTTCTTTTACACATATACAGATGACTGTTCTTCCTGGGATCCTTTTCCCATGTACGTTATGACAGAATGTTGAGTAGTCCTCTCTTGGTATTCTGTAGGTCTTTGGTGATTATATATGTCACCTGTGTTTGTATATGTCTGTTAACCCCGATATCGTAATGAAACCAATCCTCACACTTTTCCATTGGTGAACCATAAGTTTGTTTAATGAATCTGTGATTGCCCTTCTCCGTGGAAATATCTGCCCTGGTATCCATTTTTAGGTAACACCTATAAGTGATATGATATGATATGTGTCTTTCACTTTCTGACTTACTACAAGTCACGTGATTACTTCTAGACTCATCTACGGTGCTGCAAATGGCATTGTGTCCTTTTTTCCCTTGGCTTCTCTTCTGCCTTAGCGGGGTCCATTTTCAACAATGTGATTCCCTGAGGGTTGTGGATTAGCTGACCTGGGCAGCCTTACCCTGCCGGCCCGCCCTCCCCAGGTGTGCCTCGTTGAGGTCAATATAAACAGCGCTCCAGGCAGCAATAGCCCCTGAATCTGTGCCTGACTCCATATTCTCTGCCCCGTCAACAGTCTCGGGGCTGTGCTGGTGGGAGGGAGTGAGGGGCCACCGCTTTGTGGGTGGCCCGGTGTGAGTGGGGTTCTGCTGGCCTTTCTGCAGGAGTTGCCAGGCTGCCGCCTGTAAAGAAGAGGTTGTGTCACCCATACCTTCCGCTGGAATTTCTCTCCGGACAGAGGTGAGAAAGGAAAAAAAGCAGTGGGGGCCGGGACAGGAGGGGTATCTCAGACAGGGCAATGGAAATCTTCTGGAATAGCGCCCGGTGCCAGGACCACCTTGGCTGCCCTGCAGGCACCAAGTTCGCCTGCGTGCTGTCGCTGGTGTGGCTCCACGGTCCTTCCTCTAGGCTTTCAAGCCCTTGTACATATTCAGGTGTTTTACCTGGAAAGGGTGGGAACAGTTCAGCAGCAGCTGGCCTGGGGCTCAGCTCACCTTTACTCACAGATGCCTCAGCACGGTAACCCAGCTTTGCAATGAGAACGCTCCTTGCGTGGCGGGTGGGTTGCTGGCTGTATGGGAGATGATTCCCCACCTCTGACCTATTTCAGAATTGTTTACCACTGGAGCAAGTGCCCTGATAGGGTTTTCCTCTGTAAAACTCGTGGGTTCAGGATTTTGTTTTCTTTTATGGTTCAAGTTAGATTTTATTCCTCTTTTATGTATTTATAGATATAAGCATGGAAATAATTCATTCCTAGAAATACATCTGTGTGACGGGAAGAACTTTTTTCTGTTTTATTTTTAAATTTTATTTTTTAAAATTTTGAAATTTAATTTTATTTATTTTTTATACAGCACGTTATTATTAGTTATGTATTTTATGCATATACATGTATACAGGTCAATCCCAAACTCCCAACTCATCCCACCACCACCACCCCATGGTTTCCCACACTTGGTGTCCACACGTTTGTTCTCTACCTCTGTGTCTCTATTTCTTCCCTGCAAACCAGTTCATCTGTACCATTTTTAGGCTCCACATATATGCGTTAATATACAATATTTGTTTTCCTCTTTCTGACTGACTTCATTCTGTATGACAGTCTCTCGATCCATCGATGTCTCTACAAATAACCCAGTTTCATTCCTTTTTATGGCCGAGTAATATTCCATTTTATATATGTACCACATCTTTATCCATTCATCTGTCTGTGGGCATTTAGGTTGCTTCCATTACCTGGCTACTGTAAATAGTGCTGCAACGAACATTGTGGTGAATGTGCCTTTTTGAAATACGGTTTTCTCTGGTATATGCCCAGAAGTGGGATTGCTGGATCAGATGGTCATTCTATTTCTAGATTTTTTAAGGAAACTCCATACTGTTCTCCATAGTGACTGTATCAATTTACATTCCCACCAATAGTGGAAGAGGGCTCCTTTTGTCCACACCCTCCCCAGAATTGGTTGTTTGTAGATTTTCTGATGATGCCGATTCTAACAGGTGTGAGGTGATACCTCATTGTAGTTTTGATTTGCATTTCTCTAATAATTAGTGCTGTTGAGCAGCTTTTCATGTGCGTCTTGGCCATCTCTGTGTCTCCTTTGAAGAAACGTCTCTTTAGATCTTCTGCCCATTTTTTGGGGGGTTGTTTGTTTTTTTAATATTAAGCTGCATGAGCTGTTTATATATATTGGAGATTAAACCTCTGTCCATTGATTCGTCTGCAACGATTTTCGCCCATTCTGAGGGATGCCTTTTTCCATTCCCGTGTTTTTTAACAAAAAAGGAAAGAAAGGAAAAGAAGCAGAACACTAATGTGCGTAAAATATGCCTTTTGAAACGGTCGTTTTGAAATATGGACGTCCTTTGAATTTTTTGGTCGATATGTGACCCCAGGATTTATTTTCAGGGCAGGTGTCATTTACAGGCCTGCAATGATTTTGAATATCAACTGACCATTAGCGTTGGGATTAAAGCTGCTGTTGTGTGAAACGGCCACAAGGTGGCAGCAGTTCACCCTTACCAAATCTGGTTACTAGGGCAAGAGAGCCTCAGTGGAAGTGGTGTTCTAGATTGGAGTTTAGAATGGAATGTGCCAGGAGAAACCCCCTCACGTTTGTCTCACTACTTCTTGTTCGTGTTTTTAATTTAATTTTTTATTTTTTATTACAGCAAGTTTGATTACAATGTTTGGCTTGCTGTAGGTGTGGAAGATGTGGTTCTTTTACACATATACAGATGACTGTTCTTCCTGGGATCCTTTTCCCATGTACGTTATGACAGAATGTTGAGTAGTCCTCTCTTGGTATTCTGTAGGTCTTTGGTGATTATATATGTCACCTGTGTTTGTATATGTCTGTTAACCCCGATATCGTAATGAAACCAATCCTCACACTTTTCCATTGGTGAACCATAAGTTTGTTTAATGAATCTGTGATTGCCCTTCTCCGTGGAAATATCTGCCCTGGTATCCATTTTTAGGTAACACCTATAAGTGATATGATATGATATGTGTCTTTCACTTTCTGACTTACTACAAGTCACGTGATTACTTCTAGACTCATCTACGGTGCTGCAAATGGCATTGTGTCCTTTTTTCCCTTGGCTTCTCTTCTGCCTTAGCGGGGTCCATTTTCAACAATGTGATTCCCTGAGGGTTGTGGATTAGCTGACCTGGGCAGCCTTACCCTGCCGGCCCGCCCTCCCCAGGTGTGCCTCGTTGAGGTCAATATAAACAGCGCTCCAGGCAGCAATAGCCCCTGAATCTGTGCCTGACTCCATATTCTCTGCCCCGTCAACAGTCTCGGGGCTGTGCTGGTGGGAGGGAGTGAGGGGCCACCGCTTTGTGGGTGGCCCGGTGTGAGTGGGGTTCTGCTGGCCTTTCTGCAGGAGTTGCCAGGCTGCCGCCTGTAAAGAAGAGGTTGTGTCACCCATACCTTCCGCTGGAATTTCTCTCCGGACAGAGGTGAGAAAGGAAAAAAAGCAGTGGGGGCCGGGACAGGAGGGGTATCTCAGACAGGGCAATGGAAATCTTCTGGAATAGCGCCCGGTGCCAGGACCACCTTGGCTGCCCTGCAGGCACCATGTTCGCCTGCGTGCTGTCGCTGGTGTGGCTCCACGGTCCTTCCTCTAGGCTTTCAAGCCCTTGTACATATTCAGGTGTTTTACCTGGAAAGGGTGGGAACAGTTCAGCAGCAGCTGGCCTTGGGCTCAGCTCACCTTTACTCACAGATGCCTCAGCACGGTAACCCAGCTTTGCAATGAGGACGCTCCTTGCGTGGCGGGTGGGTTGCTGGCTGTATGGGAGATGATTCCCCACCTCTGACCTATTTCAGAATTGTTTACCACTGGAGCAAGTGCCCTGATAGGGTTTTCCTCTGTAAAACTCGTGGGTTCAGGATTTTGTTTTCTTTTATGGTTCAAGTTAGATTTTATTCCTCTTTTATGTATTTATAGATATAAGCATGGAAATAATTCATTCCTAGAAATACATCTGTGTGACGGGAAGAACTTTTTTCTGTTTTATTTTTAAATTTTATTTTTTAAAATTTTGAAATTTAATTTTATTTATTTTTTATACAGCACGTTATTATTAGTTATGTATTTTATGCATATACATGTATACAGGTCAATCCCAAACTCCCAACTCATCCCACCACCACCACCCCATGGCTTCCCACACTTGGTGTCCATACGTTTGTTCTCTACCTCTGTGTCTCTATTTCTTCCCTGCAAACCAGTTCATCTGTACCATTTTTAGGCTCCACATATATGCGTTAATATACAATATTTGTTTTCCTCTTTCTGACTTACTTCATTCTGTATGACAGTCTCTCGATCCATCGATGTCTCTACAAATAACCCAGTTTCATTCCTTTTTATGGCCGAGTAATATTCCATTTTATATATGTACCACATCTTTATCCATTCATCTGTCTGTGGGCATTTAGGTTGCTTCCATTACCTGGCTATTGTAAATAGTGCTGCAACGAACATTGTGGTGAATGTGCCTTTTTGAAATACGGTTTTCTCTGGTATATGCCCAGAAGTGGGATTGCTGGATCAGATGGTCATTCTATTTCTAGATTTTTTAAGGAAACTCCATACTGTTCTCCATAGTGACTGTATCAATTTACATTCCCACCAATAGTGGAAGAGGGCTCCTTTTGTCCACACCCTCCCCAGAATTGGTTGTTTGTAGATTTTCTGATGATGCCGATTCTAACAGGTGTGAGGTGATACCTCATTGTAGTTTTGATTTGCATTTCTCTAATAATTAGTGCTGTTGAGCAGCTTTTCATGTGCGTCGTGGCCATCTCTGTGTCTCCTTTGAAGAAACGTCTCTTTAGATCTTCTGCCCATTTTTGGGGGGGTTGTTTGTTTTTTTAATATTAAGCTGCATGAGCTGTTTATATATATTGGAGATTAAACCTCTGTCCATTGATTCGTCTGCAACGATTTTCGCCCATTCTGAGGGATGCCTTTTTCCATTCCCGTGTTTTTTAACAAAAAAGGAAAGAAAGGAAAAGAAGCAGAACACTAATGTGCGTAAAATATGCCTTTTGAAACGGTCGTTTTGAAATATGGACGTCCTTTGAATTTTTTGGTCGATATGTGACCCCAGGATTTATTTTCAGGGCAGGTGTCATTTACAGGCCTGCAATGATTTTGAATATCAACTGACCATTAGCGTTGGGATTAAAGCTGCTGTTGTGTGAAACGGCCACAAGGTGGCAGCAGTTCACCCTTACCAAATCTGGTTACTAGGGCAAGAGAGCCTCAGTGGAAGTGGTGTTCTAGATTGGAGTTTAGAATGGAATGTGCCAGGAGAAACCCCCTCACGTTTGTCTCACTACTTCTTGTTCGTGTTTTTAATTTAATTTTTTATTTTTTATTACAGCAAGTTTGATTACAATGTTTGGCTTGCTGTAGGTGTGGAAGATGTGGTTCTTTTACACATATACAGATGACTGTTCTTCCTGGGATCCTTTTCCCATGTACGTTATGACAGAATGTTGAGTAGTCCTCTCTTGGTATTCTGTAGGTCTTTGGTGATTATATATGTCACCTGTGTTTGTATATGTCTGTTAACCCCGATATCGTAATGAAACCAATCCTCACACTTTTCCATTGGTGAACCATAAGTTTGTTTAATGAATCTGTGATTGCCCTTCTCCGTGGAAATATCTGCCCTGGTATCCATTTTTAGGTAACACCTATAAGTGATATGATATGATATGTGTCTTTCACTTTCTGACTTACTACAAGTCACGTGATTACTTCTAGACTCATCTACGGTGCTGCAAATGGCATTGTGTCCTTTTTTCCCTTGGCTTCTCTTCTGCCTTAGCGGGGTCCATTTTCAACAATGTGATTCCCTGAGGGTTGTGGATTAGCTGACCTGGGCAGCCTTACCCTGCCGGCCCGCCCTCCCCAGGTGTGCCTCGTTGAGGTCAATATAAACAGCGCTCCAGGCAGCAATAGCCCCTGAATCTGTGCCTGACTCCATATTCTCTGCCCCGTCAACAGTCTCGGGGCTGTGCTGGTGGGAGGGAGTGAGGGGCCACCGCTTTGTGGGTGGCCCGGTGTGAGTGGGGTTCTGCTGGCCTTTCTGCAGGAGTTGCCAGGCTGCCGCCTGTAAAGAAGAGGTTGTGTCACCCATACCTTCCGCTGGAATTTCTCTCCGGACAGAGGTGAGAAAGGAAAAAAAGCAGTGGGGGCCGGGACAGGAGGGGTATCTCAGACAGGGCAATGGAAATCTTCTGGAATAGCGCCCGGTGCCAGGACCACCTTGGCTGCCCTGCAGGCACCAAGTTCGCCTGCGTGCTGTCGCTGGTGTGGCTCCACGGTCCTTCCTCTAGGCTTTCAAGCCCTTGTACATATTCAGGTGTTTTACCTGGAAAGGGTGGGAACAGTTCAGCAGCAGCTGGCCTTGGGCTCAGCTCACCTTTACTCACAGATGCCTCAGCACGGTAACCCAGCTTTGCAATGAGGACGCTCCTTGCGTGGCGGGTGGGTTGCTGGCTGTATGGGAGATGATTCCCCACCTCTGACCTATTTCAGAATTGTTTACCACTGGAGCAAGTGCCCTGATAGGGTTTTCCTCTGTAAAACTCGTGGGTTCAGGATTTTGTTTTCTTTTATGGTTCAAGTTAGATTTTATTCCTCTTTTATGTATTTATAGATATAAGCATGGAAATAATTCATTCCTAGAAATACATCTGTGTGACGGGAAGAACTTTTTTCTGTTTTATTTTTAAATTTTATTTTTTAAAATTTTGAAATTTAATTTTATTTATTTTTTATACAGCACGTTATTATTAGTTATGTATTTTATGCATATACATGTATACAGGTCAATCCCAAACTCCCAACTCATCCCACCACCACCACCCCATGGCTTCCCACACTTGGTGTCCATACGTTTGTTCTCTACCTCTGTGTCTCTATTTCTTCCCTGCAAACCAGTTCATCTGTACCATTTTTAGGCTCCACATATATGCGTTAATATACAATATTTGTTTTCCTCTTTCTGACTTACTTCATTCTGTATGACAGTCTCTCGATCCATCGATGTCTCTACAAATAACCCAGTTTCATTCCTTTTTATGGCCGAGTAATATTCCATTTTATATATGTACCACATCTTTATCCATTCATCTGTCTGTGGGCATTTAGGTTGCTTCCATTACCTGGCTATTGTAAATAGTGCTGCAACGAACATTGTGGTGAATGTGCCTTTTTGAAATACGGTTTTCTCTGGTATATGCCCAGAAGTGGGATTGCTGGATCAGATGGTCATTCTATTTCTAGATTTTTTAAGGAAACTCCATACTGTTCTCCATAGTGACTGTATCAATTTACATTCCCACCAATAGTGGAAGAGGGCTCCTTTTGTCCACACCCTCCCCAGAATTGGTTGTTTGTAGATTTTCTGATGATGCCGATTCTAACAGGTGTGAGGTGATACCTCATTGTAGTTTTGATTTGCATTTCTCTAATAATTAGTGCTGTTGAGCAGCTTTTCATGTGCGTCGTGGCCATCTCTGTGTCTCCTTTGAAGAAACGTCTCTTTAGATCTTCTGCCCATTTTTGGGGGGGTTGTTTGTTTTTTTAATATTAAGCTGCATGAGCTGTTTATATATATTGGAGATTAAACCTCTGTCCATTGATTCGTCTGCAACGATTTTCGCCCATTCTGAGGGATGCCTTTTTCCATTCCCGTGTTTTTTAACAAAAAAGGAAAGAAAGGAAAAGAAGCAGAACACTAATGTGCGTAAAATATGCCTTTTGAAACGGTCGTTTTGAAATATGGACGTCCTTTGAATTTTTTGGTCGATATGTGACCCCAGGATTTATTTTCAGGGCAGGTGTCATTTACAGGCCTGCAATGATTTTGAATATCAACTGACCATTAGCGTTGGGATTAAAGCTGCTGTTGTGTGAAACGGCCACAAGGTGGCAGCAGTTCACCCTTACCAAATCTGGTTACTAGGGCAAGAGAGCCTCAGTGGAAGTGGTGTTCTAGATTGGAGTTTAGAATGGAATGTGCCAGGAGAAACCCCCTCACGTTTGTCTCACTACTTCTTGTTCGTGTTTTTAATTTAATTTTTTATTTTTTATTACAGCAAGTTTGATTACAATGTTTGGCTTGCTGTAGGTGTGGAAGATGTGGTTCTTTTACACATATACAGATGACTGTTCTTCCTGGGATCCTTTTCCCATGTACGTTATGACAGAATGTTGAGTAGTCCTCTCTTGGTATTCTGTAGGTCTTTGGTGATTATATATGTCACCTGTGTTTGTATATGTCTGTTAACCCCGATATCGTAATGAAACCAATCCTCACACTTTTCCATTGGTGAACCATAAGTTTGTTTAATGAATCTGTGATTGCCCTTCTCCGTGGAAATATCTGCCCTGGTATCCATTTTTAGGTAACACCTATAAGTGATATGATATGATATGTGTCTTTCACTTTCTGACTTACTACAAGTCACGTGATTACTTCTAGACTCATCTACGGTGCTGCAAATGGCATTGTGTCCTTTTTTCCCTTGGCTTCTCTTCTGCCTTAGCGGGGTCCATTTTCAACAATGTGATTCCCTGAGGGTTGTGGATTAGCTGACCTGGGCAGCCTTACCCTGCCGGCCCGCCCTCCCCAGGTGTGCCTCGTTGAGGTCAATATAAACAGCGCTCCAGGCAGCAATAGCCCCTGAATCTGTGCCTGACTCCATATTCTCTGCCCCGTCAACAGTCTCGGGGCTGTGCTGGTGGGAGGGAGTGAGGGGCCACCGCTTTGTGGGTGGCCCGGTGTGAGTGGGGTTCTGCTGGCCTTTCTGCAGGAGTTGCCAGGCTGCCGCCTGTAAAGAAGAGGTTGTGTCACCCATACCTTCCGCTGGAATTTCTCTCCGGACAGAGGTGAGAAAGGAAAAAAAGCAGTGGGGGCCGGGACAGGAGGGGTATCTCAGACAGGGCAATGGAAATCTTCTGGAATAGCGCCCGGTGCCAGGACCACCTTGGCTGCCCTGCAGGCACCATGTTCGCCTGCGTGCTGTCGCTGGTGTGGCTCCACGGTCCTTCCTCTAGGCTTTCAAGCCCTTGTACATATTCAGGTGTTTTACCTGGAAAGGGTGGGAACAGTTCAGCAGCAGCTGGCCTTGGGCTCAGCTCACCTTTACTCACAGATGCCTCAGCACGGTAACCCAGCTTTGCAATGAGGACGCTCCTTGCGTGGCGGGTGGGTTGCTGGCTGTATGGGAGATGATTCCCCACCTCTGACCTATTTCAGAATTGTTTACCACTGGAGCAAGTGCCCTGATAGGGTTTTCCTCTGTAAAACTCGTGGGTTCAGGATTTTGTTTTCTTTTATGGTTCAAGTTAGATTTTATTCCTCTTTTATGTATTTATAGATATAAGCATGGAAATAATTCATTCCTAGAAATACATCTGTGTGACGGGAAGAACTTTTTTCTGTTTTATTTTTAAATTTAATTTTTTAAAATTTTGAAATTTAATTTTATTTATTTTTTATACAGCACGTTATTATTAGTTATGTATTTTATGCATATACATGTATACAGGTCAATCCCAAACTCCCAACTCATCCCACCACCACCACCCCATGGCTTCCCACACTTGGTGTCCATACGTTTGTTCTCTACCTCTGTGTCTCTATTTCTTCCCTGCAAACCAGTTCATCTGTACCATTTTTAGGCTCCACATATATGCGTTAATATACAATATTTGTTTTCCTCTTTCTGACTTACTTCATTCTGTATGACAGTCTCTCGATCCATCGATGTCTCTACAAATAACCCAGTTTCATTCCTTTTTATGGCCGAGTAATATTCCATTTTATATATGTACCACATCTTTATCCATTCATCTGTCTGTGGGCATTTAGGTTGCTTCCATTACCTGGCTATTGTAAATAGTGCTGCAACGAACATTGTGGTGAATGTGCCTTTTTGAAATACGGTTTTCTCTGGTATATGCCCAGAAGTGGGATTGCTGGATCAGATGGTCATTCTATTTCTAGATTTTTTAAGGAAACTCCATACTGTTCTCCATAGTGACTGTATCAATTTACATTCCCACCAATAGTGGAAGAGGGCTCCTTTTGTCCACACCCTCCCCAGAATTGGTTGTTTGTAGATTTTCTGATGATGCCGATTCTAACAGGTGTGAGGTGATACCTCATTGTAGTTTTGATTTGCATTTCTCTAATAATTAGTGCTGTTGAGCAGCTTTTCATGTGCGTCGTGGCCATCTCTGTGTCTCCTTTGAAGAAACGTCTCTTTAGATCTTCTGCCCATTTTTGGGGGGGTTGTTTGTTTTTTTAATATTAAGCTGCATGAGCTGTTTATATATATTGGAGATTAAACCTCTGTCCATTGATTCGTCTGCAACGATTTTCGCCCATTCTGAGGGATGCCTTTTTCCATTCCCGTGTTTTTTAACAAAAAAGGAAAGAAAGGAAAAGAAGCAGAACACTAATGTGCGTAAAATATGCCTTTTGAAACGGTCGTTTTGAAATATGGACGTCCTTTGAATTTTTTGGTCGATATGTGACCCCAGGATTTATTTTCAGGGCAGGTGTCATTTACAGGCCTGCAATGATTTTGAATATCAACTGACCATTAGCGTTGGGATTAAAGCTGCTGTTGTGTGAAACGGCCACAAGGTGGCAGCAGTTCACCCTTACCAAATCTGGTTACTAGGGCAAGAGAGCCTCAGTGGAAGTGGTGTTCTAGATTGGAGTTTAGAATGGAATGTGCCAGGAGAAACCCCCTCACGTTTGTCTCACTACTTCTTGTTCGTGTTTTTAATTTAATTTTTTATTTTTTATTACAGCAAGTTTGATTACAATGTTTGGCTTGCTGTAGGTGTGGAAGATGTGGTTCTTTTACACATATACAGATGACTGTTCTTCCTGGGATCCTTTTCCCATGTACGTTATGACAGAATGTTGAGTAGTCCTCTCTTGGTATTCTGTAGGTCTTTGGTGATTATATATGTCACCTGTGTTTGTATATGTCTGTTAACCCCGATATCGTAATGAAACCAATCCTCACACTTTTCCATTGGTGAACCATAAGTTTGTTTAATGAATCTGTGATTGCCCTTCTCCGTGGAAATATCTGCCCTGGTATCCATTTTTAGGTAACACCTATAAGTGATATGATATGATATGTGTCTTTCACTTTCTGACTTACTACAAGTCACGTGATTACTTCTAGACTCATCTACGGTGCTGCAAATGGCATTGTGTCCTTTTTTCCCTTGGCTTCTCTTCTGCCTTAGCGGGGTCCATTTTCAACAATGTGATTCCCTGAGGGTTGTGGATTAGCTGACCTGGGCAGCCTTACCCTGCCGGCCCGCCCTCCCCAGGTGTGCCTCGTTGAGGTCAATATAAACAGCGCTCCAGGCAGCAATAGCCCCTGAATCTGTGCCTGACTCCATATTCTCTGCCCCGTCAACAGTCTCGGGGCTGTGCTGGTGGGAGGGAGTGAGGGGCCACCGCTTTGTGGGTGGCCCGGTGTGAGTGGGGTTCTGCTGGCCTTTCTGCAGGAGTTGCCAGGCTGCCGCCTGTAAAGAAGAGGTTGTGTCACCCATACCTTCCGCTGGAATTTCTCTCCGGACAGAGGTGAGAAAGGAAAAAAAGCAGTGGGGGCCGGGACAGGAGGGGTATCTCAGACAGGGCAATGGAAATCTTCTGGAATAGCGCCCGGTGCCAGGACCACCTTGGCTGCCCTGCAGGCACCAAGTTCGCCTGCGTGCTGTCGCTGGTGTGGCTCCACGGTCCTTCCTCTAGGCTTTCAAGCCCTTGTACATATTCAGGTGTTTTACCTGGAAAGGGTGGGAACAGTTCAGCAGCAGCTGGCCTTGGGCTCAGCTCACCTTTACTCACAGATGCCTCAGCACGGTAACCCAGCTTTGCAATGAGGACGCTCCTTGCGTGGCGGGTGGGTTGCTGGCTGTATGGGAGATGATTCCCCACCTCTGACCTATTTCAGAATTGTTTACCACTGGAGCAAGTGCCCTGATAGGGTTTTCCTCTGTAAAACTCGTGGGTTCAGGATTTTGTTTTCTTTTATGGTTCAAGTTAGATTTTATTCCTCTTTTATGTATTTATAGATATAAGCATGGAAATAATTCATTCCTAGAAATACATCTGTGTGACGGGAAGAACTTTTTTCTGTTTTATTTTTAAATTTTATTTTTTAAAATTTTGAAATTTAATTTTATTTATTTTTTATACAGCACGTTATTATTAGTTATGTATTTTATGCATATACATGTATACAGGTCAATCCCAAACTCCCAACTCATCCCACCACCACCACCCCATGGCTTCCCACACTTGGTGTCCATACGTTTGTTCTCTACCTCTGTGTCTCTATTTCTTCCCTGCAAACCAGTTCATCTGTACCATTTTTAGGCTCCACATATATGCGTTAATATACAATATTTGTTTTCCTCTTTCTGACTGACTTCATTCTGTATGACAGTCTCTCGATCCATCGATGTCTCTACAAATAACCCAGTTTCATTCCTTTTTATGGCCGAGTAATATTCCATTTTATATATGTACCACATCTTTATCCATTCATCTGTCTGTGGGCATTTAGGTTGCTTCCATTACCTGGCTATTGTAAATAGTGCTGCAACGAACATTGTGGTGAATGTGCCTTTTTGAAATACGGTTTTCTCTGGTATATGCCCAGAAGTGGGATTGCTGGATCAGATGGTCATTCTATTTCTAGATTTTTTAAGGAAACTCCATACTGTTCTCCATAGTGACTGTATCAATTTACATTCCCACCAATAGTGGAAGAGGGCTCCTTTTGTCCACACCCTCCCCAGAATTGGTTGTTTGTAGATTTTCTGATGATGCCGATTCTAACAGGTGTGAGGTGATACCTCATTGTAGTTTTGATTTGCATTTCTCTAATAATTAGTGCTGTTGAGCAGCTTTTCATGTGCGTCTTGGCCATCTCTGTGTCTCCTTTGAAGAAACGTCTCTTTAGATCTTCTGCCCATTTTTTGGGGGGTTGTTTGTTTTTTTAATATTAAGCTGCATGAGCTGTTTATATATATTGGAGATTAAACCTCTGTCCATTGATTCGTCTGCAACGATTTTCGCCCATTCTGAGGGATGCCTTTTTCCATTCCCGTGTTTTTTAACAAAAAAGGAAAGAAAGGAAAAGAAGCAGAACACTAATGTGCGTAAAATATGCCTTTTGAAACGGTCGTTTTGAAATATGGACGTCCTTTGAATTTTTTGGTCGATATGTGACCCCAGGATTTATTTTCAGGGCAGGTGTCATTTACAGGCCTGCAATGATTTTGAATATCAACTGACCATTAGCGTTGGGATTAAAGCTGCTGTTGTGTGAAACGGCCACAAGGTGGCAGCAGTTCACCCTTACCAAATCTGGTTACTAGGGCAAGAGAGCCTCAGTGGAAGTGGTGTTCTAGATTGGAGTTTAGAATGGAATGTGCCAGGAGAAAGCCCCTCACGTTTGTCTCACTACTTCTTGTTCGTGTTTTTAATTTAATTTTTTATTTTTTATTACAGCAAGTTTGATTACAATGTTTGGCTTGCTGTAGGTGTGGAAGATGTGGTTCTTTTACACATATACAGATGACTGTTCTTCCTGGGATCCTTTTCCCATGTACGTTATGACAGAATGTTGAGTAGTCCTCTCTTGGTATTCTGTAGGTCTTTGGTGATTATATATGTCACCTGTGTTTGTATATGTCTGTTAACCCCGATATCGTAATGAAACCAATCCTCACACTTTTCCATTGGTGAACCATAAGTTTGTTTAATGAATCTGTGATTGCCCTTCTCCGTGGAAATATCTGCCCTGGTATCCATTTTTAGGTAACACCTATAAGTGATATGATATGATATGTGTCTTTCACTTTCTGACTTACTACAAGTCACGTGATTACTTCTAGACTCATCTACGGTGCTGCAAATGGCATTGTGTCCTTTTTTCCCTTGGCTTCTCTTCTGCCTTAGCGGGGTCCATTTTCAACAATGTGATTCCCTGAGGGTTGTGGATTAGCTGACCTGGGCAGCCTTACCCTGCCGGCCCGCCCTCCCCAGGTGTGCCTCGTTGAGGTCAATATAAACAGCGCTCCAGGCAGCAATAGCCCCTGAATCTGTGCCTGACTCCATATTCTCTGCCCCGTCAACAGTCTCGGGGCTGTGCTGGTGGGAGGGAGTGAGGGGCCACCGCTTTGTGGGTGGCCCGGTGTGAGTGGGGTTCTGCTGGCCTTTCTGCAGGAGTTGCCAGGCTGCCGCCTGTAAAGAAGAGGTTGTGTCACCCATACCTTCCGCTGGAATTTCTCTCCGGACAGAGGTGAGAAAGGAAAAAAAGCAGTGGGGGCCGGGACAGGAGGGGTATCTCAGACAGGGCAATGGAAATCTTCTGGAATAGCGCCCGGTGCCAGGACCACCTTGGCTGCCCTGCAGGCACCAAGTTCGCCTGCGTGCTGTCGCTGGTGTGGCTCCACGGTCCTTCCTCTAGGCTTTCAAGCCCTTGTACATATTCAGGTGTTTTACCTGGAAAGGGTGGGAACAGTTCAGCAGCAGCTGGCCTGGGGCTCAGCTCACCTTTACTCACAGATGCCTCAGCACGGTAACCCAGCTTTGCAATGAGGACGCTCCTTGTGTGGCGGGTGGGTTGCTGGCTGTATGGGAGATGATTCCCCACCTCTGACCTATTTCAGAATTGTTTACCACTGGAGCAAGTGCCCTGATAGGGTTTTCCTCTGTAAAACTCGTGGGTTCAGGATTTTGTTTTCTTTTATGGTTCAAGTTAGATTTTATTCCTCTTTTATGTATTTATAGATATAAGCATGGAAATAATTCATTCCTAGAAATACATCTGTGTGACGGGAAGAACTTTTTTCTGTTTTATTTTTAAATTTTATTTTTTAAAATTTTGAAATTTAATTTTATTTATTTTTTATACAGCACGTTATTATTAGTTATGTATTTTATGCATATACATGTATACAGGTCAATCCCAAACTCCCAACTCATCCCACCACCACCACCCCATGGTTTCCCACACTTGGTGTCCACACGTTTGTTCTCTACCTCTGTGTCTCTATTTCTTCCCTGCAAACCAGTTCATCTGTACCATTTTTAGGCTCCACATATATGCGTTAATATACAATATTTGTTTTCCTCTTTCTGACTGACTTCATTCTGTATGACAGTCTCTCGATCCATCGATGTCTCTACAAATAACCCAGTTTCATTCCTTTTTATGGCCGAGTAATATTCCATTTTATATATGTACCACATCTTTATCCATTCATCTGTCTGTGGGCATTTAGGTTGCTTCCATTACCTGGCTACTGTAAATAGTGCTGCAACGAACATTGTGGTGAATGTGCCTTTTTGAAATACGGTTTTCTCTGGTATATGCCCAGAAGTGGGATTGCTGGATCAGATGGTCATTCTATTTCTAGATTTTTTAAGGAAACTCCATACTGTTCTCCATAGTGACTGTATCAATTTACATTCCCACCAATAGTGGAAGAGGGCTCCTTTTGTCCACACCCTCCCCAGAATTGGTTGTTTGTAGATTTTCTGATGATGCCGATTCTAACAGGTGTGAGGTGATACCTCATTGTAGTTTTGATTTGCATTTCTCTAATAATTAGTGCTGTTGAGCAGCTTTTCATGTGCGTCTTGGCCATCTCTGTGTCTCCTTTGAAGAAACGTCTCTTTAGATCTTCTGCCCATTTTTGGGGGGGTTGTTTGTTTTTTTAATATTAAGCTGCATGAGCTGTTTATATATATTGGAGATTAAACCTCTGTCCATTGATTCGTCTGCAACGATTTTCGCCCATTCTGAGGGATGCCTTTTTCCATTCCCGTGTTTTTTAACAAAAAAGGAAAGAAAGGAAAAGAAGCAGAACACTAATGTGCGTAAAATATGCCTTTTGAAACGGTCGTTTTGAAATATGGACGTCCTTTGAATTTTTTGGTCGATATGTGACCCCAGGATTTATTTTCAGGGCAGGTGTCATTTACAGGCCTGCAATGATTTTGAATATCAACTGACCATTAGCGTTGGGATTAAAGCTGCTGTTGTGTGAAACGGCCACAAGGTGGCAGCAGTTCACCCTTACCAAATCTGGTTACTAGGGCAAGAGAGCCTCAGTGGAAGTGGTGTTCTAGATTGGAGTTTAGAATGGAATGTGCCAGGAGAAACCCCCTCACGTTTGTCTCACTACTTCTTGTTCGTGTTTTTAATTTAATTTTTTATTTTTTATTACAGCAAGTTTGATTACAATGTTTGGCTTGCTGTAGGTGTGGAAGATGTGGTTCTTTTACACATATACAGATGACTGTTCTTCCTGGGATCCTTTTCCCATGTACGTTATGACAGAATGTTGAGTAGTCCTCTCTTGGTATTCTGTAGGTCTTTGGTGATTATATATGTCACCTGTGTTTGTATATGTCTGTTAACCCCGATATCGTAATGAAACCAATCCTCACACTTTTCCATTGGTGAACCATAAGTTTGTTTAATGAATCTGTGATTGCCCTTCTCCGTGGAAATATCTGCCCTGGTATCCATTTTTAGGTAACACCTATAAGTGATATGATATGATATGTGTCTTTCACTTTCTGACTTACTACAAGTCACGTGATTACTTCTAGACTCATCTACGGTGCTGCAAATGGCATTGTGTCCTTTTTTCCCTTGGCTTCTCTTCTGCCTTAGCGGGGTCCATTTTCAACAATGTGATTCCCTGAGGGTTGTGGATTAGCTGACCTGGGCAGCCTTACCCTGCCGGCCCGCCCTCCCCAGGTGTGCCTCGTTGAGGTCAATATAAACAGCGCTCCAGGCAGCAATAGCCCCTGAATCTGTGCCTGACTCCATATTCTCTGCCCCGTCAACAGTCTCGGGGCTGTGCTGGTGGGAGGGAGTGAGGGGCCACCGCTTTGTGGGTGGCCCGGTGTGAGTGGGGTTCTGCTGGCCTTTCTGCAGGAGTTGCCAGGCTGCCGCCTGTAAAGAAGAGGTTGTGTCACCCATACCTTCCGCTGGAATTTCTCTCCGGACAGAGGTGAGAAAGGAAAAAAAGCAGTGGGGGCCGGGACAGGAGGGGTATCTCAGACAGGGCAATGGAAATCTTCTGGAATAGCGCCCGGTGCCAGGACCACCTTGGCTGCCCTGCAGGCACCAAGTTCGCCTGCGTGCTGTCGCTGGTGTGGCTCCACGGTCCTTCCTCTAGGCTTTCAAGCCCTTGTACATATTCAGGTGTTTTACCTGGAAAGGGTGGGAACAGTTCAGCAGCAGCTGGCCTTGGGCTCAGCTCACCTTTACTCACAGATGCCTCAGCACGGTAACCCAGCTTTGCAATGAGGACGCTCCTTGCGTGGCGGGTGGGTTGCTGGCTGTATGGGAGATGATTCCCCACCTCTGACCTATTTCAGAATTGTTTACCACTGGAGCAAGTGCCCTGATAGGGTTTTCCTCTGTAAAACTCGTGGGTTCAGGATTTTGTTTTCTTTTATGGTTCAAGTTAGATTTTATTCCTCTTTTATGTATTTATAGATATAAGCATGGAAATAATTCATTCCTAGAAATACATCTGTGTGACGGGAAGAACTTTTTTCTGTTTTATTTTTAAATTTTATTTTTTAAAATTTTGAAATTTAATTTTATTTATTTTTTATACAGCACGTTATTATTAGTTATGTATTTTATGCATATACATGTATACAGGTCAATCCCAAACTCCCAACTCATCCCACCACCACCACCCCATGGCTTCCCACACTTGGTGTCCATACGTTTGTTCTCTACCTCTGTGTCTCTATTTCTTCCCTGCAAACCAGTTCATCTGTACCATTTTTAGGCTCCACATATATGCGTTAATATACAATATTTGTTTTCCTCTTTCTGACTGACTTCATTCTGTATGACAGTCTCTCGATCCATCGATGTCTCTACAAATAACCCAGTTTCATTCCTTTTTATGGCCGAGTAATATTCCATTTGATATATGTACCACATCTTTATCCATTCATCTGTCTGTGGGCATTTAGGTTGCTTCCATTACCTGGCTATTGTAAATAGTGCTGCAACGAACATTGTGGTGAATGTGCCTTTTTGAAATACGGTTTTCTCTGGTATATGCCCAGAAGTGGGATTGCTGGATCAGATGGTCATTCTATTTCTAGATTTTTTAAGGAAACTCCATACTGTTCTCCATAGTGACTGTATCAATTTACATTCCCACCAATAGTGGAAGAGGGCTCCTTTTGTCCACACCCTCCCCAGAATTGGTTGTTTGTAGATTTTCTGATGATGCCGATTCTAACAGGTGTGAGGTGATACCTCATTGTAGTTTTGATTTGCATTTCTCTAATAATTAGTGCTGTTGAGCAGCTTTTCATGTGCGTCTTGGCCATCTCTGTGTCTCCTTTGAAGAAACGTCTCTTTAGATCTTCTGCCCATTTTTGGGGGGGTTGTTTGTTTTTTTAATATTAAGCTGCATGAGCTGTTTATATATATTGGAGATTAAACCTCTGTCCATTGATTCGTCTGCAACGATTTTCGCCCATTCTGAGGGATGCCTTTTTCCATTCCCGTGTTTTTTAACAAAAAAGGAAAGAAAGGAAAAGAAGCAGAACACTAATGTGCGTAAAATATGCCTTTTGAAACGGTCGTTTTGAAATATGGACGTCCTTTGAATTTTTTGGTCGATATGTGACCCCAGGATTTATTTTCAGGGCAGGTGTCATTTACAGGCCTGCAATGATTTTGAATATCAACTGACCATTAGCGTTGGGATTAAAGCTGCTGTTGTGTGAAACGGCCACAAGGTGGCAGCAGTTCACCCTTACCAAATCTGGTTACTAGGGCAAGAGAGCCTCAGTGGAAGTGGTGTTCTAGATTGGAGTTTAGAATGGAATGTGCCAGGAGAAACCCCCTCACGTTTGTCTCACTACTTCTTGTTCGTGTTTTTAATTTAATTTTTTATTTTTTATTACAGCAAGTTTGATTACAATGTTTGGCTTGCTGTAGGTGTGGAAGATGTGGTTCTTTTACACATATACAGATGACTGTTCTTCCTGGGATCCTTTTCCCATGTACGTTATGACAGAATGTTGAGTAGTCCTCTCTTGGTATTCTGTAGGTCTTTGGTGATTATATATGTCACCTGTGTTTGTATATGTCTGTTAACCCCGATATCGTAATGAAACCAATCCTCACACTTTTCCATTGGTGAACCATAAGTTTGTTTAATGAATCTGTGATTGCCCTTCTCCGTGGAAATATCTGCCCTGGTATCCATTTTTAGGTAACACCTATAAGTGATATGATATGATATGTGTCTTTCACTTTCTGACTTACTACAAGTCACGTGATTACTTCTAGACTCATCTACGGTGCTGCAAATGGCATTGTGTCCTTTTTTCCCTTGGCTTCTCTTCTGCCTTAGCGGGGTCCATTTTCAACAATGTGATTCCCTGAGGGTTGTGGATTAGCTGACCTGGGCAGCCTTACCCTGCCGGCCCGCCCTCCCCAGGTGTGCCTCGTTGAGGTCAATATAAACAGCGCTCCAGGCAGCAATAGCCCCTGAATCTGTGCCTGACTCCATATTCTCTGCCCCGTCAACAGTCTCGGGGCTGTGCTGGTGGGAGGGAGTGAGGGGCCACCGCTTTGTGGGTGGCCCGGTGTGAGTGGGGTTCTGCTGGCCTTTCTGCAGGAGTTGCCAGGCTGCCGCCTGTAAAGAAGAGGTTGTGTCACCCATACCTTCCGCTGGAATTTCTCTCCGGACAGAGGTGAGAAAGGAAAAAAAGCAGTGGGGGCCGGGACAGGAGGGGTATCTCAGACAGGGCAATGGAAAGCTTCTGGAATAGCGCCCGGTGCCAGGACCACCTTGGCTGCCCTGCAGGCACCAAGTTCGCCTGTGTGCTGTCGCTGGTGTGGCTGCACGGTCCTTCCTCTAGGCTTTCAAGCCCTTGTACATATTCAGGTGTTTTACCTGGAAAGGGTGGGAACAGTTCAGCAGCAGCTGGCCTGGGGCTCAGCTCACCTTTACTCACAGATGCCTCAGCACGGTAACCCATCTTTGCAATGAGGACGCTCCTTGCGTGGCGGGTGGGTTGCTGGCTGTATGGGAGATGATTCCCCACCTCTGACCTATTTCAGAATTGTTTACCACTGGAGCAAGTGCCCTGATAGGGTTTTCCTCTGTAAAACTCGTGGGTTCAGGATTTTGTTTTCTTTTATGGTTCAAGTTAGATTTTATTCCTCTTTTATGTATTCATAGATATAAGCATGGAAATAATTCATTCCTAGAAATACATCTGTGTGACGGGAAGAACTTTTTTCTGTTTTATTTTTAAATTTTATTTTTTAAAATTTTGAAATTTAATTTTATTTTTTTTTATACAGCACGTTATTATTAGTTATGTATTTTATGCATATACATGTATACAGGTCAATCCCAAACTCCCAACTCATCGCACCACCACCACCCCATGGCTTCCCACACTTGGTGTCCATACGTTTGTTCTCTACCTCTGTGTCTCTATTTCTTCCCTGCAAACTAGTTCATCTGTACCATTTTTAGGCTCCACATATATGCGTTAATATACAATATTTGTTTTCCTCTTTCTGACTTACTTCATTCTGTATGACAGTCTCTCGATCCATCGATGTCTCTACAAATAACCCAGTTTCATTCCTTTTTATGGCCGAGTAATATTCCATTTTATATATGTACCACATCTTTATCCATTCATCTGTCTGTGGGCATTTAGGTTGCTTCCATTACCTGGCTATTGTAAATAGTGCTGCAACGAACATTGTGGTGAATGTGCCTTTTTGAAATACGGTTTTCTCTGGTATATGCCCAGAAGTGGGATTGCTGGATCAGATGGTCATTCTATTTCTAGATTTTTTAAGGAAACTCCATACTGTTCTCCATAGTGACTGTATCAATTTACATTCCCACCAATAGTGGAAGAGGGCTCCTTTTGTCCACACCCTCCCCAGAATTGGTTGTTTGTAGATTTTCTGATGATGCCGATTCTAACAGGTGTGAGGTGATACCTCATTGTAGTTTTGATTTGCATTTCTCTAATAATTAGTGCTGTTGAGCAGCTTTTCATGTGCGTCGTGGCCATCTCTGTGTCTCCTTTGAAGAAACGTCTCTTTAGATCTTCTGCCCATTTTTGGGGGGGTTGTTTGTTTTTTTAATATTAAGCTGCATGAGCTGTTTATATATATTGGAGATTAAACCTCTGTCCATTGATTCGTCTGCAACGATTTTCGCCCATTCTGAGGGATGCCTTTTTCCATTCCCGTGTTTTTTAACAAAAAAGGAAAGAAAGGAAAAGAAGCAGAACACTAATGTGCGTAAAATATGCCTTTTGAAACGGTCGTTTTGAAATATGGACGTCCTTTGAATTTTTTGGTCGATATGTGACCCCAGGATTTATTTTCAGGGCAGGTGTCATTTACAGGCCTGCAATGATTTTGAATATCAACTGACCATTAGCGTTGGGATTAAAGCTGCTGTTGTGTGAAACGGCCACAAGGTGGCAGCAGTTCACCCTTACCAAATCTGGTTACTAGGGCAAGAGAGCCTCAGTGGAAGTGGTGTTCTAGATTGGAGTTTAGAATGGAATGTGCCAGGAGAAACCCCCTCACGTTTGTCTCACTACTTCTTGTTCGTGTTTTTAATTTAATTTTTTATTTTTTATTACAGCAAGTTTGATTACAATGTTTGGCTTGCTGTAGGTGTGGAAGATGTGGTTCTTTTACACATATACAGATGACTGTTCTTCCTGGGATCCTTTTCCCATGTACGTTATGACAGAATGTTGAGTAGTCCTCTCTTGGTATTCTGTAGGTCTTTGGTGATTATATATGTCACCTGTGTTTGTATATGTCTGTTAACCCCGATATCGTAATGAAACCAATCCTCACACTTTTCCATTGGTGAACCATAAGTTTGTTTAATGAATCTGTGATTGCCCTTCTCCGTGGAAATATCTGCCCTGGTATCCATTTTTAGGTAACACCTATAAGTGATATGATATGATATGTGTCTTTCACTTTCTGACTTACTACAAGTCACGTGATTACTTCTAGACTCATCTACGGTGCTGCAAATGGCATTGTGTCCTTTTTTCCCTTGGCTTCTCTTCTGCCTTAGCGGGGTCCATTTTCAACAATGTGATTCCCTGAGGGTTGTGGATTAGCTGACCTGGGCAGCCTTACCCTGCCGGCCCGCCCTCCCCAGGTGTGCCTCGTTGAGGTCAATATAAACAGCGCTCCAGGCAGCAATAGCCCCTGAATCTGTGCCTGACTCCATATTCTCTGCCCCGTCAACAGTCTCGGGGCTGTGCTGGTGGGAGGGAGTGAGGGGCCACCGCTTTGTGGGTGGCCCGGTGTGAGTGGGGTTCTGCTGGCCTTTCTGCAGGAGTTGCCAGGCTGCCGCCTGTAAAGAAGAGGTTGTGTCACCCATACCTTCCGCTGGAATTTCTCTCCGGACAGAGGTGAGAAAGGAAAAAAAGCAGTGGGGGCCGGGACAGGAGGGGTATCTCAGACAGGGCAATGGAAATCTTCTGGAATAGCGCCCGGTGCCAGGACCACCTTGGCTGCCCTGCAGGCACCAAGTTCGCCTGCGTGCTGTCGCTGGTGTGGCTCCACGGTCCTTCCTCTAGGCTTTCAAGCCCTTGTACATATTCAGGTGTTTTACCTGGAAAGGGTGGGAACAGTTCAGCAGCAGCTGGCCTTGGGCTCAGCTCACCTTTACTCACAGATGCCTCAGCACGGTAACCCAGCTTTGCAATGAGGACGCTCCTTGCGTGGCGGGTGGGTTGCTGGCTGTATGGGAGATGATTCCCCACCTCTGACCTATTTCAGAATTGTTTACCACTGGAGCAAGTGCCCTGATAGGGTTTTCCTCTGTAAAACTCGTGGGTTCAGGATTTTGTTTTCTTTTATGGTTCAAGTTAGATTTTATTCCTCTTTTATGTATTTATAGATATAAGCATGGAAATAATTCATTCCTAGAAATACATCTGTGTGACGGGAAGAACTTTTTTCTGTTTTATTTTTAAATTTTATTTTTTAAAATTTTGAAATTTAATTTTATTTATTTTTTATACAGCACGTTATTATTAGTTATGTATTTTATGCATATACATGTATACAGGTCAATCCCAAACTCCCAACTCATCCCACCACCACCACCCCATGGCTTCCCACACTTGGTGTCCATACGTTTGTTCTCTACCTCTGTGTCTCTATTTCTTCCCTGCAAACCAGTTCATCTGTACCATTTTTAGGCTCCACATATATGCGTTAATATACAATATTTGTTTTCCTCTTTCTGACTTACTTCATTCTGTATGACAGTCTCTCGATCCATCGATGTCTCTACAAATAACCCAGTTTCATTCCTTTTTATGGCCGAGTAATATTCCATTTTATATATGTACCACATCTTTATCCATTCATCTGTCTGTGGGCATTTAGGTTGCTTCCATTACCTGGCTATTGTAAATAGTGCTGCAACGAACATTGTGGTGAATGTGCCTTTTTGAAATACGGTTTTCTCTGGTATATGCCCAGAAGTGGGATTGCTGGATCAGATGGTCATTCTATTTCTAGATTTTTTAAGGAAACTCCATACTGTTCTCCATAGTGACTGTATCAATTTACATTCCCACCAATAGTGGAAGAGGGCTCCTTTTGTCCACACCCTCCCCAGAATTGGTTGTTTGTAGATTTTCTGATGATGCCGATTCTAACAGGTGTGAGGTGATACCTCATTGTAGTTTTGATTTGCATTTCTCTAATAATTAGTGCTGTTGAGCAGCTTTTCATGTGCGTCGTGGCCATCTCTGTGTCTCCTTTGAAGAAACGTCTCTTTAGATCTTCTGCCCATTTTTGGGGGGGTTGTTTGTTTTTTTAATATTAAGCTGCATGAGCTGTTTATATATATTGGAGATTAAACCTCTGTCCATTGATTCGTCTGCAACGATTTTCGCCCATTCTGAGGGATGCCTTTTTCCATTCCCGTGTTTTTTAACAAAAAAGGAAAGAAAGGAAAAGAAGCAGAACACTAATGTGCGTAAAATATGCCTTTTGAAACGGTCGTTTTGAAATATGGACGTCCTTTGAATTTTTTGGTCGATATGTGACCCCAGGATTTATTTTCAGGGCAGGTGTCATTTACAGGCCTGCAATGATTTTGAATATCAACTGACCATTAGCGTTGGGATTAAAGCTGCTGTTGTGTGAAACGGCCACAAGGTGGCAGCAGTTCACCCTTACCAAATCTGGTTACTAGGGCAAGAGAGCCTCAGTGGAAGTGGTGTTCTAGATTGGAGTTTAGAATGGAATGTGCCAGGAGAAACCCCCTCACGTTTGTCTCACTACTTCTTGTTCGTGTTTTTAATTTAATTTTTTATTTTTTATTACAGCAAGTTTGATTACAATGTTTGGCTTGCTGTAGGTGTGGAAGATGTGGTTCTTTTACACATATACAGATGACTGTTCTTCCTGGGATCCTTTTCCCATGTACGTTATGACAGAATGTTGAGTAGTCCTCTCTTGGTATTCTGTAGGTCTTTGGTGATTATATATGTCACCTGTGTTTGTATATGTCTGTTAACCCCGATATCGTAATGAAACCAATCCTCACACTTTTCCATTGGTGAACCATAAGTTTGTTTAATGAATCTGTGATTGCCCTTCTCCGTGGAAATATCTGCCCTGGTATCCATTTTTAGGTAACACCTATAAGTGATATGATATGATATGTGTCTTTCACTTTCTGACTTACTACAAGTCACGTGATTACTTCTAGACTCATCTACGGTGCTGCAAATGGCATTGTGTCCTTTTTTCCCTTGGCTTCTCTTCTGCCTTAGCGGGGTCCATTTTCAACAATGTGATTCCCTGAGGGTTGTGGATTAGCTGACCTGGGCAGCCTTACCCTGCCGGCCCGCCCTCCCCAGGTGTGCCTCGTTGAGGTCAATATAAACAGCGCTCCAGGCAGCAATAGCCCCTGAATCTGTGCCTGACTCCATATTCTCTGCCCCGTCAACAGTCTCGGGGCTGTGCTGGTGGGAGGGAGTGAGGGGCCACCGCTTTGTGGGTGGCCCGGTGTGAGTGGGGTTCTGCTGGCCTTTCTGCAGGAGTTGCCAGGCTGCCGCCTGTAAAGAAGAGGTTGTGTCACCCATACCTTCCGCTGGAATTTCTCTCCGGACAGAGGTGAGAAAGGAAAAAAAGCAGTGGGGGCCGGGACAGGAGGGGTATCTCAGACAGGGCAATGGAAATCTTCTGGAATAGCGCCCGGTGCCAGGACCACCTTGGCTGCCCTGCAGGCACCAAGTTCGCCTGCGTGCTGTCGCTGGTGTGGCTCCACGGTCCTTCCTCTAGGCTTTCAAGCCCTTGTACATATTCAGGTGTTTTACCTGGAAAGGGTGGGAACAGTTCAGCAGCAGCTGGCCTTGGGCTCAGCTCACCTTTACTCACAGATGCCTCAGCACGGTAACCCAGCTTTGCAATGAGGACGCTCCTTGCGTGGCGGGTGGGTTGCTGGCTGTATGGGAGATGATTCCCCACCTCTGACCTATTTCAGAATTGTTTACCACTGGAGCAAGTGCCCTGATAGGGTTTTCCTCTGTAAAACTCGTGGGTTCAGGATTTTGTTTTCTTTTATGGTTCAAGTTAGATTTTATTCCTCTTTTATGTATTTATAGATATAAGCATGGAAATAATTCATTCCTAGAAATACATCTGTGTGACGGGAAGAACTTTTTTCTGTTTTATTTTTAAATTTTATTTTTTAAAATTTTGAAATTTAATTTTATTTATTTTTTATACAGCACGTTATTATTAGTTATGTATTTTATGCATATACATGTATACAGGTCAATCCCAAACTCCCAACTCATCCCACCACCACCACCCCATGGCTTCCCACACTTGGTGTCCATACGTTTGTTCTCTACCTCTGTGTCTCTATTTCTTCCCTGCAAACCAGTTCATCTGTACCATTTTTAGGCTCCACATATATGCGTTAATATACAATATTTGTTTTCCTCTTTCTGACTTACTTCATTCTGTATGACAGTCTCTCGATCCATCGATGTCTCTACAAATAACCCAGTTTCATTCCTTTTTATGGCCGAGTAATATTCCATTTTATATATGTACCACATCTTTATCCATTCATCTGTCTGTGGGCATTTAGGTTGCTTCCATTACCTGGCTATTGTAAATAGTGCTGCAACGAACATTGTGGTGAATGTGCCTTTTTGAAATACGGTTTTCTCTGGTATATGCCCAGAAGTGGGATTGCTGGATCAGATGGTCATTCTATTTCTAGATTTTTTAAGGAAACTCCATACTGTTCTCCATAGTGACTGTATCAATTTACATTCCCACCAATAGTGGAAGAGGGCTCCTTTTGTCCACACCCTCCCCAGAATTGGTTGTTTGTAGATTTTCTGATGATGCCGATTCTAACAGGTGTGAGGTGATACCTCATTGTAGTTTTGATTTGCATTTCTCTAATAATTAGTGCTGTTGAGCAGCTTTTCATGTGCGTCTTGGCCATCTCTGTGTCTCCTTTGAAGAAACGTCTCTTTAGATCTTCTGCCCATTTTTTGGGGGGTTGTTTGTTTTTTTAATATTAAGCTGCATGAGCTGTTTATATATATTGGAGATTAAACCTCTGTCCATTGATTCGTCTGCAACGATTTTCGCCCATTCTGAGGGATGCCTTTTTCCATTCCCGTGTTTTTTAACAAAAAAGGAAAGAAAGGAAAAGAAGCAGAACACTAATGTGCGTAAAATATGCCTTTTGAAACGGTCGTTTTGAAATATGGACGTCCTTTGAATTTTTTGGTCGATATGTGACCCCAGGATTTATTTTCAGGGCAGGTGTCATTTACAGGCCTGCAATGATTTTGAATATCAACTGACCATTAGCGTTGGGATTAAAGCTGCTGTTGTGTGAAACGGCCACAAGGTGGCAGCAGTTCACCCTTACCAAATCTGGTTACTAGGGCAAGAGAGCCTCAGTGGAAGTGGTGTTCTAGATTGGAGTTTAGAATGGAATGTGCCAGGAGAAAGCCCCTCACGTTTGTCTCACTACTTCTTGTTCGTGTTTTTAATTTAATTTTTTATTTTTTATTACAGCAAGTTTGATTACAATGTTTGGCTTGCTGTAGGTGTGGAAGATGTGGTTCTTTTACACATATACAGATGACTGTTCTTCCTGGGATCCTTTTCCCATGTACGTTATGACAGAATGTTGAGTAGTCCTCTCTTGGTATTCTGTAGGTCTTTGGTGATTATATATGTCACCTGTGTTTGTATATGTCTGTTAACCCCGATATCGTAATGAAACCAATCCTCACACTTTTCCATTGGTGAACCATAAGTTTGTTTAATGAATCTGTGATTGCCCTTCTCCGTGGAAATATCTGCCCTGGTATCCATTTTTAGGTAACACCTATAAGTGATATGATATGATATGTGTCTTTCACTTTCTGACTTACTACAAGTCACGTGATTACTTCTAGACTCATCTACGGTGCTGCAAATGGCATTGTGTCCTTTTTTCCCTTGGCTTCTCTTCTGCCTTAGCGGGGTCCATTTTCAACAATGTGATTCCCTGAGGGTTGTGGATTAGCTGACCTGGGCAGCCTTACCCTGCCGGCCCGCCCTCCCCAGGTGTGCCTCGTTGAGGTCAATATAAACAGCGCTCCAGGCAGCAATAGCCCCTGAATCTGTGCCTGACTCCATATTCTCTGCCCCGTCAACAGTCTCGGGGCTGTGCTGGTGGGAGGGAGTGAGGGGCCACCGCTTTGTGGGTGGCCCGGTGTGAGTGGGGTTCTGCTGGCCTTTCTGCAGGAGTTGCCAGGCTGCCGCCTGTAAAGAAGAGGTTGTGTCACCCATACCTTCCGCTGGAATTTCTCTCCGGACAGAGGTGAGAAAGGAAAAAAAGCAGTGGGGGCCGGGACAGGAGGGGTATCTCAGACAGGGCAATGGAAATCTTCTGGAATAGCGCCCGGTGCCAGGACCACCTTGGCTGCCCTGCAGGCACCAAGTTCGCCTGCGTGCTGTCGCTGGTGTGGCTCCACGGTCCTTCCTCTAGGCTTTCAAGCCCTTGTACATATTCAGGTGTTTTACCTGGAAAGGGTGGGAACAGTTCAGCAGCAGCTGGCCTGGGGCTCAGCTCACCTTTACTCACAGATGCCTCAGCACGGTAACCCAGCTTTGCAATGAGAACGCTCCTTGCGTGGCGGGTGGGTTGCTGGCTGTATGGGAGATGATTCCCCACCTCTGACCTATTTCAGAATTGTTTACCACTGGAGCAAGTGCCCTGATAGGGTTTTCCTCTGTAAAACTCGTGGGTTCAGGATTTTGTTTTCTTTTATGGTTCAAGTTAGATTTTATTCCTCTTTTATGTATTTATAGATATAAGCATGGAAATAATTCATTCCTAGAAATACATCTGTGTGACGGGAAGAACTTTTTTCTGTTTTATTTTTAAATTTTATTTTTTAAAATTTTGAAATTTAATTTTATTTATTTTTTATACAGCACGTTATTATTAGTTATGTATTTTATGCATATACATGTATACAGGTCAATCCCAAACTCCCAACTCATCCCACCACCACCACCCCATGGTTTCCCACACTTGGTGTCCACACGTTTGTTCTCTACCTCTGTGTCTCTATTTCTTCCCTGCAAACCAGTTCATCTGTACCATTTTTAGGCTCCACATATATGCGTTAATATACAATATTTGTTTTCCTCTTTCTGACTGACTTCATTCTGTATGACAGTCTCTCGATCCATCGATGTCTCTACAAATAACCCAGTTTCATTCCTTTTTATGGCCGAGTAATATTCCATTTTATATATGTACCACATCTTTATCCATTCATCTGTCTGTGGGCATTTAGGTTGCTTCCATTACCTGGCTACTGTAAATAGTGCTGCAACGAACATTGTGGTGAATGTGCCTTTTTGAAATACGGTTTTCTCTGGTATATGCCCAGAAGTGGGATTGCTGGATCAGATGGTCATTCTATTTCTAGATTTTTTAAGGAAACTCCATACTGTTCTCCATAGTGACTGTATCAATTTACATTCCCACCAATAGTGGAAGAGGGCTCCTTTTGTCCACACCCTCCCCAGAATTGGTTGTTTGTAGATTTTCTGATGATGCCGATTCTAACAGGTGTGAGGTGATACCTCATTGTAGTTTTGATTTGCATTTCTCTAATAATTAGTGCTGTTGAGCAGCTTTTCATGTGCGTCTTGGCCATCTCTGTGTCTCCTTTGAAGAAACGTCTCTTTAGATCTTCTGCCCATTTTTTGGGGGGTTGTTTGTTTTTTTAATATTAAGCTGCATGAGCTGTTTATATATATTGGAGATTAAACCTCTGTCCATTGATTCGTCTGCAACGATTTTCGCCCATTCTGAGGGATGCCTTTTTCCATTCCCGTGTTTTTTAACAAAAAAGGAAAGAAAGGAAAAGAAGCAGAACACTAATGTGCGTAAAATATGCCTTTTGAAACGGTCGTTTTGAAATATGGACGTCCTTTGAATTTTTTGGTCGATATGTGACCCCAGGATTTATTTTCAGGGCAGGTGTCATTTACAGGCCTGCAATGATTTTGAATATCAACTGACCATTAGCGTTGGGATTAAAGCTGCTGTTGTGTGAAACGGCCACAAGGTGGCAGCAGTTCACCCTTACCAAATCTGGTTACTAGGGCAAGAGAGCCTCAGTGGAAGTGGTGTTCTAGATTGGAGTTTAGAATGGAATGTGCCAGGAGAAACCCCCTCACGTTTGTCTCACTACTTCTTGTTCGTGTTTTTAATTTAATTTTTTATTTTTTATTACAGCAAGTTTGATTACAATGTTTGGCTTGCTGTAGGTGTGGAAGATGTGGTTCTTTTACACATATACAGATGACTGTTCTTCCTGGGATCCTTTTCCCATGTACGTTATGACAGAATGTTGAGTAGTCCTCTCTTGGTATTCTGTAGGTCTTTGGTGATTATATATGTCACCTGTGTTTGTATATGTCTGTTAACCCCGATATCGTAATGAAACCAATCCTCACACTTTTCCATTGGTGAACCATAAGTTTGTTTAATGAATCTGTGATTGCCCTTCTCCGTGGAAATATCTGCCCTGGTATCCATTTTTAGGTAACACCTATAAGTGATATGATATGATATGTGTCTTTCACTTTCTGACTTACTACAAGTCACGTGATTACTTCTAGACTCATCTACGGTGCTGCAAATGGCATTGTGTCCTTTTTTCCCTTGGCTTCTCTTCTGCCTTAGCGGGGTCCATTTTCAACAATGTGATTCCCTGAGGGTTGTGGATTAGCTGACCTGGGCAGCCTTACCCTGCCGGCCCGCCCTCCCCAGGTGTGCCTCGTTGAGGTCAATATAAACAGCGCTCCAGGCAGCAATAGCCCCTGAATCTGTGCCTGACTCCATATTCTCTGCCCCGTCAACAGTCTCGGGGCTGTGCTGGTGGGAGGGAGTGAGGGGCCACCGCTTTGTGGGTGGCCCGGTGTGAGTGGGGTTCTGCTGGCCTTTCTGCAGGAGTTGCCAGGCTGCCGCCTGTAAAGAAGAGGTTGTGTCACCCATACCTTCCGCTGGAATTTCTCTCCGGACAGAGGTGAGAAAGGAAAAAAAGCAGTGGGGGCCGGGACAGGAGGGGTATCTCAGACAGGGCAATGGAAATCTTCTGGAATAGCGCCCGGTGCCAGGACCACCTTGGCTGCCCTGCAGGCACCAAGTTCGCCTGCGTGCTGTCGCTGGTGTGGCTCCACGGTCCTTCCTCTAGGCTTTCAAGCCCTTGTACATATTCAGGTGTTTTACCTGGAAAGGGTGGGAACAGTTCAGCAGCAGCTGGCCTTGGGCTCAGCTCACCTTTACTCACAGATGCCTCAGCACGGTAACCCAGCTTTGCAATGAGAACGCTCCTTGCGTGGCGGGTGGGTTACTGGCTGTATGGGAGATGATTCCCCACCTCTGACCTATTTCAGAATTGTTTACCACTGGAGCAAGTGCCCTGATAGGGTTTTCCTCTGTAAAACTCGTGGGTTCAGGATTTTGTTTTCTTTTATGGTTCAAGTTAGATTTTATTCCTCTTTTATGTATTTATAGATATAAGCATGGAAATAATTCATTCCTAGAAATACATCTGTGTGACGGGAAGAACTTTTTTCTGTTTTATTTTTAAATTTTATTTTTTAAAATTTTGAAATTTAATTTTATTTATTTTTTATACAGCACATTATTATTAGTTATGTATTTTATGCATATACATGTATACAGGTCAATCCCAAACTCCCAACTCATCCCACCACCACCACCCCATGGCTTCCCACACTTGGTGTCCATACGTTTGTTCTCTACCTCTGTGTCTCTATTTCTTCCCTGCAAACCAGTTCATCTGTACCATTTTTAGGCTCCACATATATGCGTTAATATACAATATTTGTTTTCCTCTTTCTGACTGACTTCATTCTGTATGACAGTCTCTCGATCCATCGATGTCTCTACAAATAACCCAGTTTCATTCCTTTTTATGGCCGAGTAATATTCCATTTTATATATGTACCACATCTTTATCCATTCATCTGTCTGTGGGCATTTAGGTTGCTTCCATTACCTGGCTATTGTAAATAGTGCTGCAACGAACATTGTGGTGAATGTGCCTTTTTGAAATACGGTTTTCTCTGGTATATGCCCAGAAGTGGGATTGCTGGATCAGATGGTAATTCTATTTCTAGATTTTTTAAGGAAACTCCATACTGTTCTCCATAGTGACTGTATCAATTTACATTCCCACCAATAGTGGAAGAGGGCTCCTTTTGTCCACACCCTCCCCAGAATTGGTTGTTTGTAGATTTTCTGATGATGCCGATTCTAACAGGTGTGAGGTGATACCTCATTGTAGTTTTGATTTGCATTTCTCTAATAATTAGTGCTGTTGAGCAGCTTTTCATGTGCGTCTTGGCCATCTCTGTGTCTCCTTTGAAGAAACGTCTCTTTAGATCTTCTGCCCATTTTTTGGGGGGTTGTTTGTTTTTTTAATATTAAGCTGCATGAGCTGTTTATATATATTGGAGATTAAACCTCTGTCCATTGATTCGTCTGCAACGATTTTCGCCCATTCTGAGGGATGCCTTTTTCCATTCCCGTGTTTTTTAACAAAAAAGGAAAGAAAGGAAAAGAAGCAGAACACTAATGTGCGTAAAATATGCCTTTTGAAACGGTCGTTTTGAAATATGGACGTCCTTTGAATTTTTTGGTCGATATGTGACCCCAGGATTTATTTTCAGGGCAGGTGTCATTTACAGGCCTGCAATGATTTTGAATATCAACTGACCATTAGCGTTGGGATTAAAGCTGCTGTTGTGTGAAACGGCCACAAGGTGGCAGCAGTTCACCCTTACCAAATCTGGTTACTAGGGCAAGAGAGCCTCAGTGGAAGTGGTGTTCTAGATTGGAGTTTAGAATGGAATGTGCCAGGAGAAACCCCCTCACGTTTGTCTCACTACTTCTTGTTCGTGTTTTTAATTTAATTTTTTATTTTTTATTACAGCAAGTTTGATTACAATGTTTGGCTTGCTGTAGGTGTGGAAGATGTGGTTCTTTTACACATATACAGATGACTGTTCTTCCTGGGATCCTTTTCCCATGTACGTTATGACAGAATGTTGAGTAGTCCTCTCTTGGTATTCTGTAGGTCTTTGGTGATTATATATGTCACCTGTGTTTGTATATGTCTGTTAACCCCGATATCGTAATGAAACCAATCCTCACACTTTTCCATTGGTGAACCATAAGTTTGTTTAATGAATCTGTGATTGCCCTTCTCCGTGGAAATATCTGCCCTGGTATCCATTTTTAGGTAACACCTATAAGTGATATGATATGATATGTGTCTTTCACTTTCTGACTTACTACAAGTCACGTGATTACTTCTAGACTCATCTACGGTGCTGCAAATGGCATTGTGTCCTTTTTTCCCTTGGCTTCTCTTCTGCCTTAGCGGGGTCCATTTTCAACAATGTGATTCCCTGAGGGTTGTGGATTAGCTGACCTGGGCAGCCTTACCCTGCCGGCCCGCCCGCCCCAGGTGTGCCTCGTTGAGGTCAATATAAACAGCGCTCCAGGCAGCAATAGCCCCTGAATCTGTGCCTGACTCCATATTCTCTGCCCCGTCAACAGTCTCGGGGCTGTGCTGGTGGGAGGGAGTGAGGGGCCACCGCTTTGTGGGTGGCCCGGTGTGAGTGGGGTTCTGCTGGCCTTTCTGCAGGAGTTGCCAGGCTGCCGCCTGTAAAGAAGAGGTTGTGTCACCCATACCTTCCGCTGGAATTTCTCTCCGGACAGAGGTGAGAAAGGAAAAAAAGCAGTGGGGGCCGGGACAGGAGGGGTATCTCAGACAGGGCAATGGAAATCTTCTGGAATAGCGCCCGGTGCCAGGACCACCTTGGCTGCCCTGCAGGCACCAAGTTCGCCTGCGTGCTGTCGCTGGTGTGGCTCCACGGTCCTTCCTCTAGGCTTTCAAGCCCTTGTACATATTCAGGTGTTTTACCTGGAAAGGGTGGGAACAGTTCAGCAGCAGCTGGCCTTGGGCTCAGCTCACCTTTACTCACAGATGCCTCAGCACGGTAACCCAGCTTTGCAATGAGAACGCTCCTTGCGTGGCGGGTGGGTTGCTGGCTGTATGGGAGATGATTCCCCACCTCTGACCTATTTCAGAATTGTTTACCACTGGAGCAAGTGCCCTGATAGGGTTTTCCTCTGTAAAACTCGTGGGTTCAGGATTTTGTTTTCTTTTATGGTTCAAGTTAGATTTTATTCCTCTTTTATGTATTTATAGATATAAGCATGGAAATAATTCATTCCTAGAAATACATCTGTGTGACGGGAAGAACTTTTTTCTGTTTTATTTTTAAATTTTATTTTTTAAAATTTTGAAATTTAATTTTATTTATTTTTTATACAGCACATTATTATTAGTTATGTATTTTATGCATATACATGTATACAGGTCAATCCCAAACTCCCAACTCATCCCACCACCACCACCCCATGGCTTCCCACACTTGGTGTCCATACGTTTGTTCTCTACCTCTGTGTCTCTATTTCTTCCCTGCAAACCAGTTCATCTGTACCATTTTTAGGCTCCACATATATGCGTTAATATACAATATTTGTTTTCCTCTTTCTGACTGACTTCATTCTGTATGACAGTCTCTCGATCCATCGATGTCTCTACAAATAACCCAGTTTCATTCCTTTTTATGGCCGAGTAATATTCCATTTTATATATGTACCACATCTTTATCCATTCATCTGTCTGTGGGCATTTAGGTTGCTTCCATTACCTGGCTATTGTAAATAGTGCTGCAACGAACATTGTGGTGAATGTGCCTTTTTGAAATACGGTTTTCTCTGGTATATGCCCAGAAGTGGGATTGCTGGATCAGATGGTCATTCTATTTCTAGATTTTTTAAGGAAACTCCATACTGTTCTCCATAGTGACTGTATCAATTTACATTCCCACCAATAGTGGAAGAGGGCTCCTTTTGTCCACACCCTCCCCAGAATTGGTTGTTTGTAGATTTTCTGATGATGCCGATTCTAAGAGGTGTGAGGTGATACCTCATTGTAGTTTTGATTTGCATTTCTCTAATAATTAGTGCTGTTGAGCAGCTTTTCATGTGCGTCTTGGCCATCTCTGTGTCTCCTTTGAAGAAACGTCTCTTTAGATCTTCTGCCCATTTTTTGGGGGGTTGTTTGTTTTTTTAATATTAAGCTGCATGAGCTGTTTATATATATTGGAGATTAAACCTCTGTCCATTGATTCGTCTGCAATGATTTTCGCCCATTCTGAGGGATGCCTTTTTCCATTCCCGTGTTTTTTAACAAAAAAGGAAAGAAAGGAAAAGAAGCAGAACACTAATGTGCGTAAAATATGCCTTTTGAAACGGTCGTTTTGAAATATGGACGTCCTTTGAATTTTTTGGTCGATATGTGACCCCAGGATTTATTTTCAGGGCAGGTGTCATTTACAGGCCTGCAATGATTTTGAATATCAACTGACCATTAGCGTTGGGATTAAAGCTGCTGTTGTGTGAAACGGCCACAAGGTGGCAGCAGTTCACCCTTACCAAATCTGGTTACTAGGGCAAGAGAGCCTCAGTGGAAGTGGTGTTCTAGATTGGAGTTTAGAATGGAATGTGCCAGGAGAAACCCCCTCACGTTTGTCTCACTACTTCTTGTTCGTGTTTTTAATTTAATTTTTTATTTTTTATTACAGCAAGTTTGATTACAATGTTTGGCTTGCTGTAGGTGTGGAAGATGTGGTTCTTTTACACATATACAGATGACTGTTCTTCCTGGGATCCTTTTCCCATGTACGTTATGACAGAATGTTGAGTAGTCCTCTCTTGGTATTCTGTAGGTCTTTGGTGATTATATATGTCACCTGTGTTTGTATATGTCTGTTAACCCCGATATCGTAATGAAACCAATCCTCACACTTTTCCATTGGTGAACCATAAGTTTGTTTAATGAATCTGTGATTGCCCTTCTCCGTGGAAATATCTGCCCTGGTATCCATTTTTAGGTAACACCTATAAGTGATATGATATGATATGTGTCTTTCACTTTCTGACTTACTACAAGTCACGTGATTACTTCTAGACTCATCTACGGTGCTGCAAATGGCATTGTGTCCTTTTTTCCCTTGGCTTCTCTTCTGCCTTAGCGGGGTCCATTTTCAACAATGTGATTCCCTGAGGGTTGTGGATTAGCTGACCTGGGCAGCCTTACCCTGCCGGCCCGCCCTCCCCAGGTGTGCCTCGTTGAGGTCAATATAAACAGCGCTCCAGGCAGCAATAGCCCCTGAAGCTGTGCCTGCCTCCATATTCTCTGCCCCGTCAGCAGTCTCGGGGCTGTGCTGGTGGGAGGGAGTGAGGGGCCACAGCTTTGTGGGTGGCCCGGTGTGAGTGGGGTTCTGCTGGCCTTTCTGCAGGAGTTGCCAGGCTGCCGCCTGTAAAGAAGAGGTTGTGTCACCCATACCTTCCGCTGGAATTTCTCTTCGGACAGAGGTGAGGAAGGAAAAAAAGCAGTGGGGGCCGGGACAGGAGGGGTATCTCAGGCAGGGCAATGGAAAGCTTCTGGAAGTGCGCCCGGGTCCAGGACCACCCTGGCTGGCCTGCAGGCAACAAGTTGGCCTGCGTGCTGTCGCTGGTGTGGCTCCACGGTCCTTCCTCTAGGCTTTCAAGCCCTTGTACATATTCAGGTGTTTTACCTGGAAAGGGTGGGAACAGTTCAGCAGCAGCTGGCCTTGGGCTCAGCTCACCTTTACTCACAGATACCTCGGCACGGTCCTCCAGCTTTGCAATGAGGATGCTCCTTGCATGGGGGGTGGGTTGCTGGCTGTATGGGAGATGATTCCCCACCTCTGACCTATTTCAGAATTGTTTACCACTGGAGCAAGTGCCCTGATAGGGTTTTCCTCTGTATAACACGTGGGTTCAGGATTTTTTTTTCTTTTATGATTCAAGTTAGATTTTATTCCTCTTTTATGTATTTATAGATATAAACATGGAAATAATTCATTCCTATAAATACATCTGTGTGACGGGAAGAACTTTTTTCTCTTTTATTTTTAAATTTTATTTTTTTTAAATTTTGAAATTTAATTTTATTTATTTTTTTTTATACAGCACGTTATTATTAGTTATGTATTTTATGCATATACATGTATACAGGTCAATCCCAAACTCCCAACTCATCGCACCACCACCACCACATGGCTTCCCACACTTGGTGTCCATATGTTTGTTCTCTACCTCTGTGTCTCTATTTCTTCCCTGCAAACCAGTTCATCTGTACCATTTTTAGGCTCCACATATATGCGTTAATATACAATATTTGTTTTCCTCTTTCTGACTTACTTCATTCTGTATGACAGTCTCTCGATCCATCGATGTCTCTACAAATGACCCAGTTTCATTCCTTTTTATGGCCGAGTAATATTCCATTTTATATATGTACCACATCTTTATCCATTCATCTGTCTGTGGGCATTTAGGTTGCTTCCATTACCTGGCTATTGTAAATAGTGCTGCAACGAACTTTGTGGTGAATGTGTCTTTTTGAAATACGGTTTTCTCTGGGTATATGCCCAGAAGTGGGATTGCTGGATCAGATGGTAATTCTATTTCTAGTTTTTTTAAGGAAACTCCATACTGTTCTCCATAATGACTGTATCAATTTACATTCCCACCAATAGTGGAAGAGTGCTCCTTTTGTCCACACCCTCCCCAGAATTGGATGTTTGTAGATTTTCTGATGATAACGATTCTAACAGGTGTGAGGTGATACCTCATTGTAGTTTTGATTTGCATTTCTCTGATAATTAGTGCTGTTGAGCAGCTTTTCATGTGCGTCTTGGCCATCTCTGTGTCTCCTTTGAAGAAACGTCTCTTTAGATCTTCTGCCCAATTTTTTTTGGGATGTTTGTTTTTTTAATATTAAGCTGCATGAGCTGTTTATATATATTGGAGATTAAACCTCTGTCCATTGATTCGTCTGCAACGATTTTCGCCCATTCTGAGGGATGCCTTTTTCCATTCCCGTTTTTTTTAACAAAAAAGGAAAGAAAGGAAAAGAAGCTGAACACTAATGTGCATAAAATATGCCTTTTGAAACGGTCGTTTTGAAATATGGACGTTCTTTGAATTTTTTGGTCGATATGTGACCCCAGGATTTGTTTTCAGGGCAGGTGTCATTTACAGGCCTGAAATGATTTTGAATATCAACTGACCATTAGCGTTGGGATTAAAGCTGCTGTTGTGTGAAACGGCCACAAGGTGGCAGCAGTTCACCCTTACCAAATCTGGTTACTAGGGCAAGAGAGCCTCAGTGGAAGTGGTGTTCTAGATTGGAGTTTAGAATGGAATGTGCCAGGAGAAAGCCCCTCACGTTTGTCTCACTTCTTCTTGTTCGTGTTTTTAATTTATTTTTTTATTTTTTATTACAGCAAGTTTGATTACAACGTTTGGCTTGTTGTAGGTGTGGAAGATGTGGTTCTTTTACACATATACAGATGTCTGTTCTTCCTGGGATCCTTTTCCCATGTACGTTATGACAGAATGTTGAGTAGTCCTCTCTTGGTATTCTGTATGTCTTTGGTGATTATATATGTCACCTGTGTTTGTAGATGTCTGTTAACCCCGATATCGTAATGAAACCAATCCTCACACCTTTCCTTTGGTGAACCATAAGTTTGTTTAATGAATCTGTGATTGCCCTTCTCCGTGGAAATATCTGCCCTGGTATCCATTTTTAGGTAACACCTATAAGTGATATGATATGATATGTGTCTTTCACTTTCTGACTTACTACAAGTCACGTGATTACTTCTAGACTCATCTACGGTGCTGCAAATGGCATTGTGTCCTTTTTTCCCTTGGCTTCTCTTCTGCCTTAGCGGGGTCCATTTTCAACAATGTGATTCCCTGAGGGTTGTGGATTAGCTGACCTGGGCAGCCTTACCCTGCCGGCCCGCCCTCCCCAGGTGTGCCTCGTTGAGGTCAATATAAACAGCGCTCCAGGCAGCAATAGCCCCTGAAGCTGTGCCTGACTCCATATTCTCTGCCCCGTCAGCAGTCTCGGGGCAGTGCTGGTGGGAGGGAGTGAGGGGCCACAGCATTGTGGGTGGCCCGGTGTGAGTGGGGTTCTGCTGGCCATTCTGCAGGAGTTGCCAGGCTGCCGCCTGTAAAGAAGAGGATGTGTCACCCATACCTTCCGCTGGAATTTCTCTCCGGACAGAGGTGAGGAAGGAAAAAAGCAGTGGGGGCCGGGACAGGAGGGGTATCTCAGGCAGGGCAATGGAAAGCTTCTGGAAGAGCGCCCGGGGCCAGGACCACCCTGGCTGGCCTCCAGGCACCAAGTTGGCCTGCGTGCTGTCGCTGGTGTGGCTCCACGGTCCTTCCTCTAGGCTTTCAAGCCCTTGTACATATTCAGGTGTTTTACCTGGAAAGGGTGGGAACAGTTCAGCAGCATCTGGCCTGGGGCTCAGCTCACATTTACTCACAGATGCCTCGGCATGGTCCCCCAGCTTTGCAATGAGGACGCTCCTTGCGTGGGGGGTTGGTTGATGGCTGTATGGGAGATGCTTCCCCACCTCTGACCAATTTCAGAATTGTTTACCACTGGAGCAAGTGCCCTGATAGGATTTTCCTCTGTATAACTCGTGGGTTCAGGTTTTTTTTTCTTTTATGGTTCAAGTTAGATTTTATTCCTCTTTTATGTATTTATAGATAGAATCATGGAAATAATTCATTCCTATAAATACATCTGTGTGACGGGAAGAACTTTTTTCTGTTTTATTTTTAAATTTTATTTTTTAAAATTTTGAAATTTAATTTTATATATTTTTTTATACAGCACTTTATTATTAGTTATGTATTTTATGCATATACATGTACACAGGTCAATCCTAAACTCCCAACTCATCCCACCACCACCACCCCATGGCTTCCCACACTTGGTGTCCATACGTTTGTTCTCTACCTCTGTGTCTCTATTTCTTCCCTGCAAACCAGTTCATCTGTACCATTTTTTTAGGTTCCACATATATGCATTAATATACAATATTTGTTTTCCTCTTTCTGACTTACTTCATTCTGTATGACAGTCTCTCGATCCATCAATGTCTCTACAAATGACCCAGTTTCATTCCTTTTTATGGCCGAGTAATATTCCATTTTATATATGTACCACATCTTTATCCATTCATCTGTCTGTGGGCATTTAGGTTGCTTCCATTACCTGGCTTTTGTAAATAATGCTGCAACGAACATTGTGGTGAATGTGCCTTTTTGAAATACGGTTTTTTCTGGGTATATGCCCAGAAGTGGGATTGCTGGATCAGATGGTAATTCTATTTCTAATTTTTTATGGAAACTCCATACTGTTCTCCATAGTGACTGTATCAATGTACATTCCCACCAATAGTGGAAGAGGGCTCCTTTTGTCCACACCCTCCCCAGAATTGGTTGTTTGTAGATTTTCTGATGATGCCGATTCTAACAGGTGTGAGGTGATACCTCATTGTAGTTTTGATTTGCATTTCTCTAATAATTAGTGCTGTTGAGCAGCTTTTCATGTGCGTCTTGGCCATCTCTGTGTCTCCTTTGAAGAAACGTCTCTTTAGATCTTCTGCCCATTTTTTTTGGGTTGTTTGTTTTTTTAATATTAAGCTGCATGAGCTGTTTATATATATTGGAGATTAAACCTCTGTCCATTGATTCGTCTGCAACGATTTTCGCCCATTCTGAGGGATGCCTTTTTCCATTCCCGTGTTTTTTAAAAAAAAGGAAAGAAAGGAAAAGAAGCAGAACACTAATGTGCGTAAAATATGCCTTTTGAAACGGTCGTTTTGAAATATGGACGTCCTTTGAATTTTTTGGTCGATATGTGACCCCAGGATTTGTTTTCAGGCAGGTGTCATTTACAGGCCTGAAATGATTTTGAATATCAACTGACCATTAGCGTTGGGATTAAAGCTGCTGTTGTGTGAAACGGCCACAAGGTGGCAGCAGTTCACCCTTACCAAATCTGGTTACTAGGGCAAGAGAGCCTCAGTGGAAGTGGTGTTCTAGATTGGAGTTTAGAATGGAATGTGCCAGGAGAAACCCCCTCACGTTTGTCTCACTACTTCTTGTTCGTGTTTTTAATTTAATTTTTTATTTTTTATTACAGCAAGTTTGATTACAATGTTTGGCTTGCTGTAGGTGTGGAAGATGTGGTTCTTTTACACATATACAGATGACTGTTCTTCCTGGGATCCTTTTCCCATGTACGTTATGACAGAATGTTGAGTAGTCCTCTCTTGGTATTCTGTAGGTCTTTGGTGATTATATATGTCACCTGTGTTTGTATATGTCTGTTAACCCCGATATCGTAATGAAACCAATCCTCACACTTTTCCTTTGGTGAACCATAAGTTTGTTTAATGAATCTGTGATTGCCCTTCTCCGTGGAAATATCTGCCCTGGTATCCATTTTTAGGTAACACCTATAAGTGATATGATATGATATGTGTCTTTCACTTTCTGACTTACTACAAGTCACGTGATTACTTCTAGACTCATCTACGGTGCTGCAAATGGCATTGTGTCCTTTTTTCCCTTGGCTTCTCTTCTGCCTTAGCGGGGTCCATTTTCAACAATGTGATTCCCTGAGGGTTGTGGATTAGCTGACCTGGGCAGCCTTACCCTGCCGGCCCGCCCTCCCCAGGTGTGCCTCGTTGAGGTCAATATAAACAGCGCTCCAGGCAGCAAGAGCCCCTGAATCTGTGCCTGACTCCATATTCTCTGCCCCGTCAACAGTCTCGGGGCTGTGCTGGTGGGAGGGAGTGAGGGGCCACCGCTTTGTGGGTGGCCCGGTGTGAGTGGGGTTCTGCTGGCCTTTCTGCAGGAGTTGCCAGGCTGCCGCCTGTAAAGAAGAGGTTGTGTCACCCATACCTTCCGCTGGAATTTCTCTCCGGACAGAGGTGAGAAAGGAAAAAAAGCAGTGGGGGCCGGGACAGGAGGGGTATCTGAGACAGGGCAATGGAAAGCTTCTGGAATAGCGCCCGGTGCCAGGACCACCTTGGCTGCCCTGCAGGCACCAAGTTCGCCTGTGTGCTGTCGCTGGTGTGGCTCCACGGTCCTTCCTCTAGGCTTTCAAGCCCTTGTACATATTCAGGTGTTTTACCTGGAAAGGGTGGGAACAGTTCAGCAGCAGCTGGCCTGGGGCTCAGCTCACGTTTACTCACAGATGCCTCAGCACGGTAACCCAGCTTTGCAATGAGGACTCTCCTTGCGTGGCGGGTGGGTTGCTGGCTGTATGGGAGATGATTCCCCACCTCTGACCTATTTCAGAATTGTTTACCACTGGAGCAAGTGCCCTGATAGGGTTTTCCTCTGTAAAACTCGTGGGTTCAGGATTTTTTTTTCTTTTATGGTTCAAGTTAGATTTTATTCCTCTTTTATGTATTTATAGATATAAGCATGGAAATAATTCATTCCTAGAAATACATCTGTGTGACGGGAAGAACTTTTTTCTGTTTTATTTTTAAATTTTATTTTTTTAAATTTTGAAATTTAATTTTATTTTTTTTATACAGCACGTTATTATTAGTTATGTATTTTATGCATATACATGTATACAGGTCAATCCCAAACTCCCAACTCATCCCACCACCACCACCCCATGGCTTCCCACACTTGGTGTCCATACGTCTGTTCTCTACCTCTGTGTCTCTATTTCTTCCCTGCAAACCAGTTCATCTGTTCCATTTTTAGGCTCCACATATATGCGTTAATATACAATATTTGTTTTCCTCTTTCTGACTGACTTCATTCTGTATGACAATCTCTCGATCCATCGATGTCTCTACAAATGACCCAGTTTCATTCCTTTTTATGGCCGAGTAATATTCCATTTCATATATGTACCACATCTTTATCCATTCATCTGTCTGTGGGCATTTAGGTTGCTTCCATTACCTGGCTATTGTAAATAGTGCTGCAATGAACATTGTGGTGAATGTGCCTTTTTGATTTACGGATTTCTCTGGGTATATGCCCAGAAGTGGGATTGCTGGATCAGATGGTAATTCTATTTCTAGTTTTTTTAAGGAAACTCCATACTGTTCTCCATAGTGACTGTATCAATTTACATTCCCACCAATAGTGGAAGAGGGCTCCTTTTGTCCACATCCTCCCCAGAATTGGTTGTTTGTAGATTTTCTGATGATGCCGATTCAAACAGGTGTGAGGTGATACCTCATTGTAGTTTTGATTTGCATTTCTCTAATAATTAGTGCTGTTGAGCAGCTTTTCATGTGCGTCTTGGCCATCTCTGTGTCTCCTTTGAAGAAACGTCTCTTTAGATCTTCTGCCCATTTTTTTTGGGTTGTTTGTTTTTTTTAATATTAAGCTGCATGAGCTGTTTATATATATTGGAGATTAAACCTCTGTCCATTGATTCGTCTGCAACGATTTTCGCCCATTCTGAGGGATGCCTTTTTCCATTCCCGTTTTTTTTTAACAAAAAACTAAAGAAAGGAAAAGAAGAAGAACACTAATGTGCGTAAAATATGCCTTTTGAAACGGTCGTTTTGAAATATGGACGTCCTTTGAATTTTTTGGTCGATATGTGACCCCAGGATTTGTTTTCAGGGCAGGTGTCATTTACAGGCCTGCAATGATTTTGAATATCAACTGACCATTAGCGCTGGGATTAAAGCTGCTGTTGTGTGAAACGGCCACAACGTGGCAGCAGTTCACCCTTACCAAATCTGGTTACTAGGGCAAGAGAGCCTCAGTGGAAGTGGTGTTCTAGATTGGAGTTTAGAATGGAATGTGACAGGAGAAAGCCCCTCACGTTTTTCTCACTACTTCTTGTTCGTGTTTTTAATTTAATTTTTTATTTTTTATTACAGCAAGTTTGATTACAGTGTTTGGCTTGTTGTAGGTGTGGAAGATGTGGTTCTTTTACACATATACAAATGACTGTTCTTCCTGGCATCCTTTTCCCATGTACGTTATGACAGAATGTTGAGTAGTCCTCTCTTGGTATTCTGTAGGTCTTTGGTGATTATATATGTCACCTGTGTTTGTATATGTCTGTTAACCCCGATATCGTAATGAAACCAATCCTCACACCTTTCCATTGGTGAACCATAAGTTTGTTTAATGAATCTGTGATTGCCCTTCTCCGTGGAAATATCTGCCTTGGTATCCATTTTTAGGTAACACCTATAAGTGATATGATATGTGTCTTTCACTTTCTGACTTACTACAAGTCACGTGATTACTTCTAGACTCATCTACGGTGCTGCAAATGGCATTGTGTCCTTTTTTCCCTCGGCTTCTCTTCTGCCTTAGCGGGGTCCATTTTCAACAATGTGATTCCCTGAGGTTTGTGGATTAGCTGACCTGGGCAGCCTTACCCTGCCGGCCCGCCCTCCCCAGGTGTGCCTCGTTGAGGTCAATATAAACAGCGCTCCAGGCAGCAATAGCCCCTGAAGCTGTGCCTGCCTCCATATTCTCTGGCCCGTCAGCAGTCTCGGGGCTGTGCTGGTGGGAGGGTGTGAGGGGCCACAGCTTTGTGGGTGGCCCGGTGTGAGTGGGGTTCTGCTGGCCTTTCTGCAGGAGTTGCCAGGCTGCCGCCTGTAAAGAAGAGGATGTGTCACCCATACCTTCCGCTGGAATTTCTCTCCGGACAGAGGTGAGGAAGGAAAAAAGCAGTGGGGGCCGGGACAGGAGGGGTATCTCAGGCAGGGCAATGGAAAGCTTCTGGAAGAGCGCCCGGGGCCAGGACCACCCTGGCTGGCCTGCAGGCACCAAGTTGGCCTGCGTGCTGTCGCTTGTGTGGCTCCACCGTCCTTCCTCTAGGCTTTCAAGCCCTTGTACATATTGAGGTGTTTTACCTGGAAAGGGTGGGAACAGTTCAGCAGCAGCTGGCCTGGGGCTCAGCTCACGTTTACTCACAGATGCCTCGGCACGGTCCCCCAGCTTTGCAATGAGGACGCTCCTTGCGTGGGGGGTGGGTCGCTGGCTGTATGGGAGATGGTTCCCCACCTCTGACCAATTTCAGTATTGTTTACTGCTGGAGCAAGAGCCGTGATAGGGATTTCCTCTGTATAACTAGTGGGTTCACTTTTTTTTTCTTTTATGGTTCAAGTTAGATTTTATTCCTCTTTTATGTATTTATAAATATAAGCATGGAAATAATTCATTCCTATAAATACATCTGTGTGACGGGAAGATTTTTTTCTGTTTTATTTTTAAATTTTATTTTTTAAAATTTTGAAATTTAATTTTATTTATGTTTTTATACAGCACTTTATTATTAGTTATGTATTTTATGCATATACATGTATACAGGTCAATCCCAATCTCCCAACTCATCCCACCACCACCACCCCATGGCTTCCCACACTTGGTGTCCATACGTGTGTTCTCTACCTCTGTGTCTCTATTTATTCCCTGCAAACCAGTTCATCTGTACCATTTTTTTAGGTTCCACATATATGCATTAATATACAATATTTCTTTTCCTCTTTCTGACTTACTTCACTCTGTATGACAGTCTCTCGATCCATCGATGTCTCTACAAATGAACCAGTTTCATTCCTTTTTATGGCCGAGTAATATTCCATTTTATATATGTACCACATCTTTATCCATTCATCTGTCTGTGGGCATTTAGGTTGCTTCCATTACCTGGCTATTGTAAATAGTGCTGCAACGAACATTGTGGTGAATGTGCCTTTTTGAAATACGGTTTTCTCTGGTATATGCCCAGAAGTGGGATTGCTGGATCAGATGGTAATTCTATTTCTAGTTTTTTTAAGGAAAATCCATACTGTTCTCCATAGTGACTGTATCAATTTACATTCCCACCAATAGTGGAAGAGGGCTCCTTTTGTCCACACCCTCCCCAGAATTGGCTGTTTGTAGATTTTCTGATGATGCCGATTCTAACAGGTGTGAGGTGATACCTCATTGTAGTTTTGATTTGCATTTCTCTAATAATTAGTGCTGTTGAGCAGCTTTTCATGTGCGTCTTGGCCATCTCTGTGTCTCCTTTGAAGAAACGTCTCTTTAGATCTTCTGCCCATTTTTTTGGGTTGTTTGTTTTTTTAATATTAAGCTGCATGAGCTGTTTATATATATTGGAGATTAAACCTCTGTCCATTGATTCGTCTGCAACGATTTTCGCCCATTCTGAGGGATGCCTTTTTCCATCCCCGTGTTTTTTAACAAAAAAGGAAAGAAAGGAAAAGAAGCAGAACACTAATGTGCGTAAAATATGCCTTTTGAAATGGTCGTTTTGAAATATGGACGTCCTTTGAATTTTTTGGTCGATATGTGACCCCAGGATATGTTTTCAGGGCAGGTGTCATTTACAGGCCTGCAATGATTTTGAATATCAACTGACCATTATTGCTGGGATTAAAGCTGCTGTTGTGTGAAACGGCCACAAGGTGGCAGCAGTTCACCCTTACCAAATCTGGTTACTAGGGCAAGAGAGCCTCAGTGGAAGTGGTGTTCTAGATTGGAATTTAGAATGGAATGTGCCAGGAGAAAGCCCCTCACGTTTGTCTCACTACTTCTTGTTCGTGTTTTTAATTTAATTTTTTATTTTTTATTACAGCAAGTTTGATTACAGTGTTTGGCTTGTTGTAGGTGTGGAAGATGTGGTTCTTTTACACATATACAAATGACTGTTCTTCCTGGGATCCTTTTCCCATGTACGTTATGACAGAATGTTGAGTAGTCCTCTCTTGGTATTCTGTAGGTCTTTGGTGATTATATATGGCACCTGTGTTTGTATATGTCTGTTAACCCCGATATCGTAATGAAACCAATCCTCACACCTTTCCATTGGTGAACCATAAGTTTGTTTAATGAATCTGTGATTGCCCTTCTCCGTGGAAATATCTGCCCTGGTATCCATTTTTAGGTAACACCTATAAGTGATATGATATGTGTCTTTCACTTTCTGACTTACTACAAGTCACGTGATTACTTCTAGACTCATCTACGGTGCTGCAAATGGCATTGTGTCCTTTTTTCCCTCGGCTTCTCTTCTGCCTTAGCGGGGTCCATTTTCAACAATGTGATTCCCTGAGGTTTGTGGATTAGCTGACCTGGGCAGCCTTACCCTGCCGGCCCGCCCTCCCCAGGTGTGCCTCGTTGAGGTCAATATAAACAGCGCTCCAGGCAGCAATAGCCCCTGAAGCTGTGCCTGCCTCCATATTCTCTGGCCCGTCAGCAGTCTCGGGGCTGTGCTGGTGGGAGGGTGTGAGGGGCCACAGCTTTGTGGGTGGCCCGGTGTGAGTGGGGTTCTGCTGGCCTTTCTGCAGGAGTTGCCAGGCTGCCGCCTGTAAAGAAGAGGATGTGTCACCCATACCTTCCGCTGGAATTTCTCTCCGGACAGAGGTGAGGAAGGAAAAAAGCAGTGGGGGCCGGGACAGGAGGGGTATCTCAGGCAGGGCAATGGAAAGCTTCTGGAAGAGCGCCCGGGGCCAGGACCACCCTGGCTGGCCTGCAGGCACCAAGTTGGCCTGCGTGCTGTCGCTTGTGTGGCTCCACGGTCCTTCCTCTAGGCTTTCAAGCCCTTGTACATATTGAGGTGTTTTACCTGGAAAGGGTGGGAACAGTTCAGCAGCAGCTGGCCTGGGGCTCAGCTCACGTTTACTCACAGATGCCTCGGCACGGTCCCCCAGCTTTGCAATGAGGACGCTCCTTGCGTGGGGGGTGGGTTGCTGGCTGTATGGGAGATGGTTCCCCACCTCTGACCAATTTCAGAATTGTTTACTGCTGGAGCAAGTGCCGTGATAGGGATTTCCTCTGTATAACTCGTGGGTTCACTTTTTTTTTCTTTTATGGTTCAAGTTAGATTTTATTCCTCTTTTATGTATTTATGAATATAAGCATGGAAATAATTCATTCCTATAAATACATCTGTGTGACGGGAAGATTTTTTTCTGTTTTATTTTTAAATTTTATTTTTTAAAATTTTGAAATTTAATTTTATTTATGTTTTTATACAGCACTTTATTATTAGTTATGTATTTTATGCATATACATGTATACAGGTCAATCCCAATCTCCCAACTCATCCCACCACCACCACCCCATGGCTTCCCACACTTGGTGTCCATACGTGTGTTCTCTACCTCTGTGTCTCTATTTCTTCCCTGCAAACCAGTTCATCTGTACCATTTTTTTAGGTTCCACATATATGCATTAATATACAATATTTCTTTTCCTCTTTCTGACTTACTTCACTCTGTATGACAGTCTCTCGATCCATCGATGTCTCTACAAATGACCCAGTTTCATTCCTTTTTATGGCCGAGTAATATTCCATTTTATATATGTACCACATCTTTATCCATTCATCTGTCTGTGGGCATTTAGGTTGCTTCCATTACCTGGCTATTGTAAATAGTGCTGCAACGAACATTGTGGTGAATGTGCCTTTTTGAAATACGGTTTTCTCTGGTATATGCCCAGAAGTGGGATTGCTGGATCAGATGGTAATTCTATTTCTAGTTTTTTTAAGGAAAATCCATACTGTTCTCCATAGTGACTGTATCAATTTACATTCCCACCAATAGTGGAAGAGGGCTCCTTTTGTCCACACCCTCCCCAGAATTGGCTGTTTGTAGATTTTCTGATGATGCCGATTCTAACAGGTGTGAGGTGATACCTCATTGTAGTTTTGATTTGCATTTCTCTAATAATTAGTGCTGTTGAGCAGCTTTTCATGTGCGTCTTGGCCATCTCTGTGTCTCCTTTGAAGAAACGTCTCTTTAGATCTTCTGCCCATTTTTTTGGGTTGTTTGTTTTTTTAATATTAAGCTGCATGAGCTGTTTATATATATTGGAGATTAAACCTCTGTCCATTGATTCGTCTGCAACGATTTTCGCCCATTCTGAGGGATGCCTTTTTCCATTCCCGTGTTTTTTAACAAAAAAGGAAAGAAAGGAAAAGAAGCAGAACACTAATGTGCGTAAAATATGCCTTTTGAAATGGTCGTTTTGAAATATGGACGTCCTTTGAATTTTTTGGTCGATATGTGACCCCAGGATATGTTTTCAGGGCAGGTGTCATTTACAGGCCTGCAATGATTTTGAATATCAACTGACCATTATTGCTGGGATTAAAGCTGCTGTTGTGTGAAACGGCCACAAGGTGGCAGCAGTTCACCCTTACCAAATCTGGTTACTAGGGCAAGAGAGCCTCAGTGGAAGTGGTGTTCTAGATTGGAATTTAGAATGGAATGTGCCAGGAGAAAGCCCCTCACGTTTGTCTCACTACTTCTTGTTCGTGTTTTTAATTTAATTTTTTATTTTTTATTACAGCAAGTTTGATTACAGTGTTTGGCTTGTTGTAGGTGTGGAAGATGTGGTTCTTTTACACATATACAAATGACTGTTCTTCCTGGGATCCTTTTCCCATGTACGTTATGACAGAATGTTGAGTAGTCCTCTCTTGGTATTCTGTAGGTCTTTGGTGATTATATATGGCACCTGTGTTTGTATATGTCTGTTAACCCCGATATCGTAATGAAACCAATCCTCACACCTTTCCATTGGTGAACCATAAGTTTGTTTAATGAATCTGTGATTGCCCTTCTCCGTGGAAATATCTGCCTTGGTATCCATTTTTAGGTAACACCTATAAGTGATATGATATGTGTCTTTCACTTTCTGACTTACTACAAGTCACGTGATTACTTCTAGACTCATCTACGGTGCTGCAAATGGCATTGTGTCCTTTTTTCCCTCGGCTTCTCTTATGCCTTAGCGGGGTCCATTTTCAACAATGTGATTCCCTGAGGTTTGTGGATTAGCTGACCTGGGCAGCCTTACCCTGCCGGCCCGCCCTCCCCAGGTGTGCCTCGTTGAGGTCAATATAAACAGCGCTCCAGGCAGCAATAGCCCCTGAAGCTGTGCCTGCCTCCATATTCTCTGGCCCGTCAGCAGTCTCGGGGCTGTGCTGGTGGGAGGGTGTGAGGGGCCACAGCTTTGTGGGTGGCCCGGTGTGAGTGGGGTTCTGCTGGCCTTTCTGCAGGAGTTGCCAGGCTGCCGCCTGTAAAGAAGAGGATGTGTCACCCATACCTTCCGCTGGAATTTCTCTCCGGACAGAGGTGAGGAAGGAAAAAAGCAGTGGGGGCCGGGACAGGAGGGGTATCTCAGGCAGGGCAATGGAAAGCTTCTGGAAGAGCGCCCGGGGCCAGGACCACCCTGGCTGGCCTGCAGGCACCAAGTTGGCCTGCGTGCTGTCGCTTGTGTGGCTCCACGGTCCTTCCTCTAGGCTTTCAAGCCCTTGTACATATTGAGGTGTTTTACCTGGAAAGGGTGGGAACAGTTCAGCAGCAGCTGGCCTGGGGCTCAGCTCACGTTTACTCACAGATGCCTCGGCACGGTCCCCCAGCTTTGCAATGAGGACGCTCCTTGCGTGGGGGGTGGGTTGCTGGCTGTATGGGAGATGGTTCCCCACCTCTGACCAATTTCAGAATTGTTTACTGCTGGAGCAAGTGCCGTGATAGGGATTTCCTCTGTATAACTCGTGGGTTCACTTTTTTTTTCTTTTATGGTTCAAGTTAGATTTTATTCCTCTTTTATGTATTTATAAATATAAGCATGGAAATAATTCATTCCTATAAATACATCTGTGTGACGGGAAGATTTTTTTCTGTTTTATTTTTAAATTTTATTTTTTAAAATTTTGAAATTTAATTTTATTTATGTTTTTATACAGCACTTTATTATTAGTTATGTATTTTATGCATATACATGTATACAGGTCAATCCCAATCTCCCAACTCATCCCACCACCACCACCCCATGGCTTCCCACACTTGGTGTCCATACGTGTGTTCTCTACCTCTGTGTCTCTATTTCTTCCCTGCAAACCAGTTCATCTGTACCATTTTTTTAGGTTCCACATATATGCATTAATATACAATATTTCTTTTCCTCTTTCTGACTTACTTCACTCTGTATGACAGTCTCTCGATCCATCGATGTCTCTACAAATGACCCAGTTTCATTCCTTTTTATGGCCGAGTAATATTCCATTTTATATATGTACCACATCTTTATCCATTCATCTGTCTGTGGGCATTTAGGTTGCTTCCATTACCTGGCTATTGTAAATAGTGCTGCAACGAACATTGTGGTGAATGTGCCTTTTTGAAATACGGTTTTCTCTGGTATATGCCCAGAAGTGGGATTGCTGGATCAGATGGTAATTCTATTTCTAGTTTTTTTAAGGAAACTCCATACTGTTCTCCATAGTGACTGTATCAATTTACATTCCCACCAATAGTGGAAGAGGGCTCCTTTTGTCCACACCCTCCCCAGAATTGGCTGTTTGTAGATTTTCTGATGATGCCGATTCTAACAGGTGTGAGGTGATACCTCATTGTAGTTTTGATTTGCATTTCTCTAATAATTAGTGCTGTTGAGCAGCTTTTCATGTGCGTCTTGGCCATCTCTGTGTCTCCTTTGAAGAAACGTCTCTTTAGATCTTCTGCCCATTTTTTTGGGTTGTTTGTTTTTTTAATATTAAGCTGCATGAGCTGTTTATATATATTGGAGATTAAACCTCTGTCCATTGATTCGTCTGCAACGATTTTCGCCCATTCTGAGGGATGCCTTTTTCCATTCCCGTGTTTTTTAACAAAAAAGGAAAGAAAGGAAAAGAAGCAGAACACTAATGTGCGTAAAATATGCCTTTTGAAATGGTCGTTTTGAAATATGGACGTCCTTTGAATTTTTTGGTCGATATGTGACCCCAGGATATGTTTTCAGGGCAGGTGTCATTTACAGGCCTGCAATGATTTTGAATATCAACTGACCATTATTGCTGGGATTAAAGCTGCTGTTGTGTGAAACGGCCACAAGGTGGCAGCAGTTCACCCTTACCAAATCTGGTTACTAGGGCAAGAGAGCCTCAGTGGAAGTGGTGTTCTAGATTGGAATTTAGAATGGAATGTGCCAGGAGAAAGCCCCTCACGTTTGTCTCACTACTTCTTGTTCGTGTTTTTAATTTAATTTTTTTATTTTTTATTACAGCAAGTTTGATTACAGTGTTTGGCTTGTTGTAGGTGTGGAAGATGTGGTTCTTTTACACATATACAAATGACTGTTCTTCCTGGGATCCTTTTCCCATGTACGTTATGACAGAATGTTGAGTAGTCCTCTCTTGGTATTCTGTAGGTCTTTGGTGATTATATATGGCACCTGTGTTTGTATATGTCTGTTAACCCCGATATCGTAATGAAACCAATCCTCACACCTTTCCATTGGTGAACCATAAGTTTGTTTAATGAATCTGTGATTGCCCTTCTCCGTGGAAATATCTGCCTTGGTATCCATTTTTAGGTAACACCTATAAGTGATATGATATGTGTCTTTCACTTTCTGACTTACTACAAGTCACGTGATTACTTCTAGACTCATCTACGGTGCTGCAAATGGCATTGTGTCCTTTTTTCCCTCGGCTTCTCTTATGCCTTAGCGGGGTCCATTTTCAACAATGTGATTCCCTGAGGTTTGTGGATTAGCTGACCTGGGCAGCCTTACCCTGCCGGCCCGCCCTCCCCAGGTGTGCCTCGTTGAGGTCAATATAAACAGCGCTCCAGGCAGCAATAGCCCCTGAAGCTGTGCCTGCCTCCATATTCTCTGGCCCGTCAGCAGTCTCGGGGCTGTGCTGGTGGGAGGGTGTGAGGGGCCACAGCTTTGTGGGTGGCCCGGTGTGAGTGGGGTTCTGCTGGCCTTTCTGCAGGAGTTGCCAGGCTGCCGCCTGTAAAGAAGAGGATGTGTCACCCATACCTTCCGCTGAAATTTCTCTCCGGACAGAGGTGAGGAAGGAAAAAAGCAGTGGGGGCCGGGACAGGAGGGGTATCTCAGGCAGGGCAATGGAAAGCTTCTGGAAGAGCGCCCGGGGCCAGGACCACCCTGGCTGGCCTGCAGGCACCAAGTTGGCCTGCGTGCTGTCGCTTGTGTGGCTCCACGGTCCTTCCTCTAGGCTTTCAAGCCCTTGTACATATTGAGGTGTTTTACCTGGAAAGGGTGGGAACAGTTCAGCAGCAGCTGGCCTGGGGCTCAGCTCACGTTTACTCACAGATGCCTCGGCACGGTCCCCCAGCTTTGCAATGAGGATGCTCCTTGCGTGGGGGGTGGGTTGCTGGCTGTATGGGAGATGGTTCCCCACCTCTGACCAATTTCAGAATTGTTTACTGCTGGAGCAAGTGCCGTGATAGGGATTTCCTCTGTATAACTCGTGGGTTCACTTTTTTTTTCTTTTATGGTTCAAGTTAGATTTTATTCCTCTTTTATGTATTTATAAATATAAGCATGGAAATAATTCATTCCTATAAATACATCTGTGTGACGGGAAGATTTTTTTCTGTTTTATTTTTAAATTTTATTTTTTAAAATTTTGAAATTTAATTTTATTTATGTTTTTATACAGCACTTTATTATTAGTTATGTATTTTATGCATATACATGTATACAGGTCAATCCCAATCTCCCAACTCATCCCACCACCACCACCCCATGGCTTCCCACACTTGGTGTCCATACGTGTGTTCTCTACCTCTGTGTCTCTATTTCTTCCCTGCAAACCAGTTCATCTGTACCATTTTTTTAGGTTCCACATATATGCATTAATATACAATATTTCTTTTCCTCTTTCTGACTTACTTCACTCTGTATGACAGTCTCTCGATCCATCGATGTCTCTACAAATGACCCAGTTTCATTCCTTTTTATGGCCGAGTAATATTCCATTTTATATATGTACCACATCTTTATCCATTCATCTGTCTGTGGGCATTTAGGTTGCTTCCATTACCTGGCTATTGTAAATAGTGCTGCAACGAACATTGTGGTGAATGTGCCTTTTTGAAATACGGTTTTCTCTGGTATATGCCCAGAAGTGGGATTGCTGGATCAGATGGTAATTCTATTTCTAGTTTTTTTAAGGAAAATCCATACTGTTCTCCATAGTGACTGTATCAATTTACATTCCCACCAATAGTGGAAGAGGGCTCCTTTTGTCCACACCCTCCCCAGAATTGGCTGTTTGTAGATTTTCTGATGATGCCGATTCTAACAGGTGTGAGGTGATACCTCATTGTAGTTTTGATTTGCATTTCTCTAATAATTAGTGCTGTTGAGCAGCTTTTCATGTGCGTCTTGGCCATCTCTGTGTCTCCTTTGAAGAAACGTCTCTTTAGATCTTCTGCCCATTTTTTTGGGTTGTTTGTTTTTTTAATATTAAGCTGCATGAGCTGTTTATATATATTGGAGATTAAACCTCTGTCCATTGATTCGTCTGCAACGATTTTCGCCCATTCTGAGGGATGCCTTTTTCCATTCCCGTGTTTTTTAACAAAAAAGGAAAGAAAGGAAAAGAAGCAGAACACTAATGTGCGTAAAATATGCCTTTTGAAATGGTCGTTTTGAAATATGGACGTCCTTTGAATTTTTTGGTCGATATGTGACCCCAGGATATGTTTTCAGGGCAGGTGTCATTTACAGGCCTGCAATGATTTTGAATATCAACTGACCATTATTGCTGGGATTAAAGCTGCTGTTGTGTGAAACGGCCACAAGGTGGCAGCAGTTCACCCTTACCAAATCTGGTTACTAGGGCAAGAGAGCCTCAGTGGAAGTGGTGTTCTAGATTGGAATTTAGAATGGAATGTGCCAGGAGAAAGCCCCTCACGTTTGTCTCACTACTTCTTGTTCGTGTTTTTAATTTAATTTTTTATTTTTTATTACAGCAAGTTTGATTACAGTGTTTGGCTTGTTGTAGGTGTGGAAGATGTGGTTCTTTTACACATATACAAATGACTGTTCTTCCTGGGATCCTTTTCCCATGTACGTTATGACAGAATGTTGAGTAGTCCTCTCTTGGTATTCTGTAGGTCTTTGGTGATTATATATGGCACCTGTGTTTGTATATGTCTGTTAACCCCGATATCGTAATGAAACCAATCCTCACACCTTTCCATTGGTGAACCATAAGTTTGTTTAATGAATCTGTGATTGCCCTTCTCCGTGGAAATATCTGCCCTGGTATCCATTTTTAGGTAACACCTATAAGTGATATGATATGTGTCTTTCACTTTCTGACTTACTACAAGTCACGTGATTACTTCTAGACTCATCTACGGTGCTGCAAATGGCATTGTGTCCTTTTTTCCCTCGGCTTCTCTTCTGCCTTAGCGGGGTCCATTTTCAACAATGTGATTCCCTGAGGTTTGTGGATTAGCTGACCTGGGCAGCCTTACCCTGCCGGCCCGCCCTCCCCAGGTGTGCCTCGTTGAGGTCAATATAAACAGCGCTCCAGGCAGCAATAGCCCCTGAAGCTGTGCCTGCCTCCATATTCTCTGGCCCGTCAGCAGTCTCGGGGCTGTGCTGGTGGGAGGGTGTGAGGGGCCACAGCTTTGTGGGTGGCCCGGTGTGAGTGGGGTTCTGCTGGCCTTTCTGCAGGAGTTGCCAGGCTGCCGCCTGTAAAGAAGAGGATGTGTCACCCATACCTTCCGCTGGAATTTCTCTCCGGACAGAGGTGAGGAAGGAAAAAAGCAGTGGGGGCCGGGACAGGAGGGGTATCTCAGGCAGGGCAATGGAAAGCTTCTGGAAGAGCGCCCGGGGCCAGGACCACCCTGGCTGGCCTGCAGGCACCAAGTTGGCCTGCGTGCTGTCGCTTGTGTGGCTCCACGGTCCTTCCTCTAGGCTTTCAAGCCCTTGTACATATTGAGGTGTTTTACCTGGAAAGGGTGGGAACAGTTCAGCAGCAGCTGGCCTGGGGCTCAGCTCACGTTTACTCACAGATGCCTCGGCACGGTCCCCCAGCTTTGCAATGAGGACGCTCCTTGCGTGGGGGGTGGGTTGCTGGCTGTATGGGAGATGGTTCCCCACCTCTGACCAATTTCAGAATTGTTTACTGCTGGAGCAAGTGCCGTGATAGGGATTTCCTCTGTATAACTCGTGGGTTCACTTTTTTTTTCTTTTATGGTTCAAGTTAGATTTTATTCCTCTTTTATGTATTTATGAATATAAGCATGGAAATAATTCATTCCTATAAATACATCTGTGTGACGGGAAGATTTTTTTCTGTTTTATTTTTAAATTTTATTTTTTAAAATTTTGAAATTTAATTTTATTTATGTTTTTATACAGCACTTTATTATTAGTTATGTATTTTATGCATATACATGTATACAGGTCAATCCCAATCTCCCAACTCATCCCACCACCACCACCCCATGGCTTCCCACACTTGGTGTCCATACGTGTGTTCTCTACCTCTGTGTCTCTATTTCTTCCCTGCAAACCAGTTCATCTGTACCATTTTTTTAGGTTCCACATATATGCATTAATATACAATATTTCTTTTCCTCTTTCTGACTTACTTCACTCTGTATGACAGTCTCTCGATCCATCGATGTCTCTACAAATGACCCAGTTTCATTCCTTTTTATGGCCGAGTAATATTCCATTTTATATATGTACCACATCTTTATCCATTCATCTGTCTGTGGGCATTTAGGTTGCTTCCATTACCTGGCTATTGTAAATAGTGCTGCAACGAACATTGTGGTGAATGTGCCTTTTTGAAATACGGTTTTCTCTGGTATATGCCCAGAAGTGGGATTGCTGGATCAGATGGTAATTCTATTTCTAGTTTTTTTAAGGAAAATCCATACTGTTCTCCATAGTGACTGTATCAATTTACATTCCCACCAATAGTGGAAGAGGGCTCCTTTTGTCCACACCCTCCCCAGAATTGGCTGTTTGTAGATTTTCTGATGATGCCGATTCTAACAGGTGTGAGGTGATACCTCATTGTAGTTTTGATTTGCATTTCTCTAATAATTAGTGCTGTTGAGCAGCTTTTCATGTGCGTCTTGGCCATCTCTGTGTCTCCTTTGAAGAAACGTCTCTTTAGATCTTCTGCCCATTTTTTTGGGTTGTTTGTTTTTTTAATATTAAGCTGCATGAGCTGTTTATATATATTGGAGATTAAACCTCTGTCCATTGATTCGTCTGCAACGATTTTCGCCCATTCTGAGGGATGCCTTTTTCCATTCCCGTGTTTTTTAACAAAAAAGGAAAGAAAGGAAAAGAAGCAGAACACTAATGTGCGTAAAATATGCCTTTTGAAATGGTCGTTTTGAAATATGGACGTCCTTTGAATTTTTTGGTCGATATGTGACCCCAGGATATGTTTTCAGGGCAGGTGTCATTTACAGGCCTGCAATGATTTTGAATATCAACTGACCATTATTGCTGGGATTAAAGCTGCTGTTGTGTGAAACGGCCACAAGGTGGCAGCAGTTCACCCTTACCAAATCTGGTTACTAGGGCAAGAGAGCCTCAGTGGAAGTGGTGTTCTAGATTGGAATTTAGAATGGAATGTGCCAGGAGAAAGCCCCTCACGTTTGTCTCACTACTTCTTGTTCGTGTTTTTAATTTAATTTTTTATTTTTTATTACAGCAAGTTTGATTACAGTGTTTGGCTTGTTGTAGGTGTGGAAGATGTGGTTCTTTTACACATATACAAATGACTGTTCTTCCTGGGATCCTTTTCCCATGTACGTTATGACAGAATGTTGAGTAGTCCTCTCTTGGTATTCTGTAGGTCTTTGGTGATTATATATGGCACCTGTGTTTGTATATGTCTGTTAACCCCGATATCGTAATGAAACCAATCCTCACACCTTTCCATTGGTGAACCATAAGTTTGTTTAATGAATCTGTGATTGCCCTTCTCCGTGGAAATATCTGCCTTGGTATCCATTTTTAGGTAACACCTATAAGTGATATGATATGTGTCTTTCACTTTCTGACTTACTACAAGTCACGTGATTACTTCTAGACTCATCTACGGTGATGCAAATGGCATTGTGTCCTTTTTTCCCTCGGCTTCTCTTCTGCCTTAGCGGGGTCCATTTTCAACAATGTGATTCCCTGAGGTTTGTGGATTAGCTGACCTGGGCAGCCTTACCCTGCCGGCCCGCCCTCCCCAGGTGTGCCTCGTTGAGGTCAATATAAACAGCGCTCCAGGCAGCAATAGCCCCTGAAGCTGTGCCTGCCTCCATATTCTCTGGCCCGTCAGCAGTCTCGGGGCTGTGCTGGTGGGAGGGTGTGAGGGGCCACAGCTTTGTGGGTGGCCCGGTGTGAGTGGGGTTCTGCTGGCCTTTCTGCAGGAGTTGCCAGGCTGCCGCCTGTAAAGAAGAGGATGTGTCACCCATACCTTCCGCTGGAATTTCTCTCCGGACAGAGGTGAGGAAGGAAAAAAGCAGTGGGGGCCGGGACAGGAGGGGTATCTCAGGCAGGGCAATGGAAAGCTTCTGGAAGAGCGCCCGGGGCCAGGACCACCCTGGCTGGCCTGCAGGCACCAAGTTGGCCTGCGTGCTGTCGCTTGTGTGGCTCCACGGTCCTTCCTCTAGGCTTTCAAGCCCTTGTACATATTGAGGTGTTTTACCTGGAAAGGGTGGGAACAGTTCAGCAGCAGCTGGCCTGGGGCTCAGCTCACGTTTACTCACAGATGCCTCGGCACGGTCCCCCAGCTTTGCAATGAGGACGCTCCTTGCGTGGGGGGTGGGTTGCTGGCTGTATGGGAGATGGTTCCCCACCTCTGACCAATTTCAGAATTGTTTACTGCTGGAGCAAGTGCCGTGATAGGGATTTCCTCTGTATAACTCGTGGGTTCACTTTTTTTTTCTTTTATGGTTCAAGTTAGATTTTATTCCTCTTTTATGTATTTATAAATATAAGCATGGAAATAATTCATTCCTATAAATACATCTGTGTGACGGGAAGATTTTTTTCTGTTTTATTTTTAAATTTTATTTTTTAAAATTTTGAAATTTAATTTTATTTATGTTTTTATACAGCACTTTATTATTAGTTATGTATTTTATGCATATACATGTATACAGGTCAATCCCAATCTCCCAACTCATCCCACCACCACCACCCCATGGCTTCCCACACTTGGTGTCCATACGTGTGTTCTCTACCTCTGTGTCTCTATTTCTTCCCTGCAAACCAGTTCATCTGTACCATTTTTTAGGTTCCACATATATGCATTAATATACAATATTTCTTTTCCTCTTTCTGACTTACTTCACTCTGTATGACAGTCTCTCGATCCATCGATGTCTCTACAAATGACCCAGTTTCATTCCTTTTTATGGCCGAGTAATATTCCATTTTATATATGTACCACATCTTTATCCATTCATCTGTCTGTGGGCATTTAGGTTGCTTCCATTACCTGGCTATTGTAAATAGTGCTGCAACGAACATTGTGGTGAATGTGCCTTTTTGAAATACGGTTTTCTCTGGTATATGCCCAGAAGTGGGATTGCTGGATCAGATGGTAATTCTATTTCTAGTTTTTTTAAGGAAAATCCATACTGTTCTCCATAGTGACTGTATCAATTTACATTCCCACCAATAGTGGAAGAGGGCTCCTTTTGTCCACACCCTCCCCAGAATTGGCTGTTTGTAGATTTTCTGATGATGCCGATTCTAACAGGTGTGAGGTGATACCTCATTGTAGTTTTGATTTGCATTTCTCTAATAATTAGTGCTGTTGAGCAGCTTTTCATGTGCGTCTTGGCCATCTCTGTGTCTCCTTTGAAGAAACGTCTCTTTAGATCTTCTGCCCATTTTTTTGGGTTGTTTGTTTTTTTAATATTAAGCTGCATGAGCTGTTTATATATATTGGAGATTAAACCTCTGTCCATTGATTCGTCTGCAACGATTTTCGCCCATTCTGAGGGATGCCTTTTTCCATTCCCGTGTTTTTTAACAAAAAAGGAAAGAAAGGAAAAGAAGCAGAACACTAATGTGCGTAAAATATGCCTTTTGAAATGGTCGTTTTGAAATATGGACGTCCTTTGAATTTTTTGGTCGATATGTGACCCCAGGATATGTTTTCAGGGCAGGTGTCATTTACAGGCCTGCAATGATTTTGAATATCAACTGACCATTATTGCTGGGATTAAAGCTGCTGTTGTGTGAAACGGCCACAAGGTGGCAGCAGTTCACCCTTACCAAATCTGGTTACTAGGGCAAGAGAGCCTCAGTGGAAGTGGTGTTCTAGATTGGAATTTAGAATGGAATGTGCCAGGAGAAAGCCCCTCACGTTTGTCTCACTACTTCTTGTTCGTGTTTTTAATTTAATTTTTTATTTTTTATTACAGCAAGTTTGATTACAGTGTTTGGCTTGTTGTAGGTGTGGAAGATGTGGTTCTTTTACACATATACAAATGACTGTTCTTCCTGGGATCCTTTTCCCATGTACGTTATGACAGAATGTTGAGTAGTCCTCTCTTGGTATTCTGTAGGTCTTTGGTGATTATATATGGCACCTGTGTTTGTATATGTCTGTTAACCCCGATATCGTAATGAAACCAATCCTCACACCTTTCCATTGGTGAACCATAAGTTTGTTTAATGAATCTGTGATTGCCCTTCTCCGTGGAAATATCTGCCTTGGTATCCATTTTTAGGTAACACCTATAAGTGATATGATATGTGTCTTTCACTTTCTGACTTACTACAAGTCACGTGATTACTTCTAGACTCATCTACGGTGATGCAAATGGCATTGTGTCCTTTTTTCCCTCGGCTTCTCTTCTGCCTTAGCGGGGTCCATTTTCAACAATGTGATTCCCTGAGGTTTGTGGATTAGCTGACCTGGGCAGCCTTACCCTGCCGGCCCGCCCTCCCCAGGTGTGCCTCGTTGAGGTCAATATAAACAGCGCTCCAGGCAGCAATAGCCCCTGAAGCTGTGCCTGCCTCCATATTCTCTGGCCCGTCAGCAGTCTCGGGGCTGTGCTGGTGGGAGGGTGTGAGGGGCCACAGCTTTGTGGGTGGCCCGGTGTGAGTGGGGTTCTGCTGGCCTTTCTGCAGGAGTTGCCAGGCTGCCGCCTGTAAAGAAGAGGATGTGTCACCCATACCTTCCGCTGGAATTTCTCTCCGGACAGAGGTGAGGAAGGAAAAAAGCAGTGGGGGCCGGGACAGGAGGGGTATCTCAGGCAGGGCAATGGAAAGCTTCTGGAAGAGCGCCCGGGGCCAGGACCACCCTGGCTGGCCTGCAGGCACCAAGTTGGCCTGCGTGCTGTCGCTTGTGTGGCTCCACGGTCCTTCCTCTAGGCTTTCAAGCCCTTGTACATATTGAGGTGTTTTACCTGGAAAGGGTGGGAACAGTTCAGCAGCAGCTGGCCTGGGGCTCAGCTCACGTTTACTCACAGATGCCTCGGCACGGTCCCCCAGCTTTGCAATGAGGACGCTCCTTGCGTGGGGGGTGGGTTGCTGGCTGTATGGGAGATGGTTCCCCACCTCTGACCAATTTCAGAATTGTTTACTGCTGGAGCAAGTGCCGTGATAGGGATTTCCTCTGTATAACTCGTGGGTTCACTTTTTTTTTCTTTTATGGTTCAAGTTAGATTTTATTCCTCTTTTATGTATTTATAAATATAAGCATGGAAATAATTCATTTCTATAAATACATCTGTGTGACGGGAAGATTTTTTTCTGTTTTATTTTTAAATTTTATTTTTTAAAATTTTGAAATTTAATTTTATTTATGTTTTTATACAGCACTTTATTATTAGTTATGTATTTTATGCATATACATGTATACAGGTCAATCCCAATCTCCCAACTCATCCCACCACCACCACCCCATGGCTTCCCACACTTGGTGTCCATACGTGTGTTCTCTACCTCTGTGTCTCTATTTCTTCCCTGCAAACCAGTTCATCTGTACCATTTTTTAGGTTCCACATATATGCATTAATATACAATATTTCTTTTCCTCTTTCTGACTTACTTCACTCTGTATGACAGTCTCTCGATCCATCGATGTCTCTACAAATGACCCAGTTTCATTCCTTTTTATGGCCGAGTAATATTCCATTTTATATATGTACCACATCTTTATCCATTCATCTGTCTGTGGGCATTTAGGTTGCTTCCATTACCTGGCTATTGTAAATAGTGCTGCAACGAACATTGTGGTGAATGTGCCTTTTTGAAATACGGTTTTCTCTGGTATATGCCCAGAAGTGGGATTGCTGGATCAGATGGTAATTCTATTTCTAGTTTTTTTAAGGAAAATCCATACTGTTCTCCATAGTGACTGTATCAATTTACATTCCCACCAATAGTGGAAGAGGGCTCCTTTTGTCCACACCCTCCCCAGAATTGGCTGTTTGTAGATTTTCTGATGATGCCGATTCTAACAGGTGTGAGGTGATACCTCATTGTAGTTTTGATTTGCATTTCTCTAATAATTAGTGCTGTTGAGCAGCTTTTCATGTGCGTCTTGGCCATCTCTGTGTCTCCTTTGAAGAAACGTCTCTTTAGATCTTCTGCCCATTTTTTTGGGTTGTTTGTTTTTTTAATATTAAGCTGCATGAGCTGTTTATATATATTGGAGATTAAACCTCTGTCCATTGATTCGTCTGCAACGATTTTCGCCCATTCTGAGGGATGCCTTTTTCCATTCCCGTGTTTTTTAACAAAAAAGGAAAGAAAGGAAAAGAAGCAGAACACTAATGTGCGTAAAATATGCCTTTTGAAATGGTCGTTTTGAAATATGGACGTCCTTTGAATTTTTTGGTCGATATGTGACCCCAGGATATGTTTTCAGGGCAGGTGTCATTTACAGGCCTGCAATGATTTTGAATATCAACTGACCATTATTGCTGGGATTAAAGCTGCTGTTGTGTGAAACGGCCACAAGGTGGCAGCAGTTCACCCTTACCAAATCTGGTTACTAGGGCAAGAGAGCCTCAGTGGAAGTGGTGTTCTAGATTGGAATTTAGAATGGAATGTGCCAGGAGAAAGCCCCTCACGTTTGTCTCACTACTTCTTGTTCGTGTTTTTAATTTAATTTTTTATTTTTTATTACAGCAAGTTTGATTACAGTGTTTGGCTTGTTGTAGGTGTGGAAGATGTGGTTCTTTTACACATATACAAATGACTGTTCTTCCTGGGATCCTTTTCCCATGTACGTTATGACAGAATGTTGAGTAGTCCTCTCTTGGTATTCTGTAGGTCTTTGGTGATTATATATGGCACCTGTGTTTGTATATGTCTGTTAACCCCGATATCGTAATGAAACCAATCCTCACACCTTTCCATTGGTGAACCATAAGTTTGTTTAATGAATCTGTGATTGCCCTTCTCCGTGGAAATATCTGCCTTGGTATCCATTTTTAGGTAACACCTATAAGTGATATGATATGTGTCTTTCACTTTCTGACTTACTACAAGTCACGTGATTACTTCTAGACTCATCTACGGTGATGCAAATGGCATTGTGTCCTTTTTTCCCTCGGCTTCTCTTCTGCCTTAGCGGGGTCCATTTTCAACAATGTGATTCCCTGAGGTTTGTGGATTAGCTGACCTGGGCAGCCTTACCCTGCCGGCCCGCCCTCCACAGGTGTGCCTCGTTGAGGTCAATATAAACAGCGCTCCAGGCAGCAATAGCCCCTGAAGCTGTGCCTGCCTCCATATTCTCTGGCCCGTCAGCAGTCTCGGGGCTGTGCTGGTGGGAGGGTGTGAGGGGCCACAGATTTGTGGGTGGCCCGGTGTGAGTGGGGTTCTGCTGGCCTTTCTGCAGGAGTTGCCAGGCTGCCGCCTGTAAAGAAGAGGATGTGTCACCCATACCTTCCGCTGGAATTTCTCTCTGGACGGAGGTGAGGAAGGAAAAAAGCAGTGGGGGCCGGGACAGGAGGGGTATCTCAGGCAGGGCAATGGAAAGCTTCTGGAAGAGCGCCCGGGGCCAGGACCACCCTGGCTGGCCTGCAGGCACCAAGTTGGCCTGCGTGCTGTCGCTTGTGTGGCTCCACGGTCCTTCCTCTAGGCTTTCAAGCCCTTGTACATATTGAGGTGTTTTACCTGGAAAGGGTGGGAACAGTTCAGCAGCAGCTGGCCTGGGGCTCAGCTCACGTTTACTCACAGATGCCTCGGCACGGTCCCCCAGCTTTGCAATGAGGATGCTCCTTGCGTGGGGGGTGGGTTGCTGGCTGTATGGGAGATGGTTCCCCACCTCTGACCAATTTCAGAATTGTTTACTGCTGGAGCAAGTGCCGTGATAGGGATTTCCTCTGTATAACTCGTGGGTTCACTTTTTTTTTCTTTTATGGTTCAAGTTAGATTTTATTCCTCTTTTATGTATTTATAAATATAAGCATGGAAATAATTCATTCCTATAAATACATCTGTGTGACGGGAAGAATTTTTTCTGTTTTATTTTTAAATTTTATTTTTTAAAATTTTGAAATTCAATTTTATTTATGTTTTTATACAGCAGGTTATTATTAGTTATGTATTTTATGCATATACATGTATACAGGTCAATCCCAATCTCCCAACTCATCCCACCACCACCACCCCATGGCTTCCCACACTTGGTGTCCATACGTTTGTTCTCTACCTCTGTGTCTCTATTTCTTCCCTGCAAACCAGTTCATCTGTACCATTTTTTTAGGTTCCACATATATGCATTAATATACAATATTTGTTTTCCTCTTTCTGACTTACTTCACTCTGTATGACAGTCTCTCGATCCATCGATGTCTCTACGAATGACCCAGTTTCATTCCTTTTTATGGCCGAGTAATATTCCATTTTATATATGTACCACATCTTTATCCATTCATCTGTCTGTGGGCATTTAGGTTGCTTCCATTACCTGGCTATTGTAAATAGTGCTGCAACGAACATTGTGGTGAATGTGCCTTTTTGAAATACGGTTTTCTCTGGTATATGCCCAGAAGTGGGATTGCTGGATCAGATGGTAATTCTATTTCTAGTTTTTTTAAGGAAACTCCATACTGTTCTCCATAGTGACTGTATCAATTTACATTCCCACCAAAAGTGGAAGAGGGATCCTTTTGTCCACACCCTCCCCAGAATTGGTTGTTTGTAGATTTTCTGATGATGCCGATTCTAACAGGTGTGAGGTGATACCTCATTGTAGTTTTGATTTGCATTTCTCTAATAATTAGTGTTGTTGAGCAGCTTTTCATGTGCTTCTTGGCCATCTCTGTGTCTCCTTTGAAGAAACGTCTCTTTAGATCTTCTGCCCATTTTTATTTTGGGTTGTTTGTTTTTTTAATATTAAGCTACATGAGCTGTTTATATATATTGGAGTTTAAACCACTGTCCATTGATTCGTCTGCAACGATTTTCGCCCATTCTGAGGGATGCCTTTTTCCATTCCCGTGTTTTTTAACAAAAAAGGAAAGAAAGGAAAAGAAGCAGAACACTAATGTCCGTAAAATATGCCTTTTGAAACGGTCGTTTTGAAATATGGGCGTCCTTTGAATTTTTTGGTCAATATGTGACCCCAGGATTTGTTTTCAGGGCAGGTGTCATTTACAGGCCTGCAATGATTTTGAATATCAACTGACCATTAGCATTGGGATTAAAGCTGCTGTTGTGTGAAACGGCCACAAGGTGGCAGCAGTTCACCCTTACCAAATCTGGTTACTAGGGCAAGAGAGCCTCAGTGGAAGTGGTGTTCTAGATTGGAGTTTAGAATGGAATGTGCCAGGAGAAAGCCCCTCACGTTTGTCTCACTACTTCTTGTTCGTGTTTTTAATTTAATTTTTTTATTTTTTATTACAGCAAGTTTGATTACAATGTTTGGCTTGTTGTAGGTGTGGAAGATGTGGTTCTTTTACACATATACAGATGTCTGTTCTTCCTGGGATCGTTTTCCCATGTACGTTATGACAGAATGTTGAGTAGTCGTCTCTTGGTATTCTGTAGGTCTTTGGTGATTATATATGTCACCTGTGTTTGTATATGTCTGTTAACCCCGATATCGTAATGAAACCAATCCTCACACCTTTCCATTGGTGAACCATAAGTTTGTTTAATGAATCTGTGATTGCCCTTCTCCGTGGAAATATCTGCCCTGGTATCCATTTTTAGGTACCACCTATAAGTGATATGATATGATATGTGTCTTTCACTTTCTGACTTACTACAAGTCACGTGATTACTTCTAGACTCATCTACGGTGCTGCAAATGGCATTGTGTCCTTTTTTCCCTTGGCTTCTCTTCTGCCTTAGCGGGGTCCATTTTCAACAATATGATTCCCTGAGGGTTGTGGATTAGATGACCTGGGCAGCCTTACCCTGCCGGCCCGCCCTCCCCAGGTGTGCCTCGTTGAGGTCAATATAAACAGCGCTCCAGGCAGCAATAGCCCCTGCAGCTGTGCCTGACTCCATATTCTCTGCCCCATCAGCAGTCTCGGGGCTGTGCTGGTGGGAGGGAGTGAGGGGCCACAGCTTTGTGGGTGGCCCGGTGTGAGTGGGGTTCTGCTGGCCTTTCTGCAGGAGTTGCCAGGCTGCCGCCTGTAAAGAAGAGGTTTTGTCACCCATACTTTCGGCTGGAATTTCTCTCCGGACAGAGGTGAGGATGGAAAAAAGCAGTGGGGGCCGGGACAGGATGGGTATCACAGGCAGGGCAATGGAAAGCTTCTGGAAGAGCGCCCGGGGCCAGGACCACCCTGGCTGGCCTGCAGGCACCAAGTTGGCCTGCGTGCTGTCGCTGGTGTGGCACCACGGTCCTTCCTCTAGGCTTTCAAGCCCTTGTACATATTCAGGTGTTTTACCTGGAAAGGGTGGGAACAGTTCAGCAGCAGCTGGCCTGGGGCTCAGCTCACGTATACTCACAGATGCCTCGGCACGGTCCCCCAGCTTTGCAATGAGGACGCTCCTTGCGTGGGGGGTGGGTTGCTGGCTGTATGGGAGATGGTTCCCCACCTCTGACCAATTTCAGAATTGTTTACCGCTGGAGCAAGTGCCGTGATAGGGTTTTCCTCTGTATAACTCGTGAGTTCACTTTTTTTTTCTTTTATGGTTCAAGTTAGATTTTATTCCTCTTTTATGTATTTATAAATATAAGCATGGAAATAATTCATTCCTATAAATACATCTGTGTGACGGGAAGAATTTTTTCTGTTTTATTTTTAAATTTTATTTTTTAAAATTTTGAAATTTAATTTTATTTATGTTTTTATACAGCAGGTTATTATTAGTTATGTATTTTATGCATATACATGTATACAGGTCAATCCCAATCTCCCAACTCATCCCACCACCACCACCCCATGGCTTCCCACACTTGGTGTCCATACGTTTGTTCTCTGCCTCTGTGTCTCTATTTCTTCCCAGCAAACCAGTTCATCTGTACCATTTTTATAGGTTCCACATATATGCATTAATATACAATATTTGTTTTCCTCTTTCTGACTTACTTCACTCTGTATGACAGTCTCTCGATCCATCGATGTCTCTACCAATGACCCAGTTTCATTCCTTTTTATGGCCGAGTAATATTCCATTTTATATATGTACCACATCTTTATCCATTCATCTGTCTGTGGGCATTTAGGTTGCTTCCATTACCTGGCTATTGTAAATAGTGCTGCAACGAACATTGTGGTGAATGTGCCTTTTTGAAATACGGTTTTCTCTGGTTTATGCCCAGAATTGGGATTGCTGGATCAGATGGTAATTCTATTTCTAGTTTTTTTTAAGGAAACTCCATACTGTTCTCCATAGTGACTGTATCAATTTACATTCCCACCAAAAGTGGAAGAGGGATCCTTTTGTCCACACCCTCCCCAGAATTGGTTGTTTGTAGATTTTCTGATGATGCCGATTCTAACAGGTGTGAGGTGAAACCTCATTGTAGTTTTGATTTGCATTTCTCTAATAATTAGTGCTGTTGAGCAGCTTTTCATGTGCGTCTTGGCCATCTCTGTGTCTCCTTTGAAGAAACGTCTCTTTAGATCTTCTGCCCATTTTTATTTTGGGTTGTTTGTTTTTTTAATATTAAGCTACATGAGCTGTTTATATATATTGGAGTTTAAACCTCTGTCCATTGATTCGTCTGCAACGATTTTCGCCCATTCTGAGGGATGCCTTTTTCCATTCTCGTGTTTTTTAACAAAAAAGGAAAGAAAGGAAAAGAAGCAGAACACTACTGTCCGTAAAATATGCCTTTTGAAACGGTCGTTTTGAAATATGGACGTCCTTTGAATTTTTTGGTCAATATGTGACCCCAGGATTTGTTTTCAGGGCAGGTGTCATTTACAGGCCTGCAATGATTTTGAATATCAACTGACCATTAGCATTGGGATTAAAGCTGCTGTTGTGTGAAACGGCCACAAGGTGGCAGCAGTTCACCCTTACCAAATCTGGTTACTAGGGCAAGAGAGCCTCAGTGGAAGTGGTGTTCTAGATTGGAGTTTAGAATGGAATGTGCCAGGAGAAAGCCCCTCACGTTTGTCTCACTACTTCTTGTTCGTGTTTTTAATTTAATTTTTTTATTTTTTATTACAGCAAGTTTGATTACAATGTTTGGCTTGTTGTAGGTGTGGAAGATGTGGTTCTTTTACACATATACAGATGTCTGTTCTTCCTGGGATCGTTTTCCCATGTACGTTATGACAGAATGTTGAGTAGTCCTCTCTTGGTATTCTGTAGGTCTTTGGTGATTATATATGTCACCTGTGTTTGTATATGTCTGTTAACCCCGATATCGTAATGAAACCAATCCTCACACCTTTCCATTGGTGAACCATAAGTTTGTTTAATGAATCTGTGATTGCCCTTCTCCTTGGAAATATCTGCCCTGGTATCCATTTTTAGGTACCACCTATAAGTGATATGATATGATATGTGTCTTTCACTTTCTGACTTACTACAAGTCACGTGATTACTTCTAGACTCATCTACGGTGCTGCAAATGGCATTGTGTCCTTTTTTCCCTTGGCTTCTCTTCTGCCTTAGCGGGGTCCATTTTCAACAATATGATTCCCTGAGGGTTGTGGATTAGCTGACCTGGGCAGCCTTACCCTGCCGGCCCGCCCTCCCCAGGTGTGCCTCGTTGAGGTCAATATAAAGAGCGCTCCAGGCAGCAATAGCCCCTGCAGCTGTGCCTGACTCCATATTCTCTGCCCCATCAGCAGTTTCGGGGCTGTGCTGGTGGGAGGGAGTGAGGGGCCACAGCTTTGTGGGTGGCCCGGTGTGAGTGGGGTTCTGCTGGCCTTTCTGCAGGAGTTGCCAGGCTGCCGCCTGTAAAGAAGAGGTTTTGTCACCCATACTTTCCGCTGGAATTTCTCTCCGGACAGAGGTGAGGATGGAAAAAAGCAGTGGGGGCCGGGACAGGATGGGTATCACAGGCAGGGCAATGGAAAGCTTCTGGAAGAGCGCCCGGGGCCAGGACCACCCTGGCTGGCCTGCAGGCACCAAGTTGGCCTGCGTGCTGTCGCTGGTGTGGCACCACGGTCCTTCCTCTAGGCTTTCAAGCCCTTGTACATATTCAGGTGTTTTACCTGGAAAGGGTGGGAACAGTTCAGCAGCAGCTGGCCTGGGGCTCAGCTCACGTTTACTCACAGATGCCTCGGCACGGTCCCCCAGCTTTGCAATGAGGACGCTCCTTGCGTGGGGGGTGGGTTGCTGGCTGTATGGGAGATGGTTCCCCACCTCTGACCAATTTCAGAATTGTTTACCGCTGGAGCAAGTGCCGTGATAGGGTTTTCCTCTGTATAACTCGTGGGTTCACTTTTTTTTTCTTTTATGGTTCAAGTTAGATTTTATTCCTCTTTTATGTATTTATAAATATAAGCATGGAAATAATTCATTCCTATAAATACATCTGTGTGACGGGAAGAATTTTTTCTGTTTTATTTTTAAATTTTATTTTTTAAAATTTTGAAATTTAATTTTATTTATGTTTTTATACAGCAGGTTATTATTAGTTATGTATTTTATGCATATACATGTATACAGGTCAATCCCAATCTCCCAACTCATCCCACCACCACCACCCCATGGCTTCCCACACTTGGTGTCCATACGTTTGTTCTCTACCTCTGTGTCTCTATTTCTTCCCAGCAAACCAGTTCATCTGTACCATTTTTATAGGTTCCACATATATGCATTAATATACAATATTTGTTTTCCTCTTTCTGACTTACTTCACTCTGTATGACAGTCTCTCGATCCATCGATGTCTCTACAAATGACCCAGTTTCATTCCTTTTTATGGCCGAGTAATATTCCATTTTATATATGTACCACATCTTTATCCATTCATCTGTCTGTGGGCATTTAGGTTGCTTCCATTACCTGGCTATTGTAAATAGTGCTGCAACGAACATTGTGGTGAATGTGCCTTTTTGAAATACGGTTTTCTCTGGTATATGCCCAGAAGTGGGATTGCTGGATCAGATGGTAATTCTATTTCTAGTTTTTTTAAGGAAACTCCATACTGTTCTCCATAGTGACTGTATCAATTTACATTCCCACCAAAAGTGGAAGAGGGATCCTTTTGTCCACACCCTCCCCAGAATTGGTTGTTTGTAGATTTTCTGATGATGCCGATTCTAACAGGTGTGAGGTGAAACCTCATTGTAGTTTTGATTTGCATTTCTCTAATAATTAGTGCTGTTGAGCAGCTTTTCATGTGCGTCTTGGCCATCTCTGTGTCTCCTTTGAAGAAACGTCTCTTTAGATCTTCTGCCCATTTTTATTTTGGGTTGTTTGTTTTTTTAATATTAAGCTACATGAGCTGTTTATATATATTGGAGTTTAAACCTCTGTCCATTGATTCGTCTGCAACGATTTTCGCCCATTCTGAGGGATGCCTTTTTCCATTCTCGTGTTTTTTAACAAAAAAGGAAAGAAAGGAAAAGAAGCAGAACACTAATGTCTGTAAAATATGCCTTTTGAAACGGTCGTTTTGAAATATGGACGTCCTTTGAATTTTTTGGTCAATATGTGACCCCAGGATTTGTTTTCAGGGCAGGTGTCATTTACAGGCCTGCAATGATTTTGAATATCAACTGACCATTAGCATTGGGATTAAAGCTGCTGTTGTGTGAAACGGCCACAAGGTGGCAGCAGTTCACCCTTACCAAATCTGGTTACTAGGGCAAGAGAGCCTCAGTGGAAGTGGTGTTCTAGATTGGAGTTTAGAATGGAATGTGCCAGGAGAAAGCCCCTCACGTTTGTCTCACTACTTCTTGTTCGTGTTTTTAATTTAATTTTTTTATTTTTTATTACAGCAAGTTTGATTACAATGTTTGGCTTGTTGTAGGTGTGGAAGATGTGGTTCTTTTACACATATACAGATGTCTGTTCTTCCTGGGATCGTTTTCCCATGTACGTTATGACAGAATGTTGAGTAGTCCTCTCTTGGTATTCTGTAGGTCTTTGGTGATTATATATGTCACCTGTGTTTGTATATGTCTGTTAACCCCGATATCGTAATGAAACCAATCCTCACACCTTTCCATTGGTGAACCATAAGTTTGTTTAATGAATCTGTGATTGCCCTTCTCCTTGGAAATATCTGCCCTGGTATCCATTTTTAGGTACCACCTATAAGTGATATGATATGATATGTGTCTTTCACTTTCTGACTTACTACAAGTCACGTGATTACTTCTAGACTCATCTACGGTGCTGCAAATGGCATTGTGTCCTTTTTTCCCTTGGCTTCTCTTCTGCCTTAGCGGGGTCCATTTTCAACAATATGATTCCCTGAGGGTTGTGGATTAGCTGACCTGGGCAGCCTTACCCTGCCGGCCCGCCCTCCCCAGGTGTGCCTCGTTGAGGTCAATATAAAGAGCGCTCCAGGCAGCAATAGCCCCTGCAGCTGTGCCTGACTCCATATTCTCTGCCCCATCAGCAGTTTCGGGGCTGTGCTGGTGGGAGGGAGTGAGGGGCCACAGCTTTGTGGGTGGCCCGGTGTGAGTGGGGTTCTGCTGGCCTTTCTGCAGGAGTTGCCAGGCTGCCGCCTGTAAAGAAGAGGTTTTGTCACCCATACTTTCCGCTGGAATTTCTCTCCGGACAGAGGTGAGGATGGAAAAAAGCAGTGGGGGCCGGGACAGGATGGGTATCACAGGCAGGGCAATGGAAAGCTTCTGGAAGAGCGCCCGGGGCCAGGACCACCCTGGCTGGCCTGCAGGCACCAAGTTGGCCTGCGTGCTGTCGCTGGTGTGGCACCACGGTCCTTCCTCTAGGCTTTCAAGCCCTTGTACATATTCAGGTGTTTTACCTGGAAAGGGTGGGAACAGTTCAGCAGCAGCTGGCCTGGGGCTCAGCTCACGTTTACTCACAGATGCCTCGGCACGGTCCCCCAGCTTTGCAATGAGGACGCTCCTTGCGTGGGGGGTGGGTTGCTGGCTGTATGGGAGATGGTTCCCCACCTCTGACCAATTTCAGAATTGTTTACCGCTGGAGCAAGTGCCGTGATAGGGTTTTCCTCTGTATAACTCGTGGGTTCACTTTTTTTTTCTTTTATGGTTCAAGTTAGATTTTATTCCTCTTTTATGTATTTATAAATATAAGCATGGAAATAATTCATTCCTATAAATACATCTGTGTGACGGGAAGAATTTTTTCTGTTTTATTTTTAAATTTTATTTTTTAAAATTTTGAAATTTAATTTTATTTATGTTTTTATACAGCAGGTTATTATTAGTTATGTATTTTATGCATATACATGTATACAGGTCAATCCCAATCTCCCAACTCATCCCACCACCACCACCCCATGGCTTCCCACACTTGGTGTCCATACGTTTGTTCTCTACCTCTGTGTCTCTATTTCTTCCCAGCAAACCAGTTCATCTGTACCATTTTTATAGGTTCCACATATATGCATTAATATACAATATTTGTTTTCCTCTTTCTGACTTACTTCACTCTGTATGACAGTCTCTCGATCCATCGATGTCTCTACAAATGACCCAGTTTCATTCCTTTTTATGGCCGAGTAATATTCCATTTTATATATGTACCACATCTTTATCCATTCATCTGTCTGTGGGCATTTAGGTTGCTTCCATTACCTGGCTATTGTAAATAGTGCTGCAACGAACATTGTGGTGAATGTGCCTTTTTGAAATACGGTTTTCTCTGGTATATGCCCAGAAGTGGGATTGCTGGATCAGATGGTAATTCTATTTCTAGTTTTTTTAAGGAAACTCCATACTGTTCTCCATAGTGACTGTATCAATTTACATTCCCACCAAAAGTGGAAGAGGGATCCTTTTGTCCACACCCTCCCCAGAATTGGTTGTTTGTAGATTTTCTGATGATGCCGATTCTAACAGGTGTGAGGTGAAACCTCATTGTAGTTTTGATTTGCATTTCTCTAATAATTAGTGCTGTTGAGCAGCTTTTCATGTGCGTCTTGGCCATCTCTGTGTCTCCTTTGAAGAAACGTCTCTTTAGATCTTCTGCCCATTTTTATTTTGGGTTGTTTGTTTTTTTAATATTAAGCTACATGAGCTGTTTATATATATTGGAGTTTAAACCTCTGTCCATTGATTCGTCTGCAACGATTTTCGCCCATTCTGAGGGATGCCTTTTTCCATTCTCGTGTTTTTTAACAAAAAAGGAAAGAAAGGAAAAGAAGCAGAACACTAATGTCTGTAAAATATGCCTTTTGAAACGGTCGTTTTGAAATATGGACGTCCTTTGAATTTTTTGGTCAATATGTGACCCCAGGATTTGTTTTCAGGGCAGGTGTCATTTACAGGCCTGCAATGATTTTGAATATCAACTGACCATTAGCATTGGGATTAAAGCTGCTGTTGTGTGAAACGGCCACAAGGTGGCAGCAGTTCACCCTTACCAAATCTGGTTACTAGGGCAAGAGAGCCTCAGTGGAAGTGGTGTTCTAGATTGGAGTTTAGAATGGAATGTGCCAGGAGAAAGCCCCTCACGTTTGTCTCACTACTTCTTGTTCGTGTTTTTAATTTAATTTTTTTATTTTTTATTACAGCAAGTTTGATTACAATGTTTGGCTTGTTGTAGGTGTGGAAGATGTGGTTCTTTTACACATATACAGATGTCTGTTCTTCCTGGGATCGTTTTCCCATGTACGTTATGACAGAATGTTGAGTAGTCCTCTCTTGGTATTCTGTAGGTCTTTGGTGATTATATATGTCACCTGTGTTTGTATATGTCTGTTAACCCCGATATCGTAATGAAACCAATCCTCACACCTTTCCATTGGTGAACCATAAGTTTGTTTAATGAATCTGTGATTGCCCTTCTCCTTGGAAATATCTGCCCTGGTATCCATTTTTAGGTACCACCTATAAGTGATATGATATGATATGTGTCTTTCACTTTCTGACTTACTACAAGTCACGTGATTACTTCTAGACTCATCTACGGTGCTGCAAATGGCATTGTGTCCTTTTTTCCCTTGGCTTCTCTTCTGCCTTAGCGGGGTCCATTTTCAACAATATGATTCCCTGAGGGTTGTGGATTAGCTGACCTGGGCAGCCTTACCCTGCCGGCCCGCCCTCCCCAGGTGTGCCTCGTTGAGGTCAATATAAAGAGCGCTCCAGGCAGCAATAGCCCCTGCAGCTGTGCCTGACTCCATATTCTCTGCCCCATCAGCAGTTTCGGGGCTGTGCTGGTGGGAGGGAGTGAGGGGCCACAGCTTTGTGGGTGGCCCGGTGTGAGTGGGGTTCTGCTGGCCTTTCTGCAGGAGTTGCCAGGCTGCCGCCTGTAAAGAAGAGGTTTTGTCACCCATACTTTCCGCTGGAATTTCTCTCCGGACAGAGGTGAGGATGGAAAAAAGCAGTGGGGGCCGGGACAGGATGGGTATCACAGGCAGGGCAATGGAAAGCTTCTGGAAGAGCGCCCGGGGCCAGGACCACCCTGGCTGGCCTGCAGGCACCAAGTTGGCCTGCGTGCTGTCGCTGGTGTGGCACCACGGTCCTTCCTCTAGGCTTTCAAGCCCTTGTACATATTCAGGTGTTTTACCTGGAAAGGGTGGGAACAGTTCAGCAGCAGCTGGCCTGGGGCTCAGCTCACGTTTACTCACAGATGCCTCGGCACGGTCCCCCAGCTTTGCAATGAGGACGCTCCTTGCGTGGGGGGTGGGTTGCTGGCTGTATGGGAGATGGTTCCCCACCTCTGACCAATTTCAGAATTGTTTACCGCTGGAGCAAGTGCCGTGATAGGGTTTTCCTCTGTATAACTCGTGGGTTCACTTTTTTTTTCTTTTATGGTTCAAGTTAGATTTTATTCCTCTTTTATGTATTTATAAATATAAGCATGGAAATAATTCATTCCTATAAATACATCTGTGTGACGGGAAGAATTTTTTCTGTTTTATTTTTAAATTTTATTTTTTAAAATTTTGAAATTTAATTTTATTTATGTTTTTATACAGCAGGTTATTATTAGTTATGTATTTTATGCATATACATGTATACAGGTCAATCCCAATCTCCCAACTCATCCCACCACCACCACCCCATGGCTTCCCACACTTGGTGTCCATACGTTTGTTCTCTACCTCTGTGTCTCTATTTCTTCCCAGCAAACCAGTTCATCTGTACCATTTTTATAGGTTCCACATATATGCATTAATATACAATATTTGTTTTCCTCTTTCTGACTTACTTCACTCTGTATGACAGTCTCTCGATCCATCGATGTCTCTACAAATGACCCAGTTTCATTCCTTTTTATGGCCGAGTAATATTCCATTTTATATATGTACCACATCTTTATCCATTCATCTGTCTGTGGGCATTTAGGTTGCTTCCATTACCTGGCTATTGTAAATAGTGCTGCAACGAACATTGTGGTGAATGTGCCTTTTTGAAATACGGTTTTCTCTGGTATATGCCCAGAAGTGGGATTGCTGGATCAGATGGTAATTCTATTTCTAGTTTTTTTAAGGAAACTCCATACTGTTCTCCATAGTGACTGTATCAATTTACATTCCCACCAAAAGTGGAAGAGGGATCCTTTTGTCCACACCCTCCCCAGAATTGGTTGTTTGTAGATTTTCTGATGATGCCGATTCTAACAGGTGTGAGGTGAAACCTCATTGTAGTTTTGATTTGCATTTCTCTAATAATTAGTGCTGTTGAGCAGCTTTTCATGTGCGTCTTGGCCATCTCTGTGTCTCCTTTGAAGAAACGTCTCTTTAGATCTTCTGCCCATTTTTATTTTGGGTTGTTTGTTTTTTTAATATTAAGCTACATGAGCTGTTTATATATATTGGAGTTTAAACCTCTGTCCATTGATTCGTCTGCAACGATTTTCGCCCATTCTGAGGGATGCCTTTTTCCATTCTCGTGTTTTTTAACAAAAAAGGAAAGAAAGGAAAAGAAGCAGAACACTAATGTCTGTAAAATATGCCTTTTGAAACGGTCGTTTTGAAATATGGACGTCCTTTGAATTTTTTGGTCAATATGTGACCCCAGGATTTGTTTTCAGGGCAGGTGTCATTTACAGGCCTGCAATGATTTTGAATATCAACTGACCATTAGCATTGGGATTAAAGCTGCTGTTGTGTGAAACGGCCACAAGGTGGCAGCAGTTCACCCTTACCAAATCTGGTTACTAGGGCAAGAGAGCCTCAGTGGAAGTGGTGTTCTAGATTGGAGTTTAGAATGGAATGTGCCAGGAGAAAGCCCCTCACGTTTGTCTCACTACTTCTTGTTCGTGTTTTTAATTTAATTTTTTTATTTTTTATTACAGCAAGTTTGATTACAATGTTTGGCTTCTTGTAGGTGTGGAAGATGTGGTTCTTTTACACATATACAGATGTCTGTTCTTCCTGGGATCGTTTTCCCATGTACGTTATGACAGAATGTTGAGTAGTCGTCTCTTGGTATTCTGTAGGTCTTTGGTGATTATATATGTCACCTGTGTTTGTATATGTCTGTTAACCCCGATATCGTAATGAAACCAATCCTCACACCTTTCCATTGGTGAACCATAAGTTTGTTTAATGAATCTGTGATTGCCCTTCTCCTTGGAAATATCTGCCCTGGTATCCATTTTTAGGTAACACCTATAAGTGATATGATATGATATGTGTCTTTCACTTTCTGACTTACTACAAGTCACGTGATTACTTCTAGACTCATCTACGGTGCTGCAAATGGCATTGTGTCCTTTTTTCCCTTGGCTTCTCTTCTGCCTTAGCGGGGTCCATTTTCAACAATATGATTCCCTGAGGGTTGTGGATTAGCTGACCTGGGCAGCCTTACCCTGCCGGCCCGCCCTCCCCAGGTGTGCCTCGTTGAGGTCAATATAAACAGCGCTCCAGGCAGCAATAGCCCCTGCAGCTGTGCCTGACTCCATATTCTCTGCCCCATCAGGAGTCTCGGGGCTGTGCTGGTGGGAGGGAGTGAGGGGCCACAGCTTTGTGGGTGGCCCGGTGTGAGTGGGGTTCTGCTGGCCTTTCTGCAGGAGTTGCCAGGCTGCCGCCTGTAAAGAAGAGGTTTTGTCACCCATACTTTCGGCTGGAATTTCTCTCCGGACAGAGGTGAGGATGGAAAAAAGCAGTGGGGGCCGGGACAGGATGGGTATCACAGGCAGGGCAATGGAAAGCTTCTGGAAGAGCGCCCGGGGCCAGGACCACCCTGGCTGGCCTGCAGGCACCAAGTTGGCCTGCGTGCTGTCGCTGGTGTGGCACCACGGTCCTTCCTCTAGGCTTTCAAGCCCTTGTACATATTCAGGTGTTTTACCTGGAAAGGGTGGGAACAGTTCAGCAGCAGCTGGCCTGGGGCTCAGCTCACGTTTACTCACAGATGCCTCGGCACGGTCCCCCAGCTTTGCAATGAGGACGCTCCTTGCGTGGGGGGTGGGTTGCTGGCTGTATGGGAGATGGTTCCCCACCTCTGACCAATTTCAGAATTGTTTACCGCTGGAGCAAGTGCCGTGATAGGGTTTTCCTCTGTATAACTCGTGGGTTCACTTTTTTTTTCTTTTATGGTTCAAGTTAGATTTTATTCCTCTTTTATGTATTTATAAATATAAGCATGGAAATAATTCATTCCTATAAATACATCTGTGTGACGGGAAGAATTTTTTCTGTTTTATTTTTAAATTTTATTTTTTAAAATTTTGAAATTTAATTTTATTTATGTTTTTATACAGCAGGTTATTATTAGTTATGTATTTTATGCATATACATGTATACAGGTCAATCCCAATCTCCCAACTCATCCCACCACCACCACCCCATGGCTTCCCACACTTGGTGTCCATACGTTTGTTCTCTACCTCTGTGTCTCTATTTCTTCCCAGCAAACCAGTTCATCTGTACCATTTTTATAGGTTCCACATATATGCATTAATATACAATATTTGTTTTCCTCTTTCTGACTTACTTCACTCTGTATGACAGTCTCTCGATCCATCGATGTCTCTACAAATGACCCAGTTTCATTCCTTTTTATGGCCGAGTAATATTCCATTTTATATATGTACCACATCTTTATCCATTCATCTGTCTGTGGGCATTTAGGTTGCTTCCATTACCTGGCTATTGTAAATAGTGCTGCAACGAACATTGTGGTGAATGTGCCTTTTTGAAATACGGTTTTCTCTGGTATATGCCCAGAAGTGGGATTGCTGGATCAGATGGTAATTCTATTTCTAGTTTTTTTAAGGAAACTCCATACTGTTCTCCATAGTGACTGTATCAATTTACATTCCCACCAAAAGTGGAAGAGGGATCCTTTTGTCCACACCCTCCCCAGAATTGGTTGTTTGTAGATTTTCTGATGATGCCGATTCTAACAGGTGTGAGGTGAAACCTCATTGTAGTTTTGATTTGCATTTCTCTAATAATTAGTGCTGTTGAGCAGCTTTTCATGTGCGTCTTGGCCATCTCTGTGTCTCCTTTGAAGAAACGTCTCTTTAGATCTTCTGCCCATTTTTATTTTGGGTTGTTTGTTTTTTTAATATTAAGCTACATGAGCTGTTTATATATATTGGAGTTTAAACCTCTGTCCATTGATTCGTCTGCAACGATTTTCGCCCATTCTGAGGGATGCCTTTTTCCATTCTCGTGTTTTTTAACAAAAAAGGAAAGAAAGGAAAAGAAGCAGAACACTACTGTCCGTAAAATATGCCTTTTGAAACGGTCGTTTTGAAATATGGACGTCCTTTGAATTTTTTGGTCAATATGTGACCCCAGGATTTGTTTTCAGGGCAGGTGTCATTTACAGGCCTGCAATGATTTTGAATATCAACTGACCATTAGCATTGGGATTAAAGCTGCTGTTGTGTGAAACGGCCACAAGGTGGCAGCAGTTCACCCTTACCAAATCTGGTTACTAGGGCAAGAGAGCCTCAGTGGAAGTGGTGTTCTAGATTGGAGTTTAGAATGGAATGTGCCAGGAGAAAGCCCCTCACGTTTGTCTCACTACTTCTTGTTCGTGTTTTTAATTTATTTTTTTTATTTTTTATTACAGCAAGTTTGATTACAATGTTTGGCTTCTTGTAGGTGTGGAAGATGTGGTTCTTTTACACATATACAGATGTCTGTTCTTCCTGGGATCGTTTTCCCATGTACGTTATGACAGAATGTTGAGTAGTCGTCTCTTGGTATTCTGTAGGTCTTTGGTGATTATATATGTCACCTGTGTTTGTATATGTCTGTTAACCCCGATATCGTAATGAAACCAATCCTCACACCTTTCCATTGGTGAACCATAAGTTTGTTTAATGAATCTGTGATTGCCCTTCTCCTTGGAAATATCTGCCCTGGTATCCATTTTTAGGTACCACCTATAAGTGATATGATATGATATGTGTCTTTCACTTTCTGACTTACTACAAGTCACGTGATTACTTCTAGACTCATCTACGGTGCTGCAAATGGCATTGTGTCCTTTTTTCCCTTGGCTTCTCTTCTGCCTTAGCGGGGTCCATTTTCAACAATATGATTCCCTGAGGGTTGTGGATTAGCTGACCTGGGCAGCCTTACCCTGCCGGCCCGCCCTCCCCAGGTGTGCCTCGTTGAGGTCAATATAAAGAGCGCTCCAGGCAGCAATAGCCCCTGCAGCTGTGCCTGACTCCATATTCTCTGCCCCATCAGCAGTTTCGGGGCTCTGCTGGTGGGAGGGAGTGAGGGGCCACAGCTTTGTGGGTGGCCCGGTGTGAGTGGGGTTCTGCTGGCCTTTCTGCAGGAGTTGCCAGGCTGCCGCCTGTAAAGAAGAGGTTTTGTCACCCATACTTTCCGCTGGAATTTCTCTCCGGACAGAGGTGAGGATGGAAAAAAGCAGTGGGGGCCGGGACAGGATGGGTATCACAGGCAGGGCAATGGAAAGCTTCTGGAAGAGCGCCCGGGGCCAGGACCACCCTGGCTGGCCTGCAGGCACCAAGTTGGCCTGCGTGCTGTCGCTGGTGTGGCACCACGGTCCTTCCTCTAGGCTTTCAAGCCCTTGTACATATTCAGGTGTTTTACCTGGAAAGGGTGGGAACAGTTCAGCAGCAGCTGGCCTGGGGCTCAGCTCACGTTTACTCACAGATGCCTCGGCACGGTCCCCCAGCTTTGCAATGAGGACGCTCCTTGCGTGGGGGGTGGGTTGCTGGCTGTATGGGAGATGGTTCCCCACCTCTGACCAATTTCAGAATTGTTTACCGCTGGAGCAAGTGCCGTGATAGGGTTTTCCTCTGTATAACTCGTGGGTTCACTTTTTTTTTCTTTTATGGTTCAAGTTAGATTTTATTCCTCTTTTATGTATTTATAAATATAAGCATGGAAATAATTCATTCCTATAAATACATCTGTGTGACGGGAAGAATTTTTTCTGTTTTATTTTTAAATTTTATTTTTTAAAATTTTGAAATTTAATTTTATTTATGTTTTTATACAGCAGGTTATTATTAGTTATGTATTTTATGCATATACATGTATACAGGTCAATCCCAATCTCCCAACTCATCCCACCACCACCACCCCATGGCTTCCCACACTTGGTGTCCATACGTTTGTTCTCTACCTCTGTGTCTCTATTTCTTCCCAGCAAACCAGTTCATCTGTACCATTTTTATAGGTTCCACATATATGCATTAATATACAATATTTGTTTTCCTCTTTCTGACTTACTTCACTCTGTATGACAGTCTCTCGATCCATCGATGTCTCTACAAATGACCCAGTTTCATTCCTTTTTATGGCCGAGTAATATTCCATTTTATATATGTACCACATCTTTATCCATTCATCTGTCTGTGGGCATTTAGGTTGCTTCCATTACCTGGCTATTGTAAATAGTGCTGCAACGAACATTGTGGTGAATGTGCCTTTTTGAAATACGGTTTTCTCTGGTATATGCCCAGAAGTGGGATTGCTGGATCAGATGGTAATTCTATTTCTAGTTTTTTTAAGGAAACTCCATACTGTTCTCCATAGTGACTGTATCAATTTACATTCCCACCAAAAGTGGAAGAGGGATCCTTTTGTCCACACCCTCCCCAGAATTGGTTGTTTGTAGATTTTCTGATGATGCCGATTCTAACAGGTGTGAGGTGATACCTCATTGTAGTTTTGATTTGCATTTCTCTAATAATTAGTGCTGTTGAGCAGCTTTTCATGTGCGTCTTGGCCATCTCTGTGTCTCCTTTGAAGAAACGTCTCTTTAGATCTTCTGCCCATTTTTATTTTGGGTTGTTTGTTTTTTTAATATTAAGCTACATGAGCTGTTTATATATATTGGAGTTTAAACCTCTGTCCATTGATTCGTCTGCAACGATTTTCGCCCATTCTGAGGGATGCCTTTTTCCATTCTCGTGTTTTTTAACAAAAAAGGAAAGAAAGGAAAAGAAGCAGAACACTAATGTCTGTAAAATATGCCTTTTGAAACGGTCGTTTTGAAATATGGACGTCCTTTGAATTTTTTGGTCAATATGTGACCCCAGGATTTGTTTTCAGGGCAGGTGTCATTTACAGGCCTGCAATGATTTTGAATATCAACTGACCATTAGCATTGGGATTAAAGCTGCTGTTGTGTGAAACGGCCACAAGGTGGCAGCAGTTCACCCTTACCAAATCTGGTTACTAGGGCAAGAGAGCCTCAGTGGAAGTGGTGTTCTAGATTGGAGTTTAGAATGGAATGTGCCAGGAGAAAGCCCCTCACGTTTGTCTCACTACTTCTTGTTCGTGTTTTTAATTTAATTTTTTTATTTTTTATTACAGCAAGTTTGATTACAATGTTTGGCTTCTTGTAGGTGTGGAAGATGTGGTTCTTTTACACATATACAGATGTCTGTTCTTCCTGGGATCGTTTTCCCATGTACGTTATGACAGAATGTTGAGTAGTCGTCTCTTGGTATTCTGTAGGTCTTTGGTGATTATATATGTCACCTGTGTTTGTATATGTCTGTTAACCCCGATATCGTAATGAAACCAATCCTCACACCTTTCCATTGGTGAACCATAAGTTTGTTTAATGAATCTGTGATTGCCCTTCTCCTTGGAAATATCTGCCCTGGTATCCATTTTTAGGTAACACCTATAAGTGATATGATATGATATGTGTCTTTCACTTTCTGACTTACTACAAGTCACGTGATTACTTCTAGACTCATCTACGGTGCTGCAAATGGCATTGTGTCCTTTTTTCCCTTGGCTTCTCTTCTGCCTTAGCGGGGTCCATTTTCAACAATATGATTCCCTGAGGGTTGTGGATTAGCTGACCTGGGCAGCCTTACCCTGCCGGCCCGCCCTCCCCAGGTGTGCCTCGTTGAGGTCAATATAAACAGCGCTCCAGGCAGCAATAGCCCCTGCAGCTGTGCCTGACTCCATATTCTCTGCCCCATCAGGAGTCTCGGGGCTGTGCTGGTGGGAGGGAGTGAGGGGCCACAGCTTTGTGGGTGGCCCGGTGTGAGTGGGGTTCTGCTGGCCTTTCTGCAGGAGTTGCCAGGCTGCCGCCTGTAAAGAAGAGGTTTTGTCACCCATACTTTCGGCTGGAATTTCTCTCCGGACAGAGGTGAGGATGGAAAAAAGCAGTGGGGGCCGGGACAGGATGGGTATCACAGGCAGGGCAATGGAAAGCTTCTGGAAGAGCGCCCGGGGCCAGGACCACCCTGGCTGGCCTGCAGGCACCAAGTTGGCCTGCGTGCTGTCGCTGGTGTGGCACCACGGTCCTTCCTCTAGGCTTTCAAGCCCTTGTACATATTCAGGTGTTTTACCTGGAAAGGGTGGGAACAGTTCAGCAGCAGCTGGCCTGGGGCTCATCTCACGTTTACTCACAGATGCCTCGGCACGGTCCCCCAGCTTTGCAATGAGGACGCTCCTTGCGTGGGGGGTGGGTTGCTGGCTGTATGGGAGATGGTTCCCCACCTCTGACCAATTTCAGAATTGTTTACCGCTGGAGCAAGTGCCGTGATAGGGTTTTCCTCTGTATAACTCGTGGGTTCACTTTTTTTTTCTTTTATGGTTCAAGTTAGATTTTATTCCTCTTTTATGTATTTATAAATATAAGCATGGAAATAATTCATTCCTATAAATACATCTGTGTGACGGGAAGAATTTTTTCTGTTTTATTTTTAAATTTTATTTTTTAAAATTTTGAAATTTAATTTTATTTATGTTTTTATACAGCAGGTTATTATTAGTTATGTATTTTATGCATATACATGTATACAGGTCAATCCCAATCTCCCAACTCATCCCACCACCACCACCCCATGGCTTCCCACACTTGGTGTCCATACGTTTGTTCTCTACCTCTGTGTCTCTATTTCTTCCCAGCAAACCAGTTCATCTGTACCATTTTTATAGGTTCCACATATATGCATTAATATACAATATTTGTTTTCCTCTTTCTGACTTACTTCACTCTGTATGACAGTCTCTCGATCCATCGATGTCTCTACAAATGACCCAGTTTCATTCCTTTTTATGGCCGAGTAATATTCCATTTTATATATGTACCACATCTTTATCCATTCATCTGTCTGTGGGCATTTAGGTTGCTTCCATTACCTGGCTATTGTAAATAGTGCTGCAACGAACATTGTGGTGAATGTGCCTTTTTGAAATACGGTTTTCTCTGGTATATGCCCAGAAGTGGGATTGCTGGATCAGATGGTAATTCTATTTCTAGTTTTTTTAAGGAAACTCCATACTGTTCTCCATAGTGACTGTATCAATTTACATTCCCACCAAAAGTGGAAGAGGGATCCTTTTGTCCACACCCTCCCCAGAATTGGTTGTTTGTAGATTTTCTGATGATGCCGATTCTAACAGGTGTGAGGTGATACCTCATTGTAGTTTTGATTTGCATTTCTCTAATAATTAGTGCTGTTGAGCAGCTTTTCATGTGCGTCTTGGCCATCTCTGTGTCTCCTTTGAAGAAACGTCTCTTTAGATCTTCTGCCCATTTTTATTTTGGGTTGTTTGTTTTTTTAATATTAAGCTACATGAGCTGTTTATATATATTGGAGTTTAAACCTCTGTCCATTGATTCGTCTGCAACGATTTTCGCCCATTCTGAGGGATGCCTTTTTCCATTCTCGTGTTTTTTAACAAAAAAGGAAAGAAAGGAAAAGAAGCAGAACACTAATGTCTGTAAAATATGCCTTTTGAAACGGTCGTTTTGAAATATGGACGTCCTTTGAATTTTTTGGTCAATATGTGACCCCAGGATTTGTTTTCAGGGCAGGTGTCATTTACAGGCCTGCAATGATTTTGAATATCAACTGACCATTAGCATTGGGATTAAAGCTGCTGTTGTGTGAAACGGCCACAAGGTGGCAGCAGTTCACCCTTACCAAATCTGGTTACTAGGGCAAGAGAGCCTCAGTGGAAGTGGTGTTCTAGATTGGAGTTTAGAATGGAATGTGCCAGGAGAAAGCCCCTCACGTTTGTCTCACTACTTCTTGTTCGTGTTTTTAATTTAATTTTTTTATTTTTTATTACAGCAAGTTTGATTACAATGTTTGGCTTCTTGTAGGTGTGGAAGATGTGGTTCTTTTACACATATACAGATGTCTGTTCTTCCTGGGATCGTTTTCCCATGTACGTTATGACAGAATGTTGAGTAGTCGTCTCTTGGTATTCTGTAGGTCTTTGGTGATTATATATGTCACCTGTGTTTGTATATGTCTGTTAACCCCGATATCGTAATGAAACCAATCCTCACACCTTTCCATTGGTGAACCATAAGTTTGTTTAATGAATCTGTGATTGCCCTTCTCCTTGGAAATATCTGCCCTGGTATCCATTTTTAGGTAACACCTATAAGTGATATGATATGATATGTGTCTTTCACTTTCTGACTTACTACAAGTCACGTGATTACTTCTAGACTCATCTACGGTGCTGCAAATGGCATTGTGTCCTTTTTTCCCTTGGCTTCTCTTCTGCCTTAGCGGGGTCCATTTTCAACAATATGATTCCCTGAGGGTTGTGGATTAGCTGACCTGGGCAGCCTTACCCTGCCGGCCCGCCCTCCCCAGGTGTGCCTCGTTGAGGTCAATATAAACAGCGCTCCAGGCAGCAATAGCCCCTGCAGCTGTGCCTGACTCCATATTCTCTGCCCCATCAGGAGTCTCGGGGCTGTGCTGGTGGGAGGGAGTGAGGGGCCACAGCTTTGTGGGTGGCCCGGTGTGAGTGGGGTTCTGCTGGCCTTTCTGCAGGAGTTGCCAGGCTGCCGCCTGTAAAGAAGAGGTTTTGTCACCCATACTTTCGGCTGGAATTTCTCTCCGGACAGAGGTGAGGATGGAAAAAAGCAGTGGGGGCCGGGACAGGATGGGTATCACAGGCAGGGCAATGGAAAGCTTCTGGAAGAGCGCCCGGGGCCAGGACCACCCTGGCTGGCCTGCAGGCACCAAGTTGGCCTGCGTGCTGTCGCTGGTGTGGCACCACGGTCCTTCCTCTAGGCTTTCAAGCCCTTGTACATATTCAGGTGTTTTACCTGGAAAGGGTGGGAACAGTTCAGCAGCAGCTGGCCTGGGGCTCAGCTCACGTTTACTCACAGATGCCTCGGCACGGTCCCCCAGCTTTGCAATGAGGACGCTCCTTGCGTGGGGGGTGGGTTGCTGGCTGTATGGGAGATGGTTCCCCACCTCTGACCAATTTCAGAATTGTTTACCGCTGGAGCAAGTGCCGTGATAGGGTTTTCCTCTGTATAACTCGTGGGTTCACTTTTTTTTTCTTTTATGGTTCAAGTTAGATTTTATTCCTCTTTTATGTATTTATAAATATAAGCATGGAAATAATTCATTCCTATAAATACATCTGTGTGACGGGAAGAATTTTTTCTGTTTTATTTTTAAATTTTATTTTTTAAAATTTTGAAATTTAATTTTATTTATGTTTTTATACAGCAGGTTATTATTAGTTATGTATTTTATGCATATACATGTATACAGGTCAATCCCAATCTCCCAACTCATCCCACCACCACCACCCCATGGCTTCCCACACTTGGTGTCCATACGTTTGTTCTCTACCTCTGTGTCTCTATTTCTTCCCAGCAAACCAGTTCATCTGTACCATTTTTATAGGTTCCACATATATGCATTAATATACAATATTTGTTTTCCTCTTTCTGACTTACTTCACTCTGTATGACAGTCTCTCGATCCATCGATGTCTCTACAAATGACCCAGTTTCATTCCTTTTTATGGCCGAGTAATATTCCATTTTATATATGTACCACATCTTTATCCATTCATCTGTCTGTGGGCATTTAGGTTGCTTCCATTACCTGGCTATTGTAAATAGTGCTGCAACGAACATTGTGGTGAATGTGCCTTTTTGAAATACGGTTTTCTCTGGTATATGCCCAGAAGTGGGATTGCTGGATCAGATGGTAATTCTATTTCTAGTTTTTTTAAGGAAACTCCATACTGTTCTCCATAGTGACTGTATCAATTTACATTCCCACCAAAAGTGGAAGAGGGATCCTTTTGTCCACACCCTCCCCAGAATTGGTTGTTTGTAGATTTTCTGATGATGCCGATTCTAACAGGTGTGAGGTGATACCTCATTGTAGTTTTGATTTGCATTTCTCTAATAATTAGTGCTGTTGAGCAGCTTTTCATGTGCGTCTTGGCCATCTCTGTGTCTCCTTTGAAGAAACGTCTCTTTAGATCTTCTGCCCATTTTTATTTTGGGTTGTTTGTTTTTTTAATATTAAGCTACATGAGCTGTTTATATATATTGGAGTTTAAACCTCTGTCCATTGATTCGTCTGCAACGATTTTCGCCCATTCTGAGGGATGCCTTTTTCCATTCTCGTGTTTTTTAACAAAAAAGGAAAGAAAGGAAAAGAAGCAGAACACTAATGTCTGTAAAATATGCCTTTTGAAACGGTCGTTTTGAAATATGGACGTCCTTTGAATTTTTTGGTCAATATGTGACCCCAGGATTTGTTTTCAGGGCAGGTGTCATTTACAGGCCTGCAATGATTTTGAATATCAACTGACCATTAGCATTGGGATTAAAGCTGCTGTTGTGTGAAACGGCCACAAGGTGGCAGCAGTTCACCCTTACCAAATCTGGTTACTAGGGCAAGAGAGCCTCAGTGGAAGTGGTGTTCTAGATTGGAGTTTAGAATGGAATGTGCCAGGAGAAAGCCCCTCACGTTTGTCTCACTACTTCTTGTTCGTGTTTTTAATTTAATTTTTTTATTTTTTATTACAGCAAGTTTGATTACAATGTTTGGCTTCTTGTAGGTGTGGAAGATGTGGTTCTTTTACACATATACAGATGTCTGTTCTTCCTGGGATCGTTTTCCCATGTACGTTATGACAGAATGTTGAGTAGTCGTCTCTTGGTATTCTGTAGGTCTTTGGTGATTATATATGTCACCTGTGTTTGTATATGTCTGTTAACCCCGATATCGTAATGAAACCAATCCTCACACCTTTCCATTGGTGAACCATAAGTTTGTTTAATGAATCTGTGATTGCCCTTCTCCTTGGAAATATCTGCCCTGGTATCCATTTTTAGGTAACACCTATAAGTGATATGATATGATATGTGTCTTTCATTTTCTGACTTACTACAAGTCACGTGATTACTTCTAGACTCATCTACGGTGCTGCAAATGGCATTGTGTCCTTTTTTCCCTTGGCTTCTCTTCTGCCTTAGCGGGGTCCATTTTCAACAATATGATTCCCTGAGGGTTGTGGATTAGCTGACCTGGGCAGCCTTACCCTGCCGGCCCGCCCTCCCCAGGTGTGCCTCGTTGAGGTCAATATAAAGAGCGCTCCAGGCAGCAATAGCCCCTGCAGCTGTGCCTGACTCCATATTCTCTGCCCCATCAGCAGTTTCGGGGCTGTGCTGGTGGGAGGGAGTGAGGGGCCACAGCTTTGTGGGTGGCCCGGTGTGAGTGGGGTTCTGCTGGCCTTTCTGCAGGAGTTGCCAGGCTGCCGCCTGTAAAGAAGAGGTTTTGTCACCCATACTTTCCGCTGGAATTTCTCTCCGGACAGAGGTGAGGATGGAAAAAAGCAGTGGGGGCCGGGACAGGATGGGTATCACAGGCAGGGCAATGGAAAGCTTCTGGAAGAGCGCCCGGGGCCAGGACCACCCTGGCTGGCCTGCAGGCACCAAGTTGGCCTGCGTGCTGTCGCTGGTGTGGCACCACGGTCCTTCCTCTAGGCTTTCAAGCCCTTGTACATATTCAGGTGTTTTACCTGGAAAGGGTGGGAACAGTTCAGCAGCAGCTGGCCTGGGGCTCAGCTCACGTTTACTCACAGATGCCTCGGCACGGTCCCCCAGCTTTGCAATGAGGACGCTCCTTGCGTGGGGGGTGGGTTGCTGGCTGTATGGGAGATGGTTCCCCACCTCTGACCAATTTCAGAATTGTTTACCGCTGGAGCAAGTGCCGTGATAGGGTTTTCCTCTGTATAACTCGTGGGTTCACTTTTTTTTTCTTTTATGGTTCAAGTTAGATTTTATTCCTCTTTTATGTATTTATAAATATAAGCATGGAAATAATTCATTCCTATAAATACATCTGTGTGACGGGAAGAATTTTTTCTGTTTTATTTTTAAATTTTATTTTTTAAAATTTTGAAATTTAATTTTATTTATGTTTTTATACAGCAGGTTATTATTAGTTATGTATTTTATGCATATACATGTATACAGGTCAATCCCAATCTCCCAACTCATCCCACCACCACCACCCCATGGCTTCCCACACTTGGTGTCCATACGTTTGTTCTCTACCTCTGTGTCTCTATTTCTTCCCAGCAAACCAGTTCATCTGTACCATTTTTATAGGTTCCACATATATGCATTAATATACAATATTTGTTTTCCTCTTTCTGACTTACTTCACTCTGTATGACAGTCTCTCGATCCATCGATGTCTCTACAAATGACCCAGTTTCATTCCTTTTTATGGCCGAGTAATATTCCATTTTATATATGTACCACATCTTTATCCATTCATCTGTCTGTGGGCATTTAGGTTGCTTCCATTACCTGGCTATTGTAAATAGTGCTGCAACGAACATTGTGGTGAATGTGCCTTTTTGAAATACGGTTTTCTCTGGTATATGCCCAGAAGTGGGATTGCTGGATCAGATGGTAATTCTATTTCTAGTTTTTTTAAGGAAACTCCATACTGTTCTCCATAGTGACTGTATCAATTTACATTCCCACCAAAAGTGGAAGAGGGATCCTTTTGTCCACACCCTCCCCAGAATTGGTTGTTTGTAGATTTTCTGATGATGCCGATTCTAACAGGTGTGAGGTGAAACCTCATTGTAGTTTTGATTTGCATTTCTCTAATAATTAGTGCTGTTGAGCAGCTTTTCATGTGCGTCTTGGCCATCTCTGTGTCTCCTTTGAAGAAACGTCTCTTTAGATCTTCTGCCCATTTTTATTTTGGGTTGTTTGTTTTTTTAATATTAAGCTACATGAGCTGTTTATATATATTGGAGTTTAAACCTCTGTCCATTGATTCGTCTGCAACGATTTTCGCCCATTCTGAGGGATGCCTTTTTCCATTCTCGTGTTTTTTAACAAAAAAGGAAAGAAAGGAAAAGAAGCAGAACACTAATGTCTGTAAAATATGCCTTTTGAAACGGTCGTTTTGAAATATGGACGTCCTTTGAATTTTTTGGTCAATATGTGACCCCAGGATTTGTTTTCAGGGCAGGTGTCATTTACAGGCCTGCAATGATTTTGAATATCAACTGACCATTAGCATTGGGATTAAAGCTGCTGTTGTGTGAAACGGCCACAAGGTGGCAGCAGTTCACCCTTACCAAATCTGGTTACTAGGGCAAGAGAGCCTCAGTGGAAGTGGTGTTCTAGATTGGAGTTTAGAATGGAATGTGCCAGGAGAAAGCCCCTCACGTTTGTCTCACTACTTCTTGTTCGTGTTTTTAATTTAATTTTTTTATTTTTTATTACAGCAAGTTTGATTACAATGTTTGGCTTCTTGTAGGTGTGGAAGATGTGGTTCTTTTACACATATACAGATGTCTGTTCTTCCTGGGATCGTTTTCCCATGTACGTTATGACAGAATGTTGAGTAGTCGTCTCTTGGTATTCTGTAGGTCTTTGGTGATTATATATGTCACCTGTGTTTGTATATGTCTGTTAACCCCGATATCGTAATGAAACCAATCCTCACACCTTTCCATTGGTGAACCATAAGTTTGTTTAATGAATCTGTGATTGCCCTTCTCCTTGGAAATATCTGCCCTGGTATCCATTTTTAGGTAACACCTATAAGTGATATGATATGATATGTGTCTTTCACTTTCTGACTTACTACAAGTCACGTGATTACTTCTAGACTCATCTACGGTGCTGCAAATAGCATTGTGTCCTTTTTTCCCTTGGCTTCTCTTCTGCCTTAGCGGGGTCCATTTTCAACAATATGATTCCCTGAGGGTTGTGGATTAGCTGACCTGGGCAGCCTTACCCTGCCGGCCCGCCCTCCCCAGGTGTGCCTCGTTGAGGTCAATATAAACAGCGCTCCAGGCAGCAATAGCCCCTGCAGCTGTGCCTGACTCCATATTCTCTGCCCCATCAGCAGTCTCGGGGCTGTGCTGGTGGGAGGGAGTGAGGGGCCACAGCTTTGTGGGTGGCCCGGTGTGAGTGGGGTTCTGCTGGCCTTTCTGCAGGAGTTGCCAGGCTGCCGCCTGTAAAGAAGAGGTTTTGTCACCCATACTTTCGGCTGGAATTTCTCTCCGGACAGAGGTGAGGATGGAAAAAAGCAGTGGGGGCCGGGACAGGATGGGTATCACAGGCAGGGCAATGGAAAGCTTCTGGAAGAGCGCCCGGGGCCAGGACCACCCTGGCTGGCCTGCAGGCACCAAGTTGGCCTGCGTGCTGTCGCTGGTGTGGCACCACGGTCCTTCCTCTAGGCTTTCAAGCCCTTGTACATATTCAGGTGTTTTACCTGGAAAGGGTGGGAACAGTTCAGCAGCAGCTGGCCTGGGGCTCAGCTCACGTTTACTCACAGATGCCTCGGCACGGTCCCCCAGCTTTGCAATGAGGACGCTCCTTGCGTGGGGGGTGGGTTGCTGGCTGTATGGGAGATGGTTCCCCACCTCTGACCAATTTCAGAATTGTTTACCGCTGGAGCAAGTGCCGTGATAGGGTTTTCCTCTGTATAACTCGTGGGTTCACTTTTTTTTTCTTTTATGGTTCAAGTTAGATTTTATTCCTCTTTTATGTATTTATAAATATAAGCATGGAAATAATTCATTCCTATAAATACATCTGTGTGACGGGAAGAATTTTTTCTGTTTTATTTTTAAATTTTATTTTTTAAAATTTTGAAATTTAATTTTATTTATGTTTTTATACAGCAGGTTATTATTAGTTATGTATTTTATGCATATACATGTATACAGGTCAATCCCAATCTCCCAACTCATCCCACCACCACCACCCCATGGCTTCCCACACTTGGTGTCCATACGTTTGTTCTCTACCTCTGTGTCTCTATTTCTTCCCAGCAAACCAGTTCATCTGTACCATTTTTATAGGTTCCACATATATGCATTAATATACAATATTTGTTTTCCTCTTTCTGACTTACTTCACTCTGTATGACAGTCTCTCGATCCATCGATGTCTCTACAAATGACCCAGTTTCATTCCTTTTTATGGCCGAGTAATATTCCATTTTATATATGTACCACATCTTTATCCATTCATCTGTCTGTGGGCATTTAGGTTGCTTCCATTACCTGGCTATTGTAAATAGTGCTGCAACGAACATTGTGGTGAATGTGCCTTTTTGAAATACGGTTTTCTCTGGTATATGCCCAGAAGTGGGATTGCTGGATCAGATGGTAATTCTATTTCTAGTTTTTTTAAGGAAACTCCATACTGTTCTCCATAGTGACTGTATCAATTTACATTCCCACCAAAAGTGGAAGAGGGATCCTTTTGTCCACACCCTCCCCAGAATTGGTTGTTTGTAGATTTTCTGATGATGCCGATTCTAACAGGTGTGAGGTGATACCTCATTGTAGTTTTGATTTGCATTTCTCTAATAATTAGTGCTGTTGAGCAGCTTTTCATGTGCGTCTTGGCCATCTCTGTGTCTCCTTTGAAGAAACGTCTCTTTAGATCTTCTGCCCATTTTTATTTTGGGTTGTTTGTTTTTTTAATATTAAGCTACATGAGCTGTTTATATATATTGGAGTTTAAACCTCTGTCCATTGATTCGTCTGCAACGATTTTCGCCCATTCTGAGGGATGCCTTTTTCCATTCTCGTGTTTTTTAACAAAAAAGGAAAGAAAGGAAAAGAAGCAGAACACTAATGTCTGTAAAATATGCCTTTTGAAACGGTCGTTTTGAAATATGGACGTCCTTTGAATTTTTTGGTCAATATGTGACCCCAGGATTTGTTTTCAGGGCAGGTGTCATTTACAGGCCTGCAATGATTTTGAATATCAACTGACCATTAGCATTGGGATTAAAGCTGCTGTTGTGTGAAACGGCCACAAGGTGGCAGCAGTTCACCCTTACCAAATCTGGTTACTAGGGCAAGAGAGCCTCAGTGGAAGTGGTGTTCTAGATTGGAGTTTAGAATGGAATGTGCCAGGAGAAAGCCCCTCACGTTTGTCTCACTACTTCTTGTTCGTGTTTTTAATTTAATTTTTTTATTTTTTATTACAGCAAGTTTGATTACAATGTTTGGCTTCTTGTAGGTGTGGAAGATGTGGTTCTTTTACACATATACAGATGTCTGTTCTTCCTGGGATCGTTTTCCCATGTACGTTATGACAGAATGTTGAGTAGTCGTCTCTTGGTATTCTGTAGGTCTTTGGTGATTATATATGTCACCTGTGTTTGTATATGTCTGTTAACCCCGATATCGTAATGAAACCAATCCTCACACCTTTCCATTGGTGAACCATAAGTTTGTTTAATGAATCTGTGATTGCCCTTCTCCTTGGAAATATCTGCCCTGGTATCCATTTTTAGGTAACACCTATAAGTGATATGATATGATATGTGTCTTTCATTTTCTGACTTACTACAAGTCACGTGATTACTTCTAGACTCATCTACGGTGCTGCAAATGGCATTGTGTCCTTTTTTCCCTTGGCTTCTCTTCTGCCTTAGCGGGGTCCATTTTCAACAATATGATTCCCTGAGGGTTGTGGATTAGCTGACCTGGGCAGCCTTACCCTGCCGGCCCGCCCTCCCCAGGTGTGCCTCGTTGAGGTCAATATAAACAGCGCTCCAGGCAGCAATAGCCCCTGCAGCTGTGCCTGACTCCATATTCTCTGCCCCATCAGCAGTCTCGGGGCTGTGCTGGTGGGAGGGAGTGAGGGGCCACAGCTTTGTGGGTGGCCCGGTGTGAGTGGGGTTCTGCTGGCCTTTCTGCAGGAGTTGCCAGGCTGCCGCCTGTAAAAGGAGGTTTTGTCACCCATACTTTCCGCTGGAATTTCTCTCCGGACAGAGGTGAGGATGGAAAAAAGCAGTGGGGGCCGGGACAGGATGGGTATCACAGGCAGGGCAATGGAAAGCTTCTGGAAGAGCGCCCGGGGCCAGGACCACCCTGGCTGGCCTGCAGGCACCAAGTTGGCCTGCGTGCTGTCGCTGGTGTGGCACCACGGTCCTTCCTCTAGGCTTTCAAGCCCTTGTACATATTCAGGTGTTTTACCTGGAAAGGGTGGGAACAGTTCAGCAGCAGCTGGCCTGGGGCTCAGCTCACGTTTACTCACAGATGCCTCGGCACGGTCCCCCAGCTTTGCAATGAGGACGCTCCTTGCGTGGGGGGTGGGTTGCTGGCTGTATGGGAGATGGTTCCCCACCTCTGACCAATTTCAGAATTGTTTACCGCTGGAGCAAGTGCCGTGATAGGGTTTTCCTCTGTATAACTCGTGGGTTCACTTTTTTTTTCTTTTATGGTTCAAGTTAGATTTTATTCCTCTTTTATGTATTTATAAATATAAGCATGGAAATAATTCATTCCTATAAATACATCTGTGTGACGGGAAGAATTTTTTCTGTTTTATTTTTAAATTTTATTTTTTAAAATTTTGAAATTTAATTTTATTTATGTTTTTATACAGCAGGTTATTATTAGTTATGTATTTTATGCATATACATGTATACAGGTCAATCCCAATCTCCCAACTCATCCCACCACCACCACCCCATGGCTTCCCACACTTGGTGTCCATACGTTTGTTCTCTACCTCTGTGTCTCTATTTCTTCCCAGCAAACCAGTTCATCTGTACCATTTTTATAGGTTCCACATATATGCATTAATATACAATATTTGTTTTCCTCTTTCTGACTTACTTCACTCTGTATGACAGTCTCTCGATCCATCGATGTCTCTACAAATGACCCAGTTTCATTCCTTTTTATGGCCGAGTAATATTCCATTTTATATATGTACCACATCTTTATCCATTCATCTGTCTGTGGGCATTTAGGTTGCTTCCATTACCTGGCTATTGTAAATAGTGCTGCAACGAACATTGTGGTGAATGTGCCTTTTTGAAATACGGTTTTCTCTGGTATATGCCCAGAAGTGGGATTGCTGGATCAGATGGTAATTCTATTTCTAGTTTTTTTAAGGAAACTCCATACTGTTCTCCATAGTGACTGTATCAATTTACATTCCCACCAAAAGTGGAAGAGGGATCCTTTTGTCCACACCCTCCCCAGAATTGGTTGTTTGTAGATTTTCTGATGATGCCGATTCTAACAGGTGTGAGGTGAAACCTCATTGTAGTTTTGATTTGCATTTCTCTAATAATTAGTGCTGTTGAGCAGCTTTTCATGTGCTTCTTGGCCATCACTGTGTCTCCTTTGAAGAAACGTCTCTTTAGATCTTCTGCCCATTTTTATTTTGGGTTGTTTGTTTTTTTAATATTAAGCTGCATGTGCTGTTTATATATATAGGAGTTTAACCTCTGTCCATTGATTCGTCTGCAACGATTTTCGCCCATTCTGAGGGATGCCTTTTTCCATTCCCGTGTTTTTTAACAAAAAAGGAAAGAAAGGAAAAGAAGCAGAACACTAATGTGCATAAAATATGCCTTTTGAAATGGTCGTTTTGAAATATGGACGTCCTTTGAATTTTTTGGTCGATATGTGACTCCAGGATTTGTTTTCAGGGCAGGTGTCATTTACAGGCCTGCAATGATTTTGAATATCAACTGACCATTAGCGTTGGGATTAAAGCTGCTGTTGTGTGAAACGGCCACAAGGTGGCAGCAGTTCACCCTTACCAAATCTGGTTACTAGGGCAAGAGAGCCTCAGTGGAAGTGGTGTTCTAGATTGGAGTTTAGAATGGAATGTGCCAGGAGAAAGCCCCTCACGTTTGTCTCACTACTTCTTGTTCGTGTTTTTAATTTAATTTTTTTATTTTTTATTACAGCAAGTTTGATTACAATGTTTGGCTTGTTGTAGGTGTGGAAGATGTGGTTCTTTTACACATATACAGATGTCTGTTCTTCCTGGGATCGTTTTCCCATATACGTTATGACAGAATGTTGAGTAGTACTCACTTGGTATTCTGTAGGTCTTTGGTGATTATATATGTCACCTGTGTTTGTATATGTCTGTTAACCCCGATATCGTAATGAAACCAATCCTCACACCTTTCCATTGGTGAACCATAAGTTTGTTTAATGAATCTGTGATTGCCCTTCTCCGTGGAAATATCTGCCCTGGTATCCATTTTTAGGTACCACCTATAAGTGATATGATATGATATGTGTCTTTCACTTTCTGACTTACTACAAGTCACGTGATTACTTCTAGACTCATCAACCGTGCTGCAAATGGCATTGTGTCCTTTTTTCCCTTGGCTTCTCTTTTGCCTTAGCGGGGTCCATTTTCAACAATGTGATTCCCTGAGGGTTGTGGATTAGCTAACCTGGACATTCTTAACCTGCCGGCCCGCCCTCCCAAGGTGTGCCTCGTTGAGGTCAATATAAACAGCGCTCCAGGCAGCAATAGCCCCTGCAGCTGTGCCTGACTCCATATTCTCTGCCCCATCAGCAGTCTCGGGGCTGTGCTGGTGGGAGGGAGTGAGGGGCCACAGCTTTGTGGGTGGCCCGGTGTGAGTGGGGTTCTGCTGGCCTTTCTGCAGGAGTTGCCAGGCTGCCGCCTGTAAAGAAGAGGTTTTGTCACCCATACTTTCGGCTGGAATTTCTCTCCGGACAGAGGTGAGGATGGAAAAAAGCAGTGGGGGCCGGGACAGGATGGGTATCACAGGCAGGGCAATGGAAAGCTTCTGGAAGAGCGCCCGGGGCCAGGACCACCCTGGCTGGCCTGCAGGCACCAAGTTGGCCTGCGTGCTGTCGCTGGTGTGGCACCACGGTCCTTCCTCTAGGCTTTCAAGCCCTTGTACATATTCAGGTGTTTTACCTGGAAAGGGTGGGAACAGTTCAGCAGCAGCTGGCCTGGGGCTCAGCTCACGTTTACTCACAGATGCCTCGGCACGGTCCCCCAGCTTTGCAATGAGGACGCTCCTTGCGTGGGGGGTGGGTTGCTGGCTGTATGGGAGATGGTTCCCCACCTCTGACCAATTTCAGAATTGTTTACCGCTGGAGCAAGTGCCGTGATAGGGTTTTCCTCTGTATAACTCGTGGGTTCACTTTTTTTTTCTTTTATGGTTCAAGTTAGATTTTATTCCTCTTTTATGTATTTATAAATATAAGCATGGAAATAATTCATTCCTATAAATACATCTGTGTGACGGGAAGAATTTTTTCTGTTTTATTTTTAAATTTTATTTTTTAAAATTTTGAAATTTAATTTTATTTATGTTTTTATACAGCAGGTTATTATTAGTTATGTATTTTATGCATATACATGTATACAGGTCAATCCCAATCTCCCAACTCATCCCACCACCACCACCCCATGGCTTCCCACACTTGGTGTCCATACGTTTGTTCTCTACCTCTGTGTCTCTATTTCTTCCCAGCAAACCAGTTCATCTGTACCATTTTTATAGGTTCCACATATATGCATTAATATACAATATTTGTTTTCCTCTTTCTGACTTACTTCACTCTGTATGACAGTCTCTCGATCCATCGATGTCTCTACAAATGACCCAGTTTCATTCCTTTTTATGGCCGAGTAATATTCCATTTTATATATGTACCACATCTTTATCCATTCATCTGTCTGTGGGCATTTAGGTTGCTTCCATTACCTGGCTATTGTAAATAGTGCTGCAACGAACATTGTGGTGAATGTGCCTTTTTGAAATACGGTTTTCTCTGGTATATGCCCAGAAGTGGGATTGCTGGATCAGATGGTAATTCTATTTCTAGTTTTTTTAAGGAAACTCCATACTGTTCTCCATAGTGACTGTATCAATTTACATTCCCACCAAAAGTGGAAGAGGGATCCTTTTGTCCACACCCTCCCCAGAATTGGTTGTTTGTAGATTTTCTGATGATGCCGATTCTAACAGGTGTGAGGTGATACCTCATTGTAGTTTTGATTTGCATTTCTCTAATAATTAGTGCTGTTGAGCAGCTTTTCATGTGCGTCTTGGCCATCTCTGTGTCTCCTTTGAAGAAACGTCTCTTTAGATCTTCTGCCCATTTTTATTTTGGGTTGTTTGTTTTTTTAATATTAAGCTACATGAGCTGTTTATATATATTGGAGTTTAAACCTCTGTCCATTGATTCGTCTGCAACGATTTTCGCCCATTCTGAGGGATGCCTTTTTCCATTCTCGTGTTTTTTAACAAAAAAGGAAAGAAAGGAAAAGAAGCAGAACACTAATGTCTGTAAAATATGCCTTTTGAAACGGTCGTTTTGAAATATGGACGTCCTTTGAATTTTTTGGTCAATATGTGACCCCAGGATTTGTTTTCAGGGCAGGTGTCATTTACAGGCCTGCAATGATTTTGAATATCAACTGACCATTAGCATTGGGATTAAAGCTGCTGTTGTGTGAAACGGCCACAAGGTGGCAGCAGTTCACCCTTACCAAATCTGGTTACTAGGGCAAGAGAGCCTCAGTGGAAGTGGTGTTCTAGATTGGAGTTTAGAATGGAATGTGCCAGGAGAAAGCCCCTCACGTTTGTCTCACTACTTCTTGTTCGTGTTTTTAATTTAATTTTTTTATTTTTTATTACAGCAAGTTTGATTACAATGTTTGGCTTCTTGTAGGTGTGGAAGATGTGGTTCTTTTACACATATACAGATGTCTGTTCTTCCTGGGATCGTTTTCCCATGTACGTTATGACAGAATGTTGAGTAGTCGTCTCTTGGTATTCTGTAGGTCTTTGGTGATTATATATGTCACCTGTGTTTGTATATGTCTGTTAACCCCGATATCGTAATGAAACCAATCCTCACACCTTTCCATTGGTGAACCATAAGTTTGTTTAATGAATCTGTGATTGCCCTTCTCCTTGGAAATATCTGCCCTGGTATCCATTTTTAGGTAACACCTATAAGTGATATGATATGATATGTGTCTTTCATTTTCTGTCTTACTACAAGTCACGTGATTACTTCTAGACTCATCTACGGTGCTGCAAATGGCATTGTGTCCTTTTTTCCCTTGGCTTCTCTTCTGCCTTAGCGGGGTCCATTTTCAACAATATGATTCCCTGAGGGTTGTGGATTAGCTGACCTGGGCAGCCTTACCCTGCCGGCCCGCCCTCCCCAGGTGTGCCTCGTTGAGGTCAATATAAACAGCGCTCCAGGCAGCAATAGCCCCTGCAGCTGTGCCTGACTCCATATTCTCTGCCCCATCAGCAGTCTCGGGGCTGTGCTGGTGGGAGGGAGTGAGGGGCCACAGCTTTGTGGGTGGCCCGGTGTGAGTGGGGTTCTGCTGGCCTTTCTGCAGGAGTTGCCAGGCTGCCGCCTGTAAAAGGAGGTTTTGTCACCCATACTTTCCGCTGGAATTTCTCTCCGGACAGAGGTGAGGATGGAAAAAAGCAGTGGGGGCCGGGACAGGATGGGTATCACAGGCAGGGCAATGGAAAGCTTCTGGAAGAGCGCCCGGGGCCAGGACCACCCTGGCTGGCCTGCAGGCACCAAGTTGGCCTGCGTGCTGTCGCTGGTGTGGCACCACGGTCTTTCCTCTAGGCTTTCAAGCCCTTGTACATATTCAGGTGTTTTACCTGGAAAGGGTGGGAACAGTTCAGCAGCAGCTGGCCTGGGGCTCAGCTCACGTTTACTCACAGATGCCTCGGCACGGTCCCCCAGCTTTGCAATGAGGACGCTCCTTGCGTGGGGGGTGGGTTGCTGGCTGTATGGGAGATGGTTCCCCACCTCTGACCAATTTCAGAATTGTTTACCGCTGGAGCAAGTGCCGTGATAGGGTTTTCCTCTGTATAACTCGTGGGTTCACTTTTTTTTTCTTTTATGGTTCAAGTTAGATTTTATTCCTCTTTTATGTATTTATAAATATAAGCATGGAAATAATTCATTCCTATAAATACATCTGTGTGACGGGAAGAATTTTTTCTGTTTTATTTTTAAATTTTATTTTTTAAAATTTTGAAATTTAATTTTATTTATGTTTTTATACAGCAGGTTATTATTAGTTATGTATTTTATGCATATACATGTATACAGGTCAATCCCAATCTCCCAACTCATCCCACCACCACCACCCCATGGCTTCCCACACTTGGTGTCCATACGTTTGTTCTCTACCTCTGTGTCTCTATTTCTTCCCAGCAAACCAGTTCATCTGTACCATTTTTATAGGTTCCACATATATGCATTAATATACAATATTTGTTTTCCTCTTTCTGACTTACTTCACTCTGTATGACAGTCTCTCGATCCATCGATGTCTCTACAAATAACCCAGTTTCATTCCTTTTTATGGCCGAGTAATATTCCATTTTATATATGTACCACATCTTTATCCATTCATCTGTCTGTGGGCATTTAGGTTGCTTCCATTACCTGGCTATTGTAAATAGTGCTGCAACGAACATTGTGGTGAATGTGCCTTTTTGAAATACGGTTTTCTCTGGTATATGCCCAGAAGTGGGATTGCTGGATCAGATGGTAATTCTATTTCTAGTTTTTTTAAGGAAACTCCATACTGTTCTCCATAGTGACTGTATCAATTTACATTCCCACCAAAAGTGGAAGAGGGATCCTTTTGTCCACACCCTCCCCAGAATTGGTTGTTTGTAGATTTTCTGATGATGCCGATTCTAACAGGTGTGAGGTGAAACCTCATTGTAGTTTTGATTTGCATTTCTCTAATAATTAGTGCTGTTGAGCAGCTTTTCATGTGCTTCTTGGCCATCACTGTGTCTCCTTTGAAGAAACGTCTCTTTAGATCTTCTGCCCATTTTTATTTTGGGTTGTTTGTTTTTTTAATATTAAGCTGCATGTGCTGTTTATATATATAGGAGTTTAACCTCTGTCCATTGATTCGTCTGCAACGATTTTCGCCCATTCTGAGGGATGCCTTTTTCCATTCCCGTGTTTTTTAACAAAAAAGGAAAGAAAGGAAAAGAAGCAGAACACTAATGTGCATAAAATATGCCTTTTGAAATGGTCGTTTTGAAATATGGACGTCCTTTGAATTTTTTGGTCGATATGTGACCCCAGGATTTGTTTTCAGGGCAGGTGTCATTTACAGGCCTGCAATGATTTTGAATATCAACTGACCATTAGCGTTGGGATTAAAGCTGCTGTTGTGTGAAACGGCCACAAGGTGGCAGCAGTTCACCCTTACCAAATCTGGTTACTAGGGCAAGAGAGCCTCAGTGGAAGTGGTGTTCTAGATTGGAGTTTAGAATGGAATGTGCCAGGAGAAAGCCCCTCACGTTTGTCTCACTACTTCTTGTTCGTGTTTTTAATTTAATTTTTTTTATTTTTTATTACAGCAAGTTTGATTACAATGTTTGGCTTGTTGTAGGTGTGGAAGATGTGGTTCTTTTACACATATACAGATGTCTGTTCTTCCTGGGATCGTTTTCCCATATACGTTATGACAGAATGTTGAGTAGTACTCACTTGGTATTCTGTAGGTCTTTGGTGATTATATATGTCACCTGTGTTTGTATATGTCTGTTAACCCCGATATCGTAATGAAACCAATCCTCACACCTTTCCATTGGTGAACCATAAGTTTGTTTAATGAATCTGTGATTGCCCTTCTCCGTGGAAATATCTGCCCTGGTATCCATTTTTAGGTACCACCTATAAGTGATATGATATGATATGTGTCTTTCACTTTCTGACTTACTACAAGTCACGTGATTACTTCTAGACTCATCAACCGTGCTGCAAATGGCATTGTGTCCTTTTTTCCCTTGGCTTCTCTTTTGCCTTAGCGGGGTCCATTTTCAACAATGTGATTCCCTGAGGGTTGTGGATTAGCTAACCTGGACATTCTTAACCTGCCGGCCCGCCCTCCCAAGGTGTGCCTCGTTGAGGTCAATATAAACAGCGCTCCAGGCAGCAATAGCCCCTGCAGCTGTGCCTGACTCCATATTCTCTGCCCCATCAGCAGTCTCGGGGCTGTGCTGGTGGGAGGGAGTGAGGGGCCACAGCTTTGTGGGTGGCCCGGTGTGAGTGGGGTTCTGCTGGCCTTTCTGCAGGAGTTGCCAGGCTGCCGCCTGTAAAGAAGAGGTTTTGTCACCCATACTTTCGGCTGGAATTTCTCTCCGGACAGAGGTGAGGATGGAAAAAAGCAGTGGGGGCCGGGACAGGATGGGTATCACAGGCAGGGCAATGGAAAGCTTCTGGAAGAGCGCCCGGGGCCAGGACCACCCTGGCTGGCCTGCAGGCACCAAGTTGGCCTGCGTGCTGTCGCTGGTGTGGCACCACGGTCCTTCCTCTAGGCTTTCAAGCCCTTGTACATATTCAGGTGTTTTACCTGGAAAGGGTGGGAACAGTTCAGCAGCAGCTGGCCTGGGGCTCAGCTCACGTTTACTCACAGATGCCTCGGCACGGTCCCCCAGCTTTGCAATGAGGACGCTCCTTGCGTGGGGGGTGGGTTGCTGGCTGTATGGGAGATGATTCCCCACCTCTGACCAATTTCAGAATTGTTTACCACTGGAGCAAGTGCCCTGATAGGGTTTTCCTCTGTATAACTCGTGGGTTCAGGATTTTTTTTTCTTTTATGGTTCAAGTTAGATTTTATTCCTCTTTTATGTATTTATAGATATAAGCATGGAAATAATTCATTCCTATAAATACATCTGTGTGACGGGAAGAACTTTTTTCTGTTTTATTTTTAAATTTTATTTTTTAAAATTTTGAAATTTAATTTTATTTATTTTTTTATACAGCACATTATTATTAGTTATGTATTTTATGCATATACATGTATACAGGTCAATCCCAAACTCCCAACTCATCCCACCACCACCACCCCATGGCTTCCCACACTTGGTGTCCATACGTTTGTTCTCTACCTCTGTGTCTCTATTTCTTCCCTGCAAACCAGTTCATCTGTACCATTTTTAGGCTCCACATATATGCGTTAATATACAATATTTGTTTTCCACTTTCTGACTCGCTTCATTCTGTATGACAGTCTCTCGATCCATCGATGTCTCTACAAATGACCCAGTTTCATTCCTTTTTATGGCCGAGTAATATTCCATTTTATATATGTACCACATCTTTATCCATTCATCTGTCTGTGGGCATTTAGGTTGCTTCCATTACCTGGCTATTGTAAATAGTGCTGCAACGAACATTGTGGTGAATGTGCCTTTTTGAAATACGGTTTTCTCTGGTATATGCCCAGAAGTGGGTTTGCTGGATCAGATGGTAATACTATTTCTAGTTTTTTTAAGGAAACTCCATACTGTACTCCATAGTGACTGTATCAATTTACATTCCCACCAATAGTGGAAGAGGGCTCCTTTTGTCCACACCCTCCCCAGAATTTGTTGTTTGTAGATTTTCTGATGATGCTGATTCTAACAGGTGTGAGGTGATACCTCATTGTAGTTTTGATTTGCATTTCTCTAATAATTAGTGCTGTTGAGCAGCTTTTCATGTGCGTCTTGGCCATCTCTGTGTCTCCTTTGAAGAAACGTCTCTTTAGATCTTCTGCCCATTTTTTTTGGGTTGTTTGTTTTTTTAATATTAAGCTACATGAGCTGTTTAAATATATTGGAGATTAAACCTCTGTCCATTGATTCGTCTGCAACGATTTTCGCCCATTCTGAGGGATGCCTTTTTCCATTCCCGTTTTTTTTTAACAAAAAAGGAAAGAAAGGAAAAGAAGCAGAACACTAATGTGCGTAAAATATGCCTTTTGAAACGGTCGTTTTGAAATATGGACGTCCTTTGAATTTTTTGGTCGATATGTGACCCCAGGATTTGTTTTCAGGGCAGGTGTCATTTACAGGCCTGCAATGATTTTGAATATCAACTGACCATTATTGCTGGGATTAAAGCTGCTGTTGTGTGAAACGGCCACAAGGTGGCAGCAGTTCACCCTTACCAAATCTGGTTACTAGGGCAAGAGAGCCTCAGTTGAAGTGGTGTTCTAGATTGGAATTTAGAATGGAATGTGCCAGGAGAAAGCCCCTCACGTTTGTCTCACTACTTCTTGTTCGTGTTTTTAATTTAATTTTTTATTTTTTATTACAGCAAGTTTGATTACAGTGTTTGGCTTGTTGTAGGTGTGGAAGATGTGGTTCTTTTACACATATACTAATGACTGTTCTTCCTGGCCTCCTTTTCCCTTGTACGTTATGACAGAATGTTGAGTAGTCCTCTCTTGGTATTCTGTAGGTCTTTGGTGATTATATATGGCACCTGTGTTTGTATATGTCTGTTAACCCCGATATCGTAATGAAACCAATCCTCACACCTTTCCATTGGTGAACCATAAGTTTGTTTAATGAATCTGTGATTGCCCTTCTCTGTGGAAATATCTGCCTTGGTATCCATTTTTAGGTAACACCTATAAGTGATATGGTATGTGTCTTTCACTTTCTGACTTACTACAAGTCACGTGATTACTTCTAGACTCATCTACGGTGCTGCAAATGGCATTGTGTCCTTTTTTCCCTTGGCTTCTCTTCTGCCTTAGCGGGGTCCATTTTCAACAATATGATTCCCTGAGGGTTGTGGATTAGCTGACCTGGGCAGCCTTACCCTGCCGGCCCGCCCTCCCCAGGTGTGCCTCGTTGAGGTCAATATAAACAGCGCTCCAGGCAGCAATAGCCCCTGCAGCTGTGCCTGACTCCATATTCTCTGCCCCATCAGCAGTCTCGGGGCTGTGCTGGTGGGAGGGAGTGAGGGGCCACAGCTTTGTGGGTGGCCCGGTGTGAGTGGGGTTCTGCTGGCCTTTCTGCAGGAGTTGCCAGGCTGCCGCCTGTAAAGAAGAGGTTTTGTCACCCATACTTTCGGCTGGAATTTCTCTCCGGACAGAGGTGAGGATGGAAAAAAGCAGTGGGGGCCGGGACAGGATGGGTATCACAGGCAGGGCAATGGAAAGCTTCTGGAAGAGCGCCCGGGGCCAGGACCACCCTGGCTGGCCTGCAGGCACCAAGTTGGCCTGCGTGCTGTCGCTGGTGTGGCACCACGGTCCTTCCTCTAGGCTTTCAAGCCCTTGTACATATTCAGGTGTTTTACCTGGAAAGGGTGGGAACAGTTCAGCAGCAGCTGGCCTGGGGCTCAGCTCACGTTTACTCACAGATGCCTCGGCACGGTCCCCCAGCTTTGCAATGAGGACGCTCCTTGCGTGGGGGGTGGGTTGCTGGCTGTATGGGAGATGGTTCCCCACCTCTGACCAATTTCAGAATTGTTTACCGCTGGAGCAAGTGCCGTGATAGGGTTTTCCTCTGTATAACTCGTGGGTTCACTTTTTTTTTCTTTTATGGTTCAAGTTAGATTTTATTCCTCTTTTATGTATTTATAAATATAAGCATGGAAATAATTCATTCCTATAAATACATCTGTGTGACGGGAAGAATTTTTTCTGTTTTATTTTTAAATTTTATTTTTTAAAATTTTGAAATTTAATTTTATTTATGTTTTTATACAGCAGGTTATTATTAGTTATGTATTTTATGCATATACATGTATACAGGTCAATCCCAATCTCCCAACTCATCCCACCACCACCACCCCATGGCTTTCCACACTTGGTGTCCATACGTTTGTTCTCTACCTCTGTGTCTCTATTTCTTCCCAGCAAACCAGTTCATCTGTACCATTTTTATAGGTTCCACATATATGCATTAATATACAATATTTGTTTTCCTCTTTCTGACTTACTTCACTCTGTATGACAGTCTCTCGATACATCGATGTCTCTACCAATGACCGAGTTTCATTCCTTTTTATTGCCGAGTAATATTCCATTTTATATATGTACCACATCTTTATCCATTCATCTGTCTGTGGGCATTTAGGTTGCTTCCATTACCTGGCTATTGTAAATAGTGCTGCAACGAACATTGTGGTGAATGTGCCTTTTTGAAATACGGTTTTCTCTGGTATATGCCCAGAAGTGGGATTGCTGGATCAGATGGTAATTCTATTTCTAGTTTTTTTAAGGAAACTCCATACTGTTCTCCATAGTGACTGTATCAATTTACATTCCCACCAAAAGTGGAACAGGGATCCTTTTGTCCACACCCTCCCCAGAATTGGTTGTTTGTAGATTTTCTGATGATGCCGACTCTAACAGGTGTGAGGTGAAACCTCATTGTAGTTTTGATTTGCATTTCTCTAATAATTAGTGCTGTTGAGCAGCTTTTCATGTGCGTCTTGGCCATCTCTGTGTCTCCTTTGAAGAAACGTCTCTTTAGATCTTCTGCCCATTTTTATTTTGGGTTGTTTGTTTTTTTAATATTAAGCTACATGAGCTGTTTATATATATTGGAGTTTAAACCTCTGTCCATTGATTCGTCTGCAACGATTTTCGCCCATTCTGAGGGATGCCTTTTTCCATTCTCGTGTTTTTTAACAAAAAAGGAAAGAAAGGAAAAGAAGCAGAACACTAATGTCCGTAAAATATGCCTTTTGAAACGGTCGTTTTGAAATATGGACGTCCTTTGAATTTTTTGGTCAATATGTGACCCCAGGATTTGTTTTCAGGGCAGGTGTCATTTACAGGCCTGCAATGATTTTGAATATCAACTGACCATTAGCGTTGGGATTAAAGCTGCTGTTGTGTGAAACGGCCACAAGGTGGCAGCTGTTCACCCTTACCAAATCTGGTTACTAGGGCAAGAGAGCCTCAGTGGAAGTGGTGTTCTAGATTGGAGTTTAGAATGGAATGTGCCAGGAGAAAGCCCCTCACGTTTGTCTCACTACTTCTTGTTCGTGTTTTTAATTTAATTTTTTTATTTTTTATTACAGCAAGTTTGATTACAATGTTTGGCTTGTTGTAGGTGTGGAAGATGTGGTTCTTTTACACATATACAGATGTCTGTTCTTCCTGGGATCGTTTTCCCATGTACGTTATGACAGAATGTTGAGTAGTCCTCACTTGGTATTCTGTAGGTCTTTGGTGATTATATATGTCACCTGTGTTTGTATATGTCTGTTAACCCCGATATCGTAATGAAACCAATCCTCACACCTTTCCATTGGTGAACCATAAGTTTGTTTAATGAATCTGTGATTGCCCTTCTCCGTGGAAATATCTGCCCTGGTATCCATTTTTAGGTACCACCTATAAGTGATATGATATGATATGTGTCTTTCACTTTCTGACTTACTACAAGTCACGTGATTACTTCTAGACTCATCTACCGTGCTGCAAATGGCATTGTGTCCTTTTTTCCCTTGGCTTCTCTTTTGCCTTAGCGGGGTCCATTTTCAACAATGTGATTCCCTGAGGGTTGTAGATTAGCTGACCTGGGCAGCCTTACCCTGCCGGCCCGCCCTCCACAGGTGTGCCTCGTTGAGGTCAATATAAACAGCGCTCCAGGCAGCAATAGCCCCTGAAGCTGTGCCTGCCTCCATATTCTGTGCCCCGTCAGCAGTCTCGGGGCTGTGCTGGTGGGAGGGAGTGAGGGGCCACAGCGTTGTGGGTGGCCCGGTGTGAGTGGGGTTCTGCTGGCCTTTCTGCAGGAGTTGCCAGGCTGCCGCCTCTAAAGAAGAGGTTTTGTCACCCATACTTTCCGCTGGAATTTCTCTCCGGACAGAGGTGAGGATGGAAAAAAGCAGTGGGGGCCGGGACAGGATGGGTATCACAGGCAGGTCAATGGAAAGCTTCTGGAAGAGCGCCCAGGGCCAGGACCACCCTGGCTGGCCTGCAGGCACCAAGTTGGCCTGCGTGCTGTCGCTGGTGTGGCACCAAGGTCCTTCCTCTAGGCTTTCAAGCCCTTGTACATATTCAGGTGTTTTACCTGGAAAGGGTGGGAACAGTTCAGCAGCAGCAGGCCTGGGGCTCAGCTCACGTTTACTCACAGATGCCTCGGCACGGTCCCCCAGCTTTGCAATGAGGACGCTCCTTGCGTGGGGGGTGGGTTGCTGGCTGTATGGGAGATGATTCCCCACCTCTGACCAATTTCAGAATTGATTACCACTGAAGCAAGTGCCCTGATAGGGTTTTCCTCTGTATAACTCGTGGGTTCAGGATTTTTTTTTCTTTTATGGTTCAAGTTAGATTTTATTCCTCTTTTATGTATTTATAGATATAAGCATGGAAATAATTCATTCCTATAAATACATCTGTGTGACGGGAAGAACTTTTTTCTGTTTTATTTTTAAATTTTATTTTTTAAAATTTTGAAATTTAATTTTATTTATTTTTTTATACAGCACATTATTATTAGTTATGTATTTTATGCATATACATGTATACAGGTCAATCCCAAACTCCCAACTCATCCCACCACCACCACCCCATGGCTTCTCACACTTGGTGTCCATACGTTTGTTCTCTACCTCTGTGTCTCTATTTCTTCCCTGCAAACCAGTTCATCTGTACCATTTTTAGGCTCCACATATATGCGTTAATATACAATATTTGTTTTCCTCTGTCTGACTTACTTCATTCTGTATGACAGTCTCTCGATCCATCGATGGCTCTACAAATGACCCAGTTTCATTCCTTTTTATGGCCGAGTAATATTCCATTTTATATATGTACCACATCTTTATCCATTCATCTGTCTGTGGGCATTTAGGTTGCTTCCATTACCTGGCTATTGTAAATAGTGATGCAACGAACATTGTGGTGAATGTGCCTTTTTGAAATACGGTTTTCTCTGGGTATATGCCCAGAAGTGGGATTGCTGGATCAGATGGTAATTCTATTTCTAGTTTTTTTAAGGAAAATCCATACTGTTCTCCATAGTGACTGTATCAATTTACATTCCCACCAATAGTGGAACAGGGCTCCTTTTGTCCACACCCTCCCCAGAATTGGTTGTTTGTAGATTTTCTGATGATGCCGATTCTAACAGGTGTGAGGTGATACCTCATTGTAGTTTTGATTTGCATTTCTCTAATAATTAGTGCTGTTGAGCAGCTTTTCATGTGCGTCTTGGCCATCTCTGTGTCTCCTTTGTAGAAACGTCTCTTTAGACCTTCTGCCCATTTTTTTGGGTTGTTTGTTTTTTTAATATTAAGCTGCATGAGCTGTTTATATATATTGGAGATTAAACCTCTGTCCATTGATTCGTCTGCAACGATTTTCACCCATTCTGAGGGATGCCTTTTTCCATTCCCGTTTTTTTTTAACAAAAAAGGAAAGAAAGGAAAAGAAGCAGAACACTAATGTGCGTAAAATATGCCTTTTGAAACGGTCGTTTTGTAATATGGACGTCCTTTGCATTTTTTGGTCGATATGTGACCCCAGGATTTGTTTTCAGGGCAGGTGTCATTTACAGGCCTGCAATGATTTTGAATATCAACTGACCATTAGCGCTGGGATTAAAGCTGCTGTTGTGTGAAACGGCCACAAGGTGGCAGCAGTTCACCCTTACCAAATATGGTTACTAGGGCAAGAGAGCCTCAGTGGAAGTGGTGTTCTAGATTGGAGTTTAGAATGGAATGTGCCAGGAGAAAGCCCCTCACGTTTGTCTCACTACTTCTTGTTCGTGTTTTTAATTTATTTTTTTATTTTTTATTACAGCAAATTTGATTACAACGTTTGGCTTGTTGTAGGTGTGGAAGATGTGGTTCTTTTACACATATACAGATGTCTGTTCTTCCTGGGATCCTTTTCCCATGTACGTTATGACAGAATGTTGAGTAGTCCTCTCTTGGTATTCTGTAGGTCTTTGGTGATTATATATGTCACCTGTGTTTGTATATGTCTGTTAACCCCGATATCGTAATGAAACCAATCCTCACACCTTTCCATTGGTGAACCATAAGTTTGCTTAATGAATCTGTGATTGCTCTTCTCCGTGGAAATATCTGCCCTGGTATCCATTTTTAGGTAACACCTATAAGTGATATGATATGATATGTGTCTTTCAATTTCTGACTTACTACAAGTTAGGTGATTATTTCTAGACTCATCTACGGTGCTGCAAATGGCATTGTGTCCTTTTTTCCCTTGGCTTCTCTTCTGCCTTAGCGGGGTCCATTTTCAACAATGTGATTCCCTGAGGGTTGTGGATTAGCTGACCTGGGCAGCCTTACCCTGCCGGCCCGCCCTCCCCAGGTGTGCCTCATTGAGGTCAATATAAACAGTGCTCCAGGCAGCAATAGCCCCTGAAGCTGTGCCTGCCTCCATATTCTATGCCCTGTCAGCAGTCTCGGGGCTGTGCTGGTGGGAGGGAGTGAGGGGCCACAGCTTTGTGGGTGGCCCGGTGTGAGTGGGGTTCTGCTGGCCTTTCTGCAGGAGTTGCCAGGCTGCCGCCTGTAAAGAAGAGGTTGTGTCACCCATACCTTCCGCTGGAATTTCTCTCCGGACAGAGGTGAGGAAGGAAAAAAGCAGTGGGGGCCGGGACAGGAGGGGTATCTCAGGCAGGGCAATGGAAATCTTCTGGAAGAGCGCCCGGGGCCAGGACCACCCTGGCTGGCCTGCAGGCACCAAGATGGCCTGCGTGCTGTCGCTGGTGTGGCTCCACGGACCTTCCTCTAGGCTTTCAAGCCCTTGTACATATTCAGGTGTTTTACCTGGAAAGGGTGGGAACAGTTCAGCAGCAGCTGGCCTGGGGCTCATCTCACGTTTACTCACAGATGCCTCGGCACAGTCCCCCAGCATTGCAATTTTGACGCTCCTTGCATGGGGGGTGGGTTGATGGCTGTATGGGAGATGCTTCTCCACCTCTGACCAATTTCAGAATTGTTTACCACTGGAGCAAGTGCCCTGATAGGGTTTTCCTCTGTATAACTCGTGGGTTCAGGTTTTTTTTTCTTTTATGGTTCAAGTTAGATTTTATTCCTCTTTTATGTATTTATAGATATAAGCATGGAAATAATTCATTCCTATAAATACATCTGTGTGACGGGAAGAACTTTTTTCTGTTTTATTTTTAAATTTTATTTTTTAAAATTTTGAAATTTAATTTTATTTATTTTTTTTATACAGAACGTTATTATTAGTTATGTATTTTATGCATATACATGTACACAGGTCAATCCCAAACTCCCAACTCATCCCACCACCACCACCCCATGGCTTCCCACACTTGGTGTCCATACGTTTGTTCTCTACCTCTGTGTCTCTATTTCTTCCCTGCAAACCAGTTCATCTGTACCATTTTTAGGCTCCACATATATGCGTTAATATACAATATTTGTTTTCCTCTGTCTGACTTACTTCATTCTGTATGACAGTCTCTCGATCCATCGATGGCTCTACAAATGACCCAGTTTCATTCCTTTTTATGGCCGAGTAATATTCCATTTTATATATGTACCACATCTTTATCCATTCATCTGTCTGTGGGCATTTAGGTTGCTTCCATTACCTGGCTATTGTAAATAGTGCTGCAACGAACATTGTGGTGAATGTGCCTTTTTGAAATACGGTTTTCTCTGGGTATATGCCCAGAAGTGGAATTGCTGGATCAGATGGTAATTCTATTTCTAGTTTTTTTTAAGGAAAATCCATACTGTTCTCCATAGTGACTGTATCAATTTACATTCCCACCAATAGTGGAAGAGGGCTCCTTTTGTCCACACCCTCCCCAGAATTGGTTGTTTTTAGATTTTCTGATGATGCCGATTCTAACAGGTGTGAGGTGATACCTCATTGTAGTTTTGATTTGCATTTCTCTAATAATTAGTGCTGTTGAGCAGCTTTTCATGTGCGTCTTGGCCATCTCTGTGTCTCCTTTGAAGAAACGTCTCTTTAGACCTTCTGCCCATTTTTTTGGGTTGTTTGTTTTTTTAATATTAAGCTGCATGAGCTGTTTATATATATTGGAGATTAAACCTCTGTCCATTGATTCGTCTGCAACGATTTTCACCCATTCTGAGGGATGCCTTTTTCCATTCCCGTTTTTTTTTAACAAAAAAGGAAAGAAAGGAAAAGAAGCAGAACACTAATGTGCGTAAAATATGCCTTTTGAAACGGTCGTTTTGTAATATGGACGTCCTTTGAATTTTTTGGTCGATATGTGACCCCAGGATTTGTTTTCAGGGCAGGTGTCATTTACAGGCCTGCAATGATTTTTAATATCAACTGACCATTAGCGCTGGGATTGAAGCTGCTGTTGTGTGAAACGGCCACAAGGTGGCAGCAGTTCACCCTTACCAAATCTGCTTACTAGGGCAAGAGAGCCTCAGTGGAAGTGGTGTTCTAGATTGGAGTTTAGAATGGAATGTGCCAGGAGAAAGCCCCTCACGTTTGTCTCACTACTTCTTGTTCGTGTTTTTAATTTAATTTTTTATTTTTTATTACAGCAAGTTTGATTACAGTGTTTGGCTTGTTGTAGGTGTGGAAGATGTGGTTCTTTTACACATATACAAATGACTGTTCTTCCTGGCATCCTTTTCCCATGTACGTTATGACAGAATGTTGAGTAGTCCTCTCTTGGTATTCTGTAGGTCTTTGGTGATTATATATGGCACCTGTGTGTGTATATGTCTGTTAACCCCGATATCGTAATGAAACCAATCCTCACACCTTTCCATTGGTGAACCATAAGTTTGTTTAATGAATCTGTGATTGCCCTTCTCCGTGGAAATATCTGCCTTGGTATCCATTTTTAGGTAACACCTATAAGTGATATGATATGTGTCTTTCACTTTCTGACTTACTACAAGTCACGTGATTACTTCTAGACTCATCTATGGTGCTGCAAATGGCATTGTGTCCTTTTTTCCCTTGGCTTCTCTTCTGCCTTAGCGGGGTCCATTTTCATCAATGTGATTCCCTGAGGGTTGTGGATTAGCTGACCTGGGCAGCCTTACCCTGCCGGCCCGCCCTCCCCAGGTGTGCCTCGTTGAGGTCAATATAAACAGCGCTCCAGGCAGCAATAGCCCCTGAAGCTGTGCCTGCCTCCATATTCTCTGCCCCGTCAGCAGTCTCGGGGCTGTGCTGGTGGGAGGGTGTGAGGGGCCAAAGCATTGTGGGTGGCCCGGTGTGAGTGGGGTTCTGCTGGCCTTTCTGAAGGAGTTGCCAGGCTGCCGCCTGTAAAGAAGAGGATGTGTCAGCCATACCTCCCGCTGGAATTTCTCTCCGGACAGAGGTGAGGAAGGAAAAAAGCAGTGGGGGCCGGGACAGGAGGGGTATCTCAGGCAGGGCAATGGAAAGCTTCTGGAAGAGTGCCCGGGGCCAGGACCACCCTGGCTGGCCTGCAGGCACCAAGTTGGCCTGCGTGCTGTCGCTGGTGTGGCTCCACGGTCCTTCCTCTAGGCTTTCAAGCCCTTGTACATATTCAGGTGTTTTACCTGGAAAGGGTGGGAACAGTTCAGCAGCAGCTGGCCTGGGGCTCAGCTCACGTTTACTCACAGATGCCTCGGCACGGTCCCCCAGCTTTGTTATGAGGACGCTCCTTGCATGGGGGGTGGGTTGCTGGCTGTATGGGAGATGGTTCCCCACCTCTGACCAATTTCAGAATTGTTTACCGCTGGAGCAAGTGCCGTGATAGGGTTTTCCTCTGTATAACTCGTGGGTTCACTTTTTTTTTCTTTTATGGTTCAAGTTAGATTTTATTCCTCTTTTATGTATTTATAAATATAAGCATGGAAATAATTCATTCCTATAAATACATCTGGGTGACGGGAAGAATTTTTTCTGTTTTATTTTTAAATTTTATTTTTTAAAATTTTGAAATTTAATTTTATTTATGTTTTTATACAGCACATTATTATTAGTTATGTATTTTATGCATATACATGTACACAGGTCAATCCCAAACTCCCAACTCATCCCACCACCACCACCCCATGGCTTCCCACACTTGGTGTCCATACGTTTGTTCTCTACCTCTGTGTCTCTATTTCTTCCCTGCAAACCAGTTCATCTGTACCATTTTTAGTCTCCACATATATGCATTAATATACAATATTTGTTTTCTTCTTTCTGACTTACTTCACTCTGTATGACAGTCTCTCGATACATCGATGTCTCTACAAATGACCCAGTTTCATTCCTTTTTATGGCCGAGTAATATTCCATTTCATATATGTACCACATATTTATCCATTCATCTGTCTGTGGGCATTTAGGTTGCTTCCATTACCTGGCTATTGTAAATAGTGATGCAACGAACATTGTGGTGAATGTGCCTTTTTGATTTACGGTTTTCTCTGGGTATATGCCCAGAATTGGGATTGCTGGATCAGATGGTAATTCTATTTCTAGTTTTTTTAAGGAAACTCCATACTGTTCTCCATAGTGACTGTATCAATTTACATTCCCACCAATAGTGGAAGAGGGCTCCTTTTGTCCACACCCTCCCCAGAATTGGTTGTTTGTAGATTTTCTGATGATGCCGATTCTAACAGGTGTGAGGTGATACCTCATTGTAGTTTTGATTTGCATTTCTCTAATATTTAGTGCTGTTGAGCAGCTTTTCATGTGCGTCTTGGCCATCACTGTGTCTTCTTTGAAGAAACGTCTCTTTAGATCTGCCCATTTTTGTATTGGGTTGTTTGTTTTTTTAATATTAAGCTGCATGAGTTGTTTCTATATATTGGAGATTAAACCTCTGTCCATTGTTTCGTCTGCAACGATTTTCGCCCATTCTGAGGGATGCCTTTTTCCATTCCCGTGTTTTTTAACAAAAAAGGAAAGAAAGGAAAAGAAGCAGAACACTAATGTGCGTAAAATATGCCTTTTGAAATGGTCGTTTTGAAATATGGACGTCCTTTGAAGTTTTTTGGTCGATATGTGACCCCAGGATTTGTTTTCAGGGCAGGTGTCATTTACAGGCCTGCAATGATTTTGAATATCAACTGACCATTAGCGTTGGGATTAAAGCTGCTGTTGTGTGAAACGGCCACAAGGTGGCAGCAGTTCACCCTTACCAAATCTGGTTACTACGGCAAGAGAGCCTCAGTGGATGTGGTGTTCTAGATTGGAGTTTAGAATGGAATGTGCCAGGAGAAAGCCCCTCACGTTTGTCTCACTACTTCTTGTTCGTGTTTTTAATTTAATTTTTTATTTTTTATTACAGCAAGTTTGATTACAATGTTTGGCTTGTTGTAGGTGTCGAAGATGTGGTTCTTTTACACATATACAGATGTCTGTTCTTCCTGGGATCCTTTTCCCATGTACGTTATGACAGAATGTTGAGTAGTCCTCTCTTGGTATTCTGTAGGTCTTTGGTGATTATATATGTCACCTGTGTTTGTATATGTCTGTTAACCCCGATATCGTAATGAAACCAATCCTCACACCTTTCCATTGGTGAACCATAAGTGTGTTTAATGAATCTGTGATTGCCCTTCTCCGTGGAAATATCTGCCCTGGTATCCATTTTTAGGTAACACCTATAAGTGATATGATATGATATGTGTCTTTCACTTTCTGAATTACTACAAGTCACGTGATTACTTCTAGACTCATCTACGGTGCTACAAATGGCATTGTGTCCTTTTTTTCCTTGGCTTCTCTTCTGCCTTAGCGGGGTCCATTTTCAACAATGTGATTCCCTGAGGGTTGTGGATTAGCTGACCTGGGCAGCCTTACCCTGCCGGCCCGCCCTCCCCAGGTGTGCCTCGTTGAGGTCAATATAAACAGCGCTCCAGGCAGCAATAGCCCCTGAAGCTGTGACTGACTCCATTTTCTCTGCCCCGTCAGCAGTCTCGGGGCTGTGCTGGTGGGAAGGAGTGGGGGGCCAAAGCTTTTTGGGTGGCCCTTTGTGAGTGGGGTTCTGCTGGCCTTTCTGCAGGAGTTGCCAGGCTGCCGCCTGTAAAGAAGACGTTGGCGCACCCATACCTTCCGCTGGAATTTCTCTCCGGACAGAGGTGAGGAAGGAAAAAAAGCAGTGGGGGCCGGGACAGGAGGGGTATCTCAGGCAGGGCAATGGAAAGCTTCTGGAAGAGCGCCCGGGCCCAGGACCACCCTGGCTGGCCTGCAGGCACCAAGTTGGCCTGCGTGCTGTCGCTGGTGTGGCTCCACGGTCTTTCCTCTAGGCTTTCAAGCCCTTGTACATATTCAGGTGTTTTACCTGGAAAGGGTGGGAACAGTTCAGCAGCAGCTGGCCTGGGGCTCAGCTCACCTTTACTCACAGATGCCTCAGCACGGTCCCCCAGCTTTGCAATGAGGACGCTCCTTGCGTGGCGGGTGGGTTGCTGGCTGTATGGGAGATGATTCCCCACCTCTGACCTATTTCAGAATTGTTTACCACTGGAGCAAGTGCCCTGATAGGGTTTTCCTCTGTACAACTCGTGGGTTCAGGGTTTTGTTTTCTTTTATGGTTCAAGTTAGATTTTATTCCTCTTTTATGTATTTATAGATATAAGCATGGAAATAATTCATTCCTATAAATACATCTGTGTGACGGGAAGAACTTTTTTCTGTTTTATTTTTAAATTTTATTTTTTAAAACTTTGAAATTTAATTTTATTTATTTTTTTATAGAGCACGTTATTATTAGTTATGTATTTTAGGCTTATACATGTATACAGGTCAATCCCAAACTCCCAACTCATCCCACCACCACCATCCCATGGCTTCCCACACTTGGTGTCCATACGTTTGTTCTCTACCTCTGTGTCTCTATTTCTTCCCTGCAAACCAGTTCATCTGTACCATTTTTAGGCTCCACATATATGCGTTAATATACAATATTTGTTTTCCTCTTTCTGACTTACTTCATTCTGTATGACAGTCTCTCGATCCATCGATGTCTCTACAAATAACCCAGTTTCATTCCTTTTTATGGCCGAGTAATATTCCATTTTATATATGTACCACATCTTTATCCATTCATCTGTCTGTGGGCATTTACGTTGCTTCCATTACCTGGCTATTGTAAATAGTGCTGCAACGAACATTGTGGTGAATGTGCCTTTTTGAAATACGGTTTTCTCTGGTATATGCCCAGAAGTGGGATTGCTGGATCAGATGGTAATTCTATTTCTAGATTTTTTAAAGGAAACTCCATACTGTTCTCCATAGTGACTGTATCAATTTACATTCCCACCAATAGTGGAAGAGGGCTCCTTTTGTCCACACCCTCCCCAGAATTGGTTGTTTGTAGATTTTCTGATGATGCCGATTCAAACAGGTGTGAGGTGATACCTCATTGTAGTTTTGATTTGCATTTCTCTAATAATTAGTGCTGTTGAGCAGCTTTTCATGTGCGTCTTGGCCATCTCTGTGTCTCCTTTGAAGAAACGTCTCTTTAGATCTTCTGCCCATTTTTTGTGGTTGTTTGTTTTTTTAATATTAAGCTGCATGAGCTGTTTATATATATTGGAGATTAAACCTCTGTCCATTGATTCGTCTGCAACGATTTTCGCCCATTCTGAGGGATGCCTTTTTCCATTCCCGTGTTTTTTAACAAAAAAGGAAAGAAAGGAAAAGAAGCAGAACACTAATGTGCGTAAAATATGCCTTTTGAAACGGTCGTTTTGAAATATGGACGTCCTTTGAATTTTTTGGTCGATATGTGACCCCAGGATTTATTTTCAGGGCAGGTGTCATTTACAGGCCTGCAATGATTTTGAATATCAACTGACCATTAGCGTTGGGATTAAAGCTGCTGTTGTGTGAAACGGCCACAAGGTGGCAGTAGTTCACCCTTACCAAATCTGGTTACTAGGGCAAGAGAGACTCAGTGGAAGTGGTGTTCTAGATTGGAGTTTAGAATGGAATGTGCCAGGAGAAAGCCCCTCACGTTTGTCTCACTACTTCTTGTTCGTGTTTTTAATTTAATTTTTTATTTTTTATTACAGCAAGTTTGATTACAATGTTTGGCTTGTTGTAGGTGTGGAAGATGTGGTTCTTTTACACATATACAGATGACTGTTCTTCCTGGGATCCTTTTCCCATGTACGTTATGACAGAATGTTGAGTAGTCTTCTCTTGGTATTCTGTAGGTCTTTGGTGATTATATATGTCACCTGTGTTTGTATATGTCTGTTAACCCCGATATCGTAATGAAACCAATCCTCACACCTTTCCATTGGTGAACCATAAGTTTGTTTAATAAATCTGTGATTGCCCTTCTCCGTGGAAATATCTGCCCTGGTATCCATTTTTAGGTAACACCTATAAGTGATATGATATGATATGTGTCTTTCACTTTCTGACTTACTACAAGTCACGTGATTACTTCTAGACTCATCTACGGTGCTGCAAATGGCATTGTGTCCTTTTTTCCCTTGGCTTCTCTTCTGCCTTAGCGGGGTCCATTTTCAACAATGTGATTCCCTGAGGGTTGTGGATTAGCTGACCTGGGCAGCCTTACCCTGCCGGCCCGCCCTCCCCAGGTGTGCCTCGTTGAGGTCAATATAAACAGCGCTCCAGGCAGCAATAGCCCCTGAATCTGTGCCTGCCTCCATATTCTCTGCCCCGTCAACAGTCTCGGGGCTGTGCTGGTGGGAGGGAGTGAGGGGCCACCGCTTTGTGGGTGGCCCGGTGTGAGTGGGGTTCTGCTGGCCTTTCTGCAGGAGTTGCCAGGCTGCCGCCTGTAAAGAAGAGGTTGTGTCACCCATACCTTCCGCTGGAATTTCTCTCCGGACAGAGGTGAGAAAGGAAAAAAAGCAGTGGGGGCCGGGACAGGAGGGGTATCTCAGACAGGGCAATGGAAAGCTTCTGGAAGAGCGCCCGGTGCCAGGACCACCCTGGCTGCCCTGCAGGCACCAAGTTCTCCTGCGTGCCGTCACTGGTGTGGCTCCACGGTCCTTCCTCTAGGCTTTCAAGCCCTTGTACATATTCAGGTGTTTTACCTGGAAAGGGTGGGAACAGTTCAGCAGCAGCTGGCCTGGGGCTCAGCTCACCTTTACTCACAGATGCCTCAGCACGGTCCCCCAGCTTTGCAATGAGGACGCTCCTTGCGTGGCGGGTGGGTTGCTGGCTGTATGGGAGATGATTCCCCACCTCTGACCTATTTCAGAATTGTTTACCACTGGAGCAAGTGCCCTGATAGGGTTTTCCTCTGTAAAACTCGTGGGTTCAGGATTTTTTTTTCTTTTATGGTTCAAGTTAGATTTTATTCCTCTTTTATGTATTTATAGATATAAGCATGGAAATAATTCATTCCTATAAATACATCTGTGTGACGGGAAGAACTTTTTTCTGTTTTATTTTTAAATTTTATTTTTTAAAATTTTGAAATTTAATTTTATTTATTTTTTATACAGCACGTTATTATTAGTTATGTATTTTATGCATATACATGTATACAGGTCAATCCCAAACTCCCAACTCATCCCACCACCACCACCCCATGGCTTCCCACACTTGGTGTCCATACGTTTGTTCTCTACCTCTGTGTCTCTATTTCTTCCCTGCAAACCAGTTCATCTGTACCATTTTTAGGCTCCACATATATGCGTTAATATACAATATTTGTTTTCCTCTTTCTGACTTACTTCATTCTGTATGACAGTCTCTCGATCCATCGATGTCTCTACAAATAACCCAGTTTCATTCCTTTTTATGGCCGAGTAATATTCCATTTTATATATGTACCACATCTTTATCCATTCATCTGTCTGTGGGCATTTACGTTGCTTCCATTACCTGGCTATTGTAAATAGTGCTGCAACGAACATTGTGGTGAATGTGCCTTTTTGAAATACGGTTTTCTCTGGTATATGCCCAGAAGTGGGATTGCTGGATCAGATGGTAATTCTATTTCTAGATTTTTTAAGGAAACTCCGTACTGTTCTCCATAGTGACTGTATCAATTTACATTCCCACCAATAGTGGAAGAGGGCTCCTTTTGTCCACACCCTCCCCAGAATTGGTTGTTTGTAGATTTTCTGATGATGCCGATTCAAACAGGTGTGAGGTGATACCTCATTGTAGTTTTGATTTGCATTTCTCTAATAATTAGTGCTGTTGAGCAGCTTTTCAAGTGCGTCTTGGCCATCTCTGTGTCTCCTTTGAAGAAACGTCTCTTTAGATCTTCTGCCCATTTTTTGGGGGGTTGTTTGTTTTTTTAATATTAAGCTGCATGAGCTGTTTATATATATTGGAGATTAAACCTCTGTCCATTGATTCGTCTGCAACGATTTTCGCCCATTCTGAGGGATGCCTTTTTCCATTCCCGTGTTTTTTAACAAAAAAGGAAAGAAAGGAAAAGAAGCAGAACACTAATGTGCGTAAAATATGCCTTTTGAAACGGTCGTTTTGAAATATGGACGTCCTTTGAATTTTTTGGTCGATATGTGACCCCAGGATTTATTTTCAGGGCAGGTGTCATTTACAGGCCTGCAATGATTTTGAATATCAACTGACCATTAGCGTTGGGATTAAAGCTACTGTTGTGTGAAACGGCCACAAGGTGGCAGCAGTTCACCCTTACCAAATCTGGTTACTAGGGCAAGAGAGCCTCAGTGGAAGTGGTGTTCTAGATTGGAGTTTAGAATGGAATGTGCCAGGAGAAACCCCCTCACGTTTGTCTCACTACTTCTTGTTCGTGTTTTTAATTTAATTTTTTATTTTTTATTACAGCAAGTTTGATTACAATGTTTGGCTTGCTGTAGGTGTGGAAGATGTGGTTCTTTTACACATATACAGATGACTGTTCTTCCTGGGATCCTTTTCCCATGTACGTTATGACAGAATGTTGAGTAGTCTCCTCTTGGTATTCTGTAGGTCTTTGGTGATTATATATGTCACCTGTGTTTGTATATGTCTGTTAACCCCGATATCGTAATGAAACCAATCCTCACACCTTTCCATTGGTGAACCATAAGTTTGTTTAATGAATCTGTGATTGCCCTTCTCCGTGGAAATATCTGCCCTGGTATCCATTTTTAGGTAACACCTATAAGTGATATGATATGATATGTGTCTTTCACTTTCTGACTTACTACAAGTCACGTGATTACTTCTAGACTCATCTACGGTGCTGCAAATGGCATTGTGTCCTTTTTTCCCTTGGCTTCTCTTCTGCCTTAGCGGGGTCCATTTTCAACAATGTGATTCCCTGAGGGTTGTGGATTAGCTGACCTGGGCAGCCTTACCCTGCCGGCCCGCACTCCCCAGGTGTGCCTCGTTGAGGTCAATATAAACAGCGCTCCAGGCAGCAATAGCCCCTGAATCTGTGCCTGACTCCATATTCTCTGCCCCGTCAACAGTCTCGGGGCTGTGCTGGTGGGAGGGAGTGAGGGGCCACCGCTTTGTGGGTGGCCCGGTGTGAGTGGGGTTCTGCTGGCCTTTCTGCAGGAGTTGCCAGGCTGCCGCCTGTAAAGAAGAGGTTGTGTCACCCATACCTTCCGCTGGAATTTCTCTCCGGACAGAGGTGAGAAAGGAAAAAAAGCAGTGGGGGCCGGGACAGGAGGGGTATCTCAGACAGGGCAATGGAAAGCTTCTGGAAGAGCGCCCGGTGCCAGGACCACCCTGGCTGCCCTGCAGGCACCAAGTTCTCCTGCGTGCCGTCACTGGTGTGGCTCCACGGTCCTTCCTCTAGGCTTTCAAGCCCTTGTACATATTCAGGTGTTTTACCTGGAAAGGGTGGGAACAGTTCAGCAGCAGCTGGCCTGGGGCTCAGCTCACCTTTACTCACAGATGCCTCAGCACGGTCCCCCAGCTTTGCAATGAGGACGCTCCTTGCGTGGCGGGTGGGTTGCTGGCTGTATGGGAGATGATTCCCCACCTCTGACCTATTTCAGAATTGTTTACCACTGGAGCAAGTGCCCTGATAGGGTTTTCCTCTGTAAAACTCGTGGGTTCAGGATTTTTTTTTCTTTTATGGTTCAAGTTAGATTTTATTCCTCTTTTATGTATTTATAGATATAAGCATGGAAATAATTCATTCCTAGAAATACATCTGTGTGACGGGAAGAACTTTTTTCTGTTTTATTTTTAAATTTTATTTTTTAAAATTTTGAAATTTAATTTTATTTATTTTTTATACAGCACGTTATTATTAGTTATGTATTTTATGCATATACATGTATACAGGTCAATCCCAAACTCCCAACTCATCCCACCACCACCACCCCATGGCTTCCCACACTTGGTGTCCATACGTTTGTTCTCTACCTCTGTGTCTCTATTTCTTCCCTGCAAACCAGTTCATCTGTACCATTTTTAGGCTCCACATATATGCGTTAATATACAATATTTGTTTTCCTTTCTGACTTACTTCATTCTGTATGACAGTCTCTCGATCCATCGATGTCTCTACAAATAACCCAGTTTCATTCCTTTTTATGGCCGAGTAATATTCCATTTTATATATGTACCACATCTTTATCCATTCATCTGTCTGTGGGCATTTACGTTGCTTCCATTACCTGGCTATTGTAAATAGTGCTGCAACGAACATTGTGGTGAATGTGCCTTTTTGAAATACGGTTTTCTCTGGTATATGCCCAGAAGTGGGATTGCTGGATCAGATGGTAATTCTATTTCTAGATTTTTTAAGGAAACTCCGTACTGTTCTCCATAGTGACTGTATCAATTTACATTCCCACCAATAGTGGAAGAGGGCTCCTTTTGTCCACACCCTCCCCAGAATTGGTTGTTTGTAGATTTTCTGATGATGCCGATTCAAACAGGTGTGAGGTGATACCTCATTGTAGTTTTGATTTGCATTTCTCTAATAATTAGTGCTGTTGAGCAGCTTTTCAAGTGCGTCTTGGCCATCTCTGTGTCTCCTTTGAAGAAACGTCTCTTTAGATCTTCTGCCCATTTTTTGGGGGGTTGTTTGTTTTTTTAATATTAAGCTGCATGAGCTGTTTATATATATTGGAGATTAAACCTCTGTCCATTGATTCGTCTGCAACGATTTTCGCCCATTCTGAGGGATGCCTTTTTCCATTCCCGTGTTTTTTAACAAAAAAGGAAAGAAAGGAAAAGAAGCAGAACACTAATGTGCGTAAAATATGCCTTTTGAAACGGTCGTTTTGAAATATGGACGTCCTTTGAATTTTTTGGTCGATATGTGACCCCAGGATTTATTTTCAGGGCAGGTGTCATTTACAGGCCTGCAATGATTTTGAATATCAACTGACCATTAGCGTTGGGATTAAAGCTACTGTTGTGTGAAACGGCCACAAGGTGGCAGCAGTTCACCCTTACCAAATCTGGTTACTAGGGCAAGAGAGCCTCAGTGGAAGTGGTGTTCTAGATTGGAGTTTAGAATGGAATGTGCCAGGAGAAACCCCCTCACGTTTGTCTCACTACTTCTTGTTCGTGTTTTTAATTTAATTTTTTATTTTTTATTACAGCAAGTTTGATTACAATGTTTGGCTTGCTGTAGGTGTGGAAGATGTGGTTCTTTTACACATATACAGATGACTGTTCTTCCTGGGATCCTTTTCCCATGTACGTTATGACAGAATGTTGAGTAGTCTCCTCTTGGTATTCTGTAGGTCTTTGGTGATTATATATGTCACCTGTGTTTGTATATGTCTGTTAACCCCGATATCGTAATGAAACCAATCCTCACACCTTTCCATTGGTGAACCATAAGTTTGTTTAATGAATCTGTGATTGCCCTTCTCCGTGGAAATATCTGCCCTGGTATCCATTTTTAGGTAACACCTATAAGTGATATGATATGATATGTGTCTTTCACTTTCTGACTTACTACAAGTCACGTGATTACTTCTAGACTCATCTACGGTGCTGCAAATGGCATTGTGTCCTTTTTTCCCTTGGCTTCTCTTCTGCCTTAGCGGGGTCCATTTTCAACAATGTGATTCCCTGAGGGTTGTGGATTAGCTGACCTGGGCAGCCTTACCCTGCCGGCCCGCACTCCCCAGGTGTGCCTCGTTGAGGTCAATATAAACAGCGCTCCAGGCAGCAATAGCCCCTGAATCTGTGCCTGACTCCATATTCTCTGCCCCGTCAACAGTCTCGGGGCTGTGCTGGTGGGAGGGAGTGAGGGGCCACCGCTTTGTGGGTGGCCCGGTGTGAGTGGGGTTCTGCTGGCCTTTCTGCAGGAGTTGCCAGGCTGCCGCCTGTAAAGAAGAGGTTGTGTCACCCATACCTTCCGCTGGAATTTCTCTCCGGACAGAGGTGAGAAAGGAAAAAAAGCAGTGGGGGCCGGGACAGGAGGGGTATCTCAGACAGGGCAATGGAAAGCTTCTGGAAGAGCGCCCGGTGCCAGGACCACCCTGGCTGCCCTGCAGGCACCAAGTTCTCCTGCGTGCCGTCACTGGTGTGGCTCCACGGTCCTTCCTCTAGGCTTTCAAGCCCTTGTACATATTCAGGTGTTTTACCTGGAAAGGGTGGGAACAGTTCAGCAGCAGCTGGCCTGGGGCTCAGCTCACCTTTACTCACAGATGCCTCAGCACGGTCCCCCAGCTTTGCAATGAGGACGCTCCTTGCGTGGCGGGTGGGTTGCTGGCTGTATGGGAGATGATTCCCCACCTCTGACCTATTTCAGAATTGTTTACCACTGGAGCAAGTGCCCTGATAGGGTTTTCCTCTGTAAAACTCGTGGGTTCAGGATTTTTTTTTCTTTTATGGTTCAAGTTAGATTTTATTCCTCTTTTATGTATTTATAGATATAAGCATGGAAATAATTCATTCCTAGAAATACATCTGTGTGACGGGAAGAACTTTTTTCTGTTTTATTTTTAAATTTTATTTTTTAAAATTTTGAAATTTAATTTTATTTATTTTTTATACAGCACGTTATTATTAGTTATGTATTTTATGCATATACATGTATACAGGTCAATCCCAAACTCCCAACTCATCCCACCACCACCACCCCATGGCTTCCCACACTTGGTGTCCATACGTTTGTTCTCTACCTCTGTGTCTCTATTTCTTCCCTGCAAACCAGTTCATCTGTACCATTTTTAGGCTCCACATATATGCGTTAATATACAATATTTGTTTTCCTTTCTGACTTACTTCATTCTGTATGACAGTCTCTCGATCCATCGATGTCTCTACAAATAACCCAGTTTCATTCCTTTTTATGGCCGAGTAATATTCCATTTTATATATGTACCACATCTTTATCCATTCATCTGTCTGTGGGCATTTACGTTGCTTCCATTACCTGGCTATTGTAAATAGTGCTGCAACGAACATTGTGGTGAATGTGCCTTTTTGAAATACGGTTTTCTCTGGTATATGCCCAGAAGTGGGATTGCTGGATCAGATGGTAATTCTATTTCTAGATTTTTTAAGGAAACTCCGTACTGTTCTCCATAGTGACTGTATCAATTTACATTCCCACCAATAGTGGAAGAGGGCTCCTTTTGTCCACACCCTCCCCAGAATTGGTTGTTTGTAGATTTTCTGATGATGCCGATTCAAACAGGTGTGAGGTGATACCTCATTGTAGTTTTGATTTGCATTTCTCTAATAATTAGTGCTGTTGAGCAGCTTTTCAAGTGCGTCTTGGCCATCTCTGTGTCTCCTTTGAAGAAACGTGTCTTTAGATCTTCTGCCCATTTTTTGGGGGGTTGTTTGTTTTTTTAATATTAAGCTGCATGAGCTGTTTATATATATTGGAGATTAAACCTCTGTCCATTGATTCGTCTGCAACGATTTTCGCCCATTCTGAGGGATGCCTTTTTCCATTCCCGTGTTTTTTAACAAAAAAGGAAAGAAAGGAAAAGAAGCAGAACACTAATGTGCGTAAAATATGCCTTTTGAAACGGTCGTTTTGAAATATGGACGTCCTTTGAATTTTTTGGTCGATATGTGACCCCAGGATTTATTTTCAGGGCAGGTGTCATTTACAGGCCTGCAATGATTTTGAATATCAACTGACCATTAGCGTTGGGATTAAAGCTACTGTTGTGTGAAACGGCCACAAGGTGGCAGCAGTTCACCCTTACCAAATCTGGTTACTAGGGCAAGAGAGCCTCAGTGGAAGTGGTGTTCTAGATTGGAGTTTAGAATGGAATGTGCCAGGAGAAACCCCCTCACGTTTGTCTCACTACTTCTTGTTCGTGTTTTTAATTTAATTTTTTATTTTTTATTACAGCAAGTTTGATTACAATGTTTGGCTTGCTGTAGGTGTGGAAGATGTGGTTCTTTTACACATATACAGATGACTGTTCTTCCTGGGATCCTTTTCCCATGTACGTTATGACAGAATGTTGAGTAGTCTCCTCTTGGTATTCTGTAGGTCTTTGGTGATTATATATGTCACCTGTGTTTGTATATGTCTGTTAACCCCGATATCGTAATGAAACCAATCCTCACACCTTTCCATTGGTGAACCATAAGTTTGTTTAATGAATCTGTGATTGCCCTTCTCCGTGGAAATATCTGCCCTGGTATCCATTTTTAGGTAACACCTATAAGTGATATGATATGATATGTGTCTTTCACTTTCTGACTTACTACAAGTCACGTGATTACTTCTAGACTCATCTACGGTGCTGCAAATGGCATTGTGTCCTTTTTTCCCTTGGCTTCTCTTCTGCCTTAGCGGGGTCCATTTTCAACAATGTGATTCCCTGAGGGTTGTGGATTAGCTGACCTGGGCAGCCTTACCCTGCCGGCCCGCACTCCCCAGGTGTGCCTCGTTGAGGTCAATATAAACAGCGCTCCAGGCAGCAATAGCCCCTGAATCTGTGCCTGACTCCATATTCTCTGCCCCGTCAACAGTCTCGGGGCTGTGCTGGTGGGAGGGAGTGAGGGGCCACCGCTTTGTGGGTGGCCCGGTGTGAGTGGGGTTCTGCTGGCCTTTCTGCAGGAGTTGCCAGGCTGCCGCCTGTAAAGAAGAGGTTGTGTCACCCATACCTTCCGCTGGAATTTCTCTCCGGACAGAGGTGAGTAAGGAAAAAAAGCAGTGGGGGCCGGGACAGGAGGGGTATCTCAGACAGGGCAATGGAAAGCTTCTGGAAGAGCGCCCGGTGCCAGGACCACCCTGGCTGCCCTGCAGGCACCAAGTTCTCCTGCGTGCCGTCACTGGTGTGGCTCCACGGTCCTTCCTCTAGGCTTTCAAGCCCTTGTACATATTCAGGTGTTTTACCTGGAAAGGGTGGGAACAGTTCAGCAGCAGCTGGCCTGGGGCTCAGCTCACCTTTACTCACAGATGCCTCAGCACGGTCCCCCAGCTTTGCAATGAGGACGCTCCTTGCGTGGCGGGTGGGTTGCTGGCTGTATGGGAGATGATTCCCCACCTCTGACCTATTTCAGAATTGTTTACCACTGGAGCAAGTGCCCTGATAGGGTTTTCCTCTGTAAAACTCGTGGGTTCAGGATTTTGTTTTCTTTTATGGTTCAAGTTAGATTTTATTCCTCTTTTATGTATTTATAGATATAAGCATGGAAATAATTCATTCCTAGAAATACATCTGTGTGACGGGAAGAACTTTTTTCTGTTTTATTTTTAAATTTTATTTTTTAAAATTTTGAAATTTAATTTTATTTATTTTTTATACAGCACGTTATTATTAGTTATGTATTTTATGCATATACATGTATACAGGTCAATCCCAAACTCCCAACTCATCCCACCACCACCACCCCATGGCTTCCCACACTTGGTGTCCATACGTTTGTTCTCTACCTCTGTGTCTCTATTTCTTCCCTGCAAACCAGTTCATCTGTACCATTTTTAGGCTCCACATATATGCGTTAATATACAATATTTGTTTTCCTCTTTCTGACTTACTTCATTCTGTATGACAGTCTCTCGATCCATCGATGTCTCTACAAATAACCCAGTTTCATTCCTTTTTATGGCCGAGTAATATTCCATTTTATATATGTACCACATCTTTATCCATTCATCTGTCTGTGGGCATTTACGTTGCTTCCATTACCTGGCTATTGTAAATAGTGCTGCAACGAACATTGTGGTGAATGTGCCTTTTTGAAATACGGTTTTCTCTGGTATATGCCCAGAAGTGGGATTGCTGGATCAGATGGTAATTCTATTTCTAGATTTTTTAAGGAAACTCCGTACTGTTCTCCATAGTGACTGTATCAATTTACATTCCCACCAATAGTGGAAGAGGGCTCCTTTTGTCCACACCCTCCCCAGAATTGGTTGTTTGTAGATTTTCTGATGATGCCGATTCAAACAGGTGTGAGGTGATACCTCATTGTAGTTTTGATTTGCATTTCTCTAATAATTAGTGCTGTTGAGCAGCTTTTCAAGTGCGTCTTGGCCATCTCTGTGTCTCCTTTGAAGAAACGTCTCTTTAGATCTTCTGCCCATTTTTTGGGGGGTTGTTTGTTTTTTTAATATTAAGCTGCATGAGCTGTTTATATATATTGGAGATTAAACCTCTGTCCATTGATTCGTCTGCAACGATTTTCGCCCATTCTGAGGGATGCCTTTTTCCATTCCCGTGTTTTTTAACAAAAAAGGAAAGAAAGGAAAAGAAGCAGAACACTAATGTGCGTAAAATATGCCTTTTGAAACGGTCGTTTTGAAATATGGACGTCCTTTGAATTTTTTGGTCGATATGTGACCCCAGGATTTATTTTCAGGGCAGGTGTCATTTACAGGCCTGCAATGATTTTGAATATCAACTGACCATTAGCGTTGGGATTAAAGCTACTGTTGTGTGAAACGGCCACAAGGTGGCAGCAGTTCACCCTTACCAAATCTGGTTACTAGGGCAAGAGAGCCTCAGTGGAAGTGGTGTTCTAGATTGGAGTTTAGAATGGAATGTGCCAGGAGAAACCCCCTCACGTTTGTCTCACTACTTCTTGTTCGTGTTTTTAATTTAATTTTTTATTTTTTATTACAGCAAGTTTGATTACAATGTTTGGCTTGCTGTAGGTGTGGAAGATGTGGTTCTTTTACACATATACAGATGACTGTTCTTCCTGGGATCCTTTTCCCATGTACGTTATGACAGAATGTTGAGTAGTCTCCTCTTGGTATTCTGTAGGTCTTTGGTGATTATATATGTCACCTGTGTTTGTATATGTCTGTTAACCCCGATATCGTAATGAAACCAATCCTCACACCTTTCCATTGGTGAACCATAAGTTTGTTTAATGAATCTGTGATTGCCCTTCTCCGTGGAAATATCTGCCCTGGTATCCATTTTTAGGTAACACCTATAAGTGATATGATATGATATGTGTCTTTCACTTTCTGACTTACTACAAGTCACGTGATTACTTCTAGACTCATCTACGGTGCTGCAAATGGCATTGTGTCCTTTTTTCCCTTGGCTTCTCTTCTGCCTTAGCGGGGTCCATTTTCAACAATGTGATTCCCTGAGGGTTGTGGATTAGCTGACCTGGGCAGCCTTACCCTGCCGGCCCGCACTCCCCAGGTGTGCCTCGTTGAGGTCAATATAAACAGCGCTCCAGGCAGCAATAGCCCCTGAATCTGTGCCTGACTCCATATTCTCTGCCCCGTCAACAGTCTCGGGGCTGTGCTGGTGGGAGGGAGTGAGGGGCCACCGCTTTGTGGGTGGCCCGGTGTGAGTGGGGTTCTGCTGGCCTTTCTGCAGGAGTTGCCAGGCTGCCGCCTGTAAAGAAGAGGTTGTGTCACCCATACCTTCCGCTGGAATTTCTCTCCGGACAGAGGTGAGAAAGGAAAAAAAGCAGTGGGGGCCGGGACAGGAGGGGTATCTCAGACAGGGCAATGGAAAGCTTCTGGAAGAGCGCCCGGTGCCAGGACCACCCTGGCTGCCCTGCAGGCACCAAGTTCTCCTGCGTGCCGTCACTGGTGTGGCTCCACGGTCCTTCCTCTAGGCTTTCAAGCCCTTGTACATATTCAGGTGTTTTACCTGGAAAGGGTGGGAACAGTTCAGCAGCAGCTGGCCTTGGGCTCAGCTCACCTTTACTCACAGATACCTCGGCACGGTCCCCCAGCTTTGCAATGAGGATGCTCCTTGCATGGGGGGTGGGTTGCTGGCTGTATGGGAGATGATTCCCCACCTCTGACCTATTTCAGAATTGTTTACCACTGGAGCAAGTGCCCTTATAGGGTTTTCCTCTGTATAACACGTGGGTTCAGGATTTTTTTTTCTTTTATGATTCAAGTTAGATTTTATTCCTCTTTTATGTATTTATAGATATAAGCATGGAAATAATTCATTCCTATAAATACATCTGTGTGACGGGAAGAACTTTTTTCTGTTTTATTTTTAAATTTTATTTTTTAAAATTTTGAAATTTAATTTTATTTATTTTTTATACAGCACGTTATTATTAGTTATGTATTTTATGCATATACATGTATACAGGTCAATCCCAAACTCCCAACTCATCCCACCACCACCACCCCATGGCTTCCCACACTTGGTGTCCATACGTTTGTTCTCTACCTCTGTGTCTCTATTTCTTCCCTGCAAACCAGTTCATCTGTACCATTTTTAGGCTCCACATATATGCGTTAATATACAATATTTGTTTTCCTTTCTGACTTACTTCATTCTGTATGACAGTCTCTCGATCCATCGATGTCTCTACAAATAACCCAGTTTCATTCCTTTTTATGGCCGAGTAATATTCCATTTTATATATGTACCACATCTTTATCCATTCATCTGTCTGTGGGCATTTACGTTGCTTCCATTACCTGGCTATTGTAAATAGTGCTGCAACGAACATTGTGGTGAATGTGCCTTTTTGAAATACGGTTTTCTCTGGTATATGCCCAGAAGTGGGATTGCTGGATCAGATGGTAATTCTATTTCTAGATTTTTTAAGGAAACTCCGTACTGTTCTCCATAGTGACTGTATCAATTTACATTCCCACCAATAGTGGAAGAGGGCTCCTTTTGTCCACACCCTCCCCAGAATTGGTTGTTTGTAGATTTTCTGATGATGCCGATTCAAACAGGTGTGAGGTGATACCTCATTGTAGTTTTGATTTGCATTTCTCTAATAATTAGTGCTGTTGAGCAGCTTTTCAAGTGCGTCTTGGCCATCTCTGTGTCTCCTTTAAGAAACGTGTCTTTAGATCTTCTGCCCATTTTTTGGGGGGTTGTTTGTTTTTTTAATATTAAGCTGCATGAGCTGTTTATATATATTGGAGATTAAACCTCTGTCCATTGATTCGTCTGCAACGATTTTCGCCCATTCTGAGGGATGCCTTTTTCCATTCCCGTGTTTTTTAACAAAAAAGGAAAGAAAGGAAAAGAAGCAGAACACTAATGTGCGTAAAATATGCCTTTTGAAACGGTCGTTTTGAAATATGGACGTCCTTTGAATTTTTTGGTCGATATGTGACCCCAGGATTTATTTTCAGGGCAGGTGTCATTTACAGGCCTGCAATGATTTTGAATATCAACTGACCATTAGCGTTGGGATTAAAGCTACTGTTGTGTGAAACGGCCACAAGGTGGCAGCAGTTCACCCTTACCAAATCTGGTTACTAGGGCAAGAGAGCCTCAGTGGAAGTGGTGTTCTAGATTGGAGTTTAGAATGGAATGTGCCAGGAGAAACCCCCTCACGTTTGTCTCACTACTTCTTGTTCGTGTTTTTAATTTAATTTTTTATTTTTTATTACAGCAAGTTTGATTACAATGTTTGGCTTGCTGTAGGTGTGGAAGATGTGGTTCTTTTACACATATACAGATGACTGTTCTTCCTGGGATCCTTTTCCCATGTACGTTATGACAGAATGTTGAGTAGTCTCCTCTTGGTATTCTGTAGGTCTTTGGTGATTATATATGTCACCTGTGTTTGTATATGTCTGTTAACCCCGATATCGTAATGAAACCAATCCTCACACCTTTCCATTGGTGAACCATAAGTTTGTTTAATGAATCTGTGATTGCCCTTCTCCGTGGAAATATCTGCCCTGGTATCCATTTTTAGGTAACACCTATAAGTGATATGATATGATATGTGTCTTTCACTTTCTGACTTACTACAAGTCACGTGATTACTTCTAGACTCATCTACGGTGCTGCAAATGGCATTGTGTCCTTTTTTCCCTTGGCTTCTCTTCTGCCTTAGCGGGGTCCATTTTCAACAATGTGATTCCCTGAGGGTTGTGGATTAGCTGACCTGGGCAGCCTTACCCTGCCGGCCCGCACTCCCCAGGTGTGCCTCGTTGAGGTCAATATAAACAGCGCTCCAGGCAGCAATAGCCCCTGAATCTGTGCCTGACTCCATATTCTCTGCCCCGTCAACAGTCTCGGGGCTGTGCTGGTGGGAGGGAGTGAGGGGCCACCGCTTTGTGGGTGGCCCGGTGTGAGTGGGGTTCTGCTGGCCTTTCTGCAGGAGTTGCCAGGCTGCCGCCTGTAAAGAAGAGGTTGTGTCACCCATACCTTCCGCTGGAATTTCTCTCCGGACAGAGGTGAGTAAGGAAAAAAAGCAGTGGGGGCCGGGACAGGAGGGGTATCTCAGACAGGGCAATGGAAAGCTTCTGGAAGAGCGCCCGGTGCCAGGACCACCCTGGCTGCCCTGCAGGCACCAAGTTCTCCTGCGTGCCGTCACTGGTGTGGCTCCACGGTCCTTCCTCTAGGCTTTCAAGCCCTTGTACATATTCAGGTGTTTTACCTGGAAAGGGTGGGAACAGTTCAGCAGCAGCTGGCCTGGGGCTCAGCTCACCTTTACTCACAGATGCCTCAGCACGGTCCCCCAGCTTTGCAATGAGGACGCTCCTTGCGTGGCGGGTGGGTTGCTGGCTGTATGGGAGATGATTCCCCACCTCTGACCTATTTCAGAATTGTTTACCACTGGAGCAAGTGCCCTGATAGGGTTTTCCTCTGTAAAACTCGTGGGTTCAGGATTTTGTTTTCTTTTATGGTTCAAGTTAGATTTTATTCCTCTTTTATGTATTTATAGATATAAGCATGGAAATAATTCATTCCTAGAAATACATCTGTGTGACGGGAAGAACTTTTTTCTGTTTTATTTTTAAATTTTATTTTTTAAAATTTTGAAATTTAATTTTATTTATTTTTTATACAGCACGTTATTATTAGTTATGTATTTTATGCATATACATGTATACAGGTCAATCCCAAACTCCCAACTCATCCCACCACCACCACCCCATGGCTTCCCACACTTGGTGTCCATACGTTTGTTCTCTACCTCTGTGTCTCTATTTCTTCCCTGCAAACCAGTTCATCTGTACCATTTTTAGGCTCCACATATATGCGTTAATATACAATATTTGTTTTCCTCTTTCTGACTTACTTCATTCTGTATGACAGTCTCTCGATCCATCGATGTCTCTACAAATAACCCAGTTTCATTCCTTTTTATGGCCGAGTAATATTCCATTTTATATATGTACCACATCTTTATCCATTCATCTGTCTGTGGGCATTTACGTTGCTTCCATTACCTGGCTATTGTAAATAGTGCTGCAACGAACATTGTGGTGAATGTGCCTTTTTGAAATACGGTTTTCTCTGGTATATGCCCAGAAGTGGGATTGCTGGATCAGATGGTAATTCTATTTCTAGATTTTTTAAGGAAACTCCGTACTGTTCTCCATAGTGACTGTATCAATTTACATTCCCACCAATAGTGGAAGAGGGCTCCTTTTGTCCACACCCTCCCCAGAATTGGTTGTTTGTAGATTTTCTGATGATGCCGATTCAAACAGGTGTGAGGTGATACCTCATTGTAGTTTTGATTTGCATTTCTCTAATAATTAGTGCTGTTGAGCAGCTTTTCAAGTGCGTCTTGGCCATCTCTGTGTCTCCTTTGAAGAAACGTCTCTTTAGATCTTCTGCCCATTTTTTGGGGGGTTGTTTGTTTTTTTAATATTAAGCTGCATGAGCTGTTTATATATATTGGAGATTAAACCTCTGTCCATTGATTCGTCTGCAACGATTTTCGCCCATTCTGAGGGATGCCTTTTTCCATTCCCGTGTTTTTTAACAAAAAAGGAAAGAAAGGAAAAGAAGCAGAACACTAATGTGCGTAAAATATGCCTTTTGAAACGGTCGTTTTGAAATATGGACGTCCTTTGAATTTTTTGGTCGATATGTGACCCCAGGATTTATTTTCAGGGCAGGTGTCATTTACAGGCCTGCAATGATTTTGAATATCAACTGACCATTAGCGTTGGGATTAAAGCTACTGTTGTGTGAAACGGCCACAAGGTGGCAGCAGTTCACCCTTACCAAATCTGGTTACTAGGGCAAGAGAGCCTCAGTGGAAGTGGTGTTCTAGATTGGAGTTTAGAATGGAATGTGCCAGGAGAAACCCCCTCACGTTTGTCTCACTACTTCTTGTTCGTGTTTTTAATTTAATTTTTTATTTTTTATTACAGCAAGTTTGATTACAATGTTTGGCTTGCTGTAGGTGTGGAAGATGTGGTTCTTTTACACATATACAGATGACTGTTCTTCCTGGGATCCTTTTCCCATGTACGTTATGACAGAATGTTGAGTAGTCTCCTCTTGGTATTCTGTAGGTCTTTGGTGATTATATATGTCACCTGTGTTTGTATATGTCTGTTAACCCCGATATCGTAATGAAACCAATCCTCACACCTTTCCATTGGTGAACCATAAGTTTGTTTAATGAATCTGTGATTGCCCTTCTCCGTGGAAATATCTGCCCTGGTATCCATTTTTAGGTAACACCTATAAGTGATATGATATGATATGTGTCTTTCACTTTCTGACTTACTACAAGTCACGTGATTACTTCTAGACTCATCTACGGTGCTGCAAATGGCATTGTGTCCTTTTTTCCCTTGGCTTCTCTTCTGCCTTAGCGGGGTCCATTTTCAACAATGTGATTCCCTGAGGGTTGTGGATTAGCTGACCTGGGCAGCCTTACCCTGCCGGCCCGCACTCCCCAGGTGTGCCTCGTTGAGGTCAATATAAACAGCGCTCCAGGCAGCAATAGCCCCTGAATCTGTGCCTGACTCCATATTCTCTGCCCCGTCAACAGTCTCGGGGCTGTGCTGGTGGGAGGGAGTGAGGGGCCACCGCTTTGTGGGTGGCCCGGTGTGAGTGGGGTTCTGCTGGCCTTTCTGCAGGAGTTGCCAGGCTGCCGCCTGTAAAGAAGAGGTTGTGTCACCCATACCTTCCGCTGGAATTTCTCTCCGGACAGAGGTGAGAAAGGAAAAAAAGCAGTGGGGGCCGGGACAGGAGGGGTATCTCAGACAGGGCAATGGAAAGCTTCTGGAAGAGCGCCCGGTGCCAGGACCACCCTGGCTGCCCTGCAGGCACCAAGTTCTCCTGCGTGCCGTCACTGGTGTGGCTCCACGGTCCTTCCTCTAGGCTTTCAAGCCCTTGTACATATTCAGGTGTTTTACCTGGAAAGGGTGGGAACAGTTCAGCAGCAGCTGGCCTTGGGCTCAGCTCACCTTTACTCACAGATACCTCGGCACGGTCCCCCAGCTTTGCAATGAGGATGCTCCTTGCATGGGGGGTGGGTTGCTGGCTGTATGGGAGATGATTCCCCACCTCTGACCTATTTCAGAATTGTTTACCACTGGAGCAAGTGCCCTTATAGGGTTTTCCTCTGTATAACACGTGGGTTCAGGATTTTTTTTTCTTTTATGATTCAAGTTAGATTTTATTCCTCTTTTATGTATTTATAGATATAAGCATGGAAATAATTCATTCCTATAAATACATCTGTGTGACGGGAAGAACTTTTTTCTGTTTTATTTTTAAATTTTATTTTTTAAAATTTTGAAATTTAATTTTATTTATTTTTTATACAGCACGTTATTATTAGTTATGTATTTTATGCATATACATGTATACAGGTCAATCCCAAACTCCCAACTCATCCCACCACCACCACCCCATGGCTTCCCACACTTGGTGTCCATACGTTTGTTCTCTACCTCTGTGTCTCTATTTCTTCCCTGCAAACCAGTTCATCTGTACCATTTTTAGGCTCCACATATATGCGTTAATATACAATATTTGTTTTCCTTTCTGACTTACTTCATTCTGTATGACAGTCTCTCGATCCATCGATGTCTCTACAAATAACCCAGTTTCATTCCTTTTTATGGCCGAGTAATATTCCATTTTATATATGTACCACATCTTTATCCATTCATCTGTCTGTGGGCATTTACGTTGCTTCCATTACCTGGCTATTGTAAATAGTGCTGCAACGAACATTGTGGTGAATGTGCCTTTTTGAAATACGGTTTTCTCTGGTATATGCCCAGAAGTGGGATTGCTGGATCAGATGGTAATTCTATTTCTAGATTTTTTAAGGAAACTCCGTACTGTTCTCCATAGTGACTGTATCAATTTACATTCCCACCAATAGTGGAAGAGGGCTCCTTTTGTCCACACCCTCCCCAGAATTGGTTGTTTGTAGATTTTCTGATGATGCCGATTCAAACAGGTGTGAGGTGATACCTCATTGTAGTTTTGATTTGCATTTCTCTAATAATTAGTGCTGTTGAGCAGCTTTTCAAGTGCGTCTTGGCCATCTCTGTGTCTCCTTTAAGAAACGTGTCTTTAGATCTTCTGCCCATTTTTTGGGGGGTTGTTTGTTTTTTTAATATTAAGCTGCATGAGCTGTTTATATATATTGGAGATTAAACCTCTGTCCATTGATTCGTCTGCAACGATTTTCGCCCATTCTGAGGGATGCCTTTTTCCATTCCCGTGTTTTTTAACAAAAAAGGAAAGAAAGGAAAAGAAGCAGAACACTAATGTGCGTAAAATATGCCTTTTGAAACGGTCGTTTTGAAATATGGACGTCCTTTGAATTTTTTGGTCGATATGTGACCCCAGGATTTATTTTCAGGGCAGGTGTCATTTACAGGCCTGCAATGATTTTGAATATCAACTGACCATTAGCGTTGGGATTAAAGCTACTGTTGTGTGAAACGGCCACAAGGTGGCAGCAGTTCACCCTTACCAAATCTGGTTACTAGGGCAAGAGAGCCTCAGTGGAAGTGGTGTTCTAGATTGGAGTTTAGAATGGAATGTGCCAGGAGAAACCCCCTCACGTTTGTCTCACTACTTCTTGTTCGTGTTTTTAATTTAATTTTTTATTTTTTATTACAGCAAGTTTGATTACAATGTTTGGCTTGCTGTAGGTGTGGAAGATGTGGTTCTTTTACACATATACAGATGACTGTTCTTCCTGGCATCCTTTTCCCATGTACGTTATGACAGAATGTTGAGTAGTCTCCTCTTGGTATTCTGTAGGTCTTTGGTGATTATATATGTCACCTGTGTTTGTATATGTCTGTTAACCCCGATATCGTAATGAAACCAATCCTCACACCTTTCCATTGGTGAACCATAAGTTTGTTTAATGAATCTGTGATTGCCCTTCTCCGTGGAAATATCTGCCCTGGTATCCATTTTTAGGTAACACCTATAAGTGATATGATATGATATGTGTCTTTCACTTTCTGACTTACTACAAGTCACGTGATTACTTCTAGACTCATCTACGGTGCTGCAAATGGCATTGTGTCCTTTTTTCCCTTGGCTTCTCTTCTGCCTTAGCGGGGTCCATTTTCAACAATGTGATTCCCTGAGGGTTGTGGATTAGCTGACCTGGGCAGCCTTACCCTGCCGGCCCGCACTCCCCAGGTGTGCCTCGTTGAGGTCAATATAAACAGCGCTCCAGGCAGCAATAGCCCCTGAATCTGTGCCTGACTCCATATTCTCTGCCCCGTCAACAGTCTCGGGGCTGTGCTGGTGGGAGGGAGTGAGGGGCCACCGCTTTGTGGGTGGCCCGGTGTGAGTGGGGTTCTGCTGGCCTTTCTGCAGGAGTTGCCAGGCTGCCGCCTGTAAAGAAGAGGTTGTGTCACCCATACCTTCCGCTGGAATTTCTCTCCGGACAGAGGTGAGAAAGGAAAAAAAGCAGTGGGGGCCGGGACAGGAGGGGTATCTCAGACAGGGCAATGGAAAGCTTCTGGAAGAGCGCCCGGTGCCAGGACCACCCTGGCTGCCCTGCAGGCACCAAGTTCTCCTGCGTGCCGTCACTGGTGTGGCTCCACGGTCCTTCCTCTAGGCTTTCAAGCCCTTGTACATATTCAGGTGTTTTACCTGGAAAGGGTGGGAACAGTTCAGCAGCAGCTGGCCTTGGGCTCAGCTCACCTTTACTCACAGATACCTCGGCACGGTCCCCCAGCTTTGCAATGAGGATGCTCCTTGCATGGGGGGTGGGTTGCTGGCTGTATGGGAGATGATTCCCCACCTCTGACCTATTTCAGAATTGTTTACCACTGGAGCAAGTGCCCTTATAGGGTTTTCCTCTGTATAACACGTGGGTTCAGGATTTTTTTTTCTTTTATGATTCAAGTTAGATTTTATTCCTCTTTTATGTATTTATAGATATAAGCATGGAAATAATTCATTCCTATAAATACATCTGTGTGATGGGAAGAACTTTTTTCTCTTTTATTTTTAAATTTTATTTTTTAAAATTTTGAAATTTAATTTTATTTATTTTTTTATACAGCACGTTATTATTAGTTATGTATTTTATGCATATACATGTATACAGGTCAATCCCAATCTCCCAACTCATCCCACCACCACCACCCCATGGCTTCCCACACTTGGTGTCCATACGTTTGTTCTCTACCTCTGTGTCTCTATTTCTTCCCTGCAAACCAGTTCATCTGTACCATTTTTAGGCTCCACATATATGCGTTAATATACAATATTTGTTTTCCTCTTTCTGACTTACTTCATTCTGTATGACAGTCTCTCGATCCATCGATGTCTCTACAAATGACCCAGTTTCATTCCTTTTTATGGCCGAGTAATATTCCATTTTATATATGTACCACATCTTTATCCATTCATCTGTCTGTGGGCATTTAGGTTGCTTCCATTTCCTGGCTATTGTAAATAGTGCTGCAACGAATATTGTGGTGAATGTGCCTTTTTGAAATATGGTTTTCTCTGGGTATATGCCCAGAAGTGGGATTGCTGGATCAGATGGTAATTCTATTTCTAGTTTTTTTAAGGAAACTCCATACTGTTCTCCATAGTGACTGTATCAATTTACATTCCCACCAATAGTGGAAGAGGGCTCCTTTTGTCCACACCCTCCCCAGAATTGGTTGTTTGTAGATTTTCTGTTGATGCCGATTCTAACAGGTGTGAGGTGATACCTCATTGTAGTTTTGATTTGCATTTCTCTAATAATTAGTGCTGTTGAGCAGCTTTTCATGTGTGTCTTGGCCATCTCTCTGTCTCCTTTGAAGAAACGTCTTTTTAGATCTTCTGCCCATTTTTTGGGGTTGTTTGTTTTTTTAATATTAAGCTGCATGAGCTGTTTATATATATTGGAGATTAAACCTCTGTCCATTGATTCGTCTGCAACGATTTTCGCCCATTCTGAGGGATGCCTTTTTCCATTCCTGTTTTTTTAACAAAAAAGTAAAGAAAAGAAAAGAAGCAGAACACTAATGTGCGTAAAATATGCCTTTTGAAACGTTCGTTTTGAAATATGGACGTCCTTTGAATTTTTTGGTCGATATGTGACCCCAGGATTTGTTTTCAGGGCAGGTGTCATTTACAGGCCTGCAATGATTTTGAATATCAACTGACCATAAGCGTTGGGATTAAAGCTGCTGTTGTGTGAAACGGCCACAAGGTGGCAGCAGTTCACCCTTACGAATTCTAGTTACTAGGGCAAGAGAGCCTCAGTGGAAGTGGTGTTCTAGATTGGAGTTTAGAATGGAATGTGCCAAGAGAAAACCCCTCACGTTTGTCTCACTACTTCTTGTTCGTGTTTTTAATTTAATTTTTTATTTTTTATTACAGCAAGTTTGATTACAATGTTTGGTTTGTTGTAGGTGTGGAAGATGTGGTTCTTTTACACATATACAGATATCTGTTCTTCCTGGGATCCTTTTCCCATGTACGTTATGACAGAATGTTGAGTAGTCCTCTCTTGGTATTCTGTAGGTCTTTGGTGATTATATATGTCACCTGTGTTTGTATATGTCTGTTAACCCCGATATCGTAATGAAACCAATCCTCACACCTTTCCATTGGTGAACCATAAGTTTGTTTAATGAATCTGTGATTGCCCTTCTCCGTGGAAATATCTGCCCTGGTATCCATTTTTAGGTAACACCTATAAGTGATATGATATGATATGTGTCTTTCACTTTCTGACTTACTACAAGTCACGTGATTACTTCTAGACTCATCTACGGTGCTGTAAATGGCATTGTGTCCTTTTTTCCCTTGGCTTCTCTTCTGCCTTAGCGGGGTCCATTTTCAACAATGTGATTCCCTGAGGGTTGTGGATTAGCTGACCTGGGCAGCCTTACCCTGCTGGCCCGCCCTCCACATGTGTGCCTCGTTGAGGTCAATATAAACAGCGCTCCAGGCAGCAATAGCCCCTGAAGCTGTGCCTTACTCCATATTCTCTGCCCCGTCAGCAGTCTCGGGGCTGTGCTGGTGGGAGGGAGTGAGGGGCCACAGCTTTGTGAGTGGCCCGGTGTGAGTGGGGTTCTGCTGGCCTTTCTGCAGGAGTTGCCATGCTGCCGCCTGTAAAGAAGAAGTTGTGTCACCCATACCTTCCGCTGGAATTTCTCTCCGGACAGACGTGAGGAAGGAAAAAAAGCAGTGGGGGCCGGGACAGGAGGGGTATCTCAGGCAGGGCAATGGAAAGCTTCTGGAAGAGCGCCCGGGCCCAGGACCACCCTGGCTGGCCTGCAGGCACCAAGTTCGCCTGCGTGCTGTCGCTGGTGTGGCTCCAGGGTCCTTCCTCTAGGCTTTCAAGCCCTTGTACATATTCAGGTGTTTTACCTGGAAAGGGTGGGAACAGTTCAGCAGCATCTGGCCTGGGGCTCAGCTCACGTTTACTCACAGATGCTTCGGCACGGTCCCCCAGCTTTGCAATGAGGACGCTCCTTGCGTGGCGGGTGGGTTGCTGGCTGTATGGGAGATGATTCCCCACCTCTGACCTATTTCAGAACTGTTTACCACTGGAGCAAGTGCCCTGATAGGGTTTTCCTCTGTATAACTCGTGGGTTCAGGATTTTTTTTTCTTTTATGGTTCTAGTTAGATTTTCTTCCTCTTTTATGTATTTATAGATATAAGCATGGAAATAATTCATTCCTATAAATACATTTGTGTGACGGGAAGAACTTTTTTCTCTTTTATTTTTAAATTTTATTTTTTTAAATTTTGAAATTTAATTTTATTTATTTTTTTATACAGCACGTTATTATTAGTTATGTATTTTATGCATATACTTGTATACAGGTCCATCCCAAACTCCCAACTCATCCCACCACCACCACCCCATGGCTTCCCACACTTGGTGTCCATACGTTTGTTCTCTACCTCTGTGTCTCTATTTCTTCCCTGCAAACCAGTTCATCTGTACCATTTTTAGGCTCCACATATATGCGTTAATATACAATATTTGTTTTCCTCTGTCTGACTTACTTCATTCTGTATGACAGTCTCTCGATCCATCGATGTCTCTACAAATGACCCAGTTTCATTCCTTTTTATGGCCGAGTAATATTCCATTTTATATATGTACCACATCTTTATCCATTCATCTGTCTGTGGGCATTTAGGTTGCTTCCATTACCTGGCTATTGTAAATAGTGCTGCAACGAACATTGTGGTGAATGTGCCTTTTTGAAATACGGTTGTCTCTGGGTATATGCCCAGAAGTGGGATTGCTGGATTAGATGGTAATTCTATTTCTCGATTTTTTAAGGAAACTACATACTGTTCTCCATAGTGACTGTATCAATTTACATTCCCACCAATAGTGAAAGAGGGCTCCTTTTGTCCACACCCTCCCCAGAATTGGTTGTTTGTAGATTTTCTGATGATGCCGATTCTAACAGGTGTGAGGTGATACCTCATTGTAGTTTTGATTTGCATTTCTCTAATAATTAGTGCTGTTGAGCAGCTTTTCATGTGTGTCTTGGCCATCTCTGTGTCTCCTTTGAAGAAACGTCTCTTTAGATCTTCTTCCCATTTTTTTGGGTTGTTTGTTTTTTTAATATTAAGCTGCATGAGCTGTTTATATATATTGGAGATTAAACCTCTGTCCATTGATTCGTCTGCAACGATTTTCGCCCATTCTGAGGGATGCCTTTTTCCATTCCCGTGTTTTTTAACAAAAAAGGAAAGAAAGGAAAAGAAGCAGAACACTAATGTGCGTAAAATATGCCTTTTGAAACGGTCGTTTTGAGATATGGACGTCCTTTGAATTTTTTGGTCGATATGTGACCCCAGGATTTGTTTTCAGGGCAGGTGTCATTTACAGGCCTGCAATGATTTTGAATATCATCTGACCATTAGCGTTGGGATTAAAGCTGCTGTTGTGTGAAACGGACACAAGGTGGCAGCAGTTCACCCTTACCAAATCTGGTTACTAGGGCAAGAGAGCCTCAGTGGAAGTGGTGTTCTTGACAGGAGTTTAGAATGGAATGTGCCAGGAGAAAGCCCCTCACGTTTGTCTCACTACTTCTTGTTCGTGTTTTAATTTATTTTTATTTATTTTTTATTACAGCAAGTTTGATTACAATGTTTGGCTTGCTGTAGGTGTGGAAGATGTGGTTCTTTTACACATATACAGATGTCTGTTCTTCCTGGGATCCTTTTCCCATGTACGTTATGACAGAATGTTGAGTAGTCCTCTCTTGGTATTCTGTAGGTCTTTGGTGATTATATATGTCACCTGTGTTTGTATATGTCTGTTAACCCGGATATCGTAATGAAACCAATCCTCACACCTTTCCATTGGTGAACCATAAGTTTGTTTAATGAATCTGTGATTGCCCTTCTCCGTGGAAATATCTGCCCTGGTATCCATTTTTAGGTAACACCTATAAGTGATATGATATGATATGTGTCTTTCACTTTCTGACTTACTACAAGTCACGTGATTACTTCTAGACTCATCTACGGTGCTGCAAATGGCATTGTGTCCTTTTTTCCCTTGGCTTCTCTTCTGCCTTAGCGGGGTCCATTTTCAACAATGTGATTCCCTGAGGGTTGTGGATTAGCTGACCTGGGCAGCCTTACACTGCCGGCCCGCCCTCCACATGTGTGCCTCGTTGAGGTCAATATAAACAGCGCTCCAGGCAGCAATAGCCCCTGAAGCTGTGCCTGACTCCATATTCTCTGCCCCGTCAGCAGTCTCGGGGCTGTGCTGGTGGGAGGGAGTGAGGGGCCACAGCTTTGTGGGTGGCCCGGTGTGAGTGGGGTTCTGCTGGCCTTTCTGCAGGAGTTGCCAGGCTGCCGCCTGTAAAGAAGAGGTTGGGGCACCCAAACCTTCCGCTGGAATTACTCTCCGGACAGAGGTCAGGAAGGAAAAAAAGCAGTGGGGGCCGGGACAGGAGGGGTATCTCAGGCAGGGCAATGGAAAGCTTCTGGAAGAGCGCCCGGGCCCAGGACCACCCTGGCTGGCCTGCAGGCACAAAGTTCGCCTGCGTGCTGTCGCTGGTGTGGCACCAGGGTCCTTCCTCTAGGCTTTGAAGCCTTTGTACATATTCAGGTGTTTTACCTGGAAAGGGTGGGAACAGTTCAGCAGCAGCTGGCCTGGGGCTCAGCTCACGTGTACTCACAGATACCTCGGCACGGTCCCCCAGCTTTGCAATGAGGACGCTCCTTGCGTGGGGGGTGGGTTGATAGTTGTATGGGAGATGGTTCCCCACCTCTGACCAATTTCAGAATTGTTTACCACTGGAGCAAGTGCCCTGATAGGGTTTTCCTCTGTATAACTCGTGGGTTCAGGATTTTTTTTCTTTTATGGTTCAAGTTAGATTTTATTCCTCTTTTATGTATTTATAGATATAAACATGGAAATAATTCATTCCTATAAATACATCTGTGTGACGGGAAGAACATTTTTCTGTTTTATTTTTAAATTTTATTTTTTAAAATTTTGAAATTTAATTTTATTTATTTGTTTATACAGCACGTTATTATTAGTTATGTATTTTATGCATATACATGTATACAGGTCAATCCCAAACTCCCAACTCATCCCACCACCACCACCCCATGGCTTCCCACACTTGGTGTCCATACGTTTGTTCTCTTCCTCTGTGTCTCTTTTTCTTCCCTGCAAAACAGTTCATCTGTACCATTTTTAGGCTCCACATATATGCATTAATATACAATATTTGTTTTCCTCTTTCTGACTTACTTCATTCTGTATGACAGTCTCTCGATCCATCGATGTCTCTACAAATGACCCAGTTTCATTCCTTTTTATGGCCGAGTAATATTCCATTTCATATATGTACCACATCTTTATCCATTCATCTGTCTGTGGGCATTTAGGTTGCTTCCATTACCTGGCTATTGTAAATAGTGCTGCAACGAACTTTGTGGTGAATGTGTCTTTTTGAAATACGGTTTTCTCTGGGTATATTCCCACAAGTGGGATTGCTGGATCAGATGGTAATTCTATTTCTAGTTTTTTTAAGGAAACTCCATACTGTTCTCCATAATGACTGTATCAATTTACATTCCCACCAATAGTGGAAGAGGGCTACTTTGGTCCACACCCTCCCCAGAATTGGTTGTTTGTAGATTTTCTGATGATGCCGATTCTAACAGGTGTGAGGTGATACCTCATTGTAGTTTTGATTTGCATTTCTCTAATAATTAGTGCTGTTGAGCAGCTTTTCATGTGCGTCTTGGCCATCTCTGTGTCTCCTTTGAAGAATCGTCTCTTTAGATCTTCTGCCCATTTTTTGGGGGGTTGTTTGTTTTTTTAATATTAAGCTGCATGAGCTGTTTATATATATTGGAGATTAAACCTCTGTCCATTGATTCGTCTGCAACGATTTTCGCCCATTCTGAGGGATGCCTTTTTCCATTCCCGTGTTTTTTAACAAAAAAGGAAAGAAAGGAAAAGAAGCAGAACACTAATGTGCGTAAAATATGCCTTTTGAAACGGTCGTTTTGAAATATGGACGTCCTTTGAATTTTTTGGTCGATATGTGACCCCAGGATTTATTTTCAGGGCAGGTGTCATTTACAGGCCTGCAATGATTTTGAATATCAACTGACCATTAGCGTTGGGATTAAAGCTACTGTTGTGTGAAACGGCCACAAGGTGGCAGCAGTTCACCCTTACCAAATCTGGTTACTAGGGCAAGAGAGCCTCAGTGGAAGTGGTGTTCTAGATTGGAGTTTAGAATGGAATGTGCCAGGAGAAACCCCCTCACGTTTGTCTCACTACTTCTTGTTCGTGTTTTTAATTTAATTTTTTATTTTTTATTACAGCAAGTTTGATTACAATGTTTGGCTTGCTGTAGGTGTGGAAGATGTGGTTCTTTTACACATATACAGATGACTGTTCTTCCTGGGATCCTTTTCCCATGTACGTTATGACAGAATGTTGAGTAGTCCTCTCTTGGTATTCTGTAGGTCTTTGGTGATTATATATGTCACCTGTGTTTGTATATGTCTGTTAACCCCGATATCGTAATGAAACCAATCCTCACACCTTTCCATTGGTGAACCATAAGTTTGTTTAATGAATCTGTGATTGCCCTTCTCCGTGGAAATATCTGCCCTGGTATCCATTTTTAGGTAACACCTATAAGTGATATGATATGATATGTGTCTTTCACTTTCTGACTTACTACAAGTCACGTGATTACTTCTAGACTCATCTACGGTGCTGCAAATGGCATTGTGTCCTTTTTTCCCTTGGCTTCTCTTCTGCCTTAGCGGGGTCCATTTTCAACAATGTGATTCCCTGAGGGTTGTGGATTAGCTGACCTGGGCAGCCTTACCCTGCCGGCCCGCACTCCCCAGGTGTGCCTCGTTGAGGTCAATATAAACAGCGCTCCAGGCAGCAATAGCCCCTGAATCTGTGCCTGACTCCATATTCTCTGCCCCGTCAACAGTCTCGGGGCTGTGCTGGTGGGAGGGAGTGAGGGGCCACCGCTTTGTGGGTGGCCCGGTGTGAGTGGGGTTCTGCTGGCCTTTCTGCAGGAGTTGCCAGGCTGCCGCCTGTAAAGAAGAGGTTGTGTCACCCATACCTTCCGCTGGAATTTCTCTCCGGACAGAGGTGAGAAAGGAAAAAAAGCAGTGGGGGCCGGGACAGGAGGGGTATCTCAGACAGGGCAATGGAAAGCTTCTGGAAGAGCGCCCGGTGCCAGGACCACCCTGGCTGCCCTGCAGGCACCAAGTTCTCCTGCGTGCTGTCGCTGGTGTGGCTCCACGGTCCTTCCTCTAGGCTTTCAAGCCCTTGTACATATTCAGGTGTTTTACCTGGAAAGGGTGGGAACAGTTCTGCAGCAGCTGGCCTGGGGCTCAGCTCACCTTTACTCACAGATGCCTCAGCACGGTCCCCCAGCTTTGCAATGAGGACGCTCCTTGCGTGGCGGGTGGGTTGCTGGCTGTATGGGAGATGATTCCCCACCTCTGACCTATTTCAGAATTGTTTACCACTGGAGCAAGTGCCCTGATAGGGTTTTCCTCTGTAAAACTCGTGGGTTCAGGATTTTGTTTTCTTTTATGGTTCAAGTTAGATTTTATTCCTCTTTTATGTATTTATAGATATAAGCATGGAAATAATTCATTCCTAGAAATACATCTGTGTGACGGGAAGAACTTTTTTCTGTTTTATGTTTAAATTTTATTTTTTAAAATTTTGAAATTTAATTTTATTTATTTTTTATACAGCACGTTATTATTAGTTATGTATTTTATGCATATACATGTATACAGGTCAATCCCAAACTCCCAACTCATCCCACCACCACCACCCCATGGCTTCCCACACTTGGTGTCCATACGTTTGTTCTCTACCTCTGTGTCTCTATTTCTTCCCTGCAAACCAGTTCATCTGTACCATTTTTAGGCTCCACATATATGCGTTAATATACAATATTTGTTTTCCTCTTTCTGACTTACTTCATTCTGTATGACAGTCTCTCGATCCATCGATGTCTCTACAAATAACCCAGTTTCATTCCTTTTTATGGCCGAGTAATATTCCATTTTATATATGTACCACATCTTTATCCATCCATCTGTCTGTGGGCATTTACGTTGCTTCCATTACCTTGCTATTGTAAATAGTGCTGCAACGAACATTGTGGTGAATGTGCCTTTTTGAAATACGGTTTTCTCTGGTATATGCCCAGAAGTGGGATTGCTGGATCAGATGGTAATTCTATTTCTAGATTTTTTAAGGAAACTCCATACTGTTCTCCATAGTGACTGTATCAATTTACATTCCCACCAATAGTGGAAGAGGGCTCCTTTTGTCCACACCCTCCCCAGAATTGGTTGTTTGTAGATTTTCTGATGATGCCGATTCTAACAGGTGTGAGGTGATACCTCATTGTAGTTTTGATTTGCATTTCTCTAATAATTAGTGCTGTTGAGCAGCTTTTCATGTGCGTCTTGGCCATCTCTGTGTCTCCTTTGAAGAAACGTCTCTTTAGATCTTCTGCCCATTTTTTGGGGGGTTGTTTGTTTTTTTAATATTAAGCTGCGTGAGCTGTTTATATATATTGGAGATTAAACCTCTGTCCATTGATTCGTCTGCAACGATTTTCGCCCATTCTGAGGGATGCCTTTTTCCATTCCCGTGTTTTTTAACAAAAAAAGGAAAGAAAGGAAAAGAAGCAGAACACTAATGTGCGTAAAATATGCCTTTTGAAACGGTCGTTTTGAAATATGGACGTCCTTTGAATTTTTTGGTCGATATGTGACCCCAGGATTTATTTTCAGGGCAGGTGTCATTTACAGGCCTGCAATGATTTTGAATATCAACTGACCATTAGCGTTGGGATTAAAGCTGCTGTTGTGTGAAACGGCCACAAGGTGGCAGCAGTTCACCCTTACCAAATCTGGTTACTAGGGCAAGAGAGCCTCAGTGGAAGTGGTGTTCTAGATTGGAGTTTAGAATGGAATGTGCCAGGAGAAAGACCCTCACGTTTGTCTCACTACTTCTTGTTCGTGTTTTTAATTTAATTTTTTATTTTTTATTACAGCAAGTTTGATTACAATGTTTGGCTTGCTGTAGGTGTGGAAGATGTGGTTCTTTTACACATATACAGATGACTGTTCTTCCTGGGATCCTTTTCCCATGTACGTTATGACAGAATGTTGAGTAGTCCTCTCTTGGTATTCTGTAGGTCTTTGGTGATTATATATGTCACCTGTGTTTGTATATGTCTGTTAACCCCGATATCGTAATGAAACCAATCCTCACACTTTTCCATTGGTGAACCATAAGTTTGTTTAATGAATCTGTGATTGCCCTTCTCCGTGGAAATATCTGCCCTGGTATCCATTTTTAGGTACCACCTATAAGTGATATGATATGATATGTGTCTTTCACTTTCTGACTTACTACAAGTCACGTGATTACTTCTAGACTCATCTACGGTGCTGCAAATGGCATTGTGTCCTTTTTTCCCTTGGCTTCTCTTCTGCCTTAGCGGGGTCCATTTTCAACAATGTGATTCCCTGAGGTTTGTGGATTAGCTGACCTGGGCAGCCTTACCCTGCCGGCCCGCCCTCCCCAGGTGTGCCTCGTTGAGGTCAATATAAACAGCGCTCCAGGCAGCAATAGCCCCTGAATCTGTGCCTGACTCCATATTCTCTGCCCCGTCAACAGTCTCGGGGCTGTGCTGGTGGGAGGGAGTGAGGGGCCACCGCTTTGTGGGTGGCCCGGTGTGAGTGGGGTTCTGCTGGCCTTTCTGCAGGAGTTGCCAGGCTGCCGCCTGTAAAGAAGAGGTTGTGTCACCCATACCTTCCGCTGGAATTTCTCTCCGGACAGATGTGAGAAAGGAAAAAAAGCAGTGGGGGCCGGGACAGGAGGGGTATCTCAGACAGGGCAATGGAAAGCTTCTGGAAGAGCGCCCGGTGCCAGGACCACCCTGGCTGCCCTGCAGGCACCAAGTTCGCCTGCGTGCTGTCGCTGGTGTGGCTCCACGGTCCTTCCTCTAGGCTTTCAAGCCCTTGTACATATTCAGGTGTTTTACCTGGAAAGGGTGGGAACAGTTCAGCAGCAGCTGGCCTTGGGCTCAGCTCACCTTCACTCACAGATGCCTCAGCACGGTAACCCAGCTTAGCAATGAGGACGCTCCTTGCGTGGCGGGTGGGTTGCTGGCTGTATGGGAGATGATTCCCCACCTCTGACCTATTTCAGAATTGTTTACCACTGGAGCAAGTGCCCTGATAGGGTTTTCCTCTGTAAAACTCGTGGGTTCAGGATTTTGTTTTCTTTTATGGTTCAAGTTAGATTTTATTCCTCTTTTATGTATTTATAGATATAAGCATGGAAATAATTCATTCCTAGAAATACATCTGTGTGACGGGAAGAACTTTTTTCTGTTTTATTTTTAAATTTTATTTTTTATAATTTTGAAATTTAATTTTATTTATTTTTTATACAGCACGTTATTATTAGTTATGTATTTTATGCATATACATGTATACAGGTCAATCCCAAACTCCCAACTCATCCCACCACCACCACCCCATGGCTTCCCACACTTGGTGTCCATACGTTTGTTCTCTACCTCTGTGTCTCTATTTCTTCCCTGCAAACCAGTTCATCTGTACCATTTTTAGGCTCCACATATATGCGTTAATATACAATATTTGTTTTCCTCTTTCTGACTTACTTCATTCTGTATGACAGTCTCTCGATCCATCGATGTCTCTACAAATAACCCAGTTTCATTCCTTTTTATGGCCGAGTAATATTCCATTTTATATATGTACCACATCTTTATCCATTCATCTGTCTGTGGGCATTTACGTTGCTTCCATTACCTGGCTATTGTAAATAGTGCTGCAACGAACATTGTGGTGAATGTGCCTTTTTGAAATACGGTTTTCTCTGGTATATGCCCAGAAGTGGGATTGCTGGATCAGATGGTCATTCTATTTCTAGATTTTTTAAGGAAACTCCATACTGTTCTCCATAGTGACTGTATCAATTTACATTCCCACCAATAGTGGAAGAGGGCTCCTTTTGTCCACACCCTCCCCAGAATTGGTTGTTTGTAGATTTTCTGATGATGCCGATTCTAACAGGTGTGAGGTGATACCTCATTGTAGTTTTGATTTGCATTTCTCTAATAATTAGTGCTGTTGAGCAGCTTTTCATGTGCGTCTTGGCCATCTCTGTGTCTCCTTTGAAGAAACGTCTCTTTAGATCTTCTGCCCATTTTTTGGGGGGTTGTTTGTTTTTTTAATATTAAGCTGCGTGAGCTGTTTATATATATTGGAGATTAAACCTCTGTCCATTGATTCGTCTGCAACGATTTTCGCCCATTCTGAGGGATGCCTTTTTCCATTCCCGTGTTTTTTAACAAAAAAGGAAAGAAAGGAAAAGAAGCAGAACACTAATGTGCGTAAAATATGCCTTTTGAAACGGTCGTTTTGAAATATGGACGTCCTTTGAATTTTTTGGTCGATATGTGACCCCAGGATTTATTTTCAGGGCAGGTGTCATTTACAGGCCTGCAATGATTTTGAATATCAACTGACCATTAGCGTTGGGATTAAAGCTGCTGTTGTGTGAAACGGCCACAAGGTGGCAGCAGTTCACCCTTACCAAATCTGGTTACTAGGGCAAGAGAGCCTCAGTGGAAGTGGTGTTCTAGATTGGAGTTTAGAATGGAATGTGCCAGGAGAAACCCCCTCACGTTTGTCTCACTACTTCTTGTTCGTGTTTTTAATTTAATTTTTTATTTTTTATTACAGCAAGTTTGATTACAATGTTTGGCTTGCTGTAGGTGTGGAAGATGTGGTTCTTTTACACATATACAGATGACTGTTCTTCCTGGGATCCTTTTCCCATGTACGTTATGACAGAATGTTGAGTAGTCCTCTCTTGGTATTCTGTAGGTCTTTGGTGATTATATATGTCACCTGTGTTTGTATATGTCTGTTAACCCCGATATCGTAATGAAACCAATCCTCACACTTTTCCATTGGTGAACCATAAGTTTGTTTAATGAATCTGTGATTGCCCTTCTCCGTGGAAATATCTGCCCTGGTATCCATTTTTAGGTAACACCTATAAGTGATATGATATGATATGTGTCTTTCACTTTCTGACTTACTACAAGTCACGTGATTACTTCTAGACTCATCTACGGTGCTGCAAATGGCATTGTGTCCTTTTTTCCCTTGGCTTCTCTTCTGCCTTAGCGGGGTCCATTTTCAACAATGTGATTCCCTGAGGGTTGTGGATTAGCTGACCTGGGCAGCCTTACCCTGCCGGCCCGCCCTCCCCAGGTGTGCCTCGTTGAGGTCAATATAAACAGCGCTCCAGGCAGCAATAGCCCCTGAATCTGTGCCTGACTCCATATTCTCTGCCCCGTCAACAGTCTCGGGGCTGTGCTGGTGGGAGGGAGTGAGGGGCCACCGCTTTGTGGGTGGCCCGGTGTGAGTGGGGTTCTGCTGGCCTTTCTGCAGGAGTTGCCAGGCTGCCGCCTGTAAAGAAGAGGTTGTGTCACCCATACCTTCCGCTGGAATTTCTCTCCGGACAGATGTGAGAAAGGAAAAAAAGCAGTGGGGGCCGGGACAGGAGGGGTATCTCAGACAGGGCAATGGAAAGCTTCTGGAAGAGCGCCCGGTGCCAGGACCACCCTGGCTGCCCTGCAGGCACCAAGTTCGCCTGCGTGCTGTCGCTGGTGTGGCTCCACGGTCCTTCCTCTAGGCTTTCAAGCCCTTGTACATATTCAGGTGTTTTACCTGGAAAGGGTCGGAACAGTTCAGCAGCAGCTGGCCTTGGGCTCAGCTCACCTTCACTCACAGATGCCTCAGCACGGTAACCCAGCTTAGCAATGAGGACGCTCCTTGCGTGGCGGGTGGGTTGCTGGCTGTATGGGAGATGATTCCCCACCTCTGACCTATTTCAGAATTGTTTACCACTGGAGCAAGTGCCCTGATAGGGTTTTCCTCTGTAAAACTCGTGGGTTCAGGATTTTGTTTTCTTTTATGGTTCAAGTTAGATTTTATTCCTCTTTTATGTATTTATAGATATAAGCATGGAAATAATTCATTCCTAGAAATACATCTGTGTGACGGGAAGAACTTTTTTCTGTTTTATTTTTAAATTTTGTTTTTTATAATTTTGAAATTTAATTTTATTTATTTTTTATACAGCACGTTATTATTAGTTATGTATTTTATGCATATACATGTATACAGGTCAATCCCAAACTCCCAACTCATCCCACCACCACCACCCCATGGCTTCCCACACTTGGTGTCCATACGTTTGTTCTCTACCTCTGTGTCTCTATTTCTTCCCTGCAAACCAGTTCATCTGTACCATTTTTAGGCTCCACATATATGCGTTAATATACAATATGTGTTTTCCTCTTTCTGACTTACTTCATTCTGTATGACAGTCTCTCGATCCATCGATGTCTCTACAAATAACCCAGTTTCATTCCTTTTTATGGCCGAGTAATATTCCATTTTATATATGTACCACATCTTTATCCATTCATCTGTCTGTGGGCATTTACGTTGCTTCCATTACCTGGCTATTGTAAATAGTGCTGCAACGAACATTGTGGTGAATGTGCCTTTTTGAAATACGGTTTTCTCTGGTATATGCCCAGAAGTGGGATTGCTGGATCAGATGGTAATTCTATTTCTAGATTTTTTAAGGAAACTCCATACTGTTCTCCATAGTGACTGTATCAATTTACATTCCCACCAATATTGGAAGAGGGCTCCTTTTGTCCACACCCTCCCCAGAATTGGTTGTTTGTAGATTTTCTGATGATGCCGATTCTAACAGGTGTGAGGTGATACCTCATTGTAGTTTTGATTTGCATTTCTCTAATAATTAGTGCTGTTGAGCAGCTTTTCATGTGCGTCTTGGCCATCTCTGTGTCTCCTTTGAAGAAACGTCTCTTTAGATCTTCTGCCCATTTTTTGGGGGGTTGTTTGTTTTTTTAATATTAAGCTGCGTGAGCTGTTTATATATATTGGAGATTAAACCTCTGTCCATTGATTCGTCTGCAACGATTTTCGCCCATTCTGAGGGATGCCTTTTTCCATTCCCGTGTTTTTTAACAAAAAAGGAAAGAAAGGAAAAGAAGCAGAACACTAATGTGCGTAAAATATGCCTTTTGAAACGGTCGTTTTGAAATATGGACGTCCTTTGAATTTTTTGGTCGATATGTGACCCCAGGATTTATTTTCAGGGCAGGTGTCATTTACAGGCCTGCAATGATTTTGAATATCAACTGACCATTAGCGTTGGGATTAAAGCTGCTGTTGTGTGAAACGGCCACAAGGTGGCAGCAGTTCACCCTTACCAAATCTGGTTACTAGGGCAAGAGAGCCTCAGTGGAAGTGGTGTTCTAGATTGGAGTTTAGAATGGAATGTGCCAGGAGAAACCCCCTCACGTTTGTCTCACTACTTCTTGTTCGTGTTTTTAATTTAATTTTTTATTTTTTATTACAGCAAGTTTGATTACAATGTTTGGCTTGCTGTAGGTGTGGAAGATGTGGTTCTTTTACACATATACAGATGACTGTTCTTCCTGGGATCCTTTTCCCATGTACGTTATGACAGAATGTTGAGTAGTCCTCTCTTGGTATTCTGTAGGTCTTTGGTGATTATATATGTCACCTGTGTTTGTATATGTCTGTTAACCCCGATATCGTAATGAAACCAATCCTCACACTTTTCCATTGGTGAACCATAAGTTTGTTTAATGAATCTGTGATTGCCCTTCTCCGTGGAAATATCTGCCCTGGTATCCATTTTTAGGTAACACCTATAAGTGATATGATATGATATGTGTCTTTCACTTTCTGACTTACTACAAGTCACGTGATTACTTCTAGACTCATCTACGGTGCTGCAAATGGCATTGTGTCCTTTTTTCCCTTGGCTTCTCTTCTGCCTTAGCGGGGTCCATTTTCAACAATGTGATTCCCTGAGGGTTGTGGATTAGCTGACCTGGGCAGCCTTACCCTGCCGGCCCGCCCTCCCCAGGTGTGCCTCGTTGAGGTCAATATAAACAGCGCTCCAGGCAGCAATAGCCCCTGAATCTGTGCCAGACTCCATATTCTCGGCCCCGTCAACAGTCTCGGGGCTGTGCTGGTGGGAGGGAGTGAGGGGCCACCGCTTTGTGGGTGGCCCGGTGTGAGTGGGGTTCTGCTGGCCTTTCTGCAGGAGTTGCCAGGCTGCCGCCTGTAAAGAAGAGGTTGTGTCACCCATACCTTCCGCTGGAATTTCTCTCCGGACAGATGTGAGAAAGGATAAAAAGCAGTGGGGGCCGGGACAGGAGGGGTATCTCAGACAGGGCAATGGAAAGCTTCTGGAAGAGCGCCCGGTGCCAGGACCACCCTGGCTGCCCTGCAGGCACCAAGTTCTCCTGCGTGCTGTCGCTGGTGTGGCTCCACGGTCCTTCCTCTAGGCTTTCAAGCCCTTGTACATATTCAGGTGTTTTACCTGGAAAGCGTGGGAACAGTTCAGCAGCAGCTGGCCTGGGGCTCAGCTCACCTTTACTCACAGATGCCTCAGCATGGTCCCCCAGCTTTGCAATGAGGACGCTCCTTGCGTGGCGGGTGGGTTGCTGGCTGTATGGGAGATGATTCCCCACCTCTGACCTATTTCAGAATTGTTTACCACTGGAGCAAGTGCCCTGATAGGGTTTTCCTCTGTAAAACTCGTGGGTTCAGGATTTTGTTTTCTTTTATGGTTCAAGTTAGATTTTATTCCTCTTTTATGTATTTATAGATATAAGCATGGAAATAATTCATTCCTAGAAATACATCTGTGTGACGGGAAGAACTTTTTTCTGTTTTATTTTTAAATTTTATTTTTTATAATTTTGAAATTTAATTTTATTTATTTTTTATACAGCACGTTATTATTAGTTATGTATTTTATGCATATACATGTATACAGGTCAATCCCAAACTCCCAACTCATCCCACCACCACCACCCCATGGCTTCCCACACTTGGTGTCCATACGTTTGTTCTCTACCTCTGTGTCTCTATTTCTTCCCTGCAAACCAGTTCATCTGTACCATTTTTAGGCTCCACATATATGCGTTAATATACAATATTTGTTTTCCTCTTTCTGACTTACTTCATTCTGTATGACAGTCTCTCGATCCATCGATGTCTCTACAAATAACCCAGTTTCATTCCTTTTTATGGCCGAGTAATATTCCATTTTATATATGTACCACATCTTTATCCATTCATCTGTCTGTGGGCATTTAGGTTGCTTCCATTACCTGGCTATTGTAAATAGTGCTGCAACGAACATTGTGGTGAATGTGCCTTTTTGAAATACGGTTTTCTCTGGTATATGCCCAGAAGTGGGATTGCTGGATCAGATGGTCATTCTATTTCTAGATTTTTTAAGGAAACTCCATACTGTTCTCCATAGTGACTGTATCAATTTACATTCCCACCAATAGTGGAAGAGGGCTCCTTTTGTCCACACCCTCCCCAGAATTGGTTGTTTGTAGATTTTCTGATGATGCCGATTCTAACAGGTGTGAGGTGATACCTCATTGTAGTTTTGATTTGCATTTCTCTAATAATTAGTGCTGTTGAGCAGCTTTTCATGTGCGTCGTGGCCATCTCTGTGTCTCCTTTGAAGAAACGTCTCTTTAGATCTTCTGCCCATTTTTGGGGGGGTTGTTTGTTTTTTTAATATTAAGCTGCATGAGCTGTTTATATATATTGGAGATTAAACCTCTGTCCATTGATTCGTCTGCAACGATTTTCGCCCATTCTGAGGGATGCCTTTTTCCATTCCCGTGTTTTTTAACAAAAAAGGAAAGAAAGGAAAAGAAGCAGAACACTAATGTGCGTAAAATATGCCTTTTGAAACGGTCGTTTTGAAATATGGACGTCCTTTGAATTTTTTGGTCGATATGTGACCCCAGGATTTATTTTCAGGGCAGGTGTCATTTACAGGCCTGCAATGATTTTGAATATCAACTGACCATTAGCGTTGGGATTAAAGCTGCTGTTGTGTGAAACGGCCACAAGGTGGCAGCAGTTCACCCTTACCAAATCTGGTTACTAGGGCAAGAGAGCCTCAGTGGAAGTGGTGTTCTAGATTGGAGTTTAGAATGGAATGTGCCAGGAGAAAGACCCTCACGTTTGTCTCACTACTTCTTGTTCGTGTTTTTAATTTAATTTTTTATTTTTTATTACAGCAAGTTTGATTACAATGTTTGGCTTGCTGTAGGTGTGGAAGATGTGGTTCTTTTACACATATACAGATGACTGTTCTTCCTGGGATCCTTTTCCCATGTACGTTATGACAGAATGTTGAGTAGTCCTCTCTTGGTATTCTGTAGGTCTTTGGTGATTATATATGTCACCTGTGTTTGTATATGTCTGTTAACCCCGATATCGTAATGAAACCAATCCTCACACTTTTCCATTGGTGAACCATAAGTTTGTTTAATGAATCTGTGATTGCCCTTCTCCGTGGAAATATCTGCCCTGGTATCCATTTTTAGGTAACACCTATAAGTGATATGATATGATATGTGTCTTTCACTTTCTGACTTACTACAAGTCACGTGATTACTTCTAGACTCATCTACGGTGCTGCAAATGGCATTGTGTCCTTTTTTCCCTTGGCTTCTCTTCTGCCTTAGCGGGGTCCATTTTCAACAATGTGATTCCCTGAGGGTTGTGGATTAGCTGACCTGGGCAGCCTTACCCTGCCGGCCCGCCCTCCCCAGGTGTGCCTCGTTGAGGTCAATATAAACAGTGCTCCAGGCAGCAATAGCCCCTGAATCTGTGCCAGACTCCATATTCTCGGCCCCGTCAACAGTCTCGGGGCTGTGCTGGTGGGAGGGAGTGAGGGGCCACCGCTTTGTGGGTGGCCCGGTGTGAGTGGGGTTCTGCTGGCCTTTCTGCAGGAGTTGCCAGGCTGCCGCCTGTAAAGAAGAGGTTGTGTCACCCATACCTTCCGCTGGAATTTCTCTCTGGACAGATGTTAGAAAGGAAAAAAAGCAGGGGGGCCGGGACAGGAGGGGTATCTCAGACAGGGCAATGGAAAGCTTCTGGAAGAGCGCCCGGTGCCAGGACCACCCTGGCTGCCCTGCAGGCACCAAGTTCTCCTGCGTGCTGTCGCTGGTGTGGCTCCACGGTCCTTCCTCTAGGCTTTCAAGCCCTTGTACATATTCAGGTGTTTTACCTGGAAAGGGTCGGAACAGTTCAGCAGCAGCTGGCCTTGGGCTCAGCTCACCTTCACTCACAGATGCCTCAGCACGGTAACCCAGCTTAGCAATGAGGACGCTCCTTGCGTGGCGGGTGGGTTGCTGGCTGTATGGGAGATGATTCCCCACCTCTGACCTATTTCAGAATTGTTTACCACTGGAGCAAGTGCCCTGATAGGGTTTTCCTCTGTAAAACTCGTGGGTTCAGGATTTTGTTTTCTTTTATGGTTCAAGTTAGATTTTATTCCTCTTTTATGTATTTATAGATATAAGCATGGAAATAATTCATTCCTAGAAATACATCTGTGTGACGGGAAGAACTTTTTTCTGTTTTATTTTTAAATTTTGTTTTTTATAATTTTGAAATTTAATTTTATTTATTTTTTATACAGCACGTTATTATTAGTTATGTATTTTATGCATATACATGTATACAGGTCAATCCCAAACTCCCAACTCATCCCACCACCACCACCCCATGGCTTCCCACACTTGGTGTCCATACGTTTGTTCTCTACCTCTGTGTCTCTATTTCTTCCCTGCAAACCAGTTCATCTGTACCATTTTTAGGCTCCACATATATGCGTTAATATACAATATGTGTTTTCCTCTTTCTGACTTACTTCATTCTGTATGACAGTCTCTCGATCCATCGATGTCTCTACAAATAACCCAGTTTCATTCCTTTTTATGGCCGAGTAATATTCCATTTTATATATGTACCACATCTTTATCCATTCATCTGTCTGTGGGCATTTACGTTGCTTCCATTACCTGGCTATTGTAAATAGTGCTGCAACGAACATTGTGGTGAATGTGCCTTTTTGAAATACGGTTTTCTCTGGTATATGCCCAGAAGTGGGATTGCTGGATCAGATGGTAATTCTATTTCTAGATTTTTTAAGGAAACTCCATACTGTTCTCCATAGTGACTGTATCAATTTACATTCCCACCAATAGTGGAAGAGGGCTCCTTTTGTCCACACCCTCCCCAGAATTGGTTGTTTGTAGATTTTCTGATGATGCCGATTCTAACAGGTGTGAGGTGATACCTCATTGTAGTTTTGATTTGCATTTCTCTAATAATTAGTGCTGTTGAGCAGCTTTTCATGTGCGTCTTGGCCATCTCTGTGTCTCCTTTGAAGAAACGTCTCTTTAGATCTTCTGCCCATTTTTTGGGGGGTTGTTTGTTTTTTTAATATTAAGCTGCATGAGCTGTTTATATATATTGGAGATTAAACCTCTGTCCATTGATTCGTCTGCAACGATTTTCGCCCATTCTGAGGGATGCCTTTTTCCATTCCCGTGTTTTTTAACAAAAAAGGAAAGAAAGGAAAAGAAGCAGAACACTAATGTGCGTAAAATATGCCTTTTGAAACGGTCGTTTTGAAATATGGACGTCCTTTGAATTTTTTGGTCGATATGTGACCCCAGGATTTATTTTCAGGGCAGGTGTCATTTACAGGCCTGCAATGATTTTGAATATCAACTGACCATTAGCGTTGGGATTAAAGCTGCTGTTGTGTGAAACGGCCACAAGGTGGCAGCAGTTCACCCATACCAAATCTGGTTACTAGGGCAAGAGAGCCTCAGTGGAAGTGGTGTTCTAGATTGGAGTTTAGAATGGAATGTGCCAGGAGAAACCCCCTCACGTTTGTCTCACTACTTCTTGCTCGTGTTTTTAATTTAATTTTTTATTTTTTATTACAGCAAGTTTGATTACAATGTTTGGCTTGCTGTAGGTGTGGAAGATGTGGTTCTTTTACACATATACAGATGACTGTTCTTCCTGGGATCCTTTTCCCATGTACGTTATGACAGAATGTTGAGTAGTCCTCTCTTGGTATTCTGTAGGTCTTTGGTGATTATATATGTCACCTGTGTTTGTATATGTCTGTTAACCCCGATATCGTAATGAAACCAATCCTCACACTTTTCCATTGGTGAACCATAAGTTTGTTTAATGAATCTGTGATTGCCCTTCTCCGTGGAAATATCTGCCCTGGTATCCATTTTTAGGTAACACCTATAAGTGATATGATATGATATGTGTCTTTCACTTTCTGACTTACTACAAGTCACGTGATTACTTCTAGACTCATCTACGGTGCTGCAAATGGCATTGTGTCCTTTTTTCCCTTGGCTTCTCTTCTGCCTTAGCGGGGTCCATTTTCAACAATGTGATTCCCTGAGGGTTGTGGATTAGCTGACCTGGGCAGCCTTACCCTGCCGGCCCGCACTCCCCAGGTGTGCCTCGTTGAGGTCAATATAAACAGCGCTCCAGGCAGCAATAGCCCCTGAATCTGTGCCAGACTCCATATTCTCTGCCCCGTCAACAGTCTCGGGGCTGTGCTGGTGGGAGGGAGTGAGGGGCCACCGCTTTGTGGGTGGCCCGGTGTGAGTGGGGTTCTGCTGGCCTTTCTGCAGGAGTTGCCAGGCTGCCGCCTGTAAAGAAGAGGTTGTGTCACCCATACCTTCCGCTGGAATTTCTCTCCGGACAGATGTGAGAAAGGATAAAAAGCAGTGGGGGCCGGGACAGGAGGGGTATCTCAGACAGGGCAACGGAAAGCTTCTGGAAGAGCGCCCGGTGCCAGGACCACCTTGGCTGCCCTGCAGGCACCAAGTTCGCCTGCGTGCTGTCGCTGGTGTGGCTCCACGGTCCTTCCTCTAGGCTTTCAAGCCCTTGTACATATTCAGGTGTTTTACCTGGAAAGGGTGGGAACAGTTCAGCAGCAGCTGGCCTGGGGCTCAGCTCACCTTTACTCACAGATGCCTCAGCACGGTAACCCAGCTTAGCAATGAGGACGCTCCTTGCGTGGCGGGTGGGTTGCTGGCTGTATGGGAGATGATTCCCCACCTCTGACCTATTTCAGAATTGTTTACCACTGGAGCAAGTGCCCTGATAGGGTTTTCCTCTGTAAAACTCGTGGGTTCAGGATTTTGTTTTCTTTTATGGTTCAAGTTAGATTTTATTCCTCTTTTATGTATTTATAGATATAAGCATGGAAATAATTCATTCCTAGAAATACATCTGTGTGACGGGAAGAACTTTTTTCTGTTTTATTTTTAAATTTTATTTTTTATAATTTTGAAATTTAATTTTATTTATTTTTTATACAGCACGTTATTATTAGTTATGTATTTTATGCATATACATGTATACAGGTCAATCCCAAACTCCCAACTCATCCCACCACCACCACCCCATGGCTTCCCACACTTGGTGTCCATACGTTTGTTCTCTACCTCTGTGTCTCTATTTCTTCCCTGCAAACCAGTTCATCTGTACCATTTTTAGGCTCCACATATATGCGTTAATATACAATATTTGTTTTCCTCTTTCTGACTTACTTCATTCTGTATGACAGTCTCTCGATCCATCGATGTCTCTACAAATAACCCAGTTTCATTCCTTTTTATGGCCGAGTAATATTCCATTTTATATATGTACCACATCTTTATCCATTCATCTGTCTGTGGGCATTTACGTTGCTTCCATTACCTGGCTATTGTAAATAGTGCTGCAACGAACATTGTGGTGAATGTGCCTTTTTGAAATACGGTTTTCTCTGGTATATGCCCAGAAGTGGGATTGCTGGATCAGATGGTAATTCTATTTCTAGATTTTTTAAGGAAACTCCATACTGTTCTCCATAGTGACTGTATCAATTTACATTCCCACCAATAGTGGAAGAGGGCTCCTTTTGTCCACACCCTCCCCAGAATTGGTTGTTTGTAGATTTTCTGATGATGCCGATTCTAACAGGTGTGAGGTGATACCTCATTGTAGTTTTGATTTGCATTTCTCTAATAATTAGTGCTGTTGAGCAGCTTTTCATGTGCGTCTTGGCCATCTCTGTGTCTCCTTTGAAGAAACGTCTGTTTAGATCTTCTGCCCATTTTTTGGGGTTGTTTGTTTTTTTAATATTAAGCTGCATGAGCTGTTTATATATATTGGAGATTAAACCTCTGTCCATTGATTCGTCTGCAACGATTTTCGCCCATTCTGAGGGATGCCTTTTTCCATTCCCGTTTTTTTAACAAAAAAGTAAAGAAAAGAAAAGAAGCAGAACACTAATGTGCGTAAAATATGCCTTTTGAAACGGTCGTTTTGAAATATGGACGTCCTTTGAATTTTTTGGTCGATATGTGACCCCAGGATTTGTTTTCAGGGCAGGTGTCATTTACAGGCCTGCAATGATTTTGAATATCAACTGACCATTAGCGTTGGGATTAAAGCTGCTGTTGTGTGAAACGGCCACAAGGTGGCAGCAGTTCACCCTTACCAAATCTGGTTACTAGGGCAAGAGAGCCTCAGTGGAAGTGGTGTTCTAGATTGGAGTTTAGAATGGAATGTGCCAGGAGAAACCCCCTCACGTTTGTCTCACTACTTCTTGTTCGTGTTTTTAATTTAATTTTTTATTTTTTATTACAGCAAGTTTGATTACAATGTTTGGCTTGCTGTAGGTGTGGAAGATGTGGTTCTTTTACACATATACAGATGACTGTTCTTCCTGGGATCCTTTTCCCATGTACGTTATGACAGAATGTTGAGTAGTCCTCTCTTGGTATTCTGTAGGTCTTTGGTGATTATATATGTCACCTGTGTTTGTATATGTCTGTTAACCCCGATATCGTAATGAAACCAATCCTCACACTTTTCCATTGGTGAACCATAAGTTTGTTTAATGAATATGTGATTGCCCTTCTCCGTGGAAATATCTGCCCTGGTATCCATTTTTAGGTAACACCTATAAGTGATATGATATGATATGTGTCTTTCACTTTCTGACTTACTACAAGTCACGTGATTACTTCTAGACTCATCTACGGTGCTGCAAATGGCATTGTGTCCTTTTTTCCCTTGGCTTCTTTTCTGCCTTAGCGGGGTCCATTTTCAACAATGTGATTCCCTGAGGGTTGTGGATTAGCTGACCTGGGCAGCCTTACCCTGCCGGCCCGCCCTCCCCAGGTGTGCCTCGTTGAGGTCAATATAAACAGCGCTCCAGGCAGCAATAGCCCCTGAAGCTGTGCCTGCCTCCATATTCTCTTCCCCGTCAGCAGTCTCGGGGCTGTGCTGGTGGGAGGGAGTGAGGGGCCACAGCTTTGTGGGTGGCCCGGTGTGAGTGGGGTTCTGCTGGCCTTTCTGCAGGAGTTGCCAGGCTGCCGCCTGTAAAGAAGAGGTTGTGTCACCCATACCTTCCGCTGGAATTTCTCTCCGGACAGACGTGAGAAAGGAAAAAAAAGCAGTGGGGGCCGGGACAGGAGGGGTATCACAGACAGGGCAATGGAAAGCTTCTGGAAGAGCGCCCGGGGCCAGGACCACCCTGGCTGGCCTGCAGGCACCAAGTTGGCCTGCGTGCTGTCCCTAGTGTGGCTCCACGGTCCTTCCTCTAGGCTTTCAAGCCCTTGTACATATTCAGGTGTTTTACCTGGAATGGGTGGGAACAGTTCAGCAGCAGCTGGCCTGGGGCTCAGCTCACCTTTACTCACAGATGCCTCGGCACGGTCCCCCAGCTTTGCAATGAGGACGCTCCTTGCACGGCGGGTGGGTTGCTGGCTGTATGGGAGATGATTCCCCACCTCTGACCAATTTCAGAATTGTTTACAACTGGAGCAAGAGCCCTGATAGGGTTTTCCTCTGTATAACTCGTGGGTTCAGGATTTTTTTTTCTTTTATGGTTCAAGTTAGATTTTATTCCTCTTTTATGTATTTATAGATATAAGCATGGAAATAATTCATTCTTATAAATACATCTGTGTGACGGGAAGAACTTTTTTCTCTTTTATTTTTAAATTTTATTTTTTTAAATTTTGAAATTTAATTTTATTTATTTTTTTATACAGCACGTTATTATTAGTTATGTATTTTATGCATATACTTGTATACAGGTCAATCCCAAACTCCCAACTCATCCCACCACCACCACCCCATGGCTTCCCACACTTGGTGTCCATACGTTTGTTCTCTACCTCTGTGTCTCTATTTCTTCCCTGCAAACCAGTTCATCTGTACCATTTTTAGGCTCCACATATATGCGTTAATATACAATATTTGTTTTCCTCTTTCTGACTTACTTCATTCTGTATGACAGTCTCTCGATCCATCGATGTCTCTACAAATGACCCAGTTTCATTCCTTTTTATGGCCGAGTAATATTCCATTTTATATATGTACCACATCTTTATCCATTCATCTGTCTGTGGGCATTTAGGTTGCTTCCATTACCTGGCTATTGTAAATAGTGCTGCAACGAACACTGTGGTGAATGTGCCTTTTTGAAATACGGTTTTCTCTGGGTATATGCCCAGAAGTGGGATTGCTGGATCAGATGGTAATTCTATTTCTCGATTTTTTAAGGAAACGCCATACTGTTCTCCATAGTGACTGTATCAATTTACATTCCCACCAATAATGAAAGAGGGCTCCTTTTGTCCACACCCTCCCCAGAATTGGTTGTTTGTAGATTTTCTGATGATGCCGATTCTAACAGGTGTGAGGTGATACCTCATTGTAGTTTTGATTTGCATTTCTCTAATAATTAGTGCTGTTGAGCAGCTTTTCATGTGCGTCTTGGCCATCTCTGTGTCTCCTTTGAAGAAACGTCTCTTTAGATCTTCTGCCCATTTTTTGGGGTTGTTTGTTTTTTTAATATTAAGCTGCATGAGCTGTTTATATATATTGGAGATTAAACCTCTGTCCATTGATTCGTCTGCAACGATTTTCGCCCATTCTGAGGGATGCCTTTTTCCATTCCCGTGTTTTTTAACAAAAAATGAAAGAAAGGAAAAGAAGCAGAACACTAATGTGCATAAAATATGCCTTTTGAAACGGTCGTTTTGAAATATGGACGTCCTTTGAATATTTTGGTCGATATGTGACGCCAGGATTTGTTTTCAGGGCAGGTGTCACTTATAGGCCTGCAATGATTTTGAATATCAACTGACCATTAGCGTTGGGATTAAAGCTGCTGTTGTGTGAAACGGCCACAAGGTGGCAGCAGTTCACCCTTACCAAATCTGGTTACTAGGGCAAGAGAGCCTCAGTGGAAGTGGTGTTCTAGATTGGAGTTTAGAATGGAATGTGCCAGGAGAAACCCCCTCACGTTTGTCTCACTACTTCTTGTTCGTGTTTTTAATTTAATTTTTTATTTTTTATTACAGCAAGTTTGATTACAATGTTTGGCTTGTTGTAGGTGTGGAAGATGTGGTTCTTTTACACATATACAGATGACTGTTCTTCTTGGGATCTTTTTCCCATGTACGTTATGACAGAATGTTGAGTAGTCCTCTCTTGGTATTCTGTAGGTCTTTGGTGATTATATATGTCACCTGTGTTTGTATATGTCTGTTAACACCGATATCATAATGAAACCAATCCTCACACCTTTCCATTGGTGAACCATAAGTTTGTTTAATGAATCTGTGATTGCCCTTCTCCGTGGAAATATCTCCCCTGGTATCCATTTTTAGGTAACACCTATAAGTGATATGATATGATATGTGTCTTTCACTTTCTGACTTACTACAAGTCACGTGATTACTTCTAGACTCATCTACGTTGCTGCAAATGGCATTGTGACCTTTTTTTCCTTGGCTTCTCTTCTGCCTTAGCGGGGTCCATTTTCAACAATGTGATTCCCTGAGGGTTGTGGATTAGCTGACCTGGGCAGCCTTACCCTGCCGGCCCGCCCTCCCCAGGTGCGCCTCGTTGAGTTCAATATAAACAGCGCTCCAGGCAGCAATAGCCCCTGAAGCTGTGCCTGACTCCATATTCTCTGCCCCGTCAGCAGTCTCGGGGCTGTGCTGGTGGGAGGGAGTGAGGGGCCACAGCTTTGTGGGTGGCCCGGTGTGAGTGGGGTTCTGCTGGCCTTTCTGCAGGAGTTGCCAGGCTGCCGCCTGTAAAGAAGAGGTTGTGTCACCCATACCTTCCGCTGGAATTTCTCTCCGGACAGAGGTGAGGAAGGAAGAAAGCAGTGGGGGCCGGGACAGGAGGGGTATCTCAGGCAGGGCAATGGAAAGCTTCTGGAAGAGCACCCGGGGCCAAGACCACCCTGGCTGGCCTGCAGGCACCAGGTTGGCCTGCATGCTGTCGCTGGTGTGGCTCCACGGTCCTTCCTCTAGTCTTTCAAGCCATTGTACATATTCAGGTGTTTTACCTGGAAAGGGTGGGAACAGTTCAGCAGCAGCTGGCCTGGGGCTCAGCTCACGTTTACTCACAGATGCCTCGGCACGGTCCCCCAGCTTTGCAATGAGGACGCTCCTTGCGTGGGGGGTGGGTTGATGGCGGTATGGGAGATGGTTCCCCACCTCTGTCCAATTTCAGAATTGTTTACCACTGGAGCACGTGCCCTGATAGGGTTTTCCTCTGTATAACTCGTGGTTTCAGGTATTTTTTTTCTTTTATGGTTCAAGTTAGATTTTATTCCTCTTTTATGTATTTATAGATATAAGCATGGAAATAATTCATTCCTATAAATACATCTGTGTGACGGGAAGAACTTTTTTCTGTTTTATTTTTAAATTTTATTTTTTAAAATTTTGAAATTTAATTTTATTTATTTTTTTTAATACAGCACGTTATTATTAGTTATGTATTTTATGCATATACATGTACACAGGTCAATCCCAAACTCCCAACTCATCCCACCACCACCACCCCATGGCTTCCCACACTTGGTGTCCGTACGTTTGTTCTCTACCTCTGTGTCTCTATTTCTTCCCTGCAAACCAGTTCATCTGTACCATTTGTAGGCTCCACATATATGCATTAATATACAATATTTGTTTTCCTCTTTCTGACTTACTTCATTCTGTATGACAGTCTCTCGATCCATCGATGTCTCTACAAATGACCCAGTTTCATTCCTTTTTATGGCCGAGTAATATTCCATTTCATATATGTACCACATCTTTATCCATTCATCTGTCTGTGGGCATTTAGTTTGCTTCCATTACCTGGCTATTGTAAATAGTGCTGCAATGAATATTGTGGTGAATGTGCCTTTTTGATTTACGGTTTTCTCTGGGTATATGCCCAGAAGTGGGATTGCTGGATCAGATGGTAATTCTATTTCTAGTTTTTTTAAGGAAACTCCATACTGTTCTCCATAGTGACTGTATCAATTTACATTCCCACCAATAGTGGAAGAGGGCTCCTTTTGTCCACACCCTCCCCAGAATTGGTTGTTTGTAGATTTTCTGATGATGCCGATTCTAACAGGTGTGAGGTGAAACCTCATTGTAGTTTTGATTTGCATTTCTCTGATAATTAGTGCTGTTGAGCAGCTTTTCATGTGCGTCTTGGCCATCTCTGTGTCTCCTTTGAAGAAACGTCTCTTTAGATCTTCTGCCCATTTTTTTTGGGTTGTTTGTTTTTTTTTAATATTAAGCTGCATGAGCTGTTTATATATATTGGAGATTAAACCTCTGTCCATTGATTCGTCTGCAACGATTTTCGCCCATTCTGAGGGATGCCTTTTTCCATTCCCGTGTTTTTTAACAAAAAAGGAAAGAAAGGAAAAGAAGCAGAACACTAATGTGCATAAAATATGCCTTTTGAAACGGTCGTTTTGAAATATGGACGTCCTTTGAATATTTTGGTCGATATGTGACCCCAGGATTTGTTTTCAGGGCAGGTGTCACTTATAGGCCTGCAATGATTTTGAATATCAACTGACCATTAGCGTTGGGATTAATGCTGCTGTTGTGTGAAACGGCCACAAGGTGGCAGCAGTTCACCCTTACCAAATCTGGTTACTAGGGCAAGAGAGCCTCAGTGGAAGTGGTGTTCTAGATTGGAGTTTAGAATGGAATGTGCCAGGAGAAAGCCCCTCACGTTTGTCTCACTACTTCTTGTTCGTGTTTTTAATTTAATTTTTTATTTTTTCTTACAGCAAGTTTGATTACAACGTTTGGCTTGTTGTAGGTGTGGAAGATGTGGTTCTTTTACACATATACAGATGACTGTTCTTCTTGGGATCCTTTTCCCATGTACGTTATGACAGAATGTTGAGTAGTCCTCTCTTGGTATTCTGTAGGTCTTTGGTGATTATATATGTCACCTGTGTTTGTAGATGTCTGTTAACCCCGATATCGTAATGAAACCAATCCTCACACCTTTCCATTGGTGAACCATAAGTTTGTTTAATGAATCTGTGATTGCCCTTCTCCGTGGAAATATCTGCCCTGGTATCCATTTTTAGGTAACACCTATAAGTGATATGATATGATATGTGTCTTTCACTTTCTGACTTACTACAAGTCACGTGATTACTTCTAGACTCATCTACGGTGCTGCAAATGGCATTGTGTCCTTTTTTCCCTTGGCTTCTCTTCTGCCTTAGCGGGGTCCATTTTCAACAATGTGATTCCCTGAGGGTTGTGGATTAGCTGACCTGGGCAGACTTACCCTGCCGGCCCGCCCTCCCCAGGTGTGCCTCGTTGAGGTCAATATAAACAGCGCTCCAGGCAGCAATAGCCCCTGAAGCTGTGCCTGACTCCATATTCTCTGCCCCGTCAGCAGTCTCGGGGCTGTGCTGGTGGGAGGGAGTGAGGGGCCACAGCTTTGTGGGTGGCCAGGTGTGAGTGGGGTTCTGCTGGCCTTTCTGCAGGAGTTGCCAGGCTGCCGCCTGTAAAGAAGAGGTTGTGTCACCCATACCTTCCGCTGGAATTTCTCTCCGGACAGAGGTGAGGCAGGAAAAAAGCAGTGGGGGCCGAGACAGGAGGGGTATCTCAGGCAGGGCAATGGAAAGCTTCTGGAAGTGCACTCGGGGCCAAGACCACCCTGGGTGGCCTTCAGGCACCAGGTTGGTCTGCGTGCTGTCGCTGGTGTGGCTCCAGGGTCCTTCCTCTAGGCTTTCAAGCCCTTGTACATATTCAGGTGTTTTACCTGGAAAGGGTGGGAACAGTTCAGGAGCAGCTGGCCTGTGGCTCAGCTCACGTTTACTCACAGATGCCTCGGCACGGTCCCCCAGCTTTGCAATGAGGACGCTCCTTGCGTGGGGGGTGGGTTGATGGCTGTATGGGAGATGGTTCCCAACCTCTGACCAATTTCAGAATTGTTTACCACTGGAGCAAGTGCCCTGATACGGTTTTCCTCTGTATAACTCGTGGGTTCATGTTTTTTTTTCTTTTATGGTTCAAGTTAGATTTTATTCCTCTTTTATGTATTTATAGATATAAGCATGGAAATAATTCATTCCTATAAATACATCTGTGTGACGGGAAGAACTTTTTTCTGTTTTATTTTTAAATTTTATTTTTTAAAATTTTGAAATTTAATTTTATTTATTTTTTTTATACAGCACGTTATTATTAGTTATGTATTTTATGCATATACATGTACACAGGTCAATCCCAAACTCCCAACTCATCCCACCACCACCACCCCATGGCTTCCCACACTTGGTGTCCATACGTTTGTTCTCTACCTCTGTGTCTCTATTTCTTCCCTGCAAACCAGTTCATCTGTACCATTTGTAGGCTCCACATATATGCATTAATATACAATATTTGTTTTCCTCTTTCTGACTTACTTCATTCTGTATGACAGTCTCTCGATCCATCGATGTCTCTACAAATGACCCAGTTTCATTCCTTTTTATGGCCGAGTAATATTCCATTTCATATATGTACCACATCTTTATCCATTCATCTGTCTGTGGGCATTTAGTTTGCTTCCATTACCTGGCTATTGTAAATAGTGCTGCAATGAATATTGTGGTGAATGTGCCTTTTTGAAATACGGTTTTCTCTGGGTATATGCCCAGAAGTGGGATTGCTGGATCAGATGGTAATTCTATTTCTAGTTTTTTTAAGGAAACTCCATACTGTTCTCCATAGTGACTGTATCAATTTACATTCCCACCAATAGTGGAAGAGGGCTCCTTTTGTCCACACCCTCCCCAGAATTGGTTGTTTGTAGATTTTCTGATGATGCCGATTCTAACAGGTGTGAGGTGAAACCTCATTGTAGTTTTGATTTGCATTTCTCTGATAATTAGTGCTGTTGAGCAGCTTTTCATGTGCGTCTTGGCCATCTCTGTGTCTCCTTTGAAGAAACGTCTCTTTAGATCGTCTGCCCAATTTTTTTGGGGATGTTTGTTTTTTTAATATTAAGCTGCATGAGCTGTTTATATATATTGGAGATTAAACCTCTGTCCATTGATTCGTCTGCAACGATTTTCGCCCATTCTGAGGGATGCCTTTTTCCATTCCCGTGTTTTTTAACAAAAAAGGAAAGAAAGGAAAAGAAGCAGAACACTAATGTGCGTAAAATATGCCTTTTGAAACGGTCGTTTTGAAATATGGACGTCCTTTGAATTTTTTGGTCGATATGTGACCCCAGGATTTGTTTTCAGGGCAGGTGTCATTTACAGGCCTGCAATGATTTTGAATATCAACTGACCATTAGCGTTGGGATTAAAGCTGCTGTTGTGTGAAACGGCCACAAGGTGGCAGCAGTTCACCCTTACCAAATCTGGTTACTAGGGCAAGAGAGCCTCAGTGGAAGTGGTGTTCTAGATTGGAGTTGAGAATGGAATGTGCCAGGAGAAAGCCCCTCACGTTTGTCTCACTACTTCTTGTTCGTGTTTTTAATTTAATTTTTTATTTTTTCTTACAGCAACTTTGATTACAATGTTTGGCTTGTTGTAGGTGTGGAAGATGTGATTCTTTTACACATATACACATGTCTGTTCTTCCTGGGATCCTTTTCCCATGTACGTTATGACAGAATGTTGAGTAGTCCTCTCTTGGTATTCTGTAGGTCTTTGGTGATTATATATGTCACCTGTGTTTGTAGATGTCTGTTAACCCCGATATCGTAATGAAACCAATCCTCACACCTTTCCATTGGTGAACCATAAGTTTGTTTAATGAATCTGTGATTGCCCTTCTCCGTGGAAATATCTGCCCTGGTATCCATTTTTAGGTAACACCTATAAGTGATATGATATGATATGTGTCTTTCACTTTCTGACTTACTACAAGTCACGTGATTACTTGTAGACTCATCTACGGTGCTGCAAATGGCATTGTGTCCTTTTTTTCCTTGGCTTCTCTTCTGCCTTAGCGGGGTCCATTTTCAACAATGTGATTCCCTGAGGGTTGTGGATTAGCTGACCTGGGCAGCCTTACCCTGCCGGCCCGCCCTCCCCAGGTGTGCCTCATTGAGGTCAATATAAACAGCGCTCCAGGCAGCAATAGCCCCTGAAGCTGTGCCTGACTCCATATTCTCTGCCCCGTCAGCAGTCTCGGGGCTGTGCTGGTGGGAGGGAGTGAGGGGCCACAGCTTTGTGGGTGGCCCGGTGTGAGTGGGGTTCTGCTGGCCTTTCTGAAGGAGCTGCCAGGCTGCCGCCTGTAAAGAAGAGGTTGTGTCACCCATACCTTCCGCTGGAATTTCTCTCCGGACAGAGGTGAGGAAGGAAAAAAGCAGTGGGGGCCGGGACAGGAGGGGTATCTCAGGCAGGGCAATGGAAAGCTTCTGGAAGAGCGCCCGGGGCCAGGACCACCCTGGCTGGCCTGCAGGCACCAAGTTGGCCTGCGTGCTGTCGCTGGTGTGGCTCCACGGTCCTTCCTCTAGGCTTTGAAGCCCTTGTACATATTCAGGTGTTTTACCTGGAAAGGGTGGGAACAGTTCAGCAGCAGCTGGCCTGGGGCTCAGCTCACGTTTACTCACAGATGCCTAGGCACGGTCCCCCAGCTTTGCAATGAGGACGCTCCTTGCGTGGGGGGTGGGTTGATGGCTGTATGGGAGATGGTTCCCCACCTCTGACCAATTTCAGAATTGTTTACCACTGGAGCAAGTGCCCTGATAGGGTTTTCCTCTGTATAACTCGTGGGTTCAAGTTTTTTTTTCTTTTATGGTTCAAGTTAGATTTTATTCCTCTTTTATGTATTTATAGATATAAAAATGGAAATAATTCATTCCTATAAATACATCTGTGTGACGGGAAGAACTTTTTTCTGTTTTATTTTTATATTTTATTTTTTAAAATTTTGAAATTTAATTTTATTTATTTTTTTATACAGCACGTTATTATTAGTTATGTATTTTATGCATATACCGGTACACAGGTCAATCCCAAACTCCCAACTCATCCCACCACCACCACCGCATGGCTTCCCAGACTTGGTGTCCATATGTTTGTTCTCTACCTCTGTGTCTCTATTTCTTCCCTGCAAACCAGTTCATCTGTACCATTTTTAGGCTCCACATATATGCATTAATATACAATATTTGTTTTCCTCCTTCTGACTTACTTCATTCTGTATGACAGTCCCTCGATCCATCGATGTCTCTACAAATGACACAGTTTAATTCCTTTTTATGGCCGAGTAATATTCCATTTCATATATGTACGACATCTTTATCCATTCATCTGTCTGTGGGCATTTAGGTTGCTTCCATTACCAGGCTATTGTAAATAGTGCTGCAATGAACATTGTGGTGAATGTGCCTTTTTGATTTACGGTTTTCTCTGGGTATATGCCCAGAAGTGGGATTGCTGGATCAGATGGTAATTCTATTTCTAGGTTTTTTAAGGAAACTCCATACTGTTCTCCATAGTGACTGTATCAATTTACATTCCCACCAATAGTGGAAGAGGGCTCCTTTTGTCCACACCCTCCCCAGAATTGGTTGTTTGTAGATTTTCTGATGATGCCGATTCTAACAGGTGTGAGGTGAAACCTCATTGTAGTTTTGATTTGCATTTCTCTGATAATTAGTGCTGTTGAGCAGCTTTTCATGTGCGTCTTGGCCATCTCTGTGTCTCCTTTGAAGAAACGTCTCTTTAGATCGTCTGCCCAATTTTTTGGGGGATGTTTGTTTTTTTAATATTAAGCTGCATGAGCTGTTTATATATATTAGAGATTAAACCTCTGTCCATTGATTCGTCTGCAACGATTTTCGCCCTTTCTGTGGGATGCCTTTTTCCATTCCCGTGTTTTTTAACAAAAAAGGAAAGAAAGGAAAAGAAGCAGAACACTAATGTGCGTAAAATATGCCTTTTGAAACGGTCGTTTTGAAATATGGACGTCCTTTGAATTTTTTGGTCGATATGTGACCCCAGGATTTGTTTTCAGGGCAGGTGTCATTTACAGGCCTGCAATGATTTTGAATATCAACTGACCATTAGCGTTGGGATTAAAGCTGCTGTTGTGTGAAACGGCCACAAGGTGGCAGCAGTTCACCCTTACCAAATCTGGTTAATAGGGCAAGAGAGCCTCAGTGGAAGTGGTGTTCTAGATTGGAGTTTAGAATGGAATTTGCCAGGAGAAAGCCCCTCATGTTTGTCTCACTACTTCTTGTTCCTGTTTTTAATTTATTTTTTTATTTTTTATTACAGCAAGTTTGATTACAATGTTTGGCTTGTTGTAGGTGTGGAAGATGTGGTTCTTTTACACATATACAGATGACTGTTCTTCTTGGGATCCTTTTCCCATGTACGTTATGACAGAATGTTGAGTAGTCCTCTCTTGGTATTCTGTAGGTGTTTGGTGATTATATATGTCACCTGTGTTTGTATATGTCTGTTAACCCCGATATCGTAATGAAACCAATCCTCACTCCTTTCCATTGGTGAACCATAAGTTTGTTTAATGAATCTGTGATTGCCCTTCTCCGTGGAAATATCTGCCCTGGTATCAATTTTTAGGTAACACCTATAAGTGATATGATATGATATGTGTCTTTCACTTTCTGACTTACTACAAGTAACGTGATTACTTCTAGACTCATCTACGGTGCTGCAAATGGCATTGTGTCCTTTTTTCCCTTGGCTTCTCTTCTGCCTTAGCAGGGACCATTTTCAACAACGTGATTCCCTGAGGGTTGTGGATTAGCTGACCTGGGCAGCCTTACCCTGCCGGCCCACCCTCCCCAGGTGTGCCTCGTTGAAGTCAATATAAACAGCGCTCCAGGCAGCAATAGCCCATGAAGCTGTGTGTGACTCCATATTCTCTACTCCGTCAGCAGTCTCGGGGCTGTGCTGGTGGGAGGGAGTGAGGGGCCACAGCTTTGTGGGTGGCCCGGTGTGAGTGGGGTTCTGCTGGCCTTTCTGCAGGAGTTGCCAGGCTGCCGCCTGTAAAGAAGAGGATGTGTCACCCATACCTTCCGCTGGAATTTCTCTCCGGACAGAGGTGAGGAAGGAAAAAAGCAGTGGGGGCCGGGACAGGAGGGGTATCTCAGGCAGGGCAATGGAAAGCTTCTGAAAGAGCGCCCGGGGCCAGGACCACCCTGGCTGGCCTGCAGGCACCAAGTTGGCCTGCGTGCTGTCGCTGGTGTGGCTCCATGGTCCTTCCTCTAGGCTTTCAAGCCCTTGTACATATTCAGGTGTTTTACCTGGAAAGGGTGGGAACAGTTCAGCAGCAGCTGGCCTGGGGCTCAGCTCACGTTTACTCAAAGATGCCTCGGCATGGTCCCCCAGCTTTGCAATGAGGACGCTCCTTGCGTGGGGGGTGGGTTGATGGCTGTATGGGAGATGGTTCCCCACCTCTGACCAATTTCAGAATTGTTTACCACTGGAGCAAGTGCCCTGATAGGGTTTTCCTCTGTATAACTCGTGGGTTCAGGTTTTTTTTTCTTTTATGGTTCAAGTTAGATTTTATTCCTCTTTTATGTATTTATAGATATAAGCATGGAAATAATTCATTCCTATAAATACATCTGTGTGACGGGAAGAACTTTTTTCTGTTTTATTTTTAAATTTTATTTTTTAAAATTTTGAAATTTAATTTTATTTATTTTTTTTATACAGCACGTTATTATTAGTTATGTATTTTATGCATATACATGTATACAGGTCAATCCCAAACTCCCAACTCATCCCACCACCACCACCCCATGGCTTCCCACACTTGGTGTCCATACGTTTGTTCTCTACCTCTGTGTCTCTATTTCTTCCCTGAAAACCAGTTCATCTGTACCATTTTTAGGCTCCACATATATGCATTAATATACAATATTTGTTTTCCTCTTTCTGACTTACTTCATTCTGTATGACAGTCACTCGATCCATCGATGTCTCTACAAATGACACAGTTTCATTCCTTTTTATGGCCGAGTAATATTCCATTTCATATATGTACCACATCTTTATCCATTCATCTGTCTGTGGGCATTTAGGTTGCTTCCATTACCTGGCTATTGTAAATAGTGCTGCAATGAACATTGTGGTGAATGTGCCTTTTTGATTTACGGTTTTCTCTGGGTATATGCCCAGAAGTGGGATTGCTGGATCAGATGGTAATTCTATTTCTAGATTTTTTAAGGAAACTCCATACTGTTCTCCATAGTGACTGTATCAATTTACATTCCCACCAATAGTGGAAGAGGGCTCCTTTAGTCCACACCCTCCCCAGAATTGTTTGTTTGTAGATTTTCTGATGATGCCGATTCTAACAGGTGTGAGGTGATACCTCATTGTAGTTTTGATTTTCATTTCTCTAATAATTAGTGCTGTTGAGCAGCTTTTCATGTGAGTCTTGGCCATCTCTGTGTCTCCTTTGAAGAAACGTCTCTTTAGATCTTCTGCCCATTTCTTTTGGGTTGTTTGTTTTTTTTAATATTAACTGCATGAGCTGTTTATATATATTGGAGATTAAACCTCTGTCCATTGATTCGTCTGCAACGATTTTCGCCCATTCTGAGGGATGCCTTTTTCCATTCCCGTTTTTTTTAACAAAAAAGGAAAGAAAGGAAAAGAAGCAGAACACTAATGTGCGTAAAATATGCCTTTTGAAACGGTTGTTTTGAAATATGGACGTCCTTTGAATTTTTTGGTCGATATGTGACCCCAGGATTTGTTTTCAGGGCAGGTGTCATTTACAGGCCTGCAATGATTTTGAATATCAACTGACCATTAGCGCTGGGATTAAAGCTGCTGTTGTGTGAAACGGCCACAAGGTGGCAGCAGTTCACCCTTACCAAATCTGGTTACTAGGGCAAGAGAGCCTCAGTGGAAGTGATGTTCTAGATTGGAGTTTAGAATGGAATGTGTCAGGAGAAAGCCCCTCACGTTTGTCTCACTACTTCTTGTTCGTGTTTTTAATTTAATTTTTTATTTTTTATTACAGCAAGTTTGATTACAATGTTTGGCTTGTTGTAGGTGTGGAAGAAGTGGTTCTTTTACACATATACAGATGACAGTTTTTCTTGGGATCCTTTTCCCATGTACGTTATGACAGAATGTTGAGTAGTCCTCTCTTGGTATTCTGTAGGTGTTTGGTGATTATATATGTCACCTGTGTTTGTATATGTCTGTTAACCCCGATATCGTAATGAAACCAATCCTCACTCCTTTCCATTTGTGAACCATAAGTTTGTTTAATGAATCTGTGATTGCCCTTCTCCGTGGAAATATCTGCCCTGGTATCAATTTTAAGGTAACACCTATAAGTGATATGATATGATATGTGTCTTTCACTTTCTGACTTACTACAAGTAACGTGATTAATTGTAGACTCATCTACGGTGCTGCAAATGGCATTGTGTCCTTTTTTCCCTTGGCTTCTCTTCTGCCTTAGCAGGGACCATTTTCAACAACGTGATTCCCTGAGGGTTGTGGATTAGCTGACCTGGGCAGCCTTACCCTGCCGGCACACCCTCCCGAGGTGTGCCTCGTTGAGGTCAATATAAACAGCGCTCCAGGCAGCAATAGCCCATGAAGCTGTGTGTGACCCCATATTCTCTGCTCCGTCAGCAGTCTCGGGGCTGTGCTGCTGGGAGGGTGTGAGCGGCCACAGCTTTGTTGGTGGCCCGGTGTAAGTGGGGTTCTGCTGGCCTTTCTGCAGGAGTTGCCAGGCTGCCGCCTGTAAAAAAAGGTTGTGTCACCCATAACTTCCGCTGGAATTTCTCTCCGGACAGAGGTGAGGAAGGAAAAAAGCAGTGGGGTCCGGGACAGGAGGGGTATCTCAGGCAGTGCAATGGAAAGCTTCTGGAAGAGCGCCCGGGGCCAGGACCACCCTGGCTGGCCTGCAGGCACCAAGTTGGCCTGCGTGCTGTCGCTGGTGTGGCTCCTTTGTCCTTCCTCTAGGCTTTCAAGCCCTTGTATATATTCAGGTGTTTTACGTGGAAAGGGTGGGAACAGTTCAGCAGCAGCTGGCCTGGGGCTCAGCTCACGTTTACTCACAGATGCCTTGACACGGTCCCCCAGCTTTGCAATGAGGATGCTCCTTGCGTGGGGGGTGGGTTGATGGCTGTACGGGAGATGCTTCCCCACCTCTGACCAATTTCAGAATTGTTTACCACTGGAGCAAGTGCCCTGATAGGGTTTTCCTCTGTATAACTCGTGGGTTCAGGTTTTTTTTTTCTTTTATGGTTCCAGTTAGATTTTATTCCTCTTTTATGTATTTATAGATATAAGCATGGAAATAATTCATTCCTATAAATACATCTGTGTGACGGGAAGAACTTTTTTCTGTTTTATTTTTAAATTTTATTTTTTAAAATTTTGAAATTTAATTTTATTTATTTTTTTTAATACAGCACGTTATTATTAGTTATGTATTTTATGCATATACATGTACACAGGTCAATCCCAAACTCCCAACTCATCCCACCACCACCACCCCATGGCTTCCCACACTTGGTGTCCGTACGTTTGTTCTCTACCTCTGTGTCTCTATTTCTTCCCTGCAAACCAGTTCATCTGTACCATTTGTAGGCTCCACATATATGCATTAATATACAATATTTGTTTTCCTCTTTCTGACTTACTTCATTCTGTATGACAGTCTCTCGATCCATCGATGTCTCTACAAATGACCCAGTTTCATTCCTTTTTATGGCCGAGTAATATTCCATTTCATATATGTACCACATCTTTATCCATTCATCTGTCTGTGGGCATTTAGTTTGCTTCCATTACCTGGCTATTGTAAATAGTGCTGCAATGAATATTGTGGTGAATGTGCCTTTTTGATTTACGGTTTTCTCTGGGTATATGCCCAGAAGTGGGATTGCTGGATCAGATGGTAATTCTATTTCTAGTTTTTTTAAGGAAACTCCATACTGTTCTCCATAGTGACTGTATCAATTTACATTCCCACCAATAGTGGAAGAGGGCTCCTTTTGTCCACACCCTCCCCAGAATTGGTTGTTTGTAGATTTTCTGATGATGCCGATTCTAACAGGTGTGAGGTGAAACCTCATTGTAGTTTTGATTTGCATTTCTCTGATAATTAGTGCTGTTGAGCAGCTTTTCATGTGCGTCTTGGCCATCTCTGTGTCTCCTTTGAAGAAACGTCTCTTTAGATCTTCTGCCCATTTTTTTTGGGTTGTTTGTTTTTTTTTAATATTAAGCTGCATGAGCTGTTTATATATATTGGAGATTAAACCTCTGTCCATTGATTCGTCTGCAACGATTTTCGCCCATTCTGAGGGATGCCTTTTTCCATTCCCGTGTTTTTTAACAAAAAAGGAAAGAAAGGAAAAGAAGCAGAACACTAATGTGCATAAAATATGCCTTTTGAAACGGTCGTTTTGAAATATGGACGTCCTTTGAATATTTTGGTCGATATGTGACCCCAGGATTTGTTTTCAGGGCAGGTGTCACTTATAGGCCTGCAATGATTTTGAATATCAACTGACCATTAGCGTTGGGATTAATGCTGCTGTTGTGTGAAACGGCCACAAGGTGGCAGCAGTTCACCCTTACCAAATCTGGTTACTAGGGCAAGAGAGCCTCAGTGGAAGTGGTGTTCTAGATTGGAGTTTAGAATGGAATGTGCCAGGAGAAAGCCCCTCACGTTTGTCTCACTACTTCTTGTTCGTGTTTTTAATTTAATTTTTTATTTTTTCTTACAGCAAGTTTGATTACAACGTTTGGCTTGTTGTAGGTGTGGAAGATGTGGTTCTTTTACACATATACAGATGACTGTTCTTCTTGGGATCCTTTTCCCATGTACGTTATGACAGAATGTTGAGTAGTCCTCTCTTGGTATTCTGTAGGTCTTTGGTGATTATATATGTCACCTGTGTTTGTAGATGTCTGTTAACCCCGATATCGTAATGAAACCAATCCTCACACCTTTCCATTGGTGAACCATAAGTTTGTTTAATGAATCTGTGATTGCCCTTCTCCGTGGAAATATCTGCCCTGGTATCCATTTTTAGGTAAAACCTATAAGTGATATGATATGATATGTGTCTTTCACTTTCTGACTTACTACAAGTCACGTGATTACTTCTAGACTCATCTACGGTGCTGCAAATGGCATTGTGTCCTTTTTTCCCTTGGCTTCTCTTCTGCCTTAGCGGGGTCCATTTTCAACAATGTGATTCCCTGAGGGTTGTGGATTAGCTGACCTGGGCAGACTTACCCTGCCGGCCCGCCCTCCCCAGGTGTGCCTCGTTGAGGTCAATATAAACAGCGCTCCAGGCAGCAATAGCCCCTGAAGCTGTGCCTGACTCCATATTCTCTGCCCCGTCAGCAGTCTCGGGGCTGTGCTGGTGGGAGGGAGTGAGGGGCCACAGCTTTGTGGGTGGCCCGGTGTGAGTGGGGTTCTGCTGGCCTTTCTGCAGGAGTTGCCAGGCTGCCGCCTGTAAAGAAGAGGTTGTGTCACCCATACCTTCCGCTGGAATTTCTCTCCGGACAGAGGTGAGGCAGGAAAAAAGCAGTGGGGGCCGAGACAGGAGGGGTATCTCAGGCAGGGCAATGGAAAGCTTCTGGAAGTGCACTCGGGGCCAAGACCACCCTGGGTGGCCTTCAGGCACCAGGTTGGTCTGCGTGCTGTCGCTGGTGTGGCTCCAGGGTCCTTCCTCTAGGCTTTCAAGCCCTTGTACATATTCAGGTGTTTTACCTGGAAAGGGTGGGAACAGTTCAGGAGCAGCTGGCCTGTGGCTCAGCTCACGTTTACTCACAGATGCCTCGGCACGGTCCCCCAGCTTTGCAATGAGGACGCTCCTTGCGTGGGGGGTGGGTTGATGGCTCTATGGGAGATGGTTCCCAACCTCTGACCAATTTCAGAATTGTTTACCACTGGAGCAAGTGCCCTGATACGGTTTTCCTCTGTATAACTCGTGGGTTCATGTTTTTTTTTCTTTTATGGTTCAAGTTAGATTTTATTCCTCTTTTATGTATTTATAGATATAAGCATGGAAATAATTCATTCCTATAAATACATCTGTGTGACGGGAAGAACTTTTTTCTGTTTTATTTTTAAATTTTATTTTTTAAAATTTTGAAATTTAATTTTATTTATTTTTTTTATACAGCACGTTATTATTAGTTATGTATTTTATGCATATACATGTACACAGGTCAATCCCAAACTCCCAACTCATCCCACCACCACCACCCCATGGCTTCCCACACTTGGTGTCCATACGTTTGTTCTCTACCTCTGTGTCTCTATTTCTTCCCTGCAAACCAGTTCATCTGTACCATTTGTAGGCTCCACATATATGCATTAATATACAATATTTGTTTTCCTCTTTCTGACTTACTTCATTCTGTATGACAGTCTCTCGATCCATCGATGTCTCTACAAATGACCCAGTTTCATTCCTTTTTATGGCCGAGTAATATTCCATTTCATATATGTACCACATCTTTATCCATTCATCTGTCTGTGGGCATTTAGTTTGCTTCCATTACCTGGCTATTGTAAATAGTGCTGCAATGAATATTGTGGTGAATGTGCCTTTTTGAAATACGGTTTTCTCTGGGTATATGCCCAGAAGTGGGATTGCTGGATCAGATGGTAATTCTATTTCTAGTTTTTTTAAGGAAACTCCATACTGTTCTCCATAGTGACTGTATCAATTTACATTCCCACCAATAGTGGAAGAGGGCTCCTTTTGTCCACACCCTCCCCAGAATTGGTTGTTTGTAGATTTTCTGATGATGCCGATTCTAACAGGTGTGAGGTGAAACCTCATTGTAGTTTTGATTTGCATTTCTCTGATAATTAGTGCTGTTGAGCAGCTTTTCATGTGCGTCTTGGCCATCTCTGTGTCTCCTTTGAAGAAACGTCTCTTTAGATCGTCTGCCCAATTTTTTTGGGGATGTTTGTTTTTTTAATATTAAGCTGCATGAGCTGTTTATATATATTGGAGATTAAACCTCTGTCCATTGATTCGTCTGCAACGATTTTCGCCCATTCTGAGGGATGCCTTTTTCCATTCCCGTGTTTTTTAACAAAAAAGGAAAGAAAGGAAAAGAAGCAGAACACTAATGTGCGTAAAATATGCCTTTTGAAACGGTCGTTTTGAAATATGGACGTCCTTTGAATTTTTTGGTCGATATGTGACCCCAGGATTTGTTTTCAGGGCAGGTGTCATTTACAGGCCTGCAATGATTTTGAATATCAACTGACCATTAGCGTTGGGATTAAAGCTGCTGTTGTGTGAAACGGCCACAAGGTGGCAGCAGTTCACCCTTACCAAATCTGGTTACTAGGGCAAGAGAGCCTCAGTGGAAGTGGTGTTCTAGATTGGAGTTGAGAATGGAATGTGCCAGGAGAAAGCCCCTCACGTTTGTCTCACTACTTCTTGTTCGTGTTTTTAATTTAATTTTTTATTTTTTCTTACAGCAACTTTGATTACAATGTTTGGCTTGTTGTAGGTGTGGAAGATGTGATTCTTTTACACATATACACATGTCTGTTCTTCCTGGGATCCTTTTCCCATGTACGTTATGACAGAATGTTGAGTAGTCCTCTCTTGGTATTCTGTAGGTCTTTGGTGATTATATATGTCACCTGTGTTTGTAGATGTCTGTTAACCCCGATATCGTAATGAAACCAATCCTCACACCTTTCCATTGGTGAACCATAAGTTTGTTTAATGAATCTGTGATTGCCCTTCTCCGTGGAAATATCTGCCCTGGTATCCATTTTTAGGTAACACCTATAAGTGATATGATATGATATGTGTCTTTCACTTTCTGACTTACTACAAGTCACGTGATTACTTGTAGACTCATCTACGGTGCTGCAAATGGCATTGTGTCCTTTTTTTCCTTGGCTTCTCTTCTGCCTTAGCGGGGTCCATTTTCAACAATGTGATTCCCTGAGGGTTGTGGATTAGCTGACCTGGGCAGCCTTACCCTGCCGGCCCGCCCTCCCCAGGTGTGCCTCATTGAGGTCAATATAAACAGCGCTCCAGGCAGCAATAGCCCCTGAAGCTGTGCCTGACTCCATATTCTCTGCCCCGTCAGCAGTCTCGGGGCTGTGCTGGTGGGAGGGAGTGAGGGGCCACAGCTTTGTGGGTGGCCCGGTGTGAGTGGGGTTCTGCTGGCCTTTCTGAAGGAGCTGCCAGGCTGCCGCCTGTAAAGAAGAGGTTGTGTCACCCATACCTTCCGCTGGAATTTCTCTCCGGACAGAGGTGAGGAAGGAAAAAAGCAGTGGGGGCCGGGACAGGAGGGGTATCTCAGGCAGGGCAATGGAAAGCTTCTGGAAGAGCGCCCGGGGCCAGGACCACCCTGGCTGGCCTGCAGGCACCAAGTTGGCCTGCGTGCTGTCGCTGGTGTGGCTCCACGGTCCTTCCTCTAGGCTTTGAAGCCCTTGTACATATTCAGGTGTTTTACCTGGAAAGGGTGGGAACAGTTCAGCAGCAGCTGGCCTGGGGCTCAGCTCACGTTTACTCACAGATGCCTAGGCACGGTCCCCCAGCTTTGCAATGAGGACGCTCCTTGCGTGGGGGGTGGGTTGATGGCTGTATGGGAGATGGTTCCCCACCTCTGACCAATTTCAGAATTGTTTACCACTGGAGCAAGTGCCCTGATAGGGTTTTCCTCTGTATAACTCGTGGGTTCAAGTTTTTTTTTCTTTTATGGTTCAAGTTAGATTTTATTCCTCTTTTATGTATTTATAGATATAAAAATGGAAATAATTCATTCCTATAAATACATCTGTGTGACGGGAAGAACTTTTTTCTGTTTTATTTTTATATTTTATTTTTTAAAATTTTGAAATTTAATTTTATTTATTTTTTTATACAGCACGTTATTATTAGTTATGTATTTTATGCATATACCGGTACACAGGTCAATCCCAAACTCCCAACTCATCCCACCACCACCACCGCATGGCTTCCCAGACTTGGTGTCCATATGTTTGTTCTCTACCTCTGTGTCTCTATTTCTTCCCTGCAAACCAGTTCATCTGTACCATTTTTAGGCTCCACATATATGCATTAATATACAATATTTGTTTTCCTCCTTCTGACTTACTTCATTCTGTATGACAGTCCCTCGATCCATCGATGTCTCTACAAATGACACAGTTTAATTCCTTTTTATGGCCGAGTAATATTCCATTTCATATATGTACGACATCTTTATCCATTCATCTGTCTGTGGGCATTTAGGTTGCTTCCATTACCAGGCTATTGTAAATAGTGCTGCAATGAACATTGTGGTGAATGTGCCTTTTTGATTTACGGTTTTCTCTGGGTATATGCCCAGAAGTGGGATTGCTGGATCAGATGGTAATTCTATTTCTAGGTTTTTTAAGGAAACTCCATACTGTTCTCCATAGTGACTGTATCAATTTACATTCCCACCAATAGTGGAAGAGGGCTCCTTTTGTCCACACCCTCCCCAGAATTGGTTGTTTGTAGATTTTCTGATGATGCCGATTCTAACAGGTGTGAGGTGAAACCTCATTGTAGTTTTGATTTGCATTTCTCTGATAATTAGTGCTGTTGAGCAGCTTTTCATGTGCGTCTTGGCCATCTCTGTGTCTCCTTTGAAGAAACGTCTCTTTAGATCGTCTGCCCAATTTTTTGGGGGATGTTTGTTTTTTTAATATTAAGCTGCATGAGCTGTTTATATATATTAGAGATTAAACCTCTGTCCATTGATTCGTCTGCAACGATTTTCGCCCTTTCTGTGGGATGCCTTTTTCCATTCCCGTGTTTTTTAACAAAAAAGGAAAGAAAGGAAAAGAAGCAGAACACTAATGTGCGTAAAATATGCCTTTTGAAACGGTCGTTTTGAAATATGGACGTCCTTTGAATTTTTTGGTCGATATGTGACCCCAGGATTTGTTTTCAGGGCAGGTGTCATTTACAGGCCTGCAATGATTTTGAATATCAACTGACCATTAGCGTTGGGATTAAAGCTGCTGTTGTGTGAAACGGCCACAAGGTGGCAGCAGTTCACCCTTACCAAATCTGGTTAATAGGGCAAGAGAGCCTCAGTGGAAGTGGTGTTCTAGATTGGAGTTTAGAATGGAATTTGCCAGGAGAAAGCCCCTCATGTTTGTCTCACTACTTCTTGTTCCTGTTTTTAATTTATTTTTTTATTTTTTATTACAGCAAGTTTGATTACAATGTTTGGCTTGTTGTAGGTGTGGAAGATGTGGTTCTTTTACACATATACAGATGACTGTTCTTCTTGGGATCCTTTTCCCATGTACGTTATGACAGAATGTTGAGTAGTCCTCTCTTGGTATTCTGTAGGTGTTTGGTGATTATATATGTCACCTGTGTTTGTATATGTCTGTTAACCCCGATATCGTAATGAAACCAATCCTCACTCCTTTCCATTGGTGAACCATAAGTTTGTTTAATGAATCTGTGATTGCCCTTCTCCGTGGAAATATCTGCCCTGGTATCAATTTTTAGGTAACACCTATAAGTGATATGATATGATATGTGTCTTTCACTTTCTGACTTACTACAAGTAACGTGATTACTTCTAGACTCATCTACGGTGCTGCAAATGGCATTGTGTCCTTTTTTCCCTTGGCTTCTCTTCTGCCTTAGCAGGGACCATTTTCAACAACGTGATTCCCTGAGGGTTGTGGATTAGCTGACCTGGGCAGCCTTACCCTGCCGGCCCACCCTCCCCAGGTGTGCCTCGTTGAAGTCAATATAAACAGCGCTCCAGGCAGCAATAGCCCATGAAGCTGTGTGTGACTCCATATTCTCTACTCCGTCAGCAGTCTCGGGGCTGTGCTGGTGGGAGGGAGTGAGGGGCCACAGCTTTGTGGGTGGCCCGGTGTGAGTGGGGTTCTGCTGGCCTTTCTGCAGGAGTTGCCAGGCTGCCGCCTGTAAAGAAGAGGATGTGTCACCCATACCTTCCGCTGGAATTTCTCTCCGGACAGAGGTGAGGAAGGAAAAAAGCAGTGGGGGCCGGGACAGGAGGGGTATCTCAGGCAGGGCAATGGAAAGCTTCTGAAAGAGCGCCCGGGGCCAGGACCACCCTGGCTGGCCTGCAGGCACCAAGTTGGCCTGCGTGCTGTCGCTGGTGTGGCTCCATGGTCCTTCCTCTAGGCTTTCAAGCCCTTGTACATATTCAGGTGTTTTACCTGGAAAGGGTGGGAACAGTTCAGCAGCAGCTGGCCTGGGGCTCAGCTCACGTTTACTCAAAGATGCCTCGGCATGGTCCCCCAGCTTTGCAATGAGGACGCTCCTTGCGTGGGGGGTGGGTTGCTGGCTGTATGGGAGATGGTTCCCCACCTCTGACCAATTTCAGAATTGTTTACCACTGGAGCAAGTGCCCTGATAGGGTTTTCCTCTGTATAACTCGTGGGTTCAGGTTTTTTTTTCTTTTATGGTTCAAGTTAGATTTTATTCCTCTTTTATGTATTTATAGATATAAGCATGGAAATAATTCATTCCTATAAATACATCTGTGTGACGGGAAGAACTTTTTTCTGTTTTATTTTTAAATTTTATTTTTTAAAATTTTGAAATTTAATTTTATTTATTTTTTTTATACAGCACGTTATTATTAGTTATGTATTTTATGCATATACATGTATACAGGTCAATCCCAAACTCCCAACTCATCCCACCACCACCACCCCATGGCTTCCCACACTTGGTGTCCATACGTTTGTTCTCTACCTCTGTGTCTCTATTTCTTCCCTGAAAACCAGTTCATCTGTACCATTTTTAGGCTCCACATATATGCATTAATATACAATATTTGTTTTCCTCTTTCTGACTTACTTCATTCTGTATGACAGTCACTCGATCCATCGATGTCTCTACAAATGACACAGTTTCATTCCTTTTTATGGCCGAGTAATATTCCATTTCATATATGTACCACATCTTTATCCATTCATCTGTCTGTGGGCATTTAGGTTGCTTCCATTACCTGGCTATTGTAAATAGTGCTGCAATGAACATTGTGGTGAATGTGCCTTTTTGATTTACGGTTTTCTCTGGGTATATGCCCAGAAGTGGGATTGCTGGATCAGATGGTAATTCTATTTCTAGATTTTTTAAGGAAACTCCATACTGTTCTCCATAGTGACTGTATCAATTTACATTCCCACCAATAGTGGAAGAGGGCTCCTTTTGTCCACACCCTCCCCAGAATTGTTTGTTTGTAGATTTTCTGATGATGCCGATTCTAACAGGTGTGAGGTGATACCTCATTGTAGTTTTGATTTTCATTTCTCTAATAATTAGTGCTGTTGAGCAGCTTTTCATGTGAGTCTTGGCCATCTCTGTGTCTCCTTTGAAGAAACGTCTCTTTAGATCTTCTGCCCATTTCTTTTGGGTTGTTTGTTTTTTTTAATATTAACTGCATGAGCTGTTTATATATATTGGAGATTAAACCTCTGTCCATTGATTCGTCTGCAACGATTTTCGCCCATTCTGAGGGATGCCTTTTTCCATTCCCGTTTTTTTTAACAAAAAAGGAAAGAAAGGAAAAGAAGCAGAACACTAATGTGCGTAAAATATGCCTTTTGAAACGGTTGTTTTGAAATATGGACGTCCTTTGAATTTTTTGGTCGATATGTGACCCCAGGATTTGTTTTCAGGGCAGGTGTCATTTACAGGCCTGCAATGATTTTGAATATCAACTGACCATTAGCGCTGGGATTAAAGCTGCTGTTGTGTGAAACGGCCACAAGGTGGCAGCAGTTCACCCTTACCAAATCTGGTTACTAGGGCAAGAGAGCCTCAGTGGAAGTGATGTTCTAGATTGGAGTTTAGAATGGAATGTGTCAGGAGAAAGCCCCTCACGTTTGTCTCACTACTTCTTGTTCGTGTTTTTAATTTAATTTTTTATTTTTTATTACAGCAAGTTTGATTACAATGTTTGGCTTGTTGTAGGTGTGGAAGAAGTGGTTCTTTTACACATATACAGATGACAGTTTTTCTTGGGATCCTTTTCCCATGTACGTTATGACAGAATGTTGAGTAGTCCTCTCTTGGTATTCTGTAGGTGTTTGGTGATTATATATGTCACCTGTGTTTGTATATGTCTGTTAACCCCGATATCGTAATGAAACCAATCCTCACTCCTTTCCATTTGTGAACCATAAGTTTGTTTAATGAATCTGTGATTGCCCTTCTCCGTGGAAATATCTGCCCTGGTATCAATTTTAAGGTAACACCTATAAGTGATATGATATGATATGTGTCTTTCACTTTCTGACTTACTACAAGTAACGTGATTAATTGTAGTCTCATCTACGGTGCTGCAAATGGCATTGTGTCCTTTTTTCCCTTGGCTTCTCTTCTGCCTTAGCAGGGACCATTTTCAACAACGTGATTCCCTGAGGGTTGTGGATTAGCTGACCTGGGCAGCCTTACCCTGCCGGCACACCCTCCCGAGGTGTGCCTCGTTGAGGTCAATATAAACAGCGCTCCAGGCAGCAATAGCCCATGAAGCTGTGTGTGACCCCATATTCTCTGCTCCGTCAGCAGTCTCGGGGCTGTGCTGCTGGGAGGGTGTGAGGGGCCACAGCTTTGTTGGTGGCCCGGTGTAAGTGGGGTTCTGCTGGCCTTTCTGCAGGAGTTGCCAGGCTGCCGCCTGTAAAAAAAGGTTGTGTCACCCATAACTTCCGCTGGAATTTCTCTCCGGACAGAGGTGAGGAAGGAAAAAAGCAGTGGGGTCCGGGACAGGAGGGGTATCTCAGGCAGTGCAATGGAAAGCTTCTGGAAGAGCGCCCGGGGCCAGGACCACCCTGGCTGGCCTGCAGGCACCAAGTTGGCCTGCGTGCTGTCGCTGGTGTGGCTCCTTTGTCCTTCCTCTAGGCTTTCAAGCCCTTGTATATATTCAGGTGTTTTACGTGGAAAGGGTGGGAACAGTTCAGCAGCAGCTGGCCTGGGGCTCAGCTCACGTTTACTCACAGATGCCTTGGCACGGTCCCCCAGCTTTGCAATGAGGATGCTCCTTGCGTGGGGGGTGGGTTGATGGCTGTACGGGAGATGCTTCCCCACCTCTGACCAATTTCAGAATTGTTTACCACTGGAGCAAGTGCCCTGATAGGGTTTTCCTCTGTATAACTCGTGGGTTCAGGTTTTTTTTTTCTTTTATGGTTCCAGTTAGATTTTATTCCTCTTTTATGTATTTATAGATATAAGCATGGAAATAATTCATTCCTATAAATACATCTGTGTGACGGGAAGAACTTTTTTCTGTTTTATTTTTAAATTTTATTTTTTAAAATTTTGAAATTTAATTTTATTTATTTTTTTATACAGCACGTTATTATTAGTTATGTATTTTATGCATATACCTGTACACAGGTCAATCCCAAACTCCCAACTCATCCCACCACCACCACCCCATGGCTTCCCACACTTGGTGTCCATACGTTTGTTCTGTACCTCTGTGTCTCTATTTCTTCCCTGCAAACCAGTTCATCTGTACCATTTTTTTAGGTTCACATATATGCATTAATATACAATATTTGTTTTCCTCTTTCTGACTTACTTCATTCTGTATGACAGTCTCTCGATCCATCGATGTCTCTACAAATAACCCAGTTTCATTCCTTTTTATGGCCGAGTAATATTCCATTTCATATATATACCACATCTTTATCAATTCATCTGTCTGTGGGCATTTAGGTTGCTTCCATTACCTGGCTATTGTAAATAGTGCTGCAATGAACATTTTGGTGAATGTGCCTTTTTGATTTACGGTTTTCTCTGGGTATATGCCTAGAAGTGGGATTGCTGGATCAGATTGTAATTCTATTTCTAATTTTTTTTAAGGAAACTCCATACTGTTCTCCATAGTGACTGTATCAATTTACATTCCCACCAATAGTGGAAGAAGGCTCCTTTTGTCCACAACCTCCCCAGAATTGGTTGTTTGTAGATTTTCTGATGATGCCTATTCTAACAGGTGTGAGGTGAAACCTCATTGTAGTTTTGATTTGCATTTCTCTAATAATTAGTGCTGTTGAGCAGCTTTTCATGTGCGTCTTGGCCATCTCTGTGTCTCCTTTGAAGAAACGTCTCTTTAGATCTTCTGCCCATTTTTTTGGGGGGGGTTTTTGTTTTTTTAATATTAAGCTGCATGAGCTGTTTATATATATTGGAGATTAAACCTCTGTCCATTGATTCGTCTGCAACGATTTTCGCCCATTCTGAGGGATGCCTTTTTCCATTCCCGTGTTTTTTAACAAAAAAGGAAAGAAAGGAAAAGAAGCAGAACACTAATGTGCGTAAAATATGCCTTTTGAAACGGTCGTTTTGAAATATGGACGTCCTTTGAATTTTTTGGTCGATATGTGACCCCAGGATTTGTTTTCAGGGCAGGTGTCATTTACAGGCCTGCAATGATTTTAAATATCAACTGACCCTTAGCGTTGGGATTAAATCTGCTGTTGTGTGAAACGGCCACAAGGTGGCAGCAGTTCACCCTTACCAAATCTGGTTACTAGGGCAAGAGAGCCTCAGTGGAAGTGGTGTTCTAGATTGGAGTTTAGAATGGAATGTGCCAGGAGAAAGCCCCTCACGTTTGTCTCACTACTTCTTGTTCGTGTTTTTAATTTATTTTTTTATTTATTATTACAGCAAGTTTGATTACAATGTTTGGCTTGTTCTAGGTGTGGAAGATGTGGTTCTTTTACACATATACAGATGACTGTTCTTCCTGGGATCCTTTTCCCATGTACGTTATGACAGAATGTTGAGTAGTCCTCTCTTGGTATTCTGTAGGTCTTTGGTGATTATATATGTCACCTGTGTTTGCATATGTCTTTTAACCCCGATATCGTAATGAAACCAATCCTCACACCTTTCCATTGGTGAACCATAAGTTTGTTTAATGAATCTGTGATTGCCCTTCTCCGTGGAAATATCTGCCCTGGTATCCATTTTTAGGTAACACCTATAAGTGAAATGATATGTGTCTTTCACTTTCTGACTTACTACAAGTCACGTGATTACTTCTAGACTCATCTACGGTGCTGCAAATGGCATTGTGTCCTTTTTTCCCTTGGATTCTGTTCTGCCTTAGCGGGATCCATTTTCAACAATGTGATTCCCTGAGGGTTGTGGATTAGCTGACCTGGGCAGCCTTACCCTGCCGGCCCGCCCTCCACAGGTGTGCCTCGTTGAGGTCAATATAAACAGCGCTCCAGGCAGCAATAGCCCCTGAAGCTGTGCCTGACTCCATATTCTCTACCCCGTCAGCAGTCTCGGGGCTGTGCTGTTGGGAGGGAGTGAGGGGCCACAGCTTTGTGGGTGGCCCGGTGTGAGTGGGGTTCTGCTGGCCTTTCTGCAGGAGTTGCCAGGCTGCTGCCTGTAAAGAAGAGGTTGTGTCACACATACCTTCCGCTGGAATTTCTCTCCAGACAGAGGTGAGGAAGGAAAAAAGCAGTGCGGTCCGGGACAGGAGGGGTATCTCAGGCAGGGCAATGGAAAGCTTCTGGAAGAGCGCCCGGGGCCAGGACCACCCTGGCTGGCCTGCAGGCACCAAGTTGGCCTGCGTGCTGTCGCTGGTATGGCTCCACGGTCCTTCCTCTAGGCTTTCAAGCCCTTGTACATATTCAGGTGTTTTACCTGGAAAGGGTGGGAACAGTTCAGCTGCAGCTGGCCTGGGGCTCATCTCACGTTTACTCACAGATGCCTCGGCACAGTCCCCCAGCTTTGCAATGAGGACGCTCCTTGCGTGGGGGGTTGGTTGATGGCTGTATGGGAGATGGTTCCCCACCTCTGACCAATTTCAGAATTGTTTACCACTGGAGCAAGTGCCCTGATAGGGTTTTCCTCTGTATAACTCGTGGGTTCAGGTTTTTTTTTCTTTTATGGTTCAAGTTAGATTTTATCCCTCTTTAATGTATTTATAGATATAAGCATGGAAATAATTCATTCCTATAAATACATTTGTGTGACGGGAAGAACTTTTTTCTGTTTTATTTTAAATTTCATTTTTTAAAATTTTGAAATTTAATTTTATTTATTTTTTTTATACAGCACGTTATTATTAGTTATGTATTTTATGCATATACATGGACACTGGTCAATCCCAAACGCCCAACTCATCCCACCACCACCACCCCATGGCTTCCCACACTTGGTGTCCATACGTTTGTTCTCTACCTCTGTGTCTCTATTTCTTCCCTGCAAACCAGTTCATCTGTACCATTTTTAGTCTCCACATATATGCATTAATATACAATATTTGTTTTCCTCTTTCTGACTTACTTCACTCTGTATGACAGTCTCTCGATCCATCGATGTCTCTACAAATGACCCAGTTTCATTCCTTTTTATGGCCGAGTAATATTCCATTTCATATATGTACCACATCTTTATCCATTCATCTGTCTGTGGGCATTTAGGTTGCTTCCATTACCTGGCTATTGTAAATAGTGCTGCAATGAACATTGTGGTGAATGTGCCTTTTGATTTACGGTTTTCTCTGGGTATATGCCCAGAAGTGGGATTGCTGGATCAGATGGTAATTCTATTTCTAGTTTTTTTAAGGAAACTCCATACTGTTCTCCATAGTGACTGTATCAATTTACATTCCCACCAATAGTGGAAGAGGGCTCCTTTTGTCCACACCCTCCCCAGAATTGGTTGTTTGTAGATTTTCTGATGTTGCCGATTCTAACAGGTGTGAGGTGATACCTCACTGTAGTTTTGATTAGCATTTCTCTAATAATTAGTGCTGTTGAGCAGCTTTTCATGTGCGTCTTGGCCATCTCTGTGTCTTCTTTGAAGAAAGGTCTCTTTAGATCTGCCCATTTTTGTATTGGGTTGTTTGTTTATTTAATATTAAGCTGCATGAGTTTTTTATATATATTGGAGATTAAACCTCTGTCCATTGATTCGTCTGCAACGATTTTCGCCCATTCTGAGGGATGCCTTTTTCCATTCCCGTGTTTTTTAACAAAAAAGGAAAGAAAGGAAAAGAAGCAGAACACTAATGTGCGTAAAATATGCCTTTTGAAACGGTCGTTTTGAAATATGGACGTCCTTTGAATTTTTTGGTCGATATGTGACCCCAGGATTTGTTTTCAGGGCAGGTGTCATTTACAGGCCTGCAATGATTTTGAATATCAACTGACCATTAGTGCTGGGATTAAAGCTGCTGTTGTGTGAAACGGCCACAAGGTGGCAGCAGTTCACCCTTACCAAATCTGGTTACTAGGGCAAGAGAGCCTCAGTGGAAGTGGTGTTCTAGATTGGAATTTAGAATGGAATGTGCCAGGAGAAAGCCCCTCACGTTTGTCTCACTACTTCTTGTTCGTGTTTTTAATTTAATTTTTTATTTTTTATTACAGCAAGTTTGATTACAATGTTTGGCTTGTTGTAGGTGTGGAAGATGTGGTTCTTTTACACATATACAGATGACTGTTCTTCCTGGCATCCTTTTCCCATGTACGTTATGACAGAATGTTGAGTAGTCCTCTCTTGGTATTCTGTAGGTCTTTGGTGATTATATATGGCACCTGTGTTTGTATATGTCTGTTAACCCCGATATCGTAATGAAACCAATCCTCACACCTTTCCATTGGTGAACCATAAATTTGTTTAATGAATCTGTGATTGCCCTTCTCCGTGGAAATATCTGCCTTGGTATCCATTTTTAGGTAACACCTATAAGTGATATGATATGTGTCTTTCACATTCTGACTTACTACAAGACACGTGATTACTTCTAGACTCATCTACGGTGCTGCAAATGGCATTGTGTCCTTTTTTCCTTGGCTTCTCTTCTGCCTTAGCGGGGTCCATTTTCAACAATGTGATTCCCTGAGGGTTGTGGATTAGCTGACCTGGGCAGCCTTACCCTGCCGGCCCGCCCTTCCCAGGTGTGCCTCATTGAGGTCAATATAAACAGCGCTCCAGGCAGCAATAGCCCCTGAAGCTGTGCCTGCCTCCATATTCTCGGCCCCGTCAGCAGTCTCGGGGCTGTGCTGGTGGGAGGGTGTGAGGGGCCACAGCTTTGTGGTTGGCCCGGTGTGAGTGGTGTTCTGCTGGCCTTTCTGCAGGAGTTGCCAGGCTGCCGCCTGTAAAGAAGAGGATGTGTCACCCATACCTTCCGCTGGAATTTCTCTCCGGACAGAGGTGAGGAAGGAAAAAAGCTGTGGGGTCCGGGACAGGAGGGGTATCTCAGGCAGGGCAATGGAAAGCTTCTGGAAGAGCGCCCGGGGCCAGGACCACCCTGGCTGGCCTGCAGGCACCAAGTTGTCCTGCGTGCTGTCGCTGGTGTGGCTCCACGGTCCTTCTTCTAGGCTTTCAAGCCCTTGTATATATTGAGGTGTTTTACCTGGAAAGGGTGGGAACAGTTCAGCAGCAGCTGGCCTGGGGCTCAGCTCACGTTTACTCACAGATGCCTCGGCACGGTCCCCCAGCTTTGCAATGAGGACGCTCCTTGTGTGGGGGGTGGGTTGCTGGCTGTATGGGAGATGGTTCCCCACCTCTGACCAATTTCAGAATTGTTTACCGCTGGAGCAAGTGCCGTGATAGGGTTATCCTCTGTATAACTCGTGGGTTCACTTTTTTTTCTTTTATGGTTCAAGTTAGATTTTATTCCTCTTTTATGTATTTATAAATATAAGCATGGAAATAATTCATTCCTACAAATACATCTGTGTGACGGGAAGAATTTTTTCTGTTTTATTTTTAACTTTTATTTTTTAAAATTTTGAAATTTAATTTTATTTATTTTTTTTATACAGCACGTTATTATTAGTTATGTATATTATGCATATACATGTATACAGGTCAATCCCAAACTCCCAACTCATCCCACCACCACCACCCCATGGCTTCCCACACTTGGTGTCCATACGTTTGTTCTCTACCTCTGTGTCTCTATTACTTCCCTGCAAACCAGTTCTTCTGTACCATTTTTAGGCTCCACATATATGCGTTAATATACAATATTTGTTTTCCTCTTTCTGACTTACTTCATTCTGTATGACAGTCTCTCGATCCATCGATGTCTCTACAATTGACCCAGTTTCATTCCTTTTTATGGCCGAGTAATATTCCATTTTATATATGTACCACATCTTTATCCATTCATCTGTCTGTGGTCATTTAGGTTGCTTCCATTACCTGGCTATTGTAAATAGTGCTGCAATGAACATTGTGGTGAATGTGCCTTTTTGATTTACGGTTTTCTCTGGGTATATGCCCAGAAGTGGGATTGCTGGATCAGATGGTAATTCTATTTCTAGTTTTTTTAAGGAAACTCCATACTGTTCTCCATAGTGACTGTATCAATTTACATTCCCACCAATAGTGGAAGAGGGCTCCTTTTGTCCACACCCTCCCCAGAATTGGTGGTTTGTAGATTTTCTGATGATGCAGATTCTAACAGGTGTGAGGTGATACCTCATTGTAGTTTTGATTTGCATTTCTCTAATAATTAGTGCTGTTGAGCAGCTTTTCATGTGCGTCTTGGCCATCTCTGTGTCCTCTTTGAAGAAACGTCTCTTTAGATCTGCCCATTTTTGTATTGGGTTGTTTGTTTTTTTAATATTAAGCTGCATGAGCTGTTTATATATATTGGAGATTAAACCTCTGTCCATTGATTCGTCTGCAACGATTATCGCCCATTCTGAGGGATGCCTTTTTCCATTCCCGTGTTTTTTAACAAAAAAGGAAAGAAAGGAAAAGAAGCAGAACACTAATGTGCGTAAAATATGCCTTTTGAAACGGTCGTTTTGAAATATGGACGTCCTTTGAATTTTTTGGTCGATATGTGACCCCAGGATTTGTTTTCAGGGCAGGTGTCATTTACAGGCCTGCAATGATTTTGAATATCAACTGACCATTAGCGCTGGGATTAAAGCTGCTGTTGTGTGAAACGGCCACAAGGTGGCAGCAGTTCACCCTTACCAAATCTGGTTACTAGGGCAAGAGAGCCTCAGTGGAAGTGGTGTTCTAGATTGGAGTTTAGAATGGAATGTGCCAGGAGAAAGCCCCTCACGTTTGTCTCACTACTTCTTGTTCGTGTTTTTAATTTAATTTTTTATTTTTTATTACAGCAAGTTTGATTACAATGTTTGGCTTGTTGTAGGTGTGGAAGATGTGGTTCTTTTACACATATACAGATGACTGTTCTTCCTGGCATCCTTTTCCCATGTACGTTATGACAGAATGTTGAGTAGTCCTCTCTTGGTATTCTGTAGGTCTTTGGTGATTATATATGTCACCTGTGTTTGTATATGTCTGTTAACCCCGATATCGTAATGAAACCAATCCTCACACCTTTCCATTGGTGAACCATAAGTTTGTTTAATGAATCTGTGATTGCCCTTCTCCGTGGAAATATCTGCCCTGGTATCCATTTTTAGGTAACACCTATAAGTGATATGATATGATATGTGTCTTTCACTTTCTGACTTACTACAAGTCACGTGATTACTTCTAGACTCATCTACGGTGCTGCAAATGGCATTGTGTCCTTTTTTCCCTTGGCTTCTCTTCTGCCTTAGCGGGGTCCATTTTCAACAATGTGATTCCCTGAGAGTTGTGGATTAGCTGACCTGGGCAGCCTTACCCTGCCGGCCCGCCCTCCCCAGGTGTGCCTCGTTGAGGTCAATATAAACAGCGCTCCAGGCAGCAATAGCCCATGAAGCTGTGCCTGCCTCCATATTCTCTGCCCCGTCAGCAGTCTCGGGGCTGTGCTGGTGGGAGGGAGTGAGGGGCCACAGCTTTGTGGGTGGCCCGGTGTGAGTGGGGTTCTGCTCGCCTTTCTGCAGGAGTGGCCAGGCTGCCGCCTGTAAAGAAGAGGTTGTGTCACGCATACCTTCCGCCGGAATTTCTCTCCGGACAGAGGTGAGGAAGGAAAAAAAGCAGTGGGGGCCGGGACAGGAGGGGTATCTCAGGCAGGGCAATGGAAAGCTTCTGGAAGAGCGCCCGGTTCCAGGACCACCTTGGCTGGCCTGCAGGCAAGAAGTTGGCCTGCTTGCTGTTGCTGGTGTGGCTCCACGGTCCTTCCTCTAGGCTTTCAAGCCCTTGTACATATTCAGGTGTTTTACCTGGAAAGGGTGGGAACAGTTCAGCAGCAGCTGGCCTTGGGCTCAGCTCAACTTTACTCAGAGATGCCTCGGCACGGTCCCCCAGCTTTGCAATGAGGACACTCCTTGCATGGGGGGTGGGGTCCTGGCTGTATGGGAGATGATTCCCCACCTCTGACCTATTTCAGAATTGTTTACCACTGGAGCAAGTGCCCTGATAGTGTTTTCCTCTGTATAACACGTGGGTTCAGGATTTTTTTTTCTTTTATGGTTCAAGTTAGATTTTATTCCTCTTTTATGTATTTATAGATATAAGCATGGAAATAATTCATTCCTATAAATACATCTGTGTGACGGGAAGAACATTTTTCTGTTTTATTTTTAAATTTTATTTTTTAAAATTTTGAAATTTAATTTTATTTATTTTTTTATACAGCACGTTATTATTAGTTATGTATTTTATGCATATACATGTATACAGGTCAATCCCAAACTCCCAACTCATCCCACCACCACCATCACATGGCTTCCCACACTTGGTGTCCATACGTTTGTTCTCTACCTCTGTGTCTCTATTTCTTCCCTGCAAACCAGTTCATCTGTACCATTTTTAGGCTCCACATATATGCGTTAATATACAATATTTGTTTTCCTCTTTCTGACTTACTTCATTCTCTATGACAGTCTCTCGATCCATCGATGTCTCTACATATGACCCAGTTTCATTCCTTTTTATGGCTGAGTAATATTCCATTTCATATATGTACCACATCTTTATCCATTCATCTGTCTGTGGGCATTTAGGTTGCTTCCATTACCTGGCTATTGTAAATAGTGCTGCAACGAACATTGTGGTGAATGTGCCTTTTTGAAATACGGTTTTCTCTGGGTATATGCCCAGAAGTGCGATTGCTGGATCAGATGGTAATCCTTTTGCAAGATTTTTTAAGGAAACTCCATACTGATCTCCATAGTGACTGTATCAATTTACATTCCCACCAATAGTGGAAGAGGGCTCCTTTTGTCCACACCCTCCCCAGAATTGGTTGTTTGTAGATTTTCTGATGATGCCGATTCTAACAGGTGTGAGGTGATACCTCATTGTAGTTTTGATTTGCATTTCTCTAATAATTAGTGCTGTTGAGCAGCTTTTCATGTGCGTCTTGGCCATCTCTGTGTCTCCTTTGAAGAAACGTCTCTTTAGATCTTCTGCCCATTTTTATTTGGGTTGTTTGTTTTTTTTAATATTAAGCTGCATGAGTTGTTTATATATATTGGTGATTAAACCTCTGTCCATTGATTCGTCTGCAACGATTTTCGCCCATTCTGAGGGATGCCTTTATCCATTCCCGTGTTTTTTAACAAAAAAGGAAAGAAAGGAAAAGAAGCAGAACACTAATGTGTGTAAAATATGCCTTTTGAAATGGTCGTTTTGAAATATGGACGTCCTTTGAATTTTTTGGTCGATATGTGACCCCAGGATTTGTTTTCAGGGCAGGTGTCATTTACAGGCCTGCAATGATTTTGAATATCAACTGACCATTAGCGTTGGGATTAAAGCTGCTGTTGTGTGAAACGGCCACAAGGTGGCAGCAGTTCACCCTTACCAAATCTGGTTACTAGGGCAAGAGAGCCTCAGTGGAAGTGGTGTTCTAGATTGGAGTTTAGACTGGAATGTGCCAGGAGAAGGCCCCTCACGTTTGTCTCAGTACTTCTTGTTCGTGTTTTTAATATAATTTTTTATTTTTTATTACAGCAAGTTTGATTACAATGTTTGGCTTGCTGTAGGTGTGGAAGATGTGGTTCTCTTACACATATACAGATGACTGTTCTTCCTGGGATCCTTTTCCCATGTACGTTATGACAGAATGTTGAGTAGTCCTCTCTTGGTATTTTGTAGGTCTTTGGTGATTATATATGTCACATGAGTTTGTATATGTCTGTTAACCGTGATATCGTAATGAAACCAATCCTCACACCTTTCCATTGGTGAACCATAAGTTTGTTTAATGAATCTGTGATTGCCCTTCTCCGTGGAAATATCTGCCCTGGTATCCATTTTTAGGTAACACCTATAAGTGATATGATATGATATGTGTCTTTCACTTTCTGACTTACTACAAGTCACGTGAATACTTCTAGACTCATCTACGGTGCTGCAAATGGCATTGTGTCCTTTTTTCCCTTGGCTTCTCTTCTGCCTTAGCGGGGTCCATTTTCAACAATGTGATTCCCTGAGGGTTGTGGATTAGCTGACCTGGGCAGCCTTACCCTGCCGGCCCGCCCTCCCCTGGTGTGCCTCTTTGAGGTCAATATAAACAGCGCTCCAGGCAGCAATAGCCCCTGAAGCTGTGCCTGCCTCCATATTCTCTGCCCCGTCAGCAGTCTCGGGGCTGTGCTGGTGGCAGGGAGTGAGGGGCCACAGCTTTGTGGGTGGCCCAGTGTGAGTGGGGTTCTGCTGGCCTTTCTGCAGGAGTTGCAAGGCTGCCGCCTGTAAAGAAGAGGTTGTGTCACCCATACCTTCCGTTGGAATTTCTCTCCGGACAGAGGTGTGGAAGGATAAAAGCAGTGGGGGCCGGGACAGGAGGGGTATCTCAGGCAGGGCAATGGAAAGCTTCTGGAAGAGCGCCCGGGGCCAGGACCACCCTGGCTGGCCTGCAGGCACCAAGTTGGCCAGCGTGCTGTCGCTGGTGTGGCTCCACTGTCCTACCTCTAGGCTTTCAAGCCCTTGTACATATTCAGGTGTTTTACCTGGAAACGGTGGGAACAGTTCAGCAGCAGCTGGCCTTGCGCTCAGCTCACCTTTACTCACAGATGCCTCGGCACGGTCGCCCAGCTTTGCAATGAGGACGCTCCTTGCATGGGGGGTGGGTTGCTGGCTGTATGGGAGATGATTCCCCACCTCTGACCTATTTCAGAATTGTTTACCACTGGAGCAAGTGCCCTGATAGGGTTTTCCTCTGTATAACACGTGGGTTCAGGATTTTTTTTTCTTTTATGGTTCAAGTTAGATTTTATTCCTCTTTTATGTTTTTATAGATATAAGCGTGGAAATAATTCATTCCTATAAATACATTTGTGTGTTGGGAAGAAATTTTTTCTGTTTTATTTTTAAATTTTATTTTTAAAAATTTTGAAATTTAATTTTATTTATTTTTTTATACAGCACGTAATTATTAGTTATGTATTTTATGCATATACATGTATACAGGTCAATCCCAAACTCCCAACTCATCCCACCACCACCACGCCATGGCTTCCCACACTTGGTGTCCATACGTTTGTTCTGTACCTCTGTGTCTCTATTTCTTCCCTGCAAACCAGTTCATCTGTACCATTTTTAGGCTCCTCATATATGCGTTAATATACAATATTTGTTTTCCTCTTTCTGACTTACTTCATTCTGTATGACAGTCTCTCGATCCATCGATGTCTCTACAAATGACCCAGTTTCATTCCTTTTTATGGCCGAGTAATATTCCATTTTATATATGTACCACATCTTTATCCATTCATCTGTCTGTGGGCATTTAGGTTGCTTCCATTACCTGGCTATTGTAAATAGTGCTGCAACGAACATTATGGTGAATGTGCCTTTTTGAAATACGGTTTTCTCTGGGTATATGCCCAGAAGTGGGATTGCTGGATCAGATGGTAATTCTATTTCTAATTTTTTTAAGGAAACTCCATACTGTTCTCCATAGTGACTGTATCAATTTACATTCCCACCAATAGTGGAAGAGGGCTCCTTTTGTCCACACCCTCCCCAGAATTGGTTGTTTGTAGATTTTCTGATGATGCCGATTCTAACAGGTGTGAGGTGATACCTCATTGTGGTTTTGATTTGCATTTCTCTAATAATTAGTGCTGTAGAGCAGCTTTTCATGTGCGTCTTGGCCATCTCTCTGTCTCCTTTGAAGAAACGTCTCTTTAGATCTTCTGCCCATTTTTTTTTGGGTTGTTTGTTTTTTTAATATTAAGCTGCATGAGCTGTTTATATATATTGGAGATTAAACCTCTGTCCATTGATTCGTCTGCAACGATTTTCGCCCATTCTGAGGGATGCCTTTTTCCATTCCCGTGTTTTTTAACAAAAAAGGAAGGAAAGGAAAAGAAGCAGAACACTAATGTGCGTAAAATATGCCTTTTGAAACGGTCGTTTTGAAATATGGACGTCCTTTGAATTTTTTGGTCGATATGTGACCCCAGGATTTGTTTTCAGGGCAGGTGTCATTTACAGGCCTGCAATGATTTTGAATATCAACTGACCATTAGCGTTGGGATTAAAGCTGCTGTTGTGTGAAACGGCCACAAGGTGGCAGCAGTGCACCCTTACCAAATCTGGTTACTAGGGCAAGACAGCCTCAGTGGAAGTGGTGTTCTAGATTGGAGTTTAGAATGGAATGTGCCAGGAGAAAGCCCCTCACGTTTGTCTCACTACTTCTTGTTCGTGTTTTTAATTTAATTTTTTATTTTTTATTACAGCAAGTTTGATTACAATGTTTGGCTTGCTGTAGGTGTGGAAGATGTGGTTCTTTTACACATATACAAATGACTGCTCTTCCTGGGATCCTTTTCCCATGTACGTTATGACTGAATGTTGAGTAGTCCTCTCTTTGTATTCTGTAGGTCTTTGGTGATTATATATTTCACCTGTGTTTGTATATGTCTTTTAACTGCAATATCGTAATGAAACCAATCCTCACACTTTTCCATTGGTGAACCATAAGTTTGTTTAATGAATCTGTGATTGCCCTTCTCCGTGGAAATATCTGCCCTGGTATCCATTTTTAGGTAACACCTATAAGTGATATGATATGATATGTATCTTTCACTTTCTGACTTACTACAAGTCACGTGATTACTTCTAGACTCATCTACGGTGCTGCAAATGGCATTGTGTCCTTTTTTCCCTTGGCTTCTCTTCTGCCTTAGTGGGGTCCATTTTCAACAATGTGATTCCCCGAGGGTTGTGGATTAGCTGACCTGGGCAGCCTTACCCTGCCGGCCCGCCCTCCCCAGGTGTGCCTCGTTGAGGTCAATATAAACAGCGCTCCAGGCAGCAATAGCCCCTGAATCTGTGCCTGACTCCATATTATCTGCCCCGTCAGCAGTCTCGGGGCTGTGCTGGTGGGAGGGAGTGAGGGGCCACAGCTCTGTGGGTGGCCCGGTGTGAGTGGGGTTCTGCTGGCCTTTCTGCAGGAGTTGCCAGGCTGCCGCCTCTAAAGAAGAGGTTGTGTCACCCATACCTTCCGCTGGAATTTCTCTCCGGACAGAAGTGAGGAAGGAAAAAATCAGTGGGGGCCGGGACAGGAGGGGTATCTCAGGCAGGGCAATGGAAAGCTTCTGGAAGAGCGCCCGGGGCCAGGACCACCCTGGCTGGCCTGCAGGCACCAAGTTGGCCTGCGTGCTGTCGCTGGTGTGGCTCCAAAGTCCTTCCTCTAGGCTTTCTAGCCCTTGTACATATTCAGGTGTTTTAACTGGAAAGGGAGGGAACAGTTCAGCAGCAGCTGGCCTGGGGCTCAGCTCACGTTTACTCACAGATGCCTCGGCACGGTCCCCCAGCCTTGCAATGAGGACACTCCTTGCGTGGGGGGTGGGTTGCTGGCTGTATGGGAGATGGTTCCCCACCTCTGACCAATTACAGAATTGTTTACTGCTGGAGCAAGTGCCGTGATAGGGTTTTCCTCTGTATAACTCGTGGGTTCAAGTTTTTTTTTTTCTTTTATGGTTCAAGTTAGATTTTATTCCTCTTTTATGTATTTATAGATAGAAGCATGGAAATAATTCATTCCTATAAATACATCTGTGTGACGGGAAGAACTTTTTTCTGTTTTATTTTTAAATTTTATTTTTAAAAATTTTGAAATTTAATTTTATTTATTTTTTTATACAGCACGTTATTATTAGTTATGTACTTTATGCATATACATGTACACAGGTCAATCCCAAACTCCCAACTCATCCCACCACCACCACCCCATGGCTTCCCACACTTGGTGTCCATACGTTTGTTCTCTACCCCTGTGTCTCTATTTCTTCCCTGCAAACCAGTTCATCTGTACCATTTGTAGGTTCCACATATATGCATTAATATACAATATTTGTTTTCCTCTTTCTGACTTACTTCATTCTGTATGACAGTCTCTCGATCCATCGATGTCTCTACAAATGACCCAGTTTCATTCCTTTTTATGGCCGAGTAATATTCCATTTCATATATGTACCACATCTTTATCCATTCATCTGTCTGTGGACATTTAGGTTGCTTCCATTACCTGGCTATTGTAAATAGTGCTGCAATGAATATTGTGGTGAATGTGCCTTTTTGATTTACGGTTTTCTCTGGGTATATGCCCAGAAGTGGGATTGCTGGATCAGATGGTAATTCTATTTCTAGTTTTTTTAAGGAAACTCCATACTGTTCTCCATAGTGACTGTATCAATTTACATTCCCACCAATAGTGGAAGAGGGCTCCTTTTGTCCACACCCTCCCCAGAATTGGTTGTTTGTAGATTTTCTGATGAGGCCGATTCTAACAGGTGTGAGGTGATACCTCATTGTGGTTTTGATTTGCATTTCTCTAATAATTAGTGCTGTTGAGCAGCTTTTCATGTGCGTCTTGGCCATCTCTCTGTCTCCTTTGAAGAAACGTCTCTTTAGATCTGCCCATTTTTTTTTTTTGGTTGTTTGTTTTTTTAATATTAAGCTGCATGAGCTGTTTATATATATTGGAGATTAAACCTCTGTCCATTGATTCGTCTGCAACGATTTTCGCCCATTCTGAGGGATGCCTTTTTCCATTCCCGTGTTTTTTAACAAAAAAGGAAGGAAAGGAAAAGAAGCAGAACACTAATGTGCGTAAAATATGCCTTTTGAAACGGTCGTTTTGAAATATGGACGTCCTTTGAATTTTTTGGTCGATATGTGACCCCAGGATTTGTTTTCAGGGCAGGTGTCATTTACAGGCCTGCAATGATTTTGAATATCAACTGACCATTAGCGTTGGGATTAAAGCTGCTGTTGTGTGAAACGGCCACAAGGTGGCAGCAGTTCACGCTTACCAAATCTGGTTACTAGGGCAAGAGAGCCTCAGTGGAAGTGGTGTTCTAGATTGGAGTTTAGAATGGAATGTGCCAGGAGAAAGCCCCTCACGTTTGTCTCACTACCTCTTGTTCGTGTTTTTAATTTAATTTTTTATTTTTTATTACAGCAAGTTTGATTACAATGTTTGGCTTGCTGTAGGTGTGGAAGATGTGGTTCTTTTACACATATACAAATGACTGCTCTTCCTGGGATCCTTTTCCCATGTACGTTATGACTGAATGTTGAGTAGTCCTCTCTTTGTATTCTGTAGGTGTTTGGTGATTATATATGTCACCTGTGTTTGTATATGTCTTTTAACCGCAATATCGTAATGAAACCAATCCTCACACTTTTCCATTGGTGAACCATAAGTGTGTTTAATGAATCTGTGATTGCCCTTCTCCGTGGAAATATCTGCCCTGGTATCCATTTTTAGGTAACACCTATAAGTGATATGATATGATATGTGTCTTTCACTTTCTCACTTACTACAAGTCACGTGATTACTTCTAGACTCATCTACGGTGCTGCAAATGGCATTGTGTCCTTTTTTCCCTTGGCTTCTCTTCTGCCTTAGCGGGGTCCATTTTCAACAATGTGATTCCCTGAGGGTTGTGGATTAGCTGACCTGGGCAGCCTTACCCTGCCGGCCCGCCCTCCCCAGGTGTGCCTCATTGAGATCAATATAAACAGCGCTCCAGGCAGCAATAGCCCCTGAAGCTGTGCCTGACTCCATATTCTCTGCCCCGTCAGCAGTCTCGGGGCTGTGCTGGTGGGAGTGAGGGGCCACAGCTCTGTGGGTGGCCCGGTGTGAGTGGGGTTCTGCTGGCCTTTCTGCAGGAGTTGCCAGGCTGCCGCCTGTAAAGAAGAGGTTGTGTCACCCATACCTTCCGCTGGAATTTCTCTCCGGACACAGGTGAGGAAGGAAAAAAGCAGTGGGGGCCGGGACAGGAGGGGTATCTCAGGCAGGGCAATGGAAAGCTTCTGGAAGAGCGCCCGGGGCCAGGACCACCCTGGCTGGCCTGCAGGCAACAAGTTGGCCTGCGTGCTGTCGCTGGTGTGGATCCACTGTCCTTCCTCTAGGCTTTCAAGCCCTTGTACATATTCAGGTGTTTTACCTGGAAAGGGTGGGAAAAGTTCAGCAGCAGCTGGCCTGGGGCTCAGCTCACCTTTACTCACAGATGCCTCGGCACGGTCCCCCAGCTTTGCAATGAGGACGCTCCTTGCGTGGGGGGTGGGTTGCTGGCTGTATGGGAGATGGTTCCCCACCTCTGACCAATTTCAGAATTGTTTACCGCTGGAGCAAGTGCCGTGATAGGGTTTTCCTCTGTATAACTCGTGGGTTCAAGTTTTTTTTTTCTTTTATGGTTCAAGTTAGATTTTATTCCTCTTTTATGTATTTATAGATAGAAGCATGGAAATAATTCATTCCTATAAATACATCTGTGTGACGGGAAGAACTTTTTTCTGTTTTATTTTTAAATTTTATTTTAAAAAATTTCGAAATTTAATTTTATTTATTTTTTTATACAGCACGTTATTATTAGTTATGTACTTTATGCATATACATGTACACAGGTCAATCCCAAACTCCCAACTCATCCCACCACCACCACCCCATGGCTTCCCACACTTGGTGTCCATACGTTTGTTCTCTACCTCTGTGTCTCTATTTCTTCCCTGCAAACCAGTTCATCTGTACCATTTGTAGGTTCCACATATATGCATTAATATACAATATTTGTTTTCCTCTTTCTGACTTACTTCATTCTGTATGACAGTCTCTCGATCCATCGATGTCTCTACAAATGACCCAGTTTCATTCCTTTTTATGGCCGAGTAATATTCCATTTCATATATGTACCACATCTTTATCCATTCATCTGTCTGTGGACATTTAGGTTGCTTCCATTACCTGGCTATTGTAAATAGTGCTGCAATGAATATTGTGGTGAATGTGCCTTTTTGATTTACGGTTTTCTCTGGGTATATGCCCAGAAGTGGGATTGCTGGATCAGATGGTAATTCTATTTCTAGTTTTTTTAAGGAAACTCCATACTGTTCTCCATAGTGACTGTATCAATTTACATTCCCACCAATAGTGGAAGAGGGCTCCTTTTGTCCACACCCTCCCCAGAATTGGTTGTTTGTAGATTTTCTGATGATGCCGATTCTAACAGGTGTGAGGTGATACCTCATTGTGGTTTTGATTTGCATTTCTCTAATAATTAGTGCTGTTGAGCAGCTTTTCATGTGCGTCTTGGCCATCTCTCTGTCTCCTTTGAAGAAACGTCTCTTTAGATCTTCTGCCCATTTTTTTTTTGGTTGTTTGTTTTTTTAATATTAAGGTGCATGAGCTGTTTATATATATTGGAGATTAAACCTCTGTCCATTGATTCGTCTGCAACGATTTTCGCCCATTCTGAGGGATGCCTTTTTCCATTCCCGTGTTTTTTAACAAAAAAGGAAGGAAAGGAAAAGAAGCAGAACACTAATGTGCGTAAAATATGCCTTTTGAAACGGTCGTTTTGAAATATGGACGTCCTTTGAATTTTTTGGTCGATATGTGACCCCAGGATTTGTTTTCAGGGCAGGTGTCATTTACAGGCCTGCAATGATTTTGAATATCAACTGACCATTAGCGTTGGGATTAAAGCTGCTGTTGTGTGAAACGACCACAAGGTGGCAGCAGTTCACGCTTACCAAATCTGGTTACTAGGGCAAGAGAGCCTCAGTGGAAGTGGTGTTCTAGATTGGAGTTTAGAATGGAATGTGCCAGGAGAAAGCCCCTCACGTTTGTCTCACTACTTCTTGTTCGTGTTTTTAATTTAATTTTTTATTTTTTATTACAGCAAGTTTGATTACAATGTTTGGCTTGCTGTAGGTGTGGAAGATGTGGTTCTTTTACACATATACAAATGACTGCTCTTCCTGGGATCCTTTTCCCATGTACGTTATGACTGAATGTTGAGTAGTCCTCTCTTTGTATTCTGTAGGTCTTTGGTGATTATATATGTCACCTGTGTTTGTATATGTCTTTTAACCGCAATATCGTAATGAAACCAATCCTCACACTTTTCCATTGGTGAACCATAAGTTTGTTTAATGAATCTGTGATTGCCCTTCTCCGTGGAAATATCTGCCCTGGTATCCATTTTTAGGTAACACCTATAAGTGATATGATATGATATGTGTCTTTCACTTTCTGACTTACTACAAGTCACGTGATTACTTCTAGACTCATCTACGGTGCTGCAAATGGCATTGTGTCCTTTTTTCCCTTGGCTTCTCTTCTGCCTTAGCGGGGTCCATTTTCAACAATGTGATTCCCTGAGGGTTGTGGATTAGCTGACCTGGGCAGCCTTACCCTGCCGGCCCGCCCTCCCCAGGTGTGCCTCGTTGAGGTCAATATAAACAGCGCTCCAGGCAGCAATAGCCCCTGAAGCTGTGCCTGCCTCCATATTCTCTGCCCCGTCAGCAGTCTCGGGGCTGTGCTGGTGGGAGGGAGTGAGGGGCCACAGCTTTGTGGGTGGCCCGGTGTGAGTGGGGTTCTCCTGGCCTTTCTGCAGGAGTTGCCAGGCTGCCGCCTGTAAAGAAGAGGTTGTGTCACCCATACTTTCCGCTGGAATTTCTCTCCGGACAGAGATGAGGATGGAAAAAAGCAGTGGGGGCCGGGACAGGATGGGTATCTAAGGCAGGGCAATGGAAAGCTTCTGGAAGAGCGCCCGGGGCCAGGACCACCCTGCTGGCCTGCAGGCACCAAGTTGGCCTGCGTGCTGTCGCTGGTGTGGCACCACGGTCCTTCCTCTAGGCTTTCAAGCCCTTGTACATATTCAGGTGTTTTACCTGGAAAGGGTGGGAACAGTTCAGCAGCAGCTGGCCTGGGGCTCAGCTCACGTTTACTCACAGATGCCTCGGCACCGTCCCCCAGCTTTGAAATGAGGACACTCCTTGCCTGGGGTGTGGGTTGCTGGCTGTATGGGAGATGATTCCCTATCTCTGACCAATTTCAGAATTGTTTACCACTGGAGCAAGTGCCCTAATAGGGTTTTCCTCTGTATAACTCGTGGGTTCAGGATTTTTTTTCTTTTATGGTTCAAGTTAGATTTTATTCCTCTTTTATGTATTTATAGATATAAGCATGGAAATAATTCATTCCTATAAATACATCTGTGTGACGGGAAGAACTTTTTTCTGTTTTATTTTTAAATTTTATATTTTAAAATTTTGAAATTTAGTTTTATTTATTTTTTTTATACAGCACATTATTACTAGTTATGTATTTTATGCATATACATGTATACAGGTCAATCCCAAACTCAAAATCATCCCACCACCACTACCCCATGGCTTCCCACACTTGGTGTCCATACGTTTGTTCTCTACCTCTGTGTCTCTATTTCTTCCCTGCAAACCAGTTCATCTGTACCATTTGTAGGCTCCACATATATGCGTTAATATACAATATTTGTTTTCCTCTTTCTGACTTACTTCATTTTGTATGACAGTCTCTCGATCCATCGATGGCTCTACAAATGACCCAGTTTCATTCCTTTTTATGGCCGAGTAATATTCCATTTTATATATGTACCACATCTTTATCCATTCATCTGTCTGTGGGTATTTAGGTTGCTTCCATTACCTGGCTATTGTAAATAGTGCTGCAACGAACATTGTGGTGAATGTGCCTTTTTGAAATACGGTTTTCTCTGGGTATATGCCCAGAAGTGGGATTGCTGGATCAGATGGTAATTCTATTTCAAGTTTTTTTAAGGAAACTCCATACTGTTCTCCATAGTGACTGTATCAATTTACATTCCCACCAATAGTGGAAGAGGGCTCCTTTTGTCCACACCCTCCCCAGAATTGGTTGTTTGTAGATTTTCTGATGATGCCGATTCTAACAGGTGTGAGGTGATACCTCATTGTAGTTTTGATTTGCATTTCTCTAATAATTAGTGCTGTTGAGCAGTTTTTCATGTGCGTCTTGGCCATCTCTGTGTCTCCTTTGAAGAAACGTCTCTTTAGATCTTCTGCCCATTTTTTTGGGGTTGTTTGTTTTTTTAATATTAAGCTGCATGAGCTGTTTATATATATTGGAGATTAAACCTCTGTCCATTGATTCGTCTGCAACGATTTTCGCCCAATCTGAGGGATGCCTTTTTCCATTCCCGTGTTTTTTAAAAAAAAGGAAAGAAAGGAAAAGAATCAGTACACTAATGTGCGTAAAATATGCCTTTTGAAACGGTCGTTTTGAAATATGGACGTCCTTTGAATTATTTGGTCGATATGTGACCCCAGGATTTGTTTTCAGGGCAGGTGTCATTTACAGGCCTGCAATGATTTTGAATATCAACTGACCATTAGCGTTGGGATTAAAGCTGCTGTTGTGTGAAACGGACACAAGGTGGCAGCAGTTCACCCTTACCAAATCTGGTTACTAGGGCAAGAGAGCCTCAGTGGAAGTGGTGTTCTAGATTGGAGTTTAGAATGGAATGTGCCAGGAGAAAGCCCCTCACGTTTGTCTCACTACTTCTTGTTCGTGTTTTTAATTTAATTTTTTATTTTTTATTACAGCAAGTTTGATTACAATGTTTGGCTTGTTGTAGGTGTGGAAGATGTGGTTCTCTTACACATATACAGATGACTGTTCTTCCTGGGATCCTTTTCCCATGTACGTTATGACAGAATGTTGAGTAGTCCTCTCTTGGTATTCTGTAGGTCTTTGGTGATTATATATGTCACCTGTGTTTGTATATGTCTGTTAACCCCGATATCGTAATGAAACCAATCCTGACACCTTTCCATTGGTGAACCATAAGTTTGTTTAATGAATCTGTGATTGCCCTTCTCCGTGGAAATATCTGCCCTGGTATCCATTTTTAGGTAACACCTAAAAGTGATATGATATGATATGTGTCTTTCACTTTCTGACTTACTACAAGTCACGTGATTACTTCTAGACTCATCTACGGTGCTGCAAATGGCATTGTGTCCTTTTTTCCCTTGGCTTCTCTTCGGCCTTAGCGGGGTCCATTTTCAACAATGTGATTCCCTGAGGGTTGTGGATTAGCTGACCTGGGCAGCCTTACCCTGCCGGCCCGCCCTCCCCAGGTGTGCCTCGTTGAGGTCAATATAAACAGCGCTCCAGGCAGCAATAGCCCCTGAAGCTGTGCCTGCCTCCATATTCTCTGCCCCGTCAGCAGTCTCGGGGCTGTGCTGGTGGGAGGGAGTGAGGGGCCACAGCTTTGTGGGTGGCCCGGTGTGAGTGGGGTTCTGCTGGCCTTTCTGCAGGAGTTGCCAGGCTGCCGCCTGTAAAGAAGAGGTTGTGTCACCCATACTTTTCGCTGGAATTTCTCTCCGGACAGAGGTGAGGATGGAAAAAAGCACTGGGGGCCAGCACAGGAGGGGTATCTCAGGCAGGGCAATGGAAAGCTTCTGGAAGAGCGCCCGGGGCCAGGACCACCCTGGCTGGCCTGCAGGCACCAAGTTGGCCAGCGTGCTGTCGCTGGTGTGGCACCACGGTCCTTCCTCTAGGCTTTCAAGCCCTTGTACATATTCAGGTGTTTTACCTGGAAAGGGTGGGAACAGTTCAGCAGCAGCTGGCCTGGGGCTCAGCTCACGTTTACTCACAGATGCCTCGGCACGGTCCCCCAGCTTTGCAATGAGGACGCTCCTTGCGTGGGGGGTGGGTTGCTGGCTGTATGGGAGATGATTCCCCACCTCTGACCAATTTCAGAATTGTTTACCACTGGAGCAAGTGCCCTGATAGGGTTTTCCTCTGTATAACTCGTGGGTTCAGGATTTTTTTTTCTTTTATGGTTCAAGTTAGATTTTATTCCTCTTTTATGTATTTATAGATATAAGCATGGAAATAATTCATTCCTATAAATACATCTGTGTGACGGGAAGAACTTTTTTTCTGTTTTATTTTTAAATTTTATTTTTTAAAATTTTGAAATTTAATTTTATTTATTTTTTTTATACAGCACATTATTATTAGTTATGTATTTTATGCATATACATGTATACAGGTCAATCCCAAACTCCCAACTCATCCCACCACCACCACCCCATGGCTTCCCACACTTGGTGTCCATATGTTTGTTCTCTACCTCTGTGTCTCTATTTCTTCCCTGCAAACCAGTTCATCTGTACCATTTTTAGGCTCCACATATATGCGTTAATATACAATATTTGTTTTCCTCTTTCTGACTTACTTCATTCTGTATGACAGTCTCTCGATCCATCGATGTCTCTACAAATGACCCAGTTTCATTCCTTTTTATGGCCGAGTAATATTCCATTTTATATATGTACCACATCTTTATCCATTCATCTGTCTGTGGGCATTTAGGTTGCTTCCATTTCCTGGCTATTGTAAATAGTGCTGCAACGAACATTGTGGTGAATGTGCCTTTTTGATTTACGGTTTTCTCTGGGTATATGCCCAGAAGTGTGATTGCTGGATCAGATGGTAATTCTATTTCAAGTTTTTTTAAGGAAACTCCATACTGTTCTCCATAGTGACTGTATCAATTTACATTCCCACCAATAGTGGAAGAGGGCTCCTTTTGTCCACACCCTCCCCAGAATTGGTTGTTTGTAGATTTTCTGATGATGCCGATTCTAACAGGTGTGAGGTGATACCTCATTGTAGTTTTGATTTGCATTTCTCTAATAATTAGTGCTGTTGAGCAGCTTTTCATGTGTGTCTTCGCCATCTCTCTGTCTCCTTTGATGAAACGTCTCTTTAGATCTTCTGCCCTTTTTTTTGGGTTGTTTGTTTTTTTAATATTAAGCTGCATGAGCTGTTTATATATATTGGAGATTAAACCTCTGTCCATTGATTCGTCTGCAACGATTTTCGCCCACTCTGTGGGATGCCTTTTTCCATTCCCGTTTTTTTAACAAAAAATTAAAGAAAAGAAAAGAAGCAGAACACTAGTGTGCATAAAATATGCCTTTTGAAACGGTCGTTTTGAAATATGGACGTCCTTTGAATTTTTTGGTCGATATGTGACCCCAGGATTTGTTTTCAGGGCAGGTGTCATTTACAGGCCTGCAATGATTTTGAATATCAACTGACCATTAGCGTTGGGATTAAAGCTGCTGTTGTGTGAAACGGCCACAAGGTGGCAGCAGTTCACCCTTACCAAATCTGGTTACTAGGGCAAGAGAGCCTCAGTGGAAGTGGTGTTCTAGATTGGAGTTTAGAATGGAATGTGCCAGGAGAAAGCCCCTCACGTTTGTCTCACTACTTCTTGTTCGTGTTTTTAATTTATTTATTTATTTTATTACAGCAAGTTTGATTACAATGTTTGGCTTGTTGTAGGTGTGGAAGATGTGGTTCTTTTACTCATATACACGTCTGTTCTTCCTGGGATCCTTTTCCCATGTACGTTATGACAGAATGTTGAGTAGTCCTCTCTTGGTATTCTGTAGGTCTTTGGTGATTATATATGTCACCTGTGTTTGTATATGTCTGTTAACCCCGATATCGTAATGAAACCAATCCTCACACCTTTCCATTGGTGAACCATAAGTTTGTTTAATGAATCTGTGATTGCCCTTCTCCGTGGAAATATCTGCCCTGGTATCCATTTTTAGGTAACACCTATAAGTGATATGATATGATATGTGTCTTTCACTTTCTGACTTACTACAAGTCACGTGATTACTTCTAGACTCATCTACGGTGCTGCAAATGGCATTGTGTCCTTTTTTCCCTTGGCTTCTCTTCTGCCTTAGCGGGGTCCATTTTCAACAATGTGATTCCCTGAGGGTTGTGGATTAGCTGACCTGGGCAGCCTTACCCTGCCGGCCCGCCCTCCCCAGGTGTGCCTCGTTGAGGTCAATATAAAGAGCGCTCCAGGCAGCAATAGCCCCTGAAGCTGTGCCTGACTCCATATTCTCTGCCCCGTCAACAGTCTCGTGGCTGTGCTGGTGGGAGGGAGTGAGGGGCCACAGCTTTGTGGGTGGCCCGGTGTGAGTGGGGTTCTGCTCGCCTTTCTGCAGGAGTTGCCAGGCTGCCGCCTGTAAAGAAGAGGTTGTGTCACCCATACCTTCCGCTAGAATTTCTCTCCGGATAGAGGTGAGAAAGGAAAAAAAGCAGTGGGGGCCGGGACAGGAGGGGTATCTCAGACAGGGCAATGCAAAGCTTCTGGAAGAGCGCCCGGGTCCAGGACCACCCTGGCTGCCCTGCAGGCACCAAGTTGGCCTGTGTGCTGTCGCTGGTGTGGCTCCACGGTCCTTCCTCTAGGCTTTCAAGCCCTTGTACATATTCAGGTGTTTTACCTGGAAAGGGTGGGAACAGTTCAGCAGCAGCTGGCCTAGCGCTCATCTCACCTTTACTCACAGATGCCTCGGCACAGTCCCCCAGCTTTGCAATGAGTACGCTCCTTGCGTGGCGGGTGGGTTGCTGGCTGTATGGGAGATGATTCCCCACCTCTGACCAATTTCAGAATTGTTTACCACTGGAGCAAGTGCCCTGATAGGGTTTTCCTCTGTATAACTCGTGGGTTCAGGATTTTGTTTTCTTTTATGGTTCAAGTTAGGTTTTATTCCTCTTTTATGTATTTATAGATATAAGCATGGGAATAATTCATTCCTATAAATACATCTGTGTGACGGGAAGAACTTTTTTCTGTTTTATTTTTAAATTTTATTCTTTAAAATTTTGAAATTTAATTTTATTTATTTTTTTTATACAGCACGTTATTATTAGTTATGTATTTTATGCATATACATGTACACAGGTCAATCCCAAACTCCCAACTCATCCCACCACCACCACCCCATGGCTTCCCACACTTGGTGTCCATACGTTTGTTCTCTACCTCTGTGTCTCTATTTCTTCCCTGCAAACCAGTTCATCTGTACCATTTTTAGGCTCCACATATATGCGTTAATATACAATATTTGTTTTCCTCTTTCTGACTTACTTCATTCTGTATGACAGTCTCTCGATCCATCGATGTCTCTACAAATGACCCAGTTTCATTCCTTTTTATGGCCGAGTAATATTCCATTTTATATATGTACCACATCTTTATCCATTCATCTGTCTGTGGGCATTTAGGTTGCTTCCATTGCCTGGCTATTGTAAATAGTGCTGCAACGAACATTGTGGTGAATGTGCCTTTTTGATTTACGGTTTTCTCTGGGTATATGCCCAGAAGTGTGATTGCTGGATCAGATGGTAATTCTATTTCAAGTTTTTTTAAGGAAACTCCATACTGTTCTCCATAGTGACTGTATCAATTTACATTCCCACCAATAGTGGAAGAGGGCTCCTTTTGTCCACACCCTCCCCAGAATTGGTTGTTTGTAGATTTTCTGATGATGCCGATTCTAACAGGTGTGAGGTGATACCTCATTGTAGTTTTGATTTGCATTTCTCTAATAATTAGTGCTGTTGAGCAGCTTTTCATGTGTGTCTTCGCCATCTCTCTGTCTCCTTTGATGAAACGTCTCTTTAGATCTTCTGCCCATTTTTTTGGGTTGTTTGTTTTTTTAATATTAAGCTGCATGAGCTGTTTATATATATTGGAGATTAAACCTCTGTCCATTGATTCGTCTGCAACGATTTTCGCCCACTCTGTGGGATGCCTTTTTCCATTCCCGTTTTTTTAACAAAAAATTAAAGAAAAGAAAAGAAGCAGAACACTAGTGTGCATAAAATATGCCTTTTGAAACGGTCGTTTTGAAATATGGACGTCCTTTGAATTTTTTGGTCGATATGTGACCCCAGGATTTGTTTTCAGGGCAGGTGTCATTTACAGGCCTGCAATGATTTTGAATATCAACTGACCATTAGCGTTGGGATTAAAGCTGCTGTTGTGTGAAACGGCCACAAGGTGGCAGCAGTTCACCCTTACCAAATCTGGTTACTAGGGCAAGAGAGCCTCAGTGGAAGTGGTGTTCTAGATTGGAGTTTAGAATGGAATGTGCCAGGAGAAAGCCCCTCACGTTTGTCTCACTACTTCTTGTTCGTGTTTTTAATTTATTTATTTATTTTATTACAGCAAGTTTGATTACAATGTTTGGCTTGTTGTAGGTGTGGAAGATGTGGTTCTTTTACTCATATACACGTCTGTTCTTCCTGGGATCCTTTTCCCATGTACGTTATGACAGAATGTTGAGTAGTCCTCTCTTGGTATTCTGTAGGTCTTTGGTGATTATATATGTCACCTGTGTTTGTATATGTCTGTTAACCCCGATATCGTAATGAAACCAATCCTCACACCTTTCCATTGGTGAACCATAAGTTTGTTTAATGAATCTGTGATTGCCCTTCTCCGTGGAAATATCTGCCCTGGTATCCATTTTTAGGTAACACCTATAAGTGATATGATATGATATGTGTCTTTCACTTTCTGACTTACTACAAGTCACGTGATTACTTCTAGACTCATCTACGGTGCTGCAAATGGCATTGTGTCCTTTTTTCCCTTGGCTTCTCTTCTGCCTTAGCGGGGTCCATTTTCAACAATGTGATTCCCTGAGGGTTGTGGATTAGCTGACCTGGGCAGCCTTACCCTGCCGGCCCGCCCTCCCCAGGTGTGCCTCGTTGAGGTCAATATAAAGAGCGCTCCAGGCAGCAATAGCCCCTGAAGCTGTGCCTGACTCCATATTCTCAGCCCCGTCAACAGTCTCGTGGCTGTGCTGGTGGGAGGGAGTGAGGGGCCACAGCTTTGTGGGTGGCCCGGTGTGAGTGGGGTTCTGCTCGCCTTTCTGCAGGAGTTGCCAGGCTGCCGCCTGTAAAGAAGAGGTTGTGTCACCCATACCTTCCGCTAGAATTTCTCTCCGGATAGAGGTGAGAAAGGAAAAAAAGCAGTGGGGGCCGGGACAGGAGGGGTATCTCAGACAGGGCAATGCAAAGCTTCTGGAAGAGCGCCCGGGTCCAGGACCACCCTGGCTGCCCTGCAGGCACCAAGTTGGCCTGTGTGCTGTCGCTGGTGTGGCTCCACGGTCCTTCCTCTAGGCTTTCAAGCCCTTGTACATATTCAGGTGTTTTACCTGGAAAGGGTGGGAACAGTTCAGCAGCAGCTGGCCTAGCGCTCATCTCACCTTTACTCACAGATGCCTCGGCACAGTCCCCCAGCTTTGCAATGAGTACGCTCCTTGCGTGGCGGGTGGGTTGCTGGCTGTATGGGAGATGATTCCCCACCTCTGACCAATTTCAGAATTGTTTACCACTGGAGCAAGTGCCCTGATAGGGTTTTCCTCTGTATAACTCGTGGGTTCAGGATTTTGTTTTCTTTTATGGTTCAAGTTAGGTTTTATTCCTCTTTTATGTATTTATAGATATAAGCATGGGAATAATTCATTCCTATAAATACATCTGTGTGACGGGAAGAACTTTTTTCTGTTTTATTTTTAAATTTTATTCTTTAAAATTTTGAAATTTAATTTTATTTATTTTTTTATACAGCACGTTATTATTAGTTATGTATTTTATGCATATACATGTACACAGGTCAATCCCAAACTCCCAACTCATCCCACCACCACCACCCCATGGCTTCCCACACTTGGTGTCCATACGTTTGTTCTCTACCTCTGTGTCTCTATTTCTTCCCTGCAAACCAGTTCATCTGTACCATTTTTAGGCTCCACATATATGCGTTAATATACAATATTTGTTTTCCTCTTTCTGACTTACTTCATTCTGTATGACAGTCTCTCGATCCATCGATGTCTCTACAAATGACCCAGTTTCATTCCTTTTAATGGCCGAGTAATATTCCATTTCATATATGTACCACATCTTTATCCATTCATCTGTCTGTGGGCATTTAGGTTGCTTCCATTACCTGGCTATTGTAAATAGTGCTGCAACGAACATTGTGGTGAATGTGCCTTTTTGATTTACGGTTTTCTCTGGGTATATGCCCAGAAGTGGGATTGCTGGATCAGATGATAATTCTATTTCTAGTTTTTTTAAGGAAACTCCATACTGTTCTCCATAGTGACTGTATCAATTTACATTCCCACCAATAGTGGAAGAGGGCTCCTTTTGTCCACACCCTCCCCAGAATTGGTTGTTTGTAGATTTTCTGATGATGCCGATTCTAACAGGTGTGAGGTGAAACCTCATTGTAGATTTGATTTGCATTTCTCTGATAATTAGTGCTGTTGAGCAGCTTTTCATGTGCGTCTTGGCCATCTCTGTGTCTCCTATGAAGAAACGTCTCTTTAGATCTTCTGCCCATTTTTTTTGGATTGTTTGTTTTTTTAATATTAAGCTGCATGACCTGTTTATATATATTGGAGATTAAACCTCTGTCCATTGATTCGTCTGCAACGATTTTTGCCCATTCTGAGGGATGCCTTTTTCCATTCCCGTGTATTTTAACAAAAAAGGAAAGAAAGGAAAAGAAGCAGAACACTAATGTGCGTAAAATATGCCTTTTGAAACGGTCGTTTTGAAATATGGACGTCCTTTGAATTTTTTGGTCGATATGTGACCCCAGGATTTGTTTTCAGGGCAGGTGTCATTTACAGGCCTGCAATGATTTTGAATATCAACTGACCATTAGCGTTGGGATTAAAGCTGCTGTTGTGTGAAACGGCCACAAGGTGGCAGCAGTTCACCCTTACCAAATCTGGTTACTCGGGCAAGAGAGCCTCAGTGGAAGTGGTGTTCTAGATTGGAGTTTAGAATGGAATGTGCCAGGAGAAAGCCCCTCACGTTTGTCTCACTACTTCTTGTTCGTGTTTTTAATTTAATTTTTTATTTTTTCTTACAGCAAGTTTGATTACAATGTTTGGCTTGTTGTAGGTGTGGAAGATGTGGTTCTTTTACACATATACACATGTCTGTTCTTCCTGGGATCCTTTTCCCATGTACGTTATGACAGAATGTTGAGTAGTCCTCTCTTGGTATTCTGTAGGTCTTTGGTGATTATATATGTCACCTGTGTTTGTATATGTCTGTTAACCCCAATATCGTAATGAAACCAATCCTCACACCTTTCCATTGGTGAACCATAAGTTTGTTTAATGAATCTGTGATTGCCCTTCTCCGTGGAAATATCTGCCCTGGTATCCATTTTTAGGTAACACCTATAAGTGATATGATATGATATGTGTCTTTCACTTTCTGACTTACTACAAGTCACGTGATTACTTCTAGACTCATCTATGGTGCTGCAAATGGCATTGTGTCCTTTTTTCCCTTGGCTTCTCTTCTGCCTTAGCGGGGTCCATTTTCAACAATGTGATTCCCTGAGGGTTGTGGATTAGCTGACCTGGGCAGCCTTACCCTGCCGGCCCGCCCTCCCCAGGTGTGCCTCGTTGACTTCAATATAAACAGTGCTCCAGGCAGCAATAGCCCCTGAAGCTGTGCCTGCCTCCATATTCTCTGCCCCGTCAGCAGTCTCGGGGCTGTGCTGGTGGGAGGGAGTGAGGGGCCACAGCTTTGTGGGTGGCCCGGTGTGAGTGGGGTTCTGCTGGCCTTTCTGCAGCAGTTGCCAGGCTGCCGCCTGTAAAGAAGAGGTTGTGTCACTCATACCTTCCGCTGGAATTTATCTCCGGACAGGGGTGAGGAAGGAAAAAAAGCAGTGGGGGCCGGGACAGGAGGGGTATCTCAGGCAGGGCAATGGAAAGCTTCTGGAAGAGCGCCCGGGGCCAAGACCACCCTGGCTGGCCTTCAGGCACCAAGTTGGCCTGCGTGTTGTCGCTGGTGTGGCTCCACGGTCCTTCCTCTAGGCTTTCAAGCCCTTGTACATATTCAAGTGTTTTACCTGGAAAGGGTGGGAACAGTTCAGCAGCAGCTGGCCTGGGGCTCAGCTCACGTTTACTCACAGATGCCTCGGCACGGTCCCCCAGCTTTGCAATGAGGACGCTCCTTGCGTGGGGGGTGGGTTGATGGCTGTATGGGAGATGGTTCCCCACCTCTGACCAATTTCAGAATTGTTTACCACTGGAGCAAGTGCCCTGATAGGGTTTTCCTCTGTATAACTCGTGGGTTCAGGTTTTTTTTTTCTTTTATGGTTCAAGTTAAATTTTATTCCTCTTTTATGTATTTATAGATATAAGCATGGAAATAATTCATTCCTATAAATACATCTGTGTGACGGGAAGAACGTTTTTCTGTTTTATTTTTAAATTTTATTTTTTAAAATTTTGAAATTTAATTTTATTTATTTTTTTTATACAGCACATTATTATTAGTTATGTATTTTATGCATATACATGTACACAGGTCAATCCCAAACTCCCAACTCATCCCACCACCACCACCCCATGGCTTCCCACACTTGGTGTCCATACGTTTGTTCTCTACCTCTGTGTCTCTATTTCTTCCCTGCAAACCAGTTCATCTGTACCATTTGTAGGCTCCACATATATGCATTAATATACAATATTTGTTTTCCTCTTTCTGACTTACTTCATTCTGTATGACAGTCTCTCGATCCATCGATGTCTCTACAAATGACCCAGTTTCATTCCTTTTTATGGCCGAGTAATATTCCATTTCATATATGTACCACATCTTTATCCATTCATCTGTCTGTGGGCATTTAGGTTGCTTCCATTACCTGGCTATTGTAAATAGTGCTGCAATGAATATTGTGGTGAATGTGCCTTTTTGATTTACGGTTTTCTCTGGGTATATGCCCAGAAGTGGGATTGCTGGATCAGATGGTAATTCTATTTCTAGTTTTTTTATGGAAACTCCATACTGTTCTCCATAGTGACTGTATCAATTTACATTCCCACCAATAGTGGAAGAGGGCTCCTTTTGTCCACACCCTCCCCAGAATTGGTTGTTTGTAGATTTTCTGATGATGCCGATTCTAACAGGTGTGAGGTGAAACCTCATTGTAGATTTGATTTGCATTTCTCTGATAATTAGTGCTGTTGAGCAGCTTTTCATGTGCGTCTTGGCCATCTCTGTGTCTCCTTTGAAGAAACGTCTCTTTAGATCTTCTGCCCATTTTTTTTGGGTTGTTTGTTTTTTTAATATTAAGCTGCATGTGCTGTTTATATATATTGGAGATTAAACCTCTGTCCATTGATTCGTCTGCAACGATTTTCGCCCATTCTGAGGGATGCCTTTTTCCATTCCCGTGTTTTTTAACAAAAAAGGAAAGAAAGGAAAAGAAGCAGAACACTAATGTGCGTAAAATATGCCTTTTGAAACGGTCGTTTTGAAATATGGACGTCCTTTGAATTTTTTGGTCGATATGTGACCCCAGGATTTGTTTTCAGGGCAGGTGTCATTTACAGGCCTGCAATGATTTTGAATATCAACTGACCATTAGCGTTGGGATTAAAGCTGCTGTTGTGTGAAACGGCCACAAGGTGGCAGCAGTTCACCCTTACCAAATCTGGTTACTAGGGCAAGAGAGCCTCAGTGGAAGTGGTGTTCTAGATTGGAGTTTAGAATGGAATGTGCCAGGAGAAAGACCCTCACGTTTGTCTCACTACTTCTTGTTCGTGTTTTTAATTTAATTTTTTATTTTTAATTACAGCAAGTTTGATTACAACGTTTGGCTTGTTGTAGGAGTAGAAGATGTGGTTCTTTTACACATATACACATGTCTGTTCTTCCTGGGATACTTTTCCCATGTACGTTATGACAGAATGTTGAGTAGTCCTCTCTTGGTATTCTGTAAGTCTTTGGTGATTATATATGTCACCTGTGTTTGTATATGTCTGTTAACCCCGATATCGTAATGAAACCAATCCTCACACCTTTCCACTGGTGAACCATAAGTTTGTTTAATGAATCTGTGATTGCCCTTCTCCGTGGAAATATCTGCCCTGGTATCCATTTTTAGGTAACACCTATAAGTGATATGATATGATATGTGTCTTTCACTTTCTGACTTACTACATGTCACGTGATTACTTCTAGACTCATCTACGGTGCTGCAAATGGCATTGTGTCCTTTTTTCCCTTGGCTTCTCTTCTGCCTTAGCGGGGTCCATTTTCAACAATGTGATTCCCTGAGGGTTGTGGATTAGCTGACCTGGGCAGCCTTACCATGCCGGCCCGCCCTCCCCAGGTGTGCCTCGTTGAGGTCAATATAAAGAGCGCTCCAGGCAGCAATAGCCCCTGAAGCTGTGCCTGACTCCATATTCTCTGCCCCGTCAGCAGTCTCGGGGCTGTGCTGGTGGGAGGGAGTGAGGGGCCACAGCTTTGTGGGTGGCCCGGTGTGAGTGGGGTTCTGCTGGCCTTTCTGCAGGAGTTGCCAGGCTGCCGCCTGTAAAGAAGAGGTTGTGTCACCCATACCTTCCGCTGGAATTTCTCTCGGGACAGAGGTGCGGAAGGAAAAAAGCAGTGGGGTCCGGGACAGGAGGGGTATCTCAGGCAGGGCAATGGAAAGCTTCTGGAAGAGCGCCCGGGGCCAGGACCACCCTGGCTGGCCTGCAGGCACCAAGTTGGCCTGCGTGCTGTCGCTGGTGTGGCTCCACGGTCCTTCCTCTAGGCTTTCAAGCCCTTGTACATATTCAGGTGTTTTACCTGGAAAGGGTGGGAACAGTTCAGCAGCAGCTGGCCTGGGGCTCAGCTCACGTTTACTCACAGATGCCTCGGCACGGTCCCCCAGCTTTGCAATGAGGACGCTCCTTGCGTGGGGGGTGGGTTGATGGCTGTATGGGAGATGCTTCCCCACCTCTGACCAATTTCAGAATTGTTTACCACTGGAGCAAGTGCCCTGATAGGGTTTTGCTCTATGACTCGTGGGTTCAGGTTTTTTTTTTCTTTTATGGTTCAAGTTAGATTTTATTCCTCTTTTATGTATGTATAGATATAAGCATGGAAATAATTCATTCCTATAAATACATCTGTGTGACGGGAAGAACTTTTTTCTGTTTTATTTTTAAATTTTATTTTTTAAAATTTTGAAATTTAATTTTATTTATTTTTTTATACAGCACGTTATTATTAGTTATGTATTTTATGCATATACATGTACACAGGTCAATCCCAAACTCCCAACTCATCCCACCACCACCACCCCATGGCTTACCACACTTGGTGTCCATACGTTTGTTCTCTACCTCTGTGTCTCTATTTCTTCCCTGCAAACCAGTTCATCTGTACCATTTGTAGGCTCCACATATATGCATTAATATACAATATTTGTTTTCCTCTTTCTGCCTTACTTCATTCTGTATGACAGTCTCTCGATCCATCGATGTCTCTACAAATGACCCAGTTTCATTCCTTTTTATGGCCGAGTAATATTCCATTTCATATATGTACCACATCTTTATCCATTCATCTGTCTGTGGGCATTTAGGTTGCTTCCATTACCTGGCTATTGTAAATAGTGCTGCAACGAACATTGTGGTGAATGTGCCTTTTTGAAATACGGTTTTCTCTGGGTATATGCCCAGAAGTGGGATTGCTGGATCAGATGGTAATTCTATTTCTAGTTTTTTTAAGGAAACTCCATACTGTTCTCCATAGTGACTGTATCAATTTACATTCCCACCAATAGTGGAAGAGGGCTCCTTTTGTCCACACCCTCCCCAGAATTGGTTGTTTGTAGATTTTCTGATGATGCCGATTCTAACAGGTGTGAGGTGAAACCTCATTTTAGTTTTGATTTGCATTTCACTGATAATTAGTGCTGTTGAGCAGCTTTTCATGTGCGTCTTGGCCATCTCTGTGTCTCCTTTGAAGAAACGTCTCTTTAGATCTTTTGCCCATTTTTTTTGGGTTGTTTGTTTTTTTTAATATTAAGCTGCATGAGCTGTTTATATATATTGGAGATTAAACCTCTGTCCATTGATTCGTCTGCAACGATTTTCGCCCATTCTGAGGGATGCCTTTTTCCATTCCCGTGTTTTTTAACAAAAAAGGAAAGAAAGGAAAAGAAGCAGAACACTAATGTGCATAAAATATGCCTTTTGAAACGGTCGTTTTGAAATATGGACGTCCTTTGAATTTTTTGGTTGATATGTGACCCCAGGATTTGTTTTCAGGGCAGGTGTCACTTATAGGCCTGCAATGATTTCGAATATCAACTGACCATTAGCGTTGGGATTAAAGCTGCTGTTGTGTGAAACGGCCACAAGGTGGCAGCAGTTCACCCTTACCAAATCTGGTTACTAGGGCAAGAGAGCCTCAGTGGAAGTGGTGTTCTAGATTGGAGTTTAGAATGGAATGTGCCAGGAGAAAGCCCCTCACGTTTGTCTCACTACTTCTTGTTCGTGTTTTTAATTTAATTTTTTATTTTTTATTACAGCAAGTTTGATTACAACGTTTGGCTTGTTGTAGGTGTGGAAGATGTGGTTCTTTTACACATATACAGATGACTGTTCTTCTTGGGATCCTTTTCCCATGTACGTTATGACAGAATGTTGAGTAGTCCTCTCTTGGTATTCTGTAGGTCTTTGGTGATTATATATGTCACCTGTGTTTGTATATGTCTGTTAACCCCGATATCGTAATGAAACCAATCCTCACACCTTTCCATTGGTGAACCATAAGTTTGTTTAATGAATCTGTGATTGCCCTTCTCCGTGGAAATATCTGCCCTGGTATCCATTTTTAGGTAACACCTATAAGTGATATGATATGATATGTGTCTTTCACTTTCTGACTTCCTACAAGTCACGTGATTACTTCTAGACTCATCTACGGTGCTGCAAATGGCATTGTGTCCTTTTTTCCCTTGGCTTCTCTTCTGCCTTAGCGGGGTCCATTTTCAACAATGTGATTCCCTGAGGGTTGTGGATTAGCTGACCTTGGCAGCCTTACCCTGGGGCCCGCCCTCCCCAGGGGTGCCTCGTTGAGGTCAATATAAACAGTGCTCCAGGCAGCAATAGCCCCTGAAGCTGTGCCTGACTCCATATTCTCTGCCCCGTCAGCAGTCTCGGGGCTGTGCTGGTGGGAGGGAGTGAGGGGCCACAGCTTTGTGGGTGGCCCGGTGTGAGTGGGGTTCTGCTGGCCTTTCTGCAGGAGTTGCCAGGCTGCCGCCTGTAAAGAAGAGGTTGTGTCACCCATACCTTCCGCTGGAATTTCTCTCCGGACAGAGGTGAGGAAGGAAAAAAGCAGAGGGGGCCGGGACAGGAGGGGTATCTCAGGCAGGGAAATGGAAATCTTCTGGAAGAGCGCCCGGGGCCAGGACCACCCTGGCTGGCCTGCAGGCACCAAGTTGGCCTGCGTGCTGTCGCTGGTGTGGCTCCACGGTCCTTCCTCTAGGCTTTCAAGCCCTTGTACATATTCAGGTGTTTTATCTGGAAAGGGTGGGAACAGTTCAGCAGCAGCTGGACTGGGGCTCAGCTCACGTTTACTCACAGATGCCTCGGCACGGTCCCCCAGCTTTGCAATGAGGATGCTCCTTGCGTGGGGGGTGGGTTGATGGCTGTATGGGAGATGGTTCCCCACCTCTGACCAATTTCAGAATTGTTTACCACTGGAGCAAGTGCCATGATAGGGTTTTCCTCTGTATAACTCGTGGGTTCAGGTTTTTTTTTTTCTTTTATGTTTCAAGTTAGATATTATTCCTCTTTTATGTATTTATAGATATAAGCATGGAAATAATTCATTCCTATAAATACATCTGTGTGACGGGAAGAACTTTTTTCTGTTTTATTTTTAAATTTTATTTTTTAAAATTTTGAAATTTAATTTTATTTATTTTTTTTATACAGCACGTTATTATTAGTTATGTATTTTATGCATATACATGTACACAGGTCAATCCCAAACTCCCAACTCATCCCACCACCACCACCCCATGGCTTCCCACACTTGGTGTCCATACGTTTGTTCTCTACCTCTGTGTCTCTATTTCTTCCCTGCAAATCAGTTCATCTGTACCATTTGTAGGCTCCACATATATGCATTAATATACAATATTTGTTTTCCTCCTTCTGACTTACTTCATTCTGTATGACAGTCTCTCGATCCATCGATGTCTCTACAAATGACCCAGTTTCATTCCTTTTTATGGCCGAGTAATATTCCATTTCATATATGTACCACATCTTTATCCATTCATCTGTCTGTGGGCATTTAGGTTGCTTCCATTACCTGGCTATTGTAAATAGTGCTGCAACGAACATTGTGGTGAATGTGCCTTTTTGAAATATGGTTTTCTCTGGGTATATGCCCAGAAGTGGGATTGCTGGATCAGATGGTAATTCTATTTCTAGTTTTTTTAAGGAAACTCCATACTGTTCTCCATAGTGACTGTATCAATTTACATTCCCACCAATAGTGGAAGAGGGCTCCTTTTGTCCACACCCTCCCCAGAATTGGTTGTTTGTAGATTTTCTGATGATGCCGATTCTAACAGGTGTGAGGTGAAACCTCATTGTAGTTTTGATTTGCATTTCTCTGATAATTAGTGCTGTTGAGCAGCTTTTCATGTGCGTCTTGGCCATCTCTGTGTCTCCTTTGAAGAAACGTCTCTTTAGATCTTCTGCCCATTTTTTTTTGGTTTGTTTGTTTTTTTAATATTAAGCTGCATGAGCTGTTTATATATATTGGAGATTAAACCTCTGTCCATTGATTCATCTGCAACGATTTTCGCCCATTCTGTGGGATGCCTTTTTCCATTCCCGTGTTTTTTAACAAAAAAGGAAAGAAAGGAAAAGAAGCAGAACACTAATGTGCGTAAAATATGCCTTTTGAAACGGTCGTTTTGAAATATGGACGTCCTTTGAATTTTTTGGTCGATATGTGACCCCAGGATTTGTTTTCAGGGCAGGTGTCATTTACAGGCCTGCAATGATTTTGAATATCAACTGACCATTAGCGTTGGGATTAAAGCTGCTGTTGTGTGAAACGGCCACAAGGTGGCAGCAGTTCACCCTTACCAAATCTGGTTACTAGGGCAAGAGAGCCTCAGTGGAAGTGGTGTTCTAGATTGGAGTTTAGAATGGAATGTGCCAGGAGAAAGCCCCTCACGTTTGTCTCACTACTTCTTGTTCGTGTTTTTAATTTAATTTTTTATTTTTTATTACAGCAAGTTTGATTACAATGTTTGGCTTGTTGTAGGTGTGGAAGATGTGGTTCTTTTACACATATACACATGTCTGTTCTTCCTGGGATCCTTTTCCCATGTACGTTATGACAGAATGTTGAGTAGTCCTTTCTTGGTATTCTGTAGGTGTTTGGTGATTATATATGTCACCTGTGTTTGTATATGTCTGTTAACCCCGATATCGTAATGAAACCAATCCTCACACCTTTCCACTGGTGAACCATAAGTTTGTTTAATGAATCTGTGATTGCCCTTCTCCGTGGAAATATCTGCCCTGGTATCCATTTTTAGGTAACACCTATAAGTGATATGATATGATATGTGTCTTTCACTTTCTGACTTCCTACAAGTCACGTGATTACTTCTAGACTCATCTACGGTGCCGCAAATGGCATTGTGTCCTTTTTTCCCTTGGCTTCTCTTCTGCCTTAGCGGGGTCCATTTTCAACAATGTGATTCCCTGAGGGTTGTGGATTAGCTGACCTGGGCAGCCTTACCATGCCGGCCCGCCCTCCCCAGGTGTGCCTCGTTGAGGTCAATATAAAGAGCGCTCCAGGCAGCAATAGCCCCTGAAGCTGTGCCTGACTCCATATTCTCTGCCCCGTCAGCAGTCTCGGGGCTGTGCTGGTGGGAGGGAGTGAGGGGCCACAGCTTTGTGGGTGGCCCGGTGTGAGTGGGGTTCTGCTGGCCTTTCTGCAGGAGTTGCCAGGCTGCCGCCTGTAAAGAAGAGGTTGTGTCACCCATACCTTCCGCTGGAATTTCTCTCGGGACAGAGGTGCGGAAGGAAAAAAGCAGTGGGGTCCGGGACAGGAGGGGTATCTCAGGCAGGGCAATGGAAAGCTTCTGGAAGAGCGCCCGGGGCCAGGACCACCCTGGCTGGCCTGCAGGCACCAAGTTGGCCTGCGTGCTGTCGCTGGTATGGCTCCACGGTCCTTCCTCTAGGCTTTCAAGCCCTTGTACATATTGAGGTGTTTTACCTGGAAAGGGTGGGAACAGTTCAGCAGCAGCTGGCCTGGGGCTCAGCTCACGTTTACTCACAGATACCTCGGCACGGTCCCCCAGCTTTGCAATGAGGACGCTCCTTGCGTGGGGGGTGGGTTGATGGCTGTATGGGAGATGCTTCCCCACCCCTGACCAATTTCAGAATTGTTTACGACTGGAGCAAGTGCCCTGATAGGGTTTTCCTCTGTATAACTCTTGGGTTCAGGTTTTTTTTTCTTTTATGGTTCAAGTTAGATTTTATTCCTCTTTTATGTATTTATACATATAAGCATGGAAATAATTCATTCCTATAAATACATCTGTGTGACGGGAATAACTTTTTTCTGTTTTATTTTTAAATTTTATTTTTTAAAATTTTGAAATTTAATTTTATTTATTTTTTTATACAGCACATTATTATTAGTTATGTATATTATGCATATACATGTATACAGGTCAATCCCAAACTCCCAACTCATCCCACCACCACCACCCCATGGCTTCCCACACTTGGTGTCCATACGTTTGTTCTCTACCTCTGTGTCTCTATTTCTTCCCTGCAAACCAGTTCATCTGTACCAATTTTAGGCTCCACATATATGCATTAATATACAATATTTGTTTTCCTCTTTCTGACTTACTTCATTCTGTATGACAGTCTCTCGATCCATCGATGTCTCTACAAATGACCCAGTTTCATTCCTTTTTATGGCCGAGTAATATTCCATTTCATATATGTACCACATCTTTATCCATTCATCTGTCTGTGGGCATTTAGGTTGCTTCCATTACCTGGCTATTGTAAATAGTGCTGCAACGAACATTGTGGTGAATGTGCCTTTTTGATTTACGGTTTTCTCTGGGTATATGCCCAGAAGTGGGATTGCTGGATCAGATGGTAATTCTATTTCTAGATTTTTTAAGGAAACTCCATACTGTTCTCCATAGTGACTGTATCAATTTACATTCCCACCAATAGTGGAAGAGGGCTCCTTTTGTCCACACCCTTCCCAGAATTGGTTGTTTGTAGATTTTCTGATGATGCCGATTCTAACAGGTGTGAGGTGATACCTCATTGTAGTTTTGATTTGCATTTCTCTGATAATTAGTGCTGTTGAGCAGCTTTTCATGTGCGTCTTGGCCATCTCTGTGTCTCCTTTGAAGAAACGTCTCTTTAGATCTTCTGCCCATTTTTTTTGGGTTGTTTGTTTTTTTAATATTAAGCTGCATGAGCTGTTTATATATATTGGAGATTAAACCTCTGTCCATTGATTCGTCTGCAACGATTTTCGCCCATTCTGTGGGATGCCTTTTTCCATTCCCGTGTTTTTTAACAAAAAAGGAAAGAAAGGAAAAGAAGCAGAACACTAATGTGCGTAAAATATGCCTTTTGAAACGGTCGTTTTGAAATATGGACGACCTTTGAAATTTTTGGTCGATATGTGACCCCAGGATTTGTTTTCAGGGCAGGTGTCATTTACAGGCCTGCAATGATTTTGAATATCAACTGACCATTAGCGTTGGGATTAAAGCTGCTGTTGTGTGAAACGGCCACAAGGTGGCAGCAGTTCACCCTTACCAAATCTGGTTACTAGGGCAAGAGAGCCTCAGTGGAAGTGGTGTTCTAGATTGGAGTTTAGAATGGAATGTGCCAGGAGAAAGCCCCTCACGTTTGTCTCACTACTTCTTGTTCGTGTTTTTAATTTAATTTTTTTATTTTTTATTACAGCAAGTTTGATTACAATGTTTGGCTTGTTGTAGGTGTGGAAGATGTGGTTCTTTTACACATATACACATGTCTGTTCTTCCTGGGATCCTTTTCCCATGTACGTTATGACAGAATGTTGAGTAGTCCTTTCTTGGTATTCTGTAGGTGTTTGGTGATTATATATGTCACCTGTGTTTGTATATGTCTGTTAACCCCGATATCGTAATGAAACCAATCCTCACACCTTTCCACTGGTGAACCATAAGTTTGTTTAATGAATCTGTGATTGCCCTTCTCCGTGGAAATATCTGCCCTGGTATCCATTTTTAGGTAACACCTATAAGTGATATGATATGATATCTGTCTTTCACTTTCTGACTTCCTACAAGTCACGTGATTACTTCTAGACTCATCTACGGTGCTGCAAATGGCATTGTGTCCTTTTTTCCCTTGGCTTCTCTTCTGCCTTAGCGGGGTCCATTTTCAACAATGTGATTCCCTGAGGGTTGTGGATTAGCTGACCTGGGCAGCCTTACCATGCCGGCCCGCCCTCCCCAGGTGTGCCTCGTTGAGGTCAATATAAAGAGCGCTCCAGGCAGCAATAGCCCCTGAAGCTGTGCCTGACTCCATATTCTCTGCCCCGTCAGCAGTCTCGGGGCTGTGCTGGTGGGAGGGAGTGAGGGGCCACAGCTTTGTGGGTGGCCCGGTGTGAGTGGGGTTCTGCTGGCCTTTCTGCAGGAGTTGCCAGGCTGCCGCCTGTAAAGAAGAGGTTGTGTCACCCATACCTTCCGCTGGAATTTCTCTCGGGACAGAGGTGCGCAAGGAAAAAAGCAGTGGGGTCCGGGACAGGAGGGCTATCTCAGGCAGGGCAATGGAAAGCTTCTGGAAGAGCGCCCGGGGCCAGGACCAACCTGGCTGGCCTGCAGGCACCAAGTTGGCCAGCGTGCTGTCGCTGGTGTGGCTCCACGGTCCTTCCTCTAGGCTTTCAAGCCCTTGTACATATTCAGGTGTTTTACCTGGAAAGGGTGGGAACAGTTCAGAAGCAGCTGGCCTGGGGATCAGCTCACGTTTACTCACAGATGCCTCGGCACGGTCCCCCAGCTTTGCAATGAGGACGCTCCTTGCGTGGGGGGTGGGTTGATGGCTTTATGGGAGATGCTTCCCCACCTCTGACCAATTTAAGAATTGTTTACCACTGGAGCAAGTGCCCTGATATGGTTTTCCTCTATGACTCGTGAGTTCAGGTTTTTTTTTTCTTTTATGGTTCAAGTTAGATTTTATTCCTCTTTTATGTATGTATAGATATAAGCATGGAAATAATTCATTCCTATAAATACATCTGTGTGACGGAAGAACATTTTTCTGTTTTATTTTTAAATTTTATTTTTTAAAATTTTGAAATTTAATTTTATTTATTTTTTTTATACAGCACGTTATTATTAGTTATGTATTTTATGCATATACATGTACACAGGTCAATCCCAAACTCCCAACTCATCCCACCACCACCACCCCATGGCTTCCCACACTTGGTGTCCATACGTTTGTTCTCTACCTCTGTGTCTCTATTTCTTCCCTGCAAACCAGTTCATCTGTACCATTTGTAGGCTCCACATATATGCATTAATATACAATATTTGTTTTCCTCTTTCTGACTTACTTCATTCTGTATGACAGTCTCTCGATCCATCGATGTCTCTACAAATGACCCAGTTTCATTCCTTTTTATGGCCGAGTAATATTCCATTTCATATATGTACCACATCTTTATCCATTCATCTGTCTGTGGGCATTTAGGTTGCTTCCATTACCTGGCTATTGTAAATAGTGCTGCAACGAACATTGTGGTGAATGTGCCTTTTTGAAATACGGTTTTCTCTGGGTATATGCCCAGAAGTGGGATTGCTGGATCAGATGGTAATTCTATTTCTAGTTTTTTTAAGGAAACTCCATACTGTTCTCCATAGTGACTGTATCAATTTACATTCCCACCAATAGTGGAAGAGGGCTCCTTTTGTCCACACCCTCCCCAGAATTGGTTGTTTGTAGATTTTCTGATGATGCCGATTCTAACAGGTGTGAGGTGAAACCTCATTGTAGATTTGATTTGCATTTCTCTGATAATTAGTGCTGTTGAGCAGCTTTTCATGTGCGTCTTGGCCATCTCTGTGTCTCCTTTGAAGAAACGTCTCTTTAGATCTTCTGCCCATTTTTTTTGGGTTGTTTGTTTTTTTAATATTAAGCTGCATGACCTGTTTATATATATTGGAGATTAAACCTCTGTCCATTGATTCGTCTGCAACGATTTTCGCCCATTCTGAGGGATGCCTTTTTCCATTCCCGTGTTTTTTAACAAAAAAGGAAAGAAAGGAAAAGAAGCAGAACACTAATGTGCGTAAAATATGCCTTTTGAAACGGTCGTTTTGAAATATGGACGTCCTTTGAATTTTTTGGTCGATATGTGACCCCAGGATTTGTTTTCAGGGCAGGTGTCATTTACAGGCCTGCAATGATTTTGAATATCAACTGACCATTAGCGCTGGGATTAAAGCTGCTGTTGTGTGAAACGGCCACAAGGTGGCAGCAGTTCACCCTTACCAAATCTGGTTACTAGGGCAAGAGAGCCTCAGTGGAAGTGGTGTTCTAGATTGGAGTTTAGAATGGAATGTGCCAGGAGAAAGCCCCTCACGTTTGTCTCACTACTTCTTGTTCGTGTTTTTAATTTAATTTTTTATTTTTTATTACAGCAAGTTTGATTACAACGTTTGGCTTGTTGTAGGTGTGGAAGATGTGGTTCTTTTACACATATACACATGTCTGTTCTTCCTGGGATCCTTTTCCCATGTACGTTATGACAGAATGTTGAGTAGTCCTCTCTTGGTATTCTGTAGGTCTTTGGTGATTATATATGTCACCTGTGTTTGTATATGTCTGTTAACCCCGATATCGTAATGAAACCAATCCTCACACCTTTCCACTGGTGAACCATAAGTTTGTTTAATGAATCTGTGATTGCCCTTCTCCGTGGAAATATCTGCCCTGGTATCCATTTTTAGGTAACACCTATAAGTGATATGATATGTGTCTTTCACTTTCTGACTTCCTACAAGTCACGTGATTACTTCTAGACTCATCTACGGTGCTGCAAATGGCATTGTGTCCTTTTTTCCCTTGGCTTCTCTTCTGCCTTAGCGGGGTCCATTTTCAACAATGTGATTCCCTGAGGGTTGTGGATTAGCTGACCTGGGCAGCCTTACCATGCCGGCCCGCCCTCCCCAGGTGTGCCTCGTTGAGGTCAATATAAACAGCGCTCCAGGCAGCAATAGCCCCTGAAGCTGTGCCTGACTCCATATTCTCTGCCCCGTCAGCAGTCTCGGGGCTGTGCTGGTGGGAGGGAGTGAGGGGCCACAGCTTTGTGGGTGGCCCGGTGTGAGTGGGGTTCTGCTGGCCTTTCTGCAGGAGTTGCCAGGCTGCCGCCTGTAAAGAAGAGGTTGTGTCACCCATACCTTCCGCTGGAATTTCTCTCGGGACAGAGGTGCGGAAGGAAAAAAGCAGTGGGGTCCGGGACAGGAGGGGTATCTCAGGCAGGGCAATGGAAAGCTTCTGGAAGAGCGCCCGGGGCCAGGACCACCCTGGCTGGCCTGCAGGCACCAAGTTGGCCTGCGTGCTGTCGCTGGTGTGGCTCCACGGTCCTTCCTCTAGGCTTTCAAGCCCTTGTACATATTCAGGTGTTTTACCTGGAAAGGGTGGGAACAGTTCAGCAGCAGCTGGCCTGGGGCTCAGCTCACGTTTACTCACAGATGCCTCAGCACGGTCCCCCAGCTTTGCAATGAGGACGCTCCTTGCGTGGGGGGTGGGTTGATGGCTGTATGGGAGATGCTTCCCCACCTCTGACCAATTTCAGAATTGTTTACCACTGGAGCAAGTGCCCTGATAGGGTTTTCCTCTATGACTCGTGGGTTCAGGTTTTTTTTTTTCTTTTATGGTTCAAGTTAGATTTTATTCCTCTTTTATGTATGTATAGATATAAGCATGGAAATAATTCATTCCTATAAATACATCTGTGTGACGGGAAGAACTTTTTTCTGTTTTATTTTTAAATTTTATTTTTTAAAATTTTGAAATTTAATTTTATTTATTTTTTTATACAGCACGTTATTATTAGTTATGTATTTTATGCATATACATGTACACAGGTCAATCCCAAACTCCCAACTCATCCCACCACCACCACCCCATGGCTTCCCACACTTGGTGTCCATACGTTTGTTCTCTACCTCTGTGTCTCTATTTCTTCCCTGCAAACCAGTTCATCTGTACCATTTGTAGGCTCCACATATATGCATTAATATACAATATTTGTTTTCCTCTTTCTGACTTACTTCATTCTGTATGACAGTCTCTCGATCCATCGATGTCTCTACAAATGACCCAGTTTCATTCCTTTTTATGGCCGAGTAATATTCCATTTCATATATGTACCACATCTTTATCCATTCATCTGTCTGTGGGCATTTACGTTGCTTCCATTACCTGGCTATTGTAAATAGTGCTGCAACGAACATTGTGGTGAATGTGCCTTTTTGAAATACGGTTTTCTCTGGGTATATGCCCAGAAGTGGGATTGCTGGATCAGATGGTAATTCTATTTCTAGTTTTTTTAAGGAAACTCCATACTGTTCTCCATAGTGACTGTATCAATTTACATTCCCACCAATAGTGGAAGAGGGCTCCTTTTGTCCACACCCTCCCCAGAATTGGTTGTTTGTAGATTTTCTGATGATGCCGATTCTAACAGGTGTGAGGTGAAACCTCATTGTAGTTTTGATTTGCATTTCTCTGATAATTAGTGCTGTTGAGCAGCTTTTCATGTGCGTCTTGGCCATCTCTGTGTCTCCTTTGAAGAAACGTCTCTTTAGATCTTTTGCCCATTTTTTTGGGTTGTTTATTTTTTTTAATATTAAGCTGCATGAGCTGTTTATATATATTGGAGATTAAACCTCTGTCCATTGATTCGTCTGCAACGATTTTCGCCCATTCTGAGGGATGCCTTTTTCCATTCCCGTGTTTTTTAACAAAAAAGGAAAGAAAGGAAAAGAAGCAGAACACTAATGTGCATAAAATATGCCTTTTGAAACGGTCGTTTTGAAATATGGACGTCCTTTGAATTTTTTGGTCGATATGTGACCCCAGGATTTGTTTTCAGGGCAGGTGTCACTTATAGGCCTGCAATGATTTTGAATATCAACTGACCATTAGCGTTGGGATTAAAGCTGCTGTTGTGTGAAACGGCCACAAGGTGGCAGCAGTTCACCCTTACCAAATCTGGTTACTAGGGCAAGAGAGCCTCAGTGGAAGTGGTGTTCTAGATTGGAGTTTAGAATGGAATGTGCCAGGAGAAAGCCCCTCACGTTTGTCTCACTACTTCTTGTTCGTGTTTTTAATTTAATTTTTTATTTTTTATTACAGCAAGTTTGATTACAACGTTTGGCTTGTTGTAGGTGTGGAAGATGTGGTTCTTTTACACATATACAGATGACTGTTCTTCTTGGGATCCTTTTCCCATGTACGTTATGACAGAATGTTGAGTAGTCCTCTCTTGGTATTCTGTAGGTCTTTGGTGATTATATATGTCACCTGTGTTTGTATATGTCTGTTAACCCCGATATCGTAATGAAACCAATCCTCACACCTTTCCATTGGTGAACCATAAGTTTGTTTAATGAATCTGTGATTGCCCTTCTCCGTGGAAATATCTGCCCTGGTATCCATTTTTAGGTAACACCTATAAGTGATATGATATGATATGTGTCTTTCACTTTCTGACTTCCTACAAGTCACGTGATTACTTCTAGACTCATCTACGGTGCTGCAAATGGCATTGTGTCCTTTTTTCCCTTGGCTTCTCTTCTGCCTTAGCGGGGTCCATTTTCAACAATGTGATTCCCTGAGGGTTGTGGATTAGCTGACCTTGGCAGCCTTACCCTGGGGCCCGCCCTCCCCAGGGGTGCCTCGTTGAGGTCAATATAAAGAGCGCTCCAGGCAGCAATAGCCCCTGAAGCTGTGCCTGACTCCATATTCTCTGCCCCGTCAGCAGTCTCGGGGCTGTGCTGGTGGGAGGGAGTGAGGGGCCACAGCTTTGTGGGTGGCCCGGTGTGAGTGGGGTTCTGCTGGCCTTTCTGCAGCAGTTGCCAGGCTGCCGCCTGTAAAGAAGAGGTTGTGTCACCCATACCTTCCGCTGGAATTTCTCTCCGGACAGAGGTGAGGAAGGAAAAAAGCAGAGGGGGCCGGGACAGGAGGGGTATCTCAGGCAGGGCAATGGAAATCTTCTGGAAGAGCGCCCGGGGCCAGGACCACCCTGGCTGGCCTGCAGGCACCAAGTTGGCCTGCGTGCTGTCGCTGGTGTGGCTCCACGGTCCTTCCTCTAGGCTTTCAAGCCCTTGTACATATTCAGGTGTTTTACCTGGAAAGGGTGGGAACAGTTCAGCAGCAGCTGGACTGGGGCTCAGCTCACGTTTACTCACAGATGCCTCGGCACGGTCCCCCAGCTTTGCAATGAGGATGCTCCTTGCGTGGGGGGTGGGTTGATGGCTGTACGGGAGATGGTTCCCCACCTCTGACCAATTTCAGAATTGTTTACCACTGGAGCAAGTGCCCTGATAGGGTTTTCCTCTGTATAACTCGTGGGTTCAGGTTTTTTTTTTCTTTTATGTTTCAAGTTAGACATTATTCCTCTTTTATGTATTTATAGATATAAGCATGGAAATAATTCATTCCTATAAATACATCTGTGTGACGGGAAGAACTTTTTTCTGTTTTATTTTTAAATTTTATTTTTTAAAATTTTGAAATTTAATTTTATTTATTTTTTTTATACAGCACGTTATTATTAGTTATGTATTTTATGCATATACATGTACACAGGTCAATCCCAAACTCCCAACTCATCCCACCACCACCACCCCATGTCTTCCCACACTTGGTGTCCATACGTTTGTTCTCTACCTCTGTGTCTCTATTTCTTCCCTGCAAATCAGTTCATCTGTACCATTTGTAGGCTCCACATATATGCATTAGTATACAATATTTGTTTTCCTCCTTCTGACTTACTTCATTCTGTATGACAGTCTCTCGATCCATCGATGTCTCTACAAATGACCCAGTTTCATTCCTTTTTATGGCCGAGTAATATTCCATTTCATATATGTACCACATCTTTATCCATTCATCTGTCTGTGGGCATTTAGGTTGCTTCCATTACCTGGCTATTGTAAATAGTGCTGCAACGAACATTGTGGTGAATGTGCCTTTTTGATTTACGGTTTTCTCTGGGTATATGCCCAGAAGTGGGATTGCTGGATCAGATGGTAATTCTATTTCTAGTTTTTTTAAGGAAACTCCTTACTGTTCTCCATAGTGACTGTATCAATTTACATTCCCACCAATAGTGGAAGAGGGCTCCTTTTGTCCACACCCTCCCCAGAATTGGTTGTTTGTAGATTTTCTGATGATGCCGATTCTAACAGGTGTGAGGTGAAACCTCATTGTAGTTTTGATTTGCATTTCTCTGATAATTAGTGCTGTTGAGCAGCTTTTCATGTGCGTCTTGGCCATCTCTGTGTCTCCTTTGAAGAAACGTCTCTTTAGATCTTCTGCCCATTTTTTTTGGGTTGTTTGTTTTTTTAATATTAAGCTGCATGAGCTGTTTATATATATTGGAGATTAAACCTCTATCCATTGATTCGTCTGCAACGATTTTCACCCATTCTGAGGGATGCCTTTTTCCATTCCCGTGTTTTTTAACAAAAAAGGAAAGAAAGGAAAAGAAGCAGAACACTAATGTGCGTAAAATATGCCTTTTGAAACGGTCGTTTGGAAATATGGACGTCCTTTGAATTTTTTGGTCGATATGTGACCCCAGGATTTGTTTTCAGGGCAGGTGTCATTTACAGGCCTGCAATGATTTTGAATATCAACTGACCATTAGCGTTGGGATTAAAGCTGCTGTTGTGTGAAACGGCCACAAGGTGGCAGCAGTTCACCCTTACCAAATCTGGTTACTAGGGCAAGAGAGCCTCAGTGGAAGTGGTGTTCTAGATTGGAGTTTAGAATGGAATGTGCCAGGAGAAAGCCCCTCACGTTTGTCTCACTACTTCTTGTTCGTGTTTTTAATTTAATTTTTTATTTTTTATTACAGCAAGTTTGATTACAACGTTTGGCTTGTTGTAGGTGTGGAAGATGTGGTTCTTTTACACATATACACATGTCTGTTCTTCCTGGGATCCTTTTCCCATGTACGTTATGACAGAATGTTGAGTAGTCCTCTCTTGGTATTCTGTAGGTCTTTGGTGATTATATATGTCACCTGTGTTTGTATATGTCTGTTAACCCCGATATCGTAATGAAACCAATCCTCACACCTTTCCACTGGTGAACCATAAGTTTGTTTAATGAATCTGTGATTGCCCTTCTCCGTGGAAATATCTGCCCTGGTATCCATTTTTAGGTAACACCTATAAGTGATATGATATGTGTCTTTCACTTTCTGACTTCCTACAAGTCACGTGATTACTTCTAGACTCATCTACGGTGCTGCAAATGGCATTGTGTCCTTTTTTCCCTTGGCTTCTCTTCTGCCTTAGCGGGGTCCATTTTCAACAATGTGATTCCCTGAGGGTTGTGGATTAGCTGACCTGGGCAGCCTTACCATGCCGGCCCGCCCTCCCCAGGTGTGCCTCGTTGAGGTCAATATAAACAGCGCTCCAGGCAGCAATAGCCCCTGAAGCTGTGCCTGACTCCATATTCTCTGCCCCGTCAGCAGTCTCGGGGCTGTGCTGGTGGGAGGGAGTGAGGGGCCACAGCTTTGTGGGTGGCCCGGTGTGAGTGGGGTTCTGCTGGCCTTTCTGCAGGAGTTGCCAGGCTGCCGCCTGTAAAGAAGAGGTTGTGTCACCCATACCTTCCGCTGGAATTTCTCTCGGGACAGAGGTGCGGAAGGAAAAAAGCAGTGGGGTCCGGGACAGGAGGGGTATCTCAGGCAGGGCAATGGAAAGCTTCTGGAAGAGCGCCCGGGGCCAGGACCACCCTGGCTGGCCTGCAGGCACCAAGTTGGCCTGCGTGCTGTCGCTGGTGTGGCTCCAAGGTCCTTCCTCTAGGCTTTCAAGCCCTTGTACATATTCAGGTGTTTTACCTGGAAAGGGTGGGAACAGTTCAGCAGCAGCTGGCCTGGGGCTCAGCTCACGTTTACTCACAGATGCCTCGGCATGGTCCCCCAGCTTTGCAATGAGGACGCTCCTTGCGTGGGGGGTGGGTTGATGGCTGTATGGGAGATGCTTCCCCACCTCTGACCAATTTCAGAATTGTTTACCACTGGAGCAAGTGCCCTGATAGGGTTTTCCTCTATGACTCGTGGGTTCAGGTTTTTTTTTTCTTTTATGGTTCAAGTTAGATTTTATTCCTCTTTTATGTATGTATAGATATAAGCATGGAAATAATTCATTCCTATAAATACATCTGTGTGACGGGAAGAACTTTTTTCTGTTTTATTTTTAAATTTTATTTTTTAAAATTTTGAAATTTAATTTTATTTATTTTTTTTATACAGCACGTTATTATTAGTTATGTATTTTATGCATATACATGTACACAGGTCAATCCCAAACTCCCAACTCATCCGACCACCACCACCCCATGGCTTCCCACACTTGGTGTCCATACGTTTGTTCTCTACCTCTGTCTCTATTTCTTCCCTGCAAACCAGTTCATCTGTACCATTTGTAGGCTCCACATATATGCATTAATATACAATATTTGTTTTCCTCTTTCTGACTTACTTCATTCTGTATGACAGTCTCTCGATCCATCGATGTCTCTACAAATGACCCAGTTTCATTCCTTTTTATGGCCGAGTAATATTCCATTTCATATATGTACCACATCTTTATCCATTCATCTGTCTGTGGGCATTTAGGTTGCTTCCATTACCTGGCTATTGTAAATAGTGCTGCAACGAACATTGTGGTGAATGTGCCTTTTTGAAATACGGTTTTCTCTGGGTATATGCCCAGAAGTGGGATTGCTGGATCAGATGGTAATTCTATTTCTAGTTTTTTTAAGGAAACTCCATACTGTTCTCCATAGTGACTGTATCAATTTACATTCCCACCAATAGTGGAAGAGGGCTCCTTTTGTCCACACCCTCCCCAGAATTGGTTGTTTGTAGATTTTCTGATGATGCCGATTCTAACAGGTGTGAGGTGAAACCTCATTGTAGTTTTGATTTGCATTTCTCTGATAATTAGTGCTGTTGAGCAGCTTTTCATGTGCGTCTTGGCCATCTCTGTGTCTCCTTTGAAGAAACGTCTCTTTAGATCTTCTGCCCATTTTTTTTGGGTTGTTTGTTTTTTTAATATTAAGCTGCATGACCTGTTTATATATATTGGAGATTAAACCTCTGTCCATTGATTCGTCTGCAACGATTTTCGCCCATTCTGAGGGATGCCTTTTTCCATTCCCGTGTTTTTTAACAAAAAAGGAAAGAAAGGAAAAGAAGCAGAACACTAATGTGCGTAAAATATGCCTTTTGAAACGGTCGTTTGGAAATATGGACGTCCTTTGAATTTTTTGGTCGATATGTGACCCCAGGATTTGTTTTCAGGGCAGGTGTCATTTACAGGCCTGCAATGATTTTGAATATCAACTGACCATTAGCGTTGGGATTAAAGCTGCTGTTGTGTGAAACGGCCACAAGGTGGCAGCAGTTCACCCTTACCAAATCTGGTTACTAGGGCAAGAGAGCCTCAGTGGAAGTGGTGTTCTAGATTGGAGTTTAGAATGGAATGTGCCAGGAGAAAGCCCCTCACGTTTGTCTCACTACTTCTTGTTCATGTTTTTAATTTAATTTTTTATTTTTTATTACAGCAAGTTTGATTACAACGTTTGGTTTGTTGTAGGTGTGGAAGATGTGGTTCTTTTACACATATACACATGTCTGTTCTTCCTGGGATACTTTTCCCATGTACGTTATGACAGAATGTTGAGTAGTCCTCTCTTGGTATTCTGTAGGTCTTTGGTGATTATATATGTCACCTGTGTTTGTATATGTCTGTTAACCCCGATATCGTAATGAAACCAATCCTCACACCTTTCCACTGGTGAACCATAAGTTTGTTTAATGAATCTGTGATTGCCCTTCTCCGTGGAAATATCTGCCCTGGTATCCATTTTTAGGTAACACCTATAAGTGATATGATATGTGTCTTTCACTTTCTGACTTCCTACAAGTCACGTGATTACTTCTAGACTCATCTACGGTGCTGCAAATGGCATTTTGTCCTTTTTTCCCTTGGCTTCTCTTCTGCCTTAGCGGGGTCCATTTTCAACAATGTGATACCCTGAGGGTTGTGGATTAGCTGACCTGGGCAGCCTTACCATGCCGGCCCGCCCTCCCCAGGTGTGCCTCGTTGAGGTCAATATAAAGAGCGCTCCAGGCAGCAATAGCCCCTGAAGCTGTGCCTGACTCCATATTCTCTGCCCCGTCAGCAGTCTCGGGGCTGTGCTGGTGGGAGGGAGTGAGGGGCCACAGCTTTGTGGGTGGCCCGGTGTGAGTGGGGTTCTGCTGGCCTTTCTGCAGGAGTTGCCAGGCTGCCGCCTGTAAAGAAGAGGTTGTGTCACCCATACCTTCCGCTGGAATTTCTCTCGGGACAGAGGTGCGGAAGGAAAAAAGCAGTGGGGTCCGGGACAGGAGGGGTATCTCAGGCAGGGCAATGGAAAGCTTCTGGAAGAGCGCCCGGGGCCAGGACCACCCTGGCTGGCCTGCAGGCACCAAGTTGGCCTGCGTGCTGTCGCTGGTGTGGCTCAACGGTCCTTCCTCTAGGCTTTCAAGCCCTTGTACATATTCAGGTGTTTTACCTGGAAAGGGTGGGAACAGTTCAGCAGCAGCTGGCCTGGGGCTCAGCTCACGTTTACTCACAGATGCCTCGGCACGGTCCCCCAGCTTTGCAATGAGGACGCTCCTTGCGTGGGGGGTGGGTTGATGGCTGTATGGGAGATGCTTCCCAACCTCTGACCAATTTCAGAATTGTTTACCACTGGAGCAAGTGCCCTGATAGGGTTTTCCTCTATGACTCGTGGGTTCAGGTTTTTTTTTTCTTTTATGGTTCAAGTTAGATTTTATTCCTCTTTTATGTATGTATAGATATAAGCATGGAAATAATTCATTCCTATAAATACATCTGTGTGACGGGAAGAACTTTTTTCTGTTTTATTTTTAAATTTTATTTTTAAAAATTTTGAAATTTAATTTTATTTATTTTTTTATACAGCACGTTATTATTAGTTATGTATTTTATGCATATACATGTACACAGGTCAATCCCAAACTCCCAACTCATCCGACCACCACCACCCCATGGCTTCCCACACTTGGTGTCCATACGTTTGTTCTCTACCTCTGTCTCTATTTCTTCCCTGCAAACCAGTTCATCTGTACCATTTGTAGGCTCCACATATATGCATTAATATACAATATTTGTTTTCCTCTTTCTGACTTACTTCATTCTGTATGACAGTCTCTCGATCCATCGATGTCTCTACAAATGACCCAGTTTCATTCCTTTTTATGGCCGAGTAATATTCCATTTCATATATGTACCACATCTTTATCCATTCATCTGTCTGTGGGCATTTAGGTTGCTTCCATTACCTGGCTATTGTAAATAGTGCTGCAACGAACATTGTGGTGAATGTGCCTTTTTGAAATACGGTTTTCTCTGGGTATATGCCCAGAAGTGGGATTGCTGGATCAGATGGTAATTCTATTTCTAGTTTTTTTAAGGAAACTCCTTACTGTTCTCCATAGTGACTGTATCAATTTACATTCCCACCAATAGTGGAAGAGGGCTCCTTTTGTCCACACCCTCCCCAGAATTGGTTGTTTGTAGATTTTCTGATGATGCCGATTCTAACAGGTGTGAGGTGAAACCTCATTGTAGTTTTGATTTGCATTTCTCTGATAATTAGTGCTGTTGAGCAGGTTTTCATGTGCGTCTTGGCCATCTCTGTGTCTCCTTTGAAGAAACGTCTCTTTAGATCTTCTGCCCATTTTTTTTGGGTTGTTTGTTTTTTTTTTAATATTAAGCTGCATGAGCTGTTTATATATATTGGAGATTAAACCTCTGTCCATTGATTCATCTGCAACGATTTTCGCCCATTCTGAGGGATGCCTTTTTCCATTCCCGTGTTTTTTAACAAAAAACGGAAAGAAAGGAAAAGAAGCAGAACACTAATGTGCATAAAATATGCCTTTTGAAACGGTCGTTTTGAAATATGGACGTCCTTTGAATTTTTTGGTCGATATGTGACCCCAGGATTTGTTTTCAGGGCAGGTGTCACTTATAAGCCTGCAATGATTTTGAATATCAACTGACCATTAGCGTTGGGATTAAAGCTGCTGTTGTGTGAAACGGCCACAAGGTGGCAGCAGTTCACCCTTACCAAATCTGGTTACTAGGGCAAGAGAGCCTCAGTGGAAGTGGTGTTCTAGATTGGAGTTTAGAATGGAATGTGCCAGGAGAAAGCCCCTCACGTTTGTCTCACTACTTCTTGTTCGTGTTTTTAATTTAATTTTTTATTTTTTATTACAGCAAGTTTGATTACAACGTTTGGCTTGTTGTAGGTGTGGAAGATGTGGTTCTTTTACACATATACAGATGACTGTTCTTCTTGGGATCCTTTTCCCATGTACGTTATGACAGAATGTTGAGTAGTCCTCTCTTGGTATTCTGTAGGTCTTTGGTGATTATATATGTCACCTGTGTTTGTATATGTCTGTTAACCCCGATATCGTAATGAAACCAATCCTCACACCTTTCCATTGGTGAACCATAAGTTTGTTTAATGAATCTGTGATTGCCCTTCTCCGTGGAAATATCTGCCCTGGTATCCATTTTTAGGTAACACCTATAAGTGATATGATATGATATGTGTCTTTCACTTTCTGACTTACTACAAGTAACGTGATTACTTCTAGACTCATCTACGGTGCTGCAAATGGCATTGTGTCCTTTTTTCCCTTGGCTTCTCTTCTGCCTTAGCGGGGTCCATTTTCAACAATGTGATTCCCTGAGGGTTGTGGATTAGCTGACCTTGGCAGCCTTACCCTGGGGCCCGCTCTCCCCAGGGGTGCCTCGTTGAGGTCAATATAAAGAGCGCTCCAGGCAGCAATAGCCCCTGAAGCTGTGCCTGACTCCATATTCTCTGCCCCGTCAGCAGTCTCGGGGCTGTGCTGGTGGGAGGGAGTGAGGGGCCACAGCTTTGTGGGTGGCCCGGTGTGAGTGGGGTTCTGCTGGCCTTTCTGCAGGAGTTGCCAGGCTGCCGCCTGTAAAGAAGAGGTTGTGTCACCCATACCTTCCGCTGGAATTTCTCTCGGGACAGAGGTGCGGAAGGAAAAAAGCAGTGGGGTCCGGGACAGGAGGGGTATCTCAGGCAGGGCAATGGAAAGCTTCTGGAAGAGCGCCCGGTGCCAGGACCACCCTGGCTGGCCTGCAGGCACCAAGTTGGCCTGCGTGCTGTCCCTAGTGTGGCTCCACGGTCCTTCCTCTAGGCTTTCAAGCCCTTGTACATATTCAGGTGTTTTACCTGGAAAGGGTGGGAACAGTTCAGCAGCAGCTGGCCTGGGGCTCAGCTCACGTTTACTCACAGATGCCTCGGCATGGTCCCCCAGCTTTGCAATGAGGACGCTCCTTGCGTGGGGGGTGGGTTGATGGCTGTATGGGAGATGCTTCCCCACCTCTGACCAATTTCAGAATTGTTTACCACTGGAGCAAGTGCCCTGATAGGGTTTTCCTCTATGACTCGTGGGTTCAGGTTTTTTTTTTCTTTTATGGTTCAAGTTAGATTTTATTCCTCTTTTATGTATGTATAGATATAAGCATGGAAATAATTCATTCCTATAAATACATCTGTGTGACGGGAAGAACTTTTTTCTGTTTTATTTTTAAATTTTATTTTTTAAAATTTTGAAATTTAATTTTATTTATTTTTTTTATACAGCACGTTATTATTAGTTATGTATTTTATGCATATACATGTACACAGGTCAATCCCAAACTCCCAACTCATCCGACCACCACCACCCCATGGCTTCCCACACTTGGTGTCCATACGTTTGTTCTCTACCTCTGTCTCTATTTCTTCCCTGCAAACCAGTTCATCTGTACCATTTGTAGGCTCCACATATATGCATTAATATACAATATTTGTTTTCCTCTTTCTGACTTACTTCATTCTGTATGACAGTCTCTCGATCCATCGATGTCTCTACAAATGACCCAGTTTCATTCCTTTTTATGGCCGAGTAATATTCCATTTCATATATGTACCACATCTTTATCCATTCATCTGTCTGTGGGCATTTAGGTTGCTTCCATTACCTGGCTATTGTAAATAGTGCTGCAACGAACATTGTGGTGAATGTGCCTTTTTGAAATACGGTTTTCTCTGGGTATATGCCCAGAAGTGGGATTGCTGGATCAGATGGTAATTCTATTTCTAGTTTTTTTAAGGAAACTCCATACTGTTCTCCATAGTGACTGTATCAAATTACATTCCCACCAATAGTGGAAGAGGGCTCCTTTTGTCCACACCCTCCCCAGAATTGGTTGTTTGTAGATTTTCTGATGATGCCGATTCTAACAGGTGTGAGGTGAAACCTCATTGTAGTTTTGATTTGCATTTCTCTGATAATTAGTGCTGTTGAGCAGCTTTTCATGTGCGTCTTGGCCATCTCTGTGTCTCCTTTGAAGAAACGTCTCTTTAGATCTTCTGCCCATTTTTTTTGGGTTGTTTGTTTTTTTAATATTAAGCTGCATGAGCTGTTTATATATATTGGAGATTAAACCTCTGTCCATTGATTCGTCTGCAACGATTTTCGCCCATTCTGAGGGATGCCTTTTTCCATTCCCGTGTTTTTTAACAAAAAAGGAAAGAAAGGAAAAGAAGCAGAACACTAATGTGCGTAAAATATGCCTTTTGAAACGGTCGTTTGGAAATATGGACGTCCTTTGAATTTTTTGGTCGATATGTGACCCCAGGATTTGTTTTCAGGGCAGGTGTCATTTACAGGCCTGCAATGATTTTGAATATCAACTGACCATTAGCGTTGGGATTAAAGCTGCTGTTGTGTGAAACGGCCACAAGGTGGCAGCAGTTCACCCTTACCAAATCTGGTTACTAGGGCAAGAGAGCCTCAGTGGAAGTGGTGTTCTAGATTGGAGTTTAGAATGGAATGTGCCAGGAGAAAGCCTCTCACGTTTGTCTCACTACTTCTTGTTCATGTTTTTAATTTAATTTTTTATTTTTTATTACAGCAAGTTTGATTACAACGTTTGGTTTGTTGTAGGTGTGGAAGATGTGGTTCTTTTACACATATACACATGTCTGTTCTTCCTGGGATACTTTTCCCATGTACGTTATGACAGAATGTTGAGTAGTCCTCTCTTGGTATTCTGTAGGTCTTTGGTGATTATATATGTCACCTGTGTTTGTATATGTCTGTTAACCCCGATATCGTAATGAAACCAATCCTCACACCTTTCCACTGGTGAACCATAAGTTTGTTTAATGAATCTGTGATTGCCCTTCTCCGTGGAAATATCTGCCCTGGTATCCATTTTTAGGTAACACCTATAAGTGATATGATATGTGTCTTTCACTTTCTGACTTCCTACAAGTCACGTGATTACTTCTAGACTCATCTACGGTGCTGCAAATGGCATTTTGTCCTTTTTTCCCTTGGCTTCTCTTCTGCCTTAGCGGGGTCCATTTTCAACAATGTGATACCCTGAGGGTTGTGGATTAGCTGACCTGGGCAGCCTTACCATGCCGGCCCGCCCTCCCCAGGTGTGCCTCGTTGAGGTCAATATAAAGAGCGCTCCAGGCAGCAATAGCCCCTGAAGCTGTGCCTGACTCCATATTCTCTGCCCCATCAGCAGTCTCGGGGCTGTGCTGGTGGGAGGGAGTGAGGGGCCACAGCTTTGTGGGTGGCCCGGTGTGAGTGGGGTTCTGCTGGCCTTTCTGCAGGAGTTGCCAGGCTGCCGCCTGTAAAGAAGAGGTTGTGTCACCCATACCTTCCGCTGGAATTTCTCTCGGGACAGAGGTGCGGAAGGAAAAAAGCAGTGGGGTCCGGGACAGGAGGGGTATCTCAGGCAGGGCAATGGAAAGCTTCTGGAAGAGCGCCCGGGGCCAGGACCACCCTGGCTGGCCTGCAGGCACCAAGTTGGCCTGCGTGCTGTCGCTGGTGTGGCTCCAAGGTCCTTCCTCTAGGCTTTCAAGCCCTTGTACATATTCAGGTGTTTTACCTGGAAAGGGTGGGAACAGTTCAGCAGCAGCTGGCCTGGGGCTCAGCTCACGTTTACTCACAGATGCCTCGGCACGGTCCCCCAGCTTTGCAATGAGGACGCTCCTTGCGTGGGGGGTGGGTTGATGGCTGTATGGGAGATGCTTCCCCACCTCTGACCAATTTCAGAATTGTTTACCACTGGAGCAAGTGCCCTGATAGGGTTTTCCTCTATGACTCGTGGGTTCAGGTTTTTTTTTTCTTTTATGGTTCAAGTTAGATTTTATTCCTCTTTTATGTATGTATAGATATAAGCATGGAAATAATTCATTCCTATAAATACATCTGTGTGACGGGAAGAACTTTTTTCTGTTTTATTTTTAAATTTTATTTTTTAAAATTTTGAAATTTAATTTTATTTATTTTTTTTATACAGCACGTTATTATTAGTTATGTATTTTATGCATATACATGTACACAGGTCAATCCCAAATTCCCAACTCATCCGGCCACCACCACCCCATGACTTCCCACACTTGGTGTCCATACGTTTGTTCTCTACCTCTGTCTCTATTTCTTCCCTGCAAACCAGTTCATCTGTACCATTTGTAGGCTCCACATATATGCATTAATATACAATATTTGTTTTCCTCTTTCTGACTTACTTCATTCTGTATGACAGTCTCTCGATCCATCGATGTCTCTACAAATGACCCAGTTTCATTCCTTTTTATGGCCGAGTAATATTCCATTTCATATATGTACCACATCTTTATCCATTCATCTGTCTGTGGGCATTTAGGTTGCCTCCATTACCTGGCTATTGTAAATAGTGCTGCAACGAACATTGTGGTGAATGTGCCTTTTTGAAATACGGTTTTCTCTGGGTATATGCCCAGAAGTGGGATTGCTGGATCAGATGGTAATTCTATTTCTAGTTTTTTTAAGGAAACTCCATACTGTTCTCCATAGTGACTGTATCAATTTACATTCCCACCAATAGTGGAAGAGGGCTCCTTTTGTCCACACCCTCCCCAGAATTGGTTGTTTGTAGATTTTCTGATGATGCCGATTCTAACAGGTGTGAGGTGAAACCTCATTGTAGTTTTGATTTGCATTTCTCTGATAATTAGTGCTGTTGAGCAGGTTTTCATGTGCGTCTTGGCCATCTCTGTGTCTCCTTTGAAGAAACGTCTCTTTAGATCTTCTGCCCATTTTTTTTGGGTTGTTTGTTTTTTTTTTAATATTAAGCTGCATGAGCTGTTTATATATATTGGAGATTAAACCTCTGTCCATTGATTCATCTGCAACGATTTTCGCCCATTCTGAGGGATGCCTTTTTCCATTCCCGTGTTTTTTAACAAAAAACGGAAAGAAAGGAAAAGAAGCAGAACACTAATGTGCATAAAATATGCCTTTTGAAACGGTCGTTTTGAAATATGGACGTCCTTTGAATTTTTTGGTCGATATGTGACCCCAGGATTTGTTTTCAGGGCAGGTGTCACTTATAAGCCTGCAATGATTTTGAATATCAACTGACCATTAGCGTTGGGATTAAAGCTGCTGTTGTGTGAAACGGCCACAAGGTGGCAGCAGTTCACCCTTACCAAATCTGGTTACTAGGGCAAGAGAGCCTCAGTGGAAGTGGTGTTCTAGATTGGAGTTTAGAATGGAATGTGCCAGGAGAAAGCCCCTCACGTTTGTCTCACTACTTCTTGTTCGTGTTTTTAATTTAATTTTTTATTTTTTATTACAGCAAGTTTGATTACAACGTTTGGCTTGTTGTAGGTGTGGAAGATGTGGTTCTTTTACACATATACAGATGACTGTTCTTCTTGGGATCCTTTTCCCATGTACGTTATGACAGAATGTTGAGTAGTCCTCTCTTGGTATTCTGTAGGTCTTTGGTGATTATATATGTCACCTGTGTTTGTATATGTCTGTTAACCCCGATATCGTAATGAAACCAATCCTCACACCTTTCCATTGGTGAACCATAAGTTTGTTTAATGAATCTGTGATTGCCCTTCTCCGTGGAAATATCTGCCCTGGTATCCATTTTTAGGTAACACCTATAAGTGATATGATATGATATGTGTCTTTCACTTTCTGACTTACTACAAGTCACGTGATTACTTCTAGACTCATCTACGGTGCTGCAAATGGCATTGTGTCCTTTTTTCCCTTGGCTTCTCTTCTGCCTTAGCGGGGTCCATTTTCAACAATGTGATTCCCTGAGGGTTGTGGATTAGCTGACCTTGGCAGCCTTACCCTGGGGCCCGCTCTCCCCAGGGGTGCCTCGTTGAGGTCAATATAAAGAGCGCTCCAGGCAGCAATAGCCCCTGAAGCTGTGCCTGACTCCATATTCTCTGCCCCGTCAGCAGTCTCGGGGCTGTGCTGGTGGGAGGGAGTGAGGGGCCACAGCTTTGTGGGTGGCCCGGTGTGAGTGGGGTTCTGCTGGCCTTTCTGCAGGAGTTGCCAGGCTGCCGCCTGTAAAGAAGAGGTTGTGTCACCCATACCTTCCGCTGGAATTACTCTCCGGACAGAGGTGAGGAAGGAAAAAAGCAGAGGGGGCCGGGACAGGAGGGGTATATCAGGCAGGGCAATGGAAAGCTTCTGGAAGAGCACCCGGGTCCAAGACCACCCTGGCTGGCCTGCAGGCACCAGGTTGGCCTGCGTGCTGTCGCTGGTGTGGCTCCACGGTCCTTCCTCTAGGCTTTCAAGCCCTTGTACATATTCAGGTGTTTTACCTGGAAAGGGTGGGAACAGTTCAGCAGCAGCTGGCCTGGGGCTCAGCTCACGTTTACTCACAGATGCCTCGGCACGGTCCCCCAGCTTTGCAATGAGGACGCTCCTTGCGTGGGGGGTGGGTTGATGGCTGTATGGGAGATGGTTCCCCACCTCTGACCAATTTCAGAATTGTTTACCACTGGAGCAAGTGCCCTGATAGGGTTTTCCTCTGTATAACTCGTGGGTTCAGGTTTTTTTTTTTTCTTTTATGGTTCAAGTTAGATTTTATTCCTCTTTTATGTATTTATAGATATAAGCATGGAAATAATTCATTCCTATAAATACCTCTGTGTGACGGGAAGAACTTTTTTCTGTTTTATTTTTAAATTTTTAAAATTTTGAAATTTAATTTTATTTATTTTTTTTATACAGCACGTTATTATTAGTTATGTATTTTATGCATATACATGTACACTGGTCAATCCCAAACTCCCAACTCATCCCACCACCACCACCCCATGGCTTCCCACACTTGGTGTCCATACGTTTGTTCTCTACCTCTGTGTCTCTATTTCTTCCCTGCAAACCAGTTCATCTGTACCATTTGTAGGCTCCACATATATGCATTAATATACAATATTTGTTTTCCTCTTTCTGACTTACTTCATTCTGTATGACAGTCTCTCGATCCATCGATGTCTCTACAAATGACCCAGTTTCATTCCTTTTTATGGCCGAGTAATATTCCATTTCATATATGTACCACATCTTTATCCATTCATCTGTCTGCGGGCATTTAGGTTGCTTCCATTACCTGGCTATTGTAAATAGTGCTGCAATGAATATTGTGGTGAATGTGCCTTTTTGATTTACGGTTTTCTCTGGGTATATGCCCAGAAGTGGGATTGCTGGATCAGATGGTAATTCTATTTCTAGTTTTTTTAAGGAAACTCCATACTGTTCTCCATAGTGACTGTATCAATTTACATTCCCACCAATAGTGGAAGAGGGCTCCTTTTGTCCACACCCTTCCCAGAATTGGTTGTTTGTAGATTTTCTGATGATGCCGATTCTAACAGGTGTGAGGTGAAACCTCATTGTAGTTTTGATTTGCATTTCTCTGATAATTAGTGCTGTTGAGCAGCTTTTCATGTGTGTCTTGGCCATCTCTGTGTCTCCTTTGAAGAAACGTCTCTTTAGATCTTCTGCCCATTTTTTTTGGGTTGTTTGTTTTTTTAATATTAAGCTGCATGAGCTGTTTATATATATTGGAGATTAAACCTCTGTCCATTGATTCGTCTGCATCGATTTTCGCCCATTCTGAGGGATGCCTTTTTCCATTCCCGTGTTTTTTAACAAAAAAGGAAAGAAAGGAAAAGAAGCAGAACACTAATGTGCGTAAAATATGCCTTTTGAAACGGTCGTTTGGAAATATGGACGTCCTTTGAATTTTTTGGTCGATATGTGACCCCAGGATTTGTTTTCAGGGCAGGTGTCATTTACAGGCCTGCAATGATTTTGAATATCAACTGACCATTAGCGTTGGGATTAAAGCTGCTGTTGTGTGAAACGGCCACAAGGTGGCAGCAGTTCACCCTTACCAAATCTGGTTACTAGGGCAAGAGAGCCTCAGTGGAAGTGGTGTTCTAGATTGGAGTTTAGAATGGAATGTGCCAGGAGAAAGCCCCTCACGTTTGTCTCACTACTTCTTGTTCGTGTTTTTAATTTAATTTTTTATTTTTTATTACTGCAAGTTTGATTACAATGTTTGGCTTGTTGTAGGTGTGGAAGATGTGGTTCTTTTACACATATACACATGTCTGTTCTTCCTGGGATCCTTTTCCCATGTACGTTATGACAGAATGTTGAGTAGTCCTCTCTTGGTATTCTGTAGGTCTTTGGTGATTATATATGTCACCTGTGTTTGTATATGTCTGTTAACCCCGATATCGTAATGAAACCAATCCTCACACCTTTCCATTGGTGAACCATAAGTTTGTTTAATGAATCTGTGATTGCCCTTCTCCGTGGAAATATCTGCCCTGGTATCCATTTTTAGGTAACACCTATAAGTGATATGATATGATATGTGTCTTTCACTTTCTGACTTCCTACAAGTCACGTGATTACTTCTAGACTCATCTATGGTGCTGCAAATGGCATTGTGTCCTTTTTTCCCTTGGCTTCTCTTCTGCCTTAGCGGGGTCCATTTTCAACAATGTGATTCCCTCAGGGTTGTGGATTAGCTGACCTGGGCAGCCTTACCCTGCCGGCCCGCCCTCCCCAGGTGTGCCTCTTTTAGGTCAATATAAAGAGCGCTCCAGGCAGCAATAGCCCCTGAAGCTGTGCCTGCCTCCATATTCTCTGCCCTGTCAGCAGTCTCGGGGCTGTGCTGGTGGGAGGGAGTGATGGGCCGCAGCTTTGTGGGTGGCCCGGTGTGAGTGGGGTTCTGCTGGCCTTTCTGCAGGAGTTGCCAGGCTGCCGCCTGTAAAGAAGAGGTTGTGTCACCCATACCTTCCGCTGGAATTTCTCTCCGGACAGAGGTGAGGAAGGAAAAAAGCAGTGGGGTCCGGGACAGGAGGGGTAACTCAGGCAGGGCAATGGAAAGCTTCTGGAAGAGCGCCCGGGGCCAGGACCATCCTGGCTGCCCTGCAGGCACCAAGTTGGCCTGCGTGCTGTCGCTGGTGTGGCACCACGGTCCTTCCTCTAGGCTCTCAAGCCCTTGTACATATTCAGGTGTTTTACCTGGAAAGGGTGGGAACAGTTCAGCAGCAGCTGGCCTGGGGCTCAGCTCACGTTTACTCACAGATGCCTCGGCACGGTCCCCCAGCTTTGCAATGAGGACGCTCCTTGCGTGGGGGGTGGGTTGCTGGCTGTATGGGAGATGATTCCCCACCTCTGACCAATTTCAGAATTGTTTACCACTGGAGCAAGTGCCCTGACAGGGTTTTCCTCTGTATAACTCGTGGGTTCAGGTTTTTTTTTTCTTTTATGGTTCAAGTTAGATTTTATTCCTCTTTTATGTATTTATAGATATAAGCATGGAAATAATTCATTCCTATAAATACATCTGTGTGACGGGAAGAACTTTTTTCTGTTTTATTTTTAAATTTTATTTTTTGAAATTTTGAAATTTTATTTTATTTATTTTTTTTATACAGCACATTATTATTAGTTATGTATTTTATGCATATACATGTATACAGGTCAATCCCAAACCCCCAACTCATCCCACCACCACCACCCCATGGCTTCCCACACTTGGTGTCCATACGTTTGTTCTCTACCTCTGTGTCTCTATTTCTTCCCTGCAAACCAGTTCATCTGTACCATTTTTAGGCTCCACTTATATGCGTTAATAGACAATATTTGTTTTCCTCTTTCTGACTTACTTCATTCTGTATGACAGTCTCTCGATCCATCGATGTCTCTACAAATGACCCAGTTTCATTCCTTTTTATGGCCGAGTAATATTCCATTTTATATATGTACCACATCTTTATCCATTCATCTGTCTATGGGCATTTAGGTTGCCTCCATTACCTGGCTATTGTAAATAGTGCTGCAACGAACATTGTGGTGAATGTGCCTTTTTGAAATACGGTTTTCTCTGGGTATATGCCCAGAAGTGGGATTGCTGGATCAGATGGTAATTCTATTTCTAGATTTTTTAAGGAAACTCCATACTGTTCTCCATAGTGACTGTATCAATTTACATTCCCACCAATAGTGGAAGAGGGCTCCTTTTGTCCACACCCTCCCCAGAATTGGTTGTTTGTAGATTTTCTGATGATGCCGATTCTAACAGGTGTGAGGTGATACCTCATTGTAGTTTTGATTTGCATTTCTCTAATAATTAGTGCTGTTGAGCAGCTTTTCATGTGCGTCTTGGCCATCTCTGTGTCTCCGTTGAAGAAACGTCTCTTTAGATCTTCTGCCCATTTTTTTGGGGTTGTTTGTTTTTTTCATATTAAGCTGCATGAGCTGTTTATATATATTGGAGATTAAACCTCTGTCCATTGATTCGTCTGCAACGATTTTCGCCCATTCTGAGGGATGCCTTTTTCCATTCCCGTGTTTTTTAACAAAAAAGGAAAGAAAGGAAAAGAAGCAGAACACTAATGTGCGTAAAATATGCCTTTTGAAACGGTCGTTTGGAAATATGGACGTCCTTTGAATTTTTTGGTCGATATGTGACCCCAGGATTTGTTTTTCAGGGCAGGTGTCATTTACAGGCCTGCAATGATTTTGAATATCAATTGACCATTAGCTTTGGGATTAAAGCTGCTGTTGTGTGAAACGGCCACAAGGTGGCAGCAGTTCACCCTTACCAAATCTGGTTACTAGGGCAAGAGAGCCTCAGTGGAAGTGGTGTTCTAGATTGGAGTTTAGAATGGAATGTGCCAGGAGAAAGCCCCTCACCTTTGTCTCACTACTTCTTGTTCGTGTTTTTAATTTAATTTTTTATTTTTTATTACAGCAAGTTTGATTACAATGTTTGGCTTGTTGTAGGTGTGGAAGATGTGGTTCTTTTACACATATACAGATGACTGTCCTTCTTGGGATCCTTTTCCCATGTACGTTATGACAGAATGTTGAGTAGTCCTCTCTTGGTATTCTGTAGGTGTTTGGTGATTATATATGTCACCTGTGTTTGTATATGTCTGTTAACCCCGATATCGTAATGAAACCAATCCACACACCTTTCCATTGGTGAACCATAAGTTTGTTTAATGAATCTGTGATTGCCCTTCTCCGTGGAAATATCTGCCCTGGTATCCATTTTTAGGTAACACCTATAAGTGATATGATATGATATGTGTCTTTCACTTTCTGACTTACTACAAGTCACGTGATTACTTCTAGACTCATCTACGGTGCTGCAAATGGCATTGTGTCCTTTTTTCCCTTGGCTTCTCTTCTGCCTTAGCGGGGTCCATTTTCAACAATGTGATTCCCTCAGGGTTGTGGATTAGCTGACCTGGGCAGCCTTACCCTGCCGGCCCGCCCTCCCCAGGTGTGCTTCGTTGAGGTCAATATAAAGAGCGCTCCATGCAGCAATAGCCCCTGAAGCTGTGCCTGCCTCCATATTCTCTGCCCTGTCAGCAGTCTCGGGGCTCTGCTGGTGGGAGGGAGTGAGGGGCCGCAGCTTTGTGGGTGGCACGGTGTGAGTGGGGTTCTGCTGGCCTTTCTGCAGGATTTGCCAGGCTGCCGCCTGTAAAGAAGAGGTTGTGTCACCCATACCTTCCGCTGGAATTTCTCTCCGGACAGAGGTGAGGAAGGAAAAAAGCAGTGGGGTCCGGTACAGGAGGGGTATCTCAGGCAGGGCAATGGAAAGCTTCTGGAAGAGCGCCCGGGGCCAGGACCACCCTGGCTGGCCTGCAGGCACCAAGTTGGCCTGCGTGCTGTCGCTGGTGTGGCACCACGGTCCTTCCTCTAGGCTCTCAAGCCCTTGTACATATTCAGGTGTTTTACCTGGAAAGGGTGGGAACAGTTCAGCAGCAGCTGGCCTGGGGCTCAGCTCACGTTTACTCACAGATGCCTCGGCACGGTCCCCCAGCTTTGCAATGAGGACGCTCCTTGCGTGGGGGGTGGGTTGCTGGCTGTATGGGAGATGATTCCCCACCTCTGACCAATTTCAGAATTGTTTACCACTGGAGCAAGTGCCCTGATAGGGTTTTCCTCTGTATAACTCGTGGCTTCAGGTTTTTTTTTTCTTTTATGGTTCAAGTTAGATTTTATTCCTCTTTTATGTATATATAGATATAAGCATGGAAATAATTCATTCCTATAAATACATCTGTGTGACGGGAAGAACTTTTTTCTGTTTTATTTTTAAATTTTATTTTTTAAAATTTTGAAATTTTATTTTATTTATTTTTTTATACAGCACGTTATTATTAGTTATGTATTTTATGCATATACATGTATACAGGTCAATCCCAAACCCCCAACTCATCCCACCACCACCACCCCATGGCTTCCCACACTTGGTGTCCATACGTTTGTTCTCTACCTCTGTGTCTCTATTTCTTCCCTGCAAACCAGTTCATCTGTACCATTTTTAGGCTCCACATATATGCGTTAATAGACAATATTTGTTTTCCTCTTTCTGACTTACTTCATTCTGTATGACAGTCTCTCGATCCATCGATGTCTCTACAAATGACCCAGTTTCATTCCTTTTTATGGCCGAGTAATATTCCATTTTATATATGTACCACATCTTTATCCATTCATCTGTCTATGGGCATTTAGGTTGCCTCCATTACCTGGCTATTGTAAATAGTGCTGCAACGAACATTGTGGTGAATGTGCCTTTTTGAAATACGGTTTTCTCTGGGTATATGCCCAGAAGTGGGATTGCTGGATCAGATGGTAATTCTATTTCTAGATTTTTTAAGGAAACTCCATACTGTTCTCCATAGTGACTGTATCAATTTACATTCCCACCAATAGTGGAAGAGGGCTCCTTTTGTCCACACCCTCCCCAGAATTGGTTGTTTGTAGATTTTCTGATGATGCCGATTCTAACAGGTGTGAGGTGATACCTCATTGTAGTTTTGATTTGCATTTCTCTAATAATTAGTGCTGTTGAGCAGCTTTTCATGTGCATCTTGGCCATCTCTGTGTCTCCTTTGAAGAAACGTCTCTTTAGATCTTCTGCCCATTTTTTTTGGTTTGTTTGTTTTTTTTAATATTAAGCTGAATGAGCTGTTTATATATATTGGAGATTAAACCTCTGTCCATTGATTCGTTTGCCACGATTTTCACCCATTCTGAGGGATGCCTTTTTCCATTCCCGTTTTTTTTAACAAAAAAGGAAAGAAAGGAAAAGAAGCAGAACACTAATGTGCGTAAAATATGCCTTTTGAAACGGTCGTTTTGAAATATGGACGTCCTTTGAAATTTTTGGTCGATATGTGACCCCAGGATTTGTTTTCAGGGCAGGTGTCATTTACAGGCCTGCAATGATTTTGAATATCAACTGACCATTAGTGTTGGGATTAAAGCTGCTGTTGTGTGAAACGGCCACAAGGTGGCAGCAGTTCACCCTTACCAAATCTGGTTACTAGGGCAAGAGAGCCTCAGTGGAAGTGGTGTTCTAGATTGGAGTTTAGAATGGAATGTGCCAGGAGAAAGCCCCTCACCTTTGTCTCACTACTTCTTGTTCGTGTTTCTAATTTAATTTTTTATTTTTTATTACAGCAAGTTTGATTACAATGTTTGGCTTGCTGTAGGTGTGGAAGATGTGGTTCTTTTACACATATACAGATGTCTGTTCTTCCTGGGATCCTTTTCCCATGTACGTTATGACAGAATGTTGAGTAGTCCTCTCTTGGTATTCTGTAGGTGTTTGGTGATTATATTTGTCACCTGTGTTTGTATATGTCTGTTAACCCCGATATCGTAATGAAACCAATCCACACACCTTTCCATTGGTGAACCATAAGTTTGTTTAATGAATCTGTGATTGCCCTTCTCCGTGGAAATATCTGCCCTGGTATCCATTTTTAGGTAACACCTATAAGTGATATGATATGATATGTGTCTTTCACTTTCTGACTTACTACAAGTCACGTGATTACTTCTAGACTCATCTACGGTGCTGCAAATGGCATTGTGTCCTTTTTTCCCTTGGCTTCTCTTCTGCCTTAGCGGGGTCCATTTTCAACAATGTGATTCCCTCAGGGTTGTGGATTAGCTGACCTGGGCAGCCTTACGCTGCCGGCCCGCCCTCCCCAGGTGTGCTTCGTTGAGGTCAATATAAAGAGCGCTCCAGGCAGCAATAGCCCCTGAAGCTGTGCCTGCCTCCATATTCTCTGCCCTGTCAGCAGTCTCGGGGCTGTGCTGGTGGGAGGGAGTGAGGGGCCGCAGCTTTGTGGGTGGCACGGTGTGAGTGGGGTTCTGCTGGCGTTTCTGCAGGAGTTGCCAGGCTGCCGCCTGTAAAGAAGAGGTTGTGTCACCCATACCTTCCGCTGGAATTTCTCTCCGGACAGAGGTGAGGAAGGAAAAAAGCAGTGGGGGCCGGGACAGGAGGGGTATCTCAGGCAGGGCAATGGAAAGCTTCTGGATGAGCGCCCGGGGCCAGGACCACCCTGGCTGGCCTGCAGGCACCAAGTTGGCCTGCGTGCTGTCGCTGTTGTGGCACCACGGTCCTTCCTCTAGGTTCTCAAGCCCTTGTACATATTCAGGTGTTTTACCTGGAAAGGGTGGGAACAGTTCAGCAGCAGCTGGCCTGGGGCTCAGCTCACGTTTACTCACAGATGCCTCGGCACGGTCCCCCAGCTTTGCAATGAGGACGCTCCTTGCGTGGGGGGTGGGTTGCTGGCTGTATGGGAGATGATTCCCCACCTCTGACCAATTTCAGAATTGTTTACCACTGGAGCAAGGGCCCTGATAGGGTTTTCTTCTGTATAACTCGTGGGTTCATTTTTTTTTTCTTTTATGGTTCAAGTTAGATTTTATTCCTCTTTTATGTATTTATAAATATAAGCATGGAAGTAATTCATTCCTATAAATACATCTGTGTGACGGGAAGAATTTTTTCTGTTTTATTTTTAAATTTTATATTTTAAAATTTTGAAATTTCATTTTATTTATGTTTTTATACAGTAGGCTATTATTAGTTATGTATTTTATGCATATACATGTATACAGGTCAATCCCAATCTCCCAACTCATCCCACCACCAGCACCCCATGGCTTCCCACAATTGGTGTCCATACGTTTGTTCTCTACCTCTGTGTCTCTATTTCTTCCCTGCAAACCAGTTCCTCCGTACCGTTTTCTTAGGTTCCACATATATGCATTAATATACAATATTTGTTTTCCTCTTTCTGACTTACTTCATTCTGTATGACAGTCTCTCGATCCATCAATGTCTCTACAAATGACCCAGTTTCATTCCTTTTTATGGCCGAGTAATATTCCATTTCATATATGTACCACATCTTTATCCATTCATCTGTCTGTGGGCATTTAGGTTGCTTCCATTACCTTGCTATTGTAAATAGTGCTGCAACGAACATTGTGGTGAATGTGCCTTTTTAAAATACGGTTTTCTCTGGGTATATGCCCAGAAGTAAGATTGCTGGATCAGATGGTAATTCTTTTTTTTTTTTTTTTTAAATAAACTTATTTATTTATGGCTGTGTTGGGTCTTCGTTGCTGCATGTAGGCTTTTCTCTAGTTGCGGCTAGAGGGGGCTACCCTTCGTTGCAGTGCACAGGCTTCTCAATGCGGTGGTTTCTCTTGTTGCAGAACACGGGGTCTACGTGCATGGGCTTCAGTAGTTGTGGCTCTCGGACTCTAGAGTGCAGGCTTGGTAGTTGTGGCACACTGGCTTAGTTGCTCTGTGGCATGTGGGATCTTCCTGGACCAGGGCTCGAACTGTGTCCCTTAGTATGATAATTTCTAGGTCCATCCATTTGCTGCAAATGGCATTATTTTGTTCTTTTTATGGCTGGGTAATATTCCATTGTACATATGTACCACATCTTCTTTATCTATCCCTCTGTCGATGGACACTTAGGTTGCTTCCATGTCTTGGCTATTGTAAGTAGTGCTGCTATGAACATTGGGGTGCATGTATCTTTTTGAATTATGGTTTTCTCCAGATATGTGCCCAGGTAGCCCTATTTTTGGTTGGTTTCTTTTTTTTTATTTTATTTTATTTTATTTTATTTTATTTTTTATTTTATTTTTTTGCTTTATAACAAATTTAATCAGTTATACATATACATATGTTTCCATATCCCCTCCCATTTGTGTCTGCCTCCCACCCTCCCTATCCCACCCCTCCAGGCGGTCACAAGGCACCAAGCTGATCTCCCTGTGCTATGCGGCTGCTTCCCACTAGCTATCTACCTTACGTTTGGTAGTGTATATATGTCCATGCCGCTCTTTCACTTTGTCACAGCTTACCCTTCCCCCTCCCCATATCCTCAAGTCCATTCTCTAGTAGGTCTGTGTCTTTATTCCTGTCTTACCCCTAGGTTCTTCATGACATTTTTTTTCTTAAATTCCATATATATGTGTTAGCATACAGTATTTGTCTTTCTCTTTCTGACTTACTTCACTCTGTATGACAGACTCTAGGTCTATCCACCTCATTACAAATAGCTCAATTTCATTTCTTTTTATGGCTGAGTAATATTCCATTGTATATATGTGCCACATCTTCTTTATCCATTCATCCGATGATGGACACTTAGGTTGTTTCCATCTCCGTGCTATTGTAAATAGGGCTGCTATGAACATTTTGGTACATGTCTCTTTTTGAATTATGGTTTTCTCAGGGTATATGCCCAGTAGTGGGATTGCTGGGTCATATGGTAGTTCTATTTGTAGTTTTTTAAGGAACCTCCATACCGTTCTCCATAGCGGCTGTACCAATTCACATTCCCACCAGCAGTGCAAGAGTGTTCCCTTTTTTCCACACCCTTTCCAGCATTTATTGTTTCTAGATTTTTTGATGATGGCCATTCTGACTGGTGTGAGATGATATCTCATTGTAGTTTTGATTTGCATTTCTCTAATGAGTAAAGATGTTGAGCATCCTTTCATGTGTTTGTTGGCAGTCTGTATATCTTCTGTGGAGAAATGTCTATTTAGGTCTTCTGCCCATTTTTGGATTGGGTTCTTTGTTTTTTTGTTATTGAGCTGCATGAGCTGCTTATAAATTTTGGAGATTAATCCTTTGTCAGTTGCTTCATTTGCAAATATTTTCTCCCATTCTGAGGGTTGTCTTTTGGTCTTGTTTATGGTTTCCTTTGCTGTGCAAAAGCTTTTAAGTTTCATTAGGTCCCATGTGTTTATTTTTGTCTTTATTTCCATTTCTCTAGGAGGTGGGTCAAAAAGGATCTTGCTGTGATTTATGTCATAGAGTGTTCTGCCTATGTTTTCCTCTAAGAGTTTGATAGTGTCTGGCCTTACATTTAGGTCTTTAATCCATTTTGAGCTTATTTTTGTGTATGGTGTTAGGGAGTGATCTAATCTCATACTTTTACATGTCCCTATCCAGTTTTCCCAGCACCACTTATTGAAGAGGCTGTCCTTTCTCCACTGTACATTCCTGCCTCCTTTATCAAAGATAAGGTGACCATATGTCCGTGGATTTAACTCTGGGCTTTCTATCCTGTTCCATTGATCTATCTTTCTGTTTTTGTGCCAGTACCATACTGTCTTGATTACTGTAGCTTTGTAGTATAGTCTGAAGTCAGGGAGCCTGATTCCTCCAGCTCCATTTTTCGTTCTCAAGATTGCTTTGGCTATTCGGGGTCTTTTGTGTTTCCATACAAATTGTGAAATTTTTTGTTCTAGTTCTGTGAAAAATGCCAGTGGTAGTTTGATAGGGATTGCATTGAACCTGTAGATTGCTTTGGGTAGTAGAGTCATTTTCACAATGTTGATTCTTCCAATCCAAGAACATGGTACATCTCTCCATCTATTTGTATCATCTTTAATTTCTTTCATCAGTGTCTTATAATTTTCTGCATACAGGTCTTTTGTCTCCTTAGGTAGGTTTATTCCTAGATATTTTATTCTTTTTGTTGCAATGGTAAATGGGAGTGTTTCCTTGATTTCACTTTCAGATTTTTCATCATCAGTATATAGGAATGCCAGAGATTTCTGTGCATTAATTTTGTATCCTGCAACTTTACCAAATTCATTGATTAACTCTAGTAGTTTTCTGGTAGCATCTTTAGGATTCTCTATGTATAGTATCATGTCATCTGCAAACAGTGACAGCTTTACTTCTTCTTTTCCAATTTGGATTCCTTTTATTTCCTTTTCTTCTCTGATTGCTGTGGCTAAAACTTCCAAAACTAGGTTGAATAAGAGTGGTGAAAGTGGGCAACCTTGTCTAGTTCCTGATCTTAGTGGAAATGGTTTCAGTTTTTCACCATTGAGGACGATGCTGGCTGTGGGTTTGTCATATATGGCCTTTATTATGTTGAGGAAATTTCCCTCTATGCCTACTTTCTGCAGGGTTTTTATCATAAATGGGTGTTGAATTTTGTCGAAAGCTTTCTCTGCATCTATTGAGATGATCATATGGTTTTTCTCCTTCAATTTGTTAATATGGTGTATCACGTTGATTGATTTGCGTATATTGAAGAATCCTTGCATTCCTGGAATAAACCCCACTTGATCATGGTGTATGATCCTTTTAATGTGCTGTTGGATTCTGTTTGCTAGTATTTTGTTGAGGATTTTTGCATCTATGTTCATCAGTGATATTGGCCTGTAGTTTTCTTTCTTTGTGACATCCTTGCCTTGTTTTGGTATCAAGGTGATGGTGGCCTCGTAGAATGAGTTTGGGAGTGTTCCTCCCTCTGCTATATTTTGGAAGAGTTTGAGAAGGATAGGTGTTAGCTCTTCTCTAAATGCTTGATAGAATTCTCCTGTGAAGCCATCTGGTCCTGGGCTTTTGTTTGTTGGAAGATTTTTTATCACAGTTTCAATTTCAGTGCTTGTGATTGGTCTGTTCATATTTTCTATTTCTTCCTGATTCAGTCTTGGCAGGTTGTGCATTTCTAAGAATTTGTCCATTTCTTCCAGGTTGTCCATTTTATTGGCATAGAGTTGCTTATAGTAATCTCTCATGATCTTTTGTATTTCTGTAGTGTCAGTTGTTACTTCTCCTTTTTCATTTCTAATTCTATTGATTTGAGTCTTCTCCCTGTTTTTCTTGATGAGTCTGGCTAATGGTTTATCAATTTTGTTTATCTTCTCAAAGAACCAGCTTTTAGTTTTATTGATCTTTGCTATCGTTTCCTTCATTTCTTTTTCATTTATTTCTGATCTGATTTTTATGATTTCTTTCCTTCTGCTAACTTTGGGATGTTTTTGTTCTTCTTTCTCTAATTGCTTTAGGTGCAAGGTTAGGTTGTTTATTCGAGATGTTTCCTGTTTCTTAAGGTGGGATTGTATTGCTATAAACTTCCCTCTTAGAACTGCTTTTGCTGCATCCCATAGGTTTTGGGTCGTCGTGTCTCCATTGTCATTTGTTTCTAGGTATTTTTTAATTTCCTCTTTGATTTCTTCAGTGATCACTTCGTTATTAAGTAGTGTATTGTTTAGCCTCCATGTGTTTGTATTTTTTACAGCTCTTTTCCTGTAATTGATATCTAGTCTCATAGCATTGTGGTTGGAAAAGATACTTGATACAATTTCAATTTTCTTAAATTTACCAAGGCTTGATTTGTGACCCAAGATATGATCTATCCTGGAGAATGTTCCATGAGCACTTGAGAAAAATGTGTATTCTGTTGTTTTTGGATGGAATGTCCTATAAATATCAATTAAGTCCATCTTGTTTAATGTATCATTTAAAGCTTGTGTTTCCTTATTTATTTTCATTTTGGATGATCTGTCCATTGGTGAAAGTGGGGTGTTAAAGTCCCCTACTATGATTGTGTTACTGTCGATTTCTCCTTTTATGGCTGTTAGTATTTGCCTTATGTATTGAGGTGCTCCTATGTTTGGTGCATAAATATTTACAATTGTTATATCTTCTTCTTGGATCGATCCCTTGATCATTATGTAGTGTCCTTCTTTGTCTCTTCTAGTAGTCCTTATTTTAAAGTCTATTTTGTCTGATATGAGAATTGCTACTCCAGCTTTCTTTTGGTTTCCATTTGCATGGAATATCTTTTTCCATCCCCTTACTTTCAGTCTGTATGTGTCTCTAGGTCTGAAGTGGGTCTCTTGTAGACAGCATATAGATGGGTCTTGTTTTTGTATCCATTCAGCCACTCTGTGTCTTTTGGTGGGAGCATTTAGTCCATTTACATTTAAGGTAATTATCGATATGTATGTTCCTATTCCCATTTTCTTAATTGTTTTGGGTTCATTATTGTAGGTATATTCCTTCTGTTGTGTTTCTTGCCTAGAGAAGTTCCTTTAGCATTTGTTGTAAAGCTGGTTTGGTGGTGCTGAACTCTCTCAGCTTTTGCTTGTCTGTAAACGTTTTAATTTCTCCATCAAATCTGAATGAGATCCTTGCTGGGTAGAGTAATCTTGGTTGCAGGTTTTTCTCCTTCATCACTTTAAGTATGTCCTGCCACTCCCTTCTGGCTTGTAGAGTTTCTGCTGAGAGATCAGCTGTTATCCTGATGGGGATTCCCTTGTGTGTGATTTGTTGTTTTTGCCTTGCTGCTTTTAATATGATTTCTTTGTGTTTAATTTTTGACAGTTTGATTAATATGTGTCTTGGAGTATTTCTCCTTGGATTTATTCTGTATGGGACTCTCTGTGCCTCCTGGACTTGATTAACTATTTCCTTTCCCATATTAGGGAAGTTTTCAACTATAATCTCTTCAAATATTTTCTCAGTCCCTTTCTTTTTCTCTTCTTCTTCTGGAACCCCTATAATTCGAATGTTGGTGCGTTTAATGTTGTCCCAGAGGTCTCTGAGACTGTCCTCTGTTCTTTTCATTCTTTTTTCTTTATTTTGCTCTGCAGCAGTTATTTCCACTATTTTATCTTCCACCTCACTTATCCGTTCTTCTGCCTCAGTTATTCTGCTATTGATCCCATCTAGAGTATTTTTTATTTCATTTATTGTGTTTTTAATCGATGCTTGATTCATCTTTAGTTCTTCTAGGTCCTTGTTAACTGTTTCTTGCATTTTGTCTATTCTATTTCCAAGATTTTGGATCTGGGAAATAGAATCTTGGATCATCTTTACCATCATTATTCTGAATTATTTTTCAGGTAGAGTGCCTATTACCTCTTCATTTGTTAGGTCTGGTGGGTTTTTATCTTGCTCCTTCTCCTGCTGTGTGTTCTTCTGTCTTCTCATTTTGCTTATGTTACTGTGTTTGGGGTCTCCTTTTTGCAGGCTGCAGGTTCGTAGTTCCTGTTGTTTTTGGTGTCTGTCCCCAGTGGCTAAGGTTGGTTTAGTGGGTTGTGTAGGCTTCCTGGTGGAGGGGACTAGTGCCTGTGTTCTGGTGGATGAGGCTGGATCTTGTCTTTCTGGTGGGCAGGTCCACGTCTGGTGGTGTGTTTTGGGGTGTCTGTGGACTTTTTATGATTTTAGGCCACCTCTCTGCTAATGGGTGGCGTTGTGTTCCTGTCTTGCTAGTTGTTTGGCTCAGGGTGTCCAGCACTGTAGCCTGCTAGTCGTTGAGTGAAGCTGGGTGCTGGTGTTGAGATGGAGATCTCTGGAAGATTTTCGCCGTTTGATATTATGTGGAGCTGGGAGGTCTCTTGTGGACCAGTGTCCTGAAGTTGGCTCTCCCACCTCAGAGGCACAGCACTGACTCCGGGCTCCTCAATTTGGGATGAGGTGTTGTCTATTCATGTATTCCACAGATGCAGGGTACATCAAGTTGATTGTGGAGCTTTAATCCGCTGCTTCTGAGGCTGCTGGGAGAGGTTTCCCTTTCTCTTCTTTGTTCTCACAGCTCCTGGGTCTCAGCTTTGGATTTGGCCCCGCCTCTGCGTGTAGGTCGCCGGAGGGCGTCTGTTCTTCGCTCAGATAGGACAGGGTTAAAGGAGCAGCCACTTCGGGGACTCTGGCTCACTCAGGCCGGGAGGGAGGGAGGGGCACGGAGTGCGGGGCGAGCCTGCAGTGGCAGAGGTCGGCGTGACGTTGCACCAGCCCGAGGCGCGCCGTGCGTTCTCCCAGGGAAGCCGCCCCTGGATCCCGGAACCCCGGCAGTGGCGGGCTGCACAGGCTCCCGGAAGGGTGGTGTGGGCAGTGACCTGCGCTCGCACACAGGCTTCTTGGCGGCGGCAGCAGCAGCCCCAGCGTCCCACGCCTGTCACTGGGCTCCGCGCTTTCAGTCGCGACTCGCGCCCGTCCGTGGAGCCCCTTTAAGCAGCGCTCTTAATCCCCTCTCCTCGCGCACCAGGAAACCAAGAGAGAAGAAAAAGTCTCTTGCCTCTTCGGCAGCTCCAGAGTTTTCCCGGACTCCCTCCCGGCTAGCTGTGGCACATTAGCCCCCTTCAGGCTGAGTTCTCGCCGCCAGCCCCAGTCCTCTCCCTGCGCTCTGACCGAAGACCAAGCCTCAGCTTCCAGCGCTGCGCGCCCCGGCGGGCAAGCAGACAAGCCTCTCGGGCTGGTGAGTGCCGCTCGGCACCGATCCTCTGTGTGCGGATCTCTCCGCTTTGCCCTACCCAGGTATGTGGGGAGTTTCTTGCCTTTTAGGAGGTCTGGGGTCTTGTGCCAGGGTTCAGTAGATGTTCTGTAGGAGTTGTTCCACGTGTAGCTGTATTTCTGTTGTATCCGTGGGGAGGAAGGTGATCTCCGCGTCTTACTCTTCCGCCATCTTACCCGGAAGTCCCCCAGATGGTAATTCTATTTCTAGTTTTTTTAAGGAAACTCCATACTGTTCTCCATAGTGACTGTATCAATTTACATTCCCACCAATAGTGGAAGAGGGCTCCTTTTGTCCACACCCAACCCAGAATTGGTTGTTTGTAGATTTTCTGATGATGCCGATTCTAACAGGTGTGAGGTGATACCTCATTGCAGTTTTCTCCTAAATATATTCAGGAGAAAACGCATACGCCCTTTTTGGCCAAGTGCATCATTGTCGAAGTTGTGCCCCTCTTCCTGTGCTTTACAGGTGATTGCAACGTACCTCTTGAAATCTGTTTCCTGCTATTCTGCCTCGCTTTCAAGTCTGCCTCGTTGCCTTGCCTCAACAGATTTTTGGACGATAGTTGGCCTTGATTACTCTGCCAGTTTGTGAATTGCTGTGCCCCTGAGCTCCATTTTTCAACTCGTTTTTTGTGAGCTGATCGCAAGTCCAAACTTTTGGTTCAGGAACTATACTGGTTCCCGGTGGGTGTCAGAGACTTTGGTTAATTCTTCTTCCTGCCCGGAAATTAGAGTGACATGTGCCCATCCAAATGCCTAACAGCTACTCTCTCATTGGTTCTCCCTCTTCCCTTTTATCCTCTGCCAAATTGGCAACATGTGCGAACCAGAAGCTTAAAGGGGCTGTCTCTCCAAGTTGGGAGATTGATAGGAAAGCAGTTGGAAAGTCAAACCGGATCACCAGGAGAGGGGCTCTTCGTTGAGTTTTAGAAACCTTTCGTATTCACAGTGTGTCCATTCTCTAGGTTTCCCGTACATGTTATAGCTGTAGTAACATTCCCTTCAACCTGGAGAGCTGGGACCCATGGAATGGGTGCCATGCATTATTGCTTTAAAGCGTCTGCATTTGCTCACCCAATCTCACCAATCCTCTCAGTCCCAAGTGTCCAGCCTTATGCCACATCCAGCTGTCATTGTAGATAGGGTCATTCCAGGTTGCATCAGAGACCCTGAAGGAATTGTAAAGAATTTCCCTGTTTCTTTGTTCTGTTTTTGAAATTCCTTTTTAGAGTGGGTTTGAGCTGATTCTCGCTGCCATGTTTATGCCAGTCTAGACACACTTGATTCCCTTATGGAGACATATCAATACATAGGTTTTAAGATTCTTACTAGTCAGATCTATTCCTCTGCGGGAAATATGGGGTTTTGAGTCCCTTTCACTGAGGAAGGTGTAGGTCTTGTCTATTCCATAGTTGGTTTTTGGAACGGTACCTGTGCTTATATCAAACTCTGGTTTGATGCATCACCCCACCTCTCCTTCCCCCTTAAGCAGGCGTAAGTGTGTTTTCTAAATGTGAGACTCTGTTCTCTTGTCTAACTCAGTTCATGTGTACCCATGTTTACAGGAACTTCCTAAGTGATATCTTATGATAAGTTTCTTTTTCTGTGTGACTTCTTTCACTTAGAATCATCGTACCTGAATCCACTCATTTTGCTGCTACTGGTCTTATGACATGGATTTCATGGCTGAGGGATATTCCATCGTGCGTAAGTTCCACGATGTTTGGAACCATTTTTATATTTCCTGGGATATTTCAGGTGTACCCAGGTTGAGGTTCCTGTAAGCAGTGCAGCCCTCAATTTGGGGGTGGCTCTGTCTTATGGATATTCAGTTTTCCCAAGGTATATTCACTGGACTGAACGTGCCCTTGGCTCTGTAGCTCTGTTGTTTACTTGTTTTAGGGAACACAATGCACTCCTCCAGTTAGGCAGTTGGCAACTTACATCCCGCCCATCAGCATAACAAGGCTCCCTGTTCTCCAGGTCCTGTCTTGCCTTTCTGGTTTTTACACATTTTGTGGATGTCCCTTTTGACCGGTGGGAAGTGATACTTCTTTGTAGTGCAGATTTGCATTGCCCGCTTGCTTGCTTGGCCAAAAAGGGCGTATGCGTTTTCTCCTGAATATATTCAGGAGAAAACGCATACGCCGTTTTTGGCCAAGTGCATCATTGTCGAAGTTGTGCCCCTCTTCCTGTGCTTTACAGGCGATTCCAACGTACCTCTTGAAATCTGTTTCCTGCTATTCTGCCTCGCTTTCAAGTCCGCCTCGTTGCCTTCCCTCAACAGATTTTTGGACGATAGTTGGCCTTGATTACTCTGCCAGTTTGTGAATTGCTGTGCCCCTGAGCTCCATTTTTCAACTCGTTTTTTGTGAGCTGAACGTAAGTCGAAACTTTTGGTTCAGGACCTATACTGGTTCCCGGTGGGTGGCTGAGACTTTGGTTAATTCTTCTTCCTGCCGGTAAATTAGAGTGACATGTGCCCATCCAAATGCCTAACAGCTACTCTCTCATTGGTTCTCCCTCTTCCCTTTCATCCTCTGCCAAATTGGCAACCTGTGCGAACCAGGAGCTTAAAGGGGCTGTCTCTCCAAGTTGGGAGATTGATAGGAAAGCAGTTGGAAAGTCAAACCGGAGCACCAGGAGAGGGGCTCTTCGTTGAGTTTTAGAAACCTTTCGTATTCACAGTGTGTCCATTCTCTAGGTTTCTCGTACACGTTATAGCTGTAGTAATATTCCCTTCAACCTGGAGAGCTGGGACCCATGGAATGGGTGCCATGCATTATTGCTTTAAAGTGTCTGCATTTGCTCACCCAATCTCACCAATCCTCTCAGTCCCAAGTGTCCAGCCTTATGCCACATCCAGCTGTCATTGTAGATAGGGTCATTCCAGGTTGCATCAGAGACCCTGAAGGAATTGTAAAGAATTTCCCTGTTTCTTTGTTCTGTTTTTGAAATTCCTTTTTAGAGTGGGTTTGAGCTGATTCTCGCTGCCATGTTTATGCCAGTCTAGACACACTTGATTCCCTTACGGAGACATATCAATACATAGGTTTTAAGATTCCTACTAGTCAGATCTATTCCTCTGCGGGAAATATGGGGTTTTGAGTCCCTTTCACTGAGGAAGGTGTAGGTCTTGTCTATTCCATAGTTGGTGTTTGGAACGGTACCTGTGCTTATATCAAACTCTTGTTTGATGCATCACCCACCTCTCCTTCCCCCTTAAGCAGGCATAAGAGTGTTTTCTAAATGTGAGACTCTGTTCTCTTGCCTAACTCAGTTCATGTGTAGCCATGTTTACAGGATCTTCCTAAGTGATATCTTATGATAAGTTTTTTTTTCTGTGTGACTTCTTTCACTTAGAATCATCGTACCTGAATCCACTCATTTTGCTGCTACTGGTCTTATGACATGGATTTCATGGCTGAGGGATATTCCATCGTGCGTAAGTTCCACGATGTTTGGAAGCATTTTTATATTTCCTGGGATATTTCAGGTGTACCCAGGTTGAGGTTCCTGTAAGCAGTTCAGCCCTCAATTTGGGGGTGGCTCTGTCTTATGGATATTCAGTTTTCCCAAGGTATATTCACTGGACTGAACGTGCCCTTGGCTCTGTAGCTCTGTTGTTTACTTGTTTTAGGGAACACAATGCACTCCTCCAGTTAGGCAGTTGGCAACTTACATCCCGCCCATCAGCATAACAAGGCTCCCTGTTCTCCAGGTCCTGTCTTGCCTTTCTGGTTTTTACACATTTTGTGGATGTCCCTTTTGACCGGTGGGAAGTGATACTTCTTTGTAGTGCAGATTTGCATTGCCCGCTTGCTTGCTTGGCCAAAAAGGGCATATGCGTTTTCTCCTGAATATATTCAGGAGAAAACGCATACGCCGTTTTTGGCCAAGTGCATCATTGTCGAAGTTGTGCCCCTCTTCCTGTGCTTTACAGGCGATTCCAACGTACCTCTTGAAATCTGTTTCCTGCTATTCTGCCTCGCTTTCAAGTCCGCCTCGTTGCCTTCCCTCAACAGATTTTTGGACGATAGTTGGCCTTGATTACTCTGCCAGTTTGTGAATTGCTGTGCCCCTGAGCTCCATTTTTCAACTCGTTTTTTGTGAGCTGAACGTAAGTCGAAACTTTTGGTTCAGGACCTATACTGGTTCCCGGTGGGTGGCTGAGACTTTGGTTAATTCTTCTTCCTGCCGGGAAATTAGAGTGACATGTGCCCATCCAAATGCCTAACAGCTACTCTCTCATTGGTTCTCCCTCTTCCCTTTCATCCTCTGCCAAATTGGCAACCTGTGCGAACCAGGAGCTTAAAGGGGCTGTCTCTCCAAGTTGGGAGATTGATAGGAAAGCAGTTGGAAAGTCAAACCGGAGCACCAGGAGAGGGGCTCTTCGTTGAGTTTTAGAAACCTTTCGTATTCACAGTGTGTCCATTCTCTAGGTTTCCCGTACATGTTATAGCTGTAGTAATATTCCCTTCAACCTGGAGAGCTGGGACCCGTGGAATGGGTGCCATGCATTATTGCTTTAAAGGGTCTGCATTTGCTCACCCAATCTCACCAATCCTCTCAGTCCCAAGTGTCCAGCCTTATGCCACATCCAGCTGTCATTGTAGATAGGGTCATTCCAGGTTGCATCAGAGACCCTGAAGGAATTGTAAAGAATTTCCCTGTTTCTTTGTTCTGTTTTTGAAATTCCTTTTTAGAGTGGGTTTGAGCTGATTCTCGCTGCCATGTTTATGCCAGTCTAGACACACTTGATTCCCTTACGGAGACATATCAATACATAGGTTTTAAGATTCTTACTAGTCAGATCTCTTCCTCTGCGGGAAATATGGGGTTTTGAGTCCCTTTCACTGAGGAAGGTGTAGGTCTTGTCTATTCCATAGTTGGTTTTTGGAACGGTACCTGTGCTTATATCAAACTCTGGTTTGATGCATCACCCCACCTCTCCTTCCCCCTTAAGCAGGCATAAGAGTGTTTTCTAAATGTGAGACTCTGTTCTCTTGCCTAACTCAGTTCATGTGTAGCCATGTTTACAGGATCTTCCTAAGTGATATCTTATGATAAGTTTTTTTTCCTGTGTGACTTCTTTCACTTAGAATCATCGTACCTGAATCCACACATTTTGCTGCTACTGGTCTTATGACATTGATTTCATGGCTGAGGGATATTCCATCGTACGTAAGTTCCACGATGTTTGGAACCATTTTTATATTTCCTGGGATATTTCAGGTGTACCCAGGTTGAGGTTCCTGTAAGCAGTGCAGCCCTCAATTTGGGGCTGGCTCTGTCTTATGGATTTTCAGTTTTCCCAAGGTATATTCCCTAGACTGGAAGTGCCCTTGGTTCTGTAGCTCTGTTGTTTACTTGTTTTAGGGAACACAATGCACTCCTCCAGTGAGGCAGTTGGCAACTTACATCCCGCCCATCAGCATAACAAGGCTCCCTGTTCTCCAGGGCCTGTCTTGCCTTTCTGGTTTTTACACATTTTGTGGATGTCCCTTTTGACCGGTGGGAAGTGATACTTCTTTGTAGTGCAGATTTGCATTGCCCGCTTGCTTGCTTGGCCAAAAAGGGCGTATGCGTTTTCTCCTGAATATATTCAGGAGAAAACGCATACGCCCTTTTTGGCCAAGTGCATCATTGTTGAAGTTGTGCCCCTCTTCCTGTGCTTTACAGGCGATTCCAACGTACCTCTTGAAATCTGTTTCCTGCTATTCTGCCTCGCTTTCAAGTCCGCCTCGTTGCCTTCCCTCACCAGATTTTTGGACGATAGTTGTCCTTGATTACTCTGCCAGTTTGTGAATTGCTGTGCCCCTGAGCTCCATTTTTCAACTCGTTTCTTGTGAGCTGAACGCGAGTCCAAACTTTTGGTTCAGGACCTATACTGGTTCCCGGTGGGTGGCTGAGACTTTGGTTAATTCTTCTTCCTGCCGGGAAATTAGAGTGACATGTGCCCATCCAAATGCCTAACAGCTACTCTCTCATTGGTTCTCCCTCTTCCCTTTCATCCTCTGCCAAATTGGAAACCTGTGCGAACCAGGAGCTTAAAGGGGCTGTCTCTCCAAGTTGGGAGATTGATAGGAAAGCAGTTGGAAAGTCAAACCGGATCACCAGGAGAGGGGCTCTTCGTTGAGTTTTAGAAACCTTTCGTATTCACAATGTGTCCATTCTCTAGGTTTCCCGTACATGTTCTAGCTGTAGTAATATTCCCTTCAACCTGGAGAGCTGGGACCCATGGAATGGGTGCCATGCATTATTGCTTTCAAGTGTCTGCATTTGCTCACCCAATCTCACCAATCCTCTCAGTCCCAAGTGTCCAGCCTTATGCCACATCCAGCTGTCATTGTAGATAGGGTCATTCCAGGTTGCATCAGAGACCCTGAAGGAATTGTAAAGAATTTCCCTGTTTCTTTGTTCTGTATTTGAAATTCCTTTTTAGAGTGGGTTTGAGCTGATTCTCGCTGCCATGTTTATGCCAGTCTAGACACACTTGATTCCCTTATGGAGACATATCAATACATAGGTTTTAAGATTCTTACTAGTCAGATCTATTCCTCTGCGGGAAATATGGGGTTTTGAGTCCCTTTCACTGAGGAAGGTGTAGGTCTTGTCTATTCCATAGTTGGTTTTGGAACGGTACCTGTGCTTATATCAAACTCTGGTTTGATGCATCACCCCACCTCTCCTTCCCCCTTAAGCAGGCATAAGAGTGTTTTCTAAATGTGAGACTCTGTTCTCTTGCCTAACTCAGTTCATGTGTAGCCATGTTTACAGGATCTTCCTAAGTGATATCTTATGATAAGTTTTTTTTCCTGTGTGACTTCTTTCACTTAGAATCATCGTACCTGAATCCACACATTTTGCTGCTACTGGTCTTAGGACATTGATTTCATGGCTGAGGGATATTCCATCGTACGTAAGTTCCACGATGTTTGGAACCATTTTTATATTTCCTGGGATATTTCAGGTGTACCCAGGTTGAGGTTCCTGTAAGCAGTGCAGCCCTCAATTTGGGGCTGGCTCTGTCTTATGGATTTTCAGTTTTCCCAAGGTATATTCCCTGGACTGGACGTGCCCTTGGCTCTGTAGCTCTGTTGTTTACTTGTTTTAGGGAACACAATGCACTCCTCCAGTGAGGCAGTTGGCAACTTACATCCCGCCCATCAGCATAACAAGGCTCCCTGTTCTCCAGGGCCTGTCTTGCCTTTCTGGTTTTTACACATTTTGTGGATGTCCCTTTTGACCGGTGGGAAGTGATACTTCTTTGTAGTGCAGATTTGCATTGCCCGCTTGCTTGCTTGGCCAAAAAGGGCGTATGCGTTTTCTCCTGAATATATTCAGGAGAAAACGCATACGCCCTTTTTGGCCAAGTGCATCATTGTCGAAGTTGTGCCCCTCTTCCTGTGCTTTACAGGCGATTCCAACATACCTCTTGAAATCTGTTTCCTGCTATTCTGCCTCGCTTTCAAGTCCGCCTCGTTGCCTTCCCTCAACAGATTTTTGGACGATAGTTGGCCTTGATTACTCTGCCAGTTTGTGAATTGCTGTGCCCCTGAGCTCCATTTTTCAACTCGTTTTTTGTGAGCTGAACGCAACTCCAAACTTTTGGTTCAGGACCTATACTGGTTCCTGGTGGGTGGCTGAGACTTTGGTTAATTCTTCTTCCTGCCGGAAAATTAGAGTGACATGTGCCCATCCAAATGCCTAACAGCTACTCTCTCATTGGTTCTCCCTCTTCCCTTTCATCCTCTGCCAAATTGGCAACCTGTGAGAACCAGGAGCTTAAAGGGGCTGTCTCTCCAAGTTGGGAGATTGATAGGAAAGCAGTTGGAAATTCAAACCGGAGCACCAGGAGAGGGGCTCTTCGTTGAGTTTTAGAAAACTTTCGTATTCACAGTGTGTCCATTCTCTAGGTTTCCCGTACACGTTATAGCTGTAGTAATATTCCCTTCAACCTGGAGAGCTGGGACCCATGGAATGGGTGCCATGCATTATTGCTTTAAAGGGTCTGCATTTGCTCACCCAATCTCACCAATCCTCTCAGTCCCAAGTGTCCAGCCTTATGCCACATCCAGCTGTCATTGTAGATAGGGTCATTCCAGGTTGCATCAGAGACCCTGAAGGAATTGTAAAGAATTTCCCTGTTTCTTTGTTCTGTTTTTGAAATTCCTTTTTAGAGTGGGTTTGAGCTGATTCTCGCTGCCATGTTTATGCCAGTCTAGACACACTTGATTCCCTTACGGAGACATATCAATACATAGGTTTTAAGATTCTTACTAGTCAGATCTATTCCTCTGTGGGAAATATGGGGTTTTGAGTCCCTTTCACTGAGGAAGGTGTAGGTCTTGTCTATTCCATAGTTGGTTTTTGGAACGGTACCTGTGCTTATATCAAACTCTTGTTTGATGCATCTCCCACCTCTCCTTCCCCCTTAAGCAGGCATAAGAGTGTTTTCTAAATGTGAGACTCTGTTCTCTTTCCTAACTCAGTTCATGTGTAGCCATGTTTACAGGATCTTCCTAAGTGATATCTTATGATAAGTTTTTTTTTCTGTGTGACTTCTTTCACTTAGAATCATCGTACCTGAATCCACTCATTTTGCTGCTACTGGTCTTATGACATGGATTTCATGGCTGAGGGATATTCCATCGTGCGTAAGTTCCACGATGTTTGGAAGCATTTTTATATTTCCTGGGATATTTCAGGTGTACCCAGGTTGAGGTTCCTGTAAGCAGTTCAGCCCTCAATTTGGGGGTGGCTCTGTCTTATGGATATTCAGTTTTCCCAAGGTATATTCACTGGACTGAACGTGCCCTTGGCTCTGTAGCTCTGTTGTTTACTTGTTTTAGGGAACACAATGCACTCCTCCAGTTAGGCAGTTGGCAACTTACATCCCGCCCATCAGCATAACAAGGCTCCCTGTTCTCCAGGTCCTGTCTTGCCTTTCTGGTTTTTACACATTTTGTGGATGTCCCTTTTGACCGGTGGGAAGTGATACTTCTTTGTAGTGCAGATTTGCATTGCCCGCTTGCTTGCTTGGCCAAAAAGGGCATATGCGTTTTCTCCTGAATATATTCAGGAGAAAACGCATACGCCGTTTTTGGCCAAGTGCATCATTGTCGAAGTTGTGCCCCTCTTCCTGTGCTTTACAGGCGATTCCAACGTACCTCTTGAAATCTGTTTCCTGCTATTCTGCCTCGCTTTCAAGTCCGCCTCGTTGCCTTCCCTCAACAGATTTTTGGACGATAGTTGGCCTTGATTACTCTGCCAGTTTGTGAATTGCTGTGCCCCTGAGCTCCATTTTTCAACTCGTTTTTTGTGAGCTGAACGTAAGTCGAAACTTTTGGTTCAGGACCTATACTGGTTCCCGGTGGGTGGCTGAGACTTTGGTTAATTCTTCTTCCTGCCGGGAAATTAGAGTGACATGTGCCCATCCAAATGCCTAACAGCTACTCTCTCATTGGTTCTCCCTCTTCCCTTTCATCCTCTGCCAAATTGGCAACCTGTGCGAACCAGGAGCTTAAAGGGGCTGTCTCTCCAAGTTGGGAGATTGATAGGAAAGCAGTTGGAAAGTCAAACCGGAGCACCAGGAGAGGGGCTCTTCGTTGAGTTTTAGAAACCTTTCGTATTCACAGTGTGTCCATTCTCTAGGTTTCCCGTACATGTTATAGCTGTAGTAATATTCCCTTCAACCTGGAGAGCTGGGACCCGTGGAATGGGTGCCATGCATTATTGCTTTAAAGGGTCTGCATTTGCTCACCCAATCTCACCAATCCTCTCAGTCCCAAGTGTCCAGCCTTATGCCACATCCAGCTGTCATTGTAGATAGGGTCATTCCAGGTTGCATCAGAGACCCTGAAGGAATTGTAAAGAATTTCCCTGTTTCTTTGTTCTGTTTTTGAAATTCCTTTTTAGAGTGGGTTTGAGCTGATTCTCGCTGCCATGTTTATGCCAGTCTAGACACACTTGATTCCCTTACGGAGACATATCAATACATAGGTTTTAAGATTCTTACTAGTCAGATCTCTTCCTCTGCGGGAAATATGGGGTTTTGAGTCCCTTTCACTGAGGAAGGTGTAGGTCTTGTCTATTCCATAGTTGGTTTTTGGAACGGTACCTGTGCTTATATCAAACTCTGGTTTGATGCATCACCCCACCTCTCCTTCCCCCTTAAGCAGGCATAAGAGTGTTTTCTAAATGTGAGACTCTGTTCTCTTGCCTAACTCAGTTCATGTGTAGCCATGTTTACAGGATCTTCCTAAGTGATATCTTATGATAAGTTTTTTTTCCTGTGTGACTTCTTTCACTTAGAATCATCGTACCTGAATCCACACATTTTGCTGCTACTGGTCTTATGACATTGATTTCATGGCTGAGGGATATTCCATCGTACGTAAGTTCCACGATGTTTGGAACCATTTTTATATTTCCTGGGATATTTCAGGTGTACCCAGGTTGAGGTTCCTGTAAGCAGTGCAGCCCTCAATTTGGGGCTGGCTCTGTCTTATGGATTTTCAGTTTTCCCAAGGTATATTCCCTAGACTGGAAGTGCCCTTGGTTCTGTAGCTCTGTTGTTTACTTGTTTTAGGGAACACAATGCACTCCTCCAGTGAGGCAGTTGGCAACTTACATCCCGCCCATCAGCATAACAAGGCTCCCTGTTCTCCAGGGCCTGTCTTGCCTTTCTGGTTTTTACACATTTTGTGGATGTCCCTTTTGACCGGTGGGAAGTGATACTTCTTTGTAGTGCAGATTTGCATTGCCCGCTTGCTTGCTTGGCCAAAAAGGGCGTATGCGTTTTCTCCTGAATATATTCAGGAGAAAACGCATACGCCCTTTTTGGCCAAGTGCATCATTGTTGAAGTTGTGCCCCACTTCCTGTGCTTTACAGGCGATTCCAACGTACCTCTTGAAATCTGTTTCCTGCTATTCTGCCTCGCTTTCAAGTCCGCCTCGTTGCCTTCCCTCACCAGATTTTTGGACGATAGTTGTCCTTGATTACTCTGCCAGTTTGTGAATTGCTGTGCCCCTGAGCTCCATTTTTCAACTCGTTTCTTGTGAGCTGAACGCGAGTCCAAACTTTTGGTTCAGGACCTATACTGGTTCCCGGTGGGTGGCTGAGACTTTGGTTAATTCTTCTTCCTGCCGGGAAATTAGAGTGACATGTGCCCATCCAAATGCCTAACAGCTACTCTCTCATTGGTTCTCCCTCTTCCCTTTCATCCTCTGCCAAATTGGAAACCTGTGCGAACCAGGAGCTTAAAGGGGCTGTCTCTCCAAGTTGGGAGATTGATAGGAAAGCAGTTGGAAAGTCAAACCGGATCACCAGGAGAGGGGCTCTTCGTTGAGTTTTAGAAACCTTTCGTATTCACAATGTGTCCATTCTCTAGGTTTCCCGTACATGTTCTAGCTGTAGTAATATTCCCTTCAACCTGGAGAGCTGGGACCCATGGAATGGGTGCCATGCATTATTGCTTTCAAGTGTCTGCATTTGCTCACCCAATCTCACCAATCCTCTCAGTCCCAAGTGTCCAGCCTTATGCCACATCCAGCTGTCATTGTAGATAGGGTCATTCCAGGTTGCATCAGAGACCCTGAAGGAATTGTAAAGAATTTCCCTGTTTCTTTGTTCTGTTTTTGAAATTCCTTTTTAGAGTGGGTTTGAGCTGATTCTCGCTGCCATGTTTATGCCAGTCTAGACACACTTGATTCCCTTATGGAGACATATCAATACATAGGTTTTAAGATTCTTACTAGTCAGATCTATTCCTCTGCGGGAAATATGGGGTTTTGAGTCCCTTTCACTGAGGAAGGTGTAGGTCTTGTCTATTCCATAGTTGGTTTTGGAACGGTACCTGTGCTTATATCAAACTCTGGTTTGATGCATCACCCCACCTCTCCTTCCCCCTTAAGCAGGCATAAGAGTGTTTTCTAAATGTGAGACTCTGTTCTCTTGCCTAACTCAGTTCATGTGTAGCCATGTTTACAGGATCTTCCTAAGTGATATCTTATGATAAGTTTTTTTTCCTGTGTGACTTCTTTCACTTAGAATCATCGTACCTGAATCCACACATTTTGCTGCTACTGGTCTTATGACATTGATTTCATGGCTGAGGGATATTCCATCGTACGTAAGTTCCACGATGTTTGGAACCATTTTTATATTTCCTGGGATATTTCAGGTGTACCCAGGTTGAGGTTCCTGTAAGCAGTGCAGCCCTCAATTTGGGGCTGGCTCTGTCTTATGGATTTTCAGTTTTCCCAAGGTATATTCCCTGGACTGGACGTGCCCTTGGCTCTGTAGCTCTGTTGTTTACTTGTTTTAGGGAACACAATGCACTCCTCCAGTGAGGCAGTTGGCAACTTACATCCCGCCCATCAGCATAACAAGGCTCCCTGTTCTCCAGGGCCTGTCTTGCCTTTCTGGTTTTTACACATTTTGTGGATGTCCCTTTTGACCGGTGGGAAGTGATACTTCTTTGTAGTGCAGATTTGCATTGCCCGCTTGCTTGCTTGGCCAAAAAGGGCGTATGCGTTTTCTCCTGAATATATTCAGGAGAAAACGCATACGCCCTTTTTGGCCAAGTGCATCATTGTCGAAGTTGTGCCCCTCTTCCTGTGCTTTACAGGCGATTCAAACGTACCTCTTGAAATCTGTTTCCTGCTATTCTGCCTCGCTTTCAAGTCCGCCTCGTTGCCTTCCCTCAACAGATTTTTGGACGATAGTTGGCCTTGATTACTCTGCCAGTTTGTGAATTGCTGTGCCCCTGAGCTCCATTTTTCAACTCGTTTTTTGTGAGCTGAACGCAACTCCAAACTTTTGGTTCAGGACCTATACTGGTTCCTGGTGGGTGGCTGAGACTTTGGTTAATTCTTCTTCCTGCCGGGAAATTAGAGTGACATGTGCCCATCCAAATGCCTAACAGCTACTCTCTCATTGGTTCTCCCTCTTCCCTTTCATCCTCTGCCAAATTGGCAACCTGTGAGAACCAGGAGCTTAAAGGGGCTGTCTCTCCAAGTTGGGAGATTGATAGGAAAGCAGTTGGAAATTCAAACCGGAGCACCAGGAGAGGGGCTCTTCGTTGAGTTTTAGAAAACTTTCGTATTCACAGTGTGTCCATTCTCTAGGTTTCCCGTACACGTTATAGCTGTAGTAATATTCCCTTCATCCTGGAGAGCTGGGACCCATGGAATGGGTGCCATGCATTATTGCTTTAAAGGGTCTGCATTTGCTCACCCAATCTCACCAATCCTCTCAGTCCCAAGTGTCCAGCCTTATGCCACATCCAGCTGTCATTGTAGATAGGGTCATTCCAGGTTGCATCAGAGACCCTGAAGGAATTGTAAAGAATTTCCCTGTTTATTTGTTCTGTTTTTGAAATTCCTTTTTAGAGTGGGTTTGAGCTGATTCTCGCTGCCATGTTTATGCCAGTCTAGACACACTTGATTCCCTTACGGAGACATATCAATACATAGGTTTTAAGATTCTTACTAGTCAGATCTATTCCTCTGCGGGAAATATGGGGTTTTGAGTCCCTTTCACTGAGGAAGGTGTAGGTCTTGTCTATTCCATAGTTGGTTTTTGGAACGGTACCTGTGCTTATATCAAACTCTGGTTTGATGCATCACCCCCCCTCTCCTTCCCCCTTAAGCAGTAATAAGAGTGTTTTCTAAATGTGAGTCTCTGTTCTCTTGCCTAACTCAGTTCATGTGTAGCCATGTTTACAGGATCTTCTTAAGTGATATCTTAAGATAAGTTTCTTTTCCTGTGTGACTTCTTTCACTTAGAATCATCGTACCTGAATCCACTCATTTTGCTGCTACTGGTCTTAGGACATTGATTTCATGGCTGAGGGATATTCCATCGAACGTAAGTTCCACAATGTTTGGAACCATTTTTATATTTCCTGGGATATTTCAGGTGTACCCAGGTTGAGGTTCCTGTAAGCAGTGCAGCCCTCAATTTGGGGCTGGCTCTGTCTTATGGATTTTCAGTTTTCCCAAGGTATATTCCCTAGACTGGACATGCCCTTGGCTCTGTAGCTCTGTTGTTTACTTGTTTTAGGGAACACAATGCACTCCTCCAGTGAGGCAGTTGGCAACTTACATCCTGCCCATCAGCATAACAAGGCTCCCTGTTCTCCAGGGACTGTCTTGCCTTTCTGGTTTTTACACATTTTGTGGATGTCCCTTTTGACTGGTGGGAAGTGATACTTCTTTGTAGTGCAGATTTGCATTGCCCGCTTGCTTGCTTGGACAAAAAGGGCGTATGCGTTTTCTCCTGAATATATTCAGGAGAAAACGCATACGCCCTTTTTGGCCAAGTGCATCATTGTCGAAGTTGTGCCCCTCTTCCTGTGCTTTACAGGCGATTCCAACGTACCTCTTGAAATCTGTTTCCTGCTATTCTGCCTCGCTTTCAAGCCCGCCTCGTTGCCTTCCCTCAACAGATTTTTGGACGATAGTTGGCCTTGATTACTCTGCCAGTTTGTGAATTGCTGTGCCCCTGAGCTCCATTTTTCAACTCGTTTTTTGTGAGCTGAACGCAAGTCCAAACTTTTGGTTCAGGACCTATACTGGTTCCCGGTGGGTGGCTGAGACTTTGGTTAATTCTTCTTCCTGCCGGGAAATTAGAGTGACATGTGCCCATCCAAATGCCTAACAGCTACTCTCTCATTGGTTCTCCCTCTTCCCTTTCATCCTCTGCCAAATTGGCAACCTGTGCGAACCAGGAGCTTAAAGGGGCTGTCTCTCCAAGTTGGGAGATTGATAGGAAAGCAGTTGGAAAGTCAAACCGGAGCACCAGGAGAGGGGCTCTTCGTTGAGTTTTAGAAACCTTTCGTATTCACAGTGTGTCCATTCTCTAGGTTTCTCGTACACGTTATAGCTGTAGTAATATTCCCTTCAACCTGGAGAGCTGGGACCCATGTAATGGGTGCCATGGATTATTGCTTTAAGGGTCTGCATTTGCTCACCCAATCTCACCAATCCTCTCAGTCCCAAGTGTCCAGCCTTATGCCACATCCAGCTGTCATTGTAGATAGGGTCATTCCAGGTTGCATCAGAGACCCTGAAGGAATTGTAAAGAATTTCCCTGTTTCTTTGTTCTGTTTTTGAAATTCCTTTTTAGAGTGGGTTTGAGCTGATTCTCGCTGCCATGTTTATGCCAGTCTAGACACACTTGATTCCCTTACGGAGACATATCAATACATAGGTTTTAAGATTCTTACTAGTCAGATCTATTCCTCTGCGGGAAATATGGGGTTTTGAGTCCCTTTCACTGAGGAAGGTGTAGGTCTTGTCTATTCCATAGTTGGTTTTTGGAACGGTACCTGTGCTTATATCAAACTCTGGTTTGATGCATCACCCCACCTCTCCTTCCCCCTTAAGCAGGCATAAGAGTGTTTTCTAAATGTGAGACTCTGTTCTCTTGCCTAACTCAGTTCATGTGTAGCCATGTTTACAGGATCTTCCTAAGTGATATCTTAAGATAAGTTTCTTTTCCTGTGTGACTTCTTTCACTTAGAATCATCATACCTGAATCCACTCATTTTGCTGCTACTGGTCTTATGACATTGATTTCATGGCTGAGGGATATTCCATCGTACGTAAGTTCCACAATGTTTGGAACCATTTTTATATTTCCTGGGATATTTCAGGTGTACCCAGGTTGAGGTTCCTGTAAGCAGTGCAGCCCTCAATTTGGGGCTGGCTCTGTCTTATGGATTTTCAGTTTTCCCAAGGTATATTCCCTAGACTGGACGTGCCCCTGGCTCTGTAGCTCTGTTGTTTTCTTGTTTTAGGGAACACAATGCACTCCTCCAGTGAGGCAGTTGGCAACTTACATCCCGCCCATCAGCATAACAAGGCTCCCTGTTCTCCAGGGCCTGTCTTTCCTTTCTGGTTTTTACACATTTTGTGGATGTCCCTTTTGACCGGTGGGAAGTGATACTTCTTTGTAGTGCAGATTTGCATTGCCCGCTTGCTTGCTTGGCCAAAAAGGGCGTATGCGTTTTCTCCTGAATATATTCAGGAGAAAACGCATACGCCCTTTTTGGCCAAGTGCATCATTGTCGAAGTTGTGCCCCTCTTCCTGTGCTTTACAGGCGATTCCAATGTACCTCTTGAAATCTGTTTCCTGCTATTCTGCCTCGCATTCAAGTCCGCATCGTTGCCTTCCCTCAACAGATTTTTGGACGATAGTTGGCCTTGATTACTCTGCCAGTTTGTGAATTGCTGTGCCCCTGAGCTCCATTTTCAACTCGTTTTTTGTGAGCGGAACGCAACTCCAAACTTTTGGTTCAGGACCTATACTGGTTCCTGGTGGGTGGCTGAGACTTTGGTTAATTCTTCTTCCTGCCGGGAAATTAGAGTGACATGTGCCCATCCAAATGCCTAACAGCTACTCTCTCATTGGTTCTCCCTCTTCCCTTTCATCCTCTGCCAAATTGGCAACCTGTGAGAACCAGGAGCTTAAAGGGGCTGTCTCTCCAAGTTGGGAGATTGATAGGAAAGCAGTTGGAAAGTCAAACCGGAGCACCAGGAGAGGGACTCTTCGTTGAGTTTTAGAAACCTTTCGTATTCACAGTGTGTCCATTCTCTAGGTTTCCCGTACATGTTCTAACTGTAGTAATATTCCCTTCAACCTGGAGAGCTGGGACCCATGGAATCGGTGCCATGCATTATTGCTTTCAAGTGTCTGCATTTGCTCACCCAATCTCACCAATCCTCTCAGTCCCAAGTGTCCAGCCTTATGCCACATCCAGCTGTCATTGTAGATAGGGTCATTCCAGGTTGCATCAGAGACCCTGAAGGAATTGTAAAGAATTTCCCTGTTTCTTTGTTCTGTTTTTGAAATTCCTTTTTAGAGTGGGTTTGAGCTGATTCTCGCTGCCATGTTTATGCCAGTCTAGACACACTTGATTCCCTTATGGAGACATATCAATACATAGGTTTTAAGATTCTTACTAGTCAGATCTATTCCTCTGCGGGAAATATGGGGTTTTGAGTCCCTTTCACTGAGGAAGGTGTAGGTCTTGTCTATTCCATAGTTGGTTTTGGAACGGTACCTGTGCTTATATCAAACTCTGGTTTGATGCATCACCCCACCTCTCCTTCCCCCTTAAGCAGGCATAAGAGTGTTTTCTAAATGTGAGACTCTGTTCTCTTGCCTAACTCAGTTCATGTGTAGCCATGTTTACAGGATCTTCCTAAGTGATATCTTATGATAAGTTTTTTTTCCTGTGTGACTTCTTTCACTTAGAATCATCGTACCTGAATCCACACATTTTGCTGCTACTGGTCTTAGGACATTGATTTCATGGCTGAGGGATATTCCATCGTACGTAAGTTCCACGATGTTTGGAACCATTTTTATATTTCCTGGGATATTTCAGGTGTACCCAGGTTGAGGTTCCTGTAAGCAGTGCAGCCCTCAATTTGGGGCTGGCTCTGTCTTATGGATTTTCAGTTTTCCCAAGGTATATTCCCTGGACTGGACGTGCCCTTGGCTCTGTAGCTCTGTTGTTTACTTGTTTTAGGGAACACAATGCACTCCTCCAGTGAGGCAGTTGGCAACTTACATCCCGCCCATCAGCATAACAAGGCTCCCTGTTCTCCAGGGCCTGTCTTGCCTTTCTGGTTTTTACACATTTTGTGGATGTCCCTTTTGACCGGTGGGAAGTGATACTTCTTTGTAGTGCAGATTTGCATTGCCCGCTTGCTTGCTTGGCCAAAAAGGGCGTATGCGTTTTCTCCTGAATATATTCAGGAGAAAACGCATACGCCCTTTTTGGCCAAGTGCATCATTGTCGAAGTTGTGCCCCTCTTCCTGTGCTTTACAGGCGATTCCAACGTACCTCTTGAAATCTGTTTCCTGCTATTCTGCCTCGCTTTCAAGTCCGCCTCGTTGCCTTCCCTCCACAGATTTTTGGACGATAGTTGGCCTTGATTACTCTGCCAGTTTGTGAATTGCTGTGCCCCTGAGCTCCATTTTTCAACTCGTTTTTTGTGAGCTGAACGCAACTCCAAACTTTTGGTTCAGGACCTATACTGGTTCCTGGTGGGTGGCTGAGACTTTGGTTAATTCTTCTTCCTGCCGGGAAATTAGAGTGACATGTGCCCATCCAAATGCCTAACAGCTACTCTCTCATTGGTTCTCCCTCTTCCCTTTCATCCTCTGCCAAATTGGCAACCTGTGAGAACCAGGAGCTTAAAGGGGCTGTCTCTCCAAGTTGGGAGATTGATAGGAAAGCAGTTGGAAATTCAAACCGGAGCACCAGGAGAGGGGCTCTTCGTTGAGTTTTAGAAAACTTTCGTATTCACAGTGTGTCCATTCTCTAGGTTTCCCGTACACGTTATAGCTGTAGTAATATTCCCTTCAACCTGGAGAGCTGGGACCCATGGAATGGGTGCCATGCATTATTGCTTTAAAGGGTCTGCATTTGCTCACCCAATCTCACCAATCCTCTCAGTCCCAAGTGTCCAGCCTTATGCCACATCCAGCTGTCATTGTAGATAGGGTCATTCCAGGTTGCATCAGAGACCCTGAAGGAATTGTAAAGAATTTCCCTGTTTCTTTGTTCTGTTTTTGAAATTCCTTTTTAGAGTGGGTTTGAGCTGATTCTCGCTGCCATGTTTATGCCAGTCTAGACACACTTGATTCCCTTACGGAGACATATCAATACATAGGTTTTAAGATTCTTACTAGTCAGATCTATTCCTCTGCGGGAAATATGGGGTTTTGAGTCCCTTTCACTGAGGAAGGTGTAGGTCTTGTCTATTCCATAGTTGGTTTTTGGAACGGTACCGGTGCTTATATCAAACACTGGTTTGATGCATCACCCACCTCTCCTTCCCCCTTAAGCAGGCATAAGAGTGTTTTCTAAATGTGAGACTCTGTTCTCTTGCCTAACTCAGTTCATGTGTAGCCATGTTTACAGGATCTTCCTAAGTGATATCTTATGATAAGTTTCTTTTCCTGTGTGACTTCTTTCACTTAGAATCATCGTACCTGAATCCACACATTTTGCTGCTACTGGTCTTAGTCCATTGATTTCATGGCTGAGGGATATTCCATCGTATGTAAGTTCCACAATGTTTGGAACCATTTTTATATTTCCTGGGATATTTCAGGTGTACCCAGGTTGAGGTTCCTGTAAGCAGTGCAGCCCTCAATTTGGGGGTGGCTCTGTCTTATGGATTTTCAATTTTCCCAAGGTATATTCCCTGGACTGGACGTGCCCTTGGCTCTGTAGCTCTGTTGTTTACTTGTTTTAGGGAACACAATGCACTCCTCCAGTGAGGCAGTTGGCAACTTACATCCCGCCCATCAGCATAACAAGGCTCCCTGTTCTCAACGGCCTGTCTTGCCTTTCTGGTTTTTACACATTTTGTGGATGTCCCTTTTGACCGGTGGGAAGTGATACTTCTTTGTAGTGCAGATTTGCATTGCCCGCTTGCTTGCTTGGCCAAAAAGGGCGTATGCGTTTTCTCCTGAATATATTCAGGAGAAAACGCATACGCCCTTTTTGGCCAAGTGCATCATTGTCGAAGTTGTGCCCCTCTTCCTGTGCTTTACAGGCGATTCCAACGTATCTCTTGAAATCTGTTTCCTGCTATTCTGCCTCGCATTCAAGTCCGCATCGTTGCCTTCCCTCAACAGTTTTTTGGACGATAGTTGGCCTTGATTACTCTGCCAGTTTGTGAATTGCTGTGCCCCTGAGTTCCATTTTTCAACTCGTTTTTTGTGAGCTGAACGCAACTCCAAACTTTTGGTTCAGGACCTATACTGGTTCCTGGTGGGTGGCTGAGACTTTGGTTAATTCATCTTCCTGCCGGGAAAATAGAGTGACATGTGCCCATCCAAATGCCTAACAGCTACTCTCTCATTGGTTCTCCCTCTTCCCTTTCATCCTCTGCCAAATTGGCAACCTGTGCGAACCAGGAGCTTAAAGGGGCTGTCTCTCCAAGTTGGGAGATTGATAGGAAAGCAGTTGGAAAGTCAAACCGGTGCACCAGGAGAGGGACTCTTCGTTGAGTTTTAGAAACCTTTCGTATTCACAGTGTGTCCATTCTCTAGGTTTCCCGTACACGTTATAGCTGTAGTAATATTCCCTTCAACCTGGAGAGCTGGGACCCATGGAATGGGTGCCATGCATTATTGCTTTCAAGGGTCTGCATTTGCTCACCCAATCTCACCAATCCTCTCAGTCCCAAGTGTCCAGCCTTATGCCACATCCAGCTGTCATTGTAGATAGGGTCATTCCAGGTTGCATCAGAGACCCTGAAGGAATTGTAAAGAATTTCCCTGTTTCTTTGTTCTGTTTTTGAAATTCCTTTTTAGAGTGGGTTTGAGCTGATTCTCGCTGCCATGTTTATGCCAGTCTAGACACACTTGATTCCCTTACGGAGACATATCAATACATAGGTTTTAAGATTCTTACTAGTCAGATCTATTCCTCGGCGGGAAATATGGGGTTTTGAGTCCCTTTCACTGAGGAAGGTGTAGGTCTTGTCTATTCCATAGTTGGTTTTTGGAACGGTACCTGTGCTTATATCAAACTCTGGTTTGATGCATCACCCCACCTCTCCTTCCCCCTTAAGCAGGCATAAGAGTGTTTTCTAAATGTGAGACTCTGTTCTCTTGCCTAACTCAGTTCATGTGTAGCCATGTTTACAGGATCTTCCTAAGTGATATCTTATGATAAGTTTCTTTTTCTGTGTGACTTCTTTCACTTAGAATCATCATACCTGAATCCACTCATTTTGCTGCTACTGGTCTTATGACATTGATTTCATGGCTGAGGGATATTCCATCGTACGTAAGTTCCACAATGTTTGGAACCATTTTTATATTTCCTGGGATATTTCAGGTGTACCCAGGTTGAGGTTCCTGTAAGCAGTGCAGCCCTCAATTTGGGGGTGGCTCTGTCTTATGGATTTTCAGTTTTCCCAAGGTATATTCCCTAGACTGGACGTGCCCCTGGCTCTGTAGCTCTGTTGTTTTCTTGTTTTAGGGAACACAATGCACTCCTCCAGTGAGGCAGTTGGCAACTTACATCCCGCCCATCAGCATAACAAGGCTCCCTGTTCTCCAGGGCCTGTCTTTCCTTTCTGGTTTTTACACATTTTGTGGATGTCCCTTTTGACCGGTGGGAAGTGATACTTCTTTGTAGTGTAGATTTGCATTGCCCGCTTGCTTGCTTGGCCAAAAAGGGCGTATGCGTTTTCTCCTGAATATATTCAGGAGAAAACGCATACGCACTTTTTGGCCAAGTGCATCATTGTCGAAGTTGTGCCCCTCTTCCTGTGCTTTACAGGCGTTTCCAATGTACCTCTTGAAATCTGTTTCCTGCTATTCTGCCTCGCATTCAAGTCCGCATCGTTGCCTTCCCTCAACAGATTTTTGGACGATAGTTGGCCTTGATTACTCTGCCAGTTTGTGAATTGCTGTGCCCCTGAGCTCCATTTTTCAACTCGTTTTTTGTGAGCGGAACGCAACTCCAAACTTTTGGTTCAGGACCTATACTGGTTCCTGGTGGGTGGCTGAGACTTTGGTTAATTCTTCTTCCTGCCGGGAAATTAGAGTGACATGTGCCCATCCAAATGCCTAACAGCTACTCTCTCATTGGTTCTCCCTCTTCCCTTTCATCCTCTGCCAAATTGGCAACCTGTGAGAACCAGGAGCTTAAAGGGGCTGTCTCTCCAAGTTGGGAGATTGATAGGAAAGCAGTTGGAAATTCAAACCGGAGCACCAGGAGAGGGGCTCTTCGTTGAGTTTTAGAAACCTTTCGTATTCACAGTGTGTCCATTCTCTAGGTTTCCCGTACACGTTATAGCTGTAGTAATATTCCCTTCAACCTGGAGAGCTGGGACCCATGGAATGGGTGCCATGCATTATTGCTTTAAAGGGTCTGCATTTGCTCACCCAATCTCACCAATCCTCTCAGTCCCAAGTGTCCAGCCTTATGCCACATCCAGCTGTCATTGTAGATAGGGTCATTCCAGGTTGCATCAGAGACCCTGAAGGAATTGTAAAGAATTTCCCTGTTTCTTTGTTCTGTTTTTGAAATTCCTTTTTAGAGTGGGTTTGAGCTGATTCTCGCTGCCATGTTTATGCCAGTCTAGACACACTTGATTCCCTTACGGAGACATATCAATACATAGGTTTTAAGATTCTTACTAGTCAGATCTATTCCTCTGCGGGAAATATGGGGTTTTGAGTCCCTTTCACTGAGGAAGGTGTAGGTCTTGTCTATTCCATAGTTGGTTTTTGGAACGGTACCGGTGCTTATATCAAACACTGGTTTGATGCATCACCCACCTCTCCTTCCCCCTTAAGCAGGCATAAGAGTGTTTTCTAAATGTGAGACTCTGTTCTCTTGCCTAACTCAGTTCATGTGTAGCCATGTTTACAGGATCTTCCTAAGTGATATCTTATGATAAGTTTCTTTTCCTGTGTGACTTCTTTCACTTAGAATCATCGTACCTGAATCCACACATTTTGCTGCTACTGGTCTTAGTCCATTGATTTCATGGCTGAGGGATATTCCATCGTATGTAAGTTCCACAATGTTTGGAACCATTTTTATATTTCCTGGGATATTTCAGGTGTACCCAGGTTGAGGTTCCTGTAAGCAGTGCAGCCCTCAATTTGGGGGTGGCTCTGTCTTATGGATTTTCAATTTTCCCAAGGTATATTCCCTGGACTGGACGTGCCCTTGGCTCTGTAGCTCTGTTGTTTACTTGTTTTAGGGAACACAATGCACTCCTCCAGTGAGGCAGTTGGCAACTTACATCCCGCCCATCAGCATAACAAGGCTCCCTGTTCTCCACGGCCTGTCTTGCCTTTCTGGTTTTTACACATTTTGTGGATGTCCCTTTTGACCGGTGGGAAGTGATACTTCTTTGTAGTGCAGATTTGCATTGCCCGCTTGCTTGCTTGGCCAAAAAGGGCGTATGCGTTTTCTCCTGAATATATTCAGGAGAAAACGCATACGCCCTTTTTGGCCAAGTGCATCATTGTCGAAGTTGTGCCCCTCTTCCTGTGCTTTACAGGCGATTCCAACGTATCTCTTGAAATCTGTTTCCTGCTATTCTGCCTCGCATTCAAGTCCGCATCGTTGCCTTCCCTCAACAGATTTTTGGACGATAGTTGGCCTTGATTACTCTGCCAGTTTGTGAATTGCTGTGCCCCTGAGTTCCATTTTTCAACTCGTTTTTTGTGAGCTGAACGCAACTCCAAACTTTTGGTTCAGGACCTATACTGGTTCCTGGTGGGTGGCTGAGACTTTGGTTAATTCATCTTCCTGCCGGGAAAATAGAGTGACATGTGCCCATCCAAATGCCTAACAGCTACTCTCTCATTGGTTCTCCCTCTTCCCTTTCATCCTCTGCCAAATTGGCAACCTGTGCGAACCAGGAGCTTAAAGGGGCTGTCTCTCCAAGTTGGGAGATTGATAGGAAAGCAGTTGGAAAGTCAAACCGGTGCACCAGGAGAGGGACTCTTCGTTGAGTTTTAGAAACCTTTCGTATTCACAGTGTGTCCATTCTCTAGGTTTCCCGTACACGTTATAGCTGTAGTAATATTCCCTTCAACCTGGAGAGCTGGGACCCATGGAATGGGTGCCATGCATTATTGCTTTCAAGGGTCTGCATTTGCTCACCCAATCTCACCAATCCTCTCAGTCCCAAGTGTCCAGCCTTATGCCACATCCAGCTGTCATTGTAGATAGGGTCATTCCAGGTTGCATCAGAGACCCTGAAGGAATAGTAAAGAATTTCCCTGTTTCTTTGTTCTGTTTTTGAAATTCCTTTTTAGAGTGGGTTTGAGCTGATTCTCGCTGTCATGTTTATGCCAGTCTAGACACACTTGATTCCCTTACGGAGACATATCAATACATAGGTTTTAAGATTCTTACTAGTCAGATCTATTCCTCTGCGGGAAATATGGGGTTTTGAGTCCCTTTCACTGAGGAAGGTGTAGGTCTTGTCTATTCCATAGTTGGTTTTTGGAACGGTACCTGTGCTTATATCAAACTCTGGTTTGATGCATCACCCCCCCTCTCCTTCCCCCTTAAGCAGGCATAAGAGTGTTTTCTAAATGTGAGTCTCTGTTCTCTTGCCTAACTCAGTTCATGTGTAGCCATGTTTACAGGATCTTCCTAAGTGATATCTTATGATAAGTTTCTTTTCCTGTGTGACTTCTTTAACTTAGAATCATCGTACCTGAATCCACTCATTTTGCTGCTACTGGTCTTAGGACATTGATTTCATGGCTGAGGGATATTCCATCGTGCGTAAGTTCCACGATGTTTGGAACCATTTTTATATTTCCTGGGATATTTCAGGTGTACCCAGGTTGAGGTTCCTATAAGCAGTGCAGCCCTCAATTTGGGGCTGGCTCTGTCTTATGGATTTTCAGTTTTCCCAAGGTATATTCCCTAGACTGGACGTGCCCCTGGCTCTGTAGCTCTGTTGTTTACTTGTTTTAGGGAACACAATGCACTCCTCCAGTGAGGCAGTTGGCAACTTACATCCCGCCCATCAGCATAACAAGACTCCCTGTTCTCCAGGGCCTGTCTTGCCTTTCTGGTTTTTACACATTTTGTGGATGTCCCTTTTGACCGGTGGGAAGTGATACTTCTTTGTAGTGCAGATTTGCATTGCCCGCTTGCTTGCTTGGCCAAAAAGGGCGTATGCGTTTTCTCCTGAAATATATTCAGGAGAAAACGCATACGCCCTTTTTGGCCAAGTGCATCATTGTCGAAGTTGTGCCCCTCTTCCTGTGCTTTACAGGCGATTCGAACGTACCTCTTGAAATCTGTTTCCTGCTATTCTGCCTCGCTTTCAAGTCCGCCTCGTTGCCTTCCCTCAACAGATTTTTGGACGATAGTTGTCCTTGATTACTCTGCCAGTTTGTGAATTGCTGTGCCCCTGAGCTCCATTTTTCAACTCGTTTCTTGTGAGCTGAACGCAAGTCCAAACTTTTGGTTCAGGAACTATACTGGTTCCCGGTGGGTGGCTGAGACTTTGGTTAATTCTTCTTCCTGCCGGGAAATTAGAGTGACATGTGCCCATCCAAATGCCTAACAGCTACTCTCTCATTGGTTCTCCCTCTTCCCTTTCATCCTCTGCCAAATTGGCAACCTGTGCGAACCAGGAGCTTAAAGGGGCTGTCTCTCCAAGTTGGGAGATTGATAGGAAAGCAGTTGGAAAGTCAAACCGGAGCAACAGGAGAGGGGCTCTTCGTTGAGTTTTAGAAACCTTTCGTATTCACAGTGTGTCCATTCTCTAGGTTTCCCGTACATATTATAGCTGTAGTAATATTCCCTTCAACCTGGAGAGCTGGGACCCATGGAATGGGTGCCATGCATTATTGCTTTAAAGGGTCTGCATTTGCTCACCCAATCTCACCAATCCTCTCAGTCCCAAGTGTCCAGCCTTATGCCACATCCAGCTGTCACTGTAGATAGGGTCATTCCAGGTTGCATCAGAGACCCTGAAGGAATTGTAAAGAATTTCCCTGTTTCTTTGTTCTGTTTTTGAAATTCCTTTTTAGAGTGGGTTTGAGCTGATTCTCGCTGCCATGTTTATGCCAGTCTAGACACACTTGATTCCCTTACGGAGACATATCAATACATAGGTTTTAAGATTCTTACTAGTCAGATCTATTCCTCTGCGGGAAATATGGGGTTTTGAGTCCCTTTCACTGAGGAAGCTGTAGGTCTTTTCTATTCCATAGATGGTTTTTGGAATGGTACCTGTGCTTATATCAAACTCTGGTTTGATGCATCACCCCACCTCTCCTTCCCCCTTTATCAGGCATAAGAGTGTTTTCTGAATGTGAGACTCTGTTCTCTTGCCTAACTCAGTTCATGTGTAGCCGTGTTTACAGGATCTTCCTAAGTGATATCTTATGATAAGTTTCTTTTCCTGTGTGACTTCTTTCACTTAGAATCATCGTACCTGAATCCACTCATTTTGCAGCTACTGGTCTTAGGACATTGATTTCATGGCTGAGGGATATTCCATCGTACGTAAGTTCCACAATGTTTGGAACCATTTTTATATTTCCTGGGAGATTTCAGGTGTACCCAGGTTGAGGTTCTTGTAAGCAGTGCAGCCCTAAATTTGGGGGTGGCTCTGTCTTATGGATTTTCAGTTTTCCCAAGGTATATTCCCTAGACTGGAAGTGCCCTTGGCTCTGTAGCTCTGTTGTTTACTTGTTTTAGGGAACACAATGCACTCCTCCAGTGAGGCAGTTGGCAACTTACATCCCGCCCATCAGCATAACAAGGCTCCCTGTTCTCCAGGGCCTGTCTTTCCTTTCTGGTTTTTACACATTTTGTGGATGTCCCTTTTGACCGGTGGGAAGTGATACTTCTTTGTAGTGCAGATTTGCATTGCCCGCTTGCTTGCTTGGCCAAAAAGGGCGTATGCGTTTTCTCCTGAATATATTCAGGAGAAAACGCATACGCCCTTTTTGGCCAAGTGCATCATTGTCGAAGTTGTGCCCTTCTTCCTGTGCTTTACAGGCGATTCCAACGTACCTCTTGAAATCTGTTTCCTGCTATTCTGCCTCGCTTTCAAGTCCGCCTCGTTGCCTTCCCTCAACAGATTTTTGGACGATAGTTGGCCTTGATTACTCTGTCAGTTTGTGAATTGCTGTGCCCCTGAGCTCCATTTTTCAACTCGTTTTTAGTGAGCTGAACGCAAGTCCAAACTTTTGGTTCAGGACCTATACTGGTTCCCGGTGGGTGGCTGAGAGTTTGGTTAATTCTTCTTCCTGCCGGGAAATTAGAGTGACATGTGCCCATCCAAATGCCTAACAGCTACTCTCTCATTGGTTCTCCCTCTTCCCTTTCATCCTCTGCCAAATTGGAAACCTGTGCGAACCAGGAGCTTAAAGGGGCTGTCTCTCCAAGTTGGGAGATTGATAGGAAAGCAGTTGGAAAGTCAAACCGGAGCAACAGGAGAAGGGCTCTTCGTTGAGTTTTAGAAACCTTTCGTATTCACAGTGTGTCCATTCTCTAGGTTTCCCGTACATATTATAGCTGTAGTAATATTCCCTTCAACCTGGAGAGCTGGGACCCATGGAATGGGTGCCATGCATTATTGCTTTAAAGGGTCTGCATTTGCTCACCCAATCTCACCAATCCTCTCAGTCCCAAGTGTCCAGCCTTATGCCACATCCAGCTGTCACTGTAGATAGGGTCATTCCAGGTTGCATCAGAGACCCTGAAGGAATTGTAAAGAATTTCCCTGTTTCTTGTTCTGTTTTTGAAATTCCTTTTTAGAGTGGGTTTGAGCTGATTCTCGCTGCCATGTTTATGCCAGTCTAGACACACTTGATTCCCTTACGGAGACATATCAATACATAGGTTTTAAGATTCTTACTAGTCATATCTATTCCTCTGCGGGAAATATGGGGTTTTGAGTCCCTTTCACTGAGGAAGCTGTAGGTCTTGTCTATTCCATAGATGGTTTTTGGAATGGTACCTGTGCTTATATCAAACTCTGGTTTGATGCATCACCCCACCTCTCCTTCCCCCTTTATCAGGCATAAGAGTGTTTTCTGAATGTGAGACTCTGTTCTCTTGCCTAACTCAGTTCATGTGTAGCCATGTTTACAGGATCTTCCTAAGTGATATCTTATGATAAGTTTCTTTTCCTGTGTGACTTCTTTCACTTAGAATCATCGTACCTGAATCCACTCATTTTGCAGCTACTGGTCTTAGGACATTGATTTCATGGCTGAGGGATATTCCATCGTACGTAAGTTCCACAATGTTTGGAACCATTTTTATATTTCCTGGGAGATTTCAGGTGTACCCAGGTTGAGGTTCTTGTAAGCAGTGCAGCCCTAAATTTGGGGCTGGCACTGTCTTATGGATTTTCAGTTTTCCCAAGGTATATTCCCTAGACTGGAAGTGCCCTTGGCTCTGTAGCTCTGTTGTTTACTTGTTTTAGGGAACACAATGCACTCCTCCAGTGAGGCAGTTGGCAACTTACATCCCGCCCATCAGCATAACAAGGCTCCCTGTTCTACAGGGCCTGCCTTGCCTTTCTGGTTTTTACACATTTTGTGGATGTCCCTTGTGACCGGTGGGAAGTGATACTTCTTTGTAGTGCAGATTTGCATTGCCCGCTTGCTTGCTTGGCCAAAAAGGGCGTATGCGTTTTCTCCTGAATATATTCAGGAGAAAACGCATACGCCCTTTTTGGCCAAGTGCATCATTGTCGAAGTTGTGCCCCTCTTCCTGTGCTTTACAGGCGATTCCAACGTACCTCTTGAAATCTGTTTCCTGCTATTCTGCCTCGCTTTCAAGTCCGCATCGTTGCCTTCCCTCAACAGATTTTTGGACGATAGTTGGCCTTGATTACTCTGTCAGTTTGTGAATTGCTGTGCCCCTGAGCTCCATTTTTCAACTCGTTTTTAGTGAGCTGAACGCAAGTCCAAACTTTTGGTTCAGGACCTATACTGGTTCCCGGTGGGTGGCTGAGAGTTTGGTTAATTCTTCTTCCTGCCGGGAAATTAGAGTGACATGTGCCCATCCAAATGCCTAACAGCTACTCTCTCATTGGTTCTCCCTCTTCCCTTTCATCCTCTGCCAAATTGGCAACCTGTGCGAACCAGGAGCTTAAAGGGGCTGTCTCTCCAAGTTGGGAGATTGATAGGAAAGCAGTTGGAAAGTCAAACCGGAGCACCAGGAGAGGGACTCTTCGTTGAGATTTAGAAACCTTTCGTATTCACAGTGTGTCCATTCTCTAGGTTTCCCGTACACGTTATGGCTGTAGTAATATTCCCTTCAACCTGGAGAGTTGGGACCCATGGAATGGGTGCCATGCATTATTGCTTTAAAGGGTCTGCATTTGCTCACCCAATCTCACCAATACTCTCAGTCCCAAGTGTCCAGCCTTATGCCACATCCAGCTGTCATTGTAGATAGGGTCATTCCAGGTTGCATCAGAGACCCTGAAGGAATTGTAAAGAATTTCCCTGTTTCTTTGTTCTGTTTTTGAAATTCCTTTTTAGAGTGGGTTTGAGCTGATTCTCGCTGCCATGTTTATGCCAGTCTAGACACACTTGATTCCCTTACGGAGACATATCAATACATAGGTTTTAAGATTCTTACTAGTCAGATCTATTCCTCTGCGGGAAATATGGGGTTTTGAGTCCCTTTCACTGAGGAAGGTGTAGGTCTTGTCTATTCCATAGTTGGGTTTTGGAACGGTACCTGTGCTTATATCAAACTCGGGTTTGATGCATCACCCCACCTCTCCTTCCCCCTTAAGCAGGCATAAGGGTGTTTTCTAAATGTGAGACTCTGTTCTCTTGCCTAACTCAGTTCATGTGTAGCCATGTTTACAGGATCTTCCTAAGTGATATGTTATGATAAGTTTCTTTTCCTGTGTGACTTCTTTCACTTAGAATCATCGTACCTGAATCCACTCATTTTGCTGCTACTGGTCTTATGACATTGATTTCATGGCTGAGGGATATTCCATCGTACGTAAGTTCCACAATGTTTGGAACCATTTTTATATTTCCTGGGATATTTCAGGTGTACCCAGGTTGAGGTTCTTGTAAGCAGTGCAGCCCTCCATTTGGGGGTGGCACTGTCTTATGGATTTTCAGTTTTCCCAAGGTATATTCCCTAGACTGGAAATGCCCTTGGCTCTGTAGCTCTGTTGTTTAATTGTTTTAGGGAACACAATGCACTCCTACAGTGAGGCAGTTGGCAACTTATATCCCGCCCATCAGCATAACAAGACTCCCTGTTCTCCAGGGCCTGTCTTGCCTTTCTGGTTTTTACACATTTTGTGGATGTCCCTTTTGACCGGTGCGAAGTGATACTTCTTTGTAGTGCAGATTTGCATTGCCCGCTTGCTTGCTTGGCCAAAAAGGGCGAATGTGTTTTCTCCTGAATATATTCAGGAGAAAACGCATACGCCCTTTTTGGCCAAGTGCATCATTGTCGAAGTTGTGCCCCTCTTCCTGTGCTTTACAGGCGATTCCAATGTACCTCTTGAAATCTGTTTCCTGCTATTCTGCCTCGCTTTCAAGCCCGCCTCGTTGCCTTCCCTCAACAGATTTTTGGACGATAGTTGGCCTTGATTACTCTGTCAGTTTGTGAATTGCTGTGCCCCTGAGCTCCATTTTTCAACACGTTTTTGTGAGCTGAACCCAAGTCCAAACTTTTGGTTCAGGACGTATACTGGTTCCCAGTGGGTGGCTGAGACTTTGGTTAATTCTTCTTCCTGCTGGGAAATTAGAGTGACATGTGCCCATCCAAATGCCTAGCAGCTACTCTCTCACTGGTTCTCCCTCTTCCCTTTCATCCTCTGCCAATTTGGCAACCTGTGCGAACCAGGAGCTTAAAGGGGCTGTCTCTCCAAGTTGGGAGATTGATAGGAAAGCAGTTGGAAAGTCAAACCGGAGCACCAGGAGAGGGACCCTTCGTTGAGTTTTAGAAACCTTTCGTATTCAGAGTGTGTCCATTCTCTAGGTTTCCCGTACACGTTATAGCTGTAGTAGTATTCCCTTCAACCTGTAAAGCTGGGACCCATGGAATGGGTGCCATGCATTATTGCTTTAAAGGGTCTGCATTTGCTCACCCAATCTCACCAATACTCTCAGTCCCAAGTGTCCAGCCTTATGCCACATCCAGCTGTCATTGTAGATAGGGTCATTCCAGGTTGCATCAGAGACCCTGAAGGAATTGTAAAGAATTTCCCTGTTTCTTTGTTCTGTTTTTGAAATTCCTTTTTAGAGTGGGTTTGAGCTGATTCTCGCTGCCATGTTTATGCCAGTCTAGACACACTTGATTCCCTTAGGGAGACATATCAATACATAGGTTTTAAGATTCTTACTAGTCAGATCTATTCCTCTGCGGGAAATATGGGGTTTTGAGTCCCTTTCACTGAGGAAGGTGTAGGTCTTGTCTATTCCATAGTTGGGTTTTGGAACGGTACCTGTGCTTATATCAAACTCGGGTTTGATGCATCACCCCACCTCTCCTTCCCCCTTAAGCAGGCATAAGAGTGTTTTCTAAATGTGAGACTCTGTTCTCTTGCCTAACTCAGTTCATGTGTAGCCATGTTTACAGGATCTTCCTAAGTGATATGTTATGATAAGTTTCTTTTCCTGTGTGACTTCTTTCACTTAGAATCATCGTACCTGAATCCACTCATTTTGCTGCTACTGGTCTTATGACATTGATTTCATGGCTGAGGGATATTCCATCGTACGTAAGTTCCACAATGTTTGGAACCATTTTTATATTTCCTGGGATATTTCAGGTGTACCCAGGTTGAGGTTCTTATAAGCAGTGCAGCCCTCAATTTGGGGCTGGCACTGTCTTATGGATTTTCAGTTTTCCCAAGGTATATTCCCTAGACTGGAAGTGCCCTTGGCTCTGTAGCTCTGTTGTTTACTTGTTTTAGGGAACACAATGCACTCCTCCAGTGAGGCAGTTGGCAACTTACATCCCGCCCATCAGTATAACAAGACTCCCTGTTCTCCAGGGCCTGTCTTGCCTTTCTGGTTTTTACACATTTTGTGGATGTCCCTTTTGACCGGTGGGAAGTGATACTTCTTTGTAGTGCAGATTTGCATTGCCCGCTTGCTTGCTTGGCCAAAAAGGGCGTATGTGTTTTCTCCTGAATATATTCAGGAGAAAACGCATACGCTCTTTTTGGCCAAGTGCATCATTGTCGAAGTTGTGCCCCTCTTCCTGTGCTTTACAGGCGATTCCAACGTACCTCTTGAAATCTGTTTCCTGCTATTTTGCCTCGCTTTCAAGTCCGCCTCGTTGCCTTCCCTCAACAGATTTTTGGACGAGAGTTGGCCTTGATTACTCTGCCAGTTTGTGAATTGCTGTGCCCCTGAGCTCCATTTTTCAACTCGTTTTTTGTGAGCTGAACCCAAGTCCAAACTTTTGGTTCAGGACGTATACTGGTTCCCAGTGGGTGGCTGAGACTTTGGTTAATTCTTCTTCCTGCTGGGAAATTAGAGTGACATGTGCCCATCCAAATGCCTAGCAGCTACTCTCTCATTGGTTCTCCCTCTTCCCTTTCATCCTCTGCCAAATTGGCAACCTGTGCGAACCAGGAGCTTAAAGGGGCTGTCTCTCCAAGTTGGGAGATTGATAGGAAAGCAGTTGGAAAGTCAAACCGGAGCACCAGGAGAGGGACACTTCGTTGAGTTTTAGAAATCTTTCGTATTCACAGTGTGTCCATTCTCTAGGTTTCCCGTACACGTTATAGCTGTAGTAGTATTCCCTTCAACCTGTAAAGCTGGGACCCATGGAATGGGTGCCATGCATTATTGCTTTAAAGGGTCTGCATTTGCTCACCCAATCTCACCAATACTCTCAGTCCCAAGTGTCCAGCCTTATGCCACATCCAGCTGTCATTGTAGATAGGGTCATTCCAGGTTGCATCAGAGACCCTGAAGGAATTGTAAAGAATTTCCCTGTTTCTTTGTTCTGTTTTTGAAATTCCTTTTTAGAGTGGGTTTGAGCTGATTCTCGCTGCCATGTTTATGGCAGTCTAGACACACTTGATTCCCTTACGGAGACATATCAATACATAGGTTTTAAGATTCTTACTAGTCAGATCTATTCCTCTGCGGGAAATATGGGGTTTTGAGTCCCTTTCACTGAGGAAGGTGTAGGTCTTGTCTATTCCATAGTTGGTTTTTGGAACGGTACCTGTGCTTATATCAAACTCTGGTTTGATGCATCACCCCCCCTCTCCTTCCCCCTTAAGCAGGCATAAGAGTGTTTTCTGAATGTGAGACTCTGTTCTCTTGCCTAACTCAGTTCATGTGTAGCCATGTTTACAGGATCTTCCTAAGTGATATCTTATGATAAGTTTATTTTCCTGTGTGACTTCTTTCAGTTAGAATCATTGTACCTGAATCCACTCATTTTGCTGCTACTGGTCTTAGGACATTGATTTCATGGCTGAGGGATATTCCATCGTACGTAATTTCCACAATGTTTGGAACCATTTTTATATTTCCTGGGATATTACAGGTGTACCCAGGTTGAGGTTCCTGTAAGCAGTGCAGCCCTCAATTTGGGGCTGGCTCTGTCTTATGGATTTTCAGTTTTCCCAAGGTATATTCCCTAGACTGGAAGTGCCCTTGGCTCTGTAGCTCTGTTGTTTACTTGTTTTAGGGAACACAATGCACTCCTCCAGTGAGGCAGTTGGCAACTTACATCCCGCCCATCAGCATAACAAGGCTCCCTGTTCTCCAGGGCCTGCCTTGCCTTTCTGGTTTTTACACATTTTGTGGATGTCCCTTTTGACCGGTGGGAAGTGATACTTCTTTGTAGTGCAGATTTGCATTGCCCGCTTGCTTGCTTGGCCAAAAAGGGCGTATGCGTTTTCTCCTGAATATATTCAGGAGAAAACACATATGCCCTTTTTGGCCAAGTGCATCATTGTCGAAGTTGTGCCCCTCTTCCTGTGCTTTACAGGCGATTCCAACGTACCTCTTGAAATCTGTTTCCTGCTATTCTGCCTCGCTTTCAAGTCCGCCTCGTTGCCTTCCCTCAACAGATTTTTGGACGATAGTTGGCCTTGATTACTTTGCCAGTTTGTGAATTGCTGTGCCCCTGAGCTCCATTTTTCAACTCGTTTTTTGTGAGCTGAACGCAAGTCCAAACTTTTGGTTCAGGACCTATACTGGTTCCTGGTGGGTGGCTGAGACTTTGGTTAATTCTTCTTCCTGCCAGGAAATTAGAGTGACATGTGCCCTACCAAATGCCTAACAGCTACTCTCTCATTGGTTCTCCCTCTTCCCTTTCATCCTCTGCCAAATTGGCAACCTGTGCGAACCAGGAGCTTAAAGGGGCTGTCTCTCCAAGTTGGGAGATTGATAGGAAAGCAGTTGGAAAGTCAAACCGGAGCACCAGGAGAGGGACTCTTCGTTGAGTTTTATAAACCTTTCGTATTCACAGTGTGTCCATTCTCTAGGTTTCCCGTACATGTTATAGCTGTAGTAATATTCCCTTCAACCTGGAGAGCTGGGACCCATGGAATGGGTGCCATGCATTATTGCTTTAAAGGGTCTGCATTTGCTCACCCAATCTCACCAATCCTCTCAGTCGCAAGTGTCCAGCCTTATGCCACATCCAGCTGTCATTGTAGATAGGGTCATTCCAGGTTGCATCAGAGACCCTGAAGGAATTGTAAAGAATTTCCCTGTTTCTTTGTTTTGTTTTTGAAATTCCTTTTTAGAGTGGGTTTGAGCTGATTCTCGCTGCCATGTTTATGCCAGTCTAGACACACTTGATTCCCTTACGGAGACATATCAATACATAGGTTTTAAGATTCTTACTAGTCAGATCTATTCCTCTGCGGGAAATATGGGGTTTTGAGTCCCTTTCACTGAGGAAGGTGTAGGTCTTGTCTATTCCATAGTTGGTTTTTGGAACGGTACCTGTGCTTATATCAAACTCTGGTTTGATGCATCACCCCCCCTCTCCTTCCCCCTTAAGCAGGCATAGGAGGGTTTTCTAAATGTGAGACTCTGTTCTCTTGCCTAACTCAGTTCATGTGTAGCCATGTTTACAGGATCTTCCTAAGTGATATCTTATGATAAGTTTCTTTTCCTGTGTGACTTCTTTCACTTAGAATCATCGTACCTGAATCCACTCATTTTGCTGCTACTGGTCTTAGGACATTGATTTCATGGCTGAGGGATATTCCATCGTACGTAAGTTCCACATTGTTTGGAACCATTTTTATATTTCCTGGGATATTTCAGGTGTACCCAGGTTGAGGTTCCTGTAAGCAGTGCAGCCCTCAATTTGGGGGTGGCTCTGTCTTATGGATTTTCAGTTTTCCCAATGTATATTCCGTAGACTGGAGATGACCTTGGCTCTGTAGCTCTGTTGTTTACTTGTTTTAGGGAACACAATGCACTCCTCCAGTGAGGCAGTTGGCAACTTACATCCCGCCCATCAGCATAACAAGGCTCCCTGTTCTCCAGGGCCTGCCTTGCCTTTCTGGTTTTTACACATTTTGTGGATGTCCCTTTTGACCTGTGGGAAGTGATACTTCTTTGTAGTGCAGATTTGCATTGCCCGCTTGCTTGCTTGGCCAAAAAGGGCGTATGCGTTTTCTCCTGAATATATTCAGGAGAAAACGCATACGCCCTTTTTGGCCAAGTGCATCATTGTCGAAGTTGTGCCCCTCTTCCTGTGCTTTACAGGCGATTCCAACGTACCTCTTGAAATCTGTTTCCTGCTATTCTGCCTCGCTTTCAAGTCTGCCTCGTTGCCTTCCCTCAACAGATTTTTGAACGATAGTTGGCCTTGATTACTCTGCCAGTTTGTGAATTGCTGTGCCCCTGAGCTCCATTTTTCAACTCGTTTTTTGTGAGCTGAACGCAAGTCCAAACTTTTGGTTCAGGACCTATACTGGTTCCCGGTGGGTGGCTGAGACTTTGGTTAATTCTTCTTCCTGCCAGGAAATTAGAGTGACATGTGCCCATCCAAATGCCTAACAGCTACTCTCTCATTGATTCTCCCTCTTCCCTTTCATCCTCTGCCAAATTGGCAACCTGTGCGAACCAGGAGCTTAAAGGGGCTGTCTCTCCAAGTTGGGAGATTGATAGGAAAGGAGTTGGAAAGTCAAACCGGAGCACCAGGAGAGGGACTCTTCGTTGAGTTTTAGAAACCTTTCGTATTCACAGTGTGTCCATTCTCTAGGTTTCCCGTACATGTTCTAGCTGTAGTAATATTCCCTTCAACCTGGAGAGCTGGGACCCATGGAATGGGTGCCATGCATTATTGCTTTAAAGGGTCTGCATTTGCTCACCCAATCTCACCAATCCTCTCAGTCCCAAGTGTCCAGCCTTATGCCACATCCAGCTGTCATTGTAGATAGGGTCATTCCAGGTTGCATCAGAGACCCTGAAGGAATTGTAAAGAATTTCCCTGTTTCTTTGTTCTGTTTTTGAAATTCCTTTTTAGAGTGGGTTTGAGCTGATTCTCGCTGCCATGTTTATGCCAGTCTAGACACACTTGATTCCCTTACGGAGACATATCAATACATAGGTTTTAAGATTCTTACTAGTCAGATCTATTCCTCTGCGGGAAATATGGGGTTTTGAGTCCCTTTCACTGAGGAAGGTGTAGGTCTTGTCTATTCCATAGTTGGTTTTTGGAACGGTACCTGTGCTTATATCAAACTCTGGTTTGATGCATCACCCCTCCTCTCCTTCCCCTTTAAGCAGGCATAAGAGTGTTTTCTGAATGTGAGACTCTGTTCTCTTGCCTAACTCAGTTCATGTGTAGCCATGTTTACAGGATCTTCCTAAGTGATATCTTATGATAAGTTTCTTTTCCTGTGTGACTTCTTTCACTTAGAATCATCGTACCTGAATCCACTCATTTTGCTGCTACTGGTCTTAGGACATTGATTTCATGGCTGAGGGATATTCCATCGTACGTAAGTTCCACAATGTTTGGAACCATTTTTATATTTCCTGGGATATTTCAGATGTACCCAGGTTGAGGTTCCTGTAAGCAGTGCAGCCCTCAATTTGGGGGTGGCTCTGTCTTATGGATTTTCAGTTTTCCCAAGGTATATTCCCTAGACTGGACGTGCCCTTGGCTCTGTAGCTCTGTTGTTTACTTGTTTTAGGGAACACAATGCACTCCTCCAGTGAGGCAGTTGGCAACTTACATCCCGCCCATCAGCATAACAAGGCTCCCTGTTCTCCAGGGCCTGTCTTGCCTTTCTGGTTTTTACACATTTTGTGGATGTCCCTTTTGACCGGTGGGAAGTGATACTTCTTTGTACTGCAGATTTGCATTGCCCGCTTGCTTGCTTGGCCAAAAAGGGCGTATGCGTTTTCTCCTGAATATAATCAGGAGAAAACGCATACGCCCTTTTTGGCCAAGTGCATCATTGTCGAAGTTGTGCCCCTCTTCCTGTGCTTTACAGGCGATTCCAACGTACCTCTTGAAATCTGTTTCCTGCTATTCTGCCTCGCTTTCAAGTCCGCCTCGTTGCCTTCCCTCAACAGATTTTTGGACGATAGTTGGCCTTGATTACTCTGCCAGTTTGTGAATTGCTGTGCCCCTGAGCTCCATTTTTCAACTCGTTTTTTGTGAGCTGAACGCAAGTCCAAACTTTTGGTTCAGGACCTATACTGGTTCCCGGTGGGTGGCTGAGACTTTGGTTAATTCTTCTTCCTGCCGGGAAATTAGAGTGACATGTGCCCGTCCAAATGCCTAACAGCTACTCTCTCATTGGTTCTCCCTCTTCCCTTTCATCCTCTGCCAAATTGGCAACCTGTGCGAACCAGGAGCTTAAAGGGGCTGTCTCTCCAAGTTGGGAGATTGATAGGAAAGCAGTTGGAAAGTCAAACCGAGCACCAGGAGAGGGACACTTCGTTGAGTTTTATAAACGTTTCGTATTCACAGTGTGTCCATTCTCTAGGTTTCCCGTACATGTTATAGCTGTAGTAATATTCCCTTCAACCTGGAGAGCTGGGACCCATGGAATGGGTGCCATGCATTATTGCTTTAAAGGGTCTGCATTTGCTCACCCAATCTCACCAATCCTCTCAGTCCCAAGTGTCCAGCCTTATGCCACATCCAGCTGTCATTGTAGATAGGGTCATTCCAGGTTGCATCAGAGACCCTGAAGGAATTGTAAAGAATTTCCCTGTTTCTTTGTTCTGTTTTTGAAATTCCTTTTTAGAGTGGGTTTGAGCTGATTCTCGCTGCCATGTTTATGCCAGTCTAGACACACTTGATTCCCTTACGGAGACATATCAATACATAGGTTTTAAGATTCTTACTAGTCAGATCTATTCCTCTGCGGGAAATATGGGGTTTTGAGTCCCTTTCACTGAGGAAGGTGTAGGTCTTGTCTATTCCATAGTTGGTTTTTGGAACGGTACCTGTGCTTATATCAAACTCTGGTTTGATGCATCACCCACCCTCTCCTTCCCCCTTAAGCAGGCATAAGAGTGTTTTCTGAATGTGAGACTCTGTTCTCTTGCCTAACTCAGTTCATGTGTAGCCATGTTTACAGGATCTTCCTAAGTGATATCTTATGATAAGTTTCTTTTCCTGTGTGACTTCTTTCACTTAGAATCATCGTACCTGAATCCACTCATTTTGCTGCTACTGGTCTTAGGACATTGATTTCATGGCTGAGGGATATTCCATCGTACGTAATTTCCACAATGTTTGGAACCATTTTTATATTTCCTGGGATATTTCAGGTGTACCCAGGTTGAGGTTCCTGTAAGCAGTGCAGCCCTCAATTTGGGGGTGGCTCTGTCTTATGGATTTTCAGTTTTCCCAAGGTATATTCCCTAGACTGGAAGTGCCCTTGGCTCTGTAGCTCTGTTGTTTACTTGTTTTAGGGAACACAATGCACTCCTCCAGTGAGGCAGTTGGCAACTTACATCCCGCCCATCAGCATAACAAGGCTCCCTGTTCTCCAGGGCCTGCCTTGCCTTTCTGGTTTTTACACATTTTCTGGATGTCCCTTTTGACCGGTGGGAAGTGATACTTCTTTGTAGTGCAGATTTGCATTGCCCGCTTGCTTGCTTGGCCAAAAAGGGCGTATGCGTTTTCTCCTGAATATATTCAGGAGAAAACGCATACGCCCTTTTTGGCCAAGTGCATCATTGTCGAAGTTGTGCCCCTCTTCCTGTGCTTTACAGGCGATTCCAACGTACCTCTTGAAATCTGTTTCCTGCTATTCTGCCTCGCTTTCAAGTGCGCCTCGTTGCCTTCCCTCAGCAGATTTTTGGACGATAGTTGGCCTTGATTACTCTGCCAGTTTGTGAATTGCTGTGCCCCTGAGCTCCATTTTTCAACTCGTTTTTTGTGAGCTGAACGCAACTCCAAACTTTTGGTTCAGGACCTATACTGGTTCCCGGTGGGTGGCTGAGACTTTGGTTAATTCTTCTTCCTGCCGGGAAATTAGAGTGACATGTGCCCATCCAAATGCCTAACAGCTACTCTCTCATTGGTTCTCCCTCTTCCCTTTCATCCTCTGCCAAATTGGCAACCTGTGCGAACCAGGAGCTTAAAGGGGCTGTCTCTCCAAGTTGGGAGATTGATAGGAAAGCAGTTGGAAAGTCAAACCGGAGCACCAGGAGAGGGACTCTTCGTTGAGATTTAGAAACCTTTCGTATTCACAGTGTGTCCATTCTCTAGGTTTCCCGTACACGTTATAGCTGTAGTAATATTCCCTTCAACCTGGAGAGCTGGGACCCATGGAATGGGTGCCATGCATTATTGCTTTAAAGGGTCTGCATTTGCTCACCCAATCTCACCAATCCTCTCAGTCCCAAGTGTCCAGCCTTATGCCACATCCAGCTGTCATTGTAGATAGGGTCATTCCAGGTTGCATCAGAGACCCTGAAGGAATTGTAAAGAATTTCCCTGTTTCTTTGTTCTGTTTTTGAAATTCCTTTTTAGAGTGGGTTTGAGCTGATTCTCGCTGCCATGTTTATGCCAGTCTAGACACACTTGATTCCCTTACGGAGACATATCAATACATAGGTTTTAAGATTCTTACTAGTCAGATCTATTCCTCTGCGGGAAATATGGGGTTTTGAGTCCCTTTCACTGAGGAAGGTGTAGGTCTTGTCTATTCCATAGTTGGTTTTTGGAACGGTACCTGTGCTTATATCAAACTCTGGTTTGATGCATCACCCCACCTCTCCTTCCCCCTTAAGCAGGCATAGGAGGGTTTTCTAAATGTGAGACTCTGTTCTCTTGCCTAACTCAGTTCATGTGTAGCCATGTTTACAGGATCTTCCTAAGTGATATCTTATGATAAGTTTCTTTTCCTGTGTGACTTCTTTCACTTAGAATCATCGTACCTGAATCCACTCATTTTGCTGCTACTGGTCTTAGGACATTGATTTCATGGCTGAGGGATATTCCATCGTACGTAAGTTCCACAATGTTTGGAACCATTTTTATAGTTCCTGGGATATTTCAGATGTACCCAGGTTGAGGTTCCTGTAATCAGTGCAGCCCTCAATTTGGGGGTGGCTCTGTCTTATGGATTTTCAGTTTTCCCAAGGTATATTCCCTAGACTGGACGTGCCCTTGGCTCTGTAGCTCTGTTGTTTACTTGTTTTAGGGAACACAATGCACTCCTCCAGTGAGGCAGTTGGCAACTTACATCCCGCCCATCAGCATAACAAGGCTCCCTGTTCTCCAGGGCCTGCCTTGCCTTTCTGGTTTTTACACATTTTGTGGATGTACCTTTTGACCGGTGGGAAGTGATACTTCTTTGTAGTGCAGATTTGCATTGCCCGCTTGCTTGCTTGGCCAAAAAGGGCGTATGCGTTTTCTCCTGAATATATTCAGGAGAAAACGCATACGCCCTTTTTGGCCAAGTGCATCATTGTCGAAGTTGTGCCCCTCTTCCTGTGCTTTACAGGCGATTCCAACGTACCTCTTGAAATCTGTTTCCTGCTATTCTGCCTCGCTTTCAAGTCTGCCTCGTTGCCTTCCCTCAACAGATTTTTGGACGATAGTTGGCCTTGATTACTCTGCCAGTTTGTGAATTGCTGTGCCCCTGAGCTCCATTTTTCAACTCGTTTTTTGTGAGCTGAACGCAAGTCCAAACTTTTGGTTCAGGACCTATACTGGTTCCCGGTGGGTGGCTGAGACTTTGGTTAATTCTTCTTCCTGCCAGGAAATTAGAGTGACATGTGCCCAACCAAATGCCTAACAGCTACTCTCTCATTGGTTCTCCCCCTTCCCTTTCATCCTCTGCCAAATTGGCAACCTGTGCGAACCAGGAGCTTAAAGGGGCTGTCTCTCCAAGATGGGAGATTGATAGGAAAGGAGTTGGAAAGTCAAACCGGAGCACCAGGAGAGGGACTCTTCGTTGAGTTTTAGAAACCTTTCGTATTCACAGTGTGTCCATTCTCTAGGTTTCCCGTACATGTTATAGCTGTAGTAATATTCCCTTCAACCTGGAGAGCTGGGACCCATGGAATGGGTGCCATGCATTATTGCTTTAAAGGGTCTGCATTTGCTCACCCAATCTCACCAATCCTCTCAGTCCCAAGTGTCCAGCCTTATGCCACATCCAGCTGTCATTGTAGATAGGGTCATTCCAGGTTGCATCAGAGACCCTGAAGGAATTGTAAAGAATTTCCCTGTTTCTTTGTTCTGTTTTTGAAATTCCTTTTTAGAGTGGGTTTGAGCTGATTCTCGCTGCCATGTTTATGCCAGTCTAGACACACTTGATTCCCTTACGGAGACATATCAATACATAGGTTTTAAGATTCTTACTAGTCAGATCTATTCCTCTGCGGGAAATATGGGGTTTTGAGTCCCTTTCACTGAGGAAGGTGTAGGTCTTGTCTATTCCATAGTTGGTTTTTGGAACGGTACCTGTGCTTATATCAAACTCTGGTTTGATGCATCACCCCTCCTCTCCTTCCCCTTTAAGCAGGCATAAGAGTGTTTTCTGAATGTGAGACTCTGTTCTCTTGCCTAACTCAGTTCATGTGTAGCCATGTTTACAGGATCTTCCTAAGTGATATCTTATGATAAGTTTCTTTTCCTGTGTGACTTCTTTCACTTAGAATCATCGTACCTGAATCCACTCATTTTGCTGCTACTGGTCTTAGGACATTGATTTCATGGCTGAGGGATATTCCATCGTACGTAAGTTCCACAATGTTTGGAACCATTTTTATAGTTCCTGGGATATTTCAGATGTACCCAGGTTGAGGTTCCTGTAATCAGTGCAGCCCTCAATTTGGGGGTGGCTCTGTCTTATGGATTTTCAGTTTTCCCAAGGTATATTCCCTAGACTGGACGTGCCCTTGGCTCTGTAGCTCTGTTGTTTACTTGTTTTAGGGAACACAATGCACTCCTCCAGTGAGGCAGTTGGCAACTTACATCCCGCCCATCAGCATAACAAGGCTCCCTGTTCTCCAGGGCCTGCCTTGCCTTTCTGGTTTTTACACATTTTGTGGATGTCCCTTTTGACCGGTGGGAAGTGATACTTCTTTGTAGTGCAGATTTGCATTGCCCGCTTGCTTGCTTGGCCAAAAAGGGCGTATGAGTTTTCTCCTGAATATATTCAGGAGAAAACGCATACGCCCTTTTTGGCCAAGTGCATCATTGTCGAAGTTGTGCCCCTCTTCCTGTGCTTTACAGGCAATTCCAACGTACCTCTTGAAATCTGTTTCCTGCTATTCTGCCTCGCTTTGAAGTCCGCCTCGTTGCCTTCCCTCAACAGATTTTTGGATGATAGTTGGCCTTGATTACTCTGCCAGTTTGTGAATTGCTGTGACCCTGAGCTCCATTTTTCAACTCGTTTTTTGTGAGCTGAACGCAAGTCCAAACTTTTGGTTCAGGACCTATACTGGTTCCCGGTGGGTGGCTGAGACTTTGGTTAATTCTTCTTCCTGCCAGGAAATTAGAGTGACATGTGCCCAACCAAATGCCTAACAGCTACTCTCTCATTGATTCTCCCCCTTCCCTTTCATCCTCTGCCAAATTGGCAACCTGTGCGAACCAGGAGCTTAAAGGGGCTGTCTCTCCAAGTTGGGAGATTGATAGGAAAGCAGTTGGAAAGTCAAACCGGAGCACCAGGAGAGGGACTCTTCGTTGAGTTTTAGAAACCTTTCGTATTCACAGTGTGTCCATTCTCTAGGTTTCCCGTACATGTTATAGCTGTAGTAATATTCCCTTCAACCTGGAGAGCTGGGACCCATGGAATGGGTGCCATGCATTATTGCTTTAAAGGGTCTGCATTTGCTCACCCAATCTCACCAATCCTCTCAGTCCCAAGTGTCCAGCCTTATGCCACATCCAGCTGTCATTGTAGATAGGGTCATTCCAGGTTGCATCAGAGACCCTGAAGGAATTGTAAAGAATTTCCCTGTTTCTTTGTTTTGTTTTTGAAATTCCTTTTTAGAGTGGGTTTGAGCTGATTCTCGCTGCCATGTTTATGCCAGTCTAGACACACTTGATTCCCTTACGGAGACATATCAATACATAGGTTTTAAGATTCTTACTAGTCAGATCTATTCCTCTGCGGGAAATATGGGGTTTTGAGTCCCTTTCACTGAGGAAGGTGTAGGTCTTGTCTATTCCATAGTTGGTTTTTGGAACGGTACCTGTGCTTATATCAAACTCTGGTTTGATGCATCACCCACCCTCTCCTTCCCCCTTAAGCAGGCATAAGAGTGTTTTCTGTATGTGAGAATCTGTTCTCTTGCCTAACTCAGTTCATGTGTAGCCATGTTTACAGGATCTTCCTAAGTGATATCTTATGATAAGTTTCTTTTCCTGTGTGACTTCTTTCACTTAGAATCATCGTACCTGAATCCACTCATTTTGCTGCTACTGGTCTTAGGACATTGATTTCATGGCTGAGGGATATTCCATCGTACGTAAGTTCCACAATGTTTGGAACCATTTTTATATTTCCTGGGATATTTCAGGTGTACCCAGGTTGAGGTTCCTGTAAGCAGTGCAGCCCTCAATTTGGGGCTGGCTCTGTCTTATGGATTTTCAGTTTTCCCAAGGTATATTCCCTAGACTGGAAGTGCCCTTGGCTCTGTAGCTCTGTTGTTTACTTGTTTTAGGGAACACAATGCACTCCTCCAGTGAGGCAGTTGGCAACTTACATCCCGCCCATCAGCATAACAAGGCTCCCTGTTCTCCAGGGCCTGTCTTGCCTTTCTGGTTTTTACACATTTTGTGGATGTCCCTTTTGACCGCTGGGAAGTGATACTTCTTTGTAGTGCAGATTTGCATTGCCCGCTTGCTTGCTTGGCCAAAAAGAGCGTATGCGTTTTCTCCTGAATATATTCAGGAGAAAACGCATACGCTCTTTTTGGCCAAGTGCATCATTGTCGAAGTTGTGCCCCTCTTCCTGTGCTTTACAGGCGATTCCAATGTACCTCTTGAAATCTGTTTCCTGCTCTTCTGCCTCGCTTTCAAGTCCGCCTCGTTGCCTTCCCTCAGCAGATTTTTGGACGATAGTTGGCCTTGATTACTCTGCCAGTTTGTGAATTGCTGTGCCCCTGAGCTCCATTTTTCAACTCGTTTTTTGTGAGCTGAACGCAAGTCCAAACTTTTGGATCAGGACCTATACTGGTTCCCGGTGGGTGGCTGAGACTTTGGTTAATTCTTCTTCCTGCCAGGAAATTAGAGTGACATGTGCCCATCCAAATGCCTAACAGCTACTCGCTCATTGGTTCTCCCTCTTCCCTTTCATCCTCTGCCAAATTGGCAACATGTGCGAACCAGGAGCTTAAAGGGGCTGTCTCTCCAAGTTGGGAGATTGATAGGAAAGCAGTTGGAAAGTCAAACCGGAGCACCAGGAGAGGGACTCTTCGTTGAGTTTTAGAAACCTTTCGTATTCACAGTGTGTCCATTCTCTAGGTTTCCCGTACACGTTATAGCTGTAGTAATATTCCCTTCAACCTGGAGAGCTGGGACCCATGGAATGGGTGCCATGCATTATTGCTTTAAAGGGTCTGCATTTGCTCACCCAATCTCACCAATCCTCTCAGTCCCAAGTGTCCAGCCTTATGCCACATCCAGCTGTCATTGTAGATAGGGTCATTCCAGGTTGCATCAGAGACCCTGAAGGAATTGTAAAGAATTTCCCTGTTTCTTTGTTCTGTTTTTGAAATTCCTTTTTAGAGTGGGTTTGAGCTGATTCTCGCTGCCATGTTTATGCCAGTCTAGACACACTTGATTCCCTTACGGAGACATATCAATACATAGGTTTTAAGATTCTTACTAGTCAGATCTATTCCTCTGCGGGAAATATGGGGTTTTGAGTCCCTTTCACTGAGGAAGGTGTAGGTCTTGTCTATTCCATAGTTGGTTTTTGGAACAGTACCTGTGCTTATATCAAACTCTGGTTTGATGCATCACCCCCCGTCTCCTTCCCCCTTAAGCAGGCATAGGAGGGTTTTCTAAATGTGAGACTCTGTTCTCTTGCCTAACTCAGTTCATGTGTAGCCATGTTTACAGGATCTTCCTAAGTGATATCTTATGATAAGTTTCTTTTCCTGTGTGACTTCTTTCACTTAGAATCATCGTACCTGAATCCACTCATTTTGCTGCTACTGGTCTTAGGACATTGATTTCATGCCTGAGGGATATTCCATCGTACGTAAGTTCCACATTGTTTGGAACCATTTTTATATTTCCTGGGATATTTCAGGTGTACCCAGGTTGAGGTTCCTGTAAGCAGTGCAGCCCTCAATTTGGGGGTGGCTCTGTCTTATGGATTTTCAGTTTTCCCAATGTATATTCCATAGACTGGAGGTGACCTTGGCTCTGTAGCTCTGTTGTTTACTTGTTTTAGGGAACACAATGCACTCCTCCAGTGAGGCAGTTGGCAACTTACATCCCGCCCATCAGCATAACAAGGCTCCCTGTTCTCCAGGGCCTGCCTTGCCTTTCTGGTTTTTACACATTTTGTGGATGTCCCTTTTGACCTGTGGGAAGTGATACTTCTTTGTAGTGCAGATTTGCATTGCCCGCTTGCTTGCTTGGCCAAAAAGGGCGTATGCGTTTTCTCCTGAATATATTCAGGAGAAAACGCATACGCCCTTTTTGGCCAAGTGCATCATTGTCGAAGTTGTGCCCCTCTTCCTGTGCTTTACAGGCGATTCCAACGTACCTCTTGAAATCTGTTTCCTGCTATTCTGCCTCGCTTTCAAGTCCGCCTCGTTGCCTTCCCTCAACAGATTTTTGAAGGATAGTTGGCCTTGATTACTCTGCCAGTTTGTGAATTGCTGTGCCCCTGAGCTCCATTTTTCAACTCGTTTTTTGTGAGCTGAACGCAAGTCCAAACTTTTGGTTCAGGACCTATACTGGTTCCCGGTGGGTGGCTGAGACTTTGGTTAATTCTTATTCCTGCCAGGAAATTAGAGTGACATGTGCCCAACCAAATGCCTAACAGCTACTCTCTCATTGATTCTCCCTCTTCCCTTTCATCCTCTGCCAAATTGGCAACCTGTGCGAACCAGGAGCTTAAAGGGGCTGTCTCTCCAAGTTGGGAGATTGATAGGAAAGCAGTTGGAAAGTCAAACCGGAGCACCAGGAGAGGGACTCTTCGTTGAGTTTTAGAAACCTTTCGTATTCACAGTGTGTCCATTCTCTAGGTTTCCCGTACATGTTATAGCTGTAGTAATATTCCCTTCAACCTGGAGAGCTGGGACCCATGGAATGGGTGCCATGCATTATTGCTTTAAAGGGTCTGCATTTGCTCACCCAATCTCACCAATCCTCTCAGTCCCAAGTGTCCAGCCTTATGCCACATCCAGCTGTCATTGTAGATAGGGTCATTCCAGGTTGCATCAGAGACCCTGAAGGAATTGTAAAGAATTTCCCTGTTTCTTTGTTCTGTTTTTGAAATTCCTTTTTAGAGTGGGTTTGAGCTGATTCTCGCTGCCATGTTTATGCCAGTCTAGACACACTTGATTCCCTTACGGAGACATATCAATACATAGGTTTTAAGATTCTTACTAGTCAGATCTATTCCTCTGCGGGAAATATGGGGTTTTGAGTCCCTTTCACTGAGGAAGGTGTAGGTCTTGTCTATTCCATAGTTGGTTTTTGGAACGGTACCTGTGCTTATATCAAACTCTGGTTTGATGCATCACCCCTCCTCTCCTTCCCCTTTAAGCAGGCATAAGAGTGTTTTCTGAATGTGAGACTCTGTTCTCTTGCCTAACTCAGTTCATGTGTAGCCATGTTTACAGGATCTTCCTAAGTGATATCTTAAGATAAGTTTCTTTTCCTGTGTGACTTCTTTCACTTAGAATCATCGTACCTGAATCCACTCATTTTGCTGCTACTGGTCTTAGGACATTGATTTCATGGCTGAGGGATATTCCATCGTACGTAAGTTCCACAATGTTTGGAACCATTTTTATATTTCCTGGGATATTTCAGGTGTACCCAGGTTGAGGTTCCTGTAAGCAGTGCAGCCCTCAATTTGGGGCTGGCTCTGTCTTATGGATTTTCAGTTTTCCCAAGGTATATTCCCTAGACTGGAAGTGCCCTTGGCTCTGTAGCTCTGTTGTTTACTTGTTTTAGGGAACACAATGCACTCCTCCAGTGAGGCAGTTGGCAACTTACATCCCGCCCATCAGCATAACAAGGCTCCCTGTTCTCCAGGGCCTGTCTTGCCTTTCTGGTTTTTACACATTTTGTGGATGTCCCTTTTGACCGGTGGGAAGTGATACTTCTTTGTAGTGCAGATTGGCATTGCCCGCTTGCTTGCTTGGCCAAAAAGAGCGTATGCGTTTTCTCCTAAATATATTCAGGAGAAAACGCATACGCTCTTTTTGGCCAAGTGCATCATTGTCGAAGTTGTGCCCCTCTTCCTGTGCTTTACAGGCGATTCCAATGTACCTCTTGAAATCTGTTTCCTGCTCTTCTGCCTCGCTTTCAAGTCCGCCTCGTTGCCTTCCCTCAGCAGATTTTTGGACGATAGTTGGCCTTGATTACTCTGCCAGTTTGTGAATTGCTGTGCCCCTGAGCTCCATTTTTCAACTCGTTTTTTGTGAGCTGAACGCAAGTCCAAACTTTTGGATCAGGACCTATACTGGTTCCCGGTGGGTGGCTGAGACTTTGGTTAATTCTTCTTCCTGCCAGGAAATTAGAGTGACATGTGCCCATCCAAATGCCTAACAGCTACTCTCTCATTGGTTCTCCCTCTTCCCTTTCATCCTCTGCCAAATTGGCAACATGTGCGAACCAGGAGCTTAAAGGGGCTGTCTCTCCAAGTTGGGAGATTGATAGGAAAGCAGTTGGAAAGTCAAACCGGAGCACCAGGAGAGGGACTCTTCGTTGAGTTTTAGAAACCTTTCGTATTCACAGTGTGTCCATTCTCTAGGTTTCCCGTACACGTTATAGCTGTAGTAATATTCCCTTCAACCTGGAGAGCTGGGACCCATGGAATGGGTGCCATGCATTATTGCTTTAAAGGGTCTGCATTTGCTCACCCAATCTCACCAATCCTCTCAGTCCCAAGTGTCCAGCCTTATGCCACATCCAGCTGTCATTGTAGATAGGGTCATTCCAGGTTGCATCAGAGACCCTGAAGGAATTGTAAAGAATTTCCCTGTTTCTTTTTTCTGTTTTTGAAATTCCTTTTTAGAGTGGGTTTGAGCTGATTCTAGCTGCCATGTTTATGCCAGTCTAGACACACTTGATTCCCTTACGGAGACATATCAATACATAGGTTTTAAGATTCTTACTAGTCAGATCTATTCCTCTGCGGGAAATATGGGGTTTTGAGTCCCTTTCACTGAGGAAGGTGTAGGTCTTGTCTATTCCATAGTTGGTTTTTGGAACAGTACCTGTGCTTATATCAAACTCTGGTTTGATGCATCACCCCCCCTCTCCTTCCCCCTTAAGCAGGCATAGGAGGGTTTTCTAAATGTGAGACTCTGTTCTCTTGCCTAACTCAGTTCATGTGTAGCCATGTTTACAGGATCTTCCTAAGTGATATCTTATGATAAGTTTCTTTTCCTGTGTGACTTCTTTCACTTAGAATCATCGTACCTGAATCCACTCATTTTGCTGCTACTGGTCTTAGGACATTGATTTCATGGCTGAGGGATATTCCATCGTACGTAAGTTCCACATTGTTTGGAACCATTTTTATATTTCCTGGGATATTTCAGGTGTACCCAGGTTGAGGTTCCTGTAAGCAGTGCAGCCCTCAATTTGGGGGTGGCTCTGTCTTATGGATTTTCAGTTTTCCCAATGTATATTCCATAGACTGGAGGTGACCTTGGCTCTGTAGCTCTGTTGTTTACTTGTTTTAGGGAACACAATGCACTCCTCCAGTGAGGCAGTTGGCAACTTACATCCCGCCCATCAGCATAACAAGGCTCCCTGTTCTCCAGGGCCTGCCTTGCCTTTCTGGTTTTTACACATTTTGTGGATGTCCCTTTTGACCTGTGGGAAGTGATACTTCTTTGTAGTGCAGATTTGCATTGCCCGCTTGCTTGCTTGGCCAAAAAGGGCGTATGCGTTTTCTCCTGAATATATTCAGGAGAAAACGCATACACCCTTTTTGGCCAAGTGCATCATTGTCGAAGTTGTGCCCCTCTTCCTGTGCTTTACAGGCGATTCCAACGTACCTCTTGAAATCTGTTTCCTGCTATTCTGCCTCGCTTTCAAGTCCGCCTCGTTGCCTTCCCTCAACAGATTTTTGAACGATAGTTGGCCTTGATTACTCTGCCAGTTTGTGAATTGCTGTGCCCCTGAGCTCCATTTTTCAACTCGTTTTTTGTGAGCTGAACGCAAGTCCAAACTTTTGGTTCAGGACCTATACTGGTTCCCGGTGGGTGGCTGAGACTTTGGTTAATTCTTCTTCCTGCCAGGAAATTAGAGTGACATGTGCCCAACCAAATGCCTAACAGCTACTCTCTCATTGATTCTCCCTCTTCCCTTTCACCCTCTGCCAAATTGGCAACCTGTGCGAACCAGGAGCTTAAAGGGGCTGTCTCTCCAAGTTGGGAGATTGATAGGAAAGCAGTTGGAAAGTCAAACCGGAGCACCAGGAGAGGGACTCTTCGTTGAGTTTTAGAAACCTTTCGTATTCACAGTGTGTCCATTCTCTAGGTTTCCCGTACATGTTATAGCTGTAGTAATATTCCCTTCAACCTGGAGAGCTGGGACCCATGGAATGGGTGCCATGCATTATTGCTTTAAAGGGTCTGCATTTGCTCACCCAATCTCACCAATCCTCTCAGTCCCAAGTGTCCAGCCTTATGCCACATCCAGCTGTCATTGTAGATAGGGTCATTCCAGGTTGCATCAGAGACCCTGAAGGAATTGTAAAGAATTTCCCTGTTTCTTTGTTCTGTTTTTGAAATTCCTTTTTAGAGTGGGTTTGAGCTGATTCTCGCTGCCATGTTTATGCCAGTCTAGACACACTTGATTCCCTTACGGAGACATATCAATACATAGGTTTTAAGATTCTTACTAGTCAGATCTATTCCTCTGCGGGAAATATGGGGTTTTGAGTCCCTTTCACTGAGGAAGGTGTAGGTCTTGTCTATTCCATAGTTGGTTTTTGGAACAGTACCTGTGCTTATATCAAACTCTGGTTTGATGCATCACCCCCCCTCTCCTTCCCCCTTAAGCAGGCATAGGAGGGTTTTCTAAATGTGAGACTCTGTTCTCTTGCCTAACTAAGTTCATGTGTAGCCATGTTTACAGGATCTTCCTAAGTGATATCTTATGATAAGTTTCTTTTCCTGTGTGACTTCTTTCACTTAGAATCATCGTACCTGAATCCACTCATTTTGCTGCTACTGGTCTTAGGACATTGATTTCATGGCTGAGGGATATTCCATCGTACGTAAGTTCCACATTGTTTGGAACCATTTTTATATTTCCTGGGATATTTCAGGTGTACCCAGGTTGAGGTTCCTGTAAGCAGTGCAGCCCTCAATTTGGGGGTGGCTCTGTCTTATGGATTTTCAGTTTTCCCAATGTATATTCCATAGACTGGAGGTGACCTTGGCTCTGTAGCTCTGTTGTTTACTTGTTTTAGGGAACACAATGCACTCCTCCAGTGAGGCAGTTGGCAACTTACATCCCGCCCATCAGCATAACAAGGCTCCCTGTTCTCCAGGGCCTGTCTTGCCTTTCTGGTTTTTACACATTTTGTGGATGTCCCTTTTGACCGGTGGGAAGTGATACTTCTTTGTAGTGCAGATTTGCATTGCCCGCTTGCTTGCTTGGCCAAAAAGGGCGTATGCGTTTTCTCCTGAATATAATCAGGAGAAAACGCATACGCCCTTTTTGGCCAAGTGCATCATTGTCGAAGTTGTGCCCCTCTTCCTGTGCTTTACAGGCGATTCCAATGTACCTCTTGAAATCTGTTTCCTGCTATTCTGCCTCGCTTTCAAGTCCGCCTCGTTGCCTTCCCTCAACAGATTTTTGAAGGATAGTTGGCCTTGATTACTCTGCCAGTTTGTGAATTGCTGTGCCCCTGAGCTCCATTTTTCAACTCGTTTTTTGTGAGCTGAACGCAAGTCCAAACTTTTGGTTCAGGACCTATACTGGTTCCCGGTGGGTGGCTGAGACTTTGGTTAATTCTTATTCCTGCCAGGAAATTAGAGTGACATGTGCCCAACCAAATGCCTAACAGCTACTCTCTCATTGATTCTCCCTCTTCCCTTTCATCCTCTGCCAAATTGGCAACCTGTGCGAACCAGGAGCTTAAAGGGGCTGTCTCTCCAAGTTGGGAGATTGATAGGAAAGCAGTTGGAAAGTCAAACCGGAGCACCAGGAGAGGGACTCTTCGTTGAGTTTTAGAAACCTTTCGTATTCACAGTGTGTCCATTCTCTAGGTTTCCCGTACATGTTATAGCTGTAGTAATATTCCCTTCAACCTGGAGAGCTGGGACCCATGGAATGGGTGCCATGCATTATTGCTTTAAAGGGTCTGCATTTGCTCACCCAATCTCACCAATCCTCTCAGTCCCAAGTGTCCAGCCTTATGCCACATCCAGCTGTCATTGTAGATAGGGTCATTCCAGGTTGCATCAGAGACCCTGAAGGAATTGTAAAGAATTTCCCTGTTTCTTTGTTCTGTTTTTGAAATTCCTTTTTAGAGTGGGTTTGAGCTGATTCTCGCTGCCATGTTTATGCCAGTCTAGACACACTTGATTCCCTTACGGAGACATATCAATACATAGGTTTTAAGATTCTTACTAGTCAGATCTATTCCTCTGCGGGAAATATGGGGTTTTGAGTCCCTTTCACTGAGGAAGGTGTAGGTCTTGTCTATTCCATAGTTGGTTTTTGGAACGGTACCTGTGCTTATATCAAACTCTGGTTTGATGCATCACCCCTCCTCTCCTTCCCCTTTAAGCAGGCATAAGAGTGTTTTCTGAATGTGAGACTCTGTTCTCTTGCCTAACTCAGTTCATGTGTAGCCATGTTTACAGGATCTTCCTAAGTGATATCTTAAGATAAGTTTCTTTTCCTGTGTGACTTCTTTCACTTAGAATCATCGTACCTGAATCCACTCATTTTGCTGCTACTGGTCTTAGGACATTGATTTCATGGCTGAGGGATATTCCATCGTACGTAAGTTCCACAATGTTTGGAACCATTTTTATATTTCCTGGGATATTTCAGGTGTACCCAGGTTGAGGTTCCTGTAAGCAGTGCAGCCCTCAATTTGGGGCTGGCTCTGTCTTATGGATTTTCAGTTTTCCCAAGGTATATTCCCTAGACTGGAAGTGCCCTTGGCTCTGTAGCTCTGTTGTTTACTTGTTTTAGGGAACACAATGCACTCCTCCAGTGAGGCAGTTGGCAACTTACATCCCGCCCATCAGCATAACAAGGCTCCCTGTTCTCCAGGGCCTGTCTTGCCTTTCTGGTTTTTACACATTTTGTGGATGTCCCTTTTGACCGGTGGGAAGTGATACTTCTTTGTAGTGCAGATTGGCATTGCCCGCTTGCTTGCTTGGCCAAAAAGAGCGTATGCGTTTTCTCCTAAATATATTCAGGAGAAAACGCATACGCTCTTTTTGGCCAAGTGCATCATTGTCGAAGTTGTGCCCCTCTTCCTGTGCTTTACAGGCGATTCCAATGTACCTCTTGAAATCTGTTTCCTGCTCTTCTGCCTCGCTTTCAAGTCCGCCTCGTTGCCTTCCCTCAGCAGATTTTTGGACGATAGTTGGCCTTGATTACTCTGCCAGTTTGTGAATTGCTGTGCCCCTGAGCTCCATTTTTCAACTCGTTTTTTGTGAGCTGAACGCAAGTCCAAACTTTTGGATCAGGACCTATACTGGTTCCCGGTGGGTGGCTGAGACTTTGGTTAATTCTTCTTCCTGCCAGGAAATTAGAGTGACATGTGCCCATCCAAATGCCTAACAGCTACTCTCTCATTGGTTCTCCCTCTTCCCTTTCATCCTCTGCCAAATTGGCAACATGTGCGAACCAGGAGCTTAAAGGGGCTGTCTCTCCAAGTTGGGAGATTGATAGGAAAGCAGTTGGAAAGTCAAACCGGAGCACCAGGAGAGGGACTCTTCGTTGAGTTTTAGAAACCTTTCGTATTCACAGTGTGTCCATTCTCTAGGTTTCCCGTACACGTTATAGCTGTAGTAATATTCCCTTCAACCTGGAGAGCTGGGACCCATGGAATGGGTGCCATGCATTATTGCTTTAAAGGGTCTGCATTTGCTCACCCAATCTCACCAATCCTCTCAGTCCCAAGTGTCCAGCCTTATGCCACATCCAGCTGTCATTGTAGATAGGGTCATTCCAGGTTGCATCAGAGACCCTGAAGGAATTGTAAAGAATTTCCCTGTTTCTTTTTTCTGTTTTTGAAATTCCTTTTTAGAGTGGGTTTGAGCTGATTCTAGCTGCCATGTTTATGCCAGTCTAGACACACTTGATTCCCTTACGGAGACATATCAATACATAGGTTTTAAGATTCTTACTAGTCAGATCTATTCCTCTGCGGGAAATATGGGGTTTTGAGTCCCTTTCACTGAGGAAGGTGTAGGTCTTGTCTATTCCATAGTTGGTTTTTGGAACAGTACCTGTGCTTATATCAAACTCTGGTTTGATGCATCACCCCCCCTCTCCTTCCCCCTTAAGCAGGCATAGGAGGGTTTTCTAAATGTGAGACTCTGTTCTCTTGCCTAACTCAGTTCATGTGTAGCCATGTTTACAGGATCTTCCTAAGTGATATCTTATGATAAGTTTCTTTTCCTGTGTGACTTCTTTCACTTAGAATCATCGTACCTGAATCCACTCATTTTGCTGCTACTGGTCTTAGGACATTGATTTCATGGCTGAGGGATATTCCATCGTACGTAAGTTCCACATTGTTTGGAACCATTTTTATATTTCCTGGGATATTTCAGGTGTACCCAGGTTGAGGTTCCTGTAAGCAGTGCAGCCCTCAATTTGGGGGTGGCTCTGTCTTATGGATTTTCAGTTTTCCCAATGTATATTCCATAGACTGGAGGTGACCTTGGCTCTGTAGCTCTGTTGTTTACTTGTTTTAGGGAACACAATGCACTCCTCCAGTGAGGCAGTTGGCAACTTACATCCCGCCCATCAGCATAACAAGGCTCCCTGTTCTCCAGGGCCTGCCTTGCCTTTCTGGTTTTTACACATTTTGTGGATGTCCCTTTTGACCTGTGGGAAGTGATACTTCTTTGTAGTGCAGATTTGCATTGCCCGCTTGCTTGCTTGGCCAAAAAGGGCGTATGCGTTTTCTCCTGAATATATTCAGGAGAAAACGCATACACCCTTTTTGGCCAAGTGCATCATTGTCGAAGTTGTGCCCCTCTTCCTGTGCTTTACAGGCGATTCCAACGTACCTCTTGAAATCTGTTTCCTGCTATTCTGCCTCGCTTTCAAGTCCGCCTCGTTGCCTTCCCTCAACAGATTTTTGAACGATAGTTGGCCTTTATTACTCTGCCAGTTTGTGAATTGCTGTGCCCCTGAGCTCCATTTTTCAACTCGTTTTTTGTGAGCTGAACGCAAGTCCAAACTTTTGGTTCAGGACCTATACTGGTTCCCGGTGGGTGGCTGAGACTTTGGTTAATTCTTCTTCCTGCCAGGAAATTAGAGTGACATGTGCCCAACCAAATGCCTAACAGCTACTCTCTCATTGATTCTCCCTCTTCCCTTTCACCCTCTGCCAAATTGGCAACCTGTGCGAACCAGGAGCTTAAAGGGGCTGTCTCTCCAAGTTGGGAGATTGATAGGAAAGCAGTTGGAAAGTCAAACCGGAGCACCAGGAGAGGGACTCTTCGTTGAGTTTTAGAAACCTTTCGTATTCACAGTGTGTCCATTCTCTAGGTTTCCCGTACATGTTATAGCTGTAGTAATATTCCCTTCAACCTGGAGAGCTGGGACCCATGGAATGGGTGCCATGCATTATTGCTTTAAAGGGTCTGCATTTGCTCACCCAATCTCACCAATCCTCTCAGTCCCAAGTGTCCAGCCTTATGCCACATCCAGCTGTCATTGTAGATAGGGTCATTCCAGGTTGCATCAGAGACCCTGAAGGAATTGTAAAGAATTTCCCTGTTTCTTTGTTCTGTTTTTGAAATTCCTTTTTAGAGTGGGTTTGAGCTGATTCTCGCTGCCATGTTTATGCCAGTCTAGACACACTTGATTCCCTTACGGAGACATATCAATACATAGGTTTTAAGATTCTTACTAGTCAGATCTATTCCTCTGCGGGAAATATGGGGTTTTGAGTCCCTTTCACTGAGGAAGGTGTAGGTCTTGTCTATTCCATAGTTGGTTTTTGGAACAGTACCTGTGCTTATATCAAACTCTGGTTTGATGCATCACCCCCCCTCTCCTTCCCCCTTAAGCAGGCATAGGAGGGTTTTCTAAATGTGAGACTCTGTTCTCTTGCCTAACTAAGTTCATGTGTAGCCATGTTTACAGGATCTTCCTAAGTGATATCTTATGATAAGTTTCTTTTCCTGTGTGACTTCTTTCACTTAGAATCATCGTACCTGAATCCACTCATTTTGCTGCTACTGGTCTTAGGACATTGATTTCATGGCTGAGGGATATTCCATCGTACGTAAGTTCCACATTGTTTGGAACCATTTTTATATTTCCTGGGATATTTCAGGTGTACCCAGGTTGAGGTTCCTGTAAGCAGTGCAGCCCTCAATTTGGGGGTGGCTCTGTCTTATGGATTTTCAGTTTTCCCAATGTATATTCCATAGACTGGAGGTGACCTTGGCTCTGTAGCTCTGTTGTTTACTTGTTTTAGGGAACACAATGCACTCCTCCAGTGAGGCAGTTGGCAACTGACATCCCGCCCATCAGCATAACAAGGCTCCCTGTTCTCCAGGGCCTGCCTTGCCTTTCTGGTTTTTACACATTTTGTGGATGTCCCTTTTGACCTGTGGGAAGTGATACTTCTTTGTAGTGCAGATTTGCATTGCCCGCTTGCTTGCTTGGCCAAAAAGGGCGTATGCGTTTTCTCCTGAATATATTCAGGAGAAAACGCATACGCCCTTTTTGGCCAAGTGCATCATTGTCGAAGTTGTGCCCCTCTTCCTGTGCTTTACAGGCGATTCCAACGTACCTCTTGAAATCTGTTTCCTGCTATTCTGCCTCGCTTTCAAGTCCGCCTCGTTGCCTTCCCTCAACAGATTTTTGAAGGATAGTTGGCCTTGATTACTCTGCCAGTTTGTGAATTGCTGTGCCCCTGAGCTCCATTTTTCAACTCGTTTTTTGTGAGCTGAACGCAAGTCCAAACTTTTGGTTCAGGACCTATACTGGTTCCCGGTGGGTGGCTGAGACTTTGGTTAATTCTTATTCCTGCCAGGAAATTAGAGTGACATGTGCCCAACCAAATGCCTAACAGCTACTCTCTCATTGATTCTCCCTCTTCCCTTTCATCCTCTGCCAAATTGGCAACCTGTGCGAACCAGGAGCTTAAAGGGGCTGTCTCTCCAAGTTGGGAGATTGATAGGAAAGCAGTTGGAAAGTCAAACCGGAGCACCAGGAGAGGGACTCTTCGTTGAGTTTTAGAAACCTTTCGTATTCACAGTGTGTCCATTCTCTAGGTTTCCCGTACATGTTATAGCTGTAGTAATATTCCCTTCAACCTGGAGAGCTGGGACCCATGGAATGGGTGCCATGCATTATTGCTTTAAAGGGTCTGCATTTGCTCACCCAATCTCACCAATCCTCTCAGTCCCAAGTGTCCAGCCTTATGCCACATCCAGCTGTCATTGTAGATAGGGTCATTCCAGGTTGCATCAGAGACCCTGAAGGAATTGTAAAGAATTTCCCTGTTTCTTTGTTCTGTTTTTGAAATTCCTTTTTAGAGTGGGTTTGAGCTGATTCTCGCTGCCATGTTTATGCCAGTCTAGACACACTTGATTCCCTTACGGAGACATATCAATACATAGGTTTTAAGATTCTTACTAGTCAGATCTATTCCTCTGCGGGAAATATGGGGTTTTGAGTCCCTTTCACTGAGGAAGGTGTAGGTCTTGTCTATTCCATAGTTGGTTTTTGGAACGGTACCTGTGCTTATATCAAACTCTGGTTTGATGCATCACTCCTCCTCTCCTTCCCCTTTAAGCAGGCATAAGAGTGTTTTCTGAATGTGAGACTCTGTTCTCTTGCCTAACTCAGTTCATGTGTAGCCATGTTTACAGGATCTTCCTAAGTGATATCTTATGATAAGTTTCTTTTCCTGTGTGACTTCTTTCACTTAGAATCATCGTACCTGAATCCACTCATTTTGCTGCTACTGGTCTTATGACATTGATTTCATGGCTGAGGGATATTCCATCGTACGTAAGTTCCACAATGTTTGGAACCATTTTTATATTTCCTGGGATATTTCAGATGTACCCAGGTTGAGGTTCCTGTAAGCAGTGCAGCCCTCAATTTGGGGGTGGCTCTGTCTTATGGATTTTCAGTTTTCCCAAGGTATATTCCCTAGACTGGACGTGCCCTTGGCTCTGTAGCTCTGTTGTTTACTTGTTTTAGGGAACACAATGCACTCCTCCAGTGAGGCAGTTGGCAACTTACATCCCGCCCATCAGCATAACAAGGCTCCCTGTTCTCCAGGGCCTGCCTTGCCTTTCTGGTTTTTACACATTTTGTGGATGTCCCTTTTGACCGGTGGGAAGTGATACTTCTTTGTAGTGCAGATTTGCATTGCCCGCTTGCTTGCTTGGCCAAAAAGGGCGTATGCGTTTTCTCCTGAATATATTCAGGAGAAAACGCATACGCCCTTTTTGGCCAAGTGCATCATTGTCGAAGTTGTGCCCCTCTTCCTGTGCTTTACAGGCGATTCCAACGTACCTCTTGAAATCTGTTTCCTGCTATTCTGCCTCGCATTCAAGTCCGCCTCGTTGCCTTCCCTCAACAGATTTTTGGACGATAGTTGGCCTTGATTACTCTGCCAGTTTGTGAATTGCTGTGCCCCTGAGCTCCATTTTTCAACTCGTTTTTTGTGAGCTGAACGCAAGTCCAAACTTTTGGTTCAGGACCTATACTGGTTCCCGGTGGGTGGCTGAGACTTTGGTTAATTCTTCTTCCTGCCAGGAAATTAGAGTGACATGTGCCCAACCAAATGCCTAACAGCTACTCTCTCATTGGTTCTCCCCCTTCCCTTTCATCCTCTGCCAAATTGGCAACCTGTGCGAACCAGGAGCTTAAAGGGGCTGTCTCTCCAAGTTGGGAGATTGATAGGAAAGCAGTTGGAAAGTCAAACCGGAGCACCAGGAGAGGGACTCTTCGTTGAGTTTTAGAAACCTTTCGTATTCACAGTGTGTCCATTCTCTAGGTTTCCCGTACATGTTATAGCTGTAGTAATATTCCCTTCAACCTGGAGAGCTGGGACCCGTGGAATGGGTGCCATGCATTATTGCTTTAAAGGGTCTGCATTTGCTCACCCAATCTCACCAATCCTCTCAGTCCCAAGTGTCCAGCCTTATGCCACATCCAGCTGTCATTGTAGATAGGGTCATTCCAGGTTGCATCAGAGACCCTGAAGGAATTGTAAAGAATTTCCCTGTTTCTTTGTTTTGTTTTTGAAATTCCTTTTTAGAGTGGGTTTGAGCTGATTCTCGCTGCCATGTTTATGCCAGTCTAGACACACTTGATTCCCTTACGGAGACATATCAATACATAGGTTTTAAGATTCTTACTAGTCAGATCTATTCCTCTGCGGGAAATATGGGGTTTTGAGTCCCTTTCACTGAGGAAGGTGTAGGTCTTGTCTATTCCATAGTTGGTTTTTGGAACGGTACCTGTGCTTATATCAAACTCTGGTTTGATGCATCACCCACCCTCTCCTTCCCCCTTAAGCAGGCATAAGAGTGTTTTCTGAATGTGAGACTCTGTTCTCTTGCCTAACTCAGTTCATGTGTAGCCATGTTTACAGGATCTTCCTAAGTGATATCTTATGATAAGTTTCTTTTCCTGTGTGACTTCTTTCACTTAGAATCATCGTACCTGAATCCACTCATTTTGCTGCTACTGGTCTTAGGACATTGATTTCATGGCTGAGGGATATTCCATCGTACGTAATTTCCACAATGTTTGGAACCATTTTTATATTTCCTGGGATATTTCAGGTGTACCCAGGTTGAGGTTCCTGTAAGCAGTGCAGCCCTCAATTTGGGGGTGGCTCTGTCTTATGGATTTTCAGTTTTCCCAAGGTATATTCCCTAGACTGGAAGTGCCCTTGGCTCTGTAGCTCTGTTGTTTACTTGTTTTAGGGAACACAATGCACTCCTCCAGTGAGGCAGTTGGCAACTTACATCCCGCCCATCAGCATAACAAGGCTCCCTGTTCTCCAGGGCCTGCCTTGCCTTTCTGGTTTTTACACATTTTGTGGATGTCCCTTTTGACCGGTGGGAAGTGATACTTCTTTGTAGTGCAGATTTGCATTGCCCGCTTGCTTGCTTGGCCAAAAAGGGCGTATGCGTTTTCTCCTGAATATATTCAGGAGAAAACGCATACGCCCTTTTTGGCCAAGTGCATCATTGTCGAAGTTGTGCCCCTCTTCATGTGCTTTACAGGCGATTCCAACGTACCTCTTGAAATCTGTTTCCTGCTATTCTGCCTCGCTTTCAAGTGCACCTCGTTGCCTTCCCTCAACAGATTTTTGGACGATAGTTGGCCTTGATTACTCTGCCAGTTTGTGAATTGCTGTGCCCCTGAGCTCCATTTTTCAACTCGTTTTTTGTGAGCTGAACGCAAGTCCAAACTTTTGGTTCAGGACCTATACTGGTTCCCGGTGGGTGGCTGAGACTTTGGTTAATTCTTCTTCCTGCCGGGAAATTAGAGTGACATGTGCCCATCCAAATGCCTAACAGCTACTCTCTCATTGGTTCTCCCTCTTCCCTTTCATCCTCTGCCAAATTGGCAACCTGTGCGAACCAGGAGCTTAAAGGGGCTGTCTCTCCAAGTTGGGAGATTGATAGGAAAGCAGTTGGAAAGTCAAACCGGAGCACCAGGAGAGGGACTCTTCGTTGAGTTTTAGAAACCTTTCGTATTCACAGTGTGTCCATTCTCTAGGTTTCCCGTACACGTTATAGCTGTAGTAATATTCCCTTCAACCTGGAGAGCTGGGACCCATGGAATGGGTGCCATGCATTATTGCTTTAAAGGGTCTGCATTTGCTCACCCAATCTCACCAATCCTCTCAGTCCCAAGTGTCCAGCCTTATGCCACATCCAGCTGTCATTGTAGATAGGGTCATTCCAGGTTGCATCAGAGACCCTGAAGGAATTGTAAAGAATTTCCCTGATTCTTTGTTCTGTTTTTGACATTCCTTTTTAGAGTGGGTTTGAGCTGATTCTCGCTGCCATGTTTATGCCAGTCTAGACACACTTGATTCCCTTACGGAGACATATCAATACATAGGTTTTAAGATTCTTACTAGTCAGATCTATTCCTCTGCGGGAAATATGGGGTTTTGAGTCCCTTTCACTGAGGAAGGTGTAGGTCTTGTCTATTCCATAGTTGGTTTTTGGAACGGTACCTGTGCTTATATCAAACTCTGGTTTGATGCATCACCCCACCTCTCCTTCCCCCTTAAGCAGGCATAGGAGGGTTTTCCAAATGTGAGACTCTGTTCTCTTGCCTAACTCAGTTCATGTGTAGCCATGTTTACAGGATCTTCCTAAGTGATATCTTATGATAAGTTTCTTTTCCTGTGTGACTTCTTTCACTTAGAATCATCGTACCTGAATCCACTCATTTTGCTGCTACTGGTCTTAGGACATTGATTTCATGGCTGAGGGATATTCCATCGTACGTAAGTTCCACAATGTTTGGAACCATTTTTATATTTCCTGGGATATTTCAGGTGTACCCAGGTTGAGGTTCCTGTAAGCAGTGCAGCCCTCAATTTGGGGCTGGCTCTGTCTTATGGATTTTCAGTTTTCCCAAGGTATATTCCCTAGACTGGAAGTGCCCTTGGCTCTGTAGCTCTGTTGTTTACTTGTTTTAGGGAACACAATGCACTCCTCCAGTGAGGCAGTTGGCAACTTACATCCCGCCCATCAGCATAACAAGGCTCCCTGTTCTCCAGGGCCTGTCTTGCCTTTCTGGTTTTTACACATTTTGTGGATGTCCCTTTTGACCGGTGGGAAGTGATACTTCTTTGTAGTGCAGATTGGCATTGCCCGCTTGCTTGCTTGGCCAAAAAGAGCGTATGCGTTTTCTCCTGAATATATTCAGGAGAAAACGCATACGCTCTTTTTGGCCAAGTGCATCATTGTCGAAGTTGTGCCCCTCTTCCTGTGCTTTACAGGCGATTCCAACGTACCTCTTGAAATCTGTTTCCTGCTATTCTGCCTCGCTTTCAAGTCCGCCTCGTTGCCTTCCCTCAACAGATTTTTGGACGATAGTTGGCCTTGATTACTCTGCCAGTTTGTGAATTGCTGTGCCCCTGAGCTCCATTTTTCAACTCGTTTTTTGTGAGCTGAACGCAAGTCCAAACTTTTGGTTCAGGACCTATACTGGTTCCCGGTGGGTGGCTGAGACTTTGGCTAATTCTCCTTCCTGCCGGGAAATTAGAGTGACATGTGCCCAACCAAATGCCTAACAGCTACTCTCTCATTGGTTCTCCCTCTTCCCTTTCATCCTCTGCCAAATTGGCAACCTGTGCGAACCAGGAGCTTAAAGGGGCTGTCTCTCCAAGTTGGGAGATTGATAGGAAAGCAGTTGGAAAGTCAAACCGGAGCTCCAGGAGAGGGACTCTTCGTTGAGTTTTAGAAACCTTTCGTATTCACAGTGTGTCCATTCTCTAGGTTTCCCGTACACGTTATAGCTGTAGTAATATTCCCTTCAACCTGGAGAGCTGGGACCCATGGAATGGGTGCCATGCATTATTGCTTTAAAGGGTCTGCATTTGCTCACACAATCTCACCAATCCTCTCAGTCCCAAGTGTCCAGCCTTATGCCACATCCAGCTGTCATTGTAGATAGGGTCATTCCAGGTTGCATCAGAGACCCTGAAAGAATTGTAAAGAATTTCCCTGTTTCTTTGTTCTGTTTTTGACATTCCTTTTTAGAGTGGGTTTGAGCTGATTCTCGCTGCCATGTTTATGCCAGTCTAGACACACTTGATTCCCTTACGGAGACATATCAATACATAGGTTTTAAGATTCTTACTAGTCAGATCTATTCCTCTGCGGGAAATATGGGGTTTTGAGTCCCTTTCACTGAGGAAGGTGTAGGTCTTGTCTATTCCATAGTTGGTTTTTGGAACGGTACCTGTGCTTATATCAAACTCTGGTTTGATGCATCACCCCTCCTCTCCTTCCCCTTTAAGCAGGCATAAGAGTGTTTTCTGAATGTGAGACTCTGTTCTCTTGCCTAACTCAGTTCATGTGTAGCCATGTTTACAGGATCTTCCTAAGTGATATCTTATGATAAGTTTCTTTTCCTGTGTGACTTCTTTCACTTAGAATCATCGTACCTGAATCCACTCATTTTGCTGCTACTGGTCTTAGGACATTGATTTCATGGCTGAGGGATATTCCATCGTACGTAAGTTCCACAATGTTTGGAACCATTTTTATATTTCCTGGGATATTTCAGGTGTACCCAGGTTGAGGTTCCTGTAAGCAGTGCAGCCCTCAATTTGGGGCTGGCTCTGTCTTATGGATTTTCAGTTTTCCCAAGGTATATTCCCTAGACTGGAAGTGCCCTTGGCTCTGTAGCTCTGTTGTTTACTTGTTTTAGGGAACACAATGCACTCCTCCAGTGAGGCAGTTGGCAACTTACATCCCGCCCATCAGCATAACAAGGCTCCCTGTTCTCCAGGGCCTGTCTTGCCTTTCTGGTTTTTACACATTTTGTGGATGTCCCTTTTGACCGGTGGGAAGTGATACTTCTTTGTAGTGCAGATTGGCATTGCCCGCTTGCTTGCTTGGCCAAAAAGAGCGTATGCGTTTTCTCCTAAATATATTCAGGAGAAAACGCATACGCTCTTTTTGGCCAAGTGCATCATTGCCGAAGTTGTGCCCCTCTTCCTGTGCTTTACAGGCGATTCCAATGTACCTCTTGAAATCTGTTTCCTGCTCTTCTGCCTCGCTTTCAAGTCCGCCTCGTTGCCTTCCCTCAGCAGATTTTTGGACGATAGTTGGCCTTGATTACTCTGCCAGTTTGTGAATTGCTGTGCCCCTGAGCTCCATTTTTCAACTCGTTTTTTGTGAGCTGAACGCAAGTCCAAACTTTTGGATCAGGACCTATACTGGTTCCCGGTGGGTGCCTGAGACTTTGGTTAATTCTTCTTCCTGCCAGGAAATTAGAGTGACATGTGCCCATCCAAATGCCTAACAGCTACTCTCTCATTGGTTCTCCCTCTTCCCTTTCATCCTCTGCCAAATTGGCAACATGTGCGAACCAGGAGCTTAAAGGGGCTGTCTCTCCAAGTTGGGAGATTGATAGGAAAGCAGTTGGAAAGTCAAACCGGAGCACCAGGAGAGGGACTCTTCGTTGAGTTTTAGAAACCTTTCGTATTCACAGTGTGTCCATTCTCTAGGTTTCCCGTACACGTTATAGCTGTAGTAATATTCCCTTCAACCTGGAGAGCTGGGACCCATGGAATGGGTGCCATGCATTATTGCTTTAAAGGGTCTGCATTTGCTCACCCAATCTCACCAATCCTCTCAGTCCCAAGTGTCCAGCCTTATGCCACATCCAGCTGTCATTGTAGATAGGGTCATTCCAGGTTGCATCAGAGACCCTGAAGGAATTGTAAAGAATTTCCCTGTTTCTTTTTTCTGTTTTTGAAATTCCTTTTTAGAGTGGGTTTGAGCTGATTCTCGCTGCCATGTTTATGCCAGTCTAGACACACTTGATTCCCTTACGGAGACATATCAATACATAGGTTTTAAGATTCTTACTAGTCAGATCTATTCCTCTGCGGGAAATATGGGGTTTTGAGTCCCTTTCACTGAGGAAGGTGTAGGTCTTGTCTATTCCATAGTTGGTTTTTGGAACGGTACCTGTGCTTATATCAAACTCTGGTTTGATGCATCACCCACCCTCTCCTTCCCCCTTAAGCAGGCATAAGAGTGTTTTCTGAATGTGAGACTCTGTTCTCTTGCCTAACTCAGTTCATGTGTAGCCATGTTTACAGGATCTTCCTAAGTGATATCTTATGATAAGTTTCTTTTCCTGTGTGACTTCTTTCACTTAGAATCATCGTACCTGAATCCACTCATTTTGCTGCTACTGGTCTTAGGACATTGATTTCATGGCTGAGGGATATTCCATCGTACGTAATTTCCACAATGTTTGGAACCATTTTTATATTTCCTGGGATATTTCAGGTGTACCCAGGTTGAGGTTCCTGTAAGCAGTGCAGCCCTCAATTTGGGGGTGGCTCTGTCTTATGGATTTTCAGTTTTCCCAAGGTATATTCCCTAGACTGGAAGTGCCCTTGGCTCTGTAGCTCTGTTGTTTACTTGTTTTAGGGAACACAATGCACTCCTCCAGTGAGGCAGTTGGCAACTTACATCCCGCCCATCAGCATAACAAGGCTCCCTGTTCTCCAGGGCCTGCCTTGCCTTTCTGGTTTTTACACATTTTGTGGATGTCCCTTTTGACCGGTGGGAAGTGATACTTCTTTGTAGTGCAGATTTGCATTGCCCGCTTGCTTGCTTGGCCTAAAAGGGCGTATGCGTTTTCTCCTGAATATATTCAGGAGAAAACGCATACGCCCTTTTTGGCCAAGTGCATCATTGTCGAAGTTGTGCCCCTCTTCATGTGCTTTACAGGCGATTCCAACGTACCTCTTGAAATCTGTTTCCTGCTATTCTGCCTCGCTTTCAAGTGCGCCTCGTTGCCTTCCCTCAACAGATTTTTGGACGATAGTTGGCCTTGATTACTCTGCCAGTTTGTGAATTGCTGTGCCCCTGAGCTCCATTTTTCAACTCGTTTTTTGTGAGCTGAACGCAAGTCCAAACTTTTGGTTCAGGACCTATACTGGTTCCCGGTGGGTGGCTGAGACTTTGGTTAATTCTTCTTCCTGCCGGGAAATTAGAGTGACATGTGCCCATCCAAATGCCTAACAGCTACTCTCTCATTGGTTCTCCCTCTTCCCTTTCATCCTCTGCCAAATTGGCAACCTGTGCGAACCAGGAGCTTAAAGGGGCTGTCTCTCCAAGTTGGGAGATTGATAGGAAAGCAGTTGGAAAGTCAAACAGGAGCACCAGGAGAGGGACTCTTCGTTGAGTTTTAGAAACCTTTCGTATTCACAGTGTGTCCATTCTCTAGGTTTCCCGTACACGTTATAGCTGTAGTAATATTCCCTTCAACCTGGAGAGCTGGGACCCATGGAATGGGTGCCATGCATTATTGCTTTAAAGGGTCTGCATTTGCTCACCCAATCTCACCAATCCTCTCAGTCCCAAGTGTCCAGCCTTATGCCACATCCAGCTGTCATTGTAGATAGGGTCATTCCAGGTTGCATCAGAGACCCTGAAGGAATTGTAAAGAATTTCCCTGTTTCTTTGTTCTGTTTTTGACATTCCTTTTTAGAGTGGGTTTGAGCTGATTCTCGCTGCCATGTTTATGCCAGTCTAGACACACTTGATTCCCTTACAGAGACATATCAATACATAGGTTTTAAGATTCTTACTAGTCAGATCTATTCCTCTGCGGGAAATATGGGGTTTTGAGTCCCTTTCACTGAGGAAGGTGTAGGTCTTGTCTATTCCATAGTTGGTTTTTGGAACGGTACCTGTGCTTATATCAAACTCTGGTTTGATGCATCACCCCACCTCTCCTTCCCCCTTAAGCAGGCATAGGAGGGTTTTCTAAATGTGAGACTCTGTTCTCTTGCCTAACTCAGTTCATGTGTAGCCATGTTTACAGGATCTTCCTAAGTGATATCTTATGATAAGTTTCTTTTCCTGTGTGACTTCTTTCACTTAGAATCATCGTACCTGAATCCACTCATTTTGCTGCTACTGGTCTTAGGACATTGATTTCATGGCTGAGGGATATTCCATCGTACGTAAGTTCCACAATGTTTGGAACCATTTTTATATTTCCTGGGATATTTCAGGTGTACCCAGGTTGAGGTTCCTGTAAGCAGTGCAGCCCTCAATTTGGGGCTGGCTCTGTCTTATGGATTTTCAGTTTTCCCAAGGTATATTCCCTAGACTGGAAGTGCCCTTGGCTCTGTAGCTCTGTTGTTTACTTGTTTTAGGGAACACAATGCACTCCTCCAGTGAGGCAGTTGGCAACTTACATCCCGCCCATCAGCATAACAAGGCTCCCTGTTCTCCAGGGCCTGTCTTGCCTTTCTGGTTTTTACACATTTTGTGGATGTCCCTTTTGACCGGTGGGAAGTGATACTTCTTTGTAGTGCAGATTTGCATTGCCCGCTTGCTTGCTTGGCCAAAAAGGGCGTATGCGTTTTCTCCTGAATATATTCAGGAGAAAACGCATACGCTCTTTTTGGCCAAGTGCATCATTGTCGAAGTTGTGCCCCTCTTCCTGTGCTTTACAGGCGATTCCAATGTACCTCTTGAAATCTGTTTCCTGCTCTTCTGCCTCGCTTTCAAGTCCGCCTCGTTGCCTTCCCTCAGCAGATTTTTGGACGATAGTTGGCCTTGATTACTCTGCCAGTTTGTGAATTGCTGTGCCCCTGAGCTCCATTTTTCAACTCGTTTTTTGTGAGCTGAACGCAAGTCCAAACTTTTGGATCAGGACCTATACTGGTTCCCGGTGGGTGGCTGAGACTTTGGTTAATTCTTCTTCCTGCCAGGAAATTAGAGTGACATGTGCCCATCCAAATGCCTAACAGCTACTCTCTCATTGGTTCTCCCTCTTCCCTTTCATCCTCTGCCAAATTGGCAACATGTGCGAACCAGGAGCTTAAAGGGGCTGTCTCTCCAAGTTGGGAGATTGATAGGAAAGCAGTTGGAAAGTCAAACCGGAGCACCAGGAGAGGGACTCTTCGTTGAGTTTTAGAAACCTTTCGTATTCACAGTGTGTCCATTCTCTAGGTTTCCCGTACACGTTATAGCTGTAGTAATATTCCCTTCAACCTGGAGAGCTGGGACCCAAGGAATGGGTGCCATGCATTATTGCTTTAAAGGGTCTGCATTTGCTCACCCAATCTCACCAATCCTCTCAGTCCCAAGTGTCCAGCCTTATGCCACATCCAGCTGTCATTGTAGATAGGGTCATTCCAGGTTGCATCAGAGACCCTGAAGGAATTGTAAAGAATTTCCCTGTTTCTTTGTTCTGTTTTTGAAATTCCTTTTTAGAGTGGGTTTGAGCTGATTCTCGCTGCCATGTTTATGCCAGTCTAGACACACTTGATTCCCTTACGGAGACATATCAATACATAGGTTTTAAGATTCTTACTAGTCAGATCTATTCCTCTGCGGGAAATATGGGGTTTTGAGTCCCTTTCACTGAGGAAGGTGTAGGTCTTGTCTATTCCATAGTTGGTTTTTGGAACAGTACCTGTGCTTATATCAAACTCTGGTTTGATGCATCACCCCCCCTCTCCTTCCCCCTTAAGCAGGCATAGGAGTGTTTTCTAAATGTGAGACTCTGTTCTCTTGCCTAACTCAGTTCATGTGTAGCCATGTTTACAGGATCTTCCTAAGTGATATCTTATGATAAGTTTCTTTTCCTGTGTGACTTCTTTCACTTAGAATCATCGTACCTGAATCCACTCATTTTGCTGCTACTGGTCTTAGGACATTGATTTCATGGCTGAGGGATATTCCATCGTACGTAAGTTCCACAATGTTTGGAACCATTTTTATATTTCCTGGGATATTTCAGGTGTACCCAGGTTGAGGTTCCTGTAAGCAGTGCAGCCCTCAATTTGGAGCTGGCTCTGTCTTATGGATTTTCAGTTTTCCCAAGGTATATTCCCTAGACTGGAAGTGCACTTGGCTCTGTAGCTCTGTTGTTTACTTGTTTTAGGGAACACAATGCACTCCTCCAGTGAGGCAGTTGGCAACTTACATCCCGCCCATCAGCATAACAAGGCTCCCTGTTCTCCAGGGCCTGTCTTGCCTTTCTGGTTTTTACACATTTTGTGGATGTCCCTTTTGACCGGTGGGAAGTGATACTTCTTTGTAGTGCAGATTGGCATTGCCCGCTTGCTTGCTTGGCCAAAAAGAGCGTATGCGTTTTCTCCTGAATATATTCAGGAGAAAACGCATACGCTCTTTTTGGCCAAGTGCATCATTGTCGAAGTTGTGCCCCTCTTCCTGTGCTTTACAGGCGATTCCAACGTACCTCTTGAAATCTGTTTCCTGCTATTCTGCCTCGCTTTCAAGTCCGCCTCGTTGCCTTCCCTCAACAGATTTTTGGACGATAGTTGGCCTTGATTACTCTGCCAGTTTGTGAATTGCTGTGCCCCTGAGCTCCATTTTTCAACTCGTTTTTTGTGAGCTGAACGCAAGTCCAAACTTTTGGTTCAGGACCTATACTGGTTCCCGGTGGGTGGCTGAGACTTTGGCTAATTCTCCTTCCTGCCGGGAAATTAGAGTGACATGTGCCCAACCAAATGCCTAACAGCTACTCTCTCATTGGTTCTCCCTCTTCCCTTTCATCCTCTGCCAAATTGGCAACCTGTGCGAACCAGGAGCTTAAAGGGGCTGTCTCTCCAAGTTGGGAGATTGATAGGAAAGCAGTTGGAAAGTCAAACCGGAGCTCCAGGAGAGGGACTCTTCGTTGAGTTTTAGAAACCTTTCGTATTCACAGTGTGTCCATTCTCTAGGTTTCCCGTACATGTTATAGCTGTAGTAATATTCCCTTCAACCTGGAGAGCTGGGACCCATGGAATGGGTGCCATGCATTATTGCTTTAAAGGGTCTGCATTTGCTCACCCAATCTCACCAATCCTCTCAGTCCCAAGTGTCCAGCCTTATGCCACATCCAGCTGTCATTGTAGATAGGGTCATTCCAGGTTGCATCAGAGACCCTGAATGAATTGTAAAGAATTTCCCAGTTTCTTTGTTTTGTTTTTGAAATTCCTTTTTAGAGTGGGTTTGAGCTGATTCTCGCTGCCATGTTTATGCCAGTCTAGACACACTAGATTCCCTTACGGAGACATATCAATACATAGGTTTTAAGATTCTTACTAGTCAGATCTATTCCTCTGCGGGAAATATGGGGTTTTGAGTCCCTTTCACTGAGGAAGGTGTAGGTCTTGTCTATTCCATAGTTGGTTTTTGGAACGGTACCTGTGCTTATATCAAACTCTGGTTTGATGCATCACCCCCCCTCTCCTTCCCCCTTAAGCAGGCATAGGAGTGTTTTCTAAATGTGAGACTCTGTTCTCTTGCCTAACTCAGTTCATGTGTAGCCATGTTTACAGGATCTTCCTAAGTGATATCTTATGATAAGTTTCTTTTCCTGTGTGACTTCTTTCACTTAGAATCATCGTACCTGAATCCACTCATTTGTTGCTACTGGTCTTAGTCCATTGATTTCATGGCTGAGGTATATTCCATCGTACGTAAGTTCCACAAAGTTTGGAACCATTTTTATATTTCCTGGGATATTTCAGGTGTACCCAGGTTGAGGTTCCTGTAAGCAGTGCAGCCCTCAATTTGGGGGTGGCTCTGTCTTATGGATTTTCACTTTTCCCAAGGTATATTCCCTAGACTGGACGTGCCCTTGGCTCTGTAGCTCTGTTGTTTACTTGTTTTAAGGAACACAATGCACTCCTCCAGTGAGGCAGTTGGCAACTTACATCCCGCCCATCAGCATAACAAGGCTCCCTGTTCTCCAGGGCCTGTCTTGCCTTTCTGGTTTTTACACATTTTGTGGATGTCCCTTTTGACCGGTGGGAAGTGATACTTCTTTGTAGTGCAGATTTGCATTGCCCGCTTGCTTGCTTGGCCAAAAAGAGCGTATGCGTTTTCTCCTGAATATATTCAGGAGAAAACGCATACGCTCTTTTTGGCCAAGTGCATCATTGTCGAAGTTGTGCCCCTCTTCCTGTGCTTTACAGGCGATTCCAACGTACCTCTTGAAATCTGTTTCCTGCTCTTCTGCCTCGCTTTCAAGTCCGCCTCGTTGCCTTCCCTCAGCAGATATTTGGACGATAGTTGGCCTTGATTACTCTGCCAGTTTGTGAATTGCTGTGCCCCTGAGCTCCATTTTTCAACTCGTTTTTTGTGAGCTGAACGCAAGTCCAAACTTTTGGATCAGGACCTATACTGGTTCCCGGTGGGTGGCTGAGACTTTGGTTAATTCTTCTTCCTGCCAGGAAATTAGAGTGACATGTGCCCATCCAAATGCCTAACAGCTACTCTCTCATTGGTTCTCCCTCTTCCCTTTCATCCTCTGCCAAATTGGCAACCTGTGCGAACCAGGAGCTTAAAGGGGCTGTCTCTCCAAGTTGGGAGATTGATAGGAAAGCAGTTGGAAAGTCAAACCGGAGCACCAGGAGAGGGACTCTTCGTTGAGTTTTAGAAACGTTTCGTATTCACAGTGTGTCCATTCTCTAGGTTTCCCGTACACGTTATAGCTGTAGTAATATTCCCTTCAACCTGGAGAGCTGGGACCCATGGAATGGGTGCCATGCATTATTGCTTTAAAGGGTCTGCATTTGCTCACCCAATCTCACCAATCCTCTCAGTCCCAAGTGTCCAGCCTTATGCCACATCCAGCTGTCATTGTAGATAGGGTCATTCCAGGTTGCATCAGAGACCCTGAAGGAATTGTAAAGAATTTCCCTGTTTCTTTGTTCTGTTTTTGAAATTACTTTTTAGAGTGGGTTTGAGCTGATTCTCGCTGCCATGTTTATGCCAGTCTAGACACACTTGATTCCCTTACGGAGACATATCAATACATAGGTTTTAAGATTCTTACTAGTCAGATCTATTCCTCTGCGGGAAATATGGGGTTTTGAGTCCCTTTCACTGAGGAAGGTGTAGGTCTTGTCTATTCCATAGTTGGTTTTTGGAACGGTACCTGTGCTTATATCAAACTCTGGTTTGATGCATCACCCACCCGCTCCTTCCCCCTTAAGCAGGCATAGGAGTGTTTTCTAAATGTGAGACTCTGTTCTCTTGCCTAACTCAGTTCATGTGTAGCCATGTTTACAGGATCTTCCTAAGTGATATCTTATGATAAGTTTCTTTTCCTGTGTGACTTCTTTCACTTAGAATCATCGTACCTGAATCCACTCATTTTGCTGCTACTGGTCTTAGGACATTGATTTCATGGCTGAGGGATATTCCATCGTATGTAATTTCCACAGTGTTTGGAACCATTTTTATATTTCCTGGGATATTTCAGGTGTACCCAGGTTGAGGTTCCTGTAAGCAGTGCAGCCCTCAATTTGGGGGTGGCTCTGTCTTATGGATTTTCAGTTTTCCCAAGGTATATTCCCTAGACTGGAAGTGCCCTTGGCTCTGTAGCTCTGTTGTTTACTTGTTTTAGGGAACACAATGCACTCCTCCAGTGAGGCAGTTGGCAACTTACATCCCGCCCATCAGCATAACAAGGCTCCCTGTTCTCCAGGGCCTGTCTTGCCTTTCTGTTTTTTACACATTTTGTGGATGTCCCTTTTGACCGGTGGGAAGTGATACTTCTTTGTAGTGCAGATTTGCATTGCCCGCTTGCTTGCTTGGCCCAAAAGAGCGTATGCGTTTTCTCCTGAATATATTCAGGAGAAAACGCATACACTCTTTTTGGCCAAGTGCATCATTGTCGAAGTTGTGCCCCTCTTCCTGTGCTTTACAGGCGATTCCAACGTACCTCTTGAAATCTGTTTCCTGCTATTCTGCCTCGCTTTCAAGTCCGCCTCGTTGCCTTCCCTCAACAGATTTTTGGACGATAGTTGGCCTTGATTACTCTGCCAGTTTGTGAATTGCTGTGCCCCTGAGCTCCATTTTTCAACTCGTTTTTTGTGAGCAGAACGCAAGTCCAAACTTTTGGTTCAGGACCTATACTGGTTCCTGGTGGGTGGCTGAGACTTTGGCTAATTCTCCTTCCTGCCGGGAAATTAGAGTGACATGTGCCCAACCAAATGCCTAACAGCTACTCTCTCATTGGTTCTCCCTCTTCCCTTTCATCCTCTGCCAAATTGGCAACCTGTGCGAACCAGGAGCTTAAAGGGGCTGTCTCTCCAAGTTGGGAGATTGATAGGAAAGCAGTTGGAATGTCAAACCGGAGCTCCAGGAGAGGGACTCTTCGTTGAGTTTTAGAAACCTTTCGTATTCACAGTGTGTCCATTCTCTAGGTTTCCCGTACATGTTATAGCTGTAGTAATATTCCCTTCGACCTGGAGAGCTGGGACCCATGGAATGGGTGCCATGCATTATTGCTTTAAAGGGTCTGCATTTGCTCACCCAATCTCACCAATCCTCTCAGTCCCAAGTGTCCAGCCTTATGCCACATCCAGCTGTCATTGTAGATAGGGTCATTCCAGGTTGCATCAGAGACCCTGAATGAATTGTAAAGAATTTCCCAGTTTCTTTGTTTTGTTTTTGAAATTCCTTTTTAGAGTGGGTTTGAGCTGATTCTCGCTGCCATGTTTATGCCAGTCTAGACACACTTGATTCCCTTACGGAGACATATCAATACATAGGTTTTAAGATTCTTACTAGTCAGATCTATTCCTCTGCGGGAAATATGGGGTTTTGAGTCCCTTTCACTGAGGAAGGTGTAGGTCTTGTCTATTCCATAGTTGGTTTTTGGAACGGTACCTGTGCTTATATCAAACTCTGGTTTGATGCATCACCCCCCCTCTCCTTCCCCCTTAAGCAGGCATAGGAGTGTTTTCTAAATGTGAGACTCTGTTCTCTTGCCTAACTCAGTTCATGTGTAGCCATGTTTACAGGATCTTCCTAAGTGATATCTTATGATAAGTTTCTTTTCCTGTGTGACTTCTTTCACTTAGAATCATCGTACCTGAATCCACTCATTTGTTGCTACTGGTCTTAGTCCATTGATTTCATGGCTGAGGTATATTCCATCGTACGTAAGTTCCACAAAGTTTGGAACCATTTTTATATTTCCTGGGATATTTCAGGTGTACCCAGGTTGAGGTTCCTGTAAGCAGTGCAGCCCTCAATTTGGGGGTGGCTCTGTCTTATGGATTTTCACTTTTCCCAAGGTATATTCCCTAGACTGGACGTGCCCTTGGCTCTGTAGCTCTGTTGTTTACTTGTTTTAAGGAACACAATGCACTCCTCCAGTGAGGCAGTTGGCAACTTACATCCCGCCCATCAGCATAACATGGCTCCCTGTTCTCCAGGGCCTGTCTTGCCTTTCTGGTTTTTACACATTTTGTGGATGTCCCTTTTGACCGGTGGGAAGTGATACTTCTTTGTAGTGCAGATTTGCATTGCCCGCTTGCTTGCTTGGCCAAAAAGGGCGTATGCGTTTTCTCCTGAATATATTCAGGAGAAAACGCATACGCCCTTTTTGGCCAAGTGCATCATTGTCGAAGTTGTGCCCCTCTTCCTGTGCTTTACAGGCGATTCCAACGTACCTCTTGAAATCTGTTTCCTGCTATTCTGCCTCGCTTTCAAGTCCGCCTCGTTGCCTTCCCTCAACAGATTTTTGGACGATAGTTGGCCTTGATTACTCTGCCAGTTTGTGAATTGCTGTGCCCCTGAGCTCCATTTTTCAACTCGTTTTTTGTGAGCTGAACGCAAGTCCAAACTTTTGGTTCAGGACCTATACTGGTTCCCGGTGGGTGGCTGAGACTTTGGTTAATTCTTCTTCCTGCCGGGAAATTAGAGTGACATGTGCCCATCCAAATGCCTAACAGCTACTCTCTCATTGGTTCTCCCTCTTCCCTTTCATCCTCTGCCAAACTGGCAACCTGTGCGAACCAGGAGCTTAAAGGGGCTGTCTCTCCAAGTTGGGAGATTGATAGGAAAGCAGTTGGAAAGTCAAACCGGAGCACCAGGAGAGGGACTCTTCGTTGAGTTTTAGAAACCTTTCGTATTCACAGTGTGTCCATTCTCTAGGATTCCCGTACATGTTATAGCTGTAGTAATATTCCCTTCAACCTGGAGAGCTGGGACCCATGGAATGGGTGCCATGCATTATTGCTTTAAAGGGTCTGCATTTGCTCACCCAATCTCACCAATCCTCTCAGTCCCAAGTGTCCAGCCTTATGCCACATCCAGCTGTCATTGTAGATAGGGTCATTCCAGGTTGCATCAGAGACCCTGAAGGAATTGTAAAGAATTTCCCAGTTTCTTTGTTTTGTTTTTGAAATTCCTTTTTAGAGTGGGTTTGAGCTGATTCTCGCTGCCATGTTTATGCCAGTCTAGACACACTTGATTCCCTTACGGAGACATATGAATACATAGGTTTTAAGATTCTTACTAGTCAGATCTATTCCTCTGCGGGAAATATGGGGTTTTGAGTCCCTTTCACTGAGGAAGGTGTAGGTCTTGTCTATTCCATAGTTGGTTTTTGGAACGGTACCTGTGCTTATATCAAACTCTGGTTTGATGCATCACCCACCCGCTCCTTCCCCCTTAAGCAGGCATAGGAGTGTTTTCTAAATGTGAGACTCTGTTCTCTTGCCTAACTCAGTTCATGTGTAGCCATGTTTACAGGATCTTCCTAAGTGATATCTTATGATAAGTTTCTTTTCCTGTGTGACTTCTTTCACTTAGAATCATCGTACCTGAATCCACTCATTTTGCTGCTACTGGTCTTATGACATTGATTTCATGGCTGAGGGATATTCCATCGTACGTAAGTTCCACAATGTTTGGAACCATTTTTATATTTCCTGGGATATTTCAGGTGTACCCAGGTTGAGGTTCCTGTAAGCAGTGCAGCCCTCAATTTGGGGCTGGCTCTGTCTTATGGATTTTCAGTTTTCCCAAGGTATATTCCCTAGACTGGAAGTGCCCTTGGCTCTGTAGCTCTGTTGTTTACTTGTTTTAGGGAACACAATGCACTCCTCCAGTGAGGCAGTTGGCAACTTACATCCCGCCCATCAGCATAACAAGGCTCCCTGTTCTCCAGGGCCTGTCTTGCCTTTCTGGTTTTTACACATTTTGTGGATGTCCCTTTTGACCGGTGGGAAGTGATACTTCTTTGTAGTGCAGATTTGCATTGCCCGCTTGCTTGCTTGGCCAAAAAGGGCGTATGCGTTTTCTCCTGAATATATTCAGGAGAAAACGCATACGCCCTTTTTGGCCAAGTGCATCATTGTCGAAGTTGTGCCCCTCTTCCTGTGCTTTACAGGCGATTCCAACGTACCTCTTGAAATCTGTTTCCTGCTATTCTGCCTCGCTTTCAAGTCCGCCTCGGTGCCTTCCCTCAACAGATTTTTGGACGATAGTTGGCCTTGATTACTCTGCCAGTTTGTGAATTGCTGTGCCCCTGAGCTCCATTTTTCAACTCGTTTTTTGTGAGCTGAACGCAAGTCCAAACTTTTGGTTCAGGACCTATACTGGTTCCCGGTGGGTGGCTGAGACTTTGGTTAATTCTTCTTCCTGCCGGGAAATTAGAGTGACATGTGCCCATCCAAATGCCTAACAGCTACTCTCTCATTGGTTCTCCCTCTTCCCTTTCATCCTCTGCCAAATTGGCAACCTGTGCGAACCAGGAGCTTAAAGGGGCTGTCTCTCCAAGTTGGGAGATTGATAGGAAAGCAGTTGGAAAGTCAAACCGGAGCACCAGGAGAGGGACTCTTCGTTGAGTTTTAGAAACGTTTCGTATTCACAGTGTGTCCATTCTCTAGGTTTCCCGTACACGTTATAGCTGTAGTAATATTCCCTTCAACCTGGAGAGCTGGGACCCATGGAATGGGTGCCATGCATTATTGCTTTAAAGGGTCTGCATTTGCTCACCCAATCTCACCAATCCTCTCAGTCCCAAGTGTCCAGCCTTATGCCACATCCAGCTGTCATTGTAGATAGGGTCATTCCAGGTTGCATCAGAGACCCTGAAGGAATTGTAAAGAATTTCCCTGTTTCTTTGTTCTGTTTTTGAAATTACTTTTTAGAGTGGGTTTGAGCTGATTCTCGCTGCCATGTTTATGCCAGTCTAGACACACTTGATTCCCTTACGGAGACATATCAATACATAGGTTTTAAGATTCTTACTAGTCAGATCTATTCCTCTGCGGGAAATATGGGGTTTTGAGTCCCTTTCACTGAGGAAGGTGTAGGTCTTGTCTATTCCATAGTTGGTTTTTGGAACGGTACCTGTGCTTATATCAAACTCTGGTTTGATGCATCACCCACCCGCTCCTTCCCCCTTAAGCAGGCATAGGAGTGTTTTCTAAATGTGAGACTCTGTTCTCTTGCCTAACTCAGTTCATGTGTAGCCATGTTTACAGGATCTTCCTAAGTGATATCTTATGATAAGTTTCTTTTCCTGTGTGACTTCTTTCACTTAGAATCATCGTACCTGAATCCACTCATTTTGCTGCTACTGGTCTTAGGACATTGATTTCATGGCTGAGGGATATTCCATCGTATGTAATTTCCACAATGTATGGAACCATTTTTATATTTCCTGGGATATTTCAGGTGTACCCAGGTTGAGGTTCCTGTAAGCAGTGCAGCCCTCAATTTGGGGGTGGCTCTGTCTTATGGATTTTCAGTTTTCCCAAGGTATATTCCCTAGACTGGAAGTGCCCTTGGCTCTGTAGCTCTGTTGTTTACTTGTTTTAGGGAACACAATGCACTCCTCCAGTGAGGCAGTTGGCAACTTACATCCCGCCCATCAGCATAACAAGGCTCCCTGTTCTCCAGGGCCTGTCTTGCCTTTCTGTTTTTTACACATTTTGTGGATGTCCCTTTTGACCGGTGGGAAGTGATACTTCTTTGTAGTGCAGATTTGCATTGCCCGCTTGCTTGCTTGGCCCAAAAGAGCGTATGCGTTTTCTCCTGAATATATTCAGGAGAAAACGCATACACTCTTTTTGGCCAAGTGCATCATTGTCGAAGTTGTGCCCCTCTTCCTGTGCTTTACAGGCGATTCCAACGTACCTCTTGAAATCTGTTTCCTGCTATTCTGCCTCGCTTTCAAGTCCGCCTCGTTGCCTTCCCTCAACAGATTTTTGGACGATAGTTGGCCTTGATTACTCTGCCAGTTTGTGAATTGCTGTGCCCCTGAGCTCCATTTTTCAACTCGTTTTTTGTGAGCAGAACGCAAGTCCAAACTTTTGGTTCAGGACCTATACTGGTTCCCGGTGGGTGGCTGAGACTTTGGCTAATTCTCCTTCCTGCCGGGAAATTAGAGTGACATGTGCCCAACCAAATGCCTAACAGCTACTCTCTCATTGGTTCTCCCTCTTCCCTTTCATCCTCTGCCAAATTGGCAACCTGTGCGAACCAGGAGCTTAAAGGGGCTGTCTCTCCAATTTGGGAGATTGATAGGAAAGCAGTTGGAAAGTCAAACCGGAGCACCAGGAGAGGGACTCTTCGTTGAGTTTTAGAAACCTTTCGTATTCACAGTGTGTCCATTCTCTAGGTTTCCCGTACACGTTATAGCTGTAGTAATATTCCCTTCAACCTGGAGAGCTGGGACCCATGGAATGGGTGTCATGCATTATTGCTTTAAAGGGTCTGCATTTGCTCACCCAATCTCACCAATCCTCTCAGTCCCAAGTGTCCAGCCTTATGCCACATCCAGCTGTCATTGTAGATAGGGTCATTCCAGGTTGCATCAGAGACCCTGAAGGAATTGTAAAGAATTTCCCTGTTTCTTTGTTCTGTTTTTGAAATTCCTTTTTAGAGTGGGTTTGAGCTGATTCTCGCTGCCATGTTTATGCCAGTCTAGACACACTTGATTCCCTTACGGAGACATATCAATACATAGGTTTTAAGATTCTTACTAGTCAGATCTATTCCTCTGCGGGAAATATGGGGTTTTGAGTCCCTTTCACTGAGGAAGGTGTAGGTCTTGTCTATTCCATAGTTGGTTTTTGGAACGGTACCTGTGCTTATATCAAACTCTGGTTTGATGCATCACCCACCCGCTCCTTCCCCCTTAAGCAGGCATAGGAGTGTTTTCTAAATGTGAGACTCTGTTCTCTTGCCTAACTCAGTTCATGTGTAGCCATGTTTACAGGATCTTCCTAAGTGATATCTTATGATAAGTTTCTTTTCCTGTGTGACTTCTTTCACTTAGAATCATCGTACCTGAATCCACTCATTTTGCTGCTACTTGTCTTAGGACATTGATTTCATGGCTGAGGGATATTCCATCGTATGTAATTTCCACAATGTTTGGAACCATTTTTATATTTCCTGGGATATTTCAGGTGTACCCAGGTTGAGGTTCCTGTAAGCAGTGCAGCCCTCAATTTGGGGGTGGCTCTGTCTTATGGATTTTCAGTTTTCCCTAGGTATATTCCCTAGACTGGAAGTGCCCTTGGCTCTGTAGCTCTGTTGTTTACTTGTTTTAGGGAACACAATGCACTCCTCCAGTGAGGCAGTTGGCAACTTACATCCCGCCCATCAGCATAACAAGGCTCCCTGTTCTCCAGGGCCTGCCTTGCCTTTCTGTTTTTTACACATTTTGTGGATGTCCCTTTTGACCGGTGGGAAGTGATACTTCTTTGTAGTGCAGATTTGCATTGCCCGCTTGCTTGCTTGGCCAAAAAGAGCGTATGCGTTTTCTCCTGAATATATTCAGGAGAAAACGCATAGGCTCTTTTTGGCCAAGTGCATCATTGTCGAAGTTGTGCCCCTCTTCCTGTGCTTTACAGGCGATTCCAACGTACCTCTTGAAATCTGTTTCCTGCTATTCTGCCTCGCTTTCAAGTCCGCCTCGTTGCCTTACCTCAACAGATTTTTGGACGATAGTTGGCCTTGATTACTCTGCCAGTTTGTGAATTGCTGTGCCCCTGAGCTCCATTTTTCAACTCGTTTTTTGTGAGCTGAACGCAAGTCCAAACTTTTGGTTCAGGACCTATGCTGGTTCCCGGTGGGTGGCTGAGACTTTGGTTAATTCTTCTTCCTGCCGGGAAATTAGAATGACATGTGCCCATCCAAATGCCTAACAGCTACTCTCTCATTGGTTCTCCCTCTTCCCTTTCATCCTCTGCCAAACTGGCAACCTGTGCGAACCAGGAGCTTAAAGGGGCTGTCTCTCCAAGTTGGGAGATTGATAGGAAAGCAGTTGGAAAGTCAAACCGGAGCACCAGGAGAGGGACTCTCCGTTGAGTTTTAGAAACCTTTCGTATTCACAGTGTGTCCATTCTCTAGGTTTCCCGTACATGTTATAGCTGTAGTAATATTCCCTTCAACCTGGAGAGCTGGGACCCATGGAATGGGTGTCATGCATTATTGCTTTAAAGGGTCTGCATTTGCTCACCCAATCTCACCAATCCTCTCAGTCCCAAGTGTCCAGCCTTATGCCACATCCAGCTGTCATTGTAGATAGGGTCATTCCAGGTTGCATCAGAGACCCTGAAGGAATTGTAAAGAATTTCCCTGTTTCTTTGTTTTGTTTTTGAAATTCCTTTTTAGAGTGGGTTTGAGCTGATTCTCGCTACCATGTTTATGCCAGTCTAGACACACTTGATTCCCTTACGGAGACATATCAATACATAGGTTTTAAGATTCTTACTAGTCAGATCTATTCCTCTGCGGGAAATATGGGGTTTTGAGTCCCTTTCACTGAGGAAGGTGTAGGTCTTGTCTATTCCATAGTTGGTTTTTGGAACGGTACCTGTGCTTATATCAAACTCTGGTTTGATGCATCACCCACTCGCTCCTTCCCCCTTAAGCAGGCATAGGAGTGTTTTCTAAATGTGAGACTCTGTTCTCTTGCCTAACTCAGTTCATGTGTAGCCATGTTTACAGGATCTTCCTAAGTGATATCTTATGATAAGTTTCTTTTCCTGTGTGACTTCTTTCACTTAGAATCATCGTACCTGAATCCACTCATTTTGCTGCTACTGGTCTTAGGACATTGATTTCATGGCTGAGGGATATTCCATCGTATGTAATTTCCACAATGTTTGGAACCATTTTTATATTTCCTGGGATATTTCAGGTGTACCCAGGTTGAGGTTCCTGTAAGCAGTGCAGCCCTCAATTTGGGGGTGGCTCTGTCTTATGGATTTTCAGTTTTCCCAAGGTATATTCCCTAGACTGGAAGTGCCCTTGGCTCTGTAGCTCTGTTGTTTACTTGTTTTAGGGAACACAATGCACTCCTCCAGTGAGGAAGTTGGCAACTTACATCCCGCCCATCAGCATAACAAAGCTCCCTGTTCTCCAGGGCCTGTCTTGCCTTTCTGGTTTTTACACATTTTGTGGATGTCCCTTTTGACCGGTGGGAAGTGATACTTCTTTGTAGTGCAGATTTGCATTGCCCGCTTGCTTGCTTGGCCAAAAAGAGCGTATGCGTTTTCTCCTGAATATATTCAGGAGAAAACGCATAGGCTCTTTTTGGCCAAGTGCATCATTGTCGAAGTAGTGCCCCTCTTCCTGTGCTTTACAGGCGATTCCAACGTACCTCTTGAAATCTGTTTCCTGCTATTCTGCCTCGCTTTCAAGTCCGCCTCGTTGCCTTCCCTCAACAGATTTTTGGACGATAGTTGGCCTTGATTACTCTGCCAGTTTGTGAATTGCTGTGCCCCTGAGCTCCATTTTTCAACTCGTTTTTTGTGAGCTGAACGCAAGTCCAAACTTTTGGTTCAGGACCTATACTGGTTCCCGGTGGGTGGCTGAGACTTTGGTTAATTCTTCTTCCTGCCAGGAAATTAGAGTGACATGTGCCCATCCAAATGCCTAACAGCTACTCTTTCATTGGTTCTCCCTCTTCCCTTTCATCCTCTGCCAAATTGGCAACCTGTGCGAACCAGGAGCTTAAAGGGGCTGTCTCTCCAAGGTGGGAGATTGATAGGAAAGCAGTTGGAAAGTCAAACCGGAGAACCAGGAGAGGGACTCTTCGTTGAGTTTTAGAAACCTTTCGTATTCACAGTGTGTCCATTCTCTAGGTTTCCCGTACACGTTATAGCTGTAGTAATATTCCCTTCAACCTGGAGAGCTGTGACCCATGGAATGGGTGCCATGCATTATTGCTTTAAAGGGTCTGCATTTGCTCACCCAATCTCACCAATCCTCTCAGTCCCAAGTGTCCAGCCTTATGCCACATCCAGCTGTCATTGTAGATAGGGTCATTCCAGGTTGCATCAGAGACCCTGAAGGAATTGTAAAGAATTTCCCTGTTTCTTTGTTCTGTTTTTGAAATTCCTTTTTAGAGTGGGTTTGAGCTGATTCTCGCTGCCATGTTTATGGCAGTCTAGACACACTTGATTCCCTTACGGAGACATATCAATACATAGGTTTTAAGATTCTTACTAGTCAGATCTATTCCTCTGCGGGAAATATGGGGTTTTGAGTCCCTTTCACTGAGGAAGGTGTAGGTCTTGTCTATTCCATAGTTGGTGTTTGGAACGGTACCTGTGCTTATATCAAACTCTGGTTTGATACATCACCCCCCTTCTCCTTCCCCCTTAAGCAGGCATAAGAGTGTTTTCTGAATATGAGACTCTGTTCTCTTGCCTAACTCAGTTCATGTGTAGCCATGTTTACAGGAATTTCCTAAGTGATATCTTATGATAAGTTTCTTTTCCTGTGTGACTTCTTTCACTTACAATCATCGTACCTGAATCCACTCATTTAGCTGCTACTGGTCTTAGGACATTGATTTCATGGCTGAGGGATATTCCATCGTACGTAAGTTCCACAATGTTTGGAACCATTTTTATATTTCCTGGGATATTTCAGGTGTACCCAGGTTGAGGTTCCTGTAAGCAGTGCAGCCCTCAACTTGGGGGTGGCTCTGTCTTATGGATTTTCATTTTTCCCAAGGTATATTCCCTAGACTGGAAGTGCCCTTGGCTCTGTAGCTCTGTTGTTTACTTGTTTTAGGGAACACAATGCACTCCTCCAGTGAGGCAGTTGGCAACTTACATCCCGCCCATCAGCATAACAAGGCTCCCTGTTCTCCAGGGCCTGCCTTGTCTTTCTGGTTTTTACACATTTTGTGGATGTCCCTTTTGACCGGTGGGAAGTGATACTTCTTTGTAGTGCAGATTTGCATTGCCCGCTTGCTTGCTTGGCCAAAAAGGGCGTATGCGTTTTCTCCTGAATATATTCAGGAGAAAACGCATACGCCCTTTTTGGCCAAGTGCATCACTATCGAAGTTGTGCCCCTCTTCCTGTGCTTTACAGGCGATTCCAACGTACCTCTTGAAATCTGTTTCCTGCTATTCTGCCTCGCTTTCAAGTCCGCCTCGTTGCCTTCCCTCAACAGATTTTTGGACGATAGTTGGCCTTGATTACTCTGCCAGTTTGTGAATTGCTGTGCCCCTGAGCTCCATTTTTCAACTCGTTTTTTGTGAGCTGAACGCAAGTCCAAACTTTTGGTTCAGGACCTATACTGGTTCCCGGTGGGTGGCTGAGACTTTGGTTAATTCTTCTTCCTGCCAGGAAATTAGAGTGACATGTGCCCATCCAAATGCCTAACAGCTACTCTCTCATTGGTTCTCCCTCTTCCCTTTCATCCTCTGCCAAATTGGCAACCTGTGCGAACCAGGAGCTTAAAGGGGCTGTCTCTCCAAGTTGGGAGATTGATAGGAAAGCAGTTGGAAAGTCAAACCGGAGCACCAGGAGAGGGACTCTTCGTTGAGTTTTAGAAACCTTTCGTATTCACAGTGTGTCCATTCTCTAGGTTTCCCGTACACGTTATAGCTGTAGTAATATTCCCTTCAACCTGGAGAGCTGGGACCCATGGAATGGGTGCCATGCATTATTGCTTTAAAGGGTCTGCATTTGCTCACCCAATCTCACCAATCCTCTCAGTCCCAAGTGTCCAGCCTTATGCCACATCCAGCTGTCATTGTAGATAGGGTCATTCCAGGTTGCATCAGAGACCCTGAAGGAATTGTAAAGAATTTCCCTGTTTCTTTGTTCTGTTTTTGAAATTCCTTTTTAGAGTGGGTTTGAGCTGATTCTCGCTGCCATGTTTATGCCAGTCTAGACACACTTGATTCCCTTACGGAGAGATATCAATACATAGGTTTTAAGATTCTTACTAGTCAGATCTATTCCTCTGCGGGAAATATGGGGTTTTGAGTCCCTTTCACTGAGGAATGTGTAGGTCTTGTCTATTCCATAGTTGGTTTTTCGAACGGTACATGTGCTTATATCAAACTCTGGTTTGATGCATCACCCCCCCTCTCCTTCCCCCTTAAGCAGGCATAGGAGTGTTTTCTAAATGTGAGACTCTGTTCTCTTGCCTAACTCAGTTCATGTGTAGCCATGTTTACAGGATCTTCCTAAGTGATATCTTATGATAAGGTTCTTTTCCTGTGTGACTTCTTTCACTTAGAATCATCGTACCTGAATCCACTCATTTTGCTGCTACTGGTCTTATGACATTGATTTCATGGCTGAGGGATATTCCATCGTACGTAAGTTCCACAATGTTTGGAACCATTTTTATATTTCCTGAGATATTTCAGGTGTACCCAGGTTGAGGTTCCTGTAAGCAGTGCAGCCCTCAAATTGGAGCTGGCTCTGTCTTATGGATTTTCAGTTTTCCCAAGGTATATTCCCTAGACTGGAAGTGCCCTTGGCTCTGTAGCTCTGTTGTTTACTTGTTTTAGGGAACACAATGCACTCCTCCAGTGAGGCAGTTGGCAACTTACATCCCGCCCATCAGCATAACAAGGCTCCCTGTTCTCCAGGGCCTGTCTTGCCTTTCTGGTTTTTACACGTTTTGTGGATGTCCCTTTTGACCGGTGGGAAGTGATACTTCTTTGTAGTGCAGATTTGCATTGCCCGCTTCCTTGCTTGGCCAAAAAGAGCGTATGCGTTTTCTCCTGAATATATTCAGGAGAAAACGCATACGCTCTTTTTGGCCAAGTGCATCATTGTCGAAGTTGTGCCCCTCTTCCTGTGCTTTACAGGCGATTCCAACGTACCTCTTGAAATCTGTTTCCTGCTATTCTGCCTCGCTTTCAAGTCCGCCTCGTTGCCTTCCCTCAACAGATTTTTGGACGATAGTTGGCCTTGATTACTCTGCCAGTTTGTGAATTGCTGTGCCCCTGAGCTCCATTTTTCAACTCGTTTTTTGTGAGCTGAACGCAACTACAAACTTTTGGTTCAGGACCTATACTGGTTCCCGGTGGGTGGCTGAGACTTTGGTTAATTCTTCTTCCTGCCAGGAAATTAGAGTGACATGTGGCAATCCAAATGCCTAACAGCTACTCTCTCATTGGTTCTCCCTCTTCCCTTTCATCCTCTGCCAAATTGGCAACCTGTGCGAACCAGGAGCTTAAAGGGGCTGTCTCTCCAAGTTGGGAGATTGATAGGAAAGCAGTTGGAAAGTCAAACCGGAGCACCAGGAGAGGGACTCTTCGTTGAGTTTTAGAAACCTTTCGTATTCACAGTGTGTCCATTCTCTAGGTTTCCCGTACACGTTATAGCTGTAGTAATATTCCCTTCAACCTGGAGAGCTGGGACCCATGGAATGGGTGCCATGCATTATTGCTTTAAATGGTCTGCATTTGCTCACCCAATCTCACCAATCCTCTCAGTCCCAAGTGTCCAGCCTTATGCCACATCCAGCTGTCATTGTAGATAGGGTCATTCCAAGTTGCATCAGAGACCCGGAAGGAATTGTAAAGAATTTCCCTGTTTCTTTGTTCTGTTTTTGAAATTCCTTTTTAGAGTGGGTTTGAGCTGATTCTCGCTGCCATGTTTATGCCAGTCTAGACACACTTGATTCCCTTACAGAGAGATATCAATACATAGGTTTTAAGATTCTTACTAGTCAGATCTATTCCTCTGCGGGAAATATGGGGTTTTGAGTCCCTTTCACTGAGGAAGGTGTAGGTCTTGTCTATTCCATAGTTGGTTTTTGGAACGGTACCTGTGCTTATATCAAACTCTGGTTTGATGCATCACCCCCCCTCTCCTTCCCCCTTAAGCAGGCATAGGAGTGTTTTCTAAATGTGAGACTCTGTTCTCTTGCCTAACTCAGTTCATGTGTAGCCATGTTTACAGGATCTTCCTAAGTGATATCTTATGATAAGTTTCTTTTCCTGTGTGACTTCTTTCACTTAGAATCATCGTACCTGAATCAACTCATTTTGCTGCTACTGGTCTTAGGACATTGATTTCATGGCTGAGGGATATTCCATCGTATGTAATTTCCACAATGTTTGGAACCATTTTTATATTTCCTGGGATATTTCAGGTGTACCCAGGTTGAGGTTCCTGTAAGCAGTGCAGCCCTCAATTTGGGGGTGGCTCTGTCTTATGGATTTTCAGTTTTCCCAAGGTATATTCCCTAGACTGGACGTGCCCTTGGCTCTGTAGCTCTGTTGTTTACTTGTTTTAGGGAACACAATGCACTCCTCCAGTGAGGCAGTTGGCAACTTACATCCCGCCCATCAGCATAACAAGGCTCCCTGTTCTCCAGGGCCTGTCTTGCCTTTCTGGTTTTTACACATTTTGTGGATGTCCCTTTTGACCGGTGGGAAGTGATACTTCTTTGTAGTGCAGATTTGCATTGCCCGCTTGCTTGCTTGGCCAAAAAGGGCGTATGCGTTTTCTCCTGAATATATTCAGGAGAAAACGCATACGCCCTTTTTGGCCAAGTGCATCATTGTCGAAGTTGTGCCCCTCTTCCTGTGCTTTACAGGCGATTCCAACGTACCTCTTGAAATCTGTTTCCTGCTATTCTGCCTCGCTTTCAAGTCCGCCTCGTTGCCTTCCCTCAACAGATTTTTGGACGATAGTTGGCCTTGATTACTCTGCCAGTTTGTGAATTGCTGTGCCCCTGAGCTCCATTTTTCAACTCGTTTTTTGTGAGCTGAACGCAACTCCAAACTTTTGGTTCAGGACCTATACTGGTTCCCGGTGGGTGGCTGAGACTTTGGTTAATTCTCCTTCCTGCCGGGAAATTAGAGTGACATGTGCCCAACCAAATGCCTAACAGCTACTCTCTCATTGGTTCTCCCTCTTCCCTTTCATCCTCTGCCAAATTGGCAACCTGTGCGAACCAGGAGCTTAAAGGGGCTGTCTCTCCAAGTTGGGAGATTGATAGGAAAGCAGTTGGAAAGTCAAACCGGAGCACCAGGAGAGGGACTCTTCGTTGAGTTTTAGAAACCTTTCGTATTCACAGTGTGTCCATTCTCTAGGTTTCCCGTACACGTTATAGCTGTAGTAATATTCCCTTCAACCTGGAGAGCTGGGACCCATGGAATGGGTGCCATGCATTATTGCTTTAAAGGGTCTGCATTTGCTCACCCAATCTCACCAATCCTCTCAGTCCCAAGTGTCCAGCCTTATGCCACATCCAGCTGTCATTGTAGATAGGGTCATTCCAAGTTGCATCAGAGACCCGGAAGGAATTGTAAAGAATTTCCCTGTTTCTTTGTTCTGTTTTTGAAATTCCTTTTTAGAGTGGGTTTGAGCTGATTCTCGCTGCCATGTTTATGCCAGTCTAGACACACTTGATTCCCTTACAGAGAGATATCAATACATAGGTTTTAAGATTCTTACTAGTCAGATCTATTCCTCTGCGGGAAATATGGGGTTTTGAGTCCCTTTCACTGAGGAAGGTGTAGGTCTTGTCTATTCCATAGTTGGTTTTTGGAACGGTACCTGTGCTTATATCAAACTCTGGTTTGATGCATCACCCCCCCTCTCCTTCCCCCTTAAGCAGGCATAGGAGTGTTTTCTAAATGTGAGACTCTGTTCTCTTGCCTAACTCAGTTCATGTGTAGCCATGTTTACAGGATCTTCCTAAGTGATATCTTATGATAAGTTTCTTTTCCTGTGTGACTTCTTTCACTTAGAATCATCGTACCTGAATCAACTCATTTTGCTGCTACTGGTCTTACGACATTGATTTCATGGCTGAGGGATATTCCATCGTATGTAATTTCCACAATGTTTGGAACCATTTTTATATTTCCTGGGATATTTCAGGTGTACCCAGGTTGAGGTTCCTGTAAGCAGTGCAGCCCTCAATTTGGGGGTGGCTCTGTCTTATGGATTTTCAGATTTCCCAAGGTATATTCCCTAGACTGGACGTGCCCTTGGCTCTGTAGCTCTGTTGTTTACTTGTTTTAGGGAACACAATGCACTCCTCCAGTGAGGCAGTTGGCAACTTACATCCCGCCCATCAGCATAACAAGGCTCCCTGTTCTCCAGGGCCTGTCTTGCCTTTCTGGTTTTTACACATTTTGTGGATGTCCCTTTTGACCGCTGGGAAGTGATACTTCTTTGTAGTGCAGATTTGCATTGCCCGCTTGCTTGCTTGGCCAAAAAGGGCGTATGCGTTTTCTCCTGAATATATTCAGGAGAAAACGCATACGCCCTTTTTGGCCAAGTGCATCATTGTCGAAGTTGTGCCCCTCTTCCTGTGCTTTACAGGCGATTCCAACGTACCTCTTGAAATCTGTTTCCTGCTATTCTGCCTCGCTTTCAAGTCCGCCTCGTTGCCTTCCCTCAACAGATTTTTGGACGATAGTTGGCCTTGATTACTCTGCCAGTTTGTGAATTGCTGTGCCCCTGAGCTCCATTTTTCAACTCGTTTTTTGTGAGCTGAACGCAACTCCAAACTTTTGGTTCAGGACCTATACTGGTTCCCGGTGGGTGGCTGAGACTTTGGTTAATTCTCCTTCCTGCCGGGAAATTAGAGTGACATGTGCCCAACCAAATGCCTAACAGCTACTCTCTCATTGGTTCTCCCTCTTCCCTTTCATCCTCTGCCAAATTGGCAACCTGTGCGAACCAGGAGCTTAAAGGGGCTGTCTCTCCAAGTTGGGAGATTGATAGGAAAGCAGTTGGAAAGTCAAACCGGAGTACCAGGAGAGGGACTCTTCGTTGAGTTTTAGAAACCTTTCGTATTCACAGTGTGTCCATTCTCTAGGTTTCCCGTACATGTTATAGCTGTAGTAATATTCCCTTCAACCTGGAGAGCTGGGATCCATGGAATGGGTGCCATGCATTATTGCTTTAAAGGGTCTGCATTTGCTCACCCAATCTCACCAATCCTCTGAGTCCCAAGTGTCCAGCCTTATGCCACATCCAGCTGTCATTGTAGATAGGGTTATTCCAGGTTGCATCAGAGACCCTGAAGGAATTGTAAAGAATTTCCCTGTTTCTTTGTTTTGTTTTTGAAATTCCTTTTTAGAGTGGGTTTGAGCTGATTCTCGCTGCCATGTTTATGCCAGTCTAGACACACTTGATTCCCTTACGGAGACATATCAATACATAGGTTTTAAGATTCTTACTAGTCAGATCTATTCCTCTGCGGGAAATATGGGGTTTTGAGTCCCTTTCACTGAGGAAGGTGTAGGTCTTGTCTATTCCATAGTTGGTTTTTGGAACGGTACCTGTGCTTATATCAAACTCTGGTTTGATGCATCACCCCACCTCTCCTTCCCCCTTAAGCAGGCTTAGGAGGGTTTTCTAAATGTGAGACTCTGTTCTCTTGCCTAACTCAGTTCATGTGTAGCCATGTTTACAGGATCTTCCTAAGTGATATCTTATGATAAGTTTCTTTTCCTGTGTGACTTCTTTCACTTAGAATCATCGTACCTGAATCCACTCATTTTGCTGCTACTGGTCTTATGACATTGATTTCATGGCTGAGGGATATTCCATCGTACGTAAGTTCCACAATGTTTGGAACCATTTTTATATTTCCTGGGATATTTCAGGTGTACCCAGGTTGAGGTTCCTGTAAGCAGTGCAGCCCTCAATTTGGGGGTGGCTCTGTCTTATGGATTTTCAGTTTTCCCAAGGTATATTCCCTAGACTGGAAGTGCCCTTGGCTCTGTAGCTCTGTTGTTTACTTGTTTTAGGGAACACAATGCACTCCTCCAGTGAGGCAGTTGGCAACTTACATCCCGCCCATCAGCATAACAAGGCTCCCTGTTCTCCAGGGCCTGTCTTGCCTTTCTGGTTTTTACACATTTTGTGGATGTCCCTTTTGACCGGTGGGAAGTGATACTTCTTTGTAGTGCAGATTTGCATTGCCCGCTTGCTTGCTTGGCCAAACAGAGCATATGCGTTTTCTCCTGAATATATTCAGGAGAAAACGCATACACTCTTTTTGGCCAAGTGCATCATTGTCGAAGTTGTGCCCCTCTTCCTGTGCTTTACAGGCGATTCCAACGTACCTCTTGAAATCTGTTTCCTGCTATTCTGCCTCGCTTTCAAGTCCGCCTCGTTGCCTTACCTCAACAGATTTTTGGACGATAGTTGGCCTTGATTACTCTGCCAGTTTGTGAATTGCTGTGCCCCTGAGCTCCATTTTTCAACTCGTTTTTTGTGAGCTGAACGCAAGTCCAAACTTTTGGTTCAGGACCTATACTGGTTCCCGGTGGGTGGCTGAGACTTTGGTTAATTCTTCTTCCTGCCGGGAAATTAGAGTGACATGTGCCCATCCAAATGCCTAACAGCTACTCTCTCATTGGTTCTCCCTCTTCCCTTTCATCCTCTGCCAAATTGGAAAGCTGTGCGAACCAGGAGCTTAAAGGGGCTGTCTCTCCAAGTTGGGAGATTGATAGGAAAGCAGTTGGAAAGTCAAACCGGAGCACCAGGAGAAGGGCTCTTCGTTGAGTTTTAGAAACCTTTCGTATTCACAGTGTGTCCATTCTCTAGGTTTCCCGTACATGTTATAGCTGTAGTAATATTCCCTTCAACCTGGAGAGCTGGGACGCATGGAATGGGTGCCATGCATTATTGCTTTAAAGGGTCTGCATTTGCTCACCCAATCTCACCAATCCTCTCAGTCCCAAGTGTCCAGCCTTATGCCACATCCAGCTGTCATTGTAGATAGGGTCATTCCAGGTTGCATCAGAGACCCTGAAGGAATTGTAAAGAATTTCCCTGTTTCTTTGTTCTGTTTTTGAAATTCCTTTTTAGAGTGGGTTTGAGCTGATTCTCGCTGCCATGTTTATGCCAGTCTAGACACACTTGATTCCCTTACGGAGACATATCAATACATAGGTTTTAAGATTCTTACTAGTCAGATCTATTCCTCTGCGGGAAATATGGGGTTTTGAGTCCCTTTCACTGAGGAAGGTGTAGGTCTTGTCTATTCCATAGTTGGTTTTTGGAACGGTACCTGTGCTTATATCAAACTCTGGTTTGATGCATCACCCCCTTCTCCTTCCCCCTTAAGCAGGCATAAGAGTGTTTTCTGAATGTGAGACTCTGTTCTCTTGCCTAACTCAGTTCATGTGTAGCCATGTTTACAGGAATTTCCTAAGTGATATCTTATGATAAGTTTCTTTTCCTGTGTGACTTCTTTCACTTAGAATCATCGTACCTGAATCCACTCATTTTGCTGCTACTGGTCTTAGGACATTGATTTCATGGCTGAGGGATATTCCATCGTACGTAAGTTCCACAATGTTTGGAACCATTTTTATATTTCCTGGGATATTTCAGGTGTACCCAGGTTGAGGTTCCTGTAAGCAGTGCAGCCCTCAATTTGGAGCTGGCTCTGTCTTATGGATTTTCAGTTTTCCCAAGGTATATTCCCTAGACTGGAAGTGCCCTTGGCTCTGTAGCTCTGTTGTTTACTTGTTTTAGGGAACACAATGCACTCCTCCAGTGAGGCAGTTTGCAACTTACATCCCGCCCATCAGCATAACAAGGCTCCCTGTTCTCCAGGGCCTGTCTTGCCTTTCTGGTTTTTACAAGTTTTGTGGATGTCCCTTTTGACCGGTGGGAAGTGATACTTCTTTGTAGTGCAGATTTGCATTGCCCGCTTGCTTGCTTGGCCAAAAAGGGCGTATGCGTTTTCTCCTGAATATATTCAGGAGAAAACGCATACGCCCTTTTTGGCCAAGTGCATCATTGTCGAAGTTGTGCCCCTCTTCCTGTGCTTTACAGGCGATTCCAACGTACCTCTTGAAATCTGTTTCCTGCTATTCTGCCACGCTTTCAAGTCCGCCTCGTTGCCTTCCCTCAACAGATTTTTGGACGATAGTTGGCCTTGATTACTCTGCCAGTTTGTGAATTGCTGTGCCCCTGAGCTCCATTTTTCAACTCGTTTTTTTGTGAGCTGAACGCAACTACAAACTTTTGGTTCAGGACCTATACTGGTTCCCGGTGGGTGGCTGAGACTTTGGTTAATTCTTCTTCCTGCCAGGAAATTAGAGTGACATGTGCCCAACCAAATGCCTAACAGCTACTCTCTCATTGGTTCTCCCTCTTCCCTTTCATCCTCTGCCAAATTGGCAACCTGTGCGAACCAGGAGCTTAAAGGGGCTGTCTCTCCAAGTTGGGAGATTGATAGGAAAGCAGTTGGAAAGTCAAACCGGAGCACCAGGAGAGGGACTCTTCGTTGAGTTTTAGAAACCTTTCGTATTCACAGTGTGTCCATTCTCTAGGTTTCCCGTACATGTTATAGCTGTAGTAATATTCCCTTCAACCTGGAGAGCTGGGACGCATGGAATGGGTGCCATGCATTATTGCTTTAAAGGGTCTGCATTTGCTCACCCAATCTCACCAATCCTCTCAGTCCCAAGTGTCCAGCCTTATGCCACATCCAGCTGTCATTGTAGATAGGGTCATTCCAGGTTGCATCAGAGACCCTGAAGGAATTGTAAAGAATTTCCCTGTTTCTTTGTTCTGTTTTTGAAATTCCTTTTTAGAGTGGGTTTGAGCTGATTCTCGCTGCCATGTTTATGCCAGTCTAGACACACTTGATTCCCTTACGGAGAGATATCAATACATAGGTTTTAGGATTCTTACTATTCAGATCTATTCCTCTGCGGGAAATATGGGGTTTTGAGTCCCTTTCACTGAGGAAGGTGTAGGTCTTGTCTATTCCATAGTTGGTTTTTGGAACGGTACCTGTGCTTATATCAAACTCTGGTTTGATGCATCACCCCCCCTCTCCTTCCCCCTTAAGCAGGCATAGGAGTGTTTTCTAAATGTGAGACTCTGTTCTCTTGCCTAACTCAGTTCATGTGTAGCCATGTTTACAGGATCTTCCTAAGTGATATCTTATGATAAGTTTCTTTTCCTGTGTGACTTCTTTCACTTAGAATCATCGTACCTGAATCCACTCATTTTGCTGCTACTGGTCTTAGGACATTGATTTCATGGCTGAGGGATATTCCATCGTACGTAAGTTCCACAATGTTTGGAACCATTTTTATATTTCCTGGGATATTTCAGGTGTACCCAGGTTGAGGTTCCTGTAAGCAGTGCAGCCCTCAATTTGGAGCTGGCTCTGTCTTATGGATTTACAGTTTTCCCAAGGTATATTCCCTAGACTGGAAGTGCCCTTGGCTCTGTAGCTCTGTTGTTTACTTGTTTTAGGGAACACAATGCACTCCTCCAGTGAGGCAGTTGGCAACTTACATCCCGCCCATCAGCATAACAAGGCTCCCTGTTCTCCAGGGCCTGTCTTGCCTTTCTGGTTTTTACAAGTTTTGTGGATGTCCCTTTTGACTGGTGGGAAGTGATACTTCTTTGTAGTGCAGATTTGCATTGCTCGCTTGCTTGCTTGGCCAAAAAGGGCGTATGCGTTTTCTCCTGAATATATTCAGGAGAAAAGGCATACGCTCTTTTTGGCCAAGTGCATCATTGTCGAAGTTGTGCCCCTCTTCCTGTGCTTTACAGGCGATTCCAACGTACCTCTTGAAATCTGTTTCCTGCTATTCTGCCTCGCTTTCAAGTCCGCCTCGTTGCCTTCCCTCAACAGATTTTTGGACGATAGTTGGCCTTGATTACTCTGCCAGTTTGTGAATTGCTGTGCCCCTGAGCTCCATTTTTCAACTCGTTTTTTGTGAGCTGAACGCAACCCCAAACTTTTGTTTCAGGACCTATACTGGTTCCCGGTGGGTGGCTGAGACTTTGGTTAATTCTCCTTCCTGCCGGGAAATTAGAGTGACATGTGCCCAACCAAATGCCTAACAGCTACTCTCTCATTGGTTCTCCCTCTTCCCTTTCATCCTCTGCCAAATTGGCAACCTGTGCGAACCAGGAGCTTAAAGGGGCTGTCTCTCCAAGTTGGGAGATTGATAGGAAAGCAGTTGGAAAGTCAAACCGGAGATCCAGGAGAGGGACTCTTCGTTGAGTTTTAGAAACCTTTCGTATTCACAGTGTGTCCATTCTCTAGGTTTCCCGTACATGTTATAGCTGTAGTAATATTCCCTTCAACCTGGAGAGCTGGGACCCATGGAATGGGTGCCATGCATTATTGCTTTAAAGGGTCTGCATTTGCTCACCCAATCTCACCAATCCTCTCAGTCGCAAGTGTCCAGCCTTATGCCACATCCAGCTGTCATTGTAGATAGGGTCATTCCAGGTTGCATCAGAGACCCTGAAGGAATTATAAAGAATTTCCCAGTTTCTTTGTTTTGTTTTTGAAATTCCTTTTTAGAGTGGGTTTGAGCTGATTCTCGCTGCCATGTTTATGCCAGTCTAGACACACTTGATTCCCTTACGGAGACATATCAATACATAGGTTTTAAGATTCTTACTAGTCAGATCTATTCCTCTGCGGGAAATATGGGGTTTTGAGTCCCTTTCACTGAGGAAGGTGTAGGTCTTGTCTATTCCATAGTTGGTTTTTGGAACGGTACCTGTGCTTATATCAAACTCTGGTTTGATGCATCACCCCCCCTCTCCTTCCCCCTTAAGCAGGCATAGGAGTGTTTTCTAAATGTGAGACTCTGTTCTCTTGCCTAACTCAGTTCATGTGTAGCCATGTTTACAGGATCTTCCTAAGTGATATCTTATGATAAGTTTCTTTCCTGTTTGACTTCTTTCACTTAGAATCATCGTACCTGAATCCACTCATTTGCTGCTACTGGTCTTAGGCCATTGATTTCATGGCTGAGGGATATTCCATCGTACGTAAGTTCCACAATGTTTGGAACCATTTTTATATTTCCTGGGATATTTCAGGTGTACCCAGGTTGAGGTTCCTGTAAGCAGTGCAGCCCTCAATTTGGGGGTGGCTCTGTCTTATGGATTTTCACTTTTCCCAAGGTATATTCCCTAGACTGGACGTGCCCTTGGCTCTGTAGCTCTGTTGTTTACTTGTTTTAAGGAACACAATGCACTCCTCCAGTGAGGCAGTTGGCAACTTACATCCCGCCCATCAGCATAAAAAGGCTCCCTGTTCTCCAGGGCCTGTCTTGCCTTTCTGGTTTTTACACATTTTGTGGATGTCCCTTTTGACCGGTGGGAAGTGATACTTCTTTGTAGTGCAGATTTGCATTGCCCGCTTGCTTGCTTGGCCAAAAAGGGCGTATGCGTTTTCTCCTGAATATATTCAGGAGAAAACGCATACGCCCTTTTTGGCCAAGTGCATCATTGTCGAAGTTGTGCCCCTCTTCCTGTGCTTTACAGGCGATTCCAACGTACCTCTTGAAATCTGTTTCCTGCTATTCTGCCTCGCTTTCAAGTCCGCCTCGTTGCCTTCGCTCAACAGATTTTTGGAAGAGAGTTGGCCTTGATTACTCTGCCAGTTTGTGAATTGCTGTGCCCCTGAGCTCCATTTATCAACTCGTTTTTTGTGAGCTGAACGCAACCCCAAACTTTTGGTTCAGGACCTATACTGGTTCCCGGTGGGTGGCTGAGACTTTGGTTAATTCTCCTTCCTGCCGGGAAATTAGAGTGACATGTGCCCAACCAAATGCCTAACAGCTACTCTCTCATTGGTTCTCCCTCTTCCCTTTCATCCTCTGCCAAATTGGCAACCTGTGCGAACCAGGAGCTTAAAGGGGCTGTCTCTCCAAGTTGGGAGATTGATAGGAAAGCAGTTGGAAAGTCAAACCGGAGCTCCAGGAGAGGGACTCTTCGTTGAGTTTTAGAAACCTTTCGTATTCACAGTGTGTCCATTCTCTAGGTTTCCCGTACATGTTATAGCTGTAGTAATATTCCCTTCAACCTGGAGAGCTGGGACGCATGGAATGGGTGCCATGCATTATTGCTTTAAAGGGTCTGCATTTGCTCACCCAATCTCACCAATCCTCTCAGTCCCAAGTGTCCAGCCTTATGCCACATCCAGCTGTCATTGTAGATAGGGTCATTCCAGGTTGCATCAGAGACCCTGAAGGAATTGTAAAGAATTTCCCTGTTTCTTTGTTCTGTTTTTGAAATTCCTTTTTAGAGTGGTTTTGAGCTGATTCTCGCTGCCATGTTTATGCCAGTCTAGACACACTTGATTCCCTTACGGAGACATATCAATACATAGGTTTTAAGATTCTTACTAGTCAGATCTATTCCTCTGCGGGAAATATGGGGTTTTGAGTCCCTTTCACTGAGGAAGGTGTAGGTCTTGTCTATTCCATAGTTGGTTTTTGGAACGGTACCTGTGCTTATATCAAACTCTGGTTTGATGCATCACCCCCTTCTCCTTCCCCCTTAAGCAGGCATAAGAGTGTTTTCTGAATGTGAGACTCTGTTCTCTTGCCTAACTCAGTTCATGTGTAGCCATGTTTACAGGAATTTCCTAAGTGATATCTTATGATAAGTTTCTTTTCCTGTGTGACTTCTTTCACTTAGAATCATCGTACCTGAATCCACTCATTTTGCTGCTACTGGTCTTAGGACATTGATTTCATGGCTGAGGGATATTCCATCGTACGTAAGTTCCACAATGTTTGGAACCATTTTTATATTTCCTGGGATATTTCAGGTGTACCCAGGTTGAGGTTCCTGTAAGCAGTGCAGCCCTCAATTTGGAGCTGGCTCTGTCTTATGGATTTTCAGTTTTCCCAAGGTATATTCCCTAGACTGGAAGTGCCCTTGGCTCTGTAGCTCTGTTGTTTACTTGTTTTAGGGAACACAATGCACTCCTCCAGTGAGGCAGTTTGCAACTTACATCCCGCCCATCAGCATAACAAGGCTCCCTGTTCTCCAGGGCCTGTCTTGCCTTTCTGGTTTTTACAAGTTTTGTGGATGTCCCTTTTGACCGGTGGGAAGTGATACTTCTTTGTAGTGCAGATTTGCATTGCCCGCTTGCTTGCTTGGCCAAAAAGGGCGTATGCGTTTTCTCCTGAATATATTCAGGAGAAAACGCATACGCCCTTTTTGGCCAAGTGCATCATTGTCGAAGTTGTGCCCCTCTTCCTGTGCTTTACAGGCGATTCCAACGTACCTCTTGAAATCTGTTTCCTGCTATTCTGCCACGCTTTCAAGTCCGCCTCGTTGCCTTCCCTCAACAGATTTTTGGACGATAGTTGGCCTTGATTACTCTGCCAGTTTGTGAATTGCTGTGCCCCTGAGCTCCATTTTTCAACTCGTTTTTTTGTGAGCTGAACGCAACTACAAACTTTTGGTTCAGGACCTATACTGGTTCCCGGTGGGTGGCTGAGACTTTGGTTAATTCTTCTTCCTGCCAGGAAATTAGAGTGACATGTGCCCAACCAAATGCCTAACAGCTACTCTCTCATTGGTTCTCCCTCTTCCCTTTCATCCTCTGCCAAATTGGCAACCTGTGCGAACCAGGAGCTTAAAGGGGCTGTCTCTCCAAGTTGGGAGATTGATAGGAAAGAAGTTGGAAAGTCAAACCGGAGCACCAGGAGAGGGACTCTTCGTTGAGTTTTAGAAACCTTTCGTATTCACAGTGTGTCCATTCTCTAGGTTTCCCGTACATGTTATAGCTGTAGTAATATTCCCTTCAACCTGGAGAGCTGGGACGCATGGAATGGGTGCCATGCATTATTGCTTTAAAGGGTCTGCATTTGCTCACCCAATCTCACCAATCCTCTCAGTCCCAAGTGTCCAGCCTTATGCCACATCCAGCTGTCATTGTAGATAGGGTCATTCCAGGTTGCATCAGAGACCCTGAAGGAATTGTAAAGAATTTCCCTGTTTCTTTGTTCTGTTTTTGAAATTCCTTTTTAGAGTGGGTTTGAGCTGATTCTCGCTGCCATGTTTATGCCAGTCTAGACACACTTGATTCCCTTACGGAGAGATATCAATACATAGGTTTTAGGATTCTTACTATTCAGATCTATTCCTCTGCGGGAAATATGGGGTTTTGAGTCCCTTTCACTGAGGAAGGTGTAGGTCTTGTCTATTCCATAGTTGGTTTTTGGAACGGTACCTGTGCTTATATCAAACTCTGGTTTGATGCATCACCCCCCCTCTCCTTCCCCCTTAAGCAGGCATAGGAGTGTTTTCTAAATGTGAGACTCTGTTCTCTTGCCTAACTCAGTTCATGTGTAGCCATGTTTACAGGATCTTCCTAAGTGATATCTTATGATAAGTTTCTTTTCCTGTGTGACTTCTTTCACTTAGAATCATCGTACCTGAATCCACTCATTTTGCTGCTACTGGTCTTAGGACATTGATTTCATGGCTGAGGGATATTCCATCGTACGTAAGTTCCACAATGTTTGGAACCATTTTTATATTTCCTGGGATATTTCAGGTGTACCCAGGTTGAGGTTCCTGTAAGCAGTGCAGCCCTCAATTTGGAGCTGGCTCTGTCTTATGGATTTACAGTTTTCCCAAGGTATATTCCCTAGACTGGAAGTGCCCTTGGCTCTGTAGCTCTGTTGTTTACTTGTTTTAGGGAACACAATGCACTCCTCCAGTGAGGCAGTTGGCAACTTACATCCCGCCCATCAGCATAACAAGGCTCCCTGTTCTCCAGGGCCTGTCTTGCCTTTCTGGTTTTTACAAGTTTTGTGGATGTCCCTTTTGACTGGTGGGAAGTGATACTTCTTTGTAGTGCAGATTTGCATTGCTCGCTTGCTTGCTTGGCCAAAAAGGGCGTATGCGTTTTCTCCTGAATATATTCAGGAGAAAAGGCATACGCTCTTTTTGGCCAAGTGCATCATTGTCGAAGTTGTGCCCCTCTTCCTGTGCTTTACAGGCGATTCCAACGTACCTCTTGAAATCTGTTTCCTGCTATTCTGCCTCGCTTTCAAGTCCGCCTCGTTGCCTTCCCTCAACAGATTTTTGGACGATAGTTGGCCTTGATTACTCTGCCAGTTTGTGAATTGCTGTGCCCCTGAGCTCCATTTTTCAACTCGTTTTTTGTGAGCTGAACGCAACCCCAAACTTTTGTTTCAGGACCTATACTGGTTCCCGGTGGGTGGCTGAGACTTTGGTTAATTCTCCTTCCTGCCGGGAAATTAGAGTGACATGTGCCCAACCAAATGCCTAACAGCTACTCTCTCATTGGTTCTCCCTCTTCCCTTTCATCCTCTGCCAAATTGGCAACCTGTGCGAACCAGGAGCTTAAAGGGGCTGTCTCTCCAAGTTGGGAGATTGATAGGAAAGCAGTTGGAAAGTCAAACCGGAGATCCAGGAGAGGGACTCTTCGTTGAGTTTTAGAAACCTTTCGTATTCACAGTGTGTCCATTCTCTAGGTTTCCCGTACATGTTATAGCTGTAGTAATATTCCCTTCAACCTGGAGAGCTGGGACCCATGGAATGGGTGCCATGCATTATTGCTTTAAAGGGTCTGCATTTGCTCACCCAATCTCACCAATCCTCTCAGTCGCAAGTGTCCAGCCTTATGCCACATCCAGCTGTCATTGTAGATAGGGTCATTCCAGGTTGCATCAGAGACCCTGAAGGAATTATAAAGAATTTCCCAGTTTCTTTGTTTTGTTTTTGAAATTCCTTTTTAGAGTGGGTTTGAGCTGATTCTCGCTGCCATGTTTATGCCAGTCTAGACACACTTGATTCCCTTACGGAGACATATCAATACATAGGTTTTAAGATTCTTACTAGTCAGATCTATTCCTCTGCGGGAAATATGGGGTTTTGAGTCCCTTTCACTGAGGAAGGTGTAGGTCTTGTCTATTCCATAGTTGGTTTTTGGAACGGTACCTGTGCTTATATCAAACTCTGGTTTGATGCATCACCCCCCCTCTCCTTCCCCCTTAAGCAGGCATAGGAGTGTTTTCTAAATGTGAGACTCTGTTCTCTTGCCTAACTCAGTTCATGTGTAGCCATGTTTACAGGATCTTCCTAAGTGATATCTTATGATAAGTTTCTTTCCTGTTTGACTTCTTTCACTTAGAATCATCGTACCTGAATCCACTCATTTGCTGCTACTGGTCTTAGACCATTGATTTCATGGCTGAGGGATATTCCATCGTACGTAAGTTCCACAATGTTTGGAACCATTTTTATATTTCCTGGGATATTTCAGGTGTACCCAGGTTGAGGTTCCTGTAAGCAGTGCAGCCCTCAATTTGGGGGTGGCTCTGTCTTATGGATTTTCACTTTTCCCAAGGTATATTCCCTAGACTGGACGTGCCCTTGGCTCTGTAGCTCTGTTGTTTACTTGTTTTAAGGAACACAATGCACTCCTCCAGTGAGGCAGTTGGCAACTTACATCCCGCCCATCAGCATAAAAAGGCTCCCTGTTCTCCAGGGCCTGTCTTGCCTTTCTGGTTTTTACACATTTTGTGGATGTCCCTTTTGACCGGTGGGAAGTGATACTTCTTTGTAGTGCAGATTTGCATTGCCCGCTTGCTTGCTTGGCCAAAAAGGGCGTATGCGTTTTCTCCTGAATATATTCAGGAGAAAACGCATACGCCCTTTTTGGCCAAGTGCATCATTGTCGAAGTTGTGCCCCTCTTCCTGTGCTTTACAGGCGATTCCAACGTACCTCTTGAAATCTGTTTCCTGCTATTCTGCCTCGCTTTCAAGTCCGCCTCGTTGCCTTCGCTCAACAGATTTTTGGAAGAGAGTTGGCCTTGATTACTCTGCCAGTTTGTGAATTGCTGTGCCCCTGAGCTCCATTTATCAACTCGTTTTTTGTGAGCTGAACGCAACCCCAAACTTTTGGTTCAGGACCTATACTGGTTCCCGGTGGGTGGCTGAGACTTTGGTTAATTCTCCTTCCTGCCGGGAAATTAGAGTGACATGTGCCCAACCAAATGCCTAACAGCTACTCTCTCATTGGTTCTCCCTCTTCCCTTTCATCCTCTGCCAAATTGGCAACCTGTGCGAACCAGGAGCTTAAAGGGGCTGTCTCTCCAAGTTGGGAGATTGATAGGAAAGCAGTTGGAAAGTCAAACCGGAGCTCCAGGAGAGGGACTCTTCGTTGAGTTTTAGAAACCTTTCGTATTCACAGTGTGTCCATTCTCTAGGTTTCCTGTACATGTTATAGCTGTAGTAATATTCCCTTCAACCTGGAGAGCTGGGACCCATGGAATGGGTGCCATGCATTATTGCTTTAAAGGGTCTGCATTTGCTCACCCAATCTCACCAATCCTCTCAGTCCCAAGTGTCCAGCCTTATGCCACATCCAGCTGTCATTGTAGATAGGGTCATTCCAGGTTGCATCAGAGACCCTGAAGGAATTGTAAAGAATTTCCCAGTTTCTTTGTTTTTTTTTGAAATTCCTTTTTAGAGTGGGTTTGAGCTGATTCTCACTGCCATGTTTATGCCAGTCTAGACACACTTGATTCCCTTACGGAGACATATCAATACATAGGTTTTAAGATTTTTACTAGTCAGATCTATTCCTCTGCGGGAAATATGGGGTTTTGAGTCCCTTTCACTGAGGAAGGTGTAGGTCTTGTCTATTCCATAGTTGGTTTTTGGAACGGTACCTGTGCTTATATCAAACTCTGGTTTGATGCATCACCCCCACTCTCCTTCCCCCTTAAGCAGGCATAGGAGTGTTTTCTAAATGTGAGACTCTGTTCTCTTGCCTAACTCAGTTCATGTGTAGCCATGTTTACAGGATCTTCCTAAGTGATATCTTATGATAAGTTTCTTTTCCTGTGTGACTTCTTTCACTTAGAATCATCGTACCTGAATCCACTCATTTTGCTGCTACTGGTCTTAGGACATTGATTTCATGGCTGAGGGATATTCCATCGTACATAAGTTCCACAATGTTTGGAACCATTTTTATATTTCCTGGGATATTTCAGGTGTACCCAGGTTGAGGTTCCTGTAAGCAGTGCAGCCCTCAATTTGGGGGTGGCTCTGTCTTATGGATTTTCAGTTTTCCCAAAGTATATTCCCTAGACTGGAAGTGCCCTTGGCTCTGTAGCTCAGTTGTTTACTTGTTTTAGGGAACACAATGCACTCCTCCAGTGAGGCAGTTGGCAACTTACATCCCGCCCATCAGCATATCAAGGCTCCCTGTTCTCCAGGGCCTGTCTTGCCTTTCTGGTTTTTACACATTTTGTGGATGTCCCTTTTGACCGGTGGGAAGTGATACTTCTTTGTAGTGCAGATTTGCATTGCCCGCTTGCTTGCTTGGCCAAAAAGGGCGTATGCGTTTTCTCCTGAATATATTCAGGAGAAAACGCATACGCCCTTTTTGGCCAAGTGCATCATTGTCGAAGTTGTGCCCCTCTTCCTGTGCTTTACAGGCGATTCCAACGTACCTCTTGAAATCTGTTTCCTGCTATTCTGCCTCGCTTTCAAGTCCGCCTCGTTGCCTTCCCTCAACAGATTTTTGGACGATAGTTGGCCTTGATTACTCTGCCAGTTTGTGAATTGCTGTGCCCCTCAGCTCCATTTTTCAACTCGTTTTTTGTGAGCTGAACGCAAGTCCAAACTTTTGGTTCAGGACCTATACTGGTTCCCGGTGGGTGGCTGAGTCTTTGGTTAATTCTTCTTCCTGCCAGGAAATTAGAGTGACATGTGCCCATCCAAATGCCTAACAGCTACTCTCTCATTGGTTCTCCCTCTTCACTTTCATCCTCTGCGAAATTGGCAACCTGTGCGAACCAGGAGCTTAAAGGGGCTGTCTCTCCAAGTTGGGAGATTGATAGGAAAGCAGTTGGAAAGTCAAACCGGAGCACCAGGAGAGGGACTCTTCGTTGAGTTTTAGAAACCTTTCGTATTCACAGTGTGTCCATTCTCTAGGTTTCCCGTACATGTTATAGCTGTAGTAATATTCCCTTCAACCTGGAGAGCTGGGACCCATGGAATGTGTGCCATGCATTATTGCTTTAAAGGGTCTGCATTTGCTCACCCAATCTCACCAATCCTCTCAGTCCCAAGTGTCCAGCCTTATGCCACATCCAGCTGTCATTGTAGATAGGGTCGTTCCAGGTTGCATCAAAGACCCTGAAGGAATTGTAAAGAATTTCCCTGTTTTTTGTTCTGTTTTTGAAATTCCTTTTTAGAGTGGGTTTGAGCTGATTCTCGCTGCCATGTTTATGCCAGTCTAGACACACTTGATTCCCTTATGGAGACATATCAATACATAGGTTTTAAGATTCTTACTAGTCAGATCTATTCCTCTGCGGGAAATATGGGGTTTTGAGTCCCTTTCACTGAGGAAGGTGTAGGTCTTGTCTATTCCATAGTTGGTTTTTGGAACGGTACCTGTGCTTATATCAAACTCTGGTTTGATGCATCACCCCACCTCTCCTTCCCCCTTAAGCAGGCATAGGAGGGTTTTCTAAATGTGAGACTCTGTTCTCTTGCCTAACTCAGTTCATGTGTAGCCATATTTACAGGATCTTCCTAAGTGATATCTTATGATAAGTTTCTTTTCCTGTGTGACTTCTTTCACTTAGAATCATCGTACCTGAATCCACTCATTTTGCTGCTACTGGTCTTAGGACATTGATTTCATGGCTGAGGGATATTCCATCGTACGTAAGTTCCACGATGTTTGGAACCATTTTTATATTTCCTGGGATATTTCAGGTGTACCCAGGTTGAGGTTCCTGTAAGCAGTGCAGCCCTCATTTTGGGGGTGGCTCTGTCTTATGGATTTTCAGTTTTCCCAAGGTATATCCCCTAGACTGGAAGTGCCCTTGGCTCTGTAGCTCTGTTGTTTACTTGTTTTAGGGAACACAATGCACTCCTCCAGTGAGGCAGTTGGCAACTTACATCCCGCCCATCAGCATAACAAGGCTCCCTGTTCTCCAGGGCCTGTCTTGCCTTTCTGGTTTTTACACATTTTGTGGATGTCCCTTTTGACCGGTGGGAAGTGATACTTCTTTGTAGTGCAGATTTGCATTGCCCGCTTGCTTGCTTGGCCAAAAAGGGCGTATGCGTTTTCTCCTGAATATATTCAGGAGAAAACGCATACGCCCTTTTTGGCCAAGTGCATCATTGTCGAAGTTGTGCCCCTCTTCCTGTGCTTTACAGGCGATTCCAACGTACCTCTTGAAATCTGTTTCCTGCTATTCTGCCTCGCTTTCAAGTCCGCCTCGTTGCCTTCCCTCAACAGATTTTTGGACGATAGTTGGCCTTGATTACTCTGCCAGTTTGTGAATTGCTGTGCCCCTCAGCTCCATTTTTCAACTCGTTTTTTGTGAGCTGAACGCAAGTCCAAACTTTTGTTTCAGGACCTATACTGTTTCCCGGTGGGTGGCTGAGATTTTGGTTAATTCTTCTTCCTGCCGGGAAATTAGAGTGACATGTGCCCATCCAAATGCCTAACAGCTACTCTCTCATTGGTTCTACCTCTTCCCTTTCATCCTCTGCGAAATTTGCAACCTGTGCGAACCAGGAGCTTCAAGGGGCTGTCTTTCCAAGTTGGGAGATTGAAAGGAAAGCAGTTGGAAAGTCAAACCGGAGCACCAGGAGAGGGACTCTTCGTTGAGTTTTAGAAACCTTTCGTATTCACAGTGTGTCCATTCTCTAGGTTTCCCGTACATGTTATAGCTGTAGTAATATTCCCTTCAACCTGGAGAGCTGGGACCCATGGAATGGGTGCCATGCATTATTGCTTTAAAGGGTCTGCATTTGCTCACCCAATGTCACCAATCTTCTCAGTCGCAAGTGTCCAGCCTTATGCCACATCCAGCTGTCATTGTAGATAGGGTCATTCCAGGTTGCATCAGAGACCCTGAAGGAATTGTAAAGAATTTCCCTGTTTTTTGTTTTGCTTTTGAAATTCCTTTTTAGAGTGGGTTTGAGCTGATTCTCGCTGCCATGTTTATGCCAGTCTAGACACACTTGATTCCCTTACGAAGACATATCAATACATAGGTTTTAAGATTCTTACTAGTCAGATCTATTCCTTTGCGGGAAATATGGGGTTTTGAGTCCCTTTCACTGAGGAAGGTGTAGGTCTTGTCTATTCCATAGTTGGTTTTTGGAACGGTACCTGTGCTTATATCAAACTCTGGTTTGATGTATCACCCCACCTCTCCTTCCCCCTTAAGCAGGCATAGGAGTGTTTTCTAAATGTGAGACTCTGTTCTCTTGCCTAACTCAGTTCATGTGTAGCCATGTTTACAGGAATTTCCTAAGTGATATCTTATGATAAGTTTCTTTTCCTGTGTGACTTCTTTCACTTAGAATCATCGTACCTGAATCCACTCATTTTGCTGCTACTGGTCTTAGGACATTGATTTCATGGCTGAGGGATATTCCATCGTATGTAAGTTCCACAATGTTTGGAACCATTTTTATATTTCCTGGGATATTTCAGGTGTACCCAGGTTGAGGTTCCTGTAAGCAGTGCAGCCCTCAATTTGGGGGTGGCTCTGTCTTATGGATTTTCAGTTTTCCCAAGGTATATTCCCTAGACTGGAAGTGCCCTTGGCTCTGTAGCTCTGTTGTTTACTTGTTTTAGGGAACACAATGCACTCCTCCAGTGAGGCAGTTGGCAACTTACATCCCGCCCATCAGCATAACAAGGCTCCCTGTTCTCCAGGGCCTGCCTTGCCTTTCTGGTTTTTACACATTTTGTGGATGTCCCTTTTGACCGGTGGGAAGTGATACTTCTTTGTAGTGCAGATTTGCATTGCCCGCTTGCTTGCTTGGCCAAAAAGGGCGTATGCGTTTTCTCCTGAATATATTCAGGAGAAAACGCATACGCCCTTTTTGGCCAAGTGCATCATTGTCGAAGTTGTGCCCCTCTTCCTGTGCTTTACAGGCGATTCCAACGTACCTCTTGAAATCTGTTTCCTGCTATTCTGCCTCGCTTTCAAGTCTGCCTCGTTGCCTTCCCTCAACAGATTTTTGGACGATAGTTGGCCTTGATTACTCTGCCAGTTTGTGAATTGCTGTGCCCCTGAGCTCCATTTTTCAACTCGTTTTTTGTGAGCTGAACGCAAGTCCAAACTTTTGGTTCAGGACCTATACTGTTTCCCGGTGGGTGGCTGAGACTTTGGTTAATTCTTCTTCCTGCCAGGAAATTAGAGTGACATGTGCCCATCCAAATGCCTAACAGCTACTCTCTCATTGGTTCTCCCTCTTCCCTTTCATCCTCTGCCAAATTGGCAATCTGTGCGAACCAGGAGCTTAAAGGGGCTGTCTCTCCAAGTTGGGAGATTGATAGGAAAGCAGTTGGAAAGTCAAACCGGAGCACCAGGAGAGGGACTCTTCGTTGAGTTTTATAAACCTTTCGTATTCACAGTGTGTCCATTCTCTAGGTTTCCCGTACACGTTATAGCTGTAGTAATATTCCCTTCAACCTGGAGAGCTGGGACCCAAGGAATGGGTGCCATGCATTATTGCTTTAAAGGGTCTGCATTTGCTCACCCAATCTCACCAATCCTCTCAGTCCCAAGTGTCCAGCCTTATGCCACATCCAGCTGTCATTGTAGATAGGGTCATTCCAGGTTGCATCAGAGACCCTGAAGGAATTGTAAAGAATTTCCCTGTTTCTTTGTTCTGTTTTTGAAATTCCTTTTTAGAGTGGGTTTGAGCTGATTCTCGCTGCCATGTTTATGCCAGTCTAGACACACTTGATTCCCTTACGGAGAGATATCAATACATAGGTTTTAAGATTCTTACTAGTCAGATCTATTCCTCTGCGGGAAATATGGGGTTTTGAGTCCCTTTCACTGAGGAAGGTGTAGGTCTTGTCTATTCCATAGTTGGTTTTTGGAACGGTACCTGTGCTTATATCAAACTCTGGTTTGATGCATCACCCCCCCTCTCCTTCCCCCTTAAGCAGGCATAGGAGTGTTTTCTAAATGTGAGACTCTGTTCTCTTGCCTAACTCAGTTCATGTGTAGCCATGTTTACAGGATCTTCCTAAGTGATATCTTATGATAAGTTTCTTTTCCTGTGTGACTTCTTTCACTTAGAATCATCGTACCTGAATCCACTCATTTTGCTGCTACTGGTCTTATGACATTGATTTCATGGCTGAGGGATATTCCATCGTACGTAAGTTCCACAATGTTTGGAACCATTTTTATATTTCCTGGGATATTTCAGGTGTACCCAGGTTGAGGTTCCTGTAAGCAGTGCAGCCCTCAATTTGGAGCTGGCTCTGTCTTATGGATTTTCAGTTTTCCCAAGGTATATTCCCTAGACTGGAAGTGCCCTTGGCTCTGTAGCTCTGTTGTTTACTTGTTTTAGGGAACACAATGCACTCCTCCAGTGAGGCAGTTGGCAACTTACATCCCGCCCATCAGCATAACAAGGCTCCCTGTTCTCCAGGGCCTGTCTTGCCTTTCTGGTTTTTACACGTTTTGTGGATGTCCCTTTTGACCGGTGGGAAGTGATACTTCTTTGTAGTGCAGATTTGCATTGCCCACTTGCTTGCTTGGCCAAAAAGAGCGTATGCGTTTTCTCCTGAATATATTCAGGAGAAAATGCATACGCTCTTTTTGGCCAAGTGCATCATTGTCGAAGTTGTGCCCCTCTTCCTGTGCTTTACAGGCGATTCCAACGTACCTCTTGAAATCTGTTTCCTGCTATTCTGCCTCGCTTTCAAGTCCGCCTCGTTGCCTTACCTCAACAGATTTTTGGACGATAGTTGGCCTTGATTACTCTGCCAGTTTGTGAATTGCTGTGCCCCTGAGCTCCATTTTTCAACTCGTTTTTTGTGAGCTGAACGCAACTCCAAACTTTTGGTTCAGGACCTATACTGGTTCCCGGTGGGTGGCTAAGACTTTGGTTAATTCTCCTTCCTGCCGGGAAATTAGAGTGACATGTGCCCAACCAAATGCCTAACAGCTACTCTCTCATTGGTTCTCCCTCTTCCCTTTCATCCTCTGCCAAATTGGCAACCTGTGCGAACCAGGAGCTTAAAGGGGCTGTCTCTCCAAGTTGGGAGATTGATAGGAAAGCAGTTGGAAAGTCAAACCGGAGTACCAGGAGAGGGACTCTTCGTTGAGTTTTAGAAACCTTTCGTATTCACAGTGTGTCCATTCTGTAGGTTTCCCGTACATGTTATAGCTGTAGTAATATTCCCTTCAACCTGGAGAGCTGGGACGCATGGAATGGGTGCCATGCATTATTGCTTTAAAGGGTCTGCATTTGCTCACCCAATCTCACCAATCCTCTCAGTCCCAAGTGTCCAGCCTTATGCCACATCCAGCTGTCATTGTAGATAGGGTCATTCCAGGTTGCATCAGAGACCCTGAAGGAATTGTAAAGAATTTCCCTGTTTCTTTGTTTTGTTTTTGAAATTCCTTTTTAGAGTGGGTTTGAGCTGATTCTCGCTGCCATGTTTATGCCAGTCTAGACACACTTGATTCCCTTACGGAGACATATCAATACATAGGTTTTAAGATTCTTACTAGTCAGATCTATTCCTCTGCGGGAAATATGGGGTTTTGAGTCCCTTTCACTGAGGAAGGTGTAGGTCTTGTCTATTCCATAGTTGGTTTTTGGAACGGTACCTGTGCTTATATCAAACTCTGGTTTGATGCATCACCCCACCTCTCCTTCCCCCTTAAGCAGGCATAGGAGGGTTTTCTAAATGTGAGACTCTGTTCTCTTGCCTAACTCAGTTCATGTGTAGCCATGTTTACAGGATCTTCCTAAGTGATATCTTATGATAAGTTTCTTTTCCTGTGTGACTTCTTTCACTTAGAATCATCGTACCTGAATCCACTCATTTTGCTGCTACTGGTCTTAGGACATTGATTTCATGGCTGAGGGATATTCCATCGTACGTAAGTTCCACAATGTTTGGAACCATTTTTATATTTCCTGGGATATTTCAGGTGTACCCAGGTTGAGGTTCCTGTAAGCAGTGCAGCCCTCAATTTGGGGGTGGCTCTGTCTTATGGATTTTCAGTTTTCCCAAGGTATATTCCCTAGACTGGAAGTGCCCTTGGCTCTGTAGCTCTGTTGTTTACTTGTTTTAGGGAACACAATGCACTCCTCCAGTGAGGCAGTTGGCAACTTACATCCCGCCCATCAGCATAACAAGGCTCCCTGTTCTCCAGGGCCTGTCTTGCCTTTCTGGTTTTTACACATATTGTGGATGTCCCTTTTGACCGGTGGGAAGTGATACTTCTTTGTAGTGCAGATTTGCATTGCCCGCTTGCTTGCTTGGCCAAAAAGGGCGTATGCGTTTTCTCCTGAATATATTCAGGAGAAAACGCATACGCCCTTTTTGGCCAAGTGCATCATTGTCGAAGTTGTGCCCCTCTTCCTGTGCTTTACAGGCGATTCCAACGTACCTCTTGAAATCTGTTTCCTGCTATTCTGCCTCGCTTTCAAGTCCGCCTCGTTGCCTTCCCTCAACAGATTTTTGGACGATAGTTGGCCTTGATTACTCTGCCAGTTTGTGAATTGCTGTGCCCCTGAGCTCCATTTTTCAACTCGTTTTTTGTGAGCTGAACGCAAGTCCAAACTTTTGGTTCAGGACCTATACTGGTTCCCGGTGGGTGGCTGAGACTTTGGTTAATTCTTCTTCCTGCCGGGAAATTAGAGTGACATGTGGCAATCCAAATGCCTAACAGCTACTCTCTCATTGGTTCTCCCTCTTCCCTTTCATCCTCTGCGAAATTGGCAAGCTGTGCGAACCAGGAGCTTAAAGGAGCTGTCTCTCCAAGTTGGGAGATTGATAGGAAAGCAGTTGGAATGTCAAACGGGAGCACCAGGAGAAGGGCTCTTCGTTGAGTTTTAGAAACCTTTCGTATTCACAGTGTGTCCATTCTCTAGGTTTCCCGTACACGTTATAGCTGTAGTAATATTCCCTTCAACCTGGAGAGCTGGGACCCATGGAATGGGTGCCATGCATTATTGCTTTAAAGGGTCTGCATTTGCTCACCCAATCTCACCAATCCTCTCAGTCCCAAGTGTCCAGCCTTATGCCACATCCAGCTGTCATTGTAGATAGGGTCATTCCAGGTTGCATCAGAGACCCTGAAGGAATTGTAAAGAATTTCCCTGTTTCTTTGTTTTGTTTTTGAAATTCCTTTTTAGAGTGGGTTTGAGCTGATTCTCGCTGCCATGTTTATGCCAGTCTAGACACACTTGATTCCCTTACGAACACATATCAATACATAGGTTTTAAGATTCTTACTAGTCAGATCTATTCCTCTGCGGGAAATATGGGGTTTTGAGTCCCTTTCACTGAGGAAGGTGTAGGTCTTGTCTATTCCATAGTTGGTTTTTGGAACGGTACCTGTGCTTATATCAAACTCTGGTTTGATGTATCACCCCACCTCTCCTTCCCCCTTAAGCAGGCATAGGAGTGTTTTCTAAATGTGAGACTCTGTTCTCTTGCCTAACTCAGTTCATGTGTAGCCATGTTTACAGGAATTTCCTAAGTGATATCTTATGATAAGTTTCTTTTCCTGTGTGACTTCTTTCACTTAGAATCATCGTACCTGAATCCACTCATTTTGCTGCTACTCGTCTTAGGACATTGATTTCATGGCTGAGGGATATTCCATCGTATGTAAGTTCCACAATGTTTGGAACCATTTTTATATTTCCTGGGATATTTCAGGTGTACCCAGGTTGAGGTTCCTGTAAGCAGTGCAGCCCTCAATTTGGGGGTGGCTCTGTCTTATGGATTTTCAGTTTTCCCAAGGTATATTCCCTAGACTGGAAGTGCCCTTGGCTCTGTAGCTCTGTTGTTTACTTGTTTTAGGGAACACAATGCACTCCTCCAGTGAGGCAGTTGGCAACTTACATCCCGCCCATCAGCATAACAAGGCTCCCTGTTCTCCAGGGCCTGTCTTGCCTTTCTGGTTTTTACACATTTTGTGGATGTCCCTTTTGACCGGTGGGAAGTGATACTTCTTTGTAGTGCAGATTTGCATTGCCCGCTTGCTTGCTTGGCCAAAAAGGGCGTATGCGTTTTCTCCTGAATATATTCAGGAGAAAACGCATACGCCCTTTTTGGCCAAGTGCATCATTGTCGAAGTTGTGCCCCTCTTCCTGTGCTTTACAGGCGATTCCAACGTACCTCTTGAAATCTGTTTCCTGCTATTCTGCCTCGCTTTCAAGTCTGCCTCGTTGCCTTCCCTCAACAGATTTTTGGACGATAGTTGGCCTTGATTACTCTGCCAGTTTGTGAATTGCTGTGCCCCTGAGCTCCATTTTTCAACTCGTTTTTTGTGAGCTGAACGCAAGTCCAAACTTTTGGTTCAGGACCTATACTGTTTCCCGGTGGGTGGCTGAGACTTTGGTTAATTCTTCTTCCTGCCAGGAAATTAGAGTGACATGTGCCCATCCAAATGCCTAACAGCTACTCTCTCATTGGTTCTCCCTCTTCCCTTTCATCCTCTGCCAAATTGGCAATCTGTGCGAACCAGGAGCTTAAAGGGGCTGTCTCTCCAAGTTGGGAGATTGATAGGAAAGCAGTTGGAAAGTCAAACCGGAGCACCAGGAGAGGGACTCTTCGTTGAGTTTTATAAACCTTTCGTATTCACAGTGTGTCCATTCTCTAGGTTTCCCGTACACGTTATAGCTGTAGTAATATTCCCTTCAACCTGGAGAGCTGGGACCCAAGGAATGGGTGCCATGCATTATTGCTTTAAAGGGTCTGCATTTGCTCACCCAATCTCACCAATCCTCTCAGTCCCAAGTGTCCAGCCTTATGCCACATCCAGCTGTCATTGTAGATAGGGTCATTCCAGGTTGCATCAGAGACCCTGAAGGAATTGTAAAGAATTTCCCTGTTTCTTTGTTCTGTTTTTGAAATTCCTTTTTAGAGTGGGTTTGAGCTGATTCTCGCTGCCATGTTTATGCCAGTCTAGACACACTTGATTCCCTTACGGAGAGATATCAATACATAGGTTTTAAGATTCTTACTAGTCAGATCTATTCCTCTGCGGGAAATATGGGGTTTTGAGTCCCTTTCACTGAGGAAGGTGTAGGTCTTGTCTATTCCATAGTTGGTTTTTGGAACGGTACCTGTGCTTATATCAAACTCTGGTTTGATGCATCACCCCCCCTCTCCTTCCCCCTTAAGCAGGCATAGGAGTGTTTTCTAAATGTGAGACTCTGTTCTCTTGCCTAACTCAGTTCATGTGTAGCCATGTTTACAGGATCTTCCTAAGTGATATCTTATGATAAGTTTCTTTTCCTGTGTGACTTCTTTCACTTAGAATCATCGTACCTGAATCCACTCATTTTGCTGCTACTGGTCTTATGACATTGATTTCATGGCTGAGGGATATTCCATCGTACGTAAGTTCCACAATGTTTGGAACCATTTTTATATTTCCTGGGATATTTCAGGTGTACCCAGGTTGAGGTTCCTGTAAGCAGTGCAGCCCTCAATTTGGGGGTGGCTCTGTCTTATGGATTTTCAGTTTTCCCAAGGTATATTCCCTAGACTGGAAGTGCCCTTGGCTCTGTAGCTCTGTTGTTTACTTGTTTTAGGGAACACAATGCACTCCTCCAGTGAGGCAGTTGGCAACTTACATCCCGCCCATCAGCATAACAAGGCTCCCTGTTCTCCAGGGCCTGTCTTGCCTTTCTGGTTTTTACACGTTTTGTGGATGTCCCTTTTGACCAGTGGGAAGTGATACTTCTTTGTAGTGCAGATTTGCATTGCCCACTTGCTTGCTTGGCCAAAAACAGCGTATGCGTTTTCTCCTGAATATATTCAGGAGAAAATGCATACGCTCTTTTTGGCCAAGTGCATCATTGTCGAAGTTGTGCCCCTCTTCCTGTGCTTTACAGGCGATTCCAACGTACCTCTTGAAATCTGTTTCCGGCTATTCTGCCTCGCTTTCAAGTCCGCCTCGTTGCCTTACCTCAACAGATTTTTGGACGATAGTTGGCCTTGATTACTCTGCCAGTTTGTGAATTGCTGTGCCCCTGAGCTCCATTTTTCAACTCGTTTTTTGTGAGCTGAACGCAACTCCAAACTTTTGGTTCAGGACCTATACTGTTTCCCGGTGGGTGGCTGAGACTTTGGTTAATTCTCCTTCCTGCCGGGAAATTAGAGTGACATGTGCCCATCCAAATGCCTAACAGCTACTCTGTCATTGGTTCTACCTCTTCCCTTTCATCCTCTGCGAAATTTGCAACCTGTGCGAACCAGGAGCTTAAAGGGGCTGTCTCTCCAAGTTGGGAGATTGAAAGGAAAGCAGTTGGAAAGTCAAACCGGAGCACCAGGAGAGGGACTCTTCGTTGAGTTTTAGAAACCTTTCGTATTCACAGTGTGTCCATTCTCTAGGATTCCCGTACATGTTATAGCTGTAGTAATATTCCCTTCAACCTGGAGAGCTGGGATCCATGGAATGGGTGCCATGCATTATTGCTTTAAAGGGTCTGCATTTGCTCACCCAATCTCACCAATCCTCTCAGTCCCAAGTGTCCAGCCTTATGCCACATCCAGCTGTCATTGTAGATAGGGTCATTCCAGGTTGCATCAGAGACCCTGAAGGAATTGTAAAGAATTTCCCTGTTTCTTTGTTTTGTTTTTGAAATTCCTTTTTAGAGTGGGTTTGAGCTGATTCTCGCTGCCATGTTTATGCCAGTCTAGACACACTTGATTCCCTTACGGAGACATATCAATACATAGGTTTTAAGATTCTTACTAGTCAGATATATTCCTTTGCGGGATATATGGGGTTTTGAGTCCCTTTCACTGAGGAAGGTGTAGGTCTTGTCTATTCCATAGTTGGTTTTTGGAACGGTACCTGTGCTTATATCAAACTCTGGTTTGATGCATCACCCCACCTCTCCTTCCTCCTTAAGCAGGCATAGGAGTGTTTTCTAAATGTGAGACTCTGTTCTCTTGCCTAACTCAGTTCATGTGTAGCCATGTTTACAGGATCTTCCTAAGTGATATCTTATGATAAGTTTCTTTTCCTGTGTGACTTCTTTCACTTAGAATCATCGTACCTGAATCCACTCATTTTGCTGCTACTGGTCTTATGACATTGATTTCATGGCTGAGGGATATTCCATCCTATATAAGTTCCACAATGTTTGGAACCATTTTTATATTTCCTGGGATATTTCAGGTGAACCCAGGTTGAGGTTCCTGTAAGCAGTGCAGCCCTCAATTTGGGGGTGGCTCTGTCTTATGGATTTTCACTTTACCCAAGGTATATTCCCTAGACTGGACGTGCCCTTGGCTCTGTAGCTCTGTTGTTTACTTGTTTTAGGGAACACAATGCACTCCTCCAGTGAGGCAGTTGGCAACTTACATCCCGCCCATCAGCATAACAAGGCTCCCTGTTCTCCAGGGCCTGTCTTGCCTTTCTGGTTTTTACACATTTTGTGGATGTCCCTTTTGACCGGTGGGAAGTGATACTTCTTTGTAGTGCAGATTTGCATGGCCCGCTTGCTTGCTTGGCCAAAAAGGGCGTATGCGTTTTCTCCTGAATATATTCAGGAGAAAACGCATACGCCCTTTTTGGCCAAGTGCATCATTGTCGAAGTTGTGCCCCTCTTCCTGTGCTTTACAGGCGATTCCAACGTACCTCTTGAAATCTGTTTCCTGCTATTCTGCCTCGCTTTCAAGTCCGCCTCGTTGCCTTCCCTCAACAGATTTTTGGACGATAGTTGGCCTTGATTACTCTGCCAGTTTGTGAATTGCTGTGCCCCTGAGCTCCATTTTTCAACTCGTTTTTTGTGAGCTGAACGCAAGTCCAAACTTTTGGTTCAGGACCTATACTGGTTCCCGGTGGGTGGCTGAGACTTTGGTTAATTCTTCTTCCTGCCGGGAAATTAGAGTGACATGTGCCCATCCAAATGCCTAACAGCTACTCTCTCATTGGTTCTCCCTCTTCCCTTTCATCCTCTGCGAAATTGGCAACCTGTGCGAACCAGGTGCTTAAAGGGGCTGTCTCTCCAAGTTGGGAGATTGACAGGAAAGCAGTTGGAAAGTCAAACCGGAGCACCAGGAGAGGGGCTCTTCGTTGAGTTTTAGAAACCTTTCGTATTCACAGTGTGTCCATTCTCTAGGTTTCCCGTACACGTTATAGCTGTAGTAATATTCCCTTCAACCTGGAGAGCTGGGACCCATGGAATGGGTGCCATGCATTATCGCTTTAAAGGGTCTGCATTTGCTCACCCAATCTCACCAATCCTCTCAGTCCCAAGTGTCCAGCCTTATGCCACATCCAGCTGTCATTGTAGATAGGGTCATTCCAGGTTGCATCAGAGACCCTGAAGTAATTGTAAAGAATTTCCCTGTTTCTTTGTTCTGTTTTTGAAATTCCTTTTTAGAGTGGGTTTGAGCTGATTCTCGCTGCCATGTTTATGCCAGTCTAGACACACTTGATTCCCTTACGGAGACATATCAATACATAGGTTTTAAGATTCTTACTAGTCAGATCTATTCCTCTGCGGGAAATATGGGGTTTTGAGTCCCTTTCACTGAGGAAGGTGTAGGTCTTGTCTATTCCATAGTTGGTTTTTGGAACGGTACCTGTACTTATATCAAACTCTGGTTTGATGCATCACCCCACCTCTCCTTCCCCCTTAAGCAGGCATAGGAGTGTATTCTAAATGTGAGACTCTGTTCTCTTGCCTAACTCAGTTCATGTGTAGCCATGTTTACAGGATCTTCCTAAGTGATATCTTATGATAAGTTTCTTTTCCTGTGTGACTTCTTTCACTTAGAATCATCGTACCTGAATCCACTCATTCTGCTGCTACTGGTCTTATGACATTGATTTCATGGCTGAGGGATATTCCATCGTACGTATGTTCCACAATGTTTGGAACAATTTTTATATTTCCTGGGATATTTCAGGTGTACCAAGGTTGAGGTTCCTGTAAGCAGTGCAGCCCTCATTTTGGGGGTGGCTCTGTCTTATGGATTTTCAGTTTTCCCAAGGTATATTCCCTAGACTGGAAGTGCCCTTGGCTCTGTAGCTCTGTTGTTTACTTGTTTTAGGGAACACAATGCACTCCTCCAGTGAGTCAGTTGGCAACTTACATCCTGCCCATCAGCATAACAAGGCTCCCTGTTCTCCAGGGCCTGTCTTGCCTTTCTGGTTTTTACACATTTTGTGGATGTCCCTTTTGAGCGGTGGGAAGTGATACTTCTTTGTAGTGCAGATTTGCATTGCCCGCTTGCTTGCTTGGCCAAAAAGGGCGTATGCGTTTTCTCCTGAATATATTCAGGAGAAAACGCATACGCCCTTTTTGGCCAAGTGCATCATTGTCGAAGTTGTGCCCCTCTTCCTGTGCTTTACAGGCGATTCCAACGTACCTCTTGAAATCTGTTTCCTGCTATTCTGCCTCGCTTTCAAGTCCGCCTCGTTGCCTTCCCTCAACAGATTTTTGGACGATAGTTGGCCTTGATTACTCTGCCAGTTTGTGAATTGCTGTGCCCCTGAGCTCCATTTTTCAACTCGTTTTTTGTGAGCTGAACGCAACTCCAAACTTATGGTTCAGGACCTATACTGGTTCCCGGTGGGTGGCTGAGACTTTGGTTAATTCTTCTTCCTGCCGGGAAATTAGAGTGACATGTGCCCATCCAAATGCCTAACAGCTACTCTCTCATTGGTTCTCCCCCTTCCCTTTCATCCTCTGAGAAATTGGCAACCTGTGCGAACCAGGAGCTTAAAGGGGCTGTCTCTCCAAGTTGGGAGATTGATAGGAAAGCAGTTGGAATGTCAGACCGGAGCACCAGGAGAGGGACTCTTCGTTGCGATTTAGAAACCTTTCGTATTCACAGTGTGTCCATTCTCTAGGTTTCCCGTACATGTTATAGCTGTAGTAATATTCCCTTCAACCTGGAGAGCTGGGACCCATGGAATGGGTGCCATGCATTATTGCTTTAAAGGGTCTGCATTTGCTCACCCAATCTCACCAATCCTCTCAGTCCCAAGTGTCCAGCCTTATGCCACATCCAGCTGTCATTGTAGATAGGGTCATTCCAGGTTGCATCAGAGACCCTGAAGGAATTGTAAAGAATTTCCCTGTTTCTTTGTTCTGTTTTTGAAATTCCTTTTTAGAGTGGGTTTGAGCTGATTCTCGCTGCCATGTTTATGCCAGTCTAGACACACTTGATTCCCTTACGGAGACATATCAATACATAGGTTTTAAGATTCTTACTAGTCAGATCTATTCCTCTGCGGGAAATATGGGGTTTTGAGTCCCTTTCACTGAGGAAGGTGTAGGTCTTGTCTATTCCATAGTTGGTTTTTGGAACGGTACCTGTGCTTATATCAAACTCTGGTTTGATGCATCACCCCCCCTCTCCTTCCCCCTTAAGCAGGCATAGGAGTGTTTTCTAAATGTGAGACTCTGTTCTCTTGCCTAACTCAGTTCATGTGTAGCCATGTTTACAGGATCTTCCTAAGTGATATCTTATGATAAGTTTCTTTTCCTGTGTGACTTCTTTCACTTAGAATCATCGTACCTGAATCCACTCATTTTGCTGCTACTGGTCTTATGACATTGATTTCATGGCTGAGGGATATTCCATCGTACGTAAGTTCCACAATGTTTGGAACCATTTTTATATTTCCTGGGATATTTCAGGTGTACCCAGGTTGAGGTTCCTGTAAGCAGTGCAGCCCTCAATTTGGAGCTGGCTCTGTCTTATGGATTTTCAGTTTTCCCAAGGTATATTCCCTAGACTGGAAGTGCCCTTGGCTCTGTAGCTCTGTTGTTTACTTGTTTTAGGGAACACAATGCACTCCTCCAGTGAGGCAGTTGGCAACTTACATCCCGCCCATCAGCATAACAAGGCTCCCTGTTCTCCAGGGCCTGTCTTGCCTTTCTGGTTTTTACACATTTTGTGGATGTCCCTTTTGACCGGTGGGAAGTGATACTTCTTTGTAGTGCAGATTTGCATTGCCCACTTGCTTGCTTGGCCAAAAAGAGCGTATGCGTTTTCTCCTGAATATATTCAGGAGAAAATGCATACGCTCTTTTTGGCCAAGTGCATCATTGTCGAAGTTGTGCCCCTCTTCCTGTGCTTTACAGGCGATTCCAACGTACCTCTTGAAATCTGTTTCCTGCTATTCTGCCTCGCTTTCAAGTCCGCCTCGTTGCCTTACCTCAACAGATTTTTGGACGATAGTTGGCCTTGATTACTCTGCCAGTTTGTGAATTGCTGTGCCCCTGAGCTCCATTTTTCAACTCGTTTTTTGTGAGCTGAACGCAACTCCAAACTTTTGGTTCAGGACCTATACTGGTTCCCGGTGGGTGGCTAAGACTTTGGTTAATTCTCCTTCCTGCCGGGAAATTAGAGTGACATGTGCCCAACCAAATGCCTAACAGCTACTCTCTCATTGGTTCTCCCTCTTCCCTTTCATCCTCTGCCAAATTGGCAACCTGTGCGAACCAGGAGCTTAAAGGGGCTGTCTCTCCAAGTTGGGAGATTGATAGGAAAGCAGTTGGAAAGTCAAACCGGAGTACCAGGAGAGGGACTCTTCGTTGAGTTTTAGAAACCTTTCGTATTCACAGTGTGTCCATTCTGTAGGTTTCCCGTACATGTTATAGCTGTAGTAATATTCCCTTCAACCTGGAGAGCTGGGACGCATGGAATGGGTGCCATGCATTATTGCTTTAAAGGGTCTGCATTTGCTCACCCAATCTCACCAATCCTCTCAGTCCCAAGTGTCCAGCCTTATGCCACATCCAGCTGTCATTGTAGATAGGGTCATTCCAGGTTGCATCAGAGACCCTGAAGGAATTGTAAAGAATTTCCCTGTTTCTTTGTTTTGTTTTTGAAATTCCTTTTTAGAGTGGGTTTGAGCTGATTCTCGCTGCCATGTTTATGCCAGTCTAGACACACTTGATTCCCTTACGGAGACATATCAATACATAGGTTTTAAGATTCTTACTAGTCAGATCTATTCCTCTGCGGGAAATATGGGGTTTTGAGTCCCTTTCACTGAGGAAGGTGTAGGTCTTGTCTATTCCATAGTTGGTTTTTGGAACGGTACCTGTGCTTATATCAAACTCTGGTTTGATGCATCACCCCACCTCTCCTTCCCCCTTAAGCAGGCATAGGAGGGTTTTCTAAATGTGAGACTCTGTTCTCTTGCCTAACTCAGTTCATGTGTAGCCATGTTTACAGGATCTTCCTAAGTGATATCTTATGATAAGTTTCTTTTCCTGTGTGACTTCTTTCACTTAGAATCATCGTACCTGAATCCACTCATTTTGCTGCTACTGGTCTTAGGACATTGATTTCATGGCTGAGGGATATTCCATCGTACGTAAGTTCCACAATGTTTGGAACCATTTTTATATTTCCTGGGATATTTCAGGTGTACCCAGGTTGAGGTTCCTGTAAGCAGTGCAGCCCTCAATTTGGGGGTGGCTCTGTCTTATGGATTTTCAGTTTTCCCAAGGTATATTCCCTAGACTGGAAGTGCCCTTGGCTCTGTAGCTCTGTTGTTTACTTGTTTTAGGGAACACAATGCACTCCTCCAGTGAGGCAGTTGGCAACTTACATCCCGCCCATCAGCATAACAAGGCTCCCTGTTCTCCAGGGCCTGTCTTGCCTTTCTGGTTTTTACACATATTGTGGATGTCCCTTTTGACCGGTGGGAAGTGATACTTCTTTGTAGTGCAGATTTGCATTGCCCGCTTGCTTGCTTGGCCAAAAAGGGCGTATGCGTTTTCTCCTGAATATATTCAGGAGAAAACGCATACGCCCTTTTTGGCCAAGTGCATCATTGTCGAAGTTGTGCCCCTCTTCCTGTGCTTTACAGGCGATTCCAACGTACCTCTTGAAATCTGTTTCCTGCTATTCTGCCTCGCTTTCAAGTCCGCCTCGTTGCCTTACCTCAACAGATTTTTGGACGATAGTTGGCCTTGATTACTCTGCCAGTTTGTGAATTGCTGTGCCCCTGAGCTCCATTTTTCAACTCGTTTTTTGTGAGCTGAACGCAAGTCCAAACTTTTGGTTCAGGACCTATACTGGTTCCCGGTGGGTGGCTGAGACTTTGGTTAATTCTTCTTCCTGCCGGGAAATTAGAGTGACATGTGGCAATCCAAATGCCTAACAGCTACTCTCTCATTGGTTCTCCCTCTTCCCTTTCATCCTCTGCGAAATTGGCAAGCTGTGCGAACCAGGAGCTTAAAGGAGCTGTCTCTCCAAGTTGGGAGATTGATAGGAAAGCAGTTGGAATGTCAAACCGGAGCACCAGGAGAAGGGCTCTTCGTTGAGTTTTAGAAACCTTTCGTATTCACAGTGTGTCCATTCTCTAGGTTTCCCGTACACGTTATAGCTGTAGTAATATTCCCTTCAACCTGGAGAGCTGGGACCCATGGAATGGGTGCCATGCATTATTGCTTTAAAGGGTCTGCATTTGCTCACCCAATCTCACCAATCCTCTCAGTCCCAAGTGTCCAGCCTTATGCCACATCCAGCTGTCATTGTAGATAGGGTCATTCCAGGTTGCATCAGAGACCCTGAAGGAATTGTAAAGAATTTCCCTGTTTCTTTGTTTTGTTTTTGAAATTCCTTTTTAGAGTGGGTTTGAGCTGATTCTCGCTGCCATGTTTATGCCAGTCTAGACACACTTGATTCCCTTACGAAGACATATCAATACATAGGTTTTAAGATTCTTACTAGTCAGATCTATTCCTCTGCGGGAAATATGGGGTTTTGAGTCCCTTTCACTGAGGAAGGTGTAGGTCTTGTCTATTCCATAGTTGGTTTTTGGAACGGTACCTGTGCTTATATCAAACTCTGGTTTGATGTATCACCCCACCTCTCCTTCCCCCTTAAGCAGGCATAGGAGTGTTTTCTAAATGTGAGACTCTGTTCTCTTGCCTAACTCAGTTCATGTGTAGCCATGTTTACAGGAATTTCCTAAGTGATATCTTATGATAAGTTTCTTTTCCTGTGTGACTTCTTTCACTTAGAATCATCGTACCTGAATCCACTCATTTTGCTGCTACTGGTCTTAGGACATTGATTTCATGGCTGAGGGATATTCCATCGTATGTAAGTTCCACAATGTTTGGAACCATTTTTATATTTCCTGGGATATTTCAGGTGTACCCAGGTTGAGGTTCCTGTAAGCAGTGCAGCCCTCAATTTGGGGGTGGCTCTGTCTTATGGATTTTCAGTTTTCCCAAGGTATATTCCCTAGACTGGAAGTGCCCTTGGCTCTGTAGCTCTGTTGTTTACTTGTTTTAGGGAACACAATGCACTCCTCCAGTGAGGCAGTTGGCAACTTACATCCCGCCCATCAGCATAACAAGGCTCCCTGTTCTCCAGGGCCTGTCTTGCCTTTCTGGTTTTTACACATTTTGTGGATGTCCCTTTTGACCGGTGGGAAGTGATACTTCTTTGTAGTGCAGATTTGCATTGCCCGCTTGCTTGCTTGGCCAAAAAGGGCGTATGCGTTTTCTCCTGAATATATTCAGGAGAAAACGCATACGCCCTTTTTGGCCAAGTGCATCATTGTCGAAGTTGTGCCCCTCTTCCTGTGCTTTACAGGCGATTCCAACGTACCTCTTGAAATCTGTTTCCTGCTATTCTGCCTCGCTTTCAAGTCTGCCTCGTTGCCTTCCCTCAACAGATTTTTGGACGATAGTTGGCCTTGATTACTCTGCCAGTTTGTGAATTGCTGTGCCCCTGAGCTCCATTTTTCAACTCGTTTTTTGTGAGCTGAACGCAAGTCCAAACTTTTGGTTCAGGACCTATACTGTTTCCCGGTGGGTGGCTGAGACTTTGGTTAATTCTTCTTCCTGCCAGGAAATTAGAGTGACATGTGCCCATCCAAATGCCTAACAGCTACTCTCTCATTGGTTCTCCCTCTTCCCTTTCATCCTCTGCCAAATTGGCAATCTGTGCGAACCAGGAGCTTAAAGGGGCTGTCTCTCCAAGTTGGGAGATTGATAGGAAAGCAGTTGGAAAGTCAAACCGGAGCACCAGGAGAGGGACTCTTCGTTGAGTTTTATAAACCTTTCGTATTCACAGTGTGTCCATTCTCTAGGTTTCCCGTACACGTTATAGCTGTAGTAATATTCTCTTCAACCTGGAGAGCTGGGACCCAAGGAATGGGTGCCATGCATTATTGCTTTAAAGGGTCTGCATTTGCTCACCCAATCTCACCAATCCTCTCAGTCCCAAGTGTCCAGCCTTATGCCACATCCAGCTGTCATTGTAGATAGGGTCATTCCAGGTTGCATCAGAGACCCTGAAGGAATTGTAAAGAATTTCCCTGTTTCTTTGTTCTGTTTTTGAAATTCCTTTTTAGAGTGGGTTTGAGCTGATTCTCGCTGCCATGTTTATGCCAGTCTAGACACACTTGATTCCCTTACAGAGACATATCAATACATAGGTTTTAAGATTCTTACTAGTCAGATCTATTCCTCTGCGGGAAATATGGGGTTTTGAGTCCCTTTCACTGAGGAAGGTGTAGGTCTTGTCTATTCCATAGTTGGTTTTTGGAACGGTACCTGTGCTTATATCAAACTCTGGTTTGATGCATCACCCCCCCTCTCCTTCCCCCTTAAGCAGGCATAGGAGTGTTTTCTAAATGTGAGACTCTGTTCTCTTGCCTAACTCAGTTCATGTGTAGCCATGTTTACAGGATCTTCCTAAGTGATATCTTATGATAAGTTTCTTTTCCTGTGTGACTTCTTTCACTTAGAATCATCGTACCTGAATCCACTCATTTTGCTGCTACTGGTCTTAGGACATTGATTTCATGGCTGAGGGATATTCCATCGTACATAAGTTCCACAATGTTTGGAACCATTTTTATATTTCCTGGGATATTTCAGGTGTACCCAGGTTGAGGTTCCTGTAAGCAGTGCAGCCCTCAATTTGGGGGTGGCTCTGTCTTATGGATTTTCAGTTTTCCCAAGGTATATTCCCTAGACTGGAAGTGCCCTTGGCTCTGTAGCTCTGTTGTTTACTTGTTTTAGGGAACACAATGCACTCCTCCAGTGAGGCAGTTGGCAACTTACATCCCGCCCATCAGCATAACAAGGCTCCCTGTTCTCCAGGGCCTGTCTTGCCTTTCTGGTTTTTACACGTTTTGTGGATGTCCCTTTTGACCAGTGGGAAGTGATACTTCTTTGTAGTGCAGATTTGCATTGCCCACTTGCTTGCTTGGCCAAAAACAGCGTATGCGTTTTCTCCTGAATATATTCAGGAGAAAATGCATACGCTCTTTTTGGCCAAGTGCATCATTGTCGAAGTTGTGCCCCTCTTCCTGTGCTTTACAGGCGATTCCAACGTACCTCTTGAAATCTGTTTCCTGCTATTCTGCCTCGCTTTCAAGTCCGCCTCGTTGCCTTACCTCAACAGATTTTTGGACGATAGTTGGCCTTGATTACTCTGCCAGTTTGTGAATTGCTGTGCCCCTGAGCTCCATTTTTCAACTCGTTTTTTGTGAGCTGAACGCAACTCCAAACTTTTGGTTCAGGACCTATACTGTTTCCCGGTGGGTGGCTGAGACTTTGGTTAATTCTCCTTCCTGCCGGGAAATTAGAGTGACATGTGCCCATCCAAATGCCTAACAGCTACTCTGTCATTGGTTCTACCTCTTCCCTTTCATCCTCTGCGAAATTTGCAACCTGTGCGAACCAGGAGCTTAAAGGGGCTGTCTCTCCAAGTTGGGAGATTGAAAGGAAAGCAGTTGGAAAGTCAAACCGGAGCACCAGGAGAGGGACTCTTCGTTGAGTTTTAGAAACCTTTCGTATTCACAGTGTGTCCATTCTCTAGGATTCCCGTACATGTTATAGCTGTAGTAATATTCCCTTCAACCTGGAGAGCTGGGATCCATGGAATGGGTGCCATGCATTATTGCTTTAAAGGGTCTGCATTTGCTCACCCAATCTCACCAATCCTCTCAGTCCCAAGTGTCCAGCCTTATGCCACATCCAGCTGTCATTGTAGATAGGGTCATTCCAGGTTGCATCAGAGACCCTGAAGGAATTGTAAAGAATTTCCCTGTTTCTTTGTTTTGTTTTTGAAATTCCTTTTTAGAGTGGGTTTGAGCTGATTCTCGCTGCCATGTTTATGCCAGTCTAGACACACTTGATTCCCTTACGGAGACATATCAATACATAGGTTTTAAGATTCTTACTAGTCAGATATATTCCTTTGCGGGATATATGGGGTTTTGAGTCCCTTTCACTGAGGAAGGTGTAGGTCTTGTCTATTCCATAGTTGGTTTTTGGAACGGTACCTGTGCTTATATCAAACTCTGGTTTGATGCATCACCCCACCTCTCCTTCCCCCTTAAGCAGGCATAGGAGTGTTTTCTAAATGTGAGACTCTGTTCTCTTGCCTAACTCAGTTCATGTGTAGCCATGTTTACAGGATCTTCCTAAGTGATATCTTATGATAAGTTTCTTTTCCTGTGTGACTTCTTTCACTTAGAATCATCGTACCTGAATCCACTCATTTTGCTGCTACTGGTCTTATGACATTGATTTCATGGCTGAGGGATATTCCATCCTATATAAGTTCCACAATGTTTGGAACCATTTTTATATTTCCTGGGATATTTCAGGTGAACCCAGGTTGAGGTTCCTGTAAGCAGTGCAGCCCTCAATTTGGGGGTGGCTCTGTCTTATGGATTTTCACTTTACCCAAGGTATATTCCCTAGACTGGACGTGCCCTTGGCTCTGTAGCTCTGTTGTTTACTTGTTTTAGGGAACACAATGCACTCCTCCAGTGAGGCAGTTGGCAACTTACATCCCGCCCATCAGCATAACAAGGCTCCCTGTTCTCCAGGGCCTGTCTTGCCTTTCTGGTTTTTACACATTTTGTGGATGTCCCTTTTGACCGGTGGGAAGTGATACTTCTTTGTAGTGCAGATTTGCATGGCCCGCTTGCTTGCTTGGCCAAAAAGGGCGTATGCGTTTTCTCCTGAATATATTCAGGAGAAAACGCATACGCCCTTTTTGGCCAAGTGCATCATTGTCGAAGTTGTGCCCCTCTTCCTGTGCTTTACAGGCGATTCCAACGTACCTCTTGAAATCTGTTTCCTGCTATTCTGCCTCGCTTTCAAGTCCGCCTCGTTGCCTTCCCTCAACAGATTTTTGGACGATAGTTGGCCTTGATTACTCTGCCAGTTTGTGAATTGCTGTGCCCCTGAGCTCCATTTTTCAACTCGTTTTTTGTGAGCTGAACGCAAGTCCAAACTTTTGGTTCAGGACCTATACTGGTTCCCGGTGGGTGGCTGAGACTTTGGTTAATTCTTCTTCCTGCCGGGAAATTAGAGTGACATGTGCCCATCCAAATGCCTAACAGCTACTCTCTCATTGGTTCTCCCTCTTCCCTTTCATCCTCTGCGAAATTGGCAACCTGTGCGAACCAGGTGCTTAAAGGGGCTGTCTCTCCAAGTTGGGAGATTGACAGGAAAGCAGTTGGAAAGTCAAACCGGAGCACCAGGAGAGGGGCTCTTCGTTGAGTTTTAGAAACCTTTCGTATTCACAGTGTGTCCATTCTCTAGGTTTCCCGTACACGTTATAGCTGTAGTAATATTCCCTTCAACCTGGAGAGCTGGGACCCATGGAATGGGTGCCATGCATTATTGCTTTAAAGGGTCTGCATTTGCTCACCCAATCTCACCAATCCTCTCAGTCCCAAGTGTCCAGCCTTATGCCACATCCAGCTGTCATTGTAGATAGGGTCATTCCAGGTTGCATCAGAGACCCTGAAGTAATTGTAAAGAATTTCCCTGTTTCTTTGTTCTGTTTTTGAAATTCCTTTTTAGAGTGGGTTTGAGCTGATTCTCGCTGCCATGTTTATGCCAGTCTAGACACACTTGATTCCCTTACGGAGACATATCAATACATAGGTTTTAAGATTCTTACTAGTCAGATCTATTCCTCTGCGGGAAATATGGGGTTTTGAGTCCCTTTCACTGAGGAAGGTGTAGGTCTTGTCTATTCCATAGTTGGTTTTTGGAACGGTACCTGTACTTATATCAAACTCTGGTTTGATGCATCACCCCACCTCTCCTTCCCCCTTAAGCAGGCATAGGAGTGTATTCTAAATGTGAGACTCTGTTCTCTTGCCTAACTCAGTTCATGTGTAGCCATGTTTACAGGATCTTCCTAAGTGATATCTTATGATAAGTTTCTTTTCCTGTGTGACTTCTTTCACTTAGAATCATCGTACCTGAATCCACTCATTCTGCTGCTACTGGTCTTATGACATTGATTTCATGGCTGAGGGATATTCCATCGTACGTATGTTCCACAATGTTTGGAACAATTTTTATATTTCCTGGGATATTTCAGGTGTACCAAGGTTGAGGTTCCTGTAAGCAGTGCAGCCCTCATTTTGGGGGTGGCTCTGTCTTATGGATTTTCAGTTTTCCCAAGGTATATTCCCTAGACTGGAAGTGCCCTTGGCTCTGTAGCTCTGTTGTTTACTTGTTTTAGGGAACACAATGCACTCCTCCAGTGAGTCAGTTGGCAACTTACATCCTGCCCATCAGCATAACAAGGCTCCCTGTTCTCCAGGGCCTGTCTTGCCTTTCTGGTTTTTACACATTTTGTGGATGTCCCTTTTGAGCGGTGGGAAGTGATACTTCTTTGTAGTGCAGATTTGCATTGCCCGCTTGCTTGCTTGGCCAAAAAGGGCGTATGCGTTTTCTCCTGAATATATTCAGGAGAAAACGCATACGCCCTTTTTGGCCAAGTGCATCATTGTCGAAGTTGTGCCCCTCTTCCTGTGCTTTACAGGCGATTCCAACGTACCTCTTGAAATCTGTTTCCTGCTATTCTGCCTCGCTTTCAAGTCCGCCTCGTTGCCTTCCCTCAACAGATTTTTGGACGATAGTTGGCCTTGATTACTCTGCCAGTTTGTGAATTGCTGTGCCCCTGAGCTCCATTTTTCAACTCGTTTTTTGTGAGCTGAACGCAACTCCAAACTTTTGGTTCAGGACCTATACTGGTTCCCGGTGGGTGGCTGAGACTTTGGTTAATTCTTCTTCCTGCCGGGAAATTAGAGTGACATGTGCCCATCCAAATGCCTAACAGCTACTCTCTCATTGGTTCTCCCCCTTCCCTTTCATCCTCTGCGAAATTGGCAACCTGTGCGAACCAGGAGCTTAAAGGGGCTGTCTCTCCAAGTTGGGAGATTGATAGGAAAGCAGTTGGAATGTCAGACCGGAGCACCAGGAGAGGGACTCTTCGTTGCGATTTAGAAACCTTTCGTATTCACAGTGTGTCCATTCTCTAGGTTTCCCGTACATGTTATAGCTGTAGTAATATTCCCTTCAACCTGGAGAGCTGGGACCCATGGAATGGGTGCCATGCATTATTGCTTTAAAGGGTCTGCATTTGCTCACCCAATCTCACCAATCCTCTCAGTCCCAAGTGTCCAGCCTTATGCCACATCCAGCTGTCATTGTAGATAGGGTCATTCCAGGTTGCATCAGAGACCCTGAAGGAATTGTAAAGAATTTCCCTGTTTCTTTGTTTTGTTTTTGAAATTCCTTTTTAGAGTGGGTTTGAGCTGATTCTCGCTGCCATGTTTATGCCAGTCTAGACACACTTGATTCCCTTACGGAGACATATCAATACATAGGTTTTAAGATTCTTACTAGTCAGATCTATTCCTCTGCGGGAAATATGGGGTTTTGAGTCCCTTTCACTGAGGAAGGTGTAGGTCTTGTCTATTCCATAGTTGGTTTTTGGAACGGTACCTGTGCTTATATCAAACTCTGGTTTGATGCATCACCCCCCCTCTCCTTCCCCCTTAAGCAGGCATAGGAGTGTTTTCTAAATGTGAGACTCTGTTCTCTTGCCTAACTCAGTTCATGTGTAGCCATGTTTACAGGATCTTCCTAAGTGATATCTTATGATAAGTTTCTTTTCCTGTGTGACTTCTTTCACTTAGAATCATCGTACCTGAATCCACTCATTTTGCTGCTACTGGTCTTAGGACATTGATTTCATGGCTGAGGGATATTCCATCGTACGTAATTTCCACAATGTTTGGAACCATTTTTATATTTCCTGGGATATTTCAGGTGTACCCAGGTTGAGGTTCCTGTAAGCAGTGCAGCCCTCAATTTGGGGGTGGCTCTGTCTTATGGATTTTCAGTTTTCCCAAGGTATATTCCCTAGACTGGAAGTGCCCTTGGCTCTGTAGCTCTGTTGTTTACTTGTTTTAGGGAACACAATGCACTCCTCCAGTGAGGCAGTTGGCAACTTACATCCCGCCCATCAGCATAACAAGGCTCCCTGTTCTCCAGGGCCTGCCTTGCCTTTCTGGTTTTTACACATTTTGTGGATGTCCCTTTTGACCGGTGGGAAGTGATACTTCTTTGTAGTGCAGATTTGCATTGCCCGCTTGCTTGCTTGGCCAAAAAGGGCGTATGCGTTTTCTCCTGAATATATTCAGGAGAAAACGCATACGCCCTTTTTGGCCAAGTGCATCATTGTCGAAGTTGTGCCCCTCTTCCTGTGCTTTACAGGCGATTCCAACGTACCTCTTGAAATCTGTTTCCTGCTATTCTGCCTCGCTTTCAAGTCCGCCTCGTTGCCTTCCCTCAACAGATTTTTGGACGATAGTTGGCCTTGATTACTCTGCCAGTTTGTGAATTGCTGTGCCCCTGAGCTCCATTTTTCAACTCGTTTTTTGTGAGCTGAACGCAAGTCTACACTTTTGGTTCAGGACCTATACTGGTTCCCGGTGGGTGGCTGAGACTTTGGTTAATTCTTCTTCCTGCCGGGAAATTAGAGTGACATGTGCCCATCCAAATGCCTAACAGCTACTCTCTCATTGGTTCTCCCTCTTCCCTTTCATCCTCTGCGAAATTGGCAACCTGTGCGAACCAGGAGCTTAAAGGGGCTGTCTCTCCAAGTTGGGAGATTGATAGGAAAGCAGTTGGAAAGTCAGACCGGAGCACCAGGAGAGGGACTCTTCGTTGAGTTTTAGAAACCTTTCGTATTCACAGTGTGTCCATTCTCTAGGTTTCCCGTACATGTTATAGCTGTAGTAATATTCCCTTCAACCTGGAGAGCTGGGACCCATGGAATGGGTGCCATGCATTATTGCTTTAAAGGGTCTGCATTTGCTCACCCAATCTCACCAATCCTCTCAGTCCCAAGTGTCCAGCCTTATGCCACATCCAGCTGTCATTGTAGATAGGGTCATTCCAGGTTGCATCAGAGACCCTGAAGGAATTGTAAAGAATTTCCCTGTTTCTTTGTTTTGTTTTTGAAATTCCTTTTTAGAGTGGGTTTGAGCTGATTCTCGCTGCCATGTTTATGCCAGTCTAGACACACTTGATTCCCTTACGGAGACATATCAATACATAGGTTTTAAGATTCTTACTAGTCAGATCTATTCCTCTGCGGGAAATATGGGGTTTTGAGTCCCTTTCACTGAGGAAGGTGTAGGTCTTGTCTATTCCATAGTTGGTTTTTGGAACGGTACCTGTGCTTATATCAAACTCTGGTTTGATGCATCACCCCACCTCTCCTTCCCCCTTAAGCAGGCATAGGAGTGTTTTCTAAATGTGAGACTCTGTTCTCTTGCCTAACTCAGTTCATGTGTAGCCATGTTTACAGGATCTTCCTAAGTGATATCTTATGATAAGTTTCTTTTCCTGTGTGACTTCTTTCACTTAGAATCATCGTACCTGAATCCACTCATTTTGCTGCTACTGGTCTTAGGACATTGATTTCATGGCTGAGGGATATTCCATCGTACATAAGTTCCACAATGTTTGGAACCATTTTTATATTTCCTGGGATATTTCAGGTGTACCCAGGTTGAGGTTCCTGTAAGCAGTGCAGCCCTCAATTTGGGGGTGGCTCTGTCTTATGGATTTTCAGTTTTCCCAAGGTATATTCCCTAGACTGGAAGTGCCCTTGGCTCTGTAGCTCTGTTGTTTACTTGTTTTAGGGAACACAATGCACTCCTCCAGTGAGGCAGTTGGCAACTTACATCCCGCCCATCAGCATAACAAGGCTCCCTGTTCTCCAGGGCCTGTCTTGCCTTTCTGGTTTTTACACATTTTGTGGATGTCCCTTTTGACCGGTGGGAAGTGATACTTCTTTGTAGTGCAGATTTGCATTGCCCGCTTGCTTGCTTGGCCAAAAAGGGCGTATGCGTTTTCTCCTGAATATATTCAGGAGAAAACGCATACGCCCTTTTTGGCCAAGTGCATCATTGTCGAAGTTGTGCCCCTCTTCCTGTGCTTTACAGGCGATTCCAACGTACCTCTTGAAATCTGTTTCCTGCTATTCTGCCTCGCTTTCAAGTCCGCCTCGTTGCCTTCCCTCAACAGATTTTTGGACGATAGTTGGCCTTGATTACTCTGCCAGTTTGTGAATTGCTGTGCCCCTGAGCTCCATTTTTCAACTCGTTTTTTGTGAGCTGAACGCAAGTCCACACTTTTGGTTCAGGACCTATACTGGTTCCCGGTGGGTGGCTGAGACTTTGGTTAATTCTTCTTCCTGCCGGGAAATTAGAGTGACATGTGCCCATCCAAATGCCTAACAGCTACTCTCTCATTGGTTCTCCCCCTTCCCTTTCATGCTCTGCGAAATTGGCAACCTGTGCGAACCAAGAGCTTAAAGGGGCTGTCTCTCCAAGTTGGGAGATTGATAGGAAAGCAGTTGGAAAGTCACACCTGAGCACCACGAGAGGGACTCTTCGTTGAGTTTTAGAAACCTTTCGTATTCACAGTGTGTCCATTCTCTAGGTTTCCCGTACATGTTATAGCTGTAGTAATATTCCCTTCAACCTGTAGAGCTGGGACCCATGGAATGGGTGCCATGCATTATTGCTTTAAAGGGTCTGCATTTGCTCACCCAATCTCACCAATCCTCTCAGTCCCAAGTGTCCAGCCTTATGCCACATCCAGCTGTCATTGTAGATAGGGTCATTCCAGGTTGCATCAGAGACCCTGAAGGAATTGTAAAGAATTTCCCTGTTTCTTTGTTTTGTTTTTGAAATTCCTTTTTAGAGTGGGTTTGAGCTGATTCTCGCTGTCATGTTTATGCCAGTCTAGACACACTTGATTCCCTTACGGAGACATATCAATACATAGGTTTTAAGATTCTTACTAGTCAGATCTATTCCTCTGCGGGAAATATGGGGTTTTGAGTCCCTTTCACTGAGGAAGGTGTAGGTCTTGTCTATTCCATAGTTGGTTTTTGGAACGGTACCTGTGCTTATATCAAACTCTGGTTTGATGCATCACCCCACCTCTCCTTCCCCCTTAAGCAGGCATAGGAGTGTTTTCTAAATGTGAGACTCTGTTCTCTTGCCTAACTCAGTTCATGTGTAGCCATGTTTACAGGATCTTCCTAAGTGATATCTTATGATAAGTTTCTTTTCCTGTGTGACTTCTTTCACTTAGAATCATCGTACCTGAATCCACTCATTTTGCTGCTACTGGTCTTAGGACATTGATTTCATGGCTGAGGGATATTCCATCGTACGTAAGTTCCACAATGTTTGGAACCATTTTTATATTTCCTGGGATATTTCAGGTGTACCCAGGTTGAGGTTCCTGTAAGCAGTGCAGCCCTCAATATGGGGGTGGCTCTGTCTTATGGATTTTCAGTTTTCCCAAGGTATATTCCCTAGACTGGAAGTGCCCTTGGCTCTGTAGCTCTGTTGTTTACTTGTTTTAGGGAACACAATGCACTCCTCCAGTGAGGCAGTTGGCAACTTACATCCCGCCCATCAGCATAACAAGGCTCCCTGTTCTCCAGGGCCTGTCTTGCCTTTCTGGTTTTTACACATTTTGTGGATGTCCCTTTTGACCGGTGGGAAGTGATACTTCTTTGTAGTGCAGATTTGCATTGCCCGCTTGCTTGCTTGGCCAAAAAGGGCGTATGCGTTTTCTCCTGAATATATTCAGGAGAAAACGCATACGCCCTTTTTGGCCAAGTGCATCATTGTCGAAGTTGTGCCCCTCTTCCTGTGCTTTACAGGCGATTCCAACGTACCTCTTGAAATCTGTTTCCTGCTATTCTGCCTCGCTTTCAAGTCCGCCTCGTTGCCTTCCCTCAACAGATTTTTGGACGATAGTTGGCCCTGATTACTCTGCCAGTTTGTGAATTGCTGTGCCCCTGAGCTCCATTTTTCAACTCGTTTTTTGTGAGCTGAACGCAAGTCCACACTTTTGGTTCAGGACCTATACTGGTTCCCGGTGGGTGGCTGAGACTTTGGTTAATTCTTCTTCCTGCCGGGAAATTAGAGTGACATGTGCCCATCCAAATGCCTAACAGCTACTCTCTCATTGGTTCTCCCTCTTCCCTTTCATCCTCTGCCAAATTGGCAACCTGTGCGAACCAGGAGCTTAAAGGGGCTGTCTCTCCAAGTTGGGAGATTGATAGGAAAGCAGTTGGAAAGTCAGACCGGAGCACCAGGAGAGGGACTCTTCGTTGAGTTTTAGAAACCTTTCGTATTCACAGTGTGTCCATTCTCTAGGTTCCCCGTACATGTTATAGCTGTAGTAATATTCCCTTCAACCTGGAGAGCTGGGACCCATGGAATGGGTGCCATGCATTATTGCTTTAAAGGGTCTGCATTTGCTCACCCAATCTCACCAATCCTCTCAGTCCCAAGTGTCCAGCCTTATGCCACATCCAGCTGTCATTGTAGATAGGGTCATTCCAGGTTGCATCAGAGACCCTGAATGAATTGTAAAGAATTTCCCTGTTTCTTTGTTTTGTTTTTGAAATTCCTTTTTAGAGTGGGTTTGAGCTGATTCTCGCTGCCATGTTTATGCCAGTCTAGACACACTTGATTCCCTTACGGAGACATATCAATACATAGGTTTTAAGATTCTTACTAGTCAGATCTATTCCTCTGCGGGAAATATGGGGTTTTGAGTCCCTTTCACTGAGGAAGGTGTAGGTCTTGTCTATTCCATAGTTGGTTTTTGGAACGGTACCTGTGCTTATATCAAACTCTGGTTTGATGCATCACCCTCCCCCTCCTTCCCCCTTAAGCAGGCATAGGAGTGTTTTCTAAATGTGAGACTCTGTTCTCTTGCCTAACTCAGTTCATGTGTAGCCATGTTTACAGGATCTTCCTAAGTGATATCTTATGATAAGTTTCTTTTCCTGTGTGACTTCTTTCACTTAGAATCATTGTACCTGAATCCACTCATTTTGCTGCTACTGGTCTTATGACATTGATTTCATGGCTGAGGGATATTCCATCGTACGTAAGTTCCACAATGTTTGGAACCATTTTTATATTTCCTGGGATATTTCAGGTGTACCCAGGTTGAGGTTCCTGTAAGCAGTGCAGCCCTCAATTTGGGGGTGGCTCTGTCTTATGGATTTTCAGTTTTCCCAAGGTATATTCCCTAGACTGGACGTGCCGTTCGCTCTGTAGCTCTGTTGTTTACTTGTTTTAGGGAACACAATGCCCTCATCCAGTGAGGCAGTTGGCAACTTACATCCCGCCCATCAGCATAACAAGGCTCCCTGTTCTCCAGGGCCTGTCTTGCCTTTCTGGTTTTTACACATTTTGTGGATGTCCCTTTTGACCGGTGGGAAGTGATACTTCTTTGTAGTGCAGATTTGCATTGCCCGCTTGCTTGCTTGGCCAAAAAGGGCGTATGCGTTTTCTCCTGAATATATTCAGGAGAAAACGCATACGCCCTTTTTGGCCAAGTGCATCATTGTCGAAGTTGTGCCCCTCTTCCTGTGCTTTACAGGCGATTCCAACGTACCTCTTGAAATCTGTTTCCTGCTATTCTGCCTCGCTTTCAAGTCCGCCTCGTTGCCTTCCCTCAACAGATTTTTGGACGATAGTTGGCCTTGACTACTCTGCCAGTTTGTGAATTGCTGTGCCCCTGAGCTCCATTTTTCAACTCGTTTTTTGTGAGCTGAACGCAAGTCCAAACTTTTGTTTCAGGACCTATACTGGTTCCCGGTGGGTGGCTGAGACTTTGGTTAATTCTTCTTCCTGCCGGGAAATTAGAGTGACATGTGCCCATCCAAATGCCTAACAGCTACTCTCTCATTGGTTCTCCCTCTTCCCTTTCATCCTCTGCGAAATTGGCAACCTGTGCGAACCAGGAGCTTAAAGGGGCTGTCTCTCCAAGTTGGGAGATTGATAGGAAAGCAGTTGGAAAGTCAATCCGGAGCACCAGGAGAGGGGCTCTTCGTTGAGTTTTAGAAACCTTTCGTATTCACAGTGTGTCCATTCTCTAGGTATCCCGTACACGTTATAGCTTTAGTAATATTCCCTTCAACCTGGAGAGCTGGGACCCATGGAATGGGTGCCATGCATTATTGCTTTAAAGGGTCTGCATTTGCTCACCCAATCTCACCAATCCTCTCTGTCCAAAGTGTCCAGCCTTATGCCACATCCAGCTGTCATTGTAGATAGGGTCATTCCAGGTTGCATCAGAGACCCTGAAGGAATTGTAAAGAATTTCCCTGTTTCTTTGTTCTGTTTTTGAAATTCCTTTTTAGAGTGGGTTTGAGCTAATTCTCGCTGCCATGTTTATGCCAGTCTAGACACACTTGATTCCCTTATGGTGACATATCAATACATAGGTTTTAAGATTCTTACTAGTCAGATCTATTCCTCTGCGGGAAATATGGGGTTTTGAGTCCCTTTCACTGAGGAAGGTGTAGGTCTTGTCTATTCCATAGTTGGTTTTTGGAACGGTACCTGTGCTTATATCAAACTCTGGTTTGATGCATTTCCCCACCTCTCCTTCCCCCTTAAGCAGGCATAAGAGTGTTTTCTAAATGTGAGACTCTGTTCTCTTGCCTAACTCAGTTCATGTGTAGCAATGTTTACAGGATCTTCCTAAGTGATATCTTATGATAAGTTTCTTTTCCTGTGTGACTACTTTCACTTAGAATCATCGTACCCGAATCCACTCATTTTGCTGCTACTGGTCTTAGGACATTGATTTCATGGCTGAGGGATATTCCATCGTACGTAAGTTCCACAATGTTTGGAACAATTTTTATATTTCCTGGGATATTTCAGGTGTACCCAGGTTGAGGTTCCTGTAAGCAGTGCAGCCCTCAATTTGGGGGTGGCTCTGTCTTATGGATTTTCAGTTTTCCCAAGGTATATTCCCTAGACTGGAAGTGCCCTTGGCTCTGTAGCTCTGTTGTTTACTTGTTTTAGGGAGCACAATGCACTCCTCCAGTGAGGCAGTTGGCAACTTACATCCTGCCCATCAGCATAACAAGACTCCCTGTTCTCCAGGGCCTGTCTTGCCTTTCTGGTTTTTACATATTTTGTGGATGTCCCTTTTGAATGGTGGGAAGTGATACTTCTTTGTAGTGCAGATTTGCATTGCCCGCTTGCTTGCTTGGCCAAAAAGGGCGTATGCGTTTTCTCCTGAATATATTCAGGAGAAAACGCATACGCCCTTTTTGGCCAAGTGCATCATTGTCGAAGTTGTGCCCCTCTTCCTGTGCTTTACAGGCGATTCCAACGTACCTCTTGAAATCTGTTTCCTGCTATTCTGCCTCGCTTTCAAGTGCGCCTCGTTGCCTTCCCTCAACAGATTTTTGGACGATAGTTGGCCTTGATTACTCTGCCAGTTTGTGAATTGCTGTGCCCCTGAACTCCATTTTTTTTTTTTTCTTTTTGCGGGATGCGGGCCTCTCACTGTTGTGGCCTCTCCCGTTGCGGAGCACAGGCTCCGGATGCGCAGGCCCAGCGGCCATGGCTCACGGGCCCAGCCGCTCCGCGGCATATGGGATCCTCCCAGACCGGGGCACGAACCCGTATCCCCTGCATCGGCAGGCGGACTCTCAACCACTGCGCCACCAGGGAGGCCCCTGAACTCCATTTTTCAACTCGTTTTTTGTGAGTTGAACGCAAGTCCAAACTTTTGGTTCAGGACCTATACTGGTTCCCGGTGGGTGGCTGAGACTTTGGTTAATTCTTCTTCCTGCCAGGAAATTAGAGTGACATGTGCCCAACCAAATGCCTAACAGCTACTCTCTCATTGGTTCTCCCTCTTCCCTTTCATCCTCTGCCAAATTGGCAACCTGTGCGAACCAGGAGCTTAAAGGGTCTGTCTCTCCAAGTTGGGAGATTGATAGGAAAGCAGTTGGAAAGTCAGACCGGAGCACCACGAGAGGGACTCTTCGTTGAGTTTTAGAAACCTTTCGTATTCACAGTGTGTCCATTCTCTAGGTTTCCCGTACATGTTATAGCTGTAGTAATATTCCCTTCAACCTGGAGAGCTGGGACCCATGGAATGGGTGCCATGCATTATTGCTTTAAAGGGTCTGCATTTGCTCACCCAATCTCACCAATCCTCTCAGTCCCAAGTGTCCAGCCTTATGCCACATCCAGCTGTCATTGTAGATAGGGTCATTCCAGGTTGCATCAGAGACCCTGAAGGAATTGTAAAGAATTTCCCTGTTTCTTTGTTTTGTTTTTGAAATTCCTTTTTAGAGTGGGTTTGAGCTGATTCTCGCTGCCATGTTTATGCCAGTCTAGACACACTTGATTCCCTTACGGAGACATATCAATACATAGGTTTTAAGATTCTTACTAGTCAGATCTATTCCTCTGCGGGAAATATGGGGTTTTGAGTCCCTTTCACTGAGGAAGGTGTAGGTCTTGTCTATTCCATAGTTGGTTTTTGGAACGGTACCTGTGCTTATATCAAACTCTGGTTTGATGCATCACCCCCCCTCTCCTTCCCCCTTAAGCAGGCATAGGAGTGTTTTCTAAATGTGAGACTCTGTTCTCTTGCCTAACTCAGTTCATGTGTAGCCATGTTTACAGGATCTTCCTAAGTGATATCTTATGATAAGTTTCTTTTCCTGTGTGACTTCTTTCACTTAGAATCATCGTACCTGAATCCACTCATTTTGCTGCTACTGGTCTTAGGACATTGATTTCATGGCTGAGGGATATTCCATCGTGCGTAAGTTCCACGATGTTTGGAACCATTTTTATATTTCTTGCGATATTTCAGGTGTACCCAGGTTGAGGTTCCTGTAAGCAGTGCAGCCCTCAATTTGGGGGTGGCTCTGTCTTATGGATTTTCAGTTTTCCCAAGGTATATTCCCTAGACTGGAAGTGCCCTTGGCTCTGTAGCTCTGTTGTTTACTTGTTTTAGGGAACACAATGCACTCCTCCAGTGAGGCAGTTGGCAACTTACATCCCGCCCATCAGCATAACAAGGCTCCCTGTTCTCCAGGGCCTGTCTTGCCTTTCTGGTTTTTACACATTTTGTGGATGTCCCTTTTGACCGGTGGGAAGTGATACTTCTTTGTAGTGCAGATTTGCATTGCCCGCTTGCTTGCTTGGCCAAAAAGGGCGTATGCGTTTTCTCCTGAATATATTCAGGAGAAAACGCATACGCCCTTTTTGGCCAAGTGCATCATTGTCGAAGTTGTGCCCCTCTTCCTGTGCTTTACAGGCGATTCCAACGTACCTCTTGAAATCTGTTTCCTGCTATTCTGCCTCGCTTTCAAGTCCGCCTCGTTGCCTTCCCTCACCAGATTTTTGGACGATAGTTGGCCTTGATTACTCTGCCAGTTTGTGAATTGCTGTGCCCCTGAGCTCCATTTTTCAACTCGTTTTTTGTGAGCTGAACGCAAGTCCAAACTTTTGGTTCAGGACCTATACTGGTTCCCGGTGGGTGGCTGAGACTTTGGTTAATTCTTCTTCCTGCCAGGAAATTAGAGTGACATGTGCCCAACCAAATGCCTAACAACTACTCTCTCATTGGTTCTCCCTCTTCCCTTTCATCCTCTGCCAAATTGGCAACCTGTGCGAACCAGGAGCTTAAAGGGGCTGTCTCTCCAAGTTGGGAGATTGATAGGAAAGCAGTTGGAAAGTCAAACCGGAGCACCAGGAGAGGGACTCTTCGTTGAGTTTTAGAAACCTTTCGTATTCACAGTGTGTCCATTCTCTAGGTTTCCCGTACATGTTATAGCTGTAGTAATATTCCCTTCAACCTGGAGAGCTGGGACCCATGGAATGGGTGCCATGCATTATTGCTTTAAAGGGTCTGCATTTGCTCACCCAATCTCACCAATCCTCTCAGTCCCAAGTGTCCAGCCTTATGCCACATCCAGCTGTCATTGTAGATAGGGTCATTCCAGGTTGCATCAGAGACTCTGAGGGAATTGTAAAGAATTTCCCTGTTTCTTTGTTTTGTTTTTGAAATTCCTTTTTAGAGTGGGTTTGAGCTGATTCTCGCTGCCATGTTTATGCCAGTCTAGACACACTTGATTCCCTTACGGAGACATATCAATACATAGGTTTTAAGTTTCTTACTAGTCAGATCTATTCCTCTGCGGGAAATATGGGGTTTTGAGTCCCTTTCACTGAGGAAGGTGTAGGTCTTGTCTATTCCATAGTTGGTTTTTGGAACGGTACCTGTGCTTATATCAAACTCTGATTTGATGCATCACCCCCCCTCTCCTTCCCCCTTAAGCAGGCATAGGAGTGTTTTCTAAATGTGAGACTCTGTTCTCTTGCCTAACTCAGTTCATGTGTAGCCATGTTTACAGGATCTTCCTAAGTGATATCTTATGATAAGTTTCTTTTCCTGTGTGACTTCTTTCACTTAGAATCATCGTACCTGAATCCACTCATTTTGCTGCTACTGGTCTTAGGACATTGATTTCATGGCTGAGGGATATTCCATCGTACGTAAGTTCCACAATGTTTGGAACCACTTTTATATTTCCTGGGATATTTCAGGTGTACCCAGGTTGAGGTTCCTGTAAGCAGTGCAGCCCTCAATTTGGGGGTGGCTCTGTCTTATGGATTTTCAGTTTTCCCAAGGTATATTCCCTAGACTGGAAGTGCCCTTGGCTCTGTAGCTCTGTTGTTTACTTGTTTTAGGGAACACAATGCACTCCTCCAGTGAGGCAGTTGGCAACTTACATCCCACCCATCAGAATAACAAGGCTCCCTGTTCTCCAGGGCCTGTCTTGCCTTTCTGGTTTTTACACATTTTGTGGATGTCCCTTTTGACCGGTGGGAAGTGATACTTCTTTGTAGTGCAGATTTGCATTGCCCGCTTGCTTGCTTGGCCAAAAAGGGCGTGTGCGTTTTCTCCTGAATATATTCAGGAGAAAACGCATACGCCATTTTGGCCAAGTGCATCATTGTCGAAGTTGTGCCCCTCTTCCTGTGCTTTACAGGCGATTCCAACGTACCTCTTGAAATCTGTTTCCTGCTATTCTGCCTCGCTTTCAAGTCCGCCTCGTTGCCTTCCCTCACCAGATTTTTGGACGATAGTTGGCCTTGATTACTCTGCCAGTGTGTGAATTGCTGTGCCCCTGAGCTCCATTTTTCAACTCGTTTTTTGTGAGCTGAACGCAAGTCCAAACTTTTGGTTCAGGACCTATACTGGTTCCCGGTGGGTGGCTGAGACTTTGGTTAATTCTTCTTCCTGCCAGGAAATTAGAGTGACATGTGCCCAACCAAATGCCTAACAACTACTCTCTCATTGGTTCTCCCTCTTCCCTTTCATCCTCTGCCAAATTGGCAACCTGTGCGAACCAGGAGCTTAAAGGGGCTGTCTCTCCAAGTTGGGAGATTGATAGGAAAGCAGTTGGAAAGTCAAACCGGAGCACCAGGAGAGGGACTCTTCGTTGAGTTTTAGAAACCTTTCGTATTCACAGTGTGTCCATTCTCTAGGTTTCCCGTACATGTTATAGCTGTAGTAATATTCCCTTCAACCTGGAGAGCTGGGACCCATGGAATGGGTGCCATGCATTATTGCTTTAAAGGGTCTGCATTTGCTCACCCAATCTCACCAATCCTCTCAGTCCCAAGTGTCCAGCCTTATGCCACATCCAGCTGTCATTGTAGATAGGGTCATTCCAGGTTGCATCAGAGACCCTGAAGGAATTGTAAAGAATTTCCCTGTTTCTTTGTTTTGTTTTTGAAATTCCTTTTTAGAGTGGGTTTGAGCTGATTCTCGCTGCCATGTTTATGCCAGTCTAGACACACTTGATTCCCTTACGGAGACATATCAATACATAGGTTTTAAGATTCTTACTAGTCAGATCTATTCCTCTGCGGGAAATATGGGGTTTTGAGTCCCTTTCACTGAGGAAGGTGTAGGTCTTGTCTATTCCATAGTTGGTTTTTGGAACGGTACCTGTGCTTATATCAAACTCTGGTTTGATGCATCACCCCCCCTCTCCTTCCCCCTTAAGCAGGCATAGGAGTGTTTTCTAAATGTGAGACTCTGTTCTCTTGCCTAACTCAGTTCATGTGTAGCCATGTTTACAGGATCTTCCTAAGTGATATCTTATGATAAGTTTCTTTTCCTGTGTGACTTCTTTCACTTAGAATCATCGTACCTGAATCCACTCATTTTGCTGCTACTGGTCTTAGGACATTGATTTCATGGCTGAGGGATATTCCATCGTGCGTAAGTTCCACGATGTTTGGAACCATTTTTATATTTCCTGCGATATTTCAGGTGTACCCAGGTTGAGGTTCCTGTAAGCAGTGCAGCCCTCAACTTGGGGGTGGCTCTGTCTTATGGATTTTCAGTTTTCCCAAGGTATATTCCCTAGACTGGAAGTGCCCTTGGCTCTGTAGCTCTGTTGTTTACTTGTTTTAGGGAACACAATGCACTCTTCCAGTGAGGCAGTTGGCAACTTACATCCCGCCCATCAGCATAACAAGGCTCCCTGTTCTCCAGGGCCTGTCTTGCCTTTCTGGTTTTTACACATTTTGTGGATGTCCCTTTTGACCGGTGGGAAGTGATACTTCTTTGTAGTGCAGAGTTGCATTGCCCGCTTGCTTGCTTGGCCAAAAAGGGCGTATGCGTTTTCTCCTGAATATATTCAGGAGAAAACGCATACGCCCTTTTTGGCCAAGTGCATCATTGTCGAAGTTGTGCCCCTCTTCCTGTGCTTTACAGGCGATTCCAACGTACCTCTTGAAATCTGTTTCCTGCTATTCTGCCTCGCTTTCAAGTCCGCCTCGTTGCCTTCCCTCACCAGATTTTTGGACGATAGTTGGCCTTGATTACTCTGCCAGTTTGTGAATTGCTGTGCCCCTGAGCTCCATTTTTCAACTCGTTTTTTGTGAGCTGAACGCAAGTCCAAACTTTTGGTTCAGGACCTATACTGGTTCCCGGTGGGTGGCTGAGACTTTGGTTAATTCTTCTTCCTGCCAGGAAATTAGAGTGACATGTGCCCAACCAAATGCCTAACAACTACTCTCTCATTGGTTCTCCCTCTTCCCTTTCATCCTCTGCCAAATTGGCAACCTGTGCGAACCAGGAGCTTAAAGGGGCTGTCTCTCCAAGTTGGGAGATTGATAGGAAAGCAGTTGGAAAGTCAAACCGGAGCACCAGGAGAGGGACTCTTCGTTGAGTTTTAGAAACCTTTCGTATTCACAGTGTGTCCATTCTCTAGGTTTCCCGTACATGTTATAGCTGTAGTAATATTCCCTTCAACCTGGAGAGCTGGGACCCATGGAATGGGTGCCATGCATTATTGCTTTAAAGGGTCTGCATTTGCTCACCCAATCTCACCAATCCTCTGAGTCCCAAGTGTCCAGCCTTATGCCACATCCAGCTGTCATTGTAGATAGGGTCATTCCAGGTTGCATCAGAGACCCTGAAGGAATTGTAAAGAATTTCCCTGTTTCTTTGTTCTGTTTTTGAAATTCCTTTTTAGAGTGGGTTTGAGCTGATTCTCGCTGCCATGTTTATGCCAGTCTAGACACACTTGATTCCCTTACGGAGACATATCAATACATAGGTTTTAAGATTCTTACTAGTCAGATCTATTCCTCTGCGGGAAATATGGGGTTTTGAGTCCCTTTCACTGAGGAAGGTGTAGGTCTTGTCTATTCCATAGTTGGTTTTTGGAACGGTACCTGTGCTTATATCAAACTCTGGTTTGATGCATCAACCCCCCTCTCCTTCCCCCTTAAGCAGGCATAGGAGTGCTTTCTAAATGTGAGTCTCTGTTCTCTTGCCTAACTCAGTTCATGTGTAGCCATGTTTACAGGATCTTCCTAAGTGATATCTTATGATAAGTTTCTTTTCCTGTGTGACTTCTTTCACTTAGAATCATCGTACCTGAATCCACTCATTTTGCTGCTACTGGTCTTAGGACATTGATTTCATGGCTGAGGGATATTCCATCGTACGTAAGTTCCACAATGTTTGGAACCATTTTTATATTTCCTGGGATATTTCAGGTGTACCCAGGTTGAGGTTCCTGTAAGCAGTGCAGCCCTCAATTTGGGGGTGGCTCTGTCTCATGGATTTTCACTTTTCCCAAGGTATATTCCCTAGACTGGAAGTGCCCTTGGCTCTGTAGCTCTGTTGTTTACTTGCTTTAGGGAACACAATGCACTCCTCCAGTGAGGCAGTTGGCAACTTACATCCCGCCCATCAGCATAACAAGGCTCCCTGTTCTCCAGGGCCTGTCTTGCCTTTCTGGTTTTTACACATTTTGTGGATGTCCCTTTTGACCGGTGGGAAGTGATACTTCTTTGTAGTGCAGATTTGCATTGCCCGCTTGCTTGCTTGGCCAAAAAGGGCGTATGCGTTTTCTCCTGAATATATTCAGGAGAAAACGCATACGCCCTTTTTGGCCAAGTGCATCATTGTCGAAGTTGTGCCCCTCTTCCTGTGCTTTACAGGCGATTCCAACGTACCTCTTGAAATCTGTTTCCTGCTATTCTGCCTCGCTTTCAAGTCCGCCTCGGTGCCTTCCCTCAACAGATTTTTGGACGATAGTTGGCCTTGATTACTCTGCCAGTTTGTGAATTGCTGTGCCCCTGAGCTCCATTTTTCAACTCGTTTTTTGTGAGCTGATCGCAAGTCCAAACTTTTGGTTCAGGACCTATACTGGTTCCCAGTGGGTGGCTGAGACTTTGGTTAATTCTTCTTCCTGCCGGGAAATTAGAGTGACATGTGCCCATCCAAATGCCTAACAGCTACTCTCTCATTGGTTCTCCCTCTTCCCTTTCATCCTCTGCCAAATTGGCAACCTGTGCGAACCAGGAGCTTAAAGGGGCTGTCTTTCCAAGTTGGGAGATTTATAGGAAAGCAGTTGGAAAGTCAGACCGGAGCACCACGAGAGGGACTCTTCGTTGAGTTTTAGAAACCTTTCGTATTCACAGTGTGTCCATTCTCTAGGTATCCCGTACATGTTATAGCTGTAGTAATATTCCCTTCAACCTGGAGAGCTGGGACCCATGGAATGGGTGCCATGCATTATTGCTTTAAAGGGTCTGCATTTGCTCACCCAATCTCACCAATCCTCTCAGTCCCAAGTGTCCAGCCTTATGCCACATCCAGCTGTCATTGTAGAGAGGGTCATTCCAGGTTGCATCAGAGACCCTGAAGGAATTGTAAAGAATTTCCCTGTTTCTTTGTTTTGTTTTTGAAATTCCTTTTTAGAGTGGGTTTGATCTGATTCTCGCTGCCATGTTTATGCCAGTCTAGACACACTTGATTCCCTTACGGAGACATATCAATACATAGGTTTTAAGATTCTTACTAGTCAGATCTATTCCTCTGCGGGAAATATGGGGTTTTGAGTCCCTTTCACTGAGGAAGGTGTAGGTCTTGTCTATTCCATAGTTGGTTTTTGGAACGGTACCTGTGCTTATATCAAACTCTGGTTTGATGCATCACCCCCCCTCTCCTTCCCCCTTAAGCAGGCATAGGAGTGTTTTCTAAATGTGAGACTCTGTTCTCTTGCCTAACTCAGTTCATGTGTAGCCATGTTTACAGGATCTTCCTAAGTGATATCTTATGATAAGTTTCTTTTCCTGTGTGACTTCTTTCACTTAGAATCATCGTACCTGAATCCACTCATTTTGCTGCTACTGGTCTTAGGACATTGATTTCATGCCTGAGGGATATTCCATCGTACGTAAGTTCCACAATGTTTGGAACCATTTTTATATTTCCTGGGATATTTCAGGTGTACCCAGGTTGAGGTTCCTGTAAGCAGTGCAGCCCTCAATTTGGGGGTGGCTCTGTCTTATGGATTTTCAGTTTTCCCAAGGTATATTCCCTAGACTGGAAGTGCCCTTGGCTCTGTAGCTCTGTTGTTTACTTGTTTTAGGGAACACAATGCACTCCTCCAGTGAGGCAGTTGGCAACTGACATCCCGCCCATCAGCATAACAAGGCTCCCTGTTCTCCAGGGCCTGCCTTGCTTTTCTGGTTTTTACACATTTTGTGGATGTCCCTTTTGACCGGTGGGAAGTGATACTTCTTTGTAGTGCAGATTTGCATTGCCCGCTTGCTTGCTTGGCCAAAAAGGGCGTATGCGTTTTCTCCTGAATATATTCAGGAGAAAACGCATACGCCCTTTTTGGCCAAGTGCATCATTGTCGAAGTTGTGCCCCTCTTCCTGTGCTTTACAGGCGATTCCAACGTACCTCTTGAAATCTGTTTCCTGCTATTCTGCCTCGCTTTCAAGTCCGCCTCGTTGCCTTCCCTCACCAGATTTTTGGACGATAGTTGGCCTTGATTACTCTGCCAGTTTGTGAATTGCTGTGCCCCTGAGCTCCATTTTTCAACTCGTTTTTTGTGAGCTGAACGCAAGTCCAAACTTCTGGTTCAGGACCTATACTGGTTCCCAGTGGGTGGCTGAGACTTTGGTTAATTCTTCTTCCTGCCGGGAAATTAGAGTGACATGTGCCCATTCAAATGCCTAACAGCTACTCTCTCATTGGGTCTCCCTCTTCCCTTTCATCCTCTGCCAAATTGGCAACCTGTGCGAACCAGGAGCTTAAAGGGGCTGTCTCTCCAAGTTGGGAGATTGATAGGAAAGCAGTTGGAAAGTCAAACCTGAGCACCAGGAGAGGGGCTCTTCGTTGAGTTTTAGAAACCTTTCGTATTCACAGTGTGTCAGTTCTCTAGGTTTCCCGTACACATCATAGCTTTAGTAATATTCCCTTCAACCTGGAGAGCTGGGACCCATGGAATGGGTGCCATGCATTATTGCTTTAAAGGGTCTGCATTTGCTCACCCAATCTCACCAATCCTCTCAGTCCCAAGTGTCCAGCCTTATGCCACATCCAGCTGTCATTGTAGATAGGGTCATTCCAGGTTGCATCAGAGACTCTGAGGGAATTGTAAAGAATTTCCCTGTTTCTTTGTTTTGTTTTTGAAATTCCTTTTTAGAGTGGGTTTGAGCTGATTCTCGCTGCCATGTTTATGCCAGTCTAGACACACTTGATTCCCTTACGGAGACATATCAATACATAGGTTTTAAGATTCTTACTAGTCAGATCTATTCCTCTGCGGGAAATATGGGGTTTTGAGTCCCTTTCACTGAGGAAGGTGTAGGTCTTGTCTATTCCATAGTTGGTTTTTGGAACGGTACCTGTGCTTATATCAAACTCTGGTTTGATGCATCACCCCCCCTCTCCTTCCCCCTTAAGCAGGCATAGGAGTGTTTTCTAAATGTGAGACTCTGTTCTCTTGCCTAACTCAGTTCATGTGTAGCCATGTTTACAGGATCTTCCTAAGTGATATCTTATGATAAGTTTCTTTTCCTGTGTGACTTCTTTCACTTAGAATCATCGTACCTGAATCCACTCATTTAGCTGCTACTGGTCTTAGGACATTGATTTCATGGCTGAGGGATATTCCATCGTACGTAAGTTCCACAATGTTTGGAACCATTTTTATATTTCCTGGGATATTTCAGGTGTACCCAGGTTGAGGTTCCTGTAAGCAGTGCAGCCCTCAATTTGGGGGTGGCTCTGTCTCATGGATTTTCAGTTTTCCCAAGGTATATTCCCTAGACTGGAAGTGCCCTTGGCTCTGTAGCTCTGTTGTTTACTTGTTTTAGGGAACACAATGCACTCCTCCAGTGAGGCAGTTGGCAACTTACATCCCGCCCATCAGCATAACAAGGCTCCCTGTTCTCCAGGGCCTGTCTTGCCTTTCTGGTTTGTACGCATTTTGTGGATGTCCCTTTTGACCAGTGGGAAATGATACATCTTTGTAGTGCAGATTTGCATTGCCCGCTTGCTTGCTTGGCCAAAAAGGGCGTATGCGTTTTCTCCTGAATATATTCAGGAGAAAACGCATACGCCCTTTTTGGCCAAGTGCATCATTGTCGAAGTTGTGCCCCTCTTCCTGTGCTTTACAGGCGATTCCAACGTACCTCTTGAAATCTGTTTCCTGCTATTCTGCCTCGCTTTCAAGTCCGCCTCGGTGCCTTCCCTCAACAGATTTTTGGACGATAGTTGGCCTTGATTACTCTGCCAGTTTGTGAATTGCTGTGCCCCTGAGCTCCATTTTTCAACTCGTTTTTTGTGAGCTGATCGCAAGTCCAAACTTTTGGTTCAGGACCTATACTGGTTCCCGGTGGGTGGCTGAGACTTTGGTTAATTCTTCTTCCTGCCGGGAAATTAGAGTGACATGTGCCCATCCAAATGCCTAACAGCTACTCTCTCATTGGTTCTCCCTCTTCCCTTTCATCCTCTGCCAAATTGGCAACCTGTGCGAACCAGGAGCTTAAAGGGGCTGTCTTTCCAAGTTGGGAGATTTATAGGAAAGCAGTTGGAAAGTCAGACCGGAGCACCACGAGAGGGACTCTTCGTTGAGTTTTAGAAACCTTTCGTATTCACAGTGTGTCCATTCTCTAGGTATCCCGTACATGTTATAGCTGTAGTAATATTCCCTTCAACCTGGAGAGCTGGGACCCATGGAATGGGTGCCATGCATTATTGCTTTAAAGGGTCTGCATTTGCTCACCCAATCTCACCAATCCTCTCAGTCGCAAGTGTCCAGCCTTATGCCACATCCAGCTGTCATTGTAGATAGGGTCATTCCAGGTTGCATCAGAGACTCTGAGGGAATTGTAAAGAATTTCCCTGTTTCTTTGTTTTGTTTTTGAAATTCCTTTTTAGAGTGGGTTTGAGCTGATTCTCGCTGCCATGTTTATGCCAGTCTAGACACACTTGATTCCCTTACGGAGACATATCAATACATAGGTTTTAAGATTCTTACTAGTCAGATCTATTCCTCTGCGGGAAATATGGGGTTTTGAGTCCCTTTCACTGAGGAAGGTGTAGGTCTTGTCTATTCCATAGTTGGTTTTTGGAACGGTACCTGTGCTTATATCAAACTCTGATTTGATGCATCACCCCCCCTCTCCTTCCCCCTTAAGCAGGCATAGGAGTGTTTTCTAAATGTGAGACTCTGTTCTCTTGCCTAACTCAGTTCATGTGTAGCCATGTTTACAGGATCTTCCTAAGTGATATCTTATGATAAGTTTCTTTTCCTGTGTGACTTCTTTCACTTAGAATCATCGTACCTGAATCCACTCATTTTGCTGCTACTGGTCTTAGGACATTGATTTCATGGCTGAGGGATATTCCATCGTACGTAAGTTCCACAATGTTTGGAACCATTTTTATATTTCCTGGGATATTTCAGGTGTACCCAGGTTGAGGTTCCTGTAAGCAGTGCAGCCCTCAATTTGGGGGTGGCTCTGTCTTATGGATTTTCAGTTTTCCCAAGGTATATTCCCTAGACTGGAAGTGCCCTTGGCTCTGTAGCTCTGTTGTTTACTTGTTTTAGGGAACACAATGCACTCCTCCAGTGAGGCAGTTGGCAACTGACATCCCGCCCATCAGCATAACAAGGCTCCCTGTTCTCCAGGGCCTGCCTTGCTTTTCTGGTTTTTACACATTTTGTGGATGTCCCTTTTGACCGGTGGGAAGTGATACTTCTTTGTAGTGCAGATTTGCATTGCCCGCTTGCTTGCTTGGCCAAAAAGGGCGTATGCGTTTTCTCCTGAATATATTCAGGAGAAAACGCATACGCCCTTTTTGGCCAAGTGCATCATTGTCGAAGTTGTGCCCCTCTTCCTGTGCTTTACAGGCGATTCCAACGTACCTCTTGAAATCTGTTTCCTGCTATTCTGCCTCGCTTTCAAGTCCGCCTCGTTGCCTTCCCTCACCAGATTTTTGGACGATAGTTGGCCTTGATTACTCTGCCAGTTTGTGAATTGCTGTGCCCCTGAGCTCCATTTTTCAACTCGTTTTTTGTGAGCTGAACGCAAGTCCAAACTTCTGGTTCAGGACCTATACTGGTTCCCAGTGGGTGGCTGAGACTTTGGTTAATTCTTCTTCCTGCCGGGAAATTAGAGTGACATGTGCCCATTCAAATGCCTAACAGCTACTCTCTCATTGGGTCTCCCTCTTCCCTTTCATCCTCTGCCAAATTGGCAACCTGTGCGAACCAGGAGCTTAAAGGGGCTGTCTCTCCAAGTTGGGAGATTGATAGGAAAGCAGTTGGAAAGTCAAACCTGAGCACCAGGAGAGGGGCTCTTCGTTGAGTTTTAGAAACCTTTCGTATTCACAGTGTGTCAGTTCTCTAGGTTTCCCGTACACATCATAGCTTTAGTAATATTCCCTTCAACCTGGAGAGCTGGGACCCATGGAATGGGTGCCATGCATTATTGCTTTAAAGGGTCTGCATTTGCTCACCCAATCTCACCAATCCTCTCAGTCCCAAGTGTCCAGCCTTATGCCACATCCAGCTGTCATTGTAGATAGGGTCATTCCAGGTTGCATCAGAGACTCTGAGGGAATTGTAAAGAATTTCCCTGTTTCTTTGTTTTGTTTTTGAAATTCCTTTTTAGAGTGGGTTTGAGCTGATTCTCGCTGCCATGTTTATGCCAGTCTAGACACACTTGATTCCCTTACGGAGACATATCAATACATAGGTTTTAAGATTCTTACTAGTCAGATCTATTCCTCTGCGGGAAATATGGGGTTTTGAGTCCCTTTCACTGAGGAAGGTGTAGGTCTTGTCTATTCCATAGTTGGTTTTTGGAACGGTACCTGTGCTTATATCAAACTCTGGTTTGATGCATCACCCCCCCTCTCCTTCCCCCTTAAGCAGGCATAGGAGTGTTTTCTAAATGTGAGACTCTGTTCTCTTGCCTAACTCAGTTCATGTGTAGCCATGTTTACAGGATCTTCCTAAGTGATATCTTATGATAAGTTTCTTTTCCTGTGTGACTTCTTTCACTTAGAATCATCGTACCTGAATCCACTCATTTAGCTGCTACTGGTCTTAGGACATTGATTTCATGGCTGAGGGATATTCCATCGTACGTAAGTTCCACAATGTTTGGAACCATTTTTATATTTCCTGGGATATTTCAGGTGTACCCAGGTTGAGGTTCCTGTAAGCAGTGCAGCCCTCAATTTGGGGGTGGCTCTGTCTCATGGATTTTCAGTTTTCCCAAGGTATATTCCCTAGACTGGAAGTGCCCTTGGCTCTGTAGCTCTGTTGTTTACTTGTTTTAGGGAACACAATGCACTCCTCCAGTGAGGCAGTTGGCAACTTACATCCCGCCCATCAGCATAACAAGGCTCCCTGTTCTCCAGGGCCTGTCTTGCCTTTCTGGTTTGTACGCATTTTGTGGATGTCCCTTTTGACCAGTGGGAAATGATACATCTTTGTAGTGCAGATTTGCATTGCCCGCTTGCTTGCTTGGCCAAAAAGGGCGTATGCGTTTTCTCCTGAATATATTCAGGAGAAAACGCATACGCCCTTTTTGGCCAAGTGCATCATTGTCGAAGTTGTGCCCCTCTTCCTGTGCTTTACAGGCGATTCCAACGTACCTCTTGAAATCTGTTTCCTGCTATTCTGCCTCGCTTTCAAGTCCGCCTCGGTGCCTTCCCTCAACAGATTTTTGGACGATAGTTGGCCTTGATTACTCTGCCAGTTTGTGAATTGCTGTGCCCCTGAGCTCCATTTTTCAACTCGTTTTTTGTGAGCTGATCGCAAGTCCAAACTTTTGGTTCAGGACCTATACTGGTTCCCGGTGGGTGGCTGAGACTTTGGTTAATTCTTCTTCCTGCCGGGAAATTAGAGTGACATGTGCCCATCCAAATGCCTAACAGCTACTCTCTCATTGGTTCTCCCTCTTCCCTTTCATCCTCTGCCAAATTGGCAACCTGTGCGAACCAGGAGCTTAAAGGGGCTGTCTTTCCAAGTTGGGAGATTTATAGGAAAGCAGTTGGAAAGTCAGACCGGAGCACCACGAGAGGGACTCTTCGTTGAGTTTTAGAAACCTTTCGTATTCACAGTGTGTCCATTCTCTAGGTATCCCGTACATGTTATAGCTGTAGTAATATTCCCTTCAACCTGGAGAGCTGGGACCCATGGAATGGGTGCCATGCATTATTGCTTTAAAGGGTCTGCATTTGCTCACCCAATCTCACCAATCCTCTCAGTCGCAAGTGTCCAGCCTTATGCCACATCCAGCTGTCATTGTAGATAGGGTCATTCCAGGTTGCATCAGAGACTCTGAGGGAATTGTAAAGAATTTCCCTGTTTCTTTGTTTTGTTTTTGAAATTCCTTTTTAGAGTGGGTTTGAGCTGATTCTCGCTGCCATGTTTATGCCAGTCTAGACACACTTGATTCCCTTACGGAGACATATCAATACATAGGTTTTAAGATTCTTACTAGTCAGATCTATTCCTCTGCGGGAAATATGGGGTTTTGAGTCCCTTTCACTGAGGAAGGTGTAGGTCTTGTCTATTCCATAGTTGGTTTTTGGAACGGTACCTGTGCTTATATCAAACTCTGATTTGATGCATCACCCCCCCTCTCCTTCCCCCTTAAGCAGGCATAGGAGTGTTTTCTAAATGTGAGACTCTGTTCTCTTGCCTAACTCAGTTCATGTGTAGCCATGTTTACAGGATCTTCCTAAGTGATATCTTATGATAAGTTTCTTTTCCTGTGTGACTTCTTTCACTTAGAATCATCGTACCTGAATCCACTCATTTTGCTGCTACTGGTCTTAGGACATTGATTTCATGGCTGAGGGATATTCCATCGTACGTAAGTTCCACAATGTTTGGAACCACTTTTATATTTCCTGGGATATTTCAGGTGTACCCAGGTTGAGGTTCCTGTAAGCAGTGCAGCCCTCAATTTGGGGGTGGCTCTGTCTTATGGATTTTCAGTTTTCCCAAGGTATATTCCCTAGACTGGAAGTGCCCTTGGCTCTGTAGCTCTGTTGTTTACTTGTTTTAGGGAACACAATGCACTCCTCCAGTGAGGCAGTTGGCAACTTACATCCCACCCATCAGAATAACAAGGCTCCCTGTTCTCCAGGGCCTGTCTTGCCTTTCTGGTTTTTACACATTTTGTGGATGTCCCTTTTGACCGGTGGGAAGTGATACTTCTTTGTAGTGCAGATTTGCATTGCCCGCTTGCTTGCTTGGCCAAAAAGGGCGTGTGCGTTTTCTCCTGAATATATTCAGGAGAAAACGCATACGCCATTTTGGCCAAGTGCATCATTGTCGAAGTTGTGCCCCTCTTCCTGTGCTTTACAGGCGATTCCAACGTACCTCTTGAAATCTGTTTCCTGCTATTCTGCCTCGCTTTCAAGTCCGCCTCGTTGCCTTCCCTCACCAGATTTTTGGACGATAGTTGGCCTTGATTACTCTGCCAGTGTGTGAATTGCTGTGCCCCTGTGCTCCATTTTTCAACTCGTTTTTTGTGAGCTGAACGCAAGTCCAAACTTTTGGTTCAGGACCTATACTGGTTCCCGGTGGGTGGCTGAGACTTTGGTTAATTCTTCTTCCTGCCAGGAAATTAGAGTGACATGTGCCCAACCAAATGCCTAACAACTACTCTCTCATTGGTTCTCCCTCTTCCCTTTCATCCTCTGCCAAATTGGCAACCTGTGCGAACCAGGAGCTTAAAGGGGCTGTCTCTCCAAGTTGGGAGATTGATAGGAAAGCAGTTGGAAAGTCAAACCGGAGCACCAGGAGAGGGACTCTTCGTTGAGTTTTAGAAACCTTTCGTATTCACAGTGTGTCCATTCTCTAGGTTTCCCGTACATGTTATAGCTGTAGTAATATTCCCTTCAACCTGGAGAGCTGGGACCCATGGAATGGGTGCCATGCATTATTGCTTTAAAGGGTCTGCATTTGCTCACCCAATCTCACCAATCCTCTCAGTCCCAAGTGTCCAGCCTTATGCCACATCCAGCTGTCATTGTAGATAGGGTCATTCCAGGTTGCATCAGAGACCCTGAAGGAATTGTAAAGAATTTCCCTGTTTCTTTGTTTTGTTTTTGAAATTCCTTTTTAGAGTGGGTTTGAGCTGATTCTCGCTGCCATGTTTATGCCAGTCTAGACACACTTGATTCCCTTACGGAGACATATCAATACATAGGTTTTAAGATTCTTACTAGTCAGATCTATTCCTCTGCGGGAAATATGGGGTTTTGAGTCCCTTTCACTGAGGAAGGTGTAGGTCTTGTCTATTCCATAGTTGGTTTTTGGAACGGTACCTGTGCTTATATCAAACTCTGGTTTGATGCATCACCCCCCCTCTCCTTCCCCCTTAAGCAGGCATAGGAGTGTTTTCTAAATGTGAGACTCTGTTCTCTTGCCTAACTCAGTTCATGTGTAGCCATGTTTACAGGATCTTCCTAAGTGATATCTTATGATAAGTTTCTTTTCCTGTGTGACTTCTTTCACTTAGAATCATCGTACCTGAATCCACTCATTTTGCTGCTACTGGTCTTAGGACATTGATTTCATGGCTGAGGGATATTCCATCGTGCGTAAGTTCCACGATGTTTGGAACCATTTTTATATTTCCTGCGATATTTCAGGTGTACCCAGGTTGAGGTTCCTGTAAGCAGTGCAGCCCTCAACTTGGGGGTGGCTCTGTCTTATGGATTTTCAGTTTTCCCAAGGTATATTCCCTAGACTGGAAGTGCCCTTGGCTCTGTAGCTCTGTTGTTTACTTGTTTTAGGGAACACAATGCACTCTTCCAGTGAGGCAGTTGGCAACTTACATCCCGCCCATCAGCATAACAAGGCTCCCTGTTCTCCAGGGCCTGTCTTGCCTTTCTGGTTTTTACACATTTTGTGGATGTCCCTTTTGACCGGTGGGAAGTGATACTTCTTTGTAGTGCAGAGTTGCATTGCCCGCTTGCTTGCTTGGCCAAAAAGGGCGTATGCGTTTTCTCCTGAATATATTCAGGAGAAAACGCATACGCCCTTTTTGGCCAAGTGCATCATTGTCGAAGTTGTGCCCCTCTTCCTGTGCTTTACAGGCGATTCCAACGTACCTCTTGAAATCTGTTTCCTGCTATTCTGCCTCGCTTTCAAGTCCGCCTCGTTGCCTTCCCTCACCAGATTTTTGGACGATAGTTGGCCTTGATTACTCTGCCAGTTTGTGAATTGCTGTGCCCCTGAGCTCCATTTTTCAACTCGTTTTTTGTGAGCTGAACGCAAGTCCAAACTTTTGGTTCAGGACCTATACTGGTTCCCGGTGGGTGGCTGAGACTTTGGTTAATTCTTCTTCCTGCCAGGAAATTAGAGTGACATGTGCCCAACCAAATGCCTAACAACTACTCTCTCATTGGTTCTCCCTCTTCCCTTTCATCCTCTGCCAAATTGGCAACCTGTGCGAACCAGGAGCTTAAAGGGGCTGTCTCTCCAAGTTGGGAGATTGATAGGAAAGCAGTTGGAAAGTCAAACCGGAGCACCAGGAGAGGGACTCTTCGTTGAGTTTTAGAAACCTTTCGTATTCACAGTGTGTCCATTCTCTAGGTTTCCCGTACATGTTATAGCTGTAGTAATATTCCCTTCAACCTGGAGAGCTGGGACCCATGGAATGGGTGCCATGCATTATTGCTTTAAAGGGTCTGCATTTGCTCACCCAATCTCACCAATCCTCTGAGTCCCAAGTGTCCAGCCTTATGCCACATCCAGCTGTCATTGTAGATAGGGTCATTCCAGGTTGCATCAGAGACCCTGAAGGAATTGTAAAGAATTTCCCTGTTTCTTTGTTCTGTTTTTGAAATTCCTTTTTAGAGTGGGTTTGAGCTGATTCTCGCTGCCATGTTTATGCCAGTCTAGACACACTTGATTCCCTTACGGAGACATATCAATACATAGGTTTTAAGATTCTTACTAGTCAGATCTATTCCTCTGCGGGAAATATGGGGTTTTGAGTCCCTTTCACTGAGGAAGGTGTAGGTCTTGTCTATTCCATAGTTGGTTTTTGGAACGGTACCTGTGCTTATATCAAACTCTGGTTTGATGCATCAACCCCCCTCTCCTTCCCCCTTAAGCAGGCATAGGAGTGCTTTCTAAATGTGAGTCTCTGTTCTCTTGCCTAACTCAGTTCATGTGTAGCCATGTTTACAGGATCTTCCTAAGTGATATCTTATGATAAGTTTCTTTTCCTGTGTGACTTCTTTCACTTAGAATCATCGTACCTGAATCCACTCATTTTGCTGCTACTGGTCTTAGGACATTGATTTCATGGCTGAGGGATATTCCATCGTACGTAAGTTCCACAATGTTTGGAACCATTTTTATATTTCCTGGGATATTTCAGGTGTACCCAGGTTGAGGTTCCTGTAAGCAGTGCAGCCCTCAATTTGGGGGTGGCTCTGTCTCATGGATTTTCACTTTTCCCAAGGTATATTCCCTAGACTGGAAGTGCCCTTGGCTCTGTAGCTCTGTTGTTTACTTGCTTTAGGGAACACAATGCACTCCTCCAGTGAGGCAGTTGGCAACTTACATCCCGCCCATCAGCATAACAAGGCTCCCTGTTCTCCAGGGCCTGTCTTGCCTTTCTGGTTTTTACACATTTTGTGGATGTCCCTTTTGACCGGTGGGAAGTGATACTTCTTTGTAGTGCAGATTTGCATTGCCCGCTTGCTTGCTTGGCCAAAAAGGGCGTATGCGTTTTCTCCTGAATATATTCAGGAGAAAACGCATACGCCCTTTTTGGCCAAGTGCATCATTGTCGAAATTGTGCCCCTCTTCCTGTGCTTTACAGGCGATTCCAACGTACCTCTTGAAATCTGTTTCCTGCTATTCTGCCTCGCTTTCAAGTCCGCCTCGGTGCCTTCCCTCAACAGATTTTTGGACGATAGTTGGCCTTGATTACTCTGCCAGTTTGTGAATTGCTGTGCCCCTGAGCTCCATTTTTCAACTCGTTTTTTGTGAGCTGATCGCAAGTCCAAACTTTTGGTTCAGGACCTATACTGGTTCCCAGTGGGTGGCTGAGACTTTGGTTAATTCTTCTTCCTGCCGGGAAATTAGAGTGACATGTGCCCATCCAAATGCCTAACAGCTACTCTCTCATTGGTTCTCCCTCTTCCCTTTCATCCTCTGCCAAATTGGCAACCTGTGCGAACCAGGAGCTTAAAGGGGCTGTCTTTCCAAGTTGGGAGATTTATAGGAAAGCAGTTGGAAAGTCAGACCGGAGCACCACGAGAGGGACTCTTCGTTGAGTTTTAGAAACCTTTCGTATTCACAGTGTGTCCATTCTCTAGGTATCCCGTACATGTTATAGCTGTAGTAATATTCCCTTCAACCTGGAGAGCTGGGACCCATGGAATGGGTGCCATGCATTATTGCTTTAAAGGGTCTGCATTTGCTCACCCAATCTCACCAATCCTCTCAGTCCCAAGTGTCCAGCCTTATGCCACATCCAGCTGTCATTGTAGAGAGGGTCATTCCAGGTTGCATCAGAGACCCTGAAGGAATTGTAAAGAATTTCCCTGTTTCTTTGTTTTGTTTTTGAAATTCCTTTTTAGAGTGGGTTTGATCTGATTCTCGCTGCCATGTTTATGCCAGTCTAGACACACTTGATTCCCTTACGGAGACATATCAATACATAGGTTTTAAGATTCTTACTAGTCAGATCTATTCCTCTGCGGGAAATATGGGGTTTTGAGTCCCTTTCACTGAGGAAGGTGTAGGTCTTGTCTATTCCATAGTTGGTTTTTGGAACGGTACCTGTGCTTATATCAAACTCTGGTTTGATGCATCACCCCCCCTCTCCTTCCCCCTTAAGCAGGCATAGGAGTGTTTTCTAAATGTGAGACTCTGTTCTCTTGCCTAACTCAGTTCATGTGTAGCCATGTTTACAGGATCTTCCTAAGTGATATCTTATGATAAGTTTCTTTTCCTGTGTGACTTCTTTCACTTAGAATCATCGTACCTGAATCCACTCATTTTGCTGCTACTGGTCTTAGGACATTGATTTCATGGCTGAGGGATATTCCATCGTACGTAAGTTCCACAATGTTTGGAACCATTTTTATATTTCCTGGGATATTTCAGGTGTACCCAGGTTGAGGTTCCTGTAAGCAGTGCAGCCCTCAATTTGGGGGTGGCTCTGTCTTATGGATTTTCAGTTTTCCCAAGGTATATTCCCTAGACTGGAAGTGCCCTTGGCTCTGTAGCTCTGTTGTTTACTTGTTTTAGGGAACACAATGCACTCCTCCAGTGAGGCAGTTGGCAACTGACATCCCGCCCATCAGCATAACAAGGCTCCCTGTTCTCCAGGGCCTGCCTTGCTTTTCTGGTTTTTACACATTTTGTGGATGTCCCTTTTGACCGGTGGGAAGTGATACTTCTTTGTAGTGCAGATTTGCATTGCCCGCTTGCTTGCTTGGCCAAAAAGGGCGTATGCGTTTTCTCCTGAATATATTCAGGAGAAAACGCATACGCCCTTTTTGGCCAAGTGCATCATTGTCGAAGTTGTGCCCCTCTTCCTGTGCTTTACAGGCGATTCCAACGTACCTCTTGAAATCTGTTTCCTGCTATTCTGCCTCGCTTTCAAGTCCGCCTCGTTGCCTTCCCTCACCAGATTTTTGGACGATAGTTGGCCTTGATTACTCTGCCAGTTTGTGAATTGCTGTGCCCCTGAGCTCCATTTTTCAACTCGTTTTTTGTGAGCTGAACGCAAGTCCAAACTTCTGGTTCAGGACCTATACTGGTTCCCAGTGGGTGGCTGAGACTTTGGTTAATTCTTCTTCCTGCCGGGAAATTAGAGTGACATGTGCCCATTCAAATGCCTAACAGCTACTCTCTCATTGGGTCTCCCTCTTCCCTTTCATCCTCTGCCAAATTGGCAACCTGTGCGAACCAGGAGCTTAAAGGGGCTGTCTCTCCAAGTTGGGAGATTGATAGGAAAGCAGTTGGAAAGTCAAACCTGAGCACCAGGAGAGGGGCTCTTCGTTGAGTTTTAGAAACCTTTCGTATTCACAGTGTGTCAGTTCTCTAGGTTTCCCGTACACATCATAGCTTTAGTAATATTCCCTTCAACCTGGAGAGCTGGGACCCATGGAATGGGTGCCATGCATTATTGCTTTAAAGGGTCTGCATTTGCTCACCCAATCTCACCAATCCTCTCAGTCCCAAGTGTCCAGCCTTATGCCACATCCAGCTGTCATTGTAGATAGGGTCATTCCAGGTTGCATCAGAGACTCTGAGGGAATTGTAAAGAATTTCCCTGTTTCTTTGTTTTGTTTTTGAAATTCCTTTTTAGAGTGGGTTTGAGCTGATTCTCGCTGCCATGTTTATGCCAGTCTAGACACACTTGATTCCCTTACGGAGACATATCAATACATAGGTTTTAAGATTCTTACTAGTCAGATCTATTCCTCTGCGGGAAATATGGGGTTTTGAGTCCCTTTCACTGAGGAAGGTGTAGGTCTTGTCTATTCCATAGTTGGTTTTTGGAACGGTACCTGTGCTTATATCAAACTCTGGTTTGATGCATCACCCCCCCTCTCCTTCCCCCTTAAGCAGGCATAGGAGTGTTTTCTAAATGTGAGACTCTGTTCTCTTGCCTAACTCAGTTCATGTGTAGCCATGTTTACAGGATCTTCCTAAGTGATATCTTATGATAAGTTTCTTTTCCTGTGTGACTTCTTTCACTTAGAATCATCGTACCTGAATCCACTCATTTAGCTGCTACTGGTCTTAGGACATTGATTTCATGGCTGAGGGATATTCCATCGTACGTAAGTTCCACAATGTTTGGAACCATTTTTATATTTCCTGGGATATTTCAGGTGTACCCAGGTTGAGGTTCCTGTAAGCAGTGCAGCCCTCAATTTGGGGGTGGCTCTGTCTCATGGATTTTCAGTTTTCCCAAGGTATATTCCCTAGACTGGAAGTGCCCTTGGCTCTGTAGCTCTGTTGTTTACTTGTTTTAGGGAACACAATGCACTCCTCCAGTGAGGCAGTTGGCAACTTACATCCCGCCCATCAGCATAACAAGGCTCCCTGTTCTCCAGGGCCTGTCTTGCCTTTCTGGTTTGTACGCATTTTGTGGATGTCCCTTTTGACCAGTGGGAAATGATACATCTTTGTAGTGCAGATTTGCATTGCCCGCTTGCTTGCTTGGCCAAAAAGGGCGTATGCGTTTTCTCCTGAATATATTCAGGAGAAAACGCATACGCCCTTTTTGGCCAAGTGCATCATTGTCGAAGTTGTGCCCCTCTTCCTGTGCTTTACAGGCGATTCCAACGTACCTCTTGAAATCTGTTTCCTGCTATTCTGCCTCGCTTTCAAGTCCGCCTCGGTGCCTTCCCTCAACAGATTTTTGGACGATAGTTGGCCTTGATTACTCTGCCAGTTTGTGAATTGCTGTGCCCCTGAGCTCCATTTTTCAACTCGTTTTTTGTGAGCTGATCGCAAGTCCAAACTTTTGGTTCAGGACCTATACTGGTTCCCGGTGGGTGGCTGAGACTTTGGTTAATTCTTCTTCCTGCCGGGAAATTAGAGTGACATGTGCCCATCCAAATGCCTAACAGCTACTCTCTCATTGGTTCTCCCTCTTCCCTTTCATCCTCTGCCAAATTGGCAACCTGTGCGAACCAGGAGCTTAAAGGGGCTGTCTTTCCAAGTTGGGAGATTTATAGGAAAGCAGTTGGAAAGTCAGACCGGAGCACCACGAGAGGGACTCTTCGTTGAGTTTTAGAAACCTTTCGTATTCACAGTGTGTCCATTCTCTAGGTATCCCGTACATGTTATAGCTGTAGTAATATTCCCTTCAACCTGGAGAGCTGGGACCCATGGAATGGGTGCCATGCATTATTGCTTTAAAGGGTCTGCATTTGCTCACCCAATCTCACCAATCCTCTCAGTCGCAAGTGTCCAGCCTTATGCCACATCCAGCTGTCATTGTAGAGAGGGTCATTCCAGGTTGCATCAGAGACCCTGAAGGAATTGTAAAGAATTTCCCTGTTTCTTTGTTTTGTTTTTGAAATTCCTTTTTAGAGTGGGTTTGATCTGATTCTCGCTGCCATGTTTATGCCAGTCTAGACACACTTGATTCCCTTACGGAGACATATCAATACATAGGTTTTAAGATTCTTACTAGTCAGATCTATTCCTCTGCGGGAAATATGGGGTTTTGAGTCCCTTTCACTGAGGAAGGTGTAGGTCTTGTCTATTCCATAGTTGGTTTTTGGAACGGTACCTGTGCTTATATCAAACTCTGGTTTGATGCATCACCCCCCCTCTCCTTCCCCCTTAAGCAGGCATAGGAGTGTTTTCTAAATGTGAGACTCTGTTCTCTTGCCTAACTCAGTTCATGTGTAGCCATGTTTACAGGATCTTCCTAAGTGATATCTTATGATAAGTTTCTTTTCCTGTGTGACTTCTTTCACTTAGAATCATCGTACCTGAATCCACTCATTTTGCTGCTACTGGTCTTAGGACATTGATTTCATGGCTGAGGGATATTCCATCGTACGTAAGTTCCACAATGTTTGGAACCATTTTTATATTTCCTGGGATATTTCAGGTGTACCCAGGTTGAGGTTCCTGTAAGCAGTGCAGCCCTCAATTTGGGGGTGGCTCTGTCTTATGGATTTTCAGTTTTCCCAAGGTATATTCCCTAGACTGGAAGTGCCCTTGGCTCTGTAGCTCTGTTGTTTACTTGTTTTAGGGAACACAATGCACTCCTCCAGTGAGGCAGTTGGCAACTGACATCCCGCCCATCAGCATAACAAGGCTCCCTGTTCTCCAGGGCCTGCCTTGCTTTTCTGGTTTTTACACATTTTGTGGATGTCCCTTTTGACCGGTGGGAAGTGATACTTCTTTGTAGTGCAGATTTGCATTGCCCGCTTGCTTGCTTGGCCAAAAAGGGCGTATGCGTTTTCTCCTGAATATATTCAGGAGAAAACGCATACGCCCTTTTTGGCCAAGTGCATCATTGTCGAAGTTGTGCCCCTCTTCCTGTGCTTTACAGGCGATTCCAACGTACCTCTTGAAATCTGTTTCCTGCTATTCTGCCTCGCTTTCAAGTCCGCCTCGTTGCCTTCCCTCACCAGATTTTTGGACGATAGTTGGCCTTGATTACTCTGCCAGTTTGTGAATTGCTGTGCCCCTGAGCTCCATTTTTCAACTCGTTTCTTGTGAGCTGAACGCAAGTCCAAACTTCTGGTTCAGGACCTATACTGGTTCCCAGTGGGTGGCTGAGACTTTGGTTAATTCTTCTTCCTGCCGGGAAATTAGAGTGACATGTGCCCATTCAAATGCCTAACAGCTACTCTCTCATTGGGTCTCCCTCTTCCCTTTCATCCTCTGCCAAATTGGCAACCTGTGCGAACCAGGAGCTTAAAGGGGCTGTCTCTCCAAGTTGGGAGATTGATAGGAAAGCAGTTGGAAAGTCAAACCTGAGCACCAGGAGAGGGGCTCTTCGTTGAGTTTTAGAAACCTTTCGTATTCACAGTGTGTCAGTTCTCTAGGTTTCCCGTACACATCATAGCTTTAGTAATATTCCCTTCAACCTGGAGAGCTGGGACCCATGGAATGGGTGCCATGCATTATTGCTTTAAAGGGTCTGCATTTGCTCACCCAATCTCACCAATCCTCTCAGTCCCAAGTGTCCAGCCTTATGCCACATCCAGCTGTCATTGTAGATAGGGTCATTCCAGGTTGCATCAGAGACTCTGAGGGAATTGTAAAGAATTTCCCTGTTTCTTTGTTTTGTTTTTGAAATTCCTTTTTAGAGTGGGTTTGAGCTGATTCTCGCTGCCATGTTTATGCCAGTCTAGACACACTTGATTCCCTTACGGAGACATATCAATACATAGGTTTTAAGATTCTTACTAGTCAGATCTATTCCTCTGCGGGAAATATGGGGTTTTGAGTCCCTTTCACTGAGGAAGGTGTAGGTCTTGTCTATTCCATAGTTGGTTTTTGGAACGGTACCTGTGCTTATATCAAACTCTGGTTTGATGCATCACCCCCCCTCTCCTTCCCCCTTAAGCAGGCATAGGAGTGTTTTCTAAATGTGAGACTCTGTTCTCTTGCCTAACTCAGTTCATGTGTAGCCATGTTTACAGGATCTTCCTAAGTGATATCTTATGATAAGTTTCTTTTCCTGTGTGACTTCTTTCACTTAGAATCATCGTACCTGAATCCACTCATTTAGCTGCTACTGGTCTTAGGACATTGATTTCATGGCTGAGGGATATTCCATCGTACGTAAGTTCCACAATGTTTGGAACCATTTTTATATTTCCTGGGATATTTCAGGTGTACCCAGGTTGAGGTTCCTGTAAGCAGTGCAGCCCTCAATTTGGGGGTGGCTCTGTCTTATGGATTTTCAGTTTTCCCAAGGTATATTCCCTAGACTGGAAGTGCCCTTGGCTCTGTAGCTCTGTTGTTTACTTGTTTTAGGGAACACAATGCACTCCTCCAGTGAGGCAGTTGGCAACTTACATCCCGCCCATCAGCATAACAAGGCTCCCTGTTCTCCAGGGCCTGTCTTGCCTTTCTGGTTTGTACGCATTTTGTGGATGTCCCTTTTGACCAGTGGGAAATGATACATCTTTGTAGTGCAGATTTGCATTGCCCGCTTGCTTGCTTGGCCAAAAAGGGCGTATGCGTTTTCTCCTGAATATATTCAGGAGAAAACGCATACGCCCTTTTTGGCCAAGTGCATCATTGTCGAAGTTGTGCCCCTCTTCCTGTGCTTTACAGGCGATTCCAACGTACCTCTTGAAATCTGTTTCCTGCTATTCTGCCTCGCTTTCAAGTCCGCCTCGTTGCCTTCCCTCAACAGATTTTTGGACGATAGTTGGCCTTGATTACTCTGCCAGTTTGTGAATTGCTGTGCCCCTGAGCTCCATTTTTCAACTCGTTTTTTGTGAGCTGAACGCAAGTCCAAACTTTTGGTTCAGGACCTATACTGGTTCCCGGTGGGTGGCTGAGACTTTGGTTAATTCTTCTTCCTGCCAGGAAATTAGAGTGACATGTGCCCAACCAAATGCCTAACAACTACTCTCTCATTGGTTCTCCCTCTTCCCTTTCATCCTCTGCCAAATTGGCAACCTGTGCGAACCAGGAGCTTAAAGGGTCTGTCTCTCCAAGTTGGGAGATTGATAGGAAAGCAGTTGGAAAGTCAGACCGGAGCACCACGAGAGGGACTCTTCGTTGAGTTTTAGAAACCTTTCGTATTCACAGTGTGTCCATTCTCTAGGTTTCCCGTACATGTTATAGCTGTAGTAATATTCCCTTCAACCTGGAGAGCTGGGACCCATGGAATGGGTGCCATGCATTATTGCTTTAAAGGGTCTGCATTTGCTCACCCAATCTCACCAATCCTCTCAGTCGCAAGTGTCCAGCCTTATGCCACATCCAGCTGTCATTGTAGATAGGGTCATTCCAGGTTGCATCAGAGACCCTGAAGGAATTGTAAAGAATTTCCCTGTTTCTTTGTTCTGTTTTTGAAATTCCTTTTTAGAGTGGGTTTGAGCTGATTCTCGCTGCCATGTTTATGCCAGTCTAGACACACTTGATTCCCTTACGGAGACATATCAATACATAGGTTTTAAGATTCTTACTAGTCAGATCTATTCCTCTGCGGGAAATATGGGGTTTTGAGTCCCTTTCACTGAGGAAGGTGTAGGTCTTGTCTATTCCATAGTTGGTTTTTGGAACGGTACCTGTGCTTATATCAAACTCTGGTTTGATGCATCACCCCCCCTCTCCTTCCCCCTTAAGCAGGCATAGGAGTGTTTTCTAAATGTGAGACTCTGTTCTCTTGCCTAACTCAGTTCATGTGTAGCCATGTTTACAGGATCTTCCTAAGTGATATCTTATGATAAGTTTCTTTTCCTGTGTGACTTCTTTCACTTAGAATCATCGTACCTGAATCCACTCATTTTGCTGCTACTGGTCTTAGGACATTGATTTCATGGCTGAGGGATATTCCATCGTACGTAAGTTCCACAATGCTTGGAACCATTTTTATATTTCCTGCGATATTTCAGGTGTACCCAGGTTGAGGTTCCTGTAAGCAGTGCAGCCCTCAATTTGGGGGTGGCTCTGTCTTATGGATTTTCAGTTTTCCCAAGGTATATTCCCTAGACTGGAAGTGCCCTTGGCTCTGTAGCTCTGTTGTTTACTTGTTTTAGGGAACACAATGCACTCCTCCAGTGAGGCAGTTGGCAACTGACATCCCGCCCATCAGCATATCAAGGCTCCCTGTTCTCCAGGGCCTGCCTTGCCTTTCTGGTTTTTACACATTTTGTGGATGTCCCTTTTGACCGGTGGGAAGTGATACTTCTTTGTAGTGCAGATTTGCATTGCCCGCTTGCTTGCTTGGCCAAAAAGGGCGTATGCGTTTTCTCCTGAATATATTCAGGAGAAAACGCATACGCCCTTTTTGGCCAAGTGCATCATTGTCGAAGTTGTGCCCCTCTTCCTGTGCTTTACAGGCGATTCCAACGTACCTCTTGAAATCTGTTTCCTGCTATTCTGCCTCGCTTTCAAGTCCGCCTCGTTGCCTTCCCTCAACAGATTTTTGGACGATAGTTGGCCTTGATTACTCTGCCAGTTTGTGAATTGCTGTGCCCCTGAGCTCCATTTTTCAACTCGTTTTTTGTGAGCTGAACGCAAGTCCACACTTTTGGTTCAGGACCTATACTGGTTCCCGGTGGGTGGCTGAGACTTTGGTTAATTCTTCTTCCTGCCGGGAAATTAGAGTGACATGTGCCCATCCAAATGCCTAACAGCTACTCTCTCATTGGTTCTCCCTCTTCCCTTTCATCCTCTGCCAAATTGGCAACCTGTGCGAACCAGGAGCTTAAAGGGGCTGTCTCTCCAAGTTGGGAGATTGATAGGAAAGCAGTTGGAAAGTCAAACCGGAGCACCAGGAGAGGGGCTCTTCGTTGAGTTTTAGAAACCTTTCGTATTCACAGTGTGTCCATTCTCTAGGTTTCCCGTACACGTTATAGCTTTAGTAATATTCCCTTCAACCTGGAGAGCTGGGACCCATGGAATGGGTGCCATGCATTATTGCTTTAAAGGGTCTGCATTTGCTCACCCAATCTCACCAATCCTCTCAGTCGCACGTGTCCAGCCTTATGCCACATCCAGCTGTCATTGTAGATAGGGTCATTCCAGGTTGCATCAGAGACCCTGAAGGAATTGTAAAGAATTTCCCTGTTTCTTTGTTCTGTTTTTGAAATTCCTTTTTAGAGTGGGTTTGAGCTGATTCTCGCTGCCATGTTTATGCCAGTCTAGACACACTTGATTCCCTTATGGAGACATATCAATACATAGGTTTTAAGATTCTTACTAGTCAGATCTATTCCTCTGCGGGAAATATGGGGTTTTGAGTCCCTTTCACTGAGGAAGGTGTAGGTCTTGTCTATTCCATAGTTGATTTTTGGAACGGTACCTGTGCTTATATCAAACTCTGGTTTGATGCATCACCCCCCCTCTCCTTCCCCCTTAAGCAGGCATAGGAGTGTTTTCTAAATGTGAGACTCTGTTCTCTTGCCTAACTCAGTTCATGTGTAGCCATGTTTACAGGATCTTCCTAAGTGATATCTGATGATAAGTTTCTTTTCCTGTGTGACTTCTTTCACTTAGAATCATCGTACCTGAATCCACTCATTTTGCTGCTACTGGTCTTAGGACATTGATTTCATGGCTGAGGGATATTCCATCGTACGTAAGTTCCACAATGTTTGGAACCATTTTTATATTTCCTGGGATATTTCAGGTGTACCCAGGTTGAGGTTCCTGTAAGCAGTGCAGCCCTCAATTTGGGGCTGGCTCTGTCTTATGGATTTTCAGTTTTCCCAAGGTATATTCCCTAGACTGGAAGTGCCCTTGGCTCTGTAGCTCTGTTGTTTACTTGTTTTAGGGAACACAATGCACTCCTCCAGTGAGGCAGTTGGCAACTTACATCCCGCCCATCAGCATAACAAGGCTCCCTGTACTCCAGGGCCTGTCTTGCCTTTCTGGTTTGTACGCATTTTGTGGATGTCCCTTTTGACCAGTGGGAAGTGATACATCTTTGTAGTGCAGATTTGCATTGCCCGCTTGCTTGCTTGGCCAAAAAGGTCGTATGCGTTTTCTCCTGAATATATTCAGGAGAAAACGCATACGCCCTTTTTGGCCAAGTGCATCATTGTCGAAGTTGTGCCCCTCTTCCTGTGCTTTACAGGCGATTCCAACGTACCTCTTGAAATCTGTTTCCTGCTATTCTGCCTCGCTTTCAAGTCCGCCTCGTTGCCTTCCCTCAACAGATTTTTGGACGATAGTTGGCCTTGATTACTCTGCCAGTTTGTGAATTGCTGTGCCCCTGAGCTCCATTTTTCAACTCGTTTTTTGTGAGCTGAACGCAAGTCCAAACTTTTGGTTCAGGACCTATACTGGTTCCCGGTGGGTGGCTGAGACTTTGGTTAATTCTTCTTCCTGCCAGGAAATTAGAGTGACATGTGCCCAACCAAATGCCTAACAACTACTCTCTCATTGGTTCTCCCTCTTCCCTTTCATCCTCTGCCAAATTGGCAACCTGTGCGAACCAGGAGCTTAAAGGGGCTGTCTCTCCAAGTTGGGAGATTGATAGGAAAGCAGTTGGAAAGTCAGACCGGAGCACCACGAGAGGGACTCTTCGTTGAGTTTTAGAAACCTTTCGTATTCACAGTGTGTCCATTCTCTAGGTTTCCCGTACATGTTATAGCTGTAGTAATATTCCCTTCAACCTGGAGAGCTGGGACCCATGGAATGGGTGCCATGCATTATTGCTTTAAAGGGTCTGCATTTGCTCACCCAATCTCACCAATCCTCTCAGTCGCAAGTGTCCAGCCTTATGCCACATCCAGCTGTCATTGTAGATAGGGTCATTCCAGGTTTCATCAGAGACCCTGAAGGAATTGTAAAGAATTTCCCTGTTTCTTTGTTCTGTTTTTGAAATTCCTTTTTAGAGTGGGTTTGAGCTGATTCTCGCTGCCATGTTTATGCCAGTCTAGACACACTTGATTCCCTTACGGAGACATATCAATACATAGGTTTTAAGATTCTTACTAGTCAGATCTATTCCTCTGCGGGAAATATGGGGTTTTGAGTCCCTTTCACTGAGGAAGGTGTAGGTCTTGTCTATTCCATAGTTGGTTTTTGGAACGGTACCTGTGCTTATATCAAACTCTGGTTTGATGCATCACCCCCCCTCTCCTTCCCCCTTAAGCAGGCATAGGAGTGTTTTCTAAATGTGAGACTCTGTTCTCTTGCCTAACTCAGTTCATGTGTAGCCATGTTTACAGGATCTTCCTAAGTGATATCTTATGATAAGTTTCTTTTCCTGTGTGACTTCTTTCACTTAGAATCATCGTACCTGAATCCACTCATTTTGCTGCTACTGGTCTTAGGACATTGATTTCATGGCTGAGGGATATTCCATCGTACGTAAGTTCCACAATGCTTGGAACCATTTTTATATTTCCTGCGATATTTCAGGTGTACCCAGGTTGAGGTTCCTGTAAGCAGTGCAGCCCTCAATTTGGGGGTGGCTCTGTCTTATGGATTTTCAGTTTTCCCAAGGTATATTCCCTAGACTGGAAGTGCCCTTGGCTCTGTAGCTCTGTTGTTTACTTGTTTTAGGGAACACAATGCACTCCTCCAGTGAGGCAGTTGGCAACTGACATCCCGCCCATCAGCATATCAAGGCTCCCTGTTCTCCAGGGCCTGCCTTGCCTTTCTGGTTTTTACACATTTTGTGGATGTCCCTTTTGACCGGTGGGAAGTGATACTTCTTTGTAGTGCAGATTTGCATTGCCCGCTTGCTTGCTTGGCCAAAAAGGGCGTATGCGTTTTCTCCTGAATATATTCAGGAGAAAACGCATACACCCTTTTTGGCCAAGTGCATCATTGTCGAAGTTGTGCCCCTCTTCCTGTGCTTTACAGGTGATTCCAACGTACCTCTTGAAATCTGTTTCCTGCTATTCTGCCTCGCTTTCAAGTCCGCCTCGTTGCCTTCCCTCAACAGATTTTTGGACGATAGTTGGCCTTGATTACTCTGCCAGTTTGTGAATTGCTGTGCCCCTGAGCTCCATTTTTCAACTCGTTTTTTGTGAGCTGAACGCAAGTCCACACTTTTGGTTCAGGACCTATACTGGTTCCCGGTGGGTGGCTGAGACTTTGGTTAATTCTTCTTCCTGCCGGGAAATTAGAGTGACATGTGCCCATCCAAATGCCTAACAGCTACTCTCTCATTGGTTCTCCCTCTTCCCTTTCATGCTCTGCCAAATTGGCAACCTGTGCGAACCAGGAGCTTAAAGGGGCTGTCTCTCCAAGTTGGGAGATTGATAGGAAAGCAGTTGGAAAGTCAAACCGGAGCACCAGGAGAGGGGCTCTTCGTTGAGTTTTAGAAACCTTTCGTATTCACAGTGTGTCCATTCTCTAGGTTTCCCGTACACGTTATAGCTTTAGTAATATTCCCTTCAACCTGGAGAGCTGGGACCCATGGAATGGGTGCCATGCATTATTGCTTTAAAGGGTCTGCATTTGCTCACCCAATCTCACCAATCCTCTCAGTCGCACGTGTCCAGCCTTATGCCACATCCAGCTGTCATTGTAGATAGGGTCATTCCAGGTTGCATCAGAGACCCTGAAGGAATTGTAAAGAATTTCCCTGTTTCTTTGTTTTGTTTTTGAAATTCCTTTTTAGAGTGGGTTTGAGCTGATTCTCACTGCCATGTTTATGCCAGTCTAGACACACTTGATTCCCTTACGGAGACATATCAATATATACGTTTTAAGATTCTTACTAGTCAGATCTATTCCTCTGCGGGAAATATGGGGTTTTGAGTCCCTTTCACTAAGGAAGGTGTAGGTCTTGTCTATTCCATAGTTGGTTTTTGGAACCGTACCTGTGCTTATATCAAACTCTGGTTTGATGCATCACCCCCCCTCTCCTTCCCCCTTAAGCAGGCATAGGAGTGTTTTCTAAATGTGAGACTCTGTTCTCTTGCCTAACTCAGTTCATGTGTAGCCATGTTTACAGGATCTTCCTAAGTGATATCTTATGATAAGTTTCTTTTCCTGTGTGACTTCTTTCACTTAGAATCATCGTACCTGAATCCACTCATTTTGCTGCTACTGGTCTTAGGACATTGATTTCATGGCTGAGGGATATTCCATCGTACGTAAGTTCCACAATGTTTGGAACCATTTTTATATTTCCTGGGATATGTCAGGTGTACCCAGGTTGAGCTTCCTGTAAGCAGTGCAGCCCTCAATTTGGGGGTGGCTCTGTCTTATGGATTTTCAGTTTTCCCAAGGTATATTCCCTAGACTGGACGTGCCCTTGGCTCTGTAGCTCTGTTGTTTACTTGTTTTAGGGAACACAATGCACTCCTCCAGTGAGGCAGTTGGCAACTTACATCCCGCCCATCAGCATAACAAGGCTCCCTGTTCTCCAGGGCCTGCCTTGCCTTTCTGGTTTTTACACATTTTGTGGATGTCCCTTTTGACCGGTGGGAAGTGATACTTCTTTGTAGAGCAGATTTGCATTGCCCGCTTGCTTGCTTGGCCAAAAAGGGCGTATGCGTTTTCTCCTGAATATATTCAGGAGAAAACGCATACGCCCTTTTTGGCCAAGTGCATCATTGTCGAAGTTGTGCCCTTCTTCCTGTGCTTTACAGGCGATTCCAACATACCTCTTGAAATCTGATTCCTGCTATTCTGCCTCGCTTTCAAGTCCGCCTCGTTGCCTTCCCTCAACAGATTTTTGGACGATAGTTGGCCTTGATTACTCTGCCAGTTTGTGAATTGCTGTGCCCCTGAGCTCCATTTTTCAACTCGTTTTTTGTGAGCTGAACGCAAGTCCAAACATTTGGTTCAGGACCTATACTGGTTCCCGGTGGGTGGCTGAGTCTTTGGTTAATTCTTCTTCCTGCCGGGAAATTAGAGTGACATGTGCCCATCCAAATGCCTAACAGCTACTCTCTCATTGGTTCTCCCTCTTCCCTTTCATCCTCTGCGAAATTGGCAACCTGTGCGAACCAGGAGCTTAAAGGGGCTGTCTCTCCAAGTTGGGAGATTGATAGGAAAGCAGTTGGAAAGTCAGACCGGAGCACCACGAGAGGGACTCTTCGTTGAGTTTTAGAAACCTTTCGTATTCACAGTGTGTCCATTCTCTAGGTTTCCCGTACATGTTATAGCTGTAGTAATATTCCCTTCAACCTGGAGAGCTGGGACCCATGGAATGGGTGCCATGCATTATTGCTTTAAAGGGTCTGCATTTGCTCACCCAATCTCACCAATCCTCTCAGTCGCACGTGTCCAGCCTTATGCCACATCCAGCTGTCATTGTAGATAGGGTCATTCCAGGTTGCATCAGAGACCCTGAAGGAATTGTAAAGAATTTCCCTGTTTCTTTGTTTTGTTTTTGAAATTCCTTTTTAGAGTGGGTTTGAGCTGATTCTCGCTGCCATGTTTATGCCAGTCTAGACACACTTGATTCCCTTACGGAGACATATCAATACATAGGTTTTAAGATTCTTACTAGTCAGATCTATTCCTCTGCGGGAAATATGGGGTTTTGAGTCCCTTTCACTGAGGAAGGTGTAGGTCTTGTCTATTCCATAGTTGGTTTTTGGAACCGTACCTGTGCTTATATCAAACTCTGTTTTGATGCATCACCCCCCCTCTCCTTCCCCCTTAAGCAGGCATAGGAGTGTTTTCTAAATGTGAGACTCTGTTCTCTTGCCTAACTCAGTTCATGTGTAGCCATGTTTACAGGATCTTCCTAAGTGATATCTTATGATAAGTTTCTTTTCCTGTGTGACTTCTTTCACTTAGAATTATCGTACCTGAATCCACTCATTTTGCTGTTACTGGTCTTAGGACATTGATTTCATGGCTGAGGGATATTCCATCGTACGTAAGTTCCACAATGTTTGGAACCATTTTTATATTTCCTGGGATATTTCAGGTGTACCCAGGTTGAGGTTCCTGTAAGCAGTGCAGCCCTCAATTTGGGGGTGGCTCTGTCTTATGGATTTTCAGTTTTCCCAAGGTATATTCCCTAGACTGGACGTGCCCTTGGCTCTGTAGCTCTGTTGTTTACTTGTTTTAGGGAACACAATGCACTCCTCCAGTGAGGCAGTTGGCAACTTACATCCCGCCCATCAGCATAACAAGGCTCCCTGTTCTCCAGGGCCTGCCTTGCCTTTCTGGTTTTTACACATTTTGTGGATGTCCCTTTTGACCGGTGGGAAGTGATACTTCTTTGTAGTGCAGATTTGCATTGCCCGCTTGCTTGCTTGGCCAAAAAGGGCGTATGCGTTTTCTCCTGAATATATTCAGGAGAAAACGCATACGCCCTTTTTGGCCAAGTGCATCATTGTCGAAGTTGTGCCCCTCTTCCTGTGCTTTACAGGCGATTCCAACGTACCTCTTGAAATCTGTTTCCTGCTATTCTGCCTCGCTTTCAAGTCCGCCTCGTTGCCTTCCCTCAACAGATTTTTGGACGATAGTTGGCCTTGATTACTCTGCCAGTTTGTGAATTGCTGTGCCCCTGAGCTCCATTTTTCAACTCGTTTTTTGTGAGCTGAACGCAAGTCCACACTTTTGGTTCAGGACCTATACTGGTTCCCGGTGGGTGGCTGAGACTTTGGTTAATTCTTCTTCCTGCCGGGAAATTAGAGTGACATGTGCCCATCCAAATGCCTAACAGCTACTCTCTCATTGGTTCTCCCTCTTCCCTTTCATCCTCTGCGAAATTGGCAACCTGTGCGAACCAGGAGCTTAAAGGGGCTGTCTCTCCAAGTTGGGAGATTGATAGGAAAGCAGTTGGAAAGTCAATCCGGAGCACCAGGAGAGGGGCTCTTCGTTGAGTTTTAGAAACCTTTCGTATTCACAGTGTGTCCATTCTCTAGGTATCCCGTACACGTTATAGCTTTAGTAATATTCCCTTCAACCTGGAGAGCTGGGACCCATGGAATGGGTGCCATGCATTATTGCTTTAAAGGGTCTGCATTTGCTCACCCAATCTCACCAATCCTCTCTGTCCAAAGTGTCCAGCCTTATGCCACATCCAGCTGTCATTGTAGATAGGGTCATTCCAGGTTGCATCAGAGACCCTGAAGGAATTGTAAAGAATTTCCCTGTTTCTTTGTTCTGTTTTTGAAATTCCTTTTTAGAGTGGGTTTGAGCTGATTCTCGCTGCCATGTTTATGCCAGTCTAGACACACTTGATTCCCTTATGGTGACATATCAATACATAGGTTTTAAGATTCTTACTAGTCAGATCTATTCCTCTGCGGGAAATATGGGGTTTTGAGTCCCTTTCACTGAGGAAGGTGTAGGTCTTGTCTATTCCATAGTTGGTTTTTGGAACGGTACCTGTGCTTATATCAAACTCTGGTTTGATGCATTACCCCACCTCTCCTTCCCCCTTAAGCAGGCATAAGAGTGCTTTCTAAATGTGAGTCTCTGTTCTCTTGCCTAACTCAGTTCATGTGTAGCAATGTTTACAGGATCTTCCTAAGTGATATCTTATGATAAGTTTCTTTTCCTGTGTGACTACTTTCACTTAGAATCATCGTACCCGAATCCACTCATTTTGCTGCTACTGGTCTTAGGACATTGATTTCATGGCTGAGGGATATTCCATCGTACGTAAGTTCCACAATGTTTGGAACAATTTTTATATTTCCTGGGATATTTCAGGTGTACCCAGGTTGAGGTTCCTGTAAGCAGTGCAGCCCTCAATTTGGGGGTGGCTCTGTCTTATGGATTTTCAGTTTTCCCAAGGTATATTCCCTAGACTGGAAGTGCCCTTGGCTCTGTAGCTCTGTTGTTTACTTGTTTTAGGGAGCACAATGCACTCCTCCAGTGAGGCAGTTGGCAACTTACATCCTGCCCATCAGCATAACAAGACTCCCTGTTCTCCAGGGCCTGTCTTGCCTTTCTGGTTTTTACATATTTTGTGGATGTTCCTTTTGAACGGTGGGAAGTGATACTTCTTTGTAGTGCAGATTTGCATTGCCCGCTTGCTTGCTTGGCCAAAAAGGGCGTATGCGTTTTCTCCTGAATATATTCAGGAGAAAACGCATACGCCCTTTTTGGCCAAGTGCATCATTGTCGAAGTTGTGCCCCTCTTCCTGTGCTTTACAGGCGATTCCAACGTACCTCTTGAAATCTGTTTCCTGCTATTCTGCCTCGCTTTCAAGTCCGCCTCGTTGCCTTCCCTCAACAGATTTTTGGACGATAGTTGGCCTTGATTACTCTGCCAGTTTGTGAATTGCTGTGCCCCTGAACTCCATTTTTTTTTTTTCTTTTTGCGGGATGCGGGCCTCTCACTGTTGTGGCCTCTCCCGTTGCGGAGCACAGGCTCCGGATGCGCAGGCCCAGCGGCTATGGCTCACGGGCCCAGCCGCTCCGCGGCATATGGGATCCTCCCAGACCGGGGCACGAACCCGTATCCCCTGCATCGGCAGGCGGACTCTCAACCACTGCGCCACCAGGGAGGCCCCTGAACTCCATTTTTCAACTCGTTTTTTGTGAGCTGAACGCAAGTCCAAACTTTTGGTTCAGGACCTATACTGGTTCCCGGTGGGTGGCTGAGACTTTGGTTAATTCTTCTTCCTGCCAGGAAATTAGAGTGACATGTGCCCAACCAAATGCCTAACAGCTACTCTCTCATTGGTTCTCCCTCTTCCCTTTCATCCTCTGCCAAATTGGCAACCTGTGCGAACCAGGAGCTTAAAGGGTCTGTCTCTCCAAGTTGGGAGATTGATAGGAAAGCAGTTGGAAAGTCAGACCGGAGCACCACGAGAGGGACTCTTCGTTGAGTTTTAGAAACCTTTCCTATTCACAGTGTGTCCATTCTCTAGGTTTCCCGTACATGTTATAGCTGTAGTAATATTCCCTTCAACCTGGAGAGCTGGGACCCATGGAATGGGTGCCATGCATTATTGCTTTAAAGGGTCTGCATTTGCTCACCCAATCTCACCAATCCTCTGAGTCCCAAGTGTCCAGCCTTATGCCACATCCAGCTGTCATTGTAGATAGGGTCATTCCAGGTTGCATCAGAGACCCTGAAGGAATTGTAAAGAATTTCCCTGTTTCTTTGTTTTGTTTTTGAAATTCCTTTTTAGAGTGGGTTTGAGCTGATTCTCGCTGCCATGTTTATGCCAGTCTAGACACACTTGATTCCCTTACGGAGACATATCAATACATAGGTTTTAAGATTCTTACTAGTCAGATCTATTCCTCTGCGGGAAATATGGGGTTTTGAGTCCCTTTCACTGAGGAAGGTGTAGGTCTTGTCTATTCCATAGTTGGTTTTTGGAACGGTACCTGTGCTTATATCAAACTCTGGTTTGATGCATCACCCCCCCTCTCCTTCCCCCTTAAGCAGGCATAGGAGTGTTTTCTAAATGTGAGACTCTGTTCTCTTGCCTAACTCAGTTCATGTGTAGCCATGTTTACAGGATCTTCCTAAGTGATATCTTATGATAAGTTTCTTTTCCTGTGTGACTTCTTTCACTTAGAATCATCGTACCTGAATCCACTCATTTAGCTGCTACTGGTCTTAGGACATTGATTTCATGGCTGAGGGATATTCCATCGTGCGTAAGTTCCACGATGTTTGGAACCATTTTTATATTTCCTGCGATATTTCAGGTGTACCCAGGTTGAGGTTCCTGTAAGCAGTGCAGCCCTCAATTTGGGGGTGGCTCTGTCTTATGGATTTTCAGTTTTCCCAAGGTATATTCCCTAGACTGGAAGTGCCCTTGGCTCTGTAGCTCTGTTGTTTACTTGTTTTAGGGAACACAATGCACTCCTCCAGTGAGGCAGTTGGCAACTTACATCCCGCCCATCAGCATAACAAGGCTCCCTGTTCTCCAGGGCCTGTCTTGCCTTTCTGGTTTTTACACATTTTGTGGATGTCCCTTTTGACCGGTGGGAAGTGATACTTCTTTGTAGTGCAGAGTTGCATTGCCCGCTTGCTTGCTTGGCCAAAAAGGGCGTATGCGTTTTCTCCTGAATATATTCAGGAGAAAACGCATACGCCCTTTTTGGCCAAGTGCATCATTGTCGAAGTTGTGCCCCTCTTCCTGTGCTTTACAGGCGATTCCAACGTACCTCTTGAAATCTGTTTCCTGCTATTCTGCCTCGCTTTCAAGTCCGCCTCGTTGCCTTCCCTCAACAGATTTTTGGACGATAGTTGGCCTTGATTACTCTGCCAGTTTGTGAATTGCTGTGCCCCTGAGCTCCATTTTTCAACTCGTTTTTTGTGAGCTGAACGCAAGTCCAAACTTTTGGTTCAGGACCTATACTGGTTCCCGGTGGGTGGCTGAGACTTTGGTTAATTCTTCTTCCTGCCAGGAAATTAGAGTGACATGTGCCCAACCAAATGCCTAACAACTACTCTCTCATTGGTTCTCCCTCTTCCCTTTCATCCTCTGCCAAATTTGCAACCTGTGCGAACCAGGAGCTTAAAGGGGCTGTCTCTCCAAGTTGGGAGATTGATAGGAAAGCAGTTGGAAAGTCAAACCGGAGCACCAGGAGAGGGACTCTTCGTTGAGTTTTAGAAACCTTTCGTATTCACAGTGTGTCCATTCTCTAGGTTTCCCGTACATGTTATAGCTGTAGTAATATTCCCTTCAACCTGGAGAGCTGGGACCCATGGAATGGGTGCCATGCATTATTGCTTTAAAGGGTCTGCATTTGCTCACCCAATCTCACCAATCCTCTGAGTCCCAAGTGTCCAGCCTTATGCCACATCCAGCTGTCATTGTAGATAGGGTCATTCCAGGTTGCATCAGAGACCCTGAAGGAATTGTAAAGAATTTCCCTGTTTCTTTGTTCTGTTTTTGAAATTCCTTTTTAGAGTGGGTTTGAGCTGATTCTCGCTGCCATGTTTATGCCAGTCTAGACACACTTGATTCCCTTACGGAGACATATCAATACATAGGTTTTAAGATTCTTAGTAGTCAGATCTATTCCTCTGCGGGAAATATGGGGTTTTGAGTCCCTTTCACTGAGGAAGGTGTAGGTCTTGTCTATTCCATAGTTGGTTTTTGGAACGGTACCTGTGCTTATATCAAACTCTGGTTTGATGCATCAACCCCCCTCTCCTTCCCCCTTAAGCAGGCATAGGAGTGCTTTCTAAATGTGAGTCTCTGTTCTCTTGCCTAACTCAGTTCATGTGTAGCCATGTTTACAGGATCTTCCTAAGTGATATCTTATGATAAGTTTCTTTTCCTGTGTGACTTCTTTCACTTAGAATCATCGTACCTGAATCCACTCATTTTGCTGCTACTGGTCTTAGGACATTGATTTCATGGCTGAGGGATATTCCATCGTACGTAAGTTCCACAATGTTTGGAACCATTTTTATATTTCCTGGGATATTTCAGGTGTACCCAGGTTGAGGTTCCTGTAAGCAGTGCAGCCCTCAATTTGGGGATGGCTCTGTCTCATGGATTTTCACTTTTCCCAAGGTATATTCCCTAGACTGGAAGTGCCCTTGGCTCTGTAGCTCTGTTGTTTACTTGCTTTAGGGAACACAATGCACTCCTCCAGTGAGGCAGTTGGCAACTTACATCCCGCCCATCAGCATAACAAGGCTCCCTGTTCTCCAGGGCCTGTCTTGCCTTTCTGGTTTTTACACATTTTGTTGATGTCCCTTTTGACCGGTGGGAAGTGATACTTCTTTGTAGTGCAGATTTGCATTGCCCGCTTGCTTGCTTGGCCAAAAAGGGCGTATGCGTTTTCTCCTGAATATATTCAGGAGAAAACGCATACGCCCTTTTTGGCCAAGTGCATCATTGTCGAAGTTGTGCCCCTCTTCCTGTGCTTTACAGGCGATTCCAACGTACCTCTTGAAATCTGTTTCCTGCTATTCTGCCTCGCTTTCAAGTCCGCCTCGGTGCCTTCCCTCAACAGATTTTTGGACGATAGTTGGCCTTGATTACTCTGCCAGTTTGTGAATTGCTGTGCCCCTGAGCTCCATTTTTCAACTCGTTTTTTGTGAGCTGAACGCAAGTCCAAACTTTTGGTTCAGGACCTATACTGGTTCCCGGTGGGTGGCTGAGACTTTGGTTAATTCTTCTTCCTGCCGGGAAATTAGAGTGACATGTGCCCATCCAAATGCCTAACAGCTACTCTCTCATTGGTTCTCCCTCTTCCCTTTCATCCTCTGCCAAATTGGCAACCTGTGCGAACCAGGAGCTTAAAGGGGCTGTCTTTCCAAGTTGGGAGATTTATAGGAAAGCAGTTGGAAAGTCAGACCGGAGCACCACGAGAGGGACACTTCGTTGAGTTTTAGAAACCTTTCGTATTCACAGTGTGTCCATTCTCTAGGTATCCCGTACATGTTATAGCTGTAGTAATATTCCCTTCAACCTGGAGAGCTGGGACCCATGGAATGGGTGCCATGCATTATTGCTTTAAAGGGTCTGCATTTGCTCACCCAATCTCACCAATCCTCTCAGTCGCAAGTGTCCAGCCTTATGCCACATCCAGCTGTCATTGTAGAGAGGGTCATTCCAGGTTGCATCAGAGACCCTGAAGGAATTGTAAAGAATTTCCCTGTTTCTTTGTTTTGTTTTTGAAATTCCTTTTTAGAGTGGGTTTGAGCTGATTCTCGCTGCCATGTTTATGCCAGTCTAGACACACTTGATTCCCTTACGGAGACATATCAATACATAGGTTTTAAGATTCTTACTAGTCAGATCTATTCCTCTGCGGGAAATATGGGGTTTTGAGTCCCTTTCACTGAGGAAGGTGTAGGTCTTGTCTATTCCATAGTTGGTTTTTGGAACGGTACCTGTGCTTATATCAAACTCTGGTTTGATGCATCACCCCCCCTCTCCTTCCCCCTTAAGCAGGCATAGGAGTGTTTACTAAATGTGAGACTCTGTTCTCTTGCCTAACTCAGTTCATGTGTAGCCATGTTTACAGGATCTTCCTAAGTGATATCTTATGATAAGTTTCTTTTCCTGTGTGACTTCTTTCACTTAGAATCATCGTACCTGAATCCACTCATTTTGCTGCTACTGGTCTTAGGACATTGATTTCATGGCTGAGGGATATTCCATCGTACGTAAGTTCCACAATGTTTGGAACCATTTTTATATTTCCTGGGATATTTCAGGTGTACCCAGGTTGAGGTTCCTGTAAGCAGTGCAGCCCTCAATTTGGGGGTGGCTCTGTCTTATGGATTTTCAGTTTTCCCAAGGTATATTCCCTAGACTGGAAGTGCCCTTGGCTCTGTAGCTCTGTTGTTTACTTGTTTTAGGGAACACAATGCACTCCTCCAGTGAGGCAGTTGGCAACTGACATCCCGCCCATCAGCATAACAAGGCTCCCTGTTCTCCAGGGCCTGCCTTGCTTTTCTGGTTTTTACACATTTTGTGGATGTCCCTTTTGACCGGTGGGAAGTGATACTTCTTTGTAGTGCAGATTTGCATTGCCCGCTTGCTTGCTTGGCCAAAAAGGGCGTATGCGTTTTCTCCTGAATATATTCAGGAGAAAACGCATACGCCCTTTTTGGCCAAGTGCATCATTGTCGAAGTTGTGCCCCTCTTCCTGTGCTTTACAGGCGATTCCAATGTACCTCTTGAAATCTGTTTCCTGCTATTCTGCCTCGCTTTCAAGTCCGCCTCGTTGCCTTCCCTCATCAGATTTTTGGACGATAGTTGGCCTTGATTACTCTGCCAGTTTGTGAATTGCTGTGCCCCTGAGCTCCATTTTTCAACTCGTTTTTTGTGAGCTGAACGCAAGTCCAAACTTCTGGTTCAGGACCTATACTGGTTCCCGGTGGGTGGCTGAGACTTTGGTTAATTCTTCTTCCTGCCGGGAAATTAGAGTGACATGTGCCCATTCAAATGCCTAACAGCTACTCTCTCATTGGGTCTCCCTCTTCCCTTTCATCCTCTGCCAAATTGGCAACCTGTGCGAACCAGGAGCTTAAAGGGGCTGTCTCTCCAAGTTGGGAGATTGATAGGAAAGCAGTTGGAAAGTCAAACCTGAGCACCAGGAGAGGGGCTCTTCGTTGAGTTTTAGAAACCTTTCGTATTCACAGTGTGTCAGTTCTCTAGGTTTCCCGTACACGTTATAGCTTTAGTAATATTCCCTTCAACCTGGAGAGCTGGGACCCATGGAATGGGTGCCATGCATTATTGCTTTAAAGGGTCTGCATTTGCTCACCCAATCTCACCAATCCTCTCAGTCCCAAGTGTCCAGCCTTATGCCACATTCAGCTGTCATTGTAGATAGGGTCATTCCAGGTTGCATCAGAGACTCTGAGGGAATTGTAAAGAATTTCCCTGTTTCTTTGTTTTGTTTTTGAAATTCCTTTTTAGAGTGGGTTTGAGCTGATTCTCGCTGCCATGTTTATGCCAGTCTAGACACACTTGATTCCCTTACGGAGACATATCAATACATAGGTTTTAAGATTCTTACTAGTCAGATCTATTCCTCTGCGGGAAATATGGGGTTTTGAGTCCCTTTCACTGAGGAAGGTGTAGGTCTTGTCTATTCCATAGTTGGTTTTTGGAACGGTACCTGTGCTTATATCAAACTCTGGTTTGATGCATCACCCCCCCTCTCCTTCCCCCTTAAGCAGGCAAAGGAGTGTTTTCTAAATGTGAGACTCTGTTCTCTTGCCTAACTCAGTTCATGTGTAGCCATGTTTACAGGATCTTCCTAAGTGATATCTTATGATAAGTTTCTTTTCCTGTGTGACTTCTTTCACTTAGAATCATCATACCTGAATCCACTCATTTAGCTGCTACTGGTCTTAGGACATTGATTTCATGGCTGAGGGATATTCCATCGTACGTAAGTTCCACAATGTTTGGAACCATTTTTATATTTCCTGGGATATTTCAGGTGTACCCAGGTTGAGGTTCCTGTAAGCAGTGCAGCCCTCAATTTGGGGGTGGCTCTGTCTTATGGATTTTCAGTTTTCCCAAGGTATATTCCCTAGACTGGAAGTGCCCTTGGCTCTGTAGCTCTGTTGTTTACTTGTTTTAGGGAACACAATGCACTCCTCCAGTGAGGCAGTTGGCAACTTACATCCCGCCCATCAGCATAACAAGGCTCCCTGTTCTCCAGGGCCTGTCTTGCCTTTCTGGTTTGTACGCATTTTGTGGATGTCCCTTTTGACCAGTGGGAAGTGATACATCTTTGTAGTGCAGATTTGCATTGCCCGCTTGCTTGCTTGGCCAAAAAGGGCGTATGCGTTTTCTCCTGAATATATTCAGGAGAAAACGCATACGCCCTTTTTGGCCAAGTGCATCATTGTCGAAGTTGTGCCCCTCTTCCTGTGCTTTACAGGCGATTCCAACGTACCTCTTGAAATCTGTTTCCTGCTATTCTGCCTCGCTTTCAAGTCCGCCTCGTTGCCTTCCCTCAACAGATTTTTGGACGATAGTTGGCCTTGATTACTCTGCCAGTTTGTGAATTGCTGTGCCCCTGAGCTCCATTTTTCAACTCGTTTTTTGTGAGCTGAACGCAAGTCCAAACTTTTGGTTCAGGACCTATACTGGTTCCCGGTGGGTGGCTGAGACTTTGGTTAATTCTTCTTCCTGCCAGGAAATTAGAGTGACATGTGCCCAACCAAATGCCTAACAACTACTCTCTCATTGGTTCTCCCTCTTCCCTTTCATCCTCTGCCAAATTGGCAACCTGTGCGAACCAGGAGCTTAAAGGGGCTGTCTCTCCAAGTTGGGAGATTGATAGGAAAGCAGTTGGAAAGTCAGACCGGAGCACCACGAGAGGGACTCTTCGTTGAGTTTTAGAAACCTTTCGTATTCACAGTGTGTCCATTCTCTAGGTTTCCCGTACACGTTATAGCTGTAGTAATATTCCCTTCAACCTGGAGAGCTGGGACCCATGGAATGGGTGCCATGCATTATTGCTTTCAAGGGTCTGCATTTGCTCACCCAATCTCACCAATCCTCTCAGTCGCAAGTGTCCAGCCTTATGCCACATCCAGCTGTCATTGTAGATAGGGTCATTCCAGGTTTCATCAGAGACCCTGAAGGAATTGTAAAGAATTTCCCTGTTTCTTTGTTCTGTTTTTGAAATTCCTTTTTAGAGTGGGTTTGAGCTGATTCTCGCTGCCATGTTTATGCCAGTCTAGACACACTTGATTCCCTTACGGAGACATATCAATACATAGGTTTTAAGATTCTTACTAGTCAGATCTATTCCTCTGCGGGAAATATGGGGTTTTGAGTCCCTTTCACTGAGGAAGGTGTAGGTCTTGTCTATTCCATAGTTGGTTTTTGGAACGGTACCTGTGCTTATATCAAACTCTGTTTTGATGCATCACCCCCCCTCTCCTTCCCCCTTAAGCAGGCATAGGAGTGTTTTCTAAATGTGAGACTCTGTTCTCTTGCCTAACTCAGTTCATGTGTAGCCATGTTTACAGGATCTTCCTAAGTGATATCTTATGATAAGTTTCTTTTCCTGTGTGACTTCTTTCACTTAGAATCATCGTACCTGAATCCACTCATTTTGCTGCTACTGGTCTTAGGACATTGATTTCATGGCTGAGGGATATTCCATCGTACGTAAGTTCCACAATGCTTGGAACCATTTTTATATTTCCTGCGATATTTCAGGTGTACCCAGGTTGAGGTTCCTGTAAGCAGTGCAGCCCTCAATTTGGGGGTGGCTCTGTCTTATGGATTTTCAGTTTTCCCAAGGTATATTCCCTAGACTGGAAGTGCCCTTGGCTCTGTAGCTCTGTTGTTTACTTGTTTTAGGGAACACAATGCACTCCTCCAGTGAGGCAGTTGGCAACTGACATCCCGCCCATCAGCATATCAAGGCTCCCTGTTCTCCAGGGCCTGCCTTGCCTTTCTGGTTTTTACACATTTTGTGGATGTCCCTTTTGACCGGTGGGAAGTGATACTTCTTTGTAGTGCAGATTTGCATTGCCCGCTTGCTTGCTTGGCCAAAAAGGGCGTATGCGTTTTCTCCTGAATATATTCAGGAGAAAACGCATACACCCTTTTTGGCCAAGTGCATCATTGTCGAAGTTGTGCCCCTCTTCCTGTGCTTTACAGGTGATTCCAACGTACCTCTTGAAATCTGTTTCCTGCTATTCTGCCTCGCTTTCAAGTCCGCCTCGTTGCCTTCCCTCAACAGATTTTTGGACGATAGTTGGCCTTGATTACTCTGCCAGTTTGTGAATTGCTGTGCCCCTGAGCTCCATTTTTCAACTCGTTTTTTGTGAGCTGAACGCAAGTCCACACTTTTGGTTCAGGACCTATACTGGTTCCCGGTGGGTGGCTGAGACTTTGGTTAATTCTTCTTCCTGCCGGGAAATTAGAGTGACATGTGCCCATCCAAATGCCTAACAGCTACTCTCTCATTGGTTCTCCCTCTTCCCTTTCATGCTCTGCCAAATTGGCAACCTGTGCGAACCAGGAGCTTAAAGGGGCTGTCTCTCCAAGTTGGGAGATTGATAGGAAAGCAGTTGGAAAGTCAAACCGGAGCACCAGGAGAGGGGCTCTTCGTTGAGTTTTAGAAACCTTTCGTATTCACAGTGTGTCCATTCTCTAGGTTTCCCGTACACGTTATAGCTTTAGTAATATTCCCTTCAACCTGGAGAGCTGGGACCCATGGAATGGGTGCCATGCATTATTGCTTTAAAGGGTCTGCATTTGCTCACCCAATCTCACCAATCCTCTCAGTCGCACGTGTCCAGCCTTATGCCACATCCAGCTGTCATTGTAGATAGGGTCATTCCAGGTTGCATCAGAGACCCTGAAGGAATTGTAAAGAATTTCCCTGTTTCTTTGTTTTGTTTTTGAAATTCCTTTTTAGAGTGGGTTTGAGCTGATTCTCACTGCCATGTTTATGCCAGTCTAGACACACTTGATTCCCTTACGGAGACATATCAATATATACGTTTTAAGATTCTTACTAGTCAGATCTATTCCTCTGCGGGAAATATGGGGTTTTGAGTCCCTTTCACTGAGGAAGGTGTAGGTCTTGTCTATTCCATAGTTGGTTTTTGGAACCGTACCTGTGCTTATATCAAACTCTGGTTTGATGCATCACCCCCCCTCTCCTTCCCCCTTAAGCAGGCATAGGAGTGTTTTCTAAATGTGAGACTCTGTTCTCTTGCCTAACTCAGTTCATGTGTAGCCATGTTTACAGGATCTTCCTAAGTGATATCTTATGATAAGTTTCTTTTCCTGTGTGACTTCTTTCACTTAGAATCATCGTACCTGAATCCACTCATTTTGCTGCTACTGGTCTTAGGACATTGATTTCATGGCTGAGGGATATTCCATCGTACGTAAGTTCCACAATGTTTGGAACCATTTTTATATTTCCTGGGATATTTCAGGTGTACCCAGGTTGAGCTTCCTGTAAGCAGTGCAGCCCTCAATTTGGGGGTGGCTCTGTCTTATGGATTTTCAGTTTTCCCAAGGTATATTCCCTAGACTGGACGTGCCCTTGGCTCTGTAGCTCTGTTGTTTACTTGTTTTAGGGAACACAATGCACTCCTCCAGTGAGGCAGTTGGCAACTTACATCCCGCCCATCAGCATAACAAGGCTCCCTGTTCTCCAGGGCCTGCCTTGCCTTTCTGGTTTTTACACATTTTGTGGATGTCCCTTTTGACCGGTGGGAAGTGATACTTCTTTGTAGAGCAGATTTGCATTGCCCGCTTGCTTGCTTGGCCAAAAAGAGCGTATGCGTTTTCTCCTGAATATATTCAGGAGAAAACACATACGCCCTTTTTGGCCAAGTGCATCATTGTCGAAGTTGTGCCCCTCTTCCTGTGCTTTACAGGCGATTCCAACATACCTCTTGAAATCTGATTCCTGCTATTCTGCCTCGCTTTCAAGTCCGCCTCGTTGCCTTCCCTCAACAGATTTTTGGACGATAGTTGGCCTTGATTACTCTGCCAGTTTGTGAATTGCTGTGCCCCTGAGCTCCATTTTTCAACTCGTTTTTTGTGAGCTGAACGCAAGTCCAAACATTTGGTTCAGGACCTATACTGGTTCCCGGTGGGTGGCTGAGTCTTTGGTTAATTCTTCTTCCTGCCGGGAAATTAGAGTGACATGTGCCCATCCAAATGCCTAACAGCTACTCTCTCATTGGTTCTCCCCTTCCCTTTCATCCTCTGCGAAATTGGCAACCTGTGCGAACCAGGAGCTTAAAGGGGCTGTCTCTCCAAGTTGGGAGATTGATAGGAAAGCAGTTGGAAAGTCAGACCGGAGCACCACGAGAGGGACTCTTCGTTGAGTTTTAGAAACCTTTCGTATTCACAGTGTGTCCATTCTCTAGGTTTCCCGTACATGTTATAGCTGTAGTAATATTCCCTTCAACCTGGAGAGCTGGGACCGATGGAATGGGTGCCATGCATTATTGCTTTAAAGGGTCTGCATTTGCTCACCCAATCTCACCAATCCTCTCAGTCGCACGTGTCCAGCCTTATGCCACATCCAGCTGTCATTGTAGATAGGGTCATTCCAGGTTGCATCAGAGACCCTGAAGGAATTGTAAAGAATTTCCCTGTTTCTTTGTTTTGTTTTTGAAATTCCTTTTTAGAGTGGGTTTGAGCTGATTCTCGCTGCCATGTTTATGCCAGTCTAGACACACTTGATTCCCTTACGGAGACATATCAATACATAGGTTTTAAGATTCTTACTAGTCAGATCTATTCCTCTGCGGGAAATATGGGGTTTTGAGTCCCTTTCACTGAGGAAGGTGTAGGTCTTGTCTATTCCATAGTTGGTTTTTGGAACGGTACCTGTGCTTATATCAAACTCTGGTTTGATGCATCACCCCCCCTCTCCTTCCCCCTTAAGCAGGCATAGGAGTGTTTTCTAAATGTGAGACTCTGTTCTCTTGCCTAACTCAGTTCATGTGTAGCCATGTTTACAGGATCTTCCTAAGTGATATCTTATGATAAGTTTCTTTTCCTGTGTGACTTCTTTCACTTAGAATCATCGTACCTGAATCCACTCATTTTGCTGCTACTGGTCTTAGGACATTGATTTCATGGCTGAGGGATATTCCATCGTACATAAGTTCCACAATGTTTGGAATCATTTTTATATTTCCTGGGATATTTCAGGTGTACCCAGGTTGAGGTTCCTGTAAGCAGTGCAGCCCTCAATTTGGGGGTGGCTCTGTCTTATGGATTTTCAGTTTTCCCAAGGTATATTCCCTAGACTGGAAGTGCCCTTGGCTCTGTAGCTCTGTTGTTTACTTGTTTTAGGGAACACAATGCACTCCTCCAGTGAGGCAGTTGGCAACTTACATCCCGCCCATCAGCATAACAAGGCTCCCTGTTCTCCAGGGCCTGTCTTGCCTTTCTGGTTTTTACACATTTTGTGGATGTCCCTTTTGACCGGTGGGAAGTGATACTTCTTTGTAGTGCAGATTTGCATTGCCCGCTTGCTTGCTTGGCCAAAAAGGGCGTATGCGTTTTCTCCTGAATATATTCAGGAGAAAACGCATAGGCCCTTTTTGGCCAAGTGCATCATTGTCGAAGTTGTGCCCCTCTTCCTGTGCTTTACAGGCGATTCCAACGTACCTCTTGAAATCTATTTCCTGCTATTCTGCCTCGCTTTCAAGTCCGCCTCGTTGCCTTCCCTCACCAGATTTTTGGACGATAGTTGGCCTTGATTACTCTGCCAGTTTGTGAATTGCTGTGCCCCTGAGCTCCATTTTTCAACTCGTTTTTTGTGAGCTGAACGCAAGTCCAAACTTTTGGTTCAGGACCTATACTGGTTCCCGGTGGGTGGCTGAGACTTTGGTTAATTCTTCTTCCTGCCGGGAAATTAGAGTGACATGTGCCCATCCAAATGCCTAACAGCTACTCTCTCATTGGTTCTCCCCCTTCCCTTTCATCCTCTGCGAAATTGGCAACCTGTGCGAACCAGGAGCTTAAAGGGGCTGTCTCTCCAAGTTGGGAGATTGATAGGAAAGCAGTTGGAAAGTCAGACCGGAGCAACACGAGAGAGACTCTTCGTTGAGTTTTAGAAACCTTTCGTATTCACAGTGTGTCCATTCTCTAGGTTTCCTGTACATGTTATATCTGTAGTAATATTCCCTTCAACCTGGAGAGCTGGGACCCATGGAATGGGTGCCATGCATTATTGCTTTAAAGGGTCTGCATTTGCTCACCCAATCTCACCAATCCTCTCAGTCCCAAGTGTCCAGCCTTATGCCACATCCAGCTGTCATTGTAGATAGGGTCATTCCAGGTTGCATCAGAGACCCTGAAGGAATTGTAAAGAATTTCCCTGTTTCTTTGTTTTGTTTTTGAAATTCCTTTTTAGAGTGGGTTTGAGCTGATTCTCGCTGCCATGTTTATGCCAGTCTAGACACACTTGAATCCCTTACGGAGACATATCAATACATAGGTTTTAAGATTCTTACTAGTCAGATCTATTCCTCTGCGGGAAATATGGGGTTTTGAGTCCCTTCCACTGAGGAAGGTGTAGGTCTTGTCTATTCCATAGTTGGTTTTTGGAACGGTACCTGTGCTTATATCAAACTCTGGTTTGATGCATCACCCCCCCTCTCCTTCCCCCTTAAGCAGGCATAGGAGTGTTTTCTAAATGTGAGACTCTGTTCTCTTGCCTAACTCAGTTCATGTGTAGCCATGTTTACAGGATCTTCCTAAGTGATATCTTATGATAAGTTTCTTTTCCTGTGTGACTTCTTTCACTTAGAATCATCGTACCTGAATCCACTCATTTTGCTGCTACTGGTCTTAGGACATTGATTTCATGGCTGAGGGTTATTCCATCGTACATAAGTTCCACAATGTTTGGAACCATTTTTATATTTCCTGGGATATTTCAGGTGTACCCAGGTTGAGGTATCTGTAAGCAGTGCAGCCCTCAATTTGGGGGTGGCTCTGTCATATGGATTTTCAGTTTTCCCAAGGTATATTCCCTAGACTGGACGTGCCCTTGGCTCTGTAGCTCTGTTGTTTACTTGTTTTAGGGAACACAATGCACTCCTCCAGTGAGGCAGTTGGCAACTTACATCCCGCCCATCAGCATAACAAGGCTCCCTGTTCTCCAGGGCCTGTCTTGCCTTTCTGGTTTTTACACATTTTGTGGATGTCCCTTTTGACTGGTGGGAAGTGATACTTCTTTGTAGTGCAGATTTGCATTGCCCGCTTGCTTGCTTGGCCAAAAAGGGCGTATGCGTTTTCTCCTGAATATATTCAGGAGAAAACGCATACGCCCTTTTTGGCCAAGTGCATCATTGTCGAAGTTGTGCCCCTCTTCCTGTGCTTTACAGGCGATTCCAACGTACCTCTTGAAATCTGTTTCCTGCTATTCTGCCTCGCTTTCAAGTCCGCCTCGTTGCCTTCCCTCACCAGATTTTTGGACGATAGTTGGCCTTGATTACTCTGCCAGTTTGTGAATTGCTGTGCCCCTGAGCTCCATTTTTCAACTCGTTTTTTGTGAGCTGAACGCAAGTCCAAACTTTTGGTTCAGGACCTATACTGGTTCCCGGTGGGTGGCTGAGACTTTGGTTAATTCTTCTTCCTGCCGGGAAATTAGAGTGACATGTGCCCATCCAAATGCCTAACAGCTACTCTCTCATTGGTTCTCCCTCTTCCCTTTCATCCTCTGCGAAATTGGCAACCTGTGCGAACCAGGAGCTTAAAGGGGCTGTCTCTCCAAGTTGGGAGATTGATAGGAAAGCAGTTGGAAAGTCAGACCGGAGCACCACGAGAGGGACGCTTCGTTGAGTTTTAGAAACCTTTCGTATTCACAGTGTGTCCATTCTCTAGGTTTCCCGTACATGTTATAGCTGTAGTAATATTCCCTTCAACCTGGAGAGCTGGGACCCATGGAATGGGTGCCATGCATTATTGCTTTAAAGGGTCTGCATTTGCTCACCCAATCTCACCAATCCTCTCAGTCCCAAGTGTCCAGCCTTATGCCACATCCAGCTGTCATTGTAGAGAGGGTCATTCCAGGTTGCATCAGAGACCCTGAAGGAATTGTAAAGAATTTCCCTGTTTCTTTGTTTTGTTTTTGAAATTCCTTTTTAGAGTGGGTTTGAGCTGATTCTCGCTGCCATGTTTATGCCAGTCTAGACACACTTGATTCCCTTACGGAGACATATCAATACATAGGTTTTAAGATTCTTACTAGTCAGATCTATTCCTCTGCGGGAAATATGGGGTTTTGAGTCCCTTTCACTGAGGAAGGTGTAGGTCTTGTCTATTCCATAGTTGGTTTTTGGAACGGTACCTGTGCTTATATCAAACTCTGGTTTGATGCATCACCCCCCCTCTCCTTCCCCCTTAAACAGGCATAGGAGTGTTTTCTAAATGTGAGACTCTGTTCTCTTGCCTAACTCAGTTCATGTGTAGCCATGTTTACAGGATCTTCCTAAGTGATATCTTATGATAAGTTTCTTTTCCTGTGTGACTTCTTTCACTTAGAATCATCGTACCTGAATCCACTCATTTTGCTGCTACTGGTCTTAGGACATTGATTTCATGGCTGAGGGATATTCCATCGTACATAAGTTCCACAATGTTTGGAATCATTTTTATATTTCCTGGGATATTTCAGGTGTACCCAGGTTGAGGTTCCTATAAGCAGTGCAGCCCTCAATTTGGGGGTGGCTCTGTCTTATGGATTTTCAGTTTTCCCAAGGTATATTCCCTAGACTGGAAGTGCCCTTGGCTCTGTAGCTCTGTTGTTTACTTGTTTTAGGGAACACAATGCACTCCTCCAGTGAGGCAGTTGGCAACTTACATCCCGCCCATCAGCATAACAAGGCTCCCTGTTCTCCGGGGCCTGTCTTGCCTTTCTGGTTTTTACACATTTTGTGGATGTCCCTTTTGACCGGTGGGAAGTGATACTTCTTTGTAGTGCAGATTTGCATTGCCCGCTTGCTTGCTTGGCCAAAAAGGGTGTATGCGTTTTCTCCTGAATATATTCAGGAGAAAACGCATACGCCCTTTTTGGCCAAGTGCATCATTGTCGAAGTTGTGCCCCTCTTCCTGTGCTTTACAGGCGATTCCAACGTACCTCTTGAAATCTGTTTCCTGCTATTCTGCCTCGCTTTCAAGTCCGCCTCGTTGCCTGCCCACACCAGATTTTTGTACGATAGTTGGCCTTGATTACTCTGCCAGTTTGTGAATTGCTGTGCCCCTGAGCTCCATTTTTCAACTCGTTTTTTGTGAGCTGAACGCAAGTCCAAACTTTTGGTTCAGGACCTATACTGGTTCCCGGTGGGTGGCTGAGACTTTGGTTAATTCTTCTTCCTGCCGTGAAATTAGAGTGACATGTGCCCATCCAAATGCCTAACAGCTACTCTCTCATTGGTTCTCCCCCTTCCCTTTCATCCTCTGCGAAATTGGCAACCTGTGCGAACCAGGAGCTTAAAGGGGCTGTCTCTCCAAGTTGGGAGATTGATAGGAAAGCAGTTGGAAAGTCAGACCGGAGCACCAGGAGAGGGACTCTTCGTTGAGTTTTAGAAACCTTTCGTATTCACAGTGTGTCCATTCTCTAGGTTTCCGGTACATGTTATAGCTGTAGTAATATTCCCTTCAACCTGGAGAGCTGGGACCCATGGAATGGGTGCCATGCATTATTGCTTTAAAGGGTCTGCATTTGCTCACCCAATCTCACCAATCCTCTCAGTCCCAAGTGTCCAGCCTTATGCCACATCCAGCTGTCATTGTAGAGAGGGTCATTCCAGGTTGCATCAGAGACCCTGAAGGAATTGTAAAGAATTTCCCTGTTTCTTTGTTTTGTTTTTGAAATTCCTTTTTAGAGTGGGTTTGAGCTGATTCTCGCTGCCATGTTTATGCCAGTCTAGACACACTTGATTCCCTTACGGAGACATATCAATACATAGGTTTTAAGATTCTTACTAGTCAGATCTATTCCTCTGCGGGAAATATGGGGTTTTGAGTCCCTTTCACTGAGGAAGGTGTAGGTCTTGTCTATTCCATAGTTGGTTTTTGGAACGGTACCTGTGCTTATATCAAACTCTGGTTTGATGCATCACCCCCCCTCTCCTTCCCCCTTAAGCAGGCATAGGAGTGTTTTCTAAATGTGAGACTCTGTTCTCTTGCCTAACTCAGTTCATGTGTAGCCATGTTTACAGGATCTTCCTAAGTGATATCTTATGATAAGTTTCTTTTCCTGTGTGACTTCTTTCACTTAGAATCATCGTACCTGAATCCACTCATTTTGCTGCTACTGGTCTTAGGACATTGATTTCATGGCTGAGGGATATTCCATCGTACGTAAGTTCCACAATGTTTGGAACCATTTTTATATTTCCTGGGATATTTCAGGTGTACCCAGGTTGAGGTTCCTGTAAGCAGTGCAGCCCTCAATTTGGGGGTGGCTCTGTCTTATGGATTTTCAGTTTTCCCAAGGTATATTCCCTAGACTGGAAGTGCCCTTGGCTCTGTAGCTCTGTTGTTTACTTGTTTTAGGGAACACAATGCACTCCTCCAGTGAGGCAGTTGGCAACTTACATCCCGCCCATCAGCATAACAAGGCTCCCTGTTCTCCAGGGCCTGTCTTGCCTTTCTGGTTTTTACACATTTTGTGGATGTCCCTTTTGACCGGTGGGAAGTGATACTTCTTTGTAGTGCAGATTTGCATTGGCCGCTTGCTTGCTTGGCCAAAAAGGGCGTACGCGTTTTCTCCTGAATATATTCAGGAGAAAACGCATACGCCCTTTTTGGCCAAGTGCATCATTGTCGAAGTTGTGCCCCTCTTCCTGTGCTTTACAGGCGATTCCAACTTACCTCTTGAAATCTGTTTCCTGCTATTCTGCCTCGCTTTCAAGTCCGCCTCGTTGCCTTCCCTCAACAGATTTTTGGACGATAGTTGGCCTTGATTACTCTGCCAGTTTGTGAATTGCTGTGCCCCTGAGCTCCATTTTTCAACTCGTTTTTTGTGAGCTGATCGCAAGTCCAAACTTTTGGTTCAGGACCTATACTGGTTCCCGGTGGGTGGCTGAGACTTTGGTTAATTCTTCTTCCTGCCGGGAAATTAGAGTGACATGTGCCCATCCAAATGCCTAACAGCTACTCTCTCATTGGTTCTCCCTCTTCCCTTTCATCCTCTGCCAAATTGGCAACCTGTGCGAACCAGGAGCTTAAAGGGGCTGTCTCTCCAAGTTGGGAGATTGATAGGAAAGCAGTTGGAAAGTCAGACCGGAGCACCACGAGAGGGACTCTTCGTTGAGTTTTAGAAACCTTTCGTATTCACAGTGTGTCCATTCTCTAGGTTTCCCGTACATGTTATAGCTGTAGTAATATTCCCTTCAACCTGGAGAGCTGGGACCCATGGAATGGGTGCCATGCATTATTGCTTTAAAGGGTCTGCATTTGCTCACCCAATCTCACCAATCCTCTCAGTCACAAGTGTCCAGCCTTATGCCACATCCAGCTGTCATTGTAGATAGGGTCATTCCAGGTTGCATCAGAGACCCTGAAGGAATTGTAAAGAATTTCCCTGTTTCTTTGTTTTGTTTTTGAAATTCCTTTTTAGAGTGGGTTTGAGCTGATTCTCGCTGCCATGTTTATGCCAGTCTAGACACACTTGATTCCCTTACGAAGACATATCAATACATAGGTTTTAAGATTCTTACTAGTCAGATCTATTCCTCTGCGGGAAATATGGTGTTATGAGTCCCTTTCACTGAGGAAGGTGTAAGTCTTGTCTATTCCATAGTTGGTTTTTGGAACGGTACCTGTGCTTATATCAAACTCTGGTTTGATGCATCACCCCCCCTCTCCTTCCCCCTTAAGCAGGCATAGGAGTGTTTTCTAAATGTGAGACTCTGTTCTCTTGCCTAACTCAGTTCATGTGTAGCCATGTTTACAGGATCTTCCTAAGTGATATCTTATGATAAGTTTCTTTTCCTGTGTGACTTCTTTCACTTAGAATCATCATACCTGAATCCACTCATTTTGCTGCTACTGGTCTTAGGACATTGATTTCATGGCTGAGGGATATTCCATCGTACGTAAGTTCCACAATGTTTGGAACCATTTTTATATTTCCCGGGATATTTCAGGTGTACCCAGGTTGAGGTTCCTGTAAGCAGTGCAGCCCTCAATTTGGGGGTGGCTCTGTCTTATGGATTTTCAGTTTTCCCAAGGTATATTCCCTAGACTGGAAGTGCCCTTGGCTCTGTAGCTCTGTTGTTTACTTGTTTTAGGGAACACAATGCACTCCTCCAGTGAGGCAGTTGGCAACTTACATCCCGCCCATCAGCATAACAAGGCTCCCTGTTCTCCAGGGCCTGTCTTGCCTTTCTGGTTTTTACGCATTTTGTGGATGTCCCTTTTGACCAGTGGGAAGTGATACATCTTTGTAGTGCAGATTTGCATTGCCCGCTTGCTTGCTTGGCCAAAAAGGGCGTATGCGTTTTCTCCTGAATATATTCAGGAGAAAACGCATACGCCCTTTTTGGCCAAGTGCATCATTGTCGAAGTTGTGCCCCTCTTCCTGTGCTTTACAGGCGATTCCAACGTACCTCTTGAAATCTGTTTCCTGCTATTCTGCCTCGCTTTCAAGTCCGCCTCGTTGCCTTCCCTCACCAGATTTTTGGACGATAGTTGGCCTTGATTACTCTGCCAGTTTGTGAATTGCTGTGCCCCTGAGCTCCATTTTTCAACTCGTTTTTTGTGAGCTGAACGCAAGTCCAAACTTTTGGTTCAGGACCTATACTGGTTACCGGTGGGTGGCTGAGACTTTGGTTAATTCTTCTTCCTGCCAGGAAATTAGAGTGACATGTGCCCAACCAAATGCCTAACAACTACTCTCTCATTGGTTCTCCCTCTTCCCTTTCATCCTCTGCCAAATTGGCAACCTGTGCGAACCAGGAGCTTAAAGGGTCTGTCTCTCCAAGTTGGGAGGTTGATAGGAAAGCAGTTGGAAAGTCAGACCGGAGCACCACGAGAGGGACTCTTCGTTGAGTTTTAGAAACCTTTCATATTCACAGTGTGTCCATTCTCTAGGTTTCCCGTACATGTTATAGCTGTAGTAATATTCCCTTCAACCTGGAGAGCTGGGACCCATGGAATGGGTGCCATGCATTATTGCTTTAAAGGGTCTGCATTTGCTCACCCAATCTCACCAATCCTCTCAGTCGCAAGTGTCCAGCCTTATGCCACATCCAGCTGTCATTGTAGATAGGGTCATTCCAGGTTGCATCAGAGACCCTGAAGGAATTGTAAAGAATTTCCCTGTTTCTTTGTTTTGTTTTTGAAATTCCTTTTTAGAGTGGGTTTGAGCTGATTCTCGCTGCCATGTTTATGCCAGTCTAGACACACTTGATTCCCTTACGAAGACATATCAATACATAGGTTTTAAGATTCTTACTAGTCAGATCTATTCCTCTGCGGGAAATATGGGGTTTTGAGTCCCTTTCACTGAGGAAGGTGTAGGTCTTGTCTATTCCATAGTTGGTTTTTGGAACGGTACCTGTGCTTATATCAAACTCTGGTTTGATGCATCACCCCCCCTCTCCTTCCCCCTTAAGCAGGCATAGGAGTGTTTTCTAAATGTGAGACTCTGTTCTCTTGCCTAACTCAGTTCATGTGTAGCCATGTTTACAGGATCTTCCTAAGTGATATCTTATGATAAGTTTCTTTTCCTGTGTGACTTCTTTCACTTAGAATCATCATACCTGAATCCACTCATTTTGCTGCTACTGGTCTTAGGACATTGATTTCATGGCTGAGGGATATTCCATCGTACGTAAGTTCCACAATGTTTGGAACCATTTTTATATTTCCCGGGATATTTCAGGTGTACCCAGGTTGAGGTTCCTGTAAGCAGTGCAGCCCTCAATTTGGGGGTGGCTCTGTCTTATGGATTTTCAGTTTTCCCAAGGTATATTCCCTAGACTGGAAGTGCCCTTGGCTCTGTAGCTCTGTTGTTTACTTGTTTTAGGGAACACAATGCACTCCTCCAGTGAGGCAGTTGGCAACTGACATCCCGCCCATCAGCATATCAAGGCTCCCTGTTCTCCAGGGCCTGCCTTGCCTTTCTGGTTTTTACACATTTTGTGGATGTCCCTTTTGACCGGTGGGAAGTGATACTTCTTTGTAGTGCAGATTTGCATTGCCCGCTTGCTTGCTTGGCCAAAAAGGGCGTATGCGTTTTCTCCTGAATATATTCAGGAGAAAACGCATACGCCCTTTTTGGCCAAATGCATCATTGTCGAAGTTGTGCCCCTCTTCCTGTGCTTTACAGGCGATTCCAACGTACCTCTTGAAATCTGTTTCCTGCTATTCTGCCTCGCTTTCAAGTCCGCCTCGTTGCCTTCCCTCAACAGATTTTTGGACGATAGTTGGCCTTGATTACTCTGCCAGTTTGTGAATTGCTGTGCCCCTGAGCTCCATTTTTCAACTCGTTTTTTGTGAGCTGAACGCAAGTCCAAACTTTTGGTTCAGGACCTATACTGGTTCCCGGTGGGTGGCTGAGACTTTGGTTAATTCTTCTTCCTGCCGGGAAATTAGAGTGACATGTGCCCATCCAAATGCCTAACAGCTACTCTCTCATTGGTTCTCCCTCTTCCCTTTCATCCTCTGCCAAATTGGCAACCTGTGCGAACCAGGAGCTTAAAGGGGCTGTCTCTCCAAGTTGGGAGATTGATAGGAAAGCAGTTGGAAAGTCAAACCGGAGCACCAGGAAAGGGGCTCTTCGTTGAGTTTTAGAAACCTTTCGTATTCACAGTGTGTCCATTCTCTAGGTTTCCCGTACACGTTATAGCTTTAGTAATATTCCCTTCAACCTGGAGAGCTGGGACCCATGGAATGGGTGCCATGCATTATTGCTTTAAAGGGTCTGCATTTGCTCACCCAATCTCACCAATCCTCTCAGTCCCAAGTGTCCAGCCTTATGCCACATCCAGCTGTCATTGTAGATAGGGTCATTCCAGGTTGCATCAGAGACCCTGAAGGAATTGTAAAGAATTTCCCTGTTTCTTTGTTTTGTTTTTGAAATTCCTTTTTAGAGTGGGTTTGAGCTGATTCTCGCTGCCATGTTTATGCCAGTCTAGACACACTTGATTCCCTTACGGAGACATATCAATATATACGTTTTAAGATTCTTACTAGTCAGATCTATTCCTCTGCGGGAAATATGGGGTTTTGAGTCCCTTTCACTGAGGAAGGTGTAGGTCTTGTCTATTCCATAGTTGGTTTTTGGAACGGTACCTGTGCTTATATCAAACTCTGGTTTGATGCATCACCCCCCCTCTCCTTCCCCCTTAAGCAGGCATAGGAGTGTTTTCTAAATGTGAGACTCTGTTCTCTTGCCTAACTCAGTTCATGTGTAGCCATGTTTACAGGATCTTCCTAAGTGATATCTTATGATAAGTTTCTTTTCCTGTGTGACTTCTTTCACTTAGAATCATCGTACCTGAATCCACTCATTTTGCTGCTACTGGTCTTAGGACATTGATTTCATGGCTGAGGGATATTCCATCGTACGTAAGTTCCACAATGTTTGGAACCATTTTTATATTTCCTGGGATATTTCAGGTGTACCCAGGTTGAGGTTCCTGTAAGCAGTGCAGCCCTCAATTTGGGGGTGGCTCTGTCTTATGGATTTTCAGTTTTCCCAAGGTATATTCCCTAGACTGGACGTGCCCTTGGCTCTGTAGCTCTGTTGTTTACTTGTTTTAGGGAACACAATGCACTCCTCCAGTGAGGCAGTTGGCAACTTACATCCCGCCCATCAGCATAACAAGGCTCCCTGTTCTCCAGGGCCTGTCTTGCCTTTCTGGTTTTTACACATTTTGTGGATGTCCCTTTTGACTGGTGGGAAGTGATACTTCTTTGTAGTGCAGATTTGCATTGCCCGCTTGCTTGCTTGGCCAAAAAGGGCGTATGCGTTTTCTCCTGAATATATTCAGGGGAAAACGCATACGCCCTTTTTGGCCAAGTGCATCATTGTCGAAGTTGTGCCCCTCTTCCTGTGCTTTACAGGCGATTCCAACGTACCTCTTGAAATCTGTTTCCTGCTATTCTGCCTCGCTTTCAAGTCCGCCTCGTTGCCTTCCCTCACCAGATTTTTGGACGATAGTTGGCCTTGATTACTCTGCCAGTTTGTGAATTGCTGTGCCCCTGAGCTCCATTTTTCAACTCGTTTTTTGTGAGCTGAACGCAAGTCCAAACTTTTGGTTCAGGACCTATACTGGTTCCCGGTGGGTGGCTGAGACTTTGGTTAATTCTTCTTCCTGCCGGGAAATTAGAGTGACATGTGCCCATCCAAATGCCTAACAGCTACTCTCTCATTGGTTCTCCCTCTTCCCTTTCATCCTCTGCGAAATTGGCAACCTGTGCGAACCAGGAGCTTAAAGGGGCTGTCTCTCCAAGTTGGGAGATTGATAGGAAAGCAGTTGGAAAGTCAGACCGGAGCACCACGAGAGGGACTCTTCGTTGAGTTTTAGAAACCTTTCGTATTCACAGTGTGTCCATTCTCTAGGTTTCCCGTACATGTTATAGCTGTAGTAATATTCCCTTCAACCTGGAGAGCTGGGACCCATGGAATGGGTGCCATGCATTATTGCTTTAAAGGGTCTGCATTTGCTCACCCAATCTCACCAATCCTCTCAGTCGCAAGTGTCCAGCCTTATGCCACATCCAGCTGTCATTGTAGATAGGGTCATTCCAGGTTGCATCAGAGACCCTGAAGGAATTGTAAAGAATTTCCCTGTTTCTTTGTTTTGTTTTTGAAATTCCTTTTTAGAGTGGGTTTGAGCTGATTCTCGCTGCCATGTTTATGCCAGTCTAGACACACTTGATTCCCTTACGGAGACATATCAATACATAGGTTTTAAGATTCTTACTAGTCAGATCTATTCCTCTGCGGGAAATATGGGGTTTTGAGTCCCTTTCACTGAGGAAGGTGTAGGTCTTGTCTATTCCATAGTTGGTTTTTGGAACGGTACCTGTGCTTATATCAAACTCTGGTTTGATGCATCACCCCCCCTCTCCCTCCCCCTTAAGCAGGCATAGGAGTGTTTTCTAAATGTGAGACTCTGTTCTCTTGCCTAACTCAGTTCATGTGTAGCCATGTTTACAGGATCTTCCTAAGTGATATCTTATGATAAGTTTCTTTTCCTGTGTGACTTCTTTCACTTAGAATCATCGTACCTGAATCCACACATTTTGCTGCTACTGGTCTTAGGAAATTGATTTCATGGCTGAGGGATATTCCATCGTACGTAAGTTCCACAATGTTTGGAACCATTTTTATATTTCCTGGGATATTTCAGGTGTACCTAGGTTGAGGTTCCTGTAAGCAGTGCAGCCCTCAATTTGGGGGTGGCTCTGTCATATGGATTTTCAGTTTTCCCAAGGTATATTCCCTAGACTGGACGTGCCCTTGGCTCTGTAGCTCTGTTGTTTACTTGTTTTAGGGAACACAATGCACTCCTCCAGTGAGGCAGTTGGCAACTTACATCCCGCCCATCAGCATAACAAGGCTCCCTGTTCTCCAGGGCCTGTCTTGCCTTTCTGGTTTTTACACATTTTGTGGATGTCCCTTTTGACCTGTGGGAAGTGATACTTCTTTTTAGTGCAGATTTGCATTGCCCGCTTGCTTGCTTGGCCAAAAAGGGCGTATGCGTTTTCTCCTGAATATATTCAGGAGAAAACGCATACGCCCTTTTTGGCCAAGTGCATCATTGTCGAAGTTGTGCCCCTCTTCCTGTGCTTTACAGGCGATTCCAACGTACCTCTTGAAATCTGTTTCCTGCTATTCTGCCTCGCTTTCAAGTCCGCCTCGTTGCCTTCCCTCACCAGATTTTTGGACGATAGTTGGCCTTGATTACTCTGCCAGTTTGTGAATTGCTGTGCCCCTGAGCTCCATTTTTCAACTCGTTTTTTGTGAGCTGAACGCAAGTCCAAACTTTTGGTTCAGGACCTATACTGGTTCCCGGTGGGTGGCTGAGACTTTGGTTAATTCTTCTTCCTGCCGGGAAATTAGAGTGACATGTGCCCATCCAAATGCCTAACAGCTACTCTCTCATTGGTTCTCCCTATTCCCTTTCATCCTCTGCCAAATTGGCAACCTGTGCGAACCAGGAGCTTAAAGGGGCTGTCTCTCCAAGTTGGGAGATTGATAGGAAAGCAGTTGGAAAGTCAGACCGGAGCACCAGGAGAGGGACTCTTCGTTGAGTTTTAGAAACCTTTCGTATTCACAGTGTGTCCATTCTCTAGGTTTCCCGTACATGTTATAGCTGTAGTAATATTCCCTTCAACCTGGAGAGCTGGGACCCATGGAATGGGTGCCATGCATTATTGCTTTAAAGGGTCTGCATTTGCTCACCCAATCTCACCAATCCTCTCAGTCCCAAGTGTCCAGCCTTATGCCACATCCAGCTGTCATTGTAGAGAGGGTCATTCCAGGTTGCATCAGAGACCCTGAAGGAATTGTAAAGAATTTCCCTGTTTCTTTGTTCTGTTTTTGAAATTCCTTTTTAGAGTGGGTTTGAGCTGATTCTCGCTGCCATGTTTATGCCAGTCTAGACACACTTGATTCCCTTACGGAGACATATCAATACATAGGTTTTAAGATTCTTACTAGTCAGATCTATTCCTCTGCGGGAAATATGGGGTTTTGAGTCCCTTTCACTGAGGAAGGTGTAGGTCTTGTCTATTCCATAGTTGGTTTTTGGAACGGTACCTGTGCTTATATCAAACTCTGGTTTGATGCATCACCCCCCCTCTCCTTCCCCCTTAAGCAGGCATAGGAGTGTTTTCTAAATGTGAGACTCTGTTCTCTTGCCTAACTCAGTTCATGTGTAGCCATGTTTACAGGATCTTCCTAAGTGATATCTTATGATAAGTTTCTTTTCCTGTGTGACTTCTTTCACTTAGAATCATCGTACCTGAATCCACTCATTTTGCTGCTACTGGTCTTAGGACATTGATTTCATGGCTGAGGGATATTCCATCGAACGTAAGTTCCACAATATTTGGAACCATTTTTATATTTCCTGGGATATTTCAGGTGTACCCAGGTTGAGGTTCCTGTAAGCAGTGCAGCCCTCAATTTGGGGGTGGCTCTGTCTTATGGATTTTCAGTTTTCCCAAGGTATATTCCCTAGACTGGACGTGCCCTTGGCTCTGTAGCTCTGTTGTTTACTTGTTTTAGGGAACACAATGCACTCCTCCAGTGAGGCAGTTGGCAAGTTACATCCCGCCCATCAGCATAACAAGGCTCCCTGTTCTCCAGGGCCTGTCTTGCCTTTCTGGTTTTTACACATTTTGTGGATGTCCCTTTTGACCGGTGGGAAGTGATACTTCTTTGTAGTGCAGATTTGCATTGCCCGCTTGCTTGCTTGGCCAAAAAGGGCGTATGCGTTTTCTCCTGAATATATTCAGGAGAAAATGCATACGCCCTTTTTGGCCAAGTGCATCATTGTCGAAGTTGTGCCCCTCTTCCTGTGCTTTACAGGCGATTCCAACGTACCTCTTGAAATCTGTTTCCTGCTATTCTGCCTCGCTTTCAAGTCCGCCTCGTTGCCTTCCCTCAACAGATTTTTGGACGATAGTTGGCCTTGATTACTCTGCCAGTTTGTGAATTGCTGTGCCCCTGAGCTCCATTTTTCAACTCGTTTTTTGTGAGCTGAACGCAAGTCCAAACTTTTGGTTCAGGACCTATACTGGTTCCCGGTGGGTGGCTGAGACTTTGGTTAATTCTTCTTCCTGCCGGGAATTTAGAGTGACATGTGCCCATCCAAATGCCTAACAGCTACTCTCTCATTGGTTCTCCCCCTTCCCTTTCATCCTCTGCGAAATTGGCAACCTGTGCGAACCAGGAGCTTAAAGGGGCTGTCTCTCCAAGTTGGGAGATTGATAGGAAAGCAGTTGGAAAGTCAGACCGGAGCACCACGAGAGGGACTCTTCGTTGAGTTTTAGAAACCTTTCGTATTCACAGTGTGTCCATTCTCTAGGTTTCCCGTACATGTTATAGCTGTAGTAATATTCCCTTCAACCTGGAGAGCTGGGACCCATGGAATGGGTGCCATGCATTATTGCTTTAAAGGGTCTGCATTTGCTCACCCAATCTCACCAATCCTCTCAGTCCCAAGTGTCCAGCCTTATGCCACATCCACCTGTCATTGTAGATAGGGTCATTCCAGGTTGCATCAGAGACCCTGAAGGAATTGTAAAGAATTTCCCTGTTTCTTTGTTTTGTTTTTGAAATTCCTTTTTAGAGTGGGTTTGAGCTGATTCTCGCTGCCATGTTTATGCCAGTCTAGACACACTTGATTCCCTTACGGAGACATATCAATACATAGGTTTTAAGATTCTTACTAGTCAGATCTATTCCTCTGCGGGAAATATGGGGTTTTGAGTCCCTTTCACTGAGGAAGGTGTAGGTCTTGTCTTTTCCATAGTTGGTTTTTGGAACGGTACCTGTGCTTATATCAAACTCTGGTTTGATGCATCACCCCCCCTCTCCTTCCCCCTTAAGCAGGCATAGGAGTGTTTTCTAAATGTGAGACTCTGTTCTCTTGCCTAACTCAGTTCATGTGTAGCCATGTTTACAGGATCTTCCTAAGTGATATCTTATGATAAGTTTCTTTTCCTGTGTGACTTCTTTCACTTAGAATCATCGTACCTGAATCCACTCATTTTGCTGCTACTGGTCTTAGGACATTGATTTCATGGCTGAGGGATATTCCATCGTACGTAAGTTCCACAATGTTTGGAACCATTTTTATATTTCCTGGGATATTTCAGGTGTACCTAGGTTGAGGTTCCTGTAAGCAGTGCAGCCCTCAATTTGGGGGTGGCTCTGTCATATGGATTTTCAGTTTTCCCAAGGTATATTCCCTAGACTGGACGTGCCCTTGGCTCTGTAGCTCTGTTGTTTACTTGTTTTAGGGAACACAATGCACTCCTCCAGTGAGGCAGTTGGCAACTTACATCCCGCCCATCAGCATAACAAGGCTCCCTGTTCTCCAGGGCCTGTCTTGCCTTTCTGGTTTTTACACATTTTGTGGATGTCCCTTTTGACCTGTGGGAAGTGATACTTCTTTGTAGTGCAGATTTGCATTGCCCGCTTGCTTGCTTGGCCAAAAAGGGCGTATGCGTTTTCTCCTGAATATATTCAGGAGAAAACGCATACGCCCTTTTTGGCCAAGTGCATCATTGTCGAAGTTGTGCCCCTCTTCCTGTGCTTTACAGGCGATTCCAACGTACCTCTTGAAATCTGTTTCCTGCTATTCTGCCTCGCTTTCAAGTCCGCCTCGTTGCCTTCCCTCACCAGATTTTTGGACGATAGTTGGCCTTGATTACTCTGCCAGTTTGTGAATTGCTGTGCCCCTGAGCTCCATTTTTCAACTCGTTTTTTGTGAGCTGAACGCAAGTCCAAACTTTTGGTTCAGGACCTATACTGGTTCCCGGTGGGTGGCTGAGACTTTGGTTAATTCTTCTTCCTGCCGGGAAATTAGAGTGACATGTGCCCATCCAAATGCCTAACAGCTACTCTCTCATTGGTTCTCCCTATTCCCTTTCATCCTCTGCCAAATTGGCAACCTGTGCGAACCAGGAGCTTAAAGGGGCTGTCTCTCCAAGTTGGGAGATTGATAGGAAAGCAGTTGGAAAGTCAGACCGGAGCACCAGGAGAGGGACTCTTCGTTGAGTTTTAGAAACCTTTCGTATTCACAGTGTGTCCATTCTCTAGGTTTCCCGTACATGTTATAGCTGTAGTAATATTCCCTTCAACCTGGAGAGCTGGGACCCATGGAATGGGTGCCATGCATTATTGCTTTAAAGGGTCTGCATTTGCTCACCCAATCTCACCAATCCTCTCAGTCCCAAGTGTCCAGCCTTATGCCACATCCAGCTGTCATTGTAGAGAGGGTCATTCCAGGTTGCATCAGAGACCCTGAAGGAATTGTAAAGAATTTCCCTGTTTCTTTGTTCTGTTTTTGAAATTCCTTTTTAGAGTGGGTTTGAGCTGATTCTCGCTGCCATGTTTATGCCAGTCTAGACACACTTGATTCCCTTACGGAGACATATCAATACATAGGTTTTAAGATTCTTACTAGTCAGATCTATTCCTCTGCGGGAAATATGGGGTTTTGAGTCCCTTTCACTGAGGAAGGTGTAGGTCTTGTCTATTCCATAGTTGGTTTTTGGAACGGTACCTGTGCTTATATCAAACTCTGGTTTGATGCATCACCCCCCCTCTCCTTCCCCCTTAAGCAGGCATAGGAGTGTTTTCTAAATGTGAGACTCTGTTCTCTTGCCTAACTCAGTTCATGTGTAGCCATGTTTACAGGATCTTCCTAAGTGATATCTTATGATAAGTTTCTTTTCCTGTGTGACTTCTTTCACTTAGAATCATCGTACCTGAATCCACTCATTTTGCTGCTACTGGTCTTAGGACATTGATTTCATGGCTGAGGGATATTCCATCGTACATAAGTTCCACAATGTTTGGAACCATTTTTATATTTCCTGGGATATTTCAGGTGTACCCAGGTTGAGGTTCCTGTAAGCAGTGCAGCCCTCAATTTGGGGGTGGCTCTGTCTTATGGATTTTCAGTTTTCCCAAGGTATATTCCCTAGACTGGACGTGCCCTTGGCTCTGTAGCTCTGTTGTTTACTTGTTTTAGGGAACACAATGCACTCCTCCAGTGAGGCAGTTGGCAAGTTACATCCCGCCCATCAGCATAACAAGGCTCCCTGTTCTCCAGGGCCTGTCTTGCCTTTCTGGTTTTTACACATTTTGTGGATGTCCCTTTTGACCGGTGGGAAGTGATACTTCTTTGTAGTGCAGATTTGCATTGCCCGCTTGCTTGCTTGGCCAAAAAGGGCGTATGCGTTTTCTCCTGAATATATTCAGGAGAAAATGCATACGCCCTTTTTGGCCAAGTGCATCATTGTCGAAGTTGTGCCCCTCTTCCTGTGCTTTACAGGCGATTCCAACGTACCTCTTGAAATCTGTTTCCTGCTATTCTGCCTCGCTTTCAAGTCCGCCTCGTTGCCTTCCCTCAACAGATTTTTGGACGATAGTTGGCCTTGATTACTCTGCCAGTTTGTGAATTGCTGTGCCCCTGAGCTCCATTTTTCAACTCGTTTTTTGTGAGCTGAACGCAAGTCCAAACTTTTGGTTCAGGACCTATACTGGTTCCCGGTGGGTGGCTGAGACTTTGGTTAATTCTTCTTCCTGCCGGGAAATTAGAGTGACATGTGCCCATCCAAATGCCTAACAGCTACTCTCTCATTGGTTCTCCCCCTTCCCTTTCATCCTCTGCGAAATTGGCAACCTGTGCGAACCAGGAGCTTAAAGGGGCTGTCTCTCCAAGTTGGGAGATTGATAGGAAAGCAGTTGGAAAGTCAGACCGGAGCACCACGAGAGGGACTCTTCGTTGAGTTTTAGAAACCTTTCGTATTCACAGTGTGTCCATTCTCTAGGTTTCCCGTACATGTTATAGCTGTAGTAATATTCCCTTCAACCTGGAGAGCTGGGACCCATGGAATGGGTGCCATGCATTATTGCTTTAAAGGGTCTGCATTTGCTCACCCAATCTCACCAATCCTCTCAGTCCCAAGTGTCCAGCCTTATGCCACATCCAGCTGTCATTGTAGATAGGGTCATTCCAGGTTGCATCAGAGACCCTGAAGGAATTGTAAAGAATTTCCCTGTTTCTTTGTTTTGTTTTTGAAATTCCTTTTTAGAGTGGGTTTGAGCTGATTCTCGCTGCCATGTTTATGCCAGTCTAGACACACTTGATTCCCTTACGGAGACATATCAATACATAGGTTTTAAGATTCTTACTAGTCAGATCTATTCCTCTGCGGGAAATATGGGGTTTTGAGTCCCTTTCACTGAGGAAGGTGTAGGTCTTGTCTTTTCCATAGTTGGTTTTTGGAACGGTACCTGTGCTTATATCAAACTCTGGTTTGATGCATCACCCCCCCTCTCCTTCCCCCTTAAGCAGGCATAGGAGTGTTTTCTAAATGTGAGACTCTGTTCTCTTGCCTAACTCAGTTCATGTGTAGCCATGTTTACAGGATCTTCCTAAGTGATATCTTATGATAAGTTTCTTTTCCTGTGTGACTTCTTTCACTTAGAATCATCGTACCTGAATCCACTCATTTTGCTGCTACTGGTCTTAGGACATTGATTTCATGGCTGAGGGATATTCCATCGTACATAAGTTCCACAATGTTTGGAACCATTTTTAAATTTCCTGGGATATTTCAGGTGTACCCAGGTTGAGGTTCCTGTAAGCAGTGCAGCCCTCAATTTGGGGGTGGCTCTGTCATATGGATTTTCAGTATTCCCAAGGTATATTCCCTAGACTGGACGTGCCCTTGGCTCTGTAGCTCTGTTGTTTACTTGTTTTAGGGAACACAATGCACTCCTCCAGTGAGGCAGTTGGCAAGTTACATCCCGCCCATCAGCATAACAAGGCTCCCTGTTCTCCAGGGCCTGTCTTGCCTTTCTGGTTTTTACACATTTTGTGGATGTCCCTTTTGACCGGTGGGAAGTGATACTTCTTTGTAGTGCAGATTTGCATTGCCCGCTTGCTTGCTTGGCCAAAAAGGGCGTATGCGTTTTCTCCTGAATATATTCAGGAGAAAATGCATACGCCCTTTTTGGCCAAGTGCATCATTGTCGAAGTTGTGCCCCTCTTCCTGTGCTTTACAGGCGATTCCAACGTACCTCTTGAAATCTGTTTCCTGCTATTCTGCCTCGCTTTCAAGTCCGCCTCGTTGCCTTCCCTCACCAGATTTTTGGACGATAGTTGGCCTTGATTACTCTGCCAGTTTGTGAATTGCTGTGCCCCTGAGCTCCATTTTTCAACTCGTTTTTTTGTGAGCTGAACGCAAGTCCAAACTTTTGGTTCAGGACATATACTGGTTCCCGGTGGCTGGCTGAGACTTTGGTTAATTCTTCTTCCTGCCGGGAAATTAGAGTGACATGTGCCCATCCAAATGCCTAACAGCTACTCTCTCATTGGTTCTCCCTCTTCCCTTTCATCCTCTGCCAAATTGGCAACCTGTGCGAACCAGGAGCTTAAAGGGGCTGTCTCTCCAAGTTGGGAGATTGATAGGAAAGCAGTTGGAAAGTCAGACCGGAGCACCACGAGAGGGACTCTTCGTTGAGTTTTAGAAACCTTTCGTATTCACAGTGTGTCCATTCTCTAGGTTTCCCGTACATGTTATAGCTGTAGTAATATTCCCTTCAACCTGGAGAGCTGGGACCCATGGAATGGGTGCCATGCATTATTGCTTTAAAGGGTCTGCATTTGCTCACCCAATCTCACCAATCCTCTCAGTCCCAAGTGTCCAGCCTTATGCCACATCCAGCTGTCATTGTAGATAGGGTCATTCCAGGTTGCATCAGAGACCCTGAAGGAATTGTAAAGAATTTCCCTGTTTCTTTGTTTTGTTTTTGAAATTCCTTTTTAGAGTGGGTTTGAGCTGATTCTCGCTGCCATGTTTATGCCAGTCTAGACACACTTGATTCCCTTACGGAGACATATCAATACATAGGTTTTAAGATTCTTACTAGTCAGATCTATTCCTCTGCGGGAAATATGGGGTTTTGAGTCCCTTTCACTGAGGAAGGTGTAGGTCTTGTCTATTCCATAGTTGGTTTTTGGAACGGTACCTGTGCTTATATCAAGCTCTGGTTTGATGCATCACCCCCCCTCTCCTTCCCCCTTAAGCAGGCATAGGAGTGTTTTCTAAATGTGAGACTCTGTTCTCTTGCCTAACTCAGTTCATGTGTAGCCATGTTTACAGGATCTTCCTAAGTGATATCTTATGATAAGTTTCTTTTCCTGTGTGACTTCTTTCACTTAGAATCATCGTACCTGAATCCACTCATTTTGCTGCTACTGGTCTTAGGACATTGATTTCATGGCTGAGGGATATTCCATCGAACGTAAGTTCCACAATGTTTGGAACCATTTTTATATTTCCTGGGATATTTCAGGTGTACCCAGGTTGAGGTTCCTGTAAGCAGTCCAGCCCTCAATTTGGGGGTGGCTCTGTCTTATGGATTTTCAGTTTTCCCAAGGTATATTCCCTAGACTGGACGTGCCCTTGGCTCTGTAGCTCTGTTGTTTACTTGTTTTAGGGAACACAATGCACTCCTCCAGTGAGGCAGTTGGCAACTTACATCCCGCCCATCAGCATAACAAGGCTCCCTGTTCTCCAGGGCCTGCCTTGCCTTTCTGGTTTTTACACATTTTGTGGATGTCCCTTTTGACAGGTGGGAAGTGATACTTCTTTGTAGTGCAGATTTGCATTGCCCGCTTGCTTGCTTGGCCAAAAAGGGCGTATGCGTTTTCTCCTGAATATATTCAGGAGAAAACGCATACGCCCTTTTTGGCCAAGTGCATCATTGTCGAAGTTGTGCCCCTCTTCCTGTGCTTTACAGGCGATTCCAACGTACCTCTTGAAATCTGTTTCCTGCTATTCTGCCTCGCTTTCAAGTGCGCCTCGTTGCCTTCCCTCACCAGATTTTTGGACGATAGTTGGCCTTGATTACTCTGCCAGTTTGTGAATTGCTGTGCCCCTGAGCTCCATTTTTCAACTCGTTTTTTGTGAGCTGAACGCAAGTCCAAACTTTTGGTTCAGGACCTATACTGGTTCCCGTTGGGTGGCTGAGACTTTGGTTAATTCTTCTTCCTGCCGGGAAATTAGAGTGACATGTGCCCATCCAAATGCCTAACAGCTACTCTCTCATTGGTTCTCCCCCTTCCCTTTCATCCTCTGCGAAATTGGCAACCTGTGCGAACCAGGAGCTTAAAGGGGCTGTCTCTCCAAGTTGGGAGATTGATAGGAAAGCAGTTGGAAAGTCAGACCGGAGCACCAGGAGAGGGACTCTTCGTTGAGTTTTAGAAACCTTTCGTATTCACAGTGTGTCCATTCTCTAGGTTTCCCGTACATGTTATAGCTGTAGTAATATTCCCTTCAACCTGGAGAGCTGGGACCCATGGAATGGGTGCCATGCATTATTGCTTTAAAGGGTCTGCATTTGCTCACCCAATCTCACCAATCCTCTCAGTCCCAAGTGTCCAGCCTTATGCCACATCCAGCTGTCATTGTAGAGAGGGTCATTCCAGGTTGCATCAGAGACCCTGAAGGAATTGTAAAGAATTTCCCTGTTTCTTTGTTTTGTTTTTGAAATTCCTTTTTAGAGTGGGTTTGAGCTGATTCTCGCTGCCATGTTTATGCCAGTCTAGACACACTTGATTCCCTTACGGAGACATATCAATACATAGGTTTTAAGATTCTTACTAGTCAGATCTATTCCTCTGCGGGAAATATGGGGTTTTGAGTCCCTTTCACTGAGGAAGGTGTAGGTCTTGTCTATTCCATAGTTGGTTTTTGGAACGGTACCTGTGCTTATATCAAGCTCTGGTTTGATGCATCACCCCCCCTCTCCTTCCCCCTTAAGCAGGCATAGGAGTGTTTTCTAAATGTGAGACTCTGTTCTCTTGCCTAACTCAGTTCATGTGTAGCCATGTTTACAGGATCTTCCTAAGTGATATCTTATGATAAGTTTCTTTTCCTGTGTGACTTCTTTCACTTAGAATCATCGTACCTGAATCCACTCATTTTGCTGCTACTGGTCTTAGGACATTGATTTCATGGCTGAGGGATATTCCATCGAACGTAAGTTCCACAATGTTTGGAACCATTTTTATATTTCCTGGGATATTTCAGGTGTACCCAGGTTGAGGTTCCTGTAAGCAGTCCAGCCCTCAATTTGGGGGTGGCTCTGTCTTATGGATTTTCAGTTTTCCCAAGGTATATTCCCTAGACTGGACGTGCCCTTGGCTCTGTAGCTCTGTTGTTTACTTGTTTTAGGGAACACAATGCACTCCTCCAGTGAGGCAGTTGGCAACTTACATCCCGCCCATCAGCATAACAAGGCTCCCTGTTCTCCAGGGCCTGCCTTGCCTTTCTGGTTTTTACACATTTTGTGGATGTCCCTTTTGACAGGTGGGAAGTGATACTTCTTTGTAGTGCAGATTTGCATTGCCCGCTTGCTTGCTTGGCCAAAAAGGGCGTATGCGTTTTCTCCTGAATATATTCAGGAGAAAACGCATACGCCCTTTTTGGCCAAGTGCATCATTGTCGAAGTTGTGCCCCTCTTCCTGTGCTTTACAGGCGATTCCAACGTACCTCTTGAAATCTGTTTCCTGCTATTCTGCCTCGCTTTCAAGTGCGCCTCGTTGCCTTCCCTCACCAGATTTTTGGACGATAGTTGGCCTTGATTACTCTGCCAGTTTGTGAATTGCTGTGCCCCTGAGCTCCATTTTTCAACTCGTTTTTTGTGAGCTGAACGCAAGTCCAAACTTTTGGTTCAGGACCTATACTGGTTCCCGTTGGGTGGCTGAGACTTTGGTTAATTCTTCTTCCTGCCGGGAAATTAGAGTGACATGTGCCCATCCAAATGCCTAACAGCTACTCTCTCATTGGTTCTCCCCCTTCCCTTTCATCCTCTGCGAAATTGGCAACCTGTGCGAACCAGGAGCTTAAAGGGGCTGTCTCTCCAAGTTGGGAGATTGATAGGAAAGCAGTTGGAAAGTCAGACCGGAGCACCACGAGAGGGACTCTTCGTTGAGTTTTAGAAACCTTTCGTATTCACAGTGTGTCCATTCTCTAGGTTTCCCGTACATGTTATAGCTGTAGTAATATTCCCTTCAACCTGGAGAGCTGGGACCCATGGAATGGGTGCCATGCATTATTGCTTTAAAGGGTCTGCATTTGCTCACCCAATCTCACCAATCCTCTCAGTCCCAAGTGTCCAGCCTTATGCCACATCCAGCTGTCATTGTAGAGAGGGTCATTCCAGGTTGCATCAGAGACCCTGAAGGAATTGTAAAGAATTTCCCTGTTTCTTTGTTTTGTTTTTGAAATTCCTTTTTAGAGTGGGTTTGAGCTGATTCTCGCTGCCATGTTTATGCCAGTCTAGACACACTTGATTCCCTTACGGAGACATATCAATACATAGGTTTTAAGATTCTTACTAGTCAGATCTATTCCTCTGCGGGAAATATGGGGTTTTGAGTCCCTTTCACTGAGGAAGGTGTAGGTCTTGTCTATTCCATAGTTGGTTTTTGGAACGGTACCTGTGCTTATATCAAACTCTGGTTTGATGCATCACCCCCCCTCTCCTTCCCCCTTAAGCAGGCATAGGAGTGTTTTCTAAATGTGAGACTCTGTTCTCTTGCCTAACTCAGTTCATGTGTAGCCATGTTTACAGGATCTTCCTAAGTGATATCTTATGATAAGTTTCTTTTCCTGTGTGACTTCTTTCACTTAGAATCATCGTACCTGAATCCACTCATTTTGCTGCTACTGGTCTTAGGACATTGATTTCATGGCTGAGGGATATTCCATCGTACATAAGTTCCACAATGTTTGGAACCATTTTTATATTTCCTGGGATATTTCAGGTGTACCCAGGTTGAGGTTCCTGTAAGCAGTGCAGCCCTCAATTTGGGGGTGGCTCTGTCTTATGGATTTTCAGTTTTCCCAAGGTATATTCCCTAGACTGAAAGTGCCCTTGGCTCTGTAGCTCTGTTGTTTACTTGTTTTAGGGAACACAATGCACTCCTCCAGTGAGGCAGTTGGCAACTTACATCCCGCCCATCAGCATAACAAGGCTCCCTGTTCTCCAGGGCCTGTCTTGCCTTTCTGGTTTTTACACATTTTGTGGATGTCCCTTTTGACCGGTGGGAAGTGATACTTCTTTGTAGTGCAGATTTGCATTGCCCGCTTGCTTGCTTGGCCAAAAAGGGCGTATGCGTTTTCTCCTGAATATATTCAGGAGAAAACGCATACACCCTTTTTGGCCACGTGCATCATTGTCGAAGTTGTGCCCCTCTTCCTGTGCTTTACAGGTGATTCCAACGTACCTCTTGAAATCTGTTTCCTGCTATTCTGCCTCGCTTTCAAGTCCGCCTCGTTGCCTTCCCTCAACAGATTTTTGGACGATAGTTGGCCTTGATTACTCTGCCAGTTTGTGAATTGCTGTGCCCCTGAGCTCCATTTTTCAACTCGTTTTTTGTGAGCTGAACGCAAGTCCAAACTTTTGGTTCAGGACCTATACTGGTTCCCGGTGGGTGGCTGAGACTTTGGTTAATTCTTCTTCCTGCCGGGAAATTAGAGTGACATGTGCCCATCCAAATGCCTAACAGCTACTCTCTCATTGGTTCTCCCTCTTCCCTTTCATCCTCTGCCAAATTGGCAACCTGTGCGAACCAGGAGCTTAAAGGGGCTGTCTCTCCAAGTTGGGAGATTGATAGGAAAGCAGTTGGAAAGTCAGACCGGAGCACCAGGAGAGGGACTCTTCGTTGAGTTTTAGAAACCTTTCGTATTCACAGTGTGTCCATTCTCTAGGTTTCCCGTACATGTTATAGCTGTAGTAATATTCCCTTCAACCTGGAGAGCTGGGACCCATGGAATGGGTGCCATGCATTATTGCTTTAAAGGGTCTGCATTTGCTCACCCAATCTCACCAATCCTCTCAGTCCCAAGTGTCCAGCCTTATGCCACATCCAGCTGTCATTGTAGATAGGGTCATTCCAGGTTGCATCAGAGACCCTGAAGGAATTGTAAAGAATTTCCCTGTTTCTTTGTTCTGTTTTTGAAATTCCTTTTTAGAGTGGGTTTGAGCTGATTCTCGCTGCCATGTTTATGCCAGTCTAGACACACTTGATTCCCTTACGGAGACATATCAATACATAGGTTTTAAGATTCTTACTAGTCAGATCTATTCCTCTGCGGGAAATATGGGGTTTTGAGTCCCTTTCACTGAGGAAGGTGTAGGTCTTGTCTATTCCATAGTTGGTTTTTGGAACGGTACCTGTGCTTATATCAAACTCTGGTTTGATGCATCACCCCCCCTCTCCTTCCCCCTTAAGCAGGCATAGGAGTGTTTTCTAAATGTGAGACTCTGTTCTCTTGCCTAACTCAGTTCATGTGTAGCCATGTTTACAGGATCTTCCTAAGTGATATCTTATGATAAGTTTCTTTTCCTGTGTGACTTCTTTCACTTAGAATCATCGTACCTGAATCCACTCATTTTGCTGCTACTGGTCTTAGGACATTGATTTCATGGCTGAGGGATATTCCATCGTACATAAGTTCCACAATGTTTGGAACCATTTTTATATTTCCTGGGATATTTCAGGTGTACCCAGGTTGAGGTTCCTGTAAGCAGTGCAGCCCTCAATTTGGGGGTGGCTCTGTCTTATGGATTTTCAGTTTTCCCAAGGTATATTCCCTAGACTGAAAGTGCCCTTGGCTCTGTAGCTCTGTTGTTTACTTGTTTTAGGGAACACAATGCACTCCTCCAGTGAGGCAGTTGGCAACTTACATCCCGCCCATCAGCATAACAAGGCTCCCTGTTCTCCAGGGCCTGTCTTGCCTTTCTGGTTTTTACACATTTTGTGGATGTCCCTTTTGACCGGTGGGAAGTGATACTTCTTTGTAGTGCAGATTTGCATTGCCCGCTTGCTTGCTTGGCCAAAAAGGGCGTACGCGTTTTCTCCTGAATATATTCAGGAGAAAACGCATACGCCCTTTTTGGCCAAGTGCATCATTGTCGAAGTTGTGCCCCTCTTCCTGTGCTTTACAGGCGATTCCAACGTACCTCTTGAAATCTGTTTCCTGCTATTCTGCCTCGCTTTCAAGTCCGCCTCGTTGCCTTCCCTCACCAGATTTTTGGACGATAGTTGGCCTTGATTACTCTGCCAGTTTGTGAATTGCTGTGCCCCTGAGCTCCATTTTTCAACTCGTTTTTTGTGAGCTGAACGCAAGTCCAAACTTTTGGTTCAGGACCTATACTGGTTCCCGGTGGGTGGCTGAGACTTTGGTTAATTCTTCTTCCTGCCGGGAAATTAGAGTGACATGTGCCCATCCAAATGCCTAACAGCTACTCTCTCATTGGTTCTCCCTCTTCCCTTTCATCCTCTGCGAAATTGGCAACCTGTGCGAACCAGGAGCTTAAAGGGGCTGTCTCTCCAAGTTGGGAGATTGATAGGAAAGCAGTTGGAAAGTCAGACCGGAGCACCACGAGAGGGACTCTTCGTTGAGTTTTAGAAACCTTTCGTATTCACAGTGTGTCCATTCTCTAGGTTTCCCGTACATGTTATAGCTGTAGTAATATTCCCTTCAACCTGGAGAGCTGGGACCCATGGAATGAGTGCCATGCATTATTGCTTTAAAGGGTCTGCATTTGCTCACCCAATCTCACCAATCCTCTCAGTCCCAAGTGTCCAGCCTTATGCCACATCCAGCTGTCATTGTAGATAGGGTCATTCCAGGTTGCATCAGAGACCCTGAAGGAATTGTAAAGAATTTCCCTGTTTCTTTGTTTTGTTTTTGAAATTCCTTTTTAGAGTGGGTTTGAGCTGATTCTCGCTGCCATGTTTATGCCAGTCTAGACACACTTGATTCCCTTAGGGAGACATATCAATACATAGGTTTTAAGATTCTTAGTAGTCAGATCTATTCCTCTGCGGGAAATATGGGGTTTTGAGTCCCTTTCACTGAGGAAGGTGTAGGTCTTGTCTATTCCATAGTTGGTTTTTGGAACGGTACCTGTGCTTATATCAAACTCTGGTTTGATGCATCACCCCCCCTCTCCTTCCCCCTTAAGCAGGCATAGGAGTGTTTTCTAAATGTGAGACTCTGTTCTCTTGCCTAACTCAGTTCATGTGTAGCCATGTTTACAGGATCTTCCTAAGTGATATCTTATGATAAGTTTCTTTTCCTGTGTGACTTCTTTCACTTAGAATCATCGTACCTGAATCCACTCATTTTGCTGCTACTGGTCTTAGGACATTGATTTCATGGCTGAGGGATATTCCATCATACGTAAGTTCCACAATGTTTGGAACCATTTTTATATTTCCTGGGATATTTCAGGTGTACCCAGGTTGAAGTTCCTGTAAGCAGTGCAGCCCTCAATTTGGGGGTGGCTCTGTCTTATGGATTTTCAGTTTTCCCAAGGTATATTCCCTAGACTGGAAGTGCCCTTGGCTCTGTAGCTCTGTTGTTTACTTGTTTTAGGGAACACAATGCACTCCTCCAGTGAGGCAGTTGGCAACTTACATCCCACCCATCAGCATAACAAGGCTCCCTGTTCTCCAGGGCCTGCCTTGCCTTTCTGGTTTTTACACATTTTGTGGATGTCCCTTTTGACCGGTGGGAAGTGATACTTCTTTGTAGTGCAGATTTGCATTGCCCGCTTGCTTGCTTGGCCATAAAGGGCGTATGCGTTTTCTCCTGAATATATTCAGGAGAAAACGCATACGCCCTTTTTTGGCCAAGTGCATCATTGTCGAAGTTGTGCCCCTCTTCCTGTGCTTTACAGGCGATTCCAACGTACCTCTTGAAATCTGTTTCCTGCTATTCTGCCTCGCTTTCAAGTCCGCCTCGTTGCCTTCCCTCACCAGATTTTTGGACGATAGTTGGCCTTGATTACTCTGCCAGTTTGTGAATTGCTGTGCCCCTGAGCTCCATTTTTCAACTCGTTTTTTGTGAGCTGAACGCAAGTCCAAACTTTTGGTTCAGGACCTATACTGGTTCCCGGTGGGTGGCTGAGACTTTGGTTAATTCTTCTTCCTGCCGTGAAATTAGAGTGACATGTGCCCATCCAAATGCCTAACAGCTACTCTCTCATTGGTTCTCCCCCTTCCCTTTCATCCTCTGCGAAATTGGCAACCTGTGCGAACCAGGAGCTTAAAGGGGCTGTCTCTCCAAGTTGGGAGATTGATAGGAAAGCAGTTGGAAAGTCAGACCGGAGCACCAGGAGAGGGACTCTTCGTTGAGTTTTAGAAACCTTTCGTATTCACAGTGTGTCCATTCTCTAGGTTTCCTGTACATGTTATAGCTGTAGTAATATTCCCTTCAACCTGGAGAGCTGGGACCCATGGAATGGGTGCCATGCATTATTGCTTTAAAGGGTCTGCATTTGCTCACCCAATCTCACCAATCCTCTCAGTCCCAAGTGTCCAGCCTTATGCCACATCCAGCTGTCATTGTAGATAGGGTCATTCCAGGTTGCATCAGAGACCCTGAAGGAATTGTAAAGAATTTCCCTGTTTCTTTGTTTTGTTTTTGAAATTCCTTTTTAGAGTGGGTTTGAGCTGATTCTCGCTGCCATGTTTATGCCAGTCTAGACACACTTGATTCCCTTACGGAGACATATCAATACATAGGTTTTAAGATTCTTAGTAGTCAGATCTATTCCTCTGCGGGAAATATGGGGTTTTGAGTCCCTTTCACTGAGGAAGGTGTAGGTCTTGTCTATTCCATAGTTGGTTTTTGGAACGGTACCTGTGCTTATATCAAACTCTGGTTTGATGCATCACCCCCCCTCTCCTTCCCCCTTAAGCAGGCATAGGAGTGTTTTCTAAATGTGAGACTCTGTTCTCTTGCCTAACTCAGTTCATGTGTAGCCATGTTTACAGGATCTTCCTAAGTGATATCTTATGATAAGTTTCTTTTCCTGTGTGACTTCTTTCACTTAGAATCATCGTACCTGAATCCACTCATTTTGCTGCTACTGGTCTTAGGACATTGATTTCATGGCTGAGGGATATTCCATCGTACGTAAGTTCCACAATGTTTGGAACCATTTTTATATTTCCTGGGATATTTCAGGTGTACCCAGGTTGAGGTTCCTGTAAGCAGTGCAGCCCTCAATTTGGGGGTGGCTCTGTCTTATGGATTTTCAGTTTTCCCAAGGTATATTCCCTAGACTGGAAGTGCCCTTGGCTCTGTAGCTCTGTTGTTTACTTGTTTTAGGGAACACAATGCACTCCTCCAGTGAGGCAGTTGGCAACTTACATCCCGCCCATCAGCATAACAAGGCTCCCTGTTCTCCAGGGCCTGTCTTGCCTTTCTGGTTTTTACACATTTTGTGGATGTCCCTTTTGACCGGTGGGAAGTGATACTTCTTTGTAGTGCAGATTTGCATTGGCCGTTTGCTTGCTTGGCCAAAAAGGGTGTACGCGTTTTCTCCTGAATATATTCAGGAGAAAACGCATACGCCCTTTTTGGCCAAGTGCATCATTGTCGAAGTTGTGCCCCTCTTCCTGTGCTTTACAGGCGATTCCAACGTACCTCTTGAAATCTGTTTCCTGCTATTCTGCCTCGCTTTCAAGTCCGCCTCGTTGCCTTCCCTCACCAGATTTTTGGACGATAGTTGGCCTTGATTACTCTGCCAGTTTGTGAATTGCTGTGCCCCTGAGCTCCATTTTTCAACTCGTTTTTTGTGAGCTGAACGCAAGTCCAAACTTTTGGTTCAGGACCTATACTGGTTCCCGGTGGGTGGCTGAGACTTTGGTTAATTCTTCTTCCTGCCGGGAAATTAGAGTGACATGTGCCCATCCAAATGCCTAACAGCTACTCTCTCATTGGTTCTCCCTCTTCCCTTTCATCCTCTGCGAAATTGGCAACCTGTGCGAACCAGGAGCTTAAAGGGGCTGTCTCTCCAAGTTGGGAGATTGATAGGAAAGCAGTTGGAAAGTCAGACCGGAGCACCACGAGATGGACTCTTCGTTGAGTTTTAGAAACCTTTCGTATTCACAGTGTGTCCATTCTCTAGGTTTCCCGTACATGTTATAGCTGTAGTAATATTCCCTTCAACCTGGAGAGCTGGGACCCATGGAATGGGTGCCATGCATTATTGCTTTAAAGGGTCTGCATTTGCTCACCCAATCTCACCAATCCTCTCAGTCCCAAGTGTCCAGCCTTATGCCACATCCAGCTGTCATTGTAGATAGGGTCATTCCAGGTTGCATCAGAGACCCTGAAGGAATTGTAAAGAATTTCCCTGTTTCTTTGTTTTGTTTTTGAAATTCCTTTTTAGAGTGGGTTTGAGCTGATTCTCGCTGCCATGTTTATGCCAGTCTAGACCCACTTGATTCCCTTACGGAGACATATAAATTCATAGGTTTTAAGATTCTTACTAGTCAGATCTCTTCCTCTGCGGGAAATATGGGGTTTTGAGTCCCTTTCACTGAGGAAGGTGTAGGTCTTGTCTATTCCATAGTTGGTTTTTGGAACGGTACCTGTGCTTATATCAAACTCTGGTTTGATGCATCACCCCCCCTCTCCTTCCCCCTTAAGCAGGCATAGGAGTGTTTTCTAAATGTGAGACTCTGTTCTCTTGCCTAACTCAGTTCATGTGTAGCCATGTTTACAGGATCTTCCTAAGTGATATCTTATGATAAGTTTCTTTTCCTGTGTGACTTCTTTCACTTAGAATCATCGTACCTGAATCCACTCATTTTGCTGCTACTGGTCTTAGGACATTGATTTCATGGCTGAGGGATATTCCATCGTACATAAGTTCCACAATGTTTGGAATCATTTTTATATTTCCTGGGATATTTCAGGTGTACCCAGGTTGAGGTTCCTGTAAGCAGTGCAGCCCTCAATTTGGGGGTGGCTCTGTCTTATGGATTTTCAGTTTTCCCAAGGTATATTCCCTAGACTGGAAGTGCCCTTGGCTCTGTAGCTCTGTTGTTTACTTGTTTTAGGGAACACAATGCACTCCTCCAGTGAGGCAGTTGGCAACTTACATCCCGCCCATCAGCATAACAAGACTCCCTGTTCTCCAGGGCCTGTCTTGCCTTTCTGGTTTTTACACATTTTGTGGATGTCCCTTTTGACCGGTGGGAAGTGATACTTCTTTGTAGTGCAGATTTGCATTGCCCGCTTGCTTGCTTGGCCAAAAAGGGTGTATGCGTTTTCTCCCGAATATATTCAGGAGAAAACGCATACGCCCTTTTTGGCCAAGTGCATCATTGTCGAAGTTGTGCCCCTCTTCCTGTGCTTTACAGGCGATTCCAACGTACCTCTTGAAATCTGTTTCCTGCTATTCTGCCTCGCTTTCAAGTCCGCCTCGTTGCCTTCCCTCAACAGATTTTTGGACGATAGTTGGCCTTGATTACTCTGCCAGTTTGTGAATTGCTGTGCCCCTGAGCTCCATTTTTCAACTCGTTTTTTGTGAGCTGAACGCAAGTCCAAACTTTTGGTTCAGGACCTATACTGGTTCCCGGTGGGTGGCTGAGACTTTGGTTAATTCTTCTTCCTGCCGTGAAATTAGAGTGACATGTGCCCATCCAAATGCCTAACAGCTACTCTCTCATTGGTTCTCCCCCTTCCCTTTCATCCTCTGCGAAATTGGCAACCTGTGCGAACCAGGAGCTTAAACGGGCTGTCTCTCCAAGTTGGGAGATTGATAGGAAAGCAGTTGGAAAGTCAGACCGGAGCACCAGGAGAGGGACTCTTCGTTGAGTTTTAGAAACCTTTCGTATTCACAGTGTGTCCATTCTCTAGGTTTCCTGTACATGTTATAGCTGTAGTAATATTCCCTTCAACCTGGAGAGCTGGGACCCATGGAATGGGTGCCATGCATTATTGCTTTAAAGGGTCTGCATTTGCTCACCCAATCTCACCAATCCTCTCAGTCCCAAGTGTCCAGCCTTATGCCACATCCAGCTGTCATTGTAGATAGGGTCATTCCAGGTTGCATCAGAGACCCTGAAGGAATTGTAAAGAATTTCCCTGTTTCTTTGTTTTGTTTTTGAAATTCCTTTTTAGAGTGGGTTTGAGCTGATTCTCGCTGCCATGTTTATGCCAGTCTAGACACACTTGATTCCCTTACGGAGACATATCAATACATAGGTTTTAAGATTCTTACTAGTCAGATCTATTCCTCTGCGGGAAATATGGGGTTTTGAGTCCCTTTCACTGAGGAAGGTGTAGGTCTTGTCTATTCCATAGTTGGTTTTTGGAACGGTACCTGTGCTTATATCAAACTCTGGTTTGATGCATCACCCCCCCTCTCCTTCCCCCTTAAGCAGGCATAGGAGTGTTTTCTAAATGTGAGACTCTGTTCTCTTGCCTAACTCAGTTCATGTGTAGCCATGTTTACAGGATCTTCCTAAGTGATATCTTATGATAAGTTTCTTTTCCTGTGTGACTTCTTTCACTTAGAATCATCGTACCTGAATCCACTCATTTTGCTGCTACTGGTCTTAGGACATTGATTTCATGGCTGAGGGATATTCCATCGTACATAAGTTCCACAATGTTTGGAACCATTTTTATATTTCCTGGGATATTTCAGGTGTACCCAGGTTGAGGTTCCTGTAAGCAGTGCAGCCCTCAATTTGGGGGTGGCTCTGTCTTATGGATTTTCAGTTTTCCCAAGGTATATTCCCTAGACTGGAAGTGCCCTTGGCTCTGTAGCTCTGTTGTTTACTTGTTTTAGGGAACACAATGCACTCCTCCAGTGAGGCAGTTGGCAACTTACATCCCGCCCATCAGCATAACAAGGCTCCCTGTTCTCCAGGGCCTGTCTTGCCTTTCTGGTTTTTACACATTTTGTGGATGTCCCTTATGACCGGTGGGAAGTGATACTTCTTTGTAGTGCAGATTTGCATTGCCCGCTTGCTAGCTTGGCCAAAAAGGGCGTATGCATTTTCTCCTGAATATATTCAGGAGAAAACGCATACGCCCTTTTTGGCCAAGTGCATCATTGTCGAAGTTGTGCCCCTCTTCCTGTGCTTTACAGGCGATTCCAACGTACCTCTTGAAATCTGTTTCCTGCTATTCTGCCTCGCTTTCAAGTCCGCCTCGTTGCCTTCCCTCAACAGATTTTTGGACGATAGTTGGCCTTGATTACTCTGCCAGTTTGTGAATTGCTGTGCCCCTGAGCTCCATTTTTCAACTCGTTTTTTGTGAGCTGAACGCAAGTCCAAACTTTTGGTTCAGGACCTATACTGGTTCCCGGTGGGTGGCTGAGACTTTGGTTAATTCTTCTTCCTGCCGGGAAATTAGAGTGACATGTGCCCATCCAAATGCCTAACAGCTACTCTCTCATTGGTTCTCCCTCTTCCCTTTCATCCTCTGCGAAATTGGCAACCTGTGCGAACCAGGAGCTTAAAGGGGCTGTCTCTCCAAGTTGGGAGATTGATAGGAAAGCAGTTGGAAAGTCAGACCGGAGCACCACGAGAGGGACTCTTCGTTGAGTTTTAGAAACCCTTTCGTATTCACAGTGTGTCCATTCTCTAGGTTTCCCGTACATGTTATAGCTGTAGTAATATTCCCTTCAACCTGGAGAGCTGGGACCCATGGAATGGGTGCCATGCATTATTGCTTTAAAGGGTCTGCATTTGCTCACCCAATCTCACCAATCCTCTCAGTCCCAAGTGTCCAGCCTTATGCCACATCCAGCTGTCATTGTAGATAGGGTCATTCCAGGTTGCATCAGAGACCTTGAAGGAATTGTAAAGAATTTCCCTGTTTCTTTGTTTTGTTTTTGAAATTCCTTTTTAGAGTGGGTTTGAGCTGATTCTCGCTGCCATGTTTATGCCAGTCTAGACACACTTGATTCCCTTACGGAGACATATCAATACATAGGTTTTAAGATTCTTACTAGTCAGATCTATTCCTCTGCGGGAAATATGGGGTTTTGAGTCCCTTTCACTGAGGAAGGTGTAGGTCTTGTCTATTCCATAGTTGGTTTTTGGAACGGTACCTGTGCTTATATCAAACTCTGGTTTGATGCATCACCCCCCCTCTCCTTCCCCCTTAAGCAGGCATAGGAGTGTTTTCTAAATGTGAGACTCTGTTCTCTTGCCTAACTCAGTTCATGTGTAGCCATGTTTACAGGATCTTCCTAAGTGATATCTTATGATAAGTTTCTTTTCCTGTGTGACTTCTTTCACTTAGAATCATCGTACCTGAATCCACTCATTTTGCTGCTACTGGTCTTAGGACATTGATTTCATGGCTGAGGGATATTCCATCGTACGTAAGTTCCACAATGTTTGGAACCATTTTTATATTTCCTGGGATATTTCAGGTGTACCCAGGTTGAGGTTCCTGTAAGCAGTGCAGCCCTCAATTTGGGGCTGGCTCTGTCTTATGGATTTTCAGTTTTCCCAAGGTATATTCCCTAGACTGGAAGTGCCCTTGGCTCTGTAGCTCTGTTGTTTACTTGTTTTAGGGAACACAATGCACTCCTCCAGTGAGGCAGTTGGCAACTTACATCCCGCCCATCAGCATAACAAGGCTCCCTGTTCTCCAGGGCCTGTCTTGCCTTTCTGGTTTTTACACATTTTGTGGATGTCCCTTTTGACCGGTGGGAAGTGATACTTCTTTGTAGTGCAGATTTGCATTGCCCGCTTGCTTGCTTGGCCAAAAAGGGCGTACGCGTTTTCTCCTGAATATATTCAGGAGAAAACGCATACGCCCTTTTTGGCCAAGTGCATCATTGTCGAAGTTGTGCCCCTCTTCCTGTGCTTTACAGGCGATTCCAACGTACCTCTTGAAATCTGTTTCCTGCTATTCTGCCTCGCTTTCAAGTCCGCCTCGTTGCCTTCCCTCACCAGATTTTTGGACGATAGTTGGCCTTGATTACTCTGCCAGTTTGTGAATTGCTGTGCCCCTGAGCTCCATTTTTCAACTCGTTTTTTGTGAGCTGAACGCAAGTCCAAACTTTTGGTTCAGGACCTATACTGGTTCCCGGTGGGTGGCTGAGACTTTGGTTAATTCTTCTTCCTGCCGGGAAATTAGAGTGACATGTGCCCATCCAAATGCCTAACAGCTACTCTCTCATTGGTTCTCCCTGTTCCCTTTCATCCTCTGCCAAATTGGCAACCTGTGCGAACCAGGAGCTTAAAGGGGCTGTCTCTCCAAGTTGGGAGATTGATAGGAAAGCAGTTGGAAAGTCAAACCGGAGCACCACGAGATGGACTCTTCGTTGAGTTTTAGAAACCTTTCGTATTCACAGTGTGTCCATTCTCTAGGTTTCCCGTACATGTTATAGCTGTAGTAATATTCCCTTCAACCTGGAGAGCTGGGACCCATGGAATGGGTGCCATGCATTATTGCTTTAAAGGGTCTGCATTTGCTCACCCAATCTCTCCAATCCTCTCAGTCCCAAGTGTCCAGCCTTATGCCACATCCAGCTGTCATTGTAGATAGGGTCATTCCAGGTTGCATCAGAGACCCTGAAGGAATTGTAAAGAATTTCCCTGTTTCTTTGTTTTGTTTTTGAAATTCCTTTTTAGAGTGGGTTTGAGCTGATTCTCGCTGCCATGTTTATGCCAGTCTAGACACGCTTGATTCCCTTACGGAGACATATCAATACATAGGTTTTAAGATTCTTACTAGTCAGATCTATTCCTCTGCGGGAAATATGGGGTTTTGAGTCCCTTTCACTGAGGAAGGTGTAGGTCTTGTCTATTCCATAGTTGGTTTTTGGAACGGTACCTGTGCTTATATCAAACTCTGGTTTGATGCATCACCCCCCCTCTCCTTCCCCCTTAAGCAGGCATAGGAGTGTTTTCTAAATGTGAGACTCTGTTCTCTTGCCTAACTCAGTTCATGTGTAGCCATGTTTACAGGATCTTCCTAAGTGATATCTTATGATAAGTTTCTTTTCCTGTGTGACTTCTTTCACTTAGAATCATCGTACCTGAATCCACTCATTTTGCTGCTACTGGTCTTAGGACATTGATTTCATGGCTGAGGGATATTCCATCGTACATAAGTTCCACAATGTTTGGAATCATTTTTATATTTCCTGGGATATTTCAGGTGTACCCAGGTTGAGGTTCCTGTAAGCAGTGCAGCCCTCAATTTGGGGGTGGCTCTGTCTTATGGATTTTCAGTTTTCCCAAGGTATATTCCCTAGACTGGAAGTGCCCTTGGCTCTGTAGCTCTGTTGTTTACTTGTTTTAGGGAACACAATGCACTCCTCCAGTGAGGCAGTTGGCAACTTACATCCCGCCCATCAGCATAACAAGGCTCCCTGTTCTCCAGGGCCTGTCTTCCCTTTCTGGTTTTTACACATTTTGTGGATGTCCCTTTTGACCGGTGGGAAGTGATACTTCTTTGTAGTGCAGATTTGCATTGCCCGCTTGCTTGCTTGGACAAAAAGGGTGTATGCGTTTTCTCCTGAATATATTCAGGAGAAAACGCATACGCCCTTTTTGGCCAAGTGCATCATTGTCGAAGTTGTGCCCCTCTTCCTGTGCTTTACAGGCGATTCCAACGTACCTCTTGAAATCTGTTTCCTGCTATTCTGCCTCGCTTTCAAGTCCGCCTCGTTGCCTTCCCTCACCAGATTTTTGGACGATAGTTGGCCTTGATTACTCTGCCAGTTTGTGAATTGCTGTGCCCCTGAGCTCCATTTTTCAACTCGTTTTTTGTGAGCTGAACGCAAGTCCAAACTTTTGGTTCAGGACCTATACTGGTTCCCGGTGGGTGGCTGAGACTTTGGTTAATTTTTCTTCCTGCCGGGAAATTAGAGTGACATGTGCCCATCCAAATGCCTAACAGCTACTCTCTCATTGGTTCTCCCTCTTCCCTTTCATCCTCTGCCAAATTGGCAACCTGTGCGAACCAGGAGCTTAAAGGGGCTGTCTCTCCAAGTTGGGAGATTGATAGGAAAGCAGTTGGAAAGTCAAAACGGAGCACCAGGAGAGGGGCCCTTCGTTGAGTTTTAGAAACCTTTCGTATTCACAGTGTGTCCATTCTCTAGGTTTCCCGTACACGTTATAGCTTTAGTAATATTCCCTTCAACCTGGAGAGCTGGGACCCATGGAATGGGTGCCATGCATTATTGCTTTAAAGGGTCTGCATTTGCTCACCCAATCTCACCAATCCTCTCAGTCCCAAGTGTCCAGCCTTATGCCACATCCAGCTGTCATTGTAGATAGGGTCATTCCAGGTTGCATCAGAGACCCTGAAGGAATTGTAAAGAATTTCCCTGTTTCTTTGTTTTGTTTTTGAAATTCCTTTTTAGAGTGGGTTTGAGCTGATTCTCGCTGCCATGTTTATGCCAGTCTAGACACACTTGATTCCCTTACAGAGACATATCAATACATAGGTTTTAAGATTCTTACTAGTCAGATCTATTCCTCTGCGGGAAATATGGGGTTTTGAGTCCCTTTCACTGAGGAAGGTGTAGGTCTTGTCTATTCCATAGTTGGTTTTTGGAACGGTACCTGTGCTTATATCAAACTCTGGTTTGATGCATCACCCCCCCTCTCCTTCCCCCTTAAGCAGGCATAGGAGTGTTTTCTAAATGTGAGACTCTGTTCTCTTGCCTAACTCAGTTCATGTGTAGCCATGTTTACAGGATCTTCCTAAGTGATATCTTATGATAAGTTTCTTTTCCTGTGTGACTTCTTTCACTTAGAATCATCGTACCTGAATCCACTCATTTTGCTGCTACTGGTCTTAGGACATTGATTTCATGGCTGAGGGATATTCCATCGTACATAAGTTCCACAATGTTTGGAACCATTTTTATATTTCCTGGGATATTTCAGGTGTACCCAGGTTGAGGTTCCTGTAAGCAGTGCAGCCCTCAATTTGGGGGTGGCTCTGTCTTATGGATTTTCAGTTTTCCCAAGGTATATTCCCTAGACTGGAAGTGCCCTTGGCTCTGTAGCTCTGTTGTTTACTTGTTTTAGGGAACACAATGCACTCCTCCAGTGAGGCAGTTGGCAACTTACATCCCGCCCATCAGCATAACAAGGCTCCCTGTTCTCCAGGGCCTGTCTTGCCTTTCTGGTTTTTACACATTTTGTGGATGTCCCTTTTGACCGGTGGGAAGTGATACTTCTTTGTAGTGCAGATTTGCATTGCCCGCTTGCTTGCTTGGCCAAAAAGGGAGTACGCGTTTTCTCCTGAATATATTCAGGAGAAAACGCATACGCCCTTTTTGGCCAAGTGCATCATTGTCGAAGTTGTGCCCCTCTTCCTGTGCTTTACAGGCGATTCCAACGTACCTCTTGAAATCTGTTTCCTGCTATTCTGCCTCGCTTTCAAGTCCGCCTCGTTGCCTTCCCTCACCAGATTTTTGGACGATAGTTGGCCTTGATTACTCTGCCAGTTTGTGAATTGCTGTGCCCCTGAGCTCCATTTTTCAACTCGTTTTTTGTGAGCTGAACGCAAGTCCAAACTTTTGGTTCAGGACCTATACTGGTTCCCGGTGGGTGGCTGAGACTTTGGTTAATTCTTCTTCCTGCCGGGAAATTAGAGTGACATGTGCCCATCCAAATGCCTAACAGCTACTCTCTCATTGGTTCTCCCTGTTCCCTTTCATCCTCTGCCAAATTGGCAACCTGTGCGAACCAGGAGCTTAAAGGGGCTGTCTCTCCAAGTTGGGAGATTGATAGGAAAGCAGTTGGAAAGTCAAACCGGAGCACCACGAGATGGACTCTTCGTTGAGTTTTAGAAACCTTTCGTATTCACAGTGTGTCCATTCTCTAGGTTTCCCGTACATGTTATAGCTGTAGTAATATTCCCTTCAACCTGGAGAGCTGGGACCCATGGAATGGGTGCCATGCATTATTGCTTTAAAGGGTCTGCATTTGCTCACCCAATCTCACCAATCCTCTCAGTCCCAAGTGTCCAGCCTTATGCCACATCCAGCTGTCATTGTAGATAGGGTCATTCCAGGTTGCATCAGAGACCCTGAAGGAATTGTAAAGAATTTCCCTGTTTCTTTGTTTTGTTTTTGAAATTCCTTTTTAGAGTGGGTTTGAGCTGATTCTCGCTGCCATGTTTATGCCAGTCTAGACACACTTGATTCCCTTACGGAGACATATCAATACATAGGTTTTAAGATTCTTACTAGTCAGATCTATTCCTCTGCGGGAAATATGGGGTTTTGAGTCCCTTTCACTGAGGAAGGTGTAGGTCTTGTCTATTCCATAGTTGGTTTTTGGAACGGTACCTGTGCTTATATCAAACTCTGGTTTGATGCATCACCCCCCCTCTCCTTCCCCCTTAAGCAGGCATAGGAGTGTTTTCTAAATGTGAGACTCTGTTCTCTTGCCTAACTCAGTTCATGTGTAGCCATGTTTACAGGATCTTCCTAAGTGATATCTTATGATAAGTTTCTTTTCCTGTGTGACTTCTTTCACTTAGAATCATCGTACCTGAATCCACTCATTTTGCTGCTACTGGTCTTAGGACATTGATTTCATGGCTGAGGGATATTCCATCGTACATAAGTTCCACAATGTTTGGAACCATTTTTATATTTCCTGGGATATTTCAGGTGTACCCAGGTTGAGGTTCCTGTAAGCAGTGCAGCCCTCAATTTGGGGGTGGCTCTGTCTTATGGATTTTCAGTTTTCCCAAGGTATATTCCCTAGACTGGAAGTGCCCTTGGCTCTGTAGCTCTGTTGTTTACTTGTTTTAGGGAACACAATGCACTCCTCCAGTGAGGCAGTTGGCAACTTACATCCCGCCCATCAGCATAAAAAGGCTCCCTGTTCTCCAGGGCCTGTCTTGCCTTTCTGGTTTTTACACATTTTGTGGATGTCCCTTTTGACCGGTGGGAAGTGATACTTCTTTGTAGTGCAGATTTGCATTGCGGGCTTGCTTGCTTGGCCAAAAAGGGCGTATGCGTTTTCTCCTGAATATATTCAGGAGAAAACGCATACGCCCTTTTTGGCCAAGTGCATCATTGTCGAAGTTGTGCCCCACTTTCTGTGCTTTACAGGCGATTCCAACGTACCTCTTGAAATCTGTTTCCTGCTATTCTGCCTCGCTTTCAAGTCCGCCTCGTTGCCTTCCCTCACCAGATTTTTGGACGATAGTTGGCCTTGATTACTCTGCCAGTTTGTGAATTGCTGTGCCCCTGAGCTCCATTTTTCAACTCGTTTTTTGTGAGCTGAACGCAAGTCCAAACTTTTGGTTCAGGACCTATACTGGTTCCCGGTGGCTGGCTGAGACTTTGGTTAATTCTTCTTCCTGCCGGGAAATTAGAGTGACATGTGCCCATCCAAATGCCTAACAGCTACTCTCTCATTGGTTCTCCCTCTTCCCTTTCATCCTCTGCCAAATTGGCAACCTGTGCGAACCAGGAGCTTAAAGGGGCTGTCTCTCCAAGTTGGGAGATTGATAGGAAAGCAGTTGGAAAGTCAAACCGGAGCACCAGGAGAGGGGCTCTTCGTTGAGTTTTAGAAACCTTTCGTATTCACAGTGTGTCCATTCTCTAGGTTTCCCGTACACGTTATAGCTTTAGTAATATTCCCTTCAACCTGGAGAGCTGGGACCCATGGAATGGGTGCCATGCATTATTGCTTTAAAGGGTCTGCATTTGCTCACCCAATCTCACCAATCCTCTCAGTCCCAAGTGTCCAGCCTTATGCCACATCCAGCTGTCATTGTAGATAGGGTCATTCCAGGTTGCATCAGAGACCCTGAAGGAATTGTAAAGAATTTCCCTGTTTCTTTGTTTTGTTTTTGAAATTCCTTTTTAGAGTGGGTTTGAGCTGATTCTCGCTGCCATGTTTATGCCAGTCTAGACACACTTGATTCCCTTACAGAGACATATCAATACATAGGTTTTAAGATTCTTACTAGTCAGATCTATTCCTCTGCGGGAAATATGGGGTTTTGAGTCCCTTTCACTGAGGAAGGTGTAGGTCTTGTCTATTCCATAGTTGGTTTTTGGAACGGTACCTGTGCTTATATCAAACTCTGGTTTGATGCATCACCCCCCCTCTCCTTCCCCCTTAAGCAGGCATAGGAGTGTTTTCTAAATGTGAGACTCTGTTCTCTTGCCTAACTCAGTTCATGTGTAGCCATGTTTACAGGATCTTCCTAAGTGATATCTTATGATAAGTTTCTTTTCCTGTGTGACTTCTTTCACTTAGAATCATCGTACCTGAATCCACTCATTTTGCTGCTACTGGTCTTAGGACATTGATTTCATGGCTGAGGGATATTCCATCGTACATAAGTTCCACAATGTTTGGAACCATTTTTATATTTCCTGGGATATTTCAGGTGTACCCAGGTTGAGGTTCCTGTAAGCAGTGCAGCCCTCAATTTGGGGGTGGCTCTGTCTTATGGATTTTCAGTTTTCCCAAGGTATATTCCCTAGACTGGAAGTGCCCTTGGCTCTGTAGCTCTGTTGTTTACTTGTTTTAGGGAACACAATGCACTCCTCCAGTGAGGCAGTTGGCAACTTACATCCCGCCCATCAGCATAACAAGGCTCCCTGTTCTCCAGGGCCTGCCTTGCCTTTCTGGTTTTTACACATTTTGTGGATGTCCCTTTTGACTGGTGGGAAGTGATACTTCTTTGTAGTGCAGATTTGCATTGCCCGCTTGCTTGCTTGGCCAAAAAGCGCGTATGCGTTTTCTCCTGAATATATTCAGGAGAAATCGCATACGCCCTTTTTGGCCAAGTGCATCATTGTCGAAGTTGTGCCCCTCTTCCTGTGTTTTACAGGCGATTCCAACGTACCTCTTGAAATCTGTTTCCTGATATTCTGCCTCGCTTTCAAGTCCGCCTCGTTGCCTTCCCTCAACAGATTTTTGGATGATAGTTGGCCTTGATTACTCTGCCAGTTTGTGAATTGCTGTGCCCCTGAGCTCCATTTTTCAACTCGTTATTTGTGAGCTGAACGCAAGTCCAAACTTTTGGTTCAGGACCTATACTGGTTCCCGGTGGGTGGCTGAGACTTTGGTTAATTCTTCTTCCTGCCGGGAAATTAGAGTGACATGTGCCCATCCAAATGCCTAACAGCTACTCTCTCATTGGTTCTCCCTCTTCCCTTTCATCCTCTGCCAAATTGGCAACCTGTGCGAACCAGGAGCTTAAAGGGGCTGTCTCTCCAAGTTGGGAGATTGATAGGAAAGCAGTTGGAAAGTCAAACCGGAGCACCAGGAGAGGGGCTCTTCGTTGAGTTTTAGAAACCTTTCGTATTCACAGTGTGTCCATTCTCTAGGTTTCCCGTACACGTTATAGCTTTAGTAATATTCCCTTCAACCTGGAGAGCTGGGACCCATGGAATGGGTGCCATGCATTATTGCTTTAAAGGGTCTGCATTTGCTCACCCAATCTCACCAATCCTCTCAGTCGCAAGTGTCCAGCCTTATGCCACATCCAGCTGTCATTGTAGATAGGGTCATTCCAGGTTGCATCAGAGACCCTGAAGGAATTGTAAAGAATTTCCCTGTTTCTTTGTTTTGTTTTTGAAATTCCTTTTTAGAGTGGGTTTGAGCTGATTCTCGCTGCCATGTTTATGCCAGTCTAGACACACTTGATTCCCTTACAGAGACATATCAATACATAGGTTTTAAGATTCTTACTAGTCAGATCTATTCCTCTGCGGGAAATATGGGGTTTTGGGTCCCTTTCACTGAGGAAGGTGTAGGTCTTGTCTATTCCATAGTTGGTTTTTGGAACGGTACCTGTGCTTATATCAAACTCTGGTTTGATGCATCACCCCCCCTCTCCTTCCCCCTTAAGCAGGCATAGGAGTGTTTTCTAAATGTGAGACTCTGTTCTCTTGCCTAACTCAGTTCATGTGTAGCCATGTTTACAGGATCTTCCTAAGTGATATCTTATGATAAGTTTCTTTTCCTGTGTGACTTCTTTCACTTAGAATCATCGTACCTGAATCCACTCATTTTGCTGCTACTGGTCTTAGGACATTGATTTCATGGCTGAGGGATATTCCATCGTACATAAGTTCCACAATGTTTGGAACCATTTTTATATTTCCTGGGATATTTCAGGTGTACCAAGGTTGAGGTTCCTGTAAGCAGTGCAGCCCTCAATTTGGGGGTGGCTCTGTCTTATGGATTTTCAGTTTTCCCAAGGTATATTCCCTAGACTGGAAGTGCCCTTGGCTCTGTAGCTCTGTTGTTTACTTGTTTTAGGGAACACAATGCACTCCTCCAGTGAGGCAGTTGGCAACTTACATCCCGCCCATCAGCATAACAAGGCTCCCTGTTCTCCAGGGCCTGCCTTGCCTTTCTGGTTTTTACACATTTTGTGGATGTCCCTTTTGACCGGTGGGAAGTGATACTTCTTTGTAGTGCAGATTTGCATTGCCCGCTTGCTTGCTTGGCCAAAAAGCGCGTATGCGTTTTCTCCTGAATATATTCAGGAGAAAACGCATACGCCCTTTTTGGCCAAGTGCATCATTGTCGAAGTTGTGCCCCTCTTCCTGTGCTTTACAGGCGATTCCAACGTACCTCTTGAAATCTGTTTCCTGCTATTCTGCCTCGCTTTCAAGTCCGCCTCGTTGCCTTCCCTCAACAGATTTTTGGACGATAGTTGGCCTTGATTACTCTGCCAGTTTGTGAATTGCTGTGCCCCTGAGCTCCATTTTTCAACTCGTTTTTTGTGAGCTGAACGCAAGTCCAAACTTTTGGTTCAGGACCTATACTGGTTCCCGGTGGGTGGCTGAGACTTTGGTTAATTCTTCTTCCTGCCGGGAAATTAGAGTGACATGTGCCCATCCAAATGCCTAACAGCTACTCTCTCATTGGTTCTCCCCCTTCCCTTTCATCCTCTGCGAAATTGGCAACCTGTGCGAACCAGGAGCTTAAAGGGGCTGTCTCTCCAAGTTGGGAGATTGATAGGAAAGCAGTTGGAAAGTCAGACCGGAGCACCAGGAGAGGGACTCTTCGTTGAGTTTTAGAAACCTTTCGTATTCACAGTGTGTCCATTCTCTAGGTTTCCCGTACATGTTATAGCTGTAGTAATATTCCCTTCAACCTGGAGAGCTGGGACCCATGGAATGGGTGCCATGCATTATTGCTTTAAAGGGTCTGCATTTGCTCACCCAATCTCACCAATCCTCTCAGTCCCAAGTGTCCAGCCTTATGCCACATCCAGCTGTCATTGTAGATAGGGTCATTCCAGGTTGCATCAGAGACCCTGAAGGAATTGTAAAGAATTTCCCTGTTTCTTTGTTTTGTTTTTGAAATTCCTTTTTAGAGTGGGTTTGAGCTGATTCTCGCTGCCAAGTTTATGCCAGTCTAGACACACTTGATTCCCTTACGGAGACATATCAATACATAGGTTTTATGATTCTTACTAGTCAGATCTATTCCTCTGCGGGAAATATGGGGTTTTGAGTCCCTTTCACTGAGGAAGGTGTAGGTCTTGTCTATTCCATAGTTGGTTTTTGGAACGGTACCTGTGCTTATATCAAACTCTGGTTTGATGCATCACCCCCCCTCTCCTTCCCCCTTAAGCAGGCATAGGAGTGTTTTCTAAATGTGAGACTCTGTTCTCTTGCCTAACTCAGTTCATGTGTAGCCATGTTTACAGGATCTTCCTAAGTGATATCTTATGATAAGTTTCTTTTCCTGTGTGACTTCTTTCACTTAGAATCATCGTACCTGAATCCACTCATGTTGCTGCTACTGGTCTTAGGACATTGATTTCATGGCTGAGGGATATTCCATCGTACATAAGTTCCACAATGTTTGGAACCATTTTTATATTTCCTGGGATATTTCAGGTGTACCCAGGTTGAGGTTCCTGTAAGCAGTGCAGCCCTCAATTTGGGGGTGGCTCTGTCTTATGGATTTTCAGTTTTCCCAAGGTATATTCCCTAGACTGGAAGTGCCCTTGGCTCTGTAGCTCTGTTGTTTACTTGTTTTAGGGAACACAATGCACTCCTCCAGTGAGGCAGTTGGCAACTTACATCCCGCCCATCAGCATAACATGGCTCCCTGTTCTCCAGGGCCTGTCTTGCCTTTCTGGTTTTTACACATTTTGTGGATGTCCCTTTTGACCGGTGGGAAGTGATACTTCTTTGTAGTGCAGATTTGCATTGCCCGCTTGCTTGCTTGGCCAAAAAGGGCGTATGCGTTTTCTCCTGAATATATTCAGGAGACAACGCATACGCCCTTTTTGGCCAAGTGCATCATTGTCGAAGTTGTGCCCCTCTTCCTGTGCTTTACAGGCGATTCCAACGTACCTCTTGAAAACTGTTTCCTGCTATTCTGCCTCGCTTTCAAGTCCGCCTCGTTGCCTTCCCTCACCAGATTTTTGGACGATAGTTGGCCTTGATTACTCTGCCAGTTTGTGAATTGCTGTGCCCCTGAGCTCCATTTTTCAACTCGTTTTTTGTGAGCTGAACGCAAGTCCAAACTTTTGGTTCAGGACCTATACTGGTTCCCGGTGGGTGGCTGAGACTTTGGTTAATTCTTCTTCCTGCCGGGAAATTAGAGTGACATGTGCCCATCCAAATGCCTAACAGCTACTCTCTCATTGGTTCTCCCCCTTCCCTTTCATCCTCTGCGAAATTGGCAACCTGTGCGAACCAGGAGCTTAAAGGGGCTGTCTCTCCAAGTTGGGAGATTGATAGGAAAGCAGTTGGAAAGTCAGACCGGAGCACCAGGAGAGGGACTCTTCGTTGAGTTTTAGAAACCTTTCGTATTCACAGTGTGTCCATTCTCTAGGTTTCCCGTACATGTTATAGCTGTAGTAATATTCCCTTCAACCTGGAGAGCTGGGACGCATGGAATGGGTGCCATGCATTATTGCTTTAAAGGGTCTGCATTTGCTCACCCAATCTCACCAATCCTCTCAGTCCCAAGTGTCCAGCCTTATGCCACATCCAGCTGTCATTGTAGATAGGGTCATTCCAGGTTGCATCAGAGACCCTGAAGGAATTGTAAAGAATTTCCCTGTTTCTTTGTTTTGTTTTTGAAATTCCTTTTTAGAGTGGGTTTGAGCTGATTCTCGCTGCCAAGTTTATGCCAGTCTAGACACAATTGATTCCCTTATGGAGACATATCAATACATAGGTTTTATGATTCTTACTAGTCAGATCTATTCCTCTGCGGGAAATATGGGGTTTTGAGTCCCTTTCACTGAGGAAGGTGTAGGTCTTGTCTATTCCATAGTTGGTTTTTGGAACGGTACCTGTGCTTATATCAAACTCTGGTTTGATGCATCACCCCCCCTCTCCTTCCCCCTTAAGCAGGCATAGGAGTGTTTTCTAAATGTGAGACTCTGTTCTCTTGCCTAACTCAGTTCATGTGTAGCCATGTTTACAGGATCTTCCTAAGTGATATCTTATGATAAGTTTCTTTTCCTGTGTGACTTCTTTCACTTAGAATCATCGTACCTGAATCCACTCATTTTGCTGCTACTGGTCTTAGGACATTGATTTCATGGCTGAGGGATATTCCATCGTACATAAGTTCCACAATGTTTGGAACCATTTTTATATTTCCTGGGATATTTCAGGTGTACCCAGGTTGAGGTTCCTGTAAGCAGTGCAGCCCTCAATTTGGGGGTGGCTCTGTCTTATGGATTTTCAGTTTTCCCAAGGTATATTCCCTAGACTGGAAGTGCCCTTGGCTCTGTAGCTCTGTTGTTTACTTGTTTTAGGGAACACAATGCACTCCTCCAGTGAGGCAGTTGGCAACTTACATCCCGCCCATCAGCATAACAAGGCTCCCTGTTCTCCAGGGCCTGTCTTGCCTTTCTGGTTTTTACACATTTTGTGGATGTCCCTTTTGACCGGTGGGAAGTGATACTTCTTTGTAGTGCAGATTTGCATTGCCCGCTTGCTTGCTTGGCCAAAAAGGGCGTATGCGTTTTCTCCTGAATATATTCAGGAGACAACGCATACGCCCTTTTTGGCCAAGTGCATCATTGTCGAAGTTGTGCCCCTCTTCCTGTGCTTTACAGGCGATTCCAACGTACCTCTTGAAAACTGTTTCCTGCTATTCTGCCTCGCTTTCAAGTCCGCCTCGTTGCCTTCCCTCACCAGATTTTTGGACGATAGTTGGCCTTGATTACTCTGCCAGTTTGTGAATTGCTGTGCCCCTGAGCTCCATTTTTCAACTCGTTTTTTGTGAGCTGAACGCAAGTCCAAACTTTTGGTTCAGGACCTATACTGGTTCCCGGTGGGTGGCTGAGACTTTGGTTAATTCTTCTTCCTGCCGGGAAATTAGAGTGACATGTGCCCATCCAAATGCCTAACAGCTACTCTCTCATTGGTTCTCCCCCTTCCCTTTCATCCTCTGCGAAATTGGCAACCTGTGCGAACCAGGAGCTTAAAGGGGCTGTCTCTCCAAGTTGGGAGATTGATAGGAAAGCAGTTGGAAAGTCAGACCGGAGCACCAGGAGAGGGACTCTTCGTTGAGTTTTAGAAACCTTTCGTATTCACAGTGTGTCCATTCTCTAGGTTTCCCGTACATGTTATAGCTGTAGTAATATTCCCTTCAACCTGGAGAGCTGGGACGCATGGAATGGGTGCCATGCATTATTGCTTTAAAGGGTCTGCATTTGCTCACCCAATCTCACCAATCCTCTCAGTCCCAAGTGTCCAGCCTTATGCCACATCCAGCTGTCATTGTAGATAGGGTCATTCCAGGTTGCATCAGAGACCCTGAAGGAATTGTAAAGAATTTCCCTGTTTCTTTGTTTTGTTTTTGAAATTCCTTTTTAGAGTGGGTTTGAGCTGATTCTCGCTGCCATGTTTATGCCAGTCTAGACACACTTGATTCCCTTACGGAGACATATCAATACATAGGTTTTAAGATTCTTACTAGTCAGATCTATTCCTCTGCGGGAAATATGGGGTTTTGAGTCCCTTTCACTGAGGAAGGTGTAGGTCTTGTCTATTCCATAGTTGGTTTTTGGAACGGTACCTGTGCTTATATCAAACTCTGGTTTGATGCATCACCCCCCCTCTCCTTCCCCCTTAAGCAGGCATAGGAGTGTTTTCTAAATGTGAGACTCTGTTCTCTTGCCTAACTCAGTTCATGTGTAGCCATGTTTACAGGATCTTCCTAAGTGATATCTTATGATAAGTTTCTTTTCCTGTGTGACTTCTTTCACTTAGAATCATCGTACCTGAATCCACTCATTTTGCTGCTACTGGTCTTAGGACATTGATTTCATGGCTGAGGGATATTCCATCGTACATAAATTCCACAATGTTTGGAACCATTTTTATATTTCCTGGGATATTTCAGGTGTACCCAGGTTGAGGTTCCTGTAAGCAGTGCAGCCCTCAATTTGGGGGTGGCTCTGTCTTATGGATTTTCAGTTTTCCCAAGGTATATTCCCTAGACTGGAAGTGCTCTTGGCTATGTAGCTCTGTTGTTTACTTGTTTTAGGGAACACAATGCACTCCTCCAGTGAGGCAGTTGACAACTTACATCCCGCCCATCAGCATAACAAGGCTACCTGTTCTCCAGGGCCTGTCTTGCCTTTCTGGTTTTTACACATTTTGTGGATGTCCCTTTTGACCGGTGGGAAGTGATACTTCTTTGTAGTGCAGATTTGCATTGCCCGCTTGCTAGCTTGGCCAAAAAGGGCGTATGCGTTTTCTCCTGAATATATTCAGGAGAAAACGCATACGCCCTTTTTGGCCAAGTGCATCATTGTCGAAGTTGTGCCCCTCTTCCTGTGCTTTACAGGCGATTCCAACGTACCTCTTGAAATCTGTTTCCTGCTATTCTGCCTCGCTTTCAAGTCCGCCTCGTTGCCTTCCCTCAACAGATTTTTGGACGATAGTTGGCCTTGATTACTCTGCCAGTTTGTGAATTGCTGTGCCCCTGAGCTCCATTTTTCAACTCGTTTTTTGTGAGCTGAACGCAAGTCCAAACTTTTGGTTCAGGACCTATACTGGTTCCCGGTGGGTGGCTGAGACTTTGGTTAATTCTTCTTCCTGCCGGGAAATTAGAGTGACATGTGCCCATCCAAATGCCTAACAGCTACTCTCTCATTGGTTCTCCCTCTTCCCTTTCATCCTCTGCCAAATTGGCAACCTGTGCGAACCAGGAGCTTAAAGGGGCTGTCTCTCCAAGTTGGGAGATTGATAGGAAAGCAGTTGGAAAGTCAAACCGGAGCACCAGGAGAGGGGCCCTTCGTTGAGTTTTAGAAACCTTTCGTATTCACAGTGTGTCCATTCTCTAGGTTTCCTGTACACGTTATAGCTTTAGTAATATTCCCTTCAACCTGGAGAGCTGGGACCCATGGAATGGGTGCCATGCATTATTGCTTTAAAGGGTCTGCATTTGCTCACCCAATCTCACCAATCCTCTCAGTCCCAAGTGTCCAGCCTTATGCCACATCCAGCTGTCATTGTAGATAGGGTCATTCCAGGTTGCATCAGAGACCCTGAAGGAATTGTAAAGAATTTCTCTGTTTCTTTGTTTTGTTTTTGAAATTCCTTTTTAGAGTGGGTTTGAGCTGATTCTCGCTGCCATGTTTATGCCAGTCTAGACACACTTGATTCCCTTACGGAGACATATCAATACATAGGTTTTAAGATTCTTACTAGTCAGATCTATTCCTCTGCGGGAAATATGGGGTTTTGAGTCCCTTTCACTGAGGAAGGTGTAGGTCTTGTCTATTCCATAGTTGGTTTTTGGAACGGTACCTGTGCTTATATCAAACTCTGGTTTGATGCATCACCCCCCCTCTCCTTCCCCCTTAAGCAGGCATAGGAGTGTTTTCTAAATGTGAGACTCTGTTCTCTTGCCTAACTCAGTTCATGTGTAGCCATGTTTACAGGATCTTCCTAAGTGATATCTTATGATAAGTTTCTTTTCCTGTGTGACTTCTTTCACTTAGAATCATCGTACCTGAATCCACTCATTTTGCTGCTACTGGTCTTAGGACATTGATTTCATGGCTGAGGGATATTCCATCGTACGTAAGTTCCACAATGTTTGGAACCATTTTTATATTTCCTGGGATATTTCAGGTGTACCCAGGTTGAGGTTCCTGTAAGCAGTGCAGCCCTCAATTTGGGGGTGGCTCTGTGTTATGGATTTTCAGTTTTCCCAAGGTATATTCCCTAGACTGGAAGTGCCCTTGGCTCTGTAGCTCTGTTGTTTACTTGTTTTAGGGAACACAATGCACTCCTCCAGTGAGGCAGTTGGCAACTTACATCCCGCCCATCAGCATAACAAGGCTCCCTGTTCTCCAGGGCCTGTCTTGCCTTTCTGGTTTTTACACATTTTGTGGATGTCCCTTTTGACCGGTGGGAAGTGATACTTCTTTGTAGTGCAGATTTGCATTGCCCGCTTGCTTGCTTGGCCAAAAAGGGCGTATGCGTATTCTCCTGAATATATTCAGGAGAAAACGCATACGCCCTTTATGGCCAAGTGCATCATTGTCGAAGTTGTGCCCCTCTTCCTGTGCTTTACAGGCGATTCCAACGTACCTCTTGAAATCTGTTTCCTGCTATTCTGCCTCGCTTTCAAGTCCGCCTCGTTGCCTTCCCTCAACAGATTTTTGGACGATAGTTGGCCTTGATTACTCTGCCAGTTTGTGAATTGCTGTGCCCCTGAGCTCCATTTTTCAACTCGTTTTTTGTGAGCTGAACGCAAGTCCAAACTTTTGGTTCAGGACCTATACTGGTTCCCGGTGGGTGGCTGAGACTTTGGTTAATTCTTCTTCCTGCCGGGAAATTAGAGTGACATGTGCCCATCCAAATGCCTAACAGCTACTCTCTCATTGGTTCTCCCCCTTCCCTTTCATGCTCTGCGAAATTGGCAACCTGTGCGAACCAGGAGCTTAAAGGGGCTGTCTCTCCAAGTTGGGAGATTGATAGGAAAGCAGTTGGAAAGTCAGACCGGAGCACCAGGAGAGGGACTCTTCGTTGAGTTTTAGAAACCTTTCGTATTCACAGTGTGTCCATTCTCTAGGTTTCCCGTACATGTTATAGCTGTAGTAATATTCCCTTCAACCTGGAGAGCTGGGACCCATGGAATGGGTGCCATGCATTATTGCTTTAAAAGGTCTGCATTTGCTCACCCAATCTCACCAATCCTCTCAGTCGCAAGTGTCCAGCCTTATGCCACATCCAGCTGTCATTGTAGATAGGGTCATTCCAGGTTGCATCAGAGACCCTGAAGGAATTGTAAAGAATTTCCCTGTTTCTTTGTTTTGTTTTTGAAATTCCTTTTTAGAGTGGGTTTGAGCTGATTCTCGCTGCCATGTTTATGCCAGTCTAGACACACTTGATTCCCTTACAGAGACATATCAATACATAGGTTTTAAGATTCTTACTAGTCAGATCTATTCCTCTGTGGGAAATATGGGGTTTTGAGTCCCTTTCACTGAGGAAGGTGTAGGTCTTGTCTATTCCATAGTTGGTTTTTGGAACGGTACCTGTGCTTATATCAAACTCTGGTTTGATGCATCACCCCCCCTCTCCTTCCCCCTTAAGCAGGCATAGGAGTGTTTTCTAAATGTGAGACTCTGTTCTCTTGCCTAACTCAGTTCATGTGTAGCCATGTTTACAGGATCTTCCTAAGTGATATCTTATGATAAGTTTCTTTTCCTGTGTGACTTCTTTCACTTAGAATCATCGTACCTGAATCCACTCATTTTGCTGCTACTGGTCTTAGGACATTGATTTCATGGCTGAGGGATATTCCATCGTACATAAGTTCCACAATGTTTGGAACCATTTTTATATTTCCTGGGATATTTCAGGTGTACCCAGGTTGAGGTTCCTGTAAGCAGTGCAGCCCTCAATTTGGGGGTGGCTCTGTCTTATGGATTTTCAGTTTTCCCAAGGTATATTCCCTAGACTGGAAGTGCCCTTGGCTCTGTAGCTCTGTTGTTTACTTGTTTTAGGGAACACAATGCACTCCTCCAGTGAGGCAGTTGGCAACTTACATCCCGCCCATCAGCATAACAAGGCTCCCTGTTCTCCAGGGCCTGCCTTGCCTTTCTGGTTTTTACACATTTTGTGGATGTCCCTTTTGACCGGTGGGAAGTGATACTTCTTTGTAGTGCAGATTTGCATTGCCCACTTGCTTGCTTGGCCAAAAAGCGCGTATGCGTTTTCTCCTGAATATATTCAGGAGAAAACGCATACGCCCTTTTTGGCCAAGTGCATCATTGTCGAAGTTGTGCCCCTCTTCCTGTGTTTTACAGGCGATTCCAACGTACCTCTTGAAATCTGTTTCCTGCTATTCTGCCTCGCTTTCAAGTCCGCCTCGTTGCCTTCCCTCAACAGATTTTTGGACGATAGTTGGCCTTGATTACTCTGCCAGTTTGTGAATTGCTGTGCCCCTGAGCTCCATTTTTCAACTCGTTTTTTGTGAGCTGAACGCAAGTCCAAACTTTTGGTTCAGGACCTATACTGGTTCCCGGTGGGTGGCTGAGACTTTGGTTAATTCTTCTTCCTGCCGGGAAATTAGAGTGACATGTGCCCATCCAAATGCCTAACAGCTACTCTCTCATTGGTTCTCCCTCTTCCCTTTCATCCTCTGCCAAATTGGCAACCTGTGCGAACCAGGAGCTTAAAGGGGCTGTCTCTCCAAGTTGGGAGATTGATAGGAAAGCAGTTGGAAAGTCAAACCGGAGCACCAGGAGAGTGGCCCTTCGTTGAGTTTTAGAAACCTTTCGTATTCACAGTGTGTCCATTCTCTAGGTTTCCCGTACACGTTATAGCTTTAGTAATATTCCCTTCAACCTGGAGAGCTGGGACCCATGGAATGGGTGTCATGCATTATTGCTTTAAAGGGTCTGCATTTGCTCACCCAATCTCACCAATCCTCTCAGTCGCAAGTGTCCAGCCTTATGCCACATCCAGCTGTCATTGTAGATAGGGTCATTCCAGGTTGCATCAGAGACCCTGAAGGAATTGTAAAGAATTTCCCTGTTTCTTTGTTTTGTTTTTGAAATTCCTTTTTAGAGTGGGTTTGAGCTGATTCTCGCTGCCATGTTTATGCCAGTCTAGACACACTTGATTCCCTTACAGAGACATATCAATACATAGGTTTTAAGATTCTTACTAGTCAGATCTATTCCTCTGCGGGAAATATGGGGTTTTGGGTCCCTTTCACTGAGGAAGGTGTAGGTCTTGTCTATTCCATAGTTGGTTTTTGGAACGGTACCTGTGCTTATATCAAACTCTGGTTTGATGCATCACCCCCCCTCTCCTTCCCCCTTAAGCAGGCATAGGAGTGTTTTCTAAATGTGAGACTCTGTTCTCTTGCCTAACTCAGTTCATGTGTAGCCATGTTTACAGGATCTTCCTAAGTGATATCTTATGATAAGTTTCTTTTCCTGTGTGACTTCTTTCACTTAGAATCATCGTACCTGAATCCACTCATTTTGCTGCTACTGGTCTTAGGACATTGATTTCATGGCTGAGGGATATTCCATCGTACATAAGTTCCACAATGTTTGGAACCATTTTTATATTTCCTGGGATATTTCAGGTGTACCCAGGTTGAGGTTCCTGTAAGCAGTGCAGCCCTCAATTTGGGGGTGGCTCTGTCTTATGGATTTTCAGTTTTCCCAAGGTATATTCCCTAGACTGGAAGTGCCCTTGGCTCTGTAGCTCTGTTGTTTACTTGTTTTAGGGAACACAATGCACTCCTCCAGTGAGGCAGTTGGCAACTTACATCCCGCCCATCAGCATAACAAGGCTCCCTGTTCTCCAGGGCCTGTCTTGCCTTTCTGGTTTTTACACATTTTGTGGATGTCCCTTATGACCGGTGGGAAGTGATACTTCTTTGTAGTGCAGATTTGCATTGCCCGCTTGCTAGCTTGGCCAAAAAGGGCGTATGCGTTTTCTCCTGAATATATTCAGGAGAAAACGCATACGCCCTTTTTGGCCAAGTGCATCATTGTCGAAGTTGTGCCCCTCTTCCTGTGCTTTACAGGCGATTCCAACGTACCTCTTGAAATCTGTTTCCTGCTATTCTGCCTCGCTTTCAAGTCCGCCTCGTTGCCTTCCCTCAACAGATTTTTGGACGATAGTTGGCCTTGATTACTCTGCCAGTTTGTGAATTGCTGTGCCCCTGAGCTCCATTTTTCAACTCGTTTTTTGTGAGCTGAACGCAAGTCCAAACTTTTGGTTCAGGACCTATACTGGTTCCCGGTGGCTGGCTGAGACTTTGGTTAATTCTTCTTCCTGCCGGGAAATTAGAGTGACATGTGCCCATCCAAATGCCTAACAGCTACTCTCTCATTGGTTCTCCCTCTTCCCTTTCATCCTCTGCGAAATTGGCAACCTGTGCGAACCAGGAGCTTAAAGGGGCTGTCTCTCCAAGTTGGGAGATTGATAGGAAAGCAGTTGGAAAGTCAGACCGGAGCACCACGAGAGGGACTCTTCGTTGAGTTTTAGAAACCTTTCGTATTCACAGTGTGTCCATTCTCTAGGTTTCCCGTACATGTTATAGCTGTAGTAATATTCCCTTCAACCTGGAGAGCTGGGACCCATGGAATGGGTGCCATGCATTATTGCTTTAAAGGGTCTGCATTTGCTCACCCAATCTCACCAATCCTCTCAGTCGCAAGTGTCCAGCCTTATGCCACATCCAGCTGTCATTGTAGATAGGGTCATTCCAGGTTGCATCAGAGACCCTGAAGGAATTGTAAAGAATTTCCCTGTTTCTTTGTTTTGTTTTTGAAATTCCTTTTTAGAGTGGGTTTGAGCTGATTCTCGCTGCCATGTTTATGCCAGTCTAGACACACTTGATTCCCTTACGGAGACATATCAATACATAGGTTTTAAGATTCTTACTAGTCAGATCTATTCCTCTGCGGGAAATATGGGGTTTTGAGTCCCTTTCACTGAGGAAGGTGTAGGTCTTGTCTATTCCATAGTTGGTTTTTGGAACGGTACCTGTGCTTATATCAAACTCTGTTTTGATGCATCATCCCCCCTCTCCTTCCCCCTTAAGCAGGCATAGGAGTGTTTTCTAAATGTGAGACTCTGTTCTCTTGCCTAACTCAGTTCATGTGTAGCCATGTTTACAGGATCTTCCTAAGTGATATCTTATGATAAGTTTCTTTTCCTGTGTGACTTCTTTCACTTAGAATCATCGTACCTGAATCCACTCATTTTGCTGCTACTGGTCTTAGGACATTGATTTCATGGCTGAGGGATATTCCATCGTACGTAAGTTCCACAATGTTTGGAACCATTTTTATATTTCCTGGGATATTTCAGGTGTACCCAGGTTGAGGTTCCTGTAAGCAGTGCAGCCCTCAATTTGGGGGTGGCTCTGTCTTATGGATTTTCAGTTTTCCCAAGGTATATTCCCTAGACTGGAAGTGCCCTTGGCTCTGTAGCTCTGTTGTTTACTTGTTTTAGGGAACACAATGCACTCCTCCAGTGAGGCAGTTGGCAACTTATATCCCGCCCATCAGCATAACAAGGCTCCCTGTTCTCCAGGGCCTGTCTTGCCTTTCTGGTTTTTACACATTTTGTGGATGTCCCTTTTGACCGGTGGGAAGTGATACTTCTTTGTAGTGCAGATTTGCATTGCCCGCTTGCTTGCTTGTCCAAAAAGGGAGTACGCGTTTTCTCCTGAATATATTCAGGAGAAAACGCATATGCCCTTTTTGGCCAAGTGCATCATTGTCGAAGTTGTGCCCCTCTTCCTGTGCTTTACAGGCGATTCCAACGTACCTCTTGAAATCTGTTTCCTGCTATTCTGCCTCGCTTTCAAGTCCGCCTCGTTGCCTTCCCTCACCAGATTTTTGGACGATAGTTGGCCTTGATTACTCTGCCAGTTTGTGAATTGCTGTGCCCCTGAGCTCCATTTTTCAACTCGTTTTTTGTTAGCTGAACGCAAGTCCAAACTTTTGGTTCAGGACCTATACTGGTTCCCGGTGGGTGGCTGAGACTTTGGTTAATTCTTCTTCCTGCCGGGAAATTAGAGTGACATGTGCCCATCCAAATGCCTAACAGCTACTCTCTCATTGGTTCTCCCTCTTCCCTTTCATCCTCTGCCAAATTGGCAACCTGTGCGAACCAGGAGCTTAAAGGGGCTGTCTCTCCAAGTTGGGAGATTGATAGGAAAGCAGTTGGAAAGTCAAACCGGAGCACCACGAGATGGACTCTTCGTTGAGTTTTAGAAACCTTTCGTATTCACAGTGTGTCCATTCTCTAGGTTTCCCGTACATGTTATAGCTTTAGTAATATTCCCTTCAACCTGGAGAGCTGGGACCCATGGAATGGGTGCCATGCATTATTGCTTTCAAGGGTCTGCATTTGCTCACCCAATCTCACCAATCCTCTCAGTCCCAAGTGTCCAGCCTTATGCCACATCCAGCTGTCATTGTAGATAGGGTCATTCCAGGTTGCATCAGAGACCCTGAAGGAATTGTAAAGAATTTCCCTGTTTCTTTGTTTTGTTTTTGAAATTCCTTTTTAGAGTGGGTTTGAGCTGATTCTCGCTGCCATGTTTATGCCAGTCTAGACACACTTGATTCCCTTACGGAGACATATCAATACATAGGTTTTAAGATTCTTACTAGTCAGATCTATTCCTCTGCGGGAAATATGGGGTTTTGAGTCCCTTTCACTGAGGAAGGTGTAGGTCTTGTCTATTCCATAGTTGGTTTTTGGAACGGTACCTGTGCTTATATCAAACTCTGGTTTGATGCATCACCCCCCCTCTCCTTCCCCCTTAAGCAGGCATAGGAGTGTTTTCTAAATGTGAGACTCTGTTCTCTTGCCTAACTCAGTTCATGTGTAGCCATGTTTACAGGATCTTCCTAAGTGATATCTTATGATAAGTTTCTTTTCCTGTGTGACTTCTTTCACTTAGAATCATCGTACCTGAATCCACTCATTTTGCTGCTACTGGTCTTAGGACATTGATTTCATGGCTGAGGGATATTCCATCGTACATAAGTTCCACAATGTTTGGAATCATTTTTATATTTCCTGGGATATTTCAGGTGTACCCAGGTTGAGGTTCCTGTAAGCAGTGCAGCCCTCAATTTGGGGGTGGCTGTGTCTTATGGATTTTCAGTTTTCCCAAGGTATATTCCCTAGACTGGAAGTGCCCTTGGCTCTGTAGCTCTGTTGTTTACTTGTTTTAGGGAACACAATGCACTCCTCCAGTGAGGCAGTTGGCAACTTACATCCCGCCCATCAGCATAACAAGGCTCCCTGTTCTCCAGGGCCTGTCTTGCCTTTCTGGTTTTTACACATTTTGTGGATGTCCCTTTTGACCGGTGGGAAGTGATGCTTCTTTGTAGTGCAGATTTGCATTGCGGGCTTGCTTGCTTGGCCAAAAAGGGCGTATGCGTTTTCTCCTGAATATATTCAGGAGAAAACGCATACGCCCTTTTTGGCCAAGTGCATCATTGTCGAAGTTGTGCCCCTCTTCCTGTGCTTTACAGGCGATTCCAACGTACCTCTTGAAATCTGTTTCCTGCTATTCTGCCTCGCTTTCAAGTCCGCCTCGTTGCCTTCCCTCAACAGATTTTTGGACGATAGTTGGCCTTGATTACTCTGCCAGTTTGTGAATTGCTGTGCCCCTGAGCTCCATTTTTCAACTCGTTTTTTGTGAGCTGAACGCAAGTCCAAACTTTTGGTTCAGGACCTATACTGGTTCCCGGTGGCTGGCTGAGACTTTGGTTAATTCTTCTTCCTGCCGGGAAATTAGAGTGACATGTTCCCATCCAAATGCCTAACAGCTACTCTCTCATTGGTTCTCCCCCTTCCCTTTCATGCTCTGCGAAATTGGCAACCTGTGCGAACCAGGAGCTTAAAGGGGCTGTCTCTCCAAGTTGGGAGATTGATAGGAAAGCAGTTGGAAAGTCACACCTGAGCACCACGAGAGGGACTCTTCGTTGAGTTTTAGAAACCTTTCGTATTCACAGTGTGTCCATTCTCTAGGTTTCCCGTACATGTTATAGCTTTAGTAATATTCCCTTCAACCTGGAGAGCTGGGACCCATGGAATGGGTGCCATGCATTATTGCTTTAAAAGGTCTGCATTTGCTCACCCAATCTCACCAATCCTCTCAGTCGCAAGTGTCCAGCCTTATGCCACATCCAGCTGTCATTGTAGATAGGGTCATTCCAGGTTGCATCAGAGACCCTGAAGGAATTGTAAAGAATTTCCCTGTTTCTTTGTTTTGTTTTTGAAATTCCTTTTTAGAGTGGGTTTGAGCTGATTCTCGCTGCCATGTTTATGCCAGTCTAGACACACTTGATTCCCTTACAGAGACATATCAATACATAGGTTTTAAGATTCTTACTAGTCAGATCTATTCCTCTGCGGGAAATATGGGGTTTTGAGTCCCTTTCACTGAGGAAGGTGTAGGTCTTGTCTATTCCATAGTTGGTTTTTGGAACGGTACCTGTGCTTATATCAAACTCTGGTTTGATGCATCACCCCCCCTCTCCTTCCCCCTTAAGCAGGCATAGGAGTGTTTTCTAAATGTGAGACTCTGTTCTCTTGCCTAACTCAGTTCATGTGTAGCCATGTTTACAGGATCTTCCTAAGTGATATCTTATGATAAGTTTCTTTTCCTGTGTGACTTCTTTCACTTAGAATCATCGTACCTGAATCCACTCATTTTGCTGCTACTGGTCTTAGGACATTGATTTCATGGCTGAGGGATATTCCATCGTACGTAAGTTCCACAATGTTTGGAACCATTTTTATATTTCCTGCGATATTTCAGGTGTACCCAGGTTGAGGTTCCTGTAAGCAGTGCAGCCCTCAATTTGGGGGTGGCTCTGTCTTATGGATTTTCAGTTTTCCCAAGGTATATTCCCTAGACTGGAAGTGCCCTTGGCTCTGTAGCTCTGTTGTTTACTTGTTTTAGGGAACACAATGCACTCCTCCAGTGAGGCAGTTGGCAACTTACATCCCGCCCATCAGCATAACAAGGCTCCCTGTTCTCCAGGGCCTGCCTTGCCTTTCTGGTTTTTACACATTTTGTGGATGTCCCTTTTGACCGGTGGGAAGTGATACTTCTTTGTAGTGCAGATTTGCATTGCCCGCTTGCTTGCTTGGCCAAAAAGGGCGTATGCGTTTTCTCCTGAGTATATTCAGGAGAAAACGCATACGCCCTTTTTGGCCAAGTGCATCATTGTCGAAGTTGTGCCCCTCTTCCTGTGTTTTACAGGCGATTCCAACGTACCTCTTGAAATCTGTTTCCTGCTATTCTGCCTCGCTTTCAAGTCCGCCTCGTTGCCTTCCCTCAACAGATTTTTGGACGATAGTTGGCCTTGATTACTCTGCCAGTTTGTGAATTGCTGTGCCCCTGAGCTCCATTTTTCAACTCGTTTTTTGTGAGCTGAACGCAAGTCCAAACTTTTGGTTCAGGACCTATACTGGTTCCCGGTGGGTGGCTGAGACTTTGGTTAATTCTTCTTCCTGCCGGGAAATTAGAGTGACATGTGCCCATCCAAATGCCTAACAGCTACTCTCTCATTGGTTCTCCCTCTTCCCTTTCATCCTCTGCCAAATTGGCAACCTGTGCGAACCAGGAGCTTAAAGGGGCTGTCTCTCCAAGTTGGGAGATTGATAGGAAAGCAGTTGGAAAGTCAGACCGGAGCACCACGAGAGGGACTCTTCGTTGAGTTTTAGAAACCTTTCGTATTCACAGTGTGTCCATTCTCTAGGTTTCCCGTACACGTTATAGCTGTAGTAATATTCCCTTCAACCTGGAGAGCTGGGACCCATGGAATGGGTGCCATGCATTATTGCTTTAAAGGGTCTGCATTTGCTCACCCGATCTCACCAATCCTCTCAGTCCCAAGTGTCCAGCCTTATGCCACATCCAGCTGTCATTGTAGATAGGGTCATTCCAGGTTGCATCAGAGACCCTGAAGGAATTGTAAAGAATTTCCCTGTTTCTTTGTTTTGTTTTTGAAATTCCTTTTTAGAGTGGGTTTGAGCTGATTCTCGCTGCCATGTTTATGCCAGTCTAGACACACTTGATTCCCTTACAGAGACATATCAATACATAGGTTTTAAGATTCTTACTAGTCAGATCTATTCCTCTGCGGGAAATATGGGGTTTTGGGTCCCTTTCACTGAGGAAGGTGTAGGTCTTGTCTATTCCATAGTTGGTTTTTGGAACGGTACCTGTGCTTATATCAAACTCTGGTTTGATGCATCACCCCCCCTCTCCTTCCCCCTTAAGCAGGCATAGGAGTGTTTTCTAAATGTGAGACTCTGTTCTCTTGCCTAACTCAGTTCATGTGTAGCCATGTTTACAGGATCTTCCTAAGTGATATCTTATGATAAGTTTCTTTTCCTGTGTGACTTCTTTCACTTAGAATCATCGTACCTGAATCCACTCATTTTGCTGCTACTGGTCTTAGGACATTGATTTCATGGCTGAGGGATATTCCATCGTACATAAGTTCCACAATGTTTGGAATCATTTTTATATTTCCTGGGATATTTCAGGTGTACCCAGGTTGAGGTTCCTGTAAGCAGTGCAGCCCTCAATTTGGGGGTGGCTGTGTCTTATGGATTTTCAATTTTCCCAAGGTATATTCCCTAGACTGGAAGTGCCCTTGGCTCTGTAGCTCTGTTGTTTACTTGTTTTAGGGAACACAATGCACTCCTCCAGTGAGGCAGTTGGCAACTTACATCCCGCCCATCAGCATAACAAGGCTCCCTGTTCTCCAGGGCCTGTCTTGCCTTTCTGGTTTTTACACATTTTGTGGATGTCCCTTTTGACCGGTGGGAAGTGATGCTTCTTTGTAGTGCAGATTTGCATTGCGGGCTTGCTTGCTTGGCCAAAAAGGGCGTATGCGTTTTCTCCTGAATATATTCAGGAGAAAACGCATACGCCCTTTTTGGCCAAGTGCATCATTGTCGAAGTTGTGCCCCTCTTCCTGTGCTTTACAGGCGATTCCAACGTACCTCTTGAAATCTGTTTCCTGCTATTCTGCCTCGCTTTCAAGTCCGCCTCGTTGCCTTCCCTCAACAGATTTTTGGACGATAGTTGGCCTTGATTACTCTGCCAGTTTGTGAATTGCTGTGCCCCTGAGCTCCATTTTTCAACTCGTTTTTTGTGAGCTGAACGCAAGTCCAAACTTTTGGTTCAGGACCTATACTGGTTCCCGGTGGCTGGCTGAGACTTTGGTTAATTCTTCTTCCTGCCGGGAAATTAGAGTGACATGTGCCCATCCAAATGCCTAACAGCTACTCTCTCATTGGTTCTCCCCCTTCCCTTTCATGCTCTGCGAAATTGGCAACCTGTGCGAACCAGGAGCTTAAAGGGGCTGTCTCTCCAAGTTGGGAGATTGATAGGAAAGCAGTTGGAAAGTCACACCTGAGCACCACGAGAGGGACTCTTCGTTGAGTTTTAGAAACCTTTCGTATTCACAGTGTGTCCATTCTCTAGGTTTCCCGTACATGTTATAGCTTTAGTAATATTCCCTTCAACCTGGAGAGCTGGGACCCATGGAATGGGTGCCATGCATTATTGCTTTAAAAGGTCTGCATTTGCTCACCCAATCTCACCAATCCTCTCAGTCGCAAGTGTCCAGCCTTATGCCACATCCAGCTGTCATTGTAGATAGGGTCATTCCAGGTTGCATCAGAGACCCTGAAGGAATTGTAAAGAATTTCCCTGTTTCTTTGTTTTGTTTTTGAAATTCCTTTTTAGAGTGGGTTTGAGCTGATTCTCGCTGCCATGTTTATGCCAGTCTAGACACACTTGATTCCCTTACAGAGACATATCAATACATAGGTTTTAAGATTCTTACTAGTCAGATCTATTCCTCTGCGGGAAATATGGGGTTTTGAGTCCCTTTCACTGAGGAAGGTGTAGGTCTTGTCTATTCCATAGTTGGTTTTTGGAACGGTACCTGTGCTTATATCAAACTCTGGTTTGATGCATCACCCCCCCTCTCCTTCCCCCTTAAGCAGGCATAGGAGTGTTTTCTAAATGTGAGACTCTGTTCTCTTGCCTAACTCAGTTCATGTGTAGCCATGTTTACAGGATCTTCCTAAGTGATATCTTATGATAAGTTTCTTTTCCTGTGTGACTTCTTTCACTTAGAATCATCGTACCTGAATCCACTCATTTTGCTGCTACTGGTCTTAGGACATTGATTTCATGGCTGAGGGATATTCCATCGTACGTAAGTTCCACAATGTTTGGAACCATTTTTATATTTCCTGCGATATTTCAGGTGTACCCAGGTTGAGGTTCCTGTAAGCAGTGCAGCCCTCAATTTGGGGCTGGCTCTGTCTTATGGATTTTCAGTTTTCCCAAGGTATATTCCCTAGACTGGAAGTGCCCTTGGCTCTGTAGCTCTGTTGTTTACTTGTTTTAGGGAACACAATGCACTCCTCCAGTGAGGCAGTTGGCAACTTACATCCCGCCCATCAGCATAACAAGGCTCCCTGTTCTCCAGGGCCTGCCTTGCCTTTCTGGTTTTTACACATTTTGTGGATGTCCCTTTTGACCGGTGGGAAGTGATACTTCTTTGTAGTGCAGATTTGCATTGCCCGCTTGCTTGCTTGGCCAAAAAGGGCGTATGCGTTTTCTCCTGAGTATATTCAGGAGAAAACGCATACGCCCTTTTTGGCCAAGTGCATCATTGTCGAAGTTGTGCCCCTCTTCCTGTGTTTTACAGGCGATTCCAACGTACCTCTTGAAATCTGTTTCCTGCTATTCTGCCTCGCTTTCAAGTCCGCCTCGTTGCCTTCCCTCACCAGATTTTTGGACGATAGTTGGCCTTGATTACTCTGCCAGTTTGTGAATTGCTGTGCCCCTGAGCTCCATTTTTCAACTCGTTTTTTGTGAGCTGAACGCAAGTCCAAACTTTTGGTTCAGGACCTATACTGGTTCCCGGTGGGTGGCTGAGACTTTGGTTAATTCTTCTTCCTGCCGGGAAATTAGAGTGACATGTGCCCATCCAAATGCCTAACAGCTACTCTCTCATTGGTTCTCCCTCTTCCCTTTCATCCTCTGCCAAATTGGCAACCTGTGCGAACCAGGAGCTTAAAGGGGCTGTCTCTCCAAGTTGGGAGATTGATAGGAAAGCAGTTGGAAAGTCAGACCGGAGCACCACGAGAGGGACTCTTCGTTGAGTTTTAGAAACCTTTCGTATTCACAGTGTGTCCATTCTCTAGGTTTCCCGTACACGTTATAGCTGTAGTAATATTCCCTTCAACCTGGAGAGCTGGGACCCATGGAATGGGTGCCATGCATTATTGCTTTAAAGGGTCTGCATTTGCTCACCCGATCTCACCAATCCTCTCAGTCCCAAGTGTCCAGCCTTATGCCACATCCAGCTGTCATTGTAGATAGGGTCATTCCAGGTTGCATCAGAGACCCTGAAGGAATTGTAAAGAATTTCCCTGTTTCTTTGTTTTGTTTTTGAAATTCCTTTTTAGAGTGGGTTTGAGCTGATTCTCGCTGCCATGTTTATGCCAGTCTAGACACACTTGATTCCCTTACAGAGACATATCAATACATAGGTTTTAAGATTCTTACTAGTCAGATCTATTCCTCTGCGGGAAATATGGGGTTTTGGGTCCCTTTCACTGAGGAAGGTGTAGGTCTTGTCTATTCCATAGTTGGTTTTTGGAACGGTACCTGTGCTTATATCAAACTCTGGTTTGATGCATCACCCCCCCTCTCCTTCCCCCTTAAGCAGGCATAGGAGTGTTTTCTAAATGTGAGACTCTGTTCTCTTGCCTAACTCAGTTCATGTGTAGCCATGTTTACAGGATCTTCCTAAGTGATATCTTATGATAAGTTTCTTTTCCTGTGTGACTTCTTTCACTTAGAATCATCGTACCTGAATCCACTCATTTTGCTGCTACTGGTCTTAGGACATTGATTTCATGGCTGAGGGATATTCCATCGTACGTAAGTTCCACAATGTTTGGAATCATTTTTATATTTCCTGGGATATTTCAGGTGTACCCAGGTTGAGGTTCCTGTAAGCAGTGCAGCCCTCAATTTGGGGGTGGCTGTGTCTTATGGATTTTCAGTTTTCCCAAGGTATATTCCCTAGACTGGAAGTGCCCTTGGCTCTGTAGCTCTGTTGTTTACTTGTTTTAGGGAACACAATGCACTCCTCCAGTGAGGCAGTTGGCAACTTACATCCCGCCCATCAGCATAACAAGGCTCCCTGTTCTCCAGGGCCTGTCTTGCCTTTCTGGTTTTTACACATTTTGTGGATGTCCCTTTTGACCGGTGGGAAGTGATGCTTCTTTGTAGTGCAGATTTGCATTGCGGGCTTGCTTGCTTGGCCAAAAAGGGCGTATGCGTTTTCTCCTGAATATATTCAGGAGAAAACGCATACGCCCTTTTTGGCCAAGTGCATCATTGTCGAAGTTGTGCCCCTCTTCCTGTGCTTTACAGGCGATTCCAACGTACCTCTTGAAATCTGTTTCCTGCTATTCTGCCTCGCTTTCAAGTCCGCCTCGTTGCCTTCCCTCAACAGATTTTTGGACGATAGTTGGCCTTGATTACTCTGCCAGTTTGTGAATTGCTGTGCCCCTGAGCTCCATTTTTCAACTCGTTTTTTGTGAGCTGAACGCAAGTCCAAACTTTTGGTTCAGGACCTATACTGGTTCCCGGTGGCTGGCTGAGACTTTGGTTAATTCTTCTTCCTGCCGGGAAATTAGAGTGACATGTGCCCATCCAAATGCCTAACAGCTACTCTCTCATTGGTTCTCCCCCTTCCCTTTCATGCTCTGCGAAATTGGCAACCTGTGCGAACCAGGAGCTTAAAGGGGCTGTCTCTCCAAGTTGGGAGATTGATAGGAAAGCAGTTGGAAAGTCACACCTGAGCACCATGAGAGGGACTCTTCGTTGAGTTTTAGAAACCTTTCGTATTCACAGTGTGTCCATTCTCTAGGTTTCCCGTACATGTTATAGCTTTAGTAATATTCCCTTCAACCTGGAGAGCTGGGACCCATGGAATGGGTGCCATGCATTATTGCTTTAAAAGGTCTGCATTTGCTCACCCAATCTCACCAATCCTCTCAGTCGCAAGTGTCCAGCCTTATGCCACATCCAGCTGTCATTGTAGATAGGGTCATTCCAGGTTGCATCAGAGACCCTGAAGGAATTGTAAAGAATTTCCCTGTTTCTTTGTTTTGTTTTTGAAATTCCTTTTTAGAGTGGGTTTGAGCTGATTCTCGCTGCCATGTTTATGCCAGTCTAGACACACTTGATTCCCTTACAGAGACATATCAATACATAGGTTTTAAGATTCTTACTAGTCAGATCTATTCCTCTGCGGGAAATATGGGGTTTTGAGTCCCTTTCACTGAGGAAAGTGTAGGTCTTGTCTATTCCATAGTTGGTTTTTGGAACGGTACCTGTGCTTATATCAAACTCTGGTTTGATGCATCACCCCCCCTCTCCTTCCCCCTTAAGCAGGCATAGGAGTGTTTTCTAAATGTGAGACTCTGTTCTCTTGCCTAACTCAGTTCATGTGTAGCCATGTTTACAGGATCTTCCTAAGTGATATCTTATGATAAGTTTCTTTTCCTGTGTGACTTCTTTCACTTAGAATCATCGTACCTGAATCCACTCATTTTGCTGCTACTGGTCTTAGGACATTGATTTCATGGCTGAGGGATATTCCATCGTACGTAAGTTCCACAATGTTTGGAACCATTTTTATATTTCCTGCGATATTTCAGGTGTACCCAGGTTGAGGTTCCTGTAAGCAGTGCAGCCCTCAATTTGGGGGTGGCTCTGTCTTATGGATTTTCAGTTTTCCCAAGGTATATTCCCTAGACTGGAAGTGCCCTTGGCTCTGTAGCTCTGTTGTTTACTTGTTTTAGGGAACACAATGCACTCCTCCAGTGAGGCAGTTGGCAACTTACATCCCGCCCATCAGCATAACAAGGCTCCCTGTTCTCCAGGGCCTGCCTTGCCTTTCTGGTTTTTACACATTTTGTGGATGTCCCTTTTGACCGGTGGGAAGTGATACTTCTTTGTAGTGCAGATTTGCATTGCCCGCTTGCTTGCTTGGCCAAAAAGGGCGTATGCGTTTTCTCCTGAGTATATTCAGGAGAAAACGCATACGCCCTTTTTGGCCAAGTGCATCATTGTCGAAGTTGTGCCCCTCTTCCTGTGTTTTACAGGCGATTCCAACGTACCTCTTGAAATCTGTTTCCTGCTATTCTGCCTCGCTTTCAAGTCCGCCTCGTTGCCTTCCCTCACCAGATTTTTGGACGATAGTTGGCCTTGATTACTCTGCCAGTTTGTGAATTGCTGTGCCCCTGAGCTCCATTTTTCAACTCGTTTTTTGTGAGCTGAACGCAAGTCCAAACTTTTGGTTCAGGACCTATACTGGTTCCCGGTGGGTGGCTGAGACTTTGGTTAATTCTTCTTCCTGCCGGGAAATTAGAGTGACATGTGCCCATCCAAATGCCTAACAGCTACTCTCTCATTGGTTCTCCCTCTTCCCTTTCATCCTCTGCCAAATTGGCAACCTGTGCGAACCAGGAGCTTAAAGGGGCTGTCTCTCCAAGTTGGGAGATTGATAGGAAAGCAGTTGGAAAGTCAGACCGGAGCACCACGAGAGGGACTCTTCGTTGAGTTTTAGAAACCTTTCGTATTCACAGTGTGTCCATTCTCTAGGTTTCCCGTACACGTTATAGCTGTAGTAATATTCCCTTCAACCTGGAGAGCTGGGACCCATGGAATGGGTGCCATGCATTATTGCTTTAAAGGGTCTGCATTTGCTCACCCGATCTCACCAATCCTCTCAGTCCCAAGTGTCCAGCCTTATGCCACATCCAGCTGTCATTGTAGATAGGGTCATTCCAGGTTGCATCAGAGACCCTGAAGGAATTGTAAAGAATTTCCCTGTTTCTTTGTTTTGTTTTTGAAATTCCTTTTTAGAGTGGGTTTGAGCTGATTCTCGCTGCCATGTTTATGCCAGTCTAGACACACTTGATTCCCTTACAGAGACATATCAATACATAGGTTTTAAGATTCTTACTAGTCAGATCTATTCCTCTGCGGGAAATATGGGGTTTTGGGTCCCTTTCACTGAGGAAGGTGTAGGTCTTGTCTATTCCATAGTTGGTTTTTGGAACGGTACCTGTGCTTATATCAAACTCTGGTTTGATGCATCACCCCCCCTCTCCTTCCCCCTTAAGCAGGCATAGGAGTGTTTTCTAAATGTGAGACTCTGTTCTCTTGCCTAACTCAGTTCATGTGTAGCCATGTTTACAGGATCTTCCTAAGTGATATCTTATGATAAGTTTCTTTTCCTGTGTGACTTCTTTCACTTAGAATCATCGTACCTGAATCCACTCATTTTGCTGCTACTGGTCTTAGGACATTGATTTCATGGCTGAGGGATATTCCATCGTACATAAGTTCCACAATGTTTGGAACCATTTTTATATTTCCTGGGATATTTCAGGTGTACCCAGGTTGAGGTTCCTGTAAGCAGTGCAGCCCTCAATTTGGGGGTGGCTCTGTCTTATGGATTTTCAGTTTTCCCAAGGTATATTCCCTAGACTGGAAGTGCCCTTGGCTCTGTAGCTCTGTTGTTTACTTGTTTTAGGGAACACAATGCACTCCTCCAGTGAGGCAGTTGGCAACTTACATCCCGCCCATCAGCATAACAAGGCTCCCTGTTCTCCAGGGCCTGCCTTGCCTTTCTGGTTTTTACACATTTTGTGGATGTCCCTTTTGACCGGTGGGAAGTGATACTTCTTTGTAGTGCAGATTTGCATTGCCCGCTTGCTTGCTTGGCCAAAAAGGGCGTATGCGTTTTCTCCTGAATATATTCAGGAGAAAACGCATACGCCCTTTTTGGCCAAGTGCATCATTGTCGAAGTTGTGCCCCTCTTCCTGTGTTTTACAGGCGATTCCAACGTACCTCTTGAAATCTGTTTCCTGCTATTCTGCCTCGCTTTCAAGTCCGCCTCGTTGCCTTCCCTCAACAGATTTTTGGACGATAGTTGGCCTTGATTACTCTGCCAGTTTGTGAATTGCTGTGCCCCTGAGCTCCATTTTTCAACTCGTTTTTTGTGAGCTGAACGCAAGTCCAAACTTTTGGTTCAGGACCTATACTGGTTCCCGGTGGGTGGCTGAGACTTTGGTTAATTCTTCTTCCTGCCGGGAAATTAGAGTGACATGTGCCCATCCAAATGCCTAACAGCTACTCTCTCATTGGTTCTCCCTCTTCCCTTTCATCCTCTGCCAAATTGGCAACCTGTGCGAACCAGGAGCTTAAAGGGGCTGTCTCTCCAAGTTGGGAGATTGATAGGAAAGCAGTTGGAAAGTCAAACCGGAGCACCAGGAGAGGGGCCCTTCGTTGAGTTTTAGAAACCTTTCGTATTCACAGTGTGTCCATTCTCTAGGTTTCCCGTACACGTTATAGCTTTAGTAATATTCCCTTCAACCTGGAGAGCTGGGACCCATGGAATGGGTGCCATGCATTATTGCTTTAAAGTGTCTGCATTTGCTCACCCAATCTCACCAATCCTCTCAGTCGCAAGTGTCCAGCCTTATGCCACATCCAGCTGTCATTGTAGATAGGGTCATTCCAGGTTGCATCAGAGACCCTGAAGGAATTGTAAAGAATTTCCCTGTTTCTTTGTTTTGTTTTTGAAATTCCTTTTTAGAGTGGGTTTGAGCTGATTCTCGCTGCCATGTTTATGCCAGTCTAGACACACTTGATTCCCTTACAGAGACATATCAATACATAGGTTTTAAGATTCTTACTAGTCAGATCTATTCCTCTGCGGGAAATATGGGGTTTTGGGTCCCTTTCACTGAGGAAGGTGTAGGTCTTGTCTATTCCATAGTTGGTTTTTGGAACGGTACCTGTGCTTATATCAAACTCTGGTTTGATGCATCACCCCCCCTCTCCTTCCCCCTTAAGCAGGCATAGGAGTGTTTTCTAAATGTGAGACTCTGTTCTCTTGCCTAACTCAGTTCATGTGTAGCCATGTTTACAGGATCTTCCTAAGTGATATCTTATGATAAGTTTCTTTTCCTGTGTGACTTCTTTCACTTAGAATCATCATACCTGAATCCACTCATTTTGCTGCTACTGATCTTAGGACATTGATTTCATGGCTGAGGGATATTCCATCGTACATAAGTTCCACAATGTTTGGAACCATTTTTATATTTCCTGGGATATTTCAGGTGTACCCAGGTTGAGGTTCCTGTAAGCAGTGCAGCCCTCAATTTGGGGGTGGCTCTGTCTTATGGATTTTCAGTTTTCCCAAGGTATATTCCCTAGACTGGAAGTGCCCTTGGCTCTGTAGCTCTGTTGTTTACTTGTTTTAGGGAACACAATGCACTCCTCCAGTGAGGCAGTTGGCAACTTACATCCCGCCCATCAGCATAACAAGGCTCCCTGTTCTCCAGGGCCTGCCTTGCCTTTCTGGTTTTTACACATTTTGTGGATGTCCCTTTTGACCGGTGGGAAGTGATACTTCTTCGTAGTGCAGATTTGCATTGCCCGCTTGCTTGCTTGGCCAAAAAGGGCGTATGCGTTTTCTCCTGAATATATTCAGGAGAAAACGCATACGCCCTTTTTGGCCAAGTGCATCATTGTCGAAGTTGTGCCCCTCTTCCTGTGTTTTACAGGCGATTCCAACGTACCTCTTGAAATCTGTTTCCTGCTATTCTGCCTCGCTTTCAAGTCCGCCTCGTTGCCTTCCCTCAACAGATTTTTGGACGATAGTTGGCCTTGATTACTCTGCCAGTTTGTGAATTGCTGTGCCCCTGAGCTCCATTTTTCAACTCGTTTTTTGTGAGCTGAACGCAAGTCCAAACTTTTGGTTCAGGACCTATACTGGTTCCCGGTGGGTGGCTGAGACTTTGGTTAATTCTTCTTCCTGCCGGGAAATTAGAGTGACATGTGCCCATCCAAATGCCTAACAGCTACTCTCTCATTGGTTCTCCCTCTTCCCTTTCATCCTCTGCCAAATTGGCAACCTGTGCGAACCAGGAGCTTAAAGGGGCTGTCTCTCCAAGTTGGGAGATTGATAGGAAAGCAGTTGGAAAGTCAAACCGGAGCACCAGGAGAGGGGCCCTTCGTTGAGTTTTAGAAACCTTTCGTATTCACAGTGTGTCCATTCTCTAGGTTTCCCGTACACGTTATAGCTTTAGTAATATTCCCTTCAACCTGGAGAGCTGGGACCCATGGAATGGGTGCCATGCATTATTGCTTTAAAGTGTCTGCATTTGCTCACCCAATCTCACCAATCCTCTCAGTCGCAAGTGTCCAGCCTTATGCCACATCCAGCTGTCATTGTAGATAGGGTCATTCCAGGTTGCATCAGAGACCCTGAAGGAATTGTAAAGAATTTCCCTGTTTCTTTGTTTTGTTTTTGAAATTCCTTTTTAGAGTGGGTTTGAGCTGATTCTCGCTGCCATGTTTATGCCAGTCTAGACACACTTGATTCCCTTACAGAGACATATCAATACATAGGTTTTAAGATTCTTACTAGTCAGATCTATTCCTCTGCGGGAAATATGGGGTTTTGGGTCCCTTTCACTGAGGAAGGTGTAGGTCTTGTCTATTCCATAGTTGGTTTTTGGAACGGTACCTGTGCTTATATCAAACTCTGGTTTGATGCATCACCCCCCCTCTCCTTCCCCCTTAAGCAGGCATAGGAGTGTTTTCTAAATGTGAGACTCTGTTCTCTTGCCTAACTCAGTTCATGTGTAGCCATGTTTACAGGATCTTCCTAAGTGATATCTTATGATAAGTTTCTTTTCCTGTGTGACTTCTTTCACTTAGAATCATCATACCTGAATCCACTCATTTTGCTGCTACTGATCTTAGGACATTGATTTCATGGCTGAGGGATATTCCATCGTACATAAGTTCCACAATGTTTGGAACCATTTTTATATTTCCTGGGATATTTCAGGTGTACCCAGGTTGAGGTTCCTGTAAGCAGTGCAGCCCTCAATTTGGGGGTGGCTCTGTCTTATGGATTTTCAGTTTTCCCAAGGTATATTCCCTAGACTGGAAGTGCCCTTGGCTCTGTAGCTCTGTTGTTTACTTGTTTTAGGGAACACAATGCACTCCTCCAGTGAGGCAGTTGGCAACTTACATCCCGCCCATCAGCATAACAAGGCTCCCTGTTCTCCAGGGCCTGCCTTGCCTTTCTGGTTTTTACACATTTTGTGGATGTCCCTTTTGACCGGTGGGAAGTGATACTTCTTCGTAGTGCAGATTTGCATTGCCCGCTTGCTTGCTTGGCCAAAAAGGGCGTATGCGTTTTCTCCTGAATATATTCAGGAGAAAACGCATACACCCTTTTTGGCCAAGTGCATCATTGTCGAAGTTGTGCCCCTCTTCCTGTGTTTTACAGGCGATTCCAACGTACCTCTTGAAATCTGTTTCCTGCTATTCTGCCTCGCTTTCAAGTCCGCCTCGTTGCCTTCCCTCAACAGATTTTTGGACGATAGTTGGCCTTGATTACTCTGCCAGTTTGTGAATTGCTGTGCCCCTGAGCTCCATTTTTCAACTCGTTTTTTGTGAGCTGAACGCAAGTCCAAACTTTTGGTTCAGGACCTATACTGGTTCCCGGTGGGTGGCTGAGACTTTGGTTAATTCTTCTTCCTGCCGGGAAATTAGAGTGACATGTGCCCATCCAAATGCCTAACAGCTACTCTCTCATTGGTTCTCCCTCTTCCCTTTCATCCTCTGCCAAATTGGCAACCTGTGCGAACCAGGAGCTTAAAGGGGCTGTCTCTCCAAGTTGGGAGATTGATAGGAAAGCAGTTGGAAAGTCAGACCGGAGCACCACGAGAGGGACTCTACGTTGAGTTTTAGAAACCTTTCGTATTCACAGTGTGTCCATTCTCTAGGTTTCCCGTACATGTTATAGCTGTAGTAATATTCCCTTCAACCTGGAGAGCTGGGACCCATGGAATGGGTGCCATGCATTATTGCTTTAAAGGGTCTGCATTTGCTCACCCAATCTCACCAATCCTCTCAGTCCCAAGTGTCCAGCCTTATGCCACATCCAGCTGTCATTGTAGATAGGGTCATTCCAGGTTGCATCAGAGACCCTGAAGGAATTGTAAAGAATTTCCCTGTTTCTTTGTTTTGTTTTTGAAATTCCTTTTTAGAGTGGGTTTGAGCTGATTCTCGCTGCCATGTTTATGCCAGTCTAGACACACTTGATTCCCTTACGGAGACATATCAATACATAGGTTTTAAGATTCTTACTAGTCAGATCTATTCCTCTGCGGGAAATATGGGGTTTTGAGTCCCTTTCACTGAGGAAGGTGTAGGTCTTGTCTATTCCATAGTTGGTTTTTGGAACGGTACCTGTGCTTATATCAAACTCTGGTTTGATGCATCACCCCCCCTCTCCTTCCCCCTTAAGCAGGCATAGGAGTGTTTTCTAAATGTGAGACTCTGTTCTCTTGCCTAACTCAGTTCATGTGTAGCCATGTTTACAGGATCTTCCTAAGTGATATCTTATGATAAGTTTCTTTTCCTGTGTGACTTCTTTCACTTAGAATCATCGTACCTGAATCCACTCATTTTGCTGCTACTGGTCTTAGGACATTGATTTCATGGCTGAGGGATATTCCATCGTACATAAGTTCCACAATGTTTGGAACCATTTTTATATTTCCTGGGATATTTCAGGTGTACCCAGGTTGAGGTTCCTGTAAGCAGTGCAGCCCTCAATTTGGGGGTGGCTCTGTCTTATGGATTTTCAGTTTTCCCAAGGTATATTCCCTAGACTGGAAGTGTCCTTGGCTCTGTAGCTCTGTTGTTTACTTGTTTTAGGGAACACAATGCACTCCTCCAGTGAGGCAGTTGGCAACTTACATCCCGCCCATCAGCATAACAAGGCTCCCTGTTCTCCAGGGCCTGCCTTGCCTTTCTGGTTTTTACACATTTTGTGGATGTCCCTTTTGACCGGTGGGAAGTGATACTTCTTTGTAGTGCAGATTTGCATTGGCCGCTTGCTTGCTTGGCCAAAAAGGGCGTATGCGTTTTCTCCTGAATATATTCAGGAGAAAACGCATACGCCCTTTTTGGCCAAGTGCATCATTGTCGAAGTTGTGCCCCTCTTCCTGTGCTTTACAGGCGATTCCAACGTACCTCTTGAAATCTGTTTCCTGCTATTCTGCCTCGCTTTCAAGTCCGCCTCGTTGCCTTCCCTCAACAGATTTTTGGACGATAGTTGGCCTTGATTACTCTGCCAGTTTGTGAATTGCTGTGCCCCTGAGCTCCATTTTTCAACTCGTTTTTTGTGAGCTGAACGCAAGTCCAAACTTTTGGTTCAGGACCTATACTGGTTCCCGGTGGCTGGCTGAGACTTTGGTTAATTCTTCTTCCTGCCGGGAAATTAGAGTGACATGTGCCCATCCAAATGCCTAACAGCTACTCTCTCATTGGTTCTCCCCCTTCCCTTTCATCCTCTGCGAAATTGGCAACCTGTGCGAACCAGGAGCTTAAAGGGGCTGTCTCTCCAGGTTGGGAGATTGATAAGAAAGCAGTTGGAAAGTCAGACCGGAGCACCACGAGAGGGACTCTTCGTTGAGTTTTAGAAACCTTTCGTATTCACAGTGTGTCCATTCTCTAGGTTTCCCGTACATGTTATAGCTGTAGTAATATTCCCTTCAACCTGGAGAGCTGGAACCCATGGAATGGGTGCCATGCATTATTGCTTTAAAGGGTCTGCATTTGCTCACCCAATCTCACCAATCCTCTCAGTCCCAAGTGTCCAGCCTTATGCCACATCCAGCTGTCATTGTAGATAGGGTCATTCCAGGTTGCATCAGAGACCCTGAAGGAATTGTAAAGAATTTCCCTGTTTCTTTGTTTTGTTTTTGAAATTCCTTTTTAGAGTGGGTTTGAGCTGATTCTCGCTGCCATGTTTATGCCAGTCTAGACACACTTGATTCCCTTACGGAGACATATCAATACATAGGTTTTAAGATTCTTACTAGTCAGATCTATTCCTCTGCGGGAAATATGGGGTTTTGAGTCCCTTTCACTGAGGAAGGTGTAGGTCTTGTCTATTCCATAGTTGGTTTTTGGAACGGTACCTGTGCTTATATCAAACTCTGGTTTGATGCATCACCCCCCCTCTCCTTCCCCCTTAAGCAGGCATAGGAGTGTTTTCTAAATGTGAGACTCTGTTCTCTTGCCTAACTCAGTTCATGTGTAGCCATGTTTACAGGATCTTCCTAAGTGATATCTTATGATAAGTTTCTTTTCCTGTGTGACTTCTTTCACTTAGAATCATCGTACCAGAATCCACTCATTTTGCTGCTACTGGTCTTAGGACATTGATTTCATGGCTGAGGGATATTCCATCGAACGTAAGTTCCACAATGTTTGGAACCATTTTTATATTTCCTGGGATATTTCAGGTGTACCCAGGTTGAGGTTCCTGTAAGCAGTGCAGCCCTCAATTTGGGGGTGGCTCTGTCTTATGGATTTTCAGTTTTCCCAAGGTATATTCCCTAGACTGGACGTGCCCTTGGCTCTGTAGCTCTGTTGTTTACTTGTTTTAGGGAACACAATGCACTCCTCCAGTGAGGCAGTTGGCAACTTACATCCCGCCCATCAGCATAACAAGGCTCCCTGTTCTCCAGGGCCTGTCTTGCCTTTCTGGTTTTTACACATTTTGTGGATGTCCCTTTTGACCGGTGGGAAGTGATACTTCTTTGTAGTGCAGATTTGCATTGCCCGCTTGCTTGCTTGGCCAAAAAGGGCGTATGCGTTTTCTCCTGAATATATTCAGGAGAAAACGCATATGCCCTTTTTGGCCAAGTGCATCATTGTCGAAGTTGTGCCCCTCTTCCTGTGCTTTACAGGCGATTCCAACGTACCTCTTGAAATCTGTTTCCTGCTATTCTGCCTCGCTTTCAAGTCCGCCTCGTTGCCTTCCCTCAACAGATTTTTGGACGATAGTTGGCCTTGATTACTCTGCCAGTTTGTGAATTGCTGTGCCCCTGAGCTCCATTTTTCAACTCGTATTTTGTGAGCTGAACGCAAGTCCAAACTTTTGGTTCAGGACCTATACTGGTTCCCGGTGGGTGGCTGAGACTTTGGTTAATTCTTCTTCCTGCCGGGAAATTAGAGTGACATGTGCCCATCCAAATGCCTAACAGCTACTCTCTCATTGGTTCTCCCCCTTCCCTTTCATCCTCTGCCAAATTGGCAACCTGTGCGAACCAGGAGCTTAAAGGGGCTGTCTCTCCAAGTTGGGAGATTGATAGGAAAGCAGTTGGAAAGTCAGACCGGAGCACCAGGAGAGGGACTCTTCGTTGAGTTTTAGAAACCTTTCGTATTCACAGTGTGTCCATTCTCTAGGTTTCCCGTACATGTTATAGCTGTAGTAATATTCCCTTCAACCTGGAGAGCTGGGACCCATGGAATGGGTGCCATGCATTATTGCTTTAAAGGGTCTGCATTTGCTCACCCAATCTCACCAATCCTCTCAGTCCCAAGTGTCCAGCCTTATGCCACATCCAGCTGTCATTGTAGATAGGGTCATTCCAGGTTGCATCAGAGACCCTGAAGGAATTGTAAAGAATTTCCCTGTTTCTTTGTTTTGTTTTTGAAATTCCTTTTTAGAGTGGGTTTGAGCTGATTCTCGCTGCCATGTTTATGCCAGTCTAGACACACTTGATTCCCTTACGGAGACATATCAATACATAGGTTTTAAGATTCTTACTAGTCAGATCTATTCCTCTGCGGGAAATATGGGGTTTTGAGTCCCTTTCACTGAGGAAGGTGTAGGTCTTGTCTATTCCATAGTTGGTTTTTGGAACGGTACCTGTGCTTATATCAAACTCTGGTTTGATGCATCACCCCCCCTCTCCTTCCCCCTTAAGCAGGCATAGGAGTGTTTTCTAAATGTGAGACTCTGTTCTCTTGCCTAACTCAGTTCATGTGTAGCCATGTTTACAGGATCTTCCTAAGTGATATCTTATGATAAGTTTCTTTTCCTGTGTGACTTCTTTCACTTAGAATCATCGTACCTGAATCCACTCATTTTGCTGCTACTGGTCTTAGGACATTGATTTCATGGCTGAGGGATATTCCATCGTACGTAAGTTCCACAATGTTTGGAACCATTTTTATATTTCCTGGGATATTTCAGGTGTACCCAGGTTGAGGTTCCTGTAAGCAGTGCAGCCCTCAATTTGGGGGTGGCTCTGTCTTATGGATTTTCAGTTTTCCCAAGGTATATTCCCTAGACTGGAAGTGCCCTTGGCTCTGTAGCTCTGTTGTTTACTTGTTTTAGGGAACACAATGCACTCCTCCAGTGAGGCAGTTGGCAACTTACATCCCGCCCATCAGCATAACAAGGCTCCCTGTTCTCCAGGGCCTGTCTTGCCTTTCTGGTTTTTACACATTTTGTGGATGTCCCTTTTGACCGGTGGGAAGTGATACTTCTTTGTAGTGCAGATTTGCATTGCCCGCTTGCTTGCTTGGCCAAAAAGGGCGTATGCGTTTTCTCCTGAATATATTCAGGAGAAAACGCATACGCCCTTTTTGGCCAAGTGCATCATTGTCGAAGTTGTGCCCCTCTTCCTGTGCTTTACAGGCGATTCCAACGTACCTCTTGAAATCTGTTTCCTGCTATTCTGCCTCGCTTTCAAGTCCGCCTCGTTGCCTTCCCTCAACAGATTTTTGGACGATAGTTGGCCTTGATTACTCTGCCAGTTTGTGAATTGCTGTGCCCCTGAGCTCCATTTTTCAACTCGTTTTTTGTGAGCTGAACGCAAGTCCAAACTTTTGGTTCAGGACCTCTACTGGTTCCCGGGGGCTGGCTGAGACTTTGGTTAATTCTTCTTCCTGCCGGGAAATTAGAGTGACATGTGCCCATCCAAATGCCTAACAGCTACTCTCTCATTGGTTCTCCCCCTTCCCTTTCATCCTCTGCGAAATTGGCAACCTGTGCGAACCAGGAGCTTAAAGGGGCTGTCTCTCCAAGTTGGGAGATTGATAGGAAAGCAGTTGGAAAGTCAGACCGGAGCACCAGGAGAGGGACTCTTCGTTGAGTTTTAGAAACCTTTCGTATTCACAGTGTGTCCATTCTCTAGGTTTCCCGTACATGTTATAGCTGTAGTAATATTCCCTTCAACCTGGAGAGCTGGGACCCATGGAATGGGTGCCATGCATTATTGCTTTAAAGGGTCTGCATTTGCTCACCCAATCTCACCAATCCTCTCAGTCCCAAGTGTCCAGTCTTATGCCACATCCAGCTGTCATTGTAGATAGGGTCATTCCAGGTTGCATCAGAGACCCTGAAGGAATTGTAAAGAAATTCTCTGTTTCTTTGTTTTGTTTTTGAAATTCCTTTTTAGAGTGGGTTTGAGCTGATTCTCGCTGCCATGTTTATGCCAGTCTAGACACACTTGATTCCCTTACAGAGACATATCAATACATAGGTTTTAAGATTCTTACTAGTCAGATCTATTCCTCTGCGGGAAATATGGGGTTTTGAGTCCCTTTCACTGAGGAAGGTGTAGGTCTTGTCTATTGCATAGTTGGTTTTTGGAACGGTACCTGTGCTTATATCAAACTCTGGTTTGATGCATCACCCCCCCTCTCCTTCCCCCTTAAGCAGGCATAGGAGTGTTTTCTAAATGTGAGACTCTGTTCACTTGCCTAACTCAGTTCATGTGTAGCCATGTTTACAGGATCTTCCTAAGTGATATCTTATGATAAGTTTCTTTTCCTGTGTGACTTCTTTCACTTAGAATCATCGTACCTGAATCCACTCATTTTGCTGCTACTGGTCTTAGGACATTGATTTCATGGCTGAGGGATATTCCATCGTACGTAAGTTCCACAATGTTTGGAACCATTTTTATATTTCCTGGGATATTTCAGGTGTACCCAGGTTGAGGTTCCTGTAAGCAGTGCAGCCCTCAATTTGGGGGTGGCTCTGTCTTATGGATTTTCAGTTTTCCCAAGGTATATTCCCTAGACTGGAAGTGCCCTTGGCTCTGTAGCTCTGTTGTTTACTTGTTTTAGGGAACACAATGCACTCCTCCAGTGAGGCAGTTGGCAACTTACATCCCGCCCATCAGCATAACAAGGCTCCCTGTTCTCCAGGGCCTGTCTTGCCTTTCTGGTTTTTACACATTTTGTGGATGTCCCTTTTGACCGGTGGGAAGTGATACTTCTTTGTAGTGCAGATTTGCATTGCCCGCTTGCTTGCTTGGCCAAAAAGGGCGTATGCGTATTCTCCTGAATATATTCAGGAGAAAACGCATACGCCCTTTATGGCCAAGTGCATCATTGTCGAAGTTGTGCCCCTCTTCCTGTGCTTTACAGGCGATTCCAACGTACCTCTTGAAATCTGTTTCCTGCTATTCTGCCTCGCTTTCAAGTCCGCCTCGTTGCCTTCCCTCAACAGATTTTTGGACGATAGTTGGCCTTGATTACTCTGCCAGTTTGTGAATTGCTGTGCCCCTGAGCTCCATTTTTCAACTCGTTTTTTGTGAGCTGAACGCAAGTCCAAACTTTTGGTTCAGGACCTATACTGGTTCCCGGTGGGTGGCTGAGACTTTGGTTAATTCTTCTTCCTGCCGGGAAATTAGAGTGACATGTGCCCATCCAAATGCCTAACAGCTACTCTCTCATTGGTTCTCCCTCTTCCCTTTCATCCTCTGCGAAATTGGCAACCTGTGCCAACCAGGAGCTTAAAGGGGCTGTCTCTCCAAGTTGGGAGATTGATAGGAAAGCAGTTGGAAAGTCAGACCGGAGCACCACGAGAGGGACTCTTCGTTGAGTTTTAGAAACCTTTCGTATTCACAGTGTGTCCATTCTCTAGGTTTCCCGTACATGTTATAGCTGTAGTAATATTCCCTTCAACCTGTAGAGCTGGGACCCATGGAATGGGTGCCATGCATTATTGCTTTAAAGGGTCTGCATTTGCTCACCCAATCTCACCAATCCTCTCAGTCCCAAGTGTCCAGCCTTATGCCACATCCAGCTGTCATTGTAGATAGGGTCATTCCAGGTTGCATCAGAGACCCTGAAGGAATTGTAAAGAATTTCCCTGTTTCTTTGTTTTGTTTTTGAAATTCCTTTTTAGAGTGGGTTTGAGCTGATTCTCGCTGCCATGTTTATGCCAGTCTAGACACACTTGATTCCCTTACGGAGACATATCAATACATAGGTTTTAAGATTCTTACTAGTCAGATCTATTCCTCTGCGGGAAATATGGGGTTTTGAGTCCCTTTCACTGAGGAAGGTGTAGGTCTTGTCTATTCCATAGTTGGTTTTTGGAACGGTACCTGTGCTTATATCAAACTCTGGTTTGATGCATCACCCCCCCTCTCCTTCCCCCTTAAGCAGGCATAGGAGTGTTTTCTAAATGTGAGACTCTGTTCTCTTGCCTAACTCAGTTCATGTGTAGCCATGTTTACAGGATCTTCCTAAGTGATATCTTATGATAAGTTTCTTTTCCTGTGTGACTTCTTTCACTTAGAATCATCGTACCTGAATCCACTCATGTTGCTGCTACTGGTCTTATGACATTGATTTCATGGCTGAGGGATATTCCATCGTACGTAAGTTCCACAATGTTTGGAACCATTTTTATATTTCCTGGGATATTTCAGGTGTACCCAGGTTGAGGTTCCTGTAAGCAGTGCAGCCCTCAATTTGGGGGTGGCTCTGTCTTATGGATTTTCAGTTTTCCCAAGGTATATTCCCTAGACTGGAAGTGCCCTTGGCTCTGTAGCTCTGTTGTTTACTTGTTTTAGGGAACACAATGCACTCCTCCAGTGAGGCAGTTGGCAACTTACATCCCGCCCATCAGCATAACAAGGCTCCCTGTTCTCCAGGGCCTGTCTTGCCTTTCTGGTTTTTACACATTTTGTGGATGTCCCTTTTGACCGGTGGGAAGTGATACTTCTTTGTAGTGCAGATTTGCATTGCCCGCTTGCTTGCTTGGCCAAAAAGAGCATATGAGTTTTCTCCTGAATATATTCAGGAGAAAACGCATACGCCCTTTTTGGCCAAGTGCATCATTGTCGAAGTTGTGCCCCTCTTCCTGTGCTTTACAGGCGATTCCAACGTACCTCTTGAAATCTGTTTCCTGCTATTCTGCCTCGCTTTCAAGTCCGCCTCGTTGCCTTCCCTCAACAGATTTTTGGACGATAGTTGGCCTTGATTACTCTGCCAGTTTGTGAATTGCTGTGCCCCTGAGCTCCATTTTTCAACTCGTTTTTTGTGAGCTGAACGCAAGTCCAAACTTTTGGTTCAGGACCTATACTGGTTCCCGGTGGGTGGCTGAGACTTTGGTTAATTCTTCTTCCTGCCAGGAAATTAGAGTGACATGTGCCCAACGAAATGCCTAACAGCTACTCTCTCATTGGTTCTCCCTCTTCCCTTTCATCCTCTGCCAAATTGGCAACCTGTGTGAACCAGGAGCTTAAAGGGGCTGTCTCTCCAAGTTGGGAGATTGATAGGAAAGCAGTTGGAAAGTCAAACCGGAGCACCAGGAGAGGGACTCTTCGTTGAGTTTTAGAAACCTTTCGTATTCACAGTGTGTCCATTCTCTAGGTTTCCCGTACATGTTATAGCTTTAGTAATATTCCCTTCAACCTGGAGAGCTGGGACCCATGGAATGGGTGCCATGCATTATTGCTTTAAAGGGTCTGCATTTGCTCACCCAATCTCACCAATCCTCTCAGTCCCAAGTGTCCAGCCTTATGCCACATCCAGCTGTCATTGTAGATAGGGTCATTCCAGGTTGCATCAGAGACCCTGAAGGAATTGTAAAGAAATTCCCTGTTTCTTTGTTTTGTTTTTGAAATTCCTTTTTAGAGTGGGTTTGAGCTGATTCTCGCTGCCATGTTTATGCCAGTCTAGACACACTTGATTCCCTTACAGAGACATATCAATACATAGGTTTTAAGATTCTTACTAGTCAGATCTATTCCTCTGCGGGAAATATGGGGTTTTGAGTCCCTTTCACTGAGGAAGGTGTAGGTCTTTTCTATTCCATAGTTGGTTTTTGGAACGGTACCTGTGCTTATATCAAACTCTGGTTTGATGCATCACCCCCCCTCTCCTTCCCCCTTAAGCAGGCATAGGAGTGTTTTCTAAATGTGAGACTCTGTTCTCTTGCCTAACTCAGTTCATGTGTAGCCATGTTTACAGGATCTTCCTAAGTGATATCTTATGATAAGTTTCTTTTCCTGTGTGACTTCTTTCACTTAGAATCATCGTACCTGAATCCACTCATTTTGCTGCTACTGGTCTTAGGACATTGATTTCATGGCTGAGGGATATTCCATCGTACGTAAGTTCCACAATATTTGGAACCATTTTTATATTTCCTGGGATATTTCAGGTGTACCCAGGTTGAGGTTCCTGTAAGCAGTGCAGCCCTCAATTTGGGGGTGGCTCTGTCTTATGGATTTTCAGTTTTCCCAAGGTATATTCCCTAGACTGGAAGTGCCCTTGGCTCTGTAGCTCTGTTGTTTACTTGTTTTAGGGAACACAATGCACTCCTCCAGTGAGGCAGTTGGCAACTTACATCCCGCCCATCAGCATAACAAGGCTCCCTGTTCTCCAGGGCCTGCCTTGCCTTTCTGGTTTTTACACATTTTGTGGATGTCCCTTTTGACCGGTGGGAAGTGATACTTCTTTGTAGTGCAGATTTGCATTGCCCGCTTGCTTGCTTGGCCAAAAAGGGCGTATGCGTTTTCTCCTGAATATATTCAGGAGAAAACGCATACGCCCTTTTTGGCCAAGTGCATCATTGTCGAAGTTGTGCCCCTCTTCCTGTGCTTTACAGGCGATTCCAACGTACCTCTTGAAATCTGTTTCCTGCTATTCTGCCTCGCTTTCAAGTGCGCCTCGTTGCCTTCCCTCAACAGATTTTTGGACGATAGTTGGCCTTGATTACTCTGCCAGTTTGTGAATTGCTGTGCCCCTGAGCTCCATTTTTCAACTCGTTTTTTGTGAGCTGAACGCAAGTCCAAACTTTTGGTTCAGGACCTATACTGGTTCCCGGTGGGTGGCTGAGACTTTGGTTAATTCTTCTTCCTGCCAGGAAATTAGAGTGACATGTGCCCAACCAAATGCCTAACAGCTACTCTCTCATTGGTTCTCCCTCTTCCCTTTCATCCTCTGCCAAATTGGCAACCTGTGCGAACCAGGAGCTTAAAGGGGCTGTCTCTCCAAGTTGGGAGATTGATAGGAAAGCAGTTGGAAAGTCAAACCGGAGCACCAGGAGAGGGACTCTTCGTTGAGTTTTAGAAACCTTTCGTATTCACAGTGTGTCCATTCTCTAGGTTTCCCGTACATGTTATAGCTGTAGTAATATTCCCTTCAACCTGGAGAGCTGGGACCCATGGAATGGGTGCCATGCATTATTGCTTTAAAGGGTCTGCATTTGCTCACCCAATCTCACCAATCCTCTCAGTCCCAAGTGTCCAGCCTTATGCCACATCCAGCTGTCATTGTAGATAGGGTCATTCCAGGTTGCATCAGAGACCCTGAAGGAATTGTAAAGAATTTCCCTGTTTCTTTGTTTTGTTTTTGAAATTCCTTTTTAGAGTGGGTTTGAGCTGATTCTCGCTGCCATGTTTATGCCAGTCTAGACACACTTGATTCCCTTACGGAGACATATCAATACATAGGTTTTAAGATTCTTACTAGTCAGATCTATTCCTCTGCGGGAAATATGGGGTTTTGAGTCCCTTTCACTGAGGAAGGTGTAGGTCTTGTCTATTCCATAGTTGGTTTTTGGAACGGTACCTGTGCTTATATCAAACTCTGGTTTGATGCATCACCCCCCCTCTCCTTCCCCCTTAAGCAGGCATAGGAGTGTTTTCTAAATGTGAGACTCTGTTCTCTTGCCTAACTCAGTTCATGTGTAGCCATGTTTACAGGATCTTCCTAAGTGATATCTTATGATAAGTTTCTTTTCCTGTGTGACTTCTTTCACTTAGAATCATCGTACCTGAATCCACTCATTTTGCTGCTACTGGTCTTAGGACATTGATTTCATGGCTGAGGGATATTCCATCGTACGTAAGTTCCACAATGTTTGGAAACATTTTTATATTTCCTGGGATATTTCAGGTGTACCCAGGTTGAGGTTCCTGTAAGCAGTGCAGCCCTCAATTTGGGGCTGGCTCTGTCTTACGGATTTTCAGTTTTCCCAAGGTATATTCCCTAGACTGGACGTGCCCTTGGCTCTGTAGCTCTGTTGTTTACTTGTTTTAGGGAACACAATGCACTCCTCCAGTGAGGCAGTTGGCAACTTACATCCCGCCCATCAGCATAACAAGGCTCCCTGTTCTCCAGGGCCTGTCTTGCCTTTCTGGTTTTTACACATTTTGTGGATGTCCCTTTTGACCGGTGGGAAGTGATACTTCTTTGTAGTGCAGATTTGCATTGCCCGCTTGCTTGCTTGGCCAAAAAGGGCGTATGCGTTTTCTCCTGAATATATTCAGGAGAAAACGCATACGCCCTTTTTGGCCAAGTGCATCATTGTCGAAGTTGTGCCCCTCTTCCTGTGCTTTACAGGCGATTCCAACGTACCTCTTGAAATCTGTTTCCTGCTATTCTGCCTCGCTTTCAAGTGCGCCTCGTGGCCTTCCCTCAACAGATTTTTGGACGATAGTTGGCCTTGATTACTCTGCCAGTTTGTGAATTGCTGTGCCCCTGAGCTCCATTTTTCAACTCGTTTTTTGTGAGCTGAACGCAAGTCCAAACTTTTGGTTCAGGACCTATACTGGTTCCGGGTGGGTGGCTGAGACTTTGGTTAATTCTTCTTCCTGGCAGGAAATTAGAGTGACATGTGCCCAACCAAATGCCTAACAGCTACTCTCTCATTGGTTCTCCCTCTTCCCTTTCATCCTCTGCCAAATTGGCAACCTGTGCGAACCAGGAGCTTAAAGGGGCTGTCTCTCCAAGTTGGGAGATTGATAGGAAAGCAGTTGGAAAGTCAAACCGGAGCACCAGGAGAGGGACTCTTCGTTGAGTTTTAGAAACCTTTCGTATTCACAGTGTGTCCATTCTCTAGGTTTCCCGTACATGTTATAGCTGTAGTAATATTCCCTTCAACCTGGAGAGCTGGGACCCATGGAATGGGTGCCATGCATTATTGCTTTAAAGGGTCTGCATTTGCTCACCCAATCTCACCAATCCTCTCAGTCGCAAGTGTCCAGCCTTATGCCACATCCAGCTGTCATTGTAGATAGGGTCATTCCAGGTTGCATCAGAGACCCTGAAGGAATTGTAAAGAATTTCCCTGTTTCTTTGTTTTGTTTTTGAAATTCCTTTTTAGAGTGGGTTTGAGCTGATTCTCGCTGCCATGTTTATGCCAGTCTAGACACACTTGATTCCCTTACGGAGACATATCAATACATAGGTTTTAAGATTCTTACTAGTCAGATCTATTCCTCTGCGGGAAATATGGGGTTTTGAGTCCCTTTCACTGAGGAAGGTGTAGGTCTTGTCTATTCCATAGTTGGTTTTTGGAACGGTACCTGTGCTTATATCAAACTCTGGTTTGATGCATCACCCCCCCTCTCCTTCCCCCTTAAGCAGGCATAGGAGTGTTTTCTAAATGTGAGACTCTGTTCTCTTGCCTAACTCAGTTCATGTGTAGCCATGTTTACAGGATCTTCCTAAGTGATATCTTATGATAAGTTTCTTTTCCTGTGTGACTTCTTTCACTTAGAATCATCGTACCTGAATCCACTCATTTTGCTGCTACTGGTCTTATGACATTGATTTCATGGCTGAGGGATATTCCATCGAACGTAAGTTCCACAATGTTTGGAACCATTTTTATATTTCCTGGGATATTTCAGGTGTACCCAGGTTGAGGTTCCTGTAAGCAGTGCAGCCCTCAATTTGGGGCTGGCTCTGTCTTATGGATTTTCAGTTTTCCCAAGGTATATTCCCTAGACTGGAAGTGCCCTTGGCTCTGTAGCTCTGTTGTTTACTTGTTTTAGGGAACACAATGCACTCCTCCAGTGAGGCAATTGGCAACTTACATCCCGCCCATCAGCATAACAAGGCTCCCTGTTCTCCAGGGCCTGTCTTGCCTTTCTGGTTTTTACACATATTGTGGATGTCCCTTTTGACCGGTGGGAAGTGATACTTCTTTGTAGTGCAGATTTGCATTGCCCGCTTGCTTGCTTGGCCAAAAAGAGCGTATGCGTTTTCTCCTGAATATATTCAGGAGAAAACGCATACGCCCTGTTTGGCCAAGTGCATCATTGTCGAAGTTGTGCCCCTCTTCCTGTGCTTTACAGGCGATTCCAACGTACCTCTTGAAATCTGTTTCCTGCTATTCTGCCTCGCTTTCAAGTCCGCCTCGTTGCCTTCCCTCAACAGATTTTTGGACGATAGTTGGCCTTGATTACTCTGCCAGTTTGTGAATTGCTGTGCCCCTGAGCTCCATTTTTCAACTCGTTTTTTGTGAGCTGAACGCAAGTCCAAACTTTTGGTTCAGGACCTATACTGGTTCCCGGTGGGTGGCTGAGACTTTGGTTAATTCTCCTTCCTGCCGGGAAATTAGAGTGACATGTGCCCAACCAAATGCCTAACAGCTACTCTCTCATTGGTTCTCCCTCTTCCCTTTCATCCTCTGCCAAATTGGCAACCTGTGCGAACCAGGAGCTTAAAGGGGCTGTCTCTCCAAGTTGGGAGATTGATAGGAAAGCAGTTGGAAAGTCAAACCGGAGCACCAGGAGAGGGACTCTTCGTTGAGTTTTAGAAACCTTTCGTATTCACAGTGTGTCCATTCTCTAGGTTTCCCGTACATGTTATAGCTGTAGTAATATTCCCTTCAACCTGGAGAGCTGGGACCCATGGAATGGGTGCCATGCATTATTGCTTTAAAGGGTCTGCATTTGCTCACCCAATCTCACCAATCCTCTCAGTCCCAAGTGTCCAGCCTTATGCCACATCCAGCTGTCATTGTAGATAGGGTCATTCCAGGTTGCATCAGAGACCCTGAAGGAATTGTAAAGAATTTCCCTGTTTCTTTGTTTTGGTTTTGAAATTCCTTTTTAGAGTGGGTTTGAGCTGATTCTCGCTGCCATGTTTATGCCAGTCTAGACACACTTGATTCCCTTACGGAGACATATCAATACATAGGTTTTAAGATTCTTACTAGTCAGATCTATTCCTCTGCGGGAAATATGGGATTTTGAGTCCCTTTCACTGAGGAAGGTGTAGGTCTTGTCTATTCCATAGTTGGTTTTTGGAACGGTACCTGTGCTTATATCAAACTCTGGTTTGATGCATCACCCCCCCTCTCCTTCCCCCTTAAGCAGGCATAGGAGTGTTTTCTAAATGTGAGACTCTGTTCTCTTGCCTAACTCAGTTCATGTGTAGCCATGTTTACAGGATCTTCCTAAGTGATATCTTATGATAAGTTTCTTTTCCTGTGTGACTTCTTTCACTTAGAATCATCGTACCTGAATCCACTCATTTTGCTGCTACTGGTCTTATGACATTGATTTCATGGCTGAGGGATATTCCATCGTACGTAAGTTCCACAATGTTTGGAACCATTTTTATATTTCCTGGGATATTTCAGGTGTACCCAGGTTGAGGTTCCTGTAAGCAGTGCAGCCCTCAATTTGGGGCTGGCTCTGTCTTATGGATTTTCAGTTTTCCCAAGGTATATTCCCTAGACTGGAAGTGCCCTTGGCTCTGTAGCTCTGTTGTTTACTTGTTTTAGGGAACACAATGCACTCCTCCAGTGAGGCAGTTGGCAACTTACATCCCGCCCATCAGCATAACAAGGCTCCCTGTTCTCCAGGGCCTGTCTTGCCTTTCTGGTTTTTACTCATTTTGTGGATGTCCCTTTTGACCGGTGGGAAGTGATACTTCTTTGTAGTGCAGATTTGCATTGCCCGCTTGCTTGCTTGGCCAAAAAGAGCGTATGCGTTTTCTCCTGAATATATTCAGGAGAAAACGCATACGCCCTTTTTGGCCAAGTGCATCATTGTCGAAGTTGTGCCCCTCTTCCTGTGCTTTACAGGCGATTCCAACGTACCTCTTGAAATCTGTTTCCTGCTATTCTGCCTCGCTTTCAAGTCCGCCTCGTTGCCTTCCCTCAACAGATTTTTGGACGATAGTTGGCCTTGATTACTCTGCCAGTTTGTGAATTGCTGTGCCCCTGAGCTCCGTTTTTCAACTCGTTTTTTGTGAGCTGAACGCAAGTCCAAACTTTTGGTTCAGGACCTATACTGGTTCCCGGTGGGTGGCTGAGACTTTGGTTAATTCTTCTTCCTGCCAGGAAATTAGAGTGACATGTGCCCAACCAAATGCCTAACAGCTACTCTCTCATTGGTTCTCCCTCTTCCCTTTCATCCTCTGCCAAATTGGCAACCTGTGCGAACCAGGAGCTTAAAGGGGCTGTCTCTCCAAGTTGGGAGATTGATAGGAAAGCAGTTGGAAAGTCAAACCGGAGCACCAGGAGAGGGACTCTTCGTTGAGTTTTAGAAACCTTTCGTATTCACAGTGTGTCCATTCTCTAGGTTTCCCGTACATGTTATAGCTGTAGTAATATTCCCTTCAACCTGGAGAGCTGGGACCCATGGAATGGGTGCCATGCATTATTGCTTTAAAGGGTCTGCATTTGCTCACCCAATCTCACCAATCCTCTCAGTCGCAAGTGTCCAGCCTTATGCCACATCCAGCTGTCATTGTAGATAGGGTCATTCCAGGTTGCATCAGAGACCCTGAAGGAATTGTAAAGAATTTCCCTGTTTCTTTGTTTTGTTTTTGAAATTCCTTTTTAGAGTGGGTTTGAGCTGATTCTCGCTGCCATGTTTATGCCAGTCTAGACACACTTGATTCCCTTACGGAGACATATCAATACATAGGTTTTAAGATTCTTACTAGTCAGATCTATTCCTCTGCGGGAAATATGGGGTTTTGAGTCCCTTTCACTGAGGAAGGTGTAGGTCTTGTCTATTCCATAGTTGGTTTTTGGAACGGTACCTGTGCTTATATCAAACTCTGGTTTGATGCATCACCCCCCCTCTCCTTCCCCCTTAAGCAGGCATAGGAGTGTTTTCTAAATGTGAGACTCTGTTCTCTTGCCTAACTCAGTTCATGTGTAGCCATGTTTACAGGATCTTCCTAAGTGATATCTTATGATAAGTTTCTTTTCCTGTGTGACTTCTTTCACTTAGAATCATCGTACCTGAATCCACTCATTTTGCTGCTACTGGTCTTAGGACATTGATTTCATGGCTGAGGGATATTCCATCGAATGTAAGTTCCACAATGTTTGGAACCATTTTTATATTTCCTGGGATATTTCAGGTGTACCCAGGTTGAGGTTCCTGTAAGCAGTGCAGCCCTCAATTTGGGGCTGGCTCTGTCTTATGGATTTTCAGTTTTCCCAAGGTATATTCCCTAGACTGGAAGTGCCCTTGGCTCTGTAGCTCTGTTGTTTACTTGTTTTAGGGAACACAATGCACTCCTCCAGTGAGGCAGTTGGCAACTTACATCCCGCCCATCAGCATAACAAGGCTCCCTGTTCTCCAGGGCCTGCCTTGCCTTTCTGGTTTTTACACATTTTGTGGATGTCCCTTTTGACCGGTGGGAAGTGATACTTCTTTGTAGTGCAGATTTGCATTGCCCGCTTGCTTGCTTGGCCAAAAAGGGCGTATGCGTTTTCTCCTGAATATATTCAGGAGAAAACGCATACGCCCTTTTTGGCCAAGTGCATCATTGTCGAAGTTGTGCCCCTCTTCCTGTGCTTTACAGGCGATTCCAACGTACCTCTTGAAATCTGTTTCCTGCTATTCTGCCTCGCTTTCAAGTCTGCCTCGTTGCCTTCCCTCAACAGATTTTTGGACGATAGTTGGCCTTGATTACTCTGCCAGTTTGTGAATTGCTGTGCCCCTGAGCTCCATTTTTCAACTCGTTTTTTGTGAGCTGAACGCAAGTCCAAACTTTTGGTTCAGGACCTATACTGGTTCCCGGTGGGTGGCTGAGACTTTGGTTAATTCTTCTTCCTGCCAGGAAATTAGAGTGACATGTGCCCAACCAAATGCCTAACAGCTACTCTCTCATTGGTTCTCCCTCTTCCCTTTCATCCTCTGCCAAATTGGCAACCTGTGCGAACCAGGAGCTTAAAGGGGCTGTCTCTCCAAGTTGGGAGATTGATAGGAAAGCAGTTGGAAAGTCAAACCGGAGAACCAGGAGAGGGACTCTTCGTTGAGTTTTAGAAACCTTTCGTATTCACAGTGTGTCCATTCTCTAGGTTTCCCGTACATGTTATAGCTGTAGTAATATTCCCTTCAACCTGGAGAGCTGGGACCCATGGAATGGGTGCCATGCATTATTGCTTTAAAGGGTCTGCATTTGCTCACCCAATCTCACCAATCCTCTCAGTCCCAAGTGTCCAGCCTTATGCCACATCCAGCTGTCATTGTAGATAGGGTCATTCCAGGTTGCATCAGAGACCCTGAAGGAATTGTAAAGAATTTCCCTGTTTCTTTGTTTTGTTTTTGAAATTCCTTTTTAGAGTGGGTTTGAGCTGATTCTCGCTGCCATGTTTATGCCAGTCTAGACACACTTGATTCCCTTACGGAGACATATCAATACATAGGTTTTAAGATTCTTACTAGTCAGATCTATTCCTCTGCGGGAAATATGGGGTTTTGAGTCCCTTTCACTGAGGAAGGTGTAGGTCTTGTCTATTCCATAGTTGGTTTTTGGAACGGTACCTGTGCTTATATCAAACTCTGGTTTGATGCATCACCCCCCCTCTCCTTCCCCCTTAAGCAGGCATAGGAGTGTTTTCTAAATGTGAGACTCTGTTCTCTTGCCTAAATCAGTTCATGTGTAGCCATGTTTACAGGATCTTCCTAAGTGATATCTTATGATAAGTTTCTTTTCCTGTGTGACTTCTTTCACTTAGAATCATCGTACCTGAATCCACTCATTTTGCTGCTACTGGTCTTAGGACATTGATTTCATGGCTGAGGGATATTCCATCGTACATAAGTTCCACAATGTTTGGAACCATTTTTATATTTCCTGGGATATTTCAGGTGTACCCAGGTTGAGGTTCCTGTAAGCAGTGCAGCCCTCAATTTGGGGCTGGCTCTGTCTTATGGATTTTCAGTTTTCCCAAGGTATATTCCCTAGACTGGAAGTGCCCTTGGCTCTGTAGCTCTGTTGTTTACTTGTTTTAGGGAACACAATGCACTCCTCCAGTGAGGCAGTTGGCAACTTACATCCCGCCCATCAGCATAACAAGGCTCCCTGTTCTCCAGGGCCTGCCTTTCCTTTCTGGTTTTTACACATTTTGTGGATGTCCCTTTTGACCGGTGGGAAGTGATACTTCTTTGTAGTGCAGATTTGCATTGCCCGCTTGCTTGCTTGGCCAAAAAGGGCGTATGCGTTTTCTCCTGAATATATTCAGGAGAAAACGCATACGCCCTTTTTGGCCAAGTGCATCATTGTCGAAGTTGTGCCCCTCTTCCTGTGCTTTACAGGCGATTCCAACGTACCTCTTGAAATCTGTTTCCTGCTATTCTGCCTCGCTTTCAAGTCCGCCTCGTTGCCTTCCCTCAACAGGTTTTTGGACGATAGTTGGCCTTGATTACTCTGCCAGTTTGTGAATTGCTGTGCCCCTGAGCTCCATTTTTCAACTCGTTTTTTGTGAGCTGAACGCAAGTCCAAACTTTTGGTTCAGGACCTATACTGGTTCCCGGTGGGTGGCTGAGACTTTGGTTAATTCTTCTTCCTGCCAGGAAATTAGAGTGACATGTGCCCAACCAAATGCCTAACAGCTACTCTCTCATTGGTTCTCCCTCTTCCCTTTCATCCTCTGCCAAATTGGCAACCTGTGCGAACCAGGAGCTTAAAGGGGCTGTCTCTCCAAGTTGGGAGATTGATAGGAAAGCAGTTGGAAAGTCAAACCGGAGCACCAGGAGAGGGACTCTTCGTTGAGTTTTAGAAACCTTTCGTATTCACAGTGTGTCCATTCTCTCGGTTTCCCGTACATGTTATAGCTGTAGTAATGTTCCCTTCAACCTGGAGAGCTGGGACCCATGGAATGGGTGCCATGCATTATTGCTTTAAAGGGTCTGCATTTGCTCACCCAATCTCACCAATCCTCTCAGTCGCAAGTGTCCAGCCTTATGCCACATGAAGCTGTCATTGTAGATAGGGTCATTCCAGGTTGCATCAGAGACCCTGAAGGAATTGTAAAGAATTTCCCTGTTTCTTTGTTTTGTTTTTGAAATTCCTTTTTAGAGTGGGTTTGAGCTGATTCTCGCTGCCATGTTTATGCCAGTCTAGACACACTTGATTCCCTTACGGAGACATATCAATACATAGGTTTTAAGATTCTTACTAGTCAGATCTATTCCTCTGCGGGAAATATGGGGTTTTGAGTCCCTTTCACTGAGGAAGGTGTAGGTCTTGTCTATTCCATAGTTGGTTTTTGGAACGGTACCTGTGCTTATATCAAACTCTGGTTTGATGCATCACCCCCCCTCTCCTTCCCCCTTAAGCAGGCATAGGAGTGTTTTCTAAATGTGAGACTCTGTTCTCTTGCCTAACTCAGTTCGTGTGTAGCCATGTTTACAGGATCTTCCTAAGTGATATCTTATGATAAGTTTCTTTTCCTGTGTGACTTCGTTCACTTAGAATCATCGTACCTGAATCCACTCATTTTGCTGCTACTGGTCTTAGGACATTGATTTCATGGCTGAGGGATATTCCATCGTACGTAAGTTCCACAATGTTTGGAACCATTTTTATATTTCCTGGGATATTTCAGGTGTACCCAGGTTGAGGTTCCTGTAAGCAGTGCAGCCCTCAATTTGGGGCTGGCTCTGTCTTATGGATTTTCAGTTTTCCCAAGGTATATTCCCTAGACTGGAAGTGCCCTTGGCTCTGTAGCTCTGTTGTTTACTTGTTTTAGGGAACACAATGCACTCCTCCAGTGAGGCAGTTGGCAACTTACATCCCGCCCATCAGCATAACAAGGCTCCCTGTTCTCCAGGGCCTGCCTTGCCTTTCTGGTTTTTACACATTTTGTGGATGTCCCTTTTGACCGGTGGGAAGTGATACTTCTTTGTAGTGCAGATTTGCATTGCCCGCTTGCTTGCTTGGCCAAAAAGGGCGTATGCGTTTTCTCCTGAATATATTCAGGAGAAAACGCATACGCCCTTTTTGGCCAAGTGCATCATTGTCGAAGTTGTGCCCCTCTTCCTGTGCTTTACAGGCGATTCCAACGTACCTCTTGAAATCTGTTTCCTGCTATTCTGCCTCGCTTTCAAGTCCGCCTCGTTGCCTTCCCTCAACAGATTTTTGGACGATAGTTGGCCTTGATTACTCTGCCAGTTTGTGAATTGCTGTGCCCCTGAGCTCCATTTTTCAACTCGTTTTTTGTGAGCTGAACGCAAGTCCAAACTTTTGGTTCAGGACCTATACTGGTTCCCGGTGGGTGGCTGAGACTTTGGTTAATTCTTCTTCCTGCCAGGAAATTAGAGTGACATGTGCCCAACCAAATGCCTAACAGCTACTCTCTCATTGGTTCTCCCTCTTCCCTTTCATCCTCTGCCAAATTGGCAACCTGTGCGAACCAGGAGCTTAAAGGGGCTGTCTCTCCAAGTTGGGAGATTGATAGGAAAGCAGTTGGAAAGTCAAACCGGAGAACCAGGAGAGGGACTCTTCGTTGAGTTTTAGAAACCTTTCGTATTCACAGTGTGTCCATTCTCTAGGTTTCCCGTACATGTTATAGCTGTAGTAATATTCCCTTCAACCTGGAGAGCTGGGACCCATGGAATGGGTGCCATGCATTATTGCTTTAAAGGGTCTGCATTTGCTCACCCAATCTCACCAATCCTCTCAGTCCCAAGTGTCCAGCCTTATGCCACATCCAGCTGTCATTGTAGATAGGGTCATTCCAGGTTGCATCAGAGACCCTGAAGGAATTGTAAAGAATTTCCCTGTTTCTTTGTTTTGTTTTTGAAATTCCTTTTTAGAGTGGGTTTGAGCTGATTCTCGCTGCCATGTTTATGCCAGTCTAGACACACTTGATTCCCTTACGGAGACATATCAATACATAGGTTTTAAGATTCTTACTAGTCAGATCTATTCCTCTGCGGGAAATATGGGGTTTTGAGTCCCTTTCACTGAGGAAGGTGTAGGTCTTGTCTATTCCATAGTTGGTTTTTGGAACGGTACCTGTGCTTATATCAAACTCTGGTTTGATGCATCACCCCCCCTCTCCTTCCCCCTTAAGCAGGCATAGGAGTGTTTTCTAAATGTGAGACTCTGTTCTCTTGCCTAAATCAGTTCATGTGTAGCCATGTTTACAGGATCTTCCTAAGTGATATCTTATGATAAGTTTCTTTTCCTGTGTGACTTCTTTCACTTAGAATCATCGTACCTGAATCCACTCATTTTGCTGCTACTGGTCTTAGGACATTGATTTCATGGCTGAGGGATAATCCATCGTACGTAAGTTCCACAATGTTTGGAACCATTTTTATATTTCCTGGGATATTTCAGGTGTACCCAGGTTGAGGTTCCTGTAAGCAGTGCAGCCCTCAATTTGGGGCTGGCTCTGTCTTATGGATTTTCAGTTTTCCCAAGGTATATTCCCTAGACTGGAAGTGCCCTTGGCTCTGTAGCTCTGTTGTTTACTTGTTTTAGGGAACACAATGCACTCCTCCAGTGAGGCAGTTGGCAACTTACATCCCGCCCATCAGCATAACAAGGCTCCCTGTTCTCCAGGGCCTGCCTTTCCTTTCTGGTTTTTACACATTTTGTGGATGTCCCTTTTGACCGGTGGGATGTGATACTTCTTTGTAGTGCAGATTTGCATTGCCCGCTTGCTTGCTTGGCCAAAAAGGGCGTATGCGTTTTCTCCTGAATATATTCAGGAGAAAACGCATACGCCCTTTTTGGCCAAGTGCATCATTGTCGAAGTTGTGCCCCTCTTCCTGTGCTTTACAGGCGATTCCAACGTACCTCTTGAAATCTGTTTCCTGCTATTCTGCCTCGCTTTCAAGTCCGCCTCGTTGCCTTCCCTCAACAGGTTTTTGGACGATAGTTGGCCTTGATTACTCTGCCAGTTTGTGAATTGCTGTGCCCCTGAGCTCCATTTTTCAACTCGTTTTTTGTGAGCTGAACGCAAGTCCAAACTTTTGGTTCAGGACCTATACTGGTTCCCGGTGGGTGGCTGAGACTTTGGTTAATTCTTCTTCCTGCCAGGAAATTAGAGTGACATGTGCCCAACCAAATGCCTAACAGCTACTCTCTCATTGATTCTCCCTCTTCCCTTTCATCCTCTGCCAAATTGGCAACCTGTGCGAACCAGGAGCTTAAAGGGGCTGTCTCTCCAAGTTGGGAGATTGATAGGAAAGCAGTTGGAAAGTCAAACCGGAGCACCAGGAGAGGGACTCTTCGTTGAGTTTTAGAAACCTTTCGTATTCACAGTGTGTCCATTCTCTCGGTTTCCCGTACATGTTATAGCTGTAGTAATGTTCCCTTCAACCTGGAGAGCTGGGACCCATGGAATGGGTGCCATGCATTATTGCTTTAAAGGGTCTGCATTTGCTCACCCAATCTCACCAATCCTCTCAGTCGCAAGTGTCCAGCCTTATGCCACATGAAGCTGTCATTGTAGATAGGGTCATTCCAGGTTGCATCAGAGACCCTGAAGGAATTGTAAAGAATTTCCCTGTTTCTTTGTTTTGTTTTTGAAATTCCTTTTTAGAGTGGGTTTGAGCTGATTCTCGCTGCCATGTTTATGCCAGTCTAGACACACTTGATTCCCTTACGGAGACATATCAATACATAGGTTTTAAGATTCTTACTAGTCAGATCTATTCCTCTGCGGGAAATATGGGGTTTTGAGTCCCTTTCACTGAGGAAGGTGTAGGTCTTGTCTATTCCATAGTTGGTTTTTGGAACGGTACCTGTGCTTATATCAAACTCTGGTTTGATGCATCACCCCCCCTCTCCTTCCCCCTTAAGCAGGCATAGGAGTGTTTTCTAAATGTGAGACTCTGTTCTCTTGCCTAACTCAGTTCGTGTGTAGCCATGTTTACAGGATCTTCCTAAGTGATATCTTATGATAAGTTTCTTTTCCTGTGTGACTTCGTTCACTTAGAATCATCGTACCTGAATCCACTCATTTTGCTGCTACTGGTCTTATGACATTGATTTCATGGCTGAGGGATATTCCATCGTACGTAAGTTCCACAATGTTTGGAACCATTTTTATATTTCCTGGGATATTTCAGGTGTACCCAGGTTGAGGTTCCTGTAAGCAGTGCAGCCCTCAATTTGGGGCTGGCTCTGTCTTATGGATTTTCAGTTTTCCCAAGGTATATTCCCTAGACTGGAAGTGCCCTTGGCTCTGTAGCTCTGTTGTTTACTTGTTTTAGGGAACACAATGCACTCCTCCAGTGAGGCAGTTGGCAACTTACATCCCGCCCATCAGCATAACAAGGCTCCCTGTTCTCCAGGGCCTGCCTTGCCTTTCTGGTTTTTACGCATTTTGTGGATGTCCCTTTTGACCGGTGGGAAGTGATACTTCTTTGTAGTGCAGATTTGCATTGCCCGCTTGCTTGCTTGGCCAAAAAGAGCGTATGCGTTTTCTCCTGAATATATTCAGGAGAAAACGCATACGCCCTTTTTGGCCAAGTGCATCATTGTCGAAGTTGTGCCCCTCTTCCTGTGCTTTACAGGCGATTCCAACGTACCTCTTGAAATCTGTTTCCTGCTATTCTGCCTCGCTTTCAAGTCCGCCTCGTTGCCTTCCCTCAACAGATTTTTGGACGATAGTTGGCCTTGATTACTCTGCCAGTTTGTGAATTGCTGTGCCCCTGAGCTCCATTTTTCAACTCGTTTTTTGTGAGCTGAACGCAAGTCCAAACTTTTGGTTCAGGACCTATACTGGTTCCCGGTGGGTGGCTGAGACTTTGGTTAATTCTTCTTCCTGCCAGGAAATTAGAGTGACATGTGCCCAACCAAATGCCTAACAGCTACTCTCTCATTGGTTCTCCCTCTTCCCTTTCACCCTCTGCCAAATTGGCAACCTGTGCGAACCAGGAGCTTAAAGGGGCTGTCTCTCCAAGTTGGGAGATTGATAGGAAAGCAGTTGGAAAGTCAAACCGGAGCACCAGGAGAGGGACTCTTCGTTGAGTTTTAGAAACCTTTCGTATTCACAGTGTGTCCATTCTCTAGGTTTCCCGTACATGTTATAGCTGTAGTAATATTCCCTTCAACCTGGAGAGCTGGGACCCATGGAATGGGTGCCATGCATTATTGCTTTAAAGGGTCTGCATTTGCTCACCCAATCTCACCAATCCTCTCAGTCGCAAGTGTCCAGCCTTATGCCACATCCAGCTGTCATTGTAGATAGGGTCATTCCAGGTTGCATCAGAGACCCTGAAGGAATTGTAAAGAATTTCCCTGTTTCTTTGTTTTGTTTTTGAAATTCCTTTTTAGAGTGGGTTTGAGCTGATTCTCGCTGCCATGTTTATGCCAGTCTAGACACACTTGATTCCCTTACGGAGACATATCAATACATAGGTTTTAAGATTCTTACTAGTCAGATCTATTCCTCTGCGGGAAATATGGGGTTTTGAGTCCCTTTCACTGAGGAAGGTGTAGGTCTTGTCTATTCCATAGTTGGTTTTTGGAACGGTACCTGTGCTTATATCAAACTCTGGTTTGATGCATCACCCCCCCTCTCCTTCCCCCTTAAGCAGGCATAGGAGTGTTTTCTAAATGTGAGACTCTGTTCTCTTGCCTAACTCAGTTCATGTGTAGCCATGTTTACAGGATCTTCCTAAGTGATATCTTATGATAAGTTTCTTTTCCTGTGTGACTTCTTTCACTTAGAATCATCGTACCTGAATCCACTCATTTTGCTGCTACTGGTCTTAGGACATTGATTTCATGGCTGAGGGATATTCCATCGAATGTAAGTTCCACAATGTTTGGAACCATTTTTATATTTCCTGGGATATTTCAGGTGTACCCAGGTTGAGGTTCCTGTAAGCAGTGCAGCCCTCAATTTGGGGCTGGCTCTGTCTTATGGATTTTCAGTTTTCCCAAGGTATATTCCCTAGACTGGAAGTGCCCTTGGCTCTGTAGCTCTGTTGTTTACTTGTTTTAGGGAACACAATGCACTCCTCCAGTGAGGCAGTTGGCAACTTACATCCCGCCCATCAGCATAACAAGGCTCCCTGTTCTCCAGGGCCTGTCTTGCCTTTCTGGTTTTTACACATTTTGTGGATGTCCCTTTTGACCGGTGGGAAGTGATACTTCTTTGTAGTGCAGATTTGCATTGCCCGCTTGCTTGCTTGGCCAAAAAGGGCGTATGCGTTTTCTCCTGAATATATTCAGGAGAAAACGCATACGCCCTTTTTGGCCAAGTGCATCATTGTCGAAGTTGTGCCCCTCTTCCTGTGCTTTACAGGCGATTCCAACGTACCTCTTGAAATCTGTTTCCTGCTATTCTGCCTCGCTTTCAAGTCCGCCTCGTTGCCTTCCCTCAACAGATTTTTGGACGATAGTTGGCCTTGATTACTCTGCCAGTTTGTGAATTGCTGTGCCCCTGAGCTCCATTTTTCAACTCGTTTTTTGTGAGCTGAACGCAAGTCCAAACTTTTGGTTCAGGACCTATACTGGTTCCCGGTGGGTGGCTGAGACTTTGGTTAATTCTTCTTCCTGCCAGGAAATTAGAGTGACATGTGCCCAACCAAATGCCTAACAGCTACTCTCTCATTGGTTCTCCCTCTTCCCTTTCATCCTCTGCCAAATTGGCAACCTGTGCGAACCAGGAGCTTAAAGGGGCTGTCTCTCCAAGTTGGGAGATTGATAGGAAAGCAGTTGGAAAGTCAAACCGGAGAACCAGGAGAGGGACTCTTCGTTGAGTTTTAGAAACCTTTCGTATTCACAGTGTGTCCATTCTCTAGGTTTCCCGTACATGTTATAGCTGTAGTAATATTCCCTTCAACCTGGAGAGCTGGGACCCATGGAATGGGTGCCATGCATTATTGCTTTAAAGGGTCTGCATTTGCTCACCCAATCTCACCAATCCTCTCAGTCCCAAGTGTCCAGCCTTATGCCACATCCAGCTGTCATTGTAGATAGGGTCATTCCAGGTTGCATCAGAGACCCTGAAGGAATTGTAAAGAATTTCCCTGTTTCTTTGTTTTGTTTTTGAAATTCCTTTTTAGAGTGGGTTTGAGCTGATTCTCGCTGCCATGTTTATGCCAGTCTAGACACACTTGATTCCCTTACGGAGACATATCAATACATAGGTTTTAAGATTCTTACTAGTCAGATCTATTCCTCTGCGGGAAATATGGGGTTTTGAGTCCCTTTCACTGAGGAAGGTGTAGGTCTTGTCTATTCCATAGTTGGTTTTTGGAACGGTACCTGTGCTTATATCAAACTCTGGTTTGATGCATCACCCCCCCTCTCCTTCCCCCTTAAGCAGGCATAGGAGTGTTTTCTAAATGTGAGACTCTGTTCTCTTGCCTAACTCAGTTCATGTGTAGCCATGTTTACAGGATCTTCCTAAGTGATATCTTATGATAAGTTTCTTTTCCTGTGTGACTTCTTTCACTTAGAATCATCGTACCTGAATCCTCTCATTTTGCTGCTACTGGTCTTAGGACATTGATTTCATGGCTCAGGGATATTCCATCGTACGTAAGTTCCACAATGTTTGGAACCATTTTTATATTTCCTGGGATATTTCAGGTGTACCCAGGTTGAGGTTCCTGTAAGCAGTGCAGCCCTCAATTTGGGGCTGGCTCTGTCTTATGGATTTTCAGTTTTCCCAAGGTATATTCCCTAGACTGGAAGTGCCCTTGGCTCTGTAGCTCTGTTGTTTACTTGTTTTAGGGAACACAATGCACTCCTCCAGTGAGGCAGTTGGCAACTTACATCCCGCCCATCAGCATAACAAGGCTCCCTGTTCTCCAGGGCCTGCCTTGCCTTTCTGGTTTTTACACATTTTGTGGATGTCCCTTTTGACCGGTGGGAAGTGATACTTCTTTGTAGTGCAGATTTGCATTGCCTGCTTGCTTGCTTGGCCAAAAAGAGCGTATGCGTTTTCTCCTGAATATATTCAGGAGAAAACGCATACGCCCTTTTTGGCCAAGTGCATCATTGTCGAAGTTGTGCCCCTCTTCCTGTGCTTTACAGGCGATTCCAACGTACCTCTTGAAATCTGTTTCCTGCTATTCTGCCTCGCTTTCAAGTCCGCCTCGTTGCCTTCCCTCAACAGATTTTTGGACGATAGTTGGCCTTGATTACTCTGCCAGTTTGTGAATTGCTGTGCCCCTGAGCTCCATTTTTCAACTCGTTTTTTGTGAGCTGAACGCAAGTCCAAACTTTTGGTTCAGGACCTATACTGGTTCCCGGTGGGTGGCTGAGACTTTGGTTAATTCTTCTTCCTGCCAGGAAATTAGAGTGACATGTGCCCAACCAAATGCCTAACAGCTACTCTCTCATTGGTTCTCCCTCTTCCCTTTCATCCTCTGCCAAATTGGCAACCTGTGCGAACCAGGAGCTTAAAGGGGCTGTCTCTCCAAGTTGGGAGATTGATAGGAAAGCAGTTGGAAAGTCAAACCGGAGCACCAGGAGAGGGACTCTTCGTTGAGTTTTAGAAACCTTTCGTGTTCACAGTGTGTCCATTCTCTAGGTTTCCCGTACACGTTATAGCTGTAGTAATATTCCCTTCAACCTGGAGAGCTGGGACCCATGGAATGGGTGCCATGCATTATTGCTTTAAAGGGTCTGCATTTGCTCACCCAATCTCACCAATCCTCTCAGTCCCAAGTGTCCAGCCTTATGCCACATCCAGCTGTCATTGTAGAGAGGGTCATTCCAGGTTGCATCAGAGACCCTGAAGGAATTGTAAAGAATTTCCCTGTTTCTTTGTTTTGTTTTTGAAATTCCTTTTTAGAGTGGGTTTGAGCTGATTCTCGCTGCCATGTTTATGCCAGTCTAGACACACTTGATTCCCTTACGGAGACATATCAATACATAGGTTTTAAGATTCTTACTAGTCAGATCTATTCCTCTGCGGGAAATATGGGGTTTTGAGTCCCTTTCACTGAGGAAGGTGTAGGTCTTGTCTATTCCATTGTTGGTTTTTGGAACGGTACCTGTGCTTATATCAAACTCTGGTTTGATGCATCACCCCCCCTCTCTTTCCCCCTTAAGCAGGCATAGGAGTGTTTTCTAAATGTGAGACTCTGTTCTCTTGCCTAACTCAGTTCATGTGTAGCCATGTTTACAGGATCTTCCTAAGTGATATCTTATGATAAGTTTCTTTTCCTGTGTGACTTCGTTCACTTAGAATCATCGTACCTGAATCCACTCATTTTGCTGCTACTGGTCTTATGACATTGATTTCATGGCTGAGGGATATTCCATCGAACGTAAGTTCCACAATGTTTGGAACCATTTTTATATTTCCTGGGATATTTCAGGTGTACCCAGGTTGAGGTTCCTGTAAGCAGTGCAGCCCTCAATTTGGGGCTGGCTCTGTCTTATGGATTTTCAGTTTTCCCAAGGTATATTCCCTAGACTGGAAGTGCCCTTGGCTCTGTAGCTCTGTTGTTTACTTGTTTTAGGGAACACAATGCACTCCTCCAGTGAGGCAGTTGGCAACTTACATCCCGCCCATCAGCATAACAAGGCTCCCTGTTCTCCAGGGCCTGTCTTGCCTTTCTGGTTTTTACACATTTTGTGGATGTCCCTTTTGACCGGTGGGAAGTGATACTTCTTTGTAGTGCAGATTTGCATTGCCCGCTTGCTTGCTTGGCCAAAAAGAGCGTATGCGTTTTCTCCTGAATATATTCAGGAGAAAACGCATACACCCTTTTTGGCCAAGTGCATCATTGTCGAAGTTGTGCCCCTCTTCCTGTGCTTTACAGGCGATTCCAACGTACCTCTTGAAATCTGTTTCCTGCTATTCTGCCTCGCTTTCAAGTCCGCCTCGTTGCCTTCCCTCAACAGATTTTTGGACGATAGTTGGCCTTGATTACTCTGCCAGTTTGTGAATTGCTGTGCCCCTGAGCTCCATTTTTCAACTCGTTTTTTGTGAGCTGAACGCAAGTCCAAACTTTTGGTTCAGGACCTATACTGGTTCCCGGTGGGTGGCTGAGACTTTGGTTAATTCTTCTTCCTGCCAGGAAATTAGAGTGACATGTGCCCAACCAAATGCCTAACAGCTACTCTCTCATTGGTTCTCCCTCTTCCCTTTCACCCTCTGCCAAATTGGCAACCTGTGCGAACCAGGAGCTTAAAGGGGCTGTCTCTCCAAGTTGGGAGATTGATAGGAAAGCAGTTGGAAAGTCAAACCGGAGCACCAGGAGAGGGACTCTTCGTTGAGTTTTAGAAACCTTTCGTATTCACAGTGTGTCCATTCTCTAGGTTTCCCGTACATGTTATAGCTGTAGTAATATTCCCTTCAACCTGGAGAGCTGGGACCCATGGAATGGGTGCCATGCATTATTGCTTTAAAGGGTCTGCATTTGCTCACCCAATCTCACCAATCCTCTCAGTCGCAAGTGTCCAGCCTTATGCCACATCCAGCTGTCATTGTAGATAGGGTCATTCCAGGTTGCATCAGAGACCCTGAAGGAATTGTAAAGAATTTCCCTGTTTCTTTGTTTTGTTTTTGAAATTCCTTTTTAGAGTGGGTTTGAGCTGATTCTCGCTGCCATGTTTATGCCAGTCTAGACACACTTGATTCCCTTACGGAGACATATCAATACATAGGTTTTAAGATTCTTACTAGTCAGATCTATTCCTCTGCGGGAAATATGGGGTTTTGAGTCCCTTTCACTGAGGAAGGTGTAGGTCTTGTCTATTCCATAGTTGGTTTTTGGAACGGTACCTGTGCTTATATCAAACTCTGGTTTGATGCATCACCCCCCCTCTCCTTCCCCCTTAAGCAGGCATAGGAGTGTTTTCTAAATGTGAGACTCTGTTCTCTTGCCTAACTCAGTTCATGTGTAGCCATGTTTACAGGATCTTCCTAAGTGATATCTTATGATAAGTTTCTTTTCCTGTGTGACTTCTTTCACTTAGAATCATCGTACCTGAATCCACTCATTTTGCTGCTACTGGTCTTAGGACATTGATTTCATGGCTGAGGGATATTCCATCGAATGTAAGTTCCACAATGTTTGGAACCATTTTTATATTTCCTGGGATATTTCAGGTGTACCCAGGTTGAGGTTCCTGTAAGCAGTGCAGCCCTCAATTTGGGGCTGGCTCTGTCTTATGGATTTTCAGTTTTCCCAAGGTATATTCCCTAGACTGGAAGTGCCCTTGGCTCTGTAGCTCTGTTGTTTACTTGTTTTAGGGAACACAATGCACTCCTCCAGTGAGGCAGTTGGCAACTTACATCCCGCCCATCAGCATAACAAGGCTCCCTGTTCTCCAGGGCCTGTCTTGCCTTTCTGGTTTTTACACATTTTGTGGATGTCCCTTTTGACCGGTGGGAAGTGATACTTCTTTGTAGTGCAGATTTGCATTGCCCGCTTGCTTGCTTGGCCAAAAAGGGCGTATGCGTTTTCTCCTGAATATATTCAGGAGAAAACGCATACGCCCTTTTTGGCCAAGTGCATCATTGTCGAAGTTGTGCCCCTCTTCCTGTGCTTTACAGGCGATTCCAACGTACCTCTTGAAATCTGTTTCCTGCTATTCTGCCTCGCTTTCAAGTCCGCCTCGTTGCCTTCCCTCAACAGATTTTTGGACGATAGTTGGCCTTGATTACTCTGCCAGTTTGTGAATTGCTGTGCCCCTGAGCTCCATTTTTCAACTCGTTTTTTGTGAGCTGAACGCAAGTCCAAACTTTTGGTTCAGGACCTATACTGGTTCCCGGTGGGTGGCTGAGACTTTGGTTAATTCTTCTTCCTGCCAGGAAATTAGAGTGACATGTGCCCAACCAAATGCCTAACAGCTACTCTCTCATTGGTTCTCCCTCTTCCCTTTCATCCTCTGCCAAATTGGCAACCTGTGCGAACCAGGAGCTTAAAGGGGCTGTCTCTCCAAGTTGGGAGATTGATAGGAAAGCAGTTGGAAAGTCAAACCGGAGAACCAGGAGAGGGACTCTTCGTTGAGTTTTAGAAACCTTTCGTATTCACAGTGTGTCCATTCTCTAGGTTTCCCGTACATGTTATAGCTGTAGTAATATTCCCTTCAACCTGGAGAGCTGGGACCCATGGAATGGGTGCCATGCATTATTGCTTTAAAGGGTCTGCATTTGCTCACCCAATCTCACCAATCCTCTCAGTCCCAAGTGTCCAGCCTTATGCCACATCCAGCTGTCATTGTAGATAGGGTCATTCCAGGTTGCATCAGAGACCCTGAAGGAATTGTAAAGAATTTCCCTGTTTCTTTGTTTTGTTTTTGAAATTCCTTTTTAGAGTGGGTTTGAGCTGATTCTCGCTGCCATGTTTATGCCAGTCTAGACACACTTGATTCCCTTACGGAGACATATCAATACATAGGTTTTAAGATTCTTACTAGTCAGATCTATTCCTCTGCGGGAAATATGGGGTTTTGAGTCCCTTTCACTGAGGAAGGTGTAGGTCTTGTCTATTCCATAGTTGGTTTTTGGAACGGTACCTGTGCTTATATCAAACTCTGGTTTGATGCATCACCCCCCCTCTCCTTCCCCCTTAAGCAGGCATAGGAGTGTTTTCTAAATGTGAGACTCTGTTCTCTTGCCTAACTCAGTTCATGTGTAGCCATGTTTACAGGATCTTCCTAAGTGATATCTTATGATAAGTTTCTTTTCCTGTGTGACTTCTTTCACTTAGAATCATCGTACCTGAATCCTCTCATTTTGCTGCTACTGGTCTTAGGACATTGATTTCATGGCTCAGGGATATTCCATCGTACGTAAGTTCCACAATGTTTGGAACCATTTTTATATTTCCTGGGATATTTCAGGTGTACCCAGGTTGAGGTTCCTGTAAGCAGTGCAGCCCTCAATTTGGGGCTGGCTCTGTCTTATGGATTTTCAGTTTTCCCAAGGTATATTCCCTAGACTGGAAGTGCCCTTGGCTCTGTAGCTCTGTTGTTTACTTGTTTTAGGGAACACAATGCACTCCTCCAGTGAGGCAGTTGGCAACTTACATCCCGCCCATCAGCATAACAAGGCTCCCTGTTCTCCAGGGCCTGCCTTGCCTTTCTGGTTTTTACACATTTTGTGGATGTCCCTTTTGACCGGTGGGAAGTGATACTTCTTTGTAGTGCAGATTTGCATTGCCTGCTTGCTTGCTTGGCCAAAAAGAGCGTATGCGTTTTCTCCTGAATATATTCAGGAGAAAACGCATACGCCCTTTTTGGCCAAGTGCATCATTGTCGAAGTTGTGCCCCTCTTCCTGTGCTTTACAGGCGATTCCAACGTACCTCTTGAAATCTGTTTCCTGCTATTCTGCCTCGCTTTCAAGTCCGCCTCGTTGCCTTCCCTCAACAGATTTTTGGACGATAGTTGGCCTTGATTACTCTGCCAGTTTGTGAATTGCTGTGCCCCTGAGCTCCATTTTTCAACTCGTTTTTTGTGAGCTGAACGCAAGTCCAAACTTTTGGTTCAGGACCTATACTGGTTCCCGGTGGGTGGCTGAGACTTTGGTTAATTCTTCTTCCTGCCAGGAAATTAGAGTGACATGTGCCCAACCAAATGCCTAACAGCTACTCTCTCATTGGTTCTCCCTCTTCCCTTTCATCCTCTGCCAAATTGGCAACCTGTGCGAACCAGGAGCTTAAAGGGGCTGTCTCTCCAAGTTGGGAGATTGATAGGAAAGCAGTTGGAAAGTCAAACCGGAGCACCAGGAGAGGGACTCTTCGTTGAGTTTTAGAAACCTTTCGTGTTCACAGTGTGTCCATTCTCTAGGCTTCCCGTACACGTTATAGCTGTAGTAATATTCCCTTCAACCTGGAGAGCTGGGACCCATGGAATGGGTGCCATGCATTATTGCTTTAAAGGGTCTGCATTTGCTCACCCAATCTCACCAATCCTCTCAGTCCCAAGTGTCCAGCCTTATGCCACATCCAGCTGTCATTGTAGAGAGGGTCATTCCAGGTTGCATCAGAGACCCTGAAGGAATTGTAAAGAATTTCCCTGTTTCTTTGTTTTGTTTTTGAAATTCCTTTTTAGAGTGGGTTTGAGCTGATTCTCGCTGCCATGTTTATGCCAGTCTAGACACACTTGATTCCCTTACGGAGACATATCAATACATAGGTTTTAAGATTCTTACTAGTCAGATCTATTCCTCTGCGGGAAATATGGGGTTTTGAGTCCCTTTCACTGAGGAAGGTGTAGGTCTTGTCTATTCCATTGTTGGTTTTTGGAACGGTACCTGTGCTTATATCAAACTCTGGTTTGATGCATCACCCCCCCTCTCTTTCCCCCTTAAGCAGGCATAGGAGTGTTTTCTAAATGTGAGACTCTGTTCTCTTGCCTAACTCAGTTCATGTGTAGCCATGTTTACAGGATCTTCCTAAGTGATATCTTATGATAAGTTTCTTTTCCTGTGTGACTTCGTTCACTTAGAATCATCGTACCTGAATCCACTCATTTTGCTGCTACTGGTCTTATGACATTGATTTCATGGCTGAGGGATATTCCATCGAACGTAAGTTCCACAATGTTTGGAACCATTTTTATATTTCCTGGGATATTTCAGGTGTACCCAGGTTGAGGTTCCTGTAAGCAGTGCAGCCCTCAATTTGGGGCTGGCTCTGTCTTATGGATTTTCAGTTTTCCCAAGGTATATTCCCTAGACTGGAAGTGCCCTTGGCTCTGTAGCTCTGTTGTTTACTTGTTTTAGGGAACACAATGCACTCCTCCAGTGAGGCAGTTGGCAACTTACATCCCGCCCATCAGCATAACAAGGCTCCCTGTTCTCCAGGGCCTGTCTTGCCTTTCTGGTTTTTACACATTTTGTGGATGTCCCTTTTGACCGGTGGGAAGTGATACTTCTTTGTAGTGCAGATTTGCATTGCCCGCTTGCTTGCTTGGCCAAAAAGAGCGTATGCGTTTTCTCCTGAATATATTCAGGAGAAAACGCATACACCCTTTTTGGCCAAGTGCATCATTGTCGAAGTTGTGCCCCTCTTCCTGTGCTTTACAGGCGATTCCAACGTACCTCTTGAAATCTGTTTCCTGCTATTCTGCCTCGCTTTCAAGTCCGCCTCGTTGCCTTCCCTCAACAGATTTTTGGACGATAGTTGGCCTTGATTACTCTGCCAGTTTGTGAATTGCTGTGCCCCTGAGCTCCATTTTTCAACTCGTTTTTTGTGAGCTGAACGCAAGTCCAAACTTTTGGTTCAGGACCTATACTGGTTCCCGGTGGGTGGCTGAGACTTTGGTTAATTCTTCTTCCTGCCAGGAAATTAGAGTGACATGTGCCCAACCAAATGCCTAACAGCTACTCTCTCATTGGTTCTCCCTCTTCCCTTTCATCCTCTGCCAAATTGGCAACCTGTGCGAACCAGGAGCTTAAAGGGGCTGTATTTCCAAGTTGGGAGATTGATAGGAAAGCAGTTGGAAAGTCAAACCGGAGCACCAGGAGAGGGACTCTTCGTTGAGTTTTAGAAACCTTTCGTATTCACAGTGTGTCCATTCTCTAGGTTTCCCGTACATGTTATAGCTGTAGTAATATTCCCTTCAACCTGGAGAGCTGGGACCCATGGAATGGGTGCCATGCATTATTGCTTTAAAGGGTCTGCATTTGCTCACCCAATCTCACCAATCCTCTCAGTCCCAAGTGTCCAGCCTTATGCCACATCCAGCTGTCATTGTAGATAGGGTCATTCCAGGTTGCATCAGAGACCCTGAAGGAATTGTAAAGAATTTCCCTGTTTCTTTGTTTTGGTTTTGAAATTCCTTTTTAGAGTGGGTTTGAGCTGATTCTCGCTGCCATGTTTATGCCAGTCTAGACACACTTGATTCCCTTACGGAGACATATCAATACATAGGTTTTAAGATTCTTACTAGTCAGATCTATTCCTCTGCGGGAAATATGGGGTTTTGAGTCCCTTTCACTGAGGAAGGTGTAGGTCTTGTCTATTCCATAGTTGGTTTTTGGAACGGTACCTGTGCTTATATCAAACTCTGGTTTGATGCATCACCCCCCCTCTCCTTCCCCCTTAAGCAGGCATAGGAGTGTTTTCTAAATGTGAGACTCTGTTCTCTTGCCTAACTCAGTTCATGTGTAGCCATGTTTACAGGATCTTCCTAAGTGATATCTTATGATAAGTTTCTTTTCCTGTGTGACTTCTTTCACTTAGAATCATCGTACCTGAATCCACTCATTTTGCTGCTACTGGTCTTATGACATTGATTTCATGGCTGAGGGATATTCCATCGAACGTAAGTTCCACAATGTTTGGAACCATTTTTATATTTCCTGGGATATTTCAGGTGTACCCAGGTTGAGGTTCCTGTAAGCAGTGCAGCCCTCAATTTGGGGCTGGCTCTGTCTTATGGATTTTCAGTTTTCCCAAGGTATATTCCCTAGACTGGAAGTGCCCTTGGCTCTGTAGCTCTGTTGTTTACTTGTTTTAGGGAACACAATGCACTCCTCCAGTGAGGCAGTTGGCAACTTACATCCCGCCCATCAGCATAACAAGGCTCCCTGTTCTCCAGGGCCTGTCTTGCCTTTCTGGTTTTTACACATTTTGTGGATGTCCCTTTTGACCGGTGGGAAGTGATACTTCTTTGTAGTGCAGATTTGCATTGCCCGCTTGCTTGCTTGGCCAAAAAGAGCGTATGCGTTTTCTCCTGAATATATTCAGGAGAAAACGCATACACCCTTTTTGGCCAAGTGCATCATTGTCGAAGTTGTGCCCCTCTTCCTGTGCTTTACAGGCGATTCCAACGTACCTCTTGAAATCTGTTTCCTGCTATTCTGCCTCGCTTTCAAGTCCGCCTCGTTGCCTTCCCTCAACAGATTTTTGGACGATAGTTGGCCTTGATTACTCTGCCAGTTTGTGAATTGCTGTGCCCCTGAGCTCCATTTTTCAACTCGTTTTTTGTGAGCTGAACGCAAGTCCAAACTTTTGGTTCAGGACCTATACTGGTTCCCGGTGGGTGGCTGAGACTTTGGTTAATTCTTCTTCCTGCCAGGAAATTAGAGTGACATGTGCCCAACCAAATGCCTAACAGCTACTCTCTCATTGGTTCTCCCTCTTCCCTTTCATCCTCTGCCAAATTGGCAACCTGTGCGAACCAGGAGCTTAAAGGGGCTGTATTTCCAAGTTGGGAGATTGATAGGAAAGCAGTTGGAAAGTCAAACCGGAGCACCAGGAGAGGGACTCTTCGTTGAGTTTTAGAAACCTTTCGTATTCACAGTGTGTCCATTCTCTAGGTTTCCCGTACATGTTATAGCTGTAGTAATATTCCCTTCAACCTGGAGAGCTGGGACCCATGGAATGGGTGCCATGCATTATTGCTTTAAAGGGTCTGCATTTGCTCACCCAATCTCACCAATCCTCTCAGTCCCAAGTGTCCAGCCTTATGCCACATCCAGCTGTCATTGTAGATAGGGTCATTCCAGGTTGCATCAGAGACCCTGAAGGAATTGTAAAGAATTTCCCTGTTTCTTTGTTTTGGTTTTGAAATTCCTTTTTAGAGTGGGTTTGAGCTGATTCTCGCTGCCATGTTTATGCCAGTCTAGACACACTTGATTCCCTTACGGAGACATATCAATACATAGGTTTTAAGATTCTTACTAGTCAGATCTATTCCTCTGCGGGAAATATGGGGTTTTGAGTCCCTTTCACTGAGGAAGGTGTAGGTCTTGTCTATTCCATAGTTGGTTTTTGGAACGGTACCTGTGCTTATATCAAACTCTGGTTTGATGCATCACCCCCCCTCTCCTTCCCCCTTAAGCAGGCATAGGAGTGTTTTCTAAATGTGAGACTCTGTTCTCTTGCCTAACTCAGTTCATGTGTAGCCATGTTTACAGGATCTTCCTAAGTGATATCTTATGATAAGTTTCTTTTCCTGTGTGACTTCTTTCACTTAGAATCATCGTACCTGAATCCACTCATTTTGCTGCTACTGGTCTTATGACATTGATTTCATGGCTGAGGGATATTCCATCGAACGTAAGTTCCACAATGTTTGGAACCATTTTTATATTTCCTGGGATATTTCAGGTGTACCCAGGTTGAGGTTCCTGTAAGCAGTGCAGCCCTCAATTTGGGGCTGGCTCTGTCTTATGGATTTTCAGTTTTCCCAAGGTATATTCCCTAGACTGGAAGTGCCCTTGGCTCTGTAGCTCTGTTGTTTACTTGTTTTAGGGAACACAATGCACTCCTCCAGTGAGGCAGTTGGCAACTTACATCCCGCCCATCAGCATAACAAGGCTCCCTGTTCTCCAGGGCCTGTCTTGCCTTTCTGGTTTTTACACATTTTGTGGATGTCCCTTTTGACCGGTGGGAAGTGATACTTCTTTGTAGTGCAGATTTGCATTGCCCGCTTGCTTGCTTGGCCAAAAAGAGCGTATGCGTTTTCTCCTGAATATATTCAGGAGAAAACGCATACACCCTTTTTGGCCAAGTGCATCATTGTCGAAGTTGTGCCCCTCTTCCTGTGCTTTACAGGCGATTCCAACGTACCTCTTGAAATCTGTTTCCTGCTATTCTGCCTCGCTTTCAAGTCCGCCTCGTTGCCTTCCCTCAACAGATTTTTGGACGATAGTTGGCCTTGATTACTCTGCCAGTTTGTGAATTGCTGTGCCCCTGAGCTCCATTTTTCAACTCGTTTTTTGTGAGCTGAACGCAAGTCCAAACTTTTGGTTCAGGACCTATACTGGTTCCCGGTGGGTGGCTGAGACTTTGGTTAATTCTTCTTCCTGCCAGGAAATTAGAGTGACATGTGCCCAACCAAATGCCTAACAGCTACTCTCTCATTGGTTCTCCCTCTTCCCTTTCATCCTCTGCCAAATTGGCAACCTGTGCGAACCAGGAGCTTAAAGGGGCTGTATTTCCAAGTTGGGAGATTGATAGGAAAGCAGTTGGAAAGTCAAACCGGAGCACCAGGAGAGGGACTCTTCGTTGAGTTTTAGAAACCTTTCGTATTCACAGTGTGTCCATTCTCTAGGTTTCCCGTACATGTTATAGCTGTAGTAATATTCCCTTCAACCTGGAGAGCTGGGACCCATGGAATGGGTGCCATGCATTATTGCTTTAAAGGGTCTGCATTTGCTCACCCAATCTCACCAATCCTCTCAGTCCCAAGTGTCCAGCCTTATGCCACATCCAGCTGTCATTGTAGATAGGGTCATTCCAGGTTGCATCAGAGACCCTGAAGGAATTGTAAAGAATTTCCCTGTTTCTTTGTTTTGGTTTTGAAATTCCTTTTTAGAGTGGGTTTGAGCTGATTCTCGCTGCCATGTTTATGCCAGTCTAGACACACTTGATTCCCTTACGGAGACATATCAATACATAGGTTTTAAGATTCTTACTAGTCAGATCTATTCCTCTGCGGGAAATATGGGGTTTTGAGTCCCTTTCACTGAGGAAGGTGTAGGTCTTGTCTATTCCATAGTTGGTTTTTGGAACGGTACCTGTGCTTATATCAAACTCTGGTTTGATGCATCACCCCCCCTCTCCTTCCCCCTTAAGCAGGCATAGGAGTGTTTTCTAAATGTGAGACTCTGTTCTCTTGCCTAACTCAGTTCATGTGTAGCCATGTTTACAGGATCTTCCTAAGTGATATCTTATGATAAGTTTCTTTTCCTGTGTGACTTCTTTCACTTAGAATCATCGTACCTGAATCCACTCATGTTGCTGCTACTGGTCTTATGACATTGATTTCATGGCTGAGGGATATTCCATCGTACGTAAGTTCCACAATGTTTGGAACCATTTTTATATTTCCTGGGATATTTCAGGTGTACCCAGGTTGAGGTTCCTGTAAGCAGTGCAGCCCTCAATTTGGGGCTGGCTCTGTCTTATGGATTTTCAGTTTTCCCAAGGTATATTCCCTAGACTGGAAGTGCCCTTGGCTCTGTAGCTCTGTTGTTTACTTGTTTTAGGGAACACAATGCACTCCTCCAGTGAGGCAGTTGGCAACTTACATCCCGCCCATCAGCATAACAAGGCTCCCTGTTCTCCAGGGCCTGCCTTGCCTTTCTGGTTTTTACGCATTTTGTGGATGTCCCTTTTGACCGGTGGGAAGTGATACTTCTTTGTAGTGCAGATTTGCATTGCCCGCTTGCTTGCTTGGCCAAAAAGAGCGTATGCGTTTTCTCCTGAATATATTCAGGAGAAAACGCATACGCCCTTTTTGGCCAAGTGCATCATTGTCGAAGTTGTGCCCCTCTTCCTGTGCTTTACAGGCGATTCCAACGTACCTCTTGAAATCTGTTTCCTGCTATTCTGCCTCGCTTTCAAGTCCGCCTCGTTGCCTTCCCTCAACAGATTTTTGGACGATAGTTGGCCTTGATTACTCTGCCAGTTTGTGAATTGCTGTGCCCCTGAGCTCCATTTTTCAACTCGTTTTTTGTGAGCTGAACGCAAGTCCAAACTTTTGGTTCAGGACCTATACTGGTTCCCGGTGGGTGGCTGAGACTTTGGTTAATTCTTCTTCCTGCCAGGAAATTAGAGTGACATGTGCCCAACCAAATGCCTAACAGCTACTCTCTCATTGGTTCTCCCTCTTCCCTTTCATCCTCTGCCAAATTGGCAACCTGTGCGAACCAGGAGCTTAAAGGGGCTGTCTCTCCAAGTTGGGAGATTGATAGGAAAGCAGTTGGAAAGTCAAACCGGAGCACCAGGAGAGGGACTCTTCGTTGAGTTTTAGAAACCTTTCGTATTCACAGTGTGTCCATTCTCTAGGTTTCCCGTACATGTTATAGCTGTAGTAATATTCCCTTCAACCTGGAGAGCTGGGACCCATGGAATGGGTGCCATGCATTATTGCTTTAAAGGGTCTGCATTTGCTCACCCAATCTCACCAATCCTCTCAGTCCCAAGTGTCCAGCCTTATGCCACATCCAGCTGTCATTGTAGATAGGGTCATTCCAGGTTGCATCAGAGACCCTGAAGGAATTGTAAAGAAATTCCCTGTTTCTTTGTTTTGTTTTTGAAATTCCTTTTTAGAGTGGGTTTGAGCTGATTCTCGCTGCCATGTTTATGCCAGTCTAGACACACTTGATTCCCTTACGGAGACATATCAATACATAGGTTTTAAGATTCTTACTAGTCAGATCTATTCCTCTGCGGGAAATATGGGGTTTTGAGTCCCTTTCACTGAGGAAGGTGTAGGTCTTGTCTATTCCATAGTTGGCTTTTGGAACGGTACCTGTGCTTATATCAAACTCTGGTTTGTTGCATCACCCCCCCTCTCCTTCCCCCTTAAGCAGGCATAGGTGTGTTTTCTAAATGTGAGACTCTGTTCTCTTGCCTAACTCAGTTCATGTGTAGCCATGTTTACAGGATCTTCCTAAGTGATATCTTATGATAAGTTTCTTTTCCTGTGTGACTTCTTTCACTTAGAATCATCGTACCTGAATCCACTCATGTTGCTGCTACTGGTCTTATGACATTGATTTCATGGCTGAGGGATATTCCATCGAACATAAGTTCCACAATGTTTGGAACCATTTTTATATTTCCTGGGATATTTCAGGTGTACCCAGGTTGAGGTTCCTGTAAGCAGTGCAGCCCTCAATTTGGGCCTGGCTCTGTCTTATGGATTTTCAGTTTTCCCAAGGTATATTCCCTAGACTGGAAGTGCCCTTGGCTCTGTAGCTCTGTTGTTTACTTGTTTTAGGGAACACAATGCACTCCTCCAGTGAGGCAGTTGGCAACTTACATCCCGCCCATCAGCATAACAAGGCTCCCTGTTCTCCAGGGCCTGCCTTGCCTTTCTGGTTTTTACGCATTTTGTGGATGTCCCTTTTGACCGGTGGGAAGTGATACTTCTTTGTAGTGCAGATTTGCATTGCCCGCTTGCTTGCTTGGCCAAAAAGGGCGTATGCGTTTTCTCCTGAATATATTCAGGAGAAAACGCATACGCCCTTTTTGGCCAAGTGCATCATTGTCGAAGTTGTGCCCCTCTTCCTGTGCTTTACAGGCGATTCCAACGTACCTCTTGAAATCTGTTTCCTGCTATTCTGCCTCGCTTTCAAGTCCGCCTCGTTGCCTTCCCTCAACAGATTTTTGGACGATAGTTGGCCTTGATTACTCTGCCAGTTTGTGAATTGCTGTGCCCCTGAGCTCCATTTTTCAACTCGTTTTTTGTGAGCTGAACGCAAGTCCAAACTTTTGGTTCAGGACCTATACTGGTTCCCGGTGGGTGGCTGAGACTTTGGTTAATTCTTCTTCCTGCCAGGAAATTAGAGTGACATGTGCCCAACCAAATGCCTAACAGCTACTCTCTCATTGGTTCTCCCTCTTCCCTTTCATCCTCTGCCAAATTGGCAACCTGTGCGAACCAGGAGCTTAAAGGGGCTGTCTCTCCAAGTTGGGAGATTGATAGGAAAGCAGTTGGAAAGTCAAACCGGAGCACCAGGAGAGGGACTCTTCGTTGAGTTTTAGAAACCTTTCGTATTCACAGTGTGTCCATTCTCTAGGTTTCCCGTACATGTTATAGCTGTAGTAATATTCCCTTCAACCTGGAGAGCTGGGACCCATGGAATGGGTGCCATGCATTATTGCTTTAAAGGGTCTGCATTTGCTCACCCAATCTCACCAATCCTCTCAGTCGCAAGTGTCCAGCCTTATGCCACATCCAGCTGTCATTGTAGATAGGGTCATTCCAGGTTGCATCAGAGACCCTGAAGGAATTGTAAAGAATTTCCCTGTTTCTTTGTTTTGTTTTTGAAATTCCTTTTTAGAGTGGGTTTGAGCTGATTCTCGCTGCCATGTTTATGCCAGTCTAGACACATTTGATTCCCTTACGGAGACATATCAATACATAGGTTTTAAGATTCTTACTAGTCAGATCTATTCCTCTGCGGGAAATATGGGGTTTTGAGTCCCTTTCACTGAGGAAGGTGTAGGTCTTGTCTATTCCATAGTTGGCTTTTGGAACGGTACCTGTGCTTATATCAAACTCTGGTTTGATGCATCACCCCCCCTCTCCTTCCCCCTTAAGCAGGCATAGGAGTGTTTTCTAAATGTGAGACTCTGTTCTCTTGCCTAACTCAGTTCATGTGTAGCCATGTTTACAGGATCTTCCTAAGTGATATCTTATGATAAGTTTCTTTTCCTGTGTGACTTCTTTCACTTAGAATCATCGTACCTGAATCCACTCATGTTGCTGCTACTGGTCTTATGACATTGATTTCATGGCTGAGGGATATTCCATCGAACGTAAGTTCCACAATGTTTGGAACCATTTTTATATTTCCTGGGATATTTCAGGTGTACCCAGGTTGAGGTTCCTGTAAGCAGTGCAGCCCTCAATTTGGGGCTGGCTCTGTCTTATGGATTTTAAGTTTTCCCAAGGTATATTCCCTAGACTGGAAGTGCCCTTGGCTCTGTAGCTCTGTTGTTTACTTGTTTTAGGGAACACAATGCACTCCTCCAGTGAGGCAGTTGGCAACTTACATCCCGCCCATCAGCATAACAAGGCTCCCTGTTCTCCAGGGCCTGCCTTGCCTTTCTGGTTTTTACGCATTTTGTGGATGTCCCTTTTGACCGGTGGGAAGTGATACTTCTTTGTAGTGCAGATTTGCATTGCCCGCTTGCTTGCTTGGCCAAAAAGGGCGTATGCGTTTTCTCCTGAATATATTCAGGAGAAAACGCATACGCCCTTTTTGGCCAAGTGCATCATTGTCGAAGTTGTGCCCCTCTTCCTGTGCTTTACAGGCGATTCCAACGTACCTCTTGAAATCTGTTTCCTGCTATTCTGCCTCGCTTTCAAGTCCGCCTCGTTGCCTTCCCTCAACAGATTTTTGGACGATAGTTGGCCTTGATTACTCTGCCAGTTTGTGAATTGCTGTGCCCCTGAGCTCCATTTTTCAACTCGTTTTTTGTGAGCTGAACGCAAGTCCAAACTTTTGGTTCAGGACCTATACTGGTTCCCGGTGGGTGGCTGAGACTTTGGTTAATTCTTCTTCCTGCCAGGAAATTAGAGTGACATGTGCCCAACCAAATGCCTAACAGCTACTCTCTCATTGGTTCTCCCTCTTCCCTTTCATCCTCTGCCAAATTGGCAACCTGTGCGAACCAGGAGCTTAAAGGGGCTGTCTCACCAAGTTGGGAGATTGATAGGAAAGCAGTTGGAAAGTCAAACCAGAGCACCAGGAGAGGGACTCTTCGTTGAGTTTTAGAAACCTTTCGTATTCACAGTGTGTCCATTCTCTAGGTTTCCCGTACATGTTATAGCTGTAGTAATATTCCCTTCAACCTGGAGAGCTGGGACCCATGGAATGGGTGCCATGCATTATTGCTTTAAAGGGTCTGCATTTGCTCACCCAATCTCACCAATCCTCTCAGTCCCAAGTGTCCAGCCTTATGCCACATCCAGCTGTCATTGTAGATAGGGTCATTCCAGGTTGCATCAGAGACCCTGAAGGAATTGTAAAGAAATTCCCTGTTTCTTTGTTTTGTTTTTGAAATTCCTTTTTAGAGTGGGTTTGAGCTGATTCTCGCTGCCATGTTTATGCCAGTCTAGACACACTTGATTCCCTTACGGAGACATATCAATACATAGGTTTTAAGATTCTTACTAGTCAGATCTATTCCTCTGCGGGAAATATGGGGTTTTGAGTCCCTTTCACTGAGGAAGGTGTAGGTCTTGTCTATTCCATAGTTGGCTTTTGGAACGGTACCTGTGCTTATATCAAACTCTGGTTTGATGCATCACCCCCCCTCTCCTTCCCCCTTAAGCAGGCATAGGAGTGTTTTCTAAATGTGAGACTCTGTTCTCTTGCCTAACTCAGTTCATGTGTAGCCATGTTTACAGGATCTTCCTAAGTGATATCTTATGATAAGTTTCTTTTCCTGTGTGACTTCTTTCACTTAGAATCATCGTACCTGAATCCACTCATGTTGCTGCTACTGGTCTTATGACATTGATTTCATGGCTGAGGGATATTCCATCGTACGTAAGTTCCACAATGTTTGGAACCATTTTTATATTTCCTGGGATATTTCAGGTGTACCCAGGTTGAGGTTCCTGTAAGCAGTGCAGCCCTCAATTTGGGGCTGGCTCTGTCTTATGGATTTTCAGTTTTCCCAAGGTATATTCCCTAGACTGGAAGTGCCCTTGGCTCTGTAGCTCTGTTGTTTACTTGTTTTAGGGAACACAATGCACTCCTCCAGTGAGGCAGTTGGCAACTTACATCCCGCCCATCAGCATAACAAGGCTCCCTGTTCTCCAGGGCCTGCCTTGCCTTTCTGGTTTTTACGCATTTTGTGGATGTCCCTTTTGACCGGTGGGAAGTGATACTTCTTTGTAGTGCAGATTTGCATTGCCCGCTTGCTTGCTTGGCCAAAAAGGGCGTATGCGTTTTCTCCTGAATATATTCAGGAGAAAACGCATACGCCCTTTTTGGCCAAGTGCATCATTGTCGAAGTTGTGCCCCTCTTCCTGTGCTTTACAGGCGATTCCAACGTACCTCTTGAAATCTGTTTCCTGCTATTCTGCCTCGCTTTCAAGTCCGCCTCGTTGCCTTCCCTCAACAGATTTTTGGACGATAGTTGGCCTTGATTACTCTGCCAGTTTGTGAATTGCTGTGCCCCTGAGCTCCATTTTTCAACTCGTTTTTTGTGAGCTGAACGCAAGTCCAAACTTTTGGTTCAGGACCTATACTGGTTCCCGGTGGGTGGCTGAGACTTTGGTTAATTCTTCTTCCTGCCAGGAAATTAGAGGGACATGTGCCCAACCAAATGCCTAACAGCTACTCTCTCATTGGTTCTCCCTCTTCCCTTTCATCCTCTGCCAAATTGGCAACCTGTGCGAACCAGGAGCTTAAAGGGGCTGTCTCTCCAAGTTGGGAGATTGATAGGAAAGCAGTTGGAAAGTCAAACCGGAGCACCAGGAGAGGGACTCTTCGTTGAGTTTTAGAAAACTTTCGTATTCACAGTGTGTCCATTCTCTAGGTTTCCCGTACACGTTATAGCTGTAGTAATATTCCCTTCAACCTGGAGAGCTGGGACCCATGGAATGGGTGCCATGCATTATTGCTTTAAAGGGTCTGCATTTGCTCACCCAATCTCACCAATCCTCTCAGTCCCAAGTGTCCAGCCTTATGCCACATCCAGCTGTCATTGTAGATACGGTCATTCCAGGTTGCATCAGAGACCCTGAAGGAATTGTAAAGAATTTCCCTGTTTCTTTGTTTTGTTTTTGAAATTCCTTTTTAGAGTGGGTTTGAGCTGATTCTCGCTGCCATGTTTATGCCAGTCTAGACACACTTGATTCCCTTACGGAGACATATCAATACATAGGTTTTAAGATTCTTACTAGTCAGATCTATTCCTCTGCGGGAAATATGGGGTTTTGAGTCCCTTTCACTGAGGAAGGTGTAGGTCTTGTCTATTCCATAGTTGGTTTTTGGAACGGTACCTGTGCTTATATCAAACTCTGGTTTGATGCATCACCCCCCCTCTCCTTCCCCCTTAAGCAGGCATAGGAGTGTTTTCTAAATGTGAGACTCTGTTCTCTTGCCTAACTCAGTTCATGTGTAGCCATGTTTACAGGATCTTCCTAAGTGATATCTTATGATAAGTTTCTTTTCCTGTGTGACTTCTTTCACTTAGAATCATCGTACCTGAATCCACTCATGTTGCTGCTACTGGTCTTAGGACATTGATTTCATGGCTGAGGGATATTCCATCGTACGTAAGTTCCACAATGTTTGGAACCATTTTTATATTTCCTGGGATATTTCAGGTGTACCCAGGTTGAGGTTCCTGTAAGCAGTGCAGCCCTCAATTTGGGGCTGGCTCTGTCTTATGGATTTTCAGTTTTCCCAAGGTATATTCCCTAGACTGGAAGTGCCCTTGGCTCTGTAGCTCTGTTGTTTACTTGATTTAGGGAACACAATGCACTCCTCCAGTGAGGCAGTTGGCAACTTACATCCCGCCCATCAGCATAACAAGGCTCCCTGTTCTCCAGGGCCTGTCTTGCCTTTCTGGTTTTTACGCATTTTGTGGATGTCCCTTTTGACCGGTGGGAAGTGATACTTCTTTGTAGTGCAGATTTGCATTGCCCGCTTGCTTGCTTGGCCAAAAAGAGCGTATGCGTTTTCTCCTGAATATATTCAGGAGAAAACCCATACGCCCTTTTTGGCCAAGTGCATCATTGTCGAAGTTGTGCCCCTCTTCCTGTGCTTTACAGGTGATTCCAACGTACCTCTTGAAATCTGTTTCCTGCTATCCTGCCTCGCTTTCAAGTCCGCCTCGTTGCCTTCCCTCAACAGATTTTTGGACGATAGTTGGCCTTGATTACTCTGCCAGTTTCTGAATTGCTGTGCCCCTGAGCTCCATTTTTCAACTCGTTTTTTGTGAGCTGAACGCAAGTCCAAACTTTTGGTTCAGGACCTATACTGGTTCCCGGTGGGTGGCTGAGACTTTGGTTAATTCTTCTTCCTGCCAGGAAATTAGAGTGACATGTGCCCAACCAAATGCCTAACAGCTACTCTCTCATTGGTTCTCCCTCTTCCCTTTCATCCTCTGCCAAATTGGCAACCTGTGCGAACCAGGAGCTTAAAGGGGCTGTCTCTCCAAGTTGGGAGATTGATAGGAAAGCAGTTGGAAAGTCAAACCGGAGCACCAGGAGAGGGACTCTTCGTTGAGTTTTAGAAACCTTTCGTATTCACAGTGTGTCCATTCTCTAGGTTTCCCGTACATGTTATAGCTGTAGTAATATTCCCTTCAACCTGGAGAGCTGGGACCCATGGAATGGGTGCCATGCATTATTGCTTTAAAGGGTCTGCATTTGCTCACCCAATCTCACCAATCCTCTCAGTCCCAAGTGTCCAGCCTTATGCCACATCCAGCTGTCATTGTAGATAGGGTCATTCCAGGTTGCATCAGAGACCCTGAAGGAATTGTAAAGAAATTCCCTGTTTCTTTGTTTTGTTTTTGAAATTCCTTTTTAGAGTGGGTTTGAGCTGATTCTCGCTGCCATGTTTATGCCAGTCTAGACACACTTGATTCCCTTACGGAGACATATCAATACATAGGTTTTAAGATTCTTACTAGTCAGATCTATTCCTCTGCGGGAAATATGGGGTTTTGAGTCCCTTTCACTGAGGATGGTGTAGGTCTTGTCTATTCCATAGTTGGTTTTTGGAACGGTACCTGTGCTTATATCAAACTCTGGTTTGATGCATCACCCCCCCTCTCCTTCCCCCTTAAGCAGGCATAGGAGTGTTTTCTAAATGTGAGACTCTGTTCTCTTGCCTAACTCAGTTCATGTGTAGCCATGTTTACAGGATCTTCCTAAGTGATATCTTATGATAAGTTTCGTTTCCTGTGTGACTTCTTTCACTTAGAATCATCGTACCTGAATCCACTCATTTTGCTGCTACTGGTCTTATGACATTGATTTCATGGCTGAGGGATATTCCATCGAACATAATTTCCACAATGTTTGGAACCATTTTTATATTTCCTGGGATATTTCAGGTGTACCCAGGTTGAGGTTCCTGTTAGCAGTGCAGCCCTCAATTTGGGGCTGGCTCTGTCTTATGGATTTTCAGTTTTCCCAAGGTATATTCCCTAGACTGGAAGTGCCCTTGGCTCTGTAGCTCTGTTGTTTACTTGTTTTAGGGAACACAATGCACTCCTCCAGTGAGGCAGTTGGCAACTTACATCCCGCCCATCAGCATAACAAGGCTCCCTGTTCTCCAGGGCCTGCCTTGCCTTTCTGGTTTTTACACATTTTGTGGATGTCCCTTTTGACCGGTGGGAAGTGATACTTCTTTGTAGTGCAGATTTGCATTGCCCGCTTGCTTGCTTGGCCAAAAAGAGCGTATGCGTTTTCTCCTGAATATATTCAGGAGAAAACGCATACGCCCTTTTTGGCCAAGTGCATCATTGTCGAAGTTGTGCCCCTCTTCCTGTGCTTTACAGGCGATTCCAACGTACCTCTTGAAATCTGTTTCCTGCTATTCTGCCTCGCTTTCAAGTCCACCTCGTTGCCTTCCCTCAACAGATTTTTGGACGATAGTTGGCCTTGATTACTCTGCCAGTTTCTGAATTGCTGTGCCCCTGAGCTCCATTTTTCAACTCGTTTTTTGTGAGCTGAACGCAAGTCCAAACTTTTGGTTCAGGACCTATACTGGTTCCCGGTGGGTTGCTGAGACTTTGGTTAATTCTTCTTCCTGCCAGGAAATTAGAGTGACATGTGCCCAACCAAAAGCCTAACAGCTACTCTCTCATTGGTTCTCCCTCTTCCCTTTCATCCTCTGCCAAATTGGCAACCTGTGCGAACCAGGAGCTTAAAGGGGCTGTCTCTCCAAGTTGGGAGATTGATAGGAAAGCAGTTGGAAAGTCAAACCGGAGCACCAGGAGAGGGACTCTTCGTTGAGTTTTAGAAACCTTTCGTATTCACAGTGTGTCCATTCTCTAGGTTTCCCGTACATGTTATAGCTGTAGTAATATTCCCTTCAACCTGGAGAGCAGGGACCCATGGAATGGGTGCCATGCATTATTGCTTTAAAGGGTCTGCATTTGCTCACCCAATCTCACCAATCCTCTCAGTCCCAAGTGTCCAGCCTTATGCCACATCCAGCTGTCATTGTAGATACGGTCATTCCAGGTTGCATCAGAGACCCTGAAGGAATTGTAAAGAATTTCCCTGTTTCTTTGTTTTGTTTTTGAAATTCCTTTTTAGAGTGGGTTTGAGCTGATTCTCGCTGCCATGTTTATGCCAGTCTAGACACACTTGATTCCCTTACGGAGACATATCAATACATAGGTTTTAAGATTCTTACTAGTCAGATCTATTCCTCTGCGGGAAATATGGGGTTTTGAGTCCCTTTCACTGAGGAAGGTGTAGGTCTTGTCTATTCCATAGTTGGTTTTTGGAACGGTACCTGTGCTTATATCAAACTCTGGTTTGATGCATCACCCACCCTCTCCTTCCCCCTTAAGCAGGCATAGGAGTGTTTTCTAAATGTGAGACTCTGTTCTCTTGCCTAACTCAGTTCATGTGTAGCCATGTTTACAGGATCTTCCTAAGTGATATCTTATGATAAGTTTCTTTTCCTGTGTGACTTCTTTCACTTAGAATCATCGTACCTGAATCCACTCATGTTGCTGCTACTGGTCTTAGGACATTGATTTCATGGCTGAGAGATATTCCATCGTACGTAAGTTCCACAATGTTTGGAACCATTTTTATATTTCCTGGGATATTTCAGGTGTACCCAGGTTGAGGTTCCTGTAAGCAGTGCAGCCCTCAATTTGGGGCTGGCTCTGTCTTATGGATTTTCAGTTTTCCCAAGGTATATTCCCTAGACTGGAAGTGCCCTTGGCTCTGTAGCTCTGTTGTTTACTTGTTTTAGGGAACACAATGCACTCCTCCAGTGAGGCAGTTGGCAACTTACATCCCGCCCATCAGCATAACAAGGCTCCCTGTTCTCCAGGGCCTGTCTTGCCTTTCTGGTTTTTACGCATTTTGTGGATGTCCCTTTTGACCGGTGGGAAGTGTTACTTCTTTGTAGTGCAGATTTGCATTGCCCGCTTGCTTGCTTGGCCAAAAAGGGCGTATGCGTTTTCTCCTGAATATATTCAGGAGAAAACGCATACGCACTTTTTTGGCCAAGTGCATCATTGTCGAAGTTGTGCCCATCTTCCTGTGCTTTACAGGCGATTCCAACGTACCTCTTGAAATCTGTTTCCTGCTATTCTGCCTCGCTTTCAAGTCCGCCTCGTTGCCTTCCCTCAACAGATTTTTGGACGATAGTTGGCCTTGATTACTCTGCCAGTTTCTGAATTGCTGTGCCCCTGAGCTCCATTTTTCAACTCGTTTTTTGTGAGCTGAACGCAAGTCCAAACTTTTGGTTCAGGACCTATACTGGTTCCCGGTGGGTGGCTGAGACTTTGGTTAATTCTTCTTCCTGCCAGGAAATTAGAGTGACATGTGCCCAACCAAATGCCTAACAGCTACTCTCTCATTGGTTCTCCCTCTTCCCTTTCATCCTCTGCCAAATTGGCAACCTGTGCGAACCAGGAGCTTAAAGGGGCTGTCTCTCCAAGTTGGGAGATTGATAGGAAAGCAGTTGGAAAGTCAAACCGGAGCACCAGGAGAGGGACTCTTCGTTGAGTTTTAGAAACCTTTCGTATTCACAGTGTGTCCATTCTCTAGGTTTCCCGTACATGTTATAGCTGTAGTAATATTCCCTTCAACCTGGAGAGCTGGGACCCATGGAATGGGTGCCATGCATTATTGCTTTAAAGGGTCTGCATTTGCTCACCCAATCTCACCAATCCTCTCAGTCCCAAGTGTCCAGCCTTATGCCACATCCAGCTGTCATTGTAGATACGGTCATTCCAGGTTGCATCAGAGACCCTGAAGGAATTGTAAAGAATTTCCCTGTTTCTTTGTTTTGTTTTTGAAATTCCTTTTTAGAGTGGGTTTGAGCTGATTCTCGCTGCCATGTTTATGCCAGTCTAGACACACTTGATTCCCTTACGGAGACATATCAATACATAGGTTTTAAGATTCTTACTAGTCAGATCTATTCCTCTGCGGGAAATATGGGGTTTTGAGTCCCTTTCACTGAGGATGGTGTAGGTCTTGTCTATTCCATAGTTGGTTTTTGGAACGGTACCTGTGCTTATATCAAACTCTGGTTTGATGCATCACCCCCCCTCTCCTTCCCCCTTAAGCAGGCATAGGAGTGTTTTCTAAATGTGAGACTCTGTTCTCTTGCCTAACTCAGTTCATGTGTAGCCATGTTTACAGGATCTTCCTAAGTGATATCTTATGATAAGTTTCTTTTCCTGTGTGACTTCTTTCACTTAGAATCATCGTACCTGAATCCACTCATGTTGCTGCTACTGGTCTTAGGACATTGATTTCATGGCTGAGGGATATTCCATCGTACGTAAGTTCCACAATGTTTGGAACCATTTTTATATTTCCTGGGATATTTCAGGTGTACCCAGGTTGAGGTTCCTGTAAGCAGTGCAGCCCTCAATTTGGGGCTGGCTCTGTCTTATGGATTTTCAGTTTTCCCAAGGTATATTCCCTAGACTGGAAGTGCCCTTGGCTCTGTAGCTCTGTTGTTTACTTGATTTAGGGAACACAATGCACTCCTCCAGTGAGGCAGTTGGCAACTTACATCCCGCCCATCAGCATAACAAGGCTCCCTGTTCTCCAGGGCCTGTCTTGCCTTTCTGGTTTTTACGCATTTTGTGGATGTCCCTTTTGACCGGTGGGAAGTGATACTTCTTTGTAGTGCAGATTTGCATTGCCCGCTTGCTTGCTTGGCCAAAAAGAGCGTATGCGTTTTCTCCTGAATATATTCAGGAGAAAACCCATACGCCCTTTTTGGCCAAGTGCATCATTGTCGAAGTTGTGCCCCTCTTCCTGTGCTTTACAGGTGATTCCAACGTACCTCTTGAAATCTGTTTCCTGCTATCCTGCCTCGCTTTCAAGTCCGCCTCGTTGCCTTCCCTCAACAGATTTTTGGACGATAGTTGGCCTTGATTACTCTGCCAGTTTCTGAATTGCTGTGCCCCTGAGCTCCATTTTTCAACTCGTTTTTTGTGAGCTGAACGCAAGTCCAAACTTTTGGTTCAGGACCTATACTGGTTCCCGGTGGGTGGCTGAGACTTTGGTTAATTCTTCTTCCTGCCAGGAAATTAGAGTGACATGTGCCCAACCAAAAGCCTAACAGCTACTCTCTCATTGGTTCTCCCTCTTCCCTTTCATCCTCTGCCAAATTGGCAACCTGTGCGAACCAGGAGCTTAAAGGGGCTGTCTCTCCAAGTTGGGAGATTGATAGGAAAGCAGTTGGAAAGTCAAACCGGAGCACCAGGAGAGGGACTCTTCGTTGAGTTTTAGAAACCTTTCGTATTCACAGTGTGTCCATTCTCTAGGTTTCCCGTACATGTTATAGCTGTAGTAATATTCCCTTCAACCTGGAGAGCAGGGACCCATGGAATGGGTGCCATGCATTATTGCTTTAAAGGGTCTGCATTTGCTCACCCAATCTCACCAATCCTCTCAGTCCCAAGTGTCCAGCCTTATGCCACATCCAGCTGTCATTGTAGATAGGGTCATTCCAGGTTGCATCAGAGACCCTGAAGGAATTGTAAAGAATTTCCCTGTTTCTTTGTTCTGTTTTTGAAATTCCTTTTTAGAGTGGGTTTGAGCTGATTCTCGCTGCCATGTTTATGCCAGTCTAGACACACTTGATTCCCTTACGGAGACATATCAATACATAGGTTTTAAGATTCTTACTAGTCAGATCTATTCCTCTGCGGGAAATATGGGGTTTTGAGTCCCTTTCACTGAGGAAGGTGTAGGTCTTGTCTATTCCATAGTTGGTTTTTGGAACGGTACCTGTGCTTATATCAAACTCTGGTTTGATGCATCACCCACCCTCTCCTTCCCCCTTAAGCAGGCATAGGAGTGTTTTCTAAATGTGAGACTCTGTTCTCTTGCCTAACTCAGTTCATGTGTAGCCATGTTTACAGGATCTTCCTAAGTGATATCTTATGATAAGTTTCTTTTCCTGTGTGACTTCTTTCACTTAGAATCATCGTACCTGAATCCACTCATGTTGCTGCTACTGGTCTTAGGACATTGATTTCATGGCTGAGAGATATTCCATCGTACGTAAGTTCCACAATGTTTGGAACCATTTTTATATTTCCTGGGATATTTCAGGTGTACCCAGGTTGAGGTTCCTGTAAGCAGTGCAGCCCTCAATTTGGGGCTGGCTCTGTCTTATGGATTTTCAGTTTTCCCAAGGTATATTCCCTAGACTGGAAGTGCCCTTGGCTCTGTAGCTCTGTTGTTTACTTGTTTTAGGGAACACAATGCACTCCTCCAGTGAGGCAGTTGGCAACTTACATCCCGCCCATCAGCATAACAAGGCTCCCTGTTCTCCAGGGCCTGTCTTGCCTTTCTGGTTTTTACGCATTTTGTGGATGTCCCTTTTGACCGGTGGGAAGTGTTACTTCTTTGTAGTGCAGATTTGCATTGCCCGCTTGCTTGCTTGGCCAAAAAGGGCGTATGCGTTTTCTCCTGAATATATTCAGGAGAAAACGCATACGCACTTTTTTGGCCAAGTGCATCATTGTCGAAGTTGTGCCCATCTTCCTGTGCTTTACAGGCGATTCCAACGTACCTCTTGAAATCTGTTTCCTGCTATTCTGCCTCGCTTTCAAGTCCGCCTCGTTGCCTTCCCTCAACAGATTTTTGGACGATAGTTGGCCTTGATTACTCTGCCAGTTTCTGAATTGCTGTGCCCCTGAGCTCCATTTTTCAACTCGTTTTTTGTGAGCTGAACGCAAGTCCAAACTTTTGGTTCAGGACCTATACTGGTTCCCGGTGGGTGGCTGAGACTTTGGTTAATTCTTCTTCCTGCCAGGAAATTAGAGTGACATGTGCCCAACCAAATGCCTAACAGCTACTCTCTCATTGGTTCTCCCTCTTCCCTTTCATCCTCTGCCAAATTGGCAACCTGTGCGAACCAGGAGCTTAAAGGGGCTGTCTCTCCAAGTTGGGAGATTGATAGGAAAGCAGTTGGAAAGTCAAACCGGAGCACCAGGAGAGGGACTCTTCGTTGAGTTTTAGAAACCTTTCGTATTCACAGTGTGTCCATTCTCTAGGTTTCCCGTACATGTTATAGCTGTAGTAATATTCCCTTCAACCTGGAGAGCTGGGACCCATGGAATGGGTGCCATGCATTATTGCTTTAAAGGGTCTGCATTTGCTCACCCAATCTCACCAATCCTCTCAGTCCCAAGTGTCCAGCCTTATGCCACATCCAGCTGTCATTGTAGATACGGTCATTCCAGGTTGCATCAGAGACCCTGAAGGAATTGTAAAGAATTTCCCTGTTTCTTTGTTTTGTTTTTGAAATTCCTTTTTAGAGTGGGTTTGAGCTGATTCTCGCTGCCATGTTTATGCCAGTCTAGACACACTTGATTCCCTTACGGAGACATATCAATACATAGGTTTTAAGATTCTTACTAGTCAGATCTATTCCTCTGCGGGAAATATGGGGTTTTGAGTCCCTTTCACTGAGGAAGGTGTAGGTCTTGTCTATTCCATAGTTGGTTTTTGGAACGGTACCTGTGCTTATATCAAACTCTGGTTTGATGCATCACCCCCCCTCTCCTTCCCCCTTAAGCAGGCATAGGAGTGTTTTCTAAATGTGAGACTCTGTTCTCTTGCCTAACTCAGTTCATGTGTAGCCATGTTTACAGGATCTTCCTAAGTGATATCTTATGATAAGTTTCTTTTCCTGTGTGACTTCTTTCACTTAGAATCATCGTACCTGAATCCACTCATGTTGCTGCTACTGGTCTTAGGACATTGATTTCATGGCTGAGGGATATTCCATCGTACGTAAGTTCCACAATGTTTGGAACCATTTTTATATTTCCTGGGATATTTCAGGTGTACCCAGGTTGAGGTTCCTGTAAGCAGTGCAGCCCTCAATTTGGGGCTGGCTCTGTCTTATGGATTTTCAGTTTTCCCAAGGTATATTCCCTAGACTGGAAGTGCCCTTGGCTCTGTAGCTCTGTTGTTTACTTGATTTAGGGAACACAATGCACTCCTCCAGTGAGGCAGTGGGCAACTTACATCCCGCCCATCAGCATAACAAGGCTCCCTGTTCTCCAGGGCCTGTCTTGCCTTTCTGGTTTTTACGCATTTTGTGGATGTCCCTTTTGACCGGTGGGAAGTGATACTTCTTTGTAGTGCAGATTTGCATTGCCCGCTTGCTTGCTTGGCCAAAAAGAGCGTATGCGTTTTCTCCTGAATATATTCAGGAGAAAACCCATACGCCCTTTTTGGCCAAGTGCATCATTGTCGAAGTTGTGCCCCTCTTCCTGTGCTTTACAGGTGATTCCAACGTACCTCTTGAAATCTGTTTCCTGCTATCCTGCCTCGCTTTCAAGTCCGCCTCGTTGCCTTCCCTCAACAGATTTTTGGACGATAGTTGGCCTTGATTACTCTGCCAGTTTCTGAATTGCTGTGCCCCTGAGCTCCATTTTTCAACTCGTTTTTTGTGAGCTGAACGCAAGTCCAAACTTTTGGTTCAGGACCTATACTGGTTCCCGGTGGGTGGCTGAGACTTTGGTTAATTCTTCTTCCTGCCAGGAAATTAGAGTGACATGTGCCCAACCAAATGCCTAACAGCTACTCTCTCATTGGTTCTCCCTCTTCCCTTTCATCCTCTGCCAAATTGGCAACCTGTGCGAACCAGGAGCTTAAAGGGGCTGTCTCTCCAAGTTGGGAGATTGATAGGAAAGCAGTTGGAAAGTCAAACCGGAGCACCAGGAGAGGGACTCTTCGTTGAGTTTTAGAAACCTTTCGTATTCACAGTGTGTCCATTCTCTAGGTTTCCCGTACATGTTATAGCTGTAGTAATATTCCCTTCAACCTGGAGAGCTGGGACCCATGGAATGGGTGCCATGCATTATTGCTTTAAAGGGTCTGCATTTGCTCACCCAATCTCACCAATCCTCTCAGTCCCAAGTGTCCAGCCTTATGCCACATCCAGCTGTCATTGTAGATACGGTCATTCCAGGTTGCATCAGAGACCCTGAAGGAATTGTAAAGAATTTCCCTGTTTCTTTGTTTTGTTTTTGAAATTCCTTTTTAGAGTGGGTTTGAGCTGATTCTCGCTGCCATGTTTATGCCAGTCTAGACACACTTGATTCCCTTACGGAGACATATCAATACATAGGTTTTAAGATTCTTACTAGTCAGATCTATTCCTCTGCGGGAAATATGGGGTTTTGAGTCCCTTTCACTGAGGAAGGTGTAGGTCTTGTCTATTCCATAGTTGGTTTTTGGAACGGTACCTGTGCTTATATCAAACTCTGGTTTGATGCATCACCCCCCCTCTCCTTCCCCCTTAAGCAGGCATAGGAGTGTTTTCTAAATGTGAGACTCTGTTCTCTTGCCTAACTCAGTTCATGTGTAGCCATGTTTACAGGATCTTCCTAAGTGATATCTTATGATAAGTTTCTTTTCCTGTGTGACTTCTTTCACTTAGAATCATCGTACCTGAATCCACTCATGTTGCTGCTACTGGTCTTAGGACATTGATTTCATGGCTGAGGGATATTCCATCGTACGTAAGTTCCACAATGTTTGGAACCATTTTTATATTTCCTGGGATATTTCAGGTGTACCCAGGTTGAGGTTCCTGTAAGCAGTGCAGCCCTCAATTTGGGGCTGGCTCTGTCTTATGGATTTTCAGTTTTCCCAAGGTATATTCCCTAGACTGGAAGTGCCCTTGGCTCTGTAGCTCTGTTGTTTACTTGATTTAGGGAACACAATGCACTCCTCCAGTGAGGCAGTTGGCAACTTACATCCCGCCCATCAGCATAACAAGGCTCCCTGTTCTCCAGGGCCTGTCTTGCCTTTCTGGTTTTTACGCATTTTGTGGATGTCCCTTTTGACCGGTGGGAAGTGATACTTCTTTGTAGTGCAGATTTGCATTGCCCGCTTGCTTGCTTGGCCAAAAAGAGCGTATGCGTTTTCTCCTGAATATATTCAGGAGAAAACCCATACGCCCTTTTTGGCCAAGTGCATCATTGTCGAAGTTGTGCCCCTCTTCCTGTGCTTTACAGGTGATTCCAACGTACCTCTTGAAATCTGTTTCCTGCTATCCTGCCTCGCTTTCAAGTCCGCCTCGTTGCCTTCCCTCAACAGATTTTTGGACGATAGTTGGCCTTGATTACTCTGCCAGTTTCTGAATTGCTGTGCCCCTGAGCTCCATTTTTCAACTCGTTTTTTGTGAGCTGAACGCAAGTCCAAACTTTTGGTTCAGGACCTATACTGGTTCCCGGTGGGTGGCTGAGACTTTGGTTAATTCTTCTTCCTGCCAGGAAATTAGAGTGACATGTGCCCAACCAAATGCCTAACAGCTACTCTCTCATTGGTTCTCCCTCTTCCCTTTCATCCTCTGCCAAATTGGCAACCTGTGCGAACCAGGAGCTTAAAGGGGCTGTCTCTCCAAGTTGGGAGATTGATAGGAAAGCAGTTGGAAAGTCAAACCGGAGCACCAGGAGAGGGACTCTTCGTTGAGTTTTAGAAACCTTTCGTATTCACAGTGTGTCCATTCTCTAGGTTTCCCGTACATGTTATAGCTGTAGTAATATTCCCTTCAACCTGGAGAGCTGGGACCCATGGAATGGGTGCCATGCATTATTGCTTTAAAGGGTCTGCATTTGCTCACCCAATCTCACCAATCCTCTCAGTCCCAAGTGTCCAGCCTTATGCCACATCCAGCTGTCATTGTAGATAGGGTCATTCCAGGTTGCATCAGAGACCCTGAAGGAATTGTAAAGAAATTCCCTGTTTCTTTGTTTTGTTTTTGAAATTCCTTTTTAGAGTGGGTTTGAGCTGATTCTCGCTGCCATGTTTATGCCAGTCTAGACACACTTGATTCCCTTACGGAGACATATCAATACATAGGTTTTAAGATTCTTACTAGTCAGATCTATTCCTCTGCGGGAAATATGGGGTTTTGAGTCCCTTTCACTGAGGAAGGTGTAGGTCTTGTCTATTCCATAGTTGGTTTTTGGAACGGTACCTGTGCTTATATCAAACTCTGGTTTGATGCATCACCCCCCCTCTCCTTCCCCCTTAAGCAGGCATAGGAGTGTTTTCTAAATGTGAGACTCTGTTCTCTTGCCTAACTCAGTTCATGTGTAGCCATGTTTACAGGATCTTCCTAAGTGATATCTTATGATAAGTTTCGTTTCCTGTGTGACTTCTTTCACTTAGAATCATCGTACCTGAATCCACTCATTTTGCTGCTACTGGTCTTATGACATTGATTTCATGGCTGAGGGATATTCCATCGAACATAAGTTCCACAATGTTTGGAACCATTTTTATATTTCCTGGGATATTTCAGGTGTACCCAGGTTGAGGTTCCTGTTAGCAGTGCAGCCCTCAATTTGGGGCTGGCTCTGTCTTATGGATTTTCAGTTTTCCCAAGGTATATTCCCTAGACTGGAAGTGCCCTTGGCTCTGTAGCTCTGTTGTTTACTTGTTTTAGGGAACACAATGCACTCCTCCAGTGAGGCAGTTGGCAACTTACATCCCGCCCATCAGCATAACAAGGCTCCCTGTTCTCCAGGGCCTGCCTTGCCTTTCTGGTTTTTACACATTTTGTGGATGTCCCTTTTGACCGGTGGGAAGTGATACTTCTTTGTAGTGCAGATTTGCATTGCCCGCTTGCTTGCTTGGCCAAAAAGAGCGTATGCGTTTTCTCCTGAATATATTCAGGAGAAAACGCATACGCTCTTTTTGGCCAAGTGCATCATTGTCGAAGTTGTGCCCCTCTTCCTGTGCTTTACAGGCGATTCCAACGTACCTCTTGAAATCTGTTTCCTGCTATTCTGCCTCGCTTTCAAGTCCACCTCGTTGCCTTCCCTCAACAGATTTTTGGACGATAGTTGGCCTTGATTACTCTGCCAGTTTCTGAATTGCTGTGCCCCTGAGCTCCATTTTTCAACTCGTTTTTTGTGAGCTGAACGCAAGTCCAAACTTTTGGTTCAGGACCTATACTGGTTCCCGGTGGGTTGCTGAGACTTTGGTTAATTCTTCTTCCTGCCAGGAAATTAGAGTGACATGTGCCCAACCAAAAGCCTAACAGCTACTCTCTCATTGGTTCTCCCTCTTCCCTTTCATCCTCTGCCAAATTGGCAACCTGTGCGAACCAGGAGCTTAAAGGGGCTGTCTCTCCAAGTTGGGAGATTGATAGGAAAGCAGTTGGAAAGTCAAACCGGAGCACCAGGAGAGGGACTCTTCGTTGAGTTTTAGAAACCTTTCGTATTCACAGTGTGTCCATTCTCTAGGTTTCCCGTACATGTTATAGCTGTAGTAACATTCCCTTCAACCTGGAGAGCTGGGACCCATGGAATGGGTGCCATGCATTATTGCTTTAAAGGGTCTGCATTTGCTCACCCAATCTCACCAATCCTCTCAGTCCCAAGTGTCCAGCCTTATGCCACATCCAGCTGTCATTGTAGATAGGGTCATTCCAGGTTGCATCAGAGACCCTGAAGGAATTGTAAAGAAATTCCCTGTTTCTTTGTTTTGTTTTTGAAATTCCTTTTTAGAGTGGGTTTGAGCTGATTCTCGCTGCCATGTTTATGCCAGTCTAGACACACTTGATTCCCTTACGGAGACATATCAATACATAGGTTTTAAGATTCTTACTAGTCAGATCTATTCCTCTGCGGGAAATATGGGGTTTTGAGTCCCTTTCACTGAGGAAGGTGTAGGTCTTGTCTATTCCATAGTTGGTTTTTGGAACGGTACCTGTGCTTATATCAAACTCTGGTTTGATGCATCACCCACCCTCTCCTTCCCCCTTAAGCAGGCATAGGAGTGTTTTCTAAATGTGAGACTCTGTTCTCTTGCCTAACTCAGTTCATGTGTAGCCATGTTTACAGGATCTTCCTAAGTGATATCTTATGAGAAGTTTCTTTTCCTGTGTGACTTCTTTCACATAGAATCATCGTACCTGAATCCACTCATTTTGCTGCTACTGGTCTTAGGACATTGATTTCATGGCTGAGGGATATTCCATCGTAGGTAAGTTCCACAATGTTTGGAACCATTTTTATATTTCCTGGGATATTTCAGGTGTACCCAGGTTGAGGTTCCTGTAAGCAGTGCAGCCCTCAATTTGGGGGTGGCTCTGTCTTATTGATTTTCAGTTTTCCCAAGGTATATTCCCTAGACTGGAAGTGCCCTTGGCTCTGTAGCTCTGTTGTTTACTTGTTTTAGGGAACACAATGCACTCCTCCAGTGAGGCAGTTGGCAACTTACATCCCGCCCATCAGCATAACAAGGCTCCCTGTTCTCCAGGGCCTGTCTTGCCTTTCTGGTTTTTACACATTTTGTGGATGTCCCTTTTGACCGGTGGGAAGTGATACTTCTTTGTAGTGCAGATTTGCATTGCCCGCTTGCTTGCTTGGCCAAAAAGAGCGTATGCGTTTTCTCCTGAATATATTCAGGAGAAAACGCATACGCCCTTTTTGGCCAAGTGCATCATTGTCGAAGTTGTGCCCCTCTTCCTGTGCTTTACAGGCGATTCCAACGTACCTCTTGAAATCTGTTTCCTGCTATTCTGCCTCGCTTTCAAGTCCGCCTCGTTGCCTTCCCTCAACAGATTTTTGGACGATAGTTGGCCTTGATTACTCTGCCAGTTTCTGAATTGCTGTGCCCCTGAGCTCCATTTTTCAACTCGTTTTTTGTGAGCTGAACGCAAGTCCAAACTTTTGGTTCAGGACCTATACTGGTTCCCGGTGGGTGGCTGAGACTTTGGTTAATTCTTCTTCCTGCCAGGAAATTAGAGTGACATGTGCCCAACCAAAAGCCTAACAGCTACTCTCTCATTTGTTCTCCCTCTTCCCTTTCATCCTCTGCCAAATTGGCAACCTGTGCGAACCAGGAGCTTAAAGGGGCTGTCTCTCCAAGTTGGGAGATTGATAGGAAAGCAGTTGGAAAGTCAAACCGGAGCACCAGGAGAGGGACTCTTCGTTGAGTTTTAGAAACCTTTCGTATTCACAGTGTGTCCATTCTCTAGGTTTCCCGTACATGTTATAGCTGTAGTAATATTCCCTTCAACCTGGAGAGCTGGGACCCATGGAATGGGTGCCATGCATTATTGCTTTAAAGGGTCTGCATTTGCTCACCCAATCTCACCAATCCTCTCAGTCCCAAGTGTCCAGCCTTATGCCACATCCAGCTGTCATTGTAGATAGGGTCATTCCAGGTTGCATCAGAGACCCTGAAGGAATTGTAAAGAAATTCCCTGTTTCTTTGTTTTGTTTTTGAAATTCCTTTTTAGAGTGGGTATGAGCTGATTCTCGCTGCCATGTTTATGCCAGTCTAGACACACTTGATTCCCTTACGGAGACATATCAATACATAGGTTTTAAGATTCTTACTAGTCAGATCTATTCCTCTGCGGGAAATATGGGGTTTTGAGTCCCTTTCACTGAGGAAGGTGTAGGTCTTGTCTATTCCATAGTTGGTTTTTGGAACGGTACCTGTGCTTATATCAAACTCTGGTTTGATGCATCACCCACCCTCTCCTTCCCCCTTAAGCAGGCATAGGAGTGTTTTCTAAATGTGAGACTCTGTTCTCTTGCCTAACTCAGTTCATGTGTAGCCATGTTTACAGGATCTTCCTAAGTGATATCTTATGATAAGTTTCTTTTCCTGTGTGACTTCTTTCACTTAGAATCATCGTACCTGAATCCACTCATTTTGCTGCTACTGGTCTTAGGACATTGATTTCATGGCTGAGGGATATTCCATCGTACATAAGTTCCACAATGTTTGGAACCATTTTTATATTTCCTGGGATATTTCAGGTGTACCCAGGTTGAGGTTCCTGTAAGCAGTGCAGCCCTCAATTTGGGGCTGGCTCTGTCTTATGGATTTTCAGTTTTCCCAAGGTATATTCCCTAGACTGGACGTGCCCTTGGCTCTGTAGCTCTGTTGTTTACTTGTTTTAGGGAACACAATGCACTCCTCCAGTGAGGCAGTTGGCAACTTACATCCCGCCCATCAGCATAACAAGGCTCCCTGTTCTCCAGGGCCTGTCTTGCCTTTCTGGTTTTTACGCATTTTGTGGATGTCCCTTTTGACCGGTGGGAAGTGATACTTCTTTGTAGTGCAGATTTGCATTGCCCGCTTGCTTGCTTGGCCAAAAATGGCGTATGCGTTTTCTCCTGAATATATTCAGGAGAAAACGCATACGCCCTTTTTGGCCAAGTGCATCATTGTCGAAGTTGTGCCCCTCTTCCTGTGCTTTACAGGCGATTCCAACGTACCTCTTGAAATCTGTTTCCTGCTATTCTGCCTCGCTTTCAAGTCCGCCTCGTTGCCTTCCCTCAACAGATTTTTGGACGATAGTTGGCCTTGATTACTCTGCCAGTTTCTGAATTGCTGTGCCCCTGAGCTCCATTTTTCAACTCGTTTTTTGTGAGCTGAACGCAAGTCCAAACTTTTGGTTCAGGACCTATACTGGTTCCCGGTGGGTGGCTGAGACTTTGGTTAATTCTTCTTCCTGCCAGGAAATTAGAGTGGCATGTGCCCAACCAAATGCCTAACAGCTACTCTCTCATTGGTTCTCCCTCTTCCCTTTCATCCTCTGCCAAATTGGCAACCTGTGCGAACCAGGAGCTTAAAGGGGCTGTCTCTCCAAGTTGGGAGATTGATAGGAAAGCAGTTGGAAAGTCAAACCGGAGCACCAGGAGAGGGACTCTTCGTTGAGTTTTAGAAACCTTTCGTATTCACAGTGTGTCCATTCTCTAGGTTTCCCGTACATGTTATAGCTGTAGTAATATTCCCTTCAACCTGGAGAGCTGGGACCCATGGAATGGGTGCCATGCATTATTGCTTTAAAGGGTCTGCATTTGCTCACCCAATCTCACCAATCCTCTCAGTCCCAAGTGTCCAGCCTTATGCCACATCCAGCTGTCATTGTAGATAGGGTCATTCCAGGTTGCATCAGAGACCCTGAAGGAATTGTAAAGAAATTCCCTGTTTCTTTGTTTTGTTTTTGAAATTCCTTTTTAGAGTGGGTTTGAGCTGATTCTCGCTGCCATGTTTATGCCAGTCTAGACACACTTGATTCCCTTACGGAGACATATCAATACATAGGTTTTAAGATTCTTACTAGTCAGATCTATTCCTCTGCGGGAAATATGGGGTTTTGAGTCCCTTTCACTGAGGAAGGTGTAGGTCTTGTCTATTCCATAGTTGGTTTTTGGAACGGTACCTGTGCTTATATCAAACTCTGGTTTGATGCATCACCCACCCTCTCCTTCCCCCTTAAGCAGGCATAGGAGTGTTTTCTAAATGTGAGACTCTGTTCTCTTGCCTAACTCAGTTCATGTGTAGCCATGTTTACAGGATCTTCCTAAGTGATATCTTATGATAAGTTTCTTTTCCTGTGTGACTTCTTTCACTTAGAATCATCGTACCTGAATCCACTCATTTTGCTGCTACTGGTCTTAGGACATTGATTTCATGGCTGAGGGATATTCCATCGAATGTAAGTTCCACAATGTTTGGAACCATTTTTATATTTCCTGGGATATTTCAGGTGTACCCAGGTTGAGGTTCCTGTAAGCAGTGCAGCCCTCAATTTGGGGCTGGCTCTGTCTTATGGATTTTCAGTTTTCCCAAGGTATATTCCCTAGACTGGAAGTGCCCTTGGCTCTGTAGCTCTGTTGTTTACTTGTTTTAGGGAACACAATGCACTCCTCCAGTGAGGCAGTTGGCAACTTACATCCCGCCCATCAGCATAACAAGGCTCCCTGTTCTCCAGGGCCTGTCTTGCCTTTCTGGTTTTTACACATTTTGTGGATGTCCCTTTTGACCGGTGGGAAGTGATACTTCTTTGTAGTGCAGATTTGCATTGCCCGCTTGCTTGCTTGGCCAAAAAAGGCGTATGCGTTTTCTCCTGAATATATTCAGGAGAAAACGCATACGCCCTTTTTGGCCAAGTGCATCATTGTCGAAGTTGTGCCCCTCTTCCTGTGCTTTACAGGCGATTCCAACGTACCTCTTGAAATCTGTTTCCTGCTATTCTGCCTCGCTTTCAAGTCCGCCTCGTTGCCTTCCCTCAACAGATTTTTGGACGATAGTTGGCCTTGATTACTCTGCCAGATTGTGAATTGCTGTGCCCCTGAGCTCCATTTTTCAACTCGTTTTTTGTGAGCTGAACGCAAGTCCAAACTTTTGGTTCAGGACCTATACTGGTTCCCGGTGGGTGGCTGAGACTTTGGTTAATTCTTCTTCCTGCCAGGAAATTAGAGTGACATGTGCCCAACCAAATGCCTAACAGCTACTCTCTCATTGGTTCTCCCTCTTCCCTTTCATCCTCTGCCAAATTGGCAACCTGTGCGAACCAGGAGCTTAAAGGGGCTGTCTCTCCAAGTTGGGAGATTGATAGGAAAGCAGTTGGAAAGTCAAACCGGAGCACCAGGAGAGGGACTCTTCGTTGAGTTTTAGAAACCTTTCGTATTCACAGTGTGTCCATTCTCTAGGTTTCCCGTACATGTTATAGCTGTAGTAATATTCCCTTCAACCTGGAGAGCTGGGACCCATGGAATGGGTGCCATGCATTATTGCTTTAAAGGGTCTGCATTTGCTCACCCAATCTCACCAATCCTCTCAGTCCCAAGTGTCCAGCCTTATGCCACATCCAGCTGTCATTGTAGATAGGGTCATTCCAGGTTGCATCAGAGACCCTGAAGGAATTGTAAAGAATTTCCCTGTTTCTTTGTTTTGTTTTTGAAATTCCTTTTTAGAGTGGGTTTGAGCTGATTCTCGCTGCCATGTTTATGCCAGTCTAGACACACTTGATTCCCTTACGGAGACATATCAATACATAGGTTTTAAGATTCTTACTAGTCAGATCTATTCCTCTGCGGGAAATATGGGGTTTTGAGTCCCTTTCACTGAGGAAGGTGTAGGTCTTGTCTATTCCATAGTTGGTTTTTGGAACGGTACCTGTGCTTATATCAAACTCTGGTTTGATGCATCACCCACCCTCTCCTTCCCCCTTAAGCAGGCATAGGAGTGTTTTCTAAATGTGAGACTCTGTTCTCTTGCCTAACTCAGTTCATGTGTAGCCATGTTTACAGGATCTTCCTAAGTGATATCTTATGATAAGTTTCTTTTCCTGTGTGACTTCTTTCACTTAGAATCATCGTACCTGAATCCACTCATTTTGCTGCTACTGGTCTTAGGATATTGATTTCATGGCTGAGGGATATTCCATCGTACATAAGTTCCACAATGTTTGGAACCATTTTTATATTTCCTGGGATATTTCAGGTGTACCCAGGTTGAGGTTCCTGTAAGCAGTGCAGCCCTCAATTTGGGGCTGGCTCTGTTTTATGGATTTTCAGTTTTCCCAAGGTATATTCCCTAGACTGGACGTGCCCTTGGCTCTGTAGCTCTGTTGTTTACTTGTTTTAGGGAACACAATGCACTCCTCCAGTGAGGCAGTTGGCAACTTACATCCCGCCCATCAGCATAACAAGGCTCCCTGTTCTCCAGGGCCTGTCTTGCCTTTCTGGTTTTTACGCATTTTGTGGATGTCCCTTTTGACCGGTGGGAAGTGATACTTCTTTGTAGTGCAGATTTGCATTGCCCGCTTGCTTGCTTGGCCAAAAAGGGCGTATGCGTTTTCTCCTGAATATATTCAGGAGAAAACGCATACGCCCTTTTTGGCCAAGTGCATCATTGTCGAAGTTGTGCCCCTCTTCCTGTGCTTTACAGGCGATTCCAACGTACCTCTTGAAATCTGTTTCCTGCTATTCTGCCTCGCTTTCAAGTCCGCCTCGTTGCCTTCCCTCAACAGATTTTTGGACGATAGTTGGCCTTGATTACTCTGCCAGTTTGTGAATTGCTGTGCCCCTGAGCTCCATTTTTCAACTCGTTTTTTGTGAGCTGAACGCAAGTCCAAACTTTTGGTTCAGGACCTATACTGGTTCCCGGTGGGTGGCTGAGACTTTGGTTAATTCTTCTTCCTGCCAGGAAATTAGAGTGGCATGTGCCCAACCAAATGCCTAACAGCTACTCTCTCATTGGTTCTCCCTCTTCCCTTTCATCCTCTGCCAAATTGGCAACCTGTGCGAACCAGGAGCTTAAAGGGGCTGTCTCTCCAAGTTGGGAGATTGATAGGAAAGCAGTTGGAAAGTCAAACCGGAGCACCAGGAGAGGGACTCTTCGTTGAGTTTTAGAAACCTTTCGTATTCACAGTGTGTCCATTCTCTAGGTTTCCCGTACATGTTATAGCTGTAGTAATATTCCCTTCAACCTGGAGAGCTGGGACCCATGGAATGTGTGCCATGCATTATTGCTTTAAAGGGTCTGCATTTGCTCACCCAATCTCACCAATCCTCTCAGTCCCAAGTGTCCAGCCTTATGCCACATCCAGCTGTCATTGTAGATAGGGTCATTCCAGGTTGCATCAGAGACCCTGAAGGAATTGTAAAGAAATTCCCTGTTTCTTTGTTTTGTTTTTGAAATTCCTTTTTAGAGTGGGTTTGAGCTGATTCTCGCTGCCATGTTTATGCCAGTCTAGACACACTTGATTCCCTTACGGAGACATATCAATACATAGGTTTTAAGATTCTTACTAGTCAGATCTATTCCTCTGCGGGAAATATGGGGTTTTGAGTCCCTTTCACTGAGGAAGGTGTAGGTCTTGTCTATTCCATAGTTGGTTTTTGGAACGGTACCTGTGCTTATATCAAACTCTGGTTTGATGCATCACCCACCCTCTCCTTCCCCCTTAAGCAGGCATAGGAGTGTTTTCTAAATGTGAGACTCTGTTCTCTTGCCTAACTCAGTTCATGTGTAGCCATGTTTACAGGATCTTCCTAAGTGATATCTTATGATAAGTTTCTTTTCCTGTGTGACTTCTTTCACTTAGAATCATCGTACCTGAATCCACTCATTTTGCTGCTACTGGTCTTAGGATATTGATTTCATGGCTGAGGGATATTCCATCGTACATAAGTTCCACAATGTTTGGAACCATTTTTATATTTCCTGGGATATTTCAGGTGTACCCAGGTTGAGGTTCCTGTAAGCAGTGCAGCCCTCAATTTGGGGCTGGCTCTGTCTTATGGATTTTCAGTTTTCCCAAGGTATATTCCCTAGACTGGAAGTGCCCTTGGCTCTGTAGCTCTGTTGTTTACTTGTTTTAGGGAACACAATGCACTCCTCCAGTGAGGCAGTTGGCAACTTACATCCCGCCCATCAGCATAACAAGGCTCCCTGTTCTCCAGGGCCTGTCTTGCCTTTCTGGTTTTTACACATTTTGTGGATGTCCCTTTTGACCGGTGGGAAGTGATACTTCTTTGTAGTGCAGATTTGCATTGCCCGCTTGCTTGCTTGGCCAAAAAGGGCGTATGCGTTTTCTCCTGAATATATTCAGGAGAAAACGCATACGCCCTTTTTGGCCAAGTGCATCATTGTCGAAGTTGTGCCCCTCTTCCTGTGCTTTACAGGCGATTCCAACGTACCTCTTGAAATCTGTTTCCTGCTATTCTGCCTCGCTTTCAAGTCCGCCTCGTTGCCTTCCCTCAACAGATTTTTGGACGATAGTTGGCCTTGATTACTCTGCCAGTTTGTGAATTGCTGTGCCCCTGAGCTCCATTTTTCAACTCGTTTTTTGTGAGCTGAACGCAAGTCCAAACTTTTGGTTCAGGACCTATACTGGTTCCCGGTGGGTGGCTGAGACTTTGGTTAATTCTTCTTCCTGCCAGGAAATTAGAGTGACATGTGCCCAACCAAATGCCTAACAGCTACTCTCTCATTGGTTCTCCCTCTTCCCTTTCATCCTCTGCCAAATTGGCAACCTGTGCGAACCAGGAGCTTAAAGGGGCTGTCTCTCCAAGTTGGGAGATTGATAGGAAAGCAGTTGGAAAGTCAAACCGGAGCACCAGGAGAGGGACTCTTCGTTGAGTTTTAGAAACCTTTCGTATTCACAGTGTGTCCATTCTCTAGGTTTCCCGTACATGTTATAGCTGTAGTAATATTCCCTTCAACCTGGAGAGCTGGGACCCATGGAATGGGTGCCATGCATTATTGGTTTAAAGGGTCTGCATTTGCTCACCCAATCTCACCAATCCTCTCAGTCCCAAGTGTCCAGCCTTATGCCACATCCAGCTGTCATTGTAGATAGGGTCATTCCAGGTTGCATCAGAGACCCTGAAGGAATTGTAAAGAATTTCCCTGTTTCTTTGTTTTGTTTTTGAAATTCCTTTTTAGAGTGGGTTTGAGCTGATTCTCGCTGCCATGTTTATGCCAGTCTAGACACACTTGATTCCCCTACGGAGACATATCAATACATAGGTTTTAAGATTCTTACTAGTCAGATCTATTCCTCTGCGGGAAATATGGTGTTTTGAGTCCCTTTCACTGAGGAAGGTGTAGGTCTTGTCTATTCCATAGTTGGTTTTTGGAACGGTACCTGTGCTTATATCAAACTCTGGTTTGATGCATCACCCAACCTCTCCTTCCCCCTTAAGCAGGGATAAGAGTGTTTTCTAAATGTGAGACTCTGTTCTCTTGCCTAACTCAGTTCATGTGTAGCCATGTTTACAGGATCTTCCTAAGTGATATCTTATGATAAGTTTCTTTTCCTGTGTGTCTTCTTTCACTTAGAATCATCGTACCTGAATCCACTCATTTTGCTGCTACTGGTCTTATGACACTGATTTCATGGCTGAGGGATATTCCATCGTACGTAAGTTCCACAATGTTTTGAACCATTTTTATATTTCCTGGGATATTTCAGGTGTACCCACGTTGAGGTTCTTGTAAGCAGTGCAGCCCTCAATTTGGGGGTGGCTCTGTCTTATGGATTTTCAGTTTTCCCAAGGTATATTCCCTAGACTGGAAGTGCCCTTGGCTCTGTCGCTCTGTTGTTTACTTGTTTTAGGGAACACAATGCACTCCTCCAGTGAGGCAGTTGGCAACTTACATCCCGCCCATCAGCATAACAAGGCTCCCTGTTCTCCAGGGCCTGTCTTGCCTTTCTGGTTTTTACACATTTTGTGGATGTCCCTTTTGACCGTTGGGAAGTGATACTCCTGTGTAGTGCAGATTTGCATTGCCCGCTTGCTTGCTTGGCCAAAAAGGGCGTATGCGTTTTCTCCTGAATATATTCAGGAGAAAACGCATACGCCCTTTTTGGCCAAGTGCATCATTGTGGAAGTTGTGCCCCTCTTCCTGTGCTTTACAGGCGATTCCAACGTACCTCTTGAAATCTGTTTCCTGCTATTCTGCCTCGCTTACAAGTCCGCCTCGTTGCCTTCCCTCAACAGATTTTTGGACGATAGTTGGCCTTGATTACTCTGCCAGTTTGTGAATTGCTGTGCCCCTGAGCTCCATTTTTCAACTCGTTTTTTGTGAGCTGAACGCAAGTCCAAACTTTTGGTTCAGGACCTATACTGGTTCCCGGTGGGTGGCTGAGACTTTGGTTAATTCTTCTTCCTGCCGGGAAATTAGAGTGGCATGTGCCCATCCAAATGCCTAACAGCTACTCTCTCATTGGTTCTCCCTCTTCCCTTTCATCCTCTGCCAGATTGGCAACCTGTGCGAACCAGGAGCTTAAAGGGGCTGTCTCTCCAAGTTGGGAGATTGATAGGAAAGCAGTTGGAAAGTCAAACCGGAGCACCAGGAGAGGGACTCTTCGTTGAGTTTTAGAAACCTTTCGTATTCACAGTGTGTCCATTCTCTAGGTTTCCCGTACATGTTATAGCTGTAGTAATATTCCGTTCAACCAGGAGAGTTGGGACCCATGGAATGGGTGCCATGCATTATTGCTTTAAAGGGTCTGCATTTGCTCACCCAATCTCACCAATCCTCTCAGTCCCAAGTGTCCAGCCTTATGCCACATCCAGCTGTCATTGTAGATAGGGTCATTCCAGGTTGCATCAGAGACCCTGAAGGAATTGTAAAGAATTTCCCTGTTTCTTTGTTCTGTTTTTGAATTTCCTTTTTAGAGTGGGTTTGAGCTGATTCTCGCTGCCATGTTTATGCCAGTTTAGACACACTTGATTCCCTTACGGAGACATATCAATACATAGGTTTTAAGATTCTTACTAGTCAGATCTATTCCTCTGCGGGAAATATGGGGTTTTGAGTCCCTTTCACTGAGGAAGGTGTAGGTCTTGTCTATTCCATAGTTGGTTTTTGGAACGGTACCTGTGCTTATATCAAACTCGGGTTTGATGCATCCCCCCACCTCTCCTTCCCCCTTAAGCAGGCATAAGAGTGTTTTCTAAATGTGAGACTCTGTTCTCTTGCCTAACTCAGTTCATGTGTAGCCATGTTTACAGGATCTTCCTAAGTGATATCTTATGATAAGTTTCTTTTCCTGTGTGTCTTCTTTCACTTAGAATCATCGTACCTGAATCCACTCATTTTGCTGCTACTGGTCTTATGACACTGATTTCATGGCTGAGGGATATTCCATCGTACGTAAGTTCCACAATGTTTTGAACCATTTTTATATTTCCTGGGATATTTCAGGTGTACCCAGGTTGAGGTTCTTGTAAGCAGTGCAGCCCTCAAGTTGGGGGTGGCTCTGTCTTATGGATTTTCAGTTTTCCCAAGGTATATTCCCTAGACTGGAAGTGCCCTTGGCTCTGTAGCTCTGTTGTTTACTTGTTTTAGGGAACACAATGCACTCCTCCAGTGAGGCAGTTGGCAACTTACATCCCGCCCATCAGCATAACAAGGCTCCCTGTTCTCCAGGGCCTGTCTTGCCTTTCTGGTTTTTACACATTTTGTGGATGTCCCTTTTGACCGTTGGGAAGTGATACTCCTGTGTAGTGCAGATTTGCATTGCCCGCTTGCTTGCTTGGCCAAAAAGGGCGTATGCGTTTTCTCCTGAATATATTCAGCAGAAAACGCATACGCCCTTTTTGGCCAAGTGCATCATTGTGGAAGTTGTGCCCCTCTTCCTGTGCTTTACAGGCGATTCCAACGTACCTCTTGAAATCTGTTTCCTGCTATTCTGCCTCGCTTTCAAGTCTGCCTCGTTGCCTTCCCTCAACAGATTTTTGGACGATAGTTGGCCTTGATTACTCTGCCAGTTTGTGAATTGCTGTGCCCCTGAGCTCCATTTTGCAACTCGTTTTTTGTGAGCTGAACGCAAGTCCAAACTTTTGGTTCAGGACCTATACTGGTTCCCGGGGGGTGGCTGAGACTTTGGTTAATTCTTCTTCCTGCCGGGAAATTAGAGTGACATGTGCCCATCCAAATGCCTAACAGCTACTCTCTCATTGGTTCTCCCTCTTCCCTTTCATCCTCTGCCAGATTGGCAACCTGTGCGAACCAGGAGCTTAAAGGGGCTGTCTCTCCAAGTTGGGAGATTGATAGGAAAGCAGTTGGAAAGTCAAACTGGAGCACCAGGAGAGTGGCTCTTCGTTGAGTTTTAGAAAACTTTCGTATTCACAGTGTGTCCATTCTCTAGGTTTCCCGTACATGTTATAGCTGTAGTAATATTCCCTTCAACCTGGAGAGCTGGGACCCATGGAATGGGTGCCATGCATTATTGGTTTAAAGGGTCTGCATTTGCTCACCCAATCTCACCAATCCTCTCAGTCCCAAGTGTCCAGCCTTATGCCACATCCAGCTGTCATTGTAGATAGGGTCATTCCAGGTTGCATCAGAGACCCTGAAGGAATTGTAAAGAATTTCCCTGTTTCTTTGTTTTGTTTTTGAAATTCCTTTTTAGAGTGGGTTTGAGCTGATTCTCGCTGCCATGTTTATGCCAGTCTAGACACACTTGATTCCCCTACGGAGACATATCAATACATAGGTTTTAAGATTCTTACTAGTCAGATCTATTCCTCTGCGGGAAATATGGTGTTTTGAGTCCCTTTCACTGAGGAAGGTGTAGGTCTTGTCTATTCCATAGTTGGTTTTTGGAACGGTACCTGTGCTTATATCAAACTCTGGTTTGATGCATCACCCAACCTCTCCTTCCCCCTTAAGCAGGGATAAGAGTGTTTTCTAAATGTGAGACTCTGTTCTCTTGCCTAACTCAGTTCATGTGTAGCCATGTTTACAGGATCTTCCTAAGTGATATCTTATGATAAGTTTCTTTTCCTGTGTGTCTTCTTTCACTTAGAATCATCGTACCTGAATCCACTCATTTTGCTGCTACTGGTCTTATGACACTGATTTCATGGCTGAGGGATATTCCATCGTACGTAAGTTCCACAATGTTTTGAACCATTTTTATATTTCCTGGGATATTTCAGGTGTACCCACGTTGAGGTTCTTGTAAGCAGTGCAGCCCTCAATTTGGGGGTGGCTCTGTCTTATGGATTTTCAGTTTTCCCAAGGTATATTCCCTAGACTGGAAGTGCCCTTGGCTCTGTCGCTCTGTTGTTTACTTGTTTTAGGGAACACAATGCACTCCTCCAGTGAGGCAGTTGGCAACTTACATCCCGCCCATCAGCATAACAAGGCTCCCTGTTCTCCAGGGCCTGTCTTGCCTTTCTGGTTTTTACACATTTTGTGGATGTCCCTTTTGACCGTTGGGAAGTGATACTCCTGTGTAGTGCAGATTTGCATTGCCCGCTTGCTTGCTTGGCCAAAAAGGGCGTATGCGTTTTCTCCTGAATATATTCAGGAGAAAACGCATACGCCCTTTTTGGCCAAGTGCATCATTGTGGAAGTTGTGCCCCTCTTCCTGTGCTTTACAGGCGATTCCAACGTACCTCTTGAAATCTGTTTCCTGCTATTCTGCCTCGCTTACAAGTCCGCCTCGTTGCCTTCCCTCAACAGATTTTTGGACGATAGTTGGCCTTGATTACTCTGCCAGTTTGTGAATTGCTGTGCCCCTGAGCTCCATTTTTCAACTCGTTTTTTGTGAGCTGAACGCAAGTCCAAACTTTTGGTTCAGGACCTATACTGGTTCCCGGTGGGTGGCTGAGACTTTGGTTAATTCTTCTTCCTGCCGGGAAATTAGAGTGGCATGTGCCCATCCAAATGCCTAACAGCTACTCTCTCATTGGTTCTCCCTCTTCCCTTTCATCCTCTGCCAGATTGGCAACCTGTGCGAACCAGGAGCTTAAAGGGGCTGTCTCTCCAAGTTGGGAGATTGATAGGAAAGCAGTTGGAAAGTCAAACCGGAGCACCAGGAGAGGGACTCTTCGTTGAGTTTTAGAAACCTTTCGTATTCACAGTGTGTCCATTCTCTAGGTTTCCCGTACATGTTATAGCTGTAGTAATATTCCGTTCAACCAGGAGAGTTGGGACCCATGGAATGGGTGCCATGCATTATTGCTTTAAAGGGTCTGCATTTGCTCACCCAATCTCACCAATCCTCTCAGTCCCAAGTGTCCAGCCTTATGCCACATCCAGCTGTCATTGTAGATAGGGTCATTCCAGGTTGCATCAGAGAACCTGAAGGAATTGTAAAGAATTTCCCTGTTTCTTTGTTCTGTTTTTGAATTTCCTTTTTAGAGTGGGTTTGAGCTGATTCTCGCTGCCATGTTTATGCCAGTTTAGACACACTTGATTCCCTTACGGAGACATATCAATACATAGGTTTTAAGATTCTTACTAGTCAGATCTATTCCTCTGCGGGAAATATGGGGTTTTGAGTCCCTTTCACTGAGGAAGGTGTAGGTCTTGTCTATTCCATAGTTGGTTTTTGGAACGGTACCTGTGCTTATATCAAACTCGGGTTTGATGCATCCCCCCACCTCTCCTTCCCCCTTAAGCAGGCATAAGAGTGTTTTCTAAATGTGAGACTCTGTTCTCTTGCCTAACTCAGTTCATGTGTAGCCATGTTTACAGGATCTTCCTAAGTGATATCTTATGATAAGTTTCTTTTCCTGTGTGTCTTCTTTCACTTAGAATCATCGTACCTGAATCCACTCATTTTGCTGCTACTGGTCTTATGACACTGATTTCATGGCTGAGGGATATTCCATCGTACGTAAGTTCCACAATGTTTTGAACCATTTTTATATTTCCTGGGATATTTCAGGTGTACCCAGGTTGAGGTTCTTGTAAGCAGTGCAGCCCTCAAGTTGGGGGTGGCTCTGTCTTATGGATTTTCAGTTTTCCCAAGGTATATTCCCTAGACTGGAAGTGCCCTTGGCTCTGTAGCTCTGTTGTTTACTTGTTTTAGGGAACACAATGCACTCCTCCAGTGAGGCAGTTGGCAACTTACATCCCGCCCATCAGCATAACAAGGCTCCCTGTTCTCCAGGGCCTGTCTTGCCTTTCTGGTTTTTACACATTTTGTGGATGTCCCTTTTGACCGTTGGGAAGTGATACTCCTGTGTAGTGCAGATTTGCATTGCCCGCTTGCTTGCTTGGCCAAAAAGGGCGTATGCGTTTTCTCCTGAATATATTCAGCAGAAAACGCATACGCCCTTTTTGGCCAAGTGCATCATTGTGGAAGTTGTGCCCCTCTTCCTGTGCTTTACAGGCGATTCCAACGTACCTCTTGAAATCTGTTTCCTGCTATTCTGCCTCGCTTTCAAGTCCGCCTCGTTGCCTTCCCTCAACAGATTTTTGGACGATAGTTGGCCTTGATTACTCTGCCAGTTTGTGAATTGCTGTGCCCCTGAGCTCCATTTTGCAACTCGTTTTTTGTGAGCTGAACGCAAGTCCAAACTTTTGGTTCAGGACCTATACTGGTTCCCGGGGGGTGGCTGAGACTTTGGTTAATTCTTCTTCCTGCCGGGAAATTAGAGTGACATGTGCCCATCCAAATGCCTAACAGCTACTCTCTCATTGGTTCTCCCTCTTCCCTTTCATCCTCTGCCAGATTGGCAACCTGTGCGAACCAGGAGCTTAAAGGGGCTGTCTCTCCAAGTTGGGAGATTGATAGGAAAGCAGTTGGAAAGTCAAACCGGAGCACCAGGAGAGTGGCTCTTCGTTGAGTTTTAGAAAACTTTCGTATTCACAGTGTGTCCATTCTCTAGGTTTCCCGTACATGTTATAGCTGTAGTAATATTCCATTCAACCTGGAGAGTTGTGACCCATGGAATGGGTGCCATGCATTATTGCTTTAAAGGGTCTGCATTTGCTCACCCAATCTCACCAATCCTCTCAGTCCCAAGTGTCCAGCCTTATGCCACCTCCAGCTGTCATTGTAGATAGGGTCATTCCAGGTTGCATCAGAGACCCTGAAGGAATTGTAAAGAATTTCCCTGTTTCTTTGTTCTGCTTTTGAAATTCCTTTTTAGAGTGGGTTTGAGCTGATTCTCGCTGCCATGTTTATGCCAGTCTAGACACACTTGATTCCCTTACGGAGACATATCAATACATAGGTTTTAAGATTCTTACTAGTCAGATCTATTCCTCTGTGGGAAATATGGGGTTTTGAGTCCCTTTCACTGAGGAAGGTGTAGGTCTTGTCTATTCCATAGTTGGGTTTTGGAACGGTACCTGTGCTTATATCAAACTCTGGTTTGATGCATCACCCCACCTCTCCTACCCCCTTAAGCAGGCATAAGAGTGTTTTCTAAATGTGAGACTCTGTTCTCTTGCCTAACTCAGTTCATGTGTAGCCATGTTTACAGGATCTTCCTAAGTGATATCTTATGATAAGTTTCTTTTCCTGTGTGACTTCTTTCACTTAGAATAATCGTACCTGAATCCACTCATTTTGCTGCTACTGGTCTTAGGACATTGATTTCATGGCTGAGGGATATTCCATCGTACGTAAGTTCCACAATGTTTGGAACGATTTTTATATTTCCTGGGATATTTCAGGTGTACCCAGGTTGAGGTTCTTGTAAGCAGTGCAGCCCTCAATTTGGGGGTGGCTCTGTCTTATGGATTTTCAGTTTTCCCATGGTATATTCCCTACACTGGAAGTGCCCTTGGCTCTGTAGCTCTGTTGTTTACTTGTTTTAGGGAACACAATGCACTCCTCCAGTGAGGGAGTTGGCAAGTTACATCCCGCCCATCAGCATAACAAGGCTCCCTGTTCTCCAGGGCCTGCCTTGCCTTTCTGGTTTTTACACATTTTGTGGATGTCCCTTTTAACCGGTGGGAGGTGATACTCCTTTGTAGTGCAGATTTGCATTGCCCGCTTGCTTGCTTGGCCAAAAAGGGCGTATGCGTTTTCTCCTGAATATATTCAGGAGAAAACGCATACGCCCTTTTCGGCCAAGTGCATCATTGTCGAAGTTGTGCCCCTCTTCCTGTGCTTTACAGGCGATTCCAACGTACCTCTTGAAATCTGTTTCCTGCTATTCTGCCTCGCTTTCAAGTCCGCCTCGTTGCCTTCCCTCAACAGATTTTTGGACGATAGTTGGCCTTGATTACTCTGCCAGTTTGTGAATTGCTGTGCCCCTGATCTCCATTTTTCAACTCGTTTTTTGTGAGCTGAACGCAAGTCCCAACTTTTGGTTCAGGACCTATACTGGTTCCCGGTGGGTGGCTGAGACTTTGGTTAATTCTTCCTCCTGCCGGGAAATTAGAGTGACATGTGCCCATCCAAATGCCTAACAGCTACTCTCTCATTGGTTCTCCCTCTTCCCTTTCATCCTCTGCCAAATTGGCAACCTGTGCGAACCAGGAGCTTAAAGGGGCTGTCTCTCCAAGTTGGGAGATTGATAGGAAAGCAGTTGGAAAGTCAAACCGAGGCACCAGGAGAGGGACTCTTCGTTGAGTTTTAGAAACCTGTCGTATTCACAGTGTGTCCATTCTCTAGGTTTCCCGTACATGTTATGGCTGTAGTAATATTCCCTTCAACCTGGAGAGTTGGGACCCATGGAATGGGTGTCATGCATTATTGCTTTAAAGGGTCTGCATTTGCTCACCCAATCTCACCAATCCTCTCAGTCCCAAGTGTCCAGCCTTATGCCACATCCAGCTGTCATTGTAGATAGGGTCATTCCAGGTTGCATCAGAGACCCTGAAGGAATTGTAAAGATTTTCCCTGTTTCTTTGTTCTCTTTTTGAAATTCCTTTTTAGAGTGGGTTTGAGCTGATTCTCGCTGCCATGTTTATGCCAGTCTAGACACACTTGATTCCCTTACGGAGACATATCAATACATAGGTTTTAAGATTCTTACTAGTCAGATCTATTCCTCTGCTGGAAATATGGGGTTTTGAGTCCCTTTCACTGAGGAAGGTGTAGGTCTTGTCTATTCCATAGTTGGTTTTTGGAACGGTACATGTGCTTATATCAAACTCTGGTTTGATGCATCACCCCACCTCTCCTTCCCCCTTAAGCAGGCATAAGAGTGTTTTCTAAATGTGAGACTCTGTTCTCTTGCCTAACTCAGTTCATGTGTAGCCATGTTTACAGGATCTTCCTAAGTGATATCTTATGATAAGTTTCTTTTCCTGTGTGACTTCTTTCACTTAGAATCATCGTACCTGAATCCACTCATTTTGCTGCTACTGGTCTTAGGACATTGATTTCATGGCTGAGGGATATTCCATCGTACGTAAGTTCCACAATGTTTGGAACCATTTTTATATTTCCTGGGATATTTCAGGTGTACCCACGTTGAGGTTCTTGTAAGCAGTGCAGCCCTCAATTTGTGGGTGGCTCTGTCTTATGGATTTTCAGTTTTCCCAAGGTATATTCCCTAGACTGGAAGTGCCCTTGGCTCTGTAGCTCTGTTGTTTACTTGTTTTAGGGAACACAATGCACTCCTCCAGTGAGGCAGTTGGCAACTTACATCCCGCCCATCAGCATAACAAGGCTCCCTGTTCTCCAGGGCCTGCCTTGCTTTTCTGGTTTTTACACATTTTGTGGATGTCCCTTTTGACCGGTGGGAAGTGATACTACTTTGTTGTGCAGATTTGCATTGCCTGCTTGCCTGCTTGGCCAAAAAGGGCTTATGCGTTTTCTCCTGAATATATTCAGGAGAAAACGCATACGCCCTTTTTGGCCAAGTGCATCATTGTCGAAGTTGTGCCCCTCTTCCTGTGCTTTACAGGCGATTCCAACGTACCTCTTGAAATCTGTTTCCTGCTATTCTGCCTCGCTTTCAAGTCCGCCTCGTTGCCTTCCCTCAACAGATTTTTGGACGATAGTTGGCCTTGATTACTCTGCCAGTTTGTGAATTGCTGTGCCCCTGAGCTCCATTTTTCAACTCGTTTTTTGTGAGCTGAACGCTATTCCAAATTTTTGGTTCAGGACCTATACTGGTTCCTGGTGGGTGGCTGAGACTTTGGTTAATTCTTCTTCCTGCCGGGAAATTAGAGTGACATTTGCCCATCCAAATACCTAACAGCTACTCTCTCATTGGTTCTCCCTCTTCCCTTTCATCCTCTGCCAAATTGGCAACCTGTGCGAACCAGGAGCTTAAAGGGGCTGTCTCTACAAGTTGGGAGATTGATAGGAAAGCAGTTGGAAAGTCAAGCCGGAGCACCAGGAGAGGGACTCTTCGTTGAGTTTTAGAAACATTTCGTATTCACAGTGTGTCCATTCTCTAGGTTTCCCGTACATGTTATAGCTGTAGTAATATTCCCTTCAACCTGGAGAGCTGGGACCCATGGAATGGGTGCCATGCATTATTGCTTTAAAGGGTCTGCATTTGCTCACCCAATCTCACCAATCCTCTCAGTCCCAACTGTCCAGCCTTATGCCACATCCAGCTGTCATTGTAGATAGGGTCATTCCAGGTTGCATCAGAGACCCTGAAGGAATTGTAAAGAATTTCCCTGTTTCTTTGTTCTGTATTTGAAATTCCTTTTTAGAGTGGGTTTGAGCTGATTCTCGCTGCCATGTTTATGGCAGTCTAGACACACTTGATTCCCTTACGGAGACATATCAATACATAGGTTTTAAGATTCTTACTAGTCAGATCTATTCCTCTGCAGGAAATATGGGGTTTTTAGTCCCTTTCACTGAGGAAGGTGTAGGTCTTGTCTATTCCATAGTTGGTTTTTGGAACGGTACCTGTGTTTATATCAAACTCTGGTTTGATGCATCACCCCACCTCTCCTTCCCCCTTAAGCAGGCATAAGAGTGTTTTCTAAATGTGAGACTCTGTTCTCTTGCCTAACTCAGTTCATGTGTAGCCATGTTTACAGGATCTTCCTAAGTGATATCTTATGATAAGTTTCTTTTCCTGTGTGACTTCTTTCACTTAGAATCATCGTACCTGAATCCACTCATTTTGCTGCTACTGGTCTTAGGACATTGATTTCGTGGCTGAGGGATATTCCATTGTACGTAAGTTCCACAATGTTTGGAACCATTTTTATATTTCCTGGGATATTTCAGGTGTACCCAGGTTGAGGTTCTTGTAAGCAGTGCAGCCCTCAATTTGGGGGTGGCTCTGTCTTATGGATTTTCAGTTTTCCCAAGGTATATTCCCTAGACTGGAAGTGCCCTTGGCTCTGTAGCTCTGTTGTTTACTTGTTTTAGGGAACACAATGCACTCCTCCAGTGAGGCAGTTGGCAACTTACATCCCGCCCATCAGCATAACAAGGCTCCCTGTTCTCCAGGGCCTGCCTTACCTTTCTGGTTTTTACACATTTTGTGGATGTCCCTTTTGACCGGTGGGAAGTGATACTTCTTTGTAGTGCAGATTTGCATTGCCCGCTTGCTTGCTTGGCCAAAAAGGGCGTATGCGTTTTCTCCTGAATATATTCAGGAGAAAATGCATACGCCCTTTTTGGCCAAGTGCATCATTGTCGAAGTTGTGCCCCTCTTCCTGTGCTTTACAGGCGATTCCAACGTACCTCTTGAAATCTGTTTCCTGCTATTCTGCCTCGCTTTCAAGTCCGCCTCGTTGCCTTCCCTCAACAGATTTTTGGACGATAGTTGGCCTTGATTACTATGCCAGTTTTTGAATAGCTGTGCCCATGAGTTCCATTTTTCAACTCGTTTCTTGTGAGGTGAACGCAAGTCCAAACTTTTGGTTCAGGACCTATACTGGTTCCCGGTGGGTGGCTGAGACTTTGGTTAATTCTTCTTCCTGCCGGGAAATTAGAGTGACATGTGCCCATCCAAATGCCTAACAGCTACTCTCTCATTGGTTCTCCCTCTTCCCTTTCATCCTCTGCCAAATTGGCAACCTGTGCGAACCAGGAGCTTAAAGGGGCTGTCTCTCCAAGTTGGGAGATTGATAGGAAAGCAGTTGGAAAGTCAAACCGGAGCACCAGGAGAGGGACTCTTCGTTGAGTTTTAGAAACCTGTCGTATTCACAGTGTGTCCATTCTCTAGGTTTCCCGTACATGTTATGGCTGTAGTAATATTCCCTTCAACCTGGAGAGCTGGGACCCATGGAATGGGTGCCATGCATTATTGCTTTAAAGGGTCTGCATTTGCTCACCCAATCTCACCAATCCTCTCAGTCCCAAGTGTCCAGCCTTATGCCACATCCAGCTGTCATTGTAGATAGGGTCATTCCAGGTTGCATCAGAGACCCTGAAGGAATTGTAAAGAATTTCCCTATTTCTTTGTTCTGTTTTTGAAATTCCTTTTTAGAGTGGGTTTGAGCTGATTCTCGCTGCCATGTTTATGCCAGTCTAGACACACTTGATTCCCTTACGGAGACATATCAATACATAGGTTTTAAGATTCTTACTAGTCAGATCTATTCCTCTGCGGGAAATATGGGGTTTTGAGTCCCTTTCACTGAGGACGGTGTAGGTCTTGTCTATTCCATTGTTGGGTTTTGGAACGGTACATGTGCTTATATCAAACTCTGGTTTGATGCATCACCCCACCTCTCCTTCCCCCTTAAGCAGGCATAAGAGTGTTTTCTAAATGTGAGACTCTGTTCTCTTGCCTAACTCAGTTCATGTGTAGCCATGTTTACAGGATCTTCCTAAGTGATATCTTATGAAAAGTTTCTTTTCCTGTGTGACTTCTTTCACTTAGAATCATCGTACCTGAATCCACTCATTTTGCTGCTACTTGTCTTAGGACATTGATTTCATGGCTGAGGGATATTCCATTGTACGTAAGTTCCACAATGTTTGGAACCATTTTTATATTTCCTGGGATATTTCAGGTGTACCCACGTTGAGGTTCTTGTAAGCAGTGCAGCCCTCAATTTGGGGGTGGCTCTGTCTTATGGATTTTCAGTTTTCCCAAGGTATATTCCCTAGACTGGAAGTGCCCTTGGCTCTGTAGCTCTGTTGTTTACTTGTTTTAGGGAACACAATGCACTCCTCCAGTGAGGCAGTTGGCAACTTACATCCCGCCCATCAGCATAACAAGGCTCCCTGTTCTACAGGGCCTGCCTTGCCTTTCTGGTTTTTACACATTTTGTGGATGTCCCTTGTGACCGGTGGGAAATGATACTTCTTTGTAGTGCAGATTTGCATTGCCCGCTTGCTTGCTTGGCCAAAAAGAGCGTATGCGTTTTCTCCTGAATATATTCAGGAGAAAACGCATACGCCCTTTTTGGCCAAGTGCATCATTGTCGAAGTTGTGCCCCTCTTCCTGTGCTTTACAGGCGATTCCAACGTACCTCTTGACATCTGTTTCCTGCTATTCTGCCTCGCTTTCAAGTCCGCCTCGTTGCCTTCCCTCAACAGATTTTTGGGCGATAGTTGGCCTTGATTACTCTGCCAGTTTGTGAATTGCTGTGCCCCTGAGCTCCATTTTTCAACTCGTTTTTAGTGAGCTGAACGCAAGTCCAAACATTTGGTTCAGGACCTATACTGGTTCCCGGTGGGTGGCTGAGACTTTGGTTAATTCTTCTTCCTGCCGGGAAATTAGAGTGACATGTGCCCATCCAAATGCCTAACAGCTACTCTCTCATTGGTTCTCCCTCTTCCCTTTCATCCTCTGCCAAATTGGCAACCTGTGCGAACCAGGAGCTTAAAGGGGCTGTCTCTCCAAGTTGGGAGATTGATAGGAAAGCAGTTGGAAAGTCAAACCGGAGCACCAGGAGAGGGACTCTTCGTTGAGTTTTAGAAACCTTTCGTATTCACAGTGTGTCCATTCTCTAGGTTTCCCGTACACGTTATGGCTGTAGTAATATTCCCTTCAACCTGGAGAGTTGGGACCCATGGAATGGGTGCCATGCATTATTGCTTTAAAGGGTCTGCATTTGCTCACCCAATCTCACCAATCCTCTCAGTCCCAAGTGTCCAGCCTTATGCCACATCCAGCTGTCATTGTAGATAGGGTCATTCCAGGTTGCATCAGAGACCCTGAAGGAATTGTAAAGAATTTCCCTGTTTCTTTGTTCTGTTTTTGAAATTCCTTTTTAGAGTGGGTTTGAGCTGATTCTCGCTGCCATGTTTATGCCAGTCTAGACACACTTGATTCCCTTACGGAGACATATCAATACATAGGTTTTAAGATTCTTACTAGTCAGATCTATTCCTCTCCGGGAAATATGGGGTTTTGAGTCCCTTTCACTGAGGAAGGTGTAGGTCTTTTCTATTCCATAGTTGGTTTCTGGAACGGTACCTGTGCTTATATCAAACTCTGGTTTGATGCATCACCCCACCTCTCCTTCCCCCTTAAGCAGGCATAAGAGTGTTTTCTAAATGTGAGACTCTGTTCTCTTGCCTAACTCAGTTCATGTGTAGCCATGTTTACAGGATCTTCCTAAGTGATATCTTATGATAAGTTTCTTTTCCTGTGTGATTTCTTTCACTTAGAATCATCGTACCTGAATCCACTCATTTTGCTGCTACTGGTCTTAGGACATTGATTTCATGGCTGAGGGATATTCCATCGTACGTAAGTTCCACAATGTTTGGAACCATTTTTATATTTCCTGGGATATTTCAGGTGTACCCAGGTTGAGGTTCTTGTAAGCAGTGCAGCCCTCAATTTGGGGGTGGCACTGTCTTATGGATTTTCAGTTTTCCCAAGGTATATTCCCTAGACTGGAAGTGCCCTTGGCTCTGTAGCTCTGTTGTTTACTTGTTTTAGGGAACACAATGCACTCCTCCAGTGAGGCAGTTGGCAACTTACATCCCGCCCATCAGCATAGCAAGGCTCCCTGTTCTCCAGGGCCTGCATTGCCTTTCTGGTTTTTACACATTTTGTGGATGTCCCTTTTGACCGGTGGGAAGTGATACTTCTTTGTAGTGCAGATTTGCATTGCCCGCTTGCTTGCTTGGCCAAAAAGGGCGTATGCGTTTTCTCCTGAATATATTCAGGAGAAAACGCATACGCCCTTTTTGGCCAAGTGCATCATTGTCGAAGTTGTGCCCCTCTTCCTGTGCTTTACAGGCGATTCCAACGTACCTCTTGAAATCTGTTTCCTGCTATTCTGCCTCGCTTTCAAGTCCGCCTCGTTGCCTTCCCTCAACAGATTTTTGGACGATAGTTGGCCTTGTTTACTCTGCCAGTTTGTGAATTGCTGTGCCCCTGATCTCCATTTTTCAACTCGTTTTTTGTGAGCTGAACGCAAGTCCAAACTTTTGGTTCAGGACCTATACTGGTTCCCGGTGGGTGGCTGAGACTTTGGTTAATTCTTCTTCCTGCTGGGAAATTAGAGTGACATGTGCCCATCCAAATGCCTAACAGCTACTCTCTCATTGGTTCTCCCTCTTCCCTTTCATCCTCTGCCAAATTGGCAACCTGTGCGAACCAGGAGCTTAAAGGGGCTGTCTCTCCAAGTTGGGAGATTGATAGGAAAGCAGTTGGAAAGTCAAACCGGAGCACCAGGTGAGGGACTCTTCGTTGAGTTTTAGAAACCTTTCATATTCACAGTGTGTCCATTCTCTAGGTTTCCCGTACACGTTATAGCTGTAGTAATATTCCCTTCAACCTGGAGAGCTGGGACCCATGGAATGGGTGCCATGCATTATTGCTTTAAAGGGTCTGCATTTGCTCACCCAATCTCACCAATCCTCTCAGTCCCAAGTGTCCAGCCTTATGCCACATCCAGCTGTCATTGTAGATAGGGTCATTCCAGGTTGCATCAGAGACCCTGAAGGAATTGTAAAGAATTTCCCTGTTTCTTTGTTCTGTTTTTGAATTTCCTTTTTAGAGTGGGTTTGAGCTGATTCTCGCTGCCATGTTTATGCCAGTTTAGACACACTTGATTCCCTTACGGAGACATATCAATACATAGGTTTTAAGATTCTTACTAGTCAGATCTATTCCTCTGCGGGAAATATGGGGTTTTGAGTCCCTTTCACTGAGGAAGGTGTAGGTCTTGTCTATTCCATAGTTGGTTTTTGGAACGGTACCTGTGCTTATATCAAACTCGGGTTTGATGCATCCCCCCACCTCTCCTTCCCCCTTAAGCAGGCATAAGAGTGTTTTCTAAATGTGAGACTCTGTTCTCTTGCCTAACTCAGTTCATGTGTAGCCATGTTTACAGGATCTTCCTAAGTGATATCTTATGATAAGTTTCTTTTCCTGTGTGACTTCTTTAACTTAGAATCATCGTACCTGAATCCACTCATTTTGCTGCTACTGGTCTTAGGACATTGATTTCGTGGCTGAGGGATATTCCATCGTACGTAAGTTCCACAATGTTTGGAACCATTTTTATATTTCCTGGGATATTTCAGGTGTACCCAGTTTGAGGTTCTTGTAAGCAGTGCAACCCTCAATTTGGGGGTGGCTCTGTCTTATGGATTTTCAGTTTTCCCAAGGTATATTCCCTAGACTGGACATGCCCTTGGCTCTGTAGCTCTGTTGTTTACTTGTTTTAGGGAACACTATGCACTCCTCCAGTGAGGCAGTTGGCAACTTACATCCTGCCCATCAGCATAACAAGGCTCCCTGTTCTCCAGGGCCTGTCTTGCCTTTCTGGTTTTTACACATTTTGTGGATGTCCCTTTTCATCGGTGGGAAGTGATACTTCTTTGTAGTGCAGATTTGCATTGCCCGCTTGCTTGCTTGGCCAAAAAGGGCGTATGCGTTTTCTCCTGAATATATTCAGGAGAAAACGCATACGCCCTTTTTGGCCAAGTGCATCATTGTCGAAGTTGTGCCCCTCTTCCTGTGCTTTACAGGCGATTCCAACGTACCTCTTGAAATCTGTTTCCTGCTATTCTGCCTCGCTTTCAAGTCCGCCTCGTTGCCTTACCTCAACAGATTTTTGAACGATAGTTGGCCTTGAATACTCTGCCAGTTTGTGAACTGCTGTGCCCCTGAGCTCCATTTTTCAACTCGTTTTTTGTGAGCTGAACCCAAGTCCAAACTTTTGGTTCAGGACCTATACTGGTTCCCAGTGGGTGGCTGAGACTTTGGTTAATTCTTCTTCCTGCTGGGAAATTAGAGTGACATGTGCCCATCCAAATGCCTAGCAGCTACTCTCTCATTGGTTCTCCCTCTTCCCTTTCATCCTCTGCCAATTTGGCAACCTGTGCGAACCAGGAGCTTAAAGGGGCTGTCTCTCCAAGTTGGGAGATTGATAGGAAAGCAGTTGGAAAGTCAAACCGGAGCACCAGGTGAGGGACTCTTCGTTGAGTTTTAGAAACCTTTCATATTCACAGTGTGTCCATTCTCTAGGTTTCCCGTACACGTTATAGCTGTAGTAATATTCCCTTCAACCTGGAGAGCTGGGACCCATGGAATGGGTGCCATGCATTATTGCTTTAAAGGGTCTGCATTTGCTCACCCAATCTCACCAATCCTCTCAGTCCCAAGTGTCCAGCCTTATGCCACATCCAGCTGTCATTGTAGATAGGGTCATTCCAGGTTGCATCAGAGACCCTGAAAGAATTGTAAAGAATTTCCCTGTTTCTTTGTTCTGTTTTTGAAATTCCTTTTTAGAGTGGGTTTGAGCTGATTCTCGCTGCCATGTTTATGCCAGTCTAGACACACTTGATTCCCTTACGGAGACATATCAATACATAGGTTTTAAGATTCTTACTAGTCAGATCTATTCCTCTGCGGGAAATATGGGGTTTTGAGTCCCTTTCACTGAGGAAGGTGTAGGTCTTGTCTATTCCATAGTTGGTTTTTGGAACGGTACCTGTGCTTATATCAAACTCGGGTTTGATGCATCACCCCACCTCTCCTTCCCCCTTAAGCAGGCATAGGAGTGTTTTCTAAATGTGAGACTCTGTTCTCTTGCCTAACTCAGTTCATGTGTAGCCATGTTTACAGGATCTTCCTAAGTGATATCTTATGATAAGTTTCTTTTCCTGTGTGACTTCTTTCACTTAGAATCATCGTACCAGAATCCACTCATTTTGCTGCTACTGGTCTTATGACATTGATTTCGTGGCTGAGGGATATTCCATCGTACGTAAGTTCCACAATGTTTGGAACCATTTTTATATTTCCTGGGATATTTCAGGTGTATCCAGGTTGAGGTACCTGTAAGCAGTGCAGCCCTCAATTTGGGGGTGGCTCTGTCTTATGGATTTTCAGTTTTCCCAAGGTATATTCCCTAGACTGGAAGTGCCCTTGGCTCTGTAGCTCTGTTGTTTACTTGTTTTAGGGAACACAATGCACTCCTCCAGTGAGGCAGTTGGCAACTTACATCCCGCCCATCAGCATATCAAGGCTCCCTGTTTGCCAGGGCCAGTCTTGCCTTTTGAAACGGTCATTTTGAAATATGGACGTCCTTTCAATTTTTAGGTCTATATGTGACCCCAGGATTTGTTTTCAGGGCAGGTGTCATTTACAGGCCTGCAATGATTTTGAATATTAACAGACCATTAGCACTGGGATTAAATCTGCTGTTGTGTGAAAAGGCCACAAGGTGGCAGCAGTTCTCCCTTACTAAATCTGGTTACTAGGGCAACAGAGCGTCAGTGGAAGAGTTGTTTTAGATTGGAATTTAGAATGGAATGTGCCAGGAGAAAGCCCCTCATGTTTTTCTCACTACTTCTTGTTCGTGTTTTTAATTTATTTTTTTATTTTTCATTACAGCAAGTTTGATTACAATGTTTGGCTTGTTGTAGGTGTGGAAGATGTGGTTCTTTTACACATATACATATGTCTGTTCTTCCTGGGATCCTTTGCCCATGTACGTTATGACAGAATGTTGAGTAGTCCTCTCTTGGTATTCTGTAGGTCTTTGGTGATTATATATGTCACCTGTGTTTGTATATGTCTGTTAACCCCGATATCGTAAAGAAACCAGTCCTCACACCTTTCCATTGGTGAACCATAAGTTTGTTTAATGAATCTGTGATTGCCCTTCTCCGTGGAATTATCTGCCGTGGTATCCATTTATAGGTAACACCTATAAGTGATATGATATGATATGTGTCTTTCACTTTCTTACTTACTACAAGTCACGTGATTACTTCAAGACTCATTTACGGTGCTGCAAATGTCATTGTGTCCTTTTTCTCCTTGGCTTCTATTCTGCCTTAGCAAGGTCCATTTTCAACAATGCGATTCCCTGAGGGTTGTGGATTAGCTGACCTGGGCAGCCTTACCCTGCCGGCCCGCCCTCCCCATGTGTGCATCGTTGAGGTCAATATAAACAGCGCTCCAGGCAGCAATAGCCCCTGAAGCTGTGCCTGACTCCATATTCTCTGCCCCGTCAGCAGTCTCGGGGCTGTGCTGGTGGGAAGGAGTGAGGGGCCACAGCTTTGTGGGTGGCCCAGTCTGAGTGGGGATCTGCTGGCCTTTCTGCAGGAGTTGCCAGGATGCCACCTGTAAAGAAGAGGATGTGTCACCCATACCTTCCACTGGAATTTCTCTCCGGACAGAGGTGAGGAAGGAAAAACGCAGTGGGGGCCGGGACAGGAGGGGTATCTCAGGCAGGGCAATGGAAAGCTCCAGAAGAGTGCCCGGGTCCAGGATCACCCTGGCTGGCCTGCAGGCACAAAGTTGGCCTGCGTGATGTCACTGGTGTGGTTCCACGGCCTTTCCTCTAGGCTTTCAAGCCCTTGTACATATTCAGGTGTTTTACCTTGGAAGGCTGGGAACAGTTCAGCAGCAGCTGGCCTGGGGCTCAGCTCACGTTTACTCACAGAAGCCTCGGCACTGTCCCCCAGCTTTGCAGTGAGGACGTTCCTTGCGTGGGGTGTGGGTTGCTGGCTGTATAGGAGATGGTTCCTCACCTCTGACCAATTTCAGAATCGTTGACCGCTGGAGCAAGTGCCCTGATAGGGTATTCCTCTGTATAACTCGTGTGTTCAGGTTTTTTTTTTTTTTTCTTATATGGTTCAAGTTGGTTTTTATTCCTCTTTTATGTATTTATAGATATAAGCATGGAAATAATTCATTCATATAAATACATCTGTGTGACGGGAAGAACGTTTTTCTGTTTTATGTTTAAATTTTATTTTTTAAAATTTTGAAATTTAATTTTATTTATTTTTTTATACCGCACGTTATTATTAGTTATGTATTTTATGCATATACCTGTACACAGGTCAATCCCAAACTCCCAACTCATCCCACCACCAACAGCCCATGGCTTCCCACACTTGGTGTCCATACGTTTGTTCTCTACCTCTGTGTCTCTATTTCTTCCCAGCAAACCAGTTCATCTGTGCCATTTTTAGGCTCCACATATATGCATTAATATACAATATTTGTTTTCCTCTTTCTGACTTACTTCATTCTGTATGACAGTCTCTCGATCCATCGATGTCTCTACAAATGACCCAGTTTCATTCCTTTTTATGGCCGAGTAATATTCCATTTCATATATGTACCACATCTTTGTCCATTCATCTGTCTGTGGGCATTTAGGTTGCTTCCATTACCTGGCTATTGTAAATAGTGCTGCAATGAACATTGTGGTGAATGTGCCTTTTTGATTTACGGATTTCTCTGGGTATATGCCCAGAAGTGGGATTGCTGGATCAGATGGTAATTCTATTTCTAGTTTTTTTAAGGAAACTCCATACTGTTCTCCATAGTGACTGTATCAATTTACATTCCCACCAATAGTGGAAGAGGGCTCCTTTTGTCCACACCCTCCCCAGAATTGGTTGTTTGTAGATTTTCTGATGATGCCGATTCTAACAGGTGTGAGGTGATACCTCATTGTAGTTTTGATTTGCATTTCTCTAATAATTAGTGCTGTTGAGCAGCTTTTCATGTGCATCTTGGCCATCTCTGTGTCTCCTTTGAAGAAACGTCTGTTTAGATCTTCTGCTCATTTTTTTTGGGTTGTTTGCTTTTTAATATTAAGCTGCATGAGCTGTTTATATATATTGGAGATTAAACCTCTGTCCATTGATTCGTCTGCAACGATTTTCGCCCATTCTGAGGGATGCCTTTTTCCATTCCCGTTTTTTTTTAAAAAAAGAGGAAAGAAAGGAAAAGAAGCAGAACACTAATGTGCGTAAAATATGCCTTTTGAAACGGTCGTTTTGAAATATGGACGTCCTTTGAATTTTTTGGTCAATATGTGACGCCAAGATTTGTTTTCAGGGCAGGTGTCATTTACAGGCCTTCAATGATTTTGAATATCAACTGACCATTAGCGTTGGGATTAAAGCTGCTGTTGTGTGAAACGGCCACAAGGTGGCAGCTGTTCACCCTTACCAAATATGGTTACTAGGGCAAGAGAGCCTCAGTGGAAGGGGTGTTCTAGATTGGAGTTTAGAATGGAATGTGCCAGGAGAAAGCCCCTCACGTTTGTCTCACTACTTCTTGTTCGTGTTTTTAATTTATTTTTTTATTTTTTATTACAGCAAGTTTGATTACAATGTTTGGCTTGTTGTAGGTGTGGAAGATGTGGTTCTTTTACACATATACAGATGTCTGTTCTTCCTGGGATTCTTTTCCCATGTACGTTATGACAGAATGTTGAGTAGTCCTCTCTTGGTATTCTGTAGGTCTTTGGTGATTATATGTCACCTGTGTTTGTATATGTCTGTTAACCCCGATATCGTAATGAAACAAATCCTCACACCTTTCCATTCGTGAACCATAAGTCTGTTTAATGAATCTGTGATTGCCTTTCTCCGTGGAAATATCTGCACTGGTATCCATTTTTAGGTAACACCTATAAGTGATATGATATGATATGTGTCTTTCACTTTCTGACTTACTACAAGTCACGTGATTACTTCTAGACTCATCTACGGTGCTGCAAATGGCATTGTGTCCTTTTTTCCCTTGGCTTCTCTTCTGCCTTAGCGGGGTCCATTTTCAACAATGTGATTCCCTGAGGGTTGTGGATTAGCTGACCTGGGCAGCCTTACCCTGCCGGCCCGCCCTCCACAGGTGTGCATCGTTGAGGTCAATATAAACAGCGCTCCAGGCAGCAATAGCCCCTGAAGCTGTGCCTGACTCCATATTCTCTGCCCCGTCAGCAGTCTCGGGGCTGTGCTGGTGGGAGGGAGTGAGGGGCCACAGCTTTGTGGGTGGCCCGGTGTGAGTGGGGTTCTGCTGGCCTTTCTGCAGGAGGTGCCAGGCTGCGGCCTGTAAAGAAGAGGTTGTGTCACCCATACCTTCCGCTGGAATTTCTCTCCGGACAGAGGTGAGGAAGGAAAAAAGCAGTGGGGGCCGGGACAGGAGGGGTATCTCAGGCAGGGCAATGGAAAGCTTCTGGAAGAGCGCCCGGGGCCAGGACCACGCTGGCTGGCCTGCAGGCACCAAGTTGGCCTGCGTGCTGTCGCTGGTGTGGCTCCACGGTCCTTCCTCTAGGCTTTCAAGCCCTTGTACATATTCAGGTGTTTTTCCTGGAAAGGGTGGGAACAGTTCAGCAGCAGCTGGCCTGGGGCTCATCTCACGTTTACTCACAGATGCCTCGGCACTGTCCCCCAGCTTTGCAATGAGGACGCCCTTGCGTGGGGGGTGGGTTGTTGGCTGTATGGGAGATGGTTCCCCACCTCTGACCAATTTCAGAATTGTTTACCACTGGAGCAAGTGCCCTGATAGTGTTTTCCTCTGTATAACTCGTGGGTTCAGGTTTATTTTTCTTTTATGGTTCAAGGTAGATTTTATTCCTCTTTTATGTATTTATAGATATAAACATGGAAATAATTCATTCCTATAAATACATCTGTGTGACGGGAAGAACGTTTTTCTGTTTTATTTTTAAATTTTATTTTTTAAAATTTTGAAATTTAATTTTATTTATTTTTTTATACAGCACGTTATTATTAGTTATGTATTTTATGCATATACCTGTATACAGGTCAATCCCAAACTCCCAACTCATCCCACCACCAACAGCCCATGGCTTCCCACACTTGGTGTCCATACGTTTGTTCTCTACCTCTGTGTCTCTATTTCTTCCCTGCAAACCAGTTCATCTGTACCATTTTTAGGCTCCACATATATGCATTAATATACAATATTTGTTTTCCTGTTTCTGAATTACTTCATTCTGTATGACAGTCTCTCGATCCATCGATGTCTCTACAAATGACCCAGTTTCATTCCCTTTTATGGCCGAGTAATATTCCATTTCATATATGTACCACATCTTTGTCCATTCATCTGTCTGTGGGCATTTAGGTTGCTTCCATTACCTGGCTAATGTAAATAGTGCTGCAATGAACATTGTGGTGAATGTGCCTTTTTGATGTACGGTTTTCTCTGGGTATATGCCCAGAAGTGGGATTGCTGGATCAGATGGTAATTCTATTTCTAGTTTTTTTAAGGAAACTCCATACTGTTCTCCATAGTGACTGTATCAATTTACATTCCCACCAATAGTGGAAGAGGGCTCCTTTTGTCCACACCCTCCCCAGAATTGGTTGTTTGTAGATTTTCTGATGATGCCGATTCTAACAGGTGTGAGGTGATACCTCATTGTAGTTTTGATTTGCATTTCTCTAATAATTAGTGCTGTTGAGCAGCTTTTCATGTGCATCTTGGCCATCTCTGAGTCTCCTTTGAAGAAACGTCTCTTTAGATCTTCTGCTCATTTTTTTTTGGGTTGCTTGTTTTTTTAATATTAAGCTGCATGAGCTGTTTATATATATTGGAGATTAAACCTCTGTCCATTGATTCGTCTGCAACGATTTTCGCCCATTCTGAGGGATGCTTTTTTCCATTCCCGTTTTTTTTAACAAAAGAGGAAAGAAAGGAAAAGAAGCAGAACACTAATGTGCGTAAAATATGCCTTTTGTAACGGTCGTTTTGAAATATGGACGTCCTTTGAATTTTTTGGTCGATATGTGACCCCAGGATTTGTTTTCAGGGCAGGTGTCATTTACAGGCCTGCAATGATTTTGAATATCAACTGATCATTAGCGTTGGGATTAAAGCTGCTGTTGTGTGAAACGGCCACAAGGTGGCAGCAGTTCACCCTTACCAAATCTGGTTACTAGGGCAAGAGAGCCTCAGTGGAAGTGGTGTTCTAGATTGGAGTTTAGAATGGAATGTGCCAGGAGAAAGCCCCTCACGTTTGTCTCACTACTTCTTGTTCGTGTTTTTAATTTAATTTTTTATTTTTTATTACAGCAAGTTTGATTACAATGTTTGGCTTGTTGTAGGTGTGGAAGATGTGGTTCTTTTACACATATACACATGTCTGTTCTTCCTGGGATCTTTTTCCCAGGTACGTTATGACAGAATGTTGAGTAGTCCTCTCTTGGTATTCTGTAGGTCTTTGGTGATTATATATGTCACCTGTGTTTGTATATGTCTGTTAACCCAGATATCGTAATGAAACCAAACCTCACACCTTTCCATTGGTGAACCATAAGTTTGTTTAAAGAATCTGTGATTGCCCCTCTCCGTGGAAATATCTGTCCTGGTATCCATTTCTAGGTAACACCTATAAGTGATATGATATGATATGTGTCTTTCACTTTCTGACTTACTACAAGTCACGTGATTACTTCTAGACTCATCTACGGTGCTGCAAATGGCATTGTGTCCTTTTTTCCCTTGGCTTCACTTCTGCCTTAGCGGGGTCCATTTTCAACAATGTGATTCCCTGAGGGTTGTGGATTAGCTGACCTGGGCAGCCTTACCCTGCCGGCCCGCCCTCCCCAGGTGTGCCTCGTTGAGGTCAATATAAACAGCGCTCCAGGCAGCAATAGCCCCTGAAGCTGTGCCTGACTCCATATTCTCTGCCCCGTCAGCAGTCTCGGGGCTGTGCTGGTGGGAGGGAGTGAGGGGCCACAGCTATGTGGGTGGCCCGGTGTGAGTGGGGTTCTGCTGGCCTTTCTGCAGGAGTTGCCAGGCGGCCGCCTGTAAAGAAGAAGTTATGTCACCCATACCTTCCGCTGGAATTTCTCTCCGGACAGAGGTGAGGAAGGAAAAAAGCAGTGGGGGCCGGGACAAGAGGGGTATCTCAGGCAGGGCAATGGAAAGCTTCTGGAAGAGCGCCCGGGGCCAGGACCACCCTGGCTGGCCTGCAGGCACCAAGTTGTCCTGCGTGCTGTCGCTGGTGTGGCTCCACGGTCCTTCCTCTAGGCTTTCAATCCCTTGTACATATTCAGGTGTTTTACCTGGAAAGGGTGGGAACAGTTCAGCAGCAGCTGGCCTGGGGCTCAGCTCACGTTTACTCACAGATGCCTCGGCACCGTCCCCCAGCTTTGCAATGAGGACACTCCTTGGGTGGGGGGTGGGTTGATGGCTGTATGGGAGATGGTTCCCCACCTCTGACCAATTTCAGAATTGTTTACCACTGGAGCAAGTGCCCTGATAGGGTTTTCCTCTGTATATCTCGTGGGTTCACGTTTTTTTTCTTTTATGGTTCAAGTTAGATTTTATTCCTCTTTTATGTATTTATAAAAATAAGCATGGAAATAATTCATTCCTATAAATACATCTGTGTGACGGGAAGAATTTTTTCTGTTTTATTTATAAATTTTATTTTTTAAAATTTTGAAATTTAATTTTATTTATGTTTTTATACAGCAGGTTATTATTAGTTATGTATTTTATGCATATACATGTATACAGGTCAATCCCAATCTCCCAACTCATCCCACAACCACCACCCCATGGCTTGCCACACTTGGTGTCCATACGTTTGTTCTCTACCTCTGTGTCTCTATTTCTTCCCTGCAAACCAGTTCATCTGTAACATTTTTAGGCTCCACATATATGAATTAATATACAATATTTGTTTTCCTCTTTCTGACTTACTTCATTCTGTATGACATTCTCTCGATCCATCGATGTCTCTACAAATGACCCAGTTTCATTCCTTTTAATGGCCGAGTAATATTCCATTTTATATATGTACCACATCTTTATCCATTCATCTGTCTATAGGCATTTAGGTTGCTTCCATTACCTGGCTATTGTAAATAGTGCTGCATCGAACATTCTGGTGAATGTGCCTTTTTGAAGTACGGTATTCTCTGGGTATATTCCCAGAAGTGGGATTGCTGGATCAGATGGTAATTATATTTCTAGTTTTTTTAAGGAAACTCCATACTGTTCTCCATAGTGACTGTATCAATTTACATTCCCACCAATAGTGGAAGAGGGCTCCTTTTGTCCACACCCTCCCCAGAATTGGTTGTTTGTAGATTTTCTGATGATGCCAATTCTAACAGGTGTGAGGTGAAAACTCATTGTAGTTTTGATTTGCATTTTTCTAATAATTAGTGCTGTTGAGCAGCTTTTCATGTGCGTCTTAGCCATCTCTGTGTCTTCTTTGAAGAAACGTCTCTTTAGATCTTCTGCCCATTTTTGTATTGGGTTGTTTGTTTTTTTTAATATTAAGCTGCATGAGCTGTTTATATATATTGGAGATTAAACCTCTGTCCATTGATTCGTCTGCAACGATTTTCGCCCATTCTGAGGGATGCCTTTTTCCATTCCCGTGTTTTATAACAAAAAAGGAAAGAAAGGAAAAGAAGCAGAACACTAATGTGCGTAAAATATGCCTTTTGAAACGGTCGTTTTGAAATATGGACGTCCTTTGAATTTTTTGGTCGATATGTTACCCCAGGATTTGTTTTCAGGGCAGGTGTCATTTACAGGCCTGCAATGATTTTGAATATCAACTGACCATTAGCGTTGGGATTAAAGCTGCTGTTGTGTGAAACGGCGACAAGGTGGCAGCAGTTCAACCTTACCAAATCTGGTTACTAGGGCAAGAGAGCCTCAGTGGAAGTGGTGTTCTAGATTGGAATTTAGAATGGAATGTGCCAGGAGAAAGCCCCTCACGTTTGTCTCACTACATCTTGTTCGTGTTTTTAATTTATTTTTTTTTATTTTTTATTACAGCAAGTTTGATTACAATGTTTGGCTTGCTGTAGGTGTGGAAGATGTGGTTCTTTTACACATATACAGATGTCTGTTCTTCCTGGGATCCTTTTCCCATGTACGTTATGACAGAATGTTGAGTATTCCTCTCTTGGTATTCTGTAGGTCTTTGGTGATTATATATGTCACCTGTGTTTGTATATGTGTGTTAACCCCGATATCGTAATGAAACCAATCCTCACACCTTTCCATTGGTGAACCATAAGTTTGTTTAATGAATCTGTGATTGCCCCTCTCCGTGGAAATATCTGTCCTGGTATCCATTTCTAGGTAACACCTATAAGTGATATGATATGATATGTGTCTTTCACTTTCTGACTTACTACAAGTCACGTGATTACTTCTAGACTCATCTACGGTGCTGCAAATGGCATTGTGTCCTTTTTTCCCTTGGCTTCTCTTCTGCCTTAGCGGGGTCCATTTTCAACAATGTGATTCCCTGAGGGTTGTGGATTAGCTGACCTGGGCAGCCTTACCCTGCCGGCCCGCCCTCCCCAGGTGTGCCTCGTTGAGGTCAATATAAACAGCGCTCCAGGCAGCAATAGCCACTGAAGCTGTGTCTGACTCCATATTCTCTGCCCCGTCAGCAGTCTCGGGGCTGTGCTGGTGGGAGGGAGTGAGGGCCCACAGCTTTGTGGGTGGCCCGATGTGAGTGTGTTTCTGCTGGCCTTTCTGCAGGTGTTGCCAGGCTGCCGCCTGTAAAGAAGAGGTTGTGTCACCCATACCTTCCGCTGGAATTTCTCTGCGGACAGAGGTGAGGAAGGAAAAAAGCAGTGGGGGCCGGGAAAGGAGCGGTATCTCAGGCAGGGCAGTGGAAAGCTTCTGTAAGAGCGCCCGTGTCCAGGACAACCCTGGCTGGCCTGCAGGCACCAAGTTGGCCTGCGTGCTGTTGCTCATGTGGCGCCACGGTCCTTCCTCTAGGCTTTCAAGCCCTTGTACATATTCAGGTGTTTTACCTGGAAAGGGTGGGAACCGTTCAGCAGCAGCTGGCCTGGGGCTCAGCTCACGTTTACTCACAGATGCCTCGGCACGGTCCCACAGCTTTGCAATGAGGACGCTCCTTACGTGGGGGGTGGTTTGCTGGCTCTATGGGAGATGGTTCCCCACCTGTGACAAATTTCAGAATTGTTTACCACTGGAGCAAGTGCCCTGATAGGGTTTTCCTCTGTATAACTCGTGGGTTCAGGTTTTTTTTTCTTTTATGGTTCAAGTTAGATTTTATTCCTCTTTTATGTATTTATAGATATAAGCATGGAAATAATTCATTCCTATAAATACATCTGTGTGACGGGAAGAACTTTTTTCTGTTTTATTTTTAAATTTTACTTTTAAAAATTTTGAAATTTAATTTTATTTACTTTTTTATACAGCACGTTATTATTAGTTATGTATTTTATGCATATACATGTATACATGTCAATCCCAAACTCCCAACTCATCCCACCACCACCACCCCATGGCTTCCCACACTTGGTGTCCATACGTTTGTTCTCTACCTCTGTGTCTCTATTTCTTCCCTGCAAACCACTTCATCTGTACCATTTGTAGGCTCCACATATATGCGTTAATATACAATATTTGTTTTCCTCTTTCTGACTTCATTCTGTATGACAGTCTCTCGATCCATCGATGTCTCTACAAATGACCCAGTTTCATTCCTTTTAATGGCCGAGTAATATTCCATTTTATATATGTACCACATCTTTATCCATTCATCTGTCTGTGGGCATTTAGGTTGCTTCCATTACCTGGCTATTGTAAATAGTGCTGCAACGAACATTGTGGTGAATGTGCCTTTTTGAAATACGGTTTTCTCTGGGTATATGCCCAGAAGTGGGATTGCTGGATCAGATGGTAATTCTGTTTCTAATTTTTTTAAGGAAACTCCATACTGTTCTCCATAGTGACTGTATCAATTTACATTCCCACCAATAGTGGAAGAGGGCTCCTTTTGTCCACACCCTCCCCAGAATTGGTTGTTTGTAGATTTTCTGATGATGCCGATTCTAACAGGTGTGAGGTGATACCTCATTGTAGTTTTGATTTGCATTTCTCTAATAATTAGTGCTGTTGAGCTGCTTTTCATGTGCGTCTTGGCCATCTCTGTGTCTCCTTTGAAGAAACGTCTCTTTAGATCTTCTGCCCATTTTTTGGGGGTTGTTTGTTTTTTTAATATTAAGCTGCATGAGCTGTTTATATATATTGGAGATTAAACCTCTGTCCATTGATTAGTCTGCAATGATTTTCGCCCATTCTGAGGGATGCCTTTTTCCATTCCCGTTTTTTTTAACAAAAAAGGAAAGAAAGGAAAAGAAACAGAAAACTAATGTGCGTAAAATATGCCTTTTGAAACGGTCGTTTTGAAATATGGACGTCCTTTGAATTTTTTGGTCGATATGTGACCCCAGGATTTGTTTTCAGGGCAGGTGTCATTTACAGTCCTGCAATGATTTTGAATATCAACTGACCATTAGCGTTGGGATTAAAGCTGCTGTTGTGTGAAACGGCCACAAGGTGGCAGCAGTTCACCCTTACCAAATCTGGTTACTAGAGCAAGAGAGCCTCAGTGGAAGTGGTGTTCTAGATTGGAGTTTAGAAGGGAATGTGCCAGGAGAAAGCCCCTCACGTTTGTCTCACTACTTCTTGTTCGTGTTTTTAATTTAATTTTTTATTTTTTATTACAGCAAGTTTGATTACAATGTTTGGCTTGTTGTAGGTGTGGAAGATGTGGTTCTTTTACACATATACAGATGACTGTTCTTCCTGGGATCCTTTTCCCATGTACGTTATGACAGAATGTTGAGTAGTCCTCTCTTGGTATTCTGTAGGTCTTTGGTGATTATATATGTCACCTGTGTTTGTATATGTCTGTTAACCCCGATATTGTAATGAAACCAATCCTCACACCTTTCCATTGGTGAACCATAAGTTTGTTTAATGAATCTGTGATTGCCCTTCTCCGTGGAAATATCTGCCCTGGTATCCATTTTTAGGTAACACCTATAAGTGATATGATATGATATGTGTCTTTTACTTTCTGACTTACTACAAGTCACGTGATTACTTCTAGACTCATCTACGGTGCTGCAAATGGCATTGTGTCCTTTTTTCCCTTGGCTTCTCTTCTGCCTTAGCGGGGTCCATTTTCAACAATGTGATTCCCTGAGGGTTGTGGATTAGCTGACCTGGGCAGCCTTACCCTGCCGACCCGCCCTCCCCAGGTGTGCCTCGTTGAGGTCAATATAAACAGAGCTCCAGGCAGCAATAGCCCCTGAAGCTGTGCCTGACTCCACATTCTCTGCCCCGTCAGCAGTCTCGGGGCTGTGCTGGTGGGAGGGAGTGAGGGGCCACAGCTTTGTGGGTGGCCCGGTGTGAGTGGGGTTCTGCTGGCCTTTCTGCAGGAGTTGCCAGGCTGTCGCCTGTAAAAAGAGGTTGTGTCACCGATACCTTCCGCTGGAATTTCTCTCCGGACAGAGGTGAGGAAGGAAAAAGGCAGTGGGGGCCGGGACAGGAGGGGTATCTCAGGCAGGGCAATGGAAAGCTTCTGGAAGAGCGCCCGGTGCCAGGAACACCCTGGCTGGCCTGCAGGCACCAAGTTGGCCTGCGTGCTTTCGCTGGTGTGGCTCCACGGACCTTCCTCTAGGCTTTCAAACCCTTGTACATATTCAGGTGTTTTACCTGGAAATGGTGGGAACAGTTCAGCAGCAGCTGGCCTGGGGCTCAGCTCACGTTTACTCAGAGATGCCTCGGCATGGTCCCCCAGCTTTGCAATGAGGACGCTCCTTGCGTGGGGGGTGGGTTGATGGCTGTATGGGAGATGCTTCCCCACCTCTGACCAATTTCAGAATTGTTTACCACTGGAGCAAGTGCCCTGATAGGGTTTTCCTCTGTATAACTCGTGGGTTCAGGTTTTTTTTTCCTTTATGGTTCAAGTTAGATTTTATTCCTCTTTTATGTATTTATAAAAATAAGCATGGAAATAATTCATTCCTATAAATACATCTGTGTGACGGGAAGAATTTTTTCTGTTTTATTTATAAATTTTATTTTTTAAAATTTTGAAATTTAATTTTATTTATGTTTTTATACAGCAGGTTATTATTAGTTATGTATTTTATGCATATACATGTATACAGGTCAATCCCAATCTCCCAACTCATCCCACCACCACCACCCCATGGCTTCCCACACTTGGTGTCCATACGTTTGTTCTCTACCTCTGTGTCTCTATTTCTTCCCTGCAAACCAGTTCATCTGTAACATTTTTAGGCTCCACATATATGAATTAATATACAATATTTGTTTTCCTCTTTCTGACTTACTTCATTCTGTATGACAGACTCTCGATCCATCGATGTCTCTACAAATGACCCAGTTTCATTCCTTTTAATGGCCGAGTAATATTCCATTTTATATATGTACCACATCTTTATCCATTCATCTGTCTATAGGCATTTAGGTTGCTTCCATTACCTGGCTATTGTAAATAGTGCTGCAACGAACATTGTGGTGAATGTGCCTTTTTGAAGTACGGTATTCTCTGGGTATATTCCCAGAAGTGGGATTGCTGGATCAGATGGTAATTCTATTTCTAGTTTTTTTAAGGAAACTCCATACTGTTCTCCATAGTGACTGTATCAATTTACATTTCCACCAATAGTGGAAGAGGGCTCCTTTTGTCCACACCCTCCCCAGAATTGGTTGTTTGTAGATTTTCTGATGATGCCGATTCTAACAGGTGTGAGGTGAAACCTCATTGTAGTTTTGATTTGCATTTTTCTAATAATTAGTGCTGTTGAGCAGCTTTTCATGTGCGTCTTGGCCATCTCTGTGTCTTATTTGAAGAAACGTCTCTTTAGATCTTCTGCCCATTTTTGTATTGGGTTGTTTGTTTTTTTAATATTAAGCTGCATGTGCTGTTTATATATATTGGAGATTAAACCTCTGTCCATTGATTCGTCTTCAACGATTTTCGCCCATTCTGAGGGATGCCTTTTTCCATTCCCGTGTTTTTTAACAAAAAAGGAAAGAAAGGAAAAGAAGCAGAACACTAATGTGCGTAAAATATGCCTTTTGAAATGGTCGTTTTGAAATATGGACGTCCTTTGAATTTTTTGGTCGATATGTGACCCCAGGATTTGTTTTCAGGGCAGGTGTCATTTACAGGCCTGCAATGATTTTGAATATCAACTGACCATTAGCGCTGGGATTAAAGCTGCTGTTGTGTGAAACGGCCACAAGGGGGCAGCAGTTCACCCTTACCAAATCTGGTTACTAGGGCAAGAGAGCCTCAGTGGAAGTGGTGTTCTAGATTGGAGTTTAGAATGGAATGTGCCAGGAGAAAGCCCCTCACGTTTGTCTCACTACTTCTTGTTCGTGTTTTTAATTTAATTTTTTATTTTTTATTACTGCAAGTTTGATTACAATGTTTGGCTTGTTGTAGGTGTGGAAGATGTGGTTCTTTTACACATATACAGATGACTTTTCTTCCTGGGATCCTTTTCCCATGTACGTTATGACAGAATGTTGAGTAGTCCTCTCTTGGTATTCTGTAGGTCTTTGGTGATTATATATGTCACCTGTGTTTGTATATGTCTGTTAACCCCGATATTGTAATGAAACAAATCCTCACAGCTTTCCATTGGTGAACCATAAGTTTGTTTAATGAATCTGTGATTGCCCTTCTCCGTGGAAATATCTGCCCTGGTATCCATTTTTAGGTAACACCTATAAGTGATATGATATGATATGTGTCTTTTACTTTCTGACTTACTACAAGTCACGTGATTACTTCTAGAATCATCTACGGTGCTGCAAATGGCATTGTGTCCTTTTTTCCCTTGGCTTCTCTTCTGCCTTAGCGGGGTCCATTTTCAACAATGTGATTCCCTGAGGGTTGTGGATTAGCTGACCTGGGCAGCCTTACCCTGCCGACCCGCCCTCCCCAGGTGTGCCTCGTTGAGGTCAATATAAACAGAGCTCCAGGCAGCAATAGCCCCTGAAGCTGTGCCTGACTCCATATTCTCTGCCCCGTCAGCAGTCTCGGGGCTGTGCTGGTGGGAGGGAGTGAGGGGCCACAGCTATGTGGGTGGCCCGGTGTGAGTGGGGTTCTGCTGGCCTTTCTGCAGGAGTTGCCAGGCTGCCGCCTGTAAAAATAGGTTGTGTCACCCATACCTTCCGCTGGAATTTCTCTCCGGACAGAGGTGAGGAAGGAAAAAGGCATTGGGGGCCGGGACAGGAGGGGTATCTCAGGCAGGGCAATGGAAATCTTCTGGAAGAGCGCCCGGGGCCAGGAACACCCTGGCTGGCCTGCAGGCACCAAGTTGGCCTGCGTGCTTTCGCTGGTGTGGCTCCACGGACCTTCCTCTAGGCTTTCAAGCCCTTGTACATATTCAGGTGTTTTACCTGGAAACGGTGGGAACAGTTCACCAGCAGCTGGCCTGGGGCTCAGCTCACGTTTACTCACAGATGCCTCGGCACGGTCCCCCAGCTTTGCAATGAGGACGCTCCTTGCGTGGGGGGTGGGTTGCTGGCTGTATGGGAGATGGTTCCCCACCTCTGACCAATTTCAGAATTGTTTACCACTGGAGCAAGTGCCCTGATAGGGTTTTTCTCTGTATAACTCGTGGGTTCAGGTGTTTTTTTTTTTTTTTATTTTATGGTTCAAGTTAGATTTTATTCCCCTTTTATGTATTTATAGATATAAGCATGGAAATAATTCATTCCTATAAATACATCTGTGTGACGGGAAGAATTTTTTCTGTTTTATTTTTAAATTTTATTTTTTTAAAATTTTGAAATTTAATTTTATTTATTTTTTTTATACAGCACGTTATTATTAGTTATGTATTTTATGCATATACATGTATACAGGTCAATCCCAAACTCCCAAGTCATCCCACCACCACCACAACACGGTTTCCCACACTTGGTGTCCATACGTTTGTTCTCTACCTCTGTGTCTCTATTTCTTCCCTGCAAACCAGTTCATCTGTACCATTTTTAGGCTCCACATATATGCATTAATATACAATATTTGTTTTCCTCTTTCTGACTTACTTCATTCTGTATGACAGTCTCTCGATCCATCGATGTCTCTACAAATGACCCAGTTTCATTCCTTTTTATGGCCGAGTAATATTCCATTTTATATATGTACCACATCTTTATCCATTCATCTGTCTGTGGGCATTTAGGTTGCTTCCATTACCTGGCTATTGTAAATAGTGCTGCAACGAACATTGTGGTGAATGTGCCTTTTTGATTTACGGTTTTCTCTGGGTATATGCCCAGAAGTGGGATTGCTGGATCAGATGGTAATTCTATTTCTAGTTTTTTTTAAGGAAACTCCATAGTGACTGTATCAATTTACATTCCCACCAATAGTGGAAGAGGGCTCCTTTTGTCCACACCCTCCCCAGAATTGGTTGTTTGTAGATTTTCTGATGATGCCGATTCTAACAGGTGTGAGGTGATACCTCATTGTAGTTTTGATTTGCATTTCTCTAATAATTAGTGCTGTTGAGCAGCTTTTCATGTGCGTCTTGGCCATCTCTATGTCTCCTTTGAAGAAACGTCTCTTTAGATCTTCTGCCCATTTTTTTGGGGGTTGTTTGTTTTTTTAATATTAAGCTGCATGAGCTGTTTATATATATTGGAGATTAAACCTCTGTCCATTGATTCGTCTGCAACGATTTTCGCCCATTCTGAGGGATGCCTTTTTCCATTCCCGTGTTTTTTAACAAAAAAGGAAAGAAAGGAAAAGAAGCAGAACACTAATGTGCGTAAAATATGCCTTTTGAAACGGTCGTTTTGAAATATGGACGTCCTTTGAATTTTTTGGTCGATATGTGACCCCAGGATTTGTTTTCAGGGCAGGTGTCATTTACAGGCCTGCAATGATTTTGAATATCAACTGACCATTAGCGCTGGGATTAAAGCTGCTGTTGTGTGAAACGGCCACAAGGTGGCAGCAGTTCACCCTTACCAAATCTGGTTACTAGGGCAAGAGAGCCTCAGTGGAAGTGGTGTTCTAGATAGGAGTTTAGAATGGAATGTGCCAGGAGAAAGCCCCTCACGTTCGTCTCCCTACTTCTTGTTCGTGTTTTTAATTTAATTTTTTATTTTTTATTACAGCAAGTTTGATTACAATGTTTGGCTTCTTGTAGGTGTGGAAGATGTGGTTCTTTTACACATATACAGATGACTGTTCTTCCTGGGATCCTTTTCCCATGTACGTTATGACAGAATGTTGAGTAGTCCTCTCTTGGTATTCTGTAGGTCTTTGGTGATTATATATGTCACCTGTGTTTGTATATGTCTGTTAACCCCGATATCGTAATGAAACCAATCCTCACACCTTTCCATTGGTGAACCATAAGTTTGTTTAATGAATCTGTGATTGCCCTTCTCCGTGGAAATATCTGCCCTGGTATCCATTTTTAGGTAACACCTACAAGTGATATAATATGATATGTGTCTTTCACTTTCTGACTTACTACAAGTCATGTGATTACTTCTAGACTCATCTACGGTGCTGCAAATGGCATTGTGTCCTTTTTTCCCTTGGCTTCACTTCTGCCTTAGCGGGGTCCATTTTCAACAATGTGATTCCCTGAGGGTTGTGGATTAGCTGACCTGGGCAGCCTTAACCTGCCGGCCCGCCCTCCCCAGGTGTGCCTCGTTGAGGTCAATATAAACAGCGCTCCAGGCAGCAATAGCCCCTGAAGCTGTGCCTGACTCCATATTCTCTGCCCCGTCAGCAGTCTCGGGGCTGTGCTGGTGGGAGGGAGTGAGGGCCCACAGCTTTGTGGGTGGCCCTATGTGAGTGGGGTTCTGCTGGCCTTTCTGCAGGAGTTGCCAGGCTGTCGCCTGTAAAAAGATGTTCTGTCACACATACCTTCCGCTGGAATTTCTCTCCGGACAGAGGTGAGGAAGGAAAAATGCAGTGGGGGCCGGGACAGGAGGGGTATCTCAGGCAGGGCAATGGAAAGCTTCTGGAAGAGCGCCCGGGGCCAGGAACACCCTGGCTGGCCTGCAGGCACCAAGTTGGCCTACGTGCTTTCGCTGGTGTGGCTCCACGGACCTTCCTCTAGGCTTTCAAGCCCTTGTACATATTCAGGTGTTTTACCTGGAAATGGTGGGAACAGTTCAGCAGCAGCTGGCGTGGGGCTCAGCTCACGTTTATTCACAGATGCCACGGCACGGTCCCCCAGCTTTGCAATGAGGACGCTCCTTGCATGGGGGGTGGGTTGCTGGCTGTATGGGAGATGGTTCCCCACCTCTGACCAATTTCAGAATTGTTTACCACTGGAGCAAGTGCCCTGATAGGGTTTTTCTCTGTATAACTCGTGGGTTCAGGTGTTTTTTTTTTTTTTATTTTATGGTTCAAGTTAGATTTTATTCCCCTTTTATGTATTTATAGATATAAGCATGGAAATAATTCATTCCTATAAATACATCTGTGTGACGGGAAGAATTTTTTCTGTTTTATTTTTAAATTTTATTTTTTTAAAATTTTGAAATTTAATTTTATTTATTTTTTTTATACAGCACGTTATTATTAGTTATGTATTTTATGCATATACATGTATACAGGTCAATCCCAAACTCCCAAGTCATCCCACCACCACCACAACACGGTTTCCCACACTTGGTGTCCATACGTTTGTTCTCTACCTCTGTGTCTCTATTTCTTCCCTGCAAACCAGTTCATCTGTACCATTTTTAGGCTCCACATATATGCATTAATATACAATATTTGTTTTCCTCTTTCTGACTTACTTCATTCTGTATGACAGTCTCTCGATCCATCGATGTCTCTACAAATGACCCAGTTTCATTCCTTTTTATGGCCGAGTAATATTCCATTTTATATATGTACCACAACTTTATCCATTCATCTGTCTGTGGGCATTTAGGTTGCTTCCATTACCTGGCTATTGTAAATAGTGCTGCAACGAACATTGTGGTGAATGTGCCTTTTTGATTTACGGTTTTCTCTGGGTATATGCCCAGAAGTGGGATTGCTGGATCAGATGGTAATTCTATTTCTAGTTTTTTTTAAGGAAACTCCATAGTGACTGTATCAATTTACATTCCCACCAATAGTGGAAGAGGGCTCCTTTTGTCCACACCCTCCCCAGAATTGGTTGTTTGTAGATTTTCTGATGATGCCGATTCTAACAGGTGTGAGGTGATACCTCATTGTAGTTTTGATTTGCATTTCTCTAATAATTAGTGCTGTTGAGCAGCTTTTCATGTGCGTCTTGGCCATCTCTATGTCTCCTTTGAAGAAACGTCTCTTTAGATCTTCTGCCCATTTTTTTGGGGGTTGTTTGTTTTTTTAATATTAAGGTGCATGAGCTGTTTATATATATTGGAGATTAAACCTCTGTCCATTGATTCGTCTGCAACGATTTTCGCCCATTCTGAGGGATGCCTTTTTCCATTCCCGTGTTTTTTAACAAAAAAGGAAAGAAAGGAAAAGAAGCAGAACACTACTGTGCGTAAAATATGCCTTTTGAAACGGTCGTTTTGAAATATGGACGTCCTTTGAATTTTTTGGTCGATATGTGACCCCAGGATTTGTTTTCAGGGCAGGTGTCATTTACAGGCCTGCAATGATTTTGAATATCAACTGACCATTAGCGCTGGGATTAAAGCTGCTGTTGTGTGAAACGCCCACAAGGTGGCAGCAGTTCACCCTTACCAAATCTGGTTACTAGGGCAAGAGAGCCTCAGTGGAAGTGGTGTTCTAGATAGGAGTTTAGAATGGAATGTGCCAGGAGAAAGCCCCTCACGTTCGTCTCCCTACTTCTTGTTCGTGTTTTTAATTTAATTTTTTATTTTTTATTACAGCAAGTTTGATTACAATGTTTGGCTTCTTGTAGGTGTGGAAGATGTGGTTCTTTTACACATATACAGATGACTGTTCTTCCTGGGATCCTTTTCCCATGTACGTTATGACAGAATGTTGAGTAGTCCTCTCTTGGTATTCTGTAGGTCTTTGGTGATTATATATGTCACCTGTGTTTGTATATGTCTGTTAACCCCGATATCGTAATGAAACCAATCCTCACACCTTTCCATTGGTGAACCATAAGTTTGTTTAATGAATCTGTGATTGCCCTTCTCCGTGGAAATATCTGCCCTGGTATCCATTTTTAGGTAACACCTACAAGTGATATAATATGATATGTGTCTTTCACTTTCTGACTTACTACAAGTCATGTGATTACTTCTAGACTCATCTACGGTGCTGCAAATGGCATTGTGTCCTTTTTTCCCTTGGCTTCACTTCTGCCTTAGCGGGGTCCATTTTCAACAATGTGATTCCCTGAGGGTTGTGGATTAGCTGACCTGGGCAGCCTTAACCTGCCGGCCCGCCCTCCCCAGGTGTGCCTCGTTGAGGTCAATATAAACAGCGCTCCAGGCAGCAATAGCCCCTGAAGCTGTGCCTGACTCCATATTCTCTGCCCCGTCAGCAGTCTCGGGGCTGTGCTGGTGGGAGGGAGTGAGGGCCCACAGCTTTGTGGGTGGCCCGATGTGAGTGGGGTTCTGCTGGCCTTTCTGCAGGAGTTGCCAGGCTGTCGCCTGTAAAAAGATGTTCTGTCACACATACCTTCCGCTGGAATTTCTCTCTGGACAGAGGTGAGGAAGGAAAAATGCAGTGGGGGCCGGGACAGGAGGGGTATCTCAGGCAGGGCAATGGAAAGCTTCTGGAAGAGCGCCCGGGGCCAGGAACACCCTGGCTGGCCTGCAGGCACCAAGTTGGCCTACGTGCTTTCGCTGGTGTGGCTCCACGGACCTTCCTCTAGGCTTTCAAGCCCTTGTACATATTCAGGTGTTTTACCTGGAAATGGTGGGAACAGTTCAGCAGCAGCTGGCGTGGGGCTCAGCTCACGTTTATTCACAGATGCCACGGCACGGTCCCCCAGCTTTGCAATGAGGACGCTCCTTGCGTGGGGGGTGGGTTGCTGGCTGTATGGGAGATGGTTCCCCACCTCTGACCAATTTCAGAATTGTTTACCACTGGAGCAAGTGCCCTGATAGGGTTTTTCTCTGTATAACTCGTGGGTTCAGGTGTTTTTTTTTTTTTTTTATTTTATGGTTCAAGTTAGATTTTATTCCCCTTTTATGTATTTATAGATATAAGCATGGAAATAATTCATTCCTATAAATACATCTGTGTGACGGGAAGAATTTTTTCTGTTTTATTTTTAAATTTTATTTTTTTAAAATTTTGAAATTTAATTTTATTTATTTTTTTTATACAGCACGTTATTATTAGTTATGTATTTTATGCATATACATGTATACAGGTCAATCCCAAACTCCCAAGTCATCCCACCACCACCACAACACGGTTTCCCACACTTGGTGTCCATACGTTTGTTCTCTACCTCTGTGTCTCTATTTCTTCCCTGCAAACCAGTTCATCTGTACCATTTTTAGGCTCCACATATATGCATTAATATACAATATGTGTTTTCCTCTTTCTGACTTACTTCATTCTGTATGACAGTCTCTCGATCCATCGATGTCTCTACAAATGACCCAGTTTCATTCCTTTTTATGGCCGAGTAATATTCCATTTTATATATGTACCACAACTTTATCCATTCATCTGTCTGTGGGCATTTAGGTTGCTTCCATTACCTGGCTATTGTAAATAGTGCTGCAACGAACATTGTGGTGAATGTGCCTTTTTGATTTACGGTTTTCTCTGGGTATATGCCCAGAAGTGGGATTGCTGGATCAGATGGTAATTCTATTTCTAGTTTTTTTTAAGGAAACTCCATAGTGACTGTATCAATTTACATTCCCACCAATAGTGGAAGAGGGCTCCTTTTGTCCACACCCTCCCCAGAATTGGTTGTTTGTAGATTTTCTGATGATGCCGATTCTAACAGGTGTGAGGTGATACCTCATTGTAGTTTTGATTTGCATTTCTCTAATAATTAGTGCTGTTGAGCAGCTTTTCATGTGCGTCTTGGCCATCTCTATGTCTCCTTTGAAGAAACGTCTCTTTAGATCTTCTGCCCATTTTTTTGGGGGGTTGTTTGTTTTTTTAATATTAAGCTGCATGAGCTGTTTATATATATTGGAGATTAAACCTCTGTCCATTGATTCGTCTGCAACGATTTTCGCCCATTCTGAGGGATGCCTTTTTCCATTCCCGTGTTTTTTAACAAAAAAGGAAAGAAAGGAAAAGAAGCAGAACACTACTGTGCGTAAAATATGCCTTTTGAAACGGTCGTTTTGAAATATGGACGTCCTTTGAATTTTTTGGTCGATATGTGACCCCAGGATTTGTTTTCAGGGCAGGTGTCATTTACAGGCCTGCAATGATTTTGAATATCAACTGACCATTAGCGCTGGGATTAAAGCTGCTGTTGTGTGAAACGGCCACAAGGTGGCAGCAGTTCACCCTTACCAAATCTGGTTACTAGGGCAAGAGAGCCTCAGTGGAAGTGGTGTTCTAGATAGGAGTTTAGAATGGAATGTGCCAGGAGAAAGCCCCTCACGTTCGTCTCCCTACTTCTTGTTCGTGTTTTTAATTTAATTTTTTATTTTTTATTACAGCAAGTTTGATTACAATGTTTGGCTTCTTGTAGGTGTGGAAGATGTGGTTCTTTTACACATATACAGATGACTGTTCTTCCTGGGATCCTTTTCCCATGTACGTTATGACAGAATGTTGAGTAGTCCTCTCTTGGTATTCTGTAGGTCTTTGGTGATTATATATGTCACCTGTGTTTGTATATGTCTGTTAACCCCGATATCGTAATGAAACCAATCCTCACACCTTTCCATTGGTGAACCATAAGTTTGTTTAATGAATCTGTGATTGCCCTTCTCCGTGGAAATATCTGCCCTGGTATCCATTTTTAGGTAACACCTACAAGTGATATAATATGATATGTGTCTTTCACTTTCTGACTTACTACAAGTCACGTGATTACTTCTAGACTCATCTATGGTGCCGCAAATGGCATTGTGTCCTTTTTTCCCTTGGCTTCTCTTCTGCCTTAGCGGGGTCCATTTTCAACAATGTGATTCCCTGAGGGTTGTGGATTAGCTGACCTGGGCAGCCTTACCTTGCCGGCCCGCCCTCCCCAGGTGTGCCTCGTTGAGGTCAATATAAACAGAGCTCCAGGCAGCAATAGCCCCTGAAGCTGTGCCTGACTCCATATTCTCTGCCCCGTCAGCAGTCTCGGGGCTGTGCTGGTGGGAGGGAGTGAGGGGCCACAGCTTTGTGGGTGGCCCGGTGTGAGTGGGGTTCTGCTGGCCTTTCTGCAGGAGTTGCCAGGCTGCCGCCTGTAAAGAAGAGGTTGTGTCACCCATACCTTCCGCTGGAATTTCTCTCCGGACAGAGGTGAGGAAGGAAAAAAGCAGTGGGGGCCGGGACAGGAGGGGTATCTCAGGCAGGACAATGGAAAGCTTCTGGAAGAGCGCCCGGGGCCAGGACCACCCTGGCTGGCCTGCAGGCACCAAGTTGGCCTGCGTGCTGTCGCTGGTGTGGCTCCACGGTCCTTCCTCTAGGCTTTCAAGCCCTTGTACATATTCAGGTGTTTTACCTGGAAAGGGTGGGAACAGTTCAGCAGCAGCTGGCCTGGGGCTCAGCTCACGTTTACTCAGAGATGCCTCGGCATGGTCCCCCAGCTTTGCAATGAGGACGCTCCTTGCGTGGGGGGTGGGTTGCTGGCTGTATGGGAGATGGTTCCCCACCTCTGACCAATTTCAGAATTGTTTACCACTGGAGCAAGTGCCCTGATAGGGTTTTCCTCTGTATAACTCGTGGGTTCAGGTGTTTTTTTTTTTTTATGGTTCAAGTTAGATTTTATTCCCCTTTTATGTATTTATAGATATAAGCATGGAAATAATTCATTCCTATAAATACATCTGTGTGACAGGAAGAACTTTATTCTGTTTTATTTTTAAATTTTATTTTTTAAAATTTTGAAATTTAATTTTATTTATTTATTTTTATACAGCACGTTATTATTAGTTATGTATTTTATGCATATACATGTATACAGGTCAATCCCAAACTCCCAAGTCATCCCACCACCACCACAACACGGTTTCCCACACTTGGTGTCCATACGTTTGTTCTCTACCTCTGTGTCTCTATTTCTTCCCTGCAAACCAGTTCATCTGTACCATTTTTAGGCTCCACATATATGCATTAATATACAATATGTGTTTTCCTCTTTCTGACTTACTTCATTCTGTATGACAGTCTCTCGATCCATCGATGTCTCTACAAATGACCCAGTTTCATTCCTTTTTATGGCCGAGTAATATTCCATTTTATATATGTACCACAACTTTATCCATTCATCTGTCTGTGGGCATTTAGGTTGCTTCCATTACCTGGCTATTGTAAATAGTGCTGCAACGAACATTGTGGTGAATGTGCCTTTTTGATTTACGGTTTTCTCTGGGTATATGCCCAGAAGTGGGATTGCTGGATCAGATGGTAATTCTATTTCTAGTTTTTTTAAGGAAACTCCATAGTGACTGTATCAATTTACATTCCCACCAATAGTGGAAGAGGGCTCCTTTTGTCCACACCCTCCCCAGAATTGGTTGTTTGTAGATTTTCTGATGATGCCGATTCTAACAGGTGTGAGGTGATACCTCATTGTAGTTTTGATTTGCATTTCTCTAATAATTAGTGCTGTTGAGCAGCTTTTCATGTGCGTCTTGGCCATCTCTATGTCTCCTTTGAAGAAACGTCTCTTTAGATCTTCTGCCCATTTTTTGGGGGGTTGTTTGTTTTTTTAATATTAAGCTGCATGAGCTGTTTATATATATTGGAGATTAAACCTCTGTCCATTGATTCGTCTGCAACGATTTTCGCCCATTCTGAGGGATGCCTTTTTCCATTCCCGTGTTTTTTAACAAAAAAGGAAAGAAAGGAAAAGAAGCAGAACACTACTGTGCGTAAAATATGCCTTTTGAAACGGTCGTTTTGAAATATGGACGTCCTTTGAATTTTTTGGTCGATATGTGACCCCAGGATTTGTTTTCAGGGCAGGTGTCATTTACAGGCCTGCAATGATTTTGAATATCAACTGACCATTAGCGCTGGGATTAAAGCTGCTGTTGTGTGAAACGGCCACAAGGTGGCAGCAGTTCACCCTTACCAAATCTGGTTACTAGGGCAAGAGAGCCTCAGTGGAAGTGGTGTTCTAGATAGGAGTTTAGAATGGAATGTGCCAGGAGAAAGCCCCTCACGTTCGTCTCCCTACTTCTTGTTCGTGTTTTTAATTTAATTTTTTATTTTTTATTACAGCAAGTTTGATTACAATGTTTGGCTTCTTGTAGGTGTGGAAGATGTGGTTCTTTTACACATATACAGATGACTGTTCTTCCTGGGATCCTTTTCCCATGTACGTTATGACAGAATGTTGAGTAGTCCTCTCTTGGTATTCTGTAGGTCTTTGGTGATTATATATGTCACCTGTGTTTGTATATGTCTGTTAACCCCGATATCGTAATGAAACCAATCCTCACACCTTTCCATTGGTGAACCATAAGTTTGTTTAATGAATCTGTGATTGCCCTTCTCCGTGGAAATATCTGCCCTGGTATCCATTTTTAGGTAACACCTACAAGTGATATAATATGATATGTGTCTTTCACTTTCTGACTTACTACAAGTCACGTGATTACTTCTAGACTCATCTACGGTGCCGCAAATGGCATTGTGTCCTTTTTTCCCTTGGCTTCTCTTCTGCCTTAGCGGGGTCCATTTTCAACAATGTGATTCCCTGAGGGTTGTGGATTAGCTGACCTGGGCAGCCTTACCTTGCTGGCCCGCCCTCCCCAGGTGTGCCTCGTTGAGGTCAATATAAACAGAGCTCCAGGCAGCAATAGCCCCTGAAGCTGTGCCTGACTCCATATTCTCTGCCCCGTCAGCAGTCTCGGGGCTGTGCTGGTGGGAGGGAGTGAGGGGCCACAGCTTTGTGGGTGGCCCGGTGTGAGTGGGGTTCTGCTGGCCTTTCTGCAGGAGTTGCCAGGCTGCCACCTGTAAAGAAGAGGTTGTGTCACCCATACATTCCGCTGGAATTTCTCTCCGGACAGAGGTGAGGAAGGAAAAAAGCAGTGGGGGCCGGGACAGGAGGGGTATCTCAGGCAGGGCAATGGAAAGCTTCTGGAAGAGCGCCCGGGGCCAGGACCACCCTGGCTGGCCTGCAGGCACCAAGTTGGCCTGCGTGCTGTCGCTGGTGTGGCTCCACGGTCCTTCCTCTAGGCTTTCAAGCCCTTGTACATATTCAGGTGTTTTACCTGGAAAGGGTGGGAACAGTTCAGCAGCAGCTGGCCTGGGGCTCAGCTCACGTTTACTCAGAGATGCCTCGGCATGGTCCCCCAGCTTTGCAATGAGGACGCTCCTTGCGTGGGGGGTGGGTTGCTGGCTGTATGGGAGAAGGTTCCCCACCTCTGACCAATTTCAGAATTGTTTACCACTGGAGCAAGTGCCCTGATAGGGTTTTCCTCTGTATAACTCGTGGGTTCAGGTGTTTTTTTTTTATTTTATGGTTCAAGTTAGATTTTATTCCCCTTTTATGTATTTATAGATATAAGCATGGAAATAATTCATTCCTATAAATACATCTGTGTGACGGGAAGAACTTTTTTCTGTTTTATTTTTAAATTTTATTTTTTAAAATTTTGAAATTTAATTTTATTTATTTATTTTTATACAGCACGTTATTATTAGTTATGTATTTTATGCATATACATGTATACAGGTCAATCCCAAACTCCCAAGTCATCCCACCACCACCACAACACGGTTTCCCACACTTGGTGTCCATACGTTTGTTCTCTACCTCTGTGTCTCTATTTCTTCCCTGCAAACCAGTTCATCTGTACCATTTTTAGGCTCCACATATATGCATTAATATACAATATGTGTTTTCCTCTTTCTGACTTACTTCATTCTGTATGACAGTCTCTCGATCCATCGATGTCTCTACAAATGACCCAGTTTCATTCCTTTTTATGGCCGAGTAATATTCCATTTTATATATGTACCACAACTTTATCCATTCATCTGTCTGTGGGCATTTAGGTTGCTTCCATTACCTGGCTATTGTAAATAGTGCTGCAATAAACATTGTGGTGAATGTGCCTTTTAGATTTACGGTTTTATCTGGGTATATGCCCAGAAGTGGGATTGCTGGATCAGATGGTAATTCTATTTCTAGTTTTTGTAAGGAAACTCCATACTGTTCTACATAGTGACTGTATCAATTTACATTCCCACCAATAGTGGAAGAGGGCTCCTTTTGTCCACACCCTCCCCAGAATTGGTTGTTTGTAGATTTTCTGATGATGCCGATTCTAACAGGTGTGAGGTGATACCTCATTGTAGTTTTGATTTGCATTTCTCTAATAATTAGTGCTGTTGAGCAGCTTTTCATGGGCGTCTTGGCCATCTCTGTGTCTCGTTTGAAGAAACGTCTCTTTAGATCTTCTGCCCATTTTTGTATTGGGTTGTTTGTTTTTTTAATATTAAGCTGCATGAGCTGTTTATATATATTGGAGATTAAACCTCTGTCCATTGATTCGTCTGCAACGATTTTCGCCCATTCTGAGGGATGCCTTTTTCCATTCCCGTGTTTTTTAACAAAAAAGGAAAGAAAGGAAAAGAAGCAGAACACTAATGTGCGTAAAATATGCCTTTTGAAACGGTCGTTTTGAAATATGGACATCCTTTGAATTTTTTGGTCGATATGTGACCCCAGGATTTGTTTTCAGGGCAGGTGTCATTTACAGGCCTGCAATGATTTTGAATATCAACTGACCATTAGCGCTGGGATTAAAGCTGCTGTTGTGTGAAACGGCCACAAGGTGGCAGCAGTTCACCCTTACCAAATCTGGTTACTAGGGCAAGAGAGCCTCAGTGGAAGTGGTGTTCTAGATAGGAGTTTAGAATGGAATGTGCCAGGAGAAAGCCCCTCACGTTCGTCTCCCTACTTCTTGTTCGTGTTTTTAATTTAATTTTTTATTTTTTATTACAGCAAGTTTGATTACAATGTTTGGCTTCTTGTAGGTGTGGAAGATGTGGTTCTTTTACACATATACAGATGACTGTTCTTCCTGGGATCCTTTTCCCATGTACGTTATGACAGAATGTTGAGTAGTCCTCTCTTGGTATTCTGTAGGTCTTTGGTGATTATATATGTCACCTGTGTTTGTATATGTCTGTTAACCCCGATATCGTAATGAAACCAATCCTCACACCTTTCCATTGGTGAAACATAAGTTTGTTTAATGAATCTGTGATTGCCCTTCTCCGTGGAAATATCTGCCCTGGTATCCATTTTTAGGTAACACCTACAAGTGATATAATATGATATGTGTCTTTCACTTTCTGACTTACTACAAGTCACGTGATTACTTCTAGACTCATCTACGGTGCCGCAAATGGCATTGTGTCCTTTTTTCCCTTGGCTTCTCTTCTGCCTTAGCGGGGTCCATTTTCAACAATGTGATTCCCTGAGGGTTGTGGATTAGCTGACCTGGGCAGCCTTACCTTGCCGGCCCGCCCTCCCCAGGTGTGCCTCGTTGAGGTCAATATAAACAGAGCTCCAGGCAGCAATAGCCCCTGAAGCTGTGCCTGACTCCATATTCTCTGCCCCGTCAGCAGTCTCGGGGCTGTGCTGGTGGGAGGGAGTGAGGGGCCACAGCTTTGTGGGTGGCCCGGTGTGAGTGGGGTTCTGCTGGCCTTTCTGCAGGAGTTGCCAGGCTGCCGCCTGTAAAGAAGAGGTTGTGTCACCCATACCTTCCGCTGGAATTTCTCTCCGGACAGAGGTGAGGAAGGAAAAAAGCAGTGGGGGCCGGGACAGGAGGGGTATCTCAGGCAGGACAATGGAAAGCTTCTGGAAGAGCGCCCGGGGCCAGGACCACCCTGGCTGGCCTGCAGGCACCAAGTTGGCCTGCGTGCTGTCGCTGGTGTGGCTCCACGGTCCTTCCTCTAGGCTTTCAAGCCCTTGTACATATTCAGGTGTTTTACCTGGAAAGGGTGGGAACAGTTCAGCAGCAGCTGGCCTGGGGCTCAGCTCACGTTTACTCAGAGATGCCTCGGCATGGTCCCCCAGCTTTGCAATGAGGACGCTCCTTGCGTGGGGGGTGGGTTGCTGGCTGTATGGGAGATGGTTCCCCACCTCTGACCAATTTCAGAATTGTTTACCACTGGAGCAAGTGCCCTGATAGGGTTTTCCTCTGTATAACTCGTGGGTTCAGGTGTTTTTTTTTATTTTATGGTTCAAGTTAGATTTTATTCCCCTTTTATGTATTTATAGATATAAGCATGGAAATAATTCATTCCTATAAATACATCTGTGTGACGGGAAGAACTTTTTTCTGTTTTATTTTTAAATTTTATTTTTTAAAATTTTGAAATTTAATTTTATTTATTTATTTTTATACAGCACGTTATTATTAGTTATGTATTTTATGCATATACATGTATACAGGTCAATCCCAAACTCCCAAGTCATCCCACCACCACCACAACACGGTTTCCCACACTTGGTGTCCATACGTTTGTTCTCTACCTCTGTGTCTCTATTTCTTCCCTGCAAACCAGTTCATCTGTACCATTTTTAGGCTCCACATATATGCATTAATATACAATATTTGTTTTCCTCTTTCTGACTTACTTCATTCTGTATGACAGTCTCTCGATCCATCGATGTCTCTACAAATGACCCAGTTTCATTCCTTTTTATGGCCGAGTAATATTCCATTTTATATATGTATCACAACTTTATCCATTCATCTGTCTGTGGGCATTTAGGTTGCTTCCATTACCTGGCTATTGTAAATAGTGCTGCAACGAACATTGTGGTGAATGTGCCTTTTTGATTTACGGTTTTCTCTGGGTATATGCCCAGAAGTGGGATTGCTGGATCAGATGGTAATTCTATTTCTAGTTTTTTTAAGGAAACTCCATAGTGACTGTATCAATTTACATTCCCACCAATAGTGGAAGAGGGCTCCTTTTGTCCACACCCTCCCCAGAATTGGTTGTTTGTAGATTTTCTGATGATGCCGATTCTAACAGGTGTGAGGTGATACCTCATTGTAGTTTTGATTTGCATTTCTCTAATAATTAGTGCTGTTGAGCAGCTTTTCATGTGCATCTTGGCCATATCTATGTCTCCTTTGAAGAAACGTCTCTTTAGATCTTCTGCCCATTTTTTTGGGGGTTGTTTGTTTTTTTAATATTAAGCTGCATGAGCTGTTTATATATATTGGAGATTAAACCTCTGTCCATTGATTCGTCTGCAACGATTTTCGCCCATTCTGAGGGATGCCTTTTTCCATTCCCGTGTTTTTTAACAAAAAAGGAAAGAAAGGAAAAGAAGCAGAACACTAATGTGCGTAAAATATGCCTTTTGAAACGGTCGTTTTGAAATATGGACGTCCTTTGAATTTTTTGGTCGATATGTGACCCCAGGATTTGTTTTCAGGGCAGGTGTCATTTACAGGCCTGCAATGATTTTGAATATCAACTGACCATTAGCGCTGGGATTAAAGCTGCTGTTGTGTGAAACGGCCACAAGGTGGCAGCAGTTCACCCTTACCAAATCTGGTTACTAGGGCAAGAGAGCCTCAGTGGAAGTGGTGTTCTAGATAGGAGTTTAGAATGGAATGTGCCAGGAGAAAGCCCCTCACGTTCGTCTCCCTACTTCTTGTTCGTGTTTTTAATTTAATTTTTTATTTTTTATTACAGCAAGTTTGATTACAATGTTTGGCTTCTTGTAGGTGTGGAAGATGTGGTTCTTTTACACATATACAGATGACTGTTCTTCCTGGGATCCTTTTCCCATGTACGTTATGACAGAATGTTGAGTAGTCCTCTCTTGGTATTCTGTAGGTCTTTGGTGATTATATATGTCACCTGTGTTTGTATATGTCTGTTAACCCCGATATCGTAATGAAACCAATCCTCACACCTTTCCATTGGTGAACCATAAGTTTGTTTAATGAATCTGTGATTGCCCTTCTCCGTGGAAATATCTGCCCTGGTATCCATTTTTAGGTAACACCTACAAGTGATATAATATGATATGTGTCTTTCACTTTCTGACTTACTACAAGTCACGTGATTACTTCTAGACTCATCTACGGTGCCGCAAATGGCATTGTGTCCTTTTTTCCCTTGGCTTCTCTTCTGCCTTAGCGGGGTCCATTTTCAACAATGTGATTCCCTGAGGGTTGTGGATTAGCTGACCTGGGCAGCCTTACCTTGCCGGCCCGCCCTCCCCAGGTGTGCCTCGTTGAGGTCAATATAAACAGAGCTCCAGGCAGCAATAGCCCCTGAAGCTGTGCCTGACTCCATATTCTCTGCCCCGTCAGCAGTCTCGGGGCTGTGCTGGTGGGAGGGAGTGAGGGGCCACAGCTTTGTGGGTGGCCCGGTGTGAGTGGGGTTCTGCTGGCCTTTCTGCAGGAGTTGCCAGGCTGCCGCCTGTAAAGAAGAGGTTGTGTCACCCATACCTTCCGCTGGAATTTCTCTCCGGACAGAGGTGAGGAAGGAAAAAAGCAGTGGGGGCCGGGACAGGAGGGGTATCTCAGGCAGGACAATGGAAAGCTTCTGGAAGAGCGCCCGGGGCCAGGACCACCCTGGCTGGCCTGCAGGCACCAAGTTGGCCTGCGTGCTGTCGCTGGTGTGGCTCCACGGTCCTTCCTCTAGGCTTTCAAGCCCTTGTACATATTCAGGTGTTTTACCTGGAAAGGGTGGGAACAGTTCAGCAGCAGCTGGCCTGGGGCTCAGCTCACGTTTACTCAGAGATGCCTCGGCATGGTCCCCCAGCTTTGCAATGAGGACGCTCCTTGCGTGGGGGGTGGGTTGCTGGCTGTATGGGAGATGGTTCCCCACCTCTGACCAATTTCAGAATTGTTTACCACTGGAGCAAGTGCCCTGATAGGGTTTTCCTCTGTATAACTCGTGGGTTCAGGTGTTTTTTTTTTTATTTTATGGTTCAAGTTAGATTTTATTCCCCTTTTATGTATTTATAGATATAAGCATGGAAATAATTCATTCCTATAAATACATCTGTGTGACGGGAAGAACTTTTTTCTGTTTTATTTTTAAATTTTATTTTTTAAAATTTTGAAATTTAATTTTATTTATTTATTTTTATACAGCACGTTATTATTAGTTATGTATTTTATGCATATACATGTATACAGGTCAATCCCAAACTCCCAAGTCATCCCACCACCACCACAACACGGTTTCCCACACTTGGTGTCCATACGTTTGTTCTCTACCTCTGTGTCTCTATTTCTTCCCTGCAAACCAGTTCATCTGTACCATTTTTAGGCTCCACATATATGCATTAATATACAATATGTGTTTTCCTCTTTCTGACTTACTTCATTCTGTATGACAGTCTCTCGATCCATCGATGTCTCTACAAATGACCCAGTTTCATTCCTTTTTATGGCCGAGTAATATTCCATTTTATATATGTACCACAACTTTATCCATTCATCTGTCTGTGGGCATTTAGGTTGCTTCCATTACCTGGCTATTGTAAATAGTGCTGCAACGAACATTGTGGTGAATGTGCCTTTTTGATTTACGGTTTTCTCTGGGTATATGCCCAGAAGTGGGATTGCTGGATCAGATGGTAATTCTATTTCTAGTTTTTTTAAGGAAACTCCATAGTGACTGTATCAATTTACATTCCCACCAATAGTGGAAGAGGGCTCCTTTTGTCCACACCCTCCCCAGAATTGGTTGTTTGTAGATTTTCTGATGATGCCGATTCTAACAGGTGTGAGGTGATACCTCATTGTAGTTTTGATTTGCATTTCTCTAATAATTAGTGCTGTTGAGCAGCTTTTCATGTGCGTCTTGGCCATCTCTATGTCTCCTTTGAAGAAACGTCTCTTTAGATCTTCTGCCCATTTTTTGGGGGGTTGTTTGTTTTTTTAATATTAAGCTGCATGAGCTGTTTATATATATTGGAGATTAAACCTCTGTCCATTGATTCGTCTGCAACGATTTTCGCCCATTCTGAGGGATGCCTTTTTCCATTCCCGTGTTTTTTAACAAAAAAGGAAAGAAAGGAAAAGAAGCAGAACACTACTGTGCGTAAAATATGCCTTTTGAAACGGTCGTTTTGAAATATGGACGTCCTTTGAATTTTTTGGTCGATATGTGACCCCAGGATTTGTTTTCAGGGCAGGTGTCATTTACAGGCCTGCAATGATTTTGAATATCAACTGACCATTAGCGCTGGGATTAAAGCTGCTGTTGTGTGAAACGGCCACAAGGTGGCAGCAGTTCACCCTTACCAAATCTGGTTACTAGGGCAAGAGAGCCTCAGTGGAAGTGGTGTTCTAGATAGGAGTTTAGAATGGAATGTGCCAGGAGAAAGCCCCTCACGTTCGTCTCCCTACTTCTTGTTCGTGTTTTTAATTTAATTTTTTATTTTTTATTACAGCAAGTTTGATTACAATGTTTGGCTTCTTGTAGGTGTGGAAGATGTGGTTCTTTTACACATATACAGATGACTGTTCTTCCTGGGATCCTTTTCCCATGTACGTTATGACAGAATGTTGAGTAGTCCTCTCTTGGTATTCTGTAGGTCTTTGGTGATTATATATGTCACCTGTGTTTGTATATGTCTGTTAACCCCGATATCGTAATGAAACCAATCCTCACACCTTTCCATTGGTGAAACATAAGTTTGTTTAATGAATCTGTGATTGCCCTTCTCCGTGGAAATATCTGCCCTGGTATCCATTTTTAGGTAACACCTACAAGTGATATAATATGATATGTGTCTTTCACTTTCTGACTTACTACAAGTCACGTGATTACTTCTAGACTCATCTACGGTGCCGCAAATGGCATTGTGTCCTTTTTTCCCTTGGCTTCTCTTCTGCCTTAGCGGGGTCCATTTTCAACAATGTGATTCCCTGAGGGTTGTGGATTAGCTGACCTGGGCAGCCTTACCTTGCCGGCCCGCCCTCCCCAGGTGTGCCTCGTTGAGGTCAATATAAACAGAGCTCCAGGCAGCAATAGCCCCTGAAGCTGTGCCTGACTCCATATTCTCTGCCCCGTCAGCAGTCTCGGGGCTGTGCTGGTGGGAGGGAGTGAGGGGCCACAGCTTTGTGGGTGGCCCGGTGTGAGTGGGGTTCTGCTGGCCTTTCTGCAGGAGTTGCCAGGCTGCCGCCTGTAAAGAAGAGGTTGTGTCACCCATACCTTCCGCTGGAATTTCTCTCCGGACAGAGGTGAGGAAGGAAAAAAGCAGTGGGGGCCGGGACAGGAGGGGTATCTCAGGCAGGACAATGGAAAGCTTCTGGAAGAGCGCCCGGGGCCAGGACCACCCTGGCTGGCCTGCAGGCACCAAGTTGGCCTGCGTGCTGTCGCTGGTGTGGCTCCACGGTCCTTCCTCTAGGCTTTCAAGCCCTTGTACATATTCAGGTGTTTTACCTGGAAAGGGTGGGAACAGTTCAGCAGCAGCTGGCCTGGGGCTCAGCTCACGTTTACTCAGAGATGCCTCGGCATGGTCCCCCAGCTTTGCAATGAGGACGCTCCTTGCGTGGGGGGTGGGTTGCTGGCTGTATGGGAGATGGTTCCCCACCTCTGACCAATTTCAGAATTGTTTACCACTGGAGCAAGTGCCCTGATAGGGTTTTCCTCTGTATAACTCGTGGGTTCAGGTGTTTTTTTTTTATTTTATGGTTCAAGTTAGATTTTATTCCCCTTTTATGTATTTATAGATATAAGCATGGAAATAATTCATTCCTATAAATACATCTGTGTGACGGGAAGAACTTTTTTCTGTTTTATTTTTAAATTTTATTTTTTAAAATTTTGAAATTTAATTTTATTTATTTATTTTTATACAGCACGTTATTATTAGTTATGTATTTTATGCATATACATGTATACAGGTCAATCCCAAACTCCCAAGTCATCCCACCACCACCACAACACGGTTTCCCACACTTGGTGTCCATACGTTTGTTCTCTACCTCTGTGTCTCTATTTCTTCCCTGAAAACCAGTTCATCTGTACCATTTTTAGGCTCCACATATATGCATTAATATACAATATTTGTTTTCCTCTTTCTGACTTACTTCATTCTGTATGACAGTCTCTCGATCCATCGATGTCTCTACAAATGACCCAGTTTCATTCCTTTTTATGGCCGAGTAATATTCCATTTTATATATGTACCACAACTTTATCCATTCATCTGTCTGTGGGCATTTAGGTTGCTTCCATTACCTGGCTATTGTAAATAGTGCTGCAACGAACATTGTGGTGAATGTGCCTTTTTGATTTACGGTTTTCTCTGGGTATATGCCCAGAAGTGGGATTGCTGGATCAGATGGTAATTCTATTTCTAGTTTTTTTAAGGAAACTCCATAGTGACTGTATCAATTTACATTCCCACCAATAGTGGAAGAGGGCTCCTTTTGTCCACACCCTCCCCAGAATTGGTTGTTTGTAGATTTTCTGATGATGCCGATTCTAACAGGTGTGAGGTGATACCTCATTGTAGTTTTGATTTGCATTTCTCTAATAATTAGTGCTGTTGAGCAGCTTTTCATGTGCGTCTTGGCCATCTCTATGTCTCCTTTGAAGAAACGTCTCTTTAGATCTTCTGCCCATTTTTTTGGGGGTTGTTTGTTTTTTTTAATATTAAGCTGCATGAGCTGTTTATATATATTGGAGATTAAACCTCTGTCCATTGATTCGTCTGCAACGATTTTCGCCCATTCTGAGGGATGCCTTTTTCCATTCCCGTGTTTTTTAACAAAAAAGGAAAGAAAGGAAAAGAAGCAGAACACTAATGTGCGTAAAATATGCCTTTTGAAACGGTCGTTTTGAAATATGGACGTCCTTTGAATTTTTTGGTCGATATGTGACCCCAGGATTTGTTTTCAGGGCAGGTGTCATTTACAGGCCTGCAATGATTTTGAATATCAACTGACCATTAGCGCTGGGATTAAAGCTGCTGTTGTGTGAAACGGCCACAAGGTGGCAGCAGTTCACCCTTACCAAATCTGGTTACTAGGGCAAGAGAGCCTCAGTGGAAGTGGTGTTCTAGATAGGAGTTTAGAATGGAATGTGCCAGGAGAAAGCCCCTCACGTTCGTCTCCCTACTTCTTGTTCGTGTTTTTAATTTAATTTTTTATTTTTTATTACAGCAAGTTTGATTACAATGTTTGGCTTCTTGTAGGTGTGGAAGATGTGGTTCTTTTACACATATACAGATGACTGTTCTTCCTGGGATCCTTTTCCCATGTACGTTATGACAGAATGTTGAGTAGTCCTCTCTTGGTATTCTGTAGGTCTTTGGTGATTATATATGTCACCTGTGTTTGTATATGTCTGTTAACCCCGATATCGTAATGAAACCAATCCTCACACCTTTCCATTGGTGAACCATAAGTTTGTTTAATGAATCTGTGATTGCCCTTCTCCGTGGAAATATCTGCCCTGGTATCCATTTTTAGGTAACACCTACAAGTGATATAATATGATATGTGTCTTTCACTTTCTGACTTACTACAAGTCACGTGATTACTTCTAGACTCATCTACGGTGCCGCAAATGGCATTGTGTTCTTTTTTCCCTTGGCTTCTCTTCTGCCTTAGCGGGGTCCATTTTCAACAATGTGATTCCCTGAGGGTTGTGGATTAGCTGACCTGGGCAGCCTTACCTGGCCGGCCCGCCCTCCCCAGGTTTGCCTCGTTGAGGTCAATATAAACAGAGCTCCAGGCAGCAATAGCCCCTGAAGCTGTGCCTGACTCCATATTCTCTGCCCCGTCAGCAGTCTCGGGGCTGTGCTGGTGGGAGGGAGTGAGGGGCCACAGCTTTGTGGGTGGCCCGGTGTGAGTGGGGTTCTGCTGGCCTTTCTGCAGGAGTTGCCAGGCTGCCGCCTGTAAAGAAGAGGTTGTGTCACCCATACCTTCCGCTGGAATTTCTCTCCGGACAGAGGTGAGGAAGGAAAAAAGCAGTGGGGGCCGGGACAGGAGGGGTATCTCAGGCAGGACAATGGAAAGCTTCTGGAAGAGCGCCCGGGGCCAGGACCACCCTGGCTGGCCTGCAGGCACCAAGTTGGCCTGCGTGCTGTCGCTGGTGTGGCTCCAAGGTCCTTCCTCTAGGCTTTCAAGCCCTTGTACATATTCAGGTGTTTTACCTGGAAAGGGTGGGAACAGTTCAGCAGCAGCTGGCCTGGGGCTCAGCTCACGTTTAATCAGAGATGCCTCGGCATGGTCCCCCAGCTTTGCAATGAGGACGCTCCTTGCGTGGGGGGTGGGTTGCTGGCTGTATGGGAGATGGTTCCCCACCTCTGACCAATTTCAGAATTGTTTACCACTGGAGCAAGTGCCCTGATAGGGTTTTCCTCTGTATAACTCGTGGGTTCAGGTGTTTTTTTTTTTATTTTATGGTTCAAGTTAGATTTTATTCCCCTTTTATGTATTTATAGATATAAGCATGGAAATAATTCATTCCTATAAATACATCTGTGTGACGGGAAGAACTTTTTTCTGTTTTATTTTTAAATTTTATTTTTTAAAATTTTGAAATTTAATTTTATTTATTTATTTTTATACAGCACGTTATTATTAGTTATGTATTTTATGCATATACATGTATACAGGTCAATCCCAAACTCCCAAGTCATCCCACCACCACCACAACACGGTTTCCCACACTTGGTGTCCATACGTTTGTTCTCTACCTCTGTGTCTCTATTTCTTCCCTGCAAACCAGTTCATCTGTACCATTTTTAGGCTCCACATATATGCATTAATATACAATATGTGTTTTCCTCTTTCTGACTTACTTCATTCTGTATGACAGTCTCTCGATCCATCGATGTCTCTACAAATGACCCAGTTTCATTCCTTTTTATGGCCGAGTAATATTCCATTTTATATATGTACCACAACTTTATCCATTCATCTGTCTGTGGGCATTTAGGTTGCTTCCATTACCTGGCTATTGTAAATAGTGCTGCAACGAACATTGTGGTGAATGTGCCTTTTTGATTTACGGTTTTCTCTGGGTATATGCCCAGAAGTGGGATTGCTGGATCAGATGGTAATTCTATTTCTAGTTTTTTTAAGGAAACTCCATAGTGACTGTATCAATTTACATTCCCACCAATAGTGGAAGAGGGCTCCTTTTGTCCACACCCTCCCCAGAATTGGTTGTTTGTAGATTTTCTGATGATGCCGATTCTAACAGGTGTGAGGTGATACCTCATTGTAGTTTTGATTTGCATTTCTCTAATAATTAGTGCTGTTGAGCAGCTTTTCATGTGCGTCTTGGCCATCTCTATGTCTCCTTTGAAGAAACGTCTCTTTAGATCTTCTGCCCATTTTTTTGGGGGTTGTTTGTTTTTTTAATATTAAGCTGCATGAGCTGTTTATATATATTGGAGATTAAACCTCTGTCCATTGATTCGTCTGCAACGATTTTCGCCCATTCTGAGGGATGCCTTTTTCCATTCCCGTGTTTTTTAACAAAAAAGGAAAGAAAGGAAAAGAAGCAGAACACTACTGTGCGTAAAATATGCCTTTTGAAACGGTCGTTTTGAAATATGGACGTCCTTTGAATTTTTTGGTCGATATGTGACCCCAGGATTTGTTTTCAGGGCAGGTGTCATTTACAGGCCTGCAATGATTTTGAATATCAACTGACCATTAGCGCTGGGATTAAAGCTGCTGTTGTGTGAAACGGCCACAAGGTGGCAGCAGTTCACCCTTACCAAATCTGGTTACTAGGGCAAGAGAGCCTCAGTGGAAGTGGTGTTCTAGATAGGAGTTTAGAATGGAATGTGCCAGGAGAAAGCCCCTCACGTTCGTCTCCCTACTTCTTGTTCGTGTTTTTAATTTAATTTTTTATTTTTTATTACAGCAAGTTTGATTACAATGTTTGGCTTCTTGTAGGTGTGGAAGATGTGGTTCTTTTACACATATACAGATGACTGTTCTTCCTGGGATCCTTTTCCCATGTACGTTATGACAGAATGTTGAGTAGTCCTCTCTTGGTATTCTGTAGGTCTTTGGTGATTATATATGTCACCTGTGTTTGTATATGTCTGTTAACCCCGATATCGTAATGAAACCAATCCTCACACCTTTCCATTGGTGAACCATAAGTTTGTTTAATGAATCTGTGATTGCCCTTCTCCGTGGAAATATCTGCCCTGGTATCCATTTTTAGGTAACACCTACAAGTGATATAATATGATATGTGTCTTTCACTTTCTGACTTACTACAAGTCACGTGATTACTTCTAGACTCATCTACGGTGCCGCAAATGGCATTGTGTTCTTTTTTCCCTTGGCTTCTCTTCTGCCTTAGCGGGGTCCATTTTCAACAATGTGATTCCCTGAGGGTTGTGGATTAGCTGACCTGGGCAGCCTTACCTGGCCGGCCCGCCCTCCCCAGGTTTGCCTCGTTGAGGTCAATATAAACAGAGCTCCAGGCAGCAATAGCCCCTGAAGCTGTGACTGACTCCATATTCTCTGCCCCGTCAGCAGTCTCGGGGCTGTGCTGGTGGGAGGGAGTGAGGGGCCACAGCTTTGTGGGTGGCCCGGTGTGAGTGGGGTTCTGCTGGCCTTTCTGCAGGAGTTGCCAGGCTGCCGCCTGTAAAGAAGAGGTTGTGTCACCCATACCTTCCGCTGGAATTTCTCTCCGGACAGAGGTGAGGAAGGAAAAAAGCAGTGGGGGCCGGGACAGGAGGGGTATCTCAGGCAGGACAATGGAAAGCTTCTGGAAGAGCGCCCGGGGCCAGGACCACCCTGGCTGGCCTGCAGGCACCAAGTTGGCCTGCGTGCTGTCGCTGGTGTGGCTCCACGGTCCTTCCTCTAGGCTTTCAAGCCCTTGTACATATTCAGGTGTTTTACCTGGAAAGGGTGGGAACAGTTCAGCAGCAGCTGGCCTGGGGCTCAGCTCACGTTTAATCAGAGATGCCTCGGCATGGTCCCCCAGCTTTGCAATGAGGACGCTCCTTGCGTGGGGGGTGGGTTGCTGGCTGTATGGGAGATGGTTCCCCACCTCTGACCAATTTCAGAATTGTTTACCACTGGAGCAAGTGCCCTGATAGGGTTTTCCTCTGTATAACTCGTGGGTTCAGGTGTTTTTTTTTTATTTTATGGTTCAAGTTAGATTTTATTCCCCTTTTATGTATTTATAGATATAAGCATGGAAATAATTCATTCCTATAAATACATCTGTGTGACGGGAAGAACTTTTTTCTGTTTTATTTTTAAATTTTATTTTTTAAAATTTTGAAATTTAATTTTATTTATTTATTTTTATACAGCACGTTATTATTAGTTATGTATTTTATGCATATACATGTATACAGGTCAATCCCAAACTCCCAAGTCATCCCACCACCACCACAACACGGTTTCCCACACTTGGTGTCCATACGTTTGTTCTCTACCTCTGTGTCTCTATTTCTTCCCTGCAAACCAGTTCATCTGTACCATTTTTAGGCTCCACATATATGCATTAATATACAATATGTGTTTTCCTCTTTCTGACTTACTTCATTCTGTATGACAGTCTCTCGATCCATCGATGTCTCTACAAATGACCCAGTTTCATTCCTTTTTATGGCCGAGTAATATTCCATTTTATATATGTACCACAACTTTATCCATTCATCTGTCTGTGGGCATTTAGGTTGCTTCCATTACCTGGCTATTGTAAATAGTGCTGCAACGAACATTGTGGTGAATGTGCCTTTTTGATTTACGGTTTTCTCTGGGTATATGCCCAGAAGTGGGATTGCTGGATCAGATGGTAATTCTATTTCTAGTTTTTTTAAGGAAACTCCATAGTGACTGTATCAATTTACATTCCCACCAATAGTGGAAGAGGGCTCCTTTTGTCCACACCCTCCCCAGAATTGGTTGTTTGTAGATTTTCTGATGATGCCGATTCTAACAGGTGTGAGGTGATACCTCATTGTAGTTTTGATTTGCATTTCTCTAATAATTAGTGCTGTTGAGCAGCTTTTCATGTGCGTCTTGGCCATCTCTATGTCTCCTTTGAAGAAACGTCTCTTTAGATCTTCTGCCCATTTTTTTGGGGGTTGTTTGTTTTTTTTAATATTAAGCTGCATGAGCTGTTTATATATATTGGAGATTAAACCTCTGTCCATTGATTCGTCTGCAACGATTTTCGCCCATTCTGAGGGATGCCTTTTTCCATTCCCGTGTTTTTTAACAAAAAAGGAAAGAAAGGAAAAGAAGCAGAACACTACTGTGCGTAAAATATGCCTTTTGAAATGGTCGTTTTGAAATATGGACGTCCTTTGAATTTTTTGGTCGATATGTGACCCCAGGATTTGTTTTCAGGGCAGGTGTCATTTACAGGCCTGCAATGATTTTGAATATCAACTGACCATTAGCGCTGGGATTAAAGCTGCTGTTGTGTGAAACGGCCACAAGGTGGCAGCAGTTCACCCTTACCAAATCTGGTTACTAGGGCAAGAGAGCCTCAGTGGAAGTGGTGTTCTAGATAGGAGTTTAGAATGGAATGTGCCAGGAGAAAGCCCCTCACGTTCGTCTCCCTACTTCTTGTTCGTGTTTTTAATTTAATTTTTTATTTTTTATTACAGCAAGTTTGATTACAATGTTTGGCTTCTTGTAGGTGTGGAAGATGTGGTTCTTTTACACATATACAGATGACTGTTCTTCCTGGGATCCTTTTCCCATGTACGTTATGACAGAATGTTGAGTAGTCCTCTCTTGGTATTCTGTAGGTCTTTGGTGATTATATATGTCACCTGTGTTTGTATATGTCTGTTAACCCCGATATCGTAATGAAACCAATCCTCACACCTTTCCATTGGTGAACCATAAGTTTGTTTAATGAATCTGTGATTGCCCTTCTCCGTGGAAATATCTGCCCTGGTATCCATTTTTAGGTAACACCTACAAGTGATATAATATGATATGTGTCTTTCACTTTCTGACTTACTACAAGTCACGTGATTACTTCTAGACTCATCTACGGTGCCGCAAATGGCATTGTGTCCTTTTTTCCCTTGGCTTCTCTTCTGCCTTAGCGGGGTCCATTTTCAACAATGTGATTCCCTGAGGGTTGTGGATTAGCTGACCTGGGCAGCCTTACCTTGCCGGCCCGCCCTCCCCAGGTGTGCCTCGTTGAGGTCAATATAAACAGAGCTCCAGGCAGCAATAGCCCCTGAAGCTGTGCCTGACTCCATATTCTCTGCCCCGTCAGCAGTCTCGGGGCTGTGCTGGTGGGAGGGAGTGAGGGGCCACAGCTTTGTGGGTGGCCCGGTGTGAGTGGGGTTCTGCTGGCCTTTCTGCAGGAGTTGCCAGGCTGCCGCCTGTAAAGAAGAGGTTGTGTCACCCATACCTTCCGCTGGAATTTCTCTGCGGACAGAGGTGAGGAAGGAAAAAAGCAGTGGGGGCCGGGACAGGAGGGGTATCTCAGGCAGGACAATGGAAAGCTTCTGGAAGAGCGCCCGGGGCCAGGACCACCCTGGCTGGCCTGCAGGCACCAAGTTGGCCTGCGTGCTGTCGCTGGTGTGGCTCCACGGTCCTTCCTCTAGGCTTTCAAGCCCTTGTACATATTCAGGTGTTTTACCTGGAAAGGGTGGGAACAGTTCAGCAGCAGCTGGCCTGGGGCTCAGCTCACGTTTACTCACAGATGCCTCGGCATGGTCCCCCAGCTTTGCAATGAGGATGCTCCTTGCGTGGGGGGTGGGTTGCTGGCTGTATGGGAGATGGTTCCCCACCTCTGACCAATTTCAGAATTGTTTACCACTGGAGCAAGTGCCCTGATAGTGTTTTCCTCTGTATAACTCGTGGGTTCAGGTGGTTTTTTTTTTATTTTATGGTTCAAGTTAGATTTTATTCCCCTTTTATGTATTTATAGATATAAGCATGGAAATAATTCATTCCTATAAATACATCTGTGTGACGGGAAGAACTTTTTTCTGTTTTATTTTTAAATTTTATTTTTTAAAATTTTGAAATTTAATTTTATTTATTTATTTGTATACAGCACGTTATTATTAGTTATGTATTTTATGCATATACATGTATACAGGTCAATCCCAAACTCCCAAGTCATCCCACCACCACCACAACACGGTTTCCCACACTTGGTGTCCATACGTTTGTTCTCTACCTCTGTGTCTCTATTTCTTCCCTGAAAACCAGTTCATCTGTACCATTTTTAGGCTCCACATATATGCATTAATATACAATATTTGTTTTCCTCTTTCTGACTTACTTCATTCTGTATGACAGTCTCTCGATCCATCGATGTCTCTACAAATGACCCAGTTTCATTCCTTTTTATGGCCGAGTAATATTCCATTTTATATATGTACCACAACTTTATCCATTCATCTGTCTGTGGGCATTTAGGTTGCTTCCATTACCTGGCTATTGTAAATAGTGCTGCAACGAACATTGTGGTGAATGTGCCTTTTTGATTTACGGTTTTCTCTGGGTATATGCCCAGAAGTGGGATTGCTGGATCAGATGGTAATTCTATTTCTAGTTTTTTTAAGGAAACTCCATAGTGACTGTATCAATTTACATTCCCACCAATAGTGGAAGAGGGCTCCTTTTGTCCACACCCTCCCCAGAATTGGTTGTTTGTAGATTTTCTGATGATGCCGATTCTAACAGGTGTGAGGTGATACCTCATTGTAGTTTTGATTTGCATTTCTCTAATAATTAGTGCTGTTGAGCAGCTTTTCATGTGCGTCTTGGCCATCTCTATGTCCCCTTTGAAGAAACGTCTCTTTAGATCTTCTGCCCATTTTTTTGGGGGTTGTTTGTTTTTTTAATATTAAGCTGCATGAGCTGTTTATATATATTGGAGATTAAACCTCTGTCCATTGATTCGTCTGCAACGATTTTCGCCCATTCTGAGGGATGCCTTTTTCCATTCCCGTGTTTTTTAACAAAAAAGGAAAGAAAGGAAAAGAAGCAGAACACTAATGTGCGTAAAATATGCCTTTTGAAACGGTCGTTTTGAAATATGGACGTCCTTTGAATTTTTTGGTCGATATGTGACCCCAGGATTTGTTTTCAGGGCAGGTGTCATTTACAGGCCTGCAATGATTTTGAATATCAACTGACCATTAGCGCTGGGATTAAAGCTGCTGTTGTGTGAAACGGCCACAAGGTGGCAGCAGTTCACCCTTACCAAATCTGGTTACTAGGGCAAGAGAGCCTCAGTGGAAGTGGTGTTCTAGATAGGAGTTTAGAATGGAATGTGCCAGGAGAAAGCCCCTCACGTTCGTCTCCCTACTTCTTGTTCGTGTTTTTAATTTAATTTTTTATTTTTTATTACAGCAAGTTTGATTACAATGTTTGGCTTCTTGTAGGTGTGGAAGATGTGGTTCTTTTACACATATACAGATGACTGTTCTTCCTGGGATCCTTTTCCCATGTACGTTATGACAGAATGTTGAGTAGTCCTCTCTTGGTATTCTGTAGGTCTTTGGTGATTATATATGTCACCTGTGTTTGTATATGTCTGTTAACCCCGATATCGTAATGAAACCAATCCTCACACCTTTCCATTGGTGAACCATAAGTTTGTTTAATGAATCTGTGATTGCCCTTCTCCGTGGAAATATCTGCCCTGGTATCCATTTTTAGGTAACACCTACAAGTGATATAATATGATATGTGTCTTTCACTTTCTGACTTACTACAAGTCACGTGATTACTTCTAGACTCATCTACGGTGCCGCAAATGGCATTGTGTCCTTTTTTCCCTTGGCTTCTCTTCTGCCTTAGCGGGGTCCATTTTCAACAATGTGATTCCCTGAGGGTTGTGGATTAGCTGACCTGGGCAGCCTTACCTTGCCGGCCCGCCCTCCCCAGGTGTGCCTCGTTGAGGTCAATATAAACAGAGCTCCAGGCAGCAATAGCCCCTGAAGCTGTGCCTGACTCCATATTCTCTGCCCCGTCAGCAGTCTCGGGGCTGTGCTGGTGGGAGGGAGTGAGGGGCCACAGCTTTGTGGGTGGCCCGGTGTGAGTGGGGTTCTGCTGGCCTTTCTGCAGGAGTTGCCAGGCTGCCGCCTGTAAAGAAGAGGTTGTGTCACCCATACATTCCGCTGGAATTTCTCTCCGGACAGAGGTGAGGAAGGAAAAAAGCAGTGGGGGCCGGGACAGGAGGGGTATCTCAGGCAGGACAATGGAAAGCTTCTGGAAGAGCGCCCGGGGCCAGGACCACCCTGGCTGGCCTGCAGGCACCAAGTTGGCCTGCGTGCTGTCGCTGGTGTGGCTCCACGGTCCTTCCTCTAGGCTTTCAAGCCCTTGTACATATTCAGGTGTTTTACCTGGAAAGGGTGGGAACAGTTCAGCAGCAGCTGGCCTGGGGCTCAGCTCACGTTTACTCAGAGATGCCTCGGCATGGTCCCCCAGCTTTGCAATGAGGACGCTCCTTGCGTGGGGGGTGGGTTGCTGGCTGTATGGGAGATGGTTCCCCACCTCTGACCAATTTCAGAATTGTTTACCACTGGAGCAAGTGCCCTGATAGGGTTTTCCTCTGTATAACTCGTGGGTTCAGGTGTTTTTTTTTTATTTTATGGTTCAAGTTAGATTTTATTCCCCTTTTATGTATTTATAGATATAAGCATGGAAATAATTCATTCCTATAAATACATCTGTGTGACGGGAAGAACTTTTTTCTGTTTTATTTTTAAATTTTATTTTTTAAAATTTTGAAATTTAATTTTATTTATTTTTATACAGCACGTTATTATTAGTTATGTATTTTATGCATATACATGTATACAGGTCAATCCCAAACTCCCAAGTCATCCCACCACCACCACAACACGGTTTCCCACACTTGGTGTCCATACGTTTGTTCTCTACCTCTGTGTCTCTATTTCTTCCCTGCAAACCAGTTCATCTGTACCATTTTTAGGCTCCACATATATGCATTAATATACAATATGTGTTTTCCTCTTTCTGACTTACTTCATTCTGTATGACAGTCTCTCGATCCATCGATGTCTCTACAAATGACCCAGTTTCATTCCTTTTTATGGCCGAGTAATATTCCATTTTATATATGTACCACAACTTTATCCATTCATCTGTCTGTGGGCATTTAGGTTGCTTCCATTACCTGGCTATTGTAAATAGTGCTGCAACGAACATTGTGGTGAATGTGCCTTTTTGATTTACGGTTTTCTCTGGGTATATGCCCAGAAGTGGGATTGCTGGATCAGATGGTAATTCTATTTCTAGTTTTTTTAAGGAAACTCCATAGTGACTGTATCAATTTACATTCCCACCAATAGTGGAAGAGGGCTCCTTTTGTCCACACCCTCCCCAGAATTGGTTGTTTGTAGATTTTCTGATGATGCCGATTCTAACAGGTGTGAGGTGATACCTCATTGTAGTTTTGATTTGCATTTCTCTAATAATTAGTGCTGTTGAGCAGCTTTTCATGTGCGTCTTGGCCATCTCTATGTCTCCTTTGAAGAAACGTCTCTTTAGATCTTCTGCCCATTTTTTGGGGGGTTGTTTGTTTTTTTAATATTAAGCTGCATGAGCTGTTTATATATATTGGAGATTAAACCTCTGTCCATTGATTCGTCTGCAACGATTTTCGCCCATTCTGAGGGATGCCTTTTTCCATTCCCGTGTTTTTTAACAAAAAAGGAAAGAAAGGAAAAGAAGCAGAACACTACTGTGCGTAAAATATGCCTTTTGAAACGGTCGTTTTGAAATATGGACGTCCTTTGAATTTTTTGGTCGATATGTGACCCCAGGATTTGTTTTCAGGGCAGGTGTCATTTACAGGCCTGCAATGATTTTGAATATCAACTGACCATTAGCGCTGGGATTAAAGCTGCTGTTGTGTGAAACGGCCACAAGGTGGCAGCAGTTCACCCTTACCAAATCTGGTTACTAGGGCAAGAGAGCCTCAGTGGAAGTGGTGTTCTAGATAGGAGTTTAGAATGGAATGTGCCAGGAGAAAGCCCCTCACGTTCGTCTCCCTACTTCTTGTTCGTGTTTTTAATTTAATTTTTTATTTTTTATTACAGCAAGTTTGATTACAATGTTTGGCTTCTTGTAGGTGTGGAAGATGTGGTTCTTTTACACATATACAGATGACTGTTCTTCCTGGGATCCTTTTCCCATGTACGTTATGACAGAATGTTGAGTAGTCCTCTCTTGGTATTCTGTAGGTCTTTGGTGATTATATATGTCACCTGTGTTTGTATATGTCTGTTAACCCCGATATCGTAATGAAACCAATCCTCACACCTTTCCATTGGTGAACCATAAGTTTGTTTAATGAATCTGTGATTGCCCTTCTCCGTGGAAATATCTGCCCTGGTATCCATTTTTAGGTAACACCTACAAGTGATATAATATGATATGTGTCTTTCACTTTCTGACTTACTACAAGTCACGTGATTACTTCTAGACTCATCTACGGTGCCGCAAATGGCATTGTGTCCTTTTTTCCCTTGGCTTCTCTTCTGCCTTAGCGGGGTCCATTTTCAACAATGTGATTCCCTGAGGGTTGTGGATTAGCTGACCTGGGCAGCCTTACCTTGCCGGCCCGCCCTCCCCAGGTGTGCCTCGTTGAGGTCAATATAAACAGAGCTCCAGGCAGCAATAGCCCCTGAAGCTGTGCCTGACTCCATATTCTCTGCCCCGTCAGCAGTCTCGGGGCTGTGCTGGTGGGAGGGAGTGAGGGGCCACAGCTTTGTGGGTGGCCCGGTGTGAGTGGGGTTCTGCTGGCCTTTCTGCAGGAGTTGCCAGGCTGCCGCCTGTAAAGAAGAGGTTGTGTCACCCATACCTTCCGCTGGAATTTCTCTCCGGACAGAGGTGAGGAAGGAAAAAAGCAGTGGGGGCCGGGACAGGAGGGGTATCTCAGGCAGGACAATGGAAAGCTTCTGGAAGAGCGCCCGGGGCCAGGACCACCCTGGCTGGCCTGCAGGCACCAAGTTGGCCTGCGTGCTGTCGCTGGTGTGGCTCCACGGTCCTTCCTCTAGGCTTTCAAGCCCTTGTACATATTCAGGTGTTTTACCTGGAAAGGGTGGGAACAGTTCAGCAGCAGCTGGCCTGGGGCTCAGCTCACGTTTACTCAGAGATGCCTCGGCATGGTCCCCCAGCTTTGCAATGAGGACGCTCCTTGCGTGGGGGGTGGGTTGCTGGCTGTATGGGAGATGGTTCCCCACCTCTGACCAATTTCAGAATTGTTTACCACTGGAGCAAGTGCCCTGATAGGGTTTTCCTCTGTATAACTCGTGGGTTCAGGTGTTTTTTTTTTATTTTATGGTTCAAGTTAGATTTTATTCCCCTTTTATGTATTTATAGATATAAGCATGGAAATAATTCATTCCTATAAATACATCTGTGTGACGGGAAGAACTTTTTTCTGTTTTATTTTTAAATTTTATTTTTTAAAATTTTGAAATTTAATTTTATTTATTTATTTTTATACAGCACGTTATTATTAGTTATGTATTTTATGCATATACATGTATACAGGTCAATCCCAAACTCCCAAGTCATCCCACCACCACCACAACACGGTTTCCCACACTTGGTGTCCATACGTTTGTTCTCTACCTCTGTGTCTCTATTTCTTCCCTGAAAACCAGTTCATCTGTACCATTTTTAGGCTCCACATATATGCATTAATATACAATATTTGTTTTCCTCTTTCTGACTTACTTCATTCTGTATGACAGTCTCTCGATCCATCGATGTCTCTACAAATGACCCAGTTTCATTCCTTTTTATGGCCGAGTAATATTCCATTTTATATATGTACCACAACTTTATCCATTCATCTGTCTGTGGGCATTTAGGTTGCTTCCATTACCTGGCTATTGTAAATAGTGCTGCAACGAACATTGTGGTGAATGTGCCTTTTTGATTTACGGTTTTCTCTGGGTATATGCCCAGAAGTGGGATTGCTGGATCAGATGGTAATTCTATTTCTAGTTTTTTTAAGGAAACTCCATAGTGACTGTATCAATTTACATTCCCACCAATAGTGGAAGAGGGCTCCTTTTGTCCACACCCTCCCCAGAATTGGTTGTTTGTAGATTTTCTGATGATGCCGATTCTAACAGGTGTGAGGTGATACCTCATTGTAGTTTTGATTTGCATTTCTCTAATAATTAGTGCTGTTGAGCAGCTTTTCATGTGCGTCTTGGCCATCTCTATGTCTCCTTTGAAGAAACGTCTCTTTAGATCTTCTGCCCATTTTTTTGGGGGTTGTTTGTTTTTTTTAATATTAAGCTGCATGAGCTGTTTATATATTGGAGATTAAACCTCTGTCCATTGATTCGTCTGCAACGATTTTCGCCCATTCTGAGGGATGCCTTTTTCCATTCCCGTGTTTTTTAACAAAAAAGGAAAGAAAGGAAAAGAAGCAGAACACTAATGTGCGTAAAATATGCCTTTTGAAACGGTCGTTTTGAAATATGGACGTCCTTTGAATTTTTTGGTCGATATGTGACCCCAGGATTTGTTTTCAGGGCAGGTGTCATTTACAGGCCTGCAATGATTTTGAATATCAACTGACCATTAGCGCTGGGATTAAAGCTGCTGTTGTGTGAAACGGCCACAAGGTGGCAGCAGTTCACCCTTACCAAATCTGGTTACTAGGGCAAGAGAGCCTCAGTGGAAGTGGTGTTCTAGATAGGAGTTTAGAATGGAATGTGCCAGGAGAAAGCCCCTCACGTTCGTCTCCCTACTTCTTGTTCGTGTTTTTAATTTAATTTTTTATTTTTTATTACAGCAAGTTTGATTACAATGTTTGGCTTCTTGTAGGTGTGGAAGATGTGGTTCTTTTACACATATACAGATGACTGTTCTTCCTGGGATCCTTTTCCCATGTACGTTATGACAGAATGTTGAGTAGTCCTCTCTTGGTATTCTGTAGGTCTTTGGTGATTATATATGTCACCTGTGTTTGTATATGTCTGTTAACCCCGATATCGTAATGAAACCAATCCTCACACCTTTCCATTGGTGAACCATAAGTTTGTTTAATGAATCTGTGATTGCCCTTCTCCGTGGAAATATCTGCCCTGGTATCCATTTTTAGGTAACACCTACAAGTGATATAATATGATATGTGTCTTTCACTTTCTGACTTACTACAAGTCACGTGATTACTTCTAGACTCATCTACGGTGCCGCAAATGGCATTGTGTTCTTTTATCCCTTGGCTTCTCTTCTGCCTTAGCGGGGTCCATTTTCAACAATGTGATTCCCTGAGGGTTGTGGATTAGCTGACCTGGGCAGCCTTACCTGGCCGGCCCGCCCTCCCCAGGTTTGCCTCGTTGAGGTCAATATAAACAGAGCTCCAGGCAGCAATAGCCCCTGAAGCTGTGCCTGACTCCATATTCTCTGCCCCGTCAGCAGTCTCGGGGCTGTGCTGGTGGGAGGGAGTGAGGGGCCACAGCTTTGTGGGTGGCCCGGTGTGAGTGGGGTTCTGCTGGCCTTTCTGCAGGAGTTGCCAGGCTGCCGCCTGTAAAGAAGAGGTTGTGTCACCCATACCTTCCGCTGGAATTTCTCTCCGGACAGAGGTGAGGAAGGAAAAAAGCAGTGGGGGCCGGGACAGGAGGGGTATCTCAGGCAGGACAATGGAAAGCTTCTGGAAGAGCGCCCGGGGCCAGGACCACCCTGGCTGGCCTGCAGGCACCAAGTTGGCCTGCGTGCTGTCGCTGGTGTGGCTCCAAGGTCCTTCCTCTAGGCTTTCAAGCCCTTGTACATATTCAGGTGTTTTACCTGGAAAGGGTGGGAACAGTTCAGCAGCAGCTGGCCTGGGGCTCAGCTCACGTTTAATCAGAGATGCCTCGGCATGGTCCCCCAGCTTTGCAATGAGGACGCTCCTTGCGTGGGGGGTGGGTTGCTGGCTGTATGGGAGATGGTTCCCCACCTCTGACCAATTTCAGAATTGTTTACCACTGGAGCAAGTGCCCTGATAGGGTTTTCCTCTGTATAACTCGTGGGTTCAGGTGTTTTTTTTTTATTTTATGGTTCAAGTTAGATTTTATTCCCCTTTTATGTATTTATAGATATAAGCATGGAAATAATTCATTCCTATAAATACATCTGTGTGACGGGAAGAACTTTTTTCTGTTTTATTTTTAAATTTTATTTTTTAAAATTTTGAAATTTAATTTTATTTATTTATTTTTATACAGCACGTTATTATTAGTTATGTATTTTATGCATATACATGTATACAGGTCAATCCCAAACTCCCAAGTCATCCCACCACCACCACAACACGGTTTCCCACACTTGGTGTCCATACGTTTGTTCTCTACCTCTGTGTCTCTATTTCTTCCCTGCAAACCAGTTCATCTGTACCATTTTTAGGCTCCACATATATGCATTAATATACAATATGTGTTTTCCTCTTTCTGACTTACTTCATTCTGTATGACAGTCTCTCGATCCATCGATGTCTCTACAAATGACCCAGTTTCATTCCTTTTTATGGCCGAGTAATATTCCATTTTATATATGTACCACAACTTTATCCATTCATCTGTCTGTGGGCATTTAGGTTGCTTCCATTACCTGGCTATTGTAAATAGTGCTGCAACGAACATTGTGGTGAATGTGCCTTTTTGATTTACGGTTTTCTCTGGGTATATGCCCAGAAGTGGGATTGCTGGATCAGATGGTAATTCTATTTCTAGTTTTTTTAAGGAAACTCCATAGTGACTGTATCAATTTACATTCCCACCAATAGTGGAAGAGGGCTCCTTTTGTCCACACCCTCCCCAGAATTGGTTGTTTGTAGATTTTCTGATGATGCCGATTCTAACAGGTGTGAGGTGATACCTCATTGTAGTTTTGATTTGCATTTCTCTAATAATTAGTGCTGTTGAGCAGCTTTTCATGTGCGTCTTGGCCATCTCTATGTCTCCTTTGAAGAAACGTCTCTTTAGATCTTCTGCCCATTTTTTGGGGGGTTGTTTGTTTTTTTAATATTAAGCTGCATGAGCTGTTTATATATATTGGAGATTAAACCTCTGTCCATTGATTCGTCTGCAACGATTTTCGCCCATTCTGAGGGATGCCTTTTTCCATTCCCGTGTTTTTTAACAAAAAAGGAAAGAAAGGAAAAGAAGCAGAACACTACTGTGCGTAAAATATGCCTTTTGAAACGGTCGTTTTGAAATATGGACGTCCTTTGAATTTTTTGGTCGATATGTGACCCCAGGATTTGTTTTCAGGGCAGGTGTCATTTACAGGCCTGCAATGATTTTGAATATCAACTGACCATTAGCGCTGGGATTAAAGCTGCTGTTGTGTGAAACGGCCACAAGGTGGCAGCAGTTCACCCTTACCAAATCTGGTTACTAGGGCAAGAGAGCCTCAGTGGAAGTGGTGTTCTAGATAGGAGTTTAGAATGGAATGTGCCAGGAGAAAGCCCCTCACGTTCGTCTCCCTACTTCTTGTTCGTGTTTTTAATTTAATTTTTTATTTTTTATTACAGCAAGTTTGATTACAATGTTTGGCTTCTTGTAGGTGTGGAAGATGTGGTTCTTTTACACATATACAGATGACTGTTCTTCCTGGGATCCTTTTCCCATGTACGTTATGACAGAATGTTGAGTAGTCCTCTCTTGGTATTCTGTAGGTCTTTGGTGATTATATATGTCACCTGTGTTTGTATATGTCTGTTAACCCCGATATCGTAATGAAACCAATCCTCACACCTTTCCATTGGTGAACCATAAGTTTGTTTAATGAATCTGTGATTGCCTTTCTCCGTGGAAATATCTGCCCTGGTATCCATTTTTAGGTAACACCTACAAGTGATATAATATGATATGTGTCTTTCACTTTCTGACTTACTACAAGTCACGTGATTACTTCTAGACTCATCTACGGTGCCGCAAATGGCATTGTGTTCTTTTTTCCCTTGGCTTCTCTTCTGCCTTAGCGGGGTCCATTTTCAACAATGTGATTCCCTGAGGGTTGTGGATTAGCTGACCTGGGCAGCCTTACCTGGCCGGCCCGCCCTCCCCAGGTTTGCCTCGTTGAGGTCAATATAAACAGAGCTCCAGGCAGCAATAGCCCCTGAAGCTGTGCCTGACTCCATATTCTCTGCCCCGTCAGCAGTCTCGGGGCTGTGCTGGTGGGAGGGAGTGAGGGGCCACAGCTTTGTGGGTGGCCCGGTGTGAGTGGGGTTCTGCTGGCCTTTCTGCAGGAGTTGCCAGGCTGCCGCCTGTAAAGAAGAGGTTGTGTCACCCATACCTTCCGCTGGAATTTCTCTCCGGACAGAGGTGAGGAAGGAAAAAAGCAGTGGGGGCCGGGACAGGAGGGGTATCTCAGGCAGGACAATGGAAAGCTTCTGGAAGAGCGCCCGGGGCCAGGACCACCCTGGCTGGCCTGCAGGCACCAAGTTGGCCTGCGTGCTGTCGCTGGTGTGGCTCCAAGGTCCTTCCTCTAGGCTTTCAAGCCCTTGTACATATTCAGGTGTTTTACCTGGAAAGGGTGGGAACAGTTCAGCAGCAGCTGGCCTGGGGCTCAGCTCACGTTTAATCAGAGATGCCTCGGCATGGTCCCCCAGCTTTGCAATGAGGACGCTCCTTGCGTGGGGGGTGGGTTGCTGGCTGTATGGGAGATGGTTCCCCACCTCTGACCAATTTCAGAATTGTTTACCACTGGAGCAAGTGCCCTGATAGGGTTTTCCTCTGTATAACTCGTGGGTTCAGGTGTTTTTTTTTTATTTTATGGTTCAAGTTAGATTTTATTCCCCTTTTATGTATTTATAGATATAAGCATGGAAATAATTCATTCCTATAAATACATCTGTGTGACGGGAAGAACTTTTTTCTGTTTTATTTTTAAATTTTATTTTTTAAAATTTTGAAATTTAATTTTATTTATTTATTTTTATACAGCACGTTATTATTAGTTATGTATTTTATGCATATACATGTATACAGGTCAATCCCAAACTCCCAAGTCATCCCACCACCACCACAACACGGTTTCCCACACTTGGTGTCCATACGTTTGTTCTCTACCTCTGTGTCTCTATTTCTTCCCTGCAAACCAGTTCATCTGTACCATTTTTAGGCTCCACATATATGCATTAATATACAATATGTGTTTTCCTCTTTCTGACTTACTTCATTCTGTATGACAGTCTCTCGATCCATCGATGTCTCTACAAATGACCCAGTTTCATTCCTTTTTATGGCCGAGTAATATTCCATTTTATATATGTACCACAACTTTATCCATTCATCTGTCTGTGGGCATTTAGGTTGCTTCCATTACCTGGCTATTGTAAATAGTGCTGCAACGAACATTGTGGTGAATGTGCCTTTTTGATTTACGGTTTTCTCTGGGTATATGCCCAGAAGTGGGATTGCTGGATCAGATGGTAATTCTATTTCTAGTTTTTTTAAGGAAACTCCATAGTGACTGTATCAATTTACATTCCCACCAATAGTGGAAGAGGGCTCCTTTTGTCCACACCCTCCCCAGAATTGGTTGTTTGTAGATTTTCTGATGATGCCGATTCTAACAGGTGTGAGGTGATACCTCATTGTAGTTTTGATTTGCATTTCTCTAATAATTAGTGCTGTTGAGCAGCTTTTCATGTGCGTCTTGGCCATCTCTATGTCTCCTTTGAAGAAACGTCTCTTTAGATCTTCTGCCCATTTTTTTGGGGGTTGTTTGTTTTTTTAATATTAAGCTGCATGAGCTGTTTATATATATTGGAGATTAAACCTCTGTCCATTGATTCGTCTGCAACGATTTTCGCCCATTCTGAGGGATGCCTTTTTCCATTCCCGTGTTTTTTAACAAAAAAGGAAAGAAAGGAAAAGAAGCAGAACACTACTGTGCGTAAAATATGCCTTTTGAAACGGTCGTTTTGAAATATGGACGTCCTTTGAATTTTTTGGTCGATATGTGACCCCAGGATTTGTTTTCAGGGCAGGTGTCATTTACAGGCCTGCAATGATTTTGAATATCAACTGACCATTAGCGCTGGGATTAAAGCTGCTGTTGTGTGAAACGGCCACAAGGTGGCAGCAGTTCACCCTTACCAAATCTGGTTACTAGGGCAAGAGAGCCTCAGTGGAAGTGGTGTTCTAGATAGGAGTTTAGAATGGAATGTGCCAGGAGAAAGCCCCTCACGTTCGTCTCCCTACTTCTTGTTCGTGTTTTTAATTTAATTTTTTATTTTTTATTACAGCAAGTTTGATTACAATGTTTGGCTTCTTGTAGGTGTGGAAGATGTGGTTCTTTTACACATATACAGATGACTGTTCTTCCTGGGATCCTTTTCCCATGTACGTTATGACAGAATGTTGAGTAGTCCTCTCTTGGTATTCTGTAGGTCTTTGGTGATTATATATGTCACCTGTGTTTGTATATGTCTGTTAACCCCGATATCGTAATGAAACCAATCCTCACACCTTTCCATTGGTGAACCATAAGTTTGTTTAATGAATCTGTGATTGCCCTTCTCCGTGGAAATATCTGCCCTGGTATCCATTTTTAGGTAACACCTACAAGTGATATAATATGATATGTGTCTTTCACTTTCTGACTTACTACAAGTCACGTGATTACTTCTAGACTCATCTACGGTGCCGCAAATGGCATTGTGTCCTTTTTTCCCTTGGCTTCTCTTCTGCCTTAGCGGGGTCCATTTTCAACAATGTGATTCCCTGAGGGTTGTGGATTAGCTGACCTGGGCAGCCTTACCTTGCCGGCCCGCCCTCCCCAGGTGTGCCTCGTTGAGGTCAATATAAACAGAGCTCCAGGCAGCAATAGCCCCTGAAGCTGTGCCTGACTCCATATTCTCTGCCCCGTCAGCAGTCTCGGGGCTGTGCTGGTGGGAGGGAGTGAGGGGCCACAGCTTTGTGGGTGGCCCGGTGTGAGTGGGGTTCTGCTGGCCTTTCTGCAGGAGTTGCCAGGCTGCCGCCTGTAAAGAAGAGGTTGTGTCACCCATACCTTCCGCTGGAATTTCTCTCCGGACAGAGGTGAGGAAGGAAAAAAGCAGTGGGGGCCGGGACAGGAGGGGTATCTCAGGCAGGACAATGGAAAGCTTCTGGAAGAGCGCCCGGGGCCAGGACCACCCTGGCTGGCCTGCAGGCACCAAGTTGGCCTGCGTGCTGTCGCTGGTGTGGCTCCAAGGTCCTTCCTCTAGGCTTTCAAGCCCTTGTACATATTCAGGTGTTTTACCTGGAAAGGGTGGGAACAGTTCAGCAGCAGCTGGCCTGGGGCTCAGCTCACGTTTACTCACAGATGCCTCGGCATGGTCCCCCAGCTTTGCAATGAGGATGCTCCTTGCGTGGGGGGTGGGTTGCTGGCTGTATGGGAGATGGTTCCCCACCTCTGACCAATTTCAGAATTGTTTACCACTGGAGCAAGTGCCCTGATAGTGTTTTCCTCTGTATAACTCGTGGGTTCAGGTGTTTTTTTTTTTATTTTATGGTTCAAGTTAGATTTTATTCCCCTTTTATGTATTTATAGATATAAGCATGGAAATAATTCATTCCTATAAATACATCTGTGTGACGGGAAGAACTTTTTTCTGTTTTATTTTTAAATTTTATTTTTTAAAATTTTGAAATTTAATTTTATTTATTTATTTGTATACAGCACGTTATTATTAGTTATGTATTTTATGCATATACATGTATACAGGTCAATCCCAAACTCCCAAGTCATCCCACCACCACCACAACACGGTTTCCCACACTTGGTGTCCATACGTTTGTTCTCTACCTCTGTGTCTCTATTTCTTCCCTGAAAACCAGTTCATCTGTACCATTTTTAGGCTCCACATATATGCATTAATATACAATATTTGTTTTCCTCTTTCTGACTTACTTCATTCTGTATGACAGTCTCTCGATCCATCGATGTCTCTACAAATGACCCAGTTTCATTCCTTTTTATGGCCGAGTAATATTCCATTTTATATATGTACCACAACTTTATCCATTCATCTGTCTGTGGGCATTTAGGTTGCTTCCATTACCTGGCTATTGTAAATAGTGCTGCAACGAACATTGTGGTGAATGTGCCTTTTTGATTTACGGTTTTCTCTGGGTATATGCCCAGAAGTGGGATTGCTGGATCAGATGGTAATTCTATTTCTAGTTTTTTTAAGGAAACTCCATAGTGACTGTATCAATTTACATTCCCACCAATAGTGGAAGAGGGCTCCTTTTGTCCACACCCTCCCCAGAATTGGTTGTTTGTAGATTTTCTGATGATGCCGATTCTAACAGGTGTGAGGTGATACCTCATTGTAGTTTTGATTTGCATTTCTCTAATAATTAGTGCTGTTGAGCAGCTTTTCATGTGCGTCTTGGCCATCTCTATGTCCCCTTTGAAGAAACGTCTCTTTAGATCTTCTGCCCATTTTTTTGGGGGTTGTTTGTTTTTTTAATATTAAGCTGCATGAGCTGTTTATATATATTGGAGATTAAACCTCTGTCCATTGATTCGTCTGCAACGATTTTCGCCCATTCTGAGGGATGCCTTTTTCCATTCCCGTGTTTTTTAACAAAAAAGGAAAGAAAGGAAAAGAAGCAGAACACTACTGTGCGTAAAATATGCCTTTTGAAACGGTCGTTTTGAAATATGGACGTCCTTTGAATTTTTTGGTCGATATGTGACCCCAGGATTTGTTTTCAGGGCAGGTGTCATTTACAGGCCTGCAATGATTTTGAATATCAACTGACCATTAGCGCTGGGATTAAAGCTGCTGTTGTGTGAAACGGCCACAAGGTGGCAGCAGTTCACCCTTACCAAATCTGGTTACTAGGGCAAGAGAGCCTCAGTGGAAGTGGTGTTCTAGATAGGAGTTTAGAATGGAATGTGCCAGGAGAAAGCCCCTCACGTTCGTCTCCCTACTTCTTGTTCGTGTTTTTAATTTAATTTTTTTATTTTTTATTACAGCAAGTTTGATTACAATGTTTGGCTTCTTGTAGGTGTGGAAGATGTGGTTCTTTTACACATATACAGATGACTGTTCTTCCTGGGATCCTTTTCCCATGTACGTTATGACAGAATGTTGAGTAGTCCTCTCTTGGTATTCTGTAGGTCTTTGGTGATTATATATGTCACCTGTGTTTGTATATGTCTGTTAACCCCGATATCGTAATGAAACCAATCCTCACACCTTTCCATTGGTGAACCATAAGTTTGTTTAATGAATCTGTGATTGCCCTTCTCCGTGGAAATATCTGCCCTGGTATCCATTTTTAGGTAACACCTACAAGTGATATAATATGATATGTGTCTTTCACTTTCTGACTTACTACAAGTCACGTGATTACTTCTAGACTCATCTACGGTGCCGCAAATGGCATTGTGTCCTTTTTTCCCTTGGCTTCTCTTCTGCCTTAGCGGGGTCCATTTTCAACAATGTGATTCCCTGAGGGTTGTGGATTAGCTGACCTGGGCAGCCTTACCTTGCCGGCCCGCCCTCCCCAGGTTTGCCTCGTTGAGGTCAATATAAACAGAGCTCCATGCAGCAATAGCCCCTGAAGCTGTGCCTGACTCCATATTCTCTGCCCCGACAGCAGTCTCGGGGCTGTGCTGGTGGGAGGGAGTGAGGGGCCACAGCTTTGTGGGTGGCCCGGTGTGAGTGGGGTTCTGCTGGCCTTTCTGCAGGAGTTGCCAGGCTGCCGCCTGTAAAGAAGAGGTTGTGTCACCCATACCTTCCGCTGGAATTTCTCTGCGGACAGAGGTGAGGAAGGAAAAAAGCAGTGGGGGCCGGGACAGGAGGGGTATCTCAGGCAGGACAATGGAAAGCTTCTGGAAGAGCGCCCGGGGCCAGGACCACCCTGGCTGGCCTGCAGGCACCAAGTTGGCCTGCGTGCTGTCGCTGGTGTGGCTCCAAGGTCCTTCCTCTAGGCTTTCAATCCCATGTACATATTCAGGTGTTTTACCTGGAAAGGGTGGGAACAGTTCAGCAGCAGCTGGCCTGGGGCTCAGCTCACGTTTACTCAGAGATGCCTCGGCATGGTCCCCCAGCTTTGCAATGAGGACGCTCCTTGCGTAGGGGGTGGGTTGCTGGCTGTATGGGGGATGGTTCCCCACCTCTGACCAATTTCAGAATTGTTTACCACTGGAGCAAGTGCCCTGATAGGATTTTCCTCTGTATAACTCGTGGGTTCAGGTGTTTTTTTTTTTATTTTATGGTTCAAGTTAGATTTTATTCCCCTTTTATGTATTTATAGATATAAGCATGGAAATAATTCATTCCTATAAATACATCTGTGTGACGGGAAGAACTTTTTTCTGTTTTATTTTTAAATTTTATTTTTTAAAATTTTGAAATTTAATTTTATTTATTTATTTTTATACAGCACGCTATTATTAGTTATGTATTTTATGCATATACATGTATACAGGTCAATCCCAAACTCCCAAGTCATCCCACCACCACCACAACACGGTTTCCCACACTTGGTGTCCATACGTTTGTTCTCTACCTCTGTGTCTCTATTTCTTCCCTGCAAACCAGTTCATCTGTACCATTTTTAGGCTCCACATATATGCATTAATATACAATATTTGTTTTCCTCTTTCTGACTTACTTCATTCTGTATGACAGTCTCTCGATCCATCGATGTCTCTACAAATGACCCAGTTTCATTCCTTTTTATGGCCGAGTAATATTCCATTTCATATATGTACCACAACTTTATCCATTCATCTGTCTGTGGGCATTTAGGTTGCTTCCATTACCTGGCTATTGTAAATAGTGCTGCAACGAACATTGTGGTGAATGTGCCTTTTTGATTTACGGTTTTCTCTGGGTATATGCCCAGAAGTGGGATTGCTGGATCAGATGGTAATTCTATTTCTAGTTTTTTTAAGGAAACTCCATAGTGACTGTATCAATTTACATTCCCACCAATAGTGGAAGAGGGCTCCTTTTGTCCACACCCTCCCCAGAATTGGTTGTTTGTAGATTTTCTGATGATGCCGATTCTAACAGGTGTGAGGTGATACCTCATTGTAGTTTTGATTTGCATTTCTCTAATAATTAGTGCTGTTGAGCAGCTTTTCATGTGCGTCTTGGCCATCTCTATGTCTACTTTGAAGAAACGTCTCTTTAGATCTTCTGCCCATTTTTTTTGGGTTGTTTGTTTTTTTAATATTAAGCTGCATGAGCTGTTTATATATATTGGAGATTAAACCTCTGTCCATTGATTCGTCTGCAACGATTTTCGCCCATTCTGAGGGATGCCTTTTTCCATTCCCGTGTTTTTTAACAAAAAAGGAAAGAAAGGAAAAGAAGCAGAACACTAATGTGCGTAAAATATGCCTTTTGAAACGGTCGTTTTGAAATATGGACGTCCTTTGAATTTTTTGGTCGATATGTGACCCCAGGATTTGTTTTCAGGGCAGGTGTCATTTACAGGCCTGCAATGATTTTGAATATCAACTGACCATTAGCGCTGGGATTAAAGCTGCTGTTGTGTGAAACGGCCACAAGGTCGCAGCAGTTCACCCTTACCAAATCTGGTTACTAGGGCAAGAGAGCCTCAGTGGAAGTGGTGTTCTAGATAGGAGTTTAGAATGGAATGTGCCAGGAGAAAGCCCCTCACGTTCGTCTCCCTACTTCTTGTTCGTGTTTTTAATTTAATTTTTTATTTTTTATTACAGCAAGTTTGATTACAATGTTTGGCTTCTTGTAGGTGTGGAAGATGTGGTTCTTTTACACATATACAGATGACTGTTCTTCCTGGGATCCTTTTCCCATGTACGTTATGACAGAATGTTGAGTAGTCCTCTCTTGGTATTCTGTAGGTCTTTGGTGATTATATATGTCACCTGTGTTTGTATATGTCTGTTAACCCCGATATCGTAATGAAACCAATCCTCACACCTTTCCATTGGTGAACCATAAGTTTGTTTAATGAATCTGTGATTGCCCTTCTCCGTGGAAATATCTGCCCTGGTATCCATTTTTAGGTAACACCTACAAGTGATATAATATGATATGTGTCTTTCACTTTCTGACTTACTACAAGTCACGTGATTACTTCTAGACTCATCTACGGTGCCGCAAATGGCATTGTGTTCTTTTATCCCTTGGCTTCTCTTCTGCCTTAGCGGGGTCCATTTTCAACAATGTGATTCCCTGAGGGTTGTGGATTAGCTGACCTGGGCAGCCTTACCTGGCCGGCCCGCCCTCCCCAGGTTTGCCTCGTTGAGGTCAATATAAACAGAGCTCCAGGCAGCAATAGCCCCTGAAGCTGTGCCTGACTCCATATTCTCTGCCCCGTCAGCAGTCTCGGGGCTGTGCTGGTGGGAGGGAGTGAGGGGCCACAGCTTTGTGGGTGGCCCGGTGTGAGTGGGGTTCTGCTGGCCTTTCTGCAGGAGTTGCCAGGCTGCCGCCTGTAAAGAAGAGGTTGTGTCACCCATACCTTCCGCTGGAATTTCTCTCCGGACAGAGGTGAGGAAGGAAAAAAGCAGTGGGGGCCGGGACAGGAGGGGTATCTCAGGCAGGACAATGGAAAGCTTCTGGAAGAGCGCCCGGGGCCAGGACCACCCTGGCTGGCCTGCAGGCACCAAGTTGGCCTGCGTGCTGTCGCTGGTGTGGCTCCAAGGTCCTTCCTCTAGGCTTTCAAGCCCTTGTACATATTCAGGTGTTTTACCTGGAAAGGGTGGGAACAGTTCAGCAGCAGCTGGCCTGGGGCTCAGCTCACGTTTAATCAGAGATGCCTCGGCATGGTCCCCCAGCTTTGCAATGAGGACGCTCCTTGCGTGGGGGGTGGGTTGCTGGCTGTATGGGAGATGGTTCCCCACCTCTGACCAATTTCAGAATTGTTTACCACTGGAGCAAGTGCCCTGATAGGGTTTTCCTCTGTATAACTCGTGGGTTCAGGTGTTTTTTTTTTATTTTATGGTTCAAGTTAGATTTTATTCCCCTTTTATGTATTTATAGATATAAGCATGGAAATAATTCATTCCTATAAATACATCTGTGTGACGGGAAGAACTTTTTTCTGTTTTATTTTTAAATTTTATTTTTTAAAATTTTGAAATTTAATTTTATTTATTTATTTTTATACAGCACGTTATTATTAGTTATGTATTTTATGCATATACATGTATACAGGTCAATCCCAAACTCCCAAGTCATCCCACCACCACCACAACACGGTTTCCCACACTTGGTGTCCATACGTTTGTTCTCTACCTCTGTGTCTCTATTTCTTCCCTGCAAACCAGTTCATCTGTACCATTTTTAGGCTCCACATATATGCATTAATATACAATATGTGTTTTCCTCTTTCTGACTTACTTCATTCTGTATGACAGTCTCTCGATCCATCGATGTCTCTACAAATGACCCAGTTTCATTCCTTTTTATGGCCGAGTAATATTCCATTTTATATATGTACCACAACTTTATCCATTCATCTGTCTGTGGGCATTTAGGTTGCTTCCATTACCTGGCTATTGTAAATAGTGCTGCAACGAACATTGTGGTGAATGTGCCTTTTTGATTTACGGTTTTCTCTGGGTATATGCCCAGAAGTGGGATTGCTGGATCAGATGGTAATTCTATTTCTAGTTTTTTTAAGGAAACTCCATAGTGACTGTATCAATTTACATTCCCACCAATAGTGGAAGAGGGCTCCTTTTGTCCACACCCTCCCCAGAATTGGTTGTTTGTAGATTTTCTGATGATGCCGATTCTAACAGGTGTGAGGTGATACCTCATTGTAGTTTTGATTTGCATTTCTCTAATAATTAGTGCTGTTGAGCAGCTTTTCATGTGCGTCTTGGCCATCTCTATGTCTCCTTTGAAGAAACGTCTCTTTAGATCTTCTGCCCATTTTTTGGGGGGTTGTTTGTTTTTTTAATATTAAGCTGCATGAGCTGTTTATATATATTGGAGATTAAACCTCTGTCCATTGATTCGTCTGCAACGATTTTCGCCCATTCTGAGGGATGCCTTTTTCCATTCCCGTGTTTTTTAACAAAAAAGGAAAGAAAGGAAAAGAAGCAGAACACTACTGTGCGTAAAATATGCCTTTTGAAACGGTCGTTTTGAAATATGGACGTCCTTTGAATTTTTTGGTCGATATGTGACCCCAGGATTTGTTTTCAGGGCAGGTGTCATTTACAGGCCTGCAATGATTTTGAATATCAACTGACCATTAGCGCTGGGATTAAAGCTGCTGTTGTGTGAAACGGCCACAAGGTGGCAGCAGTTCACCCTTACCAAATCTGGTTACTAGGGCAAGAGAGCCTCAGTGGAAGTGGTGTTCTAGATAGGAGTTTAGAATGGAATGTGCCAGGAGAAAGCCCCTCACGTTCGTCTCCCTACTTCTTGTTCGTGTTTTTAATTTAATTTTTTATTTTTTATTACAGCAAGTTTGATTACAATGTTTGGCTTCTTGTAGGTGTGGAAGATGTGGTTCTTTTACACATATACAGATGACTGTTCTTCCTGGGATCCTTTTCCCATGTACGTTATGACAGAATGTTGAGTAGTCCTCTCTTGGTATTCTGTAGGTCTTTGGTGATTATATATGTCACCTGTGTTTGTATATGTCTGTTAACCCCGATATCGTAATGAAACCAATCCTCACACCTTTCCATTGGTGAACCATAAGTTTGTTTAATGAATCTGTGATTGCCCTTCTCCGTGGAAATATCTGCCCTGGTATCCATTTTTAGGTAACACCTACAAGTGATATAATATGATATGTGTCTTTCACTTTCTGACTTACTACAAGTCACGTGATTACTTCTAGACTCATCTACGGTGCCGCAAATGGCATTGTGTTCTTTTTTCCCTTGGCTTCTCTTCTGCCTTAGCGGGGTCCATTTTCAACAATGTGATTCCCTGAGGGTTGTGGATTAGCTGACCTGGGCAGCCTTACCTGGCCGGCCCGCCCTCCCCAGGTTTGCCTCGTTGAGGTCAATATAAACAGAGCTCCAGGCAGCAATAGCCCCTGAAGCTGTGCCTGACTCCATATTCTCTGCCCCGTCAGCAGTCTCGGGGCTGTGCTGGTGGGAGGGAGTGAGGGGCCACAGCTTTGTGGGTGGCCCGGTGTGAGTGGGGTTCTGCTGGCCTTTCTGCAGGAGTTGCCAGGCTGCCGCCTGTAAAGAAGAGGTTGTGTCACCCATACCTTCCGCTGGAATTTCTCTCCGGACAGAGGTGAGGAAGGAAAAAAGCAGTGGGGGCCGGGACAGGAGGGGTATCTCAGGCAGGACAATGGAAAGCTTCTGGAAGAGCGCCCGGGGCCAGGACCACCCTGGCTGGCCTGCAGGCACCAAGTTGGCCTGCGTGCTGTCGCTGGTGTGGCTCCAAGGTCCTTCCTCTAGGCTTTCAAGCCCTTGTACATATTCAGGTGTTTTACCTGGAAAGGGTGGGAACAGTTCAGCAGCAGCTGGCCTGGGGCTCAGCTCACGTTTAATCAGAGATGCCTCGGCATGGTCCCCCAGCTTTGCAATGAGGACGCTCCTTGCGTGGGGGGTGGGTTGCTGGCTGTATGGGAGATGGTTCCCCACCTCTGACCAATTTCAGAATTGTTTACCACTGGAGCAAGTGCCCTGATAGGGTTTTCCTCTGTATAACTCGTGGGTTCAGGTGTTTTTTTTTTATTTTATGGTTCAAGTTAGATTTTATTCCCCTTTTATGTATTTATAGATATAAGCATGGAAATAATTCATTCCTATAAATACATCTGTGTGACGGGAAGAACTTTTTTCTGTTTTATTTTTAAATTTTATTTTTTAAAATTTTGAAATTTAATTTTATTTATTTATTTTTATACAGCACGTTATTATTAGTTATGTATTTTATGCATATACATGTATACAGGTCAATCCCAAACTCCCAAGTCATCCCACCACCACCACAACACGGTTTCCCACACTTGGTGTCCATACGTTTGTTCTCTACCTCTGTGTCTCTATTTCTTCCCTGCAAACCAGTTCATCTGTACCATTTTTAGGCTCCACATATATGCATTAATATACAATATTTGTTTTCCTCTTTCTGACTTACTTCATTCTGTATGACAGTCTCTCGATCCATCGATGTCTCTACAAATGACCCAGTTTCATTCCTTTTTATGGCCGAGTAATATTCCATTTTATATATGTACCACAACTTTATCCATTCATCTGTCTGTGGGCATTTAGGTTGCTTCCATTACCTGGCTATTGTAAATAGTGCTGCAACGAACATTGTGGTGAATGTGCCTTTTTGATTTACGGTTTTCTCTGGGTATATGCCCAGAAGTGGGATTGCTGGATCAGATGGTAATTCTATTTCTAGTTTTTTTAAGGAAACTCCATAGTGACTGTATCAATTTACATTCCCACCAATAGTGGAAGAGGGCTCCTTTTGTCCACACCCTCCCCAGAATTGGTTGTTTGTAGATTTTCTGATGATGCCGATTCTAACAGGTGTGAGGTGATACCTCATTGTAGTTTTGATTTGCATTTCTCTAATAATTAGTGCTGTTGAGCAGCTTTTCATGTGCGTCTTGGCCATCTCTATGTCCCCTTTGAAGAAACGTCTCTTTAGATCTTCTGCCCATTTTTTTGGGGGTTGTTTGTTTTTTTAATATTAAGCTGCATGAGCTGTTTATATATATTGGAGATTAAACCTCTGTCCATTGATTCGTCTGCAACGATTTTCGCCCATTCTGAGGGATGCCTTTTTCCATTCCCGTGTTTTTTAACAAAAAAGGAAAGAAAGGAAAAGAAGCAGAACACTAATGTGCGTAAAATATGCCTTTTGAAACGGTCGTTTTGAAATATGGACGTCCTTTGAATTTTTTGGTCGATATGTGACCCCAGGATTTGTTTTCAGGGCAGGTGTCATTTACAGGCCTGCAATGATTTTGAATATCAACTGACCATTAGCGCTGGGATTAAAGCTGCTGTTGTGTGAAACGGCCACAAGGTGGCAGCAGTTCACCCTTACCAAATCTGGTTACTAGGGCAAGAGAGCCTCAGTGGAAGTGGTGTTCTAGATAGGAGTTTAGAATGGAATGTGCCAGGAGAAAGCCCCTCACGTTCGTCTCCCTACTTCTTGTTCGTGTTTTTAATTTAATTTTTTTATTTTTTATTACAGCAAGTTTGATTACAATGTTTGGCTTCTTGTAGGTGTGGAAGATGTGGTTCTTTTACACATATACAGATGACTGTTCTTCCTGGGATCCTTTTCCCATGTACGTTATGACAGAATGTTGAGTAGTCCTCTCTTGGTATTCTGTAGGTCTTTGGTGATTATATATGTCACCTGTGTTTGTATATGTCTGTTAACCCCGATATCGTAATGAAACCAATCCTCACACCTTTCCATTGGTGAACCATAAGTTTGTTTAATGAATCTGTGATTGCCCTTCTCCGTGGAAATATCTGCCCTGGTATCCATTTTTAGGTAACACCTACAAGTGATATAATATGATATGTGTCTTTCACTTTCTGACTTACTACAAGTCACGTGATTACTTCTAGACTCATCTACGGTGCCGCAAATGGCATTGTGTCCTTTTTTCCCTTGGCTTCTCTTCTGCCTTAGCGGGGTCCATTTTCAACAATGTGATTCCCTGAGGGTTGTGGATTAGCTGACCTGGGCAGCCTTACCTTGCCGGCCCGCCCTCCCCAGGTTTGCCTCGTTGAGGTCAATATAAACAGAGCTCCATGCAGCAATAGCCCCTGAAGCTGTGCCTGACTCCATATTCTCTGCCCCGACAGCAGTCTCGGGGCTGTGCTGGTGGGAGGGAGTGAGGGGCCACAGCTTTGTGGGTGGCCCGGTGTGAGTGGGGTTCTGCTGGCCTTTCTGCAGGAGTTGCCAGGCTGCCGCCTGTAAAGAAGAGGTTGTGTCACCCATACCTTCCGCTGGAATTTCTCTGCGGACAGAGGTGAGGAAGGAAAAAAGCAGTGGGGGCCGGGACAGGAGGGGTATCTCAGGCAGGACAATGGAAAGCTTCTGGAAGAGCGCCCGGGGCCAGGACCACCCTGGCTGGCCTGCAGGCACCAAGTTGGCCTGCGTGCTGTCGCTGGTGTGGCTCCAAGGTCCTTCCTCTAGGCTTTCAATCCCATGTACATATTCAGGTGTTTTACCTGGAAAGGGTGGGAACAGTTCAGCAGCAGCTGGCCTGGGGCTCAGCTCACGTTTACTCACAGATGCCTCGGCATGGTCCCCCAGCTTTGCAATGAGTACGCTCCTTGCGTAGGGGGTGGGTTGCTGGCTGTATGGGGGATGGTTCCCCACCTCTGACCAATTTCAGAATTGTTTACCACTGGAGCAAGTGCCCTGATAGGATTTTCCTCTGTATAACTCGTGGGTTCAGGTGTTTTTTTTTTATTTTATGGTTCAAGTTAGATTTTATTCCCCTTTTATGTATTTATAGATATAAGCATGGAAATAATTCATTCCTATAAATACATCTGTGTGACGGGAAGAACTTTTTTCTGTTTTATTTTTAAATTTTATTTTTTAAAATTTTGAAATTTAATTTTATTTATTTATTTTTATACAGCACGCTATTATTAGTTATGTATTTTATGCATATACATGTATACAGGTCAATCCCAAACTCCCAAGTCATCCCACCACCACCACAACACGGTTTCCCACACTTGGTGTCCATACGTTTGTTCTCTACCTCTGTGTCTCTATTTCTTCCCTGCAAACCAGTTCATCTGTACCATTTTTAGGCTCCACATATATGCATTAATATACAATATTTGTTTTCCTCTTTCTGACTTACTTCATTCTGTATGACAGTCTCTCGATCCATCGATGTCTCTACAAATGACCCAGTTTCATTCCTTTTTATGGCCGAGTAATATTCCATTTCATATATGTACCACAACTTTATCCATTCATCTGTCTGTGGGCATTTAGGTTGCTTCCATTACCTGGCTATTGTAAATAGTGCTGCAACGAACATTGTGGTGAATGTGCCTTTTTGATTTACGGTTTTCTCTGGGTATATGCCCAGAAGTGGGATTGCTGGATCAGATGGTAATTCTATTTCTAGTTTTTTTAAGGAAACTCCATAGTGACTGTATCAATTTACATTCCCACCAATAGTGGAAGAGGGCTCCTTTTGTCCACACCCTCCCCAGAATTGGTTGTTTGTAGATTTTCTGATGATGCCGATTCTAACAGGTGTGAGGTGATACCTCATTGTAGTTTTGATTTGCATTTCTCTAATAATTAGTGCTGTTGAGCAGCTTTTCATGTGCGTCTTGGCCATCTCTATGTCTCCTTTGAAGAAACGTCTCTTTAGATCTTCTGCCCATTTTTTTTGGGTTGTTTGTTTTTTTAATATTAAGCTGCATGAGCTGTTTATATATATTGGAGATTAAACCTCTGTCCATTGATTCGTCTGCAACGATTTTCGCCCATTCTGAGGGATGCCTTTTTCCATTCCCGTGTTTTTTAACAAAAAAGGAAAGAAAGGAAAAGAAGCAGAACACTAATGTGCGTAAAATATGCCTTTTGAAACGGTCGTTTTGAAATATGGACGTCCTTTGAATTTTTTGGTCGATATGTGACCCCAGGATTTGTTTTCAGGGCAGGTGTCATTTACAGGCCTGCAATGATTTTGAATATCAACTGACCATTAGCGCTGGGATTAAAGCTGCTGTTGTGTGAAACGGCCACAAGGTGGCAGCAGTTCACCCTTACCAAATCTGGTTACTAGGGCAAGAGAGCCTCAGTGGAAGTGGTGTTCTAGATAGGAGTTTAGAATGGAATGTGCCAGGAGAAAGCCCCTCTCGTTCGTCTCCCTACTTCTTGTTCGTGTTTTTAATTTAATTTTTTATTTTTTATTACAGCAAGTTTGATTACAATGTTTGGCTTCTTGTAGGTGTGGAAGATGTGGTTCTTTTACACATATACAGATGACTGTTCTTCCTGGGATCCTTTTCCCATGTACGTTATGACAGAATGTTGAGTAGTCCTCTCTTGGTATTCTGTAGGTCTTTGGTGATTATATATGTCACCTGTGTTTGTATATGTCTGTTAACCCCGATATCGTAATGAAACCAATCCTCACACCTTTCCATTGGTGAACCATAAGTTTGTTTAATGAATCTGTGATTGCCCTTCTCCGTGGAAATATCTGCCCTGGTATCCATTTTTAGGTAACACCTACAAGTGATATAATATGATATGTGTCTTTCACTTTCTGACTTACTACAAGTCACGTGATTACTTCTAGACTCATCTACGGTGCCGCAAATGGCATTGTGTCCTTTTTTCCCTTGGCTTCTCTTCTGCCTTAGCGGGGTCCATTTTCAACAATGTGATTCCCTGAGGGTTGTGGATTAGCTGACCTGGGCAGCCTTACTTTGCCGGCCCGCCCTCCCCAGGTGTGCCTCGTTGAGGTCAATATAAACAGAGCTCCAGGCAGCAATAGCCCCTGAAGCTGTGCCTGACTCCATATTCTCTGCCCCGTCAGCAGTCTCGGGGCTGTGCTGGTGGGAGGGAGTGAGGGGCCACAGCTTTGTGGGTGGCCCGGTGTGAGTGGGGTTCTGCTGGCCTTTCTGCAGGAGTTGCCAGGCTGCCGCCTGTAAAGAAGAGGTTGTGTCACCCATACCTTCCGCTGGAATTTCTCTCCGGACAGAGGTGAGGAAGGAAAAAAGCAGTGGGGGCCGGGACAGGAGGGGTATCTCAGGCAGGACAATGGAAACCTTCTGGAAGAGCGCCCGGGGCCAGGACCACCCTGGCTGGCCTGCAGGCACCAAGTTGGCCTGCGTGCTGTCGCTGGTGTGGCTCCACGGTCCTTCCTCTAGGCTTTCAATCCCTTGTACATATTCAGGTGTTTTACCTGGAAAGGGTGGGAACAGTTCAGCAGCAGCTGGCCTGGGGCTCAGCTCACGTTTACTCAGAGATGCCTCGGCATGGTCCCCCAGCTTTGCAATGAGGACGCTCCTTGCGTGGGGGGTGGGTTGCTGGCTGTATGGGAGATGGTTCCCCACCTCTGACCAATTTCAGAATTGTTTACCACTGGAGCAAGTGCCCTGATAGGGTTTTCCTCTGTATAACTCGTGGGTTCAGGTGTTTTTTTTTTATTTTATGGTTCAAGTTAGATTTTATTCCCCTTTTATGTATTTATAGATATAAGCATGGAAATAATTCATTCCTATAAATACATCTGTGTGACGGGAAGAACTTTTTTCTGTTTTATTTTTAAATTTTATTTTTTAAAATTTTGAAATTTAATTTTATTTATTTATTTTTATACAGCACGCTATTATTAGTTATGTATTTTATGCATATACATGTATACAGGTCAATCCCAAACTCCCAAGTCATCCCACCACCACCACAACACGGTTTCCCACACTTGGTGTCCATACGTTTGTTCTCTACCTCTGTGTCTCTATTTCTTCCCTGCAAACCAGTTCATCTGTACCATTTTTAGGCTCCACATATATGCATTAATATACAATATTTGTTTTCCTCTTTCTGACTTACTTCATTCTGTATGACAGTCTCTCGATCCATCGATGTCTCTACAAATGACCCAGTTTCATTCCTTTTTATGGCCGAGTAATATTCCATTTTATATATGTACCACAACTTTATCCATTCATCTGTCTGTGGGCATTTAGGTTGCTTCCATTACCTGGCTATTGTAAATAGTGCTGCAACGAACATTGTGGTGAATGTGCCTTTTTGATTTACGGTTTTCTCTGGGTATATGCCCAGAAGTGGGATTGCTGGATCAGATGGTAATTCTATTTCTAGTTTTTTTAAGGAAACTCCATAGTGACTGTATCAATTTACATTCCCACCAATAGTGGAAGAGGGCTCCTTTTGTCCACACCCTCCCCAGAATTGGTTGTTTGTAGATTTTCTGATGATGCCGATTCTAACAGGTGTGAGGTGATACCTCATTGTAGTTTTGATTTGCATTTCTCTAATAATTAGTGCTGTTGAGCAGCTTTTCATGTGCGTCTTGGCCATCTCTATGTCTCCTTTGAAGAAACGTCTCTTTAGATCTTCTGCCCATTTTTTTTGGGTTGTATGTTTTTTTAATATTAAGCTGCATGAGCTGTTTATATATATTGGAGATTAAACCTCTGTCCATTGATTCGTCTGCAACGATTTTCGCCCATTCTGAGGGATGCCTTTTTCCATTCCCGTGTTTTTTAACAAAAAAGGAAAGAAAGGAAAAGAAGCAGAACACTAATGTGCGTAAAATATGCCTTTTGAAACGGTCGTTTTGAAATATGGACGTCCTTTGAATTTTTTGGTCGATATGTGACCCCAGGATTTGTTTTCAGGGCAGGTGTCATTTACAGGCCTGCAATGATTTTGAATATCAACTGACCATTAGCGCTGGGATTAAAGCTGCTGTTGTGTGAAACGGCCACAAGGTGGCAGCAGTTCACCCTTACCAAATCTGGTTACTAGGGCAAGAGAGCCTCAGTGGAAGTGGTGTTCTAGATAGGAGTTTAGAATGGAATGTGCCAGGAGAAAGCCCCTCACGTTCGTCTCCCTACTTCTTGTTCGTGTTTTTAATTTAATTTTTTATTTTTTATTACAGCAAGTTTGATTACAATGTTTGGCTTCTTGTAGGTGTGGAAGATGTGGTTCTTTTACACATATACAGATGACTGTTCTTCCTGGGATCCTTTTCCCATGTACGTTATGACAGAATGTTGAGTAGTCCTCTCTTGGTATTCTGTAGGTCTTTGGTGATTATATATGTCACCTGTGTTTGTATATGTCTGTTAACCCCGATATCGTAATGAAACCAATCCTCACACCTTTCCATTGGTGAACCATAAGTTTGTTTAATGAATCTGTGATTGCCCTTCTCCGTGGAAATATCTGCCCTGGTATCCATTTTTAGGTAACACCTACAAGTGATATAATATGATATGTGTCTTTCACTTTCTGACTTACTACAAGTCACGTGATTACTTCTAGACTCATCTACGGTGCCGCAAATGGCATTGTGTCCTTTTTTCCCTTGGCTTCTCTTCTGCCTTAGCGGGGTCCATTTTCAACAATGTGATTCCCTGAGGGTTGTGGATTAGCTGACCTGGGCAGCCTTACCTTGCCGGCCCGCCCTCCCCAGGTGTGCCTCGTTGAGGTCAATATAAACAGAGCTCCAGGCAGCAATAGCCCATGAAGCTGTGCCTGACTCCATATTCTCTGCCCCGTCAGCAGTCTCGGGGCTGTGCTGGTGGGAGGGAGTGAGGGGCCACAGCTTTGTGGGTGGCCCGGTGTGAGTGGGGTTCTGCTGGCCTTTCTGCAGGAGTTGCCAGGCTGCCGCCTGTAAAGAAGAGGTTGTGTCACCCATACCTTCCGCTGGAATTTCTCTCCGGACAGAGGTGAGGAAGGAAAAAAGCAGTGGGGGCCGGGACAGGAGGGGTATCTCAGGCAGGACAATGGAAAGCTTCTGGAAGAGCGCCCGGGGCCAGGACCACCCTGGCTGGCCTGCAGGCACCAAGTTGGCCTGCGTGCTGTCGCTGGTGTGGCTCCACGGTCCTTCCTCTAGGCTTTCAATCCCTTGTACATATTCAGGTGTTTTACCTGGAAAGGGTGGGAACAGTTCAGCAGCAGCTGGCCTGGGGCTCAGCTCACGTTTACTCAGAGATGCCTCGGCATGGTCCCCCAGCTTTGCAATGAGGACGCTCCTTGCGTGGGGGGTGGGTTGCTGGCTGTATGGGAGATGGTTCCCCACCTCTGACCAATTTCAGAATTGTTTACCACTGGAGCAAGTGCCCTGATAGGGTTTTCCTCTGTATAACTCGTGGGTTCAGGTGTTTTTTTTTTTTTTATTTTATGGTTCAAGTTAGATTTTATTCCCCTTTTATGTATTTATAGATATAAGCATGGAAATAATTCATTCCTATAAATACATCTGTGTGACGGGAAGAACTTTTTTCTGTTTTATTTTTAAATTTTATTTTTTTAAAATTTTGAAATTTAATTTTATTTATTTTTTTATACAGCACGTTATTATTAGTTATGTATTTTATGCATATACATGTATACAGGTCAATCCCAAACTCCCAAGTCATCCCACCACCACCACAACACGGTTTCCCACACTTGGTGTCCATACGTTTGTTCTCTACCTCTGTGTCTCTATTTCTTCCCTGCAAACCAGTTCATCTGTACCATTTTTAGGCTCCACATATATGCATTAATATACAATATTTGTTTTCCTCTTTCTGACTTACTTCATTCTGTATGACAGTCTCTCGATCCATCGATGTCTCTACAAATGACCCAGTTTCATTCCATTTTATGGCCGAGTAATATTCCATTTTATATATGTACCACAACTTTATCCATTCATCTGTCTGTGGGCATTTAGGTTGCTTCCATTACCTGGCTATTGTAAATAGTGCTGCAACGAACATTGTGGTGAATGTGCCTTTTTGATTTACGGTTTTCTCTGGGTATATGCCCAGAAGTGGGATTGCTGGATCAGATGGTAATTCTATTTCTAATTTTTTTAAGGAAACTCCATAGTGACTGTATCAATTTACATTCCCACCAATAGTGGAAGAGGGCTCCTTTTGTCCACACCCTCCCCAGAATTGGTTGTTTGTAGATTTTCTGATGATGCCGATTCTAACAGGTGTGAGGTGATACCTCATTGTAGTTTTGATTTGCATTTCTCTAATAATTAGTGCTGTTGAGCAGCTTTTCATGTGCGTCTTGGCCATGTCTATGTCTCCTTTGAAGAAACATCTCTTTAGATCTTCTGCCCATTTTTTTTGGGTTGTTTGTTTTTTTAATATTAAGCTGCATGAGCTGTTTATATATATTGGAGATTAAACCTCTGTCCATTGATTCGTCTGCAACGATTTTCGCCCATTCTGAGGGATGCCTTTTTCCATTCCCGTGTTTTTTAACAAAAAAGGAAAGAAAGGAAAAGAAGCAGAACACTAATGTGCGTAAAATATGCCTTTTGAAACGGTCGTTTTGAAATATGGACGTCCTTTGAATTTTTTGGTCGATATGTGACCCCAGGATTTGTTTTCAGGGCAGGTGTCATTTACAGGCCTGCAATGATTTTGAATATCAACTGACCATTAGCGCTGGGATTAAAGCTGCTGTTGTGTGAAACGGCCACAAGGTGGCAGCAGTTCACCCTTACCAAATCTGGTTACTAGGGCAAAAGAGCCTCAGTGGAAGCGGTGTTCTAGATAGGAGTTTAGAATGGAATGTGCCAGGAGAAAGCCCCTCACGTTCGTCTCCCTACTTCTTGTTCGTGTTTTTAATTTAATTTTTTATTTTTTATTACAGCAAGTTTGATTACAATGTTTGGCTTCTTGTAGGTGTGGAAGATGTGGTTCTTTTACACATATACAGATGACTGTTCTTCCTGGGATCCTTTTCCCATGTACGTTATGACAGAATGTTGAGTAGTCCTCTCTTGGTATTCTGTAGGTCTTTGGTGATTATATATGTCACCTGTGTTTGTATATGTCTGTTAACCCCGATATCGTAATGAAACCAATCCTCACACCTTTCCATTGGTGAACCATAAGTTTGTTTAATGAATCTGTGATTGCCCTTCTCCGTGGAAATATCTGCCCTGGTATCCATTTTTAGGTAACACCTACAAGTGATATAATATGATATGTGTCTTTCACTTTCTGACTTACTACAAGTCACGTGATTACTTCTAGACTCATCTACGGTGCCGCAAATGGCATTGTGTTCTTTTTTCCCTTGGCTTCTCTTCTGCCTTAGCGGGGTCCATTTTCAACAATGTGATTCCCTGAGGGTTGTGGATTAGCTGACCTGGGCAGCCTTACCTTGCCGGCCCGCCCTCCCCAGGTTTGCCTCATTGAGGTCAATATAAACAGAGCTCCAGGCAGCAATAGCCCCTGAAGCTGTGCCTGACTCCATATTCTCTGCCCCGTCAGCAGTCTCGGGGCTGTGCTGGTGGGAGGGAGTGAGGGGCCACAGCTTTGTGGGTGGCCCGGTGTGAGTGGGGTTCTGCTGGCCTTTCTGCAGGAGTTGCCAGGCTGCCGCCTGTAAAGAAGAGGTTGTGTCACCCATACCTTCCGCTGGAATTTCTCTCCGGACAGAGGTGAGGAAGGAAAAAAGCAGTGGGGGCCGGGACAGGAGGGGTATCTCAGGCAGGACAATGGAAAGCTTCTGGAAGAGCGCCCGGGACCAGGACCACCCTGGCTGGCCTGCAGGCACCAAGTTGGCCTGCGTGCTGTCGCTGGTGTGGCTCCACGGTCCTTCCTCTAGGCTTTCAATCCCTTGTACATATTCAGGTGTTTTACCTGGAAAGGGTGGGAACAGTTCAGCAGCAGCTGGCCTGGGGCTCAGCTCACGTTTACTCAGAGATGCCTCGGCATGGTCCCCCAGCTTTGCAATGAGGACGCTCCTTGCGTGGGGGGTGGGTTGCTGGCTGTATGGGAGATGGTTCCCCACCTCTGACCAATTTCAGAATTGTTTACCACTGGAGCAAGTGCCCTGATAGGGTTTTCCTCTGTATAACTCGTGGGTTCAGGTGTTTTTTTTTTTTTATTTTATGGTTCAAGTAAGATTTTATTCCCCTTTTATGTATTTATAGATATAAGCATGGAAATAATTCATTCCTATAAATACATCTGTGTGACGGGAAGAACTTTTTTCTGTTTTATTTTTAAATTTTATTTTTTTAAAATTTTGAAATTTAATTTTATTTATTTTTTTTATACAGCACGTTATTATTAGTTATGTATTTTATGCATATACATGTATACAGGTCAATCCCAAACTCCCAAGTCATCCCACCACCACCACAACACGGTTTCCCACACTTGGTGTCCATACGTTTGTTCTCTACCTCTGTGTCTCTATTTCTTCCCTGCAAACCAGTTCATCTGTACCATTTTTAGGCTCCACATATATGCATTAATATACAATATTTGTTTTCCTCTTTCTGACTTACTTCATTCTGTATGACAGTCTCTCGATCCATCGATGTCTCTACAAATGACCCAGTTTCATTCCTTTTTATGGCCGAGTAATATTCCATTTCATATATGTACCACAACTTTATCCATTCATCTGTCTGTGGGCATTTAGGTTGCTTCCATTACCTGGCTATTGTAAATAGTGCTGCAACGAACATTGTGGTGAATGTGCCTTTTTGATTTACGGTTTTCTCTGGGTATATGCCCAGAAGTGGGATTGCTGGATCAGATGGTAATTCTATTTCTAGTTTTTTTAAGGAAACTCCATAGTGACTGTATCAATTTACATTCCCACCAATAGTGGAAGAGGGCTCCTTTTGTCCACACCCTCCCCAGAATTGGTTGTTTGTAGATTTTCTGATGATGCCGATTCTAACAGGTGTGAGGTGATACCTCATTGTAGTTTTGATTTGCATTTCTCTAATAATTAGTGCTGTTGAGCAGCTTTTCATGTGCGTCTTGGCCATCTCTATGTCTCCTTTGAAGAAACGTCTCTTTAGATCTTCTGCCCATTTTTTTTGGGTTGTATGTTTTTTTAATATTAAGCTGCATGAGCTGTTTATATATATTGGAGATTAAACCTCTGTCCATTGATTCGTCTGCAACGATTTTCGCCCATTCTGAGGGATGCCTTTTTCCATTCCCGTGTTTTTTAACAAAAAAGGAAAGAAAGGAAAAGAAGCAGAACACTAATGTGCGTAAAATATGCCTTTTGAAACGGTCGTTTTGAAATATGGACGTCCTTTGAATTTTTTGGTCGATATGTGACCCCAGGATTTGTTTTCAGGGCAGGTGTCATTTACAGGCCTGCAATGATTTTGAATATCAACTGACCATTAGCGCTGGGATTAAAGCTGCTGTTGTGTGAAACGGCCACAAGGTGGCAGCAGTTCACCCTTACCAAATCTGGTTACTAGGGCAAGAGAGCCTCAGTGGAAGTGGTGTTCTAGATAGGAGTTTAGAATGGAATGTGCCAGGAGAAAGCCCCTCACGTTCGTCTCCCTACTTCTTGTTCGTGTTTTTAATTTAATTTTTTATTTTTTATTACAGCAAGTTTGATTACAATGTTTGGCTTCTTGTAGGTGTGGAAGATGTGGTTCTTTTACACATATACAGATGACTGTTCTTCCTGGGATCCTTTTCCCATGTACGTTATGACAGAATGTTGAGTAGTCCTCTCTTGGTATTCTGTAGGTCTTTGGTGATTATATATGTCACCTGTGTTTGTATATGTCTGTTAACCCCGATATCGTAATGAAACCAATCCTCACACCTTTCCATTGGTGAACCATAAGTTTGTTTAATGAATCTGTGATTGCCCTTCTCCGTGGAAATATCTGCCCTGGTATCCATTTTTAGGTAACACCTACAAGTGATATAATATGATATGTGTCTTTCACTTTCTGACTTACTACAAGTCACGTGATTACTTCTAGACTCATCTACGGTGCCGCAAATGGCATTGTGTTCTTTTTTCCCTTGGCTTCTCTTCTGCCTTAGCGGGGTCCATTTTCAACAATGTGATTCCCTGAGGGTTGTGGATTAGCTGACCTGGGCAGCCTTACCTTGCCGGCCCGCCCTCCCCAGGTGTGCCTCGTTGAGGTCAATATAAACAGAGCTCCAGGCAGCAATAGCCCCTGAAGCTGTGCCTGACTCCATATTCTCTGCCCCGTCAGCAGTCTCGGGGCTGTGCTGGTGGGAGGGAGTGAGGGGCCACAGCTTTGTGGGTGGCCCGGTGTGAGTGGGGTTCTGCTGGCCTTTCTGCAGGAGTTGCCAGGCTGCCGCCTGTAAAGAAGAGGTTGTATCACCCATACCTTCCGCTGGAATTTCTCTCCGGACAGAGGTGAGGAAGGAAAAAAGCAGTGGGGGCCGGGACAGGAGGGGTATCTCAGGCAGGACAATGGAAAGCTTCTGGAAGAGCGCCCGGGGCCAGGACCACCCTGGCTGGCCTGCAGGCACCAAGTTGGCCTGCGTGCTGTCGCTGGTGTGGCTCCACGGTCCTTCCTCTAGGCTTTCAATCCCTTGTACATATTCAGGTGTTTTACCTGGAAAGGGTGGGAACAGTTCAGCAGCAGCTGGCCTGGGGCTCAGCTCACGTTTACTCAGAGATGCCTCGGCATGGTCCCCCAGCTTTGCAATGAGGACGCTCCTTGCGTGGGGGGTGGGTTGCTGGCTGTATGGGAGATGGTTCCCCACCTCTGACCAATTTCAGAATTGTTTACCACTGGAGCAAGTGCCCTGATAGGGTTTTCCTCTGTATAACTCGTGGGTTCAGGTGTTTTTTTTTTTTTATTTTATGGTTCAAGTAAGATTTTATTCCCCTTTTATGTATTTATAGATATAAGCATGGAAATAATTCATTCCTATAAATACATCTGTGTGACGGGAAGAACTTTTTTCTGTTTTATTTTTAAATTTTATTTTTTTAAAATTTTGAAATTTAATTTTATTTATTTTTTTTATACAGCACGTTATTATTAGTTATGTATTTTATGCATATACATGTATACAGGTCAATCCCAAACTCCCAAGTCATCCCACCACCACCACAACACGGTTTCCCACACTTGGTGTCCATACGTTTGTTCTCTACCTCTGTGTCTCTATTTCTTCCCTGCAAACCAGTTCATCTGTACCATGTTTAGGCTCCACATATATGCATTAATATACAATATTTGTTTTCCTCTTTCTGACTTACTTCATTCTGTATGACAGTCTCTCGATCTATCGATGGCTCTACAAATGACCCAGTTTCATTCCTTTCTATGGCCGAGTAATATTCCATTTTATATATGTACCACAACTTTATCCATTCATCTGTCTGTGGGCATTTAGGTTGCTTCCATTACCTGGCTATTGTAAATAGTGCTGCAACGAACATTGTGGTGAATGTGCCTTTTTGATTTACGGTTTTCTCTGGGTATATGCCCAGAAGTGGGATTGCTGGATCAGATGGTAATTCTATTTCTAATTTTTTTAAGGAAACTCCATAGTGACTGTATCAATTTACATTCCCACCAATAGTGGAAGAGGGCTCCTTTTGTCCACACCCTCCCCAGAATTGGTTGTTTGTAGATTTTCTGATGATGCCGATTCTAACAGGTGTGAGGTGATACCTCATTGTAGTTTTGATTTGCATTTCTCTAATAATTAGTGCTGTTGAGCAGCTTTTCATGTGCGTCTTGGCCATCTCTATGTCTCCTTTGAAGAAACGTCTCTTTAGATCTTCTGCCCATTTTTTTGGGTTGTATGTTTTTTTAATATTAAGCTGCATGAGCTGTTTATATATATTGGAGATTAAACCTCTGTCCATTGATTCGTCTGCAACGATTTTCGCCCATTCTGAGGGATGCCTTTTTCCATTCCCGTGTTTTTTAACAAAAAAGGAAAGAAAGGAAAAGAAGCAGAACACTAATGTGCGTAAAATATGCCTTTTGAAACGGTCGTTTTGAAATATGGACGTCCTTTGAATTTTTTGGTCGATATGTGACCCCAGGATTTGTTTTCAGGGCAGGTGTCATTTACAGGCCTGCAATGATTTTGAATATCAACTGACCATTAGCGCTGGGATTAAAGCTGCTGTTGTGTGAAACGGCCACAAGGTGGCAGCAGTTCACCCTTACCAAATCTGGTTACTAGGGCAAGAGAGCCTCAGTGGAAGTGGTGTTCTAGATAGGAGTTTAGAATGGAATGTGCCAGGAGAAAGCCCCTCACGTTCGTGTCCCTACTTCTTGTTCGTGTTTTTAATTTAATTTTTTATTTTTTATTACAGCAAGTTTGATTACAATGTTTGGCTTCTTGTAGGTGTGGAAGATGTGGTTCTTTTACACATATACAGATGACTGTTCTTCCTGGGATCCTTTTCCCATGTACGTTATGACAGAATGTTGAGTAGTCCTCTCTTGGTATTCTGTAGGTCTTTGGTGATTATATATGTCACCTGTGTTTGTATATGTCTGTTAACCCTGATATCGTAATGAAACCAATCCTCACACCTTTCCATTGGTGAACCATAAGTTTGTTTAATGAATCTGTGATTGCCCTTCTCCGTGGAAATATCTGCCCTGGTATCCATTTTTAGGTAACACCTACAAGTGATATAATATGATATGTGTCTTTCACTTTCTGACTTACTACAAGTCACGTGATTACTTGTAGACTCATCTACGGTGCCGCAAATGGCATTGTGTCCTTTTTTCCCTTGGCTTCTCTTCTGCCTTAGCGGGGTCCATTTTCAACAATGTGATTCCCTGAGGGTTGTGGATTAGCTGACCTGGGCAGCCTTAACTTGCCGGCCCGCCCTCCCCAGGTGTGCCTCGTTGAGGTCAATATAAACAGAGCTCCATGCAGCAATAGCCCCTGAAGCTGTGCCTGACTCCATATTCTCTGCCCCGTCAGCAGTCTCGGGGCTGTGCTGGTGGGAGGGAGTGAGGGGCCACAGCTTTGTGGGTGGCCCGGTGTGAGTGGGGTTCTGCTGGCCTTTCTGCAGGAGTTGCCAGGCTGCCGCCTGTAAAGAAGAGGTTGTGTCACCCATACCTTCCGCTGGAATTTCTCTCCGGACAGAGGTGAGGAAGGAAAAAAGCAGTGGGGGCCGGGACAGGAGGGGTATCTCAGGCAGGACAATGGAAAGCTTCTGGAAGAGCGCCCGGGGCCAGGACCACCCTGGCTGGCCTGCAGGCACCAAGTTGGCCTGCGTGCTGTCGCTGGTGTGGCTCCACGGTCCTTCCTCTAGGCTTTCAATCCCTTGTACATATTCAGGTGTTTTACCTGGAAAGGGTGGGAACAGTTCAGCAGCAGCTGGCCTGGGGCTCAGCTCACGTTTACTCAGAGATGCCTCGGCATGGTCCCCCAGCTTTGCAATGAGGACGCTCCTTGCGTGGGGGGTGGGTTGCTGGCTGTATGGGAGATGGTTCCCCACCTCTGACCAATTTCAGAATTGTTTACCACTGGAGCAAGTGCCCTGATAGGGTTTTCCTCTGTATAACTCGTGGGTTCAGGTGTTTTTTTTTTTTTATGGTTCAAGTTAGATTTTATTCCCCTTTTATGTATTTATAGATATAAGCATGGAAATAATTCATTCCTATAAATACATCTGTGTGACGGGAAGAACTTTTTTCTGTTTTATTTTTAAATTTTATTTTTTTAAAATTTTGAAATTTAATTTTATTTATTTTTTTTTATACAGCACGTTATTATTAGTTATGTATTTTATGCATATACATGTATACAGGTCAATCCCAAACTCCCAAGTCATCCCACCACCACCACAACACGGTTTCCCACACTTGGTGTCCATACGTTTGTTCTCTACCTCTGTGTCTCTATTTCTTCCCTGCAAACCAGTTCATCTGTACCATTTTTAGGCTCCACATATATGCATTAATATACAATATTTGTTTTCCTCTTTCTGACTTACTTCATTCTGTATGACAGTCTCTCGATCCATCGATGTCTCTACAAATGACCCAGTTTCATTCCTTTTTATGGCCGAGTAATATTCCATTTTATATATGTACCACAACTTTATCCATTCATCTGTCTGTGGGCATTTAGGTTGCTTCCATTACCTGGCTATTGTAAATAGTGCTGCAACGAACATTGTGGTGAATGTGCCTTTTTGATTTACGGTTTTCTCTGGGTATATGCCCAGAAGTGGGATTGCTGGATCAGATGGTAATTCTATTTCTAGTTTTTTTAAGGAAACTCCATAGTGACTGTATCAATTTACATTCCCACCAATAGTGGAAGAGGGCTCCTTTTGTCCACACCCTCCCCAGAATTGGTTGTTTGTAGATTTTCTGATGATGCCGATTCTAACAGGTGTGAGGTGATACCTCATTGTAGTTTTGATTTGCATTTCTCTAATAATTAGTGCTGTTGAGCAGCTTTTCATGTGCGTCTTGGCCATCTCTATGTCTCCTTTGAAGAAACGTCTCTTTAGATCTTCTGCCCATTTTTTTGGGGGTTGTTTGTTTTTTTTAATATTAAGCTGCATGAGCTGTTTATATATATTGGAGATTAAACCTCTGTCCATTGATTCGTCTGCAACGATTTTCGCCCATTCTGAGGGATGCCTTTTTCCATTCCCGTGTTTTTTAACAAAAAAGGAAAGAAAGGAAAAGAAGCAGAACACTAATGTGCGTAAAATATGCCTTTTGAAATGGTTGTTTTGAAATAACGACGTCCTTTGAATTTTTTGGTCGATATGTGACCCCAGGATTTGTTTTCAGGGCAGGTGTCATTTACAGGCCTGCAATGATTTTGAATATCAACTGACCATTAGCGCTGGGATTAAAGCTGCTGTTGTGTGAAACGGCCACAAGGTGGCAGCAGTTCACCCTTACCAAATCTGGTTACTAGGGCAAGAGAGCCTCAGTGGAAGCGGTGTTCTAGATAGGAGTTTAGAATGGAATGTGCCAGGAGAAAGCCCCTCACGTTCGTCTCCCTACTTCTTGTTCGTGTTTTTAATTTAATTTTTTATTTTTTATTACAGCAAGTTTGATTACAATGTTTGGCTTCTTGTAGGTGTGGAAGATGTGGTTCTTTTACACATATACAGATGACTGTTCTTCCTGGGATCCTTTTCCCATGTACGTTATGACAGAATGTTGAGTAGTCCTCTCTTGGTATTCTGTAGGTCTTTGGTGATTATATATGTCACCTGTGTTTGTATATGTCTGTTAACCCCGATATCGTAATGAAACCAATCCTCACACCTTTCCATTGGTGAACCATAAGTTTGTTTAATGAATCTGTGATTGCCCTTCTCCGTGGAAATATCTGCCCTGGTATCCATTTTTAGGTAACACCTACAAGTGATATAATATGATATGTGTCTTTCACTTTCTGACTTACTACAAGTCACGTGATTACTTCTAGACTCATCTACGGTGCCGCAAATGGCATTGTGTCCTTTTTTCCCTTGGCTTCTCTTCTGCCTTAGCGGGGTCCATTTTCAACAATGTGATTCCCTGAGGGTTGTGGATTAGCTGACCTGGGCAGCCTTACCTTGCCGGCCCGCCCTCCCCAGGTTTGCCTCGTTGAGGTCAATATAAACAGAGCTCCATGCAGCAATAGCCCCTGAAGCTGTGCCTGACTCCATATTCTCTGCCCCGTCAGCAGTCTCGGGGCTGTGCTGGTGGGAGGGAGTGAGGGGCCACAGCTTTGTGGGTGGCCTGGTGTGAGTGGGGTTCTGCTGGCCTTTCTGCAGGAGTTGCCAGGCTGCCGCCTGTAAAGAAGAGGTTGTGTCACCCATACCTTCCGCTGGAATTTCTCTGCGGACAGAGGTGAGGAAGGAAAAAAGCAGTGGGGGCCGGGACAGGAGGGGTATCTCAGGCAGGACAATGGAAAGCTTCTGGAAGAGCGCCCGGGGCCAGGACCACCCTGGCTGGCCTGCAGGCACCAAGTTGGCCTGCGTGCTGTCGCTGGTGTGGCTCCAAGGTCCTTCCTCTAGGCTTTCAATCCCATGTACATATTCAGGTGTTATACCTGGAAAGGGTGGGAACAGTTCAGCAGCAGCTGGCCTGGGGCTCAGCTCACGTTTACTCAGAGATGCCTCGGCATGGTCCCCCAGCTTTGCAATGAGGACGCTCCTTGCGTGGGGGGTGGGTTGCTGGCTGTATGGGGGATGGTTCCCCACCTCTGACCAATTTCAGAATTGTTTACCACTGGAGCAAGTGCCCTGATAGGATTTTCCTCTGTATAACTCGTGGGTTCAGGTGTTTTTTTTTTTATTTTATGGTTCAAGTTAGATTTTATTCCCCTTTTATGTATTTATAGATATAAGCATGGAAATAATTCATTCCTATAAATACATCTGTGTGACGGGAAGAACTTTTTTCTGTTTTATTTTTAAATTTTATTTTTTAAAATTTTGAAATTTAATTTTATTTATTTATTTTTATACAGCACGCTATTATTAGTTATGTATTTTATGCATATACATGTATACAGGTCAATCCCAAACTCCCAAGTCATCCCACCACCACCACAACACGGTTTCCCACACTTGGTGTCCATACGTTTGTTCTCTACCTCTGTGTCTCTATTTCTTCCCTGCAAACCAGTTCATCTGTACCATTTTTAGGCTCCACATATATGCATTAATATACAATATTTGTTTTCCTCTTTCTGACTTACTTCATTCTGTATGACAGTCTCTCGATCCATCGATGTCTCTACAAATGACCCAGTTTCATTCCTTTTTATGGCCGAGTAATATTCCATTTTATATATGTACCACAACTTTATCCATTCATCTGTCTGTGGGCATTTAGGTTGCTTCCATTACCTGGCTATTGTAAATAGTGCTGCAACGAACATTGTGGTGAATGTGCCTTTTTGATTTACGGTTTTCTCTGGGTATATGCCCAGAAGTGGGATTGCTGGATCAGATGGTAATTCTATTTCTAGTTTTTTTAAGGAAACTCCATAGTGACTGTATCAATTTACATTCCCACCAATAGTGGAAGAGGGCTCCTTTTGTCCACACCCTCCCCAGAATTGGTTGTTTGTAGATTTTCTGATGATGCCGATTCTAACAGGTGTGAGGTGATACCTCATTGTAGTTTTGATTTGCATTTCTCTAATAATTAGTGCTGTTGAGCAGCTTTTCATGTGCGTCTTGGCCATCTCTATGTCTCCTTTGAAGAAACGTCTCTTTAGATCTTCTGCCCATTTTTTTTGGGTTGTATGTTTTTTTAATATTAAGCTGCATGAGCTGTTTATATATATTGGAGATTAAACCTCTGTCCATTGATTCGTCTGCAACGATTTTCGCCCATTCTGAGGGATGCCTTTTTCCATTCCCGTGTTTTTTAACAAAAAAGGAAAGAAAGGAAAAGAAGCAGAACACTAATGTGCGTAAAATATGCCTTTTGAAACGGTCGTTTTGAAATATGGACGTCCTTTGAATTTTTTGGTCGATATGTGACCCCAGGATTTGTTTTCAGGGCAGGTGTCATTTACAGGCCTGCAATGATTTTGAATATCAACTGACCATTAGCGCTGGGATTAAAGCTGCTGTTGTGTGAAACGGCCACAAGGTGGCAGCAGTTCACCCTTACCAAATCTGGTTACTAGGGCAAGAGAGCCTCAGTGGAAGTGGTGTTCTAGATAGGAGTTTAGAATGGAATGTGCCAGGAGAAAGCCCCTCACGTTCGTCTCCCTACTTCTTGTTCGTGTTTTTAATTTAATTTTTTATTTTTTATTACAGCAAGTTTGATTACAATGTTTGGCTTCTTGTAGGTGTGGAAGATGTGGTTCTTTTACACATATACAGATGACTGTTCTTCCTGGGATCCTTTTCCCATGTACGTTATGACAGAATGTTGAGTAGTCCTCTCTTGGTATTCTGTAGGTCTTTGGTGATTATATATGTCACCTGTGTTTGTATATGTCTGTTAACCCCGATATCGTAATGAAACCAATCCTCACACCTTTCCATTGGTGAACCATAAGTTTGTTTAATGAATCTGTGATTGCCCTTCTCCGTGGAAATATCTGCCCTGGTATCCATTTTTAGGTAACACCTACAAGTGATATAATATGATATGTGTCTTTCACTTTCTGACTTACTACAAGTCACGTGATTACTTGTAGACTCATCTACGGTGCCGCAAATGGCATTGTGTCCTTTTTTCCCTTGGCTTCTCTTCTGCCTTAGCGGGGTCCATTTTCAACAATGTGATTCCCTGAGGGTTGTGGATTAGCTGACCTGGGCAGCCTTACCTTGCCGGCCCGCCCTCCCCAGGTTTGCCTCGTTGAGGTCAATATAAACAGAGCTCCAGGCATCAATAGCCCCTGAAGCTGTGCCTGACTCCATATTCTCTGCCCCGTCAGCAGTCTCGGGGCTGTGCTGGTGGGAGGGAGTGAGGGGCCACAGCTTTGTGGGTGGCCCGGTGTGAGTGGGGTTCTGCTGGCCTTTCTGCAGGAGTTGCCAGGCTGCCGCCTGTAAAGAAGAGGTTGTATCACCCATACCTTCCGCTGGAATTTCTCTCCGGACAGAGGTGAGGAAGGAAAAAAGCAGTGGGGGCCGGGACAGGAGGGGTATCTCAGGCAGGACAATGGAAAGCTTCTGGAAGAGCGCCCGGGGCCAGGACCACCCTGGCTGGCCTGCAGGCACCAAGTTGGCCTGCGTGCTGTCGCTGGTGTGGCTCCACGGTCCTTCCTCTAGGCTTTCAATCCCTTGTACATATTCAGGTGTTTTACCTGGAAAGGGTGGGAACAGTTCAGCAGCAGCTGGCCTGGGGCTCAGCTCACGTTTACTCAGAGATGCCTCGGCATGGTCCCCCAGCTTTGCAATGAGGACGCTCCTTGCGTGGGGGGTGGGTTGCTGGCTGTATGGGAGATGGTTCCCCACCTCTGACCAATTTCAGAATTGTTTACCACTGGAGCAAGTGCCCTGATAGGGTTTTCCTCTGTATAACTCGTGGGTTCAGGTGTTTTTTTTTTTTTATTTTATGGTTCAAGTAAGATTTTATTCCCCTTTTATGTATTTATAGATATAAGCATGGAAATAATTCATTCCTATAAATACATCTGTGTGACGGGAAGAACTTTTTTCTGTTTTATTTTTAAATTTTATTTTTTTAAAATTTTGAAATTTAATTTTATTTATTTTTTTTATACAGCACGTTATTATTAGTTATGTATTTTATGCATATACATGTATACAGGTCAATCCCAAACTCCCAAGTCATCCCACCACCACCACAACACGGTTTCCCACACTTGGTGTCCATACGTTTGTTCTCTACCTCTGTGTCTCTATTTCTTCCCTGCAAACCAGTTCATCTGTACCATTTTTAGGCTCCACATATATGCATTAATATACAATATTTGTTTTCCTCTTTCTGACTTACTTCATTCTGTATGACAGTCTCTCGATCCATCGATGTCTCTACAAATGACCCAGTTTCATTCCTTTTTATGGCCGAGTAATATTCCATTTTATATATGTACCACAACTTTATCCATTCATCTGTCTGTGGGCATTTAGGTTGCTTCCATTACCTGGCTATTGTAAATAGTGCTGCAACGAACATTGTGGTGAATGTGCCTTTTTGATTTACGGTTTTCTCTGGGTATATGCCCAGAAGTGGGATTGCTGGATCAGATGGTAATTCTATTTCTAGTTTTTTTAAGGAAACTCCATAGTGACTGTATCAATTTACATTCCCACCAATAGTGGAAGAGGGCTCCTTTTGTCCACACCCTCCCCAGAATTGGTTGTTTGTAGATTTTCTGATGATGCCGATTCTAACAGGTGTGAGGTGATACCTCATTGTAGTTTTGATTTGCATTTCTCTAATAATTAGTGCTGTTGAGCAGCTTTTCATGTGCGTCTTGGCCATCTCTATGTCTCCTTTGAAGAAACGTCTCTTTAGATCTTCTGCCCATTTTTTTTGGGTTGTATGTTTTTTTAATATTAAGCTGCATGAGCTGTTTATATATATTGGAGATTAAACCTCTGTCCATTGATTCGTCTGCAACGATTTTCGCCCATTCTGAGGGATGCCTTTTTCCATTCCCGTGTTTTTTAACAAAAAAGGAAAGAAAGGAAAAGAAGCAGAACACTAATGTGCGTAAAATATGCCTTTTGAAACGGTCGTTTTGAAATATGGACGTCCTTTGAATTTTTTGGTCGATATGTGACCCCAGGATTTGTTTTCAGGGCAGGTGTCATTTACAGGCCTGCAATGATTTTGAATATCAACTGACCATTAGCGCTGGGATTAAAGCTGCTGTTGTGTGAAACGGCCACAAGGTGGCAGCAGTTCACCCTTACCAAATCTGGTTACTAGGGCAAGAGAGCCTCAGTGGAAGTGGTGTTCTAGATAGGAGTTTAGAATGGAATGTGCCAGGAGAAAGCCCCTCACGTTCGTCTCCCTACTTCTTGTTCGTGTTTTTAATTTAATTTTTTATTTTTTATTACAGCAAGTTTGATTACAATGTTTGGCTTCTTGTAGGTGTGGAAGATGTGGTTCTTTTACACATATACAGATGACTGTTCTTCCTGGGATCCTTTTCCCATGTACGTTATGACAGAATGTTGAGTAGTCCTCTCTTGGTATTCTGTAGGTCTTTGGTGATTATATATGTCACCTGTGTTTGTATATGTCTGTTAACCCCGATATCGTAATGAAACCAATCCTCACACCTTTCCATTGGTGAACCATAAGTTTGTTTAATGAATCTGTGATTGCCCTTCTCCGTGGAAATATCTGCCCTGGTATCCATTTTTAGGTAACACCTACAAGTGATATAATATGATATGTGTCTTTCACTTTCTGACTTACTACAAGTCACGTGATTACTTCTAGACTCATCTACGGTGCCGCAAATGGCATTGTATCCTTTTTTCCCTTGGCTTCTCTTCTGCCTTAGCGGGGTCCATTTTCAACAATGTGATTCCCTGAGGGTTGTGGATTAGCTGACCTGGGCAGCCTTAACTTGCCGGCCCGCCCTCCCCAGGTGTGCCTCGTTGAGGTCAATATAAACAGAGCTCCATGCAGCAATAGCCCCTGAAGCTGTGCCTGACTCCATATTCTCTGCCCCGTCAGCAGTCTCGGGGCTGTGCTGGTGGGAGGGAGTGAGGGGCCACAGCTTTGTGGGTGGCCCGGTGTGAGTGGGGTTCTGCTGGCCTTTCTGCAGGAGTTGCCAGGCTGCCGCCTGTAAAGAAGAGGTTGTGTCACCCATACCTTCCGCTGGAATTTCTCTCCGGACAGAGGTGAGGAAGGAAAAAAGCAGTGGGGGCCGGGACAGGAGGGGTATCTCAGGCAGGACAATGGAAAGCTTCTGGAAGAGCGCCCGGGGCCAGGACCACCCTGGCTGGCCTGCAGGCACCAAGTTGGCCTGCGTGCTGTCGCTGGTGTGGCTCCACGGTCCTTCCTCTAGGCTTTCAATCCCTTGTACATATTCAGGTGTTTTACCTGGAAAGGGTGGGAACAGTTCAGCAGCAGCTGGCCTGGGGCTCAGCTCACGTTTACTCACAGATGCCTCGGCATGGTCCCCCAGCTTTGCAATGAGGACGCTCCTTGCGTGGGGGGTGGGTTGCTGGCTGTATGGGAGATGGTTCCCCACCTCTGACCAATTTCAGAATTGTTTACCACTGGAGCAAGTGCCCTGATAGGGTTTTCCTCTGTATAACTCGTGGGTTCAGGTGTTTTTTTTTTTTTATTTTATGGTTCAAGTTAGATTTTATTCCCCTTTTATGTATTTATAGATATAAGCATGGAAATAATTCATTCCTATAAATACATCTGTGTGACGGGAAGAACTTTTTTCTGTTTTATTTTTAAATTTTATTTTTTTAAAATTTTGAAATTTAATTTTATTTATTTTTTTTTATACAGCACGTTATTATTAGTTATGTATTTTATGCATATACATGTATACAGGTCAATCCCAAACTCCCAAGTCATCCCACCACCACCACAACACGGTTTCCCACACTTGGTGTCCATACGTTTGTTCTCTACCTCTGTGTCTCTATTTCTTCCCTGCAAACCAGTTCATCTGTACCATTTTTAGGCTCCACATATATGCATTAATATACAATATTTGTTTTCCTCTTTCTGACTTACTTCATTCTGTATGACAGTCTCTCGATCCATCGATGTCTCTACAAATGACCCAGTTTCATTCCTTTTTATGGCCGAGTAATATTCCATTTTATATATGTACCACAACTTTATCCATTCATCTGTCTGTGGGCATTTAGGTTGCTTCCATTACCTGGCTATTGTAAATAGTGCTGCAACGAACATTGTGGTGAATGTGCCTTTTTTATTTACGGTTTTCTCTGGGTATATGCCCAGAAGTGGGATTGCTGGATCAGATGGTAATTCTATTTCTAGTTTTTTTAAGGAAACTCCATAGTGACTGTATCAATTTACATTCCCACCAATAGTGGAAGAGGGCTCCTTTTGTCCACACCCTCCCCAGAATTGGTTGTTTGTAGATTTTCTGATGATGCCGATTCTAACAGGTGTGAGGTGATACCTCATTGTAGTTTTGATTTGCATTTCTCTAATAATTAGTGCTGTTGAGCAGCTTTTCATGTGCGTCTTGGCCATCTCTATGTCTCCTTTGAAGAAACGTCTCTTTAGATCTTCTGCCCATTTTTTTGGGTTGTATGTTTTTTTAATATTAAGCTGCATGAGCTGTTTATATATATTGGAGATTAAACCTCTGTCCATTGATTCGTCTGCAACGATTTTCGCCCATTCTGAGGGATGCCTTTTTCCATTCCCGTGTTTTTTAACAAAAAAGGAAAGAAAGGAAAAGAAGCAGAACACTAATGTGCGTAAAATATGCCTTTTGAAACGGTCGTTTTGAAATATGGACGTCCTTTGAATTTTTTGGTCGATATGTGACCCCAGGATTTGTTTTCAGGGCAGGTGTCATTTACAGGCCTGCAATGATTTTGAATATCAACTGACCATTAGCGCTGGGATTAAAGCTGCTGTTGTGTGAAACGGCCACAAGGTGGCAGCAGTTCACCCTTACCAAATCTGGTTACTAGGGCAAGAGAGCCTCAGTGGAAGTGGTGTTCTAGATAGGAGTTTAGAATGGAATGTGCCAGGAGAAAGCCCCTCACGTTCGTCTCCCTACTTCTTGTTCGTGTTTTTAATTTAATTTTTTATTTTTTATTACAGCAAGTTTGATTACAATGTTTGGCTTCTTGTAGGTGTGGAAGATGTGGTTCTTTTACACATATACAGATGACTGTTCTTCCTGGGATCCTTTTCCCATGTACGTTATGACAGAATGTTGAGTAGTCCTCTCTTGGTATTCTGTAGGTCTTTGGTGATTATATATGTCACCTGTGTTTGTATATGTCTGTTAACCCCGATATCGTAATGAAACCAATCCTCACACCTTTCCATTGGTGAACCATAAGTTTGTTTAATGAATCTGTGATTGCCCTTCTCCGTGGAAATATCTGCCCTGGTATCCATTTTTAGGTAACACCTACAAGTGATATAATATGATATGTGTCTTTCACTTTCTGACTTACTACAAGTCACGTGATTACTTCTAGACTCATCTACGGTGCCGCAAATGGCATTGTGTCCTTTTTTCCCTTGGCTTCTCTTCTGCCTTAGCGGGGTCCATTTTCAACAATGTGATTCCCTGAGGGTTGTGGATTAGCTGACCTGGGCAGCCTTACCTTGCCGGCCCGCCCTCCCCAGGTTTGCCTCGTTGAGGTCAATATAAACAGAGCTCCAGGCAGCAATAGCCCCTGAAGCTGTGCCTGACTCCATATTCTCTGCCCCGTCAGCAGTCTCGGGGCTGTGCTGGTGGGAGGGAGTGAGGGGCCACAGCTTTGTGGGTGGCCCGGTGTGAGTGGGGTTCTGCTGGCCTTTCTGCAGGAGTTGCCAGGCTGCCGCCTGTAAAGAAGAGGTTGTGTCACCCATACCTTCCGCTGGAATTTCTCTCCGGACAGAGGTGAGGAAGGAAAAAAGCAGTGGGGGCCGGGACAGGAGGGGTATCTCAGGCAGGACAATGGAAAGCTTCTGGAAGAGCGCCCGGGGCCAGGACCACCCTGGCTGGCCTGCAGGCACCAAGTTGGCCTGCGTGCTGTCGCTGGTGTGGCTCCACGGTCCTTCCTCTAGGCTTTCAAGCCCTTGTACATATTCAGGTGTTTTACCTGGAAAGGGTGGGAACAGTTCAGCAGCAGCTGGCCTGGGGCTCAGCTCACGTTTACTCACAGATGCCTCGGCATGGTCCCCCAGCTTTGCAATGAGGACGCTCCTTGCGTGGGGGGTGGGTTGCTGGCTGTATGGGAGATGGTTCCCCACCTCTGACCAATTTCAGAATTGTTTACCACTGGAGCAAGTGCCCTGATAGGGTTTTCCTCTGTATAACTCGTGGGTTCAGGTGTTTTTTTTTTATTTTATGGTTCAAGTTAGATTTTATTCCCCTTTTATGTATTTATAGATATAAGCATGGAAATAATTCATTCCTATAAATACATCTGTGTGACGGGAAGAACTTTTTTCTGTTTTATTTTTAAATTTTATTTTTTTAAAATTTTGAAATTTAATTTTATTTATTTTTTTTATACAGCACGTTATTATTAGTTATGTATTTTATGCATATACATGTATACAGGTCAATCCCAAACTCCCAAGTCATCCCACCACCACCACAACACGGTTTCCCACACTTGGTGTCCATACGTTTGTTCTCTACCTCTGTCTCTATTTCTTCCCTGCAAACCAGTTCATCTGTACCATTTTTAGGCTCCACATATATGCATTAATATACAATATTTGTTTTCCTCTTTCTGACTTACTTCATTCTTTATGACAGTCTCTCGATCCATCGATGTCTCTACAAATGACCCAGTTTCATTCCTTTTTATGGCCGAGTAATATTCCATTTTATATATGTACCACAACTTTATCCATTCATCTGTCTGTGGGCATTTAGGTTGCTTCCATTACCTGGCTATTGTAAATAGTGCTGCAACGAACATTGTGGTGAATGTGCCTTTTTGATTTACGGTTTTCTCTGGGTATATGCCCAGAAGTGGGATTGCTGGATCAGATGGTAATTCTATTTCTAGTTTTTTTTAAGGAAACTCCATAGTGACTTTATCAATTTACATTCCCACCAATAGTGGAAGAGGGCTCCTTTTGTCCACACCCTCCCCAGAATTGGTTGTTTGTAGATTTTCTGATGATGCCGATTCTAACAGGTGTGAGGTGATACCTCATTGTAGTTTTGATTTGCATTTCTCTAATAATTAGTGCTGTTGAGCAGCTTTTCATGTGCGTCTTGGCCATCTCTATGTCTCCTTTGAAGAAACGTCTCTTTAGATCTTCTGCCCATTTTTTTTGGGTTGTTTGTTTTTTTAATATTAAGCTGCATGAGCTGTTTATATATATTGGAGATTAAACCTCTGTCCATTGATTCGTCTGCAACGATTTTCGCCCATTCTGAGGGATGCCTTTTTCCATTCCCGTGTTTTTTAACAAAAAAGGAAAGAAAGGAAAAGAAGCAGAACACTAATGTGCGTAAAATATGCCTTTTGAAACGGTGGTTTTGAAATATGGACGTCCTTTGAATTTCTTGGTCGATATGTGACCCCAGGATTTGTTTTCAGGGCAGGTGTCATTTACAGGCCTGCAATGATTTTGAATATCAACTGACCATTAGCGCTGGGATTAAAGCTGCTGTTGTGTGAAACGGCCACAAGGTGGCAGCAGTTCACCCTTACCAAATCTGGTTACTAGGGCAAGAGAGCCTCAGTGGAAGTGGTGTTCTAGATAGGAGTTTAGAATGGAATGTGCCAGGAGAAAGCCCCTCACGTTCGTCTCCCTACTTCTTGTTCGTGTTTTTAATTTAATTTTTTATTTTTTATTACAGCAAGTTTGATTACAATGTTTGGCTTCTTGTAGGTGTGGAAGATGTGGTTCTTTTACACATATACAGATGACTGTTCTTCCTGGGATCCTTTTCCCATGTACGTTATGACAGAATGTTGAGTAGTCCTCTCTTGGTATTCTGTAGGTCTTTGGTGATTATATATGTCACCTGTGTTTGTATATGTCTGTTAACCCCGATATCGTAATGAAACCAATCCTCACACCTTTCCATTGGTGAACCATAAGTTTGTTTAATGAATCTGTGATTGCCCTTCTCCGTGGAAATATCTGCCCTGGTATCCATTTTTAGGTAACACCTACAAGTGATATAATATGATATGTGTCTTTCACTTTCTGACTTACTACAAGTCACGTGATTACTTCTAGACTCATCTACGGTGCCGCAAATGGCATTGTGTCCTTTTTTCCCTTGGCTTCTCTTCTGCCTTAGCGGGGTCCATTTTCAACAATGTGATTCCCTGAGGGTTGTGGATTAGCTGACCTGGGCAGCCTTACCTGGCCGGCCCGCCCTCCCCAGGTTTGCCTCGTTGAGGTCAATATAAACAGAGCTCCAGGCAGCAATAGCCCATGAAGCTGTGCCTGACTCCATATTCTCTGCCCCGTCAGCAGTCTCGGGGCTGTGCTGGTGGGAGGGAGTGAGGGGCCACAGCTTTGTGGGTGGCCCGGTGTGAGTGGGGTTCTGCTGGCCTTTCTGCAGGAGTTGCCAGGCTGCCGCCTGTAAAGAAGAGGTTGTGTCACCCATACCTTCCGCTGGAATTTCTCTGCGGACAGAGGTGAGGAAGGAAAAATGCAGTGGGGGCCGGGACAGGAGGGGTATCTCAGGCAGGACAATGGAAAGCTTCTGGAAGAGCGGCCGGGGCCAGGACCACCCTGGCTGGCCTGCAGGCACCAAGTTGGCCTGCGTGCTGTCGCTGGTGTGGCTCCAAGGTCCTTCCTCTAGGCTTTCAAGCCCTTGTACATATTCAGGTGTTTTACCTGGAAAGGGTGGGAACAGTTCAGCAGCAGCTGGCCTGGGGCTCAGCTCACGTTTACTCAGAGATGCCTCGGCATGGTCCCCCAGCTTTGCAATGAGGACGCTCCTTGCGTGGGGGGTGGGTTGCTGGCTGTATGGGAGATGGTTCCCCACCTCTGACCAATTTCAGAATTGTTTACCACTGGAGCAAGTGCCCTGATAGGGTTTTCCTCTGTATAACTCGTGGGTTCAGGTGTTTTTTTTTTATTTTATGGTTCAAGTTAGATTTTATTCCCCTTTTATGTATTTATAGATATAAGCATGGAAATAATTCATTCCTATAAATACATCTGTGTGACGGGAAGAACTTTTTTCTGTTTTATTTTTAAATTTTATTTTTTAAAATTTTGAAATTTAATTTTATTTATTTATTTTTATACAGCACGTTATTATTAGTTATGTATTTTATGCATATACATGTATACAGGTCAATCCCAAACTCCCAAGTCATCCCACCACCACCACAACACGGTTTCCCACACTTGGTGTCCATACGTTTGTTCTCTACCTCTGTGTCTCTATTTCTTCCCTGCAAACCAGTTCATCTGTACCATTTTTAGGCTCCACATATATGCATTAATATACAATATTTGTTTTCCTCTTTCTGACTTACTTCATTCTGTATGACAGTCTCTCGATCCATCGATGTCTCTACAAATGACCCAGTTTCATTCCTTTTTATGGCCGAGTAATATTCCATTTTATATATGTACCACAACTTTATCCATTCATCTGTCTGTGGGCATTTAGGTTGCTTCCATTACCTGGCTATTGTAAATAGTGCTGCAACGAACATTGTGGTGAATGTGCCTTTTTGATTTACGGTTTTCTCTGGGTATATGCCCAGAAGTGGGATTGCTGGATCAGATGGTAATTCTATTTCTAGTTTTTTTAAGGAAACTCCATAGTGACTGTATCAATTTACATTCCCACCAATAGTGGAAGAGGGCTCCTTTTGTCCACACCCTCCCCAGAATTGGTTGTTTGTAGATATTCTGATGATGCCGATTCTAACAGGTGTGAGGTGATACCTCATTGTAGTTTTGATTTGCATTTCTCTAATAATTAGTGCTGTTGAGCAGCTTTTCATGTGCGTCTTGGCCATCTCTATGTCTCCTTTGAAGAAACGTCTCTTTAGATCTTCTGCCCATTTTTTTTGGGTTGTTTGTTTTTTTAATATTAAGCTGCATGAGCTGTTTATATATATTGGAGATTAAACCTCTGTCCATTGATTCGTCTGCAACGATTTTCGCCCATTCTGAGGGATGCCTTTTTCCATTCCCGTGTTTTTTAACAAAAAAGGAAAGAAAGGAAAAGAAGCAGAACACTAATGTGCGTAAAATATGCCTTTTGAAATGGTCGTTTTGAAATATGGACGTCCTTTGAATTTTTTGGTCGATATGTGACCCCAGGATTTGTTTTCAGGGCAGGTGTCATTTACAGGCCTGCAATGATTTTGAATATCAACTGACCATTAGCGCTGGGATTAAAGCTGCTGTTGTGTGAAACGGCCACAAGGTGGCAGCAGTTCACCCTTACCAAATCTGGTTACTAGGGCAAGAGAGCCTCAGTGGAAGTGGTGTTCTAGATAGGAGTTTAGAATGGAATGTGCCAGGAGAAAGCCCCTCACGTTCGTCTCCCTACTTCTTGTTCGTGTTTTTAATTTAATTTTTTATTTTTTATTACAGCAAGTTTGATTACAATGTTTGGCTTCTTGTAGGTGTGGAAGATGTGGTTCTTTTACACATATACAGATGACTGTTCTTCCTGGGATCCTTTTCCCATGTACGTTATGACAGAATGTTGAGTAGTCCTCTCTTGGTATTCTGTAGGTCTTTGGTGATTATATATGTCACCTGTGTTTGTATATGTCTGTTAACCCCGATATCGTAATGAAACCAATCCTCACACCTTTCCATTGGTGAACCATAAGTTTGTTTAATGAATCTGTGATTGCCCTTCTCCGTGGAAATATCTGCCCTGGTATCCATTTTTAGGTAACACCTACAAGTGATATAATATGATATGTGTCTTTCACTTTCTGACTTACTACAAGTCACGTGATTACTTCTAGACTCATCTACGGTGCCACAAATGGCATTGTGTCCTTTTTTCCCTTGGCTTCTCTTCTGCCTTAGCGGGGTCCATTTTCAACAATGTGATTCCCTGAGGGTTGTGGATTAGCTGACCTGGGCAGCCTTACCTTGCCGGCCCGCCCTCCCCAGGTGTGCCTCGTTGAGGTCAATATAAACAGAGCTCCAGGCAGCAATAGCCCCTGAAGCTGTGCCTGACTCCATATTCTCTGCCCCGTCAGCAGTCTCGGGGCTGTGCTGGTGGGAGGGAGTGAGGGGCCACAGCTTTGTGGGTGGCCCGGTGTGAGTGGGGTTCTGCTGGCCTTTCTGCAGGAGTTGCCAGGCTGCCGCCTGTAAAGAAGAGGTTGTGTCACCCATACCTTCCGCTGGAATTTCTCTCCGGACAGAGGTGAGGAAGGAAAAAAGCAGTGGGGGCCGGGACAGGAGGGGTATCTCAGGCAGGACAATGGAAAGCTTCTGGAAGAGCGCCCGGGGCCAGGACCACCCTGGCTGGCCTGCAGGCACCAAGTTGGCCTGCGTGCTGTCGCTGGTGTGGCTCCACGGTCCTTCCTCTAGGCTTTCAAGCCCTTGTACATATTCAGGTGTTTTACCTGGAAAGGGTGGGAACAGTTCAGCAGCAGCTGGCCTGGGGCTCAGCTCACGTTTACTCAGAGATGCCTCGGCATGGTCCCCCAGCTTTGCAATGAGGACGCTCCTTGCGTGGGGGGTGGGTTGCTGGCTGTATGGGAGATGGTTCCCCACCTCTGACCAATTTCAGAATTGTTTACCACTGGAGCAAGTGCCCTGATAGGGTTTTCCTCTGTATAACTCGTGGGTTCAGGTGTTTTTTTTTTTTTTATTTTATGGTTCAAGTTAGATTTTATTCCCCTTTTATGTATTTATAGATATAAGCATGGAAATAATTCATTCCTATAAATACATCTGTGTGACGGGAAGAACTTTTTTCTGTTTTATTTTTAAATTTTATTTTTTAAAATTTTGAAATTTAATTTTATTTATTTATTTTTATACAGCACGTTATTATTAGTTATGTATTTTATGCATATACATGTATACAGGTCAATCCCAAACTCCCAAGTCATCCCACCACCACCACAACACGGTTTCCCACACTTGGTGTCCATACGTTTGTTCTCTACCTCTGTGTCTCTATTTCTTCCCTGCAAACCAGTTCATCTGTACCATTTTTAGGCTCCACATATATGCATTAATATACAATATTTGTTTTCCTCTTTCTGACTTACTTCATTCTGTATGACAGTCTCTCGATCCATCGATGGCTCTACAAATGACCCAGTTTCATTCCTTTTTATGGCCGAGTAATATTCCATTTTATATATGTACCACAACTTTATCCATTCATCTGTCTGTGGGCATTTAGGTTGCTTCCATTACCTGGCTATTGTAAATAGTGCTGCAACGAACATTGTGGTGAATGTGCCTTTTTGATTTACGGTTTTCTCTGGGTATATGCCCAGAAGTGTGATTGCTGGATCAGATGGTAATTCTATTTCTAGTTTTTTTAAGGAAACTCCATAGTGACTGTATCAATTTACATTCCCACCAATAGTGGAAGAGGGCTCCTTTTGTCCACACCCTCCCCAGAATTGGTTGTTTGTAGATTTTCTGATGATGCCGATTCTAACAGGTGTGAGTTTTGATTTGTAGTTTTGATTTGCATTTCTCTAATAATTAGTGCTGTTGAGCAGCTTTTCATGTGCGTCTTGGCCATCTCTATGTCTCCTTTGAAGAAACGTCTCTTTAGATCTTCTGCCCATTTTTTTGGGTTGTTTGTTTTTTTAATATTAAGCTGCATGAGCTGTTTATATATATTGGAGATTAAACCTCTGTCCATTGATTCGTCTGCAACGATTTTCGCCCATTCTGAGGGATGCCTTTTTCCATTCCCGTGTTTTTTAACAAAAAAGGAAAGAAAGGAAAAGAAGCAGAACACTAATGTGCGTAAAATATGCCTTTTGAAACGGTCGTTTTGAAATATGGACGTCCTTTGAATTTTTTGGTCGATATGTGACCCCAGGATTTGCTTTCAGGGCAGGTGTCATTTACAGGCCTGCAATGATTTTGAATATCAACTGACCATTAGCGCTGGGATTAAAGCTGCTGTTGTGTGAAACGGCCACAAGGTGGCAGCAGTTCACCCTTACCAAATCTGGTTACTAGGGCAAGAGAGCCTCAGTGGAAGTGGTGTTCTAGATAGGAGTTTAGAATGGAATGTGCCAGGAGAAAGCCCCTCACGTTCGTCTCCCTACTTCTTGTTCGTGTTTTTAATTTAATTTTTTATTTTTTATTACAGCAAGTTTGATTACAATGTTTGGCTTCTTGTAGGTGTGGAAGATGTGGTTCTTTTACACATATACAGATGACTGTTCTTCCTGGGATCCTTTTCCCATGTACGTTATGACAGAATGTTGAGTAGTCCTCTCTTGGTATTCTGTAGGTCTTTGGTGATTATATATGTCACCTGTGTTTGTATATGTCTGTTAACCCCGATATCGTAATGAAACCAATCCTCACACCTTTCCATTGGTGAACCATAAGTTTGTTTAATGAATCTGTGATTGCCCTTCTCCGTGGAAATATCTGCCCTGGTATCCATTTTTAGGTAACACCTACAAGTGATATAATATGATATGTGTCTTTCACTTTCTGACTTACTACAAGTCACGTGATTACTTCTAGACTCATCTACGGTGCCACAAATGGCATTGTGTCCTTTTTTCCCTTGGCTTCTCTTCTGCCTTAGCGGGGTCCATTTTCAACAATGTGATTCCCTGAGGGTTGTGGATTAGCTGACCTGGGCAGCCTTACCTTGCCGGCCCGCCCTCCCCAGGTTTGCCTCGTTGAGGTGAATATAAACAGAGCTCCAGGCAGCAATAGCCCCTGAAGCTGTGCCTGACTCCATATTCTCTGCCCCGTCAGCAGTCTCGGGGCTGTGCTGGTGGGAGGGAGTGAGGGGCCACAGCTCTGTGGGTGGACCGGTGTGAGTGGGGTTCTGCTGGCCTTTCTGCAGGAGTTGCCAGGCTGCCGCCTGTAAAGAAGAGGTTGTGTCACCCATACCTTCCGCTGGAATTTCTCTCCGGACAGAGGTGAGGAAGGAAAAAAGCAGTGGGGGCCGGGACAGGAGGGGTATCTCAGGCAGGACAATGGAAAGCTTCTGGAAGAGCGCCCGGGGCCAGGACCACCCTGGCTGGCCTGCAGGCACCAAGTTGGCCTGCGTGCTGTCGCTGGTGTGGCTCCACGGTCCTTCCTCTAGGCTTTCAAGCCCTTGTACATATTCAGGTGTTTTACCTGGAAAGGGTGGGAACAGTTCAGCAGCAGCTGGCCTGGGGCTCAGCTCACGTTTACTCACAGATGCCTCGGCATGGTCCCCCAGCTTTGCAATGAGGACGCTCCTTGCGTGGGGGGTGGGTTGCTGGCTGTATGGGAGATGGTTCCCCACCTCTGACCAATTTCAGAATTGTTTACCACTGGAGCAAGTGCCCTGATAGGGTTTTCCTCTGTATAACTCGTGGGTTCAGGTTTTTTTTTCTTTTATGGTTCAAGTTAGCTTTTATTCCTCTTTTATGTATTTATAGATAGAAGCATGGAAATAATTCATTCCTATAAATACATCTGTGTGATGGGAAGAACTTCTTTCTGTTTTATTTTTAAATTTTATTTTTTAAAATTTTGAAATTTAATTTTATTTATTTTTTTTATACAGCACGTTATTATTAGTTATGTATTTTATGCATATACATGTACACAGGTCAATCCCAAACTCCCAACTCATCCCACCACCACCACCCCATGGCTTCCCACACTTGGTGTCCATACGTTTGTTCTCTACCTCTGTGTCTCTATTTCTTCCCTGCAAACCACTTCATCTGTACCATTTGTAGGCTCCACATATATGCATTAATATACAATATTTGTTTTCCTCTTTCTGACTTACTTCATTCTGTATGACAGTCTCTCGATCCATCGATGTCTCTACAAATGACCCAGTTTCATTCCTTTTTATGGCCGAGTAATATTCCATTTCATATATGTACCACATCTTTATCCATTCATCTGTCTGTGGGCATTTAGGTTGCTTCCATTACCTGGCTATTGTAAATAGTGCTGCAACGAACATTGTGGTGAATGTGCCTTTTTGATTTACGGTTTTCTCTGGGTATATGCCCAGAAGTGGGATTGCTGGATCAGATGGTAATTCTATTTCTAATTTTTTTAAGGAAACTCCATAGTGACTGTATCAATTTACATTCCCACCAATAGTGGAAGAGGGCTCCTTTTGTCCACACCCTCCCCAGAATTGGTTGTTTGTAGATTTTCTGATGATGCCGATTCTAACAGGTGTGAGGTGATACCTCATTGTAGTTTTGATTTGCATTTCTCTAATAATTAGTGCTGTTGAGCAGCTTTTCATGTGCGTCTTGGCCATCTCTATGTCTCCTTTGAAGAAACGTCTCTTTAGATCTTCTGCCCATTTTTTTTGGGTTGTTTGTTTTTTTAATATTAAGCTGCATGAGCTGTTTATATATATTGGAGATTAAACCTCTGTCCATTGATTCGTCTGCAACGATTTTCGCCCATTCTGAGGGATGCCTTTTTCCATTCCCGTGTTTTTTAACAAAAAAGGAAAGAAAGGAAAAGAAGCAGAACACTAATGTGCGTAAAATATGCCTTTTGAAATGGTCGTTTTGAAATATGGACGTCCTTTGAATTTTTTGGTCGATATGTGACCCCAGGATTTGTTTTCAGGGCAGGTGTCATTTACAGGCCTGCAATGATTTTGAATATCAACTGACCATTAGCGCTGGGATTAAAGCTGCTGTTGTGTGAAACGGCCACAAGGTGGCAGCAGTTCACCCTTACCAAATCTGGTTACTAGGGCAAGAGAGCCTCAGTGGAAGTGGTGTTCTAGATAGGAGTTTAGAATGGAATGTGCCAGGAGAAAGCCCCTCACGTTCGTCTCCCTACTTCTTGTTCGTGTTTTTAATTTAATTTTTTTATTTTTTATTACAGCAAGTTTGATTACAATGTTTGGCTTCTTGTAGGTGTGGAAGATGTGGTTCTTTTACACATATACAGATGACTGTTCTTCCTGGGATCCTTTTCCCATGTACGTTATGACAGAATGTTGAGTAGTCCTCTCTTGGTATTCTGTAGGTCTTTGGTGATTATATATGTCACCTGTGTTTGTATATGTCTGTTAACCCCGATATCGTAATGAAACCAATCCTCACACCTTTCCATTGGTGAACCATAAGTTTGTTTAATGAATCTGTGATTGCCCTTCTCCGTGGAAATATCTGCCCTGGTATCCATTTTTAGGTAACACCTACAAGTGATATAATATGATATGTGTCTTTCACTTTCTGACTTACTACAAGTCACGTGATTACTTCTAGACTCATCTACGGTGCCGCAAATGGCATTGTGTCCTTTTTTCCCTTGGCTTCTCTTCTGCCTTAGTGGGGTCCATTTTCAACAATGTGATTCCCTGAGGGTTGTGGATTAGCTGACCTGGGCAGCCTTACCTGGCCGGCCCGCCCTCCCCAGGTTTGCCTCGTTGAGGTCAATATAAACAGAGCTCCAGGCAGCAATAGCCCCTGAAGCTGTGCCTGACTCCATATTCTCTGCCCCGTCAGCAGTCTCGGGGCTGTGCTGGTGGGAGGGAGTGAGGGGCCACAGCTTTGTGGGTGGCCCGGTGTGAGTGGGGTTCTGCTGGCCTTTCTGCAGGAGTTGCCAGGCTGCCGCCTGTAAAGAAGAGGTTGTGTCACCCATACCTTCCGCTGGAATTTCTCTCCGGACAGAGGTGAGGAAGGAAAAAAGCAGTGGGGGCCGGGACAGGAGGGGTATCTCAGGCAGGACAATGGAAAGCTTCTGGAAGAGCGCCCGGGGTCAGGACCACCCTGGCTGGCCTGCAGGCACCAAGTTGGCCTGCGTGCTGTCGCTGGTGTGGCTCCACGGTGCTTCCTCTAGGCTTTCAAGCCCTTGTACATATTCAGGTGTTTTACCTGGAAAGGGTGGGAACAGTTCAGCAGCAGCTGGCCTGGGGCTCAGCTCACGTTTACTCACAGATGCCTCGGCATGGTCCCCCAGCTTTGCAATGAGGACGCTCCTTGCGTGGGGGGTGGGTTGATGGCTGTATGGGAGATGGTTCCCCACCTCTGACCAATTTCAGAATTGTTTACCACTGGAGCAAGTGCCCTGATAGGGTTTTCCTCTGTATAACTCGTGGGTTCAGGTTTTTTTTTCTTTTATGGTTCAAGTTAGATTTTATTCCTCTTTTATGTATTTATAGATAGAAGCATGGAAATAATTCATTCCTATAAATACATCTGTGTGATGGGAAGAACTTTTTTCTGTTTTATTTTTAAATTTTATTTTTTAAAATTTTGAAATTTAATTTTATTTATTTTTTTATACAGCACGTTATTATTAGTTATGTATTTTATGCATATACATGTACACAGGTCAATCCCAAACTCCCAACTCATCCCACCACCACCACCCCATGGCTTCCCACACTTGGTGTCCATACGTTTGTTCTCTACCTCTGTGTCTCTATTTCTTCCCTGCAAACCACTTCATCTGTACCATTTGTAGGCTCCACATATATGCATTAATATACAATATTTGTTTTCCTCTTTCTGACTTACTTCATTCTGTATGACAGTCTCTCGATCCATCGATGTCTCTACAAATGACCCAGTTTCATTCCTTTTTATGGCCGAGTAATATTCCATTTCATATATGTACCACAACTTTATCCATTCATCTGTCTGTGGGCATTTAGGTTGCTTCCATTACCTGGCTATTGTAAATAGTGCTGCAACGAACATTGTGGTGAATGTGCCTTTTTGATTTACGGTTTTCTCTGGGTATATGCCCAGAAGTGGGATTGCTGGATCAGATGGTAATTCTATTTCTAATTTTTTTAAGGAAACTCCATAGTGACTGTATCAATTTACATTCCCACCAATAGTGGAAGAGGGCTCCTTTTGTCCACACCCTCCCCAGAATTGGTTGTTTGTAGATTTTCTGATGATGCCGATTCTAACAGGTGTGAGGTGATACCTCATTGTAGTTTTGATTTGCATTTCTCTAATAATTAGTGCTGTTGAGCAGCTTTTCATGTGCGTCTTGGCCATCTCTATGTCTCCTTTGAAGAAACGTCTCTTTAGATCTTCTGCCCATTTTTTTTGGGTTGTTTGTTTTTTTAATATTAAGCTGCATGAGCTGTTTATATATATTGGAGATTAAACCTCTGTCCATTGATTCGTCTGCAACGATTTTCGCCCATTCTGAGGGATGCCTTTTTCCATTCCCGTGTTTTTTAACAAAAAAGGAAAGAAAGGAAAAGAAGCAGAACACTAATGTGCGTAAAATATGCCTTTTGAAATGGTCGTTTTGAAATATGGACGTCCTTTGAATTTTTTGGTCGATATGTGACCCCAGGATTTGTTTTCAGGGCAGGTGTCATTTACAGGCCTGCAATGATTTTGAATATCAACTGACCATTAGCGCTGGGATTAAAGCTGCTGTTGTGTGAAACGGCCACAAGGTGGCAGCAGTTCACCCTTACCAAATCTGGTTACTAGGGCAAGAGAGCCTCAGTGGAAGTGGTGTTCTAGATAGGAGTTTAGAATGGAATGTGCCAGGAGAAAGCCCCTCACGTTCGTCTCCCTACTTCTTGTTCGTGTTTTTAATTTAATTTTTTATTTTTTATTACAGCAAGTTTGATTACAATGTTTGGCTTCTTGTAGGTGTGGAAGATGTGGTTCTTTTACACATATACAGATGACTGTTCTTCCTGGGATCCTTTTCCCATGTACGTTATGACAGAATGTTGAGTAGTCCTCTCTTGGTATTCTGTAGGTCTTTGGTGATTATATATGTCACCTGTGTTTGTATATGTCTGTTAACCCCGATATCGTAATGAAACCAATCCTCACACCTTTCCATTGGTGAACCATAAGTTTGTTTAATGAATCTGTGATTGCCCTTCTCCGTGGAAATATCTGCCCTGGTATCCATTTTTAGGTAACACCTACAAGTGATATAATATGATATGTGTCTTTCACTTTCTGACTTACTACAAGTCACGTGATTACTTCTAGACTCATCTACGGTGCCGCAAATGGCATTGTGTCCTTTTTTCCCTTGGCTTCTCTTCTGCCTTAGCGGGGTCCATTTTCAACAATGTGATTCCCTGAGGGTTGTGGATTAGCTGACCTGGGCAGCCTTACCTTGCCGGCCCGCCCTCCCCAGGTTTGCCTCGTTGAGGTCAATATAAACAGAGCTCCAGGCAGCAATAGTCCCTGAAGCTGTGCCTGACTCCATATTCTCTGCCCCGTCAGCAGTCTCGGGGCTGTGCTGGTGGGAGGGAGTGAGGGGCCACAGCTTTGTGGGTGGCCCGGTGTGAGTGGGGTTCTGCTGGCCTTTCTGCAGGAGTTGCCAGGCTGCCGCCTGTAAAGAAGAGGTTGTGTCACCCATACCTTCCGCTGGAATTTCTCTCCGGACAGAGGTGAGGAAGGAAAAAAGCAGTGGGGGCCGGGACAGGAGGGGTATCTCAGGCAGGACAATGGAAAGCTTCTGGAAGAGCGCCCGGGGCCAGGACCACCCTGGCTGGCCTGCAGGCACCAAGTTGGCCTGCGGGCTGTCGCTGGTGTGGCTCCACGGTCCTTCCTCTAGGCTTTCAAGCCCTTGTACATATTCAGGTGTTTTACCTGGAAAGGGTGGGAACAGTTCAGCAGCAGCTGGCCTGGGGCTCAGCTCACGTTTACTCAGAGATGCCTCGGCATGGTCCCCCAGCTTTGCAATGAGGACGCTCCTTGCGTGGGGGGTGGGTTGCTGGCTGTATGGGAGATGGTTCCCCACCTCTGACCAATTTCAGAATTGTTTACCACTGGAGCAAGTGCCCTGATAGGGTTTTCCTCTGTATAACTCGTGGGTTCAGGTGTTTTTTTTTTTATTTTATGGTTCAAGTTAGATTTTATTCCCCTTTTATGTATTTATAGATATAAGCATGGAAATAATTCATTCCTATAAATACATCTGTGTGACGGGAAGAACTTTTTTCTGTTTTATTTTTAAATTTTATTTTTTTTAAATTTTGAAATTTAATTTTATTTATTTTTTTTATACAGCACGTTATTATTAGTTATGTATTTTATGCATATACATGTATACAGGTCAATCCCAAACTCCCAAGTCATCCCACCACCACCACAACACGGTTTCCCACACTTGGTGTCCATACGTTTGTTCTCTACCTCTGTGTCTCTATTTCTTCCCTGCAAACCAGTTCATCTGTACCATTTTTAGGCTCCACATATATGCATTAATATACAATATTTGTTTTCCTCTTTCTGACTTACTTCATTCTTTATGACAGTCTCTCGATCCATCGATGTCTCTACAAATGACCCAGTTTCATTCCTTTTTATGGCCGAGTAATATTCCATTTTATATATGTACCACAACTTTATCCATTCATCTGTCTGTGGGCATTTAGGTTGCTTCCATTACCTGGCTATTGTAAATAGTGCTGCAACGAACATTGTGGTGAATGTGCCTTTTTGATTTACGGTTTTCTCTGGGTATATGCCCAGAAGTGGGATTGCTGGATCAGATGGTAATTCTATTTCTAGTTTTTTTTAAGGAAACTCCATAGTGACTTTATCAATTTACATTCCCACCAATAGTGGAAGAGGGCTCCTTTTGTCCACACCCTCCCCAGAATTGGTTGTTTGTAGATTTTCTGATGATGCCGATTCTAACAGGTGTGAGGTGATACCTCATTGTAGTTTTGATTTGCATTTCTCTAATAATTAGTGCTGTTGAGCAGCTTTTCATGTGCGTCTTGGCCATCTCTATGTCTCCTTTGAAGAAACGTCTCTTTAGATCTTCTGCCCATTTTTTTTGGGTTGTTTGTTTTTTTAATATTAAGCTGCATGAGCTGTTTATATATATTGGAGATTAAACCTCTGTCCATTGATTCGTCTGCAACGATTTTCGCCCATTCTGAGGGATGCCTTTTTCCATTCCCGTGTTTTTTAACAAAAAAGGAAAGAAAGGAAAAGAAGCAGAACACTAATGTGCGTAAAATATGCCTTTTGAAACGGTGGTTTTGAAATATGGACGTCCTTTGAATTTCTTGGTCGATATGTGACCCCAGGATTTGTTTTCAGGGCAGGTGTCATTTACAGGCCTGCAATGATTTTGAATATCAACTGACCATTAGCGCTGGGATTAAAGCTGCTGTTGTGTGAAACGGCCACAAGGTGGCAGCAGTTCACCCTTACCAAATCTGGTTACTAGGGCAAGAGAGCCTCAGTGGAAGTGGTGTTCTAGATAGGAGTTTAGAATGGAATGTGCCAGGAGAAAGCCCCTCACGTTCGTGTCCCTACTTCTTGTTCGTGTTTTTAATTTAATTTTTTATTTTTTATTACAGCAAGTTTGATTACAATGTTTGGCTTCTTGTAGGTGTGGAAGATGTGGTTCTTTTACACATATACAGATGACTGTTCTTCCTGGGATCCTTTTCCCATGTACGTTATGACAGAATGTTGAGTAGTCCTCTCTTGGTATTCTGTAGGTCTTTGGTGATTATATATGTCACCTGTGTTTGTATATGTCTGTTAACCCCGATATCGTAATGAAACCAATCCTCACACCTTTCCATTGGTGAACCATAAGTTTGTTTAATGAATCTGTGATTGCCCTTCTCCGTGGAAATATCTGCCCTGGTATCCATTTTTAGGTAACACCTACAAGTGATATAATATGATATGTGTCTTTCACTTTCTGACTTACTACAAGTCACGTGATTACTTCTAGACTCATCTACGGTGCCGCAAATGGCATTGTGTCCTTTTTTCCCTTGGCTTCTCTTCTGCCTTAGCGGGGTCCATTTTCAACAATGTGATTCCCTGAGGGTTGTGGATTAGCTGACCTGGGCAGCCTTACCTGGCCGGCCCGCCCTCCCCAGGTTTGCCTCGTTGAGGTCAATATAAACAGAGCTCCAGGCAGCAATAGCCCCTGAAGCTGTGCCTGACTCCATATTCTCTGCCCCGTCAGCAGTCTCGGGGCTGTGCTGGTGGGAGGGAGTGAGGGGCCACAGCTTTGTGGGTGGCCCGGTGTGAGTGGGGTTCTGCTGGCCTTTCTGCAGGAGTTGCCAGGCTGCCGCCTGTAAAGAAGAGGTTGTGTCACCCATACCTTCCGCTGGAATTTCTCTCCGGACAGAGGTGAGGAAGGAAAAAAGCAGTGGGGGCCGGGACAGGAGGGGTATCTCAGGCAGGACAATGGAAAGCTTCTGGAAGAGCGCCCGGGGTCAGGACCACCCTGGCTGGCCTGCAGGCACCAAGTTGGCCTGCGTGCTGTCGCTGGTGTGGCTCCACGGTGCTTCCTCTAGGCTTTCAAGCCCTTGTACATATTCAGGTGTTTTACCTGGAAAGGGTGGGAACAGTTCAGCAGCAGCTGGCCTGGGGCTCAGCTCACGTTTACTCACAGATGCCTCGGCATGGTCCCCCAGCTTTGCAATGAGGACGCTCCTTGCGTGGGGGGTGGGTTGATGGCTGTATGGGAGATGGTTCCCCACCTCTGACCAATTTCAGAATTGTTTACCACTGGAGCAAGTGCCCTGATAGGGTTTTCCTCTGTATAACTCGTGGGTTCAGGTTTTTTTTTCTTTTATGGTTCAAGTTAGATTTTATTCCTCTTTTATGTATTTATAGATAGAAGCATGGAAATAATTCATTCCTATAAATACATCTGTGTGATGGGAAGAACTTTTTTCTGTTTTATTTTTAAATTTTATTTTTTAAAATTTTGAAATTTAATTTTATTTATTTTTTTATACAGCACGTTATTATTAGTTATGTATTTTATGCATATACATGTACACAGGTCAATCCCAAACTCCCAACTCATCCCACCACCACCACCCCATGGCTTCCCACACTTGGTGTCCATACGTTTGTTCTCTACCTCTGTGTCTCTATTTCTTCCCTGCAAACCACTTCATCTGTACCATTTGTAGGCTCCACATATATGCATTAATATACAATATTTGTTTTCCTCTTTCTGACTTACTTCATTCTGTATGACAGTCTCTCGATCCATCGATGTCTCTACAAATGACCCAGTTTCATTCCTTTTTATGGCCGAGTAATATTCCATTTCATATATGTACCACAACTTTATCCATTCATCTGTCTGTGGGCATTTAGGTTGCTTCCATTACCTGGCTATTGTAAATAGTGCTGCAACGAACATTGTGGTGAATGTGCCTTTTTGATTTACGGTTTTCTCTGGGTATATGCCCAGAAGTGGGATTGCTGGATCAGATGGTAATTCTATTTCTAATTTTTTTAAGGAAACTCCATAGTGACTGTATCAATTTACATTCCCACCAATAGTGGAAGAGGGCTCCTTTTGTCCACACCCTCCCCAGAATTGGTTGTTTGTAGATTTTCTGATGATGCCGATTCTAACAGGTGTGAGGTGATACCTCATTGTAGTTTTGATTTGCATTTCTCTAATAATTAGTGCTGTTGAGCAGCTTTTCATGTGCGTCTTGGCCATCTCTATGTCTCCTTTGAAGAAACGTCTCTTTAGATCTTCTGCCCATTTTTTTTGGGTTGTTTGTTTTTTTAATATTAAGCTGCATGAGCTGTTTATATATATTGGAGATTAAACCTCTGTCCATTGATTCGTCTGCAACGATTTTCGCCCATTCTGAGGGATGCCTTTTTCCATTCCCGTGTTTTTTAACAAAAAAGGAAAGAAAGGAAAAGAAGCAGAACACTAATGTGCGTAAAATATGCCTTTTGAAATGGTCGTTTTGAAATATGGACGTCCTTTGAATTTTTTGGTCGATATGTGACCCCAGGATTTGTTTTCAGGGCAGGTGTCATTTACAGGCCTGCAATGATTTTGAATATCAACTGACCATTAGCGCTGGGATTAAAGCTGCTGTTGTGTGAAACGGCCACAAGGTGGCAGCAGTTCACCCTTACCAAATCTGGTTACTAGGGCAAGAGAGCCTCAGTGGAAGTGGTGTTCTAGATAGGAGTTTAGAATGGAATGTGCCAGGAGAAAGCCCCTCACGTTCGTCTCCCTACTTCTTGTTCGTGTTTTTAATTTAATTTTTTATTTTTTATTACAGCAAGTTTGATTACAATGTTTGGCTTCTTGTAGGTGTGGAAGATGTGGTTCTTTTACACATATACAGATGACTGTTCTTCCTGGGATCCTTTTCCCATGTACGTTATGACAGAATGTTGAGTAGTCCTCTCTTGGTATTCTGTAGGTCTTTGGTGATTATATATGTCACCTGTGTTTGTATATGTCTGTTAACCCCGATATCGTAATGAAACCAATCCTCACACCTTTCCATTGGTGAACCATAAGTTTGTTTAATGAATCTGTGATTGCCCTTCTCCGTGGAAATATCTGCCCTGGTATCCATTTTTAGGTAACACCTACAAGTGATATAATATGATATGTGTCTTTCACTTTCTGACTTACTACAAGTCACGTGATTACTTCTAGACTCATCTACGGTGCCGCAAATGGCATTGTGTCCTTTTTTCCCTTGGCTTCTCTTCTGCCTTAGCGGGGTCCATTTTCAACAATGTGATTCCCTGAGGGTTGTGGATTAGCTGACCTGGGCAGCCTTACCTTGCCGGCCCGCCCTCCCCAGGTTTGCCTCGTTGAGGTCAATATAAACAGAGCTCCAGGCAGCAATAGTCCCTGAAGCTGTGCCTGACTCCATATTCTCTGCCCCGTCAGCAGTCTCGGGGCTGTGCTGGTGGGAGGGAGTGAGGGGCCACAGCTTTGTGGGTGGCCCGGTGTGAGTGGGGTTCTGCTGGCCTTTCTGCAGGAGTTGCCAGGCTGCCGCCTGTAAAGAAGAGGTTGTGTCACCCATACCTTCCGCTGGAATTTCTCTCCGGACAGAGGTGAGGAAGGAAAAAAGCAGTGGGGGCCGGGACAGGAGGGGTATCTCAGGCAGGACAATGGAAAGCTTCTGGAAGAGCGCCCGGGGCCAGGACCACCCTGGCTGGCCTGCAGGCACCAAGTTGGCCTGCGGGCTGTCGCTGGTGTGGCTCCACGGTCCTTCCTCTAGGCTTTCAAGCCCTTGTACATATTCAGGTGTTTTACCTGGAAAGGGTGGGAACAGTTCAGCAGCAGCTGGCCTGGGGCTCAGCTCACGTTTACTCAGAGATGCCTCGGCATGGTCCCCCAGCTTTGCAATGAGGACGCTCCTTGCGTGGGGGGTGGGTTGCTGGCTGTATGGGAGATGGTTCCCCACCTCTGACCAATTTCAGAATTGTTTACCACTGGAGCAAGTGCCCTGATAGGGTTTTCCTCTGTATAACTCGTGGGTTCAGGTGTTTTTTTTTTTATTTTATGGTTCAAGTTAGATTTTATTCCCCTTTTATGTATTTATAGATATAAGCATGGAAATAATTCATTCCTATAAATACATCTGTGTGACGGGAAGAACTTTTTTCTGTTTTATTTTTAAATTTTATTTTTTTTAAATTTTGAAATTTAATTTTATTTATTTTTTTTATACAGCACGTTATTATTAGTTATGTATTTTATGCATATACATGTATACAGGTCAATCCCAAACTCCCAAGTCATCCCACCACCACCACAACACGGTTTCCCACACTTGGTGTCCATACGTTTGTTCTCTACCTCTGTGTCTCTATTTCTTCCCTGCAAACCAGTTCATCTGTACCATTTTTAGGCTCCACATATATGCATTAATATACAATATTTGTTTTCCTCTTTCTGACTTACTTCATTCTTTATGACAGTCTCTCGATCCATCGATGTCTCTACAAATGACCCAGTTTCATTCCTTTTTATGGCCGAGTAATATTCCATTTTATATATGTACCACAACTTTATCCATTCATCTGTCTGTGGGCATTTAGGTTGCTTCCATTACCTGGCTATTGTAAATAGTGCTGCAACGAACATTGTGGTGAATGTGCCTTTTTGATTTACGGTTTTCTCTGGGTATATGCCCAGAAGTGGGATTGCTGGATCAGATGGTAATTCTATTTCTAGTTTTTTTTAAGGAAACTCCATAGTGACTTTATCAATTTACATTCCCACCAATAGTGGAAGAGGGCTCCTTTTGTCCACACCCTCCCCAGAATTGGTTGTTTGTAGATTTTCTGATGATGCCGATTCTAACAGGTGTGAGGTGATACCTCATTGTAGTTTTGATTTGCATTTCTCTAATAATTAGTGCTGTTGAGCAGCTTTTCATGTGCGTCTTGGCCATCTCTATGTCTCCTTTGAAGAAACGTCTCTTTAGATCTTCTGCCCATTTTTTTTGGGTTGTTTGTTTTTTTAATATTAAGCTGCATGAGCTGTTTATATATATTGGAGATTAAACCTCTGTCCATTGATTCGTCTGCAACGATTTTCGCCCATTCTGAGGGATGCCTTTTTCCATTCCCGTGTTTTTTAACAAAAAAGGAAAGAAAGGAAAAGAAGCAGAACACTAATGTGCGTAAAATATGCCTTTTGAAACGGTGGTTTTGAAATATGGACGTCCTTTGAATTTCTTGGTCGATATGTGACCCCAGGATTTGTTTTCAGGGCAGGTGTCATTTACAGGCCTGCAATGATTTTGAATATCAACTGACCATTAGCGCTGGGATTAAAGCTGCTGTTGTGTGAAACGGCCACAAGGTGGCAGCAGTTCACCCTTACCAAATCTGGTTACTAGGGCAAGAGAGCCTCAGTGGAAGTGGTGTTCTAGATAGGAGTTTAGAATGGAATGTGCCAGGAGAAAGCCCCTCACGTTCGTGTCCCTACTTCTTGTTCGTGTTTTTAATTTAATTTTTTATTTTTTATTACAGCAAGTTTGATTACAATGTTTGGCTTCTTGTAGGTGTGGAAGATGTGGTTCTTTTACACATATACAGATGACTGTTCTTCCTGGGATCCTTTTCCCATGTACGTTATGACAGAATGTTGAGTAGTCCTCTCTTGGTATTCTGTAGGTCTTTGGTGATTATATATGTCACCTGTGTTTGTATATGTCTGTTAACCCCGATATCGTAATGAAACCAATCCTCACACCTTTCCATTGGTGAACCATAAGTTTGTTTAATGAATCTGTGATTGCCCTTCTCCGTGGAAATATCTGCCCTGGTATCCATTTTTAGGTAACACCTACAAGTGATATAATATGATATGTGTCTTTCACTTTCTGACTTACTACAAGTCACGTGATTACTTCTAGACTCATCTACGGTGCCGCAAATGGCATTGTGTCCTTTTTTCCCTTGGCTTCTCTTCTGCCTTAGCGGGGTCCATTTTCAACAATGTGATTCCCTGAGGGTTGTGGATTAGCTGACCTGGGCAGCCTTACCTGGCCGGCCCGCCCTCCCCAGGTTTGCCTCGTTGAGGTCAATATAAACAGAGCTCCAGGCAGCAATAGCCCCTGAAGCTGTGCCTGACTCCATATTCTCTGCCCCGTCAGCAGTCTCGGGGCTGTGCTGGTGGGAGGGAGTGAGGGGCCACAGCTTTGTGGGTGGCCCGGTGTGAGTGGGGTTCTGCTGGCCTTTCTGCAGGAGTTGCCAGGCTGCCGCCTGTAAAGAAGAGGTTGTGTCACCCATACCTTCCGCTGGAATTTCTCTGCGGACAGAGGTGAGGAAGGAAAAAAGCAGTGGGGGCCGGGACAGGAGGGGTATCTCAGGCAGGACAATGGAAAGCTTCTGGAAGAGCGCCCGGGGCCAGGACCACCCTGGATGGCCTGCAGGCACCAAGTTGGCCTGCGTGCTGTCGCTGGTGTGGCTCCAAGGTCCTTCCTCTAGGCTTTCAAGCCCTTGTACATATTCAGGTGTTTTACCTGGAAAGGGTGGGAACAGTTCAGCAGCAGCTGGCCTGGGGCTCATCTCACGTTTACTCAGAGATGCCTCGGCATGGTCCCCCAGCTTTGCAATGAGGACGCTCCTTGCGTGGGGGGTGGGTTGCTGGCTGTATGGGAGATGGTTCCCCACCTCTGACCAATTTCAGAATTGTTTACCACTGGAGCAAGTGCCCTGATAGGGTTTTCCTCTGTATAACTCGTGGGTTCAGGTGTTTTTTTTTTATTTTATGGTTCAAGTTAGATTTTATTCCCCTTTTATGTATTTATAGATATAAGCATGGAAATAATTCATTCCTATAAATACATCTGTGTGACGGGAAGAACTTTTTTCTGTTTTATTTTTAAATTTTATTTTTTAAAATTTTGAAATTTAATTTTATTTATTTATTTTTATACAGCACGTTATTATTAGTTATGTATTTTATGCATATACATGTATACAGGTCAATCCCAAACTCCCAAGTCATCCCACCACCACCACAACACGGTTTCCCACACTTGGTGTCCATACGTTTGTTCTCTACCTCTGTGTCTCTATTTCTTCCCTGCAAACCAGTTCATCTGTACCATTTTTAGGCTCCACATATATGCATTAATATACAATATTTGTTTTCCTCTTTCTGACTTACTTCATTCTGTATGACAGTCTCTCGATCCATCGATGTCTCTACAAATGACCCAGTTTCATTCCTTTTTATGGCCGAGTAATATTCCATTTTATATATGTACCACAACTTTATCCATTCATCTGTCTGTGGGCATTTAGGTTGCTTCCATTACCTGGCTATTGTAAATAGTGCTGCAACGAACATTGTGGTGAATGTGCCTTTTTGATTTACGGTTTTCTCTGGGTATATGCCCAGAAGTGGGATTGCTGGATCAGATGGTAATTCTATTTCTAGTTTTTTTAAGGAAACTCCATAGTGACTGTATCAATTTACATTCCCACCAATAGTGGAAGAGGGCTCCTTTTGTCCACACCCTCCCCAGAATTGGTTGTTTGTAGATATTCTGATGATGCCGATTCTAACAGGTGTGAGGTGATACCTCATTGTAGTTTTGATTTGCATTTCTCTAATAATTAGTGCTGTTGAGCAGCTTTTCATGTGCGTCTTGGCCATCTCTATGTCTCCTTTGAAGAAACGTCTCTTTAGATCTTCTGCCCATTTTTTTTGGGTTGTTTGTTTTTTTAATATTAAGCTGCATGAGCTGTTTATATATATTGGAGATTAAACCTCTGTCCATTGATTCGTCTGCAACGATTTTCGCCCATTCTGAGGGATGCCTTTTTCCATTCCCGTGTTTTTTAACAAAAAAGGAAAGAAAGGAAAAGAAGCAGAACACTACTGTGCGTAAAATATGCCTTTTGAAACGGTCGTTTTGAAATATGGACGTCCTTTGAATTTTTTGGTCGATATGTGACCCCAGGATTTGTTTTCAGGGCAGGTGTCATTTACAGGCCTGCAATGATTTTGAATATCAACTGACCATTAGCGCTGGGATTAAAGCTGCTGTTGTGTGAAACGGCCACAAGGTGGCAGCAGTTCACCCTTACCAAATCTGGTTACTAGGGCAAGAGAGCCTCAGTGGAAGTGGTGTTCTAGATAGGAGTTTAGAATGGAATGTGCCAGGAGAAAGCCCCTCACGTTCGTGTCCCTACTTCTTGTTCGTGTTTTTAATTTAATTTTTTATTTTTTATTACAGCAAGTTTGATTACAATGTTTGGCTTCTTGTAGGTGTGGAAGATGTGGTTCTTTTACACATATACAGATGACTGTTCTTCCTGGGATCCTTTTCCCATGTACGTTATGACAGAATGTTGAGTAGTCCTCTCTTGGTATTCTGTAGGTCTTTGGTGATTATATATGTCACCTGTGTTTGTATATGTCTGTTAACCCCGATATCGTAATGAAACCAATCCTCACACCTTTCCATTGGTGAACCATAAGTTTGTTTAATGAATCTGTGATTGCCCTTCTCCGTGGAAATATCTGCCCTGGTATCCATTTTTAGGTAACACCTACAAGTGATATGATATGTGTCTTTCACTTTCTGACTTACTACAAGTCACGTGATTACTTCTAGACTCATCTACGGTGCCGCAAATGGCATTGTGTCCTTTTTTCCCTTGGCTTCTCTTCTGCCTTAGCGGGGTCCATTTTCAACAATGTGATTCCCTGAGGGTTGTGGATTAGCTGACCTGGGCAGCCTTACCTTGCCGGCCCGCCCTCCCCAGGTGTGCCTTGTTGAGGTCAATATAAACAGAGCTCCAGGCAGCAATAGCCCCTGAAGCTGTGCCTGACTCCATATTCTCTGCCCCGTCAGCAGTCTCGGGGCTGTGCTGGTGGGAGGGAGTGAGGGGCCACAGCTTTGTGGGTGGCCCGGTGTGAGTGGGGTTCTGCTGGCCTTTCTGCAGGAGTTGCCAGGCTGCCGCCTGTAAAGAAGAGGTTGTGTCACCCATACCTTCCGCTGGAATTTCTCTCCGGACAGAGGTGAGGAAGGAAAAAAGCAGTGGGGGCCGGGACAGGAGGGGTATCTCAGGCAGGACAATGGAAAGCTTCTGGAAGAGCGCCCGGGGCCAGGACCACCCTGGCTGGCCTGCAGGCACCAAGTTGGCCTGCGTGCTGTCGCTGGTGTGGCTCCACGGTCCTTCCTCTAGGCTTTCAAGCCCTTGTACATATTCAGGTGTTTTACCTGGAAAGGGTGGGAACAGTTCAGCAGCAGCTGGCCTGGGGCTCAGCTCACGTTTACTCAGAGATGCCTCGGCATGGTCCCCCAGCTTTGCAATGAGGACGCTCCTTGCGTGGGGGGTGGGTTGCTGGCTGTATGGGAGATGGTTCCCCACCTCTGACCAATTTCAGAATTGTTTACCACTGGAGCAAGTGCCCTGATAGGGTTTTCCTCTGTATAACTCGTGGGTTCAGGTGTTTTTTTTTTTTTTATTTTATGGTTCAAGTTAGATTTTATTCCCCTTTTATGTATTTATAGATATAAGCATGGAAATAATTCATTCCTATAAATACATCTGTGTGACGGGAAGAACTTTTTTCTGTTTTATTTTTAAATTTTATTTTTTAAAATTTTGAAATTTAATTTTATTTATTTATTTTTATACAGCACGTTATTATTAGTTATGTATTTTATGCATATACATGTATACAGGTCAATCCCAAACTCCCAAGTCATCCCACCACCACCACAACACGGTTTCCCACACTTGGTGTCCATACGTTTGTTCTCTACCTCTGTGTCTCTATTTCTTCCCTGCAAACCAGTTCATCTGTACCATTTTTAGGCTCCACATATATGCATTAATATACAATATTTGTTTTCCTCTTTCTGACTTACTTCATTCTGTATGACAGTCTCTCGATCCATCGATGGCTCTACAAATGACCCAGTTTCATTCCTTTTTATGGCCGAGTAATATTCCATTTTATATATGTACCACAACTTTATCCATTCATCTGTCTGTGGGCATTTAGGTTGCTTCCATTACCTGGCTATTGTAAATAGTGCTGCAACGAACATTGTGGTGAATGTGCCTTTTTGATTTACGGTTTTCTCTGGGTATATGCCCAGAAGTGGGATTGCTGGATCAGATGGTAATTCTATTTCTAGTTTTTTTAAGGAAACTCCATAGTGACTGTATCAATTTACATTCCCACCAATAGTGGAAGAGGGCTCCTTTTGTCCACACCCTCCCCAGAATTGGTTGTTTGTAGATTTTCTGATGATGCCGATTCTAACAGGTGTGAGGTGATACCTCATTGTAGTTTTGATTTGCATTTCTCTAATAATTAGTGCTGTTGAGCAGCTTTTCATGTGCGTCTTGGCCATCTCTATGTCTCCTTTGAAGAAACGTCTCTTTAGATCTTCTGCCCATTTTTTTGGGTTGTTTGTTTTTTTAATATTAAGCTGCATGAGCTGTTTATATATATTGGAGATTAAACCTCTGTCCATTGATTCGTCTGCAACGATTTTCGCCCATTCTGAGGGATGCCTTTTTCCATTCCCGTGTTTTTTAACAAAAAAGGAAAGAAAGGAAAAGAAGCAGAACACTAATGTGCGTAAAATATGCCTTTTGAAACGGTCGTTTTGAAATATGGACGTCCTTTGAATTTTTTGGTCGATATGTGACCCCAGGATTTGCTTTCAGGGCAGGTGTCATTTACAGGCCTGCAATGATTTTGAATATCAACTGACCATTAGCGCTGGGATTAAAGCTGCTGTTGTGTGAAACGGCCACAAGGTGGCAGCAGTTCACCCTTACCAAATCTGGTTACTAGGGCAAGAGAGCCTCAGTGGAAGTGGTGTTCTAGATAGGAGTTTAGAATGGAATGTGCCAGGAGAAAGCCCCTCACGTTCGTCTCCCTACTTCTTGTTCGTGTTTTTAATTTAATTTTTTATTTTTTATTACAGCAAGTTTGATTACAATGTTTGGCTTCTTGTAGGTGTGGAAGATGTGGTTCTTTTACACATATACAGATGACTGTTCTTCCTGGGATCCTTTTCCCATGTACGTTATGACAGAATGTTGAGTAGTCCTCTCTTGGTATTCTGTAGGTCTTTGGTGATTATATATGTCACCTGTGTTTGTATATGTCTGTTAACCCCGATATCGTAATGAAACCAATCCTCACACCTTTCCATTGGTGAACCATAAGTTTGTTTAATGAATCTGTGATTGCCCTTCTCCGTGGAAATATCTGCCCTGGTATCCATTTTTAGGTAACACCTACAAGTGATATAATATGATATGTGTCTTTCACTTTCTGACTTACTACAAGTCACGTGATTACTTCTAGACTCATCTACGGTGCCGCAAATGGCATTGTGTCCTTTTTTCCCTTGGCTTCTCTTCTGCCTTAGCGGGGTCCATTTTCAACAATGTGATTCCCTGAGGGTTGTGGATTAGCTGACCTGGGCAGCCTTACCTGGCCGGCCCGCCCTCCCCAGGTTTGCCTCGTTGAGGTCAATATAAACAGAGCTCCAGGCAGCAATAGCCCCTGAAGCTGTGCCTGACTCCATATTCTCTGCCCCGTCAGCAGTCTTGGGGCTGTGCTGGTGGGAGGGAGTGAGGGGCCACAGCTTTGTGGGTGGCCCGGTGTGAGTGGGGTTCTGCTGGCCTTTCTGCAGGAGTTGCCAGGCTGCCGCCTGTAAAGAAGAGGTTGTGTCACCCATACCTTCCGCTGGAATTTCTCTCCGGACAGAGGTGAGGAAGGAAAAAAGCAGTGGGGGCCGGGACAGGAGGGGTATCTCAGGCAGGACAATGGAAAGCTTCTGGAAGAGCGCCCGGGGCCAGGACCACCCTGGCTGGCCTGCAGGCACCAAGTTGGCCTGCGTGCTGTCGCTGGTGTGGCTCCACGGTCCTTCCTCTAGGCTTTCAAGCCCTTGTACATATTCAGGTGTTTTACCTGGAAAGGGTGGGAACAGTTCAGCAGCAGCTGGCCTGGGGCTCAGCTCACGTTTACTCACAGATGCCTCGGCATGGTCCCCCAGCTTTGCAATGAGGACGCTCCTTGCGTGGGGGGTGGGTTGATGGCTGTATGGGAGATGGTTCCCCACCTCTGACCAATTTCAGAATTGTTTACCACTGGAGCAAGTGCCCTGATAGGGTTTTCCTCTGTATAACTCGTGGGTTCAGGTTTTTTTTTTCTTTTATGGTTCAAGTTAGCTTTTATTCCTCTTTTATGTATTTATAGATAGAAGCATGGAAATAATTCATTCCTATAAATACATCTGTGTGATGGGAAGAACTTTTTTCTGTTTTATTTTTAAATTTTATTTTTTAAAATTTTGAAATTTAATTTTATTTATTTTTTTTATACAGCACGTTATTATTAGTTATGTATTTTATGCATATACATGTACACAGGTCAATCCCAAACTCCCAACTCATCCCACCACCACCACCCCATGGCTTCCCACACTTGGTGTCCATACGTTTGTTCTCTACCTCTGTGTCTCTATTTCTTCCCTGCAAACCACTTCATCTGTACCATTTGTAGGCTCCACATATATGCATTAATATACAATATTTGTTTTCCTCTTTCTGACTTACTTCATTCTGTATGACAGTCTCTCGATCCATCGATGTCTCTACAAATGACCCAGTTTCATTCCTTTTTATGGCCGAGTAATATTCCATTTCATATATGTACCACATCTTTATCCATTCATCTGTCTGTGGGCATTTAGGTTGCTTCCATTACCTGGCTATTGTAAATAGTGCTGCAACGAACATTGTGGTGAATGTGCCTTTTTGATTTACGGTTTTCTCTGGGTATATGCCCAGAAGTGGGATTGCTGGATCAGATGGTAATTCTATTTCTAGTTTTTTTAAGGAAACTCCATAGTGACTGTATCAATTTACATTCCCACCAATAGTGGAAGAGGGCTCCTTTTGTCCACACCCTCCCCAGAATTGGTTGTTTGTAGATTTTCTGATGATGCCGATTCTTAACAGGTGTGAGGTGATACCTCATTGTAGTTTTGATTTGCATTTCTCTAATAATTAGTGCTGTTGAGCAGCTTTTCATGTGCGTCTTGGCCATCTCTATGTCTCCTTTGAAAAAACGTCTCTTTAGATCTTCTGCCCATTTTTTTTGGGTTGTTTGTTTTTTTAATATTAAGCTGCATGAGCTGTTTATATATATTGGAGATTAAACCTCTGTCCATTGATTCGTCTGCAACAATTTTCGCCCATTCTGAGGGATGCCTTTTTCCATTCCCGTGTTTTTTAACATAAAAGGAAAGAAAGGAAAAGAAGCAGAACACTAATGTGCGTAAAATATGCCTTTTGAAATGGTCGTTTTGAAATATGGACGTCCTTTGAATTTTTTGGTCGATATGTGACCCCAGGATTTGTTTTCAGGGCAGGTGTCATTTACAGGCCTGCAATGATTTTGAATATCAACTGACCATTAGCGCTGGGATTAAAGCTGCTATTGTGTGAAACGGCCACAAGGTGGCAGCAGTTCACCCTTACCAAATCTGGTTACTAGGGCAAGAGAGCCTCAGTGGAAGTGGTGTTCTAGATAGGAGTTTAGAATGGAATGTGCCAGGAGAAAGCCCCTCACGTTCGTCTCCTTACTTCTTGTTCGTGTTTTTAATTTAATTTTTTATTTTTTATTACAGCAAGTTTGATTACAATGTTTGGCTTCTTGTAGGTGTGGAAGATGTGGTTCTTTTACACATATACAGATGACTGTTCTTCCTGGGATCCTTTTCCCATGTACGTTATGACAGAATGTTGAGTAGTCCTCTCTTGGTATTCTGTAGGTCTTTGGTGATTATATATGTCACCTGTGTTTGTATATGTCTGTTAACCCCGATATCGTAATGAAACCAATCCTCACACCTTTCCATTGGTGAACCATAAGTTTGTTTAATGAATCTGTGATTGCCCTTCTCCGTGGAAATATCTGCCCTGGTATCCATTTTTAGGTAACACCTACAAGTGATATGATATGTGTCTTTCACTTTCTGACTTACTACAAGTCACGTGATTACTTCTAGACTCATCTACGGTGCCGCAAATGGCATTGTGTCCTTTTTTCCCTTGGCTTCTCTTCTGCCTTAGCGGGGTCCATTTTCAACAATGTGATTCCCTGAGGGTTGTGGATTAGCTGACCTGGGCAGCCTTACCTTGCCGGCCCGCCCTCCCCAGGTTTGCCTCGTTGAGGTCAATATAAACAGAGCTCCAGGCAGCAATAGCCCCTGAAGCTGTGCCTGACTCCATATTCTCTGCCCCGTCAGCAGTCTCGGGGCTGTGCTGGTGGGAGGGAGTGAGGGGCCACAGCTTTGTGGGTGGCCCGGTGTGAGTGGGGTTCTGCTGGCCTTTCTGCAGGAGTTGCCAGGCTGCCGCCTGTAAAGAAGAGGTTGTGTCACCCATACCTTCCGCTGGAATTTCTCTCCGGACAGAGGTGAGGAAGGAAAAAAGCAGTGGGGGCCGGGACAGGAGGGGTATCTCAGGCAGGACAATGGAATGCTTCTGGAAGAGCGCCCGGGGCCAGGACCACCCTGGCTGGCCTGCAGGCACCAAGTTGGCCTGCGTGCTGTCGCTGGTGTTGCTCCACGGTCCTTCCTCTAGGCTTTCAAGCCCTTGTACATATTCAGGTGTTTTACCTGGAAAGGGTGGGAACAGTTCAGCAGCAGCTGGCCTGGGGCTCAGCTCACGTTTACTCAGAGATGCCTCGGCATGGTCCCCCAGCTTTGCAATGAGGACGCTCCTTGCGTGGGGGGTGGGTTGCTGGCTGTATGGGAGATGGTTCCCCACCTCTGACCAATTTCAGAATTGTTTACCACTGGAGCAAGTGCCCTGATAGGGTTTTCCTCTGTATAACTCGTGGGTTCAGGTGTTTTTTTTTTATTTTATGGTTCAAGTTAGATTTTATTCCCCTTTTATGTATTTATAGATATAAGCATGGAAATAATTCATTCCTATAAATACATCTGTGTGACGGGAAGAACTTTTTTCTGTTTTATTTTTAAATTTTATTTTTTAAAATTTTGAAATTTAATTTTATTTATTTATTTTTATACAGCACGTTATTATTAGTTATGTATTTTATGCATATACATGTATACAGGTCAATCCCAAACTCCCAAGTCATCCCACCACCACCACAACACGGTTTCCCACACTTGGTGTCCATACGTTTGTTCTCTACCTCTGTGTCTCTATTTCTTCCCTGCAAACCAGTTCATCTGTACCATTTTTAGGCTCCACATATATGCATTAATATACAATATTTGTTTTCCTCTTTCTGACTTACTTCATTCTGTATGACAGTCTCTCGATCCATCGATGTCTCTACAAATGACCCAGTTTCATTCCTTTTTATGGCCGAGTAATATTCCATTTTATATATGTACCACAACTTTATCCATTCATCTGTCTGTGGGCATTTAGGTTGCTTCCATTACCTGGCTATTGTAAATAGTGCTGCAACGAACATTGTGGTGAATGTGCCTTTTTGATTTACGGTTTTCTCTGGGTATATGCCCAGAAGTGGGATTGCTGGATCAGATGGTAATTCTATTTCTAGTTTTTTTAAGGAAACTCCATAGTGACTGTATCAATTTACATTCCCACCAATAGTGGAAGAGGGCTCCTTTTGTCCACACCCTCCCCAGAATTGGTTGTTTGTAGATTTTCTGATGATGCCGATTCTAACAGGTGTGAGGTGATACCTCATTGTAGTTTTGATTTGCATTTCTCTAATAATTAGTGCTGTTGAGCAGCTTTTCATGTGCGTCTTGGCCATCTCTATGTCTCCTTTGAAGAAACGTCTCTTTAGATCTTCTGCCCATTTTTTTGGGTTGTTTGTTTTTTTAATATTAAGCTGCATGAGCTGTTTATATATATTGGAGATTAAACCTCTGTCCATTGATTCGTCTGCAACGATTTTCGCCCATTCTGAGGGATGCCTTTTTCCATTCCCGTGTTTTTTAACAAAAAAGGAAAGAAAGGAAAAGAAGCAGAACACTAATGTGCGTAAAATATGCCTTTTGAAATGGTCGTTTTGAAATATGGACGTCCTTTGAATTTTTTGGTCGATATGTGACCCCAGGATTTGTTTTCAGGGCAGGTGTCATTTACAGGCCTGCAATGATTTTGAATATCAACTGACCATTAGCGCTGGGATTAAAGCTGCTGTTGTGTGAAACGGCCACAAGGTGGCAGCAGTTCACCCTTACCAAATCTGGTTACTAGGGCAAGAGAGCCTCAGTGGAAGTGGTGTTCTAGATAGGAGTTTAGAATGGAATGTGCCAGGAGAAAGCCCCTCACGTTCGTCTCCCTACTTCTTGTTCGTGTTTTTAATTTAATTTTTTTATTTTTTATTACAGCAAGTTTGATTACAATGTTTGGCTTCTTGTAGGTGTGGAAGATGTGGTTCTTTTACACATATACAGATGACTGTTCTTCCTGGGATCCTTTTCCCATGTACGTTATGACAGAATGTTGAGTAGTCCTCTCTTGGTATTCTGTAGGTCTTTGGTGATTATATATGTCACCTGTGTTTGTATATGTCTGTTAACCCCGATATCGTAATGAAACCAATCCTCACACCTTTCCATTGGTGAACCATAAGTTTGTTTAATGAATCTGTGATTGCCCTTCTCCGTGGAAATATCTGCCCTGGTATCCATTTTTAGGTAACACCTACAAGTGATATAATATGATATGTGTCTTTCACTTTCTGACTTACTACAAGTCACGTGATTACTTGTAGACTCATCTACGGTGCCGCAAATGGCATTGTGTCCTTTTTTCCCTTGGCTTCTCTTCTGCCTTAGCGGGGTCCATTTTCAACAATGTGATTCCCTGAGGGTTGTGGATTAGCTGACCTGGGCAGCCTTACCTGGCCGGCCCGCCCTCCCCAGGTTTGCCTCGTTGAGGTCAATATAAACAGAGCTCCAGGCAGCAATAGCCCCTGAAGCTGTGCCTGACTCCATATTCTCTGCCCCGTCAGCAGTCTCGGGGCTGTGCTGGTGGGAGGGAGTGAGGGCCCACAGCTTTGTGGGTGGCCCGATGTGAGTGGGGTTCTGCTGGCCTTTCTGCAGGAGTTGCCAGGCTGTCGCCTGTAAAAAGAGGTTGTGTCACACATACCTTCCGCTGGAATTTCTCTCCGGACAGAGGTGAGGAAGGAAAAAGGCAGTGGGGGCCGGGACAGGAGGGGTATCTCAGGCAGGGCAATGGAAATCTTCTGGAAGAGCGCCCGGTGCCAGGAACACCCTGGCTGGCCTGCAGGCACCAAGTTGGCCTGCGTGCTTTCGCTGGTGTGGCTCCACGGACCTTCCTCTAGGCTTTCAAGCCCTTGTACATATTCAGGTGTTTTACCTGGAAATGGTGGGAACAGTTCAGCAGCAGCTGGCCTGGGGCTCAGCTCACGTTTGCTCACAGATGCCTCGGCATGGTCCCCCAGCTTTGCAATGAGGACGCTCCTTGCGTGGGGGGTGGGTTTCTGGCTGTATGGGAGATGATTCCCCACCTCTGACCAATTTCAGAATTGTTTACCACTGGAGCAAGTGCCCTGATAGGGTTTTCCTCTGTATAACTCGTGGGTTCAGGTTTTTTTTCTTTTATGGTTCAAGTTAGATTTTACTCCTCTTTTATGTATTTATAGATAGAAGCATGGAAATAATTCATTCCTATAAATACATCTGTGTGATGGGAAGAATTTTTTCTGTTTTATTTTTAAATTTTATTTTTTAAAATTTTGAAATTTAATTTTATTTATTTTTTTTATACAGCACGTTATTATTAGTTATGTATTTTATGCATATACATGTACACAGGTCAATCCCAAACTCCCAACTCATCCCACCACCACCACACCATGGCTTCCCACACTTGGTGTCCATACGTTTGTTCTCTACCTCTGTGTCTCTATTTCTTCCCTGCAAACCACTTCATCTGTACCATTTGTAGGCTCCACATATATGCATTAATATACAATATTTGTTTTCCTCTTTCTGACTTACTTCATTCTGTATGACAGTCTCTCGATCCATCGATGTCTCTACAAATGACCCAGTTTCATTCCTTTTTATGGCCGAGTAATATTTCATTTCATATATGTACCACATCTTTATCCATTCATCTGTCTGTGGGCATTTAGGTTGCTTCCATTACCTGGCTATTGTAAATAGTGCTGCAACGAACATTGTGGTGAATGTGCCTTTTTGATTTACGGTTTTCTCTGGGTATATGCCCAGAAGTGGGATTGCTGGATCAGATGGTAATTCTATTTCTAATTTTTTTAAGGAAACTCCATAGTGACTGTATCAATTTACATTCCCACCAATAGTGGAAGAGGGCTCCTTTTGTCCACACCCTCCCCAGAATTGGTTGTTTGTAGATTTTCTGATGATGCCGATTCTAACAGGTGTGAGGTGATACCTCATTGTAGTTTTGATTTGCATTTCTCTAATAATTAGTGCTGTTGAGCAGCTTTTCATGTGCGTCTTGGCCATCTCTATGTCTCCTTTGAAGAAACGTCTCTTTAGATCTTCTGCCCATTTTTTTGGGGTTGTTTGTTTTTTTAATATTAAGCTGCATGAGCTGTTTATATATATTGGAGATTAAACCTCTGTCCATTGATTCGTCTGCAACGATTTTCGCCCATTCTGAGGGATGCCTTTTTCCATTCCCGTGTTTTTTAACAAAAAAGGAAAGAAAGGAAAAGAAGCAGAACACTAATGTGCGTAAAATATGCCTTTTGAAATGGTCGTTTTGAAATATGGACGTCCTTTGAATTTCTTGGTCGATATGTGACCCCAGGATTTGTTTTCAGGGCAGTTGTCATTTACAGGCCTGCAATGATTTTGAATATCAACTGACCATTAGCGCTGGGATTAAAGCTGCTGTTGTGTGAAACGGCCACAAGGTGGCAGCAGTTCACCCTTACCAAATCTGGTTACTAGGGCAAGAGAGCCTCAGTGGAAGTGGTGTTCTAGATAGGAGTTTAGAATGGAATGTGCCAGGAGAAAGCCCCTCACGTTCGTCTCCCTACTTCTTGTTCGTGTTTTTAATTTAATTTTTTATTTTTTATTACAGCAAGTTTGATTACAATGTTTGGCTTCTTGTAGGTGTGGAAGATGTGGTTCTTTTACACATATACAGATGACTGTTCTTCCTGGGATCCTTTTCCCATGTACGTTATGACAGAATGTTGAGTAGTCCTCTCTTGGTATTCTGTAGGTCTTTGGTGATTATATATGTCACCTGTGTTTGTATATGTCTGTTAACCCCGATATCGTAATGAAACCAATCCTCACACCTTTCCATTGGTGAACCATAAGTTTGTTTAATGAATCTGTGATTGCCCTTCTCCGTGGAAATATCTGCCCTGGTATCCATTTTTAGGTAACACCTACAAGTGATATAATATGATATGTGTCTTTCACTTTCTGACTTACTACAAGTCACGTGATTACTTCTAGACTCATCTACGGTGCCGCAAATGGCATTGTGTCCTTTTTTCCCTTGGCTTCTCTTCTGCCTTAGCGGGGTCCATTTTCAACAATGTGATTCCCTGAGGGTTGTGGATTAGCTGACCTGGGCAGCCTTACCTGGCCGGCCCGCCCTCCCCAGGTTTGCCTCGTTGAGGTCAATATAAACAGAGCTCCAGGCAGCAATAGCCCCTGAAGCTGTGCCTGACTCCATATTCTCTGCCCCGTCAGCAGTCTCGGGGCTGTGCTGGTGGGAGGGAGTGAGGGGCCACAGCTTTGTGGGTGGCCCGGTGTGAGTGGGGTTCTGCTGGCCTTTCTGCAGGAGTTGCCAGGCTGCCGCCTGTAAAGAAGAGGTTGTGTCACCCATACCTTCCGCTGGAATTTCTCTCCGGACAGAGGTGAGGAAGGAAAAAAGCAGTGGGGGCCGGGACAGGAGGGGTATCTCAGGCAGGACAATGGAAAGCTTCTGGAAGAGCGCCCGGGGCCAGGACCACCCTGGCTGGCCTGCAGGCACCAAGTTGGCCTGCGTGCTGTCGCTGGTGTGGCTCCACGGTCCTTCCTCTAGGCTTTCAAGCCCTTGTACATATTCAGGTGTTTTACCTGGAAAGGGTGGGAACAGTTCAGCAGCAGCTGGCCTGGGGCTCAGCTCACGTTTACTCACAGATGCCTCGGCATGGTCCCCCAGCTTTGCAATGAGGACGCTCCTTGCGTGGGGGGTGGGTTGCTGGCTGTATGGGAGATGGTTCCCCACCTCTGACCAATTTCAGAATTGTTTACCACTGGAGCAAGTGCCCTGATAGGGTTTTCCTCTGTATAACTCGTGGGTTCAGGTGTTTTTTTTTTATTTTATGGTTCAAGTTAGATTTTATTCCCCTTTTATGTATTTATAGATATAAGCATGGAAATAATTCATTCCTATAAATACATCTGTGTGACGGGAAGAACTTTTTTCTGTTTTATTTTTAAATTTTATTTTTTTAAAATTTTCAAATTTAATTTTATTTTTTTTTATACAGCACGTTATTATTAGTTATGTATTTTATGCATATACATGTTTACAGGTCAATCCCAAACTCCCAAGTCATCCCACCACCACCACAACACGGTTTCCCACACTTGGTGTCCATACGTTTGTTCTCTACCTCTGTGTCTCTATTTCTTCCCTGCAAACCAGTTCATCTGTACCATTTTTAGGCTCCACATATATGCATTAATATACAATATTTGTTTTCCTCTTTCTGACTTACTTCATTCTGTATGACAGTCTCTCGATCCATCGATGTCTCTACAAATGACCCAGTTTCATTCCTTTTTATGGCCGAGTAATATTCCATTTTATATATGTACCAAAACTTTATCCATTCGTCTGTCTGTGGGCATTTAGGTTGCTTCCATTACCTGGCTATTGTAAATAGTGCTGCAACGAACATTGTGGTGAATGTGCCTTTTTGATTTACGGTTTTCTCTGGGTATATGCCCAGAAGTGGGATTGCTGGATCAGATGGTAATTCTATTTCTAGTTTTTTTAAGGAAACTCCATAGTGACTGTATCAATTTACATTCCCACCAATAGTGGAAGAGGGCTCCTTTTGTCCACACCCTCCCCAGAATTGGTTGTTTGTAGATTTTCTGATGATGCCGATTCTAACAGGTGTGAGGTGATACCTCATTGTAGTTTTGATTTGCATTTCTCTAATAATTAGTGCTGTTGAGCAGCTTTTCATGTGCGTCTTGGCCATCTCTATGTCTCCTTTGAAGAAACGTCTCTTTAGATCTTCTGCCCATTTTTTTGGGGTTGTTTGTTTTTTTAATATTAAGCTGCATGAGCTGTTTATATATATTGGAGATTAAACCTCTGTCCATTGATTCGTCTGCAACGATTTTCGCCCATTCTGAGGGATGCCTTTTTCCATTCCCGTGTTTTTTAACAAAAAAGGAAAGAAAGGAAAAGAAGCAGAACACTAATGTGCGTAAAATATGCCTTTTGAAATGGTCGTTTTGAAATATGGACGTCCTTTGAATTTCTTGGTCGATATGTGACCCCAGGATTTGTTTTCAGGGCAGTTGTCATTTACAGGCCTGCAATGATTTTGAATATCAACTGACCATTAGCGCTGGGATTAAAGCTGCTGTTGTGTGAAACGGCCACAAGGTGGCAGCAGTTCACCCTTACCAAATCTGGTTACTAGGGCAAGAGAGCCTCAGTGGAAGTGGTGTTCTAGATAGGAGTTTAGAATGGAATGTGCCAGGAGAAAGCCCCTCACGTTCGTCTCCCTACTTCTTGTTCGTGTTTTTAATTTAATTTTTTATTTTTTATTACAGCAAGTTTGATTACAATGTTTGGCTTCTTGTAGGTGTGGAAGATGTGGTTCTTTTACACATATACAGATGACTGTTCTTCCTGGGATCCTTTTCCCATGTACGTTATGACAGAATGTTGAGTAGTCCTCTCTTGGTATTCTGTAGGTCTTTGGTGATTATATATGTCACCTGTGTTTGTATATGTCTGTTAACCCCGATATCGTAATGAAACCAATCCTCACACCTTTCCATTGGTGAACCATAAGTTTGTTTAATGAATCTGTGATTGCCCTTCTCCGTGGAAATATCTGCCCTGGTATCCATTTTTAGGTAACACCTACAAGTGATATAATATGATATGTGTCTTTCACTTTCTGACTTACTACAAGTCACGTGATTACTTCTAGACTCATCTACGGTGCCGCAAATGGCATTGTGTCCTTTTTTCCCTTGGCTTCTCTTCTGCCTTAGCGGGGTCCATTTTCAACAATGTGATTCCCTGAGGGTTGTGGATTAGCTGACCTGGGCAGCCTTACCTTGCCGGCCCGCCCTCCCCAGGTTTGCCTCGTTGAGGTCAATATAAACAGAGCTCCAGGCAGCAATAGCCCCTGAAGCTGTGCCTGACTCCATATTCTCTGCCCCGTCAGCAGTCTCGGGGCTGTGCTGGTGGGAGGGAGTGAGGGGCCACAGCCTTGTGGGTGGCCCGGTGTGAGTGGGGCTCTGCTGGCCTTTCTGCAGGAGTTGCCAGGCTGCCGCCTGTAAAGAAGAGGTTGTGTCACCCATACCTTCCGCTGGAATTTCTCTCCGGACAGAGGTGAGGAAGGAAAAAAGCAGTGGGGGCCGGGACAGGAGGGGTATCTCAGGCAGGACAATGGAAAGCTTCTGGAAGAGCGCCCGGGGCCAGGACCACCCTGGCTGGCCTGCAGGCACCAAGTTGGCCTGCGTGCTGTCGCTGGTGTGGCTCCACGGTCCTTCCTCTAGGCTTTCAAGCCCTTGTACATATTCAGGTGTTTTACCTGGAAAGGGTGGCAACAGTTCAGCAGCAGCTGGCCTGGGGCTCAGCTCACGTTTACTCAGAGATGCCTCGGCATGGTCCCCCAGCTTTGCAATGAGGACGCTCCTTGCGTGGGGGGGTGGGTTGCTGGCTGTATGGGAGATGGTTCCCCACCTCTGACCAATTTCAGAATTGTTTACCACTGGAGCAAGTGCCCTGACAGGGTTTTACTCTGTATAACTCGTGGGTTCAGGTGTTTTTTTTTTATTTTATGGTTCAAGTTAGATTTTATTCCCCTTTTATGTATTTATAGATATAAGCATGGAAATAATTCATTCCTATAAATACATCTGTGTGACGGGAAGAACTTTTTTCTGTTTTATTTTTAAATTTTATTTTTTTAAAATTTTGAAATTTAATTTTATTTATTTTTTTTTATACAGCACGTTATTATTAGTTATGTATTTTATGCATATACATGTATACAGGTCAATCCCAAACTCCCAAGTCATCCCACCACCACCACAACACGGTTTCCCACACTTGGTGTCCATACGTTTGTTCTCTACCTCTGTGTCTCTATTTCTTCCCTGCAAACCAGTTCATCTGTACCATTTTTAGGCTCCACATATATGCATTAATATACAATATTTGTTTTCCTCTTTCTGACTTACTTCATTCTGTATGACAGTCTCTCGATCCATCGATGTCTCTACAAATGACCCAGTTTCATTCCTTTTTATGGCCGAGTAATATTCCATTTCATATATGTACCACATCTTTATCCATTCATCTGTCTGTGGGCATTTAGGTTGCTTCCATTACCTGGCTATTGTAAATAGTGCTGCAACGAACATTGTGGTGAATGTGCCTTTTTGATTTACGGTTTTCTCTGGATATATGCCCAGAAGTGGGATTGCTGGATCAGATGGTAATTCTATTTCTAGTTTTTTTAAGGAAACTCCATAGTGACTGTATCAATTTACATTCCCACCAATAGTGGAAGAGGGCTCCTTTTGTCCACACCCTCCCCAGAATTGGTTGTTTGTAGATTTTCTGATGATGCCGATTCTAACAGGTGTGAGGTGATACCTCATTGTAGTTTTGATTTGCATTTCTCTAATAATTAGTGCTGTTGAGCAGCTTTTCATGTGCGTCTTGGCCATCTCTATGTCTCCTTTGAAGAAACGTCTCTTTAGATCTTCTGCCCATTTTTTTTGGGTTGTTTGTTTTTTTAATATTAAGCTGCATGAGCTGTTTATATATATTGGAGATTAAACCTCTGTCCATTGATTCGTCTGCAACGATTTTCGCCCATTCTGAGGGATGCCTTTTTCCATTCCCGTGTTTTTTAACAAAAAAGGAAAGAAAGGAAAAGAAGCAGAACACTAATGTGCGTAAAATATGCCTTTTGAAACGGTCGTTTTGAAATATGGATGTCCTTTGAATTTTTTGGTCGATATGTGACCCCAGGATTGGTTTTCAGGGCAGGTGTCATTTACAGGCCTGCAATGATTTTGAATATCAACTGACCATTAGCGCTGGGATTAAAGCTGCTGTTGTGTGAAACGGCCACAAGGTGGCAGCAGTTCACCCTTACCAAATCTTGTTACTAGGGCAAGAGAGCCTCAGTGGAAGTGGTGTTCTAGATAGGAGTTTAGAATGGAATGTGCCAGGAGAAAGCCCCTCACGTTCGTCTCCCTACATCTTGTTCGTGTTTTTAATTTAATTTTTTATTTTTTATTACAGCAAGTTTGATTACAATGTTTGGCTTCTTGTAGGTGTGGAAGATGTGGTTCTTTTACACATATACAGATGACTGTTCTTCCTGGGATCCTTTTCCCATGTACGTTATGACAGAATGTTGAGTAGTCCTCTCTTGGTATTCTGTAGGTCTTTGGTGATTATATATGTCACCTGTGTTTGTATATGTCTGTTAACCCCGATATCGTAATGAAACCAATCCTCACACCTTTCCATTGGTGAACCATAAGTTTGTTTAATGAATCTGTGATTGCCCTTCTCCGTGGAAATATCTGCCCTGGTATCCATTTTTAGGTAACACCTACAAGTGATATGATATGTGTCTTTAACTTTCTGACTTACTACAAGTCACGTGATTACTTCTAGACTCATCTACGGTGCCGCAAATGGCATTGTGTCCTTTTTTCCCTTGGCTTCTCTTCTGCCTTAGCGGGGTCCATTTTCAACAATGTGATTCCCTGAGGGTTGTGGATTAGCTGACCTGGGCAGCCTTACCTTGCCGGCCCGCCCTCCCCAGGTTTGCCTCTTTGAGGTCAATATAAACAGAGCTCCAGGCAGCAATAGCCCCTGAAGCTGTGCCTGACTCCATATTCTCTGCCCCGTCAGCAGTCTCGGGGCTGTGCTGGTGGGAGGGAGTGAGGGGCCACAGCTTTGTGGGTGGCCCGGTGTGAGTGGGGTTCTGCTGGCCTTTCTGCAGGAGTTGCCAGGCTGCCGCCTGTAAAGAAGAGGTTGTGTCACCCATACCTTCCGCTGGAATTTCTCTGCGGACAGAGGTGAGGAAGGAAAAAAGCAGTGGGGGCCGGGACAGGAGGGGTATCTCAGGCAGGACAATGGAAAGCTTCTGGAAGAGCGGCCGGGGCCAGGACCACCCTGGCTGGCCTGCAGGCACCAAGTTGGCCTGCGTGCTGTCGCTGGTGTGGCTCCACGTTCCTTCCTCTAGGCTTTCAAGCCCTTGTACATATTCAGGTGTTTTACCTGGAAAGGGTGGGAACAGTTCAGCAGCAGCTGGCCTGGGGCTCAGCTCACGTTTACTCACAGATGCCTCGGCATGGTCCCCCAGCTTTGCAATGAGGACGCTCCTTGCGTGGGGGGTGGGTTGCTGGCTGTATGGGAGATGGTTCCCCACCTCTGACCAATTTCAGAATTGTTTACCACTGGAGCAAGTGCCCTGATAGGGTTTTCCTCTGTATAACTCGTGGGTTCAGGTGTTTTTTTTTTTTATTTTATGGTTCAAGTTAGATTTTATTCCCCTTTTATGTATTTATAGATATAAGCATGGAAATAATTCATTCCTATAAATACATCTGTGTGACGGGAAGAACTTTTTTCTGTTTTATTTTTAAATTTTATTTTTTTAAAATTTTCAAATTTAATTTTATTTTTTTTTATACAGCACGTTATTATTAGTTATGTATTTTATGCATATACATGTATACAGGTCAATCCCAAACTCCCAAGTCATCCCACCACCACCACAACACGGTTTCCCACACTTGGTGTCCATACGTTTGTTCTCTACCTCTGTGTCTCTATTTCTTCCCTGCAAACCAGTTCATCTGTACCATTTTTAGGCTCCACATATATGCATTAATATACAATATTTGTTTTCCTCTTTCTGACTTACTTCATTCTGTATGACAGTCTCTCGATCCATCGATGTCTCTACAAATGACCCAGTTTCATTCCTTTTTATGGCCGAGTAATATTCCATTTTATATATGTACCAAAACTTTATCCATTCGTCTGTCTGTGGGCATTTAGGTTGCTTCCATTACCTGGCTATTGTAAATAGTGCTGCAACGAACATTGTGGTGAATGTGCCTTTTTGATTTACGGTTTTCTCTGGGTATATGCCCAGAAGTGGGATTGCTGGATCAGATGGTAATTCTATTTCTAGTTTTTTTAAGGAAACTCCATAGTGACTGTATCAATTTACATTCCCACCAATAGTGGAAGAGGGCTCCTTTTGTCCACACCCTCCCCAGAATTGGTTGTTTGTAGATTTTCTGATGATGCCGATTCTAACAGGTGTGAGGTGATACCTCATTGTAGTTTTGATTTGCATTTCTCTAATAATTAGTGCTGTTGAGCAGCTTTTCATGTGCGTCTTGGCCATCTCTATGTCTCCTTTGAAGAAACGTCTCTTTAGATCTTCTGCCCATTTTTTGGGGTTGTTTGTTTTTTTAATATTAAGCTGCATGAGCTGTTTATATATATTGGAGATTAAACCTCTGTCCATTGATTCGTCTGCAACGATTTTCGCCCATTCTGAGGGATGCCTTTTTCCATTCCCGTGTTTTTTAACAAAAAAGGAAAGAAAGGAATAGAAGCAGAACACTAATGTGCGTAAAATATGCCTTTTGAAACGGTCGTTTTGAAATATGGACGTCCTTTGAATTTTTTGGTCGATATGTGACCCCAGGATTTGTTTTCAGGGCAGGTGTCATTTACAGGCCTGCAATGATTTTGAATATCAACTGACCATTAGCGCTGGGATTAAAGCTGCTGTTGTGTGAAACGGCCACAAGGTGGCAGCAGTTCACCCTTACCAAATCTGGTTACTAGGGCAAGAGAGCCTCAGTGGAAGTGGTGTTCTAGATAGGAGTTTAGAATGGAATGTGCCAGGAGAAAGCCCCTCACGTTCGTCTCCCTACATCTTGTTGGTGTTTTTAATTATTTTTTTATTTTTTATTACAGCAAGTTTGATTACAATGTTTGGCTTCTTGTAGGTGTGGAAGATGTGGTTCTTTTACACATATACAGATGACTGTTCTTCCTGGGATCCTTTTCCCATGTACGTTATGACAGAATGTTGAGTAGTCCTTTCTTGGTATTCTGTAGGTCTTTGGTGATTATATATGTCACCTGTGTTTGTATATGTCTGTTAACCCCGATATCGTAATGAAACCAATCCTCACACCTTTCCATTGGTGAACCATAAGTTTGTTTAATGAATCTGTGATTGCCCTTCTCCGTGGAAATATCTGCCCTGGTATCCATTTTTAGGTAACACCTACAAGTGATATAATATGATATGTGTCTTTCACTTTCTGACTTACTACAAGTCACGTGATTACTTCTAGGCTCATCTACGGTGCCGCAAATGGCATTGTGTCCTTTTTTCCCTTGGCTTCTCTTCTGCCTTAGCGGGGTCCATTTTCAACAATGTGATTCCCTGAGGGTTGTGGATTAGCTGACCTGGGCAGCCTTACCTTGCCGGCCCGCCCTCCCCAGGTGTGCCTCGTTGAGGTCAATATAAACAGAGCTCCAGGCAGCAATAGCCCATGAAGCTGTGCCTGACTCCATATTCTCTGCCCCATCAGCAGTCTCGGGGCTGTGCTGGTGGGAGGGAGTGAGGGGCCACAGCTTTGTGGGTGGCCCGGTGTGAGTGGGGTTCTGCTGGCCTTTCTGCAGGAGTTGCCAGGCTGCCGCCTGTAAAGAAGAGGTTGTGTCACCCATACCTTCCGCTGGAATTTCTCTGCGGACAGAGGTGAGGAAGGAAAAAAGCAGTGGGGGCCGGGACAGGAGGGGTATCTCAGGCAGGACAATGGAAAGCTTCTGGAAGAGCGGCCGGGGCCAGGACCACCCTGGCTGGCCTGCAGGCACCAAGTTGGCCTGCGTGCTGTCGCTGGTGTGGCTCCACGTTCCTTCCTCTAGGCTTTCAAGCCCTTGTACATATTCAGGTGTTTTACCTGGAAAGGGTGGGAACAGTTCAGCAGCAGCTGGCCTGGGGCTCAGCTCACGTTTACTCACAGATGCCTCGGCATGGTCCCCCAGCTTTGCAATGAGGACGCACCTTGCGTGGGGGGTGGGTTGCTGGCTGTATGGGAGATGGTTCCCCACCTCTGACCAATTTCAGAATTGTTTACCACTGGAGCAAGTGCCCTGATAGGGTTTTCCTCTGTATAACTCGTGGGTTCAGGTGTTTTTTTTTTATTTTATGGTTCAAGTTAGATTTTATTCCCCTTTTATGTATTTATAGATATAAGCATGGAAATAATTCATTCCTATAAATACATCTGTGTGACGGGAAGAACTTTTTTCTGTTTTATTTTTAAATTTTATTTTTTAAAATTTTGAAATTTAATTTTATTTATTTATTTTTATACAGCACGTTATTATTAGTTATGTATTTTATGCATATACATGTATACAGGTCAATCCCAAACTCCCAAGTCATCCCACCACCACCACAACACGGTTTCCCACACTTGGTGTCCATACGTTTGTTCTCTACCTCTGTGTCTCTATTTCTTCCCTGCAAACCAGTTCATCTGTACCATTTTTAGGCTCCACATATATGCATTAATATACAATATTTGTTTTCCTCTTTCTGACTTACTTCATTCTGTATGACAGTCTCTCGATCCATCGATGTCTCTACAAATGACCCAGTTTCATTCCTTTTTATGGCCGAGTAATATTCCATTTTATATATGTACCACAACTTTATCCATTCATCTGTCTGTGGGCATTTAGGTTGCTTCCATTACCTGGCTATTGTAAATAGTGCTGCAACGAACATTGTGGTGAATGTGCCTTTTTGATTTACGGTTTTCTCTGGGTATATGCCCAGAAGTGGGATTGCTGGATCAGATGGTAATTCTATTTCTAGTTTTTTTAAGGAAACTCCATAGTGACTGTATCAATTTACATTCCCACCAATAGTGGAAGAGGGCTCCTTTTGTCCACACCCTCCCCAGAATTGGTTGTTTGTAGATTTTCTGATGATGCCGATTCTAACAGGTGTGAGGTGATACCTCATTGTAGTTTTGATTTGCATTTCTCTAATAATTAGTGCTGTTGAGCAGCTTTTCATGTGCGTCTTGGCCATCTCTATGTCTCCTTTGAAGAAACGTCTCTTTAGATCTTCTGCCCATTTTTTTTCGGTTGTTTGTTTTTTTAATATTAAGCTGCATGAGCTGTTTATATATATTGGAGATTAAACCTCTGTCCATTGATTCGTCTGCAACGATTTTCGCCCATTCTGAGGGATGCCTTTTTCCATTCCCGTGTTTTTTAACAAAAAAGGAAAGAAAGGAAAAGAAGCAGAACACTAATGTGCGTAAAATATGCCTTTTGAAACGGTCGTTTTGAAATATGGACGTCCTTTGAATTTTTTGGTCGATATGTGACCCCAGGATTTGTTTTCAGGGCAGGTGTCATTTACAGGCCTGCAATGATTTTGAATATCAACTGACCATTAGCGCTGGGATTAAAGCTGCTGTTGTGTGAAACGGCCACAAGGTGGCAGCAGTTCACCCTTACCAAATCTGGTTACTAGGGCAAGAGAGCCTCAGTGGAAGTGGTGTTCTAGATAGGAGTTTAGAATGGAATGTGCCAGGAGAAAGCCCCTCACGTTCGTCTCCCTACTTCTTGTTCGTGTTTTTAATTTAATTTTTTATTTTTTATTACAGCAAGTTTGATTACAATGTTTGGCTTCTTGTAGGTGTGGAAGATGTGGTTCTTTTACACATATACAGATGACTGTTCTTCCTGGGATCCTTTTCCCATGTACGTTATGACAGAATGTTGAGTAGTCCTCTCTTGGTATTCTGTAGGTCTTTGGTGATTATATATGTCACCTGTGTTTGTATATGTCTGTTAACCCCGATATCGTAATGAAACCAATCCTCACACCTTTCCATTGGTGAACCATAAGTTTATTTAATGAATCTGTGATTGCCCTTCTCCGTGGAAATATCTGCCCTGGTATCCATTTTTAGGTAACACCTACAAGTGATATAATATGATATGTGTCTTTCACTTTCTGACTTACTACAAGTCACGTGATTACTTCTAGACTCATCTACGGTGCCGCAAATGGCATTGTGTCCTTTTTTCCCTTGGCTTCTCTTCTGCCTTAGCGGGGTCCATTTTCAACAATGTGATTCCCTGAGGGTTGTGGATTAGCTGACCTGGGCAGCCTTACCTTGCCGGCCCGCCCTCCCCAGGTTTGCCTCGTTGAGGTCAATATAAACAGAGCTCCAGGCAGCAATAGCCCCTGAAGCTGTGCCTGACTCCATATTCTCTGCCCCGTCAGCAGTCTCGGGGCTGTGCTGGTGGGAGGGAGTGAGGGGCCACAGCTTTGTGGGTGGCCCGCTGTGAGTGGGGTTCTGCTGGCCTTTCTGCAGGAGTTGCCAGGCTGCCGCCTGTAAAGAAGAGGTTGTGTCACCCATACCTTCCGCTGGAATTTCTCTCCGGACAGAGGTGAGGAAGGAAAAAAGCAGTGGGGGCCGGGACAGGAGGGGTATCTCAGGCAGGACAATGGAAAGCTTCTGGAAGAGCGCCCGGGGCCAGGACCACCCTGGCTGGCCTGCAGGCACCAAGTTGGCCTGCGTGCTGTCGCTGGTGTGGCTCCACGGTCCTTCCTCTAGGCTTTCAAGCCCTTGTACATATTCAGGTGTTTTACCTGGAAAGGGTGGGAACAGTTCAGCAGCAGCTGGCCTGGGGCTCAGCTCACGTTTACTCAGAGATGCCTCGGCATGGTCCTCCAGCTTTGCAATGAGGACGCTCCTTGCGTGGGGGGTGGGTTGCTGGCTGTATGGGAGATGGTTCCCCACCTCTGACCAATTTCAGAATTGTTTACCACTGGAGCAAGTGCCCTGATAGGGTTTTCCTCTGTATAACTCGTGGGTTCAGGTGTTTTTTTTTTTATTTTATGGTTCAAGTTAGATTTTATTCCCCTTTTATGTATTTATAGATATAAGCATGGAAATAATTCATTCCTATAAATACATCTGTGTGACGGGAAGAACTTTTTTCTGTTTTATTTTTAAATTTTATTTTTTTAAAATTTTCAAATTTAATTTTATTTTTTTTTTATACAGCACGTTATTATTAGTTATGTATTTTATGCATATACATGTATACAGGTCAATCCCAAACTCCCAAGTCATCCCACCACCACCACAACACGGTTTCCCACACTTGGTGTCCATACGTTTGTTCTCTACCTCTGTGTCTCTATTTCTTCCCTGCAAACCAGTTCATCTGTACCATTTTTAGGCTCCACATATATGCATTAATATACAATATTTGTTTTCCTCTTTCTGACTTACTTCATTCTGTATGACAGTCTCTCGATCCATCGATGTCTCTACAAATGACCCAGTTTCATTCCTTTTTATGGCCGAGTAATATTCCATTTTATATATGTACCAAAACTTTATCCATTCGTCTGTCTGTGGGCATTTAGGTTGCTTCCATTACCTGGCTATTGTAAATAGTGCTGCAACGAACATTGTGGTGAATGTGCCTTTTTGATTTACGGTTTTCTCTGGGTATATGCCCAGAAGTGGGATTGCTGGATCAGATGGTAATTCTATTTCTAGTTTTTTTAAGGAAACTCCATAGTGACTGTATCAATTTACATTCCCACCAATAGTGGAAGAGGGCTCCTTTTGTCCACACCCTCCCCAGAATTGGTTGTTTGTAGATTTTCTGATGATGCCGATTCTAACAGGTGTGAGGTGATACCTCATTGTAGTTTTGATTTGCATTTCTCTAATAATTAGTGCTGTTGAGCAGCTTTTCATGTGCGTCTTGGCCATCTCTATGTCTCCTTTGAAGAAACGTCTCTTTAGATCTTCTGCCCATTTTTTGGGGTTGTTTGTTTTTTTAATATTAAGCTGCATGAGCTGTTTATATATATTGGAGATTAAACCTCTGTCCATTGATTCGTCTGCAACGATTTTCGCCCATTCTGAGGGATGCCTTTTTCCATTCCCGTGTTTTTTAACAAAAAAGGAAAGAAAGGAATAGAAGCAGAACACTAATGTGCGTAAAATATGCCTTTTGAAACGGTCGTTTTGAAATATGGACGTCCTTTGAATTTTTTGGTCGATATGTGACCCCAGGATTTGTTTTCAGGGCAGGTGTCATTTACAGGCCTGCAATGATTTTGAATATCAACTGACCATTAGCGCTGGGATTAAAGCTGCTGTTGTGTGAAACGGCCACAAGGTGGCAGCAGTTCACCCTTACCAAATCTGGTTACTAGGGCAAGAGAGCCTCAGTGGAAGTGGTGTTCTAGATAGGAGTTTAGAATGGAATGTGCCAGGAGAAAGCCCCTCACGTTCGTCTCCCTACATCTTGTTGGTGTTTTTAATTTAATTTTTTATTTTTTATTACAGCAAGTTTGATTACAATGTTTGGCTTCTTGTAGGTGTGGAAGATGTGGTTCTTTTACACATATACAGATGACTGTTCTTCCTGGGATCCTTTTCCCATGTACGTTATGACAGAATGTTGAGTAGTCCTTTCTTGGTATTCTGTAGGTCTTTGGTGATTATATATGTCACCTGTGTTTGTATATGTCTGTTAACCCCGATATCGTAATGAAACCAATCCTCACACCTTTCCATTGGTGAACCATAAGTTTGTTTAATGAATCTGTGATTGCCCTTCTCCGTGGAAATATCTGCCCTGGTATCCATTTTTAGGTAACACCTACAAGTGATATAATATGATATGTGTCTTTCACTTTCTGACTTACTACAAGTCACGTGATTACTTCTAGGCTCATCTACGGTGCCGCAAATGGCATTGTGTCCTTTTTTCCCTTGGCTTCTCTTCTGCCTTAGCGGGGTCCATTTTCAACAATGTGATTCCCTGAGGGTTGTGGATTAGCTGACCTGGGCAGCCTTACCTTGCCGGCCCGCCCTCCCCAGGTGTGCCTCGTTGAGGTCAATATAAACAGAGCTCCAGGCAGCAATAGCCCATGAAGCTGTGCCTGACTCCATATTCTCTGCCCCATCAGCAGTCTCGGGGCTGTGCTGGTGGGAGGGAGTGAGGGGCCACAGCTTTGTGGGTGGCCCGCTGTGAGTGGGGTTCTGCTGGCCTTTCTGCAGGAGTTGCCAGGCTGCCGCCTGTAAAGAAGAGGTTGTGTCACCCATACCTTCCGCTGGAATTTCTCTGCGGACAGAGGTGAGGAAGGAAAAAAGCAGTGGGGGCCGGGACAGGAGGGGTATCTCAGGCAGGACAATGGAAAGCTTCTGGAAGAGCGGCCGGGGCCAGGACCACCCTGGCTGGCCTGCAGGCACCAAGTTGGCCTGCGTGCTGTCGCTGGTGTGGCTCCACGTTCCTTCCTCTAGGCTTTCAAGCCCTTGTACATATTCAGGTGTTTTACCTGGAAAGGGTGGGAACAGTTCAGCAGCAGCTGGCCTGGGGCTCAGCTCACGTTTACTCACAGATGCCTCGGCATGGTCCCCCAGCTTTGCAATGAGGACGCTCCTTGCGTGGGGGGTGGGTTGCTGGCTGTATGGGAGATGGTTCCCCACCTCTGACCAATTTCAGAATTGTTTACCACTGGAGCAAGTGCCCTGATAGGGTTTTCCTCTGTATAACTCGTGGGTTCAGGTGTTTTTTTTTTATTTTATGGTTCAAGTTAGATTTTATTCCCCTTTTATGTATTTATAGATATAAGCATGGAAATAATTCATTCCTATAAATACATCTGTGTGACGGGAAGAACTTTTTTCTGTTTTATTTTTAAATTTTATTTTTTAAAATTTTGAAATTTAATTTTATTTATTTATTTTTATACAGCACGTTATTATTAGTTATGTATTTTATGCATATACATGTATACAGGTCAATCCCAAACTCCCAAGTCATCCCACCACCACCACAACACGGTTTCCCACACTTGGTGTCCATACGTTTGTTCTCTACCTCTGTGTCTCTATTTCTTCCCTGCAAACCAGTTCATCTGTACCATTTTTAGGCTCCACATATATGCATTAATATACAATATTTGTTTTCCTCTTTCTGACTTACTTCATTCTGTATGACAGTCTCTCGATCCATCGATGTCTCTACAAATGACCCAGTTTCATTCCTTTTTATGGCCGAGTAATATTCCATTTTATATATGTACCACAACTTTATCCATTCATCTGTCTGTGGGCATTTAGGTTGCTTCCATTACCTGGCTATTGTAAATAGTGCTGCAACGAACATTGTGGTGAATGTGCCTTTTTGATTTACGGTTTTCTCTGGGTATATGCCCAGAAGTGGGATTGCTGGATCAGATGGTAATTCTATTTCTAGTTTTTTTAAGGAAACTCCATAGTGACTGTATCAATTTACATTCCCACCAATAGTGGAAGAGGGCTCCTTTTGTCCACACCCTCCCCAGAATTGGTTGTTTGTAGATTTTCTGATGATGCCGATTCTAACAGGTGTGAGGTGATACCTCATTGTAGTTTTGATTTGCATTTCTCTAATAATTAGTGCTGTTGAGCAGCTTTTCATGTGCGTCTTGGCCATCTCTATGTCTCCTTTGAAGAAACGTCTCTTTAGATCTTCTGCCCATTTTTTTTCGGTTGTTTGTTTTTTTAATATTAAGCTGCATGAGCTGTTTATATATATTGGAGATTAAACCTCTGTCCATTGATTCGTCTGCAACGATTTTCGCCCATTCTGAGGGATGCCTTTTTCCATTCCCGTGTTTTTTAACAAAAAAGGAAAGAAAGGAAAAGAAGCAGAACACTAATGTGCGTAAAATATGCCTTTTGAAACGGTCGTTTTGAAATATGGACGTCCTTTGAATTTTTTGGTCGATATGTGACCCCAGGATTTGTTTTCAGGGCAGGTGTCATTTACAGGCCTGCAATGATTTTGAATATCAACTGACCATTAGCGCTGGGATTAAAGCTGCTGTTGTGTGAAACGGCCACAAGGTGGCAGCAGTTCACCCTTACCAAATCTGGTTACTAGGGCAAGAGAGCCTCAGTGGAAGTGGTGTTCTAGATAGGAGTTTAGAATGGAATGTGCCAGGAGAAAGCCCCTCACGTTCGTCTCCCTACTTCTTGTTCGTGTTTTTAATTTAATTTTTTATTTTTTATTACAGCAAGTTTGATTACAATGTTTGGCTTCTTGTAGGTGTGGAAGATGTGGTTCTTTTACACATATACAGATGACTGTTCTTCCTGGGATCCTTTTCCCATGTACGTTATGACAGAATGTTGAGTAGTCCTCTCTTGGTATTCTGTAGGTCTTTGGTGATTATATATGTCACCTGTGTTTGTATATGTCTGTTAACCCCGATATCGTAATGAAACCAATCCTCACACCTTTCCATTGGTGAACCATAAGTTTATTTAATGAATCTGTGATTGCCCTTCTCCGTGGAAATATCTGCCCTGGTATCCATTTTTAGGTAACACCTACAAGTGATATAATATGATATGTGTCTTTCACTTTCTGACTTACTACAAGTCACGTGATTACTTCTAGACTCATCTACGGTGCCGCAAATGGCATTGTGTCCTTTTTTCCCTTGGCTTCTCTTCTGCCTTAGCGGGGTCCATTTTCAACAATGTGATTCCCTGAGGGTTGTGGATTAGCTGACCTGGGCAGCCTTACCTTGCCGGCCCGCCCTCCCCAGGTTTGCCTCGTTGAGGTCAATATAAACAGAGCTCCAGGCAGCAATAGCCCCTGAAGCTGTGCCTGACTCCATATTCTCTGCCCCGTCAGCAGTCTCGGGGCTGTGCTGGTGGGAGGGAGTGAGGGCCCACAGCTTTGTGGGTGGCCCGATGTGAGTGGGGTTCTACTGGCCTTTCTGCAGGAGTTGCCAGGCTGTCGCCTGTAAAAAGAGGTTGTGTCACACATACCTTCCGCTGGAATTTCTCTCCGGACAGAGGTGAGGAAGGAAAAAGGCAGTGGGGGCCGGGACAGGAGGGGTATCTCAGGCAGGGCAATGGAAAGCTTCTGGAAGAGCGCCCGGGGCCAGGAACACCCTGGCTGGCCTGCAGGCACCAAGTTGGCCTGCGTGCTTTCGCTGGTGTGGCTCCACGGACCTTCCTCTAGGATTTCAAGCCCTTGTACATATTCAGGTGTTTTACCTGGAAATGGTGGGAACAGTTCAGCAGCAGCTGGCCTGGGGCTCAGCTCACGTTTGCTCACAGATGCCTCGGCATGGTCCCCCAGCTTTGCAATGAGGACGCTCCTTGCGTGGGGGGTGGGTTTCTGGCTGTATGGGAGATGATTCCCCACCTCTGACCAATTTCAGAATTGTTTACCACTGGAGCAAGTGCCCTGATAGGGTTTTCCTCTGTATAACTCGTGGGTTCAGGTTTTTTTTTCTTTTATGGTTCAAGTTAGATTTTATTCCCCTTTTATGTATTTATAGATATAAGCATGGAAATAATTCATTCCTATAAATACATCTGTGTGACGGGAAGAACTTTTTTCTGTTTTATTTTTAAATTTTATTTTTTTAAAATTTTCAAATTTAATTTTTTTTTTTTTATACAGCACGTTATTATTAGTTATGTATTTTATGCATATACATGTATACACGTCAATCCCAAACTCCCAAGTCATCCCACCACCACCACAACACGGTTTCCCACACTTGGTGTCCATACGTTTGTTCTCTACCTCTGTGTCTCTATTTCTTCCCTGCAAACCACTTCATCTGTACCATTTTTAGGCTCCACATATATGCATTAATATACAATATTTGTTTTCCTCTTTCTGACTTACTTCATTCTGTATGACAGTCTCTCGATCCATCGATGTCTCTACAAATGACCCAGTTTCATTCCTTTTTATGGCCGAGTAATATTCCATTTTATATATGTACCAAAACTTTATCCATTCATCTGTCTGTGGGCATTTAGGTTGCTTCCATTACCTGGCTATTGTAAATAGTGCTGCAACGAACATTGTGGTGAATGTGCCTTTTTGATTTACGGTTTTCTCTGGGTATATGCCCAGAAGTGGGATTGCTGGATCAGATGGTAATTCTATTTCTAGTTTTTTTAAGGAAACTCCATAGTGACTGTATCAATTTACATTCCCACCAATAGTGGAAGAGGGCTCCTTTTGTCCACACCCTCCCCAGAATTGGTTGTTTGTAGATTTTCTGATGATGCCGATTCTAACAGGTGTGAGGTGATACCTCATTGTAGTTTTGATTTGCATTTCTCTAATAATTAGTGCTGTTGAGCAGCTTTTCATGTGCGTCTTGGCCATCTCTATGTCTCCTTTGAAGAAACGTCTCTTTAGATCTTCTGCCCATTTTTTGGGGTTGTTTGTTTTTTTAATATTAAGCTGCATGAGCTGTTTATATATATTGGAGATTAAACCTCTGTCCATTGATTCGTCTGCAACGATTTTCGCCCATTCTGAGGGATGCCTTTTTCCATTCCCGTGTTTTTTAACAAAAAAGGAAAGAAAGGAAAAGAAGCAGAACACTAATGTGCGTAAAATATGCCTTTTGAAATGGTCGTTTTGAAATATGGACGTCCTTTGAATTTCTTGGTCGATATGTGACCCCAGGATTTGTTTTCAGGGCAGTTGTCATTTACAGGCCTGCAATGATTTTGAATATCAACTGACCATTAGCGCTGGGATTAAAGCTGCTGTTGTGTGAAACGGCCACAAGGTGGCAGCAGTTCACCCTTACCAAATCTGGTTACTAGGGCAAGAGAGCCTCAGTGGAAGTGGTGTTCTAGATAGGAGTTTAGAATGGAATGTGCCAGGAGAAAGCCCCTCACGTTCGTCTCCCTACTTCTTGTTCGTGTTTTTAATTTAATTTTTTATTTTTTATTACAGCAAGTTTGATTACAATGTTTGGCTTCTTGTAGGTGTGGAAGATGTGGTTCTTTTACACATATACAGATGACTGTTCTTCCTGGGATCCTTTTCCCATGTACGTTATGACAGAATGTTGAGTAGTCCTCTCTTGGTATTCTGTAGGTCTTTGGTGATTATATATGTCACCTGTGTTTGTATATGTCTGTTAACCCCGATATCGTAATGAAACCAATCCTCACACCTTTCCATTGGTGAACCATAAGTTTGTTTAATGAATCTGTGATTGCCCTTCTCCGTGGAAATATCTGCCCTGGTATCCATTTTTAGGTAACACCTACAAGTGATATAATATGATATGTGTCTTTCACTTTCTGACTTACTACAAGTCACGTGATTACTTCTAGACTCATCTACGGTGCCGCAAATGGCATTGTGTCCTTTTTTCCCTTGGCTTCTCTTCTGCCTTAGCGGGGTCCATTTTCAACAATGTGATTCCCTGAGGGTTGTGGATTAGCTGACCTGGGCAGCCTTACCTTGCCGGCCCGCCCTCCCCAGGTTTGCCTCGTTGAGGTCAATATAAACAGAGCTCCAGGCAGCAATAGCCCCTGAAGCTGTGCCTGACTCCATATTCTCTGCCCCGTCAGCAGTCTCGGGGCTGTGCTGGTGGGAGGGAGTGAGGGGCCACAGCCTTGTGGGTGGCCCGGTGTGAGTGGGGTTCTGCTGGCCTTTCTGCAGGAGTTGCCAGGCTGCCGCCTGTAAAGAAGAGGTTGTGTCACCCATACCTTCCGCTGGAATTTCTCTCCGGACAGAGGTGAGGAAGGAAAAAAGCAGTGGGGGCCGGGACAGGAGGGGTATCTCAGGCAGGACAATGGAAAGCTTCTGGAAGAGCGCCCGGGGCCAGGACCACCCTGGCTGGCCTGCAGGCACCAAGTTGGCCTGCGTGCTGTCGCTGGTGTGGCTCCACGGTCCTTCCTCTAGGCTTTCAAGCCCTTGTACATATTCAGGTGTTTTACCTGGAAAGGGTGGGAACAGTTCAGCAGCAGCTGGCCTGGGGCTCAGCTCACGTTTACTCAGAGATGCCTCGGCATGGTCCCCCAGGTTTGCAATGAGGACGCTCCTTGCGTGGGGGGTGGGTTGCTGGCTGTATGGGAGATGGTTCCCCACCTCTGACCAATTTCAGAATTGTTTACCACTGGAGCAAGTGCCCTGATAGGGTTTTCCTCTGTATAACTCGTGGGATCAGGTGTTTTTTTTTTTTATTTTATGGTTCAAGTTAGATTTTATTCCCCTTTTATGTATTTATAGATATAAGCATGGAAATAATTCATTCCTATAAATACATCTGTGTGACGGGAAGAACTTTTTTCTGTTTTATTTTTAAATTTTATTTTTTTAAAATTTTGAAATTTAATTTTATTTTTTTTTTATACAGCACGTTATTATTAGTTATGTATTTTATGCATATACATGTATACAGGTCAATCCCAAACTCCCAAGTCATCCCACCACCACCACAACACGGTTTCCCACACTTGGTGTCCATACGTTTGTTCTCTACCTCTGTGTCTCTATTTCTTCCCTGCAAACCAGTTCATCTGTACCATTTTTAGGCTCCACATATATGCTTTAATATACAATATTTGTTTTCCTCTTTCTGACTTACTTCATTCTGTATGACAGTCTCTCGATCCATCGATGTCTCTACAAATGACCCAGTTTCATTCCTTTTTATGGCCGAGTAATATTCCATTTTATATATGTACCAAAACTTTATCCATTCGTCTGTCTGTGGGCATTTAGGTTGCTTCCATTACCTGGCTATTGTAAATAGTGCTGCAACGAACATTGTGGTGAATGTGCCTTTTTGATTTACGGTTTTCTCTGGGTATATGCCCAGAAGTGGGATTGCTGGATCAGATGGTAATTCTATTTCTAGTTTTTTTAAGGAAACTCCATAGTGACTGTATCAATTTACATTCCCACCAATAGTGGAAGAGAGCTCCTTTTGTCCACACCCTCCCCAGAATTGGTTGTTTGTAGATTTTCTGATGATGCCGATTCTAACAGGTGTGAGGTGATACCTCATTGTAGTTTTGATTTGCATTTCTCTAATAATTAGTGCTGTTGAGCAGCTTTTCATGTGCGTCTTGGCCATCTCTATGTCTCCTTTGAAGAAACGTCTCTTTAGATCTTCTGCCCATTTTTTTGGGGTTGTTTGTTTTTTTAATATTAAGCTGCATGAGCTGTTTATATATATTGGAGATTAAACCTCTGTCCATTGATTCGTCTGCAACGATTTTCGCCCATTCTGAGGGATGCCTTTTTCCATTCCCGTGTTTTTTAACAAAAAAGGAAAGAAAGGAAAAGAAGCAGAACACTAATGTGCGTAAAATATGCCTTTTGAAATGGTCGTTTTGAAATATGGACGTCCTTTGAATTTCTTGGTCGATATGTGACCCCAGGATTTGTTTTCAGGGCAGGTGTCATTTACAGGCCTGCAATGATTTTGAATATCAACTGACCATTAGCGCTGGGATTAAAGCTGCTGTTGTGTGAAATGGCCACAAGGTGGCAGCAGTTCACCCTTACCAAATCTGGTTACTAGGGCAAGAGAGCCTCAGTGGAAGTGGTGTTCTAGATAGGAGTTTAGAATGGAATGTGCCAGGAGAAAGCCCCTCACGTTCGTCTCCCTACTTCTTGTTCGTGTTTTTAATTTAATTTTTTATTTTTTATTACAGCAAGTTTGATTACAATGTTTGGCTTCTTGTAGGTGTGGAAGATGTGGTTCTTTTCCACATATACAGATGACTGTTCTTCCTGGGATCCTTTTCCCATGTACGTTATGACAGAATGTTGAGTAGTCCTCTCTTGGTATTCTGTAGGTCTTTGGTGATTATATATGTCACCTGTGTTTGTATATGTCTGTTAACCCCGATATCGTAATGAAACCAATCCTCACACCTTTCCATTGGTGAACCATAAGTTTGTTTAATGAATCTGTGATTGCCCTTCTCCGTGGAAATATCTGCCCTGGTATCCATTTTTAGGTAACACCTACAAGTGATATAATATGATATGTGTCTTTCACTTTCTGACTTACTACAAGTCACGTGATTACTTCTAGACTCATCTACGGTGCCGCAAATGGCATTGTGTCCTTTTTTCCCTTGGCTTCTCTTCTGCCTTAGCGGGGTCCATTTTCAACAATGTGATTCCCTGAGGGTTGTGGATTAGCTGACCTGGGCAGCCTTACCTTGCCGGCCCGCCCTCCCCAGGTTTGCCTCGTTGAGGTCAATATAAACAGAGCTCCAGGCAGCAATAGCCCCTGAAGCTGTGCCTGACTCCATATTCTCTGCCCCGTCAGCAGTCTCGGGGCTGTGCTGGTGGGAGGGAGTGAGGGGCCACAGCCTTGTGGGTGGCCCGGTGTGAGTGGGGTTCTGCTGGCCTTTCTGCAGGAGTTGCCAGGCTGCCGCCTGTAAAGAAGAGGTTGTGTCACCCATACCTTCCGCTGGAATTTCTCTCCGGACAGAGGTGAGGAAGGAAAAAAGCAGTGGGGGCCGGGACAGGAGGGGTATCTCAGGCAGGACAATGGAAAGCTTCTGGAAGAGCGCCCGGGGCCAGGACCACCCTGGCTGGCCTGCAGGCACCAAGTTGGCCTGCGTGCTGTCGCTGGTGTGGCTCCACGGTCCTTCCTCTAGGCTTTCAAGCCCTTGTACATATTCAGGTGTTTTACCTGGAAAGGGTGGGAACAGTTCAGCAGCAGCTGGCCTGGGGCTCAGCTCACGTTTACTCAGAGATGCCTCGGCATGGTCCCCCAGCTTTGCAATGAGGACGCTCCTTGCGTGGGGGGTGGGTTGCTGGCTGTATGGGAGATGGTTCCCCACCTCTGACCAATTTCAGAATTGTTTACCACTGGAGCAAGTGCCCTGACAGGGTTTTCCTCTGTATAACTCGTGGGTTCAGGTGTTTTTTTTTTATTTTATGGTTCAAGTTTGATTTTATTCCCCTTTTATGTATTTATAGATATAAGCATGGAAATAATTCATTCCTATAAATACATCTGTGTGACGGGAAGAACTTTTTTCTGTTTTATTTTTAAATTTTATTTTTTTAAAATTTTGAAATTTAATTTTATTTATTTTTTTTATACAGCACGTTATTATTAGTTATGTATTTTATGCATATACATGTATACAGGTCAATCCCAAACTCCCAAGTCATCCCACCACCACCACAACACGGTTTCCCACACTTGGTGTCCATACGTTTGTTCTCTACCTCTGTGTCTCTATTTCTTCCCTGCAAACCCGTTCATTTGTACCATTTTTAGGCTCCACATATATGCATTAATATACAATATTTGTTTTCCTCTTTCTGACTTATTTCATTCTGTATGACAGTCTCTCGATCCATCGATGTCTCTACAAATGACCCAGTTTCATTCCTTTTCATGGCCGAGTAATATTCCATTTTATATATGTACCACAACTTTATCCATTCATCTGTCTGTGGGCATTTAGGTTGCTTCCATTACCTGGCTATTGTAAATAGTGCTGCAACGAACATTGTGGTGAATGTGCCTTTTTGATTTACGGTTTTCTCTGGGTATATGCCCAGAAGTGGGATTGCTGGATCAGATGGTAATTCTATTTCTAGTTTTTTTAAGGAAACTCCATAGTGACTGTATCAATTTACATTCCCACCAATAGTGGAAGAGGGCTCCTTTTGTCCACACCCTCCCCAGAATTGGTTGTTTGTAGATTTTCTGATGATGCCGATTCTAACAGGTGTGAGGTGATACCTCATTGTAGTTTTGATTTGCATTTCTCTAATAATTAGTGCTGTTGAGCAGCTTTTCATGTGCGTCTTGGCCATCTCTATGTCTCCTTTGAAGAAACGTCTCTTTAGATCTTCTGCCCATTTTTTTTGGGTTGTTTGTTTTCTTAATATTAAGCTGCATGAGCTGTTTATATATATTGGAGATTAAACCTCTGTCCATTGATTCGTCTGCAACGATTTTCGCCCATTCTGAGGGATGCCTTTTTCCATTCCCGTGTTTTTTAACAAAAAAGGAAAGAAAGGAAAAGAAGCAGAACACTAATGTGCGTAAAATATGCCTTTTGAAACGGTCGTTTTGAAATATGGACGTCCTTTGAATTTTTTGGTCGATATGTGACCCCAGGATTTGTTTTCAGGGCAGGTGTCATTTACAGGCCTGCAATGATTTTGAATATCAACTGACCATTAGCGCTGGGATTAAAGCTGCTGTTGTGTGAAACGGCCACAAGGTGGCAGCAGTTCACCCTTACCAAATCTGGTTACTAGGGCAAGAGAGCCTCAGTGGAAGTGGTGTTCTAGATAGGAGTTTAGAATGGAATGTGCCAGGAGAAAGCCCCTCACGTTCGTCTCCCTACTTCTTGTTCGTGTTTTTAATTTAATTTTTTATTTTTTATTACAGCAAGTTTGATTACAATGTTTGGCTTCTTGTAGGTGTGGAAGATGTGGTTCTTTTACACATATACAGATGACTGTTCTTCCTGGGATCCTTTTCCCATGTACGTTATGACAGAATGTTGAGTAGTCCTCTCTTGGTATTCTGTAGGTCTTTGGTGATTATATATGTCACCTGTGTTTGTATATGTCTGTTAACCCCGATATCGTAATGAAACCAATCCTCACACCTTTCCATTGGTGAACCATAAGTTTGTTTAATGAATCTGTGATTGCCCTTCTCCGTGGAAATATCTGCCCTGGTATCCATTTTTAGGTAACACCTACAAGTGATATAATATGATATGTGTCTTTCACTTTCTGACTTACTACAAGTCACGTGATTACTTCTAGACTCATCTACGGTGCCGCAAATGGCATTGTGTCCTTTTTTCCCTTGGCTTCTCTTCTGCCTTAGCGGGGTCCATTTTCAACAATGTGATTCCCTGAGGGTTGTGGATTAGCTGACCTGGGCAGCCTTACCTTGCCGGCCCGCCCTCCCCAGGTTTGCCTCGTTGAGGTCAATATAAACAGAGCTCCAGGCAGCAATAGCCCCTGAAGCTGTGCCTGACTCCATATTCTCTGCCCCGTCAGCAGTCTCGGGGCTGTGCTGGTGGGAGGGAGTGAGGGGCCACAGCTTTGTGGGTGGCCCGGTGTGAGTGGGGTTCTGCTGGCCTTTCTGCAGGAGTTGCCAGGCTGCCGCCTGTAAAGAAGAGGTTGTGTCACCCATACCTTCCGCTGGAATTTCTCTCCGGACAGAGGTGAGGAAGGAAAAAAGCAGTGGGGGCCGGGACAGGAGGGGTATCTCAGGCAGGACAATGGAAAGCTTCTGGAAGAGCGCCCGGGGCCAGGACCACCCTGGCTGGCCTGCAGGCACCAAGTTGGCCTGCGTGCTGTCGCTGGTGTGGCTCCACGGTCCTTCCTCTAGGCTTTCAAGCCCTTGTACATATTCAGGCGTTTTACCTGGAAAGGGTGGGAACAGTTCAGCAGCAGCTGGCCTGGGGCTCAGCTCACGTTTACTCACAGATGCCTCGGCATGGTCCCCCAGGTTTGCAATGAGGACGCTCCTTGCGTGGGGGGTGGGTTGCTGGCTGTATGGGAGATGGTTCTCCACCTCTGACCAATTTCAGAATTGTTTACCACTGGAGCAAGTGCCCTGATAGGGTTTTCCTCTGTATAACTCGTGGGATCAGGTGTTTTTTTTTTTATTTTATGGTTCAAGTTAGATTTTATTCCCCTTTTATGTATTTATAGATATAAGCATGGAAATAATTCATTCCTATAAATACATCTGTGTGACGGGAAGAACTTTTTTCTGTTTTATTTTTAAATTTTATTTTTTTAAAATTTTCAAATTTAATTTTATTTTTTTTTATACAGCACGTTATTATTAGTTATGTATTTTATGCATATACATGTATACAGGTCAATCCCAAACTCCCAAGTCATCCCACCACCACCACAACACGGTTTCCCACACTTGGTGTCCATACGTTTGTTCTCTACCTCTGTGTCTCTATTTCTTCCCTGCAAACCAGTTCATCTGTACCATTTTTAGGCTCCACATATATGCTTTAATATACAATATTTGTTTTCCTCTTTCTGACTTACTTCATTCTGTATGACAGTCTCTCGATCCATCGATGTCTCTACAAATGACCCAGTTTCATTCCTTTTTATGGCCGAGTAATATTCCATTTTATATATGTACCAAAACTTTATCCATTCGTCTGTCTGTGGGCATTTAGGTTGCTTCCATTACCTGGCTATTGTAAATAGTGCTGCAACGAACATTGTGGTGAATGTGCCTTTTTGATTTACGGTTTTCTCTGGGTATATGCCCAGAAGTGAGATTGCTGGATCAGATGGTAATTCTATTTCTAGTTTTTTTAAGGAAACTCCATAGTGACTGTATCAATTTACATTCCCACCAATAGTGGAAGAGAGCTCCTTTTGTCCACACCCTCCCCAGAATTGGTTGTTTGTAGATTTTCTGATGATGCCGATTCTAACAGGTGTGAGGTGATACCTCATTGTAGTTTTGATTTGCATTTCTCTAATAATTAGTGCTGTTGAGCAGCTTTTCATGTGCGTCTTGGCCATCTCTATGTCTCCTTTGAAGAAACGTCTCTTTAGATCTTCTGCCCATTTTTTTTGGGTTGTTTGTTTTTTTAATATTAAGCTGCATGAGCTGTTTATATATATTGGAGATTAAACCTCTGTCCATTGATTCGTCTGCAACGATTTTCGCCCATTCTGAGGGATGCCTTTTTCCATTCCCGTGTTTTTTAACAAAAAAGGAAAGAAAGGAAAAGAAGCAAAACACTAATGTGCGTAAAATATGCCTTTTGAAATGGTCGTTTTGAAATATGGACGTCCTTTGAATTTCTTGGTCGATATGTGACCCCAGGATTTGTTTTCAGGGCAGTTGTCATTTACAGGCCTGCAATGATTTTGAATATCAACTGACCATTAGCGCTGGGATTAAAGCTGCTGTTGTGTGAAACGGCCACAAGGTGGCAGCAGTTCACCCTTACCAAATCTGGTTACTAGGGCAAGAGAGCCTCAGTGGAAGTGGTGTTCTAGATAGGAGTTTAGAATGGAATGTGCCAGGAGAAAGCCCCTCACGTTCGTCTCCCTACTTCTTGTTCGTGTTTTTAATTTAATTTTTTATTTTTTATTACAGCAAGTTTGATTACAATGTTTGGCTTCTTGTAGGTGTGGAAGATGTGGTTCTTTTACACATATACAGATGACTGTTCTTCCTGGGATCCTTTTCCCATGTACGTTATGACAGAATGTTGAGTAGTCCTCTCTTGGTATTCTGTAGGTCTTTGGTGATTATATATGTCACCTGTGTTTGTATATGTCTGTTAACCCCGATATCGTAATGAAACCAATCCTCACACCTTTCCATTGGTGAACCATAAGTTTGTTTAATGAATCTGTGATTGCCCTTCTCCGTGGAAATATCTGCCCTGGTATCCATTTTTAGGTAACACCTACAAGTGATATAATATGATATGTGTCTTTCACTTTCTGACTTACTACAAGTCACGTGATTACTTCTAGACTCATCTACGGTGCCGCAAATGGCATTGTGTCCTTTTTTCCCTTGGCTTCTCTTCTGCCTTAGCGGGGTCCATTTTCAACAATGTGATTCCCTGAGGGTTGTGGATTAGCTGACCTGGGCAGCCTTACCTTGCCGGCCCGCCCTCCCCAGGTTTGCCTCGTTGAGGTCAATATAAACAGAGCTCCAGGCAGCAATAGCCCCTGAAGCTGTGCCTGACTCCATATTCTCTGCCCCGTCAGCAGTCTCGGGGCTGTGCTGGTGGGAGGGAGTGAGGGGCCACAGCCTTGTGGGTGGCCCGGTGTGAGTGGGGTTCTGCTGGCCTTTCTGCAAGAGTTGCCAGGCTGCCGCCTGTAAAGAAGAGGTTGTGTCACCCATACCTTCCGCTGGAATTTCTCTCCGGACAGAGGTGAGGAAGGAAAAAAGCAGTGGGGGCCGGGACAGGAGGGGTATCTCAGGCAGGACAATGGAAAGCTTCTGGAAGAGCGCCCGGGGCCAGGACCACCCTGGCTGGCCTGCAGGCACCAAGTTGGCCTGCGTGCTGTCGCTGGTGTGGCTCCACGGTCCTTCCTCTAGGCTTTCAAGCCCTTGTACATATTCAGGTGTTTTACCTGGAAAGGGTGGGAACAGTTCAGCAGCAGCTGGCCTGGGGCTCAGCTCACGTTTACTCAGAGATGCCTCGGCATGGTCCCCCAGCTTTGCAATGAGGACGCTCCTTGCGTGGGGGGTGGGTTGCTGGCTGTATGGGAGATGGTTCCCCACCTCTGACCAATTTCAGAATTGTTTACCACTGGAGCAAGTGCCCTGACAGGGTTTTCCTCTGTATAACTCGTGGGTTCAGGTGTTTTTTTTTTTTATTTTATGGTTCAAGTTAGATTTTATTCCCCTTTTATGTATTTATAGATATAAGCATGGAAATAATTCATTCCTATAAATACATCTGTGTGACGGGAAGAACTTTTTTCTGTTTTATTTTTAAATTTTATTTTTTTAAAATTTTGAAATTTAATTTTATTTATTTTTTTTTATAGAGCACGTTATTATTAGTTATGTATTTTATGCATATACATGTATACAGGTCAATCCCAAACTCCCAAGTCATCCCACCACCACCACAACACGGTTTCCCACACTTGGTGTCCATACGTTTGTTCTCTACCTCTGTGTCTCTATTTCTTCCCTGCAAACCAGTTCATCTGTACCATTTTTAGGCTCCACATATATGCATTAATATACAATATTTGTTTTCCTCTTTCTGACTTACTTCATTCTGTATGACAGTCTCTCGATCCATCGATGTCTCTACAAATGACCCAGTTTCATTCCTTTTTATGGCCGAGTAATATTCCATTTTATATATGTACCACAACTTTATCCATTCATCTGTCTGTGGGCATTTAGGTTGCTTCCATTACCTGGCTATTGTAAATAGTGCTGCAACGAACATTGTGGTGAATGTGCCTTTTTGATTTACGGTTTTCTCTGGGTATATGCCCAGAAGTGGGATTGCTGGATCAGATGGTAATTCTATTTCTAGTTTTTTTAAGGAAACTCCATAGTGACTGTATCAATTTACATTCCCACCAATAGTGGAAGAGGGCTCCTTTTGTCCACACCCTCCCCAGAATTGGTTGTTTGTAGATTTTCTGATGATGCCGATTCTAACAGGTGTGAGGTGATACCTCATTGTAGTTTTGATTTGCATTTCTCTAATAATTAGTGCTGTTGAGCAGCTTTTCATGTGCGTCTTGTCCATCTCTATGTCTCCTTTGAAGAAACGTCTCTTTAGATCTTCTGCCCATTTTTTTGGGTTGTTTGTTTTCTTAATATTAAGCTGCATGAGCTGTTTATATATATTGGAGATTAAACCTCTGTCCATTGATTCGTCTGCAACGATTTTCGCCCATTCTGAGGGATGCCTTTTTCCATTCCCGTGTTTTTTAACAAAAAAGGAAAGAAAGGAAAAGAAGCAGAACACTAATGTGCGTAAAATATGCCTTTTGAAATGGTCGTTTTGAAATATGGACGTCCTTTGAATTTTTTGGTCGATATGTGACCCCAGGATTTGTTTTCAGGGCAGGTGTCATTTACAGGCCTGCAATGATTTTGAATATCAACTGACCATTAGCGCTGGGATTAAAGCTGCTGTTGTGTGAAACGGCCACAAGGTGGCAGCAGTTCACCCTTACCAAATCTGGTTACTAGGGCAAGAGAGCCTCAGTGGAAGTGGTGTTCTAGATAGGAGTTTAGAATGGAATGTGCCAGGAGAAAGCCCCTCACGTTCGTCTCCCTACTTCTTGTTCGTGTTTTTAATTTAATTTTTTATTTTTTATTACAGCAAGTTTGATTACAATGTTTGGCTTCTTGTAGGTGTGGAAGATGTGGTTCTTTTACACATATACAGATGACTGTTCTTCCTGGGATCCTTTTCCCATGTACGTTATGACAGAATGTTGAGTAGTCCTCTCTTGGTATTCTGTAGGTCTTTGGTGATTATATATGTCACCTGTGTTTGTATATGTCTGTTAACCCCGATATCGTAATGAAACCAATCCTCACACCTTTCCATTGGTGAACCATAAGTTTGTTTAATGAATCTGTGATTGCCCTTCTCCGTGGAAATATCTGCCCTGGTATCCATTTTTAGGTAACACCTACAAGTGATATAATATGATATGTGTCTTTCACTTTCTGACTTACTACAAGTCACGTGATTACTTCTAGACTCATCTACGGTGCCGCAAATGGCATTGTGTCCTTTTTTCCCTTGGCTTCTCTTCTGCCTTAGCGGGGTCCATTTTCAACAATGTGATTCCCTGAGGGTTGTGGATTAGCTGACCTGGGCAGCCTTACCTTGCCGGCCCGCCCTCCCCAGGTTTGCCTCGTTGAGGTCAATATAAACAGAGCTCCAGGCAGCAATAGCCCCTGAAGCTGTGCCTGACTCCATATTCTCTGCCCCGTCAGCAGTCTCGGGGCTGTGCTGGTGGGAGGGAGTGAGGGGCCACAGCCTTGTGGGTGGCCCGGTGTGAGTGGGGTTCTGCTGGCCTTTCTGCAGGAGTTGCCAGGCTGCCGCCTGTAAAGAAGAGGTTGTGTCACCCATACCTTCCGCTGGAATTTCTCTGCGGACAGAGGTGAGGAAGGAAAAAAGCAGTGGGGGCCGGGACAGGAGGGGTATCTCAGGCAGGACAATGGAAAGCTTCTGGAAGAGCGCCCGGGGCCAGGACCACCCTGGCTGGCCTGCAGGCACCAAGTTGGCCTGCGTGCTGTCGCTGGTGTGGCTCCACGGTCCTTCCTCTAGGCTTTCAAGCCCTTGTACATATTCAGGTGTTTTACCTGGAAAGGGTGGGAACAGTTCAGCAGCAGCTGGCCTGGGGCTCAGCTCACGTTTACTCAGAGATGCCTCGGCATGGTCCCCCAGCTTTGCAATGAGGACGCTCCTTGCGTGGGGGGTGGGTTGCTGGCTGTATGGGAGATGGTTCCCCACCTCTGACCAATTTCAGAATTGTTTACCACTGGAGCAAGTGCCCTGACAGGGTTTTCCTCTGTATAACTCGTGGGTTCAGGTGTTTTTTTTTTATTTTATGGTTCAAGTTAGATTTTATTCCCCTTTTATGTATTTATAGATATAAGCATGGAAATAATTCATTCCTATAAATACATCTGTGTGACGGGAAGAACTTTTTTCTGTTTTATTTTTAAATTTTATTTTTTTTAAATTTTTAAATTTAATTTTATTTATTTATTTTTATACAGCACGTTATTATTAGTTATGTATTTTATGCATATACATGTATACAGGTCAATCCCAAACTCCCAAGTCATCCCACCACCACCACAACACGGTTTCCCACACTTGGTGTCCATACGTTTGTTCTCTACCTCTGTGTCTCTATTTCTTCCCTGCAAACCAGTTCATCTGTACCATTTTTAGGCTCCACATATATGCATTAATATACAATATTTGTTTTCCTCTTTCTGACTTACTTCATTCTGTATGACAGTCTCTCGATCCATCGATGTCTCTACAAATGACCCAGTTTCATTCCTTTTCATGGCCGAGTAATATTCCATTTTATATATGTACCACAACTTTATCCATTCATCTGTCTGTGGGCATTTAGGTTGCTTCCATTACCTGGCTATTGTAAATAGTGCTGCAACGAACATTGTGGTGAATGTGCCTTTTTGATTTACGGTTTTCTCTGGGTATATGCCCAGAAGTGGGATTGCTGGATCAGATGGTAATTCTATTTCTAGTTTTTTTAAGGAAACTCCATAGTGACTGTATCAATTTACATTCCCACCAATAGTGGAAGAGGGCTCCTTTTGTCCACACCCTCCCCAGAATTGGTTGTTTGTAGATTTTCTGATGATGCCGATTCTAACAGGTGTGAGGTGATACCTCATTGTAGTTTTGATTTGCATTTCTCTAATAATTAGTGCTGTTGAGCAGCTTTTCATGTGCGTCTTGGCCATCTCTATGTCTCCTTTGAAGAAACGTCTCTTTAGATCTTCTGCCCATTTTTTTTGGGTTGTTTGTTTTCTTAATATTAAGCTGCATGAGCTGTTTATATATATTGGAGATTAAACCTCTGTCCATTGATTCGTCTGCAACGATTTTCGCCCATTCTGAGGGATGCCTTTTTCCATTCCCGTGTTTTTTAACAAAAAAGGAAAGAAAGGAAAAGAAGCAGAACACTAATGTGCGTAAAATATGCCTTTTGAAACGGTCGTTTTGAAATATGGACGTCCTTTGAATTTTTTGGTCGATATGTGACCCCAGGATTTGTTTTCAGGGCAGGTGTCATTTACAGGCCTGCAATGATTTTGAATATCAACTGACCATTAGCGCTGGGATTAAAGCTGCTGTTGTGTGAAACGGCCACAAGGTGGCAGCAGTTCACCCTTACCAAATCTGGTTACTAGGGCAAGAGAGCCTCAGTGGAAGTGGTGTTCTAGATAGGAGTTTAGAATGGAATGTGCCAGGAGAAAGCCCCTCACGTTCGTCTCCCTACTTCTTGTTCGTGTTTTTAATTTAATTTTTTATTTTTTATTACAGCAAGTTTGATTACAATGTTTGGCTTCTTGTAGGTGTGGAAGATGTGGTTCTTTTACACATATACAGATGACTGTTCTTCCTGGGATCCTTTTCCCATGTACGTTATGACAGAATGTTGAGTAGTCCTCTCTTGGTATTCTGTAGGTCTTTGGTGATTATATATGTCACCTGTGTTTGTATATGTCTGTTAACCCCGATATCGTAATGAAACCAATCCTCACACCTTTCCATTGGTGAACCATAAGTTTGTTTAATGAATCTGTGATTGCCCTTCTCCGTGGAAATATCTGCCCTGGTATCCATTTTTAGGTAACACCTACAAGTGATATAATATGATATGTGTCTTTCACTTTCTGACTTACTACAAGTCACGTGATTACTTCTAGACTCATCTACGGTGCCACAAATGGCATTGTGTCCTTTTTTCCCTTGGCTTCTCTTCTGCCTTAGCGGGGTCCATTTTCAACAATGTGATTCCCTGAGGGTTGTGGATTAGCTGACCTGGGCAGCCTTACCTTGCCGGCCCGCCCTCCCCAGGTTTGCCTCGTTGAGGTCAATATAAACAGAGCTCCAGGCAGCAATAGCCCCTGAAGCTGTGCCTGACTCCATATTCTCTGCCCCGTCAGCAGTCTCGGGGCTGTGCTGGTGGGAGGGAGTGAGGGGCCACAGCTTTGTGGGTGGCCCGGTGTGAGTGGGGTTCTGCTGGCCTTTCTGCAGGAGTTGCCAGGCTGCCGCCTGTAAAGAAGAGGTTGTGTCACCCATACCTTCCGCTGGAATTTCTCTCCGGACAGAGGTGAGGAAGGAAAAAAGCAGTGGGGGCCGGGACAGGAGGGGTATCTCAGGCAGGACAATGGAAAGCTTCTGGAAGAGCGCCCGGGGCCAGGACCACCCTGGCTGGCCTGCAGGCACCAAGTTGGCCTGCGTGCTGTCGCTGGTGTGGCTCCACGGTCCTTCCTCTAGGCTTTCAATCCCTTGTACATGTTCAGGTGTTTTACCTGGAAAGGGTGGGAACAGTTCAGCAGCAGCTGGCCTGGGGCTCAGCTCACGTTTACTCAGAGATGCCTCGGCATGGTCCCCCAGCTTTGCAATGAGGACGCTCCTTGCGTGGGGGGTGGGTTGCTGGCTGTATGGGAGATGGTTCCCCACCTCTGACCAATTTCAGAATTGTTTACCACTGGAGCAAGTGCCCTGATAGGGTTTTCCTCTGTATAACTCGTGGGTTCAGGTGTTTTTTTTTTTTATTTTATGGTTCAAGTTAGATTTTATTCCCCTTTTATGTATTTATAGATATAAGCATGGAAATAATTCATTCCTATAAATACATCTGTGTGACGGGAAGAACTTTTTTCTGTTTTATTTTTAAATTTTATTTTTTAAAATTTTGAAATTTAATTTTATTTATTTATTTTTATACAGCACGTTATTATTAGTTATGTATTTTATGCATATACATGTATACAGGTCAATCCCAAACTCCCAAGTCATCCCACCACCACCACAACACGGTTTCCCACACTTGGTGTCCATACGTTTGTTCTCTACCTCTGTGTCTCTATTTCTTCCCTGCAAACCAGTTCATCTGTACCATTTTTAGGCTCCACATATATGCATTAATATACAATATTTGTTTTCCTCTTTCTGACTTACTTCATTCTGTATGACAGTCTCTCGATCCATCGATGTCTCTACAAATGACCCAGTTTCATTCCTTTTTATGGCCGAGTAATATTCCATTTTATATATGTACCACAACTTTATCCATTCATCTGTCTGTGGGCATTTAGGTTGCTTCCATTACCTGGCTATTGTAAATAGTGCTGCAACGAACATTGTGGTGAATGTGCCTTTTTGATTTACGGTTTTCTCTGGGTATATGCCCAGAAGTGGGATTGCTGGATCAGATGGTAATTCTATTTCTAGTTTTTTTAAGGAAACTCCATAGTGACTGTATCAATTTACATTCCCACCAATAGTGGAAGAGGGCTCCTTTTGTCCACACCCTCCCCAGAATTGGTTGTTTGTAGATTTTCTGATGATGCCGATTCTAACAGGTGTGAGGTGATACCTCATTGTAGTTTTGATTTGCATTTCTCTAATAATTAGTGCTGTTGAGCAGCTTTTCATGTGCGTCTTGGCCATCTCTATGTCTCCTTTGAAGAAACGTCTCTTTAGATCTTCTGCCCATTTTTTTTGGGTTGTTTGTTTTTTTAATATTAAGCTGCATGAGCTGTTTATATATATTGGAGATTAAACCTCTGTCCATTGATTCGTCTGCAACGATTTTCGCCCATTCTGAGGGATGCCTTTTTCCATTCCCGTGTTTTTTAACAAAAAAGGAAAGAAAGGAAAAGAAGCAGAACACTAATGTGCGTAAAATATGCCTTTTGAAACGGTCGTTTTGAAATATGGACGTCCTTTGAATTTTTTGGTCGATATGTGACCCCAGGATTTGTTTTCAGGGCAGGTGTCATTTACAGGCCTGCAATGATTTTGAATATCAACTGACCATTAGCGCTGGGATTAAAGCTGCTGTTGTGTGAAACGGCCACAAGGTGGCAGCAGTTCACCCTTACCAAATCTGGTTACTAGGGCAAGAGAGCCTCAGTGGAAGTGGTGTTCTAGATAGGAGTTTAGAATGGAATGTGCCAGGAGAAAGCCCCTCACGTTCGTCTCCCTACTTCTTGTTCGTGTTTTTAATTTAATTTTTTATTTTTTATTACAGCAAGTTTGATTACAATGTTTGGCTTCTTGTAGGTGTGGAAGATGTGGTTCTTTTACACATATACAGATGACTGTTCTTCCTGGGATCCTTTTCCCATGTACGTTATGACAGAATGTTGAGTAGTCCTCTCTTGGTATTCTGTAGGTCTTTGGTGATTATATATGTCACCTGTGTTTGTATATGTCTGTTAACCCCGATATCGTAATGAAACCAATCCTCACACCTTTCCATTGGTGAACCATAAGTTTGTTTAATGAATCTGTGATTGCCCTTCTCCGTGGAAATATCTGCCCTGGTATCCATTTTTAGGTAACACCTACAAGTGATATAATATGATATGTGTCTTTCACTTTCTGACTTACTACAAGTCACGTGATTACTTCTAGACTCATCTACGGTGCCGCAAATGGCATTGTGTCCTTTTTTCCCTTGGCTTCTCTTCTGCCTTAGCGGGGTCCATTTTCAACAATGTGATTCCCTGAGGGTTGTGGATTAGCTGACCTGGGCAGCCTTACCTTGCCGGCCCGCCCTCCCCAGGTTTGCCTCGTTGCGGTCAATATAAACAGAGCTCCAGGCAGCAATAGCCCCTGAAGCTGTGCCTGACTCCATATTCTCTGCCCCGTCAGCAGTCTCGGGGCTGTGCTGGTGGGAGGGAGTGAGGGGCCACAGCTTTGTGGGTGGCCCGGTGTGAGTGGGGTTCTGCTGGCCTTTCTGCAGGAGTTGCCAGGCTGCCGCCTGTAAAGAAGAGGTTGTGTCACCCATACCTTCCGCTGGAATTTCTCTGCGGACAGAGGTGAGGAAGGAAAAAAGCAGTGGGGGCCGGGACAGGAGGGGTATCTCAGGCAGGACAATGGAAAGCTTCTGGAAGAGCGCCCGGGGCCAGGACCACCCTGGCTGGCCTGCAGGCACCAAGTTGGCCTGCGTGCTGTCGCTGGTGTGGCTCCACGGTCCTTCCTCTAGGCTTTCAAGCCCTTGTACATATTCAGGTGTTTTACCTGGAAAGGGTGGGAACAGTTCAGCAGCAGCTGGCCTGGGGCTCAGCTCACGTTTACTCAGAGATGCCTCGGCATGGTCCCCCAGCTTTGCAATGAGGACGCTCCTTGCGTGGGGGGTGGGTTGCTGGCTGTATGGGAGATGGTTCCCCACCTCTGACCAATTTCAGAATTGTTTACCACTGGAGCAAGTGCCCTGATAGGGTTTTCCTCTGTATAACTCGTGGGTTCAGGTGTTTTTTTTTTATTTTATGGTTCAAGTTAGATTTTATTCCCCGTTTATGTATTTATAGATATAAGCATGGAAATAATTCATTCCTATAAATACATCTGTGTGACGGGAAGAACTTTTTTCTGTTTTATTTTTAAATTTTATTTTTTTAAAATTTTTAAATTTAATTTTATTTATTTATTTTTGTACAGCACGTTATTATTAGTTATGTATTTTATGCATATACATGTATACAGGTCAATCCCAAACTCCCAAGTCATCCCACCACCACCACAACACGGTTTCCCACACTTGGTGTCCATACGTTTGTTCTCTACCTCTGTGTCTCTATTTCTTCCCTGCAAACCAGTTCATCTGTACCATTTTTAGGCTCCACATATATGCATTAATATACAATATTTGTTTTCCTCTTTCGGACTTACTTCATTTTGTATGACAGTCTCTCGATCCATCGATGGCTCTACAAATGACCCAGTTTCATTCCTTTTTATGGCCGAGTAATATTCCATTTTATATATGTACCACAACTTTATCCATTCATCTGTCTGTGGGCATTTAGGTTGCTTCCATTACCTGGCTATTGTAAATAGTGCTGCAACGAACATTGTGGTGAATGTGCCTTTTTGATTTACGGTTTTCTCTGGGTATATGCCCAGAAGTGGGATTGCTGGATCAGATGGTAATTCTATTTCTAGTTTTTTTAAGGAAACTCCATAGTGACTGTATCAATTTACATTCCCACCAATAGTGGAAGAGGGCTCCTTTTGTCCACACCCTCCCCAGAATTGGTTGTTTGTAGATTTTCTGATGATGCCGATTCTAACAGGTGTGAGGTGATACCTCATTGTAGTTTTGATTTGCATTTCTCTAATAATTAGTGCTGTTGAGCAGCTTTTCATGTGCGTCTTGGCCATCTCTATGTCTCCTTTGAAGAAACGTCTCTTTAGATCTTCTGCCCATTCTTTTTGGGTTGTTTGTTTTTTTAATATTAAGCTGCATGAGCTGTTTATATATATTGGAGATTAAACCTCTGTCCATTGATTCGTCTGCAACGATTTTCGCCCATTCTGAGGGATGCCTTTTTCCATTCCCGTGTTTTTTAACAAAAAAGGAAAGAAAGGAAAAGAAGCAGAACACTAATGTGCGTAAAATATGCCTTTTGAAATGGTCGTTTTGAAATATGGACGCCCTTTGAATTTTTTGGTCGATATGTGACCCCAGGATTTGTTTTCAGGGCAGGTGTCATTTACAGGCCTGCAATGATTTTGAATATCAACTGACCATTAGCGCTGGGATTAAAGCTGCTGTTGTGTGAAACGGCCACAAGGTGGCAGCAGTTCACCCTTACCAAATCTGGTTACTAGGGCAAGAGAGCCTCAGTGGAAGTGGTGTTCTAGATAGGAGTTTAGAATGGAATGTGCCAGGAGAAAGCCCCTCACGTTCGTCTCCCTACTTCTTGTTCGTGTTTTTAATTTAATTTTTTATTTTTTATTACAGCAAGTTTGATTACAATGTTTGGCTTCTTGTAGGTGTGGAAGATGTGGTTCTTTTACACATATACAGATGACTGTTCTTCCTGGGATCCTTTTCCCATGTACGTTATGACAGAATGTTGAGTAGTCCTCTCTTGGTATTCTGTAGGTCTTTGGTGATTATATATGTCACCTGTGTTTGTATATGTCTGTTAACCCCGATATCGTAATGAAACCAATCCTCACACCTTTCCATTGGTGAACCATAAGTTTGTTTAATGAATCTGTGATTGCCCTTCTCCGTGGAAATATCTGCCCTGGTATCCATTTTTAGGTAACACCTACAAGTGATATAATATGATATGTGTCTTTCACTTTCTGACTTACTACAAGTCACGTGATTACTTCTAGACTCATCTACGGTGCCGCAAATGGCATTGTGTCCTTTTTTCCCTTGGCTTCTCTTCTGCCTTAGCGGGGTCCATTTTCAACAATGTGATTCCCTGAGGGTTGTGGATTAGCTGACCTGGGCAGCCTTACCTTGCCGGCCCGCCCTCCCCAGGTTTGCCTCGTTGAGGTCAATATAAACAGAGCTCCAGGCAGCAATAGCCCCTGAAGCTGTGCCTGACTCCATATTCTCTGCCCCGTCAGCAGTCTCGGGGCTGTGCTTGTGGGAGGGAGTGAGGGGCCACAGCTTTGTGGGTGGCCCAGTGTGAGTGGGGTTCTGCTGGCCTTTCTGCAGGAGTTGCCAGGCTGCCGCCTGTAAAGAAGAGGTTGTGTCACCCATACCTTCCGCTGGAATTTCTCTGCGGACAGAGGTGAGGAAGGAAAAAAGCTGTGGGGGCCGGGACAGGAGGGGTATCTCAGGCAGGACAATGGAAAGCTTCTGGAAGAGCGCCCGGGGCCAGGACCACCCTGGCTGGCCTGCAGGCACCAAGTTGGCCTGCGTGCTGTCGCTGGTGTGGCTCCACGGTCCTTCCTCTAGGCTTTCAAGCCCTTGTACATATTCAGGTGTTTTACCTGGAAAGGGTGGGAACAGTTCAGCAGCAGCTGGCCTGGGGCTCAGCTCACGTTTACTCAGAGATGCCTCGGCATGGTCCCCCAGCTTTGCAATGAGGACGCTCCTTGCGTGGGGGGTGGGTTGCTGGCTGTATGGGAGATGGTTCCCCACCTCTGACCAATTTCAGAATTGTTTACCACTGGAGCAAGTGCCCTGATAGGGTTTTCCTCTGTATAACTCGTGGGTTCAGGTGTTTTTTTTTTATTTTATGGTTCAAGTTAGATTTTATTCCCCGTTTATGTATTTATAGATATAAGCATGGAAATAATTCATTCCTATAAATACATCTGTGTGACGGGAAGAACATTTTTCTGTTTTATTTTTAAATTTTATTTTTTTAAAATTTTGAAATTTAATTTTATTTATTTATTTTTATACAGCACGTTATTATTAGTTATGTATTTTATGCATATACATGTATACAGGTCAATCCCAAACTCCCAAGTCATCCCACCACCACCACAACACGGTTTCCCACACTTGGTGTCCATACGTTTGTTCTCTACCTCTGTGTCTCTATTTCTTCCCTGCAAACCAGTTCATCTGTACCATTTTTAGGCTCCACATATATGCATTAATATACAATATTTGTTTTCCTCTTTCTGACTTACTTCATTCTGTATGACAGTCTCTCGATCCATCGATGTCTCTACAAATGACCCAGTTTCATTCCTTTTTATGGCCGAGTAATATTCCATTTTATATATGTACCACAACTTTATCCATTCATCTGTCTGTGGGCATTTAGGTTGCTTCCATTACCTGGCTATTGTAAATAGTGCTGCAACGAACATTGTGGTGAATGTGCCTTTTTGATTTACGGTTTTCTCTGGGTATATGCCCAGAAGTGGGATTGCTGGATCAGATGGTAATTCTATTTCTAGTTTTTTTAAGGAAACTCCATAGTGACTGTATCAATTTACATTCCCACCAATAGTGGAAGAGGGCTCCTTTTGTCCACACCCTCCCCAGAATTGGTTGTTTGTAGATTTTCTGATGATGCCGATTCTAACAGGTGTGAGGTGATACCTCATTGTAGTTTTGATTTGCATTTCTCTAATAATTAGTGCTGTTGAGCAGCTTTTCATGTGCGTCTTGGCCATCTCTATGTCTCCTTTGAAGAAACGTCTCTTTAGATCTTCTGCCCATTTTTTTTGGGTTGTTTGTTTTTTTAATATTAAGCTGCATGAGCTGTTTATATATATTGGAGATTAAACCTCTGTCCATTGATTCGTCTGCAACGATTTTCGCCCATTCTGAGGGATGCCTTTTTCCATTCCCGTGTTTTTTAACAAAAAAGGAAAGAAAGGAAAAGAAGCAGAACACTAATGTGCGTAAAATATGCCTTTTGAAACGGTCGTTTTGAAATATGGACGTCCTTTGAATTTTTTGGTCGATATGTGACCCCAGGATTTGTTTTCAGGGCAGGTGTCATTTACAGGCCTGCAATGATTTTGAATATCAACTGACCATTAGCGCTGGGATTAAAGCTGCTGTTGTGTGAAACGGCCACAAGGTGGCAGCAGTTCACCCTTACCAAATCTGGTTACTAGGGCAAGAGAGCCTCAGTGGAAGTGGTGTTCTAGATAGGAGTTTAGAATGGAATGTGCCAGGAGAAAGCCCCTCACGTTCGTCTCCCTACTTCTTGTTCGTGTTTTTAATTTAATTTTTTATTTTTTATTACAGCAAGTTTGATTACAATGTTTGGCTTCTTGTAGGTGTGGAAGATGTGGTTCTTTTACACATATACAGATGACTGTTCTTCCTGGGATCCTTTTCCCATGTACGTTATGACAGAATGTTGAGTAGTCCTCTCTTGGTATTCTGTAGGTCTTTGGTGATTATATATGTCACCTGTGTTTGTATATGTCTGTTAACCCCGATATCGTAATGAAACCAATCCTCACACCTTTCCATTGGTGAACCATTAGTTTGTTTAATGAATCTGTGATTGCCCTTCTCCGTGGAAATATCTGCCCTGGTATCCATTTTTAGGTAACACCTACAAGTGATATAATATGATATGTGTCTTTCACTTTCTGACTTACTACAAGTCACGTGATTACTTCTAGACTCATCTACGGTGCCGCAAATGGCATTGTGTCCTTTTTTCCCTTGGCTTCTCTTCTGCCTTAGCGGGGTCCATTTTCAACAATGTGATTCCCTGAGGGTTGTGGATTAGCTGACCTGGGCAGCCTTACCTTGCCGGCCCGCCCTCCCCAGGTTTGCCTCGTTGCGGTCAATATAAACAGAGCTCCAGGCAGCAATAGCCCCTGAAGCTGTGCCTGACTCCATATTCTCTGCCCCGTCAGCAGTCTCGGGGCTGTGCTGGTGGGAGGGAGTGAGGGGCCACAGCTTTGTGGGTGGCCCGGTGTGAGTGGGGTTCTGCTGGCCTTTCTGCAGGAGTTGCCAGGCTGCCGCCTGTAAAGAAGAGGTTGTGTCACCCATACCTTCCGCTGGAATTTCTCTCCGGACAGAGGTGAGGAAGGAAAAAAGCAGTGGGGGCCGGGACAGGAGGGGTATCTCAGGCAGGACAATGGAAAGCTTCTGGAAGAGCGCCCGGGGCCAGGACCACCCTGGCTGGCCTGCAGGCACCAAGTTGGCCTGCGTGCTGTCGCTGGTGTGGCTCCACGGTCCTTCCTCTAGGCTTTCAAGCCCTTGTACATATTCAGGTGTTTTACCTGGAAAGGGTGGGAACAGTTCAGCAGCAGCTGGCCTGGGGCTCAGCTCACGTTTACTCAGAGATGCCTCGGCATGGTCCCCCAGCTTTGCAATGAGGACGCTCCTTGCGTGGGGGGTGGGTTGCTGGCTGTATGGGAGATGGTTCCCCACCTCTGACCAATTTCAGAATTGTTTACCACTGGAGCAAGTGCCCTGATAGGGTTTTCCTCTGTATAACTCGTGGGTTCAGGTGTTTTTTTTTTTTATTTTATGGTTCAAGTTAGATTTTATTCCCCTTTTATGTATTTATAGATATAAGCATGGAAATAATTCATTCCTATAAATACATCTGTGTGACGGGAAGAACTTTTTTCTGTTTTATTTTTAAATTTTATTTTTTTTAAATTTTGAAATTTAATTTTATTTATTTATTTTTATACAGCACGTTATTATTAGTTATGTATTTTATGCATATACATGTATACAGGTCAATCCCAAACTCCCAAGTCATCCCACCACCACCACAACACGGTTTCCCACACTTGGTGTCCATACGTTTGTTCTCTACCTCTGTGTCTCTATTTCTTCCCTGCAAACCAGTTCATCTGTACCATTTTTAGGCTCCACATATATGCATTAATATACAATATTTGTTTTCCTCTTTCTGACTTACTTCATTCTGTATGACAGTCTCTCGATCCATCGATGGCTCTACAAATGACCCAGTTTCATTCCTTTTTATGGCCGAGTAATATTCCATTTTATATATGTACCACAACTTTATCCATTCATCTGTCTGTGGGCATTTAGGTTGCTTCCATTACCTGGCTATTGTAAATAGTGCTGCAACGAACATTGTGGTGAATGTGCCTTTTTGATTTACGGTTTTCTCTGGGTATATGCCCAGAAGTGGGATTGCTGGATCAGATGGTAATTCTATTTCTAGTTTTTTTAAGGAAACTCCATAGTGACTGTATCAATTTACATTCCCACCAATAGTGGAAGAGGGCTCCTTTTGTCCACACCCTCCCCAGAATTGGTTGTTTGTAGATTTTCTGATGATGCCGATTCTAACAGGTGTGAGGTGATACCTCATTGTAGTTTTGATTTGCATTTCTCTAATAATTAGTGCTGTTGAGCAGCTTTTCATGTGCGTCTTGGCCATCTCTATGTCTCCTTTGAAGAAACGTCTCTTTAGATCTTCTGCCCATTCTTTTTGGGTTGTTTGTTTTTTTAATATTAAGCTGCATGAGCTGTTTATATATATTGGAGATTAAACCTCTGTCCATTGATTCGTCTGCAACGATTTTCGCCCATTCTGAGGGATGCCTTTTTCCATTCCTGTGTTTTTTAACAAAAAAGGAAAGAAAGGAAAAGAAGCAGAACACTAATGTGCGTAAAATATGCCTTTTGAAATGGTCGTTTTGAAATATGGACGTCCTTTGAATTTCTTGGTCGATATGTGACCCCAGGATTTGTTTTCAGGGCAGTTGTCATTTACAGGCCTGCAATGATTTTGAATATCAACTGACCATTAGCGCTGGGATTAAAGCTGCTGTTGTGTGAAACGGCCACAAGGTGGCAGCAGTTCACCCTTACCAAATCTGGTTACTAGGGCAAGAGAGCCTCAGTGGAAGTGGTGTTCTAGATAGGAGTTTAGAATGGAATGTGCCAGGAGAAAGCCCCTCACGTTCGTCTCCCTACTTCTTGTTCGTGTTTTTAATTTAATTTTTTATTTTTTATTACAGCAAGTTTGATTACAATGTTTGGCTTCTTGTAGGTGTGGAAGATGTGGTTCTTTTACACATATACAGATGACTGTTCTTCCTGGGATCCTTTTCCCATGTACGTTATGACAGAATGTTGAGTAGTCCTCTCTTGGTATTCTGTAGGTCTTTGGTGATTATATATGTCACCTGTGTTTGTATATGTCTGTTAACCCCGATATCGTAATGAAACCAATCCTCACACCTTTCCATTGGTGAACCATAAGTTTGTTTAATGAATCTGTGATTGCCCTTCTCCGTGGAAATATCTGCCCTGGTATCCATTTTTAGGTAACACCTACAAGTGATATAATATGATATGTGTCTTTCACTTTCTGACTTACTACAAGTCACGTGATTACTTCTAGACTCATCTACGGTGCCGCAAATGGCATTGTGTCCTTTTTTCCCTTGGCTTCTCTTCTGCCTTAGCGGGGTCCATTTTCAACAATGTGATTCCCTGAGGGTTGTGGATTAGCTGACCTGGGCAGCCTTACCTTGCCGGCCCGCCCTCCCCAGGTTTGCCTCGTTGCGGTCAATATAAACAGAGCTCCAGGCAGCAATAGCCCCTGAAGCTGTGCCTGACTCCATATTCTCTGCCCCGTCAGCAGTCTCGGGGCTGTGCTGGTGGGAGGGAGTGAGGGGCCACAGCTTTGTGGGTGGCCCGGTGTGAGTGGGGTTCTGCTGGCCTTTCTGCAGGAGTTGCCAGGCTGCCGCCTGTAAAGAAGAGGTTGTGTCACCCATACCTTCCGCTGGAATTGCTCTCCGGACAGAGGTGAGGAAGGAAAAAAGCAGTGGGGGCTGGGACAGGAGGGGTATCTCAGGCAGGACAATGGAAAGCTTCTGGAAGAGCGCCCGGGGCCAGGACCACCCTGGCTGGCCTGCAGGCACCAAGTTGGCCTGCGTGCTGTCGCTGGTGTGGTTCCACGGTCCTTCCTCTAGGCTTTCAAGCCCTTGTACATATTCAGGTGTTTTACCTGGAAAGGGTGGGAACAGTTCAGCAGCAGCTGGCCTGGGGCTCAGCTCACGTTTACTCAGAGATGCCTCGGCATGGTCCCCCAGCTTTGCAATGAGGACGCTCCTTGCGTGGGGGGTGGGTTGCTGGCTGTATGGGAGATGGTTCCCCACCTCTGACCAATTTCAGAATTGTTTACCACTGGAGCAAGTGCCCTGATAGGGTTTTCCTCTGTATAACTCGTGGGTTCAGGTGTTTTTTTTTTTTATTTTATGGTTCAAATTAGATTTTATTCCCCTTTTATGTATTTATAGATATAAACATGGAAATAATTCATTCCTATAAATACATCTGTGTGACGGGAAGAACTTTTTTCTGTTTTATTTTTAAATTTTATTTTTTTTAAATTTTGAAATTTAATTTTATTTATTTATTTTTATACAGCACGTTATTATTAGTTATGTATTTTATGCATATACATGTATACAGGTCAATCCCAAACTCCCAAGTCATCCCACCACCACCACAACACGGTTTCCCACACTTGGTGTCCATACGTTTGTTCTCTACCTCTGTGTCTCTATTTCTTCCCTGCAAACCAGTTCATCTGTACCATTTTTAGGCTCCACATATATGCATTAATATACAATATTTGTTTTCCTCTTTCTGACTTACTTCATTCTGTATGACAGTCTCTCGATCCATCGATGTCTCTACAAATGACCCAGTTTCATTCCTTTTTATGGCCGAGTAATATTCCATTTTATATATGTACCACAACTTTATCCATTCATCTGTCTGTGGGCATTTAGGTTGCTTCCATTACCTGGCTATTGTAAATAGTGCTGCAACGAACATTGTGGTGAATGTGCCTTTTTGATTTACGGTTTTCTCTGGGTATATGCCCAGAAGTGGGATTGCTGGATCAGATGGTAATTCTATTTCTAGTTTTTTTAAGGAAACTCCATAGTGACTGTATCAATTTACATTCCCACCAATAGTGGAAGAGGGCTCCTTTTGTCCACACCCTCCCCAGAATTGGTTGTTTGTAGATTTTCTGATGATGCCGATTCTAACAGGTGTGAGGTGATACCTCATTGTAGTTTTGATTTGCATTTCTCTAATAATTAGTGCTGTTGAGCAGCTTTTCATGTGCGTCTTGGCCATCTCTATGTCTCCTTTGAAGAAACGTCTCTTTAGATCTTCTGCCCATTTTTTTTGGGTTGTTTGTTTTTTTAATATTAAGCTGCATGAGCTGTTTATATATATTGGAGATTAAACCTCTGTCCATTGATTCGTCTGCAACGATTTTCGCCCATTCTGAGGGATGCCTTTTTCCATTCCCGTGTTTTTTAACAAAAAAGGAAAGAAAGGAAAAGAAGCAGAACACTAATGTGCGTAAAATATGCCTTTTGAAATGGTCGTTTTGAAATATGGACGTCCTTTGAATTTCTTGGTCGATATGTGACCCCAGGATTTGTTTTCAGGGCAGGTGTCATTTACAGGCCTGCAATGATTTTGAATATCAACTGACCATTAGCGCTGGGATTAAAGCTGCTGTTGTGTGAAACGGCCACAAGGTGGCAGCAGTTCACCCTTACCAAATCTGGTTACTAGGGCAAGAGAGCCTCAGTGGAAGTGGTGTTCTAGATAGGAGTTTAGAATGGAATGTGCCAGGAGAAAGCCCCTCACGTTCGTCTCCCTACTTCTTGTTCGTGTTTTTAATTTAATTTTTTATTTTTTATTACAGCAAGTTTGATTACAATGTTTGGCTTCTTGTAGGTGTGGAAGATGTGGTTCTTTTACACATATACAGATGACTGTTCTTCCTGGGATCCTTTTCCCATGTACGTTATGACAGAATGTTGAGTAGTCCTCTCTTGGTATTCTGTAGGTCTTTGGTGATTATATATGTCACCTGTGTTTGTATATGTCTGTTAACCCCGATATCGTAATGAAACCAATCCTCACACCTTTCCATTGGTGAACCATAAGTTTGTTTAATGAATCTGTGATTGCCCTTCTCCGTGGAAATATCTGCCCTGGTATCCATTTTTAGGTAACACCTACAAGTGATATAATATGATATGTGTCTTTCACTTTCTGACTTACTACAAGTCACGTGATTACTTCTAGACTCATCTACGGTGCCGCAAATGGCATTGTGTCCTTTTTTCCCTTGGCTTCTCTTCTGCCTTAGCGGGGTCCATTTTCAACAATGTGATTCCCTGAGGGTTGTGGATTAGCTGACCTGGGCAGCCTTACCTTGCCGGCCCGCCCTCCCCAGGTTTGCCTCGTTGCGGTCAATATAAACAGAGCTCCAGGCAGCAATAGCCCCTGAAGCTGTGCCTGACTCCATATTCTCTGCCCCGTCAGCAGTCTCGGGGCTGTGCTGGTGGGAGGGAGTGAGGGGCCACAGCTTTGTGGGTGGCCCGGTGTGAGTGGGGTTCTGCTGGCCTTTCTGCAGGAGTTGCCAGGCTGCCGCCTGTAAAGAAGAGGTTGTGTCACCCATACCTTCCGCTGGAATTTCTCTCCGGACAGAGGTGAGGAAGGAAAAAAGCAGTGGGGGCCGGGACAGGAGGGGTATCTCAGGCAGGACAATGGAAAGCTTCTGGAAGAGCGCCCGGGGCCAGGACCACCCTGGCTGGCCTGCAGGCACCAAGTTGGCCTGCGTGCTGTCGCTGGTGTGGCTCCACGGTCCTTCCTCTAGGCTTTCAAGCCCTTGTACATATTCAGGTGTTTTACCTGGAAAGGGTGGGAACAGTTCAGCAGCAGCTGGCCTGGGGCTCAGCTCACGTTTACTCAGAGATGCCTCGGCATGGTCCCCCAGCTTTGCAATGAGGACGCTCCTTGCGTGGGGGGTGGGTTGCTGGCTGTATGGGAGATGGTTCCCCACCTCTGACCAATTTCAGAATTGTTTACCACTGGAGCAAGTGCCCTGATAGGGTTTTCCTCTGTATAACTCGTGGGTTCAGGTGTTTTTTTTTTATTTTATGGTTCAAGTTAGATTTTATTCCCCGTTTATGTATTTATAGATATAAGCATGGAAATAATTCATTCCTATAAATACATCTGTGTGACGGGAAGAACTTTTTTCTGTTTTATTTTTAAATTTTATTTTTTAAAATTTTGAAATTTAATTTTATTTATTTATTTTTGTACAGCACGTTATTATTAGTTATGTATTTTATGCATATACATGTATACAGGTCAATCCCAAACTCCCAAGTCATCCCACCACCACCACAACACGGTTTCCCACACTTGGTGTCCATACGTTTGTTCTCTACCTCTGTGTCTCTATTTCTTCCCTGCAAACCAGTTCATCTGTACCATTTTTAGGCTCCACATATATGCATTAATATACAATATTTGTTTTCCTCTTTCGGACTTACTTCATTTTGTATGACAGTCTCTCGATCCATCGATGGCTCTACAAATGACCCAGTTTCATTCCTTTTTATGGCCGAGTAATATTCCATTTTATATATGTACCACAACTTTATCCATTCATCTGTCTGTGGGCATTTAGGTTGCTTCCATTACCTGGCTATTGTAAATAGTGCTGCAACGAACATTGTGGTGAATGTGCCTTTTTGATTTACGGTTTTCTCTGGGTATATGCCCAGAAGTGGGATTGCTGGATCAGATGGTAATTCTATTTCTAGTTTTTTTAAGGAAACTCCATAGTGACTGTATCAATTTACATTCCCACCAATAGTGGAAGAGGGCTCCTTTTGTCCACACCCTCCCCAGAATTGGTTGTTTGTAGATTTTCTGATGATGCCGATTCTAACAGGTGTGAGGTGATACCTCATTGTAGTTTTGATTTGCATTTCTCTAATAATTAGTGCTGTTGAGCAGCTTTTCATGTGCGTCTTGGCCATCTCTATGTCTCCTTTGAAGAAACGTCTCTTTAGATCTTCTGCCCATTCTTTTTGGGTTGTTTGTTTTTTTAATATTAAGCTGCATGAGCTGTTTATATATATTGGAGATTAAACCTCTGTCCATTGATTCGTCTGCAACGATTTTCGCCCATTCTGAGGGATGCCTTTTTCCATTCCCGTGTTTTTTAACAAAAAAGGAAAGAAAGGAAAAGAAGCAGAACACTAATGTGCGTAAAATATGCCTTTTGAAATGGTCGTTTTGAAATATGGACGCCCTTTGAATTTTTTGGTCGATATGTGACCCCAGGATTTGTTTTCAGGGCAGGTGTCATTTACAGGCCTGCAATGATTTTGAATATCAACTGACCATTAGCGCTGGGATTAAAGCTGCTGTTGTGTGAAACGGCCACAAGGTGGCAGCAGTTCACCCTTACCAACTCTGGTTACTAGGGCAAGAGAGCCTCAGTGGAAGTGGTGTTCTAGATAGGAGTTTAGAATGGAATGTGCCAGGAGAAAGCCCCTCACGTTCGTCTCCCTACTTCTTGTTCGTGTTTTTAATTTAATTTTTTATTTTTTATTACAGCAAGTTTGATTACAATGTTTGGCTTCTTGTAGGTGTGGAAGATGTGGTTCTTTTACACATATACAGATGACTGTTCTTCCTGGGATCCTTTTCCCATGTACGTTATGACAGAATGTTGAGTAGTCCTCTCTTGGTATTCTGTAGGTCTTTGGTGATTATATATGTCACCTGTGTTTGTATATGTCTGTTAACCCCGATATCGTAATGAAACCAATCCTCACACCTTTCCATTGGTGAACCATTAGTTTGTTTAATGAATCTGTGATTGCCCTTCTCCGTGGAAATATCTGCCCTGGTATCCATTTTTAGGTAACACCTACAAGTGATATAATATGATATGTGTCTTTCACTTTCTGACTTACTACAAGTCACGTGATTACTTCTAGACTCATCTACGGTGCCGCAAATGGCATTGTGTCCTTTTTTCCCTTGGCTTCTCTTCTGCCTTAGCGGGGTCCATTTTCAACAATGTGATTCCCTGAGGGTTGTGGATTAGCTGACCTGGGCAGCCTTACCTTGCCGGCCCGCCCTCCCCAGGTTTGCCTCGTTGCGGTCAATATAAACAGAGCTCCAGGCAGCAATAGCCCCTGAAGCTGTGCCTGACTCCATATTCTCTGCCCCGTCAGCAGTCTCGGGGCTGTGCTGGTGGGAGGGAGTGAGGGGCCACAGCTTTGTGGGTGGCCCAGTGTGAGTGGGGTTCTGCTGGCCTTTCTGCAGGAGTTGCCAGGCTGCCGCCTGTAAAGAAGAGGTTGTGTCACCCATACCTTCCGCTGGAATTTCTCTGCGGACAGAGGTGAGGAAGGAAAAAAGCAGTGGGGGCCGGGACAGGAGGGGTATCTCAGGCAGGACAATGGAAAGCTTCTGGAAGAGCGCCCGGGGCCAGGACCACCCTGGCTGGCCTGCAGGCACCAAGTTGGCCTGCGTGCTGTCGCTGGTGTGGCTCCACGGTCCTTCCTCTAGGCTTTCAAGCCCTTGTACATATTCAGGTGTTTTACCTGGAAAGGGTGGGAACAGTTCAGCAGCAGCTGGCCTGGGGCTCAGCTCACGTTTACTCAGAGATGCCTCGGCATGGTCCCCCAGCTTTGCAATGAGGACGCTCCTTGCGTGGGGGGTGGGTTGCTGGCTGTATGGGAGATGGTTCCCCACCTCTGACCAATTTCAGAATTGTTTACCACTGGAACAAGTGCCCTGATAGGGTTTTCCTCTGTATAACTCGTGGGTTCAGGTGTTTTTTTTTTATTTTATGGTTCAAGTTAGATTTTATTCCCCGTTTATGTATTTATAGATATAAGCATGGAAATAATTCATTCCTATAAATACATCTGTGTGACGGGAAGAACTTTTTTCTGTTTTATTTTTAAATTTTATTTTTTTAAAATTTTGAAATTTAATTTTATTTATTTTTTTTTATACAGCACGTTATTATTAGTTATGTATTTTATGCATATACATGTATACAGGTCAATCCCAAACTCCCAAGTCATCCCACCACCACCACAACACGGTTTCCCACACTTGGTGTCCATACGTTTGTTCTCTACCTCTGTGTCTCTATTTCTTCCCTGCAAACCAGTTCATCTGTACCATTTTTAGGCTCCACATATATGCATTAATATACAATATTTGTTTTCCTCTTTCTGACTTACTTCATTCTGTATGACAGTCTCTCGATCCATCGATGTCTCTACAAATGACCCAGTTTCATTCCTTTTTATGGCCGAGTAATATTCCATTTTATATATGTACCACAACTTTATCCATTCATCTGTCTGTGGGCATTTAGGTTGCTTCCATTACCTGGCTATTGTAAATAGTGCTGCAACGAACATTGTGGTGAATGTGCCTTTTTGATTTACGGTTTTCTCTGGGTATATGCCCAGAAGTGGGATTGCTGGATCAGATGGTAATTCTATTTCTAGTTTTTTTAAGGAAACTCCATAGTGACTGTATCAATTTACATTCCCACCAATAGTGGAAGAGGGCTCCTTTTGTCCACACCCTCCCCAGAATTGGTTGTTTGTAGATTTTCTGATGATGCCGATTCTAACAGGTGTGAGGTGATACCTCATTGTAGTTTTGATTTGCATTTCTCTAATAATTAGTGCTGTTGAGCAGCTTTTCATGTGCGTCTTGGCCATCTCTATGTCTCCTTTGAAGAAACGTCTCTTTAGATCTTCTGCCCATTTTTTTTGGGTTGTTTGTTTTTTTAATATTAAGCTGCATGAGCTGTTTATATATATTGGAGATTAAACCTCTGTCCATTGATTCGTCTGCAACGATTTTCGCCCATTCTGAGGGATGCCTTTTTCCATTCCCGTGTTTTTTAACAAAAAAGGAAAGAAAGGAAAAGAAGCAGAACACTAATGTGCGTAAAATATGCCTTTTGAAATGGTCGTTTTGAAATATGGACGTCCTTTGAATTTTTTGGTCGATATGTGACCCCAGGATTTGTTTTCAGGGCAGGTGTCATTTACAGGCCTGCAATGATTTTGAATATCAACTGACCATTAGCGCTGGGATTAAAGCTGCTGTTGTGTGAAACGGCCACAAGGTGGCAGCAGTTCACCCTTACCAAATCTGGTTACTAGGGCAAGAGAGCCTCAGTGGAAGTGGTGTTCTAGATAGGAGTTTAGAATGGAATGTGCCAGGAGAAAGCCCCTCACGTTCGTCTCCCTACTTCTTGTTCGTGTTTTTAATTTAATTTTTTATTTTTTATTACAGCAAGTTTGATTACAATGTTTGGCTTCTTGTAGGTGTGGAAGATGTGGTTCTTTTACACATATACAGATGACTGTTCTTCCTGGGATCCTTTTCCCATGTACGTTATGACAGAATGTTGAGTAGTCCTCTCTTGGTATTCTGTAGGTCTTTGGTGATTATATATGTCACCTGTGTTTGTATATGTCTGTTAACCCCGATATCGTAATGAAACCAATCCTCACACCTTTCCATTGGTGAACCATAAGTTTGTTTAATGAATCTGTGATTGCCCTTCTCCGTGGAAATATCTGCCCTGGTATCCATTTTTAGGTAACACCTACAAGTGATATAATATGATATGTGTCTTTCACTTTCTGACTTACTACAAGTCACGTGATTACTTCTAGACTCATCTACGGTGCCGCAAATGGCATTGTGTCCTTTTTTCCCTTGGCTTCTCTTCTGCCTTAGCGGGGTCCATTTTCAACAATGTGATTCCCTGAGGGTTGTGGATTAGCTGACCTGGGCAGCCTTACCTTGCCGGCCCGCCCTCCCCAGGTTTGCCTCGTTGCGGTCAATATAAACAGAGCTCCAGGCAGCAATAGCCCCTGAAGCTGTGCCTGACTCCATATTCTCTGCCCCGTCAGCAGTCTCGGGGCTGTGCTGGTGGGAGGGAGTGAGGGGCCACAGCTTTGTGGGTGGCCCGGTGTGAGTGGGGTTCTGCTGGCCTTTCTGCAGGAGTTGCCAGGCTGCCGCCTGTAAAGAAGAGGTTGTGTCACCCATACCTTCCGCTGGAATTTCTCTCCGGACAGAGGTGAGGAAGGAAAAAAGCAGTGGGGGCCGGGACAGGAGGGGTATCTCAGGCAGGACAATGGAAAGCTTCTGGAAGAGCGCCCGGGGCCAGGACCACCCTGGCTGGCCTGCAGGCACCAAGTTGGCCTGCGTGCTGTCGCTGGTGTGGCTCCACGGTCCTTCCTCTAGGCTTTCAATCCCTTGTACATATTCAGGTGTTTTACCTGGAAAGGGTGGGAACAGTTCAGCAGCAGCTGGCCTGGGGCTCAGCTCACGTTTACTCAGAGATGCCTCGGCATGGTCCCCCAGCTTTGCAATGAGGACGCTCCTTGCGTGGGGGGTGGGTTGCTGGCTGTATGGGAGATGGTTCCCCACCTCTGACCAATTTCAGAATTGTTTACCACTGGAGCAAGTGCCCTGATAGGGTTTTCCTCTGTATAACTCGTGGGTTCAGGTGTTTTTTTTTTATTTTATGGTTCAAGTTAGATTTTATTCCCCTTTTATGTATTTATAGATATAAGCATGGAAATAATTCATTCCTATAAATACATCTGTGTGACGGGAAGAACTTTTTTCTGTTTTATTTTTAAATTTTATTTTTTAAAATTTTGAAATTTAATTTTATTTATTTATTTTTGTACAGCACGTTATTATTAGTTATGTATTTTATGCATATACATGTATACAGGTCAATCCCAAACTCCCAAGTCATCCCACCACCACCACAACACGGTTTCCCACACTTGGTGTCCATACGTTTGTTCTCTACCTCTGTGTCTCTATTTCTTCCCTGCAAACCAGTTCATCTGTACCATTTTTAGGCTCCACATATATGCATTAATATACAATATTTGTTTTCCTCTTTCTGACTTACTTCATTTTGTATGACAGTCTCTCGATCCATCGATGGCTCTACAAATGACCCAGTTTCATTCCTTTTTATGGCCGAGTAATATTCCATTTTATATATGTACCACAACTTTATCCATTCATCTGTCTGTGGGCATTTAGGTTGCTTCCATTACCTGGCTATTGTAAATAGTGCTGCAACGAACATTGTGGTGAATGTGCCTTTTTGATTTACGGTTTTCTCTGGGTATATGCCCAGAAGTGGGATTGCTGGATCAGATGGTAATTCTATTTCTAGTTTTTTTAAGGAAACTCCATAGTGACTGTATCAATTTACATTCCCACCAATAGTGGAAGAGGGCTCCTTTTGTCCACACCCTCCCCAGAATTGGTTGTTTGTAGATTTTCTGATGATGCCGATTCTAACAGGTGTGAGGTGATACCTCATTGTAGTTTTGATTTGCATTTCTCTAATAATTAGTGCTGTTGAGCAGCTTTTCATGTGCGTCTTGGCCATCTCTATGTCTCCTTTGAAGAAACGTCTCTTTAGATCTTCTGCCCATTCTTTTTGGGTTGTTTGTTTTTTTAATATTAAGCTGCATGAGCTGTTTATATATATTGGAGATTAAACCTCTGTCCATTGATTCGTCTGCAACGATTTTCGCCCATTCTGAGGGATGCCTTTTTCCATTCCCGTGTTTTTTAACAAAAAAGGAAAGAAAGGAAAAGAAGCAGAACACTAATGTGCGTAAAATATGCCTTTTGAAATGGTCGTTTTGAAATATGGACGCCCTTTGAATTTTTTGGTCGATATGTGACCCCAGGATTTGTTTTCAGGGCAGGTGTCATTTACAGGCCTGCAATGATTTTGAATATCAACTGACCATTAGCGCTGGGATTAAAGCTGCTGTTGTGTGAAACGGCCACAAGGTGGCAGCAGTTCACCCTTACCAAATCTGGTTACTAGGGCAAGAGAGCCTCAGTGGAAGTGGTGTTCTAGATAGGAGTTTAGAATGGAATGTGCCAGGAGAAAGCCCCTCACGTTCGTCTCCCTACTTCTTGTTCGTGTTTTTAATTTAATTTTTTATTTTTTATTACAGCAAGTTTGATTACAATGTTTGGCTTCTTGTAGGTGTGGAAGATGTGGTTCTTTTACACATATACAGATGACTGTTCTTCCTGGGATCCTTTTCCCATGTACGTTATGACAGAATGTTGAGTAGTCCTCTCTTGGTATTCTGTAGGTCTTTGGTGATTATATATGTCACCTGTGTTTGTATATGTCTGTTAACCCCGATATCATAATGAAACCAATCCTCACACATTTCCATTGGTGAACCATAAGTTTGTTTAATGAATCTGTGATTGCCCTTCTCCGTGGAAATATCTGCCCTGGTATCCATTTTTAGGTAACACCTACAAGTGATATAATATGATATGTGTCTTTCACTTTCTGACTTACTACAAGTCACGTGATTACTTCTAGACTCATCTACGGTGCCGCAAATGGCATTGTGTCCTTTTTTCCCTTGGCTTCTCTTCTGCCTTAGCGGGGTCCATTTTCAACAATGTGATTCCCTGAGGGTTGTGGATTAGCTGACCTGGGCAGCCTTACCTTGCCGGCCCGCCCTCCCCAGGTTTGCCTCGTTGCGGTCAATATAAACAGAGCTCCAGGCAGCAATAGCCCCTGAAGCTGTGCCTGACTCCATATTCTCTGCCCCGTCAGCAGTCTCGGGGCTGTGCTGGTGGGAGGGAGTGAGGGGCCACAGCTTTGTGGGTGGCCCGGTGTGAGTGGGGTTCTGCTGGCCTTTCTGCAGGAGTTGCCAGGCTGCCGCCTGTAAAGAAGAGGTTGTGTCACCCATACCTTCCGCTGGAATTTCTCTGCGGACAGAGGTGAGGAAGGAAAAAAGCAGTGGGGGCCGGGACAGGAGGGGTATCTCAGGCAGGACAATGGAAAGCTTCTGGAAGAGCGCCCGGGGCCAGGACCACCCTGGCTGGCCTGCAGGCACCAAGTTGGCCTGCGTGCTGTCGCTGGTGTGGCTCCACGGTCCTTCCTCTAGGCTTTCAAGCCCTTGTACATATTCAGGTGTTTTACCTGGAAAGGGTGGGAACAGTTCAGCAGCAGCTGGCCTGGGGCTCAGCTCACGTTTACTCAGAGATGCCTCGGCATGGTCCCCCAGCTTTGCAATGAGGACGCTCCTTGCGTGGGGGGTGGGTTGCTGGCTGTATGGGAGATGGTTCCCCACCTCTGACCAATTTCAGAATTGTTTACCACTGGAGCAAGTGCCCTGATAGGGTTTTCCTCTGTATAACTCGTGGGTTCAGGTGTTTTTTTTTTTTATTTTATGGTTCAAGTTAGATTTTATTCCCCTTTTATGTATTTATAGATATAAGCATGGAAATAATTCATTCCTATAAATACATCTGTGTGACGGGAAGAACTTTTTTCTGTTTTATTTTTAAATTTTATTTTTTAAAATTTTGAAATTTAATTTTATTTATTTATTTTTATACAGCACGTTATTATTAGTTATGTATTTTATGCATATACATGTATACAGGTCAATCCCAAACTCCCAAGTCATCCCACCACCACCACAACACGGTTTCCCACACTTGGTGTCCATACGTTTGTTCTCTACCTCTGTGTCTCTATTTCTTCCCTGCAAACCAGTTCATCTGTACCATTTTTAGGCTCCACATATATGCATTAATATACAATATTTGTTTTCCTCTTTCTGACTTACTTCATTCTGTATGACAGTCTCTCGATCCATCGATGTCTCTACAAATGACCCAGTTTCATTCCTTTTTATGGCCGAGTAATATTCCATTTTATATATGTACCACAACTTTATCCATTCATCTGTCTGTGGGCATTTAGGTTGCTTCCATTACCTGGCTATTGTAAATAGTGCTGCAACGAACATTGTGGTGAATGTGCCTTTTTGATTTACGGTTTTCTCTGGGTATATGCCCAGAAGTGGGATTGCTGGATCAGATGGTAATTCTATTTCTAGTTTTTTTAAGGAAACTCCATAGTGACTGTATCAATTTACATTCCCACCAATAGTGGAAGAGGGCTCCTTTTGTCCACACCCTCCCCAGAATTGGTTGTTTGTAGATTTTCTGATGATGCCGATTCTAACAGGTGTGAGGTGATACCTCATTGTAGTTTTGATTTGCATTTCTCTAATAATTAGTGCTGTTGAGCAGCTTTTCATGTGCGTCTTGGCCATCTCTATGTCTCCTTTGAAGAAACGTCTCTTTAGATCTTCTGCCCATTCTTTTTGGGTTGTTTGTTTTTTTAATATTAAGCTGCATGAGCTGTTTATATATATTGGAGATTAAACCTCTGTCCATTGATTCGTCTGCAACGATTTTCGCCCATTCTGAGGGATGCCTTTTTCCATTCCCGTGTTTTTTAACAAAAAAGGAAAGAAAGGAAAAGAAGCAGAACACTAATGTGCGTAAAATATGCCTTTTGAAATGGTCGTTTTGAAATATGGACGTCCTTTGAATTTCTTGGTCGATATGTGACCCCAGGATTTGTTTTCAGGGCAGTTGTCATTTACAGGCCTGCAATGATTTTGAATATCAACTGACCATTAGCGCTGGGATTAAAGCTGCTGTTGTGTGAAACGGCCACAAGGTGGCAGCAGTTCACCCTTACCAAATCTGGTTACTAGGGCAAGAGAGCCTCAGTGGAAGTGGTGTTCTAGATAGGAGTTTAGAATGGAATGTGCCAGGAGAAAGCCCCTCACGTTCGTCTCCCTACTTCTTGTTCGTGTTTTTAATTTAATTTTTTTATTTTTTATTACAGCAAGTTTGATTACAATGTTTGGCTTCTTGTAGGTGTGGAAGATGTGGTTCTTTTACACATATACAGATGACTGTTCTTCCTGGGATCCTTTTCCCATGTACGTTATGACAGAATGTTGAGTAGTCCTCTCTTGGTATTCTGTAGGTCTTTGGTGATTATATATGTCACCTGTGTTTGTATATGTCTGTTAACCCCGATATCGTAATGAAACCAATCCTCACACCTTTCCATTGGTGAACCATAAGTTTGTTTAATGAATCTGTGATTGCCCTTCTCCGTGGAAATATCTGCCCTGGTATCCATTTTTAGGTAACACCTACAAGTGATATAATATGATATGTGTCTTTCACTTTCTGACTTACTACAAGTCACGTGATTACTTCTAGACTCATCTACGGTGCCGCAAATGGCATTGTGTCCTTTTTTCCCTTGGCTTCTCTTCTGCCTTAGCGGGGTCCATTTTCAACAATGTGATTCCCTGAGGGTTGTGGATTAGCTGACCTGGGCAGCCTTACCTTGCCGGCCCGCCCTCCCCAGGTTTGCCTCGTTGCGGTCAATATAAACAGAGCTCCAGGCAGCAATAGCCCCTGAAGCTGTGCCTGACTCCATATTCTCTGCCCCGTCAGCAGTCTCGGGGCTGTGCTGGTGGGAGGGAGTGAGGGGCCACAGCTTTGTGGGTGGCCCGGTGTGAGTGGGGTTCTGCTGGCCTTTCTGCAGGAGTTGCCAGGCTGCCGCCTGTAAAGAAGAGGTTGTGTCACCCATACCTTCCGCTGGAATTTCTCTCCGGACAGAGGTGAGAAAGGAAAAAAGCAGTGGGGGCTGGGACAGGAGGGGTATCTCAGGCAGGACAATGGAAAGCTTCTGGAAGAGCGCCCGGGGCCAGGACCACCCTGGCTGGCCTGCAGGCACCAAGTTGGCCTGCGTGCTGTCGCTGGTGTGGTTCCACGGTCCTTCCTCTAGGCTTTCAAGCCCTTGTACATATTCAGGTGTTTTACCTGGAAAGGGTGGGAACAGTTCAGCAGCAGCTGGCCTGGGGCTCAGCTCACGTTTACTCAGAGATGCCTCGGCATGGTCCCCCAGCTTTGCAATGAGGACGCTCCTTGCGTGGGGGGTGGGTTGCTGGCTGTATGGGAGATGGTTCCCCACCTCTGACCAATTTCAGAATTGTTTACCACTGGAGCAAGTGCCCTGATAGGGTTTTCGTCTGTATACCTCGTGGGTTCAGGTTTTTTTTTTTTTTATTTTATGGTTCAAATTAGATTTTATTCCCCTTTTATGTATTTATAGATATAAGCATGGAAATAATTCATTCCTATAAATACATCTGTGTGACGGGAAGAACTTTTTTCTGTTTTATTTTTAAATTTTATTTTTTTTAAATTTTGAAATTTAATTTTATTTATTTATTTTTATACAGCACGTTATTATTAGTTATGTATTTTATGCATATACATGTATACAGGTCAATCCCAAACTCCCAAGTCATCCCACCACCACCACAACACGGTTTCCCACACTTGGTGTCCATACGTTTGTTCTCTACCTCTGTGTCTCTATTTCTTCCCTGCAAACCAGTTCATCTGTACCATTTTTAGGCTCCACATATATGCATTAATATACAATATTTGTTTTCCTCTTTCTGACTTACTTCATTCTGTATGACAGTCTCTCGATCCATCGATGTCTCTACAAATGACCTAGTTTCATTCCTTTTTATGGCCGAGTAATATTCCATTTTATATATGTACCACAACTTTATCCATTCATCTGTCTGTGGGCATTTAGGTTGCTTCCATTACCTGGCTATTGTAAATAGTGCTGCAACGAACATTGTGGTGAATGTGCCTTTTTGATTTACGGTTTTCTCTGGGTATATGCCCAGAAGTGGGATTGCTGGATCAGATGGTAATTCTATTTCTAGTTTTTTTAAGGAAACTCCATAGTGACTGTATCAATTTACATTCCCACCAATAGTGGAAGAGGGCTCCTTTTGTCCACACCCTCCCCAGAATTGGTTGTTTGTAGATTTTCTGATGATGCCGATTCTAACAGGTGTGAGGTGATACCTCATTGTAGTTTTGATTTGCATTTCTCTAATAATTAGTGCTGTTGAGCAGCTTTTCATGTGCGTCTTGGCCATCTCTATGTCTCCTTTGAAGAAACGTCTCTTTAGATCTTCTGCCCATTCTTTTTGGGTTGTTTGTTTTTTTAATATTAAGCTGCATGAGCTGTTTATATATATTGGAGATTAAACCTCTGTCCATTGATTCGTCTGCAACGATTTTCGCCCATTCTGAGGGATGCCTTTTTCCATTCCCGTGTTTTTTAACAAAAAAGGAAAGAAAGGAAAAGAAGCAGAACACTAATGTGCGTAAAATATGCCTTTTGAAATGGTCGTTTTGAAATATGGACGTCCTTTGAATTTCTTGGTCGATATGTGACCCCAGGATTTGTTTTCAGGGCAGTTGTCATTTACAGGCCTGCAATGATTTTGAATATCAACTGACCATTAGCGCTGGGATTAAAGCTGCTGTTGTGTGAAACGGCCACAAGGTGGCAGCAGTTCACCCTTACCAAATCTGGTTACTAGGGCAAGAGAGCCTCAGTGGAAGTGGTGTTCTAGATAGGAGTTTAGAATGGAATGTGCCAGGAGAAAGCCCCTCACGTTCGTCTCCCTACTTCTTGTTCGTGTTTTTAATTTAATTTTTTTATTTTTTATTACAGCAAGTTTGATTACAATGTTTGGCTTCTTGTAGGTGTGGAAGATGTGGTTCTTTTACACATATACAGATGACTGTTCTTCCTGGGATCCTTTTCCCATGTACGTTATGACAGAATGTTGAGTAGTCCTCTCTTGGTATTCTGTAGGTCTTTGGTGATTATATATGTCACCTGTGTTTGTATATGTCTGTTAACCCCGATATCGTAATGAAACCAATCCTCACACCTTTCCATTGGTGAACCATAAGTTTGTTTAATGAATCTGTGATTGCCCTTCTCCGTGGAAATATCTGCCCTGGTATCCATTTTTAGGTAACACCTACAAGTGATATAATATGATATGTGTCTTTCACTTTCTGACTTACTACAAGTCACGTGATTACTTCTAGACTCATCTACGGTGCCGCAAATGGCATTGTGTCCTTTTTTCCCTTGGCTTCTCTTCTGCCTTAGCGGGGTCCATTTTCAACAATGTGATTCCCTGAGGGTTGTGGATTAGCTGACCTGGGCAGCCTTACCTTGCCGGCCCGCCCTCCCCAGGTTTGCCTCGTTGCGGTCAATATAAACAGAGCTCCAGGCAGCAATAGCCCCTGAAGCTGTGCCTGACTCCATATTCTCTGCCCCGTCAGCAGTCTCGGGGCTGTGCTGGTGGGAGGGAGTGAGGGGCCACAGCTTTGTGGGTGGCCCGGTGTGAGTGGGGTTCTGCTGGCCTTTCTGCAGGAGTTGCCAGGCTGCCGCCTGTAAAGAAGAGGTTGTGTCACCCATACCTTCCACTGGAATTTCTCTCCGGACAGAGGTGAGGAAGGAAAAAAGCAGTGGGGGCTGGGACAGGAGGGGTATCTCAGGCAGGACAATGGAAAGCTTCTGGAAGAGCGCCCGGGGCCAGGACCACCCTGGCTGGCCTGCAGGCACCAAGTTGGCCTGCGTGCTGTCGCTGGTGTGGTTCCACGGTCCTTCCTCTAGGCTTTCAAGCCCTTGTACATATTCAGGTGTTTTACCTGGAAAGGGTGGGAACAGTTCAGCAGCAGCTGGCCTGGGGCTCAGCTCACGTTTACTCAGAGATGCCTCGGCATGGTCCCCCAGCTTTGCAATGAGGACGCTCCTTGCGTGGGGGGTGGGTTGCTGGCTGTATGGGAGATGGTTCCCCACCTCTGACCAATTTCAGAATTGTTTACCACTGGAGCAAGTGCCCTGATAGGGTTTTCGTCTGTATACCTCGTGGGTTCAGGTTTTTTTTTTTTTTATTTTATGGTTCAAATTAGATTTTATTCCCCTTTTATGTATTTATAGATATAAGCATGGAAATAATTCATTCCTATAAATACATCTGTGTGACGGGAAGAACTTTTTTCTGTTTTATTTTTAAATTTTATTTTTTTTAAATTTTGAAATTTAATTTTATTTATTTATTTTTATACAGCACGTTATTATTAGTTATGTATTTTATGCATATACATGTATACAGGTCAATCCCAAACTCCCAAGTCATCCCACCACCACCACAACACGGTTTCCCACACTTGGTGTCCATACGTTTGTTCTCTACCTCTGTGTCTCTATTTCTTCCCTGCAAACCAGTTCATCTGTACCATTTTTAGGCTCCACATATATGCATTAATATACAATATTTGTTTTCCTCTTTCTGACTTACTTCATTCTGTATGACAGTCTCTCGATCCATCGATGTCTCTACAAATGACCCAGTTTCATTCCTTTTTATGGCCGAGTAATATTCCATTTTATATATGTACCACAACTTTATCCATTCATCTGTCTGTGGGCATTTAGGTTGCTTCCATTACCTGGCTATTGTAAATAGTGCTGCAACGAACATTGTGGTGAATGTGCCTTTTTGATTTACGGTTTTCTCTGGGTATATGCCCAGAAGTGGGATTGCTGGATCAGATGGTAATTCTATTTCTAGTTTTTTTAAGGAAACTCCATAGTGACTGTATCAATTTACATTCCCACCAATAGTGGAAGAGGGCTCCTTTTGTCCACACCCTCCCCAGAATTGGTTGTTTGTAGATTTTCTGATGATGCCGATTCTAACAGGTGTGAGGTGATACCTCATTGTAGTTTTGATTTGCATTTCTCTAATAATTAGTGCTGTTGAGCAGCTTTTCATGTGCGTCTTGGCCATCTCTATGTCTCCTTTGAAGAAACGTCTCTTTAGATCTTCTGCCCATTCTTTTTGGGTTGTTTGTTTTTTTAATATTAAGCTGCATGAGCTGTTTATATATATTGGAGATTAAACCTCTGTCCATTGATTCGTCTGCAACGATTTTCGCCCATTCTGAGGGATGCCTTTTTCCATTCCCGTGTTTTTTAACAAAAAAGGAAAGAAAGGAAAAGAAGCAGAACACTAATGTGGGTAAAATATGCCTTTTGAAATGGTCGTTTTGAAATATGGACGTCCTTTGAATTTTTTGGTCGATATGTGACCCCAGGATTTGTTTTCAGGGCAGGTGTCATTTACAGGCCTGCAATGATTTTGAATATCAACTGACCATTAGCGCTGGGATTAAAGCTGCTGTTGTGTGAAACGGCCACAAGGTGGCAGCAGTTCACCCTTACCAAATCTGGTTACTAGGGCAAGAGAGCCTCAGTGGAAGTGGTGTTCTAGATAGGAGTTTAGAATGGAATGTGCCAGGAGAAAGCCCCTCACGTTCGTCTCCCTACTTCTTGTTCGTGTTTTTAATTTAATTTTTTATTTTTTATTACAGCAAGTTTGATTACAATGTTTGGCTTCTTGTAGGTGTGGAAGATGTGGTTCTTTTACACATATACAGATGACTGTTCTTCCTGGGATCCTTTTCCCATGTACGTTATGACAGAATGTTGAGTAGTCCTCTCTTGGTATTCTGTAGGTCTTTGGTGATTATATATGTCACCTGTGTTTGTATATGTCTGTTAACCCCGATATCATAATGAAACCAATCCTCACACCTTTCCATTGGTGAACCATAAGTTTGTTTAATGAATCTGTGATTGCCCTTCTCCGTGGAAATATCTGCCCTGGTATCCATTTTTAGGTAACACCTACAAGTGATATAATATGATATGTGTCTTTCACTTTCTGACTTACTACAAGTCACGTGATTACTTCTAGACTCATCTACGGTGCCGCAAATGGCATTGTGTCCTTTTTTCCCTTGGCTTCTCTTCTGCCTTAGCGGGGTCCATTTTCAACAATGTGATTCCCTGAGGGTTGTGGATTAGCTGACCTGGGCAGCCTTACCTTGCCGGCCCGCCCTCCCCAGGTTTGCCTCGTTGAGGTCAATATAAACAGAGCTCCAGGCAGCAATAGCCCCTGAAGCTGTGCCTGACTCCATATTCTCTGCCCCGTCAGCAGTCTCGGGGCTGTGCTGGTGGGAGGTAGTGAGGGGCCACAGCTTTGTGGGTGGCCCGGTGTGAGTGGGGTTCTGCTGGCCTTTCTGCAGGAGTTGCCAGGCTGCCGCCTGTAAAGAAGAGGTTGTGTCACCCATACCTTCCACTGGAATTTCTCTCCGGACAGAGGTGAGGAAGGAAAAAAGCAGTGGGGGCTGGGACAGGAGGGGTATCTCAGGCAGGACAATGGAAAGCTTCTGGAAGAGCGCCCGGGGCCAGGACCACCCTGGCTGGCCTGCAGGCACCAAGTTGGCCTGCGTGCTGTCGCTGGTGTGGCTCCACGGTCCTTCCTCTAGGCTTTCAAGCCCTTGTACATATTCAGGTGTTTTACCTGGAAAGGGTGGGAACAGTTCAGCAGCAGCTGGCCTGGGGCTCAGCTCACGTTTACTCAGAGATGCCTCGGCATGGTCCCCCAGCTTTGCAATGAGGACGCTCCTTGCGTGGGGGGTGGGTTGCTGGCTGTATGGGAGATGGTTCCCCACCTCTGACCAATTTCAGAATTGTTTACCACTGGAGCAAGTGCCCTGATAGGGTTTTCCTCTGTATAACTCGTGGGTTCAGGTGTTTTTTTTTTTATTTTATGGTTCAAGTTAGATTTTATTCCCCTTTTATGTATTTATAGATATAAGCATGGAAATAATTCATTCCTATAAATACATCTGTGTGACGGGAAGAACTTTTTTCTGTTTTATTTTTAAATTTTATTTTTTAAAATTTTGAAATTTAATTTTATTTATTTATTTTTATACAGCACGTTATTATTAGTTATGTATTTTATGCATATACATGTATACAGGTCAATCCCAAACTCCCAAGTCATCCCACCACCACCACAACACGGTTTCCCACACTTGGTGTCCATACGTTTGTTCTCTACCTCTGTGTCTCTATTTCTTCCCTGCAAACCAGTTCATCTGTACCATTTTTAGGCTCCACATATATGCATTAATATACAATATTTGTTTTCCTCTTTCTGACTTACTTCATTCTGTATGACAGTCTCTCGATCCATCGATGTCTCTACAAATGACCCAGTTTCATTCCTTTTTATGGCCGAGTAATATTCCATTTTATATATGTACCACAACTTTATCCATTCATCTGTCTGTGGGCATTTAGGTTGCTTCCATTACCTGGCTATTGTAAATAGTGCTGCAACGAACATTGTGGTGAATGTGCCTTTTTGATTTACGGTTTTCTCTGGGTATATGCCCAGAAGTGGGATTGCTGGATCAGATGGTAATTCTATTTCTAGTTTTTTTAAGGAAACTCCATAGTGACTGTATCAATTTACATTCCCACCAATAGTGGAAGAGGGCTCCTTTTGTCCACACCCTCCCCAGAATTGGTTGTTTGTAGATTTTCTGATGATGCCGATTCTAACAGGTGTGAGGTGATACCTCATTGTAGTTTTGATTTGCATTTCTCTAATAATTAGTGCTGTTGAGCAGCTTTTCATGTGCGTCTTGGCCATCTCTATGTCTCCTTTGAAGAAACGTCTCTTTAGATCTTCTGCCCATTCTTTTTGGGTTGTTTGTTTTTTTTAATATTAAGCTGCATGAGCTGTTTATATATATTGGAGATTAAACCTCTGTCCATTGATTCGTCTACAACGATTTTCGCCCATTCTGAGGGATGCCTTTTTCCATTCCCGTGTTTTTTAACAAAAAAGGAAAGAAAGGAAAAGAAGCAGAACACTAATGTGCGTAAAATATGCCTTTTGAAATGGTCGTTTTGAAATATGGACGCCCTTTGAATTTTTTGGTCGATATGTGACCCCAGGATTTGTTTTCAGGGCAGGTGTCATTTACAGGCCTGCAATGATTTTGAATATCAACTGACCATTAGCGCTGGGATTAAAGCTGCTGTTGTGTGAAACGGCCACAAGGTGGCAGCAGTTCACCCTTACCAAATCTGGTTACTAGGGCAAGAGAGCCTCAGTGGAAGTGGTGTTCTAGATAGGAGTTTAGAATGGAATGTGCCAGGAGAAAGCCCCTCACGTTCGTCTCCCTACTTCTTGTTCGTGTTTTTAATTTAATTTTTTATTTTTTATTACAGCAAGTTTGATTACAATGTTTGGCTTCTTGTAGGTGTGGAAGATGTGGTTCTTTTACACATATACAGATGACAGTTCTTCCTGGGATCCTTTTCCCATGTACGTTATGACAGAATGTTGAGTAGTCCTCTCTTGGTATTCTGTAGGTCTTTGGTGATTATATATGTCACCTGTGTTTGTATATGTCTGTTAACCCCGATATCGTAATGAAACCAATCCTCACACCTTTCCATTGGTGAACCATAAGTTTGTTTAATGAATCTGTGATTGCCCTTCTCCGTGGAAATATCTGCCCTGGTATCCATTTTTAGGTAACACCTACAAGTGATATAATATGATATGTGTCTTTCACTTTCTGACTTACTACAAGTCACGTGATTACTTCTAGACTCATCTACGGTGCCGCAAATGGCATTGTGTCCTTTTTTCCCTTGGCTTCTCTTCTGCCTTAGCGGGGTCCATTTTCAACAATGTGATTCCCTGAGGGTTGTGGATTAGCTGACCTGGGCAGCCTTACCTTGCCGGCCCGCCCTCCCCAGGTTTGCCTCGTTGAGGTCAATATAAACAGAGCTCCAGGCAGCAATAGCCCCTGAAGCTGTGCCTGACTCCATATTCTCTGCCCCGTCAGCAGTCTCGGGGCTGTGCTGGTGGGAGGGAGTGAGGGGCCACAGCTTTGTGGGTGGCCCGGTGTGAGTGGGGTTCTGCTGGCCTTTCTGCAGGAGTTGCCAGGCTGCCGCCTGTAAAGAAGAGGTTGTGTCACCCATACCTTCCGCTGGAATTTCTCTCCGGACAGAGGTGAGGAAGGAAAAAAGCAGTGGGGGCCGGGACAGGAGGGGTATCTCAGGCAGGACAATGGAAAGCTTCTGGAAGAGCGCCCGGGGCCAGGACCACCCTGGCTGGCCTGCAGGCACCAAGTTGGCCTGCGTGCTGTCGCTGGTGTGGCTCCACGGTCCTTCCTCTAGGCTTTCAAGCCCTTGTACATATTCAGGTGTTTTACCTGGAAAGGGTGGGAACAGTTCAGCAGCAGCTGGCCTGGGGCTCAGCTCACGTTTACTCACAGATGCCTCGGCATGGTCCCCCAGCTTTGCAATGAGGACGCTCCTTGCGTGGGGGGTGGGTTGCTGGCTGTATGGGAGATGGTTCCCCACCTCTGACCAATTTCAGAATTGTTTACCACTGGAGCAAGTGCCCTGATAGGGTTTTCGTCTGTATAACTCGTGGGTTCGGTTTTTTTTTTTTTTTATTTTATGGTTCAAGTTAGATTTTATTCCCCTTTTATGTATTTATAGATATAAGCATGGAAATAATTCATTCCTATAAATACATCTGTGTGACGGGAAGAACTTTTTTCTGTTTTATTTTTAAATTTTATTTTTTTTAAATTTTGAAATTTAATTTTATTTATTTATTTTTATACAGCACGTTATTATTAGTTATGTATTTTATGCATATACATGTATACAGGTCAATCCCAAACTCCCAAGTCATCCCACCACCACCACAACACGGTTTCCCACACTTGGTGTCCATACGTTTGTTCTCTACCTCTGTGTCTCTATTTCTTCCCTGCAAACCAGTTCATCTGTACCATTTTTAGGCTCCACATATATGCATTAATATACAATATTTGTTTTCCTCTTTCTGACTTACTTCATTCTGTATGACAGTCTCTCGATCCATCGATGGCTCTACAAATGACCCAGTTTCATTCCTTTTTATGGCCGAGTAATATTCCATTTTATATATGTACCACAACTTTATCCATTCATCTGTCTGTGGGCATTTAGGTTGCTTCCATTACCTGGCTATTGTAAATAGTGCTGCAACGAACATTGTGGTGAATGTGCCTTTTTGATTTACGGTTTTCTCTGGGTATATGCCCAGAAGTGTGATTGCTGGATCAGATGGTAATTCTATTTCTAGTTTTTTTAAGGAAACTCCATAGTGACTGTATCAATTTACATTCCCACCAATAGTGGAAGAGGGCTCCTTTTGTCCACACCCTCCCCAGAATTGGTTGTTTGTAGATTTTCTGATGATGCCGATTCTAACAGGTGTGAGGTGATACCTCATTGTAGTTTTGATTTGCATTTCTCTAATAATTAGTGCTGTTGAGCAGCTTTTCATGTGCGTCTTGGCCATCTCTATGTCTCCTTTGAAGAAACGTCTCTTTAGATCTTCTGCCCATTTTTTTGGGTTGTTTGTTTTTTTAATATTAAGCTGCATGAGCTGTTTATATATATTGGAGATTAAACCTCTGTCCATTGATTCGTCTGCAACGATTTTCGCCCATTCTGAGGGATGCCTTTTTCCATTCCCGTGTTTTTTAACAAAAAAGGAAAGAAAGGAAAAGAAGCAGAACACTAATGTGCGTAAAATATGCCTTTTGAAATGGTCGTTTTGAAATATGGACGTCCTTTGAATTTTTTGGTCGATACGTGACCCCAGGATTTGTTTTCAGGGCAGGTGTCATTTACAGGCCTGCAATGATTTTGAATATCAACTGACCATTAGCGCTGGGATTAAAGCTGCTGTTGTGTGAAACGGCCACAAGGTGGCAGCAGTTCACCCTTTCCAAATCTGGTTACTAGGGCAAGAGAGCCTCAGTGGAAGTGGTGTTCTAGATAGGAGTTTAGAATGGAATGTGCCAGGAGAAAGCCCCTCACGTTCGTCTCCCTACTTCTTGTTCGTGTTTTTAATTTAATTTTTTATTTTTTATTACAGCAAGTTTGATTACAATGTTTGGCTTCTTGTAGGTGTGGAAGATGTGGTTCTTTTACACATATACAGATGACTGTTCTTCCTGGGATCCTTTTCCCATGTACGTTATGACAGAATGTTGAGTAGTCCTCTCTTGGTATTCTGTAGGTCTTTGGTGATTATATATGTCACCTGTGTTTGTATATGTCTGTTAACCCCGATATCGTAATGAAACCAATCCTCACACCTTTCCATTGGTGAACCATAAGTTTGTTTAATGAATCTGTGATTGCCCTTCTCCGTGGAAATATCTGCCCTGGTATCCATTTTTAGGTAACACCTACAAGTGATATAATATGATATGTGTCTTTCACTTTCTGACTTACTACAAGTCACGTGATTACTTCTAGACTCATCTACGGTGCCGCAAATGGCATTGTGTCCTTTTTTCCCTTGGCTTCTCTTCTGCCTTAGCGGGGTCCATTTTCAACAATGTGATTCCCTGAGGGTTGTGGATTAGCTGACCTGGGCAGCCTTACCTTGCCGGCCCGCCCTCCCCAGGTTTGCCTCGTTGAGGTCAATATAAACAGAGCTCCAGGCAGCAATAGCCCCTGAAGCTGTGCCTGACTCCATATTCTCTGCCCCGTCAGCAGTCTCGGGGCTGTGCTGGTGGGAGGGAGTGAGGGGCCACAGCTTTGTGGGTGGCCCGGTGTGAGTGGGGTTCTGCTGGCCTTTCTGCAGGAGTTGCCAGGCTGCCGCCTGTAAAGAAGAGGTTGTGTCACCCATAACTTCCGCTGGAATTTCTCTCCGGACAGAGGTGAGGAAGGAAAAAAGCAGTGGGGGCCAGGACAGGAGGGGTATCTCAGGCAGGACAATGGAAAGCTTCTGGAAGAGCGCCCGGGGCCAGGACCACCCTGGCTGGCCTGCAGGCACCAAGTTGGCCTGCGTGCTGTCGCTGGTGTGGCTCCACGGTCCTTCCTCTAGGCTTTCAAGCCCTTGTACATATTCAGGTGTTTTACCTGGAAAGGGTGGGAACAGTTCAGCAGCAGCTGGCCTGGGGCTCAGCTCACGTTTACTCACAGATGCCTCGGCATGGTCCCCCAGCTTTGCAGTGAGGACGCTCCTTGCGTGGGGGGTGGGTTGCTGGCTGTATGGGAGATGGTTCCCCACCTCTGACCAATTTCAGAATTGTTTACCACTGGAGCAAGTGCCCTGATAGGGTTTTCCTCTGTATAACTCGTGGGTTCAGGTGTTTTTTTTTTTATTTTATGGTTCAAGTTAGATTTTATTCCCCTTTTATGTATTTATAGATATAAGCATGGAAATAATTCATTCCTATAAATACATCTGTGTGACGGGAAGAACTTTTTTCTGTTTTATTTTTAAATTTTATTTTTTTTTAATTTTGAAATTTAATTTTATTTATTTATTTTTATACAGCACGTTATTATTAGTTATGCATTTTATGCATATACATGTATACAGGTCAATCCCAAACTCCCAAGTCATCCCACCACCACCACAACACGGTTTCCCACACTTGGTGTCCATACGTTTGTTCTCTACCTCTGTGTCTCTATTTCTTGCCTGCAAACCAGTTCATCTGTACCATTTTTAGGCTCCACATATATGCATTAATATACAATATTTGTTTTCCTCTTTCTGACTTACTTCATTCTGTATGACAGTCTCTCGATCCATCGATGGCTCTACAAATGACCCAGTTTCATTCCTTTTTATGGCCGAGTAATATTCCATTTTATATATGTACCACAACTTTATCCATTCATCTGTCTGTGGGCATTTAGGTTGCTTCCATTACCTGGCTATTGTAAATAGTGCTGCAACGAACATTGTGGTGAATGTGCCTTTTTGATTTACGGTTTTCTCTGGGTATATGCCCAGAAGTGGGATTGCTGGATCAGATGGTAATTCTATTTCTAGTTTTTTTAAGGAAACTCCATAGTGACTGTATCAATTTACATTCCCACCAATAGTGGAAGAGGGCTCCTTTTGTCCACACCCTCCCCAGAATTGGTTGTTTGTAGATTTTCTGATGTTGCCAATTCTAACAGGTGTGAGGTGATACCTCATTGTAGTTTTGATTTGCATTTCTCTAATAATTAGTGCTGTTGAGCAGCTTTTCATGTGCGTCTTGGCCATCTCTATGTCTCCTTTGAAGAAACGTCTCTTTAGATCTTCTGCCCATTCTTTTTGGGTTGTTTGTTTTTTTAATATTAAGCTGCATGAGCTGTTTATATATATTGGAGATTAAACCTCTGTCCATTGATTCGTCTGCAACGATTTTCGCCCATTCTGAGGGATGCCTTTTTCCATTCCCGTGTTTTTTAACAAAAAAGGAAAGAAAGGAAAAGAAGCAGAACACTAATGTGCGTAAAATATGCCTTTTGAAATGGTCGTTTTGAAATATGGACGTCCTTTGAATTTTTTGGTCGATATGTGACCCCAGGATTTGTTTTCAGGGCAGGTGTCATTTACAGGCCTGCAATGATTTTGAATATCAACTGACCATTAGCGCTGGGATTAAAGCTGCTGTTGTGTGAAACGGCCACAAGGTGGCAGCAGTTCACCCTTACCAAATCTGGTTACTAGGGCAAGAGAGCCTCAGTGGAAGTGGTGTTCTAGATAGGAGTTTAGAATGGAATGTGCCAGGAGAAAGCCCCTCACGTTCGTCTCCCTACTTCTTGTTCGTGTTTTTAATTTAATTTTTTATTTTTTATTACAGCAAGTTTGATTACAATGTTTGGCTTCTTGTAGGTGTGGAAGATGTGGTTCTTTTACACATATACAGATGACTGTTCTTCCTGGGATCCTTTTCCCATGTACGTTATGACAGAATGTTGAGTAGTCCTCTCTTGGTATTCTGTAGGTCTTTGGTGATTATATATGTCACCTGTGTTTGTATATGTCTGTTAACCCCGATATCGTAATGAAACCAATCCTCACACCTTTCCATTGGTGAACCATAAGTTTGTTTAATGAATCTGTGATTGCCCTTCTCCGTGGAAATATCTGCCCTGGTATCCATTTTTAGGTAACACCTACAAGTGATATAATATGATATGTGTCTTTCACTTTCTGACTTACTACAAGTCACGTGATTACTTCTAGACTCATCTACGGTGCCGCAAATGGCATTGTGTCCTTTTTTCCCTTGGCTTCTCTTCTGCCTTAGCGGGGTCCATTTTCAACAATGTGATTCCCTGAGGGTTGTGGATTAGCTGACCTGGGCAGCCTTACCTTGCCGGCCCGCCCTCCCCAGGTTTGCCTCGTTGAGGTCAATATAAACAGAGCTCCAGGCAGCAATAGCCCCTGAAGCTGTGCCTGACTCCATATTCTCTGCCCCGTCAGCAGTCTCGGGGCTGTGCTGGTGGGAGGGAGTGAGGGGCCACAGCTTTGTGGGTGGCCCGGTGTGAGTGGGGTTCTGCTGGCCTTTCTGCAGGAGTTGCCAGGCTGCCGCCTGTAAAGAAGAGGTTGTGTCACCCATACCTTCCGCTGGAATTTCTCTCCGGACAGAGGTGAGGAAGGAAAAAAGCAGTGGGGGCCGGGACAGGAGGGGTATCTCAGGCAGGACAATGGAAAGCTTCTGGAAGAGCGCCCGGGGCCAGGACCACCCTGGCTGGCCTGCAGGCACCAAGTTGGCCTGCGTGCTGTCGCTGGTGTGGCTCCACGGTCCTTCCTCTAGGCTTTCAAGCCCTTGTACATATTCAGGTGTTTTACCTGGAAAGGGTGGGAACAGTTCAGCAGCAGCTGGCCTGGGGCTCAGCTCACGTTTACTCAGAGATGCCTCGGCATGGTCCCCCAGCTTTGCAATGAGGACGCTCCTTGCGTGGGGGGTGGGTTGCTGGCTGTATGGGAGATGGTTCCCCACCTCTGACCAATTTCAGAATTGTTTACCACTGGAGCAAGTGCCCTGATAGGGTTTTCCTCTGTATAACTCGTGGGTTCAGGTGTTTTTTTTTTTTTATTTTATGGTTCAAGTTAGATTTTATTCCCCTTTTATGTATTTATAGATATAAGCATGGAAATAATTCATTCCTATAAATACATCTGTGTGACGGGAAGAACTTTTTTCTGTTTTATTTTTAAATTTTATTTTTTTTAAATTTTGAAATTTAATTTTATTTATTTATTTTTATACAGCACGTTATTATTAGTTATGTATTTTATGCATATACATGTATACAGGTCAATCCCAAACTCCCAAGTCATCCCACCACCACCACAACACGGTTTCCCACACTTGGTGTCCATACGTTTGTTCTCTACCTCTGTGTCTCTATTTCTTCCCTGCAAACCAGTTCATCTGTACCATTTTTAGGCTCCACATATATGCATTAATATACAATATTTGTTTTCCTCTTTCTGACTTACTTCATTCTGTATGACAGTCTCTCGATCCATTGATGGCTCTACAAATGACCCAGTTTCATTCCTTTTCATGGCCGAGTAATATTCCATTTTATATATGTACCACAACTTTATCCATTCATCTGTCTGTGGGCATTTAGGTTGCTTCCATTACCTGGCTATTGTAAATAGTGCTGCAACGAACATTGTGGTGAATGTGCCTTTTTGATTTACGGTTTTCTCTGGGTATATGCCCAGAAGTGGGATTGCTGGATCAGATGGTAATTCTATTTCTAGTTTTTTTAGGGAAACTCCATAGTGACTGTATCAATTTACATTCCCACCAATAGTGGAAGAGGGCTCCTTTTGTCCACACCCTCCCCAGAATTGGTTGTTTGTAGATTTTCTGATGATGCCGATTCTAACAGGTGTGAGGTGATACCTCATTGTAGTTTTGATTTGCATTTCTCTAATAATTAGTGCTGTTGAGCAGCTTTTCATGTGCGTCTTGGCCATCTCTATGTCTCCTTTGAAGAAACGTCTCTTTAGATCTTCTGCCCATTCTTTTTGGGTTGTTTGTTTTTTTAATATTAAGCTGCATGAGCTGTTTATATATATTGGAGATTAAACCTCTGTCCATTGATTCGTCTGCAACGATTTTCGCCCATTCTGAGGGATGCCTTTTTCCATTCCCGTGTTTTTTAACAAAAAAGGAAAGAAAGGAAAAGAAGCAGAACACTAATGTGCGTAAAATATGCCTTTTGAAATGGTCGTTTTGAAATATGGACGCCCTTTGAATTTTTTGGTCGATATGTGACCCCAGGATTTGTTTTCAGGGCAGGTGTCATTTACAGGCCTGCAATGATTTTGAATATCAACTGACCATTAGCGCTGGGATTAAAGCTGCTGTTGTGTGAAACGGCCACAAGGTGGCAGCAGTTCACCCTTACCAAATCTGGTTACTAGGGCAAGAGAGCCTCAGTGGAAGTGGTGTTCTAGATAGGAGTTTAGAATGGAATGTGCCAGGAGAAAGCCCCTCACGTTCGTCTCCCTACTTCTTGTTCGTGTTTTTAATTTAATTTTTTATTTTTTATTACAGCAAGTTTGATTACAATGTTTGGCTTCTTGTAGGTGTGGAAGATGTGGTTCTTTTACACATATACAGATGACTGTTCTTCCTGGGATCCTTTTCCCATGTACGTTATGACAGAATGTTGAGTAGTCCTCTCTTGGTATTCTGTAGGTCTTTGGTGATTATATATGTCACCTGTGTTTGTATATGTCTGTTAACCCCGATATCGTAATGAAACCAATCCTCACACCTTTCCATTGGTGAACCATAAGTTTGTTTAATGAATCTGTGATTGCCCTTCTCCGTGGAAATATCTGCCCTGGTATCCATTTTTAGGTAACACCTACAAGTGATATAATATGATATGTGTCTTTCACTTTCTGACTTACTACAAGTCACGTGATTACTTCTAGACTCATCTACGGTGCCGCAAATGGCATTGTGTCCTTTTTTCCCTTGGCTTCTCTTCTGCCTTAGCGGGGTCCATTTTCAACAATGTGATTCCCTGAGGGTTGTGGATTAGCTGACCTGGGCAGCCTTACCTTGCCGGCCCACCCTCCCCAGGTTTGCCTCGTTGAGGTCAATATAAACAGAGCTCCAGGCAGCAATAGCCCCTGAAGCTGTGCCTGACTCCATATTCTCTGCCCCGTCAGCAGTCTCGGGGCTGTGCTGGTGGGAGGGAGTGAGGGGCCACAGCTTTGTGGGTGGCCCGGTGTGAGTGGGGTTCTGCTGGCCTTTCTGCAGGAGTTGCCAGGCTGCCGCCTGTAAAGAAGAGGTTGTGTCACCCATACCTTCCGCTGGAATTTCTCTCCGGACAGAGGTGAGGAAGGAAAAAAGCAGTGGGGGCCGGGACAGGAGGGGTATCTCAGGCAGGACAATGGAAAGCTTCTGGAAGAGCGCCCGGGGCCAGGACCACCCTGGCTGGCCTGCAGGCACCAAGTTGGCCTGCGTGCTGTCGCTGGTGTGGCTCCACGGTCCTTCCTCTAGGCTTTCAAGCCCTTGTACATATTCAGGTGTTTTACCTGGAAAGGGTGGGAACAGTTCAGCAGCAGCTGGCCTGGGGCTCAGCTCACGTTTACTCAGAGATGCCTCGGCATGGTCCCCCAGCTTTGCAGTGAGGACGCTCCTTGCGTGGGGGGTGGGTTGCTGGCTGTATGGGAGATGGTTCCCCACCTCTTACCAATTTCAGAATTGTTTACCACTGGAGCAAGTGCCCTGATAGGGTTTTCCTCTGTATAACTCGTGGGTTCAGGTGTTTTTTTTTTATTTTATGGTTCAAGTTAGATTTTATTCCCCTTTTATGTATTTATAGATATAAGCATGGAAATAATTCATTCCTATAAATACATCTGTGTGACGGGAAGAACTTTTTTCTGTTTTATTTTTAAATTTTATTTTTTTTAAATTTTGAAATTTAATTTTATTTATTTATTTTTATACAGCACGTTATTATTAGTTATGTATTTTATGCATATACATGTATACAGGTCAATCCCAAACTCCCAAGTCATCCCACCACCACCACAACACGGTTTCCCACACTTGGTGTCCATACGTTTGTTCTCTACCTCTGTGTCTCTATTTCTTCCCTGCAAACCAGTTCATCTGTACCATTTTTAGGCTCCACATATATGCATTAATATACAATATTTGTTTTCCTCTTTCTGACTTACTTCATTCTGTATGACAGTCTCTCGATCCATCGATGTCTCTACAAATGACCCAGTTTCATTCCTTTTTATGGCCGAGTAATATTCCATTTTATATATGTACCACAACTTTATCCATTCATCTGTCTGTGGACATTTAGGTTGCTTCCATTACCTGGCTATTGTAAATAGTGCTGCAACGAACATTGTGGTGAATGTGCCTTTTTGATTTACGGTTTTCTCTGGGTATATGCCCAGAAGTGGGATTGCTGGATCAGATGGTAATTCTATTTCTAGTTTTTTTAAGGAAACTCCATAGTGACTGTATCAATTTACATTCCCACCAATAGTGGAAGAGGGCTCCTTTTGTCCACACCCTCCCCAGAATTGGTTGTTTGTAGATTTTCTGATGATGCCGATTCTAACAGGTGTGAGGTGATACCTCATTGTAGTTTTGATTTGCATTTCTCTAATAATTAGTGCTGTTGAGCAGCTTTTCATGTGCGTCTTGGCCATCTCTATGTCTCCTTTGAAGAAACGTCTCTTTAGATCTTCTGCCCATTCTTTTTGGGTTGTTTGTTTTTTTAATATTAAGCTGCATGAGCTGTTTATATATATTGGAGATTAAACCTCTGTCCATTGATTCGTCTGCAACGATTTTCGCCCATTCTGAGGGATGCCTTTTTCCATTCCCGTGTTTTTTAACAAAAAAGGAAAGAAAGGAAAAGAAGCAGAACACTAATGTGCGTAAAATATGCCTTTTGAAATGGTCGTTTTGAAATATGGACGTCCTTTGAATTTTTTGGTCGATATGTGACCCCAGGATTTGTTTTCAGGGCAGGTGTCATTTACAGGCCTGCAATGATTTTGAATATCAACTGACCATTAGCGCTGGGATTAAAGCTGCTGTTGTGTGAAACGGCCACAAGGTGGCAGCAGTTCACCCTTACCAAATCTGGTTACTAGGGCAAGAGAGCCTCAGTGGAAGTGGTGTTCTAGATAGGAGTTTAGAATGGAATGTGCCAGGAGAAAGCCCCTCACGTTCGTCTCCCTACTTCTTGTTCGTGTTTTTAATTTAATTTTTTATTTTTTATTACAGCAAGTTTGATTACAATGTTTGGCTTCTTGTAGGTGTGGAAGATGTGGTTCTTTTACACATATACAGATGACTGTTCTTCCTGGGATCCTTTTCCCATGTACGTTATGACAGAATGTTGAGTAGTCCTCTCTTGGTATTCTGTAGGTCTTTGGTGATTATATATGTCACCTGTGTTTGTATATGTCTGTTAACCCCGATATCGTAATGAAACCAATCCTCACACCTTTCCATTGGTGAACCATAAGTTTGTTTAATGAATCTGTGATTGCCCTTCTCCGTGGAAATATCTGCCCTGGTATCCATTTTTAGGTAACACCTACAAGTGATATAATATGATATGTGTCTTTCACTTTCTGACTTACTACAAGTCACGTGATTACTTCTAGACTCATCTACGGTGCCGCAAATGGCATTGTGTCCTTTTTTCCCTTGGCTTCTCTTCTGCCTTAGCGGGGTCCATTTTCAACAATGTGATTCCCTGAGGGTTGTGGATTAGCTGACCTGGGCAGCCTTACCTTGCCGGCCCGCCCTCCCCAGGTTTGCCTCGTTGAGGTCAATATAAACAGAGCTCCAGGCAGCAATAGCCCCTGAAGCTGTGCCTGACTCCATATTCTCTGCCCCGTCAGCAGTCTCGGGGCTGTGCTGGTGGGAGGGAGTGAGGGGCCACAGCTTTGTGGGTGGCCCGGTGTGAGTGGGGTTCTGCTGGCCTTTCTGCAGGAGTTGCCAGGCTGCCGCCTGTAAAGAAGAGGTTGTGTCACCCATACCTTCCGCTGGAATTTCTCTCCGGACAGAGGTGAGGAAGGAAAAAAGCAGTGGGGGCCGGGACAGGAGGGGTATCTCAGGCAGGACAATGGAAAGCTTCTGGAAGAGCGCCCGGGGCCAGGACCACCCTGGCTGGCCTGCAGGCACCAAGTTGGCCTGCGTGCTGTCGCTGGTGTGGCTCCACGGTCCTTCCTCTAGGCTTTCAAGCCCTTGTACATATTCAGGTGTTTTACCTGGAAAGGGTGGGAACAGTTCAGCAGCAGCTGGCCTGGGGCTCAGCTCACGTTTACTCACAGATGCCTCGGCATGGTCCCCCAGCTTTGCAATGAGGACGCTCCTTGCGTGGGGGGTGGGTTGCTGGCTGTATGGGAGATGGTTCCCCACCTCTGACCAATTTCAGAATTGTTTACCACTGGAGCAAGTGCCCTGATAGGGTTTTCCTCTGTATAACTCGTGGGTTCAGGTGTTTTTTTTTTTTATTTTATGGTTCAAGTTAGATTTTATTCCCCTTTTATGTATTTATAGATATAAGCATGGAAATAATTCATTCCTATAAATACATCTGTGTGACGGGAAGAACTTTTTTCTGTTTTATTTTTAAATTTTATTTTTTTTAAATTTTGAAATTTAATTTTATTTATTTATTTTTATACAGCACGTTATTATTAGTTATGTATTTTATGCATATACATGTATACAGGTCAATCCCAAACTCCCAAGTCATCCCACCACCACCACAACACGGTTTCCCACACTTGGTGTCCATACGTTTGTTCTCTACCTCTGTGTCTCTATTTCTTCCCTGCAAACCAGTTCATCTGTACCGTTTTTAGGCTCCACATATATGCATTAATATACAATATTTGTTTTCCTCTTTCTGACTTATTTCATTCTGTATGACAGTCTCTCGATCCATCGATGGCTCTACAAATGACCCAGTTTCATTCCTTTTCATGGCCGAGTAATATTCCATTTTATATATGTACCACAACTTTATCCATTCATCTGTCTGTGGGCATTTAGGTTGCTTCCATTACCTGGCTATTGTAAATAGTGCTGCAACGAACATTGTGGTGAATGTGCCTTTTTGATTTACGGTTTTCTCTGGGTATATGCCCAGAAGTGGGATTGCTGGATCAGATGGTAATTCTATTTCTAGTTTTTTTAAGGAAACTCCATAGTGACTGTATCAATTTACATTCCCACCAATAGTGGAAGAGGGCTCCTTTTGTCCACACCCTCCCCAGAATTGGTTGTTTGTAGATTTTCTGATGATGCCGATTCTAACAGGTGTGAGGTGATACCTCATTGTAGTTTTGATTTGCATTTCTCTAATAATTAGTGCTGTTGAGCAGCTTTTCATGTGCGTCTTGGCCATCTCTATGTCTCCTTTGAAGAAACGTCTCTTTAGATCTTCTGCCCATTCTTTTTGGGTTGTTTGTTTTTTTAATATTAAGCTGCATGAGCTGTTTATATATATTGGAGATTAAACCTCTGTCCATTGATTCGTCTGCAACGATTTTCGCCCGTTCTGAGGGATGCCTTTTTCCATTCCCGTGTTTTTTAACAAAAAAGGAAAGAAAGGAAAAGAAGCAGAACACTAATGTGCGTAAAATATGCCTTTTGAAATGGTCGTTTTGAAATATGGACGTCCTTTGAATTTTTTGGTCGATATGTGACCCCAGGATTTGTTTTCAGGGCAGGTGTCATTTACAGGCCTGCAATGATTTTGAATATCAACTGACCATTAGCGCTGGGATTAAAGCTGCTGTTGTGTGAAACGGCCACAAGGTGGCAGCAGTTCACCCTTACCAAATCTGGTTACTAGGGCAAGAGAGCCTCAGTGGAAGTGGTGTTCTAGATAGGAGTTTAGAATGGAATGTGCCAGGAGAAAGCCCCTCACGTTCGTCTCCCTACTTCTTGTTCGTGTTTTTAATTTAATTTTTTATTTTTTATTACAGCAAGTTTGATTACAATGTTTGGCTTCTTGTAGGTGTGGAAGATGTGGTTCTTTTACACATATACAGATGACTGTTCTTCCTGGGATCCTTTTCCCATGTACGTTATGACAGAATGTTGAGTAGTCCTCTCTTGGTATTCTGTAGGTCTTTGGTGATTATATATGTCACCTGTGTTTGTATATGTCTGTTAACCCCGATATCGTAATGAAACCAATCCTCACACCTTTCCATTGGTGAACCATAAGTTTGTTTAATGAATCTGTGATTGCCCTTCTCCGTGGAAATATCTGCCCTGGTATCCATTTTTAGGTAACACCTACAAGTGATATAATATGATATGTGTCTTTCACTTTCTGACTTACTACAAGTCACGTGATTACTTCTAGACTCATCTACGGTGCCGCAAATGGCATTGTGTCCTTTTTTCCCTTGGCTTCTCTTCTGCCTTAGCGGGGTCCATTTTCAACAATGTGATTCCCTGAGGGTTGTGGATTAGCTGACCTGGGCAGCCTTACCTTGCCGGCCCGCCCTCCCCAGGTTTGCCTCGTTGAGGTCAATATAAACAGAGCTCCAGGCAGCAATAGCCCCTGAAGCTGTGCCTGACTCCATATTCTCTGCCCCGTCAGCAGTCTCGGGGCTGTGCTGGTGGGAGGGAGTGAGGGGCCACAGCTTTGTGGGTGGCCCGGTGTGAGTGGGGTTCTGCTGGCCTTTCTGCAGGAGTTGCCAGGCTGCCGCCTGTAAAGAAGAGGTTGTGTCACCCATACCTTCCGCTGGAATTTCTCTCCGGACAGAGGTGAGGAAGGAAAAAAGCAGTGGGGGCCGGGACAGGAGGGGTATCTCAGGCAGGACAATGGAAAGCTTCTGGAAGAGCGCCCGGGGCCAGGACCACCCTGGCTGGCCTGCAGGCACCAAGTTGGCCTGCGTGCTGTCGCTGGTGTGGCTCCACGGTCCTTCCTCTAGGCTTTCAAGCCCTTGTACATATTCAGGTGTTTTACCTGGAAAGGGTGGGAACAGTTCAGCAGCAGCTGGCCTGGGGCTCAGCTCACGTTTACTCACAGATGCCTCGGCATGGTCCCCCAGCTTTGCAGTGAGGACGCTCCTTGCGTGGGGGGTGGGTTGCTGGCTGTATGGGAGATGGTTCCCCACCTCTGACCAATTTCAGAATTGTTTACCACTGGAGCAAGTGCCCTGATAGGGTTTTCCTCTGTATAACTCGTGGGTTCAGGTGTTTTTTTTTTTATTTTATGGTTCAAGTTAGATTTTATTCCCCTTTTATGTATTTATAGATATAAGCATGGAAATAATTCATTCCTATAAATACATCTGTGTGACGGGAAGAACTTTTTTCTGTTTTATTTTTAAATTTTATTTTTTTTAAATTTTGAAATTTAATTTTATTTATTTATTTTTATACAGCACGTTATTATTAGTTATGTATTTTATGCATATACATGTATACAGGTCAATCCCAAACTCCCAAGTCATCCCACCACCACCACAACACGGTTTCCCACACTTGGTGTCCATACGTTTGTTCTCTACCTCTGTGTCTCTATTTCTTCCCTGCAAACCAGTTCATCTGTACCATTTTTAGGCTCCACATATATGCATTAATATACAATATTTGTTTTCCTCTTTCTGACTTACTTCATTCTGTATGACAGTCTCTCGATCCATCGATGTCTCTACAAATGACCCAGTTTCATTCCTTTTTATGGCCGAGTAATATTCCATTTTATATATGTACCACAACTTTATCCATTCATCTGTCTGTGGGCATTTAGGTTGCTTCCATTACCTGGCTATTGTAAATAGTGCTGCAACGAACATTGTGGTGAATGTGCCTTTTTGATTTACGGTTTTCTCTGGGTATATGCCCAGAAGTGGGATTGCTGGATCAGATGGTAATTCTATTTCTAGTTTTTTTAAGGAAACTCCATAGTGACTGTATCAATTTACATTCCCACCAATAGTGGAAGAGGGCTCCTTTTGTCCACACCCTCCCCAGAATTGGTTGTTTGTAGATTTTCTGATGATGCCGATTCTAACAGGTGTGAGGTGATACCTCATTGTAGTTTTGATTTGCATTTCTCTAATAATTAGTGCTGTTGAGCAGCTTTTCATGTGCGTCTTGGCCATCTCTATGTCTCCTTTGAAGAAACGTCTCTTTAGATCTTCTGCCCATTCTTTTTGGGTTGTTTGTTTTTTTTAATATTAAGCTGCATGAGCTGTTTATATATATTGGAGATTAAACCACTGTCCATTGATTCGTCTGCAACGATTTTCGCCCATTCTGAGGGATGCCTTTTTCCATTCCCGTGTTTTTTAACAAAAAAGGAAAGAAAGGAAAAGAAGCAGAACACTAATGTGCGTAAAATATGCCTTTTGAAATGGTCGTTTTGAAATATGGACGTCCTTTGAATTTTTTGGTCGATATGTGACCCCAGGATTTGTTTTCAGGGCAGGTGTCATTTACAGGCCTGCAATGATTTTGAATATCAACTGACCATTAGCGCTGGGATTAAAGCTGCTGTTGTGTGAAACGGCCACAAGGTGGCAGCAGTTCACCCTTACCAAATCTGGTTACTAGGGCAAGAGAGCCTCAGTGGAAGTGGTGTTCTAGATAGGAGTTTAGAATGGAATGTGCCAGGAGAAAGCCCCTCACGTTCGTCTCCCTACTTCTTGTTCGTGTTTTTAATTTAATTTTTTATTTTTTATTACAGCAAGTTTGATTACAATGTTTGGCTTCTTGTAGGTGTGGAAGATGTGGTTCTTTTACACATATACAGATGACTGTTCTTCCTGGGATCCTTTTCCCATGTACGTTATGACAGAATGTTGAGTAGTCCTCTCTTGGTATTCTGTAGGTCTTTGGTGATTATATATGTCACCTGTGTTTGTATATGTCTGTTAACCCCGATATCGTAATGAAACCAATCCTCACACCTTTCCATTGGTGAACCATAAGTTTGTTTAATGAATCTGTGATTGCCCTTCTCCGTGGAAATATCTGCCCTGGTATCCATTTTTAGGTAACACCTACAAGTGATATAATATGATATGTGTCTTTCACTTTCTGACTTACTACAAGTCACGTGATTACTTCTAGACTCATCTACGGTGCCGCAAATGGCATTGTGTCCTTTTTTCCCTTGGCTTCTCTTCTGCCTTAGCGGGGTCCATTTTCAACAATGTGATTCCCTGAGGGTTGTGGATTAGCTGACCTGGGCAGCCTTACCTTGCCGGCCCGCCCTCCCCAGGTTTGCCTCGTTGAGGTCAATATAAACAGAGCTCCAGGCAGCAATAGCCCCTGAAGCTGTGCCTGACTCCATATTCTCTGCCCCGTCAGCAGTCTCGGGGCTGTGCTGGTGGGAGGGAGTGAGGGGCCACAGCTTTGTGGGTGGCCCGGTGTGAGTGGGGTTCTGCTGGCCTTTCTGCAGGAGTTGCCAGGCTGCCGCCTGTAAAGAAGAGGTTGTGTCACCCATACCTTCCGCTGGAATTTCTCTCCGGACAGAGGTGAGGAAGGAAAAAAGCAGTGGGGGCCGGGACAGGAGGGGTATCTCAGGCAGGACAATGGAAAGCTTCTGGAAGAGCGCCCGGGGCCAGGACCACCCTGGCTGGCCTGCAGGCACCAAGTTGGCCTGCGTGCTGTCGCTGGTGTGGCTCCACGGTCCTTCCTCTAGGCTTTCAAGCCCTTGTACATATTCAGGTGTTTTACCTGGAAAGGGTGGGAACAGTTCAGCAGCAGCTGGCCTGGGGCTCAGCTCACGTTTACTCAGAGATGCCTCGGCATGGTCCCCCAGCTTTGCAATGAGGACGCTCCTTGCGTGGGGGGTGGGTTGCTGGCTGTATGGGAGATGGTTCCCCACCTCTGACCAATTTCAGAATTGTTTACCACTGGAGCAAGTGCCCTGATAGGGTTTTCCTCTGTATAACTCGTGGGTTCAGGTGTTTTTTTTTTATTTTATGGCTCAAGTTAGATTTTATTCCCCTTTTATGTATTTATAGATATAAGCATGGAAATAATTCATTCCTATAAATACATCTGTGTGACGGGAAGAACTTTTTTCTGTTTTATTTTTAAATTTTATTTTTTTTAAATTTTGAAATTTAATTTTATTTATTTATTTTTATACAGCACGTTATTATTAGTTATGTATTTTATGCATATACATGTATACAGGTCAATCCCAAACTCCCAAGTCATCCCACCACCACCACAACACGGTTTCCCACACTTGGTGTCCATACGTTTGTTCTCTACCTCTGTGTCTCTATTTCTTCCCTGCAAACCAGTTCATCTGTACCATTTTTAGGCTCCACATATATGCATTAATATACAATATTTGTTTTCCTCTTTCTGACTTACTTCATTCTGTATGACAGTCTCTCGATCCATCGATGGCTCTACAAATGACCCAGTTTCATTCCTTTTCATGGCCGAGTAATATTCCATTTTATATATGTACCACAACTTTATCCATTCATCTGTCTGTGGGCATTTAGGTTGCTTCCATTACCTGGCTATTGTAAATAGTGCTGCAACGAACATTGTGGTGAATGTGCCTTTTTGATTTACGGTTTTCTCTGGGTATATGCCCAGAAGTGGGATTGCTGGATCAGATGGTAATTCTATTTCTAGTTTTTTTAAGGAAACTCCATAGTGACTGTATCAATTTACATTCCCACCAATAGTGGAAGAGGGCTCCTTTTGTCCACACCCTCCCCAGAATTGGTTGTTTGTAGATTTTCTGATGATGCCGATTCTAACAGGTGTGAGGTGATACCTCATTGTAGTTTTGATTTGCATTTCTCTAATAATTAGTGCTGTTGAGCAGCTTTTCATGTGCGTCTTGGCCATCTCTATGTCTCCTTTGAAGAAACGTCTCTTTAGATCTTCTGCCCATTCTTTTTGGGTTGTTTGTTTTTTTAATATTAAGCTGCATGAGCTGTTTATATATATTGGAGATTAAACCTCTGTCCATTGATTCGTCTGCAACGATTTTCGCCCATTCTGAGGGATGCCTTTTTCCATTCCCGTGTTTTTTAACAAAAAAGGAAAGAAAGGAAAAGAAGCAGAACACTAATGTGCGTAAAATATGCCTTTTGAAATGGTCGTTTTGAAATATGGACGTCCTTTGAATTTTTTGGTCGATACGTGACCCCAGGATTTGTTTTCAGGGCAGGTGTCATTTACAGGCCTGCAATGATTTTGAATATCAACTGACCATTAGCGCTGGGATTAAAGCTGCTGTTGTGTGAAACGGCCACAAGGTGGCAGCAGTTCACCCTTACCAAATCTGGTTACTAGGGCAAGAGAGCCTCAGTGGAAGTGGTGTTCTAGATAGGAGTTTAGAATGGAATGTGCCAGGAGAAAGCCCCTCACGTTCGTCTCCCTACTTCTTGTTCGTGTTTTTAATTTAATTTTTTATTTTTTATTACAGCAAGTTTGATTACAATGTTTGGCTTCTTGTAGGTGTGGAAGATGTGGTTCTTTTACACATATACAGATGACTGTTCTTCCTGGGATCCTTTTCCCATGTACGTTATGACAGAATGTTGAGTAGTCCTCTCTTGGTATTCTGTAGGTCTTTGGTGATTATATATGTCACCTGTGTTTGTATATGTCTGTTAACCCCGATATCGTAATGAAACCAATCCTCACACCTTTCCATTGGTGAACCATAAGTTTGTTTAATGAATCTGTGATTGCCCTTCTCCGTGGAAATATCTGCCCTGGTATCCATTTTTAGGTAACACCTACAAGTGATATAATATGATATGTGTCTTTCACTTTCTGACTTACTACAAGTCACGTGATTACTTCTAGACTCATCTACGGTGCCGCAAATGGCATTGTGTCCTTTTTTCCCTTGGCTTCTCTTCTGCCTTAGCGGGGTCCATTTTCAACAATGTGATTCCCTGAGGGTTGTGGATTAGCTGACCTGGGCAGCCTTACCTTGCCGGCCCGCCCTCCCCAGGTTTGCCTCGTTGAGGTCAATATAAACAGAGCTCCAGGCAGCAATAGCCCCTGAAGCTGTGCCTGACTCCATATTCTCTGCCCCGTCAGCAGTCTCGGGGCTGTGCTGGTGGGAGGGAGTGAGGGGCCACAGCTTTGTGGGTGGCCCGGTGTGAGTGGGGTTCTGCTGGCCTTTCTGCAGGAGTTGCCAGGCTGCCGCCTGTAAAGAAGAGGTTGTGTCACCCATACCTTCCGCTGGAATTTCTCTGCGGACAGAGGTGAGGAAGGAAAAAAGCAGTGGGGGCCGGGACAGGAGGGGTATCTCAGGCAGGACAATGGAAAGCTTCTGGAAGAGCGCCCGGGGCCAGGACCACCCTGGCTGGCCTGCAGGCACCAAGTTGGCCTGCGTGCTGTCGCTGGTGTGGCTCCACGGTCCTTCCTCTAGGCTTTCAAGCCCTTGTACATATTCAGGTGTTTTACCTGGAAAGGGTGGGAACAGTTCAGCAGCAGCTGGCCTGGGGCTCAGCTCACGTTTACTCACAGATGCCTCGGCATGGTCCCCCAGCTTTGCAATGAGGACGCTCCTTGCGTGGGGGGTGGGTTGCTGGCTGTATGGGAGATGGTTCCCCACCTCTGACCAATTTCAGAATTGTTTACCACTGGAGCAAGTGCCCTGATAGGGTTTTCCTCTGTATAACTCGTGGGTTCAGGTGTTTTTTTTTTTATTTTATGGTTCAAGTTAGATTTTATTCCCCTTTTATGTATTTATAGATATAAGCATGGAAATAATTCATTCCTATAAATACATCTGTGTGACGGGAAGAACTTTTTTCTGTTTTATTTTTAAATTTTATTTTTTTTAAATTTTGAAATTTAATTTTATTTATTTATTTTTATACAGCACGTTATTATTAGTTATGTATTTTATGCATATACATGTATACAGGTCAATCCCAAACTCCCAAGTCATCCCACCACCACCACAACACGGTTTCCCACACTTGGTGTCCATACGTTTGTTCTCTACCTCTGTGTCTCTATTTCTTCCCTGCAAACCAGTTCATCTGTACCATTTTTAGGCTCCACATATATGCATTAATATACAATATTTGTTTTCCTCTTTCTGACTTACTTCATTCTGTATGACAGTCTCTCGATCCATCGATGTCTCTACAAATGACCCAGTTTCATTCCTTTTTATGGCCGAGTAATATTCCATTTTATATATGTACCACAACTTTATCCATTCATCTGTCTGTGGGCATTTAGGTTGCTTCCATTACCTGGCTATTGTAAATAGTGCTGCAACGAACATTGTGGTGAATGTGCCTTTTTGATTTACGGTTTTCTCTGGGTATATGCCCAGAAGTGGGATTGCTGGATCAGATGGTAATTCTATTTCTAGTTTTTTTAAGGAAACTCCATAGTGACTGTATCAATTTACATTCCCACCAATAGTGGAAGAGGGCTCCTTTTGTCCACACCCTCCCCAGAATTGGTTGTTTGTAGATTTTCTGATGATGCCGATTCTAACAGGTGTGAGGTGATACCTCATTGTAGTTTTGATTTGCATTTCTCTAATAATTAGTGCTGTTGAGCAGCTTTTCATGTGCGTCTTGGCCATCTCTATGTCTCCTTTGAAGAAACGTCTCTTTAGATCTTCTGCCCATTCTTTTTGGGTTGTTTGTTTTTTTTAATATTAAGCTGCATGAGCTGTTTATATATATTGGAGATTAAACCTCTGTCCATTGATTCGTCTGCAACGATTTTCGCCCATTCTGAGGGATGCCTTTTTCCATTCCCGTGTTTTTTAACAAAAAAGGAAAGAAAGGAAAAGAAGCAGAACACTAATGTGCGTAAAATATGCCTTTTGAAATGGTCGTTTTGAAATATGGACGTCCTTTGAATTTTTTGGTCGATATGTGACCCCAGGATTTGTTTTCAGGGCAGGTGTCATTTACAGGCCTGCAATGATTTTGAATATCAACTGACCATTAGCGCTGGGATTAAAGCTGCTGTTGTGTGAAACGGCCACAAGGTGGCAGCAGTTCACCCTTACCAAATCTGGTTACTAGGGCAAGAGAGCCTCAGTGGAAGTGGTGTTCTAGATAGGAGTTTAGAATGGAATGTGCCAGGAGAAAGCCCCTCACGTTCGTCTCCCTACTTCTTGTTCGTGTTTTTAATTTAATTTTTTATTTTTTATTACAGCAAGTTTGATTACAATGTTTGGCTTCTTGTAGGTGTGGAAGATGTGGTTCTTTTACACATATACAGATGACTGTTCTTCCTGGGATCCTTTTCCCATGTACGTTATGACAGAATGTTGAGTAGTCCTCTCTTGGTATTCTGTAGGTCTTTGGTGATTATATATGTCACCTGTGTTTGTATATGTCTGTTAACCCCGATATCGTAATGAAACCAATCCTCACACCTTTCCATTGGTGAACCATAAGTTTGTTTAATGAATCTGTGATTGCCCTTCTCCGTGGAAATATCTGCCCTGGTATCCATTTTTAGGTAACACCTACAAGTGATATAATATGATATGTGTCTTTCACTTTCTGACTTACTACAAGTCACGTGATTACTTCTAGACTCATCTACGGTGCCGCAAATGGCATTGTGTCCTTTTTTCCCTTGGCTTCTCTTCTGCCTTAGCGGGGTCCATTTTCAACAATGTGATTCCCTGAGGGTTGTGGATTAGCTGACCTGGGCAGCCTTACCTTGCCGGCCCGCCCTCCCCAGGTTTGCCTCGTTGAGGTCAATATAAACAGAGCTCCAGGCAGCAATAGCCCCTGAAGCTGTGCCTGACTCCATATTCTCTGCCCCGTCAGCAGTCTCGGGGCTGTGCTGGTGGGAGGGAGTGAGGGGCCACAGCTTTGTGGGTGGCCCGGTGTGAGTGGGGTTCTGCTGGCCTTTCTGCAGGAGTTGCCAGGCTGCCGCCTGTAAAGAAGAGGTTGTGTCACCCATACCTTCCGCTGGAATTTCTCTCCGGACAGAGGTGAGGAAGGAAAAAAGCAGTGGGGGCCGGGACAGGAGGGGTATCTCAGGCAGGACAATGGAAAGCTTCTGGAAGAGCGCCCGGGGCCAGGACCACCCTGGCTGGCCTGCAGGCACCAAGTTGGCCTGCGTGCTGTCGCTGGTGTGGCTCCACGGTCCTTCCTCTAGGCTTTCAAGCCCTTGTACATATTCAGGTGTTTTACCTGGAAAGGGTGGGAACAGTTCAGCAGCAGCTGGCCTGGGGCTCAGCTCACGTTTACTCAGAGATGCCTCGGCATGGTCCCCCAGTTTTGCAGTGAGGACGCTCCTTGCGTGGGGGGTGGGTTGCTGGCTGTATGGGAGATGGTTCCCCACCTCTGACCAATTTCAGAATTGTTTACCACTGGAGCAAGTGCCCTGATAGGGTTTTCCTCTGTATAACTCGTGGGTTCAGGTGTTTTTTTTTTTATTTTATGGTTCAAGTTAGATTTTATTCCCCTTTTATGTATTTATAGATATAAGCATGGAAATAATTCATTCCTATAAATACATCTGTGTGACGGGAAGAACTTTTTTCTGTTTTATTTTTAAATTTTATTTTTTTTAAATTTTGAAATTTAATTTTATTTATTTATTTTTATACAGCACGTTATTATTAGTTATGTATTTTATGCATATACATGTATACAGGTCAATCCCAAACTCCCAAGTCATCCCACCACCACCACAACACGGTTTCCCACACTTGGTGTCCATACGTTTGTTCTCTACCTCTGTGTCTCTATTTCTTCCCTGCAAACCAGTTCATCTGTACCATTTTTAGGCTCCACATATATGCATTAATATACAATATTTGTTTTCCTCTTTCTGACTTACTTCATTCTGTATGACAGTCTCTCGATCCATCGATGTCTCTACAAATGACCCAGTTTCATTCCTTTTTATGGCCGAGTAATATTCCATTTTATATATGTACCACAACTTTATCCATTCATCTGTCTGTGGGCATTTAGGTTGCTTCCATTACCTGGCTATTGTAAATAGTGCTGCAACGAACATTGTGGTGAATGTGCCTTTTTGATTTACGGTTTTCTCTGGGTATATGCCCAGAAGTGGGATTGCTGGATCAGATGGTAATTCTATTTCTAGTTTTTTTAAGGAAACTCCATAGTGACTGTATCAATTTACATTCCCACCAATAGTGGAAGAGGGCTCCTTTTGTCCACACCCTCCCCAGAATTGGTTGTTTGTAGATTTTCTGATGATGCCGATTCTAACAGGTGTGAGGTGATAACTCATTGTAGTTTTGATTTGCATTTCTCTAATAATTAGTGCTGTTGAGCAGCTTTTCATGTGCGTCTTGGCCACCTCTATGTCTCCTTTGAAGAAACGTCTCTTTAGATCTTCTGCCCATTCTTTTTGGGTTGTTTGTTTTTTTTAATATTAAGCTGCATGAGCTGTTTATATATATTGGAGATTAAACCTCTGTCCATTGATTCGTCTGCAACGATTTTCGCCCATTCTGAGGGATGCCTTTTTCCATTCCCGTGTTTTTTAACAAAAAAGGAAAGAAAGGAAAAGAAGCAGAACACTAATGTGCGTAAAATATGCCTTTTGAAATGGTCGTTTTGAAATATGGACGTCCTTTGAATTTTTTGGTCGATATGTGACCCCAGGATTTGTTTTCAGGGCAGGTGTCATTTACAGGCCTGCAATGATTTTGAATATCAACTGACCATTAGCGCTGGGATTAAAGCTGCTGTTGTGTGAAACGGCCACAAGGTGGCAGCAGTTCACCCTTACCAAATCTGGTTACTAGGGCAAGAGAGCCTCAGTGGAAGTGGTGTTCTAGATAGGAGTTTAGAATGGAATGTGCCAGGAGAAAGCCCCTCACGTTCGTCTCCCTACTTCTTGTTCGTGTTTTTAATTTAATTTTTTATTTTTTATTACAGCAAGTTTGATTACAATGTTTGGCTTCTTGTAGGTGTGGAAGATGTGGTTCTTTTACACATATACAGATGACTGTTCTTCCTGGGATCCTTTTCCCATGTACGTTATGACAGAATGTTGAGTAGTCCTCTCTTGGTATTCTGTAGGTCTTTGGTGATTATATATGTCACCTGTGTTTGTATATGTCTGTTAACCCCGATATCGTAATGAAACCAATCCTCACACCTTTCCATTGGTGAACCATAAGTTTGTTTAATGAATCTGTGATTGCCCTTCTCCGTGGAAATATCTGCCCTGGTATCCATTTTTAGGTAACACCTACAAGTGATATAATATGATATGTGTCTTTCACTTTCTGACTTACTACAAGTCACGTGATTACTTCTAGACTCATCTACGGTGCCGCAAATGGCATTGTGTCCTTTTTTCCCTTGGCTTCTCTTCTGCCTTAGCGGGGTCCATTTTCAACAATGTGATTCCCTGAGGGTTGTGGATTAGCTGACCTGGGCAGCCTTACCTTGCCGGCCCGCCCTCCCCAGGTTTGCCTCGTTGAGGTCAATATAAACAGAGCTCCAGGCAGCAATAGCCCCTGAAGCTGTGCCTGACTCCATATTCTCTGCCCCGTCAGCAGTCTCGGGGCTGTGCTGGTGGGAGGGAGTGAGGGGCCACAGCTTTGTGGGTGGCCCGGTGTGAGTGGGGTTCTGCTGGCCTTTCTGCAGGAGTTGCCAGGCTGCCGCCTGTAAAGAAGAGGTTGTGTCACCCATACCTTCCGCTGGAATTTCTCTCCGGACAGAGGTGAGGAAGGAAAAAAGCAGTGGGGGCCGGGACAGGAGGGGTATCTCAGGCAGGACAATGGAAAGCTTCTGGAAGAGCGCCCGGGGCCAGGACCACCCTGGCTGGCCTGCAGGCACCAAGTTGGCCTGCGTGCTGTCGCTGGTGTGGCTCCACGGTCCTTCCTCTAGGCTTTCAAGCCCTTGTACATATTCAGGTGTTTTACCTGGAAAGGGTGGGAACAGTTCAGCAGCAGCTGGCCTGGGGCTCAGCTCACGTTTACTCACAGATGCCTCGGCATGGTCCCCCAGCTTTGCAATGAGGACGCTCCTTGCGTGGGGGGTGGGTTGCTGGCTGTATGGGAGATGGTTCCCCACCTCTGACCAATTTCAGAATTGTTTACCACTGGAGCAAGTGCCCTGATAGGGTTTTCCTCTGTATAACTCGTGGGTTCAGGTGTTTTTTTTTTATTTTATGGTTCAAGTTAGATTTTATTCCCCTTTTATGTATTTATAGATATAAGCATGGAAATAATTCATTCCTATAAATACATCTGTGTGACGGGAAGAACTTTTTTCTGTTTTATTTTTAAATTTTATTTTTTTTAAATTTTGAAATTTAATTTTATTTATTTATTTTTATACAGCACGTTGTTATTAGTTATGTATTTTATGCATATACATGTATACAGGTCAATCCCAAACTCCCAAGTCATCCCACCACCACCACAACACGGTTTCCCACACTTGGTGTCCATACGTTTGTTCTCTACCTCTGTGTCTCTATTTCTTCCCTGCAAACCAGTTCATCTGTACCATTTTTAGGCTCCACATATATGCATTAATATACAATATTTGTTTTCCTCTTTCTGACTTACTTCATTCTGTATGACAGTCTCTCGATCCATCGATGTCTCTACAAATGACCCAGTTTCATTCCTTTTTATGGCCGAGTAATATTCCATTTTATATATGTACCACAACTTTATCCATTCATCTGTCTGTGGGCATTTAGGTTGCTTCCATTACCTGGCTATTGTAAATAGTGCTGCAACGAACATTGTGGTGAATGTGCCTTTTTGATTTACGGTTTTCTCTGGGTATATGCCCAGAAGTGGGATTGCTGGATCAGATGGTAATTCTATTTCTAGTTTTTTTAAGGAAACTCCATAGTGACTGTATCAATTTACATTCCCACCAATAGTGGAAGAGGGCTCCTTTTGTCCACACCCTCCCCAGAATTGGTTGTTTGTAGATTTTCTGATGATGCCGATTCTAACAGGTGTGAGGTGATACCTCATTGTAGTTTTGATTTGCATTTCTCTAATAATTAGTGCTGTTGAGCAGCTTTTCATGTGCGTCTTGGCCATCTCTATGTCTCCTTTGAAGAAACGTCTCTTTAGATCTTCTGCCCATTCTTTTTGGGTTGTTTGTTTTTTTAATATTAAGCTGCATGAGCTGTTTATATATATTGGAGATTAAACCTCTGTCCATTGATTCGTCTGCAACGATTTTCGCCCATTCTGAGGGATGCCTTTTTCCATTCCCGTGTTTTTTAACAAAAAAGGAAAGAAAGGAAAAGAAGCAGAACACTAATGTGCGTAAAATATGCCTTTTGAAATGGTCGTTTTGAAATATGGACGTCCTTTGAATTTTTTGGTCGATACGTGACCCCAGGATTTGTTTTCAGGGCAGGTGTCATTTACAGGCCTGCAATGATTTTGAATATCAACTGACCATTAGCGCTGGGATTAAAGCTGCTGTTGTGTGAAACGGCCACAAGGTGGCAGCAGTTCACCCTTTCCAAATCTGGTTACTAGGGCAAGAGAGCCTCAGTGGAAGTGGTGTTCTAGATAGGAGTTTAGAATGGAATGTGCCAGGAGAAAGCCCCTCACGTTCGTCTCCCTACTTCTTGTTCGTGTTTTTAATTTAATTTTTTATTTTTTATTACAGCAAGTTTGATTACAATGTTTGGCTTCTTGTAGGTGTGGAAGATGTGGTTCTTTTACACATATACAGATGACTGTTCTTCCTGGGATCCTTTTCCCATGTACGTTATGACAGAATGTTGAGTAGTCCTCTCTTGGTATTCTGTAGGTCTTTGGTGATTATATATGTCACCTGTGTTTGTATATGTCTGTTAACCCCGATATCGTAATGAAACCAATCCTCACACCTTTCCATTGGTGAACCATAAGTTTGTTTAATGAATCTGTGATTGCCCTTCTCCGTGGAAATATCTGCCCTGGTATCCATTTTTAGGTAACACCTACAAGTGATATAATATGATATGTGTCTTTCACTTTCTGACTTACTACAAGTCACGTGATTACTTCTAGACTCATCTACGGTGCCGCAAATGGCATTGTGTCCTTTTTTCCCTTGGCTTCTCTTCTGCCTTAGCGGGGTCCATTTTCAACAATGTGATTCCCTGAGGGTTGTGGATTAGCTGACCTGGGCAGCCTTACCTTGCCGGCCCGCCCTCCCCAGGTTTGCCTCGTTGAGGTCAATATAAACAGAGCTCCAGGCAGCAATAGCCCCTGAAGCTGTGCCTGACTCCATATTCTCTGCCCCGTCAGCAGTCTCGGGGCTGTGCTGGTGGGAGGGAGTGAGGGGCCACAGCTTTGTGGGTGGCCCGGTGTGAGTGGGGTTCTGCTGGCCTTTCTGCAGGAGTTGCCAGGCTGCCGCCTGTAAAGAAGAGGTTGTGTCACCCATACCTTCCGCTGGAATTTCTCTCCGGACAGAGGTGAGGAAGGAAAAAAGCAGTGGGGGCCGGGACAGGAGGGGTATCTCAGGCAGGACAATGGAAAGCTTCTGGAAGAGCGCCCGGGGCCAGGACCACCCTGGCTGGCCTGCAGGCACCAAGTTGGCCTGCGTGCTGTCGCTGGTGTGGCTCCACGGTCCTTCCTCTAGGCTTTCAAGCCCTTGTACATATTCAGGTGTTTTACCTGGAAAGGGTGGGAACAGTTCAGCAGCAGCTGGCCTGGGGCTCAGCTCACGTTTACTCACAGATGCCTCGGCATGGTCCCCCAGCTTTGCAATGAGGACGCTCCTTGCGTGGGGGGTGGGTTGCTGGCTGTATGGGAGATGGTTCCCCACCTCTGACCAATTTCAGAATTGTTTACCACTGGAGCAAGTGCCCTGATAGGGTTTTCCTCTGTATAACTCGTGGGTTCAGGTGTTTTTTTTTTATTTTATGGTTCAAGTTAGATTTTATTCCCCTTTTATGTATTTATAGATATAAGCATGGAAATAATTCATTCCTATAAATACATCTGTGTGACGGGAAGAACTTTTTTCTGTTTTATTTTTAAATTTTATTTTTTTTAAATTTTGAAATTTAATTTTATTTATTTATTTTTATACAGCACGTTATTATTAGTTATGTATTTTATGCATATACATGTATACAGGTCAATCCCAAACTCCCAAGTCATCCCACCACCACCACAACACGGTTTCCCACACTTGGTGTCCATACGTTTGTTCTCTACCTCTGTGTCTCTATTTCTTCCCTGCAAACCAGTTCATCTGTACCATTTTTAGGCTCCACATATATGCATTAATATACAATATTTGTTTTCCTCTTTCTGACTTACTTCATTCTGTATGACAGTCTCTCGATCCATCGATGTCTCTACAAATGACCCAGTTTCATTCCTTTTTATGGCCGAGTAATATTCCATTTTATATATGTACCACAACTTTATCCATTCATCTGTCTGTGGTCATTTAGGTTGCTTCCATTACCTGGCTATTGTAAATAGTGCTGCAACGAACATTGTGGTGAATGTGCCTTTTTGATTTACGGTTTTCTCTGGGTATATGCCCAGAAGTGGGATTGCTGGATCAGATGGTAATTCTATTTCTAGTTTTTTTAAGGAAACTCCATAGTGACTGTATCAATTTACATTCCCACCAATAGTGGAAGAGGGCTCCTTTTGTCCACACCCTCCCCAGAATTGGTTGTTTGTAGATTTTCTGATGATGCCGATTCTAACAGGTGTGAGGTGATACCTCATTGTAGTTTTGATTTGCATTTCTCTAATAATTAGTGCTGTTGAGCAGCTTTTCATGTGCGTCTTGGCCATCTCTATGTCTCCTTTGAAGAAACGTCTCTTTAGATCTTCTGCCCATTTTTTTGGGGGTTGTTTGTTTTTTTAATATTAAGCTGCATGAGCTGTTTATATATATTGGAGATTAAACCTCTGTCCATTGATTCGTCTGCAACGATTTTCGCCCATTCTGAGGGATGCCTTTTTCCATTCCCGTGTTTTTTAACAAAAAAGGAAAGAAAGGAAAAGAAGCAGAACACTAATGTGCGTAAAATATGCCTTTTGAAATGGTCGTTTTGAAATATGGACGTCCTTTGAATTTTTTGGTCGATACGTGACCCCAGGATTTGTTTTCAGGGCAGGTGTCATTTACAGGCCTGCAATGATTTTGAATATCAACTGACCATTAGCGCTGGGATTAAAGCTGCTGTTGTGTGAAACGGCCACAAGGTGGCAGCAGTTCACCCTTTCCAAATCTGGTTACTAGGGCAAGAGAGCCTCAGTGGAAGTGGTGTTCTAGATAGGAGTTTAGAATGGAATGTGCCAGGAGAAAGCCCCTCACGTTCGTCTCCCTACTTCTTGTTCGTGTTTTTAATTTAATTTTTTATTTTTTATTACAGCAAGTTTGATTACAATGTTTGGCTTCTTGTAGGTGTGGAAGATGTGGTTCTTTTACACATATACAGATGACTGTTCTTCCTGGGATCCTTTTCCCATGTACGTTATGACAGAATGTTGAGTAGTCCTCTCTTGGTATTCTGTAGGTCTTTGGTGATTATATATGTCACCTGTGTTTGTATATGTCTGTTAACCCCGATATCGTAATGAAACCAATCCTCACACCTTTCCATTGGTGAACCATAAGTTTGTTTAATGAATCTGTGATTGCCCTTCTCCGTGGAAATATCTGCCCTGGTATCCATTTTTAGGTAACACCTACAAGTGATATAATATGATATGTGTCTTTCACTTTCTGACTTACTACAAGTCACGTGATTACTTCTAGACTCATCTACGGTGCCGCAAATGGCATTGTGTCCTTTTTTCCCTTGGCTTCTCTTCTGCCTTAGCGGGGTCCATTTTCAACAATGTGATTCCCTGAGGGTTGTGGATTAGCTGACCTGGGCAGCCTTACCTTGCCGGCCCACCCTCCCCAGGTTTGCCTCGTTGAGGTCAATATAAACAGAGCTCCAGGCAGCAATAGCCCCTGAAGCTGTGCCTGACTCCATATTCTCTGCCCCGTCAGCAGTCTCGGGGCTGTGCTGGTGGGAGGGAGTGAGGGGCCACAGCTTTGTGGGTGGCCCGGTGTGAGTGGGGTTCTGCTGGCCTTTCTGCAGGAGTTGCCAGGCTGCCGCCTGTAAAGAAGAGGTTGTGTCACCCATACCTTCCGCTGGAATTTCTCTCCGGACAGAGGTGAGGAAGGAAAAAAGCAGTGGGGGCCGGGACAGGAGGGGTATGTCAGGCAGGACAATGGAAAGCTTCTGGAAGAGCGCCCGGGGCCAGGACCACCCTGGCTGGCCTGCAGGCACCAAGTTGGCCTGCGTGCTGTCGCTGGTGTGGCTCCACGGTCCTTCCTCTAGGCTTTCAAGCCCTTGTACATATTCAGGTGTTTTACCTGGAAAGGGTGGGAACAGTTCAGCAGCAGCTGGCCTGGGGCTCAGCTCACGTTTACTCACAGATGCCTCGGCATGGTCCCCCAGCTTTGCAATGAGGACGCTCCTTGCATGGGGGGTGGGTTGCTGGCTGTATGGGAGATGGTTCCCCACCTCTGACCAATTTCAGAATTGTTTACCACTGGAGCAAGTGCCCTGATAGGGTTTTCCTCTGTATAACTCGTGGGTTCAGGTGTTTTTTTTTTATTTTATGGTTCAAGTTAGATTTTATTCCCCTTTTATGTATTTATAGATATAAGCATGGAAATAATTCATTCCTATAAATACATCTGTGTGACGGGAAGAACTTTTCTCTGTTTTATTTTTAAATTTTATTTTTTTTAAATTTTGAAATTTAATTTTATTTATTTATTTTTATACAGCACGTTATTATTAGTTATGTATTTTATGCATATACATGTATACAGGTCAATCCCAAACTCCCAAGTCATCCCACCACCACCACAACACGGTTTCCCACACTTGGTGTCCATACGTTTGTTCTCTACCTCTGTGTCTCTATTTCTTCCCTGCAAACCAGTTCATCTGTACCATTTTTAGGCTCCACATATATGCATTAATATACAATATTTGTTTTCCTCTTTCTGACTTACTTCATTCTGTATGACAGTCTCTCGATCCATCGATGTCTCTACAAATGACCCAGTTTCATTCCTTTTTATGGCCGAGTAATATTCCATTTTATATATGTACCACAACTTTATCCATTCATCTGTCTGTGGGCATTTAGGTTGCTTCCATTACCTGGTTATTGTAAATAGTGCTGCAACGAACATTGTGGTGAATGTGCCTTTTTGATTTACGGTTTTCTCTGGGTATATGCCCAGAAGTGGGATTGCTGGATCAGATGGTAATTCTATTTCTAGTTTTTTTAAGGAAACTCCATAGTGACTGTATCAATTTACATTCCCACCAATAGTGGAAGAGGGCTCCTTTTGTCCACACCCTCCCCAGAATTGGTTGTTTGTAGATTTTCTGATGATGCCGATTCTAACAGGTGTGAGGTGATACCTCATTGTAGTTTTGATTTGCATTTCTCTAATAATTAGTGCTGTTGAGCAGCTTTTCATGTGCGTCTTGGCCATCTCTATGTCTCCTTTGAAGAAACGTCTCTTTAGATCTTCTGCCCATTCTTTTTGGGTTGTTTGTTTTTTTAATATTAAGCTGCATGAGCTGTTTATATATATTGGAGATTAAACCTCTGTCCATTGATTCGTCTGCAACGATTTTCGCCCATTCTGAGGGATGCCTTTTTCCATTCCCGTGTTTTTTAACAAAAAAGGAAAGAAAGGAAAAGAAGCAGAACACTAATGTGCGTAAAATATGCCTTTTGAAATGGTCGTTTTGAAATATGGACGTCCTTTGAATTTTTTGGTCGATACGTGACCCCAGGATTTGTTTTCAGGGCAGGTGTCATTTACAGGCCTGCAATGATTTTGAATATCAACTGACCATTAGCGCTGGGATTAAAGCTGCTGTTGTGTGAAACGGCCACAAGGTGGCAGCAGTTCACCCTTTCCAAATCTGGTTACTAGGGCAAGAGAGCCTCAGTGGAAGTGGTGTTCTAGATAGGAGTTTAGAATGGAATGTGCCAGGAGAAAGCCCCTCACGTTCGTCTCCCTACTTCTTGTTCGTGTTTTTAATTTAATTTTTTATTTTTTATTACAGCAAGTTTGATTACAATGTTTGGCTTCTTGTAGGTGTGGAAGATGTGGTTCTTTTACACATATACAGATGACTGTTCTTCCTGGGATCCTTTTCCCATGTACGTTATGACAGAATGTTGAGTAGTCCTCTCTTGGTATTCTGTAGGTCTTTGGTGATTATATATGTCACCTGTGTTTGTATATGTCTGTTAACCCCGATATCGTAATGAAACCAATCCTCACACCTTTCCATTGGTGAACCATAAGTTTGTTTAATGAATCTGTGATTGCCCTTCTCCGTGGAAATATCTGCCCTGGTATCCATTTTTAGGTAACACCTACAAGTGATATAATATGATATGTGTCTTTCACTTTCTGACTTACTACAAGTCACGTGATTACTTCTAGACTCATCTACGGTGCCGCAAATGGCATTGTGTCCTTTTTTCCCTTGGCTTCTCTTCTGCCTTAGCGGGGTCCATTTTCAACAATGTGATTCCCTGAGGGTTGTGGATTAGCTGACCTGGGCAGCCTTACCTTGCCGGCCCGCCCTCCCCAGGTTTGCCTCGTTGAGGTCAATATAAACAGAGCTCCAGGCAGCAATAGCCCCTGAAGCTGTGCCTGACTCCATATTCTCTGCCCCGTCAGCAGTCTCGGGGCTGTGCTGGTGGGAGGGAGTGAGGGGCCACAGCTTTGTGGGTGGCCCGGTGTGAGTGGGGTTCTGCTGGCCTTTCTGCAGGAGTTGCCAGGCTGCCGCCTGTAAAGAAGAGGTTGTGTCACCCATACCTTCCGCTGGAATTTCTCTCCGGACAGAGGTGAGGAAGGAAAAAAGCAGTGGGGGCCGGGACAGGAGGGGTATGTCAGGCAGGACAATGGAAAGCTTCTGGAAGAGCGCCCGGGGCCAGGACCACCCTGGCTGGCCTGCAGGCACCAAGTTGGCCTGCGTGCTGTCGCTGGTGTGGCTCCACGGTCCTTCCTCTAGGCTTTCAAGCCCTTGTACATATTCAGGTGTTTTACCTGGAAAGGGTGGGAACAGTTCAGCAGCAGCTGGCCTGGGGCTCAGCTCACGTTTACTCACAGATGCCTCGGCATGGTCCCCCAGCTTTGCAATGAGGACGCTCCTTGCATGGGGGGTGGGTTGCTGGCTGTATGGGAGATGGTTCCCCACCTCTGACCAATTTCAGAATTGTTTACCACTGGAGCAAGTGCCCTGATAGGGTTTTCCTCTGTATAACTCGTGGGTTCAGGTGTTTTTTTTTTATTTTATGGTTCAAGTTAGATTTTATTCCCCTTTTATGTATTTATAGATATAAGCATGGAAATAATTCATTCCTATAAATACATCTGTGTGACGGGAAGAACTTTTTTCTGTTTTATTTTTAAATTTTATTTTTTTTAAATTTTGAAATTTAATTTTATTTATTTATTTTTATACAGCACGTTATTATTAGTTATGTATTTTATGCATATACATGTATACAGGTCAATCCCAAACTCCCAAGTCATCCCACCACCACCACAACACGGTTTCCCACACTTGGTGTCCATACGTTTGTTCTCTACCTCTGTGTCTCTATTTCTTCCCTGCAAACCAGTTCATCTGTACCATTTTTAGGCTCCACATATATGCATTAATATACAATATTTGTTTTCCTCTTTCTGACTTACTTCATTCTGTATGACAGTCTCTCGATCCATCGATGTCTCTACAAATGACCCAGTTTCATTCCTTTTTATGGCCGAGTAATATTCCATTTTATATATGTACCACAACTTTATCCATTCATCTGTCTGTGGGCATTTAGGTTGCTTCCATTACCTGGTTATTGTAAATAGTGCTGCAACGAACATTGTGGTGAATGTGCCTTTTTGATTTACGGTTTTCTCTGGGTATATGCCCAGAAGTGGGATTGCTGGATCAGATGGTAATTCTATTTCTAGTTTTTTTAAGGAAACTCCATAGTGACTGTATCAATTTACATTCCCACCAATAGTGGAAGAGGGCTCCTTTTGTCCACACCCTCCCCAGAATTGGTTGTTTGTAGATTTTCTGATGATGCCGATTCTAACAGGTGTGAGGTGATACCTCATTGTAGTTTTGATTTGCATTTCTCTAATAATTAGTGCTGTTGAGCAGCTTTTCATGTGCGTCTTGGCCATCTCTATGTCTCCTTTGAAGAAACGTCTCTTTAGATCTTCTGCCCATTCTTTTTGGGTTGTTTGTTTTTTTAATATTAAGCTGCATGAGCTGTTTATATATATTGGAGATTAAACCTCTGTCCATTGATTCGTCTGCAACGATTTTCGCCCATTCTGAGGGATGCCTTTTTCCATTCCCGTGTTTTTTAACAAAAAAGGAAAGAAAGGAAAAGAAGCAGAACACTAATGTGCGTAAAATATGCCTTTTGAAATGGTCGTTTTGAAATATGGACGTCCTTTGAATTTTTTGGTCGATACGTGACCCCAGGATTTGTTTTCAGGGCAGGTGTCATTTACAGGCCTGCAATGATTTTGAATATCAACTGACCATTAGCGCTGGGATTAAAGCTGCTGTTGTGTGAAACGGCCACAAGGTGGCAGCAGTTCACCCTTTCCAAATCTGGTTACTAGGGCAAGAGAGCCTCAGTGGAAGTGGTGTTCTAGATAGGAGTTTAGAATGGAATGTGCCAGGAGAAAGCCCCTCACGTTCGTCTCCCTACTTCTTGTTCGTGTTTTTAATTTAATTTTTTATTTTTTATTACAGCAAGTTTGATTACAATGTTTGGCTTCTTGTAGGTGTGGAAGATGTGGTTCTTTTACACATATACAGATGACTGTTCTTCCTGGGATCCTTTTCCCATGTACGTTATGACAGAATGTTGAGTAGTCCTCTCTTGGTATTCTGTAGGTCTTTGGTGATTATATATGTCACCTGTGTTTGTATATGTCTGTTAACCCCGATATCGTAATGAAACCAATCCTCACACCTTTCCATTGGTGAACCATAAGTTTGTTTAATGAATCTGTGATTGCCCTTCTCCGTGGAAATATCTGCCCTGGTATCCATTTTTAGGTAACACCTACAAGTGATATAATATGATATGTGTCTTTCACTTTCTGACTTACTACAAGTCACGTGATTACTTCTAGACTCATCTACGGTGCCGCAAATGGCATTGTGTCCTTTTTTCCCTTGGCTTCTCTTCTGCCTTAGCGGGGTCCATTTTCAACAATGTGATTCCCTGAGGGTTGTGGATTAGCTGACCTGGGCAGCCTTACCTTGCCGGCCCGCCCTCCCCAGGTTTGCCTCGTTGAGGTCAATATAAACAGAGCTCCAGGCAGCAATAGCCCCTGAAGCTGTGCCTGACTCCATATTCTCTGCCCCGTCAGCAGTCTCGGGGCTGTGCTGGTGGGAGGGAGTGAGGGGCCACAGCTTTGTGGGTGGCCCGGTGTGAGTGGGGTTCTGCTGGCCTTTCTGCAGGAGTTGCCAGGCTGCCGCCTGTAAAGAAGAGGTTGTGTCACCCATACCTTCCGCTGGAATTTCTCTCCGGACAGAGGTGAGGAAGGAAAAAAGCAGTGGGGGCCGGGACAGGAGGGGTATCTCAGGCAGGACAATGGAAAGCTTCTGGAAGAGCGCCCGGGGCCAGGACCACCCTGGCTGGCCTGCAGGCACCAAGTTGGCCTGCGTGCTGTCGCTGGTGTGGCTCCACGGTCCTTCCTCTAGGCTTTCAAGCCCTTGTACATATTCAGGTGTTTTACCTGGAAAGGGTGGGAACAGTTCAGCAGCAGCTGGCCTGGGGCTCAGCTCACGTTTACTCAGAGATGCCTCGGCATGGTCCCACAGCTTTGCAATGAGGACGCTCCTTGCGTGGGGGGTGGGTTGCTGGCTGTATGGGAGATGGTTCCCCACCTCTGCCCAATTTCAGAATTGTTTACCACTGGAGCAAGTGACCTGATAGGGTTTTCCTCTGTATAACTCGTGGGTTCAGGTGTTTTTTTTTTTTATTTTATGGTTCAAGTTAGATTTTATTCCCCTTTTATGTATTTATAGATATAAGCATGGAAATAATTCATTCCTATAAATACATCTGTGTGACGGGAAGAACTTTTTTCTGTTTTATTTTTAAATTTTATTTTTTAAAATTTTGAAATTTAATTTTATTTATTTATTTTTATACAGCACGTTATTATTAGTTATGTATTTTATGCATATACATGTATACAGGTCAATCCCAAACTCCCAAGTCATCCCACCACCACCACAACACGGTTTCCCACACTTGGTGTCCATACGTTTGTTCTCTACCTCTGTGTCTCTATTTCTTCCCTGCAAACCAGTTCATCTGTACCATTTTTAGGCTCCACATATATGCATTAATATACAATATTTGTTTTCCTCTTTCTGACTTACTTCATTCTGTATGACAGTCTCTCGATCCATCGATGGCTCTACAAATGACCCAGTTTCATTCCTTTTTATGGCCGAGTAATATTCCATTTTATATATGTACCACAACTTTATCCATTCATCTGTCTGTGGGCATTTAGGTTGCTTCCATTACCTGGCTATTGTAAATAGTGCTGCAACGAACATTGTGGTGAATGTGCCTTTTTGATTTACGGTTTTCTCTGGGTATATGCCCAGAAGTGGGATTGCTGGATCAGATGGTAATTCTATTTCTAGTTTTTTTAAGGAAACTCCATAGTGACTGTATCAATTTACATTCCCACCAATAGTGGAAGAGGGCTCCTTTTGTCCACACCCTCCCCAGAATTGGTTGTTTGTAGATTTTCTGATGATGCCGATTCTAACAGGTGTGAGGTGATACCTCATTGTAGTTTTGATTTGCATTTCTCTAATAATTAGTGCTGTTGAGCAGCTTTTCATGTGCGTCTTGGCCATCTCTATGTCTCCTTTGAAGAAACGTCTCTTTAGATCTTCTGCCCATTCTTTTTGGGTTGTTTGTTTTTTTAATATTAAGCTGCATGAGCTGTTTATATATATTGGAGATTAAACCTCTGTCCATTGATTCGTCTGCAACGATTTTCGCCCATTCTGAGGGATGCCTTTTTCCATTCCCGTGTTTTTTAACAAAAAAGGAAAGAAAGGAAAAGAAGCAGAACACTAATGTGCGTAAAATATGCCTTTTGAAATGGTCGTTTTGAAATATGGACGTCCTTTGAATTTTTTGGTCGATACGTGACCCCAGGATTTGTTTTCAGGGCAGGTGTCATTTACAGGCCTGCAATGATTTTGAATATCAACTGACCATTAGCGCTGGGATTAAAGCTGCTGTTGTGTGAAACGGCCACAAGGTGGCAGCAGTTCACCCTTTCCAAATCTGGTTACTAGGGCAAGAGAGCCTCAGTGGAAGTGGTGTTCTAGATAGGAGTTTAGAATGGAATGTGCCAGGAGAAAGCCCCTCACGTTCGTCTCCCTACTTCTTGTTCGTGTTTTTAATTTAATTTTTTATTTTTTATTACAGCAAGTTTGATTACAATGTTTGGCTTCTTGTAGGTGTGGAAGATGTGGTTCTTTTACACATATACAGATGACTGTTCTTCCTGGGATCCTTTTCCCATGTACGTTATGACAGAATGTTGAGTAGTCCTCTCTTGGTATTCTGTAGGTCTTTGGTGATTATATATGTCACCTGTGTTTGTATATGTCTGTTAACCCCGATATCGTAATGAAACCAATCCTCACACCTTTCCATTGGTGAACCATAAGTTTGTTTAATGAATCTGTGATTGCCCTTCTCCGTGGAAATATCTGCCCTGGTATCCATTTTTAGGTAACACCTACAAGTGATATAATATGATATGTGTCTTTCACTTTCTGACTTACTACAAGTCACGTGATTACTTCTAGACTCATCTACGGTGCCGCAAATGGCATTGTGTCCTTTTTTCCCTTGGCTTCTCTTCTGCCTTAGCGGGGTCCATTTTCAACAATGTGATTCCCTGAGGGTTGTGGATTAGCTGACCTGGGCAGCCTTACCTTGCCGGCCCGCCCTCCCCAGGTTTGCCTCGTTGAGGTCAATATAAACAGAGCTCCAGGCAGCAATAGCCCCTGAAGCTGTGCCTGACTCCATATTCTCTGCCCCGTCAGCAGTCTCGGGGCTGTGCTGGTGGGAGGGAGTGAGGGGCCACAGCTTTGTGGGTGGCCCGGTGTGAGTGGGGTTCTGCTGGCCTTTCTGCAGGAGTTGCCAGGCTGCCGCCTGTAAAGAAGAGGTTGTGTCACCCATACCTTCCGCTGGAATTTCTCTCCGGACAGAGGTGAGGAAGGAAAAAAGCAGTGGGGGCCGGGACAGGAGGGGTATGTCAGGCAGGACAATGGAAAGCTTCTGGAAGAGCGCCCGGGGCCAGGACCACCCTGGCTGGCCTGCAGGCACCAAGTTGGCCTGCGTGCTGTCGCTGGTGTGGCTCCACGGTCCTTCCTCTAGGCTTTCAAGCCCTTGTACATATTCAGGTGTTTTACCTGGAAAGGGTGGGAACAGTTCAGCAGCAGCTGGCCTGGGGCTCAGCTCACGTTTACTCACAGATGCCTCGGCATGGTCCCCCAGCTTTGCAATGAGGACGCTCCTTGCGTGGGGGGTGGGTTGCTGGCTGTATGGGAGATGGTTCCCCACCTCTGACCAATTTCAGAATTGTTTACCACTGGAGCAAGTGACCTGATAGGGTTTTCCTCTGTATAACTCGTGGGTTCAGGTGTTTTTTTTTTATTTTATGGTTCAAGTTAGATTTTATTCCCCTTTTATGTATTTATAGATATAAGCATGGAAATAATTCATTCCTATAAATACATCTGTGTGACGGGAAGAACTTTTTTCTGTTTTATTTTTAAATTTTATTTTTTTTAAATTTTGAAATTTAATTTTATTTATTTATTTTTATACAGCACGTTATTATTAGTTATGTATTTTATGCATATACATGTATACAGGTCAATCCCAAACTCCCAAGTCATCCCACCACCACCACAACACGGTTTCCCACACTTGGTGTCCATACGTTTGTTCTCTACCTCTGTGTCTCTATTTCTTCCCTGCAAACCAGTTCATCTGTACCATTTTTAGGCTCCACATATATGCATTAATATACAATATTTGTTTTCCTCTTTCTGACTTACTTCATTCTGTATGACAGTCTCTCGATCCATCGATGTCTCTACAAATGACCCAGTTTCATTCCTTTTTATGGCCGAGTAATATTCCATTTTATATATGTACCACAACTTTATCCATTCATCTGTCTGTGGGCATTTAGGTTGCTTCCATTACCTGGTTATTGTAAATAGTGCTGCAACGAACATTGTGGTGAATGTGCCTTTTTGATTTACGGTTTTCTCTGGGTATATGCCCAGAAGTGGGATTGCTGGATCAGATGGTAATTCTATTTCTAGTTTTTTTAAGGAAACTCCATAGTGACTGTATCAATTTACATTCCCACCAATAGTGGAAGAGGGCTCCTTTTGTCCACACCCTCCCCAGAATTGGTTGTTTGTAGATTTTCTGATGATGCCGATTCTAACAGGTGTGAGGTGATACCTCATTGTAGTTTTGATTTGCATTTCTCTAATAATTAGTGCTGTTGAGCAGCTTTTCATGTGCGTCTTGGCCATCTCTATGTCTCCTTTGAAGAAACGTCTCTTTAGATCTTCTGCCCATTCTTTTTGGGTTGTTTGTTTTTTTTAATATTAAGCTGCATGAGCTGTTTATATATATTGGAGATTAAACCTCTGTCCATTGATTCGTCTGCAACGATTTTCGCCCATTCTGAGGGATGCCTTTTTCCATTCCCGTGTTTTTTAACAAAAAAGGAAAGAAAGGAAAAGAAGCAGAACACTAATGTGCGTAAAATATGCCTTTTGAAATGGTCGTTTTGAAATATGGACGTCCTTTGAATTTTTTGGTCGATACGTGACCCCAGGATTTGTTTTCAGGGCAGGTGTCATTTACAGGCCTGCAATGATTTTGAATATCAACTGACCATTAGCGCTGGGATTAAAGCTGCTGTTGTGTGAAACGGCCACAAGGTGGCAGCAGTTCACCCTTTCCAAATCTGGTTACTAGGGCAAGAGAGCCTCAGTGGAAGTGGTGTTCTAGATAGGAGTTTAGAATGGAATGTGCCAGGAGAAAGCCCCTCACGTTCGTCTCCCTACTTCTTGTTCGTGTTTTTAATTTAATTTTTTATTTTTTATTACAGCAAGTTTGATTACAATGTTTGGCTTCTTGTAGGTGTGGAAGATGTGGTTCTTTTACACATATACAGATGACTGTTCTTCCTGGGATCCTTTTCCCATGTACGTTATGACAGAATGTTGAGTAGTCCTCTCTTGGTATTCTGTAGGTCTTTGGTGATTATATATGTCACCTGTGTTTGTATATGTCTGTTAACCCCGATATCGTAATGAAACCAATCCTCACACCTTTCCATTGGTGAACCATAAGTTTGTTTAATGAATCTGTGATTGCCCTTCTCCGTGGAAATATCTGCCCTGGTATCCATTTTTAGGTAACACCTACAAGTGATATAATATGATATGTGTCTTTCACTTTCTGACTTACTACAAGTCACGTGATTACTTCTAGACTCATCTACGGTGCCGCAAATGGCATTGTGTCCTTTTTTCCCTTGGCTTCTCTTCTGCCTTAGCGGGGTCCATTTTCAACAATGTGATTCCCTGAGGGTTGTGGATTAGCTGACCTGGGCAGCCTTACCTTGCCGGCCCGCCCTCCCCAGGTTTGCCTCGTTGAGGTCAATATAAACAGAGCTCCAGGCAGCAATAGCCCCTGAAGCTGTGCCTGACTCCATATTCTCTGCCCCGTCAGCAGTCTCGGGGCTGTGCTGGTGGGAGGGAGTGAGGGGCCACAGCTTTGTGGGTGGCCCGGTGTGAGTGGGGTTCTGCTGGCCTTTCTGCAGGAGTTGCCAGGCTGCCGCCTGTAAAGAAGAGGTTGTGTCACCCATACCTTCCGCTGGAATTTCTCTCCGGACAGAGGTGAGGAAGGAAAAAAGCAGTGGGGGCCGGGACAGGAGGGGTATCTCAGGCAGGACAATGGAAAGCTTCTGGAAGAGCGCCCGGGGCCAGGACCACCCTGGCTGGCCTGCAGGCACCAAGTTGGCCTGCGTGCTGTCGCTGGTGTGGCTCCACGGTCCTTCCTCTAGGCTTTCAAGCCCTTGTACATATTCAGGTGTTTTACCTGGAAAGGGTGGGAACAGTTCAGCAGCAGCTGGCCTGGGGCTCAGCTCACGTTTACTCAGAGATGCCTCAGCATGGTCCCACAGCTTTGCAATGAGGACGCTCCTTGCGTGGGGGGTGGGTTGCTGGCTGTATGGGAGATGGTTCCCCACCTCTGACCAATTTCAGAATTGTTTACCACTGGAGCAAGTGACCTGATAGGGTTTTCCTCTGTATAACTCGTCGGTTCAGGTGTTTTTTTTTTTATTTTATGGTTCAAGTTAGATTTTATTCCCCTTTTATGTATTTATAGATATAAGCATGGAAATAATTCATTCCTATAAATACATCTGTGTGACGGGAAGAACTTTTTTCTGTTTTATTTTTAAATTTTATTTTTTAAAATTTTGAAATTTAATTTTATTTATTTATTTTTATACAGCACGTTATTATTAGTTATGTATTTTATGCATATACATGTATACAGGTCAATCCCAAACTCCCAAGTCATCCCACCACCACCACAACACGGTTTCCCACACTTGGTGTCCATACGTTTGTTCTCTACCTCTGTGTCTCTATTTCTTCCCTGCAAACCAGTTCATCTGTACCATTTTTAGGCTCCACATATATGCATTAATATACAATATTTGTTTTCCTCTTTCTGACTTACTTCATTCTGTATGACAGTCTCTCGATCCATCGATGGCTCTACAAATGACCCAGTTTCATTCCTTTTTATGGCCGAGTAATATTCCATTTTATATATGTACCACAACTTTATCCATTCATCTGTCTGTGGGCATTTAGGTTGCTTCCATTACCTGGCTATTGTAAATAGTGCTGCAACGAACATTGTGGTGAATGTGCCTTTTTGATTTACGGTTTTCTCTGGGTATATGCCCAGAAGTGGGATTGCTGGATCAGATGGTAATTCTATTTCTAGTTTTTTTAAGGAAACTCCATAGTGACTGTATCAATTTACATTCCCACCAATAGTGGAAGAGGGCTCCTTTTGTCCACACCCTCCCCAGAATTGGTTGTTTGTAGATTTTCTGATGATGCCGATTCTAACAGGTGTGAGGTGATACCTCATTGTAGTTTTGATTTGCATTTCTCTAATAATTAGTGCTGTTGAGCAGCTTTTCATGTGCGTCTTGGCCATCTCTATGTCTCCTTTGAAGAAACGTCTCTTTAGATCTTCTGCCCATTCTTTTTGGGTTGTTTGTTTTTTTAATATTAAGCTGCATGAGCTGTTTATATATATTGGAGATTAAACCTCTGTCCATTGATTCGTCTGCAACGATTTTCGCCCATTCTGAGGGATGCCTTTTTCCATTCCCGTGTTTTTTAACAAAAAAGGAAAGAAAGGAAAAGAAGCAGAACACTAATGTGCGTAAAATATGCCTTTTGAAATGGTCGTTTTGAAATATGGACGTCCTTTGAATTTTTTGGTCGATACGTGACCCCAGGATTTGTTTTCAGGGCAGGTGTCATTTACAGGCCTGCAATGATTTTGAATATCAACTGACCATTAGCGCTGGGATTAAAGCTGCTGTTGTGTGAAACGGCCACAAGGTGGCAGCAGTTCACCCTTTCCAAATCTGGTTACTAGGGCAAGAGAGCCTCAGTGGAAGTGGTGTTCTAGATAGGAGTTTAGAATGGAATGTGCCAGGAGAAAGCCCCTCACGTTCGTCTCCCACCTTCTTGTTCGTGTTTTTAATTTAATTTTTTATTTTTTATTACAGCAAGTTTGATTACAATGTTTGGCTTCTTGTAGGTGTGGAAGATGTGGTTCTTTTACACATATACAGATGACTGTTCTTCCTGGGATCCTTTTCCCATGTACGTTATGACAGAATGTTGAGTAGTCCTCTCTTGGTATTCTGTAGGTCTTTGGTGATTATATATGTCACCTGTGTTTGTATATGTCTGTTAACCCCGATATCGTAATGAAACCAATCCTCACACCTTTCCATTGGTGAACCATAAGTTTGTTTAATGAATCTGTGATTGCCCTTCTCCGTGGAAATATCTGCCCTGGTATCCATTTTTAGGTAACACCTACAAGTGATATAATATGATATGTGTCTTTCACTTTCTGACTTACTACAAGTCACGTGATTACTTCTAGACTCATCTACGGTGCCGCAAATGGCATTGTGTCCTTTTTTCCCTTGGCTTCTCTTCTGCCTTAGCGGGGTCCATTTTCAACAATGTGATTCCCTGAGGGTTGTGGATTAGCTGACCTGGGCAGCCTTACCTTGCCGGCCCGCCCTCCCCAGGTTTGCCTCGTTGAGGTCAATATAAACAGAGCTCCAGGCAGCAATAGCCCCTGAAGCTGTGCCTGACTCCATATTCTCTGCCCCGTCAGCAGTCTCGGGGCTGTGCTGGTGGGAGGGAGTGAGGGGCCACAGCTTTGTGGGTGGCCCGGTGTGAGTGGGGTTCTGCTGGCCTTTCTGCAGGAGTTGCCAGGCTGCCGCCTGTAAAGAAGAGGTTGTGTCACCCATACCTTCCGCTGGAATTTCTCTCCGGACAGAGGTGAGGAAGGAAAAAAGCAGTGGGGGCCGGGACAGGAGGGGTATCTCAGGCAGGACAATGGAAAGCTTCTGGAAGAGCGCCCGGGGCCAGGACCACCCTGGCTGGCCTGCAGGCACCAAGTTGGCCTGCGTGCTGTCGCTGGTGTGGCTCCACGGTCCTTCCTCTAGGCTTTCAAGCCCTTGTACATATTCAGGTGTTTTACCTGGAAAGGGTGGGAACAGTTCAGCAGCAGCTGGCCTGGGGCTCAGCTCACGTTTACTCAGAGATGCCTCGGCATGGTCCCACAGCTTTGCAATGAGGACGCTCCTTGCGTGGGGGGTGGGTTGCTGGCTGTATGGGAGATGGTTCCCCACCTCTGACCAATTTCAGAATTGTTTACCACTGGAGCAAGTGACCTGATAGGGTTTTCCTCTGTATAACTCGTGGGTTCAGGTGTTTTTTTTTTTTATTTTATGGTTCAAGTTAGATTTTATTCCCCTTTTATGTATTTATAGATATAAGCATGGAAATAATTCATTCCTATAAATACATCTGTGTGACGGGAAGAACTTTTTTCTGTTTTATTTTTAAATTTTATTTTTTAAAATTTTGAAATTTAATTTTATTTATTTATTTTTATACAGCACGTTATTATTAGTTATGTATTTTATGCATATACATGTATACAGGTCAATCCCAAACTCCCAAGTCATCCCACCACCACCACAACACGGTTTCCCACACTTGGTGTCCATACGTTTGTTCTCTACCTCTGTGTCTCTATTTCTTCCCTGCAAACCAGTTCATCTGTACCATTTTTAGGCTCCACATATATGCATTAATATACAATATTTGTTTTCCTCTTTCTGACTTACTTCATTCTGTATGACAGTCTCTCGATCCATCGATGGCTCTACAAATGACCCAGTTTCATTCCTTTTTATGGCCGAGTAATATTCCATTTTATATATGTACCACAACTTTATCCATTCATCTGTCTGTGGGCATTTAGGTTGCTTCCATTACCTGGCTATTGTAAATAGTGCTGCAACGAACATTGTGGTGAATGTGCCTTTTTGATTTACGGTTTTCTCTGGGTATATGCCCAGAAGTGGGATTGCTGGATCAGATGGTAATTCTATTTCTAGTTTTTTTAAGGAAACTCCATAGTGACTGTATCAATTTACATTCCCACCAATAGTGGAAGAGGGCTCCTTTTGTCCACACCCTCCCCAGAATTGGTTGTTTGTAGATTTTCTGATGATGCCGATTCTAACAGGTGTGAGGTGATACCTCATTGTAGTTTTGATTTGCATTTCTCTAATAATAAGTGCTGTTGAGCAGCTTTTCATGTGCGTCTTGGCCATCTCTATGTCTCCTTTGAAGAAACGTCTCTTTAGATCTTCTGCCCATTCTTTTTGGGTTGTTTGTTTTTTTTAATATTAAGCTGCATGAGCTGTTTATATATATTGGAGATTAAACCTCTGTCCATTGATTCGTCTGCAACGATTTTCGCCCATTCTGAGGGATGCCTTTTTCCATTCCCGTGTTTTTTAACAAAAAAGGAAAGAAAGGAAAAGAAGCAGAACACTAATGTGCGTAAAATATGCCTTTTGAAATGGTCGTTTTGAAATATGGACGTCCTTTGAATTTTTTGGTCGATATGTGACCCCAGGATTTGTTTTCAGGGCAGGTGTCATTTACAGGCCTGCAATGATTTTGAATATCAACTGACCATTAGCGCTGGGATTAAAGCTGCTGTTGTGTGAAACGGCCACAAGGTGGCAGCAGTTCACCCTTACCAAATCTGGTTACTAGGGCAAGAGAGCCTCAGTGGAAGTGGTGTTCTACATAGGAGTTTAGAATGGAATGTGCCAGGAGAAGGCCCCTCACGTTCGTCTCCCTACTTCTTGTTCGTGTTTTTAATTTAATTTTTTATTTTTTATTACAGCAAGTTTGATTACAATGTTTGGCTTCTTGTAGGTGTGGAAGATGTGGTTCTTTTACACATATACAGATGACTGTTCTTCCTGGGATCCTTTTCCCATGTACGTTATGACAGAATGTTGAGTAGTCCTCTCTTGGTATTCTGTAGGTCTTTGGTGATTATATATGTCACCTGTGTTTGTATATGTCTGTTAACCCCGATATCGTAATGAAACCAATCCTCACACCTTTCCATTGGTGAACCATAAGTTTGTTTAATGAATCTGTGATTGCCCTTCTCCGTGGAAATATCTGCCCTGGTATCCATTTTTAGGTAACACCTACAAGTGATATAATATGATATGTGTCTTTCACTTTCTGACTTACTACAAGTCACGTGATTACTTCTAGACTCATCTACGGTGCCGCAAATGGCATTGTGTCCTTTTTTCCCTTGGCTTCTCTTCTGCCTTAGCGGGGTCCATTTTCAACAATGTGATTCCCTGAGGGTTGTGGATTAGCTGACCTGGGCAGCCTTACCTTGCCGGCCCGCCCTCCCCAGGTTTGCCTCGTTGAGGTCAATATAAACAGAGCTCCAGGCAGCAATAGCCCCTGAAGCTGTGCCTGACTCCATATTCTCTGCCCCGTCAGCAGTCTCGGGGCTGTGCTGGTGGGAGGGAGTGAGGGGCCACAGCTTTGTGGGTGGCCCGGTGTGAGTGGGGTTCTGCTGGCCTTTCTGCAGGAGTTGCCAGGCTGCCGCCTGTAAAGAAGAGGTTGTGTCACCCATACCTTCCGCTGGAATTTCTCTCCGGACAGAGGTGAGGAAGGAAAAAAGCAGTGGGGGCCGGGACAGGAGGGGTATCTCAGGCAGGACAATGGAAAGCTTCTGGAAGAGCGCCCGGGGCCAGGACCACCCTGGCTGGCCTGCAGGCACCAAGTTGGCCTGCGTGCTGTCGCTGGTGTGGCTCCACGGTCCTTCCTCTAGGCTTTCAAGCCCTTGTACATATTCAGGTGTTTTACCTGGAAAGGGTGGGAACAGTTCAGCAGCAGCTGGCCTGGGGCTCAGCTCACGTTTACTCAGAGATGCCTCGGCATGGTCCCACAGCTTTGCAATGAGGACGCTCCTTGCGTGGGGGGTGGGTTGCTGGCTGTATGGGAGATGGTTCCCCACCTCTGCCCAATTTCAGAATTGTTTACCACTGGAGCAAGTGACCTGATAGGGTTTTCCTCTGTATAACTCGTGGGTTCAGGTGTTTTTTTTTTTAATTTTATGGTTCAAGTTAGATTTTATTCCCCTTTTATGTATTTATAGATATAAGCATGGAAATAATTCATTCCTATAAATACATCTGTGTGACGGGAAGAACTTTTTTCTGTTTTATTTTTAAATTTTATTTTTTAAAATTTTGAAATTTAATTTTATTTATTTATTTTTATACAGCACGTTATTATTAGTTATGTATTTTATGCATATACATGTATACAGGTCAATCCCAAACTCCCAAGTCATCCCACCACCACCACAACACGGTTTCCCACACTTGGTGTCCATACGTTTGTTCTCTACCTCTGTGTCTCTATTTCTTCCCTGCAAACCAGTTCATCTGTACCATTTTTAGGCTCCACATATATGCATTAATATACAATATTTGTTTTCCTCTTTCTGACTTACTTCATTCTGTATGACAGTCTCTCGATCCATCGATGGCTCTACAAATGACCCAGTTTCATTCCTTTTTATGGCCGAGTAATATTCCATTTTATATATGTACCACAACTTTATCCATTCATCTGTCTGTGGGCATTTAGGTTGCTTCCATTACCTGGCTATTGTAAATAGTGCTGCAACGAACATTGTGGTGAATGTGCCTTTTTGATTTACGGTTTTCTCTGGGTATATGCCCAGAAGTGGGATTGCTGGATCAGATGGTAATTCTATTTCTAGTTTTTTTAAGGAAACTCCATAGTGACTGTATCAATTTACATTCCCACCAATAGTGGAAGAGGGCTCCTTTTGTCCACACCCTCCCCAGAATTGGTTGTTTGTAGATTTTCTGATGATGCCGATTCTAACAGGTGTGAGGTGATACCTCATTGTAGTTTTGATTTGCATTTCTCTAATAATAAGTGCTGTTGAGCAGCTTTTCATGTGCGTCTTGGCCATCTCTATGTCTCCTTTGAAGAAACGTCTCTTTAGATCTTCTGCCCATTCTTTTTGGGTTGTTTGTTTTTTTTAATATTAAGCTGCATGAGCTGTTTATATATATTGGAGATTAAACCTCTGTCCATTGATTCGTCTGCAACGATTTTCGCCCATTCTGAGGGATGCCTTTTTCCATTCCCGTGTTTTTTAACAAAAAAGGAAAGAAAGGAAAAGAAGCAGAACACTAATGTGCGTAAAATATGCCTTTTGAAATGGTCGTTTTGAAATATGGACGTCCTTTGAATTTTTTGGTCGATATGTGACCCCAGGATTTGTTTTCAGGGCAGGTGTCATTTACAGGCCTGCAATGATTTTGAATATCAACTGACCATTAGCGCTGGGATTAAAGCTGCTGTTGTGTGAAACGGCCACAAGGTGGCAGCAGTTCACCCTTACCAAATCTGGTTACTAGGGCAAGAGAGCCTCAGTGGAAGTGGTGTTCTAGATAGGAGTTTAGAATGGAATGTGCCAGGAGAAAGCCCCTCACGTTCGTCTCCCTACTTCTTGTTCGTGTTTTTAATTTAATTTTTTATTTTTTATTACAGCAAGTTTGATTACAATGTTTGGCTTCTTGTAGGTGTGGAAGATGTGGTTCTTTTACACATATACAGATGACTGTTCTTCCTGGGATCCTTTTCCCATGTACGTTATGACAGAATGTTGAGTAGTCCTCTCTTGGTATTCTGTAGGTCTTTGGTGATTATATATGTCACCTGTGTTTGTATATGTCTGTTAACCCCGATATCGTAATGAAACCAATCCTCACACCTTTCCATTGGTGAACCATAAGTTTGTTTAATGAATCTGTGATTGCCCTTCTACGTGGAAATATCTGCCCTGGTATCCATTTTTAGGTAACACCTACAAGTGATATAATATGATATGTGTCTTTCACTTTCTGACTTACTACAAGTCACGTGATTACTTCTAGACTCATCTACGGTGCCGCAAATGGCATTGTGTCCTTTTTTCCCTTGGCTTCTCTTCTGCCTTAGCGGGGTCCATTTTCAACAATGTGATTCCCTGAGGGTTGTGGATTAGCTGACCTGGGCAGCCTTACCTTGCCGGCCCGCCCTCCCCAGGTTTGCCTCGTTGAGGTCAATATAAACAGAGCTCCAGGCAGCAATAGCCCCTGAAGCTGTGCCTGACTCCATATTCTCTGCCCCGTCAGCAGTCTCGGGGCTGTGCTGGTGGGAGGGAGTGAGGGGCCACAGCTTTGTGGGTGGCCCGGTGTGAGTGGGGTTCTGCTGGCCTTTCTGCAGGAGTTTCCAGGCTGCCGCCTGTAAAGAAGAGGTTGTGTCACCCATACCTTCCGCTGGAATTTCTCTCCGGACAGAGGTGAGGAAGGAAAAAAGCAGTGGGGGCCGGGACAGGAGGGGTATCTCAGGCAGGACAATGGAAAGCTTCTGGAAGAGCGCCCGGGGCCAGGACCACCCTGGCTGGCCTGCAGGCACCAAGTTGGCCTGCGTGCTGTCGCTGGTGTGGCTCCACGGTCCTTCCTCTAGGCTTTCAAGCCCTTGTACATATTCAGGTGTTTTACCTGGAAAGGGTGGGAACAGTTCAGCAGCAGCTGGCCTGGGGCTCAGCTCACGTATACTCACAGATGCCTCGGCATGGTCCCCCAGCTTTGCAATGAGGATGCTCCTTGCGTGGGGGGTGGGTTACTGGCTGTATGGGAGATGGTTCCCCACCTCTGACCAATTTCAGAATTGTTTACCACTGGAGCAAGTGCCCTGATAGGGTTTTCCTCTGTATAACTCGTGGGTTCAGGTGTTTTTTTTTTTATTTTATGGTTCAAGTTAGATTTTATTCCCCTTTTATGTATTTATAGATATAAGCATGGAAATAATTCATTCCTATAAATACATCTGTGTGACGGGAAGAACATTTTTCTGTTTTATTTTTAAATTTTATTTTTTTTAAATTTTGAAATTTAATTTTATTTATTTATTTTTATACAGCACGTTATTATTAGTTATGTATTTTATGCATATACATGTATACAGGTCAATCCCAAACTCCCAAGTCATCCCACCACCACCACAACACGGTTTCCCACACTTGGTGTCCATACGTTTGTTCTCTACCTCTGTGTCTCTATTTCTTCCCTGCAAACCAGTTCATCTGTACCGTTTTTAGGCTCCACATATATGCATTAATATACAATATTTGTTTTCCTCTTTCTGACTTACTTCATTCTGTATGACAGTCTCTCGATCCATCGATGTCTCTACAAATGACCCAGTTTCATTCCTTTTTATGGCCGAGTAATATTCCATTTTATATATGTACCACAACTTTATCCATTCATCTGTCTGTGGGCATTTAGGTTGCTTCCATTACCTGGCTATTGTAAATAGTGCTGCAACGAACATTGTGGTGAATGTGCCTTTTTGAAATACGGTTTTCTCTGGGTATATGCCCAGAAGTGGGATTGCTGGATCAGATGGTAATTCTATTTCTAGTTTTTTTAAGGAAACTCCATAGTGACTGTATCAATTTACATTCCCACCAATAGTGGAAGAGGGCTCCTTTTGTCCACACCCTCCCCAGAATTGGTTGTTTGTAGATTTTCTGATGATGCCGATTCTAACAGGTGTGAGGTGATACCTCATTGTAGTTTTGATTTGCATTTCTCTAATAATTAGTGCTGTTGAGCAGCTTTTCATGTGCGTCTTGGCCATCTCTATGTCTCCTTTGAAGAAACGTCTCTTTAGATCTTCTGCCCATTTTTTTTGGGTTGTTTGTTTTTTTAATATTAAGCTGCATGAGCTGTTTATATATATTGGAGATTAAACCTCTGTCCATTGATTCGTCTGCAACGATTTTCGCCCATTCTGAGGGATGCCTTTTTCCATTCCCGTGTTTTTTAACAAAAAAGGAAAGAAAGGAAAAGAAGCAGAACACTAATGTGCGTAAAATATGCCTTTTGAAATGGTCGTTTTGAAATATGGACGTCCTTTGAATTTTTTGGTCGATATGTGACCCCAGGATTTGTTTTCAGGGCAGGTGTCATTTACAGGCCTGCAATGATTTTGAATATCAACTGACCATTAGCGCTGGGATTAAAGCTGCTGTTGTGTGAAACGGCCACAAGGTGGCAGCAGTTCACCCTTACCAAATCTGGTTACTAGGGCAAGAGAGCCTCAGTGGAAGTGGTGTTCTAGATAGGAGTTTAGAATGGAATGTGCCAGGAGAAAGCCCCTCACGTTCGTCTCCCTACTTCTTGTTCGTGTTTTTAATTTAATTTTTTATTTTTTATTACAGCAAGTTTGATTACAATGTTTGGCTTCTTGTAGGTGTGGAAGATGTGGTTCTTTTACACATATACAGATGACTGTTCTTCCTGGGATCCTTTTCCCATGTACGTTATGACAGAATGTTGAGTAGTCCTCTCTTGGTATTCTGTAGGTCTTTGGTGATTATATATGTCACCTGTGTTTGTATATGTCTGTTAACCCCGATATCGTAATGAAACCAATCCTCACACCTTTCCATTGGTGAACCATAAGTTTGTTTAATGAATCTGTGATTGCCCTTCTCCGTGGAAATATCTGCCCTGGTATCCATTTTTAGGTAACACCTACAAGTGATATAATATGATATGTGTCTTTCACTTTCTGACTTACTACAAGTCACGTGATTACTTCTAGACTCATCTACGGTGCCGCAAATGGCATTGTGTCCTTTTTTCCCTTGGCTTCTCTTCTGCCTTAGCGGGGTCCATTTTCAACAATGTGATTCCCTGAGGGTTGTGGATTAGCTGACCTGGGCAGCCTTACCTTGCCGGCCCGCCCTCCCCAGGTTTGCCTCGTTGAGGTCAATATAAACAGAGCTCCAGGCAGCAATAGCCCCTGAAGCTGTGCCTGACTCCATATTCTCTGCCCCGTCAGCAGTCTCGGGGCTGTGCTGGTGGGAGGGAGTGAGGGGCCACAGCTTTGTGGGTGGCCCGGTGTGAGTGGGGTTCTGCTGGCCTTTCTGCAGGAGTTGCCAGGCTGCCGCCTGTAAAGAAGAGGTTGTGTCACCCATACCTTCCGCTGGAATTTCTCTCCGGACAGAGGTGAGGAAGGAAAAAAGCAGTGGGGGCCGGGACAGGAGGGGTATCTCAGGCAGGACAATGGAAAGCTTCTGGAAGAGCGCCCAGGGCCAGGACCACCCTGGCTGGCCTGCAGGCACCAAGTTGGCCTGCGTGCTGTCGCTGGTGTGGCTCCACGGTCCTTCCTCTAGGCTTTCAAGCCCTTGTACATATTCAGGTGTTTTACCTGGAAAGGGTGGGAACAGTTCAGCAGCAGCTGGCCTGGGGCTCAGCTCACGTTTACTCACAGATGCCTCGGCATGGTCCCCCAGCTTTGCAATGAGGACGCTCCTTGCGTGGGGGGTGGGTTGCTGGCTGTATGGGAGATGGTTCCCCACCTCTGACCAATTTCAGAATTGTTTACCACTGGAGCAAGTGCCCTGATAGGGTTTTCCTCTGTATAACTCGTGGGTTCAGGTGTTTTTTTTTTTTATTTTATGGTTCAAGTTAGATTTTATTCCCCTTTTATGTATTTATAGATATAAGCATGGAAATAATTCATTCCTATAAATACATCTGTGTGACGGGAAGAACTTTTTTCTGTTTTATTTTTAAATTTTATTTTTTTTAAATTTTGAAATTTAATTTTATTTATTTATTTTTATACAGCACGTTATTATTAGTTATGTATTTTATGCATATACATGTATACAGGTCAATCCCAAACTCCCAAGTCATCCCACCACCACCACAACACGGTTTCCCACACTTGGTGTCCATACGTTTGTTCTCTACCTCTGTGTCTCTATTTCTTCCCTGCAAACCAGTTCATCTGTACCATTTTTAGGCTCCACATATATGCATTAATATACAATATTTGTTTTCCTCTTTCTGACTTACTTCATTCTGTATGACAGTCTCTCGATCCATCGATGGCTCTAAAAATGACCCAGTTTCATTCCTTTTCATGGCCGAGTAATATTCCATTTTATATATGTACCACAACTTTATCCATTCATCTGTCTGTGGGCATTTAGGTTGCTTCCATTACCTGGCTATTGTAAATAGTGCTGCAACGAACATTGTGGTGAATGTGCCTTTTTGATTTACGGTTTTCTCTGGGTATATGCCCAGAAGTGGGATTGCTGGATCAGATGGTAATTCTATTTCTAGTTTTTTTAAGGAAACTCCATAGTGACTGTATCAATTTACATTCCCACCAATAGTGGAAGAGGGCTCCTTTTGTCCACACCCTCCCCAGAATTGGTTGTTTGTAGATTTTCTGATGATGCCGATTCTAACAGGTGTGAGGTGATACCTCATTGTAGTTTTGATTTGCATTTCTCTAATAATTAGTGCTGTTGAGCAGCTTTTCATGTGCGTCTTGGCCATCTCTATGTCTCCTTTGAAGAAACGTCTCTTTAGATCTTCTGCCCATTCTTTTTGGGTTGTTTGTTTTTTTAATATTAAGCTGCATGAGCTGTTTATATATATTGGAGATTAAACCTCTGTCCATTGATTCGTCTGCAACGATTTTCGCCCATTCTGAGGGATGCCTTTTTCCATTCCTGTGTTTTTTAACAAAAAAGGAAAGAAAGGAAAAGAAGCAGAACACTAATGTGCGTAAAATATGCCTTTTGAAATGGTCGTTTTGAAATATGGACGTCCTTTGAATTTTTTGGTCGATATGTGACCCCAGGATTTGTTTTCAGGGCAGGTGTCATTTACAGGCCTGCAATGATTTTGAATATCAACTGACCATTAGCGCTGGGATTAAAGCTGCTGTTGTGTGAAACGGCCACAAGGTGGCAGCAGTTCACCCTTACCAAATCTGGTTACTAGGGCAAGAGAGCCTCAGTGGAAGTGGTGTTCTAGATAGGAGTTTAGAATGGAATGTGCCAGGAGAAAGCCCCTCACGTTCGTCTCCCTACTTCTTGTTCGTGTTTTTAATTTAATTTTTTATTTTTTATTACAGCAAGTTTGATTACAATGTTTGGCTTCTTGTAGGTGTGGAAGATGTGGTTCTTTTACACATATACAGATGACTGTTCTTCCTGGGATCCTTTTCCCATGTACGTTATGACAGAATGTTGAGTAGTCCTCTCTTGGTATTCTGTAGGTCTTTGGTGATTATATATGTCACCTGTGTTTGTATATGTCTGTTAACCCCGATATCGTAATGAAACCAATCCTCACACCTTTCCATTGGTGAACCATAAGTTTGTTTAATGAATCTGTGATTGCCCTTCTCCGTGGAAATATCTGCCCTGGTATCCATTTTTAGGTAACACCTACAAGTGATATAATATGATATGTGTCTTTCACTTTCTGACTTACTACAAGTCACGTGATTACTTCTAGACTCATCTACGGTGCCGCAAATGGCATTGTGTCCTTTTTTCCCTTGGCTTCTCTTCTGCCTTAGCGGGGTCCATTTTCAACAATGTGATTCCCTGAGGGTTGTGGATTAGCTGACCTGGGCAGCCTTACCTTGCCGGCCTGCCCTCCCCAGGTTTGCCTCGTTGAGGTCAATATAAACAGAGCTCCAGGCAGCAATAGCCCCTGAAGCTGTGCCTGACTCCATATTCTCTGCCCCGTCAGCAGTCTCGGGGCTGTGCTGGTGGGAGGGAGTGAGGGGCCACAGCTTTGTGGGTGGCCCGGTGTGAGTGGGGTTCTGCTGGCCTTTCTGCAGGAGTTGCCAGGCTGCCGCCTGTAAAGAAGAGGTTGTGTCACCCATACCTTCCGCTGGAATTTCTCTCCGGACAGAGGTGAGGAAGGAAAAAAGCAGTGGGGGCCGGGACAGGAGGGGTATCTCAGGCAGGACAATGGAAAGCTTCTGGAAGAGCGCCCAGGGCCAGGACCACCCTGGCTGGCCTGCAGGCACCAAGTTGGCCTGCGTGCTGTCGCTGGTGTGGCTCCACGGTCCTTCCTCTAGGCTTTCAAGCCCTTGTACATATTCAGGTGTTTTACCTGGAAAGGGTGGGAACAGTTCAGCAGCAGCTGGCCTGGGGCTCAGCTCACGTTTACTCACAGATGCCTCGGCATGGTCCCCCAGCTTTGCAATGAGGACGCTCCTTGCGTGGGGGGTGGGTTGCTGGCTGTATGGGAGATGGTTCCCCACCTCTGACCAATTTCAGAATTGTTTACCACTGGAGCAAGTGCCCTGATAGGGATTTCCTCTGTATAACTCGTGGGTTCAGGTGTTTTTTTTTTTTATTTTATGGTTCAAGTTAGATTTTATTCCCCTTTTATGTATTTATAGATATAAGCATGGAAATAATTCATTCCTATAAGTACATCTGTGTGACGGGAAGAACTTTTTTCTGTTTTATTTTTAAATTTTATTTTTTAAAATTTTGAAATTTAATTTTATTTATTTATTTTTATACAGCACGTTATTATTAGTTATGTATTTTATGCATATACATGTATACAGGTCAATCCCAAACTCCCAAGTCATCCCACCACCACCACAACACGGTTTCCCACACTTGGTGTCCATACGTTTGTTCTCTACCTCTGTGTCTCTATTTCTTCCCTGCAAACCAGTTCATCTGTACCATTTTTAGGCTCCACATATATGCATTAATATACAATATTTGTTTTCCTCTTTCTGACTTACTTCATTCTGTATGACAGTCTCTCGATCCATCGATGGCTCTACAAATGACCCAGTTTCATTCCTTTTTATGGCCGAGTAATATTCCATTTTATATATGTACCACAACTTTATCCATTCATCTGTCTGTGGGCATTTAGGTTGCTTCCATTACCTGGCTATTGTAAATAGTGCTGCAACGAACATTGTGGTGAATGTGCCTTTTTGATTTACGGTTTTCTCTGGGTATATGCCCAGAAGTGGGATTGCTGGATCAGATGGTAATTCTATTTCTAGTTTTTTTAAGGAAACTCCATAGTGACTGTATCAATTTACATTCCCACCAATAGTGGAAGAGGGCTCCTTTTGTCCACACCCCCCCCAGAATTGGTTGTTTGTAGATTTTCTGATGATGCCGATTCTAACAGGTGTGAGGTGATACCTCATTGTAGTTTTGATTTGCATTTCTCTAATAATTAGTGCTGTTGAGCAGCTTTTCATGTGCGTCTTGGCCATCTCTATGTCTCCTTTGAAGAAACGTCTCTTTAGATCTTCTGCCCATTCTTTTTAGGTTGTTTGTTTTTTTAATATTAAGCTGCATGAGCTGTTTATATATATTGGAGATTAAACCTCTGTCCATTGATTCGTCTGCAACGACTTTCGCCCATTCTGAGGGATGCCTTTTTCCATTCCCGTGTTTTTTAACAAAAAAGGAAAGAAAGGAAAAGAAGCAGAACACTAATGTGCGTAAAATATGCCTTTTGAAATGGTCGTTTTGAAATATGGACGTCCTTTGAATTTTTTGGTCGATATGTGACCCCAGGATTTGTTTTCAGGGCAGGTGTCATTTACAGGCCTGCAATGATTTTGAATATCAACTGACCATTAGCGCTGGGATTAAAGCTGCTGTTGTGTGAAACGGCCACAAGGTGGCAGCAGTTCACCCTTACCAAATCTGGTTACTAGGGCAAGAGAGCCTCAGTGGAAGTGGTGTTCTAGATAGGAGTTTAGAATGGAATGTGCCAGGAGAAAGCCCCTCACGTTCGTCTCCCTACTTCTTGTTCGTGTTTTTAATTTAATTTTTTATTTTTTATTACAGCAAGTTTGATTACAATGTTTGGCTTCTTGTAGGTGTGGAAGATGTGGTTCTTTTACACATATACAGATGACTGTTCTTCCTGGGATCCTTTTCCCATGTACGTTATGACAGAATGTTGAGTAGTCCTCTCTTGGTATTCTGTAGGTCTTTGGTGATTATATATGTCACCTGTGTTTGTATATGTCTGTTAACCCCGATATCGTAATGAAACCAATCCTCACACCTTTCCATTGGTGAACCATAAGTTTGTTTAATGAATCTGTGATTGCCCTTCTCCGTGGAAATATCTGCCCTGGTATCCATTTTTAGGTAACACCTACAAGTGATATAATATGATATGTGTCTTTCACTTTCTGACTTACTACAAGTCACGTGATTACTTCTAGACTCATCTACGGTGCCGCAAATGGCATTGTGTCCTTTTTTCCCTTGGCTTCTCTTCTGCCTTAGCGGGGTCCATTTTCAACAATGTGATTCCCTGAGGGTTGTGGATTAGCTGACCTGGGCAGCCTTACCTTGCCGGCCCGCCCTCCCCAGGTTTGCCTCGTTGAGGTCAATATAAACAGAGCTCCAGGCAGCAATAGCCCCTGAAGCTGTGCCTGACTCCATATTCTCTGCCCCGTCAGCAGTCTCGGGGCTGTGCTGGTGGGAGGGAGTGAGGGGCCACAGCTTTGTGGGTGGCCCGGTGTGAGTGGGGTTCTGCTGGCCTTTCTGCAGGAGTTGCCAGGCTGCCGCCTGTAAAGAAGAGGTTGTGTCACCCATACCTTCCGCTGGAATTTCTCTCCGGACAGAGGTGAGGAAGGAAAAAAGCAGTGGGGGCCGGGACAGGAGGGGTATCTCAGGCAGGACAATGGAAAGCTTCTGGAAGAGCGCCCGGGGCCAGGACCACCCTGGCTGGCCTGCAGGCACCAAGTTGGCCTGCATGCTGTCGCTGGTGTGGCTCCACGGTCCTTCCTCTAGGCTTTCAAGCCCTTGTACATATTCAGGTGTTTTACCTGGAAAGGGTGGGAACAGTTCAGCAGCAGCTGGCCTGGGGCTCAGCTCACGTTTACTCACAGATGCCTCGGCATGGTCCCCCAGCTTTGCAATGAGGACGCTCCTTGCGTGGGGGGTGGGTTGCTGGCTGTATGGGAGATGGTTCCCCACCTCTGACCAATTTCAGAATTGTTTACCACTGGAGCAAGTGCCCTGATAGGGTTTTCCTCTGTATAACTCGTGGGTTCAGGTGTTTTTTTTTTTATTTTATGGTTCAAGTTAGATTTTATTCCCCTTTTATGTATTTATAGATATAAGCATGGAAATAATTCATTCCTATAAATACATCTGTGTGACGGGAAGAACTTTTTTCTGTTTTATTTTTAAATTTTATTTTTTTTAAATTTTGAAATTTAATTTTATTTATTTATTTTTATACAGCACGTTATTATTAGTTATGTATTTTATGCATATACATGTATACAGGTCAATCCCAAACTCCCAAGTCATCCCACCACCACCACAACACGGTTTCCCACACTTGGTGTCCATACGTTTGTTCTCTACCTCTGTGTCTCTATTTCTTCCCTGCAAACCAGTTCATCTGTACCATTTTTAGGCTCCACATATATGCATTAATATACAATATTTGTTTTCCTCTTTCTGACTTACTTCATTCTGTATGACAGTCTCTCGATCCATCGATGGCTCTACAAATGACCCAGTTTCATTCCTTTTCATGGCCGAGTAATATTCCATTTTATATATGTACCACAACTTTATCCATTCATCTGTCTGTGGGCATTTAGGTTGCTTCCATTACCTGGCTATTGTAAATAGTGCTGCAACGAACATTGTGGTGAATGTGCCTTTTTGATTTACGGTTTTCTCTGGGTATATGCCCAGAAGTGGGATTGCTGGACCAGATGGTAATTCTATTTCTAGTTTTTTTAAGGAAACTCCATAGTGACTGTATCAATTTACATTCCCACCAATAGTGGAAGAGGGCTCCTTTTGTCCACACCCTCCCCAGAATTGGTTGTTTGTAGATTTTCTGATGATGCCGATTCTAACAGGTGTGAGGTGATACCTCATTGTAGTTTTGATTTGCATTTCTCTAATAATTAGTGCTGTTGAGCAGCTTTTCATGTGCGTCTTGGCCATCTCTATGTCTCCTTTGAAGAAACGTCTCTTTAGATCTTCTGCCCATTCTTTTTGGGTTGTTTGTTTTTTTAATATTAAGCTGCATGAGCTGTTTATATATATTGGAGATTAAACCTCTGTCCATTGATTCGTCTGCAACGATTTTCGCCCATTCTGAGGGATGCCTTTTTCCATTCCCGTGTTTTTTAACAAAAAAGGAAAGAAAGGAAAAGAAGCAGAACACTAATGTGCGTAAAATATGCCTTTTGAAATGGTCGTTTTGAAATATGGACGCCCTTTGAATTTTTTGGTCGATATGTGACCCCAGTATTTGTTTTCAGGGCAGGTGTCATTTACAGGCCTGCAATGATTTTGAATATCAACTGACCATTAGCGCTGGGATTAAAGCTGCTGTTGTGTGAAACGGCCACAAGGTGGCAGCAGTTCACCCTTACCAAATCTGGTTACTAGGGCAAGAGAGCCTCAGTGGAAGTGGTGTTCTAGATAGGAGTTTAGAATGGAATGTGCCAGGAGAAAGCCCCTCACGTTCGTCTCCCTACTTCTTGTTCGTGTTTTTAATTTAATTTTTTATTTTTTATTACAGCAAGTTTGATTACAATGTTTGGCTTCTTGTAGGTGTGGAAGATGTGGTTCTTTTACACATATACAGATGACTGTTCTTCCTGGGATCCTTTTCCCATGTACGTTATGACAGAATGTTGAGTAGTCCTCTCTTGGTATTCTGTAGGTCTTTGGTGATTATATATGTCACCTGTGTTTGTATATGTCTGTTAACCTCGATATCGTAATGAAACCAATCCTCACACCTTTCCATTGGTGAACCATAAGTTTGTTTAATGAATCTGTGATTGCCCTTCTCCGTGGAAATATCTGCCCTGGTATCCATTTTTAGGTAACACCTACAAGTGATATAATATGATATGTGTCTTTCACTTTCTGACTTACTACAAGTCACGTGATTACTTCTAGACTCATCTACGGTGCCGCAAATGGCATTGTGTCCTTTTTTCCCTTGGCTTCTCTTCTGCCTTAGCGGGGTCCATTTTCAACAATGTGATTCCCTGAGGGTTGTGGATTAGCTGACCTGGGCAGCCTTACCTTGCCGGCCCACCCTCCCCAGGTTTGCCTCGTTGAGGTCAATATAAACAGAGCTCCAGGCAGCAATAGCCCCTGAAGCTGTGCCTGACTCCATATTCTCTGCCCCGTCAGCAGTCTCGGGGCTGTGCTGGTGGGAGGGAGTGAGGGGCCACAGCTTTGTGGGTGGCCCGGTGTGAGTGGGGTTCTGCTGGCCTTTCTGCAGGAGTTGCCAGGCTGCCGCCTGTAAAGAAGAGGTTGTGTCACCCATACCTTCCGCTGGAATTTCTCTCCGGACAGAGGTGAGGAAGGAAAAAAGCAGTGGGGGCCGGGACAGGAGGGGTATCTCAGGCAGGACAATGGAAAGCTTCTGGAAGAGCGCCCGGGGCCAGGACCACCCTGGCTGGCCTGCAGGCACCAAGTTGGCCTGCGTGCTGTCGCTGGTGTGGCTCCACGGTCCTTCCTCTAGGCTTTCAAGCCCTTGTACATATTCAGGTGTTTTACCTGGAAAGGGTGGGAACAGTTCAGCAGCAGCTGGCCTGGGGCTCAGCTCACGTTTACTCACAGATGCCTCGGCATGGTCCCCCAGCTTTGCAGTGAGGACACTCCTTGCGTGGGGGGTGGGTTGCTGGCTGTATGGGAGATGGTTCCCCACCTCTGACCAATTTCAGAATTGTTTACCACTGGAGCAAGTGCCCTGATAGGGTTTTCCTCTGTATAACTCGTGGGTTCAGGTGTTTTTTTTTTATTTTATGGTTCAAGTTAGATTTTATTCCCCTTTTATGTATTTATAGATATAAGCATGGAAATAATTCATTCCTATAAATACATCTGTGTGACGGGAAGAACTTTTTTCTGTTTTATTTTTAAATTTTATTTTTTTAAATTTTGAAATTTAATTTTATTTATTTATTTTTATACAGCACGTTATTATTAGTTATGTATTTTATGCATATACATGTATACAGGTCAATCCCAAACTCCCAAGTCATCCCACCACCACCACAACACGGTTTCCCACACTTGGTGTCCATACGTTTGTTCTCTACCTCTGTGTCTCTATTTCTTCCCTGCAAACCAGTTCATCTGTACCATTTTTAGGCTCCACATATATGCATTAATATACAATATTTGTTTTCCTCTTTCTGACTTACTTCATTCTGTATGACAGTCTCTCGATCCATCGATGGCTCTACAAATGACCCAGTTTCATTCCTTTTCATGGCCGAGTAATATTCCATTTTATATATGTACCACAACTTTATCCATTCATCTGTCTGTGGGCATTTAGGTTGCTTCCATTACCTGGCTATTGTAAATAGTGCTGCAACGAACATTGTGGTGAATGTGCCTTTTTGATTTACGGTTTTCTCTGGGTATATGCCCAGAAGTGGGATTGCTGGATCAGATGGTAATTCTATTTCTAGTTTTTTTAAGGAAACTCCATAGTGACTGTATCAATTTACATTCCCACCAATAGTGGAAGAGGGCTCCTTTTGTCCACACCCTCCCCAGAATTGGTTGTTTGTAGATTTTCTGATGATGCCGATTCTAACAGGTGTGAGGTGATACCTCATTGTAGTTTTGATTTGCATTTCTCTAATAATTAGTGCTGTTGAGCAGCTTTTCATGTGCGTCTTGGCCATCTCTATGTCTCCTTTGAAGAAACGTCTCTTTAGATCTTCTGCCCATTCTTTTTGGGTTGTTTGTTTTTTTAATATTAAGCTGCATGAGCTGTTTATATATATTGGAGATTAAACCTCTGTCCATTGATTCGTCTGCAACGATTTTCGCCCATTCTGAGGGATGCCTTTTTCCATTCCCGTGTTTTTTAACAAAAAAGGAAAGAAAGGAAAAGAAGCAGAACACTAATGTGCGTAAAATATGCCTTTTGAAATGGTCGTTTTGAAATATGGACGTCCTTTGAATTTTTTGGTCGATATGTGACCCCAGGATTTGTTTTCAGGGCAGGTGTCATTTACAGGCCTGCAATGATTTTGAATATCAACTGACCATTAGCGCTGGGATTAAAGCTGCTGTTGTGTGAAACGGCCACAAGGTGGCAGCAGTTCACCCTTACCAAATCTGGTTACTAGGGCAAGAGAGCCTCAGTGGAAGTGGTGTTCTAGATAGGAGTTTAGAATGGAATGTGCCAGGAGAAAGCCCCTCACGTTCGTCTCCCTACTTCTTGTTCGTGTTTTTAATTTAATTTTTTATTTTTTATTACAGCAAGTTTGATTACAATGTTTGGCTTCTTGTAGGTGTGGAAGATGTGGTTCTTTTACACATATACAGATGACTGTTCTTCCTGGGATCCTTTTCCCATGTACGTTATGACAGAATGTTGAGTAGTCCTCTCTTGGTATTCTGTAGGTCTTTGGTGATTATATATGTCACCTGTGTTTGTATATGTCTGTTAACCCCGATATCGTAATGAAACCAATCCTCACACCTTTCCATTGGTGAACCATAAGTTTGTTTAATGAATCTGTGATTGCCCTTCTCCGTGGAAATATCTGCCCTGGTATCCATTTTTAGGTAACACCTACAAGTGATATAATATGATATGTGTCTTTCACTTTCTGACTTACTACAAGTCACGTGATTACTTCTAGACTCATCTACGGTGCCGCAAATGGCATTGTGTCCTTTTTTCCCTTGGCTTCTCTTCTGCCTTAGCGGGGTCCATTTTCAACAATGTGATTCCCTGAGGGTTGTGGATTAGCTGACCTGGGCAGCCTTACCTTGCCGGCCCGCCCTCCCCAGGTTTGCCTCGTTGAGGTCAATATAAACAGAGCTCCAGGCAGCAATAGCCCCTGAAGCTGTGCCTGACTCCATATTCTCTGCCCCGTCAGCAGTCTCGGGGCTGTGCTGGTGGGAGGGAGTGAGGGGCCACAGCTTTGTGGGTGGCCCGGTGTGAGTGGGGTTCTGCTGGCCTTTCTGCAGGAGTTGCCAGGCTGCCGCCTGTAAAGAAGAGGTTGTGTCACCCATACCTTCCGCTGGAATTTCTCTCCGGACAGAGGTGAGGAAGGAAAAAAGCAGTGGGGGCCGGGACAGGAGGGGTATCTCAGGCAGGACAATGGAAAGCTTCTGGAAGAGCGCCCGGGGCCAGGACCACCCTGGCTGGCCTGCAGGCACCAAGTTGGCCTGCGTGCTGTCGCTGGTGTGGCTCCACGGTCCTTCCTCTAGGCTTTCAAGCCCTTGTACATATTCAGGTGTTTTACCTGGAAAGGGTGGGAACAGTTCAGCAGCAGCTGGCCTGGGGCTCAGCTCACGTTTACTCACAGATGCCTCGGCATGGTCCCCCAGCTTTGCAATGAGGACGCTCCTTGCGTGGGGGGTGGGTTGCTGGCTGTATGGGAGATGGTTCCCCACCTCTGACCAATTTCAGAATTGTTTACCACTGGAGCAAGTGCCCTGATAGGGTTTTCCTCTGTATAACTCGTGGGTTCAGGTGTTTTTTTTTTATTTTATGGTTCAAGTTAGATTTTATTCCCCTTTTATGTATTTATAGATATAAGCATGGAAATAATTCATTCCTATAAATACATCTGTGTGACGGGAAGAACTTTTTTCTGTTTTATTTTTAAATTTTATTTTTTTTAAATTTTGAAATTTAATTTTATTTATTTATTTTTATACAGCACGTTATTATTAGTTATGTATTTTATGCATATACATGTATACAGGTCAATCCCAAACTCCCAAGTCATCCCACCACCACCACAACACGGTTTCCCACACTTGGTGTCCATACGTTTGTTCTCTACCTCTGTGTCTCTATTTCTTCCCTGCAAACCAGTTCATCTGTACCATTTTTAGGCTCCACATATATGCATTAATATACAATATTTGTTTTCCTCTTTCTGACTTACTTCATTCTGTATGACAGTCTCTCGATCCATCGATGTCTCTACAAATGACCCAGTTTCATTCCTTTTTATGGCCGAGTAATATTCCATTTTATATATGTACCACAACTTTATCCATTCATCTGTCTGTGGGCATTTAGGTTGCTTCCATTACCTGGCTATTGTAAATAGTGCTGCAACGAACATTGTGGTGAATGTGCCTTTTTGATTTACGGTTTTCTCTGGGTATATGTCCAGAAGTGGGATTGCTGGATCAGATGGTAATTCTATTTCTAGTTTTTTTAAGGAAACTCCATAGTGACTGTATCAATTTACATTCCCACCAATAGTGGAAGAGGGCTCCTTTTGTCCACACCCTCCCCAGAATTGGTTGTTTGTAGATTTTCTGATGATGCCGATTCTAACAGGTGTGAGGTGATACCTCATTGTAGTTTTGATTTGCATTTCTCTAATAATTAGTGCTGTTGAGCAGCTTTTCATGTGCGTCTTGGCCATCTCTATGTCTCCTTTGAAGAAACGTCTCTTTAGATCTTCTGCCCATTCTTTTTGGGTTGTTTGTTTTTTTAATATTAAGCTGCATGAGCTGTTTATATATATTGGAGATTAAACCTCTGTCCATTGATTCGTCTGCAACGATTTTCGCCCATTCTGAGGGATGCCTTTTTCCATTCCCGTGTTTTTTAACAAAAAAGGAAAGAAAGGAAAAGAAGCAGAACACTAATGTGCGTAAAATATGCCTTTTGAAATGGTCGTTTTGAAATATGGACGTCCTTTGAATTTTTTGGTCGATACGTGACCCCAGGATTTGTTTTCAGGGCAGGTGTCATTTACAGGCCTGCAATGATTTTGAATATCAACTGACCATTAGCGCTGGGATTAAAGCTGCTGTTGTGTGAAACGGCCACAAGGTGGCAGCAGTTCACCCTTTCCAAATCTGGTTACTAGGGCAAGAGAGCCTCAGTGGAAGTGGTGTTCTAGATAGGAGTTTAGAATGGAATGTGCCAGGAGAAAGCCCCTCACGTTCGTCTCCCTACTTCTTGTTCGTGTTTTTAATTTAATTTTTTATTTTTTATTACAGCAAGTTTGATTACAATGTTTGGCTTCTTGTAGGTGTGGAAGATGTGGTTCTTTTACACATATACAGATGACTGTTCTTCCTGGGATCCTTTTCCCATGTACGTTATGACAGAATGTTGAGTAGTCCTCTCTTGGTATTCTGTAGGTCTTTGGTGATTATATATGTCACCTGTGTTTGTATATGTCTGTTAACCCCGATATCGTAATGAAACCAATCCTCACACCTTTCCATTGGTGAACCATAAGTTTGTTTAATGAATCTGTGATTGCCCTTCTCCGTGGAAATATCTGCCCTGGTATCCATTTTTAGGTAACACCTACAAGTGATATAATATGATATGTGTCTTTCACTTTCTGACTTACTACAAGTCACGTGATTACTTCTAGACTCATCTACGGTGCCGCAAATGGCATTGTGTCCTTTTTTCCCTTGGCTTCTCTTCTGCCTTAGCGGGGTCCATTTTCAACAATGTGATTCCCTGAGGGTTGTGGATTAGCTGACCTGGGCAGCCTTACCTTGCCGGCCCGCCCTCCCCAGGTTTGCCTCGTTGAGGTCAATATAAACAGAGCTCCAGGCAGCAATAGCCCCTGAAGCTGTGCCTGACTCCATATTCTCTGCCCCGTCAGCAGTCTCGGGGCTGTGCTGGTGGGAGGGAGTGAGGGGCCACAGCTTTGTGGGTGGCCCGGTGTGAGTGGGGTTCTGCTGGCCTTTCTGCAGGAGTTGCCAGGCTGCCGCCTGTAAAGAAGAGGTTGTGTCACCCATACCTTCCGCTGGAATTTCTCTCCAGACAGAGGTGAGGAAGGAAAAAAGCAGTGGGGGCCGGGACAGGAGGGGTATCTCAGGCAGGACAATGGAAAGCTTCTGGAAGAGCGCCCGGGGCCAGGACCACCCTGGCTGGCCTGCAGGCACCAAGTTGGCCTGCGTGCTGTCGCTGGTGTGGCTCCACGGTCCTTCCTCTAGGCTTTCAAGCCCTTGTACATATTCAGGTGTTTTACCTGGAAAGGGTGGGAACAGTTCAGCAGCAGCTGGCCTGGGGCTCAGCTCACGTTTACTCACAGATGCCTCGGCATGGTCCCCCAGCTTTGCAATGAGGACGCTCCTTGCGTGGGGGGTGGGTTGCTGGCTGTATGGGAGATGGTTCCCCACCTCTGACCAATTTCAGAATTGTTTACCACTGGAGCAAGTGCCCTGATAGGGTTTTCCTCTGTATAACTCGTGGGTTCAGGTGTTTTTTTTTTATTTTATGGTTCAAGTTAGATTTTATTCCCCTTTTATGTATTTATAGATATAAGCATGGAAATAATTCATTCCTATAAATACATCTGTGTGACGGGAAGAACTTTTTTCTGTTTTATTTTTAAATTTTATTTTTTTTAAATTTTGAAATTTAATTTTATTTATTTATTTTTATACAGCACGTTATTATTAGTTATGTATTTTATGCATATACATGTATACAGGTCAATCCCAAACTCCCAAGTCATCCCACCACCACCACAACACGGTTTCCCACACTTGGTGTCCATACGTTTGTTCTCTACCTCTGTGTCTCTATTTCTTCCCTGCAAACCAGTTCATCTGTACCATTTTTAGGCTCCACATATATGCATTAATATACAATATTTGTTTTCCTCTTTCTGACTTACTTCATTCTGTATGACAGTCTCTCGATCCATCGATGGCTCTACAAATGACCCAGTTTCATTCCTTTTTATGGCCGAGTAATATTCCATTTTATATATGTACCACAACTTTATCCATTCATCTGTCTGTGGGCATTTAGGTTGCTTCCATTACCTGGCTATTGTAAATAGTGCTGCAACGAACATTGTGGTGAATGTGCCTTTTTGATTTACGGTTTTCTCTGGGTATATGCCCAGAAGTGGGATTGCTGGACCAGATGGTAATTCTATTTCTAGTTTTTTTAAGGAAACTCCATAGTGACTGTATCAATTTACATTCCCACCAATAGTGGAAGAGGGCTCCTTTTGTCCACACCCTCCCCAGAATTGGTTGTTTGTAGATTTTCTGATGATGCCGATTCTAACAGGTGTGAGGTGATACCTCATTGTAGTTTTGATTTGCATTTCTCTAATAATTAGTGCTGTTGAGCAGCTTTTCATGTGCGTCTTGGCCATCTCTATGTCTCCTTTGAAGAAACGTCTCTTTAGATCTTCTGCCCATTCTTTTTGGGTTGTTTGTTTTTTTAATATTAAGCTGCATGAGCTGTTTATATATATTGGAGATTAAACCTCTGTCCATTGATTCGTCTGCAACGATTTTCGCCCATTCTGAGGGATGCCTTTTTCCATTCCCGTGATTTTTAACAAAAAAGGAAAGAAAGGAAAAGAAGCAGAACACTAATGTGCGTAAAATATGCCTTTTGAAATGGTCGTTTTGAAATATGGACGCCCTTTGAATTTTTTGGTCGATATGTGACCCCAGGATTTGTTTTCAGGGCAGGTGTCATTTACAGGCCTGCAATGATTTTGAATATCAACTGACCATTAGCGCTGGGATTAAAGCTGCTGTTGTGTGAAACGGCCACAAGGTGGCAGCAGTTCACCCTTACCAAATCTGGTTACTAGGGCAAGAGAGCCTCAGTGGAAGTGGTGTTCTAGATAGGAGTTTAGAATGGAATGTGCCAGGAGAAAGCCCCTCACGTTCGTCTCCCTACTTCTTGTTCGTGTTTTTAATTTAATTTTTTATTTTTTATTACAGCAAGTTTGATTACAATGTTTGGCTTCTTGTAGGTGTGGAAGATGTGGTTCTTTTACACATATACAGATGACTGTTCTTCCTGGGATCCTTTTCCCATGTACGTTATGACAGAATGTTGAGTAGTCCTCTCTTGGTATTCTGTAGGTCTTTGGTGATTATATATGTCACCTGTGTTTGTATATGTCTGTTAACCTCGATATCGTAATGAAACCAATCCTCACACCTTTCCATTGGTGAACCATAAGTTTGTTTAATGAATCTGTGATTGCCCTTCTCCGTGGAAATATCTGCCCTGGTATCCATTTTTAGGTAACACCTACAAGTGATATAATATGATATGTGTCTTTCACTTTCTGACTTACTACAAGTCACGTGATTACTTCTAGACTCATCTACGGTGCCGCAAATGGCATTGTGTCCTTTTTTCCCTTGGCTTCTCTTCTGCCTTAGCGGGGTCCATTTTCAACAATGTGATTCCCTGAGGGTTGTGGATTAGCTGACCTGGGCAGCCTTACCTTGCCGGCCCACCCTCCCCAGGTTTGCCTCGTTGAGGTCAATATAAACAGAGCTCCAGGCAGCAATAGCCCCTGAAGCTGTGCCTGACTCCATATTCTCTGCCCCGTCAGCAGTCTCGGGGCTGTGCTGGTGGGAGGGAGTGAGGGGCCACAGCTTTGTGGGTGGCCCGGTGTGAGTGGGGTTCTGCTGGCCTTTCTGCAGGAGTTGCCAGGCTGCCGCCTGTAAAGAAGAGGTTGTGTCACCCATACCTTCCGCTGGAATTTCTCTCCGGACAGAGGTGAGGAAGGAAAAAAGCAGTGGGGGCCGGGACAGGAGGGGTATCTCAGGCAGGACAATGGAAAGCTTCTGGAAGAGCGCCCGGGGCCAGGACCACCCTGGCTGGCCTGCAGGCACCAAGTTGGCCTGCGTGCTGTCGCTGGTGTGGCTCCACGGTCCTTCCTCTAGGCTTTCAAGCCCTTGTACATATTCAGGTGTTTTACCTGGAAAGGGTGGGAACAGTTCAGCAGCAGCTGGCCTGGGGCTCAGCTCACGTTTACTCAGAGATGCCTCGGCATGGTCCCCCAGCTTTGCAGTGAGGACACTCCTTGCGTGGGGGGTGGGTTGCTGGCTGTATGGGAGATGGTTCCCCACCTCTGACCAATTTCAGAATTGTTTACCACTGGAGCAAGTGCCCTGATAGGGTTTTCCTCTGTATAACTCGTGGGTTCAGGTGTTTTTTTTTTTTATTTTATGGTTCAAGTTAGATTTTATTCCCCTTTTATGTATTTATAGATATAAGCATGGAAATAATTCATTCCTATAAATACATCTGTGTGACGGGAAGAACTTTTTTCTGTTTTATTTTTAAATTTTATTTTTTTTAAATTTTGAAATTTAATTTTATTTATTTATTTTTATACAGCACGTTATTATTAGTTATGTATTTTATGCATATACATGTATACAGGTCAATCCCAAACTCCCAAGTCATCCCACCACCACCACAACACGGTTTCCCACACTTGGTGTCCATACGTTTGTTCTCTACCTCTGTGTCTCTATTTCTTCCCTGCAAACCAGTTCATCTGTACCATTTTTAGGCTCCACATATATGCATTAATATACAATATTTGTTTTCCTCTTTCTGACTTACTTCATTCTGTATGACAGTCTCTCGATCCATCGATGGCTCTACAAATGACCCAGTTTCATTCCTTTTCATGGCCGAGTAATATTCCATTTTATATATGTACCACAACTTTATCCATTCATCTGTCTGTGGGCATTTAGGTTGCTTCCATTACCTGGCTATTGTAAATAGTGCTGCAACGAACATTGTGGTGAATGTGCCTTTTTGATTTACGGTTTTCTCTGGGTATATGCCCAGAAGTGGGATTGCTGGATCAGATGGTAATTCTATTTCTAGTTTTTTTAAGGAAACTCCATAGTGACTGTATCAATTTACATTCCCACCAATAGTGGAAGAGGGCTCCTTTTGTCCACACCCTCCCCAGAATTGGTTGTTTGTAGATTTTCTGATGATGCCGATTCTAACAGGTGTGAGGTGATACCTCATTGTAGTTTTGATTTGCATTTCTCTAATAATTAGTGCTGTTGAGCAGCTTTTCATGTGCGTCTTGGCCATCTCTATGTCTCCTTTGAAGAAACGTCTCTTTAGATCTTCTGCCCATTCTTTTTGGGTTGTTTGTTTTTTTAATATTAAGCTGCATGAGCTGTTTATATATATTGGAGATTAAACCTCTGTCCATTGATTCGTCTGCAACGATTTTCGCCCATTCTGAGGGATGCCTTTTTCCATTCCCGTGTTTTTTAACAAAAAAGGAAAGAAAGGAAAAGAAGCAGAACACTAATGTGCGTAAAATATGCCTTTTGAAATGGTCGTTTTGAAATATGGACGCCCTTTGAATTTTTTGGTCGATATGTGACCCCAGGATTTGTTTTCAGGGCAGGTGTCATTTACAGGCCTGCAATGATTTTGAATATCAACTGACCATTAGCGCTGGGATTAAAGCTGCTGTTGTGTGAAACGGCCACAAGGTGGCAGCAGTTCACCCTTACCAAATCTGGTTACTAGGGCAAGAGAGCCTCAGTGGAAGTGGTGTTCTAGATAGGAGTTTAGAATGGAATGTGCCAGGAGAAAGCCCCTCACGTTCGTCTCCCTACTTCTTGTTCGTGTTTTTAATTTAATTTTTTATTTTTTATTACAGCAAGTTTGATTACAATGTTTGGCTTCTTGTAGGTGTGGAAGATGTGGTTCTTTTACACATATACAGATGACTGTTCTTCCTGGGATCCTTTTCCCATGTACGTTATGACAGAATGTTGAGTAGTCCTCTCTTGGTATTCTGTAGGTCTTTGGTGATTATATATGTCACCTGTGTTTGTATATGTCTGTTAACCCCGATATCGTAATGAAACCAATCCTCACACCTTTCCATTGGTGAACCATAAGTTTGTTTAATGAATCTGTGATTGCCCTTCTCCGTGGAAATATCTGCCCTGGTATCCATTTTTAGGTAACACCTACAAGTGATATAATATGATATGTGTCTTTCACTTTCTGACTTACTACAAGTCACGTGATTACTTCTAGACTCATCTACGGTGCCGCAAATGGCATTGTGTCCTTTTTTCCCTTGGCTTCTCTTCTGCCTTAGCGGGGTCCATTTTCAACAATGTGATTCCCTGAGGGTTGTGGATTAGCTGACCTGGGCAGCCTTACCTTGCCGGCCCACCCTCCCCAGGTTTGCCTCGTTGAGGTCAATATAAACAGAGCTCCAGGCAGCAATAGCCCCTGAAGCTGTGCCTGACTCCATATTCTCTGCCCCGTCAGCAGTCTCGGGGCTGTGCTGGTGGGAGGGAGTGAGGGGCCACAGCTTTGTGGGTGGCCCGGTGTGAGTGGGGTTCTGCTGGCCTTTCTGCAGGAGTTGCCAGGCTGCCGCCTGTAAAGAAGAGGTTGTGTCACCCATACCTTCCGCTGGAATTTCTCTCCGGACAGAGGTGAGGAAGGAAAAAAGCAGTGGGGGCCGGGACAGGAGGGGTATCTCAGGCAGGACAATGGAAAGCTTCTGGAAGAGCGCCCGGGGCCAGGACCACCCTGGCTGGCCTGCAGGCACCAAGTTGGCCTGCGTGCTGTCGCTGGTGTGGCTCCACGGTCCTTCCTCTAGGCTTTCAAGCCCTTGTACATATTCAGGTGTTTTACCTGGAAAGGGTGGGAACAGTTCAGCAGCAGCTGGCCTGGGGCTCAGCTCACGTTTACTCAGAGATGCCTCGGCATGGTCCCCCAGCTTTGCAGTGAGGACACTCCTTGCGAGGGGGTGGGTTGCTGGCTGTATGGGAGATGGTTCCCCACCTCTGACCAATTTCAGAATTGTTTACCACTGGAGCAAGTGCCCTGATAGGGTTTTCCTCTGTATAACTCGTGGGTTCAGGTGTTTTTTTTTTTTATTTTATGGTTCAAGTTAGATTTTATTCCCCTTTTATGTATTTATAGATATAAGCATGGAAATAATTCATTCCTATAAATACATCTGTGTGACGGGAAGAACTTTTTTCTGTTTTATTTTTAAATTTTATTTTTTTTAAATTTTGAAATTTAATTTTATTTATTTATTTTTATACAGCACGTTATTATTAGTTATGTATTTTATGCATATACATGTATACAGGTCAATCCCAAACTCCCAAGTCATCCCACCACCACCACAACACGGTTTCCCACACTTGGTGTCCATACGTTTGTTCTCTACCTCTGTGTCTCTATTTCTTCCCTGCAAACCAGTTCATCTGTACCATTTTTAGGCTCCACATATATGCATTAATATACAATATTTGTTTTCCTCTTTCTGACTTACTTCATTCTGTATGACAGTCTCTCGATCCATCGATGGCTCTACAAATGACCCAGTTTCATTCCTTTTCATGGCCGAGTAATATTCCATTTTATATATGTACCACAACTTTATCCATTCATCTGTCTGTGGGCATTTAGGTTGCTTCCATTACCTGGCTATTGTAAATAGTGCTGCAACGAACATTGTGGTGAATGTGCCTTTTTGATTTACGGTTTTCTCTGGGTATATGCCCAGAAGTGGGATTGCTGGATCAGATGGTAATTCTATTTCTAGTTTTTTTAAGGAAACTCCATAGTGACTGTATCAATTTACATTCCCACCAATAGTGGAAGAGGGCTCCTTTTGTCCACACCCTCCCCAGAATTGGTTGTTTGTAGATTTTCTGATGATGCCGATTCTAACAGGTGTGAGGTGATACCTCATTGTAGTTTTGATTTGCATTTCTCTAATAATTAGTGCTGTTGAGCAGCTTTTCATGTGCGTCTTGGCCATCTCTATGTCTCCTTTGAAGAAACGTCTCTTTAGATCTTCTGCCCATTCTTTTTGGGTTGTTTGTTTTTTTAATATTAAGCTGCATGAGCTGTTTATATATATTGGAGATTAAACCTCTGTCCATTGATTCGTCTGCAACGATTTTCGCCCATTCTGAGGGATGCCTTTTTCCATTCCCGTGTTTTTTAACAAAAAAGGAAAGAAAGGAAAAGAAGCAGAACACTAATGTGCGTAAAATATGCCTTTTGAAATGGTCGTTTTGAAATATGGACGTCCTTTGAATTTTTTGGTCGATACGTGACCCCAGGATTTGTTTTCAGGGCAGGTGTCATTTACAGGCCTGCAATGATTTTGAATATCAACTGACCATTAGCGCTGGGATTAAAGCTGCTGTTGTGTGAAACGGCCACAAGGTGGCAGCAGTTCACCCTTACCAAATCTGGTTACTAGGGCAAGAGAGCCTCAGTGGAAGTGGTGTTCTAGATAGGAGTTTAGAATGGAATGTGCCAGGAGAAAGCCCCTCACGTTCGTCTCCCTACTTCTTGTTCGTGTTTTTAATTTAATTTTTTATTTTTTATTACAGCAAGTTTGATTACAATGTTTGGCTTCTTGTAGGTGTGGAAGATGTGGTTCTTTTACACATATACAGATGACTGTTCTTCCTGGGATCCTTTTCCCATGTACGTTATGACAGAATGTTGAGTAGTCCTCTCTTGGTATTCTGTAGGTCTTTGGTGATTATATATGTCACCTGTGTTTGTATATGTCTGTTAACCCCGATATCGTAATGAAACCAATCCTCACACCTTTCCATTGGTGAACCATAAGTTTGTTTAATGAATCTGTGATTGCCCTTCTCCGTGGAAATATCTGCCCTGGTATCCATTTTTAGGTAACACCTACAAGTGATATAATATGATATGTGTCTTTCACTTTCTGACTTACTACAAGTCACGTGATTACTTCTAGACTCATCTACGGTGCCGCAAATGGCATTGTGTCCTTTTTTCCCTTGGCTTCTCTTCTGCCTTAGCGGGGTCCATTTTCAACAATGTGATTCCCTGAGGGTTGTGGATTAGCTGACCTGGGCAGCCTTACCTTGCCGGCCCGCCCTCCCCAGGTTTGCCTCGTTGAGGTCAATATAAACAGAGCTCCAGGCAGCAATAGCCCCTGAAGCTGTGCCTGACTCCATATTCTCTGCCCCGTCAGCAGTCTCGGGGCTGTGCTGGTGGGAGGGAGTGAGGGGCCACAGCTTTGTGGGTGGCCCGGTGTGAGTGGGGTTCTGCTGGCCTTTCTGCAGGAGTTGCCAGGCTGCCGCCTGTAAAGAAGAGGTTGTGTCACCCATACCTTCCGCTGGAATTTCTCTCCGGACAGAGGTGAGGAAGGAAAAAAGCAGTGGGGGCCGGGACAGGAGGGGTATCTCAGGCAGGACAATGGAAAGCTTCTGGAAGAGCGCCCGGGGCCAGGACCACCCTGGCTGGCCTGCAGGCACCAAGTTGGCCTGCGTGCTGTCGCTGGTGTGGCTCCACGGTCCTTCCTCTAGGCTTTCAAGCCCTTGTACATATTCAGGTGTTTTACCTGGAAAGGGTGGGAACAGTTCAGCAGCAGCTGGCCTGGGGCTCAGCTCACGTTTACTCACAGATGCCTCGGCATGGTCCCCCAGCTTTGCAGTGAGGACGCTCCTTGCGTGGGGGGTGGGTTGCTGGCTGTATGGGAGATGGTTCCCCACCTCTGACCAATTTCAGAATTGTTTACCACTGGAGCAAGTGCCCTGATAGGGATTTCCTCTGTATAACTCGTGGGTTCAGGTGTTTTTTTTTTTTTATTTTATGGTTCAAGTTAGATTTTATTCCCCTTTTATGTATTTATAGATATAAGCATGGAAATAATTCATTCCTATAAATACATCTGTGTGACGGGAAGAACTTTTTTCTGTTTTATTTTTAAATTTTATTTTTTTTAAATTTTGAAATTTAATTTTATTTATTTATTTTTATACAGCACGTTATTATTAGTTATGTATTTTATGCATATACATGTATACAGGTCAATCCCAAACTCCCAAGTCATCCCACCACCACCACAACACGGTTTCCCACACTTGGTGTCCATACGTTTGTTCTCTACCTCTGTGTCTCTATTTCTTCCCTGCAAACCAGTTCATCTGTACCATTTTTAGGCTCCACATATATGCATTAATATACAATATTTGTTTTCCTCTTTCTGACTTACTTCATTCTGTATGACAGTCTCTCGATCCATCGATGTCTCTACAAATGACCCAGTTTCATTCCTTTTTATGGCCGAGTAATATTCCATTTTATATATGTACCACAACTTTATCCATTCATCTGTCTGTGGGCATTTAGGTTGCTTCCATTACCTGGCTATTGTAAATAGTGCTGCAACGAACATTGTGGTGAATGTGCCTTTTTGATTTACGGTTTTCTCTGGGTATATGCCCAGAAGTGGGATTGCTGGATCAGATGGTAATTCTATTTCTAGTTTTTTTAAGGAAACTCCATAGTGACTGTATCAATTTACATTCCCACCAATAGTGGAAGAGGGCTCCTTTTGTCCACACCCTCCCCAGAATTGGTTGTTTGTAGATTTTCTGATGATGCCGATTCTAACAGGTGTGAGGTGATACCTCATTGTAGTTTTGATTTGCATTTCTCTAATAATTAGTGCTGTTGAGCAGCTTTTCATGTGCGTCTTGGCCATCTCTATGTCTCCTTTGAAGAAACGTCTCTTTAGATCTTCTGCCCATTCTTTTTGGGTTGTTTGTTTTTTTTAATATTAAGCTGCATGAGCTGTTTATATATATTGGAGATTAAACCTCTGTCCATTGATTCGTCTGCAACGATTTTCGCCCATTCTGAGGGATGCCTTTTTCCATTCCCGTGTTTTTTAACAAAAAAGGAAAGAAAGGAAAAGAAGCAGAACACTAATGTGCGTAAAATATGCCTTTTGAAATGGTCGTTTTGAAATATGGACGTCCTTTGAATTTTTTGGTCGATATGTGACCCCAGGATTTGTTTTCAGGGCAGGTGTCATTTACAGGCCTGCAATGATTTTGAATATCAACTGACCATTAGCGCTGGGATTAAAGCTGCTGTTGTGTGAAACGGCCACAAGGTGGCAGCAGTTCACCCTTACCAAATCTGGTTACTAGGGCAAGAGAGCCTCAGTGGAAGTGGTGTTCTAGATAGGAGTTTAGAAGGGAATGTGCCAGGAGAAAGCCCCTCACGTTCGTCTCCCTACTTCTTGTTCGTGTTTTTAATTTAATTTTTTATTTTTTATTACAGCAAGTTTGATTACAATGTTTGGCTTCTTGTAGGTGTGGAAGATGTGGTTCTTTTACACATATACAGATGACTGTTCTTCCTGGGATCCTTTTCCCATGTACGTTATGACAGAATGTTGAGTAGTCCTCTCTTGGTATTCTGTAGGTCTTTGGTGATTATATATGTCACCTGTGTTTGTATATGTCTGTTAACCCCGATATCGTAATGAAACCAATCCTCACACCTTTCCATTGGTGAACCATAAGTTTGTTTAATGAATCTGTGATTGCCCTTCTCCGTGGAAATATCTGCCCTGGTATCCATTTTTAGGTAACACCTACAAGTGATATAATATGATATGTGTCTTTCACTTTCTGACTTACTACAAGTCACGTGATTACTTCTAGACTCATCTACGGTGCTGCAAATGGCATTGTGTCCTTTTTTCCCTTGGCTTCTCTTCTGCCTTAGCGGGGTCCATTTTCAACAATGTGATTCCCTGAGGGTTGTGGATTAGCTGACCTGGGCAGCCTTACCTTGCCGGCCCGCCCTCCCCAGGTTTGCCTCGTTGAGGTCAATATAAACAGAGCTCCAGGCAGCAATAGCCCCTGAAGCTGTGCCTGACTCCATATTCTCTGCCCCGTCAGCAGTCTCGGGGCTGTGCTGGTGGGAGGGAGTGAGGGGCCACAGCTTTGTGGGTGGCCCGGTGTGAGTGGGGTTCTGCTGGCCTTTCTGCAGGAGTTGCCAGGCTGCCGCCTGTAAAGAAGAGGTTGTGTCACCCATACCTTCCGCTGGAATTTCTCTCCGGACAGAGGTGAGGAAGGAAAAAAGCAGTGGGGGCCGGGACAGGAGGGGTATCTCAGGCAGGACAATGGAAAGCTTCTGGAAGAGCGCCCGGGGCCAGGACCACCCTGGCTGGCCTGCAGGCACCAAGTTGGCCTGCGTGCTGTCGCTGGTGTGGCTCCACGGTCCTTCCTCTAGGCTTTCAAGCCCTTGTACATATTCAGGTGTTTTACCTGGAAAGGGTTGGAACAGTTCAGCAGCAGCTGGCCTGGGGCTCAGCTCACGTTTACTCACAGATGCCTCGGCATGGTCCCCCAGCTTTGCAATGAGGACGCTCCTTGCGTGGGGGGTGGGTTGCTGGCTGTATGGGAGATGGTTCCCCACCTCTGACCAATTTCAGAATTGTTTACCACTGGAGAAAGTGCCCTGATAGGGTTTTCCTCTGTATAACTCGTGGGTTCAGGTGTTTTTTTTTTATTTTATGGTTCAAGTTAGATTTTATTCCCCTTTTATGTATTTATAGATATAAGCATGGAAATAATTCATTCCTATAAATACATCTGTGTGACGGGAAGAACTTTTTTCTGTTTTATTTTTAAATTTTATTTTTTTTAAATTTTGAAATTTAATTTTATTTATTTATTTTTATACAGCACGTTATTATTAGTTATGTATTTTATGCATATACATGTATACAGGTCAATCCCAAACTCCCAAGTCATCCCACCACCACCACAACACGGTTTCCCACACTTGGTGTCCATACGTTTGTTCTCTACCTCTGTGTCTCTATTTCTTCCCTGCAAACCAGTTCATCTGTACCATTTTTAGGCTCCACATATATGCATTAATATACAATATTTGTTTTCCTCTTTCTGACTTACTTCATTCTGTATGACAGTCTCTCGATCCATCGATGTCTCTACAAATGACCCAGTTTCATTCCTTTTTATGGCCGAGTAATATTCCATTTTATATATGTACCACAACTTTATCCATTCATCTGTCTGTGGGCATTTAGGTTGCTTCCATTACCTGGCTATTGTAAATAGTGCTGCAACGAACATTGTGGTGAATGTGCCTTTTTGATTTACGGTTTTCTCTGGGTATATGCCCAGAAGTGGGATTGCTGGATCAGATGGTAATTCTATTTCTAGTTTTTTTAAGGAAACTCCATAGTGACTGTATCAATTTACATTCCCACCAATAGTGGAAGAGGGCTCCTTTTGTCCACACCCTCCCCAGAATTGGTTGTTTGTAGATTTTCTGATGATGCCGATTCTAACAGGTGTGAGGTGATACCTCATTGTAGTTTTGATTTGCATTTCTCTAATAATTAGTGCTGTTGAGCAGCTTTTCATGTGCGTCTTGGCCATCTCTATGTCTCCTTTGAAGAAACGTCTCTTTAGATCTTCTGCCCATTCTTTTTGGGTTGTTTGTTTTTTTAATATTAAGCTGCATGAGCTGTTTATATATATTGGAGATTAAACCTCTGTCCATTGATTCGTCTGCAACGATTTTCGCCCATTCTGAGGGATGCCTTTTTCCATTCCCGTGTTTTTTAACAAAAAAGGAAAGAAAGGAAAAGAAGCAGAACACTAATGTGCGTAAAATATGCCTTTTGAAATGGTCGTTTTGAAATATGGACGTCCTTTGAATTTTTTGGTCGATACGTGACCCCAGGATTTGTTTTCAGGGCAGGTGTCATTTACAGGCCTGCAATGATTTTGAATATCAACTGACCATTAGCGCTGGGATTAAAGCTGCTGTTGTGTGAAACGGCCACAAGGTGGCAGCAGTTCACCCTTACCAAATCTGGTTACTAGGGCAAGAGAGCCTCAGTGGAAGTGGTGTTCTAGATAGGAGTTTAGAAGGGAATGTGCCAGGAGAAAGCCCCTCACGTTCGTCTCCCTACTTCTTGTTCGTGTTTTTAATTTAATTTTTTATTTTTTATTACAGCAAGTTTGATTACAATGTTTGGCTTCTTGTAGGTGTGGAAGATGTGGTTCTTTTACACATATACAGATGACTGTTCTTCCTGGGATCCTTTTCCCATGTACGTTATGACAGAATGTTGAGTAGTCCTCTCTTGGTATTCTGTAGGTCTTTGGTGATTATATATGTCACCTGTGTTTGTATATGTCTGTTAACCCCGATATCGTAATGAAACCAATCCTCACACCTTTCCATTGGTGAACCATAAGTTTGTTTAATGAATCTGTGATTGCCCTTCTCCGTGGAAATATCTGCCCTGGTATCCATTTTTAGGTAACACCTACAAGTGATATAATATGATATGTGTCTTTCACTTTCTGACTTACTACAAGTCACGTGATTACTTCTAGACTCATCTACGGTGCTGCAAATGGCATTGTGTCCTTTTTTCCCTTGGCTTCTCTTCTGCCTTAGCGGGGTCCATTTTCAACAATGTGATTCCCTGAGGGTTGTGGATTAGCTGACCTGGGCAGCCTTACCTTGCCGGCCCGCCCTCCCCAGGTTTGCCTCGTTGAGGTCAATATAAACAGAGCTCCAGGCAGCAATAGCCCCTGAAGCTGTGCCTGACTCCATATTCTCTGCCCCGTCAGCAGTCTCGGGGCTGTGCTGGTGGGAGGGAGTGAGGGGCCACAGCTTTGTGGGTGGCCCGGTGTGAGTGGGGTTCTGCTGGCCTTTCTGCAGGAGTTGCCAGGCTGCCGCCTGTAAAGAAGAGGTTGTGTCACCCATACCTTCCGCTGGAATTTCTCTCCGGACAGAGGTGAGGAAGGAAAAAAGCAGTGGGGGCCGGGACAGGAGGGGTATCTCAGGCAGGACAATGGAAAGCTTCTGGAAGAGCGCCCGGGGCCAGGACCACCCTGGCTGGCCTGCAGGCACCAAGTTGGCCTGCGTGCTGTCGCTGGTGTGGCTCCACGGTCCTTCCTCTAGGCTTTCAAGCCCTTGTACATATTCAGGTGTTTTACCTGGAAAGGGTGGGAACAGTTCAGCAGCAGCTGGCCTGGGGCTCAGCTCACGTTTACTCACAGATGCCTCGGCATGGTCCCCCAGCTTTGCAATGAGGACGCTCCTTGCGTGGGGGGTGGGTTGCTGGCTGTATGGGAGATGGTTCCCCACCTCTGACCAATTTCAGAATTGTTTACCACTGGAGAAAGTGCCCTGATAGGGTTTTCCTCTGTATAACTCGTGGGTTCAGGTGTTTTTTTTTTATTTTATGGTTCAAGTTAGATTTTATTCCCCTTTTATGTATTTATAGATATAAGCATGGAAATAATTCATTCCTATAAATACATCTGTGTGACGGGAAGAACTTTTTTCTGTTTTATTTTTAAATTTTATTTTTTTTAAATTTTGAAATTTAATTTTATTTATTTATTTTTATACAGCACGTTATTATTAGTTATGTATTTTATGCATATACATGTATACAGGTCAATCCCAAACTCCCAAGTCATCCCACCACCACCACAACACGGTTTCCCACACTTGGTGTCCATACGTTTGTTCTCTACCTCTGTGTCTCTATTTCTTCCCTGCAAACCAGTTCATCTGTACCATTTTTAGGCTCCACATATATGCATTAATATACAATATTTGTTTTCCTCTTTCTGACTTACTTCATTCTGTATGACAGTCTCTCGATCCATCGATGTCTCTACAAATGACCCAGTTTCATTCCTTTTTATGGCCGAGTAATATTCCATTTTATATATGTACCACAACTTTATCCATTCATCTGTCTGTGGGCATTTAGGTTGCTTCCATTACCTGGCTATTGTAAATAGTGCTGCAACGAACATTGTGGTGAATGTGCCTTTTTGATTTACGGTTTTCTCTGGGTATATGCCCAGAAGTGGGATTGCTGGATCAGATGGTAATTCTATTTCTAGTTTTTTTAAGGAAACTCCATACTGACTGTATCAATTTACATTCCCACCAATAGTGGAAGAGGGCTCCTTTTGTCCACACCCTCCCCAGAATTGGTTGTTTGTAGATTTTCTGATGATGCCGATTCTAACAGGTGTGAGGTGATACCTCATTGTAGTTTTGATTTGCATTTCTCTAATAATTAGTGCTGTTGAGCAGCTTTTCATGTGCGTCTTGGCCATCTCTATGTCTCCTTTGAAGAAACGTCTCTTTAGATCTTCTGCCCATTCTTTTTGGGTTGTTTGTTTTTTTAATATTAAGCTGCATGAGCTGTTTATATATATTGGAGATTAAACCTCTGTCCATTGATTCGTCTGCAACGATTTTCGCCCATTCTGAGGGATGCCTTTTTCCATTCCCGTGTTTTTTAACAAAAAAGGAAAGAAAGGAAAAGAAGCAGAACACTAATGTGCGTAAAATATGCCTTTTGAAATGGTCGTTTTGAAATATGGACGTCCTTTGAATTTTTTGGTCGATACGTGACCCCAGGATTTGTTTTCAGGGCAGGTGTCATTTACAGGCCTGCAATGATTTTGAATATCAACTGACCATTAGCGCTGGGATTAAAGCTGCTGTTGTGTGAAACGGCCACAAGGTGGCAGCAGTTCACCCTTTCCAAATCTGGTTACTAGGGCAAGAGAGCCTCAGTGGAAGTGGTGTTCTAGATAGGAGTTTAGAAGGGAATGTGCCAGGAGAAAGCCCCTCACGTTCGTCTCCCTACTTCTTGTTCGTGTTTTTAATTTAATTTTTTATTTTTTATTACAGCAAGTTTGATTACAATGTTTGGCTTCTTGTAGGTGTGGAAGATGTGGTTCTTTTACACATATACAGATGACTGTTCTTCCTGGGATCCTTTTCCCATGTACGTTATGACAGAATGTTGAGTAGTCCTCTCTTGGTATTCTGTAGGTCTTTGGTGATTATATATGTCACCTGTGTTTGTATATGTCTGTTAACCCCGATATCGTAATGAAACCAATCCTCACACCTTTCCATTGGTGAACCATAAGTTTGTTTAATGAATCTGTGATTGCCCTTCTCCGTGGAAATATCTGCCCTGGTATCCATTTTTAGGTAACACCTACAAGTGATATAATATGATATGTGTCTTTCACTTTCTGACTTACTACAAGTCACGTGATTACTTCTAGACTCATCTACGGTGCCGCAAATGGCATTGTGTCCTTTTTTCCCTTGGCTTCTCTTCTGCCTTAGCGGGGTCCATTTTCAACAATGTGATTCCCTGAGGGTTGTGGATTAGCTGACCTGGGCAGCCTTACCTTGCCGGCCCGCCCTCCCCAGGTTTGCCTCGTTGAGGTCAATATAAACAGAGCTCCAGGCAGCAATAGCCCCTGAAGCTGTGCCTGACTCCATATTCTCTGCCCCGTCAGCAGTCTCGGGGCTGTGCTGGTGGGAGGGAGTGAGGGGCCACAGCTTTGTGGGTGGCCCGGTGTGAGTGGGGTTCTGCTGGCCTTTCTGCAGGAGTTGCCAGGCTGCCGCCTGTAAAGAAGAGGTTGTGTCACCCATACCTTCCGCTGGAATTTCTCTCCGGACAGAGGTGAGGAAGGAAAAAAGCAGTGGGGGCCGGGACAGGAGGGGTATCTCAGGCAGGACAATGGAAAGCTTCTGGAAGAGCGCCCGGGGCCAGGACCACCCTGGCTGGCCTGCAGGCACCAAGTTGGCCTGCGTGCTGTCGCTGGTGTGGCTCCACGGTCCTTCCTCTAGGCTTTCAAGCCCTTGTACATATTCAGGTGTTTTACCTGGAAAGGGTGGGAACAGTTCAGCAGCAGCTGGCCTGGGGCTCAGCTCACGTTTACTCACAGATGCCTCGGCATGGTCCCCCAGCTTTGCAATGAGGACGCTCCTTGCGTGGGGGGTGGGTTGCTGGCTGTATGGGAGATGGTTCCCCACCTCTGACCAATTTCAGAATTGTTTACCACTGGAGCAAGTGACCTGATAGGGTTTTCCTCTGTATAACTCGTGGGTTCAGGTGTTTTTTTTTTTATTTTATGGTTCAAGTTAGATTTTATTCCCCTTTTATGTATTTATAGATATAAGCATGGAAATAATTCATTCCTATAAATACATCTGTGTGACGGGAAGAACTTTTTTCTGTTTTATTTTTAAATTTTATTTTTTTTAAATTTTGAAATTTAATTTTATTTATTTATTTTTATACAGCACGTTATTATTAGTTATGTATTTTATGCATATACATGTATACAGGTCAATCCCAAACTCCCAAGTCATCCCACCACCACCACAACACGGTTTCCCACACTTGGTGTCCATACGTTTGTTCTCTACCTCTGTGTCTCTATTTCTTCCCTGCAAACCAGTTCATCTGTACCATTTTTAGGCTCCACATATATGCATTAATATACAATATTTGTTTTCCTCTTTCTGACTTACTTCATTCTGTATGACAGTCTCTCGATCCATCGATGGCTCTACAAATGACCCAGTTTCATTCCTTTTTATGGCCGAGTAATATTCCATTTTATATATGTACCACAACTTTATCCATTCATCTGTCTGTGGGCATTTAGGTTGCTTCCATTACCTGGCTATTGTAAATAGTGCTGCAACGAACATTGTGGTGAATGTGCCTTTTTGATTTACGGTTTTCTCTGGGTATATGCCCAGAAGTGGGATTGCTGGATCAGATGGTAATTCTATTTCTAGTTTTTTTAAGGAAACTCCATAGTGACTGTATCAATTTACATTCCCACCAATAGTGGAAGAGGGCTCCTTTTGTCCACACCCTCCCCAGAATTGGTTGTTTGTAGATTTTCTGATGATGCCGATTCTAACAGGTGTGAGGTGATAGCTCATTGTAGTTTTGATTTGCATTTCTCTAATAATAAGTGCTGTTGAGCAGCTTTTCATGTGCGTCTTGGCCATCTCTATGTCTCCTTTGAAGAAACGTCTCTTTAGATCTTCTGCCCATTCTTTTTGGGTTGTTTGTTTTTTTTAATATTAAGCTGCATGAGCTGTTTATATATATTGGAGATTAAACCTCTGTCCATTGATTCGTCTGCAACGATTTTCGCCCATTCTGAGGGATGCCTTTTTCCATTCCCGTGTTTTTTAACAAAAAAGGAAAGAAAGGAAAAGAAGCAGAACACTAATGTGCGTAAAATATGCCTTTTGAAATGGTCGTTTTGAAATATGGACGTCCTTTGAATTTTTTGGTCGATATGTGACCCCAGGATTTGTTTTCAGGGCAGGTGTCATTTACAGGCCTGCAATGATTTTGAATATCAACTGACCATTAGCGCTGGGATTAAAGCTGCTGTTGTGTGAAACGGCCACAAGGTGGCAGCAGTTCACCCTTTCCAAATCTGGTTACTAGGGCAAGAGAGCCTCAGTGGAAGTGGTGTTCTAGATAGGAGTTTAGAATGGAATGTGCCAGGAGAAAGCCCCTCACGTTCGTCTCCCTACTTCTTGTTCGTGTTTTTAATTTAATTTTTTATTTTTTATTACAGCAAGTTTGATTACAATGTTTGGCTTCTTGTAGGTGTGGAAGATGTGGTTCTTTTACACATATACAGATGACTGTTCTTCCTGGGATCCTTTTCCCATGTACGTTATGACAGAATGTTGAGTAGTCCTCTCTTGGTATTCTGTAGGTCTTTGGTGATTATATATGTCACCTGTGTTTGTATATGTCTGTTAACCCCGATATCGTAATGAAACCAATCCTCACACCTTTCCATTGGTGAACCATAAGTTTGTTTAATGAATCTGTGATTGCCCTTCTCCGTGGAAATATCTGCCCTGGTATCCATTTTTAGGTAACACCTACAAGTGATATAATATGATATGTGTCTTTCACTTTCTGACTTACTACAAGTCACGTGATTACTTCTAGACTCATCTACGGTGCCGCAAATGGCATTGTGTCCTTTTTTCCCTTGGCTTCTCTTCTGCCTTAGCGGGGTCCATTTTCAACAATGTGATTCCCTGAGGGTTGTGGATTAGCTGACCTGGGCAGCCTTACCTGGCCGGCCCGCCCTCCCCAGGTTTGCCTCGTTGAGGTCAATATAAACAGAGCTCCAGGCAGCAATAGCCCCTGAAGCTGTGCCTGACTCCATATTCTCTGCCCCGTCAGCAGTCTCGGGGCTGTGCTGGTGGGAGGGAGTGAGGGGCCACAGCTTTGTGGGTGGCCTGGTGTGAGTGGGGTTCTGCTGGCCTTTCTGCAGGAGTTGCCAGGCTGCCGCCTGTAAAGAAGAGGTTGTGTCACCCATACCTTCCGCTGGAATTTCTCTCCGGACAGAGGTGAGGAAGGAAAAAAGCAGTGGGGGCCGGGACAGGAGGGGTATCTCAGGCAGGACAATGGAAAGCTTCTGGAAGAGCGCCCGGGGCCAGGACCACCCTGGCTGGCCTGCAGGCACCAAGTTGGCCTGCGTGCTGTCGCTGGTGTGGCTCCACGGTCCTTCCTCTAGGCTTTCAAGCCCTTGTACATATTCAGGTGTTTTACCTGGAAAGGGTGGGAACAGTTCAGCAGCAGCTGGCCTGGGGCTCAGCTCACGTTTACTCAGAGATGCCTCGGCATGGTCCCCCAGCTTTGCAATGAGGACGCTCCTTGCGTGGGGGGTGGGTTGCTGGCTGTATGGGAGATGGTTCCCCACCTCTGACCAATTTCAGAATTGTTTACCACTGGAGCAAGTGACCTGATAGGGTTTTCCTCTGTATAACTCGTGGGTTCAGGTGTTTTTTTTTTTTATTTTATGGTTCAAGTTAGATTTTATTCCCCTTTTATGTATTTATAGATATAAGCATGGAAATAATTCATTCCTATAAATACATCTGTGTGACGGGAAGAACTTTTTTCTGTTTTATTTTTAAATTTTATTTTTTAAAATTTTGAAATTTAATTTTATTTATTTATTTTTATACAGCACGTTATTATTAGTTATGTATTTTATGCATATACATGTATACAGGTCAATCCCAAACTCCCAAGTCATCCCACCACCACCACAACACGGTTTCCCACACTTGGTGTCCATACGTTTGTTCTCTACCTCTGTGTCTCTATTTCTTCCCTGCAAACCAGTTCATCTGTACCATTTTTAGGCTCCACATATATGCATTAATATACAATATTTGTTTTCCTCTTTCTGACTTACTTCATTCTGTATGACAGTCTCTCGATCCATCGATGGCTCTACAAATGACCCAGTTTCATTCCTTTTTATGGCCGAGTAATATTCCATTTTATATATGTACCACAACTTTATCCATTCATCTGTCTGTGGGCATTTAGGTTGCTTCCATTACCTGGCTATTGTAAATAGTGCTGCAACGAACATTGTGGTGAATGTGCCTTTTTGATTTACGGTTTTCTCTGGGTATATGCCCAGAAGTGGGATTGCTGGATCAGATGGTAATTCTATTTCTAGTTTTTTTAAGGAAACTCCATAGTGACTGTATCAATTTACATTCCCACCAATAGTGGAAGAGGGCTCCTTTTGTCCACACCCTCCCCAGAATTGGTTGTTTGTAGATTTTCTGATGATGCCGATTCTAACAGGTGTGAGGTGATACCTCATTGTAGTTTTGATTTGCATTTCTCTAATAATAAGTGCTGTTGAGCAGCTTTTCATGTGCGTCTTGGCCATCTCTATGTCTCCTTTGAAGAAACGTCTCTTTAGATCTTCTGCCCATTCTTTTTGGGTTGTTTGTTTTTTTTAATATTAAGCTGCATGAGCTGTTTATATATATTGGAGATTAAACCTCTGTCCATTGATTCGTCTGCAACGATTTTCGCCCATTCTGAGGGATGCCTTTTTCCATTCCCGTGTTTTTTAACAAAAAAGGAAAGAAAGGAAAAGAAGCAGAACACTAATGTGCGTAAAATATGCCTTTTGAAATGGTCGTTTTGAAATATGGACGTCCTTTGAATTTTTTGGTCGATATGTGACCCCAGGATTTGTTTTCAGGGCAGGTGTCATTTACAGGCCTGCAATGATTTTGAATATCAACTGACCATTAGCGCTGGGATTAAAGCTGCTGTTGTGTGAAACGGCCACAAGGTGGCAGCAGTTCACCCTTACCAAATCTGGTTACTAGGGCAAGAGAGCCTCAGTGGAAGTGGTGTTCTAGATAGGAGTTTAGAATGGAATGTGCCAGGAGAAAGCCCCTCACGTTCGTCTCCCTACTTCTTGTTCGTGTTTTTAATTTAATTTTTTATTTTTTATTACAGCAAGTTTGATTACAATGTTTGGCTTCTTGTAGGTGTGGAAGATGTGGTTCTTTTACACATATACAGATGACTGTTCTTCCTGGGATCCTTTTCCCATGTACGTTATGACAGAATGTTGAGTAGTCCTCTCTTGGTATTCTGTAGGTCTTTGGTGATTATATATGTCACCTGTGTTTGTATATGTCTGTTAACCCCGATATCGTAATGAAACCAATCCTCACACCTTTCCATTGGTGAACCATAAGTTTGTTTAATGAATCTGTGATTGCCCTTCTCCGTGGAAATATCTGCCCTGGTATCCATTTTTAGGTAACACCTACAAGTGATATAATATGATATGTGTCTTTCACTTTCTGACTTACTACAAGTCACGTGATTACTTCTAGACTCATCTACGGTGCCGCAAATGGCATTGTGTCCTTTTTTCCCTTGGCTTCTCTTCTGCCTTAGCGGGGTCCATTTTCAACAATGTGATTCCCTGAGGGTTGTGGATTAGCTGACCTGGGCAGCCTTACCTTGCCGGCCCGCCCTCCCCAGGTTTGCCTCGTTGAGGTCAATATAAACAGAGCTCCAGGCAGCAATAGCCCCTGAAGCTGTGCCTGACTCCATATTCTCTGCCCCGTCAGCAGTCTCGGGGCTGTGCTGGTGGGAGGGAGTGAGGGGCCACAGCTTTGTGGGTGGCCCGGTGTGAGTGGGGTTCTGCTGGCCTTTCTGCAGGAGTTGCCAGGCTGCCGCCTGTAAAGAAGAGGTTGTGTCACCCATACCTTCCGCTGGAATTTCTCTCCGGACAGAGGTGAGGAAGGAAAAAAGCAGTGGGGGCCGGGACAGGAGGGGTATCTCAGGCAGGACAATGGAAAGCTTCTGGAAGAGCGCCCGGGGCCAGGACCACCCTGGCTGGCCTGCAGGCACCAAGTTGGCCTGCGTGCTGTCGCTGGTGTGGCTCCACGGTCCTTCCTCTAGGCTTTCAAGCCCTTGTACATATTCAGGTGTTTTACCTGGAAAGGGTGGGAACAGTTCAGCAGCAGCTGGCCTGGGGCTCAGCTCACGTTTACTCAGAGATGCCTCGGCATGGTCCCCCAGCTTTGCAATGAGGACGCTCCTTGCGTGGGGGGTGGGTTGCTGGCTGTATGGGAGATGGTTCCCCACCTCTGACCAATTTCAGAATTGTTTACCACTGGAGCAAGTGACCTGATAGGGTTTTCCTCTGTATAACTCGTGGGTTCAGGTGTTTTTTTTTTTATTTTATGGTTCAAGTTAGATTTTATTCCCCTTTTATGTATTTATAGATATAAGCATGGAAATAATTCATTCCTATAAATACATCTGTGTGACGGGAAGAACTTTTTTCTGTTTTATTTTTAAATTTTATTTTTTAAAATTTTGAAATTTAATTTTATTTATTTATTTTTATACAGCACGTTATTATTAGTTATGTATTTTATGCATATACATGTATACAGGTCAATCCCAAACTCCCAAGTCATCCCACCACCACCACAACACGGTTTCCCACACTTGGTGTCCATACGTTTGTTCTCTACCTCTGTGTCTCTATTTCTTCCCTGCAAACCAGTTCATCTGTACCATTTTTAGGCTCCACATATATGCATTAATATACAATATTTGTTTTCCTCTTTCTGACTTACTTCATTCTGTATGACAGTCTCTCGATCCATCGATGGCTCTACAAATGACCCAGTTTCATTCCTTTTTATGGCCGAGTAATATTCCATTTTATATATGTACCACAACTTTATCCATTCATCTGTCTGTGGGCATTTAGGTTGCTTCCATTACCTGGCTATTGTAAATAGTGCTGCAACGAACATTGTGGTGAATGTGCCTTTTTGATTTACGGTTTTCTCTGGGTATATGCCCAGAAGTGGGATTGCTGGATCAGATGGTAATTCTATTTCTAGTTTTTTTAAGGAAACTCCATAGTGACTGTATCAATTTACATTCCCACCAATAGTGGAAGAGGGCTCCTTTTGTCCACACCCTCCCCAGAATTGGTTGTTTGTAGATTTTCTGATGATGCCGATTCTAACAGGTGTGAGGTGATACCTCATTGTAGTTTTGATTTGCATTTCTCTAATAATAAGTGCTGTTGAGCAGCTTTTCATGTGCGTCTTGGCCATCTCTATGTCTCCTTTGAAGAAACGTCTCTTTAGATCTTCTGCCCATTCTTTTTGGGTTGTTTGTTTTTTTTAATATTAAGCTGCATGAGCTGTTTATATATATTGGAGATTAAACCTCTGTCCATTGATTCGTCTGCAACGATTTTCGCCCATTCTGAGGGATGCCTTTTTCCATTCCCGTGTTTTTTAACAAAAAAGGAAAGAAAGGAAAAGAAGCAGAACACTAATGTGCGTAAAATATGCCTTTTGAAATGGTCGTTTTGAAATATGGACGTCCTTTGAATTTTTTGGTCGATATGTGACCCCAGGATTTGTTTTCAGGGCAGGTGTCATTTACAGGCCTGCAATGATTTTGAATATCAACTGACCATTAGCGCTGGGATTAAAGCTGCTGTTGTGTGAAACGGCCACAAGGTGGCAGCAGTTCACCCTTACCAAATCTGGTTACTAGGGCAAGAGAGCCTCAGTGGAAGTGGTGTTCTAGATAGGAGTTTAGAATGGAATGTGCCAGGAGAAGGCCCCTCACGTTCGTCTCCCTACTTCTTGTTCGTGTTTTTAATTTAATTTTTTATTTTTTATTACAGCAAGTTTGATTACAATGTTTGGCTTCTTGTAGGTGTGGAAGATGTGGTTCTTTTACACATATACAGATGACTGTTCTTCCTGGGATCCTTTTCCCATGTACGTTATGACAGAATGTTGAGTAGTCCTCTCTTGGTATTCTGTAGGTCTTTGGTGATTATATATGTCACCTGTGTTTGTATATGTCTGTTAACCCCGATATCGTAATGAAACCAATCCTCACACCTTTCCATTGGTGAACCATAAGTTTGTTTAATGAATCTGTGATTGCCCTTCTCCGTGGAAATATCTGCCCTGGTATCCATTTTTAGGTAACACCTACAAGTGATATAATATGATATGTGTCTTTCACTTTCTGACTTACTACAAGTCACGTGATTACTTCTAGACTCATCTACGGTGCCGCAAATGGCATTGTGTCCTTTTTTCCCTTGGCTTCTCTTCTGCCTTAGCGGGGTCCATTTTCAACAATGTGATTCCCTGAGGGTTGTGGATTAGCTGACCTGGGCAGCCTTACCTTGCCGGCCCGCCCTCCCCAGGTTTGCCTCGTTGAGGTCAATATAAACAGAGCTCCAGGCAGCAATAGCCCCTGAAGCTGTGCCTGACTCCATATTCTCTGCCCCGTCAGCAGTCTCGGGGCTGTGCTGGTGGGAGGGAGTGAGGGGCCACAGCTTTGTGGGTGGCCCGGTGTGAGTGGGGTTCTGCTGGCCTTTCTGCAGGAGTTGCCAGGCTGCCGCCTGTAAAGAAGAGGTTGTGTCACCCATACCTTCCGCTGGAATTTCTCTCCGGACAGAGGTGAGGAAGGAAAAAAGCAGTGGGGGCCGGGACAGGAGGGGTATCTCAGGCAGGACAATGGAAAGCTTCTGGAAGAGCGCCCGGGGCCAGGACCACCCTGGCTGGCCTGCAGGCACCAAGTTGGCCTGCGTGCTGTCGCTGGTGTGGCTCCACGGTCCTTCCTCTAGGCTTTCAAGCCCTTGTACATATTCAGGTGTTTTACCTGGAAAGGGTGGGAACAGTTCAGCAGCAGCTGGCCTGGGGCTCAGCTCACGTTTACTCAGAGATGCCTCGGCATGGTCCCCCAGCTTTGCAATGAGGACGCTCCTTGCGTGGGGGGTGGGTTGCTGGCTGTATGGGAGATGGTTCCCCACCTCTGACCAATTTCAGAATTGTTTACCACTGGAGCAAGTGACCTGATAGGGTTTTCCTCTGTATAACTCGTGGGTTCAGGTGTTTTTTTTTTTATTTTATGGTTCAAGTTAGATTTTATTCCCCTTTTATGTATTTATAGATATAAGCATGGAAATAATTCATTCCTATAAATACATCTGTGTGACGGGAAGAACTTTTTTCTGTTTTATTTTTAAATTTTATTTTTTAAAATTTTGAAATTTAATTTTATTTATTTATTTTTATACAGCACGTTATTATTAGTTATGTATTTTATGCATATACATGTATACAGGTCAATCCCAAACTCCCAAGTCATCCCACCACCACCACAACACGGTTTCCCACACTTGGTGTCCATACGTTTGTTCTCTACCTCTGTGTCTCTATTTCTTCCCTGCAAACCAGTTCATCTGTACCATTTTTAGGCTCCACATATATGCATTAATATACAATATTTGTTTTCCTCTTTCTGACTTACTTCATTCTGTATGACAGTCTCTCGATCCATCGATGGCTCTACAAATGACCCAGTTTCATTCCTTTTTATGGCCGAGTAATATTCCATTTTATATATGTACCACAACTTTATCCATTCATCTGTCTGTGGGCATTTAGGTTGCTTCCATTACCTGGCTATTGTAAATAGTGCTGCAACGAACATTGTGGTGAATGTGCCTTTTTGATTTACGGTTTTCTCTGGGTATATGCCCAGAAGTGGGATTGCTGGATCAGATGGTAATTCTATTTCTAGTTTTTTTAAGGAAACTCCATAGTGACTGTATCAATTTACATTCCCACCAATAGTGGAAGAGGGCTCCTTTTGTCCACACCCTCCCCAGAATTGGTTGTTTGTAGATTTTCTGATGATGCCGATTCTAACAGGTGTGAGGTGATACCTCATTGTAGTTTTGATTTGCATTTCTCTAATAATAAGTGCTGTTGAGCAGCTTTTCATGTGCGTCTTGGCCATCTCTATGTCTCCTTTGAAGAAACGTCTCTTTAGATCTTCTGCCCATTCTTTTTGGGTTGTTTGTTTTTTTTAATATTAAGCTGCATGAGCTGTTTATATATATTGGAGATTAAACCTCTGTCCATTGATTCGTCTGCAACGATTTTCGCCCATTCTGAGGGATGCCTTTTTCCATTCCCGTGTTTTTTAACAAAAAAGGAAAGAAAGGAAAAGAAGCAGAACACTAATGTGCGTAAAATATGCCTTTTGAAATGGTCGTTTTGAAATATGGACGTCCTTTGAATTTTTTGGTCGATATGTGACCCCAGGATTTGTTTTCAGGGCAGGTGTCATTTACAGGCCTGCAATGATTTTGAATATCAACTGACCATTAGCGCTGGGATTAAAGCTGCTGTTGTGTGAAACGGCCACAAGGTGGCAGCAGTTCACCCTTACCAAATCTGGTTACTAGGGCAAGAGAGCCTCAGTGGAAGTGGTGTTCTAGATAGGAGTTTAGAATGGAATGTGCCAGGAGAAGGCCCCTCACGTTCGTCTCCCTACTTCTTGTTCGTGTTTTTAATTTAATTTTTTATTTTTTATTACAGCAAGTTTGATTACAATGTTTGGCTTCTTGTAGGTGTGGAAGATGTGGTTCTTTTACACATATACAGATGACTGTTCTTCCTGGGATCCTTTTCCCATGTACGTTATGACAGAATGTTGAGTAGTCCTCTCTTGGTATTCTGTAGGTCTTTGGTGATTATATATGTCACCTGTGTTTGTATATGTCTGTTAACCCCGATATCGTAATGAAACCAATCCTCACACCTTTCCATTGGTGAACCATAAGTTTGTTTAATGAATCTGTGATTGCCCTTCTCCGTGGAAATATCTGCCCTGGTATCCATTTTTAGGTAACACCTACAAGTGATATAATATGATATGTGTCTTTCACTTTCTGACTTACTACAAGTCACGTGATTACTTCTAGACTCATCTACGGTGCCGCAAATGGCATTGTGTCCTTTTTTCCCTTGGCTTCTCTTCTGCCTTAGCGGGGTCCATTTTCAACAATGTGATTCCCTGAGGGTTGTGGATTAGCTGACCTGGGCAGCCTTACCTTGCCGGCCCGCCCTCCCCAGGTTTGCCTCGTTGAGGTCAATATAAACAGAGCTCCAGGCAGCAATAGCCCCTGAAGCTGTGCCTGACTCCATATTCTCTGCCCCGTCAGCAGTCTCGGGGCTGTGCTGGTGGGAGGGAGTGAGGGGCCACAGCTTTGTGGGTGGCCCGGTGTGAGTGGGGTTCTGCTGGCCTTTCTGCAGGAGTTGCCAGGCTGCCGCCTGTAAAGAAGAGGTTGTGTCACCCATACCTTCCGCTGGAATTTCTCTCCGGACAGAGGTGAGGAAGGAAAAAAGCAGTGGGGGCCGGGACAGGAGGGGTATCTCAGGCAGGACAATGGAAAGCTTCTGGAAGAGCGCCCGGGGCCAGGACCACCCTGGCTGGCCTGCAGGCACCAAGTTGGCCTGCGTGCTGTCGCTGGTGTGGCTCCACGGTCCTTCCTCTAGGCTTTCAAGCCCTTGTACATATTCAGGTGTTTTACCTGGAAAGGGTGGGAACAGTTCAGCAGCAGCTGGCCTGGGGCTCAGCTCACGTTTACTCACAGATGCCTCGGCATGGTCCCACAGCTTTGCAATGAGGACGCTCCTTGCGTGGGGGGTGGGTTGCTGGCTGTATGGGAGATGGTTCCCCACCTCTGACCAATTTCAGAATTGTTTACCACTGGAGCAAGTGCCCTGATAGGGTTTTCCTCTGTATAACTCGTGGGTTCAGGTGTTTTTTTTTTTTTATTTTATGGTTCAAGTTAGATTTTATTCCCCTTTTATGTATTTATAGATATAAGCATGGAAATAATTCATTCCTATAAATACATCTGTGTGACGGGAAGAACTTTTTTCTGTTTTATTTTTAAATTTTATTTTTTTAAATTTTGAAATTTAATTTTATTTATTTATTTTTATACAGCACGTTATTATTAGTTATGTATTTTATGCATATACATGTATACAGGTCAATCCCAAACTCCCAAGTCATCCCACCACCACCACAACACGGTTTCCCACACTTGGTGTCCATACGTTTGTTCTCTACCTCTGTGTCTCTATTTCTTCCCTGCAAACCAGTTCATCTGTACCATTTTTAGGCTCCACATATATGCATTAATATACAATATTTGTTTTCCTCTTTCTGACTTACTTCATTCTGTATGACAGTCTCTCGATCCATCGATGGCTCTACAAATGACCCAGTTTCATTCCTTTTTATGGCCGAGTAATATTCCATTTTATATATGTACCACAACTTTATCCATTCATCTGTCTGTGGGCATTTAGGTTGCTTCCATTACCTGGCTATTGTAAATAGTGCTGCAACGAACATTGTGGTGAATGTGCCTTTTTGATTTACGGTTTTCTCTGGGTATATGCCCAGAAGTGGGATTGCTGGATCAGATGGTAATTCTATTTCTAGTTTTTTTAAGGAAACTCCATAGTGACTGTATCAATTTACATTCCCACCAATAGTGGAAGAGGGCTCCTTTTGTCCACACCCTCCCCAGAATTGGTTGTTTGTAGATTTTCTGATGATGCCGATTCTAACAGGTGTGAGGTGATACCTCATTGTAGTTTTGATTTGCATTTCTCTAATAATTAGTGCTGTTGAGCAGCTTTTCATGTGCGTCTTGGCCATCTCTATGTCTCCTTTGAAGAAACGTCTCTTTAGATCTTCTGCCCATTCTTTTTGGGTTGTTTGTTTTTTTTAATATTAAGCTGCATGAGCTGTTTATATATATTGGAGATTAAACCTCTGTCCATTGATTCGTCTGCAACGATTTTCGCCCATTCTGAGGGATGCCTTTTTCCATTCCCGTGTTTTTTAACAAAAAAGGAAAGAAAGGAAAAGAAGCAGAACACTAATGTGCGTAAAATATGCCTTTTGAAATGGTCGTTTTGAAATATGGACGTCCTTTGAATTTTTTGGTCGATATGTGACCCCAGGATTTGTTTTCAGGGCAGGTGTCATTTACAGGCCTGCAATGATTTTGAATATCAACTGACCATTAGCGCTGGGATTAAAGCTGCTGTTGTGTGAAACGGCCACAAGGTGGCAGCAGTTCACCCTTACCAAATCTGGTTACTAGGGCAAGAGAGCCTCAGTGGAAGTGGTGTTCTAGATAGGAGTTTAGAATGGAATGTGCCAGGAGAAAGCCCCTCACGTTCGTCTCCCTACTTCTTGTTCGTGTTTTTAATTTAATTTTTTATTTTTTATTACAGCAAGTTTGATTACAATGTTTGGCTTCTTGTAGGTGTGGAAGATGTGGTTCTTTTACACATATACAGATGACTGTTCTTCCTGGGATCCTTTTCCCATGTACGTTATGACAGAATGTTGAGTAGTCCTCTCTTGGTATTCTGTAGGTCTTTGGTGATTATATATGTCACCTGTGTTTGTATATGTCTGTTAACCCCGATATCGTAATGAAACCAATCCTCACACCTTTCCATTGGTGAACCATAAGTTTGTTTAATGAATCTGTGATTGCCCTTCTCCGTGGAAATATCTGCCCTGGTATCCATTTTTAGGTAACACCTACAAGTGATATAATATGATATGTGTCTTTCACTTTCTGACTTACTACAAGTCACGTGATTACTTCTAGACTCATCTACGGTGCCGCAAATGGCATTGTGTCCTTTTTTCCCTTGGCTTCTCTTCTGCCTTAGCGGGGTCCATTTTCAACAATGTGATTCCCTGAGGGTTGTGGATTAGCTGACCTGGGCAGCCTTACCTTGCCGGCCCGCCCTCCCCAGGTTTGCCTCGTTGAGGTCAATATAAACAGAGCTCCAGGCAGCAATAGCCCCTGAAGCTGTGCCTGACTCCATATTCTCTGCCCCGTCAGCAGTCTCGGGGCTGTGCTGGTGGGAGGGAGTGAGGGGCCACAGCTTTGTGGGTGGCCCGGTGTGAGTGGGGTTCTGCTGGCCTTTCTGCAGGAGTTGCCAGGCTGCCGCCTGTAAAGAAGAGGTTGTGTCACCCATACCTTCCGCTGGAATTTCTCTCCGGACAGAGGTGAGGAAGGAAAAAAGCAGTGGGGGCCGGGACAGGAGGGGTATCTCAGGCAGGACAATGGAAAGCTTCTGGAAGAGCGCCCGGGGCCAGGACCACCCTGGCTGGCCTGCAGGCACCAAGTTGGCCTGCGTGCTGTCGCTGGTGTGGCTCCACGGTCCTTCCTCTAGGCTTTCAAGCCCTTGTACATATTCAGGTGTTTTACCTGGAAAGGGTGGGAACAGTTCAGCAGCAGCTGGCCTGGGGCTCAGCTCACGTTTACTCACAGATGCCTCGGCATGGTCCCCCAGCTTTGCAATGAGGACGCTCCTTGCGTGGGGGGTGGGTTGCTGGCTGTATGGGAGATGGTTCCCCACCTCTGACCAATTTCAGAATTGTTTACCACTGGAGCAAGTGCCCTGATAGGGTTTTCCTCTGTATAACTCGTGGGTTCAGGTGTTTTTTTTTTTATTTTATGGTTCAAGTTAGATTTTATTCCCCTTTTATGTATTTATAGATATAAGCATGGAAATAATTCATTCCTATAAATACATCTGTGTGACGGGAAGAACTTTTTTCTGTTTTATTTTTAAATTTTATTTTTTTTAAATTTTGAAATTTAATTTTATTTATTTATTTTTATACAGCACGTTATTATTAGTTATGTATTTTATGCATATACATGTATACAGGTCAATCCCAAACTCCCAAGTCATCCCACCACCACCACAACACGGTTTCCCACACTTGGTGTCCATACGTTTGTTCTCTACCTCTGTGTCTCTATTTCTTCCCTGCAAACCAGTTCATCTGTACCATTTTTAGGCTCCACATATATGCATTAATATACAATATTTGTTTTCCTCTTTCTGACTTACTTCATTCTGTATGACAGTCTCTCGATCCATCGATGGCTCTACAAATGACCCAGTTTCATTCCTTTTCATGGCCGAGTAATATTCCATTTTATATATGTACCACAACTTTATCCATTCATCTGTCTGTGGGCATTTAGGTTGCTTCCATTACCTGGCTATTGTAAATAGTGCTGCAACGAACATTGTGGTGAATGTGCCTTTTTGATTTACGGTTTTCTCTGGGTATATGCCCAGAAGTGGGATTGCTGGATCAGATGGTAATTCTATTTCTAGTTTTTTTAAGGAAACTCCATAGTGACTGTATCAATTTACATTCCCACCAATAGTGGAAGAGGGCTCCTTTTGTCCACACCCTCCCCAGAATTGGTTGTTTGTAGATTTTCTGATGATGCCGATTCTAACAGGTGTGAGGTGATACCTCATTGTAGTTTTGATTTGCATTTCTCTAATAATTAGTGCTGTTGAGCAGCTTTTCATGTGCGTCTTGGCCATCTCTATGTCTCCTTTGAAGAAACGTCTCTTTAGATCTTCTGCCCATTCTTTTTGGGTTGTTTGTTTTTTTAATATTAAGCTGCATGAGCTGTTTATATATATTGGAGATTAAACCTCTGTCCATTGATTCGTCTGCAACGATTTTCGCCCATTCTGAGGGATGCCTTTTTCCATTCCCGTGTTTTTTAACAAAAAAGGAAAGAAAGGAAAAGAAGCAGAACACTAATGTGCGTAAAATATGCCTTTTGAAATGGTCGTTTTGAAATATGGACGTCCTTTGAATTTTTTGGTCGATATGTGACCCCAGGATTTGTTTTCAGGGCAGGTGTCATTTACAGGCCTGCAATGATTTTGAATATCAACTGACCATTAGCGCTGGGATTAAAGCTGCTGTTGTGTGAAACGGCCACAAGGTGGCAGCAGTTCACCCTTACCAAATCTGGTTACTAGGGCAAGAGAGCCTCAGTGGAAGTGGTGTTCTAGATAGGAGTTTAGAATGGAATGTGCCAGGAGAAAGCCCCTCACGTTCGTCTCCCTACTTCTTGTTCGTGTTTTTAATTTAATTTTTTATTTTTTATTACAGCAAGTTTGATTACAATGTTTGGCTTCTTGTAGGTGTGGAAGATGTGGTTCTTTTACACATATACAGATGACTGTTCTTCCTGGGATCCTTTTCCCATGTACGTTATGACAGAATGTTGAGTAGTCCTCTCTTGGTATTCTGTAGGTCTTTGGTGATTATATATGTCACCTGTGTTTGTATATGTCTGTTAACCCCGATATCGTAATGAAACCAATCCTCACACCTTTCCATTGGTGAACCATAAGTTTGTTTAATGAATCTGTGATTGCCCTTCTCCGTGGAAATATCTGCCCTGGTATCCATTTTTAGGTAACACCTACAAGTGATATAATATGATATGTGTCTTTCACTTTCTGACTTACTACAAGTCACGTGATTACTTCTAGACTCATCTACGGTGCCGCAAATGGCATTGTGTCCTTTTTTCCCTTGGCTTCTCTTCTGCCTTAGCGGGGTCCATTTTCAACAATGTGATTCCCTGAGGGTTGTGGATTAGCTGACCTGGGCAGCCTTACCTTGCCGGCCCTCCCTCCCCAGGTTTGCCTCGTTGAGGTCAATATAAACAGAGCTCCAGGCAGCAATAGCCCCTGAAGCTGTGCCTGACTCCATATTCTCTGCCCCGTCAGCAGTCTCGGGGCTGTGCTGGTGGGAGGGAGTGAGGGGCCACAGCTTTGTGGGTGGCCCGGTGTGAGTGGGGTTCTGCTGGCCTTTCTGCAGGAGTTGCCAGGCTGCCGTCTGTAAAGAAGAGGTTGTGTCACCCTTACCTTCCGCTGGAATTTCTCTCCGGACAGAGGTGAGGAAGGAAAAAAGCAGTGGGGGCCGGGACAGGAGGGGTATCTCAGGCAGGACAATGGAAAGCTTCTGGAAGAGCGCCCGGGGCCAGGACCACCCTGGCTGGCCTGCAGGCACCAAGTTGGCCTGCGTGCTGTCGCTGGTGTGGCTCCACGGTCCTTCCTCTAGGCTTTCAAGCCCTTGTACATATTCAGGTGTTTTACCTGGAAAGGGTGGGAACAGTTCAGCAGCAGCTGGCCTGGGGCTCAGCTCACGTTTACTCACAGATGCCTCGGCATGGTCCCCCAGCTTTGCAATGAGGACGCTCCTTGCATGGGGGGTGGGTTGCTGGCTGTATGGGAGATGGTTCCCCACCTCTGACCAATTTCAGAATTGTTTACCACTGGAGCAAGTGCCCTGATAGGGTTTTCCTCTGTATAACTCGTGGGTTCAGGTGTTTTTTTTTTATTTTATGGTTCAAGTTAGATTTTATTCCCCTTTTATGTATTTATAGATATAAGCATGGAAATAATTCATTCCTATAAATACATCTGTGTGACGGGAAGAACTTTGTTCTGTTTTATTTTTAAATTTTATTTTTTTTAAATTTTGAAATTTAATTTTATTTATTTATTTTTATACAGCACGTTATTATTAGTTATGTATTTTATGCATATACATGTATACAGGTCAATCCCAAACTCCCAAGTCATCCCACCACCACCACAACACGGTTTCCCACACTTGGTGTCCATACGTTTGTTCTCTACCTCTGTGTCTCTATTTCTTCCCTGCAAACCAGTTCATCTGTACCATTTTTAGGCTCCACATATATGCATTAATATACAATATTTGTTTTCCTCTTTCTGACTTACTTCATTCTGTATGACAGTCTCTCGATCCATCGATGTCTCTACAAATGACCCAGTTTCATTCCTTTTCATGGCCGAGTAATATTCCATTTTATATATGTACCACAACTTTATCCATTCATCTGTCTGTGGGCATTTAGGTTGCTTCCATTACCTGGCTATTGTAAATAGTGCTGCAACGAACATTGTGGTGAATGTGCCTTTTTGATTTACGGTTTTCTCTGGGTATATGCCCAGAAGTGGGATTGCTGGATCAGATGGTAATTCTATTTCTAGTTTTTTTAAGGAAACTCCATAGTGACTGTATCAATTTACATTCCCACCAATAGTGGAAGAGGGCTCCTTTTGTCCACACCCTCCCCAGAATTGGTTGTTTGTAGATTTTCTGATGATGCCGATTCTAACAGGTGTGAGGTGATACCTCATTGTAGTTTTGATTTGCATTTCTCTAATAATTAGTGCTGTTGAGCAGCTTTTCATGTGCGTCTTGGCCATCTCTATGTCTCCTTTGAAGAAACGTCTCTTTAGATCTTCTGCCCATTCTTTTTGGGTTGTTTGTTTTTTTAATATTAAGCTGCATGAGCTGTTTATATATATTGGAGATTAAACCTCTGTCCATTGATTCGTCTGCAACGATTTTCGCCCATTCTGAGGGATGCCTTTTTCCATTCCCGTGTTTTTTAACAAAAAAGGAAAGAAAGGAAAAGAAGCAGAACACTAATGTGCGTAAAATATGCCTTTTGAAATGGTCGTTTTGAAATATGGACGTCCTTTGAATTTTTTGGTCGATATGTGACCCCAGGATTTGTTTTCAGGGCAGGTGTCATTTACAGGCCTGCAATGATTTTGAATATCAACTGACCATTAGCGCTGGGATTAAAGCTGCTGTTGTGTGAAACGGCCACAAGGTGGCAGCAGTTCACCCTTACCAAATCTGGTTACTAGGGCAAGAGAGCCTCAGTGGAAGTGGTGTTCTAGATAGGAGTTTAGAATGGAATGTGCCAGGAGAAAGCCCCTCACGTTCGTCTCCCTACTTCTTGTTCGTGTTTTTAATTTAATTTTTTATTTTTTATTACAGCAAGTTTGATTACAATGTTTGGCTTCTTGTAGGTGTGGAAGATGTGGTTCTTTTACACATATACAGATGACTGTTCTTCCTGGGATCCTTTTCCCATGTACGTTATGACAGAATGTTGAGTAGTCCTCTCTTGGTATTCTGTAGGTCTTTGGTGATTATATATGTCACCTGTGTTTGTATATGTCTGTTAACCCCGATATCGTAATGAAACCAATCCTCACACCTTTCCATTGGTGAACCATAAGTTTGTTTAATGAATCTGTGATTGCCCTTCTCCGTGGAAATATCTGCCCTGGTATCCATTTTTAGGTAACACCTACAAGTGATATAATATGATATGTGTCTTTCACTTTCTGACTTACTACAAGTCACGTGATTACTTCTAGACTCATCTACGGTGCCGCAAATGGCATTGTGTCCTTTTTTCCCTTGGCTTCTCTTCTGCCTTAGCGGGGTCCATTTTCAACAATGTGATTCCCTGAGGGTTGTGGATTAGCTGACCTGGGCAGCCTTACCTTGCCGGCCCGCCCTCCCCAGGTTTGCCTCGTTGAGGTCAATATAAACAGAGCTCCAGGCAGCAATAGCCCCTGAAGCTGTGCCTGACTCCATATTCTCTGCCCCGTCAGCAGTCTCGGGGCTGTGCTGGTGGGAGGGAGTGAGGGGCCACAGCTTTGTGGGTGGCCCGGTGTGAGTGGGGTTCTGCTGGCCTTTCTGCAGGAGTTGCCAGGCTGCCGTCTGTAAAGAAGAGGTTGTGTCACCCTTACCTTCCGCTGGAATTTCTCTCCGGACAGAGGTGAGGAAGGAAAAAAGCAGTGGGGGCCGGGACAGGAGGGGTATCTCAGGCAGGACAATGGAAAGCTTCTGGAAGAGCGCCCGGGGCCAGGACCACCCTGGCTGGCCTGCAGGCACCAAGTTGGCCTGCGTGCTGTCGCTGGTGTGGCTCCACGGTCCTTCCTCTAGGCTTTCAAGCCCTTGTACATATTCAGGTGTTTTACCTGGAAAGGGTGGGAACAGTTCAGCAGCAGCTGGCCTGGGGCTCAGCTCACGTTTACTCACAGATGCCTCGGCATGGTCCCCCAGCTTTGCAATGAGGACGCTCCTTGCATGGGGGGTGGGTTGCTGGCTGTATGGGAGATGGTTCCCCACCTCTGACCAATTTCAGAATTGTTTACCACTGGAGCAAGTGCCCTGATAGGGTTTTCCTCTGTATAACTCGTGGGTTCAGGTGTTTTTTTTTTATTTTATGGTTCAAGTTAGATTTTATTCCCCTTTTATGTATTTATAGATATAAGCATGGAAATAATTCATTCCTATAAATACATCTGTGTGACGGGAAGAACTTTGTTCTGTTTTATTTTTAAATTTTATTTTTTTTAAATTTTGAAATTTAATTTTATTTATTTATTTTTATACAGCACGTTATTATTAGTTATGTATTTTATGCATATACATGTATACAGGTCAATCCCAAACTCCCAAGTCATCCCACCACCACCACAACACGGTTTCCCACACTTGGTGTCCATACGTTTGTTCTCTACCTCTGTGTCTCTATTTCTTCCCTGCAAACCAGTTCATCTGTACCATTTTTAGGCTCCACATATATGCATTAATATACAATATTTGTTTTCCTCTTTCTGACTTACTTCATTCTGTATGACAGTCTCTCGATCCATCGATGGCTCTACAAATGACCCAGTTTCATTCCTTTTCATGGCCGAGTAATATTCCATTTTATATATGTACCACAACTTTATCCATTCATCTGTCTGTGGGCATTTAGGTTGCTTCCATTACCTGGCTATTGTAAATAGTGCTGCAACGAACATTGTGGTGAATGTGCCTTTTTGATTTACGGTTTTCTCTGGGTATATGCCCAGAAGTGGGATTGCTGGATCAGATGGTAATTCTATTTCTAGTTTTTTTAAGGAAACTCCATAGTGACTGTATCAATTTACATTCCCACCAATAGTGGAAGAGGGCTCCTTTTGTCCACACCCTCCCCAGAATTGGTTGTTTGTAGATTTTCTGATGATGCCGATTCTAACAGGTGTGAGGTGATACCTCATTGTAGTTTTGATTTGCATTTCTCTAATAATTAGTGCTGTTGAGCAGCTTTTCATGTGCGTCTTGGCCATCTCTATGTCTCCTTTGAAGAAACGTCTCTTTAGATCTTCTGCCCATTCTTTTTGGGTTGTTTGTTTTTTTAATATTAAGCTGCATGAGCTGTTTATATATATTGGAGATTAAACCTCTGTCCATTGATTCGTCTGCAACGATTTTCGCCCATTCTGAGGGATGCCTTTTTCCATTCCCGTGTTTTTTAACAAAAAAGGAAAGAAAGGAAAAGAAGCAGAACACTAATGTGCGTAAAATATGCCTTTTGAAATGGTCGTTTTGAAATATGGACGTCCTTTGAATTTTTTGGTCGATATGTGACCCCAGGATTTGTTTTCAGGGCAGGTGTCATTTACAGGCCTGCAATGATTTTGAATATCAACTGACCATTAGCGCTGGGATTAAAGCTGCTGTTGTGTGAAACGGCCACAAGGTGGCAGCAGTTCACCCTTACCAAATCTGGTTACTAGGGCAAGAGAGCCTCAGTGGAAGTGGTGTTCTAGATAGGAGTTTAGAATGGAATGTGCCAGGAGAAAGCCCCTCACGTTCGTCTCCCTACTTCTTGTTCGTGTTTTTAATTTAATTTTTTATTTTTTATTACAGCAAGTTTGATTACAATGTTTGGCTTCTTGTAGGTGTGGAAGATGTGGTTCTTTTACACATATACAGATGACTGTTCTTCCTGGGATCCTTTTCCCATGTACGTTATGACAGAATGTTGAGTAGTCCTCTCTTGGTATTCTGTAGGTCTTTGGTGATTATATATGTCACCTGTGTTTGTATATGTCTGTTAACCCCGATATCGTAATGAAACCAATCCTCACACCTTTCCATTGGTGAACCATAAGTTTGTTTAATGAATCTGTGATTGCCCTTCTCCGTGGAAATATCTGCCCTGGTATCCATTTTTAGGTAACACCTACAAGTGATATAATATGATATGTGTCTTTCACTTTCTGACTTACTACAAGTCACGTGATTACTTCTAGACTCATCTACGGTGCCGCAAATGGCATTGTGTCCTTTTTTCCCTTGGCTTCTCTTCTGCCTTAGCGGGGTCCATTTTCAACAATGTGATTCCCTGAGGGTTGTGGATTAGCTGACCTGGGCAGCCTTACCTTGCCGGCCCGCCCTCCCCAGGTTTGCCTCGTTGAGGTCAATATAAACAGAGCTCCAGGCAGCAATAGCCCCTGAAGCTGTGCCTGACTCCATATTCTCTGCCCCGTCAGCAGTCTCGGGGCTGTGCTGGTGGGAGGGAGTGAGGGGCCACAGCTTTGTGGGTGGCCCGGTGTGAGTGGGGTTCTGCTGGCCTTTCTGCAGGAGTTGCCAGGCTGCCGTCTGTAAAGAAGAGGTTGTGTCACCCTTACCTTCCGCTGGAATTTCTCTCCGGACAGAGGTGAGGAAGGAAAAAAGCAGTGGGGGCCGGGACAGGAGGGGTATCTCAGGCAGGACAATGGAAAGCTTCTGGAAGAGCGCCCGGGGCCAGGACCACCCTGGCTGGCCTGCAGGCACCAAGTTGGCCTGCGTGCTGTCGCTGCTGTGGCTCCACGGTCCTTCCTCTAGGCTTTCAAGCCCTTGTACATATTCAGGTGTTTTACCTGGAAAGGGTGGGAACAGTTCAGCAGCAGCTGGCCTGGGGCTCAGCTCACGTTTACTCAGAGATGCCTCGGCATGGTCCCCCAGCTTTGCAATGAGGACGCTCCTTGCGTGGGGGGTGGGTTGCTGGCTGTATGGGAGATGGTTCCCCACCTCTGACCAATTTCAGAATTGTTTACCACTGGAGCAAGTGCCCTGATAGGGTTTTCCTCCCTATAACTCGTGGGTTCAGGTGTTTTTTTTTATTTTATGGTTCAAGTTAGATTTTATTCCCCTTTTATGTATTTATAGATATAAGCATGGAAATAATTCATTCCTATAAGTACATCTGTGTGACGGGAAGAACTTTTTTCTGTTTTATTTTTAAATTTTATTTTTTAAAATTTTGAAATTTAATTTTATTTATTTATTTTTATACAGCACGTTATTATTAGTTATGTATTTTATGCATATACATGTATACAGGTCAATCCCAAACTCCCAAGTCATCCCACCACCACCACAACACGGTTTCCCACACTTGGTGTCCATACGTTTGTTCTCTACCTCTGTGTCTCTATTTCTTCCCTGCAAACCAGTTCATCTGTACCATTTTTAGGCTCCACATATATGCATTAATATACAATATTTGTTTTCCTCTTTCTGACTTACTTCATTCTGTATGACAGTCTCTCGATCCATCGATGGCTCTACAAATGACCCAGTTTCATTCCTTTTCATGGCCGAGTAATATTCCATTTTATATATGTACCACAACTTTATCCATTCATCTGTCTGTGGGCATTTAGGTTGCTTCCATTACCTGGCTATTGTAAATAGTGCTGCAACGAACATTGTGGTGAATGTGCCTTTTTGATTTACGGTTTTCTCTGGGTATATGCCCAGAAGTGGGATTGCTGGATCAGATGGTAATTCTATTTCTAGTTTTTTTAAGGAAACTCCATAGTGACTGTATCAATTTACATTCCCACCAATAGTGGAAGAGGGCTCCTTTTGTCCACACCCCCCCCAGAATTGGTTGTTTGTAGATTTTCTGATGATGCCGATTCTAACAGGTGTGAGGTGATACCTCATTGTAGTTTTGATTTGCATTTCTCTAATAATTAGTGCTGTTGAGCAGCTTTTCATGTGCGTCTTGGCCATCTCTATGTCTCCTTTGAAGAAACGTCTCTTTAGATCTTCTGCCCATTCTTTTTGGGTTGTTTGTTTTTTTAATATTAAGCTGCATGAGCTGTTTATATATATTGGAGATTAAACCTCTGTCCATTGATTCGTCTGCAACGATTTTCGCCCATTCTGAGGGATGCCTTTTTCCATTCCCGTGTTTTTTAACAAAAAAGGAAAGAAAGGAAAAGAAGCAGAACACTAATGTGCGTAAAATATGCCTTTTGAAATGGTCGTTTTGAAATATGGACGCCCTTTGAATTTTTTGGTCGATATGTGACCCCAGGATTTGTTTTCAGGGCAGGTGTCATTTACAGGCCTGCAATGATTTTGAATATCAACTGACCATTAGCGCTGGGATTAAAGCTGCTGTTGTGTGAAACGGCCACAAGGTGGCAGCAGTTCACCCTTACCAAATCTGGTTACTAGGGCAAGAGAGCCTCAGTGGAAGTGGTGTTCTAGATAGGAGTTTAGAATGGAATGTGCCAGGAGAAAGCCCCTCACGTTCGTCTCCCTACTTCTTGTTCGTGTTTTTAATTTAATTTTTTATTTTTTATTACAGCAAGTTTGATTACAATGTTTGGCTTCTTGTAGGTGTGGAAGATGTGGTTCTTTTACACATATACAGATGACTGTTCTTCCTGGGATCCTTTTCCCATGTACGTTATGACAGAATGTTGAGTAGTCCTCTCTTGGTATTCTGTAGGTCTTTGGTGATTATATATGTCACCTGTGTTTGTATATGTCTGTTAACCCCGATATCGTAATGAAACCAATCCTCACACCTTTCCATTGGTGAACCATAAGTTTGTTTAATGAATCTGTGATTGCCCTTCTCCGTGGAAATATCTGCCCTGGTATCCATTTTTAGGTAACACCTACAAGTGATATAATATGATATGTGTCTTTCACTTTCTGACTTACTACAAGTCACGTGATTACTTCTAGACTCATCTACGGTGCCGCAAATGGCATTGTGTCCTTTTTTCCCTTGGCTTCTCTTCTGCCTTAGCGGGGTCCATTTTCAACAATGTGATTCCCTGAGGGTTGTGGATTAGCTGACCTGGGCAGCCTTACCTTGCCGGCCCACCCTCCCCAGGTTTGCCTCGTTGAGGTCAATATAAACAGAGCTCCAGGCAGCAATAGCCCCTGAAGCTGTGCCTGACTCCATATTCTCTGCCCCGTCAGCAGTCTCGGGGCTGTGCTGGTGGGAGGGAGTGAGGGGCCACAGCTTTGTGGGTGGCCCGGTGTGAGTGGGGTTCTGCTGGCCTTTCTGCAGGAGTTGCCAGGCTGCCGCCTGTAAAGAAGAGGTTGTGTCACCCATACCTTCCGCTGGAATTTCTCTCCGGACAGAGGTGAGGAAGGAAAAAAGGAGTGGGGGCCGGGACAGGAGGGGTATCTCAGGCAGGACAATGGAAAGCTTCTGGAAGAGCGCCCGGGGCCAGGACCACCCTGGCTGGCCTGCAGGCACCAAGTTGGCCTGCGTGCTGTCGCTGGTGTGGCTCCACGGTCCTTCCTCTAGGCTTTCAAGCCCTTGTACATATTCAGGTGTTTTACCTGGAAAGGGTGGGAACAGTTCAGCAGCAGCTGGCCTGGGGCTCAGCTCACGTTTACTCAGAGATGCCTCGGCATGGTCCCCCAGCTTTGCAGTGAGGACACTCCTTGCGTGGGGGGTGGGTTGCTGGCTGTATGGGAGATGGTTCCCCACCTCTGACCAATTTCAGAATTGTTTACCACTGGAGCAAGTGCCCTGATAGGGTTTTCCTCTGTATAACTCGTGGGTTCAGGTGTTTTTTTTTTTTATTTTATGGTTCAAGTTAGATTTTATTCCCCTTTTATGTATTTATAGATATAAGCATGGAAATAATTCATTCCTATAAATACATCTGTGTGACGGGAAGAACTTTGTTCTGTTTTATTTTTAAATTTTATTTTTTTTAAATTTTGAAATTTAATTTTATTTATTTATTTTTATACAGCACGTTATTATTAGTTATGTATTTTATGCATATACATGTATACAGGTCAATCCCAAACTCCCAAGTCATCCCACCACCACCACAACACGGTTTCCCACACTTGGTGTCCATACGTTTGTTCTCTACCTCTGTGTCTCTATTTCTTCCCAGCAAACCAGTTCATCTGTACCATTTTTAGGCTCCACATATATGCATTAATATACAATATTTGTTTTCCTCTTTCTGACTTACTTCATTCTGTATGACAGTCTCTCGATCCATCGATGGCTCTACAAATGACCCAGTTTCATTCCTTTTCATGGCCGAGTAATATTCCATTTTATATATGTACCACAACTTTATCCATTCATCTGTCTGTGGGCATTTAGGTTGCTTCCATTACCTGGCTATTGTAAATAGTGCTGCAACGAACATTGTGGTGAATGTGCCTTTTTGATTTACGGTTTTCTCTGGGTATATGCCCAGAAGTGGGATTGCTGGATCAGATGGTAATTCTATTTCTAGTTTTTTTAAGGAAACTCCATAGTGACTGTATCAATTTACATTCCCACCAATAGTGGAAGAGGGCTCCTTTTGTCCACACCCTCCCCAGAATTGGTTGTTTGTAGATTTTCTGATGATGCCGATTCTAACAGGTGTGAGGTGATACCTCATTGTAGTTTTGATTTGCATTTCTCTAATAATTAGTGCTGTTGAGCAGCTTTTCATGTGCGTCTTGGCCATCTCTATGTCTCCTTTGAAGAAACGTCTCTTTAGATCTTCTGCCCATTCTTTTTGGGTTGTTTGTTTTTTTAATATTAAGCTGCATGAGCTGTTTATATATATTGGAGATTAAACCTCTGTCCATTGATTCGTCTGCAACGATTTTCGCCCATTCTGAGGGATGCCTTTTTCCATTCCCGTGTTTTTTAACAAAAAAGGAAAGAAAGGAAAAGAAGCAGAACACTAATGTGCGTAAAATATGCCTTTTGAAATGGTCGTTTTGAAATATGGACGCCCTTTGAATTTTTTGGTCGATATGTGACCCCAGGATTTGTTTTCAGGGCAGGTGTCATTTACAGGCCTGCAATGATTTTGAATATCAACTGACCATTAGCGCTGGGATTAAAGCTGCTGTTGTGTGAAACGGCCACAAGGTGGCAGCAGTTCACCCTTACCAAATCTGGTTACTAGGGCAAGAGAGCCTCAGTGGAAGTGGTGTTCTAGATAGGAGTTTAGAATGGAATGTGCCAGGAGAAAGCCCCTCACGTTCGTCTCCCTACTTCTTGTTCGTGTTTTTAATTTAATTTTTTATTTTTTATTACAGCAAGTTTGATTACAATGTTTGGCTTCTTGTAGGTGTGGAAGATGTGGTTCTTTTACACATATACAGATGACTGTTCTTCCTGGGATCCTTTTCCCATGTACGTTATGACAGAATGTTGAGTAGTCCTCTCTTGGTATTCTGTAGGTCTTTGGTGATTATATATGTCACCTGTGTTTGTATATGTCTGTTAACCCCGATATCGTAATGAAACCAATCCTCACACCTTTCCATTGGTGAACCATAAGTTTGTTTAATGAATCTGTGATTGCCCTTCTCCGTGGAAATATCTGCCCTGGTATCCATTTTTAGGTAACACCTACAAGTGATATAATATGATATGTGTCTTTCACTTTCTGACTTACTACAAGTCACGTGATTACTTCTAGACTCATCTACGGTGCCGCAAATGGCATTGTGTCCTTTTTTCCCTTGGCTTCTCTTCTGCCTTAGCGGGGTCCATTTTCAACAATGTGATTCCCTGAGGGTTGTGGATTAGCTGACCTGGGCAGCCTTACCTTGCCGGCCCGCCCTCCCCAGGTTTGCCTCGTTGAGGTCAATATAAACAGAGCTCCAGGCAGCAATAGCCCCTGAAGCTGTGCCTGACTCCATATTCTCTGCCCCGTCAGCAGTCTCGGGGCTGTGCTGGTGGGAGGGAGTGAGGGGCCACAGCTTTGTGGGTGGCCCGGTGTGAGTGGGGTTCTGCTGGCCTTTCTGCAGGAGTTGCCAGGCTGCCGCCTGTAAAGAAGAGGTTGTGTCACCCATACCTTCCGCTGGAATTTCTCTCCGGACAGAGGTGAGGAAGGAAAAAAGCAGTGGGGGCCGGGACAGGAGGGGTATCTCAGGCAGGACAATGGAAAGCTTCTGGAAGAGCGCCCGGGGCCAGGACCACCCTGGCTGGCCTGCAGGCACCAAGTTGGCCTGCGTGCTGTCGCTGGTGTGGCTCCACGGTCCTTCCTCTAGGCTTTCAAGCCCTTGTACATATTCAGGTGTTTTACCTGGAAAGGGTGGGAACAGTTCAGCAGCAGCTGGCCTGGGGCTCAGCTCACGTTTACTCAGAGATGCCTCGGCATGGTCCCCCAGCTTTGCAGTGAGGACGCTCCTTGCGTGGGGGGTGGGTTGCTGGCTGTATGGGAGATGGTTCCCCACCTCTGACCAATTTCAGAATTGTTTACCACTGGAGCAAGTGCCCTGATAGGGATTTCCTCTGTATAACTCGTGGGTTCAGGTGTTTTTTTTTTTTATTTTATGGTTCAAGTTAGATTTTATTCCCCTTTTATGTATTTATAGATATAAGCATGGAAATAATTCATTCCTATAAATACATCTGTGTGACGGGAAGAACTTTTTTCTGTTTTATTTTTAAATTTTATTTTTTTTAAATTTTGAAATTTAATTTTATTTATTTATTTTTATACAGCACGTTATTATTAGTTATGTATTTTATGCATATACATGTATACAGGTCAATCCCAAACTCCCAAGTCATCCCACCACCACCACAACACGGTTTCCCACACTTGGTGTCCATACGTTTGTTCTCTACCTCTGTGTCTCTATTTCTTCCCTGCAAACCAGTTCATCTGTACCATTTTTAGGCTCCACATATATGCATTAATATACAATATTTGTTTTCCTCTTTCTGACTTACTTCATTCTGTATGACAGTCTCTCGATCCATCGATGGCTCTACAAATGACCCAGTTTCATTCCTTTTCATGGCCGAGTAATATTCCATTTTATATATGTACCACAACTTTATCCATTCATCTGTCTGTGGGCATTTAGGTTGCTTCCATTACCTGGCTATTGTAAATAGTGCTGCAACGAACATTGTGGTGAATGTGCCTTTTTGATTTACGGTTTTCTCTGGGTATATGCCCAGAAGTGGGATTGCTGGATCAGATGGTAATTCTATTTCTAGTTTTTTTAAGGAAACTCCATAGTGACTGTATCAATTTACATTCCCACCAATAGTGGAAGAGGGCTCCTTTTGTCCACACCCTCCCCAGAATTGGTTGTTTGTAGATTTTCTGATGATGCCGATTCTAACAGGTGTGAGGTGATACCTCATTGTAGTTTTGATTTGCATTTCTCTAATAATTAGTGCTGTTGAGCAGCTTTTCATGTGCGTCTTGGCCATCTCTATGTCTCCTTTGAAGAAACGTCTCTTTAGATCTTCTGCCCATTCTTTTTGGGTTGTTTGTTTTTTTAATATTAAGCTGCATGAGCTGTTTATATATATTGGAGATTAAACCTCTGTCCATTGATTCGTCTGCAACGATTTTCGCCCATTCTGAGGGATGCCTTTTTCCATTCCCGTGTTTTTTAACAAAAAAGGAAAGAAAGGAAAAGAAGCAGAACACTAATGTGCGTAAAATATGCCTTTTGAAATGGTCGTTTTGAAATATGGACGCCCTTTGAATTTTTTGGTCGATATGTGACCCCAGGATTTGTTTTCAGGGCAGGTGTCATTTACAGGCCTGCAATGATTTTGAATATCAACTGACCATTAGCGCTGGGATTAAAGCTGCTGTTGTGTGAAACGGCCACAAGGTGGCAGCAGTTCACCCTTACCAAATCTGGTTACTAGGGCAAGAGAGCCTCAGTGGAAGTGGTGTTCTAGATAGGAGTTTAGAATGGAATGTGCCAGGAGAAAGCCCCTCACGTTCGTCTCCCTACTTCTTGTTCGTGTTTTTAATTTAATTTTTTATTTTTTATTACAGCAAGTTTGATTACAATGTTTGGCTTCTTGTAGGTGTGGAAGATGTGGTTCTTTTACACATATACAGATGACTGTTCTTCCTGGGATCCTTTTCCCATGTACGTTATGACAGAATGTTGAGTAGTCCTCTCTTGGTATTCTGTAGGTCTTTGGTGATTATATATGTCACCTGTGTTTGTATATGTCTGTTAACCCCGATATCGTAATGAAACCAATCCTCACACCTTTCCATTGGTGAACCATAAGTTTGTTTAATGAATCTGTGATTGCCCTTCTCCGTGGAAATATCTGCCCTGGTATCCATTTTTAGGTAACACCTACAAGTGATATAATATGATATGTGTCTTTCACTTTCTGACTTACTACAAGTCACGTGATTACTTCTAGACTCATCTACGGTGCCGCAAATGGCATTGTGTCCTTTTTTCCCTTGGCTTCTCTTCTGCCTTAGCGGGGTCCATTTTCAACAATGTGATTCCCTGAGGGTTGTGGATTAGCTGACCTGGGCAGCCTTACCTTGCCGGCCCGCCCTCCCCAGGTTTGCCTCGTTGAGGTCAATATAAACAGAGCTCCAGGCAGCAATAGCCCCTGAAGCTGTGCCTGACTCCATATTCTCTGCCCCGTCAGCAGTCTCGGGGCTGTGCTGGTGGGAGGGAGTGAGGGGCCACAGCTTTGTGGGTGGCCCGGTGTGAGTGGGGTTCTGCTGGCCTTTCTGCAGGAGTTGCCAGGCTGCCGCCTGTAAAGAAGAGGTTGTGTCACCCATACCTTCCGCTGGAATTTCTCTCCGGACAGAGGTGAGGAAGGAAAAAAGCAGTGGGGGCCGGGACAGGAGGGGTATCTCAGGCAGGACAATGGAAAGCTTCTGGAAGAGCGCCCGGGGCCAGGACCACCCTGGCTGGCCTGCAGGCACCAAGTTGGCCTGCGTGCTGTCGCTGGTGTGGCTCCACGGACCTTCCTCTAGGCTTTCAAGCCCTTGTACATATTCAGGTGTTTTACCTGGAAAGGGTGGGAACAGTTCAGCAGCAGCTGGCCTGGGGCTCAGCTCACGTTTACTCACAGATGCCTCGGCATGGTCCCCCAGCTTTGCAGTGAGGACGCTCCTTGCGTGGGGGGTGGGTTGCTGGCTGTATGGGAGATGGTTCCCCACCTCTGACCAATTTCAGAATTGTTTACCACTGGAGCAAGTGCCCTGATAGGGATTTCCTCTGTATAACTCGTGGGTTCAGGTGTTTTTTTTTTTTTATTTTATGGTTCAAGTTAGATTTTATTCCCCTTTTATGTATTTATAGATATAAGCATGGAAATAATTCATTCCTATAAATACATCTGTGTGACGGGAAGAACTTTTTTCTGTTTTATTTTTAAATTTTATTTTTTTTAAATTTTGAAATTTAATTTTATTTATTTATTTTTATACAGCACGTTATTATTAGTTATGTATTTTATGCATATACATGTATACAGGTCAATCCCAAACTCCCAAGTCATCCCACCACCACCACAACACGGTTTCCCACACTTGGTGTCCATACGTTTGTTCTCTACCTCTGTGTCTCTATTTCTTCCCTGCAAACCAGTTCATCTGTACCATTTTTAGGCTCCACATATATGCATTAATATACAATATTTGTTTTCCTCTTTCTGACTTACTTCATTCTGTATGACAGTCTCTCGATCCATCGATGTCTCTACAAATGACCCAGTTTCATTCCTTTTTATGGCCGAGTAATATTCCATTTTATATATGTACCACAACTTTATCCATTCATCTGTCTGTGGGCATTTAGGTTGCTTCCATTACCTGGCTATTGTAAATAGTGCTGCAACGAACATTGTGGTGAATGTGCCTTTTTGATTTACGGTTTTCTCTGGGTATATGCCCAGAAGTGGGATTGCTGGATCAGATGGTAATTCTATTTCTAGTTTTTTTAAGGAAACTCCATAGTGACTGTATCAATTTACATTCCCACCAATAGTGGAAGAGGGCTCCTTTTGTCCACACCCTCCCCAGAATTGGTTGTTTGTAGATTTTCTGATGATGCCGATTCTAACAGGTGTGAGGTGATACCTCATTGTAGTTTTGATTTGCATTTCTCTAATAATTAGTGCTGTTGAGCAGCTTTTCATGTGCGTCTTGGCCATCTCTATGTCTCCTTTGAAGAAACGTCTCTTTAGATCTTCTGCCCATTCTTTTTGGGTTGTTTGTTTTTTTAATATTAAGCTGCATGAGCTGTTTATATATATTGGAGATTAAACCTCTGTCCATTGATTCGTCTGCAACGATTTTCGCCCATTCTGAGGGATGCCTTTTTCCATTCCCGTGTTTTTTAACAAAAAAGGAAAGAAAGGAAAAGAAGCAGAACACTAATGTGCGTAAAATATGCCTTTTGAAATGGTCGTTTTGAAATATGGACGTCCTTTGAATTTTTTGGTCGATATGTGACCCCAGGATTTGTTTTCAGGGCAGGTGTCATTTACAGGCCTGCAATGATTTTGAATATCAACTGACCATTAGCGCTGGGATTAAAGCTGCTGTTGTGTGAAACGGCCACAAGGTGGCAGCAGTTCACCCTTACCAAATCTGGTTACTAGGGCAAGAGAGCCTCAGTGGAAGTGGTGTTCTAGATAGGAGTTTAGAATGGAATGTGCCAGGAGAAAGCCCCTCACGTTCGTCTCCCTACTTCTTGTTCGTGTTTTTAATTTAATTTTTTATTTTTTATTACAGCAAGTTTGATTACAATGTTTGGCTTCTTGTAGGTGTGGAAGATGTGGTTCTTTTACACATATACAGATGACTGTTCTTCCTGGGATCCTTTTCCCATGTACGTTATGACAGAATGTTGAGTAGTCCTCTCTTGGTATTCTGTAGGTCTTTGGTGATTATATATGTCACCTGTGTTTGTATATGTCTGTTAACCCCGATATCGTAATGAAACCAATCCTCACACCTTTCCATTGGTGAACCATAAGTTTGTTTAATGAATCTGTGATTGCCCTTCTCCGTGGAAATATCTGCCCTGGTATCCATTTTTAGGTAACACCTACAAGTGATATAATATGATATGTGTCTTTCACTTTCTGACTTACTACAAGTCACGTGATTACTTCTAGACTCATCTACGGTGCCGCAAATGGCATTGTGTCCTTTTTTCCCTTGGCTTCTCTTCTGCCTTAGCGGGGTCCATTTTCAACAATGTGATTCCCTGAGGGTTGTGGATTAGCTGACCTGGGCAGCCTTACCTTGCCGGCCCGCCCTCCCCAGGTTTGCCTCGTTGAGGTCAATATAAACAGAGCTCCAGGCAGCAATAGCCCCTGAAGCTGTGCCTGACTCCATATTCTCTGCCCCGTCAGCAGTCTCGGGGCTGTGCTGGTGGGAGGGAGTGAGGGGCCACAGCTTTGTGGGTGGCCCGGTGTGAGTGGGGTTCTGCTGGCCTTTCTGCAGGAGTTGCCAGGCTGCCGCCTGTAAAGAAGAGGTTGTGTCACCCATACCTTCCGCTGGAATTTCTCTCCGGACAGAGGTGAGGAAGGAAAAAAGCAGTGGGGGCCGGGACAGGAGGGGTATCTCAGGCAGGACAATGGAAAGCTTCTGGAAGAGCGCCCGGGGCCAGGACCACCCTGGCTGGCCTGCAGGCACCAAGTTGGCCTGCGTGCTGTCGCTGGTGTGGCTCCACGGTCCTTCCTCTAGGCTTTCAAGCCCTTGTACATATTCAGGTGTTTTACCTGGAAAGGGTGGGAACAGTTCAGCAGCAGCTGGCCTGGGGCTCAGCTCACGTTTACTCACAGATGCCTCGGCATGGTCCCCCAGCTTTGCAGTGAGGACGCTCCTTGCGTGGGGGGTGGGTTGCTGGCTGTATGGGAGATGGTTCCCCACCTCTGACCAATTTCAGAATTGTTTACCACTGGAGCAAGTGCCCTGATAGGGATTTCCTCTGTATAACTCGTGGGTTCAGGTGTTTTTTTTTTTTTATTTTATGGTTCAAGTTAGATTTTATTCCCCTTTTATGTATTTATAGATATAAGCATGGAAATAATTCATTCCTATAAATACATCTGTGTGACGGGAAGAACTTTTTTCTGTTTTATTTTTAAATTTTATTTTTTTTAAATTTTGAAATTTAATTTTATTTATTTATTTTTATACAGCACGTTATTATTAGTTATGTATTTTATGCATATACATGTATACAGGTCAATCCCAAACTCCCAAGTCATCCCACCACCACCACAACACGGTTTCCCACACTTGGTGTCCATACGTTTGTTCTCTACCTCTGTGTCTCTATTTCTTCCCTGCAAACCAGTTCATCTGTACCATTTTTAGGCTCCACATATATGCATTAATATACAATATTTGTTTTCCTCTTTCTGACTTACTTCATTCTGTATGACAGTCTCTCGATCCATCGATGTCTCTACAAATGACCCAGTTTCATTCCTTTTTATGGCCGAGTAATATTCCATTTTATATATGTACCACAACTTTATCCATTCATCTGTCTGTGGGCATTTAGGTTGCTTCCATTACCTGGCTATTGTAAATAGTGCTGCAACGAACATTGTGGTGAATGTGCCTTTTTGATTTACGGTTTTCTCTGGGTATATGCCCAGAAGTGGGATTGCTGGATCAGATGGTAATTCTATTTCTAGTTTTTTTAAGGAAACTCCATAGTGACTGTATCAATTTACATTCCCACCAATAGTGGAAGAGGGCTCCTTTTGTCCACACCCTCCCCAGAATTGGTTGTTTGTAGATTTTCTGATGATGCCGATTCTAACAGGTGTGAGGTGATACCTCATTGTAGTTTTGATTTGCATTTCTCTAATAATTAGTGCTGTTGAGCAGCTTTTCATGTGCGTCTTGGCCATCTCTATGTCTCCTTTGAAGAAACGTCTCTTTAGATCTTCTGCCCATTCTTTTTGGGTTGTTTGTTTTTTTAATATTAAGCTGCATGAGCTGTTTATATATATTGGAGATTAAACCTCTGTCCATTGATTCGTCTGCAACGATTTTCGCCCATTCTGAGGGATGCCTTTTTCCATTCCCGTGTTTTTTAACAAAAAAGGAAAGAAAGGAAAAGAAGCAGAACACTAATGTGCGTAAAATATGCCTTTTGAAATGGTCGTTTTGAAATATGGACGTCCTTTGAATTTTTTGGTCGATATGTGACCCCAGGATTTGTTTTCAGGGCAGGTGTCATTTACAGGCCTGCAATGATTTTGAATATCAACTGACCATTAGCGCTGGGATTAAAGCTGCTGTTGTGTGAAACGGCCACAAGGTGGCAGCAGTTCACCCTTACCAAATCTGGTTACTAGGGCAAGAGAGCCTCAGTGGAAGTGGTGTTCTAGATAGGAGTTTAGAATGGAATGTGCCAGGAGAAAGCCCCTCACGTTCGTCTCCCTACTTCTTGTTCGTGTTTTTAATTTAATTTTTTATTTTTTATTACAGCAAGTTTGATTACAATGTTTGGCTTCTTGTAGGTGTGGAAGATGTGGTTCTTTTACACATATACAGATGACTGTTCTTCCTGGGATCCTTTTCCCATGTACGTTATGACAGAATGTTGAGTAGTCCTCTCTTGGTATTCTGTAGGTCTTTGGTGATTATATATGTCACCTGTGTTTGTATATGTCTGTTAACCCCGATATCGTAATGAAACCAATCCTCACACCTTTCCATTGGTGAACCATAAGTTTGTTTAATGAATCTGTGATTGCCCTTCTCCGTGGAAATATCTGCCCTGGTATCCATTTTTAGGTAACACCTACAAGTGATATAATATGATATGTGTCTTTCACTTTCTGACTTACTACAAGTCACGTGATTACTTCTAGACTCATCTACGGTGCCGCAAATGGCATTGTGTCCTTTTTTCCCATGGCTTCTCTTCTGCCTTAGCGGGGTCCATTTTCAACAATGTGATTCCCTGAGGGTTGTGGATTAGCTGACCTGGGCAGCCTTACCTGGCCGGCCCGCCCTCCCCAGGTTTGCCTCGTTGAGGTCAATATAAACAGAGCTCCAGGCAGCAATAGCCCCTGAAGCTGTGCCTGACTCCATATTCTCTGCCCCGTCAGCAGTCTCGGGGCTGTGCTGGTGGGAGGGAGTGAGGGGCCACAGCTTTGTGGGTGGCCCGGTGTGAGTGGGGTTCTGCTGGCCTTTCTGCAGGAGTTGCCAGGCTGCCGCCTGTAAAGAAGAGGTTGTGTCACCCATACCTTCCGCTGGAATTTCTCTCCGGACAGAGGTGAGGAAGGAAAAAAGCAGTGGGGGCCGGGACAGGAGGGGTATCTCAGGCAGGACAATGGAAAGCTTCTGGAAGAGCGGCCGGGGCCAGGACCACCCTGGCTGGCCTGCAGGCACCAAGTTGGCCTGCGTGCTGTCGCTGGTGTGGCTCCACGGTCCTTCCTCTAGGCTTTCAAGCCCTTGTACATATTCAGGTGTTTTACCTGGAAAGGGTGGGAACAGTTCAGCAGCAGCTGGCCTGGGGCTCAGCTCACGTTTACTCACAGATGCCTCGGCACAGACCCCCAGCTTTGCAATGAGGATGCTCCTTGCGTGGGGTGTGGGTTGCTGGCTGTATGGGAGATGGTTCCCCACCTCTGACCAATTTCAGAATTGTTTACCGCTGGAGCAAGTGCCGTGATAGGGTTTTCATCTGTATAACTCGTGGGTTCACTTTTTTTTTCTTTTATGGTTCAAGTTAGATTTTATTCCTCTTTTATGTATTTATAAATATAAGCATGGAAATAATTCATTCCTATAAATACATCTGTGTGACGGGAAGATTTTTTTCAGTTTTATTTTTAAATTTTATTTTTTAAAATTTTGAAATTTAATTTTATTTATGTTTTTTTACAGCAGGTTATTATTTGTTATGTATTTTATGCATATACATGTATACAGGTCAATCCCAATCTCCCAACTCATCCCACCACCAGTACCCCATGGCTTCCCACACTTGGTGTCCATACGTTTGTTCTCTACCTCTGTGTCTCTATTTCTTCCCTGCAAACCAGTTCATCTGTACCATTTTTTTAGGTTCCACATATATGCATTAATATACAATATTTGTTTTCCTCTTTCTGACTTACTTCATTCTGTATGACAGTCTCTCGATGCATCGATGTCTCTACAAATGACCCAGTTTCATTCCTTTTTATGGCCGAGTAATATTCCATTTCATATATGTACCACATCTTTATCCATTCATCTGTCTGTGGGCATTTAGGTTGCTTCCATTACCTGGCTATTGTAAATAGTGCTGCAATGAACATTGTGGTGAATGTGCCTTTTTGATTTACCGTTTTCTCTGGGTATATGCCCAGAAGTGGGATTGCTGGATCAGATGGTAATTCTATTTCTAGTTTTTTTAAGGAAACTCCATACTGTTCTCCATAGTGACTGTATCAATTTACATTCCCACCAATAGTGGAAGAGGGCTCCTTTTGTCCACACCCTCCCCAGAATTGGTTGTTTGTAGATTTTCTGATGATGCCGATTCTAACAGGTGTGAGGTGATAACTCATTGTAGTTTTGATTTGCATTTCTCTAATAATTAGTGCTGTTGAGCAGCTTTTCATGTGCGTCTTGGCCATCTCTGTGTCTCCTTTGAAGAAACGTCTCTTTAGATCTTCTGCCCATTTTTGTATTGGGTTGTTTGTTTTTTTAATATTAAGCTGCATGAGTTGTTTATATATATTGGAGATTAAACCTCTGTCCATTGATTCATCTGCAACGATTTTTGCCCATTCTGAGGGATGCCTTTTTCCATTCCCGTGTTTTTTAACAAAAAAGGAAAGAAAGGAAAAGAAGCAGAACACTAATGTGCGTAAAATATGCCTTTTGAAACGGTCGTTTTGAAATATGGACGTCTTTTGAATTTTTGGTCGATATGTGACCCCAGGATTTGTTTTCAGGGCAGGTGTCATTTACAGGCCTGCAATGATTTTGAATATCAACTGACCATTAGCGTTGGGATTAAAGCTGCTGTTGTGTGAAACGGCCACAAGGTGGCAGCAGTTCACCCTTACCAAACCTGGTTACTAGGGCAAGAGAGCCTCAGTGGAAGTGGTGTTCTAGATTGGAGTTTAGAATGGAATGTGCCTGGAGAAAGCCCCTCACGTTTGTCTCACTACTTCTTTTTCGTGTTATTAATTTTTTTTTTATTTTTTATTACAGCAAGTTTGATTACAATGTTTGGCTTCTTGTAGGTGTGGAAGATGTGGTTCTTTTACACATATACAGATGACTGTTCTTCCTGGGATCCTTTTCCCATGTATGTTTTGACAGAATGTTGAGTAGTCCTCTCTTGGTATTCTGTAGGTCTTTGGTGATTATATATGTCACCTGTGTTTGTATATGTCTGTTAACCCCGATATCATAATGAAACCAATCCTCACACCTTTCCATTGGTGAACCATAAGTTTGTTTAATGAATCTGTGATTGCCCTTCTCCGTGGAAATATCTGCCCTGGTAACCATTTTTAGGTAACACCTATAAGTGATATGATATGATATGTGTCTTTCACTTTCTGACTTACTACAAGTCACGTGATTACTTCTAGACTCATCTACGGGGCTGCAAATGGCATTGTGTCCTTTTTTCCCTTGGCTTCTCTTCTGCCTCAGCGGGGTCCATTTTCAACAATGTGATTCCCTGAGGGTTGTGGATTAGCTGACCTGGGCAGCCTTACCCTGCCAGCCTGCCCTCCCCAGGTGTGCCTCATTGAGGTCAATATAAACAGAGCTCCAGGCAGCAATAGACCCTGAAGCTGTGCCTGACTCCATATTCTCTGCCCCGTCAGCAGTCTCGGGGCTGTGCTGGTGGGAGGGAGTGAGGGGCCACAGCTTTGTGGGTGGCCCGGTGTGAGTGGGGTTCTGCTGGCCTTTCTGCAGGAGTTGCCAGGCTGCCGCCTGTAAAGAAGAGGATGTGTCACCCATAACTTCCGCTGGAATTTCTCTCCGGACAGAGGTGAGGAAGGAAAAAATACAGTGGGGGCCTGGACAGGAGGGGTATCTCAGGCAGGGCAATGGAAAGCTTCTGGAAGAGCGCCCGGGGCCAGGACCACCCTGGCTTGCCTCCAGGCACCAAGTTGGCCTGCATGCTGTCGCTGGTGTGGCTCCACGGTCCTTCCTCTAGGCATTCAAGTCCTTGTACATATTCAGGTGTTTTACCTGGAAAGGGTGGGAACAGTTCAGCAGCAGCTGGCCTGGGGCTCAGCTCACGTTTACTCACAGATGCCTCGGCACAATCCCCCACCTTTGCAATGAGGACGCTCCTGGCGTGGGGGGTGGGTTGCTGGCTGTATGGGAGATGGTTCCCCACATCTGACCAATTTCAGAATTGTTTACCGCTGGAGCAAGTGCCGTGATAGGGTTTTCCTCTGTATAACTCGTGGGTTCACTTTTTTTTTATTTTATGGTTCAAGTTAGATTTTATTCCTCTTTTATGTATTTATAAATATAAGCATGGAAATAATTCATTCCTATAAATACATCTGTGTGACGGGAAGATTTTTTTCTGTTTTATTTTTAAATTTTATTTTTTAAACTTTTGAAATTTAATTTTATTTATGTTTTTTTACAGCAGGTTATTATTAGTTATGTATTTTATGCATATACATGTATACAGGTCAATCCCAATCTCCCAACTCATCCCACCACCACTACCCCATGGCTTCCCACACTTGGTGTCCATACGTTTGTTCTCTACCTCTGTGTCTCTATTTCTTCCCTGCAAACCAGTTCATCTGTACCATTTTTTTAGGTTCCACATATATGCATTAATATACAATATTTGTTTTCCTCTTTCTGACTTACTTCATTCTGTATGACAGTCTCTCGATGCATCGATGTCTCTACAAATGACCCAGTTTCATTCCTTTTTATGGCCGAGTAATATTCCATTTCATATATGTACCACATCTTTATCCATTCATCTGTCTGTGGGCATTTAGGTTGCTTCCATTACCTGGCTATTGTAAATAGTGCTGCAATGAACATTGTGGTGAATGTGCCTTTTTGATTTACCGTTTTCTCTGGGTATATGCCCAGAAGTGGGATTGCTGGATCAGATGGTAATTCTATTTCTAGTTTTTTTAAGGAAACTCCATACTGTTCTCCATAGTGACTGTATCAATTTACATTCCCACCAATAGTGGAAGAGGGCTCCTTTTGTCCACACTCTCCCCAGAATTGGTTGTTTGTAGATTTTCTGATGATGCCGATTCTAACAGGTGTGAGGTGATACCTCATTGTAGTTTTGATTTGCATTTCTCTAATAATTAGTGCTGTTGAGCAGCTTTTCATGTGCGTCTTGGCCATCTCTGTGTCTCCTTTGAAGAAACGTCTCTTTAGATCTTCTGCCCATTTTTGTATTGGGTTGTTTGTTTTTTTAATATTAAGCTGCATGAGTTGTTTATATATATTGGAGATTAAACCTCTGTCCATTGATTCATCTGCAACGATTTTTGCCCATTCTGAGGGATGCCTTTTTCCATTCCCGTGTTTTTTAACAAAAAAGGAAAGAAAGGAAAAGAAGCAGAACACTAATGTGCGTAAAATATGCCTTTTGAAACGGTCGTTTTGAAATATGGACGTCCTTTGAATTTTGGGTCGATATGTGACCCCAGGATTTGTTTTCAGGGCAGGTGTCATTTACAGGCCTGCAATGATTTTGAATATCAACTGACCATTAGCGCTGGAATTATAGCTGCTGTTGTGTGAAACGGACACAAGGTGGCAGCAGTTCACCCTTGCCAAATCTGGTTACTAGGACAAGAGGGCCTCAGTGCAAGTGGTGTTCTAGATTGGAATTTAGAATGGAATGTGCCAGGAGAAAGACCCTCACGTTTGTCTCACTACATCTTTTTCGTGTTTTTAATTTATTTTTTTTTTATTTTTTATTACAGCAAGTTTGATTACAATGTTTGGGTTGTTGTAGGTGTGGAAGATGTGGTTCTTTTACACATATACAGATGTCTGTTCTTCCTGGGATCCTTTTCCCATGTACGTTATGACAGAATGTTGAGTAGTCCTCTCTTGGTATTCTGTAGGTCTTTGGTGATTTTATATGTCACCTGTGTTTGTATATGTCTGTTAACCCCGATATCGTAATGAAACCAATCCTCACACCTTTCCATTGGTGAACCATAAGTTTGTTTAATGAATCTGTGATTGCCCTTCTCCGTGGAAATATCTGCCCTGGTATCCATTTTTACGTAACACCTATAAGTGATATGATATGATATGTGTCTTTCACTTTCTGACTTACTACAAGTCACGTGATTACTTCTAGACTCATCTACGGGGCTGCAAATGGCATTGTGTCCTTTTTTCCCTTGGCTTCTCTTCTGCCTTAGCGGGGTCCATTTTCAACAATGTGATTCCCTGAGGGTTGTGGATTAGCTGACCTGGGCAGCCTTACCCTGCCAGCCCGCCCTCCCCAGGTGTGCCTCGTTGAGGTCAATATAAACAGAGCTCCAGGCAGCAATAGCCCCTGAAGCTGTGCCTGACTCCATATTCTCTGCCCCGTCAGCAGTCTCGGGGCTGTGCTGGTGGGAGGGAGTGAGGGGCCACAGCTTTGTGGGTGGCCCGGTGTGAGTGGGGTTCTGCTGCCCTTTCTGCAGGAGTTGCCAGGCTGCCACCTGTAAAGAAGAGGATGTGTCACCCATACCTTCCGCTGGAATTTCTCTCCGGACAGAGGTGAGGAAGGAAAAAAGCAGTGGGGGCCTGGACAGGAGGGGTATCTCAGGCAGGGCAATGGAAAGCTTCTGGAAGAGCGCCCGGCGCCAGGACCACCCTGGCTGGCCTGCAGGCACCAAGTTGGCCTGCGTGCTGTCGCTTGTGTGGCTCCACGGTCCTTCCTCTAGGCTTTCAAGCCCTTGTACATATTCAGGTGTTTTACCTGGAAAGGGTGGGAACAGTTCAGCAGCAGCTGGCCTGGGGCTCAGCTCACGTTTACTCACAGATGCTTCGGCACAATCCCCCACCTTTGCAATGAGGACGATCCTGGCGTGGGGGGTAGGTTGCTGGCTGTATGGGAGATGGTTCCCCACCTCTGACCAATTTCAGAATTGTTTACCGCTGGAGCAAGTGCCGTGATAGGGTTTTCCTCTGTATAACTCGTGGGTTCACTTTTTTTTTCTTTTATGGTTCAAGTTAGATTTTATTCCTCTATATGTATTTATAAATATAAGCATGGAAATAATTCATTCCTATAAATACATCTGTGTGACGGGAAGAAATTTTTCTGTTTTATTTTTATATTTTATTTTTTAAAATTTTGAAATTTAATTTTATTTATGTTTTTTTACAGCAGGTTATTATTAGTTATGTATTTTATGCATATACATGTATACAGGTCAATCCCAATCTCCCAACTCATCCCACCACCACTACCCCATGGCTTCCCACACTTGGTGTCCATACGTTTGTTCTCTACCTCTGTGTCTCTATTTCTTCCCTGCAAACCAGTTCATCTGTACCATTTTTTTAGGTTCCACATATATGCATTAATATACAATATTTGTTTTCCTCTTTCTGACTTACTTCATTCTGTATGACAGTCTCTCGATGCATCGATGTCTCTACAAATGACCCAGTTTCATTCCTTTTTATGGCCGAGTAATATTCCATTTCATATATGTACCACATCTTTATCCATTCATCTGTCTGTGGGCATTTAGGTTGCTTCCATTACCTGGCTATTGTAAATAGTGCTGCAATGAACATTGTGGTGAATGTGCCTTTTTGATTTACCGTTTTCTCTGGGTATATGCCCAGAAGTGGGATTGCTGGATCAGATGGTAATTCTATTTCTAGTTTTTTTAAGGAAACTCCATAGTGACTGTATCAATTTACATTCCCACCAATAGTGGAAGAGGGCTCCTTTTGTCCACACCCTCCCCAGAATTGGTTGTTTGTAGATTTTCTGATGATGCCGATTCTAACAGGTGTGAGGTGATACCTCATTGTAGTTTTGATTTGCATTTCTCTAATAATTAGTGCTGTTGAGCAGCTTTTCATGTGCGTCTTGGCCATCTCTATGTCTCCTTTGAAGAAACGTCTCTTTAGATCTTCTGCCCATTTTTTGGGGGGTTGTTTGTTTTTTTAATATTAAGCTGCATGAGCTGTTTATATATATTGGAGATTAAACCTCTGTCCATTGATTCGTCTGCAACGATTTTCGCCCATTCTGAGGGATGCCTTTTTCCATTCCCGTGTTTTTTAACAAAAAAGGAAAGAAAGGAAAAGAAGCAGAACACTAATGTGCGTAAAATATGCCTTTTGAAACGGTCGTTTTGAAATATGGACGTCCTTTGAATTTTTTGGTCGATATGTGACCCCAGGATTTGTTTTCAGGGCAGGTGTCATTTACAGGCCTGCAATGATTTTGAATATCAACTGACCATTAGCGCTGGGATTAAAGCTGCTGTTGTGTGAAACGGCCACAAGGTGGCAGCAGTTCACCCTTACCAAATCTGGTTACTAGGGCAAGAGAGCCTCAGTGGAAGTGGTGTTCTAGATAGGAGTTTAGAATGGAATGTGCCAGGAGAAAGCCCCTCACGTTCGTCTCCCTACTTCTTGTTCGTGTTTTTAATTTAATTTTTTATTTTTTATTACAGCAAGTTTGATTACAATGTTTGGCTTCTTGTAGGTGTGGAAGATGTGGTTCTTTTACACATATACAGATGACTGTTCTTCCTGGGATCCTTTTCCCATGTACGTTATGACAGAATGTTGAGTAGTCCTCTCTTGGTATTCTGTAGGTCTTTGGTGATTATATATGTCACCTGTGTTTGTATATGTCTGTTAACCCCGATATCGTAATGAAACCAATCCTCACACCTTTCCATTGGTGAACCATAAGTTTGTTTAATGAATCTGTGATTGCCCTTCTCCGTGGAAATATCTGCCCTGGTATCCATTTTTAGGTAACACCTACAAGTGATATAATATGATATGTGTCTTTCACTTTCTGACTTACTACAAGTCACGTGATTACTTCTAGACTCATCTACGGTGCCGCAAATGGCATTGTGTCCTTTTTTCCCTTGGCTTCTCTTCTGCCTTAGCGGGGTCCATTTTCAACAATGTGATTCCCTGAGGGTTGTGGATTAGCTGACCTGGGCAGCCTTACCTTGCCGGCCCGCCCTCCCCAGGTTTGCCTCATTGAGGTCAATATAAACAGAGCTCCAGGCAGCAATAGCCCCTGAAGCTGTTCCTGACTCCATATTCTCTGCCCCGTCAGCAGTCTCGGGGCTGTGCTGGTGGGAGGGAGTGAGGGGCCACAGCTTTGTGGGTGGCCCGGTGTGAGTGGGGTTCTGCTGGCCTTTCTGCAGGAGTTGCCAGGCTGCCGCCTGTAAAGAAGAGGTTGTGTCACCCATACCTTCCGCTGGAATTTCTCTCCGGACAGAGGTGAGGAAGGAAAAAAGCAGTGGGGGCCGGGACAGGAGGGGTATCTCAGGCAGGACAATGGAAAGCTTCTGGAAGAGCGCCCGGGGCCAGGACCACCCTGGCTGGCCTGCAGGCACCAAGTTGGCCTGCGTGCTTTCGTTGGTGTGGCTCCACGGTCCTTCCTCTAGGCTTTCAATCCCTTGTACATATTCAGGTGTTTTACCTGGAAAGGGTGGGAACAGTTCAGCAGCAGCTGGCCTGGGGCTCAGCTCACGTTTACTCAGAGATGCCTTGGCATGGTCCCCCAGCTTTGCAATGAGGACGCTCCTTGCGTGGGGGGTGGTTTGCTGGCTGTATGGGAGATGGTTCCCCACCTCTGACCAATTTCAGAATTGTTTACCACTGGAGCAAGTGCCCTGATAGGGTTTTCCTCTGTATAACTCGTGGGTTCAGGTGTTTTTTTTTTATTTTATGGTTCAAGTTAGATTTTATTCCCCTTTTATGTATTTATAGATATAAGCATGGAAATAATTCATTCCTATAAATACATCTGTGTGACGGGAAGAACTTTTTTCTGTTTTATTTTTAAATTTAATTTTTTTAAATTTTGAAATTTAATTTTATTTAATTTTTTTATACAGCACGTTATTATTAGTTATGTATTTTATGCATATACATGTATACAGGTCAATCCCAAACTCCCAAGTCATCCCACCACCACCACAACACGGTTTCCCACACTTGGTGTCCATACGTTTGTTCTCTACCTCTGTGTCTCTATTTCTTCCCTGCAAACCAGTTCATCTGTACCATTTTTAGGCTCCACATATATGCATTAATATACAATATTTGTTTTCCTCTTTCTGACTTACTTCATTCTGTATGACAGTCTCTCGATCCATCGATGTCTCTACAAATGACCCAGTTTCATTCCTTTTTATGGCCGAGTAATATTCCATTTTATATATGTACCACAACTTTATCCATTCATCTGTCTGTGGGCATTTAGGTTGCTTCCATTACCTGGCTATTGTAAATAGTGCTGCAACGAATATTGTGGTGAATGTGCCTTTATGATTTACGGTTTTCTCTGGGTATATGCCCAGAAGTGGGATTGCTGGATCAGATGGTAATTCTATTTCTAGTTTTTTTTAAGGAAACTCCATAGTGACTGTATCAATTTACATTCCCACCAATAGTGGAAGAGGGCTCCTTTTGTCCACACCCTCCCCAGAATTGGTTGTTTGTAGATTTTCTGATGATGCCGATTCTAACAGGTGTGAGGTGATACCTCATTGTAGTTTTGATTTGCATTTCTCTAATAATTAGTGCTGTTGAGCAGCTTTTCATGTGCGTCTTGGCCATCTCTATGTCTCCTTTGAAGAAACGTCTCTTTAGATCTTCTGGCCATTTTTTGGGGGGTTGTTTGTTTTTTTAATATTAAGCTGCATGAGCTGTTTATATATATTGGAGATTAAACCTCTGTCCATTGATTCGTCTGCAACGATTTTCGCCCATTCTGAGGGATGCCTTTTTCCATTCCCGTGTTTTTTAACAAAAAAGGACAGAAAGGAAAAGAAGCAGAACACTAATGTGCGTAAAATATGCCTTTTGAAACGGTCGTTTTGAAATATGGACGTCCTTTGAATTTTTTGGTCGATATGTGACCCCAGGATTTGTTTTCAGGGCAGGTGTCATTTACAGGCCTGCAATGATTTTGAATATCAACTGACCATTAGCGCTGGGATTAAAGCTGCTGTTGTGTGAAACGGCCACAAGGTGGCAGCAGTTCACCCTTACCAAATCTGGTTACTAGGGCAAGAGAGCCTCAGTGGAAGTGGTGTTCTAGATAGGAGTTTAGAATGGAATGTGCCAGGAGAAAGCCCCTCACGTTCGTCTCCCTACTTCTTGTTCGTGTTTTTAATTTTTTTATTTTTTTTTACAGCAAGTTTGATTACAATGTTTGGCTTCTTGTAGGTGTGGAAGATGTGGTTCTTTTACACATATACAGATGACTGTTCTTCCTGGGATCCTTTTCCCATGTACGTTATGACAGAATGTTGAGTAGTCCTCTCTTGGTATTCTGTAGGTCTTTGGTGATTATATATGTCACCTGTGTTTGTATATGTCTGTTAACCCCGATATCGTAATGAAACCAATCCTCACACCTTTCCATTGGTGAACCATAAGTTTGTTTAATGAATCTGTGATTGCCCTTCTCCGTGGAAATATCTGCCCTGGTATCCATTTTTAGGTAACACCAACAAGTGATATAATATGATATGTGTCTTTCACTTTCTGACTTACTACAAGTCACGTGATTACTTCTAGACTCATCTACGGTGCCGCAAATGGCATTGTGTCCTTTTTTCCCTTGGCTTCTCTTCTGCCTTAGCGGGGTCCATTTTCAACAATGTGATTCCCTGAGGGTTGTGGATTAGCTGACCTGGGCAGCCTTACCTTGCCGGCCCATCCTCCCCAGGTTTGCCTCGTTGAGGTCAATATAAACAGAGCTCCAGGCAGCAATAGCCCCTGAAGCTGTTCCTGACTCCATATTCTCTGCCCCTTCAGCAGTCTCGGGGCTGTGCTGGTGGGAGGGAGTGAGGGGCCACAGCTTTGTGGGTGGCCCGGTGTGAGTGGGGTTCTGCTGGCCTTTCTGCAGGAGTTGCCAGGCTGCCGCCTGTAAAGAAGAGGTTGTGTCACCCATACCTTCCGCTGGAATTTCTCTCCGGACAGAGGTGAGGAAGGAAAAAAGCAGTGGGGGCCGGGACAGGAGGGGTATCTCAGGCAGGACAATGGAAAGCTTCTGGAAGAGCGCCCGGGGCCAGGACCACCCTGGCTGGCCTGCAGGCACCAAGTTGGCCTGCGTGCTGTCGCTGGTGTGGCTCCACGGTCCTTCCTCTAGGCTTTCAAGCCCTTGTACATATTCAGGTGTTTTACCTGGAAAGGGTGGGAACAGTTCAGCAGCAGCTGGCCTGGGGCTCAGCTCACGTTTACTCAGAGATGCCTCGGCATGGTCCCACAGCTTTGCAATGAGGACGCTCCTTGCGTGGGGGGTGGGTTGCTGGCTGTATGGGAGATGGTTCCCCACCTCTGACCAATTTCAGAATTGTTTACCACTGGAGCAAGTGCCCTGATAGGGTTTTCCTCTGTATAACTCGTGGGTTCAGGTGTTTTTTTTTTTTATTTTATGGTTCAAGTTAGATTTTATTCCCCTTTTATGTATTTATAGATATAAGCATGGAAATAATTCATTCCTATAAATACATCTGTGTGACGGGAAGAACTTTTTTCTGTTTTATTTTTAAATTTAATTTTTTTAAATTTTGAAATTTAAGTTTATTCATTTTTTTTATACAGCACGTTATTATTAGTTATGTATTTTATGCATATACATGTATACAGGTCAATCCCAAACTCCCAAGTCATCCCACCACCACCACAACACGGTTTCCCACACTTGGTGTCCATACGTTTGTTCTCTACCTCTGTGTCTCTATTTCTTCCCTGCAAACCAGTTCATCTGTACCATTTTTAGGCTCCACATATATGCATTAATATACAATATTTGTTTTCCTCTTTCTGACTTACTTCATTCTGTATGTCAGTCTCTCGATCCATCGATGTCTCTACAAATGACCCAGTTTCATTCCTTTTTATGGCCGAGTAATATTCCATTTCATATACGTACCACATCTTTATCCATTCATCTGTCTGTGGGCATTTAGGTTGCTTCCATTACCTGGCTATTGTAAATAGTGCTGCAACGAACATTGTGGTGAATGTGCCTTTTTGATTTACAGTTTTCTCTGGGAATATGCCCAGAATTGGGATTGCTGGATCAGATGGTAATTCTATTTCTAGTTTTTTTAAGGAAACTCCATACTGTTCTCCATAGTGACTGTATCAATTTACATTCCCACCAATAGTGGAAGAGGGCTCCTTTTGTCCACACCCTCCCCAGAATTGGTTGTTTGTAGATTTTCTGATGATGCCGATTCTAACAGGTGTGAGGTGATACCTCATTGTAGTTTTGATTTGCATTTCTCTAATAATTAGTGCTGTTGAGCAGCTTTTCATGTGCGTCTTGGCCATCTCTGTGTCTCCTTTGAAGAAACGTCTCTTTAGATCTTCTGCCCATTTTTGTATTGGGTTGTTTGTTTTTTTAATATTAAGCTGCATGAGTTGTTTATATATATTGGAGATTAAACCTCTGTCCATTGATTCGTCTGCAACGATTTTTGCCCATTCTGAGGGATGCCTTTTTCCATTCCCGTGTTTTTTAACAAAAAAGGAAAGAAAGGAAAAGAAGCAGAACACTAATGTGCGTAAAATATGCCTTTTGAAACGGTCGTTTTGAAATATGGACGTCCTTTGAATTTTTGGTCGATATGTGACCCCAGGATTTGTTTTCAGGGCAGGTGTCATTTACAGGCCTGAAATGATTTTGAATATCAACTGACCATTAGCGCTGGGATTAAAGCTGCTGTTGTGTGAAACGGCCACAAGGTGGCAGCAGTTCACCCTTGCCAAATCTGGTTACTAGGGCAAGAGAGCCTCAGTGCAAGTGGTGCTCTAGATTGGAATTTAGAATGGAATGTGCCAGGAGAAAGTCCCTCACGTTTGTCTCACTACATCTTGTTCGTGTTTTTAATTTATTTTTTTTATTTTTTTATTACAGCAAGTTTGATTACAATGTTTGGCTTGTTGTAGGTGTGGAAGATGTGGTTCTTTTACACATATACAGATGTCTGTTCTTCCTGGGATCCTTTTCCCATGTACGTTATGACAGAATGTTGATTAGTCCTCTCTTGGTATTCTGTAGGTCTTTGGTGATTATATATGTCACCTCTGTTTGTATATGTCTGTTAACACCGATATCGTAATGAAACCAATCCTCACACCTTTCCATTGGTGAACCATAAGTTTGTTTAATGAATCTGTGATTGCCCTTCTCCGTGGAAATATCTGCCCTGGTATCCCTTTTTAGGTAACACCTATAAGTGATATGATATGATATGTGTCTTTCACTTTCTGACTTACTACAAGTCACGTGATTACTTCTAGACTCATCTACGGTGCCGCAAATGGCATTGTGTCCTTTTTTCCCTTGGCTTCTCTTCTGCCTTAGCGGGGTCCATTTTCAACAATGTGATTCCCTGAGGGTTGTGGATTAGCTGACCTGGGCAGCCTTACCCTGCCGGCCCGCCCTCCCCAGGTTTGCCTCGTTGAGGTCAATATAAACAGAGCTCCAGGCAGCAATAGCCCCTGAAGCTGTGCCTGACTCCATATTCTCTGCCCCGTCAGCAGTCTTGGGGCTGTGCTGGTGGGAGGGAGTGAGGGGCCACAGCTTTGTTGGTGGCCTGGTGTGAGTGGGGTTCTGCTGGCCTTTCTGCAGGAGTTGCCAGGCTGCCGCCTGTAAAGAAGAGGTTGTGTCACCCATACCTTCCGCTGGAATTTCTCTCCGGATAGAGGTGAGGAAGGAAAAAAGCAGTGGGGGCCGGGACAGGAGGGGTATCTCAGGCAGGACAATGGAAAGCTTCTGGAAGAGCGCCCGGGGCCAGGACCACCCTGGCTGGCCTGCAGGCACCAAGTTGGCCTGCGTGCTGTCGCTGGTGTGGCTCCACCGTCCTTCCTCTAGGCTTTCAATCCCTTGTACATATTCAGGTGTTTTACCTGGAAAGGGAGGGAACAGTTCAGCAGCAGCTGGCCTGGGGCTCAGCTCACGTTTACTCAGAGATGCCTCGGCATGGTCCCCCAGCCTTGCAATGAGGACGCTCCTTGCGTGGGGGGTGGGTTGCTGGCTGTATGGGTGATGGTTCCCCACCTCTGACCAATTTCAGAATTGTTTACCACTGGAGCAAGTGCCCTGATAGGGTATTCCTCTGTATAACTCGTGGGTTCAGGTGTTTTTTTTTTATTTTATGGTTCAAGTTAGATTTTATTCCCCTTTTATGTATTTATAGATATAAGCATGGAAATAATTCATTCCTATAAATACATCTGTGTGACGGGAAGAACTTTTTTCTGTTTTATTTTTAAATTTAATTTTTTTAAATTTTGAAATTTAATTTTATTTATTTTTTTATACAGCACGTTATTATTAGTTATGTATTTTATGCATATACATGTATACAGGTCAATCCCAAACTCCCAAGTCATCCCACCACCACCACAACACGGTTTCCCACACTTGGTGTCCATACGTTTGTTCTCTACCTCTGTGTCTCTATTTCTTCCCTGCAAACCAGTTCATCTGTACCATTTTTAGGCTCCACATATATGCATTAATATACAATATTTGTTTTCCTCTTTCTGACTTACTTCATTCTGTATGACAATCTCTCGATCCATCGATGTCTCTACAAATGACCCAGTTTCATTCCTTTTTATGGCCGAGTAATATTCCATTTTATATATGTACCACAACTTTATCCATTCATCTGTCTTTGGGCATTTAGGTTGCTTCCATTACCTGGCTATTGTAAATAGTGCTGCAACGAACATTGTGGTGAATGTGCCTTTTTGATTTACGGTTTTCTCTGGGTATATGCCCAGAAGTGGGATTGCTGGATCAGATGGTAATTCTATTTCTAGTTTTTTTTAAGGAAACTCCATAGTGACTGTATCAATTTACATTCCCACCAATAGTGGAAGAGGGCTCCTTTTGTCCACACCCTCCCCAGAATTGGTTGTTTGTAGATTTTCTGATGATGCCGATTCTAACAGGTGTGAGGTGATACCTCATTGTAGTTTTGATTTGCATTTCTCTAATAATTAGTGCTGTTGAGCAGCTTTTCATGTGCGTCTTGGCCATCTCTATGTCTCCTTTGAAGAAACGTCTCTTTAGATCTTCTGCCCATTTTTTTGGGGGTTGTTTGTTTTTTTAATATTAAGCTGCATGAGCTGTTTATATATATTGGAGATTAAACCTCTGTCCATTGATTCGTCTGCAACGATTTTCGCCCATTCTGAGGGATGCCTTTTTCCATTCCCGTGTTTTTTAACAAAAAAGGAAAGAAAGGAAAAGAAGCAGAACACTAATGTGCGTAAAATATGCCTTTTGAAACGGTCGTTTTGAAATATGGACGTCCTTTGAATTTTTTGGTCGATATGTGACCCCAGGAATTGTTTTCAGGGCAGGTGTCATTTACAGGCCTGCAATGATTTTGAATATCAACTGACCATTAGCGCTGGGATTAAAGCTGCTGTTGTGTGAAACGGCCACAAGGTGGCAGCAGTTCACCCTGCCAAATCTGGTTACTAGGGCAAGAGAGCCTCAGTGCAAGTGGTGCTCTAGATTGGAATTTAGAATGGAATGTGCCAGGAGAAAGCCCCTCACGTTTGTCTCACTACATCTTGTTCGTGTTTTTAATTTATTTTTTTTATTTTTTATTACAGCAAGTTTGATTACAATGTTTGGCTTGTTGTAGGTGTGGAAGATGTGGTTCTTTTACACATATACAGATGTCTGTTCTTCCTGGGATCCTTTTCCCATGTACGTTATGACAGAATGTTGATTAGTCCTCTCTTGGTATTCTGTAGGTCTTTGGTGATTATATATGTCACCTCTGTTTGTATATGTCTGTTAACACCGATATCGTAATGAAACCAATCCTCACACCTTTCCATTGGTGAACCATAAGTTTGTTTAATGAATCTGTGATTGCCCTTCTCCGTGGAAATATCTGCCCTGGTATCCATTTTTAGGTAACACCTATAAGTGATATGATATGATATGTGTCTTTCACTTTCTGACTTACTACAAGTCACGTGATTACTTCTAGACTCATCTACGGTGCCGCAAATGGCATTGTGTCCTTTTTTCCCTTGGCTTCTCTTCTGCCTTAGCGGGGTCCATTTTCAACAATGTGATTCCCTGAGGGTTGTGGATTAGCTGACCTGGGCAGCCTTACCCTGCCGGCCCGCCCTCCCCAGGTGTGCCTCGTTGAGGTTAATATAAACAGAGCTCCAGGCAGCAATAGCCCCTGAAGCTGTGCCTGACTCCATATTCTCTGCCCCGTCAGCAGTCTTGGGGCTGTGCTGGTGGGAGGGAGTGAGGGGGCACAGCTTTGTGGGTGGCCTGTTGTGAGTGGGGTTCTGCTGGCCTTTCTGCAGGAGTTGCCAGGCTGCCGCCTGTAAAGAAGAGGTTGTGTCACCCATACCTTCCGCTGGAATTTCTCTCCGGACAGAGGTGAGGAAGGAAAAAAGCAGTGGGGGCCGGGACAGGAGGGGTATCTCAGGCAGGACAATGGAAAGCTTCTGGAAGAGCGCCCGGGGCCAGGACCACCCTGGCTGGCCTGCAGGCACCAAGTTGGCCTGCGTGCTGTCGCTGGTGTGGCTCCACCGTCCTTCCTCTAGGCTTTCAATCCCTTGTACATATTCAGGTGTTTTACCTGGAAAGGGTGGGAACAGTTCAGCAGCAGCTGGCCTGGGGCTCAGCTCACGTTTACTCAGAGATGCCTCGGCATGGTCCCCGAGCCTTGCAATGAGGACGCTCCTTGCGTGGGGGGTGGGTTGCTGGCTGTATGGGTGATGGTTCCCCACCTCTGACCAATTTCAGAATTGTTTACCACTGGAGCAAGTGCCCTGATAGGGTATTCCTCTGTATAACTCGTGGGTTCAGGTGTTTTTTTTTTTATTTTATGGTTCAAGTTAGATTTTATTCCCCTTTTATGTATTTATAGATATAAGCATGGAAATAATTCATTCCTATAAATACATCTGTGTGACGGGAAGAACTTTTTTCTGTTTTATTTTTAAATTTAATTTTTTTAAATTTTGAAATTTAATTTTATTTATTTTTTTATACAGCACGTTATTATTAGTTATGTATTTTATGCATATACATGTATACAGGTCAATCCCAAACTCCCAAGTCATCCCACCACCACCACAACACGGTTTCCCACACTTGGTGTCCATACGTTTGTTCTCTACCTCTGTGTCTCTATTTCTTCCCTGCAAACCAGTTCATCTGTACCATTTTTAGGCTCCACATATATGCATTAATATACAATATTTGTTTTCCTCTTTCTGACTTACTTCATTCTATATGACAGTCTCTCGATCCATCGATGTCTCTACAAATGACCCAGTTTCATTCCTTTTTATGGCCGAGTAATATTCCATTTTATATATGTACCACAACTTTATCCATTCATCTGTCTTTGGGCATTTAGGTTGCTTCCATTACCTGGCTATTGTAAATAGTGCTGCAACGAACATTGTGGTGAATGTGCCTTTTTGATTTACGGTTTTCTCTGGGTATATGCCCAGAAGTGGGATTGCTGGATCAGATGGTAATTCTATTTCTAGTTTTTTTTAAGGAAACTCCATAGTGACTGTATCAATTTACATTCCCACCAATAGTGGAAGAGGGCTCCTTTTGTCCACACCCTCCCCAGAATTGGTTGTTTGTAGATTTTCTGATGATGCCGATTCTAACAGGTGTGAGGTGATACCTCATTGTAGTTTTGATTTGCATTTCTCTAATAATTAGTGCTGTTGAGCAGCTTTTCATGTGCGTCTTGGCCATCTCTATGTCTCCTTTGAAGAAACGTCTCTTTAGATCTTCTGCCCATTTTTTTGGGGGTTGTTTGTTTTTTTAATATTAAGCTGCATGAGCTGTTTATATATATTGGAGATTAAACCTCTGTCCATTGATTCGTCTGCAACAATTTTCGCCCATTCTGAGGGATGCCTTTTTCCATTCCCGTGTTTTTTAACAAAAAAGGAAAGAAAGGAAAAGAAGCAGAACACTAATGTGCGTAAAATATGCCTTTTGAAACGGTCGTTTTGAAATATGGACGTCCTTTGAATTTTTTGGTCGATATGTGACCCCAGGATTTGTTTTCAGGGCAGGTGTCATTTACAGGCCTGCAATGATTTTGAATATCAACTGACCATTAGCGCTGGGATTAAAGCTGCTGTTGTGTGAAACGGCCACAAGGTGGCAGCAGTTCACCCTTACCAAATCTGGTTACTAGGGCAAGAGAGCCTCAGTGGAAGTGGTGTTCTAGATAGGAGTTTAGAATGGAATGTGCCAGGAGAAAGCCCCTCACGTTCGTCTCCCTACTTCTTGTTCGTGTTTTTAATTTAATTTTTTATTTTTTATTACAGCAAGTTTGATTACAATGTTTGGCTTCTTGTAGGTGTGGAAGATGTGGTTCTTTTACACATATACAGATGACTGTTCTTCCTGGGATCCTTTTCCCATGTACGTTATGACAGAATGTTGAGTAGTCCTCTCTTGGTATTCTGTAGGTCTTTGGTGATTATATATGTCACCTGTGTTTGTATATGTCTGTTAACCCCGATATCGTAATGAAACCAATCCTCACACCTTTCCATTGGTGAACCATAAGTTTGTTTAATGAATCTGTGATTGCCCTTCTCCGTGGAAATATCTGCCCTGGTATCCATTTTTAGGTAACATCTACAAGTGATATAATATGATATGTGTCTTTCACTTTCTGACTTACTACAAGTCACGTGATTACTTCTAGACTCATCTACGGTGCCGCAAATGGCATTGTGTCCTTTTTTCCCTTGGCTTCTCTTCTGCCTTAGCGGGGTCCATTTTCAACAATGTGATTCCCTGAGGGTTGTGGATTAGCTGACCTGGGCAGCCTTACATTGCCAGCCCGCCCTCCCCAGGTTTGCCTCATTGAGGTCAATATAAACAGAGCTCCAGGCAGCAATAGCCCCTGAAGCTGTGCCTGACTCCATATTCTCTGCCCCGTCAGCAGTCTCGGGGCTGTGCTGGTGGGAGGGAGTGAGGGGCCACAGCTTTGTGGGTGGCCCGGTGTGAGTGGGGTTGTGCTGGCCTTTCTGCAGGAGTTGCCAGGCTGCCGCCTGTAAAGAAGAGGTTGTGTCACCCATACCTTCCGCTGGAATTTCTCTCCGGACAGAGGTGAGGAAGGAAAAAAGCAGTGGGGGCCGGGACAGGAGGGGTATCTCAGGCAGGACAATGGAAAGCTTCTGGAAGAGCGCCTGGGGCCAGGACCACACTGGCTGGCCTGCAGGCACCAAGTTGGCCTTCGTGCTGTCGCTGGTGTGGCTCCATGGTCCTTCCTCTAGGCTTTCAATCCCTTGTACATATTCAGGTGTTTTACCTGGAAAGGGTGGGAACAGTTCAGCAGCAGCTGGCCTGGGGCTCAGCTCACGTTTACTCAGAGATGCCTCGGCATGGTCCCCCAGCCTTGCAATGAGGACGCTCCTTGCGTGGGGGGTGGGTTGCTGGCTGTATGGGTGATGGTTCCCCACCTCTGACCAATTTCAGAATTGTTTACCACTGGAGCAAGTGCCCTGATAGGGTTTTCCTCTGTATAACTCGTGGGTTCAGGTGTTTTTTTTTATTTTATGGTTCAAGTTAGATTTTATTCCCCTTTTATGTATTTATAGATATAAGCATGGAAATAATTCATTCCTATAAATACATCTGTGTGATGGGAAGAACTTTTTTCTGTTTTATTTTTAAATTTAATTTTTTTAAATTTTGAAATTTAATTTTATTTATTTTTTTTATACAGCACGTTATTATTAGTTATGTATTTTATGCATATACATGTATACAGGTCAATCCCAAACTCCCAAGTCATCCCACCACCACCACAACACGGTTTCCCACACTTGGTGTCCATACGTTTGTTCTCTACCTCTGTGTCTCTATTTCTTCCCTGCAAACCAGTTCATCTGTACCATTTTTAGGCTCCACATATATGCATTAATATACAATATTTGTTTTCCTCTTTCTGACTTACTTCATTCTGTATGACAGTCTCTCGATCCATCGATGTCTCTACAAATGACCCAGTTTCATTCCTTTTTATTGCCGAGTAATATTCCATTTTATATATGTACCACATCTTTATCCATTCATCTGTCTGTGGGCATTTAGGTTGCTTCCATTACCTGGCTATTGTAAATAGTGCTGCAACGAACATTGTGGTGAATGTGCCTTTTTGATTTACGGTTTTCTCTGGGTATATGCCCAGAAGTGGGATTGCTGGATCAGATGGTAATTCTATTTCTAGTTTTTTTTAAGGAAACTCCATAGTGACTGTATCAATTTACATTCCCACCAATAGTGGAAGAGGGCTCCTTTTGTCCACACCCTCCCCAGAATTGGTTGTTTGTAGATTTTCTGATGATGCCGATTCTAACAGGTGTGAGGTGATACCTCATTGTAGTTTTGATTTGCATTTCTCTAATAATTAGTGCTGTTGAGCAGCTTTTCATGTGCGTCTTGGCCATCGCTATGTCTCCTTTGAAGAAACGTCTCTTTAGATCTTCTGCCCATTTTTTGGGGGGTTGTTTGTTTTTTTAATATTAAGCTGCATGAGCTGTTTATATATATTGGAGATTAAACCTCTGTCCATTGATTCGTCTGCAACAATTTTCGCCCATTCTGAGGGATGCCTTTTTCCATTCCCGTGTTTTTTAACAAAAAAGGAAAGAAAGGAAAAGAAGCAGAACACTAATGTGCGTAAAATATGCCTTTTGAAACGGTCGTTTTGAAATATGGACGTCCTTTGAATTTTTTGGTCGATATGTGACCCCAGGATTTGTTTTCAGGGCAGGTGTCATTTACAGGCCTGCAATGATTTTGAATATCAACTGACCATTAGCGCTGGGATTAAAGCTGCTGTTGTGTGAAACGGCCACAAGGTGGCAGCAGTTCACCCTTACCAAATCTGGTTACTAGGGCAAGAGAGCCTCAGTGGAAGTGGTGTTCTAGATAGGAGTTTAGAATGGAATGTGCCAGGAGAAAGCCCCTCACGTTCGTCTCCCTACTTCTTGTTCGTGTTTTTAATTTAATTTTTTATTTTTTATTACAGCAAGTTTGATTACAATGTTTGGCTTCTTGTAGGTGTGGAAGATGTGGTTCTTTTACACATATACAGATGACTGTTCTTCCTGGGATCCTTTTCCCATGTACGTTATGACAGAATGTTGAGTAGTCCTCTCTTGGTATTCTGTAGGTCTTTGGTGATTATATATGTCACCTGTGTTTGTATATGTCTGTTAACCCCGATATCGTAATGAAACCAATCCTCACACCTTTCCATTGGTGAACCATAAGTTTGTTTAATGAATCTGTGATTGCCCTTCTCCGTGGAAATATCTGCCCTGGTATCCATTTTTAGGTAACACCTACAAGTGATATAATATGATATGTGTCTTTCACTTTCTGACTTACTACAAGTCACGTGATTACTTGTAGACTCATCTACGGTGCCGCAAATGGCATTGTGTCCGTTTTTCCCTTGGCTTCTCTTCTGCCTTAGCGGGGTCCATTTTCAACAATGTGATTCCCTGAGGGTTGTGGATTAGCTGACCTGGGCAGCCTTACCTTGCCGGCCCGCCCTCCCCAGGTTTGCCTCATTGAGGTCAATATAAACAGAGCTCCAGGCAGCAATAGCCCTTGAAGCTGTGCCTGACTCCATATTCTCTGCCCCGTCAGCAGTCTCGGGGCTGTGCTGGTGGGAGGGAGTGAGGGGCCACAGCTTTGTGGGTGGCCCGGTGTGAGTGGGGTTCTGCTGGCCTTTCTGCAGGAGTTGCCAGGCTGCCGCCTGTAAAGAAGAGGTTGTGTCACCCATACCTTCCGCTGGAATTTCTCTCCGGACAGAGGTGAGGAAGGAAAAAAGCAGTGGGGGCCGGGACAGGAGGGGTATCTCAGGCAGGACAATGGAAAGCTTCTGGAAGAGCGCCCGGGGCCAGGACCACCCTGGCTGGCCTGCAGGCACCAAGTTGGCCTGCGTGCTGTCGCTGGTGTGGCTCCACGGTCCTTCCTCTAGGCTTTCAATCCCTTGTACATATTCAGGTGTTTTACCTGGAAAGGGTGGGAACAGTTCAGCAGCAGCTGGCCTGTGGCTCAGCTCACGTTTACTCACAGATGCCTCGGCATGGTCCCCCAGCTTTGCAATGAGGACGCTCCTTGCATGGGGGGTGGTTTGCTGGCTGTATGGGAGATGGTTCCCCACCTCTGACCAATTTCAGAATTGTTTACCACTGGAGCAAGTGCCCTGATAGGGTTTTCCTCTGTATAACTCGTGGGTTCAGGTGTTTTTTTTTTATTTTATGGTTCAAGTTAGATTTTATTCCCCTTTTACGTATTTATAGATATAAGCATGGAAATAATTCATTCCTATAAATACATCTGTGTGACGGGAAGAACTTTTTTCTGTTTTATTTTTAAATTTAATTTTTTTAAATTTTAAAATTTAATTTTATTTATTTTTTTTATACAGCACGTTATTATTAGTTATGTATTTTATGCATATACATGTATACAGGTCAATCCCAAACTCCCAAGTCATCCCACCACCACCACAACACGGTTTCCCACACTTGGTGTCCATACGTTTGTTCTCTACCTCTGTGTCTCTATTTCTTCCCTGCAAACCAGTTCATCTGTACCATTTTTAGGCTCCACATATATGCATTAATATACAATATTTGTTTTCCTCTTTCTGACTTACTTCATTCTGTATGTCAGTCTCTCGATCCATCGATGTCTCTACAAATGACCCAGTTTCATTCCTTTTTATGGCCGAGTAATATTCCATTTCATATATGTACCACATCTTTATCCATTCATCTGTCTGTGGGCATTTAGGTTGCTTCCATTACCTGGCTATTGTAAATAGTGCTGCAACGAACATTGTGGTGAATGTGCCTTTTGGTTTACCGTTTTCTCTGGGTATATGCCCAGAAGTGGGATTGCTGGATCAGATGGTAATTCTATTTCTAGTTTTTTTAAGGAAACTCCATACTGTTCTCCATAGTGACTGTATCAATTTACATTCCCACCAATAGTGGAAGAGGGCTCCTTTTGTCCACGCCCTCCCCAGAATTGGTTGTTTGTAGATTTTCTGATGATGCCGATTCTAACAGGTGTGAGGTGATACCTCATTGTAGTTTTGATTTGCATTTCTCTAATAATTAGTGCTGTTGAGAAGCTTTTCATGTGCGTCTTGGCCATCTCTGTGTCTCCTTTGAAGAAACGTCTCTTTAGATCTTCTGCCCATTTTTGTATTGGGTTCTTTGTTTTTTTAATATTAAGCTGCATGATTTGTTTATATATATTGGAGATTAAACCTCTGTCCATTGATTCGTCTGCAACGATTTTTGCCCATTCTGAGGGATGCCTTTTTCCATTCCCGTGTTTTTTAACAAAAAAGGAAAGAAAGGAAAAGAAGCAGAACACTAATGTGCGTAAAATATGCCTTTTGAAACGGTCGTTTTGAAATATGGACGTCCTTTGAATTTTTGGTCGATATGTGACCCCAGGATTTGTTTTCAGGGCAGGTGTCATTTACAGGCCTGAAATGATTTTGAATATCAACTGACCATTAGCGCTGGGATTAAAGCTGCTGTTGTGTGAAACGGCCACAAGGTGGCAGCAGTTCACCCTTGCCAAATCTGGTTACTAGGGCAAGAGAGCCTCAGTGCAAGTGGTGCTCTAGATTGGAATTTAGAATGGAATGTGCCAGGAGAAAGCCCCTCACGTTTGTCTCACTACATCTTGTTCGTGTTTTTAATTTATTTTTTTTATTTTTTATTACAGCAAGTTTGATTACAATGTTTGGCTTGTTGTAGGTGTGGAAGATGTGGTTCTTTTACACATATACAGATGTCTGTTCTTCCTGGAATCCTTTTCCCATGTACGTTATGACAGAATGTTGATTAGTCCTCTCTTGGTATTCTGTAGGTCTTTGGTGATTATATATGTCACCTCTGTTTGTATATGTCTGTTAACACCGATATCGTAATGAAACCAATCCTCACACCTTTCCATTGGTGAACCATAAGTTTGTTTAATGAATCTGTGATTGCCCTTCTCCGTGGAAATATCTGCCCTGGTATCCATTTTTAGGTAACACCTATAAGTGATATGATATGATATGTGTCTTTCACTTTCTGACTTACTACAAGTCACGTGATTACTTCTAGACTCATCTACGGTGCCGCAAATGGCATTGTGTCCTTTTTTCCCTTGGCTTCTCTTCTGCCTTAGCGGGGTCCATTTTCAACAATGTGATTCCCTGAGGGTTGTGGATTAGCTGACCTGGGCAGCCTTACCCTGCCGGCCCGCCCTCCCCAGGTTTGCCTCGTTGAGGTCAATATAAACAGAGCTCCAGGCAGCAATAGCCCCTGAAGCTGTGCCTGACTCCATATTCTCTGCCCCGTCAGCAGTCTCGGGGCTGTGCTGGTGGGAGGGAGTGAGGGGCCACAGCTTAGTGGGTGGCCCGGTGTGAGTGGGGTTCTGCTGGCCTTTCTGCAGGAGTTGCCAGGCTGCCGCCTGTAAAGAAGAGGTTGTGTCACCCATACCTTCCGCTGGAATTTCTCTCCGGACAGAGGTGAGGAAGGAAAAAAGCAGTGGGGGCCGGGACAGGAGGGGTATCTCAGGCAGGACAATGGAAAGCTTCTGGAAGAGCGCCCGGGGCCAGGACCACCCTGGCTGGCCTGCAGGCACCAAGTTGGCCTGCGTGCTGTCGCTGGTGTGGCTCCACGGTCCTTCCTCTAGGCTTTCAATCCCTTGTACATATTCAGGTGTTTTACCTGGAAAGGGTGGGAACAGTTCAGCAGCAGCTGGCCTGGGGCTCAGCTCACGTTTACTCAGAGATGCCTCGGCATGGTCCCCCAGCCTTGCAATGAGGACGCTCCTTGCGTGGGGTGTGGGTTGCTGGCTGTATGGGAGATGGTTCCCCACCTCTGACCAATTTCAGAATTGTTTACCACTGGAGCAAGTGCCCTGATAGGGTTTTCCTCTGTATAACTCGTGGGTTCAGGTGTTTTTTTTTATTTTATGGTTCAAGTTAGATTTTATTCCCCTTTTATGTATTTATAGATATAAGCATGGAAATAATTCATTCCTATAAATACATCTGTGTGACGGGAAGAACTTTTTTCTGTTTTATTTTTAAATTTAATTTTTTTAAATTTTGAAATTTAATTTTATTTATTTTTTTATACAGCACGTTATTATTAGTTATGTATTTTATGCATATACATGTATACAGGTCAATCCCAAACTCCCAAGTCATCCCACCACCACCACAACACGGTTTCCCACACTTGGTGTCCATACGTTTGTTCTCTACCTCTGTGTCTCTATTTCTTCCCTGCAAACCAGTTCATCTGTACCATTTTTAGGCTCCACATATATGCATTAATATACAATATTTGTTTTCCTCTTTCTGACTTACTTCATTCTGTATGACAGTCTCTCGATCCATCGATGTCTCTACAAATGACCCAGTTTCATTCCTTTTTATGGCCGAGTAATATTCCATTTTATATATGTACCACAACTTTATCCATTCATCTGTCTGTGGGCATTTAGGTTGCTTCCATTACCTGGCTATTGTAAATAGTGCTGCAACGAACATTGTGGTGAATGTGCCTTTTTGATTTACGGCTTTCTCTGGGTATATGCCCAGAAGTGGGATTGCTGGATCAGATGGTAATTCTATTTCTAGTTTTTTTTAAGGAAACTCCATAGTGACTGTATCAATTTACATTCGCACCAATAGTGGAAGAGGGCTCCTTTTGTCCACACCCTCCCCAGAATTGGTTGTTTGTAGATTTTCTGATGATGCCGATTCTAACAGGTGTGAGGTGATACCTCATTGTAGTTTTGATTTGCATTTCTCTAATAATTAGTGCTGTTGAGCAGCTTTTCATGTGCGTCTTGGCCATCTCTATGTCTCCTTTGAAGAAACGTCTCTTTAGATCTTCTGCCCATTTTTTGGGGGGTTGTTTGTTTTTTTAATATTAAGCTGCATGAGCTGTTTATATATATTGGAGATTAAACCTCTGTCCATTGATTCGTCTGCAACAATTTTCGCCCATTCTGAGGGATGCCTTTTTCCATTCCCGTGTTTTTTAACAAAAAAGGAAAGAAAGGAAAAGAAGCAGAACACTAATGTGCGTAAAATATGCCTTTTGAAACGGTCGTTTTGAAATATGGACGTCCTTTGAATTTTTTGGTCGATATGTGACCCCAGGATTTGTTTTCAGGGCAGGTGTCATTTACAGGCCTGCAATGATTTTGAATATCAACTGACCATTAGCGCTGGGATTAAAGCTGCTGTTGTGTGAAACGGCCACAAGGTGGCAGCAGTTCACCCTTACCAAATCTGGTTACTAGGGCAAGAGAGCCTCAGTGGAAGTGGTGTTCTAGATAGGAGTTTAGAATGGAATGTGCCAGGAGAAAGCCCCTCACGTTCGTCTCCCTACTTCTTGTTCGTGTTTTTAATTTAATTTTTTATTTTTTATTACAGCAAGTTTGATTACAATGTTTGGCTTCTTGTAGGTGTGGAAGATGTGGTTCTTTTACACATATACAGATGACTGTTCTTCCTGGGATCCTTTTCCCATGTACGTTATGACAGAATGTTGAGTAGTCCTCTCTTGGTATTCTGTAGGTCTTTGGTGATTATATATGTCACCTGTGTTTGTATATGTCTGTTAACCCCGATATCGTAATGAAACCAATCCTCACACCTTTCCATTGGTGAACCATAAGTTTGTTTAATGAATCTGTGATTGCCCTTCTCCGTGGAAATATCTGCCCTGGTATCCATTTTTAGGTAACATCTACAAGTGATATAATATGATATGTGTCTTTCACTTTCTGACTTACTACAAGTCACGTGATTACTTCTAGACTCATCTACGGTGCCGCAAATGGCATTGTGTCCTTTTTTCCCTTGGCTTCTCTTCTGCCTTAGCGGGGTCCATTTTCAACAATGTGATTCCCTGAGGGTTGTGGATTAGCTGACCTGGGCAGCCTTACCCTGCCGGCCCGCCCTCCCCAGGTTTGCCTCGTTGAGGTCAATATAAACAGAGCTCCTGGCAGCAATAGCCCCTGAAGCTGTGCCTGACTCCATATTCTCTGCCCCGTCAGCAGTCTCGGGGCTGTGCTGGTGGGAGGGAGTGAGGGGCCACAGCTTTGTGGGTGGCCCGGTGTGAGTGGGGTTCTGCTGGCCTTTCTGCAGGAGTTGCCAGGCTGCCGCCTGTAAAGAAGAGGTTGTGTCACCCATACCTTCCGCTGGAATTTCTCTCCGGACAGAGGTGAGGAAGGAAAAAAGCAGTGGGGGCCGGGACAGGAGGGGTATCTCAGGCAGGACAATGGAAAGCTTCTGGAAGAGCGCCCGGGGCCAGGACCACCCTGGCTGGCCTGCAGGCACCAAGTTGGCCTGCGTGCTGTCGCTGGTGTGGCTCCACGGTCCTTCCTCTAGGCTTTCAATCCCTTGTACATATTCAGGTGTTTTACCTGGAAAGGGTGGGAACAGTTCAGCAGCAGCTGGCCTGGGGCTCAGCTCACGTTTACTCAGAGATGCCTCGGCATGGTCCCCCAGCCTTGCAATGAGGACGCTCCTTGCGTGGGGGGTGGGTTGCTGGCTGTATGGGAGATGGTTCCCCACCTCTGACCAATTTCAGAATTGTTTACCACTGGAGCAAGTGCCCTGATAGGGTTTTCCTCTGTATAACCCGTGGGTTCAGGTGTTTTTTTTTATTTTATGGTTCAAGTTAGATTTTATTCCCCTTTTATGTATTTATAGATATAAGCATGGAAATAATTCATTCCTATAAATACATCTGTGTGACGGGAAGAACTTTTTTCTGTTTTATTTTTAAATTTAATTATTTTAAATTTTGAAATTTAATTTTATTTATTTTTTTATACAGCACGTTATTATTAGTTATGTATTTTATGCATATACATGTATACAGGTCAATCCCAAACTCCCAAGTCATCCCACCACCACCACAACACGGTTTCCCACACTTGGTGTCCATACGTTTGTTCTCTACCTCTGTGTCTCTATTTCTTCCCTGCAAACCAGTTCATCTGTACCATTTTTAGGCTCCACATATATGCATTAATATACAATATTTGTTTTCCTCTTTCTGACTTACTTCATTCTGTATGACAGTCTCTCGATCCATCGATGTCTCTACAAATGACCCAGTTTCATTCCTTTTTATGGCCGAGTAATATTCCATTTTATATATGTACCACAACTTTATCCATTCATCTGTCTGTGGGCATTTAGGTTGCTTCCATTACCTGGCTATTGTAAATAGTGCTGCAACGAACATTGTGGTGAATGTGCCTTTTTGATTTACGGCTTTCTCTCGGTATATGCCCAGAAGTGGGATTGCTGGATCAGATGGTAATTCTATTTCTAGTTTTTTTTAAGGAAACTCCATAGTGACTGTATCAATTTACATTCGCACCAATAGTGGAAGAGGGCTCCTTTTGTCCACACCCTCCCCGGAATTGGTTGTTTGTAGATTTTCTGATGATGCCGATTCTAACAGGTGTGAGGTGATACCTCATTGTAGTTTTGATTTGCATTTCTCTAATAATTAGTGCTGTTGAGCAGCTTTTCATGTGCGTCTTGGCCATCTCTATGTCTCCTTTGAAGAAACGTCTCTTTAGATCTTCTGCCCATTTTTTGGGGGGTTGTTTGTTTTTTTTAATATTAAGCTGCATGAGCTGTTTATATATATTGGAGATTAAACCTCTGTCCATTGATTCGTCTGCAACAATTTTCGCCCATTCTGAGGGATGCCTTTTTCCATTCCCGTGTTTTTTAACAAAAAAGGAAAGAAAGGAAAAGAAGCAGAACACTAATGTGCGTAAAATATGCCTTTTGAAACGGTCGTTTTGAAATATGGACGTCCTTTGAATTTTTTGGTCGATATGTGACCCCAGGATTTGTTTTCAGGGCAGGTGTCATTTACAGGCCTGCAATGATTTTGAATATCAACTGACCATTAGCGCTGGGATTAAAGCTGCTGTTGTGTGAAACGGCCACAAGGTGGCAGCAGTTCACCCTTACCAAATCTGGTTACTATGGCAAGAGAGCCTCAGTGGAAGTGGTGTTCTAGATAGGAGTTTAGAATGGAATGTGCCAGGAGAAAGCCCCTCACGTTCGTCTCCCTACTTCTTGTTCGTGTTTTTAATTTAATTTTTTATTTTTTATTACAGCAAGTTTGATTACAATGTTTGGCTTCTTGTAGGTGTGGAAGATGTGGTTCTTTTACACATATACAGATGACTGTTCTTCCTGGGATCCTTTTCCCATGTACGTTATGACAGAATGTTGAGTAGTCCTCTCTTGGTATTCTGTAGGTCTTTGGTGATTATATATGTCACCTGTGTTTGTATATGTCTGTTAACCCCGATATCGTAATGAAACCAATCCTCACACCTTTCCATTGGTGAACCATAAGTTTGTTTAATGAATCTGTGATTGCCCTTCTCCGTGGAAATATCTGCCCTGGTATCCATTTTTAGGTAACATCTACAAGTGATATAATATGATATGTGTCTTTCACTTTCTGACTTACTACAAGTCACGTGATTACTTCTAGACTCATCTACGGTGCCGCAAATGGCATTGTGTCCTTTTTTCCCTTGGCTTCTCTTCTGCCTTAGCGGGGTCCATTTTCAACAATGTGATTCCCTGAGGGTTGTGGATTAGCTGACCTGGGCAGCCTTACCCTGCCGGCCCGCCCTCCCCAGGTTTGCCTCGTTGAGGTCAATATAAACAGAGCTCCAGGCAGCAATAGCCCCTGAAGCTGTGCCTGACTCCATATTCTCTGCCCCGTCAGCAGTCTCGGGGCTGTGCTGGTGGGAGGGAGTGAGGGGCCACAGCTTTGTGGGTGGCCCGGTGTGAGTGGGGTTCTGCTGGCCTTTCTGCAGGAGTTGCCAGGCTGCCGCCTGTAAAGAAGAGGTTGTGTCACCCATACCTTCCGCTGGAATTTCTCTCCGGACAGAGGTGAGGAAGGAAAAAAGCAGTGGGGGCCGGGACAGGAGGGGTATCTCAGGCAGGACAATGGAAAGCTTCTGGAAGAGCGCCCGGGGCCAGGACCACCCTGGCTGGCCTGCAGGCACCAAGTTGGCCTGCGTGCTGTCGCTGGTGTGGCTCCACGGTCCTTCCTCTAGGCTTTCAAGCCCTTGTACATATTCAGGTGTTTTTCCTGGAAAGGGTGGGAACAGTTCAGCAGCAGCTGGCCTGGGGCTCAGCTCACGTTTACTCAGAGATGCCTCGGCATGGTCCCCCAGCTTTGCAGTGAGGACGCTCCTTGCGTGGGGGGTGGGTTGCTGGCTGTATGGGAGATGGTTCCCCACCTCTGACCAATTTCAGAATTGTTTACCACTGGAGCAAGTGCCCTGATAGGGTTTTCCTCTGTATAACTCGTGGGTTCAGGTGTTTTTTTTTTTATTTTATGGTTCAAGTTAGATTTTATTCCCCTTTTATGTATTTATAGATATAAGCATGGAAATAATTCATTCCTATAAATACATCTGTGTGACGGGAAGAACTTTTTTCTGTTTTATTTTTAAATTTTATTTTTAAAAATTTTGAAATTTAATTTTATTTATTAATTTTTATACAGCACGTTATTATTAGTTATGTATTTTATGCATATACATGTATACAGGTCAATCCCAAACTCCCAAGTCATCCCACCACCACCACAACACGGTTTCCCACACTTGGTGTCCATACGTTTGTTCTCTACCTCTGTGTCTCTATTTCCTCCCTGCAAACCAGTTCATCTGTACCATTTTTAGGCTCCACATATATGCATTAATATACAATATTTGTTTTCCTCTTTCTGACTTACTTCATTCTGTATGACAGTCTCTCGATCCATCGTTGTCTCTACAAATGACCCAGTTTCATTCCTTTTTATGGCCGAGTAATATTCCATTTTATATATGTACCACAACTTTATCCATTCATCTGTCTGTGGGCATTTAGGTTGCTTCCATTACCTGGCTATTGTAAATAGTGCTGCAACGAACATTGTGGTGAATGTGCCTTTTTGATTTACGGTTTTCTCTGGGTATATGCCCAGAAGTGGGATTGCTGGATCAGATGGTAATTCTTTTTCTAGTTTTTTTAAGGAAACTCCATAGTGACTGTATCAATTTACATTCCCACCAATAGTGGAAGAGGGCTCCTTTTGTCCACACCCTCCCCAGAATTGGTTGTTTGTAGATTTTCTGATGATGCTGATTCTAACAGGTGTGAGGTGATACCTCATTGTAGTTTTGATTTGCATTTCTCTAATAATTAGTGCTGTTGAGCAGCTTTTCATGTGCGTCTTGGCCATCTCTATGTCTCCTTTGAAGAAACGTCTCTTTAGATCTTCTGCCCATTTTTTTGGGTTGTTTGTTTTTTTAATATTAAGCTGCATGAGCTGTTTATATATATTGGAGATTAAACCTCTGTCCATTGATTCGTCTGCAACGATTTTCGCCCATTCTGAGGGATGCCTTTTTCCATTCCCGTGTTTTTTAACAAAAAAGGAAAGAAAGGAAAAGAAGCAGAACACTAATGTGCGTAAAATATGCCTTTTGAAACGGTCGTTTTGAAATATGGACGTCCTTTGAATTTTTTGGTCGATATGTGACCCCAGGATTTGTTTTCAGGGCAGTTGTCATTTACAGGCCTGCAATGATTTTGAATATCAACTGACCATTAGCGCTGGGATTAAAGCTGCTGTTGTGTGAAACGGCCACAAGGTGGCAGCAGTTCACTCTTACCAAATCTGGTTACTAGGGCAAGAGAGCCTCAGTGGAAGTGGTGTTCTAGATAGGAGTTTAGAATGGAATGTGCCAGGAGAAAGCCCCTCACGTTCGTCTCCCTACTTCTTGTTCGTGTTTTTAATTTAATTTTTTATTTTTTATTACAGCAAGTTTGATTACAATGTTTGGCTTCTTGTAGGTGTGGAAGATGTGGTTCTTTTACACATATACAGATGACTGTTCTTCCTGGGATCCTTTTCCCATGTACGTTATGACAGAATGTTGAGTAGTCCTCTCTTGGTATTCTGTAGGTCTTTGGTGATTATATATGTCACCTGTGTTTGTATATGTCTGTTAACCCCGATATCGTAATGAAACCAATCCTCACACCTTTCCATTGGTGAACCATAAGTTTGTTTAATGAATCTGTGATTGCCCTTCTCCGTGGAAATATCTGCCCTGGTATCCATTTTTAGGTAACACCTACAAGTGATATAATATGATATGTGTCTTTCACTTTCTGACTTACTACAAGTCACGTGATTACTTCTAGACTCATCTACGGTGCCGCAAATGGCATTGTGTCCTTTTTTCCCTTGGCTTCTCTTCTGCCTTAGCGGGGTCCATTTTCAACAATGTGATTCCCTGAGGGTTGTGGATTAGCTGACCTGGGCAGCCTTACCTTGCCGGCCCGCCCTCCCCAGGTGTGCCTCGTTGAGGTCAATATAAACAGAGCTCCAGGCAGCAATAGCCCCTGAAGCTGTGCCTGACTCCATATTCTCTGCCCCGTCAGCAGTCTCGGGGCTGTGCTGGTGGGAGGGAGTGAGGGGCCACAGCTTTGTGGGTGGCCCGGTGTGAGTGGGGTTCTGCTGGCCTTTCTGCAGGAGTTGCCAGGCTGCCGCCTGTAAAGAAGAGGTTGTGTCACCCATACCTTCCGCTGGAATTTCTCTCCGGACAGAGGTGAGGAAGGAAAAAAGCAGTGGGGGCCGGGACAGGAGGGGTATCTCAGGCAGGACAATGGAAAGCTTCTGGAAGAGCGCCCGGGGCCAGGACCACCCTGGCTGGCCTGCAGGCACCAAGTTGGCCTGCGTGCTGTCGCTGGTGTGGCTCCACGGTCCTTCCTCTAGGCTTTCAAGCCCTTGTACATATTCAGGTGTTTTACCTGGAAAGGGTGGGAACAGTTCAGCAGCAGCTGGCCTGGGGCTCAGCTCACGTTTACTCAGAGATGCCTCGGCATGGTCCCCCAGCTTTGCAATGAGGACGCTCCTTGCGTGGGGGGTGGGTTGCTGGCTGTATGGGAGATGGTTCCCCACCTCTGACCAATTTCAGAATTGTTTACCACTGGAGCAAGTGCCCTGATAGGGTTTTCCTCTGTATAACTCGTGGGTTCAGGTGTTTTTTTTTTATTTTATGGTTCAAGTTAGATTTTATTCCCCTTTTATGTATTTATAGGTATAAGCATGGAAATAATTCATTCCTATAAATACATCTGTGTGACGGGAAGAACTTTTTTCTGTTTTATTTTTAAATTTTATTTTTTAAAATTTTGAAATTTAATTTTATTTATTTATTTTTATACAGCACGTTATTATTAGTTATGTATTTTATGCATATACATGTATACAGGTCAATCCCAAACTCCCAAGTCATCCCACCACCACCACAACACGGTTTCCCACACTTGGTGTCCATACGTTTGTTCTCTACCTCTGTTTCTCTATTTCTTCCCTGCAAACCAGTTCATCTGTACCATTTTTAGGCTCCACATATATGCATTAATATACAATATTTGTTTTCCTCTTTCTGACTTACTTCATTCTGTATGACAGTCTCTCGATCCATCGATGTCTCTACAAATGACCCAGTTTCATTCCTTTTTATGGCCGAGTAATATTCCATTTTATATATGTACCACAACTTTATCCATTCATCTGTCTGTGGGCATTTAGGTTGCTTCCATTACCTGGCTATTGTAAATAGTGCTGCAACGAACATTGTGGTGAATGTGCCTTTTTGATTTACGGTTTTCTCTGGGTATATGCCCAGAAGTGGGATTGCTGGATCAGATGGTAATTCTATTTCTAGTTTTTTTAAGGAAACTCCATAGTGACTGTATCAATTTACATTCCCACCAATAGTGGAAGAGGGCTCCTTTTGTCCACACCCTCCCCAGAATTGGTTGTTTGTAGATTTTCTGATGATGCCGATTCTAACAGGTGTGAGGTGATACCTCATTGTAGTTTTGATTTGCATTTCTCTAATAATTAGTGCTGTTGAGCAGCTTTTCATGTGCGTCTTGGCCATCTCTATGTCTCCTTTGAAGAAACGTCTCTTTAGATCTTCTGCCCATTTTTTTGGGTTGTTTGTTTTTTTAATATTAAGCTGCATGAGCTGTTTATATATATTGGAGATTAAACCTCTGTCCATTGATTCGTCTGCAACGATTTTCGCCCATTCTGAGGGATGCCTTTTTCCATTCCCGTGTTTTTTAACAAAAAAGGAAAGAAAGGAAAAGAAGCAGAACACTAATGTGCGTAAAATATGCCTTTTGAAACGGTCGTTTTGAAATATGGACGTCCTTTGAATTTTTTGGTCGATATGTGACCCCAGGATTTGTTTTCAGGGCAGGTGTCATTTACAGGCCGGCAATGATTTTGAATATCAACTGACCATTAGCGCTGGGATTAAAGCTGCTGTTGTGTGAAACGGCCACAAGGTGGCAGCAGTTCACCCTTACCAAATCTGGTTACTAGAGCAAGAGAGCCTCAGTGGAAGTGGTGTTCTAGATAGGAGTTTAGAATGGAATGTGCCAGGAGAAAGCCCCTCACGTTCGTCTCCCTACTTCTTGTTCGTGTTTTTAATTTAATTTTTTATTTTTTATTACAGCAAGTTTGATTACAATGTTTGGCTTCTTGTAGGTGTGGAAGATGTGGTTCTTTTACACATATACAGATGACTGTTCTTCCTGGGATCCTTTTCCCATGTACGTTATGACAGAATGTTGAGTAGTCTTCTCTTGGTATTCTGTAGGTCTTTGGTGATTATATATGTCACCTGTGTTTGTATATGTCTGTTAACCCCGATATCGTAATGAAACCAATCCTCACACCTTTCCATTGGTGAACCATAAGTTTGTTTAATGAATCTGTGATTGCCCTTCTCCGTGGAAATATCTGCCCTGGTATCCATTTTTAGGTAACACCTACAAGTGATATAATATGATATGTGTCTTTCACTTTCTGACTTACTACAAGTCACGTGATTACTTCTAGACTCATCTACGGTGCTGCAAATGGCATTGTGTCCTTTTTTCCCTTGGCTTCTCTTCTGCCTTAGCGGGGTCCATTTTCAACAATGTGATTCCCTGAGGGTTGTGGATTAGCTGACCTGGGCAGCCTTACCTTGCCGGCCCGCCCTCCCCAGGTTTGCCTCGTTGAGGTCAATATAAACAGAGCTCCAGGCAGCAATAGCCCCTGAAGCTGTGCCTGACTCCATATTCTCTGCCCCGTCAGCAGTCTCGGGGCTGTGCTGGTGGGAGGGAGTGAGGGGCCACAGCTTTGTGGGTGGCCCGGTGTGAGTGGGGTTCTGCTGGCCTTTCTGCAGGAGTTGCCAGGCTGCCGCCTGTAAAGAAGAGGTTGTGTCACCCATACCTTCCGCTGGAATTTCTCTCCGGACAGAGGTGAGGAAGGAAAAAAGCAGTGGGGGCCGGGACAGGAGGGGTATCTCAGGCAGGACAATGGAAAGCTTCTGGAAGAGCGCCCGGGGCCAGGACCACCCTGGCTGGCCTGCAGGCACCAAGTTGGCCTGCGTGCTGTCGCTGGTGTGGCTCCACGGTCCTTCCTCTAGGCTTTCAAGCCCTTGTACATATTCAGGTGTTTTACCTGGAAAGGGTGGGAACAGTTCAGCAGCAGCTGGCCTGGGGCTCAGCTCACGTTTACTCACAGATGCCTCGGCATGGTCCCCCAGCTTTGCAATGAGGACGCTCCTTGCGTGGGGGGTGGGTTGCTGGCTGTATGGGAGATGGTTCCCCACCTCTGACCAATTTCAGAATTGTTTACCACTGGAGCAAGTGCCCTGATAGGGTTTTCCTCTGTATAACTCGTGGGTTCAGGTGTTTTTTTTTTTATTTTATGGTTCAAGTTAGATTTTATTCCCCTTTTATGTATTTATAGATATAAGCATGGAAATAATTCATTCCTATAAATACATCTGTGTGACGGGAAGAACTTTTTTCTGTTTTATTTTTAAATTTTATTTTTTAAAATTTTGAAATTTAATTTTATTTATTTATTTTTATACAGCACATTATTATTAGTTATGTATTTTATGCATATACATGTATACAGGTCAATCCCAAACTCCCAAGTCATCCCACCACCACCACAACACGGTTTCCCACACTTGGTGTCCATACGTTTGTTCTCTACCTCTGTGTCTCTATTTCTTCCCTGCAAACCAGTTCATCTGTACCATTTTTAGGCTCCACATATATGCATTAATATACAATATTTGTTTTCCTCTTTCTGACTTACTTCATTCTGTATGACAGTCTCTCGATCCATCGATGTCTCTACAAATGACCCAGTTTCATTCCTTTTTATGGCCGAGTAATATTCCATTTTATATATGTACCACAACTTTATCCATTCATCTGTCTGTGGGCATTTAGGTTGCTTCCATTACCTGGCTATTGTAAATAGTGCTGCAACGAACATTGTGGTGAATGTGCCTTTTTGATTTACGGTTTTCTCTGGGTATATGCCCAGAAGTGGGATTGCTGGATCAGATGGTAATTCTATTTCTAGTTTTTTTAAGGAAACTCCATAGTGACTGTATCAATTTACATTCCCACCAATAGTGGAAGAGGGCTCCTTTTGTCCACACCCTCCCCAGAATTGGTTGTTTGTAGATTTTCTGATGATGCCGATTCTAACAGGTGTGAGGTGATACCTCATTGTAGTTTTGATTTGCATTTCTCTAATAATTAGTGCTGTTGAGCAGCTTTTCATGTGCGTCTTGGCCATCTCTATGTCTCCTTTGAAGAAACGTCTCTTTAGATCTTCTGCCCATTTTTTTTGGGTTGTTTGTTTTTTTAATATTAAGCTGCATGAGCTGTTTATATATATTGGAGATTAAACCTCTGTCCATTGATTCGTCTGCAACGATTTTCGCCCATTCTGAGGGATGCCTTTTTCCATTCCCGTGTTTTTTAACAAAAAAGGAAAGAAAGGAAAAGAAGCAGAACACTAATGTGCGTAAAATATGCCTTTTGAAACGGTCGTTTTGAAATATGGACGTCCTTTGAATTTTTTGGTCGATATGTGACCCCAGGATTTGTTTTCAGGGCAGGTGTCATTTACAGGCCGGCAATGATTTTGAATATCAACTGACCATTAGCGCTGGGATTAAAGCTGCTGTTGTGTGAAACGGCCACAAGGTGGCAGCAGTTCACCCTTACCAAATCTGGTTACTAGGGCAAGAGAGCCTCAGTGGAAGTGGTGTTCTAGATAGGAGTTTAGAATGGAATGTGCCAGGAGAAAGCCCCTCACGTTCGTCTCCCTACTTCTTGTTCGTGTTTTTAATTTAATTTTTTATTTTTTATTACAGCAAGTTTGATTACAATGTTTGGCTTCTTGTAGGTGTGGAAGATGTGGTTCTTTTACACATATACAGATGACTGTTCTTCCTGGGATCCTTTTCCCATGTACGTTATGACAGAATGTTGAGTAGTCCTCTCTTGGTATTCTGTAGGTCTTTGGTGATTATATATGTCACCTGTGTTTGTATATGTCTGTTAACCCCGATATCGTAATGAAACCAATCCTCACACCTTTCCATTGGTGAACCATAAGTTTGTTTAATGAATCTGTGATTGCCCTTCTCCGTGGAAATATCTGCCCTGGTATCCATTTTTAGGTAACACCTACAAGTGATATAATATGATATGTGTCTTTCACTTTCTGACTTACTACAAGTCACGTGATTACTTCTAGACTCATCTACGGTGCTGCAAATGGCATTGTGTCCTTTTTTCCCTTGGCTTCTCTTCTGCCTTAGCGGGGTCCATTTTCAACAATGTGATTCCCTGAGGGTTGTGGATTAGCTGACCTGGGCAGCCTTACCTTGCCGGCCCGCCCTCCCCAGGTTTGCCTCGTTGAGGTCAATATAAACAGAGCTCCAGGCAGCAATAGCCCCTGAAGCTGTGCCTGACTCCATATTCTCTGCCCCGTCAGCAGTCTCGGGGCTGTGCTGGTGGGAGGGAGTGAGGGGCCACAGCTTTGTGGGTGGCCCGGTGTGAGTGGGGTTCTGCTGGCCTTTCTGCAGGAGTTGCCAGGCTGCCGCCTGTAAAGAAGAGGTTGTGTCACCCATACCTTCCGCTGGAATTTCTCTCCGGACAGAGGTGAGGAAGGAAAAAAGCAGTGGGGGCCGGGACAGGAGGGGTATCTCAGGCAGGACAATGGAAAGCTTCTGGAAGAGCGCCCGGGGCCAGGACCACCCTGGCTGGCCTGCAGGCACCAAGTTGGCCTGCGTGCTGTCGCTGGTGTGGCTCCACGGTCCTTCCTCTAGGCTTTCAAGCCCTTGTACATATTCAGGTGTTTTACCTGGAAAGGGTGGGAACAGTTCAGCAGCAGCTGGCCTGGGGCTCAGCTCACGTTTACTCACAGATGCCTCGGCATGGTCCCCCAGCTTTGCAATGAGGACGCTCCTTGCGTGGGGGGTGGGTTGCTGGCTGTATGGGAGATGGTTCCCCACCTCTGACCAATTTCAGAATTGTTTACCACTGGAGCAAGTGCCCTGATAGGGTTTTCCTCTGTATAACTCGTGGGTTCAGGTGTTTTTTTTTTTATTTTATGGTTCAAGTTAGATTTTATTCCCCTTTTATGTATTTATAGATATAAGCATGGAAATAATTCATTCCTATAAATACATCTGTGTGACGGGAAGAACTTTTTTCTGTTTTATTTTTAAATTTTATTTTTTAAAATTTTGAAATTTAATTTTATTTATTTATTTTTATACAGCACGTTATTATTAGTTATGTATTTTATGCATATACATGTATACAGGTCAATCCCAAACTCCCAAGTCATCCCACCACCACCACAACACGGTTTCCCACACTTGGTGTCCATACGTTTGTTCTCTACCTCTGTGTCTCTATTTCTTCCCTGCAAACCAGTTCATCTGTACCATTTTTAGGCTCCACATATATGCATTAATATACAATATTTGTTTTCCTCTTTCTGACTTACTTCATTCTGTATGACAGTCTCTCGATCCATCGATGTCTCTACAAATGACCCAGTTTCATTCCTTTTTATGGCCGAGTAATATTCCATTTTATATATGTACCACAACTTTATCCATTCATCTGTCTGTGGGCATTTAGGTTGCTTCCATTACCTGGCTATTGTAAATAGTGCTGCAACGAACATTGTGGTGAATGTGCCTTTTTGATTTACGGTTTTCTCTGGGTATATGCCCAGAAGTGGGATTGCTGGATCAGATGGTAATTCTATTTCTAGTTTTTTTAAGGAAACTCCATAGTGACTGTATCAATTTACATTCCCACCAATAGTGGAAGAGGGCTCCTTTTGTCCACACCCTCCCCAGAATTGGTTGTTTGTAGATTTTCTGATGATGCCGATTCTAACAGGTGTGAGGTGATACCTCATTGTAGTTTTGATTTGCATTTCTCTAATAATTAGTGCTGTTGAGCAGCTTTTCATGTGCGTCTTGGCCATCTCTATGTCTCCTTTGAAGAAACGTCTCTTTAGATCTTCTGCCCATTTTTTTTGGGTTGTTTGTTTTTTTAATATTAAGCTGCATGAGCTGTTTATATATATATTGGAGATTAAACCTCTGTCCATTGATTCGTCTGGAACGATTTTCGCCCATTCTGAGGGATGCCTTTTTCCATTCCCGTGTTTTTTAACAAAAAAGGAAAGAAAGGAAAAGAAGCAGAACACTAATGTGCGTAAAATATGCCTTTTGAAATGGTCGTTTTGAAATATGGACGTCCTTTGAATTTTTTGGTCGATATGTGACCCCAGGATTTGTTTTCAGGGCAGGTGTCATTTACAGGCCTGCAATGATTTTGAATATCAACTGACCATTAGCGCTGGGATTAAAGCTGCTGTTGTGTGAAACGGCCACAAGGTGGCAGCAGTTCACCCTTTCCAAATCTGGTTACTAGGGCAAGAGAGCCTCAGTGGAAGTGGTGTTCTAGATAGGAGTTTAGAATGGAATGTGCCAGGAGAAAGCCCCTCACGTTCGTCGCCCTACTTCTTGTTCGTGTTTTTAATTTAATTTTTTATTTTTTATTACAGCAAGTTTGATTACAATGTTTGGCTTCTTGTAGGTGTGGAAGATGTGGTTCTTTTACACATATACAGATGACTGTTCTTCCTGGGATCCTTTTCCCATGTACGTTATGACAGAATGTTGAGTAGTCCTCTCTTGGTATTCTGTAGGTCTTTGGTGATTATATATGTCACCTGTGTTTGTATATGTCTGTTAACCCCGATATCGTAATGAAACCAATCCTCACACCTTTCCATTGGTGAACCATAAGTTTGTTTAATGAATCTGTGATTGCCCTTCTCCGTGGAAATATCTGCCCTGGTATCCATTTTTAGGTAACACCTACAAGTGATATAATATGATATGTGTCTTTCACTTTCTGACTTACTACAAGTCACGTGATTACTTCTAGACTCATCTACGGTGCTGCAAATGGCATTGTGTCCTTTTTTCCCTTGGCTTCTCTTCTGCCTTAGCGGGGTCCATTTTCAACAATGTGATTCCCTGAGGGTTGTGGATTAGCTGACCTGGGCAGCCTTACCTTGCCGGCCCGCCCTCCCCAGGTTTGCCTCGTTGAGGTCAATATAAACAGAGCTCCAGGCAGCAATAGCCCCTGAAGCTGTGCCTGACTCCATATTCTCTGCCCCGTCAGCAGTCTCGGGGCTGTGCTGGTGGGAGGGAGTGAGGGGCCAGAGCTTTGTGGGTGGCCCGGTGTGAGTGGGGTTCTGCTGGCCTTTCTGCAGGAGTTGCCAGGCTGCCGCCTGTAAAGAAGAGGTTGTGTCACCCATACCTTCCGCTGGAATTTCTCTCCGGACAGAGGTGAGGAAGGAAAAATGCAGTGGGGGCCGGGACAGGAGGGATATCTCAGGCAGGACAATGGAAAGCTTCTGGAAGAGCGCCTGGGGCCAGGACCACCCTGGCTGGCCTGCAGGCACCAAGTTGGCCTGCGTGCTGTCGCTGGTGTGGCTCCACGGTCCTTCCTCTAGGCTTTCAAGCCCTTGTACATATTCAGGTGTTTTACCTGGAAAGGGTGGGAACAGTTCAGCAGCAGCTGGCCTGGGGCTCAGCTCACGTTTACTCACAGATGCCTCGGCATGGTCCCCCAGCTTTGCAATGAGGACGCTCCTTGTGTGGGGGGTGGGTTGCTGGCTGTATGGGAGATGGTTCCCCACCTCTGACCAATTTCAGAATTGTTTACCACTGGAGCAAGTGCCCTGATAGGGTTTTCCTCTGTATAACTCGTGGGTTCAGGTGTTTTTTTTTTTTATTTTATGGTTCAAGTTAGATTTTATTCCCCTTTTATGTATTTATAGATATAAGCATGGAAATAATTCATTCCTATAAATACATCTGTGTGACGGGAAGAACTTTTTTCTGTTTTATTTTTAAATTTTATTTTTTAAAATTTTGAAATTTAATTTTATTTATTTATTTGTATACAGCACGTTATTATTAGTTATGTATTTTATGCATATACATGTATACAGGTCAATCCCAAACTCCCAAGTCATCCCACCACCACCACAACACGGTTTCCCACACTTGGTGTCCATACGTTTGTTCTCTACCTCTGTGTCTCTATTTCCTCCCTGCAAACCAGTTCATCTGTACCATTTTTAGGCTCCACATATATGCATTAATATACAATATTTGTTTTCCTCTTTCTGACTTACTTCATTCTGTATGACAGTCTCTCGATCCATCGATGTCTCTACAAATGACCCAGTTTCATTCCTTTTTATGGCCGAGTAATATTCCATTTTATATATGTACCACAACTTTATCCATTCATCTGTCTGTGGGCATTTAGGTTGCTTCCATTACCTGGCTATTGTAAATAGTGCTGCAACGAACATTGTGGTGAATGTGCCTTTTTGATTTACGGTTTTCTCTGGGTATATGCCCAGAAGTGGGATTGCTGGATCAGATGGTAATTCTATTTCTAGTTTTTTTAAGGAAAGCCATAGTGACTGTATCAATTTACATTCCCACCAATAGTGGAAGAGGGCTCCTTTTGTCCACACCCTCCCCAGAATTGGTTGTTTGTAGATTTTCTGATGATGCTGATTCTAACAGGTGTGAGGTGATACCTCATTGTAGTTTTGATTTGCATTTCTCTAATAATTAGTGCTGTTGAGCAGCTTTTCATGTGCGTCTTGGCCATCTCTATGTCTCCTTTGAAGAAACGTCTCTTTAGATCTTCTGCCCATTTTTTTTGGGTTGTTTGTTTTTTTAATATTAAGCTGCATGAGCTGTTTATATATATTGGAGATTAAACCTCTGTCCATTGATTCGTCTGCAACGATTTTCGCCCATTCTGAGGGATGCCTTTTTCCATTCCCGTGTTTTTTAACAAAAAAGGAAAGAAAGGAAAAGAAGCAGAACACTAATGTGCGTAAAATATGCCTTTTGAAACGGTCGTTTTGAAATATGGACGTCCTTTAAATTTTTTGGTCGATATGTGACCCCAGGATTTGTTTTCAGGGCAGGTGTCATTTACAGGCCTGCAATGATTTTGAATATCAACTGACCATTAGCGCTGGGATTAAAGCTGCTGTTGTGTGAAACGGCCACAAGGTGGCAGCAGTTCACCCTTACCAAATCTGGTTACTAGGGCAAGAGAGCCTCAGTGGAAGTGGTGTTCTAGATAGGAGTTTAGAATGGAATGTGCCAGGAGAAAGCCCCTCACGTTCGTCTCCCTACTTCTTGTTCGTGTTTTTAATTTAATTTTTTATTTTTTATTACAGCAAGTTTGATTACAATGTTTGGCTTCTTGTAGGTGTGGAAGATGTGGTTCTTTTACACATATACAGATGACTGTTCTTCCTGGGATCCTTTTCCCATGTACGTTATGACAGAATGTTGAGTAGTCCTCTCTTGGTATTCTGTAGGTCTTTGGTGATTATATATGTCACCTGTGTTTGTATATGTCTGTTAACCCCGATATCGTAATGAAACCAATCCTCACACCTTTCCATTGGTGAACCATAAGTTTGTTTAATGAATCTGTGATTGCCCTTCTCCGTGGAAATATCTGCCCTGGTATCCATTTTTAGGTAACACCTACAAGTGATATAATATGATATGTGTCTTTCACTTTCTGACTTACTACAAGTCACGTGATTACTTCTAGACTCATCTACGGTGCCGCAAATGGCATTGTGTCCTTTTTTCCCTTGGCTTCTCTTCTGCCTTACCGGGGTCCATTTTCAACAATGTGATTCCCTGAGGGTTGTGGATTAGCTGACCTGGGCAGCCTTACCTTGCCGGCCCGCCCTCCCCAGGTTTGCCTCGTTGAGGTCAATATAAACAGAGCTCCAGGCAGCAATAGCCCCTGAAGCTGTGCCTGACTCCATATTCTCTGCCCCGTCAGCAGTCTCGGGGCTGTGATGGTGGGAGGGAGTGAGGGGCCACAGCTTTGTGGGTGGCCCGGTGTGAGTGGGGTTCTGCTGGCCTTTCTGCAGGAGTCGCCAGGCTGCCGCCTGTAAAGAAGAGGTTGTGTCACCCATACCTTCCGCTGGAATTTCTCTCCGGACAGAGGTGAGGAAGGAAAAAAGCAGTGGGGGCCGGGACAGGAGGGGTATCTCAGGCAGGACAATGGAAAGCTTCTGGAAGAGCGCCCGGGGCCAGGACCACCCTGGCTGGCCTGCAGGCACCAAGTTGGCCTGCGTGCTGTCGCTGGTGTGGCTCCAAGGTCCTTCCTCTAGGCTTTCAAGCCCTTGTACATATTCAGGTGTTTTACCTGGAAAGGGTGGGAACAGTTCAGCAGCAGCTGGCCTGGGGCTCAGCTCACGTTTACTCACAGATGCCTCGGCATGGTCCCCCAGCTTTGCAATGAGGATGCTCCTTGCGTGGGGGGTGGGTTGCTGGCTGTATGGGAGATGGTTCCCCACCTCTGACCAATTTCAGAATTGTTTACCACTGGAGCAAGTGCCCTGATAGGGTTTTCCTCTGTATAACTCGTGGGTTCAGGTGTATTTTTTTTTTATTTTATGGTTCAAGTTAGATTTTATTCCCCTTTTATGTATTTATAGATATAAGCATGGAAATAATTCATTCCTATAAATACATCTGTGTGACGGGAAGAACATTTTTCTGTTTTATTTTTAAATTTTATTTTTTAAAATTTTGAAATTTAATTTTATTTATTTATTTTTATACAGCACGTTATTATTAGTTATGTATTTTATGCATATACATGTATACAGGTCAATCCCAAACTCCCAAGTCATCCCACCACCACCACAACACGGTTTCCCACACTTGGTGTCCATACGTTTGTTCTCTACCTCTGTGTCTCTATTTCTTCCCTGCAAACCAGTTCATCTGTACCATTTTTAGGCTCCACATATATGCATTAATATACAATATTTGTTTTCCTCTTTCTGACTTACTTCATTCTGTATGACAGTCTCTCGATCCATCGATGTCTCTACAAATGACCCAGTTTCATTCCTTTTTATGGCCGAGTAATATTCCATTTTATATATGTACCACAACTTTATCCATTCATCTGTCTGTGGGTATTTAGGTTGCTTCCATTACCTGGCTATTGTAAATAGTGCTGCAACGAACATTGTGGTGAATGTGCCTTTTTGATTTACGGTTTTCTCTGGGTATATGCCCAGAAGTGGGATTGCTGGATCAGATGGTAATTCTATTTCTAGTTTTTTTAAGGAAACTCCATAGTGACTGTATCAATTTACATTCCCACCAATAGTGGAAGAGGGCTCCTTTTGTCCACACCCTCCCCAGAATTGGTTGTTTGTAGATTTTCTGATGATGCCGATTCTAACAGGTGTGAGGTGATACCTCATTGTAGTTTTGATTTGCATTTCTCTAATAATTAGTGCTGTTGAGCAGCTTTTCATGTGCGTCTTGGCCATCTCTATGTCTCCTTTGAAGAAACGTCTCTTTAGATCTTCTGCCCATTTTTTTTGGGTTGTTTGTTTTTTTAATATTAAGCTGCATGAGCTGTTTATATATATTGGAGATTAAACCTCTGTCCATTGATTCGTCTGCAACGATTTTCGCCCATTCTGAGGGATGCCTTTTTCCATTCCCGTGTTTTTTAACAAAAAAGGAAAGAAAGGAAAAGAAGCAGAACACTAATGTGCGTAAAATATGCCTTTTGAAATGGTCGTTTTGAAATATGGACGTCCTTTGAATTTTTTGGTCGATATGTGACCCCAGGATTTGTTTTCAGGGCAGGTGTCATTTACAGGCCTGCAATGATTTTGAATATCAATTGACCATTAGCGCTGGGATTAAAGCTGCTGTTGTGTGAAACGGCCACAAGGTGGCAGCAGTTCACCCTTACCAAATCTGGTTACTAGGGCAAGAGAGCCTCAGTGGAAGTGGTGTTCTAGATAGGAGTTTAGAATGGAATGTGCCAGGAGAAAGCCCCTCACGTTCGTCTCCCTACTTCTTGTTCGTGTTTTTAATTTAATTTTTTATTTTTTATTACAGCAAGTTTGATTACAATGTTTGGCTTCTTGTAGGTGTGGAAGATGTGGTTCTTTTACACATATACAGATGACTGTTCTTCCTGGGATCCTTTTCCCATGTACGTTATGACAGAATGTTGAGTAGTCCTCTCTTGGTATTCTGTAGGTCTTTGGTGATTATATATGTCACCTGTGTTTGTATATGTCTGTTAACCCCGATATCGTAATGAAACCAATCCTCACACCTTTCCATTGGTGAACCATAAGTTTGTTTAATGAATCTGTGATTGCCCTTCTCCGTGGAAATATCTGCCCTGGTATCCATTTTTAGGTAACACCTACAAGTGATATAATATGATATGTGTCTTTCACTTTCTGACTTACTACAAGTCACGTGATTACTTCTAGACTCATCTACGATGCCGCAAATGGCATTGTGTCCTTTTTTCCCTTGGCTTCTCTTCTGCCTTAGCGGGGTCCATTTTCAACAATGTGATTCCCTGAGGGTTGTGGATTAGGTGACCTGGGCAGCCTTACCTTGCTGGCCCGCCCTCCCCAGGTTTGCCTCGTTGAGGTCAATATAAACAGAGCTCCAGGCAGCAATAGCCCCTGAAGCTGTGCCTGACTCCATATTCTCTGCCCCGTCAGCAATCTCGGGGCTGTGCTGGTGGGAGGGAGTGAGGGGCCACAGCTTTGTGGGTGGCCCGGTGTGAGTGGGGTTCTGCTGGCCTTTCTGCAGGAGTTGCCAGGCTGCCGCCTGTAAAGAAGAGGTTGTGTCACCCATACCTTCCGCTGGAATTTCTCTGCGGACAGAGGTGAGGAAGGAAAAAAGCAGTGGGGGCCGGGACAGGAGGGGTATCTCAGGCAGGACAATGGAAAGCTTCTGGAAGAGCGCCCGGGGCCAGGACCACCCTGGCTGGCCTGCAGGCACCAAGTTGGCCTGCGTGCTGTCGCTGGTGTGGCTCCACGGTCCTTCCTCTAGGCTTTCAATCCCTTGTACATATTCAGGTGTTTTACCTGGAAAGGGTGGGAACAGTTCAGCAGCAGCTGGCCTGGGGCTCAGCTCACGTTTACTCACAGAGGCCTCGGCATGGTCCCCCAGCTTTGCAATGAGGATGCTCCTTGCGTGGGGGGTGGGTTGCTGGCTGTATGGGAGATGGTTCCCCACCTCTGACCAATTTCAGAATTGTTTACCACTGGAGCAAGTGCCCTGATAGGGTTTTCCTCTGTATAACTCGTGGGTTCAGGGGTTTTTTTTTTATTTTATGGTTCAAGTTAGATTTTATTCCCCTTTTATGTATTTATAGATATAAGCATGGAAATAATTCATTCCTATAAATACATCTGTGTGACGGGAAGAACTTTTTTCTGTTTTATTTTTAAATTTTATTTTTTAAAATTTTGAAATTTAATTTTATTTATTTATTTTTATACAGCACGTTATTATTAGTTATGTATTTTATGCATATACATGTATACAGGTCAATCCCAAACTCCCAAGTCATCCCACCACCACCACAACACGGTTTCCCACACTTGGTGTCCATACGTTTGTTCTCTACCTCTGTGTCTCTATTTCTTCCCTGCAAACCAGTTCATCTGTACCATTTTTAGGCTCCACATATATGCATTAATATACAATATTTGTTTTCCTCTTTCTGACTTACTTCATTCTGTATGACAGTCTCTCGATCCATCGATGTCTCTACAAATGACCCAGTTTCATTCCTTTTTATGGCCGAGTAATATTCCATTTTATATATGTACCACAACTTTATCCATTCATCTGTCTGTGGGCATTTAGGTTGCTTCCATTACCTGGCTATTGTAAATAGTGCTGCAACGAACATTGTGGTGAATGTGCCTTTTTGATTTACGGTTTTCTCTGGGTATATGCCCAGAAGTGGGATTGCTGGATCAGATGGTAATTCTATTTCTAGTTTTTTTAAGGAAACTCCATAGTGACTGTATCAATTTACATTCCCACCAATAGTGGAAGAGGGCTCCTTTTGTCCACACCCTCCCCAGAATTGGTTGTTTGTAGATTTTCTGATGATGCCGATTCTAACAGGTGTGAGGTGATACCTCATTGTAGTTTTGATTTGCATTTCTCTAATAATTAGTGCTGTTGAGCAGCTTTTCATGTGCGTCTTGGCCATCTCTATGTCTCCTTTGAAGAAACGTCTCTTTAGATCTTCTGCCCATTTTTTTTGGGTTGTTTGTTTTTTTAATATTAAGCTGCATGAGCTGTTTATATATATTGGAGATTAAACCTCTGTCCATTGATTCGTCTGCAACGATTTTCGCCCATTCTGAGGGATGCCTTTTTCCATTCCCGTGTTTTTTAACAAAAAAGGAAAGAAAGGAAAAGAAGCAGAACACTAATGTGCGTAAAATATGCCTTTTGAAATGGTCGTTTTGAAATATGGACGTCCTTTGAATTTTTTGGTCGATATGTGACCCCAGGATTTGTTTTCAGGGCAGGTGTCATTTACAGGCCTGCAATGATTTTGAATATCAACTGACCATTAGCGCTGGGATTAAAGCTGCTGTTGTGTGAAACGGCCACAAGGTGGCAGCAGTTCACCCTTACCAAATCTGGTTACTAGGGCAAGAGAGCCTCAGTGGAAGTGGTGTTCTAGATAGGAGTTTAGAATGGAATGTGCCAGGAGAAAGCCCCTCACGTTCGTCTCCCTACTTCTTGTTCGTGTTTTTAATTTAATTTTTTATTTTTTATTACAGCAAGTTTGATTACAATGTTTGGCTTCTTGTAGGTGTGGAAGATGTGGTTCTTTTACACATATACAGATGACTGTTCTTCCTGGGATCCTTTTCCCATGTACGTTATGACAGAATGTTGAGTAGTCCTCTCTTGGTATTCTGTAGGTCTTTGGTGATTATATATGTCACCTGTGTTTGTATATGTCTGTTAACCCCAATATCGTAATGAAACCAATCCTCACACCTTTCCATTGGTGAACCATAAGTTTGTTTAATGAATCTGTGATTGCCCTTCTCCGTGGAAATATCTGCCCTGGTATCCATTTTTAGGTAACACCTACAAGTGATATAATATGATATGTGTCTTTCACTTTCTGACTTACTACAAGTCACGTGATTACTTCTAGACTCATCTACGGTGCCGCAAATGGCATTGTGTCCTTTTTTCCCTTGGCTTCTCTTCTGCCTTAGCGGGGTCCATTTTCAACAATGTGATTCCCTGAGGGTTGTGGATTAGCTGACCTGGGCAGCCTTACCTTGCCGGCCCGCCCTCCCCAGGTTTGCCTCGTTGAGGTCAATATAAACAGAGCTCCAGGCAGCAATAGCCCCTGAAGCTGTGCCTGACTCCATATTCTCTGCCCCGTCAGCAGTCTCGGGGCTGTGCTGGTGGGAGGGAGTGAGGGGCCACAGCTTTGTGGGTGGCCCGGTGTGAGTGGGGTTCTGCTGGCCTTTCTGCAGGAGTTGCCAGGCTGCCGCCTGTAAAGAAGAGGTTGTGTCACCCATACCTTCCGCTGGAATTTCTCTCCGGACAGAGGTGAGGAAGGAAAAAAGCAGTGGGGGCCGGGACAGGAGGGGTATCTCAGGCAGGACAATGGAAAGCTTCTGGAAGAGCGCCCGGGGCCAGGACCACCCTGGCTGGCCTGCAGGCACCAAGTTGGCCTGCGTGCTGTCGCTGGTGTGGCTCCACGGTCCTTCCTCTAGGCTTTCAAGCCCTTGTACATATTCAGGTGTTTTACCTGGAAAGGGTGGGAACAGTTCAGCAGCAGCTGGCCTGGGGCTCAGCTCACGTTTACTCAGAGATGCCTCGGCATGGTCCCCCAGCTTTGCAATGAGGATGCTCCTTGCGTGGGGGGTGGGTTGCTGGCTGTATGGGAGATGGTTCCCCACCTCTGACCAATTTCAGAATTGTTTACCACTGGAGCAAGTGCCCTGATAGGGTTTTCCTCTGTATAACTCGTGGGTTCAGGTGTTTTTTTTTTTTATTTTATGGTTCAAGTTAGATTTTATTCCCCTTTTATGTATTTATAGATATAAGCATGGAAATAATTCATTCCTATAAATACATCTGTGTGACGGGAAGAACTTTTTTCTGTTTTATTTTTAAATTTTATTTTTTAAAATTTTGAAATTTAATTTTATTTATTTATTTTTATACAGCACGTTATTATTAGTTATGTATTTTATGCATATACATGTATACAGGTCAATCCCAAACTCCCAAGTCATCCCACCACCACCACAACACGGTTTCCCACACTTGGTGTCCATACGTTTGTTCTCTACCTCTGTGTCTCTATTTCTTCCCTGCAAACCAGTTCATCTGTACCATTTTTAGGCTCCACATATATGCATTAATATACAATATTTGTTTTCCTCTTTCTGACTTACTTCATTCTGTATGACAGTCTCTCGATCCATCGATGTCTCTACAAATGACCCAGTTTCATTCCTTTTTATGGCCGAGTAATATTCCATTTTATATATGTACCACAACTTTATCCATTCATCTGTCTGTGGGCATTTAGGTTGCTTCCATTACCTGGCTATTGTAAATAGTGCTGCAACGAACATTGTGGTGAATGTGCCTTTTTGATTTACGGTTTTCTCTGGGTATATGCCCAGAAGTGGGATTGCTGGATCAGATGGTAATTCTATTTCTAGTTTTTTTAAGGAAACTCCATAGTGACTGTATCAATTTACATTCCCACCAATAGTGGAAGAGGGCTCCTTTTGTCCACACCCTCCCCAGAATTGGTTGTTTGTAGATTTTCTGATGATGCCGATTCTAACAGGTGTGAGGTGAAACCTCATTGAAGTTTTGATTTGCATTTTTCTAATAATTAGTGCTGTTGAGCAGCTTTTCATGTGCGACTTGGCCATCTCTGTGTCTTATTTGAAGAAACGTCTCTTTAGATCTTCTGCCCATTTTTGTATTGGGTTGTTTGTTTTTTTAATATTAAGCTGCATGAGCTGTTTATATATATTGGAGATTAAACCTCTGTCCATTGATTCGTCTGCAACGATTTTCGCCCATTCTGAGGGATGCCTTTTTCCATTCCCGTGTTTTTTAACAAAAAAGGAAAGAAAGGAAAAGAAGCAGAACACTAATGTGCGTAAAATATGCCTTTTGAAATGGTCGTTTTGAAATATGGATGTCCTTTGAATTTTTTGGTCGATATGTGACCCCAGGATTTGTTTTCAGGGCAGGTGTCATTTACAGGCCTGCAATGATTTTGAATATCAACTGACCATTAGCGCTGGGATTAAAGCTGCTGTTGTGTGAAACGGCCACAAGGTGGCAGCAGTTCACCCTTACCAAATCTGGTTACTAGGGCAAGAGAGCCTCAGTGGAAGTGGTGTTCTAGATAGGAGTTTAGAATGGAATGTGCCAGGAGAAAGCCCCTCACGTTCGTCCCCCTACTTCTTGTTCGTGTTTTTAATTTAATTTTTTATTTTTTATTACAGCAAGTTTGATTACAATGTTTGGCTTCTTGTAGGTGTGGAAGATGTGGTTCTTTTACACATATACAGATGACTGTTCTTCCTGGGATCCTTTTCCCATGTACGTTATGACAGAATGTTGAGTAGTCCTCTCTTGGTATTCTGTAGGTCTTTGGTGATTATATATGTCACCTGTGTTTGTATATGTCTGTTAACCCCGATATCGTAATGAAACCAATCCTCACACCTTTCCATTGGTGAACCATAAGTTTGTTTAATGAATCTGTGATTGCCCTTCTCCGTGGAAATATCTGCCCTGGTATCCATTTTTAGGTAACACCTACAAGTGATATAATATGATATGTGTCTTTCACTTTCTGACTTACTACAAGTCACGTGATTACTTCTAGACTCATCTACGGTGCCGCAAATGGCATTGTGTCCTTTTTTCCCTTGGCTTCTCTTCTGCCTTAGCGGGGTCCATTTTCAACAATGTGATTCCCTGAGGGTTGTGGATTAGCTGACCTGGGCAGCCTTACCTTGCCGGCCCGCCCTCCCCAGGTTTGCCTCGTTGAGGTCAATATAAACAGAGCTCCAGGCAGCAATAGCCCCTGAAGCTGTGCCTGACTCCATATTCTCTGCCCCGTCAGCAGTCTCGGGGCTGTGCTGGTGGGAGGGAGTGAGGGGCCACAGCTTTGTGGGTGGCCCGGTGTGAGTGGGGTTCTGCTGGCCTTTCTGCAGGAGTTGCCAGGCTGCCGCCTGTAAAGAAGAGGTTGTGTCACCCATACCTTCCGCTGGAATTTCTCTGCGGACAGAGGTGAGGAAGGAAAAAAGCAGTGGGGGCCGGGACAGGAGGGGTATCTCAGGCAGGACAATGGAAAGCTTCTGGAAGAGCGCCCGGGGCCAGGACCACCCTGGCTGGCCTGCAGGCACCAAGTTGGCCTGCGTGCTGTCGCTGGTGTGGCTCCATGGTCCTTCCTCTAGGCTTTCAAGCCCTTGTACATATTCAGGTGTTTTACCTGGAAAGGGTGGGAACAGTTCAGCAGCAGCTGGCCTGGGGCTCAGCTCACGTTTACTCAGAGATGCCTCGGCATGGTCCCCCAGCTTTGCAATGAGGACGCTCCTTGCGTGGGGGGTGGGTTGCTGGCTGTATGGGAGATGGTTCCCCACCTCTGACCAATTTCAGAATTGTTTACCACTGGAGCAAGTGCCCTGATAGGGTTTTCCTCTGTATAACTCGTGGGTTCAGGTGTTTTTTTTTTTATTTTATGGTTCAAGTTAGATTTTATTCCCCTTTTATGTATTTATAGATATAAGCATGGAAATAATTCATTCCTATAAATACATCTGTGTGACGGGAAGAACTTTTTTCTGTTTTATTTTTAAATTTTATTTTTTAAAATTTTGAAATTTAATTTTATTTATTTATTTTTATGCAGCACGTTATTATTAGTTATGTATTTTATGCATATACATGTATACAGGTCAATCCCAAACTCCCAAGTCATCCCACCACCATCACAACACGGTTTCCCACACTTGGTGTCCATACGTTTGTTCTCTACCTCTGTGTCTCTATTTCTTCCCTGCAAACCAGTTCATCTGTACCATTTTTAGGCTCCACATATATGCATTAATATACAATATTTGTTTTCCTCTTTCTGACTTACTTCATTCTGTATGACAGTCTCTCGATCCATCGATGTCTCTACAAATGACCCAGTTTCATTCCTTTTTATGGCCGAGTAATATTCCATTTTATATATGTACCACAACTTTATCCATTCATCTGTCTGTGGGCATTTAGGTTGCTTCCATTACCTGGCTATTGTAAATAGTGCTGCAACGAACATTGTGGTGAATGTGCCTTTTTGATTTACGGTTTTCTCTGGGTATATGCCCAGAAGTGGGATTGCTGGATCAGATGGTAATTCTATTTCTAGTTTTTTTAAGGAAACTCCATAGTGACTGTATCAATTTACATTCCCACCAATAGTGGAAGAGGGCTCCTTTTGTCCACACCCTCCCCAGAATTGGTTGTTTGTAGATTTTCTGATGATGCCGATTCTAACAGGTGTGAGGTGAAACCTCATTGAAGTTTTGATTTGCATTTTTCTAATAATTAGTGCTGTTGAGCAGCTTTTCATGTGCGTCTTGGCCATCTCTGTGTCTTATTTGAAGAAACGTCTCTTTAGATCTTCTGCCCATTTTTGTATTGGGTTGTTTGTTTTTTTAATATTAAGCTGCATGAGCTGTTTATATATATTGGAGATTAAACCTCTGTCCATTGATTCGTCTGCAACGATTTTCGCCCATTCTGAGGGATGCCTTTTTCCATTCCCGTGTTTTTTAACAAAAAAGGAAAGAAAGGAAAAGAAGCAGAACACTAATGTGCGTAAAATATGCCTTTTGAAATGGTCGTTTTGAAATATGGACGTCCTTTGAATTTTTTGGTCGATATGTGACCCCAGGATTTGTTTTCAGGGCAGGTGTCATTTACAGGCCTGCAATGATTTTGAATATCAACTGACCATTAGCGCTGGGATTAAAGCTGCTGTTGTGTGAAACGGCCACAAGGTGGCAGCAGTTCACCCTTACCAAATCTGGTTACTAGGGCAAGAGAGCCTCAGTGGAAGTGGTGTTCTAGATAGGAGTTTTGAATGGAATGTGCCAGGAGAAAGCCCCTCACGTTCGTCTCCCTACTTCTTGTTCATGTTTTTAATTTATTTTTTTATTTTTTATTACAGCAAGTTTGATTACAATGTTTGGCTTCTTGTAGGTGTGGAAGATGTGGTTCTTTTACACATATACAGATGACTGTTCTTCCTGGGATCCTTTTCCCATGTACGTTATGACAGAATGTTGAGTAGTCCTCTCTTGGTATTCTGTAGGTCTTTGGTGATTATATATGTCACCTGTGTTTGTATATGTCTGTTAACCCCGATATTGTAATGAAACCAATCCTCACACCTTTCCATTGGTGAACCATAAGTTTGTTTAATGAATCTGTGATTGCCCTTCTCCGTGGAAATATCTGCCCTGGTATCCATTTTTAGGTAACACCTACAAGTGATATAATATGATATGTGTCTTTCACTTTCTGACTTACTACAAGTCACGTGATTACTTCTAGACTCATCTACGGTGCCGCAAATGGCATTGTGTCCTTTTTTCCCTTGGCTTCTCTTCTGCCTTAGCGGGGTCCATTTTCAACAATGTGATTCCCTGAGGGTTGTGGATTAGCTGACCTGGGCAGCCTTACCTTGCCGGCCCGCCCTCCCCAGGTTTGCCTCGTTGAGGTCAATATAAACAGAGCTCCAGGCAGCAATAGCCCCTGAAGCTGTGCCTGACTCCATATTCTCTGCCCCGTCAGCAGTCTCGGGGCTGTGCTGGTGGGAGGGAGTGAGGGGCCACAGCTTTGTGGGTGGCCCGGTGTGAGTGGGGTTCTGCTGGCCTTTCTGCAGGAGTTGCCAGGCTGCCGCCTGTAAAGAAGAGGTTGTGTCACCCATACCTTCCGCTGGAATTTCTCTCCGGACAGAGGTGAGGAAGGAAAAAAGCAGTGGGGGCCGGGACAGGAGGGGTATCTCAGGCAGGACAATGGAAAGCTTCTGGAAGAGCGCCCGGGGCCAGGACCACCCTGGCTGGCCTGCAGGCACCAAGTTGGCCTGCGTGCTGTCGCTGGTGTGGCTCCACGGTCCTTCCTCTAGGCTTTCAAGCCCTTGTACATATTCAGGTGTTTTACCTGGAAAGGGTGGGAACAGTTCAGCAGCAGCTGGCCTGGGGCTCAGCTCACGTTTACTCACAGATGCCTCGGCATGGTCCCCCAGCTTTGCAATGAGGATGCTCCTTGCGTGGGGGGTGGGTTGCTGGCTGTATGGGAGATGGTTCCCCACCTCTGACCAATTTCAGAATTGTTTACCACTGGAGCAAGTGCCCTGATAGGGTTTTCCTCTGTATAACTCGTGGGTTCAGGTGTTTTTTTTTTTTATTTTATGGTTCAAGTTAGATTTTATTCCCCTTTTATGTATTTATAGATATAAGCATGGAAATAATTCATTCCTATAAATACATCTGTGTGACGGGAAGAACTTTTTTCTGTTTTATTTTTAAATTTTATTTTTTAAAATTTTGAAATTTAATTTTATTTATTTATTTTTATACAGCACGTTATTATTAGTTATGTATTTTATGCATATACATGTATACAGGTCAATCCCAAACTCCCAAGTCATCCCACCACCACCACAACACGGTTTCCCACACTTGGTGTCCATACGTTTGTTCTCTACCTCTGTGTCTCTATTTCTTCCCTGCAAACCAGTTCATCTGTACCATTTTTAGGCTCCACATATATGCATTAATATACAATATTTGTTTTCCTCTTTCTGACTTACTTCATTCTGTATGACAGTCTCTCGATCCATCGATGTCTCTACAAATGACCCAGTTTCATTCCTTTTTATGGCCGAGTAATATTCCATTTTATATATGTACCACAACTTTATCCATTCATCTGTCTGTGGGCATTTAGGTTGCTTCCATTACCTGGCTATTGTAAATAGTGCTGCAACGAACATTGTGGTGAATGTGCCTTTTTGATTTACGGTTTTCTCTGGGTATATGCCCAGAAGTGGGATTGCTGGATCAGATGGTAATTCTATTTCTAGTTTTTTTAAGGAAACTCCATAGTGACTGTATCAATTTACATTCCCACCAATAGTGGAAGAGGGCTCCTTTTGTCCACACCCTCCCCAGAATTGGTTGTTTGTAGATTTTCTGATGATGCCGATTCTAACAGGTGTGAGGTGATACCTCATTGTAGTTTTGATTTGCATTTCTCTAATAATTAGTGCTGTTGAGCAGCTTTTCATGTGCGTCTTGGCCATCTCTATGTCTCCTTTGAAGAAACGTCTCTTTAGATCTTCTGCCCATTTTTTTTGGGTTGTTTGTTTTTTTAATATTAAGCTGCATGAGCTGTTTATATATATTGGAGATTAAACCTCTGTCCATTGATTCGTCTGCAACGATTTTCGCCCATTCTGAGGGATGCCTTTTTCCATTCCCGTGTTTTTTAACAAAAAAGGAAAGAAAGGAAAAGAAGCAGAACACTAATGTGCGTAAAATATGCCTTTTGAAATGGTAGTTTTGAAATATGGACGTCCTTTGAATTTTTTGGTCGATATGTGACCCCAGGATTTGTTTTCAGGGCAGGTGTCATTTACAGGCCTGCAATGATTTTGAATATCAACTGACCATTAGCGCTGGGATTAAAGCTGCTGTTGTGTGAAACGGCCACAAGGTGGCAGCAGTTCACCCTTACCAAATCTGGTTACTAGGGCAAGAGAGCCTCAGTGGAAGTGGTGTTCTAGATAGGAGTTTAGAATGGAATGTGCCAGGAGAAAGCCCCTCACGTTCGTCTCCCTACTTCTTGTTCGTGTTTTTAATTTAATTTTTTATTTTTTATTACAGCAAGTTTGATTACAATGTTTGGCTTCTTGTAGGTGTGGAAGATGTGGTTCTTTTACACATATACAGATGACTGTTCTTCCTGGGATCCTTTTCCCATGTACGTTATGACAGAATGTTGAGTAGTCCTCTCTTGGTATTCTGTAGGTCTTTGGTGATTATATATGTCACCTGTGTTTGTATATGTCTGTTAACCCCGATATCGTAATGAAACCAATCCTCACACCTTTCCATTGGTGAACCATAAGTTTGTTTAATGAATCTGTGATTGCCCTTCTCCGTGGAAATATCTGTCCTTGTATCCATTTCTAGGTAACACCTATAAGTGATATGATATGATATGTGTCTTTCACTTTCTGACTTACTACAAGTCACGTGATTACTTCTAGACTCATCTACGGTGCTGCAAATGGCATTGTGTCCTTTTTTCCCTTGGCTTCACTTCTGCCTTAGCGGGGTCCATTTTCAACAATGTGATTCCCTGAGGGTTGTGGATTAGCTGACCTGGGCAGCCTTACCTTGCCGGCCCGCCCTCCCCAGGTTTGCCTCGTTGAGGTCAATATAAACAGAGCTCCAGGCAGCAATAGCCCCTGAAGCTGTGCCTGACTCCATATTCTCTGCCCCGTCAGCAGTCTCGGGGCTGTGCTGGTGGGAGGGAGTGAGGGGCCACAGCTTTGTGGGTGGCCCGGTGTGAGTGGGGTTCTGCTGGCCTTTCTGCAGGAGTTGCCAGGCTGCCGCCTGTAAAGAAGAGGTTGTGTCACCCATACCTTCCGCTGGAATTTCTCTCCGGACAGAGGTGAGGAAGGAAAAAAGCAGTGGGGGCCGGGACAGGAGGGGTATGTCAGGCAGGACAATGGAAAGCTTCTGGAAGAGCGCCCGGGGCCAGGACCACCCTGGCTGGCCTGCAGGCACCAAGTTGGCCTGCGTGCTGTCGCTGGTGTGGCTCCACGGTCCTTCCTCTAGGCTTTCAATCCCTTGTACATATTCAGGTGTTTTACCTGGAAAGGGTGGGAACAGTTCAGCAGCAGCTGGCCTGGGGCTCAGCTCACGTTTACTCAGAGATGCCTCGGCATGGTCCCCCAGCTTTGCAATGAGGACGCTCCTTGCGTGGGGGGTGGGTTGCTGGCTGTATGGGAGATGGTTCCCCACCTCTGACCAATTTCAGAATTGTTTACCACTGGAGCAAGTGCCCTGATAGGGTTTTCCTCTGTATAACTCGTGGGTTCAGGTGTTTTTTTTTTTTATTTTATGGTTCAAGTTAGATTTTATTCCCCTTTTATGTATTTATAGATATAAGCATGGAAATAATTCATTCCTATAAATACATCTGTGTGACGGGAAGAACTTTTTTCTGTTTTATTTTTAAATTTTATTTTTTAAAATTTTGAAATTTAATTTTATTTATTTACTTTTATACAGCACGTTATTATTAGTTATGTATTTTATGCATATACATGTATACAGGTCAATCCCAAACTCCCAAGTCATCCCACCACCACCACAACACGGTTTCCCACACTTGGTGTCCATACGTTTGTTCTCTACCTCTGTGTCTCTATTTCTTCCCTGCAAACCAGTTCATCTGTACCATTTTTAGGCTCCACATATATGCATTAATATACAATATTTGTTTTCCTCTTTCTGACTTACTTCATTCTGTATGACAGTCTCTCGATCCATCGATGGCTCTACAAATGACCCAGTTTCATTCCTTTTTATGGCCGAGTAATATTCCATTTTATATATGTACCACAACTTTATCCATTCATCTGTCTGTGGGTATTTAGGTTGCTTCCATTACCTGGCTATTGTAAATAGTGCTGCAACGAACATTGTGGTGAATGTGCCTTTTTGATTTACGGTTTTCTCTGGGTATATGCCCAGAAGTGGGATTGCTGGATCAGATGGTAATTCTATTTCTAGTTTTTTTAAGGAAACTCCATAGTGACTGTATCAATTTACATTCCCACCAATAGTGGAAGAGGGCTCCTTTTGTCCACACCCTCCACAGAATTGGTTGTTTGTAGATTTTCTGATGATGCCGATTCTAACAGGTGTGAGGTGATACCTCATTGTAGTTTTGATTTGCATTTCTCTAATAATTAGTGCTGTTGAGCAGCTTTTCATGTGCGTCTTGGCCATCTCTATGTCTCCTTTGAAGAAACGTCTCTTTAGATCTTCTGCCCATTTTTTTTGGGTTGTTTGTTTTTTTAATATTAAGCTGCATGAGCTGTTTATATATATTGGAGATTAAACCTCTGTCCATTGATTCGTCTGCAACAATTTTCGCCCATTCTGAGGGATGCCTTTTTCCATTCCCGTGTTTTTTAACAAAAAAGGAAAGAAAGGAAAAGAAGCAGAACACTAATGTGCGTAAAATATGCCTTTTGAAATGGTCGTTTTGAAATATGGACGTCCTTTGAATTTTTTGGTCGATATGTGACCCCAGGATTTGTTTTCAGGGCAGGTGTCATTTACAGGCCTGCAATGATTTTGAATATCAACTGACCATTAGCGCTGGGATTAAAGCTGCTGTTGTGTGAAACGGCCACAAGGTGGCAGCAGTTCACCCTTACCAAATCTGGTTACTAGGGCAAGAGAGCCTCAGTGGAAGTGGTGTTCTAGATAGGAGTTTGGAATGGAATGTGCCAGGAGAAAGCCCCTCACGTTCGTCTCCCTACTTCTTGTTCGTGTTTTTAATTTAATTTTTTTATTTTTTATTACAGCAAGTTTGATTACAATGTTTGGCTTCTTGTAGGTGTGGAAGATGTGGTTCTTTTACACATATACAGATGACTGTTCTTCCTGGGATCCTTTTCCCATGTACGTTATGACAGAATGTTGAGTAGTCCTCTCTTGGTATTCTGTAGGTCTTTGGTGATTATATATGTCACCTGTGTTTGTATATGTCTGTTAACCCCGATATCGTAATGAAACCAATCCTCACACCTTTCCATTGGTGAACCATAAGTTTGTTTAATGAATCTGTGATTGCCCTTCTCCGTGGAAATATCTGCCCTGGTATCCATTTTTAGGTAACACCTACAAGTGATATAATATGATATGTGTCTTTCACTTTCTGACTTACTACAAGTCACGTGATTACTTCTAGACTCATCTACGGTGCCGCAAATGGCATTGTGTCCTTTTTTCCCTTGGCTTCTCTTCTGCCTTAGCGGGGTCCATTTTCAACAATGTGATTCCCTGAGGGTTGTGGATTAGCTGACCTGGGCAGCCTTACCTTGCCGGCCCGCCCTCCCCAGGTTTGCCTCGTTGAGGTCAATATAAACAGAGCTCCAGGCAGCAATAGCCCCTGAAGCTGTGCCTGACTCCATATTCTCTGCCCCGTCAGCAGTCTCGGGGCTGTGCTGGTGGGAGGGAGTGAGGGGCCACAGCTTTGTGGGTGGCCCGGTGTGAGTGGGGTTCTGCTGGCCTTTCTGCAGGAGTTGCCAGGCTGCCGCCTGTAAAGAAGAGGTTGTGTCACCCATACCTTCCGCTGGAATTTCTCTCCGGACAGAGGTGAGGAAGGAAAAAAGCAGTGGGGGCCGGGACAGGAGGGGTATGTCAGGCAGGACAATGGAAAGCTTCTGGAAGAGCGCCCGGGGCCAGGACCACCCTGGCTGGCCTGCAGGCACCAAGTTGGCCTGCGTGCTGTCGCTGGTGTGGCTCCACGGTCCTTCCTCTAGGCTTTCAAGCCCTTGTACATATTCAGGTGTTTTACCTGGAAAGGGTGGGAACAGTTCAGCAGCAGCTGGCCTGGGGCTCAGCTCACGTTTACTCACAGATGCCTCGGCATGGTCCCCCAGCTTTGCAATGAGGATGCTCCTTGCGTGGGGGGTGGGTTGCTGGCTGTATGGGAGATGGTTCCCCACCTCTGACCAATTTCAGAATTGTTTACCACTGGAGCAAGTGCCCTGATAGGGTTTTCCTCTGTATAACTCGTGGGTTCAGGGGTTTTTTTTTTTATTTTATGGTTCAAGTTAGATTTTATTCCCCTTTTATGTATTTATAGATATAAGCATGGAAATAATTCATTCCTATAAATACATCTGTGTGACGGGAAGAACTTTTTTCTGTTTTATTTTTAAATTTTATTTTTTAAAATTTTGAAATTTAATTTTATTTATTTATTTTTATACAGCACGTTATTATTAGTTATGTATTTTATGCATATACATGTATACAGGTCAATCCCAAACTCCCAAGTCATCCCACCACCACCACAACACGGTTTCCCACACTTGGTGTCCATACGTTTGTTCTCTACCTCTGTGTCTCTATTTCTTCCCTGCAAACCAGTTCATCTGTACCATTTTTAGGCTCCACATATATGCATTAATATACAATATTTGTTTTCCTCTTTCTGACTTACTTCATTCTGTATGACAGTCTCTCGATCCATCGATGGCTCTACAAATGACCCAGTTTCATTCCTTTTTATGGCCGAGTAATATTCCATTTTATATATGTACCACAACTTTATCCATTCATCTGTCTGTGGGCATTTAGGTTGCTTCCATTACCTGGCTATTGTAAATAGTGCTGCAACGAACATTGTGGTGAATGTGCCTTTTTGATTTACGGTTTTCTCTGGGTATATGCCCAGAAGTGGGATTGCTGGATCAGATGGTAATTCTATTTCTAGTTTTTTTAAGGAAACTCCATAGTGACTGTATCAATTTACATTCCCACCAATAGTGGAAGAGGGCTCCTTTTGTCCACACCCTCCCCAGAATTGGTTGTTTGTAGATTTTCTGATGATGCCGATTCTAACAGGTGTGAGGTGATACCTCATTGTAGTTTTGATTTGCATTTCTCTAATAATTAGTGCTGTTGAGCAGCTTTTCATGTGCGTCTTGGCCATCTCTATGTCTCCTTTGAAGAAACGTCTCTTTAGATCTTCTGCCCATTTTTTTTGGGTTGTTTGTTTTTTTAATATTAAGCTGCATGAGCTGTTTATATATATTGGAGATTAAACCTCTGTCCATTGATTCGTCTGCAACGATTTTCGCCCATTCTGAGGGATGCCTTTTTCCATTCCCGTGTTTTTTAACAAAAAAGGAAAGAAAGGAAAAGAAGCAGAACACTAATGTGCGTAAAATATGCCTTTTGAAACGGTCGTTTTGAAATATGGACGTCCTTTGAATTTTTTGGTCGATATGTGACCCCAGGATTTGTTTTCAGGGCAGGTGTCATTTACAGGCCTGCAATGATTTTGAATATCAACTGACCATTAGCGCTGGGATTAAAGCTGCTGTTGTGTGAAACGGCCACAAGGTGGCAGCAGTTCACCCTTACCAAATCTGGTTACTAGGGCAAGAGAGCCTCAGTGGAAGTGGTGTTCTAGATAGGAGTTTAGAATGGAATGTGCCAGGAGAAAGCCCCTCACGTTCGTCTCCCTACTTCTTGTTCGTGTTTTTAATTTATTTTTTTATTTTTTATTACAGCAAGTTTGATTACAATGTTTGGCTTCTTGTAGGTGTGGAAGATGTGGTTCTTTTACACATATACAGATGACTGTTCTTCCTGGGATCCTTTTCCCATGTACGTTATGACAGAATGTTGAGTAGTCCTCTCTTGGTATTCTGTAGGTCTTTGGTGATTATATATGTCACCTGTGTTTGTATATGTCTGTTAACCCCGATATCGTAATGAAACCAATCCTCACACCTTTCCATTGGTGAACCATAAGTTTGTTTAATGAATCTGTGATTGCCCTTCTCCGTGGAAATATCTGCCCTGGTATCCATTTTTAGGTAACACCTACAAGTGATATAATATGATATGTGTCTTTCACTTTCTGACTTACTACAAGTCACGTGATTACTTCTAGACTCATCTACGGTGCCGCAAATGGCATTGTGTCCTTTTTTCCCTTGGCTTCTCTTCTGCCTTAGCGGGGTCCATTTTCAACAATGTGATTCCCTGAGGGTTGTGGATTAGCTGACCTGGGCAGCCTTAACTTGCCGGCCCGCCCTCCCCAGGTTTGCCTCGTTGAGGTCAATATAAACAGAGCTCCAGGCAGCAATAGCCCCTGAAGCTGTGCCTGACTCCATATTCTCTGCCCCGTCAGCAGTCTCGGGGCTGTGCTGGTGGGAGGGAGTGAAGGGCCACAGCTTTGTGGGTGGCCCGGTGTGAGTGGGGTTCTGCTGGCCTTTCTGCAGGAGTTGCCAGGCTGCCGCCTGTAAAGAAGAGGTTGTGTCACCCATACCTTCCGCTGGAATTTCTCTCCGGACAGAGGTGAGGAAGGAAAAAAGCAGTGGGGGCTGGGACAGGAGGGGTATCTCAGGCAGGACAATGGAAAGCTTCTGGAAGAGCGCCCGGGGCCAGGACCACCCTGGCTGGCCTGCAGGCACCAAGTTGGCCTGCGTGCTGTCGCTGGTGTGGCTCCAGGGTCCTTCCTCTAGGCTTTCAATCCCTTGTACATATTCAGGTGTTTTACCTGGAATGGGTGGGAACAGTTCAGCAGCAGCTGGCCTGGGGCTCAGCTCACGTTTACTCAGAGATGCCTCGGCATGGTCCCCCAGCTTTGCAATGAGGACGCTCCTTGCGTGGGGGGTGGGTTGCTGGCTGTATGGGAGATGGTTCCCCACCTCTGACCAATTTCAGAATTGTTTACCACTGGAGCAAGTGCCCTGATAGGGTTTTCCTCTGTATAACTCGTGGGTTCAGGTGTTTTTTTTTTATTTTATGGTTCAAGTTAGATTTTATTCCCCTTTTATGTATTTATAGATATAAGCATGGAAATAATTCATTCCTATAAATACATCTGTGTGACGGGAAGAACTTTTTTCTGTTTTATTTTTAAATTTTATTTTTTAAAATTTTGAAATTTAATTTTATTTATTTATTTTTATACAGCACGTTATTATTAGTTATGTATTTTATGCATATACATGTATACAGGTCAATCCCAAACTCCCAAGTCATCCCACCACCACCACAACATGGTTTCCCACACTTGGTGTCCATACGTTTGTTCTCTACCTCTGTGTCTCTATTTCTTCCCTGCAAACCAGTTCATCTGTACCATTTTTAGGCTCCACATATATGCATTAATATACAATATTTGTTTTCCTCTTTCTGACTTACTTCATTCTGTATGACAGTCTCTCGATCCATCGATGTCTCTACAAATGACCCAGTTTCAATCCTTTTTATGGCCGAGTAATATTCCATTTTATATATGTACCACAACTTTATCCATTCATCTGTCTGTGGGCATTTAGGTTGCTTCCATTACCTGGCTATTGTAAATAGTGCTGCAACGAACATTGTGGTGAATGTGCCTTTTTGATTTACGGCTTTCTCTGGGTATATGCCCAGAAGTGGGATTGCTGGATCAGATGGTAATTCTATTTCTAATTATTTTAAGGAAACTCCATAGTGACTGTATCAATTTACATTCCCACCAATAGTGGAAGAGGGCTCCTTTTGTCCACACCCTCCCCAGAATTGGTTGTTTGTAGATTTTCTGATGATGCCGATTCTAACAGGTGTGAGGTGATACCTCATTGTAGTTTTGATTTGCATTTCTCTAATAATTAGTGCTGTTGAGCAGCTTTTCATGTGCGTCTTGGCCATCTCTGTGTCTCCTTTGAAGAAACGTCTCTTTAGATCTTCTGCCCATTTTTTTTGGGTTGTTTGTTTTTTTAATATTAAGCTGCATGAGCTGTTTATATATATTGGAGATTAAACCTCTGTCCATTGATTCGTCTGCAACGATTTTCGCCTATTCTGAGGGATGCCTTTTTCCATTCCCGTGTTTTTTAACAAAAAAGGAAAGAAAGGAAAAGAAGCAGAACACTAATGTGCGTAAAATATGCCTTTTGAAATGGTCGTTTTGAAATATGGACGTCCTTTGAATTTTTTGGTCGATATGTGACCCCAGGATTTGTTTTCAGGGCAGGTGTCATTTACAGGCCTGCAATGATTTTGAATATCAACTGACCATTAGCGCTGGGATTAAAGCTGCTGTTGTGTGAAACGGCCACAAGGTGGCAGCAGTTCACCCTTACCAAATCTGGTTACTAGGGCAAGAGAGCCTCAGTGGAAGTGGTGTTCTAGATAGGAGTTTAGAATGGAATGTGCCAGGAGAAAGCCCCTCACGTTCGTCTCCCTACTTCTTGTTCGTGTTTTTAATTTATTTTTTTATTTTTTATTACAGCAAGTTTGATTACAATGTTTGGCTTCTTGTAGGTGTGGAAGATGTGGTTCTTTTACACATATACAGATGTCTGTTCTTCCTGGGATCCTTTTCCCATGTACGTTATGACAGAATGTTGAGTAGTCCTCTCTTGGTATTCTGTAGGTCTTTGGTGATTATATATGTCACCTGTGTTTGTATATGTCTGTTAACCCCGATATCGTAATGAAACCAATCCTCACACCTTTCCATTGGTGAACCATAAGTTTGTTTAATGAATCTGTGATTGCCCTTCTCCGTGGAAATATCTGCCCTGGTATCCATTTTTAGGTAACACCTACAAGTGATATAATATGATATGTGTCTTTCACTTTCTGACTTACTACAAGTCACGTGATTACTTCTAGACTCATCTACGGTGCCGCAAATGGCATTGTGTCCTTTTTTCCCTTGGCTTCTCTTCTGCCTTAGCGGGGTCCATTTTCAACAATGTGATTCCCTGAGGGTTGTGGATTAGCTGACCTGGGCAGCCTTACCTTGCCGGCCCGCCCTCCCCAGGTTTGCCTCGTTGAGGTCAATATAAAGAGCCCTCCAGGCAGCAATAGCCCCTGAAGCTGTGCCTGACTCCATATTCTCTGCCCCGTCAGCAGTCTCGGGGCTGTGCTGGTGGGAGGGAGTGAGGGGCCACAGCTTTGTGGGTGGCCCGGTGTGAGTGGGGTTCTGCTGGCCTTTCTGCAGGAGTTGCCAGGCTGCCGCCTGTAAAGAAGAGGTTGTGTCACCCATACCTTCCGCTGGAATTTCTCTCCGGACAGAGGTGAGGAAGGAAAAAAGCAGTGGGGGCCGGGACAGGAGGGGTATGTCAGGCAGGACAATGGAAAGCTTCTGGAAGAGCGCCCGGGGCCAGGACCACCCTGGCTGGCCTGCAGGCACCAAGTTGGCCTGCGTGCTGTCGCTGGTGTGGCTCCACGGTCCTTCCTCTAGGCTTTCAAGCCCTTGTACATATTCAGGTGTTTTACCTGGAAAGGGTGGGAACAGTTCAGCAGCAGCTGGCCTGGGGCTCAGCTCACGTTTACTCACAGATGCCTCGGCATGGTCCCCCAGCTTTGCAATGAGGACGCTCCTTGCGTGGGGGGTGGGTTGCTGGCTGTATGGGAGATGGTTCCCCACCTCTGACCAATTTCAGAATTGTTTACCACTGGAGCAAGTGCCCTGATAGGGTTTTCCTCTGTATAACTCGTGGGTTCAGGGGTTTTTTTTTTATTTTATGGTTCAAGTTAGATTTTATTCCCCTTTTATGTATTTATAGATATAAGCATGGAAATAATTCATTCCTATAAATACATCTGTGTGACGGGAAGAACTTTTTTCTGTTTTATTTTTAAATTTTATTTTTTAAAATTTTGAAATTTAATTTTATTTATTTATTTTTATACAGCACGTTATTATTAGTTATGTATTTTATGCATATACATGTATACAGGTCAATCCCAAACTCCCAAGTCATCCCACCACCACCACAACACGGTTTCCCACACTTGGTGTCCATACGTTTGTTCTCTACCTCTGTGTCTCTATTTCTTCCCTGCAAACCAGTTCATCTGTACCATTTTTAGGCTCCACATATATGCATTAATATACAATATTTGTTTTCCTCTTTCTGACTTACTTCATTCTGTATGACAGTCTCTCGATCCATCGATGTCTCTACAAATGACCCAGTTTCATTCCTTTTTATGGCCGAGTAATATTCCATTTTATATATGTACCACAACTTTATCCATTCATCTGTCTGTGGGCATTTAGGTTGCTTCCATTACCTGGCTATTGTAAATAGTGCTGCAACGAACATTGTGGTGAATGTGCCTTTTTGATTTACGGTTTTCTCTGGGTATATGCCCAGAAGTGGGATTGCTGGATCAGATGGTAATTCTATTTCTAGTTTTTTTAAGGAAACTCCATAGTGACTGTATCAATGTACATTCCCACCAATAGTGGAAGAGGGCTCCTTTTGTCCACACCCTCCCCAGAATTGGTTGTTTGTAGATTTTCTGATGATGCCGATTCTAACAGGTGTGAGGTGATACCTCATTGTAGTTTTGATTTGCATTTCTCTAATAATTAGTGCTGTTGAGCAGCTTTTCATGTGCATCTTGGCCATCTCTGTGTCTCCTTTGAAGAAACGTCTCTTTAGATCTTCTGCTCATTTTTTTTGGGTTGTTTGCTTTTTTAATATTAAGCTGCATGAGCTGTTTATATATATTGGAGATTAAACCTCTGTCCATTGATTCGTCTGCAACGATTTTCGCCCATTCTGAGGGATGCCTTTTTCCATTCCCGTTTTTTTTAAAAAAAGAGGAAAGAAAGGAAAAGAAGCAGAACACTAATGTGCGTAAAATATGCCTTTTGAAACGGTCGTTTTGAAATATGGACGTCCTTTGAATTTTTTGGTCAATATGTGACGCCAAGATTTGTTTTCAGGGCAGGTGTCATTTACAGGCCTTCAATGATTTTGAATATCAACTGACCATTAGCGTTGGGATTAAAGCTGCTGTTGTGTGAAACGGCCACAAGGTGGCAGCTGTTCACCCTTACCAAATCTGGTTACTAGGGCAAGAGAGCCTCAGTGGAAGTGGTGTTCTAGATTGGAGTTTAGAATGGAATGTGCCAGGAGAAATCCCCTCACGTTTGTCTCACTACTTCTTGTTCGTGTTTTTAATTTAATTTTTTATTTTTTATTACAGCAAGTTTGATTACAATGTTTGGCTTGTTGTAGGTGTGGAAGATGTGGTTCTTTTACACATATACAGATGTCTGTTCTTCCTGGGCTCCTTTTCCCATGTACGTTATGACAGAATGTTGAGTAGTCCTCTCTTGGTATTCTGTAGGTCTTTGGTGATTATATATGTCACCTGTGTTTGTATATGTCTGTTAACCCCGATATCGTAATGAAACAAATCCTCACACCTTTCCATTGGTGAACCATAAGTCTGTTTAATGAATCTGTGATTTCCTTTCTCCGTGGAAATATATGCCCTGGTATCCATTTTTAGGTAACACCTATAAGTGATATGATATGATATGTGTCTTTCACTTTCTGACTTACTACAAGTCACGTGATTACTTCTAGACTCATCTACGGTGCTGCAAATGGCATTGTGTCCTTTTTTCCCTTGGCTTCTCTTCTGCCTTAGCGGGGTCCATTTTCAACAATGTGATTCCCTGAGGGTTGTGGATTAGCTGACCTGGGCAGCCTTACCCTGCCGGCCCGCCCTCCCCAGGTGTGCATCGTTGAGGTCAATATAAACAGCGCTCCAGGCAGCAATAGCCCCTGAAGCTGTGCCTGACTCCATATTCTCTGCCCCGTCAGCAGTCTCGGGGCTGTGCTGGTGGGAGGGAGTGAGGGGCCACAGCTTTGTGGGTGGCCCGGTGTGAGTGGGGTTCTGCTGGCCTTTCTGCAGGAGGTGCCAGGCTGCCGCCTGTAAAGAAGAGGTTGTGTCACCCATACCTTCCGCTGGAATTTCTCTCCGGACAGAGGTGAGGAAGGAAAAAAGCAGTGGGGGCCGGGACAGGAGGGGTATCTCAGGCAGGGCAATGGAAAGCTTCTGGAAGAGCGCCCAGGGCCAGGACCACCCTGGCTGGCCTGCAGGCACCAAGTTGGCCTGCGTGCTGTCGCTGGTGTGGCTCCACGGTCCTTCCTCTAGGCTTTCAAGCCCTTGTACATATTCAGGTGTTTTTCCTGGAAAGGGTGGGAACAGTTCAGCAGCAGCTGGCCTGGGGCTCAGCTCACGTTTACTCACAGATGCCTCGGCACTGTCCCCCAGCTTTGCAATGAGGACGCTCCTTGCATGGGGGTTGGGTTGATGGCTGTATGGGAGATGGTTCCCCACCTCTGACCAATTTCAGAATTGTTTACCACTGGAGCGAGTGCCCTGATAGGGTTTTCCTCTGTATAACTCGTGGGTTCAGGTTTTTTTTTTCTTTTATGGTTCAAGTTAGATTTTATTCCTCTTTTATGTATTTATAGATATAAACATGGAAATAATTCATTCCTATAAATACATCTGTGTGACGGGAAGAACGTTTTTCTGTTTTATTTTTAAATTTTATTTTTTAAAATTTTGAAATTTAATTTTATTTATTTTTTTATACAGCACGTTATGATTAGTTATGTATTTTATGCATATACCTGTACACAGGTCAATCCCAAACTCCCAACTCATCCCACCACCAACAGCCCATGGCTTCCCACACTTGGTGTCCATACGTTTGTTCTCTACCTCTGTGTCTCTATTTCTTCCCTGCAAACCAGTTCATCTGTACCATTTTTAGGCTCCACATATATGCATTAATATACAATATTTGTTTTCCTCTTTCTGAATTACTTCATTCTGTATGACAGTCTCTCGATCCATCGATGTCTCTACAAATGACCCAGTTTCATTCCTTTTTATGGCCGAGTAATATTCCATTTCATATATGTACCACATCTTTGTCCATTCATCTGTCTGTGGGCATTTAGGTTGCTTCCATTACCTGGCTATTGTAAATAGTGCTGCAATGAACATTGTGGTGAATGTGCCTTTTTGATGTACGGTTTTCTCTGGGTATATGCCCAGAAGTGGGATTGCTGGATCAGATGGTAATTCTATTTCTAGTTTTTTTAAGGAAACTCCATACTGTTCTCCATAGTGACTGTATCAATTTACATTCCCACCAATAGTGGAAGAGGGCTCCTTTTGTCCACACCCTCCCCAGAATTGGTTGTTTGTAGATTTTCTGATGATGCCGATTCTAACAGGTGTGAGGTGATACCTCATTGTAGTTTTGATTTGCATTTCTCTAATAATTAGTGCTGTTGAGCAGCTTTTCATGTGCATCTTGGCCATCTCTGTGTCTCCTTTGAAGAAACGTCTCTTTAGATCTTCTGCTCATTTTTTTTGGGTTGTTTGTTTTTTTAATATTAAGCTGCATGAGCTGTTTATATATATTGGAGATTAAACCTCTGTCCATTGATTCGTCTGCAACGATTTTCGCCCATTCTGAGAGATGCCTTTTTCCATTCCCGTGTTTTTTAACAAAAAAGGAAAGAAAGGAAAAGAAGCAGAACACTAATGTGCGTAAAATATGCCTTTTGAAACGGTCGTTTTGAAATATGGACGTCCTTTGAATTTTTTGGTCGATATGTGACCCCAGGATTTGTTTTCAGGGCAGGTGTCATTTACAGGCCTGCAATGATTTTGAATATCAACTGACCATTAGCGTTGGGATTAAAGCTGCTGTTGTGTGAAACGGCCACAAGGTGGCAGCAGTTCACCCTTACCAAATCTGGTTACTAGGGCAAGAGAGCCTCAGTGGAAGTGGTGTTCTAGATTGGAGTTTAGAATGGAATGTGCCAGGAGAAAGCCCCTCACGTTTGTCTCACTACTTCTTGTTCGTGTTTTTAATTTAATTTTTTATTTTTTATTACAGCAAGTTTGATTACAATGTTTGGCTTGTTGTAGGTGTGGAAGATGTGGTTCTTTTACACACATACACATGTCTGTTCTTCCTGGGATCTTTTTCCCAGGTACGTTATGACAGAATGTTGAGTAGTCCTCTCTTGGTATTCTGTAGGTCTTTGGTGATTATATATGTCACCTGTGTTTGTATATGTCTGTTAACCCAGATATCGTAATGAAACCAAACCTCACACCTTTCCATTGGTGAACCATAAGTTTGTTTAAAGAATCTGTGATTGCCCCTCTCCGTGGAAATATCTGTCCTGGTATCCATTTCTAGGTAACACCTATAAGTGATATGATATGATATGTGTCTTTCACTTTCTGACTTACTACAAGTCACATGATTACTTCTAGACTCATCTACGGTGCTGCAAATGGCATTGTGTCCTTTTTTCCCTTGGCTTCTCTTCTGCCTTAGCGGGGTCCATTTTCAACAATGTGATTCCCTGAGGGTTGTGGATTAGCTGACCTGGGCAGCCTTACCCTGCCGGCCCGCCCTCCCCAGGTGTGCATCTTTGAGGTCAATATAAACAGAGCTCCAGGCAGCAATAGCCCCTGAAGCTGTGCCTGACTCCATATTCTCTGCCCCGTCAGCAGTCTTGGTGCTGTGCTGGTGGGAGGGAGTGAGGGGCCACAGCTATGTGAGTGGCCCGGTGTGAGTGTGGTTCTGCTGGCCTTTCTGCAGGAGTTGCCAGGCGGCCGCCTGTAAAGAAGAAGTTATGTCACCCATACCTTCCGCTGGAAATTCTCTCCGGACAGAGGTGAGGAAGGAAAAAAGCAGTGGGGGCCGGGACAGGAGGGGTATCTCAGGCAGGGAAATGGAAAGCTTCTGGAAGAGCGCCCGGGGCCAGGACCACCCTGGCTGGCCTGCAGGCACCAAGTTGGCCTGCGTGCTGTTGCTGGTGTGGCTCCACGGTCCTTCCTCTAGGCTTTCAAGCCCTTGTACATATTCATGTGTTTTACCTGGAAAGGGTGGGAACAGTTCAGCAGCAGCTGGCCTGGGGCTCAGCTCACGTTTACTCACAGATGCCTCGGCACCGTCCACCAGCTTTGCAATGAGGACGCTCCTTGGGTGGGGGGTGGGTTGATGGCTGTATGGGAGATGGTTCCCCACCTCTGACCAATTTCAGAATTGTTTACCACTGGAGAAAGTGCCCTGATAGGGTTTTCCTCTGTATATCTCGTGGGTTCACGTTTTTTTTTCTTTTATGGTTCAAGTTAGATTTTATTCCTCTTTTATGTATTTATAAAAATAAGCATGGAAATAATTCATTCCTATAAATACATCTGTGTGACGGGAAGAATTTTTTCTGTTTTATTTATAAATTTTATTTTTTAAAATTTTGAAATTTAATTTTATTTATGTTTTTATACAGCACGTTATTATTAGTTATGCATTTTATGCATATACATGTATACAGGTCAATCCCAATCTCCCAACTCATCCCACAACCACCACCCCATGGCTTCCCACACTTGGTGTCCATACGTTTGTTCTCTACCTCTGTGTCTCTATTTCTTCCCTGCAAACCAGTTCATCTGTACCATTTTTAGGCTCCACATATATGAATTAATATACAATATTTGTTTTCCTCTTTCTGACTTACTTCATTCTGTATGACATTCTCTCGATCCATCGATGTCTCTACAAATGACCAAGTTTCATTCCTTTTAATGGCCGAGTAATATTCCATTTTATATATGTACCACATCTTTATCCATTCATCTGTCTATAGGCATTTAGGTTGCTTCCATTACCTGGCTATTGTAAATAGTGCTGCATCGAACATTGTGGTGAATGTGCCTTTTTGAAGTACGGTATTCTCTGGTTATATTCCCAGAAGTGGGATTGCTGGATCAGATGGAAATTATATTTCTAGATTTTTAAGGAAACTCTATACTGTTCTACATAGTGACTGTATCAATTTACATTCCCACCAATAGTGGAAGAGGGCTCCTTTTGTCCACACCCTCCCCAGAATTTGTTGTTTGTAGATTTTCTGATGATGCCGATTCTAACAGGTGTGAGGTGAAAACTCATTGTAGTTTTGATTTGCATTTTTCTAATAATTAGTGCTGTTGAGCAGCTTTACATGTGCGTCTTAGCCATCTCTGTGTCTTCTTTGAAGAAACGTCTCTTTAGATCTTCTGCCCATTTTTGTATTGGGTTGTTTGTTTTTTTTAATATTAAGCTGCATGAGCTGTTTATATATATTGGAGATTAAACCTCTGTCCATTGATTCGTCTGCAACGATTTTCGCCCATTCTGAGGGATGCCTTTTTCCATTCCCGTGTTTTTTAACAAAAAAGGAAAGAAAGGAAAAGAAGCAGAACACTAATGTGCGTAAAATATGCCTTTTGGAACGGTCGTTTTGAAATATGGACGTCCTTTGAATTTTTTGGTCGATATGTGACCCCAGGATTTGTTTTCAGGGCAGGTGTCATTTACAGGCCTGCAATGATTTTGAATATCAACTGACCGTTAGTGCTGGGATTAAAGCTGCTGTTGTGTGAAACGGCCACAAGGTGGCAGCAGTTCAACCTTACCAAATCTGGTTACTAGGGCAAGAGAGCCTTAGTGGAAGTGGTGTTCTAGATTGGAATTTAGAATGGAATGTGCCAGGAGAAAGCTCCTCACGTTTGTCTCACTACATCTTGTTCGTGTTTTTAATTTATTTTTTTTTATTTTTTATTACAGCAAGTTTGATTACAATGTTTGGCTTGTTGTAGGTGTGGAAAATGTGGTTCTTTTACACATATACAGATGTCTGTTCTTCCTGGGATCCTTTTCCCATGTACGTGATGACAGAATGTTGAGTAGTCCTCTCTTGGTATTCTGTATGTCTTTGGTGATTATATATGTCACCTGTGTTTGTATATGTCTGTTAACCCCGATATCGTAATGAAACCAATCCTCACACTTTTCAATTGGTGAACCATAAGTTTGTTTAATGAATCTGTGATTGCCCCTCTCCGTGGAAATATCTGTCCTGGTATCCATTTCTAGGTAACACCTATAAGTGATATGATATGATATGTGTCTTTCACTTTCTGACTTACTACAAGTCACGTGATTACTTCTAGACTCATCTACGGTGCCGCAAATGGCATTGTGTCCTTTTTTCCCTTGGCTTCTCTTCTGCATTAGCGGGGTCCATTTTCAACAATGTGATTCCCTGAGGGTTGTGGATTAGCTGACCTGGGCAGCCTTACCCTGCCGGCCCGCCCTCCCCAGGTGTGCCTCGTTGAGGTCAATATAAACAGCGCTCCAGGCAGCAATAGCCACTGAAGCTGTGTCTGACTCCATATTCTCTGCCCCGTCAGCAGTCTCGGGGCTGTGCTGGTGGGAGGGAGTGAGGGCCCACAGCTTTGTGGGTGGCCCGATGTGAGTGGGGTTCTGCTGGCCTTTCTGCAGGAGTTGCCAGGCTGCCGCCTGTAAAGAAGAGGTTGTGTCACCCATACCTTCCGCTGGAAATTCTCTGCGGACAGAGGTGAGGAAGGAAAAAAGCAGTGGGGGCCGGGAAAGGAGCGGTATCTCAGGCAGGGAAATGGAAAGCTTCTGTAAGAGCGCCCGTGTCCAGGACAACCCTGGCTGGCCTGCAGGCACCAAGTTGGCCTGCGTGCTTTTGCTCGTGTGGCGCCACGGTCCTTCCTCTAGGCTTTCAAGCCCTTGTACATATTCAGGTGTTTTACCTGGAAAGGGTGGGAACCGTTCAGCAGCAGCTGGCCTGGGGCTCAGCTCACGTTTACTCACAGATGCCTCGGCACGGTCCCCCAGCTTTGCAATGAGGACGCTCCTTACGTGGGGGGTGGTTTGCTGGCTCTATGGGAGATGGTTCCCCACCTGTGACAAATTTCAGAATTGTTTACCACTGGAGCAAGTGCCCTGATAGGGTTTTCCTCTGTATAACTCGTGGGTTCAGGTTTTTTTTATTTTATGGTTCAAGTTAGATTTTATTCCTCTTTTATGTATTTATAGATATAAGCATGGAAATAATTCATTCCTATAAATACATCTGTGTGACGGGAAGAACTTTTTTCTCTTTTATTTTTAAATTTTATTTTTTAAAATTTTGAAATTTAATTTTATTTACTTTTTTTATACAGCACGTTATTATTAGTTATGTATTTTATGCATATACATGTATACAGGTCAATCCCAAACTCCCAACTCATCCCACCACAACCACCCCATGGCTTCCCACACTTGGTGTCCATACGTTTGTTCTCTACCTCTGTGTCTCTATTTCTTCCCTGCAAACCAGTTCATCTGTACCATTTGTAGGTTCCACATATATGCGTTAATATACAATATTTGTTTTCCTCTTTCTGACTTCATTCTGTATGACAGTCTCTCGATCCATCGATGTCTCTACAAATGACCCAGTTTCATTCCTTTTAAAGGCCGAGTAATATTCCATTTTATATATGTACCACATCTTTATCCATTCATCTGTCTGTGGGCATTTAGGTTGCTTCCATTACCTGGCTATTGTAAATAGTGCTGCAACGAACATTGTGGTGAATGTGCCTTTTTGAAATACGGTTTTCTCTGGGTATATGCCCAGAAGTGGGATTGCTGGATCAGATGGTAATTCTGTTTCTAATTTTTTAAGGAAACTCCATACTGTTCTCCATAGTGACTGTATCAATTTACATTCCCACCAATAGTGGAAGAGGGCTCCTTTTGTCCACACCCTCCCCAGAATTGGTTGTTTGTAGATTTTCTGATGATGCCGATTCTAACAGGTGTGAGGTGATTCCTCATTGTAGTTTTGATTTGCATTTCTCTAATAATTAGTGCTGTTGAGCTGCTTTTCATGTGCGTCTTGGCCATCTCTGTGTCTCCTTTGAAGAAACGTCTCTTTAGATCTTCTGCCCATTTTTTTGGGGTTGTTTGTTTTTTTAATATTAAGCTGCATGAGCTGTTTATATATATTGGAGATTAAACCTCTGTTCATTGATTAGTCTGCAATGATTTTCGCCCATTCTGAGGGATGCCTTTTTCCATTCCCGTTTTTTTTAACAAAAAAGGAAAGAAAGGAAAAGAAACAGAACACTAATGTGCGTAAAATATGCCTTTTGAAACGGTCGTTTTGAAATATGGACGTCCTTTGAATTTTTTGGTCGATATGTGACCCCAGGATTTGTTTTCAGGGCAGGTGTCATTTACAGGCCTGCAATGATTTTGAATATCAACTGACCATTAGCGTTGGGATTAAAGCTGCTGTTGTGTGAAACGGCCACAAGGTGGCAGCAGTTCACCCTTACCAAATCTGGTTACTAGAGCAAGAGAGCCTCAGTGGAAGTGGTGTTCTAGATTGGAGTTTAGAAGGGAATGTGCCAGGAGAAAGCCCCTCACGTTTGTCTCACTACTTCTTGTTCGTGTTTTTAATTTAATTTTTTATTTTTTATTACAGCAAGTTTGATTACAATGTTTGGCTTCTTGTAGGTGTGGAAGATGTGGTTCTTTTACACATATACAGATGACTGTTCTTCCTGGGATCCTTTTCCCATGTACGTTATGACAGAATGTTGAGTAGTCCTCTCTTGGTATTCTGTAGGTCTTTGGTGATTATATATGTCACCTGTGTTTGTATATGTCTGTTAACCCCGATATTGTAATGAAACAAATCCTCACAACTTTCCATTGGTGAACCATAAGTTTGTTTAATGAATCTGTGATTGCCCTTCTCCGTGGAAATATCTGCCCTGGTATCCATTTTTAGGTAACACCTATAAGTGATATGATATGATATGTGTCTTTTACTTTCTGACTTACTACAAGTCACGTGATTACTTCTAGACTCATCTACGGTGCTGCAAATGGCATTGTGTCCTTTTTTCCCTTGGCTTCTCTTCTGCCTTAGCGGGGTCCATTTTCAACAATGTGATTCCCTGAGGGTTGTGGATTAGCTGACCTGGGCAGCCTTACCCTGCCGACCCGCCCTCCCCAGGTGTGCCTCGTTGAGGTCAATATAAACAGAGCTCCAGGCAGCAATAGCCCCTGAAGCTGTGCCTGACTCCATATTCTCTGCCCCGTCAGCAGTCTCGGGGCTGTGCTGGTGTGAGGGAGTGAGGGGCCACAGCTTTGTGGGTGGCCCGGTGTGAGTGGGGTTCTGCTGGCCTTTCTGCAGGAGTTGCCAGGCTGTCGCCTGTAAAAAGAGGTTGTGTCACCCATACCTTCCGCTGGAATTTCTCTCCGGACAGAGGTGAGGAAGGAAAAAGGCAGTGGGGGCCGGGACAGGAGGGGTATCTCAGGCAGGAAAATGGAAAGCTTCTGGAAGAGCGCCCGGGGCCAGGAACACCCTGGCTGGCCTGCAGGCACCAAGTTGGCCTGCGTGCTTTCGCTGGTGTGGCTCCACGGACCTTCCTCTAGGCTTTCAATCCCTTGTACATATTCAGGTGTTTTACCTGGAAATGGTGGGAACAGTTCAGCAGCAGCTGGCCTGTGGCTCAGCTCACGTTTACTCAGAGATGCCTCGGCACGGTCCCCCAGCTTTGCAATGAGGACGCTCCTTGCGTGGGGGGTGGGTTGATGGCTGTATGGGAGATGCTTCCCCACCTCTGACCAATTTCAGAATTGTTTACCACTGGAGCAAGTGCCCTGATAGGGTTTTCCTCTGTATAACTCGTGGGTTCAGGTTTATTTTTCCTTTATGTTTCAACTTAGATTTTATTCCTATTTTATGTATTTATAAAAATAAGCATGGAAATAATTCATTCCTATAAATACATCTGTGTGACGGGAAGAATTTTTTCTGTTTTATTTATAAATTTTATTTTTAAAATTTTGAAATTTAATTTTATTTATGTTTTTATACAGCAGGTTATTATTAGTTATGTATTTTATGCATATACATGTATACAGGTCAATCCCAATCTCCCAACTCATCCCACCACCAGCACCCCATGGCTTCCCACACTTGGTGTCCATACGTTTGTTCTCTACCTCTGTGTCTCTATTTCTTCCCTGCAAACCAGTTCATCTGTAACATTTTTAGGCTCCACATATATGAATTGATATACAATATTTGTTTTCCTCTTTCTGACTTACTTCATTCTGTATGACAGTCTCTCGATCCATCGATGGCTCTACAAATGACCCAGTTTCATTCCTTTTAATGGCCGAGTAATATTCCATTTTATATATGTACCACATCTTTATCCATTCATCTGTCTATAGGCACTTAGGTTTCTTCCATTACCTGGCTATTGTAAATAGTGCTGCAACGAACATTGTGGTGAATGTGCCTTTTTGAAATACGGTATTCTCTGGGTATATTCCCAGAAGTGGGATTGCTGGATCAGATGGTAATTCTATTTCTAGTTTTTTTAAGGAAACTCCATACTGTTCTCCATAGTGACTGTATCAATTTACATTCCCACCAATAGTGGAAGAGGGCTCCTTTTGTCCACACCCTCCCCAGAATTGGTTGTTTGTAGATTTTCTGATGATGCCGATTCTAACAGGTGTGAGGTGAAACCTCATTGTAGTTTTGATTTGCATTTTTCTAATAATTAGTGCTGTTGAGCAGCTTTTCATGTGCGTCTTGGCCATCTCTGTGTCTTATTTGAAGAAACGTCTCTTTAGATCTTCTGCCCATTTTTGTATTGGGTTGTTTGTTTTTTTAATATTAAGCTGCATGAGCTGTTTATATATATTGGAGATTAAACCTCTGTCCATTGATTCGTCTGCAACGATTTTCGCCCATTCTGAGGGATGCCTTTTTCCATTCCCGTGTTTTTTAACAAAAAAGGAAAGAAAGGAAAAGAAGCAGAACACTAATGTGCGTAAAATATGCCTTTTGAAATGGTCGTTTTGAAATATGAACGTCCTTTGTATTTTTTGGTCGATATGTGACCCCAGGATTTGTTTTCAGGGCAGGTGTCATTTACAGGCCTGCAATGATTTTGAATATCAACTGACCATTAGCGCTGGGATTAAAGCTGCTGTTGTGTGAAACGGCCACAAGGTGGCAGCAGTTCACCCTTACCAAATCTGGTTACTAGGGCAAGAGAGCCTCAGTGGAAGTGGTGTTCTAGATAGGAGTTTAGAATGGAATGTGCCAGGAGAAAGCCCCTCACGTTTGTCTCACTACTTCTTGTTCGTGTTTTTAATTTAATTTTTTTATTTTTTATTACAGCAAGTTTGATTACAATGTTTGGCTTGTTGTAGGTGTGGAAGATGTGGTTCTTTTACGCATATACACATGTCTGTTCTTCCTGGGATCCTTTGCCCAGGTACGTTATGACAGAATGTTGAGTAGTCCTCTCTTGGTATTCTGTAGGTCTTTGGTGATTATATATGTCACCTGTGTTTGTATATGTCTGTTAACCCAGATATCGTAATGAAACCAATCCTCACACCTTTCCATTGGTGAACCATAAGTTTGTTTAATGAATCTGTGATTGCCCTTCTCCGTGGAAATATCTGTCCTTGTATCCATTTCTAGGTAACACCTATAAGTGATATGATATGATATGTGTCTTTCACTTTCTGACTTACTACAAGTCACGTGATTACTTCTAGACTCATCTACGGTGCTGCAAATGGCATTGTGTCCTTTTTTCCCTTGGCTTCACTTCTGCCTTAGCGGGGTCCATTTTCAACAATGTGATTCCCTGAGGGTTGTGGATTAGCTGACCTGGGCAGCCTTACCCTGCCGGCCCGCCCTCCCCAGGTGTGCCTCGTTGAGGTCAATATAAACAGCGCTCCAGGCAGCAATAGCCCCTGAAGCTGTGCCTGACTCCATATTCTCTGCCCCGTCAGCAGTCTCGGGGCTGTGCTGGTGGGAGGGAGTGAGGGCCCACAGCTTTGTGGGTGGCCCGATGTGAGTGGGGTTCTGCTGGCCTTTCTGCAGGAGTTGCCAGGCTGTCGCCTGTAAAAAGAGGTTGTGTCACACATACCTTCCACTGGAATTTCTCTCCGGACAGAGGTGAGGAAGTAAAAAGGCAGTGGGGGCCGGGACAGGAGGGGTATCTCAGGCAGGGCAATGGAAAGCTTCTGGAAGAGCGCCCGGGGCCAGGAACACCCTGGCTGGCCTGCAGGCACCAAGTTGGCCTGCGTGCTTTCGCTGGTGTGGCTCCACGGACCTTCCTCTAGGCTTTCAAGCCCTTGTACATATTCAGGTGTTTTACCTGGAAATGGTGGGAACAGTTCAGCAGCAGCTGGCCTGGGGCTCAGCTCACGTTTATTCACAGATGCCACGGCACGGTCCCCCAGCTTTGCAATGAGGACGCTCCTTGCGTGGGGGGAGGTTTGATGGCTGTATGGGAGATGCTTCCCCACCTCTGACCAATTTAAGAATTGTTTACCACTGGAGCAAGTGCCCTGATAGGGTTTTCCTCTGTATAACTCGTGGGTGCAGGTTTTTTTTTCTTTTATGGTTCAAGTTAGATTTTATTCCTCTTTTATGTATTTATAGATAGAAGCATGGAAATAATTCATTCCTATAAATACATCTGTGTGATGGGAAGAACTTTTTTCTGTTTTATTTTTAAATTTTATTTTTTAAAATTTTGAAATTTAATTTTATTTATTTTTTTTATACAGCACGTTATTATTAGTTATGTATTTAATGCATATACATGTACACAGGTCAATCCCAAACTCCCAACTCATCCCACCACCACCACCCCATGGCTTCCCACACTTGGTGTCCATACGTTTGTTCTCTACCTCTGTGTCTCTATTTCTTCCCTGCAAACCAGTTCATCTGTACCATTTTTAGGCTCCACATATATGCATTAATATACAATATTTGTTTTCCTCTTTCTGACTTACTTCATTCTGTATGACAGTCTCTCGATCCATCGATGTCTCTACAAATGACCCAGTTTCATTCCTTTTTATGGCCGAGTAATATTCCATTTTATATATGTACCACAACTTTATCCATTCATCTGTCTGTGGGCATTTAGGTTGCTTCCATTACCTGGCTATTGTAAATAGTGCTGCAACGAACATTGTGGTGAATGTGCCTTTTTGATTTACGGTTTTCTCTGGGTATATGCCCAGAAGTGGGATTGCTGGATCAGATGGTAATTCTATTTCTAATTTTTTTAAGGAAACTCCATAGTGACTGTATCAATTTACATTCCCACCAATAGTGGAAGAGGGCTCCTTTTGTCCACACCCTCCCCAGAATTGGTTGTTTGTAGATTTTCTGATGATGCCGATTCTAACAGGTGTGAGGTGATACCTCATTGTAGTTTTGATTTGCATTTCTCTAATAATTAGTGCTGTTGAGCAGCTTTTCATGTGCGTCTTGGCCATCTCTATGTCTCCTTTGAAGAAACGTCTCTTTAGATCTTCTGCCCATTCTTTTTGGGTTGTATGTTTTTTTAATATTAAGCTGCATGAGCTGTTTATATATATTGGAGATTAAACCTCTGTCCATTGATTCGTCTGCAACGATTTTCGCCCATTCTGAGGGATGCCTTTTTCCATTCCCGTGTTTTTTAACAAAAAAGGAAAGAAAGGAAAAGAAGCAGAACACTAATGTGCGTAAAATATGCCTTTTGAAACGGTCGTTTTGAAATATGGACGTCCTTTGAATTTTTTGGTCGATATGTGACCCCAGGATTTGTTTTCAGGGCAGGTGTCATTTACAGGCCTGCAATGATTTTGAATATCAACTGACCATTAGCGCTGGGATTAAAGCTGCTGTTGTGTGAAACGGCCACAAGGTGGCAGCAGTTCACCCTTACCAAATCTGGTTACTAGGGCAAGAGAGCCTCAGTGGAAGTGGTGTTCTAGATAGGAGTTTAGAATGGAATGTGCCAGGAGAAAGCCCCTCACGTTCGTCTCCCTACTTCTTGTTCGTGTTTTTAATTTAATTTTTTATTTTTTATTACAGCAAGTTTGATTACAATGTTTGGCTTCTTGTAGGTGTGGAAGATGTGGTTCTTTTACACATATACAGATGACTGTTCTTCCTGGGATCCTTTTCCCATGTACGTTATGACAGAATGTTGAGTAGTCCTCTCTTGGTATTCTGTAGGTCTTTGGTGATTATATATGTCACCTGTGTTTGTATATGTCTGTTAACCCCGATATCGTAATGAAACCAATCCTCACACCTTTCCATTGGTGAACCATAAGTTTGTTTAATGAATCTGTGATTGCCCTTCTCCGTGGAAATATCTGCCCTGGTATCCATTTTTAGGTAACACCTACAAGTGATATAATATGATATGTGTCTTTCACTTTCTGACTTACTACAAGTCACGTGATTTCTTCTAGACTCATCTACGGTGCCGCAAATGGCATTGTGTCCTTTTTTCCCTTGGCTTCTCTTCTGCCTTAGCGGGGTCCATTTTCAACAATGTGATTCCCTGAGGGTTGTGGATTAGCTGACCTGGGCAGCCTTACCTTGCCGGCCCGCCCTCCCCAGGTTTGCCTCGTTGAGGTCAATATAAACAGAGCTCCAGGCAGCAATAGCCCCTGAAGCTGTGCCTGACTCCATATTCTCTGCCCCGTCAGCAGTCTCGGGGCTGTGCTGGTGGGAGGGAGTGAGGGGCCACAGCTTTGTGGGTGGCCCGGTGTGAGTGGGGTTCTGCTGGCCTTTCTGCAGGAGTTGCCAGGCTGCCGCCTGTAAAGAAGAGGTTGTGTCACCCATACCTTCCGCTGGAATTTCTCTCCGGACAGAGGTGAGGAAGGAAAAAAGCAGTGGGGGCCGGGACAGGAGGGGTATCTCAGGCAGGACAATGGAAAGCTTCTGGAAGAGCGCCCGGGGCCAGGACCACCCTGGCTGGCCTGCAGGCACCAAGTTGGCCTGCGTGCTGTCGCTGGTGTGGCTCCACGGTCCTTCCTCTAGGCTTTCAATCCCTTGTACATATTCAGGTGTTTTACCTGGAAAGGGTGGGAACAGTTCAGCAGCAGCTGGCCTGGGGCTCAGCTCACGTTTACTCAGAGATGCCTCGGCATGGTCCCCCAGCTTTGCAATGAGGACGCTCCTTGCGTGGGGGGTGGGTTGCTGGCTGTATGGGAGATGGTTCCCCACCTCTGACCAATTTCAGAATTGTTTACCACTGGAGCAAGTGCCCTGATAGGGTTTTCCTCTGTATAACTCGTGGGTTCAGGTGTTTTTTTTTTATTATTTTATGGTTCAAGTAAGATTTTATTCCCCTTTTATGTATTTATAGATATAAGCATGGAAATAATTCATTCCTATAAATACATCTGTGTGACGGGAAGAACTTTTTTCTGTTTTATTTTTAAATTTTATTTTTTTAAAATTTTGAAATTTAATTTTATTTATTTTTTTTATACAGCACGTTATTATTAGTTATGTATTTTATGCATATACATGTATACAGTTCAATCCCAAACTCCCAAGTCATCCCACCACCACCACAACACGGTTTCCCACACTTGGTGTCCATACGTTTGTTCTCTACCTCTGTGTCTCTATTTCTTCCCTGCAAACCAGTTCATCTGTACCATTTTTAGGCTCCACATATATGCATTAATATACAATATTTGTTTTCCTCTTTCTGACTTACTTCATTCTGTATGACAGTCTCTCGATCCATCGATGTCTCTACAAATGACCCAGTTTCATTCCTTTTTATGGCCGAGTAATATTCCATTTTATATATGTACCACAACTTTATCCATTCATCTGTCTGTGGGCATTTAGGTTGCTTCCATTACCTGGCTATTGTAAATAGTGCTGCAACGAACATTGTGGTGAATGTGCCTTTTTGATTTACGGTTTTCTCTGGGTATATGCCCAGAAGTGGGATTGCTGGATCAGATGGTAATTCTATTTCTAATTTTTTTAAGGAAACTCCATAGTGACTGTATCAATTTACATTCCCACCAATAGTGGAAGAGGGCTCCTTTTGTCCACACCCTCCCCAGAATTGGTTGTTTGTAGATTTTCTGATGATGCCGATTCTAACAGGTGTGAGGTGATACCTCATTGTAGTTTTGATTTGCTTTTCTCTAATAATTAGTGCTGTTGAGCAGCTTTTCATGTGCGTCTTGGCCATCTCTATGTCTCCTTTGAAGAAACGTCTCTTTAGATCTTCTGCCCATTCTTTTTGGGTTGTTTGTTTTTTTAATATTAAGCTGCATGAGCTGTTTATATATATTGGAGATTAAACCTCTGTCCATTGATTCGTCTGCAACGATTTTCGCCCATCCTGAGGGATGCCTTTTTCCATTCCCGTGTTTTTTAACAAAAAAGGAAAGAAAGGAAAAGAAGCAGAACACTAATGTGCGTAAAATATACCTTTTGAAACGGTCGTTTTGAAATATGGACGTCCTTTGAATTTTTTGGTCGATATGTGACCCCAGGATTTGTTTTCAGGGCAGGTGTCATTTACAGGCCTGCAATGATTTTGAATATCAACTGACCATTAGCGCTGGGATTAAAGCTGCTGTTGTGTGAAACGGCCACAAGGTGGCAGCAGTTCACCCTTACCAAATCTGGTTACTAGGGCAAGAGAGCCTCAGTGGAAGTGGTGTTCTAGATAGGAGTTTAGAATGGAATGTGCCAGGAGAAAGCCCCTCACGTTCGTCTCCCTACTTCTTGTTCGTGTTTTTAATTTAATTTTTTATTTTTTATTACAGCAAGTTTGATTACAATGTTTGGCTTCTTGTAGGTGTGGAAGATGTGGTTCTTTTACACATATACAGATGACTGTTCTTCCTGGGATCCTTTTCCCATGTACGTTATGACAGAATGTTGAGTAGTCCTCTCTTGGTATTCTGTAGGTCTTTGGTGATTATATATGTCACCTGTGTTTGTATATGTCTGTTAACCCCGATATCGTAATGAAACCAATCCTCACACCTTTCCATTGGTGAACCATAAGTTTGTTTAATGAATCTGTGATTGCCCTTCTCCGTGGAAATATCTGCCCTGATATCCATTTTTAGGTAACACCTACAAGTGATATAATATGATATGTGTCTTTCACTTTCTGACTTACTACAAGTCACGTGATTACTTGTAGACTCATCTACGGTGCCGCAAATGGCATTGTGTCCTTTTTTCCCTTGGCTTCTCTTCTGCCTTAGCGGGGTCCATTTTCAACAATGTGATTCCCTGAGGGTTGTGGATTAGCTGACCTGGGCAGCCTTAACTTGCCGGCCCGCCCTCCCCAGGTGTGCCTCGTTGAGGTCAATATAAACAGAGCTCCAGGCAGCAATAGCCCCTGAAGCTGTGCCTGACTCCATATTCTCTGCCCCGTCAGCAGTCTCGGGGCTGTGCTGGTGGGAGGGAGTGAGGGGCCACAGCTTTGTGGGTGGCCCGGTGTGAGTGGGGTTCTGCTGGCCTTTCTGCAGGAGTTGCCAGGCTGCCGCCTGTAAAGAAGAGGTTGTGTCACCCATACCTTCCGCTGGAATTTCTCTCCGGACAGAGGTGAGGAAGGAAAAAAGCAGTGGGGGCCGGGACAGGAGGGGTATCTCAGGCAGGACAATGGAAAGCTTCTGGAAGAGCGCCCGGGGCCAGGACCACCCTGGCTGGCCTGCAGGCACCAAGTTGGCCTGCGTGCTGTCGCTGGTGTGGCTCCACGGTCCTTCCTCTAGGCTTTCAATCCCTTGTACATATTCAGGTGTTTTACCTGGAAAGGGTGGGAACAGTTCAGCAGCAGCTGGCCTGGGGCTCAGCTCACGTTTACTCAGAGATGCCTCGGCATGGTCCCCCAGCTTTGCAATGAGGACGCTCCTTGCGTGGGGGGTGGGTTGCTGGCTGTATGGGAGATGGTTCCCCACCTCTGACCAATTTCAGAATTGTTTACCACTGGAGCAAGTGCCCTGATAGGATTTTCCTCTGTATAACTCGTGGGTTCAGGTGTTTTTTTTTTTTATTTTATGGTTCAAGTTAGATTTTATTCCCCTTTTATGTATTTATAGATATAAGCATGGAAATAATTCATTCCTATAAATACATCTGTGTGACGGGAAGAACTTTTTTCTGTTTTATTTTTAAATTTTATTTTTTTAAAATATTGAAATTTAATTTTATTTATTTTTTTATACAGCACGTTATTATTAGTTATGTATTTTATGCATATACATGTATACAGGTCAATCCCAAACTCCCAAGTCATCCCACCACCACCACAACACGGTTTCCCACACTTGGTGTCCATACGTTTGTTCTCTACCTCTGTGTCTCTATTTCTTCCCTGCAAACCAGTTCATCTGTACCATTTTTAGGCTCCACATATATGCATTAATATACAATATTTGTTTTCCTCTTTCTGACTTAGTTCATTCTGTATGACAGTCTCTCGATCCATCGATGTCTCTACAAATGACCCAGTTTCATTCCTTTTTATGGCCGAGTAATATTCCATTTTATATATGTACCACAACTTTATCCATTCATCTGTCTGTGGGCATTTAGGTTGCTTCCATTACCTGGCTATTGTAAATAGTGCTGCAACGAACATTGTGGTGAATGTGCCTTTTTGATTTACGGTTTTCTCTGGGTATATGCCCAGAAGTGGGATTGCTGGATCAGATGGTAATTCTATTTCTAGTTTTTTTAAGGAAACTCCATAGTGACTGTATCAATTTACATTCCCACCAATAGTGGAAGAGGGCTCCTTTTGTCCACACCCTCCCCAGAATTGGTTGTTTGTAGATTTTCTGATGATGCCGATTCTAACAGGTGTGAGGTGATACCTCATTGTAGTTTTGATTTGCATTTCTCTAATAATTAGTGCTGTTGAGCAGCTTTTCATGTGCGTCTTGGCCATCTCTATGTCTCCTTTGAAGAAACGTCTCTTTAGATCTTCTGCCCATTTTTTTGGGGGTTGTTTGTTTTTTTAATATTAAGCTGCATGAGCTGTTTATGTATATTGGAGATTAAACCTCTGTCCATTGATTCGTCTGCAACGATTTTCGCCCATTCTGAGGGATGCCTTTTTCCATTCCCGTGTTTTTTAACAAAAAAGGAAAGAAAGGAAAAGAAGCAGAACACTAATGTGCGTAAAATATGCCTTTTGAAACGGTCGTTTTGAAATATGGACGTCCTTTGAATTTCTTGGTCGATATGTGACCCCAGGATTTGTTTTCAGGGCAGGTGTCATTTACAGGCCTGCAATGATTTTGAATATCAACTGACCATTAGCGCTGGGATTAAAGCTGCTGTTGTGTGAAACGGCCACAAGGTGGCAGCAGTTCACCCTTACCAAATCTGGTTACTAGGGCAAGAGAGCCTCAGTGGAAGTGGTGTTCTAGATAGGAGTTTAGAATGGAATGTGCCAGGAGAAAGCCCCTCACGTTCGTCTCCCTACTTCTTGTTCGTGTTTTTAATTTAATTTTTTATTTTTTATTACAGCAAGTTTGATTACAATGTTTGGCTTCTTGTAGGTGTGGAAGATGTGGTTCTTTTACACATATACAGATGACTGTTCTTCCTGGGATCCTTTTCCCATGTACGTTATGACAGAATGTTGAGTAGTCCTCTCTTCGTATTCTGTAGGTCTTTGGTGATTATATATGTCACCTGTGTTTGTATATGTCTGTTAACCCCGATATCGTAATGAAACCAATCCTCACACCTTTCCATTGGTGAACCATAAGTTTGTTTAATGAATCTGTGATTGCCCTTCTCCGTGGAAATATCTGCCCTGGTATCCATTTTTAGGTAACACCTACAAGTGATATAATATGATATGTGTCTTTCACTTTCTGACTTACTACAAGTCACGTGATTACTTGTAGACTCATCTACGGTGCCGCAAATGGCATTGTGTCCTTTTTTCCCTTGGCTTCTCTTCTGCCTTAGCGGGGTCCATTTTCAACAATGTGATTCCCTGAGGGTTGTGGATTAGCTGACCTGGGCAGCCTTACCTTGCCGGCCCGCCCTCCCCAGGTTTGCCTCGTTGAGGTCAATATAAACAGAGCTCCATGCAGCAATAGCCCCTGAAGCTGTGCCTGACTCCATATTCTCTGCCCCGTCAGCAGTCTCGGGGCTGTGCTGGTGGGAGGGAGTGAGGGGCCACAGCTTTGTGGGTGGCCTGGTGTGAGTGGGGTTCTGCTGGCCTTTCTGCAGGAGTTGCCAGGCTGCCGCCTGTAAAGAAGAGGTTGTGTCACCCATACCTTCCGCTGGAATTTCTCTCCGGACAGAGGTGAGGAAGGAAAAAAGCAGTGGGGGCCGGGACAGGAGGGGTATCTCAGGCAGGACAATGGAAAGCTTCTGGAAGAGCGCCCGGGGCCAGGACCACCCTGGCTGGCCTGCAGGCACCAAGTTGGCCTGCGTGCTGTCGCTGGTGTGCCTCCAAGGTCCTTCCTCTAGGCTTTCAATCCCATGTACATATTCAGGTGTTTTACCTGGAAAGGGTGGGAACAGTTCAGCAGCAGCTGGCCTGGGGCTCAGCTCACGTTTACTCAGAGATGCCTCGGCATGGTCCCCCAGCTTTGCAATGAGGACGCTCCTTGCGTGGGGGGTGGGTTGCTGGCTGTATGGGGGATGGTTCCCCACCTCTGACCAATTTCAGAATTGTTTACCACTGGAGCAAGTGCCCTGATAGGATTTTCCTCTGTATAACTCGTGGGTTCAGGTGTTTTTTTTTTTATTTTATGGTTCAAGTTAGGTTTTATTCCCCTTTTATGTATTTATAGATATAAGCATGGAAATAATTCATTCCTATAAATACATCTGTGTGACGGGAAGAACTTTTTTCTGTTTTATTTTTAAATTTTATTTTTTAAAATTTTGAAATTTAGTTTTATTTATTTATTTTTATACAGCACGCTATTATTAGTTATGTATTTTATGCATATACATGTATACAGGTCAATCCCAAACTCCCAAGTCATCCCACCACCACCACAACACGGTTTCCCACACTTGGTGTCCATACGTTTGTTCTCTACCTCTGTGTCTCTATTTCTTCCCTGCAAACCAGTTCATCTGTACCATTTTTAGGCTCCACATATATGCATTAATATACAATATTTGTTTTCCTCTTTCTGACTTACTTCATTCTGTATGACAGTCTCTCGATCCATCGATGTCTCTACAAATGACCCAGTTTCATTCCTTTTTATGGCCGAGTAATATTCCATTTTATATATGTACCACAACTTTATCCATTCATCTGTCTGTGGGCATTTAGGTTGCTTCCATTACCTGGCTATTGTAAATAGTGCTGCAACGAACATTGTGGTGAATGTGCCTTTTTGATTTACGGTTTTCTCTGGGTATATGCCCAGAAGTGGGATTGCTGGATCAGATGGTAATTCTATTTCTAGTTTTTTTAAGGAAACTCCATAGTGACTGTATCAATTTACATTCCCACCAATAGTGGAAGAGGGCTCCTTTTGTCCACACCCTCCCCAGAATTGGTTGTTTGTAGATTTTCTGATGATGCCGATTCTAACAGGTGTGAGGTGATACCTCATTGTAGTTTTGATTTGCATTTCTCTAATAATTAGTGCTGTTGAGCAGCTTTTCATGTGCATCTTGGCCATCTCTGTGTCTCCTTTGAAGAAACGTCTCTTTAGATCTTCTGCTCATTTTTTTTGGGTTGTTTGCTTTTTTAATATTAAGCTGCATGAGCTGTTTATATATATTGGAGATTAAACCTCTGTCCATTGATTCGTCTGCAACGATTTTCGCCCATTCTGAGGGATGCCTTTTTCCATTCCCGTTTTTTTTAAAAAAAGAGGAAAGAAAGGAAAAGAAGCAGAACACTAATGTGCGTAAAATATGCCTTTTGAAACGGTCGTTTTGAAATATGGACGTCCTTTGAATTTTTTGGTCAATATGTGACGCCAAGATTTGTTTTCAGGGCAGGTGTCATTTACAGGCCTTCAATGATTTTGAATATCAACTGACCATTAGCGTTGGGATTAAAGCTGCTGTTGTGTGAAACGGCCACAAGGTGGCAGCTGTTCACCCTTACCAAATCTGGTTACTAGGGCAAGAGAGCCTCAGTGGAAGTGGTGTTCTAGATTGGAGTTTAGAATGGAATGTGCCAGGAGAAATCCCCTCACGTTTGTCTCACTACTTCTTGTTCGTGTTTTTAATTTAATTTTTTATTTTTTATTACAGCAAGTTTGATTACAATGTTTGGCTTGTTGTAGGTGTGGAAGATGTGGTTCTTTTACACATATACAGATGTCTGTTCTTCCTGGGCTCCTTTTCCCATGTACGTTATGACAGAATGTTGAGTAGTCCTCTCTTGGTATTCTGTAGGTCTTTGGTGATTATATATGTCACCTGTGTTTGTATATGTCTGTTAACCCCGATATCGTAATGAAACAAATCCTCACACCTTTCCATTGGTGAACCATAAGTCTGTTTAATGAATCTGTGATTTCCTTTCTCCGTGGAAATATATGCCCTGGTATCCATTTTTAGGTAACACCTATAAGTGATATGATATGATATGTGTCTTTCACTTTCTGACTTACTACAAGTCACGTGATTACTTCTAGACTCATCTACGGTGCTGCAAATGGCATTGTGTCCTTTTTTCCCTTGGCTTCTCTTCTGCCTTAGCGGGGTCCATTTTCAACAATGTGATTCCCTGAGGGTTGTGGATTAGCTGACCTGGGCAGCCTTACCCTGCCGGCCCGCCCTCCCCAGGTGTGCATCGTTGAGGTCAATATAAACAGCGCTCCAGGCAGCAATAGCCCCTGAAGCTGTGCCTGACTCCATATTCTCTGCCCCGTCAGCAGTCTCGGGGCTGTGCTGGTGGGAGGGAGTGAGGGGCCACAGCTTTGTGGGTGGCCCGGTGTGAGTGGGGTTCTGCTGGCCTTTCTGCAGGAGGTGCCAGGCTGCCGCCTGTAAAGAAGAGGTTGTGTCACCCATACCTTCCGCTGGAATTTCTCTCCGGACAGAGGTGAGGAAGGAAAAAAGCAGTGGGGGCCGGGACAGGAGGGGTATCTCAGGCAGGGCAATGGAAAGCTTCTGGAAGAGCGCCCGGGGCCAGGACCACCCTGGCTGGCCTGCAGGCACCAAGTTGGCCTGCGTGCTGTCGCTGGTGTGGCTCCACGGTCCTTCCTCTAGGCTTTCAAGCCCTTGTACATATTCAGGTGTTTTTCCTGGAAAGGGTGGGAACAGTTCAGCAGCAGCTGGCCTGGGGCTCAGCTCACGTTTACTCACAGATGCCTCGGCACTGTCCCCCAGCTTTGCAATGAGGACGCTCCTTGCATGGGGGTTGGGTTGATGGCTGTATGGGAGATGGTTCCCCACCTCTGACCAATTTCAGAATTGTTTACCACTGGAGCGAGTGCCCTGATAGGGTTTTCCTCTGTATAACTCGTGGGTTCAGGTTTTTTTTTTCTTTTATGGTTCAAGTTAGATTTTATTCCTCTTTTATGTATTTATAGATATAAACATGGAAATAATTCATTCCTATAAATACATCTGTGTGACGGGAAGAACGTTTTTCTGTTTTATTTTTAAATTTTATTTTTTAAAATTTTGAAATTTAATTTTATTTATTTTTTTATACAGCACGTTATGATTAGTTATGTATTTTATGCATATACCTGTACACAGGTCAATCCCAAACTCCCAACTCATCCCACCACCAACAGCCCATGGCTTCCCACACTTGGTGTCCATACGTTTGTTCTCTACCTCTGTGTCTCTATTTCTTCCCTGCAAACCAGTTCATCTGTACCATTTTTTTAGGTTCCACATATATGCATTAATATACAATATTTGTTTTCCTCTTTCTGACTTACTTCATTCTGTATGACAGACTCTCGATCCATCGATGTCTCTACAAATGACCCAGTTTCATTCCTTTTTATGGCCGAGTGATATTCCATTTTATATATGTACCACATCTTTATCCATTCATCTGTCTGTGGGCATTTAGGTTGCTTCCATTACCTGGCTATTGTAAATAGTGCTGCAATGAACATTGTGGTGAATGTGCCTTTTTGATGTACGGTTTTCTCTGGGTATATGCCCAGAAGTGGGATTGCTGGATCAGATGGTAATTCTATTTCTAGTTTTTTTAAGGAAACTCCATACTGTTCTCCATAGTGACTGTATCAATTTACATTCCCACCAATAGTGGAAGAGGGCTCCTTTTGTCCACACCCTCCCCAGAATTGGTTGTTTGTAGATTTTCTGATGATGCCGATTCTAACAGGTGTGAGGTGATACCTCATTGTAGTTTTGATTTGCATTTCTCTAATAATTAGTGCTGTTGAGCAGCTTTTCATGTGCATCTTGGCCATCTCTGTGTCTCCTTTGAAGAAACGTCTCTTTAGATCTTCTGCTCATTTTTTTTGGGTTGTTTGTTTTTTTAATATTAAGCTGCATGAGCTGTTTATATATATTGGAGATTAAACCTCTGTCCATTGATTCGTCTGCAACGATTTTCGCCCATTCTGAGAGATGCCTTTTTCCATTCCCGTGTTTTTTAACAAAAAAGGAAAGAAAGGAAAAGAAGCAGAACACTAATGTGCGTAAAATATGCCTTTTGAAACGGTCGTTTTGAAATATGGACGTCCTTTGAATTTTTTGGTTGATATGTGACCCCAGGATTTGTTTTCAGGGCAGGTGTCATTTACAGGCCTGCAATGATTTTGAATATCAACTGACCATTAGCGTTGGGATTAAAGCTGCTGTTGTGTGAAACGGCCACAAGGTGGCAGCAGTTCACCCTTACCAAATCTGGTTACTAGGGCAAGAGAGCCTCAGTGGAAGTGGTGTTCTAGATTGGAGTTTAGAATGGAATGTGCCAGGAGAAAGCCCCTCACGTTTGTCTCACTACTTCTTGTTCGTGTTTTTAATTTAATTTTTTTATTTTTTATTACAGCAAGTTTGATTACAATGTTTGGCTTGTTGTAGGTGTGGAAGATGTGGTTCTTTTACGCATATACACATGTCTGTTCTTCCTGGGATCCTTTGCCCAGGTACGTTATGACAGAATGTTGAGTAGTCCTCTCTTGGTATTCTGTAGGTCTTTGGTGATTATATATGTCACCTGTGTTTGTATATGTCTGTTAACCCAGATATCGTAATGAAACCAATCCTCACACCTTTCCATTGGTGAACCATAAGTTTGTTTAATGAATCTGTGATTGCCCTTCTCCGTGGAAATATCTGTCCTTGTATCCATTTCTAGGTAACACCTATAAGTGATATGATATGATATGTGTCTTTCACTTTCTGACTTACTACAAGTCACGTGATTACTTCTAGACTCATCTACGGTGCTGCAAATGGCATTGTGTCCTTTTTTCCCTTGGCTTCACTTCTGCCTTAGCGGGGTCCATTTTCAACAATGTGATTCCCTGAGGGTTGTGGATTAGCTGACCTGGGCAGCCTTACCCTGCCGGCCCGCCCTCCCCAGGTGTGCCTCGTTGAGGTCAATATAAACAGCGCTCCAGGCAGCAATAGCCCCTGAAGCTGTGCCTGACTCCATATTCTCTGCCCCGTCAGCAGTCTCGGGGCTGTGCTGGTGGGAGGGAGTGAGGGCCCACAGCTTTGTGGGTGGCCCGATGTGAGTGGGGTTCTGCTGGCCTTTCTGCAGGAGTTGCCAGGCTGTCGCCTGTAAAAAGAGGTTGTGTCACACATACCTTCCACTGGAATTTCTCTCCGGACAGAGGTGAGGAAGTAAAAAGGCAGTGGGGGCCGGGACAGGAGGGGTATCTCAGGCAGGGCAATGGAAAGCTTCTGGAAGAGCGCCCGGGGCCAGGAACACCCTGGCTGGCCTGCAGGCACCAAGTTGGCCTGCGTGCTTTCGCTGGTGTGGCTCCACGGACCTTCCTCTAGGCTTTCAAGCCCTTGTACATATTCAGGTGTTTTACCTGGAAATGGTGGGAACAGTTCAGCAGCAGCTGGCCTGGGGCTCAGCTCACGTTTATTCACAGATGCCACGGCACGGTCCCCCAGCTTTGCAATGAGGACGCTCCTTGCGTGGGGGGTGGTTTGATGGCTGTATGGGAGATGCTTCCCCACCTCTGACCAATTTAAGAATTGTTTACCACTGGAGCAAGTGCCCTGATAGGGTTTTCCTCTGTATAACTCGTGGGTGCAGGTTTTTTTTTCTTTTATGGTTCAAGTTAGATTTTATTCCTCTTTTATGTATTTATAGATAGAAGCATGGAAATAATTCATTCCTATAAATACATCTGTGTGATGGGAAGAACTTTTTTCTGTTTTATTTTTAAATTTTATTTTTTAAAATTTTGAAATTTAATTTTATTTATTTTTTTTATACAGCACGTTATTATTAGTTATGTATTTAATGCATATACATGTACACAGGTCAATCCCAAACTCCCAACTCATCCCACCACCACCACCCCATGGCTTCCCACACTTGGTGTCCATACGTTTGTTCTCTACCTCTGTGTCTCTATTTCTTCCCTGCAAACCACTTCATCTGTACCATTTGTAGGCTCCACATATATGCATTAATATACAATATTTGTTTTCCTCTTTCTGACTTACTTCATTCTGTATGACAGTCTCTCGATCCATCGATGTCTCTACAAATGACCCAGTTTCATTCCTTTTTATGGCCGAGTAATATTCCATTTTATATATGTACCACAACTTTATCCATTCATCTGTCTGTGGGCATTTAGGTTGCTTCCATTACCTGGCTATTGTAAATAGTGCTGCAACGAACATTGTGGTGAATGTGCCTTTTTGATTTACGGTTTTCTCTGGGTATATGCCCAGAAGTGGGATTGCTGGATCAGATGGTAATTCTATTTCTAATTTTTTTAAGGAAACTCCATAGTGACTGTATCAATTTACATTCCCACCAATAGTGGAAGAGGGCTCCTTTTGTCCACACCCTCCCCAGAATTGGTTGTTTGTAGATTTTCTGATGATGCCGATTCTAACAGGTGTGAGGTGATACCTCATTGTAGTTTTGATTTGCATTTCTCTAATAATTAGTGCTGTTGAGCAGCTTTTCATGTGCGTCTTGGCCATCTCTATGTCTCCTTTGAAGAAACGTCTCTTTAGATCTTCTGCCCATTCTTTTTGGGTTGTATGTTTTTTTAATATTAAGCTGCATGAGCTGTTTATATATATTGGAGATTAAACCTCTGTCCATTGATTCGTCTGCAACGATTTTCGCCCATTCTGAGGGATGCCTTTTTCCATTCCCGTGTTTTTTAACAAAAAAGGAAAGAAAGGAAAAGAAGCAGAACACTAATGTGCGTAAAATATGCCTTTTGAAACGGTCGTTTTGAAATATGGACGTCCTTTGAATTTTTTGGTCGATATGTGACCCCAGGATTTGTTTTCAGGGCAGGTGTCATTTACAGGCCTGCAATGATTTTGAATATCAACTGACCATTAGCGCTGGGATTAAAGCTGCTGTTGTGTGAAACGGCCACAAGGTGGCAGCAGTTCACCCTTACCAAATCTGGTTACTAGGGCAAGAGAGCCTCAGTGGAAGTGGTGTTCTAGATAGGAGTTTAGAATGGAATGTGCCAGGAGAAAGCCCCTCACGTTCGTCTCCCTACTTCTTGTTCGTGTTTTTAATTTAATTTTTTATTTTTTATTACAGCAAGTTTGATTACAATGTTTGGCTTCTTGTAGGTGTGGAAGATGTGGTTCTTTTACACATATACAGATGACTGTTCTTCCTGGGATCCTTTTCCCATGTACGTTATGACAGAATGTTGAGTAGTCCTCTCTTGGTATTCTGTAGGTCTTTGGTGATTATATATGTCACCTGTGTTTGTATATGTCTGTTAACCCCGATATCGTAATGAAACCAATCCTCACACCTTTCCATTGGTGAACCATAAGTTTGTTTAATGAATCTGTGATTGCCCTTCTCCGTGGAAATATCTGCCCTGGTATCCATTTTTAGGTAACACCTACAAGTGATATAATATGATATGTGTCTTTCACTTTCTGACTTACTACAAGTCACGTGATTTCTTCTAGACTCATCTACGGTGCCGCAAATGGCATTGTGTCCTTTTTTCCCTTGGCTTCTCTTCTGCCTTAGCGGGGTCCATTTTCAACAATGTGATTCCCTGAGGGTTGTGGATTAGCTGACCTGGGCAGCCTTACCTTGCCGGCCCGCCCTCCCCAGGTTTGCCTCGTTGAGGTCAATATAAACAGAGCTCCAGGCAGCAATAGCCCCTGAAGCTGTGCCTGCCTCCATATTCTCTGCCCCGTCAGCAGTCTCGGGGCTGTGCTGGTGGGAGGGAGTGAGGGGCCACAGCTTTGTGGGTGGCCCGGTGTGAGTGGGGTTCTGCTGGCCTTTCTGCAGGAGTTGCCAGGCTGCCGCCTGTAAAGAAGAGGTTGTGTCACCCATACCTTCCGCTGGAATTTCTCTCCGGACAGAGGTGAGGAAGGAAAAAAGCAGTGGGGGCCGGGACAGGAGGGGTATCTCAGGCAGGACAATGGAAAGCTTCTGGAAGAGCGCCCGGGGCCAGGACCACCCTGGCTGGCCTGCAGGCACCAAGTTGGCCTGCGTGCTGTCGCTGGTGTGGCTCCACGGTCCTTCCTCTAGGCTTTCAATCCCTTGTACATATTCAGGTGTTTTACCTGGAAAGGGTGGGAACAGTTCAGCAGCAGCTGGCCTGGGGCTCAGCTCACGTTTACTCAGAGATGCCTCGGCATGGTCCCCCAGCTTTGCAATGAGGACGCTCCTTGCGTGGGGGGTGGGTTGCTGGCTGTATGGGAGATGGTTCCCCACCTCTGACCAATTTCAGAATTGTTTACCACTGGAGCAAGTGCCCTGATAGGGTTTTCCTCTGTATAACTCGTGGGTTCAGGTGTTTTTTTTTTTTATTATTTTATGGTTCAAGTAAGATTTTATTCCCCTTTTATGTATTTATAGATATAAGCATGGAAATAATTCATTCCTATAAATACATCTGTGTGACGGGAAGAACTTTTTTCTGTTTTATTTTTAAATTTTATTTTTTTAAAATTTTGAAATTTAATTTTATTTATTTTTTTTATACAGCACGTTATTATTAGTTATGTATTTTATGCATATACATGTATACAGTTCAATCCCAAACTCCCAAGTCATCCCACCACCACCACAACACGGTTTCCCACACTTGGTGTCCATACGTTTGTTCTCTACCTCTGTGTCTCTATTTCTTCCCTGCAAACCAGTTCATCTGTACCATTTTTAGGCTCCACATATATGCATTAATATACAATATTTGTTTTCCTCTTTCTGACTTACTTCATTCTGTATGACAGTCTCTCGATCCATCGATGTCTCTACAAATGACCCAGTTTCATTCCTTTTTATGGCCGAGTAATATTCCATTTTATATATGTACCACAACTTTATCCATTCATCTGTCTGTGGGCATTTAGGTTGCTTCCATTACCTGGCTATTGTAAATAGTGCTGCAACGAACATTGTGGTGAATGTGCCTTTTTGATTTACGGTTTTCTCTGGGTATATGCCCAGAAGTGGGATTGCTGGATCAGATGGTAATTCTATTTCTAGTTTTTTTAAGGAAACTCCATAGTGACTGTATCAATTTACATTCCCACCAATAGTGGAAGAGGGCTCCTTTTGTCCACACCCTCCCCAGAATTGGTTGTTTGTAGATTTTCTGATGATGCCGATTCTAACAGGTGTGAGGTGATACCTCATTGTAGTTTTGATTTGCATTTCTCTAATAATTAGTGCTGTTGAGCAGCTTTTCATGTGCATCTTGGCCATCTCTGTGTCTCCTTTGAAGAAACGTCTCTTTAGATCTTCTGCTCATTTTTTTTGGGTTGTTTGCTTTTTTAATATTAAGCTGCATGAGCTGTTTATATATATTGGAGATTAAACCTCTGTCCATTGATTCGTCTGCAACGATTTTCGCCCATTCTGAGGGATGCCTTTTTCCATTCCCGTTTTTTTTAAAAAAAGAGGAAAGAAAGGAAAAGAAGCAGAACACTAATGTGCGTAAAATATGCCTTTTGAAACGGTCGTTTTGAAATATGGACGTCCTTTGAATTTTTTGGTCAATATGTGACGCCAAGATTTGTTTTCAGGGCAGGTGTCATTTACAGGCCTGCAATGATTTTGAATATCAACTGACCATTAGCGTTGGGATTAAAGCTGCTGTTGTGTGAAACGGCCACAAGGTGGCAGCTGTTCACCCTTACCAAATCTGGTTACTAGGGCAAGAGAGCCTCAGTGGAAGTGGTGTTCTAGATTGGAGTTTAGAATGGAATGTGCCAGGAGAAATCCCCTCACGTTTGTCTCACTACTTCTTGTTCGTGTTTTTAATTTAATTTTTTATTTTTTATTACAGCAAGTTTGATTACAATGTTTGGCTTGTTGTAGGTGTGGAAGATGTGGTTCTTTTACACATATACAGATGTCTGTTTTTCCTGGGCTCCTTTTCCCATGTACGTTATGACAGAATGTTGAGTAGTCCTCTCTTGGTATTCTGTAGGTCTTTGGTGATTATATATGTCACCTGTGTTTGTATATGTCTGTTAACCCCGATATCGTAATGAAACAAATCCTCACACCTTTCCATTGGTGAACCATAAGTCTGTTTAATGAATCTGTGATTTCCTTTCTCCGTGGAAATATATGCCCTGGTATCCATTTTTAGGTAACACCTATAAGTGATATGATATGATATGTGTCTTTCACTTTCTGACTTACTACAAGTCACGTGATTACTTCTAGACTCATCTACGGTGCTGCAAATGGCATTGTGTCCTTTTTTCCCTTGGCTTCTCTTCTGCCTTAGCGGGGTCCATTTTCAACAATGTGATTCCCTGAGGGTTGTGGATTAGCTGACCTGGGCAGCCTTACCCTGCCGGCCCGCCCTCCCCAGGTGTGCATCGTTGAGGTCAATATAAACAGCGCTCCAGGCAGCAATAGCCCCTGAAGCTGTGCCTGACTCCATATTCTCTGCCCCGTCAGCAGTCTCGGGGCTGTGCTGGTGGGAGGGAGTGAGGGGCCACAGCTTTGTGGGTGGCCCGGTGTGAGTGGGGTTCTGCTGGCCTTTCTGCAGGAGGTGCCAGGCTGCCGCCTGTAAAGAAGAGGTTGTGTCACCCATACCTTCCGCTGGAATTTCTCTCCGGACAGAGGTGAGGAAGGAAAAAAGCAGTGGGGGCCGGGACAGGAGGGGTATCTCAGGCAGGGCAATGGAAAGCTTCTGGAAGAGCGCCCGGGGCCAGGACCACCCTGGCTGGCCTGCAGGCACCAAGTTGGCCTGCGTGCTGTCGCTGGTGTGGCTCCACGGTCCTTCCTCTAGGCTTTCAAGCCCTTGTACATATTCAGGTGTTTTTCCTGGAAAGGGTGGGAACAGTTCAGCAGCAGCTGGCCTGGGGCTCAGCTCACGTTTACTCACAGATGCCTCGGCACTGTCCCCCAGCTTTGCAATGAGGACGCTCCTTGCATGGGGGTTGGGTTGATGGCTGTATGGGAGATGGTTCCCCACCTCTGACCAATTTCAGAATTGTTTACCACTGGAGCGAGTGCCCTGATAGGGTTTTCCTCTGTATAACTCGTGGGTTCAGGTTTTTTTTTTCTTTTATGGTTCAAGTTAGATTTTATTCCTCTTTTATGTATTTATAGATATAAACATGGAAATAATTCATTCCTATAAATACATCTGTGTGACGGGAAGAACGTTTTTCTGTTTTATTTTTAAATTTTATTTTTTAAAATTTTGAAATTTAATTTTATTTATTTTTTTATACAGCACGTTATGATTAGTTATGTATTTTATGCATATACCTGTACACAGGTCAATCCCAAACTCCCAACTCATCCCACCACCAACAGCCCATGGCTTCCCACACTTGGTGTCCATACGTTTGTTCTCTACCTCTGTGTCTCTATTTCTTCCCTGCAAACCAGTTCATCTGTACCATTTTTAGGCTCCACATATATGCATTAATATACAATATTTGTTTTCCTCTTTCTGAATTACTTCATTCTGTATGACAGTCTCTCGATCCATCGATGTCTCTACAAATGACCCAGTTTCATTCCTTTTTATGGCCGAGTAATATTCCATTTCATATATGTACCACATCTTTGTCCATTCATCTGTCTGTGGGCATTTAGGTTGCTTCCATTACCTGGCTATTGTAAATAGTGCTGCAATGAACATTGTGGTGAATGTGCCTTTTTGATGTACGGTTTTCTCTGGGTATATGCCCAGAAGTGGGATTGCTGGATCAGATGGTAATTCTATTTCTAGTTTTTTTAAGGAAACTCCATACTGTTCTCCATAGTGACTGTATCAATTTACATTCCCACCAATAGTGGAAGAGGGCTCCTTTTGTCCACACCCTCCCCAGAATTGGTTGTTTGTAGATTTTCTGATGATGCCGATTCTAACAGGTGTGAGGTGATACCTCATTGTAGTTTTGATTTGCATTTCTCTAATAATTAGTGCTGTTGAGCAGCTTTTCATGTGCATCTTGGCCATCTCTGTGTCTCCTTTGAAGAAACGTCTCTTTAGATCTTCTGCTCATTTTTTTTGGGTTGTTTGTTTTTTTAATATTAAGCTGCATGAGCTGTTTATATATATTGGAGATTAAACCTCTGTCCATTGATTCGTCTGCAACGATTTTCGCCCATTCTGAGAGATGCCTTTTTCCATTCCCGTGTTTTTTAACAAAAAAGGAAAGAAAGGAAAAGAAGCAGAACACTAATGTGCGTAAAATATGCCTTTTGAAACGGTCGTTTTGAAATATGGACGTCCTTTGAATTTTTTGGTCGATATGTGACCCCAGGATTTGTTTTCAGGGCAGGTGTCATTTACAGGCCTGCAATGATTTTGAATATCAACTGACCATTAGCGTTGGGATTAAAGCTGCTGTTGTGTGAAACGGCCACAAGGTGGCAGCAGTTCACCCTTACCAAATCTGGTTACTAGGGCAAGAGAGCCTCAGTGGAAGTGGTGTTCTAGATTGGAGTTTAGAATGGAATGTGCCAGGAGAAAGCCCCTCACGTTTGTCTCACTACTTCTTGTTCGTGTTTTTAATTTAATTTTTTTATTTTTTATTACAGCAAGTTTGATTACAATGTTTGGCTTGTTGTAGGTGTGGAAGATGTGGTTCTTTTACGCATATACACATGTCTGTTCTTCCTGGGATCCTTTGCCCAGGTACGTTATGACAGAATGTTGAGTAGTCCTCTCTTGGTATTCTGTAGGTCTTTGGTGATTATATATGTCACCTGTGTTTGTATATGTCTGTTAACCCAGATATCGTAATGAAACCAATCCTCACACCTTTCCATTGGTGAACCATAAGTTTGTTTAATGAATCTGTGATTGCCCTTCTCCGTGGAAATATCTGTCCTTGTATCCATTTCTAGGTAACACCTATAAGTGATATGATATGATATGTGTCTTTCACTTTCTGACTTACTACAAGTCACGTGATTACTTCTAGACTCATCTACGGTGCTGCAAATGGCATTGTGTCCTTTTTTCCCTTGGCTTCACTTCTGCCTTAGCGGGGTCCATTTTCAACAATGTGATTCCCTGAGGGTTGTGGATTAGCTGACCTGGGCAGCCTTACCCTGCCGGCCCGCCCTCCCCAGGTGTGCCTCGTTGAGGTCAATATAAACAGCGCTCCAGGCAGCAATAGCCCCTGAAGCTGTGCCTGACTCCATATTCTCTGCCCCGTCAGCAGTCTCGGGGCTGTGCTGGTGGGAGGGAGTGAGGGCCCACAGCTTTGTGGGTGGCCCGATGTGAGTGGGGTTCTGCTGGCCTTTCTGCAGGAGTTGCCAGGCTGTCGCCTGTAAAAAGAGGTTGTGTCACACATACCTTCCACTGGAATTTCTCTCCGGACAGAGGTGAGGAAGTAAAAAGGCAGTGGGGGCCGGGACAGGAGGGGTATCTCAGGCAGGGCAATGGAAAGCTTCTGGAAGAGCGCCCGGGGCCAGGAACACCCTGGCTGGCCTGCAGGCACCAAGTTGGCCTGCGTGCTTTCGCTGGTGTGGCTCCACGGACCTTCCTCTAGGCTTTCAAGCCCTTGTACATATTCAGGTGTTTTACCTGGAAATGGTGGGAACAGTTCAGCAGCAGCTGGCCTGGGGCTCAGCTCACGTTTATTCACAGATGCCACGGCACGGTCCCCCAGCTTTGCAATGAGGACGCTCCTTGCGTGGGGGGTGGTTTGATGGCTGTATGGGAGATGCTTCCCCACCTCTGACCAATTTAAGAATTGTTTACCACTGGAGCAAGTGCCCTGATAGGGTTTTCCTCTGTATAACTCGTGGGTGCAGGTTTTTTTTTCTTTTATGGTTCAAGTTAGATTTTATTCCTCTTTTATGTATTTATAGATAGAAGCATGGAAATAATTCATTCCTATAAATACATCTGTGTGATGGGAAGAACTTTTTTCTGTTTTATTTTTAAATTTTATTTTTTAAAATTTTGAAATTTAATTTTATTTATTTTTTTTATACAGCACGTTATTATTAGTTATGTATTTAATGCATATACATGTACACAGGTCAATCCCAAACTCCCAACTCATCCCACCACCACCACCCCATGGCTTCCCACACTTGGTGTCCATACGTTTGTTCTCTACCTCTGTGTCTCTATTTCTTCCCTGCAAACCACTTCATCTGTACCATTTGTAGGCTCCACATATATGCATTAATATACAATATTTGTTTTCCTCTTTCTGACTTACTTCATTCTGTATGACAGTCTCTCGATCCATCGATGTCTCTACAAATGACCCAGTTTCATTCCTTTTTATGGCCGAGTAATATTCCATTTTATATATGTACCACAACTTTATCCATTCATCTGTCTGTGGGCATTTAGGTTGCTTCCATTACCTGGCTATTGTAAATAGTGCTGCAACGAACATTGTGGTGAATGTGCCTTTTTGATTTACGGTTTTCTCTGGGTATATGCCCAGAAGTGGGATTGCTGGATCAGATGGTAATTCTATTTCTAATTTTTTTAAGGAAACTCCATAGTGACTGTATCAATTTACATTCCCACCAATAGTGGAAGAGGGCTCCTTTTGTCCACACCCTCCCCAGAATTGGTTGTTTGTAGATTTTCTGATGATGCCGATTCTAACAGGTGTGAGGTGATACCTCATTGTAGTTTTGATTTGCATTTCTCTAATAATTAGTGCTGTTGAGCAGCTTTTCATGTGCGTCTTGGCCATCTCTATGTCTCCTTTGAAGAAACGTCTCTTTAGATCTTCTGCCCATTTTATGGGGGGTTGTTTGTTTTTTTTAATATTAAGCTGCATGAGCTGTTTATATATATTGGAGATTAAACCTCTGTCCATTGATTCGTCTGCAACGATTTTCGCCCATTCTGAGGGATGCCTTTTTCCATTCCCGTGTTTTTTAACAAAAAAGGAAAGAAAGGAAAAGAAGCAGAACACTAATGTGCGTAAAATATGCCTTTTGAAACGGTCGTTTTGAAATATGGACGTCCTTTGAATTTTTTGGTCGATATGTGACCCCAGGATTTGTTTTCAGGGCAGGTGTCATTTACAGGCCTGCAATGATTTTGAATATCAACTGACCATTAGCGCTGGGATTAAAGCTGCTGTTGTGTGAAACGGCCACAAGGTGGCAGCAGTTCACCCTTACCAAATCTGGTTACTAGGGCAAGAGAGCCTCAGTGGAAGTGGTGTTCTAGATAGGAGTTTAGAATGGAATGTGCCAGGAGAAAGCCCCTCACGTTCGTCTCCCTACTTCTTGTTCGTGTTTTTAATTTAATTTTTTATTTTTTATTACAGCAAGTTTGATTACAATGTTTGGCTTCTTGTAGGTGTGGAAGATGTGGTTCTTTTACACATATACAGATGACTGTTCTTCCTGGGATCCTTTTCCCATGTACGTTATGACAGAATGTTGAGTAGTCCTCTCTTGGTATTCTGTAGGTCTTTGGTGATTATATATGTCACCTGTGTTTGTATATGTCTGTTAACCCCGATATCGTAATGAAACCAATCCTCACACCTTTCCATTGGTGAACCATAAGTTTGTTTAATGAATCTGTGATTGCCCTTCTCCGTGGAAATATCTGCCCTGGTATCCATTTTTAGGTAACACCTACAAGTGATATAATATGATATGTGTCTTTCACTTTCTGACTTACTACAAGTCACGTGATTACTTCTAGACTCATCTACGGTGCCGCAAATGGCATTGTGTCCTTTTTTCCCTTGGCTTCTCTTCTGCCTTAGCGGGGTCCATTTTCAACAATGTGATTCCCTGAGGGTTGTGGATTAGCTGACCTGGGCAGCCTTACCTTGCCGGCCCGCCCTCCCCAGGTTTGCCTCGTTGAGGTCAATATAAACAGAGCTCCAGGCAGCAATAGCCCCTGAAGCTGTGCCTGACTCCATATTCTCTGCCCCGTCAGCAGTCTCGGGGCTGTGCTGGTGGGAGGGAGTGAGGGGCCACAGCTTTGTGGGTGGCCCGGTGTGAGTGGGGTTCTGCTGGCCTTTCTGCAGGAGTTGCCAGGCTGCCGCCTGTAAAGAAGAGGTTGTGTCACCCATACCTTCCGCTGGAATTTCTCTCCGGACAGAGGTGAGGAAGGAAAAAAGCAGTGGGGGCCGGGACAGGAGGGGTATCTCAGGCAGGACAATGGAAAGCTTCTGGAAGAGCGCCCGGGGCCAGGACCACCCTGGCTGGCCTGCAGGCACCAAGTTGGCCTGCGTGCTGTCGCTGGTGTGGCTCCACGGTCCTTCCTCTAGGCTTTCAATCCCTTGTACATATTCAGGTGTTTTACCTGGAAAGGGTGGGAACAGTTCAGCAGCAGCTGGCCTGGGGCTCAGCTCACGTTTACTCAGAGATGCCTCGGCATGGTCCCCCAGCTTTGCAATGAGGACGCTCCTTGCGTGGGGGGTGGGTTGCTGGCTGTATGGGAGATGGTTCCCCACCTCTGACCAATTTCAGAATTGTTTACCACTGGAGCAAGTGCCCTGATAGGGTTTTCCTCTGTATAACTCGTGGGTTCAGGTGTTTTTTTTTTTATTATTTTATGGTTCAAGTAAGATTTTATTCCCCTTTTATGTATTTATAGATATAAGCATGGAAATAATTCATTCCTATAAATACATCTGTGTGACGGGAAGAACTTTTTTCTGTTTTATTTTTAAATTTTATTTTTTTAAAATTTTGAAATTTAATTTTATTTATTTTTTTTATACAGCACGTTATTATTAGTTATGTATTTTATGCATATACATGTATACAGTTCAATCCCAAACTCCCAAGTCATCCCACCACCACCACAACACGGTTTCCCACACTTGGTGTCCATACGTTTGTTCTCTACCTCTGTGTCTCTATTTCTTCCCTGCAAACCAGTTCATCTGTACCATTTTTAGGCTCCACATATATGCATTAATATACAATATTTGTTTTCCTCTTTCTGACTTACTTCATTCTGTATGACAGTCTCTCGATCCATCGATGTCTCTACAAATGACCCAGTTTCATTCCTTTTTATGGCCGAGTAATATTCCATTTTATATATGTACCACAACTTTATCCATTCATCTGTCTGTGGGCATTTAGGTTGCTTCCATTACCTGGCTATTGTAAATAGTGCTGCAACGAACATTGTGGTGAATGTGCCTTTTTGATTTACGGTTTTCTCTGGGTATATGCCCAGAAGTGGGATTGCTGGATCAGATGGTAATTCTATTTCTAATTTTTTTAAGGAAACTCCATAGTGACTGTATCAATTTACATTCCCACCAATAGTGGAAGAGGGCTCCTTTTGTCCACACCCTCCCCAGAATTGGTTGTTTGTAGATTTTCTGATGATGCCGATTCTAACAGGTGTGAGGTGATACCTCATTGTAGTTTTGATTTGCTTTTCTCTAATAATTAGTGCTGTTGAGCAGCTTTTCATGTGCGTCTTGGCCATCTCTATGTCTCCTTTGAAGAAACGTCTCTTTAGATCTTCTGCCCATTCTTTTTGGGTTGTTTGTTTTTTTAATATTAAGCTGCATGAGCTGTTTATATATATTGGAGATTAAACCTCTGTCCATTGATTCGTCTGCAACGATTTTCGCCCATCCTGAGGGATGCCTTTTTCCATTCCCGTGTTTTTTAACAAAAAAGGAAAGAAAGGAAAAGAAGCAGAACACTAATGTGCGTAAAATATACCTTTTGAAACGGTCGTTTTGAAATATGGACGTCCTTTGAATTTTTTGGTCGATATGTGACCCCAGGATTTGTTTTCAGGGCAGGTGTCATTTACAGGCCTGCAATGATTTTGAATATCAACTGACCATTAGCGCTGGGATTAAAGCTGCTGTTGTGTGAAACGGCCACAAGGTGGCAGCAGTTCACCCTTACCAAATCTGGTTACTAGGGCAAGAGAGCCTCAGTGGAAGTGGTGTTCTAGATAGGAGTTTAGAATGGAATGTGCCAGGAGAAAGCCCCTCACGTTCGTCTCCCTACTTCTTGTTCGTGTTTTTAATTTAATTTTTTATTTTTTATTACAGCAAGTTTGATTACAATGTTTGGCTTCTTGTAGGTGTGGAAGATGTGGTTCTTTTACACATATACAGATGACTGTTCTTCCTGGGATCCTTTTCCCATGTACGTTATGACAGAATGTTGAGTAGTCCTCTCTTGGTATTCTGTAGGTCTTTGGTGATTATATATGTCACCTGTGTTTGTATATGTCTGTTAACCCCGATATCGTAATGAAACCAATCCTCACACCTTTCCATTGGTGAACCATAAGTTTGTTTAATGAATCTGTGATTGCCCTTCTCCGTGGAAATATCTGCCCTGATATCCATTTTTAGGTAACACCTACAAGTGATATAATATGATATGTGTCTTTCACTTTCTGACTTACTACAAGTCACGTGATTACTTGTAGACTCATCTACGGTGCCGCAAATGGCATTGTGTCCTTTTTTCCCTTGGCTTCTCTTCTGCCTTAGCGGGGTCCATTTTCAACAATGTGATTCCCTGAGGGTTGTGGATTAGCTGACCTGGGCAGCCTTAACTTGCCGGCCCGCCCTCCCCAGGTGTGCCTCGTTGAGGTCAATATAAACAGAGCTCCAGGCAGCAATAGCCCCTGAAGCTGTGCCTGACTCCATATTCTCTGCCCCGTCAGCAGTCTCGGGGCTGTGCTGGTGGGAGGGAGTGAGGGGCCACAGCTTTGTGGGTGGCCCGGTGTGAGTGGGGTTCTGCTGGCCTTTCTGCAGGAGTTGCCAGGCTGCCGCCTGTAAAGAAGAGGTTGTGTCACCCATACCTTCCGCTGGAATTTCTCTGCGGACAGAGGTGAGGAAGGAAAAAAGCAGTGGGGGCCGGGACAGGAGGGGTATCTCAGGCAGGACAATGGAAAGCTTCTGGAAGAGCGCCCGGGGCCAGGACCACCCTGGCTGGCCTGCAGGCACCAAGTTGGCCTGCGTGCTGTCGCTGGTGTGGCTCCACGGTCCTTCCTCTAGGCTTTCAATCCCTTGTACATATTCAGGTGTTTTACCTGGAAAGGGTGGGAACAGTTCAGCAGCAGCTGGCCTGGGGCTCAGCTCACGTTTACTCAGAGATGCCTCGGCATGGTCCCCCAGCTTTGCAATGAGGACGCTCCTTGCGTGGGGGGTGGGTTGCTGGCTGTATGGGAGATGGTTCCCCACCTCTGACCAATTTCAGAATTGTTTACCACTGGAGCAAGTGCCCTGATAGGATTTTCCTCTGTATAACTCGTGGGTTCAGGTGTTTTTTTTTTATTTTATGGTTCAAGTTAGATTTTATTCCCCTTTTATGTATTTATAGATATAAGCATGGAAATAATTCATTCCTATAAATACATCTGTGTGACGGGAAGAACTTTTTTCTGTTTTATTTTTAAATTTTATTTTCTTAAAATATTGAAATTTAATTTTATTTATTTTTTTTATACAGCACGTTATTATTAGTTATGTATTTTATGCATATACATGTATACAGGTCAATCCCAAACTCCCAAGTCATCCCACCACCACCACAACACGGTTTCCCACACTTGGTGTCCATACGTTTGTTCTCTACCTCTGTGTCTCTATTTCTTCCCTGCAAACCAGTTCATCTGTACCATTTTTAGGCTCCACATATATGCATTAATATACAATATTTGTTTTCCTCTTTCTGACTTACTTCATTCTGTATGACAGTCTCTCGATCCATCGATGTCTCTACAAATGACCCAGTTTCATTCCTTTTTATGGCCGAGTAATATTCCATTTTATATATGTACCACAACTTTATCCATTCATCTGTCTGTGGGCATTTAGGTTGCTTCCATTACCTGGCTATTGTAAATAGTGCTGCAACGAACATTGTGGTGAATGTGCCTTTTTGATTTACGGTTTTCTCTGGGTATATGCCCAGAAGTGGGATTGCTGGATCAGATGGTAATTCTATTTCTAGTTTTTTTAAGGAAACTCCATAGTGACTGTATCAATTTACATTCCCACCAATAGTGGAAGAGGGCTCCTTTTGTCCACACCCTCCCCAGAATTGGTTGTTTGTAGATTTTCTGATGATGCCGATTCTAACAGGTGTGAGGTGATACCTCATTGTAGTTTTGATTTGCATTTCTCTAATAATTAGTGCTGTTGAGCAGCTTTTCATGTGCGTCTTGGCCATCTCTATGTCTCCTTTGAAGAAACGTCTCTTTAGATCTTCTGCCCATTTTTTTGGGGGTTGTTTGTTTTTTTAATATTAAGCTGCATGAGCTGTTTATGTATATTGGAGATTAAACCTCTGTCCATTGATTCGTCTGCAACGATTTTCGCCCATTCTGAGGGATGCCTTTTTCCATTCCCGTGTTTTTTAACAAAAAAGGAAAGAAAGGAAAAGAAGCAGAACACTAATGTGCGTAAAATATGCCTTTTGAAACGGTCGTTTTGAAATATGGACGTCCTTTGAATTTCTTGGTCGATATGTGACCCCAGGATTTGTTTTCAGGGCAGGTGTCATTTACAGGCCTGCAATGATTTTGAATATCAACTGACCATTAGCGCTGGGATTAAAGCTGCTGTTGTGTGAAACGGCCACAAGGTGGCAGCAGTTCACCCTTACCAAATCTGGTTACTAGGGCAAGAGAGCCTCAGTGGAAGTGGTGTTCTAGATAGGAGTTTAGAATGGAATGTGCCAGGAGAAAGCCCCTCACGTTCGTCTCCCTACTTCTTGTTCGTGTTTTTAATTTAATTTTTTATTTTTTATTACAGCAAGTTTGATTACAATGTTTGGCTTCTTGTAGGTGTGGAAGATGTGGTTCTTTTACACATATACAGATGACTGTTCTTCCTGGGATCCTTTTCCCATGTACGTTATGACAGAATGTTGAGTAGTCCTCTCTTGGTATTCTGTAGGTCTTTGGTGATTATATATGTCACCTGTGTTTGTATATGTCTGTTAACCCCGATATCGTAATGAAACCAATCCTCACACCTTTCCATTGGTGAACCATAAGTTTGTTTAATGAATCTGTGATTGCCCTTCTCCGTGGAAATATCTGCCCTGGTATCCATTTTTAGGTAACACCTACAAGTGATATAATATGATATGTGTCTTTCACTTTCTGACTTACTACAAGTCACGTGATTACTTGTAGACTCATCTACGGTGCCGCAAATGGCATTGTGTCCTTTTTTCCCTTGGCTTCTCTTCTGCCTTAGCGGGGTCCATTTTCAACAATGTGATTCCCTGAGGGTTGTGGATTAGCTGACCTGGGCAGCCTTACCTTGCCGGCCCGCCCTCCCCAGGTTTGCCTCGTTGAGGTCAATATAAACAGAGCTCCATGCAGCAATAGCCCCTGAAGCTGTGCCTGACTCCATATTCTCTGCCCCGTCAGCAGTCTCGGGGCTGTGCTGGTGGGAGGGAGTGAGGGGCCACAGCTTTGTGGGTGGCCTGGTGTGAGTGGGGTTCTGCTGGCCTTTCTGCAGGAGTTGCCAGGCTGCCGCCTGTAAAGAAGAGGTTGTGTCACCCATACCTTCCGCTGGAATTTCTCTCCGGACAGAGGTGAGGAAGGAAAAAAGCAGTGGGGGCCGGGACAGGAGGGGTATCTCAGGCAGGACAATGGAAAGCTTCTGGAAGAGCGCCCGGGGCCAGGACCACCCTGGCTGGCCTGCAGGCACCAAGTTGGCCTGCGTGCTGTCGCTGGTGTGGCTCCAAGGTCCTTCCTCTAGGCTTTCAATCCCATGTACATATTCAGGTGTTTTACCTGGAAAGGGTGGGAACAGTTCAGCAGCAGCTGGCCTGGGGCTCAGCTCACGTTTACTCAGAGATGCCTCGGCATGGTCCCCCAGCTTTGCAATGAGGACGCTCCTTGCGTGGGGGGTGGGTTGCTGGCTGTATGGGGGATGGTTCCCCACCTCTGACCAATTTCAGAATTGTTTACCACTGGAGCAAGTGCCCTGATAGGATTTTCCTCTGTATAACTCGTGGGTTCAGGTGTTTTTTTTTTTATTTTATGGTTCAAGTTAGGTTTTATTCCCCTTTTATGTATTTATAGATATAAGCATGGAAATAATTCATTCCTATAAATACATCTGTGTGACGGGAAGAACTTTTTTCTGTTTTATTTTTAAATTTTATTTTTTAAAATTTTGAAATTTAGTTTTATTTATTTATTTTTATACAGCACGCTATTATTAGTTATGTATTTTATGCATATACATGTATACAGGTCAATCCCAAACTCCCAAGTCATCCCACCACCACCACAACACGGTTTCCCACACTTGGTGTCCATACGTTTGTTCTCTACCTCTGTGTCTCTATTTCTTCCCTGCAAACCAGTTCATCTGTACCATTTTTAGGCTCCACATATATGCATTAATATACAATATTTGTTTTCCTCTTTCTGACTTACTTCATTCTGTATGACAGTCTCTCGATCCATCGATGTCTCTACAAATGACCCAGTTTCATTCCTTTTTATGGCCGAGTAATATTCCATTTTATATATGTACCACAACTTTATCCATTCATCTGTCTGTGGGCATTTAGGTTGCTTCCATTACCTGGCTATTGTAAATAGTGCTGCAACGAACATTGTGGTGAATGTGCCTTTTTGATTTACGGTTTTCTCTGGGTATATGCCCAGAAGTGGGATTGCTGGATCAGATGGTAATTCTATTTCTAGTTTTTTTAAGGAAACTCCATAGTGACTGTATCAATTTACATTCCCACCAATAGTGGAAGAGGGCTCCTTTTGTCCACACCCTCCCCAGAATTGGTTGTTTGTAGATTTTCTGATGATGCCGATTCTAACAGGTGTGAGGTGATACCTCATTGTAGTTTTGATTTGCATTTCTCTAATAATTAGTGCTGTTGAGCAGCTTTTCATGTGCATCTTGGCCATCTCTGTGTCTCCTTTGAAGAAACGTCTCTTTAGATCTTCTGCTCATTTTTTTTGGGTTGTTTGCTTTTTTAATATTAAGCTGCATGAGCTGTTTATATATATTGGAGATTAAACCTCTGTCCATTGATTCGTCTGCAACGATTTTCGCCCATTCTGAGGGATGCCTTTTTCCATTCCCGTTTTTTTTAAAAAAAGAGGAAAGAAAGGAAAAGAAGCAGAACACTAATGTGCGTAAAATATGCCTTTTGAAACGGTCGTTTTGAAATATGGACGTCCTTTGAATTTTTTGGTCAATATGTGACGCCAAGATTTGTTTTCAGGGCAGGTGTCATTTACAGGCCTTCAATGATTTTGAATATCAACTGACCATTAGCGTTGGGATTAAAGCTGCTGTTGTGTGAAACGGCCACAAGGTGGCAGCTGTTCACCCTTACCAAATCTGGTTACTAGGGCAAGAGAGCCTCAGTGGAAGTGGTGTTCTAGATTGGAGTTTAGAATGGAATGTGCCAGGAGAAATCCCCTCACGTTTGTCTCACTACTTCTTGTTCATGTTTTTAATTTAATTTTTTATTTTTTATTACAGCAAGTTTGATTACAATGTTTGGCTTGTTGTAGGTGTGGAAGATGTGGTTCTTTTACACATATACAGATGTCTGTTCTTCCTGGGCTCCTTTTCCCATGTACGTTATGACAGAATGTTGAGTAGTCCTCTCTTGGTATTCTGTAGGTCTTTGGTGATTATATATGTCACCTGTGTTTGTATATGTCTGTTAACCCCGATATCGTAATGAAACAAATCCTCACACCTTTCCATTGGTGAACCATAAGTCTGTTTAATGAATCTGTGATTTCCTTTCTCCGTGGAAATATATGCCCTGGTATCCATTTTTAGGTAACACCTATAAGTGATATGATATGATATGTGTCTTTCACTTTCTGACTTACTACAAGTCACGTGATTACTTCTAGACTCATCTACGGTGCTGCAAATGGCATTGTGTCCTTTTTTCCCTTGGCTTCTCTTCTGCCTTAGCGGGGTCCATTTTCAACAATGTGATTCCCTGAGGGTTGTGGATTAGCTGACCTGGGCAGCCTTACCCTGCCGGCCCGCCCTCCCCAGGTGTGCATCGTTGAGGTCAATATAAACAGCGCTCCAGGCAGCAATAGCCCCTGAAGCTGTGCCTGACTCCATATTCTCTGCCCCGTCAGCAGTCTCGGGGCTGTGCTGGTGGGAGGGAGTGAGGGGCCACAGCTTTGTGGGTGGCCCGGTGTGAGTGGGGTTCTGCTGGCCTTTCTGCAGGAGGTGCCAGGCTGCCGCCTGTAAAGAAGAGGTTGTGTCACCCATACCTTCCGCTGGAATTTCTCTCCGGACAGAGGTGAGGAAGGAAAAAAGCAGTGGGGGCCGGGACAGGAGGGGTATCTCAGGCAGGGCAATGGAAAGCTTCTGGAAGAGCGCCCGGGGCCAGGACCACCCTGGCTGGCCTGCAGGCACCAAGTTGGCCTGCGTGCTGTCGCTGGTGTGGCTCCACGGTCCTTCCTCTAGGCTTTCAAGCCCTTGTACATATTCATGTGTTTTTCCTGGAAAGGGTGGGAACAGTTCAGCAGCAGCTGGCCTGGGGCTCAGCTCACGTTTACTCACAGATGCCTCGGCACTGTCCCCCAGCTTTGCAATGAGGACGCTCCTTGCATGGGGGTTGGGTTGATGGCTGTATGGGAGATGGTTCCCCACCTCTGACCAATTTCAGAATTGTTTACCACTGGAGCGAGTGCCCTGATAGGGTTTTCCTCTGTATAACTCGTGGGTTCAGGTTTTTTTTTTCTTTTATGGTTCAAGTTAGATTTTATTCCTCTTTTATGTATTTATAGATATAAACATGGAAATAATTCATTCCTATAAATACATCTGTGTGACGGGAAGAACGTTTTTCTGTTTTATTTTTAAATTTTATTTTTTAAAATTTTGAAATTTAATTTTATTTATTTTTTTATACAGCACGTTATGATTAGTTATGTATTTTATGCATATACCTGTACACAGGTCAATCCCAAACTCCCAACTCATCCCACCACCAACAGCCCATGGCTTCCCACACTTGGTGTCCATACGTTTGTTCTCTACCTCTGTGTCTCTATTTCTTCCCTGCAAACCAGTTCATCTGTACCATTTTTAGGCTCCACATATATGCATTAATATACAATATTTGTTTTCCTCTTTCTGAATTACTTCATTCTGTATGACAGTCTCTCGATCCATCGATGTCTCTACAAATGACCCAGTTTCATTCCTTTTTATGGCCGAGTAATATTCCATTTCATATATGTACCACATCTTTGTCCATTCATCTGTCTGTGGGCATTTAGGTTGCTTCCATTACCTGGCTATTGTAAATAGTGCTGCAATGAACATTGTGGTGAATGTGCCTTTTTGATGTACGGTTTTCTCTGGGTATATGCCCAGAAGTGGGATTGCTGGATCAGATGGTAATTCTATTTCTAGTTTTTTTAAGGAAACTCCATACTGTTCTCCATAGTGACTGTATCAATTTACATTCCCACCAATAGTGGAAGAGGGCTCCTTTTGTCCACACCCTCCCCAGAATTGGTTGTTTGTAGATTTTCTGATGATGCCGATTCTAACAGGTGTGAGGTGATACCTCATTGTAGTTTTGATTTGCATTTCTCTAATAATTAGTGCTGTTGAGCAGCTTTTCATGTGCATCTTGGCCATCTCTGTGTCTCCTTTGAAGAAACGTCTCTTTAGATCTTCTGCTCATTTTTTTTGGGTTGTTTGTTTTTTTAATATTAAGCTGCATGAGCTGTTTATATATATTGGAGATTAAACCTCTGTCCATTGATTCGTCTGCAACGATTTTCGCCCATTCTGAGAGATGCCTTTTTCCATTCCCGTGTTTTTTAACAAAAAAGGAAAGAAAGGAAAAGAAGCAGAACACTAATGTGCGTAAAATATACCTTTTGAAACGGTCGTTTTGAAATATGGACGTCCTTTGAATTTTTTGGTCGATATGTGACCCCAGGATTTGTTTTCAGGGCAGGTGTCATTTACAGGCCTGCAATGATTTTGAATATCAACTGACCATTAGCGTTGGGATTAAAGCTGCTGTTGTGTGAAACGGCCACAAGGTGGCAGCAGTTCACCCTTACCAAATCTGGTTACTAGGGCAAGAGAGCCTCAGTGGAAGTGGTGTTCTAGATTGGAGTTTAGAATGGAATGTGCCAGGAGAAAGCCCCTCACGTTTGTCTCACTACTTCTTGTTCGTGTTTTTAATTTAATTTTTTATTTTTTATTACAGCAAGTTTGATTACAATGTTTGGCTTGTTGTAGGTGTGGAAGATGTGGTTCTTTTACACACATACACATGTCTGTTCTTCCTGGGATCTTTTTCCCAGGTACGTTATGACAGAATGTTGAGTAGTCCTCTCTTGGTATTCTGTAGGTCTTTGGTGATTATATATGTCACCTGTGTTTGTATATGTATGTTAACCCAGATATCGTAATGAAACAAATCCTCACACCTTTCCATTGGTGAACCATAAGTTTGTTTAAAGAATCTGTGATTGCCCCTCTCCGTGGAAATATCTGTCCTGGTATCCATTTCTAGGTAACACCTATAAGTGATATGATATGATATGTGTCTTTCACTTTCTGACTTACTACAAGTCACGTGATTACTTCTAGACTCATCTACGGTGCTGCAAATGGCATTGTGTCCTTTTTTCCCTTGGCTTCTCTTCTGCCTTAGCGGGGTCCATTTTCAACAATGTGATTCCCTGAGGGTTGTGGATTAGCTGACCTGGGCAGCCTTACCCTGCCGGCACGCCCTCCCCAGGTGTGCATCTTTGAGGTCAATATAAAGAGCCCTCCAGGCAGCAATAGCCCCTGAAGCTGTGCCTGACTCCATATTCTCTGCCCCGTCAGCAGTCTTGGTGCTGTGCTGGTGGGAGGGAGTGAGGGGCCACAGCTATGTGAGTGGCCCGGTGTGAGTGTGGTTCTGCTGGCCTTTCTGCAGGAGTTGCCAGGCGGCCGCCTGTAAAGAAGAAGTTATGTCACCCATACCTTCCGCTGGAAATTCTCTCCGGACAGAGGTGAGGAAGGAAAAAAGCAGTGGGGGCCGGGACAGGAGGGGTATCTCAGGCAGGGAAATGGAAAGCTTCTGGAAGAGCGCCCGGGGCCAGGACCACCCTGGCTGGCCTGCAGGCACCAAGTTGGCCTGCGTGCTGTTGCTGGTGTGGCTCCACGGTCCTTCCTCTAGGCTTTCAAGCCCTTGTACATATTCATGTGTTTTACCTGGAAAGGGTGGGAACAGTTCAGCAGCAGCTGGCCTGGGGCTCAGCTCACGTTTACTCACAGATGCCTCGGCACCGTCCACCAGCTTTGCAATGAGGACGCTCCTTGGGTGGGGGGTGGGTTGATGGCTGTATGGGAGATGGTTCCCCACCTCTGACCAATTTCAGAATTGTTTACCACTGGAGCAAGTGCCCTGATAGGGTTTTCCTCTGTATATCTCGTGGGTTCACGTTTTTTTTTCTTTTATGGTTCAAGTTAGATTTTATTCCTCTTTTATGTATTTATAAAAATAAGCATGGAAATAATTCATTCCTATAAATACATCTGTGTGACGGGAAGAATTTTTTCTGTTTTATTTATAAATTTTATTTTTTAAAATTTTGAAATTTAATTTTATTTATGTTTTTATACAGCACGTTATTATTAGTTATGCATTTTATGCATATACATGTATACAGGTCAATCCCAATCTCCCAACTCATCCCACAACCACCACCCCATGGCTTCCCACACTTGGTGTCCATACGTTTGTTCTCTACCTCTGTGTCTCTATTTCTTCCCTGCAAACCAGTTCATCTGTACCATTTTTAGGCTCCACATATATGAATTAATATACAATATTTGTTTTCCTCTTTCTGACTTACTTCATTCTGTATGACATTCTCTCGATCCATCGATGTCTCTACAAATGACCCAGTTTCATTCCTTTTAATGGCCGAGTAATATTCCATTTTATATATGTACCACATCTTTATCCATTCATCTGTCTATAGGCATTTAGGTTGCTTCCATTACCTGGCTATTGTAAATAGTGCTGCATCGAACATTGTGGTGAATGTGCCTTTTTGAAGTACGGTATTCTCTGGGTATATTCCCAGAAGTGGGATTGCTGGATCAGATGGAAGTTATATTTCTAGATTTTTAAGGAAACTCTATACTGTTCTACATAGTGACTGTATCAATTTACATTCCCACCAATAGTGGAAGAGGGCTCCTTTTGTCCACACCCTCCCCAGAATTTGTTGTTTGTAGATTTTCTGATGATGCCGATTCTAACAGGTGTGAGGTGAAAACTCATTGTAGTTTTGATTTGCATTTTTCTAATAATTAGTGCTGTTGAGCAGCTTTACATGTGCGTCTTAGCCATCTCTGTGTCTTCTTTGAAGAAACGTCTCTTTAGATCTTCTGCCCATTTTTGTATTGGGTTGTTTGTTTTTTTTAATATTAAGCTGCATGAGCTGTTTATATATATTGGAGATTAAACCTCTGTCCATTGATTCGTCTGCAACGATTTTCGCCCATTCTGAGGGATGCCTTTTTCCATTCCCGTGTTTTTTAACAAAAAAGGAAAGAAAGGAAAAGAAGCAGAACACTAATGTGCGTAAAATATGCCTTTTGGAACGGTCGTTTTGAAATATGGACGTCCTTTGAATTTTTTGGTCGATATGTGACCCCAGGATTTGTTTTCAGGGCAGGTGTCATTTACAGGCCTGCAATGATTTTGAATATCAACTGACCGTTAGTGCTGGGATTAAAGCTGCTGTTGTGTGAAACGGCCACAAGGTGGCAGCAGTTCAACCTTACCAAATCTGGTTACTAGGGCAAGAGAGCCTTAGTGGAAGTGGTGTTCTAGATTGGAATTTAGAATGGAATGTGCCAGGAGAAAGCTCCTCACGTTTGTCTCACTACATCTTGTTCGTGTTTTTAATTTATTTTTTTTTATTTTTTATTACAGCAAGTTTGATTACAATGTTTGGCTTGTTGTAGGTGTGGAAAATGTGGTTCTTTTACACATATACAGATGTCTGTTCTTCCTGGGATCCTTTTCCCATGTACGTGATGACAGAATGTTGAGTAGTCCTCTCTTGGTATTCTGTATGTCTTTGGTGATTATATATGTCACCTGTGTTTATATATGTCTGTTAACCCCGATATCGTAATGAAACCAATCCTCACACTTTTCAATTGGTGAACCATAAGTTTGTTTAATGAATCTGTGATTGCCCCTCTCCGTGGAAATATCTGTCCTGGTATCCATTTCTAGGTAACACCTATAAGTGATATGATATGATATGTGTCTTTCACTTTCTGACTTACTACAAGTCACGTGATTACTTCTAGACTCATCTACGGTGCCGCAAATGGCATTGTGTCCTTTTTTCCCTTGGCTTCTCTTCTGCATTAGCGGGGTCCATTTTCAACAATGTGATTCCCTGAGGGTTGTGGATTAGCTGACCTGGGCAGCCTTACCCTGCCGGCCCGCCCTCCCCAGGTGTGCCTCGTTGAGGTCAATATAAACAGCGCTCCAGGCAGCAATAGCCACTGAAGCTGTGTCTGACTCCATATTCTCTGCCCCGTCAGCAGTCTCGGGGCTGTGCTGGTGGGAGGGAGTGAGGGCCCACAGCTTTGTGGGTGGCCCGATGTGCGTGGGGTTCTGCTGGCCTTTCTGCAGGAGTTGCCAGGCTGCCGCCTGTAAAGAAGAGGTTGTGTCACCCATACCTTCCGCTGGAAATTCTCTGCGGACAGAGGTGAGGAAGGAAAAAAGCAGTGGGGGCCGGGAAAGGAGCGGTATCTCAGGCAGGGAAATGGAAAGCTTCTGTAAGAGCGCCCGTGTCCAGGACAACCCTGGCTGGCCTGCAGGCACCAAGTTGGCCTGCGTGCTTTTGCTCGTGTGGCGCCACGGTCCTTCCTCTAGGCTTTCAAGCCCTTGTACATATTCAGGTGTTTTACCTGGAAAGGGTGGGAACCGTTCAGCAGCAGCTGGCCTGGGGCTCAGCTCACGTTTACTCACAGATGCCTCGGCACGGTCCCCCAGCTTTGCAATGAGGACGCTCCTTACGTGGGGGGTGGTTTGCTGGCTCTATGGGAGATGGTTCCCCACCTGTGACAAATTTCAGAATTGTTTACCACTGGAGCAAGTGCCCTGATAGGGTTTTCCTCTGTATAACTCGTGGGTTCAGGTTTTTTTTATTTTATGGTTCAAGTTAGATTTTATTCCTCTTTTATGTATTTATAGATATAAGCATGGAAATAATTCATTCCTATAAATACATCTGTGTGACGGGAAGAACTTTTTTCTCTTTTATTTTTAAATTTTATTTTTTAAAATTTTGAAATTTAATTTTATTTCCTTTTTTTATACAGCACGTTATTATTAGTTATGTATTTTATGCATATACATGTATACAGGTCAATCCCAAACTCCCAACTCATCCCACCACAACCACCCCATGGCTTCCCACACTTGGTGTCCATACGTTTGTTCTCTACCTCTGTGTCTCTATTTCTTCCCTGCAAACCAGTTCATCTGTACCATTTGTAGGTTCCACATATATGCGTTAATATACAATATTTGTTTTCCTCTTTCTGACTTCATTCTGTATGACAGTCTCTCGATCCATCGATGTCTCTACAAATGACCCAGTTTCATTCCTTTTAAAGGCCGAGTAATATTCCATTTTATATATGTACCACATCTTTATCCATTCATCTGTCTGTGGGCATTTAGGTTGCTTCCATTACCTGGCTATTGTAAATAGTGCTGCAACGAACATTGTGGTGAATGTGCCTTTTTGAAATACGGTTTTCTCTGGGTATATGCCCAGAAGTGGGATTGCTGGATCAGATGGTAATTCTGTTTCTAATTTTTTAAGGAAACTCCACACTGTTCTCCATAGTGACTGTATCAATTTACATTCCCACCAATAGTGGAAGAGGGCTCCTTTTGTCCACACCCTCCCCAGAATTGGTTGTTTGTAGATTTTCTGATGATGCCGATTCTAACAGGTGTGAGGTGATTCCTCATTGTAGTTTTGATTTGCATTTCTCTAATAATTAGTGCTGTTGAGCTGCTTTTCATGTGCGTCTTGGCCATCTCTGTGTCTCCTTTGAAGAAACGTCTCTTTAGATCTTCTGCCCATTTTTGTATTGGGTTGTTTGTTTTTTTAATATTAAGCTGCATGAGCTGTTTATATATATTGGAGATTAAACCTCTGTCCATTGATTCGTCTGCAACGATTTTCGCCCATTCTGAGGGATGCCTTTTTCCATTCCCGTGTTTTTTAACAAAAAAGGAAAGAAAGGAAAAGAAGCAGAACACTAATGTGCGTAAAATATGCCTTTTGAAATGGTCGTTTTGAAATATGAACGTCCTTTGAATTTTTTGGTCGATATGTGACCCCAGGATTTGTTTTCAGGGCAGGTGTCATTTACAGGCCTGCAATGATTTTGAATATCAACTGACCATTAGCGCTGGGATTAAAGCTGCTGTTGTGTGAAACGGCCACAAGGTGGCAGCAGTTCACCCTTACCAAATCTGGTTACTAGGGCAAGAGAGCCTCAGTGGAAGTGGTGTTCTAGATAGGAGTTTAGAATGGAATGTGCCAGGAGAAAGCCCCTCACGTTTGTCTCACTACTTCTTGTTCGTGTTTTTAATTTAATTTTTTTATTTTTTATTACAGCAAGTTTGATTACAATGTTTGGCTTGTTGTAGGTGTGGAAGATGTGGTTCTTTTACGCATATACACATGTCTGTTCTTCCTGGGATCCTTTGCCCAGGTACGTTATGACAGAATGTTGAGTAGTCCTCTCTTGGTATTCTGTAGGTCTTTGGTGATTATATATGTCACCTGTGTTTGTATATGTCTGTTAACCCAGATATCGTAATGAAACCAATCCTCACACCTTTCCATTGGTGAACCATAAGTTTGTTTAATGAATCTGTGATTGCCCTTCTCCGTGGAAATATCTGTCCTTGTATCCATTTCTAGGTAACACCTATAAGTGATATGATATGATATGTGTCTTTCACTTTCTGACTTACTACAAGTCACGTGATTACTTCTAGACTCATCTACGGTGCTGCAAATGGCATTGTGTCCTTTTTTCCCTTGGCTTCACTTCTGCCTTAGCGGGGTCCATTTTCAACAATGTGATTCCCTGAGGGTTGTGGATTAGCTGACCTGGGCAGCCTTACCCTGCCGGCCCGCCCTCCCCAGGTGTGCCTCGTTGAGGTCAATATAAACAGCGCTCCAGGCAGCAATAGCCCCTGAAGCTGTGCCTGACTCCATATTCTCTGCCCCGTCAGCAGTCTCGGGGCTGTGCTGGTGGGAGGGAGTGAGGGCCCACAGCTTTGTGGGTGGCCCGGTGTGAGTGGGGTTCTGCTGGCCTTTCTGCAGGAGTTGCCAGGCTGTCGCCTGTAAAAAGAGGTTGTGTCACACATACCTTCCACTGGAATTTCTCTCCGGACAGAGGTGAGGAAGTAAAAAGGCAGTGGGGGCCGGGACAGGAGGGGTATCTCAGGCAGGGCAATGGAAAGCTTCTGGAAGAGCGCCCGGGGCCAGGAACACCCTGGCTGGCCTGCAGGCACCAAGTTGGCCTGCGTGCTTTCGCTGGTGTGGCTCCACGGACCTTCCTCTAGGCTTTCAAGCCCTTGTACATATTCAGGTGTTTTACCTGGAAATGGTGGGAACAGTTCAGCAGCAGCTGGCCTGGGGCTCAGCTCACGTTTATTCACAGATGCCACGGCACGGTCCCCCAGCTTTGCAATGAGGACGCTCCTTGCGTGGGGGGTGGTTTGATGGCTGTATGGGAGATGCTTCCCCACCTCTGACCAATTTAAGAATTGTTTACCACTGGAGCAAGTGCCCTGATAGGGTTTTCCTCTGTATAACTCGTGGGTGCAGGTTTTTTTTTCTTTTATGGTTCAAGTTAGATTTTATTCCTCTTTTATGTATTTATAGATAGAAGCATGGAAATAATTCATTCCTATAAATACATCTGTGTGATGGGAAGAACTTTTTTCTGTTTTATTTTTAAATTTTATTTTTTAAAATTTTGAAATTTAATTTTATTTATTTTTTTTATACAGCACGTTATTATTAGTTATGTATTTAATGCATATACATGTACACAGGTCAATCCCAAACTCCCAACTCATCCCACCACCACCACCCCATGGCTTCCCACACTTGGTGTCCATACGTTTGTTCTCTACCTCTGTGTCTCTATTTCTTCCCTGCAAACCACTTCATCTGTACCATTTGTAGGCTCCACATATATGCATTAATATACAATATTTGTTTTCCTCTTTCTGACTTACTTCATTCTGTATGACAGTCTCTCGATCCATCGATGTCTCTACAAATGACCCAGTTTCATTCCTTTTTATGGCCGAGTAATATTCCATTTTATATATGTACCACAACTTTATCCATTCATCTGTCTGTGGGCATTTAGGTTGCTTCCATTACCTGGCTATTGTAAATAGTGCTGCAACGAACATTGTGGTGAATGTGCCTTTTTGATTTACGGTTTTCTCTGGGTATATGCCCAGAAGTGGGATTGCTGGATCAGATGGTAATTCTATTTCTAATTTTTTTAAGGAAACTCCATAGTGACTGTATCAATTTACATTCCCACCAATAGTGGAAGAGGGCTCCTTTTGTCCACACCCTCCCCAGAATTGGTTGTTTGTAGATTTTCTGATGATGCCGATTCTAACAGGTGTGAGGTGATACCTCATTGTAGTTTTGATTTGCATTTCTCTAATAATTAGTGCTGTTGAGCAGCTTTTCATGTGCGTCTTGGCCATCTCTATGTCTCCTTTGAAGAAACGTCTCTTTAGATCTTCTGCCCATTTTTTTTGGGTTGTATGTTTTTTTAATATTAAGCTGCATGAGCTGTTTATATATATTGGAGATTAAACCTCTGTCCATTGATTCGTCTGCAACGATTTTCGCCCATTCTGAGGGATGCCTTTTTCCATTCCCGTGTTTTTTAACAAAAAAGGAAAGAAAGGAAAAGAAGCAGAACACTAATGTGCGTAAAATATGCCTTTTGAAACGGTCGTTTTGAAATATGGACGTCCTTTGAATTTTTTGGTCGATATGTGACCCCAGGATTTGTTTTCAGGGCAGGTGTCATTTACAGGCCTGCAATGATTTTGAATATCAACTGACCATTAGCGCTGGGATTAAAGCTGCTGTTGTGTGAAACGGCCACAAGGTGGCAGCAGTTCACCCTTACCAAATCTGGTTACTAGGGCAAGAGAGCCTCAGTGGAAGTGGTGTTCTAGATAGGAGTTTAGAATGGAATGTGCCAGGAGAAAGCCCCTCACGTTCGTCTCCCTACTTCTTGTTCGTGTTTTTAATTTAATTTTTTATTTTTTATTACAGCAAGTTTGATTACAATGTTTGGCTTCTTGTAGGTGTGGAAGATGTGGTTCTTTTACACATATACAGATGACTGTTCTTCCTGGGATCCTTTTCCCATGTACGTTATGACAGAATGTTGAGTAGTCCTCTCTTGGTATTCTGTAGGTCTTTGGTGATTATATATGTCACCTGTGTTTGTATATGTCTGTTAACCCCGATATCGTAATGAAACCAATCCTCACACCTTTCCATTGGTGAACCATAAGTTTGTTTAATGAATCTGTGATTGCCCTTCTCCGTGGAAATATCTGCCCTGGTATCCATTTTTAGGTAACACCTACAAGTGATATAATATGATATGTGTCTTTCACTTTCTGACTTACTACAAGTCACGTGATTTCTTCTAGACTCATCTACGGTGCCGCAAATGGCATTGTGTCCTTTTTTCCCTTGGCTTCTCTTCTGCCTTAGCGGGGTCCATTTTCAACAATGTGATTCCCTGAGGGTTGTGGATTAGCTGACCTGGGCAGCCTTACCTTGCCGGCCCGCCCTCCCCAGGTTTGCCTCGTTGAGGTCAATATAAACAGAGCTCCAGGCAGCAATAGCCCCTGAAGCTGTGCCTGACTCCATATTCTCTGCCCCGTCAGCAGTCTCGGGGCTGTGCTGGTGGGAGGGAGTGAGGGGCCACAGCTTTGTGGGTGGCCCGGTGTGAGTGGGGTTCTGCTGGCCTTTCTGCAGGAGTTGCCAGGCTGCCGCCTGTAAAGAAGAGGTTGTGTCACCCATACCTTCCGCTGGAATTTCTCTCCGGACAGAGGTGAGGAAGGAAAAAAGCAGTGGGGGCCGGGACAGGAGGGGTATCTCAGGCAGGACAATGGAAAGCTTCTGGAAGAGCGCCCGGGGCCAGGACCACCCTGGCTGGCCTGCAGGCTCCAAGTTGGCCTGCGTGCTGTCGCTGGTGTGGCTCCACGGTCCTTCCTCTAGGCTTTCAATCCCTTGTACATATTCAGGTGTTTTACCTGGAAAGGGTGGGAACAGTTCAGCAGCAGCTGGCCTGGGGCTCAGCTCACGTTTACTCAGAGATGCCTCGGCATGGTCCCCCAGCTTTGCAATGAGGACGCTCCTTGCGTGGGGGGTGGGTTGCTGGCTGTATGGGAGATGGTTCCCCACCTCTGACCAATTTCAGAATTGTTTACCACTGGAGCAAGTGCCCTGATAGGGTTTTCCTCTGTATAACTCGTGGGTTCAGGTGTTTTTTTTTTTATTATTTTATGGTTCAAGTAAGATTTTATTCCCCTGTTATGTATTTATAGATATAAGCATGGAAATAATTCATTCCTATAAATACATCTGTGTGACGGGAAGAACTTTTTTCTGTTTTATTTTTAAATTTTATTTTTTTAAAATTTTGAAATTTAATTTTATTTATTTTTTTTATACAGCACGTTATTATTAGTTATGTATTTTATGCATATACATGTATACAGTTCAATCCCAAACTCCCAAGTCATCCCACCACCACCACAACACGGTTTCCCACACTTGGTGTCCATACGTTTGTTCTCTACCTCTGTGTCTCTATTTCTTCCCTGCAAACCAGTTCATCTGTACCATTTTTAGGCTCCACATATATGCATTAATATACAATATTTGTTTTCCTCTTTCTGACTTACTTCATTCTGTATGACAGTCTCTCGATCCATCGATGTCTCTACAAATGACCCAGTTTCATTCCTTTTTATGGCCGAGTAATATTCCATTTTATATATGTACCACAACTTTATCCATTCATCTGTCTGTGGGCATTTAGGTTGCTTCCATTACCTGGCTATTGTAAATAGTGCTGCAACGAACATTGTGGTGAATGTGCCTTTTTGATTTACGGTTTTCTCTGGGTATATGCCCAGAAGTGGGATTGCTGGATCAGATGGTAATTCTATTTCTAATTTTTTTAAGGAAACTCCATAGTGACTGTATCAATTTACATTCCCACCAATAGTGGAAGAGGGCTCCTTTTGTCCACACCCTCCCCAGAATTGGTTGTTTGTAGATTTTCTGATGATGCCGATTCTAACAGGTGTGAGGTGATACCTCATTGTAGTTTTGATTTGCTTTTCTCTAATAATTAGTGCTGTTGAGCAGCTTTTCATGTGCGTCTTGGCCATCTCTATGTCTCCTTTGAAGAAACGTCTCTTTAGATCTTCTGCCCATTCTTTTTGGGTTGTTTGTTTTTTTAATATTAAGCTGCATGAGCTGTTTATATATATTGGAGATTAAACCTCTGTCCATTGATTCGTCTGCAACGATTTTCGCCCATCCTGAGGGATGCCTTTTTCCATTCCCGTGTTTTTTAACAAAAAAGGAAAGAAAGGAAAAGAAGCAGAACACTAATGTGCGTAAAATATACCTTTTGAAACGGTCGTTTTGAAATATGGACGTCCTTTGAATTTTTTGGTCGATATGTGACCCCAGGATTTGTTTTCAGGGCAGGTGTCATTTACAGGCCTGCAATGATTTTGAATATCAACTGACCATTAGCGCTGGGATTAAAGCTGCTGTTGTGTGAAACGGCCACAAGGTGGCAGCAGTTCACCCTTACCAAATCTGGTTACTAGGGCAAGAGAGCCTCAGTGGAAGTGGTGTTCTAGATAGGAGTTTAGAATGGAATGTGCCAGGAGAAAGCCCCTCACGTTCGTCTCCCTACTTCTTGTTCGTGTTTTTAATTTAATTTTTTATTTTTTATTACAGCAAGTTTGATTACAATGTTTGGCTTCTTGTAGGTGTGGAAGATGTGGTTCTTTTACACATATACAGATGACTGTTCTTCCTGGGATCCTTTTCCCATGTACGTTATGACAGAATGTTGAGTAGTCCTCTCTTGGTATTCTGTAGGTCTTTGGTGATTATATATGTCACCTGTGTTTGTATATGTCTGTTAACCCCGATATCGTAATGAAACCAATCCTCACACCTTTCCATTGGTGAACCATAAGTTTGTTTAATGAATCTGTGATTGCCCTTCTCCGTGGAAATATCTGCCCTGATATCCATTTTTAGGTAACACCTACAAGTGATATAATATGATATGTGTCTTTCACTTTCTGACTTACTACAAGTCACGTGATTACTTGTAGACTCATCTACGGTGCTGCAAATGGCATTGTGTCCTTTTTTCCCTTGGCTTCTCTTCTGCCTTAGCGGGGTCCATTTTCAACAATGTGATTCCCTGAGGGTTGTGGATTAGCTGACCTGGGCAGCCTTACCTTGCCGGCCCGCCCTCCCCAGGTGTGCCTCGTTGAGGTCAATATAAACAGAGCTCCAGGCAGCAATAGCCCCTGAAGCTGTGCCTGACTCCATATTCTCTGCCCCGTCAGCAGTCTCGGGGCTGTGCTGGTGGGAGGGAGTGAGGGGCCACAGCTTTGTGGGTGGCCCGGTGTGAGTGGGGTTCTGCTGGCCTTTCTGCAGGAGTTGCCAGGCTGCCGCCTGTAAAGAAGAGGTTGTGTCACCCATACCTTCCGCTGGAATTTCTCTCCGGACAGAGGTGAGGAAGGAAAAAAGCAGTGGGGGCCGGGACAGGAGGGGTATCTCAGGCAGGACAATGGAAAGCTTCTGGAAGAGCGCCCGGGGCCAGGACCACCCTGGCTGGCCTGCAGGCACCAAGTTGGCCTGCGTGCTGTCGCTGGTGTGGCTCCACGGTCCTTCCTCTAGGCTTTCAATCCCTTGTACATATTCAGGTGTTTTACCTGGAAAGGGTGGGAACAGTTCAGCAGCAGCTGGCCTGGGGCTCAGCTCACGTTTACTCAGAGATGCCTCGGCATGGTCCCCCAGCTTTGCAATGAGGACGCTCCTTGCGTGGGGGGTGGGTTGCTGGCTGTATGGGAGATGGTTCCCCACCTCTGACCAATTTCAGAATTGTTTACCACTGGAGCAAGTGCCCTGATAGGATTTTCCTCTGTATAACTCGTGGGTTCAGGTGTTTTTTTTTTTTATTTTATGGTTCAAGTTAGATTTTATTCCCCTTTTATGTATTTATAGATATAAGCATGGAAATAATTCATTCCTATAAATACATCTGTGTGACGGGAAGAACTTTTTTCTGTTTTATTTTTAAATTTTATTTTTTTAAAATATTGAAATTTAATTTTATTTATTTTTTTTATACAGCACGTTATTATTAGTTATGTATTTTATGCATATACATGTATACAGGTCAATCCCAAACTCCCAAGTCATCCCACCACCACCACAACACGGTTTCCCACACTTGGTGTCCATACGTTTGTTCTCTACCTCTGTGTCTCTATTTCTTCCCTGCAAACCAGTTCATCTGTACCATTTTTAGGCTCCACATATATGCATTAATATACAATATTTGTTTTCCTCTTTCTGACTTACTTCATTCTGTATGACAGTCTCTCGATCCATCGATGTCTCTACAAATGACCCAGTTTCATTCCTTTTTATGGCCGAGTAATATTCCATTTTATATATGTACCACAACTTTATCCATTCATCTGTCTGTGGGCATTTAGGTTGCTTCCATTACCTGGCTATTGTAAATAGTGCTGCAACGAACATTGTGGTGAATGTGCCTTTTTGATTTACGGTTTTCTCTGGGTATATGCCCAGAAGTGGGATTGCTGGATCAGATGGTAATTCTATTTCTAGTTTTTTTAAGGAAACTCCATAGTGACTGTATCAATTTACATTCCCACCAATAGTGGAAGAGGGCTCCTTTTGTCCACACCCTCCCCAGAATTGGTTGTTTGTAGATTTTCTGATGATGCCGATTCTAACAGGTGTGAGGTGATACCTCATTGTAGTTTTGATTTGCATTTCTCTAATAATTAGTGCTGTTGAGCAGCTTTTCATGTGCGTCTTGGCCATCTCTATGTCTCCTTTGAAGAAACGTCTCTTTAGATCTTCTGCCCATTTTTTGGGGGTTGTTTGTTTTTTTAATATTAAGCTGCATGAGCTGTTTATGTATATTGGAGATTAAACCTCTGTCCATTGATTCGTCTGCAACGATTTTCGCCCATTCTGAGGGATGCCTTTTTCCATTCCCGTGTTTTTTAACAAAAAAGGAAAGAAAGGAAAAGAAGCAGAACACTAATGTGCGTAAAATATGCCTTTTGAAACGGTCGTTTTGAAATATGGACGTCCTTTGAATTTCTTGGTCGATATGTGACCCCAGGATTTGTTTTCAGGGCAGGTGTCATTTACAGGCCTGCAATGATTTTGAATATCAACTGACCATTAGCGCTGGGATTAAAGCTGCTGTTGTGTGAAACGGCCACAAGGTGGCAGCAGTTCACCCTTACCAAATCTGGTTACTAGGGCAAGAGAGCCTCAGTGGAAGTGGTGTTCTAGATAGGAGTTTAGAATGGAATGTGCCAGGAGAAAGCCCCTCACGTTCGTCTCCCTACTTCTTGTTCGTGTTTTTAATTTAATTTTTTATTTTTTATTACAGCAAGTTTGATTACAATGTTTGGCTTCTTGTAGGTGTGGAAGATGTGGTTCTTTTACACATATACAGATGACTGTTCTTCCTGGGATCCTTTTCCCATGTACGTTATGACAGAATGTTGAGTAGTCCTCTCTTGGTATTCTGTAGGTCTTTGGTGATTATATATGTCACCTGTGTTTGTATATGTCTGTTAACCCCGATATCGTAATGAAACCAATCCTCACACCTTTCCATTGGTGAACCATAAGTTTGTTTAATGAATCTGTGATTGCCCTTCTCCGTGGAAATATCTGCCCTGGTATCCATTTTTAGGTAACACCTACAAGTGATATAATATGATATGTGTCTTTCACTTTCTGACTTACTACAAGTCACGTGATTACTTGTAGACTCATCTACGGTGCCGCAAATGGCATTGTGTCCTTTTCTCCCTTGGCTTCTCTTCTGCCTTAGCGGGGTCCATTTTCAACAATGTGATTCCCTGAGGGTTGTGGATTAGCTGACCTGGGCAGCCTTACCTTGCCGGCCCGCCCTCCCCAGGTTTGCCTCGTTGAGGTCAATATAAACAGAGCTCCATGCAGCAATAGCCCCTGAAGCTGTGCCTGACTCCATATTCTCTGCCCCGTCAGCAGTCTCGGGGCTGTGCTGGTGGGAGGGAGTGAGGGGCCACAGCTTTGTGGGTGGCCTGGTGTGAGTGGGGTTCTGCTGGCCTTTCTGCAGGAGTTGCCAGGCTGCCGCCTGTAAAGAAGAGGTTGTGTCACCCATACCTTCCGCTGGAATTTCTCTCCGGACAGAGGTGAGGAAGGAAAAAAGCAGTGGGGGCCGGGACAGGAGGGGTATCTCAGGCAGGACAATGGAAAGCTTCTGGAAGAGCGCCCGGGGCCAGGACCACCCTGGCTGGCCTGCAGGCACCAAGTTGGCCTGCGTGCTGTCGCTGGTGTGGCTCCAAGGTCCTTCCTCTAGGCTTTCAATCCCATGTACATATTCAGGTGTTTTACCTGGAAAGGGTGGGAACAGTTCAGCAGCAGCTGGCCTGGGGCTCAGCTCACGTTTACTCAGAGATGCCTCGGCATGGTCCCCCAGCTTTGCAATGAGGACGCTCCTTGCGTGGGGGGTGGGTTGCTGGCTGTATGGGGGATGGTTCCCCACCTCTGACCAATTTCAGAATTGTTTACCACTGGAGCAAGTGCCCTGATAGGATTTTCCTCTGTATAACTCGTGGGTTCAGGTGTTTTTTTTTTTATTTTATGGTTCAAGTTAGGTTTTATTCCCCTTTTATGTATTTATAGATATAAGCATGGAAATAATTCATTCCTATAAATACATCTGTGTGACGGGAAGAACTTATTTCTGTTTTATTTTTAAATTTTATTTTTTAAAATTTTGAAATTTAGTTTTATTTATTTATTTTTATACAGCACGCTATTATTAGTTATGTATTTTATGCATATACATGTATACAGGTCAATCCCAAACTCCCAAGTCATCCCACCACCACCACAACACGGTTTCCCACACTTGGTGTCCATACGTTTGTTCTCTACCTCTGTGTCTCTATTTCTTCCCTGCAAACCAGTTCATCTGTACCATTTTTAGGCTCCACATATATGCATTAATATACAATATTTGTTTTCCTCTTTCTGACTTACTTCATTCTGTATGACAGTCTCTCGATCCATCGATGTCTCTACAAATGACCCAGTTTCATTCCTTTTTATGGCCGAGTAATATTCCATTTTATATATGTACCACAACTTTATCCATTCATCTGTCTGTGGGCATTTAGGTTGCTTCCATTACCTGGCTATTGTAAATAGTGCTGCAACGAACATTGTGGTGAATGTGCCTTTTTGATTTACGGTTTTCTCTGGGTATATGCCCAGAAGTGGGATTGCTGGATCAGATGGTAATTCTATTTCTAGTTTTTTTAAGGAAACTCCATAGTGACTGTATCAATTTACATTCCCACCAATAGTGGAAGAGGGCTCCTTTTGTCCACACCCTCCCCAGAATTGGTTGTTTGTAGATTTTCTGATGATGCCGATTCTAACAGGTGTGAGGTGATACCTCATTGTAGTTTTGATTTGCATTTCTCTAATAATTAGTGCTGTTGAGCAGCTTTTCATGTGCGTCTTGGCCATCTCTATGTCTCCTTTGAAGAAACGTCTCTTTAGATCTTCTGCCCATTTTTTTTGGGTTGTTTGTTTTTTTAATATTAAGCTGCATGAGCTGTTTATATATATTGGAGATTAAACCTCTGTCCATTGATTCGTCTGCAACGATTTTCGCCCATTCTGAGGGATGCCTTTTTCCATTCCCGTGTTTTTTAACAAAAAAGGAAAGAAAGGAAAAGAAGCAGAACACTAATGTGCGTAAAATATGCCTTTTGAAACGGTCGTTTTGAAATATGGACGTCCTTTGAATTTCTTGGTCGATATGTGACCCCAGGATTTGTTTTCAGGGCAGGTGTCATTTACAGGCCTGCAATGATTTTGAATATCAACTGACCATTAGCGCTGGGATTAAAGCTGCTGTTGTGTGAAACGGCCACAAGGTGGCAGCAGTTCACCCTTACCAAATCTGGTTACTAGGGCAAGAGAGCCTCAGTGGAAGTGGTGTTCTAGATAGGAGTTTAGAATGGAATGTGCCAGGAGAAAGCCCCTCACGTTCGTCTCCCTACTTCTTGTTCGTGTTTTTAATTTAATTTTTTATTTTTTATTACAGCAAGTTTGATTACAATGTTTGGCTTCTTGTAGGTGTGGAAGATGTGGTTCTTTTACACATATACAGATGACTGTTCTTCCTGGGATCCTTTTCCCATGTACGTTATGACAGAATGTTGAGTAGTCCTCTCTTGGTATTCTGTAGGTCTTTGGTGATTATATATGTCACCTGTGTTTGTATATGTCTGTTAACCCCGATATCGTAATGAAACCAATCCTCACACCTTTCCATTGGTGAACCATAAGTTTGTTTAATGAATCTGTGATTGCCCTTCTCCGTGGAAATATCTGCCCTGGTATCCATTTTTAGGTAACACCTACAAGTGATATGATATGATATGTGTCTTTCACTTTCTGACTTACTACAAGTCACGTGATTACTTCTAGACTCATCTACGGTGCCGCAAATGGCATTGTGTCCTTTTTTCCCTTGGCTACTCTTCTGCCTTAGTGGGGTCCATTTTCAACAATGTGATTCCCTGAGGGTTGTGGATTAGCTGACCTGGGCAGCCTTACCTTGCCGGCCCGCCCTCCCCAGGTGTGCCTCGTTGAGGTCAATATAAACAGAGCTCCAGGCAGCAATAGCCCCTGAAGCTGTGCCTGACTCCATATTCTCTGCCCCGTCAGCAGTCTCGGGGCTGTGCTGGTGGGAGGGAGTGAGGGGCCACAGCTTTGTGGGTGGCCCGGTGTGAGTGGGGTTCTGCTGGCCTTTCTGCAGGAGTTGCCAGGCTGCCGCCTGTAAAGAAGAGGTTGTGTCACCCATACCTTCCGCTGGAATTTCTCTCCGGACAGAGGTGAGGAAGGAAAAAAGCAGTGGGGGCCGGGACAGGAGGGGTATCTCAGGCAGGACAATGGAAAGCTTCTGGAAGAGCGGCCGGGGCCAGGACCACCCTGGCTGGCCTGCAGGCACCAAGTTGGCCTGCGTGCTGTCGCTGGTGTGGCTCCAAGGTCCTTCCTCTAGGCTTTCAAGCCCTTGTACATATTCAGGTGTTTTACCTGGAAAGGGTGGGAACAGTTCAGCAGCAGCTGGCCTGGGGCTCAGCTCACGTTTACTCAGAGATGCCTCGGCATGGTCCCCCAGCTTTGCAATGAGGACGCTCCTTGCGTGGGGGGTGGGTTGCTGGCTGTATGGGAGATGGTTCCCCACCTCTGACCAATTTCAGAATTGTTTACCACTGGATCAAGTGCCCTGATAGGATTTTCCTCTGTATAACTCGTGGGTTCAGGTGTTTTTTTTTTTATTTTATGTTTCAAGTTAGATTTTATTCCCCTTTTATGTATTTATAGATATAAGCATGGAAATAATTCATTCCTATAAATACATCTGTGTGACGGGAAGAACTTTTTTCTGTTTTATTTTTAAATTTTATTTTTTAAAATTTTGAAATTTAATTTTATTTATTTATTTTTATACAGCACGCTATTATTAGTTATGTATTTTATGCATATACATGTATACAGGTCAATCCCAAACTCCCAAGTCATCCCACCACCACCACAACACGGTTTCCCACACTTGGTGTCCATACGTTTGTTCTCTACCTCTGTGTCTCTATTTCTTCCCTGCAAACCAGTTCATCTGTACCATTTTTAGGCTCCACATATATGCATTAATATACAATATTTGTTTTCCTCTTTCTGACTTACTTCATTCTGTATGACAGTCTCTCGATCCATCGATGTCTCTACAAATGACCCAGTTTCATTCCTTTTTATGGCCGAGTAATATTCCATTTTATATATGTACCACAACTTTATCCATTCATCTGTCTGTGGGCATTTAGGTTGCTTCCATTACCTGGCTATTGTAAATAGTGCTGCAACGAACATTGTGGTGAATGTGCCTTTTTGATTTACGGTTTTCTCTGGGTATATGCCCAGAAGTGGGATTGCTGGATCAGATGGTAATTCTATTTCTAGTTTTTTTAAGGAAACTCCATAGTGACTGTATCAATTTACATTCCCACCAATAGTGGAAGAGGGCTCCTTTTGTCCACACCCTCCCCAGAATTGGTTGTTTGTAGATTTTCTGATGATGCCGATTCTAACAGGTGTGAGGTGATACCTCATTGTAGTTTTGATTTGCATTTCTCTAATAATTAGTGCTGTTGAGCAGCTTTTCATGTGCGTCTTGGCCATCTCTATGTCTCCTTTGAAGAAACGTCTCTTTAGATCTTCTGCCCATTTTTTTGGGGGTTGTTTGTTTTTTTAATATTAAGCTGCATGAGCTGTTTATATATATTGGAGATTAAACCTCTGTCCATTGATTCGTCTGCAACGATTTTCGCCCATTCTGAGGGATGCCTTTTTCCATTCCCGTGTTTTTTAACAAAAAAGGAAAGAAAGGAAAAGAAGCAGAACACTAATGTGCGTAAAATATGCCTTTTGAAACGGTCGTTTTGAAATATGGACGTCCTTTGAATTTCTTGGTCGATATGTGACCCCAGGATTTGTTTTCAGGGCAGGTGTCATTTACAGGCCTGCAATGATTTTGAATATCAACTGACCATTAGCGCTGGGATTAAAGCTGCTGTTGTGTGAAACGGCCACAAGGTGGCAGCAGTTCACCCTTACCAAATCTGGTTACTAGGGCAAGAGAGCCTCAGTGGAAGTGGTGTTCTAGATAGGAGTTTAGAATGGAATGTGCCAGGAGAAAGCCCCTCACGTTCGTCTCCCTACTTCTTGTTCGTGTTTTTAATTTAATTTTTTATTTTTTATTACAGCAAGTTTGATTAAAATGTTTGGCTTCTTGTAGGTGTGGAAGATGTGGTTCTTTTACACATATACAGATGACTGTTCTTCCTGGGATCCTTTTCCCATGTACGTTATGACAGAATGTTGAGTAGTCCTCTCTTGGTATTCTGTAGGTCTTTGGTGATTATATATGTCACCTGTGTTTGTATATTTCTGTTAACCCCGATATCGTAATGAAACCAATCCTCACACCTTTCCATTGGTGAACCATAAGTTTGTTTAATGAATCTGTGATTGCCCTTCTCCGTGGAAATATCTGCCCTGGTATCCATTTTTAGGTAACACCTACAAGTGATATGATATGATATGTGTCTTTCACTTTCTGACTTACTACAAGTCACGTGATTACTTCTAGACTCATCTACGGTGCCGCAAATGGCATTGTGTCCTTTTTTCCCTTGGCTACTCTTCTGCCTTAGTGGGGTCCATTTTCAACAATGTGATTCCCTGAGGGTTGTGGATTAGCTGACCTGGGCAGCCTTACCTTGCCGGCCCGCCCTCCCCAGGTGTGCCTCGTTGAGGTCAATATAAACAGAGCTCCATGCAGCAATAGCCCCTGAAGCTGTGCCTGACTCCATATTCTCTGCCCCGTCAGCAGTCTCGGGGCTGTGCTGGTGGGAGGGAGTGAGGGGCCACAGCTTTGTGGGTGGCCCGGTGTGAGTGGGGTTCTGCTGGCCTTTCTGCAGGAGTTGCCAGGCTGCCGCCTGTAAAGAAGAGGTTGTGTCACCCATACCTTCCGCTGGAATTTCTCTGCGGACAGAGGTGAGGAAGGAAAAAAGCAGTGGGGGCCGGGACAGGAGGGGTATCTCAGGCAGGACAATGGAAAGCTTCTGGAAGAGCGGCCGGGGCCAGGACCACCCTGGCTGGCCTGCAGGCACCAAGTTGGCCTGCGTGCTGTCGCTGGTGTGGCTCCAAGGTCCTTCCTCTAGGCTTTCAAGCCCTTGTACATATTCAGGTGTTTTACCTGGAAAGGGTGGGAACAGTTCAGCAGCAGCTGGCCTGGGGCTCAGCTCACGTTTACTCAGAGATGCCTCGGCATGGTCCCCCAGCTTTGCAATGAGGACGCTCCTTGCGTGGGGGGTGGGTTGCTGGCTGTATGGGAGATGGTTCCCCACCTCTGACCAATTTCAGAATTGTTTACCACTGGATCAAGTGCCCTGATAGGATTTTCCTCTGTATAACTCGTGGGTTCAGGTGTTTTTTTTTTTTATTTTATGTTTCAAGTTAGATTTTATTCCCCTTTTATGTATTTATAGATATAAGCATGGAAATAATTCATTCCTATAAATACATCTGTGTGACGGGAAGAATTTTTTCTGTTTTATTTTTAAATTTTATTTTTTAAAATTTTGAAATTTAATTTTATTTATTTATTTTTATACAGCACGCTATTATTAGTTATGTATTTTATGCATATACATGTATACAGGTCAATCCCAAACTCCCAAGTCATCCCACCACCACCACAACACGGTTTCCCACACTTGGTGTCCATACGTTTGTTCTCTACCTCTGTGTCTCTATTTCTTCCCTGCAAACCAGTTCATCTGTACCATTTTTAGGCTCCACATATATGCATTAATATACAATATTTGTTTTCCTCTTTCTGACTTACTTCATTCTGTATGACAGTCTCTCGATCCATCGATGTCTCTACAAATGACCCAGTTTCATTCCTTTTTATGGCCGAGTAATATTCCATTTTATATATGTACCACAACTTTATCCATTCATCTGTCTGTGGGCATTTAGGTTGCTTCCATTACCTGGCTATTGTAAATAGTGCTGCAACGAACATTGTGGTGAATGTGCCTTTTTGATTTACGGTTTTCTCTGGGTATATGCCCAGAAGTGGGATTGCTGGATCAGATGGTAATTCTATTTCTAGTTTTTTTAAGGAAACTCCATAGTGACTGTATCAATTTACATTCCCACCAATAGTGGAAGAGGGCTCCTTTTGTCCACACCCTCCCCAGAATTGGTTGTTTGTAGATTTTCTGATGATGCCGATTCTAACAGGTGTGAGGTGATACCTCATTGTAGTTTTGATTTGCATTTCTCTAATAATTAGTGCTGTTGAGCAGCTTTTCATGTGCGTCTTGGCCATCTCTATGTCTCCTTTGAAGAAACGTCTCTTTAGATCTTCTGCCCATTTTTTTGGGGGTTGTTTGTTTTTTTAATATTAAGCTGCATGAGCTGTTTATATATATTGGAGATTAAACCTCTGTCCATTGATTCGTCTGCAACGATTTTCGCCCATTCTGAGGGATGCCTTTTTCCATTCCCGTGTTTTTTAACAAAAAAAGGAAAGAAAGGAAAAGAAGCAGAACACTAATGTGCGTAAAATATGCCTTTTGAAACGGTCCTTTTGAAATATGGACGTCCTTTGAATTTCTTGGTCGATATGTGACCCCAGGATTTGTTTTCAGGGCAGGTGTCATTTACAGGCCAGCAATGATTTTGAATATCAACAGACCATTAGCGCTGGGATTAAAGCTGCTGTTGTGTGAAACGGCCACAAGGTGGCAGCAGTTCACCCTTACCAAATCTGGTTACTAGGGCAAGAGAGCCTCAGTGGAAGTGGTGTTCTAGATAGGAGTTTAGAATGGAATGTGCCAGGAGAAAGCCCCTCACGTTCGTCTCCCTACTTCTTGTTCGTGTTTTTAATTTAATTTTTTATTTTTTATTACAGCAAGTTTGATTACAATGTTTGGCTTGCTGTAGGTGTGGAAGATGTGGTTCTTTTACACATATACAGATGACTGTTCTTCCTGGGATCCTTTTCCCATGTACGTTATGACAGAATGTTGAGTAGTCCTCTCTTGGTATTCTGTAGGTCTTTGGTGATTATATATGTCACCTGTGTTTGTATATGTCTGTTAACCCCGATATCGTAATGAAACCAATCCTCACACCTTTCCATTGGTGAACCATAAGTTTGTTTAATGAATCTGTGATTGCCCTTCTCCGTGGAAATATCTGCCCTGGTATCCATTTTTAGGTAACACCTACAAGTGATATGATATGATATGTGTCTTTCACTTTCTGACTTACTACAAGTCACGTGATTACTTCTAGACTCATCTACGGTGCCGCAAATGGCATTGTGTCCTTTTTTCCCTTGGCTTCTCTTCTGCCTTAGTGGGGTCCATTTTCAACAATGTGATTCCCTGAGGGTTGTGGATTAGCTGACCTGGGCAGCCTTACCTTGCCGGCCCACCCTCCCCAGGTGTGCCTCGTTGAGGTCAATATAAACAGAGCTCCATGCAGCAATAGCCCCTGAAGCTGTGCCTGACTCCATATTCTCTGCCCCGTCAGCAGTCTCGGGGCTGTGCTGGTGGGAGGGAGTGAGGGGCCACAGCTTTGTGGGTGGCCCGATGTGAGTGGGGTTCTGCTGGCCTTTCTGCAGGAGTTGCCAGGCTGCCGCCTGTAAAGAAGAGGTTGTGTCACCCATACCTTCCGCTGGAATTTCTCTGCGGACAGAGGTGAGGAAGGAAAAAAGCAGTGGGGGCCGGGACAGGAGGGGTATCTCAGGCAGGACAATGGAAAGCTTCTGGAAGAGCGGCCGGGGCCAGGACCACCCTGGCTGGCCTGCAGGCACCAAGTTGGCCTGCGTGCTGTCGCTGGTGTGGCTCCAAGGTCCTTCCTCTAGGCTTTCAAGCCCTTGTACATATTCAGGTGTTTTACCTGGAAAGGGTGGGAACAGTTCAGCAGCAGCTGGCCTGGGGCTCAGCTCACGTTTACTCAGAGATGCCTCGGCATGGTCCCCCAGCTTTGCAATGAGGACGCTCCTTGCGTGGGGGGTGGGTTGCTGGCTGTATGGGAGATGGTTCCCCACCTCTGACCAATTTCAGAATTGTTTACCACTGGATCAAGTGCCCTGATAGGATTTTCCTCTGTATAAATCGTGGGTTCACTTATATTTTCTTTTATGGTTCAAGTTAGATTTTATTCCTCTTTTATGTATTTATAAATATAAGCATGGAAATAATTCATTCCTATAAATACATCTGTGTGATGGGAAGAATTTTTTCTGTTTTATTTTTAAATTTTATTTTTTAAAATTGTGAAATTTAATTTTATTTATATTTTTTATACAGCAGGTTATTATTAGTTATGTATTTTATGCATATACATGTATACAGGTCAATCCCAAACTCCCAACTCATCCCACCACCATCACCCCATGGCTTCCCACACTTGGTGTCCATACGTTTGTTCTCTACCTCTGTGTCTCTATTTCTTCCCTGCAAACCAGTTCATCTGTACCATTTTTTTAGGTTCCACATATATGCATTAATATACAATATTTGTTTTCCTCTTTCTGACTTACTTCATTCTGTATGACAGTCTCTCGATCCATCGATGTCTCTACAAATGACCCAGTTTCATTCCTTTTTATGGCCGAGTAATATTCCATTTTATATATGTACCACATCTTTATCCATTCATCTGTCTGTGGGCATTTAAGGTGCTTCCATTACCTGGCTATTTTAAATAGTGCTGCAACGAACATTGTGGTGAATGTGCCTTTTTGATGTACGGTTTGCTCTGGGTATATGCCCAGAAGTGGGATTGCTGGATCAGATGGTCATTCTATTTCTAGATTTTTAAGGAAACTCCATACTGTTCTCCATATTGACTGTATCAATTTACATTCCCACCAGTAGTGGAAGAGGGCTCCTTTTGTCCACACCCTCCCCAGAATTGGTTGTTTGTAGATTTTCTGATGATGCCGATTCTAACAGGTGTGAGGTGATACCTCATTGTAGTTTTGATTTGCATTTCTCTAATAATTAGTGCTGTTGAGCAGCTTGTCATGTGCGTCTTGGCCATCTCTGTGTCTCCTTTGAAGAAACGTCTCTTTAGATCTTCTGCCCATTTTGTATTGGGTTGTTTGTTTTTTTTAATATTAAGCTGCATGAGTTGTTTATATATATTGGAGATTAAACCTCTGTCCATTGATTCGTCTGCAACGATTTTCGCCCATTCTGAGGGATGCCTTTTTCCATTCCCGTGTTTTTTAACAAAAAAGGAAAGAAAGGAAAAGAAGCAGAACCCTAATGTGCGTAAAATATTTCTTTTGAAACGATCGTTTTGAAATATGGACGTCCTTTGAATTTTTTGGTCGATATGTGACCCCAGGATTTGTTTTCAGGGCAGGTGTCATTTACAGGCCTGCAATGATTTTGAATATCAACTGACCATTAGCGCTGGGATTAAAGCTGCTGTTGTGTGAAACGGCCACAAGGTGGCAGCAGTTCACCCTTACCAAATCTGGTTACTAGGGCAAGAGAGCCTCAGTGGAAGTGGTGTTCTAGATTGGAATTTAGAATGGAATGTGCCAGGAGAAAGCCCCTCACGTTTGTCTCACTACTTCTTGTTCGTGTTTTTAATTTATTTTTTTGTTTTTTATTACAGCAAGTTTGATTACAATGTTTGGCTTATTGTAGGTGTGGAAGATGTGGTTCTTTTACACATATACAGATGACTGTACTTCCTGGGATCCTTTTCCCATGTACGTTATGACAGAATGTTGAGTAGTCCTCTCTTGGTATTCTGTAGGTCTTTGGTGATTATATATGTCACCTGTGTTTGTATATGTCTGTTAACCCCGATATCGTAATGAAACCAATCCTCACACCTTTCCATTGGTGAACCATAAGTTTGTTTAATGAATCTGTGATTGTCCTTCTCCGTGGAAATATCTGCCCTGGTATCCATTTTTAGGTAACACCTATAAGTGATATGATATGATATGTGTCTTTCACTTTCTGACTTACTACAAGTCACGTGATTACTTCTAGACTCATCTACGGTGCTGCAAATGGCATTGTGTCCTTTTTTCCCTTGGCTTCTCTTCTGCCTTAGCAGGGTCCATTTTCAACAATGTGATTCCCTGAGGGTTGTGGATTAGCTGACCTGGGCAGCCTTAACCTGCCGGCCCGCCCTCCCCAGGTGTGCCTCGTTGAGGTCAATATAAACAGCGCTCCAGGCAGCAATAGCCCCTGAAGCTGTGCCTGACTCCATATTCTCTGCCCCGTCAGCAGTCTCGGGGCTGTGCTGGTGGGAGGGAGTGAGGGGCCACAGCTTTGTGGGTGGCCCGGTGTGAGTGGGGTTCTGCTGGCCTTTCTGCAGGAATTGCCAGGCTGCCGCCTGTAAAGAAGAGGTTGTGTCACCCATACTTTCCTCTGGAATTTCTCTCCGGACAGTGGTGAGGATGGAAAAAAGCAGTGGGGGCCGGGACAGGAGGGGTATCTCAGGCAGGGCAATGGAAAGCTTCTGGAAGAGCGCCCGTGTCCAGGACCACCCTGGCTGGCCTGCAGGCACCAAGTTGGCCTGCGTGCTTTCGCTGGTGTGGCTCCACTGTCCTTCCTCTAGGCATTCAAGCCCTTGTACATATTCAGGTCTTTTACCTGGAAAGGGTGGGAGCAGTTCAGCAGCAGCTGGCCTGGGGCTCAGCTGACGTTTACTCACAGATGCCTCGGCACGGTCCCCCAGCTTTGCAATGAGGACGCTCCTTGCGTGGGGGGTGGGTTGCTGGCTGTATGGGAGATGATTCCCCACCTCTGACCAATTTCAGAATTGTTTACCACTGGAGCAAGTGCCCTCATAGGGTTTTCCTCTGTATAACTCGTGGGTTCAGGATTTTTTTTCTTTTATGGTTCATGTTAGATTTTATTCCTCTTTTATGTATTTATAGATATAAGCATGGAAATAATTCATTCCTATAAATACATCTGTGTGACGGGAATAACTTTTTTCTGTTTTATTTTTAAATTTTATTTTTTAAAATTTTGAAATTTAATTTTATTTATTTTTTTTATACAGCACGTTATTATTAGTTATGTATTTTATGCATATACATGTATACAGGTCAATCCCAAACTCCCAACTCATCCCACCACCACCACCCCATGGCTTCCCACACTTGGTGTACATAGGTTTATTCTCTACCTCTGTGTCTCTATTTCTTCCCTGCAAACCAGTTCATCTGTACCATTTTTAGGCTCCACATATATGCGTTAATATACAATATTTGTTTTCCTCTTTCTGACATACTTGATTCTGTATGACAGTCTCTCGATCCATCGATGTCTCTACAAATGACCCAGTTTCATTCCTTTTTATGGCCGAGTAATATTCCATTTTATATATGTACCACATCTTTATCCATTCATCTGTCTGTGGGCATTTAGATTGCTTCCATTACCTGGCTATTGTAAATAGTGCTGCAACGAACATTGTGGTGAATGTTCCTTTTTGAAATACGGTTTTCTCTGGGTATATGCCCAGAAGTGGGATTGCTGGATCAGATGGTAATTCTATTTCTAATTTTTTTAAGGAAACTCCATACTGTTCTCCATAGTGACTGTATCAATTTACATTCCCACGAATAGTGGAAGAGGGCTCCTTTTGTCCACACCCTCCCCAGAATTGGTTGTTTGTAGATTTTCTGATGATGCCAATTCTAACAGGTGTGAGGTGATACCTCATTGTAGTTTTGATTTGCATTTCTCTAATAATTAGTGCTGTTGCGCAGCTTTTCATGTGCTTCTTGGCCATCTCTGTGTCTCCTTTGAAGAAACGTCTCTTTAGATCTTCTGCCCATTTTTTGGGGGGTTGTTTGTTTTTTTAATATTAAGCTGCATGAGCTGTTTATATATATTGGAGATTAAACCTCTGTCCATTGATTCGTCTGCAACGATTTTCGCACATTCTGAGGGATGCCTTTTTCCATTCCCGTGTTTTTTAACAAAAAAGGAAAGAAAGGAAAAGAATCAGAACACTAATGTGTGTAAAATATGCCTTTTGAAATGGTCGTTTTGAAATATGGACGTCCTTTGAATTTTTTGGTCGATATGTGACCCTAGGATTTGTTTTCAGGGCAGGTGTCATTTACAGGCCTGCAATGATTTTGAATATCAACTGACCATTAGCGTTGGGATTAAAGCTGCTGTTGTGTGAAACGGCCACAAGGTGGCAGCAGTTCACCCTTACCAAATCTGGTTACTAGGGCAAGAGAGCCTCAGTGGAAGTGGTGTTCTAGATTGGAGTTTAGAATGGAATGTGCCAGGAGAAAGCCCCTCACGTTTGTCTCACTACTTCTTGTTCGTGTTTTTAATTTAATTTTTTATTTTTTCTTACAGCAAGTTTGATTACAATGTTTGGCTTGTTGTAGGTGTGGAAGATGTGGTTCTTTTACACATATACAGATGACTGTTCTTCCTAGGATCCTTTTCCCACGTACGTTATGACAGAATGTTCAGTAGTCCTCTCTTGGTATTCTGTAGGTCTTTGGTGATTATATATGTCACCTGTGTTTGTATATGTCTGTTAACCCCGATATCGTAATGAAACCAATCCTCACACCTTTCCATTGGTGAACCATAAGTTTGTTTAATGAATCTGTGATTGCCCTTCTCCGTGGAAATATCTGCCCTGGTATCCATTTTTAGGTAACACCTATAAGTGATATGATATGATATGTGTCTTTCACTTTCTGACTTACTACAAGTCACGTGATTACTTCTAGACTCATCTACGGTGCTGCAAATGGCATTGTGTCCTTTTTTCCCTTGGCTTCTCTTCTGCCTTAGCGGGGTCCATTTTCAACAATGTGATTCCCTGAGGGTTGTGGATTAGCTGACCTGGGCAACCTTACCCTGCCGGCCCGCCCTCCCCAGGTGTGCCTCGTTGAGGTCAATATAAACAGCGCTCCAGGCAGCAATAGCCCCTGAAGCTGTGCCTGACTCCATATTCTCTGCCCCGTCAGCAGTCTCGGGGCTGTGCTGGTGGGAGGGAGTGAGGAGCCACAGCTTTGTGGGTGGCCCGGTGTGAGTGGGGTTCTGCTGGCCTTTCTGCAGGAGTGGCCAGGCTGCCGCATGTAAAGAAGAGGATGTGTCACCCATACCTTCTGCTGGAATTTCTCTCCGGACAGAGGTGAGGAAGGAAAAAAGCAGTGGGGGCCGGGACAGGAGGGGTATCTCAGGCAGGGCAATGGAAAGTTTCCGGAAGAGCGCCAGGGTCCAGGTCCACCCTGGCTGGCCTGCAGGCTCCAAGTTGGCCAGCGTGCTGTCGCTCGTGTGGCTCCACGGTCCTTCCTCTTGGCTTTCAAGCCCTTGTACATATTCAGGTGTTTTACCTGGAAAGGGTGGGAACAGTTCAGCAGCAGCTGGCCTGGGGCTCAGCTCACGTTTACTCACAGATGCCTCGGCACGGTCCCCCAGCTTTGCAATGAGGATGCTCCTTGCGTGGGGGGTGGGTTGCTGGCTGTATGGGAGATGATTCCCCACCTCTGACCTATTTCAGAATTGTTTACCACTGGAGCAAGTGCCCTGATAGTGTTTTCCTCTGTATAACTCGTGGGTTCAGGTTTTTTTTTCTTTTATGGTTCAAGTTAGATTTTATTCCTCTTTTATGTATTTATAGATATAAGCATGGAAATAATTCATTCCTATAAATACATCTTTGTGACGGGAAGAACTTTTTTCTGTTTTATTTTTAAATTTTATTTTCTAAAATTTTGAAATTTAATTTTATATTTTTATACAGCATGTTATTATTAGATATGTATTTTATGCATGTACATGTACACAGGTCAATCCCAAACTCCCAACTCATCCCACCACCAGCACCCCATTGCTTCCCACACTTGGTGTCCATACGTTTGTTCTCTACCTCTGTGTCTCTATTTCTTCCCTGCAAACCAGTTCATCTGTACCATTTTTAGGCTCCACATATATGCATTAATATACAATATTTGTTTTCCTCTTTCTGACTTATTTCATTCTGTATGACAGTCTCTCGATCCATCGATGTCTCTACAAATGACCCAGTTTCATTCCTTTTTATGGCCGAGTAATATTCCATTTTATATATGTACCACATCTTTATCCATTCATCTGTCTGTGGGCATTTAGGTTGCTTCCATTACCTGGCTATTGTAAATAGTGCTGCAACGAACATTGTGGTGAATGTGCCTTTTTGAAATACGGTTTTCTCTGGGTATATGCCCAAAAGTGTGATTGCTGGATCAGATGGTAATTCTATTTCTAATTTTTTTAAGGAAACTCCATACTGTTCTCCATAGTGACTGTATCAATTTACATTCCCACCAATAGTGGAAGAGGGCTTCTTTTGTCCACACCCTCCCCAGAATTGGTTGTTTGTAGATTTTCTGATGATGCCGATTCTAACAGGTGTGAGGTGAAACCTCATTGTAATTTTGATTTGCATTTCTCTAATAATTAGTGCTGTTGAGCAGCTTTTCATGTGCGTTTTGGCCATCTCTGTGTCTTCTTTGAGGAAACGTCTCTTTAGATCTTCTGCCCATTTTTGTATTGGGTTGTTTGTTTTTTTAATATTAAGCTGCATGAGTTGTTTATATATATTGGAGATTAAACCTCTGTCCATTGATTCATCTGCAATGATTTTCGCCCATTCTGAGGGATGCCTTTTTCCATTCCCGTGTTTTTTAACAAAAAAGGAAAGAAAGGAAAAGAAGCAGAACACTAATGTGCGTAAAATATGCCTTTTGAAATGGTCGTTTTGAAATATGGACGTCCTTTGAATTATTTGGTCGATATGTGACCCCAGGATTTGTTTTCAGGGCAGGTGTCATTTACAGGCCTGCAATGATTTCGAATATCAACTGACCATTAGCGCTGGGATTAAAGCTGCTGTTGTGTGAAACGGCCACAAGGTGGCAGCAGTTCACACTTACCAAATCTGGTTACTAGGGCAAGAGAGCCTCAGTGGAAGGGGTGTTCTAGATTGGAGTTTAGAATGGAATGTGCCAGCAGAAAGCCCCTCACGTTTGTCTCACTACTTCTTGTTCATGTTTTTAATTTAATTATTTATTTTTTATTACAGCAATTTTGATTACAATGTTTGGCTTGTTGTAGGTGTGGAAGATGTGGTTCTTTTACACATATACACATGTCTGTTCTTGCTGGGATCCTTTTCCCATGTACGTTATGACAGAATGTTGAGTAGTCCTCTCTTGGTATTCTGTAGGTCTTTGGTGATTATATATGTCACCTGTGTTTGTATATGTCTGTTAACCCCGATATCGTAATGAAACCAATCCTCACACCTTTCCATTGGTGAACCATAAGTTTGTTTAATGAATCTGTGATTGCCCTTCTCCGTGGAAATATCTGCCCTGGTATCCATTTTTAGGTAACACCTATAAGTGATATGATACGATATGTGTCTTTCACTTTCTGACTTACTACAAGTCACGTGATTACTTCTAGACTCATCTACGGTGCTGCAAATGGCATTGTGTCCTTTTTTCCCTTGGCTTCTCTTCTGCCTTAGTGGGGTCCATTTTCAACAGTGTGATTCCCTGAGGGTTGTGGATTAGCTGACCTGGGCAGCCTTAACCTGCCGGCCCGCCCTCCCCAGGTGTGCCTCGTTGAGGTCAATATAAACAGCGCTCCAGGCAGCAATAGCCCCTGAAGCTGTGCCTGACTCCATATTCTCTGCCCCGTAAGCAGTCTCGGGGCTGTGCTGTTGGGAGGGAGTGAGGGGCCACAGCTTTGTGGGTGGCCCGGTGTGAGTGGGGTTCTGCTGGCCTTTCTGCAGGAGTTGCCAGGCTGCCGCCTGTAAAGAAGAGGTTGTGTCCCCTATACCTTCCGCTGGAATTTCTCTCCGGACAGAGGTGAGGAAGGAAAAAAGCAGTGGGGGCCGGGACAGGAGGGGTATCTCAGGCAGGGCAATGGAAAGCTTCTGGAAGTGCGCCCGGGTCCAGGACCACACTGGGTGGCCTGCAGGCACCAAGTTGGCCTGCGTGCTGTCGCTGGTGTGGCTCCACGGTCCTTCCTCTAGGCTTTCAAGCCCTTGTACATATTCAGGTGTTTTACCTGGAAAGGGTGGGAACAGTTCAGCAGCAGCTGGCCTGGGCTCAGCTTACGTTTACTCACAGATGCCTCGGCACAGTCCCCCAGCTTTGCAATGAGGACGCTCCTTGCGTGTGGGGTGGGTTGCTGGCTGTATGGGAGATGGTTCCCCACATCTGACCAATTTCAGAATTTTTTACCACTGGAGCAAGTGCCCTGATAGGGTTTTCCTCTGTATAACTCGTGGGTTCAGGATTTTTTTTTCTTTTATGGTTCAAGTTAAATTTTATTCCTCTTTTATGTATTTATAGATATAAGCATGGAAATAATTCATTCCTATAAATACATCTGTGTGACGGGAAGAACTTTTTTCTGTTTTATTTTTAAATTTTATTTTTTAAAATTTTGAAATTTAATTTTATTTATGTTTTTATACAGCAGTTTATTATTAGTTATGTATTTTATGCATATACTTGTATACAGGTCAATCCCAATCTCCCAACTCATCCCACCACCACCACCACATGGCTTCCCACACTTGGTGTCCATACGTTTGTTCTCTACCTCTGTGTCTCTATTTCTTCCCTGCAAACCAGTTCATCTGTACCATTTTTTAGGTTCCACATATATGCATTAATATACAATATTTGTTTTCCACTTTCTGACTTACTTCACTCTGTATGACAGTCTCTCGATCCATCGATGTCTCTACAAATGACCCAGTTTCATTCCTTTTTATGGCCGAGTAATATTCCATTTTATATATGTACCACATCTTTATACATTCATCTGTCTGTGGGCATTTAGGTTGCTTCCATTACCTGGCTATTGTAAATAGTGCTGCAACGAACATTGGGGTGAATGTGCCTTTTTGAAATACGGTTTTCTCTCGTATATGCCCAGAAGTGGGTTTGCTGGATCAGATGGTAATTCTATTTCTAGTTTTTTTAAGGAAACTCCATACTGTTCTCCATAGTGACTGTATCAATTTACATTCCCACCAATAGTGGAAGAGGGCTCCTTTTGTCCACACCCTCCCCAGAATTGGTTGTTTGTAGATTTTCTGATGATGCCGATTCTAACAGGTGTGAGGTGAAACCTCATTGTAGTTTTGATTTGCATTTCTCTAATAATTAGTGCTCTTGAGCAGCTTTTCATGTGCTTCTTGGCCATCTCTGTGTCTCCTTTGAACAAACGTCTCTTTAGATCTTCTGCCCATTTTTTTTTGGGTTGTTTGTTTTTTTTAATATTAAGCTGCATGAGCTGTTTATATATATTGGAGATTAAACCTCTGTCCATTGATTCGTCTGCAACGATTTTCGCCCATTCTGAGGGATGCCATTTTCCATTCCCGTTTTTTTTAACAAAAAAGGAAAGAAAGGAAAAGAAGCAGAACACTAATGTGCGTAAAATATGCCTTTTGAAACGGTCGTTTTGAAATATGGACGTCCTTTGAATTTTTTGGTCGATATGTGACCCCAGGATTTGTTTTCAGGCAGGTGTCATTTACAGGCCTGCAATGATTTTGAATATCAACTGACCATTAGCGCTGGGATTAAAGCTGCTGTTGTGTGAAACGGCCACAAGGTGGCAGCAGTTCACCCTTACCAAATCTGGTTACTAGGGCAAGAGAGCCTCAGTGGAAGTGGTGTTCCAGATTGGAATTTAGAATGGAATGTGCTAGGAGAAAGCCCCTCACGTTTGTCTCACTACTTCTTGTTCGTGTTTTTAATTTATTTTTTTATTTTTTATTACAGCAATTTTGATTACAATGTTTGGCTTGTTGTAGGTGTGGAAGGTGTGGTTCTTTTACACATATACAGATGTCTGTTCTTCCTGGGATCCTTTTCCCATGTACGTTATGACAGAATGTTGAGTAGTCGTCTCTTGGTATTCTGTAGGTCTTTGGTGATTATATATGTCACCTGTGTTTGTATATGTCTGTTAACCCCTATATCGTAATGAAACCAATCCTCACACGTTTCCATTGGTGAACCATAAGTTTGTTTAATGAATCTGTGATTGCCCTTCTCCGTGGAAATATCTGCCCTGGTATCCATTTTTAGGTAACACCTATAAGTGATATGATATGATATGTGTCTTTCACTTTCTGACTTACTACAAGTCACGTGATTACTTCTAGACTCATCTACGGTGCTGCAAATGGCATTGTGTCCTTTTTTCCCTTGGCTTCTCTTCTGCATTAGCGGGGTCCATTTTCAACAATGTGATTCCCTGAGGGTTGTGGATTAGCTGACCTGGGCAGCCTTACACTGCCGGCCCGCCCTCCCCAGGTGTGCCTCGTTGAGGTCAATATAAACAGCGCTCCAGGCAGCAATAGCCCCTGAAGCTGTGCCTGACTCCATATTCTCTGCCCCGTCAACAGTCTCGGGGCTGTGCTGGTGGGAGGGAGTGAGTGGCCACAGCTTTGTGGATGGCCCGGTGTGAGTGGGGTTCTGCTGGCCTTCCTGCAGGGGTTGCCAGGCTGCCGCCTGTAAAGAAGAGGTTGTGTCACCCATACCTTCCGCTGGAATTTCTCTCCGGACAGAGGTGAGGAAGGAAAAAAGCAGTGGGGGCCGGGACAGGAGGGGTATCTCAGGCAGGGCAATGGAAAGCTTCTGGAAGAGCGCCAGGGTCCAGGACAACCCTGGTTGGCCTGCAGGCACCAAGTTGGCCAGCGTGCTGTCGCTGGTGTGGCTCCACGGTCCTTCCTCTTGGCTTTCAAGCCCTTGTACATATTCAGGTGTTTTACCTGGAAAGGGTGGGAACAGTTCAGCAGCAGCTGGCCTGGGGCTCAGCTCACGTTTACTCACAGATGCCTCGGCACGGTCCCCCAGCTTTGCAATGAGGATGCTCCTTGCGTGGGGGGTGGGTTGCTGGCTGTATGGGAGATGATTCCCCACCTCTGACCTATTTCAGAATTGTTTACCACTGGAGCAAGTGCCCTGATAGTGTTTTCCTCTGTATAACTCGTGGGTTCAGGTTTTTTTTTTCTTTTATGGTTCAAGTTAGATTTTATTCCTCTTTTATGTATTTATAGATATAAGCATGGAAATAATTCATTCCTATAAATACATCTTTGTGACGGGAAGAACTTTTTTCTGTTTTATTTTTAAATTTTATTTTTTAAAATTTTGAAATTTAATTTTATATTTTTATACAGCATGTTATTATTAGATATGTATTTTATGCATGTACATGTACACAGGTCAATCCCAAACTCCCAACTCATCCCACCACCAGCACCCCATGGCTTCCCACACTTGGTGTCCATACGTTTGTTCTCTACCTCTGTGTCTCTATTTCTTCCCTGCAAACCAGTTCATCTGTACCATTTTTAGGCTCCACATATATGCATTAATATACAATATTTGTTTTCCTCTTTCTGACTTATTTCATTCTGTATGACAGTCTCTCGATCCATCGATGTCTCTACAAATGACCCAGTTTCATTCATTTTTATGGCCGAGTAATATTCCATTTTATATATGTACCACATCTTTATCCATTCATCTGTCTGTGGGCATTTAGGTTGCTTCCATTACCTGGCTATTGTAAATAGTGCTGCAACGAACATTGTGGTGAATGTGCCTTTTTGAAATACGGTTTTCTCTGGGTATATGCCCAAAAATGGGATTGCTGGATCAGATGGTAATTCTATTTCTAATTTTTTTAAGGAAACTCCATACTGTTCTCCATAGTGACTGTATCAATTTACATTCCCACCAATAGTGGAAGAAGGCTTCTTTTGTCCACACCCTCCTCAGAATTGGTTGTTTGTAGATTTTCTGATGATGCCGATTCTAACAGGTGTGAGGTGAAACCTCATTGTAATTTTGATTTGCATTTCTCTAATAATTAGTGCTGTTGAGCAGCTTTTCATGTGCGTTTTGGCCATCTCTGTGTCTTCTTTGAGGAAACGTCTCTTTAGATCTTCTGCCCATTTTTGTATTGGGTTGTTTGTTTTTTTAATATTAAGCTGCATGAGTTGTTTATATATATTGGAGATTAAACCTCTGTCCATTGATTCGTCTGCAATGATTTTCGCCCATTCTGAGGGATGCCTTTTTCCATTCCCGTGTTTTTTAACAAAAAAGGAAAGAAAGGAAAAGAAGCAGAACACTAATGTGCGTAAAATATGCCTTTTGAAATGGTCGTTTTGAAATATGGACGTCCTTTGAATTATTTGGTCGATATGTGACCCCAGGATTTGTTTTCAGGGCAGGTGTCATTTACAGGCCTGCAATGATTTCGAATATCAACTGACCATTAGCGCTGGGATTAAAGCTGCTGTTGTGTGAAACGGCCACAAGGTGGCAGCAGTTCACCCTTACCAAATCTGGTTACTAGGGCAAGAGAGCTTCAGTGGAAGGGGTGTTCTAGATTGGAGTTTAGAATGGAATGTGCCAGGAGAAAGCCCCTCACGTTTGTCTCACTACTTCTTGTTCGTGTTTTTAATTTAATTATTTATTTTTTATTACAGCAATTTTGATTACAATGTTTGGCTTGTTGTAGGTGTGGAAGATGTGGTTCTTTTACACATATACACATGTCTGTTCTTGCTGGGATCCTTTTCCCATGTACGTTATGACAGAATGTTGAGTAGTCCTCTCTTGGTATTCTGTAGGTCTTTGGTGATTATATATGTCACCTGTGTTTGTATATGTCTGTTAACCCCGATATCGTAATGAAACCAATCCTCACACCTTTCCATTGGTGAACCATAAGTTTGTTTAATGAATCTGTGATTGCCCTTCTCCGTGGAAATATCTGCCCTGGTATCCATTTTTAGGTAACACCTATAAGTGATATGATACGATATGTGTCTTTCACTTTCTGACTTACTACAAGTCACGTGATTACTTCTAGACTCATCTACGGTGCTGCAAATGGCATTGTGTCCTTTTTTCCCTTGGCTTCTCTTCTGCCTTAGTGGGGTCCATTTTCAACAGTGTGATTCCCTGAGGGTTGTGGATTAGCTGACCTGGGCAGCCTTAACCTGCCGGCCCGCCCTCCCCAGGTGTGCCTCGTTGAGGTCAATATAAACAGCGCTCCAGGCAGCAATAGCCCCTGAAGCTGTGCCTGACTCCATATTCTCTGCCCCGTAAGCAGTCTCGGGGCTGTGCTGTTGGGAGGGAGTGAGGGGCCACAGCTTTGTGGGTGGCCCGGTGTGAGTGGGGTTCTGCTGGCCTTTCTGCAGGAGTTGCCAGGCTGCCGCCTGTAAAGAAGAGGTTGTGTCCCCTATACCTTCCGCTGGAATTTCTCTCCGGACAGAGGTGAGGAAGGAAAAAAGCAGTGGGGGCCGGGACAGGAGGGGTATCTCAGGCAGGGCAATGGAAAGCTTCTGGAAGTGCGCCCGGTTCCAGGACCACACTGGGTGGCTTGCAGGCACCAAGTTGGCCTGCGTGCTGTCGCTGGTGTGGCTCCACGGTCCTTCCTCTAGGCTTTCAAGCCCTTGTACATATTCAGGTGTTTTACCTGGAAAGGGTGGGAACAGTTCAGCAGCAGCTGGCCTGGGCTCAGCTTACGTTTACTCACAGATGCCTCGGCACGGTCCCCCAGCTTTGCAATGAGGACGCTCCTTGCGTGTGGGGTGGGTTGCTGGCTGTATGGGAGATGGTTCCCCACATCTGACCAATTTCAGAATTTTTTACCACTGGAGCAAGTGCCCTGATAGGGTTATCCTCTGTATAACTCGTGGGTTCAGGATTTTTTTTTCTTTTATGGTTCAAGTTAAATTTTATTCCTCTTTTATGTATTTATAGATATAAGCATGGAAATAATTCATTCCTATAAATACATCTGTGTGACGGGAAGAACTTTTTTCTCTTTTATTTTAAAATTTTATTTTTTTAAATTTTGAAATTTAATTTTATTTATGTTTTTATACAGCAGTTTATTATTAGTTATGTATTTTATGCATATACTTGTATACAGGTCAATCCCAATCTCCCAACTCATCCCACCACCACCACCACATGGCTTCCCACACTTGGTGTCCATACGTTTGTTCTCTACCTCTGTGTCTCTATTTCTTCCCTGCAAACCAGTTCATCTGTACCATTTTTTAGGTTCCACATATATGCATTAATATACAATATTTGTTTTCCACTTTCTGACTTACTTCACTCTGTATGACAGTCTCTCGATCCATCGATGTCTCTACAAATGACCCAGTTTCATTCCTTTTTATGGCCGAGTAATATTCCATTTTATATATGTACCACATCTTTATCCATTCATCTGTCTGTGGGCATTTAGGTTGCTTCCATTACCTGGCTATTGTAAATAGTGCTGCAACGAACATTGTGGTGAATGTGCCTTTTTGAAATACGGTTTTCTCTCGTATATGCCCAGAAGTGGGTTTGCTGGATCAGATGGTAATTCTATTTCTAGTTTTTTTAAGGAAACTCCATACTGTTCTCCATAGTGACTGTATCAATTTACATTCCCACCAATAGTGGAAGAGGGCTCCTTTTGTCCACACCCTCCCCAGAATTGGTTGTTTGTAGATTTTCTGATGATGCCGATTCTAACAGGTGTGAGGTGAAACCTCATTGTAGTTTTGATTTGCATTTCTCTAATAATTAGTGCTCTTGAGCAGCTTTTCATGTGCTTCTTGGCCATCTCTGTGTCTCCTTTGAACAAACGTCTCTTTAGATCTTCTGCCCATTTTTTTTTGGGTTGTTTGTTTTTTTTAATATTAAGCTGCATGAGCTGTTTATATATATTGGAGATTAAACCTCTGTCCATTGATTCGTCTGCAACGATTTTCGCCCATTCTGAGGGATGCCATTTTCCATTCCCGTTTTTTTTAACAAAAAAGGAAAGAAAGGAAAAGAAGCAGAACACTAATGTGCGTAAAATATGCCTTTTGAAACGGTCGTTTTGAAATATGGACGTCCTTTGAATTTTTTGGTCGATATGTGACCCCAGGATTTGTTTTCAGGCAGGTGTCATTTACAGGCCTGCAATGATTTTGAATATCAACTGACCATTAGCGCTGGGATTAAAGCTGCTGTTGTGTGAAACGGCCACAAGGTGGCAGCAGTTCACCCTTACCAAATCTGGTTACTAGGGCAAGAGAGCCTCAGTGGAAGTGGTGTTCCAGATTGGAATTTAGAATGGAATGTGCTAGGAGAAAGCCCCTCACGTTTGTCTCACTACTTCTTGTTCGTGTTTTTAATTTATTTTTTTATTTTTTATTACAGCAAGTTTGATTACAATGTTTGGCTTGTTGTAGGTGTGGAAGGTGTGGTTCTTTTACACATATACAGATGTCTGTTCTTCCTGGGATCCTTTTCCCATGTACGTTATGACAGAATGTTGAGTAGTCGTCTCTTGGTATTCTGTAGGTCTTTGGTGATTATATATGTCACCTGTGTTTGTATATGTCTGTTAACCCCTATATCGTAATGAAACCAATCCTCACACGTTTCCATTGGTGAACCATAAGTTTGTTTAATGAATCTGTGATTGCCCTTCTCCGTGGAAATATCTGCCCTGGTATCCATTTTTAGGTAACACCTATAAGTGATATGATATGATATGTGTCTTTCACTTTCTGACTTACTACAAGTCACGTGATTACTTCTAGACTCATCTATGGTGCTGCAAATGGCATTGTGTCCTTTTTTCCCTTGGCTTCTCTTCTGCATTAGCGGGGTCCATTTTCAACAATGTGATTCCCTGAGGGTTGTGGATTAGCTGACCTGGGCAGCCTTACACTGCCGGCCCGCCCTCCCCAGGTGTGCCTCGTTGAGGTCAATATAAACAGCGCTCCAGGCAGCAATAGCCCCTGAAGCTGTGCCTGACTCCATATTCTCTGCCCCGTCAACAGTCTCGGGGCTGTGCTGGTGGGAGGGAGTGAGTGGCCACAGCTTTGTGGATGGCCCGGTGTGAGTGGGGTTCTGCTGGCCTTCCTGCAGGGGTTGCCAGGCTGCCGCCTGTAAAGAAGAGGTTGTGTCACCCATACCTTCCGCTGGAATTTCTCTCCGGACAGAGGTGAGGAAGGAAAAAAGCAGTGGGGGCCGGGACAGGAGGGGTATCTCAGGCAGGGCAATGGAAAGCTTCTGGAAGAGCGCCAGGGTCCAGGACAACCCTGGTTGGCCTGCAGGCACCAAGTTGGCCTGCGTGCTGTTGCTGATGTGGCTCCACGGTCCTTCCTCTAGGCATTCAAGCCCTTGTACATATTCAGGTGTTTTACCTGGAAAGGGTGGGAACAGTTCAGCAGCAGCTGGGCTGGGGCTCAGCTCACGTTTACTCACAGATGCCTCGGCACCGTCCCCCAGCTTTGCAATGAGGACGCTCCTTGCGTGGCGGGTGGGTTGCTGGCTCTATGGGAGATGATTCCCCACCTCTGACCTATTTCAGAACTGTTTACCACTGGAGCAAGTGCCCTGATAGGGTTTTCCTCTGTATAACTCGTGGGTTCAGGATTTTTTTTTCTTTTATGGTTCAAGTTAGATTTTATTCCTCTTTTATGTATTTATAGATATAAGCATGGAAATAATTCATTCCTATAAATACATCTGTGTGACGGGAAGAACTTTTTTCTCTTTTATTTTTAAATTTTATTTTTTAAAATTTTGAAATTTAATTTTATTTATTTTTTTATACAGCACGTTATTATTAGTTATGTATTTTATGCATATACATGTATACAGGTCAATCCCAAACTCCCAACTCATCCCACCACAACCACCCCATGGCTTCCCACACTTGGTGTCCATACGTTTGTTCTCTACCTCTGTGTCTCTATTTCTTCCCTGCAAACCAGTTCATCTGTACCATTTTTAGGCTCCACATATATGCGTTAATATACAATATTTGTTTTCCTCTTTCTGACTTACTTCATTCTGTATGACAGTCTCTCGATCCATTGATGTCTCTACAAATGACCCAGTTTCATTCCTTTTTATGGCCGAGTAATATTCCATTTTATATATGTACCACATCTTTATCCATTCATCTGTCTGTGGGCATTTAGGTTGCTTCCATTACCTGGCTATTGTAAATAGTGCTGCAACGAACATTGTGGTGAATGTGCCTTTTTGAAATACGGTTTTCTCTGGGTATATGCCCAGAAGTGGGATTGCTGGATCAGATGGTAATTCTATTTCTAATTTTTTTAAGGAAACTCCATACTGTTCTCCATAGTGACTGTATCAATTTACATTCCCACCAGTAGTGGAAGAGCGCTCCTTTTGTCCACACCCTCCCCAGAATTGGTTGTTTATAGATTTTCTGATGATGCCGATTCTAACAGGTGTGAGGTGAAACCTCATTGTAGTTTTGAATTGCATTTCTCTAATAATTAGTGCTGTTGAGCAGCTTTTCATGTGCGTCTTGGCCATCTCTATGTCTCCTTTGAAGAAACGTCTCTTTAGATCTTCTGCCCATTTTTTGGGGGGTTGTTTGTTTTTTTAATATTAAGCTGCATGAGCTGTTTATATATATTGGAGATTAAACCTCTGTCTATTGATTCGTCTGCAACGATTTTCGCCCATTCTGAGGGATGCCTTTTTCCATTCCCGTGATTTTTACCAAAAAAGGAAAGAAAGGAAAAGAAGCAGAACACTAATGTGCGTAAAATATGCCTTTTGAAACGGTCGTTTTGAAATATGGACGTCCTTTGAATTTTTTGGTCGATATGTGACCCCAGGATTTGTTTTCAGGGCAGGTGTCATTTACAGGCCTGCAATGATTTTGAATATCAACTGACCATTAGCGTTGGGATTAAAGCTGCTGTTGTGTGAAACGGCCACAAGGTGGCAGCAGTTCACCCTTACCAAATCTGGTTACTAGGGCAAGAGAGCCTCAGTGGAAGTGGTGTTCTAGATTGGAGTTTAGAATGGAATATGCCAGGAGAAAGCCCCTCACGTTTGTCTCACTACTTCTTGTTCGTGTTTTTAATTTAATTTTTTTTATTTTTTCTTACAGCAAGTTTGATTACAATGTTTGGCTTGTTGTAGGTGTGGAAGATGTGGTTCTTTTACACATATACAGATGTCTGTTCTTCCTGGGATCCTTTTCCCATGTACGTTATGACAGAATGTTGAGTAGTCCTCTCTTGGTATTCTGTAGGTCTTTGGTGATTATATATGTCACCTGTGTTTGTATATGTCTGTTAACCCCAATATCGTAATGAAACCAATCCTCACACCTTTCCATTGGTGAACCATAAGTTTGTTTAATGAATCTGTGATTGCCCTTCTCCGTGGAAATATCTGCCCTGGTATCCATTTTTAGGTAACACCTATAAGTGATATGATAGGATATGTGTCTTTCACTTTCTGACTTACTACAAGTCACGTGATTACTTCTAGACTCATCTACGGTGCTGCAAATGGCATTGTGTCCTTTTTTCCCTTGGCTTCTCTTCTGCCTTAGCGGGATCCATTTTCAACAATGTGATTCCCTGAGGGTTGTGGATTAGCTGACTTGGGCAGCCTTACCCTGCCGGCCCGCCCTCCCCAGGTGTGCCTCGTTGAGGTCAATATAAACAGCGCTCCAGGCAGCAATAGCCCCTGAAGCTGTGCCTTACTCCATAATCTCTGCCCCGTCAGCAGTCTCGGGGCTGTGCTGTTGGGAGGGAGTGAGGGGCCACAGCTTTGTGGGTGGCCCGGTGTGAGTGGGGTTCTGCTGGCCTTTCTGCAGGAGATGCCAGGCTGCCGCCTGTAAACAAGAGGTTGTGTCACCCATACCTTCCACTGGAATTTCTCTCTGGACAGAGGTGAGTAAGTAAAAAAGCAGTGGGGGCCGGGACAGGAGAGGTATCTCAGGCAGGGCAATGGAAAGTTTCTGGAAGAGCGCCCGGGGCCAGGACCACCCTGGCTGGCCTGCAGGCACCAAGTTGGCCTGCGTGCTGTCGCTGGTGTGGCTCCACGGTCCTTCCCGTAGGCTTTCAAGCCCTTGTACATATTCAGGTGTTTTACCTGGAAAGGGTGGGAACAGTTCAGCAGCAGCTGGCCTGGGGCTCATCTCACGTTTACTCACAGATGCCTCGGCACAGTCCCCCAGCTTTGCAATTAGGACGCTCCTTGCGTGGGGGGAGGGTTGATGGCTGTATGGGAGATGGTTCCCCACCTCTGACCAATTTCAGAATTGTTTACCACTGGAGCAAGTGCCCTGATAGGGTTTCCTCTGTATAACTCGTGGGTTCAGGTTTTTTTTTCTTTTATGGTTCAAGTTAGATTTTATTCCTCTTTTATGTTTTTATAGATATAAGCATGGAAATAATTCATTCCTATAAATACATCTGTGTGACGGGAAGACCTTTTTTCTGTTTTGTTTTCAAATTTTATTTTTTAAAATTTTGAAATTTAATTTTATTTATTTTTTTATACAGCACGTTATTATTAGTTATGTATTTTATGCATATACATGTACACAGGTCAATCCCAAACTCCCAACTCATCCCACCACCACCACCCCATGGCTTCCCACACTTGGTGTCCATACGTTTGTTCTCTACCTCTGTGTCTCTATTTCTTCCCTGCAAACCAGTTCATCTGTACCATTTTTAGGCTCCACATATATGCGTTAATATACAATATTTGTTTTCCGCTTTCTGACTTACTTCATTCTGTATGACAGTCTCTCGATCCATCGATGGCTCTAAAAATGACCCAGTTTCATTCCTTTTTATGGCCGAATAATATTCCATTTTATATATGTACCACATCTTTATCCATTCATCTGTCTGTGGGCATTTAGGTTGCTTCCATTACCTGGCTATTGTAAATAGTGCTGCAACGAACATTGTGGTGAATGTGCCTTTTTGAAATACGGTTTTCTCTGGGTATATGCCCAGAAGTGGGATTGCTGGATCAGATGGTAATTCTATTTCTAGTTTTTTTAAGGAAACTCCATACTGTTCTCCATAGTGACTGTATCAATTTACATTCCCACCAATAGTGGAAGAGGGCTCCTTTTGTCCACACCCTCCCCAGAATTGGTTGTTTATAGATTTTCTGATGATGCCGATTCTAACAGGTGTGAGGTGATACCTCATTGTAGTTTTGATTTGCATTTCTCTAATAATTAGTGCTGTTGAGCAGCTTTTCATGTGCGTCTAGGCCATCTCTGTGTCTCCTTTGAAGAAACGTCTCTTTAGATCTTCTGCCCATTTTTTTGGGTTGTTTGTTTTTTTTAATATTAAGCTGCATGAGCTGTTTATATATATTGGAGATTAAACCTCTGTCCATTGATTCGTCTGCAACGATTTTCGCCCATTCTGAGCGATGCCTTTTTCCATTCCCGTTTTTTTTAACAAAAAAGGAAAGAAAGGAAAAGAAGCAGAACACTAATGTGCGTAAAATATGCCTTTTGAAACGGTCGTTTTGAAATATGGACGTCCTTTGAATTTTTTGGTCGATATGTGACCCCAGGATTTGTTTTCAGGGCAGGTGTCATTTACAGGCCTGCAATGATTTTGAATATCAACTGACCATTAGCGCTGGGATTAAAGCTGCTGTTGTGTGAAACGGCCACAAGGTGGCAGCAGTTCACCCTTACCAAATCTGGTTACTAGGGCAAGAGAGCCTCAGTGGAAGTGGTGTTCTAGATTGGAGTTTAGAATGGAATGTGCCAGGAGAAAGCCCCTCACGTTTGTCTCACTACTTCTTGTTCGTGTTTTTAATTTAATTTTTAATTTTTTCTTACAGCAAGTTTGATTACAATGTTTGGCTTGTTGTAGGTGTGGAAGATGTGGTTCTTTTACTCATATACAGATGTCTGTTCTTCCTGGGATCCTTTTCACATGTACGTTATGACAGAATGTTGAGTAGTCCTCTCTTGGTATTCTGTAGGTCTTTGGTGATTATATCTGTCACCTGTGTTTGTATATGTCTCTTAACCCCAATATCGTAATGAAACCAATTCTCACACCTTTCCATTGGTGAACCATAAGTTTGTTTAATGAATCTGTGATTGCCCTTCTCCGTGGAAATATCTGCCTTGGTATCCATTTTTAGGTAACACCTATAAGTGATATGATATGTGTCTTTCACTTTCTGACTTACTACAAGTCACGTGATTATTTCTAGAATCATCTACGGTGCTGCAAATGGCATTGTGTCCTTTTTTTCCTTGGCTTCTCTTCTGCCTTAGCGGGGTCCACTTTCAACATTGTGATTCCCTGAGGGTTGTGGATTAGCTGACCTGGGCAGCCTTACTCTGTCGACCCGCCCTCCCCAGGTGTGCCTCGTTGAGGTCAATATAAACAGCGCTCCAGGCAGCAATAGCCCCTGAAGCTGTGCCTGACTCCATATTCTCTGCCCCGTCAGCAGTCTCGGGGCTGTGCTGGTGGGAGGGTGTGAGGGGCCACAGCTTTGTGGGTGGCCCGGTGTGAGTGGGGTTCTGCTGGCCTTTCTGCAGGAGTTGCCAGGCTGCCGCCTGTAAAGAAGAGGATGTGTCACCCATACCTTCCGCTGGAATTTCTCTCCGGACAGAGGTGAGGAAGGAAAAAAGCAGTGGGGGCCGGGACAGGAGGGGTATCTCAGGCAGGGCAATGGAAAGCTTCTGGAAGAGCGCCCGGGGCCAGGACCACCCTGGCTGGCCTGCAGGCACCAAGTTGGCCTGCGTGCTGTCGCTGGTGTGGCTCCACGGTCCTTCCTCTAGGCTTTCAAGCCCTTGTACATATTGAGGTGTTTTACCTGGAAAGGGTGGGAACAGTTCAGCAGCAGCTGGCCTGGGGCTCAGCTCACGTTTACTCACAGATGCCTCGGCACGGTCCCCCAGCTTTGCAATGAGGACGCTCCTTGCGTGGGGGGTGGGTTGCTGGCTGTATGGGAGATGGTTCCCCACCTCTGACCAATCTCAGAATTGTTTACCGCTGTAGCAAGTGCCGTGATAGGGTTTTCCTGTGTATAACTCGTGGGTTCACTTTTTTTTTCTTTTATGGTTCAAGTTAGATTTTATTCCTCTTTTATGTATTTATAAATATAAGCATGGAAATAATTCATTCCTATAAATACATCTGTGTGACGGGAAGAACTTTTTTCTGTTTTATTTTTAAATTTTATTTTTTAAAATTTTGTAATTTAATTTTATTTATTTTTTTTTATACAGCACATCATTAGTTATGTATTTTATGCATATACATGTATACAGGTCAATCCCAAACTCCCAACTCATCCCACCACCACCACCCCATGGCTTCCCTCACTTGGTGTCCATACGTTTGTTCTCTACCTCTGTGTCTCTATTTCTTCCCTGCAAACCAGTTCATCTGTACCATTTTTAGGCTCCACATATATGCGTTAATATACAATATTTGTTTTCCTCTTTCTGACTTACTTCATTCTGTATGACAGTCTCTCGATCCATCGATGGCTCTACAAATGACCCAGTTTCATTCCTTTTTATGGCCGAGTAATATTCCATTTTATATATGTACCACATCTTTATCCATTCATCTGTCTGTGGGCATTTAGGTTGCTTCCATTACCTGGCTATTGTAAATAGTGCTGCAACGAACATTGTGGTGAATGTGCCTTTTTGAAATACGGTTTTCTCTGGGTATATGCCCAGAAGTGGGATTGCTGGATCAGATGGTAATTCTATTTCTAGTTTTTTTAAGGAAAATCCATACTGTTCTCCATAGTGACTGTATCAATTTACATTCCCACCAGTAGTGGAAGAGGGCTCCTTTTGTCCACACCCTCCCCAGAATTGGTTGTTTGTAGATATTCTGATGATGCCGATTCTAACAGGTGTGAGGTGATACCTCATTGTAGTTTTGATTTGCATTTCTCTAATAATTAGTGCTGTTGAGCAGCTTTTCATGTGCGTCTTGTCCATCTCTGTGTCTCCTTTGAAGAAACGTCTCTTTAGATCTTCTACCCATTTTTTTGGGTTGTTTGTTTTTTTTAATATTAAGCTGCATGAGCTGTTTATATATATTGGAGATTAAACCTCTGTCCATTGATTCGTCTGCAACGATTTTCGCCCATTCTGAGGGATGCCTTTTTCCATTCCCGTTTTTTTTAACAAAAAAGGAAAGAAAGGAAAAGAAGCAGAACACTAATGTGCATAAAATATGCCTTTTGAAACGGTCATTTTGAAATATGGACGTCCTTTGAATTTTTTGGTCGATATGTGACCCCAGGATTTGTTTTCAGGGCAGGTGTCATTTACAGGCCTGCAATGATTTTGAATATCAACTGACCATTAGCGCTGGGATTAAAGCTGCTGTTGTGTGAAACGGCCACAAGGTGGCAGCAGTTCACCCTTACCAAATCTGGTTACTAGGGCAAGAGAGCCTCAGTGGAAGTGGTGTTCTAGATTGGAGTTTAGAATGGAATGTGCCAGGAGAAAGCCCCTCACGTTTGTCTCACTACTTCTTGTTCGTGTTTTTAATTTATTTTTTTTATTTTTTATTACAGCAATTTTGATTACAATGTTTGGCTTGTTGTAGGTGTGGAAGATGTGGTTCTTTTACACATATACAGATGTCTGTTCTTCCTGGGATCCTTTTCCCATGTACGTTATGACAGAATGTTGAGTAGTCCTCTCGGTATTCTGTAGGTGTTTGGTGATTATATATGTCACCTGTGTTTCTATATGTCTGTTAACCGCGATATCATAATGAAACCAATCCTCACACCTTTCCATTGGTGAACCATATGTTTGTTTAATGAATCTGTGATTGCCCTTCTCCGTGGAAATATCTGCCCTGGTATCCATTTTTAGGTAACACCTATAAGTGATATGATATGTGTCTTTCACTTTCTGACTTACTACAAGTCACGTGATTACTTCTAGACTCATCTACGGTGCTGCAAATGGCATTGTGTCCTTTTTTCCCTTGGCTTCTCTTCTGCCTTAGCGTGGTCCATTTTCAACAATGTGATTCCCTGAGGGTTGTGGATTAGCTGACCTGGGCAGCCTTACCCTGCCGGCCCGCCCTCCCCAGGTGTGCCTCGTTGAGGTCAATATAAACAGCGCTCCAGGCAGCAATAGCCCATGAAGCTGTGCCTGCCTCCATATTCTCTGCCCCGTCAGCAGTCTCGGGGCTGTGCTGGTGGGAGGGAGTGAGGGGCCACAGCTTTGTTGGTGGCCCGGTGTGAGTGGGGTTCTGCTGGCCTTTCTGCAGGAGTTGCCAGGCTGCCGCCTGTAAAGAAGAGGTTGTGTCACCCATACTTTCCGCTGGAATTTCTCTCCGGACAGAGGTGAGGATGGAAAAAAGCAGTGGGGGCCGGGACAGGATGGGTATCTCAGGCAGGGCAATGGAAAGCTTCTGGAAGAGCGCCAGTGTCCAGGACAACCCTGGCTGGCCTGCAGGCACCAAGTTGGCCTTCGTGCTTTCGCTGGTGTGGCACCACGGTCCTTCCTCTAGGCTTTCAAGCCCTTGTACATATTCAGGTGTTTTACCTGGAAAGGGTGGGAACAGTTCAGCAGCAGCTGGCCTGGGGCTCAGCTCACGTTTACTCACAGATGCCTCGGCATGGTCCCCCAGCTTTGCAATGAGGACGCTCCTTGCGTGGGGGGTGGGTTGCTGGCTCTATGGGAGATGATTCCCCACCTCTGACCAATTTCAGAATTGTTTACCACTGGAGCAAGTGCCCTGATAGGGTTTTCCTCTGTATAACTCGTGGGTTCAGGATTTTTTTTTTCTTTTATGGTTCAAGTTAGATTTTATTCCTCTTTTATGTATTTATAGATATAAGCATGGAAATAATTCATTCCTATAAATACATCTGTGTGACGGGAAGAACTTTTTTCTGTTTTATTTTTAAATTTTATTTTTTAAAATTTTGAAATTTAATTTTATTTATGTTTTTATACAGCACATTATTATTAGTTATGTATTTTATGCATATACATGTATACAGGTCAATCCCAAACTCCCAACTCATCCCACCACCACCACCCGATGGCTTCCCACACTTGGTGTCCATACGTTTGTTCTCTACCTCTGTGTCTCTATTTCTTCCCTGCAAACCAGTTCATCTGTACCACTTTTAGGCTCCACATATATGCGTTAATATACAATATTTGTTTTCCTCTTTCTGACTTACTTCATTCTGTATGACAGTCTCGCGATCCATCGATGGCTCTACAAATGACCCAGTTTCATTCCTTTTTATGGCCGAGTAATATTCCATTTTATATATGTACCACATCTTTATCCATTCATCTGTCTGTGGGCATTTAGGTTGCTTCCATTACCTGGCTATTGTAAATAGTGCTGCAACGAACATTGTGGTGAATGTGCCTTTTTGAAATACGGTTTTCTCTGGGTATATGCCCAGAAGTGGGATTGCTGGATCAGATGGTAATTCTATTTCTAGTTTTTTTAAGGAAAATCCATACTGTTCTCCATAGTGACTGTATCAATTTACATTCCCACCAGTAGTGGAAGAGGGCTCCTTTTGTCCACACCCTCCCCAGAATTGGTTGTTTGTAGATATTCTGATGATGCCGATTCTAACAGGTGTGAGGTGATACCTCATTGTAGTTTTGATTTGCATTTCTCTAATAATTAGTGCTGTTGAGCAGCTTTTCATGTGCGTCTTGTCCATCTCTGTGTCTCCTTTGAAGAAACGTCTCTTTAGATCTTCTACCCATTTTTTTGGGTTGTTTGTTTTTTTTAATATTAAGCTGCATGAGCTGTTTATATATATTGGAGATTAAACCTCTGTCCATTGATTCGTCTGCAACGATTTTCGCCCATTCTGAGGGATGCCTTTTTCCATTCCCGTTTTTTTTAACAAAAAAGGAAAGAAAGGAAAAGAAGCAGAACACTAATGTGCATAAAATATGCCTTTTGAAACGGTCATTTTGAAATATGGACGTCCTTTGAATTTTTTGGTCGATATGTGACCCCAGGATTTGTTTTCAGGGCAGGTGTCATTTACAGGCCTGCAATGATTTTGAATATCAACTGACCATTAGCGCTGGGATTAAAGCTGCTGTTGTGTGAAACGGCCACAAGGTGGCAGCAGTTCACCCTTACCAAATCTGGTTACTAGGGCAAGAGAGCCTCAGTGGAAGTGGTGTTCTAGATTGGAGTTTAGAATGGAATGTGCCAGGAGAAAGCCCCTCACGTTTGTCTCACTACTTCTTGTTCGTGTTTTTAATTTAATTTTTTATTTTTTCTTACAGCAAGTTTGATTACAATGTTTGGCTTGTTGTAGGTGTGGAAGATGTGGTTCTTTTACACATATACAGATGTCTGTTCTTCCTGGGATCCTTTTCCCATGTACGTTATGACAGAATGTTGAGTAGTCCTCTCTTGGTATTCTGTAGGTCTTTGGTGATTATATATGTCACCTGTGTTTGTATATGTCTGTTAACCCCGATATCGTAATGAAACCAATCCTCACACCTTTCCATTGGTGAACCATAAGTTTGTTTAATGAATCTGTGATTGCCCTTCTCCGTGGAAATATCTGCCCTGGTATCCATTTTTAGGTAACACCTATAAGTGATATGATATGATATGTGTCTTTCACTTTCTGACTTGCTACAAGTCACGTGATTACTTCTAGACCCATCTACGGTGCTGCAAATGGCATTGTGTCCTTTTTTCCCTTGGCTTCTCTTCTGCCTTAGCGTGGTCCATTTTCAACAATGTGATTCCCTGAGGGTTGTGGATTAGCTGACCTGGGCAGCCTTACACTGCCGGCCCGCCCTCCCCAGGTGTGCCTCGTTGAGGTCAATATAAACAGCGCTCCAGGCAGCAATAGCCCCTGAAGCTGTGCCTGCCTCCATATTCTCTGCCCCGTCAGCAGTCTCGGGGCTGTGCTGGTGGGAGGGAGTGAGGGGCCACAGCTTTGGGGGTGGCCCGGTGTGGGTGGGGTTCTGCTGGCCTTTCTGCAGGAGTTGCCAGGCTGCCGCCTGTAAAGAAGAGGTTGTGTCACCCATACTTTCCGCTGGAATTTCTCTCCGGACAGAGGTGAGGATGGAAAAAAGCAGTGGGGGCCGGGACAGGATGGGTATCTCAGGCAGGGCAATGGAAAGCTTCTGGAAGAGCGCCCGGGGCCAGGACTACCCTGGCTGGCCTGCAGGCACCAAGTTGGCCTTCGTGCTTTCGCTGGTGTGGCACCACGGTCCTTCCTCTAGGCTTTCAAGCCCTTGTACATATTCAGGTGTTTTACCTGGAAAGGGTGGGAACAGTTCAGCAGCAGCTGGCCGGGGGCTCAGCTCACGTTTACTCACAGATGCCTCGGCATGGTCCCCCAGCTTTGCAATGAGGACGCTCCTTGCGTGGGGGGTGGGTTGCTGGCTCTATGGGAGATGATTCCCCACCTCTGACCAATTTCAGAATTGTTTACCACTGGAGCAAGTGCCGTGATAGGGTTTTCCTCTGTATAACTCGTGGGTTCAGGATTTTTTTTTCTTTTATTGTTCAAGTTAGATTTTATTCCTCTTTTATGTATTTATAGATATAAGCATGGAAATAATTCATTCCTATAAATACATCTGTGTGACGGGAAGAACTTTTTTCTGTTTTATTTTTAAATTTTATTTTTTAAAATTTTGAAATTTAATTTTATTTATGTTTTTATACAGCACATTATTATTAGTTCTGTATTTTATGCATATACATGTATACAGGTCAATCCCAAACTCCCAACTCATCCCACCACCACCACCCCATGGCTTCCCACACTTGGTGTCCATACATTTGTTCTCTACCTCTGTGTCTCTATTTCTTCCCTGCAAACCAGTTCATCTGTACCATTTTTAGGCTCCACATATATGCGTTAATATACAATATTTGTTTTCCTCTTTCTGACTTACTTCATTCTGTATGACAGTCTCTCGATCCATCGATGGCTCTACAAATGACCCAGCTTCATTCCTTTTTATGGCCGAGTAATATTCCATTTTATATATGTACCACATCTTTATCCATTCATCTGTCTGTGGGCATTTAGGTTGCTTCCATTACCTGGCTATTGTAAATAGTGCTGCAACGAACATTGTGGTGAATGTGCCTTTTTGAAATACGGTTTTCTCTGGGTATATGCCCAGAAGTGGGATTGCTGGATCAGATGGTAATTCTATTTCTAGTTTTTTTAAGGAAAATCCATACTGTTCTCCATAGTGACTGTATCAATTTACATTCCCACCAATAGTGGAAGAGGGCTCCTTTTGTCCACACCCTCCCCAGAATTGGTTGTTTGTAGATATTCTGATGATGCCGATTCTAACAGGTGTGAGGTGATACCTCATTGTAGTTTTGATTTGCATTTCTCTAATAATTAGTGCTGTTGAGCAGCTTTTCATGTGCGTCTTGTCCATCTCTGTGTCTCCTTTGAAGAAACGTCTCTTTAGATCTTCTACCCATTTTTTTTGGGTTGTTTGTTTTTTTAATATTAAGCTGCATGAGCTGTTTATATATATTGGAGATTAAACCTCTGTCCATTGATTCGTCTGCAACGATTTTCGCCCATTCTGAGGGATGCCTTTTTCCATTCCCGTTTTTTATAACAAAAAAGGAAAGAAAGGAAAAGAAGCAGAACACTAATGTGCGTAAAATATGCCTTTTGAAACGGTCATTTTGAAATATGGAAGTCCTTTGAATTTTTTGGTCGATATGTGACCCCAGGATTTGTTTTCAGGGCAGGTGTCATTTACAGGCCTGCAATGATTTTGAATATCAACTGACCATTAGCGCTGGGATTAAAGCTGCTGTTGTGTGAAACGGCCACAAGGTGGCAGCAGTTCACCCTTACCAAATCTGGTTACTAGGGCAAGAGAGCCTCAGTGGAAGTGGTGTTCTAGATTGGAATTTAGAATGGAATGTGCCAGGAGAAAGCCCCTCACGTTTGTCTCATTACTTCTTGTTCGTGTTTTTAATTTAATTTTTTATTTTTTCTTACAGCAAGTTTGATTACAATGTTTGGCTTGTTGTAGGTGTGGAAGATGTGGTTCTTTTACACATATACAGATGTCTGTTCTTCCTGGGATCCTTTTCCCATGTACGTTATGACAGAATGTTGAGTAGTCCTCTCTTGGTATTCTGTAGGTCTTTGGTGATTATATATGTCACCTGTGTTTGTATATGTCTGTTAACCGCGATATCGTAATGAAACCAATCCTCACACCTTTCCATTGGTGAACCATAAGTTTGTTTAATGAATCTGTGATTGCCCTTCTCCGTGGCAATATCTGCCCTGGTATCCATTTTTAGGTAACACCTATAAGTGATATGATATGATATGTGTCTTTCACTTTCTGACTTACTACAAGTCACGTGATTACTTCTAGACTCATCTACGGTGCTGCAAATGGCATTGTGTCCTTTTTTCCCTTGGCTTCTCTTCTGCCTTAGCGTGGTCCATTTTCAACAATGTGATTCCCTGAGGGTTGTGGATTAGCTGACCTGGGCAGCCTTACCCTGCCGGCCCGCCCTCCCCAGGTGTGCCTCGTTGAGGTCAATATAAACAGCGCTCCAGGCAGCAATAGCCCCTGAAGCTGTGCCTGACTCCATATTCTCTGCCCCGTCAGCAGTCTCGGGGCTGTGCTGGTGGGAGGGTGTGAGGGGCCACAGCTTTGTGGGTGGCCCGGTGTGAGTGGGGTTCTGCTGGCCTTTCTGCAGGAGTTGCCAGGCTGCCGCCTGTAAAGAAGAGGTTGTGTCACCCATACCTTCCGCTGGAATTTCTCTCCGGACAGAGGTGAGGATGGAAAAAAGCAGTGGGGGCCGGGACAGGATGGGTATCTCAGGCAGGGCAATGGAAAGCTTCTGGAAGAGCACCAGGGGCCAGGAAAACCCAGGCTGGCCTGCAGGCACCAAGTTGGCCTTCGTGCTTTCGCTGGTGTGGCACCACGGTCCTTCCTCTAGACTTTCAAGCCCTTGTACATATTCAGGTGTTTTACCTGGAAAGGGTGGGAACAGTTCAGCAGCAGCTGGCCTGGGGCTCAGCTCACCTTTACTCACAGATGCCTCGGCACGGTCCCCCAGCTTTGCAATGAGGACGCTCCTTGCGTGGGGGGTGTGTTGCTGGCTGTATGAGAGATGATTCCCCAACTCTGACCAATTTCAGAATTGTTTACCACTGGAGCAAGTGCCCTGATAGGGTTTTCCTCTGTATAACTCGTGGGTTCAGGATTTTTTTTTCTTTTATGGTTCAAGTTAGATTTTATTCCTCTTTTATGTATTTATAGATATAAGCATGGAAATAATTCATTCCTATAAATACATCTGTGTGACGGGAAGAACTTTTTTCTGTTTTATTTTTAAATTTTATTTCTTAAAATTTTGAAATTTAATTTTATTTATTTTTTTATACAGCACATTATTATTAGTTATGTATTTTATGCATATACATGTATACAGGTCAATCCCAAACTCCCAACTCATCCCACCATCACCACCCCATGGCTTCCCACACTTGGTGTCCATACATTTGTTCTCTACCTCTGTGTCTCTATTTCTTCCCTGCAAACCAGTTCATCTGTACCATTTTTAGGCTCCACATATATGCGTTAATATACAATATTTGTTTTCCTCTTTCTGACTTACTTCATTCTGTATGACAGTCTCTCGATCCATTGATGGCTCTACAAATGACCCAGCTTCATTCCTTTTTATGGCCGAGTAATATTCCATTTTATATATGTACCACATCTTTATCCATTCATCTGTCTGTGGGCATTTAGGTTGCTTCCATTACCTGGCTATTGTAAATAGTGCTGCAACGAACATTGTGGTGAATGTGCCTTTTTGAAATACGGTTTTCTCTGGGTATATGCCCAGAAGTGGGATTGCTGGATCAGATGGTAATTCTATTTCTAGTTTTTTTAAGGAAAATCCATACTGTTCTCCATAGTGACTGTATCAATTTACATTCCCACCAATAGTGGAAGAGGGCTCCTTTTGTCCACACCCTCCCCAGAATTGGTTGTTTGTAGATATTCTGATGATGCCGATTCTAACAGGTGTGAGGTGATACCTCATTGTAGTTTTGATTTGCATTTCTCTAATACTTAGTGCTGTTGAGCAGCTTTTCATGTGCGTCTTGTCCATCTCTGTGTCTCCTTTGAAGAAACGTCTCTTTAGATCTTCTACCCATTTTTTTTGGGTTGTTTGTTTTTTTTAATATTAAGCTGCATGAGCTGTTTATATATATTGGAGATTAAACCTCTGTCCATTGATTCGTCTGCAACGATTTTCGCCCATTCTGAGGGATGCCTTTTTCCATTCCCGTGTTTTTTAACAAAAAAGGAAAGAAAGGAAAAGAAGCAGAACACTAATGTGCGTAAAATATGCCTTTTGAAACGGTCATTTTGAAATATGGACGTCCTTTGAATTTTTTGGTCGATATGTGACCCCAGGATTTGTTTTCAGGGCAGGTGTCATTTACAGGCCTGCAATGATTTTGAATATCAACTGACCATTAGCGCTGGGATTAAAGCTGCTGTTGTGTGAAACGGCCACAAGGTGGCAGCAGTTCACCCTTACCAAATCTGGTTACTAGGGCAAGAGAGCCTCAGTGGAAGTGGTGTTCTAGATTGGAGTTTAGAATGGAATGTGCCAGGAGAAAGCCCCTCACGTTTGTCTCACTACTTCTTGTTCGTGTTTTTAATTTAATTTTTTATTTTTTCTTACAGCAAGTTTGATTACAATGTTTGGCTTGTTGTAGGTGTGGAAGATGTGGTTCTTTTACTCATATACAGATGTCTGTTCTTCCTGGGATCCTTTTCCCATGTACGTTATGACAGAATGTTGAGTAGTCCTCTCTTGGTATTCTGTAGGTCTTTGGTGATTATATATGTCACCTGTGTTTGTATATGTCTGTTAACCCCGATATCGTAATGAAACCAATCCTCACACCTTTCCATTGGTGAACCATAAGTTTGTTTAATGAATCTGTGATTGCCCTTCTCCGTGGAAATATCTGCCCTGGTATCCATTTTTAGGTAACACCTATAAGTGATATGATATGATATGTGTCTTTCACTTTCTGACTTGCTACAAGTCACGTGATTACTTCTAGACCCATCTACGGTGCTGCAAATGGCATTGTGTCCTTTTTTCCCTTGGCTTCTCTTCTGCCTTAGCGTGGTCCATTTTCAACAATGTGATTCCCTGAGGGTTGTGGATTAGCTGACCTGGGCAGCCTTACACTGCCGGCCCGCCCTCCCCAGGTGTGCCTCGTTGAGGTCAATATAAACAGCGCTCCAGGCAGCAATAGCCCCTGAAGCTGTGCCTGCCTCCATATTCTCTGCCCCGTCAGCAGTCTCGGGGCTGTGCTGGTGGGAGGGAGTGAGGGGCCACAGCTTTGGGGGTGGCCCGGTGTGGGTGGGGTTCTGCTGGCCTTTCTGCAGGAGTTGCCAGGCTGCCGCCTGTAAAGAAGAGGTTGTGTCACCCATACTTTCCGCTGGAATTTCTCTCCGGACAGAGGTGAGGATGGAAAAAAGCAGTGGGGGCCGGGACAGGATGGGTATCTCAGGCAGGGCAATGGAAAGCTTCTGGAAGAGCGCCAGTGTCCAGGACAACCCTGGCTGGCCTGCAGGCACCAAGTTGGCCTTCGTGCTTTCGCTGGTGTGGCACCACGGTCCTTCCTCTAGGCTTTCAAGCCCTTGTACATATTCAGGTGTTTTACCTGGAAAGGGTGGGAACAGTTCAGCAGCAGCTGGCCTGGGGCTCAGCTCACGTTTACTCACAGATGCCTCGGCATGGTCCCCCAGCTTTGCAATGAGGACGCTCCTTGCGTGGGGGGTGGGTTGCTGGCTCTATGGGAGATGATTCCCCACCTCTGACCAATTTCAGAATTGTTTACCACTGGAGCAAGTGCCCTGATAGTGTTTTCCTCTGTATAACTCGTGGGTTCAGGATTTTTTTTCTTTTATGGTTCAAGTTAGATTTTATTCCTCTTTTATGTATTTATAGATATAAGCATGGAAATAATTCATTCCTATAAATACATCTGTGTGACGGGAAGAACGTTTTTCTGTTTTATTTTTAAATTTTATTTTTTAAAATTTTGAAATTTAATTTTATTTATGTTTTTATACAGCACATTATTATTAGTTATGTATTTTATGCATATACATGTATACAGGTCAATCCCAAACTCCCAACTCATCCCACCACCACCACCCCATGGCTTCCCACACTTGGTGTCCATACGTTTGTTCTCTACCTCTGTGTCTCTATTTCTTCCCTGCAAACCAGTTCATCTGTACCATTTTTAGGCTCCACATATATGCGTTAATATACAATATTTGTTTTCCTCTTTCTGACTTACTTCATTCTGTATGACAGTCTCTCGATCCATCGATGGCTCTACAAATGACCCAGTTTCATTCCTTTTTATGGCCGAGTAATATTCCATTTTATATATGTACCACATCTTTATCCATTCATCTGTCTGTGGGCATTTAGGTTGCTTCCATTACCTGGCTATTGTAAATAGTGCTGCAACGAACATTGTGGTGAATGTGCCTTTTTGAAATACGGTTTTCTCTGGGTATATGCCCAGAAGTGGGATTGCTGGATCAGATGGTAATTCTATTTCTAGTTTTTTTAAGGAAAATCCATACTGTTCTCCATAGTGACTGTATCAATTTACATTCCCACCAATAGTGGAAGAGGGCTCCTTTTGTCCACACCCTCCCCAGAATTGGTTGTTTGTAGATTTTCTGATGATGCCGATTCTAACAGGTGTGAGGTGATACCTCATTGTAGTTTTGATTTGCATTTCTCTAATAATTAGTGCTGTTGAGCAGCTTTTCATGTGCGTCTAGGCCATCTCTGTGTCTCCTTTGAAGAAACGTCTCTTTAGATCTTCTGCCCATTTTTTTGGGTTGTTTGTTTTTTTTAATATTAAGCTGCATGAGCTGTTTATATATATTGGGGATTAAACCTCTGTCCATTGATTCGTCTGCAACGATTTTCGCCCATTCTGAGGGATGCCTTTTTCCATTCCCGTTTTTTTTAACAAAAAAGGAAAGAAAGGAAAAGAAGCAGAACACTAATGTGCGTAAAATATGCCTTTTGAAACGGTCATTTTGAAATATGGACGTCCTTTGAATTTTTTGGTCGATATGTGACTCCAGGATTTGTTTTCAGGGCAGGTGTCATTTACAGGCCTGCAATGATTTTGAATATCAACTGACCATTAGCGCTGGGATTAAAGCTGCTGTTGTGTGAAACGGCCACAAGGTGGCAGCAGTTCACCCTTACCAAATCTGGTTACTAGGGCAAGAGAGCCTCAGTGGAAGTGGTGTTCTAGATTGGAGTTTAGAATGGAATGTGCCAGGAGAAAGCCCCTCACGTTTGTCTCACTACTTCTTGTTCGTGTTTTTAATTTAATTTTTTTATTTTTTCTTACAGCAAGTTTGATTACAATGTTTGGCTTGTTGTAGGTGTGGAAGATGTGGTTCTTTTACTCATATACAGATGTCTGTTCTTCCTGGGATCCTTTTCCCATGTACGTTATGACAGAATGTTGAGTAGTCCTCTCTTGGTATTCTGTAGGTCTTTGGTGATTATATATGTCACCTGTGTTTGTATATGTCTCTTAACCCCGATATCGTAATGAAACCAATCCTCACACCTTTCCATTGGTGAACCATAAGTTTGTTTAATGAATCTGTGATTGCCCTTCTCCGTGGAAATATCTGCCTTGGTATCCATTTTTAGGTAACACCTATAAGTGATGTGATATGTGTCTTTCACTTTCTGACTTACTACAAGTCACGTGATTACTTCTAGACTCATCTACGGTGCTGCAAATGGCATTGTGTCCTTTTTTTCCTTGGCTTCTCTTCTGCCTTAGCGTGGTCCATTTTCAACAATGTGATTCCCTGAGGGTTGTGGATTAGCTGACCTGGGCAGCCTTACCCTGTCGACCCGCCCTCCCCAGGTGTGCCTCGTTGAGGTCAATATAAACAGCGCTCCAGGCAGCAATAGCCCTTGAAGCTTTGCCTGCCTCCATATTCTCTGCCCCGTCAGCAGTCTCGGGGCTGTGCTGGTGGGAGGGAGTGAGGGGCCACAGCTTTGTGGGTGGCCCGGTGTGAGTGGGGTTCTGCTGGCCTTTCTGCAGGAGTTGCCAGGCTGCCGCCTGTAAAGAAGAGGATGTGTCACCCATACCTTCCGCTGGAATTTCTCTCCGGACAGAGGTGAGGAAGGAAAAAAGCAGTGGGGGCCGGGACAGGAGGGGTATCTCAGGCAGGGCAATGGAAAGCTTCTGGAAGAGCGCCCGGGGCCAGGACCACCCTGGCTGGCCTGCAGGCACCAAGTTGGCCTGCGTGCTGTCGCTGGTGTGGCTCCACGGTCCTTCCCCTAGGCTATCAAGCCCTTGTACATATTGAGGTGTTTTACCTGGAAAGGGTGGGAACAGTTCAGCAGCAGCTGGCCTGGGGCTCAGCTCACGTTTACTCACAGATGCCTCGGCACGGTCCCCCAGCTTTGCAATGAGGACGCTCCTTGCGTGGGGGGTGGGTTGCTGGCTATATGGGAGAAGGTTCCCCACCTCTGACCAATCTCAGAATTGTTTACCGCTGTAGCAAGTGCCGTGATAGGGTTTTCCTGTGTATAACTCGTGGGTTCACTTTTTTTTTCTTTTATGGTTCAAGTTAGATTTTATTCCTCTTTTATGTATTTATAAATATAAGCATGGAAATAATTCATTCCTATAAATACATCTGTGTGACGGGAAGACCTTTTTTCTGTTTTATTTTTAAATTTTATTTTTTTAAATTTTGAAATTTAATTTTATTTATTTTTTTTTATACAGCACATCATTAGTTATGTATTTTATGCATATACATGTATACAGGTCAATCCCAAACTCCCAACTCATCCCACCACCACCACCCCATGGCTTCCCTCACTTGGTGTCCATACGTTTGTTCTCTACCTCTGTGTCTCTATTTCTTCCCTGCAAACCAGTTCATCTGTACCATTTTTAGGCTCCACATATATGCGTTAATATACAATATTTGTTTTCCTCTTTCTGACTTACTTCATTCTGTATGACAGTCTCTCGATCCATCGATGGCTCTACAAATGACCCAGTTTCATTCCTTTTTATGGCCGAGTAATATTCCATTTTATATATGTACCACATCTTTATCCATTCATCTGTCTGTGGGCATTTAGGTTGCTTCCATTACCTGGCTATTGTAAATAGTGCTGCAACGAACATTGTGGTGAATGTGCCTTTTTGAAATACAGTTTTCTCTGGGTATATGCCCAGAAGTGGGATTGCTGGATCAGATGGTAATTCTATTTCTAGTTTTTTTAAGGAAAATCCATACTGTTCTCCATAGTGACTGTATCAATTTACATTCCCACCAATAGTGGAAGAGGGCTCCTTTTGTCCACACCCTCCCCAGAATTGGTTGTTTGTAGATTTTCTGATGATGCCGATTCTAACAGGTGTGAGGTGATACCTCATTGTAGTTTTGATTTGCATTTCTCTAATAATTAGTGCTGTTGAGCAGCTTTTCATGTGCGTCTAGGCCATCTCTGTGTCTCCTTTGAAGAAACGTCTCTTTAGATCTTCTGCCCATTTTTTTGGGTTGTTTGTTTTTTTTAATATTAAGCTGCATGAGCTGTTTATATATATTGGAGATTAAACCTCTGTCCATTGATTCGTCTGCAACGATTTTCGCCCATTCTGAGGGATGCCTTTTTCCATTCCCGTTTTTTTTAACAAAAAAGGAAAGAAAGGAAAAGAAGCAGAACACTAATGTGCGTAAAATATGCCTTTTGAAACGGTCGTTTTGAAATATGGACGTCCTTTGAATTTTTTGGTCGATATGTGACCCCAGGATTTGTTTTCAGGGCAGGTGCCATTTACAGGCCTGCAATGATTTTGAATATCAACTGACCATTAGCGTTGGGATTAAAGCTGCTGTTGTGTGAAACGGCCACAAGGTGGCAGCAGTTCACCCTTACCAAATCTGGTTACTAGGGCAAGAGAGCCTCAGTGGAAGTGGTGTTCTAGATTGGAGTTTAGAATGGAATGTGCCAGGAGAAAGCCCCTCACGTTTGTCTCACTACTTCTTGTTCGTGTTTTTAATTTAATTTTTTATTTTTTCTTACAGCAAGTTTGATTACAATGTTTGGCTTGTTGTAGGTGTGGAAGATGTGGTTCTTTTACACATATACAGATGTCTGTTCTTCCTGGGATCCTTTTCCCATGTACGTTATGACAGAATGTTGAGTAGTCCTCTCTTGGTATTCTGTAGGTCTTTGGTGATTATATATGTCACCTGTGTTTGTATATGTCTGTTAACCCCGATATCGTAATGAAACCAATCCTCACACCTTTCCATTGGTGAACCATAAGTTTGTTTAATGAATCTGTGATTGCCCTTCTCCGTGGAAATATCTGCCCTGGTATCCATTTTTAGGTAACACCTATAAGTGATATGATATGATATGTGTCTTTCACTTTCTGACTTGCTACAAGTCACGTGATTTCTTCTAGACCCATCTACGGTGCTGCAAATGGCATTGTGTCCTTTTTTCCCTTGGCTTCTCTTCTGCCTTAGCGTGGTCCATTTTCAACAATGTGATTCCCTGAGGGTTGTGGATTAGCTGACCTGGGCAGCCTTACCCTGCCGGCCCGCCCTCCCCAGGTGTGCCTCGTTGAGGTCAATATAAACAGCGCTCCAGGCAGCAATAGCCCCTGAAGCTGTGCCTGACTCCATATTCTCTGCCCCGTCAGCAGTCTCGGGGCTGTGGTGGTGGGAGGGAGTGAGGGGCCACAGCTTTGTGGGTGGCCCGGTGTGAGTGGGGTTCTGCTGGCCTTTCTGCAGGAGTTGCCAGGCTGCCGCCTGTAAAGAAGAGGTTGTGTCACCCATACTTTCCGCTGGAATTTCTCTCCGGACAGAGGTGAGGATGGAAAAAAGCAGTGGGGGCCGGGACAGGAGGGGTATCTCAGGCAGGGCAATGGAAAGCTTCTGGAAGAGCGCCCGGGGCCAGGACTACCCTGGCTGGCCTGCAGGCACCAAGTTGGCCTTCGTGCTTTCGCTGGTGTGGCACCACGGTCCTTCCTCTAGGCTTTCAAGCCCTTGTACATATTCAGGTGTTTTACCTGGAAAGGGTGGGAACAGTTCAGCAGCAGCTGGCCTGGGGCTCAGCTCACGTTTACTCACAGATGCCTCGGCATGGTCCCCCAGCTTTGCAATGAGGACGCTCCTTGCGTGGGGGGTGGGTTGCTGGCTCTATGGGAGATGATTCCCCACCTCTGACCAATTTCAGAATTGTTTACCACTGGAGCAAGTGCCCTGATAGGGTTTTCCTCTGTATAACTCGTGGGTTCAGGATTTTTTTTTCTTTTATGGTTCAAGTTAGATTTTATTCCTCTTTTATGTATTTATAGATATAAGCATGGAAATAATTCATTCCTATAAATACATCTGTGTGACGGGAAGAACTTTTTTCTGTTTTATTTTTAAATTTTATTTTTTAAAATTTTGAAATTTAATTTTATTTATGTTTTTATACAGCACATTATTATTAGTTATGTATTTTATGCATATACATGTATACAGGTCAATCCCAAACTCCCAACTCATCCCACCACCACCACCCCATGGCTTCCCACACTTGGTGTCCATACGTTTGTTCTCTACCTCTGTGTCTCTATTTCTTCCCTGCAAACCAGTTCATCTGTACCATTTTTAGGCTCCACATATATGCGTTAATATACAATATTTGTTTTCCTCTTTCTGACTTACTTCATTCTGTATAACAGTCTCTCGATCCATCGATGGCTCTACAAATGACCCAGTTTCATTCCTTTTTATGGCCGAGTAATATTCCATTTTATATATGTACCACATCTTTATCCATTCATCTGTCTGTGGGCATTTAGGTTGCTTCCATTACCTGGCTATTGTAAATAGTGCTGCAACGAACATTGTGGTGAATGTGCCTTTTTGAAATACGGTTTTCTCTGGGTATATGCCCAGAAGTGGGATTGCTGGATCAGATGGTAATTCTATTTCTAGTTTTTTTAAGGAAAATCCATACTGTTCTCCATAGTGACTGTATCAATTTACATTCCCACCAGTAGTGGAAGAGGGCTCCTTTTGTCCACACCCTCCCCAGAATTGGTTGTTTGTAGATATTCTGATGATGCCGATTCTAACAGGTGTGAGGTGATACCTCATTGTAGTTTTGATTTGCATTTCTCTAATAATTAGTGCTGTTGAGCAGCTTTTCATGTGCGTCTTGTCCATCTCTGTGTCTCCTTTGAAGAAACGTCTCTTTAGATCTTCTACCCATTTTTTATGGGTTGTTTGTTTTTTTTAATATTAAGCTGCATGAGCTGTTTATATATATTGGAGATTAAACCTCTGTCCATTGATTCGTCTGCAACGATTTTCGCCCATTCTGAGGGATGCCTTTTTCCATTCCCGTTTTTTTTAACAAAAAAGGAAAGAAAGGAAAAGAAGCAGAACACTAATGTGCGTAAAATATGCCTTTTGAAACGGTCATTTTGAAATATGGACGTCCTTTGAATTTTTTGGTCGATATGTGACTCCAGGATTTGTTTTCAGGGCAGGTGTCATTTACAGGCCTGCAATGATTTTGAATATCAACTGACCATTAGCGCTGGGATTAAAGCTGCTGTTGTGTGAAACGGCCACAAGGTGGCAGCAGTTCACCCTTACCAAATCTGGTTACTAGGGCAAGAGAGCCTCAGTGGAAGTGGTGTTCTAGATTGGAGTTTAGAATGGAATGTGCCAGGAGAAAGCCCCTCACGTTTGTCTCACTACTTCTTGTTCGTGTTTTTAATTTAATTTTTTATTTTTTCTTACAGCAAGTTTGATTACAATGTTTGGCTTGTTGTAGGTGTGGAAGATGTGGTTCTTTTACTCATATACAGATGTCTGTTCTTCCTGGGATCCTTTTCCCATGTACGTTATGACAGAATGTTGAGTAGTCCTCTCTTGGTATTCTGTAGGTCTTTGGTGATTATATATGTCACCTGTGTTTGTATATGTCTCTTAACCCCGATATCGTAATGAAACCAATCCTCACACCTTTCCATTGGTGAACCATAAGTTTGTTTAATGAATCTGTGATTGCCCTTCTCCGTGGAAATATCTGCCTTGGTATCCATTTTTAGGTAACACCTATAAGTGATGTGATATGTGTCTTTCACTTTCTGACTTACTACAAGTCACGTGATTACTTCTAGACTCATCTACGGTGCTGCAAATGGCATTGTGTCCTTTTTTTCCTTGGCTTCTCTTCTGCCTTAGCGGGGTCCATTTTCAACAATGTGATTCCCTGAGGGTTGTGGATTAGCTGACCTGGGCAGCCTTACCCTGTCGACCCGCCCTCCCCAGGTGTGCCTCGTTGAGGTCAATATAAACAGCGCTCCAGGCAGCAATAGCCCTTGAAGCTTTGCCTGCCTCCATATTCTCTGCCCCGTCAGCAGTCTCGGGGCTGTGGTGGTGGGAGGGAGTGAGGGGCCACAGCTTTGTGGGTGGCCCGGTGTGAGTGGGGTTCTGCTGGCCTTTCTGCAGGAGTTGCCAGGCTGCCGCCTGTAAAGAAGAGGATGTGTCACCCATACCTTCCGCTGGAATTTCTCTCCGGACAGAGGTGAGGAAGGAAAAAAGCAGTGGGGGCCGGGACAGGAGGGGTATCTCAGGCAGGGCAATGGAAAGCTTCTGGAAGAGCGCCCGGGGCCAGGACCACCCTGGCTGGCCTGCAGGCACCAAGTTGGCCTGCGTGCTGTCGCTGGTGTGGCTCCACGGTCCTTCCCCTAGGCTATCAAGCCCTTGTACATATTGAGGTGTTTTACCTGGAAAGGGTGGGAACAGTTCAGCAGCAGCTGGCCTGGGGCTCAGCTCACGTTTACTCACAGATGCCTCGGCACGGTCCCCCAGCTTTGCAATGAGGACGCTCCTTGCGTGGGGGGTGGGTTGCTGGCTGTATGGGAGATGGTTCCCCACCTCTGACCAATCTCAGAATTGTTTACCGCTGTAGCAAGTGCCGTGATAGGGTTTTCCTGTGTATAACTCGTGGGTTCACTTTTTTTTTCTTTTATGGTTCAAGTTAGATTTTATTCCTCTTTTATGTATTTATAAATATAAGCATGGAAATAATTCATTCCTATAAATACATCTGTGTGACGGGAAGACCTTTTTTCTGTTTTATTTTTAAATTTTATTTTTTAAAATTTTGAAATTTAATTTTATTTATTTTTTTTTATACAGCACATCATTAGTTATGTATTTTATGCATATACATGTATACAGGTCAATCCCAAACTCCCAACTCATCCCACCACCACCACCCCATGGCTTCCCTCACTTGGTGTCCATACGTTTGTTCTCTACCTCTGTGTCTCTATTTCTTCCCTGCAAACCAGTTCATCTGTACCATTTTTAGGCTCCACATATATGCGTTAATATACAATATTTGTTTTCCTCTTTCTGACTTACTTCATTCTGTATGACAGTCTCTCGATCCATCGATGGCTCTACAAATGACCCAGTTTCATTCCTTTTTATGGCCGAGTAATATTCCATTTTATATATGTACCACATCTTTATCCATTCATCTGTCTGTGGGCATTTAGGTTGCTTCCATTACCTGGCTATTGTAAATAGTGCTGCAACGAACATTGTGGTGAATGTGCCTTTTTGAAATACAGTTTTCTCTGGGTATATGCCCAGAAGTGGGATTGCTGGATCAGATGGTAATTCTATTTCTAGTTTTTTTAAGGAAAATCCATACTGTTCTCCATAGTGACTGTATCAATTTACATTCCCACCAATAGTGGAAGAGGGCTCCTTTTGTCCACACCCTCCCCAGAATTGGTTGTTTGTAGATTTTCTGATGATGCCGATTCTAACAGGTGTGAGGTGATACCTCATTGTAGTTTTGATTTGCATTTCTCTAATAATTAGTGCTGTTGAGCAGCTTTTCATGTGCGTCTAGGCCATCTCTGTGTCTCCTTTGAAGAAACGTCTCTTTAGATCTTCTGCCCATTTTTTTGGGTTGTTTGTTTTTTTTAATATTAAGCTGCATGAGCTGTTTATATATATTGGAGATTAAACCTCTGTCCATTGATTCGTCTGCAACGATTTTCGCCCATTCTGAGGGATGCCTTTTTCCATTCCCGTTTTTTTTAACAAAAAAGGAAAGAAAGGAAAAGAAGCAGAACACTAATGTGCGTAAAATATGCCTTTTGAAACGGTCGTTTTGAAATATGGACGTCCTTTGAATTTTTTGGTCGATATGTGACCCCAGGATTTGTTTTCAGGGCAGGTGTCATTTACAGGCCTGCAATGATTTTGAATATCAACTGACCATTAGCGTTGGGATTAAAGCTGCTGTTGTGTGAAACGGCCACAAGGTGGCAGCAGTTCACCCTTACCAAATCTGGTTACTAGGGCAAGAGAGCCTCAGTGGAAGTGGTGTTCTAGATTGGAGTTTAGAATGGAATGTGCCAGGAGAAAGCCCCTCACGTTTGTCTCACTACTTCTTGTTCGTGTTTTTAATTTATTTTTTTATTTTTTATTACAGCAATTTTGATTACAATGTTTGGCTTGTTGTAGGTGTGGAAGATGTGGTTCTTTTACACATATACAGATGTCTGTTCTTCCTGGGATCCTTTTCCCATGTACGTTATGACAGAATGTTGAGTAGTCCTCTCGGTATTCTGTAGGTGTTTGGTGATTATATATGTCACCTGTGTTTCTATATGTCTGTTAACCGCGATATCGTAATGAAACCAATCCTCACACCTTTCCATTGGTGAACCATATGTTTGTTTAATGAATCTGTGATTGCCCTTCTCCGTGGAAATATCTGCCCTGGTATCCATTTTTAGGTAACACCTATAAGTGATATGATATGATATGTGTCTTTCACTTTCTGACTTACTACAAGTCACGTGATTACTTCTAGACTCATCTACGGTGCTGCAAATGGCATTGTGTCCTTTTTTCCCTTGGCTTCTCTTCTGCCTTAGCGTGGTCCATTTTCAACAATGTGATTCCCTGAGGGTTGTGGATTAGCTGACCTGGTCAGCCTTACCCTGCCGGCCCGCCCTCCCCAGGTGTGCCTCGTTGAGGTCAATATAAACAGCGCTCCAGGCAGCAATAGCCCATGAAGCTGTGCCTGCCTCCATATTCTCTGCCCCGTCAGCAGTCTCGGAGCTGTGCTGGTGGGAGGGAGTGAGGGGCCACAGCTTTGTTGGTGGCCCGGTGTGAGTGGGGTTCTGCTGGCCTTTCTGCAGGAGTTGCCAGGCTGCCGCCTGTAAAGAAGAGGTTGTGTCACCCATACTTTCCGCTGGAATTTCTCTCCGGACAGAGGTGAGGATGGAAAAAAGCAGTGGGGGCCGGGACAGGATGGGTATCTCAGGCAGGGCAATGGAAAGCTTCTGGAAGAGCGCCCAGGGCCAGGACTACCCTGGCTGGCCTGCAGGCACCAAGTTGGCCTTCGTGCTTTCGCTGGTGTGGCACCACGGTCCTTCCTCTAGGCTTTCAAGCCCTTGTACATATTCAGGTGTTTTACCTGGAAAGGGTGGGAACAGTTCAGCAGCAGCTGGCCTGGGGCTCAGCTCACGTTTACTCACAGATGCCTCGGCATGGTCCCCCAGCTTTGCAATGAGGACGCTCCTGGCGTGGGGGGTGGGTTGCTGGCTCTATGGGAGATGATTCCCCACCTCTGACCAATTTCAGAATTGTTTACCACTGGAGCAAGTGCCCTGATAGGGTTTTCCTCTGTATAACTCGTGGGTTCATGATTTTTTTTTCTTTTATGGTTCAAGTTAGATTTTATTCCTCTTTTATGTATTTATAGATATAAGCATGGAAATAATTCATTCCTATAAATACATCTGTGTGACGGGAAGAACTTTTTTCTGTTTTATTTTTAAATTTTATTTTTTAAAATTTTGAAATTTAATTTTATTTATTTTTTTATACAGCACATTATTATTAGTTCTGTATTTTATGCATATACATGTATACAGGTCAATCCCAAACTCCCAACTCATCCCACCACCACCACCCCATGGCTTCCCACACTTGGTGTCCATACGTTTGTTCTCTACCTCTGTGTCTCTATTTCTTCCCTGCAAACCAGTTCATCTGTACCATTTTTAGGCTCCACATATATGCGTTAATATACAATATTTGTTTTCCTCTTTCTGACTTACTTCATTCTGTATGACAGTCTCTCGATCCATCGATGGCTCTACAAATGACCCAGTTTCATTCCTTTTTATGGCCGAGTAATATTCCATTTTATATATGTACCACATCTTTATCCATTCATCTGTCTGTGGGCATTTAGGTTGCTTCCATTACCTGGCTATTGTAAATAGTGCTGCAACGAACATTGTGGTGAATGTGCCTTTTTGAAATACGGTTTTCTCTGGGTATATGCCCAGAAGTGGGATTGCTGGATCAGATGGTAATTCTATTTCTAGTTTTTTTAAGGAAAATCCATACTGTTCTCCATAGTGACTGTATCAATTTACATTCCCACCAATAGTGGAAGAGGGCTCCTTTTGTCCACACCCTCCCCAGAATTGGTTGTTTGTAGATATTCTGATGATGCCGATTCTAACAGGTGTGAGGTGATACCTCATTGTAGTTTTGATTTGCATTTCTCTAATAATTAGTGCTGTTGAGCAGCTTTTCATGTGCGTCTTGTCCATCTCTGTGTCTCCTTTGAAGAAAAGTCTCTTTAGATCTTCTACCCATTTTTTTTGGGTTGTTTGTTTTTTTTAATATTAAGCTGCATGAGCTGTTTATATATATTGGAGATTAAACCTCTGTCCATTGATTCGTCTGCAACGATTTTCGCCCATTCTGAGGGATGCCTTTTTCCATTCCCGTTGTTTTTAACAAAAAAGGAAAGAAAGGAAAAGAAGCAGAACACTAATGTGCGTAAAATATGCCTTTTGAAACGGCCATTTTGAAATATGGACGTCCTTTGAATTTTTTGGTCGATATGTGACCCCAGGATTTGTTTTCAGGGCAGGTGTCATTTACAGGCCTGCAATGATTTTGAATATCAACTGACCATTAGCGTTGGGATTAAAGCTGCTGTTGTGTGAAACGTCCACAATGTGGCAGCAGTTCACCCTTACCAAATCTGGTTACTAGGGCAAGAGAGCCTCAGTGGAAGTGGTGTTCTTGATTGGAGTTTAGAATGGAATGTGCCAGGAGAAAGCCCCTCACGTTTGTCTCACTACTTCTTGTTCGTGTTTTTAATTTAATTTTTTTATTTTTTATTACAGCAAGTTTGATTACAATGTTTGGCTTGTTGTAGGTGTGGAAGATGTGGTTCTTTTACTCATATACAGATGTCTGTTCTTCCTGGGATCCTTTTCCCATGTACGTTATGACAGAATGTTGAGTAGTCCTCTCTTGGTATTCTGTAGGTCTTTGGTGATTATATATGTCACCTGTGTTTGTATATGTCTCTTAACCCCGATATCGTAATGAAACCAATCCTCACACCTTTCCATTGGTGAACCATAAGTTTGTTTAATGAATCTGTGATTGCCCTTCTCCGTGGAAATATCTGCCTTGGTATCCATTTTTAGGTAACACCTATAAGTGATATGATATGTGTCTTTCACTTTCTGACTTACTACAAGTCACGTGATTACTTCTAGACTCATCTACGGTGCTGCAAATGGCATTGTGTCCTTTTTTCCCTTGGCTTCTCTTCTGCCTTAGCGGGGTCCATTTTCAACAATGTGATTCCCTGAGGGTTGTGGATTAGCTGACCTGGGCAGCCTTACCCTGTCGACCCGCCCTCCCCAGTTGTGCCTCGTTGAGGTCAATATAAACAGCGAGCCAGGCAGCAATAGCCCCTGAAGCTGTGCCTGACTCCATATTCTCTGCCCCGTCAGCAGTCTCGGGGCTGTGCTGTTGGGAGGGAGTGAGGGGCCACAGCTTTGTGGGTGGCCCGGTGTGAGTGGGGTTCTGCTGGCCTTTCTGCAGGAGTTGCCAGGCTGCCGCCTGTAAAGAAGAGGATGTGTCACCCATACCTTCCGCTGGAATTTCTCTCCGGACAGAGGTGAGGAAGGAAAAAAGCAGTGGGGGCCGGGACAGGAGGGGTATCTCAGGCAGGGCAATGGAAAGCTTCTGGAAGAGCGCCCAGGGCCAGGACTACCCTGGCTGGCCTGCAGGCACCAAGTTGGCCTTCGTGCTTTCGCTGGTGTGGCACCACGGTCCTTCCTCTAGGCTTTCAAGCCCTTGTACATATTCAGGTGTTTTACCTGGAAAGGGTGGGAACAGTTCAGCAGCAGCTGGCCTGGGGCTCAGCTCACGTTTACTCACAGATGCCTCGGCATGGTCCCCCAGCTTTGCAATGAGGACGCTCCTTGCGTGGGGGGTGGGTTGCTGGCTCTATGGGAGATGATTCCCCACCTCTGACCAATTTCAGAATTGTTTACCACTGGAGCAAGTGCCCTGATAGGGTTTTCCTCTGTATAACTCGTGGGTTCAGGATTTTTTTTTCTTTTATGGTTCAAGTTAGATTTTATTCCTCTTTTATGTATTTATAGATATAAGCATGGAAATAATTCATTCCTATAAATACATCTGTGTGACGGGAAGAACTTTTTTCTGTTTTATTTTTAAATTTTATTTTTTAAAATTTTGAAATTTAATTTTATTTATGTTTTTATACAGCACATTATTATTAGTTCTGTATTTTATGCATATACATGTATACAGGTCAATCCCAAACTCCCAACTCATCCCACCACCACCACCCCATGGCTTCCCACACTTGGTGTCCATACGTTTGTTCTCTACCTCTGTGTCTCTATTTCTTCCCTGCAAACCAGTTCATCTGTACCATTTTTAGGCTCCACATATATGCGTTAATATACAATATTTGTTTTCCTCTTTCTGACTTACTTCATTCTGTATGACAGTCTCTCGATCCATCGATGGCTCTACAAATGACCCAGTTTCATTCCTTTTTATGGCCGAGTAATATTCCATTTTATATATGTACCACATCTTTATCCATTCATCTGTCTGTGGGCATTTAGGTTGCTTCCATTACCTGGCTATTGTAAATAGTGCTGCAACGAACATTGTGGTGAATGTGCCTTTTTGAAATACGGTTTTCTCTGGGTATATGCCCAGAAGTGGGATTGCTGGATCAGATGGTAATTCTATTTCTAGTTTTTTTAAGGAAAATCCATACTGTTCTCCATAGTGACTGTATCAATTTACATTCCCACCAATAGTGGAAGAGGGCTCCTTTTGTCCACACCCTCCCCAGAATTGGTTGTTTGTAGATATTCTGATGATGCCGATTCTAACAGGTGTGAGGTGATACCTCATTGTAGTTTTGATTTGCATTTCTCTAATAATTAGTGCTGTTGAGCAGCTTTTCATGTGCGTCTTGTCCATCTCTGTGTCTCCTTTGAAGAAAAGTCTCTTTAGATCTTCTACCCATTTTTTTTGGGTTGTTTGTTTTTTTTAATATTAAGCTGCATGAGCTGTTTATATATATTGGAGATTAAACCTCTGTCCATTGATTCGTCTGCAACGATTTTCGCCCATTCTGAGGGATGCCTTTTTCCATTCCCGTTGTTTTTAACAAAAAAGGAAAGAAAGGAAAAGAAGCAGAACACTAATGTGCGTAAAATATGCCTTTTGAAACGGCCATTTTGAAATATGGACGTCCTTTGAATTTTTTGGTCGATATGTGACCCCAGGATTTGTTTTCAGGGCAGGTGTCATTTACAGGCCTGCAATGATTTTGAATATCAACTGACCATTAGCGTTGGGATTAAAGCTGCTGTTGTGTGAAACGTCCACAATGTGGCAGCAGTTCACCCTTACCAAATCTGGTTACTAGGGCAAGAGAGCCTCAGTGGAAGTGGTGTTCTTGATTGGAGTTTAGAATGGAATGTGCCAGGAGAAAGCCCCTCACGTTTGTCTCACTACTTCTTGTTCGTGTTTTTAATTTAATTTTTTTATTTTTTATTACAGCAAGTTTGATTACAATGTTTGGCTTGTTGTAGGTGTGGAAGATGTGGTTCTTTTACTCATATACAGATGTCTGTTCTTCCTGGGATCCTTTTCCCATGTACGTTATGACAGAATGTTGAGTAGTCCTCTCTTGGTATTCTGTAGGTCTTTGGTGATTATATATGTCACCTGTGTTTGTATATGTCTCTTAACCCCGATATCGTAATGAAACCAATCCTCACACCTTTCCATTGGTGAACCATAAGTTTGTTTAATGAATCTGTGATTGCCCTTCTCCGTGGAAATATCTGCCTTGGTATCCATTTTTAGGTAACACCTATAAGTGATATGATATGTGTCTTTCACTTTCTGACTTACTACAAGTCACGTGATTACTTCTAGACTCATCTACGGTGCTGCAAATGGCATTGTGTCCTTTTTTCCCTTGGCTTCTCTTCTGCCTTAGCGGGGTCCATTTTCAACAATGTGATTCCCTGAGGGTTGTGGATTAGCTGACCTGGGCAGCCTTACCCTGTCGACCCGCCCTCCCCAGTTGTGCCTCGTTGAGGTCAATATAAACAGCGAGCCAGGCAGCAATAGCCCCTGAAGCTGTGCCTGACTCCATATTCTCTGCCCCGTCAGCAGTCTCGGGGCTGTGCTGTTGGGAGGGAGTGAGGGGCCACAGCTTTGTGGGTGGCCCGGTGTGAGTGGGGTTCTGCTGGCCTTTCTGCAGGAGTTGCCAGGCTGCCGCCTGTAAAGAAGAGGATGTGTCACCCATACCTTCCGCTGGAATTTCTCTCCGGACAGAGGTGAGGAAGGAAAAAAGCAGTGGGGGCCGGGACAGGAGGGGTATCTCAGGCAGGGCAATGGAAAGCTTCTGGAAGAGCGCCCAGGGCCAGGACTACCCTGGCTGGCCTGCAGGCACCAAGTTGGCCTTCGTGCTTTCGCTGGTGTGGCACCACGGTCCTTCCTCTAGGCTTTCAAGCCCTTGTACATATTCAGGTGTTTTACCTGGAAAGGGTGGGAACAGTTCAGCAGCAGCTGGCCTGGGGCTCAGCTCACGTTTACTCACAGATGCCTCGGCATGGTCCCCCAGCTTTGCAATGAGGACGCTCCTTGCGTGGGGGGTGGGTTGCTGGCTCTATGGGAGATGATTCCCCACCTCTGACCAATTTCAGAATTGTTTACCACTGGAGCAAGTGCCCTGATAGGGTTTTCCTCTGTATAACTCGTGGGTTCAGGATTTTTTTTTCTTTTATGGTTCAAGTTAGATTTTATTCCTCTTTTATGTATTTATAGATATAAGCATGGAAATAATTCATTCCTATAAATACATCTGTGTGACGGGAAGAACTTTTTTCTGTTTTATTTTTAAATTTTATTTTTTAAAATTTTGAAATTTAATTTTATTTATGTTTTTATACAGCACATTATTATTAGTTCTGTATTTTATGCATATACATGTATACAGGTCAATCCCAAACTCCCAACTCATCCCACCACCACCACCCCATGGCTTCCCACACTTGGTGTCCATACGTTTGTTCTCTACCTCTGTGTCTCTATTTCTTCCCTGCAAACCAGTTCATCTGTACCATTTTTAGGCTCCACATATATGCGTTAATATACAATATTTGTTTTCCTCTTTCTGACTTACTTCATTCTGTATGACAGTCTCTCGATCCATCGATGGCTCTACAAATGACCCAGTTTCATTCCTTTTTATGGCCGAGTAATATTCCATTTTATATATGTACCACATCTTTATCCATTCATCTGTCTGTGGGCATTTAGGTTGCTTCCATTACCTGGCTATTGTAAATAGTGCTGCAACGAACATTGTGGTGAATGTGCCTTTTTGAAATACGGTTTTCTCTGGGTATATGCCCAGAAGTGGGATTGCTGGATCAGATGGTAATTCTATTTCTAGTTTTTTTAAGGAAAATCCATACTGTTCTCCATAGTGACTGTATCAATTTACATTCCCACCAATAGTGGAAGAGGGCTCCTTTTGTCCACACCCTCCCCAGAATTGGTTGTTTGTAGATATTCTGATGATGCCGATTCTAACAGGTGTGAGGTGATACCTCATTGTAGTTTTGATTTGCATTTCTCTAATAATTAGTGCTGTTGAGCAGCTTTTCATGTGCGTCTTGTCCATCTCTGTGTCTCCTTTGAAGAAACGTCTCTTTAGATCTTCTACCCATTTTTTTTGGGTTGTTTGTTTTTTTTAATATTAAGCTGCATGAGCTGTTTATATATATTGGAGATTAAACCTCTGTCCATTGATTCGTCTGCAACGATTTTCGCCCATTCTGAGGGATGCCTTTTTCCATTCCCGTTTTTTTTAACAAAAAAGGAAAGAAAGGAAAAGAAGCAGAACACTAATGTGCGTAAAATATGCCTTTTGAAACGGTCGTTTTGAAATATGGACGTCCTTTGAATTTTTTGGTCGATATGTGACCCCAGGATTTGTTTTCAGGGCAGGTGTCATTTACAGGCCTGCAATGATTTTGAATATCAACTGACCATTAGCGTTGGGATTAAAGCTGCTGTTGTGTGAAACGGCCACAAGGTGGCAGCAGTTCACCCTTACCAAATCTGGTTACTAGGGCAAGAGAGCCTCAGTGGAAGTGGTGTTCTAGATTGGAGTTTAGAATGGAATGTGCCAGGAGAAAGCCCCTCACGTTTGTCTCACTACTTCTTGTTCGTGTTTTTAATTTAATTTTTTTATTTTTTATTACAGCAAGTTTGATTACAATGTTTGGCTTGTTGTAGGTGTGGAAGATGTGGTTCTTTTACTCATATACAGATGTCTGTTCTTCCTGGGATCCTTTTCCCATGTACGTTATGACAGAATGTTGAGTAGTCCTCTCTTGGTATTCTGTAGGTCTTTGGTGATTATATATGTCACCTGTGTTTGTATATGTCTCTTAACCCCGATATCGTAATGAAACCAATCCTCACACCTTTCCATTGGTGAACCATAAGTTTGTTTAATGAATCTGTGATTGCCCTTCTCCGTGGAAATATCTGCCTTGGTATCCATTTTTAGGTAACACCTATAAGTGATATGATATGTGTCTTTCACTTTCTGACTTACTACAAGTCACGTGAGTACTTCTAGACTCATCTACGGTGCTGCAAATGGCATTGTGTCCTTTTTTCCCTTGGCTTCTCTTCTGCCTTAGCGGGGTCCATTTTCAACAATGTGATTCCCTGAGGGTTGTGGATTAGCTGACCTGGGCAGCCTTACCCTGTCGACCCGCCCTCCCCAGGTGTGCCTCGTTGAGGTCAATATAAACAGCGAGCCAGGCAGCAATAGCCCCTGAAGCTGTGCCTGACTCCATATTCTCTGCCCTGTCAGCAGTCTCGGGGCTGTGCTGTTGGGAGGGAGTGAGGGGCCACAGCTTTGTGGGTGGCCCGGTGTGAGTGGGGTTCTGCTGGCCTTTCTGCAGGAGTTGCCAGGCTGCCGCCTGTAAAGAAGAGGATGTGTCACCCATACCTTCCGCTGGAATTTCTCTCCGGACAGAGGTGAGGAAGGAAAAAAGCAGTGGGGGCCGGGACAGGAGGGGTATCTCAGGCAGGGCAATGGAAAGCTTCTGGAAGAGCGCCCGGGGCCAGGACCACCCTGGCTGGCCTGCAGGCACCAAGTTGGCCTGCGTGCTGTCGCTGGTGTGGCTCCATGGTCCTTCCTCTAGGCTTTCAAGCCCTTGTACATATTGAGGTGTTTTACCTGGAAAGGGTGGGAACAGTTCAGCAGCAGCTGGCCTGGGGCTCAGCTCACGTTTACTCACAGATGCCTCGGCACGGTCCCCCAGCTTTGCAATGAGGACGCTCCTTGTGTGGGGTGTGGGTTGCTGGCTGTATGGGAGATGGTTCCCCACCTCTGACCAATCTCAGAATTGTTTACCGCTGTAGCAAGTGCCGTGATAGGGTTTTCCTGTGTATAACTCGTGGGTTCAATTTTTTTTTCTTTTATGGTTCAAGTTAGATTTTATTCCTCTTTTATGTATTTATAAATATAAGCATGGAAATAATTCATTCCTATAAATACATCTGTGTGACGGGAAGTCCTTTTTTCTGTTTTATTTTTAAATTTTATTTTTTAAAATTTTGAAATTTAATTTAATTTATTTTTTTTTATACAGCACATCATTTGTTATGTATTTTATGCATATACATGTATACAGGTCAATCCCAAACTCCCAACTCATCCCACCACCACCACCCCATGGCTTCCCTCACTTGGTGTCCATACGTTTGTTCTCTACCTCTGTGTCTCTATTTCTTCCCTGCAAACCAGTTCATCTGTACCATTTTTAGGCTCCACATATATGCGTTAATATACAATATTTGTTTTCCTCTTTCTAACTTACTTCATTCTGTATGACAGTCTCTCGATCCATCGATGGCTCTACAAATGACCCAGTTTCATTCCTTTTTATGGCCGAGTAATATTCCATTTTATATATGTACCACATCTTTATCCATTCATCTGTCTGTGGGCATTTAGGTTGCTTCCATTACCTGGCTATTGTAAATAGTGCTGCAACGAACATTGTGGTGAATGTGCCTTTTTGAAATACGGTTTTCTCTGGGTATATGCCCAGAAGTGGGATTGCTGGATCAGATGGTAATTCTATTTCTAGTTTTTTTAAGGAAAATCCATACTGTTCTCCATAGTGACTGTATCAATTTACATTCCCACCAATAGTGGAAGAGGGCTCCTTTTGTCCACACCCTCCCCAGAATTGGTTGTTTGTAGATTTTCTGATGATGCCGATTCTAACAGGTGTGAGGTGATACCTCATTGTAGTTTTGATTTGCATTTCTCTAATAATTAGTGCTGTTGAGCAGCTTTTCATGTGCGTCTAGGCCATCTCTGTGTCTCCTTTGAAGAAACGTCTCTTTAGATCTTCTGCCCATTTTTTTGGGTTGTTTCTTTTTTTTAATATTAAGCTGCATGAGCTGTTTATATATATTGGAGATTAAACCTCTGTCCATTGATTCGTCTGCAACGATTTTCGCCCATTCTGAGCGATGCCTTTTTCCATTCCCGTTTTTTTTAACAAAAAAGGAAAGAAAGGAAAAGAAGCAGAACACTAATGTGCGTAAAATATGCCTTTTGAAACGGTCGTTTTGAAATGTGGACGTCCTTTGAATTTTTTGGTCGATATGTGACCCCAGGATTTGTTTTCAGGGCAGGTGTCATTTACAGGCCTGCAATGATTTTGAATATCAACTGACCATTAGCGTTGGGATTAAAGCTGCTGTTGTGTTAAACGGCCACAAGGTGGCAGCAGTTCACCCTTACCAAATCTGGTTACTAGGGCAAGAGAGCCTCAGTGGAAGTGGTGTTCTAGATTGGAGTTTAGAATGGAATGTGCCAGGAGAAAGCCCCTCACGTTTGTCTCACTACTTCTTGTTCGTGTTTTTAATTTAATTTTTTTATTTTTTATTACAGCAATTTTGATTACAATGTTTGGCTTGTTGTAGGTGTGGAAGATGTGGTTCTTTTACACATATACAGATGTCTGTTCTTCCTGGGATCCTTTTCCCATGTACGTTATGACAGAATGTTGAGTAGTCCTCTCTTGGTATTCTGTAGGTCTTTGGTGATTATATATGTCACCTGTGTTTGTATATGTCTGTTAACCGCGATATCGTAATGAAACCAATCCTCACACCTTTCCATTGGTGAACCATAAGTTTGTTTAATGAATCTGTGATTGCCCTTCTCCGTGGAAATATCTGCCCTGGTATCCATTTTTAGGTAACACCTATAAGTGATATGATATGATATGTGTCTTTCACTTTCTGACTTACTACAAGTCACGTGATTACTTCTAGACTCATCTACGGTGCTGCAAATGGCATTGTGTCCTTTTTTCCCTTGGCTTCTCTTCTGCCTTAGCGTGGTCCATTTTCAACAATGTGATTCCCTGAGGGTTGTGGATTAGCTGACCTGGGCAGCCTTACACTGCCGGCCCGCCCTCCCCAGGTGTGCCTCGTTGAGGTCAATATAAACAGCGCTCCAGGCAGCAATAGCCCCTGAAGCTGTGCCTGCCTCCATATTCTCTGCCCCGTCAGCAGTCTCGGGGCTGTGCTGGTGGGAGGGAGTGAGGGGCCACAGCTTTGTGGGTGGCCCGGTGTGAGTGGGGTTCTGCTGGCCTTTCTGCAGGAGTTGCCAGGCTGCCGCCTGTAAAGAAGAGGTTGTGTCACCCATACCTTCCGCTGGAATTTCTCTCCGGACAGAGGTGAGGATGGAAAAAAGCAGTGGGGGCCGGGACAGGATGGGTATCTCAGGCAGGGCAATGGAAAGCTTCTGGAAGAGCGCCCGGGGCCAGGACTACCCTGGCTGGCCTGCAGGCACCAAGTTGGCCTTCGTGCTTTTGCTGGTGTGGCACCACGGTCCTTCCTCTAGGCTTTCAAGCCCTTGTACATATTCAGGTGTTTTACCTGGAAAGGGTGGGAACAGTTCAGCAGCAGCTGGCCTGGGGCTCAGCTCACGTTTACTCACAGATGCCTCGGCATGGTCCCCCAGCTTTGCAATGAGGACGCTCCTTGCGTGGGGGGTGGTTTGCTGGCTCTATGGGAGATGATTCCCCACCTCTGACCAATTTCAGAATTGTTTACCACTGGAGCAAGTGCCCTGATAGGGTTTTCCTCTGTATAACTCGTGGGTTCAGGATTTTTTTTTCTTTTATGGTTCAAGTTAGATTTTATTCCTCTTTTATGTATTTATAGATATAAGCATGGAAATAATTCATTCCTATAAATACATCTGTGTGACGGGAAGAACTTTTTTCTGTTTTATTTTTAAATTTTATTTTTTAAAATTTTGAAATTTAATTTTATTTATGTTTTTATACAGCACATTATTATTAGTTCTGTATTTTATGCATATACATGTATACAGGTCAATCCCAAACTCCCAACTCATCCCACCACCACCACCCCATGGCTTCCCATACTTGGTGTCCATACGTTTCTTCTCTACCTCTGTGTCTCTATTTCTTCCCTGCAAACCAGTTCATCTGTACCATTTTTAGGCTCCACATATATGCGTTAATATACAATATTTGTTTTCCTCTTTCTGACTTACTTCATTCTGTATGACAGTCTCTCGATCCATCGATGGCTCTACAAATGACCCAGTTTCATTCCTTTTTATGGCCGAGTAATATTCCATTTTATATATGTACCACATCTTTATCCATTCATCTGTCTGTGGGCATTTAGGTTGCTTCCATTACCTGGCTATTGTAAATAGTGCTGCAACGAACATTGTGGTGAATGTGCCTTTTTGAAATACGGTTTTCTCTGGGTATATGCCCAGAAGTGGGATTGCTGGATCAGATGGTAATTCTATTTCTAGTTTTTTTAAGGAAAATCCATACTGTTCTCCATAGTGACTGTATCAATTTACATTCCCACCAATAGTGGAAGAGGGCTCCTTTTGTCCACACCCTCCCCAGAATTGGTTGTTTGTAGATATTCTGATGATGCCGATTCTAACAGGTGTGAGGTGATACCTCATTGTAGTTTTGATTTGCATTTCTCTAATAATTAGTGCTGTTGAGCAGCTTTTCATGTGCGTCTTGTCCATCTCTGTGTCTCCTTTGAAGAAACGTCTCTTTAGATCTTCTACCCATTTTTTTTGGGTTGTTTGTTTTTTTTAATATTAAGCTGCATGAGCTGTTTATATATATTGGAGATTAAACCTCTGTCCATTGATTCGTCTGCAACGATTTTCGCCCATTCTGAGGGATGCCTTTTTCCATTCCCGTTTTTTTTAACAAAAAAGGAAAGAAAGGAAAAGAAGCAGAACACTAATGTGCGTAAAATATGCCTTTTGAAACGGTCGTTTTGAAATATGGACGTCCTTTGAATTTTTTGGTCGATATGTGACCCCAGGATTTGTTTTCAGGGCAGGTGTCATTTACAGGCCTGCAATGATTTTGAATATCAACTGACCATTAGCGTTGGGATTAAAGCTGCTGTTGTGTGAAACGGCCACAAGGTGGCAGCAGTTCACCCTTACCAAATCTGGTTACTAGGGCAAGAGAGCCTCAGTGGAAGTGGTGTTCTAGATTGGAGTTTAGAATGGAATGTGCCAGGAGAAAGCCCCTCACGTTTGTCTCACTACTTCTTGTTCGTGTTTTTAATTTAATTTTTTTATTTTTTATTACAGCAAGTTTGATTACAATGTTTGGCTTGTTGTAGGTGTGGAAGATGTGGTTCTTTTACTCATATACAGATGTCTGTTCTTCCTGGGATCCTTTTCCCATGTACGTTATGACAGAATGTTGAGTAGTCCTCTCTTGGTATTCTGTAGGTCTTTGGTGATTATATATGTCACCTGTGTTTGTATATGTCTCTTAACCCCGATATCGTAATGAAACCAATCCTCACACCTTTCCATTGGTGAACCATAAGTTTGTTTAATGAATCTGTGATTGCCCTTCTCCGTGGAAATATCTGCCTTGGTATCCATTTTTAGGTAACACCTATAAGTGATATGATATGTGTCTTTCACTTTCTGACTTACTACAAGTCACGTGATTACTTCTAGACTCATCTACGGTGCTGCAAATGGCATTGTGTCCTTTTTTCCCTTGGCTTCTCTTCTGCCTTAGCGTGGTCCATTTTCAACAATGTGATTCCCTGAGGGTTGTGGATTAGCTGACCTGGGCAGCCTTACCCTGTCGACCCGCCCTCCCCAGGTGTGCCTCGTTGAGGTCAATATAAACAGCGAGCCAGGCAGCAATAGCCCCTGAAGCTGTGCCTGACTCCATATTCTCTGCCCTGTCAGCAGTCTCGGGGCTGTGCTGTTGGGAGGGAGTGAGGGGCCACAGCTTTGTGGGTGGCCCGGTGTGAGTGGGGTTCTGCTGGCCTTTCTGCAGGAGTTGCCAGGCTGCCGCCTGTAAAGAAGAGGATGTGTCACCCATACCTTCCGCTGGAATTTCTCTCCGGACAGAGGTGAGGAAGGAAAAAAGCAGTGGGGGCCGGGACAGGAGGGGTATCTCAGGCAGGGCAATGGAAAGCTTCTGGAAGAGCGCCCGGGGCCAGGACCACCCTGGCTGGCCTGCAGGCACCAAGTTGGCCTGCGTGCTGTCGCTGGTGTGGCTCCATGGTCCTTCCTCTAGGCTTTCAAGCCCTTGTACATATTGAGGTGTTTTACCTGGAAAGGGTGGGAACAGTTCAGCAGCAGCTGGCCTGGGGCTCAGCTCACGTTTACTCACAGATGCCTCGGCACGGTCCCCCAGCTTTGCAATGAGGACGCTCCTTGTGTGGGGTGTGGGTTGCTGGCTGTATGGGAGATGGTTCCCCACCTCTGACCAATCTCAGAATTGTTTACCGCTGTAGCAAGTGCCGTGATAGGGTTTTCCTGTGTATAACTCGTGGGTTCAATTTTTTTTTCTTTTATGGTTCAAGTTAGATTTTATTCCTCTTTTATGTATTTATAAATATAAGCATGGAAATAATTCATTCCTATAAATACATCTGTGTGACGGGAAGTCCTTTTTTCTGTTTTATTTTTAAATTTTATTTTTTAAAATTTTGAAATTTAATTTAATTTATTTTTTTTTATACAGCACATCATTTGTTATGTATTTTATGCATATACATGTATACAGGTCAATCCCAAACTCCCAACTCATCCCACCACCACCACCCCATGGCTTCCCTCACTTGGTGTCCATACGTTTGTTCTCTACCTCTGTGTCTCTATTTCTTCCCTGCAAACCAGTTCATCTGTACCATTTTTAGGCTCCACATATATGCGTTAATATACAATATTTGTTTTCCTCTTTCTAACTTACTTCATTCTGTATGACAGTCTCTCGATCCATCGATGGCTCTACAAATGACCCAGTTTCATTCCTTTTTATGGCCGAGTAATATTCCATTTTATATATGTACCACATCTTTATCCATTCATCTGTCTGTGGGCATTTAGGTTGCTTCCATTACCTGGCTATTGTAAATAGTGCTGCAACGAACATTGTGGTGAATGTGCCTTTTTGAAATACGGTTTTCTCTGGGTATATGCCCAGAAGTGGGATTGCTGGATCAGATGGTAATTCTATTTCTAGTTTTTTTAAGGAAAATCCATACTGTTCTCCATAGTGACTGTATCAATTTACATTCCCACCAATAGTGGAAGAGGGCTCCTTTTGTCCACACCCTCCCCAGAATTGGTTGTTTGTAGATTTTCTGATGATGCCGATTCTAACAGGTGTGAGGTGATACCTCATTGTAGTTTTGATTTGCATTTCTCTAATAATTAGTGCTGTTGAGCAGCTTTTCATGTGCGTCTAGGCCATCTCTGTGTCTCCTTTGAAGAAACGTCTCTTTAGATCTTCTGCCCATTTTTTTGGGTTGTTTCTTTTTTTTAATATTAAGCTGCATGAGCTGTTTATATATATTGGAGATTAAACCTCTGTCCATTGATTCGTCTGCAACGATTTTCGCCCATTCTGAGCGATGCCTTTTTCCATTCCCGTTTTTTTTAACAAAAAAGGAAAGAAAGGAAAAGAAGCAGAACACTAATGTGCGTAAAATATGCCTTTTGAAACGGTCGTTTTGAAATGTGGACGTCCTTTGAATTTTTTGGTCGATATGTGACCCCAGGATTTGTTTTCAGGGCAGGTGTCATTTACAGGCCTGCAATGATTTTGAATATCAACTGACCATTAGCGTTGGGATTAAAGCTGCTGTTGTGTGAAACGGCCACAAGGTGGCAGCAGTTCACCCTTACCAAATCTGGTTACTAGGGCAAGAGAGCCTCAGTGGAAGTGGTGTTCTAGATTGGAGTTTAGAATGGAATGTGCCAGGAGAAAGCCCCTCACGTTTGTCTCACTACTTCTTGTTCGTGTTTTTAATTTAATTTTTTTATTTTTTATTACAGCAATTTTGATTACAATGTTTGGCTTGTTGTAGGTGTGGAAGATGTGGTTCTTTTACACATATACAGATGTCTGTTCTTCCTGGGATCCTTTTCCCATGTACGTTATGACAGAATGTTGAGTAGTCCTCTCTTGGTATTCTGTAGGTCTTTGGTGATTATATATGTCACCTGTGTTTGTATATGTCTGTTAACCGCGATATCGTAATGAAACCAATCCTCACACCTTTCCATTGGTGAACCATAAGTTTGTTTAATGAATCTGTGATTGCCCTTCTCCGTGGAAATATCTGCCCTGGTATCCATTTTTAGGTAACACCTATAAGTGATATGATATGATATGTGTCTTTCACTTTCTGACTTACTACAAGTCACGTGATTACTTCTAGACTCATCTACGGTGCTGCAAATGGCATTGTGTCCTTTTTTCCCTTGGCTTCTCTTCTGCCTTAGCGTGGTCCATTTTCAACAATGTGATTCCCTGAGGGTTGTGGATTAGCTGACCTGGGCAGCCTTACACTGCCGGCCCGCCCTCCCCAGGTGTGCCTCGTTGAGGTCAATATAAACAGCGCTCCAGGCAGCAATAGCCGCTGAAGCTGTGCCTGCCTCCATATTCTCTGCCCCGTCAGCAGTCTCGGGGCTGTGCTGGTGGGAGGGAGTGAGGGGCCACAGCTTTGTGGGTGGCCCGGTGTGAGTGGGGTTCTGCTGGCCTTTCTGCAGGAGTTGCCAGGCTGCCGCCTGTAAAGAAGAGGTTGTGTCACCCATACTTTCCGCTGGAATTTCTCTCCGGACAGAGGTGAGGATGGAAAAAAGCAGTGGGGGCCGGGACAGGATGGGTATCTCAGGCAGGGCAATGGAAAGCTTCTGGAAGAGCGCCCGGGGCCAGGACTACCCTGGCTGGCCTGCAGGCACCAAGTTGGCCTTCGTGCTTTTGCTGGTGTGGCACCACGGTCCTTCCTCTAGGCTTTCAAGCCCTTGTACATATTCAGGTGTTTTACCTGGAAAGGGTGGGAACAGTTCAGCAGCAGCTGGCCTGGGGCTCAGCTCTCGTTTACTCACAGATGCCTCGGCATGGTCCCCCAGCTTTGCAATGAGGACGCTCCTTGCGTGGGGGGTGGTTTGCTGGCTCTATGGGAGATGATTCCCCACCTCTGACCAATTTCAGAATTGTTTACCACTGGAGCAAGTGCCCTGATAGGGTTTTCCTCTGTATAACTCGTGGGTTCAGGATTTTTTTTTCTTTTATGGTTCAAGTTAGATTTTATTCCTCTTTTATGTATTTATAGATATAAGCATGGAAATAATTCATTCCTATAAATACATCTGTGTGACGGGAAGAACTTTTTTCTGTTTTATTTTTAAATTTTATTTTTTAAAATTTTGAAATTTAATTTTATTTATGTTTTTATACAGCACATTATTATTAGTTCTGTATTTTATGCATATACATGTATACAGGTCAATCCCAAACTCCCAACTCATCCCACCACCACCACCCCATGGCTTCCCATACTTGGTGTCCATACGTTTCTTCTCTACCTCTGTGTCTCTATTTCTTCCCTGCAAACCAGTTCATCTGTACCATTTTTAGGCTCCACATATATGCGTTAATATACAATATTTGTTTTCCTCTTTCTGACTTACTTCATTCTGTATGACAGTCTCTCGATCCATCGATGGCTCTACAAATGACCCAGTTTCATTCCTTTTTATGGCCGAGTAATATTCCATTTTATATATGTACCACATCTTTATCCATTCATCTGTCTGTGGGCATTTAGGTTGCTTCCATTACCTGGCTATTGTAAATAGTGCTGCAACGAACATTGTGGTGAATGTGCCTTTTTGAAATACGGTTTTCTCTGGGTATATGCCCAGAAGTGGGATTGCTGGATCAGATGGTAATTCTATTTCTAGTTTTTTTAAGGAAAATCCATACTGTTCTCCATAGTGACTGTATCAATTTACATTCCCACCAATAGTGGAAGAGGGCTCCTTTTGTCCACACCCTCCCCAGAATTGGTTGTTTGTAGATATTCTGATGATGCCGATTCTAACAGGTGTGAGGTGATACCTCATTGTAGTTTTGATTTGCATTTCTCTAATAATTAGTGCTGTTGAGCAGCTTTTCATGTGCGTCTTGTCCATCTCTGTGTCTCCTTTGAAGAAACGTCTCTTTAGATCTTCTGCCCATTTTTTTTGGGTTGTTTGTTTTTTTAATATTAAGCTGCATGAGCTGTTTATATATATTGGAGATTAAACCTCTGTCCATTGATTCGTCTGCAACGATTTTCGCCCATTCTGAGGGATGCCTTTTTCCATTCCCGTTTTTTTTAACAAAAAAGGAAAGAAAGGAAAAGAAGCAGAACACTAATGTGCGTAAAATATGCCTTTTGAAACGGTCATTTTGAAATATGGACGTCCTTTGAATTTTTTGGTCGATATGTGACCCCAGGATTTGTTTTCAGGGCAGGTGTCATTTACAGGCCTGCAATGATTTTGAATATCAACTGACCATTAGCGTTGGGATTAAAGCTGCTGTTGTGTGAAATGGCCACAATGTGGCAGCAGTTCACCCTTACCAAATCTGGTTACTAGGGCAAGAGAGCCTCAGTGGAAGTGGTGTTCTAGATTGGAATTTAGAATGGAATGTGCCAGGAGAAAGCCCCTCACGTTTGTCTCACTACTTCTTGTTCGTGTTTTTAATTTAATTTTTTATTTTTTATTACAGCAAGTTTGATTACAATGTTTGGCTTGTTGTAGGTGTGGAAGATGTGGTTCTTTTACACATATACAGATGTCTGTTCTTCCTGGGATCCTTTTCCCATGTACGTTATGACAGAATGTTGAGTAGTCCTCTCTTGGTATTCTGTAGGTCTTTGGTGATTATATATGTCACCTGTGTTTGTATATGTCTGTTAACCGCGATATCGTAATGAAACCAATCCTCACACCTTTCCATTGGTGCACCATAAGTTTGTTTAATGAATCTGTGATTGCCCTTCTCCGTGGAAATATCTGCCCTCGTATCCATTTTTAGGTAACACCTATAAGTGATATGATATGATATGTGTCTTTCACTTTCTGACTTACTACAAGTCACGTGATTACTTCTAGACTCATCTACGGTGCTGCAAATGGCATTGTGTCCTTTTTTCCCTTGGCTTCTCTTCTGCTTTAGCGTGGTCCATTTTCAACAATGTGATTCCCTGAGGGTTGTGGATTAGCTGACCTGGGCAGCCTTACACTGCCGGCCCGCCCTCCCCAGGTGTGCCTCGTTGAGGTCAATATAAACAGCGCTCCAGGCAGCAATAGCCCCTGAAGCTGTGCCTGCCTCCATATTCTCTGCCCCGTCAGCAGTCTCGGGGCTGTGCTGGTGGGAGGGAGTGAGGGGCCACAGCTTTGTGGGTGGCCCGGTGTGAGTGGGGTTCTGCTGGCCTTTCTGCAGGAGTTGCCAGGCTGCCGCCTGTAAAGAAGAGGTTGTGTCACCCATACTTTCCGCTGGAATTTCTCTCCGGACAGAGGTGAGGATGGAAAAAAGCAGTGGGGGCCGGGACAGGATGGGTATCTCAGGCAGGGCAATGGAAAGCTTCTGGAAGAGCGCCCGGGGCCAGGACTACCCTGGCTGGCCTGCAGGCACTAAGTTGGCCTTCGTGCTTTCGCTGGTGTGGCACCACGGTCCTTCCTCTAGGCTTTCAAGCCCTTGTACATATTCAGGTGTTTTACCTGGAAAGGGTGGGAACAGTTCAGCAGCAGCTGGCCTGGGGCTCAGCTCACGTTTACTCACAGATGCCTCGGCATGGTCCCCCAGCTTTGCAATGAGGACGCTCCTTGCGTGGGGGGTGGTTTGCTGGCTCTATGGGAGATGATTCCCCACCTCTGACCAATTTCAGAATTGTTTACCACTGGAGCAAGTGCCCTGATAGGGTTTTCCTCTGTATAACTCGTGGGTTCAGGATTTTTTTTTCTTTTATGGTTCAAGTTAGATTTATTCCTCTTTTATGTATTTATAGATATAAGCATGGAAATAATTCATTCCTATAAATACATCTGTGTGACGGGAAGAACTTTTTTCTGTTTTATTTTTAAATTTTATTTTTTAAAATTTTGAAATTTAATTTTATTTATGTTTTTATACAGCACATTATTATTAGTTCTGTATTTTATGCATATACATGTATACAGGTCAATCCCAAACTCCCAACTCATCCCACCACCACCACCCCATGGCTTCCCACACTTGGTGTCCATACGTTTGTTCTCTACCTCTGTGTCTCTATTTCTTCCCTGCAAACCAGTTCATCTGTACCATTTTTAGGCTCCACATATATGCGTTAATATACAATATTTGTTTTCCTCTTTCTGACTTACTTCATTCTGTATGACAGTCTCTCGATCCATCGATGGCTCTACAAATGACCCAGTTTCATTCCTTTTTATGGCCGAGTAATATTCCATTTTATATATGTACCACATCTTTATCCATTCATCTGTCTGTGGGCATTTAGGTTGCTTCCATTACCTGGCTATTGTAAATAGTGCTGCAACGAACATTGTGGTGAATGTGCTTTTTTGAAATACGGTTTTCTCTGGGTATATGCCCAGAAGTGGGATTGCTGGATCAGATGGTAATTCTATTTCTAGGTTTTTTAAGGAAAATCCATACTGTTCTCCATAGTGACTGTATCAATTTACATTCCCACCAATAGTGGAAGAGGGCTCCTTTTGTCCACACCCACCCCAGAATTGGTTGTTTGTAGATATTCTGATGATGCCGATTCTAACAGGTGTGAGGTGATACCTCATTGTAGTTTTGATTTGCATTTCTCTAATAATTAGTGCTGTTGAGCAGCTTTTCATGTGCGTCTTGTCCATCTCTGTGTCTCCTTTGAAGAAACGTCTCTTTAGATCTTCTGCCCATTTTTTTTTGGGTTGTTTGTTTTTTTAATATTAAGCTGCATGAGCTGTTTATATATATTGGAGATTAAACCTCTGTCCATTGATTCGTCTGCAACGATTTTCGCCCATTCTGAGGGATGCCTTTTTCCATTCCCGTTTTTTTTAACAAAAAAGGAAAGAAAGGAAAAGAAGCAGAACACTAATGTGCGTAAAATATGCCTTTTGAAACGGTCATTTTGAAATATGGACGTCCTTTGAATTTTTTGGTCGATATGTGACCCCAGGATTTGTTTTCAGGGCAGGTGTCATTTACAGGCCTGCAATGATTTTGAATATCAACTGACCATTAGCGTTGGGATTAAAGCTGCTGTTGTGTGAAATGGCCACAATGTGGCAGCAGTTCACCCTTACCAAATCTGGTTACTAGGGCAAGAGAGCCTCAGTGGAAGTGGTGTTCTAGATTGGAATTTAGAATGGAATGTGCCAGGAGAAAGCCCCTCACGTTTGTCTCACTACTTCTTGTTCGTGTTTTTAATTTAATTTTTTATTTTTTATTACAGCAAGTTTGATTACAATGTTTGGCTTGTTGTAGGTGTGGAAGATGTGGTTCTTTTACACATATACAGATGTCTGTTCTTCCTGGGATCCTTTTCCCATGTACGTTATGACAGAATGTTGAGTAGTCCTCTCTTGGTATTCTGTAGGTCTTTGGTGATTATATATGTCACCTGTGTTTGTATATGTCTGTTAACCGCGATATCGTAATGAAACCAATCCTCACACCTTTCCATTGGTGCACCATAAGTTTGTTTAATGAATCTGTGATTGCCCTTCTCCGTGGAAATATCTGCCCTCGTATCCATTTTTAGGTAACACCTATAAGTGATATGATATGATATGTGTCTTTCACTTTCTGACTTACTACAAGTCACGTGATTACTTCTAGACTCATCTACGGTGCTGCAAATGGCATTGTGTCCTTTTTTCCCTTGGCTTCTCTTCTGCTTTAGCGTGGTCCATTTTCAACAATGTGATTCCCTGAGGGTTGTGGATTAGCTGACCTGGGCAGCCTTACACTGCCGGCCCGCCCTCCCCAGGTGTGCCTCATTGAGGTCAATATAAACAGCGCTCCAGGCAGCAATAGCCCCTGAAGCTGTGCCTGCCTCCATATTCTCTGCCCCGTCAGCAGTCTCGGGGCTGTGCTGGTGGGAGGGAGTGAGGGGCCACAGCTTTGTGGGTGGCCCGGTGTGAGTGGGGTTCTGCTGGCCTTTCTGCAGGAGTTGCCAGGCTGCCGCCTGTAAAGAAGAGGTTGTGTCACCCATACTTTCCGCTGGAATTTCTCTCCGGACAGAGGTGAGGATGGAAAAAAGCAGTGGGGGCCGGGACAGGATGGGTATCTCAGGCAGGGCAATGGAAAGCTTCTGGAAGAGCGCCCGGGGCCAGGACTACCCTGGCTGGCCTGCAGGCACTAAGTTGGCCTTCGTGCTTTCGCTGGTGTGGCACCACGGTCCTTCCTCTAGGCTTTCAAGCCCTTGTACATATTCAGGTGTTTTACCTGGAAAGGGTGGGAACAGTTCAGCAGCAGCTGGCCTGGGGCTCAGCTCACGTTTACTCACAGATGCCTCGGCATGGTCCCCCAGCTTTGCAATGAGGACGCTCCTTGCGTGGGGGGTGGTTTGCTGGCTCTATGGGAGATGATTCCCCACCTCTGACCAATTTCAGAATTGTTTACCACTGGAGCAAGTGCCCTGATAGGGTTTTCCTCTGTATAACTCGTGGGTTCAGGATTTTTTTTTCTTTTATGGTTCAAGTTAGATTTATTCCTCTTTTATGTATTTATAGATATAAGCATGGAAATAATTCATTCCTATAAATACATCTGTGTGACGGGAAGAACTTTTTTCTGTTTTATTTTTAAATTTTATTTTTTAAAATTTTGAAATTTAATTTTATTTATGTTTTTATACAGCACATTATTATTAGTTCTGTATTTTATGCATATACATGTATACAGGTCAATCCCAAACTCCCAACTCATCCCACCACCACCACCCCATGGCTTCCCACACTTGGTGTCCATACGTTTGTTCTCTACCTCTGTGTCTCTATTTCTTCCCTGCAAACCAGTTCATCTGTACCATTTTTAGGCTCCACATATATGCGTTAATATACAATATTTGTTTTCCTCTTTCTGACTTACTTCATTCTGTATGACAGTCTCTCGATCCATCGATGGCTCTACAAATGACCCAGTTTCATTCCTTTTTATGGCCGAGTAATATTCCATTTTATATATGTACCACATCTTTATCCATTCATCTGTCTGTGGGCATTTAGGTTGCTTCCATTACCTGGCTATTGTAAATAGTGCTGCAACGAACATTGTGGTGAATGTGCTTTTTTGAAATACGGTTTTCTCTGGGTATATGCCCAGAAGTGGGATTGCTGGATCAGATGGTAATTCTATTTCTAGGTTTTTTAAGGAAAATCCATACTGTTCTCCATAGTGACTGTATCAATTTACATTCCCACCAATAGTGGAAGAGGGCTCCTTTTGTCCACACCCTCCCCAGAATTGGTTGTTTGTAGATATTCTGATGATGCCGATTCTAACAGGTGTGAGGTGATACCTCATTGTAGTTTTGATTTGCATTTCTCTAATAATTAGTGCTGTTGAGCAGCTTTTCATGTGCGTCTTGTCCATCTCTGTGTCTCCTTTGAAGAAACGTCTCTTTAGATCTTCTGCCCATTTTTTTTGGGTTGTTTGTTTTTTTAATATTAAGCTGCATGAGCTGTTTATATATATTGGAGATTAAACCTCTGTCCATTGATTCGTCTGCAACGATTTTCGCCCATTCTGAGGGATGCCTTTTTCCATTCCCGTTTTTTTTAACAAAAAAGGAAAGAAAGGAAAAGAAGCAGAACACTAATGTGCGTAAAATATGCCTTTTGAAACGGTCGTTTTGAAATATGGACGTCCTTTGAATTTTTTGGTCGATATGTGACCCCAGGATTTGTTTTCAGGGCAGGTGTCATTTACAGGCCTGCAATGATTTTGAATATCAACTGACCATTAGCGTTGGGATTAAAGCTGCTGTTGTGTGAAACGGCCACAAGGTGGCAGCAGTTCACCCTTACCAAATCTGGTTACTAGGGCAAGAGAGCCTCAGTGGAAGTGGTGTTCTAGATTGGAATTTAGAATGGAATGTGCCAGGAGAAAGCCCCTCACGTTTGTCTCACTACTTCTTGTTCGTGTTTTTAATTTAATTTTTTATTTTTTCTTACAGCAAGTTTGATTACAATGTTTGGCTTGTTGTAGGTGTGGAAGATGTGGTTCTTTTACACATATACAGATGTCTGTTCTTCCTGGGATCCTTTTCCCATGTACGTTATGACAGAATGTTGAGTAGTCCTCTCTTGGTATTCTGTAGGTCTTTGGTGATTATATATGTCACCTGTGTTTGTATATGTCTGTTAACCCCGATATCGTAATGAAACCAATCCTCACACCTTTCCATTGGTGAACCATAAGTTTGTTTAATGAATCTGTGATTGCCCTTCTCCGTGGAAATATCTGCCCTGGTATCCATTTTTAGGTAACACCTATAAGTGATATGATATGATATGTGTCTTTCACTTTCTGACTTACTACAAGTCACGTGATTACTTCTAGACTCATCTACGGTGCTGCAAATGGCATTGTGTCCTTTTTTCCCTTGGCTTCTCTTCTGCCTTAGCGTGGTCCATTTTCAACAATGTGATTCCCTGAGGGTTGTGGATTAGCTGACATGGGCAGCCTTACACTGCCGGCCCGCCCTCCCCAGGTGTGCCTCGTTGAGGTCAATATAAACAGCGCTCCAGGCAGCAATAGCCCCTGAAGCTGTGCCTGCCTCCATATTCTCTGCCCCGTCAGCAGTCTCGGGGCTGTGCTGGTGGGAGGGAGTGAGGGGCCACAGCTTTGTGGGTGGCCCAGTGTGAGTGGGGTTCTGCTGGCCTTTCTGCAGGAGTTGCCAGGCTGCCGCCTGTAAAGAAGAGGTTGTGTCACCCATACTTTCCGCTGGAATTTCTCTCCGGACAGAGGTGAGGATGGAAAAAAGCAGTGGGGGCCGGGACAGGATGGGTATCTCAGGCAGGGCAATGGAAAGCTTCTAGAAGAGCGCCCGGGGCCAGGACTACCCTGGCTGGCCTGCAGGCACCAAGTTGGCCTTCGTGCTTTTGCTGGTGTGGCACCACGGTCCTTCCTCTAGGCTTTCAAGCCCTTGTACATATTCAGGTGTTTTACCTGGAAAGGGTGGGAACAGTTCAGCAGCAGCTGGCCTGGGGCTCAGCTCACGTTTACTCACAGATGCCTCGGCACGGTCCCCCAGCTTTGCAATGAGGACGCTCCTTGCGTGGGGGGTGGGTTGCTGGCTGTATGGGAGATGATTCCCCACCTCTGACCAATTTCAGAATTGTTTACCACTGGAGCAAGTGCCCTGATAGGGTTTTCCTCTGTATAACTCGTGGGTTCAGGATTTTTTTTTCTTTTATGGTTCAAGTTAGATTTTATTCCTCTTTTATGTATTTATAGATATAAGCATGGAAATAATTCATTCCTATAAATACATCTGTGTGACGGGAAGAACTTTTTTCTGTTTTATTTTTAAATTTTATTTTTTAAAATTTTGAAATTTAATTTTATTTATGTTTTTATACAGCACATTATTATTAGTTCTGTATTTTATGCATATACATGTATACAGGTCAATCCCAAACTCCCAACTCATCCCACCACCACCACCCCATGGCTTCCCACACTTGGTGTCCATACGTTTGTTCTCTACCTCTGTGTCTCTATTTCTTCCCTGCAAACCAGTTCATCTGTACCATTTTTAGGCTCCACATATATGCGTTAATATACAATATTTGTTTTCCTCTTTCTGACTTACTTCATTCTGTATGACAGTCTCTCGATCCATCGATGGCTCTACAAATGACCCAGTTTCATTCCTTTTTATGGCCGAGTAATATTCCATTTTATATATGTACCACATCTTTATCCATTCATCTGTCTGTGGGCATTTAGGTTGCTTCCATTACCTGGCTAGTGTAAATAGTGCTGCAACGAACATTGTGGTGAATGTGCCTTTTTGAAATACGGTTTTCTCTGGGTATATGCCCAGAAGTGGGATTGCTGGATCAGATGGTAATTCTATTTCTAGTTTTTTTAAGGAAAATCCATACTGTTCTCCATAGTGACTGTATCAATTTACATTCCCACCAATAGTGGAAGAGGGCTCCTTTTGTTCACACCCTCCCCAGAATTGGTTGTTTGTAGATATTCTGATGATGCCGATTCTAACAGGTGTGAGGTGATACCTCATTGTAGTTTTGATTTGCATTTCTCTAATAATTAGTGCTGTTGAGCAGCTTTTCATGTGCGTCTTGTCCATCTCTGTGTCTCCTTTGAAGAAACGTCTCTTTAGATCTTCTGCCCATTTTTTTTGGGTTGTTTGTTTTTTTAATATTAAGCTGCATGAGCTGTTTATATATATTGGAGATTAAACCTCTGTCCATTGATTCGTCTGCAACGATTTTCGCCCATTCTGAGGGATGCCTTTTTCCATTCCCGTTTTTTTTAACAAAAAAGGAAAGAAAGGAAAAGAAGCAGAACACTAATGTGCGTAAAATATGCCTTTTGAAACGGTCGTTTTGAAATATGGACGTCCTTTGAATTTTTTGGTCGATATGTGACCCCAGGATTTGTTTTCAGGGCAGGTGTCATTTACAGGCCTGCAATGATTTTGAATATCAACTGACCATTAGCGTTGGGATTAAAGCTGCTGTTGTGTGAAACGGCCACAAGGTGGCAGCAGTTCACCCTTACCAAATCTGGTTACTAGGGCAAGAGAGCCTCAGTGGAAGTGGTGTTCTAGATTGGAATTTAGAATGGAATGTGCCAGGAGAAAGCCCCTCACGTTTGTCTCACTACTTCTTGTTCGTGTTTTTAATTTAATTTTTTATTTTTTCTTACAGCAAGTTTGATTACAATGTTTGGCTTGTTGTAGGTGTGGAAGATGTGGTTCTTTTACACATATACAGATGTCTGTTCTTCCTGGGATCCTTTTCCCATGTACGTTATGACAGAATGTTGAGTAGTCCTCTCTTGGTATTCTGTAGGTCTTTGGTGATTATATATGTCACCTGGGTTTGTATATGTCTGTTAACCGCGATATCGTAATGAAACCAATCCTCACACCTTTCCATTGGTGAACCATAAGTTTGTTTAATGAATCTGTGATTGCCCTTCTCCGTGGAAATATCTGCCCTGGTATCCATTTTTAGGTAACACCTATAAGTGATATGATATGATATGTGTCTTTCACTTTCTGACTTACTACAAGTCACGTGATTACTTCTAGACTCATCTACGGGGCTGCAAATGGCATTGTGTCCTTTTTTCCCTTGGCTTCTCTTCTGCCTTAGCGGGGTCCATTTTCAACAATGTGATTCCCTGAGGGTTGTGGATTAGCTGACCTGGGCAGCCTTACACTGCCGGCCCGCCCTCCCCAGGTGTGCCTCGTTGAGGTCAATATAAACAGCGTACAGGCAGCAATAGCCCCTGAAGCTGTGCCTGCCTCCATATTCTCTGCCCCGTCAGCAGTCTCGGGGCTGTGCTGGTGGGAGGGAGTGAGGGGCCACAGCTTTGTGGGTGGCCCGGTGTGAGTGGGGTTCTGCTGGCCTTTCTGCAGGAGTTGCCAGGCTGCCGCCTGTAAAGAAGAGGTTGTGTCACCCATACTATCCGCTGGAATTTCTCTCCGGACAGAGGTGAGGATGGAAAAAAGCAGTGGGGGCCGGGACAGGATGGGTATCTCAGGCAGGGCAATGGAAAGCTTCTAGAAGAGCGCCCGGGGCCAGGACTACCCTGGCTGGCCTGCAGGCACCAAGTTGGCCTTCGTGCTTTTGCTGGTGTGGCACCACGGTCCTTCCTCTAGGCTTTCAAGCCCTTGTACATATTCAGGTGTTTTACCTGGAAAGGGTGGGAACAGTTCAGCAGCAGCTGGCCTGGGGCTCAGCTCACGTTTACTCACAGATGCCTCGGCACGGTCCCCCAGCTTTGCAATGAGGACGCTCCTTGCGTGGGGGGTGGGTTGCTGGCTGTATGGGAGATGATTCCCCACCTCTGACCAATTTCAGAATTGTTTACCACTGGAGCAAGTGCCCTGATAGGGTTTTCCTCTGTATAACTCGTGGGTTCAGGATTTTTTTTTCTTTTATGGTTCAAGTTAGATTTTATTCCTCTTTTATGTATTTATAGATATAAGCATGGAAATAATTCATTCCTATAAATACATCTGTGTGCCGGGAAGAACTTTTTTCTGTTTTATTTTTAAATTTTATTTTTTAAAATTTTGAAATTTAATTTTATTTATGTTTTTATACAGCACATTATTATTAGTTCTGTATTTTATGCATATACATGTATACAGGTCAATCCCAAACTCCCAACTCATCCCACCACCACCACCCCATGGCTTCCCACACTTGGTGTCCATACGTTTGTTCTCTACCTCTGTGTCTCTATTTCTTCCCTACAAACCAGTTCATCTGTACCATTTTTAGGCTCCACATATATGCGTTAATATACAATATTTGTTTTCCTCTTTCTGACTTACTTCATTCTGTATGACAGTCTCTCGATCCATCGATGGCTCTACAAATGACCCAGTTTCATTCCTTTTTATGGCCGAGTAATATTCCATTTTATATATGTACCACATCTTTATCCATTCATCTGTCTGTGGGCATTTAGGTTGCTTCCATTACCTGGCTATTGTAAATAGTGCTGCAACGAACATTGTGGTGAATGTGCCTTTTTGAAATACGGTTTTCTCTGGGTATATGCCCAGAAGTGGGATTGCTGGATCAGATGGTAATTCTATTTCTAGTTTTTTTAAGGAAAATCCATACTGTTCTCCATAGTGACTGTATCAATTTACATTCCCACCAATAGTGGAAGAGGGCTCCTTTTGTCCACACCCTCCCCAGAATTGGTTGTTTGTAGATATTCTGATGATGCCGATTCTAACAGGTGTGAGGTGATACCTCATTGTAGTTTTGATTTGCATTTCTCTAATTCTTAGTGCTGTTGAGCAGCTTTTCATGTGCGTCTTGTCCATCTCTGTGTCTCCTTTGAAGAAACGTCTCTTTAGATCTTCTACCCATTTTTTTTGGGTTGTTTGTTTTTTAATATTAAGCTGCATGAGCTGTTTATATATATTGGAGATTAAACCTCTGTCCATTGATTCGTCTGCAACGATTTTCGCCCATTCTGAGGGATGCCTTTTTCCATTCCCGTTTTTTTTAACAAAAAAGGAAAGAAAGGAAAAGAAGCAGAACACTAATGTGCATAAAATATGCCTTTTGAAACGGTCGTTTTGAAATATGGATGTCCTTTGAATTTTTTGGTCGATATGTGACCCCAGGATTTGTTTTCAGGGCAGGTGTCATTTACAGGCCTGCAATGATTTTGAATATCAACTGACCATTAGCGTTGTGATTAAAGCTGCTGTTGTGTGAAACGGCCACAATGTGGCAGCAGTTCACCCTTACCAAATCTGGTTACTAGGGCAAGAGAGCCTCAGTGGAAGTGGTGTTCTAGATTGGAATTTAGAATGGAATGTGCCAGGAGAAAGCCCCTCACGTTTGTCTCACTACTTCTTGTTCGTGTTTTTAATTTAATTATTTATTATATATTACAGCAAGTTTGATTACAATGTTTGGCTTGTTGTAGGTGTGGAAGATGTGGTTCTTTTACACATATACACATGTCTGTTCTTCCTGGGATCCTTTTCCCATGTACGTTATGACAGAATGTTGAGTAGTCCTCTCTTGGTATTCTGTAGGTCTTTGGTGATTATATATGTCACCTGTGTTTGTATATGTCTGTTAACCCCGATATCGTAATGAAACCAATCCTCACACCTTTCCATTGGTGAACCTTAAGTTTGTTTAATGAATCTGTGATTGCCCTTCTCCGTGGAAATATCTGCCCTGGTATCCATTTTTAGGTAACACCTATAAGTGATATGATATGATATGTGTCTTTCACTTTCTGACTTACTACAAGTCACGTGATTACTTCTAGACTCATCTACGGGGCTGCAAATGGCATTGTGTCCTTTTTTCCCTTGGCTTCTCTTCTGCCTTAGCGGGGTCCATTTTCAACAATGTGATTCCCTGAGGGTTGTGGATTAGCTGACCTGGGCAGCCTTACCCTGCCGGCCCGCACTCCCCAGGTGTGCCTCGTTGAGGTCAATATAAACAGCGCTCCAGGCAGCAATAGCCCATGAAGCTGTGCCTGACTCCATATTCTCTGCCCCGTCAGCAGTCTCGGGGCTGTGCTGGTGGGAGGGAGTGAGGGGCCACAGCTTTGTGGGTGGCCCGGTGTGAGTGGGGTTCTGCTGGCCTTTCTGCAGGAGTTGCCAGGCTGCCGCCTGTAAAGAAGAGGTTGTGTCACCCATACTTTCCGCTGGAATTTCTCTCCGGACAGAGGTGAGGATGGAAAAAAGCAGTGGGGGCCGGGACAGGATGGGTATCTCAGGCAGGGCAATGGAAAGCTTCTGGAAGAGCGCCCGGGGCCAGGACTACCCAGGCTGGCCTGCAGGCACCAAGTTGGCCTTCGTGCTTTCGCTGGTGTGGCACCACGGTCCTTCCTCTAGGCTTTCAAGCCCTTGTACATATTCAGGTGTTTTACCTGGAAAGGGTGGGAACAGTTCAGCAGCAGCTGGCCTGGGGCTCAGCTCACGTTTACTCACAGATGCCTCGGCACGGTCCCCCAGCTTTGCAATGAGGACGCTCCTTGCGTGGGGGGTGGGTTGCTGGCTGTATGGGAGATGATTCCCCACCTCTGACCAATTTCAGAATTGTTTACCACTGGAGCAAGTGCCCTGATAGGGTTTTCCTCTGTATAACTCGTGGGTTCAGGATTTTTTTTTCTTTTATGGTTCAAGTTAGATTTTATTCCTCTTTTATGTATTTATAGATATAAGCATGGAAATAATTCATTCCTATAAATACATCTGTGTGACGGGAAGAACTTTTTTCTGTTTTATTTTTAAATTTTATTTTTTAAAATTTTGAAATTTAATTTTATTTATTTTTTTTATACAGCACATTATTATTAGTTCTGTATTTTATGCATATACATGTATACAGGTCAATCCCAAACTCCCAACTCATCCCACCACCACCACCCCATGGCTTCCCACACTTGGTGTCCATACATTTGTTCTCTACCTCTGTGTCTCTATTTCTTCCCTGCAAACCAGTTCATCTGTACCATTTTTAGGCTCCACATATATGCGTTAATATACAATATTTGTTTTCCTCTTTCTGACTTACTTCACTCTCTATGATAGTCTCTCGATCCATCGATGTCTCTACAAATGACCCAGTTTCATTCCTTTTTATGACCGAGTAATATTCCATTTTATATATGTACCACATCTTTATCCATTCATCTGTCTGTGGGCATTTAGGTTGCTTCCATTACCTGGCTATTGTAAATAGTGCTGCAACGAACATTGTGGTGAATGTGCCTTTTTGAAATACGGTTTTCTCTGGTATATGCCCAGAAGTGGGATTGCTGGATCAGATGTTAATTCTATTTCTAATTTTTTTAAGGAAACTCCATACTGTTCTCCATAGTGACTGTATCAATTTACATTCCCACCAATAGTGGAAGAGGGCTCCTTTTGTCCACACCCTCCCCAGAATTGGTTGTTTGTAGATTTTCTGATGATGCCGATTCTAACAGGTGTGAGGTGAAACCTCATTGTAGTTTTGATTTGCATTTCTCTAACAATTAGTGTTGTTGAGCAGCTTTTCATGTGCGTCTTGGCCATCTATGTGTCTTCTTTGAGGAAACGTCTCTTTAGATCTTCTGCCCATTTTTGTATTGGGTTGTTTGTTTTTTTAATATTAAGCTGCATGAGTTGTTTATATATATTGGAGATTAAACCTCTGTCCATTGATTCGTCTGCAACGATTTTCGCCCATTCTGAGGGATGCCTTTTTCCATTCCCGTGTTTTTCAACAAAAAAAGGAAAGAAAGGAAAAGAAGCAGAACACTAATGTGCGTAAAATATGCCTTTTGAAACGGTCGTTTTGAAATATGGACGTCCTTTGAATTTTTTGGTCGATATGTGACCCCAGGATTTGTTTTCAGGGCAGCTGTCATTTACAGGCCTGCAATGATTTTGAATATCAACTGGCCATTAGCATTGGGATTAAAGCTGCTGTTGTGTGAAACGGCCACAAGGTGGCAGCAGTTCACCCTTACCAAATCTGGTTACTAGGGCAAGAGAGCCTCAGTGGAAGTGGTGTTCTAGATTGGAGTTTAGAATGGAATGTGCCAGGAGAAAGCCCCTCACGTTTGTCTCACTACTTCTTGTTCGTGTTTTTAATTTATTTTTTTATTTTTTATTACAGCAAGTTTGATTACAATGTTTGGCTTGCTGTAGGTGTGGAAGATGTGGTTCTTTTACACATATACAGATGACTGTTCTTCCTGGGATCCTTTTCCCATGTACGTTATGACAGAATGTTGAGTAGTCCTCTCTTGGTATTCTGTAGGTCTTTGGTGATTATATATGTCACCTGTGTTTGTATATGTCTGTTAACACCGATATCATAATGAAACCAATCCTCACACCTTTCCATTGGTGAACCATAAGTTTGTTTAATGAATCTGTGATTGCCCTTCTCCGTGGAAATATCTGCCCTGGTATCCATTTTTAGGTAACACCTATAAGTGATATGATATGTATCTTTCACTTTCTGACTTACTACAAGTCACGTGATTACTTCTAGACTCATCTACGGTGCTGCAAATGGCATTGTGTCCTTTTTTTCCTTGGCTTCTCTTCTGCCATAGCGGGGTCCATTTTCAACAATGTGATTCCCTAAGGGTTGTGGATTAGCTGACCTGGGCAGCCTTACCCTGCCGGCCCGCCCTCCCCAGGTGTGCCTCGTTGAGGTCAATATAAACAGCGCTCCAGGCAGCAATAGCCCCTGAAGCTGTGCCTGACTCCATATTATCTGCCCCGTCAGCAGTCTCGGGGCTGTGCTGGTGGGAGGGTGTGAGGGGCCACAGCTTTGTGGGTGGCCCGGTGTGAGTGGGGTTCTGCTGGCCTTTCTGCAGGAGTTGCCAGGCTGCCGCCTGTAAAGAAGAGGATGTGTCACCCATACCTTCCACTGGAATTTCTCTCCGGACAGAGGTGAGGAAGGAAAAAAGCAGTGGAGGCAGGGACAGGAGGGGTATCTCATGCAGGGCAATGGAAAGCTTCTGGAAGAGCGCCCGGGGCCAGGACCACCCTGTCTGGCCTGCAGGCACCAAGTTAGCCTGCGTGCTGTCGCTGGTGTGGCTCCACGGTCCTTCCTCTAGGCTTTCAAGCCCTTGTACATATTCAGGTGTTTTACCTGGAAAGGGTGGGAACAGTTCAGCAGCAGCTGGCCTGGGGCTCAGCTCACGTTTACTCACAGATGCCTCGGCACGGTCCCCCAGCTTTGCAATGAGGACGCTCCTTGCGTGGGGGGTGGGTTGCTGGCTGTATGGGAGATGGTTCCCCACCTCTGACCAATTTCAGAATTGTTTACCGCTGGAGCAAGTGCCGTGATAGGGTTTTCCTCTGTATAACTCGTGGGTTCACTTTTTTTTACTTTTATGGTTCAAGTTAGACTTTATTCCTCTTTTATGTATTTATAAATATAAGCATGGAAATAATTCATTCCTATAAATACATCTGTGTGACGGGAAGAACTTTTTTCTGTTTTATTTTTAAATTTTATTTTTTAAAATTTTGAAATTTAATTTTATTTATGTTTTTATACAGCAGGTTATTATTAGTTATGTATTTTATGCATATACATGTATACAGGTCAATCCCAATCTCCCAACTCATCCCACAACCACCACCCCATGGCTTCCCACACTTGGTGTCCATACGTTTGTTCTCTACCTCTGTGTCTCTATTTCTTCCCTGCAAACCAGTTCATCTGTACCATTTTTTTAGGTTCCACATATATGCATTAATATACAATATTTGTTTTCCTCTTTCTGACTTACTTCACTCTCTATGATAGTCTCTCGATCCATCGATGTCTCTACAAATGACCCAGTTTCATTCCTTTTTATGACCGAGTAATATTCCATTTTATATATGTACCACATCTTTATCCATTCATCTGTCTGTGGGCATTTAGGTTGCTTCCATTACCTGGCTATTGTAAATAGTGCTGCAACGAACATTGTGGTGAATGTGCCTTTTTGAAATACGGTTTTCTCTGGTATATGCCCAGAAGTGGGATTGCTGGATCAGATGTTAATTCTATTTCTAATTTTTTTAAGGAAACTCCATACTGTTCTCCATAGTGACTGTATCAATTTACATTCCCACCAATAGTGGAAGAGGGCTCCTTTTGTCCACACCCTCCCCAGAATTGGTTGTTTGTAGATTTTCTGATGATGCCGATTCTAACAGGTGTGAGGTGAAACCTCATTGTAGTTTTGATTTGCATTTCTCTAACAATTAGTGTTGTTGAGCAGCTTTTCATGTGCGTCTTGGCCATCTATGTGTCTTCTTTGAGGAAACGTCTCTTTAGATCTTCTGCCCATTTTTGTATTGGGTTGTTTGTTTTTTTAATATTAAGCTGCATGAGTTGTTTATATATATTGGAGATTAAACCTCTGTCCATTGATTCGTCTGCAACGATTTTCGCCCATTCTGAGGGATGCCTTTTTCCATTCCCGTGTTTTTCAACAAAAAAAGGAAAGAAAGGAAAAGAAGCAGAACACTAATGTGCGTAAAATATGCCTTTTGAAACGGTCGTTTTGAAATATGGACGTCCTTTGAATTTTTTGGTCGATATGTGACCCCAGGATTTGTTTTCAGGGCAGCTGTCATTTACAGGCCTGCAATGATTTTGAATATCAACTGGCCATTAGCATTGGGATTAAAGCTGCTGTTGTGTGAAACGGCCACAAGGTGGCAGCAGTTCACCCTTACCAAATCTGGTTACTAGGGCAAGAGAGCCTCAGTGGAAGTGGTGTTCTAGATTGGAGTTTAGAATGGAATGTGCCAGGAGAAAGCCCCTCACGTTTGTCTCACTACTTCTTGTTCGTGTTTTTAATTTATTTTTTTATTTTTTATTACAGCAAGTTTGATTACAATGTTTGGCTTGCTGTAGGTGTGGAAGATGTGGTTCTTTTACACATATACAGATGACTGTTCTTCCTGGGATCCTTTTCCCATGTACGTTATGACAGAATGTTGAGTAGTCCTCTCTTGGTATTCTGTAGGTCTTTGGTGATTATATATGTCACCTGTGTTTGTATATGTCTGTTAACACCGATATCATAATGAAACCAATCCTCACACCTTTCCATTGGTAAACCATAAGTTTGTTTAATGAATCTGTGATTGCCCTTCTCCGTGGAAATATCTGCCCTGGTATCCATTTTTAGGTAACACCTATAAGTGATATGATATGTATCTTTCACTTTCTGACTTACTACAAGTCACGTGATTATTTCTAGACTCATCTACGGTGCTGCAAATGGCATTGTGTCCTTTTTTTCCTTGGCTTCTCTTCTGCCATAGCGGGGTCCATTTTCAACAATGTGATTCCCTAAGGGTTGTGGATTAGCTGACCTGGGCAGCCTTACCCTGCCGGCCCGCCCTCCCCAGGTGTGCCTCGTTGAGGTCAATATAAACAGCGCTCCAGGCAGCAATAGCCCCTGAAGCTGTGCCTGACTCCATATTATCTGCCCCGTCAGCAGTCTCGGGGCTGTGCTGGTGGGAGGGTGTGAGGGGCCACAGCTTTGTGGGTGGCCCGGTGTGAGTGGGGTTCTGCTGGCCTTTCTGCAGGAGTTGCCAGGCTGCCGCCTGTAAAGAAGAGGATGTGTCACCCATACCTTCCGCTGGAATTTCTCTCCGGACAGAGGTGAGGAAGGAAAAAAGCAGTGGGGGCCGGGACAGGAGGGGTATCTCAGGCAGGGCAATGGAAAGCTTCTGGAAGAGCGCCCGGGGCCAGGACCACTCTGGCTGTCCTGCAGGCACCAAGTTGGCCTGCGTGCTGTCGCTGGTGTGGCTCCACGGTCCTTCCTCTAGGCTTTCAAGCCCTTGTACATATTCAGGTGTTTTACCTGGAAAGGGTGGGAACAGTTCAGCAGCAGCTGGCCTGGGGCTCAGCTCACGTTTACTCACAGATGCCTCGGCACGGTCCCCCAGCTTTGCAATGAGGACGCTCCTTGCGTGGGGGGTGGGTTGCTGGCTCTATGGGAGATGATTCCCCACCTCTGACCAATTTCAGAATTGTTTACCACTGGAGCAAGTGCCCTGATAGGGTTTTCCTCTGTATAACTCGTGGGTTCAGGATTCTTTTTTCTTTTATGGTTCAAGTTAGATTTTATTCCTCTTTTATGTATTTATAGATATAAGCATGGAAATAATTCATTCCTATAAATACATCTGTGTGACGGGAAGAACTTTTTTCTGTTTTATTTTTAAATTTTATTTTTTAAAATTTTGAAATTTAATTTTATTTATTTTTTTTATACAGCACATTATTATTAGTTCTGTATTTTATGCATATAGATGTATACAGGTCAATCCCAAACTCCCAACTCATCCCACCACCACCACCCCATGGCTTCCCACACTTGGTGTCCATACATTTGTTCTCTACCTCTGTGTCTCTATTTCTTCCCTGCAAACCAGTTCATCTGTACCATTTTTAGGCTCCACATATATGCGTTAATATACAATATTTGTTTTCCTCTTTCTGACTTACTTCATTCTGTATGACAGTCTCTCGATCCATCGATGGCTCTACAAATGACCCAGTTTCATTCCTTTTTATGGCCGAGTAATATTCCATTTTATATATGTACCACATCTTTATCCATTCATCTGTCTGTGGGCATTTAGGTTGCTTCCATTACCTGGCTATTGTAAATAGTGCTGCAACGAACATTGTGGTGAATGTGCCTTTTTGAAATACGGTTTTCTCTGGGTATATGCCCAGAAGTGGGATTGCTGGATCAGATGGTAATTCTATTTCTAGTTTTTTTAAGGAAAATCCATACTGTTCTCCATAGTGACTGTATCAATTTACATTCCCACCAATAGTGGAAGAGGGCTCCTTTTGTCCACACCCTCCCCAGAATTGGTTGTTTGTAGATTTTCTGATGATGCCGATTCTAACAGGTGTGAGGTGAAACCTCATTGTAGTTTTGATTTGCATTTCTCTAACAATTAGTGCTGTTGAGCAGCTTTTCATGTGCGTCTTGGCCATCTATGTGTCTTCTTTGAGGAAACGTCTCTTTAGATCTTCTGCCCATTTTTTTGGGGTTGTTTGTTTTTTTAATATTAAGCTGCATGAGCTGTTTATATATATTGGAGATTAAACCTCTGTCCATTGATTCGTCTGCAACGATTTTCGCCCATTCTGAGGGATGCCTTTTTCCATTCCCGTTTTTTTTAACAAAAAAGGAAAGAAAGGAAAAGAAGCAGAACACTAATGTGCGTAAAATATGCCTTTTGAAACGGTCATTTTGAAATATGGACGTCCTTTGAATTTTTTGGTCGATATGTGACCCCAGGATTTGTTTTCAGGGCAGGTGTCATTTACAGGCCTGCAATGATTTTGAATATCAACTGACCATTAGCGTTGGGATTAAAGCTGCTGTTGTGTGAAACGGCCACAAGGTGGCAGCAGTTCACCCTTACCAAATCTGGTTACTAGGGCAAGAGAGCCTCAGTGGAAGTGGTGTTCTAGATTGGAGTTTAGAATGGAATGTGCCAGTAGAAAGCCCCTCACGTTTGTCTCACTACTTCTTGTTCGTGTTTTTAATTTATTTTTTTTATTTTTTATTACAGCAAGTTTGATTACAATGTTTGGCTTGTTGTAGGTGTGGAAGATGTGGTTCTTTTACTCATATACAGATGTCTGTTCTTCCTGGGATCCTTTTCCCATGTACGTTATGACAGAATATTGAGTAGTCCTGTCTTGGTATTCTGTAGGTCTTTGGTGATTATATATGTCACCTGTGTTTGTATATGTCTCTTAACCCCGATATCGTAATGAAACCAATCCTCACACCTTTCCATTGGTGAACCATAAGTTTGTTTAATAAATCTGTGATTGCCCTTCTCCGTGGAAATATCTGCCCTGGTATCCATTTTTAGGTAACACCTATAAGTGATATGATATGTGTCTTTCACTTTCTGACTTACTACAAGTCACGTGATTACTTCTAGACTCATCTACGTTGCTGCAAATGGCATTGTGTCCTTTTTTTCCTTGGCTTCTCTTCTGCCTTAGCGTGGTCCATTTTCAACAATGTGATTCCCTGAGGGTTGTGGATTAGCTGACCTGGGCAGCCTTACCCTGTCGACCCGCCCTCCCCAGGTGTGCCTCGTTGAGGTCAATATAAACAGCGAGCCAGGCAGCAATAGCCCCTGAAGCTGTGCCTGACTCCATATTCTCTGCCCCGTCAGCAGTCTCGGGGCTGTGCTGGTGGGAGGGAGTGAGGGGCCACAGCTTTGTGGGTGGCCCGGTGTGAGTGGGGTTATTCTGGCCTTTCTGCAGGAGTTGCCAGGCTGCCGCCTGTAAAGAAGAGGATGTGTCACCCATACCTTCCGCTGGAATTTCTCTCCGGACAGAGGTGAGGAAGGAAAAAAGCAGTGGGGGCCGGGACAGGAGGGGTATCTCAGGCAGGGCAATGGAAAGCTTCTGGAAGAGCGCCCGGGGCCAGGACCACCCTGGCTGGCCTGCAGGCACCAAGTTGGCCTGCGTGCTGTCGCTGGTGTGGCTCCACGGTCCTTCCTCTAGGCTTTCAAGCCCTTGTACATATTGAGGTGTTTTACCTGGAAAGGGTGGGAACAGTTCAGCAGCAGCTGGCCTGGGGCTCAGCTCACGTTTACTCACAGATGCCTCGGCACGGTCCCCCAGCTTTGCAATGAGGACGCTCCTTGTGTGGGGTGTGGGTTGCTGGCTGTATGGGAGATGGTTCCCCACCTCTGACCAATCTCAGAATTGTTTACCGCTGTAGCAAGTGCCGTGATAGGGTTTTCCTGTGTATAACTCGTGGGTTCAATTTTTTTTTCTTTTATGGTTCAAGTTAGATTTTATTCCTCTTTTATGTATTTATAAATATAAGCATGGAAATAATTCATTCCTATAAATACATCTGTGTGACGGGAAGAACTTTTTTCTGTTTTATTTTTAAATTTTATTTTTTAAAATTTTGAAATTTAATTTTATTTATTTTTTTTTATACAGCACATCATTAGTTATGTATTTTATGCATATACATGTATACAGGTCAATCCCAAACTCCCAACTCATCCCACCACCACCACCCCATGGCTTCCCTCACTTGGTGTCCATACGTTTGTTCTCTACCTCTGTGTCTCTATTTCTTCCCTGCAAACCAGTTCATCTGTACCACTTTTAGGCTCCACATATATGCGTTAATATACAATATTTGTTTTCCTCTTTCTGACTTACTTCATTCTGTATGACAGTCTCTCGATCCATCGATGGCTCTACAAATGACCCAGTTTCATTCCTTTTTATGGCCGAGTAATATTCCATTTTATATATGTACCACATCTTTATCCATTCATCTGTCTGTGGGCATTTAGGTTGCTTCCATTACCTGGCTATTGTAAATAGTGCTGCAACGAACATTGTGGTGAATGTGCCTTTTTGAAATACGGTTTTCTCTGGGTATATGCCCAGAAGTGGGATTGCTGGATCAGATGGTAATTCTATTTCTAGTTTTTTTAAGGAAAATCCATACTGTTCTCCATAGTGACTGTATCAATTTACATTCCCACCAATAGTGGAAGAGGGCTCCTTTTGTCCACACCCTCCCCAGAATTGGTTGTTTGTAGATTTTCTGATGATGCCGATTCTAACAGGTGTGAGGTGATACCTCATTGTAGTTTTGATTTGCATTTCTCTAATAATTAGTGCTGTTGAGCAGCTTTTCATGTGCGTCTAGGCCATCTCTGTGTCTCCTTTGAAGAAACGTCTCTTTAGATCTTCTGCCCATTTTTTTGGGTTGTTTGTTTTTTTTAATATTAAGCTGCATGAGCTGTTTATATATATTGGAGATTAAACCTCTGTCCATTGATTCGTCTGCAACGATTTTCGCCCATTCTGAGCGATGCCTTTTTCCATTCCCGTTTTTTTTAACAAAAAAGGAAAGAAAGGAAAAGAAGCAGAACACTAATGTGCGTAAAATATGCCTTTTGAAACGGTCGTTTTGAAATATGGACGTCCTTTGAATTTTTTGGTCGATATGTGACCCCAGGATTTGTTTTCAGGGCAGGTGTCATTTACAGGCCTGCAATGATTTTGAATATCAACTGACCATTAGCGTTGGGATTAAAGCTGCTGTAGTGTGAAACGGCCACAAGGTGGCAGCAGTTCACCCTTACCAAATCTGGTTACTAGGGCAAGAGAGCCTCAGTGGAAGTGGTGTTCTAGATTGGAGTTTAGAATGGAATGTGCCAGGAGAAAGCCCCTCACGTTTGTCTCACTACTTCTTGTTCGTGTTTTTAATTTAATTTTTTTATTTTTTATTACAGCAATTTTGATTACAATGTTTGGCTTGTTGTAGGTGTGGAAGATGTGGTTCTTTTACACATATACAGATGTCTGTTCTTCCTGGGATCCTTTTCCCATGTACGTTATGACAGAATGTTGAGTAGTCCTCTCTTGGTATTCTGTAGGTCTTTGGTGATTATATATGTCACCTGTGTTTCTATATGTCTGTTAACCGCGATATCGTAATGAAACAAATCCTCACACCTTTCCATTGGTGAACCATATGTTTGTTTAATGAATCTGTGATTGCCCTTCTCCGTGGAAATATCTGCCCTGGTATCCATTTTTAGGTAACACCTATAAGTGATATGATATGATATGTGTCTTTCACTTTCTGACTTACTACAAGTCACGTGATTACTTCTAGACTCATCTACGGTGCTGCAAATGGCATTGCGTCCTTTTTTCCCTTGGCTTCTCTTCTGCCTTAGCAGGGTCCATTTTCAACAATGTGATTCCCTGAGGGTTGTGGATTAGCTGACCTGGGCAGCCTTACCCTGCCGGCCCGCCCTCCCCAGGTGTGCCTCGTTGAGGTCAATATAAACAGCGCTCCAGGCAGCAATAGCCGCTGAAGCTGTGCCTGCCTCCATATTCTCTGCCCCGTCAGCAGTCTCGGGGCTGTGCTGGTGGGAGGGAGTGAGGGGCCACAGCTTTGTGGGTGGCCCGGTGTGAGTGGGGTTCTGCTGGCCTTTCTGCAGGAGTTGCCAGGCTGCCGCCTGTAAAGAAGAGGTTGTGTCACCCATACTTTCCGCTGGAATTTCTCTCCGGACAGAGGTGAGGATGGAAAAAAGCAGTGGGGGCCGGGACAGGATGGGTATCTCAGGCAGGGCAATGGAAAGCTTCTGGAAGAGCGCCTGGGGCCAGGACTACCCTGGCTGGCCTGCAGGCACCAAGTTGGCCTTCGTGCTTTCGCTGGTGTGGCACCACGGTCCTTCCTCTAGGCTTTCAAGCCCTTGTACATATTCAGGTGTTTTACCTGGAAAGGGTGGGAACAGTTCAGCAGCAGCTGGCCTGGGGCTCAGCTCACGTTTACTCACAGATGCCTCGGCATGGTCCCCCAGCTTTGCAATGAGGACGCTCCTTGCGTGGGGGGTGGTTTGCTGGCTGTATGGGAGATGATTCCCCACCTCTGACCAATTTCAGAATTGTTTACCACTGGAGCAAGTGCCCTGATAGGGTTTTCCTCTGTATAACTCGTGGGTTCAGGATTTTTTTTTTCTTTTATGGTTCAAGTTAGATTTTATTCCTCTTTTATGTATTTATAGATATAAGCATGGAAATAATTCATTCCTATAAATACATCTGTGTGACGGGAAGAACTTTTTTCTGTTTTATTTTTAAATTTTATTTTTTAAAATTTTGAAATTTAATTTTATTTATGTTTTTATACAGCACATTATTATTAGTTCTGTATTTTATGCATATACATGTATACAGGTCAATCCCAAACTCCCAACTCATCCCACCACCACCACCCCATGGCTTCCCACACTTGGTGTCCATACGTTTGTTCTCTACCTCTGTGTCTCTATTTCTTCCCTGCAAACCAGTTCATCTGTACCATTTTTAGGCTCCACATATATGCGTTAATATACAATATTTGTTTTCCTCTTTCTGACTTACTTCATTCTGTATGACAGTCTCTCGATCCATCGATGGCTCTACAAATGACCCAGATTCATTCCTTTTTATGGCCGAGTAATATTCCATTTTATATATGTACCACATCTTTATCCATTCATCTGTCTGTGGGCATTTAGGTTGCTTCCATTACCTGGCTATTGTAAATAGTGCTGCAACGAACATTGTGGTGAATGTGCCTTTTTGAAATACGGTTTTCTCTGGGTATATGCCCAGAAGTGGGATTGCTGGATCAGATGGTAATTCTATTTCTAGTTTTTTTTAAGGAAAATCCATACTGTTCTCCATAGTGACTGTATCAATTTACATTCCCACCAATAGTGGAAGAGGGCTCCTTTTGTCCACACCCTCCCCAGAATTGGTTGTTTGTAGATATTCTGATGATGCCGATTCTAACAGGTGCGAGGTGATACCTCATTGTAGTTTTGATTTGCATTTCTCTAATACTTAGTGCTGTTGAGCAGCTTTTCATGTGCGTCTTGTCCATCTCTGTGTCTCCTTTGAAGAAACGTCTCTTTAGATCTGCTGCCCATTTTTTTTGGGTTGTTTGTTTTTTTAATATTAAGCTGCATGAGCTGTTTATATATATTGGAGATTAAACCTCTGTCCATTGATTCGTCTGCAACGATTTTCGCCCATTCTGAGGGATGCCTTTTTCCATTCCCGTTTTTTTTAACAAAAAAGGAAAGAAAGGAAAAGAAGCAGAACACTAATGTGCGTAAAATATGCCTTTTGAAACGGTCGTTGTGAAATATGGACGTCCTTTGAATTTTTTGGTCGATATGTGACCCCAGGATTTGTTTTCAGGGCAGGTGTCATTTACAGGCCTGCAATGATTTTGAATATCAACTGACCATTAGCGTTGGGATTAAAGCTGCTGTTGTGTGAAACGGCCACAATGTGGCAGCAGTTCACCCTTACCAAATCTGGTTACTAGGGCAAGAGAGCCTCAGTGGAAGTGGTGTTCTAGATTGGAATTTAGAATGGAATGTGCCAGGAGAAAGCCCCTCACGTTTGTCTCACTACTTCTTGTTCGTGTTTTTAATTTAATTTTTTATTTTTTCTTACAGCAAGTTTGATTACAATGTTTGGCTTGTTGTAGGTGTGGAAGATGTGGTTCTTTTACACATATACAGATGTCTGTTCTTCCTGGGATCCTTTTCCCATGTACGTTATGACAGAATGTTGAGTAGTCCTCTCTTGGTATTCTGTAGGTCTTTGGTGATTATATATGTCACCTGTGTTTGTATATGTCTGTTAACCCCGATATCGTAATGAAACCAATCCTCACACCTTTCCATTGGTGAACCATAAGTTTGTTTAATGAATCTGTGATTGCCCTTCTCCGTGGAAATATCTGCCCTGGTATCCATTTTTAGGTAACACCTATAAGTGATATGATATGATATGTGTCTTTCACTTTCTGCCTTACTACAAGTCACGTGATTACTTCTAGACTCATCTACGGTGCTGCAAATGGCATTGTGTCCTTTTATCCCTTGGCTTCTCTTCTGCCTTAGCGTGGTCCATTTTCAACAATGTGATTCCCTGAGGGTTGTGGATTAGCTGACCTGGGCAGCCTTACACTGCCGGCCCGCCCTCCCCAGGTGTGCCTCGTTGAGGTCAATATAAACAGCGCTCCAGGCAGCAATAGCCCCTGAAGCTGTGCCTGCCTCCATATTCTCTGCCCCGTCAGCAGTCTCGGGGCTGTGCTGGTGGGAGGGAGTGAGGGGCCACAGCTTTGTGGGTGGCCCGGTGTGAGTGGGGTTCTGCTGGCCTTTCTGCAGGAGTTGCCAGGCTGCCGCCTGTAAAGAAGAGGTTGTGTCACCCATACTTTCCGCTGGAATTTCTCTCCGGACAGAGGTGAGGATGGAAAAAAGCAGTGGGGGCCGGGACAGGATGGGTATCTCAGGCAGGGCAATGGAAAGCTTCTGGAAGAGCGCCCGGGGCCAGGACTACCCTGGCTGGCCTGCAGGCACCAAGTTGGCCTTCGTGCTTTTGCTGGTGTGGCACCACGGTCCTTCCTCTAGGCTTTCAAGCCCTTGTACATATTCAGGTGTTTTACCTGGAAAGGGTGGGAACAGTTCAGCAGCAGCTGGCCTGGGGCTCAGCTCACGTTTACTCACAGATGCCTCGGCATGGTCCCCCAGCTTTGCAATGAGGACGCTCCTTGCGTGGGGGGTGGGTTGCTGGCTCTATGGGAGATGATTCCCCACCTCTGACCAATTTCAGAATTGTTTACCACTGGAGCAAGTGCCCTGATAGGGTTTTCCTCTGTATAACTCGTGGGTTCAGGATTTTTTTTTCTTTTATGGTTCAAGTTAGATTTTATTCCTCTTTTATGTATTTATAGATATAAGCATGGAAATAATTCATTCCTATAAATACATCTGTGTGACGGGAAGAACTTTTTTCTGTTTTATTTTTAAATTTTATTTTTTAAAATTTTGAAATTTAATTTTATTTATGTTTTTATACAGCACATTATTATTAGTTCTGTATTTTATGCATATACATGTATACAGGTCAATCCCAAACTCCCAACTCATCCCACCACCACCACCCCATGGCTTCCCACACTTGGTGTCCATACGTTTGTTCTCTACCTCTGTGTCTCTATTTCTTCCCTGCAAACCAGTTCATCTGTACCATTTTTAGGCTCCACATATATGCGTTAATATACAATATTTGTTTTCCTCTTTCTGACTTACTTCATTCTGTATGACAGTCTCTCGATCCATCGATGGCTCTACAAATGACCCAGTTTCATTCCTTTTTATGGCCGAGTAATATTCCATTTTATATATGTACCACATCTTTATCCATTCATCTGTCTGTGGGCATTTAGGTTGCTTCCATTACCTGGCTATTGTAAATAGTGCTGCAACGAACATTGTGGTGAATGTGCCTTTTTGAAATATGGTTTTCTCTGGGTATATGCCCAGAAGTGGGATTGCTGGATCAGATGGTAATTCTATTTCTAGTTTTTTTAAGGAAAATCCATACTGTTCTCCATAGTGACTGTATCAATTTACATTCCCACCAATAGTGGAAGAGGGCTCCTTTTGTCCACACCCTCCCCAGAATTGGTTGTTTGTAGATATTCTGATGATGCCGATTCTAACAGGTGTGAGGTGATACCTCATTGTAGTTTTGATTTGCATTTCTCTAATACTTAGTGCTGTTGAGCAGCTTTTCATGTGCGTCTTGTCCATCTCTGTGTCTCCTTTGAAGAAACGTCTCTTTAGATCTTCTACCCATTTTTTTGGGGTTGTTTGTTTTTTTTAATATTAAGCTGCATGAGCTGTTTATATATATTGGAGATTAAACCTCTGTCCATTGATTCGTCTGCAACGATTTTCGCCCATTCTGAGGGATGCCTATTTCCATTCCCGTTTTTTTTAACAAAAAAGGAAAGAAAGGAAAAGAAGCAGAACACTAATGTGCGTAAAATATGCCTTTTGAAACGGTCGTTTTGAAATATGGATGTCCTTTGAATTTTTTGGTCGATATGTGACCCCAGGATTTGTTTTCAGGGCAGGTGTCATTTACAGGCCTGCAATGATTTTGAATATCAACTGACCATTAGCGTTGGGATTAAAGCTGCTGTTGTGTGAAACGGCCACAATGTGGCAGCAGTTCACCCTTACCAAATCTGGTTACTAGGGCAAGAGAGCCTCAGTGGAAGTGGTGTTCTAGATTGGAATTTAGAATGGAATGTGCCAGGAGAAAGCCCCTCACGTTTGTCTCACTACTTCTTGTTCGTGTTTTTAATTTAATTTTTTATTTTTTATTACAGCAAGTTTGATTACAATGTTTGGCTTGTTGTAGGTGTGGAAGATGTGGTTCTTTTACACATATACACATGTCTGTTCTTCCTGGGATCCTTTTCCCATGTACGTTATGACAGAATGTTGAGTAGTCCTCTCTTGGTATTCTGTAGGTCTTTGGTGATTATATATGTCACCTGTGTTTGTATATGTCTGTTAACCCCGATATCGTAATGAAACCAATCCTCACACCTTTCCATTGGTGAACCTTAAGTTTGTTTAATGAATCTGTGATTGCCCTTCTCCGTGGAAATATCTGCCCTGGTATCCATTTTTAGGTAACACCTATAAGTGATATGATATGATATGTGTCTTTCACTTTCTGACTTACTACAAGTCACGTGATTACTTCTAGACTCATCTACGGGGCTGCAAATGGCATTGTGTCCTTTTTTCCCTTGGCTTCTCTTCTGCCTTAGCGGGGTCCATTTTCAACAATGTGATTCCCTGAGGGTTGTGGATTAGCTGACCTGGGCAGCCTTACACTGCCGGCCCGCCCTCCCCAGGTGTGCCTCGTTGAGGTCAATATAAACAGCGCTCCAGGCAGCAATAGCCCATGAAGCTGTGCCTGACTCCATATTCTCTGCCCCGTCAGCAGTCTCGGGGCTGTGCTGGTGGGAGGGAGTGAGGGGCCACAGCTTTGTGGGTGGCCCGGTGTGAGTGGGGTTCTGCTGGCCTTTCTGCAGGAGTTGCCAGGCTGCCGCCTGTAAAGAAGAGGTTGTGTCACCCATACTTTCCGCTGGAATTTCTCTCCGGACAGAGGTGAGGATGGAAAAAAGCAGTGGGGGCCGGGACAGGATGGGTATCTCAGGCAGGGCAATGGAAAGCTTCTGGAAGAGTGCCCGGGGCCAGGACTACCCAGGCTGGCCTGCAGGCACCAAGTTGGCCTTCGTGCTTTCGCTGGTGTGGCACCACGGTCCTTCCTCTAGGCTTTCAAGCCCTTGTACATATTCAGGTGTTTTACCTGGAAAGGGTGGGAACAGTTCAGCAGCAGCTGGCCTGGGGCTCAGCTCACGTTTACTCACAGATGCCTCGGCACGGTCCCCCAGCTTTGCAATGAGGACGCTCCTTGCGTGGGGGGTGGGTTGCTGGCTGTATGGGAGATGATTCCCCACCTCTGACCAATCTCAGAATTGTTTACCGCTGTAGCAAGTGCCGTGATAGGGTTTTCCTGTGTATAACTCGTGGGTTCACTTTTTTTTTCTTTTATGGTTCAAGTTAGATTTTATTCCTCTTTTATGTATTTATAAATATAAGCATGGAAATAATACATTCCTATAAATACATCTGTGTGACGGGAAGACCTTTTTTCTGTTTTATTTTTAAATTTTATTTTTTAAAATTTTGAAATTTAATTTTATTTATTTTTTTTTATACAGCACATCATTAGTTATGTATTTTATGCATATACATGTATACAGGTCAATCCCAAACTCCCAACTCATCCCACCACCACCACCCCATGGCTTCCCTCACTTGGTGTCCATACGTTTGTTCTCTACCTCTGTGTCTCTATTTCTTCCCTGCAAACCAGTTCATCTGTACCATTTTTAGGCTCCACATATATGCGTTAATATACAATATTTGTTTTCCTCTTTCTGACTTACTTCACTCTCTATGACAGTCTCTCGATCCATCGATGTCTCTACAAATGACCCAGTTTCATTCCTTTTTATGACCGAGTAATATTCCATTTTATATATGTACCACATCTTTATCCATTCATCTGTCTGTGGGCATTTAGGTTGCTTCCATTACCTGGCTATTGTAAATAGTGCTGCAACGAACATTGTGGTGAATGTGCCTTTTTGAAATACGGTTTTCTCTGGTATATGCCCAGAAGTGGGATTGCTGGATCAGATGGTAATTCTATTTCTAGTTTTTTTAAGGAAACTCCATACTGTTCTCCATAGTGACTGTATCAATTTACATTCCCACCAATAGTGGAAGAGGGCTCCTTTTGTCCACACCCTCCCCAGAATTGGTTGTTTGTAGATTTTCTGATGATGCCGATTCTAACAGGTGTGAGGTGAAACCTCATTGTAGTTTTGATTTGCATTTCTCTAATAATTAGTGCTGTTGAGCAGCTTTTCATGTGCTTCTTGGCCATCTCTGTGTCTCCTTTGAAGAAACGTCTCTTTAGATCTTCTGCCCATTTTTTTTTGGGTTGTTTGTATTTTTAATATTAAGCTGCATGAGCTGTTTATATATATTGGAGATTAAACCTCTGTCCATTGATTCGTCTGCAGCGATTTTCGCCCATTCTGAGGGATGCCATTTTCCATTCCCGTTTTTTTTAACAAAAAAGGAAAGAAAGGAAAAGAAGCAGAACACTAATGTGCGTAAAATATGCCTTTTGAAACGGTCGTTTTGAAATATGGACGTCCTTTGAATTTTTTGGTCGATATGTGACCCCAGGATTTGTTTTCAGGGCAGGTGTCATTTACAGGCCTGCAATGATTTTGAATATCAACTGACCATTAGCGTTGGGATTAAAGCTGCTGTTGTGTGAAACGGCCACAAGGTGGCAGCAGTTCACCCTTACCAAATCTGGTTACTAGGGCAAGAGAGCCTCAGTGGAAGTGGTGTTCTAGATTGGAGTTTAGAATGGAATGTGCCAGGAGAAAGCCCCTCACGTTTGTCTCACTACTTCTTGTTCGTGTTTTTAATTTAATTTTTTATTTTTTCTTACAGCAAGTTTGATTACAATGTTTGGCTTGTTGTAGGTGTGGAAGATGTGGTTCTTTTACACATATACAGATGTCTGTTCTTCCTGGGATCCTTTTCCCATGTACGTTATGACAGAATGTTGAGTAGTCCTCTCTTGGTATTCTGTAGGTCTTTGGTGATTATATATGTCACCTGTGTTTGTATATGTCTGTTAACCGCGATATCGTAATGAAACCAATCCTCACACCTTTCCATTGGTGAACCATAAGTTTGTTTAATGAATCTGTGATTGCCCTTCTCCGTGGAAATATCTGCCCTGGTATCCATTTTTAGGTAACACCTATAAGTGATATGATATGATATGTGTCTTTCACTTTCTGACTTACTACAAGTCACGTGATTACTTCTAGACTCATCTATGGTGCTGCAAATGGCATTGTGTTCTTTTTTCCCTTGGCTTCTCTTCTGCCTTAGCGTGGTCCATTTTCAACAATGTGATTCCCTGAGGGTTGTGGATTAGCTGACCTGGGCAGCCTTACACTGCCGGCCCGCCCTCCCCAGGTGTGCCTCGTTGAGTTCAATATAAACAGCGCTCCAGGCAGCAATAGCCCCTGAAGCTGTGCCTGCCTCCATATTCTCTGCCCCGTCAGCAGTCTCGGGGCTGTGCTGGTGGGAGGGAGTGAGGGGCCACAGCTTTGTGGGTGGCCCGGTGTGAGTGGGGTTCTGCTGGCCTTTCTGCAGGAGTTGCCAGGCTGCCGCCTGTAAAGAAGAGGTTGTGTCACCCATACTATCCACTGGAATTTCTCTCCGGACAGAGGTGAGGATGGAAAAAAGCAGTGGGGGCCGGGACAGGATGGGTATCTCAGGCAGGGCAATGGAAAGCTTCTGGAAGAGCGCCCGGGGCCAGGACTACCCAGGCTGGCCTGCAGGCACCAAGTTGGCCTTCGTGCTTTCGCTGGTGTGGCACCACGGTCCTTCCTCTAGGCTTTCAAGCCCTTGTACATATTCAGGTGTTTTACCTGGAAAGGGTGGGAACAGTTCAGCAGCAGCTGGCCTGGGGCTCAGCTCACGATTACTCAAAGATGCCTCGGCACGGTCCCCCAGCTTTGCAATGAGGACGCTCCTTGCGTGGGGGGTGGGTTGCTGGCTGTATGGGAGATGATTCCCCACCTCTGACCAATTTCAGAATTGTTTACCACTGGAGCAAGTGCCCTGATAGGGTTTTCCTCTGTATAACTCGTGGGTTCAGGATTTTTTTTTCTTTTATGGTTCAAGTTAGATTTTATTCCTCTTTTATGTATTTATAGATATAAGCATGGAAATAATTCATTCCTATAAATACATCTGTGTGACGGGAAGAACTTTTTTCTGTTTTATTTTTAAATTTTATTTTTTAAAATTTTGAAATTTAATTTTATTTATGTTTTTATACAGCACATTATTATTAGTTCTGTATTTTATGCATATACATGTATACAGGTCAATCCCAAACTCCCAACTCATCCCACCACCACCACCCCATGGCTTCCCACACTTGGTGTCCATACGTTTGTTCTCTACCTCTGTGTCTCTATTTCTTCCCTACAAACCAGTTCATCTGTACCATTTTTAGGCTCCACATATATGCGTTAATATACAATATTTGTTTTCCTCTTTCTGACTTACTTCATTCTGTATGACAGTCTCTCGATCCATCGATGGCTCTACAAATGACCCAGTTTCATTCCTTTTTATGGCCGAGTAATATTCCATTTTATATATGTACCACATCTTTATCCATTCATCTGTCTGTGGGCATTTAGGTTGCTTCCATTACCTGGCTATTGTAAATAGTGCTGCAACGAACATTGTGGTGAATGTGCCTTTTTGAAATACGGTTTTCTCTGGGTATATGCCCAGAAGTGGGATTGCTGGATCAGATGGTAATTCTATTTCTAGTTTTTTTAAGGAAACTCCATACTGTTCTCCATAGTGACTGTATCAATTTACATTCCCACCAATAGTGGAAGAGGGCTCCTTTTGTCCACACCCTCCCCAGAATTGGTTGTTTGTAGATATTCTGATGATGCCGATTCTAACAGGTGTGAGGTGATACCTCATTGTAGTTTTGATTTGCATTTCTCTAATACTTAGTGCTGTTGAGCAGCTTTTCATGTGCGTCTTGTCCATCTCTGTGTCTCCTTTGAAGAAACGTCTCTTTAGATCTTCTACCCATTTTTTTTGGGTTGTTTGTTTTTTTAATATTAAGCTGCATGAGCTGTTTATATATATTGGAGATTAAACCTCTGTCCATTGATTCGTCTGCAACGATTTTCGCCCATTCTGAGGGATGCCTTTCTCCATTCCCGTTTTTTTTAACAAAAAAGGAAAGAAAGGAAAAGAAGCAGTACTCTAATATGCGTAAAATATGCCTTTTGAAACGGTCGTTTTGAAATATGGATGTCCTTTGAATTTTTTGGTCGATATGTGACCCCAGGATTTGTTTTCAGGGCAGGTGTCATTTACAGGCCTGCAATGATTTTGAATATCAACTGACCATTAGCGTTGGGATTAAAGCTGCTGTTGTGTGAAACGGCCACAATGCGGCAGCAGTTCACCCTTACCAAATCTGGTTACTAGGGAAAGAGAGCCTCAGTGGAAGTGGTGTTCTAGATTGGAATTTAGAATGGAATGTGCCAGGAGAAAGCCCCTCACGTTTGTCTCACTACTTCTTGTTCGTGTTTTTAATTTAATTTTTTATTTTTTATTACAGCAAGTTTGATTACAATGTTTGGCTTGTTGTAGGTGTGGAAGATGTGGTTCTTTTACACATATACACATGTCTGTTCTTCCTGGGATCCTTTTCCCATGTACGTTATGACAGAATGTTGAGTAGTCCTCTCTTGGTATTCTGTAGGTCTTTGGTGATTATATATGTCACCTGTGTTTGTATATGTCTGTTAACCCCGATATCGTAATGAAACCAATCCTCACACCTTTCCATTGGTGAACCTTAAGTTTGTTTAATGAATCTGTGATTGCCCTTCTCCGTGGAAATATCTGCCCTGGTATCCATTTTTAGGTAACACCTACAAGTGATATAATATGATATGTGTCTTTCACTTTCTGACTTACTACAAGTCACGTGATTACTTCTAGACTCATCTACGGTGCCGCAAATGGCATTGTGTTCTTTTTTCCCTTGGCTTCTCTTCTGCCTTAGCGGGGTCCATTTTCAACAATGTGATTCCCTGAGGGTTGTGGATTAGCTGACCTGGGCAGCCTTACCCTGCCGGCCCGCCCTCCCCAGGTGTGCCTCGTTGAGGTCAATATAAACAGCGCTCCAGGCAGCAATAGCCCATGAAGCTGTGCCTGACTCCATATTCTCTGCCCCGTCAGCAGTCTCGGGGCTGTGCTGGTGGGAGGGAGTGAGGGGCCACAGCTTTGTGGGTGGCCCGGTGTGAGTGGGGTTCTGCTGGCCTTTCTGCAGGAGTTGCCAGGCTGCCGCCTGTAAAAAGAGGTTGTGTCACCCATACTTTCCGCTGGAATTTCTCTCCGGACAGAGGTGAGGATGGAAAAAAGCAGTGGGGGCCGGGACAGGATGGGTATCTCAGGCAGGGCAATGGAAAGCTTCTGGAAGAGCGCCCGGGGCCAGGACTACCCAGGCTGGCCTGCAGGCACCAAGTTGGCCTTCGTGCTTTCGCTGGTGTGGCCCCACGGTCCTTCCTCTAGGCTTTCAAGCCCTTGTACATATTCAGGTGTTTTACCTGGAAAGGGTGGGAACAGTTCAGCAGCAGCTGGCCTGGGGCTCAGCTCACGTTTACTCACAGATGCCTCGGCACGGTCCCCCAGCTTTGCAATGAGGACGCTCCTTGCGTGGGGGGTGGGTTGCTGGCTGTATGGGAGATGATTCCCCACCTCTGACGAATTTCAGAATTGTTTACCACTGGAGCAAGTGCCCTGATAGGGTTTTCCTCTGTATAACTCGTGGGTTCAGGATTTTTTTTTCTTTTATGGTTCAAGTTAGATTTTATTCCTCTTTTATGTATTTATAGATATAAGCATGGAAATAATTCATTCCTATAAATACATCTGTGTGACGGGAAGAACTTTTTTCTGTTTTATTTTTAAATTTTATTTTTTAAAATTTTGAAATTTAATTTTATTTATTTTTTTATACAGCACATTATTATTAGTTCTGTATTTTATGCATATACATGTATACAGGTCAATCCCAAACTCCCAACTCATCCCACCACCACCACCCCATGGCTTCCCACACTTGGTGTCCATACGTTTCTTCTCTACCTCTGTGTCTCTATTTCTTCCCTGCAAACCAGTTCATCTGTACCATTTTTAGGTTCCACATATATGCGTTACTATACAATATTTGTTTTCCTCTTTCTGACTTACTTCATTCTGTATGACAGTCTCTCGATCCATCGATGGCTCTACAAATGACCCAGTTTCATTCCTTTTTATGGCCGAGTAATATTCCATTTTATATATGTACCACATCTTTATCCATTCATCTGTCTGTGGGCATTTAGGTTGCTTCCATTACCTGGCTATTGTAAATAGTGCTGCAACGAACATTGTGGTGAATGTGCCTTTTTGAAATACGGTTTTCTCTGGGTATATGCCCAGAAGTGGGATTGCTGGATCAGATGGTAATTCTATTTCTAGTTTTTTTAAGGAAAATCCATACTGTTCTCCATAGTGACTGTATCAATTTACATTCCCACCAATAGTGGAAGAGGGCTCCTTTTGTCCACACCCTCCCCAGAATTGGTTGTTTGTAGATTTTCTGATGATGCCGATTCTAACAGGTGTGAGGTGAATCCTCATTGTAGTTTTGATTTGCATTTCTCTAACAATTAGTGCTGTTGAGCAGCTTTTCATGTGCGTCTTGGCCATCTATGTGTCTTCTTTGAGGAAACGTCTCTTTAGATCTTCTGCCCATTTTTTTTGGGTTGTTTGTTTTTTTAATATTAAGCTGCATGAGCTGTTTATATATATTGGAGATTAAACCTCTGTCCATTGATTCGTCTGCAACGATTTTCGCCCATTCTGAGGGATGCCTTTTTCCATTCCCGTTTTTTTTAACAAAAAAGGAAAGAAAGGAAAAGAAGCAGAACACTAATGTGCGTAAAATATGCCTTTTGAAACGGTCATTTTGAAATATAGACGTCCTTTGAATTTTTTGGTCGATATGTGACCCCAGGATTTGTTTTCAGGGCAGGTGTCATTTACAGGCCTGCAATGATTTTGAATATCAACTGACCATTAGCGTTGGGATTAAAGCTGCTGTTGTGTGAAACGGCCACAAGGTGGCAGCAGTTCACCCTTACCAAATCTGGTTACTAGGGCAAGAGAGCCTCAGTGGAAGTGGTGTTCTAGATTGGAGTTTAGAATGGAATGTGCCAGGAGAAAGCCCCTCACGTTTGTCTCACTACTTCTTGTTCGTGTTTTTAATTTATTTTTTTTATTTTTTATTACAGCAAGTTTGATTACAATGTTTGGCTTGTTGTAGGTGTGGAAGATGTGGTTCTTTTACTCATATACAGATGTCTGTTCTTCCTGGGATCCTTTTCCCATGTACGTTATGACAGAATGTTGAGTAGTCCTCTCTTGGTATTCTGTAGGTCTTTGGTGATTATATATGTCACCTGTGTTTGTATATGTCTCTTAACCCCGATATCGTAATGAAACCAATCCTCACACCTTTCCATTGGTGAACCATAAGTTTGTTTAATAAATCTGTGATTGCCCTTCTCCGTGGAAATATCTGCCTTGGTATCCATTTTTAGGTAACACCTATAAGTGATATGATATGTGTCTTTCACTTTCTGACTTACTACAAGTCACGTGATTACTTCTAGACTCATCTACGGTGCTGCAAATGGCATTGTGTCCTTTTTTTCCTTGGCTTCTCTTCTGCCTTAGCGGGGTCCATTTTCAACAATGTGATTCCCTGAGGGTTGTGGATTAGCTGACCTGGGCAGCCTTACCCTGTCGACCCGCCCTCCCCAGGTGTGCCTCGTTGAGGTCAATATAAACAGCGAGCCAGGCAGCAATAGCCCCTGAAGCTGTGCCTGACTCCATATTCTCTGCCCCGTCAGCAGTCTCGGGGCTGTGCTGGTGGGAGGGAGTGAGGGGCCACAGCTTTGTGGGTGGCCCGGTGTGAGTGGGGTTCTGCTGGCCTTTCTGCAGGAGTTGCCATGCTGCCGCCTGTAAAGAAGAGGATGTGTCACCCATACCTTCCGCTGGAATTTCTCTCCGGACAGAGGTGAGGAAGGAAAAAAGCAGTGGGGGCCGGGACAGGAGGGGTATCTCAGGCAGGACAATGGAAAGCTTCTGGAAGAGCGCCCGGGGCCAGGACCACCCTGGCTGGCCTGCAGGCACCAAGTTGGCCTGCGTGCTGTCGCTGGTGTGGCTCCACGGTCCTTCCTCTAGGCTTTCAAGCCCTTGTACATATTCAGGTGTTTTACCTGGAAAGGGTGGGAACAGTTCAGCAGCAGCTGGCCTGGGGCTCAGCTCACGTTTACTCACAGATGCCTCGGCACGGTCCCCCAGCTTTGCAATGAGGACGCTCCTTGTGTGGGGTGTTGGTTGCTGGCTGTATGGGAGATGGTTCCCCACCTCTGACCAATCTCAGAATTGTTTACCGCTGTAGCAAGTGCCGTGATAGGGTTTTCCTGTGTATAACTCGTGGGTTCAATTTTTTTTTCTTTTATGGTTCAAGTTAGATTTTATTCCTCTTTTATGTATTTATAAATATAAGCATGGAAACAATTCATTCCTATAAATACATCTGTGTGACGGGAAGACCTTTTTTCTGTTTTATTTTTAAATTTTATTTTTTAAAATTTTGAAATTTAATTTAATTTATTTTTTTTTATACAGCACATCATTAGTTATGTATTTTATGCATATACATGTATACAGGTCAATCCCAAACTCCCAACTCATCCCACCACCACCACCCCATGGCTTCCCTCACTTGGTGTCCATACGTTTGTTCTCTACCTCTGTGTCTCTATTTCTTCCCTGCAAACCAGTTCATCTGTACCATTTTTAGGCTCCACATATATGCGTTAATATACAATATTTGTTTTCCTCTTTCTGACTTACTTCATTCTGTATGACAGTCTCTCGATCCATCGATGGCTCTACAAATGACCCAGTTTCATTCCTTTTTATGGCCGAGTAATATTCCATTTTATATATGTACCACATCTTTATCCATTCATCTGTCTGTGGGCATTTAGGTTGCTTCCATTACCTGGCTATTGTAAATAGTGCTGCAACGAACATTGTGGTGAATGTGCCTTTTTGAAATACGGTTTTCTCTGGGTATATGCCCAGAAGTGGGATTGCTGGATCAGATGGTAATTCTATTTCTAGTTTTTTTAAGGAAAATCCATACTGTTCTCCATAGTGACTGTATCAATTTACATTCCCACCAATAGTGGAAGAGGGCTCCTTTTGTCCACACCCTCCCCAGAATTGGTTGTTTGTAGATTTTCTGATGATGCCGATTCTAACAGGTGTGAGGTGATACCTCATTGTAGTTTTGATTTGCATTTCTCTAATAATTAGTGCTGTTGAGCAGCTTTTCATGTGCGTCTAGGCCATCTCTGTGTCTCCTTTGAAGAAACGTCTCTTTAGATCTTCTGCCCATTTTTTTGGGTTGTTTGTTTTTTTTAATATTAAGCTGCATGAGCTGTTTATATATATTGGAGATTAAACCTCTGTCCATTGATTCGTCTGCAACGATTTTCGCCCATTCTGAGCGATGCCTTTTTCCATTCCCGTTTTTTTTAACAAAAAAGGAAAGAAAGGAAAAGAAGCAGAACACTAATGTGCGTAAAATATGCCTTTTGAAACGGTCGTTTTGAAATATGGACGTCCTTTGAATTTTTTGGTCGATATGTGACCCCAGGATTTGTTTTCAGGGCAGGTGTCATTTACAGGCCTGCAATGATTTTGAATATCAACTGACCATTAGCGTTGGGATTAAAGCTGCTGTTGTGTGAAACGGCCACAAGGTGGCAGCAGTTCACCCTTACCAAATCTGGTTACTAGGGCAAGAGAGCCTCAGTGGAAGTGGTGTTCTAGATTGGAGTTTAGAATGGAATGTGCCAGGAGAAAGCCCCTCACGTTTGTCTCACTACTTCTTGTTCGTGTTTTTAATTTAATTTTTTATTTTTTCTTACAGCAAGTTTGATTACAATGTTTGGCTTGTTGTAGGTGTGGAAGATGTGGTTCTTTTACACATATACAGATGTCTGTTCTTCCTGGGATCCTTTTCCCATGTACGTTATGACAGAATGTTGAGTAGTCCTCTCTTGGTATTCTGTAGGTCTTTGGTGATTATATATGTCACCTGTGTTTCTATATGTCTGTTAACCGCGATATCGTAATGAAACCAATCCTCACACCTTTCCATTGGTGAACCATATGTTTGTTTAATGAATCTGTGATTGCCCTTCTCCGTGGAAATATCTGCCCTGGTATCCATTTTTAGGTAACACCTATAAGTGATATGATATGATATGTGTCTTTCACTTTCTGACTTACTACAAGTCACGTGATTACTTCTAGACTCATCTACGGTGCTGCAAATGGCATTGTGTCCTTTTTTCCCTTGGCTTCTCTTCTGCCTTAGCGTGGTCCATTTTCAACAATGTGATTCCCTGAGGGTTGTGGATTAGCTGACATGGGCAGCCTTACACTGCCGGCCCGCCCTCCCCAGGTGTGCCTCGTTGAGGTCAATATAAACAGCGCTCCAGGCAGCAATAGCCCCTGAAGCTGTGCCTGCCTCCATATTCTCTGCCCCGTCAGCAGTCTCGGGGCTGTGCTGGTGGGAGGGAGTGAGGGGCCACAGCTTTGTGGGTGGCCCGGTGTGAGTGGGGTTCTGCTGGCCTTTCTGCAGGAGTTGCCAGGCTGCCGCCTGTAAAGAAGAGGTTGTGTCACCCATACTTTCCGCTGGAATTTCTCTCCGGACAGAGGTGAGGATGGAAAAAAGCAGTGGGGGCCGGGACAGGATGGGTATCTCAGGCAGGGCAATGGAAAGCTTCTGGAAGAGCGCCCGGGGCCAGGACTACCCTGGCTGGCCTGCAGGCACCAAGTTGGCCTTCGTGCTTTTGCTGGTGTGGCACCACGGTCCTTCCTCTAGGCTTTCAAGCCCTTGTACATATTCAGGTGTTTTACCTGGAAAGGGTGGGAACAGTTCAGCAGCAGCTGGCCTGGGGCTCAGCTCACGTTTACTCACAGATGCCTCGGCATGGTCCCCCAGCTTTGCAATGAGGACGCTCCTTGCGTGGGGGGTGGTTTGCTGGCTCTATGGGAGATGATTCCCCACCTCTGACCAATTTCAGAATTGTTTACCACTGGAGCAAGTGCCCTGATAGGGTTTTCCTCTGTATAACTCGTGGGTTCAGGATTTTTTTTTCTTTTATGGTTCAAGTTAGATTTTATTCCTCTTTTATGTATTTATAGATATAAGCATGGAAATAATTCATTCCTATAAATACATCTGTGTGACGGGAAGAACTTTTTTCTGTTTTATTTTTAAATTTTATTTTTTAAAATTTTGAAATTTAATTTTATTTATGTTTTTATACAGCACGTTATTATTAGTTCTGTATTTTATGCATATACATGTATACAGGTCAATCCCAAACTCCCAACTCATCCCACCACCACCACCCCATGGCTTCCCACACTTGGTGTCCATACGTTTCTTCTCTACCTCTGTGTCTCTATTTCTTCCCTGCAAACCAGTTCATCTGTACCATTTTTAGGTTCCACATATATGCGTTACTATACAATATTTGTTTTCCTCTTTCTGACTTACTTCATTCTGTATGACAGTCTCTCGATCCATCGATGGCTCTACAAATGACCCAGTTTCATTCCTTTTTATGGCCGAGTAATATTCCATTTTATATATGTACCACATCTTTATCCATTCATCTGTCTGTGGGCATTTAGGTTGCTTCCATTACCTGGCTATTGTAAATAGTGCTGCAACGAACATTGTGGTGAATGTGCCTTTTTGAAATACGGTTTTCTCTGGGTATATGCCCAGAAGTGGGATTGCTGGATCAGATGGTAATTCTATTTCTAGTTTTTTTAAGGAAAATCCATACTGTTCTCCATAGTGACTGTATCAATTTACATTCCCACCAATAGTGGAAGAGGGCTCCTTTTGTCCACACCCTCCCCAGAATTGGTTGTTTGTAGATATTCTGATGATGCCGATTCTAACAGGTGTGAGGTGATACCTCATTGTAGTTTTGATTTGCATTTCTCTAATAATTAGTGCTGTTGAGCAGCTTTTCATGTGCGTCTTGTCCATCTCTGTGTCTCCTTTGAAGAAACGTCTCTTTAGATCTTCTGCCCATTTTTTTGGGGTTGTTTGTTTTTTTAATATTAAGCTGCATGAGCTGTTTATATATATTGGAGATTAAACCTCTGTCCATTGATTCGTCTGCAACGATTTTCGCCCATTCTGAGGGATGCCTTTTTCCATTCCCGTGTTTTTTAACAAAAAAGGAAAGAAAGGAAAAGAAGCAGAACACTAATGTGCGTAAAATATGCCTTTTGAAACGGTCATTTTGAAATATGGACGTCCTTTGAATTTTTTGGTCGATATGTGACCCCAGGATTTGTTTTCAGGGCAGGTGTCATTTACAGGCCTGCAATGATTTTGAATATCAACTGACCATTAGCGTTGGGATTAAAGCTGCTGTTGTGTGAAACGGCCACAATGTGGCAGCAGTTCACCCTTACCAAATCTGGTTACTAGGGCAAGAGAGCCTCAGTGGAAGTGGTGTTCTAGATTGGAATTTAGAATGGAATGTGCCAGGAGAAAGCCCCTCACGTTTGTCTCACTACTTCTTGTTCGTGTTTTTAATTTAATTTTTTATTTTTTATTACAGCAAGTTTGATTACAATGTTTGGCTTGTTGTAGGTGTGGAAGATGTGGTTCTTTTACACATATACACATGTCTGTTCTTCCTGGGATCCTTTTCCCATGTACGTTATGACAGAATGTTGAGTAGTCCTCTCTTGGTATTCTGTAGGTCTTTGGTGATTATATATGTCACCTGTGTTTGTATATGTCTGTTTACCGCGATATCGTAATGAAACCAATCCTCACACCTTTCCATTGGTGAACCATAAGTTTGTTTAATGAATCTGTGATTGCCCTTCTCCGTGGAAATATCTGCCCTGGTATCCATTTTTAGGTAACACCTATAAGTGATATGGTATGATATGTGTCTTTCACTTTCTGACTTACTACAAGTCACGTGATTACTTCTAGACTCATCTACGGTGCTGCAAATGGCATTGTGTCCTTTTTTCCCTTGGCTTCTCTTCTGCCTTAGCGTGGTCCATTTTCAACAATGTGATTCCCTGAGGGTTGTGGATTAGCTGACATGGGCAGCCTTACACTGCCGGCCCGCCCTCCCCAGGTGTGCCTCGTTGAGGTCAATATAAACAGCGCTCCAGGCAGCAATAGCCCCTGAAGCTGTGCCTGCCTCCATATTCTCTGCCCCGTCAGCAGTCTCGGGGCTGTGCTGGTGGGAGGGAGTGAGGGGCCACAGCTTTGTGGGTGGCCCGGTGTGAGTGGGGTTCTGCTGGCCTTTCTGCAGGAGTTGCCAGGCTGCCGCCTGTAAAGAAGAGGTTGTGTCACCCATACTTTCCGCTGGAATTTCTCTCCGGACAGAGGTGAGGATGGAAAAAAGCAGTGGGGGCCGGGACAGGATGGGTATCTCAGGCAGGGCAATGGAAAGCTTCTGGAAGAGCGCCCTGGGCCAGGACTACCCTGGCTGGCCTGCAGGCACCAAGTTGGCCTTCGTGCTTTTGCTGGTGTGGCACCACGGTCCTTCCTCTAGGCTTTCAAGCCCTTGTACATATTCAGGTGTTTTACCTGGAAAGGGTGGGAACAGTTCAGCAGCAGCTGGCCTGGGGCTCAGCTCACGTTTACTCACAGATGCCTCGGCATGGTCCCCCAGCTTTGCAATGAGGACGCTCCTTGCGTGGGGGGTGGGTTGCTGGCTCTATGGGAGATGATTCCCCACCTCTGACCAATTTCAGAATTGTTTACCACTGGAGCAAGTGCCCTGATAGGGTTTTCCTCTGTATAACTCGTGGGTTCAGGATTTTTTTTTCTTTTATGGTTCAAGTTAGATTTTATTCCTCTTTTATGTATTTATAGATATAAGCATGGAAATAATTCATTCCTATAAATACATCTGTGTGACGGGAAGAACTTTTTTCTGTTTTATTTTTAAATTTTATTTTTTAAAATTTTGAAATTTAATTTTATTTATGTTTTTATACAGCACATTATTATTAGTTATGTATTTTATGCATATACATGTATACAGGTCAATCCCAAACTCCCAACTCATCCCACCACCACCACCCCATGGCTTCCCACACTTGGTGTCCATACGTTTCTTCTCTACCTCTGTGTCTCTATTTCTTCCCTGCAAACCAGTTCATCTGTACCATTTTTAGGCTCCACATATATGCGTTACTATACAATATTTGTTTTCCTCTTTCTGACTTACTTCATTCTGTATGACAGTCTCTCGATCCATCGATGGCTCTACAAATGACCCAGTTTCATTCCTTTTTATGGCCGAGTAATATTCCATTTTATATATGTACCACATCTTTATCCATTCATCTGTCTGTGGGCATTTAGGTTGCTTCCATTACCTGGCTATTGTAAATAGTGCTGCAACGAACATTGTGGTGAATGTGCCTTTTTGAAATACGGTTTTCTCTGGGTATATGCCCAGAAGTGGGATTGCTGGATCAGATGGTAATTCTATTTCTAGTTTTTTAAAGGAAAATCCATACTGTTCTCCATAGTGACTGTATCAATTTACATTCCCACCAATAGTGGAAGAGGGCTCCTTATGTCCACACCCTCCCCAGAATTGGTTGTTTGTAGATATTCTGATGATGCCGATTCTAACAGGTGTGAGGTGATACCTCATTGTAGTTTTGATTTGCATTTCTCTAATAATTAGTGCTGTTGAGCAGCTTTTCATGTGCGTCTTGTCCATCTCTGTGTCTCCTTTGAAGAAACGTCTCTTTAGATCTTCTGCCCATTTTTTTTGGGTTGTTTGTTTTTTTAATATTAAGCTGCATGAGCTGTTTATATATATTGGAGATTAAACCTCTGTCCATTGATTCGTCTGCAACGATTTTCGCCCATTCTGAGGGATGCCTTTTTCCATTCCCGTTTTTTTTAACAAAAAAGGAAAGAAAGGAAAAGAAGCAGAACACTAATGTGCGTAAAATATGCCTTTTGAAACGGTCATTTTGAAATATGGACGTCCTTTGAATTTTTTGGTCGATATGTGACCCCAGGATTTGTTTTCAGGGCAGGTGTCATTTACAGGCCTGCAATGATTTTGAATATCAACTGACCATTAGCGTTGGGATTAAAGCTGCTGTTGTGTGAAATGGCCACAATGTGGCAGCAGTTCACCCTTACCAAATCTGGTTACTAGGGCAAGAGAGCCTCAGTGGAAGTGGTGTTCTAGATTGGAATTTAGAATGGAATGTGCCAGGAGAAAGCCCCTCACGTTTGTCTCACTACTTCTTGTTCGTGTTTTTAATTTAATTTTTTATTTTTTCTTACAGCAAGTTTGATTACAATGTTTGGCTTGTTGTAGGTGTGGAAGATGTGGTTCTTTTACACATATACAGATGTCTGTTCTTCCTGGGATCCTTTTCCCATGTACGTTATGACAGAATGTTGAGTAGTCCTCTCTTGGTATTCTGTAGGTCTTTGGTGATTATATATGTCACCTGTGTTTGTATATGTCTGTTAACCGCGATATCGTAATGAAACCAATCCTCACACCTTTCCATTGGTGAACCATAAGTTTGTTTAATGAATCTGTGATTGCCCTTCTCCGTGGAAATATCTGCCCTGGTATCCATTTTTAGGTAACACCTATAAGTGATATGATATGATATGTGTCTTTCACTTTCTGACTTACTACAAGTCACGTGATTACTTCTAGACTCATCTACGGTGCTGCAAATGGCATTGTGTCCTTTTTTCCCTTGGCTTCTCTTCTGCCTTAGCGTGGTCCATTTTCAACAATGTGATTCCCTGAGGGTTGTGGATTAGCTGACCTGGGCAGCCTTACACTGCCGGCCCGCCCTCCCCAGGTGTGCCTCGTTGAGGTCAATATAAACAGCGCTCCAGGCAGCAATAGCCCCTGAAGCTGTGCCTGCCTCCATATTCTCTGCCCCGTCAGCAGTCTCGGGGCTGTGCTGGTGGGAGGGAGTGAGGGGCCACAGCTTTGTGGGTGGCCCGGTGTGAGTGGGGTTCTGCTGGCCTTTCTGCAGGAGTTGCCAGGCTGCCGCCTGTAAAGAAGAGGTTGTGTCACCCATACTTTCCGCTGGAATTTCTCTCCGGACAGAGGTGAGGATGGAAAAAAGCAGTGGGGGCCGGGACAGGATGGGTATCTCAGGCAGGGCAATGGAAAGCTTCTGGAAGAGCGCCCGGGGCCAGGACTACCCTGGCTGGCCTGCAGGCACCAAGTTGGCCTTCGTGCTTTCGCTGGTGTGGCACCACGGTCCTTCCTCTAGGCTTTCAAGCCCTTGTACATATTCAGGTGTTTTACCTGGAAAGGGTGGGAACAGTTCAGCAGCAGCTGGCCTGGGGCTCAGCTCACGTTTACTCACAGATGCCTCGGCATGGTCCCCCAGCTTTGCAATGAGGATGCTCCTTGCGTGGGGGGTGGTTTGCTGGCTCTATGGGAGATGATTCCCCACCTCTGACCAATTTCAGAATTGTTTACCACTGGAGCAAGTGCCCTGATAGGGTTTTCCTCTGTATAACTCGTGGGTTCAGGATTTTTTTTTCTTTTATGGTTCAAGTTAGATTTTATTCCTCTTTTATGTATTTATAGATATAAGCATGGAAATAATTCATTCCTATAAATACATCTGTGTGACGGGAAGAACTTTTTTCTGTTTTATTTTTAAATTTTATTTTTTAAAATTTTGAAATTTAATTTTATTTATGTTTTTATACAGCACATTATTATTAGTTCTGTATTTTATGCATATACATGTATACAGGTCAATCCCAAACTCCCAACTCATCCCACCACCACCACCCCATGGCTTCCCACACTTGGTGTCCATACGTTTGTTCTCTACCTCTGTGTCTCTATTTCTTCCCTGCAAACCAGTTCATCTGTACCATTTTTAGGCTCCACATATATGCGTTAATATACAATATTTGTGTTCCTCTTTCTGACTTACTTCATTCTGTATGACAGTCTCTCGATCCATCGATGGCTCTACAAATGACCCAGTTTCATTCCTTTTTATGGCCGAGTAATATTCCATTTTATATATGTACCACATCTTTATCCATTCATCTGTCTGTGGGCATTTAGGTTGCTTCCATTACCTGGCTATTGTAAATAGTGCTGCAACGAACATTGTGGTGAATGTGCCTTTTTGAAATACGGTTTTCTCTGGGTATATGCCCAGAAGTGGGATTGCTGGATCAGATGGTAATTCTATTTCTAGTTTTTTTAAGGAAAATCCATACTGTTCTCCATAGTGACTGTATCAATTTACATTCCCACCAATAGTGGAAGAGGGCTCCTTTTGTCCACACCCTCCCCAGAATTGGTTGTTTGTAGATATTCTGATGATGCCGATTCTAACAGGTGTGAGGTGATACCTCATTGTAGTTTTGATTTGCATTTCTCTAATAATTAGTGCTGTTGAGCAGCTTTTCATGTGCGTCTTGTCCATCTCTGTGTCTCCTTTGAAGAAACGTCTCTTTAGATCTTCTGCCCATTTTTTTGGGGTTGTTTGTTTTTTTAATATTAAGCTGCATGAGCTGTTTATATATATTGGAGATTAAACCTCTGTCCATTGATTCGTCTGCAACGATTTTCGCCCATTCTGAGGGATGCCTTTTTCCATTCCCGTGTTTTTTAACAAAAAAGGAAAGAAAGGAAAAGAAGCAGAACACTAATGTGCGTAAAATATGCCTTTTGAAACGGTCGTTTTGAAATATGGACGTCCTTTGAATTTTTTGGTCGATATGTGACCCCAGGATTTGTTTTCAGGGCAGGTGTCATTTACAGGCCTGCAATGATTTTGAATATCAACTGACCATTAGCGTTGGGATTAAAGCTGCTGTTGTGTGAAACGGCCACAATGTGGCAGCAGTTCACCCTTACCAAATCTGGTTACTAGGGCAAGAGAGCCTCAGTGGAAGTGGTGTTCTAGATTGGAATTTAGAATGGAATGTGCCAGGAGAAAGCCCCTCACGTTTGTCTCACTACTTCTTGTTCGTGTTTTTAATTTAATTTTTTATTTTTTATTACAGCAAGTTTGATTACAATGTTTGGCTTGTTGTAGGTGTGGAAGATGTGGTTCTTTTACACATATACACATGTCTGTTCTTCCTGGGATCCTTTTCCCATGTACGTTATGACAGAATGTTGAGTAGTCCTCTCTTGGTATTCTGTAGGTCTTTGGTGATTATATATGTCACCTGTGTTTGTATATGTCTGTTAACCGCGATATCGTAATGAAACCAATCCTCACACCTTTCCATTGGTGAACCATAAGTTTGTTTAATGAATCTGTGATTGCCCTTCTCCGTGGAAATATCTGCCCTGGTATCCATTTTTAGGTAACACCTATAAGTGATATGATATGATATGTGTCTTTCACTTTCTGACTTACTACAAGTCACGTGATTACTTCTAGACTCATCTACGGTGCTGCAAATGGCATTGTGTCCTTTTTTCCCTTGGCTTCTCTTCTGCCTTAGCGAGGTCCATTTTCAACAATGTGATTCCCTGAGGGTTGTGGATTAGCTGACCTGGGCAGCCTTACACTGCCGGCCCGCCCTCCCCAGGTGTGCCTCGTTGAGGTCAATATAAACAGCGCTCCAGGCAGCAATAGCCCCTGAAGCTGTGCCTGCCTCCATATTCTCTGCCCCGTCAGCAGTCTTGGGGCTGTGCTGGTGGGAGGGAGTGAGGGGCCACAGCTTTGTGGGTGGCCCGGTGTGAGTGGGGTTCTGCTGGCCTTTCTGCAGGAGTTGCCAGGCTGCCGCCTGTAAAGAAGAGGTTGTGTCACCCATACTATCCGCTGGAATTTCTCTCCGGACAGAGGTGAGGATGGAAAAAAGCAGTGGGGGCCGGGACAGGATGGGTATCTCAGGCAGGGCAATGGAAAGCTTCTGGAAGAGCGCCCGGGGCCAGGACTACCCTGGCTGGCCTGCAGGCACCATGTTGGCCTGCGTGCTTTCGCTGGTGTGGCACCACGGTCCTTCCTCTAGGCTTTCAAGCCCTTGTACATATTCAGGTGTTTTACCTGGAAAGGGTGGGAACAGTTCAGCAGCAGCTGGCCTGGGGCTCAGCTCACGTTTACTCACAGATGCCTCGGCACGGTCCGCCAGCTTTGCAATGAGGACGCTCCTTGCGTGGGGGGTGGGTTGCTGGCTGTATGGGAGATGATTCCCCACCTCTGACCAATTTCAGAATTGTTTACCACTGGAGCAAGTGCCCTGATAGGGTTTTCCTCTGTATAACTCGTGGGTTCAGGATTTTTTTTTCTTTTATGGTTCAAGTTAGATTTTATTCCTCTTTTATGTATTTATAGATATAAGCATGGAAATAATTCATTCCTATAAATACATCTGTGTGACGGGAAGAACTTTTTTCTGTTTTATTTTTAAATTTTATTTTTTAAAATTTTGAAATTTAATTTTATTTATGTTTTTATACAGCACATTATTATTAGTTCTGTATTTTATGCATATACATGTATACAGGTCAATCCCAAACTCCCAACTCATCCCACCACCACCACCCCATGGCTTCCCACACTTGGTGTCCATACGTTTGTTCTCTACCTCTGTGTCTCTATTTCTTCCCTACAAACCAGTTCATCTGTACCATTTTTAGGCTCCACATATATGCGTTAATATACAATATTTGTTTTCCTCTTTCTGACTTACTTCATTCTGTATGACAGTCTCTCGATCCATCGATGGCTCTACAAATGACCCAGTTTCATTCCTTTTTATGGCCGAGTAATATTCCATTTTATATATGTACCACATCTTTATCCATTCATCTGTCTGTGGGCATTTAGGTTGCTTCCATTACCTGGCTATTGTAAATAGTGCTGCAACGAACATTGTGGTGAATGTGCCTTTTTGAAATACGGTTTTCTCTGGGTATATGCCCAGAAGTGGGATTGCTGGATCAGATGGTAATTCTATTTCTAGTTTTTTTAAGGAAAATCCATACTGTTCTCCATAGTGACTGTATCAATTTACATTCCCACCAATAGTGGAAGAGGGCTCCTTTTGTCCACACCCTCCCCAGAATTGGTTGTTTGTAGATTTTCTGATGATGCCGATTCTAACAGGTGTGAGGTGAAACCTCATTGTAGTTTTGATTTGCATTTCTCTAACAATTAGTGCTGTTGAGCAGCTTTTCATGTGCGTCTTGGCCATCTATGTGTCTTCTTTGTGGAAACGTCTCTTTAGATCTTCTGCCCATTTTTGTATTGGGTTGTTTGTTTTTTCAATATTAAGCTGCATGAGTTGTTTATATATATTGGAGATTAAACCTCTGTCCATTGATTCGTCTGCAACGATTTTCGCCCATTCTGAGGGATGCCTTTTTCCATTCCCGTGTTTTTCAACAAAAAAAGGAAAGAAAGGAAAAGAAGCAGAACACTAATGTGCGTAAAATATGCCTTTTGAAACGGTCGTTTTGAAATATGGACGTCCTTTGAATTTTTTGGTCGATATGTGACCCCAGGATTTGTTTTCAGGGCAGCTGTCATTTACAGGCCTGCAATGATTTTGAATATCAACTGATCATTAGCATTGGGATTAAAGCTGCTGTTGTGTGAAACGGCCACAAGGTGGCAGCAGTTCACCCTTACCAAATCTGGTTACTAGGGCAAGAGAGCCTCAGTGGAAGTGGTGTTCTAGATTGGAGTTTAGAATGGAATGTGCCAGGAGAAAGCCCCTCACGTTTGTCTCACTACTTCTTGTTCGTGTTTTTAATTTATTTTTTTATTTTTTATTACAGCAAGTTTGATTACAATGTTTGGCTTGCTGTAGGTGTGGAAGATGTGGTTCTTTTACACATATACAGATGACTGTTCTTCCTGGGATCCTTTTCCCATGTACGTTATGACAGAATGTTGAGTAGTCCTCTCTTGGTATTCTGTAGGTCTTTGGTGATTATATATGTCACCTGTGTTTGTATATGTCTGTTAACACCGATATCATAATGAAACCAATCCTCACACCTTTCCATTGGTGAACCATAAGTTTGTTTAATGAATCTGTGATTGCCCTTCTCCGTGGAAATATCTGCCCTGTTATTCATTTTTAGGTAACACCTATAAGTGATATGATATGTGTCTTTCACTTTCTGACTTACTACAAGTCACGTGATTACTTCTAGACTCATCTACGGTGCTGCAAATGGCATTGTGTCCTTTTTTCCTTGGCTTCTCTTCTGCCTTAGCGGGGTCCATTTTCAACAATGTGATTCCCTGAGGGTTGTGGATTAGCTGACCTGGGCAGCCTTACCCTGCCGGCCCGCCCTCCCCAGGTGTGCCTCGTTGAGGTCAATATAAACAGCGCTCCAGGCAGCAATAGCCCCTGAAGCTGTGCCTGCCTCCATATTCTCTGCCCCGTCAGCAGTCTCGGGGCTGTGCTGGTGGGAGGGAGTGAGGGGCCACAGCATTGTGGGTGGCCCGGTGTGAGTGGGGTTCTGCTGGCCTTTCTGCAGGAGTTGCCAGGCTGCCGCCTGTAAAGAAGAGGTTGTGTCACCCATACTATCCGCTGGAATTTCTCTCCGGACAGAGGTGAGGATGGAAAAAAGCAGTGGGGGCCGGGACAGGATGGGTATCTCAGGCAGGGCAATGGAAAGCTTCTGGAAGAGCGCCCGGGGCCAGGACTACCCTGGCTGGCCTGCAGGCACCAAGTTGGCCTTCGTGCTTTCGCTGGTGTGGCACCACGGTCCTTCCTCTAGGCTTTCAAGCCCTTGTACATATTCAGGTGTTTTACCTGGAAAGGGTGGGAACAGTTCAGCAGCAGCTGGCCTGGGGCTCAGCTCACGTTTACTCACAGATGCCTCGGCACGGTCCCCCAGCTTTGCAATGAGGACGCTCCTTGCGTGGGGGTGGGTTGCTGGCTGTATGGGAGATGGTTCCCCACCTCTGACCAATTTCAGAATTGTTTACCGCTGGAGCAAGTGCCGTGATAGGGTTTTCCTCTGTATAACTCGTGGGTTCACTTTTTTTTACTTTTATGGTTCAAGTTAGACTTTATTCCTCTTTTATGTATTTATAAATATAAGCATGGAAATAATTCATTCCTATAAATACATCTGTGTGACGGGAAGAACTTTTTTCTGTTTTATTTTTAAATTTTATTTTATAAAATTTTGAAATTTAATTTTATTTATGTTTTTATACAGCAGGTTATTATTAGTTATGTATTTTATGCATATACATGTATACAGGTCAATCCCAATCTCCCAACTCATCCCACCACCACCACCCCATGGCTTCCCACACTTGGTGTCCATACGTTTGTTCTCTACCTCTGTGTCTCTATTTCTTCCCTGCAAACCAGGTCATCTGTACCATTTTTTTAGGTTCCACATATATGCATTAATATACAATATTTGTTTTCCTCTTTCTGACTTACTTCACTCTCTATGACAGTCTCTCGATCCATCGATGTCTCTACAAATGACCCAGTTTCATTCCTTTTTATGACCGAGTAATATTCCATTTTATATATGTACCACATCTTTATCCATTCATCTGTCTGTGGGCATTTAGGTTGCTTCCATTACCTGGCTATTGTAAATAGTGCTGCAACGAACATTGTGGTGAATGTGCCTTTTTGAAATACGGTTTTCTCTGGTATATGCCCAGAAGTGGGATTGCTGGATCAGATGGTAATTCTATTTCTAATTTTTTTAAGGAAACTCCATACTGTTCTCCATAGTGACTGTATCAATTTACATTCCCACCAATAGTGGAAGAGGGCTCCTTTTGTCCACACCCTCCCCAGAATTGGTTGTTTGTAGATTTTCTGATGATGCTGATTCTAACAGGTGTGAGGTGAAACCTCATTGTAGTTTTGATTTGCATTTCTCTAATAATTAGTGCTGTTGAGCAGCTTTTCATGTGCTTCTTGGCCATCTCTGTGTCTCCTTTGAAGAAACGTCTCTTTAGATCTTCTGCCCATTTTTTTTTGGGTTATTTGTATTTTTAATATTAAGCTGCATGAGCTGTTTATATATATTGGAGATTAAACCTCTGTCCATTGATTCGTCTGCAACGATTTTCGCCCATTCTGAGGGATGCCATTTTCCATTCCCGTTTTTTTTAACAAAAAAGGAAAGAAAGGAAAAGAAGCAGAACACTAATGTGCGTAAAATATGCCTTTTGAAACGGTCGTTTTGAAATATGGACGTCCTTTGAATTTTTTGGTCGATATGTGACCCCAGGATTTGTTTTCAGGGCAGGTGTCATTTACAGGCCTGCAATGATTTTGAATATCAACTGACCATTAGCGTTGGGATTAAAGCTGCTGTTGTGTGAAACGGCCACAAGGTGGCAGCAGTTCACCCTTACCAAATCTGGTTACTAGGGCAAAAGAGCCTCAGTGGAAGTGGTGTTCTAGATTGGAGTTTAGAATGGAATGTGCCAGGAGAAAGCCCCTCACGTTTGTCTCACTACTTCTTGTTCGTGTTTTTAATTTAATTTTTTATTTTTTATTACAGCAAGTTTGATTACAATGTTTGGCTTGTTGTAGGTGTGGAAGATGTGGTTCTTTTACACATATACAGATGTCTGTTCTTCCTGGGATCCTTTTCCCATGTACGTTATGACAGAATGTTGAGTAGTCCTCTCTTGGTATTCTGTAGGTCTTTGGTGATTATATATGTCACCTGTGTTTGTATATGTCTGTTAACCCCGATATCGTAATGAAACCAATCCTCACACCTTTCCATTGGTGAACCTTAAGTTTGTTTAATGAATCTGTGATTGCCCTTCTCCGTGGAAATATCTGCCCTGGTATCCATTTTTAGGTAACACCTATAAGTGATATGATATGATATGTGTCTTTCACTTTCTGACTTACTACAAGTCACGTGATTACTTCTAGACTCATCTACGGGGCTGCAAATGGCATTGTGTCCTTTTTTCCCTTGGCTTCTCTTCTGCCTTAGCGTGGTCCATTTTCACCAATGTGATTCCCTGAGGGTTGTGGATAAGCTGACCTGGGCAGCCTTACACTGCCGGCCCGCCCTCCCCAGGTGTGCCTCGTTGAGGTCAATATAAACAGCGCTCCAGGCAGCAATAGCCCCTGAAGCTGTGCCTGCCTCCATATTCTCTGCCCCGTCAGCAGTCTCGGGGCTGTGCTGGTGGGAGGGAGTGAGGGGCCACAGCTTTGTGGGTGGCCCGGTGTGAGTGGGGTTCTGCTGGCCTTTCTGCAGGAGTTGCCAGGCTGCCGCCTGTAAAGAAGAGATTGTGTCACCCATACTATCCGCTGGAATTTCTCTCCGGACAGAGGTGAGGATGGAAAAAAGCAGTGGGGGCCGGGACAAGATGGGTATCTCAGGCAGGGCAATGGAAAGCTTCTGGAAGAGCGCCCGGGGCCAGGACTACCCTGGCTGGCCTGCAGGCACCAAGTTGGCCTTCGTGCTTTCGCTGGTGTGGCACCACGGTCCTTCCTCTAGGCTTTCAAGCCCTTGTACATATTCAGGTGTTTTACCTGGAAAGGGTGGGAACAGTTCAGCAGCAGCTGGCCTGGGGCTCAGCTCACGTTTACTCACAGATGCCTCGGCACGGTCCCCCAGCTTTGCAATGAGGACGCTCCTTGCGTGGGGGGTGGGTTGCTGGCTGTATGGGAGATGATTCCCCACCTCTGACCAATTTCAGAATTGTTTACCACTGGAGCAATTGCCCTGATAGGGTTTTCCTCTGTATAACTCGTGGGTTCAGGATTTTTTTTTTCTTTTATGGTTCAAGTTAGATTTTATTCCTCTTTTATGTATTTATAGATATAAGCATGGAAATAATTCATTCCTATAAATACATCTGTGTGACGGGAAGAACTTTTTTCTGTTTTATTTTTAAATTTTATTTTTTAAAATTTTGAAATTTAATTTTATTTATGTTTTTATACAGCACATTATTATTAGTTCTGTATTTTATGCATATACATGTATACAGGTCAATCCCAAACTCCCAACTCATCCCACCACCACCACCCCATGGCTTCCCACACTTGGTGTCCATACGTTTCTTCTCTACCTCTGTGTCTCTATTTCTTCCCTACAAACCAGTTCATCTGTACCATTTTTAGGCTCCACATATATGCGTTAATATACAATATTTGTTTTCCTCTTTGTGACTTACTTCATTCTGTATGACAGTCTCTCGATCCATCGATGGCTCTACAAATGACCCAGTTTCATTCCTTTTTATGGCCGAGTAATATTCCATTTTATATATGTACCACATCTTTATCCATTCATCTGTCTGTGGGCATTTAGGTTGCTTCCATTACCTGGCTATTGTAAATAGTGCTGCAACGAACATTGTGGTGAATGTGCCTTTTTGAAATACGGTTTTCTCTGGGTATATGCCCAGAAGTGGGATTGCTGGATCAGATGGTAATTCTATTTCTAGTTTTTTTAAGGAAACTCCATACTGTTCTCCATAGTGACTGTATCAATTTACATTCCCACCAATAGTGGAAGAGGGCTCCTTTTGTCCACACCCTCCCCAGAATTGGTTGTTTGTAGATATTCTGATAATGCCGATTCTAACAGGTGTGAGGTGATACCTCATTGTAGTTTTGATTTGCATTTCTCTAATACTTAGTGCTGTTGAGCAGCTTTTCATGTGCGTCTTGTCCATCTCTGTGTCTCCTTTGAAGAAACGTCTCTTTAGATCTTCTACCCATTTTTTTGGGTTGTTTGTTTTTTTAATATTAAGCTGCATGAGCTGTTTATATATATTGGAGATTAAACCTCTGTCCATTGATTCGTCTGCAACGATTTTCGCCCATTCTGAGGGATGCCTTTTTCCATTCCCGTATTTTTTAACAAAAAAGGAAAGAAAGGAAAAGAAGCAGAACACTAATGTGCGTAAAATATGCCTTTTGAAACGGTCGTTTTGAAATATGGATGTCCTTTGAATTTTTTGGTCGATATGTGACCCCAGGATTTGTTTTCAGGGCAGGTGTCATTTACAGGCCTGCAATGATTTTGAATATCAACTGACCATTAGCGTTGGGATTAAAGCTGCTGTTGTGTGAAACGGCCACAATGTGGCAGCAGTTCACCCTTACCAAATCTGGTTACTAGGGCAAGAGAGCCTCAGTGGAAGTGGTGTTCTAGATTGGAATTTAGAATGGAATGTGCCAGGAGAAAGCCCCTCACGTTTGTCTCACTACTTCTTGTTCGTGTTTTTAATTTAATTTTTTATTTTTTATTACAGCAAGTTTGATTACAATGTTTGGCTTGTTGTAGGTGTGGAAGATGTGGTTCTTTTACACATATACACATGTCTGTTCTTCCTGGGATCCTTTTCCCATGTACGTTATGACAGAATGTTGAGTAGTCCTCTCTTGGTATTCTGTAGGTCTTTGGTGATTATATATGTCACCTGTGTTTGTATATGTCTGTTAACCCCGATATCGTAATGAAACCAATCCTCACACCTTTCCATTGGTGAACCTTAAGTTTGTTTAATGAATCTGTGATTGCCCTTCTCCGTGGAAATATCTGCCCTGGTATCCATTTTTAGGTAACACACATAAGTGATATGATATGATATGTGTCTTTCACTTTCTGACTTACTACAAGTCACGTGATTACTTCTAGACTCATCTACGGGGCTGCAAATGGCATTGTGTACTTTTTTCCCTTGGCTTCTCTTCTGCCTTAGCGGGGTCCATTTTCAACAATGTGATTCCCTGAGGGTTGTGGATTAGCTGACCTGGGCAGCCTTACCCTGCCGGCCCGCCCTCCCCAGGTGTGCCTCGTTGAGGTCAATATAAACAGCGCTCCAGGCAGCAATAGCCCATGAAGCTGTGCCTGACTCCATATTCTCTGCCCCGTCAGCAGTCTCGGGGCTGTGCTGGTGGGAGGGAGTGAGGGGCCACAGCTTTGTGGGTGGCCCGGTGTGAGTGGGGTTCTGCTGGCCTTTCTGCAGGAGTTGCCAGGCTGCCGCCTGTAAAGAAGAGGTTGTGTCACCCATACTTTCCGCTGGTATTTCTCTCCGGACAGAGTTGAGGATGGAAAAAAGCAGTGGGGGCCGGGACAGGATGGGTATCTCAGGCAGGGCAATGGAAAGCTTCTGGAAGAGCGCCCGGGGCCAGGACTACCCTGGCTGGCCTGCAGGCACCAAGTTGGCCTTCGTGCTTTCGCTGGTGTGGCACCACGGTCCTTCCTCTAGGCTTTCAAGCCCTTGTACATATTCAGGTGTTTTACCTGGAAAGGGTGGGAACAGTTCAGCAGCAGCTGGCCTGGGGCTCAGCTCACGTTTACTCACAGATGCCTCGGCACGGTCCCCCAGCTTTGCAATGAGGACGCTCCTTGCGTGGGGGGTGGGTTGCTGGCTGTATGGGAGATGATTCCCCACCTCTGACCAATTTCAGAATTGTTTACCACTGGAGCAAGTGCCCTGATAGGGTTTTCCTCTGTATAACTCGTGGGTTCAGGATTTTTTTTTCTTTTATGGTTCAAGTTAGATTTTATTCCTCTTTTATGTATTTATAGATATAAGCATGGAAATAATTCATTCCTATAAATACATCTGTGTGACGGGAAGAACTTTTTTCTGTTTTATTTTTAAATTTTATTTTTTAAAATTTTGAAATTTAATTTTATTTATGTTTTTATACAGCACATTATTATTAGTTCTGTATTTTATGCATATACATGTATACAGGTCAATCCCAAACTCCCAACTCATCCCACCACCACCACCCCATGGCTTCCCACACTTGGTGTCCATACGTTTGTTCTCTACCTCTGTGTCTCTATTTCTTCCCTACAAACCAGTTCATCTGTACCATTTTTAGGCTCCACATATATGCGTTAATATACAATATTTGTTTTCCTCTTTCTGACTTACTTCATTCTGTATGACAGTCTCTCGATCCATCGATGGCTCTACAAATGACCCAGTTTCATTCCTTTTTATGGCCGAGTAATATTCCATTTTATATATGTACCACATCTTTATCCATTCATCTGTCTGTGGGCATTTAGGTTGCTTCCATTACCTGGCTATTGTAAATAGTGCTGCAACGAACATTGTGGTGAATGTGCCTTTTTGAAATACGGTTTTCTCTGGGTATATGCCCAGAAGTGGGATTGCTGGATCAGATGGTAATTCTATTTCTAGTTTTTTTAAGGAAACTCCATACTGTTCTCCATAGTGACTGTATCAATTTACATTCCCACCAATAGTGGAAGAGGGCGCCTTTTGTCCACACCCTCCCCAGAATTGGTTGTTTGTAGATATTCTGATGATGCCGATTCTAACAGGTGTGAGGTGATACCTCATTGTAGTTTTGATTTGCATTTCTCTAATACTTAGTGCTGTTGAGCAGCTTTTCATGTGCGTCTTGTCCATCTCTGTGTCTCCTTTGAAGAAACGTCTCTTTAGATCTTCTACCCATTTTTTTTGGGTTGTTTGTTTTTTTAATATTAAGCTGCATGAGCTGTTTATATATATTGGAGATTAAACCTCTGTCCATTGATTCGTCTGCAACGATTTTCGCCCATTCTGAGGGATGCCTTTTTCCATTCCCGTTTTTTTTAACAAAAAAGGAAAGAAAGGAAAAGAAGCAGAACACTAATGTGCGTAAAATATGCCTTTTGAAACGGTCGTTTTGAAATATGGACGTCCTTTGAATTTTTTGGTCGATATGTGACCCCAGGATTTGTTTTCAGGGCAGGTGTCATTTACAGGCCTGCAATGATTTTGAATATCAACTGACCATTAGCGTTGGGATTAAAGCTGCTGTTGTGTGAAACGGCCACAATGTGGCAGCAGTTCACCCTTACCAAATCTGGTTACTAGGGCAAGAGAGCCTCAGTGGAAGTGGTGTTCTAGATTGGAATTTAGAATGGAATGTGCCAGGAGAAAGCCCCTCACGTTTGTCTCACTACTTCTTGTTCGTGTTTTTAATTTAATTTTTTATTTTTTATTACAGCAAGTTTGATTACAATGTTTGGCTTGTTGTAGGTGTGGAAGATGTGGTTCTTTTACACATATACAGATGACTGTTCTTCCTGGGATCCTTTTCCCATGTACGTTATGACAGAATATTGAGTAGTCCTCTCTTGGTATTCTGTAGGTCTTTGGTGATTATATATGTCACCTGTGTTTGTATATGTCTGTTAACCCCGATATCGTAATGAAACCAATCCTCACACCTTTCCATTGGTGAACCATAAGTTTGTTTAATGAATCTGTGATTGCCCTTCTCCGTGGAAATATCTGCCCTGGTATCCATTTTTAGGTAACACCTATAAGTGATATGATATGATATGTGTCTTTCACTTTCTGACTTACTACAAGTCACGTGATTACTTCTAGACTCATCTACGGGGCTGCAAATGGCATTGTGTCCTTTTTTCCCTTGGCTTCTCTTCTGCCTTAGCGGGGTCCATTTTCAACAATGTGATTCCCTGAGGGTTGTGGATTAGCTGACCTGGGCAGCCTTACCCTGCCGGCCCGCCCTCCCAAGGTGTGCCTCGTTGAGGTCAATATAAACAGTGCTCCAGGCAGCAATAGCCCCTGAAGCTGTGCCTGCCTCCATATTCTCTGCCCCGTCAGCAGTCTTGGGGCTGTGCTGGTGGGAGGGAGTGAGGGGCCACAGCTTTGTGGGTGGCCCGGTGTGAGTGGGGTTCTGCTGGCCTTTCTGCAGGAGTTGCCAGGCTGCCGCCTGTAAAGAAGAGGTTGTGTCACCCATACTATCCGCTGGAATTTCTCTCCGGACAGAGGTGAGGATGGAAAAAAGCAGTGGGGGCCGGGACAGGATGGGTATCTCAGGCAGGGCAATGGAAAACTTCTGGAAGAGCGCCCGGGGCCAGGACTACCCAGGCTGGCCTGCAGGCACCAAGTTGGCCTTCGTGCTTTCGCTGGTGTGGCACCACGGTCCTTCCTCTAGGCTTTCAAGCCCTTGTACATATTCAGGTGTTTTACCTGGAAAGGGTGGGAACTGTTCAGCAGCAGCTGGCCTGGGGCTCAGCTCACGTTTACTCACAGATGCCTCGGCACGGTCCCCCAGCTTTGCAATGAGGACGCTCCTTGCGTGGGGGGTGGGTTGCTGGCTGTATGGGAGATGATTCCCCACCTCTGACCAATTTCAGAATTGTTTACCACTGGAGCAAGTGCCCTGATAGGGTTTTCCTCTGTATAACTCGTGGGTTCAGGATTTTTTTTTCTTTTATGGTTCAAGTTAGATTTTATTCCTCTTTTATGTATTTATAGATATAAGCATGGAAATAATTCATTCCTATAAATACATCTGTGTGACGGGAAGAACTTTTTTCTGTTTTATTTTTAAATTTTATTTTTTTAAATTTTGAAATTTAATTTTATTTATTTTTTTTATACAGCACATTATTATTAGTTCTGTATTTTATGCATATACATGTATACAGGTCAATCCCAAACTCCCAACTCATCCCACCACCACCACCCCATGGCTTCCCACACTTGGTGTCCATACATTTGTTCTCTACCTCTGTGTCTCTATTTCTTCCCTGCAAACCAGTTCATCTGTACCATTTTTAGGCTCCACATATATGCGTTAATATACAATATTTGTTTTCCTCTTTCTGACTTACTTCATTCTGTATGACAGTCTCTCGATCCATCGATGGCTCTACAAATGACCCAGTTTCATTCCTTTTTATGGCCGAGTAATATTCCATTTTATATATGTACCACATCTTTATCCATTCATCTGTCTGTGGGCATTTAGGTTGCTTCCATTACCTGGCTATTGTAAATAGTGCTGCAACGAACATTGTGGTGAATGTGCCTTTGTGAAATACGGTTTTCTCTGGGTATATGCCCAGAAGTGGGATTGCTGGATCAGATGGTAATTCTATTTCTAGTTTTTTTAAGGAAAATCCATACTGTTCTCCATAGTGACTGTATCAATTTACATTCCCACCAATAGTGGAAGAGGGCTCCTTTTGTCCACACCCTCCCCAGAATTGGTTGTTTGTAGATATTCTGATGATGCCGATTCTAACAGGTGTGAGGTGAAACCTCATTGTAGTTTTGATTTGCATTTCTCTAACAATTAGTGCTGTTGAGCAGCTTTTCATGTGCGTCTTGGCCATCTATGTGTCTTCTTTGAGGAAACGTCTCTTTAGATCTTCTGCCCATTTTTGTATTGGGTTGTATGTTTTTTTAATATTAAGCTGCATGAGTTGTTTATATATATTGGAGATTAAACCTCTGTCCATTGATTCGTCTGCAACGATTTTCGCCCATTCTGAGGGATGCCTTTTTCCATTCCCGTGTTTTTCAACAAAAAAAGGAAAGAAAGGAAAAGAAGCAGAACACTAATGTGCGTAAAATATGCCTTTTGAAACGGTCGTTTTGAAATATGGACGTCCTTTGAATTTTTTGGTCGATATGTGACCCCAGGATTTGTTTTCAGGGCAGCTGTCATTTACAGGCCTGCAATGATTTTGAATATCAACTGACCATTAGCATTGGGATTAAAGCTGCTGTTGTGTGAAACGGCCACAAGGTGGCAGCAGTTCACCCTTACCAAATCTGGTTACTAGGGCAAGAGAGCCTCAGTGGAAGTGGTGTTCTAGATTGGAGTTTAGAATGGAATGTGCCAGGAGAAAGCCCCTCACGCTTGTCTCACTACTTCTTGTTCGTGTTTTTAATTTATTTTTTTATTTTTTATTACAGCAAGTTTGATTACAATGTTTGGCTTGCTGTAGGTGTGGAAGATGTGGTTCTTTTACACATATACAGATGACTGTTCTTCCTGGGATCCTTTTCCCATGTACGTTATGACAGAATGTTGAGTAGTCCTCTCTTGGTATTCTGTAGGTCTTTGGTGATTATATATGTCACCTGTGTTTGTATATGTCTGTTAACACCGATATCATAATGAAACCAATCCTCACACCTTTCCATTGGTGAACCATAAGTTTGTTTAATGAATCTGTGATTGCCCTTCTCCGTGGAAATATCTGCCCTGGTATCCATTTTTAGGTAACACCTATAAGTGATATGATATGTGTCTTTCACTTTCTGACTTACTACAAGTCACGTGATTACTTCTAGACTCATCTACGGTGCTGCAAATGGCATTGTGTCCTTTTTTTCCTTGGCTTCTCTTCTGCCTTAGCGGGGTCCATTTTCAACAATGTGATTCCCTGAGGGTTGTGGATTAGCTGACCTGGGCAGCCTTACCCTGCTGGCCCGCCCTCCCAAGGTGTGCCTCTTTGAGGTCAATATAAACAGCGCTCCAGGCAGCAATAGCCCCTGAAGCTGTGCCTGACTCCATATTATCTGCCCCGTCAGCAGTCTCGGGGCTGTGCTGGTGGGAGGGTGTGAGGGGCCACAGCTTTGTGGGTGGCCCGGTGTGAGTGGGGTTCTGCTGGCCTTTCTGCAGGAGTTGCCAGGCTGCCGCCTGTAAAGAAGAGGATGTGTCACCCATACCTTCCACTGGAATTTCTCTCCGGACAGAGGTGAGGAAGGAAAAAAGCAGTGGGGGCAGGGACAGGAGGGGTATCTCATGCAGGGCAATGGAAAGCTTCTGGAAGAGCGCCCGGGGCCAGGACCACCCTGTCTGGCCTGCAGGCACCAAGTTAACCTGCCTGCTGTCGCTGGTGTGGCTCCACGGTCCTTCCTCTAGGCTTTCAAGCCCTTGTACATATTCAGGTGTTTTACCTGAAAAGGGTGGGAACAGTTCAGCAGCAGCTGGCCTGGGGCTCAGCTCACGTTTACTCACAGATGCCTCGGCACGGTCCCCCAGCTTTGCAATGAGGACGCTCCTTGCGTGGGGGGTGGGTTGCTGGCTGTATGGGAGATGGTTCCCCACCTCTGACCAATTTCAGAATTGTTTACCGCTGGAGCAAGTGCCGTGATAGGGTTTTCCTCTGTATAACTCGTGGGTTCACTTTTTTTTACTTTTATGGTTCAAGTTAGACTTTATTCCTCTTTTATGTATTTATAAATATAAGCATGGAAATAATTCATTCCTATAAATACATCTGTGTGACGGGAAGAACTTTTTTCTGTTTTATTTTTAAATTTTATTTTTTTAAAATTTTGAAATTTAATTTTATTTATGTTTTTATACAGCAGGTTATTATTAGTTATGTATTTTATGCATATACATGTATACAGGTCAATCCCAATCTCCCAACTCATCCCACCACCACCACCCCATGGCTTCCCACACTTGGTGTCCATACGTTTGTTCTCTACCTCTGTGTCTCTATTTCTTCCCTGCAAACCAGTTCATCTGTACCATTTTTTTAGGTTCCACATATATGCATTAATATACAATATTTGTTTTCCTCTTTCTGACTTACTTCACTCTCTATGACAGTCTCTCGATCCATCGATGTCTCTACAAATGACCCAGTTTCATTCCTTTTTATGACCGAGTAATATTCCATTTTATATATGTACCACATCTTTATCCATTCATCTGTCTGTGGGCATTTAGGTTGCTTCCATTACCTGGCTATTGTAAATAGTGCTGCAACGAACATTGTGGTGAATGTGCCTTTTTGAAATACGGTTTTCTCTGGTATATGCCCAGAAGTGGGATTGCTGGATCAGATGGTGATTCTATTTCTAATTTTTTTAAGGAAACTCCATACTGTTCTCCATAGTGACTGTATCAATTTACATTCCCACCAATAGTGGAAGAGGGCTCCTTTTGTCCACACCCTCCCCAGAATTGGTTGTTTGTAGATTTTCTGATGATGCCGATTCTAACAGGTGTGAGGTGAAACCTCATTGTAGTTTTGATTTGCATTTCTCTAATAATTAGTGCTGTTGAGCAGCTTTTCATGTGCTTCTTGGCCATCTCTGTGTCTCCTTTGAAGAAACGTCTCTTTAGATCTTCTGCCCATTTTTTTTTGGGTTGTTTGTATTTTTAATATTAAGCTGCATGAGCTGTTTATATATATTGGAGATTAAACCTCTGTCCATTGATTCGTCTGCAACGATTTTCGCCCATTCTGAGGGATGCCATTTTCCATTCCCGTTTTTTTTAACAAAAAAGGAAAGAAAGGAAAAGAAGCAGAACACTAATGTGCGTAAAATATGCCTTTTGAAACGGTCGTTTTGAAATATGGACGTCCTTTGAATTTTTTGGTCGATATGTGACCCCAGGATTTGTTTTCAGGGCAGGTGTCCTTTACAGGCCTGCAATGATTTTGAATATCAACTGACCATTAGCGTTGGGATTAAAGCTGCTGTTGTGTGAAACGGCCACAAGGTGGCAGCAGTTCACCCTTACCAAATCTGGTTACTAGGGCAAGAGAGCCTCAGTGGAAGTGGTGTTCTAGATTGGAGTTTAGAATGGAATGTGCCAGGAGAAAGCCCCTCACGTTTGTCTCACTACTTCTTGTTTGTGTTTTTAATTTAATTTTTTATTTTTTATTACAGCAAGTTTGATTACAATGTTTGGCTTGTTGTAGGTGTGGAAGATGTGGTTCTTTTACACATATACAGATGTCTGTTCTTCCTGGGATCCTTTTCCCATGTACGTTATGACAGAATGTTGAGTAGTCCTCTCTTGGTATTCTGTAGGTCTTTGGTGATTATATATGTCACCTGTGTTTGTATATGTCTGTTAACCCCGATATCGTAATGAAACCAATCCTCACACCTTTCCATTGGTGAACCATAAGTTTGTTTAATGAATCTGTGATTGCCCTTCTCCGTGGAAATATCTGCCCTGGTATCCATTTTTAGGTAACACCTATAAGTGATATGATATGATATGTGTCTTTCACTTTCTGACTTACTACAAGTCACGTGATTACTTGTAGACTCATCTACAGTGCTGCAAATGGCCTTGTGTCCTTTTTTCCCTTGGCTTCTCTTCTGCCTTAGCGGGATCCATTTTCAACAATGTGATTCCCTGAGGGTTGTGGATTAGCTGACTTTGGCAGCCTTACCCTGCCGGCCCGCCCTCCCCAGGTGTGCCTCGTTGAGGTCAATATAAACAGCGCTCCAGGCAGCAATAGCCCCTGAAGCTGTGCCTGACTCCATAATCTCTGCCCCGTCAGCAGTCTCGGGGCTGTGCTGTTGGGAGGGAGTGAGGGGCCACAGCTTTGTGGGTGGCCCGGTGTGAGTGGGGTTCTGCTGGCCTTTCTGCAGGAGTTGCCAGGCTGCCGCCTGTAAAGAAGAGGTTGTGTCACCCATACCTTCCACTGGAATTTCTCTCTGGACAGAGGTGAGGAATTAAAAAAGCAGTGGGGGCCGGGACAGGAGGGGTATCTCAGGCAGGGCAATGGAAAGTTTCTGGAAGAGCGCCCGGGGCCAGGACCACCCTGGCTGGCCTGCAGGCACCAAGTTGGCCTGCGTGCTGTCGCTGGTGTGGCTCCACGGTCCTTCCTCTAGGCTTTCAAGCCCTTGTACATATTCAGGTGTTTTACCTGGAAAGGGTGGGAACAGTTCAGCAGCAGCTGGCCTGGGGCTCATCTCACCTTTACTCACAGATGCCTCGGCACAGTCCCCCAGCTTTGCAATTAGGACGCTCCTTGCGTGGGGGGAGGGTTGATGGCTGTATGGGAGATGGTTCCCCACCTCTGACCAATTTCAGAATTGTTTACCACTGGAGCAAGTGCCCTGATAGGGTTTCCTCTGTATAACTCGTGGGTTCAGGTTTTTTTTTCTTTTATGGTTCAAGTTAGATTTTATTCCTCTTTTATGTATTTATAGATATAAGCATGGAAATAATTCATTCCTATAAATACATCTGTGTGACGGGAAGACCTTTTTTCTGTTTTATTTTTAAATTTTATTTTTTAAAATTTTGAAATTTAATTTTATTTATTTTTTTATACAGCACGTTATTATTAGTTATGTATTTTATGCATATACATGTACACAGGTCAATCCCAAACTCCCAACTCATCCCACCACCACCACCCCATGGCTTCCCACACTTGGTGTCCATACGTTTGTTCTCTACCTCTGTGTCTCTATTTCTTCCCTGCAAACCAGTTCATCTGTACCATTTTTTTAGATTCCACATATATGCATTAATATACAATATTTGTTTTCCTCTTTCTGACTTACTTCATTCTGTATGACAGTCTCTCGATACATCGATGTCTCTACAAATGACCCAGTTTCATTCCTTTTTATGGCCGAGTAATATTCCATTTTATATATGTACCACATCTTTATCCATTCATCTGTCTGTGGGCATTTAGGTTGCTTCCATTACCTGGCTATTGTAAATAGTGCTGCAACGAACATTGTGGTGAATGTGCCTTTTTGAAATACGGTTTTCTCTGGGTATATGCCCAGAAGTGGGATTGCTGGATCAGATGGTAATTCTATTTCTAGTTTTTTTAAGGAAAATCCATACTGTTCTCCATAGTGACTGTATCAATTTACATTCCCACCAATAGTGTAAGAGGGCTCCTTTTGTCCACACCCTCCCCAGAATTGGTTGTTTGTAGATTTTCTGATGATGCCGATTCTAACAGGTGAGAGGTGATACCTCAGTGTAGTTTTGATTTGCATCTCTCTAATAATTAGTGCTGTTGAGCAGCTTTTCATGTGCCTCTTGGCCATCTCTGTGTCTTCTTTGAAGTAACGTCTCTTTAGATCTGCCCATTTTTGTATTGGGTTGTTTGTTTATTTAATATTAAGCTGCATGAGTTGTTTATATATATTGGAGATTAAACCTCTGTCCATTGATTCGTCTGCAACGATTTTCGCCCATTCTGAGGGATGCCTTTTTCCATTCCCGTGTTTTTTAACAAAAAAGGAAAGAAAGGAAAAGAAGCAGAACACTAATGTGCGTAAAATATGCCTTTTGAAATGGTCGCTTTGAAATATGGACGTCCTTTGAATTTTTTGGTCGATATGTGACCCCAGGATTTGTTTTCAGGGCAGGTGTCATTTACAGGCCTGCAATGATTTTGAATATCAACTGACCATTAGCGCTGGGATTAAAGCTGCTGTTGTGTGAAATGGCCACAAGGTGGCAGCAGTTCACCCTTACCAAATCTGGTTACTAGGGCAAGAGAGCCTCAGTGGAAGTGGTGTTCTAGATTGGAATTTAGAATGGAATGTGCCAGGAGAAAGCCCCTCACGTTTGTCTCACTACTTCTTGTTCGTGTTTTTAATTTAATTTTTTATTTTTTAATACAGCAAGTTTGATTACAGTGTTTGGTTTGTTGTAGGTGTGGAAGATGTGCTTCTTTTACACATATACAGATGACTGTTCTTCCTGGCATCCTTTTCCCATGTACGTTATGACAGAATGTTGAGTAGTCCTCTCTTGGTATTCTGTAGGTCTTTGGTGATTATATATGTCACCTGTGTTTGTATATGTCTGTTAACCCCGATATCGTAATGAAACCAATCCTCACACCTTTCCATTGGTGAACCATAAGTTTGTTTAATGAATCTGTGATTGCCCTTCTCCGTGGAAATATCTGCCCTGGTATCCATTTTTAGGTAACACCTATAAGTGATATGATATGATATGTGTCTTTCACTTTCTGACTTACTACAAGTCACGTGATTACTTCTAGACTCATCTACGGTGCTGCAAATGGCATTGTGTCCTTTTTTTCCTTGGCTTCTCTTCTGCCTTAGCGGGGTCCATTTTCAACAATGTGATTCCCTGAGGGTTGTGGATTAGCTGACCTGGGCAGACTTACCCTGCCGGCCCGCCCTCCCCAGGTGTGCCTCGTTGAGGTCAATATAAACAGCGCTCCAGGCAGCAATAGCCCCTGAAGCTGTGCCTGACTCCATATTCTCTGCCCCGTCAGCAGTCTCGGGGCTGTGCTGGTGGGAGGGTGTGAGGGGCCGCAGCTTTGTGGGTGGCCCGGTGTGAGTGGGGTTCTGCTGGCCTTTCTGCAGGAGTTGCCAGGCTGCCGCCTGTAAAGAAGAGGATGTGTCACCCATACCTTCCGCTGGAATTTCTCTCCGGACAGAGGTGAGGAAGGAAAAAAGCAGTGGGGGCCGGGACAGGAGGGGTATCTCAGGCAGGGCAATGGAAAGCTTCTGGAAGAGCGCCCGGGGCCAGGACCACCCTGGCTGGCCTGCAGGCACCAAGTTGGCCTGCGTGCTGTCGCTGGTGTGGCTCCACGGTCCTTCCTCTAGGCTTTCAAGCCCTTGTACATATTCAGGTGTTTTACCTGGAAAGGGTGGGAACAGTTCAGCAGCAGCTGGCCTGGGGCTCAGCTCACGTTTACTCACAGATGCCTCGGCACGGTCCCCCAGCTTTGCAATGAGGACGCTCCTTGCGTGGGGGGTGGGTTGCTGGCTGTATGGGAGATGATTCCCCACCTCTGACCAATTTCAGAATTGTTTACCACTGGAGCAAGTGCCCTGATAGGGTTTTCCTCTGTATAACTCGTGGGTTCAGGATTTTTTTTTCTTTTATGGTTCAAGTTAGATTTTATTCCTCTTTTATGTATTTATAGATATAAGCATGGAAATAATTCATTCCTATAAATACATCTGTGTGACGGGAAGAACTTTTTTCTGTTTTATTTTTAAATTTTATTTTTTAAAATTTTGAAATTTAATTTTATTTATTTTTTTATACAGCACATTATTATTAGTTCTGTATTTTATGCATATACATGTATACAGGTCAATCCCAAACTCCCAACTCATCCCACCACCACCACCCCATGGCTTCCCACACTTGGTGTCCATACGTTTCTTCTCTACCTCTGTGTCTCTATTTCTTCCCTGCAAACCAGTTCATCTGTACCATTTTTAGGCTCCACATATATGCATTAATATACAATATTTGTTTTCCTCTTTCTGACTTACTTCATTCTGTATGACAGTCTCTCGATCCATCGATGTCTCTACAAATGACCCAGTTTCATTCCTTTTTATGGCCGAGTAATATTCCATTTTATATATGTACCACAACTTTATCCATTCATCTGTCTGTGGGCATTTAGGTTGCTTCCATTACCTGGCTATTGTAAATAGTGCTGCAACGAACATTGTGGTGAATGTGCCTTTTTGATTTACGGTTTTCTCTGGGTATATGCCCAGAAGTGGGATTGCTGGATCAGATGGTAATTCTATTTCTAGTTTTTTTAAGGAAACTCCATAGTGACTGTATCAATTTACATTCCCACCAATAGTGGAAGAGGGCTCCTTTTGTCCACACCCTCCCCAGAATTGGTTGTTTGTAGATTTTCTGATGATGCCGATTCTAACAGGTGTGAGGTGATACCTCATTGTAGTTTTGATTTGCATTTCTCTAATAATTAGTGCTGTTGAGCAGCTTTTCATGTGCGTCTTGGCCATCTCTATGTCTCCTTTGAAGAAACGTCTCTTTAGATATTCTGCCCATTTTTTTTGGGTTGTTTGTTTTTTTAATATTAAGCTGCATGAGCTGTTTATATATATTGGAGATTAAACCTCTGTCCATTGATTCGTCTGCAACGATTTTCGCCCATTCTGAGGGATGCCTTTTTCCATTCCCGTGTTTTTTAACAAAAAAGGAAAGAAAGGAAAAGAAGCAGAACACTAATGTGCGTAAAATATGCCTTTTGAAACGGTCGTTTTGAAATATGGACGTCCTTTGAATTTTTTGGTCGATATGTGACCCCAGGATTTGTTTTCAGGGCAGGTGTCATTTACAGGCCTGCAATGATTTTGAATATCAACTGACCATTAGCGCTGGGATTAAAGCTGCTGTTGTGTGAAACGGCCACAAGGTGGCAGCAGTTCACCCTTACCAAATCTGGTTACTAGGGCAAGAGAGCCTCAGTGGAAGTGGTGTTCTAGATAGGAGTTTAGAATGGAATGTGCCAGGAGAAAGCCCCTCACGTTCGTCTCCCTACTTCTTGTTCGTGTTTTTAATTTAATTTTTTATTTTTTATTACAGCAAGTTTGATTACAATGTTTGGCTTCTTGTAGGTGTGGAAGATGTGGTTCTTTTACACATATACAGATGACTGTTCTTCCTGGGATCCTTTTCCCATGTACGTTATGACAGAATGTTGAGTAGTCCTCTCTTGGTATTCTGTAGGTCTTTGGTGATTATATATGTCACCTGTGTTTGTATATGTCTGTTAACCCCGATATCGTAATGAAACCAATCCTCACACCTTTCCATTGGTGAACCATAAGTGTGTTTAATGAATCTGTGATTGCCCTTCTCCGTGGAAATATCTGCCCTGGTATCCATTTTTAGGTAACACCTACAAGTGATATAATATGATATGTGTCTTTCACTTTCTGACTTACTACAAGTCACGTGATTACTTCTAGAATCATCTACGGTGCCGCAAATGGCATTGTGTCCTTTTTTCCCTTGGCTTCTCTTCTGCCTTAGCGGGGTCCATTTTCAACAATGTGATTCCCTGAGGGTTGTGGATTAGCTGACCTGGGCAGCCTTACCTTGCCGGCCTGCCCTCCCCAGGTGTGCCTCGTTGAGGTCAATATAAACAGAGCTCCAGGCAGCAATAGCCCCTGAAGCTGTGCCTGACTCCATATTCTCTGCCCCGTCAGCAGTCTCGGGGCTGTGCTGGTGGGAGGGAGTGAGGGGCCACAGCTTTGTGGGTGGCCCGGTGTGAGTGGGGTTCTGCTGGCCTTTCTGCAGGAGTTGCCAGGCTGCTGCCTGTAAAGAAGAGGTTGTGTCACCCATACCTTACGCTGGAATTTCTCTCCGGACAGAGGTGAGGAAGGAAAAAAGCAGTGGGGGCCGGGACAGGAGGGGTATCTCAGGCAGGACAATGGAAAGCTTCTGGAAGAGCGCCCGGGGCCAGGACCACCCTGGCTGGCCTGCAGGCACCAAGTTGGCCTGCGTGCTGTCGCTGGTGTGGCTCCACGGTCCTTCCTCTAGGCTTTCAATCCCTTGTACATATTCAGGTGTTTTACCTGGAAAGGGTGGGAACAGTTCAGCAGCAGCTGGCCTGGGGCTCAGCTCACGTTTACTCAGAGATGCCTCGGCATGGTCCCCCAGCTTTGCAATGAGGACGCTCCTTGCGTGGGGGGTGGGTTGCTGGCTGTATGGGAGATGGTTCCCCACCTCTGACCAATTTCAGAATTGTTTACCACTGGAGCAAGTGTCCTGATAGGGTTTTCCTCTGTATAACTCGTGGGTTCAGGTGTTTTTTTTTTTTATTTTATGGTTCAAGTTAGATTTTATTCCCCTTTTACGTATTTATAGATATAAGCATGGAAATAATTCATTCCTATAAATACATCTGTGTGACGGGAAGAACTTTTTTCTGTTTTATTTTTAAATTTTATTTTTTAAAATTTTGAAATTTAATTTTATTTATTTTTTTTTATACAGCACGTTATTATTAGTTATGTATTTTATGCATATACATGTATACAGGTCAATCCCAAACTCCCAAGTCATCCCACCACCACCACAACACGGTTTCCCACACTTGGTGTCCATACGTTTTTTCTCTACCTCTGTGTCTCTATTTCTTCCCTGCAAACCAGTTCATCTGTACCATTTTTAGGCTCCACATATATGCATTAATATACAATATTTGTTTTCCTCTTTCTGACTTACTTCATTCTGTATGACAGTCTCTCGATCCATCGATGTCTCTACAAATGACCCAGTTTCATTCCTTTTTATGGCCGAGTAATATTCCATTTTATATATGTACCACAACTTTATCCATTCATCTGTCTGTGGGCATTTAGGTTGCTTCCATTACCTGGCTATTGTAAATAGTGCTGCAACGAACATTGTGGTGAATGTGCCTTTTTGATTTACGGTTTTCTCTGGGTATATGCCCAGAAGTGGGATTGCTGGATCAGATGGTAATTCTATTTCTAGTTTTTTTAAGGAAACTCCATAGTGACTGTATCAATTTACATTCCCACCAATAGTGGAAGAGGGCTCCTTTTGTCCACACCCTCCCCAGAATTGGTTGTTTGTAGATTTTCTGATGATGCCGATTCTAACAGGTGTGAGGTGATACCTCATTGTAGTTTTGATTTGCATTTCTCTAATAATTAGTGCTGTTGAGCAGCTTTTCATGTGCGTCTTGGCCATCTCTATGTCTCCTTTGAAGAAACGTCTCTTTAGATCTTCTGCCCATTTTTTGGGGGTTGTTTGTTTTTTTAATATTAAGCTGCATGAGCTGTTTATATATATTGGAGATTAAACCTCTGTCCATTGATTCGTCTGCAACGATTTTCGCCCATTCTGAGGGATGCCTTTTTCCATTCCCGTGTTTTTTAACAAAAAAGGAAAGAAAGGAAAAGAAGCAGAACACTAATGTGCGTAAAATATGCCTTTTGAAACGGTCGTTTTGAAATATGGACGTCCTTTGAATTTTTTGGTCGATATGTGACCCCAGGATTTGTTTTCAGGGCAGGTGTCATTTACAGGCCTGCAATGATTTTGAATATCAACTGACCATTAGCGCTGGGATTAAAGCTGCTGTTGTGTGAAACGGCCACAAGGTGGCAGCAGTTCACCCTTACCAAATCTGGTTACTAGGGCAAGAGAGCCTCAGTGGAAGTGGTGTTCTAGATAGGAGTTTAGAATGGAATGTGCCAGGAGAAAGCCCCTCACGTTCGTCTCCCTACTTCTTGTTCGTGTTTTTAATTTAATTTTTTATTTTTTATTACAGCAAGTTTGATTACAATGTTTGGCTTCTTGTAGGTGTGGAAGATGTGGTTCTTTTACACATATACAGATGACTGTTCTTCCTGGGATCCTTTTCCCATGTACGTTATGACAGAATGTTGAGTAGTCCTCTCTTGGTATTCTGTAGGTCTTTGGTGATTATATATGTCACCTGTGTTTGTATATGTCTGTTAACCCCGATATCGTAATGAAACCAATCCTCACACCTTTCCATTGGTGAACCATAAGTGTGTTTAATGAATCTGTGATTGCCCTTCTCCGTGGAAATATCTGCCCTGGTATCCATTTTTAGGTAACACCTACAAGTGATATAATATGATATGTGTCTTTCACTTTCTGACTTACTACAAGTCACGTGATTACTTCTAGACTCATCTACGGTGCCGCAAATGGCATTGTGTCCTTTTTTCCCTTGGCTTCTCTTCTGCCTTAGCGGGGTCCATTTTCAACAATGTGATTCCCTGAGGGTTGTGGATTAGCTGACCTGGGCAGCCTTACCTTGCCGGCCCGCCCTCCCCAGGTGTGCCTCGTTGAGGTCAATATAAACAGAGCTCCAGGCAGCAATAGCCCCTGAAGCTGTGCCTGACTCCATATTCTCTGCCCCGTCAGCAGTCTCGGGGCTGTGCTGGTGGGAGGGAGTGAGGGGCCACAGCTTTGTGGGTGGCCCGGTGTGAGTGGGGTTCTGCTGGCCTTTCTGCAGGAGTTGCCAGGCTGCCGCCTGTAAAGAAGAGGTTGTGTCACCCATACCTTCCGCTGGAATTTCTCTCCGGACAGAGGTGAGGAAGGAAAAAAGCAGTGGGGGCCGGGACAGGAGGGGTATCTCAGGCAGGACAATGGAAAGCTTCTGGAAGAGCGCCCGGGGCCAGGACCACCCTGGCTGGCCTGCAGGCACCAAGTTGGCCTGCGTGCTGTCGCTGGTGTGGCTCCACGGTCCTTCCTCTAGGCTTTCAATCCCTTGTACATATTCAGGTGTTTTACCTGGAAAGGGTGGGAACAGTTCAGCAGCAGCTGGCCTGGGGCTCAGCTCACGTTTACTCAGAGATGCCTCGGCATGGTCCCCCAGCTTTGCAATGAGGACGCTCCTTGCGTGGGGGGTGGGTTGCTGGCTGTATGGGAGATGGTTCCCCACCTCTGACCAATTTCAGAATTGTTTACCACTGGAGCAAGTGCCCTGATAGGGTTTTCCTCTGTATAACTCGTGGGTTCAGGTGTTTTTTTTTTTATTTTATGGTTCAAGTTAGATTTTATTCCCCTTTTATGTATTTATAGATATAAGCATGGAAATAATTCATTCCTATAAATACATCTGTGTGACGGGAAGAACTTTTTTCTGTTTTATTTTTAAATTTTATTTTTTAAAATTTTGAAATTTAATTTTATTTATTTTTTTTTATACAGCACGTTATTATTAGTTATGTATTTTATGCATATACATGTATACAGGTCAATCCCAAACTCCCAAGTCATCCCACCACCACCACAACACGGTTTCCCACACTTGGTGTCCATACGTTTGTTCTCTACCTCTGTGTCTCTATTTCTTCCCTGCAAACCAGTTCATCTGTACCATTTTTAGGCTCCACATATATGCATTAATATACAATATTTGTTTTCCTCTTTCTGACTTACTTCATTCTGTATGACAGTCTCTCGATCCATCGATGTCTCTACAAATGACCCAGTTTCATTCCTTTTTATGTCCGAGTAATATTCCATTTTATATATGTACCACAACTTTATCCATTCATCTGTCTGTGGGCATTTAGGTTGCTTCCATTACCTGGCTATTGTAAATAGTGCTGCAACGAACATTGTGGTGAATGTGCCTTTTTGATTTACGGTTTTCTCTGGGTATATGCCCAGAAGTGGGATTGCTGGATCAGATGGTAATTCTATTTCTAGTTTTTTTAAGGAAACTCCATAGTGACTGTATCAATTTACATTCCCACCAATAGTGGAAGAGGGCTCCTTTTGTCCACACCCTCCCCAGAATTGGTTGTTTGTAGATTTTCTGATGATGCCGATTCTAACAGGTGTGAGGTGATACCTCATTGTAGTTTTGATTTGCATTTCTCTAATAATTAGTGCTGTTGAGCAGCTTTTCATGTGCGTCTTGGCCATCTCTATGTCTCCTTTGAACAAACGTCTCTTTAGATCTTCTGCCCATTTTTTTTGGGTTGTTTGTTTTTTTAATATTAAGCTGCATGAGCTGTTTATATATATTGGAGATTAAACCTCTGTCCATTGATTCGTCTGCAACGATTTTCGCCCATTCTGAGGGATGCCTTTTTCCATTCCCGTGTTTTTTAACAAAAAAGGAAAGAAAGGAAAAGAAGCAGAACACTAATGTGCGTAAAATATGCCTTTTGAAACGGTCGTTTTGAAATATGGACGTCCTTTGAATTTTTTGGTCGATATGTGACCCCAGGATTTGTTTTCAGGGCAGGTGTCATTTACAGGCCTGCAATGATTTTGAATATCAACTGACCATTAGCGCTGGGATTAAAGCTGCTGTTGTGTGAAACGGCCACAAGGTGGCAGCAGTTCACCCTTACCAAATCTGGTTACTAGGGCAAGAGAGCCTCAGTGGAAGTGGTGTTCTAGATAGGAGTTTAGAATGGAATGTGCCAGGAGAAAGCCCCTCACGTTCGTCTCCCTACTTCTTGTTCGTGTTTTTAATTTAATTTTTTATTTTTTATTACAGCAAGTTTGATTACAATGTTTGGCTTCTTGTAGGTGTGGAAGATGTGGTTCTTTTACACATATACAGATGACTGTTCTTCCTGGGATCCTTTTCCCATGTACGTTATGACAGAATGTTGAGTAGTCCTCTCTTGGTATTCTGTAGGTCTTTGGTGATTATATATGTCACCTGTGTTTGTATATGTCTGTTAACCCCGATATCGTAATGAAACCAATCCTCACACCTTTCCATTGGTGAACCATAAGTTTGTTTAATGAATCTGTGATTGCCCTTCTCCGTGGAAATATCTGCCCTGGTATCCATTTTTAGGTAACACCTACAAGTGATATAATATGATATGTGTCTTTCACTTTCTGACTTACTACAAGTCACGTGATTACTTCTAGACTCATCTACGGTGCTGCAAATGGCATTGTGTCCTTTTTTCCCTTGGCTTCTCTTCTGCCTTAGCGGGGTCCATTTTCAACAATGTGATTCCCTGAGGGTTGTGGATTAGCTGACCTGGGCAGCCTTACCTTGCCGGCCCGCCCTCCCCAGGTGTGCCTCGTTGAGGTCAATATAAACAGAGCTCCAGGCAGCAATAGCCCCTGAAGCTGTGCCTGACTCCATATTCTCTGCCCCGTCAGCAGTCTCGGGGCTGTGCTGGTGGGAGGGAGTGAGGGGCCACAGCTTTGTGGGTGGCCCGGTGTGAGTGGGGTTCTGCTGGCCTTTCTGCAGGAGTTGCCAGGCTGCCGCCTGTAAAGAAGAGGTTGTGTCACCCATACCTTCCGCTGGAATTTCTCTCCGGACAGAGGTGAGGAAGGAAAAAAGCAGTGGGGGCCGGGACAGGAGGGGTATCTCAGGCAGGACAATGGAAAGCTTCTGGAAGAGCGCCCGGGGCCAGGACCACCCTGGCTGGCCTGCAGGCACCAAGTTGGCCTGCGTGCTGTCGCTGGTGTGGCTCCAAGGTCCTTCCTCTAGGCTTTCAAGCCCTTGTACATATTCAGGTGTTTTACCTGGAAAGGGTGGGAACAGTTCAGCAGCAGCTGGCCTGGGGCTCAGCTCACGTTTACTCAGAGATGCCTCGGCATGGTCCCCCAGCTTTGCAATGAGGACGCTCCTTGCGTGGGGGGTGGGTTGCTGGCTGTATGGGAGATGGTTCCCCACCTCTGACCAATTTCAGAATTGTTTACCACTGGAGCAAGTGCCCTGATAGGGTTTTCCTCTGTATAACTCGTGGGTTCAGGTGTTTTTTTTTTTTATTTTATGGTTCAAGTTAGATTTTATTCCCCTTTTATGTATTTATAGATATAAGCATGGAAATAATTCATTCCTATAAATACATCTGTGTGACGGGAAGAACTTTTTTCTGTTTTATTTTTAAATTTTATTTTTTAAAATTTTGAAATTTAATTTTATTTATTTATTTTTATACAGCACGTTATTATTAGTTATGTATTTTATGCATATACATGTATACAGGTCAATCCCAAACTCCCAAGTCATCCCACCACCACCACAACACGGTTTCCCACACTTGGTGTCCATACGTTTGTTCTCTACCTCTGTGTCTCTATTTCTTCCCTGCAAACCAGTTCATCTGTACCATTTTTAGGCTCCACATATATGCATTAATATACAATATTTGTTTTCCTCTTTCTGACTTACTTCATTCTGTATGACAGTCTCTCGATCCATCGATGTCTCTACAAATGACCCAGTTTCATTCCTTTTTATGGCCGAGTAATATTCCATTTTATATATGTACCACAACTTTATCCATTCATCTGTCTGTGGGCATTTAGGTTGCTTCCATTACCTGGCTATTGTAAATAGTGCTGCAACGAACATTGTGGTGAATGTGCCTTTTTGATTTACGGTTTTCTCTGGGTATATGCCCAGAAGTGGGATTGCTGGATCAGATGGTAATTCTATTTCTAGTTTTTTTAAGGAAACTCCATAGTGACTGTATCAATTTACATTCCCACCAATAGTGGAAGAGGGCTCCTTTTGTCCACACCCTCCCCAGAATTGGTTGTTTGTAGATTTTCTGATGATGCCGATTCTAACAGGTGTGAGGTGATACCTCATTGTAGTTTTGATTTGCATTTCTCTAATAATTAGTGCTGTTGAGCAGCTTTTCATGTGCGTCTTGGCCATCTCTATGTCTCCTTTGAAGAAACGTCTCTTTAGATCTTCTGCCCATATTTTTTGGGGTTGTTTGTTTTTTTAATATTAAGCTGCATGAGCTGTTTATATATATTGGAGATTAAACCTCTGTCCATTGATTCGTCTGCAACGATTTTCGCCCATTCTGAGGGATGCCTTTTTCCATTCCCGTGTTTTTTAACAAAAAAGGAAAGAAAGGAAAAGAAGCAGAACACTAATGTGCGTAAAATATGCCTTTTGAAACGGTCGTTTTGAAATATGGACGTCCTTTGAATTTTTTGGTCGATATGTGACCCCAGGATTTGTTTTCAGGGCAGGTGTCATTTACAGGCCTGCAATGATTTTGAATATCAACTGACCATTAGCGCTGGGATTAAAGCTGCTGTTGTGTGAAACGGCCACAAGGTGGCAGCAGTTCACCCTTACCAAATCTGGTTACTAGGGCAAGAGAGCCTCAGTGGAAGTGGTGTTCTAGATAGGAGTTTAGAATGGAATGTGCCAGGAGAAAGCCCCTCACGTTCGTCTCCCTACTTCTTGTTCGTGTTTTTAATTTAATTTTTTATTTTTTATTACAGCAAGTTTGATTACAATGTTTGGCTTCTTGTAGGTGTGGAAGATGTGGTTCTTTTACACATATACAGATGACTGTTCTTCCTGGGATCCTTTTCCCATGTACGTTATGACAGAATGTTGAGTAGTCCTCTCTTGGTATTCTGTAGGTCTTTGGTGATTATATATGTCACCTGTGTTTGTATATGTCTGTTAACCCCGATATCGTAATGAAACCAATCCTCACACCTTTCCATTGGTGAACCATAAGTTTGTTTAATGAATCTGTGATTGCCCTTCTCCGTGGAAATATCTGCCCTGGTATCCATTTTTAGGTAACACCTACAAGTGATATAATATGATATGTGTCTTTCACTTTCTGACTTACTACAAGTCACGTGATTACTTCTAGACTCATCTACGGTGCCGCAAATGGCATTGTGTCCTTTTTTCCCTTGGCTTCTCTTCTGCCTTAGCGGGGTCCATTTTCAACAATGTGATTCCCTGAGGGTTGTGGATTAGCTGACCTGGGCAGCCTTACCTTGCCGGCCCGCCCTCCCCAGGTGTGCCTCGTTGAGGTCAATATAAACAGAGCTCCAGGCAGCAATAGCCCCTGAAGCTGTGCCTGACTCCATATTCTCTGCCCCGTCAGCAGTCTCGGGGCTGTGCTGGTGGGAGGGAGTGAGGGGCCACAGCTTTGTGGGTGGCCCGGTGTGAGTGGGGTTCTGCTGGCCTTTCTGCAGGAGTTGCCAGGCTGCCGCCTGTAAAGAAGAGGTTGTGTCACCCATACCTTCCGCTGGAATTTCTCTCCGGACAGAGGTGAGGAAGGAAAAAAGCAGTGGGGGCCGGGACAGGAGGGGTATCTCAGGCAGGACAATGGAAAGCTTCTGGAAGAGCGCCCGGGGCCAGGACCACCCTGGCTGGCCTGCAGGCACCAAGTTGGCCTGCGTGCTGTCGCTGGTGTGGCTCCACGGTCCTTCCTCTAGGCTTTCAATCCCTTGTACATATTCAGGTGTTTTACCTGGAAAGGGTGGGAACAGTTCAGCAGCAGCTGGCCTGGGGCTCAGCTCACGTTTACTCAGAGATGCCTCGGCATGGTCCCCCAGCTTTGCAATGAGGACGCTCCTTGCGTGGGGGGTGGGTTGCTGGCTGTATGGGAGATGGTTCCCCACCTCTGACCAATTTCAGAATTGTTTACCACTGGAGCAAGTGCCCTGATAGGGTTTTCCTCTGTATAACTCGTGGGTTCAGGTGTTTTTTTTTTATTTTATGGTTCAAGTTAGATTTTATTCCCCTTTTATGTATTTATAGATATAAGCATGGAAATAATTCATTCCTATAAATACATCTGTGTGACGGGAAGAACTTTTTTCTGTTTTATTTTTAAATTTTATTTTTTAAAATTTTGAAATTTAATTTTATTTATTTATTTTTATACAGCACGTTATTATTAGTTATGTATTTTATGCATATACATGTATACAGGTCAATCCCAAACTCCCAAGTCATCCCACCACCACCACAAAACGGTTTCCCACACTTGGTGTCCATACGTTTGTTCTCTACCTCTGTGTCTCTATTTCTTCCCTGCAAACCAGTTCATCTGTACCATTTTTAGGCTCCACATATATGCATTAATATACAATATTTGTTTTCCTCTTTCTGACTTACTTCATTCTGTATGACAGTCTCTCGATCCATCGATGTCTCTACAAATGACCCAGTTTCATTCCTTTTTATGGCCGAGTAATATTCCATTTTATATATGTACCACAACTTTATCCATTCATCTGTCTGTGGGCATTTAGGTTGCTTCCATTACCTGGCTATTGTAAATAGTGCTGCAACGAACATTGTGGTGAATGTGCCTTTTTGATTTACGGTTTTCTCTGGGTATATGCCCAGAAGTGGGATTGCTGGATCAGATGGTAATTCTATTTCTAGTTTTTTTAAGGAAACTCCATAGTGACTGTATCAATTTACATTCCCACCAATAGTGGAAGAGGGCTCCTTTTGTCCACACCCTCCCCAGAATTGGTTGTTTGTAGATTTTCTGATGATGCCGATTCTAACAGGTGTGAGGTGATACCTCATTGTAGTTTTGATTTGCATTTCTCTAATAATTAGTGCTGTTGAGCAGCTTTTCATGTGCGTCTTGGCCATCTCTATGTCTCCTTTGAAGAAACGTCTCTTTAGATCTTCTGCCCATTTTTTGGGGGGTTGTTTGTTTTTTTAATATTAAGCTGCATGAGCTGTTTATATATATTGGAGATTAAACCTCTGTCCATTGATTCGTCTGCAACGATTTTCGCCCATTCTGAGGGATGCCTTTCTCCATTCCCGTGTTTTTTAACAAAAAAGGAAAGAAAGGAAAAGAAGCAGAACACTAATGTGCGTAAAATATGCCTTTTGAAACGGTCGTTTTGAAATATGGACGTCCTTTGAATTTTTTGGTCGATATGTGACCCCAGGATTTGTTTTCAGGGCAGGTGTCATTTACAGGCCTGCAATGATTTTGAATATCAACTGACCATTAGCGCTGGGATTAAAGCTGCTGTTGTGTGAAACGGCCACAAGGTGGCAGCAGTTCACCCTTACCAAATCTGGTTACTAGGGCAAGAGAGCCTCAGTGGAAGTGGTGTTCTAGATAGGAGTTTAGAATGGAATGTGCCAGGAGAAAGCCCCTCACGTTCGTCTCCCTACTTCTTGTTCGTGTTTTTAATTTAATTTTTTATTTTTTATTACAGCAAGTTTGATTACAATGTTTGGCTTCTTGTAGGTGTGGAAGATGTGGTTCTTTTACACATATACAGATGACTGTTCTTCCTGGGATCCTTTTCCCATGTACGTTATGACAGAATGTTGAGTAGTCCTCTCTTGGTACTCTGTAGGTCTTTGGTGATTATATATGTCACCTGTGTTTGTATATGTCTGTTAACCCCGATATCGTAATGAAACCAATCCTCACACCTTTCCATTGGTGAACCATAAGTTTGTTTAATGAATCTGTGATTGCCCTTCTCCGTGGAAATATCTGCCCTGGTATCCATTTTTAGGTAACACCTACAAGTGATATAATATGATATGTGTCTTTCACTTTCTGACTTACTACAAGTCACGTGATTACTTCTAGACTCATCTACGGTGCCGCAAATGGCATTGTGTCCTTTTTTCCCTTGGCTTCTCTTCTGCCTTAGCGGGGTCCATTTTCAACAATGTGATTCCCTGAGGGTTGTGGATTAGCTGACCTGGGCAGCCTTACCTTGCCGGCCCGCCCTCCCCAGGTGTGCCTCGTTGAGGTCAATATAAACAGAGCTCCAGGCAGCAATAGCCCCTGAAGCTGTGCCTGACTCCATATTCTCTGCCCCGTCAGCAGTCTCGGGGCTGTGCTGGTGGGAGGGAGTGAGGGGCCACAGCTTTGTGGGTGGCCCGGTGTGAGTGGGGTTCTGCTGGCCTTTCTGCAGGAGTTGCCAGGCTGCCGCCTGTAAAGAAGAGGTTGTGTCACCCATACCTTCCGCTGGAATTTCTCTCCGGACAGAGGTGAGGAAGGAAAAAAGCAGTGGGGGCCGGGACAGGAGGGGTATCTCAGGCAGGACAATGGAAAGCTTCTGGAAGAGCGCCCGGGGCCAGGACCACCCTGGCTGGCCTGCAGGCACCAAGTTGGCCTGCGTGCTGTCGCTGGTGTGGCTCCAAGGTCCTTCCTCTAGGCTTTCAAGCCCTTGTACATATTCAGGTGTTTTACCTGGAAAGGGTGGGAACAGTTCAGCAGCAGCTGGCCTGGGGCTCAGCTCACGTTTACTCAGAGATGCCTCGGCATGGTCCCCCAGCTTTGCAATGAGGACGCTCCTTGCGTGGGGGGTGGGTTGCTGGCTGTATGGGAGATGGTTCCCCACCTCTGACCAATTTCAGAATTGTTTACCACTGGAGCAAGTGCCCTGATAGGGTTTTCCTCTGTATAACTCGTGGGTTCAGGTGTTTTTTTTTTTTATTTTATGGTTCAAGTTAGATTTTATTCCCCTTTTATGTATTTATAGATATAAGCATGGAAATAATTCATTCCTATAAATACATCTGTGTGACGGGAAGAACATTTTTCTGTTTTATTATTAAATTTTATTTTTTAAAATTTTGAAATTTAATTTTATTTATTTATTTTTATACAGCACGTTATTATTAGTTATGTATTTTATGCATATACATGTATACAGGTCAATCCCAAACTCCCAAGTCATCCCACCACCACCACAACACGGTTTCCCACACTTGGTGTCCATACGTTTGTTCTCTACCTCTGTGTCTCTATTTCTTCCCTGCAAACCAGTTCATCTGTACCACTTTTAGGCTCCACATATATGCATTAATATACAATATTTGTTTTCCTCTTTCTGACTTACTTCATTCTGTATGACAGTCTCTCGATCCATCGATGTCTCTACAAATGACCCAGTTTCATTCCTTTTTATGGCCGAGTAATATTCCATTTTATATATGTACCACAACTTTATCCATTCATCTGTCTGTGGGCATTTAGGTTGCTTCCATTACCTGGCTATTGTAAATAGTGCTGCAACGAACATTGTGGTGAATGTGCCTTTTTGATTTACGGTTTTCTCTGGGTATATGCCCAGAAGTGGGATTGCTGGATCAGATGGTAATTCTATTTCTAGTTTTTTTAAGGAAACTCCATAGTGACTGTATCAATTTACATTCCCACCAATAGTGGAAGAGGGCTCCTTTTGTCCACACCCTCCCCAGAATTGGTTGTTTGTAGATTTTCTGATGATGCCGATTCTAACAGGTGTGAGGTGATACCTCATTGTAGTTTTGATTTGCATTTCTCTAATAATTAGTGCTGTTGAGCAGCTTTTCATGTGCGTCTTGGCCATCTCTATGTCTCCTTTGAAGAAACGTCTCTTTAGATCTTCTGCCCATTTTTTTGGGGATTGTTTGTTTTTTTAATATTAAGCTGCATGAGCTGTTTATATATATTGGAGATTAAACCTCTGTCCATTGATTCGTCTGCAACGATTTTCGCCCATTCTGAGGGATGCCTTTTTCCATTCCCGTGTTTTTTAACAAAAAAGGAAAGAAAGGAAAAGAAGCAGAACACTAATGTGCGTAAAATATGCCTTTTGAAACGGTCGTTTTGAAATATGGACGTCCTTTGAATTTTTTGGTCGATATGTGACCCCAGGATTTGTTTTCAGGGCAGGTGTCATTTACAGGCCTGCAATGATTTTGAATATCAACTGACCATTAGCGCTGGGATTAAAGCTGCTGTTGTGTGAAACGGCCACAAGGTGGCAGCAGTTCACCCTTACCAAATCTGGTTACTAGGGCAAGAGAGCCTCAGTGGAAGTGGTGTTCTAGATAGGAGTTTAGAATGGAATGTGCCAGGAGAAAGCCCCTCACGTTCGTCTCCCTACTTCTTGTTCGTGTTTTTAATTTAATTTTTTATTTTTTATTACAGCAAGTTTGATTACAATGTTTGGCTTCTTGTAGGTGTGGAAGATGTGGTTCTTTTACACATATACAGATGACTGTTCTTCCTGGGATCCTTTTCCCATGTACGTTATGACAGAATGTTGAGTAGTCCTCTCTTGGTATTCTGTAGGTCTTTGGTGATTATATATGTCACCTGTGTTTGTATATGTCTGTTAACCCCGATATCGTAATGAAACCAATCCTCACACCTTTCCATTGGTGAACCATAAGTTTGTTTAATGAATCTGTGATTGCCCTTCTCCGTGGAAATATCTGCCCTGGTATCCATTTTTAGGTAACACCTACAAGTGATATAATATGATATGTGTCTTTCACTTTCTGACTTACTACAAGTCACGTGATTACTTCTAGACTCATCTACGGTGCCGCAAATGGCATTGTGTCCTTTTTTCCCTTGGCTTCTCTTCTGCCTTAGCGGGGTCCATTTTCAACAATGTGATTCCCTGAGGGTTGTGGATTAGCTGACCTGGGCAGCCTTACCTTGCCGGCCCGCCCTCCCCAGGTGTGCCTCGTTGAGGTCAATATAAACAGAGCTCCAGGCAGCAATAGCCCCTGAAGCTGTGCCTGACTCCATATTCTCTGCCCCGTCAGCAGTCTCGGGGCTGTGCTGGTGGGAGGGAGTGAGGGGCCACAGCTTTGTGGGTGGCCCGGTGTGAGTGGGGTTCTGCTGGCCTTTCTGCAGGAGTTGCCAGGCTGCCGCCTGTAAAGAAGAGGTTGTGTCACCCATACCTTCCGCTGGAATTTCTCTCCGGACAGAGGTGAGGAAGGAAAAAAGCAGTGGGGGCCGGGACAGGAGGGGTATCTCAGGCAGGGCAATGGAAAGCTTCTGGAAGAGCGCCCGGGGCCAGGACCACCCTGGCTGGCCTGCAGGCACCAAGTTGGCCTGCGTGCTGTCGCTGGTGTGGCTCCACGGTCCTTCCTCTAGGCTTTCAATCCCTTGTACATATTCAGGTGTTTTACCTGGAAAGGGTGGGAACAGTTCAGCAGCAGCTGGCCTGGGGCTCAGCTCACGTTTACTCAGAGATGCCTCGGCATGGTCCCCCAGCTTTGCAATGAGGACGCTCCTTGCGTGGGGGGTGGGTTGCTGGCTGTATGGGAGATGGTTCCCCACCTCTGACCAATTTCAGAATTGTTTACCACTGGAGCAAGTGCCCTGATAGGGTTTTCCTCTGTATAACTCGTGGGTTCAGGTGTTTTTTTTTTATTTTATGGTTCAAGTTAGATTTTATTCCCCTTTTATGTATTTATAGATATAAGCATGGAAATAATTCATTCCTATAAATACATCTGTGTGACGGGAAGAACTTTTTTCTGTTTTATTTTTAAATTTTATTTTTTAAAATTTTGAAATTTAATTTTATTTATTTATTTTTATACAGCACGTTATTATTAGTTATGTATTTTATGCATATACATGTATACAGGTCAATCCCAAACTCCCAAGTCATCCCACCACCACCACAACACGGTTTCCCACACTTGGTGTCCATACGTTTGTTCTCTACCTCTGTGTCTCTATTTCTTCCCTGCAAACCAGTTCATCTGTACCATTTTTAGGCTCCACATATATGCATTAATATACAATATTTGTTTTCCTCTTTCTGACTTACTTCATTCTGTATGACAGTCTCTCGATCCATCGATGTCTCTACAAATGACCCAGTTTCATTCCTTTTTATGGCCGAGTAATATTCCATTTTATATATGTACCACAACTTTATCCATTCATCTGTCTGTGGGCATTTAGGTTGCTTCCATTACCTGGCTATTGTAAATAGTGCTGCAACGAACATTGTGGTGAATGTGCCTTTTTGATTTACGGTTTTCTCTGGGTATATGCCCAGAAGTGGGATTGCTGGATCAGATGGTAATTCTATTTCTAGTTTTTTTAAGGAAACTCCATAGTGACTGTATCAATTTACATTCCCACCAATAGTGGAAGAGGGCTCCTTTTGTCCACACCCTCCCCAGAATTGGTTGTTTGTAGATTTTCTGATGATGCCGATTCTAACAGGTGTGAGGTGATACCTCATTGTAGTTTTGATTTGCATTTCTCTAATAATTAGTGCTGTTGAGCAGCTTTTCATGTGCGTCTTGGCCATCTCTATGTCTCCTTTGAAGAAACGTCTCTTTAGATCTTCTGCCCATTTTTTTGGGGGTTGTTTGTTTTTTTAATATTAAGCTGCATGAGCTGTTTATATATATTGGAGATTAAACCTCTGTCCATTGATTCGTCTGCAACGATTTTCGCCCATTCTGAGGGATGCCTTTTTCCATTCCCGTGTTTTTTAACAAAAAAGGAAAGAAAGGAAAAGAAGCAGAACACTAATGTGCGTAAAATATGCCTTTTGAAACGGTCGTTTTGAAATATGGACGTCCTTTGAATTTTTTGGTCGATATGTGACCCCAGGATTTGTTTTCAGGGCAGGTGTCATTTACAGGCCTGCAATGATTTTGAATATCAACTGACCATTAGCGCTGGGATTAAAGCTGCTGTTGTGTGAAACGGCCACAAGGTGGCAGCAGTTCACCCTTACCAAATCTGGTTACTAGGGCAAGAGAGCCTCAGTGGAAGTGGTGTTCTAGATAGGAGTTTAGAATGGAATGTGCCAGGAGAAAGCCCCTCACGTTCGTCTCCCTACTTCTTGTTCGTGTTTTTAATTTAATTTTTTATTTTTTATTACAGCAAGTTTGATTACAATGTTTGGCTTCTTGTAGGTGTGGAAGATGTGGTTCTTTTACACATATACAGATGACTGTTCTTCCTGGGATCCTTTTCCCATGTACGTTATGACAGAATGTTGAGTAGTCCTCTCTTGGTATTCTGTAGGTCTTTGGTGATTATATATGTCACCTGTGTTTGTATATGTCTGTTAACCCCGATATCGTAATGAAACCAATCCTCACACCTTTCCATTGGTGAACCATAAGTTTGTTTAATGAATCTGTGATTGCCCTTCTCCGTGGAAATATCTGCCCTGGTATCCATTTTTAGGTAACACCTACAAGTGATATAATATGATATGTGTCTTTCACTTTCTGACTTACTACAAGTCACGTGATTACTTCTAGACTCATCTACGGTGCTGCAAATGGCATTGTGTCCTTTTTTCCCTTGGCTTCTCTTCTGCCTTAGCGGGGTCCATTTTCAACAATGTGATTCCCTGAGGGTTGTGGATTAGCTGACCTGGGCAGCCTTACCTTGCCGGCCCGCCCTCCCCAGGTGTGCCTCATTGAGGTCAATATAAACAGAGCTCCAGGCAGCAATAGCCCCTGAAGCTGTGCCTGACTCCATATTCTCTGCCCCGTCAGCAGTCTCGGGGCTGTGCTGGTGGGAGGGAGTGAGGGGCCACAGCTTTGTGGGTGGCCCGGTGTGAGTGGGGTTCTGCTGGCCTTTCTGCAGGAGTTGCCAGGCTGCCGCCTGTAAAGAAGAGGTTGTGTCACCCATACCTTCCGCTGGAATTTCTCTCCGGACAGAGGTGAGGAAGGAAAAAAGCAGTGGGGGCCGGGACAGGAGGGGTATCTCAGGCAGGACAATGGAAAGCTTCTGGAAGAGCGGCCGGGGCCAGGACCACCCTGGCTGGCCTGCAGGCACCAAGTTGGCCTGCGTGCTGTCGCTGGTGTGGCTCCAAGGTCCTTCCTCTAGGCTTTCAAGCCCTTGTACATATTCAGGTGTTTTACCTGGAAAGGGTGGGAACAGTTCAGCAGCAGCTGGCCTGGGGCTCAGCTCACGTTTACTCAGAGATGCCTCGGCATGGTCCCCCAGCTTTGCAATGAGGACGCTCCTTGCGTGGGGGGTGGGTTGCTGGCTGTATGGGAGATGGTTCCCCACCTCTGACCAATTTCAGAATTGTTTACCACTGGAGCAAGTGCCCTGATAGGGTTTTCCTCTGTATAACTCGTGGGTTCAGGTGTTTTTTTTTTTTATTTTATGGTTCAAGTTAGATTTTATTCCCCTTTTATGTATTTATAGATATAAGCATGGAAATAATTCATTCCTATAAATACATCTGTGTGACGGGAAGAACTTTTTTCTGTTTTATTTTTAAATTTTATTTTTTAAAATTTTGAAATTTAATTTTATTTATTTATTTTTATACAGCACGTTATTATTAGTTATGTATTTTATGCATATACATGTATACAGGTCAATCCCAAACTCCCAAGTCATCCCACCACCACCACAACACGGTTTCCCACACTTGGTGTCCATACGTTTGTTCTCTACCTCTGTGTCTCTATTTCTTCCCTGCAAACCAGTTCATCTGTACCATTTTTAGGCTCCACATATATGCATTAATATACAATATTTGTTTTCCTCTTTCTGACTTACTTCATTCTGTATGACAGTCTCTCGATCCATCGATGTCTCTACAAATGACCCAGTTTCATTCCTTTTTATGGCCGAGTAATATTCCATTTTATATATGTACCACAACTTTATCCATTCATCTGTCTGTGGGCATTTAGGTTGCTTCCATTACCTGGCTATTGTAAATAGTGCTGCAACGAACATTGTGGTGAATGTGCCTTTTTGATTTACGGTTTTCTCTGGGTATATGCCCAGAAGTGGGATTGCTGGATCAGATGGTAATTCTATTTCTAGTTTTTTTAAGGAAACTCCATAGTGACTGTATCAATTTACATTCCCACCAATAGTGGAAGAGGGCTCCTTTTGTCCACACCCTCCCCAGAATTGGTTGTTTGTAGATTTTCTGATGATGCCGATTCTAACAGGTGTGAGGTGATACCTCATTGTAGTTTTGATTTGCATTTCTCTAATAATTAGTGCTGTTGAGCAGCTTTTCATGTGCGTCTTGGCCATCTCTATGTCTCCTTTGAAGAAACGTCTCTTTAGATCTTCTGCCCATTTTTTTTGGGTTGTTTGTTTTTTTAATATTAAGCTGCATGAGCTGTTTATATATATTGGAGATTAAACCTCTGTCCATTGATTCGTCTGCAACGATTTTCGCCCATTCTGAGGGATGCCTTTTTCCATTCCCGTGTTTTTTAACAAAAAAGGAAAGAAAGGAAAAGAAGCAGAACACTAATGTGCGTAAAATATGCCTTTTGAAACGGTCGTTTTGAAATATGGACGTCCTTTGAATTTTTTGGTCGATATGTGACCCCAGGATTTGTTTTCAGGGCAGGTGTCATTTACAGGCCTGCAATGATTTTGAATATCAACTGACCATTAGCGCTGGGATTAAAGCTGCTGTTGTGTGAAACGGCCACAAGGTGGCAGCAGTTCACCCTTACCAAATCTGGTTACTAGGGCAAGAGAGCCTCAGTGGAAGTGGTGTTCTAGATAGGAGTTTAGAATGGAATGTGCCAGGAGAAAGCCCCTCACGTTCGTCTCCCTACTTCTTGTTCGTGTTTTTAATTTAATTTTTTATTTTTTATTACAGCAAGTTTGATTACAATGTTTGGCTTCTTGTAGGTGTGGAAGATGTGGTTCTTTTACACATATACAGATGACTGTTCTTCCTGGGATCCTTTTCCCATGTACGTTATGACAGAATGTTGAGTAGTCCTCTCTTGGTATTCTGTAGGTCTTTGGTGATTATATATGTCACCTGTGTTTGTATATGTCTGTTAACCCCGATATCGTAATGAAACCAATCCTCACACCTTTCCATTGGTGAACCATAAGTTTGTTTAATGAATCTGTGATTGCCCTTCTCCGTGGAAATATCTGCCCTGGTATCCATTTTTAGGTAACACCTACAAGTGATATAATATGATATGTGTCTTTCACTTTCTGACTTACTACAAGTCACGTGATTACTTCTAGACTCATCTACGGTGCTGCAAATGGCATTGTGTCCTTTTTTCCCTTGGCTTCTCTTCTGCCTTAGCGGGGTCCATTTTCAACAATGTGATTCCCTGAGGGTTGTGGATTAGCTGACCTGGGCAGCCTTACCTTGCCAGCCCGCCCTCCCCAGGTGTGCCTCGTTGAGGTCAATATAAACAGAGCTCCAGGCAGCAATAGCCCCTGAAGCTGTGCCTGACTCCATATTCTCTGCCCCGTCAGCAGTCTCGGGGCTGTGCTGGTGGGAGGGAGTGAGGGGCCACAGCTTTGTGGGTGGCCCGGTGTGAGTGGGGTTCTGCTGGCCTTTCTGCAGGAGTTGCCAGGCTGCCGCCTGTAAAGAAGAGGTTGTGTCACCCATACCTTCCGCTGGAATTTCTCTCCGGACAGAGGTGAGGAAGGAAAAAAGCAGTGGGGGCCGGGACAGGAGGGGTATCTCAGGCAGGACAATGGAAAGCTTCTGGAAGAGCGCCCGGGGCCAGGACCACCCTGGCTGGCCTGCAGGCACCAAGTTGGCCTGCGTGCTGTCGCTGGTGTGGCTCCACGGTCCTTCCTCTAGGCTTTCAAGCCCTTGTACATATTGAGGTGTTTTACCTGGAAAGGGTGGGAACAGTTCAGCAGCAGCTGGCCTGGGGCTCAGCTCACGTTTACTCAGAGATGCCTCGGCATGGTCCCCCAGCTTTGCAATGAGGACGCTCCTTGCGTGGGGGGTGGGTTGCTGGCTGTATGGGAGATGGTTCCCCACCTCTGACCAATTTCAGAATTGTTTACCACTGGAGCAAGTGCCCTGATAGGGTTTTCCTCTGTATAACTCGTGGGTTTAGGTGTTTTTTTTTTATTTTATGGTTCAAGTTAGATTTTATTCCCCTTTTATGTATTTATAGATATAAGCATGGAAATAATTCATTCCTATAAATACATCTGTGTGACGGGAAGAACTTTTTTCTGTTTTATTTTTAAATTTTATTTTTTAAAATTTTGAAATTTAATTTTATTTATTTATTTTTATACAGCACGTTATTATTAGTTATGTATTTTATGCATATACATGTATACAGGTCAATCCCAAACTCCCAAGTCATCCCACCACCACCACAACACGGTTTCCCACACTTGGTGTCCATACGTTTGTTCTCTACCTCTGTGTCTCTATTTCTTCCCTGCAAACCAGTTCATCTGTACCATTTTTAGGCTCCACATATATGCATTAATATACAATATTTGTTTTCCTCTTTCTGACTTACTTCATTCTGTATGACAGTCTCTCGATCCATCGATGTCTCTACAAATGACCCAGTTTCATTCCTTTTTATGGCCGAGTAATATTCCATTTTATATATGTACCACAACTTTATCCATTCATCTGTCTGTGGGCATTTAGGTTGCTTCCATTACCTGGCTATTGTAAATAGTGCTGCAACGAACATTGTGGTGAATGTGCCTTTTTGATTTACGGTTTTCTCTGGGTATATGCCCAGAAGTGGGATTGCTGGATCAGATGGTAATTCTATTTCTAGTTTTTTTAAGGAAACTCCATAGTGACTGTATCAATTTACATTCCCACCAATAGTGGAAGAGGGCTCCTTTTGTCCACACCCTCCCCAGAATTGGTTGTTTGTAGATTTTCTGATGATGCCGATTCTAACAGGTGTGAGGTGATACCTCATTGTAGTTTTGATTTGCATTTCTCTAATAATTAGTGCTGTTGAGCAGCTTTTCATGTGCGTCTTGGCCATCTCTATGTCTCCTTTGAAGAAACGTCTCTTTAGATCTTCTGCCCATTTTTTTTGGGTTGTTTGTTTTTTTAATATTAAGCTGCATGAGCTGTTTATATATATTGGAGATTAAACCTCTGTCCATTGATTCGTCTGCAACGATTTTCGCCCATTCTGAGGGATGCCTTTTTCCATTCCCGTGTTTTTTAACAAAAAAGGAAAGAAAGGAAAAGAAGCAGAACACTAATGTGCGTAAAATATGCCTTTTGAAACGGTCGTTTTGAAATATGGACGTCCTTTGAATTTTTTGGTCGATATGTGACCCCAGGATTTGTTTTCAGGGCAGGTGTCATTTACAGGCCTGCAATGATTTTGAATATCAACTGACCATTAGCGCTGGGATTAAAGCTGCTGTTGTGTGAAACGGCCACAAGGTGGCAGCAGTTCACCCTTACCAAATCTGGTTACTAGGGCAAGAGAGCCTCAGTGGAAGTGGTGTTCTAGATAGGAGTTTAGAATGGAATGTGCCAGGAGAAAGCCCCTCACGTTCGTCTCCTTACTTCTTGTTCGTGTTTTTAATTTAATTTTTTATTTTTTATTACAGCAAGATTGATTACAATGTTTGGCTTGTTGTAGGTGTGGAAGATGTGGTTCTTTTACACATATACAGATGACTGTTCTTCCTGGGATCCTTTTCCCATGTACGTTATGACAGAATGTTGAGTAGTCCTCTCTTGGTATTCTGTAGGTCTTTGGTGATTATATATGTCACCTGTGTTTGTATATGTCTGTTAACCCCGATATCGTAATGAAACCAATCCTCACACCTTTCCATTGGTGAACCATAAGTTTGTTTAATGAATCTGTGATTGCCCTTCTCCGTGGAAATATCTGCCCTGGTATCCATTTTTAGGTAACACCTACAAGTGATATAATATGATATGTGTCTTTCACTTTCTGACTTACTACAAGTCACGTGATTACTTCTAGACTCATCTACGGTGCCGCAAATGGCATTGTGTCCTTTTTTCCCTTGGCTTCTCTTCTGCCTTAGCGGGGTCCATTTTCAACAATGTGATTCCCTGAGGGTTGTGGATTAGCTGACCTGGGCAGCCTTACCTTGCCGGCCCGCCCTCCCCAGGTGTGCCTCGTTGAGGTCAATATAAACAGAGCTCCAGGCAGCAATAGCCCCTGAAGCTGTGCCTGACTCCATATTCTCTGCCCCGTCAGCAGTCTCGGGGCTGTGCTGGTGGGAGGGAGTGAGGGGCCACAGCTTTGTGGGTGGCCCGGTGTGAGTGGGGTTCTGCTGGCCTTTCTGCAGGAGTTGCCAGGCTGCCGCCTGTAAAGAAGAGGTTGTGTCACCCATACCTTCCGCTGGAATTTCTCTCCGGACAGAGGTGAGGAAGGAAAAAAGCAGTGGGGGCCGGGACAGGAGGGGTATCTCAGGCAGGACAATGGAAAGCTTCTGGAAGAGCGCCCGGGGCCAGGACCACCCTGGCTGGCCTGCAGGCACCAAGTTGGCCTGCGTGCTGTCGCTGGTGTGGCTCCACGGTCCTTCCTCTAGGCTTTCAATCCCTTGTACATATTCAGGTGTTTTACCTGGAAAGGGTGGGAACAGTTCAGCAGCAGCTGGCCTGGGGCTCAGCTCACGTTTACTCACAGATGCCTCGGCATGGTCCCCCAGCTTTGCAATGAGGACGCTCCTTGCGTGGGGGGTGGGTTGCTGGCTGTATGGGAGATGGTTCCCCACCTCTGACCAATTTCAGAATTGTTTACCACTGGAGCAAGTGCCCTGATAGGGTTTTCCTCTGTATAACTCGTGGGTTCAGGTGTTTTTTTTTTATTTTATGGTTCAAGTTAGATTTTATTCCCCTTTTATGTATTTATAGATATAAGCATGGAAATAATTCATTCCTATAAATACATCTGTGTGACGGGAAGAACTTTTTTCTGTTTTATTTTTAAATTTTATTTTTTTTAAATTTTGAAATTTAATTTTATTTATTTTTTTTATACAGCACGTTATTATTAGTTATGTATTTTATGCATATACATGTATACAGGTCAATCCCAAACTCCCAAGTCATCCCACCACCACCACAACACGGTTTCCCACACTTGGTGTCCATACGTTTGTTCTCTACCTCTGTGTCTCTATTTCTTCCCTGCAAACCAGTTCATCTGTACCATTTTTAGGCTCCACATATATGCATTAATATACAATATTTGTTTTCCTCTTTCTGACTTACTTCATTCTGTATGACAGTCTCTCGATCCATCGATGTCTCTACAAATGACCCAGTTTCATTCCTTTTTATGGCCGAGTAATATTCCATTTTATATATGTACCACAACTTTATCCATTCATCTGTCTGTGGGCATTTAGGTTGCTTCCATTACCTGGCTATTGTAAATAGTGCTGCAACGAACATTGTGGTGAATGTGCCTTTTTGATTTACGGTTTTCTCTGGGTATATGCCCAGAAGTGGGATTGCTGGATCAGATGGTAATTCTATTTCTAGTTTTTTTAAGGAAACTCCATAGTGACTGTATCAATTTACATTCCCACCAATAGTGGAAGAGGGCTCCTTTTGTCCACACCCTCCCCAGAATTGGTTGTTTGTAGATTTTCTGATGATGCCGATTCTAACAGGTGTGAGGTGATACCTCATTGTAGTTTTGATTTGCATTTCTCTAATAATTAGTGCTGTTGAGCAGCTTTTCATGTGCGTCTTGGCCATCTCTATGTCTCCTTTGAAGAAACGTCTCTTTAGATCTTCTGCCCATTTTTTTGGGGGTTGTTTGTTTTTTTAATATTAAGCTGCATGAGCTGTTTATATATATTGGAGATTAAAACTCTGTCCATTGATTCGTCTGCAACGATTTTCGCCCATTCTGAGGGATGCCTTTTTCCATTCCCGTGTTTTTTAACAAAAAAGGAAAGAAAGGAAAAGAAGCAGAACACTAATGTGCGTAAAATATGCCTTTTGAAACGGTCGTTTTGAAATATGGACGTCCTTTGAATTTTTTGGTCGATATGTGACCCCAGGATTTGTTTTCAGGGCAGGTGTCATTTACAGGCCTGCAATGATTTTGAATATCAACTGACCATTAGCGCTGGGATTAAAGCTGCTGTTGTGTGAAACGGCCACAAGGTGGCAGCAGTTCACCCTTACCAAATCTGGTTACTAGGGCAAGAGAGCCTCAGTGGAAGTGGTGTTCTAGATAGGAGTTTAGAATGGAATGTGCCAGGAGAAAGCCCCTCACGTTCGTCTCCCTACTTCTTGTTCGTGTTTTTAATTTAATTTTTTATTTTTTATTACAGCAAGTTTGATTACAATGTTTGGCTTCTTGTAGGTGTGGAAGATGTGGTTCTTTTACACATATACAGATGACTGTTCTTCCTGGGATCCTTTTCCCATGTACATTATGACAGAATGTTGAGTAGTCCTCTCTTGGTATTCTGTAGGTCTTTGGTGATTATATATGTCACCTGTGTTTGTATATGTCTGTTAACCCCGATATCGTAATGAAACCAATCCTCACACCTTTCCATTGGTGAACCATAAGTTTGTTTAATGAATCTGTGATTGCCCTTCTCCGTGGAAATATCTGCCCTGGTATCCATTTTTAGGTAACACCTACAAGTGATATAATATGATATGTGTCTTTCACTTTCTGACTTACTACAAGTCATGTGATTACTTCTAGACTCATCTACGGTGCTGCAAATGGCATTGTGTCCTTTTTTCCCTTGGCTTCTCTTCTGCCTTAGCGGGGTCCATTTTCAACAATGTGATTCCCTGAGGGTTGTGGATTAGCTGACCTGGGCAGCCTTACCTTGCCAGCCCGCCCTCCCCAGGTGTGCCTCTTTGAGGTCAATATAAACAGAGCTCCAGGCAGCAATAGCCCCTGAAGCTGTGCCTGACTCCATATTCTCTGCCCCGTCAGCAGTCTCGGGGCTGTGCTGGTGGGAGGGAGTGAGGGGCCACAGCTTTGTGGGTGGCCCGGTGTGAGTGGGGTTCTGCTGGCCTTTCTGCAGGAGTTGCCAGGCTGCCGCCTGTAAAGAAGAGGTTGTGTCACCCATACCTTCCGCTGGAATTTCTCTCCGGACAGAGGTGAGGAAGGAAAAAAGCAGTGGGGGCCGGGACAGGAGGGGTATCTCAGGCAGGACAATGGAAAGCTTCTGGAAGAGCGCCCGGGGCCAGGACCACCCTGGCTGGCCTGCAGGCACCAAGTTGGCCTGCGTGCTGTCGCTGGTGTGGCTCCACGGTCCTTCCTCTAGGCTTTCAAGCCCTTGTACATATTCAGGTGTTTTACCTGGAAAGGGTGGGAACAGTTCAGCAGCAGCTGGCCTGGGGCTCAGCTCACGTTTACTCAGAGATGCCTCGGCATGGTCCCCCAGCTTTGCAATGAGGACGCTCCTTGCGTGGGGGGTGGGTTGCTGGCTGTATGGGAGATGGTTCCCCACCTCTGACCAATTTCAGAATTGTTTACCACTGGAGCAAGTGCCCTGATAGGGTTTTCCTCTGTATAACTCGTGGGTTCAGGTGTTTTTTTTTTTTATTTTATGGTTCAAGTTAGATTTTATTCCCCTTTTATGTATTTATAGATATAAGCATGGAAATAATTCATTCCTATAAATACATCTGTGTGACGGGAAGAACTTTTTTCTGTTTTATTTTTAAATTTTATTTTTTAAAATTTTGAAATTTAATTTTATTTATTTATTTTTATACAGCACGTTATTATTAGTTATGTATTTTATGCATATACATGTATACAGGTCAATCCCAAACTCCCAAGTCATCCCACCACCACCACAACACGGTTTCCCACACTTGGTGTCCATACGTTTGTTCTCTACCTCTGTGTCTCTATTTCTTCCCTGCAAACCAGTTCATCTGTACCATTTTTAGGCTCCACATATATGCATTAATATACAATATTTGTTTTCCTCTTTCTGACTTACTTCATTCTGTATGACAGTCTCTCGATCCATCGATGTCTCTACAAATGACCCAGTTTCATTCCTTTTTATGGCCGAGTAATATTCCATTTTATATATGTACCACAACTTTATCCATTCATCTGTCTGTGGGCATTTAGGTTGCTTCCATTACCTGGCTATTGTAAATAGTGCTGCAACGAACATTGTGGTGAATGTGCCTTTTTGATTTACGGTTTTCTCTGGGTATATGCCCAGAAGTGGGATTGCTGGATCAGATGGTAATTCTATTTCTAGTTTTTTTAAGGAAACTCCATAGTGACTGTATCAATTTACATTCCCACCAATAGTGGAAGAGGGCTCCTTTTGTCCACACCCTCCCCAGAATTGGTTGTTTGTAGATTTTCTGATGATGCCGATTCTAACAGGTGTGAGGTGATACCTCATTGTAGTTTTGATTTGCATTTCTCTAATAATTAGTGCTGTTGAGCAGCTTTTCATGTGCGTCTTGGCCATCTCTATGTCTCCTTTGAAGAAACGTCTCTTTAGATCTTCTGCCCATTTTTTGGGGGTTGTTTGTTTTTTTAATATTAAGCTGCATGAGCTGTTTATATATATTGGAGATTAAACCTCTGTCCATTGATTCGTCTGCAACGATTTTCGCCCATTCTGAGGGATGCCTTTTTCCATTCCCGTGTTTTTTAACAAAAAAGGAAAGAAAGGAAAAGAAGCAGAACACTAATGTGCGTAAAATATGCCTTTTGAAACGGTCGTTTTGAAATATGGACGTCCTTTGAATTTTTTGGTCGATATGTGACCCCAGGATTTGTTTTCAGGGCAGGTGTCATTTACAGGCCTGCAATGATTTTGAATATCAACTGACCATTAGCGCTGGGATTAAAGCTGCTGTTGTGTGAAACGGCCACAAGGTGGCAGCAGTTCACCCTTACCAAATCTGGTTACTAGGGCAAGAGAGCCTCAGTGGAAGTGGTGTTCTAGATAGGAGTTTAGAATGGAATGTGCCAGGAGAAAGCCCCTCACGTTCGTCTCCCTACTTCTTGTTCGTGTTTTTAATTTAATTTTTTATTTTTTAGTACAGCAAGTTTGATTACAATGTTTGGCTTCTTGTAGGTGTGGAAGATGCGGTTCTTTTACACATATACAGATGACTGTTCTTCCTGGGATCCTTTTCCCATGTACGTTATGACAGAATGTTGAGTAGTCCTCTCTTGGTATTCTGTAGGTCTTTGGTGATTATATATGTCACCTGTGTTTGTATATGTCTGTTAACCCCGATATCGTAATGAAACCAATCCTCACACCTTTCCATTGGTGAACCATAAGTTTGTTTAATGAATCTGTGATTGCCCTTCTCCGTGGAAATATCTGCCCTGGTATCCATTTTTAGGTAACACCTACAAGTGATATAATATGATATGTGTCTTTCACTTTCTGACTTACTACAAGTCACGTGATTACTTCTAGACTCATCTACGGTGCCGCAAATGGCATTGTGTCCTTTTTTCCCTTGGCTTCTCTTCTGCCTTAGCGGGGTCCATTTTCAACAATGTGATTCCCTGAGGGTTGTGGATTAGCTGACCTGGGCAGCCTTAACTTGCCGGCCCGCCCTCCCCAGGTTTGCCTCGTTGAGGTCAATATAAACAGAGCTCCAGGCAGCAATAGCCCCTGAAGCTGTGCCTGACTCCATATTCTCTGCCCCGTCAGCAGTCTCGGGGCTGTGCTGGTGGGAGGGAGTGAGGGGCCACAGCTTTGTGGGTGGCCCGGTGTGAGTGGGGTTCTGCTGGCCTTTCTGCAGGAGTTGCCAGGCTGCCGCCTGTAAAGAAGAGGTTGTGTCACCCATACCTTCCGCTGGAATTTCTCTCCGGACAGAGGTGAGGAAGGAAAAAAGCAGTGGGGGCCGGGACAGGAGGGGTATCTCAGGCAGGACAATGGAAAGCTTCTGGAAGAGCGCCCGGGGCCAGGACCACCCTGGCTGGCCTGCAGGCACCAAGTTGGCCTGCGTGCTGTCGCTGGTGTGGCTCCACGGTCCTTCCTCTAGGCTTTCAATCCCTTGTACATATTCAGGTGTTTTACGTGGAAAGGGTGGGAACAGTTCAGCAGCAGCTGGCCTGGGGCTCAGCTCACGTTTACTCACAGATGCCTCGGCATGGTCCCCCAGCTTTGCAATGAGGACGCTCCTTGCGTGGGGGGTGGGTTGCTGGCTGTATGGGAGATGGTTCCCCACCTCTGACCAATTTCAGAATTGTTTACCACTGGAGCAAGTGCCCTGATAGGGTTTTCCTCTGTATAACTCGTGGGTTCAGGTTTTTTTTTATTTTATGGTTCAAGTTAGATTTTATTCTTCTTTTATGTATTTATAGATAGAAGCATGGAAATAATTCATTCCTATAAATACATCTGTGTGATGGGAAGAACTTTTTTCTGTTTTATTTTTAAATTTTATTTTTTAAAATTTTGAAATTTAATTTTATTTATTTTTTTTATACAGCACGTTATTATTAGTTATGTATTTTATGCATATACATGTACACAGGTCAATCCCAAACTCCCAACTCATCCCACCACCACCACCCCATGGCTTCCCACACTTGGTGTCCATACGTTTGTTCTCTACATCTGTGTCTCTATTTCTTCCCTGCAAACCACTTCATCTGTACCATTTGTAGGCTCCACATATATGCATTAATATACAATATTTGTTTTCCTCTTTCTGACTTACTTCATTCTGTATGACAGTCTCTCGATCCATCGATGTCTCTACAAATGACCCAGTTTCATTCCTTTTTATGGCCGAGTAATATTCCATTTCATATATGTACCACAACTTTATCCATTCATCTGTCTGTGGGCATTTAGGTTGCTTCCATTACCTGGCTATTGTAAATAGTGCTGCAACGAACATTGTGGTGAATGTGCCTTTTTGATTTACGGTTTTCTCTGGGTATATGCCCAGAAGTGGGATTGCTGGATCAGATGGTAATTCTATTTCTAATTTTTTTAAGGAAACTCCATAGTGACTGTATCAATTTACATTCCCACCAATAGTGGAAGAGGGCTCCTTTTGTCCACACCCTCCCCAGAATTGGTTGTTTGTAGATTTTCTGATGATGCCGATTCTAACAGGTGTGAGGTGATACCTCATTGTAGTTTTGATTTGCATTTCTCTAATAATTAGTGCTGTTGAGCAGCTTTTCATATGCGTCTTGGCCATCTCTATGTCTCCTTTGAAAAAACGTCTCTTTAGATCTTCTGCCCATTTTTTTTTGGGTTGTTTGTTTTTGTAATATTAAGCTGCATGAGCTGTTTATATATATTGGAGATTAAACCTCTGTCCATTGATTCGTCTGCAACAATTTTCGCCCATTCTGAGGGATGCCATTTTCCATTCCCGTGTTTTTTAACAAAAAAGGAAAGAAAGGAAAAGAAGCAGAACACTAATGTGCGTAAAATATGCCTTTTGAAATGGTCGTTTTGAAATATGGACGTCCTTTGAATTTTTTGGTCGATATGTGACCCCAGGATTTGTTTTCAGGGCAGGTGTCATTTACAGGCCTGCAATGATTTTGAATATCAACTGACCATTAGCGCTGGGATTAAAGCTGCTGTTGTGTGAAACGGCCACAAGGTGGCAGCAGTTCACCCTTACCAAATCTGGTTACTAGGGCAAGAGAGCCTCAGTGGAAGTGGTGTTCTAGATAGGAGTTTAGAATGGAATGTGCCAGGAGAAAGCCCCTCACGTTCGTCTCCTTACTTCTTGTTCGTGTTTTTAATTTAATTTTTTATTTTTTATTACAGCAAGTTTGATTACAATGTTTGGCTTCTTGTAGGTGTGGAAGATGTGGTTCTTTTACACATATACAGATGACTGTTCTTCCTGGGATCCTTTTCCCATGTACGTTATGACAGAATGTTGAGTAGTCCTCTCTTGGTATTCTGTAGGTCTTTGGTGATTATATATGTCACCTGTGTTTGTATATGTCTGTTAACCCCGATATCGTAATGAAACCAATCCTCACACCTTTCCATTGGTGAACCATAAGTTTGTTTAATGAATCTGTGATTGCCCTTCTCCGTGGAAATATCTGCCCTGGTATCCATTTTTAGGTAACACCTACAAGTGATATAATATGATATGTGTCTTTCACTTTCTGACTTACTACAAGTCACGTGATTACTTCTAGACTCATCTACGGTGCCGCAAATGGCATTGTGTCCTTTTTTCCCTTGGCTTCTCTTCTGCCTTAGCGGGGTCCATTTTCAACAATGTGATTCCCTGAGGGTTGTGGATTAGCTGACCTGGGCAGCCTTACCTTGCCGGCCCGCCCTCCCCAGGTGTGCCTCGTTGAGGTCAATATAAACAGAGCTCCAGGCAGCAATAGCCCCTGAAGCTGTGCCTGACTCCATATTCTCTGCCCCGTCAGCAGTCTCGGGGCTGTGCTGGTGGGAGGGAGTGAGGGGCCACAGCTTTGTGGGTGGCCCGGTGTGAGTGGGGTTCTGCTGGCCTTTCTGCAGGAGTTGCCAGGCTGCCGCCTGTAAAGAAGAGGTTGTTTCACCCATACCTTCCGCTGGAATTTCTCTCCGGACAGAGGTGAGGAAGGAAAAAATCAGTGGGGGCCGGGACAGGAGGGGTATCTCAGGCAGGACAATGGAAAGCTTCTGGAAGAGCGCCCGGGGCCAGGACCACCCTGGCTGGCCTGCAGGCACCAAGTTGGCCTGCGTGCTGTCGCTGGTGTGGCTCCACGGTCCTTCCTCTAGGCTTTCAAGCCCTTGTACATATTCAGGTGTTTTACCTGGAAAGGGTGGGAACAGTTCAGCAGCAGCTGGCCTGGGGCTCAGCTCACGTTTACTCAGAGATGCCTCGGCATGGTCCCCCAGCTTTGCAATGAGGACGCTCCTTGCGTGGGGGGTGGGTTGCTGGCTGTATGGGAGATGGTTCCCCACCTCTGACCAATTTCAGAATTGTTTACCACTGGAGCAAGTGCCCTGATAGGGTTTTCCTCTGTATAACTCGTGGGTTCAGGTGTTTTTTTTTTTATTTTATGGTTCAAGTTAGATTTTATTCCCCTTTTATGTATTTATAGATATAAGCATGGAAATAATTCATTCCTATAAATACATCTGTGTGACGGGAAGAACTTTTTTCTGTTTTATTTTTAAATTTTATTTTTTTTAAATTTTGAAATTTAATTTTATTTATTTTTTTTATACAGCACGTTATTATTAGTTATGTATTTTATGCATATACATGTATACAGGTCAATCCCAAACTCCCAAGTCATCCCACCACCACCACAACACGGTTTCCCACACTTGGTGTCCATACGTTTGTTCTCTACCTCTGTGTCTCTATTTCTTCCCTGCAAACCAGTTCATCTGTACCATTTTTAGGCTCCACATATATGCATTAATATACAATATTTGTTTTCCTCTTTCTGACTTACTTCATTCTGTATGACAGTCTCTCGATCCATCGATGTCTCTACAAATGACCCAGTTTCATTCCTTTTTATGGCCGAGTAATATTCCATTTTATATATGTACCACAACTTTATCCATTCATCTGTCTGTGGGCATTTAGGTTGCTTCCATTACCTGGCTATTGTAAATAGTGCTGCAACGAACATTGTGGTGAATGTGCCTTTTTGATTTACGGTTTTCTCTGGGTATATGCCCAGAAGTGGGATTGCTGGATCAGATGGTAATTCTATTTCTAGTTTTTTTAAGGAAACTCCATAGTGACTGTATCAATTTACATTCCCACCAATAGTGGAAGAGGGCTCCTTTTGTCCACACCCTCCCCAGAATTGGTTGTTTGTAGATTTTCTGATGATGCCGATTCTAACAGGTGTGAGGTGATACCTCATTGTAGTTTTGATTTGCATTTCTCTAATAATTAGTGCTGTTGAGCAGCTTTTCATGTGCGTCTTGGCCATCTCTATGTCTCCTTTGAAGAAACGTCTCTTTAGATCTTCTGCCCATTTTTTTTGGGTTGTTTGTTTTTTTAATATTAAGCTGCATGAGCTGTTTATATATATTGGAGATTAAACCTCTGTCCATTGATTCGTCTGCAACGATTTTCGCCCATTCTGAGGGATGCCTTTTTCCATTCCCGTGTTTTTTAACAAAAAAGGAAAGAAAGGAAAAGAAGCAGAACACTAATGTGCGTAAAATATGCCTTTTGAAACGGTCGTTTTGAAATATGGACGTCCTTTGAATTTTTTGGTCGATATGTGACCCCAGGATTTGTTTTCAGGGCAGGTGTCATTTACAGGCCTGCAATGATTTTGAATATCAACTGACCATTAGCGCTGGGATTAAAGCTGCTGTTGTGTGAAACGGCCACAAGGTGGCAGCAGTTCACCCTTACCAAATCTGGTTACTAGGGCAAGAGAGCCTCAGTGGAAGTGGTGTTCTAGATAGGAGTTTAGAATGGAATGTGCCAGGAGAAAGCCCCTCACGTTCGTCTCCTTACTTCTTGTTCGTGTTTTTAATTTAATTTTTTATTTTTTAGTACAGCAAGTTTGATTACAATGTTTGGCTTCTTGTAGGTGTGGAAGATGTGGTTCTTTTACACATATACAGATGACTGTTCTTCCTGGGATCCTTTTCCCATGTACGTTATGACAGAATGTTGAGTAGTCCTCTCTTGGTATTCTGTAGGTATTTGGTGATTATATATGTCACCTGTGTTTGTATATGTCTGTTAACCCCGATATCGTAATGAAACCAATCCTCACACCTTTCCATTGGTGAACCATAAGTTTGTTTAATGAATCTGTGATTGCCCTTCTCCGTGGAAATATCTGCCCTGGTATCCATTTTTAGGTAACACCTACAAGTGATATAATATGATATGTGTCTTTCACTTTCTGACTTACTACAAGTCACGTGATTACTTCTAGACTCATCTACGGTGCCGCAAATGGCATTGTGTCCTTTTTTCCCTTGGCTTCTCTTCTGCCTTAGCGGGGTCCATTTTCAACAATGTGATTCCCTGAGGGTTGTGGATTAGCTGACCTGGGCAGCCTTACCTTGCCGGCCCGCCCTCCCCAGGTGTGCCTCGTTGAGGTCAATATAAACAGAGCTCCAGGCAGCAATAGCCCCTGAAGCTGTGCCTGACTCCATATTCTCTGCCCCGTCAGCAGTCTCGGGGCTGTGCTGGTGGGAGGGAGTGAGGGGCCACAGCTTTGTGGGTGGCCCGGTGTGAGTGGGGTTCTGCTGGCCTTTCTGCAGGAGTTGCCAGGCTGCCGCCTGTAAAGAAGAGGTTGTGTCACCCATACCTTCCGCTGGAATTTCTCTCCGGACAGAGGTGAGGAAGGAAAAAATCAGTGGGGGCCGGGACAGGAGGGGTATCTCAGGCAGGACAATGGAAAGCTTCTGGAAGAGCGCCCGGGGCCAGGACCACCCTGGCTGGCCTGCAGGCACCAAGTTGGCCTGCGTGCTGTCGCTGGTGTGGCTCCACGGTCCTTCCTCTAGGCTTTCAATCCCTTGTACATATTCAGGTGTTTTACCTGGAAAGGGCGGGAACAGTTCAGCAGCAGCTGGCCTGGGGCTCAGCTCACGTTTACTCACAGATGCCTCGGCATGGTCCCCCAGCTTTGCAATGAGGACGCTCCTTGCGTGGGGGGTGGGTTGCTGGCTGTATGGGAGATGGTTCCCCACCTCTGACCAATTTCAGAATTGTTTACCACTGGAGCAAGTGCCCTGATAGGGTTTTCCTCTGTATAACTCGTGGGTTCAGGTGTTTATTTTTTATTTTATGGTTCAAGTTAGATTTTATTCCCCTTTTATGTATTTATAGATATAAGCATGGAAATAATTCATTCCTATAAATACATCTGTGTGACGGGAAGAACTTTTTTCTGTTTTATTTTTAAATTTTATTTTTTAAAATTTTGAAATTTAATTTTATTTATTTATTTTTATACAGCACGTTATTATTAGTTATGTATTTTATGCATATACATGTATACAGGTCAATCCCAAACTCCCAAGTCATCCCACCACCACCACAACACGGTTTCCCACACTTGGTGTCCATACGTTTGTTCTCTACCTCTGTGTCTCTATTTCTTCCCTGCAAACCAGTTCATCTGTACCATTTTTAGGCTCCACATATATGCATTAATATACAATATTTGTTTTCCTCTTTCTGACTTACTTCATTCTGTATGACAGTCTCTCGATCCATCGATGTCTCTACAAATGACCCAGTTTCATTCCTTTTTATGGCCGAGTAATATTCCATTTTATATATGTACCACAACTTTATCCATTCATCTGTCTGTGGGCATTTAGGTTGCTTCCATTACCTGGCTATTGTAAATAGTGCTGCAACGAGCATTGTGGTGAATGTGCCTTTTTGATTTACGGTTTTCTCTGGGTATATGCCCAGAAGTGGGATTGCTGGATCAGATGGTAATTCTATTTCTAGTTTTTTTAAGGAAACTCCATAGTGACTGTATCAATTTACATTCCCACCAATAGTGGAAGAGGGCTCCTTTTGTCCACACCCTCCCCAGAATTGGTTGTTTGTAGATTTTCTGATGATGCCGATTCTAACAGGTGTGAGGTGATACCTCATTGTAGTTTTGATTTGCATTTCTCTAATAATTAGTGCTGTTGAGCAGCTTTTCATGTGCGTCTTGGCCATCTCTACGTCTCCTTTGAAGAAACGTCTCTTTAGATCTTCTGCCCATTTTTTGGGGGGTTGTTTGTTTTTTTAATATTAAGCTGCATGAGCTGTTTATATATATTGGAGATTAAACCTCTGTCCATTGATTCGTCTGCAACGATTTTCGCCCATTCTGAGGGATGCCTTTTTCCATTCCCGTGTTTTTTAACAAAAAAGGAAAGAAAGGAAAAGAAGCAGAACACTAATGTGCGTAAAATATGCCTTTTGAAACGGTCGTTTTGAAATATGGACGTCCTTTGAATTTTTTGGTCGATATGTGACCCCAGGATTTGTTTTCAGGGCAGGTGTCATTTACAGGCCTGCAATGATTTTGAATATCAACTGACCATTAGCGCTGGGATTAAAGCTGCTGTTGTGTGAAACGGCCACAAGGTGGCAGCAGTTCACCCTTACCAAATCTGGTTACTAGGGCAAGAGAGCCTCAGTGGAAGTGGTGTTCTAGATAGGAGTTTAGAATGGAATGTGCCAGGAGAAAGCCCCTCACGTTCGTCTCCCTACTTCTTGTTCGTGTTTTTAATTTAATTTTTTTATTTTTTATTACAGCAAGTTTGATTACAATGTTTGGCTTCTTGTAGGTGTGGAAGATGTGGTTCTTTTACACATATACAGATGACTGTTCTTCCTGGGATCCTTTTCCCATGTACGTTATGACAGAATGTTGAGTAGTCCTCTCTTGGTATTCTGTAGGTCTTTGGTGATTATATATGTCACCTGTGTTTGTATATGTCTGTTAACCCCGATATCGTAATGAAACCAATCCTCACACCTTTCCATTGGTGAACCATAAGTTTGTTTAATGAATCTGTGATTGCCCTTCTCCGTGGAAATATCTGCCCTGGTATCCATTTTTAGGTAACACCTACAAGTGATATAATATGATATGTGTCTTTCACTTTCTGACTTACTACAAGTCACGTGATTACTTCTAGACTCATCTACGGTGCCGCAAATGGCATTGTGTCCTTTTTTCCCTTGGCTTCTCTTCTGCCTTAGCGGGGTCCATTTTCAACAATGTGATTCCCTGAGGGTTGTGGATTAGCTGACCTGGGCAGCCTTACCTTGCCGGCCCGCCCTCCCCAGGTGTGCCTCGTTGAGGTCAATATAAACAGAGCTCCAGGCAGCAATAGCCCCTGAAGCTGTGCCTGACTCCATATTCTCTGCTCCGTCAGCAGTCTCGGGGCTGTGCTGGTGGGAGGGAGTGAGGGGCCACAGCTTTGTGGGTGGCCCGGTGTGAGTGGGGTTCTGCTGGCCTTTCTGCAGGAGTTGCCAGGCTGCCGCCTGTAAAGAAGAGGTTGTGTCACCCATACCTTCCGCTGGAATTTCTCTCCGGACAGAGGTGAGGAAGGAAAAAAGCAGTGGGGGCCGGGACAGGAGGGGTATCTCAGGCAGGACAATGGAAAGCTTCTGGAAGAGCGCCCGGGGCCAGGACCACCCTGGCTGGCCTGCAGGCACCAAGTTGGCCTGCGTGCTGTCGCTGGTGTGGCTCCACGGTCCTTCCTCTAGGCTTTCAAGCCCTTGTACATATTCAGGTGTTTTACCTGGAAAGGGCGGGAACAGTTCAGCAGCAGCTGGCCTGGGGCTCAGCTCACGTTTACTCACAGATGCCTCGGCATGGTCCCCCAGCTTTGCAATGAGGACGCTCCTTGCGTGGGGGGTGGGTTGCTGGCTGTATGGGAGATGGTTCCCCACCTCTGACCAATTTCAGAATTGTTACCACTGGAGCAAGTGCCCTGATAGGGTTTTCCTCTGTATAACTCGTGGGTTCAGGTGTTTTTTTTTTTATTTTATGGTTCAAGTTAGATTTTATTCCCCTTTTATGTATTTATAGATATAAGCATGGAAATAATTCATTCCTATAAATACATCTGTGTGACGGGAAGAACTTTTTTCTGTTTTATTTTTAAATTTTATTTTTTAAAATTTTGAAATTTAATTTTATTTATTTATTTTTATACAGCACGTTATTATTAGTTATGTATTTTATGCATATACATGTATACAGGTCAATCCCAAACTCCCAAGTCATCCCACCACCACCACAACACGGTTTCCCACACTTGGTGTCCATACGTTTGTTCTCTACCTCTGTGTCTCTATTTCTTCCCTGCAAACCAGTTCATCTGTACCATTTTTAGGCTCCACATATATGCATTAATATACAATATTTGTTTTCCTCTTTCTGACTTACTTCATTCTGTATGACAGTCTCTCGATCCATCGATGTCTCTACAAATGACCCAGTTTCATTCCTTTTTATGGCCGAGTAATATTCCATTTTATATATGTACCACAACTTTATCCATTCATCTGTCTGTGGGCATTTAGGTTGCTTCCATTACCTGGCTATTGTAAATAGTGCTGCAACGAACATTGTGGTGAATGTGCCTTTTTGATTTACGGTTTTCTCTGGGTATATGCCCAGAAGTGGGATTGCTGGATCAGATGGTAATTCTATTTCTAGTTTTTTTAAGGAAACTCCATAGTGACTGTATCAATTTACATTCCCACCAATAGTGGAAGAGGGCTCCTTTTGTCCACACCCTCCCCAGAATTGGTTGTTTGTAGATTTTCTGATGATGCCGATTCTAACAGGTGTGAGGTGATACCTCATTGTAGTTTTGATTTGCATTTCTCTAATAATTAGTGCTGTTGAGCAGCTTTTCATGTGCGTCTTGGCCATCTCTATGTCTCCTTTGAAGAAACGTCTCTTTAGATCTTCTGCCCATATTTTTTGGGGTTGTTTGTTTTTTTAATATTAAGCTGCATGAGCTGTTTATATATATTGGAGATTAAACCTCTGTCCATTGATTCGTCTGCAACGATTTTCGCCCATTCTGAGGGATGCCTTTTTCCATTCCCGTGTTTTTTAACAAAAAAGGAAAGAAAGGAAAAGAAGCAGAACACTAATGTGCGTAAAATATGCCTTTTGAAACGGTCGTTTTGAAATATGGACGTCCTTTGAATTTTTTGGTCGATATGTGACCCCAGGATTTGTTTTCAGGGCAGGTGTCATTTACAGGCCTGCAATGATTTTGAATATCAACTGACCATTAGCGCTGGGATTAAAGCTGCTGTTGTGTGAAACGGCCACAAGGTGGCAGCAGTTCACCCTTACCAAATCTGGTTACTAGGGCAAGAGAGCCTCAGTGGAAGTGGTGTTCTAGATAGGAGTTTAGAATGGAATGTGCCAGGAGAAAGCCCCTCACGTTCGTCTCCCTACTTCTTGTTCGTGTTTTTAATTTAATTTTTTATTTTTTATTACAGCAAGTTTGATTACAATGTTTGGCTTCTTGTAGGTGTGGAAGATGTGGTTCTTTTACACATATACAGATGACTGTTCTTCCTGGGATCCTTTTCCCATGTACGTTATGACAGAATGTTGAGTAGTCCTCTCTTGGTATTCTGTAGGTCTTTGGTGATTATATATGTCACCTGTGTTTGTATATGTCTGTTAACCCCGATATCGTAATGAAACCAATCCTCACACCTTTCCATTGGTGAACCATAAGTTTGTTTAATGAATCTGTGATTGCCCTTCTCCGTGGAAATATCTGCCCTGGTATCCATTTTTAGGTAACACCTACAAGTGATATAATATGATATGTGTCTTTCACTTTCTGACTTACTACAAGTCACGTGATTACTTCTAGACTCATCTACGGTGCCGCAAATGGCATTGTGTCCTTTTTTCCCTTGGCTTCTCTTCTGCCTTAGCGGGGTCCATTTTCAACAATGTGATTCCCTGAGGGTTGTGGATTAGCTGACCTGGGCAGCCTTACCTTGCCGGCCCGCCCTCCCCAGGTGTGCCTCGTTGAGGTCAATATAAACAGAGCTCCAGGCAGCAATAGCCCCTGAAGCTGTGCCTGACTCCATATTCTCTGCCCCGTCAGCAGTCTCGGGGCTGTGCTGGTGGGAGGGAGTGAGGGGCCACAGCTTTGTGGGTGGCCCGGTGTGAGTGGGGTTCTGCTGGCCTTTCTGCAGGAGTTGCCAGGCTGCCGCCTGTAAAGAAGAGGTTGTGTCACCCATACCTTCCGCTGGAATTTCTCTCCGGACAGAGGTGAGGAAGGAAAAAAGCAGTGGGGGCCGGGACAGGAGGGGTATCTCAGGCAGGACAATGGAAAGCTTCTGGAAGAGCGCCCGGGGCCAGGACCACCCTGGCTGGCCTGCAGGCACCAAGTTGGCCTGCGTGCTGTCGCTGGTGTGGCTCCACGGTCCTTCCTCTAGGCTTTCAAGCCCTTGTACATATTCAGGTGTTTTACGTGGAAAGGGTGGGAACAGTTCAGCAGCAGCTGGCCTGGGGCTCAGCTCACGTTTACTCACAGATGCCTCGGCATGGTCCCCCAGCTTTGCAATGAGGACGCTCCTTGCGTGGGGGGTGGGTTGCTGGCTGTATGGGAGATGGTTCCCCACCTCTGACCAATTTCAGAATTGTTTACCACTGGAGCAAGTGCCCTGATAGGGTTTTCCTCTGTATAACTCGTGGGTTCAGGTGTTTATTTTTTATTTTATGGTTCAAGTTAGATTTTATTCCCCTTTTATGTATTTATAGATATAAGCATGGAAATAATTCATTCCTATAAATACATCTGTGTGACGGGAAGAACTTTTTTCTGTTTTATTTTTAAATTTTATTTTTTAAAATTTTGAAATTTAATTTTATTTATTTATTTTTATACAGCACGTTATTATTAGTTATGTATTTTATGCATATACATGTATACAGGTCAATCCCAAACTCCCAAGTCATCCCACCACCACCACAACACGGTTTCCCACACTTGGTGTCCATACGTTTGTTCTCTACCTCTGTGTCTCTATTTCTTCCCTGCAAACCAGTTCATCTGTACCATTTTTAGGCTCCACATATATGCATTAATATACAATATTTGTTTTCCTCTTTCTGACTTACTTCATTCTGTATGACAGTCTCTCGATCCATCGATGTCTCTACAAATGACCCAGTTTCATTCCTTTTTATGGCCGAGTAATATTCCATTTTATATATGTACCACAACTTTATCCATTCATCTGTCTGTGGGCATTTAGGTTGCTTCCATTACCTGGCTATTGTAAATAGTGCTGCAACGAACATTGTGGTGAATGTGCCTTTTTGATTTACGGTTTTCTCTGGGTATATGCCCAGAAGTGGGATTGCTGGATCAGATGGTAATTCTATTTCTAGTTTTTTTAAGGAAACTCCATAGTGACTGTATCAATTTACATTCCCACCAATAGTGGAAGAGGGCTCCTTTTGTCCACACCCTCCCCAGAATTGGTTGTTTGTAGATTTTCTGATGATGCCGATTCTAACAGGTGTGAGGTGATACCTCATTGTAGTTTTGATTTGCATTTCTCTAATAATTAGTGCTGTTGAGCAGCTTTTCATGTGCGTCTTGGCCATCTCTATGTCTCCTTTGAAGAAACGTCTCTTTAGATCTTCTGCCCATTTTTTGGGGGGTTGTTTGTTTTTTTAATATTAAGCTGCATGAGCTGTTTATATATATTGGAGATTAAACCTCTGTCCATTGATTCGTCTGCAACGATTTTCGCCCATTCTGAGGGATGCCTTTTTCCATTCCCGTGTTTTTTAACAAAAAAGGAAAGAAAGGAAAAGAAGCAGAACACTAATGTGCGTAAAATATGCCTTTTGAAACGGTCGTTTTGAAATATGGACGTCCTTTGAATTTTTTGGTCGATATGTGACCCCAGGATTTGTTTTCAGGGCAGGTGTCATTTACAGGCCTGCAATGATTTTGAATATCAACTGACCATTAGCGCTGGGATTAAAGCTGCTGTTGTGTGAAACGGCCACAAGGTGGCAGCAGTTCACCCTTACCAAATCTGGTTACTAGGGCAAGAGAGCCTCAGTGGAAGTGGTGTTCTAGATAGGAGTTTAGAATGGAATGTGCCAGGAGAAAGCCCCTCACGTTCGTCTCCCTACTTCTTGTTCGTGCTTTTAATTTAATTTTTTTATTTTTTATTACAGCAAGTTTGATTACAATGTTTGGCTTCTTGTAGGTGTGGAAGATGTGGTTCTTTTACACATATACAGATGACTGTTCTTCCTGGGATCCTTTTCCCATGTACGTTATGACAGAATGTTGAGTAGTCCTCTCTTGGTATTCTGTAGGTCTTTGGTGATTATATATGTCACCTGTGTTTGTATATGTCTGTTAACCCCGATATCGTAATGAAACCAATCCTCACACCTTTCCATTGGTGAACCATAAGTTTGTTTAATGAATCTGTGATTGCCCTTCTCCGTGGAAATATCTGCCCTGGTATCCATTTTTAGGTAACACCTACAAGTGATATAATATGATATGTGTCTTTCACTTTCTGACTTACTACAAGTCACGTGATTACTTCTAGACTCATCTACGGTGCCGCAAATGGCATTGTGTCCTTTTTTCCCTTGGCTTCTCTTCTGCCTTAGCGGGGTCCATTTTCAACAATGTGATTCCCTGAGGGTTGTGGATTAGCTGACCTGGGCAGCCTTACCTTGCCGGCCCGCCCTCCCCAGGTGTGCCTCGTTGAGGTCAATATAAACAGAGCTCCAGGCAGCAATAGCCCCTGAAGCTGTGCCTGACTCCATATTCTCTGCCCCGTCAGCAGTCTCGGGGCTGTGCTGGTGGGAGGGAGTGAGGGGCCACAGCTTTGTGGGTGGCCCGGTGTGAGTGGGGTTCTGCTGGCCTTTCTGCAGGAGTTGCCAGGCTGCCGCCTGTAAAGAAGAGGTTGTGTCACCCATACCTTCCGCTGGAATTTCTCTCCGGACAGAGGTGAGGAAGGAAAAAAGCAGTGGGGGCCGGGACAGGAGGGGTATCTCAGGCAGGACAATGGAAAGCTTCTGGAAGAGCGCCCGGGGCCAGGACCACCCTGGCTGGCCTGCAGGCACCAAGTTGGCCTGCGTGCTGTCGCTGGTGTGGCTCCACGGTCCTTCCTCTAGGCTTTCAAGCCCTTGTACATATTCAGGTGTTTTACCTGGAAAGGGCGGGAACAGTTCAGCAGCAGCTGGCCTGGGGCTCAGCTCACGTTTACTCACAGATGCCTCGGCATGGTCCCCCAGCTTTGCAATGAGGACGCTCCTTGCGTGGGGGGTGGGTTGCTGGCTGTATGGGAGATGGTTCCCCACCTCTGACCAATTTCAGAATTGTTACCACTGGAGCAAGTGCCCTGATAGGGTTTTCCTCTGTATAACTCGTGGGTTCAGGTGTTTTTTTTTTTATTTTATGGTTCAAGTTAGATTTTATTCCCCTTTTATGTATTTATAGATATAAGCATGGAAATAATTCATTCCTATAAATACATCTGTGTGACGGGAAGAACATTTTTCTGTTTTATTTTTAAATTTTATTTTTTAAAATTTTGAAATTTAATTTTATTTATTTATTTTTATACAGCACGTTATTATTAGTTATGTATTTTATGCATATACATGTATACAGGTCAATCCCAAACTCCCAAGTCATCCCACCACCACCACAACACGGTTTCCCACACTTGGTGTCCATACGTTTGTTCTCTACCTCTGTGTCTCTATTTCTTCCCTGCAAACCAGTTCATCTGTACCATTTTTAGGCTCCACATATATGCATTAATATACAATATTTGTTTTCCTCTTTCTGACTTACTTCATTCTGTATGACAGTCTCTCGATCCATCGATGTCTCTACAAATGACCCAGTTTCATTCCTTTTTATGGCCGAGTAATATTCCATTTTATATATGTACCACAACTTTATCCATTCATCTGTCTGTGGGCATTTAGGTTGCTTCCATTACCTGGCTATTGTAAATAGTGCTGCAACGAACATTGTGGTGAATGTGCCTTTTTGATTTACGGTTTTCTCTGGGTATATGCCCAGAAGTGGGATTGCTGGATCAGATGGTAATTCTATTTCTAGTTTTTTTTAAGGAAACTCCATAGTGACTGTATCAATTTACATTCCCACCAATAGTGGAAGAGGGCTCCTTTTGTCCACACCCTCCCCAGAATTGGTTGTTTGTAGATTTTCTGATGATGCCGATTCTAACAGGTGTGAGGTGATACCTCATTGTAGTTTTGATTTGCATTTCTCTAATAATTAGTGCTGTTGAGCAGCTTTTCATGTGCGTCTTGGCCATCTCTATGTCTCCTTTGAAGAAACGTCTCTTTAGATCTTCTGCCCATATTTTTTGGGGTTGTTTGTTTTTTTAATATTAAGCTGCATGAGCTGTTTATATATATTGGAGATTAAACCTCTGTCCATTGATTCGTCTGCAACGATTTTCGCCCATTCTGAGGGATGCCTTTTTCCATTCCCGTGTTTTTTAACAAAAAAGGAAAGAAAGGAAAAGAAGCAGAACACTAATGTGCGTAAAATATGCCTTTTGAAACGGTCGTTTTGAAATATGGACGTCCTTTGAATTTTTTGGTCGATATGTGACCCCAGGATTTGTTTTCAGGGCAGGTGTCATTTACAGGCCTGCAATGATTTTGAATATCAACTGACCATTAGCGCTGGGATTAAAGCTGCTGTTGTGTGAAACGGCCACAAGGTGGCAGCAGTTCACCCTTACCAAATCTGGTTACTAGGGCAAGAGAGCCTCAGTGGAAGTGGTGTTCTAGATAGGAGTTTAGAATGGAATGTGCCAGGAGAAAGCCCCTCACGTTCGTCTCCCTACTTCTTGTTCGTGTTTTTAATTTAATTTTTTATTTTTTATTACAGCAAGTTTGATTACAATGTTTGGCTTCTTGTAGGTGTGGAAGATGTGGTTCTTTTACACATATACAGATGACTGTTCTTCCTGGGATCCTTTTCCCATGTACGTTATGACAGAATGTTGAGTAGTCCTCTCTTGGTATTCTGTAGGTCTTTGGTGATTATATATGTCACCTGTGTTTGTATATGTCTGTTAACCCCGATATCGTAATGAAACCAATCCTCACACCTTTCCATTGGTGAACCATAAGTTTGTTTAATGAATCTGTGATTGCCCTTCTCCGTGGAAATATCTGCCCTGGTATCCATTTTTAGGTAACACCTACAAGTGATATAATATGATATGTGTCTTTCACTTTCTGACTTACTACAAGTCACGTGATTACTTCTAGACTCATCTACGGTGCCGCAAATGGCATTGTGTCCTTTTTTCCCTTGGCTTCTCTTCTGCCTTAGCGGGGTCCATTTTCAACAATGTGATTCCCTGAGGGTTGTGGATTAGCTGACCTGGGCAGCCTTACCTTGCCGGCCCGCCCTCCCCAGGTGTGCCTCGTTGAGGTCAATATAAACAGAGCTCCAGGCAGCAATAGCCCCTGAAGCTGTGCCTGACTCCATATTCTCTGCCCCGTCAGCAGTCTCGGGGCTGTGCTGGTGGGAGGGAGTGAGGGGCCACAGCTTTGTGGGTGGCCCGGTGTGAGTGGGGTTCTGCTGGCCTTTCTGCAGGAGTTGCCAGGCTGCCGCCTGTAAAGAAGAGGTTGTGTCACCCATACCTTCCGCTGGAATTTCTCTCCGGACAGAGGTGAGGAAGGAAAAAAGCAGTGGGGGCCGGGACAGGAGGGGTATCTCAGGCAGGACAATGGAAAGCTTCTGGAAGAGCGCCCGGGGCCAGGACCACCCTGGCTGGCCTGCAGGCACCAAGTTGGCCTGCGTGCTGTCGCTGGTGTGGCTCCACGGTCCTTCCTCTAGGCTTTCAAGCCCTTGTACATATTCAGGTGTTTTACCTGGAAAGGGTGGGAACAGTTCAGCAGCAGCTGGCCTGGGGCTCAGCTCACGTTTACTCAGAGATGCCTCGGCATGGTCCCCCAGCTTTGCAATGAGGACGCTCCTTGCGTGGGGGGTGGGTTGCTGGCTGTATGGGAGATGGTTCCCCACCTCTGACCAATTTCAGAATTGTTTACCACTGGAGCAAGTGCCCTGATAGGGTTTTCCTCTGTATAACTCGTGGGTTCAGGTGTTTTTTTTTTATTTTATGGTTCAAGTTAGATTTTATTCCCCTTTTATGTATTTATAGATATAAGCATGGAAATAATTCATTCCTATAAATACATCTGTGTGACGGGAAGAACTTTTTTCTGTTTTATTTTTAAATTTTATTTTTTAAAATTTTGAAATTTAATTTTATTTATTTATTTTTATACAGCACGTTATTATTAGTTATGTATTTTATGCATATACATGTATACAGGTCAATCCCAAACTCCCAAGTCATCCCACCACCACCACAACACGGTTTCCCACACTTGGTGTCCATACGTTTGTTCTCTACCTCTGTGTCTCTATTTCTTCCCTGCAAACCAGTTCATCTGTACCATTTTTAGGCTCCACATATATGCATTAATATACAATATTTGTTTTCCTCTTTCTGACTTACTTCATTCTGTATGACAGTCTCTCGATCCATCGATGTCTCTACAAATGACCCAGTTTCATTCCTTTTTATGGCCGAGTAATATTCCATTTTATATATGTACCACAACTTTATCCATTCATCTGTCTGTGGGCATTTAGGTTGCTTCCATTACCTGGCTATTGTAAATAGTGCTGCAACGAACATTGTGGTGAATGTGCCTTTTTGATTTACGGTTTTCTCTGGGTATATGCCCAGAAGTGGGATTGCTGGATCAGATGGTAATTCTATTTCTAGTTTTTTTAAGGAAACTCCATAGTGACTGTATCAATTTACATTCCCACCAATAGTGGAAGAGGGCTCCTTTTGTCCACACCCTCCCCAGAATTGGTTGTTTGTAGATTTTCTGATGATGCCGATTCTAACAGGTGTGAGGTGATACCTCATTGTAGTTTTGATTTGCATTTCTCTAATAATTAGTGCTGTTGAGCAGCTTTTCATGTGCGTCTTGGCCATCTCTATGTCTCCTTTGAAGAAACGTCTCTTTAGATCTTCTGCCCATATTTTTTGGGGTTGTTTGTTTTTTTAATATTAAGCTGCATGAGCTGTTTATATATATTGGAGATTAAACCTCTGTCCATTGATTCGTCTGCAACGATTTTCGCCCATTCTGAGGGATGCCTTTTTCCATTCCCGTGTTTTTTAACAAAAAAGGAAAGAAAGGAAAAGAAGCAGAACACTAATGTGCGTAAAATATGCCTTTTGAAACGGTCGTTTTGAAATATGGACGTCCTTTGAATTTTTTGGTCGATATGTGACCCCAGGATTTGTTTTCAGGGCAGGTGTCATTTACAGGCCTGCAATGATTTTGAATATCAACTGACCATTAGCGCTGGGATTAAAGCTGCTGTTGTGTGAAACGGCCACAAGGTGGCAGCAGTTCACCCTTACCAAATCTGGTTACTAGGGCAAGAGAGCCTCAGTGGAAGTGGTGTTCTAGATAGGAGTTTAGAATGGAATGTGCCAGGAGAAAGCCCCTCACGTTCGTCTCCCTACTTCTTGTTCGTGTTTTTAATTTAATTTTTTATTTTTTATTACAGCAAGTTTGATTACAATGTTTGGCTTCTTGTAGGTGTGGAAGATGTGGTTCTTTTACACATATACAGATGACTGTTCTTCCTGGGATCCTTTTCCCATGTACGTTATGACAGAATGTTGAGTAGTCCTCTCTTGGTATTCTGTAGGTCTTTGGTGATTATATATGTCACCTGTGTTTGTATATGTCTGTTAACCCCGATATCGTAATGAAACCAATCCTCACACCTTTCCATTGGTGAACCATAAGTTTGTTTAATGAATCTGTGATTGCCCTTCTCCGTGGAAATATCTGCCCTGGTATCCATTTTTAGGTAACACCTACAAGTGATATAATATGATATGTGTCTTTCACTTTCTGACTTACTACAAGTCACGTGATTACTTCTAGACTCATCTACGGTGCCGCAAATGGCATTGTGTCCTTTTTTCCCTTGGCTTCTCTTCTGCCTTAGCGGGGTCCATTTTCAACAATGTGATTCCCTGAGGGTTGTGGATTAGCTGACCTGGGCAGCCTTACCTTGCCGGCCCGCCCTCCCCAGGTGTGCCTCGTTGAGGTCAATATAAACAGAGCTCCAGGCAGCAATAGCCCCTGAAGCTGTGCCTGACTCCATATTCTCTGCCCCGTCAGCAGTCTCGGGGCTGTGCTGGTGGGAGGGAGTGAGGGGCCACAGCTTTGTGGGTGGCCCGGTGTGAGTGGGGTTCTGCTGGCCTTTCTGCAGGAGTTGCCAGGCTGCCGCCTGTAAAGAAGAGGTTGTGTCACCCATACCTTCCGCTGGAATTTCTCTCCGGACAGAGGTGAGGAAGGAAAAAAGCAGTGGGGGCCGGGACAGGAGGGGTATCTCAGGCAGGACAATGGAAAGCTTCTGGAAGAGCGCCCGGGGCCAGGACCACCCTGGCTGGCCTGCAGGCACCAAGTTGGCCTGCGTGCTGTCGCTGGTGTGGCTCCACGGTCCTTCCTCTAGGCTTTCAATCCCTTGTACATATTCAGGTGTTTTACCTGGAAAGGGTGGGAACAGTTCAGCAGCAGCTGGCCTGGGGCTCAGCTCACGTTTACTCAGAGATGCCTCGGCATGGTCCCCCAGCTTTGCAATGAGGACGCTCCTTGCGTGGGGGGTGGGTTGCTGGCTGTATGGGAGATGGTTCCCCACCTCTGACCAATTTCAGAATTGTTTACCACTGGAGCAAGTGCCCTGATAGGGTTTTCCTCTGTATAACTCGTGGGTTCAGGTGTTTTTTTTTTTATTTTATGGTTCAAGTTAGATTTTATTCCCCTTTTATGTATTTATAGATATAAGCATGGAAATAATTCATTCCTATAAATACATCTGTGTGACGGGAAGAACTTTTTTCTGTTTTATTTTTAAATTTTATTTTTTAAAATTTTGAAATTTAATTTTATTTATTTATTTTTATACAGCACGTTATTATTAGTTATGTATTTTATGCATATACATGTATACAGGTCAATCCCAAACTCCCAAGTCATCCCACCACCACCACAACACGGTTTCCCACACTTGGTGTCCATACGTTTGTTCTCTACCTCTGTGTCTCTATTTCTTCCCTGCAAACCAGTTCATCTGTACCATTTTTAGGCTCCACATATATGCATTAATATACAATATTTGTTTTCCTCTTTCTGACTTACTTCATTCTGTATGACAGTCTCTCGATCCATCGATGGCTCTACAAATGACCCAGTTTCATTCCTTTTTATGGCCGAGTAATATTCCATTTTATATATGTACCACAACTTTATCCATTCATCTGTCTGTGGGCATTTAGGTTGCTTCCATTACCTGGCTATTGTAAATAGTGCTGCAACGAACATTGTGGTGAATGTGCCTTTTTGATTTACGGTTTTCTCTGGGTATATGCCCAGAAGTGGGATTGCTGGATCAGATGGTAATTCTATTTCTAGTTTTTTTAAGGAAACTCCATAGTGACTGTATCAATTTACATTCCCACCAATAGTGGAAGAGGGCTCCTTTTGTCCACACCCTCCCCAGAATTGGTTGTTTGTAGATTTTCTGATGATGCCGATTCTAACAGGTGTGAGGTGATACCTCATTGTAGTTTTGATTTGCATTTCTCTAATAATTAGTGCTGTTGAGCAGCTTTTCATGTGCGTCTTGGCCATCTCTATGTCTCCTTTGAAGAAACGTCTCTTTAGATCTTCTGCCCATATTTTTTGGGGTTGTTTGTTTTTTTAATATTAAGCTGCATGAGCTGTTTATATATATTGGAGATTAAACCTCTGTCCATTGATTCGTCTGCAACGATTTTCGCCCATTCTGAGGGATGCCTTTTTCCATTCCCGTGTTTTTTAACAAAAAAGGAAAGAAAGGAAAAGAAGCAGAACACTAATGTGCGTAAAATATGCCTTTTGAAACGGTCGTTTTGAAATATGGACGTCCTTTGAATTTTTTGGTCGATATGTGACCCCAGGATTTGTTTTCAGGGCAGGTGTCATTTACAGGCCTGCAATGATTTTGAATATCAACTGACCATTAGCGCTGGGATTAAAGCTGCTGTTGTGTGAAACGGCCACAAGGTGGCAGCAGTTCACCCTTACCAAATCTGGTTACTAGGGCAAGAGAGCCTCAGTGGAAGTGGTGTTCTAGATAGGAGTTTAGAATGGAATGTGCCAGGAGAAAGCCCCTCACGTTCGTCTCCCTACTTCTTGTTCGTGTTTTTAATTTAATTTTTTATTTTTTATTACAGCAAGTTTGATTACAATGTTTGGCTTCTTGTAGGTGTGGAAGATGTGGTTCTTTTACACATATACAGATGACTGTTCTTCCTGGGATCCTTTTCCCATGTACGTTATGACAGAATGTTGAGTAGTCCTCTCTTGGTATTCTGTAGGTCTTTGGTGATTATATATGTCACCTGTGTTTGTATATGTCTGTTAACCCCGATATCGTAATGAAACCAATCCTCACACCTTTCCATTGGTGAACCATAAGTTTGTTTAATGAATCTGTGATTGCCCTTCTCCGTGGAAATATCTGCCCTGGTATCCATTTTTAGGTAACACCTACAAGTGATATAATATGATATGTGTCTTTCACTTTCTGACTTACTACAAGTCACGTGATTACTTCTAGACTCATCTACGGTGCCGCAAATGGCATTGTGTCCTTTTTTCCCTTGGCTTCTCTTCTGCCTTAGCGGGGTCCATTTTCAACAATGTGATTCCCTGAGGGTTGTGGATTAGCTGACCTGGGCAGCCTTACCTTGCCGGCCCGCCCTCCCCAGGTGTGCCTCGTTGAGGTCAATATAAACAGAGCTCCAGGCAGCAATAGCCCCTGAAGCTGTGCCTGACTCCATATTCTCTGCCCCGTCAGCAGTCTCGGGGCTGTGCTGGTGGGAGGGAGTGAGGGGCCACAGCTTTGTGGGTGGCCCGGTGTGAGTGGGGTTCTGCTGGCCTTTCTGCAGGAGTTGCCAGGCTGCCGCCTGTAAAGAAGAGGTTGTGTCACCCATACCTTCCGCTGGAATTTCTCTGCGGACAGAGGTGAGGAAGGAAAAAAGCAGTGGGGGCCGGGACAGGAGGGGTATCTCAGGCAGGACAATGGAAAGCTTCTGGAAGAGCGCCCGGGGCCAGGACCACCCTGGCTGGCCTGCAGGCACCAAGTTGGCCTGCGTGCTGTCGCTGGTGTGGCTCCACGGTCCTTCCTCTAGGCTTTCAATCCCTTGTACATATTCAGGTGTTTTACCTGGAAAGGGTGGGAACAGTTCAGCAGCAGCTGGCCTGGGGCTCAGCTCACGTTTACTCAGAGATGCCTCGGCATGGTCCCCCAGCTTTGCAATGAGGACGCTCCTTGCGTGGGGGGTGGGTTGCTGGCTGTATGGGAGATGGTTCCCCACCTCTGACCAATTTCAGAATTGTTTACCACTGGAGCAAGTGCCCTGATAGGGTTTTCCTCTGTATAACTCGTGGGTTCAGGTGTTTTTTTTTTTATTTTATGGTTCAAGTTAGATTTTATTCCCCTTTTATGTATTTATAGATATAAGCATGGAAATAATTCATTCCTATAAATACATCTGTGTGACGGGAAGAACTTTTTTCTGTTTTATTTTTAAATTTTATTTTTTAAAATTTTGAAATTTAATTTTATTTATTTATTTTTATACAGCACGTTATTATTAGTTATGTATTTTATGCATATACATGTATACAGGTCAATCCCAAACTCCCCAGTCATCCCACCACCACCACAACACGGTTTCCCACACTTGGTGTCCATACGTTTGTTCTCTACCTCTGTGTCTCTATTTCTTCCCTGCAAACCAGTTCATCTGTACCATTTTTAGGCTCCACATATATGCATTAATATACAATATTTGTTTTCCTCTTTCTGACTTACTTCATTCTGTATGACAGTCTCTCGATCCATCGATGGCTCTACAAATGACCCAGTTTCATTCCTTTTTATGGCCGAGTAATATTCCATTTTATATATGTACCACAACTTTATCCATTCATCTGTCTGTGGGCATTTAGGTTGCTTCCATTACCTGGCTATTGTAAATAGTGCTGCAACGAACATTGTGGTGAATGTGCCTTTTTGATTTACGGTTTTCTCTGGGTATATGCCCAGAAGTGGGATTGCTGGATCAGATGGTAATTCTATTTCTAGTTTTTTTAAGGAAACTCCATAGTGACTGTATCAATTTACATTCCCACCAATAGTGGAAGAGGGCTCCTTTTGTCCACACCCTCCCCAGAATTTGTTGTTTGTAGATTTTCTGATGATGCCGATTCTAACAGGTGTGAGGTGATACCTCATTGTAGTTTTGATTTGCATTTCTCTAATAATTAGTGCTGTTGAGCAGCTTTTCATGTGCGTCTTGGCCATCTCTATGTCTCCTTTGAAGAAACGTCTCTTTAGATCTTCTGCCCATTTTTTGGGGGGTTGTTTGTTTTTTTAATATTAAGCTGCATGAGCTGTTTATATATATTGGAGATTAAACCTCTGTCCATTGATTCGTCTGCAACGATTTTCGCCCATTCTGAGGGATGCCTTTTTCCATTCCCGTGTTTTTTAACAAAAAAGGAAAGAAAGGAAAAGAAGCAGAACACTAATGTGCGTAAAATATGCCTTTTGAAACGGTCGTTTTGAAATATGGACGTCCTTTGAATTTTTTGGTCGATATGTGACCCCAGGATTTGTTTTCAGGGCAGGTGTCATTTACAGGCCTGCAATGATTTTGAATATCAACTGACCATTAGCGCTGGGATTAAAGCTGCTCTTGTGTGAAACGGCCACAAGGTGGCAGCAGTTCACCCTTACCAAATCTGGTTACTAGGGCAAGAGAGCCTCAGTGGAAGTGGTGTTCTAGATAGGAGTTTAGAATGGAATGTGCCAGGAGAAAGCCCCTCACGTTCGTCTCCCTACTTCTTGTTCGTGTTTTTAATTTAATTTTTTATTTTTTATTACAGCAAGTTTGATTACAATGTTTGGCTTCTTGTAGGTGTGGAAGATGTGGTTCTTTTACACATATACAGATGACTGTTCTTCCTGGGATCCTTTTCCCATGTACGTTATGACAGAATGTTGAGTAGTCCTCTCTTGGTATTCTGTAGGTCTTTGGTGATTATATATGTCACCTGTGTTTGTATATGTCTGTTAACCCCGATATCGTAATGAAACCAATCCTCACACCTTTCCATTGGTGAACCATAAGTTTGTTTAATGAATCTGTGATTGCCCTTCTCCGTGGAAATATCTGCCCTGGTATCCATTTTTAGGTAACACCTACAAGTGATATAATATGATATGTGTCTTTCACTTTCTGACTTACTACAAGTCACGTGATTACTTCTAGACTCATCTACGGTGCCGCAAATGGCATTGTGTCCTTTTTTCCCTTGGCTTCTCTTCTGCCTTAGCGGGGTCCATTTTCAACAATGTGATTCCCTGAGGGTTGTGGATTAGCTGACCTGGGCAGCCTTACCTTGCCGGCCCGCCCTCCCCAGGTGTGCCTCGTTGAGGTCAATATAAACAGAGCTCCAGGCAGCAATAGCCCCTGAAGCTGTGCCTGACTCCATATTCTCTGCCCCGTCAGCAGTCTCGGGGCTGTGCTGGTGGGAGGGAGTGAGGGGCCACAGCTTTGTGGGTGGCCCGGTGTGAGTGGGGTTCTGCTGGCCTTTCTGCAGGAGTTGCCAGGCTGCCGCCTGTAAAGAAGAGGTTGTGTCACCCATACCTTCCGCTGGAATTTCTCTCCGGACAGAGGTGAGGAAGGAAAAAAGCAGTGGGGGCCGGGACAGGAGGGGTATCTCAGGCAGGACAATGGAAAGCTTCTGGAAGAGCGCCCGGGGCCAGGACCACCCTGGCTGGCCTGCAGGCACCAAGTTGGCCTGCGTGCTGTCGCTGGTGTGGCTCCACGGTCCTTCCTCTAGGCTTTCAATCCCGTGTACATATTCAGGTGTTTTACCTGGAAAGGGTGGGAACAGTTCAGCAGCAGCTGGCCTGGGGCTCAGCTCACGTTTACTCAGAGATGCCTCGGCATGGTCCCCCAGCTTTGCAATGAGGACGCTCCTTGCGTGGGGGGTGGGTTGCTGGCTGTATGGGAGATGGTTCCCCACCTCTGACCAATTTCAGAATTGTTTACCACTGGAGCAAGTGCCCTGATAGGGTTTTCCTCTGTATAACTCGTGGGTTCAGGTGTTTTTTTTTTATTTTATGGTTCAAGTTAGATTTTATTCCCCTTTTATGTATTTATAGATATAAGCATGGAAATAATTCATTCCTATAAATACATCTGTGTGACGGGAAGAACTTTTTTCTGTTTTATTTTTAAATTTTATTTTTTAAAATTTTGAAATTTAATTTTATTTATTTATTTTTATACAGCACGTTATTATTAGTTATGTATTTTATGCATATACATGTATACAGGTCAATCCCAAACTCCCAAGTCATCCCACCACCACCACAACACGGTTTCCCACACTTGGTGTCCATACGTTTGTTCTCTACCTCTGTGTCTCTATTTCTTCCCTGCAAACCAGTTCATCTGTACCATTTTTAGGCTCCACATATATGCATTAATATACAATATTTGTTTTCCTCTTTCTGACTTACTTCATTCTGTATGACAGTCTCTCGATCCATCGATGGCTCTACAAATGACCCAGTTTCATTCCTTTTTATGGCCGAGTAATATTCCATTTTATATATGTACCACAACTTTATCCATTCATCTGTCTGTGGGCATTTAGGTTGCTTCCATTACCTGGCTATTGTAAATAGTGCTGCAACGAACATTGTGGTGAATGTGCCTTTTTGATTTACGGTTTTCTCTGGGTATATGCCCAGAAGTGGGATTGCTGGATCAGATGGTAATTCTATTTCTAGTTTTTTTAAGGAAACTCCATAGTGACTGTATCAATTTACATTCCCACCAATAGTGGAAGAGGGCTCCTTTTGTCCACACCCTCCCCAGAATTGGTTGTTTGTAGATTTTCTGATGATGCCGATTCTAACAGGTGTGAGGTGATACCTCATTGTAGTTTTGATTTGCATTTCTCTAATAATTAGTGCTGTTGAGCAGCTTTTCATGTGCGTCTTGGCCATCTCTATGTCTCCTTTGAAGAAACGTCTCTTTAGATCTTCTGCCCATATTTTTTGGGGTTGTTTGTTTTTTTAATATTAAGCTGCATGAGCTGTTTATATATATTGGAGATTAAACCTCTGTCCATTGATTCGTCTGCAACGATTTTCGCCCATTCTGAGGGATGCCTTTTTCCATTCCCGTGTTTTTTAACAAAAAAGGAAAGAAAGGAAAAGAAGCAGAACACTAATGTGCGTAAAATATGCCTTTTGAAACGGTCGTTTTGAAATATGGACGTCCTTTGAATTTTTTGGTCGATATGTGACCCCAGGATTTGTTTTCAGGGCAGGTGTCATTTACAGGCCTGCAATGATTTTGAATATCAACTGACCATTAGCGCTGGGATTAAAGCTGCTGTTGTGTGAAACGGCCACAAGGTGGCAGTAGTTCACCCTTACCAAATCTGGTTACTAGGGCAAGAGAGCCTCAGTGGAAGTGGTGTTCTAGATAGGAGTTTAGAATGGAATGTGCCAGGAGAAAGCCCCTCACGTTCGTCTCCCTACTTCTTGTTCGTGTTTTTAATTTAATTTTTTATTTTTTATTACAGCAAGTTTGATTACAATGTTTGGCTTCTTGTAGGTGTGGAAGATGTGGTTCTTTTACACATATACAGATGACTGTTCTTCCTGGGATCCTTTTCCCATGTACGTTATGACAGAATGTTGAGTAGTCCTCTCTTGGTATTCTGTAGGTCTTTGGTGATTATATATGTCACCTGTGTTTGTATATGTCTGTTAACCCCGATATCGTAATGAAACCAATCCTCACACCTTTCCATTGGTGAACCATAAGTTTGTTTAATGAATCTGTGATTGCCCTTCTCCGTGGAAATATCTGCCCTGGTATCCATTTTTAGGTAACACCTACAAGTGATATAATATGATATGTGTCTTTCACTTTCTGACTTACTACAAGTCACGTGATTACTTCTAGACTCATCTACGGTGCCGCAAATGGCATTGTGTCCTTTTTTCCCTTGGCTTCTCTTCTGCCTTAGCGGGGTCCATTTTCAACAATGTGATTCCCTGAGGGTTGTGGATTAGCTGACCTGGGCAGCCTTACCTTGCCGGCCCGCCCTCCCCAGGTTTGCCTCGTTGAGGTCAATATAAACAGAGCTCCAGGCAGCAATAGCCCCTGAAGCTGTGCCTGACTCCATATTCTCTGCCCCGTCAGCAGTCTCGGGGCTGTGCTGGTGGGAGGGTGTGAGGGGCCACAGCTTTGTGGGTGGCCCGGTGTGAGTGGGGTTCTGCTGGCCTTTCTGCAGGAGTTGCCAGGCTGCCGCCTGTAAAGAAGAGGTTGTGTCACCCATACCTTCCGCTGGAATTTCTCTGCGGACAGAGGTGAGGAAGGAAAAAAGCAGTGGGGGCCGGGACAGGAGGGGTATCTCAGGCAGGACAATGGAAAGCTTCTGGAAGAGCGCCCGGGGCCAGGACCACCCTGGCTGGCCTGCAGGCACCAAGTTGGCCTGCGTGCTGTCACTGGTGTGGCTCCACGGTCCTTCCTCTAGGCTTTCAATCCCTTGTACATATTCAGGTGTTTTACCTGGAAAGGGTGGGAACAGTTCAGCAGCAGCTGGCCTGGGGCTCAGCTCACGTTTACTCAGAGATGCCTCGGCATGGTCCCCCAGCTTTGCAATGAGGACGCTCCTTGCGTGGGGGGTGGGTTGCTGGCTGTATGGGAGATGGTTCCCCACCTCTGTCCAATTTCAGAATTGTTTACCACTGGAGCAAGTGCCCTGATAGGGTTTTCCTCTGTATAACTCGTGGGTTCAGGTGTTTTTTTTTTTATTTTATGGTTCAAGTTAGATTTTATTCCCCTTTTATGTATTTATAGATATAAGCATGGAAATAATTCATTCCTATAAATACATCTGTGTGACGGGAAGAACTTTTTTCTGTTTTATTTTTAAATTTTATTTTTTAAAATTTTGAAATTTAATTTTATTTATTTATTTTTATACAGCACGTTATTATTAGTTATGTATTTTATGCATATACATGTATACAGGTCAATCCCAAACTCCCAAGTCATCCCACCACCACCACAACACGGTTTCCCACACTTGGTGTCCATACGTTTGTTCTCTACCTCTGTGTCTCTATTTCTTCCCTGCAAACCAGTTCATCTGTACCATTTTTAGGCTCCACATATATGCATTAATATACAATATTTGTTTTCCTCTTTCTGACTTACTTCATTCTGTATGACAGTCTCTCGATCCATCGATGGCTCTACAAATGACCCAGTTTCATTCCTTTTTATGGCCGAGTAATATTCCATTTTATATATGTACCACAACTTTATCCATTCATCTGTCTGTGGGCATTTAGGTTGCTTCCATTACCTGGCTATTGTAAATAGTGCTGCAACGAACATTGTGGTGAATGTGCCTTTTTGATTTACGGTTTTCTCTGGGTATATGCCCAGAAGTGGGATTGCTGGATCAGATGGTAATTCTATTTCTAGTTTTTTTAAGGAAACTCCATAGTGACTGTATCAATTTACATTCCCACCAATAGTGGAAGAGGGCTCCTTTTGTCCACACCCTCCCCAGAATTGGTTGTTTGTAGATTTTCTGATGATGCCGATTCTAACAGGTGTGAGGTGATACCTCATTGTAGTTTTGATTTGCATTTCTCTAATAATTAGTGCTGTTGAGCAGCTTTTCATGTGCGTCTTGGCCATCTCTATGTCTCCTTTGAAGAAACGTCTCTTTAGATCTTCTGCCCATTTTTTTGGGGGTTGTTTGTTTTTTTAATATTAAGCTGCATGAGCTGTTTATATATATTGGAGATTAAACCTCTGTCCATTGATTCGTCTGCAACGATTTTCGCCCATTCTGAGGGATGCCTTTTTCCATTCCCGTGTTTTTTAACAAAAAAGGAAAGAAAGGAAAAGAAGCAGAACACTAATGTGCGTAAAATATGCCTTTTGAAACGGTCGTTTTGAAATATGGACGTCCTTTGAATTTTTTGGTCGATATGTGACCCCAGGATTTGTTTTCAGGGCAGGTGTCATTTACAGGCCTGCAATGATTTTGAATATCAACTGACCATTAGCGCTGGGATTAAAGCTGCTGTTGTGTGAAACGGCCACAAGGTGGCAGCAGTTCACCCTTACCAAATCTGGTTACTAGGGCAAGAGAGCCTCAGTGGAAGTGGTGTTCTAGATAGGAGTTTAGAATGGAATGTGCCAGGAGAAAGCCCCTCACGTTCGTCTCCTTACTTCTTGTTCGTGTTTTTAATTTAATTTTTTATTTTTTATTACAGCAAGTTTGATTACAATGTTTGGCTTCTTGTAGGTGTGGAAGATGTGGTTCTTTTACACATATACAGATGACTGTTCTTCCTGGGATCCTTTTCCCATGTACGTTATGACAGAATGTTGAGTAGTCCTCTCTTGGTATTCTGTAGGTCTTTGGTGATTATATATGTCACCTGTGTTTGTATATGTCTGTTAACCCCGATATCGTAATGAAACCAATCCTCACACCTTTCCATTGGTGAACCATAAGTTTGTTTAATGAATCTGTGATTGCCCTTCTCCGTGGAAATATCTGCCCTGGTATCCATTTTTAGGTAACACCTACAAGTGATATAATATGGTATGTGTCTTTCACTTTCTGACTTACTACAAGTCACGTGATTACTTCTAGACTCATCTACGGTGCCGCAAATGGCATTGTGTCCTTTTTTCCCTTGGCTTCTCTTCTGCCTTAGCGGGGTCCATTTCCAACAATGTGATTCCCTAAGGGTTGTGGATTAGCTGACCTGGGCAGCCTTACCTTGCCGGCCCGCCCTCCCCAGGTTTGCCTCGTTGAGGTCAATATAAACAGAGCTCCAGGCAGCAATAGCCCCTGAAGCTGTGCCTGACTCCATATTCTCTGCCCCGTCAGCAGTCTCGGGGCTGTACTGGTGGGAGGGAGTGAGGGGCCACAGCTTTGTGGGTGGCCCGGTGTGAGTGGGGTTCTGCTGGCCTTTCTGCAGGAGTTGCCAGGCTGCCGCCTGTAAAGAAGAGGTTGTGTCACCCATACCTTCCGCTGGAATTTCTCTGCGGACAGAGGTGAGGAAGGAAAAAAGCAGTGGGGGCCGGGACAGGAGGGGTATCTCAGGCAGGACAATGGAAAGCTTCTGGAAGAGCACCCGGGGCCAGGACCACCCTGGCTGGCCTGCAGGCACCAAGTTGGCCTGCGTGCTGTCGCTGGTGTGGCTCCACGGTCCTTCCTCTAGGCTTTCAATCCCTTGTACATATTCAGGTGTTTTACCTGGAAAGGGTGGGAACAGTTCAGCAGCAGCTGGCCTGGGGCTCAGCTCACGTTTACTCACAGATGCCTCGGCATGGTCCCCCAGCTTTGCAATGAGGACGCTCCTTGCGTGGGGGGTGGGTTGCTGGCTGTATGGGAGATGGTTCCCCACCTCTGACCAATTTCAGAATTGTTTACCACTGGAGCAAGTGCCCTGATAGGGTTTTCCTCTGTATAACTCGTGGGTTCAGGTGTTTTTTTTTTTATTTTATGGTTCAAGTTAGATTTTATTCCCCTTTTATGTATTTATAGATATAAGCATGGAAATAATTCATTCCTATAAATACATCTGTGTGACGGGAAGAACTTTTTTCTGTTTTATTTTTAAATTTTATTTTTTAAAATTTTGAAATTTAATTTTATTTATTTATTTTTATACAGCACGTTATTATTAGTTATGTATTTTATGCATATACATGTATACAGGTCAATCCCAAACTCCCAAGTCATCCCACCACCACCACAACACGGTTTCCCACACTTGGTGTCCATACGTTTGTTCTCTACCTCTGTGTCTCTATTTCTTCCCTGCAAACCAGTTCATCTGTACCATTTTTAGGCTCCACATATATGCATTAATATACAATATTTGTTTTCCTCTTTCTGACTTACTTCATTCTGTATGACAGTCTCTCGATCCATCGATGTCTCTACAAATGACCCAGTTTCATTCCTTTTTATGGCCGAGTAATATTCCATTTTATATATGTACCACAACTTTATCCATTCATCTGTCTGTGGGCATTTAGGTTGCTTCCATTACCTGGCTATTGTAAATAGTGCTGCAACGAACATTGTGGTGAATGTGCCTTTTTGATTTACGGTTTTCTCTGGGTATATGCCCAGAAGTGGGATTGCTGGATCAGATGGTAATTCTATTTCTAGTTTTTTTAAGGAAACTCCATAGTGACTGTATCAATTTACATTCCCACCAATAGTGGAAGAGGGCTCCTTTTGTCCACACCCTCCCCAGAATTGGTTGTTTGTAGATTTTCTGATGATGCCGATTCTAACAGGTGTGAGGTGATACCTCATTGTAGTTTTGATTTGCATTTCTCTAATAATTAGTGCTGTTGAGCAGCTTTTCATGTGCGTCTTGGCCATCTCTATGTCTCCTTTGAAGAAACGTCTCTTTAGATCTTCTGCCCATATTTTTTGGGGTTGTTTGTTTTTTTAATATTAAGCTGCATGAGCTGTTTATATATATTGGAGATTAAACCTCTGTCCATTGATTCGTCTGCAACGATTTTCGCCCATTCTGAGGGATGCCTTTTTCCATTCCCGTGTTTTTTAACAAAAAAGGAAAGAAAGGAAAAGAAGCAGAACACTAATGTGCGTAAAATATGCCTTTTGAAACGGTCGTTTTGAAATATGGACGTCCTTTGAATTTTTTGGTCGATATGTGACCCCAGGATTTGTTTTCAGGGCAGGTGTCATTTACAGGCCTGCAATGATTTTGAATATCAACTGACCATTAGCGCTGGGATTAAAGCTGCTGTTGTGTGAAACGGCCACAAGGTGGCAGCAGTTCACCCTTACCAAATCTGGTTACTAGGGCAAGAGAGCCTCAGTGGAAGTGGTGTTCTAGATAGGAGTTTAGAATGGAATGTGCCAGGAGAAAGCCCCTCACGTTCGTCTCCCTACTTCTTGTTCGTGTTTTTAATTTAATTTTTTATTTTTTATTACAGCAAGTTTGATTACAATGTTTGGCTTCTTGTAGGTGTGGAAGATGTGGTTCTTTTACACATATACAGATGACTGTTCTTCCTGGGATCCTTTTCCCATGTACGTTATGACAGAATGTTGAGTAGTCCTCTCTTGGTATTCTGTAGGTCTTTGGTGATTATATATGTCACCTGTGTTTGTATATGTCTGTTAACCCCGATATCGTAATGAAACCAATCCTCACACCTTTCCATTGGTGAACCATAAGTTTGTTTAATGAATCTGTGATTGCCCTTCTCCGTGGAAATATCTGCCCTGGTATCCATTTTTAGGTAACACCTACAAGTGATATAATATGATATGTGTCTTTCACTTTCTGACTTACTACAAGTCACGTGATTACTTCTAGACTCATCTACGGTGCCGCAAATGGCATTGTGTCCTTTTTTCCCTTGGCTTCTCTTCTGCCTTAGCGGGGTCCATTTTCAACAATGTGATTCCCTGAGGGTTGTGGATTAGCTGACCTGGGCAGCCTTACCTTGGCGGCCCGCCCTCCCCAGGTGTGCCTCGTTGAGGTCAATATAAACAGAGCTCCAGGCAGCAATAGCCCCTGAAGCTGTGCCTGACTCCATATTCTCTGCCCCGTCAGCAGTCTCGGGGCTGTGCTGGTGGGAGGGAGTGAGGGGCCACAGCTTTGTGGGTGGCCCGGTGTGAGTGGGGTTCTGCTGGCCTTTCTGCAGGAGTTGCCAGGCTGCCGCCTGTAAAGAAGAGGTTGTGTCACCCATACCTTCCGCTGGAATTTCTCTGCGGACAGAGGTGAGGAAGGAAAAAAGCAGTGGGGGCCGGGACAGGAGGGGTATCTCAGGCAGGACAATGGAAAGCTTCTGGAAGAGCGCCCGGGGCCAGGACCACCCTGGCTGGCCTGCAGGCACCAAGTTGGCCTGCGTGCTGTCGCTGGTGTGGCTCCACGGTCCTTCCTCTAGGCTTTCAAGCCCTTGTACATATTCAGGTGTTTTACCTGGAAAGGGTGGGAACAGTTCAGCAGCAGCTGGCCTGGGGCTCAGCTCACGTTTACTCACAGATGCCTCGGCATGGTCCCCCAGCTTTGCAATGAGGACGCTCCTTGCGTGGGGGGTGGGTTGCTGGCTGTATGGGAGATGGTTCCCCACCTCTGACCAATTTCAGAATTGTTACCACTGGAGCAAGTGCCCTGATAGGGTTTTCCTCTGTATAACTCGTGGGTTCAGGTGTTTTTTTTTTTATTTTATGGTTCAAGTTAGATTTTATTCCCCTTTTATGTATTTATAGATATAAGCATGGAAATAATTCATTCCTATAAATACATCTGTGTGACGGGAAGAACTTTTTTCTGTTTTATTTTTAAATTTTATTTTTTAAAATTTTGAAATTTAATTTTATTTATTTATTTTTATACAGCACGTTATTATTAGTTATGTATTTTATGCATATACATGTATACAGGTCAATCCCAAACTCCCAAGTCATCCCACCACCACCACAACACGGTTTCCCACACTTGGTGTCCATACGTTTGTTCTCTACCTCTGTGTCTCTATTTCTTCCCTGCAAACCAGTTCATCTGTACCATTTTTAGGCTCCACATATATGCATTAATATACAATATTTGTTTTCCTCTTTCTGACTTACTTCATTCTGTATGACAGTCTCTCGATCCATCGATGTCTCTACAAATGACCCAGTTTCATTCCTTTTTATGGCCGAGTAATATTCCATTTTATATATGTACCACAACTTTATCCATTCATCTGTCTGTGGGCATTTAGGTTGCTTCCATTACCTGGCTATTGTAAATAGTGCTGCAACGAACATTGTGGTGAATGTGCCTTTTTGATTTACGGTTTTCTCTGGGTATATGCCCAGAAGTGGGATTGCTGGATCAGATGGTAATTCTATTTCTAGTTTTTTTAAGGAAACTCCATAGTGACTGTATCAATTTACATTCCCACCAATAGTGGAAGAGGGCTCCTTTTGTCCACACCCTCCCCAGAATTGGTTGTTTGTAGATTTTCTGATGATGCCGATTCTAACAGGTGTGAGGTGATACCTCATTGTAGTTTTGATTTGCATTTCTCTAATAATTAGTGCTGTTGAGCAGCTTTTCATGTGCGTCTTGGCCATCTCTATGTCTCCTTTGAAGAAACGTCTCTTTAGATCTTCTGCCCATATTTTTTGGGGTTGTTTGTTTTTTTAATATTAAGCTGCATGAGCTGTTTATATATATTGGAGATTAAACCTCTGTCCATTGATTCGTCTGCAACGATTTTCGCCCATTCTGAGGGATGCCTTTTTCCATTCCCGTGTTTTTTAACAAAAAAGGAAAGAAAGGAAAAGAAGCAGAACACTAATGTGCGTAAAATATGCCTTTTGAAACGGTCGTTTTGAAATATGGACGTCCTTTGAATTTTTTGGTCGATATGTGACCCCAGGATTTGTTTTCAGGGCAGGTGTCATTTACAGGCCTGCAATGATTTTGAATATCAACTGACCATTAGCGCTGGGATTAAAGCTGCTGTTGTGTGAAACGGCCACAAGGTGGCAGCAGTTCACCCTTACCAAATCTGGTTACTAGGGCAAGAGAGCCTCAGTGGAAGTGGTGTTCTAGATAGGAGTTTAGAATGGAATGTGCCAGGAGAAAGCCCCTCACGTTCGTCTCCCTACTTCTTGTTCGTGTTTTTAATTTAATTTTTTATTTTTTATTACAGCAAGTTTGATTACAATGTTTGGCTTCTTGTAGGTGTGGAAGATGTGGTTCTTTTACACATATACAGATGACTGTTCTTCCTGGGATCCTTTTCCCATGTACGTTATGACAGAATGTTGAGTAGTCCTCTCTTGGTATTCTGTAGGTCTTTGGTGATTATATATGTCACCTGTGTTTGTATATGTCTGTTAACCCCGATATCGTAATGAAACCAATCCTCACACCTTTCCATTGGTGAACCATAAGTTTGTTTAATGAATCTGTGATTGCCCTTCTCCGTGGAAATATCTGCCCTGGTATCCATTTTTAGGTAACACCTACAAGTGATATAATATGATATGTGTCTTTCACTTTCTGACTTACTACAAGTCACGTGATTACTTCTAGACTCATCTACGGTGCCGCAAATGGCATTGTGTCCTTTTTTCCCTTGGCTTCTCTTCTGCCTTAGCGGGGTCCATTTTCAACAATGTGATTCCCTGAGGGTTGTGGATTAGCTGACCTGGGCAGCCTTACCTTGGCGGCCCGCCCTCCCCAGGTGTGCCTCGTTGAGGTCAATATAAACAGAGCTCCAGGCAGCAATAGCCCCTGAAGCTGTGCCTGACTCCATATTCTCTGCCCCGTCAGCAGTCTCGGGGCTGTGCTGGTGGGAGGGAGTGAGGGGCCACAGCTTTGTGGGTGGCCCGGTGTGAGTGGGGTTCTGCTGGCCTTTCTGCAGGAGTTGCCAGGCTGCCGCCTGTAAAGAAGAGGTTGTGTCACCCATACCTTCCGCTGGAATTTCTCTGCGGACAGAGGTGAGGAAGGAAAAAAGCAGTGGGGGCCGGGACAGGAGGGGTATCTCAGGCAGGACAATGGAAAGCTTCTGGAAGAGCGCCCGGGGCCAGGACCACCCTGGCTGGCCTGCAGGCACCAAGTTGGCCTGCGTGCTGTCGCTGGTGTGGCTCCACGGTCCTTCCTCTAGGCTTTCAAGCCCTTGTACATATTCAGGTGTTTTACCTGGAAAGGGTGGGAACAGTTCAGCAGCAGCTGGCCTGGGGCTCAGCTCACGTTTACTCACAGATGCCTCGGCATGGTCCCCCAGCTTTGCAATGAGGACGCTCCTTGCGTGGGGGGTGGGTTGCTGGCTGTATGGGAGATGGTTCCCCACCTCTGACCAATTTCAGAATTGTTACCACTGGAGCAAGTGCCCTGATAGGGTTTTCCTCTGTATAACTCGTGGGTTCAGGTGTTTTTTTTTTTATTTTATGGTTCAAGTTAGATTTTATTCCCCTTTTATGTATTTATAGATATAAGCATGGAAATAATTCATTCCTATAAATACATCTGTGTGACGGGAAGAACTTTTTTCTGTTTTATTTTTAAATTTTATTTTTTAAAATTTTGAAATTTAATTTTATTTATTTATTTTTATACAGCACGTTATTATTAGTTATGTATTTTATGCATATACATGTATACAGGTCAATCCCAAACTCCCAAGTCATCCCACCACCACCACAACACGGTTTCCCACACTTGGTGTCCATACGTTTGTTCTCTACCTCTGTGTCTCTATTTCTTCCCTGCAAACCAGTTCATCTGTACCATTTTTAGGCTCCACATATATGCATTAATATACAATATTTGTTTTCCTCTTTCTGACTTACTTCATTCTGTATGACAGTCTCTCGATCCATCGATGTCTCTACAAATGACCCAGTTTCATTCCTTTTTATGGCCGAGTAATATTCCATTTTATATATGTACCACAACTTTATCCATTCATCTGTCTGTGGGCATTTAGGTTGCTTCCATTACCTGGCTCTTGTAAATAGTGCTGCAACGAACATTGTGGTGAATGTGCCTTTTTGATTTACGGTTTTCTCTGGGTATATGCCCAGAAGTGGGATTGCTGGATCAGATGGTAATTCTATTTCTAGTTTTTTTAAGGAAACTCCATAGTGACTGTATCAATTTACATTCCCACCAATAGTGGAAGAGGGCTCCTTTTGTCCACACCCTCCCCAGAATTGGTTGTTTGTAGATTTTCTGATGATGCCGATTCTAACAGGTGTGAGGTGATACCTCATTGTAGTTTTGATTTGCATTTCTCTAATAATTAGTGCTGTTGAGCAGCTTTTCATGTGCGTCTTGGCCATCTCTATGTCTCCTTTGAAGAAACGTCTCTTTAGATCTTCTGCCCATTTTTTTGGGGGTTGTTTGTTTTTTTAATATTAAGCTGCATGAGCTGTTTATATATATTGGAGATTAAACCTCTGTCCATTGATTCGTCTGCAACGATTTTCGCCCATTCTGAGGGATGCCTTTTTCCATTCCCGTGTTTTTTAACAAAAAAGGAAAGAAAGGAAAAGAAGCAGAACACTAATGTGCGTAAAATATGCCTTTTGAAACGGTCGTTTTGAAATATGGACGTCCTTTGAATTTTTTGGTCGATATGTGACCCCAGGATTTGTTTTCAGGGCAGGTGTCATTTACAGGCCTGCAATGATTTTGAATATCAACTGACCATTAGCGCTGGGATTAAAGCTGCTCTTGTGTGAAACGGCCACAAGGTGGCAGCAGTTCACCCTTACCAAATCTGGTTACTAGGGCAAGAGAGCCTCAGTGGAAGTGGTGTTCTAGATAGGAGTTTAGAATGGAATGTGCCAGGAGAAAGCCCCTCACGTTCGTCTCCCTACTTCTTGTTCGTGTTTTTAATTTAATTTTTTATTTTTTATTACAGCAAGTTTGATTACAATGTTTGGCTTCTTGTAGGTGTGGAAGATGTGGTTCTTTTACACATATACAGATGACTGTTCTTCCTGGGATCCTTTTCCCATGTACGTTATGACAGAATGTTGAGTAGTCCTCTCTTGGTATTCTGTAGGTCTTTGGTGATTATATATGTCACCTGTGTTTGTATATGTCTGTTAACCCCGATATCGTAATGAAACCAATCCTCACACCTTTCCATTGGTGAACCATAAGTTTGTTTAATGAATCTGTGATTGCCCTTCTCCGTGGAAATATCTGCCCTGGTATCCATTTTTAGGTAACACCTACAAGTGATATAATATGATATGTGTCTTTCACTTTCTGACTTACTACAAGTCACGTGATTACTTCTAGACTCATCTACGGTGCCGCAAATGGCATTGTGTCCTTTTTTCCCTTGGCTTCTCTTCTGCCTTAGCGGGGTCCATTTTCAACAATGTGATTCCCTGAGGGTTGTGGATTAGCTGACCTGGGCAGCCTTACCTTGCCGGCCCGCCCTCCCCAGGTGTGCCTCGTTGAGGTCAATATAAACACAGCTCCAGGCAGCAATAGCCCCTGAAGCTGTGCCTGACTCCATATTCTCTGCCCCGTCAGCAGTCTCGGGGCTGTGCTGGTGGGAGGGAGTGAGGGGCCACAGCTTTGTGGGTGGCCCGGTGTGAGTGGGGTTCTGCTGGCCTTTCTGCAGGAGTTGCCAGGCTGCCGCCTATAAAGAAGAGGTTGTGTCACCCATACCTTCCGCTGGAATTTCTCTCCGGACAGAGGTGAGGAAGGAAAAAATCAGTGGGGGCCGGGACAGGAGGGGTATCTCAGGCAGGACAATGGAAAGCTTCTGGAAGAGCGCCCGGGGCCAGGACCACCCTGGCTGGCCTGCAGGCACCAAGTTGGCCTGCGTGCTGTCGCTGGTGTGGCTCCACGGTCCTTCCTCTAGGCTTTCAAGCCCTTGTACATATTCAGGTGTTTTACCTGGAAAGGGTGGGAACAGTTCAGCAGCAGCTGGCCTGGGGCTCAGCTCACGTTTACTCAGAGATGCCTCGGCATGGTCCCCCAGCTTTGCAATGAGGACGCTCCTTGCGTGGGGGGTGGGTTGCTGGCTGTATGGGAGATGGTTCCCCACCTCTGACCAATTTCAGAATTGTTTACCACTGGAGCAAGTGCCCTGATAGGGTTTTCCTCTGTATAACTCGTGGGTTCAGGTGTTTTTTTTTTATTTTATGGTTCAAGTTAGATTTTATTCCCCTTTTATGTATTTATAGATATAAGCATGGAAATAATTCATTCCTATAAATACATCTGTGTGATGGGAAGAACTTTTTTCTGTTTTATTTTTAAATTTTATTTTTTAAAATTTTGAAATTTAATTTTATTTATTTATTTTTATACAGCACGTTATTATTAGTTATGTATTTTATGCATATACATGTATACAGGTCAATCCCAAACTCCCAAGTCATCCCACCACCACCACAACACGGTTTCCCACACTTGGTGTCCATACGTTTGTTCTCTACCTCTGTGTCTCTATTTCTTCCCTGCAAACCAGTTCATCTGTACCATTTTTAGGCTCCACATATATGCATTAATATACAATATTTGTTTTCCTCTTTCTGACTTACTTCATTCTGTATGACAGTCTCTCGATCCATCGATGTCTCTACAAATGACCCAGTTTCATTCCTTTTTATGGCCGAGTAATATTCCATTTTATATATGTACCACAACTTTATCCATTCATCTGTCTGTGGGCATTTAGGTTGCTTCCATTACCTGGCTCTTGTAAATAGTGCTGCAACGAACATTGTGGTGAATGTGCCTTTTTGATTTACGGTTTTCTCTGGGTATATGCCCAGAAGTGGGATTGCTGGATCAGATGGTAATTCTATTTCTAGTTTTTTTAAGGAAACTCCATAGTGACTGTATCAATTTACATTCCCACCAATAGTGGAAGAGGGCTCCTTTTGTCCACACCCTCCCCAGAATTGGTTGTTTGTAGATTTTCTCATGATGCCGATTCTAACAGGTGTGAGGTGATACCTCATTGTAGTTTTGATTTGCATTTCTCTAATAATTAGTGCTGTTGAGCAGCTTTTCATGTGCGTCTTGGCCATCTCTATGCCTCCTTTGAAGAAACGTCTCTTTAGATCTTCTGCCCATATTTTTTGGGGTTGTTTGTTTTTTTAATATTAAGCTGCATGAGCTGTTTATATATATTGGAGATTAAACCTCTGTCCATTGATTCGTCTGCAACGATTTTCGCCCATTCTGAGGGATGCCTTTTTCCATTCCCGTGTTTTTTAACAAAAAAGGAAAGAAAGGAAAAGAAGCAGAACACTAATGTGCGTAAAATATGCCTTTTGAAACGGTCGTTTTGAAATATGGACGTCCTTTGAATTTTTTGGTCGATATGTGACCCCAGGATTTGTTTTCAGGGCAGGTGTCATTTACAGGCCTGCAATGATTTTGAATATCAACTGACCATTAGCGCTGGGATTAAAGCTGCTCTTGTGTGAAACGGCCACAAGGTGGCAGCAGTTCACCCTTACCAAATCTGGTTACTAGGGCAAGAGAGCCTCAGTGGAAGTGGTGTTCTAGATAGGAGTTTAGAATGGAATGTGCCAGGAGAAAGCCCCTCACGTTCGTCTCCTTACTTCTTGTTCGTGTTTTTAATTTAATTTTTTATTTTTTATTACAGCAAGTTTGATTACAATGTTTGGCTTCTTGTAGGTGTGGAAGATGTGGTTCTTTTACACATATACAGATGACTGTTCTTCCTGGGATCCTTTTCCCATGTACGTTATGACAGAATGTTGAGTAGTCCTCTCTTGGTATTCTGTAGGTCTTTGGTGATTATATATGTCACCTGTGTTTGTATATGTCTGTTAACCCCGATATCGTAATGAAACCAATCCTCACACCTTTCCATTGGTGAACCATAAGTTTGTTTAATGAATCTGTGATTGCCCTTCTCCGTGGAAATATCTGCCCTGGTATCCATTTTTAGGTAACACCTACAAGTGATATAATATGATATGTGTCTTTCACTTTCTGACTTACTACAAGTCACGTGATTACTTCTAGACTCATCTAAGGTGCCGCAAATGGCATTGTGTCCTTTTTTCCCTTGGCTTCTCTTCTGCCTTAGCGGGGTCCATTTCCAACAATGTGATTCCCTGAGGGTTGTGGATTAGCTGACCTGGGCAGCCTTACCTTGCCGGCCCGCCCTCCCCAGGTTTGCCTCGTTGAGGTCAATATAAACAGAGCTCCAGGCAGCAATAGCCCCTGAAGCTGTGCCTGACTCCATATTCTCTGCCCCGTCAGCAGTCTCGGGGCTGTGCTGGTGGGAGGGAGTGAGGGGCCACAGCTTTGTGGGTGGCCCGGTGTGAGTGGGGTTCTGCTGGCCTTTCTGCAGGAGTTGCCAGGCTGCCGCCTGTAAAGAAGAGGTTGTGTCACCCATACCTTCCACTGGAATTTCTCTCCGGACAGAGGTGAGGAAGGAAAAAAGCAGTGGGGGCCGGGACAGGAGGGGTATCTCAGGCAGGACAATGGAAAGCTTCTGGAAGAGCACCCGGGGCCAGGACCACCCTGGCTGGCCTGCAGGCACCAAGTTGGCCTGCGTGCTGTCGCTGGTGTGGCTCCACGGTCCTTCCTCTAGGCTTTCAATCCCTTGTACATATTCAGGTGTTTTACCTGGAAAGGGTGGGAACAGTTCAGCAGCAGCTGGCCTGGGGCTCAGCTCACGTTTACTCAGAGATGCCTCGGCATGGTCCCCCAGCTTTGCAATGAGGACGCTCCTTGCGTGGGGGGTGGGTTGCTGGCTGTATGGGAGATGGTTCCCCACCTCTGACCAATTTCAGAATTGTTTACCACTGGAGCAAGTGCCCTGATAGGGTTTTCCTCTGTATAACTCGTGGGTTCAGGTGTTTTTTTTTTTTATTTTATGGTTCAAGTTAGATTTTATTCCCCTTTTATGTATTTATAGATATAAGCATGGAAATAATTCATTCCTATAAATACATCTGTGTGACGGGAAGAACTTTTTTCTGTTTTATTTTTAAATTTTATTTTTTAAAATTTTGAAATTTAATTTTATTTATTTATTTTTATACAGCACGTTATTATTAGTTATGTATTTTATGCATATACATGTATACAGGTCAATCCCAAACTCCCAAGTCATCCCACCACCACCACAACACGGTTTCCCACACTTGGTGTCCATACGTTTGTTCTCTACCTCTGTGTCTCTATTTCTTCCCTGCAAACCAGTTCATCTGTACCATTTTTAGGCTCCACATATATGCATTAATATACAATATTTGTTTTCCTCTTTCTGACTTACTTCATTCTGTATGACAGTCTCTCGATCCATCGATGTCTCTACAAATGACCCAGTTTCATTCCTTTTTATGGCCGAGTAATATTCCATTTTATATATGTACCACAACTTTATCCATTCATCTGTCTGTGGGCATTTAGGTTGCTTCCATTACCTGGCTATTGTAAATAGTGCTGCAACGAACATTGTGGTGAATGTGCCTTTTTGATTTACGGTTTTCTCTGGGTATATGCCCAGAAGTGGGATTGCTGGATCAGATGGTAATTCTATTTCTAGTTTTTTTAAGGAAACTCCATAGTGACTGTATCAATTTACATTCCCACCAATAGTGGAAGAGGGCTCCTTTTGTCCACACCCTCCCCAGAATTGGTTGTTTGTAGATTTTCTGATGATGCCGATTCTAACAGGTGTGAGGTGATACCTCATTGTAGTTTTGATTTGCATTTCTCTAATAATTAGTGCTGTTGAGCAGCTTTTCATGTGCGTCTTGGCCATCTCTATGTCTCCTTTGAAGAAACGTCTCTTTAGATCTTCTGCCCATATTTTTTGGGGTTGTTTGTTTTTTTAATATTAAGCTGCATGAGCTGTTTATATATATTGGAGATTAAACCTCTGTCCATTGATTCGTCTGCAACGATTTTCGCCCATTCTGAGGGATGCCTTTTTCCATTCCCGTGTTTTTTAACAAAAAAGGAAAGAAAGGAAAAGAAGCAGAACACTAATGTGCGTAAAATATGCCTTTTGAAACGGTCGTTTTGAAATATGGACGTCCTTTGAATTTTTTGGTCGATATGTGACCCCAGGATTTGTTTTCAGGGCAGGTGTCATTTACAGGCCTGCAATGATTTTGAATATCAACTGACCATTAGCGCTGGGATTAAAGCTGCTCTTGTGTGAAACGGCCACAAGGTGGCAGCAGTTCACCCTTACCAAATCTGGTTACTAGGGCAAGAGAGCCTCAGTGGAAGTGGTGTTCTAGATAGGAGTTTAGAATGGAATGTGCCAGGAGAAAGCCCCTCACGTTCGTCTCCCTACTTCTTGTTCGTGTTTTTAATTTAATTTTTTATTTTTTATTACAGCAAGTTTGATTACAATGTTTGGCTTCTTGTAGGTGTGGAAGATGTGGTTCTTTTACACATATACAGATGACTGTTCTTCCTGGGATCCTTTTCCCATGTACGTTATGTCAGAATGTTGAGTAGTCCTCTCTTGGTATTCTGTAGGTCTTTGGTGATTATATATGTCACCTGTGTTTGTATATGTCTGTTAACCCCGATATCGTAATGAAACCAATCCTCACACCTTTCCATTGGTGAACCATAAGTTTGTTTAATGAATCTGTGATTGCCCTTCTCCGTGGAAATATCTGCCCTGGTATCCATTTTTAGGTAACACCTACAAGTGATATAATATGATATGTGTCTTTCACTTTCTGACTTACTACAAGTCACGTGATTACTTCTAGACTCATCTACGGTGCCGCAAATGGCATTGTGTCCTTTTTTCCCTTGGCTTCTCTTCTGCCTTAGCGGGGTCCATTTTCAACAATGTGATTCCCTGAGGGTTGTGGATTAGCTGACCTGGGCAGCCTTACCTTGCCGGCCCGCCCTCCCCAGGTTTGCCTCGTTGAGGTCAATATAAACAGAGCTCCAGGCAGCAATAGCCCCTGAAGCTGTGCCTGACTCCATATTCTCTGCCCCGTCAGCAGTCTCGGGGCTGTGCTGGTGGGAGGGAGTGAGGGGCCACAGCTTTGTGGGTGGCCCGGTGTGAGTGGGGTTCTGCTGGCCTTTCTGCAGGAGTTGCCAGGCTGCCGCCTGTAAAGAAGAGGTTGTGTCACCCATACCTTCCGCTGGAATTTCTCTGCGGACAGAGGTGAGGAAGGAAAAAAGCAGTGGGGGCCGGGACAGGAGGGGTATCTCAGGCAGGACAATGGAAAGCTTCTGGAAGAGGGCCCGGGGCCAGGACCACCCTGGCTGGCCTGCAGGCACCAAGTTGGCCTGCGTGCTGTCGCTGGTGTGGCTCCACGGTCCTTCCTCTAGGCTTTCAAGCCCTTGTACATATTCAGGTGTTTTACCTGGAAAGGGTGGGAACAGTTCAGCAGCAGCTGGCCTGGGGCTCAGCTCACGTTTACTCAGAGATGCCTCGGCATGGTCCCCCAGCTTTGCAATGAGGATGCTCCTTGCGTGGGGGGTGGGTTGCTGGCTGTATGGGAGATGGTTCCCCACCTCTGACCAATTTCAGAATTGTTTACCACTGGAGCAAGTGCCCTGATAGGGTTTTCCTCTGTATAACTCGTGGGTTCAGGTGGTTTTTTTTTTATTTTATGGTTCAAGTTAGATTTTATTCCCCTTTTATGTATTTATAGATATAAGCATGGAAATAATTCATTCCTATAAATACATCTGTGTGATGGGAAGAACTTTTTTCTGTTTTATTTTTAAATTTTATTTTTTAAAATTTTGAAATTTAATTTTATTTATTTATTTTTATACAGCACGTTATTATTAGTTATGTATTTTATGCATATACATGTATACAGGTCAATCCCAAACTCCCAAGTCATCCCACCACCACCACAACACGGTTTCCCACACTTGGTGTCCATACGTTTGTTCTCTACCTCTGTGTCTCTATTTCTTCCCTGCAAACCAGTTCATCTGTACCATTTTTAGGCTCCACATATATGCATTAATATACAATATTTGTTTTCCTCTTTCTGACTTACTTCATTCTGTATGACAGTCTCTCGATCCATCGATGGCTCTACAAATGACCCAGTTTCATTCCTTTTTATGGCCGAGTAATATTCCATTTTATATATGTACCACAACTTTATCCATTCATCTGTCTGTGGGCATTTAGGTTGCTTCCATTACCTGGCTCTTGTAAATAGTGCTGCAACGAACATTGTGGTGAATGTGACTTTTTGATTTACGGTTTTCTCTGGGTATATGCCCAGAAGTGGGATTGCTGGATCAGATGGTAATTCTATTTCTAGTTTTTTTAAGGAAACTCCATAGTGACTGTATCAATTTACATTCCCACCAATAGTGGAAGAGGGCTCCTTTTGTCCACACCCTCCCCAGAATTGGTTGTTTGTAGATTTTCTGATGATGCCGATTCTAACAGGTGTGAGGTGATACCTCATTGTAGTTTTGATTTGCATTTCTCTAATAATTAGTGCTGTTGAGCAGCTTTTCATGTGCGTCTTGGCCATCTCTATGTCTCCTTTGAAGAAACGTCTCTTTAGATCTTCTGCCCATTTTTTGGGGGTTGTTTGTTTTTTTAATATTAAGCTGCATGAGCTGTTTATATATATTGGAGATTAAACCTCTGTCCATTGATTCGTCTGCAACGATTTTCGCCCATTCTGAGGGATGCCTTTTTCCATTCCCGTGTTTTTTAACAAAAAAGGAAAGAAAGGAAAAGAAGCAGAACACTAATGTGCGTAAAATATGCCTTTTGAAATGGTCGTTTTGAAATATGGACGTCCTTTGAATTTCTTGGTCGATATGTGACCCCAGGATTTGTTTTCAGGGCAGGTGTCATTTACAGGCCTGCAATGATTTTGAATATCAACTGACCATTAGCGCTGGGATTAAAGCTGCTGTTGTGTGAAACGGCCACAAGGTGGCAGCAGTTCACCCTTACCAAATCTGGTTACTAGGGCAAGAGAGCCTCAGTGGAAGTGGTGTTCTAGATAGGAGTTTAGAATGGAATGTGCCAGGAGAAAGCCCCTCACGTTCGTCTCCCTACTTCTTGTTCGTGTTTTTAATTTAATTTTTTATTTTTTATTACAGCAAGTTTGATTACAATGTTTGGCTTCTTATAGGTGTGGAAGATGTGGTTCTTTTACACATATACAGATGACTGTTCTTCCTGGGATCCTTTTCCCATGTACGTTATGACAGAATGTTGAGTAGTCCTCTCTTGGTATTCTGTAGGTCTTTGGTGATTATATATGTCACCTGTGTTTGTATATGTCTGTTAACCTCGATATCGTAATGAAACCAATCCTCACACCTTTCCATTGGTGAACCATAAGTTTGTTTAATGAATCTGTGATTGCCCTTCTCCGTGGAAATATCTGCCCTGGTATCCATTTTTAGGTAACACCTACAAGTGATATAATATGATATGTGTCTTTCACTTTCTGACTTACTACAAGTCACGTGATTACTTCTAGACTCATCTACGGTGCCGCAAATGGCATTGTGTCCTTTTTTCCCTTGGCTTCTCTTCTGCCTTAGCGGGGTCCATTTTCAACAATGTGATTCCCTGAGGGTTGTGGATTAGCTGACCTGGGCAGCCTTACCTTGCCGGCCCGCCCTCCCCAGGTGTGCCTCGTTGAGGTCAATATAAACAGAGCTCCAGGCAGCAATAGCCCCTGAAGCTGTGCCTGACTCCATATTCTCTGCCCCGTCAGCAGTCTCGGGGCTGTGCTGGTGGGAGGGAGAGAGGGGCCACAGCTTTGTGGGTGGCCCGGTGTGAGTGGGGTTCTGCTGGCCTTTCTGCAGGAGTTGCCAGGCTGCCGCCTGTAAAGAAGAGGTTGTGTCACCCATACCTTCCGCTGGAATTTCTCTGCGGACAGAGGTGAGGAAGGAAAAAAGCAGTGGGGGCCGGGACAGGAGGGGTATCTCAGGCAGGACAATGGAAAGCTTCTGGAAGAGCGCCCGGGGCCAGGACCACCCTGGCTGGCCTGCAGGCACCAAGTTGGCCTGCGTGCTGTCGCTGGTGTGGCTCCACGGTCCTTCCTCTAGGCTTTCAAGCCCTTGTACATATTCAGGTGTTTTACCTGGAAAGGGTGGGAACAGTTCAGCAGCAGCTGGCCTGGGGCTCAGCTCACGTTTACTCACAGATGCCTCGGCATGGTCCCCCAGCTTTGCAATGAGGACGCTCCTTGCGTGGGGGGTGGGTTGCTGGCTGTATGGGAGATGGTTCCCCACCTCTGACCAATTTCAGAATTGTTTACCACTGGAGCAAGTGCCCTGATAGGGTTTTCCTCTGTATAACTCGTGGGTTCAGGTGTTTTTTTTTTTATTTTATGGTTCAAGTTAGATTTTATTCCCCTTTTATGTATTTATAGATATAAGCATGGAAATAATTCATTCCTATAAATACATCTGTGTGACGGGAAGAACTTTTTTCTGTTTTATTTTTAAATTTTATTTTTTTTAAATTTTGAAATTTAATTTTATTTATTTTTTTTATACAGCACGTTATTATTAGTTATGTATTTTATGCATATACATGTATACAGGTCAATCCCAAACTCCCAAGTCATCCCACCACCACCACAACACGGTTTCCCACACTTGGTGTCCATACGTTTGTTCTCTACCTCTGTGTCTCTATTTCTTCCCTGCAAACCAGTTCATCTGTACCATTTTTAGGCTCCACATATATGCATTAATATACAATATTTGTTTTCCTCTTTCTGACTTACTTCATTCTGTATGACAGTCTCTCGATCCATCGATGTCTCTACAAATGACCCAGTTTCATTCCTTTTTATGGCCGAGTAATATTCCATTTTATATATGTACCACAACTTTATCCATTCATCTGTCTGTGGGCATTTAGGTTGCTTCCATTACCTGGCTATTGTAAATAGTGCTGCAACGAACATTGTGGTGAATGTGCCTTTTTGATTTACGGTTTTCTCTGGGTATATGCTCAGAAGTGGGATTGCTGGATCAGATGGTAATTCTATTTCTAGTTTTTTTAAGGAAACTCCATAGTGACTGTATCAATTTACATTCCCACCAATAGTGGAAGAGGGCTCCTTTTGTCCACACCCTCCCCAGAATTGGTTGTTTGTAGATTTTCTGATGATGCCGATTCTAACAGGTGTGAGGTGATACCTCATTGTAGTTTTGATTTGCATTTGTCTAATAATTAGTGCTGTTGAGCAGCTTTTCATGTGCGTCTTGGCCATCTCTATGTCTCCTTTGAAAAAACGTCTCTTTAGATCTTCTGCCCATTTTTTTTGGGTTGTTTGTTTTTTTAATATTAAGCTGCATGAGCTGTTTATATATATTGGAGATTAAACCTCTGTCCATTGATTCGTCTGCAACGATTTTCGCCCATTTTGAGGGATGCCTTTTTCCATTCCCGTGTTTTTTAACAAAAAAGGAAAGAAAGGAAAAGAAGCAGAACACTAATGTGCGTAAAATATGCCTTTTGAAATGGTCGTTTTGAAATATGGACGTCCTTTGAATTTCTTGGTCGATATGTGACCCCAGGATTTGTTTTCAGGGCAGGTGTCATTTACAGGCCTGCAATGATTTTGAATATCAACTGACCATTAGCGCTGGGATTAAAGCTGCTGTTGTGTGAAACGGCCACAAGGTGGCAGCAGTTCACCCTTACCAAATCTGGTTACTAGGGCAAGAGAGCCTCAGTGGAAGTGGTGTTCTAGATAGGAGTTTAGAATGGAATGTGCCAGGAGAAAGCCCCTCACGTTCGTCTCCCTACTTCTTGTTCGTGTTTTTAATTTAATTTTTTATTTTTTATTACAGCAAGTTTGATTACAATGTTTGGCTTCTTGTAGGTGTGGAAGATGTGGTTCTTTTACACATATACAGATGACTGTTCTTCCTGGGATCCTTTTCCCATGTACGTTATGACAGAATGTTGAGTAGTCCTCTCTTGGTATTCTGTAGGTCTTTGGTGATTATATATGTCACCTGTGTTTGTATATGTCTGTTAACCCCGATATCGTAATGAAACCAATCCTCACACCTTTCCATTGGTGAACCATAAGTTTGTTTAATGAATCTGTGATTGCCCTTCTCCGTGGAAATATCTGCCCTGGTATCCATTTTTAGGTAACACCTACAAGTGATATAATATGATATGTGTCTTTCACTTTCTGACTTACTACAAGTCACGTGATTACTTCTAGACTCATCTACGGTGCCACAAATGGCATTGTGTCCTTTTTTCCCTTGGCTTCTCTTCTGCCTTAGCGGGGTCCATTTTCAACAATGTGATTCCCTGAGGGTTGTGGATTAGCTGACCTGGGCAGCCTTACCTTGCCGGCCCGCCCTCCCCAGGTTTGCCTCGTTGAGGTCAATATAAACAGAGCTCCAGGCAGCAATAGCCCCTGAAGCTGTGCCTGACTCCATATTCTCTGCCCCGTCAGCAGTCTCGGGGCTGTGCTGGTGGGAGGGAGTGAGGGGCCACAGCTTTGTGGGTGGCCCGGTGTGAGTGGGGTTCTGCTGGCCTTTCTGCAGGAGTTGCCAGGCTGCCGCCTGTAAAGAAGAGGTTGTGTCACCCATACCTTCTGCTGGAATTTCTCTGCGGACAGAGGTGAGGAAGGAAAAAAGCAGTGGGGGCCGGGACAGGAGGGGTATCTCAGGCAGGACAATGGAAAGCTTCTGGAAGAGCGCCCGGGGCCAGGACCACCCTGGCTGGCCTGCAGGCACCAAGTTGGCCTGCGTGCTGTCGCTGGTGTGGCTCCACGGTTCTTCCTCTAGGCTTTCAATCCCTTGTACATATTCAGGTGTTTTACCTGGAAAGGGTGGGAACAGTTCAGCAGCAGCTGGCCTGGGGCTCAGCTCACGTTTACTCAGAGATGCCTCGGCATGGTTCCCCAGCTTTGCAATGAGGACGCTCCTTGCGTGGGGGGTGGGTTGCTGGCTGTATGGGAGATGGTTCCCCACCTCTGACCAATTTCAGAATTGTTTACCACTGGAGCAAGTGCCCTGATAGGGTTTTCCTCTGTATAACTCGTGGGTTCAGGTGTTTTTTTTTTTTTATTTTATGGTTCAAGTTAGATTTTATTCCCCTTTTATGTATTTATAGATATAAGCATGGAAATAATTCATTCCTATAAATACATCTGTGTGACGGGAAGAACTTTTTTCTGTTTTATTTTTAAATTTTATTTTTTTTAAATTTTGAAATTTAATTTTATTTATTTTTTTATACAGCACGTTATTATTAGTTATGTATTTTATGCATATACATGTATACAGGTCAATCCCAAACTCCCAAGTCATCCCACCACCACCACAACACGGTTTCCCACACTTGGTGTCCATACGTTTGTTCTCTACCTCTGTGTCTCTATTTCTTCCCTGCAAACCAGTTCATCTGTACCATTTTTAGGCTCCACATATATGCATTAATATACAATATTTGTTTTCCTCTTTCTGACTTACTTCATTCTGTATGACAGTCTCTCGATCCATCGATGTCTCTACAAATGACCCAGTTTCATTCCTTTTTATGGCCGAGTAATATTCCATTTTATATATGTACCACAACTTTATCCATTCATCTGTCTGTGGGCATTTAGGTTGCTTCCATTACCTGGCTATTGTAAATAGTGCTGCAACGAACATTGTGGTGAATGTGCCTTTTTGATTTACGGTTTTCTCTGGGTATATGCCCAGAAGTGGGATTGCTGGATCAGATGGTAATTCTATTTCTAGTTTTTTTAAGGAAACTCCATAGTGACTGTATCAATTTACATTCCCACCAATAGTGGAAGAGGGCTCCTTTTGTCCACACCCTCCCCAGAATTGGTTGTTTGTAGATTTTCTGATGATGCCGATTCTAACAGGTGTGAGGTGATACCTCATTGTAGTTTTGATTTGCATTTCTCTAATAATTAGTGCTGTTGAGCAGCTTTTCATGTGCGTCTTGGCCATCTCTATGTCTCCTTTGAAGAAACGTCTCTTTAGATCTTCTGCCCATTTTTTTTGGGTTGTTTGTTTTTTTAATATTAAGCTGCATGAGCTGTTTATATATATTGGAGATTAAACCTCTGTCCATTGATTCGTCTGCAACGATTTTCGCCCATTCTGAGGGATGCCTTTTTCCATTCCCGTGTTTTTTAACAAAAAAGGAAAGAAAGGAAAAGAAGCAGAACACTAATGTGCGTAAAATATGCCTTTTGAAACGGTCGTTTTGAAATATGGACGTCCTTTGAATTTTTTGGTCGATATGTGACCCCAGGATTTGTTTTCAGGGCAGGTGTCATTTACAGGCCTGCAATGATTTTGAATATCAACTGACCATTAGCGCTGGGATTAAAGCTGCTGTTGTGTGAAACGGCCACAAGGTGGCAGCAGTTCACCCTTACCAAATCTGGTTACTAGGGCAAGAGAGCCTCAGTGGAAGCGGTGTTCTAGATAGGAGTTTAGAATGGAATGTGCCAGGAGAAAGCCCCTCACGTTCGTCTCCCTACTTCTTGTTCGTGTTTTTAATTTAATTTTTTATTTTTTATTACAGCAAGTTTGATTACAATGTTTGGCTTCTTGTAGGTGTGGAAGATGTGGTTCTTTTACACATATACAGATGACTGTTCTTCCTGGGATCCTTTTCCCATGTACGTTATGACAGAATGTTGAGTAGTCCTCTCTTGGTATTCTGTAGGTCTTTGGTGATTATATATGTCACCTGTGTTTGTATATGTCTGTTAACCCCGATATCGTAATGAAACCAATCCTCACACCTTTCCATTGGTGAACCATAAGTTTGTTTAATGAATCTGTGATTGCCCTTCTCCGTGGAAATATCTGCCCTGGTATCCATTTTTAGGTAACACCTACAAGTGATATAATATGATATGTGTCTTTCACTTTCTGACTTACTACAAGTCACGTGATTACTTCTAGACTCATCTACGGTGCCGCAAATGGCATTGTGTCCTTTTTTCCCTTGGCTTCTCTTCTGCCTTAGCGGGGTCCATTTTCAACAATGTGATTCCCTGAGGGTTGTGGATTAGCTGACCTGGGCAGCCTTACCTTGCCGGCCCGCCCTCCCCAGGTTTGCCTCGTTGAGGTCAATATAAACAGAGCTCCAGGCAGCAATAGCCCCTGAAGCTGTGCCTGACTCCATATTCTCTGCCCCGTCAGCAGTCTCGGGGCTGTGCTGGTGGGAGGGAGTGAGGGGCCACAGCTTTGTGGGTGGCCCGGTGTGAGTGGGGTTCTGCTGGCCTTTCTGCAGGAGTTGCCAGGCTGCCGCCTGTAAAGAAGAGGTTGTGTCACCCATACCTTCCGCTGGAATTTCTCTCCGGACAGAGGTGAGGAAGGAAAAAAGCAGTGGGGGCCGGGACAGGAGGGGTATCTCAGGCAGGACAATGGAAAGCTTCTGGAAGAGCGCCCGGGGCCAGGACCACCCTGGCTGGCCTGCAGGCACCAAGTTGGCCTGCGTGCTGTCGCTGGTGTGGCTCCACGGTTCTTCCTCTAGGCTTTCAATCCCTTGTATATATTCAGGTGTTTTACCTGGAAAGGGTGGGAACAGTTCAGCAGCAGCTGGCCTGGGGCTCAGCTCACGTTTACTCACAGATGCCTCGGCATGGTCCCCCAGCTTTGCAATGAGGACGCTCCTTGCGTGGGGGGTGGGTTGCTGGCTGTATGGGAGATGGTTCCCCACCTCTGACCAATTTCAGAATTGTTTACCACTGGAGCAAGTGCCCTGATAGGGTTTTCCTCTGTATAACTCGTGGGTTCAGGTGTTTTTTTTTTTTATTTTATGGTTCAAGTTAGATTTTATTCCCCTTTTATGTATTTATAGATATAAGCATGGAAATAATTCATTCCTATAAATACATCTGTGTGACAGGAAGAACTTTTTTCTGTTTTATTTTTAAATTTTATTTTTTTTAAATTTTGAAATTTAATTTTATTTATTTTTTTTTATACAGCACGTTATTATTAGTTATGTATTTTATGCATATACATGTATACAGGTCAATCCCAAACTCCCAAGTCATCCCACCACCACCACAACACGGTTTCCCACACTTGGTGTCCATACGTTTGTTCTCTACCTCTGTGTCTCTATTTCTTCCCTGCAAACCAGTTCATCTGTACCATTTTTAGGCTCCACATATATGCATTAATATACAATATTTGTTTTCCTCTTTCTGACTTACTTCATTCTGTATGACAGTCTCTCGATCCATCGATGTCTCTACAAATGACCCAGTTTCATTCCTTTTTATGGCCGAGTAATATTCCATTTTATATATGTACCACAACTTTATCCATTCATCTGTCTGTGGGCATTTAGGTTGCTTCCATTACCTGGCTATTGTAAATAGTGCTGCAACGAACATTGTGGTGAATGTGCCTTTTTGATTTACGGTTTTCTCTGGGTATATGCCCAGAAGTGGGATTGCTGGATCAGATGGTAATTCTATTTCTAGTTTTTTTAAGGAAACTCCATAGTGACTGTATCAATTTACATTCCCACCAATAGTGGAAGAGGGCTCCTTTTGTCCACACCCTCCCCAGAATTGGTTGTTTGTAGATTTTCTGATGATGCCGATTCTAACAGGTGTGAGGTGATACCTCATTGTAATTTTGATTTGCATTTCTCTAATAATTAGTGCTGTTGAGCAGCTTTTCATGTGCGTCTTGGCCATCTCTATGTCTCCTTTGAAGAAACGTCTCTTTAGATCTTCTGCCCATTTTTTTTGGGTTGTTTGTTTTTTTAATATTAAGCTGCATGAGCTGTTTATATATATTGGAGATTAAACCTCTGTCCATTGATTCGTCTGCAACGATTTTCGCCCATTCTGAGGGATGCCTTTTTCCATTCCCGTGTTTTTTAACAAAAAAGGAAAGAAAGGAAAAGAAGCAGAACACTAATGTGCGTAAAATATGCCTTTTGAAACGGTCGTTTTGAAATATGGACGTCCTTTGAATTTTTTGGTCGATATGTGACCCCAGGATTTGTTTTCAGGGCAGGTGTCATTTACAGGCCTGCAATGATTTTGAATATCAACTGACCATTAGCGCTGGGATTAAAGCTGCTGTTGTGTGAAACGGCCACAAGGTGGCAGCAGTTCACCCTTACCAAATCTGGTTACTAGGGCAAGAGAGCCTCAGTGGAAGTGGTGTTCTAGATAGGAGTTTAGAATGGAATGTGCCAGGAGAAAGCCCCTCACGTTCGTCTCCCTACTTCTTGTTCGTGTTTTTAATTTAATTTTTTATTTTTTATTACAGCAAGTTTGATTACAATGTTTGGCTTCTTGTAGGTGTGGAAGATGTGGTTCTTTTACACATATACAGATGACTGTTCTTCCTGGGATCCTTTTCCCATGTACGTTATGACAGAATGTTGAGTAGTCCTCTCTTGGTATTCTGTAGGTCTTTGGTGATTATATATGTCACCTGTGTTTGTATATGTCTGTTAACCCCGATATCGTAATGAAACCAATCCTCACACCTTTCCATTGGTGAACCATAAGTTTGTTTAATGAATCTGTGATTGCCCTTCTCCGTGGAAATATCTGCCCTGGTATCCATTTTTAGGTAACACCTACAAGTGATATAATATGATATGTGTCTTTCACTTTCTGACTTACTACAAGTCACGTGATTACTTCTAGACTCATCTACGGTGCCGCAAATGGCATTGTGTCCTTTTTTCCCTTGGCTTCTCTTCTGCCTTAGCGGGGTCCATTTTCAACAATGTGATTCCCTGAGGGTTGTGGATTAGCTGACCTGGGCAGCCTTACCTTGCCGGCCCGCCCTCCCCAGGTTTGCCTCGTTGAGGTCAATATAAACAGAGCTCCAGGCAGCAATAGCCCCTGAAGCTGTGCCTGACTCCATATTCTCTGCCCCGTCAGCAGTCTCGGGGCTGTGCTGGTGGGAGGGAGTGAGGGGCCACAGCTTTGTGGGTGGCCCGGTGTGAGTGGGGTTCTGCTGGCCTTTCTGCAGGAGTTGCCAGGCTGCCGCCTGTAAAGAAGAGGTTGTGTCACCCATACCTTCCGCTGGAATTTCTCTGCGGACAGAGGTGAGGAAGGAAAAAAGCAGTGGGGGCCGGGACAGGAGGGGTATCTCAGGCAGGACAATGGAAAGCTTCTGGAAGAGCGCCCGGGGCCAGGACCACCCTGGCTGGCCTGCAGGCACCAAGTTGGCCTGCGTGCTGTCGCTGGTGTGGCTCCACGGTCCTTCCTCTAGGCTTTCAAGCCCTTGTACATATTCAGGTGTTTTACCTGGAAAGGGTGGGAACAGTTCAGCAGCAGCTGGCCTGGGGCTCAGCTCACGTTTACTCACAGATGCCTCGGCATGGTCCCCCAGCTTTGCAATGAGGACGCTCCTTGCGTGGGGGGTGGGTTGTTGGCTGTATGGGAGATGGTTCCCCACCTCTGACCAATTTCAGAATTGTTTACCACTGGAGCAAGTGCCCTGATAGGGTTTTCCTCTGTATAACTCGTGGGTTCAGGTGTTTTTTTTTATTTTATGGTTCAAGTTAGATTTTATTCCCCTTTTATGTATTTATAGATATAAGCATGGAAATAATTCATTCCTATAAATACATCTGTGTGATGGGAAGAACTTTTTTCTGTTTTATTTTTAAATTTTATTTTTTAAAATTTTGAAATTTAATTTTATTTATTTATTTTTATACAGCACGTTATTATTAGTTATGTATTTTATGCATATACATGTATACAGGTCAATCCCAAACTCCCAAGTCATCCCACCACCACCACAACACGGTTTCCCACACTTGGTGTCCATACGTTTGTTCTCTACCTCTGTGTCTCTATTTCTTCCCTGCAAACCAGTTCATCTGTACCATTTTTAGGCTCCACATATATGCATTAATATACAATATTTGTTTTCCTCTTTCTGACTTACTTCATTCTGTATGACAGTCTCTCGATCCATCGATGTCTCTACAAATGACCCAGTTTCATTCCTTTTTATGGCCGAGTAATATTCCATTTTATATATGTACCACAACTTTATCCATTCATCTGTCTGTGGGCATTTAGGTTGCTTCCATTACCTGGCTATTGTAAATAGTGCTGCAACGAACATTGTGGTGAATGTGCCTTTTTGATTTACGGTTTTCTCTGGGTATATGCCCAGAAGTGGGATTGCTGGATCAGATGGTAATTCTATTTCTAGTTTTTTTAAGGAAACTCCATAGTGACTGTATCAATTTACATTCCCACCAATAGTGGAAGAGGGCTCCTTTTGTCCACACCCTCCCCAGAATTGGTTGTTTGTAGATTTTCTGATGATGCCGATTCTAACAGGTGTGAGGTGATACCTCATTGTAGTTTTGATTTGCATTTCTCTAATAATTAGTGCTGTTGAGCAGCTTTTCATGTGCGTCTTGGCCATCTCTATGTCTCCTTTGAAGAAACGTCTCTTTAGATCTTCTGCCCATTTTTTTGGGGGTTGTTTGTTTTTTTAATATTAAGCTGCATGAGCTGTTTATATATATTGGAGATTAAACCTCTGTCCATTGATTCGTCTGCAACGATTTTCGCCCATTCTGAGGGATGCCTTTTTCCATTCCCGTGTTTTTTAACAAAAAAGGAAAGAAAGGAAAAGAAGCAGAACACTAATGTGCGTAAAATATGCCTTTTGAAACGGTCGTTTTGAAATATGGACGTCCTTTGAATTTTTTGGTCGATATGTGACCCCAGGATTTGTTTTCAGGGCAGGTGTCATTTACAGGCCTGCAATGATTTTGAATATCAACTGACCATTAGCGCTGGGATTAAAGCTGCTCTTGTGTGAAACGGCCACAAGGTGGCAGCAGTTCACCCTTACCAAATCTGGTTACTAGGGCAAGAGAGCCTCAGTGGAAGTGGTGTTCTAGATAGGAGTTTAGAATGGAATGTGCCAGGAGAAAGCCCCTCACGTTCGTCTCCCTACTTCTTGTTCGTGTTTTTAATTTAATTTTTTATTTTTTATTACAGCAAGTTTGATTACAATGTTTGGCTTCTTGTAGGTGTGGAAGATGTGGTTCTTTTACACATATACAGATGACTGTTCTTCCTGGGATCCTTTTCCCATGTACGTTATGACAGAATGTTGAGTAGTCCTCTCTTGGTATTCTGTAGGTCTTTGGTGATTATATATGTCACCTGTGTTTGTATATGTCTGTTAACCCCGATATCGTAATGAAACCAATCCTCACACCTTTCCATTGGTGAACCATAAGTTTGTTTAATGAATCTGTGATTGCCCTTCTCCGTGGAAATATCTGCCCTGGTATCCATTTTTAGGTAACACCTACAAGTGATATAATATGATATGTGTCTTTCACTTTCTGACTTACTACAAGTCACGTGATTACTTCTAGACTCATCTACGGTGCCGCAAATGGCATTGTGTCCTTTTTTCCCTTGGCTTCTCTTCTGCCTTAGCGGGGTCCATTTTCAACAATGTGATTCCCTGAGGGTTGTGGATTAGCTGACCTGGGCAGCCTTACCTTGCCGGCCCGCCCTCCCCAGGTTTGCCTCGTTGAGGTCAATATAAACAGAGCTCCAGGCAGCAATAGCCCCTGAAGCTGTGCCTGACTCCATATTCTCTGCCCCGTCAGCAGTCTCGGGGCTGTGCTGGTGGGAGGGAGTGAGGGGCCACAGCTTTGTGGGTGGCCCGGTGTGAGTGGGGTTCTGCTGGCCTTTCTGCAGGAGTTGCCAGGCTGCCGCCTGTAAAGAAGAGGTTGTGTCACCCATACCTTCCGCTGGAATTTCTCTCCGGACAGAGGTGAGGAAGGAAAAAAGCAGTGGGGGCCGGGACAGGAGGGGTATCTCAGGCAGGACAATGGAAAGCTTCTGGAAGAGCGCCCGGGGCCAGGACCACCCTGGCTGGCCTGCAGGCACCAAGTTGGCCTGCGTGCTGTCGCTGGTGTGGCTCCACGGTCCTTCCTCTAGGCTTTCAAGCCCTTGTACATATTCAGGTGTTTTACCTGGAAAGGGTGGGAACAGTTCAGCAGCAGCTGGCCTGGGGCTCAGCTCACGTTTACTCACAGATGCCTCGGCATGGTCCCCCAGCTTTGCAATGAGGACGCTCCTTGCGTGGGGGGTGGGTTGCTGGCTGTATGGGAGATGGTTCCCCACCTCTGACCAATTTCAGAATTGTTTACCACTGGAGCAAGTGCCCTGATAGGGTTTTCCTCTGTATAACTCGTGGGTTCAGGTGTTTTTTTTTATTTTATGGTTCAAGTTAGATTTTATTCCCCTTTTATGTATTTATAGATATAAGCATGGAAATAATTCATTCCTATAAATACATCTGTGTGATGGGAAGAACTTTTTTCTGTTTTATTTTTAAATTTTATTTTTTAAAATTTTGAAATTTAATTTTATTTATTTATTTTTATACAGCACGTTATTATTAGTTATGTATTTTATGCATATACATGTATACAGGTCAATCCCAAACTCCCAAGTCATCCCACCACCACCACAACACGGTTTCCCACACTTGGTGTCCATACGTTTGTTCTCTACCTCTGTGTCTCTATTTCTTCCCTGCAAACCAGTTCATCTGTACCATTTTTAGGCTCCACATATATGCATTAATATACAATATTTGTTTTCCTCTTTCTGACTTACTTCATTCTGTATGACAGTCTCTCGATCCATCGATGTCTCTACAAATGACCCAGTTTCATTCCTTTTTATGGCCGAGTAATATTCCATTTTATATATGTACCGCAACTTTATCCATTCATCTGTCTGTGGGCATTTAGGTTGCTTCCATTACCTGGCTATTGTAAATAGTGCTGCAACGAACATTGTGGTGAATGTGCCTTTTTGATTTACGGTTTTCTCTGGGTATATGCCCAGAAGTGGGATTGCTGGATCAGATGGTAATTCTATTTCTAGTTTTTTTAAGGAAACTCCATAGTGACTGTATCAATTTACATTCCCACCAATAGTGGAAGAGGGCTCCTTTTGTCCACACCCTCCCCAGAATTGGTTGTTTGTAGATTTTCTGATGATGCCGATTCTAACAGGTGTGAGGTGATACCTCATTGTAGTTTTGATTTGCATTTGTCTAATAATTAGTGCTGTTGAGCAGCTTTTCATGTGCGTCTTGGCCATCTCTATGTCTCCTTTGAAAAAACGTCTCTTTAGATCTTCTGCCCATTTTTTTTGGGTTGTTTGTTTTTTTAATATTAAGCTGCATGAGCTGTTTATATATATTGGAGATTAAACCTCTGTCCATTGATTCGTCTGCAACGATTTTCGCCCATTTTGAGGGATGCCTTTTTCCATTCCCGTGTTTTTTAACAAAAAAGGAAAGAAAGGAAAAGAAGCAGAACACTAATGTGCGTAAAATATGCCTTTTGAAATGGTCGTTTTGAAATATGGACGTCCTTTGAATTTCTTGGTCGATATGTGACCCCAGGATTTGTTTTCAGGGCAGTTGTCATTTACAGGCCTGCAATGATTTTGAATATCAACTGACCATTAGCGCTGGGATTAAAGCTGCTGTTGTGTGAAACGGCCACAAGGTGACAGCAGTTCACCCTTACCAAATCTGGTTACTAGGGCAAGAGAGCCTCAGTGGAAGTGGTGTTCTAGATAGGAGTTTAGAATGGAATGTGCCAGGAGAAAGCCCCTCACGTTCGTCTCCCTACTTCTTGTTCGTGTTTTTAATTTAATTTTTTATTTTTTATTACAGCAAGTTTGATTACAATGTTTGGCTTCTTGTAGGTGTGGAAGATGTGGTTCTTTTACACATATACAGATGACTGTTCTTCCTGGGATCCTTTTCCCATGTACGTTATGACAGAATGTTGAGTAGTCCTCTCTTGGTATTCTGTAGGTCTTTGGTGATTATATATGTCACCTGTGTTTGTATATGTCTGTTAACCCCGATATCGTAATGAAACCAATCCTCACACCTTTCCATTGGTGAACCATAAGTTTGTTTAATGAATCTGTGATTGCCCTTCTCCGTGGAAATATCTGCCCTGGTATCCATTTTTAGGTAACACCTACAAGTGATATAATATGATATGTGTCTTTCACTTTCTGACTTACTACAAGTCACGTGATTACTTCTAGACTCATCTACGGTGCCGCAAATGGCATTGTGTCCTTTTTTCCCTTGGCTTCTCTTCTGCCTTAGCGGGGTCCATTTTCAACAATGTGATTCCCTGAGGGTTGTGGATTAGCTGACCTGGGCAGCCTTACCTTGCCGGCCCGCCCTCCCCAGGTTTGCCTCGTTGAGGTCAATATAAACAGAGCTCCAGGCAGCAATAGCCCCTGAAGCTGTGCCTGACTCCATATTCTCTGCCCCGTCAGCAGTCTCGGGGCTGTGCTGGTGGGAGGGAGTGAGGGGCCACAGCTTTGTGGGTGGCCCGGTGTGAGTGGGGTTCTGCTGGCCTTTCTGCAGGAGTTGCCAGGCTGCCGCCTGTAAAGAAGAGGTTGTGTCACCCATACCTTCTGCTGGAATTTCTCTGCGGACAGAGGTGAGGAAGGAAAAAAGCAGTGGGGGCCGGGACAGGAGGGGTATCTCAGGCAGGACAATGGAAAGCTTCTGGAAGAGCGCCCGGGGCCAGGACCACCCTGGCTGGCCTGCAGGCACCAAGTTGGCCTGCGTGCTGTCGCTGGTGTGGCTCCACGGTTCTTCCTCTAGGCTTTCAATCCCTTGTATATATTCAGGTGTTTTACCTGGAAAGGGTGGGAACAGTTCAGCAGCAGCTGGCCTGGGGCTCAGCTCACGTTTACTCAGAGATGCCTCGGCATGGTCCCCCAGCTTTGCAATGAGGACGCTCCTTGCGTGGGGGGTGGGTTGCTGGCTGTATGGGAGATGGTTCCCCACCTCTGACCAATTTCAGAATTGTTTACCACTGGAGCAAGTGCCCTGATAGGGTTTTCCTCTGTATAACTCGTGGGTTCAGGTGTTTTTTTTTTTTTATTTTATGGTTCAAGTTAGATTTTATTCCCCTTTTATGTATTTATAGATATAAGCATGGAAATAATTCATTCCTATAAATACATCTGTGTGACGGGAAGAACTTTTTTCTGTTTTATTTTTAAATTTTATTTTTTTTAAATTTTGAAATTTAATTTTATTTATTTTTTTATACAGCACGTTATTATTAGTTATGTATTTTATGCATATACATGTATACAGGTCAATCCCAAACTCCCAAGTCATCCCACCACCACCACAACACGGTTTCCCACACTTGGTGTCCATACGTTTGTTCTCTACCTCTGTGTCTCTATTTCTTCCCTGCAAACCAGTTCATCTGTACCATTTTTAGGCTCCACATATATGCATTAATATACAATATTTGTTTTCCTCTTTCTGACTTACTTCATTCTGTATGACAGTCTCTCGATCCATCGATGTCTCTACAAATGACCCAGTTTCATTCCTTTTTATGGCCGAGTAATATTCCATTTTATATATGTACCACAACTTTATCCATTCATCTGTCTGTGGGCATTTAGGTTGCTTCCATTACCTGGCTATTGTAAATAGTGCTGCAACGAACATTGTGGTGAATGTGCCTTTTTGATTTACGGTTTTCTCTGGGTATATGCCCAGAAGTGGGATTGCTGGATCAGATGGTAATTCTATTTCTAGTTTTTTTAAGGAAACTCCATAGTGACTGTATCAATTTACATTCCCACCAATAGTGGAAGAGGGCTCCTTTTGTCCACACCCTCCCCAGAATTGGTTGTTTGTAGATTTTCTGATGATGCCGATTCTAACAGGTGTGAGGTGATACCTCATTGTAGTTTTGATTTGCATTTCTCTAATACTTAGTGCTGTTGAGCAGCTTTTCATGTGCGTCTTGGCCATCTCTATGTCTCCTTTGAAGAAACGTCTCTTTAGATCTTCTGCCCATTTTTTTTGGGTTGTTTGTTTTTTTAATATTAAGCTGCATGAGCTGTTTATATATATTGGAGATTAAACCTCTGTCCATTGATTCGTCTGCAACGATTTTCGCCCATTCTGAGGGATGCCTTTTTCCATTCCCGTGTTTTTTAACAAAAAAGGAAAGAAAGGAAAAGAAGCAGAACACTAATGTGCGTAAAATATGCCTTTTGAAACGGTCGTTTTGAAATATGGACGTCCTTTGAATTTTTTGGTCGATATGTGACCCCAGGATTTGTTTTCAGGGCAGGTGTCATTTACAGGCCTGCAATGATTTTGAATATCAACTGACCATTAGCGCTGGGATTAAAGCTGCTGTTGTGTGAAACGGCCACAAGGTGGCAGCAGTTCACCCTTACCAAATCTGGTTACTAGGGCAAGAGAGCCTCAGTGGAAGTGGTGTTCTAGATAGGAGTTTAGAATGGAATGTGCCAGGAGAAAGCCCCTCACGTTCGTCTCCCTACTTCTTGTTCGTGTTTTTAATTTAATTTTTTATTTTTTATTACAGCAAGTTTGATTACAATGTTTGGCTTCTTGTAGGTGTGGAAGATGTGGTTCTTTTACACATATACAGATGACTGTTTTTCCTGGGATCCTTTTCCCATGTACGTTATGACAGAATGTTGAGTAGTCCTCTCTTGGTATTCTGTAGGTCTTTGGTGATTATATATGTCACCTGTGTTTGTATATGTCTGTTAACCCCGATATCGTAATGAAACCAATCCTCACACCTTTCCATTGGTGAACCATAAGTTTGTTTAATGAATCTGTGATTGCCCTTCTCCGTGGAAATATCTGCCCTGGTATCCATTTTTAGGTAACACCTACAAGTGATATAATATGATATGTGTCTTTCACTTTCTGACTTACTACAAGTCACGTGATTACTTCTAGACTCATCTACGGTGCCGCAAATGGCATTGTGTCCTTTTTTCCCTTGGCTTCTCTTCTGCCTTAGCGGGGTCCATTTTCAACAATGTGATTCCCTGAGGGTTGTGGATTAGCTGACCTGGGCAGCCTTACCTTGCCGGCCCGCCCTCCCCAGGTTTGCCTCGTTGAGGTCAATATAAACAGAGCTCCAGGCAGCAATAGCCCCTGAAGCTGTGCCTGACTCCATATTCTCTGCCCCGTCAGCAGTCTCGGGGCTGTGCTGGTGGGAGGGAGTGAGGGGCCACAGCTTTGTGGGTGGCCCGGTGTGAGTGGGGTTCTGCTGGCCTTTCTGCAGGAGTTGCCAGGCTGCCGCCTGTAAAGAAGAGGTTGTGTCACCCATACCTTCCGCTGGAATTTCTCTCCGGACAGAGGTGAGGAAGGAAAAAAGCAGTGGGGGCCGGGACAGGAGGGGTATCTCAGGCAGGACAATGGAAAGCTTCTGGAAGAGCGCCCGGGGCCAGGACCACCCTGGCTGGCCTGCAGGCACCAAGTTGGCCTGCGTGCTGTCGCTGGTGTGGCTCCACGGTTCTTCCTCTAGGCTTTCAATCCCTTGTATATATTCAGGTGTTTTACCTGGAAAGGGTGGGAACAGTTCAGCAGCAGCTGGCCTGGGGCTCAGCTCACGTTTACTCACAGATGCCTCGGCATGGTCCCCCAGCTTTGCAATGAGGACGCTCCTTGCGTGGGGGGTGGGTTGCTGGCTGTATGGGAGATGGTTCCCCACCTCTGACCAATTTCAGAATTGTTTACCACTGGAGCAAGTGCCCTGATAGGGTTTTCCTCTGTATAACTCGTGGGTTCAGGTGTTTTTTTTTTTTATTTTATGGTTCAAGTTAGATTTTATTCCCCTTTTATGTATTTATAGATATAAGCATGGAAATAATTCATTCCTATAAATACATCTGTGTGACGGGAAGAACTTTTTTCTGTTTTATTTTTAAATTGTATTTTTTTTAAATTTTGAAATTTAATTTTATTTATTTTTTTTTATACAGCACGTTATTATTAGTTATGTATTTTATGCATATACATGTATACAGGTCAATCCCAAACTCCCAAGTCATCCCACCACCACCACAACACGGTTTCCCACACTTGGTGTCCATACGTTTGTTCTCTACCTCTGTGTCTCTATTTCTTCCCTGCAAACCAGTTCATCTGTACCACTTTTAGGCTCCACATATATGCATTAATATACAATATTTGTTTTCCTCTTTCTGACTTACTTCATTCTGTATGACAGTCTCTCGATCCATCGATGTCTCTACAAATGACCCAGTTTCATTCCTTTTTATGGCCGAGTAATATTCCATTTTATATATGTACCACAACTTTATCCATTCATCTGTCTGTGGGCATTTAGGTTGCTTCCATTACCTGGCTATTGTAAATAGTGCTGCAACGAACATTGTGGTGAATGTGCCTTTTTGATTTACGGTTTTCTCTGGGTATATGCCCAGAAGTGGGATTGCTGGATCAGATGGTAATTCTATTTCTAGTTTTTTTAAGGAAACTCCATAGTGACTGTATCAATTTACATTCCCACCAATAGTGGAAGAGGGCTCCTTTTGTCCACACCCTCCCCAGAATTGGTTGTTTGTAGATTTTCTGATGATGCCGATTCTAACAGGTGTGAGGTGATACCTCATTGTAATTTTGATTTGCATTTCTCTAATAATTAGTGCTGTTGAGCAGCTTTTCATGTGCGTCTTGGCCATCTCTATGTCTCCTTTGAAGAAACGTCTCTTTAGATCTTCTGCCCATTTTTTTTGGGTTGTTTGTTTTTTTAATATTAAGCTGCATGAGCTGTTTATATATATTGGAGATTAAACCTCTGTCCATTGATTCGTCTGCAACGATTTTCGCCCATTCTGAGGGATGCCTTTTTCCATTCCCGTGTTTTTTAACAAAAAAGGAAAGAAAGGAAAAGAAGCAGAACACTAATGTGCGTAAAATATGCCTTTTGAAACGGTCGTTTTGAAATATGGACGTCCTTTGAATTTTTTGGTCGATATGTGACCCCAGGATTTGTTTTCAGGGCAGGTGTCATTTACAGGCCTGCAATGATTTTGAATATCAACTGACCATTAGCGCTGGGATTAAAGCTGCTCTTGTGTGAAACGGCCACAAGGTGGCAGCAGTTCACCCTTACCAAATCTGGTTACTAGGGCAAGAGAGCCTCAGTGGAAGTGGTGTTCTAGATAGGAGTTTAGAATGGAATGTGCCAGGAGAAAGCCCCTCACGTTCGTCTCCCTACTTCTTGTTCGTGTTTTTAATTTAATTTTTTATTTTTTATTACAGCAAGTTTGATTACAATGTTTGGCTTCTTGTAGGTGTGGAAGATGTGGTTCTTTTACACATATACAGATGACTGTTCTTCCTGGGATCCTTTTCCCATGTACGTTATGACAGAATGTTGAGTAGTCCTCTCTTGGTATTCTGTAGGTCTTTGGTGATTATATATGTCACCTGTGTTTGTATATGTCTGTTAACCCCGATATCGTAATGAAACCAATCCTCACACCTTTCCATTGGTGAACCATAAGTTTGTTTAATGAATCTGTGATTGCCCTTCTCCGTGGAAATATCTGCCCTGGTATCCATTTTTAGGTAACACCTACAAGTGATATAATATGATATGTGTCTTTCACTTTCTGACTTACTACAAGTCACGTGATTACTTCTAGACTCATCTATGGTGCCGCAAATGGCATTGTGTCCTTTTTTCCCTTGGCTTCTCTTCTGCCTTAGCGGGGTCCATTTTCAACAATGTGATTCCCTGAGGGTTGTGGATTAGCTGACCTGGGCAGCCTTACCTTGCCGGCCCGCCCTCCCCAGGTTTGCCTCGTTGAGGTCAATATAAACAGAGCTCCAGGCAGCAATAGCCCCTGAAGCTGTGCCTGACTCCATATTCTCTGCCCCGTCAGCAGTCTCGGGGCTGTGCTGGTGGGAGGGAGTGAGGGGCCACAGCTTTGTGGGTGGCCCGGTGTGAGTGGGGTTCTGCTGGCCTTTCTGCAGGAGTTGCCAGGCTGCCGCCTGTAAAGAAGAGGTTGTGTCACCCATACCTTCCGCTGGAATTTCTCTCCGGACAGAGGTGAGGAAGGAAAAAAGCAGTGGGGGCCGGGACAGGAGGGGTATCTCAGGCAGGACAATGGAAAGCTTCTGGAAGAGCGCCCGGGGCCAGGACCACCCTGGCTGGCCTGCAGGCACCAAGTTGGCCTGCGTGCTGTCGCTGGTGTGGCTCCACGGTCCTTCCTCTAGGCTTTCAAGCCCTTGTACATATTCAGGTGTTTTACCTGGAAAGGGTGGGAACAGTTCAGCAGCAGCTGGCCTGGGGCTCAGCTCACGTTTACTCACAGATGCCTCGGCATGGTCCCCCAGCTTTGCAATGAGGACGCTCCTTGCGTGGGGGGTGGGTTGTTGGCTGTATGGGAGATGGTTCCCCACCTCTGACCAATTTCAGAATTGTTTACCACTGGAGCAAGTGCCCTGATAGGGTTTTCCTCTGTATAACTCGTGGGTTCAGGTGTTTTTTTTTATTTTATGGTTCAAGTTAGATTTTATTCCCCTTTTATGTATTTATAGATATAAGCATGGAAATAATTCATTCCTATAAATACATCTGTGTGATGGGAAGAACTTTTTTCTGTTTTATTTTTAAATTTTATTTTTTAAAATTTTGAAATTTAATTTTATTTATTTATTTTTATACAGCACGTTATTATTAGTTATGTATTTTATGCATATACATGTATACAGGTCAATCCCAAACTCCCAAGTCATCCCACCACCACCACAACACGGTTTCCCACACTTGGTGTCCATACGTTTGTTCTCTACCTCTGTGTCTCTATTTCTTCCCTGCAAACCAGTTCATCTGTACCATTTTTAGGCTCCACATATATGCATTAATATACAATATTTGTTTTCCTCTTTCTGACTTACTTCATTCTGTATGACAGTCTCTCGATCCATCGATGTCTCTACAAATGACCCAGTTTCATTCCTTTTTATGGCCGAGTAATATTCCATTTTATATATGTACCGCAACTTTATCCATTCATCTGTCTGTGGGCATTTAGGTTGCTTCCATTACCTGGCTATTGTAAATAGTGCTGCAACGAACATTGTGGTGAATGTGCCTTTTTGATTTACGGTTTTCTCTGGGTATATGCCCAGAAGTGGGATTGCTGGATCAGATGGTAATTCTATTTCTAGTTTTTTTAAGGAAACTCCATAGTGACTGTATCAATTTACATTCCCACCAATAGTGGAAGAGGGCTCCTTTTGTCCACACCCTCCCCAGAATTGGTTGTTTGTAGATTTTCTGATGATGCCGATTCTAACAGGTGTGAGGTGATACCTCATTGTAGTTTTGATTTGCATTTCTCTAATAATTAGTGCTGTTGAGCAGCTTTTCATGTGCGTCTTGGCCATCTCTATGTCTCCTTTGAAGAAACGTCTCTTTAGATCTTCTGCCCATTTTTTTGGGGGTTGTTTGTTTTTTTAATATTAAGCTGCATGAGCTGTTTATATATATTGGAGATTAAACCTCTGTCCATTGATTCGTCTGCAACGATTTTCGCCCATTCTGAGGGATGCCTTTTTCCATTCCCGTGTTTTTTAACAAAAAAGGAAAGAAAGGAAAAGAAGCAGAACACTAATGTGCGTAAAATATGCCTTTTGAAACGGTCGTTTTGAAATATGGACGTCCTTTGAATTTTTTGGTCGATATGTGACCCCAGGATTTGTTTTCAGGGCAGGTGTCATTTACAGGCCTGCAATGATTTTGAATATCAACTGACCATTAGCGCTGGGATTAAAGCTGCTCTTGTGTGAAACGGCCACAAGGTGGCAGCAGTTCACCCTTACCAAATCTGGTTACTAGGGCAAGAGAGCCTCAGTGGAAGTGGTGTTCTAGATAGGAGTTTAGAATGGAATGTGCCAGGAGAAAGCCCCTCACGTTCGTCTCCCTACTTCTTGTTCGTGTTTTTAATTTAATTTTTTATTTTTTATTACAGCAAGTTTGATTACAATGTTTGGCTTCTTGTAGGTGTGGAAGATGTGGTTCTTTTACACATATACAGATGACTGTTCTTCCTGGGATCCTTTTCCCATGTACGTTATGACAGAATGTTGAGTAGTCCTCTCTTGGTATTCTGTAGGTCTTTGGTGATTATATATGTCACCTGTGTTTGTATATGTCTGTTAACCCCGATATCGTAATGAAACCAATCCTCACACCTTTCCATTGGTGAACCATAAGTTTGTTTAATGAATCTGTGATTGCCCTTCTCCGTGGAAATATCTGCCCTGGTATCCATTTTTAGGTAACACCTACAAGTGATATAATATGATATGTGTCTTTCACTTTCTGACTTACTACAAGTCACGTGATTACTTCTAGACTCATCTACGGTGCCGCAAATGGCATTGTGTCCTTTTTTCCCTTGGCTTCTCTTCTGCCTTAGCGGGGTCCATTTTCAACAATGTGATTCCCTGAGGGTTGTGGATTAGCTGACCTGGGCAGCCTTACCTTGCCGGCCCGCCCTCCCCAGGTTTGCCTCGTTGAGGTCAATATAAACAGAGCTCCAGGCAGCAATAGCCCCTGAAGCTGTGCCTGACTCCATATTCTCTGCCCCGTCAGCAGTCTCGGGGCTGTGCTGGTGGGAGGGAGTGAGGGGCCACAGCTTTGTGGGTGGCCCGGTGTGAGTGGGGTTCTGCTGGCCTTTCTGCAGGAGTTGCCAGGCTGCCGCCTGTAAAGAAGAGGTTGTGTCACCCATACCTTCCGCTGGAATTTCTCTCCGGACAGAGGTGAGGAAGGAAAAAAGCAGTGGGGGCCGGGACAGGAGGGGTATCTCAGGCAGGACAATGGAAAGCTTCTGGAAGAGCGCCCGGGGCCAGGACCACCCTGGCTGGCCTGCAGGCACCAAGTTGGCCTGCGTGCTGTCGCTGGTGTGGCTCCACGGTCCTTCCTCTAGGCTTTCAAGCCCTTGTACATATTCAGGTGTTTTACCTGGAAAGGGTGGGAACAGTTCAGCAGCAGCTGGCCTGGGGCTCAGCTCACGTTTACTCACAGATGCCTCGGCATGGTCCCCCAGCTTTGCAATGAGGACGCTCCTTGCGTGGGGGGTGGGTTGCTGGCTGTATGGGAGATGGTTCCCCACCTCTGACCAATTTCAGAATTGTTTACCACTGGAGCAAGTGCCCTGATAGGGTTTTCCTCTGTATAACTCGTGGGTTCAGGTGTTTTTTTTTATTTTATGGTTCAAGTTAGATTTTATTCCCCTTTTATGTATTTATAGATATAAGCATGGAAATAATTCATTCCTATAAATACATCTGTGTGATGGGAAGAACTTTTTTCTGTTTTATTTTTAAATTTTATTTTTTAAAATTTTGAAATTTAATTTTATTTATTTATTTTTATACAGCACGTTATTATTAGTTATGTATTTTATGCATATACATGTATACAGGTCAATCCCAAACTCCCAAGTCATCCCACCACCACCACAACACGGTTTCCCACACTTGGTGTCCATACGTTTGTTCTCTACCTCTGTGTCTCTATTTCTTCCCTGCAAACCAGTTCATCTGTACCATTTTTAGGCTCCACATATATGCATTAATATACAATATTTGTTTTCCTCTTTCTGACTTACTTCATTCTGTATGACAGTCTCTCGATCCATCGATGTCTCTACAAATGACCCAGTTTCATTCCTTTTTATGGCCGAGTAATATTCCATTTTATATATGTACCGCAACTTTATCCATTCATCTGTCTGTGGGCATTTAGGTTGCTTCCATTACCTGGCTATTGTAAATAGTGCTGCAACGAACATTGTGGTGAATGTGCCTTTTTGATTTACGGTTTTCTCTGGGTATATGCCCAGAAGTGGGATTGCTGGATCAGATGGTAATTCTATTTCTAGTTTTTTTAAGGAAACTCCATAGTGACTGTATCAATTTACATTCCCACCAATAGTGGAAGAGGGCTCCTTTTGTCCACACCCTCCCCAGAATTGGTTGTTTGTAGATTTTCTGATGATGCCGATTCTAACAGGTGTGAGGTGATACCTCATTGTAGTTTTGATTTGCATTTCTCTAATAATTAGTGCTGTTGAGCAGCTTTTCATGTGCGTCTTGGCCATCTCTATGTCTCCTTTGAAGAAACGTCTCTTTAGATCTTCTGCCCATTTTTTTGGGGGTTGTTTGTTTTTTTAATATTAAGCTGCATGAGCTGTTTATATATATTGGAGATTAAACCTCTGTCCATTGATTCGTCTGCAACGATTTTCGCCCGTTCTGAGGGATGCCTTTTTCCATTCCCGTGTTTTTTAACAAAAAAGGAAAGAAAGGAAAAGAAGCAGAACACTAATGTGCGTAAAATATGCCTTTTGAAACGGTCGTTTTGAAATATGGACGTCCTTTGAATTTTTTGGTCGATATGTGACCCCAGGATTTGTTTTCAGGGCAGGTGTCATTTACAGGCCTGCAATGATTTTGAATATCAACTGACCATTAGCGCTGGGATTAAAGCTGCTCTTGTGTGAAACGGCCACAAGGTGGCAGCAGTTCACCCTTACCAAATCTGGTTACTAGGGCAAGAGAGCCTCAGTGGAAGTGGTGTTCTAGATAGGAGTTTAGAATGGAATGTGCCAGGAGAAAGCCCCTCACGTTCGTCTCCCTACTTCTTGTTCGTGTTTTTAATTTAATTTTTTATTTTTTATTACAGCAAGTTTGATTACAATGTTTGGCTTCTTGTAGGTGTGGAAGATGTGGTTCTTTTACACATATACAGATGACTGTTCTTCCTGGGATCCTTTTCCCATGTACGTTATGACAGAATGTTGAGTAGTCCTCTCTTGGTATTCTGTAGGTCTTTGGTGATTATATATGTCACCTGTGTTTGTATATGTCTGTTAACCCCGATATCGTAATGAAACCAATCCTCACACCTTTCCATTGGTGAACCATAAGTTTGTTTAATGAATCTGTGATTGCCCTTCTCCGTGGAAATATCTGCCCTGGTATCCATTTTTAGGTAACACCTACAAGTGATATAATATGATATGTGTCTTTCACTTTCTGACTTACTACAAGTCACGTGATTACTTCTAGACTCATCTACGGTGCCGCAAATGGCATTGTGTCCTTTTTTTCCCTTGGCTTCTCTTCTGCCTTAGCGGGGTCCATTTTCAACAATGTGATTCCCTGAGGGTTGTGGATTAGCTGACCTGGGCAGCCTTACCTTGCCGGCCCGCCCTCCCCAGGTGTGCCTCGTTGAGGTCAATATAAACAGAGCTCCAGGCAGCAATAGCCCCTGAAGCTGTGCCTGACTCCATATTCTCTGCCCCGTCAGCAGTCTCGGGGCTGTGCTGGTGGGAGGGAGTGAGGGGCCACAGCTTTGTGGGTGGCCCGGTGTGAGTGGGGTTCTGCTGGCCTTTCTGCAGGAGTTGCCAGGCTGCCGCCTGTAAAGAAGAGGTTGTGTCACCCATATCTTCCGCTGGAATTTCTCTCCGGACAGAGGTGAGGAAGGAAAAAAGCTGTGGGGGCCGGGACAGGAGGGGTATCTCAGGCAGGACAATGGAAAGCTTCTGGAAGAGCGCCCGGGCCCAAGACCCCCCTGGCTGGCCTGCAGGCACCAAGTTGGCCTGCGTGCTGTCGCTGGTGTGGCTCCAAGGTCCTTCCTCTAGGCTTTCAATCCCTTGTACATATTCAGGTGTTTTACCTGGAAAGGGTGGGAACAGTTCAGCAGCAGCTGGCCTGGGGCTCAGCTCACGTTTACTCAGAGATGCCTCGGCATGGTCCCCCAGCTTTGCAATGAGGACGCTCCTTGCGTGGGGGGTGGGTTGCTGGCTGTATGGGAGATGGTTCCCCACCTCTGACCAATTTCAGAATTGTTTACCACTGGAGCAAGTGCCCTGATAGGATTTTCCTCTGTATAACTCGTGGGTTCAGGTGTTTTTTTTTTATTTTATGGTTCAAGTTAGATTTTATTCCCCTTTTATGTATTTATAGATATAAGCATGGAAATAATTCATTCCTATAAGTACATCTGTGTGACGGGAAGAACTTTTTTCTGTTTTATTTTTAAATTTTATTTTTTAAAATTTTGAAATTTAATTTTATTTATTTTTATACAGCACGTTATTATTAGTTATGTATTTTATGCATATACATGTATACAGGTCAATCCCAAACTCCCAAGTCATCCCACCACCACCACAACACGGTTTCCCACACTTGGTGTCCATACGTTTGTTCTCTACCTCTGTGTCTCTATTTCTTCCCTGCAAACCAGTTCATCTGTACCATTTTTAGGCTCCACATATATGCATTAATATACAATATTTGTTTTCCTCTTTCTGACTTACTTCATTCTGTATGACAGTCTCTCGATCCATCGATGTCTCTACAAATGACCCAGTTTCATTCCTTTTTATGGCCGAGTAATATTCCATTTTATATATGTACCACAACTTTATCCATTCATCTGTCTGTGGGCATTTAGGTTGCTTCCATTACCTGGCTATTGTAAATAGTGCTGCAACGAACATTGTGGTGAATGTGCCTTTTTGATTTACGGTTTTCTCTGGGTATATGCCCAGAAGTGGGATTGCTGGATCAGATGGTAATTCTATTTCTAGTTTTTTTAAGGAAACTCCATAGTGACTGTATCAATTTACATTCCCACCAATAGTGGAAGAGGGCTCCTTTTGTCCACACCCTCCCCAGAATTGGTTGTTTGTAGATTTTCTGATGATGCCGATTCTAACAGGTGTGAGGTGATACCTCATTGTAGTTTTGATTTGCATTTCTCTAATAATTAGTGCTGTTGAGCAGCTTTTCATGTGCGTCTTGGCCATCTCTACGTCTCCTTTGAAGAAACGTCTCTTTAGATCTTCTGCCCATTTTTTTGGGGTTGTTTGTTTTTTTAATATTAAGCTGCATGAGCTGTTTATATATATTGGAGATTAAACCTCTGTCCATTGATTCGTCTGCAACGATTTTCGCCCATTCTGAGGGATGCCTTTTTCCATTCCCGTGTTTTTTAACAAAAAAGGAAAGAAAGGAAAAGAAGCAGAACACTAATGTGCGTAAAATATGCCTTTTGAAACGGTCATTTTGAAATATGGACGTCCTTTGAATTTTTTGGTCGATATGTGACCCCAGGATTTGTTTTCAGGGCAGGTGTCATTTACAGGCCTGCAATGATTTTGAATATCAACTGACCATTAGCGCTGGGATTAAAGCTGCTGTTGTGTGAAACGGCCACAAGGTGGCAGCAGTTCACCCTTACCAAATCTGGTTACTAGGGCAAGAGAGCCTCAGTGGAAGTGGTGTTCTAGATAGGAGTTTAGAATGGAATGTGCCAGGAGAAAGCCACTCACGTTCGTCTCCCTACTTCTTGTTCGTGTTTTTAATTTAATTTTTTATTTTTTATTACAGCAAGTTTGATTACAATGTTTGGCTTCTTGTAGGTGTGGAAGATGTGGTTCTTTTACACATATACAGATGACTGTTCTTCCTGGGATCCTTTTCCCATGTACGTTATGACAGAATGTTGAGTAGTCCTCTCGGTATTCTGTAGGTCTTTGGTGATTATATATGTCACCTGTGTTTGTATATGTCTGTTAACCCCGATATCGTAATGAAACCAATCCTCACACCTTTCCATTGGTGAACCATAAGTTTGTTTAATGAATCTGTGATTGCCCTTCTCCGTGGAAATATCTGCCCTGGTATCCATTTTTAGGTAACACCTACAAGTGATATAATATGATATGTGTCTTTCACTTTCTGACTTACTACAAGTCACGTGATTACTTCTAGACTCATCTACGGTGCCGCAAATGGCATTGTGTCCTTTTTTTCCCTTGGCTTCTCTTCTGCCTTAGCGGGGTCCATTTTCAACAATGTGATTCCCTGAGGGTTGTGGATTAGCTGACCTGGGCAGCCTTACCTTGCCGGCCCGCCCTCCCCAGGTGTGCCTCGTTGAGGTCAATATAAACAGAGCTCCAGGCAGCAATAGCCCCTGAAGCTGTGCCTGACTCCATATTCTCTGCCCCGTCAGCAGTCTCGGGGCTGTGCTGGTGGGAGGGAGTGAGGGGCCACAGCTTTGTGGGTGGCCCGGTGTGAGTGGGGTTCTGCTGGCCTTTCTGCAGGAGTTGCCAGGCTGCCGCCTGTAAAGAAGAGGTTGTGTCACCCATATCTTCCGCTGGAATTTCTCTCCGGACAGAGGTGAGGAAGGAAAAAAGCTGTGGGGGCCGGGACAGGAGGGGTATCTCAGGCAGGACAATGGAAAGCTTCTGGAAGAGCGCCCGGGCCCAAGACCCCCCTGGCTGGCCTGCAGGCACCAAGTTGGCCTGCGTGCTGTCGCTGGTGTGGCTCCAAGGTCCTTCCTCTAGGCTTTCAATCCCTTGTACATATTCAGGTGTTTTACCTGGAAAGGGTGGGAACAGTTCAGCAGCAGCTGGCCTGGGGCTCAGCTCACGTTTACTCAGAGATGCCTCGGCATGGTCCCCCAGCTTTGCAATGAGGACGCTCCTTGCGTGGGGGGTGGGTTGCTGGCTGTATGGGAGATGGTTCCCCACCTCTGACCAATTTCAGAATTGTTTACCACTGGAGCAAGTGCCCTGATAGGATTTTCCTCTGTATAACTCGTGGGTTCAGGTGTTTTTTTTTTATTTTATGGTTCAAGTTAGATTTTATTCCCCTTTTATGTATTTATAGATATAAGCATGGAAATAATTCATTCCTATAAGTACATCTGTGTGACGGGAAGAACTTTTTTCTGTTTTATTTTTAAATTTTATTTTTTAAAATTTTGAAATTTAATTTTATTTATTTTTATACAGCACGTTATTATTAGTTATGTATTTTATGCATATACATGTATACAGGTCAATCCCAAACTCCCAAGTCATCCCACCACCACCACAACACGGTTTCCCACACTTGGTGTCCATACGTTTGTTCTCTACCTCTGTGTCTCTATTTCTTCCCTGCAAACCAGTTCATCTGTACCATTTTTAGGCTCCACATATATGCATTAATATACAATATTTGTTTTCCTCTTTCTGACTTACTTCATTCTGTATGACAGTCTCTCGATCCATCGATGTCTCTACAAATGACCCAGTTTCATTCCTTTTTATGGCCGAGTAATATTCCATTTTATATATGTACCACAACTTTATCCATTCATCTGTCTGTGGGCATTTAGGTTGCTTCCATTACCTGGCTATTGTAAATAGTGCTGCAACGAACATTGTGGTGAATGTGCCTTTTTGATTTACGGTTTTCTCTGGGTATATGCCCAGAAGTGGGATTGCTGGATCAGATGGTAATTCTATTTCTAGTTTTTTTAAGGAAACTCCATAGTGACTGTATCAATTTACATTCCCACCAATAGTGGAAGAGGGCTCCTTTTGTCCACACCCTCCCCAGAATTGGTTGTTTGTAGATTTTCTGATGATGCCGATTCTAACAGGTGTGAGGTGATACCTCATTGTAGTTTTGATTTGCATTTCTCTAATAATTAGTGCTGTTGAGCAGCTTTTCATGTGCGTCTTGGCCATCTCTACGTCTCCTTTGAAGAAACGTCTCTTTAGATCTTCTGCCCATTTTTTTGGGGTTGTTTGTTTTTTTAATATTAAGCTGCATGAGCTGTTTATATATATTGGAGATTAAACCTCTGTCCATTGATTCGTCTGCAACGATTTTCGCCCATTCTGAGGGATGCCTTTTTCCATTCCCGTGTTTTTTAACAAAAAAGGAAAGAAAGGAAAAGAAGCAGAACACTAATGTGCGTAAAATATGCCTTTTGAAACGGTCGTTTTGAAATATGGACGTCCTTTGAATTTTTTGGTCGATATGTGACCCCAGGATTTGTTTTCAGGGCAGGTGTCATTTACAGGCCTGCAATGATTTTGAATATCAACTGACCATTAGCGCTGGGATTAAAGCTGCTGTTGTGTGAAACGGCCACAAGGTGGCAGCAGTTCACCCTTACCAAATCTGGTTACTAGGGCAAGAGAGCCTCAGTGGAAGTGGTGTTCTAGATAGGAGTTTAGAATGGAATGTGCCAGGAGAAAGCCACTCACGTTCGTCTCCCTACTTCTTGTTCGTGTTTTTAATTTAATTTTTTATTTTTTATTACAGCAAGTTTGATTACAATGTTTGGCTTCTTGTAGGTGTGGAAGATGTGGTTCTTTTACACATATACAGATGACTGTTCTTCCTGGGATCCTTTTCCCATGTACGTTATGACAGAATGTTGAGTAGTCCTCTCGGTATTCTGTAGGTCTTTGGTGATTATATATGTCACCTGTGTTTGTATATGTCTGTTAACCCCGATATCGTAATGAAACCAATCCTCACACCTTTCCATTGGTGAACCATAAGTTTGTTTAATGAATCTGTGATTGCCCTTCTCCGTGGAAATATCTGCCCTGGTATCCATTTTTAGGTAACACCTACAAGTGATATAATATGATATGTGTCTTTCACTTTCTGACTTACTACAAGTCACGTGATTACTTCTAGACTCATCTACGGTGCCGCAAATGGCATTGTGTCCTTTTTTTCCCTTGGCTTCTCTTCTGCCTTAGCGGGGTCCATTTTCAACAATGTGATTCCCTGAGGGTTGTGGATTAGCTGACCTGGGCAGCCTTACCTTGCCGGCCCGCCCTCCCCAGGTGTGCCTCGTTGAGGTCAATATAAACAGAGCTCCAGGCAGCAATAGCCCCTGAAGCTGTGCCTGACTCCATATTCTCTGCCCCGTCAGCAGTCTCGGGGCTGTGCTGGTGGGAGGGAGTGAGGGGCCACAGCTTTGTGGGTGGCCCGGTGTGAGTGGGGTTCTGCTGGCCTTTCTGCAGGAGTTGCCAGGCTGCCGCCTGTAAAGAAGAGGTTGTGTCACCCATATCTTCCGCTGGAATTTCTCTCCGGACAGAGGTGAGGAAGGAAAAAAGCTGTGGGGGCCGGGACAGGAGGGGTATCTCAGGCAGGACAATGGAAAGCTTCTGGAAGAGCGCCCGGGCCCAAGACCCCCCTGGCTGGCCTGCAGGCACCAAGTTGGCCTGCGTGCTGTCGCTGGTGTGGCTCCAAGGTCCTTCCTCTAGGCTTTCAATCCCTTGTACATATTCAGGTGTTTTACCTGGAAAGGGTGGGAACAGTTCAGCAGCAGCTGGCCTGGGGCTCAGCTCACGTTTACTCAGAGATGCCTCGGCATGGTCCCCCAGCTTTGCAATGAGGACGCTCCTTGCGTGGGGGGTGGGTTGCTGGCTGTATGGGAGATGGTTCCCCACCTCTGACCAATTTCAGAATTGTTTACCACTGGAGCAAGTGCCCTGATAGGATTTTCCTCTGTATAACTCGTGGGTTCAGGTGTTTTTTTTTTATTTTATGGTTCAAGTTAGATTTTATTCCCCTTTTATGTATTTATAGATATAAGCATGGAAATAATTCATTCCTATAAGTACATCTGTGTGACGGGAAGAACTTTTTTCTGTTTTATTTTTAAATTTTATTTTTTAAAATTTTGAAATTTAATTTTATTTATTTTTATACAGCACGTTATTATTAGTTATGTATTTTATGCATATACATGTATACAGGTCAATCCCAAACTCCCAAGTCATCCCACCACCACCACAACACGGTTTCCCACACTTGGTGTCCATACGTTTGTTCTCTACCTCTGTGTCTCTATTTCTTCCCTGCAAACCAGTTCATCTGTACCATTTTTAGGCTCCACATATATGCATTAATATACAATATTTGTTTTCCTCTTTCTGACTTACTTCATTCTGTATGACAGTCTCTCGATCCATCGATGTCTCTACAAATGACCCAGTTTCATTCCTTTTTATGGCCGAGTAATATTCCATTTTATATATGTACCACAACTTTATCCATTCATCTGTCTGTGGGCATTTAGGTTGCTTCCATTACCTGGCTATTGTAAATAGTGCTGCAACGAACATTGTGGTGAATGTGCCTTTTTGATTTACGGTTTTCTCTGGGTATATGCCCAGAAGTGGGATTGCTGGATCAGATGGTAATTCTATTTCTAGTTTTTTTAAGGAAACTCCATAGTGACTGTATCAATTTACATTCCCACCAATAGTGGAAGAGGGCTCCTTTTGTCCACACCCTCCCCAGAATTGGTTGTTTGTAGATTTTCTGATGATGCCGATTCTAACAGGTGTGAGGTGATACCTCATTGTAGTTTTGATTTGCATTTCTCTAATAATTAGTGCTGTTGAGCAGCTTTTCATGTGCGTCTTGGCCATCTCTACGTCTCCTTTGAAGAAACGTCTCTTTAGATCTTCTGCCCATTTTTTTGGGGTTGTTTGTTTTTTTAATATTAAGCTGCATGAGCTGTTTATATATATTGGAGATTAAACCTCTGTCCATTGATTCGTCTGCAACGATTTTCGCCCATTCTGAGGGATGCCTTTTTCCATTCCCGTGTTTTTTAACAAAAAAGGAAAGAAAGGAAAAGAAGCAGAACACTAATGTGCGTAAAATATGCCTTTTGAAACGGTCGTTTTGAAATATGGACGTCCTTTGAATTTTTTGGTCGATATGTGACCCCAGGATTTGTTTTCAGGGCAGGTGTCATTTACAGGCCTGCAATGATTTTGAATATCAACTGACCATTAGCGCTGGGATTAAAGCTGCTGTTGTGTGAAACGGCCACAAGGTGGCAGCAGTTCACCCTTACCAAATCTGGTTACTAGGGCAAGAGAGCCTCAGTGGAAGTGGTGTTCTAGATAGGAGTTTAGAATGGAATGTGCCAGGAGAAAGCCCCTCACGTTCGTCTCCCTACTTCTTGTTCGTGTTTTTAATTTAATTTTTTATTTTTTATTACAGCAAGTTTGATTACAATGTTTGGCTTCTTGTAGGTGTGGAAGATGTGGTTCTTTTACACATATACAGATGACTGTTCTTCCTGGGATCCTTTTCCCATGTACGTTATGACAGAATGTTGAGTAGTCCTCTCGGTATTCTGTAGGTCTTTGGTGATTATATATGTCACCTGTGTTTGTATATGTCTGTTAACCCCGATATCGTAATGAAACCAATCCTCACACCTTTCCATTGGTGAACCATAAGTTTGTTTAATGAATATGTGATTGCCCTTCTCCGTGGAAATATCTGCCCTGGTATCCATTTTTAGGTAACACCTACAAGTGATATAATATGATATGTGTCTTTCACTTTCTGACTTACTACAAGTCACGTGATTACTTCTAGACTCATCTACGGTGCCGCAAATGGCATTGTGTACTTTTTTCCCTTGGCTTCTCTTCTGCCTTAGCGGGGTCCATTTTCAACAATGTGATTCCCTGAGGGTTGTGGATTAGCTGACCTGGGCAGCCTTACCTTGCCGGCCCGCCCTCCCCAGGTGTGCCTCGTTGAGGTCAATATAAACAGAGCTCCAGGCAGCATTAGCCCCTGAAGCTGTGCCTGACTCCATATTCTCTGCCCCGTCAGCAGTCTCGGGGCTGTGCTGGTGGGAGGGAGTGAGGGGCCACAGCTTTGTGGGTGGCCCGGTGTGAGTGGGGATCTGCTGGCCTTTCTGCAGGAGTTGCCAGGCTGCCGCCTGTAAAGAAGAGGTTGTGTCACCCATATCTTCCGCTGGAATTTCTCTCCGGACAGAGGTGAGGAAGGAAAAAAGCTGTGGGGGCCGGGACAGGAGGGGTATCTCAGGCAGGACAATGGAAAGCTTCTGGAAGAGCGCCCGGGCCCAAGACCCCCCTGGCTGGCCTGCAGGCACCAAGTTGGCCTGCGTGCTGTCGCTGGTGTGGCTCCAAGGTCCTTCCTCTAGGCTTTCAATCCCTTGTACATATTCAGGTGTTTTACCTGGAAAGGGTGGGAACAGTTCAGCAGCAGCTGGCCTGGGGCTCAGCTCACGTTTACTCAGAGATGCCTCGGCATGGTCCCCCAGCTTTGCAATGAGGACGCTCCTTGCGTGGGGGGTGGGTTGCTGGCTGTATGGGAGATGGTTCCCCACCTCTGACCAATTTCAGAATTGTTTACCACTGGAGCAAGTGCCCTGATAGGATTTTCCTCTGTATAACTCGTGGGTTCAGGTGTTTTTTTTTTATTTTATGGTTCAAGTTAGATTTTATTCCCCTTTTATGTATTTATAGATATAAGCATGGAAATAATTCATTCCTATAAGTACATCTGTGTGACGGGAAGAACTTTTTTCTGTTTTATTTTTAAATTTTATTTTTTAAAATTTTGAAATTTAATTTTATTTATTTTTTTTTATACAGCACGTTATTATTAGTTATGTATTTTATGCATATACATGTATACAGTTCAATCCCAAACTCCCAAGTCATCCCACCACCACCACAACACGGTTTCCCACACTTGGTGTCCATACGTTTGTTCTCTACCTCTGTGTCTCTATTTCTTCCCTGCAAACCAGTTCATCTGTACCATTTTTAGGCTCCACATATATGCATTAATATACAATATTTGTTTTCCTCTTTCTGACTTACTTCATTCTGTATGACAGTCTCTCGATCCATCGATGTCTCTACAAATGACCCAGTTTCATTCCTTTTTATGGCCGAGTAATATTCCATTTTATATATGTACCACAACTTTATCCATTCATCTGTCTGTGGGCATTTAGGTTGCTTCCATTACCTGGCTATTGTAAATAGTGCTGCAACGAACATTGTGGTGAATGTGCCTTTTGATTTACGGTTTTCTCTGGGTATATGCCCAGAAGTGGGATTGCTGGATCAGATGGTAATTCTATTTCTAGTTTTTTTAAGGAAACTCCATAGTGACTGTATCAATTTACATTCCCACCAATAGTGGAAGAGGGCTCCTTTTGTCCACACCCTCCCCAGAATTGGTTGTTTGTAGATTTTCTGATGATGCCGATTCTAACAGGTGTGAGGTGATACCTCATTGTAGTTTTGATTTGCATTTCTCTAATAATTAGTGCTGTTGAGCAGCTTTTCATGTGCGTCTTGGCCATCTCTATGTCTCCTTTGAAGAAACGTCTCTTTAGATCTTCTGCCCATTTTTTGGGGGTTGTTTGTTTTTTTAATATTAAGCTGCATGAGCTGTTTATATATATTGGAGATTAAACCTCTGTCCATTGATTCGTCTGCAACGATTTTCGCCCATTCTGAGGGATGCCTTTTTCCATTCCCGTGTTTTTTAACAAAAAAGGAAAGAAAGGAAAAGAAGCAGAACACTAATGTGCGTAAAATATGCCTTTTGAAACGGTCGTTTTGAAATATGGACGTCCTTTGAATTTTTTGGTCGATATGTGACCCCAGGATTTGTTTTCAGGGCAGGTGTCATTTACAGGCCTGCAATGATTTTGAATATCAACTGACCATTAGCGCTGGGATTAAAGCTGCTGTTGTGTGAAACGGCCACAAGGTGGCAGCAGTTCACCCTTACCAAATCTGGTTACTAGGGCAAGAGAGCCTCAGTGGAAGCGGTGTTCTAGATAGGAGTTTAGAATGGAATGTGCCAGGAGAAAGCCCCTCACGTTCGTCTCCCTACTTCTTGTTCGTGTTTTTAATTTAATTTTTTATTTTTTATTACAGCAAGTTTGATTACAATGTTTGGCTTCTTGTAGGTGTGGAAGATGTGGTTCTTTTACACATATACAGATGACTGTTCTTCCTGGGATCCTTTTCCCATGTACGTTATGACAGAATGTTGAGTAGTCCTCTCTTGGTATTCTGTAGGTCTTTGGTGATTATATATGTCACCTGTGTTTGTATATGTCTGTTAACCCCGATATCGTAATGAAACCAATCCTCACACCTTTCCATTGGTGAACCATAAGTTTGTTTAATGAATCTGTGATTGCCCTTCTCCGTGGAAATATCTGCCCTGGTATCCATTTTTAGGTAACACCAACAAGTGATATGATATGATATGTGTCTTTCACTTTCTGACTTACTACAAGTCACGTGATTACTTCTAGACTCATCTACGGTGCCGCAAATGGCATTGTGTCCTTTTTTCCCTTGGCTTCTCTTCTGCCTTAGCGGGGTCCATTTTCAACAATGTGATTCCCTGAGGGTTGTGGATTAGCTGACCTGGGCAGCCTTACCTTGCCGGCCCGCCCTCCCCAGGTGTGCCTCGTTGAGGTCAATATAAACAGAGCTCCAGGCAGCAATAGCCCCTGAAGCTGTGCCTGACTCCATATTCTCTGCCCCGTCAGCAGTCTCGGGGCTGTGCTGGTGGGAGGGAGTGAGGGGCCACAGCTTTGTGGGTGGCCCGGTGTGAGTGGGGTTCTGCTGGCCTTTCTGCAGGAGTTGCCAGGCTGCCGCCTGTAAAGAAGAGGTTGTGTCACCCATACCTTCCGCTGGAATTTCTCTGCGGACAGAGGTGAGGAAGGAAAAAAGCAGTGGGGGCCGGGACAGGAGGGGTATCTCAGGCAGGACAATGGAAAGCTTCTGGAAGAGCGCCCGGGGCCAAGACCCCCCTGGCTGGCCTGCAGGCACCAAGTTGGCCTGCGTGCTGTCGCTGGTATGGCTCCAAGGTCCTTCCTCTAGGCTTTCAATCCCTTGTACATATTCAGGTGTTTTACCTGGAAAGGGTGGGAACAGTTCAGCAGCAGCTGGCCTGGGGCTCAGCTCACGTTTACTCAGAGATGCCTCGGCATGGTCCCCCAGCTTTGCAATGAGGACGCTCCTTGCGTGGGGGGTGGGTTGCTGGCTGTATGGGAGATGGTTCCCCACCTCTGACCAATTTCAGAATTGTTTACCACTGGAGCAAGTGCCCTGATAGGATTTTCCTCTGTATAACTCGTGGGTTCAGGTGTTTTTTTTTATTTTATGGTTCAAGTTAGATCTTATTCCCCTTTTATGTATTTATAGATATAAGCATGGAAATAATTCATTCCTATAAATACATCTGTGTGACGGGAAGAACTTTTTTCTGTTTTATTTTTAAATTTTATTTTTTTAAATTTTGAAATTTAATTTTATTTATTTATTTTTATACAGCACGCTATTATTAGTTATGTATTTTATGCATATACATGTATACAGGTCAATCCCAAACTCCCAAGTCATCCCACCACCACCACAACACGGTTTCCCACACTTGGTGTCCATACGTTTGTTCTCTACCTCTGTGTCTCTATTTCTTCCCTGCAAACCAGTTCATCTGTACCATTTTTAGGCTCCACATATATGCATTAATATACAATATTTGTTTTCCTCTTTCTGACTTACTTCATTCTGTATGACAGTCTCTCGATCCATCGATGTCTCTACAAATGACCCAGTTTCATTCCTTTTTATGGCCGAGTAATATTCCATTTTATATATGTACCACAACTTTATCCATTCATCTGTCTGTGGGCATTTAGGTTGCTTCCATTACCTGGCTATTGTAAATAGTGCTGCAACGAACATTGTGGTGAATGTGCCTTTTTGATTTACGGTTTTCTCTGGGTATATGCCCAGAAGTGGGATTGCTGGATCAGATGGTAATTCTATTTCTAGTTTTTTTAAGGAAACTCCATAGTGACTGTATCAATTTACATTCCCACCAATAGTGGAAGAGGGCTCCTTTTGTCCACACCCTCCCCAGAATTGGTTGTTTGTAGATTTTCTGATGATGCCGATTCTAACAGGTGTGAGGTGATACCTCATTGTAGTTTTGATTTGCATTTCTCTAATAATTAGTGCTGTTGAGCAGCTTTTCATGTGCGTCTTGGCCATCTCTACGTCTCCTTTGAAGAAACGTCTCTTTAGATCTTCTGCCCATTTTTTTGGGGTTGTTTGTTTTTTTAATATTAAGCTGCATGAGCTGTTTATATATATTGGAGATTAAACCTCTGTCCATTGATTCGTCTGCAACGATTTTCGCCCATTCTGAGGGATGCCTTTTTCCATTCCCGTGTTTTTTAACAAAAAAGGAAAGAAAGGAAAAGAAGCAGAACACTAATGTGCGTAAAATATGCCTTTTGAAACGGTCATTTTGAAATATGGACGTCCTTTGAATTTTTTGGTCGATATGTGACCCCAGGATTTGTTTTCAGGGCAGGTGTCATTTACAGGCCTGCAATGATTTTGAATATCAACTGACCATTAGCGCTGGGATTAAAGCTGCTGTTGTGTGAAACGGCCACAAGGTGGCAGCAGTTCACCCTTACCAAATCTGGTTACTAGGGCAAGAGAGCCTCAGTGGAAGTGGTGTTCTAGATAGGAGTTTAGAATGGAATGTGCCAGGAGAAAGCCACTCACGTTCGTCTCCCTACTTCTTGTTCGTGTTTTTAATTTAATTTTTTATTTTTTATTACAGCAAGTTTGATTACAATGTTTGGCTTCTTGTAGGTGTGGAAGATGTGGTTCTTTTACACATATACAGATGACTGTTCTTCCTGGGATCCTTTTCCCATGTACGTTATGACAGAATGTTGAGTAGTCCTCTCGGTATTCTGTAGGTCTTTGGTGATTATATATGTCACCTGTGTTTGTATATGTCTGTTAACCCCGATATCGTAATGAAACCAATCCTCACACCTTTCCATTGGTGAACCATAAGTTTGTTTAATGAATCTGTGATTGCCCTTCTCCGTGGAAATATCTGCCCTGGTATCCATTTTTAGGTAACACCTACAAGTGATATAATATGATATGTGTCTTTCACTTTCTGACTTACTACAAGTCACGTGATTACTTCTAGACTCATCTACGGTGCCGCAAATGGCATTGTGTCCTTTTTTTCCCTTGGCTTCTCTTCTGCCTTAGCGGGGTCCATTTTCAACAATGTGATTCCCTGAGGGTTGTGGATTAGCTGACCTGGGCAGCCTTACCTTGCCGGCCCGCCCTCCCCAGGTGTGCCTCGTTGAGGTCAATATAAACAGAGCTCCAGGCAGCAATAGCCCCTGAAGCTGTGCCTGACTCCATATTCTCTGCCCCGTCAGCAGTCTCGGGGCTGTGCTGGTGGGAGGGAGTGAGGGGCCACAGCTTTGTGGGTGGCCCGGTGTGAGTGGGGTTCTGCTGGCCTTTCTGCAGGAGTTGCCAGGCTGCCGCCTGTAAAGAAGAGGTTGTGTCACCCATATCTTCCGCTGGAATTTCTCTCCGGACAGAGGTGAGGAAGGAAAAAAGCTGTGGGGGCCGGGACAGGAGGGGTATCTCAGGCAGGACAATGGAAAGCTTCTGGAAGAGCGCCCGGGCCCAAGACCCCCCTGGCTGGCCTGCAGGCACCAAGTTGGCCTGCGTGCTGTCGCTGGTGTGGCTCCAAGGTCCTTCCTCTAGGCTTTCAATCCCTTGTACATATTCAGGTGTTTTACCTGGAAAGGGTGGGAACAGTTCAGCAGCAGCTGGCCTGGGGCTCAGCTCACGTTTACTCAGAGATGCCTCGGCATGGTCCCCCAGCTTTGCAATGAGGACGCTCCTTGCGTGGGGGGTGGGTTGCTGGCTGTATGGGAGATGGTTCCCCACCTCTGACCAATTTCAGAATTGTTTACCACTGGAGCAAGTGCCCTGATAGGATTTTCCTCTGTATAACTCGTGGGTTCAGGTGTTTTTTTTTTTATTTTATGGTTCAAGTTAGATTTTATTCCCCTTTTATGTATTTATAGATATAAGCATGGAAATAATTCATTCCTATAAGTACATCTGTGTGACGGGAAGAACTTTTTTCTGTTTTATTTTTAAATTTTATTTTTTAAAATTTTGAAATTTAATTTTATTTATTTTTATACAGCACGTTATTATTAGTTATGTATTTTATGCATATACATGTATACAGGTCAATCCCAAACTCCCAAGTCATCCCACCACCACCACAACACGGTTTCCCACACTTGGTGTCCATACGTTTGTTCTCTACCTCTGTGTCTCTATTTCTTCCCTGCAAACCAGTTCATCTGTACCATTTTTAGGCTCCACATATATGCATTAATATACAATATTTGTTTTCCTCTTTCTGACTTACTTCATTCTGTATGACAGTCTCTCGATCCATCGATGTCTCTACAAATGACCCAGTTTCATTCCTTTTTATGGCCGAGTAATATTCCATTTTATATATGTACCACAACTTTATCCATTCATCTGTCTGTGGGCATTTAGGTTGCTTCCATTACCTGGCTATTGTAAATAGTGCTGCAACGAACATTGTGGTGAATGTGCCTTTTTGATTTACGGTTTTCTCTGGGTATATGCCCAGAAGTGGGATTGCTGGATCAGATGGTAATTCTATTTCTAGTTTTTTTAAGGAAACTCCATAGTGACTGTATCAATTTACATTCCCACCAATAGTGGAAGAGGGCTCCTTTTGTCCACACCCTCCCCAGAATTGGTTGTTTGTAGATTTTCTGATGATGCCGATTCTAACAGGTGTGAGGTGATACCTCATTGTAGTTTTGATTTGCATTTCTCTAATAATTAGTGCTGTTGAGCAGCTTTTCATGTGCGTCTTGGCCATCTCTACGTCTCCTTTGAAGAAACGTCTCTTTAGATCTTCTGCCCATTTTTTTGGGGTTGTTTGTTTTTTTAATATTAAGCTGCATGAGCTGTTTATATATATTGGAGATTAAACCTCTGTCCATTGATTCGTCTGCAACGATTTTCGCCCTTTCTGAGGGATGCCTTTTTCCATTCCCGTGTTTTTTAACAAAAAAGGAAAGAAAGGAAAAGAAGCAGAACACTAATGTGCGTAAAATATGCCTTTTGAAACGGTCATTTTGAAATATGGACGTCCTTTGAATTTTTTGGTCGATATGTGACCCCAGGATTTGTTTTCAGGGCAGGTGTCATTTACAGGCCTGCAATGATTTTGAATATCAACTGACCATTAGCGCTGGGATTAAAGCTGCTGTTGTGTGAAACGGCCACAAGGTGGCAGCAGTTCACCCTTACCAAATCTGGTTACTAGGGCAAGAGAGCCTCAGTGGAAGTGGTGTTCTAGATAGGAGTTTAGAATGGAATGTGCCAGGAGAAAGCCCCTCACGTTCGTCTCCCTACTTCTTGTTCGTGTTTTTAATTTAATTTTTTATTTTTTATTACAGCAAGTTTGATTACAATGTTTGGCTTCTTGTAGGTGTGGAAGATGTGGTTCTTTTACACATATACAGATGACTGTTCTTCCTGGGATCCTTTTCCCATGTACGTTATGACAGAATGTTGAGTAGTCCTCTCGGTATTCTGTAGGTCTTTGGTGATTATATATGTCACCTGTGTTTGTATATGTCTGTTAACCCCGATATCGTAATGAAACCAATCCTCACACCTTTCCATTGGTGAACCATAAGTTTGTTTAATGAATATGTGATTGCCCTTCTCCGTGGAAATATCTGCCCTGGTATCCATTTTTAGGTAACACCTACAAGTGATATAATATGATATGTGTCTTTCACTTTCTGACTTACTACAAGTCACGTGATTACTTCTAGACTCATCTACGGTGCCGCAAATGGCATTGTGTCCTTTTTTCCCTTGGCTTCTCTTCTGCCTTAGCGGGGTCCATTTTCAACAATGTGATTCCCTGAGGGTTGTGGATTAGCTGACCTGGGCAGCCTTACCTTGCCGGCCCGCCCTCCCCAGGTGTGCCTCGTTGAGGTCAATATAAACAGAGCTCCAGGCAGCATTAGCCCCTGAAGCTGTGCCTGACTCCATATTCTCTGCCCCGTCAGCAGTCTCGGGGCTGTGCTGGTGGGAGGGAGTGAGGGGCCACAGCTTTGTGGGTGGCCCGGTGTGAGTGGGGATCTGCTGGCCTTTCTGCAGGAGTTGCCAGGCTGCCGCCTGTAAAGAAGAGGTTGTGTCACCCATATCTTCCGCTGGAATTTCTCTCCGGACAGAGGTGAGGAAGGAAAAAAGCTGTGGGGGCCGGGACAGGAGGGGTATCTCAGGCAGGACAATGGAAAGCTTCTGGAAGAGCGCCCGGGCCCAAGACCCCCCTGGCTGGCCTGCAGGCACCAAGTTGGCCTGCGTGCTGTCGCTGGTGTGGCTCCAAGGTCCTTCCTCTAGGCTTTCAATCCCTTGTACATATTCAGGTGTTTTACCTGGAAAGGGTGGGAACAGTTCAGCAGCAGCTGGCCTGGGGCTCAGCTCACGTTTACTCAGAGATGCCTCGGCATGGTCCCCCAGCTTTGCAATGAGGACGCTCCTTGCGTGGGGGGTGGGTTGCTGGCTGTATGGGAGATGGTTCCCCACCTCTGACCAATTTCAGAATTGTTTACCACTGGAGCAAGTGCCCTGATAGGATTTTCCTCTGTATAACTCGTGGGTTCAGGTGTTTTTTTTTTTATTTTATGGTTCAAGTTAGATTTTATTCCCCTTTTATGTATTTATAGATATAAGCATGGAAATAATTCATTCCTATAAGTACATCTGTGTGACGGGAAGAACTTTTTTCTGTTTTATTTTTAAATTTTATTTTTTAAAATTTTGAAATTTAATTTTATTTATTTTTTTTTATACAGCACGTTATTATTAGTTATGTATTTTATGCATATACATGTATACAGTTCAATCCCAAACTCCCAAGTCATCCCACCACCACCACAACACGGTTTCCCACACTTGGTGTCCATACGTTTGTTCTCTACCTCTGTGTCTCTATTTCTTCCCTGCAAACCAGTTCATCTGTACCATTTTTAGGCTCCACATATATGCATTAATATACAATATTTGTTTTCCTCTTTCTGACTTACTTCATTCTGTATGACAGTCTCTCGATCCATCGATGTCTCTACAAATGACCCAGTTTTATTCCTTTTTATGGCCGAGTAATATTCCATTTTATATATGTACCACAACTTTATCCATTCATCTGTCTGGGGGCATTTAGGTTGCTTCCATTACCTGGCTATTGTAAATAGTGCTGCAACGAACATTGTGGTGAATGTGCCTTTTGATTTACGGTTTTCTCTGGGTATATGCCCAGAAGTGGGATTGCTGGATCAGATGGTAATTCTATTTCTAGTTTTTTTAAGGAAACTCCATAGTGACTGTATCAATTTACATTCCCACCAATAGTGGAAGAGGGCTCCTTTTGTCCACACCCTCCCCAGAATTGGTTGTTTGTAGATTTTCTGATGATGCCGATTCTAACAGGTGTGAGGTGATACCTCATTGTAGTTTTGATTTGCATTTCTCTAATAATTAGTGCTGTTGAGCAGCTTTTCATGTGCGTCTTGGCCATCTCTATGTCTCCTTTGAAGAAACGTCTCTTTAGATCTTCTGCCCATTTTTTTGGGGGTTGTTTGTTTTTTTAATATTAAGCTGCATGAGCTGTTTATATATATTGGAGATTAAACCTCTGTCCATTGATTCGTCTGCAACGATTTTCGCCCATTCTGAGGGATGCCTTTTTCCATTCCCGTGTTTTTTAACAAAAAAGGAAAGAAAGGAAAAGAAGCAGAACACTAATGTGCGTAAAATATGCCTTTTGAAACGGTCGTTTTGAAATATGGACGTCCTTTGAATTTTTTGGTCGATATGTGACCCCAGGATTTGTTTTCAGGGCAGGTGTCATTTACAGGCCTGCAATGATTTTGAATATCAACTGACCATTAGCGCTGGGATTAAAGCTGCTGTTGTGTGAAACGGCCACAAGGTGGCAGCAGTTCACCCTTACCAAATCTGGATACTAGGGCAAGAGAGCCTCAGTGGAAGCGGTGTTCTAGATAGGAGTTTAGAATGGAATGTGCCAGGAGAAAGCCCCTCACGTTCGTCTCCCTACTTCTTGTTCGTGTTTTTAATTTAATTTTTTATTTTTTATTACAGCAAGTTTGATTACAATGTTTGGCTTCTTGTAGGTGTGGAAGATGTGGTTCTTTTACACATATACAGATGACTGTTCTTCCTGGGATCCTTTTCCCATGTACGTTATGACAGAATGTTGAGTAGTCCTCTCTTGGTATTCTGTAGGTCTTTGGTGATTATATATGTCACCTGTGTTTGTATATGTCTGTTAACCCCGATATCGTAATGAAACCAATCCTCACACCTTTCCATTGGTGAACCATAAGTTTGTTTAATGAATCTGTGATTGCCCTTCTCCGTGGAAATATCTGCCCTGGTATCCATTTTTAGGTAACACCTACAAGTGATATGATATGATATGTGTCTTTCACTTTCTGACTTACTACAAGTCACGTGATTACTTCTAGACTCATCTACGGTGCCGCAAATGGCATTGTGTCCTTTTTTCCCTTGGCTTCTCTTCTGCCTTAGCGGGGTCCATTTTCAACAATGTGATTCCCTGAGGGTTGTGGATTAGCTGACCTGGGCAGCCTTACCTTGCCGGCCCGCCCTCCCCAGGTTTGCCTCGTTGAGGTCAATATAAACAGAGCTCCAGGCAGCAATAGCCCCTGAAGCTGTGCCTGACTCCATATTCTCTGCCCCGTCAGCAGTCTCGGGGCTGTGCTGGTGGGAGGGAGTGAGGGGCCACAGCTTTGTGGGTGGCCCGGTGTGAGTGGGGTTCTGCTGGCCTTTCTGCAGGAGTTGCCAGGCTGCCGCCTGTAAAGAAGAGGTTGTGTCACCCATACCTTCCGCTGGAATTTCTCTGCGGACAGAGGTGAGGAAGGAAAAAAGCAGTGGGGGCCGGGACAGGAGGGGTATCTCAGGCAGGACAATGGAAAGCTTCTGGAAGAGCGCCCGGGGCCAAGACCCCCCTGGCTGGCCTGCAGGCACCAAGTTGGCCTGCGTGCTGTCGCTGGTATGGCTCCAAGGTCCTTCCTCTAGGCTTTCAATCCCTTGTACATATTCAGGTGTTTTACCTGGAAAGGGTGGGAACAGTTCAGCAGCAGCTGGCCTGGGGCTCAGCTCACGTTTACTCAGAGATGCCTCGGCATGGTCCCCCAGCTTTGCAATGAGGACGCTCCTTGCGTGGGGGGTGGGTTGCTGGCTGTATGGGAGATGGTTCCCCACCTCTGACCAATTTCAGAATTGTTTACCACTGGAGCAAGTGCCCTGATAGGATTTTCCTCTGTATAACTCGTGGGTTCAGGTGTTTTTTTTTTATTTTATGGTTCAAGTTAGATCTTATTCCCCTTTTATGTATTTATAGATATAAGCATGGAAATAATTCATTCCTATAAATACATCTGTGTGACGGGAAGAACTTTTTTCTGTTTTATTTTTAAATTTTATTTTTTTAAATTTTGAAATTTAATTTTATTTATTTATTTTTATACAGCACGCTATTATTAGTTATGTATTTTATGCATATACATGTATACAGGTCAATCCCAAACTCCCAAGTCATCCCACCACCACCACAACACGGTTTCCCACACTTGGTGTCCATACGTTTGTTCTCTACCTCTGTGTCTCTATTTCTTCCCTGCAAACCAGTTCATCTGTACCATTTTTAGGCTCCACATATATGCATTAATATACAATATTTGTTTTCCTCTTTCTGACTTACTTCATTCTGTATGACAGTCTCTCGATCCATCGATGTCTCTACAAATGACCCAGTTTCATTCCTTTTTATGGCCGAGTAATATTCCATTTTATATATGTACCACAACTTTATCCATTCATCTGTCTGTGGGCATTTAGGTTGCTTCCATTACCTGGCTATTGTAAATAGTGCTGCAACGAACATTGTGGTGAATGTGCCTTTTTGATTTACGGTTTTCTCTGGGTATATGCCCAGAAGTGGGATTGCTGGATCAGATGGTAATTCTATTTCTAGTTTTTTTAAGGAAACTCCATAGTGACTGTATCAATTTACATTCCCACCAATAGTGGAAGAGGGCTCCTTTTGTCCACACCCTCCCCAGAATTGGTTTTTTGTAGATTTTCTGATGATGCTGATTCTAACAGGAGTGAGGTGATACCTCATTGTAGTTTTGATTTGCATTTCTCTAATAATTAGTGCTGTTGAGCAGCTTTTCATGTGCGTCTTGGCCATCTCTATGTCTCCTTTGAAGAAACGTCTCTTTAGATCTTCTGCCCATTTTTTTTGGGTTGTTTGTTTTTTTTAATATTAAGCTGCATGAGCTGTTTATATATATTGGAGATTAAACCTCTGTCCATTGATTCGTCTGCAATGATTTTCGCCCATTCTGAGGGATGCCTTTTTCCATTCCCGTGTTTTTTAACAAAAAAGGAAAGAAAGGAAAAGAAGCAGAACACTAATGTGCGTAAAACATGCCTTTTGAAACGGTCGTTTTGAAATATGGACGTCCTTTGAATTTTTTGGTCGATATGTGACCCCAGGATTTGTTTTCAGGGCAGGTGTCATTTACAGGCCTGCAATGATTTTGAATATCAACTGACCATTAGCGCTGGGATTAAAGCTGCTGTTGTGTGAAACGGCCACAAGGTGGCAGCAGTTCACCCTTACCAAATCTGGTTACTAGGGCAAGAGAGCCTCAGTGGAAGTGGTGTTCTAGATAGGAGTTTAGAATGGAATGTGCCAGGAGAAAGCCCCTCACGTTCGTCTCCCTACTTCTTGTTCATGTTTTTAATTTAATTTTTTATTTTTTATTACAGCAAGTTTGATTACAATGTTTGGCTTCTTGTAGGTGTGGAAGATGTGGTTCTTTTACACATATACAGATGACTGTTCTTCCTGGGATCCTTTTCCCATGTACGTTATGACAGAATGTTGAGTAGTCCTCTCTTGGTATTCTGTAGGTCTTTGGTGATTATATATGTCACCTGTGTTTGTATATGTCTGTTAACCCCGATATCGTAATGAAACCAATCCTCACACCTTTCCATTGGTGAACCATAATTTTGTTTAATGAATCTGTGATTGCCCTTCTCCGTGGAAATATCTGCCCTGGTATCCATTTTTAGGTAACACCTACAAGTGATATAATATGATATGTGTCTTTCACTTTCTGACTTACTACAAGTCACGTGATTACTTCTAGACTCATCTACGGTGCCGCAAATGGCATTGTGTCCTTTTTTCCCTTGGCTTCTCTTCTGCCTTAGCGGGGTCCATTTTCAACAATGTGATTCCCTGAGGGTTGTGGATTAGCTGACCTGGGCAGCCTTACCTTGCCGGCCCGCCCTCCCCAGGTGTGCCTCGTTGAGGTCAATATAAACAGAGCTCCAGGCAGCAATAGCCCCTGAAGCTGTGCCTGACTCCATATTCTCTGCCCCGTCAGCAGTCTCGGGGCTGTGCTGGTGGGAGGGAGTGAGGGGCCACAGCTTTGTGGGTGGCCCGGTGTGAGTGGGGTTCTGCTGGCCTTTCTGCAGGAGTTGCCAGGCTGCCGCCTGTAAAGAAGAGGTTGTGTCACCCATACCTTCCGCTGGAATTTCTCTCCGGACAGAGGTGAGGAAGGAAAAAAGCAGTGGGGGCCGGGACAGGAGGGGTATCTCAGGCAGGACAATGGAAAGCTTCTGGAAGATCGCCCGGGGCCAGGACCACCCAGGCTGGCCTGCAGGCACCAAGTTGGCCTCCGTGCTGTCGCTGGTGTGGCTCCACGGTCCTTCCTCTAGGCTTTCAAGCCCTTGTACATATTCAGGTGTTTTACCTGGAAAGGGTGGGAACAGTTCAGCAGCAGCTGGCCTGGGGCTCAGCTCACGTTTACTCAGAGATGCCTCGGCATGGTCCCCCAGCTTTGCAATGAGGACGCTCCTTGCGTGGGGGGTGGGTTGCTGGCTGTATGGGAGATGGTTCCCCACCTCTGACCAATTTCAGAATTGTTTACCACTGGAGCAAGTGCCCTGATAGGGTTTTCCTCTGTATAACTCGTGGGTTCAGGTGTTTTTTTTTTATTTTATGGTTCAAGTTAGATTTTATTCCCCTTTTATGTATTTATAGATATAAGCATGGAAATAATTCATTCCTATAAATACATCTGTGTGACGGGAAGAACTTTTTTCTGTTTTATTTTTAAATTTTATTTTTTAAAATTTTGAAATTTAATTTTATTTATTTATTTTTATACAGCACGTTATTATTAGTTATGTATTTTATGCATATACATGTATACAGGTCAATCCCAAACTCCCAAGTCATCCCACCACCACCACAACACGGTTTCCCACACTTGGTGTCCATACGTTTGTTCTCTACCTCTGTGTCTCTATTTCTTCCCTGCAAACCAGTTCATCTGTACCATTTTTAGGCTCCACATATATGCATTAATATACAATATTTGTTTTCCTCTTTCTGACTTACTTCATTCTGTATGACAGTCTCTCGATCCATCGATGTCTCTACAAATGACCCAGTTTCATTCCTTTTTATGGCCGAGTAATATTCCATTTTATATATGTACCACAACTTTATCCATTCATCTGTCTGTGGGCATTTAGGTTGCTTCCATTACCTGGCTATTGTAAATAGTGCTGCAACGAACATTGTGGTGAATGTGCCTTTTTGATTTACGGTTTTCTCTGGGTATATGCCCAGAAGTGGGATTGCTGGATCAGATGGTAATTCTATTTCTAGTTTTTTTAAGGAAACTCCATAGTGACTGTATCAATTTACATTCCCACCAATAGTGGAAGAGGGCTCCTTTTGTCCACACCCTCCCCAGAATTGGTTGTTTGTAGATTTTCTGATGATGCCGCTTCTAACAGGTGTGAGGTGATACCTCATTGTAGTTTTGATTTGCATTTCTCTAATAATTAGTGCTGTTGAGCAGCTTTTCATGTGTGTCTTGGCCATTTCTATGTCTCCTTTGAAGAAACGTCTCTTTAGATCTTCTGCCCATTTTTTTTTGGTTGTTTGTTTTTTTAATATTAAGCTGCATGAGCTGTTTATATATATTGGAGATTAAACCTCTGTCCATTGATTCGTCTGCAACGATTTTCGCCCATTCTGAGGGATGCCTTTTTCCATTCCCGTGTTTTTTAACAAAAAAGGAAAGAAAGGAAAAGAAGCAGAACACTAATGTGCGTAAAATATGCCTTTTGAAACGGTCGTTTTGAAATATGGACGTCCTTTGAATTTTTTGGTCGATATGTGACCCCAGGATTTGTTTTCAGGGCAGGTGTCATTTACAGGCCTGCAATGATTTTGAATATCAACTGACCATTAGCGCTGGGATTAAAGCTGCTGTTGTGTGAAACGGCCACAAGGTGGCAGCAGTTCACCCTTACCAAATCTGGTTACTAGGGCAAGAGAGCCTCAGTGGAAGTGGTGTTCTAGATAGGAGTTTAGAATGGAATGTGCCAGGAGAAAGCCCCTCACGTTCGTCTCCCTACTTCTTGTTCGTGTTTTTAATTTAATTTTTTATTTTTTATTACAGCAAGTTTGAATACAATGTTTGGCTTCTTGTAGGTGTGGAAGATGTGGTTCTTTTACACATATACAGATGACTGTTCTTCCTGGGATCCTTTTCCCATGTACGTTATGACAGAATGTTGAGTAGTCCTCTCTTGGTATTCTGTAGGTCTTTGGTGATTATATATGTCACCTGTGTTTGTATATGTCTGTGAACCCCGATATCGTAATGAAACCAATCCTCACACCTTTCCATTGGTGAACCATAAGTTTGTTTAATGAATCTGTGATTGCCCTTCTCCGTGGAAATATCTGCCCTGGTATCCATTTTTAGGTAACACCTACAAGTGATATGATATGATATGTGTCTTTCACTTTCTGACTTACTACAAGTCACGTGATTACTTCTAGACTCATCTACGGTGCCGCAAATGGCATTGTGTCCTTTTTTCCCTTGGCTTCTCTTCTGCCTTAGCGGGGTCCATTTTCAACAATGTGATTCCCTGAGGGTTGTGGATTAGCTGACCTGGGCAGCCTTACCTTGCCAGGCCGCCCTCCCCCGGTGTGCCTCGTTGAGTTCAATATAAACAGAGCTCCAGGCAGCAATAGCCCCTGAAGCTGTGCCTGACTCCATATTCTCTGCCCCGTCAGCAGTCTCGGGGCTGTGCTGGTGGGAGGGAGTGAGGGGCCACAGCTTTGTGGGTGGCCCGGTGTGAGTGGGGTTCTGATGGCCTTCCTGCAGGAGTTGCCAGGCTGCCGCCTGTAAAGAAGAGGTTGTGTCACCCATACCTTCCGCTGGAATTTCTCTCCGGACAGAGGTGAGGAAGGAAAAAAGCAGTGGGGGCCGGGACAGGAGGGGTATCTCAGGCAGGACAATGGAACGCTTCTGGAAGAGCGCCCGGGGCCAGGACCACCCTGGCTGGCCTGCAGGCACCAAGTTGGCCTGCGTGCTGTCGCTGGTGTGGCTCCACGGTCCTTCCTCTAGGCTTTCAAGCCCTTGTACATATTCAGGTGTTTTACCTGGAAAGGGTGGGAACAGTTCAGCAGCAGCTGGCCTGGGGCTCAGCTCACGTTTACTCAGAGATGCCTCGGCATGGTCCCCCAGCTTTGCAATGAGGACGCTCCTTGCGTGGGGGGTGGGTTGCTGGCTGTATGGGAGATGGTTCCCCACCTCTGACCAATTTCAGAATTGTTTACCACTGGAGCAAGTGCCCTGATAGGGTTTTCCTCTGTATAACTCGTGGGTTCAGGTGTTTTTTTTTTATTTTATGGTTCAAGTTAGATTTTATTCCCCTTTTATGTATTTATAGATATAAGCATGGAAATAATTCATTCCTATAAATACATCTGTGTGACGGGAAGAACTTTTTTCTGTTTTATTTTTAAATTTTATTTTTTAAAATTTTGAAATTTAATTTTATTTATTTATTTTTATACAGCACGTTATTATTAGTTATGTATTTTATGCATATACATGTATACAGGTCAATCCCAAACTCCCAAGTCATCCCACCACCACCACAACACGGTTTCCCACACTTGGTGTCCATACGTTTGTTCTCTACCTCTGTGTCTCTATTTCTTCCCTGAAAACCAGTTCATCTGTACCATTTTTAGGCTCCACATATATGCATTAATATACAATATTTGTTTTCCTCTTTCTGACTTACTTCATTCTGTATGACAGTCTCTCGATCCATCGATGTCTCTACAAATGACCCAGTTTCATTCCTTTTTATGGCCGAGTAATATTCCATTTTATATATGTACCACAACTTTATCCATTCATCTGTCTGTGGGCATTTAGGTTGCTTCCATTACCTGGCTATTGTAAATAGTGCTGCAACGAACATTGTGGTGAATGTGCCTTTTTGATTTACGGTTTTCTCTGGGTATATGCCCAGAAGTGGGATTGCTGGATCAGATGGTAATTCTATTTCTAGTTTTTTTAAGGAAACTCCATAGTGACTGTATCAATTTACATTCCCACCAATAGTGGAAGAGGGCTCCTTTTGTCCACACCCTCCCCAGAATTGGTTGTTTGTAGATTTTCTGATGATGCCGCTTCTAACAGGTGTGAGGTGATACCTCATTGTAGTTTTGATTTGCATTTCTCTAATAATTAGTGCTGTTGAGCAGCTTTTCATGTGCGTCTTGGCCATCTCTATGTCTCCTTTGAAGAAACGTCTCTTTAGATCTTCTGCCCATTTTTTTGGGTTGTTTGTTTTTTTAATATTAAGCTGCATGAGCTGTTTATATATATTGGAGATTAAACCTCTGTCCATTGATTCGTCTGCAACGATTTTCGCCCATTCTGAGGGATGCCTTTTTCCATTCCCGTGTTTTTTAACAAAAAAGGAAAGAAAGGAAAAGAAGCAGAACACTAATGTGCGTAAAATATGCCTTTTGAAACGGTCGTTTTGAAATATGGACGTCCTTTGAATTTTTTGGTCGATATGTGACCCCAGGATTTGTTTTCAGGGCAGGTGTCATTTACAGGCCTGCAATGATTTTGAATATCAACTGACCATTAGCGCTGGGATTAAAGCTGCTGTTGTGTGAAACGGCCACAAGGTGGCAGCAGTTCACCCTTACCAAATCTGGTTACTAGGGCAAGAGAGCCTCAGTGGAAGCGGTGTTCTAGATAGGAGTTTAGAATGGAATGTGCCAGGAGAAAGCCCCTCACGTTCGTCTCCCTACTTCTTGTTCGTGTTTTTAATTTAATTTTTTATTTTTTATTACAGCAAGTTTGATTACAATGTTTGGCTTCTTGTAGGTGTGGAAGATGTGGTTCTTTTACACATATACAGATGACTGTTCTTCCTGGGATCCTTTTCCCATGTACGTTATGACAGAATGTTGAGTAGTCCTCTCTTGGTATTCTGTAGGTCTTTGGTGATTATATATGTCACCTGTGTTTGTATATGTCTGTTAACCCCGATATCGTAATGAAACCAATCCTCACACCTTTCCATTGGTGAACCATAAGTTTGTTTAATGAATCTGTGATTGCCCTTCTCCGTGGAAATATCTGCCCTGGTATCCATTTTTAGGTAACACCTACAAGTGATATAATATGATATGTGTCTTTCACTTTCTGACTTACTACAAGTCACGTGATTACTTCTAGACTCATCTACGGTGCCGCAAATGGCATTGTGTCCTTTTTTCCCTTGGCTTCTCTTCTGCCTTAGCGGGGTCCATTTTCAACAATGTGATTTCCTGAGGGTTGTGGATTAGCTGACCTGGGCAGCCTTACCTTGCCGGCCCGCCCTCCCCAGGTGTGCCTCGTTGAGGTCAATATAAACAGAGCTCCAGGCAGCAATAGCCCCTGAAGCTGTGCCTGACTCCATATTCTCTGCCCCGTCAGCAGTCTCGGGGCTGTGCTGGTGGGAGGGAGTGAGGGGCCACAGCTTTGTGGGTGGCCCGGTGTGAGTGGGGTTCTGCTGGCCTTTCTGCAGGAGTTGCCAGGCTGCCGCCTGTAAAGAAGAGGTTGTGTCACCCATACCTTCCGCTGGAATTTCTCTGCGGACAGAGGTGAGGAAGGAAAAAAGCAGTGGGGGCCGGGACAGGAGGGGTTTCTCAGGCAGGACAATGGAAAGCTTCTGGAAGAGCGCCCGGGGCCAGGAACACCCTGGCTGGCCTGCAGGCACCAAGTTGGCCTGCGTGCTGTCGCTGGTGTGGCTCCACGGTCCTTCCTCTAGGCTTTCAAGCCCTTGTACATATTCAGGTGTTTTACCTGGAAAGGGTGGGAACAGTTCAGCAGCAGCTGGCCTGGGGCTCAGCTCACGTTTACTCACAGATGCCTCGGCATGGTCCCCCAGCTTTGCAATGAGGACGCTCCTTGCGTGGGGGGTGGGTTGCTGGCTGTATGGGAGATGGTTCCCCACCTCTGACCAATTTCAGAATTGTTTACCACTGGAGCAAGTGCCCTGATAGGGTTTTCCTCTGTATAACTCGTGGGTTCAGGTGTTTTTTTTTTTATTTTATGGTTCAAGTTAGATTTTATTCCCCTTTTATGTATTTATAGATATAAGCATGGAAATAATTCATTCCTATAAATACATCTGTGTGACGGGAAGAACTTTTTTCTGTTTTATTTTTAAATTTTATTTTTTAAAATTTTGAAATTTAATTTTATTTATTTATTTTTATACAGCACGTTATTATTAGTTATGTATTTTATGCATATACATGTATACAGGTCAATCCCAAACTCCCAAGTCATCCCACCACCACCACAACACGGTTTCCCACACTTGGTGTCCATACGTTTGTTCTCTACCTCTGTGTCTCTATTTCTTCCCTGCAAACCAGTTCATCTGTACCATTTTTAGGCTCCACATATATGCATTAATATACAATATTTGTTTTCCTCTTTCTGACTTACTTCATTCTGTATGACAGTCTCTCGATCCATCGATGTCTCTACAAATGACCCAGTTTCATTCCTTTTTATGGCCGAGTAATATTCCATTTTATATATGTACCACAACTTTATCCATTCATCTGTCTGTGGGCATTTAGGTTGCTTCCATTACCTGGCTATTGTAAATAGTGCTGCAACGAACATTGTGGTGAATGTGCCTTTTTGATTTACGGTTTTCTCTGGGTATATGCCCAGAAGTGGGATTGCTGGATCAGATGGTAATTCTATTTCTAGTTTTTTTAAGGAAACTCCATAGTGACTGTATCAATTTACATTCCCACCAATAGTGGAAGAGGGCTCCTTTTGTCCACACCCTCCCCAGAATTGGTTGTTTGTAGATTTTCTGATGATGCCGATTCTAACAGGTGTGAGGTGATACCTCATTGTAGTTTTGATTTGCATTTCTCTAATAATTAGTGCTGTTGAGCAGCTTTTCATGTGCGTCTTGGCCATCTCTATGTCTCCTTTGAAGAAACGTCTCTTTAGATCTTCTGCCCATTTTATGGGGGGTTGTTTGTTTTTTTTAATATTAAGCTGCATGAGCTGTTTATATATATTGGAGATTAAACCTCTGTCCATTGATTCGTCTGCAACGATTTTCGCCCATTCTGAGGGATGCCTTTTTCCATTCCCGTGTTTTTTAACAAAAAAGGAAAGAAAGGAAAAGAAGCAGAACACTAATGTGCGTAAAATATGCCTTTTGAAACGGTCGTTTTGAAATATGGACGTCCTTTGAATTTTTTGGTCGATATGTGACCCCAGGATTTGTTTTCAGGGCAGGTGTCATTTACAGGCCTGCAATGATTTTGAATATCAACTGACCATTAGCGCTGGGATTAAAGCTGCTCTTGTGTGAAACGGCCACAAGGTGGCAGCAGTTCACCCTTACCAAATCTGGTTACTAGGGCAAGAGAGCCTCAGTGGAAGCGGTGTTCTAGATAGGAGTTTAGAATGGAATGTGCCAGGAGAAAGCCCCTCACGTTCGTCTCCCTACTTCTTGTTCGTGTTTTTAATTTAATTTTTTATTTTTTATTACAGCAAGTTTGATTACAATGTTTGGCTTCTTGTAGGTGTGGAAGATGTGGTTCTTTTACACATATACAGATGACTGTTCTTCCTGGGATCCTTTTCCCATGTACGTTATGACAGAATGTTGAGTAGTCCTCTCTTGGTATTCTGTAGGTCTTTGGTGATTATATATGTCACCTGTGTTTGTATATGTCTGTTAACCCCGATATCGTAATGAAACCAATCCTCACACCTTTCCATTGGTGAACCATAAGTTTGTTTAATGAATCTGTGATTGCCCTTCTCCGTGGAAATATCTGCCCTGGTATCCATTTTTAGGTAACACCTACAAGTGATATGATATGATATGTGTCTTTCACTTTCTGACTTACTACAAGTCACGTGATTACTTCTAGACTCATCTACGGTGCCGCAAATGGCATTGTGTCCTTTTTTCCCTTGGCTTCTCTTCTGCCTTAGCGGGGTCCATTTTCAACAATGTGATTCCCTGAGGGTTGTGGATTAGCTGACCTGGGCAGCCTTACCTTGCCGGCCCGCCCTCCCCAGGTGTGCCTCGTTGAGGTCAATATAAACAGAGCTCCAGGCAGCAATAGCCCCTGAAGCTGTGCCTGACTCCATATTCTCTGCCCCGTCAGCAGTCTCGGGGCTGTGCTGGTGGGAGGGAGTGAGGGGCCACAGCTTTGTGGGTGGCCCGGCGTGAGTGGGGTTCTGCTGGCCTTTCTGCAGGAGTTGCCAGGCTGCCGCCTGTAAAGAAGAGGTTGTGTCACCCATACCTTCCGCTGGAATTTCTCTGCGGACAGAGGTGAGGAAGGAAAAAAGCAGTGGGGGCCGGGACAGGAGGGGTTTCTCAGGCAGGACAATGGAAAGCTTCTGGAAGAGCGCCCGAGGCCAGGACCACCCTGGCTGGCCTGCAGGCACCAAGTTGGCCTGCGTGCTGTCGCTGGTGTGGCTCCAAGGTCCTTCCTCTAGGCTTTCAATCCCATGTACTTATTCAGGTGTTTTACCTGGAAAGGGTGGGAACAGTTCAGCAGCAGCTGGCCTGGGGCTCAGCTCACGTTTACTCAGAGATGCCTCGGCATGGTCCCCCAGCTTTGCAATGAGGACGCTCCTTGCGTGGGGGGTGGGTTGCTGGCTGTATGGGAGATGGTTCCCCACCTCTGACCAATTTCAGAATTGTTTACCACTGGAGCAAGTGCCCTGATAGGATTTTCCTCTGTATAACTCGTGGGTTCAGGTGTTTTTTTTTTATTTTATGGTTCAAATTAGATTTTATTCCCCTTTTATGTATTTATAGATATAAGCATGGAAATAATTCATTCCTATAAATACATCTTTGTGACGGGAAGAACTTTTTTCTGTTTTATTTTTAAATTTTATTTTTTTAAATTTTGAAATTTAATTTTATTTATTTTTTTTTATACAGCACGTTATTATTAGTTATGTATTTTATGCATATACATGTATACAGGTCAATCCCAAACTCCCAAGTCATTCCACCACCACCACAACACGGTTTCCCACACTTGGTGTCCATACGTTTGTTCTCTACCTCTGTGTCTCTATTTCTTCCCTGCAAACCAGTTCATCTGTACCATTTTTAGGCTCCACATATATGCATTAATATACAATATTTGTTTTCCTCTTTCTGACTTACTTCATTCTGTATGACAGTCTCTCGATCCATCGATGTCTCTACAAATGACCCAGTTTCATTCCTTTTTATGGCCGAGTAATATTCCATTTTATATATGTACCACAACTTTATCCATTCATCTGTCTGTGGGCATTTAGGTTGCTTCCATTACCTGGCTATTGTAAATAGTGCTGCAACGAACATTGTGGTGAATGTGCCTTTTTGATTTACGGTTTTCTCTGGGTATATGCACAGAAGTGGGATTGCTGGATCAGATGGTAATTCTATTTCTAGTTTTTTTAAGGAAACTCCATAGTGACTGTATCAATTTACATTCCCACCAATAGTGGAAGAGGGCTCCTTTTGTCCACACCCTCCCCAGAATTGGTTGTTTGTAGATTTTCTGATGATGCCGATTCTAACAGGTGTGAGGTGATACCTCATTGTAGTTTTGATTTGCATTTCTCTAATAATTAGTGCTGTTGAGCAGCTTTTCATGTGCGTCTTGGCCATCTCTATGTCTCCTTTGAAGAAACGTCTCTTTAGATCTTCTGCCCATTTTTTTTGAGTTGTTTGTTTTTTTAATATTAAGCTGCATGAGCTGTTTATATATATTGGAGATTAAACCTCTGTCCATTGATTCGTCTGCAACGATTTTCGCCCATTCTGAGGGATGCCTTTTTCCATTCCCGTGTTTTTTAACAAAAAAGGAAAGAAAGGAAAAGAAGCAGAACACTAATGTGCGTAAAATATGCCTTTTGAAACGGTCGTTTTGAAATATGGACGTCCTTTGAATTTTTTGGTCGATATGTGACCCCAGGATTTGTTTTCAGGGCAGGTGTCATTTACAGGCCTGCAATGATTTTGAATATCAACTGACCATTAGCGCTGGGATTAAATCTGCTGTTGTGTGATACGGCCACAAGGTGGCAGCAGTTCACCCTTACCAAATCTGGTTACTAGGGCAAGAGAGCCTCAGTGGAAGTGGTGTTCTAGATAGGAGTTTAGAATGGAATGTGCCAGGAGAAAGCCCCTCACGTTCGTCTCCCTACTTCTTGTTCGTGTTTTTAATTTAATTTTTTATTTTTTATTACAGCAAGTTTGATTACAATGTTTGGCTTCTTGTAGGTGTGGAAGATGTGGTTCTTTTACACATATACAGATGACTGTTCTTCCTGGGATCCTTTTCCCATGTACGTTATGACAGAATGTTGAGTAGTCCTCTCTTGGTATTCTGTAGGTCTTTGGTGATTATATATGTCACCTGTGTTTGTATATGTCTGTTAACCCCGATATCGTAATGAAACCAATCCTCACACCTTTCCATTGGTGAACCATAAGTTTGTTTAATGAATCTGTGATTGCCCTTCTCCGTGGAAATATCTGCCCTGGTATCCATTTTTAGGTAACACCTACAAGTGATATAATATGATATGTGTCTTTCACTTTCTGACTTACTACAAGTCACGTGATTACTTCTAGACTCATCTACGGTGCCGCAAATGGCATTGTGTCCTTTTTTCCCTTGGCTTCTCTTCTGCCTTAGCGGGGTCCATTTTCAACAATGTGATTCCCTGAGGGTTGTGGATTAGCTGACCTGGGCAGCCTTACCTTGCCGGCCCGCCCTCCCCAGGTGTGCCTCGTTGAGGTCAATATAAACAGAGCTCCAGGCAGCAATAGCCCCTGAAGCTGTGCCTGACTCCATATTCTCTGCCCCGTCAGCAGTCTCGGGGCTGTGCTGGTGGGAGGGAGTGAGGGGCCACAGCTTTGTGGGTGGCCCGGTGTGAGTGGGGTTCTGCTGGCCTTTCTGCAGGAGTTGCCAGGCTGCCGCCTGTAAAGAAGAGGTTGTGTCACCCATACCTTCCGCTGGAATTTCTCTCCGGACAGAGGTGAGGAAGGAAAAAAGCAGTGGGGGCCGGGACAGGAGGGGTATCTCAGGCAGGACAATGGAAAGCTTCTGGAAGAGCGCCCGGGGCCAGGACCACCCTGGCTGGCCTGCAGGCACCAAGTTGGCCTGCGTGCTGTCGCTGGTGTGGCTCCACGGTCCTTCCTCTAGGCTTTCAAGCCCTTGTACATATTCAGGTGTTTTACCTGGAAAGGGTGGGAACAGTTCAGCAGCAGCTGGCCTGGGGCTCAGCTCACGTTTACTCACAGATGCCTCGGCATGGTCCCCCAGCTTTGCAATGAGGACGCTCCTTGCGTGGGGGGTGGGTTGCTGGCTGTATGGGAGATGGTTCCCCACCTCTGACCAATTTCAGAATTGTTTACCACTGGAGCAAGTGCCCTGATAGGGTTTTCCTCTGTATAACTCGTGGGTTCAGGTGTTTTTTTTTTATTTTATGGTTCAAGTTAAATTTTATTCCCCTTTTATGTATTTATAGATATAAGCATGGAAATAATTCATTCCTATAAATACATCTGTGTGACGGGAAGAACTTTTTTCTGTTTTATTTTATTTATTTATTTATTTATTTATTTATTTATTTATTTATTTTTTGCTGTACGCGGGCCTCTCACTGTTGTGGCCTCTCCCGTTGCGGAGCACAGGCTCCGGACGCACAGGCTCAGCGGCCATGGCTCACGGGCCCAGCCGCTCCGCGACATATGGGATCCTCCCAGACCGGGGCACGAACCCGTATCCCCTGCATCGGCAGGCGGACTCTCAACCACTGCGCCACCAGGGAGGCCCTTCTGTTTTATTTTTAAATTTTATTTTTTAAAATTTTGAAATTTAATTTTATTTATTTATTTTTATACAGCACGTTATTATTAGTTATGTATTTTATGCATATACATGTATACAGGTCAATCCCAAACTCCCAAGTCATCCCACCACCACCACAACACGGTTTCCCACACTTGGTGTCCATACGTTTGTTCTCTACCTCTGTGTCTCTATTTCTTCCCTGCAAACCAGTTCATCTGTACCATTTTTAGGCTCCACATATATGCATTAATATGCAATATTTGTTTTCCTCTTTCTGACTTACTTCATTCTGTATGACAGTCTCTCGATCCATCGATGGCTCTACAAATGACCCAGTTTCATTCCTTTTTATGGCCGAGTAATATTCCATTTTATATATGTACCACAACTTTATCCATTCATCTGTCTGTGGGCATTTAGGTTGCTTCCATTACCTGGCTATTGTAAATAGTGCTGCAACGAACATTGTGGTGAATGTGCCTTTTTGATTTACGGTTTTCTCTGGGTATATGCCCAGAAGTGGGATTGCTGGATCAGATGGTAATTCTATTTCTAGTTTTTTTAAGGAAACTCCATAGTGACTGTATCAATTTACATTCCCACCAATAGTGGAAGAGGGCTCCTTTTGTCCACACCCTCCCCAGAATTGGTTGTTTGTAGATTTTCTGATGATGCCGATTCTAACAGGTGTGAGGTGATACCTCATTGTAGTTTTGATTTGCATTTCTCTAATAATTAGTGCTGTTGAGCAGCTTTTCATGTGCGTCTTGGCCATCTCTATGTCTCCTTTGAAGAAACGTCTCTTTAGATCTTCTGCCCATTTTATGGGGGGTTGTTTGTTTTTTTTTAATATTAAGCTGCATGAGCTGTTTATATATATTGGAGATTAAACCTCTGTCCATTGATTCGTCTGCAACGATTTTCGCCCATTCTGAGGGATGCCTTTTTCCATTCCCGTGTTTTTTAACAAAAAAGGAAAGAAAGGAAAAGAAGCAGAACACTAATGTGCGTAAAATATGCCTTTTGAAACGGTCGTTTTGAAATATGGACGTCCTTTGAATTTTTTGGTCGATATGTGACCCCAGGATTTGTTTTCAGGGCAGGTGTCATTTACAGGCCTGCAATGATTTTGAATATCAACTGACCATTAGCGCTGGGATTAAAGCTGCTGTTGTGTGAAACGGCCACAAGGTGGCAGCAGTTCACCCTTACCAAATCTGGTTACTAGGGCAAGAGAGACTCAGTGGAAGCAGTGTTCTAGATAGGAGTTTAGAATGGAATGTGCCAGGAGAAAGCCCCTCACGTTCGTCTCCCTACTTCTTGTTCGTGTTTTTAATTTAATTTTTTATTTTTTATTACAGCAAGTTTGATTACAATGTTTGGCTTCTTGTAGGTGTGGAAGATGTGGTTCTTTTACACATATACAGATGACTGTTCTTCCTGGGATCCTTTTCCCATGTACGTTATGACAGAATGTTGAGTAGTCCTCTCTTGGTATTCTGTAGGTCTTTGGTGATTATATATGTCACCTGTGTTTGTATATGTCTGTTAACCCCGATATCGTAATGAAACCAATCCTCACACCTTTCCATTGGTGAACCATAAGTTTGTTTAATGAATCTGTGATTGCCCTTCTCCGTGGAAATATCTGCCCTGGTATCCATTTTTAGGTAACACCTACAAGTGATATGATATGATATGTGTCTTTCACTTTCTGACTTACTACAAGTCACGTGATTACTTCTAGACTCATCTACGGTGCCGCAAATGGCATTGTGTCCTTTTTTCCCTTGGCTTCTCTTCTGCCTTAGCGGGGTCCATTTTCAACAATGTGATTCCCTGAGGGTTGTGGATTAGCTGACCTGGGCAGCCTTACCTTGCCGGCCCGCCCTCCCCAGGTGTGCCTCGTTGAGGTCAATATAAACAGAGCTCCAGGCAGCAATAGCCCCTGAAGCTGTGCCTGACTCCATATTCTCTGCCCCGTCAGCAGTCTCGGGGCTGTGCTGGTGGGAGGGAGTGAGGGGCCACAGCTTTGTGGGTGGCCCGGTGTGAGTGGGGTTCTGCTGGCCTTTCTGCAGGAGTTGCCAGGCTGCCGCCTGTAAAGAAGAGGTTGTGTCACCCATACCTTCCGCTGGAATTTCTCTGCGGACAGAGGTGAGGAAGGAAAAAAGCAGTGGGGGCCGGGACAGGAGGGGTTTCTCAGGCAGGACAATGGAAAGCTTCTGGAAGAGCGCCCGGGGCCAGGACCACCCTGGCTGGCCTGCAGGCACCAAGTTGGCCTGCGTGCTGTCGCTGGTGTGGCTCCAAGGTCCTTCCTCTAGGCTTTCAATCCCATGTACTTATTCAGGTGTTTTACCTGGAAAGGGTGGGAACAGTTCAGCAGCAGCTGGCCTGGGGCTCAGCTCACGTTTATTCAGAGATGCCTCGGCATGGTCCCCCAGCTTTGCAATGAGGACGCTCCTTGCGTGGGGGGTGGGTTGCTGGCTGTATGGGAGATGGTTCCCCACCTCTGACCAATTTCAGAATTGTTTACCACTGGAGCAAGTGCCCTGATAGGATTTTCCTCTGTATAACTCGTGGGTTCAGGTGTTTTTTTTTTTATTTTATGGTTCAAATTAGATTTTATTCCCCTTTTATGTATTTATAGATATAAGCATGGAAATAATTCATTCCTATAAATACATCTGTGTGACGGGAAGAACTTTTTTCTGTTTTATTTTTAAATTTTATTTTTTTAAATTTTGAAATTTAATTTTATTTATTTATTTTTATACAGCACGCTATTATTAGTTATGTATTTTATGCATATACATGTATACAGGTTAATCCCAAACTCCCAAGTCATTCCACCACCACCACAACACGGTTTCCCACACTTGGTGTCCATACGTTTGTTCTCTACCTCTGTGTCTCTATTTCTTCCCTGCAAACCAGTTCATCTGTACCATTTTTAGGCTCCACATATATGCATTAATATACAATATTTGTTTTCCTATTTCTGACTTACTTCATTCTGTATGACAGTCTCTCGATCCATCGATGTCTCTACAAATGACCCAGTTTCATTCCTTTTTATGGCCGAGTAATATTCCATTTTATATATGTACCACAACTTTATCCATTCATCTGTCTGTGGGCATTTAGGTTGCTTCCATTACCTGGCTATTGTAAATAGTGCTGCAACGAACATTGTGGTGAATGTGCCTTTTTGATTTACGGTTTTCTCTGGGTATATGCCCAGAAGTGGGATTGCTGGATCAGATGGTAATTCTATTTCTAGTTTTTTTAAGGAAACTCCATAGTGACTGTATCAATTTACATTCCCACCAATAGTGGAAGAGGGCTCCTTTTGTCCACACCCTCCCCAGAATTGGTTGTTTGTAGATTTTCTGATGATGCCGATTCTAACAGGTGTGAGGTGATACCTCATTGTAGTTTTGATTTGCATTTCTCTAATAATTAGTGCTGTTGAGCAGCTTTTCATGTGCGTCTTGGCCATCTCTGTCTCCTTTGAAGAAACGTCTCTTTAGATCTTCTGCCCATTTTTTTTGGGTTGTTTGTTTTTTTAATATTAAGCTGCATGAGCTGTTTATATATATTGGAGATTAAACCTCTGTCCATTGATTCGTCTGCAACGATTTTCGCCCATTCTGAGGGATGCCTTTTTCCATTCCCGTGTTTTTTAACAAAAAAGGAAAGAAAGGAAAAGAAGCAGAACACTAATGTGCGTAAAATATGCCTTTTGAAACGGTCGTTTTGAAATATGGACGTCCTTTGAATTTTTTGGTCGATATGTGACCCCAGGATTTGTTTTCAGGGCAGGTGTCATTTACAGGCCTGCAATGATTTTGAATATCAACTGACCATTAGCGCTGGGATTAAAGCTGCTGTTGTGTGAAACGGCCACAAGGTGGCAGCAGTTCACCCTTACCAAATCTGGTTACTAGGGCAAGAGAGCCTCAGTGGAAGTGGTGTTCTAGATAGGAGTTTAGAATGGAATGTGCCAGGAGAAAGCCCCTCACGTTCGTCTCCCTACTTCTTGTTCGTGTTTTTAATTTAATTTTTTATTTTTTATTACAGCAAGTTTGATTACAATGTTTGGCTTCTTGTAGGTGTGGAAGATGTGGTTCTTTTACACATATACAGATGACTGTTCTTCCTGGGATCCTTTTCCCATGTACGTTATGACAGAATGTTGAGTAGTCCTCTCTTGGTATTCTGTAGGTCTTTGGTGATTATATATGTCACCTGTGTTTGTATATGTCTGTTAACCCCGATATCGTAATGAAACCAATCCTCACACCTTTCCATTGGTGAACCATAAGTTTGTTTAATGAATCTGTGATTGCCCTTCTCCGTGGAAATATCTGCCCTGGTATCCATTTTTAGGTAACACCTACAAGTGATATAATATGATATGTGTCTTTCACTTTCTGACTTACTACAAGTCACGTGATTACTTCTAGACTCATCTACGGTGCCGCAAATGGCATTGTGTCCTTTTTTCCCTTGGCTTCTCTTCTGCCTTAGCGGGGTCCATTTTCAACAATGTGATTCCCTGAGGGTTGTGGATTAGCTGACCTGGGCAGCCTTACTTTGCCGGCCCGCCCTCCCCAGGTGTGCCTCGTTGAGGTCAATATAAACAGAGCTCCAGGCAGCAATAGCCCCTGAAGCTGTGCCTGACTCCATATTCTCTGCCCCGTCAGCAGTCTCGGGGCTGTGCTGGTGGGAGGGAGTGAGGGGCCACAGCTTTGTGGGTGGCCCGGTGTGAGTGGGGTTCTGCTGGCCTTTCTGCAGGAGTTGCCAGGCTGCCGCCTGTAAAGAAGAGGTTGTGTCACCCATACCTTCCGCTGGAATTTCTCTCCGGACAGAGGTGAGGAAGGAAAAAAGCAGTGGGGGCCGGGACAGGAGGGGTATCTCAGGCAGGACAATGGAAACCTTCTGGAAGAGCGCCCGGGGCCAGGACCACCCTGGCTGGCCTGCAGGCACCAAGTTGGCCTGCGTGCTGTCGCTGGTGTGGCTCCACGGTCCTTCCTCTAGGCTTTCAATCCCTTGTACATATTCAGGTGTTTTACCTGGAAAGGGTGGGAACAGTTCAGCAGCAGCTGGCCTGGGGCTCAGCTCACGTTTACTCAGAGATGCCTCGGCATGGTCCCCCAGCTTTGCAATGAGGACGCTCCTTGCGTGGGGGGTGGGTTGCTGGCTGTATGGGAGATGGTTCCCCACCTCTGACCAATTTCAGAATTGTTTACCACTGGAGCAAGTGCCCTGATAGGGTTTTCCTCTGTATAACTCGTGGGTTCAGGTGTTTTTTTTTTATTTTATGGTTCAAGTTAGATTTTATTCCCCTTTTATGTATTTATAGATATAAGCATGGAAATAATTCATTCCTATAAATACATCTGTGTGACGGGAAGAACTTTTTTCTGTTTTATTTTTAAATTTTATTTTTTAAAATTTTGAAATTTAATTTTATTTATTTATTTTTATACAGCACGCTATTATTAGTTATGTATTTTATGCATATACATGTATACAGGTCAATCCCAAACTCCCAAGTCATCCCACCACCACCACAACACGGTTTCCCACACTTGGTGTCCATACGTTTGTTCTCTACCTCTGTGTCTCTATTTCTTCCCTGCAAACCAGTTCATCTGTACCATTTTTAGGCTCCACATATATGCATTAATATACAATATTTGTTTTCCTCTTTCTGACTTACTTCATTCTGTATGACAGTCTCTCGATCCATCGATGTCTCTACAAATGACCCAGTTTCATTCCTTTTTATGGCCGAGTAATATTCCATTTCATATATGTACCACAACTTTATCCATTCATCTGTCTGTGGGCATTTAGGTTGCTTCCATTACCTGGCTATTGTAAATAGTGCTGCAACGAACATTGTGGTGAATGTGCCTTTTTGATTTACGGTTTTCTCTGGGTATATGCCCAGAAGTGGGATTGCTGGATCAGATGGTAATTCTATTTCTAGTTTTTTTAAGGAAACTCCATAGTGACTGTATCAATTTACATTCCCACCAATAGTGGAAGAGGGCTCCTTTTGTCCACACCCTCCCCAGAATTGGTTGTTTGTAGATTTTCTGATGATGCCGATTCTAACAGGTGTGAGGTGATACCTCATTGTAGTTTTGATTTGCATTTCTCTAATAATTAGTGCTGTTGAGCAGCTTTTCATGTGCGTCTTGGCCATCTCTATTTCTCCTTTGAAGAAACGTCTCTTTAGATCTTCTGCCCATTTTTTTTTGGGTTGTATGTTTTTTTAATATTAAGCTGCATGAGCTGTTTATATATATTGGAGATTAAACCTCTGTCCATTGATTCGTCTGCAACGATTTTCGCCCATTCTGAGGGATGCCTTTTTCCATTCCCGTGTTTTTTAACAAAAAAGGAAAGAAAGGAAAAGAAGCAGAACACTAATGTGCGTAAAATATGCCTTTTGAAACGGTCGTTTTGAAATATGGATGTCCTTTGAATTTTTTGGTCGATATGTGACCCCAGGATTTGTTTTCAGGGCAGGTGTCATTTACAGGCCTGCAATGATTTTGAATATCAACTGACCATTAGCGCTGGGATTAAAGCTGCTGTTGTGTGAAACGGCCACAAGGTGGCAGCAGTTCACCCTTACCAAATCTGGTTACTAGGGCAAGAGAGCCTCAGTGGAAGTGGTGTTCTAGATAGGAGTTTAGAATGGAATGTGCCAGGAGAAAGCCCCTCACGTTCGTCTCCCTACTTCTTGTTCGTGTTTTTAATTTAATTTTTTATTTTTTATTACAGCAAGTTTGATTACAATGTTTGGCTTCTTGTAGGTGTGGAAGATGTGGTTCTTTTACACATATACAGATGACTGTTCTTCCTGGGATCCTTTTCCCATGTACGTTATGACAGAATGTTGAGTAGTCCTCTCTTGGTATTCTGTAGGTCTTTGGTGATTATATATGTCACCTGTGTTTGTATATGTCTGTTAACCCCGATATCGTAATGAAACCAATCCTCACACCTTTCCATTGGTGAACCATAAGTTTGTTTAATGAATCTGTGATTGCCCTTCTCCGTGGAAATATCTGCCCTGGTATCCATTTTTAGGTAACACCTACAAGTGATATAATATGATATGTGTCTTTCACTTTCTGACTTACTACAAGTCACGTGATTACTTCTAGACTCATCTACGGTGCCGCAAATGGCATTGTGTCCTTTTTTCCCTTGGCTTCTCTTCTGCCTTAGCGGGGTCCATTTTCAACAATGTGATTCCCTGAGGGTTGTGGATTAGCTGACCTGGGCAGCCTTACCTTGCCGGCCCGCCCTCCCCAGGTGTGCCTCGTTGAGGTCAATATAAACAGAGCTCCAGGCAGCAATAGCCCATGAAGCTGTGCCTGACTCCATATTCTCTGCCCCGTCAGCAGTCTCGGGGCTGTGCTGGTGGGAGGGAGTGAGGGGCCACAGCTTTGTGGGTGGCCCGGTGTGAGTGGGGTTCTGCTGGCCTTTCTGCAGGAGTTGCCAGGCTGCCGCCTGTAAAGAAGAGGTTGTGTCACCCATACCTTCCGCTGGAATTTCTCTCCGGACAGAGGTGAGGAAGGAAAAAAGCAGTGGGGGCCGGGACAGGAGGGGTATCTCAGGCAGGACAATGGAAAGCTTCTGGAAGAGCGCCCGGGGCCAGGACCACCCTGGCTGGCCTGCAGGCACCAAGTTGGCCTGCGTGCTGTCGCTGGTGTGGCTCCACGGTCCTTCCTCTAGGCTTTCAATCCCTTGTACATATTCAGGTGTTTTACCTGGAAAGGGTGGGAACAGTTCAGCAGCAGCTGGCCTGGGGCTCAGCTCACGTTTACTCAGAGATGCCTCGGCATGGTCCCCCAGCTTTGCAATGAGGACGCTCCTTGCGTGGGGGGTGGGTTGCTGGCTGTATGGGAGATGGTTCCCCACCTCTGACCAATTTCAGAATTGTTTACCACTGGAGCAAGTGCCCTGATAGGGTTTTCCTCTGTATAACTCGTGGGTTCAGGTGTTTTTTTTTTTTTATTTTATGGTTCAAGTTAGATTTTATTCCCCTTTTATGTATTTATAGATATAAGCATGGAAGTAATTCATTCCTATAAATACATCTGTGTGACGGGAAGAACTTTTTTCTGTTTTATTTTTAAATTTTATTTTTTTAAAATTTTGAAATTTAATTTTATTTATTTTTTTATACAGCACGTTATTATTAGTTATGTATTTTATGCATATACATGTATACAGGTCAATCCCAAACTCCCAAGTCATCCCACCACCACCACAACACGGTTTCCCACACTTGGTGTCCATACGTTTGTTCTCTACCTCTGTGTCTCTATTTCTTCCCTGCAAACCAGTTCATCTGTACCATTTTTAGGCTCCACATATATGCATTAATATACAATATTTGTTTTCCTCTTTCTGACTTACTTCATTCTGTATGACAGTCTCTCGATCCATCGATGTCTCTACAAATGACCCAGTTTCATTCCATTTTATGGCCGAGTAATATTCCATTTTATATATGTACCACAACTTTATCCATTCATCTGTCTGTGGGCATTTAGGTTGCTTCCATTACCTGGCTATTGTAAATAGTGCTGCAACGAACATTGTGGTGAATGTGCCTTTTTGATTTACGGTTTTCTCTGGGTATATGCCCAGAAGTGGGATTGCTGGATCAGATGGTAATTCTATTTCTAATTTTTTTAAGGAAACTCCATAGTGACTGTATCAATTTACATTCCCACCAATAGTGGAAGAGGGCTCCTTTTGTCCACACCCTCCCCAGAATTGGTTGTTTGTAGATTTTCTGATGATGCCGATTCTAACAGGTGTGAGGTGATACCTCATTGTAGTTTTGATTTGCATTTCTCTAATAATTAGTGCTGTTGAGCAGCTTTTCATGTGCGTCTTGGCCATGTCTATGTCTCCTTTGAAGAAACATCTCTTTAGATCTTCTGCCCATTTTTTTTTGGGTTGTTTGTTTTTTTAATATTAAGCTGCATGAGCTGTTTATATATATTGGAGATTAAACCTCTGTCCATTGATTCGTCTGCAACGATTTTCGCCCATTCTGAGGGATGCCTTTTTCCATTCCCGTGTTTTTTAACAAAAAAGGAAAGAAAGGAAAAGAAGCAGAACACTAATGTGCGTAAAATATGCCTTTTGAAACGGTCGTTTTGAAATATGGACGTCCTTTGAATTTTTTGGTCGATATGTGACCCCAGGATTTGTTTTCAGGGCAGGTGTCATTTACAGGCCTGCAATGATTTTGAATATCAACTGACCATTAGCGCTGGGATTAAAGCTGCTGTTGTGTGAAACGGCCACAAGGTGGCAGCAGTTCACCCTTACCAAATCTGGTTACTAGGGCAAAAGAGCCTCAGTGGAAGCGGTGTTCTAGATAGGAGTTTAGAATGGAATGTGCCAGGAGAAAGCCCCTCACGTTCGTCTCCCTACTTCTTGTTCGTGTTTTTAATTTAATTTTTTATTTTTTATTACAGCAAGTTTGATTACAATGTTTGGCTTCTTGTAGGTGTGGAAGATGTGGTTCTTTTACACATATACAGATGACTGTTCTTCCTGGGATCCTTTTCCCATGTACGTTATGACAGAATGTTGAGTAGTCCTCTCTTGGTATTCTGTAGGTCTTTGGTGATTATATATGTCACCTGTGTTTGTATATGTCTGTTAACCCCGATATCGTAATGAAACCAATCCTCACACCTTTCCATTGGTGAACCATAAGTTTGTTTAATGAATCTGTGATTGCCCTTCTCCGTGGAAATATCTGCCCTGGTATCCATTTTTAGGTAACACCTACAAGTGATATAATATGATATGTGTCTTTCACTTTCTGACTTACTACAAGTCACGTGATTACTTCTAGACTCATCTACGGTGCCGCAAATGGCATTGTGTCCTTTTTTCCCTTGGCTTCTCTTCTGCCTTAGCGGGGTCCATTTTCAACAATGTGATTCCCTGAGGGTTGTGGATTAGCTGACCTGGGCAGCCTTACCTTGCCGGCCCGCCCTCCCCAGGTTTGCCTCATTGAGGTCAATATAAACAGAGCTCCAGGCAGCAATAGCCCCTGAAGCTGTGCCTGACTCCATATTCTCTGCCCCGTCAGCAGTCTCGGGGCTGTGCTGGTGGGAGGGAGTGAGGGGCCACAGCTTTGTGGGTGGCCCGGTGTGAGTGGGGTTCTGCTGGCCTTTCTGCAGGAGTTGCCAGGCTGCCGCCTGTAAAGAAGAGGTTGTGTCACCCATACCTTCCGCTGGAATTTCTCTCCGGACAGAGGTGAGGAAGGAAAAAAGCAGTGGGGGCCGGGACAGGAGGGGTATCTCAGGCAGGACAATGGAAAGCTTCTGGAAGAGCGCCCGGGACCAGGACCACCCTGGCTGGCCTGCAGGCACCAAGTTGGCCTGCGTGCTGTCGCTGGTGTGGCTCCACGGTCCTTCCTCTAGGCTTTCAATCCCTTGTACATATTCAGGTGTTTTACCTGGAAAGGGTGGGAACAGTTCAGCAGCAGCTGGCCTGGGGCTCAGCTCAGGTTTACTCAGAGATGCCTCGGCATGGTCCCCCAGCTTTGCAATGAGGACGCTCCTTGCGTGGGGGGTGGGTTGCTGGCTGTATGGGAGATGGTTCCCCACCTCTGACCAATTTCAGAATTGTTTACCACTGGAGCAAGTGCCCTGATAGGGTTTTCCTCTGTATAACTCGTGGGTTCAGGTGTTTTTTTTTTTTTTATTTTATGGTTCAAGTAAGATTTTATTCCCCTTTTATGTATTTATAGATATAAGCATGGAAATAATTCATTCCTATAAATACATCTGTGTGACGGGAAGAACTTTTTTCTGTTTTATTTTTAAATTTTATTTTTTTAAAATTTTGAAATTTAATTTTATTTATTTTTTTTATACAGCACGTTATTATTAGTTATGTATTTTATGCATATACATGTATACAGGTCAATCCCAAACTCCCAAGTCATCCCACCACCACCACAACACGGTTTCCCACACTTGGTGTCCATACGTTTGTTCTCTACCTCTGTGTCTCTATTTCTTCCCTGCAAACCAGTTCATCTGTACCATTTTTAGGCTCCACATATATGCATTAATATACAATATTTGTTTTCCTCTTTCTGACTTACTTCATTCTGTATGACAGTCTCTCGATCCATCGATGGCTCTACAAATGACCCAGTTTCATTCCTTTTTATGGCCGAGTAATATTCCATTTTATATATGTACCACAACTTTATCCATTCATCTGTCTGTGGGCATTTAGGTTGCTTCCATTACCTGGCTATTGTAAATAGTGCTGCAACGAACATTGTGGTGAATGTGCCTTTTTGATTTACGGTTTTCTCTGGGTATATGCCCAGAAGTGGGATTGCTGGATCAGATGGTAATTCTATTTCTAATTTTTTTAAGGAAACTCCATAGTGACTGTATCAATTTACATTCCCACCAATAGTGGAAGAGGGCTCCTTTTGTCCACACCCTCCCCAGAATTGGTTGTTTGTAGATTTTCTGATGATGCCGATTCTAACAGGTGTGAGGTGATACCTCATTGTAGTTTTGATTTGCATTTCTCTAATAATTAGTGCTGTTGAGCAGCTTTTCATGTGCGTCTTGGCCATCTCTATGTCTCCTTTGAAGAAACGTCTCTTTAGATCTTCTGCCCATTTTTTTTGGGTTGTATGTTTTTTTAATATTAAGCTGCATGAGCTGTTTATATATATTGGAGATTAAACCTCTGTCCATTGATTCGTCTGCAACGATTTTCGCCCATTCTGAGGGATGCCTTTTTCCATTCCCGTGTTTTTTAACAAAAAAGGAAAGAAAGGAAAAGAAGCAGAACACTAATGTGCGTAAAATATGCCTTTTGAAACGGTCGTTTTGAAATATGGACGTCCTTTGAATTTTTTGGTCGATAAGTGACCCCAGGATTTGTTTTCAGGGCAGGTGTCATTTACAGGCCTGCAATGATTTTGAATATCAACTGACCATTAGCGCTGGGATTAAAGCTGCTGTTGTGTGAAACGGCCACAAGGTGGCAGCAGTTCACCCTTACCAAATCTGGTTACTAGGGCAAGAGAGCCTCAGTGGAAGTGGTGTTCTAGATAGGAGTTTAGAATGGAATGTGCCAGGAGAAAGCCCCTCACGTTCGTCTCCCTACTTCTTGTTCGTGTTTTTAATTTAATTTTTTATTTTTTATTACAGCAAGTTTGATTACAATGTTTGGCTTCTTGTAGGTGTGGAAGATGTGGTTCTTTTACACATATACAGATGACTGTTCTTCCTGGGATCCTTTTCCCATGTACGTTATGACAGAATGTTGAGTAGTCCTCTCTTGGTATTCTGTAGGTCTTTGGTGATTATATATGTCACCTGTGTTTGTATATGTCTGTTAACCCTGATATCGTAATGAAACCAATCCTCACACCTTTCCATTGGTGAACCATAAGTTTGTTTAATGAATCTGTGATTGCCCTTCTCCGTGGAAATATCTGCCCTGGTATCCATTTTTAGGTAACACCTACAAGTGATATAATATGATATGTGTCTTTCACTTTCTGACTTACTACAAGTCACGTGATTACTTGTAGACTCATCTACGGTGCCGCAAATGGCATTGTGTCCTTTTTTCCCTTGGCTTCTCTTCTGCCTTAGCGGGGTCCATTTTCAACAATGTGATTCCCTGAGGGTTGTGGATTAGCTGACCTGGGCAGCCTTAACTTGCCGGCCCGCCCTCCCCAGGTGTGCCTCGTTGAGGTCAATATAAACAGAGCTCCATGCAGCAATAGCCCCTGAAGCTGTGCCTGACTCCATATTCTCTGCCCCGTCAGCAGTCTCGGGGCTGTGCTGGTGGGAGGGAGTGAGGGGCCACAGCTTTGTGGGTGGCCCGGTGTGAGTGGGGTTCTGCTGGCCTTTCTGCAGGAGTTGCCAGGCTGCCGCCTGTAAAGAAGAGGTTGTGTCACCCATACCTTCCGCTGGAATTTCTCTCCGGACAGAGGTGAGGAAGGAAAAAAGCAGTGGGGGCCGGGACAGGAGGGGTATCTCAGGCAGGACAATGGAAAGCTTCTGGAAGAGCGCCCGGGGCCAGGACCACCCTGGCTGGCCTGCAGGCACCAAGTTGGCCTGCGTGCTGTCGCTGGTGTGGCTCCACGGTCCTTCCTCTAGGCTTTCAATCCCTTGTACATATTCAGGTGTTTTACCTGGAAAGGGTGGGAACAGTTCAGCAGCAGCTGGCCTGGGGCTCAGCTCACGTTTACTCAGAGATGCCTCGGCATGGTCCCCCAGCTTTGCAATGAGGACGCTCCTTGCGTGGGGGGTGGGTTGCTGGCTGTATGGGAGATGGTTCCCCACCTCTGACCAATTTCAGAATTGTTTACCACTGGAGCAAGTGCCCTGATAGGGTTTTCCTCTGTATAACTCGTGGGTTCAGGTGTTTTTTTTTTTTTTTATGGTTCAAGTTAGATTTTATTCCCCTTTTATGTATTTATAGATATAAGCATGGAAATAATTCATTCCTATAAATACATCTGTGTGACGGGAAGAACTTTTGTCTGTTTTATTTTTAAATTTTATTTTTTTAAAATTTTGAAATTTAATTTTATTTATTTTTTTTTATACAGCACGTTATTATTAGTTATGTATTTTATGCATATACATGTATACAGGTCAATCCCAAACTCCCAAGTCATCCCACCACCACCACAACACGGTTTCCCACACTTGGTGTCCATACGTTTGTTCTCTACCTCTGTGTCTCTATTTCTTCCCTGCAAACCAGTTCATCTGTACCATTTTTAGGCTCCACATATATGCATTAATATACAATATTTGTTTTCCTCTTTCTGACTTACTTCATTCTGTATGACAGTCTCTCGATCCATCGATGTCTCTACAAATGACCCAGTTTCATTCCTTTTTATGGCCGAGTAATATTCCATTTTATATATGTACCACAACTTTATCCATTCATCTGTCTGTGGGCATTTAGGTTGCTTCCATTACCTGGCTATTGTAAATAGTGCTGCAACGAACATTGTGGTGAATGTGCCTTTTTGATTTACGGTTTTCTCTGGGTATATGCCCAGAAGTGGGATTGCTGGATCAGATGGTAATTCTATTTCTAGTTTTTTTAAGGAAACTCCATAGTGACTGTATCAATTTACATTCCCACCAATAGTGGAAGAGGGCTCCTTTTGTCCACACCCTCCCCAGAATTGGTTGTTTGTAGATTTTCTGATGATGCCGATTCTAACAGGTGTGAGGTGATACCTCATTGTAGTTTTGATTTGCATTTCTCTAATAATTAGTGCTGTTGAGCAGCTTTTCATGTGCGTCTTGGCCATCTCTATGTCTCCTTTGAAGAAACGTCTCTTTAGATCTTCTGCCCATTTTTTTTGGGTTGTATGTTTTTTTAATATTAAGCTGCATGAGCTGTTTATATATATTGGAGATTAAACCTCTGTCCATTGATTCGTCTGCAACGATTTTCGCCCATTCTGAGGGATGCCTTTTTCCATTCCCGTGTTTTTTAACAAAAAAGGAAAGAAAGGAAAAGAAGCAGAACACTAATGTGCGTAAAATATGCCTTTTGAAACGGTCGTTTTGAAATATGGACGTCCTTTGAATTTTTTGGTCGATATGTGACCCCAGGATTTGTTTTCAGGGCAGGTGTCATTTACAGGCCTGCAATGATTTTGAATATCAACTGACCATTAGCGCTGGGATTAAAGCTGCTGTTGTGTGAAACGGCCACAAGGTGGCAGCAGTTCACCCTTACCAAATCTGGTTACTAGGGCAAGAGAGCCTCAGTGGAAGTGGTGTTCTAGATAGGAGTTTAGAATGGAATGTGCCAGGAGAAAGCCCCTCACGTTCGTCTCCCTACTTCTTGTTCGTGTTTTTAATTTAATTTTTTATTTTTTATTACAGCAAGTTTGATTACAATGTTTGGCTTCTTGTAGGTGTGGAAGATGTGGTTCTTTTACACATATACAGATGACTGTTCTTCCTGGGATCCTTTTCCCATGTACGTTATGACAGAATGTTGAGTAGTCCTCTCTTGGTATTCTGTAGGTCTTTGGTGATTATATATGTCACCTGTGTTTGTATATGTCTGTTAACCCCGATATCGTAATGAAACCAATCCTCACACCTTTCCATTGGTGAACCATAAGTTTGTTTAATGAATCTGTGATTGCCCTTCTCCGTGGAAATATCTGCCCTGGTATCCATTTTTAGGTAACACCTACAAGTGATATAATATGATATGTGTCTTTCACTTTCTGACTTACTACAAGTCACGTGATTACTTGTAGACTCATCTACGGTGCCGCAAATGGCATTGTGTCCTTTTTTCCCTTGGCTTCTCTTCTGCCTTAGCGGGGTCCATTTTCAACAATGTGATTCCCTGAGGGTTGTGGATTAGCTGACCTGGGCAGCCTTACCTTGCCGGCCCGCCCTCCCCAGGTTTGCCTCGTTGAGGTCAATATAAACAGAGCTCCAGGCATCAATAGCCCCTGAAGCTGTGCCTGACTCCATATTCTCTGCCCCGTCAGCAGTCTCGGGGCTGTGCTGGTGGGAGGGAGTGAGGGGCCACAGCTTTGTGGGTGGCCCGGTGTGAGTGGGGTTCTGCTGGCCTTTCTGCAGGAGTTGCCAGGCTGCCGCCTGTAAAGAAGAGGTTGTATCACCCATACCTTCCGCTGGAATTTCTCTCCGGACAGAGGTGAGGAAGGAAAAAAGCAGTGGGGGCCGGGACAGGAGGGGTATCTCAGGCAGGACAATGGAAAGCTTCTGGAAGAGCGCCCGGGGCCAGGACCACCCTGGCTGGCCTGCAGGCACCAAGTTGGCCTGCGTGCTGTCGCTGGTGTGGCTCCACGGTCCTTCCTCTAGGCTTTCAATCCCTTGTACATATTCAGGTGTTTTACCTGGAAAGGGTGGGAACAGTTCAGCAGCAGCTGGCCTGGGGCTCAGCTCACGTTTACTCAGAGATGCCTCGGCATGGTCCCCCAGCTTTGCAATGAGGACGCTCCTTGCGTGGGGGGTGGGTTGCTGGCTGTATGGGAGATGGTTCCCCACCTCTGACCAATTTCAGAATTGTTTACCACTGGAGCAAGTGCCCTGATAGGGTTTTCCTCTGTATAACTCGTGGGTTCAGGTGTTTTTTTTTTTTTTATTTTATGGTTCAAGTAAGATTTTATTCCCCTTTTATGTATTTATAGATATAAGCATGGAAATAATTCATTCCTATAAATACATCTGTGTGACGGGAAGAACTTTTTTCTGTTTTATTTTTAAATTTTATTTTTTTAAAATTTTGAAATTTAATTTTATTTATTTTTTTTATACAGCACGTTATTATTAGTTATGTATTTTATGCATATACATGTATACAGGTCAATCCCAAACTCCCAAGTCATCCCACCACCACCACAACACGGTTTCCCACACTTGGTGTCCATACGTTTGTTCTCTACCTCTGTGTCTCTATTTCTTCCCTGCAAACCAGTTCATCTGTACCATTTTTAGGCTCCACATATATGCATTAATATACAATATTTGTTTTCCTCTTTCTGACTTACTTCATTCTGTATGACAGTCTCTCGATCCATCGATGTCTCTACAAATGACCCAGTTTCATTCCTTTTTATGGCCGAGTAATATTCCATTTTATATATGTACCACAACTTTATCCATTCATCTGTCTGTGGGCATTTAGGTTGCTTCCATTACCTGGCTATTGTAAATAGTGCTGCAACGAACATTGTGGTGAATGTGCCTTTTTGATTTACGGTTTTCTCTGGGTATATGCCCAGAAGTGGGATTGCTGGATCAGATGGTAATTCTATTTCTAGTTTTTTTAGGGAAACTCCATAGTGACTGTATCAATTTACATTCCCACCAATAGTGGAAGAGGGCTCCTTTTGTCCACACCCTCCCCAGAATTGGTTGTTTGTAGATTTTCTGATGATGCCGATTCTAACAGGTGTGAGGTGATACCTCATTGTAGTTTTGATTTGCATTTCTCTAATAATTAGTGCTGTTGAGCAGCTTTTCATGTGCGTCTTGGCCATCTCTATGTCTCCTTTGAAGAAACGTCTCTTTAGATCTTCTGCCCATTTTTTTTGGGTTGTATGTTTTTTTAATATTAAGCTGCATGAGCTGTTTATATATATTGGAGATTAAACCTCTGTCCATTGATTCGTCTGCAACGATTTTCGCCCATTCTGAGGGATGCCTTTTTCCATTCCCGTGTTTTTTAACAAAAAAGGAAAGAAAGGAAAAGAAGCAGAACACTAATGTGCGTAAAATATGCCTTTTGAAACGGTCGTTTTGAAATATGGACGTCCTTTGAATTTTTTGGTCGATATGTGACCCCAGGATTTGTTTTCAGGGCAGGTGTCATTTACAGGCCTGCAATGATTTTGAATATCAACTGACCATTAGCGCTGGGATTAAAGCTGCTGTTGTGTGAAACGGCCACAAGGTGGCAGCAGTTCACCCTTACCAAATCTGGTTACTAGGGCAAGAGAGCCTCAGTGGAAGTGGTGTTCTAGATAGGAGTTTAGAATGGAATGTGCCAGGAGAAAGCCCCTCACGTTCGTCTCCCTACTTCTTGTTCGTGTTTTTAATTTAATTTTTTATTTTTTATTACAGCAAGTTTGATTACAATGTTTGGCTTCTTGTAGGTGTGGAAGATGTGGTTCTTTTACACATATACAGATGACTGTTCTTCCTGGGATCCTTTTCCCATGTACGTTATGACAGAATGTTGAGTAGTCCTCTCTTGGTATTCTGTAGGTCTTTGGTGATTATATATGTCACCTGTGTTTGTATATGTCTGTTAACCCTGATATCGTAATGAAACCAATCCTCACACCTTTCCATTGGTGAACCATAAGTTTGTTTAATGAATCTGTGATTGCCCTTCTCCGTGGAAATATCTGCCCTGGTATCCATTTTTAGGTAACACCTACAAGTGATATAATATGATATGTGTCTTTCACTTTCTGACTTACTACAAGTCACGTGATTACTTGTAGACTCATCTACGGTGCCGCAAATGGCATTGTGTCCTTTTTTCCCTTGGCTTCTCTTCTGCCTTAGCGGGGTCCATTTTCAACAATGTGATTCCCTGAGGGTTGTGGATTAGCTGACCTGGGCAGCCTTAACTTGCCGGCCCGCCCTCCCCAGGTGTGCCTCGTTGAGGTCAATATAAACAGAGCTCCATGCAGCAATAGCCCCTGAAGCTGTGCCTGACTCCATATTCTCTGCCCCGTCAGCAGTCTCGGGGCTGTGCTGGTGGGAGGGAGTGAGGGGCCACAGCTTTGTGGGTGGCCCGGTGTGAGTGGGGTTCTGCTGGCCTTTCTGCAGGAGTTGCCAGGCTGCCGCCTGTAAAGAAGAGGTTGTGTCACCCATACCTTCCGCTGGAATTTCTCTCCGGACAGAGGTGAGGAAGGAAAAAAGCAGTGGGGGCCGGGACAGGAGGGGTATCTCAGGCAGGACAATGGAAAGCTTCTGGAAGAGCGCCCGGGGCCAGGACCACCCTGGCTGGCCTGCAGGCACCAAGTTGGCCTGCGGGCTGTCGCTGGTGTGGCTCCACGGTCCTTCCTCTAGGCTTTCAAGCCCTTGTACATATTCAGGTGTTTTACCTGGAAAGGGTGGGAACAGTTCAGCAGCAGCTGGCCTGGGGCTCAGCTCACGTTTACTCAGAGATGCCTCGGCATGGTCCCCCAGCTTTGCAATGAGGACGCTCCTTGCGTGGGGGGTGGGTTGCTGGCTGTATGGGAGATGGTTCCCCACCTCTGACCAATTTCAGAATTGTTTACCACTGGAGCAAGTGCCCTGATAGGGTTTTCCTCTGTATAACTCGTGGGTTCAGGTGTTTTTTTTTTTTTTTATGGTTCAAGTTAGATTTTATTCCCCTTTTATGTATTTATAGATATAAGCATGGAAATAATTCATTCCTATAAATACATCTGTGTGACGGGAAGAACTTTTGTCTGTTTTATTTTTAAATTTTATTTTTTTAAAATTTTGAAATTTAATTTTATTTATTTTTTTTTATACAGCACGTTATTATTAGTTATGTATTTTATGCATATACATGTATACAGGTCAATCCCAAACTCCCAAGTCATCCCACCACCACCACAACACGGTTTCCCACACTTGGTGTCCATACGTTTGTTCTCTACCTCTGTGTCTCTATTTCTTCCCTGCAAACCAGTTCATCTGTACCATTTTTAGGCTCCACATATATGCATTAATATACAATATTTGTTTTCCTCTTTCTGACTTACTTCATTCTGTATGACAGTCTCTCGATCCATCGATGTCTCTACAAATGACCCAGTTTCATTCCTTTTTATGGCCGAGTAATATTCCATTTTATATATGTACCACAACTTTATCCATTCATCTGTCTGTGGGCATTTAGGTTGCTTCCATTACCTGGCTATTGTAAATAGTGCTGCAACGAACATTGTGGTGAATGTGCCTTTTTGATTTACGGATTTCTCTGGGTATATGCCCAGAAGTGGGATTGCTGGATCAGATGGTAATTCTATTTCTAATTTTTTTAAGGAAACTCCATAGTGACTGTATCAATTTACATTCCCACCAATAGTGGAAGAGGGCTCCTTTTGTCCACACCCTCCCCAGAATTGGTTGTTTGTAGATTTTCTGATGATGCCGATTCTAACAGGTGTGAGGTGATACCTCATTGTAGTTTTGATTTGCATTTCTCTAATAATTAGTGCTGTTGAGCAGCTTTTCATGTGCGTCTTGGCCATCTCTATGTCTCCTTTGAAGAAACGTCTCTTTAGATCTTCTGCCCATTTTTTGGGGGGTTGTTTGTTTTTTTTAATATTAAGCTGCATGAGCTGTTTATATATATTGGAGATTAAACCTCTGTCCATTGATTCGTCTGCAACGATTTTCGCCCATTCTGAGGGATGCCTTTTTCCATTCCCGTGTTTTTTAACAAAAAAGGAAAGAAAGGAAAAGAAGCAGAACACTAATGTGCGTACAATATGCCTTTTGAAATGGTTGTTTTGAAATATGGACGTCCTTTGAATTTTTTGGTCGATATGTGACCCCAGGATTTGTTTTCAGGGCAGGTGTCATTTACAGGCCTGCAATGATTTTGAATATCAACTGACCATTAGCGCTGGGATTAAAGCTGCTGTTGTGTGAAACGGCCACAAGGTGGCAGCAGTTCACCCTTACCAAATCTGGTTACTAGGGCAAGAGAGCCTCAGTGGAAGCGGTGTTCTAGATAGGAGTTTAGAATGGAATGTGCCAGGAGAAAGCCCCTCACGTTCGTCTCCCTACTTCTTGTTCGTGTTTTTAATTTAATTTTTTATTTTTTATTACAGCAAGTTTGATTACAATGTTTGGCTTCTTGTAGGTGTGGAAGATGTGGTTCTTTTACACATATACAGATGACTGTTCTTCCTGGGATCCTTTTCCCATGTACGTTATGACAGAATGTTGAGTAGTCCTCTCTTGGTATTCTGTAGGTCTTTGGTGATTATATATGTCACCTGTGTTTGTATATGTCTGTTAACCCCGATATCGTAATGAAACCAATCCTCACACCTTTCCATTGGTGAACCATAAGTTTGTTTAATGAATCTGTGATTGCCCTTCTCCGTGGAAATATCTGCCCTGGTATCCATTTTTAGGTAACACCTACAAGTGATATAATATGATATGTGTCTTTCACTTTCTGACTTACTACAAGTCACGTGATTACTTCTAGACTCATCTACGGTGCCGCAAATGGCATTGTGTCCTTTTTTCCCTTGGCTTCTCTTCTGCCTTAGCGGGGTCCATTTTCAACAATGTGATTCCCTGAGGGTTGTGGATTAGCTGACCTGGGCAGCCTTACCTTGCCGGCCCGCCCTCCCCAGGTTTGCCTCGTTGAGGTCAATATAAACAGAGCTCCATGCAGCAATAGCCCCTGAAGCTGTGCCTGACTCCATATTCTCTGCCCCGTCAGCAGTCTCGGGGCTGTGCTGGTGGGAGGGAGTGAGGGGCCACAGCTTTGTGGGTGGCCTGGTGTGAGTGGGGTTCTGCTGGCCTTTCTGCAGGAGTTGCCAGGCTGCCGCCTGTAAAGAAGAGGTTGTGTCACCCATACCTTCCGCTGGAATTTCTCTGCGGACAGAGGTGAGGAAGGAAAAAAGCAGTGGGGGCCGGGACAGGAGGGGTATCTCAGGCAGGACAATGGAAAGCTTCTGGAAGAGCGCCCGGGGCCAGGACCACCCTGGCTGGCCTGCAGGCACCAAGTTGGCCTGCGTGCTGTCGCTGGTGTGGCTCCAAGGTCCTTCCTCTAGGCTTTCAATCCCATGTACATATTCAGGTGTTTTACCTGGAAAGGGTGGGAACAGTTCAGCAGCAGCTGGCCTGGGGCTCAGCTCACGTTTACTCAGAGATGCCTCGGCATGGTCCCCCAGCTTTGCAATGAGGACGCTCCTTGCGTGGGGGGTGGGTTGCTGGCTGTATGGGGGATGGTTCCCCACCTCTGACCAATTTCAGAATTGTTTACCACTGGAGCAAGTGCCCTGATAGGATTTTCCTCTGTATAACTCGTGGGTTCAGGTGTTTTTTTTTTATTTTATGGTTCAAGTTAGATTTTATTCCCCTTTTATGTATTTATAGATATAAGCATGGAAATAATTCATTCCTATAAATACATCTGTGTGACGGGAAGAACTTTTTTCTGTTTTATTTTTAAATTTTATTTTTTAAAATTTTGAAATTTAATTTTATTTATTTATTTTTATACAGCACGCTATTATTAGTTATGTATTTTATGCATATACATGTATACAGGTCAATCCCAAACTCCCAAGTCATCCCACCACCACCACAACACGGTTTCCCACACTTGGTGTCCATACGTTTGTTCTCTACCTCTGTGTCTCTATTTCTTCCCTGCAAACCAGTTAATCTGTACCATTTTTAGGCTCCACATATATGCATTAATATACAATATTTGTTTTCCTCTTTCTGACTTACTTCATTCTGTATGACAGTCTCTCGATCCATCGATGTCTCTACAAATGACCCAGTTTCATTCCTTTTTATGGCCGAGTAATATTCCATTTTATATATGTACCACAACTTTATCCATTCATCTGTCTGTGGGCATTTAGGTTGCTTCCATTACCTGGCTATTGTAAATAGTGCTGCAACGAACATTGTGGTGAATGTGCCTTTTTGATTTACGGTTTTCTCTGGGTATATGCCCAGAAGTGGGATTGCTGGATCAGATGGTAATTCTATTTCTAGTTTTTTTAAGGAAACTCCATAGTGACTGTATCAATTTACATTCCCACCAATAGTGGAAGAGGGCTCCTTTTGTCCACACCCTCCCCAGAATTGGTTGTTTGTAGATTTTCTGATGATGCCGATTCTAACAGGTGTGAGGTGATACCTCATTGTAGTTTTGATTTGCATTTCTCTAATAATTAGTGCTGTTGAGCAGCTTTTCATGTGCGTCTTGGCCATCTCTATGTCTCCTTTGAAGAAACGTCTCTTTAGATCTTCTGCCCATTTTTTTTGGGTTGTATGTTTTTTTAATATTAAGCTGCATGAGCTGTTTATATATATTGGAGATTAAACCTCTGTCCATTGATTCGTCTGCAACGATTTTCGCCCATTCTGAGGGATGCCTTTTTCCATTCCCGTGTTTTTTAACAAAAAAGGAAAGAAAGGAAAAGAAGCAGAACACTAATGTGCGTAAAATATGCCTTTTGAAACGGTCGTTTTGAAATATGGACGTCCTTTGAATTTTTTGGTCGATATGTGACCCCAGGATTTGTTTTCAGGGCAGGTGTCATTTACAGGCCTGCAATGATTTTGAATATCAACTGACCATTAGCGCTGGGATTAAAGCTGCTGTTGTGTGAAACGGCCACAAGGTGGCAGCAGTTCACCCTTACCAAATCTGGTTACTAGGGCAAGAGAGCCTCAGTGGAAGTGGTGTTCTAGATAGGAGTTTAGAATGGAATGTGCCAGGAGAAAGCCCCTCACGTTCGTCTCCCTACTTCTTGTTCGTGTTTTTAATTTAATTTTTTATTTTTTATTACAGCAAGTTTGATTACAATGTTTGGCTTCTTGTAGGTGTGGAAGATGTGGTTCTTTTACACATATACAGATGACTGTTCTTCCTGGGATCCTTTTCCCATGTACGTTATGACAGAATGTTGAGTAGTCCTCTCTTGGTATTCTGTAGGTCTTTGGTGATTATATATGTCACCTGTGTTTGTATATGTCTGTTAACCCCGATATCGTAATGAAACCAATCCTCACACCTTTCCATTGGTGAACCATAAGTTTGTTTAATGAATCTGTGATTGCCCTTCTCCGTGGAAATATCTGCCCTGGTATCCATTTTTAGGTAACACCTACAAGTGATATAATATGATATGTGTCTTTCACTTTCTGACTTACTACAAGTCACGTGATTACTTCTAGACTCATCTACGGTGCCGCAAATGGCATTGTGTCCTTTTTTCCCTTGGCTTCTCTTCTGCCTTAGCGGGGTCCATTTTCAACAATGTGATTCCCTGAGGGTTGTGGATTAGCTGACCTGGGCAGCCTTACCTTGCCGGCCCGCCCTCCCCAGGTTTGCCTCGTTGAGGTCAATATAAACAGAGCTCCAGGCAGCAATAGCCCCTGAAGCTGTGCCTGACTCCATATTCTCTGCCCCGTCAGCAGTCTCGGGGCTGTGCTGGTGGGAGGGAGTGAGGGGCCACAGCTTTGTGGGTGGCCCGGTGTGAGTGGGGTTCTGCTGGCCTTTCTGCAGGAGTTGCCAGGCTGCCGCCTGTAAAGAAGAGGTTGTGTCACCCATACCTTCCGCTGGAATTTCTCTCCGGACAGAGGTGAGGAAGGAAAAAAGCAGTGGGGGCCGGGACAGGAGGGGTATCTCAGGCAGGACAATGGAAACCTTCTGGAAGAGCGCCCGGGGCCAGGACCACCCTGGCTGGCCTGCAGGCACCAAGTTGGCCTGCGTGCTGTCGCTGGTGTGGCTCCACGGTCCTTCCTCTAGGCTTTCAATCCCTTGTACATATTCAGGTGTTTTACCTGGAAAGGGTGGGAACAGTTCAGCAGCAGCTGGCCTGGGGCTCAGCTCACGTTTACTCACAGATGCCTCGGCATGGTCCCCCAGCTTTGCAATGAGGACGCTCCTTGCGTGGGGGGTGGGTTGCTGGCTGTATGGGAGATGGTTCCCCACCTCTGACCAATTTCAGAATTGTTTACCACTGGAGCAAGTGCCCTGATAGGGTTTTCCTCTGTATAACTCGTGGGTTCAGGTGTTTTTTTTTTTTTTATTTTATGGTTCAAGTTAGATTTTATTCCCCTTTTATGTATTTATAGATATAAGCATGGAAATAATTCATTCCTATAAATACATCTGTGTGACGGGAAGAACTTTTTTCTGTTTTATTTTTAAATTTTATTTTTTTTAAATTTTGAAATTTAATTTTATTTATTTATTTTTATACAGCACGTTATTATTAGTTATGTATTTTATGCATATACATGTATACAGGTCAATCCCAAACTCCCAAGTCATCCCACCACCACCACAACACGGTTTCCCACACTTGGTGTCCATACGTTTGTTCTCTACCTCTGTGTCTCTATTTCTTCCCTGCAAACCAGTTCATCTGTACCATTTTTAGGCTCCACATATATGCATTAATATACAATATTTGTTTTCCTCTTTCTGACTTACTTCATTCTGTATGACAGTCTCTCGATCCATCGATGTCTCTACAAATGACCCAGTTTCATTCCTTTTTATGGCCGAGTAATATTCCATTTCATATATGTACCACATCTTTATCCATTCATCTGTCTGTGGGCATTTAGGTTGCTTCCATTACCTGGCTATTGTAAATAGTGCTGCAACGAACATTGTGGTGAATGTGCCTTTTTGATTTACGGTTTTCTCTGGGTATATGCCCAGAAGTGGGATTGCTGGATCAGATGGTAATTCTATTTCTATTTTTTTTAAGGAAACTCCATAGTGACTGTATCAATTTACATTCCCACCAATAGTGGAAGAGGGCTCCTTTTGTCCACACCCTCCCCAGAATTGGTTGTTTGTAGATTTTCTGATGATGCCGATTCTAACAGGTGTGAGGTGATACCTCATTGTAGTTTTGATTTGCATTTCTCTAATAATTAGTGCTGTTGAGCAGCTTTTCATGTGCGTCTTGGCCATCTCTATGTCTCCTTTGAAGAAACGTCTCTTTAGATCTTCTGCCCATTTTTTTTGGGTTGTTTGTTTTTTTAATATTAAGCTGCATGAGCTGTTTATATATATTGGAGATTAAACCTCTGTCCATTGATTCGTCTGCAACGATTTTCGCCCATTTTGAGGGATGCCTTTTTCCATTCCCGTGTTTTTTAACAAAAAAGGAAAGAAAGGAAAAGAAGCAGAACACTAATCTGCGTAAAATATGCCTTTTGAAATGGTCGTTTTGAAATATGGACGTCCTTTGAATTTTTTGGTCGATATGTGACCCCAGGATTTGTTTTCAGGGCAGGTGTCATTTACAGGCCTGCAATGATTTTGAATATCAACTGACCATTAGCGCTGGGATTAAAGCTGCTGTTGTGTGAAACGGCCACAAGGTGGCAGCAGTTCACCCTTACCAAATCTGGTTACTAGGGCAAGAGAGCCTCAGTGGAAGTGGTGTTCTAGATAGGAGTTTAGAATGGAATGTGCCAGGAGAAAGCCCCTCACGTTCGTCTCCTTACTTCTTGTTCGTGTTTTTAATTTAATTTTTTATTTTTTATTACAGCAAGTTTGATTACAATGTTTGGCTTCTTGTAGGTGTGGAAGATGTGGTTCTTTTACACATATACAGATGACTGTTCTTCCTGGGATCCTTTTCCCATGTACGTTATGGCAGAATGTTGAGTAGTCCTCTCTTGGTATTCTGTAGGTCTTTGGTGATTATATATGTCACCTGTGTTTGTATATGTCTGTTAACCCCGATATCGTAATGAAACCAATCCTCACACCTTTCCATTGGTGAACCATAAGTTTGTTTAATGAATCTGTGATTGCCCTTCTCCGTGGAAATATCTGCCCTGGTATCCATTTTTAGGTAACACCTACAAGTGATATAATATGATATGTGTCTTTCACTTTCTGACTTACTACAAGTCACGTGATTACTTCTAGACTCATCTACGGTGCCGCAAATGGCATTGTGTCCTTTTTTCCCTTGGCTTCTCTTCTGCCTTAGCGGGGTCCATTTTCAACAATGTGATTCCCTGAGGGTTGTGGATTAGCTGACCTGGGCAGCCTTACCTTGCCGGCCCGCCCTCCCCAGGTTTGCCTCGTTGAGGTCAATATAAACAGAGCTCCAGGCAGCAATAGTCCCTGAAGCTGTGCCTGACTCCATATTCTCTGCCCCGTCAGCAGTCTCGGGGCTGTGCTGGTGGGAGGGAGTGAGGGGCCACAGCTTTGTGGGTGGCCCGGTGTGAGTGGGGTTCTGCTGGCCTTTCTGCAGGAGTTGCCAGGCTGCCGCCTGTAAAGAAGAGGTTGTGTCACCCATACCTTCCGCTGGAATTTCTCTCCGGACAGAGGTGAGGAAGGAAAAAAGCAGTGGGGGCCGGGACAGGAGGGGTATCTCAGGCAGGACAATGGAAAGCTTCTGGAAGAGCGCCCGGGGCCAGGACCACCCTGGCTGGCCTGCAGGCACCAAGTTGGCCTGCGGGCTGTCGCTGGTGTGGCTCCACGGTCCTTCCTCTAGGCTTTCAAGCCCTTGTACATATTCAGGTGTTTTACCTGGAAAGGGTGGGAACAGTTCAGCAGCAGCTGGCCTGGGGCTCAGCTCACGTTTACTCAGAGATGCCTCGGCATGGTCCCCCAGCTTTGCAATGAGGACGCTCCTTGCGTGGGGGGTGGGTTGCTGGCTGTATGGGAGATGGTTCCCCACCTCTGACCAATTTCAGAATTGTTTACCACTGGAGCAAGTGCCCTGATAGGGTTTTCCTCTGTATAACTCGTGGGTTCAGGTGTTTTTTTTTTATTTTATGGTTCAAGTTAGATTTTATTCCCCTTTTATGTATTTATAGATATAAGCATGGAAATAATTCATTCCTATAAATACATCTGTGTGACGGGAAGAACTTTTTTCTGTTTTATTTTTAAATTTTATTTTTTTTAAATTTTGAAATTTAATTTTATTTATTTTTTTTATATAGCACGTTATTATTAGTTATGTATTTTATGCATATACATGTATACAGGTCAATCCCAAACTCCCAAGTCATCCCACCACCACCACAACACGGTTTCCCACACTTGGTGTCCATACGTTTGTTCTCTATCTCTGTCTCTATTTCTTCCCTGCAAACCAGTTCATCTGTACCATTTTTAGGCTCCACATATATGCATTAATATACAATATTTGTTTTCCTCTTTCTGACTTACTTCATTCTTTATGACAGTCTCTCGATCCATCGATGTCTCTACAAATGACCCAGTTTCATTCCTTTTTATGGCCGAGTAATATTCCATTTTATATATGTACCACAACTTTATCCATTCATCTGTCTGTGGGCATTTAGGTTGCTTCCATTACCTGGCTATTGTAAATAGTGCTGCAACGAACATTGTGGTGAATGTGCCTTTTTGATTTACGGTTTTCTCTGGGTATATGCCCAGAAGTGGGATTGCTGGATCAGATGGTAATTCTATTTCTAGTTTTTTTTAAGGAAACTCCATAGTGACTTTATCAATTTACATTCCCACCAATAGTGGAAGAGGGCTCCTTTTGTCCACACCCTCCCCAGAATTGGTTGTTTGTAGATTTTCTGATGATGCCGATTCTAACAGGTGTGAGGTGATACCTCATTGTAGTTTTCATTTGCATTTCTCTAATAATTAGTGCTGTTGAGCAGCTTTTCATGTGCGTCTTGGCCATCTCTATGTCTCCTTTGAAGAAACGTCTCTTTAGATCTTCTGCCCATTTTTTTGGGGTTGTTTGTTTTTTTAATATTAAGCTGCATGAGCTGTTTATATATATTGGAGATTAAACCTCTGTCCATTGATTCGTCTGCAACGATTTTCGCCCATTCTGAGGGATGCCTTTTTCCATTCCCGTGTTTTTTAACAAAAAAGGAAAGAAAGGAAAAGAAGCAGAACACTAATGTGCGTAAAATATGCCTTTTGAAACGGTGGTTTTGAAATATGGACGTCCTTTGAATTTCTTGGTCGATATGTGACCCCAGGATTTGTTTTCAGGGCAGGTGTCATTTACAGGCCTGCAATGATTTTGAATATCAACTGACCATTAGCGCTGGGATTAAAGCTGCTGTTGTGTGAAACGGCCACAAGGTGGCAGCAGTTCACCCTTACCAAATCTGGTTACTAGGGCAAGAGAGCCTCAGTGGAAGTGGTGTTCTAGATAGGAGTTTAGAATGGAATGTGCCAGGAGAAAGCCCCTCACGTTCGTCTCCCTACTTCTTGTTCGTGTTTTTAATTTAATTTTTTATTTTTTATTACAGCAAGTTTGATTACAATGTTTGGCTTCTTGTAGGTGTGGAAGATGTGGTTCTTTTACACATATACAGATGACTGTTCTTCCTGGGATCCTTTTCCCATGTACGTTATGACAGAATGTTGAGTAGTCCTCTCTTGGTATTCTGTAGGTCTTTGGTGATTATATATGTCACCTGTGTTTGTATATGTCTGTTAACCCCGATATCGTAATGAAACCAATCCTCACACCTTTCCATTGGTGAACCATAAGTTTGTTTAATGAATCTGTGATTGCCCTTCTCCGTGGAAATATCTGCCCTGGTATCCATTTTTAGGTAACACCTACAAGTGATATAATATGATATGTGTCTTTCACTTTCTGACTTACTACAAGTCACGTGATTACTTCTAGACTCATCTACGGTGCCGCAAATGGCATTGTGTCCTTTTTTCCCTTGGCTTCTCTTCTGCCTTAGCGGGGTCCATTTTCAACAATGTGATTCCCTGAGGGTTGTGGATTAGCTGACCTGGGCAGCCTTACCTTGCCGGCCCGCCCTCCCCAGGTTTGCCTCGTTGAGGTCAATATAAACAGAGCTCCAGGCAGCAATAGCCCCTGAAGCTGTGCCTGACTCCATATTCTCTGCCCCGTCAGCAGTCTCGGGGCTGTGCTGGTGGGAGGGAGTGAGGGGCCACAGCTTTGTGGGTGGCCCGGTGTGAGTGGGGTTCTGCTGGCCTTTCTGCAGGAGTTGCCAGGCTGCCGCCTGTAAAGAAGAGGTTGTGTCACCCATACCTTCCGCTGGAATTTCTCTCCGGACAGAGGTGAGGAAGGAAAAAAGCAGTGGGGGCCGGGACAGGAGGGGTATCTCAGGCAGGACAATGGAAACCTTCTGGAAGAGCGCCCGGGGCCAGGACCACCCTGGCTGGCCTGCAGGCACCAAGTTGGCCTGCGTGCTGTCGCTGGTGTGGCTCCACGGTCCTTCCTCTAGGCTTTCAATCCCTTGTACATATTCAGGTGTTTTACCTGGAAAGGGTGGGAACAGTTCAGCAGCAGCTGGCCTGGGGCTCAGCTCACGTTTACTCACAGATGCCTCGGCATGGTCCCCCAGCTTTGCAATGAGGACGCTCCTTGCGTGGGGGGTGGGTTGCTGGCTGTATGGGAGATGGTTCCCCACCTCTGACCAATTTCAGAATTGTTTACCACTGGAGCAAGTGCCCTGATAGGGTTTTCCTCTGTATAACTCGTGGGTTCAGGTGTTTTTTTTTTTTTTATTTTATGGTTCAAGTTAGATTTTATTCCCCTTTTATGTATTTATAGATATAAGCATGGAAATAATTCATTCCTATAAATACATCTGTATGACGGGAAGAACTTTTTTCTGTTTTATTTTTAAATTTTATTTTTTTTAAATTTTGAAATTTAATTTTATTTATTTATTTTTATACAGCACGTTATTATTAGTTATGTATTTTATGCATATACATGTATACAGGTCAATCCCAAACTCCCAAGTCATCCCACCACCACCACAACACGGTTTCCCACACTTGGTGTCCATACGTTTGTTCTCTACCTCTGTGTCTCTATTTCTTCCCTGCAAACCAGTTCATCTGTACCATTTTTAGGCTCCACATATATGCATTAATATACAATATTTGTTTTCCTCTTTCTGACTTACTTCATTCTGTATGACAGTCTCTCGATCCATCGATGTCTCTACAAATGACCCAGTTTCATTCCTTTTTATGGCCGAGTAATATTCCATTTCATATATGTACCACATCTTTATCCATTCATCTGTCTGTGGGCATTTAGGTTGCTTCCATTACCTGGCTATTGTAAATAGTGCTGCAACGAACATTGTGGTGAATGTGCCTTTTTGATTTACGGTTTTCTCTGGGTATATGCCCAGAAGTGGGATTGCTGGATCAGATGGTAATTCTATTTCTATTTTTTTTAAGGAAACTCCATAGTGACTGTATCAATTTACATTCCCACCAATAGTGGAAGAGGGCTCCTTTTGTCCACACCCTCCCCAGAATTGGTTGTTTGTAGATTTTCTGATGATGCCGATTCTAACAGGTGTGAGGTGATACCTCATTGTAGTTTTGATTTGCATTTCTCTAATAATTAGTGCTGTTGAGCAGCTTTTCATGTGCGTCTTGGCCATCTCTATGTCTCCTTTGAAGAAACGTCTCTTTAGATCTTCTGCCCATTTTTTTTGGGTTGTTTGTTTTTTTAATATTAAGCTGCATGAGCTGTTTATATATATTGGAGATTAAACCTCTGTCCATTGATTCGTCTGCAACGATTTTCGCCCATTTTGAGGGATGCCTTTTTCCATTCCCGTGTTTTTTAACAAAAAAGGAAAGAAAGGAAAAGAAGCAGAACACTAATCTGCGTAAAATATGCCTTTTGAAATGGTCGTTTTGAAATATGGACGTCCTTTGAATTTTTTGGTCGATATGTGACCCCAGGATTTGTTTTCAGGGCAGGTGTCATTTACAGGCCTGCAATGATTTTGAATATCAACTGACCATTAGCGCTGGGATTAAAGCTGCTGTTGTGTGAAACGGCCACAAGGTGGCAGCAGTTCACCCTTACCAAATCTGGTTACTAGGGCAAGAGAGCCTCAGTGGAAGTGGTGTTCTAGATAGGAGTTTAGAATGGAATGTGCCAGGAGAAAGCCCCTCACGTTCGTCTCCTTACTTCTTGTTCGTGTTTTTAATTTAATTTTTTATTTTTTATTACAGCAAGTTTGATTACAATGTTTGGCTTCTTGTAGGTGTGGAAGATGTGGTTCTTTTACACATATACAGATGACTGTTCTTCCTGGGATCCTTTTCCCATGTACGTTATGACAGAATGTTGAGTAGTCCTCTCTTGGTATTCTGTAGGTCTTTGGTGATTATATATGTCACCTGTGTTTGTATATGTCTGTTAACCCCGATATCGTAATGAAACCAATCCTCACACCTTTCCATTGGTGAACCATAAGTTTGTTTAATGAATCTGTGATTGCCCTTCTCCGTGGAAATATCTGCCCTGGTATCCATTTTTAGGTAACACCTACAAGTGATATAATATGATATGTGTCTTTCACTTTCTGACTTACTACAAGTCACGTGATTACTTCTAGACTCATCTACGGTGCCGCAAATGGCATTGTGTCCTTTTTTCCCTTGGCTTCTCTTCTGCCTTAGCGGGGTCCATTTTCAACAATGTGATTCCCTGAGGGTTGTGGATTAGCTGACCTGGGCAGCCTTACCTTGCCGGCCCGCCCTCCCCAGGTTTGCCTCGTTGAGGTCAATATAAACAGAGCTCCAGGCAGCAATAGTCCCTGAAGCTGTGCCTGACTCCATATTCTCTGCCCCGTCAGCAGTCTCGGGGCTGTGCTGGTGGGAGGGAGTGAGGGGCCACAGCTTTGTGGGTGGCCCGGTGTGAGTGGGGTTCTGCTGGCCTTTCTGCAGGAGTTGCCAGGCTGCCGCCTGTAAAGAAGAGGTTGTGTCACCCATACCTTCCGCTGGAATTTCTCTCCGGACAGAGGTGAGGAAGGAAAAAAGCAGTGGGGGCCGGGACAGGAGGGGTATCTCAGGCAGGACAATGGAAAGCTTCTGGAAGAGCGCCCGGGGCCAGGACCACCCTGGCTGGCCTGCAGGCACCAAGTTGGCCTGCGGGCTGTCGCTGGTGTGGCTCCACGGTCCTTCCTCTAGGCTTTCAAGCCCTTGTACATATTCAGGTGTTTTACCTGGAAAGGGTGGGAACAGTTCAGCAGCAGCTGGCCTGGGGCTCAGCTCACGTTTACTCAGAGATGCCTCGGCATGGTCCCCCAGCTTTGCAATGAGGACGCTCCTTGCGTGGGGGGTGGGTTGCTGGCTGTATGGGAGATGGTTCCCCACCTCTGACCAATTTCAGAATTGTTTACCACTGGAGCAAGTGCCCTGATAGGGTTTTCCTCTGTATAACTCGTGGGTTCAGGTGTTTTTTTTTTATTTTATGGTTCAAGTTAGATTTTATTCCCCTTTTATGTATTTATAGATATAAGCATGGAAATAATTCATTCCTATAAATACATCTGTGTGACGGGAAGAACTTTTTTCTGTTTTATTTTTAAATTTTATTTTTTTTAAATTTTGAAATTTAATTTTATTTATTTTTTTTATATAGCACGTTATTATTAGTTATGTATTTTATGCATATACATGTATACAGGTCAATCCCAAACTCCCAAGTCATCCCACCACCACCACAACACGGTTTCCCACACTTGGTGTCCATACGTTTGTTCTCTATCTCTGTCTCTATTTCTTCCCTGCAAACCAGTTCATCTGTACCATTTTTAGGCTCCACATATATGCATTAATATACAATATTTGTTTTCCTCTTTCTGACTTACTTCATTCTTTATGACAGTCTCTCGATCCATCGATGTCTCTACAAATGACCCAGTTTCATTCCTTTTTATGGCCGAGTAATATTCCATTTTATATATGTACCACAACTTTATCCATTCATCTGTCTGTGGGCATTTAGGTTGCTTCCATTACCTGGCTATTGTAAATAGTGCTGCAACGAACATTGTGGTGAATGTGCCTTTTTGATTTACGGTTTTCTCTGGGTATATGCCCAGAAGTGGGATTGCTGGATCAGATGGTAATTCTATTTCTAGTTTTTTTTAAGGAAACTCCATAGTGACTTTATCAATTTACATTCCCACCAATAGTGGAAGAGGGCTCCTTTTGTCCACACCCTCCCCAGAATTGGTTGTTTGTAGATTTTCTGATGATGCCGATTCTAACAGGTGTGAGGTGATACCTCATTGTAGTTTTCATTTGCATTTCTCTAATAATTAGTGCTGTTGAGCAGCTTTTCATGTGCGTCTTGGCCATCTCTATGTCTCCTTTGAAGAAACGTCTCTTTAGATCTTCTGCCCATTTTTTTGGGGTTGTTTGTTTTTTTAATATTAAGCTGCATGAGCTGTTTATATATATTGGAGATTAAACCTCTGTCCATTGATTCGTCTGCAACGATTTTCGCCCATTCTGAGGGATGCCTTTTTCCATTCCCGTGTTTTTTAACAAAAAAGGAAAGAAAGGAAAAGAAGCAGAACACTAATGTGCGTAAAATATGCCTTTTGAAACGGTGGTTTTGAAATATGGACGTCCTTTGAATTTCTTGGTCGATATGTGACCCCAGGATTTGTTTTCAGGGCAGGTGTCATTTACAGGCCTGCAATGATTTTGAATATCAACTGACCATTAGCGCTGGGATTAAAGCTGCTGTTGTGTGAAACGGCCACAAGGTGGCAGCAGTTCACCCTTACCAAATCTGGTTACTAGGGCAAGAGAGCCTCAGTGGAAGTGGTGTTCTAGATAGGAGTTTAGAATGGAATGTGCCAGGAGAAAGCCCCTCACGTTCGTCTCCCTACTTCTTGTTCGTGTTTTTAATTTAATTTTTTATTTTTTATTACAGCAAGTTTGATTACAATGTTTGGCTTCTTGTAGGTGTGGAAGATGTGGTTCTTTTACACATATACAGATGACTGTTCTTCCTGGGATCCTTTTCCCATGTACGTTATGACAGAATGTTGAGTAGTCCTCTCTTGGTATTCTGTAGGTCTTTGGTGATTATATATGTCACCTGTGTTTGTATATGTCTGTTAACCCCGATATCGTAATGAAACCAATCCTCACACCTTTCCATTGGTGAACCATAAGTTTGTTTAATGAATCTGTGATTGCCCTTCTCCGTGGAAATATCTGCCCTGGTATCCATTTTTAGGTAACACCTACAAGTGATATAATATGATATGTGTCTTTCACTTTCTGACTTACTACAAGTCACGTGATTACTTCTAGACTCATCTACGGTGCCGCAAATGGCATTGTGTCCTTTTTTCCCTTGGCTTCTCTTCTGCCTTAGCGGGGTCCATTTTCAACAATGTGATTCCCTGAGGGTTGTGGATTAGCTGACCTGGGCAGCCTTACCTTGCCGGCCCGCCCTCCCCAGGTTTGCCTCGTTGAGGTCAATATAAACAGAGCTCCAGGCAGCAATAGCCCCTGAAGCTGTGCCTGACTCCATATTCTCTGCCCCGTCAGCAGTCTCGGGGCTGTGCTGGTGGGAGGGAGTGAGGGGCCACAGCTTTGTGGGTGGCCCGGTGTGAGTGGGGTTCTGCTGGCCTTTCTGCAGGAGTTGCCAGGCTGCCGCCTGTAAAGAAGAGGTTGTGTCACCCATACCTTCCGCTGGAATTTCTCTGCGGACAGAGGTGAGGAAGGAAAAATGCAGTGGGGGCCGGGACAGGAGGGGTATCTCAGGCAGGACAATGGAAAGCTTCTGGAAGAGCGGCCGGGGCCAGGACCACCCTGGCTGGCCTGCAGGCACCAAGTTGGCCTGCGTGCTGTCGCTGGTGTGGCTCCAAGGTCCTTCCTCTAGGCTTTCAAGCCCTTGTACATATTCAGGTGTTTTACCTGGAAAGGGTGGGAACAGTTCAGCAGCAGCTGGCCTGGGGCTCAGCTCACGTTTACTCAGAGATGCCTCGGCATGGTCCCCCAGCTTTGCAATGAGGACGCTCCTTGCGTGGGGGGTGGGTTGCTGGCTGTATGGGAGATGGTTCCCCACCTCTGACCAATTTCAGAATTGTTTACCACTGGAGCAAGTGCCCTGATAGGGTTTTCCTCTGTATAACTCGTGGGTTCAGGTGTTTTTTTTTTATTTTATGGTTCAAGTTAGATTTTATTCCCCTTTTATGTATTTATAGATATAAGCATGGAAATAATTCATTCCTATAAATACATCTGTGTGACGGGAAGAACTTTTTTCTGTTTTATTTTTAAATTTTATTTTTTAAAATTTTGAAATTTAATTTTATTTATTTATTTTTATACAGCACGTTATTATTAGTTATGTATTTTATGCATATACATGTATACAGGTCAATCCCAAACTCCCAAGTCATCCCACCACCACCACAACACGGTTTCCCACACTTGGTGTCCATACGTTTGTTCTCTACCTCTGTGTCTCTATTTCTTCCCTGCAAACCAGTTCATCTGTACCATTTTTAGGCTCCACATATATGCATTAATATACAATATTTGTTTTCCTCTTTCTGACTTACTTCATTCTGTATGACAGTCTCTCGATCCATCGATGTCTCTACAAATGACCCAGTTTCATTCCTTTTTATGGCCGAGTAATATTCCATTTTATATATGTACCACAACTTTATCCATTCATCTGTCTGTGGGCATTTAGGTTGCTTCCATTACCTGGCTATTGTAAATAGTGCTGCAACGAACATTGTGGTGAATGTGCCTTTTTGATTTACGGTTTTCTCTGGGTATATGCCCAGAAGTGGGATTGCTGGATCAGATGGTAATTCTATTTCTAGTTTTTTTAAGGAAACTCCATAGTGACTGTATCAATTTACATTCCCACCAATAGTGGAAGAGGGCTCCTTTTGTCCACACCCTCCCCAGAATTGGTTGTTTGTAGATATTCTGATGATGCCGATTCTAACAGGTGTGAGGTGATACCTCATTGTAGTTTTGATTTGCATTTCTCTAATAATTAGTGCTGTTGAGCAGCTTTTCATGTGCGTCTTGGCCATCTCTATGTCTCCTTTGAAGAAACGTCTCTTTAGATCTTCTGCCCATTTTTTTTGGGTTGTTTGTTTTTTTAATATTAAGCTGCATGAGCTGTTTATATATATTGGAGATTAAACCTCTGTCCATTGATTCGTCTGCAACGATTTTCGCCCATTCTGAGGGATGCCTTTTTCCATTCCCGTGTTTTTTAACAAAAAAGGAAAGAAAGGAAAAGAAGCAGAACACTAATGTGCGTAAAATATGCCTTTTGAAATGGTCGTTTTGAAATATGGACGTCCTTTGAATTTTTTGGTCGATATGTGACCCCAGGATTTGTTTTCAGGGCAGGTGTCATTTACAGGCCTGCAATGATTTTGAATATCAACTGACCATTAGCGCTGGGATTAAAGCTGCTGTTGTGTGAAACGGCCACAAGGTGGCAGCAGTTCACCCTTACCAAATCTGGTTACTAGGGCAAGAGAGCCTCAGTGGAAGTGGTGTTCTAGATAGGAGTTTAGAATGGAATGTGCCAGGAGAAAGCCCCTCACGTTCGTCTCCCTACTTCTTGTTCGTGTTTTTAATTTAATTTTTTATTTTTTATTACAGCAAGTTTGATTACAATGTTTGGCTTCTTGTAGGTGTGGAAGATGTGGTTCTTTTACACATATACAGATGACTGTTCTTCCTGGGATCCTTTTCCCATGTACGTTATGACAGAATGTTGAGTAGTCCTCTCTTGGTATTCTGTAGGTCTTTGGTGATTATATATGTCACCTGTGTTTGTATATGTCTGTTAACCCCGATATCGTAATGAAACCAATCCTCACACCTTTCCATTGGTGAACCATAAGTTTGTTTAATGAATCTGTGATTGCCCTTCTCCGTGGAAATATCTGCCCTGGTATCCATTTTTAGGTAACACCTACAAGTGATATAATATGATATGTGTCTTTCACTTTCTGACTTACTACAAGTCACGTGATTACTTCTAGACTCATCTACGGTGCCACAAATGGCATTGTGTCCTTTTTTCCCTTGGCTTCTCTTCTGCCTTAGCGGGGTCCATTTTCAACAATGTGATTCCCTGAGGGTTGTGGATTAGCTGACCTGGGCAGCCTTACCTTGCCGGCCCGCCCTCCCCAGGTGTGCCTCGTTGAGGTCAATATAAACAGAGCTCCAGGCAGCAATAGCCCCTGAAGCTGTGCCTGACTCCATATTCTCTGCCCCGTCAGCAGTCTCGGGGCTGTGCTGGTGGGAGGGAGTGAGGGGCCACAGCTTTGTGGGTGGCCCGGTGTGAGTGGGGTTCTGCTGGCCTTTCTGCAGGAGTTGCCAGGCTGCCGCCTGTAAAGAAGAGGTTGTGTCACCCATACCTTCCGCTGGAATTTCTCTCCGGACAGAGGTGAGGAAGGAAAAAAGCAGTGGGGGCCGGGACAGGAGGGGTATCTCAGGCAGGACAATGGAAAGCTTCTGGAAGAGCGCCCGGGGCCAGGACCACCCTGGCTGGCCTGCAGGCACCAAGTTGGCCTGCGTGCTGTCGCTGGTGTGGCTCCACGGTCCTTCCTCTAGGCTTTCAAGCCCTTGTACATATTCAGGTGTTTTACCTGGAAAGGGTGGGAACAGTTCAGCAGCAGCTGGCCTGGGGCTCAGCTCACGTTTACTCACAGATGCCTCGGCATGGTCCCCCAGCTTTGCAATGAGGACGCTCCTTGCGTGGGGGGTGGGTTGCTGGCTGTATGGGAGATGGTTCCCCACCTCTGACCAATTTCAGAATTGTTTACCACTGGAGCAAGTGCCCTGATAGGGTTTTCCTCTGTATAACTCGTGGGTTCAGGTGTTTTTTTTTTTTTTATTTTATGGTTCAAGTTAGATTTTATTCCCCTTTTATGTATTTATAGATATAAGCATGGAAATAATTCATTCCTATAAATACATCTGTGTGACGGGAAGAACTTTTTTCTGTTTTATTTTTAAATTTTATTTTTTAAAATTTTGAAATTTAATTTTATTTATTTATTTTTATACAGCACGTTATTATTAGTTATGTATTTTATGCATATACATGTATACAGGTCAATCCCAAACTCCCAAGTCATCCCACCACCACCACAACACGGTTTCCCACACTTGGTGTCCATACGTTTGTTCTCTACCTCTGTGTCTCTATTTCTTCCCTGAAAACCAGTTCATCTGTACCATTTTTAGGCTCCACATATATGCATTAATATACAATATTTGTTTTCCTCTTTCTGACTTACTTAATTCTGTATGACAGTCTCTCGATCCATCGATGGCTCTACAAATGACCCAGTTTCATTCCTTTTTATGGCCGAGTAATATTCCATTTTATATATGTACCACAACTTTATCCATTCATCTGTCTGTGGGCATTTAGGTTGCTTCCATTACCTGGCTATTGTAAATAGTGCTGCAACGAACATTGTGGTGAATGTGCCTTTTTGATTTACGGTTTTCTCTGGGTATATGCCCAGAAGTGGGATTGCTGGATCAGATGGTAATTCTATTTCTAGTTTTTTTAAGGAAACTCCATAGTGACTGTATCAATTTACATTCCCACCAATAGTGGAAGAGGGCTCCTTTTGTCCACACCCTCCCCAGAATTGGTTGTTTGTAGATTTTCTGATGATGCCGATTCTAACAGGTGTGAGGTGATACCTCATTGTAGTTTTGATTTGCATTTCTCTAATAATTAGTGCTGTTGAGCAGCTTTTCATGTGCGTCTTGGCCATCTCTATGTCTCCTTTGAAGAAACGTCTCTTTAGATCTTCTGCCCATTTTTTTGGGTTGTTTGTTTTTTTAATATTAAGCTGCATGAGCTGTTTATATATATTGGAGATTAAACCTCTGTCCATTGATTCGTCTGCAACGATTTTCGCCCATTCTGAGGGATGCCTTTTTCCATTCCCGTGTTTTTTAACAAAAAAGGAAAGAAAGGAAAAGAAGCAGAACACTAATGTGCGTAAAATATGCCTTTTGAAACGGTCGTTTTGAAATATGGACGTCCTTTGAATTTTTTGGTCGATATGTGACCCCAGGATTTGCTTTCAGGGCAGGTGTCATTTACAGGCCTGCAATGATTTTGAATATCAACTGACCATTAGCGCTGGGATTAAAGCTGCTGTTGTGTGAAACGGCCACAAGGTGGCAGCAGTTCACCCTTACCAAATCTGGTTACTAGGGCAAGAGAGCCTCAGTGGAAGTGGTGTTCTAGATAGGAGTTTAGAATGGAATGTGCCAGGAGAAAGCCCCTCACGTTCGTCTCCCTACTTCTTGTTCGTGTTTTTAATTTAATTTTTTATTTTTTATTACAGCAAGTTTGATTACAATGTTTGGCTTCTTGTAGGTGTGGAAGATGTGGTTCTTTTACACATATACAGATGACTGTTCTTCCTGGGATCCTTTTCCCATGTACGTTATGACAGAATGTTGAGTAGTCCTCTCTTGGTATTCTGTAGGTCTTTGGTGATTATATATGTCACCTGTGTTTGTATATGTCTGTTAACCCCGATATCGTAATGAAACCAATCCTCACACCTTTCCATTGGTGAACCATAAGTTTGTTTAATGAATCTGTGATTGCCCTTCTCCGTGGAAATATCTGCCCTGGTATCCATTTTTAGGTAACACCTACAAGTGATATAATATGATATGTGTCTTTCACTTTCTGACTTACTACAAGTCACGTGATTACTTCTAGACTCATCTACGGTGCCACAAATGGCATTGTGTCCTTTTTTCCCTTGGCTTCTCTTCTGCCTTAGCGGGGTCCATTTTCAACAATGTGATTCCCTGAGGGTTGTGGATTAGCTGACCTGGGCAGCCTTACCTTGCCGGCCCGCCCTCCCCAGGTTTGCCTCGTTGAGGTGAATATAAACAGAGCTCCAGGCAGCAATAGCCCCTGAAGCTGTGCCTGACTCCATATTCTCTGCCCCGTCAGCAGTCTCGGGGCTGTGCTGGTGGGAGGGAGTGAGGGGCCACAGCTTTGTGGGTGGCCCGGTGTGAGTGGGGTTCTGCTGGCCTTTCTGCAGGAGTTGCCAGGCTGCCGCCTGTAAAGAAGAGGTTGTGTCACCCATACCTTCCGCTGGAATTTCTCTCCGGACAGAGGTGAGGAAGGAAAAAAGCAGTGGGGGCCGGGACAGGAGGGGTATCTCAGGCAGGACAATGGAAAGCTTCTGGAAGAGCGCCCGGGGCCAGGACCACCCTGGCTGGCCTGCAGGCACCAAGTTGGCCTGCGTGCTGTCGCTGGTGTGGCTCCACGGTCCTTCCTCTAGGCTTTCAAGCCCTTGTACATATTCAGGTGTTTTACCTGGAAAGGGTGGGAACAGTTCAGCAGCAGCTGGCCTGGGGCTCAGCTCACGTTTACTCACAGATGCCTCGGCATGGTCCCCCAGCTTTGCAATGAGGACGCTCCTTGCGTGGGGGGTGGGTTGATGGCTGTATGGGAGATGGTTCCCCACCTCTGACCAATTTCAGAATTGTTTACCACTGGAGCAAGTGCCCTGATAGGGTTTTCCTCTGTATAACTCGTGGGTTCAGGTTTTTTTTTCTTTTATGGTTCAAGTTAGATTTTATTCCTCTTTTATGTATTTATAGATAGAAGCATGGAAATAATTCATTCCTATAAATACATCTGTGTGATGGGAAGAACTTTTTTCTGTTTTATTTTTAAATTTTATTTTTTAAAATTTTGAAATTTAATTTTATTTATTTTTTTATACAGCACGTTATTATTAGTTATGTATTTTAAGCATATACATGTACACAGGTCAATCCCAAACTCCCAACTCATCCCACCACCACCACCCCATGGCTTCCCACACTTGGTGTCCATACGTTTGTTCTCTACCTCTGTGTCTCTATTTCTTCCCTGCAAACCACTTCATCTGTACCATTTGTAGGCTCCACATATATGCATTAATATACAATATTTGTTTTCCTCTTTCTGACTTACTTCATTCTGTATGACAGTCTCTCGATCCATCGATGTCTCTACAAATGACCCAGTTTCATTCCTTTTTATGGCCGAGTAATATTCCATTTCATATATGTACCACATCTTTATCCATTCATCTGTCTGTGGGCATTTAGGTTGCTTCCATTACCTGGCTATTGTAAATAGTGCTGCAACGAACATTGTGGTGAATGTGCCTTTTTGATTTACGGTTTTCTCTGGGTATATGCCCAGAAGTGGGATTGCTGGATCAGATGGTAATTCTATTTCTAATTTTTTTAAGGAAACTCCATAGTGACTGTATCAATTTACATTCCCACCAATAGTGGAAGAGGGCTCCTTTTGTCCACACCCTCCCCAGAATTGGTTGTTTGTAGATTTTCTGATGATGCCGATTCTAACAGGTGTGAGGTGATACCTCATTGTAGTTTTGATTTGCATTTCTCTAATAATTAGTGCTGTTGAGCAGCTTTTCATGTGCGTCTTGGCCATCTCTATGTCTCCTTTGAAGAAACGTCTCTTTAGATCTTCTGCCCATTTTTTTTGGGTTGTTTGTTTTTTTAATATTAAGCTGCATGAGCTGTTTATATATATTGGAGATTAAACCTCTGTCCATTGATTCGTCTGCAACGATTTTCGCCCATTCTGAGGGATGCCTTTTTCCATTCCCGTGTTTTTTAACAAAAAAGGAAAGAAAGGAAAAGAAGCAGAACACTAATGTGCGTAAAATATGCCTTTTGAAACGGTGGTTTTGAAATATGGACGTCCTTTGAATTTCTTGGTCGATATGTGACCCCAGGATTTGTTTTCAGGGCAGGTGTCATTTACAGGCCTGCAATGATTTTGAATATCAACTGACCATTAGCGCTGGGATTAAAGCTGCTGTTGTGTGAAACGGCCACAAGGTGGCAGCAGTTCACCCTTACCAAATCTGGTTACTAGGGCAAGAGAGCCTCAGTGGAAGTGGTGTTCTAGATAGGAGTTTAGAATGGAATGTGCCAGGAGAAAGCCCCTCACGTTCGTCTCCTTACTTCTTGTTCGTGTTTTTAATTTAATTTTTTATTTTTTATTACAGCAAGTTTGATTACAATGTTTGGCTTCTTGTAGGTGTGGAAGATGTGGTTCTTTTACACATATACAGATGACTGTTCTTCCTGGGATCCTTTTCCCATGTACGTTATGACAGAATGTTGAGTAGTCCTCTCTTGGTATTCTGTAGGTCTTTGGTGATTATATATGTCACCTGTGTTTGTATATGTCTGTTAACCCCGATATCGTAATGAAACCAATCCTCACACCTTTCCATTGGTGAACCATAAGTTTGTTTAATGAATCTGTGATTGCCCTTCTCCGTGGAAATATCTGCCCTGGTATCCATTTTTAGGTAACACCTACAAGTGATATAATATGATATGTGTCTTTCACTTTCTGACTTACTACAAGTCACGTGATTACTTCTAGACTCATCTACGGTGCCGCAAATGGCATTGTGTCCTTTTTTCCCTTGGCTTCTCTTCTGCCTTAGCGGGGTCCATTTTCAACAATGTGATTCCCTGAGGGTTGTGGATTAGCTGACCTGGGCAGCCTTACCTTGCCGGCCCGCCCTCCCCAGGTTTGCCTCGTTGAGGTCAATATAAACAGAGCTCCAGGCAGCAATAGTCCCTGAAGCTGTGCCTGACTCCATATTCTCTGCCCCGTCAGCAGTCTCGGGGCTGTGCTGGTGGGAGGGAGTGAGGGGCCACAGCTTTGTGGGTGGCCCGGTGTGAGTGGGGTTCTGCTGGCCTTTCTGCAGGAGTTGCCAGGCTGCCGCCTGTAAAGAAGAGGTTGTGTCACCCATACCTTCCGCTGGAATTTCTCTCCGGACAGAGGTGAGGAAGGAAAAAAGCAGTGGGTGCCGGGACAGGAGGGGTATCTCAGGCAGGACAATGGAAAGCTTCTGGAAGAGCGCCCGGGGCCAGGACCACCCTGGCTGGCCTGCAGGCACCAAGTTGGCCTGCGGGCTGTCGCTGGTGTGGCTCCACGGTCCTTCCTCTAGGCTTTCAAGCCCTTGTACATATTCAGGTGTTTTACCTGGAAAGGGTGGGAACAGTTCAGCAGCAGCTGGCCTGGGGCTCAGCTCACGTTTACTCAGAGATGCCTCGGCATGGTCCCCCAGCTTTGCAATGAGGACGCTCCTTGCGTGGGGGGTGGGTTGCTGGCTGTATGGGAGATGGTTCCCCACCTCTGACCAATTTCAGAATTGTTTACCACTGGAGCAAGTGCCCTGATAGGGTTTTCCTCTGTATAACTCGTGGGTTCAGGTGTTTTTTTTTTATTTTATGGTTCAAGTTAGATTTTATTCCCCTTTTATGTATTTATAGATATAAGCATGGAAATAATTCATTCCTATAAATACATCTGTGTGACGGGAAGAACTTTTTTCTGTTTTATTTTTAAATTTTATTTTTTTTAAATTTTGAAATTTAATTTTATTTATTTTTTTATACAGCACGTTATTATTAGTTATGTATTTTATGCATATACATGTATACAGGTCAATCCCAAACTCCCAAGTCATCCCACCACCACCACAACACGGTTTCCCACACTTGGTGTCCATACGTTTGTTCTCTACCTCTGTGTCTCTATTTCTTCCCTGCAAACCAGTTCATCTGTACCATTTTTAGGCTCCACATATATGCATTAATATACAATATTTGTTTTCCTCTTTCTGACTTACTTCATTCTTTATGACAGTCTCTCGATCCATCGATGTCTCTACAAATGACCCAGTTTCATTCCTTTTTATGGCCGAGTAATATTCCATTTTATATATGTACCACAACTTTATCCATTCATCTGTCTGTGGACATTTAGGTTGCTTCCATTACCTGGCTATTGTAAATAGTGCTGCAACTAACATTGTGGTGAATGTGCCTTTTTGATTTACGGTTTTCTCTGGGTATATGCCCAGAAGTGGGATTGCTGGATCAGATGGTAATTCTATTTCTAGTTTTTTTTAAGGAAACTCCATAGTGACTTTATCAATTTACATTCCCACCAATAGTGGAAGAGGGCTCCTTTTGTCCACACCCTCCCCAGAATTGGTTGTTTGTAGATTTTCTGATGATGCCGATTCTAACAGGTGTGAGGTGATACCTCATTGTAGTTTTGATTTGCATTTCTCTAATAATTAGTGCTGTTGAGCAGCTTTTCATGTGCGTCTTGGCCATCTCTATGTCTCCTTTGAAGAAACGTCTCTTTAGATCTTCTGCCCATTTTTTTTGGGTTGTTTGTTTTTTTAATATTAAGCTGCATGAGCTGTTTATATATATTGGAGATTAAACCTCTGTCCATTGATTCGTCTGCAACGATTTTCGCCCATTCTGAGGGATGCCTTTTTCCATTCCCGTGTTTTTTAACAAAAAAGGAAAGAAAGGAAAAGAAGCAGAACACTAATGTGCGTAAAATATGCCTTTTGAAACGGTGGTTTTGAAATATGGACGTCCTTTGAATTTCTTGGTCGATATGTGACCCCAGGATTTGTTTTCAGGGCAGGTGTCATTTACAGGCCTGCAATGATTTTGAATATCAACTGACCATTAGCGCTGGGATTAAAGCTGCTGTTGTGTGAAACGGCCACAAGGTGGCAGCAGTTCACCCTTACCAAATCTGGTTACTAGGGCAAGAGAGCCTCAGTGGAAGTGGTGTTCTAGATAGGAGTTTAGAATGGAATGTGCCAGGAGAAAGCCCCTCACGTTCGTGTCCCTACTTCTTGTTCGTGTTTTTAATTTAATTTTTTATTTTTTATTACAGCAAGTTTGATTACAATGTTTGGCTTCTTGTAGGTGTGGAAGATGTGGTTCTTTTACACATATACAGATGACTGTTCTTCCTGGGATCCTTTTCCCATGTACGTTATGACAGAATGTTGAGTAGTCCTCTCTTGGTATTCTGTAGGTCTTTGGTGATTATATATGTCACCTGTGTTTGTATATGTCTGTTAACCCCGATATCGTAATGAAACCAATCCTCACACCTTTCCATTGGTGAACCATAAGTTTGTTTAATGAATCTGTGATTGCCCTTCTCCGTGGAAATATCTGCCCTGGTATCCATTTTTAGGTAACACCTACAAGTGATATAATATGATATGTGTCTTTCACTTTCTGACTTACTACAAGTCACGTGATTACTTCTAGACTCATCTACGGTGCCGCAAATGGCATTGTGTCCTTTTTTCCCTTGGCTTCTCTTCTGCCTTAGCGGGGTCCATTTTCAACAATGTGATTCCCTGAGGGTTGTGGATTAGCTGACCTGGGCAGCCTTACCTGGCCGGCCCGCCCTCCCCAGGTTTGCCTCGTTGAGGTCAATATAAACAGAGCTCCAGGCAGCAATAGCCCCTGAAGCTGTGCCTGACTCCATATTCTCTGCCCCGTCAGCAGTCTCGGGGCTGTGCTGGTGGGAGGGAGTGAGGGGCCACAGCTTTGTGGGTGGCCCGGTGTGAGTGGGGTTCTGCTGGCCTTTCTGCAGGAGTTGCCAGGCTGCCGCCTGTAAAGAAGAGGTTGTGTCACCCATACCTTCCGCTGGAATTTCTCTGCGGACAGAGGTGAGGAAGGAAAAATGCAGTGGGGGCCGGGACAGGAGGGGTATCTCAGGCAGGACAATGGAAAGCTTCTGGAAGAGCGCCCGGGGCCAGGACCACCCTGGCTGGCCTGCAGGCACCAAGTTGGCCTGCGTGCTGTCGCTGGTGTGGCTCCAAGGTCCTTCCTCTAGGCTTTCAAGCCCTTGTACATATTCAGGTGTTTTACCTGGAAAGGGTGGGAACAGTTCAGCAGCAGCTGGCCTGGGGCTCAGCTCACGTTTACTCAGAGATGCCTCGGCATGGTCCCCCAGCTTTGCAATGAGGACGCTCCTTGCGTGGGGGGTGGGTTGCTGGCTGTATGGGAGATGGTTCCCCACCTCTGACCAATTTCAGAATTGTTTACCACTGGAGCAAGTGCCCTGATAGGGTTTTCCTCTGTATAACTCGTGGGTTCAGGTGTTTTTTTTTTATTTTATGGTTCAAGTTAGATTTTATTCCCCTTTTATGTATTTATAGATATAAGCATGGAAATAATTCATTCCTATAAATACATCTGTGTGACGGGAAGAACTTTTTTCTGTTTTATTTTTAAATTTTATTTTTTAAAATTTTGAAATTTAATTTTATTTATTTATTTTTATACAGCACGTTATTATTAGTTATGTATTTTATGCATATACATGTATACAGGTCAATCCCAAACTCCCAAGTCATCCCACCACCACCACAACACGGTTTCCCACACTTGGTGTCCATACGTTTGTTCTCTACCTCTGTGTCTCTATTTCTTCCCTGCAAACCAGTTCATCTGTACCATTTTTAGGCTCCACATATATGCATTAATATACAATATTTGTTTTCCTCTTTCTGACTTACTTCATTCTGTATGACAGTCTCTCGATCCATCGATGTCTCTACAAATGACCCAGTTTCATTCCTTTTTATGGCCGAGTAATATTCCATTTTATATATGTACCACAACTTTATCCATTCATCTGTCTGTGGGCATTTAGGTTGCTTCCATTACCTGGCTATTGTAAATAGTGCTGCAACGAACATTGTGGTGAATGTGCCTTTTTGATTTACGGTTTTCTCTGGGTATATGCCCAGAAGTGGGATTGCTGGATCAGATGGTAATTCTATTTCTAGTTTTTTTAAGGAAACTCCATAGTGACTGTATCAATTTACATTCCCACCAATAGTGGAAGAGGGCTCCTTTTGTCCACACCCTCCCCAGAATTGGTTGTTTGTAGATATTCTGATGATGCCGATTCTAACAGGTGTGAGGTGATACCTCATTGTAGTTTTGATTTGCATTTCTCTAATAATTAGTGCTGTTGAGCAGCTTTTCATGTGCGTCTTGGCCATCTCTATGTCTCCTTTGAAGAAACGTCTCTTTAGATCTTCTGCCCATTTTTTTTGGGTTGTTTGTTTTTTTAATATTAAGCTGCATGAGCTGTTTATATATATTGGAGATTAAACCTCTGTCCATTGATTCGTCTGCAACGATTTTCGCCCATTCTGAGGGATGCCTTTTTCCATTCCCGTGTTTTTTAACAAAAAAGGAAAGAAAGGAAAAGAAGCAGAACACTAATGTGCGTAAAATATGCCTTTTGAAATGGTCGTTTTGAAATATGGACGTCCTTTGAATTTTTTGGTCGATATGTGACCCCAGGATTTGTTTTCAGGGCAGGTGTCATTTACAGGCCTGCAATGATTTTGAATATCAACTGACCATTAGCGCTGGGATTAAAGCTGCTGTTGTGTGAAACGGCCACAAGGTGGCAGCAGTTCACCCTTACCAAATCTGGTTACTAGGGCAAGAGAGCCTCAGTGGAAGTGGTGTTCTAGATAGGAGTTTAGAATGGAATGTGCCAGGAGAAAGCCCCTCACGTTCGTGTCCCTACTTCTTGTTCGTGTTTTTAATTTAATTTTTTATTTTTTATTACAGCAAGTTTGATTACAATGTTTGGCTTCTTGTAGGTGTGGAAGATGTGGTTCTTTTACACATATACAGATGACTGTTCTTCCTGGGATCCTTTTCCCATGTACGTTATGACAGAATGTTGAGTAGTCCTCTCTTGGTATTCTGTAGGTCTTTGGTGATTATATATGTCACCTGTGTTTGTATATGTCTGTTAACCCCGATATCGTAATGAAACCAATCCTCACACCTTTCCATTGGTGAACCATAAGTTTGTTTAATGAATCTGTGATTGCCCTTCTCCGTGGAAATATCTGCCCTGGTATCCATTTTTAGGTAACACCTACAAGTGATATAATATGATATGTGTCTTTCACTTTCTGACTTACTACAAGTCACGTGATTACTTCTAGACTCATCTACGGTGCCGCAAATGGCATTGTGTCCTTTTTTCCCTTGGCTTCTCTTCTGCCTTAGCGGGGTCCATTTTCAACAATGTGATTCCCTGAGGGTTGTGGATTAGCTGACCTGGGCAGCCTTACCTTGCCGGCCCGCCCTCCCCAGGTGTGCCTTGTTGAGGTCAATATAAACAGAGCTCCAGGCAGCAATAGCCCCTGAAGCTGTGCCTGACTCCATATTCTCTGCCCCGTCAGCAGTCTCGGGGCTGTGCTGGTGGGAGGGAGTGAGGGGCCACAGCTTTGTGGGTGGCCCGGTGTGAGTGGGGTTCTGCTGGCCTTTCTGCAGGAGTTGCCAGGCTGCCGCCTGTAAAGAAGAGGTTGTGTCACCCATACCTTCCGCTGGAATTTCTCTCCGGACAGAGGTGAGGAAGGAAAAAAGCAGTGGGGGCCGGGACAGGAGTGGTATCTCAGGCAGGACAATGGAAAGCTTCTGGAAGAGCGCCCGGGGCCAGGACCACCCTGGCTGGCCTGCAGGCACCAAGTTGGCCTGCGTGCTGTCGCTGGTGTGGCTCCACTGTCCTTCCTCTAGGCTTTCAAGCCCTTGTACATATTCAAGTGTTTTACCTGGAAAGGGTGGGAACAGTTCAGCAGCAGCTGGCCTGGGGCTCAGCTCACGTTTACTCAGAGATGCCTCGGCATGTTCCCCCAGCTTTGCAATGAGGACGCTCCTTGCGTGGGGGGTGGGTTGCTGGCTGTATGGGAGATGGTTCCCCACCTCTGACCAATTTCAGAATTGTTTACCACTGGAGCAAGTGCCCTGATAGGGTTTTCCTCTGTATAACTCGTGGGTTCAGGTGTTTTTTTTTTTTTATTTTATGGTTCAAGTTAGATTTTATTCCCCTTTTATGTATTTATAGATATAAGCATGGAAATAATTCATTCCTATAAATACATCTGTGTGACGGGAAGAACTTTTTTCTGTTTTATTTTTAAATTTTATTTTTTAAAATTTTGAAATTTAATTTTATTTATTTATTTTTATACAGCACGTTATTATTAGTTATGTATTTTATGCATATACATGTATACAGGTCAATCCCAAACTCCCAAGTCATCCCACCACCACCACAACACGGTTTCCCACACTTGGTGTCCATACGTTTGTTCTCTACCTCTGTGTCTCTATTTCTTCCCTGCAAACCAGTTCATCTGTACCATTTTTAGGCTCCACATATATGCATTAATATACAATATTTGTTTTCCTCTTTCTGACTTACTTCATTCTGTATGACAGTCTCTCGATCCATCGATGTCTCTACAAATGACCCAGTTTCATTCCTTTTTATGGCCGAGTAATATTCCATTTTATATATGTACCACAACTTTATCCATTCATCTGTCTGTGGGCATTTAGGTTGCTTCCATTACCTGGCTATTGTAAATAGTGCTGCAACGAACATTGTGGTGAATGTGCCTTTTTGATTTACGGTTTTCTCTGGGTATATGCCCAGAAGTGGGATTGCTGGATCAGATGGTAATTCTATTTCTAGTTTTTTTAAGGAAACTCCATAGTGACTGTATCAATTTACATTCCCACCAATAGTGGAAGAGGGCTCCTTTTGTCCACACCCTCCCCAGAATTGGTTGTTTGTAGATTTTCTGATGATGCCGATTCTAACAGGTGTGAGGTGATACCTCATTGTAGTTTTGATTTGCATTTCTCTAATAATTAGTGCTGTTGAGCAGCTTTTCATGTGCGTCTTGGCCATCTCTATGTCTCCTTTGAAGAAATGTCTCTTTAGATCTTCTGCCCATTTTTTTGGGTTGTTTGTTTTTTTAATATTAAGCTGCATGAGCTGTTTATATATATTGGAGATTAAACCTCTGTCCATTGATTCGTCTGCAACGATTTTCGCCCATTCTGAGGGATGCCTTTTTCCATTCCCGTGATTTTTAACAAAAAAGGAAAGAAAGGAAAAGAAGCAGAACACTAATGTGCGTAAAATATGCCTTTTGAAATGGTCGTTTTGAAATATGGACGTCCTTTGAATTTTTTGGTCGATATGTGACCCCAGGATTTGTTTTCAGGTCAGGTGTCATTTACAGGCCTGCAATGATTTTGAATATCAACTGACCATTAGCGCTGGGATTAAAGCTGCTGTTGTGTGAAACGGCCACAAGGTGGCAGCAGTTCACCCTTACCAAATCTGGTTACTAGGGCAAGAGAGCCTCAGTGGAAGTGGTGTTCTAGATAGGAGTTTAGAATGGAATGTGCCAGGAGAAAGCCCCTCACGTTCGTCTCCCTACTTCTTGTTCGTGTTTTTAATTTAATTTTTTATTTTTTATTACAGCAAGTTTGATTACAATGTTTGGCTTCTTGTAGGTGTGGAAGATGTGGTTCTTTTACACATATACAGATGACTGTTCTTCCTGGGATCCTTTTCCCATGTACGTTATGACAGAATGTTGAGTAGTCCACTCTTGGTATTCTGTAGGTCTTTGGTGATTATATATGTCACCTGTGTTTGTATATGTCTGTTAACCCCGATATCGTAATGAAACCAATCCTCACACCTTTCCATTGGTGAACCATAAGTTTGTTTAATGAATCTGTGATTGCCCTTCTCCGTGGAAATATCTGCCCTGGTATCCATTTTTAGGTAACACCTACAAGTGATATAATATGATATGTGTCTTTCACTTTCTGACTTACTACAAGTCACGTGATTACTTCTAGACTCATCTACGGTGCCACAAATGGCATTGTGTCCTTTTTTCCCTTGGCTTCTCTTCTGCCTTAGCGGGGTCCATTTTCAACAATGTGATTCCCTGAGGGTTGTGGATTAGCTGACCTGGGCAGCCTTACCTTGCCGGCCCGCCCTCCCCAGGTGTGCCTCGTTGAGGTCAATATAAACAGAGCTCCAGGCAGCAATAGCCCCTGAAGCTGTGCCTGACTCCATATTCTCTGCCCCGTCAGCAGTCTCGGGGCTGTGCTGGTGGGAGGGAGTGAGGGGCCACAGCTTTGTGGGTGGCCCGGTGTGAGTGGGGTTCTGCTGGCCTTTCTGCAGGAGTTGCCAGGCTGCCGCCTGTAAAGAAGAGGTTGTGTCACCCATACCTTCCGCTGGAATTTCTCTCCGGACAGAGGTGAGGAAGGAAAAAAGCAGTGGGGGCCGGGACAGGAGGGGTATCTCAGGCAGGACAATGGAAAGCTTCTGGAAGAGCGCCCGGGGCCAGGACCACCCTGGCTGGCCTGCAGGCACCAAGTTGGCCTGCGTGCTGTCGCTGGTGTGGCTCCACGGTCCTTCCTCTAGGCTTTCAAGCCCTTGTACATATTCAGGTGTTTTACCTGGAAAGGGTGGGAACAGTTCAGCAGCAGCTGGCCTGGGGCTCAGCTCACGTTTACTCAGAGATGCCTCGGCATGGTCCCCCAGCTTTGCAATGAGGACGCTCCTTGCGTGGGGGGTGGGTTGCTGGCTGTATGGGAGATGGTTCCCCACCTCTGACCTTTTTCAGAATTGTTTACCACTGGAGAAAGTGCCCTGATAGGGTTTTCCTCTGTATAACTCGTGGGTTCAGGTGTTTTTTTTTTTTTTATTTTATGGTTCAAGTTAGATTTTATTCCCCTTTTATGTATTTATAGATATAAGCATGGAAATAATTCATTCCTATAAATACATCTGTGTGACGGGAAGAACTTTTTTCTGTTTTATTTTTAAATTTTATTTTTTAAAATTTTGAAATTTAATTTTATTTATTTATTTTTATACAGCACGTTATTATTAGTTATGTATTTTATGCATATACATGTATACAGGTCAATCCCAAACTCCCAAGTCATCCCACCACCACCACAACACGGTTTCCCACACTTGGTGTCCATACGTTTGTTCTCTACCTCTGTGTCTCTATTTCTTCCCTGCAAACCAGTTCATCTGTACCATTTTTAGGCTCCACATATATGCATTAATATACAATATTTGTTTTCCTCTTTCTGACTTACTTCATTCTGTATGACAGTCTCTCGATCCATCGATGGCTCTACAAATGACCCAGTTTCATTCCTTTTTATGGCCGAGTAATATTCCATTTTATATATGTACCACAACTTTATCCATTCATCTGTCTGTGGGCATTTAGGTTGCTTCCATTACCTGGCTATTGTAAATAGTGCTGCAACGAACATTGTGGTGAATGTGCCTTTTTGATTTACGGTTTTCTCTGGGTATATGCCCAGAAGTGGGATTGCTGGATCAGATGGTAATTCTATTTCTAGTTTTTTTAAGGAAACTCCATAGTGACTGTATCAATTTACATTCCCACCAATAGTGGAAGAGGGCTCCTTTTGTCCACACCCTCCCCAGAATTGGTTGTTTGTAGATTTTCTGATGATGCCGATTCTAACAGGTGTGAGGTGATACCTCATTGTAGTTTTGATTTGCATTTCTCTAATAATTAGTGCTGTTGAGCAGCTTTTCATGTGCGTCTTGGCCATCTCTATGTCTCCTTTGAAGAAACGTCTCTTTAGATCTTCTGCCCATTTTTTTGGGTTGTTTGTTTTTTTAATATTAAGCTGCATGAGCTGTTTATATATATTGGAGATTAAACCTCTGTCCATTGATTCGTCTGCAACGATTTTCGCCCATTCTGAGGGATGCCTTTTTCCATTCCCGTGTTTTTTAACAAAAAAGGAAAGAAAGGAAAAGAAGCAGAACACTAATGTGCGTAAAATATGCCTTTTGAAACGGTCGTTTTGAAATATGGACGTCCTTTGAATTTTTTGGTCGATATGTGACCCCAGGATTTGCTTTCAGGGCAGGTGTCATTTACAGGCCTGCAATGATTTTGAATATCAACTGACCATTAGCGCTGGGATTAAAGCTGCTGTTGTGTGAAACGGCCACAAGGTGGCAGCAGTTCACCCTTACCAAATCTGGTTACTAGGGCAAGAGAGCCTCAGTGGAAGTGGTGTTCTAGATAGGAGTTTAGAATGGAATGTGCCAGGAGAAAGCCCCTCACGTTCGTCTCCCTACTTCTTGTTCGTGTTTTTAATTTAATTTTTTATTTTTTATTACAGCAAGTTTGATTACAATGTTTGGCTTCTTGTAGGTGTGGAAGATGTGGTTCTTTTACACATATACAGATGACTGTTCTTCCTGGGATCCTTTTCCCATGTACGTTATGACAGAATGTTGAGTAGTCCTCTCTTGGTATTCTGTAGGTCTTTGGTGATTATATATGTCACCTGTGTTTGTATATGTCTGTTAACCCCGATATCGTAATGAAACCAATCCTCACACCTTTCCATTGGTGAACCATAAGTTTGTTTAATGAATCTGTGATTGCCCTTCTCCGTGGAAATATCTGCCCTGGTATCCATTTTTAGGTAACACCTACAAGTGATATAATATGATATGTGTCTTTCACTTTCTGACTTACTACAAGTCACGTGATTACTTCTAGACTCATCTACGGTGCCGCAAATGGCATTGTGTCCTTTTTTCCCTTGGCTTCTCTTCTGCCTTAGCGGGGTCCATTTTCAACAATGTGATTCCCTGAGGGTTGTGGATTAGCTGACCTGGGCAGCCTTACCTGGCCGGCCCGCCCTCCCCAGGTTTGCCTCGTTGAGGTCAATATAAACAGAGCTCCAGGCAGCAATAGCCCCTGAAGCTGTGCCTGACTCCATATTCTCTGCCCCGTCAGCAGTCTCGGGGCTGTGCTGGTGGGAGGGAGTGAGGGGCCACAGCTTTGTGGGTGGCCCGGTGTGAGTGGGGTTCTGCTGGCCTTTCTGCAGGAGTTGCCAGGCTGCCGCCTGTAAAGAAGAGGTTGTGTCACCCATACCTTCCGCTGGAATTTCTCTCCGGACAGAGGTGAGGAAGGAAAAAAGCAGTGGGGGCCGGGACAGGAGGGGTATCTCAGGCAGGACAATGGAAAGCTTCTGGAAGAGCGCCCGGGGCCAGGACCACCCTGGCTGGCCTGCAGGCACCAAGTTGGCCTGCGTGCTGTCGCTGGTGTGGCTCCACGGTCCTTCCTCTAGGCTTTCAAGCCCTTGTACATATTCAGGTGTTTTACCTGGAAAGGGTGGGAACAGTTCAGCAGCAGCTGGCCTGGGGCTCAGCTCACGTTTACTCACAGATGCCTCGGCATGGTCCCCCAGCTTTGCAATGAGGACGCTCCTTGCGTGGGGGGTGGGTTGATGGCTGTATGGGAGATGGTTCCCCACCTCTGACCAATTTCAGAATTGTTTACCACTGGAGCAAGTGCCCTGATAGGGTTTTCCTCTGTATAACTCGTGGGTTCAGGTTTTTTTTTTCTTTTATGGTTCAAGTTAGCTTTTATTCCTCTTTTATGTATTTATAGATAGAAGCATGGAAATAATTCATTCCTATAAATACATCTGTGTGATGGGAAGAACTTTTTTCTGTTTTATTTTTAAATTTTATTTTTTAAAATTTTGAAATTTAATTTTATTTATTTTTTTTATACAGCACGTTATTATTAGTTATGTATTTTATGCATATACATGTACACAGGTCAATCCCAAACTCCCAACTCATCCCACCACCACCACCCCATGGCTTCCCACACTTGGTGTCCATACGTTTGTTCTCTACCTCTGTGTCTCTATTTCTTCCCTGCAAACCACTTCATCTGTACCATTTGTAGGCTCCACATATATGCATTAATATACAATATTTGTTTTCCTCTTTCTGACTTACTTCATTCTGTATGACAGTCTCTCGATCCATCGATGTCTCTACAAATGACCCAGTTTCATTCCTTTTTATGGCCGAGTAATATTCCATTTCATATATGTACCACATCTTTATCCATTCATCTGTCTGTGGGCATTTAGGTTGCTTCCATTACCTGGCTATTGTAAATAGTGCTGCAACGAACATTGTGGTGAATGTGCCTTTTTGATTTACGGTTTTCTCTGGGTATATGCCCAGAAGTGGGATTGCTGGATCAGATGGTAATTCTATTTCTAATTTTTTTAAGGAAACTCCATAGTGACTGTATCAATTTACATTCCCACCAATAGTGGAAGAGGGCTCCTTTTGTCCACACCCTCCCCAGAATTGGTTGTTTGTAGATTTTCTGATGATGCCGATTCTTAACAGGTGTGAGGTGATACCTCATTGTAGTTTTGATTTGCATTTCTCTAATAATTAGTGCTGTTGAGCAGCTTTTCATGTGCGTCTTGGCCATCTCTATGTCTCCTTTGAAAAAACGTCTCTTTAGATCTTCTGCCCATTTTTTTTGGGTTGTTTGTTTTTTTAATATTAAGCTGCATGAGCTGTTTATATATATTGGAGATTAAACCTCTGTCCATTGATTCGTCTGCAACAATTTTCGCCCATTCTGAGGGATGCCTTTTTCCATTCCCGTGTTTTTTAACATAAAAGGAAAGAAAGGAAAAGAAGCAGAACACTAATGTGCGTAAAATATGCCTTTTGAAATGGTCGTTTTGAAATATGGACGTCCTTTGAATTTTTTGGTCGATATGTGACCCCAGGATTTGTTTTCAGGGCAGGTGTCATTTACAGGCCTGCAATGATTTTGAATATCAACTGACCATTAGCGCTGGGATTAAAGCTGCTGTTGTGTGAAACGGCCACAAGGTGGCAGCAGTTCACCCTTACCAAATCTGGTTACTAGGGCAAGAGAGCCTCAGTGGAAGTGGTGTTCTAGATAGGAGTTTAGAATGGAATGTGCCAGGAGAAAGCCCCTCACGTTCGTCTCCTTACTTCTTGTTCGTGTTTTTAATTTAATTTTTTATTTTTTATTACAGCAAGTTTGATTACAATGTTTGGCTTCTTGTAGGTGTGGAAGATGTGGTTCTTTTACACATATACAGATGACTGTTCTTCCTGGGATCCTTTTCCCATGTACGTTATGACAGAATGTTGAGTAGTCCTCTCTTGGTATTCTGTAGGTCTTTGGTGATTATATATGTCACCTGTGTTTGTATATGTCTGTTAACCCCGATATCGTAATGAAACCAATCCTCACACCTTTCCATTGGTGAACCATAAGTTTGTTTAATGAATCTGTGATTGCCCTTCTCCGTGGAAATATCTGCCCTGGTATCCATTTTTAGGTAACACCTACAAGTGATATGATATGTGTCTTTCACTTTCTGACTTACTACAAGTCACGTGATTACTTCTAGACTCATCTACGGTGCCGCAAATGGCATTGTGTCCTTTTTTCCCTTGGCTTCTCTTCTGCCTTAGCGGGGTCCATTTTCAACAATGTGATTCCCTGAGGGTTGTGGATTAGCTGACCTGGGCAGCCTTACCTTGCCGGCCCGCCCTCCCCAGGTTTGCCTCTTTGAGGTCAATATAAACAGAGCTCCAGGCAGCAATAGCCCCTGAAGCTGTGCCTGACTCCATATTCTCTGCCCCGTCAGCAGTCTCGGGGCTGTGCTGGTGGGAGGGAGTGAGGGGCCACAGCTTTGTGGGTGGCCCGGTGTGAGTGGGGTTCTGCTGGCCTTTCTGCAGGAGTTGCCAGGCTGCCGCCTGTAAAGAAGAGGTTGTGTCACCCATACCTTCCGCTGGAATTTCTCTCCGGACAGAGGTGAGGAAGGAAAAAAGCAGTGGGGGCCGGGACAGGAGGGGTATCTCAGGCAGGACAATGGAATGCTTCTGGAAGAGCGCCCGGGGCCAGGACCACCCTGGCTGGCCTGCAGGCACCAAGTTGGCCTGCGTGCTGTCGCTGGTGTGGCTCCACGGTCCTTCCTCTAGGCTTTCAAGCCCTTGTACATATTCAGGTGTTTTACCTGGAAAGGGTGGGAACAGTTCAGCAGCAGCTGGCCTGGGGCTCAGCTCACGTTTACTCAGAGATGCCTCGGCATGGTCCCCCAGCTTTGCAATGAGGACGCTCCTTGCGTGGGGGGTGGGTTGCTGGCTGTATGGGAGATGGTTCCCCACCTCTGACCAATTTCAGAATTGTTTACCACTGGAGCAAGTGCCCTGATAGGGTTTTCCTCTGTATAACTCGTGGGTTCAGGTGTTTTTTTTTTTATTTTATGGTTCAAGTTAGATTTTATTCCCCTTTTATGTATTTATAGATATAAGCATGGAAATAATTCATTCCTATAAATACATCTGTGTGACGGGAAGAACTTTTTTCTGTTTTATTTTTAAATTTTATTTTTTAAAATTTTGAAATTTAATTTTATTTATTTATTTTTATACAGCACGTTATTATTAGTTATGTATTTTATGCATATACATGTATACAGGTCAATCCCAAACTCCCAAGTCATCCCACCACCACCACAACACGGTTTCCCACACTTGGTGTCCATACGTTTGTTCTCTACCTCTGTGTCTCTATTTCTTCCCTGCAAACCAGTTCATCTGTACCATTTTTAGGCTCCACATATATGCATTAATATACAATATTTGTTTTCCTCTTTCTGACTTACTTCATTCTGTATGACAGTCTCTCGATCCATCGATGTCTCTACAAATGACCCAGTTTCATTCCTTTTTATGGCCGAGTAATATTCCATTTTATATATGTACCACAACTTTATCCATTCATCTGTCTGTGGGCATTTAGGTTGCTTCCATTACCTGGCTATTGTAAATAGTGCTGCAACGAACATTGTGGTGAATGTGCCTTTTTGATTTACGGTTTTCTCTGGGTATATGCCCAGAAGTGGGATTGCTGGATCAGATGGTAATTCTATTTCTAGTTTTTTTAAGGAAACTCCATAGTGACTGTATCAATTTACATTCCCACCAATAGTGGAAGAGGGCTCCTTTTGTCCACACCCTCCCCAGAATTGGTTGTTTGTAGATTTTCTGATGATGCCGATTCTAACAGGTGTGAGGTGATACCTCATTGTAGTTTTGATTTGCATTTCTCTAATAATTAGTGCTGTTGAGCAGCTTTTCATGTGCGTCTTGGCCATCTCTATGTCTCCTTTGAAGAAACGTCTCTTTAGATCTTCTGCCCATTTTTTTGGGTTGTTTGTTTTTTTAATATTAAGCTGCATGAGCTGTTTATATATATTGGAGATTAAACCTCTGTCCATTGATTCGTCTGCAACGATTTTCGCCCATTCTGAGGGATGCCTTTTTCCATTCCCGTGTTTTTTAACAAAAAAGGAAAGAAAGGAAAAGAAGCAGAACACTAATGTGCGTAAAATATGCCTTTTGAAATGGTCGTTTTGAAATATGGACGTCCTTTGAATTTTTTGGTCGATATGTGACCCCAGGATTTGTTTTCAGGGCAGGTGTCATTTACAGGCCTGCAATGATTTTGAATATCAACTGACCATTAGCGCTGGGATTAAAGCTGCTGTTGTGTGAAACGGCCACAAGGTGGCAGCAGTTCACCCTTACCAAATCTGGTTACTAGGGCAAGAGAGCCTCAGTGGAAGTGGTGTTCTAGATAGGAGTTTAGAATGGAATGTGCCAGGAGAAAGCCCCTCACGTTCGTCTCCCTACTTCTTGTTCGTGTTTTTAATTTAATTTTTTATTTTTTATTACAGCAAGTTTGATTACAATGTTTGGCTTCTTGTAGGTGTGGAAGATGTGGTTCTTTTACACATATACAGATGACTGTTCTTCCTGGGATCCTTTTCCCATGTACGTTATGACAGAATGTTGAGTAGTCCTCTCTTGGTATTCTGTAGGTCTTTGGTGATTATATATGTCACCTGTGTTTGTATATGTCTGTTAACCCCGATATCGTAATGAAACCAATCCTCACACCTTTCCATTGGTGAACCATAAGTTTGTTTAATGAATCTGTGATTGCCCTTCTCCGTGGAAATATCTGCCCTGGTATCCATTTTTAGGTAACACCTACAAGTGATATAATATGATATGTGTCTTTCACTTTCTGACTTACTACAAGTCACGTGATTACTTCTAGACTCATCTACGGTGCCGCAAATGGCATTGTGTCCTTTTTTCCCTTGGCTTCTCTTCTGCCTTAGCGGGGTCCATTTTCAACAATGTGATTCCCTGAGGGTTGTGGATTAGCTGACCTGGGCAGCCTTACCTGGCCGGCCCGCCCTCCCCAGGTTTGCCTCGTTGAGGTCAATATAAACAGAGCTCCAGGCAGCAATAGCCCCTGAAGCTGTGCCTGACTCCATATTCTCTGCCCCGTCAGCAGTCTCGGGGCTGTGCTGGTGGGAGGGAGTGAGGGGCCACAGCTTTGTGGGTGGCCCGGTGTGAGTGGGGTTCTGCTGGCCTTTCTGCAGGAGTTGCCAGGCTGCCGCCTGTAAAGAAGAGGTTGTGTCACCCATACCTTCCGCTGGAATTTCTCTCCGGACAGAGGTGAGGAAGGAAAAAAGCAGTGGGGGCCGGGACAGGAGGGGTATCTCAGGCAGGACAATGGAAAGCTTCTGGAAGAGCGCCCGGGGCCAGGACCACCCTGGCTGGCCTGCAGGCACCAAGTTGGCCTGCGTGCTGTCGCTGGTGTGGCTCCACGGTCCTTCCTCTAGGCTTTCAAGCCCTTGTACATATTCAGGTGTTTTACCTGGAAAGGGTGGGAACAGTTCAGCAGCAGCTGGCCTGGGGCTCAGCTCACGTTTACTCACAGATGCCTCGGCATGGTCCCCCAGCTTTGCAATGAGGACGCTCCTTGCGTGGGGGGTGGGTTGATGGCTGTATGGGAGATGGTTCCCCACCTCTGACCAATTTCAGAATTGTTTACCACTGGAGCAAGTGCCCTGATAGGGTTTTCCTCTGTATAACTCGTGGGTTCAGGTTTTTTTTTTCTTTTATGGTTCAAGTTAGCTTTTATTCCTCTTTTATGTATTTATAGATAGAAGCATGGAAATAATTCATTCCTATAAATACATCTGTGTGATGGGAAGAACTTTTTTCTGTTTTATTTTTAAATTTTATTTTTTAAAATTTTGAAATTTAATTTTATTTATTTTTTTTATACAGCACGTTATTATTAGTTATGTATTTTATGCATATACATGTACACAGGTCAATCCCAAACTCCCAACTCATCCCACCACCACCACCCCATGGCTTCCCACACTTGGTGTCCATACGTTTGTTCTCTACCTCTGTGTCTCTATTTCTTCCCTGCAAACCACTTCATCTGTACCATTTGTAGGCTCCACATATATGCATTAATATACAATATTTGTTTTCCTCTTTCTGACTTACTTCATTCTGTATGACAGTCTCTCGATCCATCGATGTCTCTACAAATGACCCAGTTTCATTCCTTTTTATGGCCGAGTAATATTCCATTTCATATATGTACCACATCTTTATCCATTCATCTGTCTGTGGGCATTTAGGTTGCTTCCATTACCTGGCTATTGTAAATAGTGCTGCAACGAACATTGTGGTGAATGTGCCTTTTTGATTTACGGTTTTCTCTGGGTATATGCCCAGAAGTGGGATTGCTGGATCAGATGGTAATTCTATTTCTAGTTTTTTTAAGGAAACTCCATAGTGACTGTATCAATTTACATTCCCACCAATAGTGGAAGAGGGCTCCTTTTGTCCACACCCTCCCCAGAATTGGTTGTTTGTAGATTTTCTGATGATGCCGATTCTTAACAGGTGTGAGGTGATACCTCATTGTAGTTTTGATTTGCATTTCTCTAATAATTAGTGCTGTTGAGCAGCTTTTCATGTGCGTCTTGGCCATCTCTATGTCTCCTTTGAAAAAACGTCTCTTTAGATCTTCTGCCCATTTTTTTTGGGTTGTTTGTTTTTTTAATATTAAGCTGCATGAGCTGTTTATATATATTGGAGATTAAACCTCTGTCCATTGATTCGTCTGCAACAATTTTCGCCCATTCTGAGGGATGCCTTTTTCCATTCCCGTGTTTTTTAACATAAAAGGAAAGAAAGGAAAAGAAGCAGAACACTAATGTGCGTAAAATATGCCTTTTGAAATGGTCGTTTTGAAATATGGACGTCCTTTGAATTTTTTGGTCGATATGTGACCCCAGGATTTGTTTTCAGGGCAGGTGTCATTTACAGGCCTGCAATGATTTTGAATATCAACTGACCATTAGCGCTGGGATTAAAGCTGCTGTTGTGTGAAACGGCCACAAGGTGGCAGCAGTTCACCCTTACCAAATCTGGTTACTAGGGCAAGAGAGCCTCAGTGGAAGTGGTGTTCTAGATAGGAGTTTAGAATGGAATGTGCCAGGAGAAAGCCCCTCACGTTCGTCTCCTTACTTCTTGTTCGTGTTTTTAATTTAATTTTTTATTTTTTATTACAGCAAGTTTGATTACAATGTTTGGCTTCTTGTAGGTGTGGAAGATGTGGTTCTTTTACACATATACAGATGACTGTTCTTCCTGGGATCCTTTTCCCATGTACGTTATGACAGAATGTTGAGTAGTCCTCTCTTGGTATTCTGTAGGTCTTTGGTGATTATATATGTCACCTGTGTTTGTATATGTCTGTTAACCCCGATATCGTAATGAAACCAATCCTCACACCTTTCCATTGGTGAACCATAAGTTTGTTTAATGAATCTGTGATTGCCCTTCTCCGTGGAAATATCTGCCCTGGTATCCATTTTTAGGTAACACCTACAAGTGATATGATATGTGTCTTTCACTTTCTGACTTACTACAAGTCACGTGATTACTTCTAGACTCATCTACGGTGCCGCAAATGGCATTGTGTCCTTTTTTCCCTTGGCTTCTCTTCTGCCTTAGCGGGGTCCATTTTCAACAATGTGATTCCCTGAGGGTTGTGGATTAGCTGACCTGGGCAGCCTTACCTTGCCGGCCCGCCCTCCCCAGGTTTGCCTCTTTGAGGTCAATATAAACAGAGCTCCAGGCAGCAATAGCCCCTGAAGCTGTGCCTGACTCCATATTCTCTGCCCCGTCAGCAGTCTCGGGGCTGTGCTGGTGGGAGGGAGTGAGGGGCCACAGCTTTGTGGGTGGCCCGGTGTGAGTGGGGTTCTGCTGGCCTTTCTGAAGGAGTTGCCAGGCTGCCGCCTGTAAAGAAGAGGTTGTGTCACCCATACCTTCCGCTGGAATTTCTCTCCGGACAGAGGTGAGGAAGGAAAAAAGCAGTGGGGGCCGGGACAGGAGGGGTATCTCAGGCAGGACAATGGAATGCTTCTGGAAGAGCGCCCGGGGCCAGGACCACCCTGGCTGGCCTGCAGGCACCAAGTTGGCCTGCGTGCTGTCGCTGGTGTGGCTCCACGGTCCTTCCTCTAGGCTTTCAAGCCCTTGTACATATTCAGGTGTTTTACCTGGAAAGGGTGGGAACAGTTCAGCAGCAGCTGGCCTGGGGCTCAGCTCACGTTTACTCAGAGATGCCTCGGCATGGTCCCCCAGCTTTGCAATGAGGACGCTCCTTGCGTGGGGGGTGGGTTGCTGGCTGTATGGGAGATGGTTCCCCACCTCTGACCAATTTCAGAATTGTTTACCACTGGAGCAAGTGCCCTGATAGGGTTTTCCTCTGTATAACTCGTGGGTTCAGGTGTTTTTTTTTTTATTTTATGGTTCAAGTTAGATTTTATTCCCCTTTTATGTATTTATAGATATAAGCATGGAAATAATTCATTCCTATAAATACATCTGTGTGACGGGAAGAACTTTTTTCTGTTTTATTTTTAAATTTTATTTTTTAAAATTTTGAAATTTAATTTTATTTATTTATTTTTATACAGCACGTTATTATTAGTTATGTATTTTATGCATATACATGTATACAGGTCAATCCCAAACTCCCAAGTCATCCCACCACCACCACAACACGGTTTCCCACACTTGGTGTCCATACGTTTGTTCTCTACCTCTGTGTCTCTATTTCTTCCCTGCAAACCAGTTCATCTGTACCATTTTTAGGCTCCACATATATGCATTAATATACAATATTTGTTTTCCTCTTTCTGACTTACTTCATTCTGTATGACAGTCTCTCGATCCATCGATGTCTCTACAAATGACCCAGTTTCATTCCTTTTTATGGCCGAGTAATATTCCATTTTATATATGTACCACAACTTTATCCATTCATCTGTCTGTGGGCATTTAGGTTGCTTCCATTACCTGGCTATTGTAAATAGTGCTGCAACGAACATTGTGGTGAATGTGCCTTTTTGATTTACGGTTTTCTCTGGGTATATGCCCAGAAGTGGGATTGCTGGATCAGATGGTAATTCTATTTCTAGTTTTTTTAAGGAAACTCCATAGTGACTGTATCAATTTACATTCCCACCAATAGTGGAAGAGGGCTCCTTTTGTCCACACCCTCCCCAGAATTGGTTGTTTGTAGATTTTCTGATGATGCCGATTCTAACAGGTGTGAGGTGATACCTCATTGTAGTTTTGATTTGCATTTCTCTAATAATTAGTGCTGTTGAGCAGCTTTTCATGTGCGTCTTGGCCATCTCTATGTCTCCTTTGAAGAAACGTCTCTTTAGATCTTCTGCCCATTTTTTTGGGTTGTTTGTTTTTTTAATATTAAGCTGCATGAGCTGTTTATATATATTGGAGATTAAACCTCTGTCCATTGATTCGTCTGCAACGATTTTCGCCCATTCTGAGGGATGCCTTTTTCCATTCCCGTGTTTTTTAACAAAAAAGGAAAGAAAGGAAAAGAAGCAGAACACTAATGTGCGTAAAATATGCCTTTTGAAATGGTCGTTTTGAAATATGGACGTCCTTTGAATTTTTTGGTCGATATGTGACCCCAGGATTTGTTTTCAGGGCAGGTGTCATTTACAGGCCTGCAATGATTTTGAATATCAACTGACCATTAGCGCTGGGATTAAAGCTGCTGTTGTGTGAAACGGCCACAAGGTGGCAGCAGTTCACCCTTACCAAATCTGGTTACTAGGGCAAGAGAGCCTCAGTGGAAGTGGTGTTCTAGATAGGAGTTTAGAATGGAATGTGCCAGGAGAAAGCCCCTCACGTTCGTCTCCCTACTTCTTGTTCGTGTTTTTAATTTAATTTTTTTATTTTTTATTACAGCAAGTTTGATTACAATGTTTGGCTTCTTGTAGGTGTGGAAGATGTGGTTCTTTTACACATATACAGATGACTGTTCTTCCTGGGATCCTTTTCCCATGTACGTTATGACAGAATGTTGAGTAGTCCTCTCTTGGTATTCTGTAGGTCTTTGGTGATTATATATGTCACCTGTGTTTGTATATGTCTGTTAACCCCGATATCGTAATGAAACCAATCCTCACACCTTTCCATTGGTGAACCATAAGTTTGTTTAATGAATCTGTGATTGCCCTTCTCCGTGGAAATATCTGCCCTGGTATCCATTTTTAGGTAACACCTACAAGTGATATAATATGATATGTGTCTTTCACTTTCTGACTTACTACAAGTCACGTGATTACTTCTAGACTCATCTACGGTGCCGCAAATGGCATTGTGTCCTTTTTTCCCTTGGCTTCTCTTCTGCTTAGCGGGGTCCATTTTCAACAATGTGATTCCCTGAGGGTTGTGGATTAGCTGACCTGGGCAGCCTTACCTGGCCGGCCCGCCCTCCCCAGGTTTGCCTCGTTGAGGTCAATATAAACAGAGCTCCAGGCAGCAATAGCCCCTGAAGCTGTGCCTGACTCCATATTCTCTGCCCCGTCAGCAGTCTCGGGGCTGTGCTGGTGGGAGGGAGTGAGGGCCCACAGCTTTGTGGGTGGCCCGATGTGAGTGGGGTTCTGCTGGCCTTTCTGCAGGAGTTGCCAGGCTGTCGCCTGTAAAAAGAGGTTGTGTCACACATACCTTCCGCTGGAATTTCTCTCCGGACAGAGGTGAGGAAGGAAAAAGGCAGTGGGGGCCGGGACAGGAGGGGTATCTCAGGCAGGGCAATGGAAATCTTCTGGAAGAGCGCCCGGTGCCAGGAACACCCTGGCTGGCCTGCAGGCACCAAGTTGGCCTGCGTGCTTTCGCTGGTGTGGCTCCACGGACCTTCCTCTAGGCTTTCAAGCCCTTGTACATATTCAGGTGTTTTACCTGGAAATGGTGGGAACAGTTCAGCAGCAGCTGGCCTGGGGCTCAGCTCACGTTTGCTCACAGATGCCTCGGCATGGTCCCCCAGCTTTGCAATGAGGACGCTCCTTGCGTGGGGGGTGGGTTTCTGGCTGTATGGGAGATGATTCCCCACCTCTGACCAATTTCAGAATTGTTTACCACTGGAGCAAGTGCCCTGATAGGGTTTTCCTCTTTATAACTCGTGGGTTCAGGTTTTTTTTCTTTTATGGTTCAAGTTAGATTTTATTCCTCTTTTATGTATTTATAGATAGAAGCATGGAAATAATTCATTCCTATAAATACATCTGTGTGATGGGAAGAATTTTTTCTGTTTTATTTTTAAATTTTATTTTTTAAAATTTTGAAATTTAATTTTATTTATTTTTTTTATACAGCACGTTATTATTAGTTATGTATTTTATGCATATACATGTACACAGGTCAATCCCAAACTCCCAACTCATCCCACCACCACCACCCCATGGCTTCCCACACTTGGTGTCCATACGTTTGTTCTCTACCTCTGTGTCTCTATTTCTTCCCTGCAAACCACTTCATCTGTACCATTTGTAGGCTCCACATATATGCATTAATATACAATATTTGTTTTCCTCTTTCTGACTTACTTCATTCTGTATGACAGTCTCTCGATCCATCGATGTCTCTACAAATGACCCAGTTTCATTCCTTTTTATGGCCGAGTAATATTTCATTTCATATATGTACCACATCTTTATCCATTCATCTGTCTGTGGGCATTTAGGTTGCTTCCATTACCTGGCTATTGTAAATAGTGCTGCAACGAACATTGTGGTGAATGTGCCTTTTTGATTTACGGTTTTCTCTGGGTATATGCCCAGAAGTGGGATTGCTGGATCAGATGGTAATTCTATTTCTAGTTTTTTTAAGGAAACTCCATAGTGACTGTATCAATTTACATTCCCACCAATAGTGGAAGAGGGCTCCTTTTGTCCACACCCTCCCCAGAATTGGTTGTTTGTAGATTTTCTGATGATGCCGATTCTAACAGGTGTGAGGTGATACCTCATTGTAGTTTTGATTTGCATTTCTCTAATAATCAGTGCTGTTGAGCAGCTTTTCATGTGCGTCTTGGCCATCTCTATGTCTCCTTTGAAGAAACGTCTCTTTAGATCTTCTGCCCATTTTTTTGGGTTGTTTGTTTTTTTAATATTAAGCTGCATGAGCTGTTTATATATATTGGAGATTAAACCTCTGTCCATTGATTCGTCTGCAACGATTTTCGCCCATTCTGAGGGATGCCTTTTTCCATTCCCGTGTTTTTTAACAAAAAAGGAAAGAAAGGAAAAGAAGCAGAACACTAATGTGCGTAAAATATGCCTTTTGAAATGGTCGTTTTGAAATATGGACGTCCTTTGAATTTCTTGGTCGATATGTGACCCCAGGATTTGTTTTCAGGGCAGTTGTCATTTACAGGCCTGCAATGATTTTGAATATCAACTGACCATTAGCGCTGGGATTAAAGCTGCTGTTGTGTGAAACGGCCACAAGGTGGCAGCAGTTCACCCTTACCAAATCTGGTTACTAGGGCAAGAGAGCCTCAGTGGAAGTGGTGTTCTAGATAGGAGTTTAGAATGGAATGTGCCAGGAGAAAGCCCCTCACGTTCGTCTCCCTACTTCTTGTTCGTGTTTTTAATTTAATTTTTTATTTTTTATTACAGCAAGTTTGATTACAATGTTTGGCTTCTTGTAGGTGTGGAAGATGTGGTTCTTTTACACATATACAGATGACTGTTCTTCCTGGGATCCTTTTCCCATGTACGTTATGACAGAATGTTGAGTAGTCCTCTCTTGGTATTCTGTAGGTCTTTGGTGATTATATATGTCACCTGTGTTTGTATATGTCTGTTAACCCCGATATCGTAATGAAACCAATCCTCACACCTTTCCATTGGTGAACCATAAGTTTGTTTAATGAATCTGTGATTGCCCTTCTCCGTGGAAATATCTGCCCTGGTATCCATTTTTAGGTAACACCTACAAGTGATATAATATGATATGTGTCTTTCACTTTCTGACTTACTACAAGTCACGTGATTACTTCTAGACTCATCTACGGTGCCGCAAATGGCATTGTGTCCTTTTTTCCCTTGGCTTCTCTTCTGCCTTAGCGGGGTCCATTTTCAACAATGTGATTCCCTGAGGGTTGTGGATTAGCTGACCTGGGCAGCCTTACCTGGCCGGCCCGCCCTCCCCAGGTTTGCCTCGTTGAGGTCAATATAAACAGAGCTCCAGGCAGCAATAGCCCCTGAAGCTGTGCCTGACTCCATATTCTCTGCCCCGTCAGCAGTCTCGGGGCTGTGCTGGTGGGAGGGAGTGAGGGGCCACAGCTTTGTGGGTGGCCCGGTGTGAGTGGGGTTCTGCTGGCCTTTCTGCAGGAGTTGCCAGGCTGCCGCCTGTAAAGAAGAGGTTGTGTCACCCATACCTTCCGCTGGAATTTCTCTCCGGACAGAGGTGAGGAAGGAAAAAAGCAGTGGGGGCCGGGACAGGAGGGGTATCTCAGGCAGGACAATGGAAAGCTTCTGGAAGAGCGCCCGGGGCCAGGACCACCCTGGCTGGCCTGCAGGCACCAAGTTGGCCTGCGTGCTGTCGCTGGTGTGGCTCCACGGTCCTTCCTCTAGGCTTTCAAGCCCTTGTACATATTCAGGTGTTTTACCTGGAAAGGGTGGGAACAGTTCAGCAGCAGCTGGCCTGGGGCTCAGCTCACGTTTACTCACAGATGCCTCGGCATGGTCCCCCAGCTTTGCAATGAGGACGCTCCTTGCGTGGGGGGTGGGTTGCTGGCTGTATGGGAGATGGTTCCCCACCTCTGACCAATTTCAGAATTGTTTACCACTGGAGCAAGTGCCCTGATAGGGTTTTCCTCTGTATAACTCGTGGGTTCAGGTGTTTTTTTTTTATTTTATGGTTCAAGTTAGATTTTATTCCCCTTTTATGTATTTATAGATATAAGCATGGAAATAATTCATTCCTATAAATACATCTGTGTGACGGGAAGAACTTTTTTCTGTTTTATTTTTAAATTTTATTTTTTTAAAATTTTCAAATTTAATTTTATTTTTTTTTATACAGCACGTTATTATTAGTTATGTATTTTATGCATATACATGTTTACAGGTCAATCCCAAACTCCCAAGTCATCCCACCACCACCACAACACGGTTTCCCACACTTGGTGTCCATACGTTTGTTCTCTACCTCTGTGTCTCTATTTCTTCCCTGCAAACCAGTTCATCTGTACCATTTTTAGGCTCCACATATATGCATTAATATACAATATTTGTTTTCCTCTTTCTGACTTACTTCATTCTGTATGACAGTCTCTCGATCCATCGATGTCTCTACAAATGACCCAGTTTCATTCCTTTTTATGGCCGAGTAATATTCCATTTTATATATGTACCAAAACTTTATCCATTCGTCTGTCTGTGGGCATTTAGGTTGCTTCCATTACCTGGCTATTGTAAATAGTGCTGCAACGAACATTGTGGTGAATGTGCCTTTTTGATTTACGGTTTTCTCTGGGTATATGCCCAGAAGTGGGATTGCTGGATCAGATGGTAATTCTATTTCTAGTTTTTTTAAGGAAACTCCATAGTGACTGTATCAATTTACATTCCCACCAATAGTGGAAGAGGGCTCCTTTTGTCCACACCCTCCCCAGAATTGGTTGTTTGTAGATTTTCTGATGATGCCGATTCTAACAGGTGTGAGGTGATACCTCATTGTAGTTTTGATTTGCATTTCTCTAATAATTAGTGCTGTTGAGCAGCTTTTCATGTGCGTCTTGGCCATCTCTATGTCTCCTTTGAAGAAACGTCTCTTTAGATCTTCTGCCCATTTTTTTGGGGTTGTTTGTTTTTTTAATATTAAGCTGCATGAGCTGTTTATATATATTGGAGATTAAACCTCTGTCCATTGATTCGTCTGCAACGATTTTCGCCCATTCTGAGGGATGCCTTTTTCCATTCCCGTGTTTTTTAACAAAAAAGGAAAGAAAGGAAAAGAAGCAGAACACTAATGTGCGTAAAATATGCCTTTTGAAATGGTCGTTTTGAAATATGGACGTCCTTTGAATTTCTTGGTCGATATGTGACCCCAGGATTTGTTTTCAGGGCAGTTGTCATTTACAGGCCTGCAATGATTTTGAATATCAACTGACCATTAGCGCTGGGATTAAAGCTGCTGTTGTGTGAAACGGCCACAAGGTGGCAGCAGTTCACCCTTACCAAATCTGGTTACTAGGGCAAGAGAGCCTCAGTGGAAGTGGTGTTCTAGATAGGAGTTTAGAATGGAATGTGCCAGGAGAAAGCCCCTCACGTTCGTCTCCCTACTTCTTGTTCGTGTTTTTAATTTAATTTTTTATTTTTTATTACAGCAAGTTTGATTACAATGTTTGGCTTCTTGTAGGTGTGGAAGATGTGGTTCTTTTACACATATACAGATGACTGTTCTTCCTGGGATCCTTTTCCCATGTACGTTATGACAGAATGTTGAGTAGTCCTCTCTTGGTATTCTGTAGGTCTTTGGTGATTATATATGTCACCTGTGTTTGTATATGTCTGTTAACCCCGATATCGTAATGAAACCAATCCTCACACCTTTCCATTGGTGAACCATAAGTTTGTTTAATGAATCTGTGATTGCCCTTCTCCGTGGAAATATTTGCCCTGGTATCCATTTTTAGGTAACACCTACAAGTGATATAATATGATATGTGTCTTTCACTTTCTGACTTACTACAAGTCACGTGATTACTTCTAGACTCATCTACGGTGCCGCAAATGGCATTGTGTCCTTTTTTCCCTTGGCTTCTCTTCTGCCTTAGCGGGGTCCATTTTCAACAATGTGATTCCCTGAGGGTTGTGGATTAGCTGACCTGGGCAGCCTTACCTTGCCGGCCCGCCCTCCCCAGGTTTGCCTCGTTGAGGTCAATATAAACAGAGCTCCAGGCAGCAATAGCCCCTGAAGCTGTGCCTGACTCCATATTCTCTGCCCCGTCAGCAGTCTCGGGGCTGTGCTGGTGGGAGGGAGTGAGGGGCCACAGCCTTGTGGGTGGCCCGGTGTGAGTGGGGCTCTGCTGGCCTTTCTGCAGGAGTTGCCAGGCTGCCGCCTGTAAAGAAGAGGTTGTGTCACCCATACCTTCCGCTGGAATTTCTCTCCGGACAGAGGTGAGGAAGGAAAAAAGCAGTGGGGGCCGGGACAGGAGGGGTATCTCAGGCAGGACAATGGAAAGCTTCTGGAAGAGCGCCCGGGGCCAGGACCACCCTGGCTGGCCTGCAGGCACCAAGTTGGCCTGCGTGCTGTCGCTGGTGTGGCTCCACGGTCCTTCCTCTAGGCTTTCAAGCCCTTGTACATATTCAGGTGTTTTACCTGGAAAGGGTGGGAACAGTTCAGCAGCAGCTGGCCTGGGGCTCAGCTCACGTTTACTCAGAGATGCCTCGGCATGGTCCCCCAGCTTTGCAATGAGGACGCTCCTTGCGTGGGGGGGTGGGTTGCTGGCTGTATGGGAGATGGTTCCCCACCTCTGACCAATTTCAGAATTGTTTACCACTGGAGCAAGTGCCCTGACAGGGTTTTACTCTGTATAACTCGTGGGTTCAGGTGTTTTTTTTTTATTTTATGGTTCAAGTTAGATTTTATTCCCCTTTTATGTATTTATAGATATAAGCATGGAAATAATTCATTCCTATAAATACATCTGTGTGACGGGAAGAACTTTTTTCTGTTTTATTTTTAAATTTTATTTTTTTAAAATTTTGAAATTTAATTTTATTTATTTTTTTTTATACAGCACGTTATTATTAGTTATGTATTTTATGCATATACATGTATACAGGTCAATCCCAAACTCCCAAGTCATCCCACCACCACCACAACACGGTTTCCCACACTTGGTGTCCATACGTTTGTTCTCTACCTCTGTGTCTCTATTTCTTCCCTGCAAACCAGTTCATCTGTACCATTTTTAGGCTCCACATATATGCATTAATATACAATATTTGTTTTCCTCTTTCTGACTTACTTCATTCTGTATGACAGTCTCTCGATCCATCGATGTCTCTACAAATGACCCAGTTTCATTCCTTTTTATGGCCGAGTAATATTCCATTTCATATATGTACCACATCTTTATCCATTCATCTGTCTGTGGGCATTTAGGTTGCTTCCATTACCTGGCTATTGTAAATAGTGCTGCAACGAACATTGTGGTGAATGTGCCTTTTTGATTTACGGTTTTCTCTGGATATATGCCCAGAAGTGGGATTGCTGGATCAGATGGTAATTCTATTTCTAGTTTTTTTAAGGAAACTCCATAGTGACTGTATCAATTTACATTCCCACCAATAGTGGAAGAGGGCTCCTTTTGTCCACACCCTCCCCAGAATTGGTTGTTTGTAGATTTTCTGATGATGCCGATTCTAACAGGTGTGAGGTGATACCTCATTGTAGTTTTGATTTGCATTTCTCTAATAATTAGTGCTGTTGAGCAGCTTTTCATGTGCGTCTTGGCCATCTCTATGTCTCCTTTGAAGAAACGTCTCTTTAGATCTTCTGCCCATTTTTTTTGGGTTGTTTGTTTTTTTAATATTAAGCTGCATGAGCTGTTTATATATATTGGAGATTAAACCTCTGTCCATTGATTCGTCTGCAACGATTTTCGCCCATTCTGAGGGATGCCTTTTTCCATTCCCGTGTTTTTTAACAAAAAAGGAAAGAAAGGAAAAGAAGCAGAACACTAATGTGCGTAAAATATGCCTTTTGAAACGGTCGTTTTGAAATATGGATGTCCTTTGAATTTTTTGGTCGATATGTGACCCCAGGATTGGTTTTCAGGGCAGGTGTCATTTACAGGCCTGCAATGATTTTGAATATCAACTGACCATTAGCGCTGGGATTAAAGCTGCTGTTGTGTGAAACGGCCACAAGGTGGCAGCAGTTCACCCTTACCAAATCTGGTTACTAGGGCAAGAGAGCCTCAGTGGAAGCGGTGTTCTAGATAGGAGTTTAGAATGGAATGTGCCAGGAGAAAGCCCCTCACGTTCGTCTCCCTACTTCTTGTTCGTGTTTTTAATTTAATTTTTTATTTTTTATTACAGCAAGTTTGATTACAATGTTTGGCTTCTTGTAGGTGTGGAAGATGTGGTTCTTTTACACATATACAGATGACTGTTCTTCCTGGGATCCTTTTCCCATGTACGTTATGACAGAATGTTGAGTAGTCCTCTCTTGGTATTCTGTAGGTCTTTGGTGATTATATATGTCACCTGTGTTTGTATATGTCTGTTAACCCCGATATCGTAATGAAACCAATCCTCACACCTTTCCATTGGTGAACCATAAGTTTGTTTAATGAATCTGTGATTGCCCTTCTCCGTGGAAATATCTACCCTGGTATCCATTTTTAGGTAACACCTACAAGTGATATGATATGTGTCTTTCACTTTCTGACTTACTACAAGTCACGTGATTACTTCTAGACTCATCTACGGTGCCGCAAATGGCATTGTGTCCTTTTTTCCCTTGGCTTCTCTTCTGCCTTAGCGGGGTCCATTTTCAACAATGTGATTCCCTGAGGGTTGTGGATTAGCTGACCTGGGCAGCCTTACCTTGCCGGCCCGCCCTCCCCAGGTTTGCCTCTTTGAGGTCAATATAAACAGAGCTCCAGGCAGCAATAACCCCTGAAGCTGTGCCTGACTCCATATTCTCTGCCCCGTCAGCAGTCTCGGGGCTGTGCTGGTGGGAGGGAGTGAGGGGCCACAGCTTTGTGGGTGGCCCGGTGTGAGTGGGGTTCTGCTGGCCTTTCTGCAGGAGTTGCCAGGCTGCCGCCTGTAAAGAAGAGGTTGTGTCACCCATACCTTCCGCTGGAATTTCTCTGCGGACAGAGGTGAGGAAGGAAAAAAGCAGTGGGGGCCGGGACAGGAGGGGTATCTCAGGCAGGACAATGGAAAGCTTCTGGAAGAGCGGCCGGGGCCAGGACCACCCTGGCTGGCCTGCAGGCACCAAGTTGGCCTGCGTGCTGTCGCTGGTGTGGCTCCACGTTCCTTCCTCTAGGCTTTCAAGCCCTTGTACATATTCAGGTGTTTTACCTGGAAAGGGTGGGAACAGTTCAGCAGCAGCTGGCCTGGGGCTCAGCTCACGTTTACTCACAGATGCCTCGGCATGGTCCCCCAGCTTTGCAATGAGGACGCTCCTTGCGTGGGGGGTGGGTTGCTGGCTGTATGGGAGATGGTTCCCCACCTCTGACCAATTTCAGAATTGTTTACCACTGGAGCAAGTGCCCTGATAGGGTTTTCCTCTGTATAACTCGTTGGTTCAGGTGTTTTTTTTTTTATTTTGTGGTTCAAGTTAGATTTTATTCCCCTTTTATGTATTTATAGATATAAGCATGGAAATAATTCATTCCTATAAATACATCTGTGTGACGGGAAGAACTATTTTCTGTTTTATTTTTAAATTTTATTTTTTAAAATTTTGAAATTTAATTTTATTTATTTATTTTTATACAGCACGTTATTATTAGTTATGTATTTTATGCATATACATGTATACAGGTCAATCCCAAACTCCCAAGTCATCCCACCACCACCACAACACGGTTTCCCACACTTGGTGTCCATACGTTTGTTCTCTACCTCTGTGTCTCTATTTCTTCCCTGCAAACCAGTTCATCTGTACCATTTTTAGGCTCCACATATATGCATTAATATACAATATTTGTTTTCCTCTTTCTGACTTACTTCATTCTGTATGACAGTCTCTCGATCCATCGATGTCTCTACAAATGACCCAGTTTCATTCCTTTTTATGGCCGAGTAATATTCCATTTTATATATGTACCACAACTTTATCCATTCATCTGTCTGTGGGCATTTAGGTTGCTTCCATTACCTGGCTATTGTAAATAGTGCTGCAACGAACATTGTGGTGAATGTGCCTTTTTGATTTACGGTTTTCTCTGGGTATATGCCCAGAAGTGGGATTGCTGGATCAGATGGTAATTCTATTTCTAGTTTTTTTAAGGAAACTCCATAGTGACTGTATCAATTTACATTCCCACCAATAGTTGAAGAGGGCTCCTTTTGTCCACACCCTCCCCAGAATTGGTTGTTTGTAGATTTTCTGATGATGCCGATTCTAACAGGTGTGAGGTGATACCTCATTGTAGTTTTGATTTGCATTTCTCTAATAATTAGTGCTGTTGAGCAGCTTTTCATGTGCGTCTTGGCCATCTCTATGTCTCCTTTGAAGAAACGTCTCTTTAGATCTTCTGCCCATTTTTTTTGGGTTGTTTGTTTTTTTAATATTAAGCTGCATGAGCTGTTTATATATATTGGAGATTAAACCTCTGTCCATTGATTCGTCTGCAACGATTTTCGCCCATTCTGAGGGATGCCTTTTTCCATTCCCGTGTTTTTTAACAAAAAAGGAAAGAAAGGAAAAGAAGCAGAACACTAATGTGCGTAAAATATGCCTTTTGAAACGGTGGTTTTGAAATATGGACGTCCTTTGAATTTCTTGGTCGATATGTGACCCCAGGATTTGTTTTCAGGGCAGGTGTCATTTACAGGCCTGCAATGATTTTGAATATCAACTGACCATTAGCGCTGGGATTAAAGCTGCTGTTGTGTGAAACGGCCACAAGGTGGCAGCAGTTCACCCTTACCAAATCTGGTTACTAGGGCAAGAGAGCCTCAGTGGAAGTGGTGTTCTAGATAGGAGTTTAGAATGGAATGTGCCAGGAGAAAGCCCCTCACGTTCGTCTCCCTACTTCTTGTTCGTGTTTTTAATTTAATTTTTTATTTTTTATTACAGCAAGTTTGATTACAATGTTTGGCTTCTTGTAGGTGTGGAAGATGTGGTTCTTTTACACATATACAGATGACTGTTCTTCCTGGGATCCTTTTCCCATGTACGTTATGACAGAATGTTGAGTAGTCCTCTCTTGGTATTCTGTAGGTCTTTGGTGATTATATATGTCACCTGTGTTTGTATATGTCTGTTAACCCCGATATCATAATGAAACCAATCCTCACACCTTTCCATTGGTGAACCATAAGTTTGTTTAATGAATCTGTGATTGCCCTTCTCCGTGGAAATATCTGCCCTGGTATCCATTTTTAGGTAACACCTACAAGTGATATAATATGATATGTGTCTTTCACTTTCTGACTTACTACAAGTCACGTGATTACTTCTAGACTCATCTACGGTGCCGCAAATGGCATTGTGTCCTTTTTTCCCTTGGCTTCTCTTCTGCCTTACCGGGGTCCATTTTCAACAATGTGATTCCCTGAGGGTTGTGGATTAGCTGACCTGGGCAGCCTTACCTGGCCGGCCCGCCCTCCCCAGGTTTGCCTCGTTGAGGTCAATATAAACAGAGCTCCAGGCAGCAATAGCCCCTGAAGCTGTGTCTGACTCCATATTCTCTGCCCCGTCAGCAGTCTCGGGGCTGTGCTGGTGGGAGGGAGTGAGGGCCCACAGCTTTGTGGGTGGCCCGATGTGAGTGGGGTTCTGCTGGCCTTTCTGCAGGAGTTGCCAGGCTGTCGCCTGTAAAAAGAGGTTGTGTCACACATACCTTCCGCTGGAATTTCTCTCCGGACAGAGGTGAGGAAGGAAAAAGGCAGTGGGGGCCGGGACAGGAGGGGTATCTCAGGCAGGGCAATGGAAAGCTTCTGGAAGAGCGCCCGGGGCCAGGAACACCCTGGCTGGCCTGCAGGCGCCAAGTTGGCCTGCGTGCTTTCGCTGGTGTGGCTCCACGGACCTTCCTCTAGGCTTTCAAGCCCTTGTACATATTCAGGTGTTTTACCTGGAAATGGTGGGAACAGTTCAGCAGCAGCTGGCCTGGGGCTCAGCTCACGTTTGCTCACAGATGCCTCGGCATGGTCCCCCAGCTTTGCAATGAGGACGCTCCTTGCGTGGGGGGTGGGTTTCTGGCTGTATGGGAGATGATTCCCCACCTCTGACCAATTTCAGAATTGTTTACCACTGGAGCAAGTGCCCTGATAGGGTTTTCCTCTGTATAACTCGTGGGTTCAGGTTTTTTTTTCTTTTATGGTTCAAGTTAGATTTTATTCCTCTTTTATGTATTTATAGATAGAAGCATGGAAATAATTCATTCCTATAAATACATCTGTGTGATGGGAAGAATTTTTTCTGTTTTATTTTTAAATTTTATTTTTTAAAATTGTGAAATTTAATTTTATTTATTTTTTTTTATACAGCACGTTATTATTAGTTATGTATTTTATGCATATACATGTACACAGGTCAATCCCAAACTCCCAACTCATCCCACCACCACCACCCCATGGCTTCCCACACTTGGTGTCCATACGTTTGTTCTCTACCTCTGTGTCTCTATTTCTTCCCTGCAAACCACTTCATCTGTACCATTTGTAGGCTCCTCATATATGCATTAATATACAATATTTGTTTTCCTCTTTCTGACTTACTTCATTCTGTATGACAGTCTCTCGATCCATCGATGTCTCTACAAATGACCCAGTTTCATTCCTTTTTATGGCCGAGTAATATTCCCTTTCATATATGTACCGCAACTTTATCCATTCATCTGTCTGTGGGCATTTAGGTTGCTTCCATTACCTGGCTATTGTAAATAGTGCTGCAACGAACATTGTGGTGAATGTGCCTTTTTGATTTACGGTTTTCTCTGGGTTTATGCCCAGAAGTGGGATTGCTGGATCAGATGGTAATTCTATTTCTAATTTTTTTAAGGAAACTCCATAGTGACTGTATCAATTTACATTCCCACCAATAGTGGAAGAGGGCTCCTTTTGTCCACACCCTCCCCAGAATTGGTTGTTTGTAGATTTTCTGATGATGCCGATTCTAACAGGTGTGAGGTGATACCTCATTGTAGTTTTGATTTGCATTTCTCTAATAATTAGTGCTGTTGAGCAGCTTTTCATGTGCGTCTTGGCCATCTCTATGTCTCCTTTGAAGAAACGTCTCTTTAGATCTTCTGCCCATTTTTTTGGGGTTGTTTGTTTTTTTAATATTAAGCTGCATGAGCTGTTTATATATATTGGAGATTAAACCTCTGTCCATTGATTCGTCTGCAACGATTTTCGCCCATTCTGAGGGATGCCTTTTTCCATTCCCGTGTTTTTTAACAAAAAAGGAAAGAAAGGAAAAGAAGCAGAACACTAATGTGCGTAAAATATGCCTTTTGAAATGGTCGTTTTGAAATATGGACGTCCTTTGAATTTCTTGGTCGATATGTGACCCCAGGATTTGTTTTCAGGGCAGTTGTCATTTACAGGCCTGCAATGATTTTGAATATCAACTGACCATTAGCGCTGGGATTAAAGCTGCTGTTGTGTGAAACGGCCACAAGGTGGCAGCAGTTCACCCTTACCAAATCTGGTTACTAGGGCAAGAGAGCCTCAGTGGAAGTGGTGTTCTAGATAGGAGTTTAGAATGGAATGTGCCAGGAGAAAGCCCCTCACGTTCGTCTCCCTACTTCTTGTTCGTGTTTTTAATTTAATTTTTAATTTTTTATTACAGCAAGTTTGATTACAATGTTTGGCTTCTTGTAGGTGTGGAAGATGTGGTTCTTTTACACATATACAGATGACTGTTCTTCCTGGGATCCTTTTCCCATGTACGTTATGACAGAATGTTGAGTAGTCCTCTCTTGGTATTCTGTAGGTCTTTGGTGATTATATATGTCACCTGTGTTTGTATATGTCTGTTAACCCCGATATCGTAATGAAACCAATCCTCACACCTTTCCATTGGTGAACCATAAGTTTATTTAATGAATCTGTGATTGCCCTTCTCCGTGGAAATATCTGCCCTGGTATCCATTTTTAGGTAACACCTACAAGTGATATAATATGATATGTGTCTTTCACTTTCTGACTTACTACAAGTCACGTGATTACTTCTAGACTCATCTACGGTGCCGCAAATGGCATTGTGTCCTTTTTTCCCTTGGCTTCTCTTCTGCCTTAGCGGGGTCCATTTTCAACAATGTGATTCCCTGAGGGTTGTGGATTAGCTGACCTGGGCAGCCTTACCTTGCCGGCCCGCCCTCCCCAGGTTTGCCTCGTTGAGGTCAATATAAACAGAGCTCCAGGCAGCAATAGCCCCTGAAGCTGTGCCTGACTCCATATTCTCTGCCCCGTCAGCAGTCTCGGGGCTGTGCTGGTGGGAGGGAGTGAGGGGCCACAGCTTTGTGGGTGGCCCGATGTGAGTGGGGTTCTGCTGGCCTTTCTGCAGGAGTTGCCAGGCTGCCGCCTGTAAAGAAGAGGTTGTGTCACCCATACCTTCCGCTGGAATTTCTCTCCGGACAGAGGTGAGGAAGGAAAAAAGCAGTGGGGGCCGGGACAGGAGGGGTATCTCAGGCAGGACAATGGAAAGCTTCTGGAAGAGCGCCCGGGGCCAGGACCACCCTGGCTGGCCTGCAGGCACCAAGTTGGCCTGCGTGCTGTCGCTGGTGTGGCTCCACGGTCCTTCCTCTAGGCTTTCAAGCCCTTGTACATATTCAGGTGTTTTAACTGGAAAGGGTGGGAACAGTTCAGCAGCAGCTGGCCTGGGGCTCAGCTCACGTTTACTCAGAGATGCCTCGGCATGGTCCTCCAGCTTTGCAATGAGGACGCTCCTTGCGTGGGGGGTGGGTTGCTGGCTGTATGGGAGATGGTTCCCCACCTCTGACCAATTTCAGAATTGTTTACCACTGGAGCAAGTGCCCTGATAGGGTTTTCCTCTGTATAACTCGTGGGTTCAGGTGTTTTTTTTTTTATTTTATGGTTCAAGTTAGATTTTATTCCCCTTTTATGTATTTATAGATATAAGCATGGAAATAATTCATTCCTATAAATACATCTGTGTGACGGGAAGAACTTTTTTCTGTTTTATTTTTAAATTTTATTTTTTTAAAATTTTCAAATTTAATTTTATTTTTTTTTTATACAGCACGTTATTATTAGTTATGTATTTTATGCATATACATGTATACAGGTCAATCCCAAACTCCCAAGTCATCCCACCACCACCACAACACGGTTTCCCACACTTGGTGTCCATACGTTTGTTCTCTACCTCTGTGTCTCTATTTCTTCCCTGCAAACCAGTTCATCTGTACCATTTTTAGGCTCCACATATATGCATTAATATACAATATTTGTTTTCCTCTTTCTGACTTACTTCATTCTGTATGACAGTCTCTCGATCCATCGATGTCTCTACAAATGACCCAGTTTCATTCCTTTTTATGGCCGAGTAATATTCCATTTTATATATGTACCAAAACTTTATCCATTCGTCTGTCTGTGGGCATTTAGGTTGCTTCCATTACCTGGCTATTGTAAATAGTGCTGCAACGAACATTGTGGTGAATGTGCCTTTTTGATTTACGGTTTTCTCTGGGTATATGCCCAGAAGTGGGATTGCTGGATCAGATGGTAATTCTATTTCTAGTTTTTTTAAGGAAACTCCATAGTGACTGTATCAATTTACATTCCCACCAATAGTGGAAGAGGGCTCCTTTTGTCCACACCCTCCCCAGAATTGGTTGTTTGTAGATTTTCTGATGATGCCGATTCTAACAGGTGTGAGGTGATACCTCATTGTAGTTTTGATTTGCATTTCTCTAATAATTAGTGCTGTTGAGCAGCTTTTCATGTGCGTCTTGGCCATCTCTATGTCTCCTTTGAAGAAACGTCTCTTTAGATCTTCTGCCCATTTTTTTTGGGTTGTTTGTTTTTTTAATATTAAGCTGCATGAGCTGTTTATATATATTGGAGATTAAACCTCTGTCCATTGATTCGTCTGCAACGATTTTCGCCCATTCTGAGGGATGCCTTTTTCCATTCCCGTGTTTTTTAACAAAAAAGGAAAGAAAGGAAAAGAAGCAGAACACTAATGTGCGTAAAATATGCCTTTTGAAACGGTCGTTTTGAAATATGGACGTCCTTTGAATTTTTTGGTCGATATGTGACCCCAGGATTTGTTTTCAGGGCAGTTGTCATTTACAGGCCTGCAATGATTTTGAATATCAACTGACCATTAGCGCTGGGATTAAAGCTGCTGTTGTGTGAAACGGCCACAAGGTGGCAGCAGTTCACCCTTACCAAATCTGGTTACTAGGGCAAGAGAGCCTCAGTGGAAGTGGTGTTCTAGATAGGAGTTTAGAATGGAATGTGCCAGGAGAAAGCCCCTCACGTTCGTCTCCCTACTTCTTGTTCGTGTTTTTAATTTAATTTTTTATTTTTTATTACAGCAAGTTTGATTACAATGTTTGGCTTCTTGTAGGTGTGGAAGATGTGGTTCTTTTACACATATACAGATGACTGTTCTTCCTGGGATCCTTTTCCCATGTACGTTATGACAGAATGTTGAGTAGTCCTCTCTTGGTATTCTGTAGGTCTTTGGTGATTATATATGTCACCTGTGTTTGTATATGTCTGTTAACCCCGATATCGTAATGAAACCAATCCTCACACCTTTCCATTGGTGAACCATAAGTTTGTTTAATGAATCTGTGATTGCCCTTCTCCGTGGAAATATCTGCCCTGGTATCCATTTTTAGGTAACACCTACAAGTGATATAATATGATATGTGTCTTTCACTTTCTGACTTACTACAAGTCACGTGATTACTTCTAGACTCATCTACGGTGCCGCAAATGGCATTGTGTCCTTTTTTCCCTTGGCTTCTCTTCTGCCTTAGCGGGGTCCATTTTCAACAATGTGATTCCCTGAGGGTTGTGGATTAGCTGACCTGGGCAGCCTTACCTGGCCGGCCCGCCCTCCCCAGGTTTGCCTCGTTGAGGTCAATATAAACAGAGCTCCAGGCAGCAATAGCCCCTGAAGCTGTGCCTGACTCCATATTCTCTGCCCCGTCAGCAGTCTCGGGGCTGTGCTGGTGGGAGGGAGTGAGGGGCCACAGCTTTGTGGGTGGCCCGGTGTGAGTGGGGTTCTGCTGGCCTTTCTGCAGGAGTTGCCAGGCTGCCGCCTGTAAAGAAGAGGTTGTGTCACCCATACCTTCCGCTGGAATTTCTCTGCGGACAGAGGTGAGGAAGGAAAAAAGCAGTGGGGGCCGGGACAGGAGGGGTATCTCAGGCAGGACAATGGAAAGCTTCTGGAAGAGCGCCCGGGGCCAGGACCACCCTGGCTGGCCTGCAGGCACCAAGTTGGCCTGCGTGCTGTCGCTGGTGTGGCTCCACGGTCCTTCCTCTAGGCTTTCAAGCCCTTGTACATATTCAGGTGTTTTACCTGGAAAGGGTGGGAACAGTTCAGCAGCAGCTGGCCTGGGGCTCAGCTCACGTTTACTCAGAGATGCCTCGGCATGGTCCTCCAGCTTTGCAATGAGGACGCTCCTTGCGTGGGGGGTGGGTTGCTGGCTGTATGGGAGATGGTTCCCCACCTCTGACCAATTTCAGAATTGTTTACCACTGGAGCAAGTGCCCTGATAGGGTTTTCCTCTGTATAACTCGTGGGTTCAGGTGTTTTTTTTTTTATTTTATGGTTCAAGTTAGATTTTATTCCTCTTTTATGTATTTATAGATATAAGCATGGAAATAATTCATTCCTATAAATACATCTGTGTGATGGGAAGAATTTTTTCTGTTTTATTTTTAAATTTTATTTTTTAAAATTGTGAAATTTAATTTTATTTATTTTTTTTATACAGCACGTTATTATTAGTTATGTATTTTATGCATATACATGTATACAGGTCAATCCCAAACTCCCAAGTCATCCCACCACCACCACAACACGGTTTCCCACACTTGGTGTCCATACGTTTGTTCTCTACCTCTGTGTCTCTATTTCTTCCCTGCAAACCAGTTCATCTGTACCATTTTTAGGCTCCACATATATGCATTAATATACAATATTTGTTTTCCTCTTTCTGACTTACTTCATTCTGTATGACAGTCTCTCGATCCATCGATGTCTCTACAAATGACCCAGTTTCATTCCTTTTTATGGCCGAGTAATATTCCATTTTATATATGTACCAAAACTTTATCCATTCGTCTGTCTGTGGGCATTTAGGTTGCTTCCATTACCTGGCTATTGTAAATAGTGCTGCAACGAACATTGTGGTGAATGTGCCTTTTTGATTTACGGTTTTCTCTGGGTATATGCCCAGAAGTGGGATTGCTGGATCAGATGGTAATTCTATTTCTAGTTTTTTTAAGGAAACTCCATAGTGACTGTATCAATTTACATTCCCACCAATAGTGGAAGAGGGCTCCTTTTGTCCACACCCTCCCCAGAATTGGTTGTTTGTAGATTTTCTGATGATGCCGATTCTAACAGGTGTGAGGTGATACCTCATTGTAGTTTTGATTTGCATTTCTCTAATAATTAGTGCTGTTGAGCAGCTTTTCATGTGCGTCTTGGCCATCTCTGTGTCTCCTTTGAAGAAACGTCTCTTTCGATCTTCTGCCCATTTTTTGGGGGGTTGTTTGTTTTTTTAATATTAAGCTGCATGAGCTGTTTATATATATTGGAGATTAAACCTCTGTACATTGTTTCGTCTGCAACGATTTTCACCCATTCTGAGGGATGCCTTTTTCCATTCCCGTTTTTTTTAACAAAAAAGGAAAGAAAGGAAAAGAAGCAGAACACTAATGTGCGTAAAATATGCCTTTTGATACGGTTGTTTTGAAATATGGACGTCCTTTGAATTTTTTGGTCGATATGTGACCCCAGGATTTGTTTTCAGGGCAGGTGTCATTTACAGGCCTGCAATGATTTTGAATATCAACTGACCATTAGCGCTGGGATTAAAGCTGCTGTTGTGTGAAACGGCCACAAGGTGGCAGCAGTTCACCCTTACCAAATCTGGTTACTAGGGCAAGAGAGCCTCAGTGGAAGTGGTGTTCTAGATTGGAGTTTAGAATGGAATGTGCCAGGAGAAAGCCCCTCATGTTTGTCTCACTATTTCTTGTTCTTGTTTTTAATTTAATTTTTTATTTTTTATTACAGCAAGTTTGATTACAATATTTGGCTTTTTGTAGGTGTGGAAGATGTGGTTCTTTTACACATATACACATGTCTGTACTTCCTGGGATCCTTTTCCCATGTACGTTATAACAGAATGTTGAGTAGTCCTCTCTTGGTATTCTGTAGGTCTTTGGTGATTATATATGTCACCTGTGTTTGTATATGTCTGTTAACCCCGATATCGTAATGAAACCAATCCTCACTCCTTTCCATTGGTGAACCATAAGTTTGTTTAATGAATCTGTGATTGCCCTTCTCCATGAAAATATCTGCCCTGGTATCCATTTTTAGGTAACACCTATAAGTGATATGATATGATATGTGTCTTTCACTTTCTGACTTACTACAAGTCACGTGATTACTTCTAGACTCATCTACGGTGCTGCAAATGGCATTGTGTCCTTTTTTCCCTTGGCTTCTCTTCTGCCTCAGCGGGGACCATTTTCAACAACGTGATTCCCTGAGGGTTGTGGATTAGCTGACCTGGGCAGCCTTACCCTGCCGGCCGCCCTCCCCAGGTGTGCCTCGTTGAGGTCAATATAAACAGCACTCCAGGCAGCAATAGCCCATGAAGCTGTGCCTGACTGCATATTCTCTGCCCCGTCAGCAGTCTCGGGGCTGTGCTGGTGGGAGGGAGTGAGGGGCCACAGCTTTGTGGGTGGCCCGGTGTGAGTGGGGTTCTGCTGGCCTTTCTGCAGGAGTTGCCAGGCTGCCGCCTGTAAAGAAGAGGTTGTGTCACCCATACCTTCCGCTGGAATTTCTCCCCGGACCGAGGTGAGGAAGGAAAGAAGCAGTGGGGGCCGGGACAGGAGGGGTATCTCAGGCAGGGCAATGGAAAGCTTCTGGAAGAGCGCCCAGGGCCAGGACCACCCTGGCTGGCCTGCAGGCACCAAGTTGGCCTGCGTGCTGTCGCTGGTGTGGCTCCACGGTCCTTCCTCTAGGCTTTCAAGCCCTTGTACATATTCAGGTGTTTTACCTGGAAAGGGTGGGAACAGTTCAGCAGCAGCTGGCCTGGGGCTCAGCTCACGTTAACTCACAGATGCCTCGGCACGGTCCCCCAGCATTGCAATGAGGACGCTCCTTGCGTGGGGGGTGGGTTGATGGCTGTATGGGAGATGGTTCCCCACCTCTGACCAATTTCAGAATTGTTTACCACTGGAGCAAGTGCCCTGATAGGGTATTCCTCTGTATAACTCGTGGGTTCAGGTTTTTTTTTTCTTTTATGGTTCAAGTTAGATTTTATTCCTCTTTTATGTATTTATAGATATAAGCATGGAAATAATTCATTCCTATATACCTCTGTGTGATGGGAAGAACTTTTTTGTTTTATTTTTAAATTTTATTTTTTAAAATTTTGAAATTTAAATTTATTTATTTTTTTATACAGCACGTTATTATTAGTTATGTATTTTATGCATATACATGTACACAGGTCAATCCCAAACTCCCAACTCATCCCACCACCACCAACCCATGGCTTCCCACACTTGGTGTCCATACGTTTGTTCTCTACCTCTGTGTCTCTATTTCTTCCCTGCAAACCAGTTCATATGTACCATTTTTAGGCTCCACATATATGCATTAATATACAATATTTGTTTTCCTCTTTCTGACTTACTTCATTCTGTATGACAGTCTCTCGATCCATCGATGTCTCTACAAATGACCCAGTTTCATTCCTTTTTATGGCTGAGTAATATTCCATTTCATATAGGTACCACATCTTTATCCATTCATCTGTCTGTGGGCATTTATGTTGCTTCCATTACCTGGCTATTGTAAATAGTGCTGCAATGAACATTGTGGTGAATGTGCCTTTTTGATTTACGGTTTTCTCAGGGTATATGCCCAGTAGTGGGATTGCTGGATCAGATGGTAATTCTATTTCTTGATTTTTTAAGGAAACTCCATACTGTTCTCCATAGTGACTGTATCAATTTACATTCCCACCAATAGTGGAAGAGGGCTCCTTTTGTCCACACCCTCTCCAGAATTGGTTGTTTGTAGATTTTCTGATGATGCCGATTCTAAAAGGTGAGGTGAAACTTCATTGTAGTTTTGATATGCATTTCTCTGATAATTAGTGCTGTTGAGCAGCTTTTCATGTGCGTCTTGGCCATCTCTGTGTCTCCTTTGAAGAAACGTCTCTATAGATCTTCTGCCCATTTTTTTGGGGTTGTTTGTTTTTTTAATATTAAGCTGCATGAGCTGTTTATATATATTGAAGATGAAACCTCTGTCCATTGATTCGTCTGCAACGATTTTCGCCCATTCTGAGGGATGCCTTTTTCCATTCCCGTGCTTTTTAACAAAAAAGGAAAGAAAGGAAAAGAAGCAGAACACTAATGTGCGTAAAATATGCCTTTTGAAACGGTCGTTTTGAAATATGGACGTCCTTTGATTTTTTTGGTCGATATGTGACCCCAGGATTTGTTTTCAGGGCAGGTGTCATTTACAGGCCTGCAATGATTTTGAATATCAACTGACCATTAGCGTTGGGATTAAAGCTGCTGTTGTGTGAAACGGCCACAAGGTGGCAGCAGTTCACCCTTACCAAATCTGGTTACTAGGGCAAGAGAGCCTCAGTGGAAGTGGTGTTCTAGATTGGAGTTTAGAATGGAATGTGCCAGGAGAAAGCCCCTCACGTTTGTCTCACTACTTCTTGTTCGTGTTTTTAATTTAATTTTTTATTTTTTATTACAGCAAGTTTGATTACAACGTTTGGCTTGTTGTAGGTGTGGAAGATGTGGTTCTTTTACACATATACAGATGTCTGTTCTTCCTGGGATCCTTTTCCCATGTACGTTATGACAGAATGTTGAGTAGTCCTCTCTTGGTATTTTGTAGGTCTTTGGTGATTATATATGTCACCTGTGTTTGTATATGTCTGTTAACCCCGATATCGTAATGAAACCAATCCTCACACCTTTCCATTGGTGAACCATAAGTTTGTTTAATGAATCTGTGATTGCCCTTCTCCGTGGAAATATCTGCCCTGGTATCCTTTTTTAGGTAACACCTATAAGTGATATGATATGATATGTGTCTTTCACTTTCTGACTTACTACAAGTCACGTGATTACTTCTAGACTCATCTACGGTGCTGCAAATGGCATTGTGTCCTTTTTTCCCTTGGCTTCTCTTCTGCCTTAGCGGGGTCCATTTTCAACAATGTGATTCCCTGAGGGTTGTGGATTAGCTTACCTGGGCAGCCTTACCCTGCCGGCCCGCCCTCCCCAGGTGTGCCTCGTTGAGGTCAATATAAACAGCGCTCCAGGCAGCAATAGCCCCTGAAGCTGTGCCTGACTCCACATTCTCTGCCCCGTCAGCAGATTCGGGGCTGTGCTGGTGGGAGGGAGTGAGGGGCCACAGCTTTGTGGGTGGCCTGGTGTGAGTGGGGTTCTGCTGGCCTTTCTGCAGGAGTTGCCAGGCTGCCGCCTGTAAAGAAGAGGTTGTGTCACCCATACCTTCCGCTGGAATTTCTCTCCGGACAGAGGTGAGGAAGGAAAAAAGCAGTGGGGGCCGGGACAGGAGGGGTATCTCAGGCAGGGCAATGGAAAGCTTCTTGAAGAGCGCCCGGGGCCAGGACCACCCGGGCTGTCCTGCAGGCACCAAGTTGGCCTGCGTGCTGTCACTGGTGTGGCTCCACGGTCCTTCCTCTAGGCTTTCAAGCCCTTGTACATATTCAGGTGTTTTACCTGGAAAGGGTGGGGACAGTTCAGCAGCAGCTGGCCTGGGGCTCAGCTCACGTTTACTCACAGATGCCTCGGCACGGTCCCCCAGCTTTGCAATGAGGACGCTCCTTGCGTGGGGGGTGGGTTGATGGCTGTATGGGAGATGGTTCCCCACCTCTGACCAATTTCAGAATTGTTTACCACTGGAGCAAGTGCCCTGATAGGTTTTCCTCTGTATAACTCGTGGGTTCAGTTTTTTTTTTTTCTTTTATTTTTCAAGTTAGATTTTATTCCTCTTTTATGTATTTATAGATATAAACATGGAAATAATTCATTCCTATAAATACATTTGTGTGACGGGAAGAACGTTTTTCTGTTTTATTTTTAAATTTTATTTTTTAAAATTTTGAAATTTAATTTTATTTATTTTTTTATACAGCACGTTATTATTAGTTATGTATTTTATGCATATACCTGTACACAGGTCAATCCCAAACTCCCAACTCATCCCACAACCAACACCCCATGGCTTCCCACACTTGGAGTCCATACGTTTGTTCTCTACCTCTGTGTCTCTATTTCTTCCCTGCAAACCAGTTCATCTGTACCATTTTTAGGCTCCACATATATGCATTAATATACAATATTTGTTTTCCTCTTTCTGACTTACTTCATTCTGTATGACAGTCTCTCGATCCATCGATGTCTCTACAAATGACCCAGTTTCATTCCTTTTTATGGCTGAGTAATATTCCATTTCATATATGTACCACATCTTTATCCATTCATCTGTCTGTGGGCATTTAGTTTGCTTCCATTACCTGGCTATTGTAAATAGTGCTGCAATGAACATTGTGGTGAATGTGCCTTTTTGATTTACGGTTTTCTCTGGGTATATGCCCAGAAGTGGGATTGCTGGATCGGATGGTAATTCTATTTCTAGTTTTCTTAAGGAAACTCCATACTGTTCTCCATAGTGACTGTATCAATTTACATTCCCACCAATAGTGGAAGAGGGCTCCTTTTGTCCACACCCTCCCCAGAATTGGTTGTTTGTAGATTTTCTGACGATGCCGATTCTAACAGGTGTGAGGTGATACCTCATTGTAGTTTTGATTTGCATTTCTCTAATAATTAGTGCTGTTGAGCAGCTTTTCATGTGCGTCTTGGCCATCTCTGTGTCTCCTTTGAAGAAACGTCTCTTTCGATCTTCTGCCCATTTTTTTTTGGGTTGTTTGTTTTTTTAATATTAAGCTGCATGAGCTGTTTATATATATTGGAGATGAAACCTCTGTCCATTGTTTCATCTGCAACGATTTTCGCCCATTCTGAGGGATGCCTTTTTCCATTCCCTTTTTTTTAACAAAAAAGGAAAGAAAGGAAAAGAAGCAGAACACTAATGTGCGTAAAATATGCCTTTTGAAACGGTTGTTTTGAAATATGGACGTCCTTTGAATTTTTTGGTCGATATGTGACCCCAGGATTTGTTTTCAGGGCAGGTGTCATTTACAGGCCTGCAATGATTTTGAATATCAACTGACCATTAGCGCTGGGATTAAAGCTGCTGTTGTGTGAAACGGCCACAAGGTGGCAGCAGTTCACCCTTACCAAATCTGGTTACTAGGGCAAGAGAGCCTCAGTGGAAGTGGTGTTCTAGATTGGAGTTTAGAATGGAATGTGCCAGGAGAAAGCCCCTCACGTTTGTCTCACTACTTCTTGTTCGTGTTTTTAATTTAAATTTTTATTTTTTATTACAGCAAGTTTGATTACAATGTTTGGCTTGTTGTAGGTGTGGAAGATGTGGTTCTTTTACACATATACAGATGACTGTCCTTCTTGGGATCCTTTTCCCATGTACGTTATGACAGAAAGTTGAGTAGTCCTCTCTTCGTATTCTGTAGGTGTTTGGTGATTATATATGTCACCTGTGTTTGTATATGTCTGTTAACCCCGATATCGTAATGAAACCAATCCTCACTCCTTTCCATTGGTGAACCATAAGTTTGTTTAATGAATCTGTGATTGCCCTTCTCCGTGGAAATATCTGCCCTGGTATCCTTTTTTAGGTAACACCTATAAGTGATATGATAGGATATGTGTCTTTCACTTTCTGACTTACTACAAGTCACGTGATTACTTCTAGACTCATCTACGGTGCTGCAAATGGCATTGTGTCCTTTTTTCCCTTGGCTTCTCTTCTGCCTTAGCGGGGTCCATTTTCAACAATGTGATTCCCTGAGGGTTGTGGATTAGCTGACCTGGGCAGCCTTACCCTGCCGGCCCGCCCTCCCCAGGTGTGCCTCTTTGAGGTCAATATAAACAGAGCTCCAGGCAGCAATAGCCCCTGAAGCTGTGCCTGACTCCATATTCTCTGCTCCGTCAGCAGTCTCGGGGCTGTGCTGCTGGGAGGGAGTGAGGGGCCACAGCTTTGTGGGTGGCCCGGTGTGAGTGGGGTTCTGCTGGCCTTTCTGCAGGAGTTGCCAGGCTGCCGCCTGTAAAGAAGAGGTTGTGTCACACATACCTTCCGCTGGAATTTCTCTCTAGACAGAGGTGAGGAAGGAAAAAAGCAGTGGGGGCCGGGACAGGAGGGGTATCTCAGGCAGGGCAATGCAAAACTTCTGGAAGAGCGCCCGGGGCCAGGACCACCCTGGCTGGCCTGCAGGCACCAAGTTGGCCTGCGTGCTGTCGCTGGTGTGGCTCCAAGGTCCTTCCTCTAGGCTTTCAAGCCCTTGTACATATTCAGGTGTTTTACCTGGAAAGGGTGGGAACAGTTCAGCAGCAGCTGGCCTGGGGCTCAGCTCACCTTTACTCACAGATGCCTCGGCACGGTCCCCCAGCTTTGCAATGAGGACGTTCCTTGCGTGGGGGGTTGGTTGCTGGCTGTATGGGAGATGGTTCCCCACCTCTGACCAATTTCAGAATTGTTTACCACTGGAGCAAGTGCCCTGATAGGGTTTTCCTCTGTATAACTCGTGGGTTCAGGTTTTTTTTTCTTTTATGGTTCAAGTTAGATTTTATTCCTCTTTTATGTATTTATAGATATAAGCATGGAAATAATTCATTCCTATAAATACATCTGTGTGACGGGAAGAAATTTTTTCTGTTTTATTTTTAAATTTTACTTTTTAAAATTTTGAAATTTAATTTTATTTATTTTTTTATACAGCACATTATTATTAGTTATGTATTTTATGCCTATACATGTATACAGGTCAATCCCAAACTCCCAACTCATCCCACCACCAACACCCCATGGCTTCCCACACTTGGTGTCCATACGTTTGTTCTCTACCTCTGTGTCTCTATTTCTTCCCTGCAAACCAGTTCATCTGTACCATTTTTAGGCTCCACATATATGCATTAATATACAATATTTGTTTTCCTCTTTCTGACTTACTTCATTCTGTATGACAGTCTCTCGATCCATCGATGTCTCTACAAATGACCCAGTTTCATTCCTTTTTATGGCCGAGTAATATTCCATTTCATATATGTACCACATCTTTATCCATTCATCTGTCTGTGGGCATTTATGTTGCTTCCATTACCTGGCTATTGTAAATAGTACTGCAACGAACATTGTGGTGAATGTGCCTTTTTGAAATACGGTTTTCTCTCGGTATATGCCCAGATGTGGGATTGCTGGATCAGATGGTAATTCTATTTCTAGTTTTTTTAAGGAAATTCCATACTGTTCTCCATAGTGACTGTATCAATTTACATTCCCACCAATAGTGGAAGAGGGCTCCTTTTGTCCACACCCTCCCCAGAATTGGTTGTTTGTAGATTTTCTGATGATGCCGATTCTAACAGGTGTGAGGTGATACCTCATTGTAGATTTGATTTGCATTTCTCTAATAATTAGTGCTGTTGAGCAGATTTTCATGTGCGTCTTGGCCATCTCTGTGTCTCCTTTGAAGAAACGTCTCTTTAGATCTTCTGCCCATTTTTTTTTGGGTTGTTTGTTTTTTTTAATATTAAGCTGCATGAGCTGTTTATATATATTGGAGATTAAACCTCTGTCCATTGATTCGTCTGCAACGATTTTCGCCCATTCTGAGGGATGCCTTTTTCCATTCCCGTTTTTTTTAACAAAAAAGGAAAGAAAGGAAAAGAAGCAGAACACTAAAGTGCGTAAAATATGCCTTTTGAAACGGTCGTTTTGAAATATGGACGTCCTTTGAATTTTTTGGTCGATATGTGACCCCAGGATTTGTTTTCAGGGCAGGTGTCATTTACAGGCCTGCAATGATTTTGAATATCAACTGACCATTAGCGTTGGGATTAAAGCTGCTGTTGTGTGAAACGGCCACAAGGTGGCAGCAGTTCACCCTTACCAAATCTGGTTACTAGGGCAAGAGATCCTCAGTGGAAGTGGTGTTCTAGATTGGACTTTAGAATGGTATGTGCCAGGAGAAAGCCCCTCACGTTTGTCTCACTACTTCTTGTTCGTGTTTTTAATTTAATTTTTTATTTTTTATTACAGCAAGTTTGATTTCAACGTTTGGCTTGTTGTAGGTGTTGAAGATGTGGTTCTTTTACACATATACAGATGTCTGTTCTTCCTGGGATCCTTTTCCCTTGTACGTTATGACAGAATGTTGAGTAGTCATCTCTTGGTATTCTGTAGGTCTTTGGTGATTACATATGTCACCTGTGTTTGTATATGTCTGTTAACCCCGATATCGTAATGAAACCAATCCTCACACCTTTCCATTGGTGAACCATAAGTTTGTTTAATGAATCTGTGATTGCCCTTCTCCGTGGAAATATCTGCCCTGGTATCCATTTTTAGGTAACACCTATAAGTGATATGATATGATATGTGTCTTTCACTTTCTGACTTACTACAAGTCACGTGATTACTTCTAGACTCATCTACGGTGCTGCAAATGGCATTGTGTCCTTTTTTCCCTTGGCTTCTCTTCTGCCTTAGCGGGGTCCATTTTCAACAATGTGATTCCCTGAGGGTTGTGGATTAGCTGACCTGGGCAGCCTTACCCTGCCGGCCCGCCCTCCCCAGGTGTGCCTCGTTGAGGTCAATATAAACAGCGCTCCAGGCAACAATAGCCCCTGAAGCTGTGCCTGACTCCATATTCTCTGCCCCGTCAGCAGTCTCGGGGCTGTGCTGCTGGGAGGGAGTGAGGGGCCACAGCTTTGTGGGTGGCCCGGTGTGAGTGGGGTTCTGCTGGCCTTTCTGCAGGAGTTGCCAGGCTGCCGCCTGTAAAGAAGAGGTTGTGTCACCCATACCTTCCGCTGGAATTTCTCTCCGGACAGAGGTGAGGAAGGAAAAAAGCAGTGGGGGCCGGGACAGGAGGGGTATCTCAGGCAGGGCAATGGAAAGCTTCTTGAAGAGCGCCCGGGGCCAGGACCACCCGGGCTGGCCTGCAGGCACCAAGTTGGCCTGCGTGCTGTCGCTGGTGTGGCTCCACGGTCCTTCCTCTAGGCTTTCAAGCCCTTGTACATATTCAGGTGTTTTACCTGGAAAGGGTGGGAACAGTTCAGCAGCAGCTGGCCTGGGGCTCAGCTCACGTTTACTCACAGATGCCTCGGCACGGTCCCCCAGCTTTGCAATGAGGATGCTCCTTGCATGGGGGGTGGGTTGATGGCTGTATGGGAGATGGTTCCCCACCTCTGACCAATTTCAGAATTGTTTACCACTGGAGCAAGTGCCCTGATAGGGTTTTCCTCTGTATAACTCGTGGGTTCAGGTTTTTTTTTTCTTTTATTTTTCAAGTTAGATTTTATTCCTCTTTTATGTATTTATAGATATAAACATGGAAATAATTCATTCCTATAAATACATCTGTGTGACGGGAAGAACGTTTTTCTGTTTTATTTTTAAATTTTATTTTTTAAAATTTTGAAATTTAATTTTATTTATGTTTTTATACAGCACGTTATTATTAGTTATGTATTTTATGCATATACCTGTACACAGGTCAATCCCAAACTCCCAACTCATCCCACAACCAACACCCCATGGCTTCCCACACTTGGAGTCCATACGTTTGTTCTCTACCTCTGTGTCTCTATTTCTTCCCTGCAAACCAGTTCATCTGTACCATTTTTAGGCTCCACATATATGCATTAATATACAATATTTGTTTTCCTCTTTCTGACTTACTTCATTCTGTATGACAGTCTCTCGATCCATCGATGTCTCTACAAATGACCCAGTTTCATTCCTTTTTATGGCTGAGTAATATTCCATTTCATATATGTACCACATCTTTATCCATTCATCTGTCTGTGGGCATTTAGTTTGCTTCCATTACCTGGCTATTGTAAATAGTGCTGCAATGAACATTGTGGTGAATGTGCCTTTTTGATTTACGGTTTTCTCTGGGTATATGCCCAGAAGTGGGATTGCTGGATCGGATGGTAATTCTATTTCTAGTTTTCTTAAGGAAACTCCATACTGTTCTCCATAGTGACTGTATCAATTTACATTCCCACCAATAGTGGAAGAGGGCTCCTTTTGTCCACACCCACCCCAGAATTGGTTGTTTGTAGATTTTCTGACGATGCCGATTCTAACAGGTGTGAGGTGATACCTCATTGTAGTTTTGATTTGCATTTCTCTAATAATTAGTGCTGTTGAGCAGCTTTTCATGTGCGTCTTGGCCATCTCTATGTCTCCTTTGAAGAAACGTCTCTTTCGATCTTCTGCCCATTTTTTTTTGGGTTGTTTGTTTTTTTAATATTAAGCTGCATGAGCTGTTTATATATATTGGAGATTAAACCTCTGTCCATTGTTTCATCTGCAACGATTTTCGCCCATTCTGAGGGATGCCTTTTTCCATTCCCTTTTTTTTAACAAAAAAGGAAAGAAAGGAAAAGAAGCAGAACACTAATGTGCGTAAAATATGCCTTTTGAAACGGTTGTTTTGAAATATGGACGTCCTTTGAATTTTTTGGTCGATATGTGACCCCAGGATTTGTTTTCAGGGCAGGTGTCATTTACAGGCCTGCAATGATTTTGAATATCAACTGACCATTAGCGCTGGGATTAAAGCTGCTGTTGTGTGAAACGGCCACAAGGTGTCAGCAGTTCACCCTTACCAAATCTGGTTACTAGGGCAAGAGAGCCTCAGTGGAAGTGGTGTTCTAGATTAGAGTTTAGAATGGAATGTGCCAGGAGAAAGCCCCTCACGTTTGTCTCACTACTTCTTGTTCGTGTTTTTAATTTAAATTTTTATTTTTTATTACAGCAAGTTTGATTACAATGTTTGGCTTCTTGTAGGTGTGGAAGATGTGGTTCTTTTACACATATACAGATGACTGTCCTTCTTGGGATCCTTTTCCCATGTACGTTATGACAGAAAGTTGAGTAGTCCTCTCTTCGTATTCTGTAGGTGTTTGGTGATTATATATGTCACCTGTGTTTGTATATGTCTGTTAACCCCGATATCGTAATGAAACCAATCCTCACACCTTTCCATTGGTGAACCATAAGTTTGTTTAATGAATCTGTGATTGCCCTTCTCCGTGGAAATATCTGCCCTGGTATCCTTTTTTAGGTAACACCTATAAGTGATATGATAGGATATGTGTCTTTCACTTTCTGACTTACTACAAGTCACGTGATTACTTCTAGACTCATCTACGGTGCTGCAAATGGCATTGTGTCCTTTTTTCCCTTGGCTTCTCTTCTGCCTTAGCGGGGTCCATTTTCAACAATGTGATTCCCTGAGGGTTGTGGATTAGCTGACCTGGGCAGCCTTACCCTGCCGGCCCGCCCTCCCCAGGTGTGCCTCTTTGAGGTCAATATAAACAGAGCTCCAGGCAGCAATAGCCCCTGAAGCTGTGCCTGACTCCATATTCTCTGCTCCGTCAGCAGTCTCGGGGCTGTGCTGCTGGGAGGGAGTGAGGGGCCACAGCTTTGTGGGTGGCCCGGTGTGAGTGGGGTTCTGCTGGCCTTTCTGCAGGAGTTGCCAGGCTGCCGCCTGTAAAGAAGAGGTTGTGTCACCCATACCTTCCGCTGGAATTTCTCTCTAGACAGAGGTGAGGAAGGAAAAAAGCAGTGGGGGCCGGGACAGGAGGGGTATCTCAGGCAGGGCAATGGAAAGCTTCTGGCAGAGCGCCCGGGGCCAGGACCACCCTGGCTGGCCTGCAGGCACCAAGTTGGCCTGCGTGCTGTCGCTGGTGTGGCTCCACGGTCCTTCCTCTAGGCTTTCAAGCCCTTGTACATATTCAGGTGTTTTACCTGGAAAGGGTGGGAACAGTTCAGCAGCAGCTGGCCTGGGGCTCAGCTCACCTTTACTCACAGATGCCTCGGCACGGTCCCCCAGCTTTGCAATGAGGACGTTCCTTGCGTGGGGGGTTGGTTGCTGGCTGTATGGGAGATGGTTCCCCACCTCTGACCAATTTCAGAATTGTTTACCACTGGAGCAAGTGCCCTGATAGGGTTTTCCTCTGTATAACTCGTGGGTTCAGGTTTTTTTTTCTTTTATGGTTCAAGTTAGATTTTATTCCTCTTTTATGTATTTATAGATATAAGCATGGTAATAATTCATTCCTATAAATACATCTGTGTGACGGGAAGAACTTTTTTCTGTTTTATTTTTAAATTTTACTTTTTAAAATTATGAAATTTAATTTTATTTATTTTTTTAAAAAGCACGTTATTATTAGTTATGTATTTTATGCATATACATGTACACAGGTCAATCCCAAACTCCCAACTCATCCCACCACCACCACCCCATGGCTTCCCACGCTTGGTGTCCATACGTTTGTTCTCTACCTCTGTGTCTCTATTTCTTCCCTGCAAACCAGTTCATCTGTACCATTTTTAGGCTCCACATATATGCATTAATATACAATATTTGTTTTCCTCTTTCTGACTTACTTAATTCTGTATGACAGTCTCTCGATCCATCGATGTCTCTACAAATGACCCAGTTTCATTCCTTTTTATGGCTGAGTAATATTCCATTTCATATATGTACCACATCTTTATCCATTCATCTGTCAGTGGGCATTTATGTTGCTTCCATTACCTGGCTATTGTAAATAGTGCTGCAATGAACATTGTGGTGAATGTGCCTTTTTGATTTACGGTTTTCTCTGGGTATATGCCCAGAAGTGGGATTGCTGGATCGGATGGTAATTCTATTTCTAGTTTTTTTAAGGAAACTCCATACTGTTCTCCATAGTGACTGTATCAATTTACATTCCCACCAATAGTGGAAGAGGGCTCCTTTTGTCCACACCCTCCCCAGAATTGGTTGTTTGTAGATTTTCTGATGATGCCGATTCTAACAGGTGTGAGGTGAAACCTCATTGAAGTTTTGATTTGCATTTCTCTGATAATTAGTGCTGTTGAGCAGCTTTTCATGTGCGTCTTGGCCATCTCTGTGTCTCCTTTGAAGAAACGTCTCTTTAGATCTTCTGCCCATTTTTTTGGGGTTGTTTGTTTTTTTAATATTAAGCTGCATGAGCTGTTTATATATATTGGAGATTAAACCTCTGTCCATTGATTCGTCTGCAACGATGTTCGCCCATTCTGAGGGATGCCTTTTTCCATTCCCGTGTTTTTTAACAAAAAAGGAAAGAAAGGAAAAGAAGCAGAACACTAATGTGCGTAAAATATGCCTTTTGAAACGGTCGTTTTGAAATATGGACGTCCTTTGAATTTTTTGGTCGATATGTGACCCCAGGATTTGTTTCCAGGGCAGGTGTCATTTACAGGCCTGCAATGATTTTGAATATCAACTGACCATTAGCGTTGGGATTAAAGCTGCTGTTGTGTGAAACGGCCACAAGGTGGCAGCAGTTCACCCTTACCAAATCTGGTTACTAGGGCAAGAGGGCCTCTGTGGAAGTGGTGTTCTAGATTGGAGTTTAGAATGGAATGTGCCAGGAGAAAGCCCCTCATGTTTGTCTCACTATTTCTTGTTCCTGTTTTTAATTTTATTTTTTATTTTTTATTACAGCAAGTTTGATTACAATATTTGGCTTGTTGTAGGTGTGGAAGATGTGGTTCTTTTACACATATACACATGTCTGTACTTCCTGGGATCCTTTTCCCATGTACGTTATAACAGAATGTTGAGTAGTCCTCTCTTGGTATTTTGTAGGTCTTTGGTGATTATATATGTCACCTGTATTTGTATATGTCTGTTAACCCCGATATCATAATGAAACCAATCCTCACTCCTTTCCATTGGTGAACCATAAGTTTGCTTAATGAATCTGTGATTGCCCTTCTCCGTGGAAATATCTGCCCTGGTATCCATTTTTAGGTAACACCTATAAGTTATATGATATGATATGTGTCTTTCACTTTCTGACTTACTACAAGTCACGTGATTACTTCTAGACTCATCTACGGTGCTGCAAATGGCATTGTGTCCTTTTTTCCCTTGGCTTCTCTTCTGCCTCAGCGGGGACCATTTTCAACAACGTGATTCCCTGAGGGTTGTGGATTAGCTGACCTGGGCAGCCTTACCCTGCCGGCCGCCCTCCCCAGGGGTGCCTCGTTGAGGTCAATATAAACAGCACTCCACGTAGCAATAGCCCATGAAGCTGTGCCTGACTCCATATTCTCTGCCCCGTCAGCAGTCTCGGGGCTGTGCTGGTGGGAGGGAGTGAGGGGCCACAGCTTTGTGGGTGGCCCGGTGTGAGTGGGGTTCTGCTGGCCTTTCTGCAGGAGTTGCCAGGCTGCCGCCTGTAAAGAAGAGGTTGTGTCACCCATACCTTCCGCTGGAATTTCTCCCCGGACCGAGGTGAGGAAGGAAAGAAGCAGTGGGGGCCGGGACAGGAGGGGTATCTCAGGCAGGGCAATGGAAAGTTTCTGGAAGAGCGCCCGGGGCCAGGACCATCCTGGCTGGCCTGCAGGCACCAAGTTGGCCTGCGTGCTGTCGCTGGTGTGGCTCCACAGTCCTTCCTCTAGGCTTTCAAGCCCTTGTACATATTCAGGTGTTTTACCTGGAAAGGGTGGGAACAGTTCAGCAGCAGCTGGCCTGGGGCTCAGCTCACGTTTACTCACAGATGCCTCGGCACGGTCCCCCAGCTTTGCAATGAGGACGCTCCTTGCGTGGGGGGTGGGTTGATGGCTGTATGGGAGATGGTTCCCCACCTCTGACCAATTTCAGAATTGTTTACCACTGGAGCAAGTGCCCTGATAGGGTTTTCCTCTGTATAACTCGTGGGTTCAGGTTTTTTTTTCTTTTATGGTTCAAGTTAGATTTTATTCCTCTTTTATGTATTTATAGATATAAGCATGGAAATAATTCATTCCTATATACATCTGTGCGACGGGAAGAACTTTTTTCTGTTTTATTTTTAAATTTTATTTTTTAAAATTTTGAAATTTAATTTTATTTATTTTTTTATACAGCACGTTATTATTAGTTATGTATTTTATGCATATACATGTACACAGGTCAATCCCAAACTCCCAACTCATCCCACCACCAACACCCCATGGCTTCCCACACTTGGTGTCCATACGTTTGTTCTCTACCTCTGTGTCTCTATTTCTTCCCTGCAAACCAGTTCATCTGTACCATTTTTAGGCTCCACATATATGCATTAATATACAATATTTGTTTTCCTCTTTCTGACTTACTTCATTCTGTATGACAGTCTCTCGATCCATCGATGTCTCTACAAATGACCCAGTTTCATTCCTTTTTATGGCTGAGTAATATTCCATTTCTTATATGTACCACATCTTTATCCATTCATCTGTCTGTGGGCATTTATGTTGCTTCCATTACCTGGCTATTGTAAATAGTGCTGCAATGAACATTGTGGTGAATGTGCCTTTTTGATTTACGGTTTTCTCTGGGTATATGCCCAGAAGTGGGATTGCTGGATCAGATGGTAATTCTATTTCTAGATTTTTTAAGGAAACTCCATACTGTTCTCCATAGTGACTGTATCAATTTACATTCCCACCAATAGTGGAAGAGGGCTCCTTTTGTCCACACCCTCTCCAGAATTGGTTGTTTGTAGATTTTCTCATGATGCCGATTCTAAAAGGTGTGAGGTGAAACCTCATTGTAGTTTTGATATGCATTTCTCTGATAATTAGTGCTGTTGAGCAGCTTTTCATGTGCGTATTGGCCATCTCTGTGTCTCCTTTGAAGAAACGACTCTATAGATCTTCTGCCCATTTTTTTTGGGTTGTTTGTTTTTTTAATATTAAGCTGCATGAGCTGTTTATATATATTGGAGATGAAACCTCTGTCCATTGATTCGTCTGCAACGATTTTCGCCCATTCTGAGGGATGCCTTTTTCCATTCCCGTGTTTTTTAACAAAAAAGGAAAGAAAGGAAAAGAAGCAGAACACTAATGTGCGTAAAATATGCCTTTTGAAACGGTCGTTTTGAAATATGGACGTCCTTTGAATTTTTTGGTCGATATGTGACCCCAGGATTTGTTTTCAGGGCAGGTGTCATTTACAGGCCTGCAATGATTTTGAATATCAACTGACCATTAGCATTGGGATTAAAGCTGCTGTTGTGTGAAACGGCCACAAGGTGGCAGCAGTTCACCCTTACCAAATCTGGTTACTAGGGCAAGAGAGCCTCAGTGGAAGTGGTGTTCTAGATTGGAGTTTAGAATGGAATGTGCCAGGAGAAAGCCCCTCACGTTTGTCTCACTACTTCTTGTTCGTGTTTTTAATTTAATTTTTTATTTTTTATTACAGCAAGTTTGATTACAACGTTTGGCTTGTTGTAGGTGTGGAAGATGTGGTTCTTTTACACATATACAGATGTCTGTTCTTCCTGGGATCCTTTTCCCATGTACGTTATGACAGAATGTTGAGTAGTCCTCTCTTGGTATTTTGTAGGTCTTTGGTGATTATATATGTCACCTGTGTTTGTATATGTCTGTTAACCCCGATATCGTAATGAAACCAATCCTCACACCTTTCCATTGGTGAACCATAAGTTTGTTTAATGAATCTGTGATTGCCCTTCTCCGTGGAAATATCTGCCCTGGTATCCTTTTTTAGGTAACACCTATAAGTGATATGATATGATATGTGTCTATCACTTTTTGACTTACTACAAGTCACGGGATTACTTCTAGACTAATCTACGGTGCTGCAAATGGCATTGTGTCCTTTTTTCCCTTGGCTTCTCTTCTGCCTTAGCGGGGTCCATTTTCAACAATGTGATTCCCTGAGGGTTGTGGATTAGCTGACCTGGGCAGCCTTACCCTGCCGGCCCGCCCTCCCCAGGTGTGCCTCGTTGAGGTCAATATAAACAGCGCTCCAGGCAGCAATAGCCCCTGAAGCTGTGCCTGACTCCACATTCTCAACCCCGTCAGCAGATTCGGGGCTGTGCTGGTGGGAGGGAGTGAGGGGCCACAGCTTTGTGGGTGGCCCGGTGTGAGTGGGGTTCTGCTGGCCTTTCTGCAGGAGTTGCCAGGCTGCCGCCTGTAAAGAAGAGGTTGTGTCACCCATACCTTCCGCTGGAATTTCTCCCCGGACCGAGGTGAGGAAGGAAAGAAGCAGTGGGGGCCTGGACAAGTGGGGTATCTCAGGCAGGGCAATGGAAAGCTTCTGGAAGAGCGCCCGGGGACAGGACCACCCTGGCTGGCCTGCAGGCACCAAGTTGGCCTGCGTGCTGTCGCTGGTGTGGTTCCACAGTCCTTCCTCTAGGCTTTCAAGCCCTTGTACATATTCAGGTGTTTTACCTGGAAAGGGTGGGAACAGTTCAGCAGCAGCTGGCCTGGGGCTCAGCTCACGTTTACTCACAGATGCCTCGGCACGGTCCCCCAGCTTTGCAATGAGGACGCTCCTTGCGTGGGGGGTGGGTTGCTGGCTGTATGGGAGATGGTTCCCCACCTCTGACCAATTTCAGAATTGTTTACCGCTGTAGCAAGTGCCCTGATAGTGTTTTCGTCTGTATAACTCGTGGGTTCAGGTTTTTTTTTCTTTTATGGTTCAAGTTAGATTTTATTCCTCTTTTATGTATTTATAGATATAAGCATGGAAATAATTCAATCCTATATACATCTGTGTGACGGGAAGAACGTTTTTCTGTTTTATTTTTAAATTTTATTTTTTAAAATTTTGAAATTTAATTTTATTTATATTTTTATACAGCACGTTATTATTAGTTATGTATTTTATGCATATACATGTACACAGGTCAATCCCAAACTCCCAACTCATCCCACCACCACCAACCCATGGCTTCCCACACTTGGTGTCCATACGTTTGTTCTCTACCTCTGTGTCTCTATTTCTTCCCTGCAAACCAGTTCATCTGTACCATTTTTAGGCTCCACATATATGCATTAATATACAATATTTGTTTTCCTCATTCTGACTTACTTCATTCTCTATGACAGTCTCTCGATCCATCGATGTCTCTACAAATGACCCAGTTTCATTCCTTTTTATGGCTGAGTAATATTCCATTTCATATATGTACCACATCTTTATCCATTCATCTGTCTGTGGGCATTTATGTTGCTTCCATTACCTGGCTATTATAAATAGTGCTGCAATGAACATTGTGGTGAATGTGCCTTTTTGATTTACGGTTTTCTCAGGGTATATGCCCAGAAGTGGGATTGCTGGATCAGATGGTAATTCTATTTCTAGATTTTTTAAGGAAACTCCATACTGTTCTCCATAGTGACTGTATCAATTTACATTCCCACCAATAGTGGAAGAGGGCTCCTTTTGTCCACACCCTCTCCAGAATTGGTTGTTTGTAGATTTTCTGATGATGCCGATTCTAAAAGGTGTGAGGTGAAACCTCATTGTAGTTTTGATAAGCATTTCTCTGATCATTAGTGCTGTTGAGCAGCTTTTCATGTGCGTATTGGCCATCTCTGTGTCTCCTTTGAAGAAACGTCTCTATAGATCTTCTGCCCATTTTTTTTGGGTTGTTTGTTTTTTTAATATTAAGCTGCATGAGCTGTTTATATATATTGGAGATGAAACCTCTGTCCATTGATTCGTCTGCAACGATTTTCGCCCATTCTGAGGGATGCCTTTTTCCATTCCCATGTTTTTTAACAAAAAAGGAAAGAAAGGAAAAGAAGCAGAACACTAATGTGCGTAAAATATGCCTTTTGAAACGGTCGTTTTGAAATATGGACGTCCTTTGAATTTTTTGGTCGATATGTGACCCCAGGATTTGTTTTCAGGGCAGGTGTCATTTACAGGCCTGCAATGATTTTGAATATCAACTGACCATTAGCGTTGGGATAAAAGCTGCTGTTGTGTGAAACGGCCACAAGGTGGCAGCAGTTCACCCTTACCAAATCTGGTTACTAGGGCAAGAGAGCCTCAGTGGAAGTGGTGTTCTAGATTGGAGTTTAGAATAGAATGTGCCAGGAGAAAGCCCCTCACGTTTGTCTCACTACTTCTTGTTCGTGTTTTTAATTTAATTTTTTATTTTTTATTACAGCAAGTTTGATTACAACGTTTGGCTTGTTGTAGGTGTGGAAGATGTGGTTCTTTTACACATATACAGATGTCTGTTCTTCCTGGGATCCTTTTCCCATGTACGTTATGACAGAATGTTGAGTAGTCCTCTCTTGGTATTTTGTAGGTCTTTGGTGATTATATATGTCACCTGTGTTTGTATATGTCTGTTAACCCCGATATCGTAATGAAACCAATCCTCACACCTTTCCATTGGTGAACCATAAGTTTGTTTAATGAATCTGTGATTGCCCTTCTCCGTGGAAATATCTGCCCTGGTATCCTTTTTTAGGTAACACCTATAAGTGATATGATATGATATGTGTCTATCACTTTCTGACTTACTACAAGTCACGTGATTACTTCTAGACTCATCTACGGTGCTGCAAATTGCATTGTGTCCTTTTTTCCCTTGGCTTCTCTTCTGCCTTAGCGGGGTCCATTTTCAACAATGTGATTCCCTGAGGGTTGTGGATTAGCTGACCTGGGCAGCCTTACCCTGCCGGCCCGCCCTCCCCAGGTGTGCCTCGTTGAGGTCAATATAAACAGCGCTCCAGGCAGCAATAGCCCCTGAAGCTGTGCCTGACTCCACATTCTCTGCCCCGTCAGCAGATTCGGGGCTGTGATGGTGGGAGGGAGTGAGGGGCCACAGCTTTGTGGGTGGCCCGGTGTGAGTGGGGTTCTGCTGGCCTTTCTGCAGGAGTTGCCAGGCTGCCGCCTGTAAAGAAGAGGTTGTGTCACCCATACCTTCCGCTGGAATTTCTGTCTGGACAGAGGTGAGGAAGGAAAAAAGCAGTGGGGGCCGGGACAAGAGGGGTATCTCAGGCAGGGCAATGGAAAGCTTCTTGAAGAGCGCCCGGGGCCAGGACCACCCTGGCTGGCCTGCAGGCACCAAGTTGGCCTGCGTGCTGTCGCTGGTGTGGCTCCACGGTCCTTCCTCTAGGCTTTCAAGCCCTTGTACATATTCAGGTGTTTTACCTGGAAAGGGTGGGAACAGTTCAGCAGCAGCTGGCCTGGGGCTCAGCTCACGTTTACTCACAGATGCCTCGGCACTGTCCCCCAGCTTTGCAATGAGGACGCTCCTTGCGTGGGGGGTGGGTTGATGGCTGTATGGGAGATGGTTCCCCACCTCTGACCAATTTCAGAATTGTTTACCGCTGGAGCAAGTGCCCTGACAGGGTTTTCCTCTGTATAACTCGTGGGTTCAGGTTTTTTTTTCTTTTATGTTTCAAGTTAGATTTTATTCCTCTTTTATGTATTTATAGATATAAGCATGGAAATATTTCATTCCTATAAATACATCTGTGTGACGGGAAGAACTTTTTTCTGTTTTATTTTTAAATTTTATTTTTTAAAATTTTGAAATTTAATTTTATTTATTTTTTTTTATACAGCACATTATTATTAGTTATGTATTTTATGCGTATACATGTATACAGGTCAATCCCAAACTCCCAACTCATCCCACCACCAACACCCCATGGCTTCCCACACTTGGTGTCCATACGTTTGTTCTCTACCTCTGTGTCTCTATTTCTTCCCTGCAAACCAGTTCATCTGTACCATTTTTAGGCTCCACATATATGCATTAATATACAATATTTGTTTTCCTCTTTCTGACTTACTTCATTCTGTATGACAGTCTCTCGATCCATCGATGTCTCTACAAATGACCCAGTTTCATTCCTTTTTATGGCCGAGTAATATTCCATTTCATATATGTACCACATCTTTATCCATTCATCTGTCTGTGGGCATTTAGGTTGCTTCCATTACCTGGCTATTGTAAATAGTACTGCAACGAATATTGTGGTTAATGTGCCTTTTTGAAATACGGTTTTCTCTGGGTATATGCCCAGATGTGGGATTGCTGGATCAGATGGTAATTCTATTTCTAGTTTTTTTAAGGAAATTCCATACTGTTCTCCATAGTGACTGTATCAATTTACATTCCCACCAATAGTGGAAGAGGGCTCCTTTTGTCCACACCCTCCCCAGAATTGGTTGTTTGTAGATTTTCTGATGATGCCGATTCTAACAGGTGTGAGGTGATACCTCATTGTAGTTTTGATTTGCATTTCTCTAATAATTAGTGCTGTTGAGCAGCTTTTCATGTGCGTCTTGGCCATCTCTGTGTCTCCTTTGAAGAAACGTCTCTTTAGATCTTCTGCCCATTTTTTTTGGGTTGTTTGTTTTTTTAATATTAAGCTGCATGAGCTGTTTATATATATTGGAGATTAAACCTCTGTCCATTGATTCGTCTGCAACGATTTTCGCCCATTCTGAGGGATGCCTTCTTCCATTCCCGTTTTTTTTAACAAAAAAGGAAAGAAAGGAAAAGAAGCAGAACACTAATGTGCGTAAAATATGCCTTTTGAAACGGTCGTTTTGAAATATGGACGTCCTTTGAATTTTTTGGTCGATATGTGACCCCAGGATTTGTTTTCAGGGCAGGTGTCATTTACCTGCCTGCAATGATTTTGAATATCAACTGACCATTAGCGTTGGGATTAAAGCTGCTGTTGTGTGAAACGGCCACAAGGTGGCAGCAGTTCACCCTTACCAAATCTGGTTACTAGGGCAAGAGAGCCTCAGTGGAAGTGGTGTTCTAGATTGGAGTTTAGAATGGTATGTGCCAGGAGAAAGCCCCTCACGTTTGTCTCACTACTTCTTGTTCGTGTTTTTAATTTAATTTTTTATTTTTTATTACAGCAAGTTTGATTTCAACGTTTGGCTTGTTGTAGGTGTTGAAGATGTGGTTCTTTTACACATATACAGATGTCTGTTCTTCCTGGGATCCTTTTCCCTTGTACGTTATGACAGAATGTTGAGTAGTCCTCTCTTGGTATTCTGTAGGTCTTTGGTGATTATATATGTCACCTGTGTTTGTATATGTCTGTTAACCCCGATATCATAATGAAACCAATCCTCACACCTTTCCATTGGTGAACCATAAGTTTGTTTAATGAATCTGTGATTGCCCTTCTCCGTGGAAATATCTGCCCTTGTATCCATTTTTAGGTAACACCTATAAGTGATATGATATGATATGTGTCTTTCACTTTCTGACTTACTACAAGTCACGGGATTACTTCTAGACTCATCTACGGTGCTGCAAATGGCATTGTGTCCTTTTTTCCCTTGGCTTCTCTTCTGCCTTAGCGGGGTCCATTTTCAACAATGTGATTCCCTGAGGGTTGTGGATTAGCTGACCTGGGCAGCCTTACCCTGCCGGCCCGCCCTCCCCAGGTGTGCCTCGTTGAGGTCAATATAAACAGCGCTCCAGGCAGCAATAGCCCCTGAAGCTGTGCCTGACTCCATATTCTCTGCCCCGCCAGCAGTCTCGGGGCTGTGCTGGTAGGAGGGAGTGAGGGGCCACAGCTTTGTGGGTGGCCCGGTGTGAGTGGGGTTCTGCTGGCCTTTCTGCAGGAGTTGCCAGGCTGCCGCCTGTAAAGAAGAGGTTGTGTCACCCATACCTTCCGCTGGAATTTCTCTCCGAACAGAGGTGAGGAAGGAAAAAAGCAGTGGGGACCGGGACAGGAGGGGTATCTCAGGCAGGGCAATGGAAAGCTTCTGGAAGAGCGCCCGGGTCCAGGACCACCCGGGCTGGCCTGCAGGCACCAAGTTGGCCTGCGTGCTGTCGCTGGTGTGGCTCCACGGTCCTTCCTCTAGGCTTTCAAGCCCTTGTACATATTCAGGTGTTTTACCTGGAAAGGGTGGGAACAGTTCAGCAGCAGCTGGCCTGGGGCTCAGCTCACGTTTACTCACAGAGGCCTCGGCACGGTCCCCCAGCTTTGCAATGAGGACGCTCCTTGCGTGGGGGGTGCGTTGATGGCTGTATGGGAGATGGTTCCCCACCTCTGACCAATTTCAGAATTGTTTACCACTGGAGCAAGTGCCCTGATAGGGTTTTCCTCTGTATAACTTGTCGGTTCAGGTTTTTTTTTTCTTTTATTTTTCAAGTTAGATTTTATTCCTCTTTTATGTATTTATAAATATAAACATGGAAATAATTCATTCCTATAAATACATCTGTGTGAAGGGAAGAACGTTTTTCTGTTTTATTTCTAAATTTTATTTTTTAAATTTTTGAAATTTAATTTTATTTATTTTTTTATACAGCACGTTATTATTAGTTATGTATTTTATGCATATACCTGTACACAGGTCAATCCCAAACTCCCAACTCATCCCACAACCAACACCCCATGGCTTCCCACACTTGGAGTCCATACGTTTGTTCTCTACCTCTGTGTCTCTATTTCTTCCCTGCAAACCAGTTCATCTGTACCATTTTTAGGCTCCACATATATGCATTAATATACAATATTTGTTTTCCTCTTTCTGACTTACTTCATTCTGTATGACAGTCTCTCGATCCATCGATGTCTCTACAAATGACCCAGTTTCATTCCATTTTATGGCTGAGTAATATTCCATTTCATATACGTACCACATCTTTATCCATTCATCTGTCTGTGGGCATTTAGTTTGCTTCCATTACCTGGCTATTGTAAATAGTGCTGCAATGAACATTGTGGTGAATGTGCCTTTTTGATTTACGGTTTTCTCTGGGTATATGCCCAGAAGTGGATTTGCTGGATCGGATGGTAATTCTATTTCTAGTTTTTTTAAGGAAACTCCATAGTGACTGTATCAATTTACATTCCCACCAATAGTGGAAGAGGGCTCCTTTTGTCCACACCCTCCCCAGAATTGGTTGTTTGTAGATTTTCTGATGATGCCGATTCTAACAGGTGTGAGGTGATACCTCATTGTAGTTTTGATTTGCATTTCTCTAATAATTAGTGCTGTTGAGCAGCTTTTCATGTGCGTCTTGGCCATCTCTATGTCTCCTTTGAAGAAACGTCTCTTTAGATCTTCTGCCCATTTTTTTGGGTTGTTTGTTTTTTTAATATTAAGCTGCATGAGCTGTTTATATATATTGGAGATTAAACCTCTGTCCATTGATTCGTCTGCAACGATTTTCGCCCATTCTGAGGGATGCCTTTTTCCATTCCCGTGTTTTTTAACAAAAAAGGAAAGAAAGGAAAAGAAGCAGAACACTAATGTGCGTAAAATATGCCTTTTGAAATGGTCGTTTTGAAATATGGACGTCCTTTGAATTTTTTGGTCGATATGTGACCCCAGGATTTGTTTTCAGGGCAGGTGTCATTTACAGGCCTGCAATGATTTTGAATATCAACTGACCATTAGCGCTGGGATTAAAGCTGCTGTTGTGTGAAACGGCCACAAGGTGGCAGCAGTTCACCCTTACCAAATCTGGTTACTAGGGCAAGAGAGCCTCAGTGGAAGTGGTGTTCTAGATAGGAGTTTAGAATGGAATGTGCCAGGAGAAAGCCCCTCACGTTCGTCTCCCTACTTCTTGTTCGTGTTTTTAATTTAATTTTTTATTTTTTATTACAGCAAGTTTGATTACAATGTTTGGCTTCTTGTAGGTGTGGAAGATGTGGTTCTTTTACACATATACAGATGACTGTTCTTCCTGGGATCCTTTTCCCATGTACGTTATGACAGAATGTTGAGTAGTCCTCTCTTGGTATTCTGTAGGTCTTTGGTGATTATATATGTCACCTGTGTTTGTATATGTCTGTTAACCCCGATATCGTAATGAAACCAATCCTCACACCTTTCCATTGGTGAACCATAAGTTTGTTTAATGAATCTGTGATTGCCCTTCTCCGTGGAAATATCTGCCCTGGTATCCATTTTTAGGTAACACCTACAAGTGATATAATATGATATGTGTCTTTCACTTTCTGACTTACTACAAGTCACGTGATTACTTCTAGACTCATCTACGGTGCCGCAAATGGCATTGTGTCCTTTTTTCCCTTGGCTTCTCTTCTGCCTTAGCGGGGTCCATTTTCAACAATGTGATTCCCTGAGGGTTGTGGATTAGCTGACCTGGGCAGCCTTACCTGGCCGGCCCGCCCTCCCCAGGTTTGCCTCGTTGAGGTCAATATAAACAGAGCTCCAGGCAGCAATAGCCCCTGAAGCTGTGCCTGACTCCATATTCTCTGCCCCGTCAGCAGTCTCGGGGCTGTGCTGGTGGGAGGGAGTGAGGGGCCACAGCTTTGTGGGTGGCCCGGTGTGAGTGGGGTTCTGCTGGCCTTTCTGCAGGAGTTGCCAGGCTGCCGCCTGTAAAGAAGAGGTTGTGTCACCCATACCTTCCGCTGGAATTTCTCTCCGGACAGAGGTGAGGAAGGAAAAAAGCAGTGGGGGCCGGGACAGGAGGGGTATCTCAGGCAGGACAATGGAAAGCTTCTGGAAGAGCGCCCGGGGCCAGGACCACCCTGGCTGGCCTGCAGGCACCAAGTTGGCCTGCGTGCTGTCGCTGGTGTGGCTCCACGGTCCTTCCTCTAGGCTTTCAAGCCCTTGTACATATTCAGGTGTTTTACCTGGAAAGGGTGGGAACAGTTCAGCAGCAGCTGGCCTGGGGCTCAGCTCACGTTTACTCACAGATGCCTCGGCATGGTCCCCCAGCTTTGCAATGAGGACGCTCCTTGCGTGGGGGGTGGGTTGATGGCTGTATGGGAGATGGTTCCCCACCTCTGACCAATTTCAGAATTGTTTACCACTGGAGCAAGTGCCCTGATAGGGTTTTCCTCTGTATAACTCGTGGGTTCAGGTTTTTTTTTTCTTTTATGGTTCAAGTTAGCTTTTATTCCTCTTTTATGTATTTATAGATAGAAGCATGGAAATAATTCATTCCTATAAATACATCTGTGTGACGGGAAGAACGTTTTTCTGTTTTATTTTTAAATTTTATTTTTTTAAAATTTTGAAATTTAATTTTATTTATTTTTTTATACAGCACGTTATCATTAGTTATGTATTTTATGCATATACCTGTACACAGGTCAATCCCAAACTCCCAACTCATCCCACCACCACCACCCCATGGCTTCCCACACTTGGTGTCCATACGTTTGTTCTCTACCTCTGTGTCTCTATTTCTTCCCTGCAAACCAGTTCATCTGTACCATTTTTAGGCTCCACATATATGCATTAATATACAATATTTGTTTTCCTCTTTCTGACGTACTTCATTCTGTATGACAGTCTCTCGATCCATCGATGTCTCTACAAATGACCCAGTTTCATTCCTTTTTATGGCTGAGTAATATTCCATTTCATATATGTACCACATCTTTATCCATTCATCTGTCTGTGGGCATTTAGTTTGCTTCCATTACCTGGCTATTGTAAATAGTGCTGCAATGAACATTGTGGTGAATGTGCCTTTTTGATTTACGGTTTTCTCTGGGTATATGCCCAGAAATGGGATTGCTGGATCGGATGGTAATTCTATTTCTAGTTTTTTTAAGGAAACTCCATACTGTTCTCCATAGTGACTGTATCAATTTACATTCCCACCAATAGTGGAAGAGGGCTCCTTTTGTCCACACCCTCCCCAGAATTGGTTGTTTGTAGATTTTCTGATGATGCCGATTCTAACAGGTGTGAGGTGATACCTCATTGTAGTTTTGATTTGTATTTCTCTAATAATTAGTGCTGTTGAGCAGCTTTTCATGTGCGTCTTGGCCATCTCTGTGTCTCCTTTGAAGAAACGTCTCTTTAGATCTTCTGCCCATTTTTTTGGGTTGTTTGTTTTTTTAATATTAAGCTGCATGAGCTGTTTATATATATTGGAGATTAAACCTCTGTCCATTGTTTCGTCTGCAACGATTTTCGCCCATTCTGAGGGATGCCTTTTTCCATTCCCGTGTTTTTTAACAAAAAAGGAAAGAAAGGAAAAGAAGCAGAACACTAATGTGCGTAAAATATGCCTTTTGAAACGGTTGTTTTGAAATATGGACGTCCTTTGAATTTTTTTGGTCGATATGTGACCCCAGGATTTGTTTTCAGGGCAGGTGTCATTTACAGGCCTGCAATGATTTTGAATATCAACTGACCATTAGCGCTGGGATTAAAGCTGCTGTTGTGTGAAACGGCCACAAGGTGGCAGCAGTTCACCCTTACCAAATCTGGTTACTAGGGCAAGAGAGCCTCAGTGGAAGTGGTGTTCTAGATTGGAGTTTAGAATGGAATGTGCCAGGAGAAAGCCCCTCACGTTTGTCTCACTACTTCTTGTTCGTGTTTTTAATTTAATTTTTTATTTTTTATTACAGCAAGTTTGATTACAATGTTTGGCTTGTTGTAGGTGTGGAAGATGTGGTTCTTTTACACATATACACATGTCTGTACTTCCTGGGATCCTTTTCCCATGTACGTTATAACAGAATGTTGAGTAGTCCTCTCTTGGTATTCTGTAGGTCTTTGGTGATTATATATGTCACCTGTGTTTGTATATGTCTGTTAACCCCGATATCGTAATGAAACCAATCCTCACTCCTTTCCATTGGTGAACCATAAGTTTGTTTAATGAATCTGTGATTGCCCTTCTCCGTGGAAATATCTGCCCTGGTATCCATTTTTAGGTAACACCTATAAGTGATATGATATGATATGTGTCTTTCACTTTCTGACTTACTACAAGTCACGTGATTACTTCTAGACTCATCTACGGTGCTGCAAATGGCATTGTGTCCTTTTTTCCCTTGACTTCTCTTCTGCCTCAGCGGGGACCATTTTCAACAACGTGATTCCCTGAGGGTTGTGGATTAGCTGACCTGGGCAGCCTTACCCTGCCGGCCGCCCTCCCCAGGTGTGCCTCGTTGAGGTCAATATAAACAGCACTCCAGGCAGCAATAGCCCATGAAGCTGTGCCTGACTCCATATTCTCTGCCCCGCCAGCAGTCTCGGGGCTGTGCTGGTGGAGGGAGTGAGGGGCCACAGCTTTGTGGGTGGCCCGGTGTGAGTGGGGTTCTGCTGGCCTTTCTGCAGGAGTTGCCAGGCTGCCGCCTGTAAAGAAGAGGTTGTGTCACCCATACCTTCCGCTGGAATTTCTCCCCGGACCGAGGTGAGGAAGGAAAGAAGCAGTGGGGGCCGGGACAGGAGGGGTATCTCAGGCAGGGCAATGGAAAGCTTCTGGAAGAGCGCCCGGGGACAGGACCATCCTGGCTGGCCTGCAGGCACCAAGTTGGCCTGCGTGCTGTCGCTGGTGTGGATCCACAGTCCTTCCTCTAGGCTTTCAAGCCCTTGTACATATTCAGGTGTTTTACCTGGAAAGGGTGGGAACAGTTCAGCAGCAGCTGGCCTGGGGCTCAGCTCACGTTTACTCACAGATGCCTCGGCACGGTTCCCCAGCTTTGCAATGAGGACGCTCCTTGAGTGGGGGGTGGGTTGATGGCTGTATGGGAGATGGTTCCCCACCTCTGACCAATTTCAGAATTGTTTACCACTGGAGCAAGTGCCCTGATAGGGTTTTCCTCTGTATAACTCGTGGGTTCAGGTTTTTTTTTCTTTTATGATTCAAGTTAGATTTTATTCCTCTTTTATGTATTTATAGATATAAGCATGGAAATAATTCAATCCTATATACATCTGTGTGACGGGAAGAACTTTTTTCTGTTTTATTTTTAAATTTTATTTTTTAAAATTTTGAAATTTAATTTTATTTATTTTTTTATACAGCACGTTATTATTAGTTATGTATTTTATGCATATACATGTACACAGGTCAATCCCAAACTCCCAACTCATCCCACCACCACCAACCCATGGCTTCCCACACTTGGTGTCCATACGTTTGTTCTCTACCTCTGTGTCTCTATTTCTTCCCTGCAAACCAGTTCATCTGTACCATTTTTAGGCTCCACATATATGCATTAATATACAATATTTGTTTTCCTCTTTCTGACTTACTTCATTCTGTATGACAGTCTCTCGATCCATCGATGTCTCTACAAATGACCCAGTTTCATTCCTTTTTACGGCGGAGTAATATTCCATTTCATATATGTACCACATCTTTATCCATTCATCTGTCTGTGGGCATTTATGTTGCTTCCATTACCTGGCTATTGTAAATAGTGCTGCAATGAACATTGTGGTGAATGTGCCTTTTTGATTTACGGTTTTCTCAGGGTATATGCCCAGAAGTGGGATTGCTGGATCAGATGGTAATTCTATTTCTAGATTTTTTAAGGAAACTCCATACTGTTCTCCATAGTGACTGTATCAATTTACATTCCCACCAATAGTGGAAGAGGGCTCCTTTTGTCCACACCCTCTCCAGAATTGGTTGTTTGTAGATTTTCTGATGATGCCGATTCTAAAAGGTGTGAGGTGAAACCTCATTGTAGTTTTGATAAGCATTTCTCTAATAATTAGTGCTGTTGAGCAGCTTTTCATGTGCGTATTGGCCATCTCTGTGTCTCCTTTGAAGAAACGTCTCTATAGATCTTCTGCCCATTTTTTTTGGGTTGTTTGTTTTTTTAATATTAAGCTGCATGAGCTGTTTATATATATTGGAGATGAAACCTCTGTCCATTGATTCGTCTGCAACGATTTTCGCCCATTCTGAGGGATGCCTTTTTCCATTCCCGTGTTTTTTAACAAAAAAGGAAAGAAAGGAAAAGAAGCAGAACACTAATGTGCGTAAAATATGCCTTTTGAAACGGTCGTTTTGAAATATGGACATCCTTTGAATTTTTTGGTCGATATGTGACCCCAGGATTTGTTTTCAGGGCAGGTGTCATTTACAGGCCTGCAATGATTTTGAATATCAACTGACCATTAGCGATGGGATAAAAGCTGCTGTTGTGTGAAACGGCCACAAGGTGGCAGCAGTTCACCCTTACCAAATCTGGTTACTAGGGCAAGAGAGCCTCAGTGGAAGTGGTGTTCTAGATTGGAGTTTAGAATAGAATGTGCCAGGAGAAAGCCCCTCACGTTTGTCTCACTACTTCTTGTTCGTGTTTTTAATTTAATTTTTTATTTTTTATTACAGCAAGTTTGATTACAACGTTTGGCTTGTTGTAGGTGTGGAAGATGTGGTTCTTTTACACATATACAGATGTCTGTTCTTCCTGGGATCCTTTTCCCATGTACGTTATGACAGAATGTTGAGTAGTCCTCTCTTGGTATTTTGTAGGTCTTTGGTGATTATATATGTCACCTGTGTTTGTATATGTCTGTTAACCCCGATATCGTAATGAAACCAATCCTCACACCTTTCCATTGGTGAACCATAAGTTTGTTTAATGAATCTGTGATTGCCCTTCTCCGTGGAAATATCTGCCCTGGTATCCTTTTTTAGGTAACACCTATAAGTGATATGATATGATATGTGTCTATCACTTTCTGACTTACTACAAGTCACGTGATTACTTCTAGACTCATCTACGGTGCTGCAAATGGCATTGTGTCCTTTTTTCCCTTGGCTTCTCTTCTGCCTTAGCGGGGTCCATTTTCAACAATGTGATTCCCTGAGGGTTGTGGATTAGCTGACCTGGGCAGCCTTACCCTGCCGGCCCGCCCTCCCCAGGTGTGCTTCGTTGAGGTCAATATAAACAGCGCTCCAGGCAGCAATAGCCCCTGAAGCTGTGCCTGACTCCACATTCTCTGCCCCGTCAGCAGATTCGGGGCTGTGCTGGTGGGAGGGAGTGAGGGGCCACAGCTTTGTGGGTGGCCCGGTGTGAGTGGGGTTCTGCTGGCCTTTCTGCAGGAGTTGCCAGGCTGCCGCCTGTAAAGAAGAGGTTGTGTCACCCATACCTTCCGCTGGAATTTCTGTCTGGACAGAGGTGAGGAAGGAAAAAAGCAGTGGGGGCCGGGACAGGAGGGGTATCTCAGGCAGGGCAATGGAAAGCTTCTTGAAGAGCGCCCGGGGCCAGGACCACCCTGGCTGGCCTGCAGGCACCAAGTTGGCCTGCGTGCTGTCGCTGGTGTGGCTCCACGGTCCTTCCTCTAGGTTTTCAAGCCCTTTTACATATTCAGGTGTTTTACCTGGAAAGGGTGGGAACAGTTCAGCAGCAGCTGGCCTGGGGCTCAGCTCACATTTACTCACAGATGCCTCGGCACGGTCCCCCAGCTTTGCAATGAGGACGCTCCTTGCGTGGGCGGTGGGTTGCTGGCTGTATGGGAGATGGTTCCCCACCTCTGACCAATTTCAGAATTGTTTACCACTGGAGCAAGTGCCCTGATAGGGTTTTCCTCTGTATAACTCGTGGGTTCAGGTTTTTTTTTTTCTTTTATTTTTCAAGTTAGATTTTATTCCTCTTTTATGTATTTATAGATATAAACATGGAAATAATTCATTCCTATAAATACATCTGTGTGACGGGAAGAACGTTTTTGTGTTTTATTTTTAAATTTTATTTTTTAAAATTTTGAAATTTAATTTTATTTATTTTTTTATACAGCACGTTATTATTAGTTATGTATTTTATGCATATACATGTACACAGGTCAATCCCAAACTCCCAACTCATCCCACAACCAACACCCCATGGCTTCCCACACTTGGAGTCCATACGTTTGTTCTCTACCTCTGTGTCTCTATTTCTTCCCTGCAAACCAGTTCTTCTGTACCATTTTTAGGCTCCACATATATGCATTAATATACAATATTTGTTTTCCTCTTTCTGACTTACTTCATTCTGTATGACAGTCTCTCGATCCATCGATGTCTCTACAAATGACCCAGTTTCATTCCTTTTTATGGCTGAGTAATATTCCATTTCATATATGTACCACATCTTTATCCATTCATCAGTCTGTGGGCATTTACTTTGCTTCCATTACCTGGCTATTGTAAATAGTGCTGCAATGAACATTGTGGTGAATGTGCCATTTTGAAATACGGTTTTCTCTGGGTATATGCCCAGAAGTGGGATTGCTGGATCGGATGGTAATTCTATTTCTAGTTTTTTTAAGGAAACTCCATACTGTTCTCCATAGTGACTGTATCAATTTACATTCCCACCAATAGTGGAAGAGGGCTTCTTTTGTCCACACCCTCCCCAGAATTGGTTGTTTGTAGATTTTCTGATGATGCCGATTCTAACAGGTGTGAGGTGATACCTCATTGTAGTTTTGATTTGCATTTCTCTAATAATTAGAGCTGTTGAGCAGCTTTTCATGTGCGTCTTGGCCATCTCTGTGTCTCCTATGAAGAAACGTCTCTTTCGATCTTCTGCCCATTTTTTTGGGGGTTGTTTGTTTTTTTAATATTAAGCTGCCTGAGCTGTTTATATATATTGGAGATTAAACCTCTGTACATTGTTTCATCTGCAACGATTTTCACCCATTCTGAGGGATGCCTTTTTCCATTCCCGTTTTTTTTAACAAAAAAGGAAAGAAAGGAAAAGAAGCAGAACACTAATGTGCGTAAAATATGCCTTTTGAAACGGTCGTTTTGAAATATGGACGTCCTTTGAATTTTTTGGTCGATATGTGACCCCAGGATTTGTTTTCAGGGCAGGTGTCATTTACAGGCCTGCAATGATTTTGAATATCAACTGACCATTAGCGTTGGGATTAAAGCTGCTGTTGTGTGAAACGGCCACAAGGTGGCAGCAGTTCACCCTTACCAAATCTGGTTACTAGGGCAAGAGGGCCTCTGTGGAAGTGGTGTTCTAGATTGGAGTTTAGAATGGAATGTGCCAGGAGAAAGCCCCTCATGTTTGTCTCACAATTTCTTGTTCCTGTTTTTAATTTAATTTTTTATTTTTTATTACAGCAAGTTTGATTACAACGTTTGGCTTGTTGTAGGTGTGGAAGATGTGGTTCTTTTACACATATACACATGTCTGTACTTCCTGGGATCCTTTTCCCATGTACGTTATAACAGAATGTTGAGTAGTCCTCTCTTGGTATTCTGTAGGTCTTTGGTGATTATATATGTCACCTGTGTTTGTATATGTTTGTTAACCCCGATATCGTAATGAAACCAATCATCACTCCTTTCCATTGGTGAACCATAAGTTTGTTTAATGAATCTGTGATTGCCCTTCTCCGTGGAAATATCTGCCCTGGTATCCTTTTTTAGGTAACACCTATAAGTGATATGATATGATATGTGTCTTTCACTTTCTGACTTACTACAAGTCACGTGATTACTTCTAGACTCATCTACGGTGCTGCAAATGGCATTGTGTCCTTTTTTCCCTTGGCTTCTCTTCTGCCTTAGCGGGGTCCATTTTCAACAATGTGATTCCCTGAGGGTTGTGGATTAGCTGACCTGGGCAGCCTTACCCTGCCGGCCCGCCCTCCCCAGGTGTGCCTCGTTGAGGTCAATATAAACAGCGCTCCAGGCAGCAATAGCCCCTGAAGCTGTGCCTGACTCCATATTCTCTGCCCCGTCAGCAGTCTCGGGGCTGTGCTCCTGGGAGGGAGTGAGGGGCCACAGCTTTGTGGGTGGCCCGGTGTGAGTGGGGTTCTGCTGGCCTTTCTGCAGGAGTTGCCAGGCTGCCTCCTGTAAAGAAGAGGTTGTGTCACCCATACCTTCCGCTGGAATTTCTCTCCGGACAGAGTTGAGGAAGGAAAAAGCAGTGGGGGCCGGGACAGGAGGGGTATCTCAGGCAGGGCAATGGAAAGCTTCTGGAAGAGCGCCCGGGGCCAGGACCACCCTGGCTGGCCTGCAGGCACCAAGTTGGCCTGTGTGCTGTTGCTGGCGTGGCTCCACGGTCCTTCCTCTAGGCTTTCAAGCCCTTGTACATATTCAGGTGTTTTACCTGGAAAGGGTGGGAACAGTTCAGCAGCAGCTGGCCTGGGGCTCAGCTCACGTTTACTCACAGATGCTTCGGCACGGTCCCCCAGCTTTGCAATGAGGACGCTCCTTGTGTGGGGGGTGCGTTGATGGCTGTATGGGAGATGCTTCCCCACCTCTGACCAATTTCAGAATTGTTTACCACTGGAGCAAGTGCCCTGATAGGGTTTTCCTCTGTATAACTCGTGGGTTCAGGTTTTTTTTTCTTTTATGGTTCAAGTTAGATTTTATTCCTCTTTTATGTATTTATATATATAAACATGGAAATAATTCATTCCTATAAATACATCTGTGTGACGGGAAGAACATTTTTCTGTTTTATTTTTAAATTTTATTTTTTCAAATTTTGAAATTTAATTTTATTTATTTTTTTATACAGCACGTTATTATTAGTTATGTATTTTATGCATATACCTGTACACAGGTCAATCCCAAACTCCCAACTCATCCCACCACCACCACCCCATGGCTTCCCACACTTGGTGTCCATACGTTTGTTCTCTACCTCTGTGTCTCTATTTCTTCCCTGCAAACCAGTTCATCTGTACCATTTTTAGGCTCCACATATATGCATTAATATACAATATTTGTTTTCCTCTTTCTGACATACTTCATTCTGTATGACAGTCTCTCGATCCATCGATGTCTCTACAAATGACCCAGTTTCATTCCTTTTTATGGCCGAGTAATATTCCATTTCAAATATGTACCACATCTTTATCCATTCATCTGTCTGTGGGCATTTAGTTTGCTTCCATTACCTGGCTATTGTAAATAGTGCTGCAATGAACATTGTGGTGAATGTGCCTTTTTGATTTACGGATTTCTCTGGGTATATGCCCAGAAGTGGGATTGCTGGATCAGATGGTAATTCTATTTCTAGTTTTTTTAAGGAAACTCCGTACTGTTCTCCATAGTGACTGTATCAATTTACATTCCCACCAATAGTGGAAGAGGGCTCCTTTTATCCACACCCTCCCCAGAATTGGTTGTTTTTAGATTTTCTGATGATGCCGATTCTAACAGGTGTGAGGTGATACCTCATTGTAGTTTTGATTTGCATTTCTCTAATAATTAGTGCTGTTGAGCAGCTTTTCATGTGCGTCTTGGCAATCTCTGTGTCTCCTTTGAAGAAACGTCTCTTTAGATCTTCTGCTCATTTTTTGGGTTGTTTGTTTTTTTAATATTAAGCTGCATGAGCTGTTTATATATATTGGAGATTAAACCTCTGTCCACTGATTTGTCTGCAACGATTTTCGCCCAATTTGAGGGATGCCTTTTTCCATTCCCGTTTTTTTTAACAAAAGAGGAAAGAAAGGAAAAGAAGCAGAACACTAATGTGCGTAAAATATGCCTTTTGAAACGGTCGTTTTGAAATATGGACGTCCTTTGAATTTTTTGGTCGATATGTGACCCCAGGATTTGTTTTCAGGGCAGGTGTCATTTACAGGCCTGCAATGATTTTGAATATCAACTGACCATTAGCATTGGGATTAAGCTGCTGTTGTGTGAAACGGCCACAAGGTGGCAGCAGTTCACCCTTACCAAATCTGGTTACTAGGGCAAGAGAGCCTCAGTGGAAGTGGTGTTCTAGATTGGAGTTTAGAATGGAATGTGCCAGGAGAAAGCCCCTCACGTTTGTCTCACTACTTCTTGTTCCTGTTTTTAATTTAATTTTTTATTTTTTATTACAGCAAGTTTGATTACAACGTTTGGCTTGTTGTAGGTGTTGAAGATGTGGTTCTTTTACACATATACAGATGTCTGTTCTTCCTGGGATCCTTTTCCCACGTACGTTATGACAGAATGTTGAGTAGTCCTCTCTTGGTATTCTGTAGGTCTTTGGTGATTATATATGTCACCTGTGTTTGTATATGTATGTTAACCCCGATATCCTAATGAAACCAATCCTCACACCTTTCCATTGGTGAACCATAAGTTTGTTTAATGAATCTGTGATTGCCCTTCTCCGTGGAAATATCTGCCCTGGTATCCATTTTTAGGTAACACCTATAAGTGATATGATATGATATGTGTCTTTCACTTTCTGACTTACTACAAGTCACGTGATTACTTCTAGACTCATCTACGGTGCTGCAAATGGCATTGTGTCCTTTTTTCCCTTGGCTTCTCTTCTGCCTTAGCGGGTTCCATTTTCAACAATGTGATTCCCTGAGGGTTGTGGATTAGCTGACCTGGGCAGCCTTACCCTGCCGGCCCGCCCTCCCCAGGTGTGCCTCGTTGAGGTCAATATAAACAGCGCTCCAGGCAGCAATAGCCCCTGAAGCTGTGCCTGACTCCATATTCTCTGCTCCGTCAGCAGTCTCGGGGCTGTGCTGCTGGGAGGGAGTGAGGGGCCACAGCTTTGTGGGTGGCCCGGAGTGAGTGGGGTTCTGCTGGCCTTTCTGCAGGAGTTGCCAGGCTGCCGCCTGTAAAGAAGAGGTTGTGTCACCCATACCTTCCGCTGGAATTTCTCTCTGGACAGAGGTGAGGAAGGAAAAAAGCAGTGGGTCCCGGGACAGGAGGGGTATCTCAGGCAGGGCAATGGAAAGCTTCTTGAAGAGCGTCCGGGGCCAGGACCACCCGGGCTGGCCAGCAGGCACCAAGTTGGCCTGCGTGCTGTCACTGGTGTGGCTCCACGGTCCTTCCTCTAGGCTTTCAAGCCCTTGTACATATTCAGGTGTTTTACCTGGAAAGGGTGGAACAGTTCAGCAGCAGCTGGCCTGGGGCTCAGCTCACGTTTACTCACAGATGCCTCGGCACGGTCCCCCAGCTTTGCAATGAGGACGCTCCTTGCGTGGGGGGTGGGTTGATGGCTGTATGGGAGATGGTTCCCCACCTCTGACCAATTTCAGAATTGTTTACCACTGGAGCAAGTGCCCTGATAGGGTTTTCCTCTGTATAACTCGTGGGTTCAGGTTTTTTTTTTCTTTTATTTTTCAAGTTAGATTTTATTCCTCTTTTATGTATTTATAGATATAAACATGGAAATAATTCATTCCTATAAATACATCTGTGTGACGGGAAGAACGTTTTTCTGTTTTATTTTTAAATTTTATTTTTTAAAATTTTGAAATTTAATTTTATTTATTTTTTTATACAGCACGTTATCATTAGTTATGTATTTTATGCATATACCTGTACACAGGTCAATCCCAAACTCCCAACTCATCCCACCACCACCACCCCATGGCTTCCCACACTTGGTGTCCATACGTTTGTTCTCTACCTCTGTGTCTCTATTTCTTCCCTGCAAACCAGTTCATCTGTACCATTTTTAGGCTCCACATATATGCATTAATATACAATATTTGTTTTCCTCTTTCTGACGTACTTCATTCTGTATGACAGTCTCTCGATCCATCGATGTCTCTACAAATGACCCAGTTTCATTCCTTTTTATGGCTGAGTAATATTCCATTTCATATATGTACCACATCTTTATCCATTCATCTGTCTGTGGGCATTTAGTTTGCTTCCATTACCTGGCTATTGTAAATAGTGCTGCAATGAACATTGTGGTGAATGTGCCTTTTTGATTTACGGTTTTCTCTGGGTATATGCCCAGAAATGGGATTGCTGGATCGGATGGTAATTCTATTTCTAGTTTTTTTAAGGAAACTCCATACTGTTCTCCATAGTGACTGTATCAATTTACATTCCCACCAATAGTGGAAGAGGGCTCCTTTTGTCCACACCCTCCCCAGAATTGGTTGTTTGTAGATTTTCTGATGATGCCGATTCTAACAGGTGTGAGGTGATACCTCATTGTAGTTTTGATTTGTATTTCTCTAATAATTAGTGCTGTTGAGCAGCTTTTCATGTGCGTCTTGGCCATCTCTGTGTCTCCTTTGAAGAAACGTCTCTTTAGATCTTCTGCCCATTTTTTTGGGTTGTTTGTTTTTTTAATATTAAGCTGCATGAGCTGTTTATATATATTGGAGATTAAACCTCTGTCCATTGTTTCGTCTGCAACGATTTTCGCCCATTCTGAGGGATGCCTTTTTCCATTCCCGTGTTTTTTAACAAAAAAGGAAAGAAAGGAAAAGAAGCAGAACACTAATGTGCGTAAAATATGCCTTTTGAAACGGTTGTTTTGAAATATGGACGTCCTTTGAATTTTTTTGGTCGATATGTGACCCCAGGATTTGTTTTCAGGGCAGGTGTCATTTACAGGCCTGCAATGATTTTGAATATCAACTGACCATTAGCGCTGGGATTAAAGCTGCTGTTGTGTGAAACGGCCACAAGGTGGCAGCAGTTCACCCTTACCAAATCTGGTTACTAGGGCAAGAGAGCCTCAGTGGAAGTGGTGTTCTAGATTGGAGTTTAGAATGGAATGTGCCAGGAGAAAGCCCCTCACGTTTGTCTCACTACTTCTTGTTCGTGTTTTTAATTTAATTTTTTATTTTTTATTACAGCAAGTTTGATTACAATGTTTGGCTTGTTGTAGGTGTGGAAGATGTGGTTCTTTTACACATATACACATGTCTGTACTTCCTGGGATCCTTTTCCCATGTACGTTATAACAGAATGTTGAGTAGTCCTCTCTTGGTATTCTGTAGGTCTTTGGTGATTATATATGTCACCTGTGTTTGTATATGTCTGTTAACCCCGATATCGTAATGAAACCAATCCTCACTCCTTTCCATTGGTGAACCATAAGTTTGTTTAATGAATCTGTGATTGCCCTTCTCCGTGGAAATATCTGCCCTGGTATCCATTTTTAGGTAACACCTATAAGTGATATGATATGATATGTGTCTTTCACTTTCTGACTTACTACAAGTCACGTGATTACTTCTAGACTCATCTACGGTGCTGCAAATGGCATTGTGTCCTTTTTTCCCTTGACTTCTCTTCTGCCTCAGCGGGGACCATTTTCAACAACGTGATTCCCTGAGGGTTGTGGATTAGCTGACCTGGGCAGCCTTACCCTGCCGGCCGCCCTCCCCAGGTGTGCCTCGTTGAGGTCAATATAAACAGCACTCCAGGCAGCAATAGCCCATGAAGCTGTGCCTGACTCCATATTCTCTGCCCCGCCAGCAGTCTCGGGGCTGTGCTGGTGGAGGGAGTGAGGGGCCACAGCTTTGTGGGTGGCCCGGTGTGAGTGGGGTTCTGCTGGCCTTTCTGCAGGAGTTGCCAGGCTGCCGCCTGTAAAGAAGAGGTTGTGTCACCCATACCTTCCGCTGGAATTTCTCCCCGGACCGAGGTGAGGAAGGAAAGAAGCAGTGGGGGCCGGGACAGGAGGGGTATCTCAGGCAGGGCAATGGAAAGCTTCTGGAAGAGCGCCCGGGGACAGGACCATCCTGGCTGGCCTGCAGGCACCAAGTTGGCCTGCGTGCTGTCGCTGGTGTGGATCCACAGTCCTTCCTCTAGGCTTTCAAGCCCTTGTACATATTCAGGTGTTTTACCTGGAAAGGGTGGGAACAGTTCAGCAGCAGCTGGCCTGGGGCTCAGCTCACGTTTACTCACAGATGCCTCGGCACGGTTCCCCAGCTTTGCAATGAGGACGCTCCTTGAGTGGGGGGTGGGTTGATGGCTGTATGGGAGATGGTTCCCCACCTCTGACCAATTTCAGAATTGTTTACCACTGGAGCAAGTGCCCTGATAGGGTTTTCCTCTGTATAACTCGTGGGTTCAGGTTTTTTTTTCTTTTATGGTTCAAGTTAGATTTTATTCCTCTTTTATGTATTTATAGATATAAGCATGGAAATAATTCAATCCTATATACATCTGTGTGACGGGAAGAACTTTTTTCTGTTTTATTTTTAAATTTTATTTTTTAAAATTTTGAAATTTAATTTTATTTATTTTTTTATACAGCACGTTATTATTAGTTATGTATTTTATGCATATACATGTACACAGGTCAATCCCAAACTCCCAACTCATCCCACCACCACCAACCCATGGCTTCCCACACTTGGTGTCCATACGTTTGTTCTCTACCTCTGTGTCTCTATTTCTTCCCTGCAAACCAGTTCATCTGTACCATTTTTAGGCTCCACATATATGCATTAATATACAATATTTGTTTTCCTCTTTCTGACTTACTTCATTCTGTATGACAGTCTCTCGATCCATCGATGTCTCTACAAATGACCCAGTTTCATTCCTTTTTACGGCGGAGTAATATTCCATTTCATATATGTACCACATCTTTATCCATTCATCTGTCTGTGGGCATTTATGTTGCTTCCATTACCTGGCTATTGTAAATAGTGCTGCAATGAACATTGTGGTGAATGTGCCTTTTTGATTTACGGTTTTCTCAGGGTATATGCCCAGAAGTGGGATTGCTGGATCAGATGGTAATTCTATTTCTAGATTTTTTAAGGAAACTCCATACTGTTCTCCATAGTGACTGTATCAATTTACATTCCCACCAATAGTGGAAGAGGGCTCCTTTTGTCCACACCCTCTCCAGAATTGGTTGTTTGTAGATTTTCTGATGATGCCGATTCTAAAAGGTGTGAGGTGAAACCTCATTGTAGTTTTGATAAGCATTTCTCTAATAATTAGTGCTGTTGAGCAGCTTTTCATGTGCGTATTGGCCATCTCTGTGTCTCCTTTGAAGAAACGTCTCTATAGATCTTCTGCCCATTTTTTTTGGGTTGTTTGTTTTTTTAATATTAAGCTGCATGAGCTGTTTATATATATTGGAGATGAAACCTCTGTCCATTGATTCGTCTGCAACGATTTTCGCCCATTCTGAGGGATGCCTTTTTCCATTCCCGTGTTTTTTAACAAAAAAGGAAAGAAAGGAAAAGAAGCAGAACACTAATGTGCGTAAAATATGCCTTTTGAAACGGTCGTTTTGAAATATGGACATCCTTTGAATTTTTTGGTCGATATGTGACCCCAGGATTTGTTTTCAGGGCAGGTGTCATTTACAGGCCTGCAATGATTTTGAATATCAACTGACCATTAGCGATGGGATAAAAGCTGCTGTTGTGTGAAACGGCCACAAGGTGGCAGCAGTTCACCCTTACCAAATCTGGTTACTAGGGCAAGAGAGCCTCAGTGGAAGTGGTGTTCTAGATTGGAGTTTAGAATAGAATGTGCCAGGAGAAAGCCCCTCACGTTTGTCTCACTACTTCTTGTTCGTGTTTTTAATTTAATTTTTTATTTTTTATTACAGCAAGTTTGATTACAACGTTTGGCTTGTTGTAGGTGTGGAAGATGTGGTTCTTTTACACATATACAGATGTCTGTTCTTCCTGGGATCCTTTTCCCATGTACGTTATGACAGAATGTTGAGTAGTCCTCTCTTGGTATTTTGTAGGTCTTTGGTGATTATATATGTCACCTGTGTTTGTATATGTCTGTTAACCCCGATATCGTAATGAAACCAATCCTCACACCTTTCCATTGGTGAACCATAAGTTTGTTTAATGAATCTGTGATTGCCCTTCTCCGTGGAAATATCTGCCCTGGTATCCTTTTTTAGGTAACACCTATAAGTGATATGATATGATATGTGTCTATCACTTTCTGACTTACTACAAGTCACGTGATTACTTCTAGACTCATCTACGGTGCTGCAAATGGCATTGTGTCCTTTTTTCCCTTGGCTTCTCTTCTGCCTTAGCGGGGTCCATTTTCAACAATGTGATTCCCTGAGGGTTGTGGATTAGCTGACCTGGGCAGCCTTACCCTGCCGGCCCGCCCTCCCCAGGTGTGCTTCGTTGAGGTCAATATAAACAGCGCTCCAGGCAGCAATAGCCCCTGAAGCTGTGCCTGACTCCACATTCTCTGCCCCGTCAGCAGATTCGGGGCTGTGCTGGTGGGAGGGAGTGAGGGGCCACAGCTTTGTGGGTGGCCCGGTGTGAGTGGGGTTCTGCTGGCCTTTCTGCAGGAGTTGCCAGGCTGCCGCCTGTAAAGAAGAGGTTGTGTCACCCATACCTTCCGCTGGAATTTCTGTCTGGACAGAGGTGAGGAAGGAAAAAAGCAGTGGGGGCCGGGACAGGAGGGGTATCTCAGGCAGGGCAATGGAAAGCTTCTTGAAGAGCGCCCGGGGCCAGGACCACCCTGGCTGGCCTGCAGGCACCAAGTTGGCCTGCGTGCTGTCGCTGGTGTGGCTCCACGGTCCTTCCTCTAGGTTTTCAAGCCCTTTTACATATTCAGGTGTTTTACCTGGAAAGGGTGGGAACAGTTCAGCAGCAGCTGGCCTGGGGCTCAGCTCACATTTACTCACAGATGCCTCGGCACGGTCCCCCAGCTTTGCAATGAGGACGCTCCTTGCGTGGGCGGTGGGTTGCTGGCTGTATGGGAGATGGTTCCCCACCTCTGACCAATTTCAGAATTGTTTACCACTGGAGCAAGTGCCCTGATAGGGTTTTCCTCTGTATAACTCGTGGGTTCAGGTTTTTTTTTTTCTTTTATTTTTCAAGTTAGATTTTATTCCTCTTTTATGTATTTATAGATATAAACATGGAAATAATTCATTCCTATAAATACATCTGTGTGACGGGAAGAACGTTTTTGTGTTTTATTTTTAAATTTTATTTTTTAAAATTTTGAAATTTAATTTTATTTATTTTTTTATACAGCACGTTATTATTAGTTATGTATTTTATGCATATACATGTACACAGGTCAATCCCAAACTCCCAACTCATCCCACAACCAACACCCCATGGCTTCCCACACTTGGAGTCCATACGTTTGTTCTCTACCTCTGTGTCTCTATTTCTTCCCTGCAAACCAGTTCTTCTGTACCATTTTTAGGCTCCACATATATGCATTAATATACAATATTTGTTTTCCTCTTTCTGACTTACTTCATTCTGTATGACAGTCTCTCGATCCATCGATGTCTCTACAAATGACCCAGTTTCATTCCTTTTTATGGCTGAGTAATATTCCATTTCATATATGTACCACATCTTTATCCATTCATCAGTCTGTGGGCATTTACTTTGCTTCCATTACCTGGCTATTGTAAATAGTGCTGCAATGAACATTGTGGTGAATGTGCCATTTTGAAATACGGTTTTCTCTGGGTATATGCCCAGAAGTGGGATTGCTGGATCGGATGGTAATTCTATTTCTAGTTTTTTTAAGGAAACTCCATACTGTTCTCCATAGTGACTGTATCAATTTACATTCCCACCAATAGTGGAAGAGGGCTTCTTTTGTCCACACCCTCCCCAGAATTGGTTGTTTGTAGATTTTCTGATGATGCCGATTCTAACAGGTGTGAGGTGATACCTCATTGTAGTTTTGATTTGCATTTCTCTAATAATTAGAGCTGTTGAGCAGCTTTTCATGTGCGTCTTGGCCATCTCTGTGTCTCCTATGAAGAAACGTCTCTTTCGATCTTCTGCCCATTTTTTTGGGGGTTGTTTGTTTTTTTAATATTAAGCTGCCTGAGCTGTTTATATATATTGGAGATTAAACCTCTGTACATTGTTTCATCTGCAACGATTTTCACCCATTCTGAGGGATGCCTTTTTCCATTCCCGTTTTTTTTAACAAAAAAGGAAAGAAAGGAAAAGAAGCAGAACACTAATGTGCGTAAAATATGCCTTTTGAAACGGTCGTTTTGAAATATGGACGTCCTTTGAATTTTTTGGTCGATATGTGACCCCAGGATTTGTTTTCAGGGCAGGTGTCATTTACAGGCCTGCAATGATTTTGAATATCAACTGACCATTAGCGTTGGGATTAAAGCTGCTGTTGTGTGAAACGGCCACAAGGTGGCAGCAGTTCACCCTTACCAAATCTGGTTACTAGGGCAAGAGGGCCTCTGTGGAAGTGGTGTTCTAGATTGGAGTTTAGAATGGAATGTGCCAGGAGAAAGCCCCTCATGTTTGTCTCACAATTTCTTGTTCCTGTTTTTAATTTAATTTTTTATTTTTTATTACAGCAAGTTTGATTACAACGTTTGGCTTGTTGTAGGTGTGGAAGATGTGGTTCTTTTACACATATACACATGTCTGTACTTCCTGGGATCCTTTTCCCATGTACGTTATAACAGAATGTTGAGTAGTCCTCTCTTGGTATTCTGTAGGTCTTTGGTGATTATATATGTCACCTGTGTTTGTATATGTTTGTTAACCCCGATATCGTAATGAAACCAATCATCACTCCTTTCCATTGGTGAACCATAAGTTTGTTTAATGAATCTGTGATTGCCCTTCTCCGTGGAAATATCTGCCCTGGTATCCTTTTTTAGGTAACACCTATAAGTGATATGATATGATATGTGTCTTTCACTTTCTGACTTACTACAAGTCACGTGATTACTTCTAGACTCATCTACGGTGCTGCAAATGGCATTGTGTCCTTTTTTCCCTTGGCTTCTCTTCTGCCTTAGCGGGGTCCATTTTCAACAATGTGATTCCCTGAGGGTTGTGGATTAGCTGACCTGGGCAGCCTTACCCTGCCGGCCCGCCCTCCCCAGGTGTGCCTCGTTGAGGTCAATATAAACAGCGCTCCAGGCAGCAATAGCCCCTGAAGCTGTGCCTGACTCCATATTCTCTGCCCCGTCAGCAGTCTCGGGGCTGTGCTCCTGGGAGGGAGTGAGGGGCCACAGCTTTGTGGGTGGCCCGGTGTGAGTGGGGTTCTGCTGGCCTTTCTGCAGGAGTTGCCAGGCTGCCACCTGTAAAGAAGAGGTTGTGTCACCCATACCTTCCGCTGGAATTTCTCTCCGGACAGAGTTGAGGAAGGAAAAAGCAGTGGGGGCCGGGACAGGAGGGGTATCTCAGGCAGGGCAATGGAAAGCTTCTGGAAGAGCGCCCGGGGCCAGGACCACCCTGGCTGGCCTGCAGGCACCAAGTTGGCCTGTGTGCTGTTGCTGGCGTGGCTCCACGGTCCTTCCTCTAGGCTTTCAAGCCCTTGTACATATTCAGGTGTTTTACCTGGAAAGGGTGGGAACAGTTCAGCAGCAGCTGGCCTGGGGCTCAGCTCACGTTTACTCACAGATGCTTCGGCACGGTCCCCCAGCTTTGCAATGAGGACGCTCCTTGTGTGGGGGGTGCGTTGATGGCTGTATGGGAGATGCTTCCCCACCTCTGACCAATTTCAGAATTGTTTACCACTGGAGCAAGTGCCCTGATAGGGTTTTCCTCTGTATAACTCGTGGGTTCAGGTTTTTTTTTCTTTTATGGTTCAAGTTAGATTTTATTCCTCTTTTATGTATTTATATATATAAACATGGAAATAATTCATTCCTATAAATACATCTGTGTGACGGGAAGAACATTTTTCTGTTTTATTTTTAAATTTTATTTTTTCAAATTTTGAAATTTAATTTTATTTATTTTTTTATACAGCACGTTATTATTAGTTATGTATTTTATGCATATACCTGTACACAGGTCAATCCCAAACTCCCAACTCATCCCACCACCACCACCCCATGGCTTCCCACACTTGGTGTCCATACGTTTGTTCTCTACCTCTGTGTCTCTATTTCTTCCCTGCAAACCAGTTCATCTGTACCATTTTTAGGCTCCACATATATGCATTAATATACAATATTTGTTTTCCTCTTTCTGACATACTTCATTCTGTATGACAGTCTCTCGATCCATCGATGTCTCTACAAATGACCCAGTTTCATTCCTTTTTATGGCCGAGTAATATTCCATTTCAAATATGTACCACATCTTTATCCATTCATCTGTCTGTGGGCATTTAGTTTGCTTCCATTACCTGGCTATTGTAAATAGTGCTGCAATGAACATTGTGGTGAATGTGCCTTTTTGATTTACGGATTTCTCTGGGTATATGCCCAGAAGTGGGATTGCTGGATCAGATGGTAATTCTATTTCTAGTTTTTTTAAGGAAACTCCGTACTGTTCTCCATAGTGACTGTATCAATTTACATTCCCACCAATAGTGGAAGAGGGCTCCTTTTATCCACACCCTCCCCAGAATTGGTTGTTTTTAGATTTTCTGATGATGCCGATTCTAACAGGTGTGAGGTGATACCTCATTGTAGTTTTGATTTGCATTTCTCTAATAATTAGTGCTGTTGAGCAGCTTTTCATGTGCGTCTTGGCAATCTCTGTGTCTCCTTTGAAGAAACGTCTCTTTAGATCTTCTGCTCATTTTTTGGGTTGTTTGTTTTTTTAATATTAAGCTGCATGAGCTGTTTATATATATTGGAGATTAAACCTCTGTCCACTGATTTGTCTGCAACGATTTTCGCCCAATTTGAGGGATGCCTTTTTCCATTCCCGTTTTTTTTAACAAAAGAGGAAAGAAAGGAAAAGAAGCAGAACACTAATGTGCGTAAAATATGCCTTTTGAAACGGTCGTTTTGAAATATGGACGTCCTTTGAATTTTTTGGTCGATATGTGACCCCAGGATTTGTTTTCAGGGCAGGTGTCATTTACAGGCCTGCAATGATTTTGAATATCAACTGACCATTAGCATTGGGATTAAGCTGCTGTTGTGTGAAACGGCCACAAGGTGGCAGCAGTTCACCCTTACCAAATCTGGTTACTAGGGCAAGAGAGCCTCAGTGGAAGTGGTGTTCTAGATTGGAGTTTAGAATGGAATGTGCCAGGAGAAAGCCCCTCACGTTTGTCTCACTACTTCTTGTTCCTGTTTTTAATTTAATTTTTTATTTTTTATTACAGCAAGTTTGATTACAACGTTTGGCTTGTTGTAGGTGTTGAAGATGTGGTTCTTTTACACATATACAGATGTCTGTTCTTCCTGGGATCCTTTTCCCACGTACGTTATGACAGAATGTTGAGTAGTCCTCTCTTGGTATTCTGTAGGTCTTTGGTGATTATATATGTCACCTGTGTTTGTATATGTATGTTAACCCCGATATCCTAATGAAACCAATCCTCACACCTTTCCATTGGTGAACCATAAGTTTGTTTAATGAATCTGTGATTGCCCTTCTCCGTGGAAATATCTGCCCTGGTATCCATTTTTAGGTAACACCTATAAGTGATATGATATGATATGTGTCTTTCACTTTCTGACTTACTACAAGTCACGTGATTACTTCTAGACTCATCTACGGTGCTGCAAATGGCATTGTGTCCTTTTTTCCCTTGGCTTCTCTTCTGCCTTAGCGGGTTCCATTTTCAACAATGTGATTCCCTGAGGGTTGTGGATTAGCTGACCTGGGCAGCCTTACCCTGCCGGCCCGCCCTCCCCAGGTGTGCCTCGTTGAGGTCAATATAAACAGCGCTCCAGGCAGCAATAGCCCCTGAAGCTGTGCCTGACTCCATATTCTCTGCTCCGTCAGCAGTCTCGGGGCTGTGCTGCTGGGAGGGAGTGAGGGGCCACAGCTTTGTGGGTGGCCCGGAGTGAGTGGGGTTCTGCTGGCCTTTCTGCAGGAGTTGCCAGGCTGCCGCCTGTAAAGAAGAGGTTGTGTCACCCATATCTTCCGCTGGAATTTCTCTCTGGACAGAGGTGAGGAAGGAAAAAAGCAGTGGGTCCCGGGACAGGAGGGGTATCTCAGGCAGGGCAATGGAAAGCTTCTTGAAGAGCGTCCGGGGCCAGGACCACCCGGGCTGGCCAGCAGGCACCAAGTTGGCCTGCGTGCTGTCGCTGGTGTGGCTCCACGGTCCTTCCTCTAGGCTTTCAAGCCCTTGTACATATTCAGGTGTTTTACCTGGAAAGGGTGGAACAGTTCAGCAGCAGCTGGCCTGGGGCTCAGCTCACGTTTACTCACAGATGCCTCGGCACGGTCCCCCAGCTTTGCAATGAGGACGCTCCTTGCGTGGGGGGTGGGTTGATGGCTGTATGGGAGATGGTTCCCCACCTCTGACCAATTTCAGAATTGTTTACCACTGGAGCAAGTGCCCTGATAGGGTTTTCCTCTGTATAACTCGTGGGTTCAGGTTTTTTTTTTCTTTTATTTTTCAAGTTAGATTTTATTCCTCTTTTATGTATTTATAGATATAAACATGGAAATAATTCATTCCTATAAATACATCTGTGTGACGGGAAGAACGTTTTTCTGTTTTATTTTTAAATTTTATTTTTTAAAATTTTGAAATTTAATTTTATTTATTTTTTTATACAGCACGTTATCATTAGTTATGTATTTTATGCATATACCTGTACACAGGTCAATCCCAAACTCCCAACTCATCCCACCACCACCACCCCATGGCTTCCCACACTTGGTGTCCATACGTTTGTTCTCTACCTCTGTGTCTCTATTTCTTCCCTGCAAACCAGTTCATCTGTACCATTTTTAGGCTCCACATATATGCATTAATATACAATATTTGTTTTCCTCTTTCTGACTTACTTCATTCTGTATGACAGTCTCTCGATCCATCGATGTCTCTACAAATGACCCAGTTTCATTCCTTTTTATGGCTGAGTAATATTCCATTTCATATATGTACCACATCTTTATCCATTCATCTGTCTGTGGGCATTTAGTTTGCTTCCATTACCTGGCTATTGTAAATAGTGCTGCAATGAACATTGTGGTGAATGTGCCTTTTTGATTTACGGTTTTCTCTGGGTATATGCCCAGAAATGGGATTGCTGGATCGGATGGTAATTCTATTTCTAGTTTTTTTAAGGAAACTCCATACTGTTCTCCATAGTGACTGTATCAATTTACATTCCCACCAATAGTGGAAGAGGGCTCCTTTTGTCCACACCCTCCCCAGAATTGGTTGTTTGTAGATTTTCTGATGATGCCGATTCTAACAGGTGTGAGGTGATACCTCATTGTAGTTTTGATTTGTATTTCTCTAATAATTAGTGCTGTTGAGCAGCTTTTCATGTGCGTCTTGGCCATCTCTGTGTCTCCTTTGAAGAAACGTCTCTTTAGATCTTCTGCCCATTTTTTTGGGTTGTTTGTTTTTTTAATATTAAGCTGCATGAGCTGTTTATATATATTGGAGATTAAACCTCTGTCCATTGTTTCGTCTGCAACGATTTTCGCCCATTCTGAGGGATGCCTTTTTCCATTCCCGTGTTTTTTAACAAAAAAGGAAAGAAAGGAAAAGAAGCAGAACACTAATGTGCGTAAAATATGCCTTTTGAAACGGTTGTTTTGAAATATGGACGTCCTTTGAATTTTTTTGGTCGATATGTGACCCCAGGATTTGTTTTCAGGGCAGGTGTCATTTACAGGCCTGCAATGATTTTGAATATCAACTGACCATTAGCGCTGGGATTAAAGCTGCTGTTGTGTGAAACGGCCACAAGGTGGCAGCAGTTCACCCTTACCAAATCTGGTTACTAGGGCAAGAGAGCCTCAGTGGAAGTGGTGTTCTAGATTGGAGTTTAGAATGGAATGTGCCAGGAGAAAGCCCCTCACGTTTGTCTCACTACTTCTTGTTCGTGTTTTTAATTTAATTTTTTATTTTTTATTACAGCAAGTTTGATTACAATGTTTGGCTTGTTGTAGGTGTGGAAGATGTGGTTCTTTTACACATATACACATGTCTGTACTTCCTGGGATCCTTTTCCCATGTACGTTATAACAGAATGTTGAGTAGTCCTCTCTTGGTATTCTGTAGGTCTTTGGTGATTATATATGTCACCTGTGTTTGTATATGTCTGTTAACCCCGATATCGTAATGAAACCAATCCTCACTCCTTTCCATTGGTGAACCATAAGTTTGTTTAATGAATCTGTGATTGCCCTTCTCCGTGGAAATATCTGCCCTGGTATCCATTTTTAGGTAACACCTATAAGTGATATGATATGATATGTGTCTTTCACTTTCTGACTTACTACAAGTCACGTGATTACTTCTAGACTCATCTACGGTGCTGCAAATGGCATTGTGTCCTTTTTTCCCTTGACTTCTCTTCTGCCTCAGCGGGGACCATTTTCAACAACGTGATTCCCTGAGGGTTGTGGATTAGCTGACCTGGGCAGCCTTACCCTGCCGGCCGCCCTCCCCAGGTGTGCCTCGTTGAGGTCAATATAAACAGCACTCCAGGCAGCAATAGCCCATGAAGCTGTGCCTGACTCCATATTCTCTGCCCCGCCAGCAGTCTCGGGGCTGTGCTGGTGGAGGGAGTGAGGGGCCACAGCTTTGTGGGTGGCCCGGTGTGAGTGGGGTTCTGCTGGCCTTTCTGCAGGAGTTGCCAGGCTGCCGCCTGTAAAGAAGAGGTTGTGTCACCCATACCTTCCGCTGGAATTTCTCCCCGGACCGAGGTGAGGAAGGAAAGAAGCAGTGGGGGCCGGGACAGGAGGGGTATCTCAGGCAGGGCAATGGAAAGCTTCTGGAAGAGCGCCCGGGGACAGGACCATCCTGGCTGGCCTGCAGGCACCAAGTTGGCCTGCGTGCTGTCGCTGGTGTGGATCCACAGTCCTTCCTCTAGGCTTTCAAGCCCTTGTACATATTCAGGTGTTTTACCTGGAAAGGGTGGGAACAGTTCAGCAGCAGCTGGCCTGGGGCTCAGCTCACGTTTACTCACAGATGCCTCGGCACGGTTCCCCAGCTTTGCAATGAGGACGCTCCTTGAGTGGGGGGTGGGTTGATGGCTGTATGGGAGATGGTTCCCCACCTCTGACCAATTTCAGAATTGTTTACCACTGGAGCAAGTGCCCTGATAGGGTTTTCCTCTGTATAACTCGTGGGTTCAGGTTTTTTTTTCTTTTATGGTTCAAGTTAGATTTTATTCCTCTTTTATGTATTTATAGATATAAGCATGGAAATAATTCAATCCTATATACATCTGTGTGACGGGAAGAACTTTTTTCTGTTTTATTTTTAAATTTTATTTTTTAAAATTTTGAAATTTAATTTTATTTATTTTTTTATACAGCACGTTATTATTAGTTATGTATTTTATGCATATACATGTACACAGGTCAATCCCAAACTCCCAACTCATCCCACCACCACCAACCCATGGCTTCCCACACTTGGTGTCCATACGTTTGTTCTCTACCTCTGTGTCTCTATTTCTTCCCTGCAAACCAGTTCATCTGTACCATTTTTAGGCTCCACATATATGCATTAATATACAATATTTGTTTTCCTCTTTCTGACTTACTTCATTCTGTATGACAGTCTCTCGATCCATCGATGTCTCTACAAATGACCCAGTTTCATTCCTTTTTACGGCGGAGTAATATTCCATTTCATATATGTACCACATCTTTATCCATTCATCTGTCTGTGGGCATTTATGTTGCTTCCATTACCTGGCTATTGTAAATAGTGCTGCAATGAACATTGTGGTGAATGTGCCTTTTTGATTTACGGTTTTCTCAGGGTATATGCCCAGAAGTGGGATTGCTGGATCAGATGGTAATTCTATTTCTAGATTTTTTAAGGAAACTCCATACTGTTCTCCATAGTGACTGTATCAATTTACATTCCCACCAATAGTGGAAGAGGGCTCCTTTTGTCCACACCCTCTCCAGAATTGGTTGTTTGTAGATTTTCTGATGATGCCGATTCTAAAAGGTGTGAGGTGAAACCTCATTGTAGTTTTGATAAGCATTTCTCTAATAATTAGTGCTGTTGAGCAGCTTTTCATGTGCGTATTGGCCATCTCTGTGTCTCCTTTGAAGAAACGTCTCTATAGATCTTCTGCCCATTTTTTTTGGGTTGTTTGTTTTTTTAATATTAAGCTGCATGAGCTGTTTATATATATTGGAGATGAAACCTCTGTCCATTGATTCGTCTGCAACGATTTTCGCCCATTCTGAGGGATGCCTTTTTCCATTCCCGTGTTTTTTAACAAAAAAGGAAAGAAAGGAAAAGAAGCAGAACACTAATGTGCGTAAAATATGCCTTTTGAAACGGTCGTTTTGAAATATGGACATCCTTTGAATTTTTTGGTCGATATGTGACCCCAGGATTTGTTTTCAGGGCAGGTGTCATTTACAGGCCTGCAATGATTTTGAATATCAACTGACCATTAGCGTTGGGATAAAAGCTGCTGTTGTGTGAAACGGCCACAAGGTGGCAGCAGTTCACCCTTACCAAATCTGGTTACTAGGGCAAGAGAGCCTCAGTGGAAGTGGTGTTCTAGATTGGAGTTTAGAATAGAATGTGCCAGGAGAAAGCCCCTCACGTTTGTCTCACTACTTCTTGTTCGTGTTTTTAATTTAATTTTTTATTTTTTATTACAGCAAGTTTGATTACAACGTTTGGCTTGTTGTAGGTGTGGAAGATGTGGTTCTTTTACACATATACAGATGTCTGTTCTTCCTGGGATCCTTTTCCCATGTACGTTATGACAGAATGTTGAGTAGTCCTCTCTTGGTATTTTGTAGGTCTTTGGTGATTATATATGTCACCTGTGTTTGTATATGTCTGTTAACCCCGATATCGTAATGAAACCAATCCTCACACCTTTCCATTGGTGAACCATAAGTTTGTTTAATGAATCTGTGATTGCCCTTCTCCGTGGAAATATCTGCCCTGGTATCCTTTTTTAGGTAACACCTATAAGTGATATGATATGATATGTGTCTATCACTTTCTGACTTACTACAAGTCACGTGATTACTTCTAGACTCATCTACGGTGCTGCAAATGGCATTGTGTCCTTTTTTCCCTTGGCTTCTCTTCTGCCTTAGCGGGGTCCATTTTCAACAATGTGATTCCCTGAGGGTTGTGGATTAGCTGACCTGGGCAGCCTTACCCTGCCGGCCCGCCCTCCCCAGGTGTGCCTCGTTGAGGTCAATATAAACAGCGCTCCAGGCAGCAATAGCCCCTGAAGCTGTGCCTGACTCCACATTCTCTGCCCCGTCAGCAGATTCGGGGCTGTGCTGGTGGGAGGGAGTGAGGGGCCACAGCTTTGTGGGTGGCCCGGTGTGAGTGGGGTTCTGCTGGCCTTTCTGCAGGAGTTGCCAGGCTGCCGCCTGTAAAGAAGAGGTTGTGTCACCCATACCTTCCGCTGGAATTTCTGTCTGGACAGAGGTGAGGAAGGAAAAAAGCAGTGGGGGCCGGGACAGGAGGGGTATCTCAGGCAGGGCAATGGAAAGCTTCTTGAAGAGCGCCCGGGGCCAGGACCACCCTGGCTGGCCTGCAGGCACCAAGTTGGCCTGCGTGCTGTCGCTGGTGTGGCTCCACGGTCCTTCCTCTAGGTTTTCAAGCCCTTTTACATATTCAGGTGTTTTACCTGGAAAGGGTGGGAACAGTTCAGCAGCAGCTGGCCTGGGGCTCAGCTCACATTTACTCACAGATGCCTCGGCACGGTCCCCCAGCTTTGCAATGAGGACGCTCCTTGCGTGGGCGGTGGGTTGCTGGCTGTATGGGAGATGGTTCCCCACCTCTGACCAATTTCAGAATTGTTTACCACTGGAGCAAGTGCCCTGATAGGGTTTTCCTCTGTATAACTCGTGGGTTCAGGTTTTTTTTTTTCTTTTATTTTTCAAGTTAGATTTTATTCCTCTTTTATGTATTTATAGATATAAACATGGAAATAATTCATTCCTATAAATACATCTGTGTGACGGGAAGAACGTTTTTGTGTTTTATTTTTAAATTTTATTTTTTAAAATTTTGAAATTTAATTTTATTTATTTTTTTATACAGCACGTTATTATTAGTTATGTATTTTATGCATATACATGTACACAGGTCAATCCCAAACTCCCAACTCATCCCACAACCAACACCCCATGGCTTCCCACACTTGGAGTCCATACGTTTGTTCTCTACCTCTGTGTCTCTATTTCTTCCCTGCAAACCAGTTCTTCTGTACCATTTTTAGGCTCCACATATATGCATTAATATACAATATTTGTTTTCCTCTTTCTGACTTACTTCATTCTGTATGACAGTCTCTCGATCCATCGATGTCTCTACAAATGACCCAGTTTCATTCCTTTTTATGGCTGAGTAATATTCCATTTCATATATGTACCACATCTTTATCCATTCATCAGTCTGTGGGCATTTACTTTGCTTCCATTACCTGGCTATTGTAAATAGTGCTGCAATGAACATTGTGGTGAATGTGCCATTTTGAAATACGGTTTTCTCTGGGTATATGCCCAGAAGTGGGATTGCTGGATCGGATGGTAATTCTATTTCTAGTTTTTTTAAGGAAACTCCATACTGTTCTCCATAGTGACTGTATCAATTTACATTCCCACCAATAGTGGAAGAGGGCTTCTTTTGTCCACACCCTCCCCAGAATTGGTTGTTTGTAGATTTTCTGATGATGCCGATTCTAACAGGTGTGAGGTGATACCTCATTGTAGTTTTGATTTGCATTTCTCTAATAATTAGAGCTGTTGAGCAGCTTTTCATGTGCGTCTTGGCCATCTCTGTGTCTCCTATGAAGAAACGTCTCTTTCGATCTTCTGCCCATTTTTTTGGGGGTTGTTTGTTTTTTTAATATTAAGCTGCCTGAGCTGTTTATATATATTGGAGATTAAACCTCTGTACATTGTTTCATCTGCAACGATTTTCACCCATTCTGAGGGATGCCTTTTTCCATTCCCGTTTTTTTTAACAAAAAAGGAAAGAAAGGAAAAGAAGCAGAACACTAATGTGCGTAAAATATGCCTTTTGAAACGGTCGTTTTGAAATATGGACGTCCTTTGAATTTTTTGGTCGATATGTGACCCCAGGATTTGTTTTCAGGGCAGGTGTCATTTACAGGCCTGCAATGATTTTGAATATCAACTGACCATTAGCGTTGGGATTAAAGCTGCTGTTGTGTGAAACGGCCACAAGGTGGCAGCAGTTCACCCTTACCAAATCTGGTTACTAGGGCAAGAGGGCCTCTGTGGAAGTGGTGTTCTAGATTGGAGTTTAGAATGGAATGTGCCAGGAGAAAGCCCCTCATGTTTGTCTCACAATTTCTTGTTCCTGTTTTTAATTTAATTTTTTATTTTTTATTACAGCAAGTTTGATTACAACGTTTGGCTTGTTGTAGGTGTGGAAGATGTGGTTCTTTTACACATATACACATGTCTGTACTTCCTGGGATCCTTTTCCCATGTACGTTATAACAGAATGTTGAGTAGTCCTCTCTTGGTATTCTGTAGGTCTTTGGTGATTATATATGTCACCTGTGTTTGTATATGTTTGTTAACCCCGATATCGTAATGAAACCAATCATCACTCCTTTCCATTGGTGAACCATAAGTTTGTTTAATGAATCTGTGATTGCCCTTCTCCGTGGAAATATCTGCCCTGGTATCCTTTTTTAGGTAACACCTATAAGTGATATGATATGATATGTGTCTTTCACTTTCTGACTTACTACAAGTCACGTGATTACTTCTAGACTCATCTACGGTGCTGCAAATGGCATTGTGTCCTTTTTTCCCTTGGCTTCTCTTCTGCCTTAGCGGGGTCCATTTTCAACAATGTGATTCCCTGAGGGTTGTGGATTAGCTGACCTGGGCAGCCTTACCCTGCCGGCCCGCCCTCCCCAGGTGTGCCTCGTTGAGGTCAATATAAACAGCGCTCCAGGCAGCCATAGCCCCTGAAGCTGTGCCTGACTCCATATTCTCTGCCCCGTCAGCAGTCTCGGGGCTGTGCTCCTGGGAGGGAGTGAGGGGCCACAGCTTTGTGGGTGGCCCGGTGTGAGTGGGGTTCTGCTGGCCTTTCTGCAGGAGTTGCCAGGCTGCCACCTGTAAAGAAGAGGTTGTGTCACCCATACCTTCCGCTGGAATTTCTCTCCGGACAGAGTTGAGGAAGGAAAAAGCAGTGGGGGCCGGGACAGGAGGGGTATCTCAGGCAGGGCAATGGAAAGCTTCTGGAAGAGCGCCCGGGGCCAGGACCACCCTGGCTGGCCTGCAGGCACCAAGTTGGCCTGTGTGCTGTTGCTGGCGTGGCTCCACGGTCCTTCCTCTAGGCTTTCAAGCCCTTGTACATATTCAGGTGTTTTACCTGGAAAGGGTGAGAACAGTTCAGCAGCAGCTGGCCTGGGGCTCAGCTCACGTTTACTCACAGATGCTTCGGCACGGTCCCCCAGCTTTGCAATGAGGACGCTCCTTGTGTGGGGGGTGCGTTGATGGCTGTATGGGAGATGCTTCCCCACCTCTGACCAATTTCAGAATTGTTTACCACTGGAGCAAGTGCCCTGATAGGGTTTTCCTCTGTATAACTCGTGGGTTCAGGTTTTTTTTTCTTTTATGGTTCAAGTTAGATTTTATTCCTCTTTTATGTATTTATATATATAAACATGGAAATAATTCATTCCTATAAATACATCTGTGTGACGGGAAGAACATTTTTCTGTTTTATTTTTAAATTTTATTTTTTCAAATTTTGAAATTTAATTTTATTTATTTTTTTATACAGCACGTTATTATTAGTTATGTATTTTATGCATATACCTGTACACAGGTCAATCCCAAACTCCCAACTCATCCCACCACCACCACCCCATGGCTTCCCACACTTGGTGTCCATACGTTTGTTCTCTACCTCTGTGTCTCTATTTCTTCCCTGCAAACCAGTTCATCTGTACCATTTTTAGGCTCCACATATATGCATTAATATACAATATTTGTTTTCCTCTTTCTGACATACTTCATTCTGTATGACAGTCTCTCGATCCATCGATGTCTCTACAAATGACCCAGTTTCATTCCTTTTTATGGCCGAGTAATATTCCATTTCAAATATGTACCACATCTTTATCCATTCATCTGTCTGTGGGCATTTAGTTTGCTTCCATTACCTGGCTATTGTAAATAGTGCTGCAATGAACATTGTGGTGAATGTGCCTTTTTGATTTACGGATTTCTCTGGGTATATGCCCAGAAGTGGGATTGCTGGATCAGATGGTAATTCTATTTCTAGTTTTTTTAAGGAAACTCCGTACTGTTCTCCATAGTGACTGTATCAATTTACATTCCCACCAATAGTGGAAGAGGGCTCCTTTTGTCCACACCCTCCCCAGAATTGGTTGTTTTTAGATTTTCTGATGATGCCGATTCTAACAGGTGTGAGGTGATACCTCATTGTAGTTTTGATTTGCATTTCTCTAATAATTAGTGCTGTTGAGCAGCTTTTCATGTGCGTCTTGGCAATCTCTGTGTCTCCTTTGAAGAAACGTCTCTTTAGATCTTCTGCTCATTTTTTGGGTTGTTTGTTTTTTTAATATTAAGCTGCATGAGCTGTTTATATATATTGGAGATTAAACCTCTGTCCACTGATTTGTCTGCAACGATTTTCGCCCAATTTGAGGGATGCCTTTTTCCATTCCCGTTTTTTTTAACAAAAGAGGAAAGAAAGGAAAAGAAGCAGAACACTAATGTGCGTAAAATATGCCTTTTGAAACGGTCGTTTTGAAATATGGACGTCCTTTGAATTTTTTGGTCGATATGTGACCCCAGGATTTGTTTTCAGGGCAGGTGTCATTTACAGGCCTGCAATGATTTTGAATATCAACTGACCATTAGCATTGGGATTAAGCTGCTGTTGTGTGAAACGGCCACAAGGTGGCAGCAGTTCACCCTTACCAAATCTGGTTACTAGGGCAAGAGAGCCTCAGTGGAAGTGGTGTTCTAGATTGGAGTTTAGAATGGAATGTGCCAGGAGAAAGCCCCTCACGTTTGTCTCACTACTTCTTGTTCCTGTTTTTAATTTAATTTTTTATTTTTTATTACAGCAAGTTTGATTACAGTGTTTGGCTTGTTGTAGGTGTTGAAGATGTGGTTCTTTTACACATATACAGATGTCTGTTCTTCCTGGGATCCTTTTCCCATGTACGTTATGACAGAATGTTGAGTAGTCCTCTCTTGGTATTCTGTAGGTCTTTGGTGATTATATATGTCACCTGTGTTTGTATATGTATGTTAACCCCGATATCCTAATGAAACCAATCCTCACACCTTTCCATTGGTGAACCATAAGTTTGTTTAATGAATCTGTGATTGCCCTTCTCCGTGGAAATATCTGCCCTGGTATCCATTTTTAGGTAACACCTATAAGTGATATGATATGATATGTGTCTTTCACTTTCTGACTTACTACAAGTCACGTGATTACTTCTAGACTCATCTACGGTGCTGCAAATGGCATTGTGTCCTTTTTTCCCTTGGCTTCTCTTCTGCCTTAGCGGGTTCCATTTTCAACAATGTGATTCCCTGAGGGTTGTGGATTAGCTGACCTGGGCAGCCTTACCCTGCCGGCCCGCCCTCCCCAGGTGTGCCTCGTTGAGGTCAATATAAACAGCGCTCCAGGCAGCAATAGCCCCTGAAGCTGTGCCTGACTCCATATTCTCTGCCCCGTCAGCAGTCTCGGGGCTGTGCTGCTGGGAGGGAGTGAGGGGCCACAGCTTTGTGGGTGGCCCGGAGTGAGTGGGGTTCTGCTGGCCTTTCTGCAGGAGTTGCCAGGCTGCCGCCTGTAAAGAAGAGGTTGTGTCACCCATACCTTCCGCTGGAATTTCTCTCTGGACAGAGGTGAGGAAGGAAAAAAGCAGTGGGTCCCGGGACAGAAGGGGTATCTCAGGCAGGGCAATGGAAAGCTTCTTGAAAAGCGCCCGGGGCCAGGACCACCCTGGCTGGCCTGCAGGCACCAAGTTGGCCTGCGTGCTGTCGCTGGTGTGGCTCCACGGTCCTTCCTCTAGGCTTTCAAGCCCTTGTACATATTCAGGTGTTTTACCTGGAAAGGGTGGGAACAGTTCAGCAGCAGCTGGCCTGGGGCTCAGCTCACGTTTACTCACAGATGCCTCGGCACGGTCCCCCAGCTTTGCAATGAGGACGCTCCTTGCGTGGGGGGTGGGTTGCTGGCTGTATGGGAGATGGTTCCCCACCTCTGACCAATTTCAGAATTGTTTACCGCTGGAGCAAGTGCCCTGATAGGGTTTTCCTCTGTATAACTCGTGGGTTCAGGTTTTTTTTCTTTTATGGTTCAAGTTAGATTTTATTCCTCTTTTATGTATTTATAGATATAAGCATGGAAATAATTCATTCCTATAAATACATCTGTGTGACGGGAAGAACTTTTTTCTGTTTTAATTTTAAATTTTATTTTTTAAAATTTTGAAATTTAATTTTATTTATTTTTTTATACAGCACATTATAATTAGTTATGTATTTTATGCATATACATGTATACAGGTCAATCCCAAACTCCCAACTTATCCCACCACCAACACCCCATGGCTTCCCACACTTGTTGTCCATACGTTTGTTCTCTACCTATGTGTCTCTATTTCTTCCCTGCAAACCAGTTCATCTGTACCATTTTTAGGCTCCACATATATGCATTAATATACAATATTTGTTTTCCTCTTTCTGACTTACTTCATTGTGTATGACAGTCTATCGATCCATCGATGTCTCTAAAAATGACCCAGTTTCATTCCTTTTTATGGCCGAGTAATATTCCATTTCATATATGTACCACATCTTTATCCATTCATCTGTCTGTGGGCATTTAGGTTGCTTCCATTACCTGGCTATTGTAAATAGTGCTGCAATGAACATTGTGGTGAATGTGACTTTTTGATTTACGGTTTTCTCTGGGTATATGCCCAGAAGTGGGATTGCTGGATCAGATGTTAATTCTATTTCAAATTTTTTTAAGGAAACTCCATACTGTTCTCCATAGTGACTGTATCAATTTACATTCCCACCAATAGTGGAAGAGGGCTCCTTTTGTACACACCCTACCCAGAATTGGTTGTTTGTAGATTTTCTGATGATGGCGATTGTAACAGGTGTGAGGTGATACCTCATTGTAGTTTTGATTTGCATTTCTCTAATAATTAGTGCTGTTGAGCAGCTTTTCATGTGCGTCTTGGCCATCTCTGTGTCTCCTTTGAAGAAACGTCTCTTTAGATCTTCTGCCCATTTTTTTGGGTTGTTTGTTTTTTTAATATTAAGCTGCATGAGTTGTTGATATATATGGAGATTAACCCTCTGTCCATTGATTCCTCTGCAACGATTTTCGCCCATTCTGAGGGATGCCTTTTTCCATTCCCGTGTTTTTTAACAAAAAAGGAAAGAAAGGAAAAGAAGCAGAACACTAATGTGCGTAAAATATGCCTTTTGAAACGGTCGTTTTGAAATATGGACGTCCTTTGAATTTTTTGGTCGATATGTGACCCAAGGATTTGTTTTCAGGGCAGGTGTCATTTACAGGCCTGCAATGATTTTGAATATCAACTGACCATTAGTGTTGGGATTAAAGCTGCTGTTGTGTGAAACGGCCACAAGGTGGCAGCAGTTCACCCTTACCAAATCTGGTTACTAGGGCAAGAGAGCCTCAGTGGAAGTGGTGTTCTAGATTGGAGTTTAGAATGGAATGTGCCAGGAGAAAGCCCCTCACGTTTGTCTCACTACTTCTTGTTCGTGTTTTTAATTTAAGTTTTTATTTTTTATTACAGCAAGTTTGATTACAATGTTTGGCTTGTTGTAGGTGTGGAAGATGTGGTTCTTTTACACATATACAGATGTCTGTTCTTCCTGGGATCCTTTTCCCATGTACGTTATGACAGAATGTTGAGTAGTCCTCTCTTGGTATTCTGTAGGTCTTTGGTGATTATATATGTCACCTGTGTTTGTATATGTCTGTTAACCCCTATATCGTAATGAAACCAGTCCTCACACCTTTCCATTGGTGAACCATAAGTTTGTTTAATGAATCTGTGATTGCCCTTCTCCGTGGAAATATCTGCCCTGGTATCCATTTTTAGGTAACACCTATAAGTGATATGATATGATATGTGTCTTTCACTTTCTGACTTACTACAAGTCACGTGATTACTTCTAGACTCATCTACGGTGCTGCAAATGGCATTGTGTCCTTTTTTCCCTTGGCTTCTCTTCTGCCTTAGCGGGGTCCATTTTCAACAATGTGATTCCCTGAGGGTTGTGGATTAGCTGACCTGGGCAGCCTTACCCTGCCGGCCCGCCCTCCGAAGGTGTGCCTCGTTGAGGTCAATATAAACAGCGCTCCAGGCAGCAATAGCCCCTGAAGCTGTGCCTGACTCCATATTCTCTGCCCCGTCAGCAGTCTCGGGGCTGTGCTGGTGGGAGGGAGTGAGGGGCCACAGCTTTGTGGGTGGCCCGGTGTGAGTGGGGTTCTGCTGGCCTTTCTGCAGGAGTTGCTAGGCTGCCGCCTGTAAAGAAGAGGTTGTGTCACCCATACCTTCCGCTGGAATTTCTCTCCGGACAGAGGTGAGGAAGGAAAAAAGCAGTGGGTTCCGGGACAGGAGGGGTATCTCAGGCAGGGCAATGGAAAGCTTCTGGAAGAGCGCCTGGCGCCAGGACCACCCTGGCTGGCCTGCAGGCACCAAGTTGGCCTGCGTGCTGTCGCTGGTGTGGCTCCACGGTCCTTCCTCTAGGCTTTCAAGCCCTTGTACATATTCAGGTGTTTTACCTGGAAAGGGTGGGAACAGTTAAGCAGCAGCTGGCCTGGGGCTCAGCTCACGTTTACTCACAGATGCCTCGGCACGGTCCCCCAGCTTTGCAATGAGGACGCTCCTTGCGTGGGGGGTGGGTTGCTGGCTGTATGGGAGATGGTTCCCCACCTCTGACCAATTTCAGAATTGTTTCCCACTGGAGCAAGTGCCCTGATAGGGTTTTCCTCTGTATAACTCGTGGGTTCAGATTTATTTTTCTTTTATGTTTCAAGTTAGATTTTATTCCTCTTTTATGTATTTATAGATATAAGCATGGAAATAATTCATTCCTATAAATACATCTGTGTGACGGGAAGAACATTTTTCTGTTTTATTTTTAAATTTTATTTTTTAAAATTTTAAAATTTAATTTTATTTATTTTTTTTATACAGCACGTTATTATTAGTTATGTATTTTATGCATATACATGTATACAGGTCAATCCCAAACTCCCAACTCATCCCACCACCACCACCCCATGGCTTCCCACACTTGGTGTCCATACGTTTTTTCTCTAACTCTATGTCTCTATTTCTTTCCTGCAAACCAGTTCATCTGTACCATTTTTAGGCTCCACATATATGCATTAATATACAATATTTGTTTTCCTCTTTCTGACTTACTTCATTCTGTATGACAGTCTCTCGATCCATCGATGTCTCTACAAATGACCCAGTTTCTTTCCTTTTTATGGCCGAGTAATATTCCATTTTATATATGTACCACATCTTTATCCATTCATCTGTCTGTGGGCATTTAGGTTGCTTCCATTACCTGGCTAATGTAAATAGTGCTGCAACGAACATTGTGGTGAATGTGCCTTTTTGAAATACGGTTTTCTCTGGGTATATGCCCAGAAGTGGGATTGCTGGATCAGATGGTAATTCTATTTCTAATTTTTTTAAGGAAACTCCATACTGTTCTCCATAGTGACTGTATCAATTTACATTCCCACCAATAGTGGAAGAGGGCTCCTTTTGTCCACACCCTCCCCAGAATTGGTTGTTTGTAGATTTTCTGATGATGCCGATTCTAACAGGTGTGAGGTGATACCTCATTGTAGTTTTGATTTGCATTTCTCTAATAATTAGTGCTGTTGAGCAGCTTTTCATGTGCGTCTTGGCCATCTCTGTGTCTCCTTTGAAGAAACGTCTCTTTAGATCTTCTGCCCATTTTTTTGGGTTGTTTGTTTTTTTAATATTAAGCTGCATGAGTTGTTGATATATATTGGAGATTAAACATCTGTCCATTGATTCCTCTGCAAAGATTTTCGCCCATTCTGAGGGATGCCTTTTTCCTTTCCCGTTTTTTTTAACAAAAAAAGAAAGAAAGGAAAAGAAGCAGAACACTAATGTGCGTAAAATATGCCTTTTGAAACGGTCGTTTTGAAATATGGACGTCCTTTGAATTTTTTGGTCGATATGTGACCCAAGGATTTGTTTTCAGGGCAGGTGTCATTTACAGGCCTGCAATGATTTTGAATATCAACTGACCATTAGCGCTGGGATTAAAGCTGCTGTTGTGTGAAACGGCCACAAGGTGGCAGCAGTTCACCCTTACCAAATCTGGTTACTAGGGAAAGAGAGACTCAGTGGAAGTGGTGTTCTAGATTGGAGTTTAGAATGGAATGTGCCAGGAGAAAGCCCCTCACGTTTGTCTCACTACTTCTTGTTCGTGTTTTTAATTTATTTTTTTATTTTTTATTACAGCAAGTTTGATTACAATGTTTGGCTTGTTGTAGGTGTGGAAGATGTGGTTCTTTTACACATATACAGATGTCTGTTCTTCCTGGGATCCTTTTCCCATGTACGTTATGACAGAATGTTGAGTAGTCCTCTCTTGGTATTCTGTAGGTCTTTGGTGATTATATATGTCACCTGTGTTTGTATATGTCTGTTAACCCCGATATCGTAATGAAACCAATCCTCACACCTTTCCATTGGTGAACCATAAGTTTGTTTAATGAATCTGTGATTGCCCTTCTCCGTGGAAATATCTGCCCTGGTATCCATTTTTATGTAACACCTATAAGTGATATGATATGATATGTGTCTTTCACTTTCTGACTTACTACAAGTCACGTGATTACTTCTAGACTCATCTACGGTGCTGCAAATGGCATTGTGTCCTTTTTTCCCTTGGCTTCTCTTCTGCCTTAGCGGGGTCCATTTTCAACAATGTGATTCCCTGAGGGTTGTGGATTAGCTGACCTGGGCAGCCTTACACTGCTGGCCCGCCCTCCTCAGGTGTGCCTCGTTGAGGTCAATATAAACAGCACTCCAGGCAGCAATAGCCACTGAAGCAGTGCCTGACTCCATATTCTCTGCCCCGTCAGCAGTCTCGGGGCTGTGCTGGTGGGAGGGAGTGAGGGGCCACAGCTTTGTGGGTGGCCCGGTGTGAGTGGGGTTCTGCTGGCCTTTCTGCAGGAGTTGCCAGGCTGCCGCCTGTAAAGAAGAGGATGTGTCACGCATAAATTCCGCTGGAATTTCTCTCCGGACAGAGGTGAGGAAGGAAAAAAGCAGTGGGGGCCGGGACAGGAGGGGTATCTCAGGCAGGGCAATGTAAAGCTTCTGGAAGAGCCCCCGGGGCCAGGACCACCCTGCCTGGCCTGCAGGCACCAAGTTGGCCTGCGTGCTGTCGCTGGTGTGGCTCCATGGTCCTTCCTCTAGGCTTTCAAGCCCTTGTACATATTCAGGTGTTTTACCTGGAAAGGGTGGGAACAGTTCAGCAGCAGCTGGCCTGGGGCTCAGCTCACGTTTACTCACAGATGCCTCGGCACGGTCCCCCAGCTTTGCAATGAGGACGCTCCTTGCATGGGGGGTGGGTTGCTGGCTGTATGGGAGATGGTTCCCCACCTCTGACCAATTTCAGAATTGTTTACCGCTGGAGAAAGTGCCGGGATAGGGTTTTCCTCTGTATAACTCGTGGGTTCAGGTTTTTTTTTCTTTTATGGTTCAAGTTAGATTTTATTCCTCTTTTATGTATTTATAGATATAAGCATGGAAATAATTCATTCCTATAAATACATCTGTGTGACGGTAAGAACTTTTTTCTGTTTTATTTTTAAATTTTATTTTTTAAAATTTTGAAATTTAATTTTATTTATTTTTTTATACAGCACGTTATTATTAGTTATGTATTTTATGCATATACATGTACACAGGTCAATCCCAAACTCCCAACTCATCCCACCACCACCACCCCATGGCTTCCCACGCTTGGTGTCCATACGTTTGTTCTCTACCTCTGTGTCTCTATTTCTTCCCTTCAAACCAGTTCATCTGTACCATTTTTAGGCTCCACATATATGCATTAATATACAATATTTGTTTTCCTCTTTCTGACTTACTTCATTCTGTATGACAGTCTCTCGATCCATCGATGTCTCTACAAATGACCCAGTTTCATTCCTTTATATGGCCGAGTAATATTCCATTTTATATATGTACCACATCTTTATCCATTCATCTGTCTGTGGGCATTTAGGTTGCTTCCATTACCTGGCTATTGTAAATAGTGCTGCAACGAACATTGTGGTGAATGTGCCTTTTTGAAATACGGTTTTCTCTGGGTATATGCCCAGAAGTGGGATTGCTGGATCAGATGGTAATTCTATTTCTAATTTTTTTTAAGGAAACTCCATACTGTTCTCCATAGTGACTGTATCAATTTACATTCCCACCAATAGTGGAAGAGGGCTCCTTTTGTCCACACCCTCCCCAGAATTGGTTGTTTGTAGATTTTCTGATGATGCCGATTCTAACAGGTGTGAGGTGATACCTCATTGTAGTTTTGATTTGCATTTCTCTAATAATTAGTGCTATTGAGCAGATTTTCATGTGCGTCTTGGCCATCTCTGTGTCTCCTTTGAAGAAACGTCTCTTTAGATCTTCTGCCCATTTTTTTGGGGTTGTTTGTTTATTTAATATTAAGCTGCATGAGCTGTTTATATATATTGGAGATTAAACCTCTGTCCATTGATTCGTCTGCAACGATTTTCGCCCATTCTGAGGGATGTCTTTTTCCATTCCCGTGTTTTTTAACAAAAAAGGAAAGAAAGGAAAAGAAGCAGAACACTAATGTGCGTAAAATATGCCTTTTGAAACGGTCGTTTTGAAATATGCACGTCCTTTGAATTTTTTGGTCGATACGTGACCGCAGGATTTGTTTTCAGGGCAGGTGTCATTTACATGCCTGCAATGATTTTGAATATCAACTGACCATTAGCGTTGGGATTAAAGCTGCTGTTGTGTGACACGGCCACAAGGTGGCAGCAGTTCACCCTTACCAAATCTGGTTACTAGGGCAAGAGAGCCTCAGTGGAAGTGGTGTTCTAGATTGGAGTTTAGAATGGAATGTGCCAGGAGAAAGACCCTCACGTTTGTCTCACTACTTCTTGTTCGTGTTTTTAATTTAATTTTTTATTTTTTATTACAGCAAGCTTGATTACAATGTTTGGCATGTTGTAGGTGTGGAAGATGTGGTTCTTTTACACATATACAGATGTCTGTTCTTCCTGGGATCCTTTTCCCATGTACGTTATGACAGAATGTTGAGTAGTCCTCTCTTGGTATTCTGTAGGTCTTTGGTGATTATATATGGCACCTGTGTTTGTATATGTCTCTTAACCCCGATATCGTAATGAAACCAATCCTCACACCTTTCAATTGGTGAACCATAAGTTTGTTTAATGAATCTGTGATTGCCCTTCTCCGTGGAAATATCTGCCCTGGTATCCTTTTTTAGGTAACACCTATAAGTGGTATGATATGATATGTGTCTTTCACTTTCTGACTTACTACAACTCACGTGATTACTTCTAGACTCATCTACGGTGCTGCAAATGGCATTGTGTCCTTTTTTCCCTTGGCTTCTCTTCTGCCTTAGCGGGGTCCATTTTCAACAATGTGATTCCCTGAGGGTTGTGGATTAGCTGACCTGGGCAGCCTTACCCTGCCGGCCCGCCCTCCCCAGGTGTGCCTCGTTGAAGTCAATATAAACAGCGCTCCAGGCAGCAATAGCCCCTGAAGTTGTGCCTGACTCCATATTCTCTGCCCCGTCAGCAGTCTCGGGGCTGTGCTGTTGGGAGGGAGTGAGGGGCCACAGCTTTGTGGGTGGCCCGGTGTGAGTGGGGTTCTGCTGGCCTTTCTGCAGGAGTTGCCAAGCTGCCGCCTGTAAAGAAGAGGTTGTGTCACCCATACCTTCCGCTGGAATTTCTCTCTGGACAGAGGTGAGGAAGGAAAAAAGCAGTGGGGTCCGGGACAGGAGGGCTATCTCAGGCAGGGCAATGGAAAGCTTCTGGAAGAGCGCCCGGGAACAGGACCACCCTGGCTGGCCGGCAGGCACCAAGTTGGCCTGCGTGCTGTCGCTGGTGTGGCACCACGGTCCTTCCTCTAGGCTTTCAAGCCCTTGTACATATTCAGGTGTTTTACCTGGAAAGGGTGGGAACAGTTCAGCAGCAGCTGGCCTGGGGCTCAGCTCACGTTTACTCACAGATGCCTCGGCACGGTCCCCCAGCTTTGCAATGAGGACGCTCCTTGCATGGGGGGTGGGATGATGGCTGTATGGGAGATGGTTCCCCACATCTGACCAATTTCAGAATTGTTTACCACTGGAGCAAGTGCCCTGATAGGGTTTTCCTCTGTATAACTCGTGGGTTCAGGTTTTTTTTTCTTTTATGGTTCAAGTTAGATTTTATTCCTCTTTTATGTATTTATAGATATAAGCATGGAAATAATTCATTCCTATAAATACATCTGTGTGACAGGAAGAACTTTTTTCTGTTTTATTTTTAAATTTTATTTTTTAAAATTTTGAAATTTAATTTTATTTTTTTTTATACAGCACGTTATTATTAGTTATGTATTTTATGCATATACATGTACACAGGTCAATCCCAAATTCCCAACTCATCCCACCACCACCACCCCATGGCTTCCCACACTTGGTGTCCATACGTTTGTTCTCTACCTCTGTGTCTCTATTTCTTCCCTGCAAACCAGTTCTTCTGTACCATTTTTAGGCTCCACATATATGCATTAATATACAATATTTGTTTTCCTCTTTCTGACTTACTTCATTCTGTATGACAGTCTCTCGATCCATCGATGTCTCTACAAATGACCCAGTTTCATTCCTTTTTATGGCCGAGTAATATTCCATTTTATATATGTACCACATCTTTATCCATTCATCTGTCTGTGGGCATTTAGGTTGCTTCCATTACCTGGCTATTGTAAATAGTGCTGCAACGAACATTGTGGTGAATGTGCCTTTTTGAAATACGGTTTTCTGTGGGTATATGCCCAGAAGTGGGATTGCTGGATCAGATGGTAATTCTATTTCTATTTTTTTTAAGGAAACTCCATACTGTTCTCCATAGTGACTGTATCAATTTACATTCCCACCAATAGTGGAAGAGGGCTCCTTTTGTCCACACCCTCCCCAGAATTGGTTGTTTGTAGATTTTCTGATGATGCCGATTCTAACAGGTGTGAGGTGATACCTCATTGTAGTTTTGATTTGCATTTCTCTAATAATTAGTGCTGTTGAGCATCTTTTCATGTGCCTCTTGGCCATCTCTGTGTCTCCTTTGAAGAAACGTCTCTTTAGATCTTCTGCCCATTTTTTTTGGGTTGTTTGTTTTTTTAATATTAAGCTGCATGAGCTGTTTATATATATTGGAGATTAAACCTCTGTCCATTGATTCGTCTGCAACGATTTTCGCCCATTCTGAGGGATGCCTTTTTCCATTCCCGTGTTTTGTAACAAAAAAGGAAAGAAAGGAAAAGAAGCAGAACACTAATGTGCGTAAAATATGCCTTTTGAAACGGTCGTTTTGAAATATGGACGTCCTTTGAATTTTTTGGTCGATATGTGACCCCAGGATTTGTTTTCAGGGCAGGTGTCATTTACACGCCTGCAATGATTTTGAATATCAACTGACCATTAGCATTGGGATTAAAGCTGCTGTTGTGTGAAACGGCCACAAGGTGGCAGCAGTTCACCCTTACCAAATCTGGTTACTAGGGCAAGAGAGCCTCAGTGGAAGTGGTGTTCTAGATTGGAGTTTAGAATGGAATGTGCCAGGAGAAAGCCCCTCACGTTTGTCTCACTACTTCTTGTTCGTGTTTTTAATTTAATTTTTTATTTTTTATTACAGCAAGTTTGATTACAATGTTTGGCTTGTTGTAGGTGTGGAAGATGTGGTTCTTTTACACATATACAGATGTCTGTTCTTCCTGGGATCCTTTTCCCATGTACGTTATGACAGAATGTTGAGTAGTCCTCTCTTGGTATTCTGTAGGTCTTTGGTGATTATATATGTCACCTGTGTTTGTATATGTCTGTTAACCCCGATATCGTAATGAAACCAATCCTCACACCTTTCCATTGGTGAACCATAAGTTTGTTTAATGAATCTGTAATTGCCCTTCTCCGTGGAAATATCTGCCCTGGTATCCATTTTTAGGTAACACCTATAAGTGATATGATATGATATGTGTCTTTCACTTTCTGACTTACTACAAGTCACGTGATTACTTCTAGACTCATCTACGGTGCTGCAAATGGCATTGTGTCCTTTTTTCCCTTGGCTTCTCTTCTGCCTTAGCGGGGTCCATTTTCAACAATGTGATTCCCTGAGGGTTGTGGATTAGCTGACCTGGGCAGCCTTACCCTGCCGGCCCGCCCTCCCCAGGTGTGCCTCGTTGAGGTCAATATGAACAGCGCTCCAGGCAGCAATAGCCCCTGAAGCTGTGCCTGACTCCATATTCTCTGTCCCGTCAGCAGTCTCGGGGCTGTGCTGTTGGGAGGGAGTGAGGGGCCACAGCTTTGTGGGTGGCCCGGAGTGAGTGGTGTTCTGCTGGCCTTTCTGCAGGAGTTGCCAGGCTGCCGCCTGTAAAGAAGAGGTTGTGTCACCCATACCTTCCGCTGGAATTTCTCTCTGGACAGAGGTGAGGAAGGAAAAAAGCAGTGGGGGCCGGGACAGGAGGGGTATCTCAGGCAGGGCAATGGAAAGCTTCTGGAAGAGTGCCCGGTGCCAGGACCACCCTGGCTGGCCGGCAGGCACCAAGTGGGCCTGCGTGCTGTTGCTGGTGTGGCTCCACGGTCCTTCCTCTAGGCTTTCAAGCCCTTGTACATATTCAGGTGTTTTACCTGGAAAGGGTGGGAACAGTTCAGCAGCAGCTGGCCTGGGGCTCAGCTCACGTTTACTCACAGATGCCTCGGCACGGTCCCCCAGCTTTGCAATGAGGACGCTCCTTGCATGGGGGGTGGGTTGCTGGCTGTATGGGAGATGGTTCCCCACCTCTGACCAATTTCAGAATTGTTTACCGCTGGAGAAAGTGCCGTGATAGGGTTTTCCTCTGTATAACTCGTGGGTTCAGGTTCTTTTTTCTTTTATGGTTCAAGTTAGATTTTATTCCTCTTTTATGTATTTATAGATATAAGCATGGAAATAATTCATTCCTATAAATACATCTGTGTGACGGTAAGAACTTTTTTCTGTTTTATTTTTAAATTTTATTTTTTAAAATTTTGAAATTTAATTTTATTTATTTTTTTATACAGCACGTTATTATTAGTTATGTATTTTATGCATATACATGTACACAGGTCAATCCCAAACTCCCAACTCATCCCACCACCACCACCCCATGGCTTCCCACGCTTGGTGTCCATACGTTTGTTCTCTACCTCTGTGTCTCTATTTCTTCCCTTCAAACCAGTTCATCTGTACCATTTTTAGGCTCCACATATATGCATTAATATACAATATTTGTTTTCCTCTTTCTGACTTACTTCATTCTGTATGACAGTCTCTCGATCCATCGATGTCTCTACAAATGACCCAGTTTCATTCCTTTATATGGCCGAGTAATATTCCATTTTATATATGTACCACATCTTTATCCATTCACCTGTCTGTGGGCATTTAGGTTGCTTCCATTACCTGGCTATTGTAAATAGTGCTGCAACGAACATTGTGGTGAATGTGCCTTTTTGAAATACGGTTTTCTCTGGGTATATGCCCAGAAGTGGGATTGCTGGATCAGATGGTAATTCTATTTCTAATTTTTTTTAAGGAAACTCCATACTGTTCTCCATAGTGACTGTATCAATTTACATTCCCACCAATAGTGGAAGAGGGCTCCTTTTGTCCACACCCTCCCCAGAATTGGTTGTTTGTAGATTTTCTGATGATGCCGATTCTAACAGGTGTGAGGTGATACCTCATTGTAGTTTTGATTTGCATTTCTCTAATAATTAGTGCTATTGAGCAGATTTTCATGTGCGTCTTGGCCATCTCTGTGTCTCCTTTGAAGAAACGTCTCTTTAGATCTTCTGCCCATTTTTTTGGGGTTGTTTGTTTATTTAATATTAAGCTGCATGAGCTGTTTATATATATTGGAGATTAAACCTCTGTCCATTGATTCGTCTGCAACGATTTTCGCCCATTCTGAGGGATGTCTTTTTCCATTCCCGTGTTTTTTAACAAAAAAGGAAAGAAAGGAAAAGAAGCAGAACACTAATGTGCGTAAAATATGCCTTTTGAAACGGTCGTTTTGAAATATGCACGTCCTTTGAATTTTTTGGTCGATACGTGACCGCAGGATTTGTTTTCAGGGCAGGTGTCATTTACATGCCTGCAATGATTTTGAATATCAACTGACCATTAGCGTTGGGATTAAAGCTGCTGTTGTGTGACACGGCCACAAGGTGGCAGCAGTTCACCCTTACCAAATCTGGTTACTAGGGCAAGAGAGCCTCAGTGGAAGTGGTGTTCTAGATTGGAGTTTAGAATGGAATGTGCCAGGAGAAAGACCCTCAGGTTTGTCTCACTACTTCTTGTTCGTGTTTTTAATTTAATTTTTTATTTTTTATTACAGCAAGCTTGATTACAATGTTTGGCATGTTGTAGGTGTGGAAGATGTGGTTCTTTTACACATATACAGATGTCTGTTCTTCCTGGGATCCTTTTCCCATGTACGTTATGACAGAATGTTGAGTAGTCCTCTCTTGGTATTCTGTAGGTCTTTGGTGATTATATATGGCACCTGTGTTTGTATATGTCTGTTAACCCCGATATCGTAATGAAACCAATCCTCACACCTTTCAATTGGTGAACCATAAGTTTGTTTAATGAATCTGTGATTGCCCTTCTCCGTGGAAATATCTGCCCTGGTATCCTTTTTTAGGTAACACCTATAAGTGGTATGATATGATATGTGTCTTTCACTTTCTGACTTACTACAACTCACGTGATTACTTCTAGACTCATCTACGGTGCTGCAAATGGCATTGTGTCCTTTTTTCCCTTGGCTTCTCTTCTGCCTTAGCGGGGTCCATTTTCAACAATGTGATTCCCTGAGGGTTGTGGATTAGCTGACCTGGGCAGCCTTACCCTGCCGGCCCGCCCTCCCCAGGTGTGCCTCGTTGAAGTCAATATAAACAGCGCTCCAGGCAGCAATAGCCCCTGAAGTTGTGCCTGACTCCATATTCTCTGCCCCGTCAGCAGTCTCGGGGCTGTGCTGTTGGGAGGGAGTGAGGGGCCACAGCTTTGTGGGTGGCCCGGTGTGAGTGGGGTTCTGCTGGCCTTTCTGCAGGAGTTGCCAAGCTGCCGCCTGTAAAGAAGAGGTTGTGTCACCCATACCTTCCGCTGGAATTTCTCTCTGGACAGAGGTGAGGAAGGAAAAAAGCAGTGGGGTCCGGGACAGGAGGGCTATCTCAGGCAGGGCAATGGAAAGCTTCTGGAAGAGCGCCCGGGAACAGGACCACCCTGGCTGGCCGGCAGGCACCAAGTTGGCCTGCGTGCTGTCGCTGGTGTGGCACCACGGTCCTTCCTCTAGGCTTTCAAGCCCTTGTACATATTCAGGTGTTTTACCTGGAAAGGGTGGGAACAGTTCAGCAGCAGCTGGCCTGGGGCTCAGCTCACGTTTACTCACAGATGCCTCGGCACGGTCCCCCAGCTTTGCAATGAGGACGCTCCTTGCATGGGGGGTGGGATGATGGCTGTATGGGAGATGGTTCCCCACATCTGACCAATTTCAGAATTGTTTACCACTGGAGCAAGTGCCCTGATAGGGTTTTCCTCTGTATAACTCGTGGGTTCAGGTTTTTTTTTCTTTTATGGTTCAAGTTAGATTTTATTCCTCTTTTATGTATTTATAGATATAAGCATGGAAATAATTCATTCCTATAAATACATCTGTGTGACGGGAAGAACTTTTTTCTGTTTTATTTTTAAATTTTATTTTTTAAAATTTTGAAATTTAATTTTATTTTTTTTTATACAGCACGTTATTATTAGTTATGTATTTTATGCATATACATGTACACAGGTCAATCCCAAATTCCCAACTCATCCCACCACCACCACCCCATGGCTTCCCACACTTGGTGTCCATACGTTTGTTCTCTACCTCTGTGTCTCTATTTCTTCCCTGCAAACCAGTTCTTCTGTACCATTTTTAGGCTCCACATATATGCATTAATATACAATATTTGTTTTCCTCTTTCTGACTTACTTCATTCTGTATGACAGTCTCTCGATCCATCGATGTCTCTACAAATGACCCAGTTTCATTCCTTTTTATGGCCGAGTAATATTCCATTTTATATATGTACCACATCTTTATCCATTCATCTGTCTGTGGGCATTTAGGTTGCTTCCATTACCTGGCTATTGTAAATAGTGCTGCAACGAACATTGTGGTGAATGTGCCTTTTTGAAATACGGTTTTCTGTGGGTATATGCCCAGAAGTGGGATTGCTGGATCAGATGGTAATTCTATTTCTATTTTTTTTAAGGAAACTCCATACTGTTCTCCATAGTGACTGTATCAATTTACATTCCCACCAATAGTGGAAGAGGGCTCCTTTTGTCCACACCCTCCCCAGAATTGGTTGTTTGTAGATTTTCTGATGATGCCGATTCTAACAGGTGTGAGGTGATACCTCATTGTAGTTTTGATTTGCATTTCTCTAATAATTAGTGCTGTTGAGCATCTTTTCATGTGCCTCTTGGCCATCTCTGTGTCTCCTTTGAAGAAACGTCTCTTTAGATCTTCTGCCCATTTTTTTTGGGTTGTTTGTTTTTTTAATATTAAGCTGCATGAGCTGTTTATATATATTGGAGATTAAACCTCTGTCCATTGATTCGTCTGCAACGATTTTCGCCCATTCTGAGGGATGCCTTTTTCCATTCCCGTGTTTTTTAACAAAAAAGGAAAGAAAGGAAAAGAAGCAGAACACTAATGTGCGTAAAATATGCCTTTTGAAACGGTCGTTTTGAAATATGGACGTCCTTTGAATTTTTTGGTCGATATGTGACCCCAGGATTTGTTTTCAGGGCAGGTGTCATTTACACGCCTGCAATGATTTTGAATATCAACTGACCATTAGCATTGGGATTAAAGCTGCTGTTGTGTGAAACGGCCACAAGGTGGCAGCAGTTCACCCTTACCAAATCTGGTTACTAGGGCAAGAGAGCCTCAGTGGAAGTGGTGTTCTAGATTGGAGTTTAGAATGGAATGTGCCAGGAGAAAGCCCCTCACGTTTGTCTCACTACTTCTTGTTCGTGTTTTTAATTTAAGTTTTTATTTTTTATTACAGCAAGTTTGATTACAATGTTTGGCTTGTTGTAGGTGTGGAAGATGTGGTTCTTTTACACATATACAGATGTCTGTTCTTCCTGGGATCCTTTTCCCATGTACGTTATGACAGAATGTTGAGTAGTCCTCTCTTGGTATTCTGTAGGTCTTTGGTGATTATATATGTCACCTGTGTTTGTATATGTCTGTTAACCCCGATATCGTAATGAAACCAATCCTCACACCTTTCCATTGGTGAACCATAAGTTTGTTTAATGAATCTGTAATTGCCCTTCTCCGTGGAAATATCTGCCCTGGTATCCATTTTTAGGTAACACCTATAAGTGATATGATATGATATGTGTCTTTCACTTTCTGACTTACTACAAGTCACTTGATTACTTCTAGACTCATCTACGGTGCTGCAAATGGCATTGTGTCCTTTTTTCCCTTGGCTTCTCTTCTGCCTTAGCGGGGTCCATTTTCAACAATGTGATTCCCTGAGGGTTGTGGATTAGCTGACCTGGGCAGCCTTACCCTGCCGGCCCGCCCTCCCCAGGTGTGCCTCGTTGAGGTCAATATGAACAGCGCTCCAGGCAGCAATAGCCCCTGAAGCTGTGCCTGACTCCATATTCTCTGTCCCGTCAGCAGTCTCGGGGCTGTGCTGTTGGGAGGGAGTGAGGGGCCACAGCTTTGTGGGTGGCCCGGAGTGAGTGGTGTTCTGCTGGCCTTTCTGCAGGAGTTGCCAGGCTGCCGCCTGTAAAGAAGAGGTTGTGTCACCCATACCTTCCGCTGGAATTTCTCTCTGGACAGAGGTGAGGAAGGAAAAAAGCAGTGGGGGCCGGGACAGGAGGGGTATCTCAGGCAGGGCAATGGAAAGCTTCTGGAAGAGTGCCCGGTGCCAGGACCACCCTGGCTGGCCGGCAGGCACCAAGTGGGCCTGCGTGCTGTTGCTGGTGTGGCTCCACGGTCCTTCCTCTAGGCTTTCAAGCCCTTGTACATATTCAGGTGTTTTACCTGGAAAGGGTGGGAACAGTTCAGCAGCAGCTGGCCTGGGGCTCAGCTCACGTTTACTCACAGATGCTTCGGCACGGTCCCCCAGCTTTGCAATGAGGACGCTCCTTGTGTGGGGGGTGGGTTGATGGCTCTATGGGAGATGCTTCCCCACATCTGACCAATTTCAGAATTGTTTACTGCTGGAGCAAGTGCCGTGATAGGGTTTTCCTCTGTATAACTCGTCGGTTCAGGGTTTTTTTTTCTTTTATGGTTCAAGTTAGATTTTATTCCTCTTTTATGTATTTATAGATATAAGCATGGAAATAATTCATTCCTATAAATACATCTGTGTGACGGGAAGAACGTTTTTCTGTTTTATTTTTAAATTTTATTTTTTAAAATTTTGAAATTTAATTTTATTTTTTTTTATACAGCACGTTATTATTATTTATGTATTTTATGCATATACATGTATACAGGTCAATCCCAAACTCCCAACTCATCCCACCACCACCACCCCATGGCTTCCCACACTTGGTGTCCATACGTTTGTTCTCTACCTCTGTGTCTCTATTTCTTCCCTGCAAACCAGTTCATCTGTACCATTTTTAGGCTCCACATATATGCATTAATATACAATATTTGTTTTCCTCTTTCTGACTTACTTCATTCTGTATGACAGTCTCTCGATCCATCGATGTCTCTACAAATGACCCAGTTTCTTTCCTTTTTATGGCCGAGTAATATTCCATTTTATATATGTACCACATCTTTATCCATTCATCTGTCTGTGGGCATTTAGGTTGCTTCCATTACCTGGCTATTTTAAATAGTGCTGCGACGAACATTGTGGTGAATGTGCCTTTTTGAAATACGGTTTTCTCTGGGTATATGCCCAGAAGTGAGATTGCTGGATCAGATGGTAATTCTTTTTCTAGATTTTTTAAGGAAACTCCATACTGTTCTCCATAGTGACTGTATCAATTTACATTCCCACCAATAGTGGAAGAGGGCTCCTTTTGTCCACACCCTCCCCAGAATTGGTTGTTTGTAGATTTTCTGATGATGCCGATTCTAACAGGTGTGAGGTGATAACTCATTGTAGTTTTGATTTGCATTTCTCTAATAATTAGTGCTGTTGAGCAGCTTTTCATGTGCGTCTTGGCCATCTCTGTGTCTCCTTTGAAGAAACGTCTCTTTAGATCTTCTGCCCAATTTTTTGCGTTGTTTTTTTTTTAATATTAAGCTGCATGAGCTGTTTATATATATTGGAGATTAAACCTCTGTCCATTGATTCTTCTGCAACGATTTTCACCCATTCTGAGGGATGCCTTTTTTCCATTCCCGTGTTTTTTAACAAAAAAGGAAAGAAAGGAAAAGAAGCAGAACACTAATGTGCGTAAAATATGCCTTTTGAAACGGTCGTTTTGAAATATGGACGTCCTTTGAATTTTTTGGTCGATATGTGACCCCAGGATTTGTTTTCAGGGCAGGTGTCATTTACAGGCCTGCAATGATTTTGAATATCAACTGACCATTAGCGCTGGGATTAAAGCTGCTGTTGTGTGAAACGGCCACAAGGTGGCAGCAGTTCACCCTTACCAAATCTGTTTACTAGGGCAAGAGAGCCTCAGTGGAAGTGGTGTTATATATTGGAATTCAGAATGGAATGTGCCAGGAGAAAGCCCCTCACGTTTGTCTCACTACATCTTGATCGTGTTTTTATTTTTTTTTTATTTATTTATTTTTTTTTGCTCTACGCGGGCCTCTCACTGTTGTGGCCTCTTCCGTTGCGGAACACAGGCTCCGGACGCACAGGCTCAGCAGCCATGGCTCTCAGGCCCAGCCGCTCCGCAGCATATGGGATCCTCCCACACCGGGGCACGAACCCGTATCCCCTGCATCGGCAGGCGGATTCTCAACCACTGCGCCACCAGGGAGGCCCATTGTTCGTGTTTTTAATTTAATTTTTTTTTATTTTTTATTACAGCAAGTTTGATTACAATGTTTGGCTTGTTGTAGGTGTGGAAGATGTGGTTCTTTTACACATATACAGATGTCTGTTCTTCCTGGGATCCTTTTCCCATGTACGTTATGACAGAATGTTGAGTAGTCCTCTCTTGGTATTCTGTAGGTCTTTGGTGATTATATATGTCACCTGTGTTTGTATATGTCTGTTAACCCCGATATCGTAATGAAACCAATCCTCACACCTTTCCATTGGTGAACCATAAGTTTGTTTAATGAATCTGTGATTGCCCTTCTCCGTGGAAATATCTGCCCTGGTATCCATTTTTAGGTAACACCTATAAGTGATATGATATGATATGTGTCTTTCACTTTCTGACTTACTACAAGTCACGTGATTACTTCTAGACTCATCTACGGTGCTGCAAATGGCATTGTGTCCTTTTTTCCCTTGGCTTCCCTTCTGCCTTAGCGGGGTCCATTTTCAACAATGTGATTCCCTGAGGGTTGTGGATTAGCTGACCTGGGCAGCCTTACCCTGCCAGCCTGCCCTCCCCAGGTGTGCCTCGTTGAGGTCAATATAAACAGCGCTCCAGGCAGCAATAGCCCATGAAGCTGTGCCTGACTCCATATTCTCTGCCCCGTCAGCAGTCTCGGGGCTGTGCTGGTGGGAGGGAGTGAGGGGCCACAGCTTTGTGGGTGGCCCGGTGTGAGTGGGGTTCTGCTGGCCTTTCTGCAGGAGTTGCCAGGCTGCCGCCTGTAAAGAAGAGGTTGTGTCACCCATACCTTCCGCTGGAATTTCTCTCCGGACAGAGGTGAGGAAGGAAAAAAGCAGCGGGGGCCGGGACAGGAGGGGTATCTCAGGCAGGGCAATGGAAAGCTTCAGGAAGAGCGCCCGGGGCCAGGACCATCCTGGCTGGCCTGCAGGCACCAAGTTGTCCTGCATGCTGTCGCTGATGTGGCTCCACGGTCCTTCCTCTAGGCTTTCAAGCCCTTGTACATATTCAGGTGTTTTACCTGGAAAGGGTGGGAACAGTTCAGCAGCAGCTGGCCTGGGGCTAAGCTCACGTTTACTCACAGATGCCTCGGCATGGTCCCCCAGCTTTGCACTGAGGACGCTCCTTGCATGGGGGTTGGGTTGCTGTCTGTATGGGAGATGGTTCCCCACCTCTGACCAATTTCAGAATTGTTTACCACTGGAGCAAGTGCCCTGATAGGGTTTTCCTCTGTATAACTCGTGGGTTCAGGTTTTTTTTTCTTTTATGGTTCAAGTTAGATTTTATTCCTCTTTTATGTATTTATAGATATAAGCATGGAAATAATTCATTCCTATAAATACATCTGTGTGACGGGAAGAACTTTTTTCTGTTTTATTTTTAAATTTTATTTTTAAAAATTTTGAAATTTAATTTTATTTATTTTTTTATACAGCACGTTATTATTAGTTATGTATTTTATGCATAGACATGTACACAGGTCAATCCCAAACTCCCAACTCATCCCACCACCACCACCCCATGGCTTCCCACACTTGGTGTCCATACGTTTGTTCTCTACCTCTGTGTCTCTATTTCTTCTCTGCAAACCAGTTCTTCTGTACCATTTTTAGGCTCCACATATATGCATTAATATACAATATTTGTTTTCCTCTTTCTGACTTACTTCATTCTGTATGACAGTCTCTCGATCCATCGATGTCTCTACAAATGACCCAGTTTCATTCCTTTTTATGGCCGAGTCATATGCCATTTTATATATGTACCACAACTTTATCCATTCATCTGTCTGTGGGCATTTAGGTTGCTTCCATTACCTGGCTATTGTAAATAGTGCTGCAACGAACATTGTGGTGAATGTGCCTTTTTGAAATACGGTTTTCTCTGGGTATATGCCCAGAAGTGGGATTGCTGGATCAGATGGTAATTCTATTTCTAGTTTTTTTAAGGAAACTCCATACTGTTCCCCATAGTGACTGTATAAATTTACATTCCCACCAATAGTGGAAGAGGGCTCCTTTTGTCCACACCCTACCCAGAATTGGTTTTTTGTAGATTTTCTGATGATGCCGATTCTAACAGGTGTGAGGTGATACCTCATTGTAGTTTTGATTTGCATTTCTCTAATAATTAGTGTTGTTGAGCAGCTTTTCATATGCCTCTTGGCCATCTCTGTGTCTCCTTTGAAGAAACATCTCTTTAGATCTTCTGCCCATTTTTTTGGGTTGTTTGTTTTTTTAATATTAAGCTGCATGAGCTGTTTATATATATTGGAGATTAAACCTCTGTCCATTGATTCGTCTGCAACGATTTTCGCCCATTCTGAGGGATGCCTTTGTCCATTCCCGTGTTTTTTAACAAAAAAGGAAAGAAAGGAAAAGAAGCAGAACACTTATGTGCGTAAAATATGCCTTTTGAAACGGTCGTTTTGAAATATGGACGTCCTTTGAATTTTTTGGTCGATATGTGACCCCAGGATTTGTTTTCAGGGCAGGTGTCATTTACACGCCTGCAATGATTTTGAATATCAACTGACCATTAGCATTGGGATTAAAGCTGCTGTTGTGTGAAACGGCCACAAGGTGGCAGCAGTTCACCCTTACCAAATCTGGTTACTAGGGCAAGAGAGCCTCAGTGGAAGTGGTGTTCTAGATTGGAGTTTAGAATGGAATGTGCCAGGAGAAAGCCCCTCACGTTTGTCTCACTACTTCTTGTTCGTGTTTTTAATTTAATTTTTTATTTTTTATTACAGCAAGTTTGATTACAATGTTTGGCTTGTTGTAGGTGTGGAAGATGTGGTTCTTTTACACATATACAGATGTCTGTTCTTCCTGGGATCCTTTTCCCATGTACGTTATGACAGAATGTTGAGTAGTCCTCTCTTGGTATTCTGTAGGTCTTTGGTGATTATATATGTCACCTGTGTTTGTATATGTCTGTTAACCCCGATATCGTAATGAAACCAATCCTCACACCTTTCCATTGGTGAACCATAAGTTTGTTTAATGAATCTGTAATTGCCCTTCTCCGTGGAAATATCTGCCCTGGTATCCATTTTTAGGTAACACCTATAAGTGATATGATATGATATGTGTCTTTCACTTTCTGACTTACTACAAGTCACGTGATTACTTCTAGACTCATCTACAGTGCTGCAAATGGCATTGTGTCCTTTTTTCCCTTGGCTTCTCTTCTGCCTTAGCGGGGTCCATTTTCAACAATGTGATTCCCTGAGGGTTGTGGATTAGCTGACCTGGGCAGCCTTACCCTGCCGGCCCGCCCTCCCCAGGTGTGCCTCGTTGAGGTCAATATGAACAGCGCTCCAGGCAGCAATAGCCCCTGAAGCTGTGCCTGACTCCATATTCTCTGCCCCGTCAGCAGTCTCGGGGCTGTGCTGTTGGGAGGGTGTGAGGGGCCACAGCTTTGTGGGTGGCCCGGAGTGAGTGGGGTTCTGCTGGCCTTTCTGCAGGAGTTGCCAGGCTACCGCCTGTAAAGAAGAGGTTGTGTCACCCATACCTTCCGCTGGAATTTCTCTCTGGACAGAGGTGAGGAAGGAAAAAAGCAGTGGGGGCCGGGACAGGAGGGGTATCTCAGGCAGGGCAATGGAAAGCTTCTGGAAGAGCACCCGGTGCCAGGACCACCCTGGCTGGCCGGCAGGCACCAAGTGGGCCTGCGTGCTGTTGCTGGTGTGGCTCCACGGTCCTTCCTCTAGGCTTTCAAGCCCTTGTACATATTCAGGTGTTTTACCTGGAAAGGGTGGGAACAGTTCAGCAGCAGCTGGCCTGGGGCTCAGCTCACGTTTACTCACAGATGCTTCGGCACGGTCCCCCAGCTTTGCAATGAGGACGCTCCTTGTGTGGGGGGTGGGTTGATGGCTCTATGGGAGATGCTTCCCCACATCTGACCAATTTCAGAATTGTTTACCGCTGGAGCAAGTGCCGTGATAGGGTTTTCCTCTGTATAACTCGTCGGTTCAGGGTTTTTTTTTGTTTTATGTTTCAAGTTAGATTTTATTCCTCTTTTATGTATTTATAGATATAAGCATGGAAATAATTCATTCCTATAAATACATCTGTGTGACGGGAAGAACGTTTTTCTGTTTTATTTTTAAATTTTATTTTTTAAAATTTTGAAATTTAATTTTATTTTTTTTATACAGCACGTTATTATTATTTATGTATTTTATGAATATACATGTATACAGGTCAATCCCAAACTCCCAACTCATCCCACCACCACCACCCCATGGCTTCCCACACTTGGTGTCCATACGTTTGTTCTCTACCTCTGTGTCTCTATTTCTTCCCTGCAAACCAGTTCATCTGTACCATTTTTAGGCTCCACATATATGCATTAATATACAATATTTGTTTTCCTCTTTCTGACTTACTTCATTCAGTATGACAGTCTGTCGATCCATCGATGTCTCTACAAATGACCCAGTTTCTTTCCTTTTTATGGCCGAGTAATATTCCATTTTATATATGTACCACATCTTTATCCATTCATCTGTCTGTGGGCATTTAGGTTGCTTCCATTACCTGGCTATTGTAAATAGTGCTGCGACGAACATTGTGGTAAATGTGCCTTTTTGATTTACGGTTTTCTCTGGGTATATGCCCAGAAGTGAGATTGCTGGATCAGATGGTAATTCTTTTTCTAGATTTTTTAAGGAAACTCCATACTGTTCTCCATAGTGACTGTATCAATTTACATTCCCACCAATAGTGGAAGAGGGCTCCTTTTGTCAACACCCTCCCCAGAATTGGTTGTTTGTAGATTTTCTGATGATGCCGATTCTAACAGGTGTGAGGTGATACCTCATTGTAGTTTTGATTTGCATTTCTCTGATAATTAGTGCTGTTGAGCAGCTTTTCATGTGCGTCTTGGCCATCTCTGTGTCTCCTTTGAAGAAACGTCTCTTTAGATCTTCTGCCCAATTTTTTGCGATGTTTTTTTTTTAATATTAAGCTGCATGAGCTGTTTATATATATTGGAGATTAAACCTCTGTCCATTGATTCTTCTGCAACGATTTTCGCCCATTCTGAGGGATGCCTTTTTTCCATTCCCGTGTTTTTTAACAAAAAAGGAAAGAAAGGAAAAGAAGCAGAACACTAATGTGCGTAAAATATGCCTTTTGAAACGGTCGTTTTGAAATATGGACGTCCTTTGAATTTTTTGGTCGATATGTGACCCCAGGATTTGTTTTCAGGGCAGGTGTCATTTACAGGCCTGCAATGATTTTGAATATCAACTGACCATTAGCGCTGGGATTAAAGCTGCTGTTGTGTGAAACGGCCACAAGGTGGCAGCAGTTCACCCTTACCAAATCTGTTTACTAGGGCAAGAGATCCTCAGTGGAAGTGGTGTTATATATTGGAATTCAGAATGGAATGTGCCAGGAGAAAGCCCCTCACGTTTGTCTCACTACATCTTGATCGTGTTTTTATTTTTTATTTATTTATTTTTTTTTTTTTTGCTCTACGCGGGCCTCTCACTGTTGTGGCCTTTCCCGTTGCGGAACACAGGCTCCGGACGCACAGGCTCAGCAGCCATGGCTCTCGGGCCCAGCCGCTCCGCGGCATATGGGATCCTCCCAGACCGGGGCACGAACCCGTATCCCCTGCATCGGCAGGCGGACTCTCAACCACTGCGCCACCAGGGAGGCCCATTGTTCGTGTTTTTAATTTAATTTTTTTTTATTTTTTATTACAGCAAGTTTGATTACAATGTTTGGCTTGTTGTAGGTGTGGAAGATGTGGTTCTTTAACACATATACAGATGTCTGTTCTTCCTGGGATCCTTTTCCCATGTACGTTATGACAGAATGTTGAGTAGTCCTCTCTTGGTATTCTGTAGGACTTTGGTGATTATATATGTCACCTGTGTTTGTATATGTCTGTTAACCCCGATATCGTAATGAAACCAATCCTCACACCTTTCCATTGGTGAACCATAAGTTTGTTTAATGAATCTGTGATTGCCCTTCTCCGTGGAAATATCTGCCCTGGTATCCATTTTTAGGTAACACCTATAAGTGATATGATATGATATGTGTCTTTCACTTTCTGACTTACTACAAGTCACGTGATTACTTCTAGACTCATCTACGGTGCTGCAAATGGCATTGTGTCCATTTTTCCCTTGGCTTCCCTTCTGTCTTAGCGGGGTCCATTTTCAACAATGTGATTCCCTGAGGGTTGTGGATTAGCTGACCTGGGCAGCCTTACCCTGCCGGCCTGCCCTCCCCAGGTGTGCCTCGTTGAGGTCAATATAAACAGCGCTCCAGGCAGCAATAGCCCATGAAGCTGTGCCTGACTCCATATTCTCTGCCCCGTCAGCAGTCTCGGGGCTGTGCTGGTGGGAGGGAGTGAGGGGCCACAGCTTTGTGGGTGGCCCGGTGTGAGTGGGGTTCTGCTGGCCTTTCTGCAGGAGTTGCCAGGCTGCCGCCTGTAAAGAAGAGGTTGTGTCACCCATACCTTCCGCTGGAATTTCTCTCCGGACAGAGGTGAGGAAGGAAAAAAGCAGCGGGGGCCGGGACAGGAGGGGTATCTCAGGCAGGGCAATGGAAAGCTTCAGGAAGAGCGCCCGGGGCCAGGACCATCCTGGCTGGCCTGTAGGCACCAAGTTGGCCTGCATGCTGTCGCTGGTGTGGCTCCACGGTCCTTCCTCTAGGCTTTCAAGCCCTTGTACATATTCAGGTGTTTTACCTGGAAAGGGTGGGAACAGTTCAGCAGCAGCTGGCCTGGGGCTAAGCTCACGTTTACTCACAGATGCCTCGGCATGGTCCCCCAGCTTTGCACTGAGGACGCTCCTTGCATGGGGGTTGGGTTGCTGTCTGTATGGGAGATGGTTCCCCACCTCTGACCAATTTCAGAATTGTTTACCACTGGAGCAAGTGACCTGATAGGGTTTTCCTCTGTATAACTCGTGGATTCAGGTTTTTTTTTCTTTTATGGTTCAAGTTAGATTTTATTCCTCTTTTATGTATTTATAGATATAAGCATGGAAATAATTCATTCCTATAAATACATCTGTGTGACGGGAAGAACTTTTTTCTGTTTTATTTTTAAATTTTATTTTTTAAAATTTTGAAATTTAATTTTATTTATTTATTTTATACAGCACGTTATTATTAGTTATGTATTTTATGCATAGACATGTACACAGGTCAATCCCAAACTCCCAACTCATCCCACCACCACCACCCCATGGCTTCCCACACTTGGTGTCCATACGTTTGTTCTCTACCTCTGTGTCTCTATTTCTTCCCTGCAAACCAGTTCTTCTGTACCATTTTTAGGCTCCACATATATGCATTAATATACAATATTTGTTTTCCTCTTTCTGACTTACTTCATTCTGTATCACAGTCTCTCGATCCATCGATGTCTCTACAAATGACCCAGTTTCATTCCTTTTTATGGCCGAGTAATATGCCATTTTATATATGTACCAAAACTTTATCCATTCATCTGTCTGTGGGCATTTAGGTTGCTTCCATTACCTGGCTATTGTAAATAGTGCTGCAACGAACATTGTGGTGAATGTGCCTTTTTGAAATACGGTTTTCTCTGGGTATATGCCCAGAAGTGGGATTGCTGGATCAGATGGTAATTCTATTTCTAGTTTTTTTAAGGAAACTCCATACTGTTCCCCATAGTGACTATATAAATTTACATTCCCACCAATAGTGGAAGAGGGCTCCTTTTGTCCACACCCTACCCAGAATTGGTTGTTTGTAGATTTTCTGATGATGCCGATTCTAACAGGTGTGAGGTGATACCTCATTGTAGTTTTGATTTGCATTTCTCTAATAATTAGTGTTGTTGAGCAGCTTTTCATGTGCCTCTTGGCCATCTCTGTGTCTCCTTTGAAGAAACGTCTCTTTAGATCTTCTGCCCATTTTTTTGGGTTGTTTGTTTTTTTAATATTAAGCTGCATGAGCTGTTTATATATATTGGAGATTAAACCTCTGTCCATTGATTTGTCTGCAACGATTTTCGCCCATTCTGAGGGATGCCTTTGTCCATTCCCATGTTTTTTAACAAAAAAGGAAAGAAAGGAAAAGAAGCAGAACACTTATGTGCGTAAAATATGCCTTTTGAAACGGTCGTTTTGAAATATGGACGTCCTTTGAATTTTTTGGTCGATATGTGACCCCAGGATTTGTTTTCAGGGCAGGTGTCATTTACACGCCTGCAATGATTTTGAATATCAACTGACCATTAGCATTGGGATTAAAGCTGCTGTTGTGTGAAACGGCCACAAGGTGGCAGCAGTTCACCCTTACCAAATCTGGTTACTAGGGCAAGAGAGCCTCAGTGGAAGTGGTGTTCTAGATTGGAGTTTAGAATGGAATGTGCCAGGAGAAAGCCCCTCACGTTTGTCTCACTACTTCTTGTTCGTGTTTTTAATTTAATTTTTTATTTTTTATTACAGCAAGTTTGATTACAATGTTTGGCTTGTTGTAGGTGTGGAAGATGTGGTTCTTTTACACATATACAGATGTCTGTTCTTCCTGGGATCCTTTTCCCATGTACGTTATGACAGAATGTTGAGTAGTCCTCTCTTGGTATTCTGTAGGTCTTTGGTGATTATATATGTCACCTGTGTTTGTATATGTCTGTTAACCCCGATATCGTAATGAAACCAATCCTCACACCTTTCCATTGGTGAACCATAAGTTTGTTTAATGAATCTGTAATTGCCCTTCTCCGTGGAAATATCTGCCCTGGTATCCATTTTTAGGTAACACCTATAAGTGATATGATATGATATGTGTCTTTCACTTTCTGACTTACTACAAGTCACGTGATTACTTCTAGACTCATCTACAGTGCTGCAAATGGCATTGTGTACTTTTTTCCCTTGGCTTCTCTTCTGCCTTAGTGGGGTCCATTTTCAACAATGTGATTCCCTGAGGGTTGTGGATTAGCTGACCTGGGCAGCCTTACCCTGCCGGCCCGCCCTCCCCAGGTGTGCCTCGTTGAGGTCAATATGAACAGCGCTCCAGGCAGCAATAGCCCCTGAAGCTGTGCCTGACTCCATATTCTCTGCCCCATCAGCAGTCTCGGGGCTGTGCTGTTGGGAGGGAGTGAGGGGCCACAGCTTTGTGGGTGGCCCGGAGTGAGTGGGGTTTTGCTGGCCTTTCTGCAGGAGTTGCCAGGCTGCCGCCTGTAAAGAAGAGGTTGTGTCACCCATACCTTCCGCTGGAATTTCTCTCTGGACAGAGGTGAGGAAGGAAAAAAGCAGTGGGGGCCGGGACAGGAGGGGTATCTCAGGCAGGGCAATGGAAAGCTTCTGGAAGAGCGCCCGGTGCCAGGACCACCCTGGCTGGCCGGCAGGCACCAAGTGGGCCTGCGTGCTGTTGCTGGTGTGGCTCCACGGTCCTTCCTCTAGGCTTTCAAGCCCTTGTACATATTCAGGTGTTTTACCTGGAAAGGGTGGGAACAGTTCAGCAGCAGCTGGCCTGGGGCTCAGCTCACGTTTACTCACAGATGCCTCGGCACGGTCCCCCAGCTTTGCAATGAGGACGCTCCTTGCGTGGGTGTCGGTTGCTGGCTTTATGGGAGATGGTTCCCCACCTCTGACGAATTTCAGAATTGTTTACCGCTGGAGCAAGTGCCGTGATAGGGTTTTCCTCTGTATAACTCGTCGGTTCAGGGTTTTTTTTTCTTTTATGGTTCAAGTTAGATTTTATTCCTCTTTTATGTATTTATAGATATAAGCATGGAAATAATTCATTCCTATAAATACATCTGTGTGACGGGAAGAACGTTTTTCTGTTTTATTTTTAAATTTTATTTTTTAAAATTTTGAAATTTAATTTTATTTTTTTTTATACAGCACGTTATTATTATTTATGTATTTTATGCATATACATGTATACAGGTCAATCCCAAACTCCCAACTCATCCCACCACCACCACCCCATGGCTTCCCACACTTGGTGTCCATACGTTTGTTCTCTACCTCTGTGTCTCTATTTCTTCCCTGCAAACCAGTTCATCTGTACCATTTTTTTAGGTTCCACATATATGCATTAATATACAATATTTGTTTTCCTCTTTCTGACTTACTTCATTCTGTATGACAGTCTCTCGATCCATCGATGTCTCTACAAATGACCCAGTTTCATTCCTTTTTATGGCCGAGTAATATTCCATTTCATATATGTACCACATCTTTATCCATTCATCTGTCTGTGGGCATTTAGGTTGCTTCCATTACCTGGGTATTGTAAATAGTGCTGCAACGAACACTGTGGTGAATGTGCCTTTTTGAAATACGGTTTTCTCTGGGTATATGCCCAAAAGTGGGATTGCTGGATCAGATGGTAATTCTATTTCTAGATTTTTTAAGGAAACTCCATACTGTTCTCCATAGTGACTGTATCAATTTACATTCCCACCAATAGTGGAAGAGGGCTCCTTTTGTCCACACCCTCCCCAGAATTGGTTGTTTGTAGATTTTCTGATGATGCCGATTCTAACAGGTGTGAGGTGATACCTCATTGTAGTTTTGATTTGCATTTCTCTAATAATTAGTGCTGTTGAGCAGCTTTTCATGTGCGTCTTGGCCATCTCTGTGTCTCCTTTGAAGAAAGGTCTCTTTAGATCTTCTGCCCATTTATTTTTGCTTGTTTGTGTTTTTAATATTAAGCTGCATGAGCTGTTTATATATATTGGAGATTAAACCTCTGTCCATTGATTCGTCTGCAACGATTTTCGCCCATTTTGAGGGATGCCTTTTTCCATTCCCGTGTTTTTTAACAAAAAAGGAAAGAAAGGAAAAGAAGCAGAACACTAATGTGCGTAAAATATGCCTTTTGAAACTGTCGTTTTGAAATATGGACGTCCTTTGAATTTTTTGGTCGATATGTGACCCCAGGATTTGTTTTCAGGGCAGGTGTCATTTACAGGCCTGCAATGATTTTGAATATCAACTGACCATTAGCGTTGGGATTAAAGCTGCTGTTGTGTGAAACGGCCACAAGGTGGCAGCAGTTCACCCTTACCAAATCTGGTTACTAGGGCAAGAGAGCCTCAGTGGAAGTGGTGTTCTAGATTGGAGTTTAGAATGGAATGTGCCAGGAGAAAGCCCCTCACGTTTGTCTCACTACTTCTTGTTCGTGTTTATAATTTAATTTTTTATATTTTATTACAGCAAGTTTGATTACAATGTTTGGCTTGTTGTAGGTGTGGAAGATGTGGTTCTTTTACACATATACAGATGTCTGTTCTTCCTGGGATCCTTTTCCCATGTACGTTATGACAGAATGTTGAGTAGTCCTCTCTTGGTATTCTGTAGGTCTTTGGTGATTATATATGTCACCTGTGTTTCTATATGTATGTTAACCCCGATATCGTAATGAAACCAGTCCTCACAACTTTCCATTGGTGAACCATAAGTTTGTTTAATGAATCTGTGATTGTCCTTCTCCGTGTAAATATCTGCCCTGGTATCCATTTTTAGGTAACACCTATAAGTGATATGATATGATATGTGTCTTTCACTTTCTGACTTACTACAAGTCACGTGATTACTTCTAGACTCATCTACGGTGCTGCAAATGGCATTGTGTCCATTTTTCCCTTGGCTTCTCTTCTGCCTTAGCGGGGTCCATTTTCAACAATGTGATTCCCTGAGGGTTGTGGATTAGCTGACCTGGGCAGCCTTACCCTGCCGGCCCGCCCTCCCAAGGTGTGCCTCCTTGAGGTCAATATAAACAGCGCTCCAGGCAGCAATAGCCCCTGAAGCTGTGCCTGCCTCCTTATTCTCTGCCCCGTCAGCAGTCTCGGGGCTGTGCTGGTGGGAGGGAGTGAGGGGCCACAGCTTTGTGGGTGGCCCGGTGTGAGTGGGGTTCTGCTGGCCTTTCTGCAGGAGTTGCCAGGCTGCCGCCTGTAAAGAAGAGGTTGTGTCACCCATACTTTCCGCTGGAATTTCTCTGCGGACAGAGGTGAGGATGGAAGAATGCAGTGGGGGCCGGGACAGGATGGGTATCTCAGGCAGGGCAATGGAAAGCTTCTGGAAGAGCGCCCGGGGCCAGGACCACCCTGTCTGGCCTGCAGGCACCAAGTTGGCCTGCGTGCTGTCGCTGGTGTGGCACCACGGTCCTTCCTCTAGTCTTTCAAGCCCTTGTACATATTCAGGTGTTTTACCTGGAAAGGGTGGGAACAGTTCAGCAGCAGCTGGCCTGGGGCTCAGCTCACGTTTACTCACAGATGCCTCGGCACTGTCCCCCAGCTTTGCAATGAGGACGCTCCTTGCCTGGCGGGTGGGTTGCTGGCTGTATGGGAGATGATTCCCCACCTCTGACCAATTTCAGAATTGTTTACCACTGGAGCAAGTGCCCTGATAGGGTTTTCCTCTGTATAACTCGTGGGTACAGGATTTTTTTTTCTTTTATGGTTCAAGTTAGATTTTATTCCTCTTTTATGTATTTATAGATATAAGCATGGAAATAATTCATTCCTATAAATACATCTGTGTGACGGGAAGAACTTTTTTCTGTTTTATTTTTAAATTTTATTTTTTAAAATTTTGAAATTTAATTTTATTTATTTTTTTATACAGCACATTATTATTAGTTATGTATTTTATGCATATACATGTATACAGGTCAATCACAAACTCCCAACTTATCCCACCACCACCACCCCATGGCTTCCCACACTTGGTGTCCATACGTTTGTTCTCTACCTCTGTGTCTCTATTTCTTCCCTGCAAACCAGTTCATCTGTACCATTTTTAGGCTCCACATATATGCGTTAATATACAATATTTGTTTTCCTCTTCCTGATTTACTTCATTCTGTATGACAGTCTCTCGATCCATCGATGGCTCTACAAATGACCCAGTTTCATTCCTTTTTATGGCCGAGTAATATTCCGTTTTATATATGTACCACATCTTTATCCATTCATCTGTCTGTGGGCATTTAGGTTGCTTCCATTACCTGGCTATTGTAAATAGTGCTGCAACGAACATTGTGGTGAATGTGCCTTTTTGAAATACGGTTTTCTCTGGGTATATGCCCAGAAGTGGGATTGCTGGATCAGATGGTAATTCTATTTCCAGTTTTTTTAAGGAAACTCCATACTGTTCTCCATAGTGACTGTATCAATTTACATTCCCACCAATAGTGGAAGAGGGCTCCTTTTGTCCACACCCTCCCCAGAATTGGTTGTTTGTAGATTTTCTGATGATGCCGATTCTAACAGGTGTGAGGTGAAACCTTATTGTAGTTTTGATTTGCATTTCTCTAATAATTAGTGCTGTTGAGCAGCTTTTCATGTGCGTCTTGGCCATCTCTGTGTCCCCTTTGAAGAAACGTCTCTTTAGATCTTCTGCCCATTTTTTTGGGTTGTTTGTTTTTTTAATATTAAGCTGCATGAGCTGTTTATATATATTGGAGATGAAACCTCTGTCCATTGATTCGTCTGCAACGATTTTCGCCCATTCTGAGGGATGCCTTTTTCCATTCCCGTGTTTTTTAACAAAAAAGGAAAGAAAGGAAAAGAAGCAGAACACTAATGTGCGTAAAATATGCCTTTTGAAACGGTCGTTTTGAAATATGGACGTCCTTTGAATTTTTTGGTCGATATGTGACCCCAGGATTTGTTTTCAGGGCAGGTGTCATTTACAGGCCTGCAATGATTTTGAATATCAACTGACCATTAGCGTTGGGATTAAAGCTGCTGTTGTGTGAAACGGCCACAAGGTGGCAGCAGTTCACCCTTACCAAATCTGGTTACTAGGGCAAGAGAGCCTCAGTGGAAGTGGTGTTCTAGATTGGAGTTTAGAATGGAATGTGCCAGGAGAAAGCCCCTCACGTTTGTCTCACTACTTCTTGTTCATGTTTTTAATTTAATTTTTTATTTTTTATTACAGCAAGTTTGATTACAACGTTTGGCTTGTTGTAGGTGTGGAAGATGTGGTTCTTTTACACATATACAGATGTCTGTTCTTCCTGGGATCCTTTTCCCATGTACGTTATGACAGAATGTTGAGTAGTCCTCTCTTGGTATTTTGTAGGTCTTTGGTGATTATATATGTCACCTGTGTTTGTATATGTCTGTTAACCCCGATATCATAATGAAACCAATCCTCACACCTTTCCATTGGTGAACCATAAGTTTGTTTAATGAATCTGTGATTGCCCTTCTCCGTGGAAATATCTGCCCTGGTATCCTTTTTTAGGTAACACCTATAAGTGATATGATATGATATGTGTCTATCACTTTCTGACTTACTACAAGTCACGTGATTACTTCTAGACTAATCTACGGTGCTGCAAATGGCATTGTGTCCTTTTTTCCCTTGGCTTCTCTTCTGCCTTAGTGGGGTCCATTTTCAACAATGTGATTCCCTGAGGGTTGTGGATTAGCTGACCTGGGCAGCCTTACCCTGCCGGCCCGCCCTCCCCAGGTGTGCCTCGTTGAGGTCAATATAAACAGCGCTCCAGGCAGCAATAGCCCCTGAAGCTGTGCCTGACTCCACATTCTCAACCCCGTCAGCAGATTCGGGGCTGTGCTGGTGGGAGGGAGTGAGGGGCCACAGCTTTGTGGGTGGCCCGGTGTGAGTGGGGTTCTGCTGGCCTTTCTGCAGGAGTTGCCAGGCTGCCGCCTGTAAAGAAGAGGTTGTGTCACCCATACCTTCCGCTGGAATTTCTCTCTGGACAGAGGTGAGGAAGGAAAAAAGCAGTGGGGGCCGGGACAGGAGGGGTATCTCAGGCAGGGCAATGGAAAGCTTCTGGAAGAGCGCCGGGGGACAGGACCACCCTGGCTGGCCTGCAGGCACCAAGTTGGCCTGCGTGCTGTCGCTGGTGTGGCTCCACGGTCCTTCCTCTAGGCTTTCAAGCCCTTGTACATATTCACGTGTTTTACCTGGAAAGGGTGGGAACAGTTCAGCAGCAGCTGGCCTGGGGCTCAGCTCACCTTTACTCACAGATACCTCGGCACGGTCCCCCAGCTTTGCAATGAGGACGCTCCTTGCGTTGGGGGTGGGTTGCTGGCTGTATGGGAGATGGTTCCCCACCTCTGACCAATTTCAGAATTGTTTACCGCTGGAGCAAGTGCCCTGATAGGGTTTTCCTCTGTATAACTCGTGGGTTCAGGTTTTTTTTTCTTTTATGATTCAAGTTAGATTTTATTCCTCTTTTATGTATTTATAGATATAAACATGGAAATAATTCATTCCTATAAATACATCTGTGTGACGGGAAGAACGTTTTTCTGTTTTATTTCTAAATTTTATTTTTTAAAATTTTGAAATTTAATTTTATTTATTTTTTTATACAGCACGTTATTATTAGTTATGTATTTTATGCATATACCTGTACACAGGTCAATCCCAAACTCCCAACTCATCCCACAACCAACACCCCATGGCTTCCCACACTTGGAGTCCATACGTTTGTTCTCTACCTCTGTGTCTCTATTTCTTCCCTGCAAACCAGTTCATCTGTACCATTTTTAGGCTCCACATATATGCATTAATATACAATATTTGTTTTCCTCTTTCTGACTTACTTCATTCTGTATGACAGTCTCTCGATCCATCGATGTCTCTACAAATGACCCAGTTTCATTCCATTTTATGGCTGAGTAATATTCCATTTCATATATGTACCACATCTTTATCCATTCATCTGTCTGTGGGCATTTAGTTTGCTTCCATTACCTGGCTATTGTAAATAGTGCTGCAATGAACATTGTGGTGAATGTGCCTTTTTGATTTACGGTTTTCTCTGGGTATATGCCCAGAAGTGGATTTGCTGGATCGGATGGTAATTCTATTTCTAGTTTTTTTAAGGAAACTCCATACTGTTCTCCATAGTGACTGTATCAATTTACATTCCCACCAATAGTGGAAGAGGGCTCCTTTTGTCCACACCCTCCCCAGAATTGGTTGTTTGTAGATTTTCTGATGATGCCGATTCTAACAGGTGTGAGGTGATACCTCATTGTAGTTTTGATTTGCATTTCTCTAATAATTAGTGCTGTTGAGCAGCTTTTCATGTGTGTCTTGGCCATCTCTGTGTCTCCTTTGAAGAAACGTCTCTTTAGCTCTTCTGCCAATTTTTTTTGGGGTTGTTTGTTTTTTTAATATTAAGCTGCATGAGCTGTTTATATATATTGGAGATTAAACCTCTGTCCATTGATTCGTCTGCAACGATTTTCGCCCATTCTGAGGGATGCCTTTTTCCATTCCCGTGTTTTTTAACAAAAAAGGAAAGAAAGGAAAAGAAGCAGAACACTAATGTGCGTAAAATATGCCTTTTGAAACGGTCGTTTTGAAATATGGACGTCCTTTGATTTTTTTGGTCGATATGTGACCCCAGGATTTGTTTTCACGGCAGGTGTCATTTACAGGCCTGCAATGATTTTGAATATCAACTGACCATTAGCGTTGGGATTAAAGCTGCTGATGTGTGAAACGGCCACAAGGTGGCAGCAGTTCACCCTTACCAAATCTGGTTACTAGGGCAAGAGAGCCTCAGTCGAAGTGGTGTTCTAGATTGGAGTTTAGAATGGAATGTGCCAGGAGAAAGCCCCTCACGTTTGTGTCACTACTTCTTGTTCGTGTTTTTAATTTAATTTTTTATTTTTTATTACATCAAGTTTGATTACAATGTTTGGCTTGTTGTAGGTGTGGAAGATGTGGTTCTTTTACACATATACACATGTCTGTACTTCCTGGGATCCTTTTCCCATGTACGTTATAACAGAATGTTGAGTAGTCCTCTCTTGGTATTCTGTAGGTCTTTGGTGATTATATATGTCACCTGTGTTTGTATATGTCTGTTAACCCCGATATCGTAATGAAACCAATCCTCACTCCTTTCCATTGGTGAACCATAAGTTTGTTTAATGAATCTGTGATTGCCCTTCTCCGTGGAAATATCTGCCCTGGTATCCATTTTTAGGTAACACCTATAAGTGATATGATATGATATGTGTCTTTCACTTTCTGACTTACTACAAGTCACGTGATTACTTCTAGACTCATCTACGGTGCTGCAAATGGCATTGTGTCCTTTTTTCCCTTGACTTCTCTTCTGCCTCAGCGGGGACCATTTTCAACAACGTGATTCCCTGAGGGTTGTGGATTAGCTGACCTGGGCAGCCTTTCCCTGCCGGCCGCCCTCCCCAGGTGTGCCTCGTTGAGGTCAATATAAACAGCACTCCAGGCAGCAATAGCCCATGAAGCTGTGCCTGACTCCATATTCTCTGCCCCGCCAGCAGTCTCGGGGCTGTGCTGGTGGGAGGGAGTGAGGGGCCACAGCTTTGTGGGTGGCCCGGTGTGAGTGGGGTTCTGCTGGCCTTTCTGCAGGAGTTGCCAGGCTGCCGCCTGTAAAGAAGAGGTTGTGTCACCCATACCTTCCGCTGGAATTTCTGTCTGGACAGAGGTGAGGAAGGAAAAAAGCAGTGGGGGCCGGGACAGGAGGGGTATCTCAGGCAGGGCAATGGAAAGCTTCTTGAAGAGCGCCCGGGGCCAGGACCACCCTGGCTGGCCTGCAGGCACCAAGTTGGCCTGCGTGCTGTCGCTGGTGTGGCTCCACGGTCCTTCCTCTAGGCTTTCAAGCCCTTGTACATATTCAGGTGTTTTATACGGAAAGGGTGGGAACAGTTCAGCAGCAGCTGGCCTGGGGCTCAGCTCACGTTTACTCACAGATGCCTCGGCACTGTCCCCCAGCTTTGCAATGAGGACGCTCCTTGCGTGGGGGGTGGGTTGATGGCTGTATGGGAGATGGTTCCCCACCTCTGACCAATTTCAGAATTGTTTACCGCTGGAGCAAGTGCCCTGATAGGGTTTTCCTCTGTATAACTCGTGGGTTCAGGTTTTTTTTTCTTTTATGGTTCAAGTTAGATTTTATTCCTCTTTTATGTATTTATAGATATAAGCATGGAAATAATTCATTCCTATAAATACATCTGTGTGACGTTAAGAACTTTTTTCTGTTTTATTTTTAATTTTATTTTTTAAAATTTTGAAATTTAATTTTATTTATTTTTTTTATACAGCACATTATTATTAGTTATGTATTTTATGCATATACATGTATACAGGTCAATCCCAAACCCCCAACTCATCCCACCACCAACACCCCATGGCTTCCCACACTTGGTATCCATACGTTTGTTCTCTACCTATGTGTCTCTATTTCTTCCCTGCAAACCAGTTCATCTGTACCATTTTTAGGCTCCACATATATGCATTAATATACAATATTTGTTTTCCTCTTTCTGACTTACTTCATTCTGTATGACAGTCTCTCGATCCATCGATGTCTCTACAAATGACCCAGTTTCATTCCTTTTTATGGCCGAGTAATATTCCATTTCATATATGTACCACATCTTTATCCATTCATCTGTCTGTGGGCATTTACTTTGCTTCCATTACCTGGCTATTGTAAATAGTGCTGCAATGAACATTGTGGTGAATGTGCCTTTTTGAAATACGGTTTTCTCTGGGTATATGCCCAGAAGTGGGATTGCTGGATCGGATGGTAATTCTATGTCTAGTTTTTTTAAGGAAACTCCATACTGTTCTCCATAGTGACTGTATCAATTTACATTCCCACCAATAGTGGAAGAGGGCTTCTTTTGTCCACACCCTCCCCAGAATTGGTTGTTTGTAGATTTTCTGATGATGCCGATTCTAACAGGTGTGAGGTGATACCTCATTGTAGTTTTGATTTGCATTTCTCTAATAATTAGTGCTGTTGAGCAGCTTTTCATGTGCGTCTTGGCCATCTCTGTGTCTCCTTTGAAGAAACGTCTCTTTCGATCTTCTGCCCATTTTTTGGGGGGTTGTTTGTTTTTTTAATATTAAGCTGCATGAGCTGTTTATATATATTGGAGATTAAACCTCTGTACATTGTTTCGTCTGCAACGATTTTCACCCATTCTGAGGGATGCCTTTTTCCATTCCCGTTTTTTTTAACAAAAAAGGAAAGAAAGGAAAAGAAGCAGAACACTAATGTGCGTAAAATATGCCTTTTGAAACGGTCGTTTTGAAATATGTACGTCCTTTGAATTTTTTGGTCGATATGTGACCCCAGGATTTGTTTTCAGGGCAGGTGTCATTTACAGGCCTGCAATGATTTTGAATATCAACTGACCATTAGCGCTGGGATTAAAGCTGCTGTTGTGTGAAACGGCCACAAGGTGGCAGCAGTTCACCCTTACCAAATCTGGTTACTAGGGCAAGAGGGCCTCTGTGGAAGTGGTGTTCTAGATTGGAGTTTAGAATGGAATGTGCCAGGAGAAAGCCCCTCATGTTTGTCTCACAATTTCTTGTTCCTGTTTTTAATTTAATTTTTTATTTTTTATTACAGCAAGTTTAATTACAATATTTGGCTTGTTGTAGGTGTGGAAGATGTGGTTCTTTTACACATATACCCATGTCTGTACTTCCTGGGATCCTTTTCCCATGTACGTTATAACAGAATGTTGAGTAGTCCTCTCTTGGTATTCTGTAGGTCTTTGGTGATTATATATGTCACCTGTGTTGTATATGTCTGTTAACCCCGATATCGTAATGAAACCAATCCTCACACCTTTCCATTGGTGAACCATAAGTTTGTTTAATGAATCTGTGATTGCCCTTCTCCGTGGAAATATCTCCCCTGGTATCCTTTTTTAGGTAACACCTATAAGTGATATGATATGATATGTGTCTTTCACTTTCTGACTTACTACAAGTCACGTGATTACTTCTAGACTCATCTACGGTGCTGCAAATGGCATTGTGTCCTTTTTTCCCTTGGCTTCTCTTCTGCCTTAGCGGGGTCCATTTTCAACAATCTGATTCCCTGAGGGTTGTGGATTAGCTGAGCTGGGCAGCCTTACCCTACCGGCCCGCCCTCCCCAGGTGTGCCTCGTTGAGGTCAATATAAACAGCGCTCTAGGCAGCAATAGCCCCTGAAGCTGTGCCTGACTCTATATTCTCTGCCCCGTCAGCAGTCTCGGGGCTGTGCTGCTGGGAGGGAGTGAGGGACCACAGCTTTGTGGGTGGCCCGGTGTGAGTGGGGTTCTGCTGGCCTTTCTGCAGGAGTTGCCAGGCTGCCGCCTGTAAAGAAGAGGTTGTGTCACCCATACCTTCCGCTGGAATTTCTCCCCGGACCGAGGTGAGGAAGGAAAGAAGCAGTGGGGGCCGGGACAGGATGGGTATCTCAGGCAGGGCAATGGAAAGCTTCTGGAAGAGCGCCCGGGGACAGGACCATCCTGGCTGGCCTGCAGGCACCAAGTTGGCCTGCGTGCTTTCGCTGGTGTGGATCCACAGTCCTTCCTCTAGGCTTTCAAGCCCTTGTACATATTCAGGTGTTTTACCTGGAAAGGGTGGGAACAGTTCAGCAGCAGCTGGCCTGGGGCTCAGCTCACGTTTACTCACAGATGCCTCGGCACGGTTCCCCAGCTTTGCAATGAGGACGCTCCTTGCGTGGGGGGTGGGTTGATGGCTGTATGGGAGATGGTTCCCCACCTCTGACCAATTTCAGAATTGTTTACCACTGGAGCAAGTGCCCTGATAGGGTTTTCCTCTGTATAACTCGTGGGTTCAGGTTTTTTTTTTCTTTTATGGTTCAAGTTAGGTTTTATTCCTCTTTTATGTATTTATAGATATAAGCATGGAAATAATTCAATCCTATATACATCTGTGTGACGGGAAGAACTTTTTTCTGTTTTATTTTTAAATTTTATTTTTTAAAATTTTGAAATTTAATTTTATTTATTTTTTTATACAGCACGTTATTATTAGTTATGTATTTTATGCATATACATGTACACAGGTCAATCCCAAACTCCCAACTCATCCCACCACCACCAACCCATGGCTTCCCACACTTGGTGTCCATACGTTTGTTCTCTACCTCTGTGTCTCTATTTCTTCCCTGCAAACCAGTTCATCTGTACCATTTTTAGGCTCCACATATATGCATTAATATACAATATTTGTTTTCCTCTTTCTGACTTACTTCATTCTGTATGACAGTCTCTCGATCCATCGATGTCTCTACAAATGACCCAGTTTCATTCCTTTTTACGGCGGAGTAATATTCCATTTCATATATGTACCACATCTTTATCCATTCATCTGTCTGTGGGCATTTATGTTGCTTCCATTATCTGGCTATTGTAAATAGTGCTGCAATGAACATTGTGGTGAATGTGCCTTTTTGATTTACGGTTTTCTCAGGGTATATGCCCAGAAGTGGGATTGCTGGATCAGATGGTAATTCTATTTCTAGATTTTTTAAGGAAACTCCATACTTTTCTCCATAGTGACTGTATCAATTTACATTCCCACCAATAGTGGAAGAGGGCTCCTTTTGTCCACACCCTCTCCAGAATTGGTTGTTTGTAGATTTTCTGATGATGCCGATTCTAAAAGCTGTGAGGTGAAACCTCATTGTAGTTTTGATAAGCATTTCTCTAATAATTAGTGCTGTTGAGCAGCTTTTCATGTGCGTATTGGCCATCTCTGTGTCTCCTTTGAAGAAACGTCTCTATAGATCTTCTGCCCATTTTTTTTGGGTTGTTTTTTTTTTTAATATTAAGCTGCATGAGCTGTTTATATATATTGGAGATGAAACCTCTGTCCATTGATTCGTCTGCAACGATTTTCGCCCATTCTGAGGGATGCCTTTTTCCATTCCCGTGTTTTTTAACAAAAAAGGAAAGAAAGGAAAAGAAGCAGAACACTAATGTGCGTAAAATATGCCTTTTGAAACGGTCGTTTTGAAATATGGACATCCTTTGAATTTTTTGGTCGATATGTGACCCCAGGATTTGTTTTCAGGGCAGGTGTCATTTACAGGCCTGCAATGATTTTGAATATCAACTGACCATTAGCGTTGGGATAAAAGCTGCTGTTGTGTGAAACGGCCACAAGGTGGCAGCAGTTCACCCTTACCAAATCTGGTTACTAGGGCAAGAGAGCCTCAGTGGAAGTGGTGTTCAAGATTGGAGTTTAGAATAGAATGTGCCAGGAGAAAGCCCCTCACGTTTGTCTCACTACTTCTTGTTCGTGTTTTTAATTTAATTTTTTATTTTTTATTACAGCAAGTTTGATTACAACGTTTGGCTTGTTGTAGGTGTGGAAGATGTGGTTCTTTTACACATATACAGATGTCTGTTCTTCCTGGGATCCTTTTCCCATGTACGTTATGACAGAATGTTGAGTAGTCCTCTCTTGGTATTTTGTAGGTCTTTGGTGATTATATATGTCACCTGTGTTTGTATATGTCTGTTAACCCCGATATCGTAATGAAACCAATCCTCACACCTTTCCATTGGTGAACCATAAGTTTGTTTAATGAATCTGTGATTGCCCTTCTCCGTGGAAATATCTGCCCTGGTATCCTTTTTTAGGTAACACCTATAAGTGATATGATATGATATGTGTCTATCACTTTCTGACTTACTACAAGTCACGTGATTACTTCTAGACTCATCTACGGTGCTGCAAATGGCATTGTGTCCTTTTTTCCCTTGGCTTCTCTTCTGCCTTAGCGGGGTCCATTTTCAACAATGTGATTCCCTGAGGGTTGTGGATTAGCTGACCTGGGCAGCCTTACCCTGCCGGCCCGCCCTCCCCAGGTGTGCCTCGTTGAGGTCAATATAAACAGCGCTCCAGGCAGCAATAGCCCCTGAAGCTGTGCCTGACTCCACATTCTCTGCCCCGTCAGCAGATTCGGGGCTGTGCTGGTGGGAGGGAGTGAGGGGCCACAGCTTTGTGGGTGGCCCGGTGTGAGTGGGGTTCTGCTGGCCTTTCTGCAGGAGTTGCCAGGCTGCCGCCTGTAAAGAAGAGGTTGTGTCACCCATACCTTCCGCTGGAATTTCTGTCTGGACAGAGGTGAGGAAGGAAAAAAGCAGTGGGGGCCGGGACAGGAGGGGTATCTCAGGCAGGGCAATGGAAAGCTTCTTGAAGAGCGCCCGGGGCCAGGACCACCCTGGCTGGCCTGCAGGCACCAAGTTGGCCTGCGTGCTGTCGCTGGTGTGGCTCCACGGTCCTTCCTCTAGGCTTTCAAGCCCTTGTACATATTCAGGTGTTTTATACGGAAAGGGTGGGAACAGTTCAGCAGCAGCTGGCCTGGGGCTCAGCTCACGTTTACTCACAGATGCCTCGGCACTGTCCCCCATCTTTGCAATGAGGACGCTCCTTGCGTGGGGGGTGGGTTGATGGCTGTATGGGAGATGGTTCCCCACCTCTGACCAATTTCAGAATTGTTTACCGCTGGAGCAAGTGCCCTGATAGGGTTTTCCTCTGTATAACTCGTGGGTTCAGGTTTTTTTTTCTTTTATGGTTCAAGTTAGATTTTATTCCTCTTTTATGTATTTATAGATATAAGCATGGAAATAATTCATTCCTATAAATACATCTGTGTGACGGGAAGAACTTTTTTCTGTTTTATTTTTAATTTTATTTTTTAAAATTTTGAAATTTAATTTTATTTATTTTTTTTATACAGCACATTATTATTAGTTATGTATTTTATGCATATACATGTATACAGGTCAATCCCAAACCCCCAACTCATCCCACCACCAACACCCCATGGCTTCCCACACTTGGTATCCATACGTTTGTTCTCTACCTCTGTGTCTCTATTTCTTCCCTGCAAACCAGTTCATCTGTACCATTTTTAGGCTCCACATATATGCATTAATATACAATATTTGTTTTCCTCTTTCTGACTTACTTCATTCTGTATGACAGTCTCTCGATCCATCGATGTCTCTACAAATGACCCAGTTTCATTCCTTTTTATGGCCGAGTAATATTCCATTTCATATATGTACCACATCTTTATCCATTCATCTGTCTGTGGGCATTTACTTTGCTTCCATTACCTGGCTATTGTAAATAGTGCTGCAATGAACATTGTGGTGAATGTGCCTTTTTGAAATACGGTTTTCTCTGGGTATATGCCCAGAAGTGGGATTGCTGGATCGGATGGTAATTCTATGTCTAGTTTTTTTAAGGAAACTCCATACTGTTCTCCATAGTGACTGTATCAATTTACATTCCCACCAATAGTGGAAGAGGGCTTCTTTTGTCCACACCCTCCCCAGAATTGGTTGTTTGTAGATTTTCTGATGATGCCGATTCTAACAGGTGTGAGGTGATACCTCATTGTAGTTTTGATTTGCATTTCTCTAATAATTAGTGCTGTTGAGCAGCTTTTCATGTGCGTCTTGGCCATCTCTGTGTCTCCTTTGAAGAAACGTCTCTTTCGATCTTCTGCCCATTTTTTGGGGGGTTGTTTGTTTTTTTAATATTAAGCTGCATGAGCTGTTTATATATATTGGAGATTAAACCTCTGTACATTGTTTCGTCTGCAACGATTTTCACCCATTCTGAGGGATGCCTTTTTCCATTCCCGTTTTTTTTAACAAAAAAGGAAAGAAAGGAAAAGAAGCAGAACACTAATGTGCGTAAAATATGCCTTTTGAAACGGTCGTTTTGAAATATGTACGTCCTTTGAATTTTTTGGTCGATATGTGACCCCAGGATTTGTTTTCAGGGCAGGTGTCATTTACAGGCCTGCAATGATTTTGAATATCAACTGACCATTAGCGCTGGGATTAAAGCTGCTGTTGTGTGAAACGGCCACAAGGTGGCAGCAGTTCACCCTTACCAAATCTGGTTACTAGGGCAAGAGGGCCTCTGTGGAAGTGGTGTTCTAGATTGGAGTTTAGAATGGAATGTGCCAGGAGAAAGCCCCTCATGTTTGTCTCACAATTTCTTGTTCCTGTTTTTAATTTAATTTTTTATTTTTTATTACAGCAAGTTTAATTACAATATTTGGCTTGTTGTAGGTGTGGAAGATGTGGTTCTTTTACACATATACCCATGTCTGTACTTCCTGGGATCCTTTTCCCATGTACGTTATAACAGAATGTTGAGTAGTCCTCTCTTGGTATTCTGTAGGTCTTTGGTGATTATATATGTCACCTGTGTTGTATATGTCTGTTAACCCCGATATCGTAATGAAACCAATCCTCACACCTTTCCATTGGTGAACCATAAGTTTGTTTAATGAATCTGTGATTGCCCTTCTCCGTGGAAATATCTCCCCTGGTATCCTTTTTTAGGTAACACCTATAAGTGATATGATATGATATGTGTCTTTCACTTTCTGACTTACTACAAGTCACGTGATTACTTCTAGACTCATCTACGGTGCTGCAAATGGCATTGTGTCCTTTTTTCCCTTGGCTTCTCTTCTGCCTTAGCGGGGTCCATTTTCAACAATCTGATTCCCTGAGGGTTGTGGATTAGCTGACCTGGGCAGCCTTACCCTACCGGCCCGCCCTCCCCAGGTGTGCCTCGTTGAGGTCAATATAAACAGCGCTCTAGGCAGCAATAGCCCCTGAAGCTGTGCCTGACTCCATATTCTCTGCCCCGTCAGCAGTCTCGGGGCTGTGCTGCTGGGAGGGAGTGAGGGACCACAGCTTTGTGGGTGGCCCGGTGTGAGTGGGGTTCTGCTGGCCTTTCTGCAGGAGTTGCCAGGCTGCCGCCTGTAAAGAAGAGGTTGTGTCACCCATACCTTCCGCTGGAATTTCTCTCCGGACAGAGGTGAGGAAGGAAAAAAGCAGTGGGGGCCGGGACAAGACGGGTATCTCAGGCAGGGCAATGGAAAGCTTCTTGAAGAGCGCCCGGGGCCAGGACCACCCTGGCTGGCCTGCAGGCACCAAGTTGGCCTGCGTGCTGTCGCTGGTGTGGCTCCACGGTCCTTCCTCTAGGCTTTCAAGCCCTTTTACATATTCAGGTGTTTTACCTGGAAAGGGTGGGAACAGTTCAGCAGCAGCTGGCCTGGGGCTCAGCTCACGTTTACTCACAGAGGCCTCGGCACGGTACCCAGCTTTGCAATGAGGACGCTCCTTGCATGGGGAGTGGGTTGATGGCTGTATGGGAGATGCTTTCCCACCTCTGACCAATTTCAGAATTGTTTACCACTGGAGCAAGTGCCCTGATAGGGTTTTCCTCTGTATAACTCGTGGGTTCAGGTTTTTTTTTCTTTTATGGTTCAAGTTAGATTTTATTCCTCTTTTATGTATTTATAGATATAAGCATGGAAATAATTCAATCCTATATACATCTGTGTGACGGGAAGAACTTTTTTCTGTTTTATTTTTAAATTTTATTTTTTAAAATTTTGAAATTTAATTTTATTTATTTTTTTATACAGCACGTTATTATTAGTTATATATTTTATGCATATACATGTGCACAGGTCAATCCCAAACTCCCAACTCATCCCACCACCACCACCCCATGGCTTCCCACACTTGGTGTCCATACGTTTGTTCTCTACCTCTGTGTCTCTATTTCTTCCCTGCAAACCAGTTCATCTGTACCATTTTTAGGCTCCACATATATGCATTAATATACAATATTTGTTTTCCTCTTTCTGACTTACTTCATTCTGTATGACAGTCTCTCGATCCATCGATGTCTCTACAAATGACCCAGTTTCATTCCTTTTTATGGCTGAGTAATATTCCATTTCTTATATGTAACACATCTTTATCCATTCATCTGTCTGTGGGCATTTATGTTGCTTCCATTACCTGGCTATTGTAAATAGTGCTGCAATGAGCATTGTGGTGAATGTGCCTTTTTGATTTACGGTTTTCTCAGGGTATATGCCCAGAAGTGGGATTGCTGGATCAGATGGTAATTCTATTTCTAGATTTTTTAAGGAAACTCCATACTGTTCTCCATAGTGACTGTATCAATTTACATTCCCACCAATAGTGGAAGAGGGCTCCTTTTGTCCACACCCTCTCCAGAATTGGTTGTTTGTAGATTTTCTGATGATGCTGATTCTAAAAGGTGTGAGGTGAAACCTCATTGTAGTTTTGATATGCATTTCTCTGATAATTAGTGCTGTTGAGCAGCTTTTCATTTGCGTCTTGGCCATCTCTGTGTCTCCTTTGAAGAAACGTCTCTATAGATCTTCTGGCCATTTTTTTTGGGTTGTTTGTTTTTTTAATATTAAGCTGCATGAGCTGTTTATATATATTGGAGATGAAACCTCTGTCCATTGATTCGTCTGCAACGATTTTCGCCCATTCTGAGGGATGCCTTTTTCCATTCCCGTTTTTTTTAACAAAAAAGGAAAGAAAGGAAAAGAAGCAGAACACTAATGTGCGTAAAATATGCCTTTTGAAACGGTCGTTTTGAAATATGGACGTCCTTTGAATTTTTTGGTCGATATGTAACCCCAGGATTTGTTTTCAGGGCAGGTGTCATTTACAGGCCTGCAATGATTTTGAATATCAACTGACCATTAGCGTTGGGATTAAAGCTGCTGTTGTGTGAAACGGCCACAAGGTGGCAGCAGTTCACCCTTACCAAATCTGGTTACTAGGGCAAGAGAGCCTCAGTGGAAGTGGTGTTCTAGATTGGAGTTTAGAATGGAATGTGCCAGGAGAAAGCCCCTCACGTTTGTCTCACTACTTCTTGTTCGTGTTTTTAATTTAATTTTTTATTTTTTATTACAGCAAGTTTGATTTCAACGTTTGGTTTGTTGTAGGTGTTGAAGATGTGGTTCTTTTACACATATACAGATGTCTGTTCTTCCTGGGATCCTTTTCCCTTGTACGTTATGACAGAATGTTGAGTAGTCCTCTCTTGGTATTCTGTAGGTCTTTGGTGATTATATATGTCACCTGTGTTTGTATATGTCTGTTAACCTCGATATCGTAATGAAACCAATCCTCACACCTTTCCATTGGTGAACCATAAGTTTGTTTAATGAATCTGTGATTGCCCTTCTCCGTGGAAATATCTGCCCTGGTATCCATTTTTAGGTAACACCTATAAGTGATATGATATGATATGTGTATTTCACTTTCTGACTTACTACAAGTCACGTGATTACTTCTAGACTCATCTACGGTGCTGCAAATGGCATTGTGTCCTTTTTTCCCTTGGCTTCTCTTCTGCCTTAGCGGGGTCCATTTTCAACAATGTGATTCCCTGAGGGTTGTGGATTAGCTGACCTGGGCAGCCTTACCCTGCCGGCCCACCCTCCCCAGGTGTGCCTGGTTGAGGTCAATATAAACAGCGCTCCAGGCAGCAATAGCCCCTGAAGCTGTGCCTGACTCCATATTCTCTGCTCCGTCAGCAGTCTCGGGGCTGTGCTGCTGGGAGGGAGTGAGGGGCCACAGCTTTGTGGGTGGCCCGGTGTGAGTGGGGTTCTGCTGGCCTTTCTGCAGGAGTTGCCAGGCTGCCGCCTGTAAAGAAGAGGTTGTGTCACCCATACCTTCCGCTGGAATTTCTCTCCGGACAGAGGTGAGGAAGGAAAAAAGCAGTGGGGGCCGGGACAAGAGGGGTATCTCAGGCAGGGCAATGGAAAGCTTCTTGAAGAGCGCCCGGGGCCAGGACCACCCTGGCTGGCCTGCAGGCACCAAGTTGGCCTGCGTGCTGTCGCTGGTGTGGCTCCACGGTCCTTCCTCTAGGCTTTCAAGCCCTTGTACATATTCAGGTGTTTTACCTGGAAAGGGTGGGAACAGTTCAGCAGCAGCTGGCCTGGGGCTCAGCTCACATTTACTCACAGATGCCTCGGCACGGACCCCAGCTTTGCAATGAGGACGCTCCTTGCGTGGGGGGTGGGTTGCTGGCTGTATGGGAGATGGTTCCCCACCTCTGACCAATTTCAGAATTGTTTACCACTGGAGCAAGTGCCCTGATAGGGTTTTCCTCTGTATAACTCGTGGGTTCAGGTTTTTTTTTTCTTTTATTTTTCAAGTTAGATTTTATTCCTCTTTTATGTATTTATAGATATAAGCATGGAAATAATTCATTCCTATAAATACATCTGTGTGACGGGAAGAACGTTTTCGTGTTTTATTTTTAAATTTTATTTTTTAAAATTTTGAAATTTAATTTTATTTATTTTTTTATACAGCACGTTATTATTAGTTATGTATTTTATGCATATACCTGTACACAGGTCAATCCCAAACTCCCAACTCATCCCACAACCAACACCCCATGGCTTCCCACACTTGGAGTCCATACGTTTGTTCTCTACCTCTGTGTCTCTATTTCTTCCCTGCAAACCAGTTCATCTGTACCATTTTTAGGCTCCACATATATGCATTAATATACAATATTTGTTTTCCTCTTTCTGACTTACTTCATTCTGTATGACAGTCTCTCGATCCATCGATGTCTCTACAAATGACCCAGTTTCATTCCTTTTTATGGCTGAGTAATATTCCATTTCATATATGTACCACATCTTTATCCATTCATCAGTCTGTGGGCATTTACTTTGCTTCCATTACCTGGCTATTGTAAATAGTGCTGCAATGAACATTGTGGTGAATGTGCCATTTTGAAATACGGTTTTCTCTGGGTATATGCCCAGAAGTGGGATTGCTGGATCGGATGGTAATTCTATTTCTAGTTTTTTTAAGGAAACTCCATACTGTTCTCCATAGTGACTGTATCAATTTACATTCCCACCAATAGTGGAAGAGGGCTTCTTTTGTCCACACCCTCCCCAGAATTGGTTGTTTGTAGATTTTCTGATGATGCCGATTCTAACAGGTGTGAGGTGATACCTCATTGTAGTTTTGATTTGCATTTCTCTAATAATTAGAGCTGTTGAGCAGCTTTTCATGTGCGTCTTGGCCATCTCTGTGTCTCCTATGAAGAAACGTCTCTTTCGATCTTCTGCCCATTTTTTTGGGGGTTGTTTGTTTTTTTAATATTAAGCTGCCTGAGCTGTTTATATATATTGGAGATTAAACCTCTGTACATTGTTTCATCTGCAACGATTTTCACCCATTCTGAGGGATGCCTTTTTCCATTCCCGTTTTTTTTAACAAAAAAGGAAAGAAAGGAAAAGAAGCAGAACACTAATGTGCGTAAAATATGCCTTTTGAAACGGTCGTTTTGAAATATGGACGTCCTTTGAATTTTTTGGTCGATATGTGACCCCAGGATTTGTTTTCAGGGCAGGTGTCATTTACAGGCCTGCAATGATTTTGAATATCAACTGACCATTAGCGTTGGGATTAAAGCTGCTGTTGTGTGAAACGGCCACAAGGTGGCAGCAGTTCACCCTTACCAAATCTGGTTACTAGGGCAAGAGGGCCTCTGTGGAAGTGGTGTTCTAGATTGGAGTTTAGAATGGAATGTGCCAGGAGAAAGCCCCTCATGTTTGTCTCACAATTTCTTGTTCCTGTTTTTAATTTAATTTTTTATTTTTTATTACAGCAAGTTTGATTACAACGTTTGGCTTGTTGTAGGTGTGGAAGATGTGGTTCTTTTACACATATACACATGTCTGTACTTCCTGGGATCCTTTTCCCATGTACGTTATAACAGAATGTTGAGTAGTCCTCTCTTGGTATTCTGTAGGTCTTTGGTGATTATATATGTCACCTGTGTTTGTATATGTTTGTTAACCCCGATATCGTAATGAAACCAATCATCACTCCTTTCCATTGGTGAACCATAAGTTTGTTTAATGAATCTGTGATTGCCCTTCTCCGTGGAAATATCTGCCCTGGTATCCTTTTTTAGGTAACACCTATAAGTGATATGATATGATATGTGTCTTTCACTTTCTGACTTACTACAAGTCACGTGATTACTTCTAGACTCATCTACGGTGCTGCAAAAGGCATTGTGTCCTTTTTTCCCTTGGCTTCTCTTCTGCCTTAGCGGGGTCCATTTTCAACAATGTGATTCCCTGAGGGTTGTGGATTAGCTGACCTGGGCAGCCTTACCCTGCCGGCCCGCCCTCCCCAGGTGTGCCTCGTTGAAGTCAATATAAACAGCGCTCCAGGCAGCAATAGCCCCTGAAGCTGTGCCTGACTCCATATTCTCTGCCCCGTCAGCAGTCTCGGGGCTGTGCTCCTGGGAGGGAGTGAGGGGCCACAGCTTTGTGGGTGGCCCGGTGTGAGTGGGGTTCTGCTGGCCTTTCTGCAGGAGTTGCCAGGCTGCCACCTGTAAAGAAGAGGTTGTGTCACCCATACCTTCCGCTGGAATTTCTCTCCGGACAGAGGTGAGGAAGGAAAAAGCAGTGGGGGCCGGGACAGGAGGGGTATCTCAGGCAGGGCAATGGAAAGCTTCTGGAAGAGCGCCCGGGGCCAGGACCACCCTGGCTGGCCTGCAGGCACCAAGTTGGCCTGTGTGCTGTTGCTGGCGTGGCTCCACGGTCCTTCCTCTAGGCTTTCAAGCCCTTGTACATATTCAGGTGTTTTACCTGGAAAGGGTGGGAACAGTTCAGCAGCAGCTGGCCTGGGGCTCAGCTCACGTTTACTCACAGATGCTTCGGCACGGTCCCCCAGCTTTGCAATGAGGACGCTCCTTGTGTGTGGGGTGGGTTGATGGCTGTATGGGAGATGCTTCCCCACCTCTGACCAATTTCAGAATTGTTTACCACTGGAGCAAGTGCCCTGATAGGGTTTTCCTCTGTATAACTCGTGGGTTCAGGTTTTTTTTTTCTTTTATGGTTCAAGTTATATTTTATTCCTCTTTTATGTATTTATATATATAAACATGGAAATAATTCATTCCTATAAATACATCTGTGTGACGGGAAGAACATTTTTCTGTTTTATTTTTAAATTTTATTTTTTCAAATTTTGAAATTTAATTTTATTTATTTTTTTATGCAGCACGTTATTATTAGTTATGTATTTTATGCATATACCTGTATACAGGTCAATCCCAAACTCCCAACTCATCCCACCACCACCACCCCATGGCTTCCCACACTTGGTGTCCATACGTTTGTTCTCTACCTCTGTGTCTCTATTTCTTCCCTGCAAACCAGTTCATCTGTACCATTTTTAGGCTCCACATATATGCATTAATATACAATATTTGTTTTCCTCTTTCTGACATACTTCATTCTGTATGACAGTCTCTCGATCCATCGATGTCTCTACAAATGACCCAGTTTCATTCCTTTTTATGGCCGAGTAATATTCCATTTCAAATATGTACCACATCTTTATCCATTCATCTGTCTGTGGGCATTTAGGTTGCTTCCATTACCTGGCTATTGTAAATAGTGCTGCAATGAACATTGTGGTGAATGTGCCTTTTTGATTTACGGATTTCTCTGGGTATATGCCCAGAAGTGGGATTGCTGGATCAGATGGTAATTCTATTTCTAGATTTTTTAAGGAAACTCCATACTGTTCTCCATAGTGACTGTATCAATTTACATTCCCACCAATAGTGGAAGAGGGCTCCTTTTGTCCACACCCTCCCCAGAATTGGTTGTTTTTAGATTTTCTGATGATGCCGATTCTAACAGGTGTGAGGTGATACCTCATTGTAGTTTTGATTTGCATTTCTCTAATAATTAGTGCTGTTGAGCAGCTTTTCATGTGCGTCTTGGCAATCTCTGTGTCCCCTTTGAAGAAACGTCTCTTTAGATCTTCTGCTCATTTTTTGGGTTGTTTGTTTTTTTAATATTAAGCTGCATGAGCTGTTTATATATATTGGAGATTAAACCTCTGTCCACTGATTTGTCTGCAACGATTTTCGCCCAATTTGAGGGATGCCTTTTTCCATTCTCGTTTTTTTTAACAAAAGAGGAAAGAAAGGAAAAGAAGCAGAACACTAATGTGCGTAAAATATGCCTTTTGAAACGGTCGTTTTGAAATATGGACGTCCTTTGAATTTTTTGGTCGATATGTGACCCCAGGATTTGTTTTCAGGGCAGGTGTCATTTACAGGCCTGCAATGATTTTGAATATCAACTGACCATTAGCATTGGGATTAAGCTGCTGTTGTGTGAAACGGCCACAAGGTGGCAGCAGTTCACCCTTACCAAATCTGGGTACTTGGGCAAGAGAGCCTCAGTGGAAGTGGTGTTCTAGATTGGAGTTTAGAATGGAATGTGCCAGGAGAAAGCCCCTCACGTTTGTCTCACTACTTCTTGTTCCTGTTTTTAATTTAATTTTTAATTTTTTATTACAGCAAGTTTGATTTCAACGTTTGGCTTGTTGTAGGTGTTGAAGATGTGGTTCTTTTACACATATACAGATGTCTGTTCTTCCTGGGATCCTTTTCCCATGTACGTTATGACAGAATGTTGAGTAGTCCTCTCTTGGTATTCTGTAGGTCTTTGGTGATTATATATGTCACCTGTGTTTGTATATGTCTGTTAACCACGATATCCTAATGAAACCAATCCTCACACCTTTCCATTGGTGAACCATAAGTTTGTTTAATGAATCTGTGATTGCCCTTCTCCGTGGAAATATCTGCCCTGGTATCCATTTTGAGGTAACACCTATAAGTGATATGATATGATATGTGTCTTTCACTTTCTGACTTACTACAAGTCACGTGATTACTTCTAGACTCATCTACGGTGCTGCAAATGGCATTGTGTCCTTTTTTCCCTTGGCTTCTCTTCTGCCTTAGCGGGGTCCATTTTCAACAATGTGATTCCCTGAGGGTTGTGGATTAGCTGACCTGGGCAGCCTTACCCTGCCGGCCCGCCCTCCCCAGGTGTGCCTCGTTGAGGTCAATATAAACAGCGCTCCAGGCAGCAATAGCCCCTGAAGCTGTGCCTGACTCCATATTCTCTGCTCCGTCAGCAGTCTCGGGGCTGTGCTGCTGGGAGGGAGTGAGGGGCCACAGCTTTGTGGGTGGCCCGGAGTGAGTGGGGTTCTGCTGGCCTTTCTGCAGGAGTTGCCAGGCTGCCGCCTGTAAAGAAGAGGTTGTGTCACCCATACCTTCCGCTGGAATTTCTCTCTGGACAGAGGTGAGGAAGGAAAAAAGCAGTGGGGGCCGGGACAGAAGGGGTATCTCAGGCAGGGCAATGGAAAGCTTCTTGAAAAGCGCCCGGGGCCAGGACCACCCTGGCTGGCCTGCAGGCACCAAGTTGGCCTGCGTGCTGTCACTGGTGTGGCTCCACGGTCCTTCCTCTAGGCTTTCAAGCCCTTGTACATATTCAGGTGTTTTACCTGGAAAGGGTGGGAACAGTTCAGCAGCAGCTGGCCTGGGGCTCAGCTCACGTTTACTCACAGATGCCTCGGCACGGTCCCCCAGCTTTGCAATGAGGACGCTCCTTGCGTGGGGGGTGGGTTGCTGGCTGTATGGGAGATGGTTCCCCACCTCTGACCAATTTCAGAATTGTTTACCACTGGAGCAAGTGCCCTGATAGGGTTTTCCTCTGTATAACTCGTGGGTTCAGGTTTTTTTTTCTTTTATGGTTCAAGTTAGATTTTATTCCTCTTTTATGTATTTATAGATATAAGCATGGAAATAATTCATTCCTATAAATACATCTGTGTGACGGGAAGAACTTTTTTCTGTTTTATTTTTAAATTTTATTTTTTAAAATTTTGAAATTTAATTTTATTTATTTTTTTATACAGCACATTATAATTAGTTATGTATTTTATGCATATACATGTATACAGGTCAATCCCAAACTCCCAACTTATCCCACCACCAACACCCCATGGCTTCCCACACTTGTTGTCCATACGTTTGTTCTCTACCTATGTGTCTCTATTTCTTCCCTGCAAACCAGTTCATCTGTACCATTTTTAGGCTCCACATATATGCATTAATATACAATATTTGTTTTCCTCTTTCTGACTTACTTCATTGTGTATGACAGTCTATCGATCCATCGATGTCTCTAAAAATGACCCAGTTTCATTCCTTTTTATGGCCGAGTAATATTCCATTTCATATATGTACCACATCTTTATCCATTCATATGTCTGTGGGCATTTAGGTTGCTTCCATTACCTGGCTATTGTAAATAGTGCTGCAATGAACATTGTGGTGAATGTGCCTTTTTGATTTACGGTTTTCTCTGGGTATATGCCCAGAAGTGGGATTGCTGGATCAGATGTTAATTCTATTTCAAATTTTTTTAAGGAAACTCCATACTGTTCTCCATAGTGACTGTATCAATTTACATTCCCACCAATAGTGGAAGAGGGCTCCTTTTGTCCACACCCTCCCCAGAAATGGTTGTTTGTAGATTTTCTGATGATGCCGATTCTAACAGGTGTGAGGTGATACCTCATTGTAGTTTTGATTTGCATTTCTCTAATAATTAGTGCTGTTGAGCAGCTTTTCATGTGCGTCTTGGCCATCTCTGTGTCTCCTTTGAAGAAACGTCTCTTTAGATCTTCTGCCCATTTTTTTGGGTTGTTTGTTTTTTTAATATTAAGCTGCATGAGTTGTTGATATATATGGAGATTAACCCTCTGTCCATTGATTCCTCTGCAACGATTTTCGCCCATTCTGAGGGATGCCTTTTTCCATTCCCGTGTTTTTTAACAAAAAAGGAAAGAAAGGAAAAGAAGCAGAACACTAATGTGCGTAAAATATGCCTTTTGAAACGGTCGTTTTGAAATATGGACGTCCTTTGAATTTTTTGGTCGATATGTGACCCAAGGATTTGTTTTCAGGGCAGTGTCATTTACAGGCCTGCAATGATTTTGAATATCAACTGACCATTAGTGTTGGGATTAAAGCTGCTGTTGTGTGAAACGGCCACAAGGTGGCAGCAGTTCACCCTTACCAAATCTGGTTACTAGGGCAAGAGAGCCTCAGTGGAAGTGGTGTTCTAGATTGGAGTTTAGAATGGAATGTGCCAGGAGAAATCCCCTCACGTTTGTCTCACTACATCTTGATCGTGTTTTTATTTTTTATTTATTTATTTATTTTTTTTTTGCTCTACGCGGGCCTCTCACTGTTGTGGCCTCTCCCGTTGCGGAACACAGGCTCCGGACGCACAGGCTCAGCAGCCATGGCTCTCGGGCCCAGCCGCTCCGCGGCATATGGGATCCTCCCAGACTGGGGCACGAACCCGTATCCCCTGCATCCGCAGGCGGACTCTCAACCACTGCGCCACCAGGGAGGCCCATTGTTCGTGTTTTTAATTTAATTTTTTTTTATTTTTTATTACAGCAAGTTTGATTACAATGTTTGGCTTGTTGTAGGTGTGGAAGATGTGGTTCTTTAACACATATACAGATGTCTCTTCTTCCTGGGATCCTTTTCCCATGTACGTTATGACAGAATGTTGAGTAGTCCTCTCTTGGTATTCTGTAGGACTTTGGTGATTATATATGTCACCTGTGTTTGTATATGTCTGTTAACCCCGATATCGTAATGAAACCAATGCTCACACCTTTCCATTGGTGAACCATAAGTGTGTTTAATGAATCTGTGATTGCCCTTCTCCGTGGAAATATCTGCCCTGGTATCCATTTTTAGGTAACACCTATAAGTGATATGATATGATATGTGTCTTTCACTTTCTGACTTACTACAAGTCACGTGATTACTTCTAGACTCATCTATGGTGCTGCAAATGGCATTGTGTCCATTTTTCCCTTGGCTTCCCTTCTGCCTTAGCGGGGTCCATTTTCAACAATGTGATTCCCTGAGGGTTGTGGATTAGCTGACCTGGGCAGCCTTACACTGCCGGCCTGCCCTCCCCAGGTGTGCCTCGTTGAGGTCAATATAAACAGCGCTCCAGGCAGCAATAGCCCATGAAGCTGTGCCTGACTCCATATTCTCTGCCCCGTCAGCAGTCTCGGGGCTGTGCTGGTGGGAGGGAGTGAGGGGCCACAGCTTTGTGGGTGGCCCGGTGTGAGTGGGGCTCTGCTGGCCTTTCTGCAGGAGTTGCCATGCTGCCGCCTGTAAAGAAGCGGTTGTGTCACCCATACCTTCCGCTGGAATTTCTCTCCGGACAGAGGTGAGGAAGGAAAAAAGCAGCGGGGGCCGGGACAGGAGGGGTATCTCAGGCAGGGCAATGGAAAGCTTCAGGAAGAGCGCCCGGGGCCAGGACCATCCTGGCTGGCCTGCAGGCACCAAGTTGGCCTGCATGCTGTCGCTGGTGTGGCTCCACGGTCCTTCCTCTAGGCTTTCAAGCCCTTGAACATATTCAGGTGTTTTACCTGGAAAGGGTGGGAACAGTTCAGCAGCAGCTGGCCTGGGGCTAAGCTCACGTTTACTCACAGATGCCTCGGCATGGTCCCCCAGCTTTGCACTGAGGACGCTCCTTGCATGGGGGTTGGGTTGCTGTCTGTATGGGAGATGGTTCCCCACCTCTGACCAATTTCAGAATTGTTTACCGCTGGAGCAAGTGACCTGATAGGGTTTTCCTCTGTATAACTCGTGGGTTCAGGTTTTTTTTTCTTTTATGGTTCAAGTTAGATTTTATTCCTCTTTTATGTATTTATAGATATAAGCATGGAAATAATTCATTCCTATAAATACATCTGTGTGACGGGAAGAACTTTTTTCTGTTTTATTTTTAAATTTTATTTTTTAAAATTTTGAAATTTAATTTTATTTATTTTTTTATACAGCACGTTATTATTAGTTATGTATTTTATGCATAGACATGTACACAGGTCAATCCCAAACTCCCAACTCATCCCACCACCACCACCCCATGGCTTCCCACACTTGGTGTCCATACGTTTGTTCTCTACCTCTGTGTCTCTATTTCTTCCCTGCAAACCAGTTCTTCTGTACCATTTTTAGGCTCCACATATATGCATTAATATACAATATTTGTTTTCCTCTTTCTGACTTACTTCATTCTGTATGACAGTCTCTCGATCCATCGATGTCTCTACAAATGACCCAGTTTCATTCCTTTTTATGGCCGAGTAATATGCCATTTTATATATGTACCACAACTTTATCCATTCATCTGTCTGTGGGCATTTAGGTTGCTTCCATTACCTGGCTATTGTAAATAGTGCTGCAACGAACATTGTGGTGAATGTGCCTTTTTGAAATACGGTTTTCTCTGGGTATATGCCCAGAAGTGGGATTGCTGGATCAGATGGTAATTCTATTTCTAGTTTTTTTAAGGAAACTCCATACTGTTCCCCATAGTGACTGTATAAATTTACATTCCCACCAATAGTGGAAGAGGGCTCCTTTTGTCCACACCCTCCCCAGAATTGGTTGTTTGTAGATTTTCTGATGATGCCGATTCTAACAGGTGTGAGGTGAAACCTCATTGTAGTTTTGATTTGCATTTCTCTAATAATTAGTGTTGTTGAGCAGCTTTTCATGTGCCTCTTGGCCATCTCTGTGTCTCCTTTGAAGAAACGTCTCTTTAGATCTTCTGCCCATTTTTTTGGGTTGTTTGTTTTTTTAATATTAAGCTGCATGAGCTGTTTATATATATTGGAGATTAAACCTCTGTCCATTGATTCGTCTGCAACGATTTTCGCCCATTCTGAGGGATGCCTTTGTCCATTCCCGTGTTTTTTAACAAAAAAGGAAAGAAAGGAAAAGAAGCAGAACACTTATGTGCATAAAATATGCCTTTTGAAACGGTCGTTTTGAAATATGGACGTCCTTTGAATTTTTTGGTCGATATGTGACCCCAGGATTTGTTTTCAGGGCAGGTGTCATTTACAGGCCTGCAATGATTTTGAATATCAACTGACCATTAGCGCTGGGATTAAAGCTGCTGTTGTGTGAAACGGCCACAAGGTGGCAGCAGTTCTCCCTTACCAAATCTGGTTACTACGGCAAGAGAGCCTCAGTGGAAGTGGTGTTCTAGATTGGAGTTTAGAATGGAATGTGCCAGGAGAAAGCCCCTCACGTTTGTCTCACTACTTCTTGTTCGTGTTTTTAATTTAATTTTTCATTTTTTATTACAGCAAGTTTGATTACAATGTTTGGCTTGTTGTAGGTGTGGAAGATGTGGTTCTTTTACACATATACAGATGTCTGTTCTTCCTGGGATCCTTTTCCCATGTACGTTATGACAGAATGTTGAGTAGTCCTCTCTTGGTATTCTGTAGGTCTTTGGTGATTATACATGTCACCTGTGTTTGTATATGTCTGTTAACCCCGATATCGTAATGAAACCAATCCTCACACCTTTCCATTGGTGAACCATAAGTTTGTTTAATGAATCTGTAATTGCCCTTCTCCGTGGAAATATCTGCCCTGGTACCCATTTTTAGGTAACACCTATAAGTGATATGATATGATATGTGTCTTTCACTTTCTGACTTACTACAAGTCACGTGATTACTTCTAGACTCATCTACGGTGCTGCAAATCGCATTGTGTCCTTTTTTCCCTTGGCTTCTCTTCTGCCTTAGCGGGGTACATTTTCAACAATGTGATTCCCTGAGGGTTGTGGATTAGCTGACCTGGGCAGCCTTACCCTGCCGGCCCGCCCTCCCCAGGTGTGCCTCGTTGAGGTCAATATGAACAGCGCTCCAGGCAGCAATAGCCCCTGAAGCTGTGCCTGACTCCATATTCTCTGCCCCATCAGCAGTCTCGGGGCTGTGCTGTTGGGAGGGAGTGAGGGGCCACAGCTTTGTGGGTGGCCCGGAGTGAGTGGGGTTTTGCTGGCCTTTCTGCAGGAGTTGCCAGGCTGCCGCCTGTAAAGAAGAGGTTGTGTCACCCATACCTTCCGCTGGAATTTCTCTCTGGACAGAGGTGAGGAAGGAAAAAAGCAGTGGGGGCCGGGACAGGAGGGGTATCTCAGGCAGGGCAATGGAAAGCTTCTGGAAGAGCGCCCGGTGCCAGGACCACCCTGGCTGGCCGGCAGGCACCAAGTGGGCCTGCGTGCTGTTGCTGGTGTGGCTCCACGGTCCTTCCTCTAGGCTTTCAAGCCCTTGTACATATTCAGGTGTTTTACCTGGAAAGGGTGGGAACAGTTCAGCAGCAGCTGGCCTGGGGCTCAGCTCACGTTTACTCACAGATGCCTCGGCACGGTCCCCCAGCTTTGCAATGAGGACGCTCCTTGCGTGGGTGTCGGTTCCTGGCTGTATGGGAGATGGTTCCCCACCTCTGACCAATTTCAGAATTGTTTACCGCTGGAGCAAGTGCCGTGATAGGGTTTTCCTCTGTATAACTCGTCGGTTCAGGGTTTTTTTTTCTTTTATGGTTCAAGTTAGATTTTATTCCTCTTTTATGTATTTATAGATATAAGCATGGAAATAATTCATTCCTATAAATACATCTGTGTGACGGGAAGAACGTTTTTCTGTTTTATTTTTAAATTTTATTTTTTAAAATTTTGAAATTTAATTTTATTTTTTTTTATACAGCACGTTATTATTATTTATGTATTTTATGCATATACATGTATACAGGTCAATCCCAAACTCCCAACTCATCCCACCACCACCACCCCATGGCTTCCCACACTTGGTGTCCATACGTTTGTTCTCTACCTCTGTGTCTCTATTTCTTCCCTGCAAACCAGTTCATCTGTACCATTTTTAGGCTCCACATATATGCATTAATATACAATATTTGTTTTCCTCTTTCTGACTTACTTCATTCTGTATGACAGTCTGTCGATCCATCGATGTCTCTACAAATGACCCAGTTTCTTTCCTTTTTATGGCCGAGTAATATTCCATTTTATATATGTACCACATCTTTATCCATTCATCTGTCTGTGGGCATTTAGGTTGCTTCCATTACCTGGCTATTGTAAATAGTGCTGCGACGAACATTGTGGTGAATGTGCCTTTTTGAAATACGGTTTTCTCTGGGTATATGCCCAGAAGTGAGATTGCTGGATCAGATGGTAATTCTTTTTCTAGATTTTTTAAGGAAACTCCATACTGTTCTCCATAGTGACTGTATCAATTTACATTCCCACCAATAGTGGAAGAGGGCTCCTTTTGTCCACACCCTCCCCAGAATTGGTTGTTTGTAGATTTTCTGATGATGCCGATTCTAACAGGTGTGAGGTGATACCTCATTGTAGTTTTGATTTGCATTTCTCTAATAATTAGTGCTGTTGAGCAGCTTTTCATGTGCGTCTTGGCCATATCTGTGTCTCCTTTGAAGAAACGTCTCTTTAGATCTTCTGCCCATTTTTTTGGGGTTGTTTGTTTTTTTAATATTAAGCTGCATGAGCTGTTTATATATATTGGAGATGAAACCTCTGTCCATTGATTCGTCTGCAACGATTTTCGCCCATTCTGAGGGATGCCTTTTTCCATTCCCGTGTTTTTTAACAAAAAAGGAAAGAAAGGAAAAGAAGCAGAACACTAATGTGTGTAAAATATGCCTTTTGAAATGGTCGTTTTGAAATATGGACGTCCTTTGAATTTTTTGGTCGATATGTGACCCCAGGATTTGTTTTCAGGGCAGGTGTCATTTACAGGCCTGCAATGATTTTGAATATCAACTGACCATTAGCGCTGGGATTAAAGCTGCTGTTGTGTGAAACGGCCACAAGGTGGCAGCAGTTCACCCTTACCAAATCTGGTTACTAGGGCAAGAGAGCCTCAGTGGAAGTGGTGTTCTAGTTTGGAATTTAGAATGGAATGTGCCAGGAGAAAGCCCCTCACGTTTGTCTCACTACATCTTTTTCGTGTTTTTAATTTAATTTTTTTTATTTTTTCTTACAGCATGTTTGATTACAATGTTTGGCTTGTTGTAGGTGTGGAAGATCTGGTTCTTTTACACATATACAGATGTCTGTTCTTCCTGGGATCCTTTTCCCGTGTACGTTATGACAGAATGTTCAGTAGTCCTCTCTTGGTATTCTGTAGGTCTTTGGTGATTATATATGTCACCTGTGTTTGTATATGTCTGTTAACCCCGATATCGTAATGAAACCAATCCTCACACCTTTCCATTGGTGAACCATAAGTTTGTTTAATGAATCTGTGATTGCCCTTCTCCGTGGAAATATCTGCCCTGGTATCCATTTTTAGGTAACACCTATAAGTGATATGATATGATATGTGTCTTTCACTTTCTGACTTACTACAAGTCACGTGATTACTTCTAGACTCATCTACGGTGCTGCAAATGGCATTGTGTCCTTTTTTCCCTTGGCTTCTCTTCTGCCATAGCGGGGTCCATTTTCAACAATGTGATTCCCTGAGGGTTGTGGATTAGCTGACCTGGGCAGCCTTACCCTGCCGGCCCGCCCTCCCCAGGTGTGCCTCGTTGAGGTCAATATAAACAGCGCTCCAGGCAGCAATAGCCCCTGAAGCTGTGCCTGACTCCATATTCTCTGCCCCGTCAGCAGTCTCGGGGCTGTGCTGGTGGGAGGGAGTGAGGGGTCACAGCTTTGTGGGTGGCCCGGTGTGAGTGGGGTTCTGCTGGCCTTTCTGCAGGAGTTGCCAAGCTGCCGCCTGTAAAGAAGAGGTTGTGTCACCCATACCTTCCGCTGGAATTTCTCTCCGGACAGAGGTGAGGATGTAAAAAAAGCAGTGGGGGCCGGGACAGGAGGGGTATCTCAGGCAGGGCAATGGAAAGCTTCTGGAAGAGCGCCCTGGTCCAGGACCACCCTGGCTGGCCTGCAGGCAACAAGTTGGCCTGCGTGCTGTCGCTGGTGTGGCTCCACGGTCCTTCCTCTAGGCTTTCAAGCCCTTGTACATATTGAGGTGTTTTACCTGGAAAGGGTGGGAACAGTTCAGCAGCAGCTGGCCTGGGGCTCAGCTCACGTTTACTCACAGATGCCTCGGCACGGTCCCCCAGCTTTGCAATGAGGACGCTCCTTGCGTGGGGGTGGGTTGCTGGCTGTATGGGAGATGATTCCCCACCTCTGACCAATTTCAGAATTGTTTACCACTGGAGCAAGTGCCCTGATAGGGTTTTCCTCTGTATAACTCGTGGGTTCAGGTTTTTTTTTCTTTTATGGTTCAAGTTAGATTTTATTCCTCTTTTATGTATTTATAGATATAAGCATGGAAATAATTCATTCCTATAAATACATCTGTGTGACGGGAAGAACTTTTCTCTGTTTTATTTTTAAATTTTATTTTATAAAATTTTGAAATTTAATTTTATTTATTTATTTTTATACAGCACGTTATTATTAGTTATGTATTTTATGCATATACATGTATACAGGTCAATCCCAAACTCCCAACTCATCCCACCACCACCACCCCATGGCTTCCCACACTTGGTGTCCATACGTTTGTTCTCTACCTCTGTGTCTCTATTTCTTCCCTGCAAACCAGTTCATCTGTACCATTTTTAGGCTCCACATATATGCGTTAATATACAATATTTGTTTTCCTCTTTCTGACGTACTTCATTCTGTATGACAGTCTCTCGATCCATCGATGTCTCTACAAATGACCCAGTTTCATTCCTTTTTATGGCCGAGTAATATTCCATTTTATATATGTACCACATCTTTATCCATTCATCTGTCTGTGGGCATTTAGGTTGCTTCCATTACCTGGCTATTGTAAATAGTGCTGCAAAGAACATTGTGGTGAATGTGCCTTTTTGAAATACGGTTTTCTCTGGGTATATGCCCAGAAGTGCGATTGCTGGATCAGATGGTAATTCTTTTTCTAGATTTTTTAAGGAAACTCCATACTGTTCTCCATAGTGACTGTATCAATTTACTTTCCCACCAATAGTGGAAGAGGGCTCCTTTTGTCCACACCCTCCCCAGAATTGGTTGTTTGTAGATTTTCTGATGATGCCGATTCTAACAGGTGTGAGGTGATACCTCATTGTAGTTTTGATTTGCATTTCTCTAATAATTAGTGCTGTTGAGCAGCTTTTCATGTGCGTCTTGGCCATCTCTGTGTCTCCTTTGAAGAAACGTCTCTTTAGATCTTCTGCCCATTTTTTTTTGGGTTGTTTGTTTTTTTAATATTAAGCTGCATTAGCTGTTTATATATATTGGAGATTAAACCTCTGTCCATTGATTCGTCTGCAACAATTTTCGCCCATTCTGAGGGATGCCTTTTTCCATTCCCGTGTTTTTTAACAAAAAAGGAAAGAAAGGAAAAGAAGCAGAACACTAATGTGCGTAAAATATGCCTTTTGAAACGGTCGTTTTGAAATATGGACGTCCTTTGAATTTTTTGGTCGATATTTGACCCCAGGATTTGTTTTCAGGGCAGGTGTCATTTACAGGCCTGCAATGATTTTGAATATCAACTGACCATTAGCGCTGGGATTAAAGCTGCTGTTGTGTGAAACGGCCACAAGGTGGCAGCAGTTCACCCTTACCAAATCTGGTTACTAGGGCAAGAGAGCCTCAGTGGAAGTGGTGTTCTAGATTGGAAATTAGAATGGAATGTGCCAGGAGAAAGCCCCTCACGTTTGTCTCACTACATCTTGTTCGTGTTTTTAATTTAATTTTTTTTATTTTTTATTACAGCAAGTTTGATTACAATGTTTGGCTTGTTGTAGGTGTGGAAGATGTGGTTCTTTTACACATATACAGATGTCTGTTCTTCCTGGGATCCTTTTCCCATGTACGTTATGACAGAATGTTGAGTAGTCCTCTCTTCGTATTCTGTAGGTCTTTGGTGATTATATATGTCACCTGTGTTTGTATATGTCTGTTAACCCAGATATCGTAATGAAACCAATCCTCACACCTTTCCATTGGTGAACCATAAGTTTGTTTAATGAATCTGTGATTGCCCTTCTCCGTGGAAATATCTGCCCTGGTATCCATTTTTAGGTAACACCTATAAGTGATATGATATGATATGTGTCTTTCACTTTCTGACTTACTACAAGTCACGTGATTACTTCTAGACTCATCTACGGTGCTGCAAATGGCATTGTGTCCTTTTTTCCCTTGGCTTCTCTTCTGCCTTAGCGGGGTCCGTTTTCAACAACGTGATTCCCTGAGGGTTGTGGATTAGCTGACCTGGGCAGCCTTACCCTGCCGGCCCGCCCTCCCCAGGTGTGCCTCGTTGAGGTCAATATAAACAGCGCTCCAGGCAGCAATAGCCCCTGAAGCTGTGCCTGACTCCATATTCTCTGCCCCGTCAGCAGTCTCGGGGCTGTGCTGGTGGGAGGGAGTGAGGGGCCACAGCTTTGTGGGTGGCCCGGTGTGAGTGGGGTTCTGCTGGCCTTTCTGCAGGAGTTGCCAGGCTGCCGCCTGTAAAGAAGAGGTTGTGTCACCCATACCTTCCGCTGGAATTTCTCTCCGGACAGAGGTGAGGAAGGAAAAAAAGCAGTGGGGGCCGGGACAGGAGGGGTATCTCAGGCAGGGCAATGGAAAGCTTCTGGAAGAGCGCCCGGGTCCAGGACCACCCTGGCTGGCCTGCAGGCAACAAGTTGGCCTGCGTGCTGTCGCTGGTGTGGCTCCACAGTCCTTCCTCTATGCTGTCAAGCCCTTGAACATATTCAGGTGTTTTACCTGGAAAGGGTGGGAACAGTTCAGCAGCAGCTGGCCTGGGGCTCAGCTCACGTTTACTCACAGATGCCTCGGCACGGTCCCCCAGCTTTGCAATGAGGATGCTCCTTGCGTGGGGGTGGGTTGCTGGCTGTATGGGAGATGATTCCCCACCTCTGACCAATTTCAGAATTGTTTACCCCTGGAGCAAGTGCCCTGATAGGGTTTTCCTCTGTAAAACTCGTGGGTTCAGGATTTTTTTTTCTTTTATGGTTCAAGTTAGATTTTATTCCTATTTTATGTATTTATAGATATAAGCATGGAAATAATTCATTCCTATAAATACATCTGTGTGATGGGAAGAACTTTTCTCCGTTTTATTTTTAAATTTTATTTTTTAAAATTTTGAAATTTAATTTTATTTATTTTTTTTATACAGCACGTTATTATTAGTTATGTATTTTATGCATATACATGTATACAGGTCAATCCCAAACTCCCAACTCATCCCACCACCACCACCCCATGGCTTCCCACACTTGGTGTCCATACGTTTGTTCTCTACCTCTGTGTCTCTATTTCTTCCCTGCAAACCAGTTCATCTGTACCATTTTTAGGCTCCACATATATGCGATAATATACAATATTTGTTTTCCTCTTTCTGACGTACTTCATTCTGTATGACAGTCTCTCGATCCATCGATGTCTCTACAAATGACCCAGTTTCATTCCTTTTTATGGCCGAGTAATATTCCATTTTATATATGTACCACATCTTTATCCATTCATCTGTCTGTGGGCATTTAGGTTGCTTCCATTACCTGGCTATTGTAAATAGTGCTGCAACGGACATTGTGGTGAATGTGCCTTTTTGAAATACGGTTTTCTCTGGGTATATGCCCAGAAGTGCGATTGCTGGATCAGATGGTAATTCTTTTTCTAGATTTTTTAAGGAAACTCCATACTGTTCTCCATAGTGACTGTATCAATTTACATTCCCACCAATAGTGGAAGAGGGCTCCTTTTGTCCACACCCTCCCCAGAATTGGTTGTTTGTAGATTTTCTGATGATGCCGATTCTAACAGGTGTGAGGTGATACCTCATTGTAGTTTTGATTTGCATTTCTCTAATAATTAGTGCTGTTGAGCAGCTTTTCATGTGCGTCTTGGCCATCTCTGTGTCTCCTTTGAAGAAACGTCTCTTTAGATCTTCTGCCCATTTTTTGGGGGGTTGTTTGTTTTTTTAATATTAAGCTGCATGAGCTGTTTATATATATTGGAGATTAAACCTCTGTCCATTGATTCGTCTGCAACGATTTTCGCACATTCTGAGGGATGCCTTTTTCCATTCCCGTGTTTTTTAACAAAAAAGGAAAGAAAGGAAAAGAATCAGAAGACTAATGTGTGTAAAATATGCCTTTTGAAATGGTCGTTTTGAAATATGGACGTCCTTTGAATTTTTTGGTCGATATGTGACCCTAGGATTTGTTTTCAGGGCAGGTGTCATTTACAGGCCTGCAATGATTTTGAATATCAACTGACCATTAGCGTTGCGATTAAAGCTGCTGTTGTGTGAAACGGCCACAAGGTGGCAGCAGTTCTCCCTTACCAAATCTGGTTACTAGGGCAAGAGAGCCTCAGTGGAAGTGGTGTTCTAGATTGGAGTTTAGAATGGAATGTGCCAGGAGAAAGCCCCTCACGTTTGTCTCACTACTTCTTGTTCGTGTTTTTAATTTAATTTTTTATTTTTTCTTACAGCAAGTTTGATTACAATGTTTGGCTTGTTGTAGGTGTGGAAGATGTGGTTCTTTTACACATATACAGATGACTGTTCTTCCTAGGATCCTTTTCCCACGTACGTTATGACAGAATGTTCAGTAGTCCTCTCTTGGTATTCTGTAGGTCTTTGGTGATTATATATGTCACCTGTGTTTGTATATGTCTGTTAACCGCGATATCGTAATGAAACCAATCCTCACACCTTTCCATTGGTGAACCATAAGTTTGTTTAATGAATCTGTGATTGCCCTTCTCCGTGGAAATATCTGCCCTGGTATCCATTTTTAGGTAACACCTATAAGTGATATGATATGATATGTGTCTTTCACTTTCTGACTTACTACAAGTCACGTGATTACTTCTAGACTCATCTACGGTGCTGCAAATGGCATTGTGTCCTTTTTTCCCTTGGCTTCTCTTCTGCCTTAGCGGGGTCCATTTTCAACAATGTGATTCCCTGAGGGTTGTGGATTAGCTGACCTGGGCAACCTTACCCTGCCGGCCCGCCCTCCCCAGGTGTGCCTCGTTGAGGTCAATATAAACAGCGCTCCAGGCAGCAATAGCCCCTGAAGCTGTGCCTGACTCCATATTCTCTGCCCCGTCAGCAGTCTCGGGGCTGTGCTGGTGGGAGGGAGTGAGGGGCCACAGCTTTGTGGGTGGCCCGGTGTGAGTGGGGTTCTGCTGGCCTTTCTGCAGGAGTTGCCAGGCTGCCGCATGTAAAGAAGAGGATGTGTCACCCATACCTTCTGCTGGAATTTCTCTCCGGACAGAGGTGAGGAAGGAAAAAAGCAGTGGGGGCCGGGACAGGAGGGGTATCTCAGGCAGGGCAATGGAAAGTTTCCGGAAGAGCGCCAGGGTCCAGGACCACCCTGGCTGGCCTGCAGGCTCCAAGTTGGCCAGCGTGCTGTCGCTGGTGTGGCTCCACGGTCCTTCCTCTTGGCTTTCAAGCCCTTGTACATATTCAGGTGTTTTACCTGGAAAGGGTGGGAACAGTTCAGCAGCAGCTGGCCTGGGGCTCAGCTCACGTTTACTCACAGATGCCTCGGCACGGTCCCCCAGCTTTGCAATGAGGATGCTCCTTGCGTGGGGGGTGGGTTGCTGGCTGTATGGGAGATGATTCCCCACCTCTGACCTATTTCAGAATTGTTTACCACTGGAGCAAGTGCCCTGATAGTGTTTTCCTCTGTATAACTCGTGGGTTCAGGTTTTTTTTTCTTTTATGGTTCAAGTTAGATTTTATTCCTCTTTTATGTATTTATAGATATAAGCATGGAAATAATTCATTCCTATAAATACATCTTTGTGACGGGAAGAACTTTTTTCTGTTTTATTTTTAAATTTTATTTTCTAAAATTTTGAAATTTAATTTTATATTTTTATACAGCATGTTATTATTAGATATGTATTTTATGCATGTACATGTACACAGGTCAATCCCAAACTCCCAACTCATCCCACCACCAGCACCCCATGGCTTCCCACACTTGGTGTCCATACGTTTGTTCTCTACCTCTGTGTCTCTATTTCTTCCCTGCAAACCAGTTCATCTGTACCATTTTTAGGCTCCACATATATGCATTAATATACAATATTTGTTTTCCTCTTTCTGACTTATTTCATTCTGTATGACAGTCTCTCGATCCATCGATGTCTCTACAAATGACCCAGTTTCATTCATTTTTATGGCCGAGTAATATTCCATTTTATATATGTACCACATCTTTATCCATTCATCTGTCTGTGGGCATTTAGGTTGCTTCCATTACCTGGCTATTGTAAATAGTGCTGCAACGAACATTGTGGTGAATGTGCCTTTTTGAAATACGGTTTTCTCTGGGTATATGCCCAGAAGTGGGATTGCTGGATCAGATGGTAATTCTATTTCTAATTTTTTTAAGGAAACTCCATACTGTTCTCCATAGTGACTGTATCAATTTACATTCCCACCAATAGTGGAAGAGGGCTCCTTTTGTCCACACCCTCCCCAGAATTGGTTGTTTGTAGATTTTCTGATGATGCCGATTCTAACAGGTGTGAGGTGATACCTCATTGTAGTTTTGATTTGCATTTCTCTAATAATTAGTGCTGTTGAGCAGCTTTTCATGTGCGTCTTGGCCATCTCTGTGTCTCCTTTGAAGAAACGTCTCTTTAGATCTTCTGCCCATTTTTTTTGGGTTGTTTGTTTTTTTAATATTAAGCTGCATTAGCTGTTTATATATATTGGAGATTAAACCTCTGTCCATTGATTCGTCTGCAACGATTTTCGCCCATTCTGAGGGATGCCTTTTTCCATTCCCGTGTTTTTTAACAAAAAAGGAAAGAAAGGAAAAGAAGCAGAACACTAATGTGCGTAAAATATGCCTTTTGAAACGGTCGTTTTGAAATATGGACGTCCTTTGAATTTTTTGGTCGATATTTGACCCCAGGATTTGTTTTCAGGGCAGGTGTCATTTACAGGCCTGCAATGATTTTGAATATCAACTGACCATTAGCGCTGGGATTAAAGCTGCTGTTGTGTGAAACAGCCACAAGGTGGCAGCAGTTCACCCTTACCAAATCTGGTTACTAGGGCAAGAGAGCCTCAGTGGAAGTGGTGTTCTAGATTGGAAATTAGAATGGAATGTGCCAGGAGAAAGCCCCTCACGTTTGTCTCACTACATCTTGTTCGTGTTTTTAATTTAATTTTTTTTATTTTTTTTTTAATTTATTTATTTATTTATTTATTTTGCGGTATGCGGGCCTCTCACTGTTGAGGCCTCTCCCGTTGCGGAGCACAGGCTCCGGATGCGCAGGCCCAGCGGCCATGGCTCACGGGCCCATCCGCTCCGCGGCATATGGGATCCTCACAGACCGGGGCACGAACCTGTATACCCTGCATCGGCAGGCGGACTCTCAACCACTGTGCCACCAGGGAGGCCCTAATTTTTTTTTATTTTTTATTACAGCAAGTTTGATTACAATGTTTGGCTTGTTTTAGGTGTGGAAGATGTGGTTCTTTTACACATATACAGATGTCTGTTCTTCCTGGGATCCTTTTCCCATGTACGTTATGACAGAATGTTGAGTAGTCCTCTCTTGGTATTCTGTAGGTCTTTGGTGATTATATATGTCACCTGTGTTTTTATATGTCTGTTAACCCCGATATCGTAATGAAACCAATCCTCACACCTTTCCATTGGTGAACCATAAGTTTGTTTAATGAATCTCCGATTGCCCTTCTCCGTGGAAATATCTGCCCTGGTATCCATTTTTAGGTAACACCTATAAGTGATATGATATGATATGTGTCTTTCACTTTCTGACTTACTACAAGTCACGTGATTACTTCTAGACTCATCTACGGTGCTGCAAATGGCATTGTGTCCTTTTTTCCCTTGGCTTCTTTTCTGCCATAGCGGGGTCCATTTTCAACAATGTGATTCCCTGAGGGTTGTGGATTAGCTGACCTGGGCAGCCTTACCCTGCTGGCCCGCCCTCCCCAGGTGTGCCTCGTTGAGGTCAATATAAACAGCGCTCCAGGCAGCAATAGCCCCTGAAGCTGTGCCTGACTCCATATTCTCTGCCCCGTCAGCAGTCTCGGGGCTGTGCTGGTGGGAGGGATTGAGGGGTCACAGCTTTGTGGGTGGCCCGGTGTGAGTGGGGTTCTGCTGGCCTTTCTGCAGGAGTTGCCAAGCTGCCGCCTGTAAAGAAGAGGTTGTGTCACCCGTACCTTCCGCTGGAATTTCTCTCCGGACAGAGGTGAGGAAGTAAAAAAAGCAGTGGGGGCCGGGACAGGAGGGGTATCTCAGGCAGGGCAATGGAAAGCTTCTGGAAGAGCGCCCTGGTCAAGGACCACCCTGGCTGGCCTGCAGGCAACAAGTTGGCCTGCGTGCTGTCGCTGGTGTGGCTCCACGGTCCTTCCTCTAGGCTTTCAAGCCCTTGTACATATTCAGGTGTTTTACCTGGAAAGGGTGGGAACAGTTCAGCAGCAGCTGGCCTGGGGCTCAGCTCACCTTTACTCACAGATGCCTCGGCACGGTCCCCCAGATTTGCAATGAGGACGCTCCTTGCGTGGGGGTGGGTTGCTGGCTGTATGGGAGATGATTCCCCACCTCTGACCAATTTCAGAATTGTTTACCACTGGAGCAAGTGCCCTGATAGGGTTTTCCTCTGTATAACTCGTGGGTTCAGGATGTTTTTTTCTTTTATGGTTCAAGTTAGATTTTATTCCTCTTTTATGTATTTATAGATATAAGCATGGAAATAAATCATTCCTATAAATACATCTGTGTGACGGGAAGAACTTTTCTCTGTTTTATTTTTAAATTTTATTTTTTAAAATTTTGAAATTTAATTTTATTTATTTATTTTTATACAGCACGTTATTATTAGTTATGTATTTTATGCATATACATGTATACAGGTCAATCCCAAACTCCCAACTCATCCCACCACCACCACCCCATGGCTTCCCACACTTGGTGTCCATACATTTGTTCTCTACCTCTGTGTCTCTATTTCTTCCCTGCAAACCAGTTCATCTGTACCATTTTTAGGCTCCACATATATGCGTTAATATACAATATTTGTTTTCCTCTTTCTGACGTACTTCATTCTGTATGACAGTCTCTCGATCCATCGATGTCTCTACAAATGACCCAGTTTCATTCCTTTTTATGGCCGAGTAATATTCCATTTTATATATGTACCACATCTTTATCCATTCATCTGTCTGTGGGCATTTAGGTTGCTTCCATTACCTTGCTATTGTAAATAGTGCTGCAACGAACATTGTGGTGAATGTGCCTTTTTGAAATACGGTTTTCTCTGGGTATATGCCCAGAAGTGCGATTGCTGGATCAGATGGTAATTCTTTTTCTAGATTTTTTAAGGAAACTCCATACTGTTCTCCATAGTGACTGTATCAATTTACATTCCCACCAATAGTGGAAGAGGGCTCCTTTTGTCCACACCCTCTCCAGAATTGGTTGTTTGTAGATTTTCTGATGATGCCGATTCTAACAGGTGTGAGGTGATACCTCATTGTAGTTTTGATTTGCATTTCTCTAATAATTAGTGCTGTTGAGCAGCTTTTCATGTGCGTCTTGGCCATCTCTGTGTCTCCTTTGAAGAAACGTCTCTTTAGATCTTCTGCCCATTTTTTTGGGGTTGTTTGTTTTTTTAATATTAAGCTGCATGAGCTGTTTATATATATTGGAGATTAAACCTCTGTCCATTGATTCGTCTGCAACGATTTTCGCCCATTCTGAGGGATGCCTTTTTCCATTCCCGTGTTTTTTACCAAAAAAGGAAAGAAAGGAAAAGAAGCAGAACACTAATGTGCGTAAAATATGCCTTTTGAAACGGTCGTTTTGAAATATGGACGTCCTTTGAATTTTTTGGTCGATATTTGACCCCAGGATTTGTTTTCAGGGCAGGTGTCATTTACAGGCCTGCAATGATTTTGAATATCAACTGACCATTAGCGCTGGGATTAAAGCTGCTGTTGTGTGAAACGGCCACAAGGTGGCAGCAGTTCACCCTTACCAAATCTGGTTACTAGGGCAAGAGAGCCTCAGTGGAAGTGGTGTTCTAGATTGGAATTTAGAATGGAATGTGCCAGGAGAAAGCCCCTCACGTTTGTCTCACTACATCTTGTTCGTGTTTTTAATTTAATTTTTTTTATTTTTTATTACAGCAAGTTTGATTACAATGTTTGGCTTGTTGTAGGTGTGGAAGATGTGGTTCTTTTACACATATACAGATGTCTGTTCTTCCTGGGATCCTTTTCCCATGTACGTTATGACAGAATGTTGAGTAGTCCTCTCTTGGTATTCTGTAGGTCTTTGGTGATTATATATGTCACCTGTGTTTGTATATGTCTGTTAACCCCGATATCGTAATGAAACCAATCCTCACACCTTTCCATTGGTGAACCATAAGTTTGTTTAATGAATCTGTGATTGCCCTTCTCCGTGGAAATATCTGCCCTGGTATCCATTTTTAGGTAACACCTATAAGTGATATGATATGATATGTGTCTTTCACTTTCTGACTTACTACAAGTCACGTGATTACTTCTAGACTCATCTACGGTGCTGCAAATGGCATTGTGTCCTTTTTTCCCTTGGCTTCTCTTCTGCCTTAGCGGGGTCCGTTTTCAACAATGTGATTCCCTGAGGGTTGTGGATTAGCTGACCTGGGCAGCCTTACCCTGCCGGCCCGCCCTCCCCAGGTGTGCCTCGTTGAGGTCAATATAAACAGCGCTCCAGGCAGCAATAGCCCCTGAAGGTGTGCCTGCCTCCATATTCTCTGCTCCGTCAGCAGTCTCGGGGCTGTGCTGGTGGGAGGGAGTGAGGGGCCACAGCTTTGTGGGTGGCCCGGTGTGAGTGGGGTTCTGCTGGCCTTTCTGCAGGAGTTGCCAGGCTGCCGCCTGTAAAGAAGAGGTTGTGTCACCCATACCTTCCGCTGGAATTTCTCTCCGGACAGAGGTGAGGAAGGAAAAAAAGCAGTGGGGGCCGGGACAGGAGGGGTATCTCAGGCAGGGCAATGGAAAGCTTCTGGAAGAGCGCCCGGGTCCAGGACCACCCTGGCTGGCCTGCAGGCAACAAGTTGGCCTGCGTGCTGTCGCTGGTGTGGCTCCACGGTCCTTCCTCTATGCTGTCAAGCCCTTGTACATATTCAGGTGTTTTACCTGGAAAGGGTGGGAACAGTTCAGCAGCAGCTGGCCTGGGGCTCAGCTCACGTTTACTCACAGATGCCTCGGCACGGTCCTCCAGCTTTGCAATGAGGACGCTCCTTGCGTGGGGGTGGCTTGCTGGCTGTATGGGAGATGATTCCCCACCTCTGACCAATTTCAGAATTGTTTACCACTGGAGCAAGTGCCCTGATAGGGTTTTCCTCTGTATAACTCGTGGGTTCAGGTTTTATTGTTCTTTTATGGTTCAAGTTAGATTTTATTCCTCTTTTATGTATTTATAAATATAAGCATGGAAATAATTCATTCCTATAAATACATCTGTGTGACGGGAAGAATTTTTTGTGTTTTATTTTTAAATTTTATTTTTAAAAATTTTGAAATTTAAGTTTATTTATTTATTTTTATACAGCACGTTATTATTAGTTATGTATTTTATGCATATACATGTATACAGGTCAATCCCAAACTCCCAACTCATCCCACCACCACCACCCCATGGCTTCCCACACTTGGTGTCCATACGTTTGTTCTCTACCTCTGTGTCTCTATTTCTTCCCTGCAAACCAGTTCATCTGTACCATTTTTAGGCTCCACATATATGCGTTAATATACAATATTTGTTTTCCTCTTTCTGACGTACTTCATTCTGTATGACAGTCTCTCGATCCATCGATGTCTCTAAAAATGACCCAGTTTCATTCCTTTTTATGGCCGAGTAATATTCCATTTTATATATGTACCACATCTTTATCCATTCATCTGTCTGTGGGCATTTAGTTTGCTTCCATTACCTGGCTATTGTAAATAGTGCTGCAACGAACATTGTGGTGAATGTGCCTTTTTGAAATACGGTTTTCTCTGGGTATATGCCCAGAAGTGTGATTGCTGGATCACATGGTAATTCTTTTTCTAGATTTTTTAAGGAAACTCCATACTGTTCTCCATAGTGACTGTATCAATTTACATTCCCACCAATAGTGGAAGAGGGCTCCTTTTGTCCACACCCTCCCCAGAATTGGTTGTTTGTAGATTTTCTGATGATGCCGATTCTAACAGGTGTGAGGTGATACCTCATTGTAGTTTTGATTTGCATTTCTCTAATAATTAGTGCTGTTGAGCAGCTTTTCATGTGCGTCTTGGCCATCTCTGTGTCTCCTTTGAAGAAACGTCTCTTTAGATCTTCTGCCCATTTTTTTTTGGGTTGTTTGTTTTTTTTAATATTAAGCTGCATGAGCTGTTTATATATATTGGAGATTAAACCTCTGTCCATTGATTCGTCTGCAACGATTTTCGCCCATTCTGAGGGATGCCTTTTTCCATTCCCGTGTTTTTTAACAAAAAAGGAAAGAAAGGAAAAGAAGCAGAACACTAATGTGCATAAAATATGCCTTTTGAAACGGTCATTTTGAAATATGGACGTCCTTTGAATTTTTTGGTCGATATTTGACCCCAGGATTTGTTTTCAGGGCAGGTGTCATTTACAGGCCTGCAATGATTTTGAATATCAACTGACCATTAGCGCTGGGATTAAAGCTGCTGTTGTGTGAAACGGCCACAAGGTGGCAGCAGTTCACCCTTACCAAATCTGGTTACTAGGGCAAGAGAGCCTCAGTGGAAGTGGTGTTCTAGATTGGAATTTAGAATGGAATGTGCCAAGAGAAAGCCCCTCACGTTTGTCTCACTACATCTTTTTCGTGTTTTTAATTTATTTTTTTTTAATTTTTTATTACAGCAAGTTTGATTACAATGTTTGGCTTGTTGTAGGTGTGGAAGATGTGGTTCTTTTACACATATACAGATGTCTGTTCTTCCTGGGATCCTTTTCCCATGTACGTTATGACAGAATGTTGAGTAGTCCTCTCTTGGTATTCTGTAGGTCTTTGGTGATTATATATGTCACCTGTGTTTGTATATGTCTGTTAACCCCGATATCGTAATGAAACCAATCCTCACACCTTTCCATTGGTGAACCATAAGTTTGTTTAATGAATCTGTGATTGCCCTTCTCCGTGGAAATATCTGCCCTGGTATCCATTTTTAGGTAACACCTATAAGTGATATGATATGATATGTGTCTTTCACTTTCTGACTTACTACAAGTCACGTGATTACTTCTAGACTCATCTACGGTGCTGCAAATGGCATTGTGTCCTTTTTTCCCTTGGCTTCTCTTCTGCCTTAGCGGGGTCCATTTTCAACAATGTGATTCCCTGAGGGTTGTGGATTAGCTGACCTGGGCAGCCTTACCCTGCCGGCCCGCCCTCCCCAGGTGTGCCTCGTTGAGGTCAATATAAACAGCGCTCCAGGCAGCAATAGCCCCTGAAGCTGTGCCTGCCTCCATATTCTCTGCCCCGTCAGCAGTCTCGGGGCTGTGCTGGTGGGAGGGTGTGAGGGGCCACAGCTTTGTGGGTGGCCCCGTGTGAGTGGGGTTTTGCTGGCCTTTCTGCAGGAGTTGCCAAGCTGCCGCCTGTAAAGAAGAGGTTGTGTCACCCATACCTTCCACTGGAATTTCTCTCCGGACAGAGGTGAGGAAGTAAAAAAAGCAGTGGGGGCCGGGACAGGAGGGGTATCTCAGGCAGGGCAATGGAAAGCTTCTGGAAGAGCGCCCGGGTCCAGGACCACCCTGGCTGGCCTGCAGGCAACAAGTTGGCCTGCGTGCTGTCGCTGGTGTGGCTCCACGGTCCTTCCTCTATGCTGTCAAGCCCTTGTACATATTCAGATGTTTTACCTGGAAAGGGTGGGAACAGTTAAGCAGCAGCTGGCCTGGGGCTCAGCTCACCTTTACTCACAGATGCCTCGGCACGGTCCCCCAGCTTTGCAATGAGGATGCTCCTTGCGTGGGGGTGGGTTGCTGGCTGTATGGGAGATGATTCCCCACCTCTGACCAATTTCAGAATTGTTTACCACTGGAGCAAGTGCCCTGATAGGGTTTTCCTCTGTAAAACTCGTGGGTTCAGGATTTTTTTTTCTTTTATGGTTCAAGTTAGATTTTATTCCTATTTTATGTATTTATAGATATAAGCATGGAAATAATTCATTCCTATAAATACATCTGTGTGATGGGAAGAACTTTTCTCTGTTTTATTTTTAAATTTTATTTTTTAAAATTTTGAAATTTAATTTTATTTATTTTTTTTATACAGCACGTTATTATTAGTTATGTATTTTATCCATATACAAGTATACAGGTCAATCCCAAACTCCCAACTCATCCCACCACCACCACCCCATGGCTTCCCACACTTGGTGTCCATACGTTTGTTCTCTACCTCTGTGTCTCTATTTCTTCCCTGCAAACCAGTTCATCTGTACCATTTTTAGGCTCCACATATATGCGATAATATACAATATTTGTTTTCCTCTTTCTGACGTACTTCATTCTGTATGACAGTCTCTCGATCCATCGATGTCTCTACAAATGACCCAGTTTCATTCCTTTTTATGGCCGAGTAATATTCCATTTTATATATGTACCACATCTTTATCCATTCATCTGTCTGTGGGCATTTAGGTTGCTTCCATTACCTGGCTATTGTAAATAGTGCTGCAACGGACATTGTGGTGAATGTGCCTTTTTGAAATACGGTTTTCTCTGGGTATATGCCCAGAAGTGCGATTGCTGGATCAGATGGTAATTCTTTTTCTAGATTTTTTAAGGAAACTCCATACTGTTCTCCATAGTGACTGTATCAATTTACATTCCCACCAATAGTGGAAGAGGGCTCCTTTTGTCCACACCCTCCCCAGAATTGGTTGTTTGTAGATTTTCTGATGATGCCGATTCTAACAGGTGTGAGGTGATACCTCATTGTAGTTTTGATTTGCATTTCTCTAATAATTAGTGCTGTTGAGCAGCTTTTCATGTGCGTCTTGGCCATCTCTGTGTCTCCTTTGAAGAAACGTCTCTTTAGATCTTCTGCCCATTTTTTTTTGGTTTGTTTGTTTTTTTAATATTAAGCTGCATGAGCTGTTTATATATATTGGAGATTAAACCTCTGTCCATTGATTCGTCTGCAACGATTTTCGCCCATTCTGAGGGATGCCTTTTTTCATTCCCGTGTTTTTTAACAAAAAAGGAAAGAAAGGAAAAGAATCAGAACACTAATGTGTGTAAAATATGCCTTTTGAAATGGTCGTTTTGAAATATGGACGTCCTTTGAATTTTTTGGTCGATATGTGCACAACCCCAGGATTTGTTTTCAGGGCAGGTGTCATTTACAGGCCTGCAATGATTTTGAATATCAACTGACCATTAGCGTTGGGATTAAAGCTGCTGTTGTGTGAAACGGCCACAAGGTGGCAGCAGTTCACCCTTACCAAATCTGGTTACTAGGGCAAGAGAGCCTCAGTGGAAGTGGTGTTCTAGATTGGAGTTTAGAATGGAATGTGCCAGGAGAAAGCCCCTCACGTTTGTCTCACTACTTCTTGTTCGTGTTTTTAATTTAATTTTTTATTTTTTATTACAGCAAGTTTGATTACAATGTTTGGCTTGTTGTAGGTGTGGAAGATGTGGTTCTTTTACACATATACAGATGACTGTTCTTCCTGGGATCCTTTTCCCATGTACGTTATGACAGAATGTTGAGTAGTCCTCTCTTGGTATTCTGTAGGTCTTTGGTGATTATATATGTCACCTGTGTTTGTATATGTCTGTTAACCCCGATATCGTAATGAAACCAATCCTCACACCTTTCCATTGGTGAACCATAAGTTTGTTTAATGAATCTGTGCTTGCCCTTCTCCGTGGAAATATCTGCCCTGGTATCCATTTTTAGGTAACACCTATAAGTGATATGATATGATATGTGTCTTTCACTTTCTGACTTACTACATGTCACGTGATTACTTCTAGACTCATCTACGGTGCTGCAAATGGCATTGTGTCCTTTTTTCCCTTGGCTTCTCTTCTGCCTTAGCGGGGTCCATTTTCAACAATGTGATTCCCTGAGGGTTGTGGATTAGCTGACCTGGGCAGCCTTACCCTGCCGGCCCGCCCTCCCCAGGTGTGCCTCGTTGAGGTCAATATAAACAGCGCTCCAGGCAGCAATAGCCCCTGAAGCTGTGCCTGACTCCATATTCTCTGCCCCGTAAGCAGTCTCGGGGCTGTGCTGTTGGGAGGGAGTGTGGGGCCACAGCTTTGTGGGTGGCCCGGTGTGAGTGGGGTTCTGCTGGCCTTTCTGCAGGAGTTGCCAGGCTGCCGCCTGTAAAGAAGAGGTTGTGTCCCCTATACCTTCCGCTGGAATTTCTCTCCGGACAGAGGTGAGGAAGGAAAAAATCAGTGGGGGCCGGGACAGGAGGGGTATCTCAGGCAGGGCAATGGAAAGCTTCTGGAAGTGCGCCCGGGTCCAGGACCACACTGGGTGGCCTGCAGGCACCAAGTTGGCCTGCGTGCTGTCGCTGGTGTGGCTCCACGGTCCTTCCTCTAGGCTTTCAAGCCCTTGTACATATTCAGGTGTTTTACCTGGAAAGGGTGGGAACAGTTCAGCAGCAGCTGGCCTGGGATCAGCTTACGTTTACTCACAGATGCCTCGGCACGGTCCCCCAGCTTTGCAATGAGGACGCTCCTTGCGTGTGGGGTGGGTTGCTGGCTGTATGGGAGATGGTTCCCCACATCTGACCAATTTCAGAATTTTTTACCACTGGAGCAAGTGCCCTGATAGGGTTTTCCTCTGTATAACTCGTGGGTTCAGGATTTTTTTTTCTTTTATGGTTCAAGTTAAATTTTATTCCTCTTTTATGTATTTATAGATATAAGCATGGAAATAATTCATTCCTATAAATACATCTGTGTGACGGGAAGAACATTTTTCTCTTGTATTTTAAAATTTTATTTTTTAAAATTTTGAAATTTAATTTTATTTATGTTTTTATACAGCATTTTATTATTAGTTATGTATTTTATGCATATACTTGTATACAGGTCAATCCCAATCTCCCAACTCATCCCACCACCACCACCACATGGCTTCCCACACTTGGTGTCCATACGTTTGTTCTCTACCTCTGTGTCTCTATTTCTTCCCTGCAAACCAGTTCATCTGTACCATTTTTTAGGTTCCACATATATGCATTAATATACAATATTTGTTTTCCACTTTCTGACTTACTTCACTCTGTATGACAGTCTCTCGATCCATCGATGTCTCTACAAATGACCCAGTTTCATTCCTTTTTATGGCCGAGTAATATTCCATTTTATATATGTACCACATCTTTATCCATTCATCTGTCTGTGGGCATTTAGGTTGCTTCCATTACCTGGCTATTGTAAATAGTGCTGCAACGAACATTGTGGTGAATGTGCCTTTTTGAAATACGGTTTTCTCTCGTATATGCCCAGAAGTGTGTTTGCTGGATCAGATGGTAATTCTATTTCTAGTTTTTTTAAGGAAACTCCATACTGTTCTCCATAGTGACTGTATCAATTTACATTCCCACCAATAGTGGAAGAGGGCTCCTTTTGTCCACACCCTCCCCAGAATTGGTTGTTTGTAGATTTTCTGATGATGCCGATTCTAACAGGTGTGAGGTGAAACCTCATTGTAGTTTTGATTTGCATTTCTCTAATAATTAGTGCTCTTGAGCAGCTTTTCATGTGCTTCTTGGCCATCTCTGTGTCTCCTTTGAACAAACGTCTCTTTAGATCTACTGCCCATTTTTTTTTGGGTTGTTTGTTTTTTTTCATATTAAGCTGCATGAGCTTTTTATATATATTGGAGATTAAACCTCTGTCCATTGATTCGTCTGCAACGATTTTCGCCCATTCTCAGGGATGCCATTTTCCATTCCCGTTTTTTTTAACAAAAAAGTAAAGAAAGGAAAAGAAGCAGAACACTAATGTGCGTAAAATATGCCTTTTGAAACGGTCGTTTTGAAATATGGACGTCCTTTGAATTTTTTGGTCGATATGTGACCCCAGGATTTGTTTTCAGGCAGGTGTCATTTACAGGCCTGCAATGATTTTGAATATCAACTGACCATTAGCGCTGGGATTAAAGCTGCTGTTGTGTGAAACGGCCACAAGGTGGCAGCAGTTCACCCTTACCAAATCTGGTTACTAGGGCAAGAGAGCCTCAGTGGAAGTGGTGTTCCAGATTGGAATTTAGAATGGAATGTGCTAGGAGAAAGCCCCTCACGTTTGTCTCACTACTTCTTGTTCGTGTTTTTAATTTATTTTTTTATTTTTTATTACAGCAAGTTTGATTACAATGTTTGGCTTGTTGTAGGTGTGGAAGGTGTGGTTCTTTTACACATATACAGATGTCTGTTCTTCCTGGGATCCTTTTCCCATGTACGTTATGACAGAATGTTGAGTAGTCGTCCCTTGGTATTCTGTAGGTCTTTGGTGATTATATATGTCACCTGTGTTTGTATATGTCTGTTAACCCCTATATCGTAATGAAACCAATCCTCACACGTTTCCATTGGTGAACCATAAGTTTGTTTAATGAATCTGTGATTGCCCTTCTCCGTGGAAATATCTGCCCTGGTATCCATTTTTAGGTAACACCTATAAGTGATATGATATGATATGTGTCTTTCACTTTCTGACTTACTACAAGTCACGTGATTACTTCTAGACTCATCTACGGTGCTGCAAATGGCATTGTGTCCTTTTTTCCCTTGGCTTCTCTTCTGCATTAGCGGGGTCCATTTTCAACAATGTGATTCCCTGAGGGTTGTGGATTAGCTGGCCTGGGCAGCCTTACACTGCCGGCCCGCCCTCCCCAGGTGTGCCTCGTTGAGGTCAATATAAACAGCGCTCCAGGCAGCAATAGCCCCTGAAGCTGTGCCTGACTCCATATTCTCTGCCCCGTCAACAGTCTGGGGGCTGTGCTGGTGGGAGGGAGTGAGTGGCCACAGCTTTGTGGATGGCCCGGTGTGAGTGGGGTTCTGCTGGCCTTCCTGCAGGGGTTGCCAGGCTGCCGCCTGTAAAGAAGAGGTTGTGTCACCCATACCTTCCGCTGGAATTTCTCTCCGGACAGAGGTGAGGAAGGAAAAAAGCAGTGGGGGCCGGGACAGGAGGGGTATCTCAGGCAGGGCAATGGAAAGCTTCTGGAAGAGCGCCCGGGGACAGGACCACCCTGGCTGGCCTGCAGGCACCAAGTTGGCCTGCGTGCTGTTGCTGATGTGGCTCCACGGTCCTTCCTCTAGGCATTCAAGCCCTTGTACATATTCAGGTGTTTTACCTGGAAAGGGTGGGAACAGTTCAGCAGCAGCTGGGCTGGGGCTCAGCTCACGTTTACTCACAGATGCCTCGGCACCGTCCCCCAGCTTTGCAATGAGGACGCTCCTTGCGTGGCGGGTGGGTTGCTGGCTCTATGGGAGATGATTCCCCACCTCTGACCTATTTCAGAACTGTTTACCACTGGAGCAAGTGCCCTGATAGGGTTTTCCTCTGTATAACTCGTGGGTTCAGGATTTTTTTTTCTTTTATGGTTCAAGTTAGATTTTATTCCTCTTTTATGTATTTATAGATATAAGCATGGAAATAATTCATTCCTATAAATACATCTGTGTGACGGGAAGAACTTTTTTCTCTTTTATTTTTAAATTTTATTTTTTAAAATTTTGAAATTTAATTTTATTTATTTTTTTATACAGCACGTTATTATTAGTTATGTATTTTATGCATATACATGTATACAGGTCAATCCCAAACTCCCAACTCATCCCACCACAACCACCCCATGGCTTCCCACACTTGGTGTCCATACGTTTGTTCTCTACGTCTGTGTCTCTATTTCTTCCCTGCAAACCAGTTCATCTGTACCATTTTTAGGCTCCACATATATGCGTTAATATACAATATTTGTTTTCCTCTTTCTGACTTACTTCATTCAGTATGACAGTCTCTCGATCCATTGATGTCTCTACAAATGACCCAGTTTCATTCCTTTTTATGGCCGAGTAATATTCCATTTTATATATGTACCACATCTTTATCCATTCATCTGTCTGTGGGCATTTAGGTTGCTTCCATTACCTGGCTATTGTAAATAGTGCTGCAACGAACATTGTGGTGAATGTGCCTTTTTGATTTACGGTTTTCTCTGGGTATATGCCCAGAAGTGGGATTGCTGGATCAGATGGTAATTCTATTTCTAATTTTTTTAAGGAAACTCCATACTGTTCTCCATAGTGACTGTATCAATTTACATTCCCACCAATAGTGGAAGAGGGCTCCTTTTGTCCACACCCTCCCCAGAATTGGTTGTTTATAGATTTTCTGATGATGCCGATTCTAACAGGTGTGAGGTGATACCTCATTGTAGTTTTGAATTGCATTTCTCTAATAATTAGTGCTGTTGAGCAGCTTTTCATGTGCGTCTTGGCCATCTCTGTGTCTCCTTTGAAGAAACGTCTCTTTAGATCTTCTGCCTATTTTTTTTTGGGTTGTTTGTTTTTTTAATATTATGCTGCATGAGCTGTTTATATATATTGGAGATTAAACCTCTGTCCATTGATTCGTCTGCAACGATTTTCGCCCATTCTGAGGGATGCCTTTTTCCATTCCCGTGTTTTTTACCAAAAAAGGAAAGAAAGGAAAAGAAGCAGAACACTAATGTGCGTAAAATATGCCTTTTGAAACGGTCGTTTTGAAATATGGACGTCCTTTGAATTTTTTGGTCGATATGTGACCCCAGGATTTGTTTTCAGGGCAGGTGTCATTTACAGGCCTGCAATGATTTTGAATATCAACTGACCATTAGCGTTGGGATTAAAGCTGCTGTTGTGTGAAACGGCCACAAGGTGGCAGCAGTTCACCCTTACCAAATCTGGTTACTAGGGCAAGAGAGCCTCAGTGGAAGTGGTGTTCTAGGTTGGAGTTTAGAATGGAATATGCCAGGAGAAAGCCCCTCACGTTTGTCTCACTACTTCTTGTTCGTGTTTTTAATTTAATTTTTTTTATTTTTTATTACAGCAAGTTTGATTACAATGTTTGGCTTGTTGTAGGTGTGGAAGATGTGGTTCTTTTACACATATACAGATGTCTGTTCTTCCTGGGATCCTTTTCCCATGTACGTTATGACAGAATGTTGAGTAGTCCTCTCTTGGTATTCTGTAGGTCTTTGGTGATTATATATGTCACCTATGTTTGTATATGTCTGTTAACACCGATATCGTAATGAAACCAATCCTCACACCTTTCCATTGGTGAACCATAAGTTTGTTTAATGAATCTGTGATTGCCCTTCTCCGTGGAAATATCTGCCCTGGTATCCATTTTTAGGTAACACCTATAAGTGATATGATAGGATATGTGTCTTTCACTTTCTGACTTACTACAAGTCACGTGATTACTTCTGGACTCATCTACGGTGCTGCAAATGGCATTGTGTCCTTTTTTCCCTTGGCTTCTCTTCTGCCTTAGCGGGGTCCATTTTCAACAATGTGATTCCCTGAGGGTTGTGGATTAGCTGACCTGGGCAGCCTTACCCTTCCGGCCCGCCCTCCCCAGGTGTGCCTCGTTGAGGTCAATATAAACAGCGCTCCAGGCAGCAATAGCCCCTGAAGCTGTGCCTGACTCCATATTCTCTGCCCGGTCAGCAGTCTCGGGGCTGTGCTGGTGGTAGGGTGTGAGGGGCCACAGCTTTGTGGGTGGCCCGGTGTGAGTGGGGTTCTGCTGGCCTTTCTGCAGGAGTTGCCAGGCTGCCGCCTGTAAAGAAGAGGTTGTGTCACCCATACCTTCCGCAGGAATTTCTCCCCGGACAGAGTTGAGGAAGGAAAAAAGCAGTGGGGGCCGGGACAGGAGGGGTATCTCAGGCAGGGCAATGGAAAGCTTCTGGAAGAGCGCCCGGGGACAGGACCACCCTGGCTGGCCTGCAGGCAACAAGTTGGCCTGCGTGCTGTCGCTGGTGTGTCTCCATGGTCCTTCCTCTATGCTTTCTAGCCCTTGTACATATTGAGGTGTTTTACCTGGAAAGGGTGGGAACAGTTCAGCAGCAGCTGGCCTGGGGCTCAGCTCACGTTTACTCACAGATGCCTCGGCACGGTCCCCCAGCTTTGCAATGAGGACGCTCCTTGCGTGGGGGGTGGGTTGCTGGCTGTATGGGAGATGGTTCCCCACCTCTGACCAATTTCAGAATTGTTTACCGCTGGAGCAAGTGCCGTGATAGGGTTTTCCTCTGTATAACTCGTGGGTTCACTTTTTTTTCTTTTATGGTTCAAGTTAGATTTTATTCCTCTTTTATGTATTTATAAATATAAGCATGGAAATAATTCATTCCTATAAATACATCTGTGTGACGGGAAGAATTTTTTCTGTTTTATTTTTAAATTTTATTTTTTAAAATTTTGAAATTTAATTTTATTTATGTTTTTATACAGCAGTTTATTATTAGTTATGTATTTTATGCATATACTTGTATACAGGTCAATCCCAATCTCCCAACTCATCCCACCACCACCACCCCATGGCTTCCCACACTTGGTGTCCATACGTTTGTTCTCTACCTCTGTGTCTCTATTTCTTCCCTGCAAACCAGTTCATCTGTACCATTTTTTAGGTTCCACATATATGCATTAATATACAATATTTGTTTTCCACTTTCTGACTTACTTCACTCTGTATGACAGTCTCTCGATCCATCGATGTCTCTAAAAATGACCCAGTTTCATTCCTTTTTATGGCCGAGTAATATTCCATTTTATATATGTACCACATCTTTATCCATTCATCTGTCTGTGGGCATTTAGGTTGCTTCCATTACCTGGCTATTGTAAATAGTGCTGCAACGAACATTGTGGTGAATGTGCCTTTTTGAAATACGGTTTTCTCTGGTATATGCCCAGAAGTGGGATTGCTGGATCAGATGGTAATTCTATTTCTAATTTTTTAAGGAAACTCCATACTGTTCTCCATAGTGACTGTATCAATTTACATTCCCACCAATAGTGGAAGAGGGCTCCTTATGTCCACACCCTCCCCAGAATTGGTTGTTTGTAGATTTTCTGATGATGCCGATTCTAACAGGTGTGAGGTGAAACCTCATTGTAGTTTTGATTTGCATTTCTCTAATAATTAGTGCTGTTGAGCAGCTTTTCATGTGCTTCTTGGCCATCTCTGTGTCTCCTTTGAACAAACGTCTCTTTAGATCTTCTGCCCATTTTTTTGGGTTGTTTGTTTTTTTTAATATTAAGCTGCATGAGCTGTTTATATATATTGGAGATTAAACCTCTGTCCATTGATTCGTCTGCAACGATTTTCGCCCATTCTGAGGGATGCCATTTTCCATTCCCGGTTTTTTTAACAAAAAAGGAAAGAAAGGAAAAGAAGCAGAACACTAATGTGCGTAAAATATGCCTTTTGAAACGGTCGTTTTGAAATATGGACGTCCTTTGAATTTTTTAGTCGATATGTGACCCCAGGATTTGATTTCAGGGCAGGTGTCATTTACAGGCCTGCAATGATTTTGAATATCAACTGACCATTAGCGCTGGGATTAAAGCTGCTGTTGTGTGAAACGGCCACAAGGTGGCAGCAGTTCACCCTTACCAAATCTGGTTACTAGGGCAAGAGAGCCTCAGTGGAAGTGGTGTTCTAGATTGGAATTTAGAATGGAATGTGCCAGGAGAAAAACCCTCACGTTTGTCTCACTACTTCTTGTTCGTGTTTTTAATTTATTTTTTTATTTTTTATTACAGCAAGTTTGATTAAAATGTTTGGCTTGTTGTAGGTGTGGAAGATGTGGTTATTTTCCACATATACAGATGACTGTTCTTCCTGGGATCCTTTTCCCATGTACGTTATGACAGAATGTTGAGTAGTCCTCTCTTGGTATTCTGTAGGTCTTTGGTGATTATATATGTCACCTGTGTTTGTATATGTCTGTTAACCACGATATCGTAATGAAACCAATCCTCACACTTTTCCATTGGTGAACCATAAGTTTGTTTATTGAATCTGTGATTGCCCTTCTCCGTGGAAATATCTGCCCTGGTATCCATTTTTAGGTAACACCTATTAGTGATATGATATGATATGTGTCTTTCACTTTCTGACTTACTACAAGTCACGTGATTACTTCTAGACTCATCTACGGTGCTGCAAATGGCATTGTGTCCTTTTTTCCCTTGGCTTCTCTTCTGCCTTAGCGGGGTCCATTTTCAACAATGTGATTCCCTGAGGGTTGTGGATTAGCTGACCTGGGCAGCCTTACCCTGCCGGCCCGCCCTCCCCAGGTGTGCCTCGTTGAGGTCAATATAAACAGAGCTCCAGGCAGCAATAGCCCCTGAAGCTGTGCCTGACTCCATATTCTCTGCCCCGTCAGCAGTCTCGGGGCTGTGCTGGTGGGAGGGAGTGAGGGGCCACAGCTTTGTGGGTGGCCCGGTGTGAGTGGGGTTCTGCTGGCCTTTCTGCAGGAGTTGCCAGGCTGCCGCCTGTAAAGAAGAGGTTGTGTCACCCATACCTTCCGCTGGAATTTCTCTCCGGACAGAGGTGAGGAAGGAAAAACGCAGTGGGGGCCGGAACAGGAGGGGTATCTCAGGCAGGGCAATGGAAAGTTTCTGGAAGAGCGCCTGGGTCCAGGACCACCCTGGCTGGCCTGCAGGCACCAAGTTGGCCTGAGTGCTGTTGCTGGTGTTGCTCCACGGTCCTTCCTCTAGGCTTTCAAGCCCTTGTACATATTGAGGTGTTTTACCTGGAAAGGGTGGGAACAGTTCAGCAGCAGCTGGCCTGGGGCTCAGCTCATGTTTACTCACAGATGCCTCGGCACGGTCCCCCAGCTTTGCAATGAGGACGCTCCTTGCGTGCGGGGTGGGTTGCTGGCTGTATGGGAGATGGTTCCCCACCTCTGACCAATTTCAGAATTGTTTACCACTGGAGCAAGTGCCGTGATAGGGTTTTCCTCTGTATAACTCGTGGGTTCAGGTTTTTTTTTTCTTTTATGGTTCAAGTTAGATTTTATTCCTCTTTTATGTATTTATAGATATAAGCATGGAAATAATTCATTCCTATAAATACATCTTTGTGACGGGAAGAACTTTTTTCTGTTTTATTTTTAAATTTTATTTTTTAAAATTTTGAAATTTAATTTTATTTATTTTTTTTATGCAGCACGTTATTATTAGTTATGTATTTTATGCATATACATGTATACAGGTCAATCCCAAACTCCCAACTCATCCCACCACCACCACCCCATGGCTTCCCACACTTGGTGTCCATACGTTTGTTCTCTACCTCTGTGTCTCTATTTCTTCCCTGCAAACCAGTTCATCTGTACCATTTTTAGGCTCCACATATATGCATTAATATACAATATTTGTTTTCCTCTTTCTGACTTACTTCATTCTGTATGACAGTCTCTCGATCCATCGATGTCACTACAATTGACCCAGTTTCATTCCTTTTTATGGCCGAGTAATATTCCATTTTATATATGTACCACCTCTTTATCCATTCGTCTGTCTGTGGGCATTTAGGTTGCTTCCATTACCTGGCTATTGTAAATAGTGCTGCAACGAACATTGTGGTGAATGTGCCTTTTTGAAATACGGTTTTCTCTGGGTATATGCTCAGAAGTAGGATTGCTGGATCAGATGGTAATTCTATTTCTAGTTTTTTTAAGGAAACTCCATACTGTTCTCCATAGTGACTGTATCAATTTACATTCCCACCAATAGTGGAAGAGGGCTCCTTTTGTCCACACCCTCCCCAGAATTGGTTGTTTGTAGATTTTCTGATGATGCTGATTCTAACAGGTGTGAGGTGATACCTCATTGTAGTTTTGATTTGCATTTCTCTAATAATTAGTGCCGTTGAGGAGCTTTTCATGTGCCTCTTGGCCATCTCTGTGTCTTCTTTGAAGAAACGTCTCTTTAGATCTTCTGCCCATTATTGTATTGGGTTGTTTGTTTTTTTAATATTCAGCTAAATGTGTTGTTTATATATATTGGAGTTTAAACCTCTGTCCATTGATTCATCTGCAACGATTTTCGCCCATTCTGAGGGATGCCTTTTTCCATTCCCATGTTTTTTAACAAAAAAGGAAAGAAAGGAAAAGAAGCAGAACACTAATGTCCGTAAAATATGCCTTTTGAAACGGTCATTTTGAAATATGGACGACCTTTGAATATTTTGGTCGATATGTGACCCCAGGATTTGTTTTCAGGGCAGGTGTCATTTACAGGCCTGCAATGATTTTGAATATCAACTGACCATTAGCGCTGGGATTAAAGCTGCTGTTGTGTGAAACGGCCACAAGGTGGCAGCAGTTCACCCTTACCAAATCTGGTTATTAGGGCAAGAGAGCCTCAGTGGAAGTGGTGTTCTAGATTGGAATTTAGAATGGAATGTGCCAGGAGAAAGCCCCTCACGTTTGTCTCAGTACTTCTTGTTCGTGTTTTTAATTTAATTTTTTATTTTTTATTACAGCAAATTTGATTACAATGTTTGGCTTGCTGTAGGTGTGGAAGATGTGGTTCTTTTACACATATACAGATGTCTGTTCTTCCTGGGATCCTTTTCCCATGTACGTTATGACAGAATGTTGAGTAGTCCTCTCTTGGCATTCTGTAGGTCTTTGGTTATTATATATGTCACCTGTGTTTGTATATGTGTGTTAACACCGATATCGTAATGAAACCAATCCTCACACCTTTCCATTGGTGAACCATAAGTTTGTTTAATGAATCTGTGATTGCCCTTCTCCGTGGAAATATCTGCCCTGGTATCCATTTTTAGGTAACACCTATAAGTGATATGATAGGATATGTGTCTTTCACTTTCTGACTTACTACAAGTCACGTGATTACTTCTAGACTCATCTACGGTGCTGCAAATGGCATTGTGTCCTTTTTTCCCTTGGCTTCTCTTCTGCCTTAGCAGGGTCCATTTTCAACAATGTGATTCCCTGAGGGTTGTGGATTAGCTGACCTGGGCAGCCTTACCCTGCCGGCCCGCCCTCCCCAGGTGTGCCTCGTTGAGGTCAATATAAACAGAGCTCCAGGCAGCAATAGCCCCTGAAGCTGTGCCTGACTCCATATTCTCTGCCCCGTCAGCAGTCTCGGGGCTGTGCTGGTGGGAGGGAGTGAGGGGCCACAGCTTTGTGGGTGGCCCGGTGTGAGTGGGGTTCTGCTGGCCTTTCTGCAGGAGTTGCCAGGCTGCCGCCTGTAAAGAAGAGGATGTGTCACCCATACCTTCCGCTGGAATTTCTCTCCGGACAGAGGTGAGGAAGGAAAAAAGCAGTGGGGGCCGGGACAGGAGGGGTATCTCAGGCAGGGCAATGGAAAGCTTCCGGAAGAGCGCCCGGGGCCAGGACCACCCTGGCTGGCCTGCAGGCACCAAGTTGGCCTGCGTGCTGTCGCTGGTGTGGCTCCACGGTCCTTCCTCTAGGCTTTCAAGCCCTTGTACATATTCAGGTGTTTTACCTGGAAAGGGTGGGAACAGTTCAGCAGCAGCTGGCCTGGGGCTCAGCTCACGTTTACTCACAGATGCCTCGGCACGGTCCCCCAGCTTTGCAATGAGGACGCTCCTTGCGTAGGGGGTGGGTTGCTGGCTGTATGGGAGATGGTTCCCCACCTCTGACCAATTTCAGAATTGTTTACCGCTGGAGCAAGTGCCGTGATAGGGTATTCCTCTGTATAACTCGTGTGTTCACTTTTATTTTCTTTTATGGTTCAAGTTAGATTTTATTCCTCTTTTATGTATTTATAAATATAAGCATGGAAATAATTCATTCCTATAAATACATCTGTGTGACGGGAAGAATTTTTTCTGTTTTATTTTTAAATTTTATTTTTTAAAATTTTGAAATTTAATTTTATTTATGTTTTTTATACAGCAGGTTATTATTAGTAATGTATTTTATGCATATACATGTAAACAGGTCAATCCCAATCTCCCAACTCATCCCACCACCACCACCCCATGGCTTCCCACACTTGGTGTCCATACGTTTGTTGTCTACCTCTGTGTCTCTATTTCTTCCCTGCAAACCAGTTCATCTGTACCATTTTTTTAGGTTCCACATATATGCATTAATATACAATATTTGTTTTCCTCTTTCTGACTTACTTCATTCTGTATGACAGTCTCTCGATCCATCGATGGCTCTACAAATGACCCAGTTTCATTCCTTTTTATGGCCGAGTAATATTCCATTTTATATATGTACCACATCTTTATCCATTCATCTGTCTGTGGGCATTTAGGTTGCTTCCATTACCTGGCTATTGTAAATAGTGCTGCAACGAACATTGTGGTGAATGTGCCTTTTTGATTCACGGTTTTCTCTGGGTATATGCCCAGAAGTGGGATTGCTTGATCAGATGGTAATTCTATTTCTAGTTTTTTTAAGGAAACTCCATACTGTTCTCCATAGTGACTGTATCAATTTACATTCCCACCAATAGTGGAAGAGGGCTCCTTTTGTCCACACCCTCCCCAGAATTGGTTGTTTGTAGATTTTCTGATGATGCCGATTCTAACAGGTGTGACGTGATACCTCATTGTAGTTTTGATTTGCATTTCTCTAATAATTAGTGCTGTTGAGCAGCTTTTCATGTGCGTCTTGGCCATCTCTGTGTCTCCTTTGAAGAAACGTCTCTTTAGATCTTCTGCCCATTTTTGTATTGGGTTGTTTGTTTTTTTTAATATTAAGCTGCATGAGTTGTTTATATATATTGGAGATTAAACCTCTGTCCATTGATTCGTCTGCAACGATTTTCGCCCATTCTGAGGGATGCCTTTTTCCATTCCCGTGTTTTTTAACAAAAAAGGAAAGAAAGGAAAAGAAGCAGAACACTAATGTGCGTAAAATATGCCTTTTGAAACGGTCGTTTTGAAATATGGACGTCCTTTGAATTTTTTGGTCGATATGTGACCCCAGGATTTGTTTTCAGGGCAGGTGTCATTTACAGGCCTGCAATGATTTTGAATATCAACTGACCATTAGCGCTGGGATTAAAGCTGCTGTTGTGTGAAACGGCCACAAGGTGGCAGCAGTTCACCCTTACCAAATCTGGTTACTAGGGCAAGAGAGCCTCAGTGGAAGTGGTGTTCTAGATTGGAATTTAGAATGGAATGTGCCAGGAGAAAGCCCCTCACGTTTGTCTCAGTACTTCTTGTTCGTGTTTTTAATTTAATTTTTTATTTTTTATTACAGCAAGTTTGATTACAATGTTTGGCTTGCTGTAGGTGTGGAAGATGTGGTTCTTTTACACATATACAGATGTCTGTTCTTCCTGGGATCCTTTTCCCATGTACGTTATGACAGAATGTTGAGTAGTCCTCTCTTGGTATTCTGTAGGTCTTTGGTTATTATATATGTCACCTGTGTTTGTATATGTCTGTTAACGCCGATATCGTAATGAAACCAATCCTCACACCTTTCCATTGGTGAACCATAAGTTTGTTTAATGAATCTGTGATTGCCCTTCTCCGTGGAAACATCTGCCCTGGTATCCATTTTTAGGTAACACCTATAAGTGATATGATAGGATATGTGTCTTTCACTTTCTGACTTACTACAAGTCACGTGATTACTTCTAGACTCATCTACGGTGCTGCAAATGGCATTGTGTCCTTTTTTCCCTTGGCTTCTCTTCTGCCTTAGCAGGGTCCATTTTCAACAATGTGATTCCCTGAGGGTTGTGGATTAGCTGACCTGGGCAACCTTACCCTGCCGGCCTGCCCTCCCCAGGTGTGCCTCGTTGAGTTCAATATAAACAGAGCTCCAGGCTGCAATAGCCCCTGAAGCTGTGCCTGACTCCATATTCTCTGCCCCGTCAGCAGTCTCGGGGCTGTGCTGGTGGGAGGGAGTGAGGGGCCACAGCTTTGTGGGTGGCCCGGTGTGAGTGGGGTTCTGCTGGCCTTTCTGCAGGAGTTGCCAGGCTGCCGCCTGTAAAGAAGAGGATGTGTCACCCATACCTTCCGCTGGAATTTCTCTCCGGACAGAGGTGAGGAAGGAAAAAAGCAGTGGGGGCCGGGACAGGAGGGGTATCTCAGGCAGGGCAATGGAAAGCTTCCGGAAGAGCGCCCGGGGCCAGGACCACCCTGGCTGGCCTGCAGGCACCAAGTTGGCCTGCGTGCTGTCGCTGGTGTGGCTCCACGGTCCTTCCTCTAGGCTTTCAAGCCCTTGTACATATTCAGGTGTTTTACCTGGAAAGGGTGGGAACAGTTCAGCAGCAGCTGGCCTGGGGCTCAGCTCACGTTTACTCACAGATGCCTCGGCACGGTCCCCCAGCTTTGCAATGAGGACGCTCCTTGCGTAGGGGGTGGGTTGCTGGCTGTATGGGAGATGGTTCCCCACCTCTGACCAATTTCAGAATTGTTTACCGCTGGAGCAAGTGCCGTGATAGGGTATTCCTCTGTATAACTCGTGTGTTCACTTTTATTTTCTTTTATGGTTCAAGTTAGATTTTATTCCTCTTTTATGTATTTATAAATATAAGCATGGAAATAATTCATTCCTATAAATACATCTGTGTGACGGGAAGAATTTTTTCTGTTTTATTTTTAAATTTTATTTTTTAAAATTTTGAAATTTAATTTTATTTATGTTTTTTATACAGCAGGTTATTATTAGTAATGTATTTTATGCATATACATGTAAACAGGTCAATCCCAATCTCCCAACTCATCCCACCACCACCACCCCATGGCTTCCCACACTTGGTGTCCATACGTTTGTTGTCTACCTCTGTGTCTCTATTTCTTTCCTGCAAACCAGTTCATCTGTACCATTTTTTTAGGTTCCACATATATGCATTAATATACAATATTTGTTTTCCTCTTTCTGACTTACTTCATTCTGTATGACAGTCTCTCGATCCATCGATGGCTCTACAAATGACCCAGTTTCATTCCTTTTTATGGCCGAGTAATATTCCATTTTATATATGTACCACATCTTTATCCATTCATCTGTCTGTGGGCATTTAGGTTGCTTCCATTACCTGGCTATTGTAAATAGTGCTGCAACGAACATTGTGGTGAATGTGCCTTTTTGATTCACGGTTTTCTCTGGGTATATGCCCAGAAGTGGGATTGCTGGATCAGATGGTAATTCTATTTCTAGTTTTTTTAAGGAAACTCCATACTGTTCTCCATAGTGACTGTATCAATTTACATTCCCACCAATAGTGGAAGAGGGCTCCTTTTGTCCACACCCTCCCCAGAATTGGTTGTTTGTAGATTTTCTGATGATGCCGATTCTAACAGGTGTGACGTGATACCTCATTGTAGTTTTGATTTGCATTTCTCTAATAATTAGTGCTGTTGAGCAGCTTTTCATGTGCGTCTTGGCCATCTCTGTGTCTCCTTTGAAGAAACGTCTCTTTAGATCTTCTGCCCATTTTTGTATTGGGTTGTTTGTTTTTTTTAATATTAAGCTGCATGAGTTGTTTATATATATTGGAGATTAAACCTCTGTCCATTGATTCGTCTGCAACGATTTTCGCCCATTCTGAGGGATGCCTTTTTCCATTCCCGTGTTTTTTAACAAAAAAGGAAAGAAAGGAAAAGAAGCAGAACACTAATGTGCGTAAAATATGCCTTTTGAAACGGTCGTTTTGAAATATGGACGTCCTTTGAATTTTTTGGTCGATATGTGACCCCAGGATTTGTTTTCAGGGCAGGTGTCATTTACAGGCCTGCAATGATTTTGAATATCAACTGACCATTAGCGCTGGGATTAAAGCTGCTGTTGTGTGAAACGGCCACAAGGTGGCAGCAGTTCACCCTTAACAAATCTGGTTACTAGGGCAAGAGAGCCTCAGTGGAAGTGGTGTTCTAGATTGGAATTTAGAATGGAATGTGCCAGGAGAAAGCCCCTCACGTTTGTCTCACTACTTCTTGTTCGTGCTTTTAATTTAATTTTTTATTTTTTATTACAGCAAGTTTGATTACAATGTTTGGCTTGCTGTAGGTGAGGAAGATGTGGTTCTTTTACACATATACAGATGTCTGTTCTTCCTGGGATCCTTTTCCCATGTACGTTATGACAGAATGTTGAGTAGTCCTCTCTTGGTATTCTGTAGGTCTTTGGTTATTATATATGTCACCTGTGTTTGTATATGTCTGTTAACGCTGATATCGTAATGAAACCAATCCTCACACCTTTCCATTGGTGAACCATAAGTTTGTTTAATGAATCTGTGATGGCCCTTCTCCGTGGAAATATCTGCCCTGGTATCCATTTTTAGGTAACACCTATAAGTGATATGATAGGATATGTGACTTTCACTTTCTGACTTACTACAAGTCACGTGATTACTTCTAGACTCATCTACGGTGCTGCAAATGGCATTGTGTCCTTTTTTCCCTTGGCTTCTCTTCTGCCTTAGCGGGGTCCATTTTCAACAATGTGATTCCCTGAGGGTTGTGGATTAGCTGACCTGGGCAGCCTTACCCTGCCGGCCCGCCCTCCCCAGGTGTGCCTCGTTGAGGTCAATATAAACAGCGCTCCAGGCAGCAATAGCCCCTGAAGCTGTGCCTGACTCCATATTCTCTGCCCCGTCAGCAGTCTCGGGGCTGTGCTGGTGGGAGGGAGTGAGGGGCCACAGCTTTGTGGGTGGCCCGGTGTGAGTGGGGTTCTGCTGGCCTTTCTGCAGGAGTTGCCAGGATGCCGCCTGTAAAGAAGAGGATGTGTCACCCATACCTTCCGCTGGAATTTCTCTCCGGACAGAGGTGAGGAAGGAAAAAAGCAGTGGGGGCCGGGACAGGAGGGGTATCTCAGGCAGGGCAATGGAAAGCTTCCGGAAGAGCGCCCGGGGCCAGGACCACCCTGGCTGGCCTGCAGGCACCAAGTTGGCCTGCGTGCTGTCGCTGGTGTGGCTCCACGGTCCTTCCTCTAGGCTTTCAAGCCCTTGTACATATTCAGGTGTTTTACCTGGAAAGGGTGGGAACAGTTCAGCAGCAGCTGGCCTGGGGCTCAGCTCACGTTTACTCACAGATGCCTCGGCACGGTCCCCCAGCTTTGCAATGAGGACGCTCCTTGCGTAGGGGGTGGGTTGCTGGCTGTATGGGAGATGGTTCCCCACCTCTGACCAATTTCAGAATTGTTTACCGCTGGAGCAAGTGCCGTGATAGGGTATTCCTCTGTATAACTCGTGTGTTCACTTTTATTTTCTTTTATGGTTCAAGTTAGATTTTATTCCTCTTTTATGTATTTATAAATATAAGCATGGAAATAATTCATTCCTATAAATACATCTGTGTGACGGGAAGAATTTTTTCTGTTTTATTTTTAAATTTTATTTTTTAAAATTTTGAAATTTAATTTTATTTATGTTTTTTATACAGCAGATTATTATTAGTAATGTATTTTATGCATATACATGTAAACAGGTCAATCCCAATCTCCCAACTCATCCCACCACCACCACCCCATGGCTTCCCACACTTGGTGTCCATACGTTTGTTGTCTACCTCTGTGTCTCTATTTCTTCCCTGCAAACCAGTTCATCTGTACCATTTTTTTAGGTTCCACATATATGCATTAATATACAATATTTGTTTTCCTCTTTCTGACTTACTTCATTCTGTATGACAGTCTCTCGATCCATCGATGGCTCTACAAATGACCCAGTTTCATTCCTTTTTATGGCCGAGTAATATTCCATTTTATATATGTACCACATCTTTATCCATTCATCTGTCTGTGGGCATTTAGGTTGCTTCCATTACCTGGCTATTGTAAATAGTGCTGCAACGAACATTGTGGTGAATGTGCCTTTTTGATTCACGGTTTTCTCTGGGTATATGCCCAGAAGTGGGATTGCTGGATCAGATGGTAATTCTATTTCTAGTTTTTTTAAGGAAACTCCATACTGTTCTCCATAGTGACTGTATCAATTTACATTCCCACCAATAGTGGAAGAGGGCTCCTTTTGTCCACACCCTCCCCAGAATTGGTTGTTTGTAGATTTTCTGATGATGCCGATTCTAACAGGTGTGACGTGATACCTCATTGTAGTTTTGATTTGCAATTCTCTAATAATTAGTGCTGTTGAGCAGCTTTTCATGTGCGTCTTGGCCATCTCTGTGTCTCCTTTGAAGAAACGTCTCTTTAGATCTTCTGCCCATTTTTGTATTGGGTTGTTTGTTTTTTTTAATATTAAGCTGCATGAGTTGTTTATATATATTGGAGATTAAACCTCTGTCCATTGATTCGTCTGCAACGATTTTCGCCCATTCTGAGGGATGCCTTTTTCCATTCCCGTGTTTTTTAACAAAAAAGGAAAGAAAGGAAAAGAAGCAGAACACTAATGTGCGTAAAATATGCCTTTTGAAACGGTCGTTTTGAAATATGGACGTCCTTTGAATTTTTTGGTCGATATGTGACCCCAGGATTTGTTTTCAGGGCAGGTGTCATTTACAGGCCTGCAATGATTTTGAATATCAACTGACCATTAGCGCTGGGATTAAAGCTGCTGTTGTGTGAAACGGCCACAAGGTGGCAGCAGTTCACCCTTACCAAATCTGGTTACTAGGGCAAGAGAGCCTCAGTGGAAGTGGTGTTCTAGATTGGAATTTAGAATGGAATGTGCCAGGAGAAAGCCCCTCACGTTTGTCTCAGTACTTCTTGTTCGTGTTTTTAATTTAATTTTTTATTTTTTATTACAGCAAGTTTGATTACAATGTTTGGCTTGCTGTAGGTGTGGAAGATGTGGTTCTTTTACACATATACAGATGTCTGTTCTTCCTGGGATCCTTTTCCCATGTACGTTATGACAGAATGTTGAGTAGTCCTCTCTTGGTATTCTGTAGGTCTTTGGTTATTATATATGTCACCTGTGTTTGTATATGTCTGTTAACGCCGATATCGTAATGAAACCAATCCTCACACCTTTCCATTGGTGAACCATAAGTTTGTTTAATGAATCTGTGATTGCCCTTCTCCGTGGAAATATCTGCCCTGGTATCCATTTTTAGGTAACACCTATAAGTGATATGATAGGATATGTGTCTTTCACTTTCTGACTTACTACAAGTCACGTGATTACTTCTAGACTCATCTACGGGGCTGCAAATGGCATTGTGTCCTTTTTTCCCTTGGCTTCTCTTCTGCCTTAGCGTGGTCCATTTTCAACAATGTGATTCCCTGAGGGTTGTGGATTAGCTGACCTGGGCAGCCTTACCCTGCCGGCCCGCCCTCCCCAGGTGTGCCTCGTTGAGGTCAATATAAACAGAGCTCCAGGCAGCAATAGCCCCTGAAGCTGTGCCTGACTCCATATTCTCTGCCCCATCAGCAGTCTCAGGGCTGTGCTGGTGGGAGGGAGTGAGGGGCCACAGCTTTGTGGGTGGCCCGGTGTGAGTGGGGTTCTGCTGGCCTTTCTGCAGGAGTTGCCAGGCTGCCGCCTGTAAAGAAGAGGATGTGTCACCCATACCTTCCGCTGGAATTTCTCTCCGGACAGAGGTGAGGAAGGAAAAAAGCAGTGGGGGCCGGGACAGGAGGGGTATCTCAGGCAGGGCAATGGAAAGCTTCCGGAAGAGCGCCCGGGGCCAGGACCACCCTGGCTGGCCTGCAGGCACCAAGTTGGCCTGCGTGCTGTCGCTGGTGTGGCTCCACGGTCCTTCCTCTAGGCTTTCAAGCCCTTGTACATATTCAGGTGTTTTACCTGGAAAGGGTGGGAACAGTTCAGCAGCAGCTGGCCTGGGGCTCAGCTCACGTTTACTCACAGATGCCTCGGCACGGTCCCCCAGCTTTGCAATGAGGACGCTCCTTGCGTAGGGGGTGGGTTGCTGGCTGTATGGGAGATGGTTCCCCACCTCTGACCAATTTCAGAATTGTTTCCCGCTGGAGCAAGTGCCGTGATAGCGTATTCCTCTGTATAACTCGTGTGTTCACTTTTATTTTCTTTTATGGTTCAAGTTAGATTTTATTCCTCTTTTATGTATTTATAAATATAAGCATGGAAATAATTCATTCCTATAAATACATCTGTGTGACGGGAAGAATTTTTTCTGTTTTATTTTTAAATTTTATTTTTTAAAATTTTGAAATTTAATTTTATTTATGTTTTTTATACAGCAGGTTATTATTAGTTATGTATTTTATGCATATACATGTACACAGGTCAATCCCAATCTCCCAACACATCCCACCACCACCACCCCATGGCTTCCCACACTTGGTGTCCATACGTTTGTTGTCTACCTCTGTGTCTCTATTTCTTCCCTGCAAACCAGTTCATCTGTACCATTTTTTTAGGTTCCACATATATGCATTAATATACAATATTTGTTTTCCTCTTTCTGACTTACTTCATTCTGTATGACAGTCTCTCGATCCATCGATGGCTCTACAAATGACCCAGTTTCATTCCTTTTTATGGCCGAGTAATATTCCATTTTATATATGTACCACATCTTTATCCATTCATCTGTCTGTGGGCATTTAGGTTGCTTCCATTACCTGGCTATTGTAAATAGTGCTGCAACGAACATTGTGGTGAATGTGCCTTTTTGATTCACGGTTTTCTCTGGGTATATGCCCAGAAGTGGGATTGCTGGATCAGATGGTAATTCTATTTCTAGTTTTTTTAAGGAAACTCCATACTGTTCTCCATAGTGACTGTATCAATTTACATTCCCACCAATAGTGGAAGAGGGCTCCTTTTGTCCACACCCTCCCCAGAATTGGTTGTTTGTAGATTTTCTGATGATGCCGATTCTAACAGGTGTGACGTGATACCTCATTGTAGTTTTGATTTGCAATTCTCTAATAATTAGTGCTGTTGAGCAGCTTTTCATGTGCGTCTTGTCCATCTCTGTGTCTCCTTTGAAGAAACGTCTCTTTAGATCTTCTGCCCATTTTTGTATTGGGTTGTTTGTTTTTTTTAATATTAAGCTGCATGAGTTGTTTATATATATTGGAGATTAAACCTCTGTCCATTGATTCGTCTGCAACGATTTTCGCCCATTCTGAGGGATGCCTTTTTCCATTCCCGTGTTTTTTAACAAAAAAGGAAAGAAAGGAAAAGAAGCAGAACACTAATGTGCGTAAAATATGCCTTTTGAAACGGTCGTTTTGAAATATGGACGTCCTTTGAATTTTTTGGTCGATATGTGACCCCAGGATTTGTTTTCAGGGCAGGTGTCATTTACAGGCCTGCAATGATTTTGAATATCAACTGACCATTAGCGCTGGGATTAAAGCTGCTGTTGTGTGAAACGGCCACAAGGTGGCAGCAGTTCACCCTTACCAAATCTGGTTACTAGGGCAAGAGAGCCTCAGTGGAAGTGGTGTTCTAGATTGGAATTTAGAATGGAATGTGCCAGGAGAAAGCCCCTCACGTTTGTCTCAGTACTTCTTGTTCGTGTTTTTAATTTAATTTTTTATTTTTTATTACAGCAAGTTTGATTACAATGTTTGGCTTGCTGTAGGTGTGGAAGATGTGGTTCTTTTACACATATACAGATGTCTGTTCTTCCTGGGATCCTTTTCCCATGTACGTTATGACAGAATGTTGAGTAGTCCTCTCTTGGTATTCTGTAGGTCTTTGGTTATTATATATGTCACCTGTGTTTGTATATGTCTGTTAACGCCGATATCGTAATGAAACCAATCCTCACACCTTTCCATTGGTGAACCATAAGTTTGTTTAATGAATCTGTGATTGCCCTTCTCCGTGGAAATATCTGCCCTGGTATCCATTTTTAGGTAACACCTATAAGTGATATGATAGGATATGTGTCTTTCACTTTCTGACTTACTACAAGTCACGTGATTACTTCTAGACTCATCTACGGGGCTGCAAATGGCATTGTGTCCTTTTTTCCCTTGGCTTCTCTTCTGCCTTAGCGTGGTCCATTTTCAACAATGTGATTCCCTGAGGGTTGTGGATTAGCTGACCTGGGCAGCCTTACCCTGCCGGCCCGCCCTCCCCAGGTGTGCCTCGTTGAGGTCAATATAAACAGAGCTCCAGGCAGCAATAGCCCCTGAAGCTGTGCCTGACTCCATATTCTCTGCCCCGTCAGCAGTCTCAGGGCTGTGCTGGTGGGAGGGAGTGAGGGGCCACAGCTTTGTGGGTGGCCCGGTGTGAGTGGGGTTCTGCTGGCCTTTCTGCAGGAGTTGCCAGGCTGCCGCCTGTAAAGAAGAAGATGTGTCACCCATACCTTCCGCTGGAATTTCTCTCCGGACAGATGTGAGGAAGGAAAAAAGCAGTGGGGGCCGGGACAGGAGGGGTATCTCAGGCAGGGCAATGGAAAGCTTCCGGAAGAGCGCCCGGGGCCAGGACCACCCTGGCTGGCCGGCAGGCACCAAGTTGGCCTGCGTGCTGTCGCTGGTGTGGCTCCAGTGTCCTTCCTGTAGGCTTTCAAGCACTTGTACATATTCAGGTGTTTTACCTGGAAAGGGTTGGAACAGTTCAGCAGCAGCTGGCCTGGGGCTTAGCTCACGTTTCCTCACAGATGCCTCGGCACGGTCCCCCAGCTTTGCAATGAGGACGCTCCTTGTGTGGGGGGTGGGTTGCTGGCTGTATGGGAGATGGTTCCCCACTTCTGAACAATTTCAGAATTGTTTACCGCTGGAGCAAGTGCCGTGATAAGGTATTCCTCTGTATAACTCGTGTGTTCACTTTTATTTTCTTTTATGGTTCAAGTTAGATTTTATTCCTCTTTTATGTATTTATAAATATAAGCATGGAAATAATTCATTCCTATAAATACATCTGTGTGACGGGAAGAATTTTTTCTGTTTTATTTTTAAATTTTATTTTTAAAAATTTTGAAATTTAATTTTTTTATGTTTTTTATACAGCAGGTTATTATTAGTTATGTATTTTATGCATATACATGTATACAGGTCAATCCCAAACTCCCAACTCATCCCACCACCACCACCCCATGGCTTCTCACACTTGGTGTCCATACGTTTGTTCTCTACCTCTGTGTCTCTATTTCTTCCCTGCAAACCAGTTCATCTGTACCATTTTTATAGGTTCCACATATATGCATTAATATACAATATTTGTTTTCCTCTTTCTGACTTACTTCATTCTGTATGACAGTCTCTCGATCCATCTATGTCTCTACAAAAGACCCAGTTTCATTCCTTTTTGTGGCCGAGTAATATTCCATTTTATATATGTACCACATCTTTATCCATTCATCTGTCTGTGGGCATTTAGGTTGCTTCCATTACCTGGCTATTGTAAATAGTGCTGCAACGAACATTGTGGTGAATGTGCCTTTTTGATGTACGGTTTTCTCTGGGTATATGCCCAGAAGTGGGATTGCTGGATCAGATGGTAATTCTATTTCTAGTTTTTTTTAAGGAAACTCCATACTGTTCTCCATAGTGACTGTATCAATTTACATTCCCACCAATAGTGGAAGAGGGCTCCTTTTGTCCACACCCTCCCCAGAATTGGTTGTTTGTAGATTTTCTGATGATGCCGATTCTAACAGGTGTGATGTGATACCTCATTGTAGTTTTGATTTGCATTTCTCTAATAATTAGTGCTGTTGAGCAGCTTTTCATGTGCGTCTTGGCCATCTCTGTGTCTCCTTTGAAGAAACGTCTCTTTAGATCTTCTGCCCATTTTTGTATTGGGTTGTTTGTTTTTTTTAATATTAAGCTGCATGAGTTGTTTATATATATTGGAGATTAAACCTCTGTCCATTGATTCGTCTGCAACGATTTTCGCCCATTCTGAGGGATGCCTTTTTCCATTCCCGTGTTTTTTAACAAAAAAGGAAAGAAAGGAAAAGAAGCAGAACACTAATGTGCGTAAAATATGCCTTTTGAAACGGTCCTTTTGAAATATGGACGTCCTTTGAATTTTTTGGTCGATATGTGACCCCAGGATTTGTTTTCAGGGCAGGTGTCATTTACAGGCCTGCAATGATTTTGAATATCAACTGACCATTAGCGCTGGGATTAAAGCTGCTGTTGTGTGAAACGGCCACAAGGTGGCAGCAGTTCACCCTTGCCAAATCTGGTTACTACGGCAAGAGAGCATCAGTGGAAGTGGTGTTCTAGATTGGAATTTAGAATGGAATGTGCCAGGAGAAAGCCCCTCACGTTTGTCTCACTACATCTTGTTCGTGTTTTTAATTTAATTTTTTTTTATTTTTTATTACAGCAAGTTTGATTACAATGTTTGGCTTGTTGTAGGTGTGGAAGATGTGGTTCTTTTACACATATACAGATGTCTGTTCTTCCTGGGATCCTTTTCCCATGTACGTTATGACAGAATGTTGAGTAGTCCTCTCTTGGTATTCTGTAGGTCTTTGGTTATTATATATGTCACCTGTGTTTGTATATGTCTGTTAACGCCGATATCGTAATGAAACCAATCCTCACACCTTTCCATTGGTGAACCATAAGTTTGTTTAATGAATCTGTGATTGCCCTTCTCCGTGGAAATATCTGCCCTGGTATCCATTTTTAGGTAACACCTATAAGTGATATGATAGGATATGTGTCTTTCACTTTCTGACTTACTACAAGTCACGTGATTACTTCTAGACTCATCTACGGTGCTGCAAATGGCATTGTGTCCTTTTTTCCCTTGGCTTCTCTTCTGCCTTAGCGTGGTCCATTTTCAACAATGTGATTCCCTGAGGGTTGTGGATTAGCTGACCTGGGCAGCCTTACCCTGCCGGCCCGCCCTCCCCAGGTGTGCCTCGTTGAGGTCAATATAAACAGAGCTCCAGGCAGCAATAGCCCCTGAAGCTGTGCCTGACTCCATATTCTCTGCCCCATCAGCAGTCTCAGGGCTGTGCTGGTGGGAGGGAGTGAGGGGCCACAGCTTTGTGGGTGGCCCGGTGTGAGTGGGGTTCTGCTGGCCTTTCTGCAGGAGTTGCCAGGCTGCCGCCTGTAAAGAAGAGGATGTGTCACCCATACCTTCCGCTGGAATTTCTCTCCGGACAGAGGTGAGGAAGGAAATAAGCAGTGGTGGCCGGGACAGGAGGGGTATCTCAGGCAGGGCAATGGAAAGCTTCCGGAAGAGCGCCCGGGGCCAGGACCACCCTGGCTGGCCGGCAGGCACCAAGTTGGCCTGCGTGCTGTCGCTGGTGTGGCTCCACGGTCCTTCCTCTAGGCTTTCAAGCCCTTGTACATATTCAGGTGTTTTACCTGGAAAGGGTGGGAACAGTTCAGCAGCAGCTGGCCTGGGGCTCAGCTCACGTTTACTCACAGATGCCTCGGCACGGTCCCCCAGCTTTGCAATGAGGACGCTCCTTGCGTAGGGGGTGGGTTGCTGGCTGTATGGGAGATGGTTCCCCACCTCTGACCAATTTCAGAATTGTTTCCCGCTGGAGCAAGTGCCGTGAGAGCGTATTCCTCTGTATAACTCGTGTGTTCACTTTTATTTTCTTTTATGGTTCAAGTTAGATTTTATTCCTCTTTTATGTATTTATAAATATAAGCATGGAAATAATTCATTCCTATAAATACATCTGTGTGACGGGAAGAATTTTTTCTGTTTTATTTTTAAATTTTATTTTTTAAAATTTTGAAATTTAATTTTATTTATGTTTTTTATACAGCAGGTTATTATTAGTTATGTATTTTATGCATATACATGTACACAGGTCAATCCCAATCTCCCAACACATCCCACCACCACCACCCCATGGCTTCCCACACTTGGTTTCCATACGTTTGTTCTCTACCTCTGTGTCTCTATTTCTTCCCTGCAAACCAGTTCATCTGTACCATTTTTTTAGGTTCCACATATATGCATTAATATACAATATTTGTTTTCCTCTTTCTGACTTACTTCATTCTGTATGACAGTCTCTCGATCCATCGATGGCTCTACAAATGACCCAGTTTCATTCCTTTTTATGGCCGAGTAATATTCCATTTTATATATGTACCACATCTTTATCCATTCATCTGTCTGTGGGCATTTAGGTTGCTTCCATTACCTGGCTATTGTAAATAGTGCTGCAACGAACATTGTGGTGAATGTGCCTTTTTGATTCACGGTTTTCTCTGGGTATATGCCCAGAAGTGGGATTGCTGGATCAGATGGTAATTCTATTTCTAGTTTTTTTAAGGAAACTCCATACTGTTCTCCATAGTGACTGTATCAATTTACATTCCCACCAATAGTGGAAGAGGGCTCCTTTTGTCCACACCCTCCCCAGAATTGGTTGTTTGTAGATTTTCTGATGATGCCGATTCTAACAGGTGTGACGTGATACCTCATTGTAGTTTTGATTTGCAATTCTCTAATAATTAGTGCTGTTGAGCAGCTTTTCATGTGCGTCTTGGCCATCTCTGTGTCTCCTTTGAAGAAACGTCTCTTTAGATCTTCTGCCCATTTTTGTATTGGGTTGTTTGTTTTTTTTAATATTAAGCTGCATGAGTTGTTTATATATATTGGAGATTAAACCTCTGTCCATTGATTCGTCTGCAACGATTTTCGCCCATTCTGAGGGATGCCTTTTTCCATTCCCGTGTTTTTTAACAAAAAAGGAAAGAAAGGAAAAGAAGCAGAACACTAATGTGCGTAAAATATGCCTTTTGAAACGGTCGTTTTGAAATATGGACGTCCTTTGAATTTTTTGGTCGATATGTGACCCCAGGATTTGTTTTCAGGGCAGGTGTCATTTACAGGCCTGCAATGATTTTGAATATCAACTGACCATTAGCGCTGGGATTAAAGCTGCTGTTGTGTGAAACGGCCACAAGGTGGCAGCAGTTCACCCTTACCAAATCTGGTTACTAGGGCAAGAGAGCCTCAGTGGAAGTGGTGTTCTAGATTGGAGTTTAGAATGGAATGTGCCAGGAGAAAGCCCCTCACGTTTGTCTCAGTACTTCTTGTTCGTGTTTTTAATTTAATTTTTTATTTTTTATTACAGCAAGTTTGATTACAATGTTTGGCTTGCTGTAGGTGTGGAAGATGTGGTTCTTTTACACATATACAGATGTCTGTTCTTCCTGGGATCCTTTTCCCATGTACGTTATGACAGAATGTTGAGTAGTCCTCTCTTGGTATTCTGTAGGTCTTTGGTTATTATATATGTCACCTGTGTTTGTATATGTCTGTTAACGCCGATATCGTAATGAAACCAATCCTCACACCTTTCCATTGGTGAACCATAAGTTTGTTTAATGAATCTGTGATTGCCCTTCTCCGTGGAAATATCTGCCCTGGTATCCATTTTTAGGTAACACCTATAAGTGATATGATAGGATATGTGTCTTTCACTTTCTGACTTACTACAAGTCACGTGATTACTTCTAGACTCATCTACGGGGCTGCAAATGGCATTGTGTCCTTTTTTCCCTTGGCTTCTCTTCTGCCTTAGCGTGGTCCATTTTCAACAATGTGATTCCCTGAGGGTTGTGGATTAGCTGACCTGGGCAGCCTTACCCTGCCGGCCCGCCCTCCCCAGGTGTGCCTCGTTGAGGTCAATATAAACAGAGCTCCAGGCAGCAATAGCCCCTGAAGCTGTGCCTGACTCCATATTCTCTGCCCCGTCAGCAGTCTCAGGGCTGTGCTGGTGGGAGGGAGTGAGGGGCCACAGCTTTGTGGGTGGCCCGGTGTGAGTGGGGTTCTGCTGGCCTTTCTGCAGGAGTTGCCAGGCTGCCGCCTGTAAAGAAGAAGATGTGTCACCCATACCTTCCGCTGGAATTTCTCTCCGGACAGATGTGAGGAAGGAAAAAAGCAGTGGGGGCCGGGACAGGAGGGGTATCTCAGGCAGGGCAATGGAAAGCTTCCGGAAGAGCGCCCGGGGCCAGGACCACCCTGGCTGGCCGGCAGGCACCAAGTTGGCCTGCGTGCTGTCGCTGGTGTGGCTCCAGTGTCCTTCCTGTAGGCTTTCAAGCACTTGTACATATTCAGGTGTTTTACCTGGAAAGGGTTGGAACAGTTCAGCAGCAGCTGGCCTGGGGCTTAGCTCACGTTTCCTCACAGATGCCTCGGCACGGTCCCCCAGCTTTGCAATGAGGACGCTCCTTGTGTGGGGGGTGGGTTGCTGGCTGTATGGGAGATGGTTCCCCACTTCTGAACAATTTCAGAATTTTTTACCGCTGGAGCAAGTGCCATGATAAGGTATTCCTCTGTATAACTCGTGTGTTCACTTTTATTTTCTTTTATGGTTCAAGTTAGATTTTATTCCTCTTTTATGTATTTATAAATATAAGCATGGAAATAATTCATTCCTATAAATACATCTGTGTGACGGGAAGAATTTTTTCTGTTTTATTTTTAAATTTTATTTTTAAAAATTTTGAAATTTAATTTTATTTATGTTTTTTATACAGCAGGTTATTATTAGTTATGTATTTTATGCATATACATGTATACAGGTCAATCCCAAACTCCCAACTCATCCCACCACCACCACCCCATGGCTTCTCACACTTGGTGTCCATACGTTTGTTCTCTACCTCTGTGTCTCTATTTCTTCCCTGCAAACCAGTTCATCTGTACCATTTTTATAGGTTCCACATATATGCATTAATATACAATATTTGTTTTCCTCTTTCTGACTTACTTCATTCTGTATGACAGTCTCTCGATCCATCTATGTCTCTACAAAAGACCCAGTTTCATTCCTTTTTGTGGCCGAGTAATATTCCATTTTATATATGTACCACATCTTTATCCATTCATCTGTCTGTGGGCATTTAGGTTGCTTCCATTACCTGGCTATTGTAAATAGTGCTGCAACGAACATTGTGGTGAATGTGCCTTTTTGATGTACGGTTTTCTCTGGGTATATGCCCAGAAGTGGGATTGCTGGATCAGATGGTAATTCTATTTCTAGTTTTTTTTAAGGAAACTCCATACTGTTCTCCTTAGTGACTGTATCAATTTACATTCCCACCAATAGTGGAAGAGGGCTCCTTTTGTCCACACCCTCCCCAGAATTGGTTGTTTGTAGATTTTCTGATGATGCCGATTCTAACAGGTGTGAGGTGATACCTCATTGTAGTTTTGATTTGCATTTCTCTAATAATTAGTGCTGTTGAGCAGCTTTTCATGTGCGTCTTGGCCATCTCTGTGTCTCCTTTGAAGAAACGTCTCTTTAGATCTTCTGCCCATTTTTGTATTGGGTTGTTTGTTTTTTTTAATATTAAGCTGCATGAGTTGTTTATATATATTGGAGATTAAACCTCTGTCCATTGATTCGTCTGCAACGATTTTCGCCCATTCTGAGGGATGCCTTTTTCCATTCCCGTGTTTTTTAACAAAAAAGGAAAGAAAGGAAAAGAAGCAGAACACTAATGTGCGTAAAATATGCCTTTTGAAACGGTCCTTTTGAAATATGGACGTCCTTTGAAATTTTTGGTCGATATGTGACCCCAGGATTTGTTTTCAGGGCAGGTGTCATTTACAGGCCTGCAATGATTTTGAATATCAACTGACCATTAGCGCTGGGATTAAAGCTGCTGTTGTGTGAAACGGCCACAAGGTGGCAGCAGTTCACCCTTACCAAATCTGGTTACTAGGGCAAGAGAGCCTCAGTGGAAGTGGTGTTCTAGATTGGAATTTAGAATGGAATGTGCCAGGAGAAAGCCCCTCACGTTTGTCTCACTACATCTTGTTCGTGTTTTTAATTTAATTTTTTTTTTATTTTTTATTACAGCAAGTTTGATTACAATGTTTGGCTTGTTGTAGGTGTGGAAGATGTGGTTCTTTTACACATATACAGATGTCTGTTCTTCCTGGGATCCTTTTCCCGTGTACGTTATGACAGAATGTTGAGTAGTCCTCTCTTGGTATTCTGTAGGTCTTTGGTGATTATATATGTCACCTGTGTTTGTATATGTCTGTTAACCCCGATATCGTAATGAAACCAATCCTCACACCTTTCCATTGGTGAACCATAAGTTTGTTTAATGAATCTGTGATTGCCCTTCTCCGTGGAAATGTCTGCCCTGGTATCCATTTTTAGGTAACACCTATAAGTGATATGATATGATATGTGTCTTTCACTTTCTGACTTACTACAAGTCACGTGATGACTTCTAGACTCATCTACGGTGCTGCAAATGGCATTGTGTCCTTTTTTCCCTTGGCTTCTCTTCTGCCTTAGCGGGGTCCATATTCAACAATGTGATTCCCTGAGGGTTGTGGATTAGCTGACCTGGGCAGCCTTACCCTGCCGGCCCGCCCTCCCCAGGTGTGCCTCGTTGAGGTCAATATAAACAGCGCTCCAGGCAGCAATAGCCCCTGAAGCTGTGCCTGACTCCATATTCTCTGCCCCGTCAGCAGTCTCGGGGCTGTGCTGGTGGGAGGGAGTGAGGGGCCACAGCTTTGTGGGCGGCCCGGTGTGAGTGGGGTTCTGCTGGCCTTTCTGCAGGAGTTGCCATGCTGCCGCCTGTAAAGAAGAGGTTGTGTCACCCATACCTACCGCTGGAATTTCTCTCCGGACAGAGGTGAGGAAGGAAAAAAGCAGTGGGGGCCGGGACAGGAGGGGTATCTCAGGCAGGGCAATGGAAAGCTTCTGGAAGAGCGCCCGGGGCCAGAACCACCCTGGCTGGCCTGCAGGCACCAAGTTGGCCTGCGTGCTGTCGCTGGTGTGGCACCACGGTCCTTCCTCTAGGCTTTCAAGCCCTTGTACATATTCAGGTGTTTTACCTGGAAAGGGTGGGAACAGTTCAGCAGCAGCTGGCCTGGGGCTCAGCTCACGTTTACTCACAGATGCCTCGGCACGGTCCCCCAGCTTTGCAATGAGGACGCTCCTTGCGTGGCGGGTGGGTTGCTGGCTGTATGGGAGATGATTCCCCACCTCTGACCAATTTCAGAATTGTTTACAACTGGAGCAAGTGCCCTGATAGGGTTTTCCTCTGTATAACTCGTGGGTTCAGGATTTTTTTTTCTTTCATGGTTCAAGTTAGATTTTATTCCTCTTTTATGTATTTATAGATATAAGCATGGAAATAATTCATTCCTATAAATACATCTGTGTGACGGGAAGAACTTTTTTCTGTTTTATTTTTAAATTTTATTTTTTAAAATTTTGAAATTTAATTTTATTTATTTTTTTTATACAGCACATTATTATTATTTATGTATTTTATGCATATACATGTATACAGGTCAATCCCAAACTCCCAACTCATCCCACCACCACCACCCCATGGCTTCCCACACTTGGTGTCCATACGTTTGTTCTCTACCTCTGTGTCTCTATTTCTTCCCTGCAAACCAGTTCATCTGTACCATTTTTAGGCTCCACATATATGCGTTAATATACAATATTTGTTTTCCACTTTCTGACTCGCTTCATTCTGTATGACAGTCTCTCGATCCATCAATGTCTCTACAAATGACCCAGTTTCATTCCTTTTTATGGCCGAGTAATATTCCATTTTATATATGTACCACATCTTTATCCATTCATCTGTCTGTGGGCATTTAGGTTGCTTCCATTACCTGGCTATTGTAAATAGTGCTGCAACGAACATTGTGGTGAATGTGCCTTTTTGAAATACGGTTTTCTCTGGGTATATGCCCAGAAGTGGGTTTGCTGGATCAGATGGTAATTCTATTTCTAGTTTTTTTAAGGAAACTCCATACTGTTCTCCATAGTGACTGTATCAATTTACATTCCCACCAATAGTGGAAGAGGGCTCCTTTTGTCCACACCGTCCCCAGAATTGGTTGTTTGTAGATTTTCTGATGATGCCGATTCTATCAGGTGTTAGGTGAAACCTCATTGTAGTTTTGATTTGCATTTCTCTAATAATTAGTGCTGTTGAGCAGCTTTTCATGTGCGTCTTGGCCATCTCTGTGTCTCCTTTGAAGAAACGTCTCTGTAGATCTTCTGCCCATTTTTTTTGGGTTGTTTGTTTTTTTAATATTAAGCTGCATGAGCTGTTTAAATATATTGGAGATTAAACCTCTGTCCATTGATTCGTCTGCAACGATTTTCGCCCATTCTGAGGGATGCCTTTTTCCATTCCCGTTTTTTTTTAACAAAAAAGGAAAGAAAGGAAAAGAAGCAGAACACTAATGTGCGTAAAATATGCCTTTTGAAACGGTCGTTTTGAAATATGGACGTCCTTTGAATTTTTTGGTCGATATGTGACCCCAGGATTTGTTTTCAGGGCAGGTGTCATTTACAGGCCTGCAATGATTTTGAATATCAACTGACCATTAGCGTTGGGATTAAAGCTGCTGTTGTGTGAAACGGCCACAAGGTGGCAGCAGTTCACCCTTACCAAATCTGGTTACTAGGGCAAGAGAGCCTCAGTGGAAGTGGTGTTCTAGATTGGAGTTTAGAATGGAATGTGCCAGGAGAAAGCCCCTCACGTTTGTCTCACTACTTCTTGTTCGTGTTTTTAATTTAATTTTTTATTTTTTATTACAGCAAGTTTGATTACAATGTTTGGCTTGTTTTAGGTGTGGAAGATGTGGTTCTTTTACACATATACAGATGTCTGTTCTTCCTGGGATCCTTTTCCCATGTACGTTATGACAGAATGTTGAGTAGTCCTCTCTTGGTATTCTGTAGGTCTTTGGTGATTATATATGTCACCTGTGTTTGTATATGTCTGTTAACCCCGATATCGTAATGAAACCAATCCTCACACCTTTCCATTGGTGAACCATAAGTTTGTTTAATGAATCTGTGATTGCCCTTCTCCGTGGAAATGTCTGCCCTGGTATCCATTTTTAGGTAACACCTATAAGTGATATGATATGATATGTGTCTTTCACTTTCTGACTTACTACAAGTCACGTGATTACTTCTAGACTCATCTACGGTGCTGCAAATGGCATTGTGTCCTTTTTTCCCTTGGCTTCTCTTCTGCCTTAGCGGGGTCCATTTTCAACAATGTGATTCCCTGAGGGTTGTGGATTAGCTGACCTGGGCATCCTTACCCTACCGGCCCGCCCTCCACAGGTGTGCCTCGTTGAGGTCAATATTAACAGCGCTCCAGGCAGCAATAGCCCCTGAAGCTGTGCCTGCCTCCATATTCTCTGCCCCGTCAGCAGTCTCGGGGCTGTGCTGGTGGGAGGGAGTGAGGGGCCAGAGCTTTGTGGGTGGCCCGGTGTGAGTGGGGTTCTGCTGGCCTTTCTGCAGGAGTTGCCAGGCTGCCGCCTGTAAAGAAGAGGTTCTGTCACCCATACTTTACACTGGAATTTCTCTCCGGACAGAGGTGAGGATGGAAAAAAGCAGTGGGGGCCGGGACAGGATGGGTATCTCAGGCAGGGCAATGGAAAGCTTCTGGAAGAGCGCCCGGGGCCAGAACCACCCTGGCTGGCCTGCAGGCACCAAGTTGGCCTGCGTGCTGTCGCTGGTGTGGCACCACGGTCCTTCCTCTAGGCTTTCAAGCCCTTGTACATATTCAGGTGTTTTACCTGGAAAGGGTGGGAACAGTTCAGCAGCAGCTGGCCTGGGGCTCATCTCACGTTTACTCACAGATGCCTCGGCACAGTCCCTCAGCTTTGCAATTAGGACGCTCCTTGCGTGGGGGGTGGGTTGATGGCTGTATGGGAGATGGTTCCCCACCTCTGACCAATTTCAGAATTGTTTACCACTGGAGCAAGTGCCCTGATAGGGTTTTCCCCTGTATAACTCGTGGGTTCAGGTTTTTTTTTCTTTTATGGTTCAAGTTAGATTTTATTCCTATATTATGTATTTATAGATATAAGCATGGAAATAATTCATTCCTATAAATACATCTGTGTGACGTGAAGAACTTTTTTCTGTTTTATTTTTAAATTTTATTTTTTAAAATTTTGAAATTTAATTTTATTTATTTTTTTATACCGCACGTTATTATTAGTTATGTATTTTATGCATATACATGTATACAGGTCAATCCCAAACTCCCAACTCGTCCCACCACCACCACCCCATGGCTTCCCACACTTGGTGTCCATACGTTTGTTCTCTACCTCTGTGTCTCTATTTCTTCCCTGCAAACCAGTTCATCTGTACCATTTTTAGGCTCCACATATATGCGTTAATATACAATATTTGTTTTCCTCTTTCTGACTTACTTCATTCTGTATGACAGTCTCTCGATCCATCGATGGCTCTACAAATGACCCAGCTTCATTCCTTTTTATGGCCGAGTAATATTCCATTTTATATATGTACCACATCTTTATCCATTCATCTGTCTGTGGGCATTTAGGTTGCTTCCATTACCTGGCTATTGTAAATAGTGCTGCAACGAACATTGTGGTGAATGTGCCTTTTTGAAATACGGTTTTCTCTGGGTATATGCCCAGAAGTGGGATTGCTGGATCAGATGGTAATTCTATTTCTAGTTTTTTTAAGGAAAATCCATACTGTTCTCCATAGTGACTGTATCAATTTACATTCCCACCAATAGTGGAAGAGGGCTCCTTTTGTCCACACCCTCCCCAGAATTGGTTGTTTGTAGATATTCTGATGATGCCGATTCTAACAGGTGTGAGGTGATACCTCATTGTAGTTTTGATTTGCATTTCTCTAATACTTAGTGCTGTTGAGCAGCTTTTCATGTGCGTCTTGTCCATCTCTGTGTCTCCTTTGAAGAAACGTCTCTTTAGATCTTCTACACATTTTTTTTTGGGTTGTTTGTTTTTTTTAATATTAAGCTGCATGAGCTGTTTATATATATTGGAGATTAAACCTCTGTCCATTGATTCGTCTGCAACGATTTTCGCCCATTCTGAGGGATGCCTTTTTCCATTCCCGTTTTTTTTAACAAAAAAGGAAAGAAAGGAAAAGAAGCAGAACACTAATGTGCGTAAAATATGCCTTTTGAAACGGTCATTTTGAAATATGGACGTCCTTTGAATTTTTTGGTCGATATGTGACCCCAGGATTTGTTTTCAGGGCAGGTGTCATTTACAGGCCTGCAATGATTTTGAATATCAACTGACCATTAGCGCTGGGATTAAAGCTGCTGTTGTGTGAAACGGCCACAAGGTGGCAGCAGTTCACCCTTACCAAATCTGGTTACTAGGGCAAGAGAGCCTCAGTGGAAGTGGTGTTCTAGATTGGAGTTTAGAATGGAATGTGCCAGGAGAAAGCCCCTCACGTTTGTCTCACTACTTCTTGTTCGTGTTTTTAATTTAATTTTTTATTTTTTCTTACAGCAAGTTTGATTACAATGTTTGGCTTGTTGTAGGTGTGGAAGATGTGGTTCTTTTACTCATATACAGATGTCTGTTCTTCCTGGGATCCTTTTCCCATGTACGTTATGACAGAATGTTGAGTAGTCCTCTCTTGGTATTCTGTAGGTCTTTGGTGATTATATATGTCACCTGTGTTTGTATATGTCTCTTAACCCCGATATCGTAATGAAACCAATCCTCACACCTTTCCATTGGTGAACCATAAGTTTGTTTAATGAATCTGTGATTGCCCTTCTCCGTGGAAATATCTGCCTTGGTATCCATTTTTAGGTAACACCTATAAGTGATATGATATGTGTCTTTCACTTTCTGACTTACTACAAGTCACGTGATTATTTCTAGACTCATCTACGGTGCTGCAAATGGCATTGTGTCCTTTTTTTCCTTGGCTTCTCTTCTGCCTTAGCGGGGTCCATTTTCAACAATGTGATTCCCTGAGGGTTGTGGATTAGCTGACCTGGGCAGCCTTACCCTGTCGACCCGCCCTCCCCAGGTGTGCCTCGTTGAGGTCAATATAAACAGCGCTCCAGGCAGCAATAGCCCCTGAAGCTGTGCCTGACTCCATATTCTCTGCCCCGTCAGCAGTCTCGGGGCTGTGCTGGTGGGAGGGTGTGAGGGGCCACAGCTTTGTGGGTGGCCCGGTGTGAGTGGGGTTCTGCTGGCCTTTCTGCAGGAGTTGCCAGGCTGCCGCCTGTAAAGAAGAGGATGTGTCACCCATACCTTCCGCTGGAATTTCTCTCTGGACAGAGGTGAGGAAGGAAAAAAGCAGTGGGGGCCGGGACAGGAGGGGTATCCCAGGCAGGGCAATGGAAAGCTTCTGGAAGAGCGCCCGGGGCCAGGACCACCCTGGCTGGCCTGCAGGCACCAAGTTGGCCTGCGTGCTGTCGCTGGTGTGGCACCACGGTCCTTCCTCTAGGCTTTCAAGCCCTTGTACATATTCAGGTGTTTTACCTGGAAAGGGTGGGAACAGTTCAGCAGCAGCTGGCCTGGGGCTCAGCTCACGTTTACTCACAGATGCCTCGGCACGGTCCCCCAGCTTTGCAATGAGGACGCTCCTTGCGTGGGGGGTGGGTTGCTGGCTGTATGGGAGATGGTTCCCCACCTCTGACCAATCTCAGAATTGTTTACTGCTGTAGCAAGTGCCGTGATAGGGTTTTCCTGTGTATAACTCGTGGGTTCACTTTTTTTTTCTTTTATGGTTCAAGTTAGATTTTATTCCTCTTTTATGTATTTATAAATATAAGCATGGAAATAATTCATTCCTATAAATACATCTGTGTGACGGGAAGACCTTTTTTCTGTTTTATTTTTAAATTTTATTTTTTAAAATTTTGAAATTTAATTTTATTTATTTTTTTTATACAGCACATCATTAGTTATGTATTTTATGCATATACATGTATACAGGTCAATCCCAAACTCCCAACTCATCCCACCACCACCACCCCATGGCTTCCCTCACTTGGTGTCCATACGTTTGTTCTCTACCTCTGTGTCTCTATTTCTTCCCTGCAAACCAGTTCATCTGTACCATTTTTAGGCTCCACATATATGCGTTAATATACAATATTTGTTTTCCTCTTTCTGACTTACTTCATTCTGTATGACAGTCTCTCGATCCATCGATGGCTCTACAAATGACCCAGTTTCATTCCTTTTTATGGCCGAGTAATATTCCATTTTATATATGTACCACATCTTTATCCATTCATCTGTCTGTGGGCATTTAGGTTGCTTCCATTACCTGGCTATTGTAAATAGTGCTGCAACGAACATTGTGGTGAATGTGCCTTTTTGAAATACGGTTTTCTCTGGGTATATGCCCAGAAGTGGGATTGCTGGATCAGATGGTAATTCTATTTCTAGTTTTTTTAAGGAAAATCCATACTGTTCTCCATAGTGACTGTATCAATTTACATTCCCACCAATAGTGGAAGAGGGCTCCTTTTGTCCACACCCTCCCCTGAATTGGTTGTTTGTAGATTTTCTGATGATGCCGATTCTAACAGGTGTGAGGTGATACCTCATTGTAGTTTTGATTTGCATTTCTCTAATAATTAGTGCTGTTGAGCAGCTTTTCATGTGCGTCTAGGCCATCTCTGTGTCTCCTTTGAAGAAACGTCTCTTTAGATCTTCTGCCCATTTTTTTGGGTTGTTTGTTTTTTTAATATTAAGCTGCATGAGCTGTTTATATATATTGGAGATTAAACCTCTGTCCATTGATTCGTCTGCAACGATTTTCGCCCATTCTGAGGGATGCCTTTTTCCATTCCCGTATTTTTTAACAAAAAAGGAAAGAAAGGAAAAGAAGCAGAACACTAATGTGCGTAAAATATGCCTTTTGAAATGGTCATTTTGAAATATGGACGTCCTTTGAATTTTTTGGTCGATATGTGACCCCAGGATTTGTTTTCAGGGCAGGTGTCATTTACAGGCCTGCAATGATTTTGAATATCAACTGACCATTAGCTTTGGGATTAAAGCTGCTGTTGTGTGAAACGGCCACAAGGTGGCAGCAGTTCACCCTTACCAAATCTGGTTACTAGGGCAAGAGAGCCTCAGTGGAAGTGGTGTTCTAGATTGGAATTTAGAATGGAATGTGCCAGGAGAAAGCCCCTCACGTTTGTCTCACTACTTCTTGTTCGTGTTTTTAATTTAATTTTTTATTTTTTCTTACAGCAAGTTTGATTACAATGTTTGGCTTGTTGTAGGTGTGGAAGATGTGGTTCTTTTACACATATACAGATGTCTGTTCTTCCTGGGATCCTTTTCACATGTACGTTATGACAGAATGTTGAGTAGTCCTCTCTTCGTATTCTGTAGGTCTTTGGTGATTATATATGTCACCTGTGTTTGTATATGTCTGTTAACCGCGATATCGTAATGAAACCAATCCTCACACCTTTCCATTGGTGAACCATAAGTTTGTTTAATGAATCTGTGATTGCCCTTCTCCGTGGCAATATCTGCCCTGGTATCCATTTTTAGGTAACACCTATAAGTGATATGATATGATATGTGTCTTTCACTTTCTGACTTACTACAAGTCACGTGATTACTTCTAGACTCATCTACGGTGCTGCAAATGGCATTGTGTCCTTTTTTCCCTTGGCTTCTCTTCTGCCTTAGCGTGGTCCATTTTCAACAATGTGATTCCCTGAGGGTTGTGGATTAGCTGACCTGGGCAGCCTTACCCTGCCGGCCCGCCCTCCCCAGGTGTGCCTCGTTGAGGTCAATATAAACAGCGCTCCAGGCAGCAATAGCCCCTGAAGCTGTGCCTGACTCCATATTCTCTGCCCCGTCAGCAGTCTCGGGGCTGTGCTGGTGGGAGGGTGTGAGGGGCCACAGCTTTGTGGGTGGCCCGGTGTGAGTGGGGTTCTGCTGGCCTTTCTGCAGGAGTTGCCAGGCTGCCGCCTGTAAAGAAGAGGTTGTGTCACCCATACCTTCCGCTGGAATTTCTCTCCGGACAGAGGTGAGGATGGAAAAAAGCAGTGGGGGCCGGGACAGGATGGGTATCTCAGGCAGGGCAATGGAAAGCTTCTGGAAGAGCACCAGGGGCCAGGACCACCCTGGCTGGCCTGCAGGCACCAAGTTGGCCTTCGTGCTTTCGCTGGTGTGGCACCACGGTCCTTCCTCTAGGCTTTCAAGCCCTTGTACATATTCAGGTGTTTTACCTGGAAAGGGTGGGAACAGTTCAGCAGCAGCTGGCCTGGGGCTCAGCTCACCTTTACTCACAGATGCCTCGGCACGGTCCCCCAGCTTTGCAATGAGGACGCTCCTTGCGTGGGGGGTGTGTTGCTGGCTGTATGAGAGATGATTCCCCAACTCTGACCAATTTCAGAATTGTTTACCACTGGAGCAAGTGCCCTGATAGGGTTTTCCTCTGTATAACTCGTGGGTTCAGGATTTTTTTTTCTTTTATGGTTCAAGTTAGATTTTATTCCTCTTTTATGTATTTATAGATATAAGCATGGAAATAATTCATTCCTATAAATACATCTGTGTGACGGGAAGAACTTTTTTCTGTTTTATTTTTAAATTTTATTTCTTAAAATTTTGAAATTTAATTTTATTTATTTTTTTTATACAGCACATTATTATTAGTTATGTATTTTATGCATATACATATATACAGGTCAATCCCAAACTCCCAACTCATCCCACCATCACCACCCCATGGCTTCTCACACTTGGTGTCCATACATTTGTTCTCTACCTCTGTGTCTCTATTTCTTCCCTGCAAACCATTTCATCTGTACCATTTTTAGGCTCCACATATATGCGTTAATATACAATATTTGTTTTCCTCTTTCTGACTTACTTCATTCTGTATGACAGTCTCTCGATCCATCGATGGCTCTACAAATGACCCAGCTTCATTCCTTTTTATGGCCGAGTAATATTCCATTTTATATATGTACCACATCTTTATCCATTCATCTGTCTGTGGGCATTTAGGTTGCTTCCATTACCTGGCTATTGTAAATAGTGCTGCAACGAACATTGTGGTGAATGTGCCTTTTTGAAATACGGTTTTCTCTGGGTATATGCCCAGAAGTGGGATTGCTGGATCAGATGGTAATTCTATTTCTAGTTTTTTTAAGGAAAATCCATACTGTTCTCCATAGTGACTGTATCAATTTACATTCCCACCAGTAGTGGAAGAGGGCTCCTTTTGTCCACACCCTCCCCAGAATTGGTTGTTTGTAGATATTCTGATGATGCCGATTCTAACAGGTGTGAGGTGATACCTCATTGTAGTTTTGATTTGCATTTCTCTAATACTTAGTGCTGTTGAGCAGCTTTTCATGTGCGTCTTGTCCATCTCTGTGTCTCCTTTGAAGAAACGTCTCTTTAGATCTTCTACACATTTTTTTTGGGTTGTTTGTTTTTTTTAATATTAAGCTGCATGAGCTGTTTATATATATTGGAGATTAAACCTCTGTCCATTGATTCGTCTGCAACGATTTTCGCCCATTCTGAGGGATGCCTTTTTCCATTCCCGTTTTTTTTAACAAAAAAGGAAAGAAAGGAAAAGAAGCAGAACACTAATGTGCGTAAAATATGCCTTTTGAAACGGTCGTTTTGAAATATGGACGTCCTTTGAATTTTTTGGTCGATATGTGACCCCAGGATTTGTTTTCAGGGCAGGTGTCATTTACAGGCCTGCAATGATTTTGAATATCAACTGACCATTAGCGTTGGGATTAAAGCTGCTGTTGTGTGAAACGGCCACAAGGTGGCAGCAGTTCACCCTTACCAAATCTGGTTACTAGGGCAAGAGAGCCTCAGTGGAAGTGGTGTTCTAGATTGGAGTTTAGAATGGAATGTGCCAGGAGAAAGCCCCTCACGTTTGTCTCACTACTTCTTGTTCGTGTTTTTAATTTAATTTTTTATTTTTTCTTACAGCAAGTTTGATTACAATGTTTGGCTTGTTGTAGGTGTGGAAGATGTGGTTCTTTTACTCATATACAGATGTCTGTTCTTCCTGGGATCCTTTTCCCATGTACGTTATGACAGAATGTTGAGTAGTCCTCTCTTGGTATTCTGTAGGTCTTTGGTGATTATATATGTCACCTGTGTTTGTATATGTCTGTTAACGCCGATATCGTAATGAAACCAATCCTCACACCTTTCCATTGGTGAACCATAAGTTTGTTTAATGAATCTGTGATTGCCCTTCTCCGTGGAAATATCTGCCTTGGTATCCATTTTTAGGTAACACCTATAAGTGATATGATATGTGTCTTTCACTTTCTGACTTACTACAAGTCACGTGATTATTTCTAGACTCATCTACGGTGCTGCAAATGGCATTGTGTCCTTTTTTCCCTTGGCTTCTCTTCTGCCTTAGCGGGGTCCATTTTCAACAATGTGATTCCCTGAGGGTTGTGGATTAGCTGACCTGGGCAGCCTTACCCTGTCGACCCGCCCTCCCCAGGTGTGCCTCGTTGAGGTCAATATAAACAGCGCTCCAGGCAGCAATAGCCCCTGAAGCTGTGCCTGACTCCATATTCTCTGCCCCGTCAGCAGTCTCGGGGCTGTGCTGGTGGGAGGGTGTGAGGGGCCACAGCTTTGTGGGTGGCCCGGTGTGAGTGGGATTCTGCTGGCCTTTCTGCAGGAGTTGCCAGGCTGCCGCCTGTAAAGAAGAGGATGTGTCACCCATACCTTCCGCTGGAATTTCTCTCCGGACAGAGGTGAGGAAGGAAAAAAGCAGTGGGGGCCGGGACAGGAGGGGTATCCCAGGCAGGGCAATGGAAAGCTTCTGGAAGAGCGCCCGGGGCCAGGACCACCCTGGCTGGCCTGCAGGCACCAAGTTGGCCTGCGTGCTGTCGCTGGTGTGGCTCCACGGTCCTTCCTCTAGGCTTTCAAGCCCTTGTACATATTGAGGTGTTTTACCTGGAAAGGGTGGGAACAGTTCAGCAGCAGCTGGCCTGGGGCTCAGCTCACGTTTACTCACAGATGCCTCGGCACGGTCCCCCAGCTTTGCAATGAGGACGCTCCTTGCGTGGGGGGTGGGTTGCTGGCTGTATGGGAGATGGTTCCCCACCTCTGACCAATCTCAGAATTGTTTACCGCTGTAGCAAGTGCCGTGATAGGGTTTTCCTGTGTATAACTCGTGGGTTCACTTTTTTTTTCTTTTATGGTTCAAGTTAGATTTTATTCCTCTTTTATGTATTTATAAATATAAGCATGGAAATAATTCATTCCTATAAATACATCTGTGTGACGGGAAGAATTTTTTCTGTTTTATTTTTAAATTTTATTTTTTAAAATTTTGAAATTTAATTTTATTTATTTTTTTTTATACAGCACATCATTAGTTATGTATTTTATGCATATACATGTATACAGGTCAATCCCAAACTCCCAACTCATCCCACCACCACCACCCCATGGCTTCCCACACTTGGTGTCCATACGTTTGTTCTCTACCTCTGTGTCTCTATTTCTTCCCTGCAAACCAGTTCATCTGTACCATTTTTAGGCTCCACATATATGCGTTAATATACAATATTTGTTTTCCTCTTTCTGACTTACTTCATTCTGTATGACAGTCTCTCGATCCATCGATGGCTCTACAAATGACCCAGTTTCATTCCTTTTTATGGCCGAGTAATATTCCATTTTATATATGTACCACATCTTTATCCATTCATCTGTCTGTGGGCATTTAGGTTGCTTCCATTACCTGGCTATTGTAAATAGTGCTGCAACGAACATTGTGGTGAATGTGCCTTTTTGAAATACGGTTTTCTCTGGGTATATGCCCAGAAGTGGGATTGCTGGATCAGATGGTAATTCTATTTCTAGTTTTTTTAAGGAAAATACATACTGTTCTCCATAGTGACTGTATCAATTTACATTCCCACCAATAGTGGAAGAGGGCTCCTTTTGTCCACACCCTCCCCAGAATTGGTTGTTTGTAGATTTTCTGATGATGCCGATTCTAACAGGTGTGAGGTGATACCTCATTGTAGTTTTGATTTGCATTTCTCTAATAATTAGTGCTGTTGAGCAGCTTTTCATGTGCGTCTAGGCCATCTCTGTGTTTCCTTTGAAGAAACGTCTCTTTAGATCTTCTGCCCATTTTTTTGGGTTGTTTGTTTTTTTTAATATTAAGCTGCATGAGCTGTTTATATATATTGGAGATTAAACCTCTGTCCATTGATTCGTCTGCAACGATTTTCGCCCATTCTGAGGGATGCCTTTTTCCATTCCCGTTTTTTTTAACAAAAAAGGAAAGAAAGGAAAAGAAGCAGAACACTAATGTGCGTAAAATATGCCTTTTGAAACGGTCGTTTTGAAATATGGACGTCCTTTGAATTTTTTGGTCGATATGTGACCCCAGGATTTGTTTTCAGGGCAGGTGTCATTTACAGGCCTGCAATGATTTTGAATATCAATTGACCATTAGCGTTGGGATTAAAGCTGCTGTTGTGTGAAACGGCCACAAGGTGGCAGCAGTTCACCCTTACCAAATCTGGTTACTAGGGCAAGAGAGCCTCAGTGGAAGTGGTGTTCTAGATTGGAATTTAGAATGGAATGTGCCAGGAGAAAGCCCCTCACGTTTGTCTCACTACTTCTTGTTCGTGTTTTTAATTTAATTTTTTTATTTTTTATTACAGCAATTTTGATTACAATGTTTGGCTTGTTGTAGGTGTGGAAGATGTGGTTCTTTTACACATATACAGATGTCTGTTCTTCCTGGGATCCTTTTCCCATGTACGTTATGACAGAATGTTGAGTAGTCCTCTCGGTATTCTGTAGGTGTTTGGTGATTATATATGTCACCTGTGTTTCTATATGTCTGTTAACCGCGATATCATAATGAAACCAATCCTCACACCTTTCCATTGGTGAACCATATGTTTGTTTAATGAATCTGTGATTGCCCTTCTCCGTGGAAATATCTGCCCTGGTATCCATTTTTAGGTAACACCTATAAGTGATATGATATGTGTCTTTCACTTTCTGACTTACTACAAGTCACGTGATTACTTCTAGACCCATCTACGGTGCTGCAAATGGCATTGTGTCCTTTTTTCCCTTGGCTTCTCTTCTGCCTTAGCGTGGTCCATTTTCAACAATGTGATTCCCTGAGGGTTGTGGATTAGCTGACCTGGGCAGCCTTACACTGCCGGCCCGCCCTCCCCCGGTGTGCCTCGTTGAGGTCAATATAAACAGCGCTCCAGGCAGCAATAGCCCCTGAAGCTGTGCCTGCCTCCATATTCTCTGCCCCGTCAGCAGTCTCGGGGCTGTGCTGGTGGGAGGGAGTGAGGGGCCACAGCTTTGTGGGTGGCCCGGTGTGAGTGGGGTTCTGCTGGCCTTTCTGCAGGAGTTGCCAGGCTGCCGCCTGTAAAGAAGAGGTTGTGTCACCCATACTTTCCGCTGGAATTTCTCTCCGGACAGAGGTGAGGATGGAAAAAAGCAGTGGGGGCCGGGACAGGATGGGTATCTCAGGCAGGGCAATGGAAAGCTTCTGGAAGAGCGCCCGGGGCCAGGACTACCCTGGCTGGCCTGCAGGCTTCAAGTTGGCCTTCGTGCTTTCGCTGCTGTGGCACCACGGTCCTTCCTCTAGGCTTTCAAGCCCTTGTACATATTCAGGTGTTTTACCTGGAAAGGGTGGGAACAGTTCAGCAGCAGCTGGCCTGGGGCTCAGCTCACGTTTACTCACAGATGCCTCGGCATGGTCCCCCAGCTTTGCAATGAGGACGCTCCTTGCGTGGGGGGTGGGTTGCTGGCTCTATGGGAGATGATTCCCCACCTCTGACCAATTTCAGAATTGTTTACCACTGGAGCAAGTGCCCTGATAGGGTTTTCCTCTGTATAACTCGTGGGTTCAGGATTTTTTTTTCTTTTATGGTTCAAGTTAGATTTTATTCCTCTTTTATGTATTTATAGATATAAGCATGGAAATAATTCATTCCTATAAATACATCTGTGTGACGGGAAGAACTTTTTTCTGTTTTATTTTTAAATTTTATTTTTTAAAATTTTGAAATTTAATTTTATTTATGTTTTTATACAGCACATTATTATTAGTTATGTATTTTATGCATATACATGTATACAGGTCAATCCCAAACTCCCAACTCATCCCACCACCACCACCCCATGGCTTCCCACACTTGGTGTCCATACATTTGTTCTCTACCTCTGTGTCTCTATTTCTTCCCTGCAAACCAGTTCATCTGTACCATTTTTAGGCTCCACATATATGCGTTAATATACAATATTTGTTTTCCTCTTTCTGACTTACTTCATTCTGTATGACAGTCTCTCGATCCATCGATGGCTCTACAAATGACCCAGTTTCATTCCTTTTTATGGCCGAGTAATATTCCATTTTATATATGTACCACATCTTTATCCATTCATCTGTCTGTGGGCATTTAGGTTGCTTCCATTACCTGGCTATTGTAAATAGTGCTGCAACGAACATTGTGGTGAATGTGCCTTTTTGAAATACGGTTTTCTCTGGGTATATGCCCAGAAGTGGGATTGCTGGATCAGATGGTAATTCTATTTCTAGTTTTTTTAAGGAAAATCCATACTGTTCTCCATAGTGACTGTATCAATTTACATTCCCACCAATAGTGGAAGAGGGCTCCTTTTGTCCACACCCTCCCCAGAATTGGTTGTTTGTAGATATTCTGATGATGCCGATTCTAACAGGTGTGAGGTGATACCTCATTGTAGTTTTGATTTGCATTTCTCTAATAATTAGTGCTGTTGAGCAGCTTTTCATGTGCGTCTTGTCGATCTCTGTGTCTCCTTTGAAGAAACGTCTCTTTAGATCTTCTGCCCATTTTTTTTGGGTTGTTTGTTTTTTTAATATTAAGCTGCATGAGCTGTTTATATATATTGGAGATTAAACCTCTGTCCATTGATTCGTCTGCAACGATTTTCGCCCATTCTGAGGGATGCCTTTTTCCATTCCCGTTTTTTTTAACAAAAAAGGAAAGAAAGGAAAAGAAGCAGAACACTAATGTGCGTAAAATATGCCTTTTGAAACGGTCATTTTGAAATATGGACGTCCTTTGAATTTTTTGGTCGATATGTGACCCCAGGATTTGTTTTCAGGGCAGGTGTCATTTACAGGCCTGCAATGATTTTGAATATCAACTGACCATTAGCGCTGGGATTAAAGCTGCTGTTGTGTGAAACGGCCACAAGGTGGCAGCAGTTCACCCTTACCAAATCTGGTTACTAGGGCAAGAGAGCCTCAGTGGAAGTGGTGTTCTAGATTGGAATTTAGAATGGAATGTGCCAGGAGAAAGCCCCTCACGTTTGTCTCACTACTTCTTGTTCGTGTTTTTAATTTAATTTTTTATTTTTTCTTACAGCAAGTTTGATTACAATGTTTGGCTTGTTGTAGGTGTGGAAGATGTGGTTCTTTTACACATATACAGATGTCTGTTCTTCCTGGGATCCTTTTCCCATGTACGTTATGACAGAATGTTGAGTAGTCCTCTCTTGGTGTTCTGTAGGTCTTTGGTGATTATATATGTCACCTGTGTTTGTATATGTCTGTTAACCGCGATATCGTAATGAAACCAATCCTCACACCTTTCCATTGGTGAACCATAAGTTTGTTTAATGAATCTGTGATTGCCCTTCTCCGTGGCAATATCTGCCCTGGTATCCATTTTTAGGTAACACCTATAAGTGATATGATATGATATGTGTCTTTCACTTTCTGACTTACTACAAGTCACGTGATTACTTCTAGACTCATCTACGGTGCTGCAAATGGCATTGTGTCCTTTTTTCCCTTGGCTTCTCTTCTGCCTTAGCGTGGTCCATTTTCAACAATGTGATTCCCTGAGGGTTGTGGATTAGCTGACCTGGGCAGCCTTACCCTGCCGGCCCACCCTCCCCAGGTGTGCCTCGTTGAGGTCAATATAAACAGAGCTCCAGGCAGCAATAGCCCCTGAAGCTGTGCCTGACTCCATATTCTCTGCCCCGTCAGCAGTCTCGGGGCTGTGCTGGTGGGAGGGTGTGAGGGGCCACAGCTTTGTGGGTGGCCCGGTGTGAGTGGGGTTCTGCTGGCCTTTCTGCAGGAGTTGCCAGGCTGCCGCCTGTAAAGAAGAGGTTGTGTCACCCATACCTTCCGCTGGAATTTCTCTCCGGACAGAGGTGAGGATGGAAAAAAGCAGTGGGGGCCGGGACAGGATGGGTATCTCAGGCAGGGCAATGGAAAGCTTCTGGAAGAGCACCAGGGGCCAGGACAACCCAGGCTGGCCTGCAGGCACCAAGTTGGCCTTCGTGCTTTCGCTGGTGTGGCACCACGGTCCTTCCTCTAGACTTTCAAGCCCTTGTACATATTCAGGTGTTTTACCTGGAAAGGGTGGGAACAGTTCAGCAGCAGCTGGCCTGGGGCTCAGCTCACCTTTACTCACAGATGCCTCGGCACGGTCCCCCAGCTTTGCAATGAGGACGCTCCTTGCGTGGGGGGTGTGTTGCTGGCTGTATGAGAGATGATTCCCCAACTCTGACCAATTTCAGAATTGTTTACCACTGGAGCAAGTGCCCTGATAGGGTTTTCCTCTGTATAACTCGTGGGTTCAGGATTTTTTTTTCTTTTATGGTTCAAGTTAGATTTTATTCCTCTTTTATGTATTTATAGATATAAGCATGGAAATAATTCATTCCTATAAATACATCTGTGTGACGGGAAGAACTTTTTTCTGTTTTATTTTTAAATTTTATTTCTTAAAATTTTGAAATTTAATTTTATTTATTTTTTTATACAGCACATTATTATTAGTTATGTATTTTATGCATATACATATATACAGGTCAATCCCAAACTCCCAACTCATCCCACCATCACCACCCCATGGCTTCCCACACTTGGTGTCCATACATTTGTTCTCTACCTCTGTGTCTCTATTTCTTCCCTGCAAACCAGTTCATCTGTACCATTTTTAGGCTCCACATATATGCGTTAATATACAATATTTGTTTTCCTCTTTCTGACTTACTTCATTCTGTATGACAGTCTCTCGATCCATCGATGGCTCTACAAATGACCCAGCTTCATTCCTTTTTATGGCCGAGTAATATTCCATTTTATATATGTACCACATCTTTATCCATTCATCTGTCTGTGGGCATTTAGGTTGCTTCCATTACCTGGCTATTGTAAATAGTGCTGCAACGAACATTGTGGTGAATGTGCCTTTTTGAAATACGGTTTTCTCTGGGTATATGCCCAGAAGTGGGATTGCTGGATCAGATGGTAATTCTATTTCTAGTTTTTTTAAGGAAAATCCATACTGTTCTCCATAGTGACTGTATCAATTTACATTCCCACCAGTAGTGGAAGAGGGCTCCTTTTGTCCACACCCTCCCCAGAATTGGTTGTTTGTAGATATTCTGATGATGCCGATTCTAACAGGTGTGAGGTGATACCTCATTGTAGTTTTGATTTGCATTTCTCTAATAATTAGTGCTGTTGAGCAGCTTTTCATGTGCGTCTTGTCCATCTGTGTGTCTCCTTTGAAGAAACGTCTCTTTAGATCTTCTACCCATTTTTTTTGGGTTGTTTGTTTTTTTTAATATTAAGCTGCATGAGCTGTTTATATATATTGGAGATTAAACCTCTGTCCATTGATTCGTCTGCAACGATTTTCGCCCATTCTGAGGGATGCCTTTTTCCATTCCCGTTTTTTTTAACAAAAAAGGAAAGAAAGGAAAAGAAGCAGAACACTAATGTGCGTAAAATATGCCTTTTGAAACGGTCATTTTGAAATATGGACGTCCTTTGAATTTTTTGGTCGATATGTGACCCCACGATTTGTTTTCAGGGCAGGTGTCATTTACAGGCCTGCAATGATTTTGAATATCAACTGACCATTAGCGCTGGGATTAAAGCTGCTGTTGTGTGAAACGGCCACAAGGTGGCAGCAGTTCACCCTTACCAAATCTGGTTACTAGGGCAAGAGAGCCTCAGTGGAAGTGGTGTTCTAGATTGGAGTTTAGAATGGAATGTGCCAGGAGAAAGCCCCTCACGTTTGTCTCACTACTTCTTGTTCGTGTTTTTAATTTAATTTTTTATTTTTTATTACAGCAAGTTTGATTACAATGTTTGGCTTGTTGTAGGTGTGGAAGATGTGGTTCTTTTACTCATATACAGATGTCTGTTCTTCCTGGGATCCTTTTCCCATGTACGTTATGACAGAATGTTGAGTAGTCCTCTCTTGGTATTCTGTAGGTCTTTGGTGATTATATATGTCACCTGTGTTTGTATATGTCTCTTAACCCCGATATCGTAATGAAACCAATCCTCACACCTTTCCATTGGTGAACCATAAGTTTGTTTAATGAATCTGTGATTGCCCTTCTCCGTGGAAATATCTGCCCTGGTATCCATTTTTAGGTAACACCTATAAGTGATATGATATGATATGTGTCTTTCACTTTCTGACTTGCTACAAGTCACGTGATTACTTCTAGACCCATCTACGGTGCTGCAAATGGCATTGTGTCCTTTTTTCCCTTGGCTTCTCTTCTGCCTTAGCGTGGTCCATTTTCAACAATGTGATTCCCTGAGGGTTGTGGATTAGCTGACCTGGGCAGCCTTACACTGCCGGCCCGCCCTCCCCAGGTGTGCCTCGTTGAGGTCAATATAAACAGCGCTCCAGGCAGCAATAGCCCCTGAAGCTGTGCCTGCCTCCATATTCTCTGCCCCGTCAGCAGTCTCGGGGCTGTGCTGGTGGGAGGGAGTGAGGGGCCACAGCTTTGTGGGTGGCCCGGTGTGAGTGGGGTTCTGCTGGCCTTTCTGCAGGAGTTGCCAGGCTGCCGCCTGTAAAGAAGAGGTTGTGTCACCCATAATTTCCACTGGAATTTCTCTCCGGACAGAGGTGAGGATGGAAAAAAGCAGTGGGGGCCGGGACAGGATGGGTATCTCAGGCAGGGCAATGGAAAGCTTCTGGAAGAGCGCCCGGGGCCAGGACTACCCTGGCTGGCCTGCAGGCACCAAGTTGGCCTTCGTGCTTTCGCTGGTGTGGCACCACGGTCCTTCCTCTAGGCTTTCAAGCCCTTGTACATATTCAGGTGTTTTACCTGGAAAGGGTGGGAACAGTTCAGCAGCAGCTGGCCTGGGGCTCAGCTCACGTTTACTCACAGATGCCTCGGCATGGTCCCCCAGCTTTGCAATGAGGACGCTCCTTGCGTGGGGGGTGGGTTGCTGGCTCTATGGGAGATGATTCCCCACCTCTGACCAATTTCAGAATTGTTTACCACTGGAGCAAGTGCCCTGATAGGGTTTTCCTCTGTATAACTCGTGGGTTCAGGATTTTTTTTTCTTTTATGGTTCAAGTTAGATTTTATTCCTCTTTTATGTATTTATAGATATAAGCATGGAAATAATTCATTCCTATAAATACATCTGTGTGACGGGAAGACCTTTTTTCTGTTTTATTTTTAAATTTTATTTTTTAAAATTTTGAAATTTAATTTTATTTATTTTTTTTTATACAGCACATCATTAGTTATGTATTTTATGCATATACATGTATACAGGTCAATCCCAAACTCCCAACTCATCCCACCACCACCACCCCATGGCTTCCCTCACTTGGTGTCCATACGTTTGTTCTCTACCTCTGTGTCTCTATTTCTTCCCTGCAAACCAGTTCATCTGTACCATTTTTAGGCTCCACATATATGCGTTAATATACAATATTTGTTTTCCTCTTTCTGACTTACTTCATTCTGTATGACAGTCTCTCGATCCATCGATGGCTCTACAAATGACCCAGTTTCATTCCTTTTTATGGCCGAGTAATATTCCATTTTATATATGTACCACATCTTTATCCATTCATCTGTCTGTGGGCATTTAGGTTGCTTCCATTACCTGGCTATTGTAAATAGTGCTGCAACGAACATTGTGGTGAATGTGCCTTTTTGAAATACGGTTTTCTCTGGGTATATGCCCAGAAGTGGGATTGCTGGATCAGATGGTAATTCTATTTCTAGTTTTTTTAAGGAAAATCCATACTGTTCTCCATAGTGACTGTATCAATTTACATTCCCACCAATAGTGGAAGAGGGCTCCTTTTGTCCACACCCTCCCCAGAATTGGTTGTTTGTAGATTTTCTGATGATGCCGATTCTAACAGGTGTGAGGTGATACCTCATTGTAGTTTTGATTTGCATTTCTCTAATAATTAGTGCTGTTGAGCAGCTTTTCATGTGCGTCTAGGCCATCTCTGTGTCTCCTTTGAAGAAACGTCTCTTTAGATCTTCTGCCCATTTTTTTGGGTTGTTTGTTTTTTTTAATATTAAGCTGCATGAGCTGTTTATATATATTGGGGATTAAACCTCTGTCCATTGATTCGTCTGCAATGATTTTCGCCCATTCTGAGGGATGCCTTTTTCCATTCCCGTTTTTTTTAACAAAAAAGGAAAGAAAGGAAAAGAAGCAGAACACTAATGTGCGTAAAATATGCCTTTTGAAACGGTCGTTTTGAAATATGGACGTCCTTTGAATTTTTTGGTCGATATGTGACCCCAGGATTTGTTTTCAGGGCAGGTGTCATTTACAGGCCTGCAATGATTTTGAATATCAACTGACCATTAGCGTTGGGATTAAAGCTGCTGTTGTGTGAAACGGCCACAAGGTGGCAGCAGTTCACCCTTACCAAATCTGGTTACTAGGGCAAGAGAGCCTCAGTGGAAGTGGTGTTCTACATTGGAGTTTAGAATGGAATGTGCCAGGAGAAAGCCCCTCACGTTTGTCTCACTACTTCTTGTTCGTGTTTTTAATTTAATTTTTTTATTTTTTATTACAGCAATTTTGATTACAATGTTTGGCTTGTTGTAGGTGTGGAAGATGTGGTTCTTTTACACATATACAGATGTCTGTTCTTCCTGGGATCCTTTTCCCATGTACGTTATGACAGAATGTTGAGTAGTCCTCTCGGTATTCTGTAGGTGTTTGGTGATTATATATGTCACCTGTGTTTCTATATGTCTGTTAACCGCGATATCATAATGAAACCAATCCTCACACCTTTCCATTGGTGAACCATATGTTTGTTTAATGAATCTGTGATTGCCCTTCTCCGTGGAAATATCTGCCCTGGTATCCATTTTTAGGTAACACCTATAAGTGATATGATATGTGTCTTTCATTTTCTGACTTACTACAAGTCACGTGATTACTTCTAGACTCATCTACGGTGCTGCAAATGGCATTGTGTCCTTTTTTCCCTTGGCTTCTCTTCTGCCTTAGCGTGGTCCATTTTCAACAATGTGATTCCCTGAGGGTTGTGGATTAGCTGACCTGGGCAGCCTTACCCTGCCGGCCCGCCCTCCCCAGGTGTGCCTCGTTGAGGTCAATATAAACAGCGCTCCAGGCAGCAATAGCCCATGAAGCTGTGCCTGCCTCCATATTCTCTGCCCCGTCAGCAGTCTCGGGGCTGTGCTGGTGGGAGGGAGTGAGGGGCCACAGCTTTGTGGGTGGCCCGGTGTGAGTGGGGTTCTGCTGGCCTTTCTGCAGGAGTTGCCAGGCTGCCGCCTGTAAAGAAGAGGTTGTGTCACCCATACTTTCCGCTGGAATTTCTCTCCGGACAGAGGTGAGGATGGAAAAAAGCAGTGGGGGCCGGGACAGGATGGGTATCTCAGGCAGGGCAATGGAAAGCTTCTGGAAGAGCGCCAGTGTCCAGGACAACCCTGGCTGGCCTGCAGGCACCAAGTTGGCCTTCGTGCTTTCGCTGGTGTGGCACCACGGTCCTTCCTCTAGGCTTTCAAGCCCTTGTACATATTCAGGTGTTTTACCTGGAAAGGGTGGGAACAGTTCAGCAGCAGCTGGCCTGGGGCTCAGCTCACGTTTACTCACAGATGCCTCGGCATGGTCCCCCAGCTTTGCAATGAGGACGCTCCTTGCGTGGGGGGTGGGTTGCTGGCTCTATGGGAGATGATTCCCCACCTCTGACCAATTTCAGAATTGTTTACCACTGGAGCAAGTGCCCTGATAGGGTTTTCCTCTGTATAACTCGTGGGTTCAGGATTTGTTTTTCTTTTATGGTTCAAGTTAGATTTTATTCCTCTTTTATGTATTTATAGATATAAGCATGGAAATAATTCATTCCTATAAATACATCTGTGTGACGGGAAGAACTTTTTTCTGTTTTATTTTTAAATTTTATTTTTTAAAATTTTGAAATTTAATTTTATTTATGTTTTTATACAGCACATTATTATTAGTTCTGTATTTTATGCATATACATGTATACAGGTCAATCCCAAACTCCCAACTCATCCCACCACCACCACCCCATGGCTTCCCACACTTGGTGTCCATACGTTTGTTCTCTACCTCTGTGTCTCTATTTCTTCCCTGCAAACCAGTTCATCTGTACCATTTTTAGGCTCCACATATATGCGTTAATATACAATATTTGTTTTCCTCTTTCTGACTTACTTCATTCTGTATGACAGTCTCTCGATCCATCGATGGCTCTACAAATGACCCAGTTTCATTCCTTTTTATGGCCGAGTAATATTCCATTTTATATATGTACCACATCTTTATCCATTCATCTGTCTGTGGGCATTTAGGTTGCTTCCATTACCTGGCTATTGTAAATAGTGCTGCAACGAACATTGTGGTGAATGTGCCTTTTTGAAATACGGTTTTCTCTGGGTATATGCCCAGAAGTGGGATTGCTGGATCAGATGGTAATTCTATTTCTAGTTTTTTTAAGGAAAATCCATACTGTTCTCCATAGTGACTGTATCAATTTACATTCCCACCAATAGTGGAAGAGGGCTCCTTTTGTCCACACCCTCCCCAGAATTGGTTGTTTGTAGATTTTCTGATGATGCCGATTCTAACAGGTGTGAGGTGATACCTCATTGTAGTTTTGATTTGCATTTCTCTAATAATTAGTGCTGTTGAGCAGCTTTTCATGTGCGTCTAGGCCATCTCTGTGTCTCCTTAGAAGAAACGTCTCTTTAGATCTTCTGCCCATTTTTTTGGGTTGTTTGTTTTTTTTAATATTAAGCTGCATGAGCTGTTTATATATATTGGGGATTAAACCTCTGTCCATTGATTCGTCTGCAATGATTTTCGCCCATTCTGAGGGATGCCTTTTTCCATTCCCGTTTTTTTTAACAAAAAAGGAAAGAAAGGAAAAGAAGCAGAACACTAATGTGCGTAAAATATGCCTTTTGAAACGGTCGTTTTGAAATATGGACGTCCTTTGAATTTTTTGGTCGATATGTGACCCCAGGATTTGTTTTCAGGGCAGGTGTCATTTACAGGCCTGCAATGATTTTGAATATCAACTGACCATTAGTGTTGGGATTAAAGCTGCTGTTGTGTGAAACGGCCACAAGGTGGCAGCAGTTCACCCTTACCAAATCTGGTTACTAGGGCAAGAGAGCCTCAGTGGAAGTGGTGTTCTACATTGGAGTTTAGAATGGAATGTGCCAGGAGAAAGCCCCTCACGTTTGTCTCACTACTTCTTGTTCGTGTTTTTAATTTAATTTTTTATTTTTTCTTACAGCAAGTTTGATTACAATGTTTGGCTTGTTGTAGGTGTGGAAGATGTGGTTCTTTTACTCATATACAGATGTCTGTTCTTCCTGGGATCCTTTTCCCATGTACGTTATGACAGAATGTTGAGTAGTCCTCTCTTGGTATTCTGTAGGTCTTTGGTGATTATATATGTCACCTGTGTTTGTATATGTCTGTTAACCCCGATATCGTAATGAAACCAATCCTCACACCTTTCCATTGGTGAACCATAAGTTTGTTTAATGAATCTGTGATTGCCCTTCTCCGTGGAAATATCTGCCTTGGTATCCATTTTTAGGTAACACCTATAAGTGATATGATATGTGTCTTTCACTTTCTGACTTACTACAAGTCACGTGATTATTTCTAGACTCATCTACGGTGCTGCAAATGGCATTGTGTCCTTTTTTTCCTTGGCTTCTCTTCTGCCTTAGCGGGGTCCATTTTCAACAATGTGATTCCCTGAGGGTTGTGGATTAGCTGACCTGGGCAGCCTTACCCTGTCGACCCGCCCTCCCCAGGTGTGCCTCGTTGAGGTCAATATAAACAGCGCTCCAGGCAGCAATAGCCCCTGAAGCTGTGCCTGACTCCATATTCTCTGCCCCGTCAGCAGTCTCGGGGCTGTGCTGGTGGGAGGGTGTGAGGGGCCACAGCTTTGTGGGTGGCCCGGTGTGAGTGGGGTTCTGCTGGCCTTTCTGCAGGAGTTGCCAGGCTGCCGCCTGTAAAGAAGAGGATGTGTCACCCATACCTTCCGCTGGAATTTCTCTCCGGACAGAGGTGAGGAAGGAAAAAAGCAGTGGGGGCCGGGACAGGAGGGGTATCCCAGGCAGGGCAATGGAAAGCTTCTGGAAGAGCGCCCGGGGCCAGGACCACCCTGGCTGGCCTGCAGGCACCAAGTTGGCCTGCGTGCTGTCGCTGGTGTGGCTCCACGGTCCTTCCTCTAGGCTTTCAAGCCCTTGTACATATTGAGGTGTTTTACCTGGAAAGGGTGGGAACAGTTCAGCAGCAGCTGGCCTGGGGCTCAGCTCACGTTTACTCACAGATGCCTCGGCACGGTCCCCCAGCTTTGCAATGAGGACGCTCCTTGCGTGGGGGGTGGGTTGCTGGCTGTATGGGAGATGGTTCCCCACCTCTGACCAATCTCAGAATTGTTTACCGCTGTAGCAAGTGCCGTGATAGGGTTTTCCTGTGTATAACTCGTGGGTTCACTTTTTTTTTCTTTTATGGTTCAAGTTAGATTTTATTCCTCTTTTATGTATTTATAAATATAAGCATGGAAATAATTCATTCCTATAAATACATCTGTGTGACGGGAAGAATTTTTTCTGTTTTATTTTTAAATTTTATTTTTTAAAATTTTGAAATTTAATTTTATTTATGTTTTTTTATACAGCACATCATTAGTTATGTATTTTATGCATATACATGTATACAGGTCAATCCCAAACTCCCAACTCATCCCACCACCACCACCCCATGGCTTCCCACACTTGGTGTCCATACGTTTGTTCTCTACCTCTGTGTCTCTATTTCTTCCCTGCAAACCAGTTCATCTGTACCATTTTTAGGCTCCACATATATGCGTTAATATACAATATTTGTTTTCCTCTTTCTGACTTACTTCATTTTGTATGACAGTCTCTCGATCCATCGATGGCTCTACAAATGACCCAGTTTCATTCCTTTTTATGGCCGAGTAATATTCCATTTTATATATGTACCACATCTTTATCCATTCATCTGTCTGTGGGCATTTAGGTTGCTTCCATTACCTGGCTATTGTAAATAGTGCTGCAACGAACATTGTGGTGAATGTGCCTTTTTGAAATACGGTTTTCTCTGGGTATATGCCCAGAAGTGGGATTGCTGGATCAGATGGTAATTCTATTTCTAGTTTTTTTAAGGAAAATACATACTGTTCTCCATAGTGACTGTATCAATTTACATTCCCACCAATAGTGGAAGAGGGCTCCTTTTGTCCACACCCTCCCCAGAATTGGTTGTTTGTAGATTTTCTGATGATGCCGATTCTAACAGGTGTGAGGTGATACCTCATTGTAGTTTTGATTTGCATTTCTCTAATAATTAGTGCTGTTGAGCAGCTTTTCATGTGCGTCTAGGCCATCTCTGTGTTTCCTTTGAAGAAACGTCTCTTTAGATCTTCTGCCCATTTTTTTGGGTTGTTTGTTTTTTTTAATATTAAGCTGCATGAGCTGTTTATATATATTGGAGATTAAACCTCTGTCCATTGATTCGTCTGCAACGATTTTCGCCCATTCTGAGGGATGCCTTTTTCCATTCCCGTTTTTTTTAACAAAAAAGGAAAGAAAGGAAAAGAAGCAGAACACTAATGTGCGTAAAATATGCCTTTTGAAACGGTCGTTTTGAAATATGGACGTCCTTTGAATTTTTTGGTCGATATGTGACCCCAGGATTTGTTTTCAGGGCAGGTGTCATTTACAGGCCTGCAATGATTTTGAATATCAATTGACCATTAGCGTTGGGATTAAAGCTGCTGTTGTGTGAAACGGCCACAAGGTGGCAGCAGTTCACCCTTACCAAATCTGGTTACTAGGGCAAGAGAGCCTCAGTGGAAGTGGTGTTCTAGATTGGAGTTTAGAATGGAATGTGCCAGGAGAAAGCCCCTCACGTTTGTCTCACTACTTCTTGTTCGTGTTTTTAATTTAATTTTTTTATTTTTTATTACAGCAATTTTGATTACAATGTTTGGCTTGTTGTAGGTGTGGAAGATGTGGTTCTTTTACACATATACAGATGTCTGTTCTTCCTGGGATCCTTTTCCCATGTACGTTATGACAGAATGTTGAGTAGTCCTCTCGGTATTCTGTAGGTGTTTGGTGATTATATATGTCACCTGTGTTTCTATATGTCTGTTAACCGCGATATCATAATGAAACCAATCCTCACACCTTTCCATTGGTGAACCATATGTTTGTTTAATGAATCTGTGATTGCCCTTCTCCGTGGAAATATCTGCCCTGGTATCCATTTTTAGGTAACACCTATAAGTGATATGATATGTGTCTTTCACTTTCTGACTTACTACAAGTCACGTGATTACTTCTAGACTCATCTACGGTGCTGCAAATGGCATTGTGTCCTTTTTTCCCTTGGCTTCTCTTCTGCCTTAGCGTGGTCCATTTTCAACAATGTGATTCCCTGAGGGTTGTGGATTAGCTGACCTGGGCAGCCTTACCCTGCCGGCCCGCCCTCCCCAGGTGTGCCTCGTTGAGGTCAATATAAACAGCGCTCCAGGCAGCAATAGCCCCTGAAGCTGTGCCTGCCTCCATATTCTCTGCCCCGTCAGCAGTCTCGGGGCTGTGCTGGTGGGAGGGAGTGAGGGGCCACAGCTTTGTTGGTGGCCCGGTGTGAGTGGGGTTCTGCTGGCCTTTCTGCAGGAGTTGCCAGGCTGCCGCCTGTAAAGAAGAGGTTGTGTCACCCATACTTTCCGCTGGAATTTCTCTCCGGACAGAGGTGAGGATGGAAAAAAGCAGTGGGGGCCGGGACAGGATGGGTATCTCAGGCAGGGCAATGGAAAGCTTCTGGAAGAGCGCCAGTGTCCAGGACAACCCTGGCTGGCCTGCAGGCACCAAGTTGGCCTTCGTGCTTTCGCTGGTGTGGCACCACGGTTCTTCCTCTAGGCTTTCAAGCCCTTGTACATATTCAGGTGTTTTACCTGGAAAGGGTGGGAACAGTTCAGCAGCAGCTGGCCTGGGGCTCAGCTCACGTTTACTCACAGATGCCTCGGCATGGTCCCCCAGCTTTGCAATGAGGACGCTCCTTGCGTGGGGGGTGGGTTGCTGGCTCTATGGGAGATGATTCCCCACCTCTGACCAATTTCAGAATTGTTTACCACTGGAGCAAGTGCCCTGATAGGGTTTTCCTCTGTATAACTCGTGGGTTCAGGATTTTTTTTTCTTTTATGGTTCAAGTTAGATTTTATTCCTCTTTTATGTATTTATAGATATAAGCATGGAAATAATTCATTCCTATAAATACATCTGTGTGACGGGAAGAACTTTTTTCTGTTTTATTTTTAAATTTTATTTTTTAAAATTTTGAAATTTAATTTTATTTATGTTTTTATACAGCACATTATTATTAGTTATCTATTTTATGCATATACATGTATACAGGTCAATCCCAAACTCCCAACTCATCCCACCACCACCACCCCATGGCTTCCCACACTTGGTGTCCATACGTTTGTTCTCTACCTCTGTGTCTCTATTTCTTCCCTGCAAACCAGTTCATCTGTACCATTTTTAGGCTCCACATATATGCGTTAATATTCAATATTTGTTTTCCTCTTTCTGACTTACTTCATTCTGTATGACAGTCTCTCGATCCATCGATGGCTCTACAAATGACCCAGTTTCATTCCTTTTTATGGCCGAGTAATATTCCATTTTATATATGTACCACATCTTTATCCATTCATCTGTCTGTGGGCATTTAGGTTGCTTCCATTACCTGGCTATTGTAAATAGTGCTGCAACGAACATTGTGGTGAATGTGCCTTTTTGAAATACGGTTTTCTCTGGGTATATGCCCAGAAGTGGGATTGCTGGATCAGATGGTAATTCTATTTCTAGTTTTTTTAAGGAAAATCCATACTGTTCTCCATAGTGACTGTATCAATTTACATTCCCACCAGTAGTGGAAGAGGGCTCCTTTTGTCCACACCCTCCCCAGAATTGGTTGTTTGTAGATATTCTGATGATGCCGATTCTAACAGGTGTGAGGTGATACCTCATTGTAGTTTTGATTTGCATTTCTCTAATAATTAGTGCTGTTGAGCAGCTTTTCATGTGCGTCTTGTCCATCTCTGTGTCTCCTTTGAAGAAACGTCTCTTTAGATCTTCTACCCATTTTTTTGGGGTTGTTTGTTTTTTTTTAATATTAAGCTGCATGAGCTGTTTATATATATTGGAGATTAAACCTCTGTCCATTGATTCGTCTGCAACGATTTTCGCCCATTCTGAGGGATGCCTTTTTCCATTCCCGTTTTTTTTAACAAAAAAGGAAAGAAAGGAAAAGAAGCAGAACACTAATGTGCGTAAAATATGCCTTTTGAAACGGTCATTTTGAAATATGGACGTCCTTTGAATTTTTTGGTCGATATGTGACCCCAGGATTTGTTTTCAGGGCAGGTGTCATTTACAGGCCTGCAATGATTTTGAATATCAACTGACCATTAGCGCTGGGATTAAAGCTGCTGTTGTGTGAAACGGCCACAAGGTGGCAGCAGTTCACCCTTACCAAATCTGGTTACTAGGGCAAGAGAGCCTCAGTGGAAGTGGTGTTCTAGATTGGAGTTTAGAATGGAATGTGCCAGGAGAAAGCCCCTCACGTTTGTCTCACTACTTCTTGTTCGTGTTTTTAATTTAATTTTTTATTTTTTCTTACAGCAAGTTTGATTACAATGTTTGGCTTGTTGTAGGTGTGGAAGATGTGGTTCTTTTACTCATATACAGATGTCTGTTCTTCCTGGGATCCTTTTCCCATGTACGTTATGACAGAATGTTGAGTAGTCCTCTCTTGGTATTCTGTAGGTCTTTGGTGATTATATATGTCACCTGTGTTTGTATATGTCTCTTAACCCCGATATCGTAATGAAACCAATCCTCACACCTTTCCATTGGTGAACCATAAGTTTGTTTAATGAATCTGTGATTGCCCTTCTCCGTGGAAATATCTGCCCTGGTATCCATTTTTAGGTAACACCTATAAGTGATATGATATGATATGTGTCTTTCACTTTCTGACTTGCTACAAGTCACGTGATTACTTCTAGACCCATCTACGGTGCTGCAAATGGCATTGTGTCCTTTTTTCCCTTGGCTTCTCTTCTGCCTTAGCGTGGTCCATTTTCAACAATGTGATTCCCTGAGGGTTGTGGATTAGCTGACCTGGGCAGCCTTACACTGCCGGCCCGCCCTCCCCCGGTGTGCCTCGTTGAGGTCAATATAAACAGCGCTCCAGGCAGCAATAGCCCCTGAAGCTGTGCCTGCCTCCATATTCTCTGCCCCGTCAGCAGTCTCGGGGCTGTGCTGGTGGGAGGGAGTGAGGGGCCACAGCTTTGTGGGTGGCCCGGTGTGAGTGGGGTTCTGCTGGCCTTTCTGCAGGAGTTGCCAGGCTGCCGCCTGTAAAGAAGAGGTTGTGTCACCCATACTTTCCGCTGGAATTTCTCTCCGGACAGAGGTGAGGATGGAAAAAAGCAGTGGGGGCCGGGACAGGATGGGTATCTCAGGCAGGGCAATGGAAAGCTTCTGGAAGAGCGCCCGGGGCCAGGACTACCCTGGCTGGCCTGCAGGCACCAAGTTGGCCTTCGTGCTTTCGCTGGTGTGGCACCACGGTCCTTCCTCTAGGCTTTCAAGCCCTTGTACATATTCAGGTGTTTTACCTGGAAAGGGTGGGAACAGTTCAGCAGCAGCTGGCCTGGGGCTCAGCTCACGTTTACTCACAGATGCCTCGGCATGGTCCCCCAGCTTTGCAATGAGGACGCTCCTTGCGTGGGGGGTGGGTTGCTGGCTCTATGGGAGATGATTCCCCACCTCTGACCAATTTCAGAATTGTTTACCACTGGAGCAAGTGCCCTGATAGGGTTTTCCTCTGTATAACTCGTGGGTTCAGGATTTTTTTTTCTTTTATGGTTCAAGTTAGATTTTATTCCTCTTTTATGTATTTATAGATATAAGCATGGAAATAATTCATTCCTATAAATACATCTGTGTGACGGGAAGAACTTTTTTCTGTTTTATTTTTAAATTTTATTTTTTAAAATTTTGAAATTTAATTTTATTTATGTTTTTATACAGCACATTATTATTAGTTCTGTATTTTATGCATATACATGTATACAGGTCAATCCCAAACTCCCAACTCATCCCACCACCACCACCCCATGGCTTCCCACACTTGGTGTCCATACGTTTGTTCTCTACCTCTGTGTCTCTATTTCTTCCCTGCAAACCAGTTCATCTGTACCATTTTTAGGCTCCACATATATGCGTTAATATACAATATTTGTTTTCCTCTTTCTGACTTACTTCATTCTGTATGACAGTCTCTCGATCCATCGATGGCTCTACAAATGACCCAGTTTCATTCCTTTTTATGGCCGAGTAATATTCCATTTTATATATGTACCACATCTTTATCCATTCATCTGTCTGTGGGCATTTAGGTTGCTTCCATTACCTGGCTATTGTAAATAGTGCTGCAACGAACATTGTGGTGAATGTGCCTTTTTGAAATACGGTTTTCTCTGGGTATATGCCCAGAAGTGGGATTGCTGGATCAGATGGTAATTCTATTTCTAGTTTTTTTAAGGAAAATCCATACTGTTCTCCATAGTGACTGTATCAATTTACATTCCCACCAATAGTGGAAGAGGGCTCCTTTTGTCCACACCCTCCCCAGAATTGGTTGTTTGTAGATTTTCTGATGATGCCGATTCTAACAGGTGTGAGGTGATACCTCATTGTAGTTTTGATTTGCATTTCTCTAATAATTAGTGCTGTTGAGCAGCTTTTCATGTGCGTCTTGTCCATCTCTGTGTCTCCTTTGAAGAAACGCCTCTTTAGATCTTCTACCCATTTTTTTTGGGTTGTTTGTTTTTTTTAATATTAAGCTGCATGAGCTGTTTATATATATTGGAGATTAAACCTCTGTCCATTGATTCGTCTGCAACGATTTTCGCCCATTCTGAGGGATGCCTTTTTCCATTCCCGTTTTTTTTAACAAAAAAGGAAAGAAAGGAAAAGAAGCAGAACACTAATGTGCGTAAAATATGCCTTTTGAAACGGTCGTTTTGAAATATGGACGTCCTTTGAATTTTTTGGTCGATATGTGACCCCACGATTTGTTTTCAGGGCAGGTGTCATTTACAGGCCTGCAATGATTTTGAATATCAACTGACCATTAGCGCTGGGATTAAAGCTGCTGTTGTGTGAAACGGCCACAAGGTGGCAGCAGTTCACCCTTACCAAATCTGGTTACTAGGGCAAGAGAGCCTCAGTGGAAGTGGTGTTCTAGATTGGAGTTTAGAATGGAATGTGCCAGGAGAAAGCCCCTCACGTTTGTCTCACTACTTCTTGTTCGTGTTTTTAATTTAATTTTTTATTTTTTCTTACAGCAAGTTTGATTACAATGTTTGGCTTGTTGTAGGTGTGGAAGATGTGGTTCTTTTACTCATATACAGATGTCTGTTCTTCCTGGGATCCTTTTCCCATGTACGTTATGACAGAATGTTGAGTAGTCCTCTCTTGGTATTCTGTAGGTCTTTGGTGATTATATATGTCACCTGTGTTTGTATATGTCTGTTAACCCCGATATCGTAATGAAACCAATCCTCACACCTTTCCATTGGTGAACCATAAGTTTGTTTAATGAATCTGTGATTGCCCTTCTCCGTGGAAATATCTGCCTTGGTATCCATTTTTAGGTAACACCTATAAGTGATATGATATGTGTCTTTCACTTTCTGACTTACTACAAGTCACGTGATTATTTCTAGACTCATCTACGGTGCTGCAAATGGCATTGTGTCCTTTTTTTCCTTGGCTTCTCTTCTGCCTTAGCGGGGTCCATTTTCAACAATGTGATTCCCTGAGGGTTGTGGATTAGCTGACCTGGGCAGCCTTACCCTGTCGACCCGCCCTCCCCAGGTGTGCCTCGTTGAGGTCAATATAAACAGCGCTCCAGGCAGCAATAGCCCCTGAAGCTGTGCCTGACTCCATATTCTCTGCCCCGTCAGCAGTCTCGGGGCTGTGCTGGTGGGAGGGTGTGAGGGGCCACAGCTTTGTGGGTGGCCCGGTGTGAGTGGGGTTCTGCTGGCCTTTCTGCAGGAGTTGCCAGGCTGCCGCCTGTAAAGAAGAGGATGTGTCACCCATACCTTCCGCTGGAATTTCTCTCCGGACAGAGGTGAGGAAGGAAAAAAGCAGTGGGGGCCGGGACAGGAGGGGTATCCCAGGCAGGGCAATGGAAAGCTTCTGGAAGAGCGCCCGGGGCCAGGACCACCCTGGCTGGCCTGCAGGCACCAAGTTGGCCTGCGTGCTGTCGCTGGTGTGGCTCCACGGTCCTTCCTCTAGGCTTTCAAGCCCTTGTACATATTGAGGTGTTTTACCTGGAAAGGGTGGGAACAGTTCAGCAGCAGCTGGCCTGGGGCTCAGCTCACGTTTACTCACAGATGCCTCGGCACGGTCCCCCAGCTTTGCAATGAGGACGCTCCTTGCGTGGGGGGTGGGTTGCTGGCTGTATGGGAGATGGTTCCCCACCTCTGACCAATCTCAGAATTGTTTACCGCTGTAGCAAGTGCCGTGATAGGGTTTTCCTGTGTATAACTCGTGGGTTCACTTTTTTTTTCTTTTATGGTTCAAGTTAGATTTTATTCCTCTTTTATGTATTTATAAATATAAGCATGGAAATAATTCATTCCTATAAATACATCTGTGTGACGGGAAGAATTTTTTCTGTTTTATTTTTAAATTTTATTTTTTAAAATTTTGAAATTTAATTTTATTTATGTTTTTTTATACAGCACATCATTAGTTATGTATTTTATGCATATACATGTATACAGGTCAATCCCAAACTCCCAACTCATCCCACCACCACCACCCCATGGCTTCCCACACTTGGTGTCCATACGTTTGTTCTCTACCTCTGTGTCTCTATTTCTTCCCTGCAAACCAGTTCATCTGTACCATTTTTAGGCTCCACATATATGCGTTAATATACAATATTTGTTTTCCTCTTTCTGACTTACTTCATTTTGTATGACAGTCTCTCGATCCATCGATGGCTCTACAAATGACCCAGTTTCATTCCTTTTTATGGCCGAGTAATATTCCATTTTATATATGTACCACATCTTTATCCATTCATCTGTCTGTGGGCATTTAGGTTGCTTCCATTACCTGGCTATTGTAAATAGTGCTGCAACGAACATTGTGGTGAATGTGCCTTTTTGAAATACGGTTTTCTCTGGGTATATGCCCAGAAGTGGGATTGCTGGATCAGATGGTAATTCTATTTCTAGTTTTTTTAAGGAAAATACATACTGTTCTCCATAGTGACTGTATCAATTTACATTCCCACCAATAGTGGAAGAGGGCTCCTTTTGTCCACACCCTCCCCAGAATTGGTTGTTTGTAGATTTTCTGATGATGCCGATTCTAACAGGTGTGAGGTGATACCTCATTGTAGTTTTGATTTGCATTTCTCTAATAATTAGTGCTGTTGAGCAGCTTTTCATGTGCGTCTAGGCCATCTCTGTGTTTCCTTTGAAGAAACGTCTCTTTAGATCTTCTGCCCATTTTTTTGGGTTGTTTGTTTTTTTTAATATTAAGCTGCATGAGCTGTTTATATATATTGGAGATTAAACCTCTGTCCATTGATTCGTCTGCAACGATTTTCGCCCATTCTGAGGGATGCCTTTTTCCATTCCCGTTTTTTTTAACAAAAAAGGAAAGAAAGGAAAAGAAGCAGAACACTAATGTGCGTAAAATATGCCTTTTGAAACGGTCGTTTTGAAATATGGACGTCCTTTGAATTTTTTGGTCGATATGTGACCCCAGGATTTGTTTTCAGGGCAGGTGTCATTTACAGGCCTGCAATGATTTTGAATATCAATTGACCATTAGCGTTGGGATTAAAGCTGCTGTTGTGTGAAACGGCCACAAGGTGGCAGCAGTTCACCCTTACCAAATCTGGTTACTAGGGCAAGAGAGCCTCAGTGGAAGTGGTGTTCTAGATTGGAGTTTAGAATGGAATGTGCCAGGAGAAAGCCCCTCACGTTTGTCTCACTACTTCTTGTTCGTGTTTTTAATTTAATTTTTTTATTTTTTATTACAGCAATTTTGATTACAATGTTTGGCTTGTTGTAGGTGTGGAAGATGTGGTTCTTTTACACATATACAGATGTCTGTTCTTCCTGGGATCCTTTTCCCATGTACGTTATGACAGAATGTTGAGTAGTCCTCTCGGTATTCTGTAGGTGTTTGGTGATTATATATGTCACCTGTGTTTCTATATGTCTGTTAACCGCGATATCATAATGAAACCAATCCTCACACCTTTCCATTGGTGAACCATATGTTTGTTTAATGAATCTGTGATTGCCCTTCTCCGTGGAAATATCTGCCCTGGTATCCATTTTTAGGTAACACCTATAAGTGATATGATATGTGTCTTTCACTTTCTGACTTACTACAAGTCACGTGATTACTTCTAGACTCATCTACGGTGCTGCAAATGGCATTGTGTCCTTTTTTCCCTTGGCTTCTCTTCTGCCTTAGCGTGGTCCATTTTCAACAATGTGATTCCCTGAGGGTTGTGGATTAGCTGACCTGGGCAGCCTTACACTGCCGGCCCGCCCTCCCCCGGTGTGCCTCGTTGAGGTCAATATAAACAGCGCTCCAGGCAGCAATAGCCCCTGAAGCTGTGCCTGCCTCCATATTCTCTGCCCCGTCAGCAGTCTCGGGGCTGTGCTGGTGGGAGGGAGTGAGGGGCCACAGCTTTGTGGGTGGCCCGGTGTGAGTGGGGTTCTGCTGGCCTTTCTGCAGGAGTTGCCAGGCTGCCGCCTGTAAAGAAGAGGTTGTGTCACCCATACTTTCCGCTGGAATTTCTCTCCGGACAGAGGTGAGGATGGAAAAAAGCAGTGGGGGCCGGGACAGGATGGGTATCTCAGGCAGGGCAATGGAAAGCTTCTGGAAGAGCGCCCGGGGCCAGGACTACCCTGGCTGGCCTGCAGGCTTCAAGTTGGCCTTCGTGCTTTCGCTGGTGTGGCACCACGGTCCTTCCTCTAGGCTTTCAAGCCCTTGTACATATTCAGGTGTTTTACCTGGAAAGGGTGGGAACAGTTCAGCAGCAGCTGGCCTGGGGCTCAGCTCACGTTTACTCACAGATGCCTCGGCATGGTCCCCCAGCTTTGCAATGAGGACGCTCCTTGCGTGGGGGGTGGGTTGCTGGCTCTATGGGAGATGATTCCCCACCTCTGACCAATTTCAGAATTGTTTACCACTGGAGCAAGTGCCCTGATAGGGTTTTCCTCTGTATAACTCGTGGGTTCAGGATTTTTTTTTCTTTTATGGTTCAAGTTAGATTTTATTCCTCTTTTATGTATTTATAGATATAAGCATGGAAATAATTCATTCCTATAAATACATCTGTGTGACGGGAAGAACTTTTTTCTGTTTTATTTTTAAATTTTATTTTTTAAAATTTTGAAATTTAATTTTATTTATGTTTTTATACAGCACATTATTATTAGTTATGTATTTTATGCATATACATGTATACAGGTCAATCCCAAACTCCCAACTCATCCCACCACCACCACCCCATGGCTTCCCACACTTGGTGTCCATACATTTGTTCTCTACCTCTGTGTCTCTATTTCTTCCCTGCAAACCAGTTCATCTGTACCATTTTTAGGCTCCACATATATGCGTTAATATACAATATTTGTTTTCCTCTTTCTGACTTACTTCATTCTGTATGACAGTCTCTCGATCCATCGATGGCTCTACAAATGACCCAGTTTCATTCCTTTTTATGGCCGAGTAATATTCCATTTTATATATGTACCACATCTTTATCCATTCATCTGTCTGTGGGCATTTAGGTTGCTTCCATTACCTGGCTATTGTAAATAGTGCTGCAACGAACATTGTGGTGAATGTGCCTTTTTGAAATACGGTTTTCTCTGGGTATATGCCCAGAAGTGGGATTGCTGGATCAGATGGTAATTCTATTTCTAGTTTTTTTAAGGAAAATCCATACTGTTCTCCATAGTGACTGTATCAATTTACATTCCCACCAATAGTGGAAGAGGGCTCCTTTTGTCCACACCCTCCCCAGAATTGGTTGTTTGTAGATATTCTGATGATGCCGATTCTAACAGGTGTGAGGTGATACCTCATTGTAGTTTTGATTTGCATTTCTCTAATAATTAGTGCTGTTGAGCAGCTTTTCATGTGCGTCTTGTCCATCTCTGTGTCTCCTTTGAAGAAACGTCTCTTTAGATCTTCTGCCCATTTTTTTTGGGTTGTTTGTTTTTTTAATATTAAGCTGCATGAGCTGTTTATATATATTGGAGATTAAACCTCTGTCCATTGATTCGTCTGCAACGATTTTCGCCCATTCTGAGGGATGCCTTTTTCCATTCCCGTTTTTTTTAACAAAAAAGGAAAGAAAGGAAAAGAAGCAGAACACTAATGTGCGTAAAATATGCCTTTTGAAACGGTCATTTTGAAATATGGACGTCCTTTGAATTTTTTGGTCGATATGTGACCCCAGGATTTGTTTTCAGGGCAGGTGTCATTTACAGGCCTGCAATGATTTTGAATATCAACTGACCATTAGCGCTGGGATTAAAGCTGCTGTTGTGTGAAACGGCCACAAGGTGGCAGCAGTTCACCCTTACCAAATCTGGTTACTAGGGCAAGAGAGCCTCAGTGGAAGTGGTGTTCTAGATTGGAATTTAGAATGGAATGTGCCAGGAGAAAGCCCCTCACGTTTGTCTCACTACTTCTTGTTCGTGTTTTTAATTTAATTTTTTATTTTTTCTTACAGCAAGTTTGATTACAATGTTTGGCTTGTTGTAGGTGTGGAAGATGTGGTTCTTTTACACATATACAGATGTCTGTTCTTCCTGGGATCCTTTTCCCATGTACGTTATGACAGAATGTTGAGTAGTCCTCTCTTGGTGTTCTGTAGGTCTTTGGTGATTATATATGTCACCTGTGTTTGTATATGTCTGTTAACCGCGATATCGTAATGAAACCAATCCTCACACCTTTCCATTGGTGAACCATAAGTTTGTTTAATGAATCTGTGATTGCCCTTCTCCGTGGCAATATCTGCCCTGGTATCCATTTTTAGGTAACACCTATAAGTGATATGATATGATATGTGTCTTTCACTTTCTGACTTACTACAAGTCACGTGATTACTTCTAGACTCATCTACGGTGCTGCAAATGGCATTGTGTCCTTTTTTCCCTTGGCTTCTCTTCTGCCTTAGCGTGGTCCATTTTCAACAATGTGATTCCCTGAGGGTTGTGGATTAGCTGACCTGGGCAGCCTTACCCTGCCGGCCCACCCTCCCCAGGTGTGCCTCGTTGAGGTCAATATAAACAGAGCTCCAGGCAGCAATAGCCCCTGAAGCTGTGCCTGACTCCATATTCTCTGCCCCGTCAGCAGTCTCGGGGCTGTGCTGGTGGGAGGGTGTGAGGGGCCACAGCTTTGTGGGTGGCCCGGTGTGAGTGGGGTTCTGCTGGCCTTTCTGCAGGAGTTGCCAGGCTGCCGCCTGTAAAGAAGAGGTTGTGTCACCCATACCTTCCGCTGGAATTTCTCTCCGGACAGAGGTGAGGATGGAAAAAAGCAGTGGGGGCCGGGACAGGATGGGTATCTCAGGCAGGGCAATGGAAAGCTTCTGGAAGAGCACCAGGGGCCAGGACAACCCAGGCTGGCCTGCAGGCACCAAGTTGGCCTTCGTGCTTTCGCTGGTGTGGCACCACGGTCCTTCCTCTAGACTTTCAAGCCCTTGTACATATTCAGGTGTTTTACCTGGAAAGGGTGGGAACAGTTCAGCAGCAGCTGGCCTGGGGCTCAGCTCACCTTTACTCACAGATGCCTCGGCACGGTCCCCCAGCTTTGCAATGAGGACGCTCCTTGCGTGGGGGGTGTGTTGCTGGCTGTATGAGAGATGATTCCCCAACTCTGACCAATTTCAGAATTGTTTACCACTGGAGCAAGTGCCCTGATAGGGTTTTCCTCTGTATAACTCGTGGGTTCAGGATTTTTTTTTCTTTTATGGTTCAAGTTAGATTTTATTCCTCTTTTATGTATTTATAGATATAAGCATGGAAATAATTCATTCCTATAAATACATCTGTGTGACGGGAAGAACTTTTTTCTGTTTTATTTTTAAATTTTATTTCTTAAAATTTTGAAATTTAATTTTATTTATTTTTTTATACAGCACATTATTATTAGTTATGTATTTTATGCATATACATATATACAGGTCAATCCCAAACTCCCAACTCATCCCACCATCACCACCCCATGGCTTCCCACACTTGGTGTCCATACATTTGTTCTCTACCTCTGTGTCTCTATTTCTTCCCTGCAAACCAGTTCATCTGTACCATTTTTAGGCTCCACATATATGCGTTAATATACAATATTTGTTTTCCTCTTTCTGACTTACTTCATTCTGTATGACAGTCTCTCGATCCATCGATGGCTCTACAAATGACCCAGCTTCATTCCTTTTTATGGCCGAGTAATATTCCATTTTATATATGTACCACATCTTTATCCATTCATCTGTCTGTGGGCATTTAGGTTGCTTCCATTACCTGGCTATTGTAAATAGTGCTGCAACGAACATTGTGGTGAATGTGCCTTTTTGAAATACGGTTTTCTCTGGGTATATGCCCAGAAGTGGGATTGCTGGATCAGATGGTAATTCTATTTCTAGATTTTTTAAGGAAAATCCATACTGTTCTCCATAGTGACTGTATCAATTTACATTCCCACCAGTAGTGGAAGAGGGCTCCTTTTGTCCACACCCTCCCCAGAATTGGTTGTTTGTAGATATTCTGATGATGCCGATTCTAACAGGTGTGAGGTGATACCTCATTGTAGTTTTGATTTGCATTTCTCTAATAATTAGTGCTGTTGAGCAGCTTTTCATGTGCGTCTTGTCCATCTCTGTGTCTCCTTTGAAGAAACGTCTCTTTAGATCTTCTACCCATTTTTTTTGGGTTGTTTGTTTTTTTTAATATTAAGCTGCATGAGCTGTTTATATATATTGGAGATTAAACCTCTGTCCATTGATTCGTCTGCAACGATTTTCGCCCATTCTGAGGGATGCCTTTTTCCATTCCCGTTTTTTTTAACAAAAAAGGAAAGAAAGGAAAAGAAGCAGAACACTAATGTGCGTAAAATATGCCTTTTGAAACGGTCATTTTGAAATATGGACGTCCTTTGAATTTTTTGGTCGATATGTGACCCCACGATTTGTTTTCAGGGCAGGTGTCATTTACAGGCCTGCAATGATTTTGAATATCAACTGACCATTAGCGCTGGGATTAAAGCTGCTGTTGTGTGAAACGGCCACAAGGTGGCAGCAGTTCACCCTTACCAAATCTGGTTACTAGGGCAAGAGAGCCTCAGTGGAAGTGGTGTTCTAGATTGGAGTTTAGAATGGAATGTGCCAGGAGAAAGCCCCTCACGTTTGTCTCACTACTTCTTGTTCGTGTTTTTAATTTAATTTTTTATTTTTTATTACAGCAAGTTTGATTACAATGTTTGGCTTGTTGTAGGTGTGGAAGATGTGGTTCTTTTACTCATATACAGATGTCTGTTCTTCCTGGGATCCTTTTCCCATGTACGTTATGACAGAATGTTGAGTAGTCCTCTCTTGGTATTCTGTAGGTCTTTGGTGATTATATATGTCACCTGTGTTTGTATATGTCTCTTAACCCCGATATCGTAATGAAACCAATCCTCACACCTTTCCATTGGTGAACCATAAGTTTGTTTAATGAATCTGTGATTGCCCTTCTCCGTGGAAATATCTGCCCTGGTATCCATTTTTAGGTAACACCTATAAGTGATATGATATGATATGTGTCTTTCACTTTCTGACTTGCTACAAGTCACGTGATTACTTCTAGACCCATCTACGGTGCTGCAAATGGCATTGTGTCCTTTTTTCCCTTGGCTTCTCTTCTGCCTTAGCGTGGTCCATTTTCAACAATGTGATTCCCTGAGGGTTGTGGATTAGCTGACCTGGGCAGCCTTACACTGCCGGCCCGCCCTCCCCAGGTGTGCCTCGTTGAGGTCAATATAAACAGCGCTCCAGGCAGCAATAGCCCCTGAAGCTGTGCCTGCCTCCATATTCTCTGCCCCGTCAGCAGTCTCGGGGCTGTGCTGGTGGGAGGGAGTGAGGGGCCACAGCTTTGTGGGTGGCCCGGTGTGAGTGGGGTTCTGCTGGCCTTTCTGCAGGAGTTGCCAGGCTGCCGCCTGTAAAGAAGAGGTTGTGTCACCCATACTTTCCACTGGAATTTCTCTCCGGACAGAGGTGAGGATGGAAAAAAGCAGTGGGGGCCGGGACAGGATGGGTATCTCAGGCAGGGCAATGGAAAGCTTCTGGAAGAGCGCCCGGGGCCAGGACTACCCTGGCTGGCCTGCAGGCACTAAGTTGGCCTTCGTGCTTTCGCTGGTGTGGCACCACGGTCCTTCCTCTAGGCTTTCAAGCCCTTGTACATATTCAGGTGTTTTACCTGGAAAGGGTGGGAACAGTTCAGCAGCAGCTGGCCTGGGGCTCAGCTCACGTTTACTCACAGATGCCTCGGCATGGTCCCCCAGCTTTGCAATGAGGACGCTCCTTGCGTGGGGGGTGGGTTGCTGGCTCTATGGGAGATGATTCCCCACCTCTGACCAATTTCAGAATTGTTTACCACTGGAGCAAGTGCCCTGATAGGGTTTTCCTCTGTATAACTCGTGGGTTCAGGATTTTTTTTTCTTTTATGGTTCAAGTTAGATTTTATTCCTCTTTTATGTATTTATAGATATAAGCATGGAAATAATTCATTCCTATAAATACATCTGTGTGACGGGAAGACCTTTTTTCTGTTTTATTTTTAAATTTTATTTTTTAAAATTTTGAAATTTAATTTTATTTATTTTTTTTTATACAGCACATCATTAGTTATGTATTTTATGCATATACATGTATACAGGTCAATCCCAAACTCCCAACTCATCCCACCACCACCACCCCATGGCTTCCCTCACTTGGTGTCCATACGTTTGTTCTCTACCTCTGTGTCTCTATTTCTTCCCTGCAAACCAGTTCATCTGTACCATTTTTAGGCTCCACATATATGCGTTAATATACAATATTTGTTTTCCTCTTTCTGACTTACTTCATTCTGTATGACAGTCTCTCGATCCATCGATGGCTCTACAAATGACCCAGTTTCATTCCTTTTTATGGCCGAGTAATATTCCATTTTATATATGTACCACATCTTTATCCATTCATCTGTCTGTGGGCATTTAGGTTGCTTCCATTACCTGGCTATTGTAAATAGTGCTGCAACGAACATTGTGGTGAATGTGCCTTTTTGAAATACGGTTTTCTCTGGGTATATGCCCAGAAGTGGGATTGCTGGATCAGATGGTAATTCTATTTCTAGTTTTTTTAAGGAAAATCCATACTGTTCTCCATAGTGACTGTATCAATTTACATTCCCACCAATAGTGGAAGAGGGCTCCTTTTGTCCACACCCTCCCCAGAATTGGTTGTTTGTAGATTTTCTGATGATGCCGATTCTAACAGGTGTGAGGTGATACCTCATTGTAGTTTTGATTTGCATTTCTCTAATAATTAGTGCTGTTGAGCAGCTTTTCATGTGCGTCTAGGCCATCTCTGTGTCTCCTTTGAAGAAACGTCTCTTTAGATCTTCTGCCCATTTTTTTGGGTTGTTTGTTTTTTTTAATATTAAGCTGCATGAGCTGTTTATATATATTGGGGATTAAACCTCTGTCCATTGATTCGTCTGCAATGATTTTCGCCCATTCTGAGGGATGCCTTTTTCCATTCCCGTTTTTTTTAACAAAAAAGGAAAGAAAGGAAAAGAAGCAGAACACTAATGTGCGTAAAATATGCCTTTTGAAACGGTCGTTTTGAAATATGGACGTCCTTTGAATTTTTTGGTCGATATGTGACCCCAGGATTTGTTTTCAGGGCAGGTGTCATTTACAGGCCTGCAATGATTTTGAATATCAACTGACCATTAGCGTTGGGATTAAAGCTGCTGTTGTGTGAAACGGCCACAAGGTGGCAGCAGTTCACCCTTACCAAATCTGGTTACTAGGGCAAGAGAGCCTCAGTGGAAGTGGTGTTCTACATTGGAGTTTAGAATGGAATGTGCCAGGAGAAAGCCCCTCACGTTTGTCTCACTACTTCTTGTTCGTGTTTTTAATTTAATTTTTTTATTTTTTATTACAGCAATTTTGATTACAATGTTTGGCTTGTTGTAGGTGTGGAAGATGTGGTACTTTTACACATATACAGATGTCTGTTCTTCCTGGGATCCTTTTCCCATGTACGTTATGACAGAATGTTGAGTAGTCCTCTCGGTATTCTGTAGGTGTTTGGTGATTATATATGTCACCTGTGTTTCTATATGTCTGTTAACCGCGATATCATAATGAAACCAATCCTCACACCTTTCCATTGGTGAACCATATGTTTGTTTAATGAATCTGTGATTGCCCTTCTCCGTGGAAATATCTGCCCTGGTATCCATTTTTAGGTAACACCTATAAGTGATATGATATGTGTCTTTCATTTTCTGACTTACTACAAGTCACGTGATTACTTCTAGACTCATCTACGGTGCTGCAAATGGCATTGTGTCCTTTTTTCCCTTGGCTTCTCTTCTGCCTTAGCGTGGTCCATTTTCAACAATGTGATTCCCTGAGGGTTGTGGATTAGCTGACCTGGGCAGCCTTACCCTGCCGGCCCGCCCTCCCCAGGTGTGCCTCGTTGAGGTCAATATAAACAGCGCTCCAGGCAGCAATAGCCCATGAAGCTGTGCCTGCCTCCATATTCTCTGCCCCGTCAGCAGTCTCGGGGCTGTGCTGGTGGGAGGGAGTGAGGGGCCACAGCTTTGTGGGTGGCCCGGTGTGAGTGGGGTTCTGCTGGCCTTTCTGCAGGAGTTGCCAGGCTGCCGCCTGTAAAGAAGAGGTTGTGTCACCCATACTTTCCGCTGGAATTTCTCTCCGGACAGAGGTGAGGATGGAAAAAAGCAGTGGGGGCCGGGACAGGATGGGTATCTCAGGCAGGGCAATGGAAAGCTTCTGGAAGAGCGCCAGTGTCCAGGACAACCCTGGCTGGCCTGCAGGCACCAAGTTGGCCTTCGTGCTTTCGCTGGTGTGGCACCACGGTCCTTCCTCTAGGCTTTCAAGCCCTTGTACATATTCAGGTGTTTTACCTGGAAAGGGTGGGAACAGTTCAGCAGCAGCTGGCCTGGGGCTCAGCTCACGTTTACTCACAGATGCCTCGGCATGGTCCCCCAGCTTTGCAATGAGGACGCTCCTTGCGTGGGGGGTGGGTTGCTGGCTCTATGGGAGATGATTCCCCACCTCTGACCAATTTCAGAATTGTTTACCACTGGAGCAAGTGCCCTGATAGGGTTTTCCTCTGTATAACTCGTGGGTTCAGGATTTGTTTTTCTTTTATGGTTCAAGTTAGATTTTATTCCTCTTTTATGTATTTATAGATATAAGCATGGAAATAATTCATTCCTATAAATACATCTGTGTGACGGGAAGAACTTTTTTCTGTTTTATTTTTAAATTTTATTTTTTAAAATTTTGAAATTTAATTTTATTTATGTTTTTATACAGCACATTATTATTAGTTCTGTATTTTATGCATATACATGTATACAGGTCAATCCCAAACTCCCAACTCATCCCACCACCACCACCCCATGGCTTCCCACACTTGGTGTCCATACGTTTGTTCTCTACCTCTGTGTCTCTATTTCTTCCCTGCAAACCAGTTCATCTGTACCATTTTTAGGCTCCACATATATGCGTTAATATACAATATTTGTTTTCCTCTTTCTGACTTACTTCATTCTGTATGACAGTCTCTCGATCCATCGATGGCTCTACAAATGACCCAGTTTCATTCCTTTTTATGGCCGAGTAATATTCCATTTTATATATGTACCACATCTTTATCCATTCATCTGTCTGTGGGCATTTAGGTTGCTTCCATTACCTGGCTATTGTAAATAGTGCTGCAACGAACATTGTGGTGAATGTGCCTTTTTGAAATACGGTTTTCTCTGGGTATATGCCCAGAAGTGGGATTGCTGGATCAGATGGTAATTCTATTTCTAGTTTTTTTAAGGAAAATCCATACTGTTCTCCATAGTGACTGTATCAATTTACATTCCCACCAATAGTGGAAGAGGGCTCCTTTTGTCCACACCCTCCCCAGAATTGGTTGTTTGTAGATATTCTGATGATGCCGATTCTAACAGGTGTGAGGTGATACCTCATTGTAGTTTTGATTTGCATTTCTCTAATAATTAGTGCTGTTGAGCAGCTTTTCATGTGCGTCTTGTCCATCTCTGTGTCTCCTTTGAAGAAACGTCTCTTTAGATCTTCTACCCATTTTTTTTGGGTTGTTTGTTTTTTTTAATATTGAGCTGCATGACCTGTTTATATATATTGGAGATTAAATCTCGGTCCATTGATTCGTCTGCAACGATTTTCGCCCATTCTGAGGGATGCCTTTTTCCATTCCCGTTTTTTTTAACAAAAAAGGAAAGAAAGGAAAAGAAGCAGAACACTAATGTGCGTAAAATATGCCTTTTGAAACGGTCGTTTTGAAATATGGACCTCCTTTGAATTTTTTGGTCGATATGTGACCCCAGGATTTGTTTTCAGGGCAGGTGTCATTTACAGGCCTGCAATGATTTTGAATATCAACTGACCATTAGCGTTGGGATTAAAGCTGCTGTTGTGTGAAACGGCCACAAGATGGCAGCAGTTCACCCTTACCAAATCTGGTTACCAGGGCAAGAGAGCCTCAGTGGAAGTGGTGTTCTAGATTGGAATTTAGAATGGAATGTGCCAGGAGAAAGCCCCTCACGTTTGTCTCACTACTTCTTGTTCGTGTTTTTAATTTAATTTTTTATTTTTTCTTACAGCAAGTTTGATTACAATGTTTGGCTTGTTGTAGGTGTGGAAGATGTGGTTCTTTTACACATATACAGATGTCTGTTCTTCCTGGGATCCTTTTCCCATGTACGTTATGACAGAATGTTGAGTAGTCCTCTCTTGGTATTCTGTAGGTCTTTGGTGATTATATATGTCACCTGTGTTTGTATATGTCTGTTAACCCCGATATCGTAATGAAACCAATCCTCACACCTTTCCATTGGTGAACCATAAGTTTGTTTAATGAATCTGTGATTGCCCTTCTCCGTGGAAATATCTGCCCTGGTATCCATTTTTAGGTAACACCTATAAGTGATATGATATGATATGTGTCTTTCACTTTCTGACCTGCTACAAGTCACGTGATTACTTCTAGACCCATCTACGGTGCTGCAAATGGCATTGTGTCCTTTTTTTCCTTGGCTTCTCTTCTGCCTTAGCGGGGTCCATTTTCAACAATGTGATTCCCTGAGGGTTGTGGATTAGCTGACCTGGGCAGCCTTACACTGCCGGCCCGCCCTCCCCAGGTGTGCCTCGTTGAGGTCAATATAAACAGCGCTCCAGGCAGCAATAGCCCCTGAAGCTGTGCCTGCCTCCATATTCTCTGCCCCGTCAGCAGTCTCGGGGCTGTGCTGGTGGGAGGGAGTGAGGGGCCACAGCTTTGTGGGTGGCCCGGTGTGAGTGGGGTTCTGCTGGCCTTTCTGCAGGAGTTGCCAGGCTGCCGCCTGTAAAGAAGAGGTTGTGTCACCCATACTTTCCACTGGAATTTCTCTCCGGACAGAGGTGAGGATGGAAAAAAGCAGTGGGGGCCGGGACAGGATGGGTATCTCAGGCAGGGCAATGGAAAGCTTCTGGAAGAGCGCCCGGGGCCAGGACTACCCTGGCTGGCCTGCAGGCACCAAGTTGGCCTTCGTGCTTTCGCTGCTGTGGCACCACGGTCCTTCCTCTAGGCTTTCAAGCCCTTGTACATATTCAGGTGTTTTACCTGGAATGGGTGGGAACAGTTCAGCAGCAGCTGGCCTGGGGCTCAGCTCACGTTTACTCACAGATGCCTCGGCATGGTCCCCCAGCTTTGCAATGAGGACGCTCCTTGCGTGGGGGGTGGGTTGCTGGCTCTATGGGAGATGATTCCCCACCTCTGACCAATTTCAGAATTGTTTACCACTGGAGCAAGTGCCCTGATAGGGTTTTCCTCTGTATAACTCGTGGGTTCAGGATTTTTTTTTCTTTTATGGTTCAAGTTAGATTTTATTCCTCTTTTATGTATTTATAGATATAAGCATGGAAATAATTCATTCCTATAAATACATCTGTGTGACGGGAAGAACTTTTTTCTGTTTTATTTTTAAATTTTATTTTTTAAAATTTTGAAATTTAATTTTATTTATGTTTTTATACAGCACATTATTATTAGTTCTGTATTTTATGCATATACATGTATACAGGTCAATCCCAAACTCCCAACTCATCCCACCACCACCACCCCATGGCTTCCCACACTTGGTGTCCATACGTTTGTTCTCTACCTCTGTGTCTCTATTTCTTCCCTGCAAACCAGTTCATCTGTACCATTTTTAGGCTCCACATATATGCGTTAATATACAATATTTGTTTTCCTCTTTCTGACTTACTTCATTCTGTATGACAGTCTCTCGATCCATCGATGGCTCTACAAATGACCCAGTTTCATTCCTTTTTATGGCCGAGTAATATTCCATTTTATATATGTACCACATCTTTATCCATTCATCTGTCTGTGGGCATTTAGGTTGCTTCCATTACCTGGCTATTGTAAATAGTGCTGCAACGAACATTGTGGTGAATGTGCCTTTTTGAAATACGGTTTTCTCTGGGTATATGCCCAGAAGTGGGATTGCTGGATCAGATGGTAATTCTATTTCTAGTTTTTTTAAGGAAAATCCATACTGTTCTCCATAGTGACTGTATCAATTTACATTCCCACCAGTAGTGGAAGAGGGCTCCTTTTGTCCACACCCTCCCCAGAATTGGTTGTTTGTAGATATTCTGATGATGCCGATTCTAACAGGTGTGAGGTGATACCTCATTGTAGTTTTGATTTGCATTTCTCTAATAATTAGTGCTGTTGAGCAGCTTTTCATGTGCGTCTTGTCCATCTCTGTGTCTCCTTTGAAGAAACGTCTCTTTAGATCTTCTACCCATTTTTTTGGGTTGTTTGTTTTTTTTAATATTAAGCTGCATGAGCTGTTTATATATATTGGAGATTAAACCTCTGTCCATTGATTCGTCTGCAACGATTTTCGCCCATTCTGAGGGATGCCTTTTTCCATTCCCGTTTTTTTTAACAAAAAAGGAAAGAAAGGAAAAGAAGCAGAACACTAATGTGCGTAAAATATGCCTTTTGAAACGGTCATTTTGAAATATGGACGTCCTTTGAATTTTTTGGTCGATATGTGACCCCAGGATTTGTTTTCAGGGCAGGTGTCATTTACAGGCCTGCAATGATTTTGAATATCAACTGACCATTAGCGCTGGGATTAAAGCTGCTGTTGTGTGAAACGGCCACAAGGTGGCAGCAGTTCACCCTTACCAAATCTGGTTACTAGGGCAAGAGAGCCTCAGTGGAAGTGGTGTTCTAGATTGGAGTTTAGAATGGAATGTGCCAGGAGAAAGCCCCTCACGTTTGTCTCACTACTTCTTGTTCGTGTTTTTAATTTAATTTTTTATTTTTTCTTACAGCAAGTTTGATTACAATGTTTGGCTTGTTGTAGGTGTGGAAGATGTGGTTCTTTTACACATATACAGATGTCTGTTCTTCCTGGGATCCTTTTCCCATGTACGTTATGACAGAATGTTGAGTAGTCCTCTCTTGGTATTCTGTAGGTCTTTGGTGATTATATATGTCACCTGTGTTTGTATATGTCTGTTAACCCCGATATCGTAATGAAACCAATCCTCACACCTTTCCATTGGTGAACCATAAGTTTGTTTAATGAATCTGTGATTGCCCTTCTCCGTGGAAATATCTGCCCTGGTATCCATTTTTAGGTAACACCTATAAGTGATATGATATGATATGTGTCTTTCACTTTCTGACTTGCTACAAGTCACGTGATTACTTCTAGACCCATCTACGGTGCTGCAAATGGCATTGTGTCCTTTTTTTCCTTGGCTTCTCTTCTGCCTTAGCGGGGTCCATTTTCAACAATGTGATTCCCTGAGGGTTGTGGATTAGCTGACCTGGGCAGCCTTACACTGCCGGCCCGCCCTCCCCAGGTGTGCCTCGTTGAGGTCAATATAAACAGCGCTCCAGGCAGCAATAGCCCCTGAAGCTGTGCCTGCCTCCATATTCTCTGCCCCGTCAGCAGTCTCGGGGCTGTGCTGGTGGGAGGGAGTGAGGGGCCACAGCTTTGTGGGTGGCCCGGTGTGAGTGGGGTTCTGCTGGCCTTTCTGCAGGAGTTGCCAGGCTGCCGCCTGTAAAGAAGAGGTTGTGTCACCCATACTTTCCGCTGGAATTTCTCTCCGGACAGAGGTGAGGATGGAAAAAAGCAGTGGGGGCCGGGACAGGAGGGGTATCTCAGGCAGGGCAATGGAAAGCTTCTGGAAGAGCGCCCGGGGCCAGGACTACCCTGGCTGGCCTGCAGGCACCAAGTTGGCCTTCGTGCTTTTGCTGGTGTGGCACCACGGTCCTTCCTCTAGGCTTTCAAGCCCTTGTACATATTCAGGTGTTTTACCTGGAAAGGGTGGGAACAGTTCAGCAGCAGCTGGCCTGGGGCTCAGCTCACGTTTACTCACAGATGCCTCGGCATGGTCCCCCAGCTTTGCAATGAGGACGCTCCTTGCGTGGGGGGTGGTTTGCTGGCTCTATGGGAGATGATTCCCCACCTCTGACCAATTTCAGAATTGTTTACCACTGGAGCAAGTGCCCTGATAGGGTTTTCCTCTGTATCACTCGTGGGTTCAGGATTTTTTTTTCTTTTATGGTTCAAGTTAGATTTTATTCCTCTTTTATGTATTTATAGATATAAGCATGGAAATAATTCATTCCTATAAATACATCTGTGTGACGGGAAGAACTTTTTTCTGTTTTATTTTTAAATTTTATTTTTTAAAATTTTGAAATTTAATTTTATTTATGTTTTTATACAGCACATTATTATTAGTTCTGTATTTTATGCATATACATGTATACAGGTCAATCCCAAACTCCCAACTCATCCCACCACCACCACCCCATGGCTTCCCACACTTGGTGTCCATACGTTTGTTCTCTACCTCTGTGTCTCTATTTCTTCCCTGCAAACCAGTTCATCTGTACCATTTTTAGGCTCCACATATATGCGTTAATATACAATATTTGTTTTCCTCTTTCTGACTTACTTCATTCTGTATGACAGTCTCTCGATCCATCGATGGCTCTACAAATGACCCAGTTTCATTCCTTTTTATGGCCGAGTAATATTCCATTTTATATATGTACCACATCTTTATCCATTCATCTGTCTGTGGGCATTTAGGTTGCTTCCATTACCTGGCTATTGTAAATAGTGCTGCAACGAACATTGTGGTGAATGCCTTTTTGAAATACGGTTTTCTCTTGGTATATGCCCAGAAGTGGGATTGCTGGATCAGATGATAATTCTATTTCTAGTTTTTTTAAGGAAAATCCATACTGTTCTCCATAGTGACTGTATCAATTTACATTCCCACCAGTAGTGGAAGAGGGCTCCTTTTGTCCACACCCTCCCCAGAATTGGTTGTTTGTAGATATTCTGATGATGCCGATTCTAACAGGTGTGAGGTGATACCTCATTGTAGTTTTGATTTGCATTTCTCTAATAATTAGTGCTGTTGAGCAGCTTTTCATGTGCGTCTTGTCCATCTCTGTGTCTCCTTTGAAGAAACGTCTCTTTAGATCTTCTACCCATTTTTTTTGGGTTGTTTGTTTTTCTTAATATTAAGCTGCATGAGCTGTTTATATATATTGGAGATTAAACCTCTGTCCATTGATTCGTCTGCAACGATTTTCGCCCATTCTGAGGGATGCCTTTTTCCATTCCCGTTTTTTTTAACAAAAAAGGAAAGAAAGGAAAAGAAGCAGAACACTAATGTGCGTAAAATATGCCTTTTGAAACGGTCATTTTGAAATATGGACGTCCTTTGAATTTTTTGGTCGATATGTGACCCCAGGATTTGTTTTCAGGGCAGGTGTCATTTACAGGCCTGCAATGATTTTGAATATCAACTGACCATTAGCGCAGGGATTAAAGCTGCTGTTGTGTGAAACGGCCACAAGGTGGCAGCAGTTCACCCTTACCAAATCTGGTTACTAGGGCAAGAGAGCCTCAGTGGAAGTGGTGTTCTAGATTGGAGTTTAGAATGGAATGTGCCAGGAGAAAGCCCCTCACGTTTGTCTCACTACTTCTTGTTCGTGTTTTTAATTTAATTTTTTATTTTTTCTTACAGCAAGTTTGATTACAATGTTTGGCTTGTTGTAGGTGTGGAAGATGTGGTTCTTTTACTCATATACAGATGTCTGTTCTTCCTGGGATCCTTTTCCCATGTACGTTATGACAGAATGTTGAGTAGTCCTCTCTTGGTATTCTGTAGGTCTTTGGTGATTATATATGTCACCTGTGTTTGTATATGTCTCTTAACCCCGATATCGTAATGAAACCAATCCTCACACCTTTCCATTGGTGAACCATAAGTTTGTTTAATGAATCTGTGATTGCCCTTCTCCGTGGAAATATCTGCCTTGGTATCCATTTTTAGGTAACACCTATAAGTGATATGATATGTGTCTTTCACTTTCTGACTTACTACAAGTCACGTGATTACTTCTAGACTCATCTACGGTGCTGCAAATGGCATTGTGTCCTTTTTTTCCTTGGCTTCTCTTCTGCCTTAGCGGGGTCCATTTTCAACAATGTGATTCCCTGAGGGTTGTGGATTAGCTGACCTGGGCAGCCTTACCCTGTCGACCCGCCCTCCCCAGGTGTGCCTCGTTGAGGTCAATATAAACAGCGCTCCAGGCAGCAATAGCCCCTGAAGCTGTGCCTGACTCCATATTCTCTGCCCCGTCAGCAGTCTCGGGGCTGTGCTGGTGGGAGGGTGTGAGGGGCCACAGCTTTGTGGGTGGCCCGGTGTGAGTGGGGTTCTGCTGGCCTTTCTGCAGGAGTTGCCAGGCTGCCGCCTGTAAAGAAGAGGATGTGTCACCCATACCTTCCGCTGGAATTTCTCTCCGGACAGAGGTGAGGAAGGAAAAAAGCAGTGGGGGCCGGGACAGGAGGGGTATCTCAGGCAGGGCAATGGAAAGCTTCTGGAAGAGCGCCCGGGGCCAGGACCACCCTGGCTGGCCTGCAGGCACCAAGTTGGCCTGCGTGCTGTCGCTGGTGTGGCTCCACGGTCCTTCCCCTAGGCTTTCAAGCCCTTGTACATATTGAGGTGTTTTACCTGGAAAGGGTGGGAACAGTTCAGCAGCAGCTGGCCTGGGGCTCAGCTCACGTTTACTCACAGATGCCTCGGCACGGTCCCCCAGCTTTGCAATGAGGACGCTCCTTGCGTGGGGGGTGGGTTGCTGGCTGTATGGGAGATGGTTCCCCACCTCTGACCAATCTCAGAATTGTTTACCGCTGTAGCAAGTGCCGTGATAGGGTTTTCCTGTGTATAACTCGTGGGTTCACTTTTTTTTTCTTTTATGGTTCAAGTTAGATTTTATTCCTCTTTTATGTATTTATAAATATAAGCATGGAAATAATTCATTCCTATAAATACATCTGTGTGACGGGAAGACCTTTTTTCTGTTTTATTTTTAAATTTTATTTTTTAAAATTTTGAAATTTAATTTTATTTATTTTTTTTATACAGCACATCATTAGTTATGTATTTTATGCATATACATGTATACAGGTCAATCCCAAACTCCCAACTCATCCCACCACCACCACCCCATGGCTTCCCTCACTTGGTGTCCATACGTTTGTTCTCTACCTCTGTGTCTCTATTTCTTCCCTGCAAACCAGTTCATCTGTACAATTTTTAGGCTCCACATATATGCGTTAATATACAATATTTGTTTTCCTCTTTCTGACTTACTTCATTCTGTATGACAGTCTCTCGATCCATCGATGGCTCTACAAATGACCCAGTTTCATTCCTTTTTATGGCCGAGTAATATTCCATTTTATATATGTACCACATCTTTATCCATTCATCTGTCTGTGGGCATTTAGGTTGCTTCCATTACCTGGCTATTGTAAATAGTGCTGCAACGAACATTGTGGTGAATGTGCCTTTTTGAAATACGGTTTTCTCTGGGTATATGCCCAGAAGTGGGATTGCTGGATCAGATGGTAATTCTATTTCTAGTTTTTTTAAGGAAAATCCATACTGTTCTCCATAGTGACTGTATCAATTTACATTCCCACCAATAGTGGAAGAGGGCTCCTTTTGTCCACACCCTCCCCAGAATTGGTTGTTTGTAGATTTTCTGATGATGCCGATTCTAACAGGTGTGAGGTGATACCTCATTGTAGTTTTGATTTGCATTTCTCTAATAATTAGAGCTGTTGAGCAGCTTTTCATGTGCGTCTAGGCCATCTCTGTGTCTCCTTTGAAGAAACGTCTCTTTAGATCTTCTGCCCATTTTTTTGGGTTGTTTGTTTTTTTTAATATTAAGCTGCATGAGCTGTTTATATATATTGGAGATTAAACCTCTGTCCATTGATTCGTCTGCAACGATTTTCGCCCATTCTGAGGGATGCCTTTTTCCATTCCCGTTTTTTTTAACAAAAAAGGAAAGAAAGGAAAAGAAGCAGAACACTAATGTGCGTAAAATATGCCTTTTGAAACGGTCGTTTTGAAATATGGACGTCCTTTGAATTTTTTGGTCGATATGTGACCCCAGGATTTGTTTTCAGGGCAGGTGTCATTTACAGGCCTGCAATGATTTTGAATATCAACTGACCATTAGCGTTGGGATTAAAGCTGCTGTTGTGTGAAACGGCCACAAGGTGGCAGCAGTTCACCCTTACCAAATCTGGTTACTAGGGCAAGAGAGCCTCAGTGGAAGTGGTGTTCTAGATTGGAGTTTAGAATGGAATGTGCCAGGAGAAAGCCCCTCACGTTTGTCTCACTACTTCTTGTTCGTGTTTTTAATTTAATTTTTTATTTTTTCTTACAGCAAGTTTGATTACAATGTTTGGCTTGTTGTAGGTGTGGAAGATGTGGTTCTTTTACTCATATACAGATGTCTGTTCTTCCTGGGATCCTTTTCCCATGTACGTTATGACAGAATGTTGAGTAGTCCTCTCTTGGTATTCTGTAGGTCTTTGGTGATTATATATGTCACCTGTGTTTGTATATGTCTCTTAACCCCGATATCGTAATGAAACCAATCCTCACACCTTTCCATTGGTGAACCATAAGTTTGTTTAATGAATCTGTGATTGCCCTTCTCCGTGGAAATATCTGCCTTGGTATCCATTTTTAGGTAACACCTATAAGTGATATGATATGTGTCTTTCACTTTCTGACTTACTACAAGTCACGTGATTACTTCTAGACTCATCTACGGTGCTGCAAATGGCATTGTGTCCTTTTTTTCCTTGGCTTCTCTTCTGCCTTATCGGGGTCCATTTTCAACAATGTGATTCCCTGAGGGTTGTGGATTAGCTGACCTGGGCAGCCTTACCCTGTCGACCCGCCCTCCCCAGGTGTGCCTCGTTGAGGTCAATATAAACAGCGCTCCAGGCAGCAATAGCCCCTGAAGCTGTGCCTGACTCCATATTCTCTGCCCCGTCAGCAGTCTCGGGGCTGTGCTGGTGGGAGGGTGTGAGGGGCCACAGCTTTGTGGGTGGCCCGGTGTGAGTGGGGTTCTGCTGGCCTTTCTGCAGGAGTTGCCAGGCTGCCGCCTGTAAAGAAGAGGATGTGTCACCCATACCTTCCGCTGGAATTTCTCTCCGGACAGAGGTGAGGAAGGAAAAAAGCAGTGGGGGCCGGGACAGGAGGGGTATCTCAGGCAGGGCAATGGAAAGCTTCTGGAAGAGCGCCCGGGGCCAGGACCACCCTGGCTGGCCTGCAGGCACCAAGTTGGCCTGCGTGCTGTCGCTGGTGTGGCTCCACGGTCCTTCCCCTAGGCTTTCAAGCCCTTGTACATATTGAGGTGTTTTACCTGGAAAGGGTGGGAACAGTTCAGCAGCAGCTGGCCTGGGGCTCAGCTCACGTTTACTCACAGATGCCTCGGCACGGTCCCCCAGCTTTGCAATGAGGACGCTCCTTGCGTGGGGGGTGGGTTGCTGGCTGTATGGGAGATGGTTCCCCACCTCTGACCAATCTCAGAATTGTTTACCGCTGTAGCAAGTGCCGTGATAGGGTTTTCCTGTGTATAACTCGTGGGTTCACTTTTTTTTTCTTTTATGGTTCAAGTTAGATTTTATTCCTCTTTTATGTATTTATAAATATAAGCATGGAAATAATTCATTCCTATAAATACATCTGTGTGACGGGAAGACCTTTTTTCTGTTTTATTTTTAAATTTTATTTTTTAAAATTTTGAAATTTAATTTTATTTATTTTTTTTATACAGCACATCATTAGTTATGTATTTTATGCATATACATGTATACAGGTCAATCCCAAACTCCCAACTCATCCCACCACCACCACCCCATGGCTTCCCTCACTTGGTGTCCATACGTTTGTTCTCTACCTCTGTGTCTCTATTTCTTCCCTGCAAACCAGTTCATCTGTACCATTTTTAGGCTCCACATATATGCGTTAATATACAATATTTGTTTTCCTCTTTCTGACTTACTTCATTCTGTATGACAGTCTCTCGATCCATCGATGGCTCTACAAATGACCCAGTTTCATTCCTTTTTATGGCCGAGTAATATTCCATTTTATATATGTACCACATCTTTATCCATTCATCTGTCTGTGGGCATTTAGGTTGCTTCCATTACCTGGCTATTGTAAATAGTGCTGCAACGAACATTGTGGTGAATGTGCCTTTTTGAAATACGGTTTTCTCTGGGTATATGCCCAGAAGTGGGATTGCTGGATCAGATGGTAATTCTATTTCTAGTTTTTTTAAGGAAAATCCATACTGTTCTCCATAGTGACTGTATCAATTTACATTCCCACCAATAGTGGAAGAGGGCTCCTTTTGTCCACACCCTCCCCAGAATTGGTTGTTTGTAGATTTTCTGATGATGCCGATTCTAACAGGTGTGAGGTGATACCTCATTGTAGTTTTGATTTGCATTTCTCTAATAATTAGAGCTGTTGAGCAGCTTTTCATGTGCGTCTAGGCCATCTCTGTGTCTCCTTTGAAGAAACGTCTCTTTAGATCTTCTGCCCATTTTTTTGGGTTGTTTGTTTTTTTTAATATTAAGCTGCATGAGCTGTTTATATATATTGGAGATTAAACCTCTGTCCATTGATTCGTCTGCAACGATTTTCGCCCATTCTGAGGGATGCCTTTTTCCATTCCCGTTTTTTTTAACAAAAAAGGAAAGAAAGGAAAAGAAGCAGAACACTAATGTGCGTAAAATATGCCTTTTGAAACGGTCGTTTTGAAATATGGACGTCCTTTGAATTTTTTGGTCGATATGTGACCCCAGGATTTGTTTTCAGGGCAGGTGTCATTTACAGGCCTGCAATGATTTTGAATATCAACTGACCATTAGCGTTGGGATTAAAGCTGCTGTTGTGTGAAACGGCCACAAGGTGGCAGCAGTTCACCCTTACCAAATCTGGTTACTAGGGCAAGAGAGCCTCAGTGGAAGTGGTGTTCTAGATTGGAGTTTAGAATGGAATGTGCCAGGAGAAAGCCCCTCACGTTTGTCTCACTACTTCTTGTTCGTGTTTTTAATTTAATTTTTTTATTTTTTATTACAGCAATTTTGATTACAATGTTTGGCTTGTTGTAGGTGTGGAAGATGTGGTTCTTTTACACATATACAGATGTCTGTTCTTCCTGGGATCCTTTTCCCATGTACGTTATGACAGAATGTTGAGTAGTCCTCTCGGTATTCTGTAGGTGTTTGGTGATTATATATGTCACCTGTGTTTGTATATGTCTGTTAACCGCGATATCGTAATGAAACCAGTCCTCACACCTTTCCATTGGTGAACCATATGTTTGTTTAATGAATCTGTGATTGCCCTTCTCCGTGGAAATATCTGCCCTGGTATCCATTTTTAGGTAACACCTATAAGTGATATGATATGATATGTGTCTTTCACTTTCTGACTTACTACAAGTCACGTGATTACTTCTAGACTCATCTACGGTGCTGCAAATGGCATTGTGTCCTTTTTTCCCTTGGCTTCTCTTCTGCCTTAGCGTGGTCCATTTTCAACAATGTGATTCCCTGAGGGTTGTGGATTAGCTGACCTGGGCAGCCTTACCCTGCCGGCCCGCCCTCCACAGGTGTGCCTCGTTGAGGTCAATATAAACAGCGCTCCAGGCAGCAATAGCCCATGAAGCTGTGCCTGCCTCCATATTCTCTGCCCCGTCAGCAGTCTCGGAGCTGTGCTGGTGGGAGGGAGTGAGGGGCCACAGCTTTGTTGGTGGCCCGGTGTGAGTGGGGTTCTGCTGGCCTTTCTGCAGGAGTTGCCAGGCTGCCGCCTGTAAAGAAGAGGTTGTGTCACCCATACTTTCCGCTGGAATTTCTCTCCGGACAGAGGTGAGGATGGAAAAAAGCAGTGGGGGCCGGGACAGGATGGGTATCTCAGGCAGGGCAATGGAAAGCTTCTGGAAGAGCGCCCGGGGCCAGGACTACCCTGGCTGGCCTGCAGGCACCAAGTTGGCCTTCGTGCTTTCGCTGGTGTGGCACCACGGTCCTTCCTCTAGGCTTTCAAGCCCTTGTACATATTCAGGTGTTTTACCTGGAAAGGGTGGGAACAGTTCAGCAGCAGCTGGCCTGGGGCTCAGCTCACGTTTACTCACAGATGCCTCGGCATGGTCCCCCAGCTTTGCAATGAGGACGCTCCTTGCGTGGGGGGTGGGTTGCTGGCTCTATGGGAGATGATTCCCCACCTCTGACCAATTTCAGAATTGTTTACCACTGGAGCAAGTGCCCTGATAGGGTTTTCCTCTGTATAACTCGTGGGTTCAGGATTTTTTTTTCTTTTATGGTTCAAGTTAGATTTTATTCCTCTTTTATGTATTTATAGATATAAGCATGGAAATAATTCATTCCTATAAATACATCTGTGTGACGGGAAGAACTTTTTTCTGTTTTATTTTTAAATTTTATTTTTTAAAATTTTGAAATTTAATTTTATTTATGTTTTTATACAGCACATTATTATTAGTTCTGTATTTTATGCATATACATGTATACAGGTCAATCCCAAACTCCCAACTCATCCCACCACCACCACCCCATGGCTTCCCACACTTGGTGTCCATACGTTTGTTCTCTACCTCTGTGTCTCTATTTCTTCCCTGCAAACCAGTTCATCTGTACCATTTTTAGGCTCCACATATATGCGTTAATATACAATATTTGTTTTCCTCTTTCTGACTTACTTCATTCTGTATGACAGTCTCTCGATCCATCGATGGCTCTACAAATGACCCAGTTTCATTCCTTTTTATGGCCGAGTAATATTCCATTTTATATATGTACCACATCTTTATCCATTCATCTGTCTGTGGGCATTTAGGTTGCTTCCATTACCTGGCTATTGTAAATAGTGCTGCAACGAACATTGTGGTGAATGTGCCTTTTTGAAATACGGTTTTCTCTGGGTATATGCCCAGAAGTGGGATTGCTGGATCAGATGGTAATTCTATTTCTAGTTTTTTTAAGGAAAATCCATACTGTTCTCCATAGTGACTGTATCAATTTACATTCCCACCAATAGTGGAAGAGGGCTCCTTTTGTCCACACCCTCCCCAGAATTGGTTGTTTGTAGATTTTCTGATGATGCCGATTCTAACAGGTGTGAGGTGATACCTCATTGTAGTTTTGATTTGCATTTCTCTAATAATTAGTGCTGTTGAGCAGCTTTTCATGTGCGTCTTGTCCATCTCTGTGTCTCCTTTGAAGAAACGCCTCTTTAGATCTTCTACCCATTTTTTTTGGGTTGTTTGTTTTTTTTAATATTAAGCTGCATGAGCTGTTTATATATATTGGAGATTAAACCTCTGTCCATTGATTCGTCTGCAACGATTTTCGCCCATTCTGAGGGATGCCTTTTTCCATTCCCGTTTTTTTTAACAAAAAAGGAAAGAAAGGAAAAGAAGCAGAACACTAATGTGCGTAAAATATGCCTTTTGAAACGGTCATTTTGAAATATGGACGTCCTTTGAATTTTTTGGTCGATATGTGACCCCAGGATTTGTTTTCAGGGCAGGTGTCATTTACAGGCCTGCAATGATTTTGAATATCAACTGACCATTAGCGTTGGGATTAAAGCTGCTGTTGTGTGAAACGGCCACAAGGTGGCAGCAGTTCACCCTTACCAAATCTGGTTACTAGGGCAAGAGAGCCTCAGTGGAAGTGGTGTTCTAGATTGGAGTTTAGAATGGAATGTGCCAGGAGAAAGCCCCTCACGTTTGTCTCACTACTTCTTGTTCGTGTTTTTAATTTATTTTTTTTATTTTTTATTACAGCAAGTTTGATTACAATGTTTGGCTTGTTGTAGGTGTGGAAGATGTGGTTCTTTTACTCATATACAGATGTCTGTTCTTCCTGGGATCCTTTTCCCATGTACGTTATGACAGAATGTTGAGTAGTCCTCTCTTGGTATTCTGTAGGTCTTTGGTGATTATATATGTCACCTGTGTTTGTATATGTCTCTTAACCCCGATATCGTAATGAAACCAATCCTCACACCTTTCCATTGGTGAACCATAAGTTTGTTTAATAAATCTGTGATTGCCCTTCTCCGTGGAAATATCTGCCTTGGTATCCATTTTTAGGTAACACCTATAAGTGATATGATATGTGTCTTTCACTTTCTGACTTACTACAAGTCACGTGATTACTTCTAGACTCATCTACGGTGCTGCAAATGGCATTGTGTCCTTTTTTTCCTTGGCTTCTCTTCTGCCTTAGCGTGGTCCATTTTCAACAATGTGATTCCCTGAGGGTTGTGGATTAGCTGACCTGGGCAGCCTTACCCTGTCGACCCGCCCTCCCCAGGTGTGCCTAGTTGAGGTCAATATAAACAGCGAGCCAGGCAGCAATAGCCCCTGAAGCTGTGCCTGACTCCATATTCTCTGCCCCGTCAGCAGTCTCGGGGCTGTGCTGTTGGGAGGGAGTGAGGGGCCACAGCTTTGTGGGTGGCCCGGTGTGAGTGGGGTTCTGCTGGCCTTTCTGCAGGAGTTGCCAGGCTGCCGCCTGTAAAGAAGAGGATGTGTCACCCATACCTTCCGCTGGAATTTCTCTCCGGACAGAGGTGAGGAAGGAAAAAAGCAGTGGGGGCCGGGACAGGAGGGGTATCTCAGGCAGGGCAATGGAAAGCTTCTGGAAGAGCGCCCGGGGCCAGGACCACCCTGGCTGGCCTGCAGGCACCAAGTTGGCCTGCGTGCTGTCGCTGGTGTGGCTCCACGGTCCTTCCTCTAGGCTTTCAAGCCCTTGTACATATTGAGGTGTTTTACCTGGAAAGGGTGGGAACAGTTCAGCAGCAGCTGGCCTGGGGCTCAGCTCACGTTTACTCACAGATGCCTCGGCACGGTCCCCCAGCTTTGCAATGAGGACGCTCCTTGTGTGGGGTGTGGGTTGCTGGCTGTATGGGAGATGGTTCCCCACCTCTGACCAATCTCAGAATTGTTTACCGCTGTAGCAAGTGCCGTGATAGGGTTTTCCTGTGTATAACTCGTGGGTTCAATTTTTTTTTCTTTTATGGTTCAAGTTAGATTTTATTCCTCTTTTATGTATTTATAAATATAAGCATGGAAATAATTCATTCCTATAAATACATCTGTGTGACGGGAAGTCCTTTTTTCTGTTTTATTTTTAAATTTTATTTTTTAAAATTTTGAAATTTAATTTAATTTATTTTTTTTTATACAGCACATCATTAGTTATGTATTTTATGCATATACATGTATACAGGTCAATCCCAAACTCCCAACTCATCCCACCACCACCACCCCATGGCTTCCCTCACTTGGTGTCCATACGTTTGTTCTCTACCTCTGTGTCTCTATTTCTTCCCTGCAAACCAGTTCATCTGTACCATTTTTAGGCTCCACATATATGCGTTAATATACAATATTTGTTTTCCTCTTTCTGACTTACTTCATTCTGTATGACAGTCTCTCGATCCATCGATGGCTCTACAAATGACCCAGTTTCATTCCTTTTTATGGCCGAGTAATATTCCATTTTATATATGTACCACATCTTTATCCATTCATCTGTCTGTGGGCATTTAGGTTGCTTCCATTACCTGGCTATTGTAAATAGTGCTGCAACGAACATTGTGGTGAATGTGCCTTTTTGAAATACGGTTTTCTCTGGGTATATGCCCAGAAGTGGGATTGCTGGATCAGATGGTAATTCTATTTCTAGTTTTTTTAAGGAAAATCCATACTGTTCTCCATAGTGACTGTATCAATTTACATTCCCACCAATAGTGGAAGAGGGCTCCTTTTGTCCACACCCTCCCCAGAATTGGTTGTTTGTAGATTTTCTGATGATGCCGATTCTAACAGGTGTGAGGTGATACCTCATTGTAGTTTTGATTTGCATTTCTCTAATAATTAGTGCTGTTGAGCAGCTTTTCATGTGCGTCTAGGCCATCTCTGTGTCTCCTTTGAAGAAACGTCTCTTTAGATCTTCTGCCCATTTTTTTGGGTTGTTTGTTTTTTTTAATATTAAGCTGCATGAGCTGTTTATATATATTGGAGATTAAACCTCTGTCCATTGATTCGTCTGCAACGATTTTCGCCCATTCTGAGGGATGCCTTTTTCCATTCCCGTTTTTTTTAACAAAAAAGGAAAGAAAGGAAAAGAAGCAGAACACTAATGTGCGTAAAATATGCCTTTTGAAACGGTCGTTTTGAAATATGGACGTCCTTTGAATTTTTTGGTCGATATGTGACCCCAGGATTTGTTTTCAGGGCAGGTGTCATTTACAGGCCTGCAATGATTTTGAATATCAACTGACCATTAGCGTTGGGATTAAAGCTGCTGTTGTGTGAAACGGCCACAAGGTGGCAGCAGTTCACCCTTACCAAATCTGGTTACTAGGGCAAGAGAGCCTCAGTGGAAGTGGTGTTCTAGATTGGAGTTTAGAATGGAATGTGCCAGGAGAAAGCCCCTCACGTTTGTCTCACTACTTCTTGTTCGTGTTTTTAATTTAATTTTTTTATTTTTTATTACAGCAATTTTGATTACAATGTTTGGCTTGTTGTAGGTGTGGAAGATGTGGTTCTTTTACACATATACAGATGTCTGTTCTTCCTGGGATCCTTTTCCCATGTACGTTATGACAGAATGTTGAGTAGTCCTCTCTTGGTATTCTGTAGGTCTTTGGTGATTATATATGTCACCTGTGTTTCTATATGTCTGTTAACCGCGATATCGTAATGAAACCAATCCTCACACCTTTCCATTGGTGAACCATATGTTTGTTTAATGAATCTGTGATTGCCCTTCTCCGTGGAAATATCTGCCCTGGTATCCATTTTTAGGTAACACCTATAAGTGATATGATATGATATGTGTCTTTCACTTTCTGACTTACTACAAGTCACGTGATTACTTCTAGACTCATCTACGGTGCTGCAAATGGCATTGTGTCCTTTTTTCCCTTGGCTTCTCTTCTGCCTTAGCAGGGTCCATTTTCAACAATGTGATTCCCTGAGGGTTGTGGATTAGCTGACCTGGGCAGCCTTACCCTGCCGGCCCGCCCTCCCCAGGTGTGCCTCGTTGAGGTCAATATAAACAGCGCTCCAGGCAGCAATAGCCCATGAAGCTGTGCCTGCCTCCATATTCTCTGCCCCGTCAGCAGTCTCGGGGCTGTGCTGGTGGGAGGGAGTGAGGGGCCACAGCTTTGTTGGTGGCCCGGTGTGAGTGGGGTTCTGCTGGCCTTTCTGCAGGAGTTGCCAGGCTGCCGCCTGTAAAGAAGAGGTTGTGTCACCCATACTTTCCGCTGGAATTTCTCTCCGGACAGAGGTGAGGATGGAAAAAAGCAGTGGGGGCCGGGACAGGATGGGTATCTCAGGCAGGGCAATGGAAAGCTTCTGGAAGAGCGCCCGGGGCCATGACTACCCTGGCTGGCCTGCAGGCACCAAGTTGGCCTTCGTGCTTTTGCTGGTGTGGCACCACGGTCCTTCCTCTAGGCTTTCAAGCCCTTGTACATATTCAGGTGTTTTACCTGGAAAGGGTGGGAACAGTTCAGCAGCAGCTGGCCTGGGGCTCAGCTCACGTTTACTCACAGATGCCTTGGCATGGTCCCCCAGCTTTGCAATGAGTTCGCTCCTTGCGTGGGGGGTGGTTTGCTGGCTCTATGGGAGATGATTCCCCACCTCTGACCAATTTCAGAATTGTTTACCACTGGAGCAAGTGCCCTGATAGGGTTTTCCTCTGTATAACTCGTGGGTTCAGGATTTTTTTTTCTTTTATGGTTCAAGTTAGATTTTATTCCTCTTTTATGTATTTATAGATATAAGCATGGAAATAATTCATTCCTATAAATACATCTGTGTGACGGGAAGAACTTTTTTCTGTTTTATTTTTAAATTTTATTTTTTAAAATTTTGAAATTTAATTTTATTTATGTTTTTATACAGCACATTATTATTAGTTCTGTATTTTATGCATATACATGTATACAGGTCAATCCCAAACTCCCAACTCATCCCACCACCACTACCCCATGGCTTCCCACACTTGGTGTCCATACGTTTGTTCTCTACCTCTGTGTCTCTATTTCTTCCCTGCAAACCAGTTCATCTGTACCATTTTTAGGCTCCACATATATGCGTTAATATACAATATTTGTTTTCCTCTTTCTGACTTACTTCATTCTGTATGACAGTCTCTCGATCCATCGATGGCTCTACAAATGACCCAGTTTCATTCCTTTTTATGGCCGAGTAATATTCCATTTTATATATGTACCACATCTTTATCCATTCATCTGTCTGTGGGCATTTAGGTTGCTTCCATTACCTGGCTATTGTAAATAGTGCTGCAACGAACATTGTGGTGAATGTGCCTTTTTGAAATACGGTTTTCTCTGGGTATATGCCCAGAAGTGGGATTGCTGGATCAGATGGTAATTCTATTTCTAGTTTTTTTAAGGAAAATCCATACTGTTCTCCATAGTGACTGTATCAATTTACATTCCCACCAATAGTGGAAGAGGGCTCCTTTTGTCCACACCCTCCCCAGAATTGGTTGTTTGTAGATTTTCTGATGATGCCGATTCTAACAGGTGTGAGGTGATACCTCATTGTAGTTTTGATTTGCATTTCTCTAATAATTAGAGCTGTTGAGCAGCTTTTCATGTGCGTCTAGGCCATCTCTGTGTCTCCTTTGAAGAAACGTCTCTTTAGATCTTCTGCCCATTTTTTTGGGTTGTTTGTTTTTTTTAATATTAAGCTGCATGAGCTGTTTATATATATTGGAGATTAAACCTCTGTCCATTGATTCGTCTGCAACGATTTTCGCCCATTCTGAGGGATGCCTTTTTCCATTCCCGTTTTTTTTAACAAAAAAGGAAAGAAAGGAAAAGAAGCAGAACACTAATGTGCGTAAAATATGCCTTTTGAAACGGTCGTTTTGAAATATGGACGTCCTTTGAATTTTTTGGTCGATATGTGACCCCAGGATTTGTTTTCAGGGCAGGTGTCATTTACAGGCCTGCAATGATTTTGAATATCAACTGACCATTAGCGTTGGGATTAAAGCTGCTGTTGTGTGAAACGGCCACAAGGTGGCAGCAGTTCACCCTTACCAAATCTGGTTACTAGGGCAAGAGAGCCTCAGTGGAAGTGGTGTTCTAGATTGGAGTTTAGAATGGAATGTGCCAGGAGAAAGCCCCTCACGTTTGTCTCACTACTTCTTGTTCGTGTTTTTAATTTAATTTTTTATTTTTTCTTACAGCAAGTTTGATTACAATGTTTGGCTTGTTGTAGGTGTGGAAGATGTGGTTCTTTTACTCATATACAGATGTCTGTTCTTCCTGGGATCCTTTTCCCATGTACGTTATGACAGAATGTTGAGTAGTCCTCTCTTGGTATTCTGTAGGTCTTTGGTGATTATATATGTCACCTGTGTTTGTATATGTCTCTTAACCCCGATATCGTAATGAAACCAATCCTCACACCTTTCCATTGGTGAACCATAAGTTTGTTTAATGAATCTGTGATTGCCCTTCTCCGTGGAAATATCTGCCTTGGTATCCATTTTTAGGTAACACCTATAAGTGATATGATATGTGTCTTTCACTTTCTGACTTACTACAAGTCACGTGATTACTTCTAGACTCATCTACGGTGCTGCAAATGGCATTGTGTCCTTTTTTTCCTTGGCTTCTCTTCTGCCTTATCGGGGTCCATTTTCAACAATGTGATTCCCTGAGGGTTGTGGATTAGCTGACCTGGGCAGCCTTACCCTGTCGACCCGCCCTCCCCAGGTGTGCCTAGTTGAGGTCAATATAAACAGCGAGCCAGGCAGCAATAGCCCCTGAAGCTGTGCCTGACTCCATATTCTCTGCCCCGTCAGCAGTCTCGGGGCTGTGCTGGTGGGAGGGTGTGAGGGGCCACAGCTTTGTGGGTGGCCCGGTGTGAGTGGGGTTCTGCTGGCCTTTCTGCAGGAGTTGCCAGGCTGCCGCCTGTAAAGAAGAGGATGTGTCACCCATACCTTCCGCTGGAATTTCTCTCCGGACAGAGGTGAGGAAGGAAAAAAGCAGTGGGGGCCGGGACAGGAGGGGTATCTCAGGCAGGGCAATGGAAAGCTTCTGGAAGAGCGCCCGGGGCCAGGACCACCCTGGCTGGCCTGCAGGCACCAAGTTGGCCTGCGTGCTGTCGCTGGTGTGGCTCCACGGTCCTTCCCCTAGGCTTTCAAGCCCTTGTACATATTGAGGTGTTTTACCTGGAAAGGGTGGGAACAGTTCAGCAGCAGCTGGCCTGGGGCTCAGCTCACGTTTACTCACAGATGCCTCGGCACGGTCCCCCAGCTTTGCAATGAGGACGCTCCTTGCGTGGGGGGTGGGTTGCTGGCTGTATGGGAGATGGTTCCCCACCTCTGACCAATCTCAGAATTGTTTACCGCTGTAGCAAGTGCCGTGATAGGGTTTTCCTGTGTATAACTCGTGGGTTCACTTTTTTTTTCTTTTATGGTTCAAGTTAGATTTTATTCCTCTTTTATGTATTTATAAATATAAGCATGGAAATAATTCATTCCTATAAATACATCTGTGTGACGGGAAGACCTTTTTTCTGTTTTATTTTTAAATTTTATTTTTTAAAATTTTGAAATTTAATTTTATTTATTTTTTTTATACAGCACATCATTAGTTATGTATTTTATGCATATACATGTATACAGGTCAATCCCAAACTCCCAACTCATCCCACCACCACCACCCCATGGCTTCCCTCACTTGGTGTCCATACGTTTGTTCTCTACCTCTGTGTCTCTATTTCTTCCCTGCAAACCAGTTCATCTGTACCATTTTTAGGCTCCACATATATGCGTTAATATACAATATTTGTTTTCCTCTTTCTGACTTACTTCATTCTGTATGACAGTCTCTCGATCCATCGATGGCTCTACAAATGACCCAGTTTCATTCCTTTTTATGGCCGAGTAATATTCCATTTTATATATGTACCACATCTTTATCCATTCATCTGTCTGTGGGCATTTAGGTTGCTTCCATTACCTGGCTATTGTAAATAGTGCTGCAACGAACATTGTGGTGAATGTGCCTTTTTGAAATACGGTTTTCTCTGGGTATATGCCCAGAAGTGGGATTGCTGGATCAGATGGTAATTCTATTTCTAGTTTTTTTAAGGAAAATCCATACTGTTCTCCATAGTGACTGTATCAATTTACATTCCCACCAATAGTGGAAGAGGGCTCCTTTTGTCCACACCCTCCCCAGAATTGGTTGTTTGTAGATATTCTGATGATGCCGATTCTAACAGGTGTGAGGTGATACCTCATTGTAGTTTTGATTTGCATTTCTCTAATAATTAGTGCTGTTGAGCAGCTTTTCATGTGCGTCTTGTCCATCTCTGTGTCTCCTTTGAAGAAACGTCTCTTTAGATCTTCTGCCCATTTTTTTTTGGGTTGTTTGTTTTTTTAATATTAAGCTGCATGAGCTGTTTATATATATTGGAGATTAAACCTCTGTCCATTGATTCGTCTGCAACGATTTTCGCCCATTCTGAGGGATGCCTTTTTCCATTCCCGTGTTTTATACCAAAAAAGGAAAGAAATGAAAAGAAGCAGAACACTAATGTGCGTAAAATATGCCTTTTGAAACGGTCGTTTTGAAATATGGACGTCCTTTGAATTTTTTGGTCGATATGTGACCCCAGGATTTGTTTTCAGGGCAGGTGTCATTTACAGGCCTGCAATGATTTTGAATATCAACTGACCATTAGCGTTGGGATTAAAGCTGCTGTTGTGTGAAATGGCCACAATGTGGCAGCAGTTCACCCTTACCAAATCTGGTTACTAGGGCAAGAGAGCCTCAGTGGAAGTGGTGTTCTAGATTGGAATTTAGAATGGAATGTGCCAGGAGAAAGCCCCTCACGTTTGTCTCACTACTTCTTGTTCGTGTTTTTAATTTAATTTTTTATTTTTTCTTACAGCAAGTTTGATTACAATGTTTGGCTTGTTGTAGGTGTGGAAGATGTGGTTCTTTTACACATATACAGATGTCTGTTCTTCCTGGGATCCTTTTCCCATGTACGTTATGACAGAATGTTGAGTAGTCCTCTCTTGGTATTCTGTAGGTCTTTGGTGATTATATATGTCACCTGTGTTTGTATATGTCTGTTAACCGCGATATCGTAATGAAACCAATCCTCACACCTTTCCATTGGTGAACCATAAGTTTGTTTAATGAATCTGTGATTGCCCTTCTCCGTGGAAATATCTGCCCTGGTATCCATTTTTAGGTAACACCTATAAGTGATATGATATGATATGTGTCTTTCACTTTCTGACTTACTACAAGTCACGTGATTACTTCTAGACTCATCTACGGTGCTGCAAATGGCATTGTGTCCTTTTTTCCCTTGGCTTCTCTTCTGCCTTAGCGTGGTCCATTTTCAACAATGTGATTCCCTGAGGGTTGTGGATTAGCTGACCTGGGCAGCCTTACACTGCCGGCCCGCCCTCCCCAGGTGTGCCTCGTTGAGGTCAATATAAACAGCGCTCCAGGCAGCAATAGCCCCTGAAGCTGTGCCTGCCTCCATATTCTCTGCCCCGTCAGCAGTCTCGGGGCTGTGCTGGTGGGAGGGTGTGAGGGGCCACAGCTTTGTGGGTGGCCCGGTGTGAGTGGGGTTCTGCTGGCCTTTCTGCAGGAGTTGCCAGGCTGCCGCCTGTAAAGAAGAGGTTGTGTCACCCATACTTTCCGCTGGAATTTCTCTCCGGACAGAGGTGAGGATGGAAAAAAGCAGTGGGGGCCGGGACAGGATGGGTATCTCAGGCAGGGCAATGGAAAGCTTCTGGAAGAGCGCCCGGGGCCAGGACTACCCTGGCTGGCCTGCAGGCACTAAGTTGGCCTTCGTGCTTTCGCTGGTGTGGCACCACGGTCCTTCCTCTAGGCTTTCAAGCCCTTGTACATATTCAGGTGTTTTACGTGGAAAGGGTGGGAACAGTTCAGCAGCAGCTGGCCTGGGGCTCAGCTCACGTTTACTCACAGATGCCTCGGCATGGTCCCCCAGCTTTGCAATGAGGACGCTCCTTGCGTGGGGGGTGGTTTGCTGGCTCTATGGGAGATGATTCCCCACCTCTGACCAATTTCAGAATTGTTTACCACTGGAGCAAGTGCCCTGATAGGGTTTTCCTCTGTATAACTCGTGGGTTCAGGATTTTTTTTTCTTTTATGGTTCAAGTTAGATTTTATTCCTCTTTTATGTATTTATAGATATAAGCATGGAAATAATTCATTCCTATAAATACATCTGTGTGACGGGAAGAACTTTTTTCTGTTTTATTTTTAAATTTTATTTTTTAAAATTTTGAAATTTAATTTTATTTATGTTTTTATACAGCACATTATTATTAGTTCTGTATTTTATGCATATACATGTATACAGGTCAATCCCAAACTCCCAACTCATCCCACCACCACCACCCCATGGCTTCCCACACTTGGTGTCCATACGTTTGTTCTCTACCTCTGTGTCTCTATTTCTTCCCTGCAAACCAGTTCATCTGTACCATTTTTAGGCTCCACATATATGCGTTAATATACAATATTTGTTTTCCTCTTTCTGACTTACTTCATTCTGTATGACAGTCTCTCGATCCATCGATGGCTCTACAAATGACCCAGTTTCATTCCTTTTTATGGCCGAGTAATATTCCATTTTATATATGTACCACATCTTTATCCATTCATCTGTCTGTGGGCATTTAGGTTGCTTCCATTACCTGGCTATTGTAAATAGTGCTGCAACGAACATTGTGGTGAATGTGCCTTTTTGAAATACGGTTTTCTCTGGGTATATGCCCAGAAGTGGGATTGCTGGATCAGATGGTAATTCTATTTCTAGTTTTTTTAAGGAAAATCCATACTGTTCTCCATAGTGACTGTATCAATTTACATTCCCACCAATAGTGGAAGAGGGCTCCTTTTGTCCACACCCTCCCCAGAATTGGTTGTTTGTAGATTTTCTGATGATGCCGATTCTAACAGGTGTGAGGTGATACCTCATTGTAGTTTTGATTTGCATTTCTCTAATAATTAGAGCTGTTGAGCAGCTTTTCATGTGCGTCTAGGCCATCTCTGTGTCTCCTTTGAAGAAACGTCTCTTTAGATCTTCTGCCCATTTTTTTGGGTTGTTTGTTTTTTTTAATATTAAGCTGCATGAGCTGTTTATATATATTGGAGATTAAACCTCTGTCCATTGATTCGTCTGCAACGATTTTCGCCCATTCTGAGGGATGCCTTTTTCCATTCCCGTTTTTTTTAACAAAAAAGGAAAGAAAGGAAAAGAAGCAGAACACTAATGTGCGTAAAATATGCCTTTTGAAACGGTCGTTTTGAAATATGGACGTCCTTTGAATTTTTTGGTCGATATGTGACCCCAGGATTTGTTTTCAGGGCAGGTGTCATTTACAGGCCTGCAATGATTTTGAATATCAACTGACCATTAGCGTTGGGATTAAAGCTGCTGTTGTGTGAAACGGCCACAAGGTGGCAGCAGTTCACCCTTACCAAATCTGGTTACTAGGGCAAGAGAGCCTCAGTGGAAGTGGTGTTCTAGATTGGAGTTTAGAATGGAATGTGCCAGGAGAAAGCCCCTCACGTTTGTCTCACTACTTCTTGTTCGTGTTTTTAATTTAATTTTTTATTTTTTCTTACAGCAAGTTTGATTACAATGTTTGGCTTGTTGTAGGTGTGGAAGATGTGGTTCTTTTACTCATATACAGATGTCTGTTCTTCCTGGGATCCTTTTCCCATGTACGTTATGACAGAATGTTGAGTAGTCCTCTCTTGGTATTCTGTAGGTCTTTGGTGATTATATATGTCACCTGTGTTTGTATATGTCTCTTAACCCCGATATCGTAATGAAACCAATCCTCACACCTTTCCATTGGTGAACCATAAGTTTGTTTAATGAATCTGTGATTGCCCTTCTCCGTGGAAATATCTGCCTTGGTATCCATTTTTAGGTAACACCTATAAGTGATATGATATGTGTCTTTCACTTTCTGACTTACTACAAGTCACGTGATTACTTCTAGACTCATCTACGGTGCTGCAAATGGCATTGTGTCCTTTTTTTCCTTGGCTTCTCTTCTGCCTTAGCGGGGTCCATTTTCAACAATGTGATTCCCTGAGGGTTGTGGATTAGCTGACCTGGGCAGCCTTACCCTGTCGACCCGCCCTCCCCAGGTGTGCCTCGTTGAGGTCAATATAAACAGCGCTCCAGGCAGCAATAGCCCCTGAAGCTGTGCCTGACTCCATATTCTCTGCCCCGTCAGCAGTCTCGGGGCTGTGCTGGTGGGAGGGTGTGAGGGGCCACAGCTTTGTGGGTGGCCCGGTGTGAGTGGGGTTCTGCTGGCCTTTCTGCAGGAGTTGCCAGGCTGCCGCCTGTAAAGAAGAGGATGTGTCACCCATACCTTCCGCTGGAATTTCTCTCCGGACAGAGGTGAGGAAGGAAAAAAGCAGTGGGGGCCGGGACAGGAGGGGTATCTCAGGCAGGGCAATGGAAAGCTTCTGGAAGAGCGCCCGGGGCCAGGACCACCCTGGCTGGCCTGCAGGCACCAAGTTGGCCTGCGTGCTGTCGCTGGTGTGGCTCCACGGTCCTTCCCCTAGGCTTTCAAGCCCTTGTACATATTGAGGTGTTTTACCTGGAAAGGGTGGGAACAGTTCAGCAGCAGCTGGCCTGGGGCTCAGCTCACGTTTACTCACAGATGCCTCGGCACGGTCCCCCAGCTTTGCAATGAGGACGCTATTTGCGTGGGGGGTGGGTTGCTGGCTGTATGGGAGATGGTTCCCCACCTCTGACCAATCTCAGAATTGTTTACCGCTGTAGCAAGTGCCGTGATAGGGTTTTCCTGTGTATAACTCGTGGGTTCACTTTTTTTTTCTTTTATGGTTCAAGTTAGATTTTATTCCTCTTTTATGTATTTATAAATATAAGCATGGAAATAATTCATTCCTATAAATACATCTGTGTGACGGGAAGACCTTTTTTCTGTTTTATTTTTAAATTTTATTTTTTAAAATTTTGAAATTTAATTTTATTTATTTTTTTTATACAGCACATCATTAGTTATGTATTTTATGCATATACATGTATACAGGTCAATCCCAAACTCCCAACTCATCCCACCACCACCACCCCATGGCTTCCCTCACTTGGTGTCCATACGTTTGTTCTCTACCTCTGTGTCTCTATTTCTTCCCTGCAAACCAGTTCATCTGTACCATTTTTAGGCTCCACATATATGCGTTAATATACAATATTTGTTTTCCTCTTTCTGACTTACTTCATTCTGTATGACAGTCTCTCGATCCATCGATGGCTCTACAAATGACCCAGTTTCATTCCTTTTTATGGCCGAGTAATATTCCATTTTATATATGTACCACATCTTTATCCATTCATCTGTCTGTGGGCATTTAGGTTGCTTCCATTACCTGGCTATTGTAAATAGTGCTGCAACGAACATTGTGGTGAATGTGCCTTTTTGAAATACGGTTTTCTCTGGGTATATGCCCAGAAGTGGGATTGCTGGATCAGATGGTAATTCTATTTCTAGTTTTTTTAAGGAAAATCCATACTGTTCTCCATAGTGACTGTATCAATTTACATTCCCACCAATAGTGGAAGAGGGCTCCTTTTGTCCACACCCTCCCCAGAATTGGTTGTTTGTAGATTTTCTGATGATGCCGATTCTAACAGGTGTGAGGTGATACCTCATTGTAGTTTTGATTTGCATTTCTCTAATAATTAGAGCTGTTGAGCAGCTTTTCATGTGCGTCTAGGCCATCTCTGTGTCTCCTTTGAAGAAACATCTCTTTAGATCTTCTGCCCATTTTTTTGGGTTGTTTGTTTTTTTTAATATTAAGCTGCATGAGCTGTTTATATATATTGGAGATTAAACCTCTGTCCATTGATTCGTCTGCAACGATTTTCGCCCATTCTGAGGGATGCCTTTTTCCATTCCCGTTTTTTTTAACAAAAAAGGAAAGAAAGGAAAAGAAGCAGAACACTAATGTGCGTAAAATATGCCTTTTGAAACGGTCGTTTTGAAATATGGACGTCCTTTGAATTTTTTGGTCGATATGTGACCCCAGGATTTGTTTTCAGGGCAGGTGTCATTTACAGGCCTGCAATGATTTTGAATATCAACTGACCATTAGCGTTGGGATTAAAGCTGCTGTTGTGTGAAACGGCCACAAGGTGGCAGCAGTTCACCCTTACCAAATCTGGTTACTAGGGCAAGAGAGCCTCAGTGGAAGTGGTGTTCTAGATTGGAGTTTAGAATGGAATGTGCCAGGAGAAAGCCCCTCACGTTTGTCTCACTACTTCTTGTTCGTGTTTTTAATTTAATTTTTTTATTTTTTATTACAGCAATTTTGATTACAATGTTTGGCTTGTTGTAGGTGTGGAAGATGTGGTTCTTTTACACATATACAGATGTCTGTTCTTCCTGGGATCCTTTTCCCATGTACGTTATGACAGAATGTTGAGTAGTCCTCTCGGTATTCTGTAGGTGTTTGGTGATTATATATGTCACCTGTGTTTGTATATGTCTGTTAACCGCGATATCGTAATGAAACCAGTCCTCACACCTTTCCATTGGTGAACCATATGTTTGTTTAATGAATCTGTGATTGCCCTTCTCCGTGGAAATATCTGCCCTGGTATCCATTTTTAGGTAACACCTATAAGTGATATGATATGATATGTGTCTTTCACTTTCTGACTTACTACAAGTCACGTGATTACTTCTAGACTCATCTACGGTGCTGCAAATGGCATTGTGTCCTTTTTTCCCTTGGCTTCTCTTCTGCCTTAGCGTGGTCCATTTTCAACAATGTGATTCCCTGAGGGTTGTGGATTAGCTGACCTGGGCAGCCTTACCCTGCCGGCCCGCCCTCCACAGGTGTGCCTCGTTGAGGTCAATATAAACAGCGCTCCAGGCAGCAATAGCCCATGAAGCTGTGCCTGCCTCCATATTCTCTGCCCCGTCAGCAGTCTCGGAGCTGTGCTGGTGGGAGGGAGTGAGGGGCCACAGCTTTGTTGGTGGCCCGGTGTGAGTGGGGTTCTGCTGGCCTTTCTGCAGGAGTTGCCAGGCTGCCGCCTGTAAAGAAGAGGTTGTGTCACCCATACTTTCCGCTGGAATTTCTCTCCGGACAGAGGTGAGGATGGAAAAAAGCAGTGGGGGCCGGGACAGGATGGGTATCTCAGGCAGGGCAATGGAAAGCTTCTGGAAGAGCGCCCGGGGCCAGGACTACCCTGGCTGGCCTGCAGGCACCAAGTTGGCCTTCGTGCTTTCGCTGGTGTGGCACCACGGTCCTTCCTCTAGGCTTTCAAGCCCTTGTACATATTCAGGTGTTTTACCTGGAAAGGGTGGGAACAGTTCAGCAGCAGCTGGCCTGGGGCTCAGCTCACGTTTACTCACAGATGCCTCGGCATGGTCCCCCAGCTTTGCAATGAGGACGCTCCTTGCGTGGGGGGTGGGTTTCTGGCTCTATGGGAGATGATTCCCCACCTCTGACCAATTTCAGAATTGTTTACCACTGGAGCAAGTGCCCTGATAGGGTTTTCCTCTGTATAACTCGTGGGTTCAGGATTTTTTTTTCTTTTATGGTTCAAGTTAGATTTTATTCCTCTTTTATGTATTTATAGATATAAGCATGGAAATAATTCATTCCTATAAATACATCTGTGTGACGGGAAGAACTTTTTTCTGTTTTATTTTTAAATTTTATTTTTTAAAATTTTGAAATTTAATTTTATTTATGTTTTTATACAGCACATTATTATTAGTTCTGTATTTTATGCATATACATGTATACAGGTCAATCCCAAACTCCCAACTCATCCCACCACCACCACCCCATGGCTTCCCACACTTGGTGTCCATACGTTTGTTCTCTACCTCTGTGTCTCTATTTCTTCCCTGCAAACCAGTTCATCTGTACCATTTTTAGGCTCCACATATATGCGTTAATATACAATATTTGTTTTCCTCTTTCTGACTTACTTCATTCTGTATGACAGTCTCTCGATCCATCGATGGCTCTACAAATGACCCAGTTTCATTCCTTTTTATGGCCGAGTAATATTCCATTTTATATATGTACCACATCTTTATCCATTCATCTGTCTGTGGGCATTTAGGTTGCTTCCATTACCTGGCTATTGTAAATAGTGCTGCAACGAACATTGTGGTGAATGTGCCTTTTTGAAATACGGTTTTCTCTGGGTATATGCCCAGAAGTGGGATTGCTGGATCAGATGGTAATTCTATTTCTAGTTTTTTTAAGGAAAATCCATACTGTTCTCCATAGTGACTGTATCAATTTACATTCCCACCAATAGTGGAAGAGGGCTCCTTTTGTCCACACCCTCCCCAGAATTGGTTGTTTGTAGATTTTCTGATGATGCCGATTCTAACAGGTGTGAGGTGATACCTCATTGTAGTTTTGATTTGCATTTCTCTAATAATTAGTGCTGTTGAGCAGCTTTTCATGTGCGTCTTGTCCATCTCTGTGTCTCCTTTGAAGAAACGCCTCTTTAGATCTTCTACCCATTTTTTTTGGGTTGTTTGTTTTTTTTAATATTAAGCTGCATGAGCTGTTTATATATATTGGAGATTAAACCTCTGTCCATTGATTCGTCTGCAACGATTTTCGCCCATTCTGAGGGATGCCTTTTTCCATTCCCGTTTTTTTTAACAAAAAAGGAAAGAAAGGAAAAGAAGCAGAACACTAATGTGCGTAAAATATGCCTTTTGAAACGGTCATTTTGAAATATGGACGTCCTTTGAATTTTTTGGTCGATATGTGACCCCAGGATTTGTTTTCAGGGCAGGTGTCATTTACAGGCCTGCAATGATTTTGAATATCAACTGACCATTAGCGTTGGGATTAAAGCTGCTGTTGTGTGAAACGGCCACAAGGTGGCAGCAGTTCACCCTTACCAAATCTGGTTACTAGGGCAAGAGAGCCTCAGTGGAAGTGGTGTTCTAGATTGGAGTTTAGAATGGAATGTGCCAGGAGAAAGCCCCTCACGTTTGTCTCACTACTTCTTGTTCGTGTTTTTAATTTATTTTTTTTATTTTTTCTTACAGCAAGTTTGATTACAATGTTTGGCTTGTTGTAGGTGTGGAAGATGTGGTTCTTTTACTCATATACAGATGTCTGTTCTTCCTGGGATCCTTTTCCCATGTACGTTATGACAGAATGTTGAGTAGTCCTCTCTTGGTATTCTGTAGGTCTTTGGTGATTATATATGTCACCTGTGTTTGTATATGTCTCTTAACCCCGATATCGTAATGAAACCAATCCTCACACCTTTCCATTGGTGAACCATAAGTTTGTTTAATAAATCTGTGATTGCCCTTCTCCGTGGAAATATCTGCCTTGGTATCCATTTTTAGGTAACACCTATAAGTGATATGATATGTGTCTTTCACTTTCTGACTTACTACAAGTCACGTGATTACTTCTAGACTCATCTACGGTGCTGCAAATGGCATTGTGTCCTTTTTTTCCTTGGCTTCTCTTCTGCCTTAGCGGGGTCCATTTTCAAAAATGTGATTCCCTGAGGGTTGTGGATTAGCTGACCTGGGCAGCCTTACCCTGTCGACCCGCCCTCCCCAGGTGTGCCTAGTTGAGGTCAATATAAACAGCGAGCCAGGCAGCAATAGCCCCTGAAGCTGTGCCTGACTCCATATTCTCTGCCCCGTCAGCAGTCTCGGGGCTGTGCTGTTGGGAGGGAGTGAGGGGCCACAGCTTTGTGGGTGGCCCGGTGTGAGTGGGGTTCTGCTGGCCTTTCTGCAGGAGTTGCCAGGCTGCCGCCTGTAAAGAAGAGGATGTGTCACCCATACCTTCCGCTGGAATTTCTCTCCGGACAGAGGTGAGGAAGGAAAAAAGCAGTGGGGGCCGGGACAGGAGGGGTATCTCAGGCAGGGCAATGGAAAGCTTCTGGAAGAGCGCCCGGGGCCAGGACCACCCTGGCTGGCCTGCAGGCACCAAGTTGGCCTGCGTGCTGTCGCTGGTGTGGCTCCACGGTCCTTCCTCTAGGCTTTCAAGCCCTTGTACATATTGAGGTGTTTTACCTGGAAAGGGTGGGAACAGTTCAGCAGCAGCTGGCCTGGGGCTCAGCTCACGTTTACTCACAGATGCCTCGGCACGGTCCCCCAGCTTTGCAATGAGGACGCTCCTTGTGTGGGGTGTGGGTTGCTGGCTGTATGGGAGATGGTTCCCCACCTCTGACCAATCTCAGAATTGTTTACCGCTGTAGCAAGTGCCGTGATAGGGTTTTCCTGTGTATAACTCGTGGGTTCAATTTTTTTTTCTTTTATGGTTCAAGTTAGATTTTATTCCTCTTTTATGTATTTATAAATATAAGCATGGAAATAATTCATTCCTATAAATACATCTGTGTGACGGGAAGTCCTTTTTTCTGTTTTATTTTTAAATTTTATTTTTTAAAATTTTGAAATTTAATTTAATTTATTTTTTTTTATACAGCACATCATTAGTTATGTATTTTATGCATATACATGTATACAGGTCAATCCCAAACTCCCAACTCATCCCACCACCACCACCCCATGGCTTCCCTCACTTGGTGTCCATACGTTTGTTCTCTACCTCTGTGTCTCTATTTCTTCCCTGCAAACCAGTTCATCTGTACCATTTTTAGGCTCCACATATATGCGTTAATATACAATATTTGTTTTCCTCTTTCTGACTTACTTCATTCTGTATGACAGTCTCTCGATCCATCGATGGCTCTACAAATGACCCAGTTTCATTCCTTTTTATGGCCGAGTAATATTCCATTTTATATATGTACCACATCTTTATCCATTCATCTGTCTGTGGGCATTTAGGTTGCTTCCATTACCTGGCTATTGTAAATAGTGCTGCAACGAACATTGTGGTGAATGTGCCTTTTTGAAATACGGTTTTCTCTGGGTATATGCCCAGAAGTGGGATTGCTGGATCAGATGGTAATTCTATTTCTAGTTTTTTTAAGGAAAATCCATACTGTTCTCCATAGTGACTGTATCAATTTACATTCCCACCAATAGTGGAAGAGGGCTCCTTTTGTCCACACCCTCCCCAGAATTGGTTGTTTGTAGATTTTCTGATGATGCCGATTCTAACAGGTGTGAGGTGATACCTCATTGTAGTTTTGATTTGCATTTCTCTAATAATTAGTGCTGTTGAGCAGCTTTTCATGTGCGTCTAGGCCATCTCTGTGTCTCCTTTGAAGAAACGTCTCTTTAGATCTTCTGCCCATTTTTTTGGGTTGTTTGTTTTTTTTAATATTAAGCTGCATGAGCTGTTTATATATATTGGAGATTAAACCTCTGTCCATTGATTCGTCTGCAACGATTTTCGCCCATTCTGAGGGATGCCTTTTTCCATTCCCGTTTTTTTTAACAAAAAAGGAAAGAAAGGAAAAGAAGCAGAACACTAATGTGCGTAAAATATGCCTTTTGAAACGGTCGTTTTGAAATATGGACGTCCTTTGAATTTTTTGGTCGATATGTGACCCCAGGATTTGTTTTCAGGGCAGGTGTCATTTACAGGCCTGCAATGATTTTGAATATCAACTGACCATTAGCGTTGGGATTAAAGCTGCTGTTGTGTGAAACGGCCACAAGGTGGCAGCAGTTCACCCTTACCAAATCTGGTTACTAGGGCAAGAGAGCCTCAGTGGAAGTGGTGTTCTAGATTGGAGTTTAGAATGGAATGTGCCAGGAGAAAGCCCCTCACGTTTGTCTCACTACTTCTTGTTCGTGTTTTTAATTTAATTTTTTTATTTTTTATTACAGCAATTTTGATTACAATGTTTGGCTTGTTGTAGGTGTGGAAGATGTGGTTCTTTTACACATATACAGATGTCTGTTCTTCCTGGGATCCTTTTCCCATGTACGTTATGACAGAATGTTGAGTAGTCCTCTCTTGGTATTCTGTAGGTCTTTGGTGATTATATATGTCACCTGTGTTTCTATATGTCTGTTAACCGCGATATCGTAATGAAACCAATCCTCACACCTTTCCATTGGTGAACCATATGTTTGTTTAATGAATCTGTGATTGCCCTTCTCCGTGGAAATATCTGCCCTGGTATCCATTTTTAGGTAACACCTATAAGTGATATGATATGATATGTGTCTTTCACTTTCTGACTTACTACAAGTCACGTGATTACTTCTAGACTCATCTACGGTGCTGCAAATGGCATTGTGTCCTTTTTTCCCTTGGCTTCTCTTCTGCCTTAGCAGGGTCCATTTTCAACAATGTGATTCCCTGAGGGTTGTGGATTAGCTGACCTGGGCAGCCTTACCCTGCCGGCCCGCCCTCCCCAGGTGTGCCTCGTTGAGGTCAATATAAACAGCGCTCCAGGCAGCAATAGCCCATGAAGCTGTGCCTGCCTCCATATTCTCTGCCCCGTCAGCAGTCTCGGGGCTGTGCTGGTGGGAGGGAGTGAGGGGCCACAGCTTTGTGGGTGGCCCGGTGTGAGTGGGGTTCTGCTGGCATTTCTGCAGGAGTTGCCAGGCTGCCGCCTGTAAAGAAGAGGTTGTGTCACCCATACTTTCCGCTGGAATTTCTCTCCGGACAGAGGTGAGGATGGAAAAAAGCAGTGGGGGCCGGGACAGGATGGGTATCTCAGGCAGGGCAATGGAAAGCTTCTGGAAGAGCGCCCGGGGCCATGACTACCCTGGCTGGCCTGCAGGCACCAAGTTGGCCTTCGTGCTTTTGCTGGTGTGGCACCACGGTCCTTCCTCTAGGCTTTCAAGCCCTTGTACATATTCAGGTGTTTTACCTGGAAAGGGTGGGAACAGTTCAGCAGCAGCTGGCCTGGGGCTCAGCTCACGTTTACTCACAGATGCCTTGGCATGGTCCCCCAGCTTTGCAATGAGTTCGCTCCTTGCGTGGGGGGTGGTTTGCTGGCTCTATGGGAGATGATTCCCCACCTCTGACCAATTTCAGAATTGTTTACCACTGGAGCAAGTGCCCTGATAGGGTTTTCCTCTGTATAACTCGTGGGTTCAGGATTTTTTTTTCTTTTATGGTTCAAGTTAGATTTTATTCCTCTTTTATGTATTTATAGATATAAGCATGGAAATAATTCATTCCTATAAATACATCTGTGTGACGGGAAGAACTTTTTTCTGTTTTATTTTTAAATTTTATTTTTTAAAATTTTGAAATTTAATTTTATTTATGTTTTTATACAGCACATTATTATTAGTTCTGTATTTTATGCATATACATGTATACAGGTCAATCCCAAACTCCCAACTCATCCCACCACCACCACCCCATGGCTTCCCACACTTGGTGTCCATACGTTTGTTCTCTACCTCTGTGTCTCTATTTCTTCCCTGCAAACCAGTTCATCTGTACCATTTTTAGGCTCCACATATATGCGTTAATATACAATATTTGTTTTCCTCTTTCTGACTTACTTCATTCTGTATGACAGTCTCTCGATCCATCGATGGCTCTACAAATGACCCAGTTTCATTCCTTTTTATGGCCGAGTAATATTCCATTTTATATATGTACCACATCTTTATCCATTCATCTGTCTGTGGGCATTTAGGTTGCTTCCATTACCTGGCTATTGTAAATAGTGCTGCAACGAACATTGTGGTGAATGTGCCTTTTTGAAATACGGTTTTCTCTGGGTATATGCCCAGAAGTGGGATTGCTGGATCAGATGGTAATTCTATTTCTAGTTTTTTTAAGGAAAATCCATACTGTTCTCCATAGTGACTGTATCAATTTACATTCCCACCAATAGTGGAAGAGGGCTCCTTTTGTCCACACCCTCCCCAGAATTGGTTGTTTGTAGATATTCTGATGATGCCGATTCTAACAGGTGTGAGGTGATACCTCATTGTAGTTTTGATTTGCATTTCTCTAATAATTAGTGCTGTTGAGCAGCTTTTCATGTGCGTCTTGTCCATCTCTGTGTCTCCTTTGAAGAAACGTCTCTTTAGATCTTCTGCCCATTTTTTTTTGGTTGTTTGTTTTTTTAATATTAAGCTTTATGAGCTGTTTATATATATTGGAGATTAAACGTCTGTCCATTGATTCGTCTGCAAAGATTTTCGCCCATTCTGAGGGATGCCTTTTTCCATTCCCGTTTTTTTTAACAAAAAAGGAAAGAAAGGAAAAGAAGCAAAACACTAATGTGCGTAAAATATGCCTTTTGAAACGGTCATTTTGAAATATGGACGTCCTTTGAATTTTTTGGTCGATATGTGACCCCAGGATTTGTTTTCAGGGCAGGTGTCATTTACAGGCCTGCAATGATTTTGAATATCAACTGACCATTAGCGTTGGGATTAAAGCTGCTGTTGTGTGAAACGGCCACAATGTGGCAGCAGTTCACCCTTACCAAATCTGGTTACTAGGGCAAGAGAGCCTCAGTGGAAGTGGTGTTCTAGATTGGAATTTAGAATGGAATGTGCCAGGAGAAAGCCCCTCACGTTTGTCTCACTACTTCTTGTTCGTGTTTTTAATTTAATTTTTTATTTTTTCTTACAGCAAGTTTGATTACAATGTTTGGCTTGTTGTAGGTGTGGAAGATGTGGTTCTTTTACACATATACAGATGTCTGTTCTTCCTGGGATCCTTTTCCCATGTACGTTATGACAGAATGTTGAGTAGTCCTCTCTTGGTATTCTGTAGGTCTTTGGTGATTATATATGTCACCTGTGTTTGTATATGTCTGTTAACCGCGATATCGTAATGAAACCAATCCTCACACCTTTCCATTGGTGAACCATAAGTTTGTTTAATGAATCTGTGATTGCCCTTCTCCGTGGAAATATCTGCCCTGGTATCCATTTTTAGGTAACACCTATAAGTGATATGATATGATATGTGTCTTTCACTTTCTGACTTACTACAAGTCACGTGATTACTTCTAGACTCATCTACGGTGCTGCAAATGGCATTGTGTCCTTTTTTCCCTTGGCTTCTCTTCTGCCTTAGCGTGGTCCATTTTCAACAATGTGATTCCCTGAGGGTTGTGGATTAGCTGACCTGGGCAGCCTTACACTGCCGGCCCGCCCTCCCCAGGTGTGCCTCGTTGAGGTCAATATAAACAGTGCTCCAGGCAGCAATAGCCCCTGAAGCTGTGCCTGCCTCCATATTCTCTGCCCCGTCAGCAGTCTCGGGGCTGTGCTGGTGGGAGGGAGTGAGGGGCCACAGCTTTGTGGGTGGCCCGGTGTGAGTGGGGTTCTGCTGGCCTTTCTGCAGGAGTTGCCAGGCTGCCGCCTGTAAAGAAGAGGTTGTGTCACCCATACTTTCCGCTGGAATTTCTCTCCGGACAGAGGTGAGGATGGAAAAAAGCAGTGGGGGCCGGGACAGGATGGGTATCTCAGGCAGGGCAATGGAAAGCTTCTGGAAGAGCGCCCTGGGCCAGGACTACCCTGGCTGGCCTGCAGGCACCAAGTTGGCCTTCGTGCTTTTGCTGGTGTGGCACCACGGTCCTTCCTCTAGGCTTTCAAGCCCTTGTACATATTCAGGTGTTTTACCTGGAAAGGGTGGGAACAGTTCAGCAGCAGCTGGCCTGGGGCTCAGCTCACGTTTACTCACAGATGCCTCGGCATGGTCCCCCAGCTTTGCAATGAGGACGCTCCTTGCATGGGGGGTGGTTTGCTGGCTCTATGGGAGATGATTCCCCACCTCTGACCAATTTCAGAATTGTTTACCACTGGAGCAAGTGCCCTGATAGGGTTTTCCTCTGTATAACTCGTGGGTTCAGGATTTTTTTTTCTTTTATGGTTCAAGTTAGATTTTATTCCTCTTTTATGTATTTATAGATATAAGCATGGAAATAATTCATTCCTATAAATACATCTGTGTGACGGGAAGAACTTTTTTCTGTTTTATTTTTAAATTTTATTTTTTAAAATTTTGAAATTTAATTTTATTTATGTTTTTATACAGCACATTATTATTAGTTCTGTATTTTATGCATATACATGTATACAGGTCAATCCCAAACTCCCAACTCATCCCACCACCACCACCCCATGGCTTCCCACACTTGGTGTCCATACGTTTGTTCTCTACCTCTGTGTCTCTATTTCTTCCCTGCAAACCAGTTCATCTGTACCATTTTTAGGCTCCACATATATGCGTTAATATACAATATTTGTTTTCCTCTTTCTGACTTACTTCATTCTGTATGACAGTCTCTCGATCCATCGATGGCTCTACAAATGACCCAGTTTCATTCCTTTTTATGGCCGAGTAATATTCCATTTTATATATGTACCACATCTTTATCCATTCATCTGTCTGTGGGCATTTAGGTTGCTTCCATTACCTGGCTATTGTAAATAGTGCTGCAACGAACATTGTGGTGAATGTGCCTTTTTGAAATACGGTTTTCTCTGGGTATATGCCCAGAAGTGGGATTGCTGGATCAGATGGTAATTCTATTTCTAGTTTTTTTAAGGAAAATCCATACTGTTCTCCATAGTGACTGTATCAATTTACATTCCCACCAATAGTGGAAGAGGGCTCCTTTTGTCCACACCCTCCCCAGAATTGGTTGTTTGTAGATATTCTGATGATGCCGATTCTAACAGGTGTGAGGTGATACCTCATTGTAGTTTTGATTTGCATTTCTCTAATAATTAGTGCTGTTGAGCAGCTTTTCATGTGCGTCTTGTCCATCTCTGTGTCTCCTTTGAAGAAACGTCTCTTTAGATCTTCTGCCCATTTTTTTTTGGGTTGTTTGTTTTTTTAATATTAAGCTGCATGAGCTGTTTATATATATTGGAGATTAAACCTCTGTCCATTGATTCGTCTGCAACGATTTTCGCCCATTCTGAGGGATGCCTTTTTCCATTCCCGTGTTTTATACCAAAAAAGGAAAGAAATGAAAAGAAGCAGAACACTAATGTGCGTAAAATATGCCTTTTGAAACGGTCGTTTTGAAATATGGACGTCCTTTGAATTTTTTGGTCGATATGTGACCCCAGGATTTGTTTTCAGGGCAGGTGTCATTTACAGGCCTGCAATGATTTTGAATATCAACTGACCATTAGCGTTGGGATTAAAGCTGCTGTTGTGTGAAATGGCCACAATGTGGCAGCAGTTCACCCTTACCAAATCTGGTTACTAGGGCAAGAGAGCCTCAGTGGAAGTGGTGTTCTAGATTGGAATTTAGAATGGAATGTGCCAGGAGAAAGCCCCTCACGTTTGTCTCACTACTTCTTGTTCGTGTTTTTAATTTAATTTTTTATTTTTTCTTACAGCAAGTTTGATTACAATGTTTGGCTTGTTGTAGGTGTGGAAGATGTGGTTCTTTTACACATATACAGATGTCTGTTCTTCCTGGGATCCTTTTCCCATGTACGTTATGACAGAATGTTGAGTAGTCCTCTCTTGGTATTCTGTAGGTCTTTGGTGATTATATATGTCACCTGTGTTTGTATATGTCTGTTAACCGCGATATCGTAATGAAACCAATCCTCACACCTTTCCATTGGTGAACCATAAGTTTGTTTAATGAATCTGTGATTGCCCTTCTCCGTGGAAATATCTGCCCTGGTATCCATTTTTAGGTAACACCTATAAGTGATATGATATGATATGTGTCTTTCACTTTCTGACTTACTACAAGTCACGTGATTACTTCTAGACTCATCTACGGTGCTGCAAATGGCATTGTGTCCTTTTTTCCCTTGGCTTCTCTTCTGCCTTAGCGTGGTCCATTTTCAACAATGTGATTCCCTGAGGGTTGTGGATTAGCTGACCTGGGCAGCCTTACACTGCCGGCCCGCCCTCCCCAGGTGTGCCTCGTTGAGGTCAATATAAACAGCGCTCCAGGCAGCAATAGCCCCTGAAGCTGTGCCTGCCTCCATATTCTCTGCCCCGTCAGCAGTCTCGGGGCTGTGCTGGTGGGAGGGTGTGAGGGGCCACAGCTTTGTGGGTGGCCCGGTGTGAGTGGGGTTCTGCTGGCCTTTCTGCAGGAGTTGCCAGGCTGCCGCCTGTAAAGAAGAGGTTGTGTCACCCATACTTTCCGCTGGAATTTCTCTCCGGACAGAGGTGAGGATGGAAAAAAGCAGTGGGGGCCGGGACAGGATGGGTATCTCAGGCAGGGCAATGGAAAGCTTCTGGAAGAGCGCCCGGGGCCAGGACTACCCTGGCTGGCCTGCAGGCACTAAGTTGGCCTTCGTGCTTTCGCTGGTGTGGCACCACGGTCCTTCCTCTAGGCTTTCAAGCCCTTGTACATATTCAGGTGTTTTACCTGGAAAGGGTGGGAACAGTTCAGCAGCAGCTGGCCTGGGGCTCAGCTCACGTTTACTCACAGATGCCTCGGCATGGTCCCCCAGCTTTGCAATGAGGACGCTCCTTGCGTGGGGGGTGGTTTGCTGGCTCTATGGGAGATGATTCCCCACCTCTGACCAATTTCAGAATTGTTTACCACTGGAGCAAGTGCCCTGATAGGGTTTTCCTCTGTATAACTCGTGGGTTCAGGATTTTTTTTTCTTTTATGGTTCAAGTTAGATTTTATTCCTCTTTTATGTATTTATAGATATAAGCATGGAAATAATTCATTCCTATAAATACATCTGTGTGACGGGAAGAACTTTTTTCTGTTTTATTTTTAAATTTTATTTTTTAAAATTTTGAAATTTAATTTTATTTATGTTTTTATACAGCACATTATTATTAGTTCTGTATTTTATGCATATACATGTATACAGGTCAATCCCAAACTCCCAACTCATCCCACCACCACCACCCCATGGCTTCCCACACTTGGTGTCCATACGTTTGTTCTCTACCTCTGTGTCTCTATTTCTTCCCTGCAAACCAGTTCATCTGTACCATTTTTAGGCTCCACATATATGCGTTAATATACAATATTTGTTTTCCTCTTTCTGACTTACTTCATTCTGTATGACAGTCTCTCGATCCATCGATGGCTCTACAAATGACCCAGTTTCATTCCTTTTTATGGCCGAGTAATATTCCATTTTATATATGTACCACATCTTTATCCATTCATCTGTCTGTGGGCATTTAGGTTGCTTCCATTACCTGGCTATTGTAAATAGTGCTGCAACGAACATTGTGGTGAATGTGCCTTTTTGAAATACGGTTTTCTCTGGGTATATGCCCAGAAGTGGGATTGCTGGATCAGATGGTAATTCTATTTCTAGTTTTTTTAAGGAAAATCCATACTGTTCTCCATAGTGACTGTATCAATTTACATTCCCACCAATAGTGGAAGAGGGCTCCTTTTGTCCACACCCTCCCCAGAATTGGTTGTTTGTAGATATTCTGATGATGCCGATTCTAACAGGTGTGAGGTGATACCTCATTGTAGTTTTGATTTGCATTTCTCTAATAATTAGTGCTGTTGAGCAGCTTTTCATGTGCGTCTTGTCCATCTCTGTGTCTCCTTTGAAGAAACGTCTCTTTAGATCTTCTGCCCATTTTTTTTGGGTTGTTTGTTTTTTTAATATTAAGCTGCATGAGCTGTTTATATATATTGGAGATTAAACCTCTGTCCATTGATTCGTCTGCAACGATTTTCGCCCATTCTGAGGGATGCCTTTTTCCATTCCCGTTTTTTTTAACAAAAAAGGAAAGAAAGGAAAAGAAGCAGAACACTAATGTGCGTAAAATATGCCTTTTGAAACGGTCGTTTTGAAATATGGACGTCCTTTGAATTTTTTGGTCGATATGTGACCCCAGGATTTGTTTTCAGGGCAGGTGTCATTTACAGGCCTGCAATGATTTTGAATATCAACTGACCATTAGCGTTGGGATTAAAGCTGCTGTTGTGTGAAACGGCCACAATGTGGCAGCAGTTCACCCTTACCAAATCTGGTTACTAGGGCAAGAGAGCCTCAGTGGAAGTGGTGTTCTAGATTGGAATTTAGAATGGAATGTGCCAGGAGAAAGCCCCTCACGTTTGTCTCACTACTTCTTGTTCGTGTTTTTAATTTAATTTTTTATTTTTTCTTACAGCAAGTTTGATTACAATGTTTGGCTTGTTGTAGGTGTGGAAGATGTGGTTCTTTTACACATATACAGATGTCTGTTCTTCCTGGGATCCTTTTCCCATGTACGTTATGACAGAATGTTGAGTAGTCCTCTCTTGGTATTCTGTAGGTCTTTGGTGATTATATATGTCACCTGTGTTTGTATATGTCTGTTAACCGCGATATCGTAATGAAACCAATCCTCACACCTTTCCATTGGTGAACCATAAGTTTGTTTAATGAATCTGTGATTGCCCTTCTCCGTGGAAATATCTGCCCTGGTATCCATTTTTAGGTAACACCTATAAGTGATATGATATGATATGTGTCTTTCACTTTCTGACTTACTACAAGTCACGTGATTACTTCTAGACTCATCTACGGGGCTGCAAATGGCATTGTGTCCTTTTTTCCCTTGGCTTCTCTTCTGCCTTAGCGGGGTCCATTTTCAACAATGTGATTCCCTGAGGGTTGTGGATTAGCTGACCTGGGCAGCCTTACACTCCCGGCCCGCCCTCCCCAGGTGTGCCTTGTTGAGGTCAATATAAACAGCGCTCCAGGCAGCAATAGCCCCTGAAGCTGTGCCTGCCTCCATATTCTCTGCCCCGTCAGCAGTCTCGGGGCTGTGCTGGTGGGAGGGAGTGAGGGGCCACAGCTTTGTGGGTGGCCCGGTGTGAGTGGGGTTCTGCTGGCCTTTCTGCAGGAGTTGCCAGGCTGCCGCCTGTAAAGAAGAGGTTGTGTCACCCATACTTTCCGCTGGAATTTCTCTCCGGACAGAGGTGAGGATGGAAAAAAGCAGTGGGGGCCGGGACAGGATGGGTATCTCAGGCAGGGCAATGGAAAGCTTCTGGAAGAGCGCCCGGGGCCAGGACTACCCTGGCTGGCCTGCAGGCACCAAGTTGGCCTTCGTGCTTTCGCTGGTGTGGCACCACGGTCCTTCCTCTAGGCTTTCAAGCCCTTGTACATATTCAGGTGTTTTACCTGGAAAGGGTGGGAACAGTTCAGCAGCAGCTGGCCTGGGGCTCAGCTCACGTTTACTCACAGATGCCTCGGCATGGTCCCCCAGCTTTGCAATGAGGACGCTCCCTGCGTGGGGGGTGGGTTGCTGGCTCTATGGGAGATGATTCCCCACCTCTGACCAATTTCAGAATTGTTTACCACTGGAGCAAGTGCCCTGATAGGGTTTTCCTCTGTATAACTCGTGGGTTCAGGATTTTTTTTTCTTTTATGGTTCAAGTTAGATTTTATTCCTCTTTTATGTATTTATAGATATAAGCATGGAAATAATTCATTCCTATAAATACATCTGTGTGACGGGAAGAACTTTTTTCTGTTTTATTTTTAAATTTTATTTTTTAAAATTTTGAAATTTAATTTTATTTATGTTTTTATACAGCACATTATTATTAGTTCTGTATTTTATGCATATACATGTATACAGGTCAATCCCAAACTCCCAACTCATCCCACCACCACCACCCCATGGCTTCCCACACTTGGTGTCCATACGTTTGTTCTCTACCTCTGTGTCTCTATTTCTTCCCTGCAAACCAGTTCATCTGTACCATTTTTAGGCTCCACATATATGCGTTAATATACAATATTTGTTTTCCTCTTTCTGACTTACTTCATTCTGTATGACAGTCTCTCGATCCATCGATGGCTCTACAAATGACCCAGTTTCATTCCTTTTTATGGCCGAGTAATATTCCATTTTATATATGTACCACATCTTTATCCATTCATCTGTCTGTGGGCATTTAGGTTGCTTCCATTACCTGGCTATTGTAAATAGTGCTGCAACGAACATTGTGGTGAATGTGCCTTTTTGAAATACGGTTTTCTCTGGGTATATGCCCAGAAGTGGGATTGCTGGATCAGATGGTAATTCTATTTCTAGTTTTTTTAAGGAAAATCCATACTGTTCTCCATAGTGACTGTATCAATTTACATTCCCACCAATAGTGGAAGAGGGCTCCTTTTGTCCACACCCTCCCCAGAATTGGTTGTTTGTAGATATTCTGATGATGCCGATTCTAACAGGTGTGAGGTGATACCTCATTGTAGTTTTGATTTGCATTTCTCTAATAATTAGTGCTGTTGAGCAGCTTTTCATGTGCGTCTTGTCCATCTCTGTGTCTCCTTTGAAGAAACGTCTCTTTAGATCTTCTGCCCATTTTTTTTGGGTTGTTTGTTTTTTTAATATTAAGCTGCATGAGCTGTTTATATATATTGGAGATTAAACCTCTGTCCATTGATTCGTCTGCAACGATTTTCGCCCATTCTGAGGGATGCCTTTTTCCATTCCCGTTTTTTTTAACAAAAAAGGAAAGAAAGGAAAAGAAGCAGAACACTAATGTGCGTAAAATATGCCTTTTGAAACGGTCGTTTTGAAATATGGACGTCCTTTGAATTTTTTGGTCGATATGTGACCCCAGGATTTGTTTTCAGGGCAGGTGTCATTTACAGGCCTGCAATGATTTTGAATATCAACTGACCATTAGCGTTGGGATTAAAGCTGCTGTTGTGTGAAACGGCCACAATGTGGCAGCAGTTCACCCTTACCAAATCTGGTTACTAGGGCAAGAGAGCCTCAGTGGAAGTGGTGTTCTAGATTGGAATTTAGAATGGAATGTGCCAGGAGAAAGCCCCTCACGTTTGTCTCACTACTTCTTGTTCGTGTTTTTAATTTAATTTTTTATTTTTTCTTACAGCAAGTTTGATTACAATGTTTGGCTTGTTGTAGGTGTGGAAGATGTGGTTCTTTTACACATATACACATGTCTGTTCTTCCTGGGATCCTTTTCCCATGTACGTTATGACAGAATGTTGAGTAGTCCTCTCTTGGTATTCTGTAGGTCTTTGGTGATTATATATGTCACCTGTGTTTGTATATGTCTGTTAACCGCGATATCGTAATGAAACCAATCCTCACACCTTTCCATTGGTGAACCATAAGTTTGTTTAATGAATCTGTGATTGCCCTTCTCCGTGGAAATATCTGCCCTGGTATCCATTTTTAGGTAACACCTATAAGTGATATGATATGATATGTGTCTTTCACTTTCTGACTTACTACAAGTCACGTGATTACTTCTAGACTCATCTACGGGGCTGCAAATGGCATTGTGTCCTTTTTTCCCTTGGCTTCTCTTCTGCCTTAGCGGGGTCCATTTTCAACAATGTGATTCCCTGAGGGTTGTGGATTAGCTGACCTGGGCAGCCTTACCCTGCCGGCCCGCCCTCCCCAGGTGTGCCTCGTTGAGGTCAATATAAACAGCGCTCCAGGCAGCAATAGCCCATGAAGCTGTGCCTGCCTCCATATTCTCTGCCCCGTCAGCAGTCTCGGGGCTGTGCTGGTGGGAGGGAGTGAGGGGCCACAGCTTTGTGGGTGGCCCGGTGTGAGTGGGGTTCTGCTGGCCTTTCTGCAGGAGTTGCCAGGCTGCCGCCTGTAAAGAAGAGGTTGTGTCACCCATACTTTCCGCTGGAATTTCTCTCCGGACAGAGGTGAGGATGGAAAAAAGCAGTGGGGGCCGGGACAGGATGGGTATCTCAGGCAGGGCAATGGAAAGCTTCTGGAAGAGCGCCCGGGGCCAGGACTACCCAGGCTGGCCTGCTGGCACCAAGTTGGCTTTCGTGCTTTCGCTGGTGTGGCACCACGGTCCTTCCTCTAGGCTTTCAAGCCCTTGTACATATTCAGGTGTTTTACCTGGAAAGGGTGGGAACAGTTCAGCAGCAGCTGGCCTGGGGCTCAGCTCACGTTTACTCACAGATGCCTCGGCACGGTCCCCCAGCTTTGCAATGAGGACGCTCCTTGCGTGGGGGGTGGGTTGCTGGCTGTATGGGAGATGATTCCCCACCTCTGACCAATTTCAGAATTGTTTACCACTGGAGCAAGTGCCCTGATAGGGTTTTCCTCTGTATAACTCGTGGGTTCAGGATTTTTTTTTCTTTTATGGATCAAGTTAGATTTTATTCCTCTTTTATGTATTTATAGATATAAGCATGGAAATAATTCATTCCTATAAATACATCTGTGTGACGGGAAGAACTTTTTTCTGTTTTATTTTTAAATTTTATTTTTTAAAATTTTGAAATTTAATTTTATTTATTTTTTTTATACAGCACATTATTATTAGTTCTGTATTTTATGCATATACATGTATACAGGTCAATCCCAAACTCCCAACTCATCCCACCACCACCACCCCATGGCTTCCCACACTTGGTGTCCATACATTTGTTCTCTACCTCTGTGTCTCTATTTCTTCCCTGCAAACCAGTTCATCTGTACCATTTTTAGGCTCCACATATATGCGTTAATATACAATATTTGTTTTCCTCTTTCTGACTTACTTCATTCTGTATGACAGTCTCTCGATCCATCGATGGCTCTACAAATGACCCAGTTTCATTCCTTTTTATGACCGCGTAATATTCCATTTTATATATGTACCACATCTTTATCCATTCATCTGTCTGTGGGCATTTAGGTTGCTTCCATTACCTGGCTATTGTAAATAGTGCAGCAACGAACATTGTGGTGAATGTGCCTTTTTGAAATACGGTTTTCTCTGGGTATATGCCCAGAAGTGGGATTGCTGGATCAGATGGTAATTCTATTTCTAGTTTTTTTAAGGAAAATCCATACTGTTCTCCATAGTGACTGTATCAATTTACATTCCCACCAATAGTGGAAGAGGGCTCCTTTTGTCCACACCCTCCCCAGAATTGGTTGTTTGTAGATTTTCTGATGATGCCGATTCTAACAGGTGTGAGGTGAAACCTCATTGTAGTTTTGATTTGCATTTCTCTAACAATTAGTGCTGTTGAGCAGCTTTTCATGTGCGTCTTGGCCATCTATATGTCTTCTTTGAGGAAACGTCTCTTTAGATCTTCTGCCCATTTTTGTATTGGGTTGTTTGTTTTTTTAATATTAAGCTGCATGAGTTGTTTATATATATTGGAGATTAAACCTCTGTCCATTGATTCGTCTGCAACGATTTTCGCCCATTCTGAGGGATGCCTTTTTCCATTCCCGTGTTTTTCAACAAAAAAAGGAAAGAAAGGAAAAGAAGCAGAACACTAATGTGCGTAAAATATGCCTTTTGAAACGGTCGTTTTGAAATATGGACGTCCTTTGAATTTTTTGGTCGATATGTGACCCCAGGATTTGTTTTCAGGGCAGCTGTCATTTACAGGCCTGCAATGATTTTGAATATCAACTGACCATTAGCATTGGGATTAAAGCTGCTGTTGTGTGAAACGGCCACAAGGTGGCAGCAGTTCACCCTTACCAAATCTGGTTACTAGGGCAAGAGAGCCTCAGTGGAAGTGGTGTTCTAGATTGGAGTTTAGAATGGAATGTGCCAGGAGAAAGCCCCTCACGTTTGTCTCACTACTTCTTGTTCGTGTTTTTAATTTATTTTTTTATTTTTTATTACAGCAAGTTTGATTACAATGTTTGGCTTGCTGTAGGTGTGGAAGATGTGGTTCTTTTACACATATACAGATGACTGTTCTTCCTGGGATCCTTTTCCCATGTACGTTATGACAGAATGTTGAGTAGTCCTCTCTTGGTATTCTGTAGGTCTTTGGTGATTATATATGTCACCTGTGTTTGTATATGTCTGTTAACACCGATATCATAATGAAACCAATCCTCACACCTTTCCATTGGTGAACCATAAGTTTGTTTAATGAATCTGTGATTGCCCTTCTCCGTGGAAATATCTGCCCTGGTATCCATTTTTAGGTAACACCTATAAGTGATATGATATGTGTCTTTCACTTTCTGACTTACTACAAGTCACGTGATTACTTCTAGACTCATCTACGGTGCTGCAAATGGCATTGTGTCCTTTTTTTCCTTGGCTTCTCTTCTGCCTTAGCGGGGTCCATTTTCAACAATGTGATTCCCTAAGGGTTGTGGATTAGCTGACCTGGGCAGCCTTACCCTTCCGGCCCGCCCTCCCCAGGTGTGCCTCGTTGAGGTCAATATAAACAGCGCTCCAGGCAGCAATAGCCCCTGAAGCTGTGCCTGACTCCATATTATCTGCCCCGTCAGCAGTCTCGGGGCTGTGCTGGTGGGAGGGTGTGAGGGGCCACAGCTTTGTGGGTGGCCCGGTGTGAGTGGGGTTCTGCTGGCCTTTCTGCAGGAGTTGCCAGGCTGCCGCCTGTAAAGAAGAGGATGTGTCACCCATACCTTCCACTGGAATTTCTCTCCGGACAGAGGTGAGGAAGGAAAAAAGCAGTGGGGGCAGGGACAGGAGGGGTATCTCATGCAGGGCAATGGAAAGCTTCTGGAAGAGCGCCCGGGGCCAGGACCACCCTGTCTGGCCTGCAGGCACCAAGTTAGCCTGCGTGCTGTCGCTGGTGTGGCTCCACGGTCCTTCCTCTAGGCTTTCAAGCCCTTGTACATATTCAGGTGTTTTACCTGGAAAGGGTGGGAACAGTTCAGCAGCAGCTGGCCTGGGGCTCAGCTCACGTTTACTCACAGATGCCTCGGCACGGTCCCCCAGCTTTGCAATGAGGACGCTCCTTGCGTGGGGGGTGGGTTGCTGGCTGTATGGGAGATGGTTCCCCACCTCTGACCAATTTCAGAATTGTTTACCGCTGGAGCAAGTGCCGTGATAGGGTTTTCCTCTGTATAACTCGTGGGTTCACTTTTTTTTACTTTTATGGTTCAAGTTAGTCTTTATTCCTCTTTTATGTATTTATAAATATAAGCATGGAAATAATTCATTCCTATAAATACATCTGTGTGACGGGAAGAACTTTTTTCTGTTTTATTTTTAAATTTTATTTTTTAAAATTTTGAAATTTAATTTTATTTATGTTTTTATACAGCAGGTTATTATTAGTTATGTATTTTATGCATATACATGTATACAGGTCAATCCCAATCTCCCAACTCATCCCACCACCACCACCCCATGGCTTCCCACACTTGGTGTCCATACGTTTGTTCTCTACCTCTGTGTCTCTATTTCTTCCCTGCAAACCAGTTCATCTGTACCATTTTTTTAGGTTCCACATATATGCATTAATATACAATATTTGTTTTCCTCTTTCTGACTTACTTCACTCTCTATGACAGTCTCTCGATCCATCGATGTCTCTACAAATGACCCAGTTTCATTCCTTTTTATGGCCGAGTAATATTCCATTTTATATATGTACCACATCTTTATCCATTCATCTGTCTGTGGGCATTTAGGTTGCTTCCATTACCTGGCTATTGTAAATAGTGCTGCAACGAACATTGTGGTGAATGTGCCTTTTTGAAATACGGTTTTCTCTGGGTATATGCCCAGAAGTGGGATTGCTGGATCAGATGGTAATTCTATTTCTAGTTTTTTTAAGGAAAATCCATACTGTTCTCCATAGTGACTGTATCAATTTACATTCCCACCAATAGTGGAAGAGGGCTCCTTTTGTCCACACCCTCCCCAGAATTGGTTGTTTGTAGATATTCTGATGATGCCGATTCTAACAGGTGTGAGGTGATACCTCATTGTAGTTTTGATTTGCATTTCTCTAATAATTAGTGCTGTTGAGCAGCTTTTCATGTGCGTCTTGTCCATCTCTGTGTCTCCTTTGAAGAAACGTCTCTTTAGATCTTCTGCCCATTTTTTTGGGGTTGTTTGTTTTTTTAATATTAAGCTGCATGAGCTGTTTATATATATTGGAGATTAAACCTCTGTCCATTGATTCGTCTGCAACGATTTTCGCCCATTCTGAGGGATGCCTTTTTCCATTCCCGTTTTTTTTAACAAAAAAGGAAAGAAAGGAAAAGAAGCAGAACACTAATGTGCGTAAAATATGCCTTTTGAAACGGTCGTTTTGAAATATGGACGTCCTTTGAATTTTTTGGTCGATATGTGACCCCAGGATTTGTTTTCAGGGCAGGTGTCATTTACAGGCCTGCAATGATTTTGAATATCAACTGACCATTAGCATTGGGATTAAAGCTGCTGTTGTGTGAAACGGCCACAATGTGGCAGCAGTTCACCCTTACCAAATCTGGTTACTAGGGCAAGAGAGCCTCAGTGGAAGTGGTGTTCTAGATTGGAATTTAGAATGGAATGTGCCAGGAGAAAGCCCCTCACGTTTGTCTCACTACTTCTTGTTCGTGTTTTTAATTTAATTTTTTATTTTTTCTTACAGCAAGTTTGATTACAATGTTTGGCTTGTTGTAGGTGTGGAAGATGTGGTTCTTTTACACATATACAGATGTCTGTTCTTCCTGGGATCCTTTTCCCATGTACGTTATGACAGAATGTTGAGTAGTCCTCTCTTGGTATTCTGTAGGTCTTTGGTGATTATATATGTCACCTGTGTTTGTATATGTCTGTTAACCGCGATATCGTAATGAAACCAATCCTCACACCTTTCCATTGGTGAACCATAAGTTTGTTTAATGAATCTGTGATTGCCCTTCTCCGTGGAAATATCTGCCCTGGTATCCATTTTTAGGTAACACCTATAAGTGATATGATATGATATGTGTCTTTCACTTTCTGACTTACTACAAGTCACGTGATTACTTCTAGACTCATCTAGGGGGCTGCAAATGGCATTGTGTCCTTTTTTCCCTTGGCTTCTCTTCTGCCTTAGCGTGGTCCATTTTCAACAATGTGATTCCCTGAGGGTTGTGGATTAGCTGACCTGGGCAGCCTTACACTGCCGGCCCGCCCTCCCCAGGTGTGCCTTGTTGAGGTCAATATAAACAGCGCTCCAGGCAGCAATAGCCCCTGAAGCTGTGCCTGCCTCCATATTCTCTGCCCCGTCAGCAGTCTCGGGGCTGTGCTGGTGGGAGGGAGTGAGGGGCCACAGCTTTGTGGGTGGCCCGGTGTGAGTGGGGTTCTGCTGGCCTTTCTGCAGGAGTTGCCAGGCTGCCGCCTGTAAAGAAGAGGTTGTGTCACCCATACTTTCCGCTGGAATTTCTCTCCGGACAGAGGTGAGGATGGAAAAAAGCAGTGGGGGCCGGGACAGGATGGGTATCTCAGGCAGGGCAATGGAAAGCTTCTGGAAGAGCGCCCGGGGCCAGGACTACCCTGGCTGGCCTGCAGGCACCAAGTTGGCCTTCGTGCTTTCGCTGGTGTGGCACCACGGTCCTTCCTCTAGGCTTTCAAGCCCTTGTACATATTCAGGTGTTTTACCTGGAAAGGGTGGGAACAGTTCAGCAGCAGCTGGCCTGGGGCTCAGCTCACGTTTACTCACAGATGCCTCGGCATGGTCCCCCAGCTTTGCAATGAGGACGCTCCTTGCGTGGGGGGTGGGTTGCTGGCTCTATGGGAGATGATTCCCCACCTCTGACCAATTTCAGAATTGTTTACCACTGGAGCAAGTGCCCTGATAGGGTTTTCCTCTGTATAACTCGTGGGTTCAGGATTTTTTTTTCTTTTATGGTTCAAGTTAGATTTTATTCCTCTTTTATGTATTTATAGATATAAGCATGGAAATAATTCATTCCTATAAATACATCTGTGTGACGGGAAGAACTTTTTTCTGTTTTATTTTTAAATTTTATTTTTTAAAATTTTGAAATTTAATTTTATTTATGTTTTTATACAGCACATTATTATTAGTTCTGTATTTTATGCATATACATGTATACAGGTCAATCCCAAACTCCCAACTCATCCCACCACCACCACCCCATGGCTTCCCACACTTGGTGTCCATACGTTTGTTCTCTACCTCTGTGTCTCTATTTCTTCCCTGCAAACCAGTTCATCTGTACCATTTTTAGGCTCCACATATATGCGTTAATATACAATATTTGTTTTCCTCTTTCTGACTTACTTCATTCTGTATGACAGTCTCTCGATCCATCGATGGCTCTACAAATGACCCAGTTTCATTCCTTTTTATGGCCGAGTAATATTCCATTTTATATATGTACCACATCTTTATCCATTCATCTGTCTGTGGGCATTTAGGTTGCTTCCATTACCTGGCTATTGTAAATAGTGCTGCAACGAACATTGTGGTGAATGTGCCTTTTTGAAATACGGTTTTCTCTGGGTATATGCCCAGAAGTGGGATTGCTGGATCAGATGGTAATTCTATTTCTAGTTTTTTTTAAGGAAAATCCATACTGTTCTCCATAGTGACTGTATCAATTTACATTCCCACCAATAGTGGAAGAGGGCTCCTTTTGTCCACACCCTCCCCAGAATTGGTTGTTTGTAGATATTCTGATGATGCCGATTCTAACAGGTGTGAGGTGATACCTCATTGTAGTTTTGATTTGCATTTCTCTAATAATTAGTGCTGTTGAGCAGCTTTTCATGTGCGTCTTGTCCATCTCTGTGTCTCCTTTGAAGAAACGTCTCTTTAGATCTTCTGCCCATTTTTTTTGGGTTGTTTGTTTTTTTAATATTAAGCTGCATGAGCTGTTTATATATATTGGAGATTAAACCTCTGTCCATTGATTCGTCTGCAACGATTTTCGCCCATTCTGAGGGATGCCTTTTTCCATTCCCGTTTTTTTTAACAAAAAAGGAAAAAAAGGAAAAGAAGCAGAACACTAATGTGCGTAAAATATGCCTTTTGAAACGGTCGTTTTGAAATATGGACGTCCTTTGAATTTTTTGGTCGATATGTGACCCCAGGATTTGTTTTCAGGGCAGGTGTCATTTACAGGCCTGCAATGATTTTGAATATCAACTGACCATTAGCGTTGGGATTAAAGCTGCTGTTGTGTGAAACGGCCACAATGTGGCAGCAGTTCACCCTTACCAAATCTGGTTACTAGGGCAAGAGAGCCTCAGTGGAAGTGGTGTTCTAGATTGGAATTTAGAATGGAATGTGCCAGGAGAAAGCCCCTCACGTTTGTCTCACTACTTCTTGTTCGTGTTTTTAATTTAATTTTTTATTTTTTCTTACAGCAAGTTTGATTACAATGTTTGGCTTGTTGTAGGTGTGGAAGATGTGGTTCTTTTACACATATACAGATGTCTGTTCTTCCTGGGATCCTTTTCCCATGTACGTTATGACAGAATGTTGAGTAGTCCTCTCTTGGTATTCTGTAGGTCTTTGGTGATTATATATGTCACCTGTGTTTGTATATGTCTGTTAACCGCGATATCGTAATGAAACCAATCCTCACACCTTTCCATTGGTGAACCATAAGTTTGTTTAATGAATCTGTGATTGCCCTTCTCCGTGGAAATATCTGCCCTGGTATCCATTTTTAGGTAACACCTATAAGTGATATGATATGATATGTGTCTTTCACTTTCTGACTTACTACAAGTCACGTGATTACTTCTAGACTCATCTACGGGGCTGCAAATGGCATTGTGTCCTTTTTTCCCTTGGCTTCTCTTCTGCCTTAGCGGGGTCCATTTTCAACAATGTGATTCCCTGAGGGTTGTGGATTAGCTGACCTGGGCAGCCTTACACTGCCGGCCCGCCCTCCCCAGGTGTGCCTCGTTGAGGTCAATATAAACAGCGCTCCAGGCAGCAATAGCCCCTGAAGCTGTGCCTGCCTCCATATTCTCTGCCCCGTCAGCAGTCTCGGGGCTGTGCTGGTGGGAGGGAGTGAGGGGCCACAGCTTTGTGGGTGGCCCGGTGTGAGTGGGGTTCTGCTGGCCTTTCTGCAGGAGTTGCCAGGCTGCCGCCTGTAAAGAAGAGGTTGTGTCACCCATACTATCCGCTGGAATTTCTCTCCGGACAGAGGTGAGGATGGAAAAAAGCAGTGGGGGCCGGGACAGGATGGGTATCTCAGGCAGGGCAATGGAAAGCTTCTGGAAGAGCGCCCGGGGCCAGGACTACCCTGGCTGGCCTGCAGGCACCAAGTTGGCCTTCGTGCTTTTGCTGGTGTGGCACCACGGTCCTTCCTCTAGGCTTTCAAGCCCTTGTACATATTCAGGTGTTTTACCTGGAAAGGGTGGGAACAGTTCAGCAGCAGCTGGCCTGGGGCTCAGCTCACGTTTACTCACAGATGCCTCGGCATGGTCCCCCAGCTTTGCAATGAGGACGCTCCTTGCGTGGGGGGTGGGTTGCTGGCTGTATGGGAGATGGTTCCCCACCTCTGACCAATCTCAGAATTGTTTACCGCTGGAGCAAGTGCCCTGATAGGGTTTTCCTCTGTATAACTCGTGGGTTCAGGATTTTTTTTTCTTTTATGGTTCAAGTTAGATTTTATTCCTCTTTTATGTATTTATAGATATAAGCATGGAAATAATTCATTCCTATAAATACATCTGTGTGACGGGAAGAACTTTTTTCTGTTTTATTTTTAAATTTTATTTTTTAAAATTTTGAAATTTAATTTTATTTATGTTTTTATACAGCACATTATTATTAGTTCTGTATTTTATGCATATACATGTATACAGGTCAATCCCAAACTCCCAACTCATCCCACCACCACCACCCCATGGCTTCCCACACTTGGTGTCCATACGTTTGTTCTCTACCTCTGTGTCTCTATTTCTTCCCTACAAACCAGTTCATCTGTACCATTTTTAGGCTCCACATATATGCGTAAATATACAATATTTGTTTTCCTCTTTCTGACTTACTTCATTCTGTATGACAGTCTCTCGATCCATCGATGGCTCTACAAATGACCCAGTTTCATTCCTTTTTATGGCCGAGTAATATTCCATTTTATATATGTACCACATCTTTATCCATTCATCTGTCTGTGGGCATTTAGGTTGCTTCCATTACCTGGCTATTGTAAATAGTGCTGCAACGAACATTGTGGTGAATGTGCCTTTTTGAAATACGGTTTTCTCTGGGTATATGCCCAGAAGTGGGATTGCTGGATCAGATGGTAATTCTATTTCTAGTTTTTTTAAGGAAACTCCATACTGTTCTCCATAGTGACTGTATCAATTTACATTCCCACCAATAGTGGAAGAGGGCTCCTTTTGTCCACACCCTCCCCAGAATTGGTTGTTTGTAGATATTCTGATGATGCCGATTCTAACAGGTGTGAGGTGATACCTCATTGTAGTTTTGATTTGCATTTCTCTAATACTTAGTGCTGTTGAGCAGCTTTTCATGTGCGTCTTGTCCATCTCTGTGTCTCCTTTGAAGAAACGTCTCTTTAGATCTTCTACCCATTTTTTTTGGGTTGTTTGTTTTTTAAATATTAAGCTGCATGAGCTGTTTATATATATTGGAGATTAAACCTCTGTCCATTGATTCGTCTGCAACGATTTTCGCCCATTCTGAGGCATGCCTTTTTCCATTCCCGTTTTTTTTAACAAAAAAGGAAAGAAAGGAAAAGAAGCAGAACACTAATGTGCGTAAAATATGCCTTTTGAAACGGTCGTTTTGAAATATGGATGTCCTTTGAATTTTTTGGTCGATATGTGACCCCAGGATTTGTTTTCAGGGCAGGTGTCATTTACAGGCCTGCAATGATTTTGAATATCAACTGACCATTAGCGTTGGGATTAAAGCTGCTGTTGTGTGAAACGGCCACAATGTGGCAGCAGTTCACCCTTACCAAATCTGGTTACTAGGGCAAGAGAGCCTCAGTGGAAGTGGTGTTCTAGATTGGAATTTAGAATGGAATGTGCCAGGAGAAAGCCCCTCACGTTTGTCTCACTACTTCTTGTTCGTGTTTTTAATTTAATTTTTTATTTTTTCTTACAGCAAGTTTGATTACAATGTTTGGCTTGTTGTAGGTGTGGAAGATGTGGTTCTTTTACACATATACACATGTCTGTTCTTCCTGGGATCCTTTTCCCATGTACGTTATGACAGAATGTTGAGTAGTCCTCTCTTGGTATTCTGTAGGTCTTTGGTGATTATATATGTCACCTGTGTTTGTATATGTCTGTTAACCGCGATATCGTAATGAAACCAATCCTCACACCTTTCCATTGGTGAACCATAAGTTTGTTTAATGAATCTGTGATTGCCCTTCTCCGTGGAAATATCTGCCCTGGTATCCATTTTTAGGTAACACCTATAAGTGATATGATATGATATGTGTCTTTCACTTTCTGACTTACTACAAGTCACGTGATTACTTCTAGACTCATCTACGGGGCTGCAAATGGCATTGTGTCCTTTTTTCCCTTGGCTTCTCTTCTGCCTTAGCGGGGTCCATTTTCAACAATGTGATTCCCTGAGGGTTGTGGATTAGCTGACCTGGGCAGCCTTACCCTGCCGGCCCGCACTCCCCAGGTGTGCCTCGTTGAGGTCAATATAAACAGCGCTCCAGGCAGCAATAGCCCCTGAAGCTGTGCCTGCCTCCATATTCTCTGCCCCGTCAGCAGTCTCGGGGCTGTGCTGGTGGGAGGGAGTGAGGGGCCACAGCTTTGTGGGTGGCCCGGTGTGAGTGGGGTTCTGCTGGCCTTTCTGCAGGAGTTGCCAGGCTGCCGCCTGTAAAGAAGAGGTTGTGTCACCCATACTATCCGCTGGAATTTCTCTCCGGACAGAGGTGAGGATGGAAAAAAGCAGTGGGGGCCGGGACAGGATGGGTATCTCAGGCAGGGCAATGGAAAGCTTCTGGAAGAGCGCCCGGGGCCAGGACTACCCTGGCTGGCCTGCAGGCACCAAGTTGGCCTTCGTGCTTTTGCTGGTGTGGCACCACGGTCCTTCCTCTAGGCTTTCAAGCCCTTGTACATATTCAGGTGTTTTACCTGGAAAGGGTGGGAACAGTTCAGCAGCAGCTGGCCTGGGGCTCAGCTCACGTTTACTCACAGATGCCTCGGCATGGTCCCCCAGCTTTGCAATGAGGACGCTCCTTGCGTGGGGGGTGGGTTGCTGGCTGTATGGGAGATGGTTCCCCACCTCTGACCAATCTCAGAATTGTTTACCGCTGGAGCAAGTGCCCTGATAGGGTTTTCCTCTGTATAACTCGTGGGTTCAGGATTTTTTTTTCTTTTATGGTTCAAGTTAGATTTTATTCCTCTTTTATGTATTTATAGATATAAGCATGGAAATAATTCATTCCTATAAATACATCTGTGTGACGGGAAGAACTTTTTTCTGTTTTATTTTTAAATTTTATTTTTTAAAATTTTGAAATTTAATTTTATTTATGTTTTTATACAGCACATTATTATTAGTTCTGTATTTTATGCATATACATGTATACAGGTCAATCCCAAACTCCCAACTCATCCCACCACCACCACCCCATGGCTTCCCACACTTGGTGTCCATACGTTTGTTCTCTACCTCTGTGTCTCTATTTCTTCCCTACAAACCAGTTCATCTGTACCATTTTTAGGCTCCACATATATGCGTAAATATACAATATTTGTTTTCCTCTTTCTGACTTACTTCATTCTGTATGACAGTCTCTCGATCCATCGATGGCTCTACAAATGACCCAGTTTCATTCCTTTTTATGGCCGAGTAATATTCCATTTTATATATGTACCACATCTTTATCCATTCATCTGTCTGTGGGCATTTAGGTTGCTTCCATTACCTGGCTATTGTAAATAGTGCTGCAACGAACATTGTGGTGAATGTGCCTTTTTGAAATACGGTTTTCTCTGGGTATATGCCCAGAAGTGGGATTGCTGGATCAGATGGTAATTCTATTTCTAGTTTTTTTAAGGAAACTCCATACTGTTCTCCATAGTGACTGTATCAATTTACATTCCCACCAATAGTGGAAGAGGGCTCCTTTTGTCCACACCCTCCCCAGAATTGGTTGTTTGTAGATATTCTGATGATGCCGATTCTAACAGGTGTGAGGTGATACCTCATTGTAGTTTTGATTTGCATTTCTCTAATACTTAGTGCTGTTGAGCAGCTTTTCATGTGCGTCTTGTCCATCTCTGTGTCTCCTTTGAAGAAACGTCTCTTTAGATCTTCTACCCATTTTTTTTGGGTTGTTTGTTTTTTAAATATTAAGCTGCATGAGCTGTTTATATATATTGGAGATTAAACCTCTGTCCATTGATTCGTCTGCAACGATTTTCGCCCATTCTGAGGCATGCCTTTTTCCATTCCCGTTTTTTTTAACAAAAAAGGAAAGAAAGGAAAAGAAGCAGAACACTAATGTGCGTAAAATATGCCTTTTGAAACGGTCGTTTTGAAATATGGATGTCCTTTGAATTTTTTGGTCGATATGTGACCCCAGGATTTGTTTTCAGGGCAGGTGTCATTTACAGGCCTGCAATGATTTTGAATATCAACTGACCATTAGCGTTGGGATTAAAGCTGCTGTTGTGTGAAACGGCCACAATGTGGCAGCAGTTCACCCTTACCAAATCTGGTTACTAGGGCAAGAGAGCCTCAGTGGAAGTGGTGTTCTAGATTGGAATTTAGAATGGAATGTGCCAGGAGAAAGCCCCTCACGTTTGTCTCACTACTTCTTGTTCGTGTTTTTAATTTAATTTTTTATTTTTTCTTACAGCAAGTTTGATTACAATGTTTGGCTTGTTGTAGGTGTGGAAGATGTGGTTCTTTTACACATATACACATGTCTGTTCTTCCTGGGATCCTTTTCCCATGTACGTTATGACAGAATGTTGAGTAGTCCTCTCTTGGTATTCTGTAGGTCTTTGGTGATTATATATGTCACCTGTGTTTGTATATGTCTGTTAACCGCGATATCGTAATGAAACCAATCCTCACACCTTTCCATTGGTGAACCTTAAGTTTGTTTAATGAATCTGTGATTGCCCTTCTCCGTGGAAATATCTGCCCTGGTATCCATTTTTAGGTAACACCTATAAGTGATATGATATGATATGTGTCTTTCACTTTCTGACTTACTACAAGTCACGTGATTACTTCTAGACTCATCTACGGGGCTGCAAATGGCATTGTGTCCTTTTTTCCCTTGGCTTCTCTTCTGCCTTAGCGGGGTCCATTTTCAACAATGTGATTCCCTGAGGGTTGTGGATTAGCTGACCTGGGCAGCCTTACCCTGCCGGCCCGCACTCCCCAGGTGTGCCTCGTTGAGGTCAATATAAACAGCGCTCCAGGCAGCAATAGCCCATGAAGCTGTGCCTGACTCCATATTCTCTGCCCCGTCAGCAGTCTCGGGGCTGTGCTGGTGGGAGGGAGTGAGGGGCCACAGCTTTGTGGGTGGCCCGGTGTGAGTGGGGTTCTGCTGGCATTTCTGCAGGAGTTGCCAGGCTGCCGCCTGTAAAGAAGAGGTTGTGTCACCCATACTTTCCGCTGGAATTTCTCTCCGGACAGAGGTGAGGATGGAAAAAAGCAGTGGGGGCCGGGACAGGATGGGTATCTCAGGCAGGGCAATGGAAAGCTTCTGGAAGAGCGCCCGGGGCCAGGACTACCCAGGCTGGCCTGCAGGCACCAAGTTGGCCTTCGTGCTTTCGCTGGTGTGGCACCACGGTCCTTCCTCTAGGCTTTCAAGCCCTTGTACATATTCAGGTGTTTTACCTGGAAAGGGTGGGAACAGTTCAGCAGCAGCTGGCCTGGGGCTCAGCTCACGTTTACTCACAGATGCCTCGGCACGGTCCCCCAGCTTTGCAATGAGGACGCTCCTTGCGTGGGGGGTGGGTTGCTGGCTGTATGGGAGATGATTCCCCACCTCTGACCAATTTCAGAATTGTTTACCACTGGAGCAAGTGCCCTGATAGGGTTTTCCTCTGTATAACTCGTGGGTTCAGGATTTTTTTTTCTTTTATGGTTCAAGTTAGATTTTATTCCTCTTTTATGTATTTATAGATATAAGCATGGAAATAATTCATTCCTATAAATACATCTGTGTGACGGGAAGAACTTTTTTCTGTTTTATTTTTAAATTTTATTTTTTAAAATTTTGAAATTTAATTTTATTTATTTTTTTTATACAGCACATTATTATTAGTTCTGTATTTTATGCATATACATGTATACAGGTCAATCCCAAACTCCCAACTCATCCCACCACCACCACCCCATGGCTTCCCACACTTGGTGTCCATACATTTGTTCTCTACCTCTGTGTCTCTATTTCTTCCCTGCAAACCAGTTCATCTGTACCATTTTTAGGCTCCACATATATGCGTTAATATACAATATTTGTTTTCCTCTTTCTGACTTACTTCATTCTGTATGACAGTCTCTCGATCCATCGATGGCTCTACAAATGACCCAGTTTCATTCCTTTTTATGGCCGCGTAATATTCCATTTTATATATGTACCACATCTTTATCCATTCATCTGTCTGTGGGCATTTAGGTTGCTTCCATTACCTGGCTATTGTAAATAGTGCTGCAACGAACATTGTGGTGAATGTGCCTTTTTGAAATACGGTTTTCTCTGGGTATATGCCCAGAAGTGGGATTGCTGGATCAGATGGTAATTCTATTTCTAGTTTTTTTAAGGAAAATCCATACTGTTCTCCATAGTGACTGTATCAATTTACATTCCCACCAATAGTGGAAGAGGGCTCCTTTTGTCCACACCCTCCCCAGAATTGGTTGTTTGTAGATTTTCTGATGATGCCGATTCTAACAGGTGTGAGGTGAAACCTCATTGTAGTTTTGATTTGCATTTCTCTAACAATTAGTGCTGTTGAGCAGCTTTTCATGTGCGTCTTGGCCATCTATGTGTCTTCTTTGAGGAAACGTCTCTTTAGATCTTCTGCCCATTTTTGTATTGGGTTGTTTGTTTTTTTAATATTAAGCTGCATGAGTTGTTTATATATATTGGAGATTAAACCTCTGTCCATTGATTCGTCTGCAACGATTTTCGCCCATTCTGAGGGATGCCTTTTTCCATTCCCGTGTTTTTCAACAAAAAAAGGAAAGAAAGGAAAAGAAGCAGAACACTAATGTGCGTAAAATATGCCTTTTGAAACGGTCGTTTTGAAATATGGACGTCCTTTGAATTTTTTGGTCGATATGTGACCCCAGGATTTGTTTTCAGGGCAGCTGTCATTTACAGGCCTGCAATGATTTTGAATATCAACTGACCATTAGCATTGGGATTAAAGCTGCTGTTGTGTGAAACGGCCACAAGGTGGCAGCAGTTCACCCTTACCAAATCTGGTTACTAGGGCAAGAGAGCCTCAGTGGAAGTGGTGTTCTAGATTGGAGTTTAGAATGGAATGTGCCAGGAGAAAGCCCCTCACGTTTGTCTCACTACTTCTTGTTCGTGTTTTTAATTTAATTTTTTATTTTTTATTACAGCAAGTTTGATTACAATGTTTGGCTTGCTGTAGGTGTGGAAGATGTGGTTCTTTTACACATATACAGATGACTGTTCTTCCTGGGATCCTTTTCCCATGTACGTTATGACAGAATGTTGAGTAGTCCTCTCTTAGTATTCTGTAGGTCTTTGGTGATTATATATGTCACCTGTGTTTGTATATGTCTGTTAACACCAATATCATAATGAAACCAATCCTCACACCTTTCCATTGGTGAACCATAAGTTTGTTTAATGAATCTGTGATTGCCCTTCTCCGTGGAAATATCTGCCCTGGTATCCATTTTTAGGTAACACCTATAAGTGATATGATATGTGTCTTTCACTTTCTGACTTACTACAAGTCACGTGATTACTTCTAGACTCATCTACGGTGCTGCAAATGGCATTGTGTCCTTTTTTTCCTTGGCTTCTCTTCTGCCTTAGCGGGGTCCATTTTCAAAAATGTGATTCCCTAAGGGTTGTGGATTAGCTGACCTGGGCAGCCTTACCCTGCCGGCCCGCCCTCCCCAGGTGTGCCTCGTTGAGGTCAATATAAACAGCGCTCCAGGCAGCAATAGCCCCTGAAGCTGTGCCTGACTCCATATTATCTGCCCCGTCAGCAGTCTCGGGGCTGTGCTGGTGGGAGGGTGTGAGGGGCCACAGCTTTGTGGGTGGCCCGGTGTGAGTGGGGTTCTGCTGGCCTTTCTGCAGGAGTTGCCAGGCTGCCGCCTGTAAAGAAGAGGATGTGTCACCCATACCTTCCACTGGAATTTCTCTCCGGACAGAGGTGAGGAAGGAAAAAAGCAGTGGGGGCAGGGACAGGAGGGGTATCTCATGCAGGGCAATGGAAAGCTTCTGGAAGAGCGCCCGGGGCCAGGACCACCCTGTCTGGCCTGCAGGCACCAAGTTAGCCTGCGTGCTGTCGCTGGTGTGGCTCCACGGTCCTTCCTCTAGGCTTTCAAGCCCTTGTACATATTCAGGTGTTTTACCTGGAAAGGGTGGGAACAGTTCAGCAGCAGCTGGCCTGGGGCTCAGCTCACGTTTACTCACAGATGCCTCGGCACGGTCCCCCAGCTTTGCAATGAGGACGCTCCTTGCGTGGGGGGTGGGTTGCTGGCTGTATGGGAGATGGTTCCCCACCTCTGACCAATTTCAGAATTGTTTACCGCTGGAGCAAGTGCCGTGATAGGGTTTTCCTCTGTGTAACTCGTGGGTTCACTTTTTTTTACTTTTATGGTTCAAGTTAGACTTTATTCCTCTTTTATGTATTTATAAATATAAGCATGGAAATAATTCATTCCTATAAATACATCTGTGTGACGGGAAGAACTTTTTTCTGTTTTATTTTTAAATTTTATTTTTTAAAATTTTGAAATTTAATTTTATTTATGTTTTTATACAGCAGGTTATTATTAGTTATGTATTTTATGCATATACATGTATACAGGTCAATCCCAATCTCCCAACTCATCCCACCACCACCACCCCATGGCTTCCCACACTTGGTGTCCATACGTTTGTTCTCTACCTCTGTGTCTCTATTTCTTCCCTGCAAACCAGTTCATCTGTACCATTTTTTTAGGTTCCACATATATGCATTAATATACAATATTTGTTTTCCTCTTTCTGACTTACTTCACTCTCTATGACAGTCTCTCGATCCATCGATGTCTCTACAAATGACCCAGTTTCATTCCTTTTTATGGCCGAGTAATATTCCATTTTATATATGTACCACATCTTTATCCATTCATCTGTCTGTGGGCATTTAGGTTGCTTCCATTACCTGGCTATTGTAAATAGTGCTGCAACGAACATTGTGGTGAATGTGCCTTTTTGAAATACGGTTTTCTCTGGTATATGCCCAGAAGTGGGATTGCTGGATCAGATGGTAATTCTATTTCTAATTTTTTTAAGGAAACTCCATACTGTTCTCCATAGTGACTGTATCAATTTACCTTCCCACCAATAGAGGAAGAGGGCTCCTTTTGTCCACACCCTCCCCAGAATTGGTTGTTTGTAGATTTTCTGATGATGCCGATTCTAACAGGTGTGAGGTGAAACCTCATTGTAGTTTTGATTTGCATTTCTCTAATAATTAGTGCTGTTGAGCAGCTTTTCATGTGCTTCTTGGCCATCTCTGTGTCTCCTTTGAAGAAACGTCTCTTTAGATCTTCTGCCCATTTTTTTTGGGTTGTTTGTATTTTTAATATTAAGCTGCATGAGCTGTTTATATATATTGGAGATTAAACCTCTGTCCATTGATTCGTCTGCAACGATTTTCGCCCATTCTGAGGGATGCCATTTTCCATTCCCGTTTTTTTTAACAAAAAAGGAAAGAAAGGAAAAGAAGCAGAACACTAATGTGCGTAAAATATGCCTTTTGAAACGGTCGTTTTGAAATATGGACGTCCTTTGAATTTTTTGGTCGATATGTGACCCCAGGATTTGTTTTCAGGGCAGGTGTCATTTACAGGCCTGCAATGATTTTGAATATCAACTGACCATTAGCGTTGGGATTAAAGCTGCTGTTGTGTGAAACGGCCACAATGTGGCAGCAGTTCACCCTTACCAAATCTGGTTACTAGGGCAAGAGAGCCTCAGTGGAAGTGGTGTTCTAGATTGGAATTTAGAATGGAATGTGCCAGGAGAAAGCCCCTCACGTTTGTCTCACTACTTCTTGTTCGTGTTTTTAATTTAATTTTTTATTTTTTCTTACAGCAAGTTTGATTACAATGTTTGGCTTGTTGTAGGTGTGGAAGATGTGGTTCTTTTACACATATACAGATGTCTGTTCTTCCTGGGATCCTTTTCCCATGTACGTTATGACAGAATGTTGAGTAGTCCTCTCTTGGTATTCTGTAGGTCTTTGGTGATTATATATGTCACCTGTGTTTGTATATGTCTGTTAACCGCGATATCGTAATGAAACCAATCCTCACACCTTTCCATTGGTGAACCATAAGTTTGTTTAATGAATCTGTGATTGCCCTTCTCCGTGGAAATATCTGCCCTGGTATCCATTTTTAGGTAACACCTATAAGTGATATGATATGATATGTGTCTTTCACTTTCTGACTTACTACAAGTCACGTGATTACTTCTAGACTCATCTACGGTGCTGCAAATGGCATTGTGTCCTTTTTTCCCTTGGCTTCTCTTCTGCCTTAGCGTGGTCCATTTTCAACAATGTGATTCCCTGAGGGTTGTGGATTAGCTGACCTGGGCAGCCTTACACTGCCGGCCCGCCCTCCCCAGGTGTGCCTCGTTGAGGTCAATATAAACAGCGCTCCAGGCAGCAATAGCCCCTGAAGCTGTGCCTGCCTCCATATTCTCTGCCCCGTCAGCAGTCTCGGGGCTGTGCTGGTGGGAGGGAGTGAGGGGCCACAGCTTTGTGGGTGGCCCGGTGTGAGTGGGGTTCTGCTGGCCTTTCTGCAGGGGTTGCCAGGCTGCCGCCTGTAAAGAAGAGGTTGTGTCACCCATACTATCCGCTGGAATTTCTCTCCGGACAGAGGTGAGGATGGAAAAAAGCAGTGGGGGCCGGGACAGGATGGGTATCTCAGGCAGGGCAATGGAAAGCTTCTGGAAGAGCGCCCGGGGCCAGGACTACCCTGGCTGGCCTGCAGGCACCAAGTTGGCCTTCGTGCTTTCGCTGGTGTGGCACCACGGTCCTTCCTCTAGGCTTTCAAGCCCTTGTACATATTCAGGTGTTTTACCTGGAAAGGGTGGGAACAGTTCAGCAGCAGCTGGCCTGGGGCTCAGCTCACGTTTACTCACAGATGCCTCGGCACGGTCCCCCAGCTTTGCAATGAGGACGCTCCTTGCGTGGGGGGTGGGTTGCTGGCTGTATGGGAGATGATTCCCCACCTCTGACCAATTTCAGAATTGTTTACCACTGGAGCAAGTGCCCTGATAGGGTTTTCCTCTGTATAACTCGTGGGTTCAGGATTTTTTTTTCTTTTATGGTTCAAGTTAGATTTTATTCCTCTTTTATGTATTTATAGATATAAGCATGGAAATAATTCATTCCTATAAATACATCTGTGTGACGGGAAGAACTTTTTTCTGTTTTATTTTTAAATTTTATTTTTTAAAATTTTGAAATTTAATTTTATTTATGTTTTTATACAGCACATTATTATTAGTTCTGTATTTTATGCATATACATGTATACAGGTCAATCCCAAACTCCCAACTCATCCCACCACCACCACCCCATGGCTTCCCACACTTGGTGTCCATACGTTTGTTCTCTACCTCTGTGTCTCTATTTCTTCCCTGCAAACCAGTTCATCTGTACCATTTTTAGGCTCCACATATATGCGTTAATATACAATATTTGTTTTCCTCTTTCTGACTTACTTCATTCTGTATGACAGTCTCTCGATCCATCGATGGCTCTACAAATGACCCAGTTTCATTCCTTTTTATGGCCGAGTAATATTCCATTTTATATATGTACCACATCTTTATCCATTCATCTGTCTGTGGGCATTTAGGTTGCTTCCATTACCTGGCTATTGTAAATAGTGCTGCAACGAACATTGTGGTGAATGTGCCTTTTTGAAATACGGTTTTCTCTGGGTATATGCCCAGAAGTGGGATTGCTGGATCAGATGGTAATTCTATTTCTAGTTTTTTTAAGGAAAATCCATACTGTTCTCCATAGTGACTGTATCAATTTACATTCCCACCAATAGTGGAAGAGGGCTCCTTTTGTCCACACCCTCCCCAGAATTGGTTGTTTGTAGATATTCTGATGATGCCGATTCTAACAGGTGTGAGGTGATACCTCATTGTAGTTTTGATTTGCATTTCTCTAATAATTAGTGCTGTTGAGCAGCTTTTCATGTGCGTCTTGTCCATCTCTGTGTCTCCTTTGAAGAAACGTCTCTTTAGATCTTCTGCCCATTTTTTTTGGGTTGTTTGTTTTTTTAATATTAAGCTGCATGAGCTGTTTATATATATTGGAGATTAAACCTCTGTCCATTGATTCGTCTGCAACGATTTTCGCCCATTCTGAGGGATGCCTTTTTCCATTCCCGTTTTTTTTAACAAAAAAGGAAAAAAAGGAAAAGAAGCAGAACACTAATGTGCGTAAAATATGCCTTTTGAAACGGTCGTTTTGAAATATGGACGTCCTTTGAATTTTTTGGTCGATATGTGACCCCAGGATTTGTTTTCAGGGCAGGTGTCATTTACAGGCCTGCAATGATTTTGAATATCAACTGACCATTAGCGTTGGGATTAAAGCTGCTGTTGTGTGAAACGGCCACAATGTGGCAGCAGTTCACCCTTACCAAATCTGGTTACTAGGGCAAGAGAGCCTCAGTGGAAGTGGTGTTCTAGATTGGAATTTAGAATGGAATGTGCCAGGAGAAAGCCCCTCACGTTTGTCTCACTACTTCTTGTTCGTGTTTTTAATTTAATTTTTTATTTTTTCTTACAGCAAGTTTGATTACAATGTTTGGCTTGTTGTAGGTGTGGAAGATGTGGTTCTTTTACACATATACAGATGTCTGTTCTTCCTGGGATCCTTTTCCCATGTACGTTATGACAGAATGTTGAGTAGTCCTCTCTTGGTATTCTGTAGGTCTTTGGTGATTATATATGTCACCTGTGTTTGTATATGTCTGTTAACCGCGATATCGTAATGAAACCAATCCTCACACCTTTCCATTGGTGAACCATAAGTTTGTTTAATGAATCTGTGATTGCCCTTCTCCGTGGAAATATCTGCCCTGGTATCCATTTTTAGGTAACACCTATAAGTGATATGATATGATATGTGTCTTTCACTTTCTGACTTACTACAAGTCACGTGATTACTTCTAGACTCATCTACGGGGCTGCAAATGGCATTGTGTCCTTTTTTCCCTTGGCTTCTCTTCTGCCTTAGCGGGGTCCATTTTCAACAATGTGATTCCCTGAGGGTTGTGGATTAGCTGACCTGGGCAGCCTTACACTGCCGGCCCGCCCTCCCCAGGTGTGCCTCGTTGAGGTCAATATAAACAGCGCTCCAGGCAGCAATAGCCCCTGAAGCTGTGCCTGCCTCCATATTCTCTGCCCCGTCAGCAGTCTCGGGGCTGTGCTGGTGGGAGGGAGTGAGGGGCCACAGCTTTGTGGGTGGCCCGGTGTGAGTGGGGTTCTGCTGGCCTTTCTGCAGGAGTTGCCAGGCTGCCGCCTGTAAAGAAGAGGTTGTGTCACCCATACTATCCGCTGGAATTTCTCTCCGGACAGAGGTGAGGATGGAAAAAAGCAGTGGGGGCCGGGACAGGATGGGTATCTCAGGCAGGGCAATGGAAAGCTTCTGGAAGAGCGCCCGGGGCCAGGACTACCCTGGCTGGCCTGCAGGCACCAAGTTGGCCTTCGTGCTTTTGCTGGTGTGGCACCACGGTCCTTCCTCTAGGCTTTCAAGCCCTTGTACATATTCAGGTGTTTTACCTGGAAAGGGTGGGAACAGTTCAGCAGCAGCTGGCCTGGGGCTCAGCTCACGTTTACTCACAGATGCCTCGGCATGGTCCCCCAGCTTTGCAATGAGGACGCTCCTTGCGTGGGGGGTGGGTTGCTGGCTGTATGGGAGATGGTTCCCCACCTCTGACCAATCTCAGAATTGTTTACCGCTGGAGCAAGTGCCCTGATAGGGTTTTCCTCTGTATAACTCGTGGGTTCAGGATTTTTTTTTCTTTTATGGTTCAAGTTAGATTTTATTCCTCTTTTATGTATTTATAGATATAAGCATGGAAATAATTCATTCCTATAAATACATCTGTGTGACGGGAAGAACTTTTTTCTGTTTTATTTTTAAATTTTATTTTTTAAAATTTTGAAATTTAATTTTATTTATGTTTTTATACAGCACATTATTATTAGTTCTGTATTTTATGCATATACATGTATACAGGTCAATCCCAAACTCCCAACTCATCCCACCACCACCACCCCATGGCTTCCCACACTTGGTGTCCATACGTTTGTTCTCTACCTCTGTGTCTCTATTTCTTCCCTACAAACCAGTTCATCTGTACCATTTTTAGGCTCCACATATATGCGTAAATATACAATATTTGTTTTCCTCTTTCTGACTTACTTCATTCTGTATGACAGTCTCTCGATCCATCGATGGCTCTACAAATGACCCAGTTTCATTCCTTTTTATGGCCGAGTAATATTCCATTTTATATATGTACCACATCTTTATCCATTCATCTGTCTGTGGGCATTTAGGTTGCTTCCATTACCTGGCTATTGTAAATAGTGCTGCAACGAACATTGTGGTGAATGTGCCTTTTTGAAATACGGTTTTCTCTGGGTATATGCCCAGAAGTGGGATTGCTGGATCAGATGGTAATTCTATTTCTAGTTTTTTTAAGGAAACTCCATACTGTTCTCCATAGTGACTGTATCAATTTACATTCCCACCAATAGTGGAAGAGGGCTCCTTTTGTCCACACCCTCCCCAGAATTGGTTGTTTGTAGATATTCTGATGATGCCGATTCTAACAGGTGTGAGGTGATACCTCATTGTAGTTTTGATTTGCATTTCTCTAATACTTAGTGCTGTTGAGCAGCTTTTCATGTGCGTCTTGTCCATCTCTGTGTCTCCTTTGAAGAAACGTCTCTTTAGATCTTCTACCCATTTTTTTTGGGTTGTTTGTTTTTTAAATATTAAGCTGCATGAGCTGTTTATATATATTGGAGATTAAACCTCTGTCCATTGATTCGTCTGCAACGATTTTCGCCCATTCTGAGGCATGCCTTTTTCCATTCCCGTTTTTTTTAACAAAAAAGGAAAGAAAGGAAAAGAAGCAGAACACTAATGTGCGTAAAATATGCCTTTTGAAACGGTCGTTTTGAAATATGGATGTCCTTTGAATTTTTTGGTCGATATGTGACCCCAGGATTTGTTTTCAGGGCAGGTGTCATTTACAGGCCTGCAATGATTTTGAATATCAACTGACCATTAGCGTTGGGATTAAAGCTGCTGTTGTGTGAAACGGCCACAATGTGGCAGCAGTTCACCCTTACCAAATCTGGTTACTAGGGCAAGAGAGCCTCAGTGGAAGTGGTGTTCTAGATTGGAATTTAGAATGGAATGTGCCAGGAGAAAGCCCCTCACGTTTGTCTCACTACTTCTTGTTCGTGTTTTTAATTTAATTTTTTATTTTTTCTTACAGCAAGTTTGATTACAATGTTTGGCTTGTTGTAGGTGTGGAAGATGTGGTTCTTTTACACATATACACATGTCTGTTCTTCCTGGGATCCTTTTCCCATGTACGTTATGACAGAATGTTGAGTAGTCCTCTCTTGGTATTCTGTAGGTCTTTGGTGATTATATATGTCACCTGTGTTTGTATATGTCTGTTAACCGCGATATCGTAATGAAACCAATCCTCACACCTTTCCATTGGTGAACCTTAAGTTTGTTTAATGAATCTGTGATTGCCCTTCTCCGTGGAAATATCTGCCCTGGTATCCATTTTTAGGTAACACCTATAAGTGATATGATATGATATGTGTCTTTCACTTTCTGACTTACTACAAGTCACGTGATTACTTCTAGACTCATCTACGGGGCTGCAAATGGCATTGTGTCCTTTTTTCCCTTGGCTTCTCTTCTGCCTTAGCGGGGTCCATTTTCAACAATGTGATTCCCTGAGGGTTGTGGATTAGCTGACCTGGGCAGCCTTACCCTGCCGGCCCGCACTCCCCAGGTGTGCCTCGTTGAGGTCAATATAAACAGCGCTCCAGGCAGCAATAGCCCATGAAGCTGTGCCTGACTCCATATTCTCTGCCCCGTCAGCAGTCTCGGGGCTGTGCTGGTGGGAGGGAGTGAGGGGCCACAGCTTTGTGGGTGGCCCGGTGTGAGTGGGGTTCTGCTGGCATTTCTGCAGGAGTTGCCAGGCTGCCGCCTGTAAAGAAGAGGTTGTGTCACCCATACTTTCCGCTGGAATTTCTCTCCGGACAGAGGTGAGGATGGAAAAAAGCAGTGGGGGCCGGGACAGGATGGGTATCTCAGGCAGGGCAATGGAAAGCTTCTGGAAGAGCGCCCGGGGCCAGGACTACCCAGGCTGGCCTGCAGGCACCAAGTTGGCCTTCGTGCTTTCGCTGGTGTGGCACCACGGTCCTTCCTCTAGGCTTTCAAGCCCTTGTACATATTCAGGTGTTTTACCTGGAAAGGGTGGGAACAGTTCAGCAGCAGCTGGCCTGGGGCTCAGCTCACGTTTACTCACAGATGCCTCGGCACGGTCCCCCAGCTTTGCAATGAGGACGCTCCTTGCGTGGGGGGTGGGTTGCTGGCTGTATGGGAGATGATTCCCCACCTCTGACCAATTTCAGAATTGTTTACCACTGGAGCAAGTGCCCTGATAGGGTTTTCCTCTGTATAACTCGTGGGTTCAGGATTTTTTTTTCTTTTATGGTTCAAGTTAGATTTTATTCCTCTTTTATGTATTTATAGATATAAGCATGGAAATAATTCATTCCTATAAATACATCTGTGTGACGGGAAGAACTTTTTTCTGTTTTATTTTTAAATTTTATTTTTTAAAATTTTGAAATTTAATTTTATTTATTTTTTTTATACAGCACATTATTATTAGTTCTGTATTTTATGCATATACATGTATACAGGTCAATCCCAAACTCCCAACTCATCCCACCACCACCACCCCATGGCTTCCCACACTTGGTGTCCATACATTTGTTCTCTACCTCTGTGTCTCTATTTCTTCCCTGCAAACCAGTTCATCTGTACCATTTTTAGGCTCCACATATATGCGTTAATATACAATATTTGTTTTCCTCTTTCTGACTTACTTCATTCTGTATGACAGTCTCTCGATCCATCGATGGCTCTACAAATGACCCAGTTTCATTCCTTTTTATGGCCGCGTAATATTCCATTTTATATATGTACCACATCTTTATCCATTCATCTGTCTGTGGGCATTTAGGTTGCTTCCATTACCTGGCTATTGTAAATAGTGCTGCAACGAACATTGTGGTGAATGTGCCTTTTTGAAATACGGTTTTCTCTGGGTATATGCCCAGAAGTGGGATTGCTGGATCAGATGGTAATTCTATTTCTAGTTTTTTTAAGGAAAATCCATACTGTTCTCCATAGTGACTGTATCAATTTACATTCCCACCAATAGTGGAAGAGGGCTCCTTTTGTCCACACCCTCCCCAGAATTGGTTGTTTGTAGATTTTCTGATGATGCCGATTCTAACAGGTGTGAGGTGAAACCTCATTGTAGTTTTGATTTGCATTTCTCTAACAATTAGTGCTGTTGAGCAGCTTTTCATGTGCGTCTTGGCCATCTATGTGTCTTCTTTGAGGAAACGTCTCTTTAGATCTTCTGCCCATTTTTGTATTGGGTTGTTTGTTTTTTTAATATTAAGCTGCATGAGTTGTTTATATATATTGGAGATTAAACCTCTGTCCATTGATTCGTCTGCAACGATTTTCGCCCATTCTGAGGGATGCCTTTTTCCATTCCCGTGTTTTTCAACAAAAAAAGGAAAGAAAGGAAAAGAAGCAGAACACTAATGTGCGTAAAATATGCCTTTTGAAACGGTCGTTTTGAAATATGGACGTCCTTTGAATTTTTTGGTCGATATGTGACCCCAGGATTTGTTTTCAGGGCAGCTGTCATTTACAGGCCTGCAATGATTTTGAATATCAACTGACCATTAGCATTGGGATTAAAGCTGCTGTTGTGTGAAACGGCCACAAGGTGGCAGCAGTTCACCCTTACCAAATCTGGTTACTAGGGCAAGAGAGCCTCAGTGGAAGTGGTGTTCTAGATTGGAGTTTAGAATGGAATGTGCCAGGAGAAAGCCCCTCACGTTTGTCTCACTACTTCTTGTTCGTGTTTTTAATTTAATTTTTTATTTTTTATTACAGCAAGTTTGATTACAATGTTTGGCTTGCTGTAGGTGTGGAAGATGTGGTTCTTTTACACATATACAGATGACTGTTCTTCCTGGGATCCTTTTCCCATGTACGTTATGACAGAATGTTGAGTAGTCCTCTCTTGGTATTCTGTAGGTCTTTGGTGATTATATATGTCACCTGTGTTTGTATATGTCTGTTAACACCGATATCATAATGAAACCAATCCTCACACCTTTCCATTGGTGAACCATAAGTTTGTTTAATGAATCTGTGATTGCCCTTCTCCGTGGAAATATCTGCCCTGGTATCCATTTTTAGGTAACACCTATAAGTGATATGATATGTGTCTTTCACTTTCTGACTTACTACAAGTCACGTGATTACTTCTAGACTCATCTACGGTGCTGCAAATGGCATTGTGTCCTTTTTTTCCTTGGCTTCTCTTCTGCCTTAGCGGGGTCCATTTTCAAAAATGTGATTCCCTAAGGGTTGTGGATTAGCTGACCTGGGCAGCCTTACCCTGCCGGCCCGCCCTCCCCAGGTGTGCCTCGTTGAGGTCAATATAAACAGCGCTCCAGGCAGCAATAGCCCCTGAAGCTGTGCCTGACTCCATATTATCTGCCCCGTCAGCAGTCTCGGGGCTGTGCTGGTGGGAGGGTGTGAGGGGCCACAGCTTTGTGGGTGGCCCGGTGTGAGTGGGGTTCTGCTGGCCTTTCTGCAGGAGTTGCCAGGCTGCCGCCTGTAAAGAAGAGGATGTGTCACCCATACCTTCCACTGGAATTTCTCTCCGGACAGAGGTGAGGAAGGAAAAAAGCAGTGGGGGCAGGGACAGGAGGGGTATCTCATGCAGGGCAATGGAAAGCTTCTGGAAGAGCGCCCGGGGCCAGGACCACCCTGTCTGGCCTGCAGGCACCAAGTTAGCCTGCGTGCTGTCGCTGGTGTGGCTCCACGGTCCTTCCTCTAGGCTTTCAAGCCCTTGTACATATTCAGGTGTTTTACCTGGAAAGGGTGGGAACAGTTCAGCAGCAGCTGGCCTGGGGCTCAGCTCACGTTTACTCACAGATGCCTCGGCACGGTCCCCCAGCTTTGCAATGAGGACGCTCCTTGCGTGGGGGGTGGGTTGCTGGCTGTATGGGAGATGGTTCCCCACCTCTGACCAATTTCAGAATTGTTTACCGCTGGAGCAAGTGCCGTGATAGGGTTTTCCTCTGTATAACTCGTGGGTTCACTTTTTTTTACTTTTATGGTTCAAGTTAGACTTTATTCCTCTTTTATGTATTTATAAATATAAGCATGGAAATAATTCATTCCTATAAATACATCTGTGTGACGGGAAGAACTTTTTTCTGTTTTATTTTTAAATTTTATTTTTTAAAATTTTGAAATTTAATTTTATTTATGTTTTTATACAGCAGGTTATTATTAGTTATGTATTTTATGCATATACATGTATACAGGTCAATCCCAATCTCCCAACTCATCCCACCACCACCACCCCATGGCTTCCCACACTTGGTGTCCATACGTTTGTTCTCTACCTCTGTGTCTCTATTTCTTCCCTGCAAACCAGTTCATCTGTACCATTTTTTTAGGTTCCACATATATGCATTAATATACAATATTTGTTTTCCTCTTTCTGACTTACTTCACTCTCTATGACAGTCTCTCGATCCATCGATGTCTCTACAAATGACCCAGTTTCATTCCTTTTTATGGCCGAGTAATATTCCATTTTATATATGTACCACATCTTTATCCATTCATCTGTCTGTGGGCATTTAGGTTGCTTCCATTACCTGGCTATTGTAAATAGTGCTGCAACGAACATTGTGGTGAATGTGCCTTTTTGAAATACGGTTTTCTCTGGTATATGCCCAGAAGTGGGATTGCTGGATCAGATGGTAATTCTATTTCTAATTTTTTTAAGGAAACTCCATACTGTTCTCCATAGTGACTGTATCAATTTACCTTCCCACCAATAGAGGAAGAGGGCTCCTTTTGTCCACACCCTCCCCAGAATTGGTTGTTTGTAGATTTTCTGATGATGCCGATTCTAACAGGTGTGAGGTGAAACCTCATTGTAGTTTTGATTTGCATTTCTCTAATAATTAGTGCTGTTGAGCAGCTTTTCATGTGCTTCTTGGCCATCTCTGTGTCTCCTTTGAAGAAACGTCTCTTTAGATCTTCTGCCCATTTTTTTTGGGTTGTTTGTATTTTTAATATTAAGCTGCATGAGCTGTTTATATATATTGGAGATTAAACCTCTGTCCATTGATTCGTCTGCAACGATTTTCGCCCATTCTGAGGGATGCCATTTTCCATTCCCGTTTTTTTTAACAAAAAAGGAAAGAAAGGAAAAGAAGCAGAACACTAATGTGCGTAAAATATGCCTTTTGAAACGGTCGTTTTGAAATATGGACGTCCTTTGAATTTTTTGGTCGATATGTGACCCCAGGATTTGTTTTCAGGGCAGGTGTCATTTACAGGCCTGCAATGATTTTGAATATCAACTGACCATTAGCGTTGGGATTAAAGCTGCTGTTGTGTGAAACGGCCACAATGTGGCAGCAGTTCACCCTTACCAAATCTGGTTACTAGGGCAAGAGAGCCTCAGTGGAAGTGGTGTTCTAGATTGGAATTTAGAATGGAATGTGCCAGGAGAAAGCCCCTCACGTTTGTCTCACTACTTCTTGTTCGTGTTTTTAATTTAAGTTTTTATTTTTTCTTACAGCAAGTTTGATTACAATGTTTGGCTTGTTGTAGGTGTGGAAGATGTGGTTCTTTTACACATATACAGATGTCTGTTCTTCCTGGGATCCTTTTCCCATGTACGTTATGACAGAATGTTGAGTAGTCCTCTCTTGGTATTCTGTAGGTCTTTGGTGATTATATATGTCACCTGTGTTTGTATATGTCTGTTAACCGCGATATCGTAATGAAACCAATCCTCACACCTTTCCATTGGTGAACCATAAGTTTGTTTAATGAATCTGTGATTGCCCTTCTCCGTGGAAATATCTGCCCTGGTATCCATTTTTAGGTAACACCTATAAGTGATATGATATGATATGTGTCTTTCACTTTCTGACTTACTACAAGTCACGTGATTACTTCTAGACTCATCTACGGTGCTGCAAATGGCATTGTGTCCTTTTTTCCCTTGGCTTCTCTTCTGCCTTAGCGTGGTCCATTTTCAACAATGTGATTCCCTGAGGGTTGTGGATTAGCTGACCTGGGCAGCCTTACACTGCCGGCCCGCCCTCCCCAGGTGTGCCTCGTTGAGGTCAATATAAACAGCGCTCCAGGCAGCAATAGCCCCTGAAGCTGTGCCTGCCTCCATATTCTCTGCCCCGTCAGCAGTCTCGGGGCTGTGCTGGTGGGAGGGAGTGAGGGGCCACAGCTTTGTGGGTGGCCCGGTGTGAGTGGGGTTCTGCTGGCCTTTCTGCAGGGGTTGCCAGGCTGCCGCCTGTAAAGAAGAGGTTGTGTCACCCATACTATCCGCTGGAATTTCTCTCCGGACAGAGGTGAGGATGGAAAAAAGCAGTGGGGGCCGGGACAGGATGGGTATCTCAGGCAGGGCAATGGAAAGCTTCTGGAAGAGCGCCCGGGGCCAGGACTACCCTGGCTGGCCTGCAGGCACCAAGTTGGCCTTCGTGCTTTCGCTGGTGTGGCACCACGGTCCTTCCTCTAGGCTTTCAAGCCCTTGTACATATTCAGGTGTTTTACCTGGAAAGGGTGGGAACAGTTCAGCAGCAGCTGGCCTGGGGCTCAGCTCACGTTTACTCACAGATGCCTCGGCACGGTCCCCCAGCTTTGCAATGAGGACGCTCCTTGCGTGGGGGGTGGGTTGCTGGCTGTATGGGAGATGATTCCCCACCTCTGACCAATTTCAGAATTGTTTACCACTGGAGCAAGTGCCCTGATAGGGTTTTCCTCTGTATAACTCGTGGGTTCAGGATTTTTTTTTCTTTTATGGTTCAAGTTAGATTTTATTCCTCTTTTATGTATTTATAGATATAAGCATGGAAATAATTCATTCCTATAAATACATCTGTGTGACGGGAAGAACTTTTTTCTGTTTTATTTTTAAATTTTATTTTTTAAAATTTTGAAATTTAATTTTATTTATGTTTTTATACAGCACATTATTATTAGTTCTGTATTTTATGCATATACATGTATACAGGTCAATCCCAAACTCCCAACTCATCCCACCACCACCACCCCATGGCTTCCCACACTTGGTGTCCATACGTTTGTTCTCTACCTCTGTGTCTCTATTTCTTCCCTGCAAACCAGTTCATCTGTACCATTTTTAGGCTCCACATATATGCGTTAATATACAATATTTGTTTTCCTCTTTCTGACTTACTTCATTCTGTATGACAGTCTCTCGATCCATCGATGGCTCTACAAATGACCCAGTTTCATTCCTTTTTATGGCCGAGTAATATTCCATTTTATATATGTACCACATCTTTATCCATTCATCTGTCTGTGGGCATTTAGGTTGCTTCCATTACCTGGCTATTGTAAATAGTGCTGCAACGAACATTGTGGTGAATGTGCCGTTTTGAAATACGGTTTTCTCTGGGTATATGCCCAGAAGTGGGATTGCTGGATCAGATGGTAATTCTATTTCTAGTTTTTTTAAGGAAACTCCATACTGTTCTCCATAGTGACTGTATCAATTTACATTCCCACCAATAGTGGAAGAGGGCTCCTTTTGTCCACACCCTCCCCAGAATTGGTTGTTTGTAGATATTCTGATGATGCCGATTCTAACAGGTGTGAGGTGATACCTCATTGTAGTTTTGATTTGCATTTCTCTAATACTTAGTGCTGTTGAGCAGCTTTTCATGTGCGTCTTGTCCATCTCTGTGTCTCCTTTGAAGAAACGTCTCTTTAGATCTTCTACCCATTTTTTTTGGGTTGTTTGTTTTTTTAATATTAAGCTGCATGAGCTGTTTATATATATTGGAGATTAAACCTCTGTCCATTGATTCGTCTGCAACGATTTTCGCCCATTCTGAGGGATGCCTTTTTCCATTCCCGTTTTTTTTAACAAAAAAGGAAAGAAAGGAAAAGAAGCAGAACACTAATGTGCGTAAAATATGCCTTTTGAAACGGTCGTTTTGAAATATGGATGTCCTTTGAATTTTTTGGTCGATATGTGACCCCAGGATTTGTTTTCAGGGCAGGTGTCATTTACAGGCCTGCAATGATTTTGAATATCAACTGACCATTAGCGTTGGGATTAAAGCTGCTGTTGTGTGAAACGGCCACAAGGTGGCAGCAGTTCACCCTTACCAAATCTGGTTACTAGGGCAAGAGAGCCTCAGTGGAAGTGGTGTTCTAGATTGGAATTTAGAATGGAATGTGCCAGGAGAAAGCCCCTCACGTTTGTCTCACTACTTCTTGTTCGTGTTTTTAATTTAATTTTTTATTTTTTCTTACAGCAAGTTTGATTACAATGTTTGGCTTGTTGTAGGTGTGGAAGATGTGGTTCTTTTACACATATACAGATGTCTGTTCTTCCTGGGATCCTTTTCCCATGTACGTTATGACAGAATGTTGAGTAGTCCTCTCTTGGTATTCTGTAGGTCTTTGGTGATTATATATGTCACCTGTGTTTGTATATGTCTGTTAACCGCGATATCGTAATGAAACCAATCCTCACACCTTTCCATTGGTGAACCATAAGTTTGTTTAATGAATCTGTGATTGCCCTTCTCCGTGGAAATATCTGCCCTGGTACCCATTTTTAGGTAACACCTATAAGTGATATGATATGATATGTGTCTTTCACTTTCTGACTTACTACAAGTCACGTGATTACTTCTAGACTCATCTACGGGGCTGCAAATGGCATTGTGTCCTTTTTTCCCTTGGCTTCTCTTCTGCCTTAGCGTGGTCCATTTTCAACAATGTGATTCCCTGAGGGTTGTGGATTAGCTGACCTGGGCAGCCTTACACTGCCGGCCCGCCCTCCCCAGGTGTGCCTTGTTGAGGTCAATATAAACAGCGCTCCAGGCAGCAATAGCCCATGAAGCTGTGCCTGACTCCATATTCTCTGCCCCGTCAGCAGTCTCGGGGCTGTGCTGGTGGGAGGGAGTGAGGGGCCACAGCTTTGTGGGTGGCCCGGTGTGAGTGGGGTTCTGCTGGCCTTTCTGCAGGAGTTGCCAGGCTGCCGCCTGTAAAGAAGAGGTTGTGTCACCCATACTTTCCGCTGGAATTTCTCTCCGGACAGAGGTGAGGATGGAAAAAAGCAGTGGGGGCCGGGACAGGATGGGTATCTCAGGCAGGGCAATGGAAAGCTTCTGGAAGAGCGCCCGGGGCCAGGACTACCCAGGCTGGCCTGCAGGCACCAAGTTGGCCTTCGTGCTTTCGCTGGTGTGGCACCACGGTCCTTCCTCTAGGCTTTCAAGCCCTTGTACATATTCAGGTGTTTTACCTGGAAAGGGTGGGAACAGTTCAGCAGCAGCTGGCCTGGGGCTCAGCTCACGTTTACTCACAGATGCCTCGGCACGGTCCCCCAGCTTTGCAATGAGGACGCTCCTTGCGTGGGGGGTGGGTTGCTGGCTGTATGGGAGATGATTCCCCACCTCTGACCAATTTCAGAATTGTTTACCACTGGAGCAAGTGCCCTGATAGGGTTTTCCTCTGTATAACTCGTGGGTTCAGGATTTTTTTTTCTTTTATGGTTCAAGTTAGATTTTATTCCTCTTTTATGTATTTATAGATATAAGCATGGAAATAATTCATTCCTATAAATACATCTGTGTGACGGGAAGAACTTTTTTCTGTTTTATTTTTAAATTTTATTTTTTAAAATTTTGAAATTTAATTTTATTTATTTTTTTTATACAGCACATTATTATTAGTTCTGTATTTTATGCATATACATGTATACAGGTCAATCCCAAACTCCCAACTCATCCCACCACCACCACCCCATGGCTTCCCACACTTGGTGTCCATACATTTGTTCTCTACCTCTGTGTCTCTATTTCTTCCCTGCAAACCAGTTCATCTGTACCATTTTTAGGCTCCACATATATGCGTTAATATACAATATTTGTTTTCCTCTTTCTGACTTACTTCATTCTGTATGACAGTCTCTCGATCCATCGATGGCTCTACAAATGACCCAGTTTCATTCCTTTTTATGGCCGCGTAATATTCCATTTTATATATGTACCACATCTTTATCCATTCATCTGTCTGTGGGCATTTAGGTTGCTTCCATTACCTGGCTATTGTAAATAGTGCTGCAACGAACATTGTGGTGAATGTGCCTTTTTGAAATACGGTTTTCTCTGGGTATATGCCCAGAAGTGGGATTGCTGGATCAGATGGTAATTCTATTTCTAGTTTTTTTAAGGAAAATCCATACTGTTCTCCATAGTGACTGTATCAATTTACATTCCCACCAATAGTGGAAGAGGGCTCCTTTTGTCCACACCCTCCCCAGAATTGGTTGTTTGTAGATTTTCTGATGATGCCGATTCTAACAGGTGTGAGGTGAAACCTCATTGTAGTTTTGATTTGCATTTCTCTAACAATTAGTGCTGTTGAGCAGCTTTTCATGTGCGTCTTGGCCATCTATATGTCTTCTTTGAGGAAACGTCTCTTTAGATCTTCTGCCCATTTTTGTATTGGGTTGTTTGTTTTTTTAATATTAAGCTGCATGAGTTGTTTATATATATTGGAGATTAAACCTCTGTCCATTGATTCGTCTGCAACGATTTTCGCCCATTCTGAGGGATGCCTTTTTCCAATCCCGTGTTTTTCAACAAAAAAAGGAAAGAAAGGAAAAGAAGCAGAACACTAATGTGCGTAAAATATGCCTTTTGAAACGGTCGTTTTGAAATATGGACGTCCTTTGAATTTTTTGGTCGATATGTGACCCCAGGATTTGTTTTCAGGGCAGCTGTCATTTACAGGCCTGCAATGATTTTGAATATCAACTGACCATTAGCATTGGGATTAAAGCTGCTGTTGTGTGAAACGGCCACAAGGTGGCAGCAGTTCACCCTTACCAAATCTGGTTACTAGGGCAAGAGAGCCTCAGTGGAAGTGGTGTTCTAGATTGGAGTTTAGAATGGAATGTGCCAGGAGAAAGCCCCTCACGTTTGTCTCACTACTTCTTGTTCGTGTTTTTAATTTATTTTTTTATTTTTTATTACAGCAAGTTTGATTACAATGTTTGGCTTGCTGTAGGTGTGGAAGATGTGGTTCTTTTACACATATACAGATGACTGTTCTTCCTGGGATCCTTTTCCCATGTACGTTATGACAGAATGTTGAGTAGTCCTCTCTTGGTATTCTGTAGGTCTTTGGTGATTATATATGTCACCTGTGTTTGTATATGTCTGTTAACACCGATATCATAATGAAACCAATCCTCACACCTTTCCATTGGTGAACCATAAGTTTGTTTAATGAATCTGTGATTGCCCTTCTCCGTGGAAATATCTGCCCTGGTATCCATTTTTAGGTAACACCTATAAGTGATATGATATGTGTCTTTCACTTTCTGACTTACTACAAGTCACGTGATTACTTCTAGACTCATCTACGGTGCTGCAAATGGCATTGTGTCCTTTTTTTCCTTGGCTTCTCTTCTGCCTTAGCGGGGTCCATTTTCAACAATGTGATTCCCTAAGGGTTGTGGATTAGCTGACCTGGGCAGCCTTACCCTGCCGGCCCGCCCTCCCCAGGTGTGCCTCGTTGAGGTCAATATAAACAGCGCTCCAGGCAGCAATAGCCCCTGAAGCTGTGCCTGACTCCATATTATCTGCCCCGTCAGCAGTCTCGGGGCTGTGCTGGTGGGAGGGTGTGAGGGGCCACAGCTTTGTGGGTGGCCCGGTGTGAGTGGGGTTCTGCTGGCCTTTCTGCAGGAGTTGCCAGGCTGCCGCCTGTAAAGAAGAGGATGTGTCACCCATACCTTCCACTGGAATTTCTCTCCGGACAGAGGTGAGGAAGGAAAAAAGCAGTGGGGGCAGGGACAGGAGGGGTATCTCATGCAGGGCAATGGAAAGCTTCTGGAAGAGCGCCCGGGGCCAGGACCACCCTGTCTGGCCTGCAGGCACCAAGTTAGCCTGCGTGCTGTCGCTGGTGTGGCTCCACGGTCCTTCCTCTAGGCTTTCAAGCCCTTGTACATATTCAGGTGTTTTACCTGGAAAGGGTGGGAACAGTTCAGCAGCAGCTGGCCTGGGGCTCAGCTCACGTTTACTCACAGATGCCTCGGCACGGTCCCCCAGCTTTGCAATGAGGACGCTCCTTGCGTGGGGGGTGGGTTGCTGGCTGTATGGGAGATGGTTCCCCACCTCTGACCAATTTCAGAATTGTTTACCGCTGGAGCAAGTGCCGTGATAGGGTTTTCCTCTGTATAACTCGTGGGTTCACTTTTTTTTACTTTTATGGTTCAAGTTAGACTTTATTCCTCTTTTATGTATTTATAAATATAAGCATGGAAATAATTCATTCCTATAAATACATCTGTGTGACGGGAAGAACTTTTTTCTGTTTTATTTTTAAATTTTATTTTTTAAAATTTTGAAATTTAATTTTATTTATGTTTTTATACAGCAGGTTATTATTAGTTATGTATTTTATGCATATACATGTATACAGGTCAATCCCAATCTCCCAACTCATCCCACCACCACCACCCCATGGCTTCCCACACTTGGTGTCCATACGTTTGTTCTCTACCTCTGTGTCTCTATTTCTTCCCTGCAAACCAGTTCATCTGTACCATTTTTTTAGGTTCCACATATATGCATTAATATACAATATTTGTTTTCCTCTTTCTGACTTACTTCACTCTCTATGACAGTCTCTCGATCCATCGATGTCTCTACAAATGACCCAGTTTCATTCCTTTTTATGGCCGAGTAATATTCCATTTTATATATGTACCACATCTTTATCCATTCATCTGTCTGTGGGCATTTAGGTTGCTTCCATTACCTGGCTATTGTAAATAGTGCTGCAACGAACATTGTGGTGAATGTGCCTTTTTGAAATACGGTTTTCTCTGGTATATGCCCAGAAGTGGGATTGCTGGATCAGATGGTAATTCTATTTCTAATTTTTTTAAGGAAACTCCATACTGTTCTCCATAGTGACTGTATCAATTTACATTCCCACCAATAGAGGAAGAGGGCTCCTTTTGTCCACACCCTCCCCAGAATTGGTTGTTTGTAGATTTTCTGATGATGCCGATTCTAACAGGTGTGAGGTGAAACCTCATTGTAGTTTTGATTTGCATTTCTCTAATAATTAGTGCTGTTGAGCAGCTTTTCATGTGCTTCTTGGCCATCTCTGTGTCTCCTTTGAAGAAACGTCTCTTTAGATCTTCTGCCCATTTTTTTTGGGTTGTTTGTATTTTTAATATTAAGCTGCATGAGCTGTTTATATATATTGGAGATTAAACCTCTGTCCATTGATTCGTCTGCAACGATTTTCGCCCATTCTGAGGGATGCCATTTTCCATTCCCGTTTTTTTTAACAAAAAAGGAAAGAAAGGAAAAGAAGCAGAACACTAATGTGCGTAAAATATGCCTTTTGAAACGGTCGTTTTGAAATATGGACGTCCTTTGAATTTTTTGGTCGATATGTGACCCCAGGATTTGTTTTCAGGGCAGGTGTCATTTACAGGCCTGCAATGATTTTGAATATCAACTGACCATTAGCGTTGGGATTAAAGCTGCTGTTGTGTGAAACGGCCACAATGTGGCAGCAGTTCACCCTTACCAAATCTGGTTACTAGGGCAAGAGAGCCTCAGTGGAAGTGGTGTTCTAGATTGGAATTTAGAATGGAATGTGCCAGGAGAAAGCCCCTCACGTTTGTCTCACTACTTCTTGTTCGTGTTTTTAATTTAATTTTTTATTTTTTCTTACAGCAAGTTTGATTACAATGTTTGGCTTGTTGTAGGTGTGGAAGATGTGGTTCTTTTACACATATACAGATGTCTGTTCTTCCTGGGATCCTTTTCCCATGTACGTTATGACAGAATGTTGAGTAGTCCTCTCTTGGTATTCTGTAGGTCTTTGGTGATTATATATGTCACCTGTGTTTGTATATGTCTGTTAACCGCGATATCGTAATGAAACCAATCCTCACACCTTTCCATTGGTGAACCATAAGTTTGTTTAATGAATCTGTGATTGCCCTTCTCCGTGGAAATATCTGCCCTGGTATCCATTTTTAGGTAACACCTATAAGTGATATGATATGATATGTGTCTTTCACTTTCTGACTTACTACAAGTCACGTGATTACTTCTAGACTCATCTACGGGGCTGCAAATGGCATTGTGTCCTTTTTTCCCTTGGCTTCTCTTCTGCCTTAGCGGGGTCCATTTTCAACAATGTGATTCCCTGAGGGTTGTGGATTAGCTGACCTGGGCAGCCTTACCCTGCCGGCCCGCCCTCCCCAGGTGTGCCTCGTTGAGGTCAATATAAACAGCGCTCCAGGCAGCAATAGCCCATGAAGCTGTGCCTGCCTCCATATTCTCTGCCCCGTCAGCAGTCTCGGGGCTGTGCTGGTGGGAGGGAGTGAGGGGCCACAGCTTTGTGGGTGGCCCGGTGTGAGTGGGGTTCTGCTGGCCTTTCTGCAGGAGTTGCCAGGCTGCCGCCTGTAAAGAAGAGGTTGTGTCACCCATACTTTCCGCTGGAATTTCTCTCCGGACAGAGGTGAGGATGGAAAAAAGCAGTGGGGGCCGGGACAGGATGGGTATCTCAGGCAGGGCAATGGAAAGCTTCTGGAAGAGCGCCCGGGGCCAGGACTACCCAGGCTGGCCTGCTGGCACCAAGTTGGCTTTCGTGCTTTCGCTGGTGTGGCACCACGGTCCTTCCTCTAGGCTTTCAAGCCCTTGTACATATTCAGGTGTTTTACCTGGAAAGGGTGGGAACAGTTCAGCAGCAGCTGGCCTGGGGCTCAGCTCACGTTTACTCACAGATGCCTCGGCACGGTCCCCCAGCTTTGCAATGAGGACGCTCCTTGCGTGGGGGGTGGGTTGCTGGCTGTATGGGAGATGATTCCCCACCTCTGACCAATTTCAGAATTGTTTACCACTGGAGCAAGTGCCCTGATAGGGTTTTCCTCTGTATAACTCGTGGGTTCAGGATTTTTTTTTCTTTTATGGATCAAGTTAGATTTTATTCCTCTTTTATGTATTTATAGATATAAGCATGGAAATAATTCATTCCTATAAATACATCTGTGTGACGGGAAGAACTTTTTTCTGTTTTATTTTTAAATTTTATTTTTTAAAATTTTGAAATTTAATTTTATTTATGTTTTTATACAGCACATTATTATTAGTTCTGTATTTTATGCATATACATGTATACAGGTCAATCCCAAACTCCCAACTCATCCCACCACCACCACCCCATGGCTTCCCACACTTGGTGTCCATACGTTTGTTCTCTACCTCTGTGTCTCTATTTCTTCCCTGCAAACCAGTTCATCTGTACCATTTTTAGGCTCCACATATATGCGTTAATATACAATATTTGTTTTCCTCTTTCTGACTTACTTCATTCTGTATGACAGTCTCTCGATCCATCGATGGCTCTACAAATGACCCAGTTTCATTCCTTTTTATGGCCGAGTAATATTCCATTTTATATATGTACCACATCTTTATCCATTCATCTGTCTGTGGGCATTTAGGTTGCTTCCATTACCTGGCTATTGTAAATAGTGCTGCAACGAACATTGTGGTGAATGTGCCTTTTTGAAATACGGTTTTCTCTGGGTATATGCCCAGAAGTGGGATTGCTGGATCAGATGGTAATTCTATTTCTAGTTTTTTTAAGGAAAATCCATACTGTTCTCCATAGTGACTGTATCAATTTACATTCCCACCAATAGTGGAAGAGGGCTCCTTTTGTCCACACCCTCCCCAGAATTGGTTGTTTGTAGATATTCTGATGATGCCGATTCTAACAGGTGTGAGGTGATACCTCATTGTAGTTTTGATTTGCATTTCTCTAATAATTAGTGCTGTTGAGCAGCTTTTCATGTGCGTCTTGTCCATCTCTGTGTCTCCTTTGAAGAAACGTCTCTTTAGATCTTCTGCCCATTTTTTTTGGGTTGTTTGTTTTTTTAATATTAAGCTGCATGAGCTGTTTATATATATTGGAGATTAAACCTCTGTCCATTGATTCGTCTGCAACGATTTTCGCCCATTCTGAGGGATGCCTTTTTCCATTCCCGTTTTTTTTAACAAAAAAGGAAAAAAAGGAAAAGAAGCAGAACACTAATGTGCGTAAAATATGCCTTTTGAAACGGTCGTTTTGAAATATGGACGTCCTTTGAATTTTTTGGTCGATATGTGACCCCAGGATTTGTTTTCAGGGCAGGTGTCATTTACAGGCCTGCAATGATTTTGAATATCAACTGACCATTAGCGTTGGGATTAAAGCTGCTGTTGTGTGAAACGGCCACAATGTGGCAGCAGTTCACCCTTACCAAATCTGGTTACTAGGGCAAGAGAGCCTCAGTGGAAGTGGTGTTCTAGATTGGAATTTAGAATGGAATGTGCCAGGAGAAAGCCCCTCACGTTTGTCTCACTACTTCTTGTTCGTGTTTTTAATTTAATTTTTTATTTTTTCTTACAGCAAGTTTGATTACAATGTTTGGCTTGTTGTAGGTGTGGAAGATGTGGTTCTTTTACACATATACAGATGTCTGTTCTTCCTGGGATCCTTTTCCCATGTACGTTATGACAGAATGTTGAGTAGTCCTCTCTTGGTATTCTGTAGGTCTTTGGTGATTATATATGTCACCTGTGTTTGTATATGTCTGTTAACCGCGATATCGTAATGAAACCAATCCTCACACCTTTCCATTGGTGAACCATAAGTTTGTTTAATGAATCTGTGATTGCCCTTCTCCGTGGAAATATCTGCCCTGGTATCCATTTTTAGGTAACACCTATAAGTGATATGATATGATATGTGTCTTTCACTTTCTGACTTACTACAAGTCACGTGATTACTTCTAGACTCATCTACGGGGCTGCAAATGGCATTGTGTCCTTTTTTCCCTTGGCTTCTCTTCTGCCTTAGCGGGGTCCATTTTCAACAATGTGATTCCCTGAGGGTTGTGGATTAGCTGACCTGGGCAGCCTTACACTGCCGGCCCGCCCTCCCCAGGTGTGCCTCGTTGAGGTCAATATAAACAGCGCTCCAGGCAGCAATAGCCCCTGAAGCTGTGCCTGCCTCCATATTCTCTGCCCCGTCAGCAGTCTCGGGGCTGTGCTGGTGGGAGGGAGTGAGGGGCCACAGCTTTGTGGGTGGCCCGGTGTGAGTGGGGTTCTGCTGGCCTTTCTGCAGGAGTTGCCAGGCTGCCGCCTGTAAAGAAGAGGTTGTGTCACCCATACTATCCGCTGGAATTTCTCTCCGGACAGAGGTGAGGATGGAAAAAAGCAGTGGGGGCCGGGACAGGATGGGTATCTCAGGCAGGGCAATGGAAAGCTTCTGGAAGAGCGCCCGGGGCCAGGACTACCCTGGCTGGCCTGCAGGCACCAAGTTGGCCTTCGTGCTTTTGCTGGTGTGGCACCACGGTCCTTCCTCTAGGCTTTCAAGCCCTTGTACATATTCAGGTGTTTTACCTGGAAAGGGTGGGAACAGTTCAGCAGCAGCTGGCCTGGGGCTCAGCTCACGTTTACTCACAGATGCCTCGGCATGGTCCCCCAGCTTTGCAATGAGGACGCTCCTTGCGTGGGGGGTGGGTTGCTGGCTGTATGGGAGATGGTTCCCCACCTCTGACCAATCTCAGAATTGTTTACCGCTGGAGCAAGTGCCCTGATAGGGTTTTCCTCTGTATAACTCGTGGGTTCAGGATTTTTTTTTCTTTTATGGTTCAAGTTAGATTTTATTCCTCTTTTATGTATTTATAGATATAAGCATGGAAATAATTCATTCCTATAAATACATCTGTGTGACGGGAAGAACTTTTTTCTGTTTTATTTTTAAATTTTATTTTTTAAAATTTTGAAATTTAATTTTATTTATGTTTTTATACAGCACATTATTATTAGTTCTGTATTTTATGCATATACATGTATACAGGTCAATCCCAAACTCCCAACTCATCCCACCACCACCACCCCATGGCTTCCCACACTTGGTGTCCATACGTTTGTTCTCTACCTCTGTGTCTCTATTTCTTCCCTACAAACCAGTTCATCTGTACCATTTTTAGGCTCCACATATATGCGTAAATATACAATATTTGTTTTCCTCTTTCTGACTTACTTCATTCTGTATGACAGTCTCTCGATCCATCGATGGCTCTACAAATGACCCAGTTTCATTCCTTTTTATGGCCGAGTAATATTCCATTTTATATATGTACCACATCTTTATCCATTCATCTGTCTGTGGGCATTTAGGTTGCTTCCATTACCTGGCTATTGTAAATAGTGCTGCAACGAACATTGTGGTGAATGTGCCTTTTTGAAATACGGTTTTCTCTGGGTATATGCCCAGAAGTGGGATTGCTGGATCAGATGGTAATTCTATTTCTAGTTTTTTTAAGGAAACTCCATACTGTTCTCCATAGTGACTGTATCAATTTACATTCCCACCAATAGTGGAAGAGGGCTCCTTTTGTCCACACCCTCCCCAGAATTGGTTGTTTGTAGATATTCTGATGATGCCGATTCTAACAGGTGTGAGGTGATACCTCATTGTAGTTTTGATTTGCATTTCTCTAATACTTAGTGCTGTTGAGCAGCTTTTCATGTGCGTCTTGTCCATCTCTGTGTCTCCTTTGAAGAAACGTCTCTTTAGATCTTCTACCCATTTTTTTTGGGTTGTTTGTTTTTTAAATATTAAGCTGCATGAGCTGTTTATATATATTGGAGATTAAACCTCTGTCCATTGATTCGTCTGCAACGATTTTCGCCCATTCTGAGGCATGCCTTTTTCCATTCCCGTTTTTTTTAACAAAAAAGGAAAGAAAGGAAAAGAAGCAGAACACTAATGTGCGTAAAATATGCCTTTTGAAACGGTCGTTTTGAAATATGGATGTCCTTTGAATTTTTTGGTCGATATGTGACCCCAGGATTTGTTTTCAGGGCAGGTGTCATTTACAGGCCTGCAATGATTTTGAATATCAACTGACCATTAGCGTTGGGATTAAAGCTGCTGTTGTGTGAAACGGCCACAATGTGGCAGCAGTTCACCCTTACCAAATCTGGTTACTAGGGCAAGAGAGCCTCAGTGGAAGTGGTGTTCTAGATTGGAATTTAGAATGGAATGTGCCAGGAGAAAGCCCCTCACGTTTGTCTCACTACTTCTTGTTCGTGTTTTTAATTTAATTTTTTATTTTTTCTTACAGCAAGTTTGATTACAATGTTTGGCTTGTTGTAGGTGTGGAAGATGTGGTTCTTTTACACATATACACATGTCTGTTCTTCCTGGGATCCTTTTCCCATGTACGTTATGACAGAATGTTGAGTAGTCCTCTCTTGGTATTCTGTAGGTCTTTGGTGATTATATATGTCACCTGTGTTTGTATATGTCTGTTAACCGTGATATCGTAATGAAACCAATCCTCACACCTTTCCATTGGTGAACCTTAAGTTTGTTTAATGAATCTGTGATTGCCCTTCTCCGTGGAAATATCTGCCCTGGTATCCATTTTTAGGTAACACCTATAAGTGATATGATATGATATGTGTCTTTCACTTTCTGACTTACTACAAGTCACGTGATTACTTCTAGACTCATCTACGGGGCTGCAAATGGCATTGTGTCCTTTTTTCCCTTGGCTTCTCTTCTGCCTTAGCGGGGTCCATTTTCAACAATGTGATTCCCTGAGGGTTGTGGATTAGCTGACCTGGGCAGCCTTACCCTGCCGGCCCGCACTCCCCAGGTGTGCCTCGTTGAGGTCAATATAAACAGCGCTCCAGGCAGCAATAGCCCATGAAGCTGTGCCTGACTCCATATTCTCTGCCCCGTCAGCAGTCTCGGGGCTGTGCTGGTGGGAGGGAGTGAGGGGCCACAGCTTTGTGGGTGGCCCGGTGTGAGTGGGGTTCTGCTGGCATTTCTGCAGGAGTTGCCAGGCTGCCGCCTGTAAAGAAGAGGTTGTGTCACCCATACTTTCCGCTGGAATTTCTCTCCGGACAGAGGTGAGGATGGAAAAAAGCAGTGGGGGCCGGGACAGGATGGGTATCTCAGGCAGGGCAATGGAAAGCTTCTGGAAGAGCGCCCGGGGCCAGGACTACCCAGGCTGGCCTGCAGGCACCAAGTTGGCCTTCGTGCTTTCGCTGGTGTGGCACCACGGTCCTTCCTCTAGGCTTTCAAGCCCTTGTACATATTCAGGTGTTTTACCTGGAAAGGGTGGGAACAGTTCAGCAGCAGCTGGCCTGGGGCTCAGCTCACGTTTACTCACAGATGCCTCGGCACGGTCCCCCAGCTTTGCAATGAGGACGCTCCTTGCGTGGGGGGTGGGTTGCTGGCTGTATGGGAGATGATTCCCCACCTCTGACCAATTTCAGAATTGTTTACCACTGGAGCAAGTGCCCTGATAGGGTTTTCCTCTGTATAACTCGTGGGTTCAGGATTTTTTTTTCTTTTATGGTTCAAGTTAGATTTTATTCCTCTTTTATGTATTTATAGATATAAGCATGGAAATAATTCATTCCTATAAATACATCTGTGTGACGGGAAGAACTTTTTTCTGTTTTATTTTTAAATTTTATTTTTTAAAATTTTGAAATTTAATTTTATTTATTTTTTTTATACAGCACATTATTATTAGTTCTGTATTTTATGCATATACATGTATACAGGTCAATCCCAAACTCCCAACTCATCCCACCACCACCACCCCATGGCTTCCCACACTTGGTGTCCATACATTTGTTCTCTACCTCTGTGTCTCTATTTCTTCCCTGCAAACCAGTTCATCTGTACCATTTTTAGGCTCCACATATATGCGTTAATATACAATATTTGTTTTCCTCTTTCTGACTTACTTCATTCTGTATGACAGTCTCTCGATCCATTGATGGCTCTACAAATGACCCAGTTTCATTCCTTTTTATGGCCGCGTAATATTCCATTTTATATATGTACCACATCTTTATCCATTCATCTGTCTGTGGGCATTTAGGTTGCTTCCATTACCTGGCTATTGTAAATAGTGCTGCAACGAACATTGTGGTGAATGTGCCTTTTTGAAATACGGTTTTCTCTGGGTATATGCCCAGAAGTGGGATTGCTGGATCAGATGGTAATTCTATTTCTAGTTTTTTTAAGGAAAATCCATACTGTTCTCCATAGTGACTGTATCAATTTACATTCCCACCAATAGTGGAAGAGGGCTCCTTTTGTCCACACCCTCCCCAGAATTGGTTGTTTGTAGATTTTCTGATGATGCCGATTCTAACAGGTGTGAGGTGAAACCTCATTGTAGTTTTGATTTGCATTTCTCTAACAATTAGTGCTGTTGAGCAGCTTTTCATGTGCGTCTTGGCCATCTATGTGTCTTCTTTGAGGAAACGTCTCTTTAGATCTTCTGCCCATTTTTGTATTGGGTTGTTTGTTTTTTTAATATTAAGCTGCATGAGTTGTTTATATATATTGGAGATTAAACCTCTGTCCATTGATTCGTCTGCAACGATTTTCGCCCATTCTGAGGGATGCCTTTTTCCATTCCCGTGTTTTTCAACAAAAAAAGGAAAGAAAGGAAAAGAAGCAGAACACTAATGTGCGTAAAATATGCCTTTTGAAACGGTCGTTTTGAAATATGGACGTCCTTTGAATTTTTTGGTCGATATGTGACCCCAGGATTTGTTTTCAGGGCAGCTGTCATTTACAGGCCTGCAATGATTTTGAATATCAACTGACCATTAGCATTGGGATTAAAGCTGCTGTTGTGTGAAACGGCCACAAGGTGGCAGCAGTTCACCCTTACCAAATCTGGTTACTAGGGCAAGAGAGCCTCAGTGGAAGTGGTGTTCTAGATTGGAGTTTAGAATGGAATGTGCCAGGAGAAAGCCCCTCACGTTTGTCTCACTACTTCTTGTTCGTGTTTTTAATTTAATTTTTTATTTTTTATTACAGCAAGTTTGATTACAATGTTTGGCTTGCTGTAGGTGTGGAAGATGTGGTTCTTTTACACATATACAGATGACTGTTCTTCCTGGGATCCTTTTCCCATGTACGTTATGACAGAATGTTGAGTAGTCCTCTCTTGGTATTCTGTAGGTCTTTGGTGATTATATATGTCACCTGTGTTTGTATATGTCTGTTAACACCGATATCATAATGAAACCAATCCTCACACCTTTCCATTGGTGAACCATAAGTTTGTTTAATGAATCTGTGATTGCCCTTCTCCGTGGAAATATCTGCCCTGGTATCCATTTTTAGGTAACACCTATAAGTGATATGATATGTGTCTTTCACTTTCTGACTTACTACAAGTCACGTGATTACTTCTAGACTCATCTACGGTGCTGCAAATGGCATTGTGTCCTTTTTTTCCTTGGCTTCTCTTCTGCCTTAGCGGGGTCCATTTTCAAAAATGTGATTCCCTAAGGGTTGTGGATTAGCTGACCTGGGCAGCCTTACCCTGCCGGCCCGCCCTCCCCAGGTGTGCCTCGTTGAGGTCAATATAAACAGCGCTCCAGGCAGCAATAGCCCCTGAAGCTGTGCCTGACTCCATATTATCTGCCCCGTCAGCAGTCTCGGGGCTGTGCTGGTGGGAGGGTGTGAGGGGCCACAGCTTTGTGGGTGGCCCGGTGTGAGTGGGGTTCTGCTGGCCTTTCTGCAGGAGTTGCCAGGCTGCCGCCTGTAAAGAAGAGGATGTGTCACCCATACCTTCCACTGGAATTTCTCTCCGGACAGAGGTGAGGAAGGAAAAAAGCAGTGGGGGCAGGGACAGGAGGGGTATCTCATGCAGGGCAATGGAAAGCTTCTGGAAGAGCGCCCGGGGCCAGGACCACCCTGTCTGGCCTGCAGGCACCAAGTTAGCCTGCGTGCTGTCGCTGGTGTGGCTCCACGGTCCTTCCTCTAGGCTTTCAAGCCCTTGTACATATTCAGGTGTTTTACCTGGAAAGGGTGGGAACAGTTCAGCAGCAGCTGGCCTGGGGCTCAGCTCACGTTTACTCACAGATGCCTCGGCACGGTCCCCCAGCTTTGCAATGAGGACGCTCCTTGCGTGGGGGGTGGGTTGCTGGCTGTATGGGAGATGGTTCCCCACCTCTGACCAATTTCAGAATTGTTTACCGCTGGAGCAAGTGCCGTGATAGGGTTTTCCTCTGTATAACTCGTGGGTTCACTTTTTTTTACTTTTATGGTTCAAGTTAGACTTTATTCCTCTTTTATGTATTTATAAATATAAGCATGGAAATAATTCATTCCTATAAATACATCTGTGTGACGGGAAGAACTTTTTTCTGTTTTATTTTTAAATTTTATTTTTTAAAATTTTGAAATTTAATTTTATTTATGTTTTTATACAGCAGGTTATTATTAGTTATGTATTTTATGCATATACATGTATACAGGTCAATCCCAATCTCCCAACTCATCCCACCACCACCACCCCATGGCTTCCCACACTTGGTGTCCATACGTTTGTTCTCTACCTCTGTGTCTCTATTTCTTCCCTGCAAACCAGTTCATCTGTACCATTTTTTTAGGTTCCACATATATGCATTAATATACAATATTTGTTTTCCTCTTTCTGACTTACTTCACTCTCTATGACAGTCTCTCGATCCATCGATGTCTCTACAAATGACCCAGTTTCATTCCTTTTTATGGCCGAGTAATATTCCATTTTATATATGTACCACATCTTTATCCATTCATCTGTCTGTGGGCATTTAGGTTGCTTCCATTACCTGGCTATTGTAAATAGTGCTGCAACGAACATTGTGGTGAATGTGCCTTTTTGAAATACGGTTTTCTCTGGTATATGCCCAGAAGTGGGATTGCTGGATCAGATGGTAATTCTATTTCTAATTTTTTTAAGGAAACTCCATACTGTTCTCCATAGTGACTGTATCAATTTACCTTCCCACCAATAGAGGAAGAGGGCTCCTTTTGTCCACACCCTCCCCAGAATTGGTTGTTTGTAGATTTTCTGATGATGCCGATTCTAACAGGTGTGAGGTGAAACCTCATTGTAGTTTTGATTTGCATTTCTCTAATAATTAGTGCTGTTGAGCAGCTTTTCATGTGCTTCTTGGCCATCTCTGTGTCTCCTTTGAAGAAACGTCTCTTTAGATCTTCTGCCCATTTTTTTTGGGTTGTTTGTATTTTTAATATTAAGCTGCATGAGCTGTTTATATATATTGGAGATTAAACCTCTGTCCATTGATTCGTCTGCAACGATTTTCGCCCATTCTGAGGGATGCCATTTTCCATTCCCGTTTTTTTTAACAAAAAAGGAAAGAAAGGAAAAGAAGCAGAACACTAATGTGCGTAAAATATGCCTTTTGAAACGGTCGTTTTGAAATATGGACGTCCTTTGAATTTTTTGGTCGATATGTGACCCCAGGATTTGTTTTCAGGGCAGGTGTCATTTACAGGCCTGCAATGATTTTGAATATCAACTGACCATTAGCGTTGGGATTAAAGCTGCTGTTGTGTGAAACGGCCACAATGTGGCAGCAGTTCACCCTTACCAAATCTGGTTACTAGGGCAAGAGAGCCTCAGTGGAAGTGGTGTTCTAGATTGGAATTTAGAATGGAATGTGCCAGGAGAAAGCCCCTCACGTTTGTCTCACTACTTCTTGTTCGTGTTTTTAATTTAATTTTTTATTTTTTCTTACAGCAAGTTTGATTACAATGTTTGGCTTGTTGTAGGTGTGGAAGATGTGGTTCTTTTACACATATACAGATGTCTGTTCTTCCTGGGATCCTTTTCCCATGTACGTTATGACAGAATGTTGAGTAGTCCTCTCTTGGTATTCTGTAGGTCTTTGGTGATTATATATGTCACCTGTGTTTGTATATGTCTGTTAACCGCGATATCGTAATGAAACCAATCCTCACACCTTTCCATTGGTGAACCATAAGTTTGTTTAATGAATCTGTGATTGCCCTTCTCCGTGGAAATATCTGCCCTGGTATCCATTTTTAGGTAACACCTATAAGTGATATGATATGATATGTGTCTTTCACTTTCTGACTTACTACAAGTCACGTGATTACTTCTAGACTCATCTACGGTGCTGCAAATGGCATTGTGTCCTTTTTTCCCTTGGCTTCTCTTCTGCCTTAGCGTGGTCCATTTTCAACAATGTGATTCCCTGAGGGTTGTGGATTAGCTGACCTGGGCAGCCTTACACTGCCGGCCCGCCCTCCCCAGGTGTGCCTCGTTGAGGTCAATATAAACAGCGCTCCAGGCAGCAATAGCCCCTGAAGCTGTGCCTGCCTCCATATTCTCTGCCCCGTCAGCAGTCTCGGGGCTGTGCTGGTGGGAGGGAGTGAGGGGCCACAGCTTTGTGGGTGGCCCGGTGTGAGTGGGGTTCTGCTGGCCTTTCTGCAGGGGTTGCCAGGCTGCCGCCTGTAAAGAAGAGGTTGTGTCACCCATACTATCCGCTGGAATTTCTCTCCGGACAGAGGTGAGGATGGAAAAAAGCAGTGGGGGCCGGGACAGGATGGGTATCTCAGGCAGGGCAATGGAAAGCTTCTGGAAGAGCGCCCGGGGCCAGGACTACCCTGGCTGGCCTGCAGGCACCAAGTTGGCCTTCGTGCTTTCGCTGGTGTGGCACCACGGTCCTTCCTCTAGGCTTTCAAGCCCTTGTACATATTCAGGTGTTTTACCTGGAAAGGGTGGGAACAGTTCAGCAGCAGCTGGCCTGGGGCTCAGCTCACGTTTACTCACAGATGCCTCGGCACGGTCCCCCAGCTTTGCAATGAGGACGCTCCTTGCGTGGGGGGTGGGTTGCTGGCTGTATGGGAGATGATTCCCCACCTCTGACCAATTTCAGAATTGTTTACCACTGGAGCAAGTGCCCTGATAGGGTTTTCCTCTGTATAACTCGTGGGTTCAGGATTTTTTTTTCTTTTATGGTTCAAGTTAGATTTTATTCCTCTTTTATGTATTTATAGATATAAGCATGGAAATAATTCATTCCTATAAATACATCTGTGTGACGGGAAGAACTTTTTTCTGTTTTATTTTTAAATTTTATTTTTTAAAATTTTGAAATTTAATTTTATTTATGTTTTTATACAGCACATTATTATTAGTTCTGTATTTTATGCATATACATGTATACAGGTCAATCCCAAACTCCCAACTCATCCCACCACCACCACCCCATGGCTTCCCACACTTGGTGTCCATACGTTTGTTCTCTACCTCTGTGTCTCTATTTCTTCCCTGCAAACCAGTTCATCTGTACCATTTTTAGGCTCCACATATATGCGTTAATATACAATATTTGTTTTCCTCTTTCTGACTTACTTCATTCTGTATGACAGTCTCTCGATCCATCGATGGCTCTACAAATGACCCAGTTTCATTCCTTTTTATGGCCGAGTAATATTCCATTTTATATATGTACCACATCTTTATCCATTCATCTGTCTGTGGGCATTTAGGTTGCTTCCATTACCTGGCTATTGTAAATAGTGCTGCAACGAACATTGTGGTGAATGTGCCGTTTTGAAATACGGTTTTCTCTGGGTATATGCCCAGAAGTGGGATTGCTGGATCAGATGGTAATTCTATTTCTAGTTTTTTTAAGGAAACTCCATACTGTTCTCCATAGTGACTGTATCAATTTACATTCCCACCAATAGTGGAAGAGGGCTCCTTTTGTCCACACCCTCCCCAGAATTGGTTGTTTGTAGATATTCTGATGATGCCGATTCTAACAGGTGTGAGGTGATACCTCATTGTAGTTTTGATTTGCATTTCTCTAATACTTAGTGCTGTTGAGCAGCTTTTCATGTGCGTCTTGTCCATCTCTGTGTCTCCTTTGAAGAAACGTCTCTTTAGATCTTCTACCCATTTTTTTTGGGTTGTTTGTTTTTTTAATATTAAGCTGCATGAGCTGTTTATATATATTGGAGATTAAACCTCTGTCCATTGATTCGTCTGCAACGATTTTCGCCCATTCTGAGGGATGCCTTTTTCCATTCCCGTTTTTTTTAACAAAAAAGGAAAGAAAGGAAAAGAAGCAGAACACTAATGTGCGTAAAATATGCCTTTTGAAACGGTCGTTTTGAAATATGGATGTCCTTTGAATTTTTTGGTCGATATGTGACCCCAGGATTTGTTTTCAGGGCAGGTGTCATTTACAGGCCTGCAATGATTTTGAATATCAACTGACCATTAGCGTTGGGATTAAAGCTGCTGTTGTGTGAAACGGCCACAAGGTGGCAGCAGTTCACCCTTACCAAATCTGGTTACTAGGGCAAGAGAGCCTCAGTGGAAGTGGTGTTCTAGATTGGAATTTAGAATGGAATGTGCCAGGAGAAAGCCCCTCACGTTTGTCTCACTACTTCTTGTTCGTGTTTTTAATTTAATTTTTTATTTTTTCTTACAGCAAGTTTGATTACAATGTTTGGCTTGTTGTAGGTGTGGAAGATGTGGTTCTTTTACACATATACAGATGTCTGTTCTTCCTGGGATCCTTTTCCCATGTACGTTATGACAGAATGTTGAGTAGTCCTCTCTTGGTATTCTGTAGGTCTTTGGTGATTATATATGTCACCTGTGTTTGTATATGTCTGTTAACCGCGATATCGTAATGAAACCAATCCTCACACCTTTCCATTGGTGAACCATAAGTTTGTTTAATGAATCTGTGATTGCCCTTCTCCGTGGAAATATCTGCCCTGGTACCCATTTTTAGGTAACACCTATAAGTGATATGATATGATATGTGTCTTTCACTTTCTGACTTACTACAAGTCACGTGATTACTTCTAGACTCATCTACGGTGCTGCAAATGGCATTGTGTCCTTTTTTCCCTTGGCTTCTCTTCTGCCTTAGCGTGGTCCATTTTCAACAATGTGATTCCCTGAGGGTTGTGGATTAGCTGACCTGGGCAGCCTTACACTGCCGGCCCGCCCTCCCCAGGTGTGCCTTGTTGAGGTCAATATAAACAGCGTTCCAGGCAGCAATAGCCCATGAAGCTGTGCCTGACTCCATATTCTCTGCCCCGTCAGCAGTCTCGGGGCTGTGCTGGTGGGAGGGAGTGAGGGGCCACAGCTTTGTGGGTGGCCCGGTGTGAGTGGGGTTCTGCTGGCCTTTCTGCAGGAGTTGCCAGGCTGCCGCCTGTAAAGAAGAGGTTGTGTCACCCATACTTTCCGCTGGAATTTCTCTCCGGACAGAGGTGAGGATGGAAAAAAGCAGTGGGGGCCGGGACAGGATGGGTATCTCAGGCAGGGCAATGGAAAGCTTCTGGAAGAGCGCCCGGGGCCAGGACTACCCAGGCTGGCCTGCAGGCACCAAGTTGGCCTTCGTGCTTTCGCTGGTGTGGCACCACGGTCCTTCCTCTAGGCTTTCAAGCCCTTGTACATATTCAGGTGTTTTACCTGGAAAGGGTGGGAACAGTTCAGCAGCAGCTGGCCTGGGGCTCAGCTCACGTTTACTCACAGATGCCTCGGCACGGTCCCCCAGCTTTGCAATGAGGACGCTCCTTGCGTGGGGGGTGGGTTGCTGGCTGTATGGGAGATGATTCCCCACCTCTGACCAATTTCAGAATTGTTTACCACTGGAGCAAGTGCCCTGATAGGGTTTTCCTCTGTATAACTCGTGGGTTCAGGATTTTTTTTTCTTTTATGGTTCAAGTTAGATTTTATTCCTCTTTTATGTATTTATAGATATAAGCATGGAAATAATTCATTCCTATAAATACATCTGTGTGACGGGAAGAACTTTTTTCTGTTTTATTTTTAAATTTTATTTTTTAAAATTTTGAAATTTAATTTTATTTATTTTTTTTATACAGCACATTATTATTAGTTCTGTATTTTATGCATATACATGTATACAGGTCAATCCCAAACTCCCAACTCATCCCACCACCACCACCCCATGGCTTCCCACACTTGGTGTCCATACATTTGTTCTCTACCTCTGTGTCTCTATTTCTTCCCTGCAAACCAGTTCATCTGTACCATTTTTAGGCTCCACATATATGCGTTAATATACAATATTTGTTTTCCTCTTTCTGACTTACTTCATTCTGTATGACAGTCTCTCGATCCATCGATGGCTCTACAAATGACCCAGTTTCATTCCTTTTTATGGCCGCGTAATATTCCATTTTATATATGTACCACATCTTTATCCATTCATCTGTCTGTGGGCATTTAGGTTGCTTCCATTACCTGGCTATTGTAAATAGTGCTGCAACGAACATTGTGGTGAATGTGCCTTTTTGAAATACGGTTTTCTCTGGGTATATGCCCAGAAGTGGGATTGCTGGATCAGATGGTAATTCTATTTCTAGTTTTTTTAAGGAAAATCCATACTGTTCTCCATAGTGACTGTATCAATTTACATTCCCACCAATAGTGGAAGAGGGCTCCTTTTGTCCACACCCTCCCCAGAATTGGTTGTTTGTAGATTTTCTGATGATGCCGATTCTAACAGGTGTGAGGTGAAACCTCATTGTAGTTTTGATTTGCATTTCTCTAACAATTAGTGCTGTTGAGCAGCTTTTCATGTGCGTCTTGGCCATCTATATGTCTTCTTTGAGGAAACGTCTCTTTAGATCTTCTGCCCATTTTTGTATTGGGTTGTTTGTTTTTTTAATATTAAGCTGCATGAGTTGTTTATATATATTGGAGATTAAACCTCTGTCCATTGATTCGTCTGCAACGATTTTCGCCCATTCTGAGGGATGCCTTTTTCCAATCCCGTGTTTTTCAACAAAAAAAGGAAAGAAAGGAAAAGAAGCAGAACACTAATGTGCGTAAAATATGCCTTTTGAAACGGTCGTTTTGAAATATGGACGTCCTTTGAATTTTTTGGTCGATATGTGACCCCAGGATTTGTTTTCAGGGCAGCTGTCATTTACAGGCCTGCAATGATTTTGAATATCAACTGACCATTAGCATTGGGATTAAAGCTGCTGTTGTGTGAAACGGCCACAAGGTGGCAGCAGTTCACCCTTACCAAATCTGGTTACTAGGGCAAGAGAGCCTCAGTGGAAGTGGTGTTCTAGATTGGAGTTTAGAATGGAATGTGCCAGGAGAAAGCCCCTCACGTTTGTCTCACTACTTCTTGTTCGTGTTTTTAATTTATTTTTTTATTTTTTATTACAGCAAGTTTGATTACAATGTTTGGCTTGCTGTAGGTGTGGAAGATGTGGTTCTTTTACACATATACAGATGACTGTTCTTCCTGGGATCCTTTTCCCATGTACGTTATGACAGAATGTTGAGTAGTCCTCTCTTGGTATTCTGTAGGTCTTTGGTGATTATATATGTCACCTGTGTTTGTATATGTCTGTTAACACCGATATCATAATGAAACCAATCCTCACACCTTTCCATTGGTGAACCATAAGTTTGTTTAATGAATCTGTGATTGCCCTTCTCCGTGGAAATATCTGCCCTGGTATCCATTTTTAGGTAACACCTATAAGTGATATGATATGTGTCTTTCACTTTCTGACTTACTACAAGTCACGTGATTACTTCTAGACTCATCTACGGTGCTGCAAATGGCATTGTGTCCTTTTTTTCCTTGGCTTCTCTTCTGCCTTAGCGGGGTCCATTTTCAACAATGTGATTCCCTAAGGGTTGTGGATTAGCTGACCTGGGCAGCCTTACCCTGCCGGCCCGCCCTCCCCAGGTGTGCCTCGTTGAGGTCAATATAAACAGCGCTCCAGGCAGCAATAGCCCCTGAATCTGTGCCTGACTCCATATTATCTGCCCCGTCAGCAGTCTCGGGGCTGTGCTGGTGGGAGGGTGTGAGGGGCCACAGCTTTGTGGGTGGCCCGGTGTGAGTGGGGTTCTGCTGGCCTTTCTGCAGGAGTTGCCAGGCTGCCGCCTGTAAAGAAGAGGATGTGTCACCCATACCTTCCACTGGAATTTCTCTCCGGACAGAGGTGAGGAAGGAAAAAAGCAGTGGGGGCAGGGACAGGAGGGGTATCTCATGCAGGGCAATGGAAAGCTTCTGGAAGAGCGCCCGGGGCCAGGACCACCCTGTCTGGCCTGCAGGCACCAAGTTAGCCTGCGTGCTGTCGCTGGTGTGGCTCCACGGTCCTTCCTCTAGGCTTTCAAGCCCTTGTACATATTCAGGTGTTTTACCTGGAAAGGGTGGGAACAGTTCAGCAGCAGCTGGCCTGGGGCTCAGCTCACGTTTACTCACAGATGCCTCGGCACGGTCCCCCAGCTTTGCAATGAGGACGCTCCTTGCGTGGGGGGTGGGTTGCTGGCTGTATGGGAGATGGTTCCCCACCTCTGACCAATTTCAGAATTGTTTACCGCTGGAGCAAGTGCCGTGATAGGGTTTTCCTCTGTATAACTCGTGGGTTCACTTTTTTTTACTTTTATGGTTCAAGTTAGACTTTATTCCTCTTTTATGTATTTATAAATATAAGCATGGAAATAATTCATTCCTATAAATACATCTGTGTGACGGGAAGAACTTTTTTCTGTTTTATTTTTAAATTTTATTTTTTAAAATTTTGAAATTTAATTTTATTTATGTTTTTATACAGCAGGTTATTATTAGTTATGTATTTTATGCATATACATGTATACAGGTCAATCCCAATCTCCCAACTCATCCCACCACCACCACCCCATGGCTTCCCACACTTGGTGTCCATACGTTTGTTCTCTACCTCTGTGTCTCTATTTCTTCCCTGCAAACCAGTTCATCTGTACCATTTTTTTAGGTTCCACATATATGCATTAATATACAATATTTGTTTTCCTCTTTCTGACTTACTTCACTCTCTATGACAGTCTCTCGATCCATCGATGTCTCTACAAATGACCCAGTTTCATTCCTTTTTATGGCCGAGTAATATTCCATTTTATATATGTACCACATCTTTATCCATTCATCTGTCTGTGGGCATTTAGGTTGCTTCCATTACCTGGCTATTGTAAATAGTGCTGCAACGAACATTGTGGTGAATGTGCCTTTTTGAAATACGGTTTTCTCTGGTATATGCCCAGAAGTGGGATTGCTGGATCAGATGGTAATTCTATTTCTAATTTTTTTAAGGAAACTCCATACTGTTCTCCATAGTGACTGTATCAATTTACATTCCCACCAATAGAGGAAGAGGGCTCCTTTTGTCCACACCCTCCCCAGAATTGGTTGTTTGTAGATTTTCTGATGATGCCGATTCTAACAGGTGTGAGGTGAAACCTCATTGTAGTTTTGATTTGCATTTCTCTAATAATTAGTGCTGTTGAGCAGCTTTTCATGTGCTTCTTGGCCATCTCTGTGTCTCCTTTGAAGAAACGTCTCTTTAGATCTTCTGCCCATTTTTTTTGGGTTGTTTGTATTTTTAATATTAAGCTGCATGAGCTGTTTATATATATTGGAGATTAAACCTCTGTCCATTGATTCGTCTGCAACGATTTTCGCCCATTCTGAGGGATGCCATTTTCCATTCCCGTTTTTTTTAACAAAAAAGGAAAGAAAGGAAAAGAAGCAGAACACTAATGTGCGTAAAATATGCCTTTTGAAACGGTCGTTTTGAAATATGGACGTCCTTTGAATTTTTTGGTCGATATGTGACCCCAGGATTTGTTTTCAGGGCAGGTGTCATTTACAGGCCTGCAATGATTTTGAATATCAACTGACCATTAGCGTTGGGATTAAAGCTGCTGTTGTGTGAAACGGCCACAATGTGGCAGCAGTTCACCCTTACCAAATCTGGTTACTAGGGCAAGAGAGCCTCAGTGGAAGTGGTGTTCTAGATTGGAATTTAGAATGGAATGTGCCAGGAGAAAGCCCCTCACGTTTGTCTCACTACTTCTTGTTCGTGTTTTTAATTTAATTTTTTATTTTTTCTTACAGCAAGTTTGATTACAATGTTTGGCTTGTTGTAGGTGTGGAAGATGTGGTTCTTTTACACATATACAGATGTCTGTTCTTCCTGGGATCCTTTTCCCATGTACGTTATGACAGAATGTTGAGTAGTCCTCTCTTGGTATTCTGTAGGTCTTTGGTGATTATATATGTCACCTGTGTTTGTATATGTCTGTTAACCGCGATATCGTAATGAAACCAATCCTCACACCTTTCCATTGGTGAACCATAAGTTTGTTTAATGAATCTGTGATTGCCCTTCTCCGTGGAAATATCTGCCCTGGTATCCATTTTTAGGTAACACCTATAAGTGATATGATATGATATGTGTCTTTCACTTTCTGACTTACTACAAGTCACGTGATTACTTCTAGACTCATCTACGGTGCTGCAAATGGCATTGTGTCCTTTTTTCCCTTGGCTTCTCTTCTGCCTTAGCGTGGTCCATTTTCAACAATGTGATTCCCTGAGGGTTGTGGATTAGCTGACCTGGGCAGCCTTACACTGCCGGCCCGCCCTCCCCAGGTGTGCCTCGTTGAGGTCAATATAAACAGCGCTCCAGGCAGCAATAGCCCATGAAGCTGTGCCTGACTCCATATTCTCTGCCCCGTCAGCAGTCTCGGGGCTGTGCTGGTGGGAGGGAGTGAGGGGCCACAGCTTTGTGGGTGGCCCGGTGTGAGTGGGGTTCTGCTGGCCTTTCTGCAGGAGTTGCCAGGCTGCCGCCTGTAAAGAAGAGGTTGTGTCACCCATACTTTCCGCTGGAATTTCTCTCCGGACAGAGGTGAGGATGGAAAAAAGCAGTGGGGGCCGGGACAGGAGGGGTATCTCAGGCAGGGCAATGGAAAGCTTCTGGAAGAGCGCCCGGGGCCAGGACTACCCAGGCTGGCCTGCAGGCACCAAGTTGGCCTTCGTGCTTTCGCTGGTGTGGCACCACGGTCCTTCCTCTAGGCTTTCAAGCCCTTGTACATATTCAGGTGTTTTACCTGGAAAGGGTGGGAACAGTTCAGCAGCAGCTGGCCTGGGGCTCAGCTCACGTTTACTCACAGATGCCTCGGCACGGTCCCCCAGCTTTGCAATGAGGACGCTCCTTGTGTGGGGGGTGGGTTGCTGGCTGTATGGGAGATGATTCCCCACCTCTGACCAATTTCAGAATTGTTTACCACTGGAGCAAGTGCCCTGATAGGGTTTTCCTCTGTATAACTCGTGGGTTCAGGATTTTTTTTCTTTTATGGTTCAAGTTAGATTTTATTCCTCTTTTATGTATTTATAGATATAAGCATGGAAATAATTCATTCCTATAAATACATCTGTGTGACGGGAAGAACTTTTTTCTGTTTTATTTTTAAATTTTATTTTTTAAAATTTTGAAATTTAATTTTATTTATTTTTTTTATACAGCACATTATTATTAGTTCTGTATTTTATGCATATACATGTATACAGGTCAATCCCAAACTCCCAACTCATCCCACCACCACCACCCCATGGCTTCCCACACTTGGTGTCCATACATTTGTTCTCTACCTCTGTGTCTCTATTTCTTCCCTGCAAACCAGTTCATCTGTACCATTTTTAGGCTCCACATATATGCGTTAATATACAATATTTGTTTTCCTCTTTCTGACTTACTTCATTCTGTATGACAGTCTCTCGATCCATCGATGGCTCTACAAATGACCCAGTTTCATTCCTTTTTATGGCCGCGTAATATTCCATTTTATATATGTACCACATCTTTATCCATTCATCTGTCTGTGGGCATTTAGGTTGCTTCCATTACCTGGCTATTGTAAATAGTGCTGCAACGAACATTGTGGTGAATGTGCCTTTTTGAAATACGGTTTTCTCTGGGTATATGCCCAGAAGTGGGATTGCTGGATCAGATGGTAATTCTATTTCTAGTTTTTTTAAGGAAAATCCATACTGTTCTCCATAGTGACTGTATCAATTTACATTCCCACCAATAGTGGAAGAGGGCTCCTTTTGTCCACACCCTCCCCAGAATTGGTTGTTTGTAGATTTTCTGATGATGCCGATTCTAACAGGTGTGAGGTGAAACCTCATTGTAGTTTTGATTTGCATTTCTCTAACAATTAGTGCTGTTGAGCAGCTTTTCATGTGCGTCTTGGCCATCTATGTGTCTTCTTTGAGGAAACGTCTCTTTAGATCTTCTGCCCATTTTTGTATTGGGTTGTTTGTTTTTTTAATATTAAGCTGCATGAGTTGTTTATATATATTGGAGATTAAACCTCTGTCCATTGATTCGTCTGCAACGATTTTCGCCCATTCTGAGGGATGCCTTTTTCCATTCCCGTGTTTTTCAACAAAAAAAGGAAAGAAAGGAAAAGAAGCAGAACACTAATGTGCGTAAAATATGCCTTTTGAAACGGTCGTTTTGAAATATGGACGTCCTTTGAATTTTTTGGTCGATATGTGACCCCAGGATTTGTTTTCAGGGCAGCTGTCATTTACAGGCCTGCAATGATTTTGAATATCAACTGACCATTAGCATTGGGATTAAAGCTGCTGTTGTGTGAAACGGCCACAAGGTGGCAGCAGTTCACCCTTACCAAATCTGGTTACTAGGGCAAGAGAGCCTCAGTGGAAGTGGTGTTCTAGATTGGAGTTTAGAATGGAATGTGCCAGGAGAAAGCCCCTCACGTTTGTCTCACTACTTCTTGTTCGTGTTTTTAATTTATTTTTTTATTTTTTATTACAGCAAGTTTGATTACAATGTTTGGCTTGCTGTAGGTGTGGAAGATGTGGTTCTTTTACACATATACAGATGACTGTTCTTCCTGGGATCCTTTTCCCATGTACGTTATGACAGAATGTTGAGTAGTCCTCTCTTGGTATTCTGTAGGTCTTTGGTGATTATATATGTCACCTGTGTTTGTATATGTCTGTTAACACCGATATCATAATGAAACCAATCCTCACACCTTTCCATTGGTGAACCATAAGTTTGTTTAATGAATCTGTGATTGCCCTTCTCCGTGGAAATATCTGCCCTGGTATCCATTTTTAGGTAACACCTATAAGTGATATGATATGTGTCTTTCACTTTCTGACTTACTACAAGTCACGTGATTACTTCTAGACTCATCTACGGTGCTGCAAATGGCATTGTGTCCTTTTTTTCCTTGGCTTCTCTTCTGCCTTAGCGGGGTCCATTTTCAACAATGTGATTCCCTAAGGGTTGTGGATTAGCTGACCTGGGCAGCCTTACCCTGCCGGCCCGCCCTCCCCAGGTGTGCCTCGTTGAGGTCAATATAAACAGCGCTCCAGGCAGCAATAGCCCCTGAAGCTGTGCCTGACTCCATATTATCTGCCCCGTCAGCAGTCTCGGGGCTGTGCTGGTGGGAGGGTGTGAGGGGCCACAGCTTTGTGGGTGGCCCGGTGTGAGTGGGGTTCTGCTGGCCTTTCTGCAGGAGTTGCCAGGCTGCCGCCTGTAAAGAAGAGGATGTGTCACCCATACCTTCCACTGGAATTTCTCTCTGGACAGAGGTGAGGAAGGAAAAAAGCAGTGGGGGCAGGGACAGGAGGGGTATCTCATGCAGGGCAATGGAAAGCTTCTGGAAGAGCGCCCGGGGCCAGGACCACCCTGTCTGGCCTGCAGGCACCAAGTTAGCCTGCGTGCTGTCGCTGGTGTGGCTCCACGGTCCTTCCTCTAGGCTTTCAAGCCCTTGTACATATTCAGGTGTTTTACCTGGAAAGGGTGGGAACAGTTCAGCAGCAGCTGGCCTGGGGCTCAGCTCACGTTTACTCACAGATGCCTCGGCACGGTCCCCCAGCTTTGCAATGAGGACGCTCCTTGCGTGGGGGGTGGGTTGCTGGCTGTATGGGAGATGGTTCCCCACCTCTGACCAATTTCAGAATTGTTTACCACTGGAGCAAGTGCCGTGATAGGGTTTTCCTCTGTGTAACTCGTGGGTTCACTTTTTTTTACTTTTATGGTTCAAGTTAGACTTTATTCCTCTTTTATGTATTTATAAATATAAGCATGGAAATAATTCATTCCTATAAATACATCTGTGTGACGGGAAGAACTTTTTTCTGTTTTATTTTTAAATTTTATTTTTTAAAATTTTGAAATTTAATTTTATTTATGTTTTTATACAGCAGGTTATTATTAGTTATGTATTTTATGCATATACATGTATACAGGTCAATCCCAATCTCCCAACTCATCCCACCACCACCACCCCATGGCTTCCCACACTTGGTGTCCATACGTTTGTTCTCTACCTCTGTGTCTCTATTTCTTCCCTGCAAACCAGTTCATCTGTACCATTTTTTTAGGTTCCACATATATGCATTAATATACAATATTTGTTTTCCTCTTTCTGACTTACTTCACTCTCTATGACAGTCTCTCGATCCATCGATGTCTCTACAAATGACCCAGTTTCATTCCTTTTTATGGCCGAGTAATATTCCATTTTATATATGTACCACATCTTTATCCATTCATCTGTCTGTGGGCATTTAGGTTGCTTCCATTACCTGGCTATTGTAAATAGTGCTGCAACGAACATTGTGGTGAATGTGCCTTTTTGAAATACGGTTTTCTCTGGGTATATGCCCAGAAGTGGGATTGCTGGATCAGATGGTAATTCTATTTCTAGTTTTTTTAAGGAAAATCCATACTGTTCTCCATAGTGACTGTATCAATTTACATTCCCACCAATAGTGGAAGAGGGCTCCTTTTGTCCACACCCTCCCCAGAATTGGTTGTTTGTAGATATTCTGATGATGCCGATTCTAACAGGTGTGAGGTGATACCTCATTGTAGTTTTGATTTGCATTTCTCTAATAATTAGTGCTGTTGAGCAGCTTTTCATGTGCGTCTTGTCCATCTCTGTGTCTCCTTTGAAGAAACGTCTCTTTAGATCTTCTGCCCATTTTTTTTGGGTTGTTTGTTTTTTTAATATTAAGCTGCATGAGCTGTTTATATATATTGGAGATTAAACCTCTGTCCATTGATTCGTCTGCAACGATTTTCGCCCATTCTGAGGGATGCCTTTTTCCATTCCCGTTTTTTTTAACAAAAAAGGAAAGAAAGGAAAAGAAGCAGAACACTAATGTGCGTAAAATATGCCTTTTGAAACGGTCGTTTTGAAATATGGACGTCCTTTGAATTTTTTGGTCGATATGTGACCCCAGGATTTGTTTTCAGGGCAGGTGTCATTTACAGGCCTGCAATGATTTTGAATATCAACTGACCATTAGCGTTGGGATTAAAGCTGCTGTTGTGTGAAACGGCCACAATGTGGCAGCAGTTCACCCTTACCAAATCTGGTTACTAGGGCAAGAGAGCCTCAGTGGAAGTGGTGTTCTAGATTGGAATTTAGAATGGAATGTGCCAGGAGAAAGCCCCTCACGTTTGTCTCACTACTTCTTGTTCGTGTTTTTAATTTAATTTTTTATTTTTTCTTACAGCAAGTTTGATTACAATGTTTGGCTTGTTGTAGGTGTGGAAGATGTGGTTCTTTTACACATATACAGATGTCTGTTCTTCCTGGGATCCTTTTCCCATGTACGTTATGACAGAATGTTGAGTAGTCCTCTCTTGGTATTCTGTAGGTCTTTGGTGATTATATATGTCACCTGTGTTTGTATATGTCTGTTAACCGCGATATCGTAATGAAACCAATCCTCACACCTTTCCATTGGTGAACCATAAGTTTGTTTAATGAATCTGTGATTGCCCTTCTCCGTGGAAATATCTGCCCTGGTATCCATTTTTAGGTAACACCTATAAGTGATATGATATGATATGTGTCTTTCACTTTCTGACTTACTACAAGTCACGTGATTACTTCTAGACTCATCTAGGGGGCTGCAAATGGCATTGTGTCCTTTTTTCCCTTGGCTTCTCTTCTGCCTTAGCGTGGTCCATTTTCAACAATGTGATTCCCTGAGGGTTGTGGATTAGCTGACCTGGGCAGCCTTACACTGCCGGCCCGCCCTCCCCAGGTGTGCCTTGTTGAGGTCAATATAAACAGCGCTCCAGGCAGCAATAGCCCCTGAAGCTGTGCCTGCCTCCATATTCTCTGCCCCGTCAGCAGTCTCGGGGCTGTGCTGGTGGGAGGGAGTGAGGGGCCACAGCTTTGTGGGTGGCCCGGTGTGAGTGGGGTTCTGCTGGCCTTTCTGCAGGAGTTGCCAGGCTGCCGCCTGTAAAGAAGAGGTTGTGTCACCCATACTTTCCGCTGGAATTTCTCTCCGGACAGAGGTGAGGATGGAAAAAAGCAGTGGGGGCCGGGACAGGATGGGTATCTCAGGCAGGGCAATGGAAAGCTTCTGGAAGAGCGCCCGGGGCCAGGACTACCCTGGCTGGCCTGCAGGCACCAAGTTGGCCTTCGTGCTTTCGCTGGTGTGGCACCACGGTCCTTCCTCTAGGCTTTCAAGCCCTTGTACATATTCAGGTGTTTTACCTGGAAAGGGTGGGAACAGTTCAGCAGCAGCTGGCCTGGGGCTCAGCTCACGTTTACTCACAGATGCCTCGGCATGGTCCCCCAGCTTTGCAATGAGGACGCTCCTTGCGTGGGGGGTGGGTTGCTGGCTCTATGGGAGATGATTCCCCACCTCTGACCAATTTCAGAATTGTTTACCACTGGAGCAAGTGCCCTGATAGGGTTTTCCTCTGTATAACTCGTGGGTTCAGGATTTTTTTTTCTTTTATGGTTCAAGTTAGATTTTATTCCTCTTTTATGTATTTATAGATATAAGCATGGAAATAATTCATTCCTATAAATACATCTGTGTGACGGGAAGAACTTTTTTCTGTTTTATTTTTAAATTTTATTTTTTAAAATTTTGAAATTTAATTTTATTTATGTTTTTATACAGCACATTATTATTAGTTCTGTATTTTATGCATATACATGTATACAGGTCAATCCCAAACTCCCAACTCATCCCACCACCACCACCCCATGGCTTCCCACACTTGGTGTCCATACGTTTGTTCTCTACCTCTGTGTCTCTATTTCTTCCCTGCAAACCAGTTCATCTGTACCATTTTTAGGCTCCACATATATGCGTTAATATACAATATTTGTTTTCCTCTTTCTGACTTACTTCATTCTGTATGACAGTCTCTCGATCCATCGATGGCTCTACAAATGACCCAGTTTCATTCCTTTTTATGGCCGAGTAATATTCCATTTTATATATGTACCACATCTTTATCCATTCATCTGTCTGTGGGCATTTAGGTTGCTTCCATTACCTGGCTATTGTAAATAGTGCTGCAACGAACATTGTGGTGAATGTGCCTTTTTGAAATACGGTTTTCTCTGGGTATATGCCCAGAAGTGGGATTGCTGGATCAGATGGTAATTCTATTTCTAGTTTTTTTAAGGAAAATCCATACTGTTCTCCATAGTGACTGTATCAATTTACATTCCCACCAATAGTGGAAGAGGGCTCCTTTTGTCCACACCCTCCCCAGAATTGGTTGTTTGTAGATATTCTGATGATGCCGATTCTAACAGGTGTGAGGTGATACCTCATTGTAGTTTTGATTTGCATTTCTCTAATAATTAGTGCTGTTGAGCAGCTTTTCATGTGCGTCTTGTCCATCTCTGTGTCTCCTTTGAAGAAACGTCTCTTTAGATCTTCTGCCCATTTTTTTTGGGTTGTTTGTTTTTTTAATATTAAGCTGCATGAGCTGTTTATATATATTGGAGATTAAACCTCTGTCCATTGATTCGTCTGCAACGATTTTCGCCCATTCTGAGGGATGCCTTTTTCCATTCCCGTGTTTTTTAACAAAAAAGGAAAGAAAGGAAAAGAAGCAGAACACTAATGTGCGTAAAATATGCCTTTTGAAACGGTCATTTTGAAATATGGACGTCCTTTGAATTTTTTGGTCGATATGTGACCCCAGGATTTGTTTTCAGGGCAGGTGTCATTTACAGGCCTGCAATGATTTTGAATATCAACTGACCATTAGCGTTGGGATTAAAGCTGCTGTTGTGTGAAACGGCCACAATGTGGCAGCAGTTCACCCTTACCAAATCTGGTTACTAGGGCAAGAGAGCCTCAGTGGAAGTGGTGTTCTAGATTGGAATTTAGAATGGAATGTGCCAGGAGAAAGCCCCTCACGTTTGTCTCACTACTTCTTGTTCGTGTTTTTAATTTAATTTTTTATTTTTTCTTACAGCAAGTTTGATTACAATGTTTGGCTTGTTGTAGGTGTGGAAGATGTGGTTCTTTTACACATATACAGATGTCTGTTCTTCCTGGGATCCTTTTCCCATGTACGTTATGACAGAATGTTGAGTAGTCCTCTCTTGGTATTCTGTAGGTCTTTGGTGATTATATATGTCACCTGTGTTTGTATATGTCTGTTAACCGCGATATCGTAATGAAACCAATCCTCACACCTTTCCATTGGTGAACCATAAGTTTGTTTAATGAATCTGTGATTGCCCTTCTCCGTGGAAATATCTGCCCTGGTATCCATTTTTAGGTAACACCTATAAGTGATATGATATGATATGTGTCTTTCACTTTCTGACTTACTACAAGTCACGTGATTACTTCTAGACTCATCTACGGGGCTGCAAATGGCATTGTGTCCTTTTTTCCCTTGGCTTCTCTTCTGCCTTAGCGGGGTCCATTTTCAACAATGTGATTCCCTGAGGGTTGTGGATTAGCTGACCTGGGCAGCCTTACACTGCCGGCCCGCCCTCCCCAGGTGTGCCTCGTTGAGGTCAATATAAACAGCGCTCCAGGCAGCAATAGCCCCTGAAGCTGTGCCTGCCTCCATATTCTCTGCCCCGTCAGCAGTCTCGGGGCTGTGCTGGTGGGAGGGAGTGAGGGGCCACAGCTTTGTGGGTGGCCCGGTGTGAGTGGGGTTCTGCTGGCCTTTCTGCAGGAGTTGCCAGGCTGCCGCCTGTAAAGAAGAGGTTGTGTCACCCATACTTTCCGCTGGAATTTCTCTCCGGACAGAGGTGAGGATGGAAAAAAGCAGTGGGGGCCGGGACAGGATGGGTATCTCAGGCAGGGCAATGGAAAGCTTCTGGAAGAGCGCCCGGGGCCAGGACTACCCTGGCTGGCCTGCAGGCACTAAGTTGGCCTTCGTGCTTTCGCTGGTGTGGCACCACGGTCCTTCCTCTAGGCTTTCAAGCCCTTGTACATATTCAGGTGTTTTACCTGGAAAGGGTGGGAACAGTTCAGCAGCAGCTGGCCTGGGGCTCAGCTCACGTTTACTCACAGATGCCTCGGCATGGTCCCCCAGCTTTGCAATGAGGACGCTCCTTGCGTGGGGGGTGGGTTGCTGGCTGTATGGGAGATGGTTCCCCACCTCTGACCAATCTCAGAATTGTTTACCGCTGGAGCAAGTGCCCTGATAGGGTTTTCCTCTGTATAACTCGTGGGTTCAGGATTTTTTTTTCTTTTATGGTTCAAGTTAGATTTTATTCCTCTTTTATGTATTTATAGATATAAGCATGGAAATAATTCATTCCTATAAATACATCTGTGTGACGGGAAGAACTTTTTTCTGTTTTATTTTTAAATTTTATTTTTTAAAATTTTGAAATTTAATTTTATTTATGTTTTTATACAGCACATTATTATTAGTTCTGTATTTTATGCATATACATGTATACAGGTCAATCCCAAACTCCCAACTCATCCCACCACCACCACCCCATGGCTTCCCACACTTGGTGTCCATACGTTTGTTCTCTACCTCTGTGTCTCTATTTCTTCCCTACAAACCAGTTCATCTGTACCATTTTTAGGCTCCACATATATGCGTAAATATACAATATTTGTTTTCCTCTTTCTGACTTACTTCATTCTGTATGACAGTCTCTCGATCCATCGATGGCTCTACAAATGACCCAGTTTCATTCCTTTTTATGGCCGAGTAATATTCCATTTTATATATGTACCACATCTTTATCCATTCATCTGTCTGTGGGCATTTAGGTTGCTTCCATTACCTGGCTATTGTAAATAGTGCTGCAACGAACATTGTGGTGAATGTGCCTTTTTGAAATACGGTTTTCTCTGGGTATATGCCCAGAAGTGGGATTGCTGGATCAGATGGTAATTCTATTTCTAGTTTTTTTAAGGAAACTCCATACTGTTCTCCATAGTGACTGTATCAATTTACATTCCCACCAATAGTGGAAGAGGGCTCCTTTTGTCCACACCCTCCCCAGAATTGGTTGTTTGTAGATATTCTGATGATGCCGATTCTAACAGGTGTGAGGTGATACCTCATTGTAGTTTTGATTTGCATTTCTCTAATATTTAGTGCTGTTGAGCAGCTTTTCATGTGCGTCTTGTCCATCTCTGTGTCTCCTTTGAAGAAACGTCTCTTTAGATCTTCTACCCATTTTTTTTGGGTTGTTTGTTTTTTTAATATTAAGCTGCATGAGCTGTTTATATATATTGGAGATTAAACCTCTGTCCATTGATTCGTCTGCAACGATTTTCGCCCATTCTGAGGCATGCCTTTTTCCATTCCCGTTTTTTTTAACAAAAAAGGAAAGAAAGGAAAAGAAGCAGAACACTAATGTGCGTAAAATATGCCTTTTGAAACGGTCGTTTTGAAATATGGATGTCCTTTGAATTTTTTGGTCGATATGTGACCCCAGGATTTGTTTTCAGGGCAGGTGTCATTTACAGGCCTGCAATGATTTTGAATATCAACTGACCATTAGCGTTGGGATTAAAGCTGCTGTTGTGTGAAACGGCCACAATGTGGCAGCAGTTCACCCTTACCAAATCTGGTTACTAGGGCAAGAGAGCCTCAGTGGAAGTGGTGTTCTAGATTGGAATTTAGAATGGAATGTGCCAGGAGAAAGCCCCTCACGTTTGTCTCACTACTTCTTGTTCGTGTTTTTAATTTAATTTTTTATTTTTTCTTACAGCAAGTTTGATTACAATCTTTGGCTTGTTGTAGGTGTGGAAGATGTGGTTCTTTTACACATATACAGATGTCTGTTCTTCCTGGGATCCTTTTCCCATGTACGTTATGACAGAATGTTGAGTAGTCCTCTCTTGGTATTCTGTAGGTCTTTGGTGATTATATATGTCACCTGTGTTTGTATATGTCTGTTAACCGCGATATCGTAATGAAACCAATCCTCACACCTTTCCATTGGTGAACCTTAAGTTTGTTTAATGAATCTGTGATTGCCCTTCTCCGTGGAAATATCTGCCCTGGTATCCATTTTTAGGTAACACCTATAAGTGATATGATATGATATGTGTCTTTCACTTTCTGACTTACTACAAGTCACGTGATTACTTCTAGACTCATCTACGGGGCTGCAAATGGCATTGTGTCCTTTTTTCCCTTGGCTTCTCTTCTGCCTTAGCGGGGTCCATTTTCAACAATGTGATTCCCTGAGGGTTGTGGATTAGCTGACCTGGGCAGCATTACCCTGCCGGCCCGCCCTCCCCAGGTGTGCCTCGTTGAGGTCAATATAAACAGCGCTCCAGGCAGCAATAGCCCATGAAGCTGTGCCTGACTCCATATTCTCTGCCCCGTCAGCAGTCTCGGGGCTGTGCTGGTGGGAGGGAGTGAGGGGCCACAGCTTTGTGGGTGGCCCGGTGTGAGTGGGGTTCTGCTGGCCTTTCTGCAGGAGTTGCCAGGCTGCCGCCTGTAAAGAAGAGGTTGTGTCACCCATACTTTCCGCTGGAATTTCTCTCCGGACAGAGGTGAGGATGGAAAAAAGCAGTGGGGGCCGGGACAGGATGGGTATCTCAGGCAGGGCAATGGAAAGCTTCTGGAAGAGCGCCCGGGGCCAGGACTACCCTGGCTGGCCTGCAGGCACCAAGTTGGCCTTCGTGCTTTCGCTGGTGTGGCACCACGGTCCTTCCTCTAGGCTTTCAAGCCCTTGTACATATTCAGGTGTTTTACCTGGAAAGGGTGGGAACAGTTCAGCAGCAGCTGGCCTGGGGCTCAGCTCACGTTTACTCACAGATGCCTCGGCACGGTCCCCCAGCTTTGCAATGAGGACGCTCCTTGCGTGGGGGGTGGGTTGCTGGCTGTATGGGAGATGATTCCCCACCTCTGACCAATTTCAGAATTGTTTACCACTGGAGCAAGTGCCCTGATAGGGTTTTCCTCTGTATAACTCGTGGGTTCAGGATTTTTTTTTCTTTTATGGATCAAGTTAGATTTTATTCCTCTTTTATGTATTTATAGATATAAGCATGGAAATAATTCATTCCTATAAATACATCTGTGTGACGGGAAGAACTTTTTTCTGTTTTATTTTTAAATTTTATTTTTTAAAATTTTGAAATTTAATTTTATTTATTTTTTTTATACAGCACATTATTATTAGTTCTGTATTTTATGCATATACATGTATACAGGTCAATCCCAAACTCCCAACTCATCCCACCACCACCACCCCATGGCTTCCCACACTTGGTGTCCATACATTTGTTCTCTACCTCTGTGTCTCTATTTCTTCCCTGCAGACCAGTTCATCTGTACCATTTTTAGGCTCCACATATATGCGTTAATATACAATATTTGTTTTCCTCTTTCTGACTTACTTCATTCTGTATGACAGTCTCTCGATCCATCGATGGCTCTACAAATGACCCAGTTTCATTCCTTTTTATGGCCGAGTAATATTCCATTTTATATATGTACCACATCTTTATCCATTCATCTGTCTGTGGGCATTTAGGTTGCTTCCATTACCTGGCTATTGTAAATAGTGCTGCAACGAACATTGTGGTGAATGTGCCTTTTTGAAATACGGTTTTCTCTGGGTATATGCCCAGAAGTGGGATTGCTGGATCAGATGGTAATTCTATTTCTAGTTTTTTTAAGGAAAATCCATACTGTTCTCCATAGTGACTGTATCAATTTACATTCCCACCAATAGTGGAAGAGGGCTCCTTTTGTCCACACCCTCCCCAGAATTGGTTGTTTGTAGATTTTCTGATGATGCCGATTCTAACAGGTGTGAGGTGAAACCTCATTGTAGTTTTGATTTGCATTTCTCTAACAATTAGTGCTGTTGAGCAGCTTTTCATGTGCGTCTTGGCCATCTATATGTCTTCTTTGAGGAAACGTCTCTTTAGATCTTCTGCCCATTTTTGTATTGGGTTGTTTGTTTTTTTAATATTAAGCTGCATGAGTTGTTTATATATATTGGAGATTAAACCTCTGTCCATTGATTCGTCTGCAACGATTTTCGCCCATTCTGAGGGATGCCTTTTTCCATTCCCGTGTTTTTCAACAAAAAAAGGAAAGAAAGGAAAAGAAGCAGAACACTAATGTGCGTAAAATATGCCTTTTGAAACGGTCGTTTTGAAATATGGACGTCCTTTGAATTTTTTGGTCGATATGTGACCCCAGGATTTGTTTTCAGGGCAGCTGTCATTTACAGGCCTGCAATGATTTTGAATATCAACTGGCCATTAGCATTGGGATTAAAGCTGCTGTTGTGTGAAACGGCCACAAGGTGGCAGCAGTTCACCCTTACCAAATCTGGTTACTAGGGCAAGAGAGCCTCAGTGGAAGTGGTGTTCTAGATTGGAGTTTAGAATGGAATGTGCCAGGAGAAAGCCCCTCACGTTTGTCTCACTACTTCTTGTTCGTGTTTTTAATTTATTTTTTTATTTTTTATTACAGCAAGTTTGATTACAATGTTTGGCTTGCTGTAGGTGTGGAAGATGTGGTTCTTTTACACATATACAGATGACTGTTCTTCCTGGGATCCTTTTCCCATGTACGTTATGACAGAATGTTGAGTAGTCCTCTCTTGGTATTCTGTAGGTCTTTGGTGATTATATATGTCACCTGTGTTTGTATATGTCTGTTAACACCGATATCATAATGAAACCAATCCTCACACCTTTCCATTGGTGAACCATAAGTTTGTTTAATGAATCTGTGATTGCCCTTCTCCGTGGAAATATCTGCCCTGGTATCCATTTTTAGGTAACACCTATAAGTGATATGATATGTGTCTTTCACTTTCTGACTTACTACAAGTCACGTGATTACTTCTAGACTCATCTACGGTGCTGCAAATGGCATTGTGTCCTTTTTTTCCTTGGCTTCTCTTCTGCCTTAGCGGGGTCCATTTTCAACAATGTGATTCCCTAAGGGTTGTGGATTAGCTGACCTGGGCAGCCTTACCCTGCCGGCCCGCCCTCCCCAGGTGTGCCTCGTTGAGGTCAATATAAACAGCGCTCCAGGCAGCAATAGCCCCTGAAGCTGTGCCTGACTCCATATTATCTGCCCCGTCAGCAGTCTCGGGGCTGTGCTGGTGGGAGGGTGTGAGGGGCCACAGCTTTGTGGGTGGCCCGGTGTGAGTGGGGTTCTGCTGGCCTTTCTGCAGGAGTTGCCAGGCTGCCGCCTGTAAAGAAGAGGATGTGTCACCCATACCTTCCACTGGAATTTCTCTCCGGACAGAGGTGAGGAAGGAAAAAAGCAGTGGGGGCAGGGACAGGAGGGGTATCTCATGCAGGGCAATGGAAAGCTTCTGGAAGAGCGCCCGGGGCCAGGACCACCCTGTCTGGCCTGCAGGCACCAAGTTAGCCTGCGTGCTGTCGCTGGTGTGGCTCCACGGTCCTTCCTCTAGGCTTTCAAGCCCTTGTACATATTCAGGTGTTTTACCTGGAAAGGGTGGGAACAGTTCAGCAGCAGCTGGCCTGGGGCTCAGCTCACGTTTACTCACAGATGCCTCGGCACGGTCCCCCAGCTTTGCAATGAGGACGCTCCTTGCGTGGGGGGTGGGTTGCTGGCTGTATGGGAGATGGTTCCCCACCTCTGACCAATTTCAGAATTGTTTACCGCTGGAGCAAGTGCCGTGATAGGGTTTTCCTCTGTGTAACTCGTGGGTTCACTTTTTTTTACTTTTATGGTTCAAGTTAGACTTTATTCCTCTTTTATGTATTTATAAATATAAGCATGGAAATAATTCATTCCTATAAATACATCTGTGTGACGGGAAGAACTTTTTTCTGTTTTATTTTTAAATTTTATTTTTTAAAATTTTGAAATTTAATTTTATTTATGTTTTTATACAGCAGGTTATTATTAGTTATGTATTTTATGCATATACATGTATACAGGTCAATCCCAATCTCCCAACTCATCCCACCACCACCACCCCATGGCTTCCCACACTTGGTGTCCATACGTTTGTTCTCTACCTCTGTGTCTCTATTTCTTCCCTGCAAACCAGTTCATCTGTAACATTTTTTTAGGTTCCACATATATGCATTAATATACAATATTTGTTTTCCTCTTTCTGACTTACTTCACTCTCTATGACAGTCTCTCGATCCATCGATGTCTCTACAAATGACCCAGTTTCATTCCTTTTTATGGCCGAGTAATATTCCATTTTATATATGTACCACATCTTTATCCATTCATCTGTCTGTGGGCATTTAGGTTGCTTCCATTACCTGGCTATTGTAAATAGTGCTGCAACGAACATTGTGGTGAATGTGCCTTTTTGAAATACGGTTTTCTCTGGGTATATGCCCAGAAGTGGGATTGCTGGATCAGATGGTAATTCTATTTCTAGTTTTTTTAAGGAAAATCCATACTGTTCTCCATAGTGACTGTATCAATTTACATTCCCACCAATAGTGGAAGAGGGCTCCTTTTGTCCACACCCTCCCCAGAATTGGTTGTTTGTAGATATTCTGATGATGCCGATTCTAACAGGTGTGAGGTGATACCTCATTGTAGTTTTGATTTGCATTTCTCTAATAATTAGTGCTGTTGAGCAGCTTTTCATGTGCGTCTTGTCCATCTCTGTGTCTCCTTTGAAGAAACGTCTCTTTAGATCTTCTGCCCATTTTTTTTGGGTTGTTTGTTTTTTTAATATTAAGCTGCATGAGCTGTTTATATATATTGGAGATTAAACCTCTGTCCATTGATTCGTCTGCAACGATTTTCGCCCATTCTGAGGGATGCCTTTTTCCATTCCCGTGTTTTTTAACAAAAAAGGAAAGAAAGGAAAAGAAGCAGAACACTAATGTGCGTAAAATATGCCTTTTGAAACGGTCGTTTTGAAATATGGACGTCCTTTGAATTTTTTGGTCGATATGTGACCCCAGGATTTGTTTTCAGGGCAGGTGTCATTTACAGGCCTGCAATGATTTTGAATATCAACTGACCATTAGCGTTGGGATTAAAGCTGCTGTTGTGTGAAACGGCCACAATGTGGCAGCAGTTCACCCTTACCAAATCTGGTTACTAGGGCAAGAGAGCCTCAGTGGAAGTGGTGTTCTAGATTGGAATTTAGAATGGAATGTGCCAGGAGAAAGCCCCTCACGTTTGTCTCACTACTTCTTGTTCGTGTTTTTAATTTAATTTTTTATTTTTTCTTACAGCAAGTTTGATTACAATGTTTGGCTTGTTGTAGGTGTGGAAGATGTGGTTCTTTTACACATATACAGATGTCTGTTCTTCCTGGGATCCTTTTCCCATGTACGTTATGACAGAATGTTGAGTAGTCCTCTCTTGGTATTCTGTAGGTCTTTGGTGATTATATATGTCACCTGTGTTTGTATATGTCTGTTAACCGCGATATCGTAATGAAACCAATCCTCACACCTTTCCATTGGTGAACCATAAGTTTGTTTAATGAATCTGTGATTGCCCTTCTCCGTGGAAATATCTGCCCTGGTATCCATTTTTAGGTAACACCTATAAGTGATATGATATGATATGTGTCTTTCACTTTCTGACTTACTACAAGTCACGTGATTACTTCTAGACTCATCTACGGGGCTGCAAATGGCATTGTGTCCTTTTTTCCCTTGGCTTCTCTTCTGCCTTAGCGGGGTCCATTTTCAACAATGTGATTCCCTGAGGGTTGTGGATTAGCTGACCTGGGCAGCCTTACACTGCCGGCCCGCCCTCCCCAGGTGTGCCTCGTTGAGGTCAATATAAACAGCGCTCCAGGCAGCAATAGCCCCTGAAGCTGTGCCTGCCTCCATATTCTCTGCCCCGTCAGCAGTCTCGGGGCTGTGCTGGTGGGAGGGAGTGAGGGGCCACAGCTTTGTGGGTGGCCCGGTGTGAGTGGGGTTCTGCTGGCCTTTCTGCAGGAGTTGCCAGGCTGCCGCCTGTAAAGAAGAGGTTGTGTCACCCATACTATCCGCTGGAATTTCTCTCCGGACAGAGGTGAGGATGGAAAAAAGCAGTGGGGGCCGGGACAGGATGGGTATCTCAGGCAGGGCAATGGAAAGCTTCTGGAAGAGCGCCCGGGGCCAGGACTACCCTGGCTGGCCTGCAGGCACCAAGATGGCCTTCGTGCTTTTGCTGGTGTGGCACCACGGTCCTTCCTCTAGGCTTTCAAGCCCTTGTACATATTCAGGTGTTTTACCTGGAAAGGGTGGGAACAGTTCAGCAGCAGCTGGCCTGGGGCTCAGCTCACGTTTACTCACAGATGCCTCGGCACGGTCCCCCAGCTTTGCAATGAGGACGCTCCTTGCGTGGGGGGTGGGTTGCTGGCTGTATGGGAGATGATTCCCCACCTCTGACCAATTTCAGAATTGTTTACCGCTGGAGCAAGTGCCCTGATAGGGTTTTCCTCTGTATAACTCGTGGGTTCAGGATTTTTTTTTCTTTTATGGTTCAAGTTAGATTTTATTCCTCTTTTATGTATTTATAGATATAAGCATGGAAATAATTCATTCCTATAAATACATCTGTGTGACGGGAAGAACTTTTTTCTGTTTTATTTTTAAATTTTATTTTTTAAAATTTTGAAATTTAATTTTATTTATTTTTTTTATACAGCACATTATTATTAGTTCTGTATTTTATGCATATACATGTATACAGGTCAATCCCAAACTCCCAACTCATCCCACCACCACCACCCCATGGCTTCCCACACTTGGTGTCCATACGTTTGTTCTCTACCTCTGTGTCTCTATTTCTTCCCTGCAAACCAGTTCATCTGTACCATTTTTAGGCTCCACATATATGCGTTAATATACAATATTTGTTTTCCTCTTTCTGACTTACTTCATTCTGTATGACAGTCTCTCGATCCATCGATGGCTCTACAAATGACCCAGTTTCATTCCTTTTTATGGCCGCGTAATATTCCATTTTATATATGTACCACATCTTTATCCATTCATCTGTCTGTGGGCATTTAGGTTGCTTCCATTACCTGGCTATTGTAAATAGTGCTGCAACGAACATTGTGGTGAATGTGCCTTTTTGAAATACGGTTTTCTCTGGGTATATGCCCAGAAGTGGGATTGCTGGATCAGATGGTAATTCTATTTCTAGTTTTTTTAAGGAAAATCCATACTGTTCTCCATAGTGACTGTATCAATTTACATTCCCACCAATAGTGGAAGAGGGCTCCTTTTGTCCACACCCTCCCCAGAATTGGTTGTTTGTAGATTTTCTGATGATGCCGATTCTAACAGGTGTGAGGTGAAACCTCATTGTAGTTTTGATTTGCATTTCTCTAACAATTAGTGCTGTTGAGCAGCTTTTCATGTGCGTCTTGGCCATCTATGTGTCTTCTTTGAGGAAACGTCTCTTTAGATCTTCTGCCCATTTTTGTATTGGGTTGTTTGTTTTTTTAATATTAAGCTGCATGAGTTGTTTATATATATTGGAGATTAAACCTCTGTCCATTGATTCGTCTGCAACGATTTTCGCCCATTCTGAGGGATGCCTTTTTCCATTCCCGTGTTTTTCAACAAAAAAAGGAAAGAAAGGAAAAGAAGCAGAACACTAATGTGCGTAAAATATGCCTTTTGAAACGGTCGTTTTGAAATATGGACGTCCTTTGAATTTTTTGGTCGATATGTGACCCCAGGATTTGTTTTCAGGGCAGCTGTCATTTACAGGCCTGCAATGATTTTGAATATCAACTGACCATTAGCATTGGGATTAAAGCTGCTGTTGTGTGAAACGGCCACAAGGTGGCAGCAGTTCACCCTTACCAAATCTGGTTACTAGGGCAAGAGAGCCTCAGTGGAAGTGGTGTTCTAGATTGGAGTTTAGAATGGAATGTGCCAGGAGAAAGCCCCTCACGTTTGTCTCACTACTTCTTGTTCGTGTTTTTAATTTATTTTTTTATTTTTTATTACAGCAAGTTTGATTACAATGTTTGGCTTGCTGTAGGTGTGGAAGATGTGGTTCTTTTACACATATACAGATGACTGTTCTTCCTGGGATCCTTTTCCCATGTACGTTATGACAGAATGTTGAGTAGTCCTCTCTTGGTATTCTGTAGGTCTTTGGTGATTATATATGTCACCTGTGTTTGTATATGTCTGTTAACACCGATATCATAATGAAACCAATCCTCACACCTTTCCATTGGTGAACCATAAGTTTGTTTAATGAATCTGTGATTGCCCTTCTCCGTGGAAATATCTGCCCTGGTATCCATTTTTAGGTAACACCTATAAGTGATATGATATGTGTCTTTCACTTTCTGACTTACTACAAGTCACGTGATTACTTCTAGACTCATCTACGGTGCTGCAAATGGCATTGTGTCCTTTTTTTCCTTGGCTTCTCTTCTGCCTTAGCGGGGTCCATTTTCAACAATGTGATTCCCTAAGGGTTGTGGATTAGCTGACCTGGGCAGCCTTACCCTGCCGGCCCGCCCTCCCCAGGTGTGCCTCGTTGAGGTCAATATAAACAGCGCTCCAGGCAGCAATAGCCCCTGAATCTGTGCCTGACTCCATATTATCTGCCCCGTCAGCAGTCTCGGGGCTGTGCTGGTGGGAGGGTGTGAGGGGCCACAGCTTTGTGGGTGGCCCGGTGTGAGTGGGGTTCTGCTGGCCTTTCTGCAGGAGTTGCCAGGCTGCCGCCTGTAAAGAAGAGGATGTGTCACCCATACCTTCCACTGGAATTTCTCTCCGGACAGAGGTGAGGAAGGAAAAAAGCAGTGGGGGCAGGGACAGGAGGGGTACCTCATGCAGGGCAATGGAAAGCTTCTGGAAGAGCGCCCGGAGCCAGGACCACCCTGTCTGGCCTGCAGGCACCAAGTTAGCCTGCGTGCTGTCGCTGGTGTGGCTCCACGGTCCTTCCTCTAGGCTTTCAAGCCCTTGTACATATTCAGGTGTTTTACCTGGAAAGGGTGGGAACAGTTCAGCAGCAGCTGGCCTGGGGCTCAGCTCACGTTTACTCACAGATGCCTCGGCACGGTCCCCCAGCTTTGCAATGAGGACGCTCCTTGCGTGGGGGGTGGGTTGCTGGCTGTATGGGAGATGGTTCCCCACCTCTGACCAATTTCAGAATTGTTTACCGCTGGAGCAAGTGCCGTGATAGGGTTTTCCTCTGTGTAACTCGTGGGTTCACTTTTTTTTACTTTTATGGTTCAAGTTAGACTTTATTCCTCTTTTATGTATTTATAAATATAAGCATGGAAATAATTCATTCCTATAAATACATCTGTGTGACGGGAAGAACTTTTTTCTGTTTTATTTTTAAATTTTATTTTTTAAAATTTTGAAATTTAATTTTATTTATGTTTTTATACAGCAGGTTATTATTAGTTATGTATTTTATGCATATACATGTATACAGGTCAATCCCAATCTCCCAACTCATCCCACCACCACCACCCCATGGCTTCCCACACTTGGTGTCCATACGTTTGTTCTCTACCTCTGTGTCTCTATTTCTTCCCTGCAAACCAGTTCATCTGTACCATTTTTTTAGGTTCCACATATATGCATTAATATACAATATTTGTTTTCCTCTTTCTGACTTACTTCACTCTCTATGACAGTCTCTCGATCCATCGATGTCTCTACAAATGACCCAGTTTCATTCCTTTTTATGGCCGAGTAATATTCCATTTTATATATGTACCACATCTTTATCCATTCATCTGTCTGTGGGCATTTAGGTTGCTTCCATTACCTGGCTATTGTAAATAGTGCTGCAACGAACATTGTGGTGAATGTGCCTTTTTGAAATACGGTTTTCTCTGGGTATATGCCCAGAAGTGGGATTGCTGGATCAGATGGTAATTCTATTTCTAGTTTTTTTAAGGAAAATCCATACTGTTCTCCATAGTGACTGTATCAATTTACATTCCCACCAATAGTGGAAGAGGGCTCCTTTTGTCCACACCCTCCCCAGAATTGGTTGTTTGTAGATATTCTGATGATGCCGATTCTAACAGGTGTGAGGTGATACCTCATTGTAGTTTTGATTTGCATTTCTCTAATAATTAGTGCTGTTGAGCAGCTTTTCATGTGCGTCTTGTCCATCTCTGTGTCTCCTTTGAAGAAACGTCTCTTTAGATCTTCTGCCCATTTTTTTTGGGTTGTTTGTTTTTTTAATATTAAGCTGCATGAGCTGTTTATATATATTGGAGATTAAACCTCTGTCCATTGATTCGTCTGCAACGATTTTCGCCCATTCTGAGGGATGCCTTTTTCCATTCCCGTTTTTTTTAACAAAAAAGGAAAGAAAGGAAAAGAAGCAGAACACTAATGTGCGTAAAATATGCCTTTTGAAACGGTCGTTTTGAAATATGGACGTCCTTTGAATTTTTTGGTCGATATGTGACCCCAGGATTTGTTTTCAGGGCAGGTGTCATTTACAGGCCTGCAATGATTTTGAATATCAACTGACCATTAGCATTGGGATTAAAGCTGCTGTTGTGTGAAACGGCCACAATGTGGCAGCAGTTCACCCTTACCAAATCTGGTTACTAGGGCAAGAGAGCCTCAGTGGAAGTGGTGTTCTAGATTGGAATTTAGAATGGAATGTGCCAGGAGAAAGCCCCTCACGTTTGTCTCACTACTTCTTGTTCGTGTTTTTAATTTAATTTTTTATTTTTTCTTACAGCAAGTTTGATTACAATGTTTGGCTTGTTGTAGGTGTGGAAGATGTGGTTCTTTTACACATATACAGATGTCTGTTCTTCCTGGGATCCTTTTCCCATGTACGTTATGACAGAATGTTGAGTAATCCTCTCTTGGTATTCTGTAGGTCTTTGGTGATTATATATGTCACCTGTGTTTGTATATGTCTGTTAACCGCGATATCGTAATGAAACCAATCCTCACACCTTTCCATTGGTGAACCATAAGTTTGTTTAATGAATCTGTGATTGCCCTTCTCCGTGGAAATATCTGCCCTGGTATCCATTTTTAGGTAACACCTATAAGTGATATGATATGATATGTGTCTTTCACTTTCTGACTTACTACAAGTCACGTGATTACTTCTAGACTCATCTAGGGGGCTGCAAATGGCATTGTGTCCTTTTTTCCCTTGGCTTCTCTTCTGCCTTAGCGTGGTCCATTTTCAACAATGTGATTCCCTGAGGGTTGTGGATTAGCTGACCTGGGCAGCCTTACACTGCCGGCCCGCCCTCCCCAGGTGTGCCTTGTTGAGGTCAATATAAACAGCGCTCCAGGCAGCAATAGCCCCTGAAGCTGTGCCTGCCTCCATATTCTCTGCCCCGTCAGCAGTCTCGGGGCTGTGCTGGTGGGAGGGAGTGAGGGGCCACAGCTTTGTGGGTGGCCCGGTGTGAGTGGGGTTCTGCTGGCCTTTCTGCAGGAGTTGCCAGGCTGCCGCCTGTAAAGAAGAGGTTGTGTCACCCATACTTTCCGCTGGAATTTCTCTCCGGACAGAGGTGAGGATGGAAAAAAGCAGTGGGGGCCGGGACAGGATGGGTATCTCAGGCAGGGCAATGGAAAGCTTCTGGAAGAGCGCCCGGGGCCAGGACTACCCTGGCTGGCCTGCAGGCACCAAGTTGGCCTTCGTGCTTTCGCTGGTGTGGCACCACGGTCCTTCCTCTAGGCTTTCAAGCCCTTGTACATATTCAGGTGTTTTACCTGGAAAGGGTGGGAACAGTTCAGCAGCAGCTGGCCTGGGGCTCAGCTCACGTTTACTCACAGATGCCTCGGCATGGTCCCCCAGCTTTGCAATGAGGACGCTCCTTGCGTGGGGGGTGGGTTGCTGGCTCTATGGGAGATGATTCCCCACCTCTGACCAATTTCAGAATTGTTTACCACTGGAGCAAGTGCCCTGATAGGGTTTTCCTCTGTATAACTCGTGGGTTCAGGATTTTTTTTTCTTTTATGGTTCAAGTTAGATTTTATTCCTCTTTTATGTATTTATAGATATAAGCATGGAAATAATTCATTCCTATAAATACATCTGTGTGACGGGAAGAACTTTTTTCTGTTTTATTTTTAAATTTTATTTTTTAAAATTTTGAAATTTAATTTTATTTATGTTTTTATACAGCACATTATTATTAGTTCTGTATTTTATGCATATACATGTATACAGGTCAATCCCAAACTCCCAACTCATCCCACCACCACCACCCCATGGCTTCCCACACTTGGTGTCCATACGTTTGTTCTCTACCTCTGTGTCTCTATTTCTTCCCTGCAAACCAGTTCATCTGTACCATTTTTAGGCTCCACATATATGCGTTAATATACAATATTTGTTTTCCTCTTTCTGACTTACTTCATTCTGTATGACAGTCTCTCGATCCATCGATGGCTCTACAAATGACCCAGTTTCATTCCTTTTTATGGCCGAGTAATATTCCATTTTATATATGTACCACATCTTTATCCATTCATCTGTCTGTGGGCATTTAGGTTGCTTCCATTACCTGGCTATTGTAAATAGTGCTGCAACGAACATTGTGGTGAATGTGCCTTTTTGAAATACGGTTTTCTCTGGGTATATGCCCAGAAGTGGGATTGCTGGATCAGATGGTAATTCTATTTCTAGTTTTTTTAAGGAAAATCCATACTGTTCTCCATAGTGACTGTATCAATTTACATTCCCACCAATAGTGGAAGAGGGCTCCTTTTGTCCACACCCTCCCCAGAATTGGTTGTTTGTAGATATTCTGATGATGCCGATTCTAACAGGTGTGAGGTGATACCTCATTGTAGTTTTGATTTGCATTTCTCTAATAATTAGTGCTGTTGAGCAGCTTTTCATGTGCGTCTTGTCCATCTCTGTGTCTCCTTTGAAGAAACGTCTCTTTAGATCTTCTGCCCATTTTTTTTGGGTTGTTTGTTTTTTTAATATTAAGCTGCATGAGCTGTTTATATATATTGGAGATTAAACCTCTGTCCATTGATTCGTCTGCAACGATTTTCGCCCATTCTGAGGGATGCCTTTTTCCATTCCCGTGTTTTTTAACAAAAAAGGAAAGAAAGGAAAAGAAGCAGAACACTAATGTGCGTAAAATATGCCTTTTGAAACGGTCGTTTTGAAATATGGACGTCCTTTGAATTTTTTGGTCGATATGTGACCCCAGGATTTGTTTTCAGGGCAGGTGTCATTTACAGGCCTGCAATGATTTTGAATATCAACTGACCATTAGCGTTGGGATTAAAGCTGCTGTTGTGTGAAACGGCCACAATGTGGCAGCAGTTCACCCTTACCAAATCTGGTTACTAGGGCAAGAGAGCCTCAGTGGAAGTGGTGTTCTAGATTGGAATTTAGAATGGAATGTGCCAGGAGAAAGCCCCTCACGTTTGTCTCACTACTTCTTGTTCGTGTTTTTAATTTAATTTTTTTATTTTTTCTTACAGCAAGTTTGATTACAATGTTTGGCTTGTTGTAGGTGTGGAAGATGTGGTTCTTTTACACATATACAGATGTCTGTTCTTCCTGGGATCCTTTTCCCATGTACGTTATGACAGAATGTTGAGTAGTCCTCTCTTGGTATTCTGTAGGTCTTTGGTGATTATATATGTCACCTGTGTTTGTATATGTCTGTTAACCGCAATATCGTAATGAAACCAATCCTCACACCTTTCCATTGGTGAACCATAAGTTTGTTTAATGAATCTGTGATTGCCCTTCTCCGTGGAAATATCTGCCCTGGTATCCATTTTTAGGTAACACCTATAAGTGATATGATATGATATGTGTCTTTCACTTTCTGACTTACTACAAGTCACGTGATTACTTCTAGACTCATCTACGGGGCTGCAAATGGCATTGTGTCCTTTTTTCCCTTGGCTTCTCTTCTGCCTTAGCGGGGTCCATTTTCAACAATGTGATTCCCTGAGGGTTGTGGATTAGCTGACCTGGGCAGCCTTACACTGCCGGCCCGCCCTCCCCAGGTGTGCCTCGTTGAGGTCAATATAAACAGCGCTCCAGGCAGCAATAGCCCCTGAAGCTGTGCCTGCCTCCATATTCTCTGCCCCGTCAGCAGTCTCGGGGCTGTGCTGGTGGGAGGGAGTGAGGGGCCACAGCTTTGTGGGTGGCCCGGTGTGAGTGGGGTTCTGCTGGCCTTTCTGCAGGAGTTGCCAGGCTGCCGCCTGTAAAGAAGAGGTTGTGTCACCCATACTATCCGCTGGAATTTCTCTCCGGACAGAGGTGAGGATGGAAAAAAGCAGTGGGGGCCGGGACAGGATGGGTATCTCAGGCAGGGCAATGGAAAGCTTCTGGAAGAGCGCCCGGGGCCAGGACTACCCTGGCTGGCCTGCAGGCACCAAGTTGGCCTTCGTGCTTTTGCTGGTGTGGCACCACGGTCCTTCCTCTAGGCTTTCAAGCCCTTGTACATATTCAGGTGTTTTACCTGGAAAGGGTGGGAACAGTTCAGCAGCAGCTGGCCTGGGGCTCAGCTCACGTTTACTCACAGATGCCTCGGCATGGTCCCCCAGCTTTGCAATGAGGACGCTCCTTGCGTGGGGGGTGGGTTGCTGGCTGTATGGGAGATGGTTCCCCACCTCTGACCAATCTCAGAATTGTTTACCGCTGGAGCAAGTGCCCTGATAGGGTTTTCCTCTGTATAACTCGTGGGTTCAGGATTTTTTTTTCTTTTATGGTTCAAGTTAGATTTTATTCCTCTTTTATGTATTTATAGATATAAGCATGGAAATAATTCATTCCTATAAATACATCTGTGTGACGGGAAGAACTTTTTTCTGTTTTATTTTTAAATTTTATTTTTTAAAATTTTGAAATTTAATTTTATTTATGTTTTTATACAGCACATTATTATTAGTTCTGTATTTTATGCATATACATGTATACAGGTCAATCCCAAACTCCCAACTCATCCCACCACCACCACCCCATGGCTTCCCACACTTGGTGTCCATACGTTTGTTCTCTACCTCTGTGTCTCTATTTCTTCCCTACAAACCAGTTCATCTGTACCATTTTTAGGCTCCACATATATGCGTAAATATACAATATTTGTTTTCCTCTTTCTGACTTACTTCATTCTGTATGACAGTCTCTCGATCCATCGATGGCTCTACAAATGACCCAGTTTCATTCCTTTTTATGGCCGAGTAATATTCCATTTTATATATGTACCACAACTTTATCCATTCATCTGTCTGTGGGCATTTAGGTTGCTTCCATTACCTGGCTATTGTAAATAGTGCTGCAACGAACATTGTGGTGAATGTGCCTTTTTGAAATACGGTTTTCTCTGGGTATATGCCCAGAAGTGGGATTGCTGGATCAGATGGTAATTCTATTTCTAGTTTTTTTAAGGAAACTCCATACTGTTCTCCATAGTGACTGTATCAATTTACATTCCCACCAATAGTGGAAGAGGGCTCCTTTTGTCCACACCCTCCCCAGAATTGGTTGTTTGTAGATATTCTGATGATGCCGATTCTAACAGGTGTGAGGTGATACCTCATTGTAGTTTTGATTTGCATTTCTCTAATACTTAGTGCTGTTGAGCAGCTTTTCATGTGCGTCTTGTCCATCTCTGTGTCTCCTTTGAAGAAACGTCTCTTTAGATCTTCTACCCATTTTTTTTGGGTTGTTTGTTTTTTTAATATTAAGCTGCATGAGCTGTTTATATATATTGGAGATTAAACCTCTGTCCATTGATTCGTCTGCAACGATTTTCGCCCATTCTGAGGCATGCCTTTTTCCATTCCCGTGTTTTTTAACAAAAAAGGAAAGAAAGGAAAAGAAGCAGAACACTAATGTGCGTAAAATATGCCTTTTGAAACGGTCGTTTTGAAATATGGATGTCCTTTGAATTTTTTGGTCGATATGTGACCCCAGGATTTGTTTTCAGGGCAGGTGTCATTTACAGGCCTGCAATGATTTTGAATATCAACTGACCATTAGCGTTGGGATTAAAGCTGCTGTTGTGTGAAACGGCCACAATGTGGCAGCAGTTCACCCTTACCAAATCTGGTTACTAGGGCAAGAGAGCCTCAGTGGAAGTGGTGTTCTAGATTGGAATTTAGAATGGAATGTGCCAGGAGAAAGCCCCTCACGTTTGTCTCACTACTTCTTGTTCGTGTTTTTAATTTAATTTTTTATTTTTTCTTACAGCAAGTTTGATTACAATGTTTGGCTTGTTGTAGGTGTGGAAGATGTGGTTCTTTTACACATATACACATGTCTGTTCTTCCTGGGATCCTTTTCCCATGTACGTTATGACAGAATGTTGAGTAGTCCTCTCTTGGTATTCTGTAGGTCTTTGGTGATTATATATGTCACCTGTGTTTGTATATGTCTGTTAACCGCGATATCGTAATGAAACCAATCCTCACACCTTTCCATTGGTGAACCTTAAGTTTGTTTAATGAATCTGTGATTGCCCTTCTCCGTGGAAATATCTGCCCTGGTATCCATTTTTAGGTAACACCTATAAGTGATATGATATGATATGTGTCTTTCACTTTCTGACTTACTACAAGTCACGTGATTACTTCTAGACTCATCTACGGGGCTGCAAATGGCATTGTGTCCTTTTTTCCCTTGGCTTCTCTTCTGCCTTAGCGGGGTCCATTTTCAACAATGTGATTCCCTGAGGGTTGTGGATTAGCTGACCTGGGCAGCCTTACCCTGCCGGCCCGCCCTCCCCAGGTGTGCCTCGTTGAGGTCAATATAAACAGCGCTCCAGGCAGCAATAGCCCATGAAGCTGTGCCTGACTCCATATTCTCTGCCCCGTCAGCAGTCTCGGGGCTGTGCTGGTGGGAGGGAGTGAGGGGCCACAGCTTTGTGGGTGGCCCGGTGTGAGTGGGGTTCTGCTGGCCTTTCTGCAGGAGTTGCCAGGCTGCCGCCTGTAAAGAAGAGGTTGTGTCACCCATACTTTCCGCTGGAATTTCTCTCCGGACAGAGGTGAGGATGGAAAAAAGCAGTGGGGGCCGGGACAGGATGGGTATCTCAGGCAGGGCAATGGAAAGCTTCTGGAAGAGCGCCCGGGGCCAGGACTACCCAGGCTGGCCTGCAGGCACCAAGTTGGCCTTCGTGCTTTCGCTGGTGTGGCACCACGGTCCTTCCTCTAGGCTTTCAAGCCCTTGTACATATTCAGGTGTTTTACCTGGAAAGGGTGGGAACAGTTCAGCAGCAGCTGGCCTGGGGCTCAGCTCACGTTTACTCACAGATGCCTCGGCACGGTCCCCCAGCTTTGCAATGAGGACGCTCCTTGCGTGGGGGGTGGGTTGCTGGCTGTATGGGAGATGATTCCCCACCTCTGACCAATTTCAGAATTGTTTACCACTGGAGCAAGTGCCCTGATAGGGTTTTCCTCTGTATAACTCGTGGGTTCAGGATTTTTTTTTCTTTTATGGTTCAAGTTAGATTTTATTCCTCTTTTATGTATTTATAGATATAAGCATGGAAATAATTCATTCCTATAAATACATCTGTGTGACGGGAAGAACTTTTTTCTGTTTTATTTTTAAATTTTATTTTTTAAAATTTTGAAATTTAATTTTATTTATTTTTTTTATACAGCACATTATTATTAGTTCTGTATTTTATGCATATACATGTATACAGGTCAATCCCAAACTCCCAACTCATCCCACCACCACCACCCCATGGCTTCCCACACTTGGTGTCCATACATTTGTTCTCTACCTCTGTGTCTCTATTTCTTCCCTGCAAACCAGTTCATCTGTACCATTTTTAGGCTCCACATATATGCGTTAATATACAATATTTGTTTTCCTCTTTCTGACTTACTTCATTCTGTATGACAGTCTCTCGATCCATCGATGGCTCTACAAATGACCCAGTTTCATTCCTTTTTATGGCCGCGTAATATTCCATTTTATATATGTACCACATCTTTATCCATTCATCTGTCTGTGGGCATTTAGGTTGCTTCCATTACCTGGCTATTGTAAATAGTGCTGCAACGAACATTGTGGTGAATGTGCCTTTTTGAAATACGGTTTTCTCTGGGTATATGCCCAGAAGTGGGATTGCTGGATCAGATGGTAATTCTATTTCTAGTTTTTTTAAGGAAAATCCATACTGTTCTCCATAGTGACTGTATCAATTTACATTCCCACCAATAGTGGAAGAGGGCTCCTTTTGTCCACACCCTCCCCAGAATTGGTTGTTTGTAGATTTTCTGATGATGCCGATTCTAACAGGTGTGAGGTGAAACCTCATTGTAGTTTTGATTTGCATTTCTCTAACAATTAGTGCTGTTGAGCAGCTTTTCATGTGCGTCTTGGCCATCTATGTGTCTTCTTTGAGGAAACGTCTCTTTAGATCTTCTGCCCATTTTTGTATTGGGTTGTTTGTTTTTTTAATATTAAGCTGCATGAGTTGTTTATATATATTGGAGATTAAACCTCTGTCCATTGATTCGTCTGCAACGATTTTCGCCCATTCTGAGGGATGCCTTTTTCCATTCCCGTGTTTTTCAACAAAAAAAGGAAAGAAAGGAAAAGAAGCAGAACACTAATGTGCGTAAAATATGCCTTTTGAAACGGTCGTTTTGAAATATGGACGTCCTTTGAATTTTTTGGTCGATATGTGACCCCAGGATTTGTTTTCAGGGCAGCTGTCATTTACAGGCCTGCAATGATTTTGAATATCAACTGACCATTAGCATTGGGATTAAAGCTGCTGTTGTGTGAAACGGCCACAAGGTGGCAGCAGTTCACCCTTACCAAATCTGGTTACTAGGGCAAGAGAGCCTCAGTGGAAGTGGTGTTCTAGATTGGAGTTTAGAATGGAATGTGCCAGGAGAAAGCCCCTCACGTTTGTCTCACTACTTCTTGTTCGTGTTTTTAATTTAATTTTTTATTTTTTATTACAGCAAGTTTGATTACAATGTTTGGCTTGCTGTAGGTGTGGAAGATGTGGTTCTTTTACACATATACAGATGACTGTTCTTCCTGGGATCCTTTTCCCATGTACGTTATGACAGAATGTTGAGTAGTCCTCTCTTGGTATTCTGTAGGTCTTTGGTGATTATATATGTCACCTGTGTTTGTATATGTCTGTTAACACCGATATCATAATGAAACCAATCCTCACACCTTTCCATTGGTGAACCATAAGTTTGTTTAATGAATCTGTGATTGCCCTTCTCCGTGGAAATATCTGCCCTGGTATCCATTTTTAGGTAACACCTATAAGTGATATGATATGTGTCTTTCACTTTCTGACTTACTACAAGTCACGTGATTACTTCTAGACTCATCTACGGTGCTGCAAATGGCATTGTGTCCTTTTTTTCCTTGGCTTCTCTTCTGCCTTAGCGGGGTCCATTTTCAACAATGTGATTCCCTAAGGGTTGTGGATTAGCTGACCTGGGCAGCCTTACCCTGCCGGCCCGCCCTCCCCAGGTGTGCCTCGTTGAGGTCAATATAAACAGCGCTCCAGGCAGCAATAGCCCCTGAAGCTGTGCCTGACTCCATATTATCTGCCCCGTCAGCAGTCTCGGGGCTGTGCTGGTGGGAGGGTGTGAGGGGCCACAGCTTTGTGGGTGGCCCGGTGTGAGTGGGGTTCTGCTGGCCTTTCTGCAGGAGTTGCCAGGCTGCCGCCTGTAAAGAAGAGGATGTGTCACCCATACCTTCCACTGGAATTTCTCTCCGGACAGAGGTGAGGAAGGAAAAAAGCAGTGGGGGCAGGGACAGGAGGGGTATCTCATGCAGGGCAATGGAAAGCTTCTGGAAGAGCGCCCGGGGCCAGGACCACCCTGTCTGGCCTGCAGGCACCAAGTTAGCCTGCGTGCTGTCGCTGGTGTGGCTCCACGGTCCTTCCTCTAGGCTTTCAAGCCCTTGTACATATTCAGGTGTTTTACCTGGAAAGGGTGGGAACAGTTCAGCAGCAGCTGGCCTGGGGCTCAGCTCACGTTTACTCACAGATGCCTCGGCACGGTCCCCCAGCTTTGCAATGAGGACGCTCCTTGCGTGGGGGGTGGGTTGCTGGCTGTATGGGAGATGGTTCCCCACCTCTGACCAATTTCAGAATTGTTTACCGCTGGAGCAAGTGCCGTGATAGGGTTTTCCTCTGTGTAACTCGTGGGTTCACTTTTTTTTACTTTTATGGTTCAAGTTAGACTTTATTCCTCTTTTATGTATTTATAAATATAAGCATGGAAATAATTCATTCCTATAAATACATCTGTGTGACGGGAAGAACTTTTTTCTGTTTTATTTTTAAATTTTATTTTTTAAAATTTTGAAATTTAATTTTATTTATGTTTTTATACAGCAGGTTATTATTAGTTATGTATTTTATGCATATACATGTATACAGGTCAATCCCAATCTCCCAACTCATCCCACCACCACCACCCCATGGCTTCCCACACTTGGTGTCCATACGTTTGTTCTCTACCTCTGTGTCTCTATTTCTTCCCTGCAAACCAGTTCATCTGTACCATTTTTTTAGGTTCCACATATATGCATTAATATACAATATTTGTTTTCCTCTTTCTGACTTACTTCACTCTCTATGACAGTCTCTCGATCCATCGATGTCTCTACAAATGACCCAGTTTCATTCCTTTTTATGGCCGAGTAATATCCCATTTTATATATGTACCACATCTTTATCCATTCATCTGTCTGTGGGCATTTAGGTTGCTTCCATTACCTGGCTATTGTAAATAGTGCTGCAACGAACATTGTGGTGAATGTGCCTTTTTGAAATACGGTTTTCTCTGGTATATGCCCAGAAGTGGGATTGCTGGATCAGATGGTAATTCTATTTCTAATTTTTTTAAGGAAACTCCATACTGTTCTCCATAGTGACTGTATCAATTTACATTCCCACCAATAGAGGAAGAGGGCTCCTTTTGTCCACACCCTCCCCAGAATTGGTTGTTTGTAGATTTTCTGATGATGCCGATTCTAACAGGTGTGAGGTGAAACCTCATTGTAGTTTTGATTTGCATTTCTCTAATAATTGGTGCTGTTGAGCAGCTTTTCATGTGCTTCTTGGCCATCTCTGTGTCTCCTTTGAAGAAACGTCTCTTTAGATCTTCTGCCCATTTTTTTTTGGGTTGTTTGTATTTTTAATATTAAGCTGCATGAGCTGTTTATATATATTGGAGATTAAACCTCTGTCCATTGATTCGTCTGCAACGATTTTCGCCCATTCTGAGGGATGCCATTTTCCATTCCCGTTTTTTTTAACAAAAAAGGAAAGAAAGGAAAAGAAGCAGAACACTAATGTGCGTAAAATATGCCTTTTGAAACGGTCGTTTTGAAATATGGACGTCCTTTGAATTTTTTGGTCGATATGTGACCCCAGGATTTGTTTTCAGGGCAGGTGTCATTTACAGGCCTGCAATGATTTTGAATATCAACTGACCATTAGCGTTGGGATTAAAGCTGCTGTTGTGTGAAACGGCCACAATGTGGCAGCAGTTCACCCTTACCAAATCTGGTTACTAGGGCAAGAGAGCCTCAGTGGAAGTGGTGTTCTAGATTGGAATTTAGAATGGAATGTGCCAGGAGAAAGCCCCTCACGTTTGTCTCACTACTTCTTGTTCGTGTTTTTAATTTAATTTTTTATTTTTTCTTACAGCAAGTTTGATTACAATGTTTGGTTTGTTGTAGGTGTGGAAGATGTGGTTCTTTTACACATATACAGATGTCTGTTCTTCCTGGGATCCTTTTCCCATGTACGTTATGACAGAATGTTGAGTAGTCCTCTCTTGGTATTCTGTAGGTCTTTGGTGATTATATATGTCACCTGTGTTTGTATATGTCTGTTAACCGCGATATCGTAATGAAACCAATCCTCACACCTTTCCATTGGTGAACCATAAGTTTGTTTAATGAATCTGTGATTGCCCTTCTCCGTGGAAATATCTGCCCTGGTATCCATTTTTAGGTAACCCCTATAAGTGATATGATATGATATGTGTCTTTCACTTTCTGACTTACTACAAGTCACGTGATTACTTCTAGACTCATCTACGGTGCTGCAAATGGCATTGTGTCCTTTTTTCCCTTGGCTTCTCTTCTGCCTTAGCGTGGTCCATTTTCAACAATGTGATTCCCTGAGGGTTGTGGATTAGCTGACCTGGGCAGCCTTACACTGCCGGCCCGCCCTCCCCAGGTGTGCCTCGTTGAGGTCAATATAAACAGCGCTCCAGGCAGCAATAGCCCCTGAAGCTGTGCCTGCCTCCATATTCTCTGCCCCGTCAGCAGTCTCGGGGCTGTGCTGGTGGGAGGGAGTGAGGGGCCACAGCTTTGTGGGTGGCCCGGTGTGAGTGGGGTTCTGCTGGCCTTTCTGCAGGAGTTGCCAGGCTGCCGCCTGTAAAGAAGAGGTTGTGTCACCCATACTTTCCGCTGGAATTTCTCTCCGGACAGAGGTGAGGATGGAAAAAAGCAGTGGGGGCCGGGACAGGATGGGTATCTCAGGCAGGGCAATGGAAAGCTTCTGGAAGAGCGCCCGGGGCCAGGACTACCCTGGCTGGCCTGCAGGCACTAAGTTGGCCTTCGTGCTTTCGCTGGTGTGGCACCACGGTCCTTCCTCTAGGCTTTCAAGCCCTTGTACATATTCAGGTGTTTTACCTGGAAAGGGTGGGAACAGTTCAGCAGCAGCTGGCCTGGGGCTCAGCTCACGTTTACTCACAGATGCCTCGGCATGGTCCCCCAGCTTTGCAATGAGGACGCTCCTTGCGTGGGGGGTGGGTTGCTGGCTGTATGGGAGATGATTCCCCACCTCTGACCAATTTCAGAATTGTTTACCACTGGAGCAAGTGCCCTGATAGGGTTTTCCTCTGTATAACTCGTGGGTTCAGGATTTTTTTTTCTTTTATGGTTCAAGTTAGATTTTATTCCTCTTTTATGTATTTATAGATATAAGCATGGAAATAATTCATTCCTATAAATACATCTGTGTGACGGGAAGAACTTTTCTCTGTTTTATTTTTAAATTTTATTTTTTAAAATTTTGAAATTTAATTTCATTTATGTTTTTATACAGCACATTATTATTAGTTCTGTATTTTATGCATATACATGTATACAGGTCAATCCCAAACTCCCAACTCATCCCACCACCACCACCCCATGGCTTCCCACACTTGGTGTCCATACGTTTGTTCTCTACCTCTGTGTCTCTATTTCTTCCCTGCAAACCAGTTCATCTGTACCATTTTTAGGCTCCACATATATGCGTTAATATACAATATTTGTTTTCCTCTTTCTGACTTACTTCATTCTGTATGACAGTCTCTCGATCCATCGATGGCTCTACAAATGACCCAGTTTCATTCCTTTTTATGGCCGAGTAATATTCCATTTTATATATGTACCACATCTTTATCCATTCATCTGTCTGTGGGCATTTAGGTTGCTTCCATTACCTGGCTATTGTAAATAGTGCTGCAACGAACATTGTGGTGAAGGTGCCTTTTTGAAATACGGTTTTCTCTGGGTATATGCCCAGAAGTGGGATTGCTGGATCAGATGGTAATTCTATTTCTAGTTTTTTTAAGGAAAATCCATACTGTTCTCCATAGTGACTGTATCAATTTACATTCCCACCAATAGTGGAAGAGGGCTCCTTTTGTCCACACCCTCCCCAGAATTGGTTGTTTGTAGATATTCTGATGATGCCGATTCTAACAGGTGTGAGGTGATACCTCATTGTAGTTTTGATTTGCATTTCTCTAATAATTAGTGCTGTTGAGCAGCTTTTCATGTGCGTCTTGTCCATCTCTGTGTCTCCTTTGAAGAAACGTCTCTTTAGACCTTCTGCCCATTTTTTTTGGGTTGTTTGTTTTTTTAATATTAAGCTGCATGAGCTGTTTATATATATTGGAGATTAAACCTCTGTCCATTGATTCGTCTGCAACGATTTTCGCCCATTCTGAGGGATGCCTTTTTCCATTCCCGTTTTTTTTAACAAAAAAGGAAAGAAAGGAAAAGAAGCAGAACACTAATGTGCGTAAAATATGCCTTTTGAAACGGTCGTTTTGAAATATGGACGTCCTTTGAATTTTTTGGTCGATATGTGACCCCAGGATTTGTTTTCAGGGCAGGTGTCATATACAGGCCTGCAATGATTTTGAATATCAACTGACCATTAGCGTTGGGATTAAAGCTGCTGTTGTGTGAAACGGCCACAAGGTGGCAGCAGTTCACCCTTACCAAATCTGGTTACTAGGGCAAGAGAGCCTCAGTGGAAGTGGTGTTCTAGATTGGAATTTAGAATGGAATGTGCCAGGAGAAAGCCCCTCACGTTTGTCTCACTACTTCTTGTTCGTGTTTTTAATTTAATTTTTTATTTTTTCTTACAGCAAGTTTGATTACAATGTTTGGCTTGTTGTAGGTGTGGAAGATGTGGTTCTTTTACACATATACAGATGTCTGTTCTTCCTGGGATCCTTTTCCCATGTACGTTATGACAGAATGTTGAGTAGTCCTCTCTTGGTATTCTGTAGGTCTTTGGTGATTATATATGTCACCTGTGTTTGTATATGTCTGTTAACCGCGATATCGTAATGAAACCAATCCTCACACCTTTCCATTGGTGAACCATAAGTTTGTTTAATGAATCTGTGATTGCCCTTCTCCGTGGAAATATCTGCCCTGGTATCCATTTTTAGGTAACACCTATAAGTGATATGATATGATATGTGTCTTTCACTTTCTGACTTACTACAAGTCACGTGATTACTTCTAGACTCATCTACGGTGCTGCAAATGGCATTGTGTCCTTTTTTCCCTTGGCTTCTCTTCTGCCTTAGCGTGGTCCATTTTCAACAATGTGATTCCCTGAGGGTTGTGGATTAGCTGACCTGGGCAGCCTTACACTGCCGGCCCGCCCTCCCCAGGTGTGCCTCGTTGAGGTCAATATAAACAGCGCTCCAGGCAGCAATAGCCCCTGAAGCTGTGCCTGACTCCATATTCTCTGCCCCGTCAGCAGTCTCGGGGCTGTGCTGGTGGGAGGGTGTGAGGGGCCACAGCTTTGTGGGTGGCCCGGTGTGAGTGGGGTTCTGCTGGCCTTTCTGCAGGAGTTGCCAGGCTGCCGCCTGTAAAGAAGAGGTTGTGTCACCCATACTTTCCGCTGGAATTTCTCTCCGGACAGAGGTGAGGATGGAAAAAAGCAGTGGGGGCCGGGACAGGATGGGTATCTCAGGCAGGGCAATGGAAAGCTTCTGGAAGAGCGCCCGGGGCCAGGACTACCCTGGCTGGCCTGCAGGCACCAAGTTGGCCTTCGTGCTTTCGCTGGTGTGGCACCACGGTCCTTCCTCTAGGCTTTCAAGCCCTTGTACATATTCAGGTGTTTTACCTGGAAAGGGTGGGAACAGTTCAGCAGCAGCTGGCCTGGGGCTCAGCTCACGTTTACTCACAGATGCCTCGGCATGGTCCCCCAGCTTTGCAATGAGGACGCTCCTTGCGTGGGGGGTGGTTTGCTGGCTGTATGGGAGATGATTCCCCACCTCTGACCAATTTCAGAATTGTTTACCACTGGAGCAAGTGCCCTGACAGGGTTTTCCTCTGTATAACTCGTGGGTTCAGGATTTTTTTTTCTTTTATGGTTCAAGTTAGATTTTATTCCTCTTTTATGTATTTATAGATATAAGCATGGAAATAATTCATTCCTATAAATACATCTGTGTGACGGGAAGAACTTTTTTCTGTTTTATTTTTAAATTTTATTTTTTAAAATTTTGAAATTTAATTTTATTTATGTTTTTATACAGCACATTATTATTAGTTCTGTATTTTATGCATATACATGTATACAGGTCAATCCCAAACTCCCAACTCATCCCACCACCACCACCCCATGGCTTCCCACACTTGGTGTCCATACGTTTGTTCTCTACCTCTGTGTCTCTATTTCTTCCCTGCAAACCAGTTCATCTGTACCATTTTTAGGCTCCACATATATGCGTTAATATACAATATTTGTTTTCCTCTTTCTGACTTACTTCATTCTGTATGACAGTCTCTCGATCCATCGATGGCTCTACAAATGACCCAGTTTCATTCCTTTTTATGGCCGAGTAATATTCCATTTTATATATGTACCACATCTTTATCCATTCATCTGTCTGTGGGCATTTAGGTTGCTTCCATTACCTGGCTATTGTAAATAGTGCTGCAACGAACATTGTGGTGAATGTGCCTTTTTGAAATACGGTTTTCTCTGGGTATATGCCCAGAAGTGGGATTGCTGGATCAGATGGTAATTCTATTTCTAGTTTTTTTAAGGAAAATCCATACTGTTCTCCATAGTGACTGTATCAATTTACATTCCCACCAATAGTGGAAGAGGGCTCCTTTTGTCCACACCCTCCCCAGAATTGGTTGTTTGTAGATATTCTGATGATGCCGATTCTAACAGGTGTGAGGTGATACCTCATTGTAGTTTTGATTTGCATTTCTCTAATAATTAGTGCTGTTGAGCAGCTTTTCATGTGCGTCTTGTCCATCTCTGTGTCTCCTTTGAAGAAACGTCTCTTTAGATCTTCTGCCCATTTTTTTTTGGGTTGTTTGTATTTTTAATATTAAGCTGCATGAGCTGTTTATATATATTGGAGATTAAACCTCTGTCCATTGATTCGTCTGCAACGATTTTCGCCCATTCTGAGGGATGCCATTTTCCATTCCCGTTTTTTTAACAAAAAAGGAAAGAAAGGAAAAGAAGCAGAACACTAATGTGCGTAAAATATGCCTTTTGAAACGGTCGTTTTGAAATATGGACGTCCTTTGAATTTTTTGGTCGATATGTGACCCCAGGATTTGTTTTCAGGGCAGGTGTCATTTACAGGCCTGCAATGATTTTGAATATCAACTGACCATTAGCGTTGGGATTATAGCTGCTGTTGTGTGAAACGGCCACAATGTGGCAGCAGTTCACCCTTACCAAATCTGGTTACTAGGGCAAGAGAGCCTCAGTGGAAGTGGTGTTCTAGATTGGAATTTAGAATGGAATGTGCCAGGAGAAAGCCCCTCACGTTTGTCTCACTACTTCTTGTTCGTGTTTTTAATTTAATTTTTTATTTTTTCTTACAGCAAGTTTGATTACAATGTTTGGCTTGTTGTAGGTGTGGAAGATGTGGTTCTTTTACACATATACAGATGTCTGTTCTTCCTGGGATCCTTTTCCCATGTACGTTATGACAGAATGTTGAGTAGTCCTCTCTTGGTATTCTGTAGGTCTTTGGTGATTATATATGTCACCTGTGTTTGTATATGTCTGTTAACCGCGATATCGTAATGAAACCAATCCTCACACCTTTCCATTGGTGAACCATAAGTTTGTTTAATGAATCTGTGATTGCCCTTCTCCGTGGAAATATCTGCCCTGGTATCCATTTTTAGGTAACACCTATAAGTGATATGATATGATATGTGTCTTTCACTTTCTGACTTACTACAAGTCACGTGATTACTTCTAGACTCATCTACGGTGCTGCAAATGGCATTGTGTCCTTTTTTCCCTTGGCTTCTCTTCTGCCTTAGCGTGGTCCATTTTCAACAATGTGATTCCCTGAGGGTTGTGGATTAGCTGACCTGGGCAGCCTTACACTGCCGGCCCGCCCTCCCCAGGTGTGCCTCGTTGAGGTCAATATAAACAGCGCTCCAGGCAGCAATAGCCCCTGAAGCTGTGCCTGCCTCCATATTCTCTGCCCCGTCAGCAGTCTCGGGGCTGTGCTGGTGGGAGGGAGTGAGGGGCCACAGCTTTGTGGGTGGCCCGGTGTGAGTGGGGTTCTGCTGGCCTTTCTGCAGGGGTTGCCAGGCTGCCGCCTGTAAAGAAGAGGTTGTGTCACCCATACTATCCGCTGGAATTTCTCTCCGGACAGAGGTGAGGATGGAAAAAAGCAGTGGGGGCCGGGACAGGATGGGTATCTCAGGCAGGGCAATGGAAAGCTTCTGGAAGAGCGCCCGGGGCCAGGACTACCCTGGCTGGCCTGCAGGCACCAAGTTGGCCTTCGTGCTTTCGCTGGTGTGGCACCACGGTCCTTCCTCTAGGCTTTCAAGCCCTTGTACATATTCAGGTGTTTTACCTGGAAAGGGTGGGAACAGTTCAGCAGCAGCTGGCCTGGGGCTCAGCTCACGTTTACTCACAGATGCCTCGGCACGGTCCCCCAGCTTTGCAATGAGGACGCTCCTTGCGTGGGGGGTGGGTTGCTGGCTGTATGGGAGATGATTCCCCACCTCTGACCAATTTCAGAATTGTTTACCACTGGAGCAAGTGCCCTGATAGGGTTTTCCTCTGTATAACTCGTGGGTTCAGGATTTTTTTTTCTTTTATGGTTCAAGTTAGATTTTATTCCTCTTTTATGTATTTATAGATATAAGCATGGAAATAATTCATTCCTATAAATACATCTGTGTGACGGGAAGAACTTTTTTCTGTTTTATTTTTAAATTTTATTTTTTAAAATTTTGAAATTTAATTTTATTTATGTTTTTATACAGCACATTATTATTAGTTCTGTATTTTATGCATATACATGTATACAGGTCAATCCCAAACTCCCAACTCATCCCACCACCACCACCCCATGGCTTCCCACACTTGGTGTCCATACGTTTGTTCTCTACCTCTGTGTCTCTATTTCTTCCCTGCAAACCAGTTCATCTGTACCATTTTTAGGCTCCACATATATGCGTTAATATACAATATTTGTTTTCCTCTTTCTGACTTACTTCATTCTGTATGACAGTCTCTCGATCCATCGATGGCTCTACAAATGACCCAGTTTCATTCCTTTTTATGGCCGAGTAATATTCCATTTTATATATGTACCACATCTTTATCCATTCATCTGTCTGTGGGCATTTAGGTTGCTTCCATTACCTGGCTATTGTAAATAGTGCTGCAACGAACATTGTGGTGAAGGTGCCTTTTTGAAATACGGTTTTCTCTGGGTATATGCCCAGAAGTGGGATTGCTGGATCAGATGGTAATTCTATTTCTAGTTTTTTTAAGGAAAATCCATACTGTTCTCCATAGTGACTGTATCAATTTACATTCCCACCAATAGTGGAAGAGGGCTCCTTTTGTCCACACCCTCCCCAGAATTGGTTGTTTGTAGATATTCTGATGATGCCGATTCTAACAGGTGTGAGGTGATACCTCATTGTAGTTTTGATTTGCATTTCTCTAATAATTAGTGCTGTTGAGCAGCTTTTCATGTGCGTCTTGTCCATCTCTGTGTCTCCTTTGAAGAAACGTCTCTTTAGATCTTCTGCCCATTTTTTTTGGGTTGTTTGTTTTTTTAATATTAAGCTGCATGAGCTGTTTATATATATTGGAGATTAAACCTCTGTCCATTGATTCGTCTGCAACGATTTTCGCCCATTCTGAGGGATGCCTTTTTCCATTCCCGTGTTTTTTAACAAAAAAGGAAAGAAAGGAAAAGAAGCAGAACACTAATGTGCGTAAAATATGCCTTTTGAAACGGTCGTTTTGAAATATGGACGTCCTTTGAATTTTTTGGTCGATATGTGACCCCAGGATTTGTTTTCAGGGCAGGTGTCATTTACAGGCCTGCAATGATTTTGAATATCAACTGACCATTAGCGTTGGGATTAAAGCTGCTGTTGTGTGAAACGGCCACAATGTGGCAGCAGTTCACCCTTACCAAATCTGGTTACTAGGGCAAGAGAGCCTCAGTGGAAGTGGTGTTCTAGATTGGAATTTAGAATGGAATGTGCCAGGAGAAAGCCCCTCACGTTTGTCTCACTACTTCTTGTTCGTGTTTTTAATTTAATTTTTTATTTTTTCTTACAGCAAGTTTGATTACAATGTTTGGCTTGTTGTAGGTGTGGAAGATGTGGTTCTTTTACACATATACAGATGTCTGTTCTTCCTGGGATCCTTTTCCCATGTACGTTATGACAGAATGTTGAGTAGTCCTCTCTTGGTATTCTGTAGGTCTTTGGTGATTATATATGTCACCTGTGTTTGTATATGTCTGTTAACCGCGATATCGTAATGAAACCAATCCTCACACCTTTCCATTGGTGAACCATAAGTTTGTTTAATGAATCTGTGATTGCCCTTCTCCGTGGAAATATCTGCCCTGGTATCCATTTTTAGGTAACACCTATAAGTGATATGATATGATATGTGTCTTTCACTTTCTGACTTACTACAAGTCACGTGATTACTTCTAGACTCATCTACGGGGCTGCAAATGGCATTGTGTCCTTTTTTCCCTTGGCTTCTCTTCTGCCTTAGCGGGGTCCATTTTCAACAATGTGATTCCCTGAGGGTTGTGGATTAGCTGACCTGGGCAGCCTTACACTGCCGGCCCGCCCTCCCCAGGTGTGCCTCGTTGAGGTCAATATAAACAGCGCTCCAGGCAGCAATAGCCCCTGAAGCTGTGCCTGCCTCCATATTCTCTGCCCCGTCAGCAGTCTCGGGGCTGTGCTGGTGGGAGGGAGTGAGGGGCCACAGCTTTGTGGGTGGCCCGGTGTGAGTGGGGTTCTGCTGGCCTTTCTGCAGGAGTTGCCAGGCTGCCGCCTGTAAAGAAGAGGTTGTGTCACCCATACTATCCGCTGGAATTTCTCTCCGGACAGAGGTGAGGATGGAAAAAAGCAGTGGGGGCCGGGACAGGATGGGTATCTCAGGCAGGGCAATGGAAAGCTTCTGGAAGAGCGCCCGGGGCCAGGACTACCCTGGCTGGCCTGCAGGCACCAAGTTGGCCTTCGTGCTTTTGCTGGTGTGGCACCACGGTCCTTCCTCTAGGCTTTCAAGCCCTTGTACATATTCAGGTGTTTTACCTGGAAAGGGTGGGAACAGTTCAGCAGCAGCTGGCCTGGGGCTCAGCTCACGTTTACTCACAGATGCCTCGGCATGGTTCCCCAGCTTTGCAATGAGGACGCTCCTTGCGTGGGGGGTGGGTTGCTGGCTGTATGGGAGATGGTTCCCCACCTCTGACCAATCTCAGAATTGTTTACCGCTGGAGCAAGTGCCCTGATAGGGTTTTCCTCTGTATAACTCGTGGGTTCAGGATTTTTTTTTTCTTTTATGGTTCAAGTTAGATTTTATTCCTCTTTTATGTATTTATAGATATAAGCATGGAAATAATTCATTCCTATAAATACATCTGTGTGACGGGAAGAACTTTTTTCTGTTTTATTTTTAAATTTTATTTTTTAAAATTTTGAAATTTAATTTTATTTATGTTTTTATACAGCACATTATTATTAGTTCTGTATTTTATGCATATACATGTATACAGGTCAATCCCAAACTCCCAACTCATCCCACCACCACCACCCCATGGCTTCCCACACTTGGTGTCCATACGTTTGTTCTCTACCTCTGTGTCTCTATTTCTTCCCTACAAACCAGTTCATCTGTACCATTTTTAGGCTCCACATATATGCGTAAATATACAATATTTGTTTTCCTCTTTCTGACTTACTTCATTCTGTATGACAGTCTCTCGATCCATCGATGGCTCTACAAATGACCCAGTTTCATTCCTTTTTATGGCCGCGTAATATTCCATTTTATATATGTACCACATCTTTATCCATTCATCTGTCTGTGGGCATTTAGGTTGCTTCCATTACCTGGCTATTGTAAATAGTGCTGCAACGAACATTGTGGTGAATGTGCCTTTTTGAAATACGGTTTTCTCTGGGTATATGCCCAGAAGTGGGATTGCTGGATCAGATGGTAATTCTATTTCTAGTTTTTTTAAGGAAACTCCATACTGTTCTCCATAGTGACTGTATCAATTTACATTCCCACCAATAGTGGAAGAGGGCTCCTTTTGTCCACACCCTCCCCAGAATTGGTTGTTTGTAGATATTCTGATGATGCCGATTCTAACAGGTGTGAGGTGATACCTCATTGTAGTTTTGATTTGCATTTCTCTAATACTTAGTGCTGTTGAGCAGCTTTTCATGTGCATCTTGTCCATCTCTGTGTCTCCTTTGAAGAAACGTCTCTTTAGATCTTCTACCCATTTTTTTTGGGTTGTTTGTTTTTTTAATATTAAGCTGCATGAGCTGTTTATATATATTGGAGATTAAACCTCTGTCCATTGATTCGTCTGCAACGATTTTCGCCCATTCTGAGGCATGCCTTTTTCCATTCCCGTTTTTTTTAACAAAAAAGGAAAGAAAGGAAAAGAAGCAGAACACTAATGTGCGTAAAATATGCCTTTTGAAACGGTCGTTTTGAAATATGGATGTCCTTTGAATTTTTTGGTCGATATGTGACCCCAGGATTTGTTTTCAGGGCAGGTGTCATTTACAGGCCTGCAATGATTTTGAATATCAACTGACCATTAGCGTTGGGATTAAAGCTGCTGTTGTGTGAAACGGCCACAATGTGGCAGCAGTTCACCCTTACCAAATCTGGTTACTAGGGCAAGAGAGCCTCAGTGGAAGTGGTGTTCTAGATTGGAATTTAGAATGGAATGTGCCAGGAGAAAGCCCCTCACGTTTGTCTCACTACTTCTTGTTCGTGTTTTTAATTTAATTTTTTATTTTTTCTTACAGCAAGTTTGATTACAATGTTTGGCTTGTTGTAGGTGTGGAAGATGTGGTTCTTTTACACATATACACATGTCTGTTCTTCCTGGGATCCTTTTCCCATGTACGTTATGACAGAATGTTGAGTAGTCCTCTCTTGGTATTCTGTAGGTCTTTGGTGATTATATATGTCACCTGTGTTTGTATATGTCTGTTAACCGCGATATCGTAATGAAACCAATCCTCACACCTTTCCATTGGTGAACCTTAAGTTTGTTTAATGAATCTGTGATTGCCCTTCTCCGTGGAAATATCTGCCCTGGTATCCATTTTTAGGTAACACCTATAAGTGATATGATATGTGTCTTTCACTTTCTGACTTACTACAAGTCACGTGATTACTTCTAGACTCATCTACTGTGCTGCAAATGGCATTGTGTCCTTTTTTTCCTTGGCTTCTCTTCTGCCTTAGCGGGATCCATTTTCAACAATGTGATTCCCTAAGGGTTGTGGATTAGCTGACCTGGGCAGCCTTACCCTGCCGGCCCGCCCTCCCCAGGTGTGCCTCGTTGAGGTCAATATAAACAGCGCTCCAGGCAGCAATAGCCCCTGAAGCTGTGCCTGACTCCATATTATCTGCCCCGTCAGCAGTCTCGGGGCTGTGCTGGTGGGAGGGTGTGAGGGGCCACAGCTTTGTGGGTGGCCCGGTGTGAGTGGGGTTCTGCTGGCCTTTCTGCAGGAGTTGCCAGGCTGCCGCCTGTAAAGAAGAGGATGTGTCACCCATACCTTCCACTGGAATTTCTCTCCGGACAGAGGTGAGGAAGGAAAAAAGCAGTGGGGGCAGGGACAGGAGGGGTATCTCATGCAGGGCAATGGAAAGCTTCTGGAAGAGCGCCCGGGGCCAGGACCACCCTGTCTGGCCTGCAGGCACCAAGTTAGCCTGCGTGCTGTCGCTGGTGTGGCTCCACGGTCCTTCCTCTAGGCTTTCAAGCCCTTGTACATATTCAGGTGTTTTACCTGGAAAGGGTGGGAACAGTTCAGCAGCAGCTGGCCTGGGGCTCAGCTCACGTTTACTCACAGATGCCTCGGCACGGTCCCCCAGCTTTGCAATGAGGACGCTCCTTGCGTGGGGGGTGGGTTCCTGGCTGTATGGGAGATGGTTCCCCACCTCTGACCAATTTCAGAATTGTTTACCGCTGGAGCAAGTGCCGTGATAGGGTTTTCCTCTGTGTAACTCGTGGGTTCACTTTTTTTTACTTTTATGGTTCAAGTTAGACTTTATTCCTCTTTTATGTATTTATAAATATAAGCATGGAAATAATTCATTCCTATAAATACATCTGTGTGACGGGAAGAACTTTTTTCTGTTTTATTTTTAAATTTTATTTTTTAAAATTTTGAAATTTAATTTTATTTATGTTTTTATACAGCAGGTTATTATTAGTTATGTATTTTATGCATATACATGTATACAGATCAATCCCAATCTCCCAACTCATCCCACCACCACCACCCCATGGCTTCCCACACTTGGTGTCCATACGTTTGTTCTCTACCTCTGTGTCTCTATTTCTTCCCTGCAAACCAGTTCATCTGTACCATTTTTTTAGGTTCCACATATATGCATTAATATACAATATTTGTTTTCCTCTTTCTGACTTACTTCACTCTCTATGACAGTCTCTCGATCCATCGATGTCTCTACAAATGACCCAGTTTCATTCCTTTTTATGGCCGAGTAATATTCCATTTTATATATGTACCACATCTTTATCCATTCATCTGTCTGTGGGCATTTAGGTTGCTTCCATTACCTGGCTATTGTAAATAGTGCTGCAACGAACATTGTGGTGAATGTGCCTTTTTGAAATACGGTTTTCTCTGGTATATGCCCAGAAGTGGGATTGCTGGATCAGATGGTAATTCTATTTCTAATTTTTTTAAGGAAACTCCATACTGTTCTCCATAGTGACTGTATCAATTTACATTCCCACCAATAGAGGAAGAGGGCTCCTTTTGTCCACACCCTCCCCAGAATTGGTTGTTTGTAGATTTTCTGATGATGCCGATTCTAACAGGTGTGAGGTGAAACCTCATTGTAGTTTTGATTTGCATTTCTCTAATAATTAGTGCTGTTGAGCAGCTTTTCATGTGCTTCTTGGCCATCTCTGTGTCTCCTTTGAAGAAACGTCTCTTTAGATCTTCTGCCCATTTTTTTTGGGTTGTTTGTATTTTTAATATTAAGCTGCATGAGCTGTTTATATATATTGGAGATTAAACCTCTGTCCATTGATTCGTCTGCAACGATTTTCGCCCATTCTGAGGGATGCCATTTTCCATTCCCGTTTTTTTTAACAAAAAAGGAAAGAAAGGAAAAGAAGCAGAACACTAATGTGCGTAAAATATGCCTTTTGAAACGGTCGTTTTGAAATATGGACGTCCTTTGAATTTTTTGGTCGATATGTGACCCCAGGATTTGTTTTCAGGGCAGGTGTCATTTACAGGCCTGCAATGATTTTGAATATCAACTGACCATTAGCGTTGGGATTAAAGCTGCTGTTGTGTGAAACGGCCACAATGTGGCAGCAGTTCACCCTTACCAAATCTGGTTACTAGGGCAAGAGAGCCTCAGTGGAAGTGGTGTTCTAGATTGGAATTTAGAATGGAATGTGCCAGGAGAAAGCCCCTCACGTTTGTCTCACTACTTCTTGTTCGTGTTTTTAATTTAATTTTTTATTTTTTCTTACAGCAAGTTTGATTACAATGTTTGGCTTGTTGTAGGTGTGGAAGATGTGGTTCTTTTACACATATACAGATGTCTGTTCTTCCTGGGATCCTTTTCCCATGTACGTTATGACAGAATGTTGAGTAGTCCTCTCTTGGTATTCTGTAGGTCTTTGGTGATTATATATGTCACCTGTGTTTGTATATGTCTGTTAACCGCGATATCGTAATGAAACCAATCCTCACACCTTTCCATTGGTGAACCATAAGTTTGTTTAATGAATCTGTGATTGCCCTTCTCCGTGGAAATATCTGCCCTGGTATCCATTTTTAGGTAACACCTATAAGTGATATGATATGATATGTGTCTTTCACTTTCTGACTTACTACAAGTCACGTGATTACTTCTAGACTCATCTACGGGGCTGCAAATGGCATTGTGTCCTTTTTTCCCTTGGCTTCTCTTCTGCCTTAGCGTGGTCCATTTTCAACAATGTGATTCCCTGAGGGTTGTGGATTAGCTGACCTGGGCAGCCTTACACTGCCGGCCCGCCCTCCCCAGGTGTGCCTCGTTGAGGTCAATATAAACAGCGCTCCAGGCAGCAATAGCCCATGAAGCTGTGCCTGACTCCATATTCTCTGCCCCGTCAGCAGTCTCGGGGCTGTGCTGGTGGGAGGGAGTGAGGGGCCACAGCTTTGTGGGTGGCCCGGTGTGAGTGGGGTTCTGCTGGCCTTTCTGCAGGAGTTGCCAGGCTGCCGCCTGTAAAGAAGAGGTTGTGTCACCCATACTTTCCGCTGGAATTTCTCTCCGGACAGAGGTGAGGATGGAAAAAAGCAGTGGGGGCCGGGACAGGATGGGTATCTCAGGCAGGGCAATGGAAAGCTTCTGGAAGAGCGCCCGGGGCCAGGACTACCCAGGCTGGCCTGCAGGCACCAAGTTGGCCTTCGTGCTTTCGCTGGTGTGGCACCACGGTCCTTCCTCTAGGCTTTCAAGCCCTTGTACATATTCAGGTGTTTTACCTGGAAAGGGTGGGAACAGTTCAGCAGCAGCTGGCCTGGGGCTCAGCTCACGTTTACTCACAGATGCCTCGGCACGGTCCCCCAGCTTTGCAATGAGGACGCTCCTTGCGTGGGGGGTGGGTTGCTGGCTGTATGGGAGATGATTCCCCACCTCTGACCAATTTCAGAATTGTTTACCACTGGAGCAAGTGCCCTGATAGGGTTTTCCTCTGTATAACTCGTGGGTTCAGGATTTTTTTTTCTTTTATGGTTCAAGTTAGATTTTATTCCTCTTTTATGTATTTATAGATATAAGCATGGAAATAATTCATTCCTATAAATACATCTGTGTGACGGGAAGAACTTTTTTCTGTTTTATTTTTAAATTTTATTTTTTAAAATTTTGAAATTTAATTTTATTTATTTTTTTTATACAGCACATTATTATTAGTTCTGTATTTTATGCATATACATGTATACAGGTCAATCCCAAACTCCCAACTCATCCCACCACCACCACCCCATGGCTTCCCACACTTGGTGTCCATACATTTGTTCTCTACCTCTGTGTCTCTATTTCTTCCCTGCAAACCAGTTCATCTGTACCATTTTTAGGCTCCACATATATGCGTTAATATACAATATTTGTTTTCGTCTTTCTGACTTACTTCATTCTGTATGACAGTCTCTCGATCCATCGATGGCTCTACAAATGACCCAGTTTCATTCCTTTTTATGGCCGCGTAATATTCCATTTTATATATGTACCACGTCTTTATCCATTCATCTGTCTGTGGGCATTTAGGTTGCTTCCATTACCTGGCTATTGTAAATAGTGCTGCAACGAACATTGTGGTGAATGTGCCTTTTTGAAATACGGTTTTCTCTGGGTATATGCCCAGAAGTGGGATTGCTGGATCAGATGGTAATTCTATTTCTAGTTTTTTTAAGGAAAATCCATACTGTTCTCCATAGTGACTGTATCAATTTACATTCCCACCAATAGTGGAAGAGGGCTCCTTTTGTCCACACCCTCCCCAGAATTGGTTGTTTGTAGATTTTCTGATGATGCCGATTCTAACAGGTGTGAGGTGAAACCTCATTGTAGTTTTGATTTGCATTTCTCTAACAATTAGTGCTGTTGAGCAGCTTTTCATGTGCGTCTTGGCCATCTATGTGTCTTCTTTGAGGAAACGTCTCTTTAGATCTTCTGCCCATTTTTGTATTGGGTTGTTTGTTTTTTTAATATTAAGCTGCATGAGTTGTTTATATATATTGGAGATTAAACCTCTGTCCATTGATTCGTCTGCAACGATTTTCGCCCATTCTGAGGGATGCCTTTTTCCATTCCCGTGTTTTTCAACAAAAAAAGGAAAGAAAGGAAAAGAAGCAGAACACTAATGTGCGTAAAATATGCCTTTTGAAACGGTCGTTTTGAAATATGGACGTCCTTTGAATTTTTTGGTCGATATGTGACCCCAGGATTTGTTTTCAGGGCAGCTGTCATTTACAGGCCTGCAATGATTTTGAATATCAACTGACCATTAGCATTGGGATTAAAGCTGCTGTTGTGTGAAACGGCCACAAGGTGGCAGCAGTTCACCCTTACCAAATCTGGTTACTAGGGCAAGAGAGCCTCAGTGGAAGTGGTGTTCTAGATTGGAGTTTAGAATGGAATGTGCCAGGAGAAAGCCCCTCACGTTTGTCTCACTACTTCTTGTTCGTGTTTTTAATTTATTTTTTTATTTTTTATTACAGCAAGTTTGATTACAATGTTTGGCTTGCTGTAGGTGTGGAAGATGTGGTTCTTTTACACATATACAGATGACTGTTCTTCCTGGGATCCTTTTCCCATGTACGTTATGACAGAATGTTGAGTAGTCCTCTCTTGGTATTCTGTAGGTCTTTGGTGATTATATATGTCACCTGTGTTTGTATATGTCTGTTAACACCGATATCATAATGAAACCAATCCTCACACCTTTCCATTGGTGAACCATAAGTTTGTTTAATGAATCTGTGATTGCCCTTCTCCGTGGAAATATCTGCCCTGGTATCCATTTTTAGGTAACACCTATAAGTGATATGATATGTGTCTTTCACTTTCTGACTTACTACAAGTCACGTGATTACTTCTAGACTCATCTACGGTGCTGCAAATGGCATTGTGTCCTTTTTTTCCTTGGCTTCTCTTCTGCCTTAGTGGGGTCCATTTTCAACAATGTGATTCCCTAAGGGTTGTGGATTAGCTGACCTGGGCAGCCTTACCCTGCCGGCCCGCCCTCCCCAGGTGTGCCTCGTTGAGGTCAATATAAACAGCGCTCCAGGCAGCAATAGCCCCTGAAGCTGTGCCTGCCTCCATATTCTCTGCCCCGTCAGCAGTCTCGGGGCTGTGCTGGTGGGAGGGAGTGAGGGGCCACAGCTTTGTGGGTGGCCCGGTGTGAGTGGGGTTCTGCTGGCCTTTCTGCAGGAGTTGCCAGGCTGCCGCCTGTAAAGAAGAGGATGTGTCACCCATACCTTCCACTGGAATTTCTCTCCGGACAGAGGTGAGGAAGGAAAAAAGCAGTGGGGGCAGGGACAGGAGGGGTATCTCATGCAGGGCAATGGAAAGCTTCTGGAAGAGTGCCCGGGGCCAGGACCACCCTGTCTGGCCTGCAGGCACCAAGTTAGCCTGCGTGCTGTCGCTGGTGTGGCTCCACGGTCCTTCCTCTAGGCTTTCAAGCCCTTGTACATATTCAGGTGTTTTACCTGGAAAGGGTGGGAACAGTTCAGCAGCAGCTGGCCTGGGGCTCAGCTCACGTTTACTCACAGATGCCTCGGCACGGTCCCCCAGCTTTGCAATGAGGACGCTCCTTGCGTGGGGGGTGGGTTGCTGGCTGTATGGGAGATGGTTCCCCACCTCTGACCAATTTCAGAATTGTTTACCACTGGAGCAAGTGCCCTGATAGGTTTTCCTCTGTGTAACTCGTGGGTTCAGGTTTTTTTTTCTTTTATGGTTCAAGTTAGATTTTATTCCTCTTTTATGTATTTATAGATATAAGCATGGAAATAATTCATTCCTATAAATACATCTGTGTGACGGGAAGACCTTTTTTCTGTTTTATTTTTAAATTTAATTTTTTAAAATTTTGAAATTTAATTTTATTTATTTTTTTATACAGCACGTTATTATTAGTTATGTATTTTATGCATATACATGTACACAGGTCAATCCCAAACTCCCAACTCATCCCACCACCACCACCCCATGGCTTCCCACACTTGGTGTCCATACGTTTGTTCTCTACCTCTGTGTCTCAATTTCTTCCCTGCAAACCAGTTCATCTGTACCATTTTTTTAGATTCCACATATATGCATTAATATACAATATTTGTTTTCCTCTTTCTGACTTACTTCATTCTGTATGACAGTCTCTCGATACATCGATGTCTCTACAAATGACCCAGTTTCATTCCTTTTTATGGCCGAGTAATATTCCATTTCATATATGTACCACATCTTTAACCATTCATCTGTCTGTGGGCATTTAGGTTGCTTCCATTACCTGGCTATTGTAAATATTGCTGCAATGAACATTGTGGTGAATGTGCCTTTTTGATTTACGGTTTTCTCTGGGTATATGCCCAGAAGTGGGATTGCTGGATCAGATGGTAATTCTATTTCTAGTTTTTTTAAGGAAACTCCATCCTGTTCTCCATAGTGACTGTATCAATTTACATTCCCACCAATAGTGGAAGAGGGCTCCTTTTGTCCACACCCTCCCCAGAATTGGTTGTTTGTAGATTTTCTGATGATGCCGATTCTAACAGGTGAGAGGTGATACCTCATTGTAGTTTTGATTTGCATTTCTCTAATAATTAGTGCTGTTGAGCAGCTTTTCATGTGCCTCTTGGCCATCTCTGTGTCTTCTTTGAAGAAACGTCTCTTTAGATCTGCCCATTTTTGTATTGGGTTGTTTGTTTATTTAATATTAAGCTGCATGAGTTGTTTATATATATTGGAGATTAAACCTCTGTCCATTGATTCATCTGCAACGATTTTCGCCCATTCTGAGGGATGCCTTTTTCCATTCCCGTGTTTTTTAACAAAAAAGGAAAGAAAGGAAAAGAAGCAGAACACTAATGTGCGTAAAATATGCCTTTTGAAATGGTCGTTTTGAAATATGGACGTCCTTTGAATTTTTTGGTCGATATGTGACCCCAGGATTTGTTTTCAGGGCAGGTGTCATTTACAGGCCTGCAATGATTTTGAATATCAACTGACCATTAGCGCTGGGATTAAAGCTGCTGTTGTGTGAAACGGCCACAAGGTGGCAGCAGTTCACCCTTACCAAATCTGGTTACTAGGGCAAGAGAGCCTCAGTGGAAGTGGTGTTCTAGATTGGAATTTAGAATGGAATGTGCCAGGAGAAAGCCCCTCACGTTTGTCTCACTACTTCTTGTTCGTGTTTTTAATTTAATTTATTATTTTTTATTACAGCAAGTTTGATTACAGTGTTTGGTTTGTTGTAGGTGTGGAAGATGTGCTTCTTTTACACATATACAGATGACTGTTCTTCCTGGTATCCTTTTCCCATGTACGTTATGACAGAATGTTGAGTAGTCCTCTCTTGGTATTCTGTAGGTCTTTGGTGATTATATATGTCACCTGTGTTTGTATATGTCTGTTAACCCCGATATCGTAATGAAACCAATCCTCACACCTTTCCATTGGTGAACCATAAGTTTGTTTAATGAATCTGTGATTGCCCTTCTCCGTGGAAATATCTGCCCTGGTATCCATTTTTAGGTAACACCTATAAGTGATATGATATGATATGTGTCTTTCACTTTCTGACTTACTACAAGTCACGTGATTACTTCTAGACTCATCTACGGGGCTGCAAATGGCATTGTGTCCTTTTTTCCCTTGGCTTCTCTTCTGCCTTAGCGGGGTCCATTTTCAACAATGTGATTCCCTGAGGGTTGTGGATTAGCTGACCTGGGCAGCCTTACCCTGCCGGCCCGCCCTCCCCAGGTGTGCCTCGTTGAGGTCAATATAAACAGCGCTCCAGGCAGCAATAGCCCCTGAAGCTGTGCCTGACTCCATATTCTCTGCCCCGTCAGCAGTCTCGGGGCTGTGCTGGTGGGAGGGTGTGAGGGGCCACAGCTTTGTGGGTGGCCCGGTGTGAGTGGGGTTCTGCTGGCCTTTCTGCAGGAGTTGCCAGGCTGCCGCCTGTAAAGAAGAGGATGTGTCACCCATACCTTCCGCTGGAATTTCTCTCCGGACAGAGGTGAGGAAGGAAAAAAGCAGTGGGGGCCGGGACAGGAGGGGTATCTCAGGCAGGGCAATGGAAAGCTTCTGGAAGAGCGCCCGGGGCCAGGACCACCCTGGCTGGCCTGCAGGCACCAAGTTGGCCTGCGTGCTGTCGCTGGTGTGGCTCCACGGTCCTTCCTCTAGGCTTTCAAGCCCTTGTACATATTGACGTGTTTTACCTGGAAAGGGTGGGAACAGTTCAGCAGCAGCTGGCCTGGGGCTCAGCTCACGTTTACTCACAGATGCCTCGGCACAGTCCCCCAGCTTTGCAATGAGGACGCTCCTTGCGTGGGGGGAGGGTTGATGGCTGTATGGGAGATGGTTCCCCACCTCTGACCAATTTCAGAATTGTTTACCACTGGAGCAAGTGCCCTGATAGGGTTTCCTCTGTGTAACTCGTGGGTTCAGGTTTTTTTTTCTTTTATGGTTTAAGTTAGATTTTATTCCTCTTTTATGTATTTATACATATAAGCATGGAAATAATTCATTCCTATAAATACATCTGTGTGACGGGAAGACCTTTTTTCTGTTTTATTTTTAAATTTTATTTTTTAAAATTTTGAAATTTAATTTTATTTATTTTTTTATACAGCACGTTATTATTAGTTATGTATTTTATGCATATACATGTACACAGGTCAATCCCAAACTCCCAACTCATCCCACCACCACCACCCCATGGCTTCCCACACTTGGTGTCCATACGTTTGTTCTCTACCTCTGTGTCTCTATTTCTTCCCTGCAAACCAGTTCATCTGTACCATTTTTTTAGATTCCACATATATGCATTAATATACAATATTTGTTTTCCTCTTTCTGACTTACTTCATTCTGTATGACAGTCTCTCGATCCATCGATGGCTCTACAAATGACCCAGTTTCATTCCTTTTTATGGCCGAGTAATATTCCATTTCATATATGTACCACATCTTTAACCATTCATCTGTCTGTGGGCATTTAGGTTGCTTCCATTACCTGGCTATTGTAAATATTGCTGCAATGAACATTGTGGTGAATGTGCCTTTTTGATTTACGGTTTTCTCTGGGTATATGCCCAGAAGTGGGATTGCTGGATCAGATGGTAATTCTATTTCTAGTTTTTTTAAGGAAACTCCATCCTGTTCTCCATAGTGACTGTATCAATTTACATTCCCACCAATAGTGGAAAAGGGCTCCTTTTGTCCACACCCTCCCCAGAATTGGTTGTTTGTAGATTTTCTGATGATGCCGATTCTAACAGGTGAGAGGTGATACCTCATTGTAGTTTTGATTTGCATTTCTCTAATAATTAGTGCTGTTGAGCAGCTTTTCATGTGCCTCTTGGCCATCTCTGTGTCTTCTTTGAAGAAACGTCTCTTTAGATCTGCCCATTTTTGTATTGGGTTGTTTGTTTATTTAATATTAAGCTGCATGAGTTGTTTATATATATTGGAGATTAAACCTCTGTCCATTGATTCGTCTGCAACGATTTTCGCCCATTCTGAGGGATGCCTTTTTCCATTCCCGTGTTTTTTAACAAAAAAGGAAAGAAAGGAAAAGAAGCAGAACACTAATGTGCGTAAAATATGCCTTTTGAAATGGTCGTTTTGAAATATGGACGTCCTTTGAATTTTTTGGTCGATATGTGACCCCAGGATTTGTTTTCAGGGCAGGTGTCATTTACAGGCCTGCAATGATTTTGAATATCAACTGACCATTAGCGCTGGGATTAAAGCTGCTGTTGTGTGAAACGGCCACAAGGTGGCAGCAGTTCACCCTTACCAAATCTGGTTACTAGGGCAAGAGAGCCTCAGTGGAAGTGGTGTTCTAGATTGGAATTTAGAATGGAATGTGCCAGGAGAAAGCCCCTCACGTTTGTCTCACTACTTCTTGTTCGTGTTTTTAATTTAATTTATTATTTTTTATTACAGCAAGTTTGATTACAGTGTTTGGTTTGTTGTAGGTGTGGAAGATGTGCTTCTTTTACACATATACAGATGACTGTTCTTCCTGGTATCCTTTTCCCATGTACGTTATGACAGAATGTTGAGTAGTCCTCTCTTGGTATTCTGTAGGTCTTTGGTGATTATATATGTCACCTGTGTTTGTATATGTCTGTTAACCCCGATATCGTAATGAAACCAATCCTCACACCTTTCCATTGGTGAACCATAAGTTTGTTTAATGAATCTGTGATTGCCCTTCTCCGTGGAAATATCTGCCCTGGTATCCATTTTTAGGTAACACCTATAAGTGATATGATATGATATGTGTCTTTCACTTTCTGACTTACTACAAGTCACGTGATTACTTCTAGACTCATCTACGGTGCTGCAAATGGCATTGTGTCCTTTTTTTCCTTGGCTTGTCTTCTGCCTTAGCGGGGTCCATTTTCAACAATGTGATTCCCTGAGGGTTGTGGATTAGCTGACCTGGGCAGCCTTACCCTGCCGGCCCGCCCTCCCCAGGTGTGCCTCGTTGAGGTCAATATAAACAGTGCTCCAGGCAGCAGTAGCCCCTGAAGCTGTGCCTGACTCCATATTCTCTGCCCCGTCAGCAGTCTCGGGGCTGTGCTGGTGGGAGGGTGTGAGGGGCCACAGCTTTGTGGGTGGCCCGGTGTGAGTGGGGTTCTGCTGGCCTTTCTGCAGGAGTTGCCAGGCTGCCGCCTGTAAAGAAGAGGATGTGTCACCCATACCTTCCGCTGGAATTTCTCTCCGGACAGAGGTGAGGAAGGAAAAAAGCAGTGGGGGCCGGGACAGGAGGGGTATCTCAGGCAGGGCAATGGAAAGCTTCTGGAAGAGCGCCCGGGGCCAGGACCACCCTGGCTGGCCTGCAGGCACCAAGTTGGCCTGCGTGCTGTCGCTGGTGTGGCTCCACGGTCCTTCCTCTAGGCTTTCAAGCCCTTGTACATATTGACGTGTTTTACCTGGAAAGGGTGGGAACAGTTCAGCAGCAGCTGGCCTGGGGCTCAGCTCACGTTTACTCACAGATGCCTCGGCACGGTCCCCCAGCTTTGCAATGAGGACGCTCCTTGCGTGGGGGGTGGGTTGCTGGCTGTATGGGAGATGGTTCCCCACCTCTGACCAATCTCAGAATTGTTTACCGCTGTAGCAAGTGCCGTGATAGGGTTTTCCTGTGTATAACTCGTGGGTTCATTTTTTTTTGTTTTATGGTTCAAGTTAGATTTTATTCCTCTTTTATGTATTTATAAATATAAGCATGGAAATAATTCATTCCTATAAATACATCTGTGTGACGGGAAGACCTTTTTTCTGTTTTATTTTTAAATTTTATTTTTTAAAATTTTGAAATTTAATTTTATTTATTTTTTTTATACAGCACATCATTAGTTATGTATTTTATGCATATACATGTATACAGGTCAATCCCAAACTCCCAACTCATCCCACCACCACCACCCCATGGCTTCCCACACTTGGTGTCCATACGTTTGTTCTCTACCTCTGTGTCTCTATTTCTTCCCTGCAAACCAGTTCATCTGTACCATTTTTAGGCTCCACATATATGCGTTAATATACAATATTTGTTTTCCTCTTTCTGACTTACTTCATTCTGTATGACAGTCTCTCGATCCATCGATGGCTCTACAAATGACCCAGTTTCATTCCTTTTTATGGCCGAGTAATATTCCATTTTATATATGTACCACATCTTTATCCATTCATCTGTCTGTGGGCATTTAGGTTGCTTCCATTACCTGGCTATTGTAAATAGTGCTGCAACGAACATTGTGGTGAATGTGCCTTTTTGAAATACGGTTTTCTCTGGGTATATGCCCAGAAGTGGGATTGCTGGATCAGATGGTAATTCTATTTCTAGTTTTTTTAAGGAAAATCCATACTGTTCTCCATAGTGACTGTATCAATTTACATTCCCACCAATAGTGGAAGAGGGCTCCTTTTGTCCACACCCTCCCCAGAATTGGTTGTTTGTAGATTTTCTGATGATGCCGATTCTAACAGGTGTGAGGTGATACCTCATTGTAGTTTTGATTTGCATTTCTCTAATAATTAGTGCTGTTGAGCAGCTTTTCATGTGCGTCTAGGCCATCTCTGTGTCTCCTTTGAAGAAACGTCTCTTTAGATCTTCTGCCCATTTTTTTCGGTTGTTTGTTTTTTTTAATATTAAGCTGCATGAGCTGTTTATATATATTGGAGATTAAACCTCTGTCCATTGATTCGTCTGCAACGATTTTCGCCCATTCTGAGCGATGCCTTTTTCCATTCCCGTTTTTTTTAACAAAAAAGGAAAGAAAGGAAAAGAAGCAGAACACTAATGTGCGTAAAATATGCCTTTTGAAATGGTCGTTTTGAAATATGGACGTCCTTTGAATTTTTTGGTCGATATGTGACCCCAGGATTTGTTTTCAGGGCAGGTGTCATTTACAGGCCTGCAATGATTTTGAATATCAACTGACCATTAGCGTTGGGATTAAAGCTGCTGTTGTGTGAAACGGCCACAAGGTGGCAGCAGTTCACCCTTACCAAATCTGGTTACTAGGGCAAGAGAGCCTCAGTGGAAGTGGTGTTCTAGATTGGAGTTTAGAATGGAATGTGCCAGGAGAAACCCCCTCACGTTTGTCTCACTACTTCTTGTTCGTGTTTTTAATTTAATTTTTTTATTTTTTATTACAGCAATTTTGATTACAATGTTTGGCTTGTTGTAGGTGTGGAAGATGTGGTTCTTTTACACATATACAGATGTCTGTTCTTCCTGGGATCCTTTTCCCATGTACGTTATGACAGAATGTTGAGTAGTCCTCTCGGTATTCTGTAGGTGTTTGGTGATTATATATGTCACCTGTGTTTCTATATGTCTGTTAACCACGATATCGTAATGAAACCAATCCTCACACCTTTCCATTGGTGAACCATATGTTTGTTTAATGAATCTGTGATTGCCCTTCTCCGTGGAAATATCTGCCCTGGTATCCATTTTTAGGTAACACCTATAAGTGATATGATATGATATGTGTCTTTCACTTTCTGACTTACTACAAGTCACGTGATTACTTCTAGACTCATCTACGGTGCTGCAAATGGCATTGTGTCCTTTTTTTCCTTGGCTTCTCTTCTGCCTTAGCGGGGTCCATTTTCAACAATGTGATTCCCTGAGGGTTGTGGATTAGCTGACCTGGGCAGCCTTACCCTGCCGGCCCGCCCTCCCCAGGTGTGCCTCGTTGAGGTCAATATAAACAGCGCTCCAGGCAGCAATAGCCCCTGAAGCTGTGCCTGACTCCATATTCTCTGCCCCGTCAGCAGTCTCGGGGCTGTGCTGGTGGGAGGATGTGAGGGGCCACAGCTTTGTGGGTGGCCCGGTGTGAGTGGGGTTCTGCTGGCCTTTCTGCAGTAGTTGCCAGGCTGCCGCCTGTAAAGAAGAGGATGTGTCACCCATACCTTCCGCTGGAATTTCTCTCCGGACAGAGGTGAGGATGGAAAAAATCAGTGGGGGCCGGGACAGGAGGGGTATCTCAGGCAGGGCAATGGAAAGCTTCTGGAAGAGCGCCCGGGGCCAGGACCACCCTGGCTGGCCTGCAGGCACCAAGTTGGCCTGCGTGCTGTCGCTGGTGTGGCTCCACGGTCCTTCCTCTAGGCTTTCAAGCCCTTGTACATATTGACGTGTTTTACCTGGAAAGGGTGGGAACAGTTCAGCAGCAGCTGGCCTGGGGCTCAGCTCACGTTTACTCACAGATGCCTCGGCACGGTCCCCCAGCTTTGCAATGAGGACGCTCCTTGCGTGGGGGGTGTGTTGCTGGCTGTATGGGAGATGGTTCCCCACCTCAGACCAATCTCAGAATTGTTTACCGCTGTAGCAAGTGCCGTGATAGGGTTTTCCTGTGTATAACTCGTGGGTTCATTTTTTTTTTATGGTTCAAGTTAGATTTTATTCCACTTTTATGTATTTATAAATATAAGCATGGAAATAATTCATTCCTATAAATACATCTGTGTGACGGGAAGACCTTTTTTCTGTTTTATTTTTAAATTTTATTTTTTAAAATTTTGAAATTTAATTTTATTTATTTTTTTTTATACAGCACATCATTAGTTATGTATTTTATGCATATACATGTATACAGGTCAATCCCAAACTCCCAACTCATCCCACCACCACCACCCCATGGCTTCCCACACTTGGTGTCCATACGTTTGTTCTCTACCTCTGTGTCTCTATTTCTTCCCTGCAAACCAGTTCATCTGTTCCATTTTTAGGCTCCACATATATGCGTTAATATACAATATTTGTTTTCCTCTTTCTGACTTACTTCATTCTGTATGACAGTCTCTCGATCCATCGATGGCTCTACAAATGACCCAGTTTCATTCCTTTTTATGGCCGAGTAATATTCCATTTTATATATGTACCACATCTTTATCCATTCATCTGTCTGTGGGCATTTAGGTTGCTTCCATTACCTGGCTATTGTAAATAGTGCTGCAACGAACATTGTGGTGAATGTGCCTTTTTGAAATACGGTTTTCTCTGGGTATATGCCCAGAAGTGGGATTGCTGGATCAGATGGTAATTCTATTTCTAGTTTTTTTAAGGAAAATCCATACTGTTCTCCATAGTGACTGTATCAATTTACATTCCCACCAATAGTGGAAGAGGGCTCCTTTTGTCCACACCCTCCCCAGAATTGGTTGTTTGTAGATTTTCTGATGATGCCGATTCTAACAGGTGTGAGGTGATACCTCATTGTAGTTTTGATTTGCATTTCTCTAATAATTAGTGCTGTTGAGCAGCTTTTCATGTGCGTCTAGGCCATCTCTGTGTCTCCTTTGAAGAAACGTCTCTTTAGATCTTCTGCCCATTTTTTTGGGTTGTTTGTTTTTTTTAATATTAAGCTGCATGAGCTGTTTATATATATTGGAGATTAAACCTCTGTCCATTGATTCGTCTGCAACGATTTTCGCCCATTCTGAGCGATGCCTTTTTCCATTCCCGTTTTTTTTAACAAAAAAGGAAAGAAAGGAAAAGAAGCAGAACACTAATGTGCGTAAAATATGCCTTTTGAAATGGTCGTTTTGAAATATGGACGTCCTTTGAATTTTTTGGTCGATATGTGACCCCAGGATTTGTTTTCAGGGCAGGTGTCATTTACAGGCCTGCAATGATTTTGAATATCAACTGACCATTAGCGTTGGGATTAAAGCTGCTGTTGTGTGAAACGGCCACAAGGTGGCAGCAGTTCACCCTTACCAAATCTGGTTACTAGGGCAAGAGAGCCTCAGTGGAAGTGGTGTTCTAGATTGGAGTTTAGAATGGAATGTGCCAGGAGAAAGCCCCTCTCGTTTGTCTCACTACTTCTTGTTCGTGTTTTTAATTTAATTTTTTTATTTTTTATTACAGCAATTTTGATTACAATGTTTGGCTTGTTGTAGGTGTGGAAGATGTGGTTCTTTTACACATATACAGATGTCTGTTCTTCCTGGGATCCTTTTCCCATGTACGTTATGACAGAATGTTGAGTAGTCCTCTCGGTATTCTGTAGGTGTTTGGTGATTATATATGTCACCTGTGTTTCTATATGTCTGTTAACCGCGATATCGTAATGAAACCAATCCTCACACCTTTCCATTGGTGAACCATATGTTTGTTTAATGAATCTGTGATTGCCCTTCTCCGTGGAAATATCTGCCCTGGTATCCATTTTTAGGTAACACCTATAAGTGATATGATATGATATGTGTCTTTCACTTTCTGACTTACTACAAGTCACGTGATTACTTCTAGACTCATCTACGGTGCTGCAAATGGCATTGTGTCCTTTTTTCCCTTGGCTTCTCTTCTGCCTTAGCGGGGTCCATTTTCAACAATGTGATTCCCTGAGGGTTGTGGATTAGCTGACCTGGGCAGCCTTACCCTGCCGGCCCGCCCTCCCCAGGTGTGCCTCGTTGAGGTCAATATAAACAGCGCTCCAGGCAGCAATAGCCCCTGAAGCTGTGCCTGACTCCATATTCTCTGCCCCGTCAGCAGTCTCGGGGCTGTGCTGGTGGGAGGGTGTGAGGGGCCACAGCTTTGTGGGTGGCCCGGTGTGAGTGGGGTTCTGCTGGCCTTTCTGCAGGAGTTGCAAGGCTGCCGCCTGTAAAGAAGAGGATGTGTCACCCATACCTTCCGCTGGAATTTCTCTCCGGAGAGAGGTGAGGAAGGAAAAAAGCAGTGGGGGCCGGGACAGGAGGGGTATCTCAGGCAGGGCAATGGAAAGCTTCTGGAAGAGCGCCCGGGGCCAGGACCACCCTGGCTGGCCTGCAGGCACCAAGTTGGCCTGCGTGCTGTCGCTGGTGTGGCTCCACGGTCCTTCCTCTAGGCTTTCAAGCCCTTGTACATATTGACGTGTTTTACCTGGAAAGGGTGGGAACAGTTCAGCAGCAGCTGGCCTGGGGCTCAGCTCACGTTTACTCACAGATGCCTCGGCACGGTCCCCCAGCTTTGCAATGAGGACGCTCCTTGCGTGGGGGGTGTGTTGCTGGCTGTATGGGAGATGGTTCCCCACCTCTGACCAATCTCAGAATTGTTTACCGCTGTAGCAAGTGCCGTGATAGGGTTTTCCTGTGTATAACTCGTGGGTTCATTTTTTTTTTTATGGTTCAAGTTAGATTTTATTCCTCTTTTATGTATTTATAAATATAAGCATGGAAATAATTCATTCCTATAAATACATCTGTGTGACGGGAAGACGTTTTTTCTGTTTTATTTTTAAATTTTATTTTTTAAAATTTTGAAATTTAATTTTATTTATTTTTTTTTATACAGCACATCATTAGTTATGTATTTTATGCATATACATGTATACAGGTCAATCCCAAACTCCCAACTCTTCCCACCACCACCACCCCATGGCTTCCCACACTTGGTGTCCATACGTTTGTTCTCTACCTCTGTGTCTCTATTTCTTCCCTGCAAACCAGTTCATCTGTACCATTTTTAGGCTCCACATATATGCGTTAATATACAATATTTGATTTCCTCTTTCTGACTTCCTTCATTCTGTATGACAGTCTCTCGATCCATCGATGGCTCTACAAATGACCCAGTTTCATTCCTTTTTATGGCCGAGTAATATTCCATTTTATATATGTACCACATCTTTATCCATTCATCTGTCTGTGGGCATTTAGGTTGCTTCCATTACCTGGCTATTGTAAATAGTGCTGCAACGAACATTGTGGTGAATGTGCCTTTTTGAAATACGGTTTTCTCTGGGTATATGCCCAGAAGTGGGATTGCTGGATCAGATGGTAATTCTATTTCTAGTTTTTTTAAGGAAAATCCATACTGTTCTCCATAGTGACTGTATCAATTTACATTCCCACCAATAGTGGAAGAGGGCTCCTTTTGTCCACACCCTCCCCAGAATTGGTTGTTTGTAGATTTTCTGATGATGCCGATTCTAACAGGTGTGAGGTGATACCTCATTGTAGTTTTGATTTGCATTTCTCTAATAATTAGTGCTGTTGAGCAGCTTTTCATGTGCGTCTAGGCCATCTCTGTGTCTCCTTTGAAGAAACGTCTCTTTAGATCTTCTGCCCATTTTTTTGGGTTGTTTGTTTTTTTTAATATTAAGCTGCATGAGCTGTTTATATATATTGGAGATTAAACCTCTGTCCATTGATTCGTCTGCAACGATTTTCGCCCATTCTGAGGGATGCCTTTTTCCATTCCCGTGTTTTTTAACAAAAAAGGAAAGAAAGGAAAAGAAGCAGAACACTAATGTGCGTAAAATATGCCTTTTGAAATGGTCGTTTTGAAATATGGACGTCCTTTGAATTTTTTGGTCGATATGTGACCCCAGGATTTGTTTTCAGGGCAGGTGTCATTTACAGGCCTGCAATGATTTTGAATATCAACTGACCATTAGCGTTGGGATTAAAGCTGCTGTTGTGTGAAACGGCCACAAGGTGGCAGCAGTTCACCCTTACCAAATCTGGTTACTAGGGCAAGAGAGCCTCAGTGGAAGTGGTGTTCTAGATTGGAGTTTAGAATGGAATGTGCCAGGAGAAAGCCCCTCTCGTTTGTCTCACTACTTCTTGTTCGTGTTTTTAATTTAATTTTTTTATTTTTTATTACAGCAATTTTGATTACAATGTTTGGCTTGTTGTAGGTGTGGAAGATGTGGTTCTTTTACACATATACAGATGTCTGTTCTTCCTGGGATCCTTTTCCCATGTACGTTATGACAGAATGTTGAGTAGTCCTCTCGGTATTCTGTAGGTGTTTGGTGATTATATATGTCACCTGTGTTTCTATATGTCTGTTAACCGCGATATCGTAATGAAACCAATCCTCACACCTTTCCATTGGTGAACCATATGTTTGTTTAATGAATCTGTGATTGCCCTTCTCCGTGGAAATATCTGCCCTGGTATCCATTTTTAGGTAACACCTATAAGTGATATGATATGATATGTGTCTTTCACTTTCTGACTTACTACAAGTCACGTGATTACTTCTAGACTCATCTACGGTGCTGCAAATGGCATTGTGTCCTTTTTTCCCTTGGCTTCTCTTCTGCCTTAGCGGGGTCCATTTTCAACAATGTGATTCCCTGACGGTTGTGGATTAGCTGACCTGGGCAGCCTTACCCTGCCGGCCCGCCCTCCCCAGGTGTGCCTCGTTGAGGTCAATATAAACAGCGCTCCAGGCAGCAATAGCCCCTGAAGCTGTGCCTGCCTCCATATTCTCTGCCCCGTCAGCAGTCTCGGGGCTGTGCTGGTGGGAGGGTGTGAGGGGCCACAGCTTTGTGGGTGGCCCGGTGTGAGTGGGGTTCTGCTGGCCTTTCTGCAGGAGTTGCCAGGCTGCCGCCTGTAAAGAAGAGGATGTGTCACCCATACCTTCCGCTGGAATTTCTCTCCGGACAGAGGTGAGGAAGGAAAAAAGCAGTGGGGGCCGGGACTGGAGGGGTATCTCAGGCAGGGCAATGGAAAGCTTCTGGAAGAGCGCCCGGGGCCAGGACCACCCTGGCTGGCCTGCAGGCACCAAGTTGGCCTGCGTGCTGTCGCTGGTGTGGCTCCACGGTCCTTCCTCTAGGCTTTCAAGCCCTTGTACATATTGACGTGTTTTACCTGGAAAGGGTGGGAACAGTTCAGCAGCAGCTGGCCTGGGGCTCAGCTCACGTTTACTCACAGATGCCTCGGCACGGTCCCCCAGCTTTGCAATGAGGACGCTCCTTGCGTGGGGGGTGTGTTGCTGGCTGTATGGGAGATGGTTCCCCACCTCTGACCAATCTCAGAATTGTTTACCGCTGTAGCAAGTGCCGTGATAGGGTTTTCCTGTGTATAACTCGTGGGTTCATTTTTTTTTTTTATGGTTCAAGTTAGATTTTATTCCTCTTTTATGTATTTATAAATATAAGCATGGAAATAATTCATTCCTATAAATACATCTGTGTGACGGGAAGACCTTTTTTCTGTTTTATTTTTAAATTTTATTTTTTAAAATTTTGAAATTTAATTTTATTTATTTTTTTTATACAGCACATCATTAGTTATGTATTTTATGCATATACATGTATACAGGTCAATCCCAAACTCCCAACTCATCCCACCACCACCACCCCATGGCTTCCCACACTTGGTGTCCATACGTTTGTTCTCTACCTCTGTGTCTCTATTTCTTCCCTGCAAACCAGTTCATCTGTACCATTTTTAGGCTCCACATATATGCGTTAATATACAATATTTGATTTCCTCTTTCTGACTTACTTCATTCTGTATGACAGTCTCTCGATCCATCGATGGCTCTACAAATGACCCAGTTTCATTCCTTTTTATGGCCGAGTAATATTCCATTTTATATATGTACCACATCTTTATCCATTCATCTGTCTGTGGGCATTTAGGTTGCTTCCATTACCTGGCTATTGTAAATAGTGCTGCAACGAACATTGTGGTGAATGTGCCTTTTTGAAATACGGTTTTCTCTGGGTATATGCCCAGAAGTGGGATTGCTGGATCAGATGGTAATTCTATTTCTAGTTTTTTTAAGGAAAATCCATACTGTTCTCCATAGTGACTGTATCAATTTACATTCCCACCAATAGTGGAAGAGGGCTCCTTTTGTCCACACCCTCCCCAGAATTGCTTGTTTGTAGATTTTCTGATGATGCCGATTCTAACAGGTGTGAGGTGATACCTCATTGTAGTTTTGATTTGCATTTCTCTAATAATTAGTGCTGTTGAGCAGCTTTTCATGTGCGTCTAGGCCATCTCTGTGTCTCCTTTGAAGAAACGTCTCTTTAGATCTTCTGCCCATTTTTTTGGGTTGTTTGTTTTTTTTAATATTAAGCTGCATGAGCTGTTTATATATATTGGAGATTAAACCTCTGTCCATTGATTCGTCTGCAACGATTTTCGCCCATTCTGAGCGATGCCTTTTTCCATTCCCGTTTTTTTTAACAAAAAAGGAAAGAAAGGAAAAGAAGCAGAACACTAATGTGCGTAAAATATGCCTTTTGAAATGGTCGTTTTGAAATATGGACGTCCTTTGAATTTTTTGGTCGATATGTGACCCCAGGATTTGTTTTCAGGGCAGGTGTCATTTAGAGGCCTGCAATGATTTTGAATATCAACTGACCATTAGCGTTGGGATTAAAGCTGCTGTTGTGTGAAACGGCCACAAGGTGGCAGCAGTTCACCCTTACCAAATCTGGTTACTAGGGCAAGAGAGCCTCAGTGGAAGTGGTGTTCTAGATTGGAGTTTAGAATGGAATGTGCCAGGAGAAAGCCCCTCTCGTTTGTCTCACTACTTCTTGTTCGTGTTTTTAATTTAATTTTTTTATTTTTTATTACAGCAATTTTGATTACAATGTTTGGCTTGTTGTAGGTGTGGAAGATGTGGTTCTTTTACACATATACAGATGTCTGTTCTTCCTGGGATCCTTTTCCCATGTACGTTATGACAGAATGTTGAGTAGTCCTCTCGGTATTCTGTAGGTGTTTGGTGATTATATATGTCACCTGTGTTTCTATATGTCTGTTAACCGCGATATCGTAATGAAACCAATCCTCACACCTTTCCATTGGTGAACCATATGTTTGTTTAATGAATCTGTGATTGCCCTTCTCCGTGGAAATATCTGCCCTGGTATCCATTTTTAGGTAACACCTATAAGTGATATGATATGATATGTGTCTTTCACTTTCTGACTTACTACAAGTCACGTGATTACTTCTAGACTCATCTACGGTGCTGCAAATGGCATTGTGTCCTTTTTTTCCTTGGCTTCTCTTCTGCCTTAGCGGGGTCCATTTTCAACAATGTGATTCCCTGAGGGTTGTGGATTAGCTGACCTGGGCAGCCTTACCCTGCCGGCCCGCCCTCCCCAGGTGTGCCTCATTGAGGTCAATATAAACAGCGCTCCAGGCAGCAATAGCCCATGAAGCTGTGCCTGCCTCCATATTCTCTGCCCCGTCAGCAGTCTCGGGGCTGTGCTGGTGGGAGGGTGTGAGGGGCCACAGCTTTGTGGGTGGCCCGGTGTGAGTGGGGTTCTGCTGGCCTTTCTGCAGGAGTTGCCAGGCTGCCGCCTGTAAAGAAGAGGATGTGTCACCCATACCTTCCGCTGGAATTTCTCTCCGGACAGAGGTGAGGATGGAAAAAAGCAGTGGGGGCCGGGACAGGATGGGTATCTCAGGCAGGGCAATGGAAAGCTTCTGGAAGAGCACCCGGGGCCAGGACTACCCAGGCTGGCCTGCAGGCACCAAGTTGGCCTTCGTGCTTTCGCTGGTGTGGCACCACGGTCCTTCCTCTAGACTTTCAAGCCCTTGTACATATTCAGGTGTTTTACCTGGAAAGGGTGGGAACAGTTCAGAAGCAGCTGGCCTGGGGCTCAGCTCACGTTTACTCACAGATGCCTCGGCATGGTCCCCCAGCTTTGCAATGAGGACGCTCCTTGCGTGGGGGGTGGGTTGCTGGCTGTATGGGAGATGATTCCCCAACTCTGACCAATTTCAGAATTGTTTACCACTGGAGCAAGTGCCCTGATAGGGTTTTCCTCTGTATAACTCGTGGGTTCAGGATTTTTTTTTCTTTTATGGTTCAAGTTAGATTTTATTCCTCTTTTATGTATTTATAGATATAAGCATGGAAATAATTCATTCCTATAAATACATCTGTGTGACGGGAAGAACTTTTTTCTGTTTTATTTTTAAATTTTATTTCTTAAAATTTTGAAATTTAATTTTATTTATTTTTTTTATACAGCACATTATTATTAGTTCTGTATTTTATGCATATACATGTATACAGGTCAATCCCAAACTCCCAACTCATCCCACCACCACCACCCCATGGCTTCCCACACTTGGTGTCCATACATTTGTTCTCTACCTCTGTGTCTCTATTTCTTCCCTGCAAACCAGTTCATCTGTACCATTTTTAGGCTCCACATATATGCGTTAATATACAATATTTGTTTTCCTCTTTCTGACTTACTTCATTCTGTATGACAGTCTCTCGATCCATCGATGGCTCTACAAATGACCCAGTTTCATTCCTTTTTATGGCCGAGTAATATTCCATTTTATATATGTACCACATCTTTATCCATTCATCTGTCTGTGGGCATTTAGGTTGCTTCCATTACCTGGCTATTGTAAATAGTGCTGCAACGAACATTGTGGTGAATGTGCCTTTTTGAAATACGGTTTTCTCTGGGTATATGCCCAGAAGTGGGATTGCTGGATCAGATGGTAATTCTATTTCTAGTTTTTTTAAGGAAAATCCATACTGTTCTCCATAGTGACTGTATCAATTTACATTCCCACCAATAGTGGAAGAGGGCTCCTTTTGTCCACACCCTCCCCAGAATTGGTTGTTTGTAGATATTCTGATGATGCCGATTCTAACAGGTGTGAGGTGATACCTCATTGTAGTTTTGATTTGCATTTCTCTAATAATTAGTGCTGTTGAGCAGCTTTTCATGTGCGTCTTGTCCATCTCTGTGTCTCCTTTGAAGAAACGTCTCTTTAGATCTTCTGCCCATTTTTTTTGGGTTGTTTGTTTTTTTAATATTAAGCTGCATGAGCTGTTTATATATATTGGAGATTAAACCTCTGTCCATTGATTCGTCTGCAACGATTTTCGCCCATTCTGAGGGATGCCTTTTTCCATTCCCGTTTTTTTTCACAAAAAAGGAAAGAAAGGAAAAGAAGCAGAACACTAATGTGCGTAAAATATGCCTTTTGAAACGGTCATTTTGAAATATGGACGTCCTTTGAATTTTCTGGTCGATATGTGACCCCAGGATTTGTTTTCAGGGCAGGTGTCATTTACAGGCCTGCAATGATTTTGAATATCAACTGACCATTAGCGTTGGGATTAAAGCTGCTGTTGTGTGAAACGGCCACAAGGTGACAGCAGTTCACCCTTACCAAATCTGGTTACTAGGGCAAGAGAGCCTCAGTGGAAGTGGTGTTCTAGATTGGAGTTTAGAATGGAATGTGCCAGAAGAAAGCCCCTCACGTTTGTCTCACTACTTCTTGTTCGTGTTTTTAATTTAATTTTTTATTTTTTCTTACAGCAAGTTTGATTACAATGTTTGGCTTGTTGTAGGTGTGGAAGATGTGGTTCTTTTACGCATATACAGATGTCTGTTCTTCCTGGGATCCTTTTCCCATGTACGTTATGACAGAATGTTGAGTAGTCCTCTCTTGGTATTCTGTAGGTCTTTGGTGATTATATATGTCACCTGTGTTTGTATATGTCTGTTAACCCCGATATCGTAATGAAACCAATCCTCACACCTTTCCATTGGTGAACCATATGTTTGTTTAATGAATCTGTGATTGCCCTTCTCCGTGGAAATATCTGCCTTGGTATCCATTTTTAGGTAACACCTATAAGTGATATGATATGTGTCTTTCACTTTCTGACTTACTACAAGTCACGTGATTACTTCTAGACTCATCTACGGTGCTGCAAATGGCATTGTGTCCTTTTTTTCCTTGGCTTCTCTTCTGCCTTAGCGGGGTCCATTTTCAACAATGTGATTCCCTGAGGGTTGTGGATTAGCTGACCTGGGCAGCCTTACCCTGTCGACCCGCCCTCCCCAGGTGTGCCTCGTTGAGGTCAATATAAACAGCGCTCCAGGCAGCAATAACCCCTGAAGCTGTGCCTGACTCCATATTCTCTGCCCCGTCAGCAGTCTCGGGGCTGTGCTGGTGGGAGGGTGTGAGGGGCCACAGCTTTGTGGGTGGCCCGGTGTGAGTGGGGTTCTGCTGGCCTTTCTGCAGGAGTTGCCAGGCTGCCGCCTGTAAAGAAGAGGATGTGTCACCCATACCTTCCGCTGGAATTTCTCTCCGGACAGAGGTGAGGAAGGAAAAAAGCAGTGGGGGCCGGGACAGGAGGGGTATCTCAGGCAGGGCAATGGAAAGCTTCTGGAAGTGCGCCCGGGGCCAGGACCACCCTGGCTGGCCTGCAGGCACCAAGTTGGCCTGCGTGCTGTCGCTGGTGTGGCTCCACGGTCCTTCCTCTAGGCTTTCAAGCCCTTGTACATATTGACGTGTTTTACCTGGAAAGGGTGGGAACAGTTCAGCAGCAGCTGGCCTGGGGCTCAGCTCACGTTTACTCACAGATGCCTCGGCACGGTCCCCCAGCTTTGCAATGAGGACGCTACATGCGTGGGGGGTGGGTTGCTGGCTGTATGGGAGATGGTGCCCCACCTCTGACCAATCTCAGAATTGTTTACCGCTGTAGCAAGTGCCGTGATAGGGTTTTCCTGTGTATAACTCGTGGGTTCACTTTTTTTTTTTTTATGGTTCAAGTTAGATTTTATTCCTCTTTTATATATTTATAAATATAAGCATGGAAATAATTCATTCCTATAAATACATCTGTGTGACGGGAAGACCTTTTTTCTGTTTTATTTTTAAATTTTATTTTTTTAAATTTTGAAATTTAATTTTATTTATTTTTTTTTATACAGCACATCATTAGTTATGTATTTTATGCATATACATGTATACAGGTCAATCCCAAACTCCCAACTCATCCCACCACCAACACCCCATGGCTTCCCTCACTTGGTGTCCATACGTTTGTTCTCTACCTCTGTGTCTCTATTTCTTCCCTGCAAACCAGTTCATCTGTACCATTTTTAGGCTCCACATATATGCGTTAATATACAATATTTGTTTTCCTCTTTCTGACTTACTTCATTCTGTATGACAGTCTCTCCATCCATCGATGGCTCTACAAATGACCCAGTTTCATTCCTTTTTATGGCCGAATAATATTCCATTTTATATATGTACCACATCTTTATCCATTCATCTGTCTGTGGGCATTTAGGTTGCTTCCATTACCTGGCTATTGTAAATAGTGCTGCAACGAACATTGTGGTGAATGTGCCTTTTTGAAATACGGTTTTCTCTGGGTATATGCCCAGAAGTGGGATTGCTGGATCAGATGGTAATTCTATTTCTAGTTTTTTTAAGGAAAATCCATACTGTTCTCCATAGTGACTGTATCAATTTACATTCCCACCAATAGTGGAAGAGGGCTCCTTTTGTCCACACCCTCCCCAGAATTGGTTGTTTGTAGATTTTCTGATGATGCCGATTCTAACAGGTGTGAGGTGATACCTCATTGTAGTTTTGATTTGCATTTCTCTAATAATTAGTGCTGTTGAGCAGCTTTTCATGTGCGTCTAGGCCATCTCTGTGTCTCCTTTGAAGAAACGTCTCTTTAGATCTTCTGCCCATTTTTTTGGGTTGTTTGTTTTTTTTAATATTGAGCTGCATGAGCTGTTTATATATATTGGAGATTAAACCTCTGTCCATTGATTCGTCTGCAACGATTTTCGCCCATTCTGAGGGATGCCTTTTTCCATTCCCGTTTTTTTTAACAAAAAAGGAAAGAAAGGAAAAGAAGCAGAACACTAATGTGCGTAAAATATGCCTTTTGAAACGGTCGTTTTGAAATATGGACGTCCTTTGAATTTTTTGGTCGATATGTGACCCCAGGATTTGTTTTCAGGGCAGGTGTCATTTACAGGCCTACAATGATTTTGAATATCAACTGACCATTAGCGTTGGGATTAAAGCTGCTGTTGTGTGAAACGGCCACAAGGTGGCAGCAGTTCACCCTTACCAAATCTGGTTACTAGGGCAAGAGAGCCTCAGTGGAAGTGGTGTTCTAGATTGGAGTTTAGAATGGAATGTGCCAGGAGAAAGCCCCTCACGTTTGTCTCACTACTTCTTGTTCGTGTTTTTAATTTAATTTTTTTATTTTTTATTACAGCAATTTTGATTACAATGTTTGGCTTGTTGTAGGTGTGGAAGATGTGGTTCTTTTACACATATACAGATGTCTGTTCTTCCTGGGATCCTTTTCCCATGTACGTTATGACAGAATGTTGAGTAGTCCTCTCGGTATTCTGTAGGTGATTGGTGATTATATATGTCACCTGTGTTTCTACATGTCTGTTAACCGCGATATCGTAATGAAACCAATCCTCACACCTTTCCATTGGTGAACCATATGTTTGTTTAATGAATCTGTGATTGCCCTTCTCCGTGGAAATATCTTCCCTGGTATCCATTTTTAGGTAACACCTATAAGTGATATGATATGATATGTGTCTTTCACTTTCTGACTTACTACAAGTCACGTGATTATTTCTAGACTCATCTACGGGGCTGCAAATGGCATTGTGTCCTTTTTTCCCTTGGCTTCTCTTCTGCCTTAGCGGGGTCCATTTTCAACAATGTGATTCCCTGAGGGTTGTGGATTAGCTGACCTGGGCAGCCTTACACTGCCTGCCCGCCCTCCCCAGGTGTGCCTCGTTGAGGTCAATATAAACAGCGCTCCAGGCAGCAATAGCCCATGAAGCTGTGCCTGCCTCCATATTCTCTGCCCCGTCAGCAGTCTCGGGGCTGTGCTGGTGGGAGGGAGTGAGGGGCCACAGCTTTGTTGGTGGCCCGGTGTGAGTGGGGTTCTGCTGGCCTTTCTGCAGGAGTTGCCAGGCTGCCGCCTGTAAAGAAGAGGTTGTGTCACCCATACTTTCCGCTGGAATTTCTCTCCGGACAGAGGTGAGGATGGAAAAAAGCAGTGGGGGCCGGGACAGGATGGGTATCTCAGGCAGGGCAATGGAAAGCTTCTGGAAGAGCGCCCGGGGCCAGGACTACCCAGGCTGGCCTGCAGGCACCAAGTTGGCCTTCGTGCTTTCGCTGGTGTGGCACCACGGTCCTTCATCTAGGCTTTCAAGCCCTTGTACATATTCAGGTGTTTTACCTGGAAAGGGTGGGAACAGTTCAGCAGCAGCTGGCCTGGGGCTCAGCTCACGTTTACTCACAGATGCCTCGGCACGGTCCCCCAGCTTTGCAATGAGGACGCTCCTTGCGTGGGGGGTGGGTTGCTGGCTGTATGGGAGATGATTCCCCACCTCTGACCAATTTCAGAATTGTTTACCACTGGAGCAAGTGCCCTGATAGGGTTTTCCTCTGTATAACTCGTGGGTTCAGGATTTTTTTTTCTTTTATGGTTCAAGTTAGATTTTATTCCTCTTTTATGTATTTATAGATATAAGCATGGAAATAATTCATTCCTATAAATACATCTGTGTGACGGGAAGAACTTTTTTCTGTTTTATTTTTAAATTTTATTTTTTAAAATTTTGAAATTTAATTTTATTTATTTTTTTTATACAGCACATTATTATTAGTTCTGTATTTTATGCATATACATGTATACAGGTCAATCCCAAACTCCCAACTCATCCCACCACCACCACCCCATGGCTTCCCACACTTGGTGTCCATACATTTGTTCTCTACCTCTGTGTCTCTATTTCTTCCCTGCAAACCAGTTCATCTGTACCATTTTTAGGCTCCACATATATGCGTTAATATACAATATTTGTTTTCCCCTTTCTGACTTACTTCATTCTGTATGACAGTCTCTCGATCCTTCGATGGCTCTACAAATGACCCAGTTTCATTCCTTTTTATGGCCGAGTAATATTCCATTTTATATATGTACCACATCTTTATCCATTCATCTGTCTGTGGGCATTTAGGTTGCTTCCATTACCTGGCTATTGTAAATACTGCTGCAACGAACATTGTGGTGAATGTGCCTTTTTGAAATACGGTTTTCTCTGGGTATATGCCCAGAAGTGGGATTGCTGGATCAGATGGTAATTCTATTTCTAGTTTTTTTAAGGAAAATCCATACTGTTCTCCATAGTGACTGTATCAATTTACATTCCCACCAATAGTGGAAGAGGGCTCCTTTTGTCCACACCCTCCCCAGAATTGGTTGTTTGTAGATATTCTGATGATGCCGATTCTAACAGGTGTGAGGTGATACCTCATTGTAGTTTTGATTTGCATTTCTCTAATAATTAGTGCTGTTGAGCAGCTTTTCATGTGCGTCTTGTCCATCTCTGTGTCTCCTTTGAAGAAACGTCTCTTTAGATCTTCTACCCATTTTTTTGGGGTTGTTTGTTTTTTTAATATTAAGCTGCATGAGCTGTTTATATATATTGGAGATTAAACCTCTGTCCATTGATTCGTCTGCAACGATTTTCGCCCATTCTGAGGGATGCCTTTTTCCATTCCCGTTTTTTTTCACAAAAAAGGAAAGAAAGGAAAAGAAGCAGAACACTAATGTGCGTAAAATATGCCTTTTGAAACGGTCATTTTGAAATATGGACGTCCTTTGAATTTTTTGGTCGATATGTGACCCCAGGATTTGTTTTCAGGGCAGGTGTCATTTACAGGCCTGCAATGATTTTGAATATCAACTGACCATTAGCGTTGGGATTAAAGCTGCTGTTGTGTGAAACGGCCACAAGGTGGCAGCAGTTCACCCTTACCAAATCTGGTTACTAGGGCAAGAGAGCCTCAGTGGAAGTGGTGTTCTAGATTGGAGTTTAGAATGGAATGTGCCAGGAGAAAGCCCCTCACGTTTGTCTCACTACTTCTTGTTCGTGTTTTTAATTTAATTTTTTATTTTTTCTTACAGCAAGTTTGATTACAATGTTTGGCTTGTTGTAGGTGTGGAAGATGTGGTTCTTTTACTCATATACAGATGTCTGTTCTTCCTGGGATCCTTTTCCCATGTACGTTATGACAGAATGTTGAGTAGTCCTCTCTTGGTATTCTGTAGGTCTTTGGTGATTATATATGTCACCTGTGTTTGTATATGTCTGTTAACCCCGATATCGTAATGAAACCAATCCTCACACCTTTCCATTGGTGAACCATAAGTTTGTTTAATGAATCTGTGATTGCCCTTCTCCGTGGAAATATCTGCACTGGTATCCATTTTTAGGTAACACCTATAAGTGATATGATATGTGTCTTTCACTTTCTGACTTACTACAAGTCACGTGATTACTTCTAGACTCATCTACGGTGCTGCAAATGGCATTGTGTCCTTTTTTTCCTTGGCTTCTCTTCTGCCTTAGCGGGGTCCATTTTCAACAATGTGATTCCCTGAGGGTTGTGGATTAGCTGACCTGGGCAGCCTTACCCTGTCGAACCGCCCTCCCCAGGTGTGCCTCGTTGAGGTCAATATAAACAGCGCTCCAGGCAGCAATAACCCCTGAAGCTGCGCCTGACTCCATATTCTCTGCCCCGTCAGCAGTCTCGGGGCTGTGCTGGTGGGAGGGTGTGAGGGGCCACAGCTTTGTGGGTGGCCCGGTGTGAGTGGGGTTCTGCTGGCCTTTCTGCAGGAGTTGCCAGGCTGCCGCCTGTAAAGAAGAGGATGTGTCACCCATACCTTCCGCTGGAATTTCTCTCCGGACAGAGGTGAGGAAGGAAAAAAGCAGTGGGGGCCGGGACAGGAGGGGTATCTCAGGCAGGGCAATGGAAAGCTTCTGGAAGTGCGCCCGGGGCCAGGACCACCCTGGCTGGCCTGCAGGCACCAAGTTGGCCTGCGTGCTGTCGCTGGTGTGGCTCCACGGTCCTTCCTCTAGGCTTTCAAGCCCTTGTACATATTGACGTGTTTTACCTGGAAAGGGTGGGAACAGTTCAGCAGCAGCTGGCCTGGGGCTCAGCTCACGTTTACTCACAGATGCCTCGGCACGGACCCCCAGCTTTGCAATGAGGACGCTCCTTGCGTGGGGGGTGGGTTGCTGGCTGTATGGGAGATGGTGCCCCACCTCTGACCAATCTCAGAATTGTTTACCGCTGTAGCAAGTGCAGTGATAGGGTTTTCCTGTGTATAACTCGTGGGTTCACTTTTTTTTTCTTTTATGGTTCAAGTTAGATTTTATTCCTCTTTTATATATTTATAAATATAAGCATGGAAATAATTCATTCCTATAAATACATCTGTGTGACGGGAAGACCTTTTTTCTGTTTTATTTTTAAATTTTATTTTTTTAAAATTTTGAAATTTAATTTTATTTATATTTTTTTATACAGCACATCATTAGTTATGTATTTTATGCATATACATGTATACAGGTCAATCCCAAACTCCCAACTCATCCCACCACCACCACCCCATGGCTTCCCACACTTGGTGTCCATACATTTGTTCTCTACCTCTGTGTCTCTATTTCTTCCCTGCAAACCAGTTCATCTGTACCATTTTTAGGCTCCACATATATGCGTTAATATACAATATTTGTTTTCCTCTTTCTGACTTACTTCATTCTGTATGACAGTCTCTCGATCCATCGATGGCTCTACAAATGACCCAGTTTCATTCCTTTTTATGGCCGAATAATATTCCATTTTATATATGTACCACATCTTTATCCATTCATCTGTCTGTGGGCATTTAGGTTGCTTCCATTACCTGGCTATTGTAAATAATGCTACAACGAACATTGTGGTGAATGTGCCTTTTTGAAATACGGTTTTCTCTGGGTATATGCCCAGAAGTGGGATTGCTGGATCAGATGGTAATTCTATTTCTAGTTTTTTTAAGGAAAATCCATACTGTTCTCCATAGTGACTGTATCAATTTACATTCCCACCAATAGTGGAAGAGGGCTCCTTTTGTCCACACCCTCCCCAGAATTGGTTGTTTGTTGATATTCTGATGATGCCGATTCTAACAGGTGTGAGGTGATACCTCATTGTAGTTTTGATTTGCATTTCTCTAATAATTAGTGCTGTTGAGCAGCTTTTCATGTGCGTCTAGGCCATCTCTGTGTCTCCTTTGAAGAAACGTCTCTTTAGATCTTCTACCCATTTTTTTTGGGTTGTTTGTTTTTTTAATATTAAGCTGCATGAGCTGTTTATATATATTGGAGAATAAAACTCTGTCCATTGATTCGTCTGCAAAGATTTTCGCCCATTCTGAGGGATGCCTTTTTCCATTCCCGTGTTTTTTAACAAAAAAGGAAAGAAAGGAAAAGAAGCAGAACACTAATGTGCGTAAAATATGCCTTTTGAAACGGTCCTTTTGAAATATGGACGTCCTTTGAATTTTTTGGTCGATATGTGACCCCAGGATTTGTTTTCAGGGCAGGTGTCATTTACAGGCCTGCAATGATTTTGAATATCAACTGACCATTAGCGTTGGGATTAAAGCTGCTGTTGTGTGAAACGGCCACAAGGTGGCAGCAGTTCACCCTTACCAAATCTGGTTACTAGGGCAAGAGAGCCTCAGTGGAAGTGGTGTTCTAGATTGGAGTTTAGAATGGAATGTGCCAGGAGAAAGCCCCTCACGTTTGTCTCACTACTTCTTGTTCGTGTTTTTAATTTAATTTTTTATTTTTTCTTACAGCAAGTTTGATTACAATGTTTGGCTTGTTGTAGGTGTGGAAGATGTGGTTCTTTTACACATATACACATGTCTGTTCTTCCTGGGATCCTTTTCCCATGTACGTTATGACAGAATGTTGAGTAGTCCTCTCTTGGTATTCTGTAGGTCTTTGGTGATTATATATGTCACCTGTGTTTGTATATGTCTGTTAACCCCAATATCGTAATGAAACCAATCCTCACACCTTTCCATTGGTGAACCTTAAGTTTGTTTAATGAATCTGTGATTGCCCTTTTCCGTGGAAATATCTGCCCTGGTATCCATTTTTAGGTAACACCTATAAGTGATATGATATGATATGTGTCTTTCACTTTCTGACTTACTACAAGTCACGTGATTACTTCTAGACTCATCTACGGTGCTGCAAATGGCATTGTGTCCTTTTTCCCCTTGGCTTCTCTTCTGCCTTAGCGGGGTCCATTTTCAACAATGTGATTCCCTGAGGGTTGTGGATTAGCTGACCTGGGCAGCCTTACCCTGCCGGCCCGCCCTCCCCAGGTGTGCCTCGTTGAGGTCAATATAAACACCGCTCCAGGCAGCAATAGCCCATGAAGCTGTGCCTGCCTCCATATTCTCTGCCCTGTCAGCAGTCTCGGGGCTGTGCTGGTGGGAGGGAGTGAGGGGCCACAGCTTTGTGGGTGGCCCGGTGTGAGTGGGGTTCTGCTGGCCTTTCTGCAGGAGTTGCCAGGCTGCCGCCTGTAAAGAAGAGGTTGTGTCACCCATACTTTCCGCTGGAATTTCTCTCCGGACAGAGGTGAGGATGGAAAAAAGCAGTGGGGGCCGGGACAGGATGGGTATCTCAGGCAGGGCAATGGAAAGCTTCTGGAAGAGCGCCCGGGGCCAGGACTACCCAGGCTGGCCTGCAGGCACCAAGTTGGCCTTCGTGCTTTTGCTGGTGTGGCACCACGGTCCTTCCTCTAGACTTTCAAGCCCTTGTACATATTCAGGTGTTTTACCTGGAAAGGGTGGGAACAGTTCAGCAGCAGCTGGCCTGGGGCTCAGCTCATGTTTACTCACAGATGCCTCGGCACGGTCCCCCATCTTTGCAATGAGGACGCTCCTTGCGTGGGGGGTGGGTTGCTGGCTGTATGGGAGATGATTCCCCACCTCTGACCAATTTCAGAATTGTTTACCACTGGAGCAAGTGCCCTGATAGGGTTTTCCTCTGTATAACTCGTGGGTTCAGGATTTTTTTTTCTTTTATGGTTCAAGTTAGATTTTATTCCTCTTTTATGTATTTATAGATATAAGCATGGAAATAATTCATTCCTATAAATACATCTGTGTGACGGGAAGAACTTTTTTCTGTTTCATTTTTAAATTTTATTTTTTAAAATTTTGAAATTTAATTTTATTTATTTTTTTTATACAGCACATTATTATTAGTTCTGTATTTTATGCATATACATGTATACAGGTCAATCCCAAACTCCCAACTCATCCCACCACCACCACCCCATGGCTTCCCACACTTGGTGTCCATACATTTGTTCTCTACCTCTGTGTCTCTATTTCTTCCCTGCAAACCAGTTCATCTGTACCATTTTTAGGCTCCACATATATGCGTTAATATACAATATTTGTTTTCCTCTTTCTGACTTACTTCATTCTGTATGACAGTCTCTCGATCCATCGATGGCTCTACAAATGACCCAGTTTCATTCCTTTTTATGGCCGAGTAATATTCCATTTTATATATGTACCACATCTTTATCCATTCATCTGTCTGTGGGCATTTAGGTTGCTTCCATTACCTGGCTATTGTAAATAATGCTACAACGAACATTGTGGTGAATGTGCCTTTTTGAAATACGGTTTTCTCTGGGTATATGCCCAGAAGTGGGATTGCTGGATCAGATGGTAATTCTATTTCTAGTTTTTTTAAGGAAAATCCATACTGTTCTCCATAGTGACTGTATCAATTTACATTCCCACCAATAGTGGAAGAGGGCTCCTTTTGTCCACACCCTCCCCAGAATTGGTTGTTTGTAGATATTCTGATGATGCCGATTCTAACAGGTGTGAGGTGATACCTCATTGTAGTTTTGATTTGCATTTCTCTAATAATTAGTGCTGTTGAGCAGCTTTTCATGTGCGTCTTGTCCATCTCTGTGTCTCCTTTGAAGAAACGTCTCTTTAGATCTTCTACCCATTTTTTTTGGGTTGTTTGTTTTTTTAATATTAAGCTGCATGAGCTGTTTATATATATTGGAGAATAAAACTCTGTCCATTGATTCGTTTGCAAAGATTTTCGCCCATTCTGAGGGATGCCTTTTTCCATTCCCGTGTTTTTTAACAAAAAAGGAAAGAAAGGAAAAGAAGCAGAACACTAATGTGCGTAAAATATGCCTTTTGAAACGGTCCTTTTGAAATATGGACGTCCTTTGAATTTTTTGGTCGATATGTGACCCCAGGATTTGTTTTCAGGGCAGGTGTCATTTACAGGCCTGCAATGATTTTGAATATCAACTGACCATTAGCGTTGGGATTAAAGCTGCTGTTGTGTGAAACGGCCACAAGGTGGCAGCAGTTCACCCTTACCAAATCTGGTTACTAGGGCAAGAGAGCCTCAGTGGAAGTGGTGTTCTACATTGGAGTTTAGAATGGAATGTGCCAGGAGAAAGCCCCTCACGTTTGTCTCACTACTTCTTGTTCGTGTTTTTAATTTAATTTTTTATTTTTTCTTACAGCAAGTTTGATTACAATGTTTGGCTTGTTGTAGGTGTGGAAGATGTGGTTCTTTTACACATATACACATGTCTGTTCTTCCTGGGATCCTTTTCCCATGTACGTTATGACAGAATGTTGAGTAGTCCTCTCTTGGTATTCTGTAGGTCTTTGGTGATTATATATGTCACCTGTGTTTGTATATGTCTGTTAACCCCAATATCGTAATGAAACCAATCCTCACACCTTTCCATTGGTGAACCTTAAGTTTGTTTAATGAATCTGTGATTGCCCTTTTCCGTGGAAATATCTGCCCTGGTATCCATTTTTAGGTAACACCTATAAGTGATATGATATGATATGTGTCTTTCACTTTCTGACTTACTACAAGTCACGTGATTACTTCTAGACTCATCTACGGTGCTGCAAATGGCATTGTGTCCTTTTTCCCCTTGGCTTCTCTTCTGCCTTAGCGGGGTCCATTTTCAACAATGTGATTCCCTGAGGGTTGTGGATTAGCTGACCTGGGCAGCCTTACCCTGCCGGCCCGCCCTCCCCAGGTGTGCCTCGTTGAGGTCAATATAAACACCGCTCCAGGCAGCAATAGCCCATGAAGCTGTGCCTGCCTCCATATTCTCTGCCCTGTCAGCAGTCTCGGGGCTGTGCTGGTGGGAGGGAGTGAGGGGCCACAGCTTTGTGGGTGGCCCGGTGTGAGTGGGGTTCTGCTGGCCTTTCTGCAGGAGTTGCCAGGCTGCCGCCTGTAAAGAAGAGGTTGTGTCACCCATACTTTCCGCTGGAATTTCTCTCCGGACAGAGGTGAGGATGGAAAAAATCAGTGGGGGCCGGGACAGGATGGGTATCTCAGGCAGGGCAATGGAAAGCTTCTGGAAGAGCGCCCGGGGCCAGGACTACCCAGGCTGGCCTGCAGGCACCAAGTTGGCCTTCGTGCTTTTGCTGGTGTGGCACCACGTTCCTTCCTCTAGACTTTCAAGCCCTTGTACATATTCAGGTGTTTTACCTGGAAAGGGTGGGAACAGTTCAGCAGCAGCTGGCCTGGGGCTCAGCTCATGTTTACTCACAGATGCCTCGGCACGGTCCCCCATCTTTGCAATGAGGACGCTCCTTGCGTGGGGGGTGGGTTGCTGGCTGTATGGGAGATGATTCCCCACCTCTGACCAATTTCAGAATTGTTTACCACTGGAGCAAGTGCCCTGATAGGGTTTTCCTCTGTATAACTCGTGGGTTCAGGATTTTTTTTTCTTTTATGGTTCAAGTTAGATTTTATTCCTCTTTTATGTATTTATAGATATAAGCATGGAAATAATTCATTCCTATAAATACATCTGTGTGACGGGAAGAACTTTTTTCTGTTTCATTTTTAAATTTTATTTTTTAAAATTTTGAAATTTAATTTTATTTATTTTTTTTATACAGCACATTATTATTAGTTCTGTATTTTATGCATATACATGTATACAGGTCAATCCCAAACTCCCAACTCATCCCACCACCACCACCCCATGGCTTCCCACACTTGGTGTCCATACATTTGTTCTCTACCTCTGTGTCTCTATTTCTTCCCTGCAAACCAGTTCATCTGTACCATTTTTAGGCTCCACATATATGCGTTAATATACAATATTTGTTTTCCTCTTTCTGACTTACTTCATTCTGTATGACAGTCTCTCGATCCATCGATGGCTCTACAAATGACCCAGTTTCATTCCTTTTTATGGCCGAGTAATATTCCATTTTATATATGTACCACATCTTTATCCATTCATCTGTCTGTGGGCATTTAGGTTGCTTCCATTACCTGGCTATTGTAAATAATGCTACAACGAACATTGTGGTGAATGTGCCTTTTTGAAATACGGTTTTCTCTGGGTATATGCCCAGAAGTGGGATTGCTGGATCAGATGGTAATTCTATTTCTAGTTTTTTTAAGGAAAATCCATACTGTTCTCCATAGTGACTGTATCAATTTACATTCCCACCAATAGTGGAAGAGGGCTCCTTTTGTCCACACCCTCCCCAGAATTGGTTGTTTGTAGATATTCTGATGATGCCGATTCTAACAGGTGTGAGGTGATACCTCATTGTAGTTTTGATTTGCATTTCTCTAATAATTAGTGCTGTTGAGCAGCTTTTCATGTGCGTCTTGTCCATCTCTGTGTCTCCTTTGAAGAAACGTCTCTTTAGATCTTCTACCCATTTTTTTTGGGTTGTTTGTTTTTTTAATATTAAGCTGCATGAGCTGTTTATATATATTGGAGAATAAAACTCTGTCCATTGATTCGTCTGCAAAGATTTTCGCCCATTCTGAGGGATGCCTTTTTCCATTCCCGTGTTTTTTAACAAAAAAGGAAAGAAAGGAAAAGAAGCAGAACACTAATGTGCGTAAAATATGCCTTTTGAAACGGTCCTTTTGAAATATGGACGTCCTTTGAATTTTTTGGTCGATATGTGACCCCAGGATTTGTTTTCAGGGCAGGTGTCATTTACAGGCCTGCAATGATTTTGAATATCAACTGACCATTAGCGTTGGGATTAAAGCTGCTGTTGTGTGAAACGGCCACAAGGTGGCAGCAGTTCACCCTTACCAAATCTGGTTACTAGGGCAAGAGAGCCTCAGTGGAAGTGGTGTTCTAGATTGGAGTTTAGAATGGAATGTGCCAGGAGAAAGCCCCTCACGTTTGTCTCACTACTTCTTGTTCGTGTTTTTAATTTAATTTTTTATTTTTTCTTACAGCAAGTTTGATTACAATGTTTGGCTTGTTGTAGGTGTGGAAGATGTGGTTCTTTTACACATATACACATGTCTGTTCTTCCTGGGATCCTTTTCCCATGTACGTTATGACAGAATGTTGAGTAGTCCTCTCTTGGTATTCTGTAGGTCTTTGGTGATTATATATGTCACCTGTGTTTGTATATGTCTGTTAACCCCAATATCGTAATGAAACCAATCCTCACACCTTTCCATTGGTGAACCTTAAGTTTGTTTAATGAATCTGTGATTGCCCTTTTCCGTGGAAATATCTGCCCTGGTATCCATTTTTAGGTAACACCTATAAGTGATATGATATGATATGTGTCTTTCACTTTCTGACTTACTACAAGTCACGTGATTACTTCTAGACTCATCTACGGTGCTGCAAATGGCATTGTGTCCTTTTTCCCCTTGGCTTCTCTTCTGCCTTAGCGGGGTCCATTTTCAACAATGTGATTCCCTGAGGGTTGTGGATTAGCTGACCTGGGCAGCCTTACCCTGCCGGCCCGCCCTCCCCAGGTGTGCCTCGTTGAGGTCAATATAAACACCGCTCCAGGCAGCAATAGCCCATGAAGCTGTGCCTGCCTCCATATTCTCTGCCCTGTCAGCAGTCTCGGGGCTGTGCTGGTGGGAGGGAGTGAGGGGCCACAGCTTTGTGGGTGGCCCGGTGTGAGTGGGGTTCTGCTGGCCTTTCTGCAGGAGTTGCCAGGCTGCCGCCTGTAAAGAAGAGGTTGTGTCACCCATACTTTCCGCTGGAATTTCTCTCCGGACAGAGGTGAGGATGGAAAAAAGCAGTGGGGGCCGGGACAGGATGGGTATCTCAGGCAGGGCAATGGAAAGCTTCTGGAAGAGCGCCCGGGGCCAGGACTACCCAGGCTGGCCTGCAGGCACCAAGTTGGCCTTCGTGCTTTTGCTGGTGTGGCACCACGGTCCTTCCTCTAGACTTTCAAGCCCTTGTACATATTCAGGTGTTTTACCTGGAAAGGGTGGGAACAGTTCAGCAGCAGCTGGCCTGGGGCTCAGCTCATGTTTACTCACAGATGCCTCGGCACGGTCCCCCATCTTTGCAATGAGGACGCTCCTTGCGTGGGGGGTGGGTTGCTGGCTGTATGGGAGATGATTCCCCACCTCTGACCAATTTCAGAATTGTTTACCACTGGAGCAAGTGCCCTGATAGGGTTTTCCTCTGTATAACTCGTGGGTTCAGGATTTTTTTTTCTTTTATGGTTCAAGTTAGATTTTATTCCTCTTTTATGTATTTATAGATATAAGCATGGAAATAATTCATTCCTATAAATACATCTGTGTGACGGGAAGAACTTTTTTCTGTTTCATTTTTAAATTTTATTTTTTAAAATTTTGAAATTTAATTTTATTTATTTTTTTTATACAGCACATTATTATTAGTTCTGTATTTTATGCATATACATGTATACAGGTCAATCCCAAACTCCCAACTCATCCCACCACCACCACCCCATGGCTTCCCACACTTGGTGTCCATACATTTGTTCTCTACCTCTGTGTCTCTATTTCTTCCCTGCAAACCAGTTCATCTGTACCATTTTTAGGCTCCACATATATGCGTTAATATACAATATTTGTTTTCCTCTTTCTGACTTACTTCATTCTGTATGACAGTCTCTCGATCCATCGATGGCTCTACAAATGACCCAGTTTCATTCCTTTTTATGGCCGAGTAATATTCCATTTTATATATGTACCACATCTTTATCCATTCATCTGTCTGTGGGCATTTAGGTTGCTTCCATTACCTGGCTATTGTAAATAATGCTACAACGAACATTGTGGTGAATGTGCCTTTTTGAAATACGGTTTTCTCTGGGTATATGCCCAGAAGTGGGATTGCTGGATCAGATGGTAATTCTATTTCTAGTTTTTTTAAGGAAAATCCATACTGTTCTCCATAGTGACTGTATCAATTTACATTCCCACCAATAGTGGAAGAGGGCTCCTTTTGTCCACACCCTCCCCAGAATTGGTTGTTTGTAGATATTCTGATGATGCCGATTCTAACAGGTGTGAGGTGATACCTCATTGTAGTTTTGATTTGCATTTCTCTAATAATTAGTGCTGTTGAGCAGCTTTTCATGTGCGTCTTGTCCATCTCTGTGTCTCCTTTGAAGAAACGTCTCTTTAGATCTTCTACCCATTTTTTTTGGGTTGTTTGTTTTTTTAATATTAAGCTGCATGAGCTGTTTATATATATTGGAGAATAAAACTCTGTCCATTGATTCGTCTGCAAAGATTTTTGCCCATTCTGAGGGATGCCTTTTTCCATTCCCGTGTTTTTTAACAAAAAAGGAAAGAAAGGAAAAGAAGCAGAACACTAATGTGCGTAAAATATGCCTTTTGAAACGGTCCTTTTCAAATATGGACGTCCTTTGAATTTTTTGGTCGATATGTGACCCCAGGATTTGTTTTCAGGGCAGGTGTCATTTACAGGCCTGCAATGATTTTGAATATCAACTGACCATTAGCGTTGGGATTAAAGCTGCTGTTGTGTGAAACGGCCACAAGGTGGCAGCAGTTCACCCTTACCAAATCTGGTTACTAGGGCAAGAGAGCCTCAGTGGAAGTGGTGTTCTAGATTGGAGTTTAGAATGGAATGTGCCAGGAGAAAGCCCCTCACGTTTGTCTCACTACTTCTTGTTCGTGTTTTTAATTTAATTTTTTATTTTTTCTTACAGCAAGTTTGATTACAATGTTTGGCTTGTTGTAGGTGTGGAAGATGTGGTTCTTTTACACATATACACATGTCTGTTCTTCCTGGGATCCTTTTCCCATGTACGTTATGACAGAATGTTGAGTAGTCCTCTCTTGGTATTCTGTAGGTCTTTGGTGATTATATATGTCACCTGTGTTTGTATATGTCTGTTAACCCCAATATCGTAATGAAACCAATCCTCACACCTTTCCATTGGTGAACCTTAAGTTTGTTTAATGAATCTGTGATTGCCCTTTTCCGTGGAAATATCTGCCCTGGTATCCATTTTTAGGTAACACCTATAAGTGATATGATATGATATGTGTCTTTCACTTTCTGACTTACTACAAGTCACGTGATTACTTCTAGACTCATCTACGGTGCTGCAAATGGCATTGTGTCCTTTTTCCCCTTGGCTTCTCTTCTGCCTTAGCGGGGTCCATTTTCAACAATGTGATTCCCTGAGGGTTGTGGATTAGCTGACCTGGGCAGCCTTACCCTGCCGGCCCGCCCTCCCCAGGTGTGCCTCGTTGAGGTCAATATAAACACCGCTCCAGGCAGCAATAGCCCATGAAGCTGTGCCTGCCTCCATATTCTCTGCCCTGTCAGCAGTCTCGGGGCTGTGCTGGTGGGAGGGAGTGAGGGGCCACAGCTTTGTGGGTGGCCCGGTGTGAGTGGGGTTCTGCTGGCCTTTCTGCAGGAGTTGCCAGGCTGCCGCCTGTAAAGAAGAGGTTGTGTCACCCATACTTTCCGCTGGAATTTCTCTCCGGACAGAGGTGAGGATGGAAAAAATCAGTGGGGGCCGGGACAGGATGGGTATCTCAGGCAGGGCAATGGAAAGCTTCTGGAAGAGCGCCCGGGGCCAGGACTACCCAGGCTGGCCTGCAGGCACCAAGTTGGCCTTCGTGCTTTTGCTGGTGTGGCACCACGGTCCTTCCTCTAGACTTTCAAGCCCTTGTACATATTCAGGTGTTTTACCTGGAAAGGGTGGGAACAGTTCAGCAGCAGCTGGCCTGGGGCTCAGCTCATGTTTACTCACAGATGCCTCGGCACGGTCCCCCATCTTTGCAATGAGGACGCTCCTTGCGTGGGGGGTGGGTTGCTGGCTGTATGGGAGATGATTCCCCACCTCTGACCAATTTCAGAATTGTTTACCACTGGAGCAAGTGCCCTGATAGGGTTTTCCTCTGTATAACTCGTGGGTTCAGGATTTTTTTTTCTTTTATGGTTCAAGTTAGATTTTATTCCTCTTTTATGTATTTATAGATATAAGCATGGAAATAATTCATTCCTATAAATACATCTGTGTGACGGGAAGAACTTTTTTCTGTTTCATTTTTAAATTTTATTTTTTAAAATTTTGAAATTTAATTTTATTTATTTTTTTTATACAGCACATTATTATTAGTTCTGTATTTTATGCATATACATGTATACAGGTCAATCCCAAACTCCCAACTCATCCCACCACCACCACCCCATGGCTTCCCACACTTGGTGTCCATACATTTGTTCTCTACCTCTGTGTCTCTATTTCTTCCCTGCAAACCAGTTCATCTGTACCATTTTTAGGCTCCACATATATGCGTTAATATACAATATTTGTTTTCCTCTTTCTGACTTACTTCATTCTGTATGACAGTCTCTCGATCCATCGATGGCTCTACAAATGACCCAGTTTCATTCCTTTTTATGGCCGAGTAATATTCCATTTTATATATGTACCACATCTTTATCCATTCATCTGTCTGTGGGCATTTAGGTTGCTTCCATTACCTGGCTATTGTAAATAATGCTACAACGAACATTGTGGTGAATGTGCCTTTTTGAAATACGGTTTTCTCTGGGTATATGCCCAGAAGTGGGATTGCTGGATCAGATGGTAATTCTATTTCTAGTTTTTTTAAGGAAAATCCATACTGTTCTCCATAGTGACTGTATCAATTTACATTCCCACCAATAGTGGAAGAGGGCTCCTTTTGTCCACACCCTCCCCAGAATTGGTTGTTTGTAGATATTCTGATGATGCCGATTCTAACAGGTGTGAGGTGATACCTCATTGTAGTTTTGATTTGCATTTCTCTAATAATTAGTGCTGTTGAGCAGCTTTTCATGTGCGTCTTGTCCATCTCTGTGTCTCCTTTGAAGAAACGTCTCTTTAGATCTTCTACCCATTTTTTTTGGGTTGTTTGTTTTTTTAATATTAAGCTGCATGAGCTGTTTATATATATTGGAGAATAAAACTCTGTCCATTGATTCGTCTGCAAAGATTTTCGCCCATTCTGAGGGATGCCTTTTTCCATTCCCGTGTTTTTTAACAAAAAAGGAAAGAAAGGAAAAGAAGCAGAACACTAATGTGCGTAAAATATGCCTTTTGAAACGGTCCTTTTGAAATATGGACGTCCTTTGAATTTTTTGGTCGATATGTGACCCCAGGATTTGTTTTCAGGGCAGGTGTCATTTACAGGCCTGCAATGATTTTGAATATCAACTGACCATTAGCGTTGGGATTAAAGCTGCTGTTGTGTGAAACGGCCACAAGGTGGCAGCAGTTCACCCTTACCAAATCTGGTTACTAGGGCAAGAGAGCCTCAGTGGAAGTGGTGTTCTAGATTGGAGTTTAGAATGGAATGTGCCAGGAGAAAGCCCCTCACGTTTGTCTCACTACTTCTTGTTCGTGTTTTTAATTTAATTTTTTATTTTTTCTTACAGCAAGTTTGATTACAATGTTTGGCTTGTTGTAGGTGTGGAAGATGTGGTTCTTTTACACATATACACATGTCTGTTCTTCCTGGGATCCTTTTCCCATGTACGTTATGACAGAATGTTGAGTAGTCCTCTCTTGGTATTCTGTAGGTCTTTGGTGATTATATATGTCACCTGTGTTTGTATATGTCTGTTAACCCCAATATCGTAATGAAACCAATCCTCACACCTTTCCATTGGTGAACCTTAAGTTTGTTTAATGAATCTGTGATTGCCCTTTTCCGTGGAAATATCTGCCCTGGTATCCATTTTTAGGTAACACCTATAAGTGATATGATATGATATGTGTCTTTCACTTTCTGACTTACTACAAGTCACGTGATTACTTCTAGACTCATCTACGGTGCTGCAAATGGCATTGTGTCCTTTTTCCCCTTGGCTTCTCTTCTGACTTAGCGGGGTCCATTTTCAACAATGTGATTCCCTGAGGGTTGTGGATTAGCTGACCTGGGCAGCCTTACCCTGCCGGCCCGCCCTCCCCAGGTGTGCCTCGTTGAGGTCAATATAAACACCGCTCCAGGCAGCAATAGCCCATGAAGCTGTGCCTGCCTCCATATTCTCTGCCCTGTCAGCAGTCTCGGGGCTGTGCTGGTGGGAGGGAGTGAGGGGCCACAGCTTTGTGGGTGGCCCGGTGTGAGTGGGGTTCTGCTGGCCTTTCTGCAGGAGTTGCCAGGCTGCCGCCTGTAAAGAAGAGGTTGTGTCACCCATACTTTCCGCTGGAATTTCTCTCCGGACAGAGGTGAGGATGGAAAAAAGCAGTGGGGGCCGGGACAGGATGGGTATCTCAGGCAGGGCAATGGAAAGCTTCTGGAAGAGCGCCCGGGGCCAGGACTACCCAGGCTGGCCTGCAGGCACCAAGTTGGCCTTCGTGCTTTTGCTGGTGTGGCACCACGGTCCTTCCTCTAGACTTTCAAGCCCTTGTACATATTCAGGTGTTTTACCTGGAAAGGGTGGGAACAGTTCAGCAGCAGCTGGCCTGGGGCTCAGCTCACGTTTACTCACAGATGCCTCGGCACGGTCCCCCATCTTTGCAATGAGGACGCTCCTTGCGTGGGGGGTGGGTTGCTGGCTGTATGGGAGATGATTCCCCACCTCTGACCAATTTCAGAATTGTTTACCACTGGAGCAAGTGCCCTGATAGGGTTTTCCTCTGTATAACTCGTGGGTTCAGGATTTTTTTTTCTTTTATGGTTCAAGTTAGATTTTATTCCTCTTTTATGTATTTATAGATATAAGCATGGAAATAATTCATTCCTATAAATACATCTGTGTGACGGGAAGAACTTTTTTCTGTTTTATTTTTAAATTTTATTTTTTAAAATTTTGAAATTTAATTTTATTTATTTTTTTTATACAGCACATTATTATTAGTTATGTATTTTATGCATATACATGTATACAGGTCAATCCCAAACTCCCAACTCATCCCACCACCACCACCCCATGGCTTCCCACACTTGGTGTCCATACATTTGTTCTCTACCTCTGTGTCTCTATTTCTTCCCTGCAAACCAGTTCATCTGTACCATTTTTAGGCTCCACATATATGCGTTAATATACAATATTTGTTTTCCTCTTTCTGACTTACTTCATTCTGTATGACAGTCTCTAGATCCATCGATGGCTCTACAAATGACCCAGTTTCATTCCTTTTTATGGCCGAGTAATATTCCATTTTATATATGTACCACATCTTTATCCATTCATCTGTCTGTGGGCATTTAGGTTGCTTCCATTACCTGGCTATTGTAAATAGTGCTGCAACGAACATTGTGGTGAATGTGCCTTTTTGAAATACGGTTTTCTCTGGGTATATGCCCAGAAGTGGGATTGCTGGATCAGATGGTAATTCTATTTCTAGTTTTTTTAAGGAAAATCCATACTGTTCTCCATAGTGACTGTATCAATTTACATTCCCACCAATAGTGGAAGAGGGCTCCTTTTGTCCACACCCTCCCCAGAATTGGTTGTTTGTAGATATTCTGATGATGCCGATTCTAACAAGTGTGAGGTGATACCTCATTGTAGTTTTGATTTGCATTTCTCTAATAATTAGTGCTGTTGAGCAGCTTTTCATGTGCGTCTTGTCCATCTCTGTGTCTCCTTTGAAGAAACGTCTCTTTAGATCTTCTACCCATTTTTTTTGGGTTGTTTGTTTTTTTAATATTAAGCTGCATGAGCTGTTTATATATATTGGAGATTAAACCTCTGTCCATTGATTCGTCTGCAACGATTTTCGCCCATTCTGAGGGATGCCTTTTTCCATTCCCGTGTTTTTTAACAAAAAAGGAAAGAAAGGAAAAGAAGCAGAACACTAATGTGCGTAAAATATGCCTTTTGAAACGGTCATTTTGAAATATGGACGTCCTTTGAATTTTTTGGTCGATATGTGACCCCAGGATTTGTTTTCAGGGCAGGTGTCATTTACAGGCCTGCAATGATTTTGAATATCAACTGACCATTAGCGTTGGGATTAAAGCTGCTGTTGTGTGAAACGGCCACAAGGTGGCAGCAGTTCACCCTTACCAAATCTGGTTTCTAGGGCAAGAGAGCCTCAGTGGAAGTGGTGTTCTAGATTGGAATTTAGAATGGAATGTGCCAGGAGAAACCCCTCACTTTTGTCTCACTACTTCTTGTTCGTGTTTTTAATTTAATTTTTTATTTTTTATTACAGCAAGTTTGATTACAATGTTTGGCTTGTTGTAGGTGTGGAAGATGTGGTTCTTTTACACATATACACATGTCTGTTCTTCCTGGGATCCTTTTCCCATGTACGTTATGACAGAATGTTGAGTAGTCCTCTCTTGGTATTCTGTAGGTCTTTGGTGATTATATATGTCACCTGTGTTTTTATATGTCTGTTAACCCCGATATCGTAATGAAACCAATCCTCACACCTTTCCATTGGTGAACCATAAGTTTGTTTAATGAATCTGTGATTGCCCTTCTCCGTGGAAATATCTGCCCTGGTATCCATTTTTAGGTAACACCTATAAGTGATATGATATGATATGTGTCTTTCACTTTCTGACTTACTACAAGTCACGTGATTACTTCTAGACTCATCTACGGGGCTGCAAATGGCATTGTGTCCTTTTTTCCTTTGGCTTCTCTTCTGCCTTAGCGGGGTCCATTTTCAACAATGTGATTCCCTGAGGGTTGTGGATTAGCTGACCTGGGCAGCCTTACCCTGCCGGCCCGCCCTCCCCAGGTGTGCCTCGTTGAGGTCAATATAAACAGCGCTCCAGGCAGCAATAGCCCATGAAGCTGTGCCTGCCTCCATATTCTCTGCCCCGTCAGCAGTCTCGGGGCTGTGCTGGTGGGAGGGAGTGAGGGGCCACAGCTTTGTGGGTGGCCCGGTGTGAGTGGGGTTCTGCTGGCCTTTCTGCAGGAGTTGCCAGGCTGCCGCCTGTAAAGAAGAGGTTGTGTCACCCATACTTTCCGCTGGAATTACTCTCCGGACAGAGGTGAGGATGGAAAAAAGCAGTGGGGGCCGGGACAGGATGGGTATCTCAGGCAGGGCAATGGAAAGCTTCTGGAAGAGCGCCCGGGGCCACGACTACCCAGGCTGGCCTGCAGGCACCAAGTTGGCCTTCGTGCTTTCGCTGGTGTGGCACCACGGTCCTTCCTCTAGGCTTTCAAGCCCTTGTACATATTCAGGTGTTTTACCTGGAAAGGGTGGGAACAGTTCAGCAGCAGCTGGACTGGGGCTCAGCTCACGTTTACTCACAGATGCCTCGGCATGGTCCCCCAGCTTTGCAATGAGGACGCTCCTTGCGTGGGGGGTGGGTTGCTGGCTGTATGGGAGATGATTCCCCAACTCTGACCAATTTCAGAATTGTTTACCACTGGAGCAAGTGCCCTGATAGGGTTTTCCTCTGTATAACTCGTGGGTTCAGGATTTTTTTTTCTTTTATGGTTCAAGTTAGATTTTATTCCTCTTTTATGTATTTATAGATATAAGCATGGAAATAATTCATTCCTATAAATACATCTGTGTGACGGGAAGACCTTTTTTCTGTTTTATTTTTAAATTTTATTTTTTAAAATTTTGAAATTTAATTTTATTTATTTTTTTTATACAGCACATTATTATTAGTTATGTATTTTATGCATATACATGTATACAGGTCAATCCCAAACTCCCAACTCATCCCACCACCACCACCCCATGGCTTCCCACACTTGGTGTCCATACATTTGTTCTCTACCTCTGTGTCTCTATTTCTTCCCTGCAAACCAGTTCATCTGTACCATTTTTAGGCTCCACATATATGCGTTAATATACAATATTTGTTTTCCTCTTTCTGACTTACTTCATTCTGTATGACAGTCTCTCGATCCATCGATGGCTCTACAAATGACCCAGTTTCATTCCTTTTTATGGCCGAGTAATATTCCATTTTATATATGTACCACATCTTTATCCATTCATCTGTCTGTGGGCATTTAGGTTGCTTCCATTACCTGGCTATTGTAAATAGTGCTGCAACGAACATTGTGGTGAATGTGCCTTTTTGAAATATGGTTTTCTCTGGGTATATGCCCAGAAGTGGGATTGCTGGATCAGATGGTAATTCTATTTCTAGTTTTTTTAAGGAAACTCCATACTGTTCTCCATAGTGACTGTATCAATTTACATTCCCACCAATAGTGGAAGAGGGCTCCTTTTGTCCACACCCTCCCCAGAATTGGTTGTTTGTAGATATTCTGATGATGCCGATTCTAACAGGTGTGAGGTGATACCTCATTGTAATTTTGATTTGCATTTCTCTAATAATTAGTGCTGTTGAGCAGCTTTTCATGTGCGTCTTGGCCATCTCTGTGTCTCCTTTGAAGGAACGTCTCTTTAGATCTTCTACCCATTTTTTTTGGGTTGTTTGTTTTTTTTAATATTAAGCTGCATGAGCTGTTTATATATATTGGAGATTAAACCTCTGTCCATTGATTCGTCTGCAACGATTTTCGCCCATTCTGAGGGATGCCTTTTTCCATTCCCGTTTTTTTTAACAAAAAAGGAAAGAAAGGAAAAGAAGCAGAACACTAATGTGCGTAAAATATGCCTTTTGAAACGGTCGTTTTGAAATATGGACGTCCTTTGAATTTTTTGGTCGATATGTGACCCCAGGATTTGTTTTCAGGGCAGGTGTCATTTACAGGCCTGCAATGATTTTGAATATCAACTGACCATTAGCGTTGGGATTAAAGCTGCTGTTGTGTGAAACGGCCACAAGGTGGCAGCAGTTCACCCTTACCAAATCTGGTTACTAGGGCAAGAGAGCCTCAGTGGAAGTGGTGTTCTAGATTGGAGTTTAGAATGGAATGTGCCAGGAGAAAGCCCCTCACGTTTGTCTCACTACTTCTTGTTCGTGTTTTTAATTTAATTTTTTATTTTTCCTTACAGCAAGTTTGATTACAATCTTTGGCTTCTTGTAGGTGTGGAAGATGTGGTTCTTTTACACATATACAAATGTCTGTTCTTCCTGGGATCCTTTTCCCATGTACGTTATGACAGAATGTTGAGTAGTCCTCTCTTGGTATTCTGTAGGTCTTTGGTGATTATATATGTCACCTGTGTTTGTATATGTCTGTTAACCCCGATATCGTAATGAAACCAATCCTCACACCTTTCCATTGGTGAACCTTAAGTTTGTTTAATGAATCTGTGATTGCCCTTCTCCGTGGAAATATCTGCCCTGGTATCCATTTTTAGGTAACACCTATAAGTGATATGATATGATATGTGTCTTTCACTTTCTGACTTACTACAAGTCACGTGATTACTTCTAGACTCATCTACGGTGCTGCAAATGGCATTGTGTCCTTTTTTCCCTTGGCTTCTCTTCTGCCTTAGCGGGGTCCATTTTCAACAATGTGATTCCCTGAGGGTTGTGGATTAGCTGACCTGGGCAGCCTTACCCTGCCGGCCCGCCCTCCCCAGGTGTGCCTCGTTGAGGTCAATATAAACTGCGATCCAGGCAGCAATAGCCCCTGAAGCTGTGCCTGCCTCCATATTCTCTGGCCCGTCAGCAGTCTCGGGGCTGTGCTGGTGGGAGGGAGTGAGGGGCCACAGCTTTGTGGGTGGCCCGGTGTGAGTGGGGTTCTGCTGGCCTTTCTGCAGGAGTTGCCAGGCTGCCGCCTGTAAAGAAGAGGTTGTGTCACCCATACTTTCCGCTGGAATTTCTCTCCGGACAGAGGTGAGGATGGAAAAAAGCAGTGGGGGCCGGGACAGGAGGGGTATCTCAGGCAAGGCAATGGAAAGCTTCTGGAAGAGCGCCCGGGGCCAGGACCACCCTGGCTGGCCTGCAGGCACCAAGTTGGCCTGCGTGCTGTCGCTGGTGTGGCACCACGGTCCTTCCTCTAGGCTTTCAAGCCCTTGTACATATTCAGGTGTTTTACCTGGAAAGGGTGGGAACAGTTCAGCAGCAGCTGGCCTGGGGCTCAGCTCACGTTTACTCACAGATGCCTCGGCACGGTCCCCCAGCTTTGCAATGAGGACGCTCCTTGCGTGGGGGTTGGGTTGCTGGCTGTATGGGAGATGATTCCCCACCTCTGACCAATTTCAGAATTGTTTACCACTGGAGCAAGTGCCCTGATAGGGTTTTCCTCTGTATAACTCGTGGGTTCAGGATTTTTTTTTTCTTTTATGGTTTAAGTTAGATTTTATTCCTCTTTTATGTATTTATAGATATAAGCAAGGAAATAATTCATTCCTATATATACATCTGTGTGACGGGAAGAACTTTTTTCTGTTTTATTTTTAAATTTTATTTTTTTAAATTTTGAAATTTAATTTTATTTATTTTTTTATACAGCACATTATTATTAGTTATGTATTTTATGCATATACATGTATACAGGTCAATCCCAAACTCCCAACTCATCCCACCACCACCACCCCATGGCTTCCCACACTTGGTGTCCATACGTTTGTTCTCTACCTCTGTGTCTCTATTTCTTCCCTGCAAACCAGTTCATCTGTACCATTTTTAGGCTCCACATATATGCGTTAATATACAATATTTGTTTTCCTCTTTCTGACTCACTTCATTCTGTATGACAGTCTCTCGATCCATCGATGGCTCTACAAATGACCCAGTTTCATTCCTTTTTATGGCCGAGTAATATTCCATTTTATATATGTACCACATCTTTATCCATTCATCTGTCTGTGGGCATTTAGGTTGCTTCCATTACCTGGCTATTGTAAATAGTGCTGCAACGAACATTGTGGTGAATGTGCCTTTTTGAAATACGGTTTTCTCTGGGTATATGCCCAGAAGTGGGATTGCTGGATCAGATGGTAATTCTATTTCTAGTTTTTTTAAGGAAAATCCATACTGTTCTCCATAGTGACTGTGTCAATTTACATTCCCACCAATAGTGGAAGAGGGCTCCTTTTGTCCACACCCTCCCCAGAATTGGTTGTTTGTAGAGTTTCTGATGATGCCGATTCTAACAGGTGTGAGGTGATAACTCATTGTAGTTTTGATTTGCATTTCTCTAATAATTAGTGCTGTTGAGCAGCTTTTCATGTGCGTCTTGGCCATCTCTGTGTCTCCTTTGAAGAAACGTCTCTTTAGATCTTCTGCCCATTTTTTTGGGTTGTTTGTTTTTTTAATATTAAGCTGCATGAGCTGTTTATATATATTGGAGATTAAACCTCTGTCCATTGATTCGTCTGCAACGATTTTCACCCATTCTGAGGGATGCCTTTTTCCATTCCCGTTTTTTTTAACAAAAAAGGAAAGAAAGGAAAGAAGCAGAACACTAATGTGCGTAAAATATGCCTTTTGAAACGGTCGTTTTGAAATATGGACGTCCTTTGAATTTTTTGGTCGATATGTGACCCCAGGATTTGTTTTCAGGGCAGGTGTCATTTACAGGCCTGCAATGATTTTGAATATCAACTGACCATTAGCGATGGGATTAAAGCTGCTGTTGTGTGAAACGGCCACAAGGTGGCAGCAGTTCACCCTTACCAAATCTGGTTACTAGGGCAAGAGAGCCTCAGTGGAAGTGGTGTTCTAGATTGGAGTTTAGAATGGAATGTGCCAGGAGAAAGCCCCTCACGTTTGTCTCACTACTTCTTGTTCGTGTTTTTAATTTAATTTTTTATTTTTTCTTACAGCAAGTTTGATTACAATGTTTGGCTTGTTGTAGGTGTGGAAGATGTGGTTCTTTTACTCATATACACATGTCTGTTCTTCCTGGGATCCTTTTCCCATGTACGTTATGACAGAATGTTGAGTAGTCCTCTCTTGGTATTCTGTAGGTCTTTGGTGATTTTATATGTCACCTGTGTTTGTATATGTCTGTTAACCCCGATATCGTAATGAAACCAATCCTCACACCTTTCCATTGGTGAACCATAAGTTTGTTTAATGAATCTGTGATTGCCCTTCTCCGTGGAAATATCTGCCTTGGTATCCATTTTTAGGTAACACCTATAAGTGATATGATATGATATGTGTCTTTCACTTTCTGACTTACTACAAGTCACGTGATTACTTCTAGACTCATCTACGGTGCTGCAAATGGCATTGTGTCCTTTTTTCCCTTGGCTTCTCTTCTGCCTTAGCGGGATCCATTTTCAACAATGTGATTCCCTGAGGGTTGTGGATTAGCTGACCTGGGCAGCCTTACCCTGCCGGCCCGCCCTCCCCAGGTGTGCCTCGTTGAGGTCAATATAAACAGCGCTCCAGGCAGCAATAGCCCCTGATGCTGTGCCTGCCTCCATATTCTCTGCCCCGTCAGCAGTCTCGGGGCTGTGCTGTTGGGAGGGAGTGAGGGGCCACAGCTTTGTGGGTGGCCCGGTGTGAGTGGGGTTCTGCTGGCCTTTCTGCAGGAGTTACCAGGCTGCTGCCTGTGAAGAAGAGGTTGTGTCACCCATACTTTCCGCTGGAATTTCTCTCCGGACAGAGGTGAGGATGGAAAAAAGCAGTGGGGGCCGGGACAGGATGGGTATCTCAGGCAGGGCAATGGAAAGCTTCTGGAAGAGCGCCCGGGGCCAGGACTACCCTGGCTGGCATGCAGGCACCAAGTTGGCCTTCGTGCTTTCGCTGGTGTGGCACCACGGTCCTTCCTCTAGGCTTTCAAGCCCTTGTACATATTCAGGTGTTTTACCAGGAAAGGGTGGGAACAGTTCAGCAGCAGCTGGCCTGGGGCTCAGCTCACGTTTACTCACAGATGCCTCGGCACGGTCCCCCAGCTTTGCAATGAGGACTCTTCTTGCGTGGGGGGTGGGTTGCTGGCTGTATGGGAGATGATTCCCCACCTCTGACCAATTTCAGAATTGTTTACCACTGGAGCAAGTGCCCTGATAGGGTTTTCCTCTGTATAACTCGTGGGTTCAGGATTTTTTTTTCTTTTATGGTTCAAGTTAGATTTCATTCCTCTTTTATATATTTATAGATATAAGCATGGAAATAATTCATTCCTATAAATACATCTGTGTGATAGGAAGAATTTTTTCTGTTTTATTTTGAAATTTTATTTTTTAAAATTTTGAAATTTAATTTTATTTATTTTTTTATACAGCACATTATTATTAGTTATGTATTTTATGCATATACATGTATACAGGTCAATCCCAAACTCCCAACTCATCCCACCACCACCACCCCATGGCTTCCCACACTTGGTGTCCATACGTTTGTTCTCTACCTCTGTGTCTCTATTTCTTCCCTGCAAACCAGTTCATCTGTACCATTTTTAGGCTCCACATATATGCGTTAATATACAATATTTGTTTTCCTCTTTCTGACTCACTTCATTCTGTATGACAGTCTCTCGATCCATCGATGGCTCTACAAATGACCCAGTTTCATTCCTTTTTATGGCCGAGTAATATTCCATTTTATATATGTACCACATCTTTATCCATTCATCTGTCTGTGGGCATTTAGGTTGCTTCCATTACCTGGCTATTGTAAATAGTGCTGCAACGAACATTGTGGTGAATGTGCCTTTTTGAAATACGGTTTTCTCTGGGTATATGCCCAGAAGTGGGATTGCTGGATCAGATGGTAATTCTATTTCTAGTTTTTTTAAGAAAATCCATACAGTTCTCCATAGAGACTGTATCAATTTACATTCCCACCAATAGTGGAAGAGGGCTCCTTTTGTCCACACCCTCCCCAGAATTGGTTGTTTGTAGATTTTCTGATGATGCCGATTCTAACAGGTGTGAGGTGATACCTCATTGTAGTTTTGATTTGCATTTCTCTAATAATTAGTGCTGTTGAGCAGCTTTTCTGTGCGTCTTGGCCATATCTGTGTCTCCTTTGAAGAAATATCTCTTTAGATCTTCTGCCCATTTTTTTGGGGTTTGTTTGTTTTTTTAATATTAAGCTGCATGAGCTGTTTATATATATTGGAGATTAAACCTCTGTCCATTGATTCATCTGCAACGATTTTCGCCCATTCTGAGTGATGCCTTTTTCCATTCCCGTGTTTTTTACCAAAAAAAGAAAGAAAGGAATAGAAGCAGAACACTAATGTGCGTAAAATATGCCTTTTGAAACGGTCGTTTTGAAATATGGACGTCCTTTGAATTTTTTGGTCGATATGTGACCCCAGGATTTGTTTTCAGGGCAGGTGTCATTTACAGGCCTGCAATGATTTTGAATATCAACTGACCATTAGCGTTGGGATTAAAGCTGCTGTTGTGTGAAACGGCCACAAGGTGGCAGCAGTTCACCCTTACCAAATCTGGTTACTAGGGCAAGAGAGCCTCAGTGGAAGTGGTGTTCTAGATTGGAGTTTAGAATGGAATGTGCCAGGAGAAAGCCCCTCACGTTTGTCTCACTACTTCTTGTTCGTGTTTTTAATTTAATTTTTTATTTTTTATTACAGCAAGTTTGATTACAATGTTTGGCTTGTTGTAGGTGTGGAAGATGTGGTTCTTTTACACATATACAGATGTCTGTTCTTCCTGGGATCCTTTTCCCATGTACGTTATGACAGAATGTTGAGTAGTCCTCTCTTGGTATTCTGTAGGTCTTTGGTGATTATATATGTCACCTGTGTTTGTATATGTCTGTTAACCCCGATATCGTAATGAAACCAATCCTCACACCTTTCCATTGGTGAACCATAAGTATGTTTAATGAATCTGTGATTGCCCTTCTCCGTGGAAATATCTGCCCTGGTATCCATTTTGAGGTAACACCTATAAGTGATATGATATGATATGTGTCTTTCACTTTCTGACTTACTACAAGTCACGTGATTACTTCTAGACTCATCTACGGTGCTGCAAATGGCATTGTGTCCTTTTTTCCCTTGGCTTCTCTTCTGCCTTAGCGGGGTCCATTTTCAACAATGTGATTCCCTGAGTGTTGTGGATTAGCTGACCTGGGCAGCCTTACCCTGCCGGCCCGCCCTCCCCAGGTGTGCCTCGTTGAGGTCAATATAAACTGCGATCCAGGCAGCAATAGCCCCTGAAGCTGTGCCTGCCTCCATATTCTCTGGCCCGTCAGCAGTCTCGGGGCTGTGCTGGTGGGAGGGAGTGAGGGGCCACAGCTTTGTGGGTGGCCCGGTGTGAGTGGGTTTCTGCCTGCCTTTCTGCAGGAGTTGCCAGTCTGCCGCCTGTAAAGAAGAGGTTGTGTCACCCATACTTTCCGCTGGAATTTCTCTCCGGACAGAGGTGAGGATGGAAAAAAGCAGTGGGGGCCGGGACAGGAGGGGTATCTCAGGCAAGGCAATGGAAAGCTTCTGGAAGAGCGCCCGGGGCCAGGACCACCCTGGCTGGCCTGCAGGCACCAAGTTGGCCTGCGTGCTGTCGCTGGTGTGTCACCACGGTCCTTCCTCTAGGCTTTCAAGCCCTTGTACATATTCAGGTGTTTTACCTGGAAAGGGTGGGAACAGTTCAGCAGCAGCTGGCCTGGGGCTCAGCTCACCTTTACTCACAGATGCCTCGGCACGGTCCCCCAGCTTTGCAATGAGGACACTCCTTGCGTGGGGGTTGGGTTGCTGGCTGTATGGGAGATGATTCCCCACCTCTGACCAATTTCAGAATTGTTTACCACTGGAGCAAGTGCCCTGATAGGGTTTTCCTCTGTATAACTCGTGGGTTCAGGATTTTTTTTTTCTTTTATGGTTTAAGTTAGATTTTATTCCTCTTTTATGTATTTATAGATATAAGCATGGAAATAATTCATTCCTATAAATACATATGTGTGACGGGAAGAACTTTTTTCTGTTTTATTTTTAAATTTTATTTTTTAAAATTTTGAAATTTAATTTTATTTATTTTTTTATACAGCACATTATTATTAGTTATGTATTTTATGCATATACATGTATACAGGTCAATCCCAAACTCCCAACTCATCCCACCAGCACCACCCCATGGCTTCCCACACTTGGTGTCCATACGTTTGTTCTCTACCTCTGTGTCTCTATTTCTTCCCTGCAAACCAGTTCATCTGTACCATTTTTAGGTTCCACATATATGCGTTAATATACAATATTTGTTTTCCTCTTTCTGACTCACTTCATTCTGTATGACAGTCTCTCGATCCATCGATGGCTCTACAAATGACCCAGTTTCATTCCTTTTTATGGCCGAGTAATATTCCATTTTATATATGTACCACATCTTTATCCATTCATCTGTCTGTGGGCATTTAGGTTGCTTCCATTACCTGGCTATTGTAAATAGTGCTGCAACGAACATTGTGGTGAATGTGCCTTTTTGAAATACGGTTTTCTCTGGGTATATGCCCAGAAGTGGGATTGCTGGATCAGATGGTAATTCTATTTCTAGTTTTTTTAAGGAAAATCCATACTGTTCTCCATAGTGACTGTGTCAATTTACATTCCCACCAATAGTGGAAGAGGGCTCCTTTTGTCCACACCCTCCCCAGAATTGGTTGTTTGTAGAGTTTCTGATGATGCCGATTCTAACAGGTGTGAGGTGATAACTCATTGTAGTTTTGATTTGCATTTCTCTAATAATTAGTGCTGTTGAGCAGCTTTTCATGTGCGTCTTGGCCATCTCTGTTTCTCCTTTGAAGAAACGTCTCTTTAGATCTTCTGCCCATTTTTTTTGGGTTGTTTGTTTTTTTAATATTAAGCTGCATGAGCTGTTTATATATATTGGAGATTAAACCTCTGTCCTTTGATTCGTCTGCAACGATTTTCACCCATTCTGAGGGATGCCTTTTTCCATTCCCGTTTTTTTTAACAAAAAAGGAAAGAAAGGAAAGAAGCAGAACACTAATGTGCGTAAAATATGCCTTTTGAAACGGTCGTTTTGAAATATGGACGTCCTTTGAATTTTTTGGTCGATATGTGACCCCAGGATTTGTTTTCAGGGCAGGTGTCATTTACAGGCCTGCAATGATTTTGAATATCAACTGACCATTAGAGTTGGGATTAAAGCTGCTGTTGTGTGAAACGGCCACAAGGTGGCAGCAGTTCACCCTTACCAAATCTGGTTACTAGGGCAAGAGAGCCTCAGTGGAAGTGGTGTTCTAGATTGGAGTTTAGAATGGAATGTGCCAGGAGAAAGCCCCTCACGTTTGTCTCACTACTTCTTGTTCGTGTTTTTAATTTAATTTTTTATTTTTTATTACAGCTAGTTTGATTACAATGTTTGGCTTGTTGTAGGTGTGGAAGATGTGGTTCTTTTACTCATATACACATGTCTGTTCTTCCTGGGATCCTTTTCCCATGTACGTTATGACAGAATGTTGAGTAGTCCTCTCTTGGTATTCTGTAGGTCTTTGGTGATTTTATATGTCACCTGTGTTTGTATATGTCTGTTAACCCCGATATCGTAATGAAACCAATCCTCACACCTTTCCATTGGTGAACCATAAGTTTGTTTAATGAATCTGTGATTGCCCTTCTCCGTGGAAATATCTGCCTTGGTATCCATTTTTAGGTAACACCTATAAGTGATATGATATGATATGTGTCTTTCACTTTCTGACTTACTACAAGTCACGTGATTACTTCTAGACTCATCTACGGTGCTGCAAATGGCATTGTGTCCTTTTTTCCCTTGGCTTCTCTTCTGCCTTAGCGGGATCCATTTTCAACAATGTGATTCCCTGAGGGTTGTGGATTAGCTGACCTGGGCAGCCTTACCCTGCCGGCCCGCCCTCCCCAGGTGTGCCTCGTTGAGGTCAATATAAACAGCGCTCCAGGCAGCAATAGCCCCTGAAGCTGTGCCTGCCTCCATATTCTCTGCCCCGTCAGCAGTCTCGGGGCTGTGCTGTTGGGAGGGAGTGAGGGGCCACAGCTTTGTGGGTGGCCCGGTGTGAGTGGGGTTCTGCTGGCCTTTCTGCAGGAGTTACCAGGCTGCCGCCTGTGAAGAAGAGGTTGTGTCACCCATACTTTCCGCTGGAATTTCTCTCCGGACAGAGGTGAGGATGGAAAAAAGCAGTGGGGGCCGGGACAGGATGGGTATCTCAGGCAGGGCAATGGAAAGCTTCTGGAAGAGCGCCCGGGGCCAGGACTACCCTGGCTGGCATGCAGGCACCAAGTTGGCCTTCGTGCTTTCGCTGGTGTGGCACCACGGTCCTTCCTCTAGGCTTTCAAGCCCTTGTACATATTCAGGTGTTTTACCAGGAAAGGGTGGGAACAGTTCAGCAGCAGCTGGCCTGGGGCTCAGCTCACGTTTACTCACAGATGCCTCGGCACGGTCCCCCAGCTTTGCAAAGAGGACTCTTCTTGCGTGGGGGGTGGGTTGCTGGCTGTATGGGAGATGATTCCCCACCTCTGACCAATTTCAGAATTGTTTACCACTGGAGCAAGTGCCCTGATAGGGTTTTCCTCTGTATAACTCGTGGGTTCAGGATTTTTTTTTCTTTTATGGTTCAAGTTAGATTTCATTCCTCTTTTATATATTTATAGATATAAGCATGGAAATAATTCATTCCTATAAATACATCTGTGTGATGGGAAGAATTTTTTCTGTTTTATTTTGAAATTTTATTTTTTAAAATTTTGAAATTTAATTTTATTTATTTTTTTATACAGCACATTATTATTAGTTATGTATTTTATGCATATACATGTATACAGGTCAATCCAAAACTCCCAACTCATCCCACCACCACCACCCCATGGCTTCCCACACTTGGTGTCCATACGTTTGTTCTCTACCTCTGTGTCTCTATTTCTTCCCTGCAAACCAGTTCATCTGTACCATTTTTAGGCTCCACATATATGCGTTAATATACAATATTTGTTTTCCTCTTTCTGACTCACTTCATTCTGTATGACAGTCTCTCGATCCATCGATGGCTCTACAAATGACCCAGTTTCATTCCTTTTTATGGCCGAGTAATATTCCATTTTATATATGTACCACATCTTTATCCATTCATCTGTCTGTGGGCATTTAGGTTGCTTCCATTACCTGGCTATTGTAAATAGTGCTGCAACGAACATTGTGGTGAATGTGCCTTTTTGAAATACGGTTTTCTCTGGGTATATGCCCAGAAGTGGGATTACTGGATCAGATGGTAATTCTATTTCTAGTTTTTTTAAGGAAAATCCATACTGTTCTCCATAGAGACTGTATCAATTTACATTCCCACCAATAGTGGAAGAGGGCTCCTTTTGTCCACACCCTCCCCAGAATTGGTTGTTTGTAGATTTTCTGATGATGCCGATTCTAACAGGTGTGAGGTGATACCTCATTGTAGTTTTGATTTGCATTTCTCTAATAATTAGTGCTGTTGAGCAGCTTTTCTGTGCGTCTTGGCCATCTCTGTGTCTCCTTTGAAGAAACATCTCTTTAGATCTTCTGCCCATTTTTTTGGGGTTTGTTTGTTTTTTTAATATTAAGCTGCATGAGCTGTTTATATATATTGGAGATTAAACCTCTGTCCATTGATTCATCTGCAACGATTTTCGCCCATTCTGAGTGATGCCTTTTTCCATTCCCGTGTTTTTTACCAAAAAAAGAAAGAAAGGAATAGAAGCAGAACACTAATGTGCGTAAAATATGCCTTTTGAAACGGTCGTTTTGAAATATGGACGTCCTTTGAATTTTTTGGTCGATATGTGACCCCAGGATTTGTTTTCAGGGCAGGTGTCATTTACAGGCCTGCAATGATTTTGAATATCAACTGACCATTAGCGTTGGGATTAAAGCTGCTGTTGTGTGAAACGGCCACAAGGTGGCAGCAGTTCACCCTTACCAAATCTGGTTACTAGGGCAAGAGAGCCTCAGTGGAAGTGGTGTTCTAGATTGGAGTTTAGAATGGAATGTGCCAGGAGAAAGCCCCTCACGTTTGTCTCACTACTTCTTGTTCGTGTTTTTAATTTAATTTTTATTTTTTATTACAGCAAGTTTGATTACAATGTTTGGCTTGTTGTAGGTGTGGAAGATGTGGTTCTTTTACACATATACAGATGTCTGTTCTTCCTGGGATCCTTTTCCCATGTACGTTATGACAGAATGTTGAGTAGTCCTCTCTTGGTATTCTGTAGGTCTTTGGTGATTATATATGTCACCTGTGTTTGTATATGTCTGTTAACCCCGATATCGTAATGAAACCAATCCTCACACCTTTCCATTGGTGAACCATAAGTTTGTTTAATGAATCTGTGATTGCCCTTCTCCGTGGAAATATCTGCCCTGGTATCCATTTTGAGGTAACACCTATAAGTGATATGATATGATATGTGTCTTTCACTTTCTGACTTACTACAAGTCACGTGATTACTTCTAGACTCATCTACGGTGCTGCAAATGGCATTGTGTCCTTTTTTCCCTTGGCTTCTCTTCTGTCTTAGCGGGGTCCATTTTCAACAATGTGATTCCCTGAGGGTTGTGGATTAGCTGACCTGGGCAGCCTTACCCTGCCGGCCCGCCCTCCCCAGGTGTGCCTCGTTGAGGTCAATATGAACAGCGCTCCAGGCAGCAATAGCCCCTGAAGCTGTGCCTGCCTCCATATTCTCTGCCCCGTCAGCAGTCTCGGGGCTGTGCTGGTGGGAGGGAGTGAGGGGCCACAGCTTTGTGGGTGGCCCGGTGTGAGTGGGGTTCTGCTGGCCTTTCTGCAGGAGTTGCCAGGCTGCCGCCTGTAAAGAAGAGGTTGTGTCACCCATACTTTCCGCTGGAATTTCTCTCCGGACAGAGGTGAGGATGGAAAAATGCAGTGGGGGCCGGGACAGGAGGGGTATCTCAGGCAGGGCAATGGAAAGTTTCTGGAAGAGCGCCCGGGGCCAGAACCACCCTGGCTGGCCTGCAGGCACCAAGTTGGCCTGCGTGCTGTCGCTGGTGTGGCACCACGGTCCTTCCTCTAGGCTTTCAAGCCCTTGTACATATTCAGGTGTTTTACCTGGAAAGGGTGGGAACAGTTCAGCAGCAGCTGGCCTGGGGCTCAGCTCACGTTTACTCACAGATGCCTCGGCACGGTCCCCCAGCTTTGCAATGAGGACGCTCCTTGTGTGGGGGGTGGGTTGCTGGCTGTATGGGAGATGATTCCCCACCTCTGACCAATTTCAGAATTGTTTACCACTGGAGCAAGTGCCCTGATAGGGTTTTCCTCTGTATAACTCGTGGGTTCAGGATTTTATTTCTTTTATGGTTCAAGTTAGATTTTATTCCTCTTTTATGTATTTATAGATATAAGCATGGAAATAATTCATTCCTATAAATACATCTGTGTGACGGGAAGAACATTTTTCTGTTTTATTTTTAAATTTTATTTTTTAAAATTTTGAAATTTAATTTTATTTATTTTTTTTTATACAGCACATTATTATTAGTTATGTATATTATGCATATACATGTATACAGGTCAATCCCAAACTCCCAACTCATCCCACCACCACCACCCCATGGCTTCCCACACTTGGTGTCCATACGTTTGTTCTCTACCTCTGTGTCTCTATTTCTTCCCTGCAAACCAGTTCATCTGTACCATTTTTAGGCTCCACATATATGCGTTAATATACAATATTTGTTTTCCTCTTTCTGACTCACTTCATTCTGTATGACAGTCTCTCGATCCTTCGATGGCTCTACAAATGACCCAGTTTCATTCCTTTTTATGGCCGAGTAATATTCCATTTTATATATGTACCACATCTTTATCCATTCATCTGTCTGTGGGCATTTAGGTTGCTTCCATTACCTGGCTATTGTAAATAGTGCTGCAACGAACATTGTGGTGAATGTGCCTTTTTGATTTACGGTTTTCTCTGGGTATATGCCCAGAAGTGGGATTGCTGGATCAGATGGTTATTCTAATTCTAGTTTTTTTAAGGAAAATCCATACTGTACTCCATAGTGACTGTATCAATTTACATTACCACCAATAGTGGAAGAGGGCTCCTTTTGTCCACACCCTCCCCAGAATTGGTTGTTTGTAGATTTTCTGATGATGCCGATTCTAACAGGTGTGAGGTGATACCTCATTGTAGTTTTGATTTGCATTTCTCTAATAATTAGTGCTGTTGAGCAGCTTTTCTGTGTGTCTTGGCCATCTCTGTGTCTCCTTTGAAGAAACATCTCTTTAGATCTTCTGCCCATTTTTTGGGGGGTTCTTTGTTTTTTTAATATTAAGCTGCATGAGCTGTTTATATATATTGGAGATTAAACCTCTGTCCATTGATTCGTCTGCAGCGATTTTCGCCCATTCTGAGGGATGCCTTTTTCCATTCCCGCGTTTTTTTCCAAAAAAGGAAAGAAAGGAAAAGTAGCAGAACACTAATGTGCGTAAAATATGCCTTTTGAAACGGTCGTTTTGAAATATGGACGTCCTTTGAATTTTTTGGTCGATATGTGACCCCAGGATTTGTTTTCAGGGCAGGTGTCATTTACAGGCCTGCAATGATTTTGAATATCAACTGACCATTAGCGTTGGGATTAAAGCTGCTGTTGTGTGAAACGGCCACAAGGTGGCAGCAGTTCACCCTTACCAAATCTGGTTACTAGGGCAAGAGAGCCTCTGTGGAAGTGGTGTTCTAGATTGGAGTTTAGAATGGAATGTGTCAGGAGAAAGCCCCTCACGTATGTCTCACTACTTCTTGTTCGTGTTTTTAATTTAATTTTTTATTTTTTATTACAGCAAGTTTGATGACAATGTTTGGCTTGTTGTAGGTGTGGAAGATGTGGTTCTTTTACACATATACAGATGTCTGTTCTTCCTGGGATCCTTTTCCCATGTACGTTATGACAGAATGTTGAGTAGTCCTCTCTTGGTATTCTGTAGGTCTTTGGTGATTATATATGTCACCTGTGTTTGTATATGTCTGTTAACCCCGATATCGTAAAGAAACCAATCCTCACACCTTTCCATTGGTGAACCATAAGTTTGTTTAATGAATCTGTGATTGCCCTTCTCCGTGGAAATATCTGCCCTGGTATCCATTTTTAGGTAACCCCTATAAGTGATATGATATGTGTCTTTCACTTTCTGACTTACTACAAGTCACGTGATTACTTCTAGACTCATCTACGGTGCTGCAAATGGCATTGTGTCCTTTTTTTCCTTGGCTTCTCTTCTGCCTTAGCGGGGTCCATTTTCAACAATGTGATTCCCTGAGGGTTGTGGATTAGCTGACCTGGGCAGCCTTACCCTGCCGGCCCGCCCTCCCCAGGTGTGCCTCGTTGAGGTCAATATAAACAGCGCTCCAGGCAGCAATAACCCCTGAAGCTGTGCCTGACTCCATATTCTCTGCCCCGTCAGCAGTCTCGGGGCTGTGCTGTTGGGAGGGAGTGAGGGGCCACAGCTTTGTGGGTGGCCCGGTGTGAGTGGGGTTCTGCTGGCCTTTCTGCAGGAGTTACCAGGCTGCCGCCTGTGAAGAAGAGGTTGTGTCACCCATACTTTCCGCTGGAATTTCTCTCCGGACAGAGGTGAGGATGGAAAAAAGCAGTGGGGGCCGGGACAGGATGGGTATCTCAGGCAGGGCAATGGAAAGCTTCTGGAAGAGCGCCCGGGGCCAGGACTACCCTGGCTGGCATGCAGGCACCAAGTTGGCCTTCGTGCTTTCGCTGGTGTGGCACCACGGTCCTTCCTCTAGGCTTTCAAGCCCTTGTACATATTCAGGTGTTTTACCAGGAAAGGGTGGGAACAGTTCAGCAGCAGCTGGCCTGGGGCTCAGCTCACGTTTACTCACAGATGCCTCGGCACGGTCCCCCAGCTTTGCAAAGAGGACTCTTCTTGCGTGGGGGGTGGGTTGCTGGCTGTATGGGAGATGATTCCCCACCTCTGACCAATTTCAGAATTGTTTACCACTGGAGCAAGTGCCCTGATAGGGTTTTCCTCTGTATAACTCGTGGGTTCAGGATTTTTTTTTCTTTTATGGTTCAAGTTAGATTTCATTCCTCTTTTATATATTTATAGATATAAGCATGGAAATAATTCATTCCTATAAATACATCTGTGTGATGGGAAGAATTTTTTCTGTTTTATTTTGAAATTTTATTTTTTAAAATTTTGAAATTTAATTTTATTTATTTTTTTATACAGCACATTATTATTAGTTATGTATTTTATGCATATACATGTATACAGGTCAATCCCAAACTCCCAACTCATCCCACCACCACCACCCCATGGCTTCCCACACTTGGTGTCCATACGTTTGTTCTCTACCTCTGTGTCTCTATTTCTTCCCTGCAAACCAGTTCATCTGTACCATTTTTAGGCTCCACATATATGCGTTAATATACAATATTTGTTTTCCTCTTTCTGACTCACTTCATTCTGTATGACAGTCTCTCGATCCATCGATGGCTCTACAAATGACCCAGTTTCATTCCTTTTTATGGCCGAGTAATATTCCATTTTATATATGTACCACATCTTTATCCATTCATCTGTCTGTGGGCATTTAGGTTGCTTCCATTACCTGGCTATTGTAAATAGTGCTGCAACGAACATTGTGGTGAATGTGCCTTTTTGAAATACGGTTTTCTCTGGGTATATGCCCAGAAGTGGGATTGCTGGATCAGATGGTAATTCTATTTCTAGTTTTTTTAAGGAAAATCCATACTGTTCTCCATAGAGACTGTATCAATTTACATTCCCACCAATAGTGGAAGAGGGCTCCTTTTGTCCACACCCTCCCCAGAATTGGTTGTTTGTAGATTTTCTGATGATGCCGATTCTAACAGGTGTGAGGTGATACCTCATTGTAGTTTTGATTTGCATTTCTCTAATAATTAGTGCTGTTGAGCAGCTTTTCTGTGCGTCTTGGCCATCTCTGTGTCTCCTTTGAAGAAACATCTCTTTAGATCTTCTGCCCATTTTTTTGGGGTTTGTTTGTTTTTTTAATATTAAGCTGCATGAGCTGTTTATATATATTGGAGATTAAACCTCTGTCCATTGATTCATCTGCAACGATTTTCGCCCATTCTGAGTGATGCCTTTTTCCATTCCCGTGTTTTTTACCAAAAAAAGAAAGAAAGGAATAGAAGCAGAACACTAATGTGCGTAAAATATGCCTTTTGAAACGGTCGTTTTGAAATATGGACGTCCTTTGAATTTTTTGGTCGATATGTGACCCCAGGATTTGTTTTCAGGGCAGGTGTCATTTACAGGCCTGCAATGATTTTGAATATCAACTGACCATTAGCGTTGGGATTAAAGCTGCTGTTGTGTGAAACGGCCACAAGGTGGCAGCAGTTCACCCTTACCAAATCTGGTTACTAGGGCAAGAGAGCCTCAGTGGAAGTGGTGTTCTAGATTGGAGTTTAGAATGGAATGTGCCAGGAGAAAGCCCCTCACGTTTGTCTCACTACTTCTTGTTCGTGTTTTTAATTTAATTTTTATTTTTTATTACAGCAAGTTTGATTACAATGTTTGGCTTGTTGTAGGTGTGGAAGATGTGGTTCTTTTACACATATACAGATGTCTGTTCTTCCTGGGATCCTTTTCCCATGTACGTTATGACAGAATGTTGAGTAGTCCTCTCTTGGTATTCTGTAGGTCTTTGGTGATTATATATGTCACCTGTGTTTGTATATGTCTGTTAACCCCGATATCGTAATGAAACCAATCCTCACACCTTTCCATTGGTGAACCATAAGTTTGTTTAATGAATCTGTGATTGCCCTTCTCCGTGGAAATATCTGCCCTGGTATCCATTTTGAGGTAACACCTATAAGTGATATGATATGATATGTGTCTTTCACTTTCTGACTTACTACAAGTCACGTGATTACTTCTAGACTCATCTACGGTGCTGCAAATGGCATTGTGTCCTTTTTTCCCTTGGCTTCTCTTCTGTCTTAGCGGGGTCCATTTTCAACAATGTGATTCCCTGAGGGTTGTGGATTAGCTGACCTGGGCAGCCTTACCCTGCCGGCCCGCCCTCCCCAGGTGTGCCTCGTTGAGGTCAATATGAACAGCGCTCCAGGCAGCAATAGCCCCTGAAGCTGTGCCTGCCTCCATATTCTCTGCCCCGTCAGCAGTCTCGGGGCTGTGCTGGTGGGAGGGAGTGAGGGGCCACAGCTTTGTGGGTGGCCCGGTGTGAGTGGGGTTCTGCTGGCCTTTCTGCAGGAGTTGCCAGGCTGCCGCCTGTAAAGAAGAGGTTGTGTCACCCATACTTTCCGCTGGAATTTCTCTCCGGACAGAGGTGAGGATGGAAAAATGCAGTGGGGGCCGGGACAGGAGGGGTATCTCAGGCAGGGCAATGGAAAGTTTCTGGAAGAGCGCCCGGGGCCAGAACCACCCTGGCTGGCCTGCAGGCACCAAGTTGGCCTGCGTGCTGTCGCTGGTGTGGCACCACGGTCCTTCCTCTAGGCTTTCAAGCCCTTGTACATATTCAGGTGTTTTACCTGGAAAGGGTGGGAACAGTTCAGCAGCAGCTGGCCTGGGGCTCAGCTCACGTTTACTCACAGATGCCTCGGCATGGTCCCCCAGCTTTGCAATGAGGACGCTCCTTGTGTGGGGGGTGGGTTGCTGGCTGTATGGGAGATGATTCCCCACCTCTGACCAATTTCAGAATTGTTTACCACTGGAGCAAGTGCCCTGATAGGGTTTTCCTCTGTATAACTCGTGGGTTCAGGATTTTATTTCTTTTATGGTTCAAGTTAGATTTTATTCCTCTTTTATGTATTTATAGATATAAGCATGGAAATAATTCATTCCTATAAATACATCTGTGTGACGGGAAGAACATTTTTCTGTTTTATTTTTAAATTTTATTTTTTAAAATTTTGAAATTTAATTTTATTTATTTTTTTTTATACAGCACATTATTATTAGTTATGTATATTATGCATATACATGTATACAGGTCAATCCCAAACTCCCAACTCATCCCACCACCACCACCCCATGGCTTCCCACACTTGGTGTCCATACGTTTGTTCTCTACCTCTGTGTCTCTATTTCTTCCCTGCAAACCAGTTCATCTGTACCATTTTTAGGCTCCACATATATGCGTTAATATACAATATTTGTTTTCCTCTTTCTGACTCACTTCATTCTGTATGACAGTCTCTCGATCCTTCGATGGCTCTACAAATGACCCAGTTTCATTCCTTTTTATGGCCGAGTAATATTCCATTTTATATATGTACCACATCTTTATCCATTCATCTGTCTGTGGGCATTTAGGTTGCTTCCATTACCTGGCTATTGTAAATAGTGCTGCAACGAACATTGTGGTGAATGTGCCTTTTTGATTTACGGTTTTCTCTGGGTATATGCCCAGAAGTGGGATTGCTGGATCAGATGGTTATTCTAATTCTAGTTTTTTTAAGGAAAATCCATACTGTTCTCCATAGTGACTGTATCAATTTACATTACCACCAATAGTGGAAGAGGGCTCCTTTTGTCCACACCCTCCCCAGAATTGGTTGTTTGTAGATTTTCTGATGATGCCGATTCTAACAGGTGTGAGGTGATACCTCATTGTAGTTTTGATTTGCATTTCTCTAATAATTAGTGCTGTTGAGCAGCTTTTCTGTGCGTCTTGGCCATCTCTGTGTCTCCTTTGAAGAAACATCTCTTTAGATCTTCTGCCCATTTTTTGGGGGGTTCTTTGTTTTTTTAATATTAAGCTGCATGAGCTGTTTATATATATTGGAGATTAAACCTCTGTCCATTGATTCGTCTGCAGCGATTTTCGCCCATTCTGAGGGATGCCTTTTTCCATTCTCGCGTTTTTTTCCAAAAAAGGAAAGAAAGGAAAAGTAGCAGAACACTAATGTGCGTAAAATATGCCTTTTGAAACGGTCGTTTTGAAATATGGACGTCCTTTGAATTTTTTGGTCGATATGTGACCCCAGGATTTGTTTTCAGGGCAGGTGTCATTTACAGGCCTGCAATGATTTTGAATATCAACTGACCATTAGCGTTGGGATTAAAGCTGCTGTTGTGTGAAACGGCCACAAGGTGGCAGCAGTTCACCCTTACCAAATCTGGTTACTAGGGCAAGAGAGCCTCTGTGGAAGTGTTGTTCTAGATTGGAGTTTAGAATGGAATGTGTCAGGAGAAAGCCCCTCACGTATGTCTCACTACTTCTTGTTCGTGTTTTTAATTTAATTTTTTATTTTTTATTACAGCAAGTTTGATGACAATGTTTGGCTTGTTGTAGGTGTGGAAGATGTGGTTCTTTTACACATATACAGATGTCTGTTCTTCCTGGGATCCTTTTCCCATGTACGTTATGACAGAATGTTGAGTAGTCCTCTCTTGGTATTCTGTAGGTCTTTGGTGATTATATATGTCACCTGTGTTTGTATATGTCTGTTAACCCCGATATCGTAAAGAAACCAATCCTCACACCTTTCCATTGGTGAACCATAAGTTTGTTTAATGAATCTGTGATTGCCCTTCTCCGTGGAAATATCTGCCCTGGTATCCATTTTTAGGTAACCCCTATAAGTGATATGATATGTGTCTTTCACTTTCTGACTTACTACAAGTCACGTGATTACTTCTAGACTCATCTACGGTGCTGCAAATGGCATTGTGTCCTTTTTTTCCTTGGCTTCTCTTCTGCCTTAGCGGGGTCCATTTTCAACAATGTGATTCCCTGAGGGTTGTGGATTAGCTGACCTGGGCAGCCTTACCCTGCCGGCCCGCCCTCCCCAGGTGTGCCTCGTTGAGGTCAATATAAACAGCGCTCCAGGCAGCAATAACCCCTGAAGCTGTGCCTGACTCCATATTCTCTGCCCCGTCAGCAGTCTCGGGGCTGTGCTGTTGGGAGGGAGTGAGGGGCCACAGCTTTGTGGGTGGCCCGGTGTGAGTGGGGTTCTGCTGGCCTTTCTGCAGGAGTTGCCAGGCTGCCGCCTGTAAAGAAGAGGATGTGTCACCCATACCTTCCGCTGGAATTTCTCTCCGGACAGAGGTGAGGAAGGAAAAAAGCATTGGGGGCCGGGACAGGATGGGTATCTCAGGCAGGGCAATGGAAAGCTTCTGGAAGAGCGCCCGGGGCCAGGACCACCCTGGCTGGCCTGCAGGCACCAAGTTGGCCTGCGTGCTGTTGCTTGTGTGGCTCCACGGTCCTTCCTCTAGGCTTTCAAGCCCTTGTACATATTCAGGTGTTTTACCTGGAAAGGGTGGGAACAGTTCAGCAGCAGCTGGCCTGGGGCTCAGCTCACGTTTACTCACAGGTGCCTCGGCACGGTCCCCCAGCTTTGCAATGAGGACGCTCCTTGCGTGGGGGGTGGGTTGCTGGCTGTATGGGAGATGGTTCCCCACCTCTGACCAATTTCAGAATTGTTTACCGCTGGAGCAAGTGCCGTGATAGGGTTTTCCTCTGTATAACTCGTGGGTTCATTTTTTTTTTCTTTTATGGTTCAAGTTAGATTTTATTCCTCTTTTATGTATTTATAAATATAAGCATGGAAATAATTCATTCCTATAAATACATCTGTGTGACGGGAAGATTTTTTTCTGTTTTATTTTTAAATTTTATTTTTAAAAATTTTGAAATTTAATTTTATTTATGTTTTTATACAGCAGGTTATTATTACTTATGTATTTTATGCATATACATGTATACAGGTCAATCCCAAACTCCCAACTCATCCCACCACCACCACCCCATGGCTTCCCACACTTGGTGTCCATACGTTTGTTCTCTACCTCTGTGTCTCTATTTCTTCCCTGCAAACCAGTTCATCTGTACCATTTTTTTAGGTTCCACATATATGCATTAATATACAATATTTGTTTTCCTCTTTCTGACTTACTTCACTCTGTATGACAGTCTCTCGTTACATCGATGTCTCTACAAATGACCCAGTTTCATTCCTTTTTATGGCCGAGTAATATTCCATTTTATATATGTACCACATCTTTATCATTCATCTGTCTGTGGGCATTTAGGTTGCTTCCATTACCTGGCTATTGTAAATAGTGCTGCAACGAACATTGTGGTGAATGTGCCTTTTTGAAATACGGTTTTCTCTGGTATATGCCCAGAAGTGGGATTGCTGGATCAGATGGTAATTCTATTTCTAATTTTTTTAAGGAAACTCCATACTGTTCTCCATAGTGACTGTATCAATTTACATTCCCACCAATAGTGGAAGAGGGCTCCTTTTGTCCACACCCTCCCCAGAATTGGTTGTTTGTAGATTTTCTGATGATGCTGATTCTAACAGGTGTGAGGTGAAACCTCATTGTAGTTTTGATTGGCATTTCTCTAATAATTAGTGCTGTTGAGCAGCTTTTCATGTGCTTATTGGCCATCTCTGTGTCTCCTTTGAACAAACGTCTCTTTAGATCTTCTGCCCATTTTTTTGGGGGTTGTTTGTTTTTTTTAATATTAAGCTACATGAGCTCTTTATATATATTGGAGTTTAAACCTCTGTCCATTGATTCGTCTGCAACGATGTTCGCCCATTCTGAGGGATGCCTTTTTCCATTCCCGTGTTTTTTAACAAAAAAGGAAAGAAAGGAAAAGAAGCAGAACACTAATGTGCGTAAAATATGCCTTTTGAAACGGTCGTTTTGAAATATGGACGTCCTTTGAATTTTTTGGTCGATATGTGACCCCAGGATTTGTTTTCAGGGCAGGTGTCATTTACAGGCCTGCAATGATTTTGAATATCAACTGACCATTAGCGTTGGGATTAAAGCTGCTGTTGTGTGAAACGGCCACAAGGTGGCAGCAGTTCACCCTTACCAAATCTGGTTACTAGGGCAAGAGAGCCTCAGTGGAAGTGGTGTTCTAGATTGGAGTTTAGAATGGAATGTGCCAGGAGAAAGCCCCTCACGTTTGTCTCACTACTTCTTGTTCGTGTTTTTAATTTAATTTTTTATTTTTTATTACAGCAAGTTTGATTACAATGTTTGGCTTGTTGTAGGTGTGGAAGATGTGGTTCTTTTACTCATATACACATGTCTGTTCTTCCTGGGATCCTTTTCCCATGTACGTTATGACAGAATGTTGAGTAGTCCTCTCTTGGTATTTTGTAGGTCTTTGGGGATTATATATGTCACCTGTGTTTGTATATGTCTGTTAACCCCGATATCGTAATGAAACCAATCCTCACACCTTTCCATTGGTGAACCATAAGTTTGTTTAATGAATCTGTGATTGCCCTTCTCCGTGGAAATATCTGCCCTGGTATCCATTTTTAGGTAACACCTATAAGTGATATGATATGATATGTGTCTTTCAATTTCTGACTTACTACAAGTCACGTGATTACTTCTAGACTCATCTATGGTGCTGCAAATGGCATTGTGTCCTTTTTTCCCTTGGCTTCTCTTCTGCCTTAGCGGGGTCCATTTTCAACAATGTGATTCCCTGAGGGTTGTGGATTAGCTGACCTGGGCAGCCTTACCCTGCCGGCCCGCCCTCCCCAGGTGTGCCTCATTGAGGTCAATATAAACAGCGCTCCAGGCAGCAATAGCCCCTGAAGCTGTGCCTGACTCCATATTCTCTGCCCCGTCAGCAGTCTCGGGGCTGTGCTGTTGGGAGGGAGTGAGGGGCCACAGCTTTGTGGGTGGCCCGGTGTGAGTGGGGTTCTGCTGGCCTTTCTGCAGGAGTTGCCAGGCTGCCGCCTGTAAAGAAGAGGTTGTGTCACCCATACCTTCCGCTGGAATTTCTCTCCGGACAGAGTTGAGGAAGGAAAAAAGCAGTGGGGGCCAGGACAGGAGGGGTATCTCAGGCAGGGCAATTGAAAGCTTCTGGAAGAGCGCCCGGGTCCAGGACCACCCTGGCTGGCCTGCAGGCACCAAGTTGGCCTGCGTGCTGTCGCTGGTGTGGCTCCACGGTCCTTCCTCTAGGCTTTCAAGCCCTTGTACATATTCAGGTGTTTTACCTGGAAAGGGTGGGAACAGTTCAGCAGCAGCTGGCCTGGGGCTCATCTCACGTTTACTCACAGATGCCTCGGCACAGTCCCCCAGCTTTGCAATGAGGACACTCCTTGCGTGGGGGGTGGGTTGCTGGCTGTATGGGAGATGGTTCCCCACCTCTGACCAATTTCAGAATTGTTTACCACTGGAGCATGTGCCCTGATAGGGTTTTCCTCTCTATAACTCGTGGGTTCAGGTTTTGTTTTCTTTTATGGTTCAAGTTAGATTTTATTCCTCTTTTATGTATTTATAGATATAAGCATGGAAATAATTCATTCCTATAAATACATTTGTGTGACGGGAAGAACTTTTTTCTGTTTTATTTTTAAATTTTATTTTTTAAAATTTTGAAATTTAATTTTATTTATTTTTTTTATACAGCACGTTATTATTAGTTATGTATTTTATGCATATACATGTACACAGGTCAATCCCAAACTCCCAACTCATCCCACCACCACCACCCCATGGCTTCCCACACTTGGTGTCCATACGTTTGTTCTCTACCTCTGTGTCTCTATTTCTTCCCTGCAAACCAGTTCATCTGTACCATTTTTTTAGGTTCCACATATATGCATTAATATACAATATTTGTTTTCCTCTTTCTGACTTACTTCACTCTGTATGACAATCTCTCGTTACATCGATGTCTCTACAAATGAACCAGTTTCATTCCTTTTTATGGCCGAGTAATATTCCATTTCATATATGTACAACATCTTTATCCATTCATCTGTCTGTGGGCATTTACGTTGCTTGCATTACCTGGCTATTGTAAATAGTGCTGCAATGAACATTTTGGTGAATGTGCCATTTTGATTTACGGTTTTCTCTGGGTATATGCCCAGAAGTGGGATTGCTGGATCAGATGGTAATTCTATTTCTAGTTTTTTTAAGGAAACTCCATACTGTTCTCCATAGTGACTGTATCAATTTACATTCCCACCAATAGTGGAAGAGGGCTCCTTTTGTCCACACCCTCCCCAGAATTGGTTGTTTGTAGATTTTCTGATGATGCCGATTCTAACAGGTGTGAGGTGAAACCTCATTGTAGTTTTGATTGGCATTTCTCTAATAATTAATGCTGTTGAGCAGCTTTTCATGTGCGTCTTGGCCATCTCTGTGTCTCCTTTGAAGAAACGTCTCTTTAGATCTTCTACCCATTTTTTTGGGTTGTTTGTTTTTTTTAATATTAAGCTGCATGAGCTGTTTATATATATTGGAGATTAAACCTCTGTCCATTGATTCGTCTGCAACGATTTTCGCCCATTCTGAGGGATGCCTTTTTCCATTCCCGTGTTTTTTAACAAAAAAGGAAAGAAAGGAAAAGAAGCAGAACACTAATGTGTTTAAAATATGCCTTTTGAAACGGTCGTTTTGAAATATGGACGTCCTTTGAATTTTTTGGTCGATATGTGACCCCAGGATTTGTTTTCAGGGCAGGTGTCATTTACAGGCCTGCAATGATTTTGAATATCAACTGACCATTAGCGTTGGGAATAAAGCTGCTGTTGTGTGAAACGGCCACAAGGTGGCAGCAGTTCACCCTTACCAAATCTGGTTACTAGGGCAAGAGAGCCTCAGTGGAAGTGGTGTTCTAGATTGGAGTTTAGAATGGAATGTGCCAGGAGAAAGCCCCTCACGTTTGTCTCACTACTTCTTGTTCGTGTTTTTAATTTAATTTTTTATTTTTTATTACAGCAAGTTTGATTACAATGTTTGGCTTGTTGTAGGTGTGGAAGATGTGGTTTTTTTACACATATACAGATGTCTGTTCTTCCTGGGATCCTTTTCCCATGTACGTTATGACAGAATGTTGAGTAGTCCTCTCTTGGTATTCTGTAGGTCTTTGGTGATTATATATGTCACCTGTGTTTGTATATGTCTGTTAACCCCAATATCGTAATGAAACCAATCCTCACACCTTTCCATTGGTGAACCATAAGTTTGTTTAATGAATCTGTGATTGCCCTTCTCCATGGAAATATCTGCCCTGGTATCCATTTTTAGGTAACACCTATAAGTGATATGATATGATATGTGTCTTTCACTCTCTGACTTACTACAAGTCACGTGATTACTTCTAGACTCATCTACGGTGCTGCAAATGGCATTGTGTCCTTTTTTCCCTTGGCTTCTCTTCTGCCTTAGCGGGGTCCATTTTCAACAATGTGATTCCCTGAGGGTTGTGGATTTGCTGACCTGGGCAGCCTTACCCTGCCGGCCCGCCCTCCCCAGGTGTGCCTCGTTGAGGTCAATATAAACAGCGCTCCAGGCAGCAATAGCCCCTGAAGCTGTGCCTGACTCCATATTCTCTGCCCCGTCAGCAGTCTCGGGGCTGTGCTGGTGGGAGGGAGTGAGGGGCCACAGCTTTGTGGGTGGCCCGGTGTGAGTGGGGTTCTGCTGGCCTTTTTGCAGGAGTTGCCAGGCTGCCGCCTGTAAAGAAGAGGTTGTGTCACCCATACTTTCCGCTGGAATTTCTCTCCGGACAGAGGTGAGGATGGAAAAAAGCAGTGGGGGCCGGGACAGGAGGGGTATCTCAGGCAGGGCAATGGAAAGCTTCTGGAAGAGCGCCCGGGGCCAGGACCACCCTGGCTGGCCTGCAGGCACCAAGTTGGCCTGCGTGCTGTCGCTGGTGTGGCACCACGGTCCTTCCTCTAGGCTTTCAAGCCCTTGTACATATTCAGGTGTTTTACCTGGAAAGGGTGGGAACAGTTCAGCAGCAGCTGGCCTGGGGCTCAGCTCACGTTTACTCACAGATGCCTCGGAACGGTCCCCCAGCTTTGCAATGAGGATGCTCCTTGCGTGGGGGTTGGGTTGCTGGCTGTATGGGAGATGATTCCCCACCTCTGACCAATTTCAGTATTGTTTACCACTGGAGCAAGTGCCCTGATAGGGTTTTCCTCTGTATAACTCGTGGGTTCAGGATTTTTTTTTCTTTTATGGTTCAAGTTAGATTTTATTCCTCTTTTATGTATTTATAGATATAAGCATGGAAATAATTCATTCCTATAAATACATCTGTGTGACGGGAAGAACTTTTTTCTGTTTTATTTTTAAATTTTATTTTTTTAAAATTTTGAAATTTAATTTTATTTATTTTTTTATACAGCACGTTATTATTAGTTATGTATTTTATGCATATACATGTACACAGGTCAATCCCAAACTCCCAACTCATCCCACCACCACCACCCCATGGCTTCCCACACTTGGTGTCCATACGTTTGTTCTCTACCTCTGTGTCTCTATTTCTTCCCTGCAAACCAGTTCATCTGTACCATTTTTAGGCTCTACATATATGCGTTAATATACAATATTTGTTTTCCTCTTTCTGACTTACTTCATTCTGTATGACAGTCTCTCGATCCATCGATGGCTCTACAAATGACCCAGTTTCATTCCTTTTTATGGCCGAGTAATATTCCATTTTATATATGTACCACATCTTTATCCATTCATCTGTCTGTGGGCATTTAGGTTGCTTCCATTACCTGGCTATTGTAAATAGTGCTGCAACGAACATTGTGGTGAATGTGCCTTTTTGAAATACGGTTTTCTCTGGGTATATGCCCAGAAGTGGGATTGCTGGATCAGATGGTAATTCTATTTCTAGTTTTTTAAGGAAAATCCATACTGTTCTCCATAGTGACTGTGTCAATTTACATTCCCACCAATAGTGGAAGAGGGCTCCTTTTGTCCACACCCTCCCCAGAATTGGTTGTTTGTAGATTTTCTGATGATGCCGATTCTAACAGGTGTGAGGTGATACCTCATTGTAGTTTTGATTTGCATTTCTCTAATAATTAGTGCTGTTGAGCAGCTTTTCATGTGCGTCTTGGCCATCTCTGTGTCTCCTTTGAAGAAACGTCTCTTTAGATCTTCTGCCCATTTTTTTGGGGTTGTTTGTTTTTTTAATATTAAGCTGCATGAGCTGTTTATATATATTGGAGATTAAACCTCTGTCCATTGATTCGTCTGCAACGATTTTCACCCATTCTGAGGGATGCCTTTTTCCATTCCCGTTTTTTTTAACAAAAAAGGAAAGAAAGGAAAAGAAGCAGAACACTAATGTGCGTAAAATATGCCTTTTGAAACGGTCGTTTTGAAATATGGACGTCCTTTGAATTTTTTGGTCGATATGTGACCCCAGGATTTGTTTTCAGGGCAGGTGTCATTTACAGGCCTGCAATGATTTTGAATATCAACTGACCATTAGCATTGGGATTAAAGCTGCTGTTGTGTGAAACGGCCACAAGGTTGCAGCAGTTCACCCTTACCAAATCTGGTTACTAGGGCAAGAGAGCCTCAGTGGAAGTGGTGTTCTAGATTGGAGTTTAGAATGGAATGTGCCAGGAGAAAGCCCCTCACGTTTGTCTCACTACTTCTTGTTCGTGTTTTTAATTTAATTTTTTATTTTTTATTACAGCAAGTTTGATTACAATGTTTGGCCTGTTGTAGGTGTGGAAGATGTGGTTCTTTTACACATATACAGATGACTGTTCTTCCTGGGATCCTTTTCCCATGTACGTTATGACAGAATGTTGAGTAGTCCTCTATTGGTGTTCTGTAGGTCTTTGGTGATTATATATGTCACCTGTGTTTGTATATGTCTGTTAACCCCGATATCGTAATGAAACCAATCCTCACACCTTTCCATTGGTGAACCATAAGTTTGTTTAATGAATCTGTGATTGCCCTTCTCCGTGGAAATATCTGCCTTGGTATCCATTTTTAGGTAACACCTATAAGTGATATGATATGTGTCTTTCACTTTCTGACTTACTACAAGTCACGTGATTACTTCTAGACTCGTCTACGGTGCTGCAAATGGCATTGTGTCCTTTTTTTCCCTGGCTTCTCTTCTGCCTTAGCGGGGTCCATTTTCAACAATGTGATTCCCTGAGGGTTGTGGATTACCTGACCTGGGCAGCCTTACCCTGCCGGCCCGCCCTCCCCAGGTGTGCCTCGTTGAGGTCAATATAAACAGCGCTCCAGGCAGCAATAGCCCCTGAAGCTGTGCCTGACTCCATATTCTCTGCCCCGTCAGCAGTCTCGGGGCTGTGCTGGTGGGAGGGAGTGAGGGGCCACAGCTTTGTGGGTGGCCCGGTGTGAGTGGGGTTCTGCTGGCCTTTCTGCAGGAGTTGCCAGGCTGCCGCCTGTAAAGAAGAGGATGTGTCACCCATACCTTCCGCTGGAATTTCTCTCCGGACAGTGGTGAGGAAGGAAAAAAGCATTGGGGGCCGGGACAGGATGGGTATCTCAGGCAGGGCAATTGAAAGCTTCTGGAAGAGCGCCCGGGGCCAGGACCACCCTGGCTGGCCTGCAGGCACCAAGTTGGCCTGCGTGCTGTTGCTGGTGTGGCTCCACGGTCCTTCCTCTAGGCTTTCAAGCCCTTGTACATATTGAGGTGTTTTACCTGGAAAGGGTGGGAACAGTTCAGCAGCAGCTGGCCTGGGGCTCAGCTCACGTTTACTCACAGTTGCCTCGGCACGGTCCCCCAGCTTTGCAATGAGGACACTCCTTGTGTGGGGGGTGGGTTGCTGGCTGTATGGGAGATGGTTCCCCACCTCTGACCAATTTCAGAATTGTTTACCGCTGGAGCAAGTGCCGTGATAGGGTTTTCCTCTGTATAACTCGTGGGTTCATTTTTTTTTCTTTTAAGGTTCAAGTTAGATTTTATTCCTCTTTTATGTATTTATAAATATAAGCATGGAAATAATTCATTCCTATAAATACATCTGTGTGACGGGAAGATTTTTTTCTGTTTTATTTTTAAATTTTATTTTTTAAAATTTTGAAATTTAATTTTATTTATGTTTTTATACAGCAGGTTATTATTACTTATGTATTTTATGCATATACATGTATACAGGTCAATCCCAAACTCCCAACTCATCCCACCACCACCACCCCATGGCTTCCCACACTTGGTGTCCATACGTTTGTTCTCTACCTCTGTGTCTCTATTTCTTCCCTGCAAACCAGTTCATCTGTACCATTTTTTTAGGTTCCACATATATGCATTAATATACAATATTTGTTTTCCTCTTTCTGACTTACTTCACTCTGTATGACAGTCTCTCGTTACATCGATGTCTCTACAAATGACCCAGTTTCATTCCTTTTTATGGCCGAGTAATATTCCAATTTATATATGTACCACATCTTTATCATTCATCTGTCTGTGGGCATTTAGTTTGCTTCCATTACCTGGCTATTGTAAATAGTGCTGCAACGAACATTGTGGTGAATGTGCCTTTTTGAAATACGGTTTTCTCTGGTATATGCCCAGAAGTGGGATTGCTGGATCAGATGGTAATTCTATTTCTAATTTTTTTAAGGAAACTCCATACTGTTCTCCATAGTGACTGTATCAATTTACATTCCCACCAATAGTGGAAGAGGGCTCCTTTTGTCCACACCCTCCCCAGAATTGGTTGTTTGTAGATTTTCTGATGATGCCGATTCTAACAGGTGTGAGGTGATACCTCATTGTAGTTTTGATTTGCATTTCTCTAATAATTAGTGCTGTTGAGCAGCTTTTCATGTGCTTCTTGGCCATCTCTGTGTCTCCTTTGAACAAACGTCTCTTTAGATCTTCTGCCCATTTTTTTGGGGGTTGTTTGTTTTTTTTAATATTAAGCTACATGAGCTCTTTATATATATTGGAGTTTAAACCTCTGTCCATTGATTCGTCTGCAACGATTTTTGCCCATTCTGAGGGATGCCTTTTTCCATTCCCGTGTTTTTTAACAAAAAAGGAAAGAAAGGAAAAGAAGCAGAACACTAATGTGCGTAAAATATGCCTTTTGAAACGGTCGTTTTGAAATATGGACGTCCTTTGAATTTTTTGGTCGATATGTGACCCCAGGATTTGTTTTCAGGGCAGGTGTCATTTACAGGCCTGCAATGATTTTGAATATCAACTGACCATTAGCGTTGGGATTAAAGCTGCTGTTGTGTGAAACGGCCACAAGGTGGCCGCAGTTCACCCTTACCAAATCTGGTTACTAGGGCAAGAGAGCCTCAGTGGAAGTGGTGTTCTAGATTGGAGTTTAGAATGGAATGTGCCAGGAGAAAGCCCCTCACGTTTGTCTCACTACTTCTTGTTCCTGTTTTTAATTTAATTTTTTATTTTTTCTTACAGCAAGTTTGATTACAATGTTTGGCTTGTTGTAGGTGTGGAAGATGTGGTTCTTTTACTCATATACACATGTCTGTTCTTCCTGGGATCCTTTTCCCATGTACGTTATGACAGAATGTTGAGTAGTCCTCTCTTGGTATTTTGTAGGTCTTTGGGGATTATATATGTCACCTGTGTTTGTATATGTCTGTTAACCCCGATATCGTAATGAAACCAATCCTCACACCTTTCCATTGGTGAACCTTAAGTTTGTTTAATGAATCTGTGATTGCCCTTCTCCGTGGAAATATCTGCCCTGGTATCCATTTTTAGGTAACACCTATAAGTGATATGATATGATATGTGTCTTTCAATTTCTAACTTACTACAAGTCACGTGATTACTTCTAGACTCATCTATGGTGCTGCAAATGGCATTGTGTCCTTTTTTCCCTTGGCTTCTCTTCTGCCTTAGCGGGATCCATTTTCAACAATGTGATTCCCTGAGGGTTGTGGATTAGCTGACCTGGGCAGCCTTACCCTGCCGGCCCGCCCTCCCCAGGTGTGCCTCGTTGAGGTCAATATAAACAGCGCTCCAGGCAGCAATAGCCCCTGAAGCTGTGCCTGACTCCATATTCTCTGCCCCGTCAGCAGTCTCGGGGCTGTGCTGTTGGGAGGGAGTGAGGGGCCACAGCTTTGTGGGTGGCCCGGTGTGAGTGGGGTTCTGCTGGCCTTTCTGCAGGAGTTGCCAGGCTGCCGCCTGTAAAGAAGAGGTTGTGTCACCCATACCTTCCGCTGGAATTTCTCTCCGGACAGAGTTGAGGAAGGAAAAAAGCAGTGGGGGCCGGGACAGGAGGGGTATCTCAGGCAGGGCAATTGAAAGCTTCTGGAAGAGCGCCCGGGGCCAGGACCACCCTGGCTGGCCTGCAGGCACCAAGTTGGCCTGCGTGCTGTCGCTGGTGTGGCTCCACGGTCCTTCCTCTAGGCTTTCAAGCCCTTGTACATATTCAGGTGTTTTACCTGGAAAGGGTGGGAACAGTTCAGCAGCAGCTGGCCTGGGGCTCATCTCACGTTTACTCACAGATGCCTCGGCACAGTCCCCCAGCTTTGCAATTAGTACACTCCTTGCGTGGGGGGTGGGTTGCTGGCTGTATGGGAGATGGTTCCCCACCTCTGACCAATTTCAGAATTGTTTACCACTGGAGCATGTGCCCTGATAGGGTTTTCCTCTCTATAACTCGTGGGTTCTTGTTTTGTTTTCTTTTATGGTTCAAGTTAGATTTTATTCCTCTTTTATGTATTTATAGATATAAGCATGGAAATAATTCATTCCTATAAATACATTTGTGTGACGGGAAGAACTTTTTTCTGTTTTATTTTTAAATTTTATTTTTTAAAATTTTGAAATTTAATTTTATTTATTTTTTTTATACAGCACGTTATTATTAGTTATGTATTTTATGCATATACATGTACACAGGTCAATCCCAAACTCCCAACTCATCCCACCACCACCACCCCATGGCTTCCCACACTTGGTGTCCATACGTTTGTTCTCTACCTCTGTGTCTCTATTTCTTCCCTGCAAACCAGTTCATCTGTACCATTTTTTTAGGTTCCACATATATGCATTAATATACAATATTTGTTTTCCTCTTTCTGACTTACTTCACTCTGTATGACAATCTCTCGTTACATCGATGTCTCTACAAATGACCCAGTTTCATTCCTTTTTATGGCCGAGTAATATTCCATTTCATATATGTACCACATCTTTATCCATTCATCTGTCTGTGGGCATTTACGTTGCTTGCATTCCCTGGCTATTGTAAATAGTGCTGCAATGAACATTTTGGTGAATGTGCCATTTTGATTTACGGTTTTCTCTGGGTATATGCCCAGAAGTGGGATTGCTGGATCAGATGGTAATTCTATTTCTAGTTTTTTTAAGGAAACTCCATACTGTTCTCCATAGTGACTGTATCAATTTACATTCCCACCAATAGTGGAAGAGGGCTCCTTTTGTCCACACCCTCCCCAGAATTGGTTGTTTGTAGATTTTCTGATGATGCCGATTCTAACAGGTGTGAGGTGAAACCTCATTGTAGTTTTGATTTGCATTTCTCTAATAATTAGTGCTGTTGAGCAGCTTTTCATGTGCGTCTTGGCCATCTCTGTGTCTCCTTTGAAGAAAGGTCTCTTTAGATCTTCTACCCATTTTTTTGGGTTGTTTGTTTTCTTAATATTAAGCTGCATGAGCTGTTTATATATATTGGAGATTAAACCTCTGTCCATTGATTCGTCTGCAACGATTTTCACCCATTCTGAGGGATGCCTTTTTCCATTCCCGTTTTTTTTTAACAAAAAAGGAAAGAAAGGAAAAGAAGCAGAACACTAATGTGCGTAAAATATGCCTTTTGAAACGGTCGTTTTGAAATATGGACGTCCTTTGAATTTTTTGGTCGATATGTGACCCCAGGATTTGTTTTCAGGGCAGGTGTCATTTACAGGCGTGCAATGATTTTGAATATCAACTGACCATTAGCATTGGGATTAAAGCTGCTGTTGTGTGAAACGGCCACAAGGTGGCAGCAGTTCACCCTTACCAAATCTGGTTACTAGGGCAAGAGAGCCTCAGTGGAAGTGGTGTTCTAGATTGGAGTTTAGAATGGAATGTGCCAGGAGAAAGCCCCTCACGTTTGTCTCACTACTTCTTGTTCGTGTTTTTAATTTAATTTTTTATTTTTTCTTACAGCAAGTTTGATTACAATGTTTGGCTTGTTGTAGGTGTGGAAGATGTGGTTCTTTTACTCATATACACATGTCTGTTCTTCCTGGGATCCTTTTCCCATGTACGTTATGACAGAATGTTGAGTAGTCCTCTCTTGGTATTTTGTAGGTCTTTGGGGATTATATATGTCACCTGTGTTTGTATATGTCTGTTAACCCCGATATCGTAATGAAACCAATCCTCACACCTTTCCATTGGTGAACCATAAGTTTGTTTAATGAATCTGTGATTGCCCTTCTCCGTGGAAATATCTGCCCTGGTATCCACTTTTAGGTAACACCTATAAGTGATATGATATGATATGTGTCTTTCAATTTCTGACTTACTACAAGTCACGTGATTACTTCTAGACTCATCTATGGTGCTGCAAATGGCATTGTGTCCTTTTTTCCCTTGGCTTCTCTTCTGCCTTAGCGGGATCCATTTTCAACAATGTGATTCCCTGAGGGTTGTGGATTAGCTGACCTGGGCAGCCTTACCCTGCCGGCCCGCCCTCCCCAGGTGTGCCTCATTGAGGTCAATATAAACAGCGCTCCAGGCAGCATTAGACCCTGAAGCTGTGCCTGACTCCATATTCTCTGCCCCGTCAGCAGTCTCGGGGCTGTGCTGTTGGGAGGGAGTGAGGGGCCACAGCTTTGTGGGTGGCCCGGTGTGAGTGGGGTTCTGCTGGCCTTTCTGCAGGAGTTGCCAGGCTGCCGCCTGTAAAGAAGAGGTTGTGTCACCCATACCTTCCGCTGGAATTTCTCTCCGGACAGAGTTGAGGAAGGAAAAAAGCAGTGGGGGCCGGGACAGGAGGGGTATCTCAGGCAGGGCAATTGAAAGCTTCTGGAAGAGCGCCCGGGGCCAGGACCACCCTGGCTGGCCTGCAGGCACCAAGTTGGCCTGCGTGCTGTCGCTGGTGTGGCTCCACGGTCCTTCCTCTATGCTTTCAAGCCCTTGTACATATTCAGGTGTTTTACCTGGAAAGGGTGGGAACAGTTCAGCAGCAGCTGGCCTGGGGCTCATCTCACGTTTACTCACAGATGCCTCGGCACGGTCCCCCAGCTTTGCAATGAGGACGCTCCTTGCGTGGGGGGTGGGTTGCTGGCTGTATGGGAGATGGTTCCCCACCTCTGACCAATTTCAGAATTGTTTACCGCTGGAGCAAGTGCCGTGATAGGGTTTTCCTCTGTATAACTCGTGGGTTCATTTTTTTTTCTTTTATGGTTCAAGTTAGATTTTATTCCTCTTTTATGTATTTATAAATATAAGCATGGAAATAATTCATTCCTATAAATACATTTGTGTGACGGGAAGAACTTTTTTCTGTTTTATTTTTAAATTTTATTTTTTAAAATTTTGAAATTTAATTTTATTTATTTTTTTTATACAGCACGTTATTATTAGTTATGTATTTTATGCATATACATGTACACAGGTCAATCCCAAACTCCCAACTCATCCCACCACCACCACCCCATGGCTTCCCACACTTGGTGTCCATACGTTTGTTCTCTACCTCTGTGTCTCTATTTCTTCCCTGCAAACCAGTTCATCTGTACCATTTTTTTAGGTTCCACATATATGCATTAATATACAATATTTGTTTTCCTCTTTCTGACTTACTTCACTCTGTATGACAATCTCTCGTTACATCGATGTCTCTACAAATGACCCAGTTTCATTCCTTTTTATGGCCGAGTAATATTCCATTTCATATATGTACCACATCTTTATCCATTCATCTGTCTGTGGGCATTTACGTTGCTTGCATTCCCTGGCTATTGTAAATAGTGCTGCAATGAACATTTTGGTGAATGTGCCATTTTGATTTACGGTTTTCTCTGGGTATATGCCCAGAAGTGGGATTGCTGGATCAGATGGTAATTCTATTTCTAGTTTTTTTAAGGAAACTCCATACTGTTCTCCATAGTGACTGTATCAATTTACATTCCCACCAATAGTGGAAGAGGGCTCCTTTTGTCCACACCCTCCCCAGAATTGGTTGTTTGTAGATTTTCTGATGATGCCGATTCTAACAGGTGTGAGGTGAAACCTCATTGTAGTTTTGATTTGCATTTCTCTAATAATTAGTGCTGTTGAGCAGCTTTTCATGTGCGTCTTGGCCATCTCTGTGTCTCCTTTGAAGAAAGGTCTCTTTAGATCTTCTACCCATTTTTTTGGGTTGTTTGTTTTCTTAATATTAAGCTGCATGAGCTGTTTATATATATTGGAGATTAAACCTCTGTCCATTGATTCGTCTGCAACGATTTTCACCCATTCTGAGGGATGCCTTTTTCCATTCCCGTTTTTTTTTAACAAAAAAGGAAAGAAAGGAAAAGAAGCAGAACACTAATGTGCGTAAAATATGCCTTTTGAAACGGTCGTTTTGAAATATGGACGTCCTTTGAATTTTTTGGTCGATATGTGACCCCAGGATTTGTTTTCAGGGCAGGTGTCATTTACAGGCCTGCAATGATTTTGAATATCAACTGACCATTAGCATTGGGATTAAAGCTGCTGTTGTGTGAAACGGCCACAAGGTGGCAGCAGTTCACCCTTACCAAATCTGGTTACTAGGGCAAGAGAGCCTCAGTGGAAGTGGTGTTCTAGATTGGAGTTTAGAATGGAATGTGCCAGGAGAAAGCCCCTCACGTTTGTCTCACTACTTCTTGTTCGTGTTTTTAATTTAATTTTTTATTTTTTCTTACAGCAAGTTTGATTACAATGTTTGGCTTGTTGTAGGTGTGGAAGATGTGGTTCTTTTACTCATATACACATGTCTGTTCTTCCTGGGATCCTTTTCCCATGTACGTTATGACAGAATGTTGAGTAGTCCTCTCTTGGTATTTTGTAGGTCTTTGGGGATTATATATGTCACCTGTGTTTGTATATGTCTGTTAACCCCGATATCGTAATGAAACCAATCCTCACACCTTTCCATTGGTGAACCATAAGTTTGTTTAATGAATCTGTGATTGCCCTTCTCCGTGGAAATATCTGCCCTGGTATCCACTTTTAGGTAACACCTATAAGTGATATGATATGATATGTGTCTTTCAATTTCTGACTTACTACAAGTCACGTGATTACTTCTAGACTCATCTATGGTGCTGCAAATGGCATTGTGTCCTTTTTTCCCTTGGCTTCTCTTCTGCCTTAGCGGGATCCATTTTCAACAATGTGATTCCCTGAGGGTTGTGGATTAGCTGACCTGGGCAGCCTTACCCTGCCGGCCCGCCCTCCCCAGGTGTGCCTCATTGAGGTCAATATAAACAGCGCTCCAGGCAGCATTAGACCCTGAAGCTGTGCCTGACTCCATATTCTCTGCCCCGTCAGCAGTCTCGGGGCTGTGCTGTTGGGAGGGAGTGAGGGGCCACAGCTTTGTGGGTGGCCCGGTGTGAGTGGGGTTCTGCTGGCCTTTCTGCAGGAGTTGCCAGGCTGCCGCCTGTAAAGAAGAGGTTGTGTCACCCATACCTTCCGCTGGAATTTCTCTCCGGACAGAGTTGAGGAAGGAAAAAAGCAGTGGGGGCCGGGACAGGAGGGGTATCTCAGGCAGGGCAATTGAAAGCTTCTGGAAGAGCGCCCGGGGCCAGGACCACCCTGGCTGGCCTGCAGGCACCAAGTTGGCCTGCGTGCTGTCGCTGGTGTGGCTCCACGGTCCTTCCTCTAGGCTTTCAAGCCCTTGTACATATTCAGGTGTTTTACCTGGAAAGGGTGGGAACAGTTCAGCAGCAGCTGGCCTGGGGCTCATCTCACGTTTACTCACAGATGCCTCGGCACGGTCCCCCAGCTTTGCAATGAGGACGCTCCTTGCGTGGGGGGTGGGTTGCTGGCTGTATGGGAGATGGTTCCCCACCTCTGACCAATTTCAGAATTGTTTACCGCTGGAGCAAGTGCCGTGATAGGGTTTTCCTCTGTATAACTCGTGGGTTCATTTTTTTTTCTTTTATGGTTCAAGTTAGATTTTATTCCTCTTTTATGTATTTATAAATATAAGCATGGAAATAATTCATTCCTATAAATACATCTGTGTGACGGGAAGAATATTTTCTGTTTTATTTTTAAATTTTATTTTTTAAAATTTTGAAATTTAATTTTATTTATGTTTTTATACAGCAGGTTATTATTAGTTATGTATTTTATGCATATACATGTATACAGGTCAATCCCAATCTCCCAACTCATCCCACCACCACCACCCCATGGCTTCCCACACTTGGTGTCCATACGTTTGTTCTCTACCTCTGTGTCTCTATTTCTTCCCTGCAAACCAGTTCATCTGTACCATTTTTTTAGGTTCCACATATATGCATTAATATACAATATTTGTTTTCCTCTTTCTGACTTACTTCACTCTGTATGACAGTCTCTCGATCCATCGATGTCTCTACAAATGACCCAGTTTCATTCCTTTTTATGGCCGAGTAATATTCCATTTTATATATGTACCACATCTTTATCCATTCATCTGTCTGTGGGCATTTAGGTTGCTTCCATTACCTGGCTATTGTAAATAGTGCTGCAACGAACATTGTGGTGAATGTGCCTTTTTGAAATACGGTTTTCCCTGGTATATGCCCAGAAGTGGGATTGCTGGATCAGATGGTAATTCTATTTCTAATTTTTTTTAAGGAAACTCCATACTGTTCTCCATAGTGACTGTATCAATTTACATTCCCACCAATAGTGGAAGAGGGCTCCTTTTGTCCACACCCTCCCCAGAATTGGTTGTTTGTAGATTTTCTGATGATGCCGATTCTAACAGGTGTGAGGTGAAACCTCATTGTAGTTTTGATTTGCATTTCTCTAATAATTAGTGCTGTTGAGCAGCTTTTCATGTGCTTCTTGGCCATCTCTGTGTCTCCTTTGAACAAACGTCTCTTTAGATCTTCTGCCCATTTTTTTGGGGGTTGTTTGTTTTTTTTAATATTAAGCTACATGAGCTCTTTATATATATTGGAGTTTAAACCTCTGTCCATTGATTCGTCTGCAACGATTTTCGCCCATTCTGAGGGATTCCTTTTTCCATTCCCGTGTTTTTTAACAAAAAAGGAAAGAAAGGAAAAGAAGCAGAACACTAATGTGCGTAAAATATGCCTTTTGAAACGGTCGTTTTGAAATATGGACGTCCTTTGAATTTTTTGGTCGATATGTGACCCCAGGATTTGTTTTCAGGGCAGGTGTCATTTACAGGCCTGCAATGATTTTGAATATCAACTGACCATTAGCGTTGGGATTAAAGCTGCTGTTGTGTGAAACGGCCACAAGGTGGCAGCAGTTCACCCTTACCAAATCTGGTTACTAGGGCAAGAGAGCCTCAGTGGAAGTGGTGTTCTAGATTGGAGTTTAGAATGGAATGTGCCAGGAGAAAGCCCCTCACGTTTGTCTCACTACTTCTTGTTCGTGTTTTTAATTTAATTTTTTATTTTTTATTACAGCAAGTTTGATTACAATGTTTGGCTTGTTGTAGGTGTGGAAGATGTGGTTCTTTTACTCATATACACATGTCTGTTCTTCCTGGGATCCTTTTCCCATGTACGTTATGACAGAATGTTGAGTAGTCCTCTCTTGGTATTCTGTAGGTCTTTGGTGATTATATATGTCACCTGTGTTTGTATATGTCTGTTAACCCCGATATCGTAATGAAACCAATCCTCACACCTTTACATTGGTGAACCATAAGTTTGTTTGATGAATCTGTGATTGCCCTTCTCCGTGGAAATATGTGCCTTGGTATCCATTTTTAGGTAACACCTATAAGTGATATGATATGATATGTGTCTTTCACTCTCTGACTTACTACAAGTCACGTGATTACTTCTAGACTCATCTACGGTGCTGCAAATGGCATTGTGTCCTTTTTTCCCTTGGCTTCTCTTCTGCCTTAGCGGGGTCCATTTTCAACAATGTGATTCCCTGAGGGTTGTGGATTAGCTGACCTGGGCAGCCTTACACTGCCGGCCCGCCCTCCCCAGGTGTGCCTCGTTGAGGTCAATATAAACAGCGCTCCAGGCAGCAATAGCCCCTGAAGCTGTGCCTGCCTCCATATTCTCTGCCCCGTCAGCAGTCTCGGGGCTGTGCTGTTGGGAGGGAGTGAGGGGCCACAGCTTTGTGGGTGGCCCGGTGTGAGTGGGGTTCTGCTGGCCTTTCTGCAGGAGTTGCCAGGCTGCCGCCTGTAAAGAAGAGGTTGTGTCACCCATACTTTCCGCTGGAATTTCCCTCCGGACAGAGGTGAGGATGGAAAAAAGCAGTGGGGGCCGGGACAGGAGGGGTATCTCAGGCAGGGCAATGGAAAGCTTCTGGAAGAGCGCCCGGGGCCAGGACCACCCTGGCTGGCCTGCAGGCACCAAGTTGGCCTGCGTGCTGTCGCTGGTGTGGCACCACGGTCCTTCCTCTAGGCTTTCAAGCCCTTGTACATATTCAGGTGTTTTACCTGGAAAGGGTGGGAACAGTTCAGCAGCAGCTGGCCTGGGGCTCATCTCACGTTTACTCACAGATGCCTCGGCACTGTCCCCCAGCTTTGCAATGAGGACGCTCCTTGCGTGGGGGGTGGGTTGCTGGCTGTATGGGAGATGATTCCCCACCTCTGACCAATTTCAGAATTGTTTACCGCTGGAGCAACTGCCCTGATAGGGTTTTCCTCTGTATAACTCGTGGGTTCAGGATTTTTTTTCTTTTATGTTTCAAGTTAGATTTTATTCCTCTTTTATGTATTTATAAATATAAGCATGGAAATAATTCATTCCTATAAATACATCTGTGTGACGGGAAGAATTTTTTCTGTTTTATTTTTAAATTTTATTTTTTAAAATTTTGAAATTTAATTTTATTTATTTTTTATACAGCACATTATTATTAGTTATGTATTTTATGCATATACATGTATACCGGTCAATCCCAAACTCCCAACTCATCCCACCACCACCACCCCATGGCTTCCCACACTTGGTGTCCATACGTTTGTTCTCTACCTCTGTGTCTCTATTTCTTCCCTGCAAACCAGTTCATCTGAACCATTTTTAGGCTCCACATATATGCGTTTATATACAATATTTGTTTTCCTCTTTCTGACTCACTTCATTCTGTATGACAGTCTCTCGATCCATCGATGGCTCTACAAATGACCCAGTTTCATTCCTTTTTATGGCCGAGTAATATTCCATTTTATATATGTACCACATCTTTATCCATTCATCTGTCTGTGGGCATTTAGGTTGCTTCCATTACCTGGCTATTGTAAATAGTGCTGCAACGAACATTGTGGTGAATGTGCCTTTTTGAAATACGGTTTTCTCTGGGTATATGCCCAGAAGTGGGATTGCTGGATCAGATGGTAATTCTATTTCTAGTTTTTTTAAGGAAACTCCATACTGTTCTCCATAGTGACTGTGTCAATTTACATTCCCACCAATAGTGGAAGAGGGCTCCTTTTGTCCACACCCTCCCCAGAATTGGTTGTTTGTAGATTTTCTGATGATGCCGATTCTAACAGGTGTGAGGTGATACCTCATTGTAGTTTTGATTTGCATTTCTCTAATAATTAGTGCTGTTGAGCAGCTTTTCATGTGCGTCTTGGCCATCTCTGTGTCTCCTTTGAAGAAACGTCTCTTTAGATCTTCTGCCCATTTTTTTTGGGTTGTTTGTTTTTTTAATATTAAGCTGCATGAGCTGTTTATATATATTGGAGATTAAACCTCTGTCCATTGATTCGTCTGCAACGATTTTCGCCCATTCTGAGGGATGCCTTTTTCCATTCCCGTGTTTTTTAACACAAAAGGAAAGAAAGGAAAAGAAGCAGAACACTAATGTGCGTAAAATATGCCTTTTCAAACGGTCGCTTTGAAATATGGACGTCCTTTGAATTTTTTGGTCGATATGTGACCCCAGGATTTGTTTTCAGGGCAGGTGTCATTTACAGGCTTGCAATGATTTTGAATATCAACTGACCATTAGCATTGGGATTAAAGCTGCTGTTGTGTGAAACGGCCACAAGGTGGCAGCAGTTCACCCTTACCAAATCTGGTTACTAGGGCAAGAGAGCCTCAGTGGAAGTGGTGTTCTAGATTGGAGTTTAGAATGGAATGTGCCAGGAGAAAGCCCCTCACGTTTGTCTCACTACTTCTTGTTCCTGTTTTTAATTTAATTTTTTATTTTTTCTTACAGCAAGTTTGATTACAATGTTTGGCTTGTTGTAGGTGTGGAAGATGTGGTTCTTTTACTCATATACACATGTCTGTTCTTCCTGGGATCCTTTTCCCATGTACGTTACGACAGAATGTTGAGTAGTCCTCTCTTGGTATTCTGTAGGTCTTTGGTGATTATATATGTCACCTGTGTTTGTATATGTCTGTTAACCCCGATATCGTAATGAAACCAATCCTCACACCTTTCCATTGGTGAACCATAAGTTTGTTTAATGAATCTGTGATTGCCCTTCTCCGTGGAAATATCTGCCTTGGTATCCATTTTTAGGTAACACCTATAAGTGATATGATATGATATGTGTCTTTCACTTTCTGACTTACTACAAGTCACGTGATTACTTCTAGACTCATCTACGGTGCTGCAAATGGCATTGTGTCCTTTTTTCCCTTGGCTTCTCTTCTGCCTTAGCGGGGTCCATTTTCAACAATGTGATTCCCTGAGGGTTGTGGATTAGCTGACCTGGGCAGCCTTACCCTGCCGGCCCGCCCTCCCCAGGTGTGCCTCGTTGAGGTCAATATAAACAGCGCTCCAGGCAGCAATAGCCCCTGAAGCTGTGCCTGCCTCCATATTCTCTGCCCAGTCAGCAGTCTCGGGGCTGTGCTGGTGGGAGGGAGTGAGGGGCCACAGCTTTGTGGGTGGCCCGGTGTGAGTGGGGTTCTGCTGGCCTTTCTGCAGGAGTTGCCAGGCTGCCGCCTGTAAAGAAGAGGTTGTGTCACCCATACTTTCCGCTGGAATTTCTCTCTGGACAGAGGTGAGGATGGAAAAAAGCAGTGGGGGCCGGGACAGGATGGGTATCTCAGGCAGGGCAATGGAAAGCTTCTGGAAGAGCGCACGGGTCCAGGACCACCCTGGCTGGCCTGCAGGCACCAAGTTGGCCTGCGTGCTGTCGCTGGTGTGGCACCACGGTCCTTCCTCTAGGCTTTCAAGCCCTTGTACATATTCAGGTGTTTTACCTGGAAAGGGTGGGAACAGTTCAGCAGCAGCTGGCCTGCGGCTCAGCTCACGTTTACTCACAGATGCTACGGCACAGTCCCCCAGCTTTGCAATAAGTACACTCCTTGCGTGGGGGGTGGGTTGCTGGCTGTATGGGAGATGGTTCCCCACCTCTGACCAATTTCAGAATTGTTTACCACTGGAGCATGTGCCCTGATAGGGTTTTCCTCTCTATAACTCGTGGGTTCAGGTTTTTTTTTTCTTTTATGGTTCAAGTTAGATTTTATTCCTCTTTTATGTATTTATAGATATAAGCATGGAAATAATTCATTCCTATAAATACATCTGTGTGACGGGAAGAACTTTTTTCTGTTTTATTTTTAAATTTTATTTTTTAAAATTTTGAACTTTAATTTCATTTATTTTTTTTATACAGCACGTTATTATTAGTTATGTATTTTATGCATATACATGTACACAGGTCAATCCCAAACTCCCAACTCATCCCACCACCACCACCCAATGGCTTCCCACACTTGGTGTCCCTACGTTTGTTCTCTACCTCTGTGTCTCTATTTCTTCCCTGCAAACAAGTTCATCTGTACCATTTTTTTAGGTTCCACATATATGCAGTAATATACAATATTTGTTTTCCTCTTTCTGACTTACTTCACTCTGTATGACAATCTCTCGTTACATCGATGTCTCTACAAATGACCCAGTTTCATTCCTTTTTATGGCCGAGTAATATTCCATTTCATATATGTACCACATCTTTATCCATTCATCTGTCTGTGGGCATTTACGTTGCTTCCATTACCTGGCTATTGTAAATAGTGCTGCAATGAACATTTTGGTGAATGTGCCATTTTGATTTACGGTTTTCTCTGGGTATATGCCCAGAAGTGGGATTGCTGGATCAGATGGTAATTCTATTTCTAGTTTTTTTAAGGAAACTCCATACTGTTCTCCATAGTGACTGTATCAATTTACATTCCCACCAATAGTGGAAGAGGGCTCCTTTTGTCCACACCCTCCCCAGAATTGGTTGTTTGTAGATTTTCTGATGATGCCGATTCTAACAGGTGTGAGGTGAAACCTCATTGTAGTTTTGATTTGCATTTCTCTAATAATTAGTGCTGTTGAGCAGCTTTTCATGTGCGTCTTGGCCATCTCTGTGTCTCCTTTGAAGAAACGTCTCTTTAGATCTTCTACCCATTTTTTTGGGTTGTTTGTTTTTTTAATATTAAGCTGCATGAGCTGTTTATATATATTGGAGATTAAACCTCTGTCCATTGATTCGTCTGCAACGATTTTCGCCCATTCTGAGGGATGCCTTTTTCCATTCCCGTGTTTTTTAACAAAAAAGGAAAGAAAGGAAAAGAAGCAGAACACTAATGTGTTTAAAATATGCCTTTTGAAACGGTCGTTTTGAAATATGGACGTCCTTTGAATTTTTTGGTCGATATGTGACCCCAGGATTTGTTTTCAGGGCAGGTGTCATTTACAGGCCTGCAATGATTTTGAATATCAACTGACCATTAGCGTTGGGAATAAAGCTGCTGTTGTGTGAAACGGCCACAAGGTGGCAGCAGTTCACCCTTACCAAATCTGGTTACTAGGGCAAGAGAGCCTCAGTGGAAGTGGTGTTCTAGATTGGAGTTTAGAATGGAATGTGCCAGGAGAAAGCCCCTCACGTTTGTCTCACTACTTCTTGTTCGTGTTTTTAATTTAATTTTTTATTTTTTATTACAGCAAGTTTGATTACAATGTTTGGCTTGTTGTAGGTGTGGAAGATGTGGTTTTTTTACACATATACAGATGTCTGTTCTTCCTGGGATCCTTTTCCCATGTACGTTATGACAGAATGTTGAGTAGTCCTCTCTTGGTATTCTGTAGGTCTTTGGTGATTATATATGTCACCTGTGTTTGTATATGTCTGTTAACCCCAATATCGTAATGAAACCAATCCTCACACCTTTCCATTGGTGAACCATAAGTTTGTTTAATGAATCTGTGATTGCCCTTCTCCATGGAAATATCTGCCCTGGTATCCATTTTTAGGTAACACCTATAAGTGATATGATATGATATGTGTCTTTCACTTTCTGACTTACTACAAGTCACGTGATTACTTCTAGACTCATCTACGGTGCTGCAAATGGCATTGTGTCCTTTTTTCCCTTGGCTTCTCTTCTGCCTTAGCGGGGTCCATTTTCAACAATGTGATTCCCTGAGGGTTGTGGATTAGCTGACCTGGGCAGCCTTACCCTGCCGGCCCACCCTCCCCAGGTGTGCCTCGTTGAGGTCAATATAAACAGCGCTCCAGGCAGCAATAGCCCCTGAAGCTGTGCCTGACTCGATATTCTCTGCCCCGTCAGCAGTCTCGGGGCTGTGCTGGTGGGAGGGAGTGAGGGGCCACAGCTTTGTGGATGGCCCGGTGTGAGTGGGGTTCTGCTGGCCTTTCTGCAGGAGTTGCCAGGCTGCCGCCTGTAAAGAAGAGGTTGTGTCACCCATACTTTCCGCTGGAATTTCTCTCCGGACAGAGGTGAGGATGGAAAAAAGCAGTGGGGGCCGGGACAGGAGGGGTATCTCAGGCAGGGCAATGGAAAGCTTCTGGAAGTGTGCCCGGGGCCAGGACCACCCTGGCTGGCCTGCAGGCACCAAGTTGGCCTGCGTGCTGTCGCTGGTGTGGCACCACGGTCCTTCCTCTAAGCTTTCAAGCCCTTGTACATATTCAGGTGTTTTACCTGGAAAGGGTGGGAACAGTTCAGCAGCAGCTGGCCTGGGGCTCAGCTCACGTTTACTCACAGATGCCTCGGCACGGTCCCCCAGCTTTGCAATGAGGACGCTCCTTGCGTGGGGGGTGGGTTGCTGGCTGTATGGGAGATGATTCCCCACCTCTGACCAATTTCAGAATTGTTTACCACTGGAGCAAGTGCCCTGATAGGGTTTTCCTCTGTATAACTCGTGGGTTCAGGATTTTTTTTTCTTTTATGGTTCAAGTTAGATTTTATTCCTCTTTTATTTATTTATAGATATAAGCATGGAAATAATTCATTCCTATAAATACATCTGTGTGACGGGAAGAACTTTTTTCTGTTTTATTTTGAAATTTTATTTTTTAAAATTTTGAAATTTAATTTTATTTATTTTTTTATACAGCACATTATTATTAGTTCTGTATTTTATGCATATGCATGTATACAGGTCAATCCCAAACTCCCAACTCATCCCACCACCACCACCCCATGGCTTCCCACACTTGGTGTCCATACGTTTGTTCTCTACCTCTGTGTCTCTATTTCTTCCCTGCAAACCAGTTCATCTGTACCATTTTTAGGCTCCACATATATGCGTTAATATACAATATTTGTTTTCCTCTTTCTGACTCACTTCATTCTGTATGACAGTCTCTCGATCCATCGATGGCTCTACAAATGACCCAGTTTCATTCCTTTTTATGGCCGAGTAATATTCCATTTTATATATGTACCACATCTTTATCCATTCATCTGTCTGTGGGCATTTAGGTTGCTTCCATTACCTGGCTATTGTAAATAGTGCTGCAACGAACATTGTGGTGAATGTGCCTTTTTGAAATACGGTTTTCTCTGGGTATATGCCCAGAAGTGGGATTGCTGGATCAGATGGTAATTCTATTTCTAGTTTTTTTAAGGAAAATCCATACTGTTCTCCATAGTGACTGTGTCAATTTACATTCCCACCAATAGTGGAAGAGGGCTCCTTTTGTCCACACCCTCCCCAGAATTGGTTGTTTGTAGATTTTCTGATGATGCCGATTCTAACAGGTGTGAGGTGATACCTCATTGTAGTTTTGATTTGCATTTCTCTAATAATTAGTGCTGTTGAGCAGCTTTTCATGTGCGTCTTGGCCATCTCTGTGTCTCCTTTGAAGAAACGTCTCTTTAGATCTTCTGCCCATTTTTTTTGGGTTGTTTGTTTTTTTAATATTAAGCTGCATGAGCTGTTTATATATATTGGAGATTAAACCTCTGTCCATTGATTCGTCTGCAACGATTTTCACCCATTCTGAGGGATGCCTTTTTCCATTCCCGTTTTTTTTAACAAAAAAGGAAAGAAAGGAAAAGAAGCAGAACACTAATGTGCGTAAAATATGCCTTTTGAAACGGTCGTTTTGAAATATGGACCTCCTTTGAATTTTTTGGTCGATATGTGACCCCAGGATTTGTTTTCAGGGCAGGTGTCATTTACAGGCCTGCAATGATTTTGAATATCAACTGACCATTAGCGTTGGGATTAAAGCTGCTGTTGTGTGAAACGGCCACAAGGTGGCAGCAGTTCACCCTTACCAAATCTGGTTACTAGGGCAAGAGAGCCTCAGTGGAAGTGGTGTTCTAGATTGGAGTTTAGAATGGAATGTGCCAGGAGAAAGCCCCTCACGTTTGTCTCACTACTTCTTGTTCGTGTTTTTAATTTAATTTTTTATTTTTTCTTACAGCAAGTTTGATTACAATGTTTGGCTTGTTGTAGGTGTGGAAGATGTGGTTCTTTTACTCATATACACATGTCTGTTCTTCCTGGGATCCTTTTCCCATGTACGTTATGACAGAATGTTGAGTAGTCCTCTCTTGGTATTCTGTAGGTCTTTGGTGATTATATATGTCACCTGTGTTTGTATATGTCTGTTAACCCCGATATCATAATGAAACCAATCCTCACACCTTTCCATTGGTGAACCATAAGTTTGTTTAATGAATCTGTGATTGCCCTTCTCCGTGGAAATATCTGCCTTGGTATCCATTTTTAGGTAACACCTATAAGTGATATGATATGATATGTGTCTTTCACTTTCTGACTTACTACAAGTCACGTGATTACTTCTAGACTCATCTACGGTGCTGCAAATGGCATTGTGTCCTTTTTTCCCTTGGCTTCTCTTCTGCCTTAGCGGGGTCCATTTTCAACAATGTGATTCCCTGAGGGTTGTGGATTAGCTGACCTGGGCAGCCTTACCCTGCCGGCCCGCCCTCCCCAGGTGTGCCTCATTGAGGTCAATATAAACAGCGCTCCAGGCAGCAATAGCCCCTGAAGCTGTGCCTGCCTCCATATTCTCTGCCCCGTCAGCAGTCTCGGGGCTGTGCTGGTGGGAGGGAGTGAGGGGCCACAGCTTTGTGGGTGGCCCGGTGTGAGTGGGGTTCTGCTGGCCTTTCTGCAGGAGTTGCCAGGCTGCCGCCTGTAAAGAAGAGGTTGTGTCACCCATACCTTCCGCTGGAATTTCTCTCCGGACAGAGGTGAGGATGGAAAAAAGCAGTGGGGGCCGGGACAGGATGGGTATCTCAGGCAGGGCAATGGAAAGCTTCTGGAAGAGCGCCCGGGGCCAGGACCACCCTGGCTGGCCTGCAGGCACCAAGTTGGCCTGCGTGCTGTCGCTGGTGTGGCACCACGGTCCTTCCTCTAGGCTTTCAAGCCCTTGTACATATTCAGGTGTTTTACCTGGAAAGGGTGGGAACAGTTCAGCAGCAGCTGGCCTGGGGCTCAGCTCACGTTTACTCACAGATGCCTCGGCACGGTCCCCCAGCTTTGCAATGAGGACGCTTCTTGCGTGGGGGGTGGGTTGCTGGCTGTATGGGAGATGATTCCCCACCTCTGACCAATTTCAGAATTGTTTACCACTGGAGCAAGTGCCCTGATAGGGTTTTCCTCTGTATAACTCGTGGGTTCAGGATGTTTTTTTCTTTTATGGTTCAAGTTAGATTTTATTCCTCTTTTATGTATTTATAGATATAAGCATGGAAATAATTCATTCCTATAAATACATCTTTGTGATGGGAAGAATTTTTTCTGTTTTATTTTGAAATTTTATTTTTTAAAATTTTGAAATTTAATTTTATTTATTTTTTTATACAGCACATTATTATTAGTTATGTATTTTATGCATATACATGTATACAGGTCAATCCCAAACTCCCAACTCATCCCACCACCACCACCCCATGGCTTCCCACTCTTGGTGTCCATACGTTTGTTCTCTACCTCTGTGTCTCTATTTCTTCCCTGCAAACCAGTTCATCTGTACCATTTTTAGGCTCCACATATATGCGTTAATATACAATATTTGTTTTCCTCTTTCTGACTTACTTCATTCTGTATGACAGTCTCTCGATCCATCGATGGCTCTACAAATGACCCAGTTTCATTCCTTTTTATGGCCAATTAATATTCCATTTTATATATGTACCACATCTTTATCCATTCATCTGTCTGTGGGCATTTAGGTTGCTTCCATTACCTGGCTATTGTAAATAGTGCTGCAACGAACATTGTGGTGAATGTGCCTTTTTGAAATACGGTTTTCTCTGGGTATATGCCCAGAAGTGGGATTGCTGGATCAGATGGTAATTCTATTTCTAGTTTTTTTAAGGAAAATCCATACTGTTCTCCATAGTGACTGTATCAATTTACATTCCCACCAATAGTGGAAGAGGGCTCCTTTTGTCCACACACACCCCAGAATTGGTTGTTTGTAGATTTTCTGATGATGCCGATTCTAACAGGTGTGAGGTGATACCTCATTGTAGTTTTGATTTGCATTTCTCTAATAATTAGTGCTGTTGAGCAGCTTTTCATGTGCGTCTTGGCCATCTCTGTGTCTCCTTTGAAGAAACGTCTCTTTAGATCTTCTGCCCATTTTTTTTGGGTTCTTTGTTTTTTTAATATTAAGCTGCATGAGCTGTTTATATATATTGGAGATTAAACCTCTGTCCATTGATTCGTCTGCAACGATTTTCGCCCATTCTGAGGGATGCCTTTTTCCATTCCCGTTTTTTTTAACAAAAAAGGAAAGAAAGGAAAAGAAGCAGAACACTAATGTGCGTAAAATATGCCTTTTGAAACGGTCGTTTTGAAATATGGACGTCCTTTGAAATTTTTGGTCGATATGTGACCCCAGGATTTGTTTTCAGGGCAGGTGTCATTTACAGGCCTGCAATGATATTGAATATCAACTGACCATTAGCGTTGGGATTAAAGCTGCTGTTGTGTGAAACGGCCACAAGGTGGCAGCACTTCACCCTTACCAAATCTCATTACTAGGGCAAGAGAGCCTCAGTGGAAGTGGTGTTCTAGATTGGAGTTTAGAATGGAATGTGCCAGGAGAAAGCCCCTCACGTTTGTCTCACTACTTCTTGTTCGTGTTTTTAATTTAATTTTTTATTTCTTATTACAGCAAGTTTGATTACAATGTTTGGCTTGTTGTAGGTGTGGAAGATGTGGTTCTTTTACTCATATACACATGTCTGTTCTTCCTGGGATCCTTTTCCCATTTACGTTATGACAGAATGTTGAGTAGTCCTCTCTTGGTATTCTGTAGGTCTTTGGTGATTATATATGTCACCTGTGTTTGTATATGTCTGTTAACCCCGATATCGTAATGAAACCAATCCTCACACCTTTCCATTGGTGAACCATAAGTTTGTTTAATGAATCTGTGATTGCCCTTCTCCATGGAAATATCTGCCCTGGTATCCATTTTTAGGTAACACCTATAAGTGATATGATATGATATGTGTCTTTCACTTTCTGACTTACTACAAGTCACGTGATTACTTCTAGACTCATCTACGGTGCTGCAAATGGCATTATGTCCTTTTTTCCCTTGGCTTCTCTTCTGCCTTAGCGGGGTCCATTTTCAACAATGTGATTCCCTGAGGGTTGTGGATTAGCTGACCTGGGCAGCCTTACCCTGCCGGCCCGCCCTCCCCAGGTGTGCCTCATTGAGGTCAATATAAACAGCGCTCCAGGCAGCAATAGCCCCTGAAGCTGTGCCTGCCTCCATATTCTCTGCCCCGTCAGCAGTCTCGGGGCTGTGCTGGTGGGAGGGAGTGAGGGGCCACAGCTTTGTGGGTGGCCCGGTGTGAGTGGGGTTCTGCTGGCCTTTCTGCAGGAGTTGCCAGGCTGCCGCCTGTAAAGAAGAGGTTGTGTCACCCATACCTTCCGCTGGAATTTCTCTCCGGACAGAGGTGAGGATGGAAAAAAGCAGTGGGGGCCGGGACAGGATGGGTATCTCAGGCAGGGCAATGGAAAGTTTCTGGAAGAGCGCCCGGGGCCAGAACCACCCTGGCTGGCCTGCAGGCACCAAGTTGGCCTGCGTGCTGTCGCTGGTGTGGCACCACGGTCCTTCCTCTAGGCTTTCAAGCCCTTGTACATATTCAGGTGTTTTACCTGGAAAGGGTGGGAACAGTTCAGCAGCAGCTGGCCTGGGGCTCAGCTCACGTTTACTCACAGATGCCTCGGCACGGTCCCCCAGCTTTGCAATGAGGACGCTCCTTGCATGGGGGGTGGGTTGCTGGCTGTATGGGAGATGATTCCCCACCTCTGACCAATTTCAGAATTGTTTACCACTGGAGCAAGTGCCCTGATAGGGTTTTCCTCTGTATAACTCGTGGGTTCAGGATTTATTTTTTCTTTTATGGTTCAAGTTAGAATTTATTCCTCTTTTATGTATTTATAGATATAAGCATGGAAATAATTCATTCCTATAAATACATCTGTGTGACGGGAAGAACTTTTTTCTGTTTTATTTTTAAATTTTATTTTTTTAAATTTTGAAATTTAATTGTATTTATTTTTTTATACAGCACATTATTATTAGTTATGTATTTTATGCATATACATGTATACAGGTCAATCCCAAACTCCCAACTCATCCCACCACCACCACCCCATGGCTTCCCACACTTGGTGTCCATACGTTTGTTCTCTACCTCTGTGTCTCTATTTCTTCCCTGCAAACCAGTTCATCTGTACCATTTTTAGGCTCCACATATATGCGTTAATATACAATATTTGTTTTCCTCTTTCTGACTTACTTCATTCTGTATGACAGTCTCTCGATCCATCGATGGCTCTACAAATGACCCAGTTTCATTCCTTTTTATGGCCGAGTAATATTCCATTTTATATATGTACCACATCTTTATCCATTCATCTGTCTGTGGGCATTTAGGTTGCTTCCATTACCTGGCTATTGTAAATAGTGCTGCAACGAACATTGTGGTGAATGTGCCTTTTTGAAATACGGTTTTCTCTGGGTATATGCCCAGAAGTGGGATTGCTGGATCAGATGGTAATTCTATTTCTAGTTTTTTTAAGGAAAATCCATACTGTTCTCCATAGTGACTGTGTCAATTTACATTCCCACCAATAGTGGAAGAGGGCTCCTTTTGTCCACACCCTCCCCAGAATTGGTTGTTTGTAGATTTTCTGATGATGCCGATTCTAACAGGTGTGAGGTGATACCTCATTGTAGTTTTGATTTGCATTTCTCTAATAATTAGTGCTGTTGAGCAGCTTTTCATGTGCGTCTTGGCCATCTCTGTGTCTCCTTTGAAGAAACGTCTCTTTAGATCTTCTGTCCATTTTTTTGGGTTGTTTGTTTTTTTAATATTAAGCTGCATGAGCTGTTTATATATATTGGAGATTAAACCTCTGTCCATTGATTCGTCTGCAACGATTTTCACCCATTCTGAGGGATGCCTTTTTCCATTCCCGTTTTTTTTAACAAAAAAGGAAAGAAAGGAAAAGAAGCAGAACACTAATGTGCGTAAAATATGCCTTTTGAAACGGTCGTTTTGAAATATGGACGTCCTTTGAATTTTTTGGTCGATATGTGACCCCAGGATTTGTTTTCAGGGCAGGTGTCATTTACAGGCCTGCAATGATTTTGAATATCAACTGACCATTAGCGTTGGGATTAAAGCTGCTGTTGTGTGAAACGGCCACAAGGTGGCAGCAGTTCACACTTACCAAATCTGGTTACTAGGGCAAGAGAGCCTCAGTGGAAGTGGTGTTCTAGATTGGAGTTTAGAATGGAATGTGCCAGGAGAAAGCCCCTCACGTTTGTCTCACTACTTCTTGTTCGTGTTTTTAATTTAATTTTTATTTTTTATTACATCAAGTTTGATTACAATGTTTGGCTTGTTGTAGGTGTGGAAGATGTGGTTCTTTTACTCATATACACATGTCTGTTCTTCCTGGGATCCTTTTCCCATGTACGTTATGACAGAATGTTGAGTAGTCCTCTCTTGGTATTCTGTAGGTCTTTGGTGATTATATATGTCACCTGTGTTTGTATATGTCTGTTAACCCCGATATCGTAATGAAACCAATCCTCACACCTTTCCATTGGTGAACCATAAGTTTGTTTAATGAATCTGTGATTGCCCTTCTCCGTGGAAATATCTGCCTTGGTATCCATTTTTAGGTAACACCTATAAGTGATATGATATGATATGTGTCTTTCACTTTCTGACTTACTACAAGTCACGTGATTACTTCTAGACTCATCTACGGTGCTGCAAATGGCATTGTGTCCTTTTTTCCGTTGGCTTCTCTTCTGCCTTAGCGGGGTCCATTTTCAACAATGTGATTCCCTGAGGGTTGTGGATTAGCTGACCTGGGCAGCCTTACCCTGCCGGCCCGCCCTCCCCAGGTGTGCCTCGTTGAGGTCAATATAAACAGCGCTCCAGGCAGCAATAGCCCCTGAAGCTGTGCCTGCCTCCATATTCTCTGCCCCGTCAGCAGTCTCGGGGCTGTGCTGGTGGGAGGGAGTGAGGGGCCACAGCTTTGTGGGTGGCCCGGTGTGAGTGGGGTTCTGCTGGCCTTTCTGCAGGAGTTGCCAGGCTGCCGCCTGTAAAGAAGAGGTTGTGTCACCCATACTTTCCGCTGGAATTTCTCTCCAGACAGAGGTGAGGATGGAAAAAAGCAGTGGGGGCCGGGACAGGATGGGTATCTCAGGCAGGGCAATGGAAAGCTTCTGGAAGAGCGCCCGGGGCCAGGACCACCCTGGCTGGCCTGCAGGCACCAAGTTGGCCTGCGTGCTGTCGCTGGTGTGGCACCACGGTCCTTCCTCTAGGCTTTCAAGCCCTTGTACATATTCAGGTGTTTTACCTGGAAAGGGTGGGAACAGTTCAGCAGCAGCTGGCCTGGGGCTCAGCTCACGTTTACTCACAGATGCCTCGGCACGGTCCCCCAGCTTTGCAATGAGGACGCTTCTTGCGTGGGGGGTGGGTTGCTGGCTGTATGGGAGATGATTCCCCACCTCTGACCAATTTCAGAATTGTTTACCACTGGAGCAAGTGCCCTGATAGGGTTTTCCTCTGTATAACTCGTGGGTTCAGGATGTTTTTTTCTTTTATGGTTCAAGTTAGATTTTATTCCTCTTTTATGTATTTATAGATATAAGCATGGAAATAATTCATTCCTATAAATACATCTTTGTGATGGGAAGAATTTTTTCTGTTTTATTTTGAAATTTTATTTTTTAAAATTTTGAAATTTAATTTTATTTATTTTTTTATACAGCACATTATTATTAGTTATGTATTTTATGCATATACATGTATACAGGTCAATCCCAAACTCCCAACTCATCCCACCACCACCACCCCATGGCTTCCCACTCTTGGTGTCCATACGTTTGTTCTCTACCTCTGTGTCTCTATTTCTTCCCTGCAAACCAGTTCATCTGTACCATTTTTAGGCTCCACATATATGCGTTAATATACAATATTTGTTTTCCTCTTTCTGACTTACTTCATTCTGTATGACAGTCTCTCGATCCATCGATGGCTCTACAAATGACCCAGTTTCATTCCTTTTTATGGCCAATTAATATTCCATTTTATATATGTACCACATCTTTATCCATTCATCTGTCTGTGGGCATTTAGGTTGCTTCCATTACCTGGCTATTGTAAATAGTGCTGCAACGAACATTGTGGTGAATGTGCCTTTTTGAAATACGGTTTTCTCTGGGTATATGCCCAGAAGTGGGATTGCTGGATCAGATGGTAATTCTATTTCTAGTTTTTTTAAGGAAAATCCATACTGTTCTCCATAGTGACTGTATCAATTTACATTCCCACCAATAGTGGAAGAGGGCTCCTTTTGTCCACACACACCCCAGAATTGGTTGTTTGTAGATTTTCTGATGATGCCGATTCTAACAGGTGTGAGGTGATACCTCATTGTAGTTTTGATTTGCATTTCTCTAATAATTAGTGCTGTTGAGCAGCTTTTCATGTGCGTCTTGGCCATCTCTGTGTCTCCTTTGAAGAAACGTCTCTTTAGATCTTCTGCCCATTTTTTTTGGGTTCTTTGTTTTTTTAATATTAAGCTGCATGAGCTGTTTATATATATTGGAGATTAAACCTCTGTCCATTGATTCGTCTGCAACGATTTTCGCCCATTCTGAGGGATGCCTTTTTCCATTCCCGTTTTTTTTAACAAAAAAGGAAAGAAAGGAAAAGAAGCAGAACACTAATGTGCGTAAAATATGCCTTTTGAAACGGTCGTTTTGAAATATGGACGTCCTTTGAAATTTTTGGTCGATATGTGACCCCAGGATTTGTTTTCAGGGCAGGTGTCATTTACAGGCCTGCAATGATTTTGAATATCAACTGACCATTAGCGTTGGGATTAAAGCTGCTGTTGTGTGAAACGGCCACAAGGTGGCAGCACTTCACCCTTACCAAATCTCATTACTAGGGCAAGAGAGCCTCAGTGGAAGTGGTGTTCTAGATTGGAGTTTAGAATGGAATGTGCCAGGAGAAAGCCCCTCACGTTTGTCTCACTACTTCTTGTTCGTGTTTTTAATTTAATTTTTTATTTCTTATTACAGCAAGTTTGATTACAATGTTTGGCTTGTTGTAGGTGTGGAAGATGTGGTTCTTTTACTCATATACACATGTCTGTTCTTCCTGGGATCCTTTTCCCATTTACGTTATGACAGAATGTTGAGTAGTCCTCTCTTGGTATTCTGTAGGTCTTTGGTGATTATATATGTCACCTGTGTTTGTATATGTCTGTTAACCCCGATATCGTAATGAAACCAATCCTCACACCTTTCCATTGGTGAACCATAAGTTTGTTTAATGAATCTGTGATTGCCCTTCTCCATGGAAATATCTGCCCTGGTATCCATTTTTAGGTAACACCTATAAGTGATATGATATGATATGTGTCTTTCACTTTCTGACTTACTACAAATCACGTGATTACTTCTAGACTCATCTACGGTGCTGCAAATGGCATTGTGTCCTTTTTTCCCTTGGCTTCTCTTCTGCCTTAGCGGGGTCCATTTTCAACAATGTGATTCCCTGAGGGTTGTGGATTAGCTGACCTGGGCAGCCTTACCCTGCCGGCCCGCCCTCCCCAGGTGTGCCTCGTTGAGGTCAATATAAACAGCGCTCCAGGCAGCAATAACCCCTGAAGCTGTGCCTGACTCCATATTCTCTGCCCCGTCAGCAGTCTCGGGGCTGTGCTGGTGGGAGGGAGTGAGGGGCCACAGCTTTGTGGGTGGCCCGGTGTGAGTGGGGTTCTGCTGGCCTTTCTGCAGGAGTTGCCATGCTGCCGCCTGTAAAGTAGAGGTTGTGTCACCCATACTTTCCGCTGGAATTTCTCTCCGGACAGAGGTGAGGATGGAAAAAAGCAGTGGGGGCCGGGACAGGATAGGTATCTCAGGCAGGGCAATGGAAAGCTTCTGGAAGAGCGCCCGGGGCCAGGACCACCCTGGCTGGCCTGCAGGCACCAAGTTGGCCTGCGTGCTGTCGCTGGTGTGGCACCACGGTCCTTCCTCTAGGCTTTCAAGCCCTTGTACATATTCAGGTGTTTTACCTGGAAAGGGTGGGAACAGTTCAGCAGCAGCTGGCCTGGGGCTCAGCTCACGTTTACTCACAGATGCCTCGGCACGGTCCCCCAGCTTTGCAATGAGGACGCTCCTTGCGTGGGGGGTGGGTTGCTGGCTGTATGGGAGATGATTCCCCAACTCTGACCAATTTCAGAATTGTTTACCACTGGAGCAAGTGCCCTGATAGGGTTTTCCTCTGTATAACTCGTGGGTTCAGGATTTTTTTTCTTTTATGGTTCAAGTTAGATTTTATTCCTCTTTTATGTATTTATAGACATAAGCATGGAAATAATTCATTCCTATAAATACATCTGTGTGACGGGAAGAACATTTTTCTGTTTTATTTTGAAATTTTATTTTTTAAAATTTTGAAATTTAATTTTATTTATTTTTTTTATACAGCACATTATTATTAGTTATGTATTTTATGCATATACATGTATACAGGTCAATCCCAAACTCCCAACTCATCCCACCACCACCACCCCATGGCTTCCCACACTTGGTGTCCATACGTTTGTTCTCTACCTCTGTGTCTCTATTTCTTCCCTGCAAACCAGTTCATCTGTACCATTTTTAGGCTCCACATATATGCGTTAATATAAAATATTTGTTTTCCTCTTTCTGACTTACTTCATTCTGTATGACAGTCTCTCGATCCATCGATGGCTCTACAAATGACCCAGTTTCATTCCTTTTTATGGCCGAGTAATATTCCATTTTATATATGTACCACATCTTTATCCATTCATCTGTCTGTGGGCATTTAGGTTGCTTCCATTACCTGGCTATTGTAAATAGTGCTGCAACGAACATTGTGGTGAATGTGCCTTTTTGTAATACGGTTTTCTCTGGGTATATGCTCAGAAGTGGGATTGCTGGATCAGATGGTAATTCTATTTCTAGTTTTTTTAAGGAAAATCCATACTGTTCTCCATAGTGACTGTATCAATTTACATTCCCACCAATAGTGGAAGAGGGCTCCTTTTGTCCACACCCTCCCCAGAATTGGTTGTTTGTAGATTTTCTGATGATGCCGATTCTAACAGGTGTGAGGTGATACCTCATTGTAGTTTTGATTTGCATTTCTCTAATAATTAGTGCTGTTGAGCAGCTTTTCATGTGCGTCTTGTCCATCTCTGTGTCTCCTTTGAAGAAACGTCTCTTTAGATCTTCTGCCCATTTTTTTTGGGTTGTTTGTTTTTTTAATATTAAGCTGCATGAGCTGTTTATATATATTGGAGATTAAACCTCTGTCCATTGATTCGTCTGCAACGATTTTCACCCATTCTGAGGGATGCCTTTTTCCATTCCCATTTTTTTAACAAAAAAGGAAAGAAAGGAAAAGGAGCAGAACACTAATGTGCGTAAAATATGCCTTTTGAAACGGTCGTTTTGAAATATGGACGTCCTTTGAATTTTTTGGTCGATATGTGACCCCAGGATTTGTTTTCAGGGCAGGTGTCATTTACAGGCCTGCAATGATTTTGAATATCAACTGACCATTAGCGTTGGGATTAAAGCTGCTGTTGTGTGAAACGGCCACAAAGTGGCAGCAGTTCACCCTTACCAAATCTGGTTACTAGGGCAAGAGAGCCTCAGTGGAAGTGGTGTTCTACATTGGAGTTTAGAATGGAATGTGCCAGGAGAAAGCCCCTCACGTTTGTCTCACTACTTCTTGTTCGTGTTTTTAATTTAATTTTTTATTTTTTCTTACAGCAAGTTTGATTACAATGTTTGGCTTGTTGTAGGTGTGGAAGATGTGGTTCTTTTACTCATATACACATGTCTGTTCTTCCTGGGATCCTTTTCCCATGTACGTTATGACAGAATGTTGAGTAGTCCTCTCTTGGTATTCTGTAGGTCTTTGGTGATTATATATGTCACCTGTGTTTGTATATGTCTGTTAACCCCGATATCGTAATGAAACCAATCCTCACACCTTTCCATTGGTGAACCATAAGTTAGTTTAATGAATCTGTGATTGCCCTTCTCCGTGGAAATATCTGCCTTGGTATCCATTTTTAGGTAACACCTATAAGTGATATGATATGATATGTGTCTTTCACTTTCTGACTTACTACAAGTCACGTGATTACTTCTAGACTCATCTACGGTGCTGCAAATGGCATTGTGTCCTTTTTTCCCTTGGCTTCTCTTCTGCCTTAGCGGGGTCCATTTTCAACAATGTGATTCCCTGAGGGTTGTGGATTAGCTGACCTGGGCAGCCTTACCCTGCCGGCCCGCCCTCCCCAGGTGTGCCTCGTTGAGGTCAATATAAACAGCGCTCCAGTCAGCAATAGCCCCTGAAGCTGTGCCTGACTCCATATTCTCTGCCCCGTCAGCAGTCTCGGGGCTGTGCTGGTGGGAGGGAGTGAGGGGCCACAGCTTTGTGGGTGGCCCGGTGTGAGTGGGGTTCTGCTGGCCTTTCTGCAGGAGTTGCCAGGCTGCCGCCTGTAAAGAAGAGGTTGTGTCACCCATACTTTCCGCTGGAATTTCTCTCCGGACAGAGGTGAGGATGGAAAAAAGCAGTGGGGGCCGGGACAGGATGGGTATCTCAGGCAGGGCAATGGAAAGCTTCTGGAAGAGCGCCCGGGGCCAGGACCACCCTGGCTGGCCTGCAGGCACCAAGTTGGCCTGCGTGCTGTCGCTGGTGTGACACCACGGTCCTTCCTCTAGGCTTTCAAGCCCTTGTACATATTCAGGTGTTTTACCTGGAAAGGGTGGGAACAGTTCAGCAGCAGCTGGCCTGGGGCTCAGCTCACGTTTACTCACAGATGCCTCGGCACGGTCCCCCAGCTTTGCAATGAGGACGCTCCTTGCGTGGGGGGTGGGTTGCTGGCTGTATGGGAGATGATTCCCCACCTCTGACCAATTTCAGAATTGTTTACCACTGGAGCAAGTGCCCTGATAGGGTTTTCCTCTGTATAACTCGTGGGTTCAGGATTTTTTTTCTTTTATGGTTCAAGTTAGATTTTATTCCTCTTTTATGTATTTATAGACATAAGCATGGAAATAATTCATTCCTATAAATACATCTGTGTGACGGGAAGAACTTTTTTCTGCTTTATTTTGAAATTTTATTTTTTTAAAATTTTGAAATTTAATTTTATTTATTTTTTTTATACAGCACATTATTATTAGTTCTGTATTTTATGCATATACATGTATACAGGTCAATCCCAAACTCCCAACTCATCCCACCACCACCACCCCATGGCTTCCCACACTTGGTGTCCATATGTTTGTTCTCTACCTCTGTGTCTCTATTTCTTCCCTGCAAACCAGTTCATCTGTACCATTTTTAGGCTCCACATATATGCGTTAATATACAATATTTGTTTTCCTCTTTCTGACTTACTTCATTCTGTATGACAGTCTCTCGATCCATCGATGGCTCTACAAATGACCCAGTTTCATTCCTTTTTATGGCCGAGTAATATTCCATTTTATATATGTACCACATCTTTATCCATTCATCTGTCTGTGGGCATTTAGGTTGCTTCCATTACCTGGCTATTGTAAATAGTGCTGCAACGAACATTGTGGTGAATGTGCCTTTTTGAAATACAGTTTTCTCTGGGTATATGCCCAGAAGTGGGATTGCTGGATCAGATGGTAATTCTATTTCTAGTTTTTTTAAGGAAAATCCATACTGTTCTCCATAGTGACTGTGTCAATTTACATTCCCACCAATAGTGGAAGAGGGCTCCTTTTGTCCACACCCTCCCCAGAATTGGTTGTTTGTAGATTTTCTGATGATGCCGATTCTAACAGGTGTGAGGTGATACCTCATTGTAGTTTTGATTTGCATTTCTCTAATAATTAGTGCTGTTGAGCAGCTTTTCATGTGCGTCTTGGCCATCTCTGTGTCTCCTTTGAAGAAACGTCTCTTTAGATCTTCTGCCCATTTTTTTTGGGTTCTTTGTTTTTTTAATATTAAGCTGCATGAGCTGTTTATATATATTGGAGATTAAACCTCTGTCCATTGATTCGTCTGCAACGATTTTCGCCCATTCTGAGGGATGCCTTTTTCCATTCCCGTTTTTTTTAACAAAAAAGGAAAGAAAGGAAAAGAAGCAGAACACTAATGTGCGTAAAATATGCCTTTTGAAACGGTCGTTTTGAAATATGGACGTCCTTTGAAATTTTTGGTCGATATGTGACCCCAGGATTTGTTTTCAGGGCAGGTGTCATTTACAGGCCTGCAATGATTTTGAATATCAACTGACCATTAGCGTTGGGATTAAAGCTGCTGTTGTGTGAAACGGCCACAAGGTGGCAGCACTTCACCCTTACCAAATCTCATTACTAGGGCAAGAGAGCCTCAGTGGAAGTGGTGTTCTAGATTGGAGTTTAGAATGGAATGTGCCAGGAGAAAGCCCCTCACGTTTGTCTCACTACTTCTTGTTCGTGTTTTTAATTTAATTTTTTATTTTTTCTTACAGCAAGTTTGATTACAATGTTTGGCTTGTTGTAGGTGTGGAAGATGTGGTTCTTTTACTCATATACACATGTCTGTTCTTCCTGGGATCCTTTTCCCATGTACGTTATGACAGAATGTTGAGTAGTCCTCTCTTGGTATTCTGTAGGTCTTTGGTGATTATATATGTCACCTGTGTTTGTATATGTCTGTTAACCCCGATATCGTAATGAAACCAATCCTCACACCTTTCCATTGGTGAACCATAAGTTTGTTTAATGAATCTGTGATTGCCCTTCTCCGTGGAAATATCTGCCTTGGTATCCATTTTTAGGTAACACCTATAAGTGATATGATATGATATGTGTCTTTCACTTTCTGACTTACTACAAGTCACGTGATTACTTCTAGACTCATCTACGGTGCTGCAAATGGCATTGTGTCCTTTTTTCCCTTGGCTTCTCTTCTGCCTTAGCGGGGTCCATTTTCAACAATGTGATTCCCTGAGGGTTGTGGATTAGCTGACCTGGGCAGCCTTACCCTGCCGGCCCGCCCTCCCCAGGTGTGCCTCGTTGAGGTCAATATAAACAGCGCTCCAGGCAGCAATAGCCCCTGAAGCTGTGCCTGCCTCCATATTCTCTGCCCCGTCAGCAGTCTCGGGGCTGTGCTGTTGGGAGGGAGTGAGGGGCCACAGCTTTGTGGGTGGCCCGGTGTGAGTGGGGTTCTGCTGGCCTTTCTGCAGGAGTTGCCAGGCTGCCGCCTGTAAAGAAGAGGTTGTGTCACCCATACCTTCCGCTGGAATATCTCTCCGGACAGAGTTGAGGAAGGAAAAAAGCAGTGGGGGCCGGGACAGGAGGGGTATCTCAGGCAGGGCAATTGAAAGCTTCTGGAAGAGCGCCCGGGGCCAGGACCACCCTGGCTGGCCTGCAGGCACCAAGTTGGCCTGCGTGCTGTCACTGGTGTGGCTCCACGGTCCTTCCTCTAGGCTTTCAAGCCCTTGTACATATTCAGGTGTTTTACTTGGAAAGGGTGGGAACAGTTCAGCAGCAGCTGGCCTGGGGCTCATCTCACGTTTACTCACAGATGCCTCGGCACAGTCCCCCAGCTTTGCAATTAGTACACTCCTTGCGTGGGGGGTGGGTTGCTGGCTGTATGGGAGATGGTTCCCCACCTCTGACCAATTTCAGAATTGTTTAACGCTGGAGCAAGTGCCGTGATAGGGTTTTCCTCTGTATAACCCGTGGGTTCATTTTTTTTTCTTTTATGGTTCAAGTTAGATTTTATTCCTCTTTTATGTATTTATAAATATAAGCATGGAAATAATTCATTCCTATAAATACATCTGTGTGACGGGAAGAATTTTTTCTGTTTTATTTTGAAATTTTATTTTTTAAAATTTTGAAATTTAATTTTATTTATTTTTTTTATACAGCACATTATTATTAGTTCTGTATTTTCTGCATATACATGTATACAGGTCAATCCCAAACTCCCAACTCATCCCACCACCACCACCCCATGGCTTCCCACACTTGGTGTCCATACGTTTGTTCTCTACCTCTGTGTCTCTATTTCTTCCCTGCAAACCAGTTCATCTGTACCATTTTTAGGCTCCACATATATGCGTTAATATACAATATTTGTTTTCCTCTTTCTGACTCACTTCATTCTGTATGACAGTCTCTCGATCCATCGATGGCTCTACAAATGACCCAGTTTCATTCCTTTTTATGGCCGAGTAATATTCCATTTTATATATGTACCACATCTTTATCCATTCATCTGTCTGTGGGCATTTAGGTTGCTTCCATTACCTGGCTATTGTAAATAGTGCTGCAACGAACATTGTGGTGAATGTGCCTTTTTGAAATACGGTTTTCTCTGGGTATATGCCCAGAAGTGGGATTGCTGGATCAGATGGTAATTCTATTTCTAGTTTTTTTAAGGAAAATCCATACTGTTCTCCATAGTGACTGTATCAATTTACATTCCCACCAATAGTGGAAGAGGGCTCCTTTTGTCCACACCCTCCCCAGAATTGGTTGTTTGTAGATTTTCTGATGATGCCGATTCTAACAGGTGTGAGGTGATACCTCATTGTAGTTTTGATTTGCATTTCTCTAATAATTAGTGCTGTTGAGCAGCTTTTCTGTGCGTCTTGGCCATCTCTGTGTCTCCTTTGAAGAAACATCTCTTTAGATCTTCTGCCCATTTTTTGGGGGTTGTTTGTTTTTTTAATATTAAGCTGCATGAGCTGTTTATATATATTGGAGATTAAACCTCTGTCCATTGATTCGTCTGCAACGATTTTCGCCCATTCTGAGGGATGCCTTTTTCCATTCCCGTGTTTTATACCAAAAAAGGAAAGAAAGGAAAAGAAGCAGAACACTAATGTGCGTAAAATATGCCTTTTGAAACGGTCGTTTTGAAATATGGACGTCCTTTGAATTTTTTGGTCGATATGTGACCCCAGGATTTGTTTTCAGGGCAGGTGTCATTTACAGGCCTGCAATGATTTTGAATATCAACTGACCATTAGCGTTGGGATTAAAGCTGCTGTTGTGTGAAACGGCCACAAGGTGGCAGCAGTTCACCCTTACCAAATCTGGTTACTAGGGCAAGAGAGCCTCAGTGGAAGTGGTGTTCTAGATTGGAGTTTAGAATGGAATGTGCCAGGAGAAAGCCCCTCACGTTTGTCTCACTACTTCTTGTTCGTGTTTTTAATTTAATTTTTTATTTTTTCTTACAGCAAGTTTGATTACAATGTTTGGCTTGTTGTAGGTGTGGAAGATGTGGTTCTTTTACACATATACAGATGTCTGTTCTTCCTGGGATCCTTTTCCCATGTACGTTATGACAGAATGTTGAGTAGTCCTCTCTTGGTATTCTGTAGGTCTTTGGTGATTATATATGTCAAGTGTGTTTGTATATGTCTGTTAACCCCGATATCGTAATGAAACCAATCCTCACACCTTTCCATTGGTGAACCATAAGTTTGTTTAATGAATCTGTGATTGCCCTTCTCCGTGGAAATATCTGCCCTGGTATCCTTTTTTAGGTAACACCTATAAGTGATATGATATGATATGTGTCTTTCACTTTCTGACTTACTACAAGTCACGTGATTACTTCTAGACTCATCTACGGTGCTGCAAATGGCATTGTGTCCTTTTTTCCCTTGGCTTCTCTTCTGCCTTAGCGGGGTCCATTTTCAACAATGTGATTCCCTGAGGGTTGTGGATTAGCTGACCTGGGCAGCCTTACCCTGCCGGCCCGCCCTCCCCAGGTGTGCCTCATTGAGGTCAATATAAACAGCGCTCCAGGCAGCAATAGCCCCTGAAGCTGTGCCTGCCTCCATATTCTCTGCCCCGTCAGCAGTCTCGGGGCTGTGCTGGTGGGAGGGAGTGAGGGGCCACAGCTTTGTGGGTGGCCCGGTGTGAGTGGGGTTCTGCTGGCCTTTCTGCAGGAGTTGCCAGGCTGCCGCCTGTAAAGAAGAGGTTGTGTCACCCATACTTTCCGCTGGAATTTCTCTCCGGACAGAGTTGAGGAAGGAAAAAAGCAGTGGGGGCCGGGACAGGATGGGTATCTCAGGCAGGGCAATGGAAAGCTTCTGGAAGAGCGCCCGGGGCCAGGACTACCCTGGCTGGCCTGCAGGCACCAAGTTGGCCTGCGTGCTGTCGCTGGTGTGGCACCACGGTCCTTCCTCTAGGCTTTCAAGCCCTTGTACATATTCGGGTGTTTTACCTGGAAAGGGTGGGAACAGTTCAGCAGCAGCTGGCCTGGGGCTCATCTCACGTTTACTCACAGATGCCTCGGCACAGTCCCCCAGCTTTGCAATGAGGACGCTCCTTGCGTGGGGGGTGGGTTGCTGGCTGTATGGGAGATGGTTCCCCACCTCTGACCAATTTCAGAATTGTTTAACGCTGGAGCAAGTGCCGTGATAGGGTTTTCCTCTGTATAACCCGTGAGTTCATTTTTTTTTTCTTTTATGGTTCAAGTTAGATTTTATTCCTCTTTTATGTATTTATAAATATAAGCATGGAAATAATTCATTCCTATAAATACATCTGTGTGACGGGAAGAATTTTTTCTGTTTTATTTTGAAATTTTATTTTTTAAAATTTTGAAATTTAATTTTATTTATTTTTTTTATACAGCACATTATTATTAGTTCTGTATTTTCTGCATATACATGTATACAGGTCAATCCCAAACTCCCAACTCATCCCACCACCACCACCCCATGGCTTCCCACACTTGGTGTCCATACGTTTGTTCTCTACCTCTGTGTCTCTATTTCTTCCCTGCAAACCAGTTCATCTGTACCATTTTTAGGCTCCACATATATGCGTTAATATACAATATTTGTTTTCCTCTTTCTGACTCACTTCATTCTGTATGACAGTCTCTCGATCCATCGATGGCTCTACAAATGACCCAGTTTCATTCCTTTTTATGGCCGAGTAATATTCCATTTTATATATGTACCACATCTTTATCCATTCATCTGTCTGTGGGCATTTAGGTTGCTTCCATTACCTGGCTATTGTAAATAGTGCTGCAACGAACATTGTGGTGAATGTGCCTTTTTGAAATACGGTTTTCTCTGGGTATATGCCCAGAAGTGGGATTGCTGGATCAGATGGTAATTCTATTTCTAGTTTTTTTAAGGAAAATCCATACTGTTCTCCATAGTGACTGTATCAATTTACATTCCCACCAATAGTGGAAGAGGGCTCCTTTTGTCCACACCCTCCCCAGAATTGGTTGTTTGTAGATTTTCTGATGATGCCGATTCTAACAGGTGTGAGGTGATACCTCATTGTAGTTTTGATTTGCATTTCTCTAATAATTAGTGCTGTTGAGCAGCTTTTCTGTGCGTCTTGGCCATCTCTGTGTCTCCTTTGAAGAAACATCTCTTTAGATCTTCTGCCCATTTTTTGGGGGTTGTTTGTTTTTTTAATATTAAGCTGCATGAGCTGTTTATATATATTGGAGATTAAACCTCTGTCCATTGATTCGTCTGCAACGATTTTCGCCCATTCTGAGGGATGCCTTTTTCCATTCCCGTGTTTTATACCAAAAAAGGAAAGAAAGGAAAAGAAGCAGAACACTAATGTGCGTAAAATATGCCTTTTGAAACGGTCGTTTTGAAATATGGACGTCCTTTGAATTTTTTGGTCGATATGTGACCCCAGGATTTGTTTTCAGGGCAGGTGTCATTTACAGGCCTGCAATGATTTTGAATATCAACTGACCATTAGCGTTGGGATTAAAGCTGCTGTTGTGTGAAACGGCCACAAGGTGGCAGCAGTTCACCCTTACCAAATCTGGTTACTAGGGCAAGAGAGCCTCAGTGGAAGTGGTGTTCTAGATTGGAGTTTAGAATGGAATGTGCCAGGAGAAAGCCCCTCACGTTTGTCTCACTACTTCTTGTTCGTGTTTTTAATTTAATTTTTTATTTTTTCTTACAGCAAGTTTGATTACAATGTTTGGCTTGTTGTAGGTGTGGAAGATGTGGTTCTTTTACACATATACAGATGTCTGTTCTTCCTGGGATCCTTTTCCCATGTACGTTATGACAGAATGTTGAGTAGTCCTCTCTTGGTATTCTGTAGGTCTTTGGTGATTATATATGTCACCTGTGTTTGTATATGTCTGTTAACCCCGATATCGTAATGAAACCAATCCTCACACCTTTCCATTGGTGAACCATAAGTTTGTTTAATGAATCTGTGATTGCCCTTCTCCGTGGAAATATCTGCCCTGGTATCCTTTTTTAGGTAACACCTATAAGTGATATGATATGATATGTGTCTTTCACTTTCTGACTTACTACAAGTCACGTGATTACTTCTAGACTCATCTACGGTGCTGCAAATGGCATTGTGTCCTTTTTTCCCTTGGCTTCTCTTCTGCCTTAGCGGGGTCCATTTTCAACAATGTGATTCCCTGAGGGTTGTGGATTAGCTGACCTGGGCAGCCTTACCCTGCCGGCCCGCCCTCCCCAGGTGTGCCTCATTGAGGTCAATATAAACAGCGCTCCAGGCAGCAATAGCCCCTGAAGCTGTGCCTGCCTCCATATTCTCTGCCCCGTCAGCAGTCTCGGGGCTGTGCTGGTGGGAGGGAGTGAGGGGCCACAGCTTTGTGGGTGGCCCGGTGTGAGTGGGGTTCTGCTGGCCTTTCTGCAGGAGTTGCCAGGCTGCCGCCTGTAAAGAAGAGGTTGTGTCACCCATACTTTCCGCTGGAATTTCTCTCCGGACAGAGTTGAGGAAGGAAAAAAGCAGTGGGGGCCGGGACAGGATGGGTATCTCAGGCAGGGCAATGGAAAGCTTCTGGAAGAGCGCCCGGGGCCAGGACTACCCTGGCTGGCCTGCAGGCACCAAGTTGGCCTGCGTGCTGTCGCTGGTGTGGCACCACGGTCCTTCCTCTAGGCTTTCAAGCCCTTGTACATATTCGGGTGTTTTACCTGGAAAGGGTGGGAACAGTTCAGCAGCAGCTGGCCTGGGGCTCAGCTCACGTTTACTCACAGATGCCTCGGCACGGTACCCCAGCTTTGCAATGAGGACGCTCCTTGCGTGGGGGGTGGGTTGCTGGCTGTATGGGAGATGATTCCCCACCTCTGACCAATTTCAGAATTGTTTACCACTGGAGCAAGTGCCCTGATAGGGTTTTCCTCTGTATAACTCGTGGGTTCAGGATTTTTTTTTCTTTTATGGTTCAAGTTAGATTTTATTCCTCTTTTATGTATTTATAGACATAAGCATGGAAATAATTCATTCCTATAAATACATCTGTGTGACGGGAAGAACTTTTTTCTGTTTTATTTTGAAATTTTATTTTTTAAAATTTTGAAATTTAATTGTATTTATTTTTTTTATACAGCACATTATTATTAGTTCTGTATTTTATGCATATACATGTATACAGGTCAATCCCAAACTCCCAACTCATCCCACCACCACCACCCCATGGCTTCCCACACTTGGTGTCCATACGTTTGTTCTCTACCTCTGTGTCTCTATTTCTTCCCTGCAAACCAGTTCATCTGTACCATTTTTAGGCTCCACATATATGCGTTAATATACAATATTTGTTTTCCTCTTTCTGACTCACTTCATTCTGTATGACAGTCTCTCGATCCATCGATGGCTCTACAAATGACCCAGTTTCATTCCTTTTTATGGCCGAGTAATATTCCATTTTATATATGTACCACATCTTTATCCATTCATCTGTCTGTGGGCATTTAGGTTGCTTCCATTACCTGGCTATTGTAAATAGTGCTGCAACGAACATTGTGGTGAATGTGCCTTTTTGAAATACGGTTTTCTCTGGGTATATGCCCAGAAGTGGGATTGCTGGATCAGATGGTAATTCTATTTCTAGTTTTTTTAAGGAAAATCCATACTGTTCTCCATAGTGACTGTATCAATTTACATTCCCACCAATAGTGGAAGAGGGCTCCTTTTGTCCACACCCTCCCCAGAATTGGTTGTTTGTAGATTTTCTGATGATGCCGATTCTAACAGGTGTGAGGTGATACCTCATTGTAGTTTTGATTTGCATTTCTCTAATAATTAGTGCTGTTGAGCAGCTTTTCATGTGCGTCTTGGCCATCTCTGTGTCTCCTTTGAAGAAACGTCTGTTTAGATCTTCTGCCCATTTTTTTGGGTTGTTTGTTTTTTTAATATTAAGCTGCATGAGCTGTTTATATATATTGGAGATTAAACCTCTGTCCATTGATTCGTCTGCAACGATTTTCGCCCATTCTGAGGGATGCCTTTTTCCATTCCCGTTTTTTTTAACAAAAAAGGAAAGAAAGGAAAAGAAGCAGAACACTAATGTGCGTAAAATATGCCTTTTGAAACGGTCGTTTTGAAATATGGACGTCCTTTGAATTTTTTGGTCGATATGTGACCCCAGGATTTGTTTTCAGGGCAGGTGTCATATACAGGCCTGCAATGATTTTGAATATCAACTGACCATTAGCGTTGGGATTAAAGCTGCAGTTGTGTGAAACAGCCACAAGGTGGCAGCAGTTCACCCTTACCAAATCTGGTTACTAGGGCAAGAGAGCCTCAGTGGAAGTGGTGTTCTACATTGGAGTTTAGAATGGAATGTGCCAGGAGAAAGCCCCTCACGTTTGTCTCACTACTTCTTGTTCGTGTTTTTAATTTAATTTTTTATTTTTTATTACAGCTAGTTTGATTACAATGTTTGGCTTGTTGTAGGTGTGGAAGATGTGGTTCTTTTACACATATACAGATGTCTGTTCTTCCTGGGATCCTTTTCCCATGTACGTTATGACAGAATGTTGAGTAGTCCTCTCTTGGTATTCTGTAGGTCTTTGGTGATTATATATGTCACCTGTGTTTGTATATGTCTGTTCACCCCGATATCGTAATGAAACCAATCCTCACACCTTTCCATTGGTGAACCATAAGTTTGTTTAATGAATCTGTGATTGCCCTTCTCCGTGGAAATATCTGCCCTGGTATCCTTTTTTAGGTAACACCTATAAGTGATATGATATGATATGTGTCTTTCACTTTCTGACTTACTACAAGTCACGTGATTACTTCTAGACTCATCTACGGTGCTGCAAATGGCATTGTGTCCTTTTTTCCCTTGGCTTCTCTTCTGCCTTAGCGGGGTCCATTTTCAACAATGTGATTCCCTGAGGGTTGTGGATTAGCTGACCTGGGCAGCCTTACCCTGCCGGCCCGCCCTCCCCAGGTGTGCCTCGTTGAGGTCAATATAAACAGCGCTCCAGGCAGCAATAGCCCCTGAAGCTGTGCCTGCCTCCATATTCTCTGCCCCGTCAGCAGTCTCGGGGCTGTGCTGGTGGGAGGGAGTGAGGGGCCACAGCTTTGTGGGTGGCCCGGTGTGAGTGGGGTTCTGCTGGCCTTTCTGCAGGAGTTGCCAGGCTGCCGCCTGTAAAGAAGAGGTTGTGTCACCCATACTTTCCGCTGGAATTTCTCTCCGGACAGAGTTGAGGAAGGAAAAAAGCAGTGGGGGCCGGGACAGGATGGGTATCTCAGGCAGGGCAATGGAAAGCTTCTGGAAGAGCGCCCGGGGCCAGGACTACCCTGGCTGGCCTGCAGGCACCAAGTTGGCCTGCGTGCTGTCGCTGGTGTGGCACCACGGTCCTTCCTCTAGGCTTTCAAGCCCTTGTACATATTCGGGTGTTTTACCTGGAAAGGGTGGGAACAGTTCAGCAGCAGCTGGCCTGGGGCTCAGCTCACGTTTACTCACAGATGCCTCGGCACGGTCCCCCAGCTTTGCAATGAGGACGCTCCTTGCGTGGGGGGTGGGTTGCTGGCTGTATGGGAGATGATTCCCCACCTCTGACCAATTTCAGAATTGTTTACCACTGGAGCAAGTGCCCTGATAGGGTTTTCCTCTGTATAACTCGTGGGTTCAGGATTTTTTTTTCTTTTATGGTTCAAGTTAGATTTTATTCCTCTTTTATGTATTTATAGACATAAGCATGGAAATAATTCATTCCTATAAATACATCTGTGTGACGGGAAGAACTTTTTTCTGTTTTATTTTGAAATTTTATTTTTTAAAATTTTGAAATTTAATTGTATTTATTTTTTTTATACAGCACATTATTATTAGTTCTGTATTTTATGCATATACATGTATACAGGTCAATCCCAAACTCCCAACTCATCCCACCACCACCACCCCATGGCTTCCCACACTTGGTGTCCATACGTTTGTTCTCTACCTCTGTGTCTCTATTTCTTCCCTGCAAACCAGTTCATCTGTACCATTTTTAGGCTCCACATATATGCGTTAATATACAATATTTGTTTTCCTCTTTCTGACTCACTTCATTCTGTATGACAGTCTCTCGATCCATCGATGGCTCTACAAATGACCCAGTTTCATTCCTTTTTATGGCCGAGTAATATTCCATTTTATATATGTACCACATCTTTATCCATTCATCTGTCTGTGGGCATTTAGGTTGCTTCCATTACCTGGCTATTGTAAATAGTGCTGCAACGAACATTGTGGTGAATGTGCCTTTTTGAAATACGGTTTTCTCTGGGTATATGCCCAGAAGTGGGATTGCTGGATCAGATGGTAATTCTATTTCTAGTTTTTTTAAGGAAAATCCATACTGTTCTCCATAGTGACTGTATCAATTTACATTCCCACCAATAGTGGAAGAGGGCTCCTTTTGTCCACACCCTCCCCAGAATTGGTTGTTTGTAGATTTTCTGATGATGCCGATTCTAACAGGTGTGAGGTGATACCTCATTGTAGTTTTGATTTGCATTTCTCTAATAATTAGTGCTGTTGAGCAGCTTTTCTGTGCGTCTTGGCCATCTCTGTGTCTCCTTTGAAGAAACATCTCTTTAGATCTTCTGCCCATTTTTTGGGGGTTGTTTGTTTTTTTAATATTAAGCTGCATGAGCTGTTTATATATATTGGAGATTAAACCTCTGTCCATTGATTCGTCTGCAACGATTTTCGCCCATTCTGAGGGATGCCTTTTTCCATTCCCGTGTTTTATACCAAAAAAGGAAAGAAAGGAAAAGAAGCAGAACACTAATGTGCGTAAAATATGCCTTTTGAAACGGTCGTTTTGAAATATGGACGTCCTTTGAATTTTTTGGTCGATATGTGACCCCAGGATTTGTTTTCAGGGCAGGTGTCATTTACAGGCCTGCAATGATTTTGAATATCAACTGACCATTAGCGTTGGGATTAAAGCTGCTGTTGTGTGAAACGGCCACAAGGTGGCAGCAGTTCACCCTTACCAAATCTGGTTACTAGGGCAAGAGAGCCTCAGTGGAAGTGGTGTTCTAGATTGGAGTTTAGAATGGAATGTGCCAGGAGAAAGCCCCTCACGTTTGTCTCACTACTTCTTGTTCGTGTTTTTAATTTAATTTTTTATTTTTTCTTACAGCAAGTTTGATTACAATGTTTGGCTTGTTGTAGGTGTGGAAGATGTGGTTCTTTTACACATATACAGATGTCTGTTCTTCCTGGGATCCTTTTCCCATGTACGTTATGACAGAATGTTGAGTAGTCCTCTCTTGGTATTCTGTAGGTCTTTGGTGATTATATATGTCACCTGTGTTTGTATATGTCTGTTAACCGCGATATCGTAATGAAACCAATCCTCACACCTTTCCATTGGTGAACCATAAGTTTGTTTAATGAATCTGTGATTGCCCTTCTCCGTGGAAATATCTGCCCTGGTATCCATTTTTAGGTAACACCTATAAGTGATATGATATGATATGTGTCTTTCACTTTCTGACTTACTACAAGTCACGTGATTACTTCTAGACTCATCTACGGTGCTGCAAATGGCATTGTGTCCTTTTTTCCCTTGGCTTCTCTTCTGCCTTAGCGGGGTCCATTTTCAACAATGTGATTCCCTGAGGGTTGTGGATTAGCTGACCTGGGCAGCCTTACCCTGCCGGCCCGCCCTCCCCAGGTGTGCCTCATTGAGGTCAATATAAACAGCGCTCCAGGCAGCAATAGCCCCTGAAGCTGTGCCTGCCTCCATATTCTCTGCCCCGTCAGCAGTCTCGGGGCTGTGCTGGTGGGAGGGAGTGAGGGGCCACAGCTTTGTGGGTGGCCCGGTGTGAGTGGGGTTCTGCTGGCCTTTCTGCAGGAGTTGCCAGGCTGCCGCCTGTAAAGAAGAGGTTGTGTCACCCATACTTTCCGCTGGAATTTCTCTCCGGACAGAGTTGAGGAAGGAAAAAAGCAGTGGGGGCCGGGACAGGATGGGTATCTCAGGCAGGGCAATGGAAAGCTTCTGGAAGAGCGCCCGGGGCCAGGACTACCCTGGCTGGCCTGCAGGCACCAAGTTGGCCTGCGTGCTGTCGCTGGTGTGGCACCACGGTCCTTCCTCTAGGCTTTCAAGCCCTTGTACATATTCGGGTGTTTTACCTGGAAAGGGTGGGAACAGTTCAGCAGCAGCTGGCCTGGGGCTCAGCTCACGTTTACTCACAGATGCCTCGGCACGGTACCCCAGCTTTGCAATGAGGACGCTCCTTGCGTGGGGGGTGGGTTGCTGGCTGTATGGGAGATGATTCCCCACCTCTGACCAATTTCAGAATTGTTTACCACTGGAGCAAGTGCCCTGATAGGGTTTTCCTCTGTATAACTCGTGGGTTCAGGATTTTTTTTTCTTTTATGGTTCAAGTTAGATTTTATTCCTCTTTTATGTATTTATAGACATAAGCATGGAAATAATTCATTCCTATAAATACATCTGTGTGACGGGAAGAACTTTTTTCTGTTTTATTTTGAAATTTTATTTTTTAAAATTTTGAAATTTAATTGTATTTATTTTTTTTATACAGCACATTATTATTAGTTCTGTATTTTATGCATATACATGTATACAGGTCAATCCCAAACTCCCAACTCATCCCACCACCACCACCCCATGGCTTCCCACACTTGGTGTCCATACGTTTGTTCTCTACCTCTGTGTCTCTATTTCTTCCCTGCAAACCAGTTCATCTGTACCATTTTTAGGCTCCACATATATGCGTTAATATACAATATTTGTTTTCCTCTTTCTGACTCACTTCATTCTGTATGACAGTCTCTCGATCCATCGATGGCTCTACAAATGACCCAGTTTCATTCCTTTTTATGGCCGAGTAATATTCCATTTTATATATGTACCACATCTTTATCCATTCATCTGTCTGTGGGCATTTAGGTTGCTTCCATTACCTGGCTATTGTAAATAGTGCTGCAACGAACATTGTGGTGAATGTGCCTTTTTGAAATACGGTTTTCTCTGGGTATATGCCCAGAAGTGGGATTGCTGGATCAGATGGTAATTCTATTTCTAGTTTTTTTAAGGAAAATCCATACTGTTCTCCATAGTGACTGTATCAATTTACATTCCCACCAATAGTGGAAGAGGGCTCCTTTTGTCCACACCCTCCCCAGAATTGGTTGTTTGTAGATTTTCTGATGATGCCGATTCTAACAGGTGTGAGGTGATACCTCATTGTAGTTTTGATTTGCATTTCTCTAATAATTAGTGCTGTTGAGCAGCTTTTCATGTGCGTCTTGGCCATCTCTGTGTCTCCTTTGAAGAAACGTCTGTTTAGATCTTCTGCCCATTTTTTTGGGTTGTTTGTTTTTTTAATATTAAGCTGCATGAGCTGTTTATATATATTGGAGATTAAACCTCTGTCCATTGATTCGTCTGCAACGATTTTCGCCCATTCTGAGGGATGCCTTTTTCCATTCCCGTTTTTTTTAACAAAAAAGGAAAGAAAGGAAAAGAAGCAGAACACTAATGTGCGTAAAATATGCCTTTTGAAACGGTCGTTTTGAAATATGGACGTCCTTTGAATTTTTTGGTCGATATGTGACCCCAGGATTTGTTTTCAGGGCAGGTGTCATATACAGGCCTGCAATGATTTTGAATATCAACTGACCATTAGCGTTGGGATTAAAGCTGCAGTTGTGTGAAACAGCCACAAGGTGGCAGCAGTTCACCCTTACCAAATCTGGTTACTAGGGCAAGAGAGCCTCAGTGGAAGTGGTGTTCTACATTGGAGTTTAGAATGGAATGTGCCAGGAGAAAGCCCCTCACGTTTGTCTCACTACTTCTTGTTCGTGTTTTTAATTTAATTTTTTATTTTTTATTACAGCTAGTTTGATTACAATGTTTGGCTTGTTGTAGGTGTGGAAGATGTGGTTCTTTTACACATATACAGATGTCTGTTCTTCCTGGGATCCTTTTCCCATGTACGTTATGACAGAATGTTGAGTAGTCCTCTCTTGGTATTCTGTAGGTCTTTGGTGATTATATATGTCACCTGTGTTTGTATATGTCTGTTAACCCCGATATCGTAATGAAACCAATCCTCACACCTTTCCATTGGTGAACCATAAGTTTGTTTAATGAATCTGTGATTGCCCTTCTCCGTGGAAATATCTGCCCTGGTATCCTTTTTTAGGTAACACCTATAAGTGATATGATATGATATGTGTCTTTCACTTTCTGACTTACTACAAGTCACGTGATTACTTCTAGACTCATCTACGGTGCTGCAAATGGCATTGTGTCCTTTTTTCCCTTGGCTTCTCTTCTGCCTTAGCGGGGTCCATTTTCAACAATGTGATTCCCTGAGGGTTGTGGATTAGCTGACCTGGGCAGCCTTACCCTGCCGGCCCGCCCTCCCCAGGTGTGCCTCGTTGAGGTCAATATAAACAGCGCTCCAGGCAGCAATAGCCCCTGAAGCTGTGCCTGCCTCCATATTCTCTGCCCCGTCAGCAGTCTCGGGGCTGTGCTGGTGGGAGGGAGTGAGGGGCCACAGCTTTGTGGGTGGCCCGGTGTGAGTGGGGTTCTGCTGGCCTTTCTGCAGGAGTTGCCAGGCTGCCGCCTGTAAAGAAGAGGTTGTGTCACCCATACTTTCCGCTGGAATTTCTCTCCGGACAGAGTTGAGGAAGGAAAAAAGCAGTGGGGGCCGGGACAGGATGGGTATCTCAGGCAGGGCAATGGAAAGCTTCTGGAAGAGCGCCCGGGGCCAGGACTACCCTGGCTGGCCTGCAGGCACCAAGTTGGCCTGCGTGCTGTCGCTGGTGTGGCACCACGGTCCTTCCTCTAGGCTTTCAAGCCCTTGTACATATTCGGGTGTTTTACCTGGAAAGGGTGGGAACAGTTCAGCAGCAGCTGGCCTGGGGCTCAGCTCACGTTTACTCACAGATGCCTCGGCACGGTACCCCAGCTTTGCAATGAGGACGCTCCTTGCGTGGGGGGTGGGTTGCTGGCTGTATGGGAGATGATTCCCCACCTCTGACCAATTTCAGAATTGTTTACCACTGGAGCAAGTGCCCTGATAGGGTTTTCCTCTGTATAACTCGTGGGTTCAGGATTTTTTTTTCTTTTATGGTTCAAGTTAGATTTTATTCCTCTTTTATGTATTTATAGACATAAGCATGGAAATAATTCATTCCTATAAATACATCTGTGTGACGGGAAGAACTTTTTTCTGTTTTATTTTGAAATTTTATTTTTTAAAATTTTGAAATTTAATTGTATTTATTTTTTTTATACAGCACATTATTATTAGTTCTGTATTTTATGCATATACATGTATACAGGTCAATCCCAAACTCCCAACTCATCCCACCACCACCACCCCATGGCTTCCCACACTTGGTGTCCATACGTTTGTTCTCTACCTCTGTGTCTCTATTTCTTCCCTGCAAACCAGTTCATCTGTACCATTTTTAGGCTCCACATATATGCGTTAATATACAATATTTGTTTTCCTCTTTCTGACTCACTTCATTCTGTATGACAGTCTCTCGATCCATCGATGGCTCTACAAATGACCCAGTTTCATTCCTTTTTATGGCCGAGTAATATTCCATTTTATATATGTACCACATCTTTATCCATTCATCTGTCTGTGGGCATTTAGGTTGCTTCCATTACCTGGCTATTGTAAATAGTGCTGCAACGAACATTGTGGTGAATGTGCCTTTTTGAAATACGGTTTTCTCTGGGTATATGCCCAGAAGTGGGATTGCTGGATCAGATGGTAATTCTATTTCTAGTTTTTTTAAGGAAAATCCATACTGTTCTCCATAGTGACTGTATCAATTTACATTCCCACCAATAGTGGAAGAGGGCTCCTTTTGTCCACACCCTCCCCAGAATTGGTTGTTTGTAGATTTTCTGATGATGCCGATTCTAACAGGTGTGAGGTGATACCTCATTGTAGTTTTGATTTGCATTTCTCTAATAATTAGTGCTGTTGAGCAGCTTTTCATGTGCGTCTTGGCCATCTCTGTGTCTCCTTTGAAGAAACGTCTGTTTAGATCTTCTGCCCATTTTTTTGGGTTGTTTGTTTTTTTAATATTAAGCTGCATGAGCTGTTTATATATATTGGAGATTAAACCTCTGTCCATTGATTCGTCTGCAACGATTTTCGCCCATTCTGAGGGATGCCTTTTTCCATTCCCGTTTTTTTTAACAAAAAAGGAAAGAAAGGAAAAGAAGCAGAACACTAATGTGCGTAAAATATGCCTTTTGAAACGGTCGTTTTGAAATATGGACGTCCTTTGAATTTTTTGGTCGATATGTGACCCCAGGATTTGTTTTCAGGGCAGGTGTCATATACAGGCCTGCAATGATTTTGAATATCAACTGACCATTAGCGTTGGGATTAAAGCTGCAGTTGTGTGAAACAGCCACAAGGTGGCAGCAGTTCACCCTTACCAAATCTGGTTACTAGGGCAAGAGAGCCTCAGTGGAAGTGGTGTTCTACATTGGAGTTTAGAATGGAATGTGCCAGGAGAAAGCCCCTCACGTTTGTCTCACTACTTCTTGTTCGTGTTTTTAATTTAATTTTTTATTTTTTATTACAGCTAGTTTGATTACAATGTTTGGCTTGTTGTAGGTGTGGAAGATGTGGTTCTTTTACACATATACAGATGTCTGTTCTTCCTGGGATCCTTTTCCCATGTACGTTATGACAGAATGTTGAGTAGTCCTCTCTTGGTATTCTGTAGGTCTTTGGTGATTATATATGTCACCTGTGTTTGTATATGTCTGTTCACCCCGATATCGTAATGAAACCAATCCTCACACCTTTCCATTGGTGAACCATAAGTTTGTTTAATGAATCTGTGATTGCCCTTCTCCGTGGAAATATCTGCCCTGGTATCCTTTTTTAGGTAACACCTATAAGTGATATGATATGATATGTGTCTTTCACTTTCTGACTTACTACAAGTCACGTGATTACTTCTAGACTCATCTACGGTGCTGCAAATGGCATTGTGTCCTTTTTTCCCTTGGCTTCTCTTCTGCCTTAGCGGGGTCCATTTTCAACAATGTGATTCCCTGAGGGTTGTGGATTAGCTGACCTGGGCAGCCTTACCCTGCCGGCCCGCCCTCCCCAGGTGTGCCTCGTTGAGGTCAATATAAACAGCGCTCCAGGCAGCAATAGCCCCTGAAGCTGTGCCTGCCTCCATATTCTCTGCCCCGTCAGCAGTCTCGGGGCTGTGCTGGTGGGAGGGAGTGAGGGGCCACAGCTTTGTGGGTGGCCCGGTGTGAGTGGGGTTCTGCTGGCCTTTCTGCAGGAGTTGCCAGGCTGCCGCCTGTAAAGAAGAGGTTGTGTCACCCATACTTTCCGCTGGAATTTCTCTCCGGACAGAGTTGAGGAAGGAAAAAAGCAGTGGGGGCCGGGACAGGATGGGTATCTCAGGCAGGGCAATGGAAAGCTTCTGGAAGAGCGCCCGGGGCCAGGACTACCCTGGCTGGCCTGCAGGCACCAAGTTGGCCTGCGTGCTGTCGCTGGTGTGGCACCACGGTCCTTCCTCTAGGCTTTCAAGCCCTTGTACATATTCGGGTGTTTTACCTGGAAAGGGTGGGAACAGTTCAGCAGCAGCTGGCCTGGGGCTCAGCTCACGTTTACTCACAGATGCCTCGGCACGGTACCCCAGCTTTGCAATGAGGACGCTCCTTGCGTGGGGGGTGGGTTGCTGGCTGTATGGGAGATGATTCCCCACCTCTGACCAATTTCAGAATTGTTTACCACTGGAGCAAGTGCCCTGATAGGGTTTTCCTCTGTATAACTCGTGGGTTCAGGATTTTTTTTTCTTTTATGGTTCAAGTTAGATTTTATTCCTCTTTTATGTATTTATAGACATAAGCATGGAAATAATTCATTCCTATAAATACATCTGTGTGACGGGAAGAACTTTTTTCTGTTTTATTTTGAAATTTTATTTTTTAAAATTTTGAAATTTAATTGTATTTATTTTTTTTATACAGCACATTATTATTAGTTCTGTATTTTATGCATATACATGTATACAGGTCAATCCCAAACTCCCAACTCATCCCACCACCACCACCCCATGGCTTCCCACACTTGGTGTCCATACGTTTGTTCTCTACCTCTGTGTCTCTATTTCTTCCCTGCAAACCAGTTCATCTGTACCATTTTTAGGCTCCACATATATGCGTTAATATACAATATTTGTTTTCCTCTTTCTGACTCACTTCATTCTGTATGACAGTCTCTCGATCCATCGATGGCTCTACAAATGACCCAGTTTCATTCCTTTTTATGGCCGAGTAATATTCCATTTTATATATGTACCACATCTTTATCCATTCATCTGTCTGTGGGCATTTAGGTTGCTTCCATTACCTGGCTATTGTAAATAGTGCTGCAACGAACATTGTGGTGAATGTGCCTTTTTGAAATACGGTTTTCTCTGGGTATATGCCCAGAAGTGGGATTGCTGGATCAGATGGTAATTCTATTTCTAGTTTTTTTAAGGAAAATCCATACTGTTCTCCATAGTGACTGTATCAATTTACATTCCCACCAATAGTGGAAGAGGGCTCCTTTTGTCCACACCCTCCCCAGAATTGGTTGTTTGTAGATTTTCTGATGATGCCGATTCTAACAGGTGTGAGGTGATACCTCATTGTAGTTTTGATTTGCATTTCTCTAATAATTAGTGCTGTTGAGCAGCTTTTCATGTGCGTCTTGGCCATCTCTGTGTCTCCTTTGAAGAAACGTCTGTTTAGATCTTCTGCCCATTTTTTTGGGTTGTTTGTTTTTTTAATATTAAGCTGCATGAGCTGTTTATATATATTGGAGATTAAACCTCTGTCCATTGATTCGTCTGCAACGATTTTCGCCCATTCTGAGGGATGCCTTTTTCCATTCCCGTTTTTTTTAACAAAAAAGGAAAGAAAGGAAAAGAAGCAGAACACTAATGTGCGTAAAATATGCCTTTTGAAATGGTCGTTTTGAAATATGGACGTCCTTTGAATTTTTTGGTCGATATGTGACCCCAGGATTTGTTTTCAGGGCAGGTGTCATATACAGGCCTGCAATGATTTTGAATATCAACTGACCATTAGCGTTGGGATTAAAGCTGCAGTTGTGTGAAACAGCCACAAGGTGGCAGCAGTTCACCCTTACCAAATCTGGTTACTAGGGCAAGAGAGCCTCAGTGGAAGTGGTGTTCTACATTGGAGTTTAGAATGGAATGTGCCAGGAGAAAGCCCCTCACGTTTGTCTCACTACTTCTTGTTCGTGTTTTTAATTTAATTTTTTATTTTTTATTACAGCTAGTTTGATTACAATGTTTGGCTTGTTGTAGGTGTGGAAGATGTGGTTCTTTTACACATATACAGATGTCTGTTCTTCCTGGGATCCTTTTCCCATGTACGTTATGACAGAATGTTGAGTAGTCCTCTCTTGGTATTCTGTAGGTCTTTGGTGATTATATATGTCACCTGTGTTTGTATATGTCTGTTCACCCCGATATCGTAATGAAACCAATCCTCACACCTTTCCATTGGTGAACCATAAGTTTGTTTAATGAATCTGTGATTGCCCTTCTCCGTGGAAATATCTGCCCTGGTATCCTTTTTTAGGTAACACCTATAAGTGATATGATATGATATGTGTCTTTCACTTTCTGACTTACTACAAGTCACGTGATTACTTCTAGACTCATCTACGGGGCTGCAAATGGCATTGTGTCCTTTTTTCCCTTGGCTTCTCTTCTGCCTTAGCGGGGTCCATTTTCAACAATGTGATTCCCTGAGGGTTGTGGATTAGCTGACCTGGGCAGCCTTACCCTGCCGGCCCGCCCTCCCCAGGTGTGCCTCGTTGAGGTCAATATAAACAGCGCTCCAGGCAGCAATAGCCCCTGAAGCTGTGCCTGCCTCCATATTCTCTGCCCCGTCAGCAGTCTCGGGGCTGTGCTGGTGGGAGGGAGTGAGGGGCCACAGCTTTGTGGGTGGCCCGGTGTGAGTGGGGTTCTGCTGGCCTTTCTGCAGGAGTTGCCAGGCTGCCGCCTGTAAAGAAGAGGTTGTGTCACCCATACTTTCCGCTGGAATTTCTCTCCGGACAGAGTTGAGGAAGGAAAAAAGCAGTGGGGGCCGGGACAGGATGGGTATCTCAGGCAGGGCAATGGAAAGCTTCTGGAAGAGCGCCCGGGGCCTGGACTACCCTGACTGGCCTGCAGGCACCAAGTTGGCCTGCGTGCTGTCGCTGGTGTGGCACCACGGTCCTTCCTCTAGGCTTTCAAGCCCTTGTACATATTCGGGTGTTTTACCTGGAAAGGGTGGGAACAGTTCAGCAGCAGCTGGCCTGGGGCTCAGCTCACGTTTACTCACAGATGCCTCGGCACGGTACCCCAGCTTTGCAATGAGGACGCTCCTTGCGTGGGGGGTGGGTTGCTGGCTGTATGGGAGATGATTCCCCACCTCTGACCAATTTCAGAATTGTTTACCACTGGAGCAAGTGCCCTGATAGGGTTTTCCTCTGTATAACTCGTGGGTTCAGGATTTTTTTTTCTTTTATGGTTCAAGTTAGATTTTATTCCTCTTTTATGTATTTATAGACATAAGCATGGAAATAATTCATTCCTATAAATACATCTGTGTGACGGGAAGAACTTTTTTCTGTTTTATTTTGAAATTTTATTTTTTAAAATTTTGAAATTTAATTGTATTTATTTTTTTTATACAGCACATTATTATTAGTTCTGTATTTTATGCATATACATGTATACAGGTCAATCCCAAACTCCCAACTCATCCCACCACCACCACCCCATGGCTTCCCACACTTGGTGTCCATACGTTTGTTCTCTACCTCTGTGTCTCTATTTCTTCCCTGCAAACCAGTTCATCTGTACCATTTTTAGGCTCCACATATATGCGTTAATATACAATATTTGTTTTCCTCTTTCTGACTCACTTCATTCTGTATGACAGTCTCTCGATCCATCGATGGCTCTACAAATGACCCAGTTTCATTCCTTTTTATGGCCGAGTAATATTCCATTTTATATATGTACCACATCTTTATCCATTCATCTGTCTGTGGGCATTTAGGTTGCTTCCATTACCTGGCTATTGTAAATAGTGCTGCAACGAACATTGTGGTGAATGTGCCTTTTTGAAATACGGTTTTCTCTGGGTATATGCCCAGAAGTGGGATTGCTGGATCAGATGGTAATTCTATTTCTAGTTTTTTTAAGGAAAATCCATACTGTTCTCCATAGTGACTGTATCAATTTACATTCCCACCAATAGTGGAAGAGGGCTCCTTTTGTCCACACCCTCCCCAGAATTGGTTGTTTGTAGATTTTCTGATGATGCCGATTCTAACAGGTGTGAGGTGATACCTCATTGTAGTTTTGATTTGCATTTCTCTAATAATTAGTGCTGTTGAGCAGCTTTTCATGTGCGTCTTGGCCATCTCTGTGTCTCCTTTGAAGAAACGTCTGTTTAGATCTTCTGCCCATTTTTTTGGGTTGTTTGTTTTTTTAATATTAAGCTGCATGAGCTGTTTATATATATTGGAGATTAAACCTCTGTCCATTGATTCGTCTGCAACGATTTTCGCCCATTCTGAGGGATGCCTTTTTCCATTCCCGTTTTTTTTAACAAAAAAGGAAAGAAAGGAAAAGAAGCAGAACACTAATGTGCGTAAAATATGCCTTTTGAAACGGTCGTTTTGAAATATGGACGTCCTTTGAATTTTTTGGTCGATATGTGACCCCAGGATTTGTTTTCAGGGCAGGTGTCATATACAGGCCTGCAATGATTTTGAATATCAACTGACCATTAGCGTTGGGATTAAAGCTGCAGTTGTGTGAAACAGCCACAAGGTGGCAGCAGTTCACCCTTACCAAATCTGGTTACTAGGGCAAGAGAGCCTCAGTGGAAGTGGTGTTCTACATTGGAGTTTAGAATGGAATGTGCCAGGAGAAAGCCCCTCACGTTTGTCTCACTACTTCTTGTTCGTGTTTTTAATTTAATTTTTTATTTTTTATTACAGCTAGTTTGATTACAATGTTTGGCTTGTTGTAGGTGTGGAAGATGTGGTTCTTTTACACATATACAGATGTCTGTTCTTCCTGGGATCCTTTTCCCATGTACGTTATGACAGAATGTTGAGTAGTCCTCTCTTGGTATTCTGTAGGTCTTTGGTGATTATATATGTCACCTGTGTTTGTATATGTCTGTTCACCCCGATATCGTAATGAAACCAATCCTCACACCTTTCCATTGGTGAACCATAAGTTTGTTTAATGAATCTGTGATTGCCCTTCTCCGTGGAAATATCTGCCCTGGTATCCTTTTTTAGGTAACACCTATAAGTGATATGATATGATATGTGTCTTTCACTTTCTGACTTACTACAAGTCACGTGATTACTTCTAGACTCATCTACGGTGCTGCAAATGGCATTGTGTCCTTTTTTCCCTTGGCTTCTCTTCTGCCTTAGCGGGGTCCATTTTCAACAATGTGATTCCCTGAGGGTTGTGGATTAGCTGACCTGGGCAGCCTTACCCTGCCGGCCCGCCCTCCCCAGGTGTGCCTCGTTGAGGTCAATATAAACAGCGCTCCAGGCAGCAATAGCCCCTGAAGCTGTGCCTGCCTCCATATTCTCTGCCCCGTCAGCAGTCTCGGGGCTGTGCTGGTGGGAGGGAGTGAGGGGCCACAGCTTTGTGGGTGGCCCGGTGTGAGTGGGGTTCTGCTGGCCTTTCTGCAGGAGTTGCCAGGCTGCCGCCTGTAAAGAAGAGGTTGTGTCACCCATACTTTCCGCTGGAATTTCTCTCCGGACAGAGTTGAGGAAGGAAAAAAGCAGTGGGGGCCGGGACAGGATGGGTATCTCAGGCAGGGCAATGGAAAGCTTCTGGAAGAGCGCCCGGGGCCAGGACTACCCTGGCTGGCCTGCAGGCACCAAGTTGGCCTGCGTGCTGTCGCTGGTGTGGCACCACGGTCCTTCCTCTAGGCTTTCAAGCCCTTGTACATATTCGGGTGTTTTACCTGGAAAGGGTGGGAACAGTTCAGCAGCAGCTGGCCTGGGGCTCAGCTCACGTTTACTCACAGATGCCTCGGCACGGTACCCCAGCTTTGCAATGAGGACGCTCCTTGCGTGGGGGGTGGGTTGCTGGCTGTATGGGAGATGATTCCCCACCTCTGACCAATTTCAGAATTGTTTACCACTGGAGCAAGTGCCCTGATAGGGTTTTCCTCTGTATAACTCGTGGGTTCAGGATTTTTTTTTCTTTTATGGTTCAAGTTAGATTTTATTCCTCTTTTATGTATTTATAGACATAAGCATGGAAATAATTCATTCCTATAAATACATCTGTGTGACGGGAAGAACTTTTTTCTGTTTTATTTTGAAATTTTATTTTTTAAAATTTTGAAATTTAATTGTATTTATTTTTTTTATACAGCACATTATTATTAGTTCTGTATTTTATGCATATACATGTATACAGGTCAATCCCAAACTCCCAACTCATCCCACCACCACCACCCCATGGCTTCCCACACTTGGTGTCCATACGTTTGTTCTCTACCTCTGTGTCTCTATTTCTTCCCTGCAAACCAGTTCATCTGTACCATTTTTAGGCTCCACATATATGCGTTAATATACAATATTTGTTTTCCTCTTTCTGACTCACTTCATTCTGTATGACAGTCTCTCGATCCATCGATGGCTCTACAAATGACCCAGTTTCATTCCTTTTTATGGCCGAGTAATATTCCATTTTATATATGTACCACATCTTTATCCATTCATCTGTCTGTGGGCATTTAGGTTGCTTCCATTACCTGGCTATTGTAAATAGTGCTGCAACGAACATTGTGGTGAATGTGCCTTTTTGAAATACGGTTTTCTCTGGGTATATGCCCAGAAGTGGGATTGCTGGATCAGATGGTAATTCTATTTCTAGTTTTTTTAAGGAAAATCCATACTGTTCTCCATAGTGACTGTATCAATTTACATTCCCACCAATAGTGGAAGAGGGCTCCTTTTGTCCACACCCTCCCCAGAATTGGTTGTTTGTAGATTTTCTGATGATGCCGATTCTAACAGGTGTGAGGTGATACCTCATTGTAGTTTTGATTTGCATTTCTCTAATAATTAGTGCTGTTGAGCAGCTTTTCATGTGCGTCTTGTCCATCTCTGTGTCTCCTTTGAAGAAACGCCTCTTTAGATCTTCTACCCATTTTTTTTGGGTTGTTTGTTTTTTTTAATATTAAGCTGCATGAGCTGTTTATATATATTGGAGATTAAACCTCTGTCCATTGATTCATCTGAAACGATTTTCGCCCATTCTGAGGGATGCCTTTTTCCATTCCCATTTTTTTTAACAAAAAAGGAAAGAAAGGAAAAGAAGCAGAACACTAATGTGCGTAAAATATGCCTTTTGAAACGGTCATTTTGAAATATGGACGTCCTTTGAATTTTTTGGTCGATATGTGACCCCAGGATTTGTTTTCAGGGCAGGTGTCATTTACAGGCCTGCAATGATTTTGAATATCAACTGACCATTAGCGTTGGGATTAAAGCTGCTGTTGTGTGAAACGGCCACAAGGTGGCAGCAGTTCACCCTTACCAAATCTGGTTACTAGGGCAAGAGAGCCTCAGTGGAAGTGGTGTTCTAGATTGGAGTTTAGAATGGAATGTGCCAGGAGAAAGCCCCTCACGTTTGTCTCACTACTTCTTGTTCGTGTTTTTAATTTATTTTTTTTATTTTTTATTACAGCAAGTTTGATTACAATGTTTGGCTTGTTGTAGGTGTGGAAGATGTGGTTCTTTTACTCATATACAGATGTCTGTTCTTCCTGGGATCCTTTTCCCATGTACGTTATGACAGAATGTTGAGTAGTCCTCTCTTGGTATTCTGTAGGTCTTTGGTGATTATATATGTCACCTGTGTTTGTATATGTCTCTTAACCCCGATATCGTAATGAAACCAATCCTCACACCTTTCCATTGGTGAACCATAAGTTTGTTTAATGAATCTGTGATTGCCCTTCTCCGTGGAAATATCTGCCCTGGTATCCATTTTTAGGTAACACCTATAAGTGATATGATATGATATGTGTCTTTCACTTTCTGACTTACTACAAGTCACGTGATTACTTCTAGACTCATCTACGGTGCTGCAAATGGCATTGTGTCCTTTTTTCCCTTGGCTTCTCTTTTGCCTTAGCGTGGTCCATTTTCAACAATGTGATTCCCTGAGGGTTGTGGATTAGCTGACCTGGGCAGCCTTACACTGCCGGCCCGCCCTCCCCAGGTGTGCCTCGTTGAGGTCAATATAAACAGTGCTCCAGGCAGCAATAGCCCCTGAAGCTGTGCCTGCCTCCATATTCTTTGCCCCGTCAGCAGTCTCGGGGCTGTGCTGGTGGGAGGGAGTGAGGGGCCACAGCTTTGTGGGTGGCCCGGTGTGAGTGGGGTTCTGCTGGCCTTTCTGCAGGAGTTGCCAGGCTGCCGCCTGTAAAGAAGAGGTTGTGTCACCCATACTTTCCGCTGGAATTTCTCTCCGGACAGAGGTGAGGATGGAAAAAAGCAGTGGGGGCCGGGACAGGATGGGTATCTCAGGCAGGGCAATGGAAAGCTTCTGGAAGAGCGCCCTGGGCCAGGACTACCCTGGCTGGCCTGCAGGCACCAAGTTGGCCTTCGTGCTTTCGCTGGTGTGGCACCACGGTCCTTCCTCTAGGCTTTCAAGCCCTTGTACATATTCAGGTGTTTTACCTGGAAAGGGTGGGAACAGTTCAGCAGCAGCTGGCCTGGGGCTCAGCTCACGTTTACTCACAGATGCCTCGGCATGGTCCCCCAGCTTTGCAATGAGGACGCTCCTTGCGTGGGGGGTGGTTTGCTGGCTCTATGGGAGATGATTCCCCACCTCTGACCAATTTCAGAATTGTTTACCACTGGAGCAAGTGCCCTGATAGGGTTTTCCTCTGTATAACTCGTGGGTTCAGGATTTTTTTTTCTTTTATGGTTCAAGTTAGATTTTATTCCTCTTTTATGTATTTATAGATATAAGCATGGAAATAATTCATTCCTATAAATACATCTGTGTGACGGGAAGAACTTTTTTCTGTTTTATTTTTAAATTTTATTTTTTAAAATTTTGAAATTTAATTTTATTTATGTTTTTATACAGCACATTATTATTAGTTCTGTATTTTATGCATATACATGTATACAGGTCAATCCCAAACTCCCAACTCATCCCACCACCACCACCCCATGGCTTCCCACACTTGGTGTCCATACGTTTCTTCTCTACCTCTGTGTCTCTATTTCTTCCCTGCAAACCAGTTCATCTGTACCATTTTTAGGCTCCACATATATGCGTTAATATACAATATTTGTTTTCCTCTTTCTGACTTACTTCATTCTGTATGACAGTCTCTCGATCCATCGATGGCTCTACAAATGACCCAGTTTCATTCCTTTTTATGGCCGAGTAATATTCCATTTTATATATGTACCACATCTTTATCCATTCATCTGTCTGTGGGCATTTAGGTTGCTTCCATTACCTGGCTATTGTAAATAGTGCTGCAACGAACATTGTGGTGAATGTGCCTTTTTGAAATACGGTTTTCTCTGGGTATATGCCCAGAAGTGGGATTGCTGGATCAGATGGTAATTCTATTTCTAGTTTTTTTAAGGAAAATCCATACTGTTCTCCATAGTGACTGTATCAATTTACATTCCCACCAATAGTGGAAGAGGGCTCCTTTTGTCCACACCCTCCCCAGAATTGGTTGTTTGTAGATATTCTGATGATGCCGATTCTAACAGGTGTGAGGTGATACCTCATTGTAGTTTTGATTTGCATTTCTCTAATAATTAGTGCTGTTGAGCAGCTTTTCATGTGCGTCTTGTCCATCTCTGTGTCTCCTTTGAAGAAACGTCTCTTTAGATCTTTTGCCCATTTTTTTTTGGGTTGTTTGTTTTTTTAATATTAAGCTGCATGAGCTGTTTATATATATTGGAGATTAAACCTCTGTCCATTGATTCGTCTGCAACGATTTTCGCCCATTCTGAGGGATGCCATTTTCCATTCCCGTGTTTTATACCAAAAAAGGAAAGAAAGGAAAAGAAGCAGAACACTAATGTGCGTAAAATATGCCTTTTGAAACGGTCGTTTTGAAATATGGACGTCCTTTGAATTTTTTGGTCGATATGTGACCCCAGGATTTGTTTTCAGGGCAGGTGTCATTTACAGGCCTGCAATGATTTTGAATATCAACTGACCATTAGCGCTGGGATTAAAGCTGCTGTTGTGTGAAACGGCCACAAGGTGGCAGCAGTTCACCCTTACCAAATCTGGTTACTAGGGCAAGAGAGCCTCAGTGGAAGTGGTGTTCTAGATTGGAGTTTAGAATGGAATGTGCCAGGAGAAAGCCCCTCACGTTTGTCTCACTACTTCTTGTTCGTGTTTTTAATTTAATTTTTTATTTTTTATTACAGCAAGTTTGATTACAATGTTTGGTTTGTTGTAGGTGTGGAATATGTGGTTCTTTTACACATATACAGATGTCTGTTCTTCCTGGGATCCTTTTCCCATGTACGTTATGACAGAATGTTGAGTAGTCCTCTCTTGGTATTCTGTAGGTCTTTGGTGATTATATATGTCACCTGTGTTTGTATATGTCTGTTAACCCCGATATCGTAATGAAACCAATCCTCACACCTATCCATTGGTGAACCATAAGTTTGTTTAATGAATCTGTGATTGTCCTTCTCCGTGGAAATATCTGCCCTGGGATCCATTTTTAGGTAACACCTATAAGTGATATGATATGATATGTGTCTTTCACTTTCTGACTTACTACAAGTCACGTGATTACTTCTAGACTCATCTACGGTGCTGCAAATGGCATTGTGTCCTTTTTTCCCTTGGCTTCTCTTCTGCCTTAGCGGGGTCCATTTTCAACAATGTGATTCCCTGAGGGTTGTGGATTAGCTGACCTGGGCAGCCTTACCCTGCCGGCCCGCCCTCCCCAGGTGTGCCTCATTGAGGTCAATATAAACAGCGCTCCAGGCAGCAATAGCCCCTGAAGCTGTGCCTGCCTCCATATTCTCTGCCCAGTCAGCAGTCTCGGGGCTGTGCTGGTGGGAGGGAGTGAGGGGCCACAGCTTTGTGGGTGGCCCGGTGTGAGTGGGGTTCTGCTGGCCTTTCTGCAGGAGTTGCCAGGCTGCCGCCTGTAAAGAAGAGGTTGTGTCACCCATACTTTCCGCTGGAATTTCTCTCCGGACAGAGGTGAGGATGGAAAAAAGCAGTGGGGGCCGGGACAGGATGGGTATCTCAGGCAGGGCAATGGAAAGCTTCTGGAAGAGCGCCCGGGGCCAGGACCACCCTGGCTGGCCTGCAGGCACCAAGTTGGCCTGCGTGCTGTCGCTGGTGCGGCACCACGGTCCTTCCTCTAGGCTTTCAAGCCCTTGTACATATTCAGGTGTTTTACCTGGAAAGGGTGGGAACAGTTCAGCAGCAGCTGGCCTGGGGCTCAGCTCACGTTTACTCACAGATGCCTCGGCACGGTCCCCCAGCTTTGCAATGAGGACGCTCCTTGCGTGGGGGGTGGGTTGCTGGCTGTATGGGAGATGATTCCCCACCTCTGACCAATTTCAGAATTGTTTACCACTGGAGCAAGTGCCCTGATAGGGTTTTCCTCTGTATAACTCGTGGGTTCAGGATTTTTTTTCTTTTATGGTTCAAGTTAGATTTTATTCCTCTTTTATGTATTTATAGATATAAGCATGGAAATAATTCATTCCTATAAATACATCTGTGTGACGGGAAGAATTTTTTCTGTTTTATTTTGAAATTTTATTTTTTAAAATTTTGAAATTTAATTTTATTTATTTTTTTTTATACAGCACGTTATTATTAGTTATGTATTTTATGCATATACATGTACACAGTTCAATCCCAAACTCCCAACTCATCCCACCACCACCACCCCATGGCTTCCCACACTTGGTGTCCATACGTTTGTTCTCTACCTCTGTGTCTCTATTTCTTCCCTGCAAACCAGTTCATCTGTACCATTTTTAGGCTCCACATATATGCGTTAATATAAAATATTTGTTTTCCTCTTTCTGACTTACTTCATTCTGTATGACAGTCTCTCGATCCATCGATGGCTCTACAAATGACCCAGTTTCATTCCTTTTTATGGCCGAGCAATATTCCATTTTATATATGTACCACATCTTTATCCATTCATCTGTCTGTGGGCATTTAGGTTGCTTCCATTACCTGGCTATTGTAAATAGTGCTGCAACGAACATTGTGGTGAATGTGCCTTTTTGAAATACGGTTTTCTCTGGGTATATGCCCAGAAGTGGGATTGCTGGATCAGATGGTAATTCTATTTCTAGTTTTTTTAAGGAAAATCCATACTGTTCTCCATAGTGACTGTGTCAATTTACATTCCCACCAATAGTGGAAGAGGGCTCCTTTTGTCCACACCCTCCCCAGAATTGGTTGTTTGTAGATTTTCTGATGATGCCGATTCTAACAGGTGTGAGGTGATACCTCATTGTAGTTTTGATTTGCATTTCTCTAATAATTAGTGCTGTTGAGCAGCTTTTCATGTGCGTCTTGGCCATCTCTGTGTCTCCTTTGAAGAAACGTCTCTTTAGATCTTCTGCCCATTTTTTTGGGGTTGTTTGTTTTTTTAATATTAAGCTGCATGAGCTGTTTATATATATTGGAGATTAAACCTCTGTCCATTGATTCGTCTGCAACGATTTTCACCCATTCTGAGGGATGCCTTTTTCCATTCCCGTTTTTTTTAACAAAAAAGGAAAGAAAGGAAAAGAAGCAGAACACTAATGTGCGTAAAATATGCCTTTTGAAACGGTCGTTTTGAAATATGGACGTCCTTTGAATTTTTTGGTCGATATGTGACCCCAGGATTTGTTTTCAGGGCAGGTGTCATTTACAGGCCTGCAATGATTTTGAATATCAACTGACCATTAGCGTTGGGATTAAAGCTGCTGTTGTGTGAAACGGCCACAAGGTGGCAGCAGTTCACCCTTACCAAATCTGGTTACTAGGGCAAGAGAGCCTCAGTGGAAGTGGTGTTCTAGATTGGAGTTTAGAATGGAATGTGCCAGGAGAAAGCCCCTCACGTTTGTCTCACTACTTCTTGTTCGTGTTTTTAATTTAATTTTTTATTTTTTATTACAGCAAGTTTGATTACAATGTTTGGCTTGTTGTAGGTGTGGAAGATGTGGTTCTTTTACTCATATACACATGTCTGTTCTTCCTGGGATCCTTTTCCCATGTACGTTATGACAGAATGTTGAGTAGTCCTCTCTTGGTATTCTGTAGGTCTTTGGTGATTATATATGTCACCTGTGTTTGTATATGTCTGTTAACCCCGATATCATAATGAAACCAATCCTCACACCTTTCCATTGGTGAACCATAAGTTTGTTTAATGAATCTGTGATTGCCCTTCTCCGTGGAAATATCTGCCTTGGTATCCATTTTTAGGTAACACCTATAAGTGATATGATATGATATGTGTCTTTCACTTTCTGACTTACTACAAGTCACGTGATTACTTCTAGACTCATCTACGGTGCTGCAAATGGCATTGTGTCCTTTTTTCCCTTGGCTTCTCTTCTGCCTTAGCGGGGTCCATTTTCAACAATGTGATTCCCTGAGGGTTGTGGATTAGCTGACCTGGGCAGCCTTACCCTGCCGGCCCGCCCTCCCCAGGTGTGCCTCATTGAGGTCAATATAAACAGTGCTCCAGGCAGCAATAGCCCCTGAAGCTGTGCCTGCCTCCATATTCTCTGCCCCGTCAGCAGTCTCGGGGCTGTGCTGGTGGGAGGGAGTGAGGGGCCACAGCTTTGTGGGTGGCCCGGTGTGAGTGGGGTTCTGCTGGCCTTTCTGCAGGAGTTGCCAGGCTGCCGCCTGTAAAGAAGAGGTTGTGTCACCCATACCTTCCGCTGGAATTTCTCTCCGGACAGAGGTGAGGATGGAAAAAAGCAGTGGGGGCCGGGACAGGAGGGGTATCTCAGGCAGGGCAATGGAAAGCTTCTGGAAGAGCGCCCGGGGCCAGGACCACCCTGGCTGGCCTGCAGGCACCAAGTTGGCCTGCGTGCTGTCGCTGGTGTGGCTCCACGGTCCTTCCTCTAGGCTTTCAAGCCCTTGTACATATTCAGGTGTTTTACCTGGAAAGGGTGGGAACAGTTCAGCAGCAGCTGGCCTGGGGCTCAGCTCACGTTTACTCACAGATGCCTCGGCACGGTCCCCCAGCTTTGCAATGAGGACGCTCCTTGCATGGGGGGTGGGTTGCTGGCTGTATGGGAGATGATTCCCCACCTCTGACCAATTTCAGAATTGTTTACCACTGGAGCAAGTGCCCTGATAGGGTTTTCCTCTGTATAACTCGTGGGTTCAGGATTTATTTTTTCTTTTATGTTTCAAGTTAGATTTTATTCCTCTTTTATGTATTTATAGATATAAGCATGGAAATATTTCATTCCTATAAATACATCTGTGTGACGGGAAGAACTTTTTTCTGTTTTATTTTTAAATTTTATTTTTTTAAATTTTGAAATTTAATTTTATTTATTTTTTTATACAGCACATTATTATTAGTTATGTATTTTATGCATATACATGTATACAGGTCAATCCCAAACTCCCAACTCATCCCACCACCACCACCCCATGGCTTCCCACACTTGGTGTCCATACGTTTGTTCTCTACCTCTGTGTCTCTATTTCTTCCCTGCAAACCAGTTCATCTGTACCATTTTTAGGCTCCACATATATGCGTTAATATACAATATTTGTTTTCCTCTTTCTGACTTACTTCATTCTGTATGACAGTCTCTCGATCCATCGATGGCTCTACAAATGACCCAGTTTCATTCCTTTTTATGGCCGAGTAATATTCCATTTTATATATGTACCACATCTTTATCCATTCATCTGTCTGTGGGCATTTAGGTTGCTTCCATTACCTGGCTATTGTAAATAGTGCTGCAACGAACATTGTGGTGAATGTGCCTTTTTGAAATACGGTTTTCTCTGGGTATATGCCCAGAAGTGGGATTGCTGGATCAGATGGTAATTCTATTTCTAGTTTTTTTAAGGAAAATCCATACTGTTCTCCATAGTGACTGTGTCAATTTACATTCCCACCAATAGTGGAAGAGGGCTCCTTTTGTCCACACCCTCCCCAGAATTGGTTGTTTGTAGATTTTCTGATGATGCCGATTCTAACAGGTGTGAGGTGATACCTCATTGTAGTTTTGATTTGCATTTCTCTAATAATTAGTGCTGTTGAGCAGCTTTTCATGTGCGTCTTGGCCATCTCTGTGTCTCCTTTGAAGAAACGTCTCTTTAGATCTTCTGCCCATTTTTTTTGGGTTGTTTGTTTTTTTAATATTAAGCTGCATGAGCTGTTTATATATATTGGAGATTAAACCTCTGTCCATTGATTCGTCTGCAACGATTTTCACCCATTCTGAGGGATGCCTTTTTCCATTCCCGTTTTTTTTAACAAAAAAGGAAAGAAAGGAAAAGAAGCAGAACACTAATGTGCGTAAAATATGCCTTTTGAAACGGTCGTTTTGAAATATGGACTCCCTTTGAATTTTTTGGTCGATATGTGACCCCAGGATTTGTTTTCAGGGCAGGTGTCATTTACAGGCCTGCAATGATTTTGAATATCAACTGACCATTAGCGTTGGGATTAAAGCTGCTGTTGTGTGAAACGGCCACAAGGTGGCAGCAGTTCACCCTTACCAAATCTGGTTACTAGGGCAAGAGAGCCTCAGTGGAAGTGGTGTTCTAGATTGGAGTTTAGAATGGAATGTGCCAGGAGAAAGCCCCTCACGTTTGTCTCACTACTTCTTGTTCGTGTTTTTAATTTAATTTTTATTTTTTATTACAGCAAGTTTGATTACAATGTTTGGCTTGTTGTAGGTGTGGAAGATGTGGTTCTTTTACTCATATACACATGTCTGTTCTTCCTGGGATCCTTTTCCCATGTACGTTATGACAGAATGTTGAGTAGTCCTCTCTTGGTATTCTGTAGGTCTTTGGTGATTATATATGTCACCTGTGTTTGTATATGTCTGTTAACCCCGATATCGTAATGAAACCAATCCTCACACCTTTCCATTGGTGAACCATAAGTTTGTTTAATGAATCTGTGATTGCCCTTCTCCGTGGAAATATCTGCCTTGGTATCCATTTTTAGGTAACACCTATAAGTGATATGATATGATATGTGTCTTTCACTTTCTGACTTACTACAAGTCACGTGATTACTTCTAGACTCATCTACGGTGCTGCAAATGGCATTGTGTCCTTTTTTCCCTTGGCTTCTCTTCTGCCTTAGCGGGGTCCATTTTCAACAATGTGATTCCCTGAGGGTTGTGGATTAGCTGACCTGGGCAGCCTTACCCTGCCGGCCCGCCCTCCCCAGGTGTGCCTCGTTGAGGTCAATATAAACAGCGCTCCAGGCAGCAATAGCCCCTGAAGCTGTGCCTGCCTCCATATTCTCTGCCCAGTCAGCAGTCTCGGGGCTGTGCTGGTGGGAGGGAGTGAGGGGCCACAGCTTTGTGGGTGGCCCGGTGTGAGTGGGGTTCTGCTGGCCTTTCTGCAGGAGTTGCCAGGCTGCCGCCTGTAAAGAAGAGGTTGTGTCACCCATACTTTCCGCTGGAATTTCTCTCCGGACAGAGGTGAGGATGGAAAAAAGCAGTGGGGGCCGGGACAGGATGGGTATCTCAGGCAGGGCAATGGAAAGCTTCTGGAAGAGCGCCCGGGGCCAGGACCACCCTGGCTGGCCTGCAGGCACCAAGTTGGCCTGCGTGCTGTCGCTGGTGTGGCACCACGGTCCTTCCTCTAGGCTTTCAAGCCCTTGTACATATTCAGGTGTTTTACCTGGAAAGGGTGGGAACAGTTCAGCAGCAGCTGGCCTGCGGCTCAGCTCACGTTTACTCACAGATGCTTCGGCACAGTCCCCCAGCTTTGCAATAAGTACACTCCTTGCGTGGGGGGTGGGTTGCTGGCTGTATGGGAGATGGTTCCCCACCTCTGACCAATTTCAGAATTGTTTACCACTGGAGCATGTGCCCTGATAGGGTTTTCCTCTCTATAACTCGTGGGTTCAGGTTTTTTTTTCTTTTATGGTTCAAGTTAGATTTTATTCCTCTTTTATGTATTTATAGATATAAGCATGGAAATAATTCATTCCTATAAATACATCTGTGTGACGGGAAGAACTTTTTTCTGTTTTATTTTTAAATTTTATTATTTAAAATTTTGAACTTTAATTTCATTTATTTTTTTATACAGCACGTTATTATTAGTTATGTATTTTATGCATATACATGTACACATGTCAATCCCAAACTCCCAACTCATCCCACCACCACCACCCAATGGCTTCCCACACTTGGTGTCCCTACGTTTGTTCTCTACCTCTGTGTCTCTATTTCTTCCCTGCAAACCAGTTCATCTGTACCATTTTTTTAGGTTCCACATATATGCATTAATATACAATATTTGTTTTCCTCTTTCTGACTTACTTCACTCTGTATGACAGTCTCTCGTTACATCGATGTCTCTACAAATGACCCAGTTTCATTCCTTTTTATGGCCGAGTAATATTCCATTTCATATATGTACCACATCTTTATCCATTCATCTGTCTGTGGGCATTTACGTTGCTTCCATTACCTGGCTATTGTAAATAGTGCTGCAATGAACATTTTGGTGAATGTGCCATTTTGATTTACGGTTTTCTCTGGGTATATGCCCAGAAGTGGGATTGCTGGATCAGATGGTAATTCTATTTCTAGTTTTTTTAAGGAAACTCCATACTGTTCTCCATAGTGACTGTATCAATTTACATTCCCACCAATAGTGGAAGAGGGCTCCTTTTGTCCACACCCTCCCCAGAATTGGTTGTTTGTAGATTTTCTGATGATGCCGATTCTAACAGGTGTGAGGTGAAACCTCATTGTAGTTTTGATTTGCATTTCTCTAATAATTAGTGCTGTTGAGCAGCTTTTCATGTGCGTCTTGGCCATCTCTGTGTCTCCTTTGAAGAAACGTCTCTTTAGATCTTCTACCCATTTTTTTGGGTTGTTTGTTTTTTTAATATTAAGCTGCATGAGCTGTTTATATATATTGGAGATTAAACCTCTGTCCATTGATTCGTCTGCAACGATTTTCGCCCATTCTGAGGGATGCCTTTTTCCATTCCCGTGTTTTTTAACAAAAAAGGAAAGAAAGGAAAAGAAGCAGAACACTAATGTGTTTAAAATATGCCTTTTGAAACGGTCGTTTTGAAATATGGACGTCCTTTGAATTTTTTGGTCGATATGTGACCCCAGGATTTGTTTTCAGGGCAGGTGTCATTTACAGGCCTGCAATGATTTTGAATATCAACTGACCATTAGCGTTGGGAATAAAGCTGCTGTTGTGTGAAACGGCCACAAGGTGGCAGCAGTTCACCCTTACCAAATCTGGTTACTAGGGCAAGAGAGCCTCAGTGGAAGTGGTGTTCTAGATTGGAGTTTAGAATGGAATGTGCCAGGAGAAAGCCCCTCACGTTTGTCTCACTACTTCTTGTTCGTGTTTTTAATTTAATTTTTTATTTTTTATTACAGCAAGTTTGATTACAATGTTTGGCTTGTTGTAGGTGTGGAAGATGTGGTTTTTTTACACATATACAGATGTCTGTTCTTCCTGGGATCCTTTTCCCATGTACGTTATGACAGAATGTTGAGTAGTCCTCTCTTGGTATTCTGTAGGTCTTTGGTGATTATATATGTCACCTGTGTTTGTATATGTCTGTTAACCCCAATATCGTAATGAAACAAATCCTCACACCTTTCCATTGGTGAACCATAAGTTTGTTTAATGAATCTGTGATTGCCCTTCTCCATGGAAATATCTGCCCTGGTATCCATTTTTAGGTAACACCTATAAGTGATATGATATGATATGTGTCTTTCACTTTCTGACTTAATACAAGTCACGTGATTACTTCTAGACTCATCTACGGTGCTGCAAATGGCATTGTGTCCTTTTTTCCCTTGGCTTCTCTTCTCCCTTAGCGGGGTCCATTTTCAACAATGTGATTCCCTGAGGGTTGTGGATTAGCTGACCTGGGCAGCCTTACCCTGCCGGCCCACCCTCCCCAGGTGTGCCTCGTTGAGGTCAATATAAACAGCGCTCCAGGCCGCAATAGCCCCTGAAGCTGTGCCTGCCTCCATATTCTCTGCCCCGTCAGCAGTCTCGGGGCTGTGCTGGTGGGAGGGAGTGAGGGGCCACAGCTTTGTGGGTGGCCCGGTGTGAGTGGGGTTCTGCTGGCCTTTCTGCAGGAGTTGCCAGGCTGCCGCCTGTAAAGAAGAGGTTGTGTCACCCATACTTTCCGCTGGAATTTCTCTCCGGACAGAGGTGAGGATGGAAAAAAGCAGTGGGGGCCGGGACAGGAGGGGTATCTCAGGCAGGGCAATGGAAAGCTTCTGGAAGAGCGCCCGGGGCCAGGACCACCCTGGCTGGCCTGCAGGCACCAAGTTGGCCTGCGTGCTGTCGCTGGTGTGGCACCACGGTCCTTCCTCTAGGCTTTCAAGCCCTTGTACATATTCAGGTGTTTTACCTGGAAAGGGTGGGAACAGTTCAGCAGCAGCTGGCCTGGGGCTCAGCTCACGTTTACTCACAGATGCCTCGGCACGGTCCCCCAGCTTTGCAATGAGGACGCTCCTTGCGTGGGGGGTGGGTTGCTGGCTGTATGGGAGATGATTCCCCACCTCTGACCAATTTCAGAATTGTTTACCACTGGAGCAAGTGCCCTGATAGGGTTTTCCTCTGTATAACTCGTGGGTTCAGGATTTTTTTTTCTTTTATGGTTCAAGTTAGAATTTATTCCTCTTTTATGTATTTATAGATATAAGCATGGAAATAATTCATTCCTATAAATACATCTGTGTGACGGGAAGAACTTTTTTCTGTTTTATTTTTAAATTTTATTTTTTAAAATTTTGAAATTTAATTTTATTTATTTTTTTTATACAGCACATTATTATTAGTTATGTATTTTATGCATATACATGTATACAGGTCAATCCCAAACTCCCAACTCATCCCACCACCACCACCCCATGGCTTCCCACACTTGGTGTCCATACGTTTGTTCTCTACCTCTGTGTCTCTATTTCTTCCCTGCAAACCAGTTCATCTGTACCATTTTTAGGCTCCACATATATGCGTTAATATACAATATTTGTTTTCCTCTTTCTGACTCACTTCATTCTGTATGACAGTCTCTCGATCCATCGATGGCTCTACAAATGACCCAGTTTCATTCCTTTTTATGGCCGAGTAATATTCCATTTTATATATGTACCACATCTTTATCCATTCATCTGTCTGTGGGCATTTAGGTTGCTTCCATTACCTGGCTATTGTAAATAGTGCTGCAACGAACATTGTGGTGAATGTGCCTTTTTGAAATACGGTTTTCTCTGGGTATATGCCCAGAAGTGGGATTGCTGGATCAGATGGTAATTCTATTTCTAGTTTTTTTAAGGAAAATCCATACTGTTCTCCATAGTGACTGTATCAATTTACATTCCCACCAATAGTGGAAGAGGGCTCCTTTTGTCCACACCCTCCCCAGAATTGGTTGTTTGTAGATTTTCTGATGATGCCGATTCTAACAGGTGTGAGGTGATACCTCATTGTAGTTTTGATTTGCATTTCTCTAATAATTAGTGCTGTTGAGCAGCTTTTCTGTGCGTCTTGGCCATCTCTGTGTCTCCTTTGAAGAAACATCTCTTTAGATCTTCTGCCCATTTTTTGGGGGTTGTTTGTTTTTTTAATATTAAGCTGCATGAGCTGTTTATATATATTGGAGATTAAACCTCTGTCCATTGATTCGTCTGCAACGATTTTCGCCCATTCTGAGGGATGCCTTTTTCCATTCCCGTGTTTTATACCAAAAAAGGAAAGAAAGGAAAAGAAGCAGAACACTAATGTGCGTAAAATATGCCTTTTGAAACGGTCGTTTTGAAATATGGACGTCCTTTGAATTTTTTGGTCGATATGTGACCCCAGGATTTGTTTTCAGGGCAGGTGTCATTTACAGGCCTGCAATGATTTTGAATATCAACTGACCATTAGCGTTGGGATTAAAGCTGCTGTTGTGTGAAACGGCCACAAGGTGGCAGCAGTTCACCCTTACCAAATCTGGTTACTAGGGCAAGAGAGCCTCAGTGGAAGTGGTGTTCTAGATTGGAGTTTAGAATGGAATGTGCCAGGAGAAAGCCCCTCACGTTTGTCTCACTACTTCTTGTTCGTGTTTTTAATTTAATTTTTTATTTTTTATTACAGCTAGTTTGATTACAATGTTTGGCTTGTTGTAGGTGTGGAAGATGTGGTTCTTTTACACATATACAGATGTCTGTTCTTCCTGGGATCCTTTTCCCATGTACGTTATGAAAGAATGTTGAGTAGTTCTCTCTTGGTATTCTGTAGGTCTTTGGTGATTATATATGTCACCTGTGTTTGTATATGTCTGTTAACCCCGATATCGTAATGAAACCAATCCTCACACCTATCCATTGGTGAACCATAAGTTTGTTTAATGAATCTGTGATTGTCCTTCTCCGTGGAAATATCTGCCCTGGTATCCATTTTTAGGTAACACCTATAAGTGATCTGATATGATATGTGTCTTTCACTTTCTGACTTACTACAAATCACGTGATTACTTCTAGACTCATCTACGGTGCTGCAAATGGCATTGTGTCCTTTTTTCCCTTGGCTTCTCTTCTGCCTTAGCGGGGTCCATTTTCAACAATGTGATTCCCTGAGGGTTGTGGATTAGCTGACCTGGGCAGCCTTACCCTGCCGGCCCGCCCTCCACAGGTGTGCCTCGTTGAGGTCAATATAAACAGCGCTCCAGGCAGCAATAGCCCCTGAAGCTGTGCCTGCCTCCATATTCTCTGCTCCGTCAGCAGTCTCGGGGCTGTGCTGGTGGGAGGGAGTGAGGGGCCACAGCTTTGTGGGTGGCCCGGTGTGAGTGGGGTTCTGCTGGCCTTTCTGCAGGAGTTGCCAGGCTGCCGCCTGTAAAGAAGAGGTTGTGTCACCCATACTTTCCGCTGGAATTTCTCTCCGGACAGAGGTGAGGATGGAAAAAAGCAGTGGGGGCCGGGACAGGATGGGTATCTCAGGCAGGGCAATGGAAAGCTTCTGGAAGAGCGCCCGGGCCCAGGACCACCCTGGCTGGCCTGCAGGCACCAAGTTGGCCTGCGTGCTGTCGCTGGTGTGGCACCACGGTCCTTCCTCTAGGCATTCAAGCCCTTGTACATATTCAGGTGTTTTACCTGGAAAGGGTGGGAACAGTTCAGCAGCAGCTGGCCTGGGGCTCAGCTCACGTTTACTCACAGATGCCTCGGCACGGTCCCCCAGCTTTGCAATGAGGACTCTCCTTGCGTGGGGGGTGGGTTGCTGGCTGTATGGGAGATGATTCCCCACCTCTGACCAATTTCAGAATTGTTTACCACTGGAGCAAGTGCCCTGATAGGGTTTTCCTCTGTATAACTCGTGGGTTCAGGATTTTTTTTCTTTTATGGTTCAAGTTAGATTTTATTCCTCTTTTATGTATTTATAGATATAAGCATGGAAATAATTCATTCCTATAAATACATCTGTGTGACGGGAAGAATTTTTTCTGTTTTATTTTGAAATTTTATTTTTTAAAATTTTGAAATTTAATTTTATTTATTTTTTTTATACAGCACATTATTATTAGTTCTGTATTTTATGCATATACATGTATACAGGTCAATCCCAAACTCCCAACTCATCCCACCACCACCACCCCATGGCTTCCCACACTTGGTGTCCATACGTTTGTTCTCTACCTCTGTGTCTCTATTTCTTCCCTGCAAACCAGTTCATCTGTACCATTTTTAGGCTCCACATATATGCGTTAATATACAATATTTGTTTTCCTCTTTCTGACTCACTTCATTCTGTATGACAGTCTCTCGATCCATCGATGGCTCTACAAATGACCCAGTTTCATTCCTTTTTATGGCCGAGTAATATTCCATTTTATATATGTACCACATCTTTATCCATTCATCTGTCTGTGGGCATTTAGGTTGCTTCCATTACCTGGCTATTGTAAATAGTGCTGCAACGAACATTGTGGTGAATGTGACTTTTTGAAATACGGTTTTCTCTGGGTATATGCCCAGAAGTGGGATTGCTGGATCAGATGGTAATTCTATTTCTAGTTTTTTTAAGGAAAATCCATACTGTTCTCCATAGTGACTGTATCAATTTACATTCCCACCAATAGTGGAAGAGGGCTCCTTTTGTCCACACCCTCCCCAGAATTGGTTGTTTGTAGATTTTCTGATGATGCCGATTCTAACAGGTGTGAGGTGATACCTCATTGTAGTTTTGATTTGCATTTCTCTAATAATTAGTGCTGTTGAGCAGCTTTTCATGTGCGTCTTGGCCATCTCTGTGTCTCCTTTGAAGAAACGTCTGTTTAGATCTTCTGCCCATTTTTTTGGGTTGTTTGTTTTTTTAATATTAAGCTGCATGAGCTGTTTATATATATTGGAGATTAAACCTCTGTCCATTGATTCGTCTGCAACGATTTTCGCCCATTCTAAGGGATGCCATTTTCCATTCCCGTTTTTTTTAACAAAAAAGGAAAGAAAGGAAAAGAAGCAGAACACTAATGTGCGTAAAATATGCCTTTTGAAACGGTCGTTTTGAAATATGGACGTCCTTTGAATTTTTTGGTCGATATGTGACCCCAGGATTTGTTTTCAGGGCAGGTGTCATATACAGGCCTGCAATGATTTTGAATATCAACTGACCATTAGCGTTGGGATTAAAGCTGCAGTTGTGTGAAACAGCCACAAGGTGGCAGCAGTTCACCCTTACCAAATCTGGTTACTAGGGCAAGAGAGCCTCAGTGGAAGTGGTGTTCTAGATTGGAGTTTAGAATGGAATGTGCCAGGAGAAAGCCCCTCACGTTTGTCTCACTACTTCTTGTTCGTGTTTTTAATTTAATTTTTTATTTTTTATTACAGCTAGTTTGATTACAATGTTTGGCTTGTTGTAGGTGTGGAAGATGTGGTTCTTTTACACATATACAGATGTCTGTTCTTCCTGGGATCCTTTTCCCATGTACGTTATGACAGAATGTTGAGTAGTCCTCTCTTGGTATTCTGTAGGTCTTTGGTGATTATATATGTCACCTGTGTTTGTATATGTCTGTTAACCCCGATATCGTAATGAAACCAATCCTCACACCTTTCCATTGGTGAACCATAAGCTTGTTTAATGAATCTGTGATTGCCCTTCTCCATGGAAATATCTGCCCTGGTATCCATTTTTAGGTAACACCTATAAGTGATATGATATGATATGTGTCTTTCACTTTCTGACTTACTACAAATCACGTGATTACTTCTAGACTCATCTACAGTGCTGCAAATGGCATTGTGTCCTTTTTTCCCTTGGCTTCTCTTCTGCCTTAGCGGGGTCCATTTTCAACAATGTGATTCCCTGAGGGTTGTGGATTAGCTGACCTGGGCAGCCTTACCCTGCCGGCCCGCCCTCCCCAGGTGTGCCTCGTTGAGGTCAATATAAACAGCGCTCCAGGCAGCAATAGCCCCTGAAGCTGTGCCTGCCTCCATATTCTCTGCTCCGTCAGCAGTCTCGGGGCTGTGCTGGTGGGAGGGAGTGAGGGGCCACAGCTTTGTGGGTGGCCCGGTGTGAGTGGGGTTCTGCTGGCCTTTCTGCAGGAGTTGCCAGGCTGCCGCCTGTAAAGAAGAGGTTGTGTCACCCATACTTTCCGCTGGAATTTCTCTCCGGACAGAGGTGAGGATGGAAAAAAGCAGTGGGGGCCGGGACAGGATGGGTATCTCAGGCAGGGCAATGGAAAGCTTCTGGAAGAGCGCCCGGGCCCAGGACCACCCTGGCTGGCCTGCAGGCACCAAGTTGGCCTGCGTGCTGTCGCTGGTGTGGCACCACGGTCCTTCCTCTAGGCATTCAAGCCCTTGTACATATTCAGGTGTTTTACCTGGAAAGGGTGGGAACAGTTCAGCAGCAGCTGGCCTGGGGCTCAGCTCACGTTTACTCACAGATGCCTCGGCACGGTCCCCCAGCTTTGCAATGAGGACTCTCCTTGCGTGGGGGGTGGGTTGCTGGCTATAAGGGAGATGATTCCCCACCTCTGACCAATTTCAGAATTGTTTACCACTGGAGCAAGTGCCCTGATAGGGTTTTCCTCTGTATAACTCGTGGGTTCAGGATTTTTTTTCTTTTATGGTTCAAGTTAGATTTTATTCCTCTTTTATGTATTTATAGATATAAGCATGGAAATAATTCATTCCTATAAATACATCTGTGTGACGGGAAGAATTTTTTCTGTTTTATTTTGAAATTTTATTTTTTAAAATTTTGAAATTTAATTTTATTTATTTTTTTTATACAGCACATTATTATTAGTTCTGTATTTTATGCATATACATGTATACAGGTCAATCCCAAACTCCCAACTCATCCCACCACCACCACCCCATGGCTTCCCACACTTGGTGTCCATACGTTTGTTCTCTACCTCTGTGTCTCTATTTCTTCCCTGCAAACCAGTTCATCTGTACCATTTTTAGGCTCCACATATATGCGTTAATATAAAATATTTGTTTTCCTCTTTCTGACTTACTTCATTCTGTATGACAGTCTCTCGATCCATCGATGGCTCTACAAATGACCCAGTTTCATTCCTTTTTATGGCCGAGCAATATTCCATTTTATATATGTACCACATCTTTATCCATTCATCTGTCTGTGGGCATTTAGGTTGCTTCCATTACCTGGCTATTGTAAATAGTGCTGCAACGAACATTGTGGTGAATGTGCCTTTTTGAAATACGGTTTTCTCTGGGTATATGCTCAGAAGTGGGATTGCTGGATCAGATGGTAATTCTATTTCTAGTTTTTTTAAGGAAAATCCATACTGTTCTCCATAGTGACTGTATCAATTTACATTCCCACCAATAGTGGAAGAGGGCTCCTTTTGTCCACACCCTCCCCAGAATTGGTTGTTTGTAGATTTTCTGATGATGCCGATTCTAACAGGTGTGAGGTGATACCTCATTGTAGTTTTGATTTGCATTTCTCTAATAATTAGTGCTGTTGAGCAGCTTTTCATGTGCATCTTGGCCATCTCTGTGTCTCCTTTGAAGAAACGTCTCTTTAGATCTTCTGCCCATTTTTTTGGGTTCTTTGTTTTTTTAATATTAAGCTGCATGAGCTGTTTATATATATTGGAGATTAAACCTCTGTCCATTGATTCGTCTGCAACGATTTTCGCCCATTCTGAGGGATGCCATTTTCCATTCCCGTGTTTTATACCAAAAAAGGAAAGAAAGGAAAAGAAGCAGAACACTAATGTGCGTAAAATATGCCTTTTGAAACGGTCGTTTTGAAATATGGACGTCCTTTGAATTTTTTGGTCGATATGTGACCCCAGGATTTGTTTTCAGGGCAGGTGTCATTTACAGGCCTGCAATGATTTTGAATATCAACTGACCATTAGCGCTGGGATTAAAGCTGCTGTTGTGTGAAACGGCCACAAGGTGGCAGCAGTTCACCCTTACCAAATCTGGTTACTAGGGCAAGAGAGCCTCAGTGGAAGTGGTGTTCTAGATTGGAGTTTAGAATGGAATGTGCCAGGAGAAAGCCCCTCACGTTTGTCTCACTACTTCTTGTTCGTGTTTTTAATTTAATTTTTTATTTTTTATTACAGCAAGTTTGATTACAATGTTTGGTTTGTTGTAGGTGTGGAATATGTGGTTCTTTTACACATATACAGATGTCTGTTCTTCCTGGGATCCTTTTCCCATGTACGTTATGACAGAATGTTGAGTAGTCCTCTCTTGGTATTCTGTAGGTCTTTGGTGATTATATATGTCACCTGTGTTTGTATATGTCTGTTAACCCCGATATCGTAATGAAACCAATCCTCACACCTATCCATTGGTGAACCATAAGTTTGTTTAATGAATCTGTGATTGTCCTTCTCCGTGGAAATATCTGCCCTGGGATCCATTTTTAGGTAACACCTATAAGTGATATGATATGATATGTGTCTTTCACTTTCTGACTTACTACAAGTCACGTGATTACTTCTAGACTCATCTACGGTGCTGCAAATGGCATTGTGTCCTTTTTTCCCTTGGCTTCTCTTCTGCCTTAGCGGGGTCCATTTTCAACAATGTGATTCCCTGAGGGTTGTGGATTAGCTGACCTGGGCAGCCTTACCCTGCCGGCCCGCCCTCCCCAGGTGTGCCTCGTTGAGGTCAATATAAACAGCGCTCCAGGCAGCAATAGCCCCTGAAGCTGTGCCTGCCTCCATATTCTCTGCCCAGTCAGCAGTCTCGGGGCTGTGCTGGTGGGAGGGAGTGAGGGGCCACAGCTTTGTGGGTGGCCCGGTGTGAGTGGGGTTCTGCTGGCCTTTCTGCAGGAGTTGCCAGGCTGCCGCCTGTAAAGAAGAGGTTGTGTCACCCATACTTTCCGCTGGAATTTCTCTCCGGACAGAGGTGAGGATGGAAAAAAGCAGTGGGGGCCGGGACAGGATGGGTATCTCAGGCAGGGCAATGGAAAGCTTCTGGAAGAGCGCCCGGGGCCAGGACCACCCTGGCTGGCCTGCAGGCACCAAGTTGGCCTGCGTGCTGTCGCTGGTGCGGCACCACGGTCCTTCCTCTAGGCTTTCAAGCCCTTGTACATATTCAGGTGTTTTACCTGGAAAGGGTGGGAACAGTTCAGCAGCAGCTGGCCTGGGGCTCAGCTCACGTTTACTCACAGATGCCTCGGCACTGTCCCCCAGCTTTGCAATGAGGACGCTCCTTGCGTGGGGGGTGGGTTGCTGGCTGTATGGGAGATGATTCCCCACCTCTGACCAATTTCAGAATTGTTTACCACTGGAGCAAGTGCCCTGATAGGGTTTTCCTCTGTATAACTCGTGGGTTCAGGATTTTTTTTCTTTTATGGTTCAAGTTAGATTTTATTCCTCTTTTATGTATTTATAGATATAAGCATGGAAATAATTCATTCCTATAAATACATCTGTGTGACGGGAAGAATTTTTTCTGTTTTATTTTGAAATTTTATTTTTTAAAATTTTGAAATTTAATTTTATTTATTTTTTTTTATACAGCACGTTATTATTAGTTATGTATTTTATGCATATACATGTACACAGGTCAATCCCAAACTCCCAACTCATCCCACAACCACCACCCCATGGCTTCCCACACTTGGTGTCCATACGTTTGTTCTCTACCTCTGTGTCTCTATTTCTTCCCTGCAAACCAGTTCATCTGTACCATTTTTAGGCTCCACATATATGCGTTAATATACAATATTTGTTTTCCTCTTTCTGACTTACTTCATTCTGTATGATAGTCTCTCGATCCATCGATGGCTCTACAAATGACCCAGTTTCATTCCTTTTTATGGCCGAGTAATATTCCATTTTATATATGTACCACATCTTTATCCATTCATCTGTCTGTGGGCATTTAGGTTGCTTCCATTACCTGGCTATTGTAAATAGTGCTGCAACGAACATTGTGGTGAATGTGCCTTTTTGAAATACGGTTTTCTCTGGGTATATGCCCAGAAGTGGGATTGCTGGATCAGATGGTAATTCTATTTCTAGTTTTTTTAAGGAAAATCCATACTGTTCTCCATAGTGACTGTGTCAATTTACATTCCCACCAATAGTGGAAGAGGGCTCCTTTTGTCCACACCCTCCCCAGAATTGGTTGTTTGTAGATTTTCTGATGATGCCGATTCTAACAGGTGTGAGGTGATACCTCATTGTAGTTTTGATTTGCATTTCTCTAATAATTAGTGCTGTTGAGCAGCTTTTCATGTGCGTCTTGGCCATCTCTGTGTCTCCTTTGAAGAAACGTCTCTTTAGATCTTCTGCCCATTTTTTTTGGGTTGTTTGTTTTTTTAATATTAAGCTGCATGAGCTGTTTATATATATTGGAGATTAAACCTCGGTCCATTGATTCGTCTGCAACGATTTTCACCCATTCTGAGGGATGCCTTTTTCCATTCCCGTTTTTTTTTAACAAAAAAGGAAAGAAAGGAAAAGAAGCAGAACACTAATGTGCGTAAAATATGCCTTTTGAAACGGTCGTTTTGAAATATGGACGTCCTTTGAATTTTTTGGTCGATATGTGACCCCAGGATTTGTTTTCAGGGCAGGTGTCATTTACAGGCCTGCAATGATTTTGAATATCAACTGACCATTAGCGTTGGGATTAAAGCTGCTGTTGTGTGAAACGGCCACAAGGTGGCAGCAGTTCACCCTTACCAAATCTGGTTACTAGGGCAAGAGAGCCTCAGTGGAAGTGGTGTTCTAGATTGGAGTTTAGAATGGAATGTGCCAGGAGAAAGACCCTCACGTTTGTCTCACTACTTCTTGTTCGTGTTTTTAATTTAATTTTTTATTTTTTATTACAGCAAATTTGATTACAATGTTTGGCTTGTTGTAGGTGTGGAAGATGTGGTTCTTTTACTCATATACACATGTCTGTTCTTCCTGGGATCCTTTTCCCATGTACGTTATGACAGAATGTTGAGTAGTCCTCTCTTGGTATTCTGTAGGTCTTTGGTGATTATATATGTCACCTGTGTTTGTATATGTCTGTTAACCCCGATATCGTAGTGAAACCAATCCTCACACCTTTCCATTGGTGAACCATAAGTTTGTTTAATGAATCTGTGATTGCCCTTCTCCGTGGAAATATCTGCCCTGGTATCCATTTTTAGGTAACCCCTATAAGTGATATGATATGTGTCTTTCACTTTCTGACTTACTACAAGTCACGTGATTACTTCTAGACTCATCTACGGTGCTGCAAATGGCATTGTGTCCTTTTTTTCCTTGGCTTCTCTTCTGCCTTAGCGGGGTCCATTTTCAACAATGTGATTCCCTGAGGGTTGTGGATTAGCTGACCTGGGCAGCCTTACCCTGCCGGCCCGCCCTCCCCAAGTGTGCCTCGTTGAGGTCAATATAAACAGCGCTCCAGGCAGCAATAGCCCCTGAAGCTGTGCCTGACTCCATATTCTCTGCCCCGTCAGCAGTCTCGGGGCTGTGCTGTTGGGAGGGAGTGAGGGGCCACAGCTTTGTGGGTGGCCCGGTGTGAGTGGGGTTCTGCTGGCCTTTCTGCAGGAGTTGCCAGGCTGCCGCCTGTAAAGAAGAGGATGTGTCACCCATACCTTCCGCTGGAATTTCTCTCCGGACAGAGTTGAGGAAGGAAAAAAGCAATGGGGGCCGGGACAGGAGGGGTATCTCAGGCAGGGCAATGGAAAGCTTCTGGAAGAGCGCCCGGGGCCTGGACCACCCTGGCTGGCCTGGAGGCACCAAGTTGGCCTGCGTGCTGTCGCTGGTGTGGCTCCACGGTCCTTCCTCTAGGCTTTCAAGCCCTTGTACATATTGAGGTGTTTTACCTGGAAAGGGTGGGAACAGTTCAGCAGCAGCTGGCCTGGGGCTCAGCTCACGTTTACTCACAGATGCCTCGGCACGGTCCCCCAGCTTTGCAATGAGGACGCTCCTTGCGTGGGGGGTGGGTTGCTGGCTGTATGGGAGATGGTTCCCCACCTCTGACCAATTTCAGAATTGTTTACCGCTGGAGCAAGTGCCGTGATAGGGTTTTCCTCTGTATAACTCGTGGGTTCATTTTTTTTTCTTTTATGGTTCAAGTTAGATTTTATTCCTCTTTTATGTATTTATAAATATAAGCATGGAAATAATTCATTCCTATAAATACATCTGTGTGACGGGAAGAATATTTTCTGTTTTATTTTTAAATTTTATTTTTTAAAATTTTGAAATTTAATTTTATTTATGTTTTTATACAGCAGGTTATTATTAGTTATGTATTTTATGCATATACATGTATACAGGTCAATCCCAATCTCCCAACTCATCCCACCACCACCACCCCATGGCTTCCCACACTTGGTGTCCATACGTTTGTTCTCTACCTCTGTGTCTCTATTTCTTCCCTGCAAACCAGTTCATCTGTACCATTTTTTTAGGTTCCACATATATGCATTAATATACAATATTTGTTTTCCTCTTTCTGACTTACTTCACTCTGTATGACAGTCTCTCGATCCATCGATGTCTCTACAAATGACCCAGTTTCATTCCTTTTTATGGCCGAGTAATATTCCATTTTATATATGTACCACATCTTTATCCATTCATCTGTCTGTGGGCATTTAGGTTGCTTCCATTACCTGGCTATTGTAAATAGTGCTGCAACGAACATTGTGGTGAATGTGCCTTTTTGAAATACGGTTTTCTCTGGTATATGCCCAGAAGTGGGATTGCTGGATCAGATGGTAATTCTATTTCTAATTTTTTTTAAGGAAACTCCATACTGTTCTCCATAGTGACTGTATCAATTTACATTCCCACCAATAGTGGAAGAGGGCTCCTTTTGTCCACACCCTCCCCAGAATTGGTTGTTTGTAGATTTTCTGATGATGCCGATTCTAACAGGTGTGAGGTGAAACCTCATTGTAGTTTTGATTTGCATTTCTCTAATAATTAGTGCTGTTGAGCAGCTTTTCATGTGCTTCTTGGCCATCTCTGTGTCTCCTTTGAACAAACGTCTCTTTAGATCTTCTGCCCATTTTTTGGGGGGTTGTTTGTTTTTTTTAATATTAAGCTACATGAGCTCTTTATATATATTGGAGTTTAAACCTCTGTCAATTGATTCGTCTGCAACGATTTTCGCCCATTCTGAGGGATGCCTTTTTCCATTCCCGTGTTTTTTAACAAAAAAGGAAAGAAAGGAAAAGAAGCAGAACACTAATGTGCGTAAAATATGCCTTTTGAAACGGTCGTTTTGAAATATGGACGTCCTTTGAATTTTTTGGTCGATATGTGACCCCAGGATTTGTTTTCAGGGCAGGTGTCATTTACAGGCCTGCAATGATTTTGAATATCAACTGACCATTAGCGTTGGGATTAAAGCTGCTGTTGTGTGAAACGGCCACAAGGTGGCAGCAGTTCACCCTTACCAAATCTGGTTACTAGGGCAAGAGAGCCTCAGTGAAAGTGGTGTTCTAGATTGGAGTTTAGAATGGAATGTGCCAGGAGAAAGCCCCTCACGTTTGTCTCACTACTTCTTGTTCGTGTTTTTAATTTAATTTTTTATTTTTTATTACAGCAAGTTTGATTACAATGTTTGGCTTGTTGTAGGTGTGGAAGATGTGGTTTTTTTACACATATACACATGTCTGTTCTTCCTGGGATCCTTTTCCCATGTACGTTATGACAGAATGTTGAGTAGTCCTTTCTTGGTATTCTGTAGGTCTTTGGTGATTATATATGTCACCTGTGTTTGTATATGTCTGTTAACCCCGATATCGTAATGAAACCAATCCTCACACCTTTCCATTGGTGAACCATAAGTTTGTTTAATGAATCTGTGATTGCCCTTCTCCGTGGAAATATCTGCCCTGGTATCCATTTTTAGGTAACACCTATAAGTGATATGATATGATATGTGTCTTTCACTTTCTGACTTAATACAAGTCACGTGATTACTTCTAGACTCATCTACGGTGCTGCAAATGGCATTGTGTCCTTTTTTCCCTTGGCTTCTCTTCTGCCTTAGCGGGGTCCATTTTCAACAATGTGATTCCCTGAGGGTTGTGGATTAGCTGACCTGGGCAGCCTTACCCTGCCGGCCCGCCCTCCCCAGGTGTGCCTCGTTGAGGTCAATATAAACAGCGCTCCAGGCAGCAATAGCCCCTGAAGCTGTGCCTGACTCCATATTCTCTGCCCCGTCAGCAGTCTCGGGGCTGTGCTGGTGGGAGGGAGTGAGGGGCCACAGCTTTGTGGGTGGCCCGGTGTGAGTGGGGTTCTGCTGGCCTTTCTGCAGGAGTTGCCAGGCTGCCGCCTGTAAAGAAGAGGTTGTGTCACCCATACTTTCCGCTGGAATTTCTCTCCGGACAGAGGTGAGGATGGAAAAAAGCAGTGGGGGCCGGGACAGGATGGGTATCTCAGGCAGGGCAATGGAAAGCTTCTGGAAGAGCGCCCGGGGCCAGGACCACCCTGGCTGGCCTGCAGGCACCAAGTTGGCCTGCGTGCTGTCGCTGGTGTGGCACCACGGTCCTTCCTCTAGGCTTTCAAGCCCTTGTACATATTCAGGTGTTTTACCTGGAAAGGGTGGGAACAGTTCAGCAGCAGCTGGCCTGGGGCTCAGCTCACGTTTACTCACAGATGCCTCGGCACGGTCCCCCAGCTTTGCAATGAGGACGCTCCTTGCGTGGGGGGTGGGTTGCTGGCTGTATGGGAGATGATTCCCCACCTCTGACCAATTTCAGAATTGTTTACCACTGGAGCAAGTGCCCTGATAGGGTTTTCCTCTGTATAACTCGTGGGTTCAGGATTTTTTTTTCTTTTATGGTTCAAGTTAGATTTTATTCCTCTTTTATTTATTTATAGATATAAGCATGGAAATAATTCATTCCTATAAATACATCTGTGTGACGGGAAAACTTTTTTCTGTTTTATTTTTAAATTTTATTTTTTAAAATTTTGAAATTTAATTTTATTTATTTTTTTATACAGCACATTATTATTAGTTCTGTATTTTATGCATATGCATGTATACAGGTCAATCCCAAACTCCCAACTCATCCCACCACCACCACCCCATGGCTTCCCACACTTGGTGTCCATACGTTTGTTCTCTACCTCTGTGTCTCTATTTCTTCCCTGCAAACCAGTTCATCTGTACCATTTTTAGGCTCCACATATATGCGTTAATATACAATATTTGTTTTCCTCTTTCTGACTCACTTCATTCTGTATGACAGTCTCTCGATCCATCGATGGCTCTACAAATGACCCAGTTTCATTCCTTTTTATGGCCGAGTAATATTCCATTTTATATATGTACCACATCTTTATCCATTCATCTGTCTGTGGGCATTTAGGTTGCTTCCATTACCTGGCTATTGTAAATAGTGCTGCAACGAACATTGTGGTGAATGTGCCTTTTTGAAATACGGTTTTCTCTGGGTATATGCCCAGAAGTGGGATTGCTGGATCAGATGGTAATTCTATTTCTAGTTTTTTTAAGGAAAATCCATACTGTTCTCCATAGTGACTGTGTCAATTTACATTCCCACCAATAGTGGAAGAGGGCTCCTTTTGTCCACACCCTCCCCAGAATTGGTTGTTTGTAGATTTTCTGATGATGCCGATTCTAACAGGTGTGAGGTGATACCTCATTGTAGTTTTGATTTGCATTTCTCTAATAATTAGTGCTGTTGAGCAGCTTTTCATGTGTGTCTTGGCCATCTCTGTGTCTCCTTTGAAGAAACATCTCTTTAGATCTTCTGCCCATTTTTTTTGGGTTGTTTGTTTTTTTAATATTAAGCTGCATGAGCTGTTTATATATATTGGAGATTAAACCTCTGTCCATTGATTCGTCTGCAACGATTTTCACCCATTCTGAGGGATGCCTTTTTCCATTCCCGTTTTTTTTAACAAAAAAGGAAAGAAAGGAAAAGAAGCAGAACACTAATGTGCGTAAAATATGCCTTTTGAAACGGTCGTTTTGAAATATGGACGTCCTTTGAATTTTTTGGTCGATATGTGACCCCAGGATTTGTTTTCAGGGCAGGTGTCATTTACAGGCCTGCAATGATTTTGAATATCAACTGACCATTAGCGTTGGGATTAAAGCTGCTGTTGTGTGAAACGGCCACAAGGTGGCAGCAGTTCACCCTTACCAAATCTGGTTACTAGGGCAAGAGAGCCTCAGTGGAAGTGGTGTTCTAGATTGGAGTTTAGAATGGAATGTGCCAGGAGACAGCCCCTCACGTTTGTCTCACTACTTCTTGTTCGTGTTTTTAATTTAATTTTTTATTTTTTATTACAGCAAGTTTGATTACAATGTTTGGCTTGTTGTAGGTTTGGAAGATGTGGTTCTTTTACTCATATACACATGTCTGTTCTTCCAGGGATCCTTTTCCCATGTACGTTATGACAGAATGTTGAGTAGTCCTCTCTTGGTATTCTGTAGGTCTTTGGTGATTATATATGTCACCTGTGTTTGTATATGTCTGTTAACCCCGATATCATAATGAAACCAATCCTCACACCTTTCCATTGGTGAACCATAAGTTTGTTTAATGAATCTGTGATTGCCCTTCTCCGTGGAAATATCTGCCTTGGTATCCATTTTTAGGTAACACCTATAAGTGATATGATATGATATGTGTCTTTCACTTTCTGACTTACTACAAGTCACGTGATTACTTCTAGACTCATCTACGGTGCTGCAAATGGCATTGTGTCCTTTTTTCCCTTGGCTTCTCTTCTGCCTTAGCGGGGTCCATTTTCAACAATGTGATTCCCTGAGGGTTGTGGATTAGCTGACCTGGGCAGCCTTACCCTGCCGGCCCGCCCTCCCCAGGTGTGCCTCGTTGAGGTCAATATAAACAGCGCTCCAGGCAGCAATAGCCCCTGAAGCTGTGCCTGCCTCCATATTCTCTGCCCAGTCAGCAGTCTCGGGGCTGTGCTGGTGGGAGGGAGTGAGGGGCCACAGCTTTGTGGGTGGCCCGGTGTGAGTGGGGTTCTGCTGGCCTTTCTGCAGGATTTGCCAGGCTGCCGCCTGTAAAGAAGAGGTTGTGTCACCCATACTTTCCGCTGGAATTTCTCTCCGGACAGAGGTGAGGATGGAAAAAAGCAGTGGGGGCCGGGACAGGATGGGTATCTCAGGCAGGGCAATGGAAAGCTTCTGGAAGAGCGCCCGGGGCCAGGACCACCCTGGCTGGCCTGCAGGCACCAAGTTGGCCTGCGTGCTGTCGCTGGTGTGGCACCACGGTCCTTCCTCTAGGCTTTCAAGCCCTTGTACATATTCAGGTGTTTTACCTGGAAAGGGTGGGAACAGTTCAGCAGCAGCTGGCCTGCGGCTCAGCTCACGTTTACTCACAGATGCTTCGGCACAGTCCCCCAGCTTTGCAATAAGTACACTCCTTGCGTGGGGGGTGGGTTGCTGGCTGTATGGGAGATGGTTCCCCACCTCTGACCAATTTCAGAATTGTTTACCACTGGAGCATGTGCCCTGATAGGGTTTTCCTCTCTATAACTCGTGGGTTCAGGTTTTTTTTTTCTTTTATGGTTCAAGTTAGATTTTATTCCTCTTTTATGTATTTATAGATATAAGCATGGAAATAATTCATTCCTATAAATACATCTGTGTGACGGGAAGAACTTTTTTCTGTTTTATTTTTAAATTTTATTTTTTAAAATTTTGAACTTTAATTTCATTTATTTTTTTTATACAGCACGTTAATATTAGTTATGTATTTTATGCATATACATGTACACAGGTCAATCCCAAACTCCCAACTCATCCCACCACCACCACCCAATGGCTTCCCACACTTGGTGTCCCTACGTTTGTTCTCTACCTCTGTGTCTCTATTTCTTCCCTGCAAACCAGTTCATCTGTACCATTTTTTTAGGTTCCACATATATGCATTAATATACAATATTTGTTTTCCTCTTTCTGACTTACTTCACTCTGTATGACAATCTCTCGTTACATCGATGTCTCTACAAATGACCCAGTTTCATTCCTTTTTATGGCCGAGTAATATTCCATTTCATATATGTACCACATCTTTATCCATTCATCTGTCTGTGGGCATTTACGTTGCTTCCATTACCTGGCTATTGTAAATAGTGGTGCAATGAACATTTTGGTGAATGTGCCATTTTGATTTACGGTTTTCTCTGGGTATATGCCCAGAAGTGGGATTGCTGGATCAGATGGTAATTCTATTTCTAGTTTTTTTAAGGAAACTCCATACTGTTCTCCATAGTGACTGTATCAATTTACATTCCCACCAATAGTGGAAGAGGGTTCCTTTTGTCCACACCCTCCCCAGAATTGGTTGTTTGTAGATTTTCTGATGATGCCGATTCTAACAGGTGTGAGGTGAAACCTCATTGTAGTTTTGATTTGCATTTCTCTAATAATTAGTGCTGTTGAGCAGCTTTTCATGTGCGTCTTGGCCATCTCTGTGTCTCCTTTGAAGAAACGTCTCTTTAGATCTTCTACCCATTTTTTTGGGTTGTTTGTTTTTTTAATATTAAGCTGCATGAGCTGTTTATATATATTGGAGATTAAACCTCTGTCCATTGATTCGTCTGCAACGATTTTCGCCCATTCTGAGGGATGCCTTTTTCCATTCCCGTGTTTTTTAACAAAAAAGGAAAGAAAGGAAAAGAAGCAGAACACTAATGTGTTTAAAATATGCCTTTTGAAACGGTCGTTTTGAAATATGGACGTCCTTTGAATTTTTTGGTCGATATGTGACCCCAGGATTTGTTTTCAGGGCAGGTGTCATTTACAGGCCTGCAATGATTTTGAATATCAACTGACCATTAGCGTTGGGAATAAAGCTGCTGTTGTGTGAAACGGCCACAAGGTGGCAGCAGTTCACCCTTACCAAATCTGGTTACTAGGGCAAGAGAGCCTCAGTGGAAGTGGTGTTCTAGATTGGAGTTTAGAATGGAATGTGCCAGGAGAAAGCCCCTCACGTTTGTCTCACTACTTCTTGTTCGTGTTTTTAATTTAATTTTTTATTTTTTATTACAGCAAGTTTGATTACAATGTTTGGCTTGTTGTAGGTGTGGAAGATGTGGTTTTTTTACACATATACAGATGTCTGTTCTTCCTGGGATCCTTTTCCCATGTACGTTATGACAGAATGTTGAGTAGTCCTCTCTTGGTATTCTGTAGGTCTTTGGTGATTATATATGTCACCTGTGTTTGTATATGTCTGTTAACCCCAATATCGTAATGAAACCAATCCTCACACCTTTCCATTGGTGAACCATAAGTTTGTTTAATGAATCTGTGATTGCCCTTCTCCATGGAAATATCTGCCCTGGTATCCATTTTTAGGTAACACCTATAAGTGATATGATATGATATGTGTCTTTCACTTTCTGACTTAATACAAGTCACGTGATTACTTCTAGACTCATCTACGGTGCTGCAAATGGCATTGTGTCCTTTTTTCCCTTGGCTTCTCTTCTGCCTTAGCGGGGTCCATTTTCAACAATGTGATTCCCTGAGGGTTGTGGATTAGCTGACCTGGGCAGCCTTAGCCTGCCGGCCCACCCTCCCCAGGTGTGCCTCGTTGAGGTCAATATAAACAGCGCTCCAGGCAGCAATAGCCCCTGAAGCTGTGCCTGACTCGATATTCTCTGCCCCGTCAGCAGTCTCGGGGCTGTGCTGGTGGGAGGGAGTGAGGGGCCACAGCTTTGTGGGTGGCCCGGTGTGAGTGGGGTTCTGCTGGCCTTTCTGCAGGAGTTGCCAGGCTGCCGCCTGTAAAGAAGAGGTTGTGTCACCCATACTTTCCGCTGGAATTTCTCTCCGGACAGAGGTGAGGATGGAAAAAAGCAGTGGGGGCCGGGACAGGATGGGTATCTCAGGCAGGGCAATGGAAAGCTTCTGGAAGAGTGCCCGGGGCCAGGACCACCCTGGCTGGCCTGCAGGCACCAAGTTGGCCTGCGTGCTGTCGCTGGTGTGGCACCACGGTCCTTCCTCTAGGCTTTCAAGCCCTTGTACATATTCAGGTGTTTTACCTGGAAAGGGTGGGAACAGTTCAGCAGCAGCTGGCCTGGGGCTCAGCTCACGTTTACTCACAGATGCCTCGGCACGGTCCCCCAGCTTTGCAATGAGGACGCTCCTTGCGTGGGGGGTGGGTTGCTGGCTGTATGGGAGATGATTCCCCACCTCTGACCAATTTCAGAATTGTTTACCACTGGAGCAAGTGCCCTGATAGGGTTTTCCTCTGTATAACTCGTGGGTTCAGGATTTTTTTTTCTTTTATGGTTCAAGTTAGATTTTATTCCTCTTTTATTTATTTATAGATATAAGCATGGAAATAATTCATTCCTATAAATACATCTGTGTGACGGGAAGAACTTTTTTCTGTTTTATTTTTAAATTTTATTTTTTAAAATTTTGAAATTTAATTTTATTTATTTTTTTATACAGCACATTATTATTAGTTCTGTATTTTATGCATATGCATGTATACAGGTCAATCCCAAACTCCCAACTCATCCCACCACCACCACCCCATGGCTTCCCACACTTGGTGTCCATACGTTTGTTCTCTACCTCTGTGTCTCTATTTCTTCCCTGCAAACCAGTTCATCTGTACCATTTTTAGGCTCCACATATATGCGTTAATATACAATATTTGTTTTCCTCTTTCTGACTCACTTCATTCTGTATGACAGTCTCTCGATCCATCGATGGCTCTACAAATGACCCAGTTTCATTCCTTTTTATGGCCGAGTAATATTCCATTTTATATATGTACCACATCTTTATCCATTCATCTGTCTGTGGGCATTTAGGTTGCTTCCATTACCTGGCTATTGTAAATAGTGCTGCAACGAACATTGTGGTGAATGTGCCTTTTTGAAATACGGTTTTCTCTGGGTATATGCCCAGAAGTGGGATTGCTGGATCAGATGGTAATTCTATTTCTAGTTTTTTTAAGGAAAATCCATACTGTTCTCCATAGTGACTGTGTCAATTTACATTCCCACCAATAGTGGAAGAGGGCTCCTTTTGTCCACACCCTCCCCAGAATTGGTTGTTTGTAGATTTTCTGATGATGCCGATTCTAACAGGTGTGAGGTGATACCTCATTGTAGTTTTGATTTGCATTTCTCTAATAATTAGTGCTGTTGAGCAGCTTTTCATGTGTGTCTTGGCCATCTCTGTGTCTCCTTTGAAGAAACGTCTCTTTAGATCTTCTGCCCATTTTTTTGGGGTTGTTTGTTTTTTTAATATTAAGCTGCATGAGCTGTTTATATATATTGGAGATTAAACCTCTGTCCATTGATTCGTCTGCAACGATTTTCACCCATTCTGAGGGATGCCTTTTTCCATTCCCGTTTTTTTTAACAAAAAAGGAAAGAAAGGAAAAGAAGCAGAACACTAATGTGCGTAAAATATGCCTTTTGAAACGGTCGTTTTGAAATATGGACGTCCTTTGAATTTTTTGGTCGATATGTGACCCCAGGATTTGTTTTCAGGGCAGGTGTCATTTACAGGCCTGCAATGATTTTGAATATCAACTGACCATTAGCGTTGGGATTAAAGCTGCTGTTGTGTGAAACGGCCACAAGGTGGCAGCAGTTCACCCTTACCAAATCTGGTTACTAGGGCAAGAGAGCCTCAGTGGAAGTGGTGTTCTAGATTGGAGTTTAGAATGGAATGTGCCAGGAGAAAGCCCCTCACGTTTGTCTCACTACTTCTTGTTCGTGTTTTTAATTTAATTTTTTATTTTTTCTTACAGCAAGTTTGATTACAATGTTTGGCTTGTTGTAGGTGTGGAAGATGTGGTTCTTTTACTCATATACACATGTCTGTTCTTCCTGGGATCCTTTTCCCATGTACGTTATGACAGAATGTTGAGTAGTCCTCTCTTGGTATTCTGTAGGTCTTTGGTGATTATATATGTCACCTGTGTTTGTATATGTCTGTTAACCCCGATATCATAATGAAACCAATCCTCACACCTTTCCATTGGTGAACCATAAGTTTGTTTAATGAATCTGTGATTGCCCTTCTCCGTGGAAATATCTGCCTTGGTATCCATTTTTAGGTAACACCTATAAGTGATATGATATGATATGTGTCTTTCACTTTCTGACTTACTACAAGTCACGTGATTACTTCTAGACTCATCTACGGTGCTGCAAATGGCATTGTGTCCTTTTTTCCCTTGGCTTCTCTTCTGCCTTAGCGGGGTCCATTTTCAACAATGTGATTCCCTGAGGGTTGTGGATTAGCTGACCTGGGCAGCCTTACCCTGCCGGCCCGCCCTCCCCAGGTGTGCCTCATTGAGGTCAATATAAACAGCGCTCCAGGCAGCAATAGCCCCTGAAGCTGTGCCTGCCTCCATATTCTCTGCCCCGTCAGCAGTCTCGGGGCTGTGCTGGTGGGAGGGAGTGAGGGGCCACAGCTTTGTGGGTGGCCCGGTGTGAGTGGGGTTCTGCTGGCCTTTCTGCAGGAGTTGCCAGGCTGCCGCCTGTAAAGAAGAGGTTGTGTCACCCATACCTTCCGCTGGAATTTCTCTCCGGACAGAGGTGAGGATGGAAAAAAGCAGTGGGGGCCGGGACAGGAGGGGTATCTCAGGCAGGGCAATGGAAAGCTTCTGGAAGAGCGCCCGGGGCCAGGACCACCCTGGCTGGCCTGCAGGCACCAAGTTGGCCTGCGTGCTGTCGCTGGTGTGGCACCACGGTCCTTCCTCTAGGCTTTCAAGCCCTTGTACATATTCAGGTGTTTTACCTGGAAAGGGTGGGAACAGTTCAGCAGCAGCTGGCCTGGGGCTCAGCTCACGTTTACTCACAGATGCCTCGGCACGGTCCCCCAGCTTTGCAATGAGGACGCTCCTTGCATGGGGGGTGGGTTGCTGGCTGTATGGGAGATGATTCCCCACCTCTGACCAATTTCAGAATTGTTTACCACTGGAGCAAGTGCCCTGATAGGGTTTTCCTCTGTATAACTCGTGGGTTCAGGATTTATTTTTTCTTTTATGGTTCAAGTTAGATTTTATTCCTCTTTTATGTATTTATAGATATAAGCATGGAAATAATTCATTCCTATAAATACATCTGTGTGACGGGAAGAACTTTTTTCTGTTTTATTTTTAAATTTTATTTTTTTAAATTTTGAAATTTAATTTTATTTATTTTTTTATACAGCACATTATTATTAGTTATGTATTTTATGCATATACATGTATACAGGTCAATCCCAAACTCCCAACTCATCCCACCACCACCACCCCATGGCTTCCCACACTTGGTGTCCATACGTTTGTTCTCTACCTCTGTGTCTCTATTTCTTCCCTGCAAACCAGTTCATCTGTACCATTTTTAGGCTCCACATATATGCGTTAATATACAATATTTGTTTTCCTCTTTCTGACTTACTTCATTCTGTATGACAGTCTCTCGATCCATCGATGGCTCTACAAATGACCCAGTTTCATTCCTTTTTATGGCCGAGTAATATTCCATTTTATATATGTACCACATCTTTATCCATTCATCTGTCTGTGGGCATTTAGGTTGCTTCCATTACCTGGCTATTGTAAATAGTGCTGCAACGAACATTGTGGTGAATGTGCCTTTTTGAAATACGGTTTTCTCTGGGTATATGCCCAGAAGTGGGATTGCTGGATCAGATGGTAATTCTATTTCTAGTTTTTTTAAGGAAAATCCATACTGTTCTCCATAGTGACTGTGTCAATTTACATTCCCACCAATAGTGGAAGAGGGCTCCTTTTGTCCACACCCTCCCCAGAATTGGTTGTTTGTAGATTTTCTGATGATGCCGATTCTAACAGGTGTGAGGTGATACCTCATTGTAGTTTTGATTTGCATTTCTCTAATAATTAGTGCTGTTGAGCAGCTTTTCATGTGCGTCTTGGCCATCTCTGTGTCTCCTTTGAAGAAACGTCTCTTTAGATCTTCTGCCCATTTTTTTTGGGTTGTTTGTTTTTTTAATATTAAGCTGCATGAGCTGTTTATATATATTGGAGATTAAACCTCTGTCCATTGATTCGTCTGCAACGATTTTCACCCATTCTGAGGGATGCCTTTTTCCATTCCCGTTTTTTTTAACAAAAAAGGAAAGAAAGGAAAAGAAGCAGAACACTAATGTGCGTAAAATATGCCTTTTGAAACGGTCGTTTTGAAATATGGACTCCCTTTGAATTTTTTGGTCGATATGTGACCCCAGGATTTGTTTTCAGGGCAGGTGTCATTTACAGGCCTGCAATGATTTTGAATATCAACTGACCATTAGCGTTGGGATTAAAGCTGCTGTTGTGTGAAACGGCCACAAGGTGGCAGCAGTTCACCCTTACCAAATCTGGTTACTAGGGCAAGAGAGCCTCAGTGGAAGTGGTGTTCTAGATTGGAGTTTAGAATGGAATGTGCCAGGAGAAAGCCCCTCACGTTTGTCTCACTACTTCTTTTTCGTGTTTTTAATTTAATTTTTATTTTTTATTACAGCAAGTTTGATTACAATGTTTGGCTTGTTGTAGGTGTGGAAGATGTGGTTCTTTTACTCATATACACATGTCTGTTCTTCTTGGGATCCTTTTCCCATGTACGTTATGACAGAATGTTGAGTAGTCCTCTCTTGGTATTCTGTAGGTCTTTGGTGATTATATATGTCACCTGTGTTTGTATATGTCTGTTAACCCCGATATCGTAATGAAACCAATCCTCACACCTTTCCATTGGTGAACCATAAGTTTGTTTAATGAATCTGTGATTGCCCTTCTCCGTGGAAATATCTGCCTTGGTATCCATTTTTAGGTAACACCTATAAGTGATATGATATGATATGTGTCTTTCACTTTCTGACTTACTACAAGTCACGTGATTACTTCTAGACTCATCTACGGTGCTGCAAATGGCATTGTGTCCTTTTTTCCCTTGGCTTCTCTTCTGCCTTAGCGGGGTCCATTTTCAACAATGTGATTCCCTGAGGGTTGTGGATTAGCTGACCTGGGCAGCCTTACCCTGCCGGCCCGCCCTCCCCAGGTGTGCCTCGTTGAGGTCAATATAAACAGCGCTCCAGGCAGCAATAGCCCCTGAAGCTGTGCCTGCCTCCATATTCTCTGCCCCGTCAGCAGTCTCGGGGCTGTGCTGGTGGGAGGGAGTGAGGGGCCACAGCTTTGTGGGTGGCCCGGTGTGAGTGGGGTTCTGCTGGCCTTTCTGCAGGAGTTGCCAGGCTGCCGCCTGTAAAGAAGAGGTTGTGTCACCCATACTTTCCGCTGGAATTTCTCTCCGGACAGAGGTGAGGATGGAAAAAAGCAGTGGGGGCCGGGACAGGATGGGTATCTCAGGCAGGGCAATGGAAAGCTTCTGGAAGAGCGCCCGGGGCCAGGACCACCCTGGCTGGCCTGCAGGCACCAAGTTGGCCTGCGTGCTGTCGCTGGTGTGGCACCACGGTCCTTCCTCTAGGCTTTCAAGCCCTTGTACATATTCAGGTGTTTTACCTGGAAAGGGTGGGAACAGTTGAGCAGCAGCTGGCCTGGGGCTCAGCTCACGTTTACTCACAGATGCCTCGGCACGGTCCCCCAGCTTTGCAATGAGGACGCTTCTTGCGTGGGGGGTGGGTTGCTGGCTGTATGGGAGATGATTCCCCACCTCTGACCAATTTCAGAATTGTTTACCACTGGAGCAAGTGCCCTGATAGGGTTTTCCTCTGTATATCTCGTGGGTTCAGGATGTTTTTTTCTTTTATGGTTCAAGTTAGATTTTATTCCTCTTTTATGTATTTATAGATATAAGCATGGAAATAATTCATTCCTATAAATACATCTTTGTGATGGGAAGAATTTTTTCTGTTTTATTTTGAAATTTTATTTTTTAAAATTTTGAAATTTAATTTTATTTATTTTTTTATACAGCACATTATTATTAGTTATGTATTTTATGCATATACATGTATACAGGTCAATCCCAAACTCCCAACTCATCCCACCACCACCACCCCATGGCTTCCCACTCTTGGTGTCCATACGTTTGTTCTCTACCTCTGTGTCTCTATTTCTTCCCTGCAAACCAGTTCATCTGTACCATTTTTAGGCTCCACATATATGCGTTAATATACAATATTTGTTTTCCTCTTTCTGACTTACTTCATTCTGTATGACAGTCTCTCGATCCATCGATGGCTCTACAAATGACCCAGTTTCATTCCTTTTTATGGCCAAGTAATATTCCATTTTATATATGTACCACATCTTTATCCATTCATCTGTCTGTGGGCATTTAGGTTGCTTCCATTACCTGGCTATTGTAAATAGTGCTGCAACGAACATTGTGGTGAATGTGCCTTTTTGAAATACGGTTTTCTCTGGGTATATGCCCAGAAGTGGGATTGCTGGATCAGATGGTAATTCTATTTCTAGTTTTTTTAAGGAAAATCCATACTGTTCTCCATAGTGACTGTATCAATTTACATTCCCACCAATAGTGGAAGAGGGCTCCTTTTGTCCACACACACCCCAGAATTGGTTGTTTGTAGATTTTCTGATGATGCCGATTCTAACAGGTGTGAGGTGATACCTCATTGTAGTTTTGATTTGCATTTCTCTAATAATTAGTGCTGTTGAGCAGCTTTTCATGTGCGTCTTGGCCATCTCTGTGTCTCCTTTGAAGAAACGTCTCTTTAGATCTTCTGCCCATTTTTTTTGGGTTCTTTGTTTTTTTAATATTAAGCTGCATGAGCTGTTTATATATATTGGAGATTAAACCTCTGTCCATTGATTCGTCTGCAACGATTTTCGCCCATTCTGAGGGATGCCTTTTTCCATTCCCGTTTTTTTTAACAAAAAAGGAAAGAAAGGAAAAGAAGCAGAACACTAATGTGCGTAAAATATGCCTTTTGAAACGGTCGTTTTGAAATATGGACGTCCTTTGAAATTTTTGGTCGATATGTGACCCCAGGATTTGTTTTCAGGGCAGGTGTCATTTACAGGCCTGCAATGATTTTGAATATCAACTGACCATTAGCGTTGGGATTAAAGCTGCTGTTGTGTGAAACGGCCACAAGGTGGCAGCACTTCACCCTTACCAAATCTCATTACTAGGGCAAGAGAGCCTCAGTGGAAGTGGTGTTCTAGATTGGAGTTTAGAATGGAATGTGCCAGGAGAAAGCCCCTCACGTTTGTCTCACTACTTCTTGTTCGTGTTTTTAATTTAATTTTTTATTTTTTCTTACAGCAAGTTTGATTACAATGTTTGGCTTGTTGTAGGTGTGGAAGATGTGGTTCTTTTACTCATATACACATGTCTGTTCTTCCTGGGATCCTTTTCCCATGTACGTTATGACAGAATGTTGAGTAGTCCTCTCTTGGTATTCTGTAGGTCTTTGGTGATTATATATGTCACCTGTGTTTGTATATGTCTGTTAACCCCGATATCATAATGAAACCAATCCTCACACCTTTCCATTGGTGAACCATAAGTTTGTTTAATGAATCTGTGATTGCCCTTCTCCGTGGAAATATCTGCCTTGGTATCCATTTTTAGGTAACACCTATAAGTGATATGATATGATATGTGTCTTTCACTTTCTGACTTACTACAAGTCACGTGATTACTTCTAGACTCATCTACGGTGCTGCAAATGGCATTGTGTCCTTTTTTCCCTTGGCTTCTCTTCTGCCTTAGCGGGGTCCATTTTCAACAATGTGATTCCCTGAGGGTTGTGGATTAGCTGACCTGGGCAGCCTTACCCTGCCGGCCCGCCCTCCCCAGGTGTGCCTCATTGAGGTCAATATAAACAGCGCTCCAGGCAGCAATAGCCCCTGAAGCTGTGCCTGCCTCCATATTCTCTGCCCCGTCAGCAGTCTCGGGGCTGTGCTGGTGGGAGGGAGTGAGGGGCCACAGCTTTGTGGGTGGCCCGGTGTGAGTGGGGTTCTGCTGGCCTTTCTGCAGGAGTTGCCAGGCTGCCGCCTGTAAAGAAGAGGTTGTGTCACCCATACCTTCCGCTGGAATTTCTCTCCGGACAGAGGTGAGGATGGAAAAAAGCAGTGGGGGCCGGGACAGGAGGGGTATCTCAGGCAGGGCAATGGAAAGCTTCTGGAAGAGCGCCCGGGGCCAGGACCACCCTGGCTGGCCTGCAGGCACCAAGTTGGCCTGCGTGCTGTCGCTGGTGTGGCACCACGGTCCTTCCTCTAGGCTTTCAAGCCCTTGTACATATTCAGGTGTTTTACCTGGAAAGGGTGGGAACAGTTCAGCAGCAGCTGGCCTGGGGCTCAGCTCACGTTTACTCACAGATGCCTCGGCACGGTCCCCCAGCTTTGCAATGAGGACGCTCCTTGCATGGGGGGTGGGTTGCTGGCTGTATGGGAGATGATTCCCCACCTCTGACCAATTTCAGAATTGTTTACCACTGGAGCAAGTGCCCTGATAGGGTTTTCCTCTGTATAACTCGTGGGTTCAGGATTTATTTTTTCTTTTATGGTTCAAGTTAGATTTTATTCCTCTTTTATGTATTTATAGATATAAGCATGGAAATAATTCATTCCTATAAATACATCTGTGTGACGGGAAGAACTTTTTTCTGTTTTATTTTTAAATTTTATTTTTTTAAATTTTGAAATTTAATTTTATTTATTTTTTTATACAGCACATTATTATTAGTTATGTATTTTATGCATATACATGTATACAGGTCAATCCCAAACTCCCAACTCATCCCACCACCACCACCCCATGGCTTCCCACACTTGGTGTCCATACGTTTGTTCTCTACCTCTGTGTCTCTATTTCTTCCCTGCAAACCAGTTCATCTGTACCATTTTTAGACTCCACATATATGCGTTAATATACAATATTTGTTTTCCTCTTTCTGACTTACTTCATTCTGTATGACAGTCTCTCGATCCATCGATGGCTCTACAAATGACCCAGTTTCATTCCTTTTTATGGCCGAGTAATATTCCATTTTATATATGTACCACATCTTTATCCATTCATCTGTCTGTGGGCATTTAGGTTGCTTCCATTACCTGGCTATTGTAAATAGTGCTGCAACGAACATTGTGGTGAATGTGCCTTTTTGAAATACGGTTTTCTCTGGGTATATGCCCAGAAGTGGGATTGCTGGATCAGATGGTAATTCTATTTCTAGTTTTTTTAAGGAAAATCCATACTGTTCTCCATAGTGACTGTGTCAATTTACATTCCCACCAATAGTGGAAGAGGGCTCCTTTTGTCCACACCCTCCCCAGAATTGGTTGTTTGTAGATTTTCTGATGATGCCGATTCTAACAGGTGTGAGGTGATACCTCATTGTAGTTTTGATTTGCATTTCTCTAATAATTAGTGCTGTTGAGCAGCTTTTCATGTGCGTCTTGGCCATCTCTGTGTCTCCTTTGAAGAAACGTCTCTTTAGATCTTCTGCCCATTTTTTTTGGGTTGTTTGTTTTTTTAATATTAAGCTGCATGAGCTGTTTATATATATTGGAGATTAAACCTCTGTCCATTGATTCGTCTGCAACGATTTTCACCCATTCTGAGGGATGCCTTTTTCCATTCCCGTTTTTTTTAACAAAAAAGGAAAGAAAGGAAAAGAAGCAGAACACTAATGTGCGTAAAATATGCCTTTTGAAACGGTCGTTTTGAAATATGGACTCCCTTTGAATTTTTTGGTCGATATGTGACCCCAGGATTTGTTTTCAGGGCAGGTGTCATTTACAGGCCTGCAATGATTTTGAATATCAACTGACCATTAGCGTTGGGATTAAAGCTGCTGTTGTGTGAAACGGCCACAAGGTGGCAGCAGTTCACCCTTACCAAATCTGGTTACTAGGGCAAGAGAGCCTCAGTGGAAGTGGTGTTCTAGATTGGAGTTTAGAATGGAATGTGCCAGGAGAAAGCCCCTCACGTTTGTCTCACTACTTCTTTTTGGTGTTTTTAATTTAATTTTTATTTTTTATTACAGCAAGTTTGATTACAATGTTTGGCTTGTTGTAGGTGTGGAAGATGTGGTTCTTTTACTCATATACACATGTCTGTTCTTCTTGGGATCCTTTTCCCATGTACGTTATGACAGAATGTTGAGTAGTCCTCTCTTGGTATTCTGTAGGTCTTTGGTGATTATATATGTCACCTGTGTTTGTATATGTCTGTTAACCCCGATATCGTAATGAAACCAATCCTCACACCTTTCCATTGGTGAACCATAAGTTTGTTTAATGAATCTGTGATTGCCCTTCTCCGTGGAAATATCTGCCTTGGTATCCATTTTTAGGTAACACCTATAAGTGATATGATATGATATGTGTCTTTCACTTTCTGACTTACTACAAGTCACGTGATTACTTCTAGACTCATCTACGGTGCTGCAAATGGCATTGTGTCCTTTTTTCCCTTGGCTTCTCTTCTGCCTTAGCGGGGTCCATTTTCAACAATGTGATTCCCTGAGGGTTGTGGATTAGCTGACCTGGGCAGCCTTACCCTGCCGGCCCGCCCTCCCCAGGTGTGCCTCGTTGAGGTCAATATAAACAGCGCTCCAGGCAGCAATAGCCCCTGAAGCTGTGCCTGCCTCCATATTCTCTGCCCCGTCAGCAGTCTCGGGGCTGTGCTGGTGGGAGGGAGTGAGGGGCCACAGCTTTGTGGGTGGCCCGGTGTGAGTGGGGTTCTGCTGGCCTTTCTGCAGGAGTTGCCAGGCTGCCGCCTGTAAAGAAGAGGTTGTGTCACCCATACTTTCCGCTGGAATTTCTCTCCGGACAGAGGTGAGGATGGAAAAAAGCAGTGGGGGCCGGGACAGGATGGGTATCTCAGGCAGGGCAATGGAAAGCTTCTGGAAGAGCGCCCGGGGCCAGGACCACCCTGGCTGGCCTGCAGGCACCAAGTTGGCCTGCGTGCTGTCGCTGGTGTGGCACCACGGTCCTTCCTCTAGGCTTTCAAGCCCTTGTACATATTCAGGTGTTTTACCTGGAAAGGGTGGGAACAGTTCAGCAGCAGCTGGCCTGGGGCTCAGCTCACGTTTACTCACAGATGCCTCGGCACGGTCCCCCAGCTTTGCAATGAGGACGCTTCTTGCGTGGGGGGTGGGTTGCTGGCTGTATGGGAGATGATTCCCCACCTCTGACCAATTTCAGAATTGTTTACCACTGGAGCAAGTGCCCTGATAGGGTTTTCCTCTGTATATCTCGTGGGTTCAGGATGTTTTTTTCTTTTATGGTTCAAGTTAGATTTTATTCCTCTTTTATGTATTTATAGATATAAGCATGGAAATAATTCATTCCTATAAATACATCTTTGTGATGGGAAGAATTTTTTCTGTTTTATTTTGAAATTTTATTTTTTAAAATTTTGAAATTTAATTTTATTTATTTTTTTATACAGCACATTATTATTAGTTATGTATTTTATGCATATACATGTATACAGGTCAATCCCAAACTCCCAACTCATCCCACCACCACCACCCCATGGCTTCCCACTCTTGGTGTCCATACGTTTGTTCTCTACCTCTGTGTCTCTATTTCTTCCCTGCAAACCAGTTCATCTGTACCATTTTTAGGCTCCACATATATGCGTTAATATACAATATTTGTTTTCCTCTTTCTGACTTACTTCATTCTGTATGACAGTCTCTCGATCCATCGATGGCTCTACAAATGACCCAGTTTCATTCCTTTTTATGGCCAAGTAATATTCCATTTTATATATGTACCACATCTTTATCCATTCATCTGTCTGTGGGCATTTAGGTTGCTTCCATTACCTGGCTATTGTAAATAGTGCTGCAACGAACATTGTGGTGAATGTGCCTTTTTGAAATACGGTTTTCTCTGGGTATATGCCCAGAAGTGGGATTGCTGGATCAGATGGTAATTCTATTTCTAGTTTTTTTAAGGAAAATCCATACTGTTCTCCATAGTGACTGTATCAATTTACATTCCCACCAATAGTGGAAGAGGGCTCCTTTTGTCCACACACACCCCAGAATTGGTTGTTTGTAGATTTTCTGATGATGCCGATTCTAACAGGTGTGAGGTGATACCTCATTGTAGTTTTGATTTGCATTTCTCTAATAATTAGTGCTGTTGAGCAGCTTTTCATGTGCGTCTTGGCCATCTCTGTGTCTCCTTTGAAGAAACGTCTCTTTAGATCTTCTGCCCATTTTTTTTGGGTTCTTTGTTTTTTTAATATTAAGCTGCATGAGCTGTTTATATATATTGGAGATTAAACCTCTGTCCATTGATTCGTCTGCAACGATTTTCGCCCATTCTGAGGGATGCCTTTTTCCATTCCCGTTTTTTTTAACAAAAAAGGAAAGAAAGGAAAAGAAGCAGAACACTAATGTGCGTAAAATATGCCTTTTGAAACGGTCGTTTTGAAATATGGACGTCCTTTGAAATTTTTGGTCGATATGTGACCCCAGGATTTGTTTTCAGGGCAGGTGTCATTTACAGGCCTGCAATGATTTTGAATATCAACTGACCATTAGCGTTGGGATTAAAGCTGCTGTTGTGTGAAACGGCCACAAGGTGGCAGCACTTCACCCTTACCAAATCTCATTACTAGGGCAAGAGAGCCTCAGTGGAAGTGGTGTTCTAGATTGGAGTTTAGAATGGAATGTGCCAGGAGAAAGCCCCTCACGTTTGTCTCACTACTTCTTGTTCGTGTTTTTAATTTAATTTTTTATTTCTTATTACAGCAAGTTTGATTACAATGTTTGGCTTGTTGTAGGTGTGGAAGATGTGGTTCTTTTACTCATATACACATGTCTGTTCTTCCTGGGATCCTTTTCCCATTTACGTTATGACAGAATGTTGAGTAGTCCTCTCTTGGTATTCTGTAGGTCTTTGGTGATTATATATGTCACCTGTGTTTGTATATGTCTGTTAACCCCGATATCGTAATGAAACCAATCCTCACACCTTTCCATTGGTGAACCATAAGTTTGTTTAATGAATCTGTGATTGCCCTTCTCCATGGAAATATCTGCCCTGGTATCCATTTTTAGGTAACACCTATAAGTGATATGATATGATATGTGTCTTTCACTTTCTGACTTACTACAAATCACGTGATTACTTCTAGACTCATCTACGGTGCTGCAAATGGCATTGTGTCCTTTTTTCCCTTGGCTTCTCTTCTGCCTTAGCGGGGTCCATTTTCAACAATGTGATTCCCTGAGGGTTGTGGATTAGCTGACCTGGGCAGCCTTACCCTGCCGGCCCGCCCTCCCCAGGTGTGCCTCGTTGAGGTCAATATAAACAGCGCTCCAGGCAGCAATAGCCCCTGAAGCTGTGCCTGACTCCATATTCTCTGCCCCGTCAGCAGTCTCGGGGCTGTGCTGGTGGGAGGGAGTGAGGGGCCACAGCTTTGTGGGTGGCCCGGTGTGAGTGGGGTTCTGCTGGCCTTTCTGCAGGAGTTGCCATGCTGCCGCCTGTAAAGTAGAGGTTGTGTCACCCATACTTTCCGCTGGAATTTCTCTCCGGACAGAGGTGAGGATGGAAAAAAGCAGTGGGGGCCGGGACAGGATAGGTATCTCAGGCAGGGCAATGGAAAGCTTCTGGAAGAGCGCCCGGGGCCAGGACCACCCTGGCTGGCCTGCAGGCACCAAGTTGGCCTGCGTGCTGTCGCTGGTGTGGCACCACGGTCCTTCCTCTAGGCTTTCAAGCCCTTGTACATATTCAGGTGTTTTACCTGGAAAGCGTGGGAACAGTTCAGCAGCAGCTGGCCTGGGGCTCAGCTCACGTTTACTCACAGATGCCTCGGCACGGGCCCCCAGCTTTGCAATGAGGACGCTCCTTGCGTGGGGGGTGGGTTGCTGGCTGTATGGGAGATGATTCCCCAACTCTGACCAATTTCAGAATTGTTTACCACTGGAGCAAGTGCCCTGATAGGGTTTTCCTCTGTATAACTCGTGGGTTCAGGATTTTTTTTCTTTTATGGTTCAAGTTAGATTTTATTCCTCTTTTATGTATTTATAGACATAAGCATGGAAATAATTCATTCCTATAAATACATCTGTGTGACGGGAAGAACATTTTTATGTTTTATTTTGAAATTTTATTTTTTAAAATTTTGAAATTTAATTTTATTTATTTTTTTTATACAGCACATTATTATTAGTTATGTATTTTATGCATATACATGTATACAGGTCAATCCCAAACTCCCAACTCATCCCACCACCACCACCCCATGGCTTCCCACACTTGGTGTCCATACGTTTGTTCTCTACCTCTGTGTCTCTATTTCTTCCCTGCAAACCAGTTCATCTGTACCATTTTTAGGCTCCACATATATGCGTTAATATACAATATTTGTTTTCCTCTTTCTGACTCACTTCATTCTGTATGACAGTCTCTCGATCCATCGATGACTCTACAAATGACCCAGTTTCATTCCTTTTTATGGCCGAGTAATATTCCATTTTATATATGTACCACATCTTTATCCATTCATCTGTCTGTGGGCATTTAGGTTGCTTCCATTACCTGGCTATTGTAAATAGTGCTGCAACGAACATTGTGGTGAATGTGCCTTTTTGAAATACGGTTTTCTCTGGGTATATGCCCAGAAGTGGGATTGCTGGATCAGATGGTAATTCTATTTCTAGTTTTTTTAAGGAAAATCCATACTGTTCTCCATAGTGACTGTGTCAATTTACATTCCCACCAATAGTGGAAGAGGGCTCCTTTTGTCCACACCCTCCCCAGAATTGGTTGTTTGTAGATTTTCTGATGATGCCGATTCTAACAGGTGTGAGGTGATACCTCATTGTAGTTTTGATTTGCATTTCTCTAATAATTAGTGCTGTTGAGCAGCTTTTCATGTGCGTCTTGGCCATCTCTGTGTCTCCTTTGAAGAAACGTCTCTTTAGATCTTCTGCCCATTTTTTTTGGGTTGTTTGTTTTTTTAATATTAAGCTGCATGAGCTGTTTATATATATTGGAGATTAAACCTCTGTCCATTGATTCGTCTGCAACGATTTTCACCCATTCTGAGGGATGCCTTTTTCCATTCCCGTTTTTTTTAACAAAAAAGGAAAGAAAGGAAAAGAAGCAGAACACTAATGTGCGTAAAATATGCCTTTTGAAACGGTCGTTTTGAAATATGGACTCCCTTTGAATTTTTTGGTCGATATGTGACCCCAGGATTTGTTTTCAGGGCAGGTGTCATTTACAGGCCTGCAATGATTTTGAATATCAACTGACCATTAGCATTGGGATTAAAGCTGCTGTTGTGTGAAACGGCCACAAGGTGGCAGCAGTTCACCCTTACCAAATCTGGTTACTAGGGCAAGAGAGCCTCAGTGGAAGTGGTGTTCTAGATTGGAGTTTAGAATGGAATGTGCCAGGAGAAAGCCCCTCACGTTTGTCTCACTACTTCTTTTTCGTGTTTTTAATTTAATTTTTATTTTTTATTACAGCAAGTTTGATTACAATGTTTGGCTTGTTGTAGGTGTGGAAGATGTGGTTCTTTTACTCATATACACATGTCTGTTCTTCTTGGGATCCTTTTCCCATGTACGTTATGACAGAATGTTGAGTAGTCCTCTCTTGGTATTCTGTAGGTCTTTGGTGATTATATATGTCACCTGTGTTTGTATATGTCTGTTAACCCCGATATCGTAATGAAACCAATCCTCACACCTTTCCATTGGTGAACCATAAGTTTGTTTAATGAATCTGTGATTGCCCTTCTCCGTGGAAATATCTGCCTTGGTATCCATTTTTAGGTAACACCTATAAGTGATATGATATGATATGTGTCTTTCACTTTCTGACTTACTACAAGTCACGTGATTACTTCTAGACTCATCTACGGTGCTGCAAATGGCATTGTGTCCTTTTTTCCCTTGGCTTCTCTTCTGCCTTAGCGGGGTCCATTTTCAACAATGTGATTCCCTGAGGGTTGTGGATTAGCTGACCTGGGCAGCCTTACCCTGCCGGCCCGCCCTCCCCAGGTGTGCCTCGTTGAGGTCAATATAAACAGCGCTCCAGGCAGCAATAGCCCCTGAAGCTGTGCCTGCCTCCATATTCTCTGCCCCGTCAGCAGTCTCGGGGCTGTGCTGGTGGGAGGGAGTGAGGGGCCACAGCTTTGTGGGTGGCCCGGTGTGAGTGGGGTTCTGCTGGCCTTTCTGCAGGAGTTGCCAGGCTGCCGCCTGTAAAGAAGAGGTAGTGTCACCCATACTTTCCGCTGGAATTTCTCTCCGGACAGAGGTGAGGATGGAAAAAAGCAGTGGGGGCCGGGACAGGATGGGTATCTCAGGCAGGGCAATGGAAAGCTTCTGGAAGAGCGCCCGGGGCCAGGACCACCCTGGCTGGCCTGCAGGCACCAAGTTGGCCTGCGTGCTGTCGCTGGTGTGGCACCACGGTCCTTCCTCTAGGCTTTCAAGCCCTTGTACATATTCAGGTGTTTTACCTGGAAAGAGTGGGAACAGTTCAGCAGCAGCTGGCCTGGGGCTCAGCTCACGTTTACTCACAGATGCCTCGGCACGGTCCCCCAGCTTTGCAATGAGGACGCTTCTTGCGTGGGGGGTGGGTTGCTGGCTGTATGGGAGATGATTCCCCACCTCTGACCAATTTCAGAATTGTTTACCACTGGAGCAAGTGCCCTGATAGGGTTTTCCTCTGTATATCTCGTGGGTTCAGGATGTTTTTTTCTTTTATGGTTCAAGTTAGATTTTATTCCTCTTTTATGTATTTATAGATATAAGCATGGAAATAATTCATTCCTATAAATACATCTTTGTGATGGGAAGAATATTTTCTGTTTTATTTTGAAATTTTATTTTTTAAAATTTTGAAATTTAATTTTATTTATTTTTTTATACAGCACATTATTATTAGTTATGTATTTTATGCATATACATGTATACAGGTCAATCCCAAACTCCCAACTCATCCCACCACCACCACCCCATGGCTTCCCACTCTTGGTGTCCATACGTTTGTTCTCTACCTCTGTGTCTCTATTTCTTCCCTGCAAACCAGTTCATCTGTACCATTTTTAGGCTCCACATATATGCGTTAATATACAATATTTGTTTTCCTCTTTCTGACTTACTTCATTCTGTATGACAGTCTCTCGATCCATCGATGGCTCTACAAATGACCCAGTTTCATTCCTTTTTATGGCCAAGTAATATTCCATTTTATATATGTACCACATCTTTATCCATTCATCTGTCTGTGGGCATTTAGGTTGCTTCCATTACCTGGCTATTGTAAATAGTGCTGCAACGAACATTGTGGTGAATGTGCCTTTTTGAAATACGGTTTTCTCTGGGTATATGCCCAGAAGTGGGATTGCTGGATCAGATGGTAATTCTATTTCTAGTTTTTTTAAGGAAAATCCATACTGTTCTCCATAGTGACTGTATCAATTTACATTCCCACCAATAGTGGAAGAGGGCTCCTTTTGTCCACACACACCCCAGAATTGGTTGTTTGTAGATTTTCTGATGATGCCGATTCTAACAGGTGTGAGGTGATACCTCATTGTAGTTTTGATTTGCATTTCTCTAATAATTAGTGCTGTTGAGCAGCTTTTCATGTGCGTCTTGGCCATCTCTGTGTCTCCTTTGAAGAAACGTCTCTTTAGATCTTCTGCCCATTTTTTTGGGGTTCTTTGTTTTTTTAATATTAAGCTGCATGAGCTGTTTATATATATTGGAGATTAAACCTCTGTCCATTGATTCGTCTGCAACGATTTTCGCCCATTCTGAGGGATGCCTTTTTCCATTCCCGTTTTTTTTAACAAAAAAGGAAAGAAAGGAAAAGAAGCAGAACACTAATGTGCGTAAAATATGCCTTTTGAAACGGTCGTTTTGAAATATGGACGTCCTTTGAAATTTTTGGTCGATATGTGACCCCAGGATTTGTTTTCAGGGCAGGTGTCATTTACAGGCCTGCAATGATTTTGAATATCAACTGACCATTAGCGTTGGGATTAAAGCTGCTGTTGTGTGAAACGGCCACAAGGTGGCAGCACTTCACCCTTACCAAATCTCATTACTAGGGCAAGAGAGCCTCAGTGGAAGTGGTGTTCTAGATTGGAGTTTAGAATGGAATGTGCCAGGAGAAAGCCCCTCACGTTTGTCTCACTACTTCTTGTTCGTGTTTTTAATTTAATTTTTTATTTCTTATTACAGCAAGTTTGATTACAATGTTTGGCTTGTTGTAGGTGTGGAAGATGTGGTTCTTTTACTCATATACACATGTCTGTTCTTCCTGGGATCCTTTTCCCATTTACGTTATGACAGAATGTTGAGTAGTCCTCTCTTGGTATTCTGTAGGTCTTTGGTGATTATATATGTCACCTGTGTTTGTATATGTCTGTTAACCCCGATATCGTAATGAAACCAATCCTCACACCTTTCCATTGGTGAACCATAAGTTTGTTTAATGAATCTGTGATTGCCCTTCTCCATGGAAATATCTGCCCTGGTATCCATTTTTAGGTAACACCTATAAGTGATATGATATGATATGTGTCTTTCACTTTCTGACTTACTACAAATCACGTGATTACTTCTAGACTCATCTACGGTGCTGCAAATGGCATTGTGTCCTTTTTTCCCTTGGCTTCTCTTCTGCCTTAGCGGGGTCCATTTTCAACAATGTGATTCCCTGAGGGTTGTGGATTAGCTGACCTGGGCAGCCTTACCCTGCCGGCCCGCCCTCCCCAGGTGTGCCTCGTTGAGGTCAATATAAACAGCGCTCCAGGCAGCAATAGCCCCTGAAGCTGTGCCTGACTCCATATTCTCTGCCCCGTCAGCAGTCTCGGGGCTGTGCTGGTGGGAGGGAGTGAGGGGCCACAGCTTTGTGGGTGGCCCGGTGTGAGTGGGGTTCTGCTGGCCTTTCTGCAGGAGTTGCCATGCTGCCGCCTGTAAAGTAGAGGTTGTGTCACCCATACTTTCCGCTGGAATTTCTCTCCGGACAGAGGTGAGGATGGAAAAAAGCAGTGGGGGCCGGGACAGGATAGGTATCTCAGGCAGGGCAATGGAAAGCTTCTGGAAGAGCGCCCGGGGCCAGGACCACCCTGGCTGGCCTGCAGGCACCAAGTTGGCCTGCGTGCTGTCGCTGGTGTGGCACCACGGTCCTTCCTCTAGGCTTTCAAGCCCTTGTTCATATTCAGGTGTTTTACCTGGAAAGCGTGGGAACAGTTCAGCAGCAGCTGGCCTGGGGCTCAGCTCACGTTTACTCACAGATGCCTCGGCACGGTCCCCCAGCTTTGCAATGAGGACGCTCCTTGCGTGGGGGGTGGGTTGCTGGCTGTATGGGAGATGATTCCCCAACTCTGACCAATTTCAGAATTGTTTACCACTGGAGCAAGTGCCCTGATAGGGTTTTCCTCTGTATAACTCGTGGGTTCAGGATTTTTTTTCTTTTATGGTTCAAGTTAGATTTTATTCCTCTTTTATGTATTTATAGACATAAGCATGGAAATAATTCATTCCTATAAATACATCTGTGTGACGGGAAGAACATTTTTATGTTTTATTTTGAAATTTTATTTTTTAAAATTTTGAAATTTAATTTTATTTATTTTTTTTATACAGCACATTATTATTAGTTCTGTATTTTATGCATATACATGTATACAGGTCAATCCCAAACTCCCAACTCATCCCACCACCACCACCCCATGGCTTCCCACACTTGGTGTCCATACGTTTGTTCTCTACCTCTGTGTCTCTATTTCTTCCCTGCAAACCAGTTCATCTGTACCATTTTTAGGCTCCACATATATGCGTTAATATACAATATTTGTTTTCCTCTTTCTGACTCACTTCATTCTGTATGACAGTCTCTCGATCCATCGATGACTCTACAAATGACCCAGTTTCATTCCTTTTTATGGCCGAGTAATATTCCATTTTATATATGTACCACATCTTTATCCATTCATCTGTCTGTGGGCATTTAGGTTGCTTCCATTACCTGGCTATTGTAAATAGTGCTGCAACGAACATTGTGGTGAATGTGCCTTTTTGAAATACGGTTTTCTCTGGGTATATGCCCAGAAGTGGGATTGCTGGATCAGATGGTAATTCTATTTCTAGTTTTTTTAAGGAAAATCCATACTGTTCTCCATAGTGACTGTATCAATTTACATTCCCACCAATAGTGGAAGAGGGCTCCTTTTGTCCACACCCTCCCCAGAATTGGTTGTTTGTAGATTTTCTGATGATGCCGATTCTAACAGGTGTGAGGTGATACCTCATTGTAGTTTTGATTTGCATTTCTCTAATAATTAGTGCTGTTGAGCAGCTTTTCTGTGCGTCTTGGCCATCTCTGTGTCTCCTTTGAAGAAACATCTCTTTAGATCTTCTGCCCATTTTTTGGGGGGTTGTTTGTTTTTTTAATATTAAGCTGCATGAGCTGTTTATATATATTGGAGATTAAACCTCTGTCCATTGATTCGTCTGCAACGATTTTCGCCCATTCTGAGGGATGCCTTTTTCCATTCCCGTGTTTTTTACCAAAAAATGAAAGAAAGGAAAAGAAGCAGAACACTAATGTGCATAAAATATGCCTTTTGAAACAGTCGTTTTGAAATATGGACGTCCTTTGAATTTTTTGGTCGATATGTGACCCCAGGATTTGTTTTCAGGGCAGGTGTCATTTACAGGCCTGCAATGATTTTGAATATCAACTGACCATTAGCGTTGGGATTAAAGCTGCTGTTGTGTGAAACGGCCACAAGGTGGCAGCAGTTCACCCTTACCAAATCTGGTTACTAGGGCAAGAGAGCCTCAGTGGAAGTGGTGTTCTAGATTGGAGTTTAGAATGGAATGTGCCAGGAGAAAGCCCCTCACGTTTGTCTCACTACTTCTTGTTCGTGTTTTTAATTTAATTTTTTATTTTTTCTTACAGCAAGTTTGATTACAATGTTTGGCTTGTTGTAGGTGTGGAAGATGTGGTTCTTTTACACATATACAGATGTCTGTTCTTCCTGGGATCCTTTTCCCATGTACGTTATGACAGAATGTTGAGTAGTCCTCTCTTGGTATTCTGTAGGTCTTTGGTGATTATATATGTCACCTGTGTTTGTATATGTCTGTTAACCCCAATATCGTAATGAAACCAATCCTCACACCTTTCCATTGGTGAACCATAAGTTTATTTAATGAATCTGTGATTGTCCTTCTCCGTGGAAATATCTGCCCTGGTATCCATTTTTAGGTAACACCTATAAGTGATATGATATGATATGTGTCTTTCACTTTCTGACTTACTACAAGTCACGTGATTACTTCTAGACTCATCTACGGTGCTTCAAATGGCATTGTGTCCTTTTTTCCCTTGGCTTCTCTTCTGCCTTAGCGGGGTCCATTTTCAACAATGTGATTCCCTGAGGGTTGTGGATTAGCTGACCTGGGCAGCCTTACCCTGCCGGCCCGCCCTCCCCAGGTGTGCCTCGTTGAGGTCAATATAAACAGCGCTCCAGGCAGCAATAGCCCCTGAAGCTGTGCCTGCCTCCATATTCTCTGCCCCGTCAGCAGTCTCGGGGCTGTGCTGGTGGGAGGGAGTGACGGGCCACAGCTTTGTGGGTGGCCCGGTGTGAGTGGGGTTCTGCTGGCCTTTCTGCAGGAGTTGCCAGGCTGCCGCCTGTAAAGAAGAGGTTGTGTCACCCATACTTTCCGCTGGAATTTCTCTCCGGACAGAGGTGAGGATGGAAAAAAGCAGTGGGGGCCGGGACAGGATGGGTATCTCAGGCAGGGCAATGGAAAGCTTCTGGAAGAGCGCCCGGGGCCAGGACTACCCTGGCTGGCCTGCAGGCACCAAGTTGGCCTGCGTGCTGTCGCTGGTGTGGCACCACGGTCCTTCCTCTAGGCTTTCAAGCCCTTGTACATATTCGGGTGTTTTACCTGGAAAGGGTGGGAACAGTTCAGCAGCAGCTGGCCTGGGGCTCATCTCACGTTTACTCACAGATGCCTCGGCACAGTCCCCCAGCTTTGCAATTAGTACACTCCTTGCGTGGGGGGTGGGTTGCTGGCTGTATGGGAGATGGTTCCCCACCTCTGACCAATTTCAGAATTGTTTAACGCTGGAGCAAGTGCCGTGATAGGGTTTTCCTCTGTATAACCCGTGGGTTCATTTTTTTTTTCTTTTATGGTTCAAGTTAGATTTTATTCCTCTTTTATGTATTTATAAATATAAGCATGGAAATAATTCATTCCTATAAATACATCTGTGTGACGGGAAGAATTTTTTCTGTTTTATTTTGAAATTTTATTTTTTAAAATTTTGAAATTTAATTTTATTTATTTTTTTTATACAGCACATTATTATTAGTTCTGTATTTTATGCATATACATGTATACAGGTCAATCCCAAACTCCCAACTCATCCCACCACCACCACCCCATGGCTTCCCACACTTGGTGTCCATACGTTTGTTCTCTACCTCTGTGTCTCTATTTCTTCCCTGCAAACCAGTTCATCTGTACCATTTTTAGGCTCCACATATATGCGTTAATATACAATATTTGTTTTCCTCTTTCTGACTCACTTCATTCTGTATGACAGTCTCTCGATCCATCGATGGCTCTACAAATGACCCAGTTTCATTCCTTTTTATGGCCGAGTAATATTCCATTTTATATATGTACCACATCTTTATCCATTCATCTGTCTGTGGGCATTTAGGTTGCTTCCATTACCTGGCTATTGTAAATAGTGCTGCAACGAACATTGTGGTGAATGTGCCTTTTTGAAATACGGTTTTCTCTGGGTATATGCCCAGAAGTGGGATTGCTGGATCAGATGGTAATTCTATTTCTAGTTTTTTTAAGGAAAATCCATACTGTTCTCCATAGTGACTGTATCAATTTACATTCCCACCAATAGTGGAAGAGGGCTCCTTTTGTCCACACCCTCCCCAGAATTGGTTGTTTGTAGATTTTCTGATGATGCCGATTCTAACAGGTGTGAGGTGATACCTCATTGTAGTTTTGATTTGCATTTCTCTAATAATTAGTGCTGTTGAGCAGCTTTTCTGTGCGTCTTGGCCATCTCTGTGTCTCCTTTGAAGAAACATCTCTTTAGATCTTCTGCCCATTTTTGGGGGGTTGTTTGTTTTTTTAATATTAAGCTGCATGAGCTGTTTATATATATTGGAGATTAAACCTCTGTCCATTGATTCGTCTGCAACGATTTTCGCCCATTCTGAGGGATGCCTTTTTCCATTCCCGTGTTTTATACCAAAAAAGGAAAGAAAGGAAAAGAAGCAGAACACTAATGTGCGTAAAATATGCCTTTTGAAACGGTCGTTTTGAAATATGGACGTCCTTTGAATTTTTTGGTCGATATGTGACCCCAGGATTTGTTTTCAGGGCAGGTGTCATTTACAGGCCTGCAATGATTTTGAATATCAACTGACCATTAGCGTTGGGATTAAAGCTGCTGTTGTGTGAAACGGCCACAAGGTGGCAGCAGTTCACCCTTACCAAATCTGGTTACTAGGGCAAGAGAGCCTCAGTGGAAGTGGTGTTCTAGATTGGAGTTTAGAATGGAATGTGCCAGGAGAAAGCCCCTCACGTTTGTCTCACTACTTCTTGTTCGTGTTTTTAATTTAATTTTTTATTTTTTCTTACAGCAAGTTTGATTACAATGTTTGGCTTGTTGTAGGTGTGGAAGATGTGGTTCTTTTACACATATACAGATGTCTGTTCTTCCTGGGATCCTTTTCCCATGTACGTTATGACAGAATGTTGAGTAGTCCTCTCTTGGTATTCTGTAGGTCTTTGGTGATTATATATGTCACCTGTGTTTGTATATGTCTGTTCACCCCGATATCGTAATGAAACCAATCCTCACACCTTTCCATTGGTGAACCATAAGTTTGTTTAATGAATCTGTGATTGCCCTTCTCCGTGGAAATATCTGCCCTGGTATCCTTTTTTAGGTAACACCTATAAGTGATATGATATGATATGTGTCTTTCACTTTCTGACTTACTACAAGTCACGTGATTACTTCTAGACTCATCTACGGTGCTGCAAATGGCATTGTGTCCTTTTTTCCCTTGGCTTCTCTTCTGCCTTAGCGGGGTCCATTTTCAACAATGTGATTCCCTGAGGGTTGTGGATTAGCTGACCTGGGCAGCCTTACCCTGCCGGCCCGCCCTCCCCAGGTGTGCCTCGTTGAGGTCAATATAAACAGCGCTCCAGGCAGCAATAGCCCCTGAAGCTGTGCCTGCCTCCATATTCTCTGCCCCGTCAGCAGTCTCGGGGCTGTGCTGGTGGGAGGGAGTGACGGGCCACAGCTTTGTGGGTGGCCCGGTGTGAGTGGGGTTCTGCTGGCCTTTCTGCAGGAGTTGCCAGGCTGCCGCCTGTAAAGAAGAGGTTGTGTCACCCATACTTTCCGCTGGAATTTCTCTCCGGACAGAGGTGAGGATGGAAAAAAGCAGTGGGGGCCGGGACAGGATGGGTATCTCAGGCAGGGCAATGGAAAGCTTCTGGAAGAGCGCCCGGGCCCAGGACTACCCTGGCTGGCCTGCAGGCACCAAGTTGGCCTGCGTGCTGTCGCTGGTGTGGCACCACGGTCCTTCCTCTAGGCTTTCAAGCCCTTGTACATATTCGGGTGTTTTACCTGGAAAGGGTGGGAACAGTTCAGCAGCAGCTGGCCTGGGGCTCAGCTCACGTTTACTCACAGATGCCTCGGCACGGTACCCCAGCTTTGCAATGAGGACGCTCCTTGCGTGGGGGGTGGGTTGCTGGCTGTATGGGAGATGATTCCCCACCTCTGACCAATTTCAGAATTGTTTACCACTGGAGCAAGTGCCCTGATAGGGTTTTCCTCTGTATAACTCGTGGGTTCAGGATTTTTTTTTCTTTTATGGTTCAAGTTAGATTTTATTCCTCTTTTATGTATTTATAGACATAAGCATGGAAATAATTCATTCCTATAAATACATCTGTGTGACGGGAAGAACATTTTTATGTTTTATTTTGAAATTTTATTTTTTAAAATTTTGAAATTTAATTTTATTTATTTTTTTTATACAGCACATTATTATTAGTTCTGTATTTTATGCATATACATGTATACAGGTCAATCCCAAACTCCCAACTCATCCCACCACCACCACCCCATGGCTTCCCACACTTGGTGTCCATACGTTTGTTCTCTACCTCTGTGTCTCTATTTCTTCCCTGCAAACCAGTTCATCTGTACCATTTTTAGGCTCCACATATATGCGTTAATATACAATATTTGTTTTCCTCTTTCTGACTCACTTCATTCTGTATGACAGTCTCTCGATCCATCGATGACTCTACAAATGACCCAGTTTCATTCCTTTTTATGGCCGAGTAATATTCCATTTTATATATGTACCACATCTTTATCCATTCATCTGTCTGTGGGCATTTAGGTTGCTTCCATTACCTGGCTATTGTAAATAGTGCTGCAACGAACATTGTGGTGAATGTGCCTTTTTGAAATACGGTTTTCTCTGGGTATATGCCCAGAAGTGGGATTGCTGGATCAGATGGTAATTCTATTTCTAGTTTTTTTAAGGAAAATCCATACTGTTCTCCATAGTGACTGTATCAATTTACATTCCCACCAATAGTGGAAGAGGGCTCCTTTTGTCCACACCCTCCCCAGAATTGGTTGTTTGTAGATTTTCTGATGATGCCGATTCTAACAGGTGTGAGGTGATACCTCATTGTAGTTTTGATTTGCATTTCTCTAATAATTAGTGCTGTTGAGCAGCTTTTCTGTGCGTCTTGGCCATCTCTGTGTCTCCTTTGAAGAAACATCTCTTTAGATCTTCTGCCCATTTTTTGGGGGGTTGTTTGTTTTTTTAATATTAAGCTGCATGAGCTGTTTATATATATTGGAGATTAAACCTCTGTCCATTGATTCGTCTGCAACGATTTTCGCCCATTCTGAGGGATGCCTTTTTCCATTCCCGTGTTTTTTACCAAAAAATGAAAGAAAGGAAAAGAAGCAGAACACTAATGTGCATAAAATATGCCTTTTGAAACAGTCGTTTTGAAATATGGACGTCCTTTGAATTTTTTGGTCGATATGTGACCCCAGGATTTGTTTTCAGGGCAGGTGTCATTTACAGGCCTGCAATGATTTTGAATATCAACTGACCATTAGCGTTGGGATTAAAGCTGCTGTTGTGTGAAACGGCCACAAGGTGGCAGCAGTTCACCCTTACCAAATCTGGTTACTAGGGCAAGAGAGCCTCAGTGGAAGTGGTGTTCTAGATTGGAGTTTAGAATGGAATGTGCCAGGAGAAAGCCCCTCACGTTTGTCTCACTACTTCTTGTTCGTGTTTTTAATTTAATTTTTTATTTTTTCTTACAGCAAGTTTGATTACAATGTTTGGCTTGTTGTAGGTGTGGAAGATGTGGTTCTTTTACACATATACAGATGTCTGTTCTTCCTGGGATCCTTTTCCCATGTACGTTATGACAGAATGTTGAGTAGTCCTCTCTTGGTATTCTGTAGGTCTTTGGTGATTATATATGTCACCTGTGTTTGTATATGTCTGTTAACCCCAATATCGTAATGAAACCAATCCTCACACCTTTCCATTGGTGAACCATAAGTTTATTTAATGAATCTGTGATTGTCCTTCTCCGTGGAAATATCTGCCCTGGTATCCATTTTTAGGTAACACCTATAAGTGATATGATATGATATGTGTCTTTCACTTTCTGACTTACTACAAGTCACGTGATTACTTCTAGACTCATCTACGGTGCTTCAAATGGCATTGTGTCCTTTTTTCCCTTGGCTTCTCTTCTGCCTTAGCGGGGTCCATTTTCAACAATGTGATTCCCTGAGGGTTGTGGATTAGCTGACCTGGGCAGCCTTACCCTGCCGGCCCGCCCTCCCCAGGTGTGCCTCGTTGAGGTCAATATAAACAGCGCTCCAGGCAACAATAGCCCCTGAAGCTGTGCCTGCCTCCATATTCTCTGCCCCGTCAGCAGTCTCGGGGCTGTGCTGGTGGGAGGGAGTGACGGGCCACAGCTTTGTGGGTGGCCCGGTGTGAGTGGGGTTCTGCTGGCCTTTCTGCAGGAGTTGCCAGGCTGCCGCCTGTAAAGAAGAGGTTGTGTCACCCATACTTTCCGCTGGAATTTCTCTCCGGACAGAGGTGAGGATGGAAAAAAGCAGTGGGGGCCGGGACAGGATGGGTATCTCAGGCAGGGCAATGGAAAGCTTCTGGAAGAGCGCCCGGGGCCAGGACTACCCTGGCTGGCCTGCAGGCACCAAGTTGGCCTGCGTGCTGTCGCTGGTGTGGCACCACGGTCCTTCCTCTAGGCTTTCAAGCCCTTGTACATATTCGGGTGTTTTACCTGGAAAGGGTGGGAACAGTTCAGCAGCAGCTGGCCTGGGGCTCATCTCACGTTTACTCACAGATGCCTCGGCACAGTCCCCCAGCTTTGCAATTAGTACACTCCTTGCGTGGGGGGTGGGTTGCTGGCTGTATGGGAGATGGTTCCCCACCTCTGACCAATTTCAGAATTGTTTAACGCTGGAGCAAGTGCCGTGATAGGGTTTTCCTCTGTATAACCCGTGGGTTCATTTTTTTTTTCTTTTATGGTTCAAGTTAGATTTTATTCCTCTTTTATGTATTTATAAATATAAGCATGGAAATAATTCATTCCTATAAATACATCTGTGTGACGGGAAGAATTTTTTCTGTTTTATTTTGAAATTTTATTTTTTAAAATTTTGAAATTTAATTTTATTTATTTTTTTTATACAGCACATTATTATTAGTTCTGTATTTTATGCATATACATGTATACAGGTCAATCCCAAACTCCCAACTCATCCCACCACCACCACCCCATGGCTTCCCACACTTGGTGTCCATACGTTTGTTCTCTACCTCTGTGTCTCTATTTCTTCCCTGCAAACCAGTTCATCTGTACCATTTTTAGGCTCCACATATATGCGTTAATATACAATATTTGTTTTCCTCTTTCTGACTCACTTCATTCTGTATGACAGTCTCTCGATCCATCGATGGCTCTACAAATGACCCAGTTTCATTCCTTTTTATGGCCGAGTAATATTCCATTTTATATATGTACCACATCTTTATCCATTCATCTGTCTGTGGGCATTTAGGTTGCTTCCATTACCTGGCTATTGTAAATAGTGCTGCAACGAACATTGTGGTGAATGTGCCTTTTTGAAATACGGTTTTCTCTGGGTATATGCCCAGAAGTGGGATTGCTGGATCAGATGGTAATTCTATTTCTAGTTTTTTTAAGGAAAATCCATACTGTTCTCCATAGTGACTGTATCAATTTACATTCCCACCAATAGTGGAAGAGGGCTCCTTTTGTCCACACCCTCCCCAGAATTGGTTGTTTGTAGATTTTCTGATGATGCCGATTCTAACAGGTGTGAGGTGATACCTCATTGTAGTTTTGATTTGCATTTCTCTAATAATTAGTGCTGTTGAGCAGCTTTTCTGTGCGTCTTGGCCATCTCTGTGTCTCCTTTGAAGAAACATCTCTTTAGATCTTCTGCCCATTTTTGGGGGGTTGTTTGTTTTTTTAATATTAAGCTGCATGAGCTGTTTATATATATTGGAGATTAAACCTCTGTCCATTGATTCGTCTGCAACGATTTTCGCCCATTCTGAGGGATGCCTTTTTCCATTCCCGTGTTTTATACCAAAAAAGGAAAGAAAGGAAAAGAAGCAGAACACTAATGTGCGTAAAATATGCCTTTTGAAACGGTCGTTTTGAAATATGGACGTCCTTTGAATTTTTTGGTCGATATGTGACCCCAGGATTTGTTTTCAGGGCAGGTGTCATTTACAGGCCTGCAATGATTTTGAATATCAACTGACCATTAGCGTTGGGATTAAAGCTGCTGTTGTGTGAAACGGCCACAAGGTGGCAGCAGTTCACCCTTACCAAATCTGGTTACTAGGGCAAGAGAGCCTCAGTGGAAGTGGTGTTCTAGATTGGAGTTTAGAATGGAATGTGCCAGGAGAAAGCCCCTCACGTTTGTCTCACTACTTCTTGTTCGTGTTTTTAATTTAATTTTTTATTTTTTCTTACAGCAAGTTTGATTACAATGTTTGGCTTGTTGTAGGTGTGGAAGATGTGGTTCTTTTACACATATACAGATGTCTGTTCTTCCTGGGATCCTTTTCCCATGTACGTTATGACAGAATGTTGAGTAGTCCTCTCTTGGTATTCTGTAGGTCTTTGGTGATTATATATGTCACCTGTGTTTGTATATGTCTGTTCACCCCGATATCGTAATGAAACCAATCCTCACACCTTTCCATTGGTGAACCATAAGTTTGTTTAATGAATCTGTGATTGCCCTTCTCCGTGGAAATATCTGCCCTGGTATCCTTTTTTAGGTAACACCTATAAGTGATATGATATGATATGTGTCTTTCACTTTCTGACTTACTACAAGTCACGTGATTACTTCTAGACTCATCTACGGTGCTGCAAATGGCATTGTGTCCTTTTTTCCCTTGGCTTCTCTTCTGCCTTAGCGGGGTCCATTTTCAACAATGTGATTCCCTGAGGGTTGTGGATTAGCTGACCTGGGCAGCCTTACCCTGCCGGCCCGCCCTCCCCAGGTGTGCCTCGTTGAGGTCAATATAAACAGCGCTCCAGGCAGCAATAGCCCCTGAAGCTGTGCCTGCCTCCATATTCTCTGCCCCGTCAGCAGTCTCGGGGCTGTGCTGGTGGGAGGGAGTGACGGGCCACAGCTTTGTGGGTGGCCCGGTGTGAGTGGGGTTCTGCTGGCCTTTCTGCAGGAGTTGCCAGGCTGCCGCCTGTAAAGAAGAGGTTGTGTCACCCATACTTTCCGCTGGAATTTCTCTCCGGACAGAGGTGAGGATGGAAAAAAGCAGTGGGGGCCGGGACAGGATGGGTATCTCAGGCAGGGCAATGGAAAGCTTCTGGAAGAGCGCCCGGGCCCAGGACTACCCTGGCTGGCCTGCAGGCACCAAGTTGGCCTGCGTGCTGTCGCTGGTGTGGCACCACGGTCCTTCCTCTAGGCTTTCAAGCCCTTGTACATATTCGGGTGTTTTACCTGGAAAGGGTGGGAACAGTTCAGCAGCAGCTGGCCTGGGGCTCAGCTCACGTTTACTCACAGATGCCTCGGCACGGTACCCCAGCTTTGCAATGAGGACGCTCCTTGCGTGGGGGGTGGGTTGCTGGCTGTATGGGAGATGATTCCCCACCTCTGACCAATTTCAGAATTGTTTACCACTGGAGCAAGTGCCCTGATAGGGTTTTCCTCTGTATAACTCGTGGGTTCAGGATTTTTTTTTCTTTTATGGTTCAAGTTAGATTTTATTCCTCTTTTATGTATTTATAGACATAAGCATGGAAATAATTCATTCCTATAAATACATCTGTGTGACGGGAAGAACTTTTTTCTGTTTTATTTTGAAATTTTATTTTTTAAAATTTTGAAATTTAATTGTATTTATTTTTTTTATACAGCACATTATTATTAGTTCTGTATTTTATGCATATACATGTATACAGGTCAATCCCAAACTCCCAACTCATCCCACCACCACCACCCCATGGCTTCCCACACTTGGTGTCCATACGTTTGTTCTCTACCTCTGTGTCTCTATTTCTTCCCTGCAAACCAGTTCATCTGTACCATTTTTAGGCTCCACATATATGCGTTAATATACAATATTTGTTTTCCTCTTTCTGACTCACTTCATTCTGTATGACAGTCTCTCGATCCATCGATGGCTCTACAAATGACCCAGTTTCATTCCTTTTTATGGCCGAGTAATATTCCATTTTATATATGTACCACATCTTTATCCATTCATCTGTCTGTGGGCATTTAGGTTGCTTCCATTACCTGGCTATTGTAAATAGTGCTGCAACGAACATTGTGGTGAATGTGCCTTTTTGAAATACGGTTTTCTCTGGGTATATGCCCAGAAGTGGGATTGCTGGATCAGATGGTAATTCTATTTCTAGTTTTTTTAAGGAAAATCCATACTGTTCTCCATAGTGACTGTATCAATTTACATTCCCACCAATAGTGGAAGAGGGCTCCTTTTGTCCACACCCTCCCCAGAATTGGTTGTTTGTAGATTTTCTGATGATGCCGATTCTAACAGGTGTGAGGTGATACCTCATTGTAGTTTTGATTTGCATTTCTCTAATAATTAGTGCTGTTGAGCAGCTTTTCATGTGCGTCTTGGCCATCTCTGTGTCTCCTTTGAAGAAACGTCTGTTTAGATCTTCTGCCCATTTTTTTGGGTTGTTTGTTTTTTTAATATTAAGCTGCATGAGCTGTTTATATATATTGGAGATTAAACCTCTGTCCATTGATTCGTCTGCAACGATTTTCGCCCATTCTGAGGGATGCCTTTTTCCATTCCCGTTTTTTTTAACAAAAAAGGAAAGAAAGGAAAAGAAGCAGAACACTAATGTGCGTAAAATATGCCTTTTGAAACGGTCGTTTTGAAATATGGACGTCCTTTGAATTTTTTGGTCGATATGTGACCCCAGGATTTGTTTTCAGGGCAGGTGTCATATACAGGCCTGCAATGATTTTGAATATCAACTGACCATTAGCGTTGGGATTAAAGCTGCAGTTGTGTGAAACAGCCACAAGGTGGCAGCAGTTCACCCTTACCAAATCTGGTTACTAGGGCAAGAGAGCCTCAGTGGAAGTGGTGTTCTACATTGGAGTTTAGAATGGAATGTGCCAGGAGAAAGCCCCTCACGTTTGTCTCACTACTTCTTGTTCGTGTTTTTAATTTAATTTTTTATTTTTTCTTACAGCTAGTTTGATTACAATGTTTGGCTTGTTGTAGGTGTGGAAGATGTGGTTCTTTTACACATATACAGATGTCTGTTCTTCCTGGGATCCTTTTCCCATGTACGTTATGACAGAATGTTGAGTAGTCCTCTCTTGGTATTCTGTAGGTCTTTGGTGATTATATATGTCACCTGTGTTTGTATATGTCTGTTCACCCCGATATCGTAATGAAACCAATCCTCACACCTTTCCATTGGTGAACCATAAGTTTGTTTAATGAATCTGTGATTGCCCTTCTCCGTGGAAATATCTGCCCTGGTATCCTTTTTTAGGTAACACCTATAAGTGATATGATATGATATGTGTCTTTCACTTTCTGACTTACTACAAGTCACGTGATTACTTCTAGACTCATCTACGGTGCTGCAAATGGCATTGTGTCCTTTTTTCCCTTGGCTTCTCTTCTGCCTTAGCGGGGTCCATTTTCAACAATGTGATTCCCTGAGGGTTGTGGATTAGCTGACCTGGGCAGCCTTACCCTGCCGGCCCGCCCTCCCCAGGTGTGCCTCGTTGAGGTCAATATAAACAGCGCTCCAGGCAGCAATAGCCCCTGAAGCTGTGCCTGCCTCCATATTCTCTGCCCCGTCAGCAGTCTCGGGGCTGTGCTGGTGGGAGGGAGTGAGGGGCCACAGCTTTGTGGGTGGCCCGGTGTGAGTGGGGTTCTGCTGGCCTTTCTGCAGGAGTTGCCAGGCTGCCGCCTGTAAAGAAGAGGTTGTGTCACCCATACTTTCCGCTGGAATTTCTCTCCGGACAGAGTTGAGGAAGGAAAAAAGCAGTGGGGGCCGGGACAGGATGGGTATCTCAGGCAGGGCAATGGAAAGCTTCTGGAAGAGCGCCCGGGGCCAGGACTACCCTGGCTGGCCTGCAGGCACCAAGTTGGCCTGCGTGCTGTCGCTGGTGTGGCACCACGGTCCTTCCTCTAGGCTTTCAAGCCCTTGTACATATTCGGGTGTTTTACCTGGAAAGGGTGGGAACAGTTCAGCAGCAGCTGGCCTGGGGCTCAGCTCACGTTTACTCACAGATGCCTCGGCACGGTACCCCAGCTTTGCAATGAGGACGCTCCTTGCGTGGGGGGTGGGTTGCTGGCTGTATGGGAGATGATTCCCCACCTCTGACCAATTTCAGAATTGTTTACCACTGGAGCAAGTGCCCTGATAGGGTTTTCCTCTGTATAACTCGTGGGTTCAGGATTTTTTTTTCTTTTATGGTTCAAGTTAGATTTTATTCCTCTTTTATGTATTTATAGACATAAGCATGGAAATAATTCATTCCTATAAATACATCTGTGTGACGGGAAGAACTTTTTTCTGTTTTATTTTGAAATTTTATTTTTTAAAATTTTGAAATTTAATTGTATTTATTTTTTTTATACAGCACATTATTATTAGTTCTGTATTTTATGCATATACATGTATACAGGTCAATCCCAAACTCCCAACTCATCCCACCACCACCACCCCATGGCTTCCCACACTTGGTGTCCATACGTTTGTTCTCTACCTCTGTGTCTCTATTTCTTCCCTGCAAACCAGTTCATCTGTACCATTTTTAGGCTCCACATATATGCGTTAATATACAATATTTGTTTTCCTCTTTCTGACTCACTTCATTCTGTATGACAGTCTCTCGATCCATCGATGGCTCTACAAATGACCCAGTTTCATTCCTTTTTATGGCCGAGTAATATTCCATTTTATATATGTACCACATCTTTATCCATTCATCTGTCTGTGGGCATTTAGGTTGCTTCCATTACCTGGCTATTGTAAATAGTGCTGCAACGAACATTGTGGTGAATGTGCCTTTTTGAAATACGGTTTTCTCTGGGTATATGCCCAGAAGTGGGATTGCTGGATCAGATGGTAATTCTATTTCTAGTTTTTTTAAGGAAAATCCATACTGTTCTCCATAGTGACTGTATCAATTTACATTCCCACCAATAGTGGAAGAGGGCTCCTTTTGTCCACACCCTCCCCAGAATTGGTTGTTTGTAGATTTTCTGATGATGCCGATTCTAACAGGTGTGAGGTGATACCTCATTGTAGTTTTGATTTGCATTTCTCTAATAATTAGTGCTGTTGAGCAGCTTTTCATGTGCGTCTTGGCCATCTCTGTGTCTCCTTTGAAGAAACGTCTGTTTAGATCTTCTGCCCATTTTTTTGGGTTGTTTGTTTTTTTAATATTAAGCTGCATGAGCTGTTTATATATATTGGAGATTAAACCTCTGTCCATTGATTCGTCTGCAACGATTTTCGCCCATTCTGAGGGATGCCTTTTTCCATTCCCGTTTTTTTTAACAAAAAAGGAAAGAAAGGAAAAGAAGCAGAACACTAATGTGCGTAAAATATGCCTTTTGAAACGGTCGTTTTGAAATATGGACGTCCTTTGAATTTTTTGGTCGATATGTGACCCCAGGATTTGTTTTCAGGGCAGGTGTCATATACAGGCCTGCAATGATTTTGAATATCAACTGACCATTAGCGTTGGGATTAAAGCTGCAGTTGTGTGAAACAGCCACAAGGTGGCAGCAGTTCACCCTTACCAAATCTGGTTACTAGGGCAAGAGAGCCTCAGTGGAAGTGGTGTTCTAGATTGGAGTTTAGAATGGAATGTGCCAGGAGAAAGCCCCTCACGTTTGTCTCACTACTTCTTGTTCGTGTTTTTAATTTAATTTTTTATTTTTTATTACAGCTAGTTTGATTACAATGTTTGGCTTGTTGTAGGTGTGGAAGATGTGGTTCTTTTACACATATACAGATGTCTGTTCTTCCTGGGATCCTTTTCCCATGTACGTTATGACAGAATGTTGAGTAGTCCTCTCTTGGTATTCTGTAGGTCTTTGGTGATTATATATGTCACCTGTGTTTGTATATGTCTGTTCACCCCGATATCGTAATGAAACCAATCCTCACACCTTTCCATTGGTGAACCATAAGTTTGTTTAATGAATCTGTGATTGCCCTTCTCCGTGGAAATATCTGCCCTGGTATCCTTTTTTAGGTAACACCTATAAGTGATATGATATGATATGTGTCTTTCACTTTCTGACTTACTACAAGTCACGTGATTACTTCTAGACTCATCTACGGTGCTGCAAATGGCATTGTGTCCTTTTTTCCCTTGGCTTCTCTTCTGCCTTAGCGGGGTCCATTTTCAACAATGTGATTCCCTGAGGGTTGTGGATTAGCTGACCTGGGCAGCCTTACCCTGCCGGCCCGCCCTCCCCAGGTGTGCCTCGTTGAGGTCAATATAAACAGCGCTCCAGGCAGCAATAGCCCCTGAAGCTGTGCCTGCCTCCATATTCTCTGCCCCGTCAGCAGTCTCGGGGCTGTGCTGGTGGGAGGGAGTGAGGGGCCACAGCTTTGTGGGTGGCCCGGTGTGAGTGGGGTTCTGCTGGCCTTTCTGCAGGAGTTGCCAGGCTGCCGCCTGTAAAGAAGAGGTTGTGTCACCCATACTTTCCGCTGGAATTTCTCTCCGGACAGAGTTGAGGAAGGAAAAAAGCAGTGGGGGCCGGGACAGGATGGGTATCTCAGGCAGGGCAATGGAAAGCTTCTGGAAGAGCGCCCGGGGCCAGGACTACCCTGGCTGGCCTGCAGGCACCAAGTTGGCCTGCGTGCTGTCGCTGGTGTGGCACCACGGTCCTTCCTCTAGGCTTTCAAGCCCTTGTACATATTCGGGTGTTTTACCTGGAAAGGGTGGGAACAGTTCAGCAGCAGCTGGCCTGGGGCTCAGCTCACGTTTACTCACAGATGCCTCGGCACGGTACCCCAGCTTTGCAATGAGGACGCTCCTTGCGTGGGGGGTGGGTTGCTGGCTGTATGGGAGATGATTCCCCACCTCTGACCAATTTCAGAATTGTTTACCACTGGAGCAAGTGCCCTGATAGGGTTTTCCTCTGTATAACTCGTGGGTTCAGGATTTTTTTTTCTTTTATGGTTCAAGTTAGATTTTATTCCTCTTTTATGTATTTATAGACATAAGCATGGAAATAATTCATTCCTATAAATACATCTGTGTGACGGGAAGAACTTTTTTCTGTTTTATTTTGAAATTTTATTTTTTAAAATTTTGAAATTTAATTGTATTTATTTTTTTTATACAGCACATTATTATTAGTTCTGTATTTTATGCATATACATGTATACAGGTCAATCCCAAACTCCCAACTCATCCCACCACCACCACCCCATGGCTTCCCACACTTGGTGTCCATACGTTTGTTCTCTACCTCTGTGTCTCTATTTCTTCCCTGCAAACCAGTTCATCTGTACCATTTTTAGGCTCCACATATATGCGTTAATATACAATATTTGTTTTCCTCTTTCTGACTCACTTCATTCTGTATGACAGTCTCTCGATCCATCGATGGCTCTACAAATGACCCAGTTTCATTCCTTTTTATGGCCGAGTAATATTCCATTTTATATATGTACCACATCTTTATCCATTCATCTGTCTGTGGGCATTTAGGTTGCTTCCATTACCTGGCTATTGTAAATAGTGCTGCAACGAACATTGTGGTGAATGTGCCTTTTTGAAATACGGTTTTCTCTGGGTATATGCCCAGAAGTGGGATTGCTGGATCAGATGGTAATTCTATTTCTAGTTTTTTTAAGGAAAATCCATACTGTTCTCCATAGTGACTGTATCAATTTACATTCCCACCAATAGTGGAAGAGGGCTCCTTTTGTCCACACCCTCCCCAGAATTGGTTGTTTGTAGATTTTCTGATGATGCCGATTCTAACAGGTGTGAGGTGATACCTCATTGTAGTTTTGATTTGCATTTCTCTAATAATTAGTGCTGTTGAGCAGCTTTTCATGTGCGTCTTGGCCATCTCTGTGTCTCCTTTGAAGAAACGTCTGTTTAGATCTTCTGCCCATTTTTTTGGGTTGTTTGTTTTTTTAATATTAAGCTGCATGAGCTGTTTATATATATTGGAGATTAAACCTCTGTCCATTGATTCGTCTGCAACGATTTTCGCCCATTCTGAGGGATGCCTTTTTCCATTCCCGTTTTTTTTAACAAAAAAGGAAAGAAAGGAAAAGAAGCAGAACACTAATGTGCGTAAAATATGCCTTTTGAAACGGTCGTTTTGTAATATGGACGTCCTTTGAATTTTTTGGTCGATATGTGACCCCAGGATTTGTTTTCAGGGCAGGTGTCATATACAGGCCTGCAATGATTTTGAATATCAACTGACCATTAGCGTTGGGATTAAAGCTGCAGTTGTGTGAAACAGCCACAAGGTGGCAGCAGTTCACCCTTACCAAATCTGGTTACTAGGGCAAGAGAGCCTCAGTGGAAGTGGTGTTCTAGATTGGAGTTTAGAATGGAATGTGCCAGGAGAAAGCCCCTCACGTTTGTCTCACTACTTCTTGTTCGTGTTTTTAATTTAATTTTTTATTTTTTATTACAGCTAGTTTGATTACAATGTTTGGCTTGTAGGTGTGGAAGATGTGGTTCTTTTACACATATACAGATGTCTGTTCTTCCTGGGATCCTTTTCCCATGTACGTTATGACAGAATGTTGAGTAGTCCTCTCTTGGTATTCTGTAGGTCTTTGGTGATTATATATGTCACCTGTGTTTGTATATGTCTGTTCACCCCGATATCGTAATGAAACCAATCCTCACACCTTTCCATTGGTGAACCATAAGTTTGTTTAATGAATCTGTGATTGCCCTTCTCCGTGGAAATATCTGCCCTGGTATCCTTTTTTAGGTAACACCTATAAGTGATATGATATGATATGTGTCTTTCACTTTCTGACTTACTACAAGTCACGTGATTACTTCTAGACTCATCTACGGTGCTGCAAATGGCATTGTGTCCTTTATTCCCTTGGCTTCTCTTCTGCCTTAGCGGGGTCCATTTTCAACAATGTGATTCCCTGAGGGTTGTGGATTAGCTGACCTGGGCAGCCTTACCCTGCCGGCCCGCCCTCCCCAGGTGTGCCTCGTTGAGGTCAATATAAACAGCGCTCCAGGCAGCAATAGCCCCTGAAGCTGTGCCTGCCTCCATATTCTCTGCCCCGTCAGCAGTCTCGGGGCTGTGCTGGTGGGAGGGAGTGAGGGGCCACAGCTTTGTGGGTGGCCCGGTGTGAGTGGGGTTCTGCTGGCCTTTCTGCAGGAGTTGCCAGGCTGCCGCCTGTAAAGAAGAGGTTGTGTCACCCATACTTTCCGCTGGAATTTCTCTCCGGACAGAGTTGAGGAAGGAAAAAAGCAGTGGGGGCCGGGACAGGATGGGTATCTCAGGCAGGGCAATGGAAAGCTTCTGGAAGAGCGCCCGGGGCCTGGACTACCCTGACTGGCCTGCAGGCACCAAGTTGGCCTGCGTGCTGTCGCTGGTGTGGCACCACGGTCCTTCCTCTAGGCTTTCAAGCCCTTGTACATATTCGGGTGTTTTACCTGGAAAGGGTGGGAACAGTTCAGCAGCAGCTGGCCTGGGGCTCAGCTCACGTTTACTCACAGATGCCTCGGCACGGTACCCCAGCTTTGCAATGAGGACGCTCCTTGCGTGGGGGGTGGGTTGCTGGCTGTATGGGAGATGATTCCCCACCTCTGACCAATTTCAGAATTGTTTACCACTGGAGCAAGTGCCCTGATAGGGTTTTCCTCTGTATAACTCGTGGGTTCAGGATTTTTTTTTCTTTTATGGTTCAAGTTAGATTTTATTCCTCTTTTATGTATTTATAGACATAAGCATGGAAATAATTCATTCCTATAAATACATCTGTGTGACGGGAAGAACTTTTTTCTGTTTTATTTTGAAATTTTATTTTTTTAAATTTTGAAATTTAATTTTATTTATTTTTTTTATACAGCACATTATTATTAGTTCTGTATTTTATGCATATACATGTATACAGGTCAATCCCAAACTCCCAACTCATCCCACCACCACCACCCCATGGCTTCCCACACTTGGTGTCCATACGTTTGTTCTCTACCTCTGTGTCTCTATTTCTTCCCTGCAAACCAGTTCATCTGTACCATTTTTAGGCTCCACATATATGCGTTAATATACAATATTTGTTTTCCTCTTTCTGACTCACTTCATTCTGTATGACAGTCTCTCGATCCATCGATGGCTCTACAAATGACCCAGTTTCATTCCTTTTTATGGCCGAGTAATATTCCATTTTATATATGTACCACATCTTTATCCATTCATCTGTCTGTGGGCATTTAGGTTGCTTCCATTACCTGGCTATTGTAAATAGTGCTGCAACGAACATTGTGGTGAATGTGCCTTTTTGAAATACGGTTTTCTCTGGGTATATGCCCAGAAGTGGGATTGCTGGATCAGATGGTAATTCTATTTCTAGTTTTTTTAAGGAAAATCCATACTGTTCTCCATAGTGACTGTATCAATTTACATTCCCACCAATAGTGGAAGAGGGCTCCTTTTGTCCACACCCTCCCCAGAATTGGTTGTTTGTAGATTTTCTGATGATGCCGATTCTAACAGGTGTGAGGTGATACCTCATTGTAGTTTTGATTTGCATTTCTCTAATAATTAGTGCTGTTGAGCAGCTTTTCATGTGCGTCTTGGCCATCTCTGTGTCTCCTTTGAAGAAACGTCTGTTTAGATCTTCTGCCCATTTTTTTGGGTTGTTTGTTTTTTTAATATTAAGCTGCATGAGCTGTTTATATATATTGGAGATTAAACCTCTGTCCATTGATTCGTCTGCAACGATTTTCGCCCATTCTGAGGGATGCCTTTTTCCATTCCCGTTTTTTTTAACAAAAAAGGAAAGAAAGGAAAAGAAGCAGAACACTAATGTGCGTAAAATATGCCTTTTGAAACGGTCGTTTTGAAATATGGACGTCCTTTGAATTTTTTGGTCGATATGTGACCCCAGGATTTGTTTTCAGGGCAGGTGTCATATACAGGCCTGCAATGATTTTGAATATCAACTGACCATTAGCGTTGGGATTAAAGCTGCAGTTGTGTGAAACAGCCACAAGGTGGCAGCAGTTCACCCTTACCAAATCTGGTTACTAGGGCAAGAGAGCCTCAGTGGAAGTGGTGTTCTACATTGGAGTTTAGAATGGAATGTGCCAGGAGAAAGCCCCTCACGTTTGTCTCACTACTTCTTGTTCGTGTTTTTAATTTAATTTTTTATTTTTTATTACAGCTAGTTTGATTACAATGTTTGGCTTGTTGTAGGTGTGGAAGATGTGGTTCTTTTACACATATACAGATGTCTGTTCTTCCTGGGATCCTTTTCCCATGTACGTTATGACAGAATGTTGAGTAGTCCTCTCTTGGTATTCTGTAGGTCTTTGGTGATTATATATGTCACCTGTGTTTGTATATGTCTGTTCACCCCGATATCGTAATGAAACCAATCCTCACACATTTCCATTGGTGAACCATAAGTTTGTTTAATGAATCTGTGATTGCCCTTCTCCGTGGAAATATCTGCCCTGGTATCCATTTTTAGGTAACACCTATAAGTGATATGATATGATATGTGTCTTTCACTTTCTGACTTACTACAAGTCACGTGATTACTTCTAGACTCATCTACGGTGCTGCAAATGGCATTGTGTCCTTTTTTCCCTTGGCTTCTCTTCTGCCTTAGCGGGGTCCATTTTCAACAATGTGATTCCCTGAGGGTTGTGGATTAGCTGACCTGGGCAGCCTTACCCTGCCGGCCCGCCCTCCCCAGGTGTGCCTCGTTGAGGTCAATATAAACAGCGCTCCAGGCAGCAATAGCCCCTGAAGCTGTGCCTGACTCCATATTCTCTGCCCCGTCAGCAGTCTCGGGGCTGTGCTGGTGGGAGGGAGTGAGGGGCCACAGCTTTGTGGGTGGCCCGGTGTGAGTGGGGTTCTGCTGGCCTTTCTGCAGGAGTTGCCAGGCTGCCGCCTGTAAAGAAGAGGTTGTGTCACCCATACTTTCCGCTGGAATTTCTCTCCGGACAGAGGTGAGGATGGAAAAAAGCAGTGGGGGCCGGGACAGGAGGGGTATCTCAGGCAGGGCAATGGAAAGCTTCTGGAAGAGCGCCCGGGGCCAGGACCACCCTGGCTGGCCTGCAGGCACCAAGTTGGCCTGCGTGCTGTCGCTGGTGTGGCACCACGGTCCTTCCTCTAGGCTTTCAAACCCTTGTACATATTCAGGTGTTTTACCTGGAAAGGGTGGGAACAGTTCAGCAGCAGCTGGCCTGGGGCTCAGCTCACGTTTACTCACAGATGCCTCGGCACGGTCCCCCAGCTTTGCAATGAGGACGCTCCTTGCGTGGGGGGTGGGTTGCTGGCTGTATGGGAGATGATTCCCCACCTCTGACCAATTTCAGAATTGTTTACCACTGGAGCAAGTGCCCTGATAGGGTTTTCCTCTGTATAACTCGTGGGTTCAGGATTTTTTTTTCTTTTATGGTTCAAGTTAGAATTTATTCCTCTTTTATGTATTTATAGATATAAGCATGGAAATAATTCATTCCTATAAATACATCTGTGTGACGGGAAGAACTTTTTTCTGTTTTATTTTTAAATTTTATTTTTTAAAATTTTGAAATTTAATTTTATTTATATTTTTTATACAGCACATTATTATTAGTTATGTATTTTATGCATATACATGTATACAGGTCAATCCCAAACTCCCAACTCATCCCACCACCACCACCCCATGGCTTCCCACACTTGGTGTCCATACGTTTGTTCTCTACCTCTGTGTCTCTATTTCTTCCCTGCAAACCAGTTCATCTGTACCATTTTTAGGCTCCACATATATGCGTTAATATACAATATTTGTTTTCCTCTTTCTGACTCACTTCATTCTGTATGACAGTCTCTCGATCCATCGATGGCTCTACAAATGACCCAGTTTCATTCCTTTTTATGGCCGAGTAATATTCCATTTTATATATGTACCACATCTTTATCCATTCATCTGTCTGTGGGCATTTAGGTTGCTTCCATTACCTGGCTATTGTAAATAGTGCTGCAACGAACATTGTGGTGAATGTGCCTTTTTGAAATACGGTTTTCTCTGGGTATATGCCCAGAAGTGGGATTGCTGGATCAGATGGTAATTCTATTTCTAGTTTTTTTAAGGAAAATCCATACTGTTCTCCATAGTGACTGTATCAATTTACATTCCCACCAATAGTGGAAGAGGGCTCCTTTTGTCCACACCCTCCCCAGAATTGGTTGTTTGTAGATTTTCTGATGATGCTGATTCTAACAGGTGTGAGGTGATACCTCATTGTAGTTTTGATTTGCATTTCTCTAATAATTAGTGCTGTTGAGCAGCTTTTCTGTGCGTCTTGGCCATCTCTGTGTCTCCTTTGAAGAAACATCTCTTTAGATCTTCTGCCCATTTTTTGGGGGTTGTTTGTTTTTTTAATATTAAGCTGCATGAGCTGTTTATATATATTGGAGATTAAACCTCTGTCCATTGATTCGTCTGCAACGATTTTCGCCCATTCTGAGGGATGCCTTTTTCCATTCCCGTGTTTTATACCAAAAAAGGAAAGAAAGGAAAAGAAGCAGAACACTAATGTGCGTAAAATATGCCTTTTGAAACGGTCGTTTTGAAATATGGACGTCCTTTGAATTTTTTGGTCGATATGTGACCCCAGGATTTGTTTTCAGGGCAGGTGTCATTTACAGGCCTGCAATGATTTTGAATATCAACTGACCATTAGCGTTGGGATTAAAGCTGCTATTGTGTGAAACGGCCACAAGGTGGCAGCAGTTCACCCTTACCAAATCTGGTTACTAGGGCAAGAGAGCCTCAGTGGAAGTGGTGTTCTAGATTGGAGTTTAGAATGGAATGTGCCAGGAGAAAGCCCCTCACGTTTGTCTCACTACTTCTTGTTCGTGTTTTTAATTTAATTTTTTATTTTTTATTACAGCAAGTTTGATTACAATGTTTGGCTTGTTGTAGGTGTGGAAGATGTGGTTCTTTTACACATATACAGATGTCTGTTCTTCCTGGGATCCTTTTCCCATGTACGTTATGACAGAATGTTGAGTAGTTCTCTCTTGGTATTCTGTAGGTCTTTGGTGATTATATATGTCACCTGTGTTTGTATATGTCTGTTAACCCCGATATCGTAATGAAACCAATCCTCACACCTATCCATTGGTGAACCATAAGTTTGTTTAATGAATCTGTGATTGTCCTTCTCCGTGGAAATATCTGCCCTGGTATCCATTTTTAGGTAACACCTATAAGTGATCTGATATGATATGTGTCTTTCACTTTCTGACTTACTACAAATCACGTGATTACTTCTAGACTCATCTACGGTGCTGCAAATGGCATTGTGTCCTTTTTTCCCTTGGCTTCTCTTCTGCCTTAGCGGGGTCCATTTTCAACAATGTGATTCCCTGAGGGTTGTGGATTAGCTGACCTGGGCAGCCTTACCCTGCCGGCCCGCCCTCCACAGGTGTGCCTCGTTGAGGTCAATATAAACAGCGCTCCAGGCAGCAATAGCCCCTGAAGCTGTGCCTGCCTCCATATTCTCTGCTCCGTCAGCAGTCTCGGGGCTGTGCTGGTGGGAGGGAGTGAGGGGCCACAGCTTTGTGGGTGGCCCGGTGTGAGTGGGGTTCTGCTGGCCTTTCTGCAGGAGTTGCCAGGCTGCCGCCTGTAAAGAAGAGGTTGTGTCACCCATACTTTCCGCTGGAATTTCTCTCCGGACAGAGGTGAGGATGGAAAAAAGCAGTGGGGGCCGGGACAGGATGGGTATCTCAGGCAGGGCAATGGAAAGCTTCTGGAAGAGCGCCCGGGCCCAGGACCACCCTGGCTGGCCTGCAGGCACCAAGTTGGCCTGCGTGCTGTCGCTGGTGTGGCACCACGGTCCTTCCTCTAGGCATTCAAGCCCTTGTACATATTCAGGTGTTTTACCTGGAAAGGGTGGGAACAGTTCAGCAGCAGCTGGCCTGGGGCTCAGCTCACGTTTACTCACAGATGCCTCGGCACGGTCCCCCAGCTTTGCAATGAGGACTCTCCTTGCGTGGGGGGTGGGTTGCTGGCTGTATGGGAGATGATTCCCCACCTCTGACCAATTTCAGAATTGTTTACCACTGGAGCAAGTGCCCTGATAGGGTTTTCCTCTGTATAACTCGTGGGTTCAGGATTTTTTTTCTTTTATGGTTCAAGTTAGATTTTATTCCTCTTTTATGTATTTATAGATATAAGCATGGAAATAATTCATTCCTATAAATACATCTGTGTGACGGGAAGAATTTTTTCTGTTTTATTTTGAAATTTTATTTTTTAAAATTTTGAAATTTAATTTTATTTATTTTTTTTATACAGCACATTATTATTAGTTCTGTATTTTATGCATATACATGTATACAGGTCAATCCCAAACTCCCAACTCATCCCACCACCACCACCCCATGGCTTCCCACACTTGGTGTCCATACGTTTGTTCTCTACCTCTGTGTCTCTATTTCTTCCCTGCAAACCAGTTCATCTGTACCATTTTTAGGCTCCACATATATGCGTTAATATACAATATTTGTTTTCCTCTTTCTGACTCACTTCATTCTGTATGACAGTCTCTCGATCCATCGATGGCTCTACAAATGACCCAGTTTCATTCCTTTTTATGGCCGAGTAATATTCCATTTTATATATGTACCACATCTTTATCCATTCATCTGTCTGTGGGCATTTAGGTTGCTTCCATTACCTGGCTATTGTAAATAGTGCTGCAACGAACATTGTGGTGAATGTGACTTTTTGAAATACGGTTTTCTCTGGGTATATGCCCAGAAGTGGGATTGCTGGATCAGATGGTAATTCTATTTCTAGTTTTTTTAAGGAAAATCCATACTGTTCTCCATAGTGACTGTATCAATTTACATTCCCACCAATAGTGGAAGAGGGCTCCTTTTGTCCACACCCTCCCCAGAATTGGTTGTTTGTAGATTTTCTGATGATGCCGATTCTAACAGGTGTGAGGTGATACCTCATTGTAGTTTTGATTTGCATTTCTCTAATAATTAGTGCTGTTGAGCAGCTTTTCATGTGCGTCTTGGCCATCTCTGTGTCTCCTTTGAAGAAACGTCTGTTTAGATCTTCTGCCCATTTTTTTGGGTTGTTTGTTTTTTTTTAATATTAAGCTGCATGAGCTGTTTATATATATTGGAGATTAAACCTCTGTCCATTGATTCGTCTGCAACGATTTTCGCCCATTCTGAGGGATGCCTTTTTCCATTCCTGTGTTTTATACCAAAAAAGGAAAGAAAGGAAAAGAAGCAGAACACTAATGTGCGTAAAATATGCCTTTTGAAACGGTCGTTTTGAAATATGGACGTCCTTTGAATTTTTTGGTCGATATGTGACCCCAGGATTTGTTTTCAGGGCAGGTGTCATTTACAGGCCTGCAATGATTTTGAATATCAACTGACCATTAGCGTTGGGATTAAAGCTGCTATTGTGTGAAACGGCCACAAGGTGGCAGCAGTTCACCCTTACCAAATCTGGTTACTAGGGCAAGAGAGCCTCAGTGGAAGTGGTGTTCTAGATTGGAGTTTAGAATGGAATGTGCCAGGAGAAAGCCCCTCACGTTTGTCTCACTACTTCTTGTTCGTGTTTTTAATTTAATTTTTTATTTTTTATTACAGCAAGTTTGATTACAATGTTTGGCTTGTTGTAGGTGTGGAAGATGTGGTTCTTTTACACATATACAGATGTCTGTTCTTCCTGGGATCCTTTTCCCATGTACGTTATGACAGAATGTTGAGTAGTTCTCTCTTGGTATTCTGTAGGTCTTTGGTGATTATATATGTCACCTGTGTTTGTATATGTCTGTTAACCCCGATATCGTAATGAAACCAATCCTCACACCTATCCATTGGTGAACCATAAGTTTGTTTAATGAATCTGTGATTGTCCTTCTCCGTGGAAATATCTGCCCTGGTATCCATTTTTAGGTAACACCTATAAGTGATCTGATATGATATGTGTCTTTCACTTTCTGACTTACTACAAATCACGTGATTACTTCTAGACTCATCTACGGTGCTGCAAATGGCATTGTGTCCTTTTTTCCCTTGGCTTCTCTTCTGCCTTAGCGGGGTCCATTTTCAACAATGTGATTCCCTGAGGGTTGTGGATTAGCTGACCTGGGCAGCCTTACCCTGCCGGCCCGCCCTCCCCAGGTGTGCCTCGTTGAGGTCAATATAAACAGCGCTCCAGGCAGCAATAGCCCCTGAAGCTGTGCCTGCCTCCATATTCTCTGCTCCGTCAGCAGTCTCGGGGCTGTGCTGGTGGGAGGGAGTGAGGGGCCACAGCTTTGTGGGTGGCCCGGTGTGAGTGGGGTTCTGCTGGCCTTTCTGCAGGAGTTGCCAGGCTGCCGCCTGTAAAGAAGAGGTTGTGTCACCCATACTTTCCGCTGGAATTTCTCTCCGGACAGAGGTGAGGATGGAAAAAAGCAGTGGGGGCCGGGACAGGATGGGTATCTCAGGCAGGGCAATGGAAAGCTTCTGGAAGAGCGCCCGGGCCCAGGACCACCCTGGCTGGCCTGCAGGCACCAAGTTGGCCTGCGTGCTGTCGCTGGTGTGGCACCACGGTCCTTCCTCTAGGCATTCAAGCCCTTGTACATATTCAGGTGTTTTACCTGGAAAGGGTGGGAACAGTTCAGCAGCAGCTGGCCTGGGGCTCAGCTCACGTTTACTCACAGATGCCTCGGCACGGTCCCCCAGCTTTGCAATGAGGACTCTCCTTGCGTGGGGGGTGGGTTGCTGGCTGTATGGGAGATGATTCCCCACCTCTGACCAATTTCAGAATTGTTTACCACTGGAGCAAGTGCCCTGATAGGGTTTTCCTCTGTATAACTCGTGGGTTCAGGATTTTTTTTCTTTTATGGTTCAAGTTAGATTTTATTCCTCTTTTATGTATTTATAGATATAAGCATGGAAATAATTCATTCCTATAAATACATCTGTGTGACGGGAAGAATTTTTTCTGTTTTATTTTGAAATTTTATTTTTTAAAATTTTGAAATTTAATTTTATTTATTTTTTTTATACAGCACATTATTATTAGTTCTGTATTTTATGCATATACATGTATACAGGTCAATCCCAAACTCCCAACTCATCCCACCACCACAACCCCATGGCTTCCCACACTTGGTGTCCATACGTTTGTTCTCTACCTCTGTGTCTCTATTTCTTCCCTGCAAACCAGTTCATCTGTACCATTTTTAGGCTCCACATATATGCGTTAATATACAATATTTGTTTTCCTCTTTCTGACTCACTTCATTCTGTATGACAGTCTCTCGATCCATCGATGGCTCTACAAATGACCCACTTTCATTCCTTTTTATGGCCGAGTAATATTCCATTTTATATATGTACCACATCTTTATCCATTCATCTGTCTGTGGGCATTTAGGTTGCTTCCATTACCTGGCTATTGTAAATAGTGCTGCAACGAACATTGTGGTGAATGTGACTTTTTGAAATACGGTTTTCTCTGGGTATATGCCCAGAAGTGGGATTGCTGGATCAGATGGTAATTCTATTTCTAGTTTTTTTAAGGAAAATCCATACTGTTCTCCATAGTGACTGTATCAATTTACATTCCCACCAATAGTGGAAGAGGGCTCCTTTTGTCCACACCCTCCCCAGAATTGGTTGTTTGTAGATTTTCTGATGATGCCGATTCTAACAGGTGTGAGGTGATACCTCATTGTAGTTTTGATTTGCATTTCTCTAATAATTAGTGCTGTTGAGCAGCTTTTCATGTGCGTCTTGGCCATCTCTGTGTCTCCTTTGAAGAAACGTCTGTTTAGATCTTCTGCCCATTTTTTTGGGTTGTTTGTTTTTTTAATATTAAGCTGCATGAGCTGTTTATATATATTGGAGATTAAACCTCTGTCCATTGATTCGTCTGCAACGATTTTCGCCCATTCTGAGGGATGCCATTTTCCATTCCCGTTTTTTTTAACAAAAAAGGAAAGAAAGGAAAAGAAGCAGAACACTAATGTGCGTAAAATATGCCTTTTGAAACGGTCGTTTTGAAATATGGACGTCCTTTGAATTTTTTGGTCGATATGTGACCCCAGGATTTGTTTTCAGGGCAGGTGTCATATACAGGCCTGCAATGATTTTGAATATCAACTGACCATTAGCGTTGGGATTAAAGCTGCAGTTGTGTGAAACAGCCACAAGGTGGCAGCAGTTCACCCTTACCAAATCTGGTTACTAGGGCAAGAGAGCCTCAGTGGAAGTGGTGTTCTACATTGGAGTTTAGAATGGAATGTGCCAGGAGAAAGCCCCTCACGTTTGTCTCACTACTTCTTGTTCGTGTTTTTAATTTAATTTTTTATTTTTTATTACAGCTAGTTTGATTACAATGTTTGGCTTGTTGTAGGTGTGGAAGATGTGGTTCTTTTACACATATACAGATGTCTGTTCTTCCTGGGATCCTTTTCCCATGTACGTTATGACAGAATGTTGAGTAGTCCTCTCTTGGTATTCTGCAGGTCTTTGGTGATTATATATGTCACCTGTGTTTGTATATGTCTGTTAACCCCGATATCGTAATGAAACCAATCCTCACACCTTTCCATTGGTGAACCATAAGCTTGTTTAATGAATCTGTGATTGCCCTTCTCCATGGAAATATCTGCCCTGGTATCCATTTTTAGGTAACACCTATAAGTGATATGATATGATATGTGTCTTTCACTTTCTGACTTACTACAAATCACGTGATTACTTCTAGACTCATCTACGGTGCTGCAAATGGCATTGTGTCCTTTTTTCCCTTGGCTTCTCTTCTGCCTTAGCGGGGTCCATTTTCAACAATGTGATTCCCTGAGGGTTGTGGATTAGCTGACCTGGGCAGCCTTACCCTGCCGGCCCGCCCTCCCCAGGTGTGCCTCGTTGAGGTCAATATAAACAGCGCTCCAGGCAGCAATAGCCCCTGAAGCTGTGCCTGCCTCCATATTCTCTGCTCCGTCAGCAGTCTCGGGGCTGTGCTGGTGGGAGGGAGTGAGGGGCCACAGCTTTGTGGGTGGCCCGGTGTGAGTGGGGTTCTGCTGGCCTTTCTGCAGGAGTTGCCAGGCTGCCGCCTGTAAAGAAGAGGTTGTGTCACCCATACTTTCCGCTGGAATTTCTCTCCGGACAGAGGTGAGGATGGAAAAAAGCAGTGGGGGCCGGGACAGGATGGGTATCTCAGGCAGGGCAATGGAAAGCTTCTGGAAGAGCGCCCGGGCCCAGGACCACCCTGGCTGGCCTGCAGGCACCAAGTTGGCCTGCGTGCTGTCGCTGGTGTGGCACCACGGTCCTTCCTCTAGGCATTCAAGCCCTTGTACATATTCAGGTGTTTTACCTGGAAAGGGTGGGAACAGTTCAGCAGCAGCTGGCCTGGGGCTCAGCTCACGTTTACTCACAGATGCCTCGGCACGGTCCCCCAGCTTTGCAATGAGGACTCTCCTTGCGTGGGGGGTGGGTTGCTGGCTGTAAGGGAGATGATTCCCCACCTCTGACCAATTTCAGAATTGTTTACCACTGGAGCAAGTGCCCTGATAGGGTTTTCCTCTGTATAACTCGTGGGTTCAGGATTTTTTTTCTTTTATGGTTCAAGTTAGATTTTATTCCTCTTTTATGTATTTATAGATATAAGCATGGAAATAATTCATTCCTATAAATACATCTGTGTGACGGGAAGAATTTTTTCTGTTTTATTTTGAAATTTTATTTTTTAAAATTTTGAAATTTAATTTTATTTATTTTTTTTATACAGCACATTATTATTAGTTCTGTATTTTATGCATATACATGTATACAGGTCAATCCCAAACTCCCAACTCATCCCACCACCACCACCCCATGGCTTCCCACACTTGGTGTCCATACGTTTGTTCTCTACCTCTGTGTCTCTATTTCTTCCCTGCAAACCAGTTCATCTGTACCATTTTTAGGCTCCACATATATGCGTTAATATAAAATATTTGTTTTCCTCTTTCTGACTTACTTCATTCTGTATGACAGTCTCTCGATCCATCGATGGCTCTACAAATGACCCAGTTTCATTCCTTTTTATGGCCGAGCAATATTCCATTTTATATATGTACCACATCTTTATCCATTCATCTGTCTGTGGGCATTTAGGTTGCTTCCATTACCTGGCTATTGTAAATAGTGCTGCAACGAACATTGTGGTGAATGTGCCTTTTTGAAATACGGTTTTCTCTGGGTATATGCTCAGAAGTGGGATTGCTGGATCAGATGGTAATTCTATTTCTAGTTTTTTTAAGGAAAATCCATACTGTTCTCCATAGTGACTGTATCAATTTACATTCCCACCAATAGTGGAAGAGGGCTCCTTTTGTCCACACCCTCCCCAGAATTGGTTGTTTGTAGATTTTCTGATGATGCCGATTCTAACAGGTGTGAGGTGATACCTCATTGTAGTTTTGATTTGCATTTCTCTAATAATTAGTGCTGTTGAGCAGCTTTTCATGTGCATCTTGGCCATCTCTGTGTCTCCTTTGAAGAAACGTCTCTTTAGATCTTCTGCCCATTTTTTTGGGTTCTTTGTTTTTTTAATATTAAGCTGCATGAGCTGTTTATATATATTGGAGATTAAACCTCTGTCCATTGATTCCTCTGCAACGATTTTCGCCCATTCTGAGGGATGCCATTTTCCATTCCCGTGTTTTATACCAAAAAAGGAAAGAAAGGAAAAGAAGCAGAACACTAATGTGCGTAAAATATGCCTTTTGAAACGGTCGTTTTGAAATATGGACGTCCTTTGAATTTTTTGGTCGATATGTGACCCCAGGATTTGTTTTCAGGGCAGGTGTCATTTACAGGCCTGCAATGATTTTGAATATCAACTGACCATTAGCGCTGGGATTAAAGCTGCTGTTGTGTGAAACGGCCACAAGGTGGCAGCAGTTCACCCTTACCAAATCTGGTTACTAGGGCAAGAGAGCCTCAGTGGAAGTGGTGTTCTAGATTGGAGTTTAGAATGGAATGTGCCAGGAGAAAGCCCCTCACGTTTGTCTCACTACTTCTTGTTCGTGTTTTTAATTTAATTTTTTATTTTTTATTACAGCAAGTTTGATTACAATGTTTGGTTTGTTGTAGGTGTGGAATATGTGGTTCTTTTACACATATACAGATGTCTGTTCTTCCTGGGATCCTTTTCCCATGTACGTTATGACAGAATGTTGAGTAGTCCTCTCTTGGTATTCTGTAGGTCTTTGGTGATTATATATGTCACCTGTGTTTGTATATGTCTGTTAACCCCGATATCGTAATGAAACCAATCCTCACACCTATCCATTGGTGAACCATAAGTTTGTTTAATGAATCTGTGATTGTCCTTCTCCGTGGAAATATCTGCCCTGGGATCCATTTTTAGGTAACACCTATAAGTGATATGATATGATATGTGTCTTTCACTTTCTGACTTACTACAAGTCACGTGATTACTTCTAGACTCATCTACGGTGCTGCAAATGGCATTGTGTCCTTTTTTCCCTTGGCTTCTCTTCTGCCTTAGCGGGGTCCATTTTCAACAATGTGATTCCCTGAGGGTTGTGGATTAGCTGACCTGGGCAGCCTTACCCTGCCGGCCCGCCCTCCACAGGTGTGCCTCATTGAGGTCAATATAAACAGCGCTCCAGGCAGCAATAGCCCCTGAAGCTGTGCCTGCCTCCATATTCTCTGCCCCGTCAGCAGTCTCGGGGCTGTGCTGGTGGGAGGGAGTGAGGGGCCACAGCTTTGTGGGTGGCCCGGTGTGAGTGGGGTTCTGCTGGCCTTTCTGCAGGAGTTGCCAGGCTGCCGCCTGTAAAGAAGAGGTTGTGTCACCCATACTTTCCGCTGGAATTTCTCTCCGGACAGAGGTGAGGATGGAAAAAAGCAGTGGGGGCCGGGACAGGATGGGTATCTCAGGCAGGGCAATGGAAAGCTTCTGGAAGAGCGCCCGGGGCCAGGACCACCCTGGCTGGCCTGCAGGCACCAAGTTGGCCTGCGTGCTGTCGCTGGTGCGGCACCACGGTCCTTCCTCTAGGCTTTCAAGCCCTTGTACATATTCAGGTGTTTTACCTGGAAAGGGTGGGAACAGTTCAGCAGCAGCTGGCCTGGGGCTCAGCTCACGTTTACTCACAGATGCCTCGGCACTGTCCCCCAGCTTTGCAATGAGGACGCTCCTTGCGTGGGGGGTGGGTTGCTGGCTGTATGGGAGATGATTCCCCACCTCTGACCAATTTCAGAATTGTTTACCACTGGAGCAAGTGCCCTGATAGGGTTTTCCTCTGTATAACTCGTGGGTTCAGGATTTTTTTTCTTTTATGGTTCAAGTTAGATTTTATTCCTCTTTTATGTATTTATAGATATAAGCATGGAAATAATTCATTCCTATAAATACATCTGTGTGACGGGAAGAATTTTTTCTGTTTTATTTTGAAATTTTATTTTTTAAAATTTTGAAATTTAATTTTATTTATTTTTTTTATACAGCACATTATTATTAGTTCTGTATTTTATGCATATACATGTATACAGGTCAATCCCAAACTCCCAACTCATCCCACCACCACCACCCCATGGCTTCCCACACTTGGTGTCCATACGTTTGTTCTCTACCTCTGTGTCTCTATTTCTTCCCTGCAAACCAGTTCATCTGTACCATTTTTAGGCTCCACATATATGCGTTAATATAAAATATTTGTTTTCCTCTTTCTGACTTACTTCATTCTGTATGACAGTCTCTCGATCCATCGATGGCTCTACAAATGACCCAGTTTCATTCCTTTTTATGGCCGAGCAATATTCCATTTTATATATGTACCACATCTTTATCCATTCATCTGTCTGTGGGCATTTAGGTTGCTTCCATTACCTGGCTATTGTAAATAGTGCTGCAACGAACATTGTGGTGAATGTGCCTTTTTGAAATACGGTTTTCTCTGGGTATATGCTCAGAAGTGGGATTGCTGGATCAGATGGTAATTCTATTTCTAGTTTTTTTAAGGAAAATCCATACTGTTCTCCATAGTGACTGTATCAATTTACATTCCCACCAATAGTGGAAGAGGGCTCCTTTTGTCCACACCCTCCCCAGAATTGGTTGTTTGTAGATTTTCTGATGATGCCGATTCTAACAGGTGTGAGGTGATACCTCATTGTAGTTTTGATTTGCATTTCTCTAATAATTAGTGCTGTTGAGCAGCTTTTCATGGGCGTCTTGGCCATCTCTGTGTCTCCTTTGAAGAAACGTCTGTTTAGATCTTCTGCCCATTTTTTTGGGTTGTTTGTTTTTTTTAATATTAAGCTGCATGAGCTGTTTATATATATTGGAGATTAAACCTCTGTCCATTGATTCGTCTGCAACGATTTTCGCCCATTCTGAGGGATGCCATTTTCCATTCCCGTTTTTTTTAACAAAAAAGGAAAGAAAGGAAAAGAAGCAGAACACTAATGTGCGTAAAATATGCCTTTTGAAACGGTCGTTTTGAAATATGGACGTCCTTTGAATTTTTTGGTCGATATGTGACCCCAGGATTTGTTTTCAGGGCAGGTGTCATATACAGGCCTGCAATGATTTTGAATATCAACTGACCATTAGCGTTGGGATTAAAGCTGCAGTTGTGTGAAACAGCCACAAGGTGGCAGCAGTTCACCCTTACCAAATCTGGTTACTAGGGCAAGAGAGCCTCAGTGGAAGTGGTGTTCTACATTGGAGTTTAGAATGGAATGTGCCAGGAGAAAGCCCCTCACGTTTGTCTCACTACTTCTTGTTCGTGTTTTTAATTTAATTTTTTATTTTTTATTACAGCTAGTTTGATTACAATGTTTGGCTTGTTGTAGGTGTGGAAGATGTGGTTCTTTTACACATATACAGATGTCTGTTCTTCCTGGGATCCTTTTCCCATGTACGTTATGACAGAATGTTGAGTAGTCCTCTCTTGGTATTCTGTAGGTCTTTGGTGATTATATATGTCACATGTGTTTGTATATGTCTGTTAACCCCGATATCGTAATGAAACCAATCCTCACACCTTTCCATTGGTGAACCATAAGCTTGTTTAATGAATCTGTGATTGCCCTTCTCCATGGAAATATCTGCCCTGGTATCCATTTTTAGGTAACACCTATAAGTGATATGATATGATATGTGTCTTTCACTTTCTGACTTACTACAAATCACGTGATTACTTCTAGACTCATCTACGGTGCTGCAAATGGCATTGTGTCCTTTTTTCCCTTGGCTTCTCTTCTGCCTTAGCGGGGTCCATTTTCAACAATGTGATTCCCTGAGGGTTGTGGATTAGCTGACCTGGGCAGCCTTACCCTGCCGGCCCGCCCTCCACAGGTGTGCCTCGTTGAGGTCAATATAAACAGCGCTCCAGGCAGCAATAGCCCCTGAAGCTGTGCCTGCCTCCATATTCTCTGTTCCGTCAGCAGTCTCGGGGCTGTGCTGGTGGGAGGGAGTGAGGGGCCACAGCTTTGTGGGTGGCCCGGTGTGAGTGGGGTTCTGCTGGCCTTTCTGCAGGAGTTGCCAGGCTGCCGCCTGTAAAGAAGAGGTTGTGTCACCCATACTTTCCGCTGGAATTTCTCTCCGGACAGAGGTGAGGATGGAAAAAAGCAGTGGGGGCCGGGACAGGATGGGTATCTCAGGCAGGGCAATGGAAAGCTTCTGGAAGAGCGCCCGGGCCCAGGACCACCCTGGCTGGCCTGCAGGCACCAAGTTGGCCTGCGTGCTGTCGCTGGTGTGGCACCACGGTCCTTCCTCTAGGCATTCAAGCCCTTGTACATATTCAGGTGTTTTACCTGGAAAGGGTGGGAACAGTTCAGCAGCAGCTGGCCTGGGGCTCACCTCACGTTTACTCACAGATGCCTCGGCACGGTCCCCCAGCTTTGCAATGAGGACTCTCCTTGCGTGGGGGGTGGGTTGCTGGCTGTATGGGAGATGATTCCCCACCTCTGACCAATTTCAGAATTGTTTACCACTGGAGCAAGTGCCCTGATAGGGTTTTCCTCTGTATAACTCGTGGGTTCAGGATTTTTTTTCTTTTATGGTTCAAGTTAGATTTTATTCCTCTTTTATGTATTTATAGATATAAGCATGGAAATAATTCATTCCTATAAATACATCTGTGTGACGGGAAGAATTTTTTCTGTTTTATTTTGAAATTTTATTTTTTAAAATTTTGAAATTTAATTTTATTTATTTTTTTTATACAGCACATTATTATTAGTTCTGTATTTTATGCATATACATGTATACAGGTCAATCCCAAACTCCCAACTCATCCCACCACCACCACCCCATGGCTTCCCACACTTGGTGTCCATACGTTTGTTCTCTACCTCTGTGTCTCTATTTCTTCCCTGCAAACCAGTTCATCTGTACCATTTTTAGGCTCCACATATATGCGTTAATATAAAATATTTGTTTTCCTCTTTCTGACTTACTTCATTCTGTATGACAGTCTCTCGATCCATCGATGGCTCTACAAATGACCCAGTTTCATTCCTTTTTATGGCCGAGCAATATTCCATTTTATATATGTACCACATCTTTATCCATTCATCTGTCTGTGGGCATTTAGGTTGCTTCCATTACCTGGCTATTGTAAATAGTGCTGCAACGAACATTGTGGTGAATGTGCCTTTTTGAAATACGGTTTTCTCTGGGTATATGCTCAGAAGTGGGATTGCTGGATCAGATGGTAATTCTATTTCTAGTTTTTTTAAGGAAAATCCATACTGTTCTCCATAGTGACTGTATCAATTTACATTCCCACCAATAGTGGAAGAGGGCTCCTTTTGTCCACACCCTCCCCAGAATTGGTTGTTTGTAGATTTTCTGATGATGCCGATTCTAACAGGTGTGAGGTGATACCTCATTGTAGTTTTGATTTGCATTTCTCTAATAATTAGTGCTGTTGAGCAGCTTTTCATGTGCGTCTTGGCCATCTCTGTGTCTCCTTTGAAGAAACGTCTCTTTAGATCTTCTGCCCATTTTTTTTGGGTTCTTTGTTTTTTTAATATTAAGCTGCATGACCTGTTTATATATATTGGAGATTAAACCTCTGTCCATTGATTCGTCTGCAACGATTTTCGCCCATTCTGAGGGATGCTTTTTTCCATTCCCGTGTTTTATACCAAAAAAGGAAAGAAAGGAAAAGAAGCAGAACACTAATGTGCGTAAAATATGCCTTTTGAAACGGTCGTTTTGAAATATGGACGTCCTTTGAATTTTTTGGTCGATATGTGACCCCAGGATTTGTTTTCAGGGCAGGTGTCATTTACAGGCCTGCAATGATTTTGAATATCAACTGACCATTAGCGCTGGGATTAAAGCTGCTGTTGTGTGAAACGGCCACAAGGTGGCAGCAGTTCACCCTTACCAAATCTGGTTACTAGGGCAAGAGAGCCTCAGTGGAAGTGGTGTTCTAGATTGGAGTTTAGAATGGAATGTGCCAGGAGAAAGCCCCTCACGTTTGTCTCACTACTTCTTGTTCCTGTTTTTAATTTAATTTTTTATTTTTTCTTACAGCAAGTTTGATTACAATGTTTGGCTTGTTGTAGGTGTGGAAGATATGGTTCTTTTACACATATACAGATGTCTGTTCTTCCTGGGATCCTTTTCCCATGTACGTTATGACAGAATGTTGAGTAGTCCTCTCTTGGTATTCTGTAGGTCTTTGGTGATTATATATGTCACCTGTGTTTGTATATGTCTGTTAACCCCGATATCGTAATGAAACCAATCCTCACACCTATCCATTGGTGAACCATAAGTTTGTTTAATGAATCTGTGATTGTCCTTCTCCGTGGAAAATCTGCCCTGGTATCCATTTTTAGGTAACACCTATAAGTGATATGATATGATATGTGTCTTTCACTTTCTGACTTACTACAAGTCACGTGATTACTTCTAGACTCATCTACGGTGCTGCAAATGGCATTGTGTCCTTTTTTCCCTTGGCTTCTCTTCTGCCTTAGCGGGGTCCATTTTCAACAATGTGATTCCCTGAGGGTTGTGGATTAGCTGACCTGGGCAGCCTTACCCTGCCGGCCCGCCCTCCCCAGGTGTGCCTCGTTGAGGTCAATATAAACAGCGCTCCAGGCAGCAATAGCCCCTGAAGCTGTGCCTGCCTCCATATTCTCTGCCCCGTCAGCAGTCTCGGGGCTGTGCTGGTGGGAGGGAGTGAGGGGCCACAGCTTTGTGGGTGGCCCGGTGTGAGTGGGGTTCTGCTGGCCTTTCTGCAGGAGTTGCCAGGCTGCCGCCTGTAAAGAAGAGGTTGTGTCACCCATACTTTCCGCTGGAATTTCTCTCCGGACAGAGGTGAGGATGGAAAAAAGCAGTGGGGGCCGGGACAGGATGGGTATCTCAGGCAGGGCAATGGAAAGCTTCTGGAAGAGCGCCCGGGGCCAGGACCACCCTGGCTGGCCTGCAGGCACCAAGTTGGCCTGTGTGCTGTCGCTGGTGTGGCACCACGGTCCTTCCTCTAGGCATTCAAGCCCTTGTACATATTCAGGTGTTTTACCTGGAAAGGGTGGGAACAGTTCAGCAGCAGCTGGCCTGGGGCTCAGCTCACGTTTACTCACAGATGCCTCGGCACGGTCCCCCAGCTTTGCAATGAGGACGCTCCTTGCGTGGGGGGTGGGTTGCTGGCTGTATGGGAGATGATTCCCCACCTCTGACCAATTTCAGAATTGTTTACCACTGGAGCAAGTGCCCTGATAGGGTTTTCCTCTGTATAACTCGTGGGTTCAGGATTTTTTTTTCTTTTATGGTTCAAGTTAGATTTTATTCCTCTTTTATGTATTTATAGATATAAGCATGGAAATAATTCATTCCTATAAATACATCTGTGTGACGGGAAGAACTTTTTTCTGTTTTATTTTTAAATTTTATTTTTAAAAATTTTGAAATTTAATTTTATTTATTTTTTTTATACAGCACATTATTATTAGTTCTGTATTTTATGCATATACATGTATACAGGTCAATCCCAAACTCCCAACTCATCCCACCACCACCACCCCATGGCTTCCCACACTTGGTGTCCATACGTTTGTTCTCTACCTCTGTGTCTCTATTTCTTCCCTGCAAACCAGTTCATCTGTACCATTTTTAGGCTCCACATATATGAGTTAATATACAATATTTGTTTTCCTCTTTCTGACTCACTTCATTCTGTATGACAGTCTCTCGATCCATCGATGGCTCTACAAATGACCCAGTTTCATTCCTTTTTATGGCCGAGTAATATTCCATTTTATATATGTACCACATCTTTATCCATTCATCTGTCTGTGGGCATTTAGCTTGCTTCCATTACCTGGCTATTGTAAATAGTGCTGCAACGAACATTGTGGTGAATGTGCCTTTTTGAAATACGGTTTTCTCTGGGTATATGCCCAGAAGTGGGATTGCTGGATCAGATGGTAATTCTATTTCTAGTTTTTTAAGGAAAATCCATACTGTTCTCCATAGTGACTGTATCAATTTACATTCCCACCAATAGTGGAAGAGGGCTCCTTTTGTCCACACCCTCCCCAGAATTGGTTGTTTGTAGATTTTCTGATGATGCCGATTCTAACAGGTGTGAGGTGATACCTCATTGTAGTTTTGATTTGCATTTCTCTAATAATTAGTGCTGTTGAGCAGCTTTTCTGTGCGTCTTGGCCATCTCTGTGTCTCCTTTGAAGAAACATCTCTTTAGATCTTCTGCCCATTTTTTGGGGGGTTGTTTGTTTTTTTAATATTAAGCTGCATGAGCTGTTTATATATATTGGAGATTAAACCTCTGTCCATTGATTCGTCTGCAACGATTTTCGCCCATTCTGAGGGATGCCTTTTTCCATTCCCGTGTTTTATACCAAAAAAGGAAAGAAAGGAAAAGAAGCAGAACACTAATGTGCGTAAAATATGCCTTTTGAAACGGTCGTTTTGAAATATGGACGTCCTTTGAATTTTTTGGTCGATATGTGACCCCAGGATTTGTTTTCAGGGCAGGTGTCATTTACAGGCCTGCAATGATTTTGAATATCAACTGACCATTAGCGTTGGGATTAAAGCTGCTGTTGAGTGAAGCGGCCACAAGGTGGCAGCAGTTCACCCTTACCAAATCTGGTTACTAGGGCAAGAGAGCCTCAGTGGAAGTGGTGTTCTAGATTGGAGTTTAGAATGGAATGTGCCAGGAGAAAGCCCCTCACGTTTGTCTCACTATTTCTTGTTCGTGTTTTTAATTTAATTTTTTATTTTTTATTACAGCAAGTTTGATTACAATGTTTGGCTTGTTGTAGGTGTGGAAGATGTGGTTCTTTTACACATATACAGATGTCTGTTCTTCCTGGGATCCTTTTCCCATGTACGTTATGACAGAATGTTGAGTAGTCCTCTCTTGTTATTCTGTAGGTCTTTGGTGATTATATATGTCACCTGTGTTTGTATATGTCTGTTAACCCCGATATCGTAATGAAACCAATCCTCACACCTATTCATTGGTGAACCATAAGTTTGTTTAATGAATCTGTGATTGTCCTTCTCCGTGGAAATATCTGCCCTGGTATCCATTTTTAGGTAACACCTATAAGTGATATGATATGATATGTGTCTTTCACTTTCTGACTTACTACAAGTCACGTGATTACTTCTAGACTCATCTACGGTGCCGCAAATGGCATTGTGTCCTTTTTTCCCTTGGCTTCTCTTCTGCCTTAGCGGGGTCCATTTTCAACAATGTGATTCCCTGAGGGTTGTGGATTAGCTGACCTGGGCAGCCTTACCTTGCCGGCACGCCCTCCCCAGGTTTGCCTCGTTGAGGTCAATATAAACAGAGCTCCAGGCAGCAATAGCCCCTGAAGCTGTGCCTGACTCCATATTCTCTGCCCCGTCAGCAGTCTCGGGGCTGTGCTGGTGGGAGGGAGTGAGGGGCCACAGCTTTGTGCGTGGCCCGGTGTGAGTGGGGTTCTGCTGGCCTTTCTGCAGGAGTTGCCAGGCTGCCGCCTGTAAAGAAGAGGTTGTGTCACCCATACCTTCCGCTGGAATTTCTCTCCGGACAGAGGTGAGGAAGGAAAAAAGCAGTGGGGGCCGGGACAGGAGGGGTATCTCAGGCAGGACAATGGAAAGCTTCTGGAAGAGCACCCGGGCCCAGGACCACCCTGGCTGGCCTGCAGGCACCAAGTTTGCCTGCGTGCTGTCGCTGGTGTGGCTCCACGGTCCTTCCTCTAGGCTTTCAAGCCCTTGTACATATTCAGGTGTTTTACCTGGAAAGGGTGCTAACAGTTCAGCAGCAGCTGGCCTGGGGCTCAGCTCACGTTTACTCACAGATGCCTCGGCATGGTCCCGCAGCTTTGCAATGAGGACGCTCCTTGCGTGGGGGGTGGGTTGCTGGCTGTATGGGAGATGGTTCCCCACCTCTGACCAATTTCAGAATTGTTTACCACTGGAGCAAGTGCCCTGATAGGGTTTTCCTCTGTATAACTCGTGGGTTCAGGTTTTTTTATTTTATTTTATGGTTCAAGTTATATTTTATTCCCCTTTTATATATTTATAGATATAAGCATGGAAATAATTCATTCCTATAAATACATCTGTGTGACGGGAAGAACTTTTTTCTGTTTTATTTTTAAATTTTATTTTTTTAAATTTTGAAATTTAATTTTATTTATTTTTTTATACAGCACGTTATTATTAGTTATGTATTTTATGCATATACATGTATACAGGTCAATCCCAAACTCCCAAGTCATCCCACCACCACCACAACACGGTTTCCCACACTTGGTGTCCATACGTTTGTTCTCTACCTCTGTGTCTCTATTTCTTCCCTGCAAACCAGTTCATCTGTACCATTTTTAGGCTCCACATATATGCATTAATATACAATATTTGTTTTCCTCTTTCTGACTTACTTCATTCTGTATGACAGTCTCTCCATCCATTGATGTCTCTACAAATGACCCAGTTTCATTCCTTTTTATGGCCGAGTAATATTCCATTTTATATATGTACCACATCTTTATCCATTCATCTGTCTGTGGGCATTTAGGTTGCTTCCATTACCTGGCTATTGTAAATAGTGCTGCAACGAATATTGTGGTGAATGTGCCTTTTTGATTTACGGTTTTCTCTGGGTATATGCCCAGAAGTGGGATTGCTGGATCAGATGGTAATTCTATTTCTAATTTTTTTAAGGAAACTCCATAGTGACTGTATCAATTTACATTCCCACCAATAGTGGAAGAGGGCTCCTTTTGTCCACACCCTCCCCAGAATTGGTTGTTTGTAGATTTTCTGATGATGCCCATTCTAACAGGTGTGAGGTGATACCTCATTGTAGTTTTGATTTGCTTTTCTCTAATAATTAGTGCTGTTGAGCAGCTTTTCATGTGCGTCTTGGCCATCTCTGTGTCTCCTTTGAAGAAACGTCTCTTTAGATCTTCTGCCCATTTTTTTTGGGTTGTTTGTTTTTTTAATATTAAGCTGCATGAGCTGTTTATATATATTGGAGATTAAACCTCTGTCCATTGATTCGTCTGCAACGATTTTCGCCCATTCTGAGGGATGCCTTTTTCCATTCCCGTGTTTTCTAACAAAAAAGGAAAGAAAGGAAAAGAAGCAGAACACTAATGTGCGTAAAATATGCCTTTTGAAACGGTCGTTTTGAAATATGGACGTCCTTTGAATTTTTTGGTCGATATGTGACCCCAGGATTTGTTTTCAGGGCAGGTGTCATTTACAGGCCTGCAATGATTTTGAATATCAACTGACCATTAGCGCTGGGATTAAAGCTGCTGTTGTGTGAAACGGCCACAATGTGGCAGCAGTTCACCCTTACCAAATCTGGTTACTAGGGCAAGAGAGCCTCAGTGGAAGTGGTGTTCTAGATAGGAGTTTAGAATGGAATGTGCCAGGAGAAAGCCCCTCACGTTTGTCTCCCTACTTCTTGTTCGTGTTTTTAATTTAATTTTTTTTATTTTTTATTACAGCAAGTTTGATTACAATGTTTGGCTTGTTGTAGGTGTGGAAGATGTGGTTCTTTTACACATATACAGATGACTGTTCTTCCTGGGATCCTTTTCCCATGTACGTTATGACAGAATGTTGAGTAGTCCTCTCTTGGTATTCTGTAGGTCTTTGGTGATTATATATGTCACCTGTGTTTGTATATGTCTGTTAACCCCGATATCGTAATGAAACCAATCCTCACAACTTTCCATTGGTGAACCATAAGTTTGTTTAATGAATCTGTGATTGCCCTTCTCCGTGGAAATATCTGCCCTGGTATCCATTTTTAGGTAACACCTATAAGTGATATAATATGATATGTGTCTTTCACTTTCTGACTTACTACAAGTCACGTGATTATTTCTAGACTCATCTACGGTGCCGCAAATGGCATTGTGTCCTTTTTTCCCTTGGCTTCTCTTCTGCCTTAGCGGGGTCCATTTTCAACAATGTGATTCCCTGAGGGTTGTGGATTAGCTGACCTGGGCAGCCTTACCTTGCCGGCACGCCCTCCCCAGGTTTGCCTCGTTGAGGTCAATATAAACAGAGCTCCAGGCAGCAATAGCCCCTGAAGCTGTGCCTGACTCCATATTCTCTGCCCCGTCAGCAGTCTCGGGGCTGTGCTGGTGGGAGGGAGTGAGGGGCCACAGCTTTGTGCGTGGCCCGGTGTGAGTGGGGTTCTGCTGGCCTTTCTGCAGGAGTTGCCAGGCTGCCGCCTGTAAAGAAGAGGTTGTGTCACCCATACCTTCCGCTGGAATTTCTCTCCGGACAGAGGTGAGGAAGGAAAAAAGCAGTGGGGGCCGGGACAGGAGGGGTATCTCAGGCAGGACAATGGAAAGCTTCTGGAAGAGCACCCGGGCCCAGGACCACCCTGGCTGGCCTGCAGGCACCAAGTTGGCCTGCGTGCTGTCGCTGGTGTGGCTCCACGGTCCTTCTTCTAGGCTTTCAAGCCCTTGTACATATTCAGGTGTTTTACCTGGAAAGGGTGGGAACAGTTCAGCAGCAGCTGGCCTGGGGCTCAGCTCACGTTTACTCACAGATGCCTCGGCATGGTCCCCCAGCTTTGCAATGAGGACGCTCCTTGCGTGGGGGGTTGGTTGCTGGCTGTATGGGAGATGGTTCCCCACCTCTGACCAATTTCAGAATTGTTTACCACTGGAGCAAGTGCCCTGATAGGGTTTTCCTCTGTATAACTCGTGGGTTCAGGTTTTTTTTTTTATTTTATGGTTCAAGTTAGATTTTATTCCCATTTTATGTATTTATAGATATAAGCATGGAAATAATTCATTCATATAAATACATCTGTGTGACGGGAAGAACTTTTTTCTGTTTTATTTTTAAATTTTATTTTTTTAAATTTTGAAATTTAATTTTATTTATTTTTTATACAGCACGTTATTATTAGTTATGTATTTTATGCATATACATGTATACAGGTCAATCCCAAACTCCCAACTCATCCCACCACCACCACAACACGGTTTCCCACACTTGGTGTCCATACGTTTGTTCTCTACCTCTGTGTCTCTATTTCTTCCCTGCAAACCAGTTCATCTGTACCATTTTTAGGCTCCACATATATGCATTAATATACAATATTTGTTTTCCTCTTTCTGACTTACTTCATTCTGTATGACAGTCTCTCGATCCATCGATGTCTCTACAAATGACCCAGTTTCATTCCTTTTTATGGCCGAGTAATATTCCATTTTATATATGTACCACAACTTTATCCATTCATCTGTCTGTGGGCATTTAGGTTGCTTCCATTACCTGGCTATTGTAAATAGTGCTGCAACGAATATTGTGGTGAATGTGCCTTTTTGATTTACGGTTTTCTCTGGGTATATGCCCAGAAGTGGGATTGCTGGATCAGATGGTAATTCTATTTCTAGTTTTTTTAAGGAAACTCCATAGTGACTGTATCAATTTACATTCCCACCAATAGTGGAAGAGGGCTCCTTTTGTCCACACCCTCCCCAGAATTGGTTGTTTGTAGATTTTCTGATGATGCCCATTCTAACAGGTGTGAGGTGATACCTCATTGTAGTTTTGATTTGCTTTTCTCTAATAATTAGTGCTGTTGAGCAGCTTTTCATGTGCGTCTTGGCCATCTCTGTGTCTCCTTTGAAGAAACGTCTCTTTAGATCTTCTGCCCATTTTTTTTTGGGTTGTTTGTTTTTTTAATATTAAGCTGCATGAGCTGTTTATATATATTGGAGATTAAACCTCTGTCCATTGATTCGTCTGCAACGATTTTCGCCCATTCTGAGGGATGCCTTTTTCCATTCCCGTGTTTTCTAACAAAAAAGGAAAGAAAGGAAAAGAAGCAGAACACTAATGTGCGTAAAATATGCCTTTTGAAACGGTCGTTTTGAAATATGGACGTCCTTTGAATTTTTTGGTCGATATGTGACCCCAGGATTTGTTTTCAGGGCAGGTGTCATTTACAGGCCTGCAATGATTTTGAATATCAACTGACCATTAGCGCTGGGATTAAAGCTGCTGTTGTGTGAAACGGCCACAATGTGGCAGCAGTTCACCCTTACCAAATCTGGTTACTAGGGCAAGAGAGCCTCAGTGGAAGTGGTGTTCTAGATAGGAGTTTAGAATGGAATGTGCCAGGAGAAAGCCCCTCACGTTTGTCTCCCTACTTCTTGTTCGTGTTTGTAATTTAATTTTTTTATTTTTTATTACAGCAAGTTTGATTACAATGTTTGGCTTGTTGTAGGTGTGGAAGATGTGGTTCTTTTACACATATACAGATGACTGTTCTTCCTGGGATCCTTTTCCCATGTACGTTATGACAGAATGTTGAGTAGTCCTCTCTTGGTATTCTGTAGGTCTTTGGTGATTATATATGTCACCTGTGTTTGTATATGTCTGTTAACCCCGATATCGTAATGAAACCAATCCTCACACCTTTCCATTGGTGAACCATAAGTTTGTTTAATGAATCTGTGATTGCCCTTCTCCGTGGAAATATCTGCCCTGGTATCCATTTTTAGGTAACACCTATAAGTGATATAATATGATATGTGTCTTTCACTTTCTGACTTACTACAAGTCACGTGATTATTTCTAGACTCATCTACGGTGCCGCAAATGGCATTGTGTCCTTTTTTCCCTTGGCTTCTCTTCTGCCTTAGCGGGGTCCATTTTCAACAATGTGATTCCCTGAGGGTTGTGGATTAGCTGACCTGGGCAGCCTTACCTTGCCGGCACGCCCTCCCCAGGTTTGCCTCGTTGAGGTCAATATAAACAGAGCTCCAGGCAGCAATAGCCCCTGAAGCTGTGCCTGACTCCATATTCTCTGCCCCGTCAGCAGTCTCGGGGCTGTGCTGGTGGGAGGGAGTGAGGGGCCACAGCTTTGTGCGTGGCCCGGTGTGAGTGGGGTTCTGCTGGCCTTTCTGCAGGAGTTGCCAGGCTGCCGCCTGTAAAGAAGAGGTTGTGTCACCCATACCTTCCGCTGGAATTTCTCTCCGGACAGAGGTGAGGAAGGAAAAAAGCAGTGGGGGCCGGGACAGGAGGGGTATCTCAGGCAGGACAATGGAAAGCTTCTGGAAGAGCACCCGGGCCCAGGACCACCCTGGCTGGCCTGCAGGCACCAAGTTTGCCTGCGTGCTGTCGCTGGTGTGGCTCCACGGTCCTTCCTCTAGGCTTTCAAGCCCTTGTACATATTCAGGTGTTTTACCTGGAAAGGGTGCTAACAGTTCAGCAGCAGCTGGCCTGGGGCTCCGCTCACGTTTACTCACAGATGCCTCGGCATGGTCCCGCAGCTTTGCAATGAGGACGCTCCTTGCGTGGGGGGTGGGTTGCTGGCTGTATGGGAGATGGTTCCCCACCTCTGACCAATTTCAGAATTGTTTACCACTGGAGCAAGTGCCCTGATAGGGTTTTCCTCTGTATAACTCGTGGGTTCAGGTTTTTTTTATTTTATTTTATGGTTCAAGTTATATTTTATTCCCCTTTTATGTATTTATAGATATAAGCATGGAAATAATTCATCCCTATAAATACATCTGTGTGACGGGAAGAACTTTTTTCTGTTTTATTTTTAAATTTTTTTTTTTAAATTTTGAAATTTAATTTTATTTATTTTTTTATACAGCACGTTATTATTAGTTATGTATTTTATGCATATACATGTATACAGGTCAATCCCAAACTCCCAAGTCATCCCACCACCACCACAACACGGTTTCCCACACTTGGTGTCCATACGTTTGTTCTCTACCTCTGTGTCTCTATTTCTTCCCTGCAAACCAGTTCATCTGTACCATTTTTAGGCTCCACATATATGCATTAATATACAATATTTGTTTTCCTCTTTCTGACTTACTTCATTCTGTATGACAGTCTCTCCATCCATTGATGTCTCTACAAATGACCCAGTTTCATTCCTTTTTATGGCCGAGTAATATTCCATTTTATATATGTACCACAACTTTATCCATTCATCTGTCTGTGGGCATTTAGGTTGCTTCCATTACCTGGCTATTGTAAATAGTGCTGCAACGAATATTGTGGTGAATGTGCCTTTTTGATTTACGGTTTTCTCTGGGTATATGCCCAGAAGTGGGATTGCTGGATCAGATGGTAATTCTATTTCTAGTTTTTTTAAGGAAACTCCATAGTGACTGTATCAATTTACATTCCCACCAATAGTGGAAGAGGGCTCCTTTTGTCCACACCCTCCCCAGAATTGGTTGTTTGTAGATTTTCTGATGATGCCCATTCTAACAGGTGTGAGGTGATACCTCATTGTAGTTTTGATTTGCTTTTCTCTAATAATTAGTGCTGTTGAGCAGCTTTTCATGTGCGTCTTGGCCATCTCTGTGTCTCCTTTGAAGAAACGTCTCTTTAGATCTTCTGCCCATTTTTTTTTGGGTTGTTTGTTTTTTTAATATTAAGCTGCATGAGCTGTTTATATATATTGGAGATTAAACCTCTGTCCATTGATTCGTCTGCAACGATTTTCGCCCATTCTGAGGGATGCCTTTTTCCATTCCCGTGTTTTCTAACAAAAAAGGAAAGAAAGGAAAAGAAGCAGAACACTAATGTGCGTAAAATATGCCTTTTGAAACGGTCGTTTTGAAATATGGACGTCCTTTGAATTTTTTGGTCGATATGTGACCCCAGGATTTGTTTTCAGGGCAGGTGTCATTTACAGGCCTGCAATGATTTTGAATATCAACTGACCATTAGCGCTGGGATTAAAGCTGCTGTTGTGTGAAACGGCCACAATGTGGCAGCAGTTCACCCTTACCAAATCTGGTTACTAGGGCAAGAGAGCCTCAGTGGAAGTGGTGTTCTAGATAGGAGTTTAGAATGGAATGTGCCAGGAGAAAGCCCCTCACGTTTGTCTCCCTACTTCTTGTTCGTGTTTGTAATTTAATTTTTTTATTTTTTATTACAGCAAGTTTGATTACAATGTTTGGCTTGTTGTAGGTGTGGAAGATGTGGTTCTTTTACACATATACAGATGACTGTTCTTCCTGGGATCCTTTTCCCATGTACGTTATGACAGAATGTTGAGTAGTCCTCTCTTGGTATTCTGTAGGTCTTTGGTGATTATATATGTCACCTGTGTTTGTATATGTCTGTTAACCCCGATATCGTAATGAAACCAATCCTCACACCTTTCCATTGGTGAACCATAAGTTTGTTTAATGAATCTGTGATTGCCCTTCTCCGTGGAAATATCTGCCCTGGTATCCATTTTTAGGTAACACCTATAAGTGATATAATATGATATGTGTCTTTCACTTTCTGACTTACTACAAGTCACGTGATTATTTCTAGACTCATCTACGGTGCCGCAAATGGCATTGTGTCCTTTTTTCCCTTGGCTTCTCTTCTGCCTTAGCGGGGTCCATTTTCAACAATGTGATTCCCTGAGGGTTGTGGATTAGCTGACCTGGGCAGCCTTACCTTGCCGGCACGCCCTCCCCAGGTTTGCCTCGTTGAGGTCAATATAAACAGAGCTCCAGGCAGCAATAGCCCCTGAAGCTGTGCCTGACTCCATATTCTCTGCCCCGTCAGCAGTCTCGGGGCTGTGCTGGTGGGAGGGAGTGAGGGGCCACAGCTTTGTGCGTGGCCCGGTGTGAGTGGGGTTCTGCTGGCCTTTCTGCAGGAGTTGCCAGGCTGCCACCTGTAAAGAAGAGGTTGTGTCACCCATACCTTCCGCTGGAATTTCTCTCCGGACAGAGGTGAGGAAGGAAAAAAGCAGTGGGGGCCGGGACAGGAGGGGTATCTCAGGCAGGACAATGGAAAGCTTCTGGAAGAGCACCCGGGCCCAGGACCACCCTGGCTGGCCTGCAGGCACCAAGTTTGCCTGCGTGCTGTCGCTGGTGTGGCTCCACGGTCCTTCCTCTAGGCTTTCAAGCCCTTGTACATATTCAGGTGTTTTACCTGGAAAGGGTGCTAACAGTTCAGCAGCAGCTGGCCTGGGGCTCCGCTCACGTTTACTCACAGATGCCTCGGCATGGTCCCGCAGCTTTGCAATGAGGACGCTCCTTGCGTGGGGGGAGGGTTGCTGGCTGTATGGGAGATGGTTCCCCACCTCTGACCAATTTCAGAATTGTTTACCACTGGAGCAAGTGCCCTGATAGGGTTTTCCTCTGTATAACTCGTGGGTTCAGGTTTTTTTTATTTTATTTTATGGTTCAAGTTATATTTTATTCCCCTTTTATGTATTTATAGATATAAGCATGGAAATAATTCATTCCTATAAATACATCTGTGTGACGGGAAGAACTTTTTTCTGTTTTATTTTTAAATTTTATTTTTTTAAATTTTGAAATTTAATTTTATTTATTTTTTTATACAGCACGTTATTATTAGTTATGTATTTTATGCATATACATGTATACAGGTCAATCCCAAACTCCCAAGTCATCCCACCACCACCACAACACGGTTTCCCACACTTGGTGTCCATACGTTTGTTCTCTACCTCTGTGTCTCTATTTCTTCCCTGCAAACCAGTTCATCTGTACCATTTTTAGGCTCCACATATATGCATTAATATACAATATTTGTTTTCCTCTTTCTGACTTACTTCATTCTGTATGACAGTCTCTCCATCCATTGATGTCTCTACAAATGACCCAGTTTCATTCCTTTTTATGGCCGAGTAATATTCCATTTTATATATGTACCACAACTTTATCCATTCATCTGTCTGTGGGCATTTAGGTTGCTTCCATTACCTGGCTATTGTAAATAGTGCTGCAACGAATATTGTGGTGAATGTGCCTTTTTGATTTACGGTTTTCTCTGGGTATATGCCCAGAAGTGGGATTGCTGGATCAGATGGTAATTCTATTTCTAATTTTTTTAAGGAAACTCCATAGTGACTGTATCAATTTACATTCCCACCAATAGTGGAAGAGGGCTCCTTTTGTCCACACCCTCCCCAGAATTGGTTGTTTGTAGATTTTCTGATGATGCCCATTCTAACAGGTGTGAGGTGATACCTCATTGTAGTTTTGATTTGCTTTTCTCTAATAATTAGTGCTGTTGAGCAGCTTTTCATGTGCGTCTTGGCCATCTCTGTGTCTCCTTTGAAGAAACGTCTCTTTAGATCTTCTGCCCATTTTTTTTGGGTTGTTTGTTTTTTTAATATTAAGCTGCATGAGCTGTTTATATATATTGGAGATTAAACCTCTGTCCATTGATTCGTCTGCAACGATTTTCGCCCATTCTGAGGGATGCCTTTTTCCATTCCCGTGTTTTCTAACAAAAAAGGAAAGAAAGGAAAAGAAGCAGAACACTAATGTGCGTAAAATATGCCTTTTGAAATGGTCGTTTTGAAATATGGACGTCCTTTGAATTTTTTGGTCGATATGTGACCCCAGGATTTGTTTTCAGGGCAGGTGTCATTTACAGGCCTGCAATGATTTTGAATATCAACTGACCATTAGCGCTGGGATTAAAGCTGCTGTTGTGTGAAACGGCCACAATGTGGCAGCAGTTCACCCTTACCAAATCTGTTTACTAGGGCAAGAGAGCCTCAGTGGAAGTGGTGTTCTAGATAGGAGTTTAGAATGGAATGTGCCAGGAGAAAGCCCCTCACGTTTGTCTCCCTACTTCTTGTTCGTGTTTGTAATTTAATTTTTTTATTTTTTATTACAGCAAGTTTGATTACAATGTTTGGCTTGTTGTAGGTGTGGAAGATGTGGTTCTTTTACACATATACAGATGACTGTTCTTCCTGGGATCCTTTTCCCATGTACGTTATGACAGAATGTTGAGTAGTCCTCTCTTGGTATTCTGTAGGTCTTTGGTGATTATATATGTCACCTGTGTTTGTATATGTCTGTTAACCCCGATATCGTAATGAAACCAATCCTCACACCTTTCCATTGGTGAACCATAAGTTTGTTTAATGAATCTGTGATTGCCCTTCTCCGTGGAAATATCTGCCCTGGTATCCATTTTTAGGTAACACCTATAAGTGATATAATATGATATGTGTCTTTCACTTTCTGACTTACTACAAGTCACGTGATTATTTCTAGACTCATCTACGGTGCCGCAAATGGCATTGTGTCCTTTTTTCCCTTGGCTTCTCTTCTGCCTTAGCGGGGTCCATTTTCAACAATGTGATTCCCTGAGGGTTGTGGATTAGCTGACCTGGGCAGCCTTACCTTGCCGGCACGCCCTCCCCAGGTTTGCCTCGTTGAGGTCAATATAAACAGAGCTCCAGGCAGCAATAGCCCCTGAAGCTGTGCCTGACTCCATATTCTCTGCCCCGTCAGCAGTCTCGGGGCTGTGCTGGTGGGAGGGAGTGAGGGGCCACAGCTTTGTGCGTGGCCCGGTGTGAGTGGGGTTCTGCTGGCCTTTCTGCAGGAGTTGCCAGGCTGCCGCCTGTAAAGAAGAGGTTGTGTCACCCATACCTTCCGCTGGAATTTCTCTCCGGACAGAGGTGAGGAAGGAAAAAAGCAGTGGGGGCCGGGACAGGAGGGGTATCTCAGGCAGGACAATGGAAAGCTTCTGGAAGAGCACCCGGGCCCAGGACCACCCTGGCTGGCCTGCAGGCACCAAGTTTGCCTGCGTGCTGTCGCTGGTGTGGCTCCACGGTCCTTCCTCTAGGCTTTCAAGCCCTTGTACATATTCAGGTGTTTTACCTGGAAAGGGTGCTAACAGTTCAGCAGCAGCTGGCCTGGGGCTCAGCTCACGTTTACTCACAGATGCCTCGGCATGGTCCCGCAGCTTTGCAATGAGGACGCTCCTTGCGTGGGGGGTGGGTTGCTGGCTGTATGGGAGATGGTTCCCCACCTCTGACCAATTTCAGAATTGTTTACCACTGGAGCAAGTGCCCTGATAGGGTTTTCCTCTGTATAACTCTTGGGTTCAGGTTTTTTTTTATTTTATTTTATGGTTCAAGTTATATTTTATTCCCCTTTTATGTATTTATAGATATAAGCATGGAAATAATTCATTCCTATAAATACATCTGTGTGACGGGAAGAACTTTTTTCTGTTTTATTTTTAAATTTTATTTTTTTAAATTTTGAAATTTAATTTTATTTATTTTTTTATACAGCACGTTATTATTAGTTATGTATTTTATGCATATACATGTATACAGGTCAATCCCAAACTCCCAAGTCATCCCACCACCACCACAACACGGTTTCCCACACTTGGTGTCCATACGTTTGTTCTCTACCTCTGTGTCTCTATTTCTTCCCTGCAAACCAGTTCATCTGTACCATTTTTAGGCTCCACATATATGCATTAATATACAATATTTGTTTTCCTCTTTCTGACTTACTTCATTCTGTATGACAGTCTCTCCATCCATTGATGTCTCTACAAATGACCCAGTTTCATTCCTTTTTATGGCCGAGTAATATTCCATTTTATATATGTACCACAACTTTATCCATTCATCTGTCTGTGGGCATTTAGGTTGCTTCCATTACCTGGCTATTGTAAATAGTGCTGCAACGAATATTGTGGTGAATGTGCCTTTTTGATTTACGGTTTTCTCTGGGTATATGCCCAGAAGTGGGATTGCTGGATCAGATGGTAATTCTATTTCTAATTTTTTTAAGGAAACTCCATAGTGACTGTATCAATTTACATTCCCACCAATAGTGGAAGAGGGCTCCTTTTGTCCACACCCTCCCCAGAATTGGTTGTTTGTAGATTTTCTGATGATGCCCATTCTAACAGGTGTGAGGTGATACCTCATTGTAGTTTTGATTTGCTTTTCTCTAATAATTAGTGCTGTTGAGCAGCTTTTCATGTGCGTCTTGGCCATCTCTGTGTCTCCTTTGAAGAAACGTCTCTTTAGATCTTCTGCCCATTTTTTTTGGGTTGTTTGTTTTTTTAATATTAAGCTGCATGAGCTGTTTATATATATTGGAGATTAAACCTCTGTCCATTGATTCGTCTGCAACGATTTTCGCCCATTCTGAGGGATGCCTTTTTCCATTCCCGTGTTTTCTAACAAAAAAGGAAAGAAAGGAAAAGAAGCAGAACACTAATGTGCGTAAAATATGCCTTTTGAAATGGTCGTTTTGAAATATGGACGTCCTTTGAATTTTTTGGTCGATATGTGACCCCAGGATTTGTTTTCAGGGCAGGTGTCATTTACAGGCCTGCAATGATTTTGAATATCAACTGACCATTAGCGCTGGGATTAAAGCTGCTGTTGTGTGAAACGGCCACAATGTGGCAGCAGTTCACCCTTACCAAATCTGTTTACTAGGGCAAGAGAGCCTCAGTGGAAGTGGTGTTCTAGATAGGAGTTTAGAATGGAATGTGCCAGGAGAAAGCCCCTCACGTTTGTCTCCCTACTTCTTGTTCGTGTTTGTAATTTAATTTTTTTATTTTTTATTACAGCAAGTTTGATTACAATGTTTGGCTTGTTGTAGGTGTGGAAGATGTGGTTCTTTTACACATATACAGATGACTGTTCTTCCTGGGATCCTTTTCCCATGTACGTTATGACAGAATGTTGAGTAGTCCTCTCTTGGTATTCTGTAGGTCTTTGGTGATTATATATGTCACCTGTGTTTGTATATGTCTGTTAACCCCGATATCGTAATGAAACCAATCCTCACACCTTTCCATTGGTGAACCATAAGTTTGTTTAATGAATCTGTGATTGCCCTTCTCCGTGGAAATATCTGCCCTGGTATCCATTTTTAGGTAACACCTATAAGTGATATAATATGATATGTGTCTTTCACTTTCTGACTTACTACAAGTCACGTGATTATTTCTAGACTCATCTACGGTGCCGCAAATGGCATTGTGTCCTTTTTTCCCTTGGCTTCTCTTCTGCCTTAGCGGGGTCCATTTTCAACAATGTGATTCCCTGAGGGTTGTGGATTAGCTGACCTGGGCAGCCTTACCTTGCCGGCACGCCCTCCCCAGGTTTGCCTCGTTGAGGTCAATATAAACAGAGCTCCAGGCAGCAATAGCCCCTGAAGCTGTGCCTGACTCCATATTCTCTGCCCCGTCAGCAGTCTCGGGGCTGTGCTGGTGGGAGGGAGTGAGGGGCCACAGCTTTGTGCGTGGCCCGGTGTGAGTGGGGTTCTGCTGGCCTTTCTGCAGGAGTTGCCAGGCTGCCGCCTGTAAAGAAGAGGTTGTGTCACCCATACCTTCCGCTGGAATTTCTCTCCGGACAGAGGTGAGGAAGGAAAAAAGCAGTGGGGGCCGGGACAGGAGGGGTATCTCAGGCAGGACAATGGAAAGCTTCTGGAAGAGCACCCGGGCCCAGGACCACCCTGGCTGGCCTGCAGGCACCAAGTTTGCCTGCGTGCTGTCGCTGGTGTGGCTCCACGGTCCTTCCTCTAGGCTTTCAAGCCCTTGTACATATTCAGGTGTTTTACCTGGAAAGGGTGCTAACAGTTCAGCAGCAGCTGGCCTGGGGCTCAGCTCACGTTTACTCACAGATGCCTCGGCATGGTCCCGCAGCTTTGCAATGAGGACGCTCCTTGCGTGGGGGGTGGGTTGCTGGCTGTATGGGAGATGGTTCCCCACCTCTGACCAATTTCAGAATTGTTTACCACTGGAGCAAGTGCCCTGATAGGGTTTTCCTCTGTATAACTCTTGGGTTCAGGTTTTTTTTTATTTTATTTTATGGTTCAAGTTATATTTTATTCCCCTTTTATGTATTTATAGATATAAGCATGGAAATAATTCATTCCTATAAATACATCTGTGTGACGGGAAGAACTTTTTTCTGTTTTATTTTTAAATTTTATTTTTTTAAATTTTGAAATTTAATTTTATTTATTTTTTTATACAGCACGTTATTATTAGTTATGTATTTTATGCATATACATGTATACAGGTCAATCCCAAACTCCCAAGTCATCCCACCACCACCACAACACGGTTTCCCACACTTGGTGTCCATACGTTTGTTCTCTACCTCTGTGTCTCTATTTCTTCCCTGCAAACCAGTTCATCTGTACCATTTTTAGGCTCCACATATATGCATTAATATACAATATTTGTTTTCCTCTTTCTGACTTACTTCATTCTGTATGACAGTCTCTCCATCCATTGATGTCTCTACAAATGACCCAGTTTCTTTCCTTTTTATGGCCGAGTAATATTCCATTTTATATATGTACCACAACTTTATCCATTCATCTGTCTGTGGGCATTTATGTTGCTTCCATTACCTGGCTATTGTAAATAGTGCTGCAACGAATATTGTGGTGAATGTGCCTTTTTGATTTACGGTTTTCTCTGGGTATATGCCCAGAAGTGGGATTGCTGGATCAGATGGTAATTCTATTTCTAATTTTTTTAAGGAAACTCCATAGTGACTGTATGAATTTACATTCCCACCAATAGTGGAAGAGGGCTCCTTTTGTCCACACCCTCCCCAGAATTGGTTGTTTGTAGATTTTCTGATGATGCCCATTCTAACAGGTGTGAGGTGATACCTCATTGTAGTTTTGATTTGCTTTTCTCTAATAATTAGTGCTGTTGAGCAGCTTTTCATGTGCGTCTTGGCCATCTCTGTGTCTCCTTTGAAGAAACGTCTCTTTAGATCTTCTGCCCATTTTTTTTTGGGTTGTTTGTTTTTTTAATATTAAGCTGCATGAGCTGTTTATATATATTGGAGATTAAACCTCTGTCCATTGATTCGTCTGCAACGATTTTCGCCCATTCTGAGGGATGCCTTTTTCCATTCCCGTGTTTTCTAACAAAAAAGGAAAGAAAGGAAAAGAAGCAGAACACTAATGTGCGTAAAATATGCCTTTTGAAACGGTCGTTTTGAAATATGGACGTCCTTTGAATTTTTTGGTCGATATGTGACCCCAGGATTTGTTTTCAGGGCAGGTGTCATTTACAGGCCTGCAATGATTTTGAATATCAACTGACCATTAGCGCTGGGATTAAAGCTGCTGTTGTGTGAAACGGCCACAATGTGGCAGCAGTTCACCCTTACCAAATCTGGTTACTAGGGCAAGAGAGCCTCAGTGGAAGTGGTGTTCTAGATAGGAGTTTAGAATGGAATGTGCCAGGAGAAAGCCCCTCACGTTTGTCTCCCTACTTCTTGTTCGTGTTTGTAATTTAATTTTTTTATTTTTTATTACAGCAAGTTTGATTACAATGTTTGGCTTGTTGTAGGTGTGGAAGATGTGGTTCTTTTACACATATACAGATGACTGTTCTTCCTGGGATCCTTTTCCCATGTACGTTATGACAGAATGTTGAGTAGTCCTCTCTTGGTATTCTGTAGGTCTTTGGTGATTATATATGTCACCTGTGTTTGTATATGTCTGTTAACCCCGATATCGTAATGAAACCAATCCTCACACCTTTCCATTGGTGAACCATAAGTTTGTTTAATGAATCTGTGATTGCCCTTCTCCGTGGAAATATCTGCCCTGGTATCCATTTTTAGGTAACACCTATAAGTGATATAATATGATATGTGTCTTTCACTTTCTGACTTACTACAAGTCACGTGATTATTTCTAGACTCATCTACGGTGCCGCAAATGGCATTGTGTCCTTTTTTCCCTTGGCTTCTCTTCTGCCTTAGCGGGGTCCATTTTCAACAATGTGATTCCCTGAGGGTTGTGGATTAGCTGACCTGGGCAGCCTTACCTTGCCGGCACGCCCTCCCCAGCTTTGCCTCGTTGAGGTCAATATAAACAGAGCTCCAGGCAGCAATAGCCCCTGAAGCTGTGCCTGACTCCATATTCTCTGCCCCGTCAGCAGTCTCGGGGCTGTGCTGGTGGGAGGGAGTGAGGGGCCACAGCTTTGTGCGTGGCCCGGTGTGAGTGGGGTTCTGCTGGCCTTTCTGCAGGAGTTGCCAGGCTGCCGCCTGTAAAGAAGAGGTTGTGTCACCCATACCTTCCGCTGGAATTTCTCTCCGGACAGAGGTGAGGAAGGAAAAAAGCAGTGGGGGCCGGGACAGGAGGGGTATCTCAGGCAGGACAATGGAAAGCTTCTGGAAGAGCACCCGGGCCCAGGACCACCCTGGCTGGCCTGCAGGCACCAAGTTTGCCTGCGTGCTGTCGCTGGTGTGGCTCCACGGTCCTTCCTCTAGGCTTTCAAGCCCTTGTACATATTCAGGTGTTTTACCTGGAAAGGGTGCTAACAGTTCAGCAGCAGCTGGCCTGGGGCTCAGCTCACGTTTACTCACAGATGCCTCGGCATGGTCCCGCAGCTTTGCAATGAGGACGCTCCTTGCGTGGGGTGTGGGTTGCTGGCTGTATGGGAGATGGTTCCCCACCTCTGACCAATTTCAGAATTGTTTACCACTGGAGCAAGTGCCCTGATAGGGTTTTCCTCTGTATAACTCGTGGGTTCAGGTTTTTTTTATTTTATTTTATGGTTCAAGTTATATTTTATTCCCCTTTTATGTATTTATAGATATAAGCATGGAAATAATTCATTCCTATAAATACATCTGTGTGACGGGAAGAACTTTTTTCTGTTTTATTTTTAAATTTTATTTTTTTAAATTTTGAAATTTAATTTTATTTATTTTTTTATACAGCACGTTATTATTAGTTATGTATTTTATGCATATACATGTATACAGGTCAATCCCAAACTCCCAAGTCATCCCACCACCACCACAACACGGTTTCCCACACTTGGTGTCCATACGTTTGTTCTCTACCTCTGTGTCTCTATTTCTTCCCTGCAAACCAGTTCATCTGTACCATTTTTTTTTTTTTTTTTTTTTTTTGCTTTACGCGGGCTTCTCACCGCCGCGGCCTCTCCCGTTGCGGAGCACAAGCTCCGGACACACAGGCTCCGCGGCCATGGCTCGCGGGCCCAGCCGCTCCGCGGCACGTGGGATCCTCCGGGATCGGGGCACGAACCCGTGTCCCCCGCATCGGCAGGCGGACTCCCAATCACTGCGCCACCAGGGAAGCCCCATCTGTACCATTTTTAGGCTCCACATATATGCATTAATATACAATATTTGTTTTCCTCTTTCTGACTTACTTCATTCTGTATGACAGTCTCTCGATCCATAGATGTCTCTACAAATGACCCAGTTCATTCCTTTTTATGGCCGAGTAATATTCCATTTTATATATGTACCACAACTTTATCCATTCATCTGTCTGTGGGCATTTAGGTTGCTTCCATTACCTGGCTATTGTAAATAGTGCTGCAACGAACATTGTGGTGAATGTGCCTTTTTGTTTACGGTTTTCTCTGGGTATATGCCCGGAAGTGGGATTGCTGGATCAGATGGTAATTCTATTTCTAATTTTTTTAAGGAAACTCCATAGTGACTGTATCAATTTACATTCCCACCAATAGTGGAAGAGGGCTCCTTTTGTCCACACCCTCCCCAGAATTGGTTGTTTGTAGATTTTCTGATGATGCCGATTCTAACAGGTGTGAGGTGATACCTCATTGTAGTTTTGATTTGCTTTTCTCTAATAATTAGTGCTGTTGAGCAGCTTTTCATGTGCGTCTTGGCCATCTCTGTGTCTCCTTTGAAGAAACGTCTCTTTAGATCTTCTGCCCATTTTTTTGGGGTTGTTTGTTTTTTTAATATTAAGCTGCATGAGCTGTTTATATATATTGGAGATTAAACCTCTGTCCATTGATTCGTCTGCAACGATTTTCGCCCATTCTGAGGGATGCCTTTTTCCATTCCCGTGTTTTTTAACAAAAAAGGAAAGAAAGGAAAAGAAGCAGAACACTATTGTGCGTAAAATATGCCTTTTGAAACGGTCGTTTTGAAATATGGACGTCCTTTGAATTTTTTGGTCAATATGTGATCCCAGGATTTGTTTTCAGGGCAGGTGTCATTTACAGGCCTGCAATGATTTTGAATATCAACTGACCATTAGCGCTGGGATTAAAGCTGCTGTTGTGTGAAACGGCCACAATGTGGCAGCAGTTCACCCTTACCAAATCTGGTTACTAGGGCAAGAGAGCCTCAGTGGAAGTGGTGTTCTAGATAGGAGTTTAGAATGGAATGTGCCAGGAGAAAGCCCCTCACGTTTGTCTCCCTACTTCTTGTTCATGTTTTTAATTTAATTTTTTATTTTTTATTACAGCAAGTTTGATTACAATGTTTGGCTTGTTGTAGGTGTGGAAGATGTGGTTCTTTTACACATATACAGATGACTGTTCTTCCTGGGATCCTTTTCCCATGTACGTTATGACAGAATGTTGAGTAGTCCTCTCTTGGTGTTCTGTAGGTCTTTGGTGATTATATATGTCACCTGTGTTTGTATATGTCTGTTAACCCTGATATCGTAATGAAACCAATCCTCACACCTTTCCATTGGTGAACCATAAGTTTGTTTAATGAATCTGTGATTGCCCTTCTCCGTGGAAATATCTGCCCTGGTATCCATTTTTAGGTAACACCTATAAGTGTTATAATATGATATGTGTCTTTCACTTTCTGACTTACTACAAGTCACGTGATTACTTCTAGACTCATCTACGGTGCCGCAAATGGCATTGTGTCCTTTTTTCCCTTGGCTTCTCTTCTGCCTTAGCGGGGTCCTTTTTCAACAATGTGATTCCTTGAGGGTTGTGGATTAGCTGACCTGGGCAGCCTTACCTTGCCGGCCCGCCCTCCCCAGGTTTGCCTCGTTGAGGTCAATATAAACAGAGCTCCAGGCAGCAATAGCCCCTGAAGCTGTGCCTGACTCCATATTCTCTGCCCCGTCAGCAGTCTCGGGGCTGTGCTGGTGGGAGGGAGTGAGGGGCCACAGCTTTGTGGGTGGCCCGGTGTGAGTGGGGTTCTGCTGGCCTTTCTGCAGGAGTTGCCAGGCTGCCGCCTGTAAAGAAGAGGTTGTGTCACCCATACCTTCCGCTGGAATTTCTCTCCGGACAGAGGTGAGGAAGGAAAAAAGCAGTGGGGGCCGGGACAGGAGGGGTATCTCAGGCAGGACAATGGAAAGCTTCTGGAAGAGCGCCCGGGGCCAGGACCACCCTGGCTGGCCTGCAGGCACCAAGTTGGCCTGCGTGCTGTCGCTGGTGTGGCTCCACGGTCCTTCTTCTAGGCTTTCAAGCCCTTGTACATATTCAGGTGTTTTACCTGGAAAGGGTGGGAACAGTTCAGCAGCAGCTGGCCTGGGGCTCAGCTCACGTTTACTCACAGATGCCTCGGCATGGTCCCCCAGCTTTGCAATGAGGACGCTCCTTGCGTGGGGGGTGGGTTGCTGGCTGTATGGGAGATGGTTCCCCACCTCTGACCAATTTCAGAATTGTTTACAACTGGAGCAAGTGCCCTGATAGGGTTTTCCTCTGTATAACTCGTGGGTTCAGGTTTTTTTTTTTTTTATTTTATGGTTCAAGTTAGATTTTATTCCCATTTTATGTATTTATAGATATAAGCATGGAAATAATTCATTCCTATAAATACATCTGTGTGACGGGAAGAACTTTTTTCTGTTTTATTTTTAAATTTTATTTTTTTAAATTTTGAAATTTAATTTTATTTATTTTTTATACAGCACGTTATTATTAGTTATGTATTTTATGCATATACATGTATACAGGTCAATCCCAAACTCCCAAGTCATCCCACCACCACCACAACACGGTTTCCCACACTTGGTGTCCATACGTTTGTTCTCTACCTCTGTGTCTCTATTTCTTCCCTGCAAACCAGTTCATCTGTACCATTTTTAGGCTCCACATATATGCATTAATATACAATATTTGTTTTCCTCTTTCTGACTTACTTCATTCTGTATGACAGTCTCTCGATCCATCGATGTCTCTACAAATGACCCAGTTTCATTCCTTTTTATGGCCGAGTAATATTCCATTTTATATATGTACCACAACTTTATCCATTCATCTGTCTGTGGGCATTTAGGTTGCTTCCATTACCTGGCTATTGTAAATAGTGCTGCAACGAACATTGTGGTGAATGTGCCTTTTTGTTTACGGTTTTCTCTGGGTATATGCCCAGAAGTGGGATTGCTGGATCAGATGGTAATTCTATTTCTAATTTTTTTAAGGAAACTCCATAGTGACTGTATCAATTTACATTCCCACCAATAGTGGAAGAGGGCTCCTTTTGTCCACACCCTCCCCAGAATTGGTTGTTTGTAGATTTTCTGATGATGCCGATTCTAACAGGTGTGAGGTGATACCTCATTGTAGTTTTGATTTGCTTTTCTCTAATAATTAGTGCTGTTGAGCAGCTTTTCATGTGCGTCTTGGCCATCTCTGTGTCTCCTTTGAAGAAACGTCTCTTTAGATCTTCTGCCCATTTTTTTTTGGGTTGTTTGTTTTTTTAATATTAAGCTGCATGAGCTGTTTATATATATTGGAGATTAAACCTCTGTCCATTGATTCGTCTGCAACGATTTTCGCCCATTCTGAGGGATGCCTTTTTCCATTCCCGTGTTTTCTAACAAAAAAGGAAAGAAAGGAAAAGAAGCAGAACACTAATGTGCGTAAAATATGCCTTTTGAAACGGTCGTTTTGAAATATGGACGTCCTTTGAATTTTTTGGTCGATATGTGACCCCAGGATTTGTTTTCAGGGCAGGTGTCATTTACAGGCCTGCAATGATTTTGAATATCAACTGACCATTAGCGCTGGGATTAAAGCTGCTGTTGTGTGAAACGGCCACAATGTGGCAGCAGTTCACCCTTACCAAATCTGGTTACTAGGGCAAGAGAGCCTCAGTGGAAGTGGTGTTCTAGATAGGAGTTTAGAATGGAATGTGCCAGGAGAAAGCCCCTCACGTTTGTCTCCCTACTTCTTGTTCGTGTTTGTAATTTAATTTTTTTATTTTTTATTACAGCAAGTTTGATTACAATGTTTGGCTTGTTGTAGGTGTGGAAGATGTGGTTCTTTTACACATATACAGATGACTGTTCTTCCTGGGATCCTTTTCCCATGTACGTTATGACAGAATGTTGAGTAGTCCTCTCTTGGTATTCTGTAGGTCTTTGGTGATTATATATGTCACCTGTGTTTGTATATGTCTGTTAACCCCGATATCGTAATGAAACCAATCCTCACACCTTTCCATTGGTGAACCATAAGTTTGTTTAATGAATCTGTGATTGCCCTTCTCCGTGGAAATATCTGCCCTGGTATCCATTTTTAGGTAACACCTATAAGTGATATAATATGATATGTGTCTTTCACTTTCTGACTTACTACAAGTCACGTGATTATTTCTAGACTCATCTACGGTGCCGCAAATGGCATTGTGTCCTTTTTTCCCTTGGCTTCTCTTCTGCCTTAGCGGGGTCCATTTTCAACAATGTGATTCCCTGAGGGTTGTGGATTAGCTGACCTGGGCAGCCTTACCTTGCCGGCACGCCCTCCCCAGGTTTGCCTCGTTGAGGTCAATATAAACAGAGCTCCAGGCAGCAATAGCCCCTGAAGCTGTGCCTGACTCCATATTCTCTGCCCCGTCAGCAGTCTCGGGGCTGTGCTGGTGGGAGGGAGTGAGGGGCCACAGCTTTGTGCGTGGCCCGGTGTGAGTGGGGTTCTGCTGGCCTTTCTGCAGGAGTTGCCAGGCTGCCGCCTGTAAAGAAGAGGTTGTGTCACCCATACCTTCCGCTGGAATTTCTCTCCGGACAGAGGTGAGGAAGGAAAAAAGCAGTGGGGGCCGGGACAGGAGGGGTATCTCAGGCAGGACAATGGAAAGCTTCTGGAAGAGCACCCGGGCCCAGGACCACCCTGGCTGGCCTGCAGGCACCAAGTTTGCCTGCGTGCTGTCGCTGGTGTGGCTCCACGGTCCTTCCTCTAGGCTTTCAAGCCCTTGTACATATTCAGGTGTTTTACCTGGAAAGGGTGCTAACAGTTCAGCAGCAGCTGGCCTGGGGCTCCGCTCACGTTTACTCACAGATGCCTCGGCATGGTCCCGCAGCTTTGCAATGAGGACGCTCCTTGCGTGGGGGGTGGGTTGCTGGCTGTATGGGAGATGGTTCCCCACCTCTGACCAATTTCAGAATTGTTTACCACTGGAGCAAGTGCCCTGATAGGGTTTTCCTCTGTATAACTCGTGGGTTCAGGTTTTTTTTATTTTATTTTATGGTTCAAGTTATATTTTATTCCCCTTTTATGTATTTATAGATATAAGCATGGAAATAATTCATCCCTATAAATACATCTGTGTGACGGGAAGAACTTTTTTCTGTTTTATTTTTAAATTTTTTTTTTTTAAATTTTGAAATTTAATTTTATTTATTTTTTTATACAGCACGTTATTATTAGTTATGTATTTTATGCATATACATGTATACAGGTCAATCCCAAACTCCCAAGTCATCCCACCACCACCACAACACGGTTTCCCACACTTGGTGTCCATACGTTTGTTCTCTACCTCTGTGTCTCTATTTCTTCCCTGCAAACCAGTTCATCTGTACCATTTTTAGGCTCCACATATATGCATTAATATACAATATTTGTTTTCCTCTTTCTGACTTACTTCATTCTGTATGACAGTCTCTCCATCCATTGATGTCTCTACAAATGACCCAGTTTCATTCCTTTTTATGGCCGAGTAATATTCCATTTTATATATGTACCACAACTTTATCCATTCATCTGTCTGTGGGCATTTAGGTTGCTTCCATTACCTGGCTATTGTAAATAGTGCTGCAACGAATATTGTGGTGAATGTGCCTTTTTGATTTACGGTTTTCTCTGGGTATATGCCCAGAAGTGGGATTGCTGGATCAGATGGTAATTCTATTTCTAGTTTTTTTAAGGAAACTCCATAGTGACTGTATCAATTTACATTCCCACCAATAGTGGAAGAGGGCTCCTTTTGTCCACACCCTCCCCAGAATTGGTTGTTTGTAGATTTTCTGATGATGCCCATTCTAACAGGTGTGAGGTGATACCTCATTGTAGTTTTGATTTGCTTTTCTCTAATAATTAGTGCTGTTGAGCAGCTTTTCATGTGCGTCTTGGCCATCTCTGTGTCTCCTTTGAAGAAACGTCTCTTTAGATCTTCTGCCCATTTTTTTTTGGGTTGTTTGTTTTTTTAATATTAAGCTGCATGAGCTGTTTATATATATTGGAGATTAAACCTCTGTCCATTGATTCGTCTGCAACGATTTTCGCCCATTCTGAGGGATGCCTTTTTCCATTCCCGTGTTTTCTAACAAAAAAGGAAAGAAAGGAAAAGAAGCAGAACACTAATGTGCGTAAAATATGCCTTTTGAAACGGTCGTTTTGAAATATGGACGTCCTTTGAATTTTTTGGTCGATATGTGACCCCAGGATTTGTTTTCAGGGCAGGTGTCATTTACAGGCCTGCAATGATTTTGAATATCAACTGACCATTAGCGCTGGGATTAAAGCTGCTGTTGTGTGAAACGGCCACAATGTGGCAGCAGTTCACCCTTACCAAATCTGTTTACTAGGGCAAGAGAGCCTCAGTGGAAGTGGTGTTCTAGATAGGAGTTTAGAATGGAATGTGCCAGGAGAAAGCCCCTCACGTTTGTCTCCCTACTTCTTGTTCGTGTTTGTAATTTAATTTTTTTATTTTTTATTACAGCAAGTTTGATTACAATGTTTGGCTTGTTGTAGGTGTGGAAGATGTGGTTCTTTTACACATATACAGATGACTGTTCTTCCTGGGATCCTTTTCCCATGTACGTTATGACAGAATGTTGAGTAGTCCTCTCTTGGTATTCTGTAGGTCTTTGGTGATTATATATGTCACCTGTGTTTGTATATGTCTGTTAACCCCGATATCGTAATGAAACCAATCCTCACACCTTTCCATTGGTGAACCATAAGTTTGTTTAATGAATCTGTGATTGCCCTTCTCCGTGGAAATATCTGCCCTGGTATCCATTTTTAGGTAACACCTATAAGTGATATAATATGATATGTGTCTTTCACTTTCTGACTTACTACAAGTCACGTGATTATTTCTAGACTCATCTACGGTGCCGCAAATGGCATTGTGTCCTTTTTTCCCTTGGCTTCTCTTCTGCCTTAGCGGGGTCCATTTTCAACAATGTGATTCCCTGAGGGTTGTGGATTAGCTGACCTGGGCAGCCTTACCTTGCCGGCACGCCCTCCCCAGGTTTGCCTCGTTGAGGTCAATATAAACAGAGCTCCAGGCAGCAATAGCCCCTGAAGCTGTGCCTGACTCCATATTCTCTGCCCCGTCAGCAGTCTCGGGGCTGTGCTGGTGGGAGGGAGTGAGGGGCCACAGCTTTGTGCGTGGCCCGGTGTGAGTGGGGTTCTGCTGGCCTTTCTGCAGGAGTTGCCAGGCTGCCACCTGTAAAGAAGAGGTTGTGTCACCCATACCTTCCGCTGGAATTTCTCTCCGGACAGAGGTGAGGAAGGAAAAAAGCAGTGGGGGCCGGGACAGGAGGGGTATCTCAGGCAGGACAATGGAAAGCTTCTGGAAGAGCACCCGGGCCCAGGACCACCCTGGCTGGCCTGCAGGCACCAAGTTTGCCTGCGTGCTGTCGCTGGTGTGGCTCCACGGTCCTTCCTCTAGGCTTTCAAGCCCTTGTACATATTCAGGTGTTTTACCTGGAAAGGGTGCTAACAGTTCAGCAGCAGCTGGCCTGGGGCTCCGCTCACGTTTACTCACAGATGCCTCGGCATGGTCCCGCAGCTTTGCAATGAGGACGCTCCTTGCGTGGGGGGAGGGTTGCTGGCTGTATGGGAGATGGTTCCCCACCTCTGACCAATTTCAGAATTGTTTACCACTGGAGCAAGTGCCCTGATAGGGTTTTCCTCTGTATAACTCGTGGGTTCAGGTTTTTTTTATTTTATTTTATGGTTCAAGTTATATTTTATTCCCCTTTTATGTATTTATAGATATAAGCATGGAAATAATTCATTCCTATAAATACATCTGTGTGACGGGAAGAACTTTTTTCTGTTTTATTTTTAAATTTTATTTTTTTAAATTTTGAAATTTAATTTTATTTATTTTTTTATACAGCACGTTATTATTAGTTATGTATTTTATGCATATACATGTATACAGGTCAATCCCAAACTCCCAAGTCATCCCACCACCACCACAACACGGTTTCCCACACTTGGTGTCCATACGTTTGTTCTCTACCTCTGTGTCTCTATTTCTTCCCTGCAAACCAGTTCATCTGTACCATTTTTAGGCTCCACATATATGCATTAATATACAATATTTGTTTTCCTCTTTCTGACTTACTTCATTCTGTATGACAGTCTCTCCATCCATTGATGTCTCTACAAATGACCCAGTTTCATTCCTTTTTATGGCCGAGTAATATTCCATTTTATATATGTACCACAACTTTATCCATTCATCTGTCTGTGGGCATTTAGGTTGCTTCCATTACCTGGCTATTGTAAATAGTGCTGCAACGAATATTGTGGTGAATGTGCCTTTTTGATTTACGGTTTTCTCTGGGTATATGCCCAGAAGTGGGATTGCTGGATCAGATGGTAATTCTATTTCTAATTTTTTTAAGGAAACTCCATAGTGACTGTATCAATTTACATTCCCACCAATAGTGGAAGAGGGCTCCTTTTGTCCACACCCTCCCCAGAATTGGTTGTTTGTAGATTTTCTGATGATGCCCATTCTAACAGGTGTGAGGTGATACCTCATTGTAGTTTTGATTTGCTTTTCTCTAATAATTAGTGCTGTTGAGCAGCTTTTCATGTGCGTCTTGGCCATCTCTGTGTCTCCTTTGAAGAAACGTCTCTTTAGATCTTCTGCCCATTTTTTTTGGGTTGTTTGTTTTTTTAATATTAAGCTGCATGAGCTGTTTATATATATTGGAGATTAAACCTCTGTCCATTGATTCGTCTGCAACGATTTTCGCCCATTCTGAGGGATGCCTTTTTCCATTCCCGTGTTTTCTAACAAAAAAGGAAAGAAAGGAAAAGAAGCAGAACACTAATGTGCGTAAAATATGCCTTTTGAAATGGTCGTTTTGAAATATGGACGTCCTTTGAATTTTTTGGTCGATATGTGACCCCAGGATTTGTTTTCAGGGCAGGTGTCATTTACAGGCCTGCAATGATTTTGAATATCAACTGACCATTAGCGCTGGGATTAAAGCTGCTGTTGTGTGAAACGGCCACAATGTGGCAGCAGTTCACCCTTACCAAATCTGTTTACTAGGGCAAGAGAGCCTCAGTGGAAGTGGTGTTCTAGATAGGAGTTTAGAATGGAATGTGCCAGGAGAAAGCCCCTCACGTTTGTCTCCCTACTTCTTGTTCGTGTTTGTAATTTAATTTTTTTATTTTTTATTACAGCAAGTTTGATTACAATGTTTGGCTTGTTGTAGGTGTGGAAGATGTGGTTCTTTTACACATATACAGATGACTGTTCTTCCTGGGATCCTTTTCCCATGTACGTTATGACAGAATGTTGAGTAGTCCTCTCTTGGTATTCTGTAGGTCTTTGGTGATTATATATGTCACCTGTGTTTGTATATGTCTGTTAACCCCGATATCGTAATGAAACCAATCCTCACACCTTTCCATTGGTGAACCATAAGTTTGTTTAATGAATCTGTGATTGCCCTTCTCCGTGGAAATATCTGCCCTGGTATCCATTTTTAGGTAACACCTATAAGTGATATAATATGATATGTGTCTTTCACTTTCTGACTTACTACAAGTCACGTGATTATTTCTAGACTCATCTACGGTGCCGCAAATGGCATTGTGTCCTTTTTTCCCTTGGCTTCTCTTCTGCCTTAGCGGGGTCCATTTTCAACAATGTGATTCCCTGAGGGTTGTGGATTAGCTGACCTGGGCAGCCTTACCTTGCCGGCACGCCCTCCCCAGGTTTGCCTCGTTGAGGTCAATATAAACAGAGCTCCAGGCAGCAATAGCCCCTGAAGCTGTGCCTGACTCCATATTCTCTGCCCCGTCAGCAGTCTCGGGGCTGTGCTGGTGGGAGGGAGTGAGGGGCCACAGCTTTGTGCGTGGCCCGGTGTGAGTGGGGTTCTGCTGGCCTTTCTGCAGGAGTTGCCAGGCTGCCGCCTGTAAAGAAGAGGTTGTGTCACCCATACCTTCCGCTGGAATTTCTCTCCGGACAGAGGTGAGGAAGGAAAAAAGCAGTGGGGGCCGGGACAGGAGGGGTATCTCAGGCAGGACAATGGAAAGCTTCTGGAAGAGCACCCGGGCCCAGGACCACCCTGGCTGGCCTGCAGGCACCAAGTTTGCCTGCGTGCTGTCGCTGGTGTGGCTCCACGGTCCTTCCTCTAGGCTTTCAAGCCCTTGTACATATTCAGGTGTTTTACCTGGAAAGGGTGCTAACAGTTCAGCAGCAGCTGGCCTGGGGCTCAGCTCACGTTTACTCACAGATGCCTCGGCATGGTCCCGCAGCTTTGCAATGAGGACGCTCCTTGCGTGGGGGGTGGGTTGCTGGCTGTATGGGAGATGGTTCCCCACCTCTGACCAATTTCAGAATTGTTTACCACTGGAGCAAGTGCCCTGATAGGGTTTTCCTCTGTATAACTCTTGGGTTCAGGTTTTTTTTTATTTTATTTTATGGTTCAAGTTATATTTTATTCCCCTTTTATGTATTTATAGATATAAGCATGGAAATAATTCATTCCTATAAATACATCTGTGTGACGGGAAGAACTTTTTTCTGTTTTATTTTTAAATTTTATTTTTTTAAATTTTGAAATTTAATTTTATTTATTTTTTTATACAGCACGTTATTATTAGTTATGTATTTTATGCATATACATGTATACAGGTCAATCCCAAACTCCCAAGTCATCCCACCACCACCACAACACGGTTTCCCACACTTGGTGTCCATACGTTTGTTCTCTACCTCTGTGTCTCTATTTCTTCCCTGCAAACCAGTTCATCTGTACCATTTTTAGGCTCCACATATATGCATTAATATACAATATTTGTTTTCCTCTTTCTGACTTACTTCATTCTGTATGACAGTCTCTCCATCCATTGATGTCTCTACAAATGACCCAGTTTCTTTCCTTTTTATGGCCGAGTAATATTCCATTTTATATATGTACCACAACTTTATCCATTCATCTGTCTGTGGGCATTTATGTTGCTTCCATTACCTGGCTATTGTAAATAGTGCTGCAACGAATATTGTGGTGAATGTGCCTTTTTGATTTACGGTTTTCTCTGGGTATATGCCCAGAAGTGGGATTGCTGGATCAGATGGTAATTCTATTTCTAATTTTTTTAAGGAAACTCCATAGTGACTGTATGAATTTACATTCCCACCAATAGTGGAAGAGGGCTCCTTTTGTCCACACCCTCCCCAGAATTGGTTGTTTGTAGATTTTCTGATGATGCCCATTCTAACAGGTGTGAGGTGATACCTCATTGTAGTTTTGATTTGCTTTTCTCTAATAATTAGTGCTGTTGAGCAGCTTTTCATGTGCGTCTTGGCCATCTCTGTGTCTCCTTTGAAGAAACGTCTCTTTAGATCTTCTGCCCATTTTTTTTTGGGTTGTTTGTTTTTTTAATATTAAGCTGCATGAGCTGTTTATATATATTGGAGATTAAACCTCTGTCCATTGATTCGTCTGCAACGATTTTCGCCCATTCTGAGGGATGCCTTTTTCCATTCCCGTGTTTTCTAACAAAAAAGGAAAGAAAGGAAAAGAAGCAGAACACTAATGTGCGTAAAATATGCCTTTTGAAACGGTCGTTTTGAAATATGGACGTCCTTTGAATTTTTTGGTCGATATGTGACCCCAGGATTTGTTTTCAGGGCAGGTGTCATTTACAGGCCTGCAATGATTTTGAATATCAACTGACCATTAGCGCTGGGATTAAAGCTGCTGTTGTGTGAAACGGCCACAATGTGGCAGCAGTTCACCCTTACCAAATCTGGTTACTAGGGCAAGAGAGCCTCAGTGGAAGTGGTGTTCTAGATAGGAGTTTAGAATGGAATGTGCCAGGAGAAAGCCCCTCACGTTTGTCTCCCTACTTCTTGTTCGTGTTTGTAATTTAATTTTTTTATTTTTTATTACAGCAAGTTTGATTACAATGTTTGGCTTGTTGTAGGTGTGGAAGATGTGGTTCTTTTACACATATACAGATGACTGTTCTTCCTGGGATCCTTTTCCCATGTACGTTATGACAGAATGTTGAGTAGTCCTCTCTTGGTATTCTGTAGGTCTTTGGTGATTATATATGTCACCTGTGTTTGTATATGTCTGTTAACCCCGATATCGTAATGAAACCAATCCTCACACCTTTCCATTGGTGAACCATAAGTTTGTTTAATGAATCTGTGATTGCCCTTCTCCGTGGAAATATCTGCCCTGGTATCCATTTTTAGGTAACACCTATAAGTGATATAATATGATATGTGTCTTTCACTTTCTGACTTACTACAAGTCACGTGATTATTTCTAGACTCATCTACGGTGCCGCAAATGGCATTGTGTCCTTTTTTCCCTTGGCTTCTCTTCTGCCTTAGCGGGGTCCATTTTCAACAATGTGATTCCCTGAGGGTTGTGGATTAGCTGACCTGGGCAGCCTTACCTTGCCGGCACGCCCTCCCCAGCTTTGCCTCGTTGAGGTCAATATAAACAGAGCTCCAGGCAGCAATAGCCCCTGAAGCTGTGCCTGACTCCATATTCTCTGCCCCGTCAGCAGTCTCGGGGCTGTGCTGGTGGGAGGGAGTGAGGGGCCACAGCTTTGTGCGTGGCCCGGTGTGAGTGGGGTTCTGCTGGCCTTTCTGCAGGAGTTGCCAGGCTGCCGCCTGTAAAGAAGAGGTTGTGTCACCCATACATTCCGCTGGAATTTCTCTCCGGACAGAGGTGAGGAAGGAAAAAAGCAGTGGGGGCCGGGACAGGAGGGGTATCTCAGGCAGGACAATGGAAAGCTTCTGGAAGAGCACCCGGGCCCAGGACCACCCTGGCTGGCCTGCAGGCACCAAGTTTGCCTGCGTGCTGTCGCTGGTGTGGCTCCACGGTCCTTCCTCTAGGCTTTCAAGCCCTTGTACATATTCAGGTGTTTTACCTGGAAAGGGTGCTAACAGTTCAGCAGCAGCTGGCCTGGGGCTCAGCTCACGTTTACTCACAGATGCCTCGGCATGGTCCCGCAGCTTTGCAATGAGGACGCTCCTTGCGTGGGGGGTGGGTTGCTGGCTGTATGGGAGATGGTTCCCCACCTCTGACCAATTTCAGAATTGTTTACCACTGGAGCAAGTGCCCTGATAGGGTTTTCCTCTGTATAACTCGTGGGTTCAGGTTTTTTTTATTTTATTTTATGGTTCAAGTTATATTTTATTCCCCTTTTATGTATTTATAGATATAAGCATGGAAATAATTCATTCCTATAAATACATCTGTGTGACGGGAAGAACTTTTTTCTGTTTTATTTTTAAATTTTATTTTTTTAAATTTTGAAATTTAATTTTATTTATTTTTTTATACAGCACGTTATTATTAGTTATGTATTTTATGCATATACATGTATACAGGTCAATCCCAAACTCCCAAGTCATCCCACCACCACCACAACACGGTTTCCCACACTTGGTGTCCATACGTTTGTTCTCTACCTCTGTGTCTCTATTTCTTCCCTGCAAACCAGTTCATCTGTACCATTTTTTTTTTTTTTTTTTTTTTTGCTTTACGCGGGCTTCTCACCGCCGCGGCCTCTCCCGTTGCGGAGCACAAGCTCCGGACACACAGGCTCCGCGGCCATGGCTCGCGGGCCCAGCCGCTCCGCGGCACGTGGGATCCTCCGGGATCGGGGCACGAACCCGTGTCCCCCGCATCGGCAGGCGGACTCCCAATCACTGCGCCACCAGGGAAGCCCCATCTGTACCATTTTTAGGCTCCACATATATGCATTAATATACAATATTTGTTTTCCTCTTTCTGACTTACTTCATTCTGTATGACAGTCTCTCGATCCATAGATGTCTCTACAAATGACCCAGTTCATTCCTTTTTATGGCCGAGTAATATTCCATTTTATATATGTACCACAACTTTATCCATTCATCTGTCTGTGGGCATTTAGGTTGCTTCCATTACCTGGCTATTGTAAATAGTGCTGCAACGAACATTGTGGTGAATGTGCCTTTTTGTTTACGGTTTTCTCTGGGTATATGCCCGGAAGTGGGATTGCTGGATCAGATGGTAATTCTATTTCTAATTTTTTTAAGGAAACTCCATAGTGACTGTATCAATTTACATTCCCACCAATAGTGGAAGAGGGCTCCTTTTGTCCACACCCTCCCCAGAATTGGTTGTTTGTAGATTTTCTGATGATGCCGATTCTAACAGGTGTGAGGTGATACCTCATTGTAGTTTTGATTTGCTTTTCTCTAATAATTAGTGCTGTTGAGCAGCTTTTCATGTGCGTCTTGGCCATCTCTGTGTCTCCTTTGAAGAAACGTCTCTTTAGATCTTCTGCCCATTTTTTTGGGGTTGTTTGTTTTTTTAATATTAAGCTGCATGAGCTGTTTATATATATTGGAGATTAAACCTCTGTCCATTGATTCGTCTGCAACGATTTTCGCCCATTCTGAGGGATGCCTTTTTCCATTCCCGTGTTTTTTAACAAAAAAGGAAAGAAAGGAAAAGAAGCAGAACACTATTGTGCGTAAAATATGCCTTTTGAAACGGTCGTTTTGAAATATGGACGTCCTTTGAATTTTTTGGTCAATATGTGATCCCAGGATTTGTTTTCAGGGCAGGTGTCATTTACAGGCCTGCAATGATTTTGAATATCAACTGACCATTAGCGCTGGGATTAAAGCTGCTGTTGTGTGAAACGGCCACAATGTGGCAGCAGTTCACCCTTACCAAATCTGGTTACTAGGGCAAGAGAGCCTCAGTGGAAGTGGTGTTCTAGATAGGAGTTTAGAATGGAATGTGCCAGGAGAAAGCCCCTCACGTTTGTCTCCCTACTTCTTGTTCATGTTTTTAATTTAATTTTTTATTTTTTATTACAGCAAGTTTGATTACAATGTTTGGCTTGTTGTAGGTGTGGAAGATGTGGTTCTTTTACACATATACAGATGACTGTTCTTCCTGGGATCCTTTTCCCATGTACGTTATGACAGAATGTTGAGTAGTCCTCTCTTGGTGTTCTGTAGGTCTTTGGTGATTATATATGTCACCTGTGTTTGTATATGTCTGTTAACCCTGATATCGTAATGAAACCAATCCTCACACCTTTCCATTGGTGAACCATAAGTTTGTTTAATGAATCTGTGATTGCCCTTCTCCGTGGAAATATCTGCCCTGGTATCCATTTTTAGGTAACACCTATAAGTGTTATAATATGATATGTGTCTTTCACTTTCTGACTTACTACAAGTCACGTGATTACTTCTAGACTCATCTACGGTGCCGCAAATGGCATTGTGTCCTTTTTTCCCTTGGCTTCTCTTCTGCCTTAGCGGGGTCCATTTTCAACAATGTGATTCCTTGAGGGTTGTGGATTAGCTGACCTGGGCAGCCTTACCTTGCCGGCCCGCCCTCCCCAGGTTTGCCTCGTTGAGGTCAATATAAACAGAGCTCCAGGCAGCAATAGCCCCTGAAGCTGTGCCTGACTCCATATTCTCTGCCCCGTCAGCAGTCTCGGGGCTGTGCTGGTGGGAGGGAGTGAGGGGCCACAGCTTTGTGGGTGGCCCGGTGTGAGTGGGGTTCTGCTGGCCTTTCTGCAGGAGTTGCCAGGCTGCCGCCTGTAAAGAAGAGGTTGTGTCACCCATACCTTCCGCTGGAATTTCTCTCCGGACAGAGGTGAGGAAGGAAAAAAGCAGTGAGGGCCGGGACAGGAGGGGTATCTCAGGCAGGACAATGGAAAGCTTCTGGAAGAGCGCCCGGGGCCAGGACCACCCTGGCTGGCCTGCAGGCACCAAGTTGGCCTGCGTGCTGTCGCTGGTGTGGCTCCACGGTCCTTCTTCTAGGCTTTCAAGCCCTTGTACATATTCAGGTGTTTTACCTGGAAAGGGTGGGAACAGTTCAGCAGCAGCTGGCCTGGGGCTCAGCTCACGTTTACTCACAGATGCCTCGGCATGGTCCCCCAGCTTTGCAATGAGGACGCTCCTTGCGTGGGGGGTGGGTTGCTGGCTGTATGGGAGATGGTTCCCCACCTCTGACCAATTTCAGAATTGTTTACAACTGGAGCAAGTGCCCTGATAGGGTTTTCCTCTGTATAACTCGTGGGTTCAGGTTTTTTTTTTTTTATTTTATGGTTCAAGTTAGATTTTATTCCCATTTTATGTATTTATAGATATAAGCATGGAAATAATTCATTCCTATAAATACATCTGTGTGACGGGAAGAACTTTTTTCTGTTTTATTTTTAAATTTTATTTTTTTAAATTTTGAAATTTAATTTTATTTATTTTTTATACAGCACGTTATTATTAGTTATGTATTTTATGCATATACATGTATACAGGTCAATCCCAAACTCCCAAGTCATCCCACCACCACCACAACACGGTTTCCCACACTTGGTGTCCATACGTTTGTTCTCTACCTCTGTGTCTCTATTTCTTCCCTGCAAACCAGTTCATCTGTACCATTTTTAGGCTCCACATATATGCATTAATATACAATATTTGTTTTCCTCTTTCTGACTTACTTCATTCTGTATGACAGTCTCTCGATCCATCGATGTCTCTACAAATGACCCAGTTTCATTCCTTTTTATGGCCGAGTAATATTCCATTTTATATATGTACCACAACTTTATCCATTCATCTGTCTGTGGGCATTTAGGTTGCTTCCATTACCTGGCTATTGTAAATAGTGCTGCAACGAACATTGTGGTGAATGTGCCTTTTTGTTTACGGTTTTCTCTGGGTATATGCCCAGAAGTGGGATTGCTGGATCAGATGGTAATTCTATTTCTAATTTTTTTAAGGAAACTCCATAGTGACTGTATCAATTTACATTCCCACCAATAGTGGAAGAGGGCTCCTTTTGTCCACACCCTCCCCAGAATTGGTTGTTTGTAGATTTTCTGATGATGCCGATTCTAACAGGTGTGAGGTGATACCTCATTGTAGTTTTGATTTGCTTTTCTCTAATAATTAGTGCTGTTGAGCAGCTTTTCATGTGCGTCTTGGCCATCTCTGTGTCTCCTTTGAAGAAACGTCTCTTTAGATCTTCTGCCCATTTTTTTTGGGTTGTTTGTTTTTTTAATATTAAGCTGCATGAGCTGTTTATATATATTGGAGATTAAACCTCTGTCCATTGATTCGTCTGCAACGATTTTCACCCATTCTGAGGGATGCCTTTTTCCATTCCCGTGTTTTTTAACAAAAAAGGAAAGAAAGGAAAAGAAGCAGAACACTAATGTGCGTAAAATATGCCTTTTGAAACGGTCGTTTTGAAATATGGACGTCCTTTGAATTTTTTGGTCGATATGTGACCCCAGGATTTGTTTTCAGGGCAGGTGTCATTTACAGGCCTGCAATGATTTTGAATATCAACTGACCATTAGCGCTGGGATTAAAGCTGCTGCTGTGTGAAACGGCCAAAATGTGGCAGCAGTTCACCCTTACCAAATCTGGTTACTAGGGCAAGAGAGCCTCAGTGGAAGTGGTGTTCTAGATTGGAATTTAGAATGGAATGTGCCAGGAGAAAGCCCCTCACGTTTGTCTCACTACATCTTGTTCGTGTTTTTAATTTAATTTTTTTTATTTTTTATTACAGCAAGTTTGATTACAATGTTTGGCTTGTTGTAGGTGTGGAAGATGTGGTTCTTTTACACATATACAGATGTCTGTTCTTCCTGGGATCCTTTTCCCATGTACGTTATGACAGAATGTTGAGTAGTCCTCTCTTGGTATTCTGTAGGTCTTTGTTGATTATATATGTCACCTGTGTTTGTATATGTCTGTTAACCCCGATATCGTAATGAAACCAATCCTCACACCTTTCCATTGGTGAACCATAAGTTTGTTTAATGAATCTGTGATTGCCCTTCTCCGTGGAAATATCTGCCCTGGTATCCATTTTTAGGTAACACCTATAAGTGATATGATATGATATGTCTTTCACTTTCTGACTTACTACAAGTCACGTGATTACTTCTAGACTCATCTACGGTGCTGCAAATGGCATTGTGTCCTTTTTTCCCTTGGCTTCTCTTCTGCCTTAGCGGGGTCCATTTTCAACAAAGTGATTCCCTGAGGGTTGTGGATTAGCTGACCTGGGCAGCCTTAACATGCCGGCCCGCCCTCCCCAGGTGTGCCTCGTTGAGGTCAATATAAACAGCGCTCCAGGCAGCAATAACCCCTGAAGCTGGGCCTGACTCCATATTCTCTGCCCCGGCAGCAGTCTCAGGGCTGTGCAGGTGGGAGGGCGGGAGGGGCCACAGCCTTGTGGGTGGCCCGCTGTGAGTGGGGTTCTGCTGGCCTTTCTGCAGGAGTTGCCAGGCTGCCGCCTGTAAAGAAGAGGTTGTGTCACCCATATCTTCCGCTGGAATTTCTCTCCGGACAGAGGTGAGGAAAGAAAAAAGCAGTGGGGGCCGGGACAGGAGGGGTATCTCAGGCAGGGCAATGGAAAGCTTCTGGAAGAGCGCCCGGGACCAGGACCACCCTGGCTGGCCTGCAGGCACCAAGTTGGCCTGCGTGCTGTCGCTGGTGTGGCTCCACGGTCCTTCCTCTAGGCTTTCAAGCCCTTGTACATATTCAAGTGTTTTACCTGGAAAGGGTGGGAACAGTTCAGAAGCAGCTGGCCTGGGGCTCAGCTCACGTTTACTCACAGATGCCTCGGCACGGTCCCCCAGCTTTGCATTGAGGACGCTCCTGGCGTGGGGGGTGGGTTGCTGGCTGTATGGGAGATGGTTCCCCACCTCTGACCAATTTCAGAATTGTTTACCACTGGAGCAAGTGCCCTGATAGGGTTTTCCTCTGTATAACTCGTGGGTTCAAGTTTTTTTTTTTCTTTTATGGTTCAAGTTAGAATTTATTCCTCTTTTATATATTTATAGATATAAGCATGGAAATAATTCATTCCTATAAATACATCTGTGTGACGGGAAGAACTTTTTTCTGTTTTATTTTTAAATTTTATTTTTTAAAATTTTGAAATTTAATTTTATTTATGTTTTTATACAGCAGGTTATTATTGGTTATGTATTTTATGCATATATATGTATACAGGTCAATCCCAATCTCCAAACTCATCCCACCACCACCACCCCATGGCTTCCCACACTTGGTGTCCATACGTTTGTTCTCTACATCTGTGTCTCTATTTCTTCCCTGCAAACCAGTTCATCTGTACCATTTTTAGGCTCCACATATATGCATTAATATACAATATTTGTTTTCCTCTTTCTGACTTACTTCATTCTGTATGACAGTCTCTCGATCCATCGATGTCTCTACAAATGACCCAGTTTCATTCCTTTTTATGGCTGAGTAATATTCCATTTTATATATGTACCCCATCTTTATCCATTCATCTGTCTGTGGGCATTTAGGTTGCTTCCATTACCTGGCTATTGTAAATAGTGCTGCAATGAACATTGTGGTGAATGTGACTTTTTGATTTACGGTTTTCTCTGGGTATATGCCCAGAAGTGGGATTGCTGGATCAGATGGTAATTCTATTTCTAGATTTTTTAACGAAACTCCATACTGTTCTCCATAGTGACTGTATCAATTTACATTCCCACCAATAGTGGAAGAAGGCTCCTTTTGTCCACACCCTCCCCAGAATTGGTTGTTTGTAGATTTTCTGATGATGCCCATTCTAACAGGTGTGAGGTGATACCTCATTGTAGATTTGATTTGCATTTCTCTAATAATTAGTGCTGTTGAGCAGCTTTTCATGTGCGTCTTGGCCATCTCTGTGTCTCCTTTGAAGAAACGTCTCTTTAGATCTTCTGCCCAATTTTGTATTGGGTTGTATGTTTTTTTAATATTAAGCTGCATGAGTTGTTTATATATATTGGAGATTAAACCTCTGTCTATTGATTCGTCTGCAACGATTTCCGCCCATTCTGAGGGATGCCTTTTTCCATTCCCGTGTTTTTTAACCAAAAAGGTAAGAAAGGAAAAGAAGCAGAACACTAATGTGCCTAAAATATGCCTTTTGAAACGGTCGTTTTGAAATATGGACGTCCTTTGAATTTTTTGGTCGATATGTGACCCCAGGATTTGTTTTCAGGGCAGGTGTCATTTACAGGCCTGCAATGATTTTGAATATCAACTGACCATTAGCGCTGGGATTAAAGCTGCTGCTGTGTGAAACGGCCAAAATGTGGCAGCAGTTCACCCTTACCAAATCTGGTTACTAGGGCAAGAGAGCCTCAGTGGAAGTGGTGTTCTAGATTGGAATTTAGAATGGAATGTGCCAGGAGAAAGCCCCTCACGTTTGTCTCACTACATCTTGTTCGTGTTTTTAATTTAATTTTTTTTATTTTTTATTACAGCAAGTTTGATTACAATGTTTGGCTTGTTGTAGGTGTGGAAGATGTGGTTCTTTTACACATATACAGATGTCTGTTCTTCCTGGGATCCTTTTCCCATGTACGTTATGACAGAATGTTGAGTAGTCCTCTCTTGGTATTCTGTAGGTCTTTGTTGATTATATATGTCACCTGTGTTTGTATATGTCTGTTAACCCCGATATCGTAATGAAACCAATCCTCACACCTTTCCATTGGTGAACCATAAGTTTGTTTAATGAATCTGTGATTGCCCTTCTCCGTGGAAATATCTGCCCTGGTATCCATTTTTAGGTAACACCTATAAGTGATATGATATGATATGTCTTTCACTTTCTGACTTACTACAAGTCACGTGATTACTTCTAGACTCATCTACGGTGCTGCAAATGGCATTGTGTCCTTTTTTCCCTTGGCTTCTCTTCTGCCTTAGCGGGGTCCATTTTCAACAAAGTGATTCCCTGAGGGTTGTGGATTAGCTGACCTGGGCAGCCTTAACATGCCGGCCCGCCCTCCCCAGGTGTGCCTCCTTGAGGTCAATATAAACAGCGCTCCAGGCAGCAATAGCCCCTGAAACTGTGCCTGACTCCATATTCTCTGCCCCAGCAGCAGTCTCGGGGCTGTGCTGGTGGGAGGGAGGGAGGGGCCACAACTTTGTGGGTGGCCCGATGTGAGTGGGGTTCTGCTGGCCTTTCTTCAGGAGTTGCCAGGCTGCCGCCTGTAAAGAAGAGGTTGTGTCACCCATATCTTCCGCTGGAATTTCTCTCCGGACAGAGGTGAGGAAAGAAAAAAGCAGTGGGGGCCGGGACAGGAGGGGTATCTCAGGCAGGGCAATGGAAAGCTTCTGGAAGAGCGCCCGGGGCCAGGACCACCCTGGCTGGCCTGCAGGCACCAAGTTGGCCTGCGTGCTGTCGCTGGTGTGGCTCCACGGTCCTTCCTCTAGGCTTTCAAGCCCTTGTACATATTCAAGTGTTTTACCTGGAAAGGGTGGGAACAGTTCAGAAGCAGCTGGCCTGGGGCTCAGCTCACGTTTACTCACAGATGGCTCGGCACGGTCCCCCAGCTTTGCAATGAGGACGCTCCTTGCGTGGGGGGTGGGTTGCTGGCTGTATGGGAGATGGTTCCCCACCTCTGACCAATTTCAGAATTGTTTACCACTGGAGCAAGTGCCCTGATAGGGTTTTCCTCTGTATAACTCGTGGGTTCAAGTTTTTTTTTCTTTTATGTTTCAAGTTAGATTTTATTCCTCTTTTATATATTTATAGATATAAGCATGGAAATAATTCATTCCTATAAATACATCTGTGTGACGGGAAGAACTTTTTTCTATTTTATTTTTAAATTTTATTTTTTAAAATTTTGAAATTTAATTTTATTTATGTTTTTATACAGCAGGTTATTATTGGTTATGTATTTTATGCATATATATGTATACAGGTCAATCCCAATCTCCAAACTCATCCCACCACCACCACCCCATGGCTTCCCACACTTGGTGTCCATACGTTTGTTCTCTACCTCTGTGTCTCTATTTCTTCCCTGCAAACCAGTTCATCTGTACCATTTTTAGGCTCCACATATATGCGTTAATATACAATATTTGTTTTCCTCTTTCTGACTTACTTCATTCTGTATGACAGTCTCTCGATCCATCGATGGCTCTACAAATGACCCAGTTTCATTCCTTTTTATGGCCGAGTAATATTCCATTTTATATATGTACCCCATCTTTATCCATTCATCTGTCTGTGGGCATTTAGGTTGCTTCCATTACCTGGCTATTGTAAATAGTGCTGCAATGAACATTGTGGTGAATGTGACTTTTTGATTTACGGTTTTCTCTGGGTATATGCCCAGAAGTGGGATTGCTGGATCAGATGGTAATTCTATTTCTAGATTTTTTAACGAAACTCCATACTGTTCTCCATAGTGACTGTATCAATTTACATTCCCACCAATAGTGGAAGAAGGCTCCTTTTGTCCACACCCTCCCCAGAATTGGTTGTTTGTAGATTTTCTGATGATGCCCATTCTAACAGGTGTGAGGTGATACCTCATTGTAGATTTGATTTGCATTTCTCTAATAATTAGTGCTGTTGAGCAGCTTTTCATGTGCGTCTTGGCCATCTCTGTGTCTCCTTTGAAGAAACGTCTCTTTAGATCTTCTGCCCAATTTTGTATTGGGTTGTATGTTTTTTTAATATTAAGCTGCATGAGTTGTTTATATATATTGGAGATTAAACCTCTGTCTATTGATTCGTCTGCAACGATTTCCGCCCATTCTGAGGGATGCCTTTTTCCATTCCCGTGTTTTTTAACCAAAAAGGTAAGAAAGGAAAAGAAGCAGAACACTAATGTGCCTAAAATATGCCTTTTGAAACGGTCGTTTTGAAATATGGACGTCCTTTGAATTTTTTGGTCGATATGTGACCCCAGGATTTGTTTTCAGGGCAGGTGTCATTTACAGGCCTGCAATGATTTTGAATATCAACTGACCATTAGCGCTGGGATTAAAGCTGCTGCTGTGTGAAACGGCCAAAATGTGGCAGCAGTTCACCCTTACCAAATCTGGTTACTAGGGCAAGAGAGCCTCAGTGGAAGTGGTGTTCTAGATTGGAATTTAGAATGGAATGTGCCAGGAGAAAGCCCCTCACGTTTGTCTCACTACATCTTGTTCGTGTTTTTAATTTAATTTTTTTTATTTTTTATTACAGCAAGTTTGATTACAATGTTTGGCTTGTTGTAGGTGTGGAAGATGTGGTTCTTTTACACATATACAGATGTCTGTTCTTCCTGGGATCCTTTTCCCATGTACGTTATGACAGAATGTTGAGTAGTCCTCTCTTGGTATTCTGTAGGTCTTTGGTGATTATATATGTCACCTGTGTTTGTATATGTCTGTTAACCCCGATATCGTAATGAAACCAATCCTCACACCTTTCCATTGGTGAACCATAAGTTTGTTTAATGAATCTGTGATTGCCCTTCTCCGTGGAAATATCTGCCCTGGTATCCATTTTTAGGTAACACCTATAAGTGATATGATATGATATGTCTTTCACTTTCTGACTTACTACAAGTCACGTGATTACTTCTAGACTCATCTACGGTGCTGCAAATGGCATTGTGTCCTTTTTTCCCTTGGCTTCTCTTCTGCCTTAGCGAGGTCAATTTTCAACAATGTGATTCCCTGAGGGTTGTGGATTAGCTGACCTGGGCAGCCTTACACTGCCGGCTCGCCCTCCCAATGTGTGCCTCGTTGAGGTCAATATAAACAGCGCTCCAGGCAGCAATAGCCCCTGAAGCTGTGCCTGACTCCATATTCTCTGCCCCGGCAGCAGTCTCGGGGCTGTGCTGGTGGGACGGAGGGAGGGGCCACAGCTTTGTGGGAGGCCCGGTGTGAGTGGGGTTCTGCTGGCCTTTCTGCAGGAGTTGCCAGGCTGCCGCCTGTAAAGAAGAGGTTGTGTCACCCATACCTTCTGCTGGAATATCTCTACGGACAGAGGTGAGGTAGGAAAAAAGCAGTGGGGGCCGGGACAGGAGGGGTATCACATGCAGGGCAATGGAAAGCTTCTGGAAGAGCGCCCGGGGCCAGGACCACCCTGGCTGGCCTGCAGGCACCATGTTGGCCTGCGTGCTGTCGCTGGTGTGGCTCCACGGTCCTTCCTCTAGGCTTTCAAGCCCTTGTACATATTCAGGTGTTTTACCTGGGAAGGGTGAGAACAGTTCAGCAGCAGCTGGCCTGGGGCTCAGCTCACGTTTACTCACAGATGCCTCGGCACGGTCCCCCAGCTTTGCAATGAGGACGCTCCTTGCGTGGAGGGTGGGTTGCTGGCTGTATGGGAGATGGTTCCCCACCTCTGAACAAATTCAGAATTGTTTACCGCTGGAGCAAGTGCCGTGATAGGGTTTTCCTCTGTATAACTCGTGGGTTCAGGTTTTTTTTTTATTTTATGGTTCAAGTTAGATTTTATTCCCCTTTTATGTATTTATAGATATAAGCATGGAAATAATTCATTCCTATAAATACATCTGTGTGACGGGAAGAACTTTTTTCTGTTTTATTTTTAAATTTTATTTTTTAAAATTTTGAAATTTAATTTTATTTATTTTTTTATACAGCACGTTATTATTAGTTATGTATTTTATGCATATACATGTATACAGGTCAATCCCAAACTCCCAAGTCATCCCACCACCACCACCCCATGGTTTCCCACACTTGGTGTCCATACGTTTGTTCTCTACCTCTGTGTCTCTCTTTCTTCAGTGCAAACCAGTTCATCTGTACCATTTTTAGGCTCCACATATATGCATTAATATACAATATTTGTTTTCCTCTTTCTGACTTACTTCATTCTGTATGACAGTCTCTCGATCCATCGATGTCTCTACAAATAACCCAGTTACATTCCTTTTTATGCCTGAGTAATATTCCATTTTATATATGTACCACAACTTTATCCATTCATCTGTCTGTGGGCATTTGGGTTGCTTCCATTACCTGGCTATTGTATATAGTGCTGCAACGAACATTGTGGTGAATGTGCCTTTTTGATTTACGGTTTTCTCTGGGTATATGCCCAGAAGTGGGATTGCTGGATCAGATGGTAATTCTATTTCTAATATTTTTAAGGAAACTCCATACTGTTCTCCATAGTGACTGTATCAATTTACATTCCCACCAATAGTGGAAGAGGGATCCTTTTGTCCACACCCTCCCCACAATTGGTTGTTTGTAGATTTTCTGATGATGCCGATTCTAACAGGTGTGAGGTGATACCTCATTGTAGTTTTGATTTGCATTTCTCTAATAATTAGTGCTGTTGAGCAGCTTTTCATGTGCGTCTTGGCCATCTCTGGGTCTCCTTTGAAGAAACGTCTCTTTAGATCTTCTGCCCATTTTTGTATTGGGTTGTTTGTTTTTTTAATATTAAGCTGCATGAGTTGTTTATATATATTGGAGATTAAACCTCTGTCCATTGATTCGTCTGCAACGATTTTCGCCCATTCTGAGGGATGCCTTTTTCCATTCCCGTGTTTTTTAACAAAAAAGGAAAGAAAGGAAAAGAAGCAGAACACTAAGGTGCATAAAATATGCCTTTTGAAACGGTCGTTTTGAAATATGGACGTCCTTTGAATTTTTTGGTCGATATGTGACCCCAGGATTTGTTTTCAGGGCAGGTGCCATTTACAGGCCTGCAATGATAATGAATATCAACTGACCATTAGCACTGGGATTAAAGCAGCTGTTGTGTGAAACGGCCACATGGTGGCAGCTGTTCACCCTTACCAAATCTGGTTACTAGGGCAAGAGAGCCTCAGTGGAAGTGGTGTTCTAGATTGGAGTTTAGAATGGAATGTGCCAAGAGAAAGCCCCTCACGTTTGTCTCACTACATCTTGTTCGTGTTTTTAATTTAATTTTTTATTTTTTATTACAGCAAGTTTGATTACAATGTTTGGCTTGTTGTAGGTGTGGAAGATGTGGTTCTTTTACACATATACAGATGTCTGTTCTTCCTGGGATCCTTTTCCCATGTACGTTATGACAGAATGTTGAGTAGTCCTCTCTTGGTATTCTGTAGGTCTTTGGTGATTATATATGTCACCTGTGTTTGTATATGTCTGTTAACCCCGATATCATAATGAAACCAATCCTCACACCTTTCCATTGGTGAACCATAAGTTTGTTTAATGAATCTGTGATTGCCCTTCTCCGTGGAAATATCTGCCCTGGTATCTATTTTTAGGTAACACCTATAAGTGATATGATATGATATGTGTCTTTCACTTTCTGACTTACTACAAGTCACGTGATTACTTCTAGACTCATCTACGGTGCCGCAAATGGCATTGTGTCCTTTTTTCCATTGGCTTCTCTTCTGCCTTAGCGGGGTCCATTTTCAACAGTGTGATTCCTTGAGGGTTGTGGATTAGCTGACCTGGGCAGCCTTACCTTGCCGGCCCGCCCTCCCCAGGTTTGCCTCGTTGAGGTCAATATAAACAGAGCTCCAGGCAGCAATAGCCCCTGAAGCTGTGCCTGACTCCATATTCTCTGCCCCGTCAGCAGTCTCGGGGCTGTGCTGGTGGGAGGGAGTGAGGGGCCACAGCTTTGTGGGTGGCCCGGTGTGAGTGGGGTTCTGCTGGCCTTTCTGCAGGAGTTGCCAGGCTGCCGCCTGTAAAGAAGAGGTTGTGTCACCCATACCTTCCGCTGGAATTTCTCTCCGGACAGAGTTGAGGAAGGAAAAAAGCAGTGGGTGCCGGGACAGGAGGGGTATCTCAGGCAGGACAATGGAAAGCTTCTGGAAGAGCGCCCGGGGCCAGGACCACCCTGGCTGGCCTGCAGGCACCAAGTTGGCCTGCGTGCTGTCGCTGGTGTGGCTCCACGGTCCTTCCTCTAGGCTTTCAAGCCCTTGTACATATTCAGGTGTTTTACCTGAAAACGGTGGGAACAGTTCAGCAGCAGCTGGCCTGGGGCTCAGCTCACGTTTACTCACAGATGCCTCGGCATGGTCCCCCAGCTTTGCAATGAGGACGCTCCTTGCGTGGGGGTGGGTTGCTGGCTGTATGGGAGATGGTTCCCCACCTCTGACCAATTTCAGAATTGTTTACCACTGGAGCAAGTGCCCTGATAGGGTTTTCCTCTGTATAACTCGCGGGTTCAGGTTTTTTTTTTTTTATTTTATGGTTCAAGTTAGATTTTATTCCCCTTTTATGTATTTATAGATATAAGCATGGAAGTAATTCATTCCTATAAATACATCTGTGTGACGGGAAGAACTATTTTCTGTTTTATTTTTAAATTTTATTTTTTAAAATTTTGAAATTTAATTTTATTTATTTTTTTATACAGCACGTTATTATTAGTTATGTATTTTATGCATATACATGTATACAGGTTAATCCCAAACTCCCAAGTCATCCCACCACCACCAAAACACGGTTTCCCACACTTGGTGTCCATACGTTTGTTCTCTACCTCTGTGTCTCTATTTCTTCCCTGAAAACCAGTTCATCTGTACCATTTTTAGGCTCCACATATATGCATTAATATACAATATTTGTTTTCCTCTTTCTGACTTACTTCATTCTGTATGACACTCCCTTGATCCATCGATGTCTCTACAAATGACCCAGTTTCATTCCTTTTTATGGCCGAGTAATATTCCATTTTATATATGTACCACAACTTTATCCATTCATCTGTCTGTGGGCATTTAGGTTGCTTCCATTACCTGGCTATTGTAAATAGTGCTGCAACGAATATTGTGGTGAATGTGCCTTTTTGTTTATGGTTTTCTCTGGGTATATGCCCAGAAGTGGGATTGCTGGATCAGATGGTAATTCTGTTTCTAATTTTTTTAAGGAAACTCCATAGTGACTGTATCAATTTACATTCCCACCAATAGTGGAAGAGGGCTCCTTTTGTCCACACCCTCCCCAGAATTGGTTGTTTGTAGATTTTCTGATGATGCCCATTCTAACAGGTGTGAGGTGATACCTCATTGTAGTTTTGATTTGCTTTTCTCTAATAATTAGTGCTGTTGAGCAGCTTTTCATGTGCGTCTCGGCCATCTCTGTGTCTCCTTTGAAGAAACGTCTCTTTAGATCTTCTGCCCATTTTTTTTGGGTTGTTTGTTTTTTTAATATTAAGCTGCATGAGCTGTTTATATATATTGGAGATTAAACCTCTGTCCATTGATTCGTCTGCAACGATTTTCGCCCATTCTGAGGGATGCCTTTTTCCATTCCCGTGTTTTTTAACAAAAAAGGAAAGAAAGGAAAAGAAGCAGAACACTAATGTGCGTAAAATATGCCTTTTGAAACGGTCGTTTTGAAATATGGACGTCCTTTGAATTTTTTGGCCGATATGTGACCCCAGGATTTGTTTTCAGGGCAGGTGTCATTTACAGGCCTGCAATGATTTTGAATATCAACTGACCATTAGCGCTGGGATTAAAGCTGCTGTTGTGTGAAACGGCCACAATGTGGCAGCAGTTCACCCTTACCAAATCTGGTTACTAGGGCAAGAGAGCCTCAGTGGAAGTGGTGTTCTAGATAGGAGTTTAGAATGGAATGTGCCAGGAGACAGCCCCTCACGTTTGTCTCCCTACTTCTTGTTCGTGTTTTTAATTTAATTTTTTATTTTTTATTACAGCAAGTTGGATTACAATGTTTGGCCTGTTGTAGGTGTGGAAGATGTGGTTCTTTTACACATATACAGATGACTGTTCTTCCTGGGATCCTTTTCCCATGTACGTTATGACAGAATGTTGAGTAGTCCTCTCTTGGTGTTCTGTAGGTCTTTGGTGATTATATATGTCACCTGTGTTTGTATATGTCTGTTAACCCCGATATCGTAATGAAACCAATCCTCACACCTTTCCATTGGTGAACCATAAGTTTGTTTAATGAATCTGTGATTGCCCTTCTCCGTGGAAATATCTGCCCTGGTATCCATTTTTAGGTAACACCTATAAGTGATATAATATGATATGTGTCTTTCACTTTCTGACTTACTACAAGCCACGTGATTACTTCTAGACTCATCTACGGTGCCGCAAATGGCATTGTGTCCTTTTTTCCCTTGGCTTCTCTTCTGCCTTAGCGGGGTCCATTTTCAACAATGTGATTCCTTGAGGGTTGTGGATTAGCTGACCTGGGCAACCTTACCTTGCCGGCCCGCCCTCCCCAGGTTTGCCTCGTTGAGGTCAATATAAACAGAGCTCCAGGCAGCAATAGCCCCTGAAGCTGTGCCTGACTCCATATTCTCTGCCCCGTCAGCAGTCTCGGGGCTGTGCTGGTGGGAGGGAGTGAGGGGCCACAGCTTTGTGGGTGGCCCGGTGTGAGTGGGGTTCTGCTGGCCTTTCTGCAGGAGTTGCCAGGCTGCCGCCTGTAAAGAAGAGGTTGTGTCACCATACCTTCCACTGGAATTTCTCTCCGGACAGAGGTGAGGAAGGAAAAAAGCAGTGGGGGCCGGGACAGGAGGGGTATCTCAGGCAGGACAATGGAAAGCTTCTGGAAGAGCGCCCGGGGCCAGGACCACCCTGGCTGGCCTGCAGGCACCAAGTTGGCCTGCGTGCTGTCGCTGGTGTGGCTCCACGGTCCTTCCTCTAGGCTTTCAAGCCCTTGTACATATTCAGGTGTTTTACCTGGAAAGGGTGGGAACAGTTCAGCAGCAGCTGGCCTGGGGCTCAGCTCACGTTTACTCACAGATGCCTCGGCATGGTCCCCCAGCTTTGCAATGAGGACGCTCCTTGCGTGGGGGGTGGGTTGCTGGCTGTATGGGAGATGGTTCCCCACCTCTGACCAATTTCAGAATTGTTTACCACTGGAGCAAGTGCCCTGATAGGGTTTTCCTCTGTATAACTCGTGGGTTCAGGTTTTTTTTTATTTTATGGTTCAAGTTAGATTTTATTCCCCTTTTATGTATTTATAGATATAAGCATGGAAATAATTCATTCCTATAAATACATCTGTGTGACGGGAAGAACTTTTTTCTGTTTTAGTTTTAAATTTTATTTTTTAAAATTTTGAAATTTAATTTTATTTTTTTTTATACAGCACGTTATTATTAGTTATGTATTTTATGCATATACATGTATACAGGTCAATCCCAAACTCCCAAGTCATCCCACCACCACCACCCCATGGCTTCCCACACTTGGTGTCCATACGTTTGTTCTCTACCTCTGTGTCCCTATTTCTTCCCTGCAAACCAGTTCATCTGTACCGTTTTTAGGCTCCACATATATGCATTAATATACAATATTTGTTTTCCTCTTTCTGACTTACTTCATTCTGTATGACAGTCTCTCGATCCATCGATGTCTCTACAAATGACCCAGTTTCATTCCTTTTTATGGCTGAGTAATATTCCATTTTATATATGTACCACAACTTTATCCATTCATCTGTCTGTGGGCATTTAGGTTGCTTCCATTACCTGGCTATTGTAAATAGTGCTGCAACGAACATTGTGGTGAATGTGCCTTTTTGATTTACGGTTTTCTCTGGGTATATGCCCAGAAGTGGGATTGCTGGATCAGATGGTAATTCTATTTCTAATTTTTTTAAGGAAACCCCATACTGTTCTCCATAGTGACTGTATCAATTTACATTCCCACCAATAGTGGAAGAGGGCTCCTTTTGTCCACACCCTCCCCAGAATTGGTTGTTTGTAGATTTTCTGATGATGCCGATTCTAACAGGTGTGAGGTGATACCTCATTGTAGTTTTGATTTGCTTTTCTCTAATAATTAGTGCTGTTGAGAAGCTTTTCATGTGCGTCTTGGCCATCTCTGTGTCTCCTTTGAAGAAACGTCTCTTTAGATCTTCTGCCCATTTTTTTGGGGTTGTTTGTTTTTTTAATATTAAGCTGCATGAGCTGTTTATATATATTGGAGATTAAACCTCTGTCCATTGATTCGTCTGCAACGATTTTCGCCCTTTCTGAGGGATGCCTTTTTCCATTCACGTGTTTTTTAACAAAAAAGGAAAGAAAGGAAAAGAAGCAGAACACTAATGTGCGTAAAATATGCCTTTTGAAATGGTCGTTTTGAAATATGGACGTCCTTTGAATTTTTTGGTCGATATGTGACCCCAGGATTTGTTTTCAGGGCAGGTGTCATTTACAGGCCTGCAATGATTTTGAATATCAACTGACCATTAGCGCTGGGATTAAAGCTGCTGTTGTGTGAAACGGCCACAAGGTGGCAGCAGTTCACCCTTACCAAATCTGGTTACTAAGGCAAGAGAGCCTCAGTGGAAGTGGTGTTCTAGATAGGAGTTTAGAATCGAATGTGCCAGGAGAAAGCCCCTCACGTTTGTCTCCCTAATTCTTGTTCGTGTTTTTAATTTAATTTTTTATTTTTTATTACAGCAAGATTGATTACAATGTTTGGCTTGTTGTAGGTGTGGAAGATTTGGTTCTTCTACACATATACAGATGACTGTTTTTCCTGGGATCCTTTTCCCATGTACGTTATGACAGAATGTTGAGTAGTCCTCTCTTGGTATTCTGTAGGTCTTTGGTGATTATATATGTCACCTGTGTTTGTATATGTCTGTTAACCCTGATATCGTAATGAAACCAATCCTCACACCTATCCTTTGGTGAACCATAAGTTTGTTTAATGAATCTGTGATTGCCCTTCTCCCTGGAAATATCTGCCCTGGTATCCATTTTTCAGTAACACCTATAAGTGATATAATATGATATGTGTCTTTCACTTTCTGACTTACTACAAGTCACGTGATTACTTCTAGACTCATCTACGGTGCCGCAAATGGCATTGTGTCCTTTTTTCCCTTGGCTTCTCTTCTGCCTTAGCGGGGTCCATTTTCAACAATGTGATTCCTTGAGGTTTGTGGATTAGCTGACCAGGGCAGCCTTACCTTGCCGGCCCGCCCTCCCCAGGTGTGCCTCGTTGAGGTCAATATAAACAGAGCTCCAGGCAGCAATAGCCCCTGAAGCTGTGCCTGACTCCATATTCTCTGCCCCGTCAGCAGTCTCGGGGCTGTGCTGGTGGGAGGGAGTGAGGGGCCACAGCTTTGTGTGTGGCCCGGTGTGAGTGGGGTTCTGCTGGCCTTTCTGCAGGAGTTGCCAGGCTGCCGCCTGTAAAGAAGAGGATGTGTCACCCATAACTTCCGCTGGAATTTCTCTCCGGACAGAGGTGAGGAAGGAAAAAAGCAGTGGGTGCCGGGACAGGAGGGATATCTCAGGCAGGGCAATGGAAAGCTTCTGGAAGAGCGCCCGGGGCCAGGACCACCCTGGCTGGCCTGCAGGCACCAAGTTGGCCTGCGTGCTGTCGCTGGTGTGGCTCCACGGTCCTTCCTCTAGGCTTTCAAGCCCTTGTACATATTCAGGTGTTTTACCTGGAAAGGGTGGGAACAGTTCAGCAGCAGCTGGCCTGGGGCTCAGCTCACGTTTACTCACAGATGCCTCGGCATGGTCCCCCAGCTTTGCAATGAGGACACTCCTTCCGTGGGGTGTGGTTTGCTGGCTGTATGGGAGATGGTTCCCCACCTCTGACCAATTTCAGAATTGTTTACCACTGGAGCAAGTGCCCTGATAGGGTTTTCCTCTGTATAACTCGTGGGTTCAGGTTTTTTTTTTTTTATTTTATGGTTCAAGTTAGATTTTATTCCCCTTTTATGTATTTATAGATATAAGCATGGAAATAATTCATTCCTATAAATACATCTGTGTGACGGGAAGAACTTTTTTCTGTTTTATTTTTAAATTTTATTTTTTAAAATTTTGAAATTTAATTTTATTTTTTTTATACAGCACGTTATTATTAGTTATGTATTTTATGCATATACATGTATACAGGTCAATCCCAAACTCCCAAGTCATCCCACCACCACCACCCCATGGCTTCCCACACTTGGTGTCCATACGTTTGTTCTCTACCTCTGTGTCCCTATTTCTTCCCTGCAAACCAGTTCATCTGTACCGTTTTTAGGCTCCACATATATGCATCAATATACAATATTTGTTTTCCTCTTTCTGACTTACTTCATTCTGTATGACAGTCTCTCGATCCATCGATGTCTCTACAAATGACCCAGTTTCATTCCTTTTTATGGCCGAGTAATATTCCATTTTATATATGTACCACAACTTTATCCATTCATCTGTCTGTGGGCATTTAGGTTGCTTCCATTACCTGGCTATTGTAAATAGTGCTGCAACGAACATTGTGGTGAATATGCCTTTTTGATTTACGGTTTTCTCTGGGTATATGCCCAGAAGTGGGATTGCTGGATCAGATGGTAATTCTATTTCTAATTTTTTTAAGGAAACCCCATACTGTTCTCCATAGTGACTGTATCAATTTACATTCCCACCAATAGTGGAAGAGGGCTCCTTTTGTCCACACCCTCCCCAGAATTGGTTGTTTGTAGATTTTCTGATGATGCCGATTCTAACAGGTGTGAGGTGATACCTCATTGTAGTTTTGATTTGATTTTCTCTAATAATTAGTGCTGTTGAGCAGCTTTTCATGTGCGTCTTGGCCATCTCTGTGTCTCCTTTGAAGAAACGTCTCTTTAGATCTTCTGCCCATTTTTGGGGGTTGTTTGTTTTTTTAATATTAAGCTGCATGAGCTGTTTATATATATTGGAGATTAAACCTCTGTCCATTGATTCGTCTGCAACGATTTTCGCCCATTCTGAGGGATGCCTTTTTCCATTCCCGTGTTTTTTAACAAAAAAGGAAAGAAAGGAAAAGAAGCAGAACACTAATGTGCGTAAAATATGCCTTTTGAAACGGTCGTTTTGAAATATGGACGTCCTTTGAATTTTTTGGTCGATATGTGACCCCAGGATTTGTTTTCAGGGCAGGTGTCATTTACAGGCCTGCAATGATTTTGAATATCAACTGACCATTAGCGCTGGGATTAAAGCTGCTGTTGTGTGAAACGGCCACAAGGTGGCAGCAGTTCACCCTTACCAAATCTGGTTACTAGGGCAAGAGAGCCTCAGTGGAAGTGGTGTTCTAGATAGGAGTTTAGAATGGAATGTGCCAGGAGACAGCCCCTCACGTTTGTCTCCCTACTTCTTGTTCGTGTTTTTAATTTAATTTTTTATTTTTTATTACAGCAAGTTTGATTACAATGTTTGGCCTGTTGTAGGTGTGGAAGATGTGGTTCTTTTACACATATACAGATGACTGTTCTTCCTGGGATCCTTTTCCCATGTACGTTATGACAGAATGTTGAGTAGTCCTCTCTTGGTGTTCTGTAGGTCTTTGGTGATTATATATGTCACCTGTGTTTGTATATGTCTGTTAACCCCGATATCGTAATGAAACCAATCCTCACACCTTTCCATTGGTGAACCATAAGTTTGTTTAATGAATCTGTGATTGCCCTTCTCCGTGGAAATATCTGCCCTGGTATCCATTTTTAGGTAACACCTATAAGTGATATAATATGATATGTGTCTTTCACTTTCTGACTTACTACAAGCCACGTGATTACTTCTAGACTCATCTACGGTGCCGCAAATGGCATTGTGTCCTTTTTTCCCTTGGCTTCTCTTCTGCCTTAGCGGGGTCCATTTTCAACAATGTGATTCCTTGAGGGTTGTGGATTAGCTGACCTGGGCAACCTTACCTTGCCGGCCCGCCCTCCCCAGGTTTGCCTCGTTGAGGTGAATATAAACAGAGCTCCAGGCAGCAATAGCCCCTGAAGCTGTGCCTGACTCCATATTCTCTGCCCCGTCAGCAGTCTCGGGGCTGTGCTGGTGGGAGGGAGTGAGGGGCCACAGCTTTGTGGGTGGCCCGGTGTGAGTGGGGTTCTGCTGACCTTTCTGCAGGAGTTGCCAGGCTGCCGCCTGTAAAGAAGAGGTTGTGTCACCATACCTTCCACTGGAATTTCTCTCCGGACAGAGGTGAGGAAGGAAAAAAGCAGTGGGGGCCGGGACAGGAGGGGTATCTCAGGCAGGACAATGGAAAGCTTCTGGAAGAGCGCCCGGGACCAGGACCACCCTGGCTGGCCTGCAGGCACCAAGTTGGCCTGCGTGCTGTCGCTGGTGTGGCTCCACGGTCCTTCCTCTAGGCTTTCAAGCCCTTGTACATATTCAGGTGTTTTACCTGGAAAGGGTGGGAACAGTTCAGCAGCAGCTGGCCTGGGGCTCAGCTCACGTTTACTCACAGATGCCTCGGCATGGTCCCCCAGCTTTGCAATGAGGACGCTCCTTGCGTGGGGGGTGGGTTGCTGGCTGTATGGGAGATGGTTCCCCACCTCTGACCAATTTCAGAATTGTTTACCACTGGAGCAAGTGCCCTGATAGGGTTTTCCTCTGTATAACTCGTGGGTTCAGGTTTTTTTTTTATTTTATGGTTTAAGTTAGATTTTATTCCCCTTTTATGTATTTATAGATATAAGCATGGAAATAATTCATTCCTATAAATACATCTGTGTGACGGGAAGAACTTTTTTCTGTTTTAGTTTTAAATTTTATTTTTTAAAATTTTGAAATTTAATTTTATTTTTTTTTATACAGCACGTTATTATTAGTTATGTATTTTATGCATATACATGTATACAGGTCAATCCCAAACTCCCAAGTCATCCCACCACCACCACCCCATGGCTTCCCACACTTGGTGTCCATACGTTTGTTCTCTACCTCTGTGTCCCTATTTCTTCCCTGCAAACCAGTTCATCTGTACCGTTTTTAGGCTCCACATATATGCATTAATATACAATATTTGTTTTCCTCTTTCTGACTTACTTCATTCTGTATGACAGTCTCTCGATCCATCGATGTCTCTACAAATGACCCAGTTTCATTCCTTTTTATGGCCGAGTAATATTCCATTTTATATATGTACCACAACTTTATCCATTCATCTGTCTGTGGGCATTTAGGTTGCTTCCATTACCTGGCTATTGTAAATAGTGCTGCAACGAACATTGTGGTGAATGTGCCTTTTTGATTTACGGTTTTCTCTGGGTATATGCCCAGAAGTGGGATTGCTGGATCAGATGGTAATTCTATTTCTAATTTTTTTAAGGAAACCCCATACTGTTCTCCATAGTGACTGTATCAATTTACATTCCCACCAATAGTGGAAGAGGGCTCCTTTTGTCCACACCCTCCCCAGAATTGGTTGTTTGTAGATTTTCTGATGATGCCGATTCTAACAGGTGTGAGGTGATACCTCATTGTAGTTTTGATTTGCTTTTCTCTAATAATTAGTGCTGTTGAGCAGCTTTTCATGTGCGTCTTGGCCATCTCTGTGTCTCCTTTGAAGAAACGTCTCTTTAGATCTTCTGCCCATTTTTTTTGGGTTGTTTGTTTTTTTAATATTAAGCTGCATGAGCTGTTTATATATATTGGAGATTAAACCTCTGTCCATTGATTCGTCTGCAACGATTTTCGCCCATTCTGAGGGATGCCTTTTTCCATTCCCGTGTTTTTTAACAAAAAAGGAAAGAAAGGAAAAGAAGCAGAACACTAATGTGCGTAAAATATGCCTTTTGAAACGGTCGTTTTGAAATATGGACGTCCTTTGAATTTCTTGGTCGATATGTGACCCCAGGATTTGTTTTCAGGGCAGGTGTCATTTACAGGCCTGCAATGATTTTGAATATCAACTGACCATTAGCGCTGGGATTAAAGCTGCTGTTGTGTGAAACGGCCACAAGGTGGCAGCAGTTCACCCTTACCAAATCTGGTTACTAAGGCAAGAGAGCCTCAGTGGAAGTGGTGTTCTAGATAGGAGTTTAGAATGGAATGTGCCAGGAGAAAGCCCCTCACGTTTGTCTCCCTACTTCTTGTTCGTGTTTTTAATTTAATTTTTTATTTTTTATTACAGCAAGTTTGATTACAATGTTTGGCTTGTTGTAGGTGTGGAAGATGTGGTTCTTTTACACATATACAGATGACTGTTTTTCCTGGGATCCTTTTCCCATGTACGTTATGACAGAATGTTGAGTAGTCCTCTCTTGGTATTCTGTAGGTCTTTGGTGATTATATATGTCACCTGTGTTTGTATATGTCTGTTAACCCTGATATGGTAATGAAACCAATCCTCACACCTTTCCTTTGGTGAACCATAAGTTTGTTTAATGAATCTGTGATTGCCCTTCTCCCTGGAAATATCTGCCCTGGTATCCATTTTTCGGTAACACCTATAAGTGATATAATATGATATGTGTCTTTCACTTTCTGACTTACTACAAGTCACGTGATTACTTCTAGACTCATCTACGGTGCCGCAAATGGCATTGTGTCCTTTTTTCCCTTGGCTTCTCTTCTGCCTTAGCGGGGTCCATTTTCAACAATGTGATTCCTTGAGGGTTGTGGATTAGCTGACCTGGGCAGCCTTACCTTGCCAGCCCGCCCTCCCCAGGTTTGCCTCGTTGAGGTCAATATAAACAGAGCTCCAGGCAGCAATAGCCCCTGAAGCTGTGCCTGACTCCATATTCTCTGCCCCGTCAGCAGTCTCGGGGCTGTGCTGGTGGGAGGGAGTGAGGGGCCACAGCTTTGTGGGTGGCCCGATGTGAGTCGGGTTCTGCTGGCCTTTCTGCAGGAGTTGCCAGGCTGCCGCCTGTAAAGAAGAGGTTGTGTCACCCATACCTTCCGCTGGAATTTCTCTCCGGACAGAGGTGAGGAAGGAAAAAAGCAATGGGGGCCGGGACAGGAGGGGTATCTCAGGCAGGACAATGGAAAGCTTCTGGAAGAGCGCCCGGGGCCAGGACCACCCTGGCTGGCCTGCAGGCACCAAGTTGGCCTGCGTGCTGTCGCTGGTGTGGCTCCACGGTCCTTCCTCTAGGCTTTCAAGCCCTTGTACATATTCAGGTGTTTTACCTGGAAAGGGTGGGAACAGTTCAGCAGCAGCTGGCCTGGGGCTCAGCTCACATTTACTCACAGATGCCTCGGCATGGTCCCCCAGCTTTGCAATGAGGACGCTCCTTGCGTGGGGGGTGGGTTGCTGGCTGTATGGGAGATGGTTCCCCACCTCTGACCAATTTCAGAATTGTTTACCACTGGAGCAAGTGCCCTGATAGGGTTTTCCTCTGTATAACTCGTGGGTTCAGGTTTTTTTTTTTTATTTTATGGTTCAAGTTAGATTTTATTCCCCTTTTATGTATTTATAGATATAAGCATGGAAATAATTCATTCCTATAAATACATCTGTGTGACGGGAAGAACTTTTTTCTGTTTTATTTTTAAATTTTATTTTTTAAAATTTTGAAATTTAATGTTATTTATTTTTTTTATACAGCACGTTATTATTAGTTATGTATTTTATGCATATACATGTATACAGGTCAATCCCAAACTCCCAAGTCATCCCACCACCACCACAACACGGTTTCCCACACTTGGTGTCCATACGTTTGTTCTCTACCTCTGTGTCTCTATTTCTTCCCTGCAAACCAGTTAATCTGTACCATTTTTAGGCTCCATATATATGCATTAATATACAATATTTGTTTTCCTCTTTCTGACTTACTTCATTCTGTATGACAGTCTCTCGATCCATCGATGTCTCTACAAATGACCCAGTTTCATTCCTTTTTATGGCCGAGTAATATTCCATTTTATATATGTACCACAACTTTATCCATTCATCTGTCTGTGGGCATTTAGGTTGCTTCCATTACCTGGCTATTGTAAATAGTGCTGCAACGAACATTGTGGTGAATGTGCCTTTTTGATTTACGGTTTTCTCTGGGTATATGCCCAGAAGTGGGATTGCTGGATCAGATGGTAATTCTATTTCTAATTTTTTTAAGGAAACTCCATAGTGACTGTATCAATTTACATTCCCACCAATAGTGGAAGAGGGCTCCTTTTGTCCACACCCTCCCCAGAATTGGTTGTTTGTAGATTTTCTGATGATGCCGATTCTAACAGGTGTGAGGTGATACCTCATTGTAGTTTTGATTTGCTTTTCTCTAATAATTAGTGCTGTTGAGCAGCTTTTCATGTGCGTCTTGGCCATCTCTGTGTCTCCTTTGAAGAAACGTCTCTTTAGATCTTCTGCCCATTTTTTTGGGGTTGTTTGTTTTTTTAATATTAAGCTGCATGAGCTGTTTATATATATTGGAGATTAAACCTCTGTCCATTGATTCGTCTGCAACGATTTTCGCCCATTCTGAGGGATGCCTTTTTCCATTCCCGTGTTTTTTAACAAAAAAGGAAAGAAAGGAAAAGAAGCAGAACACTAATGTGCGTAAAATATGCCTTTTGAAACGGTCGTTTTGAAATATGGACGTCCTTTGAATTTTTTGGCCGATATGTGACCCCAGGATTTGTTTTCAGGGCAGGTGTCATTTACAGGCCTGCAATGATTTTGAATATCAACTGACCATTAGCGCTGGGATTAAAGCTGCTGTTGTGTGAAACGGCCACAAGGTGGCAGCAGTTCACCCTTACCAAACCTGGTTACTAGGGCAAGAGAGCCTCAGTGGAAGTGGTGTTCTAGATAGGAGTTTAGAATGGAATGTGCCAGGAGACAGCCCCTCACGTTTGTCTCCCTACTTCTTGTTCGTGTTTTTAATTTAATTTTTTATTTTTTATTACAGCAAGTTTGATTACAATGTTTGGCCTGTTGTAGGTGTGGAAGATGTGGTTCTTTTACACATATACAGATGACTGTTCTTCCTGGGATCCTTTTCCCATGTACGTTATGACAGAATGTTGAGTAGTCCTCTCTTGGTGTTCTGTAGGTCTTTGGTGATTATATATGTCACCTGTGTTTGTATATGTCTGTTAACCCCGATATCGTAATGAAACCAATCCTCACACCTTTCCATTGGTGAACCATAAGTTTGTTTAATGAATCTGTGATTGCCCTTCTCCGTGGAAATATCTGCCCTGGTATCCATTTTTAGGTAACACCTATAAGTGATATAATATGATATGTGTCTTTCACTTTCTGACTTACTACAAGCCACGTGATTACTTCTAGACTCATCTACGGTGCCGCAAATGGCATTGTGTCCTTTTTTCCCTTGGCTTCTCTTCTGCCTTAGTGGGGTCCATTTTCAACAATGTGATTCCTTGAGGGTTGTGGATTAGCTGACCTGGGCAACCTTACCTTGCCGGCCCGCCCTCCCCAGGTTTGCCTCATTGAGGTCAATATAAACAGAGCTCCAGGCAGCAATAGCCCCTGAAGCTGTGCCTGACACCATATTCTCTGCCCCGTCAGCAGTCTCGGGGCTGTGCTGGTGGGAGGGAGTGAGCGGCCACAGCTTTGTGGGTGGCCCGGTGTGAGTGGGGTTCTGCTGGCCTTTCTGAAGGAGTTGCCAGGCTGCCGCCTGTAAAGAAGAGGTTGTGTCACCATACCTTCCACTGGAATTTCTCTCCGGACAGAGGTGAGGAAGGAAAAAAGCAGTGGGGGCCGGGACAGGAGGGGTATCTCAGGCAGGACAATGGAAAGCTTCTGGAAGAGCGCCCGGGACCAGGACCACCCTGGCTGGCCTGCAGGCACCAAGTTGGCCTGCGTGCTGTCGCTGGTGTGGCTCCACGGTCCTTCCTCTAGGCTTTCAAGCACTTGTACATATTCAGGTGTTTTACCTGGAAAGGGTGGGAACAGTTCAGCAGCAGCTGGCCTGGGGCTCAGCTCACGTTTACTCACCGATGCCTCGGCATGGTCCCCCAGCTTTGCAATGAGGACGCTCCTTGCGTGGGGGGTGGGTTGCTGGCTGTATGGGAGATGGTTCCCCACCTCTGACCAATTTCAGAATTGTTTACCACTGGAGCAAGTGCCCTGATAGGGTTTTCCTCTGTATAACTCGTGGGTTCAGGTTTTTTTTTTAATTTTATGGTTCAAGTTAGATTTTATTCCCCTTTTATGTATTTATAGATATAAGCATGGAAATAATTCATTCCTATAAATACATCTGTGTGACGGGAAGAACTTTTTTCTGTTTTATTTTTAAATTTTATTTTTTAAAATTTTGAAATTTAATTTTATTTTTTTTTATACAGCACGATATTATTAGTTATGTATTTTATGCATATACATGTATACAGGTCAATCCCAAACTCCCAAGTCATCCCACCACCACCACCCCATGGCTTCCCACACTTGGTGTCCATACGTTTGTTCTCTACCTCTGTGTCCCTATTTCTTCCCTGCAAACCAGTTCATCTGTACCGTTTTTAGGCTCCACATATATGCATTAATATACAATATTTGTTTTCCTCTTTCTGACTTACTTCATTCTGTATGACAGTCTCTCGATCTATCGATGTCTCTACAAATGACCCAGTTTCATTCCTTTTTATGGCTGAGTAATATTCCATTTTATATATGTACCACAACTTTATCCATTCATCTGTCTGTGGGCATTTAGGTTGCTTCCATTACCTGGCTATTGTAAATAGTGCTGCAACGAACATTGTGGTGAATGTGCCTTTTTGATTTACGGTTTTCTCTGGGTATATGCCCAGAAGTGGGATTGCTGGATCAGATGGTAATTCTATTTCTAATTTTTTTAAGGAAACCCCATACTGTTCTCCATAGTGACTGTATCAATTTACATTCCCACCAATAGTGGAAGAGGGCTCCTTTTGTCCACACCCTCCCCAGAATTGGTTGTTTGTAGATTTTCTGATGATGCCGATTCTAACAGGTGTGAGGTGATACCTCATTGTAGTTTTGATTTGCTTTACTCTAATAATTAGTGCTGTTGAGCAGCTTTTCATGTGCGTCTTGGCCATCTCTGTGTCTCCTTTGAAGAAACGTCTCTTTAGATCTTCTGCCCATTTTTTTTGGGTTGTTTGTTTTTTTAATATTAAGCTGCATGAGCTGTTTATATATATTGGAGATTAAACCTCTGTCCATTGATTCGTCTGCAACGATTTTCGCCCATTCTGAGGGATGCCTTTTTCCATTCCCGTGTTTTTTAACAAAAAAGGAAAGAAAGGAAAAGAAGCAGAACACTAATGTGCGTAAAATATGCCTTTTGAAACGGTCGTTTTGAAATATGGACGTCCTTTGAATTTCTTGGTCGATATGTGACCCCAGGATTTGTTTTCAGGGCAGGTGTCATTTACAGGCCTGCAATGATTTTGAATATCAACTGACCATTAGCGCTGGGATTAAAGCTGCTGTTGTGTGAAACGGCCACAAGGTGGCAGCAGTTCACCCTTACCAAATCTGGTTACTAAGGCAAGAGAGCCTCAGTGGAAGTGGTGTTCTAGATAGGAGTTTAGAATGGAATGTGCCAGGAGACAGCCCCTCACGTTTGTCTCCCTACTTCTTGTTCGTGTTTTTAATTTAATTTTTTATTTTTTATTACAGCAAGTTTGATTACAATGTTTGGCTTGTTGTAGGTGTGGAAGATGTGGTTCTTTTACACATATACAGATGACTGTTTTTCCTGGGATCCTTTTCCCATGTACGTTATGACAGAATGTTGAGTAGTCCTCTCTTGGTATTCTGTAGGTCTTTGGTGATTATATATGTCACCTGTGTTTGTATATGTCTGTTAACCCTGATATGGTAATGAAACCAATCCTCACACCTTTCCTTTGGTGAACCATAAGTTTGTTTAATGAATCTGTGATTGCCCTTCTCCGTGGAAATATCTGCCCTGGTATCCATTTTTCGGTAACACCTATAAGTGATATAATATGATATGTGTCTTTCACTTTCTGACTTACTACAAGTCACGTGATTACTTCTAGACTCATCTACGGTGCCGCAAATGGCATTGTGTCCTTTTTTCCCTTGGCTTCTCTTCTGCCTTAGCGGGGTCCATTTTCAACAATGTGATTCCTTGAGGTTTGTGGATTAGCTGACCTGGGCAGCCTTACCTTGCCGGCCCGCCCTCCCCAGGTTTGCCTCGTTGAGGTCAATATAAACAGAGCTCCAGGCAGCAATAGCCCCTGAAGCTGTGCCTGACTCCATATTCTCTGCCCCGTCAGCAGTCTCGGGGCTGTGCTGGTGGGAGGGAGTGAGGGGCCACAGCTTTGTGGGTGGCCTGGTGTGAGTCGGGTTCTGCTGGCCTTTCTGCAGGAGTTGCCAGGCTGCCGCCTGTAAAGAAGAGGTTGTGTCACCCATACCTTCCGCTGGAATTTCTCTCCGGACAGAGGTGAGGAAGGAAAAAAGCAGTGGGGGCCGGGACAGGAGGGGTATCTCAGGCAGGACAATGGAAAGCTTCTGGAAGAGCGCCCGGGGCCAGGACCACCCTGGCTGGCCTGCAGGCACCAAGTTGGCCTGCGTGCTGTCGCTGGTGTGGCTCCACGGTCCTTCCTCTAGGCTTTCAAGCCCTTGTACATATTCAGGTGTTTTACCTGGAAAGGGTGGGAACAGTTCAGCAGCAGCTGGCCTGGGGCTCAGCTCACGTTTACTCACAGATGCCTCGGCATGGTCCCCCAGCTTTGCAATGAGGACGCTCCTTGCGTGGGGGGTGGGTTGCTGGCTGTATGGGAGATGGTTCCCCACCTCTGACCAATTTCAGAATTGTTTACCACTGGAGCAAGTGCCCTGATAGGGTTTTCCTCTGTATAACTCGTGGGTTCAGGTTTTTTTTTTTTATTTTATGGTTCAAGTTAGATTTTATTCCCCTTTTATGTATTTATAGATATAAGCATGGAAATAATTCATTCCTATAAATACATCTGTGTGACGGGAAGAACATTTTTCTGTTTTATTTTTAAATTTTATTTTTTAAAATTTTGAAATTTAATGTTATTTATTTTTTTTATACAGCACCTTATTATTAGTTATGTATTTTATGCATATACATGTATACAGGTCAATCCCAAACTCCCAAGTCATCCCACCACCACCACAACACGGTTTCCCACACTTGGTGTCCATACGTTTGTTCTCTACCTCTGTGTCTCTATTTCTTCCCTGCAAACCAGTTAATCTGTACCATTTTTAGGCTCCATATATATGCATTAATATACAATATTTGTTTTCCTCTTTCTGACTTACTTCATTCTGTATGACAGTCTCTCGATCCATCGATGTCTCTACAAATGACCCAGTTTCATTCCTTTTTATGGCCGAGTAATATTCCATTTTATATATGTACCACAACTTTATCCATTCATCTGTCTGTGGGCATTTAGGTTGCTTCCATTACCTGGCTATTGTAAATAGTGCTGCAACGAACATTGTGGTGAATGTGCCTTTTTGATTTACGGTTTTCTCTGGGTATATGCCCAGAAATGGGATTGCTGGATCAGATGGTAATTCTATTTCTAATTTTTTTAAGGAAACTCCATAGTGACTGTATGAATTTACATTCCCACCAATAGTGGAAGAGGGCTCCTTTTGTCCACACCCTCCCCAGAATTGGTTGTTTGTAGATTTTCTGATGATGCCGATTCTAACAGGTGTGAGGTGATACCTCATTGTAGTTTTGATTTGCTTTTCTCTAATAATTAGTGCTGTTGAGCAGCTTTTCATGTGCGTCTTGGCCATCTCTGTGTCTCCTTTGAAGAAACGTCTCTTTAGATCTTCTGCCCATTTTTTTTGGGTTGTTTGTTTTTTTAATATTATGCTGCATGAGCTGTTTATATATATTGGAGATTAAACCTCTGTCCATTGATTCGTCTGCAACGATTTTCGCCCATTCTGAGGGATGCCTTTTTCCATTCCCGTGTTTTTTAACAAAAAAGGAAAGAAAGGAAAAGAAGCAGAACACTAATGTGCGTAAAATATGCCTTTTGAAACGGTCGTTTTGAAATATGGACGTCCTTTGAATTTTTTGGCCGATATGTGACCCCAGGATTTGTTTTCAGGGCAGGTGTCATTTACAGGCCTGCAATGATTTTGAATATCAACTGACCATTAGCGCTGGGATTAAAGCTGCTGTTGTGTGAAACGGCCACAAGGTGGCAGCAGTTCACCCTTACCAAATCTGGTTACTAGGGCAAGAGAGCCTCAGTGGAAGTGGTGTTCTAGATAGGAGTTTAGAATGGAATGTGCCAGGAGACAGCCCCTCACGTTTGTCTCCCTACTTCTTGTTCGTGTTTTTAATTTAATTTTTTATTTTTTATTACAGCAAGTTTGATTACAATGTTTGGCCTGTTGTAGGTGTGGAAGATGTGGTTCTTTTACACATATACAGATGACTGTTCTTCCTGGGATCCTTTTCCCATGTACGTTATGACAGAATGTTGAGTAGTCCTCTCTTGGTGTTCTGTAGGTCTTTGGTGATTATATATGTCACCTGTGTTTGTATATGTCTGTTAACCCCGATATCGTAATGAAACCAATCCTCACACCTTTCCATTGGTGAACCATAAGTTTGTTTAATGAATCTGTGATTGCCCTTCTCCGTGGAAATATCTGCCCTGGTATCCATTTTTAGGTAACACCTATAAGTGATATAATATGATATGTGTCTTTCACTTTCTGACTTACTACAAGCCATGTGATTACTTCTAGACTCATCTACGGTGCTGCAAATGGCACTGTGTCCTTTTTTCCCTTGGCTTCTCTTCTGCCTTAGCGGGGTCCATTTTCAACAATGTGATTCCTTGAGGGTTGTGGATTAGCTGACCTGGGCAACCTTACCTTGCCGGCCCGCCCTCCCCAGGTTTGCCTCGTTGAGGTCAATATAAACAGAGCTCCAGGCAGCAATAGCCCCTGAAGCTGTGCCTGACTCCATATTCTCTGCCCCGTCAGCAGTCTCGGGGCTGTGCTGGTGGGAGGGAGTGAGGGGCCACAGCTTTGTGGGTGGCCCGGTGTGAGTGGGGTTCTGCTGGCCTTTCTGCAGGAGTTGCCAGGCTGCCGCCTGTAAAGAAGAGGTTGTGTCACCATACCTTCCACTGGAATTTCTCTCCGGACAGAGGTGAGGAAGGAAAAAAGCAGTGGGGGCCGGGACAGGAGGGGTATCTCAGGCAGGACAATGGAAAGCTTCTGGAAGAGCGCCCGGGGCCAGGACCACCCTGGCTGGCCTGCAGGCACCAAGTTGGCCTGCGTGCTGTCGCTGGTGTGGCTCCACGGTCCTTCCTCTAGGCTTTCAAGCCCTTGTACATATTCAGGTGTTTTACCTGGAAAGGGTGGGAACAGTTCAGCAGCAGCTGGCCTGGGGCTCAGCTCACGTTTACTCACAGATGCCTCGGCATGGTCCCCCAGCTTTGCAATGAGGACGCTCCTTGCGTGGGGGGTGGGTTGCTGGCTGTATGGGAGATGGTTCCCCACCTCTGACCAATTTCAGAATTGTTTACCACTGGAGCAAGTGCCCTGATAGGGTTTTCCTCTGTATAACTCGTGGGTTCAGGTTTTTTTTTTTTATTTTATGGTTCAAGTTAGATTTTATTCCCCTTTTATGTATTTATAGATATAAGCATGGAAATAATTCATTCCTATAAATACATCTGTGTGACGGGAAGAACTTTTTTCTGTTTTATTTTTAAATTTTATTTTTTAAAATTTTGAAATTTAATTTTATTTTTTTTATGCAGCACGTTATTATTAGTTATGTATTTTATGCATATACATGTATACTGGTCAATCCCAAACTCCCAAGTCATCCCACCACCACCACCCCATGGCTTCCCACACTTGGTGTCCATACGTTTGTTCTCTACCTCTGTGTCCCTATTTCTTCCCTGCAAACCAGTTCATCTGTACCGTTTTTAGGCTCCACATATATGCATTAATATACAATATTTGTTTTCCTCTTTCTGACTTACTTCATTCTGTATGACAGTCTCTCGATCCATCGATGTCTCTACAAATGACCCAGTTTCATTCCTTTTTATGGCCGAGTAATATTCCATTTTATATATGTACCACAACTTTATCCATTCATCTGTCTGTGGGCATTTAGGTTGCTTCCATTACCTGGCTATTGTAAATAGTGCTGCAACGAACATTGTGGTGAATGTGCCTTTTTGATTTACGGTTTTCTCTGGGTATATGCCCAGAAGTGGGATTGCTGGATCAGATGGTAATTCTATTTCTAATTTTTTTAAGGAAACTCCATAGTGACTGTATCAATTTACATTCCCACCAATAGTGGAAGAGGGCTCCTTTTGTCCACACCCTCCCCAGAATTGGTTGTTTGTAGATTTTCTGATGATGCCGATTCTAACAGGTGGAGGTGATACCTCATTGTAGTTTTGATTTGCTTTTCTCTAATAATTAGTGCTGTTGAGCAGCTTTTCATGTGCGTCTTGGCCATCTCTGTGTCTCCTTTGAAGAAACGTCTCTTTAGATCTTCTGCCCATTTTTTTTGGGTTGTTTGTTTTTTTAATATTAAGCTGCATGAGCTGTTTATATATATTGGAGATTAAACCTCTGTCCATTGATTCGTCTGCAACGATTTTCGCCCATTCTGAGGGATGCCTTTTTCCATTCCCGTGTTTTTTAACAAAAAAGGAAAGAAAGGAAAAGAAGCAGAACACTAATGTGCGTAAAATATGCCTTTTGAAACGGTCGTTTTGAAATATGGACGTCCTTTGAATTTTTTGGCCGATATGTGACCCCAGGATTTGTTTTCAGGGCAGGTGTCATTTACAGGCCTGCAATGATTTTGAATATCAACTGACCATTAGCGCTGGGATTAAAGCTGCTGTTGTGTGAAACGGCCACAAGGTGGCAGCAGTTCACCCTTACCAAATCTGGTTACTAGGGCAAGAGAGCCTCAGTGGAAGTGGTGTTCTAGATAGGAGTTTAGAATGGAATGTGCCAGGAGACAGCCCCTCACGTTTGTCTCCCTACTTCTTGTTCGTGTTTTTAATTTAATTTTTTATTTTTTATTACAGCAAGTTTGATTACAATGTTTGGCCTGTTGTAGGTGTGGAAGATGTGGTTCTTTTACACATATACAGATGACTGTTCTTCCTGGGATCCTTTTCCCATGTACGTTATGACAGAATGTTGAGTAGTCCTCTCTTGGTGTTCTGTAGGTCTTTGGTGATTATATATGTCACCTGTGTTTGTATATGTCTGTTAACCCCGATATCGTAATGAAACCAATCCTCACACCTTTCCATTGGTGAACCATAAGTTTGTTTAATGAATCTGTGATTGCCCTTCTCCGTGGAAATATCTGCCCTGGTATCCATTTTTAGGTAACACCTATAAGTGATATAATATGATATGTGTCTTTCACTTTCTGACTTACTACAAGCCATGTGATTACTTCTAGACTCATCTACGGTGCCGCAAATGGCATTGTGTCCTTTTTTCCCTTGGCTTCTCTTCTGCCTTAGCGGGGTCCATTTTCAACAATGTGATTCCTTGAGGGTTGTGGATTAGCTGACCTGGGCAACCTTACCTTGCCGGCCCGCCCTCCCCAGGTTTGCCTCGTTGAGGTCAATATAAACAGAGCTCCAGGCAGCAATAGCCCCTGAAGCTGTGCCTGACTCCATATTCTCTGCCCCGTCAGCAGTCTCGGGGCTGTGCTGGTGGGACGGAGTGAGGGGCCACAGCTTTGTGGGTGGCCCGGTGTGAGTGGGGTTCTGCTGGCCTTTCTGCAGGAGTTGCCAGGCTGCCGCCTGTAAAGAAGAGGTTGTGTCACCATACCTTCCACTGGAATTTCTCTCCGGACAGAGGTGAGGAAGGAAAAAAGCAGTGGGGGCCGGGACAGGAGGGGTATCTCAGGCAGGACAATGGAAAGCTTCTGGAAGAGCGCCCGGGGCCAGGACCACCCTGGCTGGCCTGCAGGCACCAAGTTGGCCTGCGTGCTGTCGCTGGTGTGGCTCCACGGTCCTTCCTCTAGGCTTTCAAGCCCTTGTACATATTCAGGTGTTTTACCTGGAAAGGGTGGGAACAGTTCAGCAGCAGCTGGCCTGGGGCTCAGCTCACGTTTACTCACAGATGCCTCGGCATGGTCCCCCAGCTTTGCAATGAGGACGCTACTTGCGTGGGGGGTGGGTTGCTGGCTGTATGGGAGATGGTTCCCCACCTCTGACCAATTTCAGAATTGTTTACCACTGGAGCAAGTGCCCTGATAGGGTTTTCCTCTGTATAACTCGTGGGTTCAGGTTTTTTTTTTATTTTATGGTTCAAGTTAGATTTTATTCCCCTTTTATGTATTTATAGATATAAGCATGGAAATAATTCATTCCTATAAATACATCTGTGTGACGGCAAGAACTTTTTTCTGTTTTATTTTTAAATTTTATTTTTTAAAATTTTGAAATTTAATTTTATTTTTTTTTATACAGCACGATATTATTAGTTATGTATTTTATGCATATACATGTATACAGGTCAATCCCAAACTCCCAAGTCATCCCACCACCACCACCCCATGGCTTCCCACACTTGGTGTCCATACGTTTGTTCTCTACCTCTGTGTCCCTATTTCTTCCCTGCAAACCAGTTCATCTGTACCGTTTTTAGGCTCCACATATATGCATTAATATACAATATTTGTTTTCCTCTTTCTGACTTACTTCATTCTGTATGACAGTCTCTCGATCCATCGATGTCTCTACAAATGACCCAGTTTCATTCCTTTTTATGGCTGAGTAATATTCCATTTTATATATGTACCACAACTTTATCCATTCATCTGTCTGTGGGCATTTAGGTTGCTTCCATTACCTGGCTATTGTAAATAGTGCTGCAACGAACATTGTGGTGAATGTGCCTTTTTGATTTACGGTTTTCTCTGGGTATATGCCCAGAAGTGGGATTGCTGGATCAGATGGTAATTCTATTTCTAATTTTTTTAAGGAAACCCCATACTGTTCTCCATAGTGACTGTATCAATTTACATTCCCACCAATAGTGGAAGAGGGCTCCTTTTGTCCACACCCTCCCCAGAATTGGTTGTTTGTAGATTTTCTGATGATGCCGATTCTAACAGGTGTGAGGTGATACCTCATTGTAGTTTTGATTTGCTTTTCTCTAATAATTAGTGCTGTTGAGCAGCTTTTCATGTGCGTCTTGGCCATCTCTGTGTCTCCTTTGAAGAAACGTCTCTTTAGATCTTCTGCCCATTTTTTTGGGGTTGTTTGTTTTTTTAATATTAAGCTGCATGAGCTGTTTATATATATTGGAGATTAAACCTCTGTCCATTGATTCGTCTGCAACGATTTTCGCCCATTCTGAGGGATGCCTTTTTCCATTCCCGTGTTTTTTAACAAAAAAGGAAAGAAAGGAAAAGAAGCAGAACACTAATGTGCGTAAAATATGCCTTTTGAAACGGTCGTTTTGAAATATGGACGTCCTTTGAATTTTTTGGCCGATATGTGACCCCAGGATTTGTTTTCAGGGCAGGTGTCATTTACAGGCCTGCAATGATTTTGAATATCAACTGACCATTAGCGCTGGGATTAAAGCTGCTGTTGTGTGAAACGGCCACAAGGTGGCAGCAGTTCACCCTTACCAAATCTGGTTACTAGGGCAAGAGAGCCTCAGTGGAAGTGGTGTTCTAGATAGGAGTTTAGAATGGAATGTGCCAGGAGACAGCCCCTCACGTTTGTCTCCCTACTTCTTGTTCGTGTTTTTAATTTAATTTTTTATTTTTTATTACAGCAAGTTTGATTACAATGTTTGGCCTGTTGTAGGTGTGGAAGATGTGGTTCTTTTACACATATACAGATGACTGTTCTTCCTGGGATCCTTTTCCCATGTACGTTATGACAGAATGTTGAGTAGTCCTCTCTTGGTGTTCTGTAGGTCTTTGGTGATTATATATGTCACCTGTGTTTGTATATGTCTGTTAACCCCGATATCGTAATGAAACCAATCCTCACACCTTTCCATTGGTGAACCAAAAGTTTGTTTAATGAATCTGTGATTGCCCTTCTCCGTGGAAATATCTGCCCTGGTATCCATTTTTAGGTAACACCTATAAGTGATATAATATGATATGTGTCTTTCACTTTCTGACTTACTACAAGCCACGTGATTACTTCTAGACTCATCTACGGTGCCGCAAATGGCATTGTGTCCTTTTTTCCCTTGGCTTCTCTTCTGCCTTAGCGGGGTCCATTTTCAACAATGTGATTCCTTGAGGGTTGTGGATTAGCTGACCTGGGCAACCTTACCTTGCCGGCCCGCCCTCCCCAGGTTTGCCTCGTTGAGGTCAATATAAACAGAGCTCCAGGCAGCAATAGCCCCTGAAGCTGTGCCTGACTCCATATTCTCTGCCCCGTCAGCAGTCTCGGGGCTGTGCTGGTGGGAGGGAGTGAGGGGCCACAGCTTTGTGGGTGGCCCGGTGTGAGTGGGGTTCTGCTGGCCTTTCTGCAGGAGTTGCCAGGCTGCCGCCTGTAAAGAAGAGGTTGTGTCACCATACCTTCCACTGGAATTTCTCTCCGGACAGAGGTGAGGAAGGAAAAAAGCAGTGGGGGCCGGGACAGGAGGGGTATCTCAGGCAGGACAATGGAAAGCTTCTGGAAGAGCGCCCGGGACCAGGACCACCCTGGCTGGCCTGCAGGCACCAAGTTGGCCTGCGTGCTGTCGCTGGTGTGGCTCCACGGTCCTTCCTCTAGGCTTTCAAGCACTTGTACATATTCAGGTGTTTTACCTGGAAAGGGTGGGAACAGTTCAGCAGCAGCTGGCCTGGGGCTCAGCTCACGTTTACTCACAGATGCCTCGGCATGGTCCCCCAGCTTTGCAATGAGGACGCTCCTTGCGTGGGGGGTGGGTTGCTGGCTGTATGGGAGATGGTTCCCCACCTCTGACCAATTTCAGAATTGTTTACCACTGGAGCAAGTGCCCTGATAGGGTTTTCCTCTGTATAACTCGTGGGTTCAGGTTTTTTTTTTATTTTATGGTTCAAGTTAGATTTTATTCCCCTTTTATGTATTTATAGATATAAGCATGGAAATAATTCATTCCTATAAATACATCTGTGTGACGGGAAGAACTTTTTTCTGTTTTATTTTTAAATTTTATTTTTTAAAATTTTGAAATTTAATTTTATTTTTTTTTATACAGCACGATATTATTAGTTATGTATTTTATCCATATACATGTATACAGGTCAATCCCAAACTCCCAAGTCATCCCACCACCACCACCCCATGGCTTCCCACACTTGGTGTCCATACGTTTGTTCTCTACCTCTGTGTCCCTATTTCTTCCCTGCAAACCAGTTCATCTGTACCGTTTTTAGGCTCCACATATATGCATTAATATACAATATTTGTTTTCCTCTTTCTGACTTACTTCATTCTGTATGACAGTCTCTCGATCCATCGATGTCTCTACAAATGACCCAGTTTCATTCCTTTTTATGGCTGAGTAATATTCCATTTTATATATGTACCACAACTTTATCCATTCATCTGTCTGTGGGCATTTAGGTTGCTTCCATTACCTGGCTATTGTAAATAGTGCTGCAACGAACATTGTGGTGAATGTGCCTTTTTGATTTACGGTTTTCTCTGGGTATATGCCCAGAAGTGGGATTGCTGGATCAGATGGTAATTCTATTTCTAATTTTTTTAAGGAAACCCCATACTGTTCTCCATAGTGACTGTATCAATTTACATTCCCACCAATAGTGGAAGAGGGCTCCTTTTGTCCACACCCTCCCCAGAATTGGTTGTTTGTAGATTTTCTGATGATGCCGATTCTAACAGGTGTGAGGTGATACCTCATTGTAGTTTTGATTTGATTTTCTCTAATAATTAGTGCTGTTGAGCAGCTTTTCATGTGCGTCTTGGCCATCTCTGTGTCTCCTTTGAAGAAACGTCTCTTTAGATCTTCTGCCCATTTTTTTTGGGTTGTTTATTTTTTTAATATTAAGCTGCATGAGCTGTTTATATATATTGGAGATTAAACCTCTGTCCATTGATTCGTCTGCAACGATTTTCGCCCATTCTGAGGGATGCCTTTTTCCATTCCCGTGTTTTTTAACAAAAAAGGAAAGAAAGGAAAAGAAGCAGAACACTAATGTGCGTAAAATATGCCTTTTGAAACGGTCGTTTTGAAATATGGACGTCCTTTGAATTTCTTGGTCGATATGTGACCCCAGGATTTGTTTTCAGGGCAGGTGTCATTTACAGGCCTGCAATGATTTTGAATATCAACTGACCATTAGCGCTGGGATTAAAGCTGCTGTTGTGTGAAACGGCCACAAGGTGGCAGCAGTTCACCCTTACCAAATCTGGTTACTAAGGCAAGAGAGCCTCAGTGGAAGTGGTGTTCTAGATAGGAGTTTAGAATGGAATGTGCCAGGAGAAAGCCCCTCACGTTTGTCTCCCTACTTCTTGTTCGTGTTTTTAATTTAATTTTTTATTTTTTATTACAGCAAGTTTGATTACAATGTTTGGCTTGTTGTAGGTGTGGAAGATGTGGTTCTTTTACACATATACAGATGACTGTTTTTCCTGGGATCCTTTTCCCATGTACGTTATGACAGAATGTTGAGTAGTCCTCTCTTGGTATTCTGTAGGTCTTTGGTGATTATATATGTCACCTGTGTTTGTATATGTCTGTTAACCCTGATATGGTAATGAAACCAATCCTCACACCTTTCCTTTGGTGAACCATAAGTTTGTTTAATGAATCTGTGATTGCCCTTCTCCCTGGAAATATCTGCCCTGGTATCCATTTTTCGGTAACACCTATAAGTGATATAATATGATATGTGTCTTTCACTTTCTGACTTACTACAAGTCACGTGATTACTTCTAGACTCATCTACGGTGCCGCAAATGGCATTGTGTCCTTTTTTCCCTTGGCTTCTCTTCTGCCTTAGCGGGGTCCATTTTCAACAATGTGATTCCTTGAGGTTTGTGGATTAGCTGACCTGGGCAGCCTTACCTTGCCGGCCCGCCCTCCCCAGGTTTGCCTCGTTGAGGTCAATATAAACAGAGCTCCAGGCAGCAATAGCCCCTGAAGCTGTGCCTGACTCCATATTCTCTGCCCCGTCAGCAGTCTCGGGGCTGTGCTGGTGGGAGGGAGTGAGGGGCCACAGCTTTGTGGGTGGCCCGGTGTGAGTCGGGTTCTGCTGGCCTTTCTGCAGGAGTTGCCAGGCTGCCGCCTGTAAAGAAGAGGTTGTGTCACCCATACCTTCCGCTGGAATTTCTCTCCGGACAGAGGTGAGGAAGGAAAAAAGCAGTGGGGGCCGGGACAGGAGGGGTATCTCAGGCAGGACAATGGAAAGCTTCTGGAAGAGCGCCCGGGGCCAGGACCACCCTGGCTGGCCTGCAGGCACCAAGTTGGCCTGCGTGCTGTCGCTGGTGTGGCTCCACGGTCCTTCCTCTAGGCTTTCAAGCCCTTGTACATATTCAGGTGTTTTACCTGGAAAGGGTGGGAACAGTTCAGCAGCAGCTGGCCTGGGGCTCAGCTCACGTTTACTCACAGATGCCTCGGCATGGTCCCCCAGCTTTGCAATGAGGACGCTCCTTGCGTGGGGGGTGGGTTGCTGGCTGTATGGGAGATGGTTCCCCACCTCTGACCAATTTCAGAATTGTTTACCACTGGAGCAAGTGCCCTGATAGGGTTTTCCTCTGTATAACTCGTGGGTTCAGGTTTTTTTTTTTTTATTTTATGGTTCAAGTTAGATTTTATTCCCCTTTTATGTATTTATAGATATAAGCATGGAAATAATTCATTCCTATAAATACATCTGTGTGACGGGAAGAACTTTTTTCTGTTTTATTTTTAAATTTTATTTTTTAAAATTTTGAAATTTAATGTTATTTATTTTTTTTATACAGCACGTTATTATTAGTTATGTATTTTATGCATATACATGTATACAGGTCAATCCCAAACTCCCACGTCATCCCACCACCACCACAACACGGTTTCCCACACTTGGTGTCCATACGTTTGTTCTCTACCTCTGTGTCTCTATTTCTTCCCTGCAAACCAGTTAATCTGTACCATTTTTAGGCTCCATATATATGCATTAATATAAAATATTTGTTTTCCTCTTTCTGACTTACTTCATTCTGTATGACAGTCTCTCGATCCATCGATGTCTCTACAAATGACCCAGTTTCATTCCTTTTTATGGCCGAGTAATATTCCATTTTATATATGTACCACAACTTTATCCATTCATCTGTCTGTGGGCATTTAGGTTGCTTCCATTACCTGGCTATTGTAAATAGTGCTGCAACGAACATTGTGGTGAATGTGCCTTTTTGATTTACGGTTTTCTCTGGGTATATGCCCAGAAGTGGGATTGCTGGATCAGATGGTAATTCTATTTCTAATTTTTTTAAGGAAACTCCATAGTGACTGTATCGATTTACATTCCCACCAATAGTGGAAGAGGGCTCCTTTTGTCCACACCCTCCCCAGAATTGGTTGTTTGTAGATTTTCTGATGATGCCGATTCTAACAGGTGTGAGGTGATACCTCATTGTAGTTTTGATTTGCTTTTCTCTAATAATTAGTGCTGTTGAGCAGCTTTTCATGTGCGTCTTGGCCATCTCTGTGTCTCCTTTGAAGAAACGTCTCTTTAGATCTTCTGCCCATTTTTTTGGGGTTGTTTGTTTTTTTAATATTAAGCTGCATGAGCTGTTTATATATATTGGAGATTAAACCTCTGTCCATTGATTCGTCTGCAACGATTTTCGCCCATTCTGAGGGATGCCTTTTTCCATTCCCGTGTTTTTTAACAAAAAAGGAAAGAAAGGAAAAGAAGCAGAACACTAATGTGCGTAAAATATGCCTTTTGAAACGGTCGTTTTGAAATATGGACGTCCTTTGAATTTTTTGGCCGATATGTGACCCCAGGATTTGTTTTCAGGGCAGGTGTCATTTACAGGCCTGCAATGATTTTGAATATCAACTGACCATTAGCGCTGGGATTAAAGCTGCTGTTGTGTGAAACGGCCACAAGGTGGCAGCAGTTCACCCTTACCAAATCTGGTTAATAGGGCAAGAGAGCCTCAGTGGAAGTGGTGTTCTAGATAGGAGTTTAGAATGGAATGTGCCAGGAGACAGCCCCTCACGTTTGTCTCCCTACTTCTTGTTCGTGTTTTTAATTTAATTTTTTATTTTTTATTACAGCAAGTTTGATTACAATGTTTGGCCTGTTGTAGGTGTGGAAGATGTGGTTCTTTTACACATATACAGATGACTGTTCTTCCTGGGATCCTTTTCCCATGTACGTTATGACAGAATGTTGAGTAGTCCTCTCTTGGTGTTCTGTAGGTCTTTGGTGATTATATATGTCACCTGTGTTTGTATATGTCTGTTAACCCCGATATCGTAATGAAACCAATCCTCACACCTTTCCATTGGTGAACCATAAGTTTGTTTAATGAATCTGTGATTGCCCTTCTCCGTGGAAATATCTGCCCTGGTATCCATTTTTAGGTAACACCTATAAGTGATATAATATGATATGTGTCTTTCACTTTCTGACTTACTACAAGCCATGTGATTACTTCTAGACTCATCTACGGTGCTGCAAATGGCATTGTGTCCTTTTTTCCCTTGGCTTCTCTTCTGCCTTAGCGGGGTCCATTTTCAACAATGTGATTCCTTGAGGGTTGTGGATTAGCTGACCTGGGCAACCTTACCTTGCCGGCCCGCCCTCCCCAGGTTTGCCTCGTTGAGGTCAATATAAACAGAGCTCCAGGCAGCAATAGCCCCTGAAGCTGTGCCTGACTCCATATTCTCTGCCCCGTCAGCAGTCTCGGGGCTGTGCTGGTGGGAGGGAGTGAGGGGCCACAGCTTTGTGGGTGGCCCGGTGTGAGTGGGGTTCTGCTGGCCTTTCTGCAGGAGTTGCCAGGCTGCCGCCTGTAAAGAAGAGGTTGTGTCACCATACCTTCCACTGGAATTTCTCTCCGGACAGAGGTGAGGAAGGAAAAAAGCAGTGGGGGCCGGGACAGGAGGGGTATCTCAGGCAGGACAATGGAAAGCTTCTGGAAGAGCGCCCGGGGCCAGGACCACCCTGGCTGGCCTGCAGGCACCAAGTTGGCCTGCGTGCTGTCGCTGGTGTGGCTCCACGGTCCTTCCTCTAGGCTTTCAAGCCCTTGTACATATTCAGGTGTTTTACCTGGAAAGGGTGGGAACAGTTCAGCAGCAGCTGGCCTGGGGCTCAGCTCACGTTTACTCACAGATGCCTCGGCATGGTCCCCCAGCTTTGCAATGAGGACGCTCCTTGCGTGGGGGGTGGGTTGCTGGCTGTATGGGAGATGGTTCCCCACCTCTGACCAATTTCAGAATTGTTTACCACTGGAGCAAGTGCCCTGATAGGGTTTTCCTCTGTATAACTCGTGGGTTCAGGTTTTTTTTTTTATTTTATGGTTCAAGTTAGATTTTATTCCCCTTTTATGTATTTATAGATATAAGCATGGAAATAATTCATTCCTATAAATACATCTGTGTGACGGGAAGAACTTTTTTCTGTTTTATTTTTAAATTTTATTTTTTAAAATTTTGAAATTTAATTTTATTTTTTTTTATGCAGCACGTTATTATTAGTTATGTATTTTATGCATATACATGTATACAGGTCAATCCCAAACTCCCAAGTCATCCCACCACCACCACCCCATGGCTTCCCACACTTGGTGTCCATACGTTTGTTCTCTACCTCTGTGTCCCTATTTCTTCCCTGCAAACCAGTTCATCTGTACCGTTTTTAGGCTCCACATATATGCATTAATATACAATATTTGTTTTCCTCTTTCTGACTTACTTCATTCTGTATGACAGTCTCTCGATCCATCGATGTCTCTACAAATGACCCAGTTTCATTCCTTTTTATGGCTGAGTAATATTCCATTTTATATATGTACCACAACTTTATCCATTCATCTGTCTGTGGGCATTTAGGTTGCTTCCATTACCTGGCTATTGTAAATAGTGCTGCAACGAACATTGTGGTGAATGTGCCTTTTTGATTTACGGTTTTCTCTGGGTATATGCCCAGAAGTGGGATTGCTGGATCAGATGGTAATTCTATTTCTAATTTTTTTAAGGAAACCCCATACTGTTCTCCATAGTGACTGTATCAATTTACATTCCCACCAATAGTGGAAGAGGGCTCCTTTTGTCCACACCCTCCCCAGAATTGGTTGTTTGTAGATTTTCTGATGATGCCGATTCTAACAGGTGTGAGGTGATACCTCATTGTAGTTTTGATTTGATTTTCTCTAATAATTAGTGCCGTTGAGCAGCTTTTCATGTGCGTCTTGGCCATCTCTGTGTCTCCTTTGAAGAAACGTCTCTTTAGATCTTCTGCCCATTTTTTTTGGGTTGTTTGTTTTTTTAATATTAAGCTGCATGAGCTGTTTATATATATTGGAGATTAAACCTCTGTCCATTGATTCGTCTGCAACGATTTTCGCCCATTCTGAGGGATGCCTTTTTCCATTCCCGTGTTTTTTAACAAAAAAGGAAAGAAAGGAAAAGAAGCAGAACACTAATGTGCGTAAAATATGCCTTTTGAAACGGTCGTTTTGAAATATGGACGTCCTTTGAATTTCTTGGTCGATATGTGACCCCAGGATTTGTTTTCAGGGCAGGTGTCATTTACAGGCCTGCAATGATTTTGAATATCAACTGACCATTAGCGCTGGGATTAAAGCTGCTGTTGTGTGAAACGGCCACAAGGTGGCAGCAGTTCACCCTTACCAAATCTGGTTACTAAGGCAAGAGAGCCTCAGTGGAAGTGGTGTTCTAGATAGGAGTTTAGAATGGAATGTGCCAGGAGAAAGCCCCTCACGTTTGTCTCCCTACTTCTTGTTCGTGTTTTTAATTTAATTTTTTATTTTTTATTACAGCAAGTTTGATTACAATGTTTGGCTTGTTGTAGGTGTGGAAGATGTGGTTCTTTTACACATATACAGATGACTGTTTTTCCTGGGATCCTTTTCCCATGTACGTTATGACAGAATGTTGAGTAGTCCTCTCTTGGTATTCTGTAGGTCTTTGGTGATTATATATGTCACCTGTGTTTGTATATGTCTGTTAACCCTGATATGGTAATGAAACCAATCCTCACACCTTTCCTTTGGTGAACCATAAGTTTGTTTAATGAATCTGTGATTGCCCTTCTCCCTGGAAATATCTGCCCTGGTATCCATTTTTCGGTAACACCTATAAGTGATATAATATGATATGTGTCTTTCACTTTCTGACTTACTACAAGTCACGTGATTACTTCTAGACTCATCTACGGTGCCGCAAATGGCATTGTGTCCTTTTTTCCCTTGGCTTCTCTTCTGCCTTAGCGGGGTCCATTTTCAACAATGTGATTCCTTGAGGTTTGTGGATTAGCTGACCTGGGCAGCCTTACCTTGCCGGCCCGCCCTCCCCAGGTTTGCCTCGTTGAGGTCAATATAAACAGAGCTCCAGGCAGCAATAGCCCCTGAAGCTGTGCCTGACTCCATATTCTCTGCCCCGTCAGCAGTCTCGGGGCTGTGCTGGTGGGAGGGAGTGAGGGGCCACAGCTTTGTGGGTGGCCCGGTGTGAGTCGGGTTCTGCTGGCCTTTCTGCAGGAGTTGCCAGGCTGCCGCCTGTAAAGAAGAGGTTGTGTCACCCATACCTTCCGCTGGAATTTCTCTCCGGACAGAGGTGAGGAAGGAAAAAAGCAGTGGGGGCCGGGACAGGAGGGGTATCTCAGGCAGGACAATGGAAAGCTTCTGGAAGAGCGCCCGGGGCCAGGACCACCCTGGCTGGCCTGCAGGCACCAAGTTGGCCTGCGTGCTGTCGCTGGTGTGGCTCCACGGTCCTTCCTCTAGGCTTTCAAGCCCTTGTACATATTCAGGTGTTTTACCTGGAAAGGGTGGGAACAGTTCAGCAGCAGCTGGCCTGGGGCTCAGCTCACGTTTACTCACAGATGCCTCGGCATGGTCCCCCAGCTTTGCAATGAGGACGCTCCTTGCGTGGGGGGTGGGTTGCTGGCTGTATGGGAGATGGTTCCCCACCTCTGACCAATTTCAGAATTGTTTACCACTGGAGCAAGTGCCCTGATAGGGTTTTCCTCTGTATAACTCGTGGGTTCAGGTTTTTTTTTTTTTATTTTATGGTTCAAGTTAGATTTTATTCCCCTTTTATGTATTTATAGATATAAGCATGGAAATAATTCATTCCTATAAATACATCTGTGTGACGGGAAGAACTTTTTTCTGTTTTATTTTTAAATTTTATTTTTTAAAATTTTGAAATTTAATGTTATTTATTTTTTTTATACAGCACGTTATTATTAGTTATGTATTTTATGCATATACATGTATACAGGTCAATCCCAAACTCCCACGTCATCCCACCACCACCACAACACGGTTTCCCACACTTGGTGTCCATACGTTTGTTCTCTACCTCTGTGTCTCTATTTCTTCCCTGCAAACCAGTTAATCTGTACCATTTTTAGGCTCCATATATATGCATTAATATAAAATATTTGTTTTCCTCTTTCTGACTTACTTCATTCTGTATGACAGTCTCTCGATCCATCGATGTCTCTACAAATGACCCAGTTTCATTCCTTTTTATGGCCGAGTAATATTCCATTTTATATATGTACCACAACTTTATCCATTCATCTGTCTGTGGGCATTTAGGTTGCTTCCATTACCTGGCTATTGTAAATAGTGCTGCAACGAACATTGTGGTGAATGTGCCTTTTTGATTTACGGTTTTCTCTGGGTATATGCCCAGAAGTGGGATTGCTGGATCAGATGGTAATTCTATTTCTAATTTTTTTAAGGAAACTCCATAGTGACTGTATCGATTTACATTCCCACCAATAGTGGAAGAGGGCTCCTTTTGTCCACACCCTCCCCAGAATTGGTTGTTTGTAGATTTTCTGATGATGCCGATTCTAACAGGTGTGAGGTGATACCTCATTGTAGTTTTGATTTGCTTTTCTCTAATAATTAGTGCTGTTGAGCAGCTTTTCATGTGCGTCTTGGCCATCTCTGTGTCTCCTTTGAAGAAACGTCTCTTTAGATCTTCTGCCCATTTTTTTGGGGTTGTTTGTTTTTTTAATATTAAGCTGCATGAGCTGTTTATATATATTGGAGATTAAACCTCTGTCCATTGATTCGTCTGCAACGATTTTCGCCCATTCTGAGGGATGCCTTTTTCCATTCCCGTGTTTTTTAACAAAAAAGGAAAGAAAGGAAAAGAAGCAGAACACTAATGTGCGTAAAATATGCCTTTTGAAACGGTCGTTTTGAAATATGGACGTCCTTTGAATTTTTTGGCCGATATGTGACCCCAGGATTTGTTTTCAGGGCAGGTGTCATTTACAGGCCTGCAATGATTTTGAATATCAACTGACCATTAGCGCTGGGATTAAAGCTGCTGTTGTGTGAAACGGCCACAAGGTGGCAGCAGTTCACCCTTACCAAATCTGGTTAATAGGGCAAGAGAGCCTCAGTGGAAGTGGTGTTCTAGATAGGAGTTTAGAATGGAATGTGCCAGGAGACAGCCCCTCACGTTTGTCTCCCTACTTCTTGTTCGTGTTTTTAATTTAATTTTTTATTTTTTATTACAGCAAGTTTGATTACAATGTTTGGCCTGTTGTAGGTGTGGAAGATGTGGTTCTTTTACACATATACAGATGACTGTTCTTCCTGGGATCCTTTTCCCATGTACGTTATGACAGAATGTTGAGTAGTCCTCTCTTGGTGTTCTGTAGGTCTTTGGTGATTATATATGTCACCTGTGTTTGTATATGTCTGTTAACCCCGATATCGTAATGAAACCAATCCTCACACCTTTCCATTGGTGAACCATAAGTTTGTTTAATGAATCTGTGATTGCCCTTCTCCGTGGAAATATCTGCCCTGGTATCCATTTTTAGGTAACACCTATAAGTGATATAATATGATATGTGTCTTTCACTTTCTGACTTACTACAAGCCATGTGATTACTTCTAGACTCATCTACGGTGCTGCAAATGGCATTGTGTCCTTTTTTCCCTTGGCTTCTCTTCTGCCTTAGCGGGGTCCATTTTCAACAATGTGATTCCTTGAGGGTTGTGGATTAGCTGACCTGGGCAACCTTACCTTGCCGGCCCGCCCTCCCCAGGTTTGCCTCGTTGAGGTCAATATAAACAGAGCTCCAGGCAGCAATAGCCCCTGAAGCTGTGCCTGACTCCATATTCTCTGCCCCGTCAGCAGTCTCGGGGCTGTGCTGGTGGGAGGGAGTGAGGGGCCACAGCTTTGTGGGTGGCCCGGTGTGAGTGGGGTTCTGCTGGCCTTTCTGCAGGAGTTGCCAGGCTGCCGCCTGTAAAGAAGAGGTTGTGTCACCATACCTTCCACTGGAATTTCTCTCCGGACAGAGGTGAGGAAGGAAAAAAGCAGTGGGGGCCGGGACAGGAGGGGTATCTCAGGCAGGACAATGGAAAGCTTCTGGAAGAGCGCCCGGGGCCAGGACCACCCTGGCTGGCCTGCAGGCACCAAGTTGGCCTGCGTGCTGTCGCTGGTGTGGCTCCACGGTCCTTCCTCTAGGCTTTCAAGCCCTTGTACATATTCAGGTGTTTTACCTGGAAAGGGTGGGAACAGTTCAGCAGCAGCTGGCCTGGGGCTCAGCTCACGTTTACTCACAGATGCCTCGGCATGGTCCCCCAGCTTTGCAATGAGGACGCTCCTTGCGTGGGGGGTGGGTTGCTGGCTGTATGGGAGATGGTTCCCCACCTCTGACCAATTTCAGAATTGTTTACCACTGGAGCAAGTGCCCTGATAGGGTTTTCCTCTGTATAACTCGTGGGTTCAGGTTTTTTTTTTTATTTTATGGTTCAAGTTAGATTTTATTCCCCTTTTATGTATTTATAGATATAAGCATGGAAATAATTCATTCCTATAAATACATCTGTGTGACGGGAAGAACTTTTTTCTGTTTTATTTTTAAATTTTATTTTTTAAAATTTTGAAATTTAATTTTATTTTTTTTTATGCAGCACGTTATTATTAGTTATGTATTTTATGCATATACATGTATACAGGTCAATCCCAAACTCCCAAGTCATCCCACCACCACCACCCCATGGCTTCCCACACTTGGTGTCCATACGTTTGTTCTCTACCTCTGTGTCCCTATTTCTTCCCTGCAAACCAGTTCATCTGTACCGTTTTTAGGCTCCACATATATGCATTAATATACAATATTTGTTTTCCTCTTTCTGACTTACTTCATTCTGTATGACAGTCTCTCGATCCATCGATGTCTCTACAAATGACCCAGTTTCATTCCTTTTTATGGCTGAGTAATATTCCATTTTATATATGTACCACAACTTTATCCATTCATCTGTCTGTGGGCATTTAGGTTGCTTCCATTACCTGGCTATTGTAAATAGTGCTGCAACGAACATTGTGGTGAATGTGCCTTTTTGATTTACGGTTTTCTCTGGGTATATGCCCAGAAGTGGGATTGCTGGATCAGATGGTAATTCTATTTCTAATTTTTTTAAGGAAACCCCATACTGTTCTCCATAGTGACTGTATCAATTTACATTCCCACCAATAGTGGAAGAGGGCTCCTTTTGTCCACACCCTCCCCAGAATTGGTTGTTTGTAGATTTTCTGATGATGCCGATTCTAACAGGTGTGAGGTGATACCTCATTGTAGTTTTGATTTGATTTTCTCTAATAATTAGTGCCGTTGAGCAGCTTTTCATGTGCGTCTTGGCCATCTCTGTGTCTCCTTTGAAGAAACGTCTCTTTAGATCTTCTGCCCATTTTTTTTGGGTTGTTTGTTTTTTTAATATTAAGCTGCATGAGCTGTTTATATATATTGGAGATTAAACCTCTGTCCATTGATTCGTCTGCAACGATTTTCGCCCATTCTGAGGGATGCCTTTTTCCATTCCCGTGTTTTTTAACAAAAAAGGAAAGAAAGGAAAAGAAGCAGAACACTAATGTGCGTAAAATATGCCTTTTGAAACGGTCGTTTTGAAATATGGACGTCCTTTGAATTTCTTGGTCGATATGTGACCCCAGGATTTGTTTTCAGGGCAGGTGTCATTTACAGGCCTGCAATGATTTTGAATATCAACTGACCATTAGCGCTGGGATTAAAGCTGCTGTTGTGTGAAACGGCCACAAGGTGGCAGCAGTTCACCCTTACCAAATCTGGTTACTAAGGCAAGAGAGCCTCAGTGGAAGTGGTGTTCTAGATAGGAGTTTAGAATGGAATGTGCCAGGAGAAAGCCCCTCACGTTTGTCTCCCTACTTCTTGTTCGTGTTTTTAATTTAATTTTTTATTTTTTATTACAGCAAGTTTGATTACAATGTTTGGCTTGTTGTAGGTGTGGAAGATGTGGTTCTTTTACACATATACAGATGACTGTTTTTCCTGGGATCCTTTTCCCATGTACGTTATGACAGAATGTTGAGTAGTCCTCTCTTGGTATTCTGTAGGTCTTTGGTGATTATATATGTCACCTGTGTTTGTATATGTCTGTTAACCCTGATATGGTAATGAAACCAATCCTCACACCTTTCCTTTGGTGAACCATAAGTTTGTTTAATGAATCTGTGATTGCCCTTCTCCCTGGAAATATCTGCCCTGGTATCCATTTTTCGGTAACACCTATAAGTGATATAATATGATATGTGTCTTTCACTTTCTGACTTACTACAAGTCACGTGATTACTTCTAGACTCATCTACGGTGCCGCAAATGGCATTGTGTCCTTTTTTCCCTTGGCTTCTCTTCTGCATTAGCGGGGTCCATTTTCAACAATGTGATTCCTTGAGGGTTGTGGATTAGCTGACCTGGGCAGCCTTACCTTGCCGGCCCGCCCTCCCCAGGTTTGCCTCGTTGAGGTCAATATAAACAGAGCTCCAGGCAGCAATAGCCCCTGAAGCTGTGCCTGACTCCATATTCTCTGCCCCGTCAGCAGTCTCGGGGCTGTGCTGGTGGGAGGGAGTGAGGGGCCACAGCTTTGTGGGTGGCCCGGTGTGAGTCGGGTTCTGCTGGCCTTTCTGCAGGAGTTGCCAGGCTGCCGCCTGTAAAGAAGAGGTTGTGTCACCCATACCTTCCGCTGGAATTTCTCTCCGGACAGAGGTGAGGAAGGAAAAAAGCAGTGGGGGCCGGGACAGGAGGGGTATCTCAGGCAGGACAATGGAAAGCTTCTGGAAGAGCGCCCGGGGCCAGGACCACCCTGGCTGGCCTGCAGGCACCAAGTTGGCCTGCGTGCTGTCGCTGGTGTGGCTCCACGGTCCTTCCTCTAGGCTTTCAAGCCCTTGTACATATTCAGGTGTTTTACCTGGAAAGGGTGGGAACAGTTCAGCAGCAGCTGGCCTGGGGCTCAGCTCACGTTTACTCACAGATGCCTCGGCATGGTCCCCCAGCTTTGCAATGAGGACGCTCCTTGCGTGGGGGGTGGGTTGCTGGCTGTATGGGAGATGGTTCCCCACCTCTGACCAATTTCAGAATTGTTTACCACTGGAGCAAGTGCCCTGATAGGGTTTTCCTCTGTATAACTCGTGGGTTCAGGTTTTTTTTTTTTATTTTATGGTTCAAGTTAGATTTTATTCCCCTTTTATGTATTTATAGATATAAGCATGGAAATAATTCATTCCTATAAATACATCTGTGTGACGGGAAGAACATTTTTCTGTTTTATTTTTAAATTTTATTTTTAAAAATTTTGAAATTTAATGTTATTTATTTTTTTTATACAGCACGTTATTATTAGTTATGTATTTTATGCATATACATGTATACAGGTCAATCCCAAACTCCCATGTCATCCCACCACCACCACAACACGGTTTCCCACACTTGGTGTCCATACGTTTGTTCTCTACCTCTGTGTCTCTATTTCTTCCCTGCAAACCAGTTAATCTGTACCATTTTTAGGCTCCATATATATGCATTAATATACAATATTTGTTTTCCTCTTTCTGACTTACTTCATTCTGTATGACAGTCTCTCGATCCATCGATGTCTCTACAAATGACCCAGTTTCATTCCTTTTTATGGCCGAGTAATATTCCATTTTATATATGTACCACAACTTTATCCATTCATCTGTCTGTGGGCATTTAGGTTGCTTCCATTACCTGGCTATTGTAAATAGTGCTGCAACGAACATTGTGGTGAATGTGCCTTTTTGATTTACGGTTTTCTCTGGGTATATGCCCAGAAGTGGGATTGCTGGATCAGATGGTAATTCTATTTCTAATTTTTTTAAGGAAACTCCATAGTGACTGTATCGATTTACATTCCCACCAGTAGTGGAAGAGGGCTCCTTTTGTCCACACCCTCCCCAGAATTGGTTGTTTGTAGATTTTCTGATGATGCCGATTCTAACAGGTGTGAGGTGATACCTCATTGTAGTTTTGATTTGCTTTTCTCTAATAATTAGTGCTGTTGAGCAGCTTTTCATGTGCGTCTTGGCCATCTCTGTGTCTCCTTTGAAGAAACGTCTCTTTAGATCTTCTGCCCATTTTTTTTGGGTTGTTTGTTTTTTTAATATTAAGCTGCATGAGCTGTTTATATATATTGGAGATTAAACCTCTGTCCATTGATTCGTCTGCAACGATTTTCGCCCATTCTGAGGGATGCCTTTTTCCATTCCCGTGTTTTTTAACAAAAAAGGAAAGAAAGGAAAAGAAGCAGAACACTAATGTGCGTAAAATATGCCTTTTGAAACGGTCGTTTTGAAATATGGACGTCCTTTGAATTTTTTGGCCGATATGTGACCCCAGGATTTGTTTTCAGGGCAGGTGTCATTTACAGGCCTGCAATGATTTTGAATATCAACTGACCATTAGCGCTGGGATTAAAGCTGCTGTTGTGTGAAACGGCCACAAGGTGGCAGCAGTTCACCCTTACCAAATCTGGTTACTAGGGCAAGAGAGCCTCAGTGGAAGTGGTGTTCTAGATAGGAGTTTAGAATGGAATGTGCCAGGAGACAGCCCCTCACGTTTGTCTCCCTACTTCTTGTTCGTGTTTTTAATTTAATTTTTTATTTTTTATTACAGCAAGTTTGATTACAATGTTTGGCCTGTTGTAGGTGTGGAAGATGTGGTTCTTTTACACATATACAGATGACTGTTCTTCCTGGGATCCTTTTCCCATGTACGTTATGACAGAATGTTGAGTAGTCCTCTCTTGGTGTTCTGTAGGTCTTTGGTGATTATATATGTCACCTGTGTTTGTATATGTCTGTTAACCCCGATATCGTAATGAAACCAATCCTCACACCTTTCCATTGGTGAACCATAAGTTTGTTTAATGAATCTGTGATTGCCCTTCTCCGTGGAAATATCTGCCCTGGTATCCATTTTTAGGTAACACCTATAAGTGATATAATATGATATGTGTCTTTCACTTTCTGACTTACTACAAGCCATGTGATTACTTCTAGACTCATCTACGGTGCTGCAAATGGCATTGTGTCCTTTTTTCCCTTGGCTTCTCTTCTGCCTTAGCGGGGTCCATTTTCAACAATGTGATTCCTTGAGGGTTGTGGATTAGCTGACCTGGGCAACCTTACCTTGCCGGCCCGCCCTCCCCAGGTTTGCCTCGTTGAGGTCAATATAAACAGAGCTCCAGGCAGCAATAGCCCCTGAAGCTGTGCCTGACTCCATATTCTCTGCCCCGTCAGCAGTCTCGGGGCTGTGCTGGTGGGACGGAGTGAGGGGCCACAGCTTTGTGGGTGGCCCGGTGTGAGTGGGGTTCTGCTGGCCTTTCTGCAGGAGTTGCCAGGCTGCCGCCTGTAAAGAAGAGGTTGTGTCACCATACCTTCCACTGGAATTTCTCTCCGGACAGAGGTGAGGAAGGAAAAAAGCAGTGGGGGCCGGGACAGGAGGGGTATCTCAGGCAGGACAATGGAAAGCTTCTGGAAGAGCGCCCGGGGCCAGGACCACCCTGGCTGGCCTGCAGGCACCAAGTTGGCCTGCGTGCTGTCGCTGGTGTGGCTCCACGGTCCTTCCTCTAGGCTTTCAAGCCCTTGTACATATTCAGGTGTTTTACCTGGAAAGGGTGGGAACAGTTCAGCAGCAGCTGGCCTGGGGCTCAGCTCACGTTTACTCACAGATGCCTCGGCATGGTCCCCCAGCTTTGCAATGAGGACGCTCCTTGCGTGGGGGGTGGGTTGCTGGCTGTATGGGAGATGGTTCCCCACCTCTGACCAATTTCAGAATTGTTTACCACTGGAGCAAGTGCCCTGATAGGGTTTTCCTCTGTATAACTCGTGGGTTCAGGTTTTTTTTTTTATTTTATGGTTCAAGTTAGATTTTATTCCCCTTTTATGTATTTATAGATATAAGCATGGAAATAATTCATTCCTATAAATACATCTGTGTGACGGGAAGAACTTTTTTCTGTTTTATTTTTAAATTTTATTTTTTAAAATTTTGAAATTTAATTTTATTTTTTTTTATGCAGCACGTTATTATTAGTTATGTATTTTATGCATATACATGTATACAGGTCAATCCCAAACTCCCAAGTCATCCCACCACCACCACCCCATGGCTTCCCACACTTGGTGTCCATACGTTTGTTCTCTACCTCTGTGTCCCTATTTCTTCCCTGCAAACCAGTTCATCTGTACCGTTTTTAGGCTCCACATATATGCATTAATATACAATATTTGTTTTCCTCTTTCTGACTTACTTCATTCTGTATGACAGTCTCTCGATCCATCGATGTCTCTACAAATGACCCAGTTTCATTCCTTTTTATGGCTGAGTAATATTCCATTTTATATATGTACCACAACTTTATCCATTCATCTGTCTGTGGGCATTTAGGTTGCTTCCATTACCTGGCTATTGTAAATAGTGCTGCAACGAACATTGTGGTGAATGTGCCTTTTTGATTTACGGTTTTCTCTGGGTATATGCCCAGAAGTGGGATTGCTGGATCAGATGGTAATTCTATTTCTAATTTTTTTAAGGAAACCCCATACTGTTCTCCATAGTGACTGTATCAATTTACATTCCCACCAATAGTGGAAGAGGGCTCCTTTTGTCCACACCCTCCCCAGAATTGGTTGTTTGTAGATTTTCTGATGATGCCGATTCTAACAGGTGTGAGGTGATACCTCATTGTAGTTTTGATTTGATTTTCTCTAATAATTAGTGCCGTTGAGCAGCTTTTCATGTGCGTCTTGGCCATCTCTGTGTCTCCTTTGAAGAAACGTCTCTTTAGATCTTCTGCCCATTTTTTTTGGGTTGTTTGTTTTTTTAATATTAAGCTGCATGAGCTGTTTATATATATTGGAGATTAAACCTCTGTCCATTGATTCGTCTGCAACGATTTTCGCCCATTCTGAGGGATGCCTTTTTCCATTCCCGTGTTTTTTAACAAAAAAGGAAAGAAAGGAAAAGAAGCAGAACACTAATGTGCGTAAAATATGCCTTTTGAAACGGTCGTTTTGAAATATGGACGTCCTTTGAATTTCTTGGTCGATATGTGACCCCAGGATTTGTTTTCAGGGCAGGTGTCATTTACAGGCCTGCAATGATTTTGAATATCAACTGACCATTAGCGCTGGGATTAAAGCTGCTGTTGTGTGAAACGGCCACAAGGTGGCAGCAGTTCACCCTTACCAAATCTGGTTACTAAGGCAAGAGAGCCTCAGTGGAAGTGGTGTTCTAGATAGGAGTTTAGAATGGAATGTGCCAGGAGAAAGCCCCTCACGTTTGTCTCCCTACTTCTTGTTCGTGTTTTTAATTTAATTTTTTATTTTTTATTACAGCAAGTTTGATTACAATGTTTGGCTTGTTGTAGGTGTGGAAGATGTGGTTCTTTTACACATATACAGATGACTGTTTTTCCTGGGATCCTTTTCCCATGTACGTTATGACAGAATGTTGAGTAGTCCTCTCTTGGTATTCTGTAGGTCTTTGGTGATTATATATGTCACCTGTGTTTGTATATGTCTGTTAACCCTGATATGGTAATGAAACCAATCCTCACACCTTTCCTTTGGTGAACCATAAGTTTGTTTAATGAATCTGTGATTGCCCTTCTCCCTGGAAATATCTGCCCTGGTATCCATTTTTCGGTAACACCTATAAGTGATATAATATGATATGTGTCTTTCACTTTCTGACTTACTACAAGTCACGTGATTACTTCTAGACTCATCTACGGTGCCGCAAATGGCATTGTGTCCTTTTTTCCCTTGGCTTCTCTTCTGCCTTAGCGGGGTCCATTTTCAACAATGTGATTCCTTGAGGGTTGTGGATTAGCTGACCTGGGCAGCCTTACCTTGCCGGCCCGCCCTCCCCAGGTTTGCCTCGTTGAGGTCAATATAAACAGAGTTCCAGGCAGCAATAGCCCCTGAAGCTGTGCCTGACTCCATATTCTCTGCCCCGTCAGCAGTCTCGGGGCTGTGCTGGTGGGAGGGAGTGAGGGGCCACAGCTTTGTGGGTGGCCCGGTGTGAGTCGGGTTCTGCTGGCCTTTCTGCAGGAGTTGCCAGGCTGCCGCCTGTAAAGAAGAGGTTGTGTCACCCATACCTTCCGCTGGAATTTCTCTCCGGACAGAGGTGAGGAAGGAAAAAAGCAGTGGGGGCCGGGACAGGAGGGGTATCTCAGGCAGGACAATGGAAAGCTTCTGGAAGAGCGCCCGGGGCCAGGACCACCCTGGCTGGCCTGCAGGCACCAAGTTGGCCTGCGTGCTGTCGCTGGTGTGGCTCCACGGTCCTTCCTCTAGGCTTTCAAGCCCTTGTACATATTCAGGTGTTTTACCTGGAAAGGGTGGGAACAGTTCAGCAGCAGCTGGCCTGGGGCTCAGCTCACGTTTACTCACAGATGCCTCGGCATGGTCCCCCAGCTTTGCAATGAGGACGCTCCTTGCGTGGGGGGTGGGTTGCTGGCTGTATGGGAGATGGTTCCCCACCTCTGACCAATTTCAGAATTGTTTACCACTGGAGCAAGTGCCCTGATAGGGTTTTCCTCTGTATAACTCGTGGGTTCAGGTTTTTTTTTTTTATTTTATGGTTCAAGTTAGATTTTATTCCCCTTTTATGTATTTATAGATATAAGCATGGAAATAATTCATTCCTATAAATACATCTGTGTGACGGGAAGAACATTTTTCTGTTTTATTTTTAAATTTTATTTTTAAAAATTTTGAAATTTAATGTTATTTATTTTTTTATACAGCACGTTATTATTAGTTATGTATTTTATGCATATACATGTATACAGGTCAATCCCAAACTCCCACGTCATCCCACCACCACCACCCCATGGCTTCCCACACTTGGTGTCCATACGTTTGTTCTCTACCTCTGTGTCCCTATTTCTTCCCTGCAAACCAGTTCATCTGTACCATTTTTAGGCTCCACATATATGCATTAATATACAATATTTGTTTTCCTCTTTCTGACTTACGTCATTCTGTATGACAGTCTCTCGATCCATCGATGTCTCTACAAATGACCCAGTTTCATTCCTTTTTATGGCTGAGTAATATTCCATTTTATATATGTACCACAACTTTATCCATTCATCTGTCTGTGGGCATTTAGGTTGCTTCCATTACCTGGCTATTGTAAATAGTGCTGCAACGAACATTGTGGTGAATGTGCCTTTTTGATTTACGGTTTTCTCTGGGTATATGCCCAGAAGTGGGATTGCTGGATCAGATGGTAATTCTATTTCTAATTTTTTTAAGGAAACTCCATAGTGACTGTATGAATTTACATTCCCACCAATAGTGGAAGAGGGCTCCTTTTGTCCACACCCTCCCCAGAATTGGTTGTTTGTAGATTTTCTGATGATGCCGATTCTAACAGGTGTGAGGTGATACCTCATTGTAGTTTTGATTTGCTTTTCTCTAATAATTAGTGCTGTTGAGCAGCTTTTCATGTGCGTCTTGGCCATCTCTGTGTCTCCTTTGAAGAAACGTCTCTTTAGATCTTCTGCCCATTTTTTTTGGGTTGTTTGTTTTTTTAATATTAAGCTGCATGAGCTGTTTATATATATTGGAGATTAAACCTCTGTCCATTGATTCGTCTGCAACGATTTTCGCCCATTCTGAGGGATGCCTTTTTCCATTCCCGTGTTTTTTAACAAAAAAGGAAAGAAAGGAAAAGAAGCAGAACACTAATGTGCGTAAAATATGCCTTTTGAAACGGTCGTTTTGAAATATGGACGTCCTTTGAATTTTTTGGCCGATATGTGACCCCAGGATTTGTTTTCAGGGCAGGTGTCATTTACAGGCCTGCAATGATATTGAATATCAACTGACCATTAGCGCTGGGATTAAAGCTGCTGTTGTGTGAAACGGCCACAAGGTGGCAGCAGTTCACCCTTACCAAATCTGGTTACTAGGGCAAGAGAGCCTCAGTGGAAGTGGTGTTCTAGATAGGAGTTTAGAATGGAATGTGCCAGGAGACAGCCCCTCACGTTTGTCTCCCTACTTCTTGTTCGTGTTTTTAATTTAATTTTTTATTTTTTATTACAGCAAGTTTGATTACAATGTTTGGCCTGTTGTAGGTGTGGAAGATGTGGTTCTTTTACACATATACAGATGACTGTTCTTCCTGGGATCCTTTTCCCATGTACGTTATGACAGAATGTTGAGTAGTCCTCTCTTGGTGTTCTGTAGGTCTTTGGTGATTATATATGTCACCTGTGTTTGTATATGTCTGTTAACCCCGATATCGTAATGAAACCAATCCTCACACCTTTCCATTGGTGAACCATAAGTTTGTTTAATGAATCTGTGATTGCCCTTCTCCGTGGAAATATCTGCCCTGGTATCCATTTTTAGGTAACACCTATAAGTGATATAATATGATATGTGTCTTTCACTTTCTGACTTACTACAAGCCATGTGATTACTTCTAGACTCATCTACGGTGCTGCAAATGGCATTGTGTCCTTTTTTCCCTTGGCTTCTCTTCTGCCTTAGCGGGGTCCATTTTCAACAATGTGATTCCTTGAGGGTTGTGGATTAGCTGACCTGGGCAACCTTACCTTGCCGGCCCGCCCTCCCCAGGTTTGCCTCGTTGAGGTCAATATAAACAGAGCTCCAGGCAGCAATAGCCCCTGAAGCTGTGCCTGACTCCATATTCTCTGCCCCGTCAGCAGTCTCGGGGCTGTGCTGGTGGGAGGGAGTGAGGGGCCACAGCTTTGTGGGTGGCCCGGTGTGAGTGGGGTTCTGCTGGCCTTTCTGCAGGAGTTGCCAGGCTGCCGCCTGTAAAGAAGAGGTTGTGTCACCATACCTTCCACTGGAATTTCTCTCCGGACAGAGGTGAGGAAGGAAAAAAGCAGTGGGGGCCGGGACAGGAGGGGTATCTCAGGCAGGACAATGGAAAGCTTCTGGAAGAGCGCCCGGGGCCAGGACCACCCTGGCTGGCCTGCAGGCACCAAGTTGGCCTGCGTGCTGTCGCTGGTGTGGCTCCACGGTCCTTCCTCTAGGCTTTCAAGCCCTTGTACATATTCAGGTGTTTTACCTGGAAAGGGTGGGAACAGTTCAGCAGCAGCTGGCCTGGGGCTCAGCTCACGTTTACTCACAGATGCCTCGGCATGGTCCCCCAGCTTTGCAATGAGGACGCTCCTTGCGTGGGGGGTGGGTTGCTGGCTGTATGGGAGATGGTTCCCCACCTCTGACCAATTTCAGAATTGTTTACCACTGGAGCAAGTGCCCTGATAGGGTTTTCCTCTGTATAACTCGTGGGTTCAGGTTTTTTTTTTTATTTTATGGTTCAAGTTAGATTTTATTCCCCTTTTATGTATTTATAGATATAAGCATGGAAATAATTCATTCCTATAAATACATCTGTGTGACGGGAAGAACTTTTTTCTGTTTTATTTTTAAATTTTATTTTTTAAAATTTTGAAATTTAATTTTATTTTTTTTTATGCAGCACGTTATTATTAGTTATGTATTTTATGCATATACATGTATACAGGTCAATCCCAAACTCCCAAGTCATCCCACCACCACCACCCCATGGCTTCCCACACTTGGTGTCCATACGTTTGTTCTCTACCTCTGTGTCCCTATTTCTTCCCTGCAAACCAGTTCATCTGTACCGTTTTTAGGCTCCACATATATGCATTAATATACAATATTTGTTTTCCTCTTTCTGACTTACTTCATTCTGTATGACAGTCTCTCGATCCATCGATGTCTCTACAAATGACCCAGTTTCATTCCTTTTTATGGCTGAGTAATATTCCATTTTATATATGTACCACAACTTTATCCATTCATCTGTCTGTGGGCATTTAGGTTGCTTCCATTACCTGGCTATTGTAAATAGTGCTGCAACGAACATTGTGGTGAATGTGCCTTTTTGATTTACGGTTTTCTCTGGGTATATGCCCAGAAGTGGGATTGCTGGATCAGATGGTAATTCTATTTCTAATTTTTTTAAGGAAACCCCATACTGTTCTCCATAGTGACTGTATCAATTTACATTCCCACCAATAGTGGAAGAGGGCTCCTTTTGTCCACACCCTCCCCAGAATTGGTTGTTTGTAGATTTTCCGATGATGCCGATTCTAACAGGTGTGAGGTGATACCTCATTGTAGTTTTGATTTGATTTTCTCTAATAATTAGTGCCGTTGAGCAGCTTTTCATGTGCGTCTTGGCCATCTCTGTGTCTCCTTTGAAGAAACGTCTCTTTAGATCTTCTGCCCATTTTTTTTGGGTTGTTTGTTTTTTTAATATTAAGCTGCATGAGCTGTTTATATATATTGGAGATTAAACCTCTGTCCATTGATTCGTCTGCAACGATTTTCGCCCATTCTGAGGGATGCCTTTTTCCATTCCCGTGTTTTTTAACAAAAAAGGAAAGAAAGGAAAAGAAGCAGAACACTAATGTGCGTAAAATATGCCTTTTGAAACGGTCGTTTTGAAATATGGACGTCCTTTGAATTTCTTGGTCGATATGTGACCCCAGGATTTGTTTTCAGGGCAGGTGTCATTTACAGGCCTGCAATGATTTTGAATATCAACTGACCATTAGCGCTGGGATTAAAGCTGCTGTTGTGTGAAACGGCCACAAGGTGGCAGCAGTTCACCCTTACCAAATCTGGTTACTAAGGCAAGAGAGCCTCAGTGGAAGTGGTGTTCTAGATAGGAGTTTAGAATGGAATGTGCCAGGAGAAAGCCCCTCACGTTTGTCTCCCTACTTCTTGTTCGTGTTTTTAATTTAATTTTTTATTTTTTATTACAGCAAGTTTGATTACAATGTTTGGCTTGTTGTAGGTGTGGAAGATGTGGTTCTTTTACACATATACAGATGACTGTTTTTCCTGGGATCCTTTTCCCATGTACGTTATGACAGAATGTTGAGTAGTCCTCTCTTGGTATTCTGTAGGTCTTTGGTGATTATATATGTCACCTGTGTTTGTATATGTCTGTTAACCCTGATATGGTAATGAAACCAATCCTCACACCTTTCCTTTGGTGAACCATAAGTTTGTTTAATGAATCTGTGATTGCCCTTCTCCCTGGAAATATCTGCCCTGGTATCCATTTTTCGGTAACACCTATAAGTGATATAATATGATATGTGTCTTTCACTTTCTGACTTACTACAAGTCACGTGATTACTTCTAGACTCATCTACGGTGCCGCAAATGGCATTGTGTCCTTTTTTCCCTTGGCTTCTCTTCTGCCTTAGCGGGGTCCATTTTCAACAATGTGATTCCTTGAGGGTTGTGGATTAGCTGACCTGGGCAGCCTTACCTTGCCGGCCCGCCCTCCCCAGGTTTGCCTCGTTGAGGTCAATATAAACAGAGTTCCAGGCAGCAATAGCCCCTGAAGCTGTGCCTGACTCCATATTCTCTGCCCCGTCAGCAGTCTCGGGGCTGTGCTGGTGGGAGGGAGTGAGGGGCCACAGCTTTGTGGGTGGCCCGGTGTGAGTCGGGTTCTGCTGGCCTTTCTGCAGGAGTTGCCAGGCTGCCGCCTGTAAAGAAGAGGTTGTGTCACCCATACCTTCCGCTGGAATTTCTCTCCGGACAGAGGTGAGGAAGGAAAAAAGCAGTGGGGGCCGGGACAGGAGGGGTATCTCAGGCAGGACAATGGAAAGCTTCTGGAAGAGCGCCCGGGGCCAGGACCACCCTGGCTGGCCTGCAGGCACCAAGTTGGCCTGCGTGCTGTCGCTGGTGTGGCTCCACGGTCCTTCCTCTAGGCTTTCAAGCCCTTGTACATATTCAGGTGTTTTACCTGGAAAGGGTGGGAACAGTTCAGCAGCAGCTGGCCTGGGGCTCAGCTCACGTTTACTCACAGATGCCTCGGCATGGTCCCCCAGCTTTGCAATGAGGACGCTCCTTGCGTGGGGGGTGGGTTGCTGGCTGTATGGGAGATGGTTCCCCACCTCTGACCAATTTCAGAATTGTTTACCACTGGAGCAAGTGCCCTCATAGGGTTTTCCTCTGTATAACTCGTGGGTTCAGGTTTTTTTTTTTTATTTTATGGTTCAAGTTAGATTTTATTCCCCTTTTATGTATTTATAGATATAAGCATGGAAATAATTCATTCCTATAAATACATCTGTGTGACGGGAAGAACATTTTTCTGTTTTATTTTTAAATTTTATTTTTAAAAATTTTGAAATTTAATGTTATTTATTTTTTTATACAGCACGTTATTATTAGTTATGTATTTTATGCATATACATGTATACAGGTCAATCCCAAACTCCCACGTCATCCCACCACCACCACCCCATGGCTTCCCACACTTGGTGTCCATACGTTTGTTCTCTACCTCTGTGTCCCTATTTCTTCCCTGCAAACCAGTTCATCTGTACCATTTTTAGGCTCCACATATATGCATTAATATACAATATTTGTTTTCCTCTTTCTGACTTACGTCATTCTGTATGACAGTCTCTCGATCCATCGATGTCTCTACAAATGACCCAGTTTCATTCCTTTTTATGGCTGAGTAATATTCCATTTTATATATGTACCACAACTTTATCCATTCATCTGTCTGTGGGCATTTAGGTTGCTTCCATTACCTGGCTATTGTAAATAGTGCTGCAACGAACATTGTGGTGAATGTGCCTTTTTGATTTACGGTTTTCTCTGGGTATATGCCCAGAAGTGGGATTGCTGGATCAGATGGTAATTCTATTTCTAATTTTTTTAAGGAAACTCCATAGTGACTGTATGAATTTACATTCCCACCAATAGTGGAAGAGGGCTCCTTTTGTCCACACCCTCCCCAGAATTGGTTGTTTGTAGATTTTCTGATGATGCCGATTCTAACAGGTGTGAGGTGATACCTCATTGTAGTTTTGATTTGCTTTTCTCTAATAATTAGTGCTGTTGAGCAGCTTTTCATGTGCGTCTTGGCCATCTCTGTGTCTCCTTTGAAGAAACGTCTCTTTAGATCTTCTGCCCATTTTTTTGGGTTGTTTGTTTTTTTAATATTAAGCTGCATGAGCTGTTTATATATATTGGAGATTAAACCTCTGTCCATTGATTCGTCTGCAACGATTTTCGCCCATTCTGAGGGATGCCTTTTTCCATTCCCGTGTTTTTTAACAAAAAAGGAAAGAAAGGAAAAGAAGCAGAACACTAATGTGCGTAAAATATGCCTTTTGAAACGGTCGTTTTGAAATATGGACGTCCTTTGAATTTTTTGGCCGATATGTGACCCCAGGATTTGTTTTCAGGGCAGGTGTCATTTACAGGCCTGCAATGATTTTGAATATCAACTGACCATTAGCGCTGGGATTAAAGCTGCTGTTGTGTGAAACGGCCACAAGGTGGCAGCAGTTCACCCTTACCAAATCTGGTTACTAGGGCAAGAGAGCCTCAGTGGAAGTGGTGTTCTAGATAGGAGTTTAGAATGGAATGTGCCAGGAGACAGCCCCTCACGTTTGTCTCCCTACTTCTTGTTCGTGTTTTTAATTTAATTTTTTATTTTTTATTACAGCAAGTTTGATTACAATGTTTGGCCTGTTGTAGGTGTGGAAGATGTGGTTCTTTTACACATATACAGATGACTGTTCTTCCTGGGATCCTTTTCCCATGTACGTTATGACAGAATGTTGAGTAGTCCTCTCTTGGTGTTCTGTAGGTCTTTGGTGATTATATATGTCACCTGTGTTTGTATATGTCTGTTAACCCCGATATCGTAATGAAACCAATCCTCACACCTTTCCATTGGTGAACCATAAGTTTGTTTAATGAATCTGTGATTGCCCTTCTCCGTGGAAATATCTGCCCTGGTATCCATTTTTAGGTAACACCTATAAGTGATATAATATGATATGTGTCTTTCACTTTCTGACTTACTACAAGCCACGTGATTACTTCTAGACTCATCTACGGTGCCGCAAATGGCATTGTGTCCTTTTTTCCCTTGGCTTCTCTTCTGCCTTAGCGGGGTCCATTTTCAACAATGTGATTCCTTGAGGGTTGTGGATTAGCTGACCTGGGCAACCTTACCTTGCCGGCCCGCCCTCCCCAGGTTTGCCTCGTTGAGGTGAATATAAACAGAGCAACAGGCAGCAATAGCCCCTGAAGCTGTGCCTGACTCCATATTCTCTGCCCCGTCAGCAGTCTCGGGGCTGTGCTGGTGGGAGGGAGTGAGGGGCCACAGCTTTGTGGGTGGCCCGGTGTGAGTGGGGTTCTGCTGCCCTTTCTGCAGGAGTTGCCAGGCTGCCGCCTGTAAAGAAGAGGTTGTGTCACCATACCTTCCACTGGAATTTCTCTCCGGACAGAGGTGAGGAAGGAAAAAAGCAGTGGGGGCCGGGACAGGAGGGGTATCTCAGGCAGGATAATGGAAAGCTTCTGGAAGAGCGCCCGGGGCCAGGACCACCCTGGCTGGCCTGCAGGCACCAAGTTGGCCTGCGTGCTGTCGCTGGTGTGGCTCCACGGTCCTTCCTCTAGGCTTTCAAGCCCTTGTACATATTCAGGTGTTTTACCTGGAAAGGGTGGGAACAGTTCAGCAGCAGCTGGCCTGGGGCTCAGCTCACGTTTACTCACAGATGCCTCGGCATGGTCCCCCAGCTTTGCAATGAGGACGCTCCTTGCGTGGGGGGTGGGTTGCTGGCTGTATGGGAGATGGTTCCCCACCTCTGACCAATTTCAGAATTGTTTACCACTGGAGCAAGTGCCCTGATAGGGTTTTCCTCTGTATAACTCGTGGGTTCAGGTTTTTTTTTTTATTTTATGGTTCAAGTTAGATTTTATTCCCCTTTTATGTATTTATAGATATAAGCATGGAAATAATTCATTCCTATAAATACATCTGTGTGACGGGAAGAACTTTTTTCTGTTTTATTTTTAAATTTTATTTTTTAAAATTTTGAAATTTAATTTTATTTTTTTTTATGCAGCACGTTATTATTAGTTATGTATTTTATGCATATACATGTATACAGGTCAATCCCAAACTCCCAAGTCATCCCACCACCACCACCCCATGGCTTCCCACACTTGGTGTCCATACGTTTGTTCTCTACCTCTGTGTCCCTATTTCTTCCCTGCAAACCAGTTCATCTGTACCATTTTTAGGCTCCACATATATGCATTAATATACAATATTTGTTTTCCTCTTTCTGACTTACTTCATTCTGTATGACAGTCTCTCGATCCATCGATGTCTCTACAAATGACCCAGTTTCATTCCTTTTTATGGCTGAGTAATATTCCATTTTATATATGTACCACAACTTTATCCATTCATCTGTCTGTGGGCATTTAGGTTGCTTCCATTACCTGGCTATTGTAAATAGTGCTGCAACGAACATTGTGGTGAATGTGCCTTTTTGATTTACGGTTTTCTCTGGGTATATGCCCAGAAGTGGGATTGCTGGATCAGATGGTAATTCTATTTCTAATTTTTTTAAGGAAACCCCATACTGTTCTCCATAGTGACTGTATCAATTTACATTCCCACCAATAGTGGAAGAGGGCTCCTTTTGTCCACACCCTCCCCAGAATTGGTTGTTTGTAGATTTTCTGATGATGCCGATTCTAACAGGTGTGAGGTGATACCTCATTGTAGTTTTGATTTGCTTTTCTCTAATAATTAGTGCTGTTGAGCAGCTTTTCATGTGCGTCTTGGCCATCTCTGTGTCTCCTTTGAAGAAACGTCTCTTTAGATCTTCTGCTCATTTTTTTGCGGTTGTTTGTTTTTTTAATATTAAGCTGCATGAGCTGTTTATATATATTGGAGATTAAACCTCTGTCCATTGATTCGTCTGCAACGATTTTCGCCCATTCTGAGGGATGCCTTTTTCCATTCCCGTGTTTTTTAACAAAAAAGGAAAGAAAGGAAAAGAAGCAGAACACTAATGTGCGTAAAATATGCCTTTTGAAACGGTCGTTTTGAAATATGGACGTCCTTTGAATTTCTTGGTCGATATGTGACCCCAGGATTTGTTTTCAGGGCAGGTGTCATTTACAGGCCTGCAATGATTTTGAATATCAACTGACCATTAGCGTTGGGATTAAAGCTGCTGTTGTGTGAAACGGCCACAATGTGGCAGCAGTTCACCCTTACCAAATCTGGTTACTAAGGCAAGAGAGCCTCAGTGGAAGTGGTGTTCTAGATAGGAGTTTAGAATGGAATGTGCCAGGAGAAAGCCCCTCACGTTTGTCTCCCTACTTCTTGTTCGTGTTTTTAATTTAATTTTTTATTTTTTATTACAGCAAGTTTGATTACAATGTTTGGCTTGTTGTAGGTGTGGAAGATGTGGTTCTTTTACACATATACAGATGACTGTTTTTCCTGGGATCCTTTTCCCATGTACGTTATGACAGAATGTTGAGTAGTCCTCTGTTGGTATTCTGTAGGTCTTTGGTGATTATATATGTCACCTGTGTTTGTATATGTCTGTTAACCCTGATATGGTAATGAAACCAATCCTCACACCTTTCCTTTGGTGAACCATAAGTTTGTTTAATGAATCTGTGATTGCCCTTCTCCCTGGAAATATCTGCCCTGGTATCCATTTTTCGGTAACACCTATAAGTGATATAATATGATATGTGTCTTTCACTTTCTGACTTACTACAAGTCACGTGATTACTTCTAGACTCATCTACGGTGCCGCAAATGGCATTGTGTCCTTTTTTCCCTTGGCTTCTCTTCTGCCTTAGCGGGGTCAATTTTCAACAATGTGATTCCTTGAGGGTTGTGGATTAGCTGACCTGGGCAGCCTTACCTTGCCGGCCCGCCCTCCCCAGGTTTGCCTCGTTGAGGTCAATATAAACAGAGCTCCAGGCAGCAATAGCCCCTGAAGCTGTGCCTGACTCCATATTCTCTGCCCCGTCAGCAGTCTCGAGGCTGTGCTGGTGGGAGGGAGTGAGGGGCCACAGCTTTGTGGATGGCCCGGTGTGAGTGGGGTTCTGCTGGCCTTTCTGCAGGAGTTGCCAGGCTGCCGCATGTAAAGAAGAGGTTGTGTCACCCATACCTTCCGCTGGAATTTCTCTCCGGACAGAGGTGAGGAAGGAAAAAAGCAGTGGGGGCCGGGACAGGAGGGGTATCTCAGGCAGGACAATGGAAAGCTTCTGGAAGAGCGCCCGGGGCCAGGACCACCCTGGCTGGCCTGCAGGCACCAAGTTGGCCTGCGTGCTGTCGCTGGTGTGGCTCCACGGTCCTTCCTCTAGGCTTTCAAGCCCTTGTACATATTCAGGTGTTTTACCTGGAAAGGGTGGGAACAGTTCAGCAGCAGCTGGCCTGGGGCTCAGCTCACGTTTACTCACAGATGCCTCGGCATGGTCCCCCAGCTTTGCAATGAGGACGCTCCTTGCGTGGGGGGTGGGTTGCTGGCTGTATGGGAGATGGTTCCCCACCTCTGACCAATTTCAGAATTGTTTACCACTGGAGCAAGTGCCCTGATAGGGTTTTCCTCTGTATAACTCGTGGGTTCAGGTTTTTTTTTTTATTTTATGGTTCAAGTTAGATTTTATTCCCCTTTTATGTATTTATAGATATAAGCATGGAAATAATTCATTCCTATAAATACATCTGTGTGACGGGAAGAACTTTTTTCTGTTTTATTTTTAAATTTTATTTTTTAAAATTTTGAAATTTAATGTTATTTATTTTTTTTATACAGCACGTTATTATTAGTTATGTATTTTATGCATATACATGTATACAGGTCAATCCCAAACTCCCAAGTCATCCCACCACCACCACAACACGGTTTCCCACACTTGGTGTCCATACGTTTGTTCTCTACCTCTGTGTCTCTATTTCTTCCCTGCAAACCAGTTAATCTGTACCATTTTTAGGCTCCATATATATGCATTAATATACAATATTTGTTTTCCTCTTTCTGACTTACTTCATTCTGTATGACAGTCTCTCGATCCATCGATGTCTCTACAAATGACCCAGTTTCATTCCTTTTTATGGCCGAGTAATATTCCATTTTATATATGTACCACAACTTTATCCATTCATCTGTCTGTGGGCATTTAGGTTGCTTCCATTACCTGGCTATTGTAAATAGTGCTGCAACGAACATTGTAGTGAATGTGCCTTTTTGATTTACGGTTTTCTCTGGGTATATGCCCAGAAGTGGGATTGCTGGATCAGATGGTAATTCTATTTCTAATTTTTTTAAGGAAACTCCATAGTGACTGTATGAATTTACATTCCCACCAATAGTGGAAGAGGGCTCCTTTTGTCCACACCCTCCCCAGAATTGGTTGTTTGTAGATTTTCTGATGATGCCGATTCTAACAGCTGTGAGGTGATACCTCATTGTAGTTTTGATTTGCTTTTCTCTAATAATTAGTGCTGTTGAGCAGCTTTTCATGTGCGTCTTGGCCATCTCTGTGTCTCCTTTGAAGAAACGTCTCTTTAGATCTTCTGCCCATTTTTTTTGGGTTGTTTGTTTTTTTAATATTAAGCTGCATGAGCTGTTTATATATATTGGAGATTAAACCTCTGTCCATTGATTCGTCTGCAACGATTTTTGCCCATTCTGAGGGATGCCTTTTTCCATTCCCGTGTTTTTTAACAAAAAAGGAAAGAAAGGAAAAGAAGCAGAACACTAATGTGCGTAAAATATGCCTTTTGAAACGGTCGTTTTGAAATATGGACGTGCTTTGAATTTTTTGGCCGATATGTGACCCCAGGATTTGTTTTCAGGGCAGGTGTCATTTACAGGCCTGCAATGATTTTGAATATCAACTGACCATTAGCGCTGGGATTAAAGCTACTGTTGTGTGAAACGGCCACAATGTGGCAGCAGTTCACCCTTACCAAATCTGGTTACTAGGGCAAGAGAGCCTCAGTGGAAGTGGTGTTCTAGATAGGAGTTTAGAATGGAATGTGCCAGGAGACAGCCCCTCACGTTTGTCTCCCTACTTCTTGTTCGTGTTTTTAATTTAATTTTTTATTTTTTATTACAGCAAGTTTGATTACAATGTTTGGCCTGTTGTAGGTGTGGAAGATGTGGTTCTTTTACACATATACAGATGACTGTTCTTCCTGGGATCCTTTTCCCATGTACGTTATGACAGAATGTTGAGTAGTCCTCTCTTGGTGTTCTGTAGGTCTTTGGTGATTATATATGTCACCTGTGTTTGTATATGTCTGTTAACCCCGATATCGTAATGAAACCAATCCTCACACCTTTCCATTGGTGAACCATAAGTTTGTTTAATGAATCTGTGATTGCCCTTCTCCGTGGAAATATCTGCCCTGGTATCCATTTTTAGGTAACACCTATAAGTGATATAATATGATATGTGTCTTTCACTTTCTGACTTACTACAAGCCACGTGATTACTTCTAGACTCATCTACGGTGCCACAAATGGCATTGTGTCCTTTTTTCCCTTGGCTTCTCTTCTGCCTTAGCGGGGTCCATTTTCAACAATGTGATTCCTTGAGGGTTGTGGATTAGCTGACCTGGGCAACATTACCTTGCCGGCCCGCCCTCCCCAGGTTTGCCTCGTTGAGGTCAATATAAACAGAGCTCCAGGCAGCAATAGCCCCTGAAGCTGTGCCTGACTCCATATTCTCTGCCCCGTCAGCAGTCTCGGGGCTGTGCTGGTGGGAGGGAGTGAGGGGCCACAGCTTTGTGGGTGGCCCGGTGTGAGTGGGGTTCTGCTGGCCTTTCTGCAGGAGTTGCCAGGCTGCCGCCTGTAAAGAAGAGGTTGTGTCACCATACCTTCCACTGGAATTTCTCTCCGGACAGAGGTGAGGAAGGAAAAAAGCAGTGGGGGCCGGGACAGGAGGGGTATCTCAGGCAGGATAATGGAAAGCTTCTGGAAGAGCGCCCGGGGCCAGGACCACCCTGGCTGGCCTGCAGGCACCAAGTTGGCCTGCGTGCTGTCGCTGGTGTGGCTCCACGGTCCTTCCTCTAGGCTTTCAAGCCCTTGTACATATTCAGGTGTTTTACCTGGAAAGGGTGGGAACAGTTCAGCAGCAGCTGGCCTGGGGCTCAGCTCACGTTTACTCACAGATGCCTCGGCATGGTCCCCCAGCTTTGCAATGAGGACGCTCCTTGCGTGGGGGGTGGGTTGCTGGCTGTATGGGAGATGGTTCCCCACCTCTGACCAATTTCAGAATTGTTTACCACTGGAGCAAGTGCCCTGATAGGGTTTTCCTCTGTATAACTCGTGGGTTCAGGTTTTTTTTTTTATTTTATGGTTCAAGTTAGATTTTATTCCCCTTTTATGTATTTATAGATATAAGCATGGAAATAATTCATTCCTATAAATACATCAGTGTGACGGGAAGAACTTTTTTCTGTTTTATTTTTAAATTTTATTTTTTAAAATTTTGAAATTTAATTTTATTTTTTTTTATGCAGCACGTTATTATTAGTTATGTATTTTATGCATATACATGTATACAGGTCAATCCCAAACTCCCAAGTCATCCCACCACCACCACCCCATGGCTTCCCACACTTGGTGTCCATACGTTTGTTCTCTACCTCTGTGTCCCTATTTCTTCCCTGCAAACCAGTTCATCTGTACCATTTTTAGGCTCCACATATATGCATTAATATACAATATTTGTTTTCCTCTTTCTGACTTACTTCATTCTGTATGACAGTCTCTCGATCCATCGATGTCTCTACAAATGACCCAGTTTCATTCCTTTTTATGGCTGAGTAATATTCCATTTTATATATGTACCACAACTTTATCCATTCATCTGTCTGTGGGCATTTAGGTTGCTTCCATTACCTGGCTATTGTAAATAGTGCTGCAACGAACATTGTGGTGAATGTGCCTTTTTGATTTACGGTTTTCTCTGGGTATATGCCCAGAAGTGGGATTGCTGGATCAGATGGTAATTCTATTTCTAATTTTTTTAAGGAAACCCCATACTGTTCTCCATAGTGACTGTATCAATTTACATTCCCACCAATAGTGGAAGAGGGCTCCTTTTGTCCACACCCTCCCCAGAATTGGTTGTTTGTAGATTTTCTGATGATGCCGATTCTAACAGGTGTGAGGTGATACCTCATTGTAGTTTTGATTTGCTTTTCTCTAATAATTAGTGCTGTTGAGCAGCTTTTCATGTGCGTCTTGGCCATCTCTGTGTCTCCTTTGAAGAAACGTCTCTTTAGATCTTCTGCTCATTTTTTTGCGGTTGTTTGTTTTTTTAATATTAAGCTGCATGAGCTGTTTATATATATTGGAGATTAAACCTCTGTCCATTGATTCGTCTGCAACGATTTTCGCCCATTCTGAGGGATGCCTTTTTCCATTCCCGTGTTTTTTAACAAAAAAGGAAAGAAAGGAAAAGAAGCAGAACACTAATGTGCGTAAAATATGCCTTTTGAAACGGTCGTTTTGAAATATGGACGTCCTTTGAATTTCTTGGTCGATATGTGACCCCAGGATTTGTTTTCAGGGCAGGTGTCATTTACAGGCCTGCAATGATTTTGAATATCAACTGACCATTAGCGTTGGGATTAAAGCTGCTGTTGTGTGAAACGGCCACAATGTGGCAGCAGTTCACCCTTACCAAATCTGGTTACTAAGGCAAGAGAGCCTCAGTGGAAGTGGTGTTCTAGATAGGAGTTTAGAATGGAATGTGCCAGGAGAAAGCCCCTCACGTTTGTCTCCCTACTTCTTGTTCGTGTTTTTAATTTAATTTTTTATTTTTTATTACAGCAAGTTTGATTACAATGTTTGGCTTGTTGTAGGTGTGGAAGATGTGGTTCTTTTACACATATACAGATGACTGTTTTTCCTGGGATCCTTTTCCCATGTACGTTATGACAGAATGTTGAGTAGTCCTCTGTTGGTATTCTGTAGGTCTTTGGTGATTATATATGTCACCTGTGTTTGTATATGTCTGTTAACCCTGATATGGTAATGAAACCAATCCTCACACCTTTCCTTTGGTGAACCATAAGTTTGTTTAATGAATCTGTGATTGCCCTTCTCCCTGGAAATATCTGCCCTGGTATCCATTTTTCGGTAACACCTATAAGTGATATAATATGATATGTGTCTTTCACTTTCTGACTTACTACAAGTCACGTGATTACTTCTAGACTCATCTACGGTGCCGCAAATGGCATTGTGTCCTTTTTTCCCTTGGCTTCTCTTCTGCCTTAGCGGGGTCAATTTTCAACAATGTGATTCCTTGAGGGTTGTGGATTAGCTGACCTGGGCAGCCTTACCTTGCCGGCCCGCCCTCCCCAGGTTTGCCTCGTTGAGGTCAATATAAACAGAGCTCCAGGCAGCAATAGCCCCTGAAGCTGTGCCTGACTCCATATTCTCTGCCCCGTCAGCAGTCTCGAGGCTGTGCTGGTGGGAGGGAGTGAGGGGCCACAGCTTTGTGGATGGCCCGGTGTGAGTGGGGTTCTGCTGGCCTTTCTGCAGGAGTTGCCAGGCTGCCGCATGTAAAGAAGAGGTTGTGTCACCCATACCTTCCGCTGGAATTTCTCTCCGGACAGAGGTGAGGAAGGAAAAAAGCAGTGGGGGCCGGGACAGGAGGGGTATCTCAGGCAGGACAATGGAAAGCTTCTGGAAGAGCGCCCGGGGCCAGGACCACCCTGGCTGGCCTGCAGGCACCAAGTTGGCCTGCGTGCTGTCGCTGGTGTGGCTCCACGGTCCTTCCTCTAGGCTTTCAAGCCCTTGTACATATTCAGGTGTTTTACCTGGAAAGGGTGGGAACAGTTCAGCAGCAGCTGGCCTGGGGCTCAGCTCACGTTTACTCACAGATGCCTCGGCATGGTCCCCCAGCTTTGCAATGAGGACGCTCCTTGCGTGGGGGGTGGGTTGCTGGCTGTATGGGAGATGGTTCCCCACCTCTGACCAATTTCAGAATTGTTTACCACTGGAGCAAGTGCCCTGATAGGGTTTTCCTCTGTATAACTCGTGGGTTCAGGTTTTTTTTTTTATTTTATGGTTCAAGTTAGATTTTATTCCCCTTTTATGTATTTATAGATATAAGCATGGAAATAATTCATTCCTATAAATACATCTGTGTGACGGGAAGAACTTTTTTCTGTTTTATTTTTAAATTTTATTTTTTAAAATTTTGAAATTTAATGTTATTTATTTTTTTTATACAGCACGTTATTATTAGTTATGTATTTTATGCATATACATGTATACAGGTCAATCCCAAACTCCCAAGTCATCCCACCACCACCACAACACGGTTTCCCACACTTGGTGTCCATACGTTTGTTCTCTACCTCTGTGTCTCTATTTCTTCCCTGCAAACCAGTTAATCTGTACCATTTTTAGGCTCCATATATATGCATTAATATACAATATTTGTTTTCCTCTTTCTGACTTACTTCATTCTGTATGACAGTCTCTCGATCCATCGATGTCTCTACAAATGACCCAGTTTCATTCCTTTTTATGGCCGAGTAATATTCCATTTTATATATGTACCACAACTTTATCCATTCATCTGTCTGTGGGCATTTAGGTTGCTTCCATTACCTGGCTATTGTAAATAGTGCTGCAACGAACATTGTAGTGAATGTGCCTTTTTGATTTACGGTTTTCTCTGGGTATATGCCCAGAAGTGGGATTGCTGGATCAGATGGTAATTCTATTTCTAATTTTTTTAAGGAAACTCCATAGTGACTGTATGAATTTACATTCCCACCAATAGTGGAAGAGGGCTCCTTTTGTCCACACCCTCCCCAGAATTGGTTGTTTGTAGATTTTCTGATGATGCCGATTCTAACAGCTGTGAGGTGATACCTCATTGTAGTTTTGATTTGCTTTTCTCTAATAATTAGTGCTGTTGAGCAGCTTTTCATGTGCGTCTTGGCCATCTCTGTGTCTCCTTTGAAGAAACGTCTCTTTAGATCTTCTGCCCATTTTTTTTGGGTTGTTTGTTTTTTTAATATTAAGCTGCATGAGCTGTTTATATATATTGGAGATTAAACCTCTGTCCATTGATTCGTCTGCAACGATTTTTGCCCATTCTGAGGGATGCCTTTTTCCATTCCCGTGTTTTTTAACAAAAAAGGAAAGAAAGGAAAAGAAGCAGAACACTAATGTGCGTAAAATATGCCTTTTGAAACGGTCGTTTTGAAATATGGACGTGCTTTGAATTTTTTGGCCGATATGTGACCCCAGGATTTGTTTTCAGGGCAGGTGTCATTTACAGGCCTGCAATGATTTTGAATATCAACTGACCATTAGCGCTGGGATTAAAGCTACTGTTGTGTGAAACGGCCACAATGTGGCAGCAGTTCACCCTTACCAAATCTGGTTACTAGGGCAAGAGAGCCTCAGTGGAAGTGGTGTTCTAGATAGGAGTTTAGAATGGAATGTGCCAGGAGACAGCCCCTCACGTTTGTCTCCCTACTTCTTGTTCGTGTTTTTAATTTAATTTTTTATTTTTTATTACAGCAAGTTTGATTACAATGTTTGGCCTGTTGTAGGTGTGGAAGATGTGGTTCTTTTACACATATACAGATGACTGTTCTTCCTGGGATCCTTTTCCCATGTACGTTATGACAGAATGTTGAGTAGTCCTCTCTTGGTGTTCTGTAGGTCTTTGGTGATTATATATGTCACCTGTGTTTGTATATGTCTGTTAACCCCGATATCGTAATGAAACCAATCCTCACACCTTTCCATTGGTGAACCATAAGTTTGTTTAATGAATCTGTGATTGCCCTTCTCCGTGGAAATATCTGCCCTGGTATCCATTTTTAGGTAACACCTATAAGTGATATAATATGATATGTGTCTTTCACTTTCTGACTTACTACAAGCCACGTGATTACTTCTAGACTCATCTACGGTGCCACAAATGGCATTGTGTCCTTTTTTCCCTTGGCTTCTCTTCTGCCTTAGCGGGGTCCATTTTCAACAATGTGATTCCTTGAGGGTTGTGGATTAGCTGACCTGGGCAACATTACCTTGCCGGCCCGCCCTCCCCAGGTTTGCCTCGTTGAGGTCAATATAAACAGAGCTCCAGGCAGCAATAGCCCCTGAAGCTGTGCCTGACTCCATATTCTCTGCCCCGTCAGCAGTCTCGGGGCTGTGCTGGTGGGAGGGAGTGAGGGGCCACAGCTTTGTGGGTGGCCCGGTGTGAGTGGGGTTCTGCTGGCCTTTCTGCAGGAGTTGCCAGGCTGCCGCCTGTAAAGAAGAGGTTGTGTCACCATACCTTCCACTGGAATTTCTCTCCGGACAGAGGTGAGGAAGGAAAAAAGCAGTGGGGGCCGGGACAGGAGGGGTATCTCAGGCAGGATAATGGAAAGCTTCTGGAAGAGCGCCCGGGGCCAGGACCACCCTGGCTGGCCTGCAGGCACCAAGTTGGCCTGCGTGCTGTCGCTGGTGTGGCTCCACGGTCCTTCCTCTAGGCTTTCAAGCCCTTGTACATATTCAGGTGTTTTACCTGGAAAGGGTGGGAACAGTTCAGCAGCAGCTGGCCTGGGGCTCAGCTCACGTTTACTCACAGATGCCTCGGCATGGTCCCCCAGCTTTGCAATGAGGACGCTCCTTGCGTGGGGGGTGGGTTGCTGGCTGTATGGGAGATGGTTCCCCACCTCTGACCAATTTCAGAATTGTTTACCACTGGAGCAAGTGCCCTGATAGGGTTTTCCTCTGTATAACTCGTGGGTTCAGGTTTTTTTTTTTATTTTATGGTTCAAGTTAGATTTTATTCCCCTTTTATGTATTTATAGATATAAGCATGGAAATAATTCATTCCTATAAATACATCAGTGTGACGGGAAGAACTTTTTTCTGTTTTATTTTTAAATTTTATTTTTTAAAATTTTGAAATTTAATTTTATTTTTTTTTATGCAGCACGTTATTATTAGTTATGTATTTTATGCATATACATGTATACAGGTCAATCCCAAACTCCCAAGTCATCCCACCACCACCACCCCATGGCTTCCCACACTTGGTGTCCATACGTTTGTTCTCTACCTCTGTGTCCCTATTTCTTCCCTGCAAACCAGTTCATCTGTACCATTTTTAGGCTCCACATATATGCATTAATATACAATATTTGTTTTCCTCTTTCTGACTTACTTCATTCTGTATGACAGTCTCTCGATCCATCGATGTCTCTACAAATGACCCAGTTTCATTCCTTTTTATGGCTGAGTAATATTCCATTTTATATATGTACCACAACTTTATCCATTCATCTGTCTGTGGGCATTTAGGTTGCTTCCATTACCTGGCTATTGTAAATAGTGCTGCAACGAACATTGTGGTGAATGTGCCTTTTTGATTTACGGTTTTCTCTGGGTATATGCCCAGAAGTGGGATTGCTGGATCAGATGGTAATTCTATTTCTAATTTTTTTAAGGAAACCCCATACTGTTCTCCATAGTGACTGTATCAATTTACATTCCCACCAATAGTGGAAGAGGGCTCCTTTTGTCCACACCCTCCCCAGAATTGGTTGTTTGTAGATTTTCTGATGATGCCGATTCTAACAGGTGTGAGGTGATACCTCATTGTAGTTTTGATTTGCTTTTCTCTAATAATTAGTGCTGTTGAGCAGCTTTTCATGTGCGTCTTGGCCATCTCTGTGTCTCCTTTGAAGAAACGTCTCTTTAGATCTTCTGCCCATTTTTTTGCGGTTGTTTGTTTTTTTAATATTAAGCTGCATGAGCTGTTTATATATATTGGAGATTAAACCTCTGTCCATTGATTCATCTGCAACGATTTTCGCCCATTCTGAGGGATGCCTTTTTCCATTCCCGTGTTTTTTAACAAAAAAGGAAAGAAAGGAAAAGAAGCAGAACACTAATGTGCGTAAAATATGCCTTTTGAAACGGTCGTTTTGAAATATGGACGTCCTTTGAATTTCTTGGTCGATATGTGACCCCAGGATTTGTTTTCAGGGCAGGTGTCATTTACAGGCCTGCAATGATTTTGAATATCAACTGACCATTAGCGCTGGGATTAAAGCTGCTGTTGTGTGAAACGGCCACAATGTGGCAGCAGTTCACCCTTACCAAATCTGGTTACTAAGGCAAGAGAGCCTCAGTGGAAGTGGTGTTCTAGATAGGAGTTTAGAATGGAATGTGCCAGGAGAAAGCCCCTCACGTTTGTCTCCCTACTTCTTGTTCGTGTTTTTAATTTAATTTTTTATTTTTTATTACAGCAAGTTTGATTACAATGTTTGGCTTGTTGTAGGTGTGGAAGATGTGGTTCTTTTACACATATACAGATGACTGTTTTTCCTGGGATCCTTTTCCCATGTACGTTATGACAGAATGTTGAGTAGTCCTCTCTTGGTATTCTGTAGGTCTTTGGTGATTATATATGTCACCTGTGTTTGTATATGTCTGTTAACCCCGATATCGTAATGAAACCAATCCTCACACCTTTCCTTTGGTGAACCATAAGTTTGTTTAATGAATCTGTGATTGCCCTTCTCCCTGGAAATATCTGCCCTGGTATCCATTTTTCGGTAACACCTATAAGTGATATAATATGATATGTGTCTTTCACTTTCTGACTTACTACAAGTCACGTGATTACTTCTAGACTCATCTACGGTGCCGCAAATGGCATTGTGTCCTTTTTTCCCTTGGCTTCTCTTCTGCCTTAGCGGGGTCCATTTTCAACAATGTGATTCCTTGAGGGTTGTGGATTAGCTGACCTGGGCAGCCTTACCTTGCCGGCCCGCCCTCCCCAGGTTTGCCTCGTTGAGGTCAATATAAACAGAGCTCCAGGCAGCAATAGCCCCTGAAGCTGTGCCTGACTCCATATTCTCTGCCCCGTCAGCAGTCTCGAGGCTGTGCTGGTGGGAGGGAGTGAGGGGCCACAGCTTTGTGGATGGCCCGGTGTGAGTGGGGTTCTGCTGGCCTTTCTGCAGGAGTTGCCAGGCTGCCGCATGTAAAGAAGAGGTTGTGTCACCCATACCTTCCGCTGGAATTTCTCTCCGGACAGAGGTGAGGAAGGAAAAAAGCAGTGGGGGCCGGGACAGGAGGGGTATCTCAGGCAGGACAATGGAAAGCTTCTGGAAGAGCGCCCGGGGCCAGGACCACCCTGGCTGGCCTGCAGGCACCAAGTTGGCCTGCGTGCTGTCGCTGGTGTGGCTCCACGGTCCTTCCTCTAGGCTTTCAAGCCCTTGTACATATTCAGGTGTTTTACCTGGAAAGGGTGGGAACAGTTCAGCAGCAGCTGGCCTGGGGCTCAGCTCACGTTTACTCACAGATGCCTCGGCATGGTCCCCCAGCTTTGCAATGAGGACGCTCCTTGCGTGGGGGGTGGGTTGCTGGCTGTATGGGAGATGGTTCCCCACCTCTGACCAATTTCAGAATTGTTTACCACTGGAGCAAGTGCCCTGATAGGGTTTTCCTCTGTATAACTCGTGGGTTCAGGTTTTTTTTTTTTATTTTATGGTTCAAGTTAGATTTTATTCCCCTTTTATGTATTTATAGATATAAGCATGGAAATAATTCATTCCTATGAATACATCTGTGTGACGGGAAGAACTTTTTTCTGTTTTATTTTTAAATTTTATTTTTTAAAATTTTGAAATTTAATTTTATTTTTTTTTATGCAGCACGTTATTATTAGTTATGTATTTTATGCATATACATGTATACAGGTCAATCCCAAACTCCCAAGTCATCCCACCACCACCACCCCATGGCTTCCCACACTTGGTGTCCATACGTTTGTTCTCTACCTCTGTGTCCCTATTTCTTCCCTGCAAACCAGTTCATCTGTACCATTTTTAGGCTCCACATATATGCATTAATATACAATATTTGTTTTCCTCTTTCTGACTTACTTCATTCTGTATGACAGTCTCTCGATCCATCGATGTCTCTACAAATGACCCAGTTTCATTCCTTTTTATGGCCGAGTAATATTCCATTTTATATATGTACCACAACTTTATCCATTCATCTGTCTGTGGGCATTTAGGTTGCTTCCATTACCTGGCTATTGTAAATAGTGCTGCAACGAACATTGTGGTGAATGTGCCTTTTTGATTTACGGTTTTCTCTGGGTATATGCCCAGAAGTGGGATTGCTGGATCAGATGGTAATTCTATTTCTAATTTTTTTAAGGAAACCCCATACTGTTCTCCATAGTGACTGTATCAATTTACATTCCCACCAATAGTGGAAGAGGGCTCCTTTTGTCCACACCCTCCCCAGAATTGGTTGTTTTTAGATTTTCTGATGATGCCGATTCTAACAGGTGTGAGGTGATACCTCATTGTAGTTTTGATTTGCTTTTCTCTAATAATTAGTGCTGTTGAGCAGCTTTTCATGTGCGTCTTGGCCATCTCTGTGTCTCCTTTGAAGAAACGTCTCTTTAGATCTTCTGCCCATTTTTTTGCGGTTGTTTGTTTTTTTAATATTAAGCTGCATGAGCTGTTTATATATATTGGAGATTAAACCTCTGTCCATTGATTCGTCTGCAACGATTTTCGCCCATTCTGAGGGATGCCTTTTTCCATTCCCGTGTTTTTTAACAAAAAAGGAAAGAAAGGAAAAGAAGCAGAACACTAATGTGCGTAAAATATGCCTTTTGAAACGGTCGTTTTGAAATATGGACGTCCTTTGAATTTCTTGGTCGATATGTGACCCCAGGATTTGTTTTCAGGGCAGGTGTCATTTACAGGCCTGCAATGATTTTGAATATCAACTGACCATTAGCGCTGGGATTAAAGCTGCTGTTGTGTGAAACGGCCACAATGTGGCAGCAGTTCACCCTTACCAAATCTGGTTACTAGGGCAAGAGAGCCTCAGTGGAAGTGGTGTTCTAGATAGGAGTTTAGAATGGAATGTGCCAGGAGAAAGCCCCTCACGTTTGTCTCCCTACTTCTTGTTCGTGTTTTTAATTTAATTTTTTATTTTTTATTACAGCAAGTTTGATTACAATGTTTGGCTTGTTGTAGGTGTGGAAGATGTGGTTCTTTTACACATATACAGATGACTGTTTTTCCTGGGATCCTTTTCCCATGTACGTTATGACAGAATGTTGAGTAGTCCTCTGTTGGTATTCTGTAGGTCTTTGGTGATTATATATGTCACCTGTGTTTGTATATGTCTGTTAACCCTGATATGGTAATGAAACCAATCCTCACACCTTTCCTTTGGTGAACCATAAGTTTGTTTAATGAATCTGTGATTGCCCTTCTCCCTGGAAATATCTGCCCTGGTATCCATTTTTCGGTAACACCTATAAGTGATATAATATGATATGTGTCTTTCACTTTCTGACTTACTACAAGTCACGTGATTACTTCTAGACTCATCTACGGTGCCGCAAATGGCATTGTGTCCTTTTTTCCCTTGGCTTCTCTTCTGCCTTAGCGGGGTCCATTTTCAACAATGTGATTCCTTGAGGGTTGTGGATTAGCTGACCTGGGCAGCCTTACCTTGCCGGCCCGCCCTCCCCAGGTTTGCCTCGTTGAGGTCAATATAAACAGAGCTCCAGGCAGCAATAGCCCCTGAAGCTGTGCCTGACTCCATATTCTCTGCCCCGTCAGCAGTCTCGAGGCTGTGCTGGTGGGAGGGAGTGAGGGGCCACAGCTTTGTGGATGGCCCGGTGTGAGTGGGGTTCTGCTGGCCTTTCTGCAGGAGTTGCCAGGCTGCCGCATGTAAAGAAGAGGTTGTGTCACCCATACCTTCCGCTGGAATTTCTCTCCGGACAGAGGTGAGGAAGGAAAAAAGCAGTGGGGGCCGGGACAGGAGGGGTATCTCAGGCAGGACAATGGAAAGCTTCTGGAAGAGCGCCCGGGGCCAGGACCACCCTGGCTGGCCTGCAGGCACCAAGTTGGCCTGCGTGCTGTCGCTGGTGTGGCTCCACGGTCCTTCCTCTAGGCTTTCAAGCCCTTGTACATATTCAGGTGTTTTACCTGGAAAGGGTGGGAACAGTTCAGCAGCAGCTGGCCTGGGGCTCAGCTCACGTTTACTCACAGATGCCTCGGCATGGTCCCCCAGCTTTGCAATGAGGACGCTCCTTGCGTGGGGGGTGGGTTGCTGGCTGTATGGGAGATGGTTCCCCACCTCTGACCAATTTCAGAATTGTTTACCACTGGAGCAAGTGCCCTGATAGGGTTTTCCTCTGTATAACTCGTGGGTTCAGGTTTTTTTTTTTATTTTATGGTTCAAGTTAGATTTTATTCCCCTTTTATGTATTTATAGATATAAGCATGGAAATAATTCATTCCTATAAATACATCTGTGTGACGGGAAGAACTTTTTTCTGTTTTATTTTTAAATTTTATTTTTTAAAATTTTGAAATTTAATGTTATTTATTTTTTTTATACTGCACGTTATTATTAGTTATGTATTTTATGCATATACATGTATACAGGTCAATCCCAAACTCCCAAGTCATCCCACCACCACCACAACACGGTTTCCCACACTTGGTGTCCATACGTTTGTTCTCTACCTCTGTGTCTCTATTTCTTCCCTGCAAACCAGTTAATCTGTACCATTTTTAGGCTCCATATATATGCATTAATATACAATATTTGTTTTCCTCTTTCTGACTTACTTCATTCTGTATGACAGTCTCTCGATCCATCGATGTCTCTACAAATGACCCAGTTTCATTCCTTTTTATGGCCGAGTAATATTCCATTTTATATATGTACCACAACTTTATCCATTCATCTGTCTGTGGGCATTTAGGTTGCTTCCATTACCTGGCTATTGTAAATAGTGCTGCAACGAACATTGTAGTGAATGTGCCTTTTTGATTTACGGTTTTCTCTGGGTATATGCCCAGAAGTGGGATTGCTGGATCAGATGGTAATTCTATTTCTAATTTTTTTAAGGAAACCCCATACTGTTCTCCATAGTGACTGTATCAATTTACATTCCCACCAATAGTGGAAGAGGGCTCCTTTTGTCCACACCCTCCCCAGAATTGGTTGTTTGTAGATTTTCTGATGATGCCGATTCTAACAGGTGTGAGGTGATACCTCATTGTAGTTTTGATTTGCTTTTCTCTAATAATTAGTGCTGTTGAGCAGCTTTTCATGTGCGTCTTGGCCATCTCTGTGTCTCCTTTGAAGAAACGTCTCTTTAGATCTTCTGCCCATTTTTTTTGGGTTGTTTGTTTTTTTAATATTAAGCTGCATGAGCTGTTTATATATATTGGAGATTAAACCTCTGTCCATTGATTCGTCTGCAACGATTTTCGCCCATTCTGAGGGATGCCTTTTTCCATTCCCGTGTTTTTTAACAAAAAAGGAAAGAAAGGAAAAGAAGCAGAACACTAATGTGCGTAAAATATGCCTTTTGAAACGGTCGTTTTGAAATATGGACGTCCTTTGAATTTCTTGGTCGATATGTGACCCCAGGATTTGTTTTCAGGGCAGGTGTCATTTACAGGCCTGCAATGATTTTGAATATCAACTGACCATTAGCGCTGGGATTAAAGCTGCTGTTGTGTGAAACGGCCACAATGTGGCAGCAGTTCACCCTTACCAAATCTGGTTACTAAGGCAAGAGAGCCTCAGTGGAAGTGGTGTTCTAGATAGGAGTTTAGAATGGAATGTGCCAGGAGAAAGCCCCTCACGTTTGTCTCCCTACTTCTTGTTCGTGTTTTTAATTTAATTTTTTATTTTTTATTACAGCAAGTTTGATTACAATGTTTGGCTTGTTGTAGGTGTGGAAGATGTGGTTCTTTTACACATATACAGATGACTGTTTTTCCTGGGATCCTTTTCCCATGTACGTTATGACAGAATGTTGAGTAGTCCTCTCTTGGTATTCTGTAGGTCTTTGGTGATTATATATGTCACCTGTGTTTGTATATGTCTGTTAACCCCGATATCGTAATGAAACCAATCCTCACACCTTTCCTTTGGTGAACCATAAGTTTGTTTAATGAATCTGTGATTGCCCTTCTCCCTGGAAATATCTGCCCTGGTATCCATTTTTCGGTAACACCTATAAGTGATATAATATGATATGTGTCTTTCACTTTCTGACTTACTACAAGTCACGTGATTACTTCTAGACTCATCTACGGTGCCGCAAAAGGCATTGTGTCCTTTTTTCCCTTGGCTTCTCTTCTGCCTTAGCGGGGTCCATTTTCAACAATGTGATTCCTTGAGGGTTGTGGATTAGCTGACCTGGGCAGCCTTACCTTGCCGGCCCGCCCTCCCCAGGTTTGCCTCGTTGAGGTCAATATAAACAGAGCTCCAGGCAGCAATAGCCCCTGAAGCTGTGCCTGACTCCATATTCTCTGCCCCGTCAGCAGTCTCGAGGCTGTGCTGGTGGGAGGGAGTGAGGGGCCACAGCTTTGTGGATGGCCCGGTGTGAGTGGGGTTCTGCTGGCCTTTCTGCAGGAGTTGCCAGGCTGCCGCATGTAAAGAAGAGGTTGTGTCACCCATACCTTCCGCTGGAATTTCTCTCCGGACAGAGGTGAGGAAGGAAAAAAGCAGTGGGGGCCGGGACAGGAGGGGTATCTCAGGCAGGACAATGGAAAGCTTCTGGAAGAGCGCCCGGGGCCAGGACCACCCTGGCTGGCCTGCAGGCACCAAGTTGGCCTGCGTGCTGTCGCTGGTGTGGCTCCACGGTCCTTCCTCTAGGCTTTCAAGCCCTTGTACATATTCAGGTGTTTTACCTGGAAAGGGTGGGAACAGTTCAGCAGCAGCTGGCCTGGGGCTCAGCTCACGTTTACTCACAGATGCCTCGGCATGGTCCCCCAGCTTTGCAATGAGGACGCTCCTTGCGTGGGGGGTGGGTTGCTGGCTGTATGGGAGATGGTTCCCCACCTCTGACCAATTTCAGAATTGTTTACCACTGGAGCAAGTGCCCTGATAGGGTTTTCCTCTGTATAACTCGTGGGTTCAGGTTTTTTTTTTTATTTTATGGTTCAAGTTAGATTTTATTCCCCTTTTATGTATTTATAGATATAAGCATGGAAATAATTCATTCCTATAAATACATCTGTGTGACGGGAAGAACTTTTTTCTGTTTTATTTTTAAATTTTATTTTTTAAAATTTTGAAATTTAATGTTATTTATTTTTTTTATACAGCACGTTATTATTAGTTATGTATTTTATGCATATACATGTATACAGGTCAATCCCAAACTCCCAAGTCATCCCACCACCACCACAACACGGTTTCCCACACTTGGTGTCCATACGTTTGTTCTCTACCTCTGTGTCTCTATTTCTTCCCTGCAAACCAGTTAATCTGTACCATTTTTAGGCTCCATATATATGCATTAATATACAATATTTGTTTTCCTCTTTCTGACTTACTTCATTCTGTATGACAGTCTCTCGATCCATCGATGTCTCTACAAATGACCCAGTTTCATTCCTTTTTATGGCCGAGTAATATTCCATTTTATATATGTACCACAACTTTATGCATTCATTTGTCTGTGGGCATTTAGGTTGCTTCCATTACCTGGCTATTGTAAATAGTGCTGCAACGAACATTGTAGTGAATGTGCCTTTTTGATTTACGGTTTTCTCTGGGTATATGCCCAGAAGTGGGATTGCTGGATCAGATGGTAATTCTATTTCTAATTTTTTTAAGGAAACTCCATAGTGACTGTATCAATTTACATTCCCACCAATAGTGGAAGAGGGCTCCTTTTGTCCACACCCTCCCCAGAATTGGTTGTTTGTAGATTTTCTGATGATGCCGATTCTAACAGGTGTGAGGTGATACATCATTGTAGTTTTGATTTGCTTTTCTCTAATAATTAGTGCTGTTGAGCAGCTTTTCATGTGCGTCTTGGCCATCTCTGTGTCTCCTTTGAAGAAACGTCTCTTTAGATCTTCTGCCCATTTTTTTTGGGTTGTTTGTTTTTTTAATATTAAGCTGCATGAGCTGTTTATATATATTGGAGATTAAACCTCTGTCCATTGATTCGTCTGCAACGATTTTCGCCCATTCTGAGGGATGCCTTTTTCCATTCCCGTGTTTTTTAACAAAAAAGGAAAGAAAGGAAAAGAAGCAGAACACTAATGTGCGTAAAATATGCCTTTTGAAACGGTCGTTTTGAAATATGGACGTCCTTTGAATTTTTTGGTCGATATGTGACCCCAGGATTTGTTTTCAGGGCAGGTGTCATTTACAGGCCTGCAATGATTTTGAATATCAACTGACCATTAGCGCTGGGATTAAAGCTGCTGTTGTGTGAAACGGCCACAATGTGGCAGCAGTTCACCCTTACCAAATCTGGTTACTAGGGCAAGAGAGCCTCAGTGGAAGTGGTGTTCTAGATAGGAGTTTAGAATGGAATGTGCCAGGAGAAAGCCCCTCACGTTTGTCTCCCTACTTCTTGTTCGTGTTTTTAATTTAATTTTTTATTTTTTATTACAGCAAGTTTGATTACAATGTTTGGCTTGTTGTAGGTGTGGAAGATGTGGTTCTTTTACACATATACAGATGACTGTTCTTCCTGGGATCCTTTTCCCATGTACGGTATGACAGAATGTTGAGTAGTCCTCTCTTGGTATTCTGTAGGTCTTTGGTGATTATATATGTCACCTGTGTTTGTATATGTCTGTTAAGCACGATATCGTAATGAAACCAATCCTCACACCTTTCCATTGGTGAACCATAAGTTTGTTTAATGAATCTGTGATTGCCCTTCTCCGTGGAAATATCTGCCCTGGTATCCATTTTTAGGTAACACCTATAAGTGATATAATATGATATGTGTCTTTCACTTTCTGACTTAATACAAGCCACGTGATTACTTCTAGACTCATCTATGGTGCCGCAAATGGCATTGTGTCCTTTTTTCCCTTGGCTTCTCTTCTGCCTTAGCGGGGTCCATTTTCAACAATGTGATTCCTTGAGGGTTGTGGATTAGCTGACCTGGGCAGCCTTACCTTGCCGGCCCGCCCTCCCCAGGTTTGCCTCGTTGAGGTCAATATAAACAGAGCTCCAGGCAGCAATAGCCCCTGAAGCTGTGCCTGACTCCATATTCTCTGCCCTGTCAGCAGTCTCGGGGCTGTGCTGGTGGGAGGGAGTGAGGGGCCACAGCTTTGTGGGTGGCCCGGTGTGAGTCGGGTTCTGCAGGCCTTTCTGCAGGAGTTGCCAGGCTGCCGCATGTAAAGAAGAGGTTGTGTCACCCATACCTTCCGCTGGAATTTCTCTCCGGACAGAGGTGAGGAAGGAAAAAAGCAGTGGGGGCCGGGACAGGAGGGGTATCTCAGGCAGGACAATGGAAAGCTTCTGGAAGAGCGCCCGGGGCCAGGACCACACTGGCTGGCCTGCAGGCACCAAGTTGGCCTGCGTGCTGTCGCTGGTGTGGCTCCACGGTCCTTCCTCTAGGCTTTCAAGCCCTTGTACATATTCAGGTGTTTTACCTGGAAAGGGTGGGAACAGTTCAGCAGCAGCTGGCCTGGGGCTCAGCTCACGTTTACTCACAGATGCCTCGGCATGGTCCCCCAGCTTTGCAATGAGGACGCTCCTTGCGTGGGGGGTGGGTTGCTGGCTGTATGGGAGATGGTTCCCCACCTCTGACCAATTTCAGAATTGTTTACCACTGGAGCAAGTGCCCTGATAGGGTTTTCCTCTGTATAACTCGTGGGTTCAGGTTTTTTTTTTTTATTTTATGGTTCAAGTTAGATTTTATTCCCCTTTTATGTATTTATAGATATAAGCATGGAAATAATTCATTCCTATAAATACATCTGTGTGACGGGAAGAACATTTTTCTGTTTTATTTTTAAATTTTATTTTTTAAAATTTTGAAATTTAATGTTATTTATTTTTTTATACAGCACGTTATTATTAGTTATGTATTTTATGCATATACATGTATACAGGTCAATCCCAAACTCCCAAGTCATCCCACCACCACCACAACACGGTTTCCCACACTTGTTGTCCATACGTTTGTTCTCTACCTCTGTGTCTCTATTTCTTCCCTGCAAACCAGTTCATCTGTACCATTTTTAGGCTCCATATATATGCATTAATATACAATATTTGTTTTCCTCTTTCTGACTTACTTCATTCTGTATGACAGTCTCTCGATCCATCGATGTCTCTACAAATGACCCAGTTTCATTCCTTTTTATGGCCGAGTAATATTCCATTTTATATATGTACCACAACTTTATCCATTCATCTGTCTGTGGGCATTTAGGTTGCTTCCATTACCTGGCTATTGTAAATAGTGCTGCAACGAACATTGTGGTGAATGTGCCTTTTTGATTTACGGTTTTCTCTGGGTATATGCCCAGAAGTGGGATTGCTGGATCAGATGGTAATTCTATTTCTAATTTTTTTAAGGAAACTCCATAGTGACTGTATGAATTTACATTCCCACCAATAGTGGAAGAGGGCTCCTTTTGTCCACACCCTCCCCAGAATTGGTTGTTTGTAGATTTTCTGATGATGCCGATTCTAACAGGTGTGAGGTGATACCTCATTGTAGTTTTGATTTGCTTTTCTCTAATAATTAGTGCTGTTGAGCAGCTTTTCATGTGCGTCTTGGCCATCTCTGTGTCTCCTTTGAAGAAACGTCTCTTTAGATCTTCTGCCCATTTTTTTTGGGTTGTTTGTTTTTTTAATATTAAGCTGCATGAGCTGTTTATATATATTGGAGATTAAACCTCTGTCCATTGATTCGTCTGCAACGATTTTCGCCCATTCTGAGGGATGCCTTTTTCCATTCCCGTGTTTTTTAACAAAAAAGGAAAGAAAGGAAAAGAAGCAGAACACTAATGTGCGTAAAATATGCCTTTTGAAACGGTCGTTTTGAAATATGGACGTCCTTTGAATTTTTTGGCCGATATGTGACCCCAGGATTTGTTTTCAGGGCAGGTGTCATTTACAGGCCTGCAATGATTTTGAATATCAACTGACCATTAGCGCTGGGATTAAAGCTGCTGTTGTGTGAAACGGCCACAAGGTGGCAGCAGTTCACCCTTACCAAATCTGGTTACTAGGGCAAGAGAGCCTCAGTGGAAGTGGTGTTCTAGATAGGAGTTTAGAATGGAATGTGCCAGGAGACAGCCCCTCACGTTTGTCTCCCTACTTCTTGTTCGTGTTTTTAATTTAATTTTTTATTTTTTATTACAGCAAGTTTGATTACAATGTTTGGCCTGTTGTAGGTGTGGAAGATGTGGTTCTTTTACACATATACAGATGACTGTTCTTCCTGGGATCCTTTTCCCATGTACGTTATGACAGAATGTTGAGTAGTCCTCTCTTGGTGTTCTGTAGGTCTTTGGTGATTATATATGTCACCTGTGTTTGTATATGTCTGTTAACCCCGATATCGTAATGAAACCAATCCTCACACCTTTCCATTGGTGAACCATAAGTTTGTTTAATGAATCTGTGATTGCCCTTCTCCGTGGAAATATCTGCCCTGGTATCCATTTTTAGGTAACACCTATAAGTGATATAATATGATATGTGTCTTTCACTTTCTGACTTACTACAAGCCACGTGATTACTTCTAGACTCATCTACGGTGCCGCAAATGGCATTGTGTCCTTTTTTCCCTTGGCTTCTCTTCTGCCTTAGCGGGGTCCATTTTCAACAATGTGATTCCTTGAGGGTTGTGGATTAGCTGACCTGGGCAACCTTACCTTGCCGGCCCGCCCTCCCCAGGTTTGCCTCGTTGAGGTCAATATAAACAGAGCAACAGGCAGCAATAGCCCCTGAAGCTGTGCCTGACTCCATATTCTCTGCCCCGTCAGCAGTCTCGAGGCTGTGCTGGTGGGAGGGAGTGAGGGGCCACAGCTTTGTGGGTGGCCCGGTGTGAGTGGGGTTCTGCTGGCCTTTCTGCAGGAGTTGCCAGGCTGCCGCCTGTAAAGAAGAGGTTGTGTCACCATACCTTCCACTGGAATTTCTCTCCGGACAGAGGTGAGGAAGGAAAAAAGCAGTGGGGGCCGGGACAGGAGGGGTATCTCAGGCAGGACAATGGAAAGCTTCTGGAAGAGCGCCCGGGGCCAGGACCACCCTGGCTGGCCTGCAGGCACCAAGTTGGCCTGCGTGCTGTCGCTGGTGTGGCTCCACGGTCCTTCCTCTAGGCTTTCAAGCCCTTGTACATATTCAGGTGTTTTACCTGGAAAGGGTGGGAACAGTTCAGCAGCAGCTGGCCTGGGGCTCAGCTCACGTTTACTCACAGATGCCTCGGCATGGTCCCCCAGCTTTGCAATGAGGACGCTCCTTGCGTGGGGGGTGGGTTGCTGGCTGTATGGGAGATGGTTCCCCACCTCTGACCAATTTCAGAATTGTTTACCACTGGAGCAAGTGCCCTGATAGGGTTTTCCTCTGTATAACTCGTGGGTTCAGGTTTTTTTTTTTATTTTATGGTTCAAGTTAGATTTTATTCCCCTTTTATGTGTTTATAGATATAAGCATGGAAATAATTCATTCCTATAAATACATCTGTGTGACGGGAAGAACTTTTTTCTGTTTTATTTTTAAATTTTATTTTTTAAAATTTTGAAATTTAATTTTATTTTTTTTTATGCAGCACGTTATTATTAGTTATGTATTTTATGCATATACATGTATACAGGTCAATCCCAAACTCCCAAGTCATCCCACCACCACCACCCCATGGCTTCCCACACTTGGTGTCCATACGTTTGTTCTCTACCTCTGTGTCCCTATTTCTTCCCTGCAAACCAGTTCATCTGTACCGTTTTTAGGCTCCACATATATGCATTAATATACAATATTTGTTTTCCTCTTTCTGACTTACGTCATTCTGTATGACAGTCTCTCGATCCATCGATGTCTCTACAAATGACCCAGTTTCATTCCTTTTTATGGCTGAGTAATATTCCATTTTATATATGTACCACAACTTTATCCATTCATCTGTCTGTGGGCATTTAGGTTGCTTCCATTACCTGGCTATTGTAAATAGTGCTGCAACGAACATTGTGGTGAATGTGCCTTTTTGATTTACGGTTTTCTCTGGGTATATGCCCAGAAGTGGGATTGCTGGATCAGATGGTAATTCTATTTCTAATTTTTTTAAGGAAACCCCATACTGTTCTCCATAGTGACTGTATCAATTTACATTCCCACCAATAGTGGAAGAGGGCTCCTTTTGTCCACACCCTCCCCAGAATTGGTTGTTTGTAGATTTTCTGATGATGCCGATTCTAACAGGTGTGAGGTGATACCTCATTGTAGTTTTGATTTGCTTTTCTCTAATAATTAGTGCTGTTGAGCAGCTTTTCATGTGCGTCTTGGCCATCTCTGTGTCTCCTTTGAAGAAACGTCTCTTTAGATTTTCTGCCCATTTTTTTGCGGTTGTTTGTTTTTTTAATATTAAGCTGCATGAGCTGTTTATATATATTGGAGATTAAACCTCTGTCCATTGATTCGTCTGCAACGATTTTCGCCCATTCTGAGGGATGCCTTTTTCCATTCCCGTGTTTTTTAACAAAAAAGGAAAGAAAGGAAAAGAAGCAGAACACTAATGTGCGTAAAATATGCCTTTTGAAACGGTCGTTTTGAAATATGGACGTCCTTTGAATTTTTTGGTCGATATGTGACCCCAGGATTTGTTTTCAGGGCAGGTGTCATTTACAGGCCTGCAATGATTTTGAATATCAACTGACCATTAGCGCTGGGATTAAAGCTGCTGTTGTGTGAAACGGCCACAATGTGGAAGCAGTTCACCCTTACCAAATCTGGTTACTAGGGCAAGAGAGCCTCAGTGGAAGTGGTGTTCTAGATAGGAGTTTAGAATGGAATGTGCCAGGAGAAAGCCCCTCACGTTTGTCTCCCTACTTCTTGTTCGTGTTTTTAATTTAATTTTTTATTTTTTATTACAGCAAGTTTGATTACAATGTTTGGCTTGTTGTAGGTGTGGAAGATGTGGTTCTTTTACACATATACAGATGACTGTTTTTCCTGGGATCCTTTTCCCATGTACGTTATGACAGAATGTTGAGTAGTCCTCTCTTGGTATTCTGTAGGTCTTTGGTGATTATATATGTCACCTGTGTTTGTATATGTCTGTTAACCCTGATATGGTAATGAAACCAATCCTCACACCTTTCCTTTGGTGAACCATAAGTTTGTTTAATGAATCTGTGATTGCCCTTCTCCCTGGAAATATCTGCCCTGGTATCCATTTTTCGGTAACACCTATAAGTGATATAATATGATATGTGTCTTTCACTTTCTGACTTACTACAAGTCACGTGATTACTTCTAGACTCATCTACGGTGCCGCAAATGGCATTGTGTCCTTTTTTCCCTTGGCTTCTCTTCTGCCTTAGCGGGGTCCATTTTCAACAATGTGATTCCTTGAGGGTTGTGGATTAGCTGACCTGGGCAGCCTTACCTTGCCGGCCCGCCCTCCCCAGGTTTGCCTCGTTGAGGTCAATATAAACAGAGCTCCAGGCAGCAATAGCCCCTGAAGCTGTGCCTGACTCCATATTCTCTGCCCCGTCAGCAGTCTCGAGGCTGTGCTGGTGGGAGGGAGTGAGGGGCCACAGCTTTGTGGATGGCCCGGTGTGAGTGGGGTTCTGCTGGCCTTTCTGCAGGAGTTGCCAGGCTGCCGCCTGTAAAGAAGAGGTTGTGTCACCCATACCTTCCGCTGGAATTTCTCTCCGGACAGAGGTGAGGAAGGAAAAAAGCAGTGGGGGCCGGGACAGGAGGGGTATCTCAGGCAGGACAATGGAAAGCTTCTGGAAGAGCGCCCGGGGCCAGGACCACCCTGGCTGGCCTGCAGGCACCAAGTTGGCCTGCGTGCTGTCGCTGGTGTGGCTCCACGGTCCTTCCTCTAGGCTTTCAAGCCCTTGTACATATTCAGGTGTTTTACCTGGAAAGGGTGGGAACAGTTCAGCAGCAGCTGGCCTGGGGCTCAGCTCACGTTTACTCACAGATGCCTCGGCATGGTCCCCCAGCTTTGCAATGAGGACGCTCCTTGCGTGGGGGGTGGGTTGCTGGCTGTATGGGAGATGGTTCCCCACCTCTGACCAATTTCAGAATTGTTTACCACTGGAGCAAGTGCCCTGATAGGGTTTTCCTCTGTATAACTCGTGGGTTCAGGTTTTTTTTTTTTATTTTATGGTTCAAGTTAGATTTTATTCCCCTTTTATGTATTTATAGATATAAGCATGGAAATAATTCATTCCTATAAATACATCTGTGTGACGGGAAGAACTTTTTTCTGTTTTATTTTTAAATTTTATTTTTTAAAATTTTGAAATTTAATGTTATTTATTTTTTTTATACAGCACGTTATTATTAGTTATGTATTTTATGCATATACATGTATACAGGTCAATCCCAAACTCCCAAGTCATCCCACCACCACCACAACACGGTTTCCCACACTTGGTGTCCATACGTTTGTTCTCTACCTCTGTGTCTCTATTTCTTCCCTGCAAACCAGTTAATCTGTACCATTTTTAGGCTCCATATATATGCATTAATATACAATATTTGTTTTCCTCTTTCTGACTTACTTCATTCTGTATGACAGTCTCTCGATCCATCGATGTCTCTACAAATGACCCAGTTTCATTCCTTTTTATGGCCGAGTAATATTCCATTTTATATATGTACCACAACTTTATCCATTCATCTGTCTGTGGGCATTTAGGTTGCTTCCATTACCTGGCTATTGTAAATAGTGCTGCAACGAACATTGTGGTGAATGTGCCTTTTTGATTTACGGTTTTCTCTGGGTATATGCCCAGAAGTGGGATTGCTGGATCAGATGGTAATTCTATTTCTAATTTTTTTAAGGAAACTCCATAGTGACTGTATGAATTTACATTCCCACCAATAGTGGAAGAGGGCTCCTTTTGTCCACACCCTCCCCAGAATTGGTTGTTTGTAGATTTTCTGATGATGCCGATTCTAACAGGTGTGAGGTGATACCTCATTGTAGTTTTGATTTGCTTTTCTCTAATAATTAGTGCTGTTGAGCAGCTTTTCATGTGCGTCTTGGCCATCTCTGTGTCTCCTTTGAAGAAACGTCTCTTTAGATCTTCTGCCCATTTTTTTTGGGTTGTTTGTTTTTTTAATATTAAGCTGCATGAGCTGTTTATATATATTGGAGATTAAACCTCTGTCCATTGATTCGTCTGCAACGATTTTTGCCCATTCTGAGGGATGCCTTTTTCCATTCCCGTGTTTTTTAACAAAAAAGGAAAGAAAGGAAAAGAAGCAGAACACTAATGTGCGTAAAATATGCCTTTTGAAACGGTCGTTTTGAAATATGGACGTCCTTTGAATTTTTTGGCCGATATGTGACCCCAGGATTTGTTTTCAGGGCAGGTGTCATTTACAGGCCTGCAATGATTTTGAATATCAACTGACCATTAGCGCTGGGATTAAAGCTGCTGTTGTGTGAAACGGCCACAAGGTGGCAGCAGTTCACCCTTACCAAATCTGGTTACTAGGGCAAGAGAGCCTCAGTGGAAGTGGTGTTCTAGATAGGAGTTTAGAATGGAATGTGCCAGGAGACAGCCCCTCACGTTTGTCTCCCTACTTCTTGTTCGTGTTTTTAATTTAATTTTTTATTTTTTATTACAGCAAGTTTGATTACAATGTTTGGCCTGTTGTAGGTGTGGAAGATGTGGTTCTTTTACACATATACAGATGACTGTTCTTCCTGGGATCCTTTTCCCATGTACGTTATGACAGAATGTTGAGTAGTCCTCTCTTGGTGTTCTGTAGGTCTTTGGTGATTATATATGTCACCTGTGTTTGTATATGTCTGTTAACCCCGATATCGTAATGAAACCAATCCTCACACCTTTCCATTGGTGAACCATAAGTTTGTTTAATGAATCTGTGATTGCCCTTCTCCGTGGAAATATCTGCCCTGGTATCCATTTTTAGGTAACACCTATAAGTGATATAATATGATATGTGTCTTTCACTTTCTGACTTACTACAAGCCACGTGATTACTTCTAGACTCATCTACGGTGCCGCAAATGGCATTGTGTCCTTTTTTCCCTTGGCTTCTCTTCTGCCTTAGCGGGGTCCATTTTCAACAATGTGATTCCTTGAGGGTTGTGGATTAGCTGACCTGGGCAACCTTACCTTGCCGGCCCGCCCTCCCCAGGTTTGCCTCGTTGAGGTCAATATAAACAGAGCTCCAGGCAGCAATAGCCCCTGAAGCTGTGCCTGACTCCATATTCTCTGCCCCGTCAGCAGTCTCGGGGCTGTGCTGGTGGGAGGGAGTGAGGGGCCACAGCTTTGTGGGTGGCCCGGTGTGAGTGGGGTTCTGCTGGCCTTTCTGCAGGAGTTGCCAGGCTGCCGCCTGTAAAGAAGAGGTTGTGTCACCATACCTTCCACTGGAATTTCTCTCCGGACAGAGGTGAGGAAGGAAAAAAGCAGTGGGGGCCGGGACAGGAGGGGTATCTCAGGCAGGATAATGGAAAGCTTCTGGAAGAGCGCCCGGGGCCAGGACCACCCTGGCTGGCCTGCAGGCACCAAGTTGGCCTGCGTGCTGTCGCTGGTGTGGCTCCACGGTCCTTCCTCTAGGCTTTCAAGCCCTTGTACATATTCAGGTGTTTTACCTGGAAAGGGTGGGAACAGTTCAGCAGCAGCTGGCCTGGGGCTCAGCTCACGTTTACTCACAGATGCCTCGGCATGGTCCCCCAGCTTTGCAATGAGGACGCTCCTTGCGTGGGGGGTGGGTTGCTGGCTGTATGGGAGATGGTTCCCCACCTCTGACCAATTTCAGAATTGTTTACCACTGGAGCAAGTGCCCTGATAGGGTTTTCCTCTGTATAACTCGTGGGTTCAGGTTTTTTTTTTTTATTTTATGGTTCAAGTTAGATTTTATTCCCCTTTTATGTATTTATAGATATAAGCATGGAAATAATTCATTCCTATAAATACATCAGTGTGACGGGAAGAACTTTTTTCTGTTTTAGTTTTAAATTTTATTTTTTAAAATTTTGAAATTTAATTTTATTTTTTTTTATGCAGCACGTTATTATTAGTTATGTATTTTATGCATATACATGTATACAGGTCAATCCCAAACTCCCAAGTCATCCCACCACCACCACCCCATGGCTTCCCACACTTGGTGTCCATACGTTTGTTCTCTACCTCTGTGTCCCTATTTCTTCCCTGCAAACCAGTTCATCTGTACCATTTTTAGGCTCCACATATATGCATTAATATACAATATTTGTTTTCCTCTTTCTGACTTACTTCATTCTGTATGACAGTCTCTCGATCCATCGATGTCTCTACAAATGACCCAGTTTCATTCCTTTTTATGGCTGAGTAATATTCCATTTTATATATGTACCACAACTTTATCCATTCATCTGTCTGTGGGCATTTAGGTTGCTTCCATTACCTGGCTATTGTAAATAGTGCTGCAACGAACATTGTGGTGAATGTGCCTTTTTGATTTACGGTTTTCTCTGGGTATATGCCCAGAAGTGGGATTGCTGGATCAGATGGTAATTCTATTTCTAATTTTTTTAAGGAAACCCCATACTGTTCTCCATAGTGACTGTATCAATTTACATTCCCACCAATAGTGGAAGAGGGCTCCTTTTGTCCACACCCTCCCCAGAATTGGTTGTTTGTAGATTTTCTGATGATGCCGATTCTAACAGGTGTGAGGTGATACCTCATTGTAGTTTTGATTTGCTTTTCTCTAATAATTAGTGCTGTTGAGCAGCTTTTCATGTGCGTCTTGGCCATCTCTGTGTCTCCTTTGAAGAAACGTCTCTTTAGATCTTCTGCCCATTTTTTTGCGGTTGTTTGTTTTTTTAATATTAAGCTGCATGAGCTGTTTATATATATTGGAGATTAAACCTCTGTCCATTGATTCGTCTGCAACGATTTTCGCCCATTCTGAGGGATGCCTTTTTCCATTCCCGTGTTTTTTAACAAAAAAGGAAAGAAAGGAAAAGAAGCAGAACACTAATGTGCGTAAAATATGCCTTTTGAAACGGTCGTTTTGAAATATGGACGTCCTTTGAATTTCTTGGTCGATATGTGACCCCAGGATTTGTTTTCAGGGCAGGTGTCATTTACAGGCCTGCAATGATTTTGAATATCAACTGACCATTAGCGCTGGGATTAAAGCTGCTGTTGTGTGAAACGGCCACAAGGTGGCAGCAGTTCACCCTTACCAAATCTGGTTACTAAGGCAAGAGAGCCTCAGTGGAAGTGGTGTTCTAGATAGGAGTTTAGAATGGAATGTGCCAGGAGACAGCCCCTCACGTTTGTCTCCCTACTTCTTGTTCGTGTTTTTAATTTAATTTTTTATTTTTTATTACAGCAAGTTTGATTACAATGTTTGGCTTGTTGTAGGTGTGGAAGATGTGGTTCTTTTACACATATACAGATGACTGTTTTTCCTGGGATCCTTTTCCCATGTACGTTATGACAGAATGTTGAGTAGTCCTCTCTTGCTATTCTGTAGGTCTTTGGTGATTATATATGTCACCTGTGTTTGTATATGTCTGTTAACCCTGATATGGTAATGAAACCAATCCTCACACCTTTCCTTTGGTGAACCATAAGTTTGTTTAATGAATCTGTGATTGCCCTTCTCCCTGGAAATATCTGCCCTGGTATCCATTTTTCGGTAACACCTATAAGTGATATAATATGATATGTGTCTTTCACTTTCTGACTTACTACAAGTCACGTGATTACTTCTAGACTCATCTACGGTGCCGCAAATGGCATTGTGTCCTTTTTTCCCTTGGCTTCTCTTCTGCCTTAGCGGGGTCCATTTTCAACAATGTGATTCCTTGAGGGTTGTGGATTAGCTGACCTGGGCAGCCTTACCTTGCCGGCCCGCCCTCCCCAGGTTTGCCTCGTTGAGGTCAATATAAACAGAGCTCCAGGCAGCAATAGCCCCTGAAGCTGTGCCTGACTCCATATTCTCTGCCCCGTCAGCAGTCTCGAGGCTGTGCTGGTGGGAGGGAGTGAGGGGCCACAGCTTTGTGGATGGCCCGGTGTGAGTGGGGTTCTGCTGGCCTTTCTGCAGGAGTTGCCAGGCTGCCGCATGTAAAGAAGAGGTTGTGTCACCCATACCTTCCGCTGGAATTTCTCTCCGGACAGAGGTGAGGAAGGAAAAAAGCAGTGGGGGCCGGGACAGGAGGGGTATCTCAGGCAGGACAATGGAAAGCTTCTGGAAGAGCGCCCGGGGCCAGGACCACCCTGGCTGGCCTGCAGGCACCAAGTTGGCCTGCGTGCTGTCGCTGGTGTGGCTCCACGGTCCTTCCTCTAGGCTTTCAAGCCCTTGTACATATTCAGGTGTTTTACCTGGAAAGGGTGGGAACAGTTCAGCAGCAGCTGGCCTGGGGCTCAGCTCACGTTTACTCACAGATGCCTCGGCATGGTCCCCCAGCTTTGCAATGAGGACGCTCCTTGCGTGGGGGGTGGGTTGCTGGCTGTATGGGAGATGGTTCCCCACCTCTGACCAATTTCAGAATTGTTTACCACTGGAGCAAGTGCCCTGATAGGGTTTTCCTCTGTATAACTCGTGGGTTCAGGTTTTTTTTTTTATTTTATGGTTCAAGTTAGATTTTATTCCCCTTTTATGTATTTATAGATATAAGCATGGAAATAATTCATTCCTATAAATACATCTGTGTGACGGGAAGAACTTTTTTCTGTTTTATTTTTAAATTTTATTTTTTAAAATTTTGAAATTTAATGTTATTTATTTTTTTTATACTGCACGTTATTATTAGTTATGTATTTTATGCATATACATGTATACAGGTCAATCCCAAACTCCCAAGTCATCCCACCACCACCACAACACGGTTTCCCACACTTGGTGTCCATACGTTTGTTCTCTACCTCTGTGTCTCTATTTCTTCCCTGCAAACCAGTTAATCTGTACCATTTTTAGGCTCCATATATATGCATTAATATACAATATTTGTTTTCCTCTTTCTGACTTACTTCATTCTGTATGACAGTCTCTCGATCCATCGATGTCTCTACAAATGACCCAGTTTCATTCCTTTTTATGGCCGAGTAATATTCCATTTTATATATGTACCACAACTTTATGCATTCATCTGTCTGTGGGCATTTAGGTTGCTTCCATTACCTGGCTATTGTAAATAGTGCTGCAACGAACATTGTAGTGAATGTGCCTTTTTGATTTACGGTTTTCTCTGGGTATATGCCCAGAAGTGGGATTGCTGGATCAGATGGTAATTCTATTTCTAATTTTTTTAAGGAAACTCCATAGTGACTGTATGAATTTACATTCCCACCAATAGTGGAAGAGGGCTCCTTTTGTCCACACCCTCCCCAGAATTGGTTGTTTGTAGATTTTCTGATGATGCCGATTCTAACAGGTGTGAGGTGATACCTCATTGTAGTTTTGATTTGCTTTTCTCTAATAATTAGTGCTGTTGAGCAGCTTTTCATGTGCGTCTTGGCCATCTCTGTGTCTCCTTTGATGAAACGTCTCTTTAGATCTTCTGCCCATTTTCCTATTGGGTTGTTTGTTTTTTTTAAATTAAGCTGCATGAGCTGTTTATATATATTGGAGATTAAACCTCTGTCCATTGATTCGTCTGCAACGATTTTCGCCCATTCTGAGGGATGCCTTTTTCCATTCCCGTGTTTTTTAACAAAAAAGGAAAGAAAGGAAAAGAAGCAGAACACTAATGTGCGTAAAATATGCCTTTTGAAACGGTCGTTTTGAAATATGGACGTCCTTTGAATTTTTTGGTCGATATGTGACCCCAGGATTTGTTTTCAGGGCAGGTGTCATTTACAGGCCTGCAATGATTTTCAATATCAACTGACCATTAGCGCTGGGATTAAAGCTGCTGTTGTGTGAAACGGCCACAATGTGGCAGCAGTTCACCCTTACCTAATCTGGTTACTAGGGCAAGAGAGCCTCAGTGGAAGTGGTGTTGTAGATAGGAGTTTAGAATGGAATGTGCCAGGAGAAAGCCCCTCACGTTTGTCTCCCTACTTCTTGTTCGTGTTTTTAATTTAATTTTTTATTTTTTATTACAGCAAGTTTGATTACAATGTTTGGCTTGTTGTAGGTGTGGAAGATGTGGTTCTTTTACACATATACAGATGACTGTTCTTCCTGGGATCCTTTTCCCATGTACGTTATGACAGAATGTTGAGTAGTCCTCTCTTGGTATTCTGTAGGTCTTTGGTGATTATATATGTCACCTGTGTTTGTATATGTCTGTTAAGCCCGATATCGTAATGAAACCAATCCTCACACCTTTCCATTGGTGAACCATAAGTTTGTTTAATGAATCTGTGATTGCCCTTCTCCGTGGAAATATCTGCCCTGGTATCCATTTTTAGGTAACACCTATAAGTGATATAATATGATATGTGTCTTTCACTTTCTGACTTACTACAAGTCACGTGATTACTTCTAGACTCATCTATGGTGCCGCAAATGGCATTGTGTCCTTTTTTCCCTTGGCTTCTCTTCTGCCTTAGCGGGGTCCATTTTCAACAATGTGATTCCTTGAGGGTTGTGGATTAGCTGACCTGGGCAGCCTTACCTTGCCGGCCCGCCCTCCCCAGGTTTGCCTCGTTGAGGTCAATATAAACAGAGCTCCAGGCAGCAATAGCCCCTGAAGCTGTGCCTGACTCCATATTCTCTGCCCCGTCAGCAGTCTCGGGGCTGTGCTGGTGGGAGGGAGTGAGGGGCCACAGCTTTGTGGGTGGCCCGGTGTGAGTCGGGTTCTGCTGGCCTTTCTGCAGGAGTTGCCAGGCTGCCGCATGTAAAGAAGAGGTTGTGTCACCCATACCTTCCGCTGGAATTTCTCTCCGGACAGAGGTGAGGAAGGAAAAAAGCAGTGGGGGCCGGGACAGGAGGGGTATCTCAGGCAGGACAATGGAAAGCTTCTGGAAGAGCGCCCGGGGCCAGGACCACCCTGGCTGGCCTGCAGGCACCAAGTTGGCCTGCGTGCTGTCGCTGGTGTGGCTCCACGGTCCTTCCTCTAGGCTTTCAAGCCCTTGTACATATTCAGGTGTTTTACCTGGAAAGGGTGGGAACAGTTCAGCAGCAGCTGGCCTGGGGCTCAGCTCACGTTTACTCACAGATGCCTCGGCATGGTCCCCCAGCTTTGCAATGAGGACGCTCCTTGCGTGGGGGGTGGGTTGCTGGCTGTATGGGAGATGGTTCCCCACCTCTGACCAATTTCAGAATTGTTTACCACTGGATCAAGTGCCCTGATAGGGTTTTCCTCTGTATAACTCGTGGGTTCAGGTTTTTTTTTTTTATTTTATGGTTCAAGTTAGATTTTATTCCCCTTTTATGTATTTATAGATATAAGCATGGAAATAATTCATTCCTATAAATACATCTGTGTGACGGGAAGAACTTTTTTCTGTTTTATTTTTAAATTTTATTTTTTAAAATTTTGAAATTTAATTTTATTTTTTTTTATGCAGCACGTTATTATTAGTTATGTATTTTATGCATATACATGTATACAGGTCAATCCCAAACTCCCAAGTCATCCCACCACCACCACCCCATGGCTTCCCACACTTGGTGTCCATACGTTTGTTCTCTACCTCTGTGTCCCTATTTCTTCCCTGCAAACCAGTTCATCTGTACCGTTTTTAGGCTCCACATATATGCATTAATATACAATATTTGTTTTCCTCTTTCTGACTTACGTCATTCTGTATGACAGTCTCTCGATCCATCGATGTCTCTACAAATGACCCAGTTTCATTCCTTTTTATGGCTGAGTAATATTCCATTTTATATATGTACCACAACTTTATCCATTCATCTGTCTGTGGGCATTTAGGTTGCTTCCATTACCTGGCTATTGTAAATAGTGCTGCAACGAACATTGTGGTGAATGTGCCTTTTTGATTTACGGTTTTCTCTGGGTATATGCCCAGAAGTGGGATTGCTGGATCAGATGGTAATTCTATTTCTAATTTTTTTAAGGAAACCCCATACTGTTCTCCATAGTGACTGTATCAATTTACATTCCCACCAATAGTGGAAGAGGGCTCCTTTTGTCCACACCCTCCCCAGAATTGGTTGTTTGTAGATTTTCTGATGATGCCGATTCTAACAGGTGTGAGGTGATACCTCATTGTAGTTTTGATTTGCTTTTCTCTAATAATTAGTGCTGTTGAGCAGCTTTTCATGTGCGTCTTGGCCATCTCTGTGTCTCCTTTGAAGAAACGTCTCTTTAGATCTTCTGCCCATTTTTTTGCGGTTGTTTGTTTTTTTAATATTAAGCTGCATGAGCTGTTTATATATATTGGAGATTAAACCTCTGTCCATTGATTCGTCTGCAACGATTTTCGCCCATTCTGAGGGATGCCTTTTTCCATTCCCGTGTTTTTTAACAAAAAAGGAAAGAAAGGAAAAGAAGCAGAACACTAATGTGCGTAAAATATGCCTTTTGAAACGGTCGTTTTGAAATATGGACGTCCTTTGAATTTTTTGGTCGATATGTGACCCCAGGATTTGTTTTCAGGGCAGGTGTCATTTACAGGCCTGCAATGATTTTGAATATCAACTGACCATTAGCGCTGGGATTAAAGCTGCTGTTGTGTGAAACGGCCACAATGTGGCAGCAGTTCACCCTTACCAAATCTGGTTACTAGGGCAAGAGAGCCTCAGTGGAAGTGGTGTTCTAGATAGGAGTTTAGAATGGAATGTGCCAGGAGAAAGCCCCTCACGTTTGTCTCCCTACTTCTTGTTCGTGTTTTTAATTTAATTTTTTATTTTTTATTACAGCAAGTTTGATTACAATGTTTGGCTTGTTGTAGGTGTGGAAGATGTGGTTCTTTTACACATATACAGATGACTGTTTTTCCTGGGATCCTTTTCCCATGTACGTTATGACAGAATGTTGAGTAGTCCTCTCTTGCTATTCTGTAGGTCTTTGGTGATTATATATGTCACCTGTGTTTGTATATGTCTGTTAACCCTGATATGGTAATGAAACCAATCCTCACACCTTTCCTTTGGTGAACCATAAGTTTGTTTAATGAATCTGTGATTGCCCTTCTCCCTGGAAATATCTGCCCTGGTATCCATTTTTCGGTAACACCTATAAGTGATATAATATGATATGTGTCTTTCACTTTCTGACTTACTACAAGTCACGTGATTACTTCTAGACTCATCTACGGTGCCGCAAATGGCATTGTGTCCTTTTTTCCCTTGGCTTCTCTTCTGCCTTAGCGGGGTCCATTTTCAACAATGTGATTCCTTGAGGGTTGTGGATTAGCTGACCTGGGCAGCCTTACCTTGCCGGCCCGCCCTCCCCAGGTTTGCCTCGTTGAGGTCAATATAAACAGAGCTCCAGGCAGCAATAGCCCCTGAAGCTGTGCCTGACTCCATATTCTCTGCCCCGTCAGCAGTCTCGAGGCTGTGCTGGTGGGAGGGAGTGAGGGGCCACAGCTTTGTGGATGGCCCGGTGTGAGTGGGGTTCTGCTGGCCTTTCTGCAGGAGTTGCCAGGCTGCCGCCTGTAAAGAAGAGGTTGTGTCACCCATACCTTCCGCTGGAATTTCTCTCCGGACAGGGGTGAGGAAGGAAAAAAGCAGTGGGGGCCGGGACAGGAGGGGTATCTCAGGCAGGACAATGGAAAGCTTCTGGAAGAGCGCCCGGGGCCAGGACCACCCTGGCTGGCCTGCAGGCACCAAGTTGGCCTGCGTGCTGTCGCTGGTGTGGCTCCACGGTCCTTCCTCTAGGCTTTCAAGCCCTTGTACATATTCAGGTGTTTTACCTGGAAAGGGTGGGAACAGTTCAGCAGCAGCTGGCCTGGGGCTCAGCTCACGTTTACTCACAGATGCCTCGGCATGGTCCCCCAGCTTTGCAATGAGGACGCTCCTTGCGTGGGGGGTGGGTTGCTGGCTGTATGGGAGATGGTTCCCCACCTCTGACCAATTTCAGAATTGTTTACCACTGGAGCAAGTGCCCTGATAGGGTTTTCGTCTGTATAACTCGTGGGTTCAGGTTTTTTTTTTTATTTTATGGTTCAAGTTAGATTTTATTCCCCTTTTATGTATTTATAGATATAAGCATGGAAATAATTCATTCCTATAAATACATCTGTGTGACGGGAAGAACTTTTTTCTGTTTTATTTTTAAATTTTATTTTTTAAAATTTTGAAATTTAATGTTATTTATTTTTTTTATACAGCACGTTATTATTAGTTATGTATTTTATGCATATACATGTATACAGGTCAATCCCAAACTCCCAAGTCATCCCACCACCACCACAACACGGTTTCCCACACTTGGTGTCCATACGTTTGTTCTCTACCTCTGTGTCTCTATTTCTTCCCTGCAAACCAGTTAATCTGTACCATTTTTAGGCTCCATATATATGCATTAATATACAATATTTGTTTTCCTCTTTCTGACTTACTTCATTCTGTATGACAGTCTCTCGATCCATCGATGTCTCTACAAATGACCCAGTTTCATTCCTTTATATGGCCGAGTAATATTCCATTTTATATATGTACCACAACTTTATCCATTCATCTGTCTGTGGGCATTTAGGTTGCTTCCATTACCTGGCTATTGTAAATAGTGCTGCAACGAACATTGTGGTGAATGTGCCTTTTTGATTTACGGTTTTCTCTGGGTATATGCCCAGAAGTGGGATTGCTGGATCAGATGGTAATTCTATTTCTAATTTTTTTAAGGAAACTCCATAGTGACTGTATCAATTTACATTCCCACCAATAGTGGAAGAGGGCTCCTTTTGTCCACACCCTCCCCAGAATTGGTTGTTTGTAGATTTTCTGATGATGCCGATTCTAACAGGTGTGAGGTGATACCTCATTGTAGTTTTGATTTGCTTTTCTCTAATAATTAGTGCTGTTGAGCAGCTTTTCATGTGCGTCTTGGCCATCTCTGTGTCTCCTTTGAAGAAACGTCTCTTTAGATCTTCTGCCCATTTTTTTTGGGTTGTTTGTTTTTTTAATATTAAGCTGCATGAGCTGTTTATATATATTGGAGATTAAACCTCTGTCCATTGATTCGTCTGCAACGATTTTCGCCCATTCTGAGGGATGCCTTTTTCCATTCCCGTGTTTTTTAACAAAAAAGGAAAGAAAGGAAAAGAAGCAGAACACTAATGTGCGTAAAATATGCCTTTTGAAACGGTCGTTTTGAAATATGGACGTCCTTTGAATTTTTTGGTCGATATGTGACCCCAGGATTTGTTTTCAGGGCAGGTGTCATTTACAGGCCTGCAATGATTTTGAATATCAACTGACCATTAGCGCTGGGATTAAAGCTGCTGTTGTGTGAAACGGCCACAATGTGGCAGCAGTTCACCCTTACCAAATCTGGTTACTAGGGCAAGAGGGCCTCAGTGGAAGTGGTGTTGTAGATAGGAGTTTAGAATGGAATGTGCCAGGAGAAAGCCCCTCACGTTTGTCTCCCTACTTCTTGTTCGTGTTTTTAATTTAATTTTTTATTTTTTATTACAGCAAGTTTGATTACAATGTTTGGCTTGTTGTAGGTGTGGAAGATGTGGTTCTTTTACACATATACAGATGACTGTTCTTCCTGGGATCCTTTTCCCATGTACGTTATGACAGAATGTTGAGTAGTCCTCTCTTGGTATTCTGTAGGTCTTTGGTGATTATATATGTCACCTGTGTTTGTATATGTCTGTTAAGCCCGATATCGTAATGAAACCAATCCTCACACCTTTCCATTGGTGAACCATAAGTATGTTTAATGAATCTGTGATTGCCCTTCTCCGTGGAAATATCTGCCCTGGTATCCATTTTTAGGTAACACCTATAAGTGATATAATATGATATGTGTCTTTCACTTTCTGACTTACTACAAGTCACGTGATTACTTCTAGACTCATCTACGGTGCCGCAAATGGCATTGTGTCCTTTTCTCCCTTGGCTTCTCTTCTGCCTTAGCGGGGTCCATTTTCAACAATGTGATTCCTTGAGGGTTGTGGATTAGCTGACCTGGGCAGCCTTACCTTGCCGGCCCGCCCTCCCCAGGTTTGCATCGTTGAGGTCAATAAAAACAGAGCTCCAGGCAGCAATAGCCCCTGAAGCTGTGCCTGACTCCATATTCTCTGCCCCGTCAGCAGTCTCGGGGCTGTGCTGGTGGGAGGGAGTGAGGGGCCACAGCTTTGTGGGTGGCCCGGTGTGAGTCGGGTTCTGCTGGCCTTTCTGCAGGAGTTGCCAGGCTGCCGCCTGTAAAGAAGAGGTTGTGTCACCCATACCATCCGCTGGAATTTCTCTCCGGACAGAGGTGAGGAAGGAAAAAAGCAGTGGGGGCCGGGACAGGAGGGGTATCTCAGGCAGGACAATGGAAAGCTTCTGGAAGAGCGCCCGGGGCCAGGACCACACTGGCTGGCCTGCAGGCACCAAGTTGGCCTGCGTGCTGTCGCTGGTGTGGCTCCACGGTCCTTCCTCTAGGCTTTCAAGCCCTTGTACATATTCAGGTGATTTACCTGGAAAGGGTGGGAACAGTTCAGCAGCAGCTGGCCTGGGGCTCAGCTCACGTTTACTCACAGATGCCTCGGCATGGTCCCCCAGCTTTGCAATGAGGACGCTCCTTGCGTGGGGGGTGGGTTGCTGGCTGTATGGGAGATGGTTCCCCACCTCTGACCAATTTCAGAATTGTTTACCACTGGAGCAAGTGCCCTGATAGGGTTTTCCTCTGTATAACTCGTGGGTTCAGGTTTTTTTTTTTTATTTTATGGTTCAAGTTAGATTTTATTCCCCTTTTATGTATTTATAGATATAAGCATGGAAATAATTCATTCCTATAAATACATCTGTGTGACGGGAAGAAATATTTCTGTTTTATTTTTAAATATTATTTCTTAAAATTTTGAAATTTAATGTTATTTATTTTTTTATACAGCACGTTATTATTAGTTATGTATTTTATGCATATACATGTATACAGGTCAATCCCAAACTCCCAAGTCATCCCACCACCACCACAACACGGTTTCCCACACTTGGTGTCCATACGTTTGTTCTCTACCTCTGTGTCTCTATTTCTTCCCTGCAAACCAGTTCATCTGTACCATTTTTAGGCTCCACATATATGCATTAATATACAATATTTGTTTTCCTCTTTCTGACTTACTTCATTCTGTATGACAGTCTCTCGATCCATCGATGTCTCTACAAATGACCCAGTTTCATTCCTTTTTATGGCCGAGTAATATTCCATTTTATATATGTACCACAACTTTATCCATTCATCTGTCTGTGGGCATTTAGGTTGCTTCCATTACCTGGCTATTGTAAATAGTGCTGCAACGAACATTGTGGTGAATGTGCCTTTTTGTTTACGGTTTTCTCTGGGTATATGCCCAGAAGTGGGATTGCTGGATCAGATGGTAATTCTATTTCTAATTTTTTTAAGGAAACTCCATAGTGACTGTATCGATTTACATTCCCACCAATAGTGGAAGAGGGCTCCTTTTGTCCACACCCTCCCCAGAATTGGTTGTTTGTAGATTTTCTGATGATGCCGATTCTAACAGGTGTGAGGTGATACCTCATTGTAGTTTTGATTTGCATTTCTCTAATAATTAGTGCTGTTGAGCAGCTTTTCATGTGCGACTTGGCCATCTCTGTGTCTCCTTTGAAGAAACGTCTCTTTAGATCTTCTGCCCATTTTTTTGGGGGGTTGTTTGTTTTTTTAATATTAAGCTGCATGAGCTGTTTACATATATTGGAGATTAAACCTCTGTCCATTGATTCGTCTGCAACGATTTTCGCCCATTCTGAGGGATGCCTTTTTCCATTCCCGTGTTTTTTAACAAAAAAGGAAAGAAAGGAAAAGAAGCAGAACACTAATGTGCGTAAAATATGCCTTTTGAAACGGTCGTTTTGAAATATGGACGTCCTTTGAATTTTTTGGTCGATATGTGACCCCAGGATTTGTTTTCAGGGCAGGTGTCATTTACAGGCCTGCAATGATTTTGAATATCAACTGACCATTAGCGCTGGGATTAAAGCTGCTGTTGTGTGAAACGGCCACAATGTGGCAGCAGTTCACCCTTACCAAATCTGGTTACTAGGGCAAGAGAGCCTCAGTGGAAGTGGTGTTCTAGATAGGAGTTTAGAATGGAATGTGCCAGGAGAAAGCCCCTCACGTTTGTCTCCCTACTTCTTGTTCGTGTTTTTAATTTAATTTTTTATTTTTTATTACAGCAAGTTTGATTACAATGTTTGGCTTGTTGTAGGTGTGGAAGATGTGGTTCTTTTACACATATACAGATGACTGTTCTTCCTGGGATCCTTTTCCCATGTACGTTATGACAGAATGTTGAGTAGTCCTCTCTTGGTATTCTGTAGGTCTTTGGTGATTATATATGTCACCTGTGTTTGTATATGTCTGTTAACCCCGATATCGTAATGAAACCAATCCTCACACCTTTCCATTGGTGAACCATAAGTTTGTTTAATGAATCTGTGATTGCCCTTCTCCGTGGAAATATCTGCCCTGGTATCCATTTTTAGGTAACCCCTATAAGTGATATAATATGATATGTGTCTTTCAATTTCTGACTTACTACAAGTCACGTGATTACTTCTAGACTCATTTACGGTGCCACAAATGGCATTGTGTCCTTTTTTCCCTTGGCTTCTCTTCTGCCTTAGCGGGGTCCATTTTCAACAATGTGATTCCCTGAGGGTTGTGGATTAGCTGACCTGGGCAGCCTTACCTTGCCGGCACGCCCTCCCCAGGTTTGCCTCGTTGAGGTCAATATAAACAGAGCTCCAGGCAGCAATAGCCCCTGAAGCTGTGCCTGACTCCATATTCTCTGCCCCGTCAGCAGTCTCGGGGCTGTGCCGGTGGGAGGGAGTGAGGGGCCACAGCTTTGTGGATGGCCCGGTGTGAGTGGGGTTCTGCTGGCCTTTCTGCAGGAGTTGCCAGGCTGCCGCCTGTAAAGAAGAGGTTGTGTCACCCATACCTTCCGCTGGAATTTCTCTCCGGACAGAGGTGAGGAAGGAAAAAAGCAGTGGGGGCCGGGACAGGAGGGGTGTCTCAGGCAGGACAATGGAAAGCTTCTGGAAGAGCGCCCGGGGCCAGGACCACCCTGGCTGGCCTGCAGGCACCAAGTTGGCCTGCGTGCTGTCGCTGGTGTGGCTCCACGGTCCTTCCTCTAGGCTTTCAAGCCCTTGTACATATTCAGGTGTTTTACCTGGAAAGGTTGCGAACAGTTCAGCAGCAGCTGGCCTGGGGCTCAGCTCACATTTACTCACAGATGCCTCGGCACGGTCCCCCAGCTTTGCAATGAGGACGCTCCTTGCGTGGGGGGTGGGTTGCTGGCTGTATGGGAGATGGTTCCCCACCTCTGACCAATTTCAGAATTGTTTACCACTGGAGCAAGTGCCCTGATAGGGTTTTCCTCTGTATAACTCGTGGGTTCAGGTTTTTTTTTTATTTTATGGTTCAAGTTAGATTTTATTCCCCTTTTATGTATTTATAGATATAAGCATGGAAATAATTCATTCCTATAAATACATCTGTGTGACGGGAAGAACTTTTTTCTGTTTTATTTTTAAATTTTATTTTTTTAAATGTTGAAATTTAATTTTATTTATTTTTTTATACAGCACGTTATTATTAGTTATGTATTTTATGCATATACATGTATACAGGTCAATCCCAAACTCCCAGGTCATCCCAAAACCACCACAACACGGTTTCCCACACTTGGTGTCCATACGTTTGTTCTCTACCTCTGTGTCTCTATTTCTTCCCTGCAAACCAGTTCATCTGTACCATTTTTAGGCTCCACATATATGCATTAATATACAATATTTGTTTTCCTCTTTCTGACTTACTTCATTCTGTATGACAGTCTCTCGATCCATCGATGTCTCTACAAATGACCCAGTTTCATTCCTTTGTATGGCCGAGTAATATTCCATTTTATATATGTACCACAACTTTATCCATTCATCTGTCTGTGGGCATTTAGGTTGCTTCCATTACCTGGATATTGTAAATAGTGCTGCAAAGAACATTGTGGTGAATGTGCCTTTTTGATTTACGGTTTTCTCTGGGTATATGCCCAGAAGTGGGATTGCTGGATCAGATGGTAATTCTATTTCTAATTTTTTTAAGGAAACTCCATACTGTTCTCCATAGTGACTGTATCAATTTACATTCCCACCAATAGTGGAAGAGGGCTCCTTTTGTCCACACCCTCCCCAGAATTGGTTGTTTGTAGATTTTCTGATGATGCCGATTCTAACAGGTGTGAGGTGATACCTCATTGTAGTTTTGGTTTGCATTTCTCTAATAATTAGTGCTGTTGAGCAGCTTTTCATGTGCGACTTGGCCATCTCTGTGTCTCCTTTGAAGAAACGTCTCTTTAGATCTTCTGCCCATTTTTTTTGGGTTGTTTGTTTTTTTAATATTAAGCTGCATGAGCTGTTTACATATATTGGAGATTAAACCTCTGTCCATTGATTCGTCTGCAACGATTTTCGCCCATTCTGAGGGATGCCTTTTTCCATTCCCGTGTTTTTTAACAAAAAAGGAAAGAAAGGAAAAGAAGCAGAACACTAATGTGCGTAAAATATGCCTTTTGAAACGGTCGTTTTGAAATATGGACGTCCTTTGAATTTTTTGGTCGATATGGGATCCCAGGATTTGTTTTCAGGGCAGGTGTCATTTACAGGCCTGCAATGATTTTGAATATCAACTGACCATTAGCGCTGGGATTAAAGCTGCTGTTGTGTGAAACGGCCACAAGGTGGCAGCAGTTCACCCTTACCAAATCTGGTTACTAGGGCAAGAGAGCCTCAGTGGAAGTGGTGTTCTAGATAGGAGTTTAGAATGGAATGTGCCAGGAGACAGCCCCTCACGTTTGTCTCCCTACTTCTTGTTCGTGTTTTTAATTTAATTTTTTATTTTTTATTACAGCAAGTTTGATTACAATGTTTGGCTTGTTGTAGGTGTGGAAGATGTGGTTCTTTTACACATATACAGTGACTGTTCTTCCTGGGATCCTTTTCCCATGTACGTTATGACAGAATGTTGAGTAGTCCTCTCTTGGTATTCTGTAGGTCTTTGGTGATTATATATGTCACCTGTGTTTGTATATGTCTGTTAACCCCGATATCGTAATGAAACCAATCCTCACACCTTTCCATTGGTGAACCATAAGTTTGTTTAATGAATCTGTGATTGCCCTTCTCCGTGGAAATATCTGCCCTGGTATCCATTTTTAGGTAACCCCTATAAGTGATATAATATGATATGTGTCTTTCAATTTCTGACTTACTACAAGTCACGTGATTACTTCTAGACTCATTTACGGTGCCACAAATGGCATTGTGTCCTTTTTTCCCTTGGCTTCTCTTCTGCCTTAGCGGGGTCCATTTTCAACAATGTGATTCCCTGAGGGTTGTGGATTAGCTGACCTGGGCAGCCTTACCTTGCCGGCACGCCCTCCCCAGGCTTGCCTCGTTGAGGTCAATATAAACAGAGCTCCAGGCAGCAATAGCCCCTGAAGCTGTGCCTGACTCCATATTCTCTGCCCCGTCAGCAGTCTCGGGGCTGTGCTGGTGGGAGGGAGTGAGGGGCCACAGCTTTGTGGATGGCCCGGTGTGAGTGGGGTTCTGCTGGCCTTTCTGCAGGAGTTGCCAGGCTGCCGCCTGTAAAGAAGAGGTTGTGTCACCCATACCTTCCGCTGGAATTTCTCTCCGGACAGAGGTGAGGAAGGAAAAAAGCAGTGGGGGCCGGGACAGGAGGGGTATCTCAGGCAGGACAATGGAAAGCTTCTGGAAGAGCGCCCGGGGCCAGGACCACCCTGGCTGGCCTGCAGGCACCAAGTTGGCCTGCGTGCTGTCGCTGGTGTGGCTCCACGGTCCTTCCTCTAGGCTTTCAAGCCCTTGTACATATTCAGGTGTTTTACCTGGAAAGGGTGGGAACAGTTCAGCAGCAGCTGGCCTGGGGCTCAGCTCACGTTTACTCACAGATGCCTCGGCATGGTCCCCCAGCTTTGCAATGAGGACGCTCCTTGCGTGGGGGGTGGGTTGCTGGCTGTATGGGAGATGGTTCCCCACCTCTGACCAATTTCAGAATTGTTTACCACTGGAGCAAGTGCCCTGATAGGGTTTTCCTCTGTATAACTCGTGGGTTCAGGTTTTTTTTTTTATTTTATGGTTCAAGTTAGATTTTATTCCCCTTTTATGTATTTATAGATATAAGCATGGAAATAATTCATTCCTATAAATACATCTGTGTGACGGGAAGAACTTTTTTCTGTTTTATTTTTAAATTTTATTTTTTAAAATTTTGAAATTTAATGTTATTTATTTTTTTTATACAGCACGTTATTATTAGTTATGTATTTTATGCATATACATGTATACAGGTCAATCCCAAACTCCCAAGTCATCCCACCACCACCACAACACGGTTTCCCACACTTGGTGTCCATACGTTTGTTCTCTACCTCTGTGTCTCTATTTCTTCCCTGCAAACCAGTTCATCTGTACCATTTTTAGGCTCCATATATATGCATTAATATACAATATTTGTTTTCCTCTTTCTGACTTACTTCATTCTGTATGACAGTCTCTCGATCCATCGATGTCTCTACAAATGACCCAGTTTCATTCCTTTATATGGCCGAGTAATATTCCATTTTATATATGTACCACAACTTTATCCATTCATCTGTCTGTGGGCATTTAGGTTGCTTCCATTACCTGGCTATTGTAAATAGTGCTGCAACGAACATTGTGGTGAATGTGCCTTTTTGATTTACGGTTTTCTCTGGGTATATGCCCAGAAGTGGGATTGCTGGATCAGATGGTAATTCTATTTCTAATTTTTTTAAGGAAACTCCATAGTGACTGTATCAATTTACATTCCCACCAATAGTGGAAGAGGGCTCCTTTTGTCCACACCCTCCCCAGAATTGGTTGTTTGTAGATTTTCTGATGATGCCGATTCTAACAGGTGTGAGGTGATACCTCATTGTAGTTTTGATTTGCTTTTCTCTAATAATTAGTGCTGTTGAGCAGCTTTTCATGTGCGTCTTGGCCATCTCTGTGTCTCCTTTGAAGAAACGTCTCTTTAGATCTTCTGCCCATTTTTTTTGGGTTGTTTGTTTTTTTAATATTAAGCTGCATGAGCTGTTTATATATATTGGAGATTAAACCTCTGTCCATTGATTCGTCTGCAACGATTTTCGCCCATTCTGAGGGATGCCTTTTTCCATTCCCGTGTTTTTTAACAAAAAAGGAAAGAAAGGAAAAGAAGCAGAACACTAATGTGCGTAAAATATGCCTTTTGAAACGGTCGTTTTGAAATATGGACGTCCTTTGAATTTTTTGGTCGATATGTGACCCCAGGATTTGTTTTCAGGGCAGGTGTCATTTACAGGCCTGCAATGATTTTGAATATCAACTGACCATTAGCGCTGGGATTAAAGCTGCTGTTGTGTGAAACGGCCACAATGTGGCAGCAGTTCACCCTTACCAAATCTGGTTACTAGGGCAAGAGGGCCTCAGTGGAAGTGGTGTTGTAGATAGGAGTTTAGAATGGAATGTGCCAGGAGAAAGCCCCTCACGTTTGTCTCCCTACTTCTTGTTCGTGTTTTTAATTTAATTTTTTATTTTTTATTACAGCAAGTTTGATTACAATGTTTGGCTTGTTGTAGGTGTGGAAGATGTGGTTCTTTTACACATATACAGATGACTGTTCTTCCTGGGATCCTTTTCCCATGTACGTTATGACAGAATGTTGAGTAGTCCTCTCTTGGTATTCTGTAGGTCTTTGGTGATTATATATGTCACCTGTGTTTGTATATGTCTGTTAACCCCGATATCGTAATGAAACCAATCCTCACACCTTTCCATTGGTGAACCATAAGTTTGTTTAATGAATCTGTGATTGCCCTTCTCCGTGGAAATATCTGCCCTGGTATCCATTTTTAGGTAACACCTATAAGTGATATAATATGATATGTGTCTTTCACTTTCTGACTTACTACAAGTCACGTGATTACTTCTAGACTCATCTACGGTGCCGCAAATGGCATTGTGTCCTTTTCTCCCTTGGCTTCTCTTCTGCCTTAGCGGGGTCCATTTTCAACAATGTGATTCCTTGAGGGTTGTGGATTAGCTGACCTGGGCAGCCTTACCTTGCTGGCCCGCCCTCCCCAGGTTTGCATCGTTGAGGTCAATAAAAACAGAGCTCCAGGCAGCAATAGCCCCTGAAGCTGTGCCTGACTCCATATTCTCTGCCCCGTCAGCAGTCTCGGGGCTGTGCTGGTGGGAGGGAGTGAGGGGCCACAGCTTTGTGGGTGGCCCGGTGTGAGTCGGATTCTGCTGGCCTTTCTGCAGGAGTTGCCAGGCTGCCGCCTGTAAAGAAGAGGTTGTGTCACCCATACCTTCCGCTGGAATTTCTCTCCGGACAGAGGTGAGGAAGGAAAAAAGCAGTGTGGGCCGGGACAGGAGGTGTATCTCAGGCAGGACAATGGAAAGCTTCTGGAAGAGCGCCCGGGGCCAGGACCACACTGGCTGGCCTGCAGGCACCAAGTTGGCCTGCGTGCTGTCGCTGGTGTGGCTCCACGGTCCTTCCTCTAGGCTTTCAAGCCCTTGTACATATTCAGGTGATTTACCTGGAAAGGGTGGGAACAGTTCAGCAGCAGCTGGCCTGGGGCTCAGCTCACGTTTACTCACAGATGCCTCGGCATGGTCCCCCAGCTTTGCAATGAGGACGCTCCTTGCGTGGGGGGTGGGTTGCTGGCTGTATGGGAGATGGTTCCCCACCTCTGACCAATTTCAGAATTGTTTACCACTGGAGCAAGTGCCCTGATAGGGTTTTCCTCTGTATAACTCGTGGGTTCAGGTTTTTTTTTTTTATTTTATGGTTCAAGTTAGATTTTATTCCCCTTTTATGTATTTATAGATATAAGCATGGAAATAATTCATTCCTATAAATACATCTGTGTGACGGGAAGAAATTTTTCTGTTTTATTTTTAAATATTATTTTTTAAAATTTTGAAATTTAATTTTATTTATTTTTTTATGCAGCACGTTATTATTAGTTATGTATTTTATGCATATACATGTATACAGGTCAATCCCAAACTCCCAAGTCATCCCACCACCACCACAACACGGTTTCCCACACTTGGTGTACATACGTTTGTTCTCTACCTCTGTGTCTCTATTTCTTCCCTGCAAACCAGTTCATCTGTACCATTTTTAGGCTCCACATATATGCATTAATATACAATATTTGTTTTCCTCTTTCTGACTTACTTCATTCTGTATGACAGTCTCTCGATCCATCGATGTCTCTACAAATGACCCAGTTTCATTCCTTTTTATGGCCGAGTAATATTCCATTTTATATATGTACCACAACTTTATCCATTCATCTGTCTGTGGGCATTTAGGTTGCTTCCATTACCTGGCTATTGTAAATAGTGCTGCAACGAACATTGTGGTGAATGTGCCTTTTTGTTTACGGTTTTCTCTGGGTATATGCCCAGAAGTGGGATTGCTGGATCAGATGGTAATTCTATTTCTAATTTTTTTAAGGAAACTCCATAGTGACTGTATCGATTTACATTCCCACCAATAGTGGAAGAGGGCTCCTTTTGTCCACACCCTCCCCAGAATTGGTTGTTTGTAGATTTTCTGATGATGCCGATTCTAACAGGTGTGAGGTGATACCTCATTGTAGTTTTGATTTGCATTTCTCTAATAATTAGTGCTGTTGAGCAGCTTTTCATGTGCGACTTGGCCATCTCTGTGTCTCCTTTGAAGAAACGTCTCTTTAGATCTTCTGCCCATTTTTTTTTGGGGTTGTTTGTTTTTTTAATATTAAGCTGCATGAGCTGTTTACATATATTGGAGATTAAACCTCTGTCCATTGATTCGTCTGCAACGATTTTCGCCCTTTCTGAGGGATGCCTTTTTCCATTCCCGTGTTTTTTAACAAAAAAGGAAAGAAAGGAAAAGAAGCAGAACACTAATGTGCGTAAAATATGCCTTTTGAAACGGTCGTTTTGAAATATGGACGTCCTTTGAATTTTTTGGTCGATATGTGACCCCAGGATTTGTTTTCAGGGCAGGTGTCATTTACAGGCCTGCAATGATTTTGAATATCAACTGACCATTAGCGCTGGGATTAAAGCTGCTGTTGTGTGAAACGGCCACAATGTGGCAGCAGTTCACCCTTACCAAATCTGGTTACTAAGGCAAGAGAGCCTCAGTGGAAGTGGTGTTCTAGATAGGAGTTTAGAATGGAATGTGCCAGGAGAAAGCCCCTCACGTTTGTCTCCCTACTTCTTGTTCGTGTTTTTAATTTAATTTTTTATTTTTTATTACAGCAAGTTTGATTACAATGTTTGGCTTGTTGTAGGTGTGGAAGATGTGGTTCTTTTACACATATACAGATGACTGTTCTTCCTGGGATCCTTTTCCCATGTACGTTATGACAGAATGTTGAGTAGTCCTCTCTTGGTATTCTGTAGGTCTTTGGTGATTATATATGTCACCTGTGTTTGTATATGTCTGTTAACCCCGATATCGTAATGAAACCAATCCTCACACCTTTCCATTGGTGAACCATAAGTTTGTTTAATGAATCTGTGATTGCCCTTCTCCGTGGAAATATCTGCCCTGGTATCCATTTTTAGGTAACCCCTATAAGTGATATAATATGATATGTGTCTTTCAATTTCTGACTTACTACAAGTCACGTGATTACTTCTAGACTCATTTACGGTGCCACAAATGGCATTGTGTCCTTTTTTCCCTTGGCTTCTCTTCTGCCTTAGCGGGGTCCATTTTCAACAATGTGATTCCCTGAGGGTTGTGGATTAGCTGACCTGGGCAGCCTTACCTTGCCGGCACGCCCTCCCCAGGCTTGCCTCGTTGAGGTCAATATAAACAGAGCTCCAGGCAGCAATAGCCCCTGAAGCTGTGCCTGACTCCATATTCTCTGCCCCGTCAGCAGTCTCGGGGCTGTGCTGGTGGGAGGGAGTGAGGGGCCACAGCTTTGTGGATGGCCCGGTGTGAGTGGGGTTCTGCTGGCCTTTCTGCAGGAGTTGCCAGGCTGCCGCCTGTAAAGAAGAGGTTGTGTCACCCATACCTTCCGCTGGAATTTCTCTCCGGACAGAGGTGAGGAAGGAAAAAAGCAGTGGGGGCCGGGACAGGAGGGGTATCTCAGGCAGGACAATGGAAAGCTTCTGGAAGAGCGCCCGGGGCCAGGACCACCCTGGCTGGCCTGCAGGCACCAAGTTGGCCTGCGTGCTGTCGCTGGTGTGGCTCCACGGTCCTTCCTCTAGGCTTTCAAGCCCTTGTACATATTCAGGTGTTTTACCTGGAAAGGTTGCGAACAGTTCAGCAGCAGCTGGCCTGGGGCTCAGCTCACGTTTACTCACAGATGCCTCGGCATGGTCCCCCAGCTTTGCAATGAGGACGCTCCTTGCGTGGGGGGTGGGTTGCTGGCTGTATGGGAGATGGTTCCCCACCTCTGACCAATTTCAGAATTGTTTACCACTGGAGCAAGTGCCCTGATAGGGTTTTCCTCTGTATAACTCGTGGGTTCAGGGTTTTTTTTTATTTTATGGTTCAAGTTAGATTTTATTCCCCTTTTATGTATTTATAGATATAAGCATGGAAATAATTCATTCCTATAAATACATCTGTGTGACGGGAAGAACTTTTTTCTGTTTTATTTTTAAATTTTATTTTTTAAAATTTTGAAATTTAATTTTATTTATTTTTTTTTATACAGCAAGTTATTATTAGTTATGTATTTTATGCATATACATGTATACAGGTCAATCCCAAACTCCCAAGTCATCCCAAAACCACCACAACACGGTTTCCCACACTTGGTGTCCATACGTTTGTTCTCTACCTCTGTGTCTCTATTTCTTCCCTGCAAACCAGTTCATCTGTACCATTTTTAGGCTCCACATATATGCGTTAATATACAATATTTGTTTTCCTCTTTCTGACTTACTTCATTCTGTATGACAGTCTCTCGATCCATCGATGTCTCTACAAATGACCCAGTTTCATTCCTTTGTATGGCCGAGTAATATTCCATTTTATATATGTACCACAACTTTATCCATTCATCTGTCTGTGGGCATTTAGGTTGCTTCCATTACCTGGCTATTGTAAATAGTGCTGCAACGAACATTGTGGTGAATGTGCCTTTTTGATTTACGGTTTTCTCTGGGTATATGCCCAGAAGTGGGATTGCTGGATCAGATGGTAATTCTATTTCTAATTTTTTTAAGGAAACTCCATACTGTTCTCCATAGTGACTGTATCAATTTACATTCCCACCAATAGTGGAAGAGGGCTCCTTTTGTCCACACCCTCCCCAGAATTGGTTGTTTGTAGATTTTCTGATGATGCCGATTCTAACAGGTGTGAGGTGATACCTCATTGTAGTTTTGATTTGCATTTCTCTAATAATTAGTGCTGTTGAGCAGCTTTTCATGTGCGACTTGGCCATCTCTGTGTCTCCTTTGAAGAAACGTCTCTTTAGATCTTCTGCCCATTTTTTTGGGGGGTTGTTTGTTTTTTTAATATTAAGCTGCATGAGCTGTTTACATATATTGGAGATTAAACCTCTGTCCATTGATTCGTCTGCAACGATTTTCGCCCATTCTGAGGGATGCCTTTTTCCATTCCCGTGTTTTTTAACAAAAAAGGAAAGAAAGGAAAAGAAGCAGAACACTAATGTGCGTAAAATATGCCTTTTGAAACGGTCGTTTTGAAATATGGACGTCCTTTGAATTTTTTGGTCGATATGTGACCCCAGGATTTGTTTTCAGGGCAGGTGTCATTTACAGGCCTGCAATGATTTTGAATATCAACTGACCATTAGCGCTGGGATTAAAGCTGCTGTTGTGTGAAACGGCCACAATGTGGCAGCAGTTCACCCTTACCAAATCTGGTTACTAGGGCAAGAGAGCCTCAGTGGAAGTGGTGTTCTAGATAGGAGTTTAGAATGGAATGTGCCAGGAGAAAGCCCCTCACGTTTGTCTCCCTACTTCTTGTTCGTGTTTTTAATTTAATTTTTTATTTTTTATTACAGCAAGTTTGATTACAATGTTTGGCTTGTTGTAGGTGTGGAAGATGTGGTTCTTTTACACATATACAGATGACTGTTCTTCCTGGGATCCTTTTCCCATGTACGTTATGACAGAATGTTGAGTAGTCCTCTCTTGGTATTCTGTAGGTCTTTGGTGATTATATATGTCACCTGTGTTTGTATATGTCTGTTAACCCCGATATCGTAATGAAACCAATCCTCACACCTTTCCATTGGTGAACCATAAGTTTGTTTAATGAATCTGTGATTGCCCTTCTCCGTGGAAATATCTGCCCTGGTATCCATTTTTAGGTAACCCCTATAAGTGATATAATATGATATGTGTCTTTCAATTTCTGACTTACTACAAGTCACGTGATTACTTCTAGACTCATTTACGGTGCCACAAATGGCATTGTGTCCTTTTTTCCCTTGGCTTCTCTTCTGCCTTAGCGGGGTCCATTTTCAACAATGTGATTCCCTGAGGGTTGTGGATTAGCTGACATGGGCAGCCTTACCTTGCCGGCACGCCCTCCCCAGGTTTGCCTCGTTGAGGTCAATATAAACAGAGCTCCAGGCAGCAATAGCCCCTGAAGCTGTGCCTGACTCCATATTCTCTGCCCCGTCAGCAGTCTCGGGGCTGTGCCGGTGGGAGGGAGTGAGGGGCCACAGCTTTGTGGATGGCCCGGTGTGAGTGGGGTTTTGCTGGCCTTTCTGCAGGAGTTGCCAGGCTGCCGCCTGTAAAGAAGAGGTTGTGTCACCCATACCTTCCGCTGGAATTTCTCTCCGGACAGAGGTGAGGAAGGAAAAAAGCAGTGGGGGCCGGGACAGGAGGGGTATCTCAGGCAGGACAATGGAAAGCTTCTGGAAGAGCGCCCGGGGCCAGGACCACCCTGGCTGGCCTGCAGGCACCAAGTTGGCCTGCGTGCTGTCGCTGGTGTGGCTCCATGGTCCTTCCTCTAGGTTTTCAAGCCCTTGTACATATTCAGGTGTTTTACCTGGAAAGGTTGCGAACAGTTCAGCAGCAGCTGGCCTGGGGCTCAGCTCACATTTACTCACAGATGCCTCGGCACGGTCCCCCAGCTTTGCAATGAGGACGCTCCTTGCGTGGGGGGTGGGTTGCTGGCTGTATGGGAGATGGTTCCCCACCTCTGACCAATTTCAGAATTGTTTACCGCTGGAGCAAGTACCCTGATAGTGTGGAGGTTCCTTTAAAAAACTAGAAATAGAATTACCATAGGATCCAGCAATCCCACTTCTGGGCATATACCCAGAGAAAACCATAAATCAAAAAGGCACATTCACCACAATATTCACTGCAGCACTATTTACAATAGCCAGGTAATGGAAGCAACCTAAATGCCCACAGACAGACGAATGGATAAAGATGTGGTACATATATAAAATGGAATATTACTCAGCCATAAAGAGGAATGAAACTGGGTCATTTGTAGAGACGTCGATGGATCTAGAGACTGTCATACAGAATGAAGTAAGTCAGAAAGACAACAACAAATATTGTGTATGAAGGCATATATGTGGAACCTAGAATAATGGTACAGATGAACTGGTTTGCAGGGAAGAAATAGAGACACAGAGGTAGAGAACAAACGTATGGACACCATGTGTGGGAAGCCATGGGGTGGTGGTGGTGGGATGAGTTGGGAATTGGGATTGACTTGTATACATGTATATGCATAAAATACATAACTAATAATAACCTGCTGTATAAAAAATATATATAAAATTAAATTTCAAAATTTTAAAAAATAAAATTTAAAAATAAAACAGAAAAAAGTTCTTCCCTTCACACAGATGTATTTATATGAATGAATTATTTCCATGCTTATATCTATAAATACATAAAAGAGGAATAAAATCTAACGAACCATAAAAGAAAAAAAATACCTGAACCCACCAGTTTTACAGAGGTAAACCCTATCAGGGCACTTGCTCCAGCGGTAAACAATTCTGAAATTGGTCAGAGGTGGGGAATCATCTCCCATACAGCCAGCAACCCACCCCCCACGCAAGGAGCGTCCTCATTGCAAAGCTGGGGGACCGTGCCGAGGCATCTGTGAGTAAACGTGAGCTGAGCCCCAGGCCAGCTGCTGCTGAACTGTTCCCACCCTTCCCAGGTAAAACACCTGAATATGTACAAGGGCTTGAAGCCTAGAGGAAGGGCCGTGGAGCCACACCAGCCACAGCACACAGGCCAACATGGTGCCTGCAGGCCAGCCAGGATGGTCCTAGCCCCGGGCGCTCTTCTGGAAGCTTTCCATTGCCCTGCCTGAGATACCCCTCCTGTCCCGGCCCCCACTGCTTTTTTCCTTCCTCACCTCTGTTCGGAGAGAAATTCCAGCAGAAGGTATGGGTCAAACATCCTCTTCTTTACAGGTGGCAGCCTGGCAACTCCTGCAGAAAGTCCAGCAGAGCCCCACTCACACCGGGCCACCCACAAAGCCGTGGCCCCTCACTCCCTCCCACCAGCACAGCCCCGAGACTGCTGAAGGGGCAGAGAATATGGAGTCAGGCACAGCTTCAGGGGCTATTGCTGCCTGGAGCACTGTTTATATTGACCTCAACCAGGCACACCTGGGGAGGGCCGGCCGGCAGGGTCAGGCTGCCCAGGTCAGCTAATCCTCAACCCTCAGGGAATCACATAGTTGACAATGGACCTCGCTAAGGCAGAATAGACGCCAAGTGAAAAAAGGACACAATGCCATTTGCAGCACCGTAGATGAGGCTAAAGGTAATCACGTGACTTGTAGTAAGTCAGAAAGTGAAAGACACATATCCTATCATATCACTTATAGGTGTGACCTAAAAACGGATACCAGGGCAGATATTTCCACGGAGAAGGGCAATCACAGATTCATTAAACAAACTTATAGTTCACCAATGGAAAGGTGTGAGGATTGGTTTCATTACGATATTGGGGTTCACAGACATATACAAACACAGGTGACATATAGAATCACCAAAGACCTACGGAATACCAAGAGAAGACTACTCAACATTCTGTCATAACGTACATGGGAAAAGGATCCCAGGAAGAACAGACATATGTATATGTGTAAAAGAACCACATCTTGCACACCTACAACAAGCCAAACATTGTAATCAAACTTGCTGTAATAAAAAAATATATAAATAAATAAATTTAAAACACGAACAAGAAATAGTGAGACAAACTTGAGGGGTTTTCTCCTGGCACATTCAATTCTAAATTCCAATCTAGAACACGACTTCCATTGAGGCTCTGTTGCCCTAGAAACCAGATTTGGTAAGGGAGAACTGCTGCCACCTTGAGGCCGTCTCACACAACAGCAGCTTTTATCCCAGCGCTAATGATCAGTTGATATTCAAAATCATTGCAGGCCTGTAAATGACACCTGCCCTGAAAACAAATCCTGGGGTCACATAGCGACCAAAAAATTCAAAGGACGTCCATATTTCAAAACGACCGTTTCAAAAGGCATATTTTACGCACATTCGTGTTCTGCTTCTTTTTCTTTTTCTTTCTTTCTTTTGTTAAAAAAACGGAAATGGAAAAAGGCATCCCTCAGAATGGGCGAAAATAGTTGCAAACTAATCAATGGACAAAGGTTTAATCTCAAATATATATAAGCAGCTCATGCAGCTTAATATTAAGAAAAACAAACAGCCCAATACAAAAATGGGCAGAAGATCTAAAGAGACGTTTCAGAGATGGCCAAGACGCACATGAAAAGCTGCTCAACATCACTAATTATTAGAGAAATGCAAATCAAAACTACAATGAGGTATCACCTCACACCTGCTAGAATCGGCATCATCAGAAAATCTACAAACAACAAATTCTGGGGAGGGTGTGGACAAAAGGATCCCTCTTCCACTATTGGTGGGCACGTAAATTGATAGAGTCACTATGGAGAACAGTATGGAGTTTCCTTAAAAAAACTAGAAATAGAATTACCATATGATCCAGCAATCCCACTTCTGGGCATATACCCAGAGAAAACCATAAATCAAAAAGGCACATTCACCACAATGTTCACTGCAGCACTATTTACAATAGCCAGGTAATGGAAGCAACCTAAATGCCCACAGACAGACGAATGGATAAAGATGTGGTACATATATAAAATGGAATATTACTCAGCCATAAAGAGGAATGAAACTGGGTCATTTGTAGAGACGTCGATGGATCTAGAGACTGTCATACAGAATGAAGTAAGTCAGAAAGAGAACAACAAATATTGTGTATGAAGGCATATATGTGGAACCTAGAATAATGGTACAGATGAACTGGTTTGCAGGGAAGAAATAGAGACACAGAGGTAGAGAACAAACGTATGGACACCAAGTGTGGGAAGCCATGGGGTGGTGGTGGTGGGATGAGTTGGGAGATTGGGATTGACCTGTATACATGTATATGCATAAAATACATAACTAATAATAACCTGCTGTATAAAAAATATATATAAAATTAAATTTCAAAATTTTAAAAAATAAAATTTAAAAATAAAACAGAAAAAAGTTCTTCCCTTCACACAGATGTATTTATATGAATGAATTATTTCCATGCTTATATCTATAAATACATAAAAGAGGAATAAAATCTAACGAACCATAAAAGAAAAAAAATACCTGAACCCACCAGTTTTACAGAGGAAAACCCTATCAGGGCACTTGCTCCAGCGGTAAACAATTCTGAAATTGGTCAGAGGTGGGGAATCATCTCCCATACAGCCAGCAACCCACCCCCCACGCAAGGAGCGTCCTCATTGCAAAGCTGGGGGACCGTGCCGAGGCATCTGTGAGTAAACGTGAGCTGAGCCCCAGGCCAGCTGCTGCTGAACTGTTCCCACCCTTCCCAGGTAAAACACCTGAATATGTACAAGGGCTTGAAGCCTAGAGGAAGGGCTGTGGAGCCACACCAGCGACAGCACACAGGCCAACATGGTGCCTGCAGGCCAGCCAGGATGGTCCTGGCCCCGGGCGCTCTTCTGGAAGCTTTCCATTGCCCTGCCTGAGATACCCCTCCTGTCCCGGCCCCCACTGCTTTTTTCCTTCCTCACCTCTGTTCGGAGAGAAATTCCAGCAGAAGGTATGGGTCAAACATCCTCTTCTTTACAGGTGGCAGCCTGGCAACTCCTGCAGAAAGTCCAGCAGAGCCCCACTCACACCGGGCCACCCACAAAGCCGTGGCCCCTCACTCCCTCCCACCAGCACAGCCCCGAGACTGCTGAAGGGGCAGAGAATATGGAGTCAGGCACAGCTTCAGGGGCTATTGCTGCCTGGAGCACTGTTTATATTGACCTCAACCAGGCACACCTGGGGAGAGCCGGCCGGCAGGGTCAGGCTGCCCAGGTCAGCTAATCCTCAACCCTCAGGGAATCACATAGTTGACAATGGACCTCGCTAAGGCAGAATAGACGCCAAGTGAAAAAAGGACACAATGCCATTTGCAGCACCGTAGATGAGGCTAAAGGTAATCACGTGACTTGTAGTAAGTCAGAAAGTGAAAGACACATATCCTATCATATCACTTATAGGTGTGACCTAAAAACGGATACCAGGGCAGATATTTCCACGGAGAAGGGCAATCACAGATTCATTAAACAAACTTATAGTTCACCAATGGAAAGGTGTGAGGATTGGTTTCATTACGATATTGGGGTTCACAGACATATACAAACACAGGTGACATATAGAATCACCAAAGACCTACGGAATACCAAGAGAAGACTACTCAACATTCTGTCATAACGTACATGGGAAAAGGATCCCAGGAAGAACAGACATATGTATATGTGTAAAAGAACCACATCTTGCACACCTACAACAAGCCAAACATTGTAATCAAACTTGCTGTAATAAAAAAATATATAAATAAATAAATTTAAAACACGAACAAGAAATAGTGAGACAAACTTGAGGGGTTTTCTCCTGGCACATTCAATTCTAAATTCCAATCTAGAACACGACTTCCATTGAGGCTCTGTTGCCCTAGAAACCAGATTTGGTAAGGGAGAACTGCTGCCACCTTGAGGCCGTCTCACACAACAGCAGCTTTTATCCCAGCGCTAATGATCAGTTGATATTCAAAATCATTGCAGGCCTGTAAATGACACCTGCCCTGAAAACAAATCCTGGGGTCACATAGCGACCAAAAAATTCAAAGGACGTCCATATTTCAAAACGACCGTTTCAAAAGGCATATTTTACGCACATTCGTGTTCTGCTTCTTTTTCTTTCTTTCTTTTTTTTGTTAAAAAAACGGAAATGGAAAAAGGCATCCCTCAGAATGGGCGAAAATAGTTGCAAACTAATCAATGGACAAAGGTTTAATCTCAAATATATATAAGCAGCTCATGCAGCTTAATATTAAGAAAAACAAACAGCCCAATACAAAAATGGGCAGAAGATCTAAAGAGACGTTTCAGAGATGGCCAAGACGCACATGAAAAGCTGCTCAACATCACTAATTATTAGAGAAATGCAAATCAAAACTACAATGAGGTATCCCCTCACACCTGCTAGAATCGGCATCATCAGAAAATCTACAAACAACAAATTCTGGGGAGGGTGTGGACAAAAGGATCCCTCTTCCACTATTGGTGGGCACGTAAATTGATAGAGTCACTATGGAGAGCAGTATGGAGTTTCCTTAAAAAACCTAGAAATAGAATTACCATATGATCCAGCAATCCCACTTCTGGGCATATACCCAGAGAAAACCATAAATCAAAAAGGCACATTCACCACAATGTTCACTGCAGCACTATTTACAATAGCCAGGTAATGGAAGCAACCTAAATGCCCACAGACAGACGAATGGATAAAGATGTGGTACATATATAAAATGGAATATTACTCAGCCATAAAGAGGAATGAAACTGGGTCATTTGTAGAGACGTCGATGGATCTAGAGACTGTCATACAGAATGAAGTAAGTCAGAAAGAGAACAACAAATATTGTGTATGAAGGCATATATGTGGAACCTAGAATAATGGTACAGATGAACTGGTTTGCAGGGAAGAAATAGAGACACAGAGGTAGAGAACAAACGTATGGACTCCAAGTGTGGGAAGCCATGGGGTGGTGGTGGTGGGATGAGTTGGGAGATTGGGATTGACCTGTATACATGTATATGCATAAAATACATAACTAATAATAACCTGCTGTATAAAAAATATATATAAAATTAAATTTCAAAATTTTTAAAAATAAAATTTAAAAATAAAACAGAAAAAAGTTCTTCCCTTCACACAGATGTATTTATATGAATGAATTATTTCCATGCTTATATCTATAAATACATAAAAGAGGAATAAAATCTAACGAACCATAAAAGAAAAAAAATACCTGAACCCACCAGTTTTACAGAGGAAAACCCTATCAGGGCACTTGCTCCAGCGGTAAACAATTCTGAAATTGGTCAGAGGTGGGGAATCATCTCCCATACAGCCAGCAACCCACCCCCCACGCAAGGAGCGTCCTCATTGCAAAGCTGGGGGACCGTGCCGAGGCATCTGTGAGTAAACGTGAGCTGAGCCCCAGGCCAGCTGCTGCTGAACTGTTCCCACCCTTCCCAGGTAAAACACCTGAATATGTACAAGGGCTTGAAGCCTAGAGGAAGGGCCGTGGAGCCACACCAGCGACAGCACACAGGCCAACATGGTGCCTGCAGGCCAGCCAGGATGGTCCTGGCCCCGGGCGCTCTTCTGGAAGCTTTCCATTGCCCTGCCTGAGATACCCCTCCTGTCCCGGCCCCCACTGCTTTTTTCCTTCCTCACCTCTGTTCGGAGAGAAATTCCAGCAGAAGGTATGGGTCAAACATCCTCTTCTTTACAGGTGGCAGCCTGGCAACTCCTGCAGAAAGTCCAGCAGAGCCCCACTCACACCGGGCCACCCACAAAGCCGTGGCCCCTCACTCCCTCCCACCAGCACAGCCCCGAGACTGCTGAAGGGGCAGAGAATATGGAGTCAGGCACAGCTTCAGGGGCTATTGCTGCCTGGAGCACTGTTTATATTGACCTCAACCAGGCACACCTGGGGAGGGCCGGCCGGCAGGGTCAGGCTGCCCAGGTCAGCTAATCCTCAACCCTCAGGGAATCACATAGTTGACAATGGACCTCGCTAAGGCAGAATAGACGCCAAGTGAAAAAAGGACACAATGCCATTTGCAGCACCGTAGATGAGGCTAAAGGTAATCACGTGACTTGTAGTAAGTCAGAAAGTGAAAGACACATATCCTATCATATCACTTATAGGTGTGACCTAAAAACGGATACCAGGGCAGATATTTCCACGGAGAAGGGCAATCACAGATTCATTAAACAAACTTATAGTTCACCAATGGAAAGGTGTGAGGATTGGTTTCATTACGATATTGGGGTTCACAGACATATACAAACACAGGTGACATATAGAATCACCAAAGACCTACGGAATACCAAGAGAAGACTACTCAACATTCTGTCATAACGTACATGGGAAAAGGATCCCAGGAAGAACAGACATATGTATATGTGTAAAAGAACCACATCTTGCACACCTACAACAAGCCAAACATTGTAATCAAACTTGCTGTAATAAAAAAATATATAAATAAATAAATTTAAAACACGAACAAGAAATAGTGAGACAAACTTGAGGGGTTTTCTCCTGGCACATTCAATTCTAAATTCCAATCTAGAACACGACTTCCATTGAGGCTATGTTGCCCTAGAAACCAGATTTGGTAAGGGAGAACTGCTGCCACCTTGAGGCCGTCTCACACAACAGCAGCTTTTATCCCAGCGCTAATGATCAGTTGATATTCAAAATCATTGCAGGCCTGTAAATGACACCTGCCCTGAAAACAAATCCTGGGGTCACATAGCGACCAAAAAATTCAAAGGACGTCCATATTTCAAAACGACCATTTCAAAAGGCATATTTTACGCACATTCGTGTTCTGCTTCTTTTTCTTTTTCTTTCTTTCTTTTGTTAAAAAAACGGAAATGGAAAAAGGCATCCCTCAGAATGGGCGAAAATAGTTGCAAACTAATCAATGGACAAAGGTTTAATCTCAAATATATATAAGCAGCTCATGCAGCTTAATATTAAGAAAAACAAACAGCCCAATACAAAAATGGGCAGAAGATCTAAAGAGACGTTTCAGAGATGGCCAAGACGCACATGAAAAGCTGCTCAACATCACTAATTATTAGAGAAATGCAAATCAAAACTACAATGAGGTATCACCTCACACCTGCTAGAATCGGCATCATCAGAAAATCTACAAACAACAAATTCTGGGGAGGGTGTGGACAAAAGGATCCCTCTTCCACTATTGGTGGGCACGTAAATTGATAGAGTCACTATGGAGAACAGTATGGAGTTTCCTTAAAAAACCTAGAAATAGAATTACCATATGATCCAGCAATCCCACTTCTGGGCATATACCCAGAGAAAACCATAAATCAAAAAGGCACATTCACCACAATGTTCACTGCAGCACTATTTACAATAGCCAGGTAATGGAAGCAACCTAAATGCCCACAGACAGACGAATGGATAAAGATGTGGTACATATATAAAATGGAATATTACTCAGCCATAAAGAGGAATGAAACTGGGTCATTTGTAGAGACGTCGATGGATCTAGAGACTGTCATACAGAATGAAGTAAGTCAGAAAGAGAACAACAAATATTGTGTATGAAGGCATATATGTGGAACCTAGAATAATGGTACAGATGAACTGGTTTGCAGGGAAGAAATAGAGACACAGAGGTAGAGAACAAACGTATGGACACCAAGTGTGGGAAGCCATGGGGTGGTGGTGGTGGGATGAGTTGGGAGATTGGGATTGACCTGTATACATGTATATGCATAAAATACATAACTAATAATAACCTGCTGTATAAAAAATATATATAAAATTAAATTTCAAAATTTTAAAAAATAAAATTTAAAAATAAAACAGAAAAAAGTTCTTCCCTTCACACAGATGTATTTATATGAATGAATTATTTCCATGCTTATATCTATAAATACATAAAAGAGGAATAAAATCTAACGAACCATAAAAGAAAAAAAATACCTGAACCCACCAGTTTTACAGAGGAAAACCCTATCAGGGCACTTGCTCCAGCGGTAAACAATTCTGAAATTGGTCAGAGGTGGGGAATCATCTCCCATACAGCCAGCAACCCACCCCCCACGCAAGGAGCGTCCTCATTGCAAAGCTGGGGGACCGTGCCGAGGCATCTGTGAGTAAACGTGAGCTGAGCCCCAGGCCAGCTGCTGCTGAACTGTTCCCACCCTTCCCAGGTAAAACACCTGAATATGTACAAGGGCTTGAAGCCTAGAGGAAGGGCCGTGGAGCCACACCAGCGACAGCACACAGGCCAACATGGTGCCTGCAGGCCAGCCAGGATGGTCCTGGCCCCGGGCGCTCTTCTGGAAGCTTTCCATTGCCCTGCCTGAGATACCCCTCCTGTCCCGGCCCCCACTGCTTTTTTCCTTCCTCACCTCTGTTCGGAGAGAAATTCCAGCAGAAGGTATGGGTCAAACATCCTCTTCTTTACAGGTGGCAGCCTGGCAACTCCTGCAGAAAGTCCAGCAGAGCCCCACTCACACCGGGCCACCCACAAAGCCGTGGCCCCTCACTCCCTCCCACCAGCACAGCCCCGAGACTGCTGAAGGGGCAGAGAATATGGAGTCAGGCACAGCTTCAGGGGCTATTGCTGCCTGGAGCACTGTTTATATTGACCTCAACCAGGCACACCTGGGGAGGGCCGGCCGGCAGGGTCAGGCTGCCCAGGTCAGCTAATCCTCAACCCTCAGGGAATCACATAGTTGACAATGGACCTCGCTAAGGCAGAATAGACGCCAAGTGAAAAAAGGACACAATGCCATTTGCAGCACCGTAGATGAGGCTAAAGGTAATCACGTGACTTGTAGTAAGTCAGAAAGTGAAAGACACATATCCTATCATATCACTTATAGGTGTGACCTAAAAACGGATACCAGGGCAGATATTTCCACGGAGAAGGGCAATCACAGATTCATTAAACAAACTTATAGTTCACCAATGGAAAGGTGTGAGGATTGGTTTCATTACGATATTGGGGTTCACAGACATATACAAACACAGGTGACATATAGAATCACCAAAGACCTACGGAATACCAAGAGAAGACTACTCAACATTCTGTCATAACGTACATGGGAAAAGGATCCCAGGAAGAACAGACATATGTATATGTGTAAAAGAACCACATCTTGCACACCTACAACAAGCCAAACATTGTAATCAAACTTGCTGTAATAAAAAAATATATAAATAAATAAATTTAAAACACGAACAAGAAATAGTGAGACAAACTTGAGGGGTTTTCTCCTGGCACATTCAATTCTAAATTCCAATCTAGAACACGACTTCCATTGAGGCTCTGTTGCCCTAGAAACCAGATTTGGTAAGGGAGAACTGCTGCCACCTTGAGGCCGTCTCACACAACAGCAGCTTTTATCCCAGCGCTAATGATCAGTTGATATTCAAAATCATTGCAGGCCTGTAAATGACACCTGCCCTGAAAACAAATCCTGGGGTCACATAGCGACCAAAAAATTCAAAGGACGTCCATATTTCAAAACGACCGTTTCAAAAGGCATATTTTACGCACATTCGTGTTCTGCTTCTTTTTCTTTTTCTTTCTTTCTTTTGTTAAAAAAACGGAAATGGAAAAAGGCATCCCTCAGAATGGGCGAAAATAGTTGCAAACTAATCAATGGACAAAGGTTTAATCTCAAATATATATAAGCAGCTCATGCAGCTTAATATTAAGAAAAACAAACAGCCCAATACAAAAATGGGCAGAAGATCTAAAGAGACGTTTCAGAGATGGCCAAGACGCACATGAAAAGCTGCTCAACATCACTAATTATTAGAGAAATGCAAATCAAAACTACAATGAGGTATCACCTCACACCTGCTAGAATCGGCATCATCAGAAAATCTACAAACAACAAATTCTGGGGAGGGTGTGGACAAAAGGATCCCTCTTCCACTATTGGTGGGCACGTAAATTGATAGAGTCACTATGGAGAACAGTATGGAGTTTCCTTAAAAAAACTAGAAATAGAATTACCATATGATCCAGCAATCCCACTTCTGGGCATATACCCAGAGAAAACCATAAATCAAAAAGGCACATTCACCACAATGTTCACTGCAGCACTATTTACAATAGCCAGGTAATGGAAGCAACCTAAATGCCCACAGACAGACGAATGGATAAAGATGTGGTACATATATAAAATGGAATATTACTCAGCCATAAAGAGGAATGAAACTGGGTCATTTGTAGAGACGTCGATGGATCTAGAGACTGTCATACAGAATGAAGTAAGTCAGAAAGAGAACAACAAATATTGTGTATGAAGGCATATATGTGGAACCTAGAATAATGGTACAGATGAACTGGTTTGCAGGGAAGAAATAGAGACACAGAGGTAGAGAACAAACGTATGGACACCAAGTGTGGGAAGCCATGGGGTGGTGGTGGTGGGATGAGTTGGGAGATTGGGATTGACCTGTATACATGTATATGCATAAAATACATAACTAATAATAACCTGCTGTATAAAAAATATATATAAAATTAAATTTCAAAATTTTAAAAAATAAAATTTAAAAATAAAACAGAAAAAAGTTCTTCCCTTCACACAGATGTATTTATATGAATGAATTATTTCCATGCTTATATCTATAAATACATAAAAGAGGAATAAAATCTAACGAACCATAAAAGAAAAAAAATACCTGAACCCACCAGTTTTACAGAGGAAAACCCTATCAGGGCACTTGCTCCAGCGGTAAACAATTCTGAAATTGGTCAGAGGTGGGGAATCATCTCCCATACAGCCAGCAACCCACCCCCCACGCAAGGAGCGTCCTCATTGCAAAGCTGGGGGACCGTGCCGAGGCATCTGTGAGTAAACGTGAGCTGAGCCCCAGGCCAGCTGCTGCTGAACTGTTCCCACCCTTCCCAGGTAAAACACCTGAATATGTACAAGGGCTTGAAGCCTAGAGGAAGGGCTGTGGAGCCACACCAGCGACAGCACACAGGCCAACATGGTGCCTGCAGGCCAGCCAGGATGGTCCTGGCCCCGGGCGCTCTTCTGGAAGCTTTCCATTGCCCTGCCTGAGATACCCCTCCTGTCCCGGCCCCCACTGCTTTTTTCCTTCCTCACCTCTGTTCGGAGAGAAATTCCAGCAGAAGGTATGGGTCAAACATCCTCTTCTTTACAGGTGGCAGCCTGGCAACTCCTGCAGAAAGTCCAGCAGAGCCCCACTCACACCGGGCCACCCACAAAGCCGTGGCCCCTCACTCCCTCCCACCAGCACAGCCCCGAGACTGCTGAAGGGGCAGAGAATATGGAGTCAGGCACAGCTTCAGGGGCTATTGCTGCCTGGAGCACTGTTTATATTGACCTCAACCAGGCACACCTGGGGAGGGCCGGCCGGCAGGGTCAGGCTGCCCAGGTCAGCTAATCCTCAACCCTCAGGGAATCACATAGTTGACAATGGACCTCGCTAAGGCAGAATAGACGCCAAGTGAAAAAAGGACACAATGCCATTTGCAGCACCGTAGATGAGGCTAAAGGTAATCACGTGACTTGTAGTAAGTCAGAAAGTGAAAGACACATATCCTATCATATCACTTATAGGTGTGACCTAAAAACGGATACCAGGGCAGATATTTCCACGGAGAAGGGCAATCACAGATTCATTAAACAAACTTATAGTTCACCAATGGAAAGGTGTGAGGATTGGTTTCATTACGATATTGGGGTTCACAGACATATACAAACACAGGTGACATATAGAATCACCAAAGACCTACAGAATACCAAGAGAAGACTACTCAACATTCTGTCATAACGTACATGGGAAAAGGATCCCAGGAAGAACAGACATATGTATATGTGTAAAAGAACCACATCTTGCACACCTACAACAAGCCAAACATTGTAATCAAACTTGCTGTAATAAAAAAATATATAAATAAATAAATTTAAAACACGAACAAGAAATAGTGAGACAAACTTGAGGGGTTTTCTCCTGGCACATTCAATTCTAAATTCCAATCTAGAACACGACTTCCATTGAGGCTCTGTTGCCCTAGAAACCAGATTTGGTAAGGGAGAACTGCTGCCACCTTGAGGCCGTCTCACACAACAGCAGCTTTTATCCCAGCGCTAATGATCAGTTGATATTCAAAATCATTGCAGGCCTGTAAATGACACCTGCCCTGAAAACAAATCCTGGGGTCACATAGCGACCAAAAAATTCAAAGGACGTCCATATTTCAAAACGACCGTTTCAAAAGGCATATTTTACGCACATTCGTGTTCTGCTTCTTTTTCTTTCTTTCTTTCTTTTGTTAAAAAAACGGAAATGGAAAAAGGCATCCCTCAGAATGGGCGAAAATAGTTGCAAACTAATCAATGGACAAAGGTTTAATCTCAAATATATATAAGCAGCTCATGCAGCTTAATATTAAGAAAAACAAACAGCCCAATACAAAAATGGGCAGAAGATCTAAAGAGACGTTTCAGAGATGGCCAAGACGCACATGAAAAGCTGCTCAACATCACTAATTATTAGAGAAATGCAAATCAAAACTACAATGAGGTATCCCCTCACACCTGCTAGAATCGGCATCATCAGAAAATCTACAAACAACAAATTCTGGGGAGGGTGTGGACAAAAGGATCCCTCTTCCACTATTGGTGGGCACATAAATTGATACAGTCACTATGGAGAGCAGTGTGGAGTTTCCTTAAAAAACCTAGAAATAGAATTACCATATGATCCAGCAATCCCACTTCTGGGCATATACCCAGAGAAAACCATAAATCAAAAAGGCACATTCACCACAATGTTCACTGCAGCACTATTTACAATAGCCAGGTAATGGAAGCAACCTAAATGCCCACAGACAGACGAATGGATAAAGATGTGGTACATATATAAAATGGAATATTACTCAGCCATAAAGAGGAATGAAACTGGGTCATTTGTAGAGACGTCGATGGATCTAGAGACTGTCATACAGAATGAAGTAAGTCAGAAAGAGAACAACAAATATTGTGTATGAAGGCATATATGTGGAACCTAGAATAATGGTACAGATGAACTGGTTTGCAGGGAAGAAATAGAGACACAGAGGTAGAGAACAAACGTATGGACACCAAGTGTGGGAAGCCATGGGGTGGTGGTGGTGGGATGAGTTGGGAGATTGGGATTGACCTGTATACATGTATATGCATAAAATACATAACTAATAATAACCTGCTGTATAAAATATATATATAATTAAATTTCAAAATTTTAAAAAATAAAATTTAAAAATAAAACAGAAAAAAGTTCTTCCCTTCACACAGATGTATTTATATGAATGAATTATTTCCATGCTTATATCTATAAATACATAAAAGAGGAATAAAATCTAACGAACCATAAAAGAAAAAAAAAAAACCTGAACCCACCAGTTTTACAGAGGAAAACCCTATCAGGGCACTTGCTCCAGCGGTAAACAATTCTGAAATTGGTCAGAGGTGGGGAATCATCTCCCATACAGCCAGCAACCCACCCCCCACACAAGGAGCGTCCTCATTGCAAAGCTGGGGGACCGTGCCGAGGCATCTGTGAGTAAACGTGAGCTGAGCCCCAGGCCAGCTGCTGCTGAACTGTTCCCACCCTTCCCAGGTAAAACACCTGAATATGTACAAGGGCTTGAAAGCCTAGAGGAAGGGCCGTGGAGCCACACCAGCGACAGCACACAGGCCAACATTGTGCCTGCAGGCCAGCCAGGATGGTCCTGGCCCCGGGCGCTCTTCTGGAAGCTTTCCATTGCCCTGCCTGAGATACCCCTCCTGTCCCGGCCCCCACTGCTTTTTTCCTTCCTCACCTCTGTTCGGAGAGAAATTCCAGCGGAAGGTATGGGGCAAACATCCTCTTCTTTACAGGTGGCAGCCTGGCAACTCCTGCAGAAAGTCCAGCAGAGCCCCACTCACACCGGGCCACCCACAAAGCCGTGGCCCCTCACTCCCTCCCACCAGCACAGCCCCGAGACTGCTGACGGGGCAGAGAATATGGAGTCAGGCACAGCTTCAGGGGCTATTGCTGCCTGGAGCGCTGTTTATATTGACCTCAACCAGGCACACCTGGGGAGGGCCGGCCGGCAGGGTCAGGCTGCCCAGGTCAGCTAATCCTTAACCCTCAGGGAATCACATAGTTGACAATGGACCTCGCTAAGGCAGAATAGAAGCCAAGAGAAAAAAGGACACAATGCCATTTGCAGCACCGTAGATGAGGCTAAAGGTAATCACGTGACTTGTAGTAAGTCAGAAAGTGAAAGACACATATCCTATCATATCACTTATAGGTGTGACCTAAAAACGGATACCAGGGCAGATATTTCCACGGAGAAGGGCAATCACAGATTCATTAAACAAACTTATGGTTCACCAATGGAAAGGTGTGAGGATTGGTTTCATTACGATATTGGGGTTCACAGACATATACAAACACAGGTGACATATAGAATCACCAAAGACCTACAGAATACCAAGAGAAGACTACTCAACATTCTGTCATAACGTACATGGGAAAAGGATCCCAGGAAGAACAGACATATGTATATGTGTAAAAGAACCACATCTTGCACACCTACAACAAGCCAAACATTGTAATCAAACTTGCTGTGATAAAAAAAATAAAAATAAATAAATTTAAAACACGAACAAGAAATAGTGAGACAAACTTGAGGGGTTTTCTCCTGGCACATTCAATTCTAAATTCCAATCTAGAACACGACTTCCATTGAGGCTCTGTTGCCCTAGAAACCAGATTTGGTAAGGGAGAACTGCTGCCACCTTGAGGCCGTCTCACACAACAGCAGCTTTTATCCCAGCGCTAATGATCAGTTGATATTCAAAATCATTGCAGGCCTGTAAATGACACCTGCCCTGAAAACAAATCCTGGGGTCACATAGCGACCAAAAAATTCAAAGGACGTCCATATTTCAAAACGACCGTTTCAAAAGGCATATTTTACGCACATTCGTGTTCTGCTTCTTTTTCTTTCTTTCTTTCTTTTGTTAAAAAAACGGAAATGGAAAAAGGCATCCCTCAGAATGGGCGAAAATAGTTGCAAACTAATCAATGGACAAAGGTTTAATCTCAAATATATATAAGCAGCTCATGCAGCTTAATATTAAGAAAAACAAACAGCCCAATACAAAAATGGGCAGAAGATCTAAAGAGACGTTTCAGAGATGGCCAAGACGCACATGAAAAGCTGCTCAACATCACTAATTATTAGAGAAATGCAAATCAAAACTACAATGAGGTATCCCCTCACACCTGCTAGAATCGGCATCATCAGAAAATCTACAAACAACAAATTCTGGGGAGGGTGTGGACAAAAGGATCCCTCTTCCACTATTGGTGGGCATGTAAATTGATACAGTCACTATGGAGAACAGTATGGAGTTTCCTTAAAAAACCTAGAAATAGAATTACCATATGATCCAGCAATCCCACTTCTGGGCATATGCCCATAGAAAACCATAAATCAAAAAGGCACATTCACCACAATGTTCATTGCAGCACTATTTACAATAGCCAGGTAATGGAAGCAACCTAAATTCCCACAGACAGACGAATGGATAAAGATGTGGTACATATATAAAATGGAATATTACTCAGCCATAAAGAGGAATGAAACTGGCTCATTTGTAGAGACGTCGATGGATCTAGAGACTGTCATACAGAATGAAGTAAGTCAGAAAGACAACAACAAATATTGTGTATGAAGGCATATATGTGGAACCTAGAATAATGGTACAGATGAACTGGTTTGCAGGGAAGAAATAGAGACACAGAGGTAGAGAACAAACGTATGGACACCAAGTGTGGGAAGCCATGGGGTGGTGGTGGTGGGATGAGTTGGGAGATTGGGATTGACCTGTATACATGTATATGCATAAAATACATAACTAATAATAACCTGCTGTATAAAATATATATATAATTAAATTTCAAAATTTTAAAAAATAAAATTTAAAAATAAAACAGAAAAAAGTTCTTCCCTTCACACAGATGTATTTATATGAATGAATTATTTCCATGCTTATATCTATAAATACATAAAAGAGGAATAATATCTAACGAACCATAAAAGAAAAAAAAAACCTGAACCCACCAGTTTTACAGAGGAAAACCCTATCAGGGCACTTGCTCCAGCGGTAAACAATTCTGAAATTGGTCAGAGGTGGGGAATCATCTCCCATACAGCCAGCAACCCACCCCCCACACAAGGAGCGTCCTCATTGCAAAGCTGGGGGACCGTGCCGAGGCATCTGTGAGTAAATGTGAGCTGAGCCCCAGGCCAGCTGCTGCTGAACTGTTCCCACCCTTCCCAGGTAAAACACCTGAATATGTACAAGGGCTTGAAAGCCTAGAGGAAGGGCCGTGGAGCCACACCAGCGACAGCACACAGGCCAACATTGTGCCTGCAGGCCAGCCAGGATGGTCCTGGCCCCGGGCGCTCTTCTGGAAGCTTTCCATTGCCCTGCCTGAGATACCCCTCCTGTCCCGGCCCCCACTGCTTTTTTCCTTCCTCACCTCTGTTCGGAGAGAAATTCCAGCGGAAGGTATGGGGCAAACATCCTCTTCTTTACAGGTGGCAGCCTGGCAACTCCTGCAGAAAGTCCAGCAGAGCCCCACTCACACCGGGCCACCCACAAAGCCGTGGCCCCTCACTCCCTCCCACCAGCACAGCCCCGAGACTGCTGACGGGGCAGAGAATATGGAGTCAGGCACAGCTTCAGGGGCTATTGCTGCCTGGAGCGCTGTTTATATTGACCTCAACCAGGCACACCTGGGGAGGGCCGGCCGGCAGGGTCAGGCTGCCCAGGTCAGCTAATCCTTAACCCTCAGGGAATCACATAGTTGACAATGGACCTCGCTAAGGCAGAATAGAAGCCAAGAGAAAAAAGGACACAATGCCATTTGCAGCACCGTAGATGAGGCTAAAGGTAATCACGTGACTTGTAGTAAGTCAGAAAGTGAAAGACACATATCCTATCATATCACTTATAGGTGTGACCTAAAAACGGATACCAGGGCAGATATTTCCACGGAGAAGGGCAATCACAGATTCATTAAACAAACTTCTGGTTCACCAATGGAAAGGTGTGAGGATTGGTTTCATTACGATATTGGGGTTCACAGACATATACAAACACAGGTGACATATAGAATCACCAAAGACCTACGGAATACCAAGAGAAGACTACTCAACATTCTGTCATAACGTACATGGGAAAAGGATCCCAGGAAGAACAGACATATGTATATGTGTAAAAGAACCACATCTTGCACACCTACAACAAGCCAAACATTGTAATCAAACTTGCTGTGATAAAAAAAATAAAAATAAATAAATTTAAAACACGAACAAGAAATAGTGAGACAAACTTGAGGGGTTTTCTCCTGGCACATTCAATTCTAAATTCCAATCTAGAACACGACTTCCATTGAGGCTCTGTTGCCCTAGAAACCAGATTTGGTAAGGGAGAACTGCTGCCACCTTGAGGCCGTCTCACACAACAGCAGCTTTTATCCCAGCGCTAATGATCAGTTGATATTCAAAATCATTGCAGGCCTGTAAATGACACCTGCCCTGAAAACAAATCCTGGGGTCACATAGCGACCAAAAAATTCAAAGGACGTCCATATTTCAAAACGACCGTTTCAAAAGGCATATTTTACGCACATTCGTGTTCTGCTTCTTTTTCTTTCTTTCTTTTTTTTGTTAAAAAAACGGAAATGGAAAAAGGCATCCCTCAGAATGGGCGAAAATAGTTGCAAACTAATCAATGGACAAAGGTTTAATCTCAAATATATATAAGCAGCTCATGCAGCTTAATATTAAGAAAAACAAACAGCCCAATACAAAAATGGGCAGAAGATCTAAAGAGACGTTTCAGAGATGGCCAAGACGCACATGAAAAGCTGCTCAACATCACTAATTATTAGAGAAATGCAAATCAAAACTACAATGAGGTATCCCCTCACACCTGCTAGAATCGGCATCATCAGAAAATCTACAAACAACAAATTCTGGGGAGGGTGTGGACAAAAGGATCCCTCTTCCACTATTGGTGGGCATGTAAATTGATACAGTCACTATGGAGAACAGTATGGAGTTTCCTTAAAAAACCTAGAAATAGAATTACCATATGATCCAGCAATCCCACTTCTGGGCATATGCCCATAGAAAACCATAAATCAAAAAGGCACATTCACCACAATGTTCATTGCAGCACTATTTACAATAGCCAGGTAATGGAAGCAACCTAAATTCCCACAGACAGACGAATGGATAAAGATGTGGTACATATATAAAATGGAATATTACTCAGCCATAAAGAGGAATGAAACTGGGTCATTTGTAGAGACGTCGATGGATCTAGAGACTGTCATACAGAATGAAGTAAGTCAGAAAGACAACAACAAATATTGTGTATGAAGGCATATATGTGGAACCTAGAATAATGGTACAGATGAACTGGTTTGCAGGGAAGAAATAGAGACACAGAGGTAGAGAACAAACGTATGGACACCAAGTGTGGGAAGCCATGGGGTGGTGGTGGTGGGATGAGTTGGGAGATTGGGATTGACCTGTATACATGTATATGCATAAAATACATAACTAATAATAACCTGCTGTATAAAAAATATATATAAAATTAAATTTCAAAATTTTAAAAAATAAAATTTAAAAATAAAACAGAAAAAAGTTCTTCCCTTCACACAGATGTATTTATATGAATGAATTATTTCCATGCTTATATCTATAAATACATAAAAGAGGAATAAAATCTAACGAACCATAAAAGAAAAAAAATACCTGAACCCACCAGTTTTACAGAGGAAAACCCTATCAGGGCACTTGCTCCAGCGGTAAACAATTCTGAAATTGGTCAGAGGTGGGGAATCATCTCCCATACAGCCAGCAACCCACCCCCCACGCAAGGAGCGTCCTCATTGCAAAGCTGGGGGACCGTGCCGAGGCATCTGTGAGTAAACGTGAGCTGAGCCCCAGGCCAGCTGCTGCTGAACTGTTCCCACCCTTCCCAGGTAAAACACCTGAATATGTACAAGGGCTTGAAGCCTAGAGGAAGGGCTGTGGAGCCACACCAGCGACAGCACACAGGCCAACATGGTGCCTGCAGGCCAGCCAGGATGGTCCTGGCCCCGGGCGCTCTTCTGGAAGCTTTCCATTGCCCTGCCTGAGATACCCCTCCTGTCCCGGCCCCCACTGCTTTTTTCCTTCCTCACCTCTGTTCGGAGAGAAATTCCAGCAGAAGGTATGGGTCAAACATCCTCTTCTTTACAGGTGGCAGCCTGGCAACTCCTGCAGAAAGTCCAGCAGAGCCCCACTCACACCGGGCCACCCACAAAGCCGTGGCCCCTCACTCCCTCCCACCAGCACAGCCCCGAGACTGCTGAAGGGGCAGAGAATATGGAGTCAGGCACAGCTTCAGGGGCTATTGCTGCCTGGAGCACTGTTTATATTGACCTCAACCAGGCACACCTGGGGAGGGCCGGCCGGCAGGGTCAGGCTGCCCAGGTCAGCTAATCCTCAACCCTCAGGGAATCACATAGTTGACAATGGACCTCGCTAAGGCAGAATAGACGCCAAGTGAAAAAAGGACACAATGCCATTTGCAGCACCGTAGATGAGGCTAAAGGTAATCACGTGACTTGTAGTAAGTCAGAAAGTGAAAGACACATATCCTATCATATCACTTATAGGTGTGACCTAAAAACGGATACCAGGGCAGATATTTCCACGGAGAAGGGCAATCACAGATTCATTAAACAAACTTATAGTTCACCAATGGAAAGGTGTGAGGATTGGTTTCATTACGATATTGGGGTTCACAGACATATACAAACACAGGTGACATATAGAATCACCAAAGACCTACAGAATACCAAGAGAAGACTACTCAACATTCTGTCATAACGTACATGGGAAAAGGATCCCAGGAAGAACAGACATATGTATATGTGTAAAAGAACCACATCTTGCACACCTACAACAAGCCAAACATTGTAATCAAACTTGCTGTAATAAAAAAATATATAAATAAATAAATTTAAAACACGAACAAGAAATAGTGAGACAAACTTGAGGGGTTTTCTCCTGGCACATTCAATTCTAAATTCCAATCTAGAACACGACTTCCATTGAGGCTCTGTTGCCCTAGAAACCAGATTTGGTAAGGGAGAACTGCTGCCACCTTGAGGCCGTCTCACACAACAGCAGCTTTTATCCCAGCGCTAATGATCAGTTGATATTCAAAATCATTGCAGGCCTGTAAATGACACCTGCCCTGAAAACAAATCCTGGGGTCACATAGCGACCAAAAAATTCAAAGGACGTCCATATTTCAAAACGACCGTTTCAAAAGGCATATTTTACGCACATTCGTGTTCTGCTTCTTTTTCTTTCTTTCTTTCTTTTGTTAAAAAAACGGAAATGGAAAAAGGCATCCCTCAGAATGGGCGAAAATAGTTGCAAACTAATCAATGGACAAAGGTTTAATCTCAAATATATATAAGCAGCTCATGCAGCTTAATATTAAGAAAAACAAACAGCCCAATACAAAAATGGGCAGAAGATCTAAAGAGACGTTTCAGAGATGGCCAAGACGCACATGAAAAGCTGCTCAACATCACTAATTATTAGAGAAATGCAAATCAAAACTACAATGAGGTATCCCCTCACACCTGCTAGAATCGGCATCATCAGAAAATCTACAAACAACAAATTCTGGGGAGGGTGTGGACAAAAGGATCCCTCTTCCACTATTGGTGGGCACATAAATTGATACAGTCACTATGGAGAGCAGTATGGAGTTTCCTTAAAAAACCTAGAAATAGAATTACCATATGATCCAGCAATCCCACTTCTGGGCATATACCCAGAGAAAACCATAAATCAAAAAGGCACATTCACCACAATGTTCACTGCAGCACTATTTACAATAGCCAGGTAATGGAAGCAACCTAAATGCCCACAGACAGACGAATGGATAAAGATGTGGTACATATATAAAATGGAATATTACTCAGCCATAAAGAGGAATGAAACTGGCTCATTTGTAGAGACGTCGATGGATCTAGAGACTGTCATACAGAATGAAGTAAGTCAGAAAGAGAACAACAAATATTGTGTATGAAGGCATATATGTGGAACCTAGAATAATGGTACAGATGAACTGGTTTGCAGGGAAGAAATAGAGACACAGAGGTAGAGAACAAACGTATGGACACCAAGTGTGGGAAGCCATGGGGTGGTGGTGGTGGGATGAGTTGGGAGTTTGGGATTGACCTGTATACATGTATATGCATAAAATACATAACTAATAATAACCTGCTGTATAAAATATATATATAATTAAATTTCAAAATTTTAAAAAATAAAATTTAAAAATAAAACAGAAAAAAGTTCTTCCCTTCACACAGATGTATTTATATGAATGAATTATTTCCATGCTTATATCTATAAATACATAAAAGAGGAATAAAATCTAACGAACCATAAAAGAAAAAAAAAAAACCTGAACCCACCAGTTTTACAGAGGAAAACCCTATCAGGGCACTTGCTCCAGCGGTAAACAATTCTGAAATTGGTCAGAGGTGGGGAATCATCTCCCATACAGCCAGCAACCCACCCCCCACACAAGGAGCGTCCTCATTGCAAAGCTGGGGGACCGTGCCGAGGCATCTGTGAGTAAACGTGAGCTGAGCCCCAGGCCAGCTGCTGCTGAACTGTTCCCACCCTTCCCAGGTAAAACACCTGAATATGTACAAGGGCTTGAAAGCCTAGAGGAAGGGCCGTGGAGCCACACCAGCGACAGCACACAGGCCAACATTGTGCCTGCAGGCCAGCCAGGATGGTCCTGGCCCCGGGCGCTCTTCTGGAAGCTTTCCATTGCCCTGCCTGAGATACCCCTCCTGTCCCGGCCCCCACTGCTTTTTTCCTTCCTCACCTCTGTTCGGAGAGAAATTCCAGCGGAAGGTATGGGGCAAACATCCTCTTCTTTACAGGTGGCAGCCTGGCAACTCCTGCAGAAAGTCCAGCAGAGCCCCACTCACACCGGGCCACCCACAAAGCCGTGGCCCCTCACTCCCTCCCACCAGCACAGCCCCGAGACTGCTGACGGGGCAGAGAATATGGAGTCAGGCACAGCTTCAGGGGCTATTGCTGCCTGGAGCGCTGTTTATATTGACCTCAACCAGGCACACCTGGGGAGGGCCGGCCGGCAGGGTCAGGCTGCCCAGGTCAGCTAATCCTTAACCCTCAGGGAATCACATAGTTGACAATGGACCTCGCTAAGGCAGAATAGAAGCCAAGAGAAAAAAGGACACAATGCCATTTGCAGCACCGTAGATGAGGCTAAAGGTAATCACGTGACTTGTAGTAAGTCAGAAAGTGAAAGACACATATCCTATCATATCACTTATAGGTGTGACCTAAAAACGGATACCAGGGCAGATATTTCCACGGAGAAGGGCAATCACAGATTCATTAAACAAACTTATGGTTCACCAATGGAAAGGTGTGAGGATTGGTTTCATTACGATATTGGGGTTCACAGACATATACAAACACAGGTGACATATAGAATCACCAAAGACCTACAGAATACCAAGAGAAGACTACTCAACATTCTGTCATAACGTACATGGGAAAAGGATCCCAGGAAGAACAGACATATGTATATGTGTAAAAGAACCACATCTTGCACACCTACAACAAGCCAAACATTGTAATCAAACTTGCTGTGATAAAAAAAATAAAAATAAATAAATTTAAAACACGAACAAGAAATAGTGAGACAAACTTGAGGGGTTTTCTCCTGGCACATTCAATTCTAAATTCCAATCTAGAACACGACTTCCATTGAGGCTCTGTTGCCCTAGAAACCAGATTTGGTAAGGGAGAACTGCTGCCACCTTGAGGCCGTCTCACACAACAGCAGCTTTTATCCCAGCGCTAATGATCAGTTGATATTCAAAATCATTGCAGGCCTGTAAATGACACCTGCCCTGAAAACAAATCCTGGGGTCACATAGCGACCAAAAAATTCAAAGGACGTCCATATTTCAAAACGACCGTTTCAAAAGGCATATTTTACGCACATTCGTGTTCTGCTTCTTTTTCTTTCTTTCTTTCTTTTGTTAAAAAAACGGAAATGGAAAAAGGCATCCCTCAGAATGGGCGAAAATAGTTGCAAACTAATCAATGGACAAAGGTTTAATCTCAAATATATATAAGCAGCTCATGCAGCTTAATATTAAGAAAAACAAACAGCCCAATACAAAAATGGGCAGAAGATCTAAAGAGACGTTTCAGAGATGGCCAAGACGCACATGAAAAGCTGCTCAACATCACTAATTATTAGAGAAATGCAAATCAAAACTACAATGAGGTATCCCCTCACACCTGCTAGAATCGGCATCATCAGAAAATCTACAAACAACAAATTCTGGGGAGGGTGTGGACAAAAGGATCCCTCTTCCACTATTGGTGGGCATGTAAATTGATACAGTCACTATGGAGAACAGTATGGAGTTTCCTTAAAAAACCTAGAAATAGAATTACCATATGATCCAGCAATCCCACTTCTGGGCATATGCCCATAGAAAACCATAAATCAAAAAGGCACATTCACCACAATGTTCATTGCAGCACTATTTACAATAGCCAGGTAATGGAAGCAACCTAAATTCCCACAGACAGACGAATGGATAAAGATGTGGTACATATATAAAATGGAATATTACTCAGCCATAAAGAGGAATGAAACTGGCTCATTTGTAGAGACGTCGATGGATCTAGAGACTGTCATACAGAATGAAGTAAGTCAGAAAGACAACAACAAATATTGTGTATGAAGGCATATATGTGGAACCTAGAATAATGGTACAGATGAACTGGTTTGCAGGGAAGAAATAGAGACACAGAGGTAGAGAACAAACGTATGGACACCAAGTGTGGGAAGCCATGGGGTGGTGGTGGTGGGATGAGTTGGGAGATTGGGATTGACCTGTATACATGTATATGCATAAAATACATAACTAATAATAACCTGCTGTATAAAATATATATATAATTAAATTTCAAAATTTTAAAAAATAAAATTTAAAAATAAAACAGAAAAAAGTTCTTCCCTTCACACAGATGTATTTATATGAATGAATTATTTCCATGCTTATATCTATAAATACATAAAAGAGGAATAATATCTAACGAACCATAAAAGAAAAAAAAAACCTGAACCCACCAGTTTTACAGAGGAAAACCCTATCAGGGCACTTGCTCCAGCGGTAAACAATTCTGAAATTGGTCAGAGGTGGGGAATCATCTCCCATACAGCCAGCAACCCACCCCCCACACAAGGAGCGTCCTCATTGCAAAGCTGGGGGACCGTGCCGAGGCATCTGTGAGTAAATGTGAGCTGAGCCCCAGGCCAGCTGCTGCTGAACTGTTCCCACCCTTCCCAGGTAAAACACCTGAATATGTACAAGGGCTTGAAAGCCTAGAGGAAGGGCCGTGGAGCCACACCAGCGACAGCACACAGGCCAACATTGTGCCTGCAGGCCAGCCAGGATGGTCCTGGCCCCGGGCGCTCTTCTGGAAGCTTTCCATTGCCCTGCCTGAGATACCCCTCCTGTCCCGGCCCCCACTGCTTTTTTCCTTCCTCACCTCTGTTCGGAGAGAAATTCCAGCGGAAGGTATGGGGCAAACATCCTCTTCTTTACAGGTGGCAGCCTGGCAACTCCTGCAGAAAGTCCAGCAGAGCCCCACTCACACCGGGCCACCCACAAAGCCGTGGCCCCTCACTCCCTCCCACCAGCACAGCCCCGAGACTGCTGACGGGGCAGAGAATATGGAGTCAGGCACAGCTTCAGGGGCTATTGCTGCCTGGAGCGCTGTTTATATTGACCTCAACCAGGCACACCTGGGGAGGGCCGGCCGGCAGGGTCAGGCTGCCCAGGTCAGCTAATCCTTAACCCTCAGGGAATCACATAGTTGACAATGGACCTCGCTAAGGCAGAATAGAAGCCAAGAGAAAAAAGGACACAATGCCATTTGCAGCACCGTAGATGAGGCTAAAGGTAATCACGTGACTTGTAGTAAGTCAGAAAGTGAAAGACACATATCCTATCATATCACTTATAGGTGTGACCTAAAAACGGATACCAGGGCAGATATTTCCACGGAGAAGGGCAATCACAGATTCATTAAACAAACTTCTGGTTCACCAATGGAAAGGTGTGAGGATTGGTTTCATTACGATATTGGGGTTCACAGACATATACAAACACAGGTGACATATAGAATCACCAAAGACCTACGGAATACCAAGAGAAGACTACTCAACATTCTGTCATAACGTACATGGGAAAAGGATCCCAGGAAGAACAGACATATGTATATGTGTAAAAGAACCACATCTTGCACACCTACAACAAGCCAAACATTGTAATCAAACTTGCTGTGATAAAAAAAATAAAAATAAATAAATTTAAAACACGAACAAGAAATAGTGAGACAAACTTGAGGGGTTTTCTCCTGGCACATTCAATTCTAAATTCCAATCTAGAACACGACTTCCATTGAGGCTCTGTTGCCCTAGAAACCAGATTTGGTAAGGGAGAACTGCTGCCACCTTGAGGCCGTCTCACACAACAGCAGCTTTTATCCCAGCGCTAATGATCAGTTGATATTCAAAATCATTGCAGGCCTGTAAATGACACCTGCCCTGAAAACAAATCCTGGGGTCACATAGCGACCAAAAAATTCAAAGGACGTCCATATTTCAAAACGACCGTTTCAAAAGGCATATTTTACGCACATTCGTGTTCTGCTTCTTTTTCTTTCTTTCTTTTTTTTGTTAAAAAAACGGAAATGGAAAAAGGCATCCCTCAGAATGGGCGAAAATAGTTGCAAACTAATCAATGGACAAAGGTTTAATCTCAAATATATATAAGCAGCTCATGCAGCTTAATATTAAGAAAAACAAACAGCCCAATACAAAAATGGGCAGAAGATCTAAAGAGACGTTTCAGAGATGGCCAAGACGCACATGAAAAGCTGCTCAACATCACTAATTATTAGAGAAATGCAAATCAAAACTACAATGAGGTATCCCCTCACACCTGCTAGAATCGGCATCATCAGAAAATCTACAAACAACAAATTCTGGGGAGGGTGTGGACAAAAGGATCCCTCTTCCACTATTGGTGGGCATGTAAATTGATACAGTCACTATGGAGAACAGTATGGAGTTTCCTTAAAAAACCTAGAAATAGAATTACCATATGATCCAGCAATCCCACTTCTGGGCATATGCCCATAGAAAACCATAAATCAAAAAGGCACATTCACCACAATGTTCATTGCAGCACTATTTACAATAGCCAGGTAATGGAAGCAACCTAAATTCCCACAGACAGACGAATGGATAAAGATGTGGTACATATATAAAATGGAATATTACTCAGCCATAAAGAGGAATGAAACTGGGTCATTTGTAGAGACGTCGATGGATCTAGAGACTGTCATACAGAATGAAGTAAGTCAGAAAGACAACAACAAATATTGTGTATGAAGGCATATATGTGGAACCTAGAATAATGGTACAGATGAACTGGTTTGCAGGGAAGAAATAGAGACACAGAGGTAGAGAACAAACGTATGGACACCAAGTGTGGGAAGCCATGGGGTGGTGGTGGTGGGATGAGTTGGGAGATTGGGATTGACCTGTATACATGTATATGCATAAAATACATAACTAATAATAACCTGCTGTATAAAATATATATATAATTAAATTTCAAAATTTTAAAAAATAAAATTTAAAAATAAAACAGAAAAAAGTTCTTCCCTTCACACAGATGTATTTATATGAATGAATTATTTCCATGCTTATATCTATAAATACATAAAAGAGGAATAATATCTAACGAACCATAAAAGAAAAAAAAAAAACCTGAACCCACCAGTTTTACAGAGGAAAACCCTATCAGGGCACTTGCTCCAGCGGTAAACAATTCTGAAATTGGTCAGAGGTGGGGAATCATCTCCCATACAGCCAGCAACCCACCCCCCACACAAGGAGCGTCCTCATTGCAAAGCTGGGGGACCGTGCCGAGGCATCTGTGAGTAAATGTGAGCTGAGCCCCAGGCCAGCTGCTGCTGAACTGTTCCCACCCTTCCCAGGTAAAACACCTGAATATGTACAAGGGCTTGAAAGCCTAGAGGAAGGGCCGTGGAGCCACACCAGCGACAGCACACAGGCCAACATTGTGCCTGCAGGCCAGCCAGGATGGTCCTGGCCCCGGGCGCTCTTCTGGAAGCTTTCCATTGCCCTGCCTGAGATACCCCTCCTGTCCCGGCCCCCACTGCTTTTTTCCTTCCTCACCTCTGTTCGGAGAGAAATTCCAGCGGAAGGTATGGGGCAAACATCCTCTTCTTTACAGGTGGCAGCCTGGCAACTCCTGCAGAAAGTCCAGCAGAGCCCCACTCACACCGGGCCACCCACAAAGCCGTGGCCCCTCACTCCCTCCCACCAGCACAGCCCCGAGACTGCTGACGGGGCAGAGAATATGGAGTCAGGCACAGCTTCAGGGGCTATTGCTGCCTGGAGCGCTGTTTATATTGACCTCAACCAGGCACACCTGGGGAGGGCCGGCCGGCAGGGTCAGGCTGCCCAGGTCAGCTAATCCTTAACCCTCAGGGAATCACATAGTTGACAATGGACCTCGCTAAGGCAGAATAGAAGCCAAGAGAAAAAAGGACACAATGCCATTTGCAGCACCGTAGATGAGGCTAAAGGTAATCACGTGACTTGTAGTAAGTCAGAAAGTGAAAGACACATATCCTATCATATCACTTATAGGTGTGACCTAAAAACGGATACCAGGGCAGATATTTCCACGGAGAAGGGCAATCACAGATTCATTAAACAAACTTATGGTTCACCAATGGAAAGGTGTGAGGATTGGTTTCATTACGATATTGGGGTTCACAGACATATACAAACACAGGTGACATATAGAATCACCAAAGACCTACGGAATACCAAGAGAAGACTACTCAACATTCTGTCATAACGTACATGGGAAAAGGATCCCAGGAAGAACAGACATATGTATATGTGTAAAAGAATCACATCTTGCACACCTACAACAAGCCAAACATTGTAATCAAACTTGCTGTGATAAAAAAAATAAAAATAAATAAATTTAAAACACGAACAAGAAATAGTGAGACAAACTTGAGGGGTTTTCTCCTGGCACATTCAATTCTAAATTCCAATCTAGAACACGACTTCCATTGAGGCTCTGTTGCCCTAGAAACCAGATTTGGTAAGGGAGAACTGCTGCCACCTTGAGGCCGTCTCACACAACAGCAGCTTTTATCCCAGCGCTAATGATCAGTTGATATTCAAAATCATTGCAGGCCTGTAAATGACACCTGCCCTGAAAACAAATCCTGGGGTCACATAGCGACCAAAAAATTCAAAGGACGTCCATATTTCAAAACGACCGTTTCAAAAGGCATATTTTACGCACATTCGTGTTCTGCTTCTTTTTCTTTCTTTTTTTTTTTTGTTAAAAAAACGGAAATGGAAAAAGGCATCCCTCAGAATGGGCGAAAATAGTTGCAAACTAATCAATGGACAAAGGTTTAATCTCAAATATATATAAGCAGCTCATGCAGCTTAATATTAAGAAAAACAAACAGCCCAATACAAAAATGGGCAGAAGATCTAAAGAGACGTTTCAGAGATGGCCAAGACGCACATGAAAAGCTGCTCAACATCACTAATTATTAGAGAAATGCAAATCAAAACTACAATGAGGTATCCCCTCACACCTGCTAGAATCGGCATCATCAGAAAATCTACAAACAACAAATTCTGGGGAGGGTGTGGACAAAAGGATCCCTCTTCCACTATTGGTGGGCATGTAAATTGATACAGTCACTATGGAGAACAGTATGGAGTTTCCTTAAAAAACCTAGAAATAGAATTACCATATGATCCAGCAATCCCACTTCTGGGCATATGCCCATAGAAAACCATAAATCAAAAAGGCACATTCACCACAATGTTCATTGCAGCACTATTTACAATAGCCAGGTAATGGAAGCAACCTAAATTCCCACAGACAGACGAATGGATAAAGATGTGGTACATATATAAAATGGAATATTACTCAGCCATAAAGAGGAATGAAACTGGCTCATTTGTAGAGACGTCGATGGATCTAGAGACTGTCATACAGAATGAAGTAAGTCAGAAAGACAACAACAAATATTGTGTATGAAGGCATATATGTGGAACCTAGAATAATGGTACAGATGAACTGGTTTGCAGGGAAGAAATAGAGACACAGAGGTAGAGAACAAACGTATGGACACCAAGTGTGGGAAGCCATGGGGTGGTGGTGGTGGGATGAGTTGGGAGATTGGGATTGACCTGTATACATGTATATGCATAAAATACATAACTAATAATAACCTGCTGTATAAAATATATATATAATTAAATTTCAAAATTTTAAAAAATAAAATTTAAAAATAAAACAGAAAAAAGTTCTTCCCTTCACACAGATGTATTTATATGAATGAATTATTTCCATGCTTATATCTATAAATACATAAAAGAGGAATAATATCTAACGAACCATAAAAGAAAAAAAAAAACCTGAACCCACCAGTTTTACAGAGGAAAACCCTATCAGGGCACTTGCTCCAGCGGTAAACAATTCTGAAATTGGTCAGAGGTGGGGAATCATCTCCCATACAGCCAGCAACCCACCCCCCACACAAGGAGCGTCCTTATTGCAAAGCTGGGGGACCGTGCCGAGGCATCTGTGAGTAAATGTGAGCTGAGCCCCAGGCCAGCTGCTGCTGAACTGTTCCCACCCTTCCCAGGTAAAACACCTGAATATGTACAAGGGCTTGAAAGCCTAGAGGAAGGGCCGTGGAGCCACACCAGCGACAGCACACAGGCCAACATTGTGCCTGCAGGCCAGCCAGGATGGTCCTGGCCCCGGGCGCTCTTCTGGAAGCTTTCCATTGCCCTGCCTGAGATACCCCTCCTGTCCCGGCCCCCACTGCTTTTTTCCTTCCTCACCTCTGTTCGGAGAGAAATTCCAGCGGAAGGTATGGGGCAAACATCCTCTTCTTTACAGGTGGCAGCCTGGCAACTCCTGCAGAAAGTCCAGCAGAGCCCCACTCACACCGGGCCACCCACAAAGCCGTGGCCCCTCACTCCCTCCCACCAGCACAGCCCCGAGACTGCTGACGGGGCAGAGAATATGGAGTCAGGCACAGCTTCAGGGGCTATTGCTGCCTGGAGCGCTGTTTATATTGACCTCAACCAGGCACACCTGGGGAGGGCCGGCCGGCAGGGTCAGGCTGCCCAGGTCAGCTAATCCTTAACCCTCAGGGAATCACATAGTTGACAATGGACCTCGCTAAGGCAGAATAGAAGCCAAGAGAAAAAAGGACACAATGCCATTTGCAGCACCGTAGATGAGGCTAAAGGTAATCACGTGACTTGTAGTAAGTCAGAAAGTGAAAGACACATATCCTATCATATCACTTATAGGTGTGACCTAAAAACGGATACCAGGGCAGATATTTCCACGGAGAAGGGCAATCACAGATTCATTAAACAAACTTATGGTTCACCAATGGAAAGGTGTGAGGATTGGTTTCATTACGATATTGGGGTTCACAGACATATACAAACACAGGTGACATATAGAATCACCAAAGACCTACGGAATACCAAGAGAAGACTACTCAACATTCTGTCATAACGTACATGGGAAAAGGATCCCAGGAAGAACAGACATATGTATATGTGTAAAAGAACCACATCTTGCACACCTACAACAAGCCAAACATTGTAATCAAACTTGCTGTGATAAAAAAAATAAAAATAAATAAATTTAAAACACGAACAAGAAATAGTGAGACAAACTTGAGGGGTTTTCTCCTGGCACATTCAATTCTAAATTCCAATCTAGAACACGACTTCCATTGAGGCTCTGTTGCCCTAGAAACCAGATTTGGTAAGGGAGAACTGCTGCCACCTTGAGGCCGTCTCACACAACAGCAGCTTTTATCCCAGCGCTAATGATCAGTTGATATTCAAAATCATTGCAGGCCTGTAAATGACACCTGCCCTGAAAACAAATCCTGGGGTCACATAGCGACCAAAAAATTCAAAGGACGTCCATATTTCAAAACGACCGTTTCAAAAGGCATATTTTACGCACATTCGTGTTCTGCTTCTTTTTCTTTCTTTCTTTCTTTTGTTAAAAAAACGGAAATGGAAAAAGGCATCCCTCAGAATGGGCGAAAATAGTTGCAAACTAATCAATGGACAAAGGTTTAATCTCAAATATATATAAGCAGCTCATGCAGCTTAATATTAAGAAAAACAAACAGCCCAATACAAAAATGGGCAGAAGATCTAAAGAGACGTTTCAGAGATGGCCAAGACGCACATGAAAAGCTGCTCAACATCACTAATTATTAGAGAAATGCAAATCAAAACTACAATGAGGTATCCCCTCACACCTGCTAGAATCGGCATCATCAGAAAATCTACAAACAACAAATTCTGGGGAGGGTGTGGACAAAAGGATCCCTCTTCCACTATTGGTGGGCATGTAAATTGATACAGTCACTATGGAGAACAGTATGGAGTTTCCTTAAAAAACCTAGAAATAGAATTACCATATGATCCAGCAATCCCACTTCTGGGCATATGCCCATAGAAAACCATAAATCAAAAAGGCACATTCACCACAATGTTCATTGCAGCACTATTTACAATAGCCAGGTAATGGAAGCAACCTAAATTCCCACAGACAGACGAATGGATAAAGATGTGGTACATATATAAAATGGAATATTACTCAGCCATAAAGAGGAATGAAACTGGCTCATTTGTAGAGACGTCGATGGATCTAGAGACTGTCATACAGAATGAAGTAAGTCAGAAAGACAACAACAAATATTGTGTATGAAGGCATATATGTGGAACCTAGAATAATGGTACAGATGAACTGGTTTGCAGGGAAGAAATAGAGACACAGAGGTAGAGAACAAACGTATGGACACCAAGTGTGGGAAGCCATGGGGTGGTGGTGGTGGGATGAGTTGGGAGATTGGGATTGACCTGTATACATGTATATGCATAAAATACATAACTAATAATAACCTGCTGTATAAAATATATATATAATTAAATTTCAAAATTTTAAAAAATAAAATTTAAAAATAAAACAGAAAAAAGTTCTTCCCTTCACACAGATGTATTTATATGAATGAATTATTTCCATGCTTATATCTATAAATACATAAAAGAGGAATAATATCTAACGAACCATAAAAGAAAAAAAAAAACCTGAACCCACCAGTTTTACAGAGGAAAACCCTATCAGGGCACTTGCTCCAGCGGTAAACAATTCTGAAATTGGTCAGAGGTGGGGAATCATCTCCCATACAGCCAGCAACCCACCCCCCACACAAGGAGCGTCCTCATTGCAAAGCTGGGGGACCGTGCCGAGGCATCTGTGAGTAAATGTGAGCTGAGCCCCAGGCCAGCTGCTGCTGAACTGTTCCCACCCTTCCCAGGTAAAACACCTGAATATGTACAAGGGCTTGAAAGCCTAGAGGAAGGGCCGTGGAGCCACACCAGCGACAGCACACAGGCCAACATTGTGCCTGCAGGCCAGCCAGGATGGTCCTGGCCCCGGGCGCTCTTCTGGAAGCTTTCCATTGCCCTGCCTGAGATACCCCTCCTGTCCCGCCCCCCACTGCTTTTTTCCTTCCTCACCTCTGTTCGGAGAGAAATTCCAGCGGAAGGTATGGGGCAAACATCCTCTTCTTTACAGGTGGCAGCCTGGCAACTCCTGCAGAAAGTCCAGCAGAGCCCCACTCACACCGGGCCACCCACAAAGCCGTGGCCCCTCACTCCCTCCCACCAGCACAGCCCCGAGACTGCTGACGGGGCAGAGAATATGGAGTCAGGCACAGCTTCAGGGGCTATTGCTGCCTGGAGCGCTGTTTATATTGACCTCAACCAGGCACACCTGGGGAGGGCCGGCCGGCAGGGTCAGGCTGCCCAGGTCAGCTAATCCTTAACCCTCAGGGAATCACATAGTTGACAATGGACCTCGCTAAGGCAGAATAGAAGCCAAGAGAAAAAAGGACACAATGCCATTTGCAGCACCGTAGATGAGGCTAAAGGTAATCACGTGACTTGTAGTAAGTCAGAAAGTGAAAGACACATATCCTATCATATCACTTATAGGTGTGACCTATAAACGGATACCAGGGCAGATATTTCCACGGAGAAGGGCAATCACAGATTCATTAAACAAACTTATGGTTCACCAATGGAAAGGTGTGAGGATTGGTTTCATTGCGATATTGGGGTTCACAGACATATACAAACACAGGTGACATATAGAATCACCAAAGACCTACGGAATACCAAGAGAAGACTACTCAACATTCTGTCATAACGTACATGGGAAAAGGATCCCAGGAAGAACAGACATATGTATATGTGTAAAAGAACCACATCTTGCACACCTACAACAAGCCAAACATTGTAATCAAACTTGCTGTGATAAAAAAAATAAAAATAAATAAATTTAAAACACGAACAAGAAATAGTGAGACAAACTTGAGGGGTTTTCTCCTGGCACATTCAATTCTAAATTCCAATCTAGAACACGACTTCCATTGAGGCTCTGTTGCCCTAGAAACCAGATTTGGTAAGGGAGAACTGCTGCCACCTTGAGGCCGTCTCACACAACAGCAGCTTTTATCCCAGCGCTAATGATCAGTTGATATTCAAAATCATTGCAGGCCTGTAAATGACACCTGCCCTGAAAACAAATCCTGGGGTCACATAGCGACCAAAAAATTCAAAGGACGTCCATATTTCAAAACGACCGTTTCAAAAGGCATATTTTACGCACATTCGTGTTCTGCTTCTTTTTCTTTCTTTCTTTCTTTTGTTAAAAAAACGGAAATGGAAAAAGGCATCCCTCAGAATGGGCGAAAATAGTTGCAAACTAATCAATGGACAAAGGTTTAATCTCAAATATATATAAGCAGCTCATGCAGCTTAATATTAAGAAAAACAAACAGCCCAATACAAAAATGGGCAGAAGATCTAAAGAGACGTTTCAGAGATGGCCAAGACGCACATGAAAAGCTGCTCAACATCACTAATTATTAGAGAAATGCAAATCAAAACTACAATGAGGTATCCCCTCACACCTGCTAGAATCGGCATCATCAGAAAATCTACAAACAACAAATTCTGGGGAGGGTGTGGACAAAAGGATCCCTCTTCCACTATTGGTGGGCATGTAAATTGATACAGTCACTATGGAGAACAGTATGGAGTTTCCTTAAAAAACCTAGAAATAGAATTACCATATGATCCAGCAATCCCACTTCTGGGCATATGCCCATAGAAAACCATAAATCAAAAAGGCACATTCACCACAATGTTCATTGCAGCACTATTTACAATAGCCAGGTAATGGAAGCAACCTAAATTCCCACAGACAGACGAATGGATAAAGATGTGGTACATATATAAAATGGAATATTACTCAGCCATAAAGAGGAATGAAACTGGCTCATTTGTAGAGACGTCGATGGATCTAGAGACTGTCATACAGAATGAAGTAAGTCAGAAAGACAACAACAAATATTGTGTATGAAGGCATATATGTGGAACCTAGAATAATGGTACAGATGAACTGGTTTGCAGGGAAGAAATAGAGACACAGAGGTAGAGAACAAACGTATGGACACCAAGTGTGGGAAGCCATGGGGTGGTGGTGGTGGGATGAGTTGGGAGATTGGGATTGACCTGTATACATGTATATGCATAAAATACATAACTAATAATAACCTGCTGTATAAAATATATATATAATTAAATTTCAAAATTTTAAAAAATAAAATTTAAAAATAAAACAGAAAAAAGTTCTTCCCTTCACACAGATGTATTTATATGAATGAATTATTTCCATGCTTATATCTATAAATACATAAAAGAGGAATAATATCTAACGAACCATAAAAGAAAAAAAAAAACCTGAACCCACCAGTTTTACAGAGGAAAACCCTATCAGGGCACTTGCTCCAGCGGTAAACAATTCTGAAATTGGTCAGAGGTGGGGAATCATCTCCCATACAGCCAGCAACCCACCCCCCACACAAGGAGCGTCCTCATTGCAAAGCTGGGGGACCGTGCCGAGGCATCTGTGAGTAAATGTGAGCTGAGCCCCAGGCCAGCTGCTGCTGAACTGTTCCCACCCTTCCCAGGTAAAACACCTGAATATGTACAAGGGCTTGAAAGCCTAGAGGAAGGGCCGTGGAGCCACACCAGCGACAGCACACAGGCCAACATTGTGCCTGCAGGCCAGCCAGGATGCTCCTGGCCCCGGGCGCTCTTCTGGAAGCTTTCCATTGCCCTGCCTGAGATACCCCTCCTGTCCCAGCCCCCACTGCTTTTTTCCTTCCTCACCTCTGTTCGGAGAGAAATTCCAGCGGAAGGTATGGGGCAAACATCCTCTTCTTTACAGGTGGCAGCCTGGCAACTCCTGCAGAAAGTCCAGCAGAGCCCCACTCACACCGGGCCACCCACAAAGCCGTGGCCCCTCACTCCCTCCCACCAGCACAGCCCCGAGACTGCTGACGGGGCAGAGAATATGGAGTCAGGCACAGCTTCAGGGGCTATTGCTGCCTGGAGCGCTGTTTATATTGACCTCAACCAGGCACACCTGGGGAGGGCCGGCCGGCAGGGTCAGGCTGCCCAGGTCAGCTAATCCTTAACCCTCAGGGAATCACATAGTTGACAATGGACCTCGCTAAGGCAGAATAGAAGCCAAGAGAAAAAAGGACACAATGCCATTTGCAGCACCGTAGATGAGGCTAAAGGTAATCACGTGACTTGTAGTAAGTCAGAAAGTGAAAGACACATATCCTATCATATCACTTATAGGTGTGACCTAAAAACGGATACCAGGGCAGATATTTCCACGGAGAAGGGCAATCACAGATTCATTAAACAAACTTATGGTTCACCAATGGAAAGGTGTGAGGATTGGTTTCATTACGATATTGGGGTTCACAGACATATACAAACACAGGTGACATATAGAATCACCAAAGACCTACGGAATACCAAGAGAAGACTACTCAACATTCTGTCATAACGTACATGGGAAAAGGATCCCAGGAAGAACAGACATATGTATATGTGTAAAAGAACCACATCTTGCACACCTACAACAAGCCAAACATTGTAATCAAACTTGCTGTGATAAAAAAAATAAAAATAAATAAATTTAAAACACGAACAAGAAATAGTGAGACAAACTTGAGGGGTTTTCTCCTGGCACATTCAATTCTAAATTCCAATCTAGAACACGACTTCCATTGAGGCTCTGTTGCCCTAGAAACCAGATTTGGTAAGGGAGAACTGCTGCCACCTTGAGGCCGTCTCACACAACAGCAGCTTTTATCCCAGCGCTAATGATCAGTTGATATTCAAAATCATTGCAGGCCTGTAAATGACACCTGCCCTGAAAACAAATCCTGGGGTCACATAGCGACCAAAAAATTCAAAGGACGTCCATATTTCAAAACGACCGTTTCAAAAGGCATATTTTACGCACATTCGTGTTCTGCTTCTTTTTCTTTCTTTCTTTTTTTTGTTAAAAAAACGGAAATGGAAAAAGGCATCCCTCAGAATGGGCGAAAATAGTTGCAAACTAATCAATGGACAAAGGTTTAATCTCAAATATATATAAGCAGCTCATGCAGCTTAATATTAAGAAAAACAAACAGCCCAATACAAAAATGGGCAGAAGATCTAAAGAGACGTTTCAGAGATGGCCAAGACGCACATGAAAAGCTGCTCAACATCACTAATTATTAGAGAAATGCAAATCAGAACTACAATGAGGTATCACCTCACACCTGCTAGAATCGGCATCATCAGAAAATCTACAAACAACAAATTCTGGGGAGGGTGTGGACAAAAGGATCCCTCTTCCACTATTGGTGGGCACGTAAATTGATAGAGTCACTATGGAGAACAGTATGGAGTTTCCTTAAAAAACCTAGAAATAGAATTACCATATGATCCAGCAATCCCACTTCTGGGCATATACCCAGAGAAAACCATAAATCAAAAAGGCACATTCACCACAATGTTCATTGCAGCACTATTTACAATAGCCAGGTAATGGAAGCAACCTAAATGCCCACAGACACACGAATGGATAAAGATGTTGTACATATATAAAATGGAATATTACTCAGCCATAAAGAGGAATGAAACTGGGTCATTTGTAGAGACGTCGATGGATCTAGAGACTGTCATACAGAATGAAGTAAGTCAGAAAGAGAACAACAAATATTGTGTATGAAGGCATATATGTGGAACCTAGAATAATGGTACAGATGAACTGGTTTGCAGGGAAGAAATAGAGACACAGAGGTAGAGAACAAACGTATGGACACCAAGTGTGGGAAGCCATGGGGTGGTGGTGGTGGGATGAGTTGGGAGATTGGGATTGACCTGTATACATGTATATGCATAAAATACATAACTAATAATAACCTGCTGTATAAAAAATATATAAAATTAAATTTCAAAATTTTAAAAAATAAACTTTAATAATAAAACAGAAAAAAGTTCTTCCCTTCACACAGATGTATTTATATGAATGAATTATTTCCATGCTTATATCTATAAATACATAAAAGAGGAATAATATCTAACGAACCATAAAAGAAAAATAAAACCTGAACCCACCAGTTTTACAGAGGAAAACCCTATCAGGGCACTTGCTCCAGCGGTAAACAATTCTGAAATTGGTCAGAGGTGGGGAATCATCTCCCATACAGCCAGCAACCCACCCCCCACGCAAGGAGCGTCCTCATTGCAAAGCTGGGGGACCGTGCTGAGGCATCTGTGAGTAAACGTGAGCTGAGCCCCAGGCCAGCTGCTGCTGAACTGTTCCCACCCTTCCCAGGTAAAACACCTGAATATGTACAAGGGCTTGAAAGCCTAGAGGAAGGGCCGTGGAGCCACACCAGCGACAGCACACAGGCCAACATGGTGCCTGCAGGCCAGCCAGGATGGTCCTGGACCCGGGCGCTCTTCTGGAAGCTTTCCATTGCCCTGCCTGAGATACCCCTCCTGTCCCGGCCCCCACTGTTTTTTCCTTCCTCACCTCTGTTCGGAGAGAAATTCCAGCGGAAGGTATGGGTCAAACATCCTCTTCTTTACAGGTGGCAGCCTGGCAACTCCTGCAGAAAGTCCAGCAGAGCCCCACTCACACCGGGCCACCCACAAAGCCGTGGCCCCTCACTCCCTCCCACCAGCACAGCCCCGAGACTGCTGACGGGGCAGAGAATATGGAGTCAGGCACAGCTTCAGGGGCTATTGCTGCCTGGAGCGCTGTTTATATTGACCTCAACCAGGCACACCTGAGGAGGGCCGGCCGGCAGGGTCAGGCTGCCCAGGTCAGCTAATCCTTAACCCTCAGGGAATCACATAGTTGACAATGGACCTCGCTAAGGCAGAATAGAAGCCAAGAGAAAAAAGGACACAATGCCATTTGCAGCACCGTAGATGAGGCTAAAGGTAATCACGTGACTTGTAGTAAGTCAGAAAATGAAAGACACATATCCTATCATATCACTTATAGGTGTGACCTAAACATGGATACCAGGGCAGATATTTCCACGGAGAAGGGCAATCACAGATTCATTAAACAAACTTATGGTTCACCAATGGAAAGGTGTGAGGATTGGTTTCATTACGATATTGGGGTTCACAGACATATACAAACACAGGTGACATATAGAATCACCAAAGACCTACGGAATACCAAGAGAAGACTACTCAACATTCTGTCATAACGTACATGGGAAAAGGATCCCAGGAAGAACAGACATATGTACATGTGTAAAAGAACCACATCTTGCACACCTACAACAAGACAATCATTGTAATCAAACTTGCTATAATAAAAAAAATAAAATAAATAAATTAAAAACACGAACAAGAAATAGTGAGACAAACTTGAGGGGTTTTCTCCTGGCACATTCAATTCTAAATTCCAATCTAGAACACGACTTCCATTGAGGCTCTGTTGCCCTAGAAACCAGATTTGGTAAGGGAGAACTGCTGCCACCTTGAGGCCGTCTCACACAACAGCAGCTTTTATCCCAGCGCTAATGATCAGTTGATATTCAAAATCATTGCAGGCCTGTAAATGACACCTGCCCTGAAAACATATCCTGGGGTCACATAGCGCCCAAAAAATTCAAAGGACGTCCATATTTCAAAACGACCATTTCAAAAGGAATATTTTACGCACATTAGTGTTCTGCTTCTTTTTCTTTCTTTCTTTTTTTTGTTAAAAAATCGGAAATGGAAAAAGGCATCCCTCAGAATGGGCGAAAATAGTTGCAAACTAATCAATGGACAAAGGTTTAATATCAAATATATATAAGCAGCTCATGCAGCTTAATATTAAGAAAAACAAACAGCCCAATACAAAAATGGGCAGAAGTTCTAAAGAGACGTTTCAGAGATGGCCAAGACGCACATGAAAAGCTGCTCAACATCACTAATTATTAGAGAAATGCAAATCAAAACTACAATGAGGTATCACCTCACACCTGCTAGAATCGGCATCATCAGAAAATCTACAAACAACAAATTCTGGGGAGGGTGTGGACAAAAGGATCCCTCTTCCACTATTGGTGGGCATGTAAATTGATACAGTCACTATGGAGAACAGTATGGAGTTTCCTTAAAAAAATTAGAAATAGAATTACCATATGATCCAGCAATCCCACTTCTGGGCATATGCCCAGAGAAAACCATAAATCAAAAAGGCACATTCACCACAATGTTCATTGCAGCACTATTTACAATAGCCAGGTAATGGAAGCAACCTAAATGCCCACAGACAGACGAATGGATAAAGATGTGGTACATATATAAAATGGAATATTACTCAGCCATAAAGAGGAATGAAACTGGGTCATTTGTAGAGACGTCGATGGATCTAGAGACTGTCATACAGAATGAAGTAAGTCAGAAAGAGAACAACAAATATTGTGTATGAAGGCATATATGTGGAACATAGAATAATGTTACAGATGAACTGGTTTGCAGGGAAGAAATAGAGACACAGAGGTAGAGAACAAACGTATGGACACCAAGTGTGGGAAGCCATGGGGTGGTGGTGGTGGGATGAGTTGGGAATTGGGATTGACTTGTATACATGTATATGCATAAAATACATAACTAATAATAACCTGCTGTATAAAAAATATATAAAATTAAATTTCAAAATTTTAAAAAATAAAATTTAAAAATAAAACAGAAAAAAGTTCTTCCCTTCACACAGATGTATTTATATGAATGAATTATTTCCATGCTTATATCTATAAATACATAAAAGAGGAATAAAATCTAACGAACCATAAAAGAAAAAAAATACCTGAACCCACCAGTTTTACAGAGGTAAACCCTATCAGGGCACTTGCTCCAGCGGTAAACAATTCTGAAATTGGTCAGAGGTGGGGAATCATCTCCCATACAGCCAGCAACCCACCCCCCACACAAGGAGCGTCCTCATTGCAAAGCTGGGGGACCGTGCCGAGGCATCTGTGAATAAATGTGAGCTGAGCCCCAGGCCAGCTGCTGCTGAACTGTTCCCACCCTTCCCAGGTAAAACACCTGAATATGTACAAGGGCTTGAAAGCCTAGAGGAAGGGCCGTGGAGCCACACCAGCGACAGCACACAGGCCAACATTGTGCCTGCAGGCCAGCCAGGATGGTCCTGGCCCCGGGCGCTCTTCTGGAAGCTTTCCATTGCCCTGCCTGAGATACCCCTCCTGTCCCGGCCCCCACTGCTTTTTTCCTTCCTCACCTCTGTTCGGAGAGAAATTCCAGCGGAAGGTATGGGGCAAACATCCTCTTCTTTACAGGTGGCAGCCTGGCAACTCCTGCAGAAAGTCCAGCAGAGCCCCACTCACACCGGGCCACCCACAAAGCCGTGGCCCCTCACTCCCTCCCACCAGCACAGCCCCGAGACTGCTGACGGGGCAGAGAATATGGAGTCAGGCACAGCTTCAGGGGCTATTGCTGCCTGGAGCGCTGTTTATATTGACCTCAACCAGGCACACCTGGGGAGGGCCGGCCGGCAGGGTCAGGCTGCCCAGGTCAGCTAATCCTTAACCCTCAGGGAATCACATAGTTGACAATGGACCTCGCTAAGGCAGAATAGAAGCCAAGAGAAAAAAGGACACAATGCCATTTGCAGCACCGTAGATGAGGCTAAAGGTAATCACGTGACTTGTAGTAAGTCAGAAAGTGAAAGACACATATCCTATCATATCACTTATAGGTGTGACCTAAAAACGGATACCAGGGCAGATATTTCCACGGAGAAGGGCAATCACAGATTCATTAAACAAACTTATGGTTCACCAATGGAAAGGTGTGAGGATTGGTTTCATTACGATATTGGGGTTCACAGACATATACAAACACAGGTGACATATAGAATCACCAAAGACCTACGGAATACCAAGAGAAGACTACTCAACATTCTGTCATAACGTACATGGGAAAAGGATCCCAGGAAGAACAGACATATGTATATGTGTAAAAGAACCACATCTTGCACACCTACAACAAGCCAAACATTGTAATCAAACTTGCTGTGATAAAAAAAATAAAAATAAATAAATTTAAAACACGAACAAGAAATAGTGAGACAAACTTGAGGGGTTTTCTCCTGGCACATTCAATTCTAAATTCCAATCTAGAACACGACTTCCATTGAGGCTCTGTTGCCCTAGAAACCAGATTTGGTAAGGGAGAACTGCTGCCACCTTGAGGCCGTCTCACACAACAGCAGCTTTTATCCCAGCGCTAATGATCAGTTGATATTCAAAATCATTGCAGGCCTGTAAATGACACCTGCCCTGAAAACAAATCCTGGGGTCACATAGCGACCAAAAAATTCAAAGGACGTCCATATTTCAAAACGACCGTTTCAAAAGGCATATTTTACGCACATTCGTGTTCTGCTTCTTTTTCTTTCTTTCTTTTGTTTGTTAAAAAAACGGAAATGGAAAAAGGCATCCCTCAGAATGGGCGAAAATAGTTGCAAACTAATCAATGGACAAAGGTTTAATCTCAAATATATATAAGCAGCTCATGCAGCTTAATATTAAGAAAAACAAACAGCCCAATACAAAAATGGGCAGAAGATCTAAAGAGACGTTTCAGAGATGGCCAAGACGCACATGAAAAGCTGCTCAACATCACTAATTATTAGAGAAATGCAAATCAGAACTACAATGAGGTATCACCTCACACCTGCTAGAATCGGCATCATCAGAAAATCTACAAACAACAAATTCTGGGGAGGGTGTGGACAAAAGGATCCCTCTTCCACTATTGGTGGGCATGTAAATTGATACAGTCACTATGGAGAACAGTATGGAGTTTCCTTAAAAAACCTAGAAATAGAATTACCACATGATCCAGCAATCCCACTTCTGGGCATATGCCCAGAGAAAACCATAAATCAAAAAGGCACATTCACCACAATGTTCATTGCAGCACTATTTACAATAGCCAGGTAATGGAAGCAACCTAAATTCCCACAGACAGACGAATGGATAAAGATGTGGTACATATATAAAATGGAATATTACTCAGCCATAAAGAGGAATGAAACTGGGTCATTTGTAGAGACGTCGATGGATCTAGAGACTGTCATACAGAATGAAGTAAGTCAGAAAGAGAACAACAAATATTGTGTATGAAGGCATATATGTGGAACCTAGAATAATGGTACAGATGAACTGGTTTGCAGGGAAGAAATAGAGACACAGAGGTAGAGAACAAACGTATGGACACCAAGTGTGGGAAGCCATGGGGTGGTGGTGGTGGGATGAGTTGGGAGATTGGGATTGACCTGTATACATGTATATGCATAAAATACATAACTAATAATAACCTGCTGTATAAAAAATATATAAAATTAAATTTCAAAATTTTAAAAAATAAACTTTAATAATAAAACAGAAAAAAGTTCTTCCCTTCACACAGATGTATTTATATGAATGAATTATTTCCATGCTTATATCTATAAATACATAAAAGAGGAATAATATCTAATGAACCATAAAAGAAAAATAAAACCTGAACCCACCAGTTTTACAGAGGAAAACCCTATCAGGGCACTTGCTCCAGCGGTAAACAATTCTGAAATTGGTCAGAGGTGGGGAATCATCTCCCATACAGCCAGCAACCCACCCCCCACGCAAGGAGCGTCCTCATTGCAAAGCTGGGGGACCGTGCTGAGGCATCTGTGAGTAAACGTGAGCTGAGCCCCAGGCCAGCTGCTGCTGAACTGTTCCCACCCTTCCCAGGTAAAACACCTGAATATGTACAAGGGCTTGAAAGCCTAGAGGAAGGGCCGTGGAGCCACACCAGCGACAGCACACAGGCCAACATGGTGCCTGCAGGCCAGCCAGGATGGTCCTGGACCCGGGCGCTCTTCTGGAAGCTTTCCATTGCCCTGCCTGAGATACCCCTCCTGTCCCGGCCCCCACTGTTTTTTCCTTCCTCACCTCTGTTCGGAGAGAAATTCCAGCGGAAGGTATGGGGCAAACATCCTCTTCTTTACAGGTGGCAGCCTGGCAACTCCTGCAGAAAGTCCAGCAGAGCCCCACTCACACCGGGCCACCCACAAAGCCGTGGCCCCTCACTCCCTCCCACCAGCACAGCCCCGAGACTGCTGACGGGGCAGAGAATATGGAGTCAGGCACAGCTTCAGGGGCTATTGCTGCCTGGAGCGCTGTTTATATTGACCTCAACCAGGCACACCTGGGGAGGGCCGGCCGGCAGGGTCAGGCTGCCCAGGTCAGCTAATCCTTAACCCTCAGGGAATCACATAGTTGACAATGGACCTCGCTAAGGCAGAATAGAAGCCAAGAGAAAAAAGGACACAATGCCATTTGCAGCACCGTAGATGAGGCTAAAGGTAATCACGTGACTTGTAGTAAGTCAGAAAATGAAAGACACATATCCTATCATATCACTTATAGGTGTGACCTAAACATGGATACCAGGGCAGATATTTCCACGGAGAAGGGCAATCACAGATTCATTAAACAAACTTATGGTTCACCAATGGAAAGGTGTGAGGATTGGTTTCATTACGATATTGGGGTTCACAGACATATACAAACACAGGTGACATATAGAATCACCAAAGACCTACGGAATACCAAGAGAAGACTACTCAACATTCTGTCATAACGTACATGGGAAAAGGATCCCAGGAAGAACAGACATATGTACATGTGTAAAAGAACCACATCTTGCACACCTACAACAAGACAATCATTGTAATCAAACTTGCTATAATAAAAAAAATAAAATAAATAAATTAAAAACACGAACAAGAAATAGTGAGACAAACTTGAGGGGTTTTCTCCTGGCACATTCAATTCTAAATTCCAATCTAGAACACGACTTCCATTGAGGCTCTGTTGCCCTAGAAACCAGATTTGGTAAGGGAGAACTGCTGCCACCTTGAGGCCGTCTCACACAACAGCAGCTTTTATCCCAGCGCTAATGATCAGTTGATATTCAAAATCATTGCAGGCCTGTAAATGACACCTGCCCTGAAAACAAATCCTGGGGTCACATAGCGACCAAAAAATTCAAAGGACGTCCATATTTCAAAACGACCATTTCAAAAGGAATATTTTACGCACATTAGTGTTCTGCTTCTTTTTCTTTCTTTCTTTCTTTTGTTAAAAAATCGGAAATGGAAAAAGGCATCCCTCAGAATGGGCGAAAATAGTTGCAAACTAATCAATGGACAAAGGTTTAATATCAAATATATATAAGCAGCTCATGCAGCTTAATATTAAGAAAAACAAACAGCCCAATACAAAAATGGGCAGAAGTTCTAAAGAGACGTTTCAGAGATGGCCAAGACGCACATGAAAAGCTGCTCAACATCACTAATTATTAGAGAAATGCAAATCAAAACTACAATGAGGTATCACCTCACACCTGCTAGAATCGGCATCATCAGAAAATCTACAAACAACAAATTCTGGGGAGGGTGTGGACAAAAGGATCCCTCTTCCACTATTGGTGGGCATGTAAATTGATACAGTCACTATGGAGAACAGTATGGAGTTTCCTTAAAAAAATTAGAAATAGAATTACCATATGATCCAGCAATCCCACTTCTGGGCATATGCCCAGAGAAAACCATAAATCAAAAAGGCACATTCACCACAATGTTCATTGCAGCACTATTTACAATAGCCAGGTAATGGAAGCAACCTAAATGCCCACAGACAGACGAATGGATAAAGATGTGGTACATATATAAAATGGAATATTACTCAGCCATAAAGAGGAATGAAACTGGGTCATTTGTAGAGACGTCGATGGATCTAGAGACTGTCATACAGAATGAAGTAAGTCAGAAAGAGAACAACAAATATTGTGTATGAAGGCATATATGTGGAACATAGAATAATGTTACAGATGAACTGGTTTGCAGGGAAGAAATAGAGACACAGAGGTAGAGAACAAACGTATGGACACCAAGTGTGGGAAGCCATGGGGTGGTGGTGGTGGGATGAGTTGGGAATTGGGATTGACTTGTATACATGTATATGCATAAAATACATAACTAATAATAACCTGCTGTATAAAAAATATATAAAATTAAATTTCAAAATTTTAAAAAATAAAATTTAAAAATAAAACAGAAAAAAGTTCTTCCCTTCACACAGATGTATTTATATGAATGAATTATTTCCATGCTTATATCTATAAATACATATAAGAGGAATAAAATCTAACGAACCATAAAAGAAAAAAAATACCTGAACCCACCAGTTTTACAGAGGTAAACCCTATCAGGGCACTTGCTCCAGCGGTAAACAATTCTGAAATTGGTCAGAGGTGGGGAATCATCTCCCATACAGCCAGCAACCCACCCCCCACACAAGGAGCGTCCTCATTGCAAAGCTGGGGGACCGTGCCGAGGCATCTGTGAGTAAATGTGAGCTGAGCCCCAGGCCAGCTGCTGCTGAACTGTTCCCACCCTTCCCAGGTAAAACACCTGAATATGTACAAGGGCTTGAAAGCCTAGAGGAAGGGCCGTGGAGCCACACCAGCGACAGCACACAGGCCAACATTGTGCCTGCAGGCCAGCCAGGATGGTCCTGGCCCCGGGCGCTCTTCTGGAAGCTTTCCATTGCCCTGCCTGAGATACCCCTCCTGTCCCGGCCCCCACTGCTTTTTTCCTTCCTCACCTCTGTTCGGAGAGAAATTCCAGCGGAAGGTATGGGGCAAACATCCTCTTCTTTACAGGTGGCAGCCTGGCAACTCCTGCAGAAAGTCCAGCAGAGCCCCACTCACACCGGGCCACCCACAAAGCCGTGGCCCCTCACTCCCTCCCACCAGCACAGCCCCGAGACTGCTGACGGGGCAGAGAATATGGAGTCAGGCACAGCTTCAGGGGCTATTGCTGCCTGGAGCGCTGTTTATATTGACCTCAACCAGGCACACCTGGGGAGGGCCGGCCGGCAGGGTCAGGCTGCCCAGGTCAGCTAATCCTTAACCCTCAGGGAATCACATAGTTGACAATGGACCTCGCTAAGGCAGAATAGAAGCCAAGAGAAAAAAGGACACAATGCCATTTGCAGCACCGTAGATGAGGCTAAAGGTAATCACGTGACTTGTAGTAAGTCAGAAAGTGAAAGACACATATCCTATCATATCACTTATAGGTGTGACCTAAAAACGGATACCAGGGCAGATATTTCCACGGAGAAGGGCAATCACAGATTAATTAAACAAACTTATGGTTCACCAATGGAAAGGTGTGAGGATTGGTTTCATTACGATATTGGGGTTCACAGACATATACAAACACAGGTGACATATAGAATCACCAAAGACCTACGGAATACCAAGAGAAGACTACTCAACATTCTGTCATAACGTACATGGGAAAAGGATCCCAGGAAGAACAGACATATGTATATGTGTAAAAGAACCACATCTTGCACACCTACAACAAGCCAAACATTGTAATCAAACTTGCTGTGATAAAAAAAATAAAAATAAATAAATTTAAAACACGAACAAGAAATAGTGAGACAAACTTGAGGGGTTTTCTCCTGGCACATTCAATTCTAAATTCCAATCTAGAACACGACTTCCATTGAGGCTCTGTTGCCCTAGAAACCAGATTTGGTAAGGGAGAACTGCTGCCACCTTGAGGCCGTCTCACACAACAGCAGCTTTTATCCCAGCGCTAATGATCAGTTGATATTCAAAATCATTGCAGGCCTGTAAATGACACCTGCCCTGAAAACAAATCCTGGGGTCACATAGCGACCAAAAAATTCAAAGGACGTCCATATTTCAAAACGACCGTTTCAAAAGGCATATTTTACGCACATTCGTGTTCTGCTTCTTTTTCTTTCTTTCTTTTTTTTGTTAAAAAAACGGAAATGGAAAAAGGCATCCCTCAGAATGGGCGAAAATAGTTGCAAACTAATCAATGGACAAAGGTTTAATCTCAAATATATATAAGCAGCTCATGCAGCTTAATATTAAGAAAAACAAACAGCCCAATACAAAAATGGGCAGAAGATCTAAAGAGACGTTTCAGAGATGGCCAAGACGCACATGAAAAGCTGCTCAACATCACTAATTATTAGAGAAATGCAAATCAGAACTACAATGAGGTATCACCTCACACCTGCTAGAATCGGCATCATCAGAAAATCTACAAACAACAAATTCTGGGGAGGGTGTGGACAAAAGGATCCCTCTTCCACTATTGGTGGGCACGTAAATTGATAGAGTCACTATGGAGAACAGTATGGAGTTTCCTTAAAAAACCTAGAAATAGAATTACCATATGATCCAGCAATCCCACTTCTGGGCATATACCCAGAGAAAACCATAAATCAAAAAGGCACATTCACCACAATGTTCATTGCAGCACTATTTACAATAGCCAGGTAATGGAAGCAACCTAAATGCCCACAGACACACGAATGGATAAAGATGTGGTACATATATAAAATGGAATATTACTCAGCCATAAAGAGGAATGAAACTGGGTCATTTGTAGAGACGTCGATGGATCTAGAGACTGTCATACAGAATGAAGTAAGTCAGAAAGAGAACAACAAATATTGTGTATGAAGGCATATATGTGGAACCTAGAATAATGGTACAGATGAACTGGTTTGCAGGGAAGAAATAGAGACACAGAGGTAGAGAACAAACGTATGGACACCAAGTGTGGGAAGCCATGGGGTGGTGGTGGGGGGATGAGTTGGGAGATTGGGATTGACCTGTATACATGTATATGCATAAAATACATAACTAATAATAACCTGCTGTATAAAAAATATATAAAATTAAATTTCAAAATTTTAAAAAATAAACTTTAATAATAAAACAGAAAAAAGTTCTTCCCTTCACACAGATGTATTTATATGAATGAATTATTTCCATGCTTATATCTATAAATACATAAAAGAGGAATAATATCTAACGAACCATAAAAGAAAAATAAAACCTGAACCCACCAGTTTTACAGAGGAAAACCCTATCAGGGCACTTGCTCCAGCGGTAAACAATTCTGAAATTGGTCAGAGGTGGGGAATCATCTCCCATACAGCCAGCAACCCACCCCCCACGCAAGGAGCGTCCTCATTGCAAAGCTGGGGGACCGTGCTGAGGCATCTGTGAGTAAACGTGAGCTGAGCCCCAGGCCAGCTGCTGCTGAACTGTTCCCACCCTTCCCAGGTAAAACACCTGAATATGTACAAGGGCTTGAAAGCCTAGAGGAAGGGCCGTGGAGCCACACCAGCGACAGCACACAGGCCAACATGGTGCCTGCAGGCCAGCCAGGATGGTCCTGGACCCGGGCGCTCTTCTGGAAGCTTTCCATTGCCCTGCCTGAGATACCCCTCCTGTCCCGGCCCCCACTGTTTTTTCCTTCCTCACCTCTGTTCGGAGAGAAATTCCAGCGGAAGGTATGGGGCAAACATCCTCTTCTTTACAGGTGGCAGCCTGGCAACTCCTGCAGAAAGTCCAGCAGAGCCCCACTCACACCGGGCCACCCACAAAGCCGTGGCCCCTCACTCCCTCCCACCAGCACACCCCCGAGACTGCTGACGGGGCCGAGAATATGGAGTCAGGCACAGCTTCAGGGGCTATTGCTGCCTGGAGCGCTGTTTATATTGACCTCAACCAGGCACACCTGGGGAGGGCCGGCCGGCAGGGTCAGGCTGCCCAGGTCAGCTAATCCTTAACCCTCAGGGAATCACATAGTTGACAATGGACCTCGCTAAGGCAGAATAGAAGCCAAGAGAAAAAAGGACACAATGCCATTTGCAGCACCGTAGATGAGGCTAAATGTAATCACGTGACTTGTAGTAAGTCAGAAAGTGAAAGACACATATCCTATCATATCACTTATAGGTGTGACCTAAAAACGGATACCAGGGCAGATATTTCCACGCAGAAGGGCAATCACAGATTCATTAAACAAACTTATGGTTCACCAATGGAAAGGTGTGAGGATTGGTTTCATTACGATATTGGGGTTCACAGACATATACAAACACAGGTGACATATAGAATCACCAAAGACCTACGGAATACCAAGAGAAGACTACTCAACATTCTGTCATAACGTACATGGGAAAAGGATCCCAGGAAGAACAGACATATGTATATGTGTAAAAGAACCACATCTTGCACACCTACAACAAGCCAAACATTGTAATCAAACTTGCTGTGATAAAAAAAATAAAAATAAATAAATTTAAAACACGAACAAGAAATAGTGAGACAAACTTGAGGGGTTTTCTCCTGGCACATTCAATTCTAAATTCCAATCTAGAACACGACTTCCATTGAGGCTCTGTTGCCCTAGAAACCAGATTTGGTAAGGGAGAACTGCTGCCACCTTGAGGCCGTCTCACACAACAGCAGCTTTTATCCCAGCGCTAATGATCAGTTGATATTCAAAATCATTGCAGGCCTGTAAATGACACCTGCCCTGAAAACAAATCCTGGGGTCACATAGCGACCAAAAAATTCAAAGGACGTCCATATTTCAAAACGACCGTTTCAAAAGGCATATTTTACGCACATTCGTGTTCTGCTTCTTTTTCTTTCTTTCTTTTTTTTGTTAAAAAAACGGAAATGGAAAAAGGCATCCCTCAGAATGGGCGAAAATAGTTGCAAACTAATCAATGGACAAAGGTTTAATCTCAAATATATATAAGCAGCTCATGCAGCTTAATATTAAGAAAAACAAACAGCCCAATACAAAAATGGGCAGAAGATCTAAAGAGACGTTTCAGAGATGGCCAAGACGCACATGAAAAGCTGCTCAACATCACTAATTATTAGAGAAATGCAAATCAGAACTACAATGAGGTATCACCTCACACCTGCTAGAATCGGCATCATCAGAAAATCTACAAACAACAAATTCTGGGGAGAGTGTGGACAAAAGGATCCCTCTTCCACTATTGGTGGGCACATAAATTGATAGAGTCACTATGGAGAACAGTATGGAGTTTCCTTAAAAAACCTAGAAATAGAATTACCATATGATCCAGCAATCCCACTTCTGGGCATATACCCAGAGAAAACCATAAATCAAAAAGGCACATTCACCACAATGTTCATTGCAGCACTATTTACAATAGCCAGGTAATGGAAGCAACCTAAATGCCCACAGACAGACGAATGGATAAAGATGTGGTACATATATAAAATGGAATATTACTCAGCCATAAAGAGGAATGAAACTGGGTCATTTGTAGAGACGTCGATGGATCTAGAGACTGTCATACAGAATGAAGTAAGTCAGAAAGAGAACAACAAATATTGTGTATGAAGGCATATATGTGGAACCTAGAATAATGGTACAGATGAACTGGTTTGCAGGGAAGAAATAGAGACACAGAGGTAGAGAACAAACGTATGGACACCAAGTGTGGGAAGCCATGGGGTGGTGGTGGTGGGATGAGTTGGGAGATTGGGATTGACCTGTATACATGTATATGCATAAAATACATAACTAATAATAACCTGCTGTATAAAAAATATATAAAATTAAATTTCAAAATTTTAAAAAATAAACTTTAATAATAAAACAGAAAAAAGTTCTTCCCTTCACACAGATGTATTTATATGAATGAATTATTTCCATGCTTATATCTATAAATACATAAAAGAGGAATAATATCTAACGAACCATAAAAGAAAAATAAAACCTGAACCCACCAGTTTTACAGAGGAAAACCCTATCAGGGCACTTGCTCCACCGGTAAACAATTCTGAAATTGGTCAGAGGTGGGGAATCATCTCCCATACAGCCAGCAATCCACCCCCCACGCAAGGAGCGTCCTCATTGCAAAGCTGGGGGACCGTGCCGAGGCATCTGTGAGTAAACGTGAGCTGAGCCCCAGGCCAGCTGCTGCTGAACTGTTCCCACCCTTCCCAGGTAAAACACCTGAATATGTACAAGGGCTTGAAAGCCTAGAGGAAGGGCCGTGGAGCCACACCAGCGACAGCACACAGGCCAACATGGTGCCTGCAGGCCAGCCAGGATGGTCCTGGACCCGGGCGCTCTTCTGGAAGCTTTCCATTGCCCTGCCTGAGATACCCCTCCTGTCCCGGCCCCCACTGTTTTTTCCTTCCTCACCTCTGTTCGGAGAGAAATTCCAGCGGAAGGTATGGGGCAAACATCCTCTTCTTTACAGGTGGCAGCCTGGCAACTCCTGCAGAAAGTCCAGCAGAGCCCCACTCACAACGGGCCACCCAACAATCCGTGGCCCCTCACTCCCTCCCACCAGCACAGCCCCGAGACTGCTGACGGGGCAGAGAATATGGAGTCAGGCACAGCTTCAGGGGCTATTGCTGCCTGGAGCGCTGTTTATATTGACCTCAACCAGGCACACCTGGGGAGGGCCGGCCGGCAGGGTCAGGCTGCCCAGGTCAGCTAATCCTTAACCCTCAGGGAATCACATAGTTGACAATGGACCTCGCTAAGGCAGAATAGAAGCCAAGAGAAAAAAGGACACAATGCCATTTGCAGCACCGTAGATGAGGCTAAAGGTAATCACGTGACTTGTAGTAAGTCAGAAAGTGAAAGACACATATCCTATCATATCACTTATAGGTGTGACCTAAAAACGGATACCAGGGCAGATATTTCCACGGAGAAGGGCAATCACAGATTCATTAAACAAACTTATAGTTCACCAATGGAAAGGTGTGAGGATTGGTTTCATTACGATATTGGGGTTCACAGACATATACAAACACAGGTGACATATAGAATCACCAAAGACCTACGGAATACCAAGAGAAGACTACTCAACATTCTGTCATAACGTACATGGGAAAAGGATCCCAGGAAGAACAGACATATGTACATGTGTAAAAGAACCACATCTTGCACACCTACAACAAGACAATCATTGTAATCAAACTTGCTATAATAAAAAAAATAAAATAAGTAAATTAAAAACACGAACAAGAAATAGTGAGACAAACTTGAGGGGTTTTCTCCTGGCACATTCAATTCTAAATTCCAATCTAGAACACGACTTCCATTGAGGCTCTGTTGCCCTAGAAACCAGATTTGGTAAGGGAGAACTGCTGCCACCTTGAGGCCGTCTCACACAACAGCAGCTTTTATCCCAGCGCTAATGATCAGTTGATATTCAAAATCATTGCAGGCCTGTAAATGACACCTGCCCTGAAAACAAATCCTGGGGTCACATAGCGACCAAAAAATTCAAAGGACGTCCATATTTCAAAACGACCGTTTCAAAAGGCATATTTTACGCACATTCGTGTTCTGCTTCTTTTTCTTTCTTTCTTTCTTTTGTTAAAAAAACGGAAATGGAAAAAGGCATCCCTCAGAATGGGCGAAAATAGTTGCAAACTAATCAATGGACAAAGGTTTAATCTCAAATATATATAAGCAGCTCATGCAGCTTAATATTAAGAAAAACAAACAGCCCAATACAAAAATGGGCAGAAGATCTAAAGAGACGTTTCAGAGATGGCCAAGACGCACATGAAAAGCTGCTCAACATCACTAATTATTAGAGAAATGCAAATCAAAACTACAATGAGGTATCCCCTCACACCTGCTAGAATCGGCATCATCAGAAAATCTACAAACAACAAATTCTGGGGAGGGTGTGGACAAAAGGATCCCTCTTCCACTATTGGTGGGCATGTAAATTGATACAGTCACTAAGGAGAACAGTATGGAGTTTCCTTAAAAAACCTAGAAATAGAATTACCACATGATCCAGCAATCCCACTTCTGGGCATATGCCCAGAGAAAACCATAAATCAAAAAGGCACATTCACCACAATGTTCATTGCAGCACTATTTACAATAGCCAGGTAATGGAAGCAACCTAAATTCCCACAGACAGACGAATGGATAAAGATGTGGTACATATATAAAATGGAATATTACTCAGCCATAAAGAGGAATGAAACTGGCTCATTTGTAGAGACGTCGATGGATCTAGAGACTGTCATACAGAATGAAGTAAGTCAGAAAGACAACAACAAATATTGTGTATGAAGGCATATATGTGGAACCTAGAATAATGGTACAGATGAACTGGTTTGCAGGGAAGAAATAGAGACACAGAGGTAGAGAACAAACGTATGGACACCAAGTGTGGGAAGCCATGGGGTGGTGGTGGTGGGATGAGTTGGGAGATTGGGATTGACCTGTATACATGTATATGCATAAAATACATAACTAATAATAACCTGCTGTATAAAAAATATATAAAATTAAATTTCAAAATTTTAAAAAATAAACTTTAATAATAAAACAGAAAAAAGTTCTTCCCTTCACACAGATGTATTTATATGAATGAATTATTTCCATGCTTATATCTATAAATACATAAAAGAGGAATAATATCTAACGAACCATAAAAGAAAAATAAAACCTGAACCCACCAGTTTTACAGAGGAAAACCCTATCAGGGCACTTGCTCCACCGGTAAACAATTCTGAAATTGGTCAGAGGTGGGGAATCATCTCCCATACAGCCAGCAATCCACCCCCCACGCAAGGAGCGTCCTCATTGCAAAGCTGGGGGACCGTGCCGAGGCATCTGTGAGTAAACGTGAGCTGAGCCCCAGGCCAGCTGCTGCTGAACTGTTCCCACCCTTCCCAGGTAAAACACCTGAATATGTACAAGGGCTTGAAAGCCTAGAGGAAGGGCCGTGGAGCCACACCAGCGACAGCACACAGGCCAACATGGTGCCTGCAGGCCAGCCAGGATGGTCCTGGACCCGGGCGCTCTTCTGGAAGCTTTCCATTGCCCTGCCTGAGATACCCCTCCTGTCCCGGCCCCCACTGTTTTTTCCTTCCTCACCTCTGTTCGGAGAGAAATTCCAGCGGAAGGTATGGGGCAAACATCCTCTTCTTTACAGGTGGCAGCCTGGCAACTCCTGCAGAAAGTCCAGCAGAGCCCCACTCACAACGGGCCACCCAACAATCCGTGGCCCCTCACTCCCTCCCACCAGCACAGCCCCGAGACTGCTGACGGGGCAGAGAATATGGAGTCAGGCACAGCTTCAGGGGCTATTGCTGCCTGGAGCGCTGTTTATATTGACCTCAACCAGGCACACCTGGGGAGGGCCGGCCGGCAGGGTCAGGCTGCCCAGGTCAGCTAATCCTTAACCCTCAGGGAATCACATAGTTGACAATGGACCTCGCTAAGGCAGAATAGAAGCCAAGAGAAAAAAGGACACAATGCCATTTGCAGCACCGTAGATGAGGCTAAAGGTAATCACGTGACTTGTAGTAAGTCAGAAAGTGAAAGACACATATCCTATCATATCACTTATAGGTGTGACCTAAAAACGGATACCAGGGCAGATATTTCCACGGAGAAGGGCAATCACAGATTCATTAAACAAACTTATAGTTCACCAATGGAAAGGTGTGAGGATTGGTTTCATTACGATATTGGGGTTCACAGACATATACAAACACAGGTGACATATAGAATCACCAAAGACCTACGGAATACCAAGAGAAGACTACTCAACATTCTGTCATAACGTACATGGGAAAAGGATCCCAGGAAGAACAGACATATGTACATGTGTAAAAGAACCACATCTTGCACACCTACAACAAGACAATCATTGTAATCAAACTTGCTATAATAAAAAAAATAAAATAAGTAAATTAAAAACACGAACAAGAAATAGTGAGACAAACTTGAGGGGTTTTCTCCTGGCACATTCAATTCTAAATTCCAATCTAGAACACGACTTCCATTGAGGCTCTGTTGCCCTAGAAACCAGATTTGGTAAGGGAGAACTGCTGCCACCTTGAGGCCGTCTCACACAACAGCAGCTTTTATCCCAGCGCTAATGATCAGTTGATATTCAAAATCATTGCAGGCCTGTAAATGACACCTGCCCTGAAAACAAATCCTGGGGTCACATAGCGACCAAAAAATTCAAAGGACGTCCATATTTCAAAACGACCGTTTCAAAAGGCATATTTTACGCACATTCGTGTTCTGCTTCTTTTTCTTTCTTTCTTTCTTTTGTTAAAAAAACGGAAATGGAAAAAGGCATCCCTCAGAATGGGCGAAAATAGTTGCAAACTAATCAATGGACAAAGGTTTAATCTCAAATATATATAAGCAGCTCATGCAGCTTAATATTAAGAAAAACAAACAGCCCAATACAAAAATGGGCAGAAGATCTAAAGAGACGTTTCAGAGATGGCCAAGACGCACATGAAAAGCTGCTCAACATCACTAATTATTAGAGAAATGCAAATCAAAACTACAATGAGGTATCCCCTCACACCTGCTAGAATCGGCATCATCAGAAAATCTACAAACAACAAATTCTGGGGAGGGTGTGGACAAAAGGATCCCTCTTCCACTATTGGTGGGCATGTAAATTGATACAGTCACTAAGGAGAACAGTATGGAGTTTCCTTAAAAAACCTAGAAATAGAATTACCACATGATCCAGCAATCCCACTTCTGGGCATATGCCCAGAGAAAACCATAAATCAAAAAGGCACATTCACCACAATGTTCATTGCAGCACTATTTACAATAGCCAGGTAATGGAAGCAACCTAAATTCCCACAGACAGACGAATGGATAAAGATGTGGTACATATATAAAATGGAATATTACTCAGCCATAAAGAGGAATGAAACTGGCTCATTTGTAGAGACGTCGATGGATCTAGAGACTGTCATACAGAATGAAGTAAGTCAGAAAGACAACAACAAATATTGTGTATGAAGGCATATATGTGGAACCTAGAATAATGGTACAGATGAACTGGTTTGCAGGGAAGAAATAGAGACACAGAGGTAGAGAACAAACGTATGGACACCAAGTGTGGGAAGCCATGGGGTGGTGGTGGTGGGATGAGTTGGGAGATTGGGATTGACCTGTATACATGTATATGCATAAAATACATAACTAATAATAACCTGCTGTATAAAATATATATATAATTAAATTTCAAAATTTTAAAAAATAAAATTTAAAAATAAAACAGAAAAAAGTTCTTCCCTTCACACAGATGTATTTATATGAATGAATTATTTCCATGCTTATATCTATAAATACATAAAAGAGGAATAATATCTAACGAACCATAAAAGAAAAAAAAAACCTGAACCCACCAGTTTTACAGAGGAAAACCCTATCAGGGCACTTGCTCCAGCGGTAAACAATTCTGAAATTGGTCAGAGGTGGGGAATCATCTCCCATACAGCCAGCAACCCACCCCCCACACAAGGAGCGTCCTCATTGCAAAGCTGGGGGACCGTGCCGAGGCATCTGTGAGTAAATGTGAGCTGAGCCCCAGGCCAGCTGCTGCTGAACTGTTCCCACCCTTCCCAGGTAAAACACCTGAATATGTACAAGGGCTTGAAAGCCTAGAGGAAGGGCCGTGGAGCCACACCAGCGACAGCACACAGGCCAACATTGTGCCTGCAGGCCAGCCAGGATGGTCCTGGCCCCGGGCGCTCTTCTGGAAGCTTTCCATTGCCCTGCCTGAGATACCCCTCCTGTCCCGGCCCCCACTGCTTTTTTCCTTCCTCACCTCTGTTCGGAGAGAAATTCCAGCGGAAGGTATGGGGCAAACATCCTCTTCTTTACAGGTGGCAGCCTGGCAACTCCTGCAGAAAGTCCAGCAGAGCCCCACTCACACCGGGCCACCCACAAAGCCGTGGCCCCTCACTCCCTCCCACCAGCACAGCCCCGAGACTGCTGACGGGGCAGAGAATATGGAGTCAGGCACAGCTTCAGGGGCTATTGCTGCCTGGAGCGCTGTTTATATTGACCTCAACCAGGCACACCTGGGGAGGGCCGGCCGGCAGGGTCAGGCTGCCCAGGTCAGCTAATCCTTAACCCTCAGGGAATCACATAGTTGACAATGGACCTCGCTAAGGCAGAATAGAAGCCAAGAGAAAAAAGTACACAATGCCATTTGCAGCACCGTAGATGAGGCTAAAGGTAATCACGTGACTTGTAGTAAGTCAGAAAGTGAAAGACACATATCCTATCATATCACTTATAGGTGTGACCTAAAAACGGATACCAGGGCAGATATTTCCACGGAGAAGGGCAATCACAGATTCATTAAACAAACTTATGGTTCACCAATGGAAATGTGTGAGGATTGGTTTCATTACGATATTGGGGTTCACAGACATATACAAACACAGGTGACATATAGAATCACCAAAGACCTACGGAATACCAAGAGAAGACTACTCAACATTCTGTCATAACGTACATGGGAAAAGGATCCCAGGAAGAACAGACATATGTATATGTGTAAAAGAACCACATCTTGCACACCTACAACAAGCCAAACATTGTAATCAAACTTGCTGTGATAAAAAAAATAAAAATAAATAAATTTAAAACACGAACAAGAAATAGTGAGACAAACTTGAGGGGTTTTCTCCTGGCACATTCAATTCTAAATTCCAATCTAGAACACGACTTCCATTGAGGCTCTGTTGCCCTAGAAACCAGATTTGGTAAGGGAGAACTTCTGCCACCTTGAGGCCGTCTCACACAACAGCAGCTTTTATCCCAGCGCTAATGATCAGTTGATATTCAAAATCATTGCAGGCCTGTAAATGACACCTGCCCTGAAAACAAATCCTGGGGTCACATAGCGACCAAAAAATTCAAAGGACGTCCATATTTCAAAACGACCGTTTCAAAAGGCATATTTTACGCACATTCGTGTTCTGCTTCTTTTTCTTTCTTTCTTTTTTTTGTTAAAAAAACGGAAATGGAAAAAGGCATCCCTCAGAATGGGCGAAAATAGTTGCAAACTAATCAATGGACAAAGGTTTAATCTCAAATATATATAAGCAGCTCATGCAGCTTAATATTAAGAAAAACAAACAGCCCAATACAAAAATGGGCAGAAGATCTAAAGAGACGTTTCAGAGATGGCCAAGACGCACATGAAAAGCTGCTCAACATCACTAATTATTAGAGAAATGCAAATCAAAACTACAATGAGGTATCACCTCACACCTGCTAGAATCGGCATCATCAGAAAATCTACAAACAACAAATTCTGGGGAGGGTGTGGACAAAAGGATCCCTCTTCCACTATTGGTGGGCATGTAAATTGATAGAGTCACTATGGAGAACAGTATGGAGTTTCCTTAAAAAACCTAGAAATAGAATTACCATATGATCCAGCAATCCCACTTCTGGGCATATACCCAGAGAAAACCATAAATCAAAAAGGCACATTCACCACAATATTCATTGCAGCACTATTTACAATAGCCAGGTAATGGAAGCAACCTAAATGCCCACAGACAGACGAATGGATAAAGATGTGGTACATATATAAAATGGAATATTACTCAGCCATAAAGAGGAATGAAACTGGGTCATTTGTAGAGACGTCGATGGATCTAGAGACTGTCATACAGAATGAAGTAAGTCAGAAAGAGAACAACAAATATTGTGTATGAAGGCATATATGTGGAACCTAGAATAATGGTACAGATGAACTGGTTTGCAGGGAAGAAATAGAGACACAGAGGTAGAGAACAAAAGTATGGACACCAAGTGTGGGAAGCCATGGGGTGGTGGTGGTGGGATGAGTTGGGAGATTGGGATTGACCTGTATACATGTATATGCATAAAATACATAACTAATAATAACCTGCTGTATAAAAAATATATAAAATTAAATTTCAAAATTTTAAAAAATAAACTTTAATAATAAAACAGAAAAAAGTTCTTCCCTTCACACAGATGTATTTATATGAATGAATTATTTCCATGCTTATATCTATAAATACATAAAAGAGGAATAATATCTAACGAACCATAAAAGAAAAATAAAACCTGAACCCACCAGTTTTACAGAGGAAAACCCTATCAGGGCACTTGCTCCAGCGGTAAACAATTCTGAAATTGGTCAGAGGTGGGGAATCATCTCCCATACAGCCAGCAACCCACCCCTCACGCAAGGAGTGTCCTCATTGCAAAGCTGGGGGACCATGCCGAGGCATCTGTGAGTAAACGTGAGCTGAGCCCCAGGCCAGCTGCTGCTGAACTGTTCCCACCCTTCCCAGGTAAAACACCTGAATATGTACAAGGGCTTGAAAGCCTAGAGGAAGGGCCGTGGAGCCACACCAGCGACAGCACACAGGCCAACATTGTGCCTGCAGGCCAGCCAGGATGGTCCTGGACCCGGGCGCTCTTCTGGAAGCTTTCCATTGCCCTGCCTGAGATACCCCTCCTGTCCCGGCCCCCACTGTTTTTTCCTTCCTCACCTCTGTTCGGAGAGAAATTCCAGCGGAAGGTATGGGGCAAACATCCTCTTCTTTACAGGTGGCAGCCTGGCAACTCCTGCAGAAAGTCCAGCAGAGCCCCACTCACAACGGGCCACCCAAAAATCCGTGGCCCCTCACTCCCTCCCACCAGCACACCCCCGAGACTGCTGACGGGGCAGAGAATATGGAGTCAGGCACAGCTTCAGGGGCTATTGCTGCCTGGAGCGCTGTTTATATTGACCTCAACCAGGCACACCTGGGGTGGGCCGGCCGGCAGGGTCAGGCTGCCCAGGTCAGCTAATCCTTAACCCTCAGGGAATCACATAGTTGACAATGGACCTCGCTAAGGCAGAATAGAAGCCAAGAGAAAAAAGGACACAATGCCATTTGCAGCACCGTAGATGAGGCTAAAGGTAATCACGTGACTTGTAGTAAGTCAGAAAGTGAAAGACACATATCCTATCATATCACTTATAGGTGTGACCTAAAAACGGATACCAGGGCAGATATTTCCACGGAGAAGGGCAATCACAGATTCATTAAACAAACTTATGGTTCACCAATGGAAAGGTGTGAGGATTGGTTTCATTACGATATTGGGGTTCACAGACATATACAAACACAGGTGACATATAGAATCACCAAAGACCTACGGAATACCAAGAGAAGACTACTCAACATTCTGTCATAACGTACATGGTAAAAGGATCCCAGGAAGAACAGACATATGTACATGTGTAAAAGAACCACATCTTGCACACCTACAACAAGACAATCATTGTAATCAAACTTGCTATAATAAAAAAAATAAAATAAATAAATTTAAAACACGAACAAGAAATAGTGAGACAAACTTGAGGGGTTTTCTCCTGGCACATTCAATTCTAAATTCCAATCTAGAACACGACTTCCATTGAGGCTCTGTTGCCCTAGAAACCAGATTTGGTAAGGGAGAACTGCTGCCACCTTGAGGCCGTCTCACACAACAGCAGCTTTTATCCCAGCGCTAATGATCAGTTGATATTCAAAATCATTGCAGGCCTGTAAATGACACCTGCCCTGAAAACAAATCCTGGGGTCACATAGCGACCAAAAAATTCAAAGGACGTCCATATTTCAAAAGGACCATTTCAAAAGGAATATTTTACGCACATTAGTGTTCTGCTTCTTTTTCTTTCTTTCTTTTTTTTGTTAAAAAATCGGAAATGGAAAAAGGCATCCCTCAGAATGGGCGAAAATAGTTGCAAACTAATCAATGGACAAAGGTTTAATATCAAATATATATAAGCAGCTCATGCAGCTTAATATTAAGAAAAACAAACAGCCCAATACAAAAATGGGCAGAAGTTCTAAAGAGACGTTTCAGAGATGGCCAAGACGCACATGAAAAGCTGCTCAACATCACTAATTATTAGAGAAATGCAAATTAAAACTACAATGAGGTATCACCTCACACCTGCTAGAATCGGCATCATCAGAAAATCTACAAACAACAAATTCTGGGGAGGGTGTGGACAAAAGGATCCCTCTTCCACTATTGGTGGGCATGTAAATTGATACAGTCACTATGGAGAACAGTATGGAGTTTCCTTAAAAAAATTAGAAATAGAATTACCATATGATCCAGCAATCCCACTTCTGGGCATATGCCCAGAGAAAACCATAAATCAAAAAGGCACATTCACCACAATGTTCATTGCAGCACTATTTACAATAGCCAGGTAATGGAAGCAACCTAAATGCCCACAGACAGACGAATGGATAAAGATGTGGTACATATATAAAATGGAATATTACTCAGCCATAAAGAGGAATGAAACTGGGTCATTTGTAGAGACGTCGATGGATCTAGAGACTGTCATACAGAATGAAGTAAGTCAGAAAGAGAACAACAAATATTGTGTATGAAGGCATATATGTGGAACCTAGAATAATGGTACAGATGAACTGGTTTGCAGGGAAGAAATAGAGACACAGAGGTAGAGAACAAACGTATGGACACCAAGTGTGGGAAGCCATGGGGTGGTGGTGGTGGGATGAGTTGGGAATTGGGATTGACTTGTATACATGTATATGCATAAAATACATAACTAATAATAACCTGCCGTATAAAAAATATATAAAATTAAATTTCAAAATTTTAAAAAATAAAATTTAAAAATAAAACAGAAAAAAGTTCTTCCCTTCACACAGATGTATTTATATGAATGAATTATTTCCATGCTTATATCTATAAATACATAAAAGAGGAATAAAATCTAACGAACCATAAAAGAAAAAAAATACCTGAACCCACCAGTTTTACAGAGGTAAACCCTATCAGGGCACTTTCTCCAGCGGTAAACAATTCTGAAATTGGTCAGAGGTGGGGAATCATCTCCCATACAGCCAGCAACCCACCCCCCACACAAGGAGCGTCCTCATTGCAAAGCTGGGGGACCGTGCCGAGGCATCTGTGAGTAAACGTGAGCTGAGCCCCAGGCCAGCTGCTGCTGAACTGTTCCCACACTTCCCAGGTAAAACACCTGAATATGTACAAGGGCTTGAAAGCCTAGAGGAAGGGCCGTGGAGCCACACCAGCGACAGCACACAGGCCAACATGGTGCCTGCAGGCCAGCCAGGATGGTCCTGGCCCCGGGCGCTCTTCTGGAAGCTTTCCATTGCCCTGCCTGAGATACCCCTCCTGTCCCGGCCCCCACTGCTTTTTTCCTTCCTCACCTCTGTTCGGAGAGAAATTCCAGCGGAAGGTATGGGTCAAACATCCTCTTCTTTACAGGTGGCAGCCTGGCAATGCCTGCAGAAAGTCCAGCAGAGCCCCACTCACACCGGGCCACCCACAAAGCCGTGGCCCCTCACTCCCTCCCACCAGCACAGCCCCGAGACTGCTGACGGGGCAGAGAATATGGAGTCAGGCACAGCTTCAGGGGCTATTGCTGCCTGGAGTGCTGTTTATATTGACCTCAACCAGGCACACCTGGGGTGGGCCGGCCGGCAGGGTCAGGCTGCCCAGGTCAGCTAATCCTTAACCCTCAGGGAATCACATAGTTGACAATGGACCTCGCTAAGGCAGAATAGAAGCCAAGAGAAAAAAGGACACAATGCCATTTGCAGCACCGTAGATGAGGCTAAAGGTAATCACGTGACTTGTAGTAAGTCAGAAAGTGAAAGACACATATCCTATCATATCACTTATAGGTGTGACCTAAAAACGGATACCAGGGCAGATATTTCCACGGAGAAGGGCAATCACAGATTCATTAAACAAACTTATGGTTCACCAATGGAAAGGTGTGAGGATTGGTTTCATTACGATATTGGGGTTCACAGACATATACAAACACAGGTGACATATAGAATCACCAAAGACCTACGGAATACCAAGAGAAGACTACTCAACATTCTGTCATAACGTACATGGGAAAAGGATCCCAGGAAGAACAGACATATGTATATGTGTAAAAGAACCACATCTTGCACACCTACAACAAGCCAAACATTGTAATCAAACTTGCTGTGATAAAAAAAATAAAAATAAATAAATTTAAAACACGAACAAGAAATAGTGAGACAAACTTGAGGGGTTTTCTCCTGGCACATTCAATTCTAAATTCCAATCTAGAACACGACTTCCATTGAGGCTCTGTTGCCCTAGAAACCAGATTTGGTAAGGGAGAACTGCTGCCACCTTGAGGCCGTCTCACACAACAGCAGCTTTTATCCCAGCGCTAATGATCAGTTGATATTCAAAATCATTGCAGGCCTGTAAATGACACCTGCCCTGAAAACAAATCCTGGGGTCACATAGCGACCAAAAAATTCAAAGGACGTCCATATTTCAAAACGACCGTTTCAAAAGGCATATTTTACGCACATTCGTGTTCTGCTTCTTTTTCTTTCTTTCTTTTGTTTGTTAAAAAAACGGAAATGGAAAAAGGCATCCCTCAGAATGGGCGAAAATAGTTGCAAACTAATCAATGGACAAAGGTTTAATCTCAAATATATATAAGCAGCTCATGCAGCTTAATATTAAGAAAAACAAACAGCCCAATACAAAAATGGGCAGAAGATCTAAAGAGACGTTTCAGAGATGGCCAAGACGCACATGAAAAGCTGCTCAACATCACTAATTATTAGAGAAATGCAAATCAAAACTACAATGAGGTATCCCCTCACACCTGCTAGAATCGGCATCATCAGAAAATCTACAAACAACAAATTCTGGGGAGGGTGTGGACAAAAGGATCCCTCTTCCACTATTGGTGGGCATGTAAATTGATACAGTCACTATGGAGAACAGTATGGAGTTTCCTTAAAAAACCTAGAAATAGAATTACCATATGATCCAGCAATCCCACTTCTGGGCATATGCCCATAGAAAACCATAAATCAAAAAGGCACATTCACCACAATGTTCATTGCAGCACTATTTACAATAGCCAGGTAATGGAAGCAACCTAAATTCCCACAGACAGACGAATGGATAAAGATGTGGTACATATATAAAATGGAATATTACTCAGCCATAAAGAGGAATGAAACTGGCTCATTTGTAGAGACGTCGATGGATCTAGAGACTGTCATACAGAATGAAGTAAGTCAGAAAGACAACAACAAATATTGTGTATGAAGGCATATATGTGGAACCTAGAATAATGGTACAGATGAACTGGTTTGCAGGGAAGAAATAGAGACACAGAGGTAGAGAACAAACGTATGGACACCAAGTGTGGGAAGCCATGGGGTGGTGGTGGTGGGATGAGTTGGGAGATTGGGATTGACCTGTATACATGTATATGCATAAAATACATAACTAATAATAACCTGCTGTATAAAATATATATATAATTAAATTTCAAAATTTTAAAAAATAAAATTTAAAAATAAAACAGAAAAAAGTTCTTCCCTTCACACAGATGTATTTATATGAATGAATTATTTCCATGCTTATATCTATAAATACATAAAAGAGGAATAATATCTAACGAACCATAAAAGAAAAAAAAAAACCTGAACCCACCAGTTTTACAGAGGAAAACCCTATCAGGGCACTTGCTCCAGCGGTAAACAATTCTGAAATTGGTCAGAGGTGGGGAATCATCTCCCATACAGCCAGCAACCCACCCCCCACACAAGGAGCGTCCTCATTGCAAAGCTGGGGGACCGTGCCGAGGCATCTGTGAGTAAATGTGAGCTGAGCCCCAGGCCAGCTGCTGCTGAACTGTTCCCACCCTTCCCAGGTAAAACACCTGAATATGTACAAGGGCTTGAAAGCCTAGAGGAAGGGCCGTGGAGCCACACCAGCGACAGCACACAGGCCAACATTGTGCCTGCAGGCCAGCCAGGATGGTCCTGGCCCCGGGCGCTCTTCTGGAAGCTTTCCATTGCCCTGCCTGAGATACCCCTCCTGTCCCGGCCCCCACTGCTTTTTTCCTTCCTCACCTCTGTTCGGAGAGAAATTCCAGCGGAAGGTATGGGGCAAACATCCTCTTCTTTACAGGTGGCAGCCTGGCAACTCCTGCAGAAAGTCCAGCAGAGCCCCACTCACACCGGGCCACCCACAAAGCCGTGGCCCCTCACTCCCTCCCACCAGCACAGCCCCGAGACTGCTGACGGGGCAGAGAATATGGAGTCAGGCACAGCTTCAGGGGCTATTGCTGCCTGGAGCGCTGTTTATATTGACCTCAACCAGGCACACCTGGGGAGGGCCGGCCGGCAGGGTCAGGCTGCCCAGGTCAGCTAATCCTTAACCCTCAGGGAATCACATAGTTGACAATGGACCTCGCTAAGGCAGAATAGAAGCCAAGAGAAAAAAGGACACAATGCCATTTGCAGCACCGTAGATGAGGCTAAAGGTAATCACGTGACTTGTAGTAAGTCAGAAAGTGAAAGACACATATCCTATCATATCACTTATAGGTGTGACCTAAAAACGGATACCAGGGCAGATATTTCCACGGAGAAGGGCAATCACAGATTCATTAAACAAACTTATGGTTCACCAATGGAAAGGTGTGAGGATTGGTTTCATTACGATATTGGGGTTCACAGACATATACAAACACAGGTGACATATAGAATCACCAAAGACCTACGGAATACCAAGAGAAGACTACTCAACATTCTGTCATAACGTACATGGGAAAAGGATCCCAGGAAGAACAGACATATGTATATGTGTAAAAGAACCACATCTTGCACACCTACAACAAGCCAAACATTGTAATCAAACTTGCTGTGATAAAAAAAATAAAAATAAATAAATTTAAAACACGAACAAGAAATAGTGAGACAAACTTGAGGGGTTTTCTCCTGGCACATTCAATTCTAAATTCCAATCTAGAACACGACTTCCATTGAGGCTCTGTTGCCCTAGAAACCAGATTTGGTAAGGGAGAACTGCTGCCACCTTGAGGCCGTCTCACACAACAGCAGCTTTTATCCCAGCGCTAATGATCAGTTGATATTCAAAATCATTGCAGGCCTGTAAATGACACCTGCCCTGAAAACAAATCCTGGGGTCACATAGCGACCAAAAAATTCAAAGGACGTCCATATTTCAAAACGACCGTTTCAAAAGGCATATTTTACGCACATTCGTGTTCTGCTTCTTTTTCTTTCTTTCTTTTGTTTGTTAAAAAAACGGAAATGGAAAAAGGCATCCCTCAGAATGGGCGAAAATAGTTGCAAACTAATCAATGGACAAAGGTTTAATCTCAAATATATATAAGCAGCTCATGCAGCTTAATATTAAGAAAAACAAACAGCCCAATACAAAAATGGGCAGAAGATCTAAAGAGACGTTTCAGAGATGGCCAAGACGCACATGAAAAGCTGCTCAACATCACTAATTATTAGAGAAATGCAAATCAAAACTACAATGAGGTATCCCCTCACACCTGCTAGAATCGGCATCATCAGAAAATCTACAAACAACAAATTCTGGGGAGGGTGTGGACAAAAGGATCCCTCTTCCACTATTGGTGGGCATGTAAATTGATACAGTCACTATGGAGAACAGTATGGAGTTTCCTTAAAAAACCTAGAAATAGAATTACCATATGATCCAGCAATCCCACTTCTGGGCATATGCCCATAGAAAACCATAAATCAAAAAGGCACATTCACCACAATGTTCATTGCAGCACTATTTACAATAGCCAGGTAATGGAAGCAACCTAAATTCCCACAGACAGACGAATGGATAAAGATGTGGTACATATATAAAATGGAATATTACTCAGCCATAAAGAGGAATGAAACTGGCTCATTTGTAGAGACGTCGATGGATCTAGAGACTGTCATACAGAATGAAGTAAGTCAGAAAGACAACAACAAATATTGTGTATGAAGGCATATATGTGGAACCTAGAATAATGGTACAGATGAACTGGTTTGCAGGGAAGAAATAGAGACACAGAGGTAGAGAACAAACGTATGGACACCAAGTGTGGGAAGCCATGGGGTGGTGGTGGTGGGATGAGTTGGGAGATTGGGATTGACCTGTATACATGTATATGCATAAAATACATAACTAATAATAACCTGCTGTATGAAAAATATATATAAAATTAAATTTCAAAATTTTAAAAAATAAAATTTAAAAATAAAACAGAAAAAAGTTCTTCCCTTCACACAGATGTATTTATATGAATGAATTATTTCCATGCTTATATCTATAAATACATAAAAGAGGAATAATATCTAACGAACCATAAAAGAAAAAAAAAAACCTGAACCCACCAGTTTTACAGAGGAAAACCCTATCAGGGCACTTGCTCCAGCGGTAAACAATTCTGAAATTGGTCAGAGGTGGGGAATCATCTCCCATACAGCCAGCAACCCACCCCCCACACAAGGAGCGTCCTCATTGCAAAGCTGGGGGACCGTGCCGAGGCATCTGTGAGTAAATGTGAGCTGAGCCCCAGGCCAGCTGCTGCTGAACTGTTCCCACCCTTCCCAGGTAAAACACCTGAATATGTACAAGGGCTTGAAAGCCTAGAGGAAGGGCCGTGGAGCCACACCAGCGACAGCACACAGGCCAACATTGTGCCTGCAGGCCAGCCAGGATGGTCCTGGCCCCGGGCGCTCTTCTGGAAGCTTTCCATTGCCCTGCCTGAGATACCCCTCCTGTCCCAGCCCCCACTGCTTTTTTCCTTCCTCACCTCTGTTCGGAGAGAAATTCCAGCGGAAGGTATGGGGCAAACATCCTCTTCTTTACAGGTGGCAGCCTGGCAACTCCTGCAGAAAGTCCAGCAGAGCCCCACTCACACCGGGCCACCCACAAAGCCGTGGCCCCTCACTCCCTCCCACCAGCACAGCCCCGAGACTGCTGACGGGGCAGAGAATATGGAGTCAGGCACAGCTTCAGGGGCTATTGCTGCCTGGAGCGCTGTTTATATTGACCTCAACCAGGCACACCTGGGGAGGGCCGGCCGGCAGGGTCAGGCTGCCCAGGTCAGCTAATCCTTAACCCTCAGGGAATCACATAGTTGACAATGGACCTCGCTAAGGCAGAATAGAAGCCAAGAGAAAAAAGGACACAATGCCATTTGCAGCACCGTAGATGAGGCTAAAGGTAATCACGTGACTTGTAGTAAGTCAGAAAGTGAAAGACACATATCCTATCATATCACTTATAGGTGTGACCTAAAAACGGATACCAGGGCAGATATTTCCACGGAGAAGGGCAATCACAGATTCATTAAACAAACTTATGGTTCACCAATGGAAAGGTGTGAGGATTGGTATCATTACGATATTGGGGTTCACAGACATATACAAACACAGGTGACATATAGAATCACCAAAGACCTACGGAATACCAAGAGAAGACTACTCAACATTCTGTCATAACGTACATGGGAAAAGGATCCCAGGAAGAACAGACATATGTATATGTGTAAAAGAACCACATCTTGCACACCTACAACAAGCCAAACATTGTAATCAAACTTGCTGTGATAAAAAAAATAAAAATAAATAAATTTAAAACACGAACAAGAAATAGTGAGACAAACTTGAGGGGTTTTCTCCTGGCACATTCAATTCTAAATTCCAATCTAGAACACGACTTCCATTGAGGCTCTGTTGCCCTAGAAACCAGATTTGGTAAGGGAGAACTGCTGCCACCTTGAAGCCGTCTCACACAACAGCAGCTTTTATCCCAGCGCTAATGATCAGTTGATATTCAAAATCATTGCAGGCCTGTAAATGACACCTGCCCTGAAAACAAATCCTGGGGTCACATAGCGACCAAAAAATTCAAAGGACATCCATATTTCAAAACGACCGTTTCAAAAGGCATATTTTACGCACATTCGTGTTCTGCTTCTTTTTCTTTCTTTCTTTTTTTTGTTAAAAAAACGGAAATGGAAAAAGGCATCCCTCAGAATGGGCGAAAATAGTTGCAAACTAATCAATGGACAAAGGTTTAATCTCAAATATATATAAGCAGCTCATGCAGCTTAATATTAAGAAAAACAAACAGCCCAATACAAAAATGGGCAGAAGATCTAAAGAGACGTTTCAGAGATGGCCAAGACGCACATGAAAAGCTGCTCAACATCACTAATTATTAGAGAAATGCAAATCAAAACTACAATGAGGTATCACCTCACACCTGCTAGAATCGGCATCATCAGAAAATCTACAAACAACAAATTCTGGGGAGGGTGTGGACAAAAGGATCCCTCTTCCACTATTGGTGGGCACGTAAATTGATAGAGTCACTATGGAGAACAGTATGGAGTTTCCTTAAAAAAACTAGAAATAGAATTACCATATGATCCAGCAATCCCACTTCTGGGCATATACCCAGAGAAAACCATAAATCAAAAAGGCACATTCACCACAATATTCACTGCAGCACTATTTACAATAGCCAGGTAATGGAAGCAACCTAAATGCCCACAGACAGACGAATGGATAAAGATGTGGTACATATATAAAATGGAATATTACTCAGCCATAAAGAGGAATGAAACTGGGTCATTTGTAGAGACGTCGATGGATCTAGAGACTGTCATACAGAATGAAGTAAGTCAGAAAGAGAACAACAAATATTGTGTATGAAGGCATATATGTGGAACCTAGAATAATGGTACAGATGAACTGGTTTGCAGGGAAGAAATAGAGACACAGAGGTAGAGAACAAACGTATGGACACCAAGTGTGGGAAGCCATGGGGTGGTGGTGGTGGGATGAGTTGGGAGATTGGGATTGACCTGTATACATGTATATGCATAAAATACATAACTAATAATAACCTGCTGTATAAAAAATATATATAAAATTAAATTTCAAAATTTTAAAAAATAAAATTTAAAAATAAAACAGAAAAAAGTTCTTCCCTTCACACAGATGTATTTATATGAATGAATTATTTCCATGCTTATATCTATAAATACATAAAAGGGTAAGAAAATCTAACGAACCATAAAAGAAAAAAAATACCTGAACCCACCAGTTTTACAGAGGAAAACCCTATCAGGGCACTTGCTCCAGTGGTAAACAATTCTGAAATTGGTCAGAGGTGGGGAATCATCTCCCATACAGCCAGCAACCCACCCCCCACGCAAGGAGCGTCCTCATTGCAAAGCTGGGGGACAGTGCCGAGGCATCTGTGAGTAAACGTGAGCTGAGCCCCAGGCCAGCTGCTGCTGAACTGTTCCCACCCTTCCCAGGTAAAACACCTGAATATGTACAAGGGCTTGAAAGCCTAGAGGAAGGGCCGTGGAGCCACACCAGCGACAGCACACAGGCCAACATTGTGCCTGCAGGCCAGCCAGGATGGTCCTGGCCCCGGGCGCTCTTCTGGAAGCTTTCCATTGCCCTGCCTGAGATACCCCTCCTGTCCCAGCCCCCACTGCTTTTTTCCTTCCTCACCTCTGTTCGGAGAGAAATTCCAGCGGAAGGTATGGGGCAAACATCCTCTTCTTTACAGGTGGCAGCCTGGCAACTCCTGCAGAAAGTCCAGCAGAGCCCCACTCACACCGGGCCACCCACAAAGCCGTGGCCCCTCACTACCTTCCACCAGCACAGCCCCGAGACTGCTGACGGGGCAGAGAATATGGAGTCAGGCACAGCTTCAGGGGCTATTGCTGCCTGGAGCGCTGTTTATATTGACCTCAACCAGGCACACCTGGGGAGGGCCGGCCGGCAGGGTCAGGCTGCCCAGGTCAGCTAATCCTTAACCCTCAGGGAATCACATAGTTGACAATGGACCTCGCTAAGGCAGAATAGAAGCCAAGAGAAAAAAGGACACAATGCCATTTGCAGCACCGTAGATGAGGCTAAAGGTAATCACGTGACTTGTAGTAAGTCAGAAAGTGAAAGACACATATCCTATCATATCACTTATAGGTGTGACCTAAAAACGGATACCAGGGCAGATATTTCCACGGAGAAGGGCAATCACAGATTCATTAAACAAACTTATGGTTCACCAATGGAAAGGTGTGAGGATTGGTATCATTACGATATTGGGGTTCACAGACATATACAAACACAGGTGACATATAGAATCACCAAAGACCTATGGAATACCAAGAGAAGACTACTCAACATTCTGTCATAACGTACATGGGAAAAGGATCCCAGGAAGAACAGACATATGTATATGTGTAAAAGAACCACATCTTGCACACCTACAACAAGCCAAACATTGTAATCAAACTTGCTGTGATAAAAAAATAAAAATAAATAAATTTAAAACACGAACAAGAAATAGTGAGACAAACTTGAGGGGTTTTCTCCTGGCACATTCAATTCTAAATTCCAATCTAGAACACGACTTCCATTGAGGCTCTGTTGCCCTAGAAACCAGATTTGGTAAGGGAGAACTGCTGCCACCTTGAGGCCGTCTCACACAACAGCAGCTTTTATCCCAGCGCTAATGATCAGTTGATATTCAAAATCATTGCAGGCCTGTAAATGACACCTGCCCTGAAAACAAATCCTGGGGTCACATAGCGACCAAAAAATTCAAAGGACGTCCATATTTCAAAACGACCGTTTCAAAAGGCATATTTTACGCACATTCGTGTTCTGCTTCTTTTTCTTTCTTTCTTTTTTTTGTTAAAAAAACGGAAATGGAAAAAGGCATCCCTCAGAATGGGCGAAAATAGTTGCAAACTAATCAATGGACAAAGGTTTAATCTCAAATATATATAAGCAGCTCATGCAGCTTAATATTAAGAAAAACAAACAGCCCAATACAAAAATGGGCAGAAGATCTAAAGAGACGTTTCAGAGATGGCCAAGACGCACATGAAAAGCTGCTCAACATCACTAATTATTAGAGAAATGCAAATCAAAACTACAATGAGGTATCCCCTCACACCTGCTAGAATCGGCATCATCAGAAAATCTACAAACAACAAATTCTGGGGAGGGTGTGGACAAAAGGATCCCTCTTCCACTATTGGTGGGCATGTAAATTGATACAGTCACTATGGAGAACAGTATGGAGTTTCCTTAAAAAACCTAGAAATAGAATTACCATATGATCCAGCAATCCCACTTCTGGGCATATGCCCATAGAAAACCATAAATCAAAAAGGCACATTCACCACAATGTTCATTGCAGCACTATTTACAATAGCCAGGTAATGGAAGCAACCTAAATTCCCACAGACAGACGAATGGATAAAGATGTGGTACATATATAAAATGGAATATTACTCAGGCATAAAGAGGAATGAAACTGGCTCATTTGTAGAGACGTCGATGGATCTAGAGACTGTCATACAGAATGAAGTAAGTCAGAAAGACAACAACAAATATTGTGTATGAAGGCATATATGTGGAACCTAGAATAATGGTACAGATGAACTGGTTTGCAGGGAAGAAATAGAGACACAGAGGTAGAGAACAAACGTATGGACACCAAGTGTGGGAAGCCATGGGGTGGTGGTGGTGGGATGAGTTGGGAGATTGGGATTGACCTGTATACATGTATATGCATAAAATACATAACTAATAATAACCTGCTGTATAAAATATATATATAATTAAATTTCAAAATTTTAAAAAATAAAATTTAAAAATAAAACAGAAAAAAGTTCTTCCCTTCACACAGATGTATTTATATGAATGAATTATTTCCATGCTTATATCTATAAATACATAAAAGAGGAATAATATCTAACGAACCATAAAAGAAAAAAAAAACCTGAACCCACCAGTTTTACAGAGGAAAACCCTATCAGGGCACTTGCTCCAGCGGTAAACAATTCTGAAATTGGTCAGAGGTGGGGAATCATCTCCCATACAGCCAGCAACCCACCCCCCACACAAGGAGCGTCCTCATTGCAAAGCTGGGGGACCGTGCCGAGGCATCTGTGAGTAAATGTGAGCTGAGCCCCAGGCCAGCTGCTGCTGAACTGTTCCCACCCTTCCCAGGTAAAACACCTGAATATGTACAAGGGCTTGAAAGCCTAGAGGAAGGGCCGTGGAGCCACACCAGCGACAGCACACAGGCCAACATTGTGCCTGCAGGCCAGCCAGGATGGTCCTGGCCCCGGGCGCTCTTCTGGAAGCTTTCCATTGCCCTGCCTGAGATACCCCTCCTGTCCCGGCCCCCACTGCTTTTTTCCTTCCTCACCTCTGTTCGGAGAGAAATTCCAGCGGAAGGTATGGGGCAAACATCCTCTTCTTTACAGGTGGCAGCCTGGCAACTCCTGCAGAAAGTCCAGCAGAGCCCCACTCACACCGGGCCACCCACAAAGCCGTGGCCCCTCACTCCCTCCCACCAGCACAGCCCCGAGACTGCTGACGGGGCAGAGAATATGGAGTCAGGCACAGCTTCAGGGGCTATTGCTGCCTGGAGCGCTGTTTATATTGACCTCAACCAGGCACACCTGGGGAGGGCCGGCCGGCAGGGTCAGGCTGCCCAGGTCAGCTAATCCTTAACCCTCAGGGAATCACATAGTTGACAATGGACCTCGCTAAGGCAGAATAGAAGCCAAGAGAAAAAAGGACACAATGCCATTTGCAGCACCGTAGATGAGGCTAAAGGTAATCACGTGACTTGTAGTAAGTCAGAAAGTGAAAGACACATATCCTATCATATCACTTATAGGTGTGACCTAAAAACGGATACCAGGGCAGATATTTCCACGGAGAAGGGCAATCACAGATTCATTAAACAAACTTATGGTTCACCAATGGAAAGGTGTGAGGATTGGTATCATTACGATATTGGGGTTCACAGACATATACAAACACAGGTGACATATAGAATCACCAAAGACCTACGGAATACCAAGAGAAGACTACTCAACATTCTGTCATAACGTACATGGGAAAAGGATCCCAGGAAGAACAGACATATGTATATGTGTAAAAGAACCACATCTTGCACACCTACAACAAGCCAAACATTGTAATCAAACTTGCTGTGATAAAAAAAATAAAAATAAATAAATTTAAAACACGAACAAGAAATAGTGAGACAAACTTGAGGGGTTTTCTCCTGGCACATTCAATTCTAAATTCCAATCTAGAACACGACTTCCATTGAGGCTCTGTTGCCCTAGAAACCAGATTTGGTAAGGGAGAACTGCTGCCACCTTGAGGCCGTCTCACACAACAGCAGCTTTTATCCCAGCGCTAATGATCAGTTGATATTCAAAATCATTGCAGGCCTGTAAATGACACCTGCCCTGAAAACAAATCCTGGGGTCACATAGCGACCAAAAAATTCAAAGGACGTCCATATTTCAAAACGACCGTTTCAAAAGGCATATTTTACGCACATTCGTGTTCTGCTTCTTTTTCTTTCTTTCTTTCTTTTGTTAAAAAATCGGAAATGGAAAAAGGCATCCCTCAGAATGGGCGAAAATAGTTGCAAACTAATCAATGGACAAAGGTTTAATCTCAAATATATATAAGCAGCTCATGCAGCTTAATATTAAGAAAAACAAACAGCCCAATACAAAAATGGGCAGAAGATCTAAAGAGACGTGTCAGAGATGGCCAAGACGCACATGAAAAGCTGCTCAACATCACTAATTATTAGAGAAATGCAAATCAAAACTACAATGAGGTATCCCCTCACACCTGCTAGAATCGGCATCATCAGAAAATCTACAAACAACAAATTCTGGGGAGGGTGTGGACAAAAGGATCCCTCTTCCACTATTGGTGGGCATGTAAATTGATACAGTCACTATGGAGAACAGTATGGAGTTTCCTTAAAAAACCTAGAAATAGAATTACCATATGATCCAGCAATCCCACTTCTGGGCATATGCCCATAGAAAACCATAAATCAAAAAGGCACATTCACCACAATGTTCATTGCAGCACTATTTACAATAGCCAGGTAATGGAAGCAACCTAAATTCCCACAGACAGACGAATGGATAAAGATGTGGTACATATATAAAATGGAATATTACTCAGGCATAAAGAGGAATGAAACTGGCTCATTTGTAGAGACGTCGATGGATCTAGAGACTGTCATACAGAATGAAGTAAGTCAGAAAGACAACAACAAATATTGTGTATGAAGGCATATATGTGGAACCTAGAATAATGGTACAGATGAACTGGTTTGCAGGGAAGAAATAGAGACACAGAGGTAGAGAACAAACGTATGGACACCAAGTGTGGGAAGCCATGGGGTGGTGGTGGTGGGATGAGTTGGGAGATTGGGATTGACCTGTATACATGTATATGCATAAAATACATAACTAATAATAACCTGCTGTATAAAATATATATATAATTAAATTTCAAAATTTTAAAAAATAAAATTTAAAAATAAAACAGAAAAAAGTTCTTCCCTTCACACAGATGTATTTATATGAATGAATTACTTCCATGCATATATCTATAAATACATAAAAGAGGAATAATATCTAACGAACCATAAAAGAAAAAAAAAAACCTGAACCCACCAGTTTTACAGAGGAAAACCCTATCAGGGCACTTGCTCCAGCGGTAAACAATTCTGAAATTGGTCAGAGGTGGGGAATCATCTCCCATACAGCCAGCAACCCACCCCCCACACAAGGAGCGTCCTCATTGCAAAGCTGGGGGACAGTGCCGAGGCATCTGTGAGTAAATGTGAGCTGAGCCCCAGGCCAGCTGCTGCTGAACTGTTCCCACCCTTCCCAGGTAAAACACCTGAATATGTACAAGGGCTTGAAAGCCTAGAGGAAGGGCCGTGGAGCCACACCAGCGACAGCACACAGGCCAACATTGTGCCTGCAGGCCAGCCAGGATGGTCCTGGCCCCGGGCGCTCTTCTGGAAGCTTTCCATTGCCCTGCCTGAGATACCCCTCCTGTCCCGGCCCCCACTGCTTTTTTCCTTCCTCACCTCTGTTCGGAGAGAAATTCCAGCGGAAGGTATGGGGCAAACATCCTCTTCTTTACAGGTGGCAGCCTGGCAACTCCTGCAGAAAGTCCAGCAGAGCCCCACTCACACCGGGCCACCCACAAAGCCGTGGCCCCTCACTCCCTCCCACCAGCACAGCCCCGAGACTGCTGACGGGGCAGAGAATATGGAGTCAGGCACAGCTTCAGGGGCTATTGCTGCCTGGAGCGCTGTTTATATTGACCTCAACCAGGCACACCTGGGGAGGGCCGGCCGGCAGGGTCAGGCTGCCCAGGTCAGCTAATCCTTAACCCTCAGGGAATCACATAGTTGACAATGGACCTCGCTAAGGCAGAATAGAAGCCAAGAGAAAAAAGGACACAATGCCATTTGCAGCACCGTAGATGAGGCTAAAGGTAATCACGTGACTTGTAGTAAGTCAGAAAGTGAAAGACACATATCCTATCATATCACTTATAGGTGTGACCTAAAAACGGATACCAGGGCAGATATTTCCACGGAGAAGGGCAATCACAGATTCATTAAACAAACTTATGGTTCACCAATGGAAAGGTGTGAGGATTGGTTTCATTACGATATTGGGGTTCACAGACATATACAAACACAGGTGACATATAGAATCACCAAAGACCTACGGAATACCAAGAGAAGACTACTCAACATTCTGTCATAACGTACATGGGAAAAGGATCCCAGGAAGAACAGACATATGTATATGTGTAAAAGAACCACATCTTGCACACCTACAACAAGCCAAACATTGTAATCAAACTTGCTGTGATAAAAAAAATAAAAATAAATAAATTTAAAACACGAACAAGAAATAGTGAGACAAACTTGAGGGGTTTTCTCCTGGCACATTCAATTCTAAATTCCAATCTAGAACACGACTTCCATTGAGGCTCTGTTGCCCTAGAAACCAGATTTGGTAAGGGAGAACTGCTGCCACCTTGAGGCCGTCTCACACAACAGCAGCTTTTATCCCAGCGCTAATGATCAGTTGATATTCAAAATCATTGCAGGCCTGTAAATGACACCTGCCCTTAAAACAAATCCTGGGGTCACATAGCGACCAAAAAATTCAAAGGACGTCCATATTTCAAAACGACCGTTTCAAAAGGCATATTTTACGCACATTCGTGTTCTGCTTCTTTTTCTTTCTTTCTTTTTTTGTTAAAAAAACGGAAATGGAAAAAGGCATCCCTCAGAATGGGCGAAAATAGTTGCAAACTAATCAATGGACAAAGGTTTAATCTCAAATATATATAAGCAGCTCATGCAGCTTAATATTAAGAAAAACAAACAGCCCAATACAAAAATGGGCAGAAGATCTAAAGAGACGTTTCAGAGATGGCCAAGACGCACATGAAAAGCTGCTCAACATCACTAATTATTAGAGAAATGCAAATCAAAACTACAATGAGGTATCACCTCACACCTGCTAGAATCGGCATCATCAGAAAATCTACAAACAACAAATTCTGGGGAGGGTGTGGAAAAAAGGATCCCTCTTCCACTATTGGTGGGCACGTAAATTGATACAGTCACTATGGAGAACAGTATGGAGTTTCCTTAAAAAAACTAGAAATAGAATTACCATATGATCCAGCAATCCCACTTCTGGGCATATACCCAGAGAAAACCATAAATCAAAAAGGCACATTCACCACAATATTCACTGCAGCACTATTTACAATAGCCAGGTAATGGAAGCAACCTAAATGCCCACAGACAGACGAATGGATAAAGAAGTGGTACATATATAAAATGGAATATTACTCAGCCATAAAGAGGAATGAAACTGGGTCATTTGTAGAGACGTCGATGGATCTAGAGACTGTCATACAGAATGAAGTAAGTCAGAAAGACAACAACAAATATTGTGTATGAAGGCATATATGTGGAACCTAGAATAATGGTACAGATGAACTGGTTTGCAGGGAAGAAATAGAGACACAGAGGTAGAGAACAAACGTATGGACACCAAGTGTGGGAAGCCATGGGGTGGTGGTGGTGGGATGAGTTGGGAGATTTGGATTGACCTGTATACATGTATATGCATAAAATACATAACTAATAATAACCTGCTGTATAAAATATATATATAAAATTAAATTTCAAAATTTTAAAAAATAAAATTTAAAAATAAAACAGAAAAAAGTTCTTCCCTTCACACAGATGTATTTATATGAATGAATTATTTCCATGCTTATATCTATAAATACATAAAAGGGTAAGAAAATCTAACGAAACATAAAAGAAAAAAAATACCTGAACCCACCAGTTTTACAGAGGAAAACCCTATCAGGGCACTTGCTCCAGTGGTAAACAATTCTGAAATGGTCAGAGGTGGGGAATCATCTCCCATACAGCCAGCAACCCACTCCCCACGCAAGGAGCGTCCGCATTGCAAAGCGGGGGGACAGTGCCGAGGCATCTGTGAGTAAACGTGAGCTGAGCCCCAGGCCAGCTGCTGCTGAACTGTTCCCACCCTTCCCAGGTAAAACACCTGAATATGTACAAGGGCTTGAAAGCCTAGAGGAAGGACCGTGGAGCCACACCAGCGACAGCACACAGGCCAACATTGTGCCTGCAGGCCAGCCAGGATGGTCCTGGCCCCGGGCGCTCTTCTGGAAGCTTTCCATTGCCCTGCCTGAGATACCCCTCCTGTCCCGGCCCCCACTGCTTTTTTCCTTCCTCACCTCTGTTCGGAGGGAAATTCCAGCGGATGGTATGGGGCAAACATCCTCTTCTTTACAGGTGGCACCCTGGCAACTCCTGCAGAAAGTCCAGCAGAGCCCCACTCACACCGGGCCACCCACAAAGCCGTGGCCCCTCACTCCCTCCCACCAGCACAGCCCCGAGACTGCTGACGGGGCAGAGAATATGGAGTCAGGCACAGCTTCAGGGGCTATTGCTGCCTGGAGCGCTGTTTATATTGACCTCAACCAGGCACACCTGGGGAGGGCCGGCCGGCAGGGTCAGGCTGCCCAGGTCAGCTAATCCTTAACCCTCAGGGAATCACATAGTTGACAATGGACCTCGCTAAGGCAGAATAGAAGCCAAGAGAAAAAAGGACACAATGCCATTTGCAGCACCGTAGATGAGGCTAAAGGTAATCACGTGACTTGTAGTAAGTCAGAAAGTGAAAGACACATATCCTATCATATCACTTATAGGTGTGACCTAAAAACGGATACCAGGGCAGATATTTCCACGGAGAAGGGCAATCACAGATTCATTAAACAAACTTATGGTTCACCAATGGAAAGGTGTGAGGATTGGTATCATTACGATATTGGGGTTCACAGACATATACAAACACAGGTGACGTATAGAATCACCAAAGACCTATGGAATACCAAGAGAAGACTACTCAACATTCTGTCATAACGTACATGGGAAAAGGATCTCAGGAAGAACAGACATATGTATATGTGTAAAAGAACCACATCTTGCACACCTACAACAAGCCAAACATTGTAATCAAACTTGCTGTGATAAAAAAATAAAAATAAATAAATTTAAAACACGAACAAGAAATAGTGAGACAAACTTGAGGGGTTTTCTCCTGGCACATTCAATTCTAAATTCCAATCTAGAACACGACTTCCATTGAGGCTCTGTTGCCCTAGAAACCAGATTTGGTAAGGGAGAACTGCTGCCACCTTGAGGCCGTCTCACACAACAGCAGCTTTTATCCCAGCGCTAATGATCAGTTGATATTCAAAATCATTGCAGGCCTGTAAATGACACCTGCCCTGAAAACAAATCCTGGGGTCACATAGCGACCAAAAAATTCAAAGGACGTCCATATTTCAAAACGACCGTTTCAAAAGGCATATTTTACGCACATTCGTGTTCTGCTTCTTTTTCTTTCTTTCTTTTTTTTGTTAAAAAAACGGAAATGGAAAAAGGCATCCCTCAGAATGGGCGAAAATAGTTGCAAACTAATCAATGGACAAAGGTTTAATCTCAAATATATATAAGCAGCTCATGCAGCTTAATATTAAGAAAAACAAACAGCCCAATACAAAAATGGGCAGAAGATCTAAAGAGACGTTTCAGAGATGGCCAAGACGCACATGAAAAGCTGCTCAACATCACTAATTATTAGAGAAATGCAAATCAAAACTACAATGAGGTATCCCCTCACACCTGCTAGAATCGGCATCATCAGAAAATCTACAAACAACAAATTCTGGGGAGGGTGTGGACAAAAGGATCCCTCTTCCACTATTGGTGGGCATGTAAATTGATACAGTCACTATGGAGAACAGTATGGAGTTTCCTTAAAAAACCTAGAAATAGAATTACCATATGATCCAGCAATCCCACTTCTGGGCATATGCCCATAGAAAACCATAAATCAAAAAGGCACATTCACCACAATGTTCATTGCAGCACTATTTACAATAGCCAGGTAATGGAAGCAACCTAAATTCCCACAGACAGACGAATGGATAAAGATGTGGTACATATATAAAATGGAATATTACTCAGCCATAAAGAGGAATGAAACTGGCTCATTTGTAGAGACGTCGATGGATCTAGAGACTGTCATACAGAATGAAGTAAGTCAGAAAGAGAACAACAAATATTGTGTATGAAGGCATATATGTGGAACCTAGAATAATGGTACAGATGAACTGGTTTGCAGGGAAGAAATAGAGACACAGAGGTAGAGAACAAACGTATGGACACCAAGTGTGGGAAGCCATGGGGTGGTGGTGGTGGGATGAGTTGGGAGATTGGGATTGACCTGTATACATGTATATGCATAAAATACATAACTAATAATAACCTGCTGTATAAAATATATATATAATTAAATTTCAAAATTTTAAAAAATAAAATTTAAAAATAAAACAGAAAAAAGTTCTTCCCTTCACACAGATGTATTTATATGAATGAATTATTTCCATGCTTATATCTATAAATACATAAAAGAGGAATAATATCTAACGAACCATAAAAGAAAAAAAAAAACCTGAACCCACCAGTTTTACAGAGGAAAACCCTATCAGGGCACTTGCTCCAGCGGTAAACAATTCTGAAATTGGTCAGAGGTGGGGAATCATCTCCCATACAGCCAGCAACCCACCCCCCACACAAGGAGCGTCCTCATTGCAAAGCTGGGGGACCGTGCCGAGGCATCTGTGAGTAAATGTGAGCTGAGCCCCAGGCCAGCTGCTGCTGAACTGTTCCCACCCTTCCCAGGTAAAACACCTGAATATGTACAAGGGCTTGAAAGCCTAGAGGAAGGGCCGTGGAGCCACACCAGCGACAGCACACAGGCCAACATTGTGCCTGCAGGCCAGCCAGGATGGTCCTGGCCCCGGGCGCTTTTCTGGAAGCTTTCCATTGCCCTGCCTGAGATACCCCTCCTGTCCCGGCCCCCACTGCTTTTTTCCTTCCTCACCTCTGTTCGGATAGAAATTCCAGCGGAAGGTATGGGGCAAAAATCCTCTTCTTTACAGGTGGCAGCCTGGCAACTCCTGCAGAAAGTCCAGCAGAGCCCCACTCACACCGGGCCACCCACAAAGCCGTGGCCCCTCACTCCCTGCCACCAGCACAGCCCCGAGACTGCTGACGGGGCAGAGAATATGGAGTCAGGCACAGCTTCAGGGGCTATTGCTGCCTGGAGCGCTGTTTATATTGACCTCAACCAGGCACACCTGGGGAGGGCCGGCCGGCAGGGTCAGGCTGCCCAGGTCAGCTAATCCTTAACCCTCAGGGAATCACATAGTTGACAATGGACCTCGCTAAGGCAGAATAGAAGCCAAGAGAAAAAAGGACACAATGCCATTTGCAGCACCGTAGATGAGGCTAAAGGTAATCACGTGACTTGTAGTAAGTCAGAAAGTGAAAGACACATATCCTATCATATCACTTATAGGTGTGACCTAAAAACGGATACCAGGGCAGATATTTCCACGGAGAAGGGCAATCACAGATTCATTAAACAAACTTATGGTTCACCAATGGAAAGGTGTGAGGATTGGTTTCATTACGATATTGGGGTTCACAGACATATACAAACACAGGTGACATATAGAATCACCAAAGACCTACGGAATACCAAGAGAAGACTACTCAACATTCTGTCATAACGTACATGGGAAAAGGATCCCAGGAAGAACAGACATATGTATATGTGTAAAAGAACCACATCTTGCACACCTACAACAAGCCAAACATTGTAATCAAACTTGCTGTGATAAAAAAAATAAAAATAAATAAATTTAAAACACGAACAAGAAATAGTGAGACAAACTTGAGGGGTTTTCTCCTGGCACATTCAATTCTAAATTCCAATCTAGAACACGACTTCCATTGAGGCTCTGTTGCCCTAGAAACCAGATTTGGTAAGGGAGAACTGCTGCCACCTTGAGGCCGTCTCACACAACAGCAGCTTTTATCCCAGCGCTAATGATCAGTTGATATTCAAAATCATTGCAGGCCTGTAAATGACACCTGCCCTGAAAACAAATCCTGGGGTCACATAGCGACCAAAAAATTCAAAGGACGTCCATATTTCAAAACGACCGTTTCAAAAGGCATATTTTACGCACATTCGTGTTCTGCTTCTTTTTCTTTCTTTCTTTTTTTGTTAAAAAAACGGAAATGGAAAAAGGCATCCCTCAGAATGGGCGAAAATAGTTGCAAACTAATCAATGGACAAAGGTTTAATCTCAAATATATATAAGCAGCTCATGCAGCTTAATATTAAGAAAAACAAACAGCCCAATACAAAAATGGGCAGAAGATCTAAAGAGACGTTTCAGAGATGGCCAAGACACACATGAAAAGCTGCTCAACATCACTAATTATTAGAGAAATGCAAATCAAAACTACAATGAGGTATCACCTCACACCTGCTAGAATCGGCATCATCAGAAAATCTACAAACAACAAATTCTGGGGAGGGTGTGGACAAAAGGATCCCTCTTCCACTATTGGTGGGCACGTAAATTGATACAGTCACTATGGAGAACAGTATGGAGTTTCCTTAAAAAAACTAGAAATAGAATTACCATATGATCCAGCAATCCCACTTCTGGGCATATACCCAGAGAAAACCATAAATCAAAAAGGCACATTCACCACAATATTCACTGCAGCACTATTTACAATAGCCAGGTAATGGAAGCAACCTAAATGCCCACAGACAGACGAATGGATAAAGAAGTGGTACATATATAAAATGGAATATTACTCAGCCATAAAGAGGAATGAAACTGGGTCATTTGTAGAGACGTCGATGGATCTAGAGACTGTCATACAGAATGAAGTAAGTCAGAAAGACAACAACAAATATTGTGTATGAAGGCATATATGTGGAACCTAGAATAATGGTACAGATGAACTGGTTTGCAGGGAAGAAATAGAGACACAGAGGTAGAGAACAAACGTATGGACACCAAGTGTGGGAAGCCATGGGGTGGTGGTGGTGGGATGAGTTGGGAGATTTGGATTGACCTGTATACATGTATATGCATAAAATACATAACTAATAATAACCTGCTGTATAAAATATATATATAAAATTAAATTTCAAAATTTTAAAAAATAAAATTTAAAAATAAAACAGAAAAAAGTTCTTCCCTTCACACAGATGTATTTATATGAATGAATTATTTCCATGCTTATATCTATAAATACATAAAAGGGTAAGAAAATCTAACGAAACATAAAAGAAAAAAAATACCTGAACCCACCAGTTTTACAGAGGAAAACCCTATCAGGGCACTTGCTCCAGTGGTAAACAATTCTGAAATTGGTCAGAGGTGGGGAATCATCTCCCATACAGCCAGCAACCCACTCCCCACGCAAGGAGCGTCCGCATTGCAAAGCGGGGGGACAGTGCCGAGGCATCTGTGAGTAAACGTGAGCTGAGCCCCAGGCCAGCTGCTGCTGAACTGTTCCCACCCTTCCCAGGTAAAACACCTGAATATGTACAAGGGCTTGAAAGCCTAGAGGAAGGGCCGTGGAGCCACACCAGCGACAGCACACAGGCCAACATTGTGCCTGCAGGCCAGCCAGGATGGTCCTGGCCCCGGGCGCTCTTCTGGAAGCTTTCCATTGCCCTGCCTGAGATACCCCTCCTGTCCCGGCCCCCACTGCTTTTTTCCTTCCTCACCTCTGTTCGGAGAGAAATTCCAGCGGATGGTATGGGGCAAACATCCTCTTCTTTACAGGTGGCAGCCTGGCAACTCCTGCAGAAAGTCCAGCAGAGCCCCACTCACACCGGGCCACCCACAAAGCCGTGGCCCCTCACTCCCTCCCACCAGCACAGCCCCGAGACTGCTGACGGGGCAGAGAATATGGAGTCAGGCACAGCTTCAGGGGCTATTGCTGCCTGGAGCGCTGTTTATATTGACCTCAACCAGGCACACCTGGGGAGGGCCGGCTGGCAGGGTCAGGCTGCCCAGGTCAGCTAATCCTTAACCCTCAGGGAATCACATAGTTGACAATGGACCTCGCTTAGGCAGAATAGAAGCCAAGAGAAAAAAGGACACAATGCCATTTGCAGCACCGTAGATGAGGCTAAAGGTAATCATGTGACTTGTAGTAAGTCAGAAAGTGAAAGACACATATCCTATCATATCACTTATAGGTGTGACCTAAAAACGGATACCAGGGCAGATATTTCCACGGAGAAGGGCAATCACAGATTCATTAAACAAACTTATGGTTCACCAATGGAAAGGTGTGAGGATTGGTTTCATTACGATATTGGGGTTCACAGACATATACAAACACAGGTGACATATAGAATCACCAAAGACCTACGGAATACCAAGAGAAGACTACTCAACATTCTGTCATAACGTACATGGGAAAAGGATCCCAGGAAGAACAGACATATGTATATGTGTAAAAGAACCACATCTTGCACACCTACAACAAGCCAAACATTGTAATCAAACTTGCTGTGATAAAAAAAATAAAAATAAATAAATTTAAAACACGAACAAGAAATAGTGAGACAAACTTGAGGGGTTTTCTCCTGGCACATTCAATTCTAAATTCCAATCTAGAACACGACTTCCATTGAGGCTCTGTTGCCCTAGAAACCAGATTTGGTAAGGGAGAACTGCTGCCACCTTGAGGCCGTCTCACACAACAGCAGCTTTTATCCCAGCGCTAATGATCAGTTGATATTCAAAATCATTGCAGGCCTGTAAATGACACCTGCCCTGAAAACAAATCCTGGGGTCACATAGCGACCAAAAAATTCAAAGGACGTCCATATTTCAAAACGACCGTTTCAAAAGGCATATTTTACGCACATTCGTGTTCTGCTTCTTTTTCTTTCTTTCTTTTTTTTGTTAAAAAAACGGAAATGGAAAAAGGCATCCCTCAGAATGGGCGAAAATAGTTGCAAACTAATCAATGGACAAAGGTTTAATCTCAAATATATATAAGCAGCTCATGCAGCTTAATATTAAGAAAAACAAACAGCCCAATACAAAAATGGGCAGAAGATCTAAAGAGACGTTTCAGAGATGGCCAAGACGCACATGAAAAGCTGCTCAACATCACTAATTATTAGAGAAATGCAAATCAAAACTACAATGAGGTATCCCCTCACACCTGCTAGAATCGGCATCATCAGAAAATCTACAAACAACAAATTCTGGGGAGGGTGTGGACAAAAGGATCCCTCTTCCACTACTGCTGGGCACGTAAGTTGATAGAGTCTCTATGGAGAACAGTATGGAGCTTCCTTAAAAAAACTAGAAATAGAATTACCATATGATCCAGCAATCCCACTTCTGGGCATATACCCAGAGAAAACCATAAATCAAAAAGGCACATTCACCACAATATTCACTGCAGCACTATTTACAATAGCCAGGTAATGGAAGCAACCTAAATGCCCACAGACAGACGAATGGATAAAGATGTGGTACATATATAAAATGGAATATTACTCAGCCATAAAGAGGAATGAAACTGGGTCATTTGTAGAGACGTCGATGGATCTAGAGACTGTCATACAGAATGAAGTAAGTCAGAAAGAGAACAACAAATATTGTGTATGAAGGCATATATGTGGAACCTAGAATAATGGTACAGATGAACTGGTTTGCAGGGAAGAAATAGAGACACAGAGGTAGAGAACAAACGTATGGACACCAAGTGTGGGAAGCCATGGGGTGGTGGTGGTGGGATGAGTTGGGAGATTGGGATTGACCTGTATACATGTATATGCATAAAATACATAACTAATAATAACCTGCTGTATAAAAAATATATATAAAATTAAATTTCAAAATTTTAAAAAATAAAATTTAAAAATAAAACAGAAAAAAGTTCTTCCCTTCACACAGATGTATTTATATGAATGAATTATTTCCATGCTTATATCTATAAATACATAAAAGGGTAAGAAAATCTAACGAACCATAAAAGAAAAAAAATACCTGAACCCACCAGTTTTACAGAGGAAAACCCTATCAGGGCACTTGCTCCAGCGGTAAACAATTCTGAAATTGGTCAGAGGTGGGGAATCATCTCCCATACAGCCAGCAACCCACCCCCCACGCAAGGAGCGTCCGCATTGCAAAGCTGGGGGACAGTGCCGAGGCATCTGTGAGTAAACGTGAGCTGAGCCCCAGGCCAGCTGCTGCTGAACTGTTCCCACCCTTCCCAGGTAAAACACCTGAATATGTACAAGGGCTTGAAAGCCTAGAGGAAGGGCCGTGGAGCCACACCAGCGACAGCACACCGGCCAACATTGTGCCTGCAGGCCAGCCAGGATGGTCCTGGCCCCGGGCGCTCTTCTGGAAGCTTTCCATTGCCCTGCCTGAGATACCCCTCCTGTCCCGGCCCCCACTGCTTTTTTCCTTCCTCACCTCTGTTCAGAGAGAAATTCCAGCGGAAGGTATGGGGCAAACATCCTCTTCTTTACAGGTGGCAGCCTGGCAACTCCTGCAGAAAGTCCAGCACAGCGCCACTCACACCGGGCCACCCACAAAGCCGTGGCCCCTCACTCCCTACCACCAGCACAGCCCCGAGACTGCTGAAGGGGCAGAGAATATGGAGTCAGGCACAGCTTCAGGGGCTATTGCTGCCTGGAGCGCTGTTTATATTGACCTCAACCAGGCACACCTGGGGAGGGCCGGCCGGCAGGGTCAGGCTGCCCAGGTCAGCTAATCCTTAACCCTCAGGGAATCACATAGTTGACAATGGACCTCGCTAAGGCAGAATAGAAGCCAAGAGAAAAAAGGACACAATGCCATTTGCAGCACCGTAGATGAGGCTAAAGGTAATCACGTGACTTGTAGTAAGTCAGAAAGTGAAAGACACATATCCTATCATATCACTTATAGGTGTGACCTAAAAACGGATACCAGGGCAGATATTTCCACGGAGAAGGGCAATCACAGATTCATTAAACAAACTTATGGTTCACCAATGGAAAGGTGTGAGGATTGGTATCATTACGATATTGGGGTTCACAGACATATACAAACACAGGTGACATATAGAATCACCAAAGACCTACGGAATACCAAGAGAAGACTACTCAACATTCTGTCATAACGTACATGGGAAAAGGATCCCAGGAAGAACAGACATATGTATATGTGTAAAAGAACCACATCTTGCACACCTACAACAAGCCAAACATTGTAATCAAACTTGCTGTGATAAAAAAAATAAAAATAAATAAATTAAAAACACGAACAAGAAATAGTGAGACAAACTTGAGGGGTTTTCTCCTGGCACATTCAATTCTAAATTCCAATCTAGAACACGACTTCCATTGAGGCTCTGTTGCCCTAGAAACCAGATTTGGTAAGGGAGAACTGCTGCCACCTTGAGGCCGTCTCACACAACAGCAGCTTTTATCCCAGCGCTAATGATCAGTTGATATTCAAAATCATTGCAGGCCTGTAAATGACACCTGCCCTGAAAACAAATCCTGGGGTCACATAGCGACCAAAAAATTCAAAGGACGTCCATATTTCAAAACGACCGTTTCAAAAGGCATATTTTACGCACATTCGTGTTCTGCTTCTTTTTCTTTCTTTCTTTTTTTTGTTAAAAAAACGGAAATGGAAAAAGGCATCCCTCAGAATGGGCGAAAATAGTTGCAAACTAATCAATGGACAAAGGTTTAATCTCAAATATATATAAGCAGCTCATGCAGCTTAATATTAAGAAAAACAAACAGCCCAATACAAAAATGGGCAGAAGATCTAAAGAGACGTTTCAGAGATGGCCAAGACGCACGTGAAAAGCTGCTCAACATCACTAATTATTAGAGAAATGCAAATCAAAACTACAATGAGGTATCACCTCACACCTGCTAGAATCGGCATCATCAGAAAATCTACAAACAACAAATTCTGGGGAGGGTGTGGACAAAAGGATCCCTCTTCCACTATTGGTGGGCACGTAAATTGATAGAGTCACTATGGAGAACAGTATGGAGTTTCCTTAAAAAAACTAGAAATAGAATTACCATATGATCCAGCAATCCCACTTCTGGGCATATACCCAGAGAAAACCATAAATCAAAAAGGCACATTCACCACAATATTCACTGCAGCACTATTTACAATAGCCAGGTAATGGAAGCAACCTAAATGCCCACAGACAGACGAATGGATAAAGATGTGGTACATATATAAAATGGAATATTACTCAGCCATAAAGAGGAATGAAACTGGGTCATTTGTAGAGACGTCGATGGATCTAGAGACTGTCATACAGAATGAAGTAAGTCAGAAAGACAACAACAAATATTGTGTATGAAGGCATATATGTGGAACCTAGAATAAAGGTACAGATGAACTGGTTTGCAGGGAAGAAATAGAGACACAGAGGTAGAGAACAAACGTATGGACACCAAGTGTGGGAAGCCATGGGGTGGTGGTGGTGGGATGAGTTGGGAGATTGGGATTGACCTGTATACATGTATATGCATAAAATACATAACTAATAATAACCTGCTGTATAAAAAATATATATATAATTAAATTTCAAAATTTTAAAAAATAAAATTTAAAAATAAAACAGAAAAAAGTTCTTCCCTTCACACAGATGTATTTATATGAATGAATTATTTCCATGCTTATATCTATAAATACATAAAAGAGGAATAAAATCTAACGAATCATAAAAGAAAAAAAAATACCTGAACCCACCAGTTTTACAGAGGAAAACCCTATCAGGGCACTTGCTCCAGCGGTAAACAATTCTGAAATTGGTCAGAGGTGGGGAATCATCTCCCATACAGCCAGCAACCCACCCCCCATGCAAGGAGCGTCCTCATTGCAAAGCTGGGGGACCGTGCCGAGGCATCTGTGAGTAAACGTGAGGTGAGCCCCAGGCCAGCTGCTGCTGAACTGTTCCCACCCTTCCCAGGTAAAACACCTGAATATGTACAAGGGCTTGAAGCCTAGAGGAAGGGCCGTGGAGCCACACCAGCGACAGCACACAGGCCAACATGGTGCCTGCAGGCCAGCCAGGATGGTCCTGGCCCCGGGCGCTCTTCTGGAAGCTTTCCATTGCCCTGCCTGAGATACCCCTCCTGTCCCGGCCCCCACTGCTTTTTTCCTTCCTCACCTCTGTTCGGAGAGAAATTCCAGCAGAAGGTATGGGTCAAACATCCTCTTCTTTACAGGTGGCAGCCTGGCAACTCCTGCAGAAAGTCCAGCAGAGCCCCACTCACACCGGGCCACCCACAAAGCCGTGGCCCCTCACTCCCTCCCACCAGCACAGCCCCGAGACTGCTGACGGGGCAGAGAATATGGAGTCAGGCACAGCTTCAGGGGCTATTGCTGCCTGGAGCGCTGTTTATATTGACCTCAACCAGGCACACCTGGGGAGGGCCGGCCGGCAGGGTCAGGCTGCCCAGGTCAGCTAATCCTTAACCCTCAGGGAATCACATAGTTGACAATGGACCTCGCTAAGGCAGAATAGAAGCCAAGAGAAAAAAGGACACAATGCCATTTGCAGCACCGTAGATGAGGCTAAAGGTAATCACGTGACTTGTAGTAAGTCAGAAAGTGAAAGACACATATCCTATCATATCACTTATAGGTGTGACCTAAAAACGGATACCAGGGCAGATATTTCCACGGAGAAGGGCAATCACAGATTCATTAAACAAACTTATGGTTCACCAATGGAAAGGTGTGAGGATTGGTATCATTACGATATTGGGGTTCACAGACATATACAAACACAGGTGACATATAGAATCACCAAAGACCTACGGAATACCAAGAGAAGACTACTCAACATTCTGTCATAACGTACATGGGAAAAGGATCCCAGGAAGAACAGACATATGTATATGTGTAAAAGAACCACATCTTGCACACCTACAACAAGCCAAACATTGTAATCAAACTTGCTGTAATAAAAAAATATATAAATAAATAAATTTAAAACACGAACAAGAAATAGTGAGACAAACTTGAGGGGTTTTCTCCTGGCACATTCAATTCTAAATTCCAATCTAGAACACGACTTCCATTGAGGCTCTGTTGCCCTAGAAACCAGATTTGGTAAGGGAGAACTGCTGCCACCTTGAGGCCGTCTCACACAACAGCAGCTTTTATCCCAGCGCTAATGATCAGTTGATATTCAAAATCATTGCAGGCCTGTAAATGACACCTGCCCTGAAAACAAATCCTGGGGTCACATAGCGACCAAAAAATTCAAAGGACGTCCATATTTCAAAACGACCGTTTCAAAAGGCATATTTTACGCACATTCGTGTTCTGCTTCTTTTTCTTTCTTTCTTTTTTTTGTTAAAAAAACGGAAATGGAAAAAGGCATCCCTCAGAATGGGCGAAAATAGTTGCAAACTAATCAATGGACAAAGGTTTAATCTCAAATATATATAAGCAGCTCATGCAGCTTAATATTAAGAAAAACAAACAGCCCAATACAAAAATGGGCAGAAGATCTAAAGAGACGTTTCAGAGATGGCCAAGACGCACGTGAAAAGCTGCTCAACATCACTAATTATTAGAGAAATGCAAATCAAAACTACAATGAGGTATCACCTCACACCTGCTAGAATCGGCATCATCAGAAAATCTACAAACAACAAATTCTGGGGAGAGTGTGGACAAAAGGATCCCTCTTCCACTATTGGTGGGCACGTAAATTGATAGAGTCACTATGGAGAACAGTATGGAGTTTCCTTAAAAAACCTAGAAATAGAATTACCATATGATCCAGCAATCCCACTTCTGGGCATATGCCCATAGAAAACCATAAATCAAAAAGGCACATTCACCACAATGTTCATTGCAGCACTATTTACAATAGCCAGGTAATGGAAGCAACCTAAATTCCCACAGACAGACGAATGGATAAAGATGTGGTACATATATAAAATGGAATATTACTCAGCCATAAAGAGGAATGAAACTGGGTCATTTGTAGAGACGTCGATGGATCTAGAGACTGTCATACAGAATGAAGTAAGTCAGAAAGAGAACAACAAATATTGTGTATGAAGGCATATATGTGGAACCTAGAATAATGGTACAGATGAACTGGTTTGCAGGGAAGAAATAGAGACACAGAGGTAGAGAACAAACGTATGGACACCAAGTGTGGGAAGCCATGGGGTGGTGGTGGTGGGATGAGTTGGGAGATTGGGATTGACCTGTATACATGTATATGCATAAAATACATAACTAATAATAACCTGCTGTATAAAAAATATATATAAAATTAAATTTCAAAATTTTAAAAAATAAAATTTAAAAATAAAACAGAAAAAAGTTCTTCCCTTCACACAGATGTATTTATATGAATGAATTATTTCCATGCTTATATCTAAAAATACATAAAAGAGGAATAAAATCTAACGAACCGTAAAAGAAAAAAAATACCTGAACCCACCAGTTTTACAGAGGAAAACCCTATCAGGGCACTTGCTCCAGCGGTAAACAATTCTGAAATTGGTCAGAGGTGGGGAATCATCTCCCATACAGCCAGCAACCCACCCCCCACGCAAGGAGCGTCCTCATTGCAAAGCTGGGGGACCGTGCCGAGGCATCTGTGAGTAAACGTGAGCTGAGCCCCAGGCCAGCTGCTGCTGAACTGTTCCCACCCTTCCCAGGTAAAACACCTGAATATGTACAAGGGCTTGAAAGCCTAGAGGAAGGGCCGTGGAGCCACACCAGCGACAGCACACAGGCCAACATGGTGCCTACAGGCCAGCCAGGATGGTCCAGGCCCCGGGCGCTCTTCTGGAAGCTTTCCATTGCCCTGCCTGAGATACCCCTCCTGTCCCGGCCCCCACTGCTTTTTTCCTTCCTCACCACTGTTCGGAGAGAAATTCCAGCGGAAGGTATGGGGCAAACATCCTCTTCTTTACAGGTGGCAGCCTGGCAACTCCTGCAGAATGTCCAGCAGAGCCCCACTCACACCGGGCCACCCACAAAGCCATGGCCCCTCACTCCCTCCCACCAGCACAGCCCCGAGACTGCTGACGGGGCAGAGAATATGGAGTCAGGCACAGCTTCAGGGGCTATTGCTGCCTGGAGCGCTGTTTATATTGACCTCAACCAGGCACACCTGGGGAGGGCCGGCCGGCAGGGTCAGGCTGCCCTGGTCAGCTAATCCTTAACCCTCAGGGAATCACATAGTTGACAATGGACCTCGCTAAGGCAGAATAGAAGCCAAGAGAAAAAAGGACACAATGCCATTTGCAGCACCGTAGATGAGGCTAAAGGTAATCACGTGACTTGTAGTAAGTCAGAAAGTGAAAGACACATATCCTATCATATCACTTATAGGTGTTACCTAAAAACGGATACCAGGGCAGATATTTCCACGGAGAAGGGCAATCACAGATTCATTAAACAAACTTATGGTTCACCAATGGAAAGGTGTGAGGATTGGTTTCATTACGATATTGGGGTTCACAGACATATACAAACACAGGTGACATATAGAATCACCAAAGACCTACGGAATACCAAGAGAAGACTACTCAACATTCTGTCATAACGTACATGGGAAAAGGATCCCAGGAAGAACAGACATATGTATATGTGTAAAAGAACCACATCTTGCACGCCTACAACAAGCCAAACATTGTAATCAAACTTGCTGTAATTAAAAAAATATATAAATAAATAAATTAAAAACACGAACAAGAAATAGTGAGACAAACTTGAGGGGTTTTCTCCTGGCACATTCAATTCTAAATTCCAATCTAGAACACGACTTCCATTGAGGCTCTGTTGCCCTAGAAACCAGATTTGGTAAGGGAGAACTGCTGCCACCTTGAGGCCGTCTCACACAACAGCAGCTTTTATCCCAGCGCTAATGATCAGTTGATATTCAAAATCATTGCAGGCCTGTAAATGACACCTGCCCTGAAAACAAATCCTGGGGTCACATAGCGACCAAAAAATTCAAAGGACGTCCATATTTCAAAACGACCGTTTCAAAAGGCATATTTTACGCACATTCGTGTTCTGCTTCTTTTTCTTTCTTTCTTTTTTTTGTTAAAAAAACGGAAATGGAAAAAGGCATCCCTCAGAATGGGCGAAAATAGTTGCAAACTAATCAATGGACAAAGGTTTAATCTCAAATATATATAAGCAGCTCATGCAGCTTAATATTAAGAAAAACAAACAGCCCAATACAAAAATGGGCAGAAGATCTAAAGAGACGTTTCAGAGATGGCCAAGACGCACATGAAAAGCTGCTCAACATCACTAATTATTAGAGAAATGCAAATCAAAACTACAATGAGGTATCCCCTCACACCTGCTAGAATCGGCATCATCAGAAAATCTACAAACAACAAATTCTGGGGAGGGTGTGGACAAAAGGATCCCTCTTCCACTATTGGTGGGCACATAAATTGATAGAGTCACTATGGAGAACAGTATGGAGTTTCCTTAAAAAACCTAGAAATAGAATTACCATATGATCCAGCAATCCCACTTCTGGGCATATACCCAGAGAAAACCATAAATCAAAAGGGCACATTCACCACAATGTTCACTGCAGCACTATTTACAATAGCCAGGTAATGGAAGCAACCTAAATGCCCACAGACAGACGAATGGATAAAGATGTGGTACATATATAAAATGGAATATTACTCAGCCATAAAGAGGAATGAAACTGGGTCATTTGTAGAGACGTCGATGGATCTAGAGACTGTCATACAGAATGAAGTAAGTCAGAAAGAGAACAACAAATATTGTGTATGAAGGCATATATATGGAACCTAGAATAATGGTACAGATGAACTGGTTTGCAGGGAAGAAATAGAGACACAGAGGTAGAGAACAAACGTATGGACACCAAGTGTGGGAAGCCATGGGGTGGTGGTGGTGGGATGAGTTGGGAGATTGGGATTGACCTGTATACATGTATATGCATAAAATACATAACTAATAATAACCTGCTGTATAAAAAATATATATATAATTAAATTTCAAAATTTTAAAAAATAAAATTTAAAAATAAAACAGAAAAAAGTTCTTCCCTTCACACAGATGTATTTATATGAATGAATTATTTCCATGCTTATATCTATAAATACATAAAAGAGGAATAAAATCTAACGAACCATAAAAGAAAAAAAATACCTGAACCCACCAGTTTTACAGAGGAAAACCCTATCAGGGCACTTGCTCCAGCGGTAAACAATTCTGAAATTGGTCAGAGGTGGGGAATCATCTCCCATACAGCCAGCAACCCACCCCCCACGCAAGGAGCGTCCTCATTGCAAAGCTGGGGGACCGTGCCGAGGCATCTGTGAGTAAACGTGAGCTGAGCCCCAGGCCAGCTGCTGCTGAACTGTTCCCACCCTTCCCAGGTAAAACACCTGAATATGTACAAGGGCTTGAAGCCTAGAGGAAGGGCCGTGGAGCCACACCAGCGACAGCACACAGGCCAACATGGTGCCTGCAGGCCAGCCAGGATGGTCCTGGCCCCGGGCGCTCTTCTGGAAGCTTTCCATTGCCCTGCCTGAGATACCCCTCCTGTCCCGGCCCCCACTGCTTTTTTCCTTCCTCACCTCTGTTCGGAGAGAAATTCCAGCAGAAGGTATGGGTCAAACATCCTCTTCTTTACAGGTGGCAGCCTGGCAACTCCTGCAGAAAGTCCAGCAGAGCCCCACTCACACCGGGCCACCCACAAAGCCGTGGCCCCTCACTCCCTCCCACCAGCACAGCCCCGAGACTGCTGAAGGGGCAGAGAATATGGAGTCAGGCACAGCTTCAGGGGCTATTGCTGCCTGGAGCACTGTTTATATTGACCTCAACCAGGCACACCTGGGGAGGGCCGGCCGGCAGGGTCAGGCTGCCCAGGTCAGCTAATCCTCAACCCTCAGGGAATCACATAGTTGACAATGGACCTCGCTAAGGCAGAATAGACGCCAAGTGAAAAAAGGACACAATGCCATTTGCAGCACCGTAGATGAGGCTAAAGGTAATCACGTGACTTGTAGTAAGTCAGAAAGTGAAAGACACATATCCTATCATATCACTTATAGGTGTGACCTAAAAACGGATACCAGGGCAGATATTTCCACGGAGAAGGGCAATCACAGATTTATTAAACAAATTTATAGTTCACCAATGGAAAGGTGTGAGGATTGGTTTCATTACGATATTGGGGTTCACAGACATATACAAACACAGGTGACATATAGAATCACCAAAGACCTACGGAATACCAAGAGAAGACTACTCAACATTCTGTCATAACGTACATGGGAAAAGGATCCCAGGAAGAACAGACATATGTATATGTGTAAAAGAACCACATCTTGCACACCTACAACAAGCCAAACATTGTAATCAAACTTGCTGTAATAAAAAAATATATAAATAAATAAATTTAAAACACGAACAAGAAATAGTGAGACAAACTTGAGGGGTTTTCTCCTGGCACATTCAATTCTAAATTCCAATCTAGAACACGACTTCCATTGAGGCTCTGTTGCCCTAGAAACCAGATTTGGTAAGGGAGAACTGCTGCCACCTTGAGGCCGTCTCACACAACAGCAGCTTTTATCCCAGCGCTAATGATCAGTTGATATTCAAAATCATTGCAGGCCTGTAAATGACACCTGCCCTGAAAACAAATCCTGGGGTCACATAGCGACCAAAAAATTCAAAGGACGTCCATATTTCAAAACGACCGTTTCAAAAGGCATATTTTACGCACATTCGTGTTCTGCTTCTTTTTCTTTCTTTCTTTCTTTTGTTAAAAAATCGGAAATGGAAAAAGGCATCCCTCAGAATGGGCGAAAATAGTTGCAAACTAATCAATGGACAAAGGTTTAATCTCAAATATATATAAGCAGCTCATGCAGCTTAATATTAAGAAAAACAAACAGCCCAATACAAAAATGGGCAGAAGATCTAAAGAGACGTTTCAGAGATGGCCAAGACGCACATGAAAAGCTGCTCAACATCACTAATTATTAGAGAAATGCAAATCAAAACTACAATGAGGTATCACCTCACACCTGCTAGAATCGGCATCATCAGAAAATCTACAAACAACAAATTCTGGGGAGGGTGTGGACAAAAGGATCCCTCTTCCACTATTGGTGGGCACGTAAATTGATAGAGTCACTATGGAGAACAGTATGGAGTTTCCTTAAAAAAACTAGAAATAGAATTACCATATGATCCAGCAATCCCACTTCTGGGCATATACCCAGAGAAAACCATAAATCAAAAAGGCACATTCACCACAATGTTCACTGCAGCACTATTTACAATAGCCAGGTAATGGAAGCAACCTAAATGCCCACAGACAGACGAATGGATAAAGATGTGGTACATATATAAAATGGAATATTACTCAGCCATAAAGAGGAATGAAACTGGGTCATTTGTAGAGACGTCGATGGATCTAGAGACTGTCATACAGAATGAAGTAAGTCAGAAAGAGAACAACAAATATTGTGTATGAAGGCATATATGTGGAACCTAGAATAATGGTACAGATGAACTGGTTTGCAGGGAAGAAATAGAGACACAGAGGTAGAGAACAAACGTATGGACACCAAGTGTGGGAAGCCATGGGGTGGTGGTGGTGGGATGAGTTGGGAGATTGGGATTGACCTGTATACATGTATATGCATAAAATACATAACTAATAATAACCTGCTGTATAAAAAATATATATAAAATTAAATTTCAAAATTTTAAAAAATAAAATTTAAAAATAAAACAGAAAAAAGTTCTTCCCTTCACACAGATGTATTTATATGAATGAATTATTTCCATGCTTATATCTATAAATACATAAAAGAGGAATAAAATCTAACGAACCATAAAAGAAAAAAAATACCTGAACCCACCAGTTTTACAGAGGAAAACCCTATCAGGGCACTTGCTCCAGCGGTAAACAATTCTGAAATTGGTCAGAGGTGGGGAATCATCTCCCATACAGCCAGCAACCCACCCCCCACGCAAGGAGCGTCCTCATTGCAAAGCTGGGGGACCGTGCCGAGGCATCTGTGAGTAAACGTGAGCTGAGCCCCAGGCCAGCTGCTGCTGAACTGTTCCCACCCTTCCCAGGTAAAACACCTGAATATGTACAAGGGCTTGAAGCCTAGAGGAAGGGCCGTGGAGCCACACCAGCGACAGCACACAGGCCAACATGGTGCCTGCAGGCCAGCCAGGATGGTCCTGGCCCCGGGCGCTCTTCTGGAAGCTTTCCATTGCCCTGCCTGAGATACCCCTCCTGTCCCGGCCCCCACTGCTTTTTTCCTTCCTCACCTCTGTTCGGAGAGAAATTCCAGCAGAAGGTATGGGTCAAACATCCTCTTCTTTACAGGTGGCAGCCTGGCAACTCCTGCAGAAAGTCCAGCAGAGCCCCACTCACACCGGGCCACCCACAAAGCCGTGGCCCCTCACTCCCTCCCACCAGCACAGCCCCGAGACTGCTGAAGGGGCAGAGAATATGGAGTCAGGCACAGCTTCAGGGGCTATTGCTGCCTGGAGCACTGTTTATATTGACCTCAACCAGGCACACCTGGGGAGGGCCGGCCGGCAGGGTCAGGCTGCCCAGGTCAGCTAATCCTCAACCCTCAGGGAATCACATAGTTGACAATGGACCTCGCTAAGGCAGAATAGACGCCAAGTGAAAAAAGGACACAATGCCATTTGCAGCACCGTAGATGAGGCTAAAGGTAATCACGTGACTTGTAGTAAGTCAGAAAGTGAAAGACACATATCCTATCATATCACTTATAGGTGTGACCTAAAAACGGATACCAGGGCAGATATTTCCACGGAGAAGGGCAATCACAGATTCATTAAACAAACTTATAGTTCACCAATGGAAAGGTGTGAGGATTGGTTTCATTACGATATTGGGGTTCACAGACATATACAAACACAGGTGACATATAGAATCACCAAAGACCTACGGAATACCAAGAGAAGACTACTCAACATTCTGTCATAACGTACATGGGAAAAGGATCCCAGGAAGAACAGACATATGTATATGTGTAAAAGAACCACATCTTGCACACCTACAACAAGCCAAACATTGTAATCAAACTTGCTGTAATAAAAAAATATATAAATAAATAAATTTAAAACACGAACAAGAAATAGTGAGACAAACTTGAGGGGTTTTCTCCTGGCACATTCAATTCTAAATTCCAATCTAGAACACGACTTCCATTGAGGCTCTGTTGCCCTAGAAACCAGATTTGGTAAGGGAGAACTGCTGCCACCTTGAGGCCGTCTCACACAACAGCAGCTTTTATCCCAGCGCTAATGATCAGTTGATATTCAAAATCATTGCAGGCCTGTAAATGACACCTGCCCTGAAAACAAATCCTGGGGTCACATAGCGACCAAAAAATTCAAAGGACGTCCATATTTCAAAACGACCGTTTCAAAAGGCATATTTTACGCACATTCGTGTTCTGCTTCTTTTTCTTTCTTTCTTTCTTTTGTTAAAAAAACGGAAATGGAAAAAGGCATCCCTCAGAATGGGCGAAAATAGTTGCAAACTAATCAATGGACAAAGGTTTAATCTCAAATATATATAAGCAGCTCATGCAGCTTAATATTAAGAAAAACAAACAGCCCAATACAAAAATGGGCAGAAGATCTAAAGAGACGTTTCAGAGATGGCCAAGACGCACATGAAAAGCTGCTCAACATCACTAATTATTAGAGAAATGCAAATCAAAACTACAATGAGGTATCCCCTCACACCTGCTAGAATCGGCATCATCAGAAAATCTACAAACAACAAATTCTGGGGAGGGTGTGGACAAAAGGATCCCTCTTCCACTATTGGTGGGCACATAAATTGATAGAGTCACTATGGAGAGCAGTATGGAGTTTCCTTAAAAAACCTAGAAATAGAATTACCATATGATCCAGCAATCCCACTTCTGGGCATATACCCAGAGAAAACCATAAATCAAAAAGGCACATTCACCACAATGTTCACTGCAGCACTATTTACAATAGCCAGGTAATGGAAGCAACCTAAATGCCCACAGACAGACGAATGGATAAAGATGTGGTACATATATAAAATGGAATATTACTCAGCCATAAAGAGGAATGAAACTGGGTCATTTGTAGAGACGTCGATGGATCTAGAGACTGTCATACAGAATGAAGTAAGTCAGAAAGAGAACAACAAATATTGTGTATGAAGGCATATATGTGGAACCTAGAATAATGGTACAGATGAACTGGTTTGCAGGGAAGAAATAGAGACACAGAGGTAGAGAACAAACGTATGGACACCAAGTGTGGGAAGCCATGGGGTGGTGGTGGTGGGATGAGTTGGGAGATTGGGATTGACCTGTATACATGTATATGCATAAAATACATAACTAATAATAACCTGCTGTATAAAAAATATATATAAAATTAAATTTCAAAATTTTAAAAAATAAAATTTAAAAATAAAACAGAAAAAAGTTCTTCCCTTCACACAGATGTATTTATATGAATGAATTATTTCCATGCTTATATCTATAAATACATAAAAGAGGAATAAAATCTAACGAACCATAAAAGAAAAAAAATACCTGAACCCACCAGTTTTACAGAGGAAAACCCTATCAGGGCACTTGCTCCAGCGGTAAACAATTCTGAAATTGGTCAGAGGTGGGGAATCATCTCCCATACAGCCAGCAACCCACCCCCCACGCAAGGAGCGTCCTCATTGCAAAGCTGGGGGACCGTGCCGAGGCATCTGTGAGTAAACGTGAGCTGAGCCCCAGGCCAGCTGCTGCTGAACTGTTCCCACCCTTCCCAGGTAAAACACCTGAATATGTACAAGGGCTTGAAGCCTAGAGGAAGGGCCGTGGAGCCACACCAGCGACAGCACACAGGCCAACATGGTGCCTGCAGGCCAGCCAGGATGGTCCTGGCCCCGGGCGCTCTTCTGGAAGCTTTCCATTGCCCTGCCTGAGATACCCCTCCTGTCCCGGCCCCCACTGCTTTTTTCCTTCCTCACCTCTGTTCGGAGAGAAATTCCAGCAGAAGGTATGGGTCAAACATCCTCTTCTTTACAGGTGGCAGCCTGGCAACTCCTGCAGAAAGTCCAGCAGAGCCCCACTCACACCGGGCCACCCACAAAGCCGTGGCCCCTCACTCCCTCCCACCAGCACAGCCCCGAGACTGCTGAAGGGGCAGAGAATATGGAGTCAGGCACAGCTTCAGGGGCTATTGCTGCCTGGAGCACTGTTTATATTGACCTCAACCAGGCACACCTGGGGAGGGCCGGCCGGCAGGGTCAGGCTGCCCAGGTCAGCTAATCCTCAACCCTCAGGGAATCACATAGTTGACAATGGACCTCGCTAAGGCAGAATAGACGCCAAGTGAAAAAAGGACACAATGCCATTTGCAGCACCGTAGATGAGGCTAAAGGTAATCACGTGACTTGTAGTAAGTCAGAAAGTGAAAGACACATATCCTATCATATCACTTATAGGTGTGACCTAAAAACGGATACCAGGGCAGATATTTCCACGGAGAAGGGCAATCACAGATTCATTAAACAAACTTATAGTTCACCAATGGAAAGGTGTGAGGATTGGTTTCATTACGATATTGGGGTTCACAGACATATACAAACACAGGTGACATATAGAATCACCAAAGACCTACGGAATACCAAGAGAAGACTACTCAACATTCTGTCATAACGTACATGGGAAAAGGATCCCAGGAAGAACAGACATATGTATATGTGTAAAAGAACCACATCTTGCACACCTACAACAAGCCAAACATTGTAATCAAACTTGCTGTAATAAAAAAATATATAAATAAATAAATTTAAAACACGAACAAGAAATAGTGAGACAAACTTGAGGGGTTTTCTCCTGGCACATTCAATTCTAAATTCCAATCTAGAACACGACTTCCATTGAGGCTCTGTTGCCCTAGAAACCAGATTTGGTAAGGGAGAACTGCTGCCACCTTGAGGCCGTCTCACACAACAGCAGCTTTTATCCCAGCGCTAATGATCAGTTGATATTCAAAATCATTGCAGGCCTGTAAATGACACCTGCCCTGAAAACAAATCCTGGGGTCACATAGCGACCAAAAAATTCAAAGGACGTCCATATTTCAAAACGACCGTTTCAAAAGGCATATTTTACGCACATTCGTGTTCTGCTTCTTTTTCTTTCTTTCTTTCTTTTGTTAAAAAAACGGAAATGGAAAAAGGCATCCCTCAGAATGGGCGAAAATAGTTGCAAACTAATCAATGGACAAAGGTTTAATCTCAAATATATATAAGCAGCTCATGCAGCTTAATATTAAGAAAAACAAACAGCCCAATACAAAAATGGGCAGAAGATCTAAAGAGACGTTTCAGAGATGGCCAAGACGCACATGAAAAGCTGCTCAACATCACTAATTATTAGAGAAATGCAAATCAAAACTACAATGAGGTATCCCCTCACACCTGCTAGAATCGGCATCATCAGAAAATCTACAAACAACAAATTCTGGGGAGGGTGTGGACAAAAGGATCCCTCTTCCACTATTGGTGGGCACATAAATTGATAGAGTCACTATGGAGAGCAGTATGGAGTTTCCTTAAAAAACCTAGAAATAGAATTACCATATGATCCAGCAATCCCACTTCTGGGCATATACCCAGAGAAAACCATAAATCAAAAAGGCACATTCACCACAATGTTCACTGCAGCACTATTTACAATAGCCAGGTAATGGAAGCAACCTAAATGCCCACAGACAGACGAATGGATAAAGATGTGGTACATATATAAAATGGAATATTACTCAGCCATAAAGAGGAATGAAACTGGGTCATTTGTAGAGACGTCGATGGATCTAGAGACTGTCATACAGAATGAAGTAAGTCAGAAAGAGAACAACAAATATTGTGTATGAAGGCATATATGTGGAACCTAGAATAATGGTACAGATGAACTGGTTTGCAGGGAAGAAATAGAGACACAGAGGTAGAGAACAAACGTATGGACACCAAGTGTGGGAAGCCATGGGGTGGTGGTGGTGGGATGAGTTGGGAGATTGGGATTGACCTGTATACATGTATATGCATAAAATACATAACTAATAATAACCTGCTGTATAAAAAATATATATAAAATTAAATTTCAAAATTTTAAAAAATAAAATTTAAAAATAAAACAGAAAAAAGTTCTTCCCTTCACACAGATGTATTTATATGAATGAATTATTTCCATGCTTATATCTATAAATACATAAAAGAGGAATAAAATCTAACGAACCATAAAAGAAAAAAAATACCTGAACCCACCAGTTTTACAGAGGAAAACCCTATCAGGGCACTTGCTCCAGCGGTAAACAATTCTGAAATTGGTCAGAGGTGGGGAATCATCTCCCATACAGCCAGCAACCCACCCCCCACGCAAGGAGCGTCCTCATTGCAAAGCTGGGGGACCGTGCCGAGGCATCTGTGAGTAAACGTGAGCTGAGCCCCAGGCCAGCTGCTGCTGAACTGTTCCCACCCTTCCCAGGTAAAACACCTGAATATGTACAAGGGCTTGAAGCCTAGAGGAAGGGCCGTGGAGCCACACCAGCGACAGCACACAGGCCAACATGGTGCCTGCAGGCCAGCCAGGATGGTCCTGGCCCCGGGCGCTCTTCTGGAAGCTTTCCATTGCCCTGCCTGAGATACCCCTCCTGTCCCGGCCCCCACTGCTTTTTTCCTTCCTCACCTCTGTTCGGAGAGAAATTCCAGCAGAAGGTATGGGTCAAACATCCTCTTCTTTACAGGTGGCAGCCTGGCAACTCCTGCAGAAAGTCCAGCAGAGCCCCACTCACACCGGGCCACCCACAAAGCCGTGGCCCCTCACTCCCTCCCACCAGCACAGCCCCGAGACTGCTGAAGGGGCAGAGAATATGGAGTCAGGCACAGCTTCAGGGGCTATTGCTGCCTGGAGCACTGTTTATATTGACCTCAACCAGGCACACCTGGGGAGGGCCGGCCGGCAGGGTCAGGCTGCCCAGGTCAGCTAATCCTCAACCCTCAGGGAATCACATAGTTGACAATGGACCTCGCTAAGGCAGAATAGACGCCAAGTGAAAAAAGGACACAATGCCATTTGCAGCACCGTAGATGAGGCTAAAGGTAATCACGTGACTTGTAGTAAGTCAGAAAGTGAAAGACACATATCCTATCATATCACTTATAGGTGTGACCTAAAAACGGATACCAGGGCAGATATTTCCACGGAGAAGGGCAATCACAGATTTATTAAACAAACTTATAGTTCACCAATGGAAAGGTGTGAGGATTGGTTTCATTACGATATTGGGGTTCACAGACATATACAAACACAGGTGACATATAGAATCACCAAAGACCTACGGAATACCAAGAGAAGACTACTCAACATTCTGTCATAACGTACATGGGAAAAGGATCCCAGGAAGAACAGACATATGTATATGTGTAAAAGAACCACATCTTGCACACCTACAACAAGCCAAACATTGTAATCAAACTTGCTGTAATAAAAAAATATATAAATAAATAAATTTAAAACACGAACAAGAAATAGTGAGACAAACTTGAGGGGTTTTCTCCTGGCACATTCAATTCTAAATTCCAATCTAGAACACGACTTCCATTGAGGCTCTGTTGCCCTAGAAACCAGATTTGGTAAGGGAGAACTGCTGCCACCTTGAGGCCGTCTCACACAACAGCAGCTTTTATCCCAGCGCTAATGATCAGTTGATATTCAAAATCATTGCAGGCCTGTAAATGACACCTGCCCTGAAAACAAATCCTGGGGTCACATAGCGACCAAAAAATTCAAAGGACGTCCATATTTCAAAACGACCGTTTCAAAAGGCATATTTTACGCACATTCGTGTTCTGCTTCTTTTTCTTTTTCTTTCTTTCTTTTGTTAAAAAAACGGAAATGGAAAAAGGCATCCCTCAGAATGGGCGAAAATAGTTGCAAACTAATCAATGGACAAAGGTTTAATCTCAAATATATATAAGCAGCTCATGCAGCTTAATATTAAGAAAAACAAACAGCCCAATACAAAAATGGGCAGAAGATCTAAAGAGACGTTTCAGAGATGGCCAAGACGCACATGAAAAGCTGCTCAACATCACTAATTATTAGAGAAATGCAAATCAAAACTACAATGAGGTATCACCTCACACCTGCTAGAATCGGCATCATCAGAAAATCTACAAACAACAAATTCTGGGGAGGGTGTGGACAAAAGGATCCCTCTTCCACTATTGGTGGGCACGTAAATTGATAGAGTCACTATGGAGAACAGTATGGAGTTTCCTTAAAAAAACTAGAAATAGAATTACCATATGATCCAGCAATCCCACTTCTGGGCATATACCCAGAGAAAACCATAAATCAAAAAGGCACATTCACCACAATGTTCACTGCAGCACTATTTACAATAGCCAGGTAATGGAAGCAACCTAAATGCCCACAGACAGACGAATGGATAAAGATGTGGTACATATATAAAATGGAATATTACTCAGCCATAAAGAGGAATGAAACTGGGTCATTTGTAGAGACGTCGATGGATCTAGAGACTGTCATACAGAATGAAGTAAGTCAGAAAGAGAACAACAAATATTGTGTATGAAGGCATATATGTGGAACCTAGAATAATGGTACAGATGAACTGGTTTGCAGGGAAGAAATAGAGACACAGAGGTAGAGAACAAACGTATGGACACCAAGTGTGGGAAGCCATGGGGTGGTGGTGGTGGGATGAGTTGGGAGATTGGGATTGACCTGTATACATGTATATGCATAAAATACATAACTAATAATAACCTGCTGTATAAAAAATATATATAAAATTAAATTTCAAAATTTTAAAAAATAAAATTTAAAAATAAAACAGAAAAAAGTTCTTCCCTTCACACAGATGTATTTATATGAATGAATTATTTCCATGCTTATATCTATAAATACATAAAAGAGGAATAAAATCTAACGAACCATAAAAGAAAAAAAATACCTGAACCCACCAGTTTTACAGAGGAAAACCCTATCAGGGCACTTGCTCCAGCGGTAAACAATTCTGAAATTGGTCAGAGGTGGGGAATCATCTCCCATACAGCCAGCAACCCACCCCCCACGCAAGGAGCGTCCTCATTGCAAAGCTGGGGGACCGTGCCGAGGCATCTGTGAGTAAACGTGAGCTGAGCCCCAGGCCAGCTGCTGCTGAACTGTTCCCACCCTTCCCAGGTAAAACACCTGAATATGTACAAGGGCTTGAAGCCTAGAGGAAGGGCCGTGGAGCCACACCAGCGACAGCACACAGGCCAACATGGTGCCTGCAGGCCAGCCAGGATGGTCCTGGCCCCGGGCGCTCTTCTGGAAGCTTTCCATTGCCCTGCCTGAGATACCCCTCCTGTCCCGGCCCCCACTGCTTTTTTCCTTCCTCACCTCTGTTCGGAGAGAAATTCCAGCAGAAGGTATGGGTCAAACATCCTCTTCTTTACAGGTGGCAGCCTGGCAACTCCTGCAGAAAGTCCAGCAGAGCCCCACTCACACCGGGCCACCCACAAAGCCGTGGCCCCTCACTCCCTCCCACCAGCACAGCCCCGAGACTGCTGAAGGGGCAGAGAATATGGAGTCAGGCACAGCTTCAGGGGCTATTGCTGCCTGGAGCACTGTTTATATTGACCTCAACCAGGCACACCTGGGGAGGGCCGGCCGGCAGGGTCAGGCTGCCCAGGTCAGCTAATCCTCAACCCTCAGGGAATCACATAGTTGACAATGGACCTCGCTAAGGCAGAATAGACGCCAAGTGAAAAAAGGACACAATGCCATTTGCAGCACCGTAGATGAGGCTAAAGGTAATCACGTGACTTGTAGTAAGTCAGAAAGTGAAAGACACATATCCTATCATATCACTTATAGGTGTGACCTAAAAACGGATACCAGGGCAGATATTTCCACGGAGAAGGGCAATCACAGATTCATTAAACAAACTTATAGTTCACCAATGGAAAGGTGTGAGGATTGGTTTCATTACGATATTGGGGTTCACAGACATATACAAACACAGGTGACATATAGAATCACCAAAGACCTACGGAATACCAAGAGAAGACTACTCAACATTCTGTCATAACGTACATGGGAAAAGGATCCCAGGAAGAACAGACATATGTATATGTGTAAAAGAACCACATCTTGCACACCTACAACAAGCCAAACATTGTAATCAAACTTGCTGTAATAAAAAAATATATAAATAAATAAATTTAAAACACGAACAAGAAATAGTGAGACAAACTTGAGGGGTTTTCTCCTGGCACATTCAATTCTAAATTCCAATCTAGAACACGACTTCCATTGAGGCTCTGTTGCCCTAGAAACCAGATTTGGTAAGGGAGAACTGCTGCCACCTTGAGGCCGTCTCACACAACAGCAGCTTTTATCCCAGCGCTAATGATCAGTTGATATTCAAAATCATTGCAGGCCTGTAAATGACACCTGCCCTGAAAACAAATCCTGGGGTCACATAGCGACCAAAAAATTCAAAGGACGTCCATATTTCAAAACGACCGTTTCAAAAGGCATATTTTACGCACATTCGTGTTCTGCTTCTTTTTCTTTCTTTCTTTTTTTTGTTAAAAAAACGGAAATGGAAAAAGGCATCCCTCAGAATGGGCGAAAATAGTTGCAAACTAATCAATGGACAAAGGTTTAATCTCAAATATATATAAGCAGCTCATGCAGCTTAATATTAAGAAAAACAAACAGCCCAATACAAAAATGGGCAGAAGATCTAAAGAGACGTTTCAGAGATGGCCAAGACGCACATGAAAAGCTGCTCAACATCACTAATTATTAGAGAAATGCAAATCAAAACTACAATGAGGTATCCCCTCACACCTGCTAGAATCGGCATCATCAGAAAATCTACAAACAACAAATTCTGGGGAGGGTGTGGACAAAAGGATCCCTCTTCCACTATTGGTGGGCACGTAAATTGATAGAGTCACTATGGAGAGCAGTATGGAGTTTCCTTAAAAAACCTAGAAATAGAATTACCATATGATCCAGCAATCCCACTTCTGGGCATATACCCAGAGAAAACCATAAATCAAAAAGGCACATTCACCACAATGTTCACTGCAGCACTATTTACAATAGCCAGGTAATGGAAGCAACCTAAATGCCCACAGACAGACGAATGGATAAAGATGTGGTACATATATAAAATGGAATATTACTCAGCCATAAAGAGGAATGAAACTGGGTCATTTGTAGAGACGTCGATGGATCTAGAGACTGTCATACAGAATGAAGTAAGTCAGAAAGAGAACAACAAATATTGTGTATGAAGGCATATATGTGGAACCTAGAATAATGGTACAGATGAACTGGTTTGCAGGGAAGAAATAGAGACACAGAGGTAGAGAACAAACGTATGGACTCCAAGTGTGGGAAGCCATGGGGTGGTGGTGGTGGGATGAGTTGGGAGATTGGGATTGACCTGTATACATGTATATGCATAAAATACATAACTAATAATAACCTGCTGTATAAAAAATATATATAAAATTAAATTTCAAAATTTTTAAAAATAAAATTTAAAAATAAAACAGAAAAAAGTTCTTCCCTTCACACAGATGTATTTATATGAATGAATTATTTCCATGCTTATATCTATAAATACATAAAAGAGGAATAAAATCTAACGAACCATAAAAGAAAAAAAATACCTGAACCCACCAGTTTTACAGAGGAAAACCCTATCAGGGCACTTGCTCCAGCGGTAAACAATTCTGAAATTGGTCAGAGGTGGGGAATCATCTCCCATACAGCCAGCAACCCACCCCCCACGCAAGGAGCGTCCTCATTGCAAAGCTTGGGGACCGTGCCGAGGCATCTGTGAGTAAACGTGAGCTGAGCCCCAGGCCAGCTGCTGCTGAACTGTTCCCACCCTTCCCAGGTAAAACACCTGAATATGTACAAGGGCTTGAAGCCTAGAGGAAGGGCCGTGGAGCCACACCAGCGACAGCACACAGGCCAACATGGTGCCTGCAGGCCAGCCAGGATGGTCCTGGCCCCGGGCGCTCTTCTGGAAGCTTTCCATTGCCCTGCCTGAGATACCCCTCCTGTCCCGGCCCCCACTGCTTTTTTCCTTCCTCACCTCTGTTCGGAGAGAAATTCCAGCAGAAGGTATGGGTCAAACATCCTCTTCTTTACAGGTGGCAGCCTGGCAACTCCTGCAGAAAGTCCAGCAGAGCCCCACTCACACCGGGCCACCCACAAAGCCGTGGCCCCTCACTCCCTCCCACCAGCACAGCCCCGAGACTGCTGAAGGGGCAGAGAATATGGAGTCAGGCACAGCTTCAGGGGCTATTGCTGCCTGGAGCACTGTTTATATTGACCTCAACCAGGCACACCTGGGGAGGGCCGGCCGGCAGGGTCAGGCTGCCCAGGTCAGCTAATCCTCAACCCTCAGGGAATCACATAGTTGACAATGGACCTCGCTAAGGCAGAATAGACGCCAAGTGAAAAAAGGACACAATGCCATTTGCAGCACCGTAGATGAGGCTAAAGGTAATCACGTGACTTGTAGTAAGTCAGAAAGTGAAAGACACATATCCTATCATATCACTTATAGGTGTGACCTAAAAACGGATACCAGGGCAGATATTTCCACGGAGAAGGGCAATCACAGATTCATTAAACAAACTTATAGTTCACCAATGGAAAGGTGTGAGGATTGGTTTCATTACGATATTGGGGTTCACAGACATATACAAACACAGGTGACATATAGAATCACCAAAGACCTACGGAATACCAAGAGAAGACTACTCAACATTCTGTCATAACGTACATGGGAAAAGGATCCCAGGAAGAACAGACATATGTATATGTGTAAAAGAACCACATCTTGCACACCTACAACAAGCCAAACATTGTAATCAAACTTGCTGTAATAAAAAAATATATAAATAAATAAATTTAAAACACGAACAAGAAATAGTGAGACAAACTTGAGGGGTTTTCTCCTGGCACATTCAATTCTAAATTCCAATCTAGAACACGACTTCCATTGAGGCTATGTTGCCCTAGAAACCAGATTTGGTAAGGGAGAACTGCTGCCACCTTGAGGCCGTCTCACACAACAGCAGCTTTTATCCCAGCGCTAATGATCAGTTGATATTCAAAATCATTGCAGGCCTGTAAATGACACCTGCCCTGAAAACAAATCCTGGGGTCACATAGCGACCAAAAAATTCAAAGGACGTCCATATTTCAAAACGACCATTTCAAAAGGCATATTTTACGCACATTCGTGTTCTGCTTCTTTTTCTTTTTCTTTCTTTCTTTTGTTAAAAAAACGGAAATGGAAAAAGGCATCCCTCAGAATGGGCGAAAATAGTTGCAAACTAATCAATGGACAAAGGTTTAATCTCAAATATATATAAGCAGCTCATGCAGCTTAATATTAAGAAAAACAAACAGCCCAATACAAAAATGGGCAGAAGATCTAAAGAGACGTTTCAGAGATGGCCAAGACGCACATGAAAAGCTGCTCAACATCACTAATTATTAGAGAAATGCAAATCAAAACTACAATGAGGTATCACCTCACACCTGCTAGAATCGGCATCATCAGAAAATCTACAAACAACAAATTCTGGGGAGGGTGTGGACAAAAGGATCCCTCTTCCACTATTGGTGGGCACGTAAATTGATAGAGTCACTATGGAGAACAGTATGGAGTTTCCTTAAAAAACCTAGAAATAGAATTACCATATGATCCAGCAATCCCACTTCTGGGCATATACCCAGAGAAAACCATAAATCAAAAAGGCACATTCACCACAATGTTCACTGCAGCACTATTTACAATAGCCAGGTAATGGAAGCAACCTAAATGCCCACAGACAGACGAATGGATAAAGATGTGGTACATATATAAAATGGAATATTACTCAGCCATAAAGAGGAATGAAACTGGGTCATTTGTAGAGACGTCGATGGATCTAGAGACTGTCATACAGAATGAAGTAAGTCAGAAAGAGAACAACAAATATTGTGTATGAAGGCATATATGTGGAACCTAGAATAATGGTACAGATGAAGTGGTTTGCAGGGAAGAAATAGAGACACAGAGGTAGAGAACAAACGTATGGACACCAAGTGTGGGAAGCCATGGGGTGGTGGTGGTGGGATGAGTTGGGAGATTGGGATTGACCTGTATACATGTATATGCATAAAATACATAACTAATAATAACCTGCTGTATAAAAAATATATATAAAATTAAATTTCAAAATTTTTAAAAATAAAATTTAAAAATAAAACAGAAAAAAGTTCTTCCCTTCACACAGATGTATTTATATGAATGAATTATTTCCATGCTTATATCTATAAATACATAAAAGAGGAATAAAATCTAACGAACCATAAAAGAAAAAAAATACCTGAACCCACCAGTTTTACAGAGGAAAACCCTATCAGGGCACTTGCTCCAGCGGTAAACAATTCTGAAATTGGTCAGAGGTGGGGAATCATCTCCCATACAGCCAGCAACCCACCCCCCACGCAAGGAGCGTCCTCATTGCAAAGCTGGGGGACCGTGCCGAGGCATCTGTGAGTAAACGTGAGCTGAGCCCCAGGCCAGCTGCTGCTGAACTGTTCCCACCCTTCCCAGGTAAAACACCTGAATATGTACAAGGGCTTGAAGCCTAGAGGAAGGGCCGTGGAGCCACACCAGCGACAGCACACAGGCCAACATGGTGCCTGCAGGCCAGCCAGGATGGTCCTGGCCCCGGGCGCTCTTCTGGAAGCTTTCCATTGCCCTGCCTGAGATACCCCTCCTGTCCCGGCCCCCACTGCTTTTTTCCTTCCTCACCTCTGTTCGGAGAGAAATTCCAGCAGAAGGTATGGGTCAAACATCCTCTTCTTTACAGGTGGCAGCCTGGCAACTCCTGCAGAAAGTCCAGCAGAGCCCCACTCACACCGGGCCACCCACAAAGCCGTGGCCCCTCACTCCCTCCCACCAGCACAGCCCCGAGACTGCTGAAGGGGCAGAGAATATGGAGTCAGGCACAGCTTCAGGGGCTATTGCTGCCTGGAGCACTGTTTATATTGACCTCAACCAGGCACACCTGGGGAGGGCCGGCCGGCAGGGTCAGGCTGCCCAGGTCAGCTAATCCTCAACCCTCAGGGAATCACATAGTTGACAATGGACCTCGCTAAGGCAGAATAGACGCCAAGTGAAAAAAGGACACAATGCCATTTGCAGCACCGTAGATGAGGCTAAAGGTAATCACGTGACTTGTAGTAAGTCAGAAAGTGAAAGACACATATCCTATCATATCACTTATAGGTGTGACCTAAAAACGGATACCAGGGCAGATATTTCCACGGAGAAGGGCAATCACAGATTCATTAAACAAACTTATAGTTCACCAATGGAAAGGTGTGAGGATTGGTTTCATTACGATATTGGGGTTCACAGACATATACAAACACAGGTGACATATAGAATCACCAAAGACCTACGGAATACCAAGAGAAGACTACTCAACATTCTGTCATAACGTACATGGGAAAAGGATCCCAGGAAGAACAGACATATGTATATGTGTAAAAGAACCACATCTTGCACACCTACAACAAGCCAAACATTGTAATCAAACTTGCTGTAATAAAAAAATATATAAATAAATAAATTTAAAACACGAACAAGAAATAGTGAGACAAACTTGAGGGGTTTTCTCCTGGCACATTCAATTCTAAATTCCAATCTAGAACACGACTTCCATTGAGGCTCTGTTGCCCTAGAAACCAGATTTGGTAAGGGAGAACTGCTGCCACCTTGAGGCCGTCTCACACAACAGCAGCTTTTATCCCAGCGCTAATGATCAGTTGATATTCAAAATCATTGCAGGCCTGTAAATGACACCTGCCCTGAAAACAAATCCTGGGGTCACATAGCGACCAAAAAATTCAAAGGACGTCCATATTTCAAAACGACCGTTTCAAAAGGCATATTTTACGCACATTCGTGTTCTGCTTCTTTTTCTTTTTCTTTCTTTCTTTTGTTAAAAAAACGGAAATGGAAAAAGGCATCCCTCAGAATGGGCGAAAATAGTTGCAAACTAATCAATGGACAAAGGTTTAATCTCAAATATATATAAGCAGCTCATGCAGCTTAATATTAAGAAAAACAAACAGCCCAATACAAAAATGGGCAGAAGATCTAAAGAGACGTTTCAGAGATGGCCAAGACGCACATGAAAAGCTGCTCAACATCACTAATTATTAGAGAAATGCAAATCAAAACTACAATGAGGTATCACCTCACACCTGCTAGAATCGGCATCATCAGAAAATCTACAAACAACAAATTCTGGGGAGGGTGTGGACAAAAGGATCCCTCTTCCACTATTGGTGGGCACGTAAATTGATAGAGTCACTATGGAGAACAGTATGGAGTTTCCTTAAAAAAACTAGAAATAGAATTACCATATGATCCAGCAATCCCACTTCTGGGCATATACCCAGAGAAAACCATAAATCAAAAAGGCACATTCACCACAATGTTCACTGCAGCACTATTTACAATAGCCAGGTAATGGAAGCAACCTAAATGCCCACAGACAGACGAATGGATAAAGATGTGGTACATATATAAAATGGAATATTACTCAGCCATAAAGAGGAATGAAACTGGGTCATTTGTAGAGACGTCGATGGATCTAGAGACTGTCATACAGAATGAAGTAAGTCAGAAAGAGAACAACAAATATTGTGTATGAAGGCATATATGTGGAACCTAGAATAATGGTACAGATGAACTGGTTTGCAGGGAAGAAATAGAGACACAGAGGTAGAGAACAAACGTATGGACACCAAGTGTGGGAAGCCATGGGGTGGTGGTGGTGGGATGAGTTGGGAGATTGGGATTGACCTGTATACATGTATATGCATAAAATACATAACTAATAATAACCTGCTGTATAAAAAATATATATAAAATTAAATTTCAAAATTTTAAAAAATAAAATTTAAAAATAAAACAGAAAAAAGTTCTTCCCTTCACACAGATGTATTTATATGAATGAATTATTTCCATGCTTATATCTATAAATACATAAAAGAGGAATAAAATCTAACGAACCATAAAAGAAAAAAAATACCTGAACCCACCAGTTTTACAGAGGAAAACCCTATCAGGGCACTTGCTCCAGCGGTAAACAATTCTGAAATTGGTCAGAGGTGGGGAATCATCTCCCATACAGCCAGCAACCCACCCCCCACGCAAGGAGCGTCCTCATTGCAAAGCTGGGGGACCGTGCCGAGGCATCTGTGAGTAAACGTGAGCTGAGCCCCAGGCCAGCTGCTGCTGAACTGTTCCCACCCTTCCCAGGTAAAACACCTGAATATGTACAAGGGCTTGAAGCCTAGAGGAAGGGCTGTGGAGCCACACCAGCGACAGCACACAGGCCAACATGGTGCCTGCAGGCCAGCCAGGATGGTCCTGGCCCCGGGCGCTCTTCTGGAAGCTTTCCATTGCCCTGCCTGAGATACCCCTCCTGTCCCGGCCCCCACTGCTTTTTTCCTTCCTCACCTCTGTTCGGAGAGAAATTCCAGCAGAAGGTATGGGTCAAACATCCTCTTCTTTACAGGTGGCAGCCTGGCAACTCCTGCAGAAAGTCCAGCAGAGCCCCACTCACACCGGGCCACCCACAAAGCCGTGGCCCCTCACTCCCTCCCACCAGCACAGCCCCGAGACTGCTGAAGGGGCAGAGAATATGGAGTCAGGCACAGCTTCAGGGGCTATTGCTGCCTGGAGCACTGTTTATATTGACCTCAACCAGGCACACCTGGGGAGGGCCGGCCGGCAGGGTCAGGCTGCCCAGGTCAGCTAATCCTCAACCCTCAGGGAATCACATAGTTGACAATGGACCTCGCTAAGGCAGAATAGACGCCAAGTGAAAAAAGGACACAATGCCATTTGCAGCACCGTAGATGAGGCTAAAGGTAATCACGTGACTTGTAGTAAGTCAGAAAGTGAAAGACACATATCCTATCATATCACTTATAGGTGTGACCTAAAAACGGATACCAGGGCAGATATTTCCACGGAGAAGGGCAATCACAGATTCATTAAACAAACTTATAGTTCACCAATGGAAAGGTGTGAGGATTGGTTTCATTACGATATTGGGGTTCACAGACATATACAAACACAGGTGACATATAGAATCACCAAAGACCTACAGAATACCAAGAGAAGACTACTCAACATTCTGTCATAACGTACATGGGAAAAGGATCCCAGGAAGAACAGACATATGTATATGTGTAAAAGAACCACATCTTGCACACCTACAACAAGCCAAACATTGTAATCAAACTTGCTGTAATAAAAAAATATATAAATAAATAAATTTAAAACACGAACAAGAAATAGTGAGACAAACTTGAGGGGTTTTCTCCTGGCACATTCAATTCTAAATTCCAATCTAGAACACGACTTCCATTGAGGCTCTGTTGCCCTAGAAACCAGATTTGGTAAGGGAGAACTGCTGCCACCTTGAGGCCGTCTCACACAACAGCAGCTTTTATCCCAGCGCTAATGATCAGTTGATATTCAAAATCATTGCAGGCCTGTAAATGACACCTGCCCTGAAAACAAATCCTGGGGTCACATAGCGACCAAAAAATTCAAAGGACGTCCATATTTCAAAACGACCGTTTCAAAAGGCATATTTTACGCACATTCGTGTTCTGCTTCTTTTTCTTTCTTTCTTTTTTTTGTTAAAAAAACGGAAATGGAAAAAGGCATCCCTCAGAATGGGCGAAAATAGTTGCAAACTAATCAATGGACAAAGGTTTAATCTCAAATATATATAAGCAGCTCATGCAGCTTAATATTAAGAAAAACAAACAGCCCAATACAAAAATGGGCAGAAGATCTAAAGAGACGTTTCAGAGATGGCCAAGACGCACATGAAAAGCTGCTCAACATCACTAATTATTAGAGAAATGCAAATCAAAACTACAATGAGGTATCCCCTCACACCTGCTAGAATCGGCATCATCAGAAAATCTACAAACAACAAATTCTGGGGAGGGTGTGGACAAAAGGATCCCTCTTCCACTATTGGTGGGCACATAAATTGATAGAGTCACTATGGAGAGCAGTATGGAGTTTCCTTAAAAAACCTAGAAATAGAATTACCATATGATCCAGCAATCCCACTTCTGGGCATATACCCAGAGAAAACCATAAATCAAAAAGGCACATTCACCACAATGTTCACTGCAGCACTATTTACAATAGCCAGGTAATGGAAGCAACCTAAATGCCCACAGACAGACGAATGGATAAAGATGTGGTACATATATAAAATGGAATATTACTCAGCCATAAAGAGGAATGAAACTGGGTCATTTGTAGAGACGTCGATGGATCTAGAGACTGTCATACAGAATGAAGTAAGTCAGAAAGAGAACAACAAATATTGTGTATGAAGGCATATATGTGGAACCTAGAATAATGGTACAGATGAAGTGGTTTGCAGGGAAGAAATAGAGACACAGAGGTAGAGAACAAACGTATGGACACCAAGTGTGGGAAGCCATGGGGTGGTGGTGGTGGGATGAGTTGGGAGATTGGGATTGACCTGTATACATGTATATGCATAAAATACATAACTAATAATAACCTGCTGTATAAAAAATATATATAAAATTAAATTTCAAAATTTTTAAAAATAAAATTTAAAAATAAAACAGAAAAAAGTTCTTCCCTTCACACAGATGTATTTATATGAATGAATTATTTCCATGCTTATATCTATAAATACATAAAAGAGGAATAAAATCTAACGAACCATAAAAGAAAAAAAATACCTGAACCCACCAGTTTTACAGAGGAAAACCCTATCAGGGCACTTGCTCCAGCGGTAAACAATTCTGAAATTGGTCAGAGGTGGGGAATCATCTCCCATACAGCCAGCAACCCACCCCCCACGCAAGGAGCGTCCTCATTGCAAAGCTGGGGGACCGTGCCGAGGCATCTGTGAGTAAACGTGAGCTGAGCCCCAGGCCAGCTGCTGCTGAACTGTTCCCACCCTTCCCAGGTAAAACACCTGAATATGTACAAGGGCTTGAAGCCTAGAGGAAGGGCCGTGGAGCCACACCAGCGACAGCACACAGGCCAACATGGTGCCTGCAGGCCAGCCAGGATGGTCCTGGCCCCGGGCGCTCTTCTGGAAGCTTTCCATTGCCCTGCCTGAGATACCCCTCCTGTCCCGGCCCCCACTGCTTTTTTCCTTCCTCACCTCTGTTCGGAGAGAAATTCCAGCAGAAGGTATGGGTCAAACATCCTCTTCTTTACAGGTGGCAGCCTGGCAACTCCTGCAGAAAGTCCAGCAGAGCCCCACTCACACCGGGCCACCCACAAAGCCGTGGCCCCTCACTCCCTCCCACCAGCACAGCCCCGAGACTGCTGAAGGGGCAGAGAATATGGAGTCAGGCACAGCTTCAGGGGCTATTGCTGCCTGGAGCACTGTTTATATTGACCTCAACCAGGCACACCTGGGGAGGGCCGGCCGGCAGGGTCAGGCTGCCCAGGTCAGCTAATCCTCAACCCTCAGGGAATCACATAGTTGACAATGGACCTCGCTAAGGCAGAATAGACGCCAAGTGAAAAAAGGACACAATGCCATTTGCAGCACCGTAGATGAGGCTAAAGGTAATCACGTGACTTGTAGTAAGTCAGAAAGTGAAAGACACATATCCTATCATATCACTTATAGGTGTGACCTAAAAACGGATACCAGGGCAGATATTTCCACGGAGAAGGGCAATCACAGATTTATTAAACAAATTTATAGTTCACCAATGGAAAGGTGTGAGAATTGGTTTCATTACGATATTGGGGTTCACAGACATATACAAACACAGGTGACATATAGAATCACCAAAGACCTACGGAATACCAAGAGAAGACTACTCAACATTCTGTCATAACGTACATGGGAAAAGGATCCCAGGAAGAACAGACATATGTATATGTGTAAAAGAACCACATCTTGCACACCTACAACAAGCCAAACATTGTAATCAAACTTGCTGTAATAAAAAAATATATAAATAAATAAATTTAAAACACGAACAAGAAATAGTGAGACAAACTTGAGGGGTTTTCTCCTGGCACATTCAATTCTAAATTCCAATCTAGAACACGACTTCCATTGAGGCTCTGTTGCCCTAGAAACCAGATTTGGTAAGGGAGAACTGCTGCCACCTTGAGGCCGTCTCACACAACAGCAGCTTTTATCCCAGCGCTAATGATCAGTTGATATTCAAAATCATTGCAGGCCTGTAAATGACACCTGCCCTGAAAACAAATCCTGGGGTCACATAGCGACCAAAAAATTCAAAGGACGTCCATATTTCAAAACGACCGTTTCAAAAGGCATATTTTACGCACATTCGTGTTCTGCTTCTTTTTCTTTTTCTTTCTTTCTTTTGTTAAAAAAACGGAAATGGAAAAAGGCATCCCTCAGAATGGGCGAAAATAGTTGCAAACTAATCAATGGACAAAGGTTTAATCTCAAATATATATAAGCAGCTCATGCAGCTTAATATTAAGAAAAACAAACAGCCCAATACAAAAATGGGCAGAAGATCTAAAGAGACGTTTCAGAGATGGCCAAGACGCACATGAAAAGCTGCTCAACATCACTAATTATTAGAGAAATGCAAATCAAAACTACAATGAGGTATCCCCTCACACCTGCTAGAATCGGCATCATCAGAAAATCTACAAACAACAAATTCTGGGGAGGGTGTGGACAAAAGGATCCCTCTTCCACTATTGGTGGGCACGTAAATTGATAGAGTCACTATGGAGAGCAGTATGGAGTTTCCTTAAAAAACCTAGAAATAGAATTACCATATGATCCAGCAATCCCACTTCTGGGCATATACCCAGAGAAAACCATAAATCAAAAAGGCACATTCACCACAATGTTCACTGCAGCACTATTTACAATAGCCAGGTAATGGAAGCAACCTAAATGCCCACAGACAGACGAATGGATAAAGATGTGGTACATATATAAAATGGAATATTACTCAGCCATAAAGAGGAATGAAACTGGGTCATTTGTAGAGACGTCGATGGATCTAGAGACTGTCATACAGAATGAAGTAAGTCAGAAAGAGAACAACAAATATTGTGTATGAAGGCATATATGTGGAACCTAGAATAATGGTACAGATGAACTGGTTTGCAGGGAAGAAATAGAGACACAGAGGTAGAGAACAAACGTATGGACTCCAAGTGTGGGAAGCCATGGGGTGGTGGTGGTGGGATGAGTTGGGAGATTGGGATTGACCTGTATACATGTATATGCATAAAATACATAACTAATAATAACCTGCTGTATAAAAAATATATATAAAATTAAATTTCAAAATTTTTAAAAATAAAATTTAAAAATAAAACAGAAAAAAGTTCTTCCCTTCACACAGATGTATTTATATGAATGAATTATTTCCATGCTTATATCTATAAATACATAAAAGAGGAATAAAATCTAACGAACCATAAAAGAAAAAAAATACCTGAACCCACCAGTTTTACAGAGGAAAACCCTATCAGGGCACTTGCTCCAGCGGTAAACAATTCTGAAATTGGTCAGAGGTGGGGAATCATCTCCCATACAGCCAGCAACCCACCCCCCACGCAAGGAGCGTCCTCATTGCAAAGCTTGGGGACCGTGCCGAGGCATCTGTGAGTAAACGTGAGCTGAGCCCCAGGCCAGCTGCTGCTGAACTGTTCCCACCCTTCCCAGGTAAAACACCTGAATATGTACAAGGGCTTGAAGCCTAGAGGAAGGGCCGTGGAGCCACACCAGCGACAGCACACAGGCCAACATGGTGCCTGCAGGCCAGCCAGGATGGTCCTGGCCCCGGGCGCTCTTCTGGAAGCTTTCCATTGCCCTGCCTGAGATACCCCTCCTGTCCCGGCCCCCACTGCTTTTTTCCTTCCTCACCTCTGTTCGGAGAGAAATTCCAGCAGAAGGTATGGGTCAAACATCCTCTTCTTTACAGGTGGCAGCCTGGCAACTCCTGCAGAAAGTCCAGCAGAGCCCCACTCACACCGGGCCACCCACAAAGCCGTGGCCCCTCACTCCCTCCCACCAGCACAGCCCCGAGACTGCTGAAGGGGCAGAGAATATGGAGTCAGGCACAGCTTCAGGGGCTATTGCTGCCTGGAGCACTGTTTATATTGACCTCAACCAGGCACACCTGGGGAGGGCCGGCCGGCAGGGTCAGGCTGCCCAGGTCAGCTAATCCTCAACCCTCAGGGAATCACATAGTTGACAATGGACCTCGCTAAGGCAGAATAGACGCCAAGTGAAAAAAGGACACAATGCCATTTGCAGCACCGTAGATGAGGCTAAAGGTAATCACGTGACTTGTAGTAAGTCAGAAAGTGAAAGACACATATCCTATCATATCACTTATAGGTGTGACCTAAAAACGGATACCAGGGCAGATATTTCCACGGAGAAGGGCAATCACAGATTCATTAAACAAACTTATAGTTCACCAATGGAAAGGTGTGAGGATTGGTTTCATTACGATATTGGGGTTCACAGACATATACAAACACAGGTGACATATAGAATCACCAAAGACCTACGGAATACCAAGAGAAGACTACTCAACATTCTGTCATAACGTACATGGGAAAAGGATCCCAGGAAGAACAGACATATGTATATGTGTAAAAGAACCACATCTTGCACACCTACAACAAGCCAAACATTGTAATCAAACTTGCTGTAATAAAAAAATATATAAATAAATAAATTTAAAACACGAACAAGAAATAGTGAGACAAACTTGAGGGGTTTTCTCCTGGCACATTCAATTCTAAATTCCAATCTAGAACACGACTTCCATTGAGGCTATGTTGCCCTAGAAACCAGATTTGGTAAGGGAGAACTGCTGCCACCTTGAGGCCGTCTCACACAACAGCAGCTTTTATCCCAGCGCTAATGATCAGTTGATATTCAAAATCATTGCAGGCCTGTAAATGACACCTGCCCTGAAAACAAATCCTGGGGTCACATAGCGACCAAAAAATTCAAAGGACGTCCATATTTCAAAACGACCATTTCAAAAGGCATATTTTACGCACATTCGTGTTCTGCTTCTTTTTCTTTTTCTTTCTTTCTTTTGTTAAAAAAACGGAAATGGAAAAAGGCATCCCTCAGAATGGGCGAAAATAGTTGCAAACTAATCAATGGACAAAGGTTTAATCTCAAATATATATAAGCAGCTCATGCAGCTTAATATTAAGAAAAACAAACAGCCCAATACAAAAATGGGCAGAAGATCTAAAGAGACGTTTCAGAGATGGCCAAGACGCACATGAAAAGCTGCTCAACATCACTAATTATTAGAGAAATGCAAATCAAAACTACAATGAGGTATCACCTCACACCTGCTAGAATCGGCATCATCAGAAAATCTACAAACAACAAATTCTGGGGAGGGTGTGGACAAAAGGATCCCTCTTCCACTATTGGTGGGCACGTAAATTGATAGAGTCACTATGGAGAACAGTATGGAGTTTCCTTAAAAAACCTAGAAATAGAATTACCATATGATCCAGCAATCCCACTTCTGGGCATATACCCAGAGAAAACCATAAATCAAAAAGGCACATTCACCACAATGTTCACTGCAGCACTATTTACAATAGCCAGGTAATGGAAGCAACCTAAATGCCCACAGACAGACGAATGGATAAAGATGTGGTACATATATAAAATGGAATATTACTCAGCCATAAAGAGGAATGAAACTGGGTCATTTGTAGAGACGTCGATGGATCTAGAGACTGTCATACAGAATGAAGTAAGTCAGAAAGAGAACAACAAATATTGTGTATGAAGGCATATATGTGGAACCTAGAATAATGGTACAGATGAACTGGTTTGCAGGGAAGAAATAGAGACACAGAGGTAGAGAACAAACGTATGGACACCAAGTGTGGGAAGCCATGGGGTGGTGGTGGTGGGATGAGTTGGGAGATTGGGATTGACCTGTATACATGTATATGCATAAAATACATAACTAATAATAACCTGCTGTATAAAAAATATATATAAAATTAAATTTCAAAATTTTTAAAAATAAAATTTAAAAATAAAACAGAAAAAAGTTCTTCCCTTCACACAGATGTATTTATATGAATGAATTATTTCCATGCTTATATCTATAAATACATAAAAGAGGAATAAAATCTAACGAACCATAAAAGAAAAAAAATACCTGAACCCACCAGTTTTACAGAGGAAAACCCTATCAGGGCACTTGCTCCAGCGGTAAACAATTCTGAAATTGGTCAGAGGTGGGGAATCATCTCCCATACAGCCAGCAACCCACCCCCCACGCAAGGAGCGTCCTCATTGCAAAGCTGGGGGACCGTGCCGAGGCATCTGTGAGTAAACGTGAGCTGAGCCCCAGGCCAGCTGCTGCTGAACTGTTCCCACCCTTCCCAGGTAAAACACCTGAATATGTACAAGGGCTTGAAGCCTAGAGGAAGGGCCGTGGAGCCACACCAGCGACAGCACACAGGCCAACATGGTGCCTGCAGGCCAGCCAGGATGGTCCTGGCCCCGGGCGCTCTTCTGGAAGCTTTCCATTGCCCTGCCTGAGATACCCCTCCTGTCCCGGCCCCCACTGCTTTTTTCCTTCCTCACCTCTGTTCGGAGAGAAATTCCAGCAGAAGGTATGGGTCAAACATCCTCTTCTTTACAGGTGGCAGCCTGGCAACTCCTGCAGAAAGTCCAGCAGAGCCCCACTCACACCGGGCCACCCACAAAGCCGTGGCCCCTCACTCCCTCCCACCAGCACAGCCCCGAGACTGCTGAAGGGGCAGAGAATATGGAGTCAGGCACAGCTTCAGGGGCTATTGCTGCCTGGAGCACTGTTTATATTGACCTCAACCAGGCACACCTGGGGAGGGCCGGCCGGCAGGGTCAGGCTGCCCAGGTCAGCTAATCCTCAACCCTCAGGGAATCACATAGTTGACAATGGACCTCGCTAAGGCAGAATAGACGCCAAGTGAAAAAAGGACACAATGCCATTTGCAGCACCGTAGATGAGGCTAAAGGTAATCACGTGACTTGTAGTAAGTCAGAAAGTGAAAGACACATATCCTATCATATCACTTATAGGTGTGACCTAAAAACGGATACCAGGGCAGATATTTCCACGGAGAAGGGCAATCACAGATTCATTAAACAAACTTATAGTTCACCAATGGAAAGGTGTGAGGATTGGTTTCATTACGATATTGGGGTTCACAGACATATACAAACACAGGTGACATATAGAATCACCAAAGACCTACGGAATACCAAGAGAAGACTACTCAACATTCTGTCATAACGTACATGGGAAAAGGATCCCAGGAAGAACAGACATATGTATATGTGTAAAAGAACCACATCTTGCACACCTACAACAAGCCAAACATTGTAATCAAACTTGCTGTAATAAAAAAATATATAAATAAATAAATTTAAAACACGAACAAGAAATAGTGAGACAAACTTGAGGGGTTTTCTCCTGGCACATTCAATTCTAAATTCCAATCTAGAACACGACTTCCATTGAGGCTCTGTTGCCCTAGAAACCAGATTTGGTAAGGGAGAACTGCTGCCACCTTGAGGCCGTCTCACACAACAGCAGCTTTTATCCCAGCGCTAATGATCAGTTGATATTCAAAATCATTGCAGGCCTGTAAATGACACCTGCCCTGAAAACAAATCCTGGGGTCACATAGCGACCAAAAAATTCAAAGGACGTCCATATTTCAAAACGACCGTTTCAAAAGGCATATTTTACGCACATTCGTGTTCTGCTTCTTTTTCTTTTTCTTTCTTTCTTTTGTTAAAAAAACGGAAATGGAAAAAGGCATCCCTCAGAATGGGCGAAAATAGTTGCAAACTAATCAATGGACAAAGGTTTAATCTCAAATATATATAAGCAGCTCATGCAGCTTAATATTAAGAAAAACAAACAGCCCAATACAAAAATGGGCAGAAGATCTAAAGAGACGTTTCAGAGATGGCCAAGACGCACATGAAAAGCTGCTCAACATCACTAATTATTAGAGAAATGCAAATCAAAACTACAATGAGGTATCACCTCACACCTGCTAGAATCGGCATCATCAGAAAATCTACAAACAACAAATTCTGGGGAGGGTGTGGACAAAAGGATCCCTCTTCCACTATTGGTGGGCACGTAAATTGATAGAGTCACTATGGAGAACAGTATGGAGTTTCCTTAAAAAAACTAGAAATAGAATTACCATATGATCCAGCAATCCCACTTCTGGGCATATACCCAGAGAAAACCATAAATCAAAAAGGCACATTCACCACAATGTTCACTGCAGCACTATTTACAATAGCCAGGTAATGGAAGCAACCTAAATGCCCACAGACAGACGAATGGATAAAGATGTGGTACATATATAAAATGGAATATTACTCAGCCATAAAGAGGAATGAAACTGGGTCATTTGTAGAGACGTCGATGGATCTAGAGACTGTCATACAGAATGAAGTAAGTCAGAAAGAGAACAACAAATATTGTGTATGAAGGCATATATGTGGAACCTAGAATAATGGTACAGATGAACTGGTTTGCAGGGAAGAAATAGAGACACAGAGGTAGAGAACAAACGTATGGACACCAAGTGTGGGAAGCCATGGGGTGGTGGTGGTGGGATGAGTTGGGAGATTGGGATTGACCTGTATACATGTATATGCATAAAATACATAACTAATAATAACCTGCTGTATAAAAAATATATATAAAATTAAATTTCAAAATTTTAAAAAATAAAATTTAAAAATAAAACAGAAAAAAGTTCTTCCCTTCACACAGATGTATTTATATGAATGAATTATTTCCATGCTTATATCTATAAATACATAAAAGAGGAATAAAATCTAACGAACCATAAAAGAAAAAAAATACCTGAACCCACCAGTTTTACAGAGGAAAACCCTATCAGGGCACTTGCTCCAGCGGTAAACAATTCTGAAATTGGTCAGAGGTGGGGAATCATCTCCCATACAGCCAGCAACCCACCCCCCACGCAAGGAGCGTCCTCATTGCAAAGCTGGGGGACCGTGCCGAGGCATCTGTGAGTAAACGTGAGCTGAGCCCCAGGCCAGCTGCTGCTGAACTGTTCCCACCCTTCCCAGGTAAAACACCTGAATATGTACAAGGGCTTGAAGCCTAGAGGAAGGGCTGTGGAGCCACACCAGCGACAGCACACAGGCCAACATGGTGCCTGCAGGCCAGCCAGGATGGTCCTGGCCCCGGGCGCTCTTCTGGAAGCTTTCCATTGCCCTGCCTGAGATACCCCTCCTGTCCCGGCCCCCACTGCTTTTTTCCTTCCTCACCTCTGTTCGGAGAGAAATTCCAGCAGAAGGTATGGGTCAAACATCCTCTTCTTTACAGGTGGCAGCCTGGCAACTCCTGCAGAAAGTCCAGCAGAGCCCCACTCACACCGGGCCACCCACAAAGCCGTGGCCCCTCACTCCCTCCCACCAGCACAGCCCCGAGACTGCTGAAGGGGCAGAGAATATGGAGTCAGGCACAGCTTCAGGGGCTATTGCTGCCTGGAGCACTGTTTATATTGACCTCAACCAGGCACACCTGGGGAGGGCCGGCCGGCAGGGTCAGGCTGCCCAGGTCAGCTAATCCTCAACCCTCAGGGAATCACATAGTTGACAATGGACCTCGCTAAGGCAGAATAGACGCCAAGTGAAAAAAGGACACAATGCCATTTGCAGCACCGTAGATGAGGCTAAAGGTAATCACGTGACTTGTAGTAAGTCAGAAAGTGAAAGACACATATCCTATCATATCACTTATAGGTGTGACCTAAAAACGGATACCAGGGCAGATATTTCCACGGAGAAGGGCAATCACAGATTCATTAAACAAACTTATAGTTCACCAATGGAAAGGTGTGAGGATTGGTTTCATTACGATATTGGGGTTCACAGACATATACAAACACAGGTGACATATAGAATCACCAAAGACCTACAGAATACCAAGAGAAGACTACTCAACATTCTGTCATAACGTACATGGGAAAAGGATCCCAGGAAGAACAGACATATGTATATGTGTAAAAGAACCACATCTTGCACACCTACAACAAGCCAAACATTGTAATCAAACTTGCTGTAATAAAAAAATATATAAATAAATAAATTTAAAACACGAACAAGAAATAGTGAGACAAACTTGAGGGGTTTTCTCCTGGCACATTCAATTCTAAATTCCAATCTAGAACACGACTTCCATTGAGGCTCTGTTGCCCTAGAAACCAGATTTGGTAAGGGAGAACTGCTGCCACCTTGAGGCCGTCTCACACAACAGCAGCTTTTATCCCAGCGCTAATGATCAGTTGATATTCAAAATCATTGCAGGCCTGTAAATGACACCTGCCCTGAAAACAAATCCTGGGGTCACATAGCGACCAAAAAATTCAAAGGACGTCCATATTTCAAAACGACCGTTTCAAAAGGCATATTTTACGCACATTCGTGTTCTGCTTCTTTTTCTTTCTTTCTTTTTTTTGTTAAAAAAACGGAAATGGAAAAAGGCATCCCTCAGAATGGGCGAAAATAGTTGCAAACTAATCAATGGACAAAGGTTTAATCTCAAATATATATAAGCAGCTCATGCAGCTTAATATTAAGAAAAACAAACAGCCCAATACAAAAATGGGCAGAAGATCTAAAGAGACGTTTCAGAGATGGCCAAGACGCACATGAAAAGCTGCTCAACATCACTAATTATTAGAGAAATGCAAATCAAAACTACAATGAGGTATCCCCTCACACCTGCTAGAATCGGCATCATCAGAAAATCTACAAACAACAAATTCTGGGGAGGGTGTGGACAAAAGGATCCCTCTTCCACTATTGGTGGGCACATAAATTGATAGAGTCACTATGGAGAGCAGTATGGAGTTTCCTTAAAAAACCTAGAAATAGAATTACCATATGATCCAGCAATCCCACTTCTGGGCATATACCCAGAGAAAACCATAAATCAAAAAGGCACATTCACCACAATGTTCACTGCAGCACTATTTACAATAGCCAGGTAATGGAAGCAACCTAAATGCCCACAGACAGACGAATGGATAAAGATGTGGTACATATATAAAATGGAATATTACTCAGCCATAAAGAGGAATGAAACTGGGTCATTTGTAGAGACGTCGATGGATCTAGAGACTGTCATACAGAATGAAGTAAGTCAGAAAGAGAACAACAAATATTGTGTATGAAGGCATATATGTGGAACCTAGAATAATGGTACAGATGAAGTGGTTTGCAGGGAAGAAATAGAGACACAGAGGTAGAGAACAAACGTATGGACACCAAGTGTGGGAAGCCATGGGGTGGTGGTGGTGGGATGAGTTGGGAGATTGGGATTGACCTGTATACATGTATATGCATAAAATACATAACTAATAATAACCTGCTGTATAAAAAATATATATAAAATTAAATTTCAAAATTTTTAAAAATAAAATTTAAAAATAAAACAGAAAAAAGTTCTTCCCTTCACACAGATGTATTTATATGAATGAATTATTTCCATGCTTATATCTATAAATACATAAAAGAGGAATAAAATCTAACGAACCATAAAAGAAAAAAAATACCTGAACCCACCAGTTTTACAGAGGAAAACCCTATCAGGGCACTTGCTCCAGCGGTAAACAATTCTGAAATTGGTCAGAGGTGGGGAATCATCTCCCATACAGCCAGCAACCCACCCCCCACGCAAGGAGCGTCCTCATTGCAAAGCTGGGGGACCGTGCCGAGGCATCTGTGAGTAAACGTGAGCTGAGCCCCAGGCCAGCTGCTGCTGAACTGTTCCCACCCTTCCCAGGTAAAACACCTGAATATGTACAAGGGCTTGAAGCCTAGAGGAAGGGCCGTGGAGCCACACCAGCGACAGCACACAGGCCAACATGGTGCCTGCAGGCCAGCCAGGATGGTCCTGGCCCCGGGCGCTCTTCTGGAAGCTTTCCATTGCCCTGCCTGAGATACCCCTCCTGTCCCGGCCCCCACTGCTTTTTTCCTTCCTCACCTCTGTTCGGAGAGAAATTCCAGCAGAAGGTATGGGTCAAACATCCTCTTCTTTACAGGTGGCAGCCTGGCAACTCCTGCAGAAAGTCCAGCAGAGCCCCACTCACACCGGGCCACCCACAAAGCCGTGGCCCCTCACTCCCTCCCACCAGCACAGCCCCGAGACTGCTGAAGGGGCAGAGAATATGGAGTCAGGCACAGCTTCAGGGGCTATTGCTGCCTGGAGCACTGTTTATATTGACCTCAACCAGGCACACCTGGGGAGGGCCGGCCGGCAGGGTCAGGCTGCCCAGGTCAGCTAATCCTCAACCCTCAGGGAATCACATAGTTGACAATGGACCTCGCTAAGGCAGAATAGACGCCAAGTGAAAAAAGGACACAATGCCATTTGCAGCACCGTAGATGAGGCTAAAGGTAATCACGTGACTTGTAGTAAGTCAGAAAGTGAAAGACACATATCCTATCATATCACTTATAGGTGTGACCTAAAAACGGATACCAGGGCAGATATTTCCACGGAGAAGGGCAATCACAGATTTATTAAACAAATTTATAGTTCACCAATGGAAAGGTGTGAGAATTGGTTTCATTACGATATTGGGGTTCACAGACATATACAAACACAGGTGACATATAGAATCACCAAAGACCTACGGAATACCAAGAGAAGACTACTCAACATTCTGTCATAACGTACATGGGAAAAGGATCCCAGGAAGAACAGACATATGTATATGTGTAAAAGAACCACATCTTGCACACCTACAACAAGCCAAACATTGTAATCAAACTTGCTGTAATAAAAAAATATATAAATAAATAAATTTAAAACACGAACAAGAAATAGTGAGACAAACTTGAGGGGTTTTCTCCTGGCACATTCAATTCTAAATTCCAATCTAGAACACGACTTCCATTGAGGCTCTGTTGCCCTAGAAACCAGATTTGGTAAGGGAGAACTGCTGCCACCTTGAGGCCGTCTCACACAACAGCAGCTTTTATCCCAGCGCTAATGATCAGTTGATATTCAAAATCATTGCAGGCCTGTAAATGACACCTGCCCTGAAAACAAATCCTGGGGTCACATAGCGACCAAAAAATTCAAAGGACGTCCATATTTCAAAACGACCGTTTCAAAAGGCATATTTTACGCACATTCGTGTTCTGCTTCTTTTTCTTTCTTTCTTTTTTTTGTTAAAAAAACGGAAATGGAAAAAGGCATCCCTCAGAATGGGCGAAAATAGTTGCAAACTAATCAATGGACAAAGGTTTAATCTCAAATATATATAAGCAGCTCATGCAGCTTAATATTAAGAAAAACAAACAGCCCAATACAAAAATGGGCAGAAGATCTAAAGAGACGTTTCAGAGATGGCCAAGACGCACATGAAAAGCTGCTCAACATCACTAATTATTAGAGAAATGCAAATCAAAACTACAATGAGGTATCACCTCACACCTGCTAGAATCGGCATCATCAGAAAATCTACAAACAACAAATTCTGGGGAGGGTGTGGACAAAAGGATCCCTCTTCCACTATTGGTGGGCACGTAAATTGATAGAGTCACTATGGAGAACAGTATGGAGTTTCCTTAAAAAAACTAGAAATAGAATTACCATATGATCCAGCAATCCCACTTCTGGGCATATACCCAGAGAAAACCATAAATCAAAAAGGCACATTCACCACAATGTTCACTGCAGCACTATTTACAATAGCCAGGTAATGGAAGCAACCTAAATGCCCACAGACAGACGAATGGATAAAGATGTGGTACATATATAAAATGGAATATTACTCAGCCATAAAGAGGAATGAAACTGGGTCATTTGTAGAGACGTCGATGGATCTAGAGACTGTCATACAGAATGAAGTAAGTCAGAAAGAGAACAACAAATATTGTGTATGAAGGCATATATGTGGAACCTAGAATAATGGTACAGATGAACTGGTTTGCAGGGAAGAAATAGAGACACAGAGGTAGAGAACAAACGTATGGACACCAAGTGTGGGAAGCCATGGGGTGGTGGTGGTGGGATGAGTTGGGAGATTGGGATTGACCTGTATACATGTATATGCATAAAATACATAACTAATAATAACCTGCTGTATAAAAAATATATATAAAATTAAATTTCAAAATTTTAAAAAATAAAATTTAAAAATAAAACAGAAAAAAGTTCTTCCCTTCACACAGATGTATTTATATGAATGAATTATTTCCATGCTTATATCTATAAATACAGAAAAGAGGAATAAAATCTAACGAACCATAAAAGAAAAAAAATACCTGAACCCACCAGTTTTACAGAGGAAAACCCTATCAGGGCACTTGCTCCAGCGGTAAACAATTCTGAAATTGGTCAGAGGTGGGGAATCATCTCCCATACAGCCAGCAACCCACCCCCCACGCAAGGAGCGTCCTCATTGCAAAGCTGGGGGACCGTGCCGAGGCATCTGTGAGTAAACGTGAGCTGAGCCCCAGGCCAGCTGCTGCTGAACTGTTCCCACCCTTCCCAGGTAAAACACCTGAATATGTACAAGGGCTTGAAGCCTAGAGGAAGGGCTGTGGAGCCACACCAGCGACAGCACACAGGCCAACATGGTGCCTGCAGGCCAGCCAGGATGGTCCTGGCCCCGGGCGCTCTTCTGGAAGCTTTCCATTGCCCTGCCTGAGATACCCCTCCTGTCCCGGCCCCCACTGCTTTTTTCCTTCCTCACCTCTGTTCGGAGAGAAATTCCAGCAGAAGGTATGGGTCAAACATCCTCTTCTTTACAGGTGGCAGCCTGGCAACTCCTGCAGAAAGTCCAGCAGAGCCCCACTCACACCGGGCCACCCACAAAGCCGTGGCCCCTCACTCCCTCCCACCAGCACAGCCCCGAGACTGCTGAAGGGGCAGAGAATATGGAGTCAGGCACAGCTTCAGGGGCTATTGCTGCCTGGAGCACTGTTTATATTGACCTCAACCAGGCACACCTGGGGAGGGCCGGCCGGCAGGGTCAGGCTGCCCAGGTCAGCTAATCCTCAACCCTCAGGGAATCACATAGTTGACAATGGACCTCGCTAAGGCAGAATAGACGCCAAGTGAAAAAAGGACACAATGCCATTTGCAGCACCGTAGATGAGGCTAAAGGTAATCACGTGACTTGTAGTAAGTCAGAAAGTGAAAGACACATATCCTATCATATCACTTATAGGTGTGACCTAAAAACGGATACCAGGGCAGATATTTCCACGGAGAAGGGCAATCACAGATTCATTAAACAAACTTATAGTTCACCAATGGAAAGGTGTGAGGATTGGTTTCATTACGATATTGGGGTTCACAGACATATACAAACACAGGTGACATATAGAATCACCAAAGACCTACGGAATACCAAGAGAAGACTACTCAACATTCTGTCATAACGTACATGGGAAAAGGATCCCAGGAAGAACAGACATATGTATATGTGTAAAAGAACCACATCTTGCACACCTACAACAAGCCAAACATTGTAATCAAACTTGCTGTAATAAAAAAATATATAAATAAATAAATTTAAAACACGAACAAGAAATAGTGAGACAAACTTGAGGGGTTTTCTCCTGGCACATTCAATTCTAAATTCCAATCTAGAACACGACTTCCATTGAGGCTCTGTTGCCCTAGAAACCAGATTTGGTAAGGGAGAACTGCTGCCACCTTGAGGCCGTCTCACACAACAGCAGCTTTTATCCCAGCGCTAATGATCAGTTGATATTCAAAATCATTGCAGGCCTGTAAATGACACCTGCCCTGAAAACAAATCCTGGGGTCACATAGCGACCAAAAAATTCAAAGGACGTCCATATTTCAAAACGACCGTTTCAAAAGGCATATTTTACGCACATTCGTGTTCTGCTTCTTTTTCTTTCTTTCTTTTTTTTGTTAAAAAAACGGAAATGGAAAAAGGCATCCCTCAGAATGGGCGAAAATAGTTGCAAACTAATCAATGGACAAAGGTTTAATCTCAAATATATATAAGCAGCTCATGCAGCTTAATATTAAGAAAAACAAACAGCCCAATACAAAAATGGGCAGAAGATCTAAAGAGACGTTTCAGAGATGGCCAAGACGCACATGAAAAGCTGCTCAACATCACTAATTATTAGAGAAATGCAAATCAAAACTACAATGAGGTATCACCTCACACCTGCTAGAATCGGCATCATCAGAAAATCTACAAACAACAAATTCTGGGGAGGGTGTGGACAAAAGGATCCCTCTTCCACTATTGGTGGGCACGTAAATTGATAGAGTCACTATGGAGAGCAGTATGGAGTTTCCTTAAAAAACCTAGAAATAGAATTACCATATGATCCAGCAATCCCACTTCTGGGCATATACCCAGAGAAAACCATAAATCAAAAAGGCACATTCACCACAATGTTCACTGCAGCACTATTTACAATAGCCAGGTAATGGAAGCAACCTAAATGCCCACAGACAGACGAATGGATAAAGATGTGGTACATATATAAAATGGAATATTACTCAGCCATAAAGAGGAATGAAACTGGGTCATTTGTAGAGACGTCGATGGATCTAGAGACTGTCATACAGAATGAAGTAAGTCAGAAAGAGAACAACAAATATTGTGTATGAAGGCATATATGTGGAACCTAGAATAATGGTACAGATGAACTGGTTTGCAGGGAAGAAATAGAGACACAGAGGTAGAGAACAAACGTATGGACACCAAGTGTGGGAAGCCATGGGGTGGTGGTGGTGGGATGAGTTGGGAGATTGGGATTGACCTGTATACATGTATATGCATAAAATACATAACTAATAATAACCTGCTGTATAAAAAATATATATAAAATTAAATTTCAAAATTTTTAAAAATAAAATTTAAAAATAAAACAGAAAAAAGTTCTTCCCTTCACACAGATGTATTTATATGAATGAATTATTTCCATGCTTATATCTATAAATACAGAAAAGAGGAATAAAATCTAACGAACCATAAAAGAAAAAAAATACCTGAACCCACCAGTTTTACAGAGGAAAACCCTATCAGGGCACTTGCTCCAGCGGTAAACAATTCTGAAATTGGTCAGAGGTGGGGAATCATCTCCCATACAGCCAGCAACCCACCCCCCACGCAAGGAGCGTCCTCATTGCAAAGCTGGGGGACCGTGCCGAGGCATCTGTGAGTAAACGTGAGCTGAGCCCCAGGCCAGCTGCTGCTGAACTGTTCCCACCCTTCCCAGGTAAAACACCTGAATATGTACAAGGGCTTGAAGCCTAGAGGAAGGGCCGTGGAGCCACACCAGCGACAGCACACAGGCCAACATGGTGCCTGCAGGCCAGCCAGGATGGTCCTGGCCCCGGGCGCTCTTCTGGAAGCTTTCCATTGCCCTGCCTGAGATACCCCTCCTGTCCCGGCCCCCACTGCTTTTTTCCTTCCTCACCTCTGTTCGGAGAGAAATTCCAGCAGAAGGTATGGGTCAAACATCCTCTTCTTTACAGGTGGCAGCCTGGCAACTCCTGCAGAAAGTCCAGCAGAGCCCCACTCACACCGGGCCACCCACAAAGCCGTGGCCCCTCACTCCCTCCCACCAGCACAGCCCCGAGACTGCTGAAGGGGCAGAGAATATGGAGTCAGGCACAGCTTCAGGGGCTATTGCTGCCTGGAGCACTGTTTATATTGACCTCAACCAGGCACACCTGGGGAGGGCCGGCCGGCAGGGTCAGGCTGCCCAGGTCAGCTAATCCTCAACCCTCAGGGAATCACATAGTTGACAATGGACCTCGCTAAGGCAGAATAGACGCCAAGTGAAAAAAAGGACACAATGCCATTTGCAGCACCGTAGATGAGGCTAAAGGTAATCACGTGACTTGTAGTAAGTCAGAAAGTGAAAGACACATATCCTATCATATCACTTATAGGTGTGACCTAAAAACGGATACCAGGGCAGATATTTCCACGGAGAAGGGCAATCACAGATTTATTAAACAAATTTATAGTTCACCAATGGAAAGGTGTGAGGATTGGTTTCATTACGATATTGGGGTTCACAGACATATACAAACACAGGTGACATATAGAATCACCAAAGACCTACGGAATACCAAGAGAAGACTACTCAACATTCTGTCATAACGTACATGGGAAAAGGATCCCAGGAAGAACAGACATATGTATATGTGTAAAAGAACCACATCTTGCACACCTACAACAAGCCAAACATTGTAATCAAACTTGCTGTAATAAAAAAATATATAAATAAATAAATTTAAAACACGAACAAGAAATAGTGAGACAAACTTGAGGGGTTTTCTCCTGGCACATTCAATTCTAAATTCCAATCTAGAACACGACTTCCATTGAGGCTCTGTTGCCCTAGAAACCAGATTTGGTAAGGGAGAACTGCTGCCACCTTGAGGCCGTCTCACACAACAGCAGCTTTTATCCCAGCGCTAATGATCAGTTGATATTCAAAATCATTGCAGGCCTGTAAATGACACCTGCCCTGAAAACAAATCCTGGGGTCACATAGCGACCAAAAAATTCAAAGGACGTCCATATTTCAAAACGACCGTTTCAAAAGGCATATTTTACGCACATTCGTGTTCTGCTTCTTTTTCTTTCTTTCTTTCTTTTGTTAAAAAAACGGAAATGGAAAAAGGCATCCCTCAGAATGGGCGAAAATAGTTGCAAACTAATCAATGGACAAAGGTTTAATCTCAAATATATATAAGCAGCTCATGCAGCTTAATATTAAGAAAAACAAACAGCCCAATACAAAAATGGGCAGAAGATCTAAAGAGACGTTTCAGAGATGGCCAAGACGCACATGAAAAGCTGCTCAACATCACTAATTATTAGAGAAATGCAAATCAAAACTACAATGAGGTATCACCTCACACCTGCTAGAATCGGCATCATCAGAAAATCTACAAACAACAAATTCTGGGGAGGGTGTGGACAAAAGGACCCCTCTTCCACTATTGGTGGGCACGTAAATTGATAGAGTCACTATGGAGAACAGTATGGAGTTTCCTTAAAAAAACTAGAAATAGAATTACCATATGATCCAGCAATCCCACTTCTGGGCATATACCCAGAGAAAACCATAAATCAAAAAGGCACATTCACCACAATGTTCACTGCAGCACTATTTACAATAGCCAGGTAATGGAAGCAACCTAAATGCCCACAGACAGACGAATGGATAAAGATGTGGTACATATATAAAATGGAATATTACTCAGCCATAAAGAGGAATGAAACTGGGTCATTTGTAGAGACGTCGATGGATCTAGAGACTGTCATACAGAATGAAGTAAGTCAGAAAGAGAACAACAAATATTGTGTATGAAGGCATATATGTGGAACCTAGAATAATGGTACAGATGAACTGGTTTGCAGGGAAGAAATAGAGACACAGAGGTAGAGAACAAACGTATGGACACCAAGTGTGGGAAGCCATGGGGTGGTGGTGGTGGGATGAGTTGGGAGATTGGGATTGACCTGTATACATGTATATGCATAAAATACATAACTAATAATAACCTGCTGTATAAAAAATATATATAAAATTAAATTTCAAAATTTTAAAAAATAAAATTTAAAAATAAAACAGAAAAAAGTTCTTCCCTTCACACAGATGTATTTATATGAATGAATTATTTCCATGCTTATATCTATAAATACATAAAAGAGGAATAAAATCTAACGAACCATAAAAGAAAAAAAATACCTGAACCCACCAGTTTTACAGAGGAAAACCCTATCAGGGCACTTGCTCCAGCGGTAAACAATTCTGAAATTGGTCAGAGGTGGGGAATCATCTCCCATACAGCCAGCAACCCACCCCCCACGCAAGGAGCGTCCTCATTGCAAAGCTGGGGGACCGTGTCGAGGCATCTGTGAGTAAACGTGAGCTGAGCCCCAGGCCAGCTGCTGCTGAACTGTTCCCACCCTTCCCAGGTAAAACACCTGAATATGTACAAGGGCTTGAAGCCTAGAGGAAGGGCCGTGGAGCCACACCAGCGACAGCACACAGGCCAACATGGTGCCTGCAGGCCAGCCAGGATGGTCCTGGCCCCGGGCGCTCTTCTGGAAGCTTTCCATTGCCCTGCCTGAGATACCCCTCCTGTCCCGGCCCCCACTGCTTTTTTCCTTCCTCACCTCTGTTCGGAGAGAAATTCCAGCAGAAGGTATGGGTCAAACATCCTCTTCTTTACAGGTGGCAGCCTGGCAACTCCTGCAGAAAGTCCAGCAGAGCCCCACTCACACCGGGCCACCCACAAAGCCGTGGCCCCTCACTCCCTCCCACCAGCACAGCCCCGAGACTGCTGAAGGGGCAGAGAATATGGAGTCAGGCACAGCTTCAGGGGCTATTGCTGCCTGGAGCACTGTTTATATTGACCTCAACCAGGCACACCTGGGGAGGGCCGGCCGGCAGGGTCAGGCTGCCCAGGTCAGCTAATCCTCAACCCTCAGGGAATCACATAGTTGACAATGGACCTCGCTAAGGCAGAATAGACGCCAAGTGAAAAAAGGACACAATGCCATTTGCAGCACCGTAGATGAGGCTAAAGGTAATCACGTGACTTGTAGTAAGTCAGAAAGTGAAAGACACATATCCTATCATATCACTTATAGGTGTGACCTAAAAACGGATACCAGGGCAGATATTTCCACGGAGAAGGGCAATCACAGATTCATTAAACAAACTTATAGTTCACCAATGGAAAGGTGTGAGGATTGGTTTCATTACGATATTGGGGTTCACAGACATATACAAACACAGGTGACATATAGAATCACCAAAGACCTACGGAATACCAAGAGAAGACTACTCAACATTCTGTCATAACGTACATGGGAAAAGGATCCCAGGAAGAACAGACATATGTATATGTGTAAAAGAACCACATCTTGCACACCTACAACAAGCCAAACATTGTAATCAAACTTGCTGTAATAAAAAAATATATAAATAAATAAATTTAAAACACGAACAAGAAATAGTGAGACAAACTTGAGGGGTTTTCTCCTGGCACATTCAATTCTAAATTCCAATCTAGAACACGACTTCCATTGAGGCTCTGTTGCCCTAGAAACCAGATTTGGTAAGGGAGAACTGCTGCCACCTTGAGGCCGTCTCACACAACAGCAGCTTTTATCCCAGCGCTAATGATCAGTTGATATTCAAAATCATTGCAGGCCTGTAAATGACACCTGCCCTGAAAACAAATCCTGGGGTCACATAGCGACCAAAAAATTCAAAGGACGTCCATATTTCAAAACGACCGTTTCAAAAGGCATATTTTACGCACATTCGTGTTCTGCTTCTTTTTCTTTCTTTCTTTTTTTTGTTAAAAAAACGGAAATGGAAAAAGGCATCCCTCAGAATGGGCGAAAATAGTTGCAAACTAATCAATGGACAAAGGTTTAATCTCAAATATATATAAGCAGCTCATGCAGCTTAATATTAAGAAAAACAAACAGCCCAATACAAAAATGGGCAGAAGATCTAAAGAGACGTTTCAGAGATGGCCAAGACGCACATGAAAAGCTGCTCAACATCACTAATTATTAGAGAAATGCAAATCAAAACTACAATGAGGTATCACCTCACACCTGCTAGAATCGGCATCATCAGAAAATCTACAAACAACAAATTCTGGGGAGGGTGTGGACAAAAGGATCCCTCTTCCACTATTGGTGGGCACGTAAATTGATAGAGTCACTATGGAGAGCAGTATGGAGTTTCCTTAAAAAACCTAGAAATAGAATTACCATATGATCCAGCAATCCCACTTCTGGGCATATACCCAGAGAAAACCATAAATCAAAAAGGCACATTCACCACAATGTTCACTGCAGCACTATTTACAATAGCCAGGTAATGGAAGCAACCTAAATGCCCACAGACAGACGAATGGATAAAGATGTGGTACATATATAAAATGGAATATTACTCAGCCATAAAGAGGAATGAAACTGGGTCATTTGTAGAGACGTCGATGGATCTAGAGACTGTCATACAGAATGAAGTAAGTCAGAAAGAGAACAACAAATATTGTGTATGAAGGCATATATGTGGAACCTAGAATAATGGTACAGATGAACTGGTTTGCAGGGAAGAAATAGAGACACAGAGGTAGAGAACAAACGTATGGACACCAAGTGTGGGAAGCCATGGGGTGGTGGTGGTGGGATGAGTTGGGAGATTGGGATTGACCTGTATACATGTATATGCATAAAATACATAACTAATAATAACCTGCTGTATAAAAAATATATATAAAATTAAATTTCAAAATTTTAAAAAATAAAATTTAAAAATAAAACAGAAAAAAGTTCTTCCCTTCACACAGATGTATTTATATGAATGAATTATTTCCATGCTTATATCTATAAATACATAAAAGAGGAATAAAATCTAACGAACCATAAAAGAAAAAAAATACCTGAACCCACCAGTTTTACAGAGGAAAACCCTATCAGGGCACTTGCTCCAGCGGTAAACAATTCTGAAATTGGTCAGAGGTGGGGAATCATCTCCCATACAGCCAGCAACCCACCCCCCACGCAAGGAGCGTCCTCATTGCAAAGCTGGGGGACCGTGCCGAGGCATCTGTGAGTAAACGTGAGCTGAGCCCCAGGCCAGCTGCTGCTGAACTGTTCCCACCCTTCCCAGGTAAAACACCTGAATATGTACAAGGGCTTGAAGCCTAGAGGAAGGGCCGTGGAGCCACACCAGCGACAGCACACAGGCCAACATGGTGCCTGCAGGCCAGCCAGGATGGTCCTGGCCCCGGGCGCTCTTCTGGAAGCTTTCCATTGCCCTGCCTGAGATACCCCTCCTGTCCCGGCCCCCACTGCTTTTTTCCTTCCTCACCTCTGTTCGGAGAGAAATTCCAGCAGAAGGTATGGGTCAAACATCCTCTTCTTTACAGGTGGCAGCCTGGCAACTCCTGCAGAAAGTCCAGCAGAGCCCCACTCACACCGGGCCACCCACAAAGCCGTGGCCCCTCACTCCCTCCCACCAGCACAGCCCCGAGACTGCTGAAGGGGCAGAGAATATGGAGTCAGGCACAGCTTCAGGGGCTATTGCTGCCTGGAGCACTGTTTATATTGACCTCAACCAGGCACACCTGGGGAGGGCCGGCCGGCAGGGTCAGGCTGCCCAGGTCAGCTAATCCTCAACCCTCAGGGAATCACATAGTTGACAATGGACCTCGCTAAGGCAGAATAGACGCCAAGTGAAAAAAAGGACACAATGCCATTTGCAGCACCGTAGATGAGGCTAAAGGTAATCACGTGACTTGTAGTAAGTCAGAAAGTGAAAGACACATATCCTATCATATCACTTATAGGTGTGACCTAAAAACGGATACCAGGGCAGATATTTCCACGGAGAAGGGCAATCACAGATTTATTAAACAAATTTATAGTTCACCAATGGAAAGGTGTGAGGATTGGTTTCATTACGATATTGGGGTTCACAGACATATACAAACACAGGTGACATATAGAATCACCAAAGACCTACGGAATACCAAGAGAAGACTACTCAACATTCTGTCATAACGTACATGGGAAAAGGATCCCAGGAAGAACAGACATATGTATATGTGTAAAAGAACCACATCTTGCACACCTACAACAAGCCAAACATTGTAATCAAACTTGCTGTAATAAAAAAATATATAAATAAATAAATTTAAAACACGAACAAGAAATAGTGAGACAAACTTGAGGGGTTTTCTCCTGGCACATTCAATTCTAAATTCCAATCTAGAACACGACTTCCATTGAGGCTCTGTTGCCCTAGAAACCAGATTTGGTAAGGGAGAACTGCTGCCACCTTGAGGCCGTCTCACACAACAGCAGCTTTTATCCCAGCGCTAATGATCAGTTGATATTCAAAATCATTGCAGGCCTGTAAATGACACCTGCCCTGAAAACAAATCCTGGGGTCACATAGCGACCAAAAAATTCAAAGGACGTCCATATTTCAAAACGACCGTTTCAAAAGGCATATTTTACGCACATTCGTGTTCTGCTTCTTTTTCTTTCTTTCTTTCTTTTGTTAAAAAAACGGAAATGGAAAAAGGCATCCCTCAGAATGGGCGAAAATAGTTGCAAACTAATCAATGGACAAAGGTTTAATCTCAAATATATATAAGCAGCTCATGCAGCTTAATATTAAGAAAAACAAACAGCCCAATACAAAAATGGGCAGAAGATCTAAAGAGACGTTTCAGAGATGGCCAAGACGCACATGAAAAGCTGCTCAACATCACTAATTATTAGAGAAATGCAAATCAAAACTACAATGAGGTATCACCTCACACCTGCTAGAATCGGCATCATCAGAAAATCTACAAACAACAAATTCTGGGGAGGGTGTGGACAAAAGGATCCCTCTTCCACTATTGGTGGGCACGTAAATTGATAGAGTCACTATGGAGAGCAGTATGGAGTTTCCTTAAAAAACCTAGAAATAGAATTACCATATGATCCAGCAATCCCACTTCTGGGCATATACCCAGAGAAAACCATAAATCAAAAAGGCACATTCACCACAATGTTCACTGCAGCACTATTTACAATAGCCAGGTAATGGAAGCAACCTAAATGCCCACAGACAGACGAATGGATAAAGATGTGGTACATATATAAAATGGAATATTACTCAGCCATAAAGAGGAATGAAACTGGGTCATTTGTAGAGACGTCGATGGATCTAGAGACTGTCATACAGAATGAAGTAAGTCAGAAAGAGAACAACAAATATTGTGTATGAAGGCATATATGTGGAACCTAGAATAATGGTACAGATGAACTGGTTTGCAGGGAAGAAATAGAGACACAGAGGTAGAGAACAAACGTATGGACACCAAGTGTGGGAAGCCATGGGGTGGTGGTGGTGGGATGAGTTGGGAGATTGGGATTGACCTGTATACATGTATATGCATAAAATACATAACTAATAATAACCTGCTGTATAAAAAATATATATAAAATTAAATTTCAAAATTTTAAAAAATAAAATTTAAAAATAAAACAGAAAAAAGTTCTTCCCTTCACACAGATGTATTTATATGAATGAATTATTTCCATGCTTATATCTATAAATACATAAAAGAGGAATAAAATCTAACGAACCATAAAAGAAAAAAAATACCTGAACCCACCAGTTTTACAGAGGAAAACCCTATCAGGGCACTTGCTCCAGTGGTAAACAATTCTGAAATTGGTCAGAGGTGGGGAATCATCTCCCATACAGCCAGCAACCCACCCCCCACGCAAGGAGCGTCCTCATTGCAAAGCTGGGGGACCGTGCCGAGGCATCTGTGAGTAAACGTGAGCTGAGCCCCAGGCCAGCTGCTGCTGAACTGTTCCCACCCTTCCCAGGTAAAACACCTGAATATGTACAAGGGCTTGAAGCCTAGAGGAAGGGCCGTGGAGCCACACCAGCGACAGCACACAGGCCAACATGGTGCCTGCAGGCCAGCCAGGATGGTCCTGGCCCCGGGCGCTCTTCTGGAAGCTTTCCATTGCCCTGCCTGAGATACCCCTCCTGTCCCGGCCCCCACTGCTTTTTTCCTTCCTCACCTCTGTTCGGAGAGAAATTCCAGCAGAAGGTATGGGTCAAACATCCTCTTCTTTACAGGTGGCAGCCTGGCAACTCCTGCAGAAAGTCCAGCAGAGCCCCACTCACACCGGGCCACCCACAAAGCCGTGGCCCCTCACTCCCTCCCACCAGCACAGCCCCGAGACTGCTGAAGGGGCAGAGAATATGGAGTCAGGCACAGCTTCAGGGGCTATTGCTGCCTGGAGCACTGTTTATATTGACCTCAACCAGGCACACCTGGGGAGGGCCGGCCGGCAGGGTCAGGCTGCCCAGGTCAGCTAATCCTCAACCCTCAGGGAATCACATAGTTGACAATGGACCTCGCTAAGGCAGAATAGACGCCAAGTGAAAAAAGGACACAATGCCATTTGCAGCACCGTAGATGAGGCTAAAGGTAATCACGTGACTTGTAGTAAGTCAGAAAGTGAAAGACACATATCCTATCATATCACTTATAGGTGTGACCTAAAAACGGATACCAGGGCAGATATTTCCACGGAGAAGGGCAATCACAGATTCATTAAACAAACTTATAGTTCACCAATGGAAAGGTGTGAGGATTGGTTTCATTACGATATTGGGGTTCACAGACATATACAAACACAGGTGACATATAGAATCACCAAAGACCTACGGAATACCAAGAGAAGACTACTCAACATTCTGTCATAACGTACATGGGAAAAGGATCCCAGGAAGAACAGACATATGTATATGTGTAAAAGAACCACATCTTGCACACCTACAACAAGCCAAACATTGTAATCAAACTTGCTGTAATAAAAAAATATATAAATAAATAAATTTAAAACACGAACAAGAAATAGTGAGACAAACTTGAGGGGTTTTCTCCTGGCACATTCAATTCTAAATTCCAATCTAGAACACGACTTCCATTGAGGCTCTGTTGCCCTAGAAACCAGATTTGGTAAGGGAGAACTGCTGCCACCTTGAGGCCGTCTCACACAACAGCAGCTTTTATCCCAGCGCTAATGATCAGTTGATATTCAAAATCATTGCAGGCCTGTAAATGACACCTGCCCTGAAAACAAATCCTGGGGTCACATAGCGACCAAAAAATTCAAAGGACGTCCATATTTCAAAACGACCGTTTCAAAAGGCATATTTTACGCACATTCGTGTTCTGCTTCTTTTTCTTTCTTTCTTTTTTTTGTTAAAAAAACGGAAATGGAAAAAGGCATCCCTCAGAATGGGCGAAAATAGTTGCAAACTAATCAATGGACAAAGGTTTAATCTCAAATATATATAAGCAGCTCATGCAGCTTAATATTAAGAAAAACAAACAGCCCAATACAAAAATGGGCAGAAGATCTAAAGAGACGTTTCAGAGATGGCCAAGACGCACATGAAAAGCTGCTCAACATCACTAATTATTAGAGAAATGCAAATCAAAACTACAATGAGGTATCACCTCACACCTGCTAGAATCGGCATCATCAGAAAATCTACAAACAACAAATTCTGGGGAGGGTGTGGACAAAAGGATCCCTCTTCCACTATTGGTGGGCACGTAAATTGATAGAGTCACTATGGAGAGCAGTATGGAGTTTCCTTAAAAAACCTAGAAATAGAATTACCATATGATCCAGCAATCCCACTTCTGGGCATATACCCAGAGAAAACCATAAATCAAAAAGGCACATTCACCACAATGTTCACTGCAGCACTATTTACAATAGCCAGGTAATGGAAGCAACCTAAATGCCCACAGACAGACGAATGGATAAAGATGTGGTACATATATAAAATGGAATATTACTCAGCCATAAAGAGGAATGAAACTGGGTCATTTGTAGAGACGTCGATGGATCTAGAGACTGTCATACAGAATGAAGTAAGTCAGAAAGAGAACAACAAATATTGTGTATGAAGGCATATATGTGGAACCTAGAATAATGGTACAGATGAACTGGTTTGCAGGGAAGAAATAGAGACACAGAGGTAGAGAACAAACGTATGGACACCAAGTGTGGGAAGCCATGGGGTGGTGGTGGTGGGATGAGTTGGGAGATTGGGATTGACCTGTATACATGTATATGCATAAAATACATAACTAATAATAACCTGCTGTATAAAAAATATATATAAAATTAAATTTCAAAATTTTAAAAAATAAAATTTAAAAATAAAACAGAAAAAAGTTCTTCCCTTCACACAGATGTATTTATATGAATGAATTATTTCCATGCTTATATCTATAAATACATAAAAGAGGAATAAAATCTAACGAACCATAAAAGAAAAAAAATACCTGAACCCACCAGTTTTACAGAGGAAAACCCTATCAGGGCACTTGCTCCAGCGGTAAACAATTCTGAAATTGGTCAGAGGTGGGGAATCATCTCCCATACAGCCAGCAACCCACCCCCCACGCAAGGAGCGTCCTCATTGCAAAGCTGGGGGACCGTGCCGAGGCATCTGTGAGTAAACGTGAGCTGAGCCCCAGGCCAGCTGCTGCTGAACTGTTCCCACCCTTCCCAGGTAAAACACCTGAATATGTACAAGGGCTTGAAGCCTAGAGGAAGGGCCGTGGAGCCACACCAGCGACAGCACACAGGCCAACATGGTGCCTGCAGGCCAGCCAGGATGGTCCTGGCCCCGGGCGCTCTTCTGGAAGCTTTCCATTGCCCTGCCTGAGATACCCCTCCTGTCCCGGCCCCCACTGCTTTTTTCCTTCCTCACCTCTGTTCGGAGAGAAATTCCAGCAGAAGGTATGGGTCAAACATCCTCTTCTTTACAGGTGGCAGCCTGGCAACTCCTGCAGAAAGTCCAGCAGAGCCCCACTCACACCGGGCCACCCACAAAGCCGTGGCCCCTCACTCCCTCCCACCAGCACAGCCCCGAGACTGCTGAAGGGGCAGAGAATATGGAGTCAGGCACAGCTTCAGGGGCTATTGCTGCCTGGAGCACTGTTTATATTGACCTCAACCAGGCACACCTGGGGAGGGCCGGCCGGCAGGGTCAGGCTGCCCAGGTCAGCTAATCCTCAACCCTCAGGGAATCACATAGTTGACAATGGACCTCGCTAAGGCAGAATAGACGCCAAGTGAAAAAAGGACACAATGCCATTTGCAGCACCGTAGATGAGGCTAAAGGTAATCACGTGACTTGTAGTAAGTCAGAAAGTGAAAGACACATATCCTATCATATCACTTATAGGTGTGACCTAAAAACGGATACCAGGGCAGATATTTCCACGGAGAAGGGCAATCACAGATTCATTAAACAAACTTATAGTTCACCAATGGAAAGGTGTGAGGATTGGTTTCATTACGATATTGGGGTTCACAGACATATACAAACACAGGTGACATATAGAATCACCAAAGACCTACGGAATACCAAGAGAAGACTACTCAACATTCTGTCATAACGTACATGGGAAAAGGATCCCAGGAAGAACAGACATATGTATATGTGTAAAAGAACCACATCTTGCACACCTACAACAAGCCAAACATTGTAATCAAACTTGCTGTAATAAAAAAATATATAAATAAATAAATTTAAAACACGAACAAGAAATAGTGAGACAAACTTGAGGGGTTTTCTCCTGGCACATTCAATTCTAAATTCCAATCTAGAACACGACTTCCATTGAGGCTCTGTTGCCCTAGAAACCAGATTTGGTAAGGGAGAACTGCTGCCACCTTGAGGCCGTCTCACACAACAGCAGCTTTTATCCCAGCGCTAATGATCAGTTGATATTCAAAATCATTGCAGGCCTGTAAATGACACCTGCCCTGAAAACAAATCCTGGGGTCACATAGCGACCAAAAAATTCAAAGGACGTCCATATTTCAAAACGACCGTTTCAAAAGGCATATTTTACGCACATTCGTGTTCTGCTTCTTTTTCTTTCTTTCTTTCTTTTGTTAAAAAAACGGAAATGGAAAAAGGCATCCCTCAGAATGGGCGAAAATAGTTGCAAACTAATCAATGGACAAAGGTTTAATCTCAAATATATATAAGCAGCTCATGCAGCTTAATATTAAGAAAAACAAACAGCCCAATACAAAAATGGGCAGAAGATCTAAAGAGACGTTTCAGAGATGGCCAAGACGCACATGAAAAGCTGCTCAACATCACTAATTATTAGAGAAATGCAAATCAAAACTACAATGAGGTATCACCTCACACCTGCTAGAATCGGCATCATCAGAAAATCTACAAACAACAAATTCTGGGGAGGGTGTGGACAAAAGGATCCCTCTTCCACTATTGGTGGGCACATAAATTGATAGAGTCACTATGGAGAGCAGTATGGAGTTTCCTTAAAAAACCTAGAAATAGAATTACCATATGATCCAGCAATCCCACTTCTGGGCATATACCCAGAGAAAACCATAAATCAAAAAGGCACATTCACCACAATGTTCACTGCAGCACTATTTACAATAGCCAGGTAATGGAAGCAACCTAAATGCCCACAGACAGACGAATGGATAAAGATGTGGTACATATATAAAATGGAATATTACTCAGCCATAAAGAGGAATGAAACTGGGTCATTTGTAGAGACGTCGATGGATCTAGAGACTGTCATACAGAATGAAGTAAGTCAGAAAGAGAACAACAAATATTGTGTATGAAGGCATATATGTGGAACCTAGAATAATGGTACAGATGAACTGGTTTGCAGGGAAGAAATAGAGACACAGAGGTAGAGAACAAACGTATGGACACCAAGTGTGGGAAGCCATGGGGTGGTGGTGGTGGGATGAGTTGGGAGATTGGGATTGACCTGTATACATGTATATGCATAAAATACATAACTAATAATAACCTGCTGTATAAAAAATATATATAAAATTAAATTTCAAAATTTTAAAAAATAAAATTTAAAAATAAAACAGAAAAAAGTTCTTCCCTTCACACAGATGTATTTATATGAATGAATTATTTCCATGCTTATATCTATAAATACATAAAAGAGGAATAAAATCTAACGAACCATAAAAGAAAAAAAATACCTGAACCCACCAGTTTTACAGAGGAAAACCCTATCAGGGCACTTGCTCCAGCGGTAAACAATTCTGAAATTGGTCAGAGGTGGGGAATCATCTCCCATACAGCCAGCAACCCACCCCCCACGCAAGGAGCGTCCTCATTGCAAAGCTGGGGGACCGTGCCGAGGCATCTGTGAGTAAACGTGAGCTGAGCCCCAGGCCAGCTGCTGCTGAACTGTTCCCACCCTTCCCAGGTAAAACACCTGAATATGTACAAGGGCTTGAAGCCTAGAGGAAGGGCCGTGGAGCCACACCAGCGACAGCACACAGGCCAACATGGTGCCTGCAGGCCAGCCAGGATGGTCCTGGCCCCGGGCGCTCTTCTGGAAGCTTTCCATTGCCCTGCCTGAGATACCCCTCCTGTCCCGGCCCCCACTGCTTTTTTCCTTCCTCACCTCTGTTCGGAGAGAAATTCCAGCAGAAGGTATGGGTCAAACATCCTCTTCTTTACAGGTGGCAGCCTGGCAACTCCTGCAGAAAGTCCAGCAGAGCCCCACTCACACCGGGCCACCCACAAAGCCGTGGCCCCTCACTCCCTCCCACCAGCACAGCCCCGAGACTGCTGAAGGGGCAGAGAATATGGAGTCAGGCACAGCTTCAGGGGCTATTGCTGCCTGGAGCACTGTTTATATTGACCTCAACCAGGCACACCTGGGGAGGGCCGGCCGGCAGGGTCAGGCTGCCCAGGTCAGCTAATCCTCAACCCTCAGGGAATCACATAGTTGACAATGGACCTCGCTAAGGCAGAATAGACGCCAAGTGAAAAAAGGACACAATGCCATTTGCAGCACCGTAGATGAGGCTAAAGGTAATCACGTGACTTGTAGTAAGTCAGAAAGTGAAAGACACATATCCTATCATATCACTTATAGGTGTGACCTAAAAACGGATACCAGGGCAGATATTTCCACGGAGAAGGGCAATCACAGATTCATTAAACAAACTTATAGTTCACCAATGGAAAGGTGTGAGGATTGGTTTCATTATGATATTGGGGTTCACAGACATATACAAACACAGGTGACATATAGAATCACCAAAGACCTACGGAATACCAAGAGAAGACTACTCAACATTCTGTCATAACGTACATGGGAAAAGGATCCCAGGAAGAACAGACATATGTATATGTGTAAAAGAACCACATCTTGCACACCTACAACAAGCCAAACATTGTAATCAAACTTGCTGTAATAAAAAAATATATAAATAAATAAATTTAAAACACGAACAAGAAATAGTGAGACAAACTTGAGGGGTTTTCTCCTGGCACATTCAATTCTAAATTCCAATCTAGAACACGACTTCCATTGAGGCTCTGTTGCCCTAGAAACCAGATTTGGTAAGGGAGAACTGCTGCCACCTTGAGGCCGTCTCACACAACAGCAGCTTTTATCCCAGCGCTAATGATCAGTTGATATTCAAAATCATTGCAGGCCTGTAAATGACACCTGCCCTGAAAACAAATCCTGGGGTCACATAGCGACCAAAAAATTCAAAGGACGTCCATATTTCAAAACGACCGTTTCAAAAGGCATATTTTACGCACATTCGTGTTCTGCTTCTTTTTCTTTCTTTCTTTCTTTTGTTAAAAAAACGGAAATGGAAAAAGGCATCCCTCAGAATGGGCGAAAATAGTTGCAAACTAATCAATGGACAAAGGTTTAATCTCAAATATATATAAGCAGCTCATGCAGCTTAATATTAAGAAAAACAAACAGCCCAATACAAAAATGGGCAGAAGATCTAAAGAGACGTTTCAGAGATGGCCAAGACGCACATGAAAAGCTGCTCAACATCACTAATTATTAGAGAAATGCAAATCAAAACTACAATGAGGTATCACCTCACACCTGCTAGAATCGGCATCATCAGAAAATCTACAAACAACAAATTCTGGGGAGGGTGTGGACAAAAGGATCCCTCTTCCACTATTGGTGGGCACGTAAATTGATAGAGTCACTATGGAGAACAGTATGGAGTTTCCTTAAAAAAACTAGAAATAGAATTACCATATGATCCAGCAATCCCACTTCTGGGCATATACCCAGAGAAAACCATAAATCAAAAAGGCACATTCACCACAATATTCACTGCAGCACTATTTACAATAGCCAGGTAATGGAAGCAACCTAAATGCCCACAGACAGACGAATGGATAAAGATGTGGTACATATATAAAATGGAATATTACTCAGCCATAAAGAGGAATGAAACTGGGTCATTTGTAGAGACGTCGATGGATCTAGAGACTGTCATACAGAATGAAGTAAGTCAGAAAGAGAACAACAAATATTGTGTATGAAGGCATATATGTGGAACCTAGAATAATGGTACAGATGAACTGGTTTGCAGGGAAGAAATAGAGACACAGAGGTAGAGAACAAACGTATGGACACCAAGTGTGGGAAGCCATGGGGTGGTGGTGGTGGGATGAGTTGGGAGATTGGGATTGACCTGTATACATGTATATGCATAAAATACATAACTAATAATAACCTGCTGTATAAAAAATATATATAAAATTAAATTTCAAAATTTTAAAAAATAAAATTTAAAAATAAAACAGAAAAAAGTTCTTCCCTTCACACAGATGTATTTATATGAATGAATTATTTCCATGCTTATATCTATAAATACATAAAAGAGGAATAAAATCTAACGAACCATAAAAGAAAAAAAATACCTGAACCCACCAGTTTTACAGAGGAAAACCCTATCAGGGCACTTGCTCCAGCGGTAAACAATTCTGAAATTGGTCAGAGGTGGGGAATCATCTCCCATACAGCCAGCAACCCACCCCCCACGCAAGGAGCGTCCTCATTGCAAAGCTGGGGGACCGTGTCGAGGCATCTGTGAGTAAACGTGAGCTGAGGCCAGGCCAGCTGCTGCTGAACTGTTCCCACCCTTCCCAGGTAAAACACCTGAATATGTACAAGGGCTTGAAGCCTAGAGGAAGGGCCGTGGAGCCACACCAGCGACAGCACACAGGCCAACATGGTGCCTGCAGGCCAGCCAGGATGGTCCTGGCCCCGGGCGCTCTTCTGGAAGCTTTCCATTGCCCTGCCTGAGATACCCCTCCTGTCCCGGCCCCCACTGCTTTTTTCCTTCCTCACCTCTGTTCGGAGAGAAATTCCAGCAGAAGGTATGGGTCAAACATCCTCTTCTTTACAGGTGGCAGCCTGGCAACTCCTGCAGAAAGTCCAGCAGAGCCCCACTCACACCGGGCCACCCACAAAGCCGTGGCCCCTCACTCCCTCCCACCAGCACAGCCCCGAGACTGCTGAAGGGGCAGAGAATATGGAGTCAGGCACAGCTTCAGGGGCTATTGCTGCCTGGAGCACTGTTTATATTGACCTCAACCAGGCACACCTGGGGAGGGCCGGCCGGCAGGGTCAGGCTGCCCAGGTCAGCTAATCCTCAACCCTCAGGGAATCACATAGTTGACAATGGACCTCGCTAAGGCAGAATAGACGCCAAGTGAAAAAAGGACACAATGCCATTTGCAGCACCGTAGATGAGGCTAAAGGTAATCACGTGACTTGTAGTAAGTCAGAAAGTGAAAGACACATATCCTATCATATCACTTATAGGTGTGACCTAAAAACGGATACCAGGGCAGATATTTCCACGGAGAAGGGCAATCACAGATTCATTAAACAAACTTATAGTTCACCAATGGAAAGGTGTGAGGATTGGTTTCATTACGATATTGGGGTTCACAGACATATACAAACACAGGTGACATATAGAATCACCAAAGACCTACGGAATACCAAGAGAAGACTACTCAACATTCTGTCATAACGTACATGGGAAAAGGATCCCAGGAAGAACAGACATATGTATATGTGTAAAAGAACCACATCTTGCACACCTACAACAAGCCAAACATTGTAATCAAACTTGCTGTAATAAAAAAATATATAAATAAATAAATTTAAAACACGAACAAGAAATAGTGAGACAAACTTGAGGGGTTTTCTCCTGGCACATTCAATTCTAAATTCCAATCTAGAACACGACTTCCATTGAGGCTCTGTTGCCCTAGAAACCAGATTTGGTAAGGGAGAACTGCTGCCACCTTGAGGCCGTCTCACACAACAGCAGCTTTTATCCCAGCGCTAATGATCAGTTGATATTCAAAATCATTGCAGGCCTGTAAATGACACCTGCCCTGAAAACAAATCCTGGGGTCACATAGCGACCAAAAAATTCAAAGGACGTCCATATTTCAAAACGACCGTTTCAAAAGGCATATTTTACGCACATTCGTGTTCTGCTTCTTTTTCTTTCTTTCTTTTTTTTGTTAAAAAAACGGAAATGGAAAAAGGCATCCCTCAGAATGGGCGAAAATAGTTGCAAACTAATCAATGGACAAAGGTTTAATCTCAAATATATATAAGCAGCTCATGCAGCTTAATATTAAGAAAAACAAACAGCCCAATACAAAAATGGGCAGAAGATCTAAAGAGACGTTTCAGAGATGGCCAAGACGCACATGAAAAGCTGCTCAACATCACTAATTATTAGAGAAATGCAAATCAAAACTACAATGAGGTATCACCTCACACCTGCTAGAATCGGCATCATCAGAAAATCTACAAACAACAAATTCTGGGGAGGGTGTGGACAAAAGGATCCCTCTTCCACTATTGGTGGGCACATAAATTGATAGAGTCACTATGGAGAGCAGTATGGAGTTTCCTTAAAAAACCTAGAAATAGAATTACCATATGATCCAGCAATCCCACTTCTGGGCATATACCCAGAGAAAACCATAAATCAAAAAGGCACATTCACCACAATGTTCACTGCAGCACTATTTACAATAGCCAGGTAATGGAAGCAACCTAAATGCCCACAGACAGACGAATGGATAAAGATGTGGTACATATATAAAATGGAATATTACTCAGCCATAAAGAGGAATGAAACTGGGTCATTTGTAGAGACGTCGATGGATCTAGAGACTGTCATACAGAATGAAGTAAGTCAGAAAGAGAACAACAAATATTGTGTATGAAGGCATATATGTGGAACCTAGAATAATGGTACAGATGAACTGGTTTGCAGGGAAGAAATAGAGACACAGAGGTAGAGAACAAACGTATGGACACCAAGTGTGGGAAGCCATGGGGTGGTGGTGGTGGGATGAGTTGGGAGATTGGGATTGACCTGTATACATGTATATGCATAAAATACATAACTAATAATAACCTGCTGTATAAAAAATATATATAAAATTAAATTTCAAAATTTTAAAAAATAAAATTTAAAAATAAAACAGAAAAAAGTTCTTCCCTTCACACAGATGTATTTATATGAATGAATTATTTCCATGCTTATATCTATAAATACATAAAAGAGGAATAAAATCTAACGAACCATAAAAGAAAAAAAATACCTGAACCCACCAGTTTTACAGAGGAAAACCCTATCAGGGCACTTGCTCCAGCGGTAAACAATTCTGAAATTGGTCAGAGGTGGGGAATCATCTCCCATACAGCCAGCAACCCACCCCCCACGCAAGGAGCGTCCTCATTGCAAAGCTGGGGGACCGTGCCGAGGCATCTGTGAGTAAACGTGAGCTGAGCCCCAGGCCAGCTGCTGCTGAACTGTTCCCACCCTTCCCAGGTAAAACACCTGAATATGTACAAGGGCTTGAAGCCTAGAGGAAGGGCCGTGGAGCCACACCAGCGACAGCACACAGGCCAACATGGTGCCTGCAGGCCAGCCAGGATGGTCCTGGCCCCGGGCGCTCTTCTGGAAGCTTTCCATTGCCCTGCCTGAGATACCCCTCCTGTCCCGGCCCCCACTGCTTTTTTCCTTCCTCACCTCTGTTCGGAGAGAAATTCCAGCAGAAGGTATGGGTCAAACATCCTCTTCTTTACAGGTGGCAGCCTGGCAACTCCTGCAGAAAGTCCAGCAGAGCCCCACTCACACCGGGCCACCCACAAAGCCGTGGCCCCTCACTCCCTCCCACCAGCACAGCCCCGAGACTGCTGAAGGGGCAGAGAATATGGAGTCAGGCACAGCTTCAGGGGCTATTGCTGCCTGGAGCACTGTTTATATTGACCTCAACCAGGCACACCTGGGGAGGGCCGGCCGGCAGGGTCAGGCTGCCCAGGTCAGCTAATCCTCAACCCTCAGGGAATCACATAGTTGACAATGGACCTCGCTAAGGCAGAATAGACGCCAAGTGAAAAAAGGACACAATGCCATTTGTAGCACCGTAGATGAGGCTAAAGGTAATCACGTGACTTGTAGTAAGTCAGAAAGTGAAAGACACATATCCTATCATATCACTTATAGGTGTGACCTAAAAACGGATACCAGGGCAGATATTTCCACGGAGAAGGGCAATCACAGATTCATTAAACAAACTTATAGTTCACCAATGGAAAGGTGTGAGGATTGGTTTCATTACGATATTGGGGTTCACAGACATATACAAACACAGGTGACATATAGAATCACCAAAGACCTACGGAATACCAAGAGAAGACTACTCAACATTCTGTCATAACGTACATGGGAAAAGGATCCCAGGAAGAACAGACATATGTATATGTGTAAAAGAACCACATCTTGCACACCTACAACAAGCCAAACATTGTAATCAAACTTGCTGTAATAAAAAAATATATAAATAAATAAATTTAAAACACGAACAAGAAATAGTGAGACAAACTTGAGGGGTTTTCTCCTGGCACATTCAATTCTAAATTCCAATCTAGAACACGACTTCCATTGAGGCTCTGTTGCCCTAGAAACCAGATTTGGTAAGGGAGAACTGCTGCCACCTTGAGGCCGTCTCACACAACAGCAGCTTTTATCCCAGCGCTAATGATCAGTTGATATTCAAAATCATTGCAGGCCTGTAAATGACACCTGCCCTGAAAACAAATCCTGGGGTCACATAGCGACCAAAAAATTCAAAGGACGTCCATATTTCAAAACGACCGTTTCAAAAGGCATATTTTACGCACATTCGTGTTCTGCTTCTTTTTCTTTCTTTCTTTCTTTTGTTAAAAAAACGGAAATGGAAAAAGGCATCCCTCAGAATGGGCGAAAATAGTTGCAAACTAATCAATGGACAAAGGTTTAATCTCAAATATATATAAGCAGCTCATGCAGCTTAATATTAAGAAAAACAAACAGCCCAATACAAAAATGGGCAGAAGATCTAAAGAGACGTTTCAGAGATGGCCAAGACGCACATGAAAAGCTGCTCAACATCACTAATTATTAGAGAAATGCAAATCAAAACTACAATGAGGTATCACCTCACACCTGCTAGAATCGGCATCATCAGAAAATCTACAAACAACAAATTCTGGGGAGGGTGTGGACAAAAGGATCCCTCTTCCACTATTGGTGGGCACGTAAATTGATAGAGTCACTATGGAGAGCAGTATGGAGTTTCCTTAAAAAACCTAGAAATAGAATTACCATATGATCCAGCAATCCCACTTCTGGGCATATACCCAGAGAAAACCATAAATCAAAAAGGCACATTCACCACAATGTTCACTGCAGCACTATTTACAATAGCCAGGTAATGGAAGCAACCTAAATGCCCACAGACAGACGAATGGATAAAGATGTGGTACATATATAAAATGGAATATTACTCAGCCATAAAGAGGAATGAAACTGGGTCATTTGTAGAGACGTCGATGGATCTAGAGACTGTCATACAGAATGAAGTAAGTCAGAAAGAGAACAACAAATATTGTGTATGAAGGCATATATGTGGAACCTAGAATAATGGTACAGATGAACTGGTTTGCAGGGAAGAAATAGAGACACAGAGGTAGAGAACAAACGTATGGACACCAAGTGTGGGAAGCCATGGGGTGGTGGTGGTGGGATGAGTTGGGAGATTGGGATTGACCTGTATACATGTATATGCATAAAATACATAACTAATAATAACCTGCTGTATAAAAAATATATATAAAATTAAATTTCAAAATTTTAAAAAATAAAATTTAAAAATAAAACAGAAAAAAGTTCTTCCCTTCACACAGATGTATTTATATGAATGAATTATTTCCATGCTTATATCTATAAATACATAAAAGAGGAATAAAATCTAACGAACCATAAAAGAAAAAAAATACCTGAACCCACCAGTTTTACAGAGGAAAACCCTATCAGGGCACTTGCTCCAGCGGTAAACAATTCTGAAATTGGTCAGAGGTGGGGAATCATCTCCCATACAGCCAGCAACCCACCCCCCACGCAAGGAGCGTCCTCATTGCAAAGCTGGGGGACCGTGCCGAGGCATCTGTGAGTAAACGTGAGCTGAGCCCCAGGCCAGCTGCTGCTGAACTGTTCCCACACTTCCCAGGTAAAACACCTGAATATGTACAAGGGCTTGAAGCCTAGAGGAAGGGCCGTGGAGCCACACCAGCGACAGCACACAGGCCAACATGGTGCCTGCAGGCCAGCCAGGATGGTCCTGGCCCCGGGCGCTCTTCTGGAAGCTTTCCATTGCCCTGCCTGAGATACCCCTCCTGTCCCGGCCCCCACTGCTTTTTTCCTTCCTCACCTCTGTTCGGAGAGAAATTCCAGCAGAAGGTATGGGTCAAACATCCTCTTCTTTACAGGTGGCAGCCTGGCAACTCCTGCAGAAAGTCCAGCAGAGCCCCACTCACACCGGGCCACCCACAAAGCCGTGGCCCCTCACTCCCTCCCACCAGCACAGCCCCGAGACTGCTGAAGGGGCAGAGAATATGGAGTCAGGCACAGCTTCAGGGGCTATTGCTGCCTGGAGCACTGTTTATATTGACCTCAACCAGGCACACCTGGGGAGGGCCGGCCGGCAGGGTCAGGCTGCCCAGGTCAGCTAATCCTCAACCCTCAGGGAATCACATAGTTGACAATGGACCTCGCTAAGGCAGAATAGACGCCAAGTGAAAAAAGGACACAATGCCATTTGCAGCACCGTAGATGAGGCTAAAGGTAATCACGTGACTTGTAGTAAGTCAGAAAGTGAAAGACACATATCCTATCATATCACTTATAGGTGTGACCTAAAAACGGATACCAGGGCAGATATTTCCACGGAGAAGGGCAATCACAGATTCATTAAACAAACTTATAGTTCACCAATGGAAAGGTGTGAGGATTGGTTTCATTACGATATTGGGGTTCACAGACATATACAAACACAGGTGACATATAGAATCACCAAAGACCTACGGAATACCAAGAGAAGACTACTCAACATTCTGTCATAACGTACATGGGAAAAGGATCCCAGGAAGAACAGACATATGTATATGTGTAAAAGAACCACATCTTGCACACCTACAACAAGCCAAACATTGTAATCAAACTTGCTGTAATAAAAAAATATATAAATAAATAAATTTAAAACACGAACAAGAAATAGTGAGACAAACTTGAGGGGTTTTCTCCTGGCACATTCAATTCTAAATTCCAATCTAGAACACGACTTCCATTGAGGCTCTGTTGCCCTAGAAACCAGATTTGGTAAGGGAGAACTGCTGCCACCTTGAGGCCGTCTCACACAACAGCAGCTTTTATCCCAGCGCTAATGATCAGTTGATATTCAAAATCATTGCAGGCCTGTAAATGACACCTGCCCTGAAAACAAATCCTGGGGTCACATAGCGACCAAAAAATTCAAAGGACGTCCATATTTCAAAACGACCGTTTCAAAAGGCATATTTTACGCACATTCGTGTTCTGCTTCTTTTTCTTTCTTTCTTTCTTTTGTTAAAAAAACGGAAATGGAAAAAGGCATCCCTCAGAATGGGCGAAAATAGTTGCAAACTAATCAATGGACAAAGGTTTAATCTCAAATATATATAAGCAGCTCATGCAGCTTAATATTAAGAAAAACAAACAGCCCAATACAAAAATGGGCAGAAGATCTAAAGAGACGTTTCAGAGATGGCCAAGACGCACGTGAAAAGCTGCTCAACATCACTAATTATTAGAGAAATGCAAATCAAAACTACAATGAGGTATCACCTCACACCTGCTAGAATCGGCATCATCAGAAAATCTACAAACAACAAATTCTGGGGAGGGTGTGGACAAAAGGATCCCTCTTCCACTATTGGTGGGCACATAAATTGATAGAGTCACTATGGAGAACAGTATGGAGTTTCCTTAAAAAAACTAGAAATAGAATTACCATATGATCCAGCAATCCCACTTCTGGGCATATACCCAGAGAAAACCATAAATCAAAAAGGCACATTCACCACAATGTTCACTGCAGCACTATTTACAATAGCCAGGTAATGGAAGCAACCTAAATGCCCACAGACAGACGAATGGATAAAGATGTGGTACATATATAAAATGGAATATTACTCAGCCATAAAGAGGAATGAAACTGGGTCATTTGTAGAGACGTCGATGGATCTAGAGACTGTCATACAGAATGAAGTAAGTCAGAAAGAGAACAACAAATATTGTGTATGAAGGCATATATGTGGAACCTAGAATAATGGTACAGATGAACTGGTTTGCAGGGAAGAAATAGAGACACAGAGGTAGAGAACAAACGTATGGACACCAAGTGTGGGAAGCCATGGGGTGGTGGTGGTGGGATGAGTTGGGAGATTGGGATTGACCTGTATACATGTATATGCATAAAATACATAACTAATAATAACCTGCTGTATAAAAAATATATATAAAATTAAATTTCAAAATTTTAAAAAATAAAATTTAAAAATAAAACAGAAAAAAGTTCTTCCCTTCACACAGATGTATTTATATGAATGAATTATTTCCATGCTTATATCTATAAATACATAAAAGAGGAATAAAATCTAACGAACCATAAAAGAAAAAAAATACCTGAACCCACCAGTTTTACAGAGGAAAACCCTATCAGGGCACTTGCTCCAGCGGTAAACAATTCTGAAATTGGTCAGAGGTGGGGAATCATCTCCCATACAGCCAGCAACCCACCCCCCACGCAAGGAGCGTCCTCATTGCAAAGCTGGGGGACCGTGCCGAGGCATCTGTGAGTAAACGTGAGCTGAGCCCCAGGCCAGCTGCTGCTGAACTGTTCCCACCCTTCCCAGGTAAAACACCTGAATATGTACAAGGGCTTGAAGCCTAGAGGAAGGGCCGTGGAGCCACACCAGCGACAGCACACAGGCCAACATGGTGCCTGCAGGCCAGCCAGGATGGTCCTGGCCCCGGGCGCTCTTCTGGAAGCTTTCCATTGCCCTGCCTGAGATACCCCTCCTGTCCCGGCCCCCACTGCTTTTTTCCTTCCTCACCTCTGTTCGGAGAGAAATTCCAGCAGAAGGTATGGGTCAAACATCCTCTTCTTTACAGGTGGCAGCCTGGCAACTCCTGCAGAAAGTCCAACAGAGCCCCACTCACACCGGGCCACCCACAAAGCCGTGGCCCCTCACTCCCTCCCACCAGCACAGCCCCGAGACTGCTGAAGGGGCAGAGAATATGGAGTCAGGCACAGCTTCAGGGGCTATTGCTGCCTGGAGCACTGTTTATATTGACCTCAACCAGGCACACCTGGGGAGGGCCGGCCGGCAGGGTCAGGCTGCCCAGGTCAGCTAATCCTCAACCCTCAGGGAATCACATAGTTGACAATGGACCTCGCTAAGGCAGAATAGACGCCAAGTGAAAAAAGGACACAATGCCATTTGCAGCACCGTAGATGAGGCTAAAGGTAATCACGTGACTTGTAGTAAGTCAGAAAGTGAAAGACACATATCCTATCATATCACTTATAGGTGTGACCTAAAAACGGATACCAGGGCAGATATTTCCACGGAGAAGGGCAATCACAGATTCATTAAACAAACTTATAGTTCACCAATGGAAAGGTGTGAGGATTGGTTTCATTACGATATTGGGGTTCACAGACATATACAAACACAGGTGACATATAGAATCACCAAAGACCTACGGAATACCAAGAGAAGACTACTCAACATTCTGTCATAACGTACATGGGAAAAGGATCCCAGGAAGAACAGACATATGTATATGTGTAAAAGAACCACATCTTGCACACCTACAACAAGCCAAACATTGTAATCAAACTTGCTGTAATAAAAAAATATATAAATAAATAAATTTAAAACACGAACAAGAAATAGTGAGACAAACTTGAGGGGTTTTCTCCTGGCACATTCAATTCTAAATTCCAATCTAGAACACGACTTCCATTGAGGCTCTGTTGCCCTAGAAACCAGATTTGGTAAGGGAGAACTGCTGCCACCTTGAGGCCGTCTCACACAACAGCAGCTTTTATCCCAGCGCTAATGATCAGTTGATATTCAAAATCATTGCAGGCCTGTAAATGACACCTGCCCTGAAAACAAATCCTGGGGTCACATAGCGACCAAAAAATTCAAAGGACGTCCATATTTCAAAACGACCGTTTCAAAAGGCATATTTTACGCACATTCGTGTTCTGCTTCTTTTTCTTTCTTTCTTTCTTTTGTTAAAAAAACGGAAATGGAAAAAGGCATCCCTCAGAATGGGCGAAAATAGTTGCAAACTAATCAATGGACAAAGGTTTAATCTCAAATATATATAAGCAGCTCATGCAGCTTAATATTAAGAAAAACAAACAGCCCAATACAAAAATGGGCAGAAGATCTAAAGAGACGTTTCAGAGATGGCCAAGACGCACATGAAAAGCTGCTCAACATCACTAATTATTAGAGAAATGCAAATCAAAACTACAATGAGGTATCACCTCACACCTGCTAGAATCGGCATCATCAGAAAATCTACAAACAACAAATTCTGGGGAGGGTGTGGACAAAAGGATCCCTCTTCCACTATTGGTGGGCACGTAAATTGATAGAGTCACTATGGAGAGCAGTATGGAGTTTCCTTAAAAAACCTAGAAATAGAATTACCATATGATCCAGCAATCCCACTTCTGGGCATATACCCAGAGAAAACCATAAATCAAAAAGGCACATTCACCACAATGTTCACTGCAGCACTATTTACAATAGCCAGGTAATGGAAGCAACCTAAATGCCCACAGACAGACGAATGGATAAAGATGTGGTACATATATAAAATGGAATATTACTCAGCCATAAAGAGGAATGAAACTGGGTCATTTGTAGAGACGTCGATGGATCTAGAGACTGTCATACAGAATGAAGTAAGTCAGAAAGAGAACAACAAATATTGTGTATGAAGGCATATATGTGGAACCTAGAATAATGGTACAGATGAACTGGTTTGCAGGGAAGAAATAGAGACACAGAGGTAGAGAACAAACGTATGGACACCAAGTGTGGGAAGCCATGGGGTGGTGGTGGTGGGATGAGTTGGGAGATTGGGATTGACCTGTATACATGTATATGCATAAAATACATAACTAATAATAACCTGCTGTATAAAAAATATATATAAAATTAAATTTCAAAATTTTAAAAAATAAAATTTAAAAATAAAACAGAAAAAAGTTCTTCCCTTCACACAGATGTATTTATATGAATGAATTATTTCCATGCTTATATCTATAAATACATAAAAGAGGAATAAAATCTAACGAACCATAAAAGAAAAAAAATACCTGAACCCACCAGTTTTACAGAGGAAAACCCTATCAGGGCACTTGCTCCAGCGGTAAACAATTCTGAAATTGGTCAGAGGTGGGGAATCATCTCCCATACAGCCAGCAACCCACCCCCCACGCAAGGAGCGTCCTCATTGCAAAGCTGGGGGACCGTGCCGAGGCATCTGTGAGTAAACGTGAGCTGAGCCCCAGGCCAGCTGCTGCTGAACTGTTCCCACCCTTCCCAGGTAAAACACCTGAATATGTACAAGGGCTTGAAGCCTAGAGGAAGGGCCGTGGAGCCACACCAGCGACAGCACACAGGCCAACATGGTGCCTGCAGGCCAGCCAGGATGGTCCTGGCCCCGGGCGCTCTTCTGGAAGCTTTCCATTGCCCTGCCTGAGATACCCCTCCTGTCCCGGCCCCCACTGCTTTTTTCCTTCCTCACCTCTGTTCGGAGAGAAATTCCAGCAGAAGGTATGGGTCAAACATCCTCTTCTTTACAGGTGGCAGCCTGGCAACTCCTGCAGAAAGTCCAGCAGAGCCCCACTCACACCGGGCCACCCACAAAGCCGTGGCCCCTCACTCCCTCCCACCAGCACAGCCCCGAGACTGCTGAAGGGGCAGAGAATATGGAGTCAGGCACAGCTTCAGGGGCTATTGCTGCCTGGAGCACTGTTTATATTGACCTCAACCAGGCACACCTGGGGAGGGCCGGCCGGCAGGGTCAGGCTGCCCAGGTCAGCTAATCCTCAACCCTCAGGGAATCACATAGTTGACAATGGACCTCGCTAAGGCAGAATAGACGCCAAGTGAAAAAAGGACACAATGCCATTTGCAGCACCGTAGATGAGGCTAAAGGTAATCACGTGACTTGTAGTAAGTCAGAAAGTGAAAGACACATATCCTATCATATCACTTATAGGTGTGACCTAAAAACGGATACCAGGGCAGATATTTCCACGGAGAAGGGCAATCACAGATTCATTAAACAAACTTATAGTTCACCAATGGAAAGGTGTGAGGATTGGTTTCATTACGATATTGGGGTTCACAGACATATACAAACACAGGTGACATATAGAATCACCAAAGACCTACGGAATACCAAGAGAAGACTACTCAACATTCTGTCATAACGTACATGGGAAAAGGATCCCAGGAAGAACAGACATATGTATATGTGTAAAAGAACCACATCTTGCACACCTACAACAAGCCAAACATTGTAATCAAACTTGCTGTAATAAAAAAATATATAAATAAATAAATTTAAAACACGAACAAGAAATAGTGAGACAAACTTGAGGGGTTTTCTCCTGGCACATTCAATTCTAAATTCCAATCTAGAACACGACTTCCATTGAGGCTCTGTTGCCCTAGAAACCAGATTTGGTAAGGGAGAACTGCTGCCACCTTGAGGCCGTCTCACACAACAGCAGCTTTTATCCCAGCGCTAATGATCAGTTGATATTCAAAATCATTGCAGGCCTGTAAATGACACCTGCCCTGAAAACAAATCCTGGGGTCACATAGCGACCAAAAAATTCAAAGGACGTCCATATTTCAAAACGACCGTTTCAAAAGGCATATTTTACGCACATTCGTGTTCTGCTTCTTTTTCTTTCTTTCTTTCTTTTGTTAAAAAAACGGAAATGGAAAAAGGCATCCCTCAGAATGGGCGAAAATAGTTGCAAACTAATCAATGGACAAAGGTTTAATCTCAAATATATATAAGCAGCTCATGCAGCTTAATATTAAGAAAAACAAACAGCCCAATACAAAAATGGGCAGAAGATCTAAAGAGACGTTTCAGAGATGGCCAAGACGCACATGAAAAGCTGCTCAACATCACTAATTATTAGAGAAATGCAAATCAAAACTACAATGAGGTATCACCTCACACCTGCTAGAATCGGCATCATCAGAAAATCTACAAACAACAAATTCTGGGGAGGGTGTGGACAAAAGGATCCCTCTTCCACTATTGGTGGGCACGTAAATTGATAGAGTCACTATGGAGAACAGTATGGAGTTTCCTTAAAAAAACTAGAAATAGAATTACCATATGATCCAGCAATCCCACTTCTGGGCATATACCCAGAGAAAACCATAAATCAAAAAGGCACATTCACCACAATGTTCACTGCAGCACTATTTACAATAGCCAGGTAATGGAAGCAACCTAAATGCCCACAGACAGACGAATGGATAAAGATGTGGTACATATATAAAATGGAATATTACTCAGCCATAAAGAGGAATGAAACTGGGTCATTTGTAGAGACGTCGATGGATCTAGAGACTGTCATACAGAATGAAGTAAGTCAGAAAGAGAACAACAAATATTGTGTATGAAGGCATATATGTGGAACCTAGAATAATGGTACAGATGAACTGGTTTGCAGGGAAGAAATAGAGACACAGAGGTAGAGAACAAACGTATGGACACCAAGTGTGGGAAGCCATGGGGTGGTGGTGGTGGGATGAGTTGGGAGATTGGGATTGACCTGTATACATGTATATGCATAAAATACATAACTAATAATAACCTGCTGTATAAAAAATATATATAAAATTAAATTTCAAAATTTTAAAAAATAAAATTTAAAAATAAAACAGAAAAAAGTTCTTCCCTTCACACAGATGTATTTATATGAATGAATTATTTCCATGCTTATATCTATAAATACATAAAAGAGGAATAAAATCTAACGAACCATAAAAGAAAAAAAATACCTGAACCCACCAGTTTTACAGAGGAAAACCCTATCAGGGCACTTGCTCCAGCGGTAAACAATTCTGAAATTGGTCAGAGGTGGGGAATCATCTCCCATACAGCCAGCAACCCACCCCCCACGCAAGGAGCGTCCTCATTGCAAAGCTGGGGGACCGTGCCGAGGCATCTGTGAGTAAACGTGAGCTGAGCCCCAGGCCAGCTGCTGCTGAACTGTTCCCACCCTTCCCAGGTAAAACACCTGAATATGTACAAGGGCTTGAAGCCTAGAGGAAGGGCCGTGGAGCCACACCAGCGACAGCACACAGGCCAACATGGTGCCTGCAGGCCAGCCAGGATGGTCCTGGCCCCGGGCGCTCTTCTGGAAGCTTTCCATTGCCCTGCCTGAGATACCCCTCCTGTCCCGGCCCCCACTGCTTTTTTCCTTCCTCACCTCTGTTCGGAGAGAAATTCCAGCAGAAGGTATGGGTCAAACATCCTCTTCTTTACAGGTGGCAGCCTGGCAACTCCTGCAGAAAGTCCAGCAGAGCCCCACTCACACCGGGCCACCCACAAAGCCGTGGCCCCTCACTCCCTCCCACCAGCACAGCCCCGAGACTGCTGAAGGGGCAGAGAATATGGAGTCAGGCACAGCTTCAGGGGCTATTGCTGCCTGGAGCACTGTTTATATTGACCTCAACCAGGCACACCTGGGGAGGGCCGGCCGGCAGGGTCAGGCTGCCCAGGTCAGCTAATCCTCAACCCTCAGGGAATCACATAGTTGACAATGGACCTCGCTAAGGCAGAATAGACGCCAAGTGAAAAAAGGACACAATGCCATTTGCAGCACCGTAGATGAGGCTAAAGGTAATCACGTGACTTGTAGTAAGTCAGAAAGTGAAAGACACATATCCTATCATATCACTTATAGGTGTGACCTAAAAACGGATACCAGGGCAGATATTTCCACGGAGAAGGGCAATCACAGATTCATTAAACAAACTTATAGTTCACCAATGGAAAGGTGTGAGGATTGGTTTCATTACGATATTGGGGTTCACAGACATATACAAACACAGGTGACATATAGAATCACCAAAGACCTACGGAATACCAAGAGAAGACTACTCAACATTCTGTCATAACGTACATGGGAAAAGGATCCCAGGAAGAACAGACATATGTATATGTGTAAAAGAACCACATCTTGCACACCTACAACAAGCCAAACATTGTAATCAAACTTGCTGTAATAAAAAAATATATAAATAAATAAATTTAAAACACGAACAAGAAATAGTGAGACAAACTTGAGGGGTTTTCTCCTGGCACATTCAATTCTAAATTCCAATCTAGAACACGACTTCCATTGAGGCTCTGTTGCCCTAGAAACCAGATTTGGTAAGGGAGAACTGCTGCCACCTTGAGGCCGTCTCACACAACAGCAGCTTTTATCCCAGCGCTAATGATCAGTTGATATTCAAAATCATTGCAGGCCTGTAAATGACACCTGCCCTGAAAACAAATCCTGGGGTCACATAGCGACCAAAAAATTCAAAGGACGTCCATATTTCAAAACGACCGTTTCAAAAGGCATATTTTACGCACATTCGTGTTCTGCTTCTTTTTCTTTCTTTCTTTCTTTTGTTAAAAAAACGGAAATGGAAAAAGGCATCCCTCAGAATGGGCGAAAATAGTTGCAAACTAATCAATGGACAAAGGTTTAATCTCAAATATATATAAGCAGCTCATGCAGCTTAATATTAAGAAAAACAAACAGCCCAATACAAAAATGGGCAGAAGATCTAAAGAGACGTTTCAGAGATGGCCAAGACGCACATGAAAAGCTGCTCAACATCACTAATTATTAGAGAAATGCAAATCAAAACTACAATGAGGTATCACCTCACACCTGCTAGAATCGGCATCATCAGAAAATCTACAAACAACAAATTCTGGGGAGGGTGTGGACAAAAGGATCCCTCTTCCACTATTGGTGGGCACGTAAATTGATAGAGTCACTATGGAGAGCAGTATGGAGTTTCCTTAAAAAACCTAGAAATAGAATTACCATATGATCCAGCAATCCCACTTCTGGGCATATACCCAGAGAAAACCATAAATCAAAAAGGCACATTCACCACAATGTTCACTGCAGCACTATTTACAATAGCCAGGTAATGGAAGCAACCTAAATGCCCACAGACAGACGAATGGATAAAGATGTGGTACATATATAAAATGGAATATTACTCAGCCATAAAGAGGAATGAAACTGGGTCATTTGTAGAGACGTCGATGGATCTAGAGACTGTCATACAGAATGAAGTAAGTCAGAAAGAGAACAACAAATATTGTGTATGAAGGCATATATGTGGAACCTAGAATAATGGTACAGATGAACTGGTTTGCAGGGAAGAAATAGAGACACAGAGGTAGAGAACAAACGTATGGACACCAAGTGTGGGAAGCCATGGGGTGGTGGTGGTGGGATGAGTTGGGAGATTGGGATTGACCTGTATACATGTATATGCATAAAATACATAACTAATAATAACCTGCTGTATAAAAAATATATATAAAATTAAATTTCAAAATTTTAAAAAATAAAATTTAAAAATAAAACAGAAAAAAGTTCTTCCCTTCACACAGATGTATTTATATGAATGAATTATTTCCATGCTTATATCTATAAATACATAAAAGAGGAATAAAATCTAACGAACCATAAAAGAAAAAAAATACCTGAACCCACCAGTTTTACAGAGGAAAACCCTATCAGGGCACTTGCTCCAGCGGTAAACAATTCTGAAATTGGTCAGAGGTGGGGAATCATCTCCCATACAGCCAGCAACCCACCCCCCACGCAAGGAGCGTCCTCATTGCAAAGCTGGGGGACCGTGCCGAGGCATCTGTGAGTAAACGTGAGCTGAGCCCCAGGCCAGCTGCTGCTGAACTGTTCCCACCCTTCCCAGGTAAAACACCTGAATATGTACAAGGGCTTGAAGCCTAGAGGAAGGGCCGTGGAGCCACACCAGCGACAGCACACAGGCCAACATGGTGCCTGCAGGCCAGCCAGGATGGTCCTGGCCCCGGGCGCTCTTCTGGAAGCTTTCCATTGCCCTGCCTGAGATACCCCTCCTGTCCCGGCCCCCACTGCTTTTTTCCTTCCTCACCTCTGTTCGGAGAGAAATTCCAGCAGAAGGTATGGGTCAAACATCCTCTTCTTTACAGGTGGCAGCCTGGCAACTCCTGCAGAAAGTCCAGCAGAGCCCCACTCACACCGGGCCACCCACAAAGCCGTGGCCCCTCACTCCCTCCCACCAGCACAGCCCCGAGACTGCTGAAGGGGCAGAGAATATGGAGTCAGGCACAGCTTCAGGGGCTATTGCTGCCTGGAGCACTGTTTATATTGACCTCAACCAGGCACACCTGGGGAGGGCCGGCCGGCAGGGTCAGGCTGCCCAGGTCAGCTAATCCTCAACCCTCAGGGAATCACATAGTTGACAATGGACCTCGCTAAGGCAGAATAGACGCCAAGTGAAAAAAGGACACAATGCCATTTGCAGCACCGTAGATGAGGCTAAAGGTAATCACGTGACTTGTAGTAAGTCAGAAAGTGAAAGACACATATCCTATCATATCACTTATAGGTGTGACCTAAAAACGGATACCAGGGCAGATATTTCCACGGAGAAGGGCAATCACAGATTCATTAAACAAACTTATAGTTCACCAATGGAAAGGTGTGAGGATTGGTTTCATTACGATATTGGGGTTCACAGACATATACAAACACAGGTGACATATAGAATCACCAAAGACCTACGGAATACCAAGAGAAGACTACTCAACATTCTGTCATAACGTACATGGGAAAAGGATCCCAGGAAGAACAGACATATGTATATGTGTAAAAGAACCACATCTTGCACACCTACAACAAGCCAAACATTGTAATCAAACTTGCTGTAATAAAAAAATATATAAATAAATAAATTTAAAACACGAACAAGAAATAGTGAGACAAACTTGAGGGGTTTTCTCCTGGCACATTCAATTCTAAATTCCAATCTAGAACACGACTTCCATTGAGGCTCTGTTGCCCTAGAAACCAGATTTGGTAAGGGAGAACTGCTGCCACCTTGAGGCCGTCTCACACAACAGCAGCTTTTATCCCAGCGCTAATGATCAGTTGATATTCAAAATCATTGCAGGCCTGTAAATGACACCTGCCCTGAAAACAAATCCTGGGGTCACATAGCGACCAAAAAATTCAAAGGACGTCCATATTTCAAAACGACCGTTTCAAAAGGCATATTTTACGCACATTCGTGTTCTGCTTCTTTTTCTTTCTTTCTTTCTTTTGTTAAAAAAACGGAAATGGAAAAAGGCATCCCTCAGAATGGGCGAAAATAGTTGCAAACTAATCAATGGACAAAGGTTTAATCTCAAATATATATAAGCAGCTCATGCAGCTTAATATTAAGAAAAACAAACAGCCCAATACAAAAATGGGCAGAAGATCTAAAGAGACGTTTCAGAGATGGCCAAGACGCACATGAAAAGCTGCTCAACATCACTAATTATTAGAGAAATGCAAATCAAAACTACAATGAGGTATCACCTCACACCTGCTAGAATCGGCATCATCAGAAAATCTACAAACAACAAATTCTGGGGAGGGTGTGGACAAAAGGATCCCTCTTCCACTATTGGTGGGCACGTAAATTGATAGAGTCACTATGGAGAACAGTATGGAGTTTCCTTAAAAAAACTAGAAATAGAATTACCATATGATCCAGCAATCCCACTTCTGGGCATATACCCAGAGAAAACCATAAATCAAAAAGGCACATTCACCACAATGTTCACTGCAGCACTATTTACAATAGCCAGGTAATGGAAGCAACCTAAATGCCCACAGACAGACGAATGGATAAAGATGTGGTACATATATAAAATGGAATATTACTCAGCCATAAAGAGGAATGAAACTGGGTCATTTGTAGAGACGTCGATGGATCTAGAGACTGTCATACAGAATGAAGTAAGTCAGAAAGAGAACAACAAATATTGTGTATGAAGGCATATATGTGGAACCTAGAATAATGGTACAGATGAACTGGTTTGCAGGGAAGAAATAGAGACACAGAGGTAGAGAACAAACGTATGGACACCAAGTGTGGGAAGCCATGGGGTGGTGGTGGTGGGATGAGTTGGGAGATTGGGATTGACCTGTATACATGTATATGCATAAAATACATAACTAATAATAACCTGCTGTATAAAAAATATATATAAAATTAAATTTCAAAATTTTAAAAAATAAAATTTAAAAATAAAACAGAAAAAAGTTCTTCCCTTCACACAGATGTATTTATATGAATGAATTATTTCCATGCTTATATCTATAAATACATAAAAGAGGAATAAAATCTAACGAATCATAAAAGAAAAAAAATACCTGAACCCACCAGTTTTACAGAGGAAAACCCTATCAGGGCACTTGCTCCAGCGGTAAACAATTCTGAAATTGGTCAGAGGTGGGGAATCATCTCCCATACAGCCAGCAACCCACCCCCCACGCAAGGAGCGTCCTCATTGCAAAGCTGGGGGACCGTGTCGAGGCATCTGTGAGTAAACGTGAGCTGAGCCCCAGGCCAGCTGCTGCTGAACTGTTCCCACCCTTCCCAGGTAAAACACCTGAATATGTACAAGGGCTTGAAGCCTAGAGGAAGGGCCGTGGAGCCACACCAGCGACAGCACACAGGCCAACATGGTGCCTGCAGGCCAGCCAGGATGGTCCTGGCCCCGGGCGCTCTTCTGGAAGCTTTCCATTGCCCTGCCTGAGATACCCCTCCTGTCCCGGCCCCCACTGCTTTTTTCCTTCCTCACCTCTGTTCGGAGAGAAATTCCAGCAGAAGGTATGGGTCAAACATCCTCTTCTTTACAGGTGGCAGCCTGGCAACTCCTGCAGAAAGTCCAGCAGAGCCCCACTCACACCGGGCCACCCACAAAGCCGTGGCCCCTCACTCCCTCCCACCAGCACAGCCCCGAGACTGCTGAAGGGGCAGAGAATATGGAGTCAGGCACAGCTTCAGGGGCTATTGCTGCCTGGAGCACTGTTTATATTGACCTCAACCAGGCACACCTGGGGAGGGCCGGCCGGCAGGGTCAGGCTGCCCAGGTCAGCTAATCCTCAACCCTCAGGGAATCACATAGTTGACAATGGACCTCGCTAAGGCAGAATAGACGCCAAGTGAAAAAAGGACACAATGCCATTTGCAGCACCGTAGATGAGGCTAAAGGTAATCACGTGACTTGTAGTAAGTCAGAAAGTGAAAGACACATATCCTATCATATCACTTATAGGTGTGACCTAAAAACGGATACCAGGGCAGATATTTCCACGGAGAAGGGCAATCACAGATTCATTAAACAAACTTATAGTTCACCAATGGAAAGGTGTGAGGATTGGTTTCATTACGATATTGGGGTTCACAGACATATACAAACACAGGTGACATATAGAATCACCAAAGACCTACGGAATACCAAGAGAAGACTACTCAACATTCTGTCATAACGTACATGGGAAAAGGATCCCAGGAAGAACAGACATATGTATATGTGTAAAAGAACCACATCTTGCACACCTACAACAAGCCAAACATTGTAATCAAACTTGCTGTAATAAAAAAATATATAAATAAATAAATTTAAAACACGAACAAGAAATAGTGAGACAAACTTGAGGGGTTTTCTCCTGGCACATTCAATTCTAAATTCCAATCTAGAACACGACTTCCATTGAGGCTCTGTTGCCCTAGAAACCAGATTTGGTAAGGGAGAACTGCTGCCACCTTGAGGCCGTCTCACACAACAGCAGCTTTTATCCCAGCGCTAATGATCAGTTGATATTCAAAATCATTGCAGGCCTGTAAATGACACCTGCCCTGAAAACAAATCCTGGGGTCACATAGCGACCAAAAAATTCAAAGGACGTCCATATTTCAAAACGACCGTTTCAAAAGGCATATTTTACGCACATTCGTGTTCTGCTTCTTTTTCTTTCTTTCTTTCTTTTGTTAAAAAAACGGAAATGGAAAAAGGCATCCCTCAGAATGGGCGAAAATAGTTGCAAACTAATCAATGGACAAAGGTTTAATCTCAAATATATATAAGCAGCTCATGCAGCTTAATATTAAGAAAAACAAACAGCCCAATACAAAAATGGGCAGAAGATCTAAAGAGACGTTTCAGAGATGGCCAAGACGCACATGAAAAGCTGCTCAACATCACTAATTATTAGAGAAATGCAAATCAAAACTACAATGAGGTATCACCTCACACCTGCTAGAATCGGCATCATCAGAAAATCTACAAACAACAAATTCTGGGGAGGGTGTGGACAAAAGGATCCCTCTTCCACTATTGGTAGGCACGTAAATTGATAGAGTCACTATGGAGAGCAGTATGGAGTTTCCTTAAAAAACCTAGAAATAGAATTACCATATGATCCAGCAATCCCACTTCTGGGCATATACCCAGAGAAAACCATAAATCAAAAAGGCACATTCACCACAATGTTCACTGCAGCACTATTTACAATAGCCAGGTAATGGAAGCAACCTAAATGCCCACAGACAGACGAATGGATAAAGATGTGGTACATATATAAAATGGAATATTACTCAGCCATAAAGAGGAATGAAACTGGGTCATTTGTAGAGACGTCGATGGATCTAGAGACTGTCATACAGAATGAAGTAAGTCAGAAAGAGAACAACAAATATTGTGTATGAAGGCATATATGTGGAACCTAGAATAATGGTACAGATGAACTGGTTTGCAGGGAAGAAATAGAGACACAGAGGTAGAGAACAAACGTATGGACACCAAGTGTGGGAAGCCATGGGGTGGTGGTGGTGGGATGAGTTGGGAGATTGGGATTGACCTGTATACATGTATATGCATAAAATACATAACTAATAATAACCTGCTGTATAAAACATATATAAAATTAAATTTCAAAATTTTAAAAAATAAACTTTAATAATAAAACAGAAAAAAGTTCTTCCCTTCACACAGATGTATTTATATGAATGAATTATTTCCATGCTTATATCTATAAATACATAAAAGAGGAATAATATCTAACGAACCATAAAAGAAAAATAAAACCTGAACCCACCAGTTTTACAGAGGAAAACCCTATCAGGGCACTTGCTCCAGCGGTAAACAATTCTGAAATTGGTCAGAGGTGGGGAATCATCTCCCATACAGCCAGCAACCCACCCCCCACGCAAGGAGCGTCCTCATTGCAAAGCTGGGGGACAGTGCCGAGGCATCTGTGAGTAAACGTGAGCTGAGCCCCAGGCCAGCTGCTGCTGAACTGTTCCCACCCTTCCCAGGTAAAACACCTGAATATGTACAAGGGCTTGAAAGCCTAGGGGAAGGGCCGTGGAGCCACACCAGCGACAGCACACAGGCCAACATGGTGCCTGGAGGCCAGCCAGGGTGGTCCTAGACCCGGGCGCTCTTCTGGAAGCTTTCCATTGCCCTGCCTGAGATACCCCTCCTGTCCCGGCCCCCACTGCTTTTTTCCTTCCTCACCTCTGTTCGGAGAGAAATTCCAGCGGAAGTTATGGGGCAAACATCCTCTTCTTTACAGGTGGCAGCCTGGCAACTCCTGCAGAAAGTCCAGCAGAGCCCCACTCACAACGGGCCACCCAAAAATCCGTGGCCCCTCACTCCCTCCCACCAGCACACCCCCGAGACTGCTGACGGGGCAGAGAATATGGAGTCAGGCACAGCTTCAGGGGCTATTGCTGCCTGGAGCGCTGTTTATATTGACCTCAACCAGGCACACCTGGGGAGGGCCGGCCGGCAGGGTCAGGCTGCCCAGGTCAGCTAATCCTTAACCCTCAGGGAATCACATAGTTGACAATGGACCTCGCTAAGGCAGAATAGAAGCCAAGAGAAAAAAGGACACAATGCCATTTGCAGCACCGTAGATGAGGCTAAAGGTAATCACGTGACTTGTAGTAAGTCAGAAAATGAAAGACATATCCTATCATATCACTTATAGGTGTTACCTAAACATGGATACCAGGGCAGATATTTCCAGGGAGAAGGGCAATCACAGATTCATTAAACAAACTTATGGTTCACCAATGGAAAGGTGTGAGGATTGGTTTCATTACGATATTGGGGTTCACAGACATATACAAACACAGGTGACATATATAATCACCAAAGACCTACGGAATACCAAGAGAAGACTACTCAACATTCTGTCATAACGTACATGGGAAAAGGATCCCAGGAAGAACAGACATATGTACATGTGTAAAAGAACCACATCTTGCACACCTACAACAAGACAATCATTGTAATCAAACTTGCTATAATAAAAAAAATAAAATAAATAAATTAAAAACACGAACAAGAAATAGTGAGACAAACTTGAGGGGTTTTCTCCTGGCACATTCAATTCTAAATTCCAATCTAGAACACGACTTCCATTGAGGCTCTGTTGCCCTAGAAACCAGATTTGGTAAGGGAGAACTGCTGCCACCTTGAGGCCGTCTCACACAACAGCAGCTTTTATCCCAGCGCTAATGATCAGTTGATATTCAAAATCATTGCAGGCCTGTAAATGACACCTGCCCTGAAAACAAATCCTGGGGTCACATAGCGACCAAAAAATTCAAAGGACGTCCATATTTCAAAACGACCGTTTCAAAAGGCATATTTTACGCACATTCGTGTTCTGCTTCTTTTTCTTTCTTTCTTTTTTGTGTTAAAAAATCGGAAATGGAAAAAGGCATCCCTCAGAATGGGCGAAAATAGTTGCAAACTAATCAATGGACAAAGGTTTAATCTCAAATATATATAAGCAGCTCATGCAGCTTAATATTAAGAAAAACAAACAGCCCAATACAAAAATGGGCAGAAGATCTAAAGAGACGTTTCAGAGATGGCCAAGACGCACATGAAAAGCTGCTCAACATCACTAATTATTAGAGAAATGCAAATCAAAACTACAATGAGGTATCACCTCACACCTGCTAGAATAGGCATCATCAGAAAATCTACAAACAACAAATTCTGGGGAGGGTGTGGACAAAAGGATCCCTCTTCCACTACTGGTGGGCATGTAAATTGATACAGTCACTATGGAGAACAGTATGGAGTTTCCTTAAAAAAATTAGAAATAGAATTACCATATGATCCAGCAATCCCACTTCTGGGCATATGCCCAGAGAAAACCATAAATCAAAAAGGCACATTCACCACAATGTTCATTGCAGCACTATTTACAATAGCCAGGTAATGGAAGCAACCTAAATGCCCACAGACAGACGAATGGATAAAGATGTGGTACATATATAAAATGGAATATTACTCAGCCATAAAGAGGAATGAAACTGGGTCATTTGTAGAGACGTCGATGGATCTAGAGACTGTCATACAGAATGAAGTAAGTCAGAAAGAGAACAACAAATATTGTGTATGAAGGCATATATGTGGAACCTAGAATAATGGTACAGATGAACTGGTTTGCAGGGAAGAAATATAGACACAGAGGTAGAGAACAAACGTATGGTCACCAAGTGTGGGAAGCCATGGGGTGGTGGTGGTGGGATGAGTTGGGAGATTGGGATTGACCTGTATACATGTATATGCATAAAATACATAACTAATAATAACCTGCTGTATAAAAAATATATATAAAATTAAATTTCAAAATTTTAAAAAATAAAATTTAAAAATAAAACAGAAAAAAGTTCTTCCCTTCACACAGATGTATTTATATGAATGAATTATTTCCATGCTTATATCTATAAATACATAAAAGAGGAATAAAATCTAACGAACCATAAAAGAAAAAAAATACCTGAACCCACCAGTTTTACAGAGGAAAACCCTATCAGGGCACTTGCTCCAGCGGTAAACAATTCTGAAATTGGTCAGAGGTGGGGAATCATCTCCCATACAGCCAGCAACCCACCCCCCACGCAAGGAGCGTCCTCATTGCAAAGCTGGGGGACCGTGCCGAGGCATCTGTGAGTAAACGTGAGCTGAGCCCCAGGCCAGCTGCTGCTGAACTGTTCCCACCCTTCCCAGGTAAAACACCTGAATATGTACAAGGGCTTGAAGCCTAGAGGAAGGGCCGTGGAGCCACACCAGCGACAGCACACAGGCCAACATGGTGCCTGCAGGCCAGCCAGGATGGTCCTGGCCCCGGGCGCTCTTCTGGAAGCTTTCCATTGCCCTGCCTGAGATACCCCTCCTGTCCCGGCCCCCACTGCTTTTTTCCTTCCTCACCTCTGTTCGGAGAGAAATTCCAGCAGAAGGTATGGGTCAAACATCCTCTTCTTTACAGGTGGCAGCCTGGCAACTCCTGCAGAAAGTCCAGCAGAGCCCCACTCACACCGGGCCACCCACAAAGCCGTGGCCCCTCACTCCCTCCCACCAGCACAGCCCCGAGACTGCTGAAGGGGCAGAGAATATGGAGTCAGGCACAGCTTCAGGGGCTATTGCTGCCTGGAGCACTGTTTATATTGACCTCAACCAGGCACACCTGGGGAGGGCCGGCCGGCAGGGTCAGGCTGCCCAGGTCAGCTAATCCTCAACCCTCAGGGAATCACATAGTTGACAATGGACCTCGCTAAGGCAGAATAGACGCCAAGTGAAAAAAGGACACAATGCCATTTGCAGCACCGTAGATGAGGCTAAAGGTAATCACGTGACTTGTAGTAAGTCAGAAAGTGAAAGACACATATCCTATCATATCACTTATAGGTGTGACCTAAAAACGGATACCAGGGCAGATATTTCCACGGAGAAGGGCAATCACAGATTCATTAAACAAACTTATAGTTCACCAATGGAAAGGTGTGAGGATTGGTTTCATTACGATATTGGGGTTCACAGACATATACAAACACAGGTGACATATAGAATCACCAAAGACCTACGGAATACCAAGAGAAGACTACTCAACATTCTGTCATAACGTACATGGGAAAAGGATCCCAGGAAGAACAGACATATGTATATGTGTAAAAGAACCACATCTTGCACACCTACAACAAGCCAAACATTGTAATCAAACTTGCTGTAATAAAAAAATATATAAATAAATAAATTTAAAACACGAACAAGAAATAGTGAGACAAACTTGAGGGGTTTTCTCCTGGCACATTCAATTCTAAATTCCAATCTAGAACACGACTTCCATTGAGGCTCTGTTGCCCTAGAAACCAGATTTGGTAAGGGAGAACTGCTGCCACCTTGAGGCCGTCTCACACAACAGCAGCTTTTATCCCAGCGCTAATGATCAGTTGATATTCAAAATCATTGCAGGCCTGTAAATGACACCTGCCCTGAAAACAAATCCTGGGGTCACATAGCGACCAAAAAATTCAAAGGACATCCATATTTCAAAACGACCGTTTCAAAAGGCATATTTTACGCACATTCGTGTTCTGCTTCTTTTTCTTTCTTTCTTTTTTTTGTTAAAAAAACGGAAATGGAAAAAGGCATCCCTCAGAATGGGCGAAAATAGTTGCAAACTAATCAATGGACAAAGGTTTAATCTCAAATATATATAAGCAGCTCATGCAGCTTAATATTAAGAAAAACAAACAGCCCAATACAAAAATGGGCAGAAGATCTAAAGAGACGTTTCAGAGATGGCCAAGACGCACGTGAAAAGCTGCTCAACATCACTAATTATTAGAGAAATGCAAATCAAAACTACAATGAGGTATCACCTCACACCTGCTAGAATCGGCATCATCAGAAAATCTACAAACAACAAATTCTGGGGAGGGTGTGGACAAAAGGATCCCTCTTCCACTATTGGTGGGCACGTAAATTGATAGAGTCACTATGGAGAGCAGTATGGAGTTTCCTTAAAAAACCTAGAAATAGAATTACCATATGATCCAGCAATCCCACTTCTGGGCATATACCCAGAGAAAACCATAAATCAAAAAGGCACATTCACCACAATGTTCACTGCAGCACTATTTACAATAGCCAGGTAATGGAAGCAACCTAAATGCCCACAGACAGACGAATGGATAAAGATGTGGTACATATATAAAATGGAATATTACTCAGCCATAAAGAGGAATGAAACTGGCTCATTTGTAGAGACGTCGATGGATCTAGAGACTGTCATACAGAATGAAGTAAGTCAGAAAGAGAACAACAAATATTGTGTATGAAGGCATATATGTGGAACCTAGAATAATGGTACAGATGAACTGGTTTGCAGGGAAGAAATAGAGACACAGAGGTAGAGAACAAACGTATGGACACCAAGTGTGGGAAGCCATGGGGTGGTGGTGGTGGGATGAGTTGGGAGATTGGGATTGACCTGTATACATGTATATGCATAAAATACATAACTAATAATAACCTGCTGTATAAAAAATATATATAATTAAATTTCAAAATTTTAAAAAATAAACTTTAATAATAAAACAGAAAAAAGTTCTTCCCTTCACACAGATGTATTTATATGAATGAATTATTTCCATGCTTATATCTATAAATACATAAAAGAGGAATAATATCTAACGAACCATAAAAGAAAAATAAAACCTGAACCCACCAGTTTTACAGAGGAAAACCCTATCAGGGCACTTGCTCCAGCGGTAAACAATTCTGAAATTGGTCAGAGGTGGGGAATCATCTCCCATACAGCCAGCAACCCACACCCCACGCAAGGAGCGTCCTCATTGCAAAGCTGGGGGACCGTGCCGAGGCATCTGTGAGTAAACGTGAGCTGAGCCCCAGGCCAGCTGCTGCTGAACTGTTCCCACACTTCCCAGGTAAAACACCTGAATATGTACAAGGGCTTGAAAGCCTAGAGGAAGGGCCGTGGAGCCACACCAGCGACAGTACACAGGCCAACATGGTGCCTGCAGGCCAGCCAGGATGGTCCTGGCCCCGGGCGCTCTTCTGGAAGCTTTCCATTGCCCTGCCTGAGATACCCCTCCTGTCCCGGCCCCCACTGCTTTTTTCCTTCCTCACCTCTGTTCGGAGAGAAATTCCAGCAGAAGGTATGGGTCAAACATCCTCTTCTTTACAGGTGGCAGCCTGGCAACTCCTGCAGAAAGTCCAGCAGAGCCCCACTCACACCGGGCCACCCACAAAGCCGTGGCCCCTCACTCCCTCCCACCAGCACAGCCCCGAGACTGCTGAAGGGGCAGAGAATATGGAGTCAGGCACAGCTTCAGGGGCTATTGCTGCCTGGAGCACTGTTTATATTGACCTCAACCAGGCACACCTGGGGAGGGCCGGCCGGCAGGGTCAGGCTGCCCAGGTCAGCTAATCCTCAACCCTCAGGGAATCACATAGTTGACAATGGACCTCGCTAAGGCAGAATAGACGCCAAGTGAAAAAAGGACACAATGCCATTTGCAGCACCGTAGATGAGGCTAAAGGTAATCACGTGACTTGTAGTAAGTCAGAAAGTGAAAGACACATATCCTATCATATCACTTATAGGTGTGACCTAAAAACGGATACCAGGGCAGATATTTCCACGGAGAAGGGCAATCACAGATTCATTAAACAAACTTATAGTTCACCAATGGAAAGGTGTGAGGATTGGTTTCATTACGATATTGGGGTTCACAGACATATACAAACACAGGTGACATATAGAATCACCAAAGACCTACGGAATACCAAGAGAAGACTACTCAACATTCTGTCATAACGTACATGGGAAAAGGATCCCAGGAAGAACAGACATATGTATATGTGTAAAAGAACCACATCTTGCACACCTACAACAAGCCAAACATTGTAATCAAACTTGCTGTAATAAAAAAATATATAAATAAATAAATTTAAAACACGAACAAGAAATAGTGAGACAAACTTGAGGGGTTTTCTCCTGGCACATTCAATTCTAAATTCCAATCTAGAACACGACTTCCATTGAGGCTCTGTTGCCCTAGAAACCAGATTTGGTAAGGGAGAACTGCTGCCACCTTGAGGCCGTCTCACACAACAGCAGCTTTTATCCCAGCGCTAATGATCAGTTGATATTCAAAATCATTGCAGGCCTGTAAATGACACCTGCCCTGAAAACAAATCCTGGGGTCACATAGCGACCAAAAAATTCAAAGGACGTCCATATTTCAAAACGACCGTTTCAAAAGGCATATTTTACGCACATTCGTGTTCTGCTTCTTTTTCTTTCTTTCTTTTTTGTGTTAAAAAATCGGAAATGGAAAAAGGCATCCCTCAGAATGGGCGAAAATAGTTGCAAACTAATCAATGGACAAAGGTTTAATCTCAAATATATATAAGCAGCTCATGCAGCTTAATATTAAGAAAAACAAACAGCCCAATACAAAAATGGGCAGAAGATCTAAAGAGACGTTTCAGAGATGGCCAAGACGCACATGAAAAGCTGCTCAACATCACTAATTATTAGAGAAATGCAAATCAAAACTACAATGAGGTATCACCTCACACCTGCTAGAATAGGCATCATCAGAAAATCTACAAACAACAAATTCTGGGGAGGGTGTGGACAAAAGGATCCCTCTTCCACTACTGGTGGGCATGTAAATTGATACAGTCACTATGGAGAACAGTATGGAGTTTCCTTAAAAAAATTAGAAATAGAATTACCATATGATCCAGCAATCCCACTTCTGGGCATATGCCCAGAGAAAACCATAAATCAAAAAGGCACATTCACCACAATGTTCATTGCAGCACTATTTACAATAGCCAGGTAATGGAAGCAACCTAAATGCCCACAGACAGACGAATGGATAAAGATGTGGTACATATATAAAATGGAATATTACTCAGCCATAAAGAGGAATGAAACTGGGTCATTTGTAGAGACGTCGATGGATCTAGAGACTGTCATACAGAATGAAGTAAGTCAGAAAGAGAACAACAAATATTGTGTATGAAGGCATATATGTGGAACCTAGAATAATGGTACAGATGAACTGGTTTGCAGGGAAGAAATATAGACACAGAGGTAGAGAACAAACGTATGGTCACCAAGTGTGGGAAGCCATGGGGTGGTGGTGGTGGGATGAGTTGGGAGATTGGGATTGACCTGTATACATGTATATGCATAAAATACATAACTAATAATAACCTGCTGTATAAAAAATATATATAAAATTAAATTTCAAAATTTTAAAAAATAAAATTTAAAAATAAAACAGAAAAAAGTTCTTCCCTTCACACAGATGTATTTATATGAATGAATTATTTCCATGCTTATATCTATAAATACATAAAAGAGGAATAAAATCTAACGAACCATAAAAGAAAAAAAATACCTGAACCCACCAGTTTTACAGAGGAAAACCCTATCAGGGCACTTGCTCCAGCGGTAAACAATTCTGAAATTGGTCAGAGGTGGGGAATCATCTCCCATACAGCCAGCAACCCACCCCCCACGCAAGGAGCGTCCTCATTGCAAAGCTGGGGGACCGTGCCGAGGCATCTGTGAGTAAACGTGAGCTGAGCCCCAGGCCAGCTGCTGCTGAACTGTTCCCACCCTTCCCAGGTAAAACACCTGAATATGTACAAGGGCTTGAAGCCTAGAGGAAGGGCCGTGGAGCCACACCAGCGACAGCACACAGGCCAACATGGTGCCTGCAGGCCAGCCAGGATGGTCCTGGCCCCGGGCGCTCTTCTGGAAGCTTTCCATTGCCCTGCCTGAGATACCCCTCCTGTCCCGGCCCCCACTGCTTTTTTCCTTCCTCACCTCTGTTCGGAGAGAAATTCCAGCAGAAGGTATGGGTCAAACATCCTCTTCTTTACAGGTGGCAGCCTGGCAACTCCTGCAGAAAGTCCAGCAGAGCCCCACTCACACCGGGCCACCCACAAAGCCGTGGCCCCTCACTCCCTCCCACCAGCACAGCCCCGAGACTGCTGAAGGGGCAGAGAATATGGAGTCAGGCACAGCTTCAGGGGCTATTGCTGCCTGGAGCACTGTTTATATTGACCTCAACCAGGCACACCTGGGGAGGGCCGGCCGGCAGGGTCAGGCTGCCCAGGTCAGCTAATCCTCAACCCTCAGGGAATCACATAGTTGACAATGGACCTCGCTAAGGCAGAATAGACGCCAAGTGAAAAAAGGACACAATGCCATTTGCAGCACCGTAGATGAGGCTAAAGGTAATCACGTGACTTGTAGTAAGTCAGAAAGTGAAAGACACATATCCTATCATATCACTTATAGGTGTGACCTAAAAACGGATACCAGGGCAGATATTTCCACGGAGAAGGGCAATCACAGATTCATTAAACAAACTTATAGTTCACCAATGGAAAGGTGTGAGGATTGGTTTCATTACGATATTGGGGTTCACAGACATATACAAACACAGGTGACATATAGAATCACCAAAGACCTACGGAATACCAAGAGAAGACTACTCAACATTCTGTCATAACGTACATGGGAAAAGGATCCCAGGAAGAACAGACATATGTATATGTGTAAAAGAACCACATCTTGCACACCTACAACAAGCCAAACATTGTAATCAAACTTGCTGTAATAAAAAAATATATAAATAAATAAATTTAAAACACGAACAAGAAATAGTGAGACAAACTTGAGGGGTTTTCTCCTGGCACATTCAATTCTAAATTCCAATCTAGAACACGACTTCCATTGAGGCTCTGTTGCCCTAGAAACCAGATTTGGTAAGGGAGAACTGCTGCCACCTTGAGGCCGTCTCACACAACAGCAGCTTTTATCCCAGCGCTAATGATCAGTTGATATTCAAAATCATTGCAGGCCTGTAAATGACACCTGCCCTGAAAACAAATCCTGGGGTCACATAGCGACCAAAAAATTCAAAGGACATCCATATTTCAAAACGACCGTTTCAAAAGGCATATTTTACGCACATTCGTGTTCTGCTTCTTTTTCTTTCTTTCTTTTTTTTGTTAAAAAAACGGAAATGGAAAAAGGCATCCCTCAGAATGGGCGAAAATAGTTGCAAACTAATCAATGGACAAAGGTTTAATCTCAAATATATATAAGCAGCTCATGCAGCTTAATATTAAGAAAAACAAACAGCCCAATACAAAAATGGGCAGAAGATCTAAAGAGACGTTTCAGAGATGGCCAAGACGCACGTGAAAAGCTGCTCAACATCACTAATTATTAGAGAAATGCAAATCAAAACTACAATGAGGTATCACCTCACACCTGCTAGAATCGGCATCATCAGAAAATCTACAAACAACAAATTCTGGGGAGGGTGTGGACAAAAGGATCCCTCTTCCACTATTGGTGGGCACGTAAATTGATAGAGTCACTATGGAGAGCAGTATGGAGTTTCCTTAAAAAACCTAGAAATAGAATTACCATATGATCCAGCAATCCCACTTCTGGGCATATACCCAGAGAAAACCATAAATCAAAAAGGCACATTCACCACAATGTTCACTGCAGCACTATTTACAATAGCCAGGTAATGGAAGCAACCTAAATGCCCACAGACAGACGAATGGATAAAGATGTGGTACATATATAAAATGGAATATTACTCAGCCATAAAGAGGAATGAAACTGGCTCATTTGTAGAGACGTCGATGGATCTAGAGACTGTCATACAGAATGAAGTAAGTCAGAAAGAGAACAACAAATATTGTGTATGAAGGCATATATGTGGAACCTAGAATAATGGTACAGATGAACTGGTTTGCAGGGAAGAAATAGAGACACAGAGGTAGAGAACAAACGTATGGACACCAAGTGTGGGAAGCCATGGGGTGGTGGTGGTGGGATGAGTTGGGAGATTGGGATTGACCTGTATACATGTATATGCATAAAATACATAACTAATAATAACCTGCTGTATAAAAAATATATATAATTAAATTTCAAAATTTTAAAAAATAAACTTTAATAATAAAACAGAAAAAAGTTCTTCCCTTCACACAGATGTATTTATATGAATGAATTATTTCCATGCTTATATCTATAAATACATAAAAGAGGAATAATATCTAACGAACCATAAAAGAAAAATAAAACCTGAACCCACCAGTTTTACAGAGGAAAACCCTATCAGGGCACTTGCTCCAGCGGTAAACAATTCTGAAATTGGTCAGAGGTGGGGAATCATCTCCCATACAGCCAGCAACCCACACCCCACGCAAGGAGCGTCCTCATTGCAAAGCTGGGGGACCGTGCCGAGGCATCTGTGAGTAAACGTGAGCTGAGCCCCAGGCCAGCTGCTGCTGAACTGTTCCCACACTTCCCAGGTAAAACACCTGAATATGTACAAGGGCTTGAAAGCCTAGAGGAAGGGCCGTGGAGCCACACCAGCGACAGTACACAGGCCAACATGGTGCCTGCAGGCCAGCCAGGATGGTCCTGGCCCCGGGCACTCTTCTGGAAGCTTTCCATTGCCCTGCCTGAGATACCCCTCCTGTCCCGGCCCCCACTGCTTTTTTCCTTCCTCACCTCTGTTCGGAGAGAAATTCCAGCAGAAGGTATGGGTCAAACATCCTCTTCTTTACAGGTGGCAGCCTGGCAACTCCTGCAGAAAGTCCAGCAGAGCCCCACTCACACCGGGCCACCCACAAAGCCGTGGCCCCTCACTCCCTCCCACCAGCACAGCCCCGAGACTGCTGAAGGGGCAGAGAATATGGAGTCAGGCACAGCTTCAGGGGCTATTGCTGCCTGGAGCACTGTTTATATTGACCTCAACCAGGCACACCTGGGGAGGGCCGGCCGGCAGGGTCAGGCTGCCCAGGTCAGCTAATCCTCAACCCTCAGGGAATCACATAGTTGACAATGGACCTCGCTAAGGCAGAATAGACGCCAAGTGAAAAAAGGACACAATGCCATTTGCAGCACCGTAGATGAGGCTAAAGGTAATCACGTGACTTGTAGTAAGTCAGAAAGTGAAAGACACATATCCTATCATATCACTTATAGGTGTGACCTAAAAACGGATACCAGGGCAGATATTTCCACGGAGAAGGGCAATCACAGATTCATTAAACAAACTTATAGTTCACCAATGGAAAGGTGTGAGGATTGGTTTCATTACGATATTGGGGTTCACAGACATATACAAACACAGGTGACATATAGAATCACCAAAGACCTACGGAATACCAAGAGAAGACTACTCAACATTCTGTCATAACGTACATGGGAAAAGGATCCCAGGAAGAACAGACATATGTATATGTGTAAAAGAACCACATCTTGCACACCTACAACAAGCCAAACATTGTAATCAAACTTGCTGTAATAAAAAAATATATAAATAAATAAATTTAAAACACGAACAAGAAATAGTGAGACAAACTTGAGGGGTTTTCTCCTGGCACATTCAATTCTAAATTCCAATCTAGAACACGACTTCCATTGAGGCTCTGTTGCCCTAGAAACCAGATTTGGTAAGGGAGAACTGCTGCCACCTTGAGGCCGTCTCACACAACAGCAGCTTTTATCCCAGCGCTAATGATCAGTTGATATTCAAAATCATTGCAGGCCTGTAAATGACACCTGCCCTGAAAACAAATCCTGGGGTCACATAGCGACCAAAAAATTCAAAGGACATCCATATTTCAAAACGACCGTTTCAAAAGGCATATTTTACGCACATTCGTGTTCTGCTTCTTTTTCTTTCTTTCTTTTTTTTGTTAAAAAAACGGAAATGGAAAAAGGCATCCCTCAGAATGGGCGAAAATAGTTGCAAACTAATCAATGGACAAAGGTTTAATCTCAAATATATATAAGCAGCTCATGCAGCTTAATATTAAGAAAAACAAACAGCCCAATACAAAAATGGGCAGAAGATCTAAAGAGACGTTTCAGAGATGGCCAAGACGCACGTGAAAAGCTGCTCAACATCACTAATTATTAGAGAAATGCAAATCAAAACTACAATGAGGTATCACCTCACACCTGCTAGAATCGGCATCATCAGAAAATCTACAAACAACAAATTCTGGGGAGGGTGTGGACAAAAGGATCCCTCTTCCACTATTGGTGGGCACGTAAATTGATAGAGTCACTATGGAGAGCAGTATGGAGTTTCCTTAAAAAACCTAGAAATAGAATTACCATATGATCCAGCAATCCCACTTCTGGGCATATACCCAGAGAAAACCATAAATCAAAAAGGCACATTCACCACAATGTTCACTGCAGCACTATTTACAATAGCCAGGTAATGGAAGCAACCTAAATGCCCACAGACAGACGAATGGATAAAGATGTGGTACATATATAAAATGGAATATTACTCAGCCATAAAGAGGAATGAAACTGGCTCATTTGTAGAGACGTCGATGGATCTAGAGACTGTCATACAGAATGAAGTAAGTCAGAAAGAGAACAACAAATATTGTGTATGAAGGCATATATGTGGAACCTAGAATAATGGTACAGATGAACTGGTTTGCAGGGAAGAAATAGAGACACAGAGGTAGAGAACAAACGTATGGACACCAAGTGTGGGAAGCCATGGGGTGGTGGTGGTGGGATGAGTTGGGAGATTGGGATTGACCTGTATACATGTATATGCATAAAATACATAACTAATAATAACCTGCTGTATAAAAAATATATATAATTAAATTTCAAAATTTTAAAAAATAAACTTTAATAATAAAACAGAAAAAAGTTCTTCCCTTCACACAGATGTATTTATATGAATGAATTATTTCCATGCTTATATCTATAAATACATAAAAGAGGAATAATATCTAATGAACCATAAAAGAAAAATAAAACCTGAACCCACCAGTTTTACAGAGGAAAACCCTATCAGGGCACTTGCTCCAGCGGTAAACAATTCTGAAATTGGTCAGAGGTGGGGAATCATCTCCCATACAGCCAGCAACCCACACCCCACGCAAGGAGCGTCCTCATTGCAAAGCTGGGGGACCGTGCCGAGGCATCTGTGAGTAAACGTGAGCTGAGCCCCAGGCCAGCTGCTGCTGAACTGTTCCCACACTTCCCAGGTAAAACACCTGAATATGTACAAGGGCTTGAAAGCCTAGAGGAAGGGCCGTGGAGCCACACCAGCGACAGTACACAGGCCAACATGGTGCCTGCAGGCCAGCCAGGATGGTCCTGGCCCCGGGCGCTCTTCTGGAAGCTTTCCATTGCCCTGCCTGAGATACCCCTCCTGTCCCGGCCCCCACTGCTTTTTTCCTTCCTCACCTCTGTTCGGAGAGAAATTCCAGCAGAAGGTATGGGTCAAACATCCTCTTCTTTACAGGTGGCAGCCTGGCAACTCCTGCAGAAAGTCCAGCAGAGCCCCACTCACACCGGGCCACCCACAAAGCCGTGGCCCCTCACTCCCTCCCACCAGCACAGCCCCGAGACTGCTGAAGGGGCAGAGAATATGGAGTCAGGCACAGCTTCAGGGGCTATTGCTGCCTGGAGCACTGTTTATATTGACCTCAACCAGGCACACCTGGGGAGGGCCGGCCGGCAGGGTCAGGCTGCCCAGGTCAGCTAATCCTCAACCCTCAGGGAATCACATAGTTGACAATGGACCTCGCTAAGGCAGAATAGACGCCAAGTGAAAAAAGGACACAATGCCATTTGCAGCACCGTAGATGAGGCTAAAGGTAATCACGTGACTTGTAGTAAGTCAGAAAGTGAAAGACACATATCCTATCATATCACTTATAGGTGTGACCTAAAAACGGATACCAGGGCAGATATTTCCACGGAGAAGGGCAATCACAGATTCATTAAACAAACTTATAGTTCACCAATGGAAAGGTGTGAGGATTGGTTTCATTACGATATTGGGGTTCACAGACATATACAAACACAGGTGACATATAGAATCACCAAAGACCTACGGAATACCAAGAGAAGACTACTCAACATTCTGTCATAACGTACATGGGAAAAGGATCCCAGGAAGAACAGACATATGTATATGTGTAAAAGAACCACATCTTGCACACCTACAACAAGCCAAACATTGTAATCAAACTTGCTGTAATAAAAAAATATATAAATAAATAAATTTAAAACACGAACAAGAAATAGTGAGACAAACTTGAGGGGTTTTCTCCTGGCACATTCAATTCTAAATTCCAATCTAGAACACGACTTCCATTGAGGCTCTGTTGCCCTAGAAACCAGATTTGGTAAGGGAGAACTGCTGCCACCTTGAGGCCGTCTCACACAACAGCAGCTTTTATCCCAGCGCTAATGATCAGTTGATATTCAAAATCATTGCAGGCCTGTAAATGACACCTGCCCTGAAAACAAATCCTGGGGTCACATAGCGACCAAAAAATTCAAAGGACATCCATATTTCAAAACGACCGTTTCAAAAGGCATATTTTACGCACATTCGTGTTCTGCTTCTTTTTCTTTCTTTCTTTTTTTTGTTAAAAAAACGGAAATGGAAAAAGGCATCCCTCAGAATGGGCGAAAATAGTTGCAAACTAATCAATGGACAAAGGTTTAATCTCAAATATATATAAGCAGCTCATGCAGCTTAATATTAAGAAAAACAAACAGCCCAATACAAAAATGGGCAGAAGATCTAAAGAGACGTTTCAGAGATGGCCAAGACGCACGTGAAAAGCTGCTCAACATCACTAATTATTAGAGAAATGCAAATCAAAACTACAATGAGGTATCACCTCACACCTGCTAGAATCGGCATCATCAGAAAATCTACAAACAACAAATTCTGGGGAGGGTGTGGACAAAAGGATCCCTCTTCCACTATTGGTGGGCACGTAAATTGATAGAGTCACTATGGAGAGCAGTATGGAGTTTCCTTAAAAAACCTAGAAATAGAATTACCATATGATCCAGCAATCCCACTTCTGGGCATATACCCAGAGAAAACCATAAATCAAAAAGGCACATTCACCACAATGTTCACTGCAGCACTATTTACAATAGCCAGGTAATGGAAGCAACCTAAATGCCCACAGACAGACGAATGGATAAAGATGTGGTACATATATAAAATGGAATATTACTCAGCCATAAAGAGGAATGAAACTGGCTCATTTGTAGAGACGTCGATGGATCTAGAGACTGTCATACAGAATGAAGTAAGTCAGAAAGAGAACAACAAATATTGTGTATGAAGGCATATATGTGGAACCTAGAATAATGGTACAGATGAACTGGTTTGCAGGGAAGAAATAGAGACACAGAGGTAGAGAACAAACGTATGGACACCAAGTGTGGGAAGCCATGGGGTGGTGGTGGTGGGATGAGTTGGGAGATTGGGATTGACCTGTATACATGTATATGCATAAAATACATAACTAATAATAACCTGCTGTATAAAAAATATATATAATTAAATTTCAAAATTTTAAAAAATAAACTTTAATAATAAAACAGAAAAAAGTTCTTCCCTTCACACAGATGTATTTATATGAATGAATTATTTCCATGCTTATATCTATAAATACATAAAAGAGGAATAATATCTAATGAACCATAAAAGAAAAATAAAACCTGAACCCACCAGTTTTACAGAGGAAAACCCTATCAGGGCACTTGCTCCAGCGGTAAACAATTCTGAAATTGGTCAGAGGTGGGGAATCATCTCCCATACAGCCAGCAACCCACACCCCACGCAAGGAGCGTCCTCATTGCAAAGCTGGGGGACCGTGCCGAGGCATCTGTGAGTAAACGTGAGCTGAGCCCCAGGCCAGCTGCTGCTGAACTGTTCCCACACTTCCCAGGTAAAACACCTGAATATGTACAAGGGCTTGAAAGCCTAGAGGAAGGGCCGTGGAGCCACACCAGCGACAGTACACAGGCCAACATGGTGCCTGCAGGCCAGCCAGGATGGTCCTGGCCCCGGGCGCTCTTCTGGAAGCTTTCCATTGCCCTGCCTGAGATACCCCTCCTGTCCCGGCCCCCACTGCTTTTTTCCTTCCTCACCTCTGTTCGGAGAGAAATTCCAGCAGAAGGTATGGGTCAAACATCCTCTTCTTTACAGGTGGCAGCCTGGCAACTCCTGCAGAAAGTCCAGCAGAGCCCCACTCACACCGGGCCACCCACAAAGCCGTGGCCCCTCACTCCCTCCCACCAGCACAGCCCCGAGACTGCTGAAGGGGCAGAGAATATGGAGTCAGGCACAGCTTCAGGGGCTATTGCTGCCTGGAGCACTGTTTATATTGACCTCAACCAGGCACACCTGGGGAGGGCCGGCCGGCAGGGTCAGGCTGCCCAGGTCAGCTAATCCTCAACCCTCAGGGAATCACATAGTTGACAATGGACCTCGCTAAGGCAGAATAGACGCCAAGTGAAAAAAGGACACAATGCCATTTGCAGCACCGTAGATGAGGCTAAAGGTAATCACGTGACTTGTAGTAAGTCAGAAAGTGAAAGACACATATCCTATCATATCACTTATAGGTGTGACCTAAAAACGGATACCAGGGCAGATATTTCCACGGAGAAGGGCAATCACAGATTCATTAAACAAACTTATAGTTCACCAATGGAAAGGTGTGAGGATTGGTTTCATTACGATATTGGGGTTCACAGACATATACAAACACAGGTGACATATAGAATCACCAAAGACCTACGGAATACCAAGAGAAGACTACTCAACATTCTGTCATAACGTACATGGGAAAAGGATCCCAGGAAGAACAGACATATGTATATGTGTAAAAGAACCACATCTTGCACACCTACAACAAGCCAAACATTGTAATCAAACTTGCTGTAATAAAAAAATATATAAATAAATAAATTTAAAACACGAACAAGAAATAGTGAGACAAACTTGAGGGGTTTTCTCCTGGCACATTCAATTCTAAATTCCAATCTAGAACACGACTTCCATTGAGGCTCTGTTGCCCTAGAAACCAGATTTGGTAAGGGAGAACTGCTGCCACCTTGAGGCCGTCTCACACAACAGCAGCTTTTATCCCAGCGCTAATGATCAGTTGATATTCAAAATCATTGCAGGCCTGTAAATGACACCTGCCCTGAAAACAAATCCTGGGGTCACATAGCGACCAAAAAATTCAAAGGACATCCATATTTCAAAACGACCGTTTCAAAAGGCATATTTTACGCACATTCGTGTTCTGCTTCTTTTTCTTTCTTTCTTTTTTTTGTTAAAAAAACGGAAATGGAAAAAGGCATCCCTCAGAATGGGCGAAAATAGTTGCAAACTAATCAATGGACAAAGGTTTAATCTCAAATATATATAAGCAGCTCATGCAGCTTAATATTAAGAAAAACAAACAGCCCAATACAAAAATGGGCAGAAGATCTAAAGAGACGTTTCAGAGATGGCCAAGACGCACGTGAAAAGCTGCTCAACATCACTAATTATTAGAGAAATGCAAATCAAAACTACAATGAGGTATCACCTCACACCTGCTAGAATCGGCATCATCAGAAAATCTACAAACAACAAATTCTGGGGAGGGTGTGGACAAAAGGATCCCTCTTCCACTATTGGTGGGCACGTAAATTGATAGAGTCACTATGGAGAGCAGTATGGAGTTTCCTTAAAAAACCTAGAAATAGAATTACCATATGATCCAGCAATCCCACTTCTGGGCATATACCCAGAGAAAACCATAAATCAAAAAGGCACATTCACCACAATGTTCACTGCAGCACTATTTACAATAGCCAGGTAATGGAAGCAACCTAAATGCCCACAGACAGACGAATGGATAAAGATGTGGTACATATATAAAATGGAATATTACTCAGCCATAAAGAGGAATGAAACTGGCTCATTTGTAGAGACGTCGATGGATCTAGAGACTGTCATACAGAATGAAGTAAGTCAGAAAGAGAACAACAAATATTGTGTATGAAGGCATATATGTGGAACCTAGAATAATGGTACAGATGAACTGGTTTGCAGGGAAGAAATAGAGACACAGAGGTAGAGAACAAACGTATGGACACCAAGTGTGGGAAGCCATGGGGTGGTGGTGGTGGGATGAGTTGGGAGATTGGGATTGACCTGTATACATGTATATGCATAAAATACATAACTAATAATAACCTGCTGTATAAAAAATATATATAATTAAATTTCAAAATTTTAAAAAATAAACTTTAATAATAAAACAGAAAAAAGTTCTTCCCTTCACACAGATGTATTTATATGAATGAATTATTTCCATGCTTATATCTATAAATACATAAAAGAGGAATAATATCTAACGAACCATAAAAGAAAAATAAAACCTGAACCCACCAGTTTTACAGAGGAAAACCCTATCAGGGCACTTGCTCCAGCGGTAAACAATTCTGAAATTGGTCAGAGGTGGGGAATCATCTCCCATACAGCCAGCAACCCACACCCCACGCAAGGAGCGTCCTCATTGCAAAGCTGGGGGACCGTGCCGAGGCATCTGTGAGTAAACGTGAGCTGAGCCCCAGGCCAGCTGCTGCTGAACTGTTCCCACACTTCCCAGGTAAAACACCTGAATATGTACAAGGGCTTGAAAGCCTAGAGGAAGGGCCGTGGAGCCACACCAGCGACAGTACACAGGCCAACATGGTGCCTGCAGGCCAGCCAGGATGGTCCTGGCCCCGGGCGCTCTTCTGGAAGCTTTCCATTGCCCTGCCTGAGATACCCCTCCTGTCCCGGCCCCCACTGCTTTTTTCCTTCCTCACCTCTGTTCGGCGAGAAATTCCAGCGGAAGGTATGGGTCAAACATCCTCTTCTTTACAGGTGGCAGCCTGGCAACTCCTGCAGAAAGTCCAGCAGAGCCCCACTCACACCGGGCCACCCACAAAGCCTTGGCCCCTCACTCCCTCCCACCAGCACAGCCCCGAGACTGCTGACGGGGCAGAGAATATGGAGTCAGGCACAGATTCAGGGGCTATTGCTGCCTGGAGCGCTGTTTATATTGACCTCAACCAGGCACACCTGGGGAGGGCCGGCCGGGAGGGTCAGGCTGCCCAGGTCAGCTAATCCTTAACCCTCAGGGAATCACATAGTTGACAATGGACCTCGCTAAGGCAGAATAGAAGCCAAGAGAAAAAAGGACACAATGCCATTTGCAGCACCGTAGATGAGGCTAAAGGTAATCACGTGACTTGTAGTAAGTCAGAAAGTGAAAGACACATATCCTATCATATCACTTATAGGTGTGACCTAAAAACGGATACCAGGGCAGATATTTCCACGGAGAAGGGCAATCACAGATTCATTAAACAAACTTATGGTTCACCAATGGAAAGGTGTGAGGATTGGTATCATTACGATATTGGGGTTCACAGACATATACAAACACAGGTGACATATAGAATCACCAAAGACCTACGGAATACCAAGAGAAGACTACTCAACATTCTGTCATAACGTACATGGGAAAAGGATCCCAGGAAGAACAGACATATGTATATGTGTAAAAGAACCACATCTTGCACACCTACAACAAGCCAAACATTGTAATCAAACTTGCTGTGATAAAAAAAATAAAAATAAATAAATTTAAAACACGAACAAGAAATAGTGAGACAAACTTGAGGGGTTTTCTCCTGGCACATTCAATTCTAAATTCCAATCTAGAACACGACTTCCATTGAGGCTCTGTTGCCCTAGAAACCAGATTTGGTAAGGGAGAACTGCTGCCACCTTGAGGCCGTCTCACACAACAGCAGCTTTTATCCCAGCGCTAATGATCAGTTGATATTCAAAATCATTGCAGGCCTGTAAATGACACCTGCCCTGAAAACAAATCCTGGGGTCACATAGCGACCAAAAAATTCAAAGGACGTCCATATTTCAAAACGACCGTTTCAAAAGGCATATTTTACGCACATTCGTGTTCTGCTTCTTTTTCTTTCTTTCTTTTTTTTGTTAAAAAAACGGAAATGGAAAAAGGCATCCCTCAGAATGGGCGAAAATAGTTGCAAACTAATCAATGGACAAAGGTTTAATCTCAAATATATATAAGCAGCTCATGCAGCTTAATATTAAGAAAAACAAACAGCCCAATACAAAAATGGGCAGAAGATCTAAAGAGACGTTTCAGAGATGGCCAAGACGCACATGAAAAGCTGCTCAACATCACTAATTATTAGAGAAATGCAAATCAAAACTACAATGAGGTATCCCCTCACACCTGCTAGAATCGGCATCATCAGAAAATCTACAAACAACAAATTCTGGGGAGGGTGTGGACAAAAGGATCCCTCTTCCACTATTGGTGGGCATGTAAATTGATACAGTCACTATGGAGAACAGTATGGAGTTTCCTTAAAAAACCTAGAAATAGAATTACCATATGATCCAGCAATCCCACTTCTGGGCATATGCCCAGAGAAAACCATAAATCCAAAAGGCACATTCACCACAATGTTCATTGCAGCACTATTTACAATAGCCAGGTAATGGAAGCAACCTAAATTCCCACAGACAGACGAATGGATAAAGATGTGGTACATATATAAAATGGAATATTACTCAGCCATACAGAGGAATGAAACTGGCTCATTTGTAGAGACGTCGATGGATCTAGAGACTGTCATACAGAATGTATTAAGTCAGAAAGACAACAACAAATATTGTGTATGAAGGCATATATGTGGAACCTAGAATAATGGTACAGATGAACTGGTTTGCAGGGAAGAAATAGAGACACAGAGGTAGAGAACAAACGTATGGACACCAAGTGTGGGAAGCCATGGGGTGGTGGTGGTGGGATGAGTTGGGAGATTGGGATTGACCTGTATACATGTATATGCATAAAATACATAACTAATAATAACCTGCTGTATAAAATATATATATAATTAAATTTCAAAATTTTAAAAAATAAAATTTAAAAATAAAACAGAAAAAAGTTCTTCCCTTCACACAGATGTATTTATATGAATGAATTATTTCCATGCTTATATCTATAAATACATAAAAGAGGAATAAAATCTAACGAACCATAAAAGAAAAAAAAAACCTGAACCCACCAGTTTTACAGAGGAAAACCCTATCAGGGCACTTGCTCCAGCGGTAAACAATTCTGAAATTGGTCAGAGGTGGGGAATCATCTCCCATACAGCCAGCAACCCACCCCCCACACAAGGAGCGTCCTCATTGCAAAGCTGGGGGACCGTGCCGAGGCATCTGTGAGTAAATGTGAGCTGAGCCCCAGGCCAGCTGCTGCTGAACTGTTCCCACCCTTCCCAGGTAAAACACCTGAATATGTACAAGGGCTTGAAAGCCTAGAGGAAGGGCCGTGGAGCCACACCAGCGACAGCACACAGGCCAACATTGTGCCTGCAGGCCAGCCAGGATGGTCCTGGCCCCGGGCGCTCTTCTGGAAGCTTTCCATTGCCCTGCCTGAGATACCCCTCCTGTCCCGGCCCCCACTGCTTTTTTCCTTCCTCACCTCTGTTCGGAGAGAAATTCCAGCGGAAGGTATGGGTCAAACATCCTCTTCTTTACAGGTGGCAGCCTGGCAACTCCTGCAGAAAGTCCAGCAGAGCCCCACTCACACCGGGCCACCCACAAAGCCGTGGCCCCTCACTCCCTCCCACCAGCACAGCCCCGAGACTGCTGACGGGGCAGAGAATATGGAGTCAGGCACAGCTTCAGGGGCTATTGCTGCCTGGAGCGCTGTTTATATTGACCTCAACCAGGCACACCTGGGGAGGGCCGGCCGGCAGGGTCAGGCTGCCCAGGTCAGCTAATCCTTAACCCTCAGGGAATCACATAGTTGACAATGGACCTCGCTAAGGCAGAATAGAAGCCAAGAGAAAAAAGGACACAATGCCATTTGCAGCACCGTAGATGAGGCTAAAGGTAATCACGTGACTTGTAGTAAGTCAGAAAGTGAAAGACACATATCCTATCATATCACTTATAGGTGTGACCTAAAAACGGATACCAGGGCAGATATTTCCACGGAGAAGGGCAATCACAGATTCATTAAACAAACTTATGGTTCACCAATGGAAAGGTGTGAGGATTGGTATCATTACGATATTGGGGTTCACAGACATATACAAACACAGGTGACATATAGAATCACCAAAGACCTACGGAATACCAAGAGAAGACTACTCAACATTCTGTCATAACGTACATGGGAAAAGGATCCCAGGAAGAACAGACATATGTATATGTGTAAAAGAACCACATCTTGCACACCTACAACAAGCCAAACATTGTAATCAAACTTGCTGTGATAAAAAAAATAAAAATAAATAAATTTAAAACACGAACAAGAAATAGTGAGACAAACTTGAGGAGTTTTCTCCTGGCACATTCAATTCTAAATTCCAATCTAGAACACGACTTCCATTGAGGCTCTGTTGCCCTAGAAACCAGATTTGGTAAGGGAGAACTGCTGCCACCTTGAGGCCGTCTCACACAACAGCAGCTTTTATCCCAGCGCTAATGATCAGTTGATATTCAAAATCATTGCAGGCCTGTAAATGACACCTGCCCTGAAAACAAATCCTGGGGTCACATAGCGACCAAAAAATTCAAAGGACGTCCATATTTCAAAACGACCGTTTCAAAAGGCATATTTTACGCACATTCGTGTTCTGCTTCTTTTTCTTTCTTTCTTTTTTTTGTTAAAAAAACGGAAATGGAAAAAGGCATCCCTCAGAATGGGCGAAAATAGTTGCAAACTAATCAATGGACAAAGGTTTAATCTCAAATATATATAAGCAGCTCATGCAGCTTAATATTAAGAAAAACAAACAGCCCAATACAAAAATGGGCAGAAGATCTAAAGAGACGTTTCAGAGATGGCCAAGACGCACATGAAAAGCTGCTCAACATCACTAATTATTAGAGAAATGCAAATCAAAACTACAATGAGGTATCACCTCACACCTGCTAGAATCGGCATCATCAGAAAATCTACAAACAACAAATTCTGGGGAGGGTGTGGACAAAAGGATCCCTCTTCCACTATTGGTGGGCACGTAAATTGATAGAGTCACTATGGAGAACAGTATGGAGTTTCCTTAAAAAAACTAGAAATAGAATTACCATATGATCCAGCAATCCCACTTCTGGGCATATACCCAGAGAAAACCATAAATCAAAAAGGCACATTCACCACAATATTCACTGCAGCACTATTTACAATAGCCAGGTAATGGAAGCAACCTAAATGCCCACAGACAGACGAATGGATAAAGATGTGGTACATATATAAAATGGAATATTACTCAGCCATAAAGAGGAATGAAACTGGGTCATTTGTAGAGACGTCGATGGATCTAGAGACTGTCATACAGAATGAAGTAAGTCAGAAAGAGAACAACAAATATTGTGTATGAAGGCATATATGTGGAACCTAGAATAATGGTACAGATGAACTGGTTTGCAGGGAAGAAATAGAGACACAGAGGTAGAGAACAAACGTATGGACACCAAGTGTGGGAAGCCATGGGCTGGTGGTGGTGGGATGAGTTGGGAGATTGGGATTGACCTGTATACATGTATATGCATAAAATACATAACTAATAATAACCTGCTGTATAAAAAATATATATAAAATTAAATTTCAAAATTTTAAAAAATAAAATTTAAAAATAAAACAGAAAAAAGTTCTTCCCTTCACACAGATGTATTTATATGAATGAATTATTTCCATGCTTATATCTATAAATACATAAAAGGGTAAGAAAATCTAACGAACCATAAAAGAAAAAAAATACCTGAACCCACCAGTTTTACAGAGGAAAACCCTATCAGGGCACTTGCTCCAGCGGTAAACAATTCTGAAATTGGTCAGAGGTGGGGAATCATCTCCCATACAGCCAGCAACCCACCCCCCACGCAAGGAGAGTCCTCATTGCAAAGCTGGGGGACCGTGCCGAGGCATCTGTGAGTAAATGTGAGCTGAGCCCCAGGCCAGCTGCTGCTGAACTGTTCCCACCCTTCCCAGGTAAAACACCTGAATATGTACAAGGGCTTGAAAGCCTAGAGGAAGGGCCGTGGAGCCACACCAGCGACAGCACACAGGCCAACATTGTGCCTGCAGGCCAGCCAGGATGGTCCTGGCCCCGGGCGCTCTTCTGGAAGCTTTCCATTGCCCTGCCTGAGATACCCCTCCTGTCCCGGCCCCCACTGCTTTTTTCCTTCCTCACCTCTGTTCGGAGAGAAATTCCAGCGGAAGGTATGGGGCAAACATCCTCTTCTTTACAGGTGGCAGCCTGGCAACTCCTGCAGAAAGTCCAGCAGAGCCCCACTCACACCGGGCCACCCACAAAGCCGTGGCCCCTCACTCCCTCCCACCAGCACAGCCCCGAGACTGCTGACGGGGCAGAGAATATGGAGTCAGGCACAGCTTCAGGGGCTATTGCTGCCTGGAGCGCTGTTTATATTGACCTCAACCAGGCACACCTGGGGAGGGCCGGCCGGCAGGGTCAGGCTGCCCAGGTCAGCTAATCCTTAACCCTCAGGGAATCACATAGTTGACAATGGACCTCGCTAAGGCAGAATAGAAGCCAAGAGAAAAAAGGACACAATGCCATTTGCAGCACCGTAGATGAGGCTAAAGGTAATCACGTGACTTGTAGTAAGTCAGAAAGTGAAAGACACATATCCTATCATATCACTTATAGGTGTGACCTAAAAACGGATACCAGGGCAGATATTTCCACGGAGAAGGGCAATCACAGATTCATTAAACAAACTTATGGTTCACCAATGGAAAGGTGTGAGGATTGGTATCATTACGATATTGGGGTTCACAGACATATACAAACACAGGTGACATATAGAATCACCAAAGACCTACGGAATACCAAGAGAAGACTACTCAACATTCTGTCATAACGTACATGGGAAAAGGATCCCAGGAAGAACAGACATATGTATATGTGTAAAAGAACCACATCTTGCACACCTACAACAAGCCAAACATTGTAATCAAACTTGCTGTGATAAAAAAAATAAAAATAAATAAATTTAAAACACGAACAAGAAATAGTGAGACAAACTTGAGGGGTTTTCTCCTGGCACATTCAATTCTAAATTCCAATCTAGAACACGACTTCCATTGAGGCTCTGTTGCCCTAGAAACCAGATTTGGTAAGGGAGAACTGCTGCCACCTTGAGGCCGTCTCACACAACAGCAGCTTTTATCCCAGCGCTAATGATCAGTTGATATTCAAAATCATTGCAGGCCTGTAAATGACACCTGCCCTGAAAACAAATCCTGGGGTCACATAGCGACCAAAAAATTCAAAGGACGTCCATATTTCAAAACGACCGTTTCAAAAGGCATATTTTACGCACATTCGTGTTCTGCTTCTTTTTCTTTCTTTCTTTTTTTTGTTAAAAAAACGGAAATGGAAAAAGGCATCCCTCAGAATGGGCGAAAATAGTTGCAAACTAATCAATGGACAAAGGTTTAATCTCAAATATATATAAGCAGCTCATGCAGCTTAATATTAAGAAAAACAAACAGCCCAATACAAAAATGGGCAGAAGATCTAAAGAGACGTTTCAGAGATGGCCAAGACGCACATGAAAAGCTGCTCAACATCACTAATTATTAGAGAAATGCAAATCAAAACTACAATGAGGTATCACCTCACACCTGCTAGAATCGGCATCATCAGAAAATCTACAAACAACAAATTCTGGGGAGGGTGTGGACAAAAGGATCCCTCTTCCACTATTGGTGGGCACGTAAATTGATAGAGTCACTATGGAGAACAGTATGGAGTTTCCTTAAAAAAACTAGAAATAGAATTACCATATGATCCAGCAATCCCACTTCTGGGCATATACCCAGAGAAAACCATAAATCAAAAAGGCACATTCACCACAATATTCACTGCAGCACTATTTACAATAGCCAGGTAATGGAAGCAACCTAAATGCCCACAGACAGACGAATGGATAAAGATGTGGTACATATATAAAATGGAATATTACTCAGCCATAAAGAGGAATGAAACTGGGTCATTTGTAGAGACGTCGATGGATCTAGAGACTGTCATACAGAATGAAGTAAGTCAGAAAGAGAACAACAAATATTGTGTATGAAGGCATATATGTGGAACCTAGAATAATGGTACAGATGAACTGGTTTGCAGGGAAGAAATAGAGACACAGAGGTAGAGAACAAACGTATGGACACCAAGTGTGGGAAGCCATGGGCTGGTGGTGGTGGGATGAGTTGGGAGATTGGGATTGACCTGTATACATGTATATGCATAAAATACATAACTAATAATAACCTGCTGTATAAAAAATATATATAAAATTAAATTTCAAAATTTTAAAAAATAAAATTTAAAAATAAAACAGAAAAAAGTTCTTCCCTTCACACAGATGTATTTATATGAATGAATTATTTCCATGCTTATATCTATAAATACATAAAAGGGTAAGAAAATCTAACGAACCATAAAAGAAAAAAAATACCTGAACCCACCAGTTTTACAGAGGAAAACCCTATCAGGGCACTTGCTCCAGCGGTAAACAATTCTGAAATTGGTCAGAGGTGGGGAATCATCTCCCATACAGCCAGCAACCCACCCCCCACACAAGGAGCGTCCTCATTGCAAAGCTGGGGGACCGTGCCGAGGCATCTGTGAGTAAACGTGAGCTGAGCCCCAGGCCAGCTGCTGCTGAACTGTTCCCACCCTTCCCAGGTAAAACACCTGAATATGTACAAGGGCTTGAAAGCCTAGAGGAAGGGCCGTGGAGCCACACCAGCGACAGCACACAGGCCAACATTGTGCCTGCAGGCCAGCCAGGATGGTCCTGGCCCCGGGCGCTCTTCTGGAAGCTTTCCATTGCCCTGCCTGAGATACCCCTCCTGTCCCGGCCCCCACTGCTTTTTTCCTTCCTCACCTCTGTTCGGAGAGAAATTCCAGCGGAAGGTATGGGGCAAACATCCTCTTCTTTACAGGTGGCAGCCTGGCAACTTCTGCAGAAAGTCCAGCAGAGCCCCACTCACACCGGGCCACCCACAAAGCCGTGGCCCCTCACTCCCTCCCACCAGCACAGCCCCGAGACTGCTGACGGGGCAGAGAATATGGAGTCAGGCACAGCTTCAGGGGCTATTGCTGCCTGGAGCGCTGTTTATATTGACCTCAACCAGGCACACCTGGGGAGGGCCGGCCGGCAGGGTCAGGCTGCCCAGGTCAGCTAATCCTTAACCCTCAGGGAATCACATAGTTGACAATGGACCTCGCTAAGGCAGAATAGAAGCCAAGAGAAAAAAGGACACAATGCCATTTGCAGCACCGTAGATGAGGCTAAAGGTAATCACGTGACTTGTAGTAAGTCAGAAAGTGAAAGACACATATCCTATCATATCACTTATAGGTGTGACCTAAAAACGGATACCAGGGCAGATATTTCCACGGAGAAGGGCAATCACAGATTCATTAAACAAACTTATGGTTCACCAATGGAAAGGTGTGAGGATTGGTTTCATTACGATATTGGGGTTCACAGACATATACAAACACAGGTGACATATAGAATCACCAAAGACCTACGGAATACCAAGAGAAGACTACTCAACATTCTGTCATAACGTACATGGGAAAAGGATCCCAGGAAGAACAGACATATGTATATGTGTAAAAGAACCACATCTTGCACACCTACAACAAGCCAAACATTGTAATCAAACTTGCTGTGATAAAAAAAATAAAAATAAATAAATTTAAAACACGAACAAGAAATAGTGAGACAAACTTGAGGGGTTTTCTCCTGGCACATTCAATTCTAAATTCCAATCTAGAACACGACTTCCATTGAGGCTCTGTTGCCCTAGAAACCAGATTTGGTAAGGGAGAACTGCTGCCACCTTGAGGCCGTCTCACACAACAGCAGCTTTTATCCCAGCGCTAATGATCAGTTGATATTCAAAATCATTGCAGGCCTGTAAATGACACCTGCCCTGAAAACAAATCCTGGGTTCACATAGCGACCAAAAAATTCAAAGGACATCCATATTTCAAAACGACCGTTTCAAAAGGCATATTTTACGCACATTCGTGTTCTGCTTCTTTTTCTTTCTTTCTTTTTTTTGTTAAAAAAACGGAAATGGAAAAAGGCATCCCTCAGAATGGGCGAAAATAGTTGCAAACTAATCAATGGACAAAGGTTTAATCTCAAATATATATAAGCAGCTCATGCAGCTTAATATTAAGAAAAACAAACAGCCCAATACAAAAATGGGCAGAAGATCTAAAGAGACGTTTCAGAGATGGCCAAGACGCACATGAAAAGCTGCTCAACATCACTAATTATTAGAGAAATGCAAATCAAAACTACAATGAGGTATCACCTCACACCTGCTAGAATCGGCATCATCAGAAAATCTACAAACAACAAATTCTGGGGAGGGTGTGGACAAAAGGATCCCTCTTCCACTATTGGTGGGCACATAAATTGATAGAGTCACTATGGAGAACAGTATGGAGTTTCCTTAAAAAAACTAGAAATAGAATTACCATATGATCCAGCAATCCCACTTCTGGGCATATACCCAGAGAAAACCATAAATCAAAAAGGCACATTCACCACAATATTCACTGCAGCACTATTTACAATAGCCAGGTAATGGAAGCAACCTAAATGCCCACAGACAGACGAATGGATAAAGATGTGGTACATATATAAAATGGAATATTACTCAGCCATAAAGAGGAATGAAACTGGGTCATTTGTAGAGACGTCGATGGATCTAGAGACTGTCATACAGAATGAAGTAAGTCAGAAAGAGAACAACAAATATTGTGTATGAAGGCATATATGTGGAACCTAGAATAATGGTACAGATGAACTGGTTTGCAGGGAAGAAATAGAGACACAGAGGTAGAGAACAAACGTATGGACACCAAGTGTGGGAAGCCATGGGGTGGTGGTGGTGGGATGAGTTGGGAGATTGGGATTGACCTGTATACATGTATATGCATAAAATACATAACTAATAATAACCTGCTGTATAAAAAATATATATAAAATTAAATTTCAAAATTTTAAAAAATAAAATTTAAAAATAAAACAGAAAAAAGTTCTTCCCTTCACACAGATGTATTTATATGAATGAATTATTTCCATGCTTATATCTATAAATACATAAAAGGGTAAGAAAATCTAACGAACCATAAAAGAAAAAAAATACCTGAACCCACCAGTTTTACAGAGGAAAACCCTATCAGGGCACTTGCTCCAGTGGTAAACAATTCTGAAATTGGTCAGAGGTGGGGAATCATCTCCCATACAGCCAGCAACCCACCCCCCACGCAAGGAGCGTCCGCATTGCAAAGCTGGGGGACAGTGCCGAGGCATCTGTGAGTAAACGTGAGCTGAGCCCCAGGCCAGCTGCTGCTGAACTGTTCCCACCCTTCCCAGGTAAAACACCTGAATATGTACAAGGGCTTGAAAGCCTAGAGGAAGGGCCGTGGAGCCACACCAGCGACAGCACACAGGCCAACATTGTGCCTGCAGGCCAGCCAGGATGGTCCTGGCCCCGGGCGCTCTTCTGGAAGCTTTCCATTGCCCTGCCTGAGATACCCCTCCTGTCCCGGCCCCCACTGCTTTTTTCCTTCCTCACCTCTGTTCGGAGAGAAATTCCAGCGGAAGGTATGGGGCAAACATCCTCTTCTTTACAGGTGGCAGCCTGGCAACTCCTGCAGAAAGTCCAGCAGAGCCCCACTCACACCGGGCCACCCACAAAGCCGTGGCCCCTCACTCCCTCCCACCAGCACAGCCCCGAGACTGCTGACGGGGCAGAGAATATGGAGTCAGGCACAGCTTCAGGGGCTATTGCTGCCTGGAGCGCTGTTTATATTGACCTCAACCAGGCACACCTGGGGAGGGCCGGCCGGCAGGGTCAGGCTGCCCAGGTCAGCTAATCCTTAACCCTCAGGGAATCACATAGTTGACAATGGACCTCGCTAAGGCAGAATAGAAGCCAAGAGAAAAAAGGACACAATGCCATTTGCAGCACCGTAGATGAGGCTAAAGGTAATCACGTGACTTGTAGTAAGTCAGAAAGTGAAAGACACATATCCTATCATATCACTTATAGGTGTGACCTAAAAACGGATACCAGGGCAGATATTTCCACGGAGAAGGGCAATCACAGATTCATTAAACAAACTTATGGTTCACCAATGGAAAGGTGTGAGGATTGGTATCATTACGATATTGGGGTTCACAGACATATACAAACACAGGTGACATATAGAATCACCAAAGACCTACGGAATACCAAGAGAAGACTACTCAACATTCTGTCATAACGTACATGGGAAAAGGATCCCAGGAAGAACAGACATATGTATATGTGTAAAAGAACCACATCTTGCACACCTACAACAAGCCAAACATTGTAATCAAACTTGCTGTGATAAAAAAAATAAAAATAAATAAATTTAAAACACGAACAAGAAATAGTGAGACAAACTTGAGGGGTTTTCTCCTGGCACATTCAATTCTAAATTCCAATCTAGAACACGACTTCCATTGAGGCTCTGTTGCCCTAGAAACCAGATTTGGTAAGGGAGAACTGCTGCCACCTTGAGGCCGTCTCACACAACAGCAGCTTTTATCCCAGCGCTAATGATCAGTTGATATTCAAAATCATTGCAGGCCTGTAAATGACACCTGCCCTGAAAACAAATCCTGGGGTCACATAGCGACCAAAAAATTCAAAGGACGTCCATATTTCAAAACGACCGTTTCAAAAGGCATATTTTACGCACATTCGTGTTCTGCTTCTTTTTCTTTCTTTCTTTTTTTTGTTAAAAAAACGGAAATGGAAAAAGGCATCCCTCAGAATGGGCGAAAATAGTTGCAAACTAATCAATGGACAAAGGTTTAATCTCAAATATATATAAGCAGCTCATGCAGCTTAATATTAAGAAAAACAAACAGCCCAATACAAAAATGGGCAGAAGATCTAAAGAGACGTTTCAGAGATGGCCAAGACGCACATGAAAAGCTGCTCAACATCACTAATTATTAGAGAAATGCAAATCAAAACTACAATGAGGTATCACCTCACACCTGCTAGAATCGGCATCATCAGAAAATCTACAAACAACAAATTCTGGGGAGGGTGTGGACAAAAGGATCCCTCTTCCACTATTGGTGGGCACGTAAATTGATAGAGTCACTATGGAGAACAGTATGGAGTTTCCTTAAAAAAACTAGAAATAGAATTACCATATGATCCAGCAATCCCACTTCTGGGCATATACCCAGAGAAAACCATAAATCAAAAAGGCACATTCACCACAATATTCACTGCAGCACTATTTACAATAGCCAGGTAATGGAAGCAACCTAAATGCCCACAGACAGACGAATGGATAAAGATGTGGTACATATATAAAATGGAATATTACTCAGCCATAAAGAGGAATGAAACTGGGTCATTTGTAGAGACGTCGATGGATCTAGAGACTGTCATACAGAATGAAGTAAGTCAGAAAGAGAACAACAAATATTGTGTATGAAGGCATATATGTGGAACCTAGAATAATGGTACAGATGAACTGGTTTGCAGGGAAGAAATAGAGACACAGAGGTAGAGAACAAACGTATGGACACCAAGTGTGGGAAGCCATGGGGTGGTGGTGGTGGGATGAGTTGGGAGATTGGGATTGACCTGTATACATGTATATGCATAAAATACATAACTAATAATAACCTGCTGTATAAAAAATATATATAAAATTAAATTTCAAAATTTTAAAAAATAAAATTTAAAAATAAAACAGAAAAAAGTTCTTCCCTTCACACAGATGTATTTATATGAATGAATTATTTCCATGCTTATATCTATAAATACATAAAAGGGTAAGAAAATCTAACGAACCATAAAAGAAAAAAAATACCTGAACCCACCAGTTTTACAGAGGAAAACCCTATCAGGGCACTTGCTCCAGTGGTAAACAATTCTGAAATTGGTCAGAGGTGGGGAATCATCTCCCATACAGCCAGCAACCCACCCCCCACGCAAGGAGCGTCCGCATTGCAAAGCTGGGGGACAGTGCCGAGGCATCTGTGAGTAAACGTGAGCTGAGCCCCAGGCCAGCTGCTGCTGAACTGTTCCCACCCTTCCCAGGTAAAACACCTGAATATGTACAAGGGCTTGAAAGCCTAGAGGAAGGGCCGTGGAGCCACACCAGCGACAGCACACAGGCCAACATTGTGCCTGCAGGCCAGCCAGGATGGTCCTGGCCCCGGGCGCTCTTCTGGAAGCTTTCCATTGCCCTGCCTGAGATACCCCTCCTGTCCCGGCCCCCACTGCTTTTTTCCTTCCTCACCTCTGTTCGGAGAGAAATTCCAGCGGAAGGTATGGGGCAAACATCCTCTTCTTTACAGGTGGCAGCCTGGCAACTCCTGCAGAAAGTCCAGCAGAGCCCCACTCACACCGGGCCACCCACAAAGCCGTGGCCCCTCACTCCCTCCCACCAGCACAGCCCCGAGACTGCTGACGGGGCAGAGAATATGGAGTCAGGCACAGCTTCAGGGGCTATTGCTGCCTGGAGCGCTGTTTATATTGACCTCAACCAGGCACACCTGGGGAGGGCCGGCCGGCAGGGTCAAGCTGCCCAGGTCAGCTAATCCTTAACCCTCAGGGAATCACATAGTTGACAATGGACCTCGCTAAGGCAGAATAGAAGCCAAGAGAAAAAAGGACACAATGCCATTTGCAGCACCGTAGATGAGGCTAAAGGTAATCACGTGACTTGTAGTAAGTCAGAAAGTGAAAGACACATATCCTATCATATCACTTATAGGTGTGACCTAAAAACGGATACCAGGGCAGATATTTCCACGGAGAAGGGCAATCACAGATTCATTAAACAAACTTATGGTTCACCAATGGAAAGGTGTGAGGATTGGTATCATTACGATATTGGGGTTCACAGACATATACAAACACAGGTGACATATAGAATCACCAAAGACCTACGGAATACCAAGAGAAGACTACTCAACATTCTGTCATAACGTACATGGGAAAAGGATCCCAGGAAGAACAGACATATGTATATGTGTAAAAGAACCACATCTTGCACACCTACAACAAGCCAAACATTGTAATCAAACTTGCTGTGATAAAAAAAATAAAAATAAATAAATTTAAAACACGAACAAGAAATAGTGAGACAAACTTGAGGGGTTTTCTCCTGGCACATTCAATTCTAAATTCCAATCTAGAACACGACTTCCATTGAGGCTCTGTTGCCCTAGAAACCAGATTTGGTAAGGGAGAACTGCTGCCACCTTGAGGCCGTCTCACACAACAGCAGCTTTTATCCCAGCGCTAATGATCAGTTGATATTCAAAATCATTGCAGGCCTGTAAATGACACCTGCCCTGAAAACAAATCCTGGGGTCACATAGCGACCAAAAAATTCAAAGGACGTCCATATTTCAAAACGACCGTTTCAAAAGGCATATTTTACGCACATTCGTGTTCTGCTTCTTTTTCTTTCTTTCTTTTTTTTGTTAAAAAAACGGAAATGGAAAAAGGCATCCCTCAGAATGGGCGAAAATAGTTGCAAACTAATCAATGGACAAAGGTTTAATCTCAAATATATATAAGCAGCTCATGCAGCTTAATATTAAGAAAAACAAACAGCCCAATACAAAAATGGGCAGAAGATCTAAAGAGACGTTTCAGAGATGGCCAAGACGCACATGAAAAGCTGCTCAACATCACTAATTATTAGAGAAATGCAAATCAAAACTACAATGAGGTATCCCCTCACACCTGCTAGAATCGGCATCATCAGAAAATCTACAAACAACAAATTCTGGGGAGGGTGTGGACAAAAGGATCCCTCTTCCACTATTGGTGGGCATGTAAATTGATACAGTCACTATGGAGAACAGTATGGAGTTTCCTTAAAAAACCTAGAAATAGAATTACCATATGATCCAGCAATCCCACTTCTGGGCATATGCCCATAGAAAACCATAAATCAAAAAGGCACATTCACCACAATGTTCATTGCAGCACTATTTACAATAGCCAGGTAATGGAAGCAACCTAAATGCCCACAGACAGACGAATGGATAAAGATGTGGTACATATATAAAATGGAATATTACTCAGCCATAAAGAGGAATGAAACTGGGTCATTTGTAGAGACGTCGATGGATCTAGAGACTGTCATACAGAATGAAGTAAGTCAGAAAGACAACAACAAATATTGTGTATGAAGGCATATATGTGGAACCTAGAATAATGGTACAGATGAACTGGTTTGCAGGGAAGAAATAGAGACACAGAGGTAGAGAACAAACGTATGGACACCAAGTGTGGGAAGCCATGGGGTGGTGGTGGTGGGATGAGTTGGGAGATTGGGATTGACCTGTATACATGTATATGCATAAAATACATAACTAATAATAACCTGCTGTATAAAAAATATATAAAATTAAATTTCAAAATTTTAAAATATAAACTTTAATAATAAAACAGAAAAAAGTTCTTCCCTTCACACAGATGTATTTATATGAATGAATTATTTCCATGCTTATATCTATAAATACATAAAAGAGGAATAATATCTAACGAACCATAAAAGAAAAAAAAAAACCTGAACCCACCAGTTTTACAGAGGAAAACCCTATCAGGGCACTTGCTCCAGCGGTAAACAATTCTGAAATTGGTCAGAGGTGGGGAATCATCTCCCATACAGCCAGCAACCCACCCCCCACACAAGGAGCGTCCTCATTGCAAAGCTGGGGGACCGTGCCGAGGCATCTGTGAGTAAATGTGAGCTGAGCCCCAGGCCAGCTGCTGCTGAACTGTTCCCACCCTTCCCAGGTAAAACACCTGAATATGTACAAGGGCTTGAAAGCCTAGAGGAAGGGCCGTGGAGCCACACCAGCGACAGCACACAGGCCAACATTGTGCCTGCAGGCCAGCCAGGATGGTCCTGGCCCCGGGCGCTCTTCTGGAAGCTTTCCATTGCCCTGCCTGAGATACCCCTCCTGTCCCGGCCCCCACTGCTTTTTTCCTTCCTCACCTCTGTTCGGAGAGAAATTCCAGCGGAAGGTATGGGGCAAACATCCTCTTCTTTACAGGTGGCAGCCTGGCAACTCCTGCAGAAAGTCCAGCAGAGCCCCACTCACACCGGGCCACCCACAAAGCCGTGGCCCCTCACTCCCTCCCACCAGCACAGCCCCGAGACTGCTGACGGGGCAGAGAATATGGAGTCAGGCACAGCTTCAGGGGCTATTGCTGCCTGGAGCGCTGTTTATATTGACCTCAACCAGGCACACCTGGGGAGGGCCGGCCGGCAGGGTCAGGCTGCCCAGGTCAGCTAATCCTTAACCCTCAGGGAATCACATAGTTGACAATGGACCTCGCTAAGGCAGAATAGAAGCCAAGAGAAAAAAGGACACAATGCCATTTGCAGCACCGTAGATGAGGCTAAAGGTAATCATGTGACTTGTAGTAAGTCAGAAAGTGAAAGACACATATCCTATCATATCACTTATAGGTGTGACCTAAAAACGGATACCAGGGCAGATATTTCCACGGAGAAGGGCAATCACAGATTCATTAAACAAACTTATGGTTCACCAATGGAAAGGTGTGAGGATTGGTTTCATTACGATATTGGGGTTCACAGACATATACAAACACAGGTGACATATAGAATCACCAAAGACCTACGGAATACCAAGAGAAGACTACTCAACATTCTGTCATAACGTACATGGGAAAAGGATCCCAGGAAGAACAGACATATGTATATGTGTAAAAGAACCACATCTTGCACACCTACAACAAGCCAAACATTGTAATCAAACTTGCTGTGATAAAAAAATAAAAATAAATAAATTTAAAACACGAACAAGAAATAGTGAGACAAACTTGAGGGGTTTTCTCCTGGCACATTCAATTCTAAATTCCAATCTAGAACACGACTTCCATTGAGGCTCTGTTGCCCTAGAAACCAGATTTGGTAAGGGAGAACTGCTGCCACCTTGAGGCCGTCTCACACAACAGCAGCTTTTATCCCAGCGCTAATGATCAGTTGATATTCAAAATCATTGCAGGCCTGTAAATGACACCTGCCCTGAAAACAAATCCTGGGGTCACATAGCGACCAAAAAATTCAAAGGACGTCCATATTTCAAAACGACCGTTTCAAAAGGCATATTTTACGCACATTCGTGTTCTGCTTCTTTTTCTTTCTTTCTTTTTTTTGTTAAAAAAACGGAAATGGAAAAAGGCATCCCTCAGAATGGGCGAAAATAGTTGCAAACTAATCAATGGACAAAGGTTTAATCTCAAATATATATAAGCAGCTCATGCAGCTTAATATTAAGAAAAACAAACAGCCCAATACAAAAATGGGCAGAAGATCTAAAGAGACGTTTCAGAGATGGCCAAGACGCACATGAAAAGCTGCTCAACATCACTAATTATTAGAGAAATGCAAATCAAAACTACAATGAGGTATCACCTCACACCTGCTAGAATCGGCATCATCAGAAAATCTACAAACAACAAATTCTGGGGAGGGTGTGGACAAAAGGATCCCTCTTCCACTATTGGTGGGCACGTAAATTGATAGAGTCACTATGGAGAACAGTATGGAGTTTCCTTAAAAAACCTAGAAATAGAATTACCATATGATCCAGCAATCCCACTTCTGGGCATATACCCAGAGAAAACCATAAATCAAAAAGGCACATTCACCACAATGTTCATTGCAGCACTATTTACAATAGCCAGGTAATGGAAGCAACCTAAATGCCCACAGACAGACGAATGGATAAAGATGTGGTACATATATAAAATGGAATATTACTCAGCCATAAAGAGGAATGAAACTGGGTCATTTGTAGAGACGTCGATGGATCTAGAGACTGTCATACAGAATGAAGTAAGTCAGAAAGACAACAACAAATATTGTGTATGAAGGCATATATGTGGAACCTAGAATAATGGTACAGATGAACTGGTTTGCAGGGAAGAAATAGAGACACAGAGGTAGAGAACAAACGTATGGACACCAAGTGTGGGAAGCCATGGGGTGGTGGTGGTGGGATGAGTTGGGAGATTGGGATTGACCTGTATACATGTATATGCATAAAATACATAACTAATAATAACCTGCTGTATAAAAAATATATAAAATTAAATTTCAAAATTTTAAAAAATAAACTTTAATAATAAAACAGAAAAAAGTTCTTCCCTTCACACAGATGTATTTATATGAATGAATTATTTCCATGCTTATATCTATAAATACATAAAAGAGGAATAATATCTAACGAACCATAAAAGAAAAATAAAACCTGAACCCACCAGTTTTACAGAGGAAAACCCTATCAGGGCACTTGCTCCAGCGGTAAACAATTCTGAAATTGGTCAGAGGTGGGGAATCATCTCCCATACAGCCAGCAACCCACCCCCCACGCAAGGAGCGTCCTCATTGCAAAGCTGGGGGACCGTGCCGAGGCATCTGTGAGTAAACGTGAGCTGAGCCCCAGGCCAGCTGCTGCTGAACTGTTCCCACCCTTCCCAGCTAAAACACCTGAATATGTACAAGGGCTTGAAAGCCTAGAGGAAGGGCCGTGGAGCCACACCAGCGACAGCACACAGGCCAACATGGTGCCTGCAGGCCAGCCAGGATGGTCCTGGACCCGAGCGCTCTTCTGGAAGCTTTCCATTGCCCTGCCTGAGATACCCCTCCTGTCCCGGCCCCCACTGCTTTTTTCCTTCCTCACCTCTGTTCGGAGAGAAATTCCAGCGGAAGGTATGGGGCAAACATCCTCTTCTTTACAGGTGGCAGCCTGGCAACTCCTGCAGAAAGTCCAGCAGAGCCCCACTCACACCGGGCCACCCACAAAGCCGTGGCCCCTCACTCCCTCCCACCAGCACAGCCCCGAGACTGCTGACGGGGCAGAGAATATGGAGTCAGGCACAGCTTCAGGGGCTATTGCTGCCTGGAGCGCTGTTTATATTGACCTCAACCAGGCACACCTGGGGAGGGCCGGCCGGCAGGGTCAGGCTGCCCAGGTCAGCTAATCCTTAACCCTCAGGGAATCACATAGTTGACAATGGACCTCGCTAAGGCAGAATAGAAGCCAAGAGAAAAAAGGACACAATGCCATTTGCAGCACCGTAGATGAGGCTAAAGGTAATCATGTGACTTGTAGTAAGTCAGAAAGTGAAAGACACATATCCTATCATATCACTTATAGGTGTGACCTAAAAACGGATACCAGGGCAGATATTTCCACGGAGAAGGGCAATCACAGATTCATTAAACAAACTTATGGTTCACCAATGGAAAGGTGTGAGGATTGGTTTCATTACGATATTGGGGTTCACAGACATATACAAACACAGGTGACATATAGAATCACCAAAGACCTACGGAATACCAAGAGAAGACTACTCAACATTCTGTCATAACGTACATGGGAAAAGGATCCCAGGAAGAACAGACATATGTATATGTGTAAAAGAACCACATCTTGCACACCTACAACAAGCCAAACATTGTAATCAAACTTGCTGTGATAAAAAAATAAAAATAAATAAATTTAAAACACGAACAAGAAATAGTGAGACAAACTTGAGGGGTTTTCTCCTGGCACATTCAATTCTAAATTCCAATCTAGAACACGACTTCCATTGAGGCTCTGTTGCCCTAGAAACCAGATTTGGTAAGGGAGAACTGCTGCCACCTTGAGGCCGTCTCACACAACAGCAGCTTTTATCCCAGCGCTAATGATCAGTTGATATTCAAAATCATTGCAGGCCTGTAAATGACACCTGCCCTGAAAACAAATCCTGGGGTCACATAGCGACCAAAAAATTCAAAGGACGTCCATATTTCAAAACGACCGTTTCAAAAGGCATATTTTACGCACATTCGTGTTCTGCTTCTTTTTCTTTCTTTCTTTTTTTTGTTAAAAAAACGGAAATGGAAAAAGGCATCCCTCAGAATGGGCGAAAATAGTTGCAAACTAATCAATGGACAAAGGTTTAATCTCAAATATATATAAGCAGCTCATGCAGCTTAATATTAAGAAAAACAAACAGCCCAATACAAAAATGGGCAGAAGATCTAAAGAGACGTTTCAGAGATGGCCAAGACGCACATGAAAAGCTGCTCAACATCACTAATTATTAGAGAAATGCAAATCAAAACTACAATGAGGTATCACCTCACACCTGCTAGAATCGGCATCATCAGAAAATCTACAAACAACAAATTCTGGGGAGGGTGTGGACAAAAGGATCCCTCTTCCACTATTGGTGGGCACGTAAATTGATAGAGTCACTATGGAGAACAGTATGGAGTTTCCTTAAAAAACCTAGAAATAGAATTACCATATGATCCAGCAATCCCACTTCTGGGCATATACCCAGAGAAAACCATAAATCAAAAAGGCACATTCACCACAATGTTCATTGCAGCACTATTTACAATAGCCAGGTAATGGAAGCAACCTAAATGCCCACAGACAGACGAATGGATAAAGATGTGGTACATATATAAAATGGAATATTACTCAGCCATAAAGAGGAATGAAACTGGGTCATTTGTAGAGACGTCGATGGATCTAGAGACTGTCATACAGAATGAAGTAAGTCAGAAAGACAACAACAAATATTGTGTATGAAGGCATATATGTGGAACCTAGAATAATGGTACAGATGAACTGGTTTGCAGGGAAGAAATAGAGACACAGAGGTAGAGAACAAACGTATGGACACCAAGTGTGGGAAGCCATGGGGTGGTGGTGGTGGGATGAGTTGGGAGATTGGGATTGACCTGTATACATGTATATGCATAAAATACATAACTAATAATAACCTGCTGTATAAAAAATATATAAAATTAAATTTCAAAATTTTAAAAAATAAACTTTAATAATAAAACAGAAAAAAGTTCTTCCCTTCACACAGATGTATTTATATGAATGAATTATTTCCATGCTTATATCTATAAATACATAAAAGAGGAATAATATCTAACGAACCATAAAAGAAAAATAAAACCTGAACCCACCAGTTTTACAGAGGAAAACCCTATCAGGGCACTTGCTCCAGCGGTAAACAATTCTGAAATTGGTCAGAGGTGGGGAATCATCTCCCATACAGCCAGCAACCCACCCCCCACGCAAGGAGCGTCCTCATTGCAAAGCTGGGGGACCGTGCCGAGGCATCTGTGAGTAAACGTGAGCTGAGCCCCAGGCCAGCTGCTGCTGAACTGTTCCCACCCTTCCCAGCTAAAACACCTGAATATGTACAAGGGCTTGAAAGCCTAGAGGAAGGGCCGTGGAGCCACACCAGCGACAGCACACAGGCCAACATGGTGCCTGCAGGCCAGCCAGGATGGTCCTGGCCCCGGGCGCTCTTCTGGAAGCTTTCCATTGCCCTGCCTGAGATACCCCTCCTGTCCCGGCCCCCACTGTTTTTTCCTTCCTCACCTCTGTTCGGAGAGAAATTCCAGCGGAAGGTATGGGGCAAACATCCTCTTCTTTACAGGTGGCAGCCTGGCAACTCCTGCAGAAAGTCCAGCAGAGCCCCACTCACAACGGGCCACCCAAAAATCCGTGGCCCCTCACTCCCTCCCACCAGCACAGCCCCGAGACTGCTGACGGGGCAGAGAATATGGAGTCAGGCACAGCTTCAGGGGCTATTGCTGCCTGGAGCGCTGTTTATATTGACCTCAACCAGGCACACCTGGGGAGGGCCGGCCGGCAGGGTCAGGCTGCCCAGGTCAGCTAATCCTTAACCCTCAGGGAATCACATAGTTGACAATGGACCTCGCTAAGGCAGAATAGAAGCCAAGAGAAAAAAGGACACAATGCCATTTGCAGCACCGTAGATGAGGCTAAAGGTAATCACGTGACTTGTAGTAAGTCAGAAAGTGAAAGACACATATCCTATCATATCACTTATAGGTGTGACCTAAAAACGGATACCAGGGCAGATATTTCCACGGAGAAGGGCAATCACAGATTCATTAAACAAACTTATGGTTCACCAATGGAAAGGTGTGAGGATTGGTTTCATTACGATATTGGGGTTCACAGACATATACAAACACAGGTGACATATAGAATCACCAAAGACCTACGGAATACCAAGAGAAGACTACTCAACATTCTGTCATAACGTACATGGGAAAAGGATCCCAGGAAGAACAGACATATGTACATGTGTAAAAGAACCACATCTTGCACACCTACAACAAGACAATCATTGTAATCAAACTTGCTATAATAAAAAAAATAAAATAAATAAATTAAAAACACGAACAAGAAATAGTGAGACAAACTTGAGGGGTTTTCTCCTGGCACATTCAATTCTAAATTCCAATCTAGAACACGACTTCCATTGAGGCTCTGTTGCCCTAGAAACCAGATTTGGTAAGGGAGAACTGCTGCCACCTTGAGGCCGTCTCACACAACAGCAGCTTTTATCCCAGCACTAATGATCAGTTGATATTCAAAATCATTGCAGGCCTGTAAATGACACCTGCCCTGAAAACAAATCCTGGGGTCACATAGCGACCAAAAAATTCAAAGGACGTCCATATTTCAAAACGACCATTTCAAAAGGAATATTTTACGCACATTAGTGTTCTGCTTCTTTTTCTTTCTTTCTTTTTTTTGTTAAAAATCGGAAATGGAAAAAGGCATCCCTCAGAATGGGCGAAAATAGTTGCAAACTAATCAATGGACAAAGGTTTAATATCAAATATATATAAGCAGCTCATGCAGCTTAATATTAAGAAAAACAAACAGCCCAATACAAAAATGGGCAGAAGTTCTAAAGAGACGTTTCAGAGATGGCCAAGACGCACATGAAAAGCTGCTCAACATCACTAATTATTAGAGAAATGCAAATTAAAACTACAATGAGGTATCACCTCACACCTGCTAGAATCGGCATCATCAGAAAATCTACAAACAACAAATTCTGGGGAGGGTGTGGACAAAAGGATCCCTCTTCCACTATTGGTGGGCATGTAAATTGATACAGTCACTATGGAGAACAGTATGGAGTTTCCTTAAAAAACCTAGAAATAGAATTACCATATGATCCAGCAATCCCACTTCTGGGCATATGCCCATAGAAAACCATAAATCAAAAAGGCACATTCACCACAATGTTCATTGCAGCACTATTTACAATAGCCAGGTAATGGAAGCAACCTAAATTCCCACAGACAGACGAATGGATAAAGATGTGGTACATATATAAAATGGAATATTACTCAGCCATAAAGAGGAATGAAACTGGGTCATTTGTAGAGACGTCGATGGATCTAGAGACTGTCATACAGAATGAAGTAAGTCAGAAAGACAACAACAAATATTGTGTATGAAGGCATATATGTGGAACCTAGAATAATGGTACAGATGAACTGGTTTGCAGGGAAGAAATAGAGACACAGAGGTAGAGAACAAACGTATGGACACCAAGTGTGGGAAGCCATGGGGTGGTGGTGGTGGGATGAGTTGGGAGATTGGGATTGACCTGTATACATGTATATGCATAAAATACATAACTAATAATAACCTGCTGTATAAAAAATATATAAAATTAAATTTCAAAATTTTTAAAAATAAACTTTAATAATAAAACAGAAAAAAGTTCTTCCCTTCACATAGATGTATTTATATGAATGAATTATTTCCATGCTTATATCTATAAATACATAAAAGAGGAATAATATCTAACGAACCATAAAAGAAAAATAAAACCTGAACCCACCAGTTTTACAGAGGAAAACCCTATCAGGGCACTTGCTCCAGCGGTAAACAATTCTGAAATTGGTCAGAGGTGGGGAATCATCTCCCATACAGCCAGCAACCCACCCCCCACGCAAGGAGCGTCCTCATTGCAAAGCTGGGGGACCGTGCCGAGGCATCTGTGAGTAAACGTGAGCTGAGCCCCAGGCCAGCTGCTGCTGAACTGTTCCCACCCTTCCCAGCTAAAACACCTGAATATGTACAAGGGCTTGAAAGCCTAGAGGAAGGGCCGTGGAGCCACACCAGCGACAGCACACAGGCCAACATGGTGCCTGCAGGCCAGCCAGGATGGTCCTGGACCCGGGCGCTCTTCTGGAAGCTTTCCATTGCCCTGCCTGAGATACCCCTCCTGTCCCGGCCCCCACTGTTTTTTCCTTCCTCACCTCTGTTCGGAGAGAAATTCCAGCGGAAGGTATGGGGCAAACATCCTCTTCTTTACAGGTGGCAGCCTGGCAACTCCTGCAGAAAGTCCAGCAGAGCCCCACTCACAACGGGCCACCCAAAAATCCGTGGCCCCTCACTCCCTCCCACCAGCACAGCCCCGAGACTGCTGACGGGGCAGAGAATATGGAGTCAGGCACAGCTTCAGGGGCTATTGCTGCCTGGAGCGCTGTTTATATTGACCTCAACCAGGCACACCTGGGGAGGGCCGGCCGGCAGGGTCAGGCTGCCCAGGTCAGCTAATCCTTAACCCTCAGGGAATCACATAGTTGACAATGGACCTCGCTAAGGCAGAATAGAAGCCAAGAGAAAAAAGGACACAATGCCATTTGCAGCACCGTAGATGAGGCTAAAGGTAATCACGTGACTTGTAGTAAGTCAGAAAGTGAAAGACACATATCCTATCATATCACTTATAGGTGTGACCTAAAAACGGATACCAGGGCAGATATTTCCACGGAGAAGGGCAATCACAGATTCATTAAACAAACTTATGGTTCACCAATGGAAAGGTGTGAGGATTGGTTTCATTACGATATTGGGGTTCACAGACATATACAAACACAGGTGACATATAGAATCACCAAAGACCTACGGAATACCAAGAGAAGACTACTCAACATTCTGTCATAACGTACATGGGAAAAGGATCCCAGGAAGAACAGACATATGTACATGTGTAAAAGAACCACATCTTGCACACCTACAACAAGACAATCATTGTAATCAAACTTGCTATAATAAAAAAAATAAAATAAATAAATTAAAAACACGAACAAGAAATAGTGAGACAAACTTGAGGGGTTTTCTCCTGGCACATTCAATTCTAAATTCCAATCTAGAACACGACTTCCATTGAGGCTCTGTTGCCCTAGAAACCAGATTTGGTAAGGGAGAACTGCTGCCACCTTGAGGCCGTCTCACACAACAGCAGCTTTTATCCCAGCGCTAATGATCAGTTGATATTCAAAATCATTGCAGGCCTGTAAATGACACCTGCCCTGAAAACAAATCCTGGGGTCACATAGCGACCAAAAAATTCAAAGGACGTCCATATTTCAAAACGACCATTTCAAAAGGAATATTTTACGCACATTAGTGTTCTGCTTCTTTTTCTTTCTTTCTTTTTTTTGTTAAAAATCGGAAATGGAAAAAGGCATCCCTCAGAATGGGCGAAAATAGTTGCAAACTAATCAATGGACAAAGGTTTAATATCAAATATATATAAGCAGCTCATGCAGCTTAATATTAAGAAAAACAAACAGCCCAATACAAAAATGGGCAGAAGTTCTAAAGAGACGTTTCAGAGATGGCCAAGACGCACATGAAAAGCTGCTCAACATCACTAATTATTAGAGAAATGCAAATTAAAACTACAATGAGGTATCACCTCACACCTGCTAGAATCGGCATCATCAGAAAATCTACAAACAACAAATTCTGGGGAGGGTGTGGACAAAAGGATCCCTCTTCCACTATTGGTGGGCATGTAAATTGATACAGTCACTATGGAGAACAGTATGGAGTTTCCTTAAAAAACCTAGAAATAGAATTACCATATGATCCAGCAATCCCACTTCTGGGCATATGCCCATAGAAAACCATAAATCAAAAAGGCACATTCACCACAATGTTCATTGCAGCACTATTTACAATAGCCAGGTAATGGAAGCAACCTAAATTCCCACAGACAGACGAATGGATAAAGATGTGGTACATATATAAAATGGAATATTACTCAGCCATAAAGAGGAATGAAACTGGGTCATTTGTAGAGACGTCGATGGATCTAGAGACTGTCATACAGAATGAAGTAAGTCAGAAAGACAACAACAAATATTGTGTATGAAGGCATATATGTGGAACCTAGAATAATGGTACAGATGAACTGGTTTGCAGGGAAGAAATAGAGACACAGAGGTAGAGAACAAACGTATGGACACCAAGTGTGGGAAGCCATGGGGTGGTGGTGGTGGGATGAGTTGGGAGATTGGGATTGACCTGTATACATGTATATGCATAAAATACATAACTAATAATAACCTGCTGTATAAAAAATATATAAAATTAAATTTCAAAATTTTAAAAAATAAACTTTAATAATAAAACAGAAAAAAGTTCTTCCCTTCACATAGATGTATTTATATGAATGAATTATTTCCATGCTTATATCTATAAATACATAAAAGAGGAATAATATCTAACGAACCATAAAAGAAAAATAAAACCTGAACCCACCAGTTTTACAGAGGAAAACCCTATCAGGGCACTTGCTCCAGCGGTAAACAATTCTGAAATTGGTCAGAGGTGGGGAATCATCTCCCATACAGCCAGCAACCCACCCCCCACGCAAGGAGCGTCCTCATTGCAAAGCTGGGGGACCGTGCCGAGGCATCTGTGAGTAAACGTGAGCTGAGCCCCAGGCCAGCTGCTGCTGAACTGTTCCCACCCTTCCCAGCTAAAACACCTGAATATGTACAAGGGCTTGAAAGCCTAGAGGAAGGGCCGTGGAGCCACACCAGCGACAGCACACAGGCCAACATGGTGCCTGCAGGCCAGCCAGGATGGTCCTGGCCCCGGGCGCTCTTCTGGAAGCTTTCCATTGCCCTGCCTGAGATACCCCTCCTGTCCCGGCCCCCACTGTTTTTTCCTTCCTCACCTCTGTTCGGAGAGAAATTCCAGCGGAAGGTATGGGGCAAACATCCTCTTCTTTACAGGTGGCAGCCTGGCAACTCCTGCAGAAAGTCCAGCAGAGCCCCACTCACAACGGGCCACCCAAAAATCCGTGGCCCCTCACTCCCTCCCACCAGCACAGCCCCGAGACTGCTGACGGGGCAGAGAATATGGAGTCAGGCACAGCTTCAGGGGCTATTGCTGCCTGGAGCGCTGTTTATATTGACCTCAACCAGGCACACCTGGGGAGGGCCGGCCGGCAGGGTCAGGCTGCCCAGGTCAGCTAATCCTTAACCCTCAGGGAATCACATAGTTGACAATGGACCTCGCTAAGGCAGAATAGAAGCCAAGAGAAAAAAGGACACAATGCCATTTGCAGCACCGTAGATGAGGCTAAAGGTAATCACGTGACTTGTAGTAAGTCAGAAAGTGAAAGACACATATCCTATCATATCACTTATAGGTGTGACCTAAAAACGGATACCAGGGCAGATATTTCCACGGAGAAGGGCAATCACAGATTCATTAAACAAACTTATGGTTCACCAATGGAAAGGTGTGAGGATTGGTATCATTACGATATTGGGGTTCACAGACATATACAAACACAGGTGCCATATAGAATCACCAAAGACCTACGGAATACCAAGAGAAGACTACTCAACATTCTGTCATAACGTACATGGGAAAAGGATCCCAGGAAGAACAGACATATGTATATGTGTAAAAGAACCACATCTTGCACACCTACAACAAGCCAAACATTGTAATCAAACTTGCTGTGATAAAAAAAATAAAAATAAATAAATTTAAAACACGAACAAGAAATAGTGAGACAAACTTGAGGGGTTTTCTCCTGGCACATTCAATTCTAAATTCCAATCTAGAACACGACTTCCATTGAGGCTCTGTTGCCCTAGAAACCAGATTTGGTAAGGGAGAACTGCTGCCACCTTGAGGCCGTCTCACACAACAGCAGCTTTTATCCCAGCGCTAATGATCAGTTGATATTCAAAATCATTGCAGGCCTGTAAATGACACCTGCCCTGAAAACAAATCCTGGGGTCACATAGCGACCAAAAAATTCAAAGGACGTCCATATTTCAAAACGACCGTTTCAAAAGGCATATTTTACGCACATTCGTGTTCTGCTTCTTTTTCTTTCTTTCTTTTTTTTGTTAAAAAAACGGAAATGGAAAAAGGCATCCCTCAGAATGGGCGAAAATAGTTGCAAACTAATCAATGGACAAAGGTTTAATCTCAAATATATATAAGCAGCTCATGCAGCTTAATATTAAGAAAAACAAACAGCCCAATACAAAAATGGGCAGAAGATCTAAAGAGACGTTTCAGAGATGGCCAAGACGCACATGAAAAGCTGCTCAACATCACTAATTATTAGAGAAATGCAAATCAAAACTACAATGAGGTATCCCCTCACACCTGCTAGAATCGGCATCATCAGAAAATCTACAAACAACAAATTCTGGGGAGGGTGTGGACAAAAGGATCCCTCTTCCACTATTGGTGGGCATGTAAATTGATACAGTCACTATGGAGAACAGTATGGAGTTTCCTTAAAAAACCTAGAAATAGAATTACCATATGATCCAGCAATCCCACTTCTGGGCATATGCCCATAGAAAACCATAAATCAAAAAGGCACATTCACCACAATGTTCATTGCAGCACTATTTACAATAGCCAGGTAATGGAAGCAACCTAAATTCCCACAGACAGACGAATGGATAAAGATGTGGTACATATATAAAATGGAATATTACTCAGCCATAAAGAGGAATGAAACTGGCTCATTTGTAGAGACGTCGATGGATCTAGAGACTGTCATACAGAATGAAGTAAGTCAGAAAGACAACAACAAATATTGTGTATGAAGGCATATATGTGGAACCTAGAATAATGGTACAGATGAACTGGTTTGCAGGGAAGAAATAGAGACACAGAGGTAGAGAACAAACGTATGGACACCAAGTGTGGGAAGCCATGGGGTGGTGGTGGTGGGATGAGTTGGGAGATTGGGATTGACCTGTATACATGTATATGCATAAAATACATAACTAATAATAACCTGCTGTATAAAATATATATATAATTAAATTTCAAAATTTTAAAAAATAAAATTTAAAAATAAAACAGAAAAAAGTTCTTCCCTTCACACAGATGTATTTATATGAATGAATTATTTCCATGCTTATATCTATAAATACATAAAAGAGGAATAATATCTAACGAACCATAAAAGAAAAAAAAAAACCTGAACCCACCAGTTTTACAGAGGAAAACCCTATCAGGGCACTTGCTCCAGCGGTAAACAATTCTGAAATTGGTCAGAGGTGGGGAATCATCTCCCATACAGCCAGCAACCCACCCCCCACACAAGGAGCGTCCTCATTGCAAAGCTGGGGGACCGTGCCGAGGCATCTGTGAGTAAATGTGAGCTGAGCCCCAGGCCAGCTGCTGCTGAACTGTTCCCACCCTTCCCAGGTTAAACACCTGAATATGTACAAGGGCTTGAAAGCCTAGAGGAAGGGCCGTGGAGCCACACCAGCGACAGCACACAGGCCAACATTGTGCCTGCAGGCCAGCCAGGATGGTCCTGGCCCCGGGCGCTCTTCTGGAAGCTTTCCATTGCCCTGCCTGAGATACCCCTCCTGTCCCGGCCCCCACTGCTTTTTTCCTTCCTCACCTCTGTTCGGAGAGAAATTCCAGCGGAAGGTATGGGGCAAACATCCTCTTCTTTACAGGTGGCAGCCTGGCAACTCCTGCAGAAAGTCCAGCAGAGCCCCACTCACACCGGGCCACCCACAAAGCCGTGGCCCCTCACTCCCTCCCACCAGCACAGCCCCGAGACTGCTGACGGGGCAGAGAATATGGAGTCAGGCACAGATTCAGGGGCTATTGCTGCCTGGAGCGCTGTTTATATTGACCTCAACCAGGCACACCTGGGGAGGGCCGGCCGGCAGGGTCAGGTTGCCCAGGTCAGCTAATCCTTAACCCTCAGGGAATCACATAGTTGACAATGGACCTCGCTAAGGCAGAATAGAAGCCAAGAGAAAAAAGGACACAATGCCATTTGCAGCACCGTAGATGAGGCTAAAGGTAATCACGTGACTTGTAGTAAGTCAGAAAGTGAAAGACACATATCCTATCATATCACTTATAGGTGTGACCTAAAAACGGATACCAGGGCAGATATTTCCACGGAGAAGGGCAATCACAGATTCATTAAACAAACTTATGGTTCACCAATGGAAAGGTGTGAGGATTGGTTTCATTACGATATTGGGGTTCACAGACATATACAAACACAGGTGACATATAGAATCACCAAAGACCTACGGAATACCAAGAGAAGACTACTCAACATTCTGTCATAACGTACATGGGAAAAGGATCCCAGGAAGAACAGACATATGTATATGTGTAAAAGAACCACATCTTGCACACCTACAACAAGCCAAACATTGTAATCAAACTTGCTGTGATAAAAAAAATAAAAATAAATAAATTTAAAACACGAACAAGAAATAGTGAGACAAACTTGAGGGGTTTTCTCCTGGCACATTCAATTCTAAATTCCAATCTAGAACACGACTTCCATTGAGGCTCTGTTGCCCTAGAAACCAGATTTGGTAAGGGAGAACTGCTGCCACCTTGAGGCCGTCTCACACAACAGCAGCTTTTATCCCAGCGCTAATGATCAGTTGATATTCAAAATCATTGCAGGCCTGTAAATGACACCTGCCCTGAAAACAAATCCTGGGGTCACATAGCGACCAAAAAATTCAAAGGACGTCCATATTTCAAAACGACCGTTTCAAAAGGCATATTTTACGCACATTCGTGTTCTGCTTCTTTTTCTTTCTTTCTTTTTTTTGTTAAAAAAACGGAAATGGAAAAAGGCATCCCTCAGAATGGGCGAAAATAGTTGCAAACTAATCAATGGACAAAGGTTTAATCTCAAATATATATAAGCAGCTCATGCAGCTTAATATTAAGAAAAACAAACAGCCCAATACAAAAATGGGCAGAAGATCTAAAGAGACGTTTCAGAGATGGCCAAGACGCACATGAAAAGCTGCTCAACATCACTAATTATTAGAGAAATGCAAATCAAAACTACAATGAGGTATCACCTCACACCTGCTAGAATCGGCATCATCAGAAAATCTACAAACAACAAATTCTGGGGAGGGTGTGGACAAAAGGATCCCTCTTCCACTATTGCTGGGCACGTAAGTTGATAGAGTCACTATGGAGAACAGTATGGAGTTTCCTTAAAAAAACTAGAAATAGAATTACCATCTGATCCAGCAATCCCACTTCTGGGCATATACCCAGAGAAAACCATAAATCAAAAAGGCACATTCACCACAATATTCACTGCAGCACTATTTACAATAGCCAGGTAATGGAAGCAACCTAAATGCCCACAGACAGACGAATGGATAAAGATGTGGTACATATATAAAATGGAATATTACTCAGCCATAAAGAGGAATGAAACTGGGTCATTTGTAGAGACGTCGATGGATCTAGAGACTGTCATACAGAATGAAGTAAGTCAGAAAGAGAACAACAAATATTGTGTATGAAGGCATATATGTGGAACCTAGAATAATGGTACAGATGAACTGGTTTGCAGGGAAGAAATAGAGACACAGAGGTAGAGAACAAACGTATGGACACCAAGTGTGGGAAGCCATGGGGTGGTGGTGGTGGGATGAGTTGGGAGATTGGGATTGACCTGTATACATGTATATGCATAAAATACATAACTAATAATAACCTGCTGTATAAAAAATATATATAAAATTAAATTTCAAAATTTTAAAAAATAAAATTTAAAAATAAAACAGAAAAAAGTTCTTCCCTTCACACAGATGTATTTATATGAATGAATTATTTCCATGCTTATATCTATAAATACATAAAAGGGTAAGAAAATCTAACGAACCATAAAAGAAAAAAAATACCTGAACCCACCAGTTTTACAGAGGAAAACCCTATCAGGGCACTTGCTCCAGTGGTAAACAATTCTGAAATTGGTCAGAGGTGGGGAATCATCTCCCATACAGCCAGCAACCCACCCCCCACGCAAGGAGCGTCCGCATTGCAAAGCTGGGGGACCGTGCCGAGGCATCTGTGAGTAAACGTGAGCTGAGCCCCAGGCCAGCTGCTGCTGAACTGTTCCCACCCTTCCCAGGTAAAACACCTGAATATGTACAAGGGCTTGAAAGCCTAGAGGAAGGGCCGTGGAGACACACCAGCGACAGCACACAGGCCAACATGGTGCCTGCAGGCCAGCCAGGATGGTCCTGGACCCGGGCGCTCTTCTGGAAGCTTTCCATTGCCCTGCCTGAGATACCCCTCCTGTCCCGGCCCCCACTGCTTTTTTCCTTCCTCACCTCTGTTCGGAGAGAAATTCCAGCGGAAGGTATGGGGCAAACATCCTCTTCTTTACAGGTGGCAGCCTGGCAACTCCTGCAGAAAGTCCAGCAGAGCCCCACTCACACCGGGCCACCCACAAAGCCGTGGCCCCTCACTCCCTTCCACCAGCACAGCCCCGAGACTGCTGACGGGGCAGAGAATATGGAGTCAGGCACAGATTCAGGGGCTATTGCTGCCTGGAGCGCTGTTTATATTGACCTCAAACAGGCACACCTGGGGAGGGCCGGCCGGCAGGGTCAGGCTGCCCTGGTCATCTAATCCTTAACCCTCAGGGAATCACATAGTTGACAATGGACCTCGCTAAGGCAGAATAGAAGCCAAGAGAAAAAAGGACACAATGCCATTTGCAGCACCGTAGATGAGGCTAAAGGTAATCACGTGACTTGTAGTAAGTCAGAAAGTGAAAGACACATATCCTATCATATCACTTATAGGTGTGACCTAAAAACGGATACCAGGGCAGATATTTCCACGGAGAAGGGCAATCACAGATTCATTAAACAAACTTATGGTTCACCAATGGAAAGGTGTGAGGATTGGTATCATTACGATATTGGGGTTCACAGACATATACAAACACAGGTGACATATAGAATCACCAAAGACCTACGGAATACCAAGAGAAGACTACTCAACATTCTGTCATAACGTACATGGGAAAAGGATCCCAGGAAGAACAGACATATGTATATGTGTAAAAGAACCACATCTTGCACACCTACAACAAGCCAAACATTGTAATCAAACTTGCTGTGATAAAAAAAATAAAAATAAATAAATTTAAAACACGAACAAGAAATAGTGAGACAAACTTGAGGGGTTTTCTCCTGGCACATTCAATTCTAAATTCCAATCTAGAACACGACTTCCATTGAGGCTCTGTTGCCCTAGAAACCAGATTTGGTAAGGGAGAACTGCTGCCACCTTGAGGCCGTCTCACACAACAGCAGCTTTTATCCCAGCGCTAATGATCAGTTGATATTCAAAATCATTGCAGGCCTGTAAATGACACCTGCCCTGAAAACAAATCCTGGGGTCACATAGCGACCAAAAAATTCAAAGGACGTCCATATTTCAAAACGACCGTTTCAAAAGGCATATTTTACGCACATTCGTGTTCTGCTTCTTTTTCTTTCTTTCTTTTTTTTGTTAAAAAAACGGAAATGGAAAAAGGCATCCCTCAGAATGGGCGAAAATAGTTGCAAACTAATCAATGGACAAAGGTTTAATCTCAAATATATATAAGCAGCTCATGCAGCTTAATATTAAGAAAAACAAACAGCCCAATACAAAAATGGGCAGAAGATCTAAAGAGACGTTTCAGAGATGGCCAAGACGCACGTGAAAAGCTGCTCAACATCACTAATTATTAGAGAAATGCAAATCAAAACTACAATGAGGTATCACCTCACACCTGCTAGAATCGGCATCATCAGAAAATCTACAAACAACAAATTCTGGGGAGGGTGTGGACCAAAGGATCCCTCTTCCACTATTGGTGGGCACGTAAATTGATAGAGTCACTATGGAGAACAGTATGGAGTTTCCTTAAAAAACCTAGAAATAGAATTACCATATAATCCAGCAATCCCACTTCTGGGCATATGCCCATAGAAAACCATAAATCAAAAAGGCACATTCACCACAATGTTCATTGCAGCACTATTTACAATAGCCAGGTAATGGAAGCAACCTAAATTCCCACAGACAGACGAATGGATAAAGATGTGGTACATATATAAAATGGAATATTACTCAGCCATAAAGAGGAATGAAACTGGCTCATTTGTAGAGACGTCGATGGATCTAGAGACTGTCATACAGAATGAAGTAAGTCAGAAAGAGAACAACAAATATTGTGTATGAAGGCATATATGTGGAACCTAGAATAATGGTACAGATGAACTGGTTTGCAGGGAAGAAATAGAGACACAGAGGTAGAGAACAAACGTATGGACACCAAGTGTGGGAAGCCATGGGGTGGTGGTGGTGGGATGAGTTGGGAGATTGGGATTGACCTGTATACATGTATATGCATAAAATACATAACTAATAATAACCTGCTGTATAAAAAATATATATAAAATTAAATTTCAAAATTTTAAAAAATAAAATTTAAAAATAAAACAGAAAAAAGTTCTTCCCTTCACACAGATGTATTTATATGAATGAATTATTTCCATGCTTATATCTATAAATACATAAAAGAGGAATAAAATCTAACGAACCGTAAAAGAAAAAAAATACCTGAACCCACCAGTTTTACAGAGGAAAACCCTATCAGGGCACTTGCTCCATCGGTAAACAATTCTGAAATTGGTCAGAGGTGGGGAATCATCTCCCATACAGCCAGCAACCCACCCCCCACGCAAGGAGCGTCCTCATTGCAAAGCTGGGGGACCGTGCCGAGGCATCTGTGAGTAAACGTGAGCTGAGCCCCAGGCCAGCTGCTGCTGAACTGTTCCCACCCTTCCCAGGTAAAACACCTGAATATGTACAAGGGCTTGAAAGCCTAGAGGAAGCGCCGTGGAGCCACACCAGCGACAGCACACAGGCCAACATGGTGCCTACAGGCCAGCCAGGATGGTCCAGGCCCCGGGCGCTCTTCTGGAAGCTTTCCATTGCCCTGCCTGAGATACCCCTCCTGTCCCGGCCCCCACTGCTTTTTTCCTTCCTCACCACTGTTCGGAGAGAAATTCCAGCGGAAGGTATGGGGCAAACATCCTCTTCTTTACAGGTGGCAGCCTGGCAACTCCTGCAGAATGTCCAGCAGAGCCCCACTCACACCGGGCCACCCACAAAGCCATGGCCCCTCACTCCCTCCCACCAGCACAGCCCCGAGACTGCTGACGGGGCAGAGAATATGGAGTCAGGCACAGCTTCAGGGGCTATTGCTGCCTGGAGCGCTGTTTATATTGACCTCAACCAGGCACACCTGGGGAGGGCCGGCCGGCAGGGTCAGGCTGCCCTAGTCAGCTAATCCTTAACCCTCAGGGAATCACATAGTTGACAATGGACCTCGCTAAGGCAGAATAGAAGCCAAGAGAAAAAAGGACACAATGCCATTTGCAGCACCGTAGATGAGGCTAAAGGTAATCACGTGACTTGTAGTAAGTCAGAAAGTGAAAGACACATATCCTATCATATCACTTATAGGTGTTACCTAAAAACGGATACCAGGGCAGATATTTCCACGGAGAAGGGCAATCACAGATTCATTAAACAAACTTATGGTTCACCAATGGAAAGGTGTGAGGATTGGTATCATTAGGACATTGGGGTTCACAGACATATACAAACACAGGTGACATATATAATCACCAAAGACCTACGGAATACAAAGAGAAGACTACTCAACATTCTGTCATAACGTACATGGGAAAAGGATCCCAGGAAGAACAGACATATGTATATGTGTAAAAGAACCACATCTTGCACGCCTACAACAAGCCAAACATTGTAATCAAACTTGCTGTAATTAAAAAAATAAAAAATAAATAAATTAAAAACACGAACAAGAAATAGTGAGACAAACTTGAGGGGTTTTCTCCTGGCACATTCAATTCTAAATTCCAATCTAGAACACGACTTCCATTGAGGCTCTGTTGCCCTAGAAACCAGATTTGGTAAGGGAGAACTGCTGCCACCTTGAGGCCGTCTCACACAACAGCAGCTTTTATCCCAGCGCTAATGATCAGTTGATATTCAAAATCATTGCAGGCCTGTAAATGACACCTGCCCTGAAAACAAATCCTGGGGTCACATAGCGACCAAAAAATTCAAAGGACGTCCATATTTCAAAACGACCGTTTCAAAAGGCATATTTTACGCACATTCGTGTTCTGCTTCTTTTTCTTTCTTTCTTTCTTTTGTTAAAAAAACGGAAATGGAAAAAGGCATCCCTCAGAATGGGCGAAAATAGTTGCAAACTAATCAATGGACAAAGGTTTAATCTCAAATATATATAAGCAGCTCATGCAGCTTAATATTAAGAAAAACAAACAGCCCAATACAAAAATGGGCAGAAGATCTAAAGAGACGTTTCAGAGATGGCTAAGACGCACATGAAAAGCTGCTCAACATCACTAATTATTAGAGAAATGCAAATCAAAACTACAATGAGGTATCACCTCACACCTGCTAGAATCGGCATCATCAGAAAATCTACAAACAACAAATTCTGGGGAGGGTGTGGACAAAAGGATCCCTCTTCCACTATTGGTGGGCACATAAATTGATAGAGTCACTATGGAGAACAGTATGGAGTTTCCTTAAAAAACCTAGAAATAGAATTACCATATGATCCAGCAATCCCACTTCTGGGCATATACCCAGAGAAAACCATAAATCAAAAGGGCACATTCACCACAATGTTCACTGCAGCACTATTTACAATAGCCAGGTAATGGAAGCAACCTAAATGCCCACAGACAGACGAATGGATAAAGATGTGGTACATATATAAAATGGAATATTACTCAGCCATAAAGAGGAATGAAACTGGGTCATTTGTAGAGACGTCGATGGATCTAGAGACTGTCATACAGAATGAAGTAAGTCAGAAAGAGAACAACAAATATTGTGTATGAAGGCATATATGTGGAACCTAGAATAATGGTACAGATGAACTGGTTTGCAGGGAAGAAATAGAGACACAGAGGTAGAGAACAAACGTATGGACACCAAGTGTGGGAAGCCATGGGGTGGTGGTGGTGGGATGAGTTGGGAGATTGGGATTGACCTGTATACATGTATATGCATAAAATACATAACTAATAATAACCTGCTGTATAAAAAATATATATAAAATTAAATTTCAAAATTTTAAAAAATAAAATTTAAAAATAAAACAGAAAAAAGTTCTTCCCTTCACACAGATGTATTTATATGAATGAATTATTTCCATGCTTATATCTATAAATACATAAAAGAGGAATAAAATCTAACGAATCATAAAAGAAAAAAAATACCTGAACCCACCAGTTTTACAGAGGAAAACCCTATCAGGGCACTTGCTCCAGCGGTAAACAATTCTGAAATTGGTCAGAGGTGGGGAATCATCTCCCATACAGCCAGAAACCCACCCCCCACGCAAGGAGCGTCCTCATTGCAAAGCTGGTGGACCGTGCCGAGGCATCTGTGAGTAAACGTGAGCTGAGCCCCAGGCCAGCTGCTGCTGAACTGTTCCCACCCTTCCCAGGTAAAACACCTGAATATGTACAAGGGCTTGAAGCCTAGAGGAAGGGCCGTGGAGCCACACCAGCGACAGCACACAGGCCAACATGGTGCCTGCAGGCCAGCCAGGATGGTCCTGGCCCCGGGCGCTCTTCTGGAAGCTTTCCATTGCCCTGCCTGAGATACCCCTCCTGTCCCGGCCCCCACTGCTTTTTTCCTTCCTCACCTCTGTTCGGAGAGAAATTCCAGCGGAAGGTATGGGGCAAACATCCTCTTCTTTACAGGTGGCAGCCTGGCAACTCCTGCAGAATGTCCAGCAGAGCCCCACTCACACCGGGCCACCCACAAAGCCATGGCCCCTCACTCCCTCCCACCAGCACAGCCCCGAGACTGCTGACGGGGCAGAGAATATGGAGTCAGGCACAGCTTCAGGGGCTATTGCTGCCTGGAGCGCTGTTTATATTGACCTCAACCAGGCACACCTGGGGAGGGCCGGCCGGCAGGGTCAGGCTGCCCTGGTCAGCTAATCCTTAACCCTCAGGGAATCACATAGTTGACAATGGACCTCGCTAAGGCAGAATAGAAGCCAAGAGAAAAAAGGACACAATGCCATTTGCAGCACCGTAGATGAGGCTAAAGGTAATCACGTGACTTGTAGTAAGTCAGAAAATGAAAGACACATATCCTATCATATCACTTATAGGTGTTACCTAAAAACGGATACCAGGGCAGATATTTCCACGGAGAAGGGCAATCACAGATTCATTAAACAAACTTATGGTTCACCAATGGAAAGGTGTGAGGATTGGTATCATTAGGACATTGGGGTTCACAGACATATACAAACACAGGTGACATATATAATCACCAAAGACCTACGGAATACAAAGAGAAGACTACTCAACATTCTGTCATAACGTACATGGGAAAAGGATCCCAGGAAGAACAGACATATGTATATGTGTAAAAGAACCACATCTTGCACGCCTACAACAAGCCAAACATTGTAATCAAACTTGCTGTAATTAAAAAAATAAAAAATAAATAAATTAAAAACACGAACAAGAAATAGTGAGACAAACTTGAGGGGTTTTCTCCTGGCACATTCAATTCTAAATTCCAATCTAGAACACGACTTCCATTGAGGCTCTGTTGCCCTAGAAACCAGATTTGGTAAGGGAGAACTGCTGCCACCTTGAGGCCGTCTCACACAACAGCAGCTTTTATCCCAGCGCTAATGATCAGTTGATATTCAAAATCATTGCAGGCCTGTAAATGACACCTGCCCTGAAAACAAATCCTGGGGTCACATAGCGACCAAAAAATTCAAAGGACGTCCATATTTCAAAACGACCGTTTCAAAAGGCATATTTTACGCACATTCGTGTTCTGCTTCTTTTTCTTTCTTTCTTTTTTTTGTTAAAAAAACGGAAATGGAAAAAGGCATCCCTCAGAATGGGCGAAAATAGTTGCAAACTAATCAATGGACAAAGGTTTAATCTCAAATATATATAAGCAGCTCATGCAGCTTAATATTAAGAAAAACAAACAGCCCAATACAAAAATGGGCAGAAGATCTAAAGAGACGTTTCAGAGATGGCCAAGACGCACGTGAAAAGCTGCTCAACATCACTAATTATTAGAGAAATGCAAATCAAAACTACAATGAGGTATCACCTCACACCTGCTAGAATCGGCATCATCAGAAAATCTACAAACAACAAATTCTGGGGAGGGTGTGGACAAAAGGATCCCTCTTCCACTATTGGTGGGCACATAAATTGATAGAGTCACTATGGAGAACAGTATGGAGTTTCCTTAAAAAACCTAGAAATAGAATTACCATATGATCCAGCAATCCCACTTCTGGGCATATACCCAGAGAAAACCATAAATCAAAAGGGCACATTCACCACAATGTTCACTGCAGCACTATTTACAATAGCCAGGTAATGGAAGCAACCTAAATGCCCACAGACAGACGAATGGATAAAGATGTGGTACATATATAAAATGGAATATTACTCAGCCATAAAGAGGAATGAAACTGGGTCATTTGTAGAGACGTCGATGGATCTAGAGACTGTCATACAGAATGAAGTAAGTCAGAAAGAGAACAACAAATATTGTGTATGAAGGCATATATGTGGAACCTAGAATAATGGTACAGATGAACTGGTTTGCAGGGAAGAAATAGAGACACAGAGGTAGAGAACAAACGTATGGACACCAAGTGTGGGAAGCCATGGGGTGGTGGTGGTGGGATGAGTTGGGAGATTGGGATTGACCTGTATACATGTATATGCATAAAATACATAACTAATAATAACCTGCTGTATAAAAAATATATATAAAATTAAATTTCAAAATTTTAAAAAATAAAATTTAAAAATAAAACAGAAAAAAGTTCTTCCCTTCACACAGATGTATTTATATGAATGAATTATTTCCATGCTTATATCTATAAATACATAAAAGAGGAATAAAATCTAACGAATCATAAAAGAAAAAAAATACCTGAACCCACCAGTTTTACAGAGGAAAACCCTATCAGGGCACTTGCTCCAGCGGTAAACAATTCTGAAATTGGTCAGAGGTGGGGAATCATCTCCCATACAGCCAGAAACCCACCCCCCACGCAAGGAGCGTCCTCATTGCAAAGCTGGGGGACCGTGCCGAGGCATCTGTGAGTAAACGTGAGCTGAGCCCCAGGCCAGCTGCTGCTGAACTGTTCCCACCCTTCCCAGGTAAAACACCTGAATATGTACAAGGGCTTGAAGCCTAGAGGAAGGGCCGTGGAGCCACACCAGCGACAGCACACAGGCCAACATGGTGCCTGCAGGCCAGCCAGGATGGTCCTGGCCCCGGGCGCTCTTCTGGAAGCTTTCCATTGCCCTGCCTGAGATACCCCTCCTGTCCCGGCCCCCACTGCTTTTTTCCTTCCTCACTTCTGTTCGGAGAGAAATTCCAGCAGAAGGTATGGGTCAAACATCCTCTTCTTTACAGGTGGCAGCCTGGCAACTCCTGCAGAAAGTCCAGCAGAGCCCCACTCACACCGGGCCACCCACAAAGCCGTGGCCCCTCACTCCCTCCCACCAGCACAGCCCCGAGACTGCTGAAGGGGCAGAGAATATGGAGTCAGGCACAGCTTCAGGGGCTATTGCTGCCTGGAGCACTGTTTATATTGACCTCAACCAGGCACACCTGGGGAGGGCCGGCCGGCAGGGTCAGGCTGCCCAGGTCAGCTAATCCTCAACCCTCAGGGAATCACATAGTTGACAATGGACCTCGCTAAGGCAGAATAGACGCCAAGTGAAAAAAGGACACAATGCCATTTGCAGCACCGTAGATGAGGCTAAAGGTAATCACGTGACTTGTAGTAAGTCAGAAAGTGAAAGACACATATCCTATCATATCACTTATAGGTGTGACCTAAAAACGGATACCAGGGCAGATATTTCCACGGAGAAGGGCAATCACAGATTTATTAAACAAATTTATAGTTCACCAATGGAAAGGTGTGAGGATTGGTTTCATTACGATATTGGGGTTCACAGACATATACAAACACAGGTGACATATAGAATCACCAAAGACCTACGGAATACCAAGAGAAGACTACTCAAAATTCTGTCATAACGTACATGGGAAAAGGATCCCAGGAAGAACAGACATATGTATATGTGTAAAAGAACCACATCTTGCACACCTACAACAAGCCAAACATTGTAATCAAACTTGCTGTGATAAAAAAATAAAAATAAATAAATTTAAAACACGAACAAGAAATAGTGAGACAAACTTGAGGGGTTTTCTCCTGGCACATTCAATTCTAAATTCCAATCTAGAACACGACTTCCATTGAGGCTCTGTTGCCCTAGAAACCAGATTTGGTAAGGGAGAACTGCTGCCACCTTGAGGCCGTCTCACACAACAGCAGCTTTTATCCCAGCGCTAATGATCAGTTGATATTCAAAATCATTGCAGGCCTGTAAATGACACCTGCCCTGAAAACAAATCCTGGGGTCACATAGCGACCAAAAAATTCAAAGGACGTCCATATTTCAAAACGACCGTTTCAAAAGGCATATTTTACGCACATTCGTGTTCTGCTTCTTTTTCTTTCTTTCTTTTTTTTGTTAAAAAAACGGAAATGGAAAAAGGCATCCCTCAGAATGGGCGAAAATAGTTGCAAACTAATCAATGGACAAAGGTTTAATCTCAAATATATATAAGCAGCTCATGCAGCTTAATATTAAGAAAAACAAACAGCCCAATACAAAAATGGGCAGAAGATCTAAAGAGACGTTTCAGAGATGGCCAAGACGCACGTGAAAAGCTGCTCAACATCACTAATTATTATAGAAATGCAAATCAAAACTACAATGAGGTATCACCTCACACCTGCTAGAATCGGCATCATCAGAAAATCTACAAACAACAAATTCTGGGGAGGGTGTGGACAAAAGGATCCCTCTTCCACTATTGGTGGGCATGTAAATTGATAGAGTCACTATGGAGAACAGTATGGAGTTTCCTTAAAAAACCTAGAAATAGAATTACCATATGATCCAGCAATCCCACTTCTGGGCATATGCCCATAGAAAACCATAAATCAAAAAGGCACATTCACCACAATGTTCATTGCAGCACTATTTACAATAGCCAGGTAATGGAAGCAACCTAAATTCCCACAGACAGACGAATGGATAAAGATGTGGTACATATATAAAATGGAATATTACTCAGCCATAAAGAGGAATGAAACTGGGTCATTTGTAGAGACGTCGATGGATCTAGAGACTGTCATACAGAATGAAGTAAGTCAGAAAGAGAACAACAAATATTGTGTATGAAGGCATATATGTGGAACCTAGAATAATGGTACAGATGAACTGGTTTGCAGGGAAGAAATAGAGACACAGAGGTAGAGAACAAACGTATGGACACCAAGTGTGGGAAGCCATGGGGTGGTGGTGGTGGGATGAGTTGGGAGATTGGGATTGACCTGTATACATGTATATGCATAAAATACATAACTAATAATAACCTGCTGTATAAAAAATATATATAAAATTAAATTTCAAAATTTTAAAAAATAAAATTTAAAAATAAAACAGAAAAAAGTTCTTCCCTTCACACAGATGTATTTATATGAATGAATTATTTCCATGCTTATATCTATAAATACATAAAAGAGGAATAAAATCTAACGAACCGTAAAAGAAAAAAAATACCTGAACCCACCAGTTTTACAGAGGAAAACCCTATCAGGGCACTTGCTCCAGCGGTAAACAATTCTGAAATTGGTCAGAGGTGGGGAATCATCTCCCATACAGCCAGCAACCCACCCCCCACGCAAGGAGCGTCCTCATTGCAAAGCTGGGGGACCGTGCCGAGGCATCTGTGAGTAAACGTGAGCTGAGCCCCAGGCCAGCTGCTGCTGAACTGTTCCCACCCTTCCCAGGTAAAACACCTGAATATGTACAAGGGCTTGAAAGCCTAGAGGAAGGGCCGTGGAGCCACACCAGCGACAGCACACAGGCCAACATGGTGCCTACAGGCCAGCCAGGATGGTCCAGGCCCCGGGCGCTCTTCTGGAAGCTTTCCATTGCCCTGCCTGAGATACCCCTCCTGTCCCGGCCCCCACTGCTTTTTTCCTTCCTCACCACTGTTCGGAGAGAAATTCCAGCGGAAGGTATGGGGCAAACATCCTCTTCTTTACAGGTGGCAGCCTGGCAACTCCTGCAGAATGTCCAGCAGAGCCCCACTCACACCGGGCCACCCACAAAGCCATGGCCCCTCACTCCCTCCCACCAGCACAGCCCCGAGACTGCTGACGGGGCAGAGAATATGGAGTCAGGCACAGCTTCAGGGGCTATTGCTGCCTGGAGCGCTGTTTATATTGACCTCAACCAGGCACACCTGGGGAGGGCCGGCCGGCAGGGTCAGGCTGCCCTGGTCAGCTAATCCTTAACCCTCAGGGAATCACATAGTTGACAATGGACCTCGCTAAGGCAGAATAGAAGCCAAGAGAAAAAAGGACACAATGCCATTTGCAGCACCGTAGATGAGGCTAAAGGTAATCACGTGACTTGTAGTAAGTCAGAAAGTGAAAGACACATATCCTATCATATCACTTATAGGTGTTACCTAAAAACGGATACCAGGGCAGATATTTCCACGGAGAAGGGCAATCACAGATTCATTAAACAAATTTATAGTTCACCAATGGAAAGGTGTGAGGATTGGTATCATTAGGACATTGGGGTTCACAGACATATACAAACACAGGTGACATATAGAATCACCAAAGACCTACGGAATACCAAGAGAAGACTTCTCAACATTCTGTCATAACGTACATGGGAAAAGGATCCCAGGAAGAACAGACATATGTATATGTGTAAAAGAACCACATCTTGCACACCTACAACAAGCCAAACATTGTAATCAAACTTGCTGTGATAAAAAAATAAAAATAAATAAATTTAAAACACGAACAAGAAATAGTGAGACAAACTTGAGGGGTTTTCTCCTGGCACATTCAATTCTAAATTCCAATCTAGAACACGACTTCCATTGAGGCTCTGTTGCCCTAGAAACCAGATTTGGTAAGGGAGAACTGCTGCCACCTTGAGGCCGTCTCACACAACAGCAGCTTTTATCCCAGCGCTAATGATCAGTTGATATTCAAAATCATTGCAGGCCTGTAAATGACACCTGCCCTGAAAACAAATCCTGGGGTCACATAGCGACCAAAAAATTCAAAGGACGTCCATATTTCAAAACGACCGTTTCAAAAGGCATATTTTACGCACATTCGTGTTCTGCTTCTTTTTCTTTCTTTCTTTTTTTTGTTAAAAAAACGGAAATGGAAAAAGGCATCCCTCAGAATGGGCGAAAATAGTTGCAAACTAATCAATGGACAAAGGTTTAATCTCAAATATATATAAGCAGCTCATGCAGCTTAATATTAAGAAAAACAAACAGCCCAATACAAAAATGGGCAGAAGATCTAAAGAGACGTTTCAGAGATGGCCAAGACGCACATGAAAAGCTGCTCAACATCACTAATTATTAGAGAAATGCAAATCAAAACTACAATGAGGTATCACCTCACACCTGCTAGAATCGGCATCATCAGAAAATCTACAAACAACAAATTCTGGGGAGGGTGTGGACAAAAGGATCCCTCTTCCACTATTGGTGGGCACATAAATTGATAGAGTCACTATGGAGAACAGTATGGAGTTTCCTTAAAAAACCTAGAAATAGAATTACCATATGATCCAGCAATCCCACTTCTGGGCATATACCCAGAGAAAACCATAAATCAAAAGGGCACATTCACCACAATGTTCACTGCAGCACTATTTACAATAGCCAGGTAATGGAAGCAACCTAAATGCCCACAGACAGACGAATGGATAAAGATGTGGTACATATATAAAATGGAATATTACTCAGCCATAAAGAGGAATGAAACTGGCTCATTTGTAGAGACGTCGATGGATCTAGAGACTGTCATACAGAATGAAGTAAGTCAGAAAGAGAACAACAAATATTGTGTATGAAGGCATATATGTGGAACCTAGAATAATGGTACAGATGAACTGGTTTGCAGGGAAGAAATAGAGACACAGAGGTAGAGAACAAACGTATGGACACCAAGTGTGGGAAGCCATGGGGTGGTGGTGGTGGGATGAGTTGGGAGATTGGGATTGACCTGTATACATGTATATGCATAAAATACATAACTAATAATAACCTGCTGTATAAAAAATATATATAAAATTAAATTTCAAAATTTTAAAAAATAAAATTTAAAAATAAAACAGAAAAAAGTTCTTCCCTTCACACAGATGTATTTATATGAATGAATTATTTCCATGCTTATATCTATAAATACATAAAAGAGGAATAAAATCTAACGAATCATAAAAGAAAAAAAATACCTGAACCCACCAGTTTTACAGAGGAAAACCCTATCAGGGCACTTGCTCCAGCGGTAAACAATTCTGAAATTGGTCAGAGGTGGGGAATCATCTCCCATACAGCCAGCAACCCACCCCCCACGCAAGGAGCGTCCTCATTGCAAAGCTGGGGGACCGTGCCGAGGCATCTGTGAGTAAACGTGAGCTGAGCCCCAGGCCAGCTGCTGCTGAACTGTTCCCACCCTTCCCAGGTAAAACACCTGAATATGTACAAGGGCTTGAAAGCCTAGAGGAAGGGCCGTGGAGCCACACCAGCGACAGCACACAGGCCAACATGGTGCCTACAGGCCAGCCAGGATGGTCCAGGCCCCGGGCGCTCTTCTGGAAGCTTTCCATTGCCCTGCCTGAGATACCCCTCCTGTCCCGGCCCCCACTGCTTTTTTCCTTCCTCACCACTGTTCGGAGAGAAATTCCAGCGGAAGGTATGGGGCAAACATCCTCTTCTTTACAGGTGGCAGCCTGGCAACTCCTGCAGAATGTCCAGCAGAGCCCCACTCACACCGGGCCACCCACAAAGCCATGGCCCCTCACTCCCTCCCACCAGCACAGCCCCGAGACTGCTGACGGGGCAGAGAATATGGAGTCAGGCACAGCTTCAGGGGCTATTGCTGCCTGGAGCGCTGTTTATATTGACCTCAACCAGGCACACCTGGGGAGGGCCGGCCGGCAGGGTCAGGCTGCCCTGGTCAGCTAATCCTTAACCCTCAGGGAATCACATAGTTGACAATGGACCTCGCTAAGGCAGAATAGAAGCCAAGAGAAAAAAGGACACAATGCCATTTGCAGCACCGTAGATGAGGCTAAAGGTAATCACGTGACTTGTAGTAAGTCAGAAAGTGAAAGACACATATCCTATCATATCACTTATAGGTGTTACCTAAAAACGGATACCAGGGCAGATATTTCCACGGAGAAGGGCAATCACAGATTCATTAAACAAATTTATAGTTCACCAATGGAAAGGTGTGAGGATTGGTATCATTAGGACATTGGGGTTCACAGACATATACAAACACAGGTGACATATAGAATCACCAAAGACCTACGGAATACCAAGAGAAGACTTCTCAACATTCTGTCATAACGTACATGGGAAAAGGATCCCAGGAAGAACAGACATATGTATATGTGTAAAAGAACCACATCTTGCACACCTACAACAAGCCAAACATTGTAATCAAACTTGCTGTGATAAAAAAATAAAAATAAATAAATTTAAAACACGAACAAGAAATAGTGAGACAAACTTGAGGGGTTTTCTCCTGGCACATTCAATTCTAAATTCCAATCTAGAACACGACTTCCATTGAGGCTCTGTTGCCCTAGAAACCAGATTTGGTAAGGGAGAACTGCTGCCACCTTGAGGCCGTCTCACACAACAGCAGCTTTTATCCCAGCGCTAATGATCAGTTGATATTCAAAATCATTGCAGGCCTGTAAATGACACCTGCCCTGAAAACAAATCCTGGGGTCACATAGCGACCAAAAAATTCAAAGGACGTCCATATTTCAAAACGACCGTTTCAAAAGGCATATTTTACGCACATTCGTGTTCTGCTTCTTTTTCTTTCTTTCTTTTTTTTGTTAAAAAAACGGAAATGGAAAAAGGCATCCCTCAGAATGGGCGAAAATAGTTGCAAACTAATCAATGGACAAAGGTTTAATCTCAAATATATATAAGCAGCTCATGCAGCTTAATATTAAGAAAAACAAACAGCCCAATACAAAAATGGGCAGAAGATCTAAAGAGACGTTTCAGAGATGGCCAAGACGCACATGAAAAGCTGCTCAACATCACTAATTATTAGAGAAATGCAAATCAAAACTACAATGAGGTATCACCTCACACCTGCTAGAATCGGCATCATCAGAAAATCTACAAACAACAAATTCTGGGGAGGGTGTGGACAAAAGGATCCCTCTTCCACTATTGGTGGGCACATAAATTGATAGAGTCACTATGGAGAACAGTATGGAGTTTCCTTAAAAAACCTAGAAATAGAATTACCATATGATCCAGCAATCCCACTTCTGGGCATATACCCAGAGAAAACCATAAATCAAAAGGGCACATTCACCACAATGTTCACTGCAGCACTATTTACAATAGCCAGGTAATGGAAGCAACCTAAATGCCCACAGACAGACGAATGGATAAAGATGTGGTACATATATAAAATGGAATATTACTCAGCCATAAAGAGGAATGAAACTGGGTCATTTGTAGAGACGTCGATGGATCTAGAGACTGTCATACAGAATGAAGTAAGTCAGAAAGAGAACAACAAATATTGTGTATGAAGGCATATATGTGGAACCTAGAATAATGGTACAGATGAACTGGTTTGCAGGGAAGAAATAGAGACACAGAGGTAGAGAACAAACGTATGGACACCAAGTGTGGGAAGCCATGGGGTGGTGGTGGTGGGATGAGTTGGGAGATTGGGATTGACCTGTATACATGTATATGCATAAAATACATAACTAATAATAACCTGCTGTATAAAAAATATATATAAAATTAAATTTCAAAATTTTAAAAAATAAAATTTAAAAATAAAACAGAAAAAAGTTCTTCCCTTCACACAGATGTATTTATATGAATGAATTATTTCCATGCTTATATCTATAAATACATAAAAGAGGAATAAAATCTAACGAATCATAAAAGAAAAAAAATACCTGAACCCACCAGTTTTACAGAGGAAAACCCTATCAGGGCACTTGCTCCAGCGGTAAACAATTCTGAAATTGGTCAGAGGTGGGGAATCATCTCCCATACAGCCAGCAACCCACCCCCCACGCAAGGAGCGTCCTCATTGCAAAGCTGGGGGACCGTGCCGAGGCATCTGTGAGTAAACGTGAGCTGAGCCCCAGGCCAGCTGCTGCTGAACTGTTCCCACCCTTCCCAGGTAAAACACCTGAATATGTACAAGGGCTTGAAAGCCTAGAGGAAGGGCCGTGGAGCCACACCAGTGACAGCACACAGGCCAACATGGTGCCTACAGGCCAGCCAGGATGGTCCAGGCCCCGGGCGCTCTTCTGGAAGCTTTCCATTGCCCTGCCTGAGATACCCCTCCTGTCCCGGCCCCCACTGCTTTTTTCCTTCCTCACCACTGTTCGGAGAGAAATTCCAGCGGAAGGTATGGGTCAAACATCCTCTTCTTTACAGGTGGCAGCCTGGCAACTCCTGCAGAAAGTCCAGCAGAGCCCCACTCACACCGGGCCACCCACAAAGCCATGGCCCCTCACTCCCTCCCACCAGCACAGCCCCGAGACTGCTGACGGGGCAGAGAATATGGAGTCAGGCACAGCTTCAGGGGCTATTGCTGCCTGGAGCGCTGTTTATATTGACCTCAACCAGGCACACCTGGGGAGGGCCGGCCGGCAGGGTCAGGCTGCCCAGGTCAGCTAATCCTCAACCCTCAGGGAATCACATAGTTGACAATGGACCTCGCTAAGGCAGAATAGAAGCCAAGAGAAAAAAGGACACAATGCCATTTGCAGCACCGTAGATGAGGCTAAAGGTAATCACGTGACTTGTAGTAAGTCAGAAAGTGAAAGACACATATCCTATCATATCACTTATAGGTGTTACCTAAAAACGGATACCAGGGCAGATATTTCCACGGAGAAGGGCAATCACAGATTCATTAAACAAACTTATGGTTCACCAATGGAAAGGTGTGAGGATTGGTATCATTAGGACATTGGGGTTCACAGACATATACAAACACAGGTGACATATAGAATCACCAAAGACCTACGGAATACCAAGAGAAGACTACTCAACATTCTGTCATAACGTACATGGGAAAAGGATCCCAGGAAGAACACACATATGTATATGTGTAAAAGAACCACATCTTGCACACCTACAACAAGCCAAACATTGTAATCAAACTTGCTGTGATAAAAAAATAAAAATAAATAAATTTAAAACACGAACAAGAAATAGTGAGACAAACTTGAGGGGTTTTCTCCTGGCACATTCAATTCTAAATTCCAATCTAGAACACGACTTCCATTGAGGCTCTGTTGCCCTAGAAACCAGATTTGGTAAGGGAGAACTGCTGCCACCTTGAGGCCGTCTCACACAACAGCAGCTTTTATCCCAGCGCTAATGATCAGTTGATATTCAAAATCATTGCAGGCCTGTAAATGACACCTGCCCTGAAAACAAATCCTGGGGTCACATAGCGACCAAAAAATTCAAAGGACGTCCATATTTCAAAACGACCGTTTCAAAAGGCATATTTTACGCACATTCGTGTTCTGCTTCTTTTTCTTTCTTTCTTTTTTTTGTTAAAAAAACGGAAATGGAAAAAGGCATCCCTCAGAATGGGCGAAAATAGTTGCAAACTAATCAATGGACAAAGGTTTAATCTCAAATATATATAAGCAGCTCATGCAGCTTAATATTAAGAAAAACAAACAGCCCAATACAAAAATGGGCAGAAGATCTAAAGAGACGTTTCAGAGATGGCCAAGACGCACGTGAAAAGCTGCTCAACATCACTAATTATTAGAGAAATGCAAATCAAAACTACAATGAGGTATCACCTCACACCTGCTAGAATCGGCATCATCAGAAAATCTACAAACAACAAATTCTGGGGAGGGTGTGGACAAAAGGATCCCTCTTCCACTATTGGTGGGCACGTAAATTGATAGAGTCACTATGGAGAACAGTATGGAGTTTCCTTAAAAAACCTAGAAATAGAATTACCATATGATCCAGCAATCCCACTTCTGGGCATATGCCCATAGAAAACCATAAATCAAAAAGGCACATTCACCACAATGTTCATTGCAGCACTATTTACAATAGCCAGGTAATGGAAGCAACCTAAATGCCCACAGACAGACGAATGGATAAAGATGTGGTACATATATAAAATGGAATATTACTCAGCCATAAAGAGGAAAGAAACTGGGTCATTTGTAGAGACGTCGATGGATCTAGAGACTGTCATACAGAATGAAGTAAGTCAGAAAGAGAACAACAAATATTGTGTATGAAGGCATATATGTGGAACCTAGAATAATGGTACAGATGAACTGGTTTGCAGGGAAGAAATAGAGACACAGAGGTAGAGAACAAACGTATGGACACCAAGTGTGGGAAGCCATGGGGTGGTGGTGGTGGGATGAGTTGGGAGATTGGGATTGACCTGTATACATGTATATGCATAAAATACATAACTAATAATAACCTGCTGTATAAAAAATATATATAAAATTAAATTTCAAAATTTTAAAAAATAAAATTTAAAAATAAAACAGAAAAAAGTTCTTCCCTTCACACAGATGTATTTATATGAATGAATTATTTCCATGCTTATATCTATAAATACATAAAAGAGGAATAAAATCTAACGAATCATAAAAGAAAAAAAATACCTGAACCCACCAGTTTTACAGAGGAAAACCCTATCAGGGCACTTGCTCCAGCGGTAAACAATTCTGAAATTGGTCAGAGGTGGGGAATCATCTCCCATACAGCCAGAAACCCACCCCCCACGCAAGGAGCGTCCTCATTGCAAAGCTGGGGGACCGTGCCGAGGCATCTGTGAGTAAACGTGAGCTGAGCCCCAGGCCAGCTGCTGCTGAACTGTTCCCACCCTTCCCAGGTAAAACACCTGAATATGTACAAGGGCTTGAAGCCTAGAGGAAGGGCCGTGGAGCCACACCAGCGACAGCACACAGGCCAACATGGTGCCTGCAGGCCAGCCAGGATGGTCCTGGCCCCGGGCGCTCTTCTGGAAGCTTTCCATTGCCCTGCCTGAGATACCCCTCCTGTCCCGGCCCCCACTGCTTTTTTCCTTCCTCACCTCTGTTCGGAGAGAAATTCCAGCGGAAGGTATGGGGCAAACATCCTCTTCTTTACAGGTGGCAGCCTGGCAACTCCTGCAGAATGTCCAGCAGAGCCCCACTCACACCGGGCCACCCACAAAGCCATGGTCCCTCACTCCCTCCCACCAGCACAGCCCCGAGACTGCTGACGGGGCAGAGAATATGGTGTCAGGCACAGCTTCAGGGGCTATTGCTGCCTGGAGCGCTGTTTATATTGACCTCAACCAGGCACACCTGGGGAGGGCCGGCCGGCAGGGTCAGGCTGCCCTGGTCAGCTAATCCTTAACCCTCAGGGAATCACATAGTTGACAATGGACCTCGCTAAGGCAGAATAGAAGCCAAGAGAAAAAAGGACACAATGCCATTTGCAGCACCGTAGATGAGGCTAAAGGTAATCACGTGACTTGTAGTAAGTCAGAAAATGAAAGACACATATCCTATCATATCACTTATAGGTGTTACCTAAAAACGGATACCAGGGCAGATATTTCCACGGAGAAGGGCAATCACAGATTCATTAAACAAACTTATGGTTCACCAATGGAAAGGTGTGAGGATTGGTATCATTAGGACATTGGGGTTCACAGACATATACAAACACAGGTGACATATATAATCACCAAAGACCTACGGAATACAAAGAGAAGACTACTCAACATTCTGTCATAACGTACATGGGAAAAGGATCCCAGGAAGAACAGACATATGTATATGTGTAAAAGAACCACATCTTGCACGCCTACAACAAGCCAAACATTGTAATCAAACTTGCTGTAATTAAAAAAATAAAAAATAAATAAATTAAAAACACGAACAAGAAATAGTGAGACAAACTTGAGGGGTTTTCTCCTGGCACATTCAATTCTAAATTCCAATCTAGAACACGACTTCCATTGAGGCTCTGTTGCCCTAGAAACCAGATTTGGTAAGGGAGAACTGCTGCCACCTTGAGGCCGTCTCACACAACAGCAGCTTTTATCCCAGCGCTAATGATCAGTTGATATTCAAAATCATTGCAGGCCTGTAAATGACACCTGCCCTGAAAACAAATCCTGGGGTCACATAGCGACCAAAAAATTCAAAGGACGTCCATATTTCAAAACGACCGTTTCAAAAGGCATATTTTACGCACATTCGTGTTCTGCTTCTTTTTCTTTCTTTCTTTTTTTTGTTAAAAAAACGGAAATGGAAAAAGGCATCCCTCAGAATGGGCGAAAATAGTTGCAAACTAATCAATGGACAAAGGTTTAATCTCAAATATATATAAGCAGCTCATGCAGCTTAATATTAAGAAAAACAAACAGCCCAATACAAAAATGGGCAGAAGATCTAAAGAGACGTTTCAGAGATGGCCAAGACGCACGTGAAAAGCTGCTCAACATCACTAATTATTAGAGAAATGCAAATCAAAACTACAATGAGGTATCACCTCACACCTGCTAGAATCGGCATCATCAGAAAATCTACAAACAACAAATTCTGGGGAGGGTGTGGACAAAAGGATCCCTCTTCCACTATTGGTGGGCACATAAATTGATAGAGTCACTATGGAGAACAGTATGGAGTTTCCTTAAAAAACCTAGAAATAGAATTACCATATGATCCAGCAATCCCACTTCTGGGCATATACCCAGAGAAAACCATAAATCAAAAGGGCACATTCACCACAATGTTCACTGCAGCACTATTTACAATAGCCAGGTAATGGAAGCAACCTAAATGCCCACAGACAGACGAATGGATAAAGATGTGGTACATATATAAAATGGAATATTACTCAGCCATAAAGAGGAATGAAACTGGGTCATTTGTAGAGACGTCGATGGATCTAGAGACTGTCATACAGAATGAAGTAAGTCAGAAAGAGAACAACAAATATTGTGTATGAAGGCATATATGTGGAACCTAGAATAATGGTACAGATGAACTGGTTTGCAGGGAAGAAATAGAGACACAGAGGTAGAGAACAAACGTATGGACACCAAGTGTGGGAAGCCATGGGGTGGTGGTGGTGGGATGAGTTGGGAGATTGGGATTGACCTGTATACATGTATATGCATAAAATACATAACTAATAATAACCTGCTGTATAAAAAATATATATAAAATTAAATTTCAAAATTTTAAAAAATAAAATTTAAAAATAAAACAGAAAAAAGTTCTTCCCTTCACACAGATGTATTTATATGAATGAATTATTTCCATGCTTATATCTATAAATACATAAAAGAGGAATAAAATCTAACGAATCATAAAAGAAAAAAAATACCTGAACCCACCAGTTTTACAGAGGAAAACCCTATCAGGGCACTTGCTCCAGCGGTAAACAATTCTGAAATTGGTCAGAGGTGGGGAATCATCTCCCATACAGCCAGAAACCCACCCCCCACGCAAGGAGCGTCCTCATTGCAAAGCTGGGGGACCGTGCCGAGGCATCTGTGAGTAAACGTGAGCTGAGCCCCAGGCCAGCTGCTGCTGAACTGTTCCCACCCTTCCCAGGTAAAACACCTGAATATGTACAAGGGCTTGAAGCCTAGAGGAAGGGCCGTGGAGCCACACCAGCGACAGCACACAGGCCAACATGGTGCCTGCAGGCCAGCCAGGATGGTCCTGGCCCCGGGCGCTCTTCTGGAAGCTTTCCATTGCCCTGCCTGAGATACCCCTCCTGTCCCGGCCCCCACTGCTTTTTTCCTTCCTCACTTCTGTTCGGAGAGAAATTCCAGCAGAAGGTATGGGTCAAACATCCTCTTCTTTACAGGTGGCAGCCTGGCAACTCCTGCAGAAAGTCCAGCAGAGCCCCACTCACACCGGGCCACCCACAAAGCCGTGGCCCCTCACTCCCTCCCACCAGCACAGCCCCGAGACTGCTGAAGGGGCAGAGAATATGGAGTCAGGCACAGCTTCAGGGGCTATTGCTGCCTGGAGCACTGTTTATATTGACCTCAACCAGGCACACCTGGGGAGGGCCGGCCGGCAGGGTCAGGCTGCCCAGGTCAGCTAATCCTCAACCCTCAGGGAATCACATAGTTGACAATGGACCTCGCTAAGGCAGAATAGACGCCAAGTGAAAAAAGGACACAATGCCATTTGCAGCACCGTAGATGAGGCTAAAGGTAATCACGTGACTTGTAGTAAGTCAGAAAGTGAAAGACACATATCCTATCATATCACTTATAGGTGTGACCTAAAAACGGATACCAGGGCAGATATTTCCACGGAGAAGGGCAATCACAGATTTATTAAACAAATTTATAGTTCACCAATGGAAAGGTGTGAGGATTGGTTTCATTACGATATTGGGGTTCACAGACATATACAAACACAGGTGACATATAGAATCACCAAAGACCTACGGAATACCAAGAGAAGACTACTCAACATTCTGTCATAACGTACATGGGAAAAGGATCCCAGGAAGAACAGACATATGTATATGTGTAAAAGAACCACATCTTGCACACCTACAACAAGCCAAACATTGTAATCAAACTTGCTGTGATAAAAAAATAAAAATAAATAAATTTAAAACACGAACAAGAAATAGTGAGACAAACTTGAGGGGTTTTCTCCTGGCACATTCAATTCTAAATTCCAATCTAGAACACGACTTCCATTGAGGCTCTGTTGCCCTAGAAACCAGATTTGGTAAGGGAGAACTGCTGCCACCTTGAGGCCGTCTCACACAACAGCAGCTTTTATCCCAGCGCTAATGATCAGTTGATATTCAAAATCATTGCAGGCCTGTAAATGACACCTGCCCTGAAAACAAATCCTGGGGTCACATAGCGACCAAAAAATTCAAAGGACGTCCATATTTCAAAACGACCGTTTCAAAAGGCATATTTTACGCACATTCGTGTTCTGCTTCTTTTTCTTTCTTTCTTTTTTTTGTTAAAAAAACGGAAATGGAAAAAGGCATCCCTCAGAATGGGCGAAAATAGTTGCAAACTAATCAATGGACAAAGGTTTAATCTCAAATATATATAAGCAGCTCATGCAGCTTAATATTAAGAAAAACAAACAGCCCAATACAAAAATGGGCAGAAGATCTAAAGAGACGTTTCAGAGATGGCCAAGACGCACGTGAAAAGCTGCTCAACATCACTAATTATTATAGAAATGCAAATCAAAACTACAATGAGGTATCACCTCACACCTGCTAGAATCGGCATCATCAGAAAATCTACAAACAACAAATTCTGGGGAGGGTGTGGACAAAAGGATCCCTCTTCCACTATTGGTGGGCATGTAAATTGATAGAGTCACTATGGAGAACAGTATGGAGTTTCCTTAAAAAACCTAGAAATAGAATTACCATATGATCCAGCAATCCCACTTCTGGGCATATGCCCATAGAAAACCATAAATCAAAAAGGCACATTCACCACAATGTTCATTGCAGCACTATTTACAATAGCCAGGTAATGGAAGCAACCTAAATTCCCACAGACAGACGAATGGATAAAGATGTGGTACATATATAAAATGGAATATTACTCAGCCATAAAGAGGAATGAAACTGGGTCATTTGTAGAGACGTCGATGGATCTAGAGACTGTCATACAGAATGAAGTAAGTCAGAAAGAGAACAACAAATATTGTGTATGAAGGCATATATGTGGAACCTAGAATAATGGTACAGATGAACTGGTTTGCAGGGAAGAAATAGAGACACAGAGGTAGAGAACAAACGTATGGACACCAAGTGTGGGAAGCCATGGGGTGGTGGTGGTGGGATGAGTTGGGAGATTGGGATTGACCTGTATACATGTATATGCATAAAATACATAACTAATAATAACCTGCTGTATAAAAAATATATATAAAATTAAATTTCAAAATTTTAAAAAATAAAATTTAAAAATAAAACAGAAAAAAGTTCTTCCCTTCACACAGATGTATTTATATGAATGAATTATTTCCATGCTTATATCTATAAATACATAAAAGAGGAATAAAATCTAACGAACCGTAAAAGAAAAAAAATACCTGAACCCACCAGTTTTACAGAGGAAAACCCTATCAGGGCACTTGCTCCAGCGGTAAACAATTCTGAAATTGGTCAGAGGTGGGGAATCATCTCCCATACAGCCAGCAACCCACCCCCCACGCAAGGAGCGTCCTCATTGCAAAGCTGGGGGACCGTGCCGAGGCATCTGTGAGTAAACGTGAGCTGAGCCCCAGGCCAGCTGCTGCTGAACTGTTCCCACCCTTCCCAGGTAAAACACCTGAATATGTACAAGGGCTTGAAAGCCTAGAGGAAGGGCCGTGGAGCCACACCAGCGACAGCACACAGGCCAACATGGTGCCTACAGGCCAGCCAGGATGGTCCAGGCCCCGGGCGCTCTTCTGGAAGCTTTCCATTGCCCTGCCTGAGATACCCCTCCTGTCCCGGCCCCCACTGCTTTTTTCCTTCCTCACCACTGTTCGGAGAGAAATTCCAGCGGAAGGTATGGGGCAAACATCCTCTTCTTTACAGGTGGCAGCCTGGCAACTCCTGCAGAATGTCCAGCAGAGCCCCACTCACACCGGGCCACCCACAAAGCCATGGCCCCTCACTCCCTCCCACCAGCACAGCCCCGAGACTGCTGACGGGGCAGAGAATATGGAGTCAGGCACAGCTTCAGGGGCTATTGCTGCCTGGAGCGCTGTTTATATTGACCTCAACCAGGCACACCTGGGGAGGGCCGGCCGGCAGGGTCAGGCTGCCCTGGTCAGCTAATCCTTAACCCTCAGGGAATCACATAGTTGACAATGGACCTCGCTAAGGCAGAATAGAAGCCAAGAGAAAAAAGGACACAATGCCATTTGCAGCACCGTAGATGAGGCTAAAGGTAATCACGTGACTTGTAGTAAGTCAGAAAGTGAAAGACACATATCCTATCATATCACTTATAGGTGTTACCTAAAAACGGATACCAGGGCAGATATTTCCACGGAGAAGGGCAATCACAGATTCATTAAACAAATTTATAGTTCACCAATGGAAAGGTGTGAGGATTGGTATCATTAGGACATTGGGGTTCACAGACATATACAAACACAGGTGACATATAGAATCACCAAAGACCTACGGAATACCAAGAGAAGACTTCTCAACATTCTGTCATAACGTACATGGGAAAAGGATCCCAGGAAGAACAGACATATGTATATGTGTAAAAGAACCACATCTTGCACACCTACAACAAGCCAAACATTGTAATCAAACTTGCTGTGATAAAAAAATAAAAATAAATAAATTTAAAACACGAACAAGAAATAGTGAGACAAACTTGAGGGGTTTTCTCCTGGCACATTCAATTCTAAATTCCAATCTAGAACACGACTTCCATTGAGGCTCTGTTGCCCTAGAAACCAGATTTGGTAAGGGAGAACTGCTGCCACCTTGAGGCCGTCTCACACAACAGCAGCTTTTATCCCAGCGCTAATGATCAGTTGATATTCAAAATCATTGCAGGCCTGTAAATGACACCTGCCCTGAAAACAAATCCTGGGGTCACATAGCGACCAAAAAATTCAAAGGACGTCCATATTTCAAAACGACCGTTTCAAAAGGCATATTTTACGCACATTCGTGTTCTGCTTCTTTTTCTTTCTTTCTTTTTTTTGTTAAAAAAACGGAAATGGAAAAAGGCATCCCTCAGAATGGGCGAAAATAGTTGCAAACTAATCAATGGACAAAGGTTTAATCTCAAATATATATAAGCAGCTCATGCAGCTTAATATTAAGAAAAACAAACAGCCCAATACAAAAATGGGCAGAAGATCTAAAGAGACGTTTCAGAGATGGCCAAGACGCACATGAAAAGCTGCTCAACATCACTAATTATTAGAGAAATGCAAATCAAAACTACAATGAGGTATCACCTCACACCTGCTAGAATCGGCATCATCAGAAAATCTACAAACAACAAATTCTGGGGAGGGTGTGGACAAAAGGATCCCTCTTCCACTATTGGTGGGCACATAAATTGATAGAGTCACTATGGAGAACAGTATGGAGTTTCCTTAAAAAACCTAGAAATAGAATTACCATATGATCCAGCAATCCCACTTCTGGGCATATACCCAGAGAAAACCATAAATCAAAAGGGCACATTCACCACAATGTTCACTGCAGCACTATTTACAATAGCCAGGTAATGGAAGCAACCTAAATGCCCACAGACAGACGAATGGATAAAGATGTGGTACATATATAAAATGGAATATTACTCAGCCATAAAGAGGAATGAAACTGGGTCATTTGTAGAGACGTCGATGGATCTAGAGACTGTCATACAGAATGAAGTAAGTCAGAAAGAGAACAACAAATATTGTGTATGAAGGCATATATGTGGAACCTAGAATAATGGTACAGATGAACTGGTTTGCAGGGAAGAAATAGAGACACAGAGGTAGAGAACAAACGTATGGACACCAAGTGTGGGAAGCCATGGGGTGGTGGTGGTGGGATGAGTTGGGAGATTGGGATTGACCTGTATACATGTATATGCATAAAATACATAACTAATAATAACCTGCTGTATAAAAAATATATATAAAATTAAATTTCAAAATTTTAAAAAATAAAATTTAAAAATAAAACAGAAAAAAGTTCTTCCCTTCACACAGATGTATTTATATGAATGAATTATTTCCATGCTTATATCTATAAATACATAAAAGAGGAATAAAATCTAACGAATCATAAAAGAAAAAAAATACCTGAACCCACCAGTTTTACAGAGGAAAACCCTATCAGGGCACTTGCTCCAGCGGTAAACAATTCTGAAATTGGTCAGAGGTGGGGAATCATCTCCCATACAGCCAGCAACCCACCCCCCACGCAAGGAGCGTCCTCATTGCAAAGCTGGGGGACCGTGCCGAGGCATCTGTGAGTAAACGTGAGCTGAGCCCCAGGCCAGCTGCTGCTGAACTGTTCCCACCCTTCCCAGGTAAAACACCTGAATATGTACAAGGGCTTGAAAGCCTAGAGGAAGGGCCGTGGAGCCACACCAGCGACAGCACACAGGCCAACATGGTGCCTACAGGCCAGCCAGGATGGTCCAGGCCCCGGGCGCTCTTCTGGAAGCTTTCCATTGCCCTGCCTGAGATACCCCTCCTGTCCCGGCCCCCACTGCTTTTTTCCTTCCTCACCACTGTTCGGAGAGAAATTCCAGCGGAAGGTATGGGGCAAACATCCTCTTCTTTACAGGTGGCAGCCTGGCAACTCCTGCAGAAAGTCCAGCAGAGCCCCACTCACACCGGGCCACCCACAAAGCCATGGCCCCTCACTCCCTCCCACCAGCACAGCCCCGAGACTGCTGACGGGGCAGAGAATATGGAGTCAGGCACAGCTTCAGGGGCTATTGCTGCCTGGAGCGCTGTTTATATTGACCTCAACCAGGCACACCTGGGGAGGGCCGGCCGGCAGGGTCAGGCTGCCCAGGTCAGCTAATCCTCAACCCTCAGGGAATCACATAGTTGACAATGGACCTCGCTAAGGCAGAATAGAAGCCAAGAGAAAAAAGGACACAATGCCATTTGCAGCACCGTAGATGAGGCTAAAGGTAATCACGTGACTTGTAGTAAGTCAGAAAGTGAAAGACACATATCCTATCATATCACTTATAGGTGTTACCTAAAAACGGATACCAGGGCAGATATTTCCACGGAGAAGGGCAATCACAGATTCATTAAACAAACTTATGGTTCACCAATGGAAAGGTGTGAGGATTGGTATCATTAGGACATTGGGGTTCACAGACATATACAAACACAGGTGACATATAGAATCACCAAAGACCTACGGAATACCAAGAGAAGACTACTCAACATTCTGTCATAACGTACATGGGAAAAGGATCCCAGGAAGAACAGACATATGTATATGTGTAAAAGAACCACATCTTGCACACCTACAACAAGCCAAACATTGTAATCAAACTTGCTGTGATAAAAAAATAAAAATAAATAAATTTAAAACACGAACAAGAAATAGTGAGACAAACTTGAGGGGTTTTCTCCTGGCACATTCAATTCTAAATTCCAATCTAGAACACGACTTCCATTGAGGCTCTGTTGCCCTAGAAACCAGATTTGGTAAGGGAGAACTGCTGCCACCTTGAGGCCGTCTCACACAACAGCAGCTTTTATCCCAGCGCTAATGATCAGTTGATATTCAAAATCATTGCAGGCCTGTAAATGACACCTGCCCTGAAAACAAATCCTGGGGTCACATAGCGACCAAAAAATTCAAAGGACGTCCATATTTCAAAACGACCGTTTCAAAAGGCATATTTTACGCACATTCGTGTTCTGCTTCTTTTTCTTTCTTTCTTTTTTTTGTTAAAAAAACGGAAATGGAAAAAGGCATCCCTCAGAATGGGCGAAAATAGTTGCAAACTAATCAATGGACAAAGGTTTAATCTCAAATATATATAAGCAGCTCATGCAGCTTAATATTAAGAAAAACAAACAGCCCAATACAAAAATGGGCAGAAGATCTAAAGAGACGTTTCAGAGATGGCCAAGACGCACGTGAAAAGCTGCTCAACATCACTAATTATTAGAGAAATGCAAATCAAAACTACAATGAGGTATCACCTCACACCTGCTAGAATCGGCATCATCAGAAAATCTACAAACAACAAATTCTGGGGAGGGTGTGGACAAAAGGATCCCTCTTCCACTATTGGTGGGCACGTAAATTGATAGAGTCACTATGGAGAACAGTATGGAGTTTCCTTTAAAAACCTAGAAATAGAATTACCATATGATCCAGCAATCCCACTTCTGGGCATATGCCCATAGAAAACCATAAATCAAAAAGGCACATTCACCACAATGTTCATTGCAGCACTATTTACAATAGCCAGGTAATGGAAGCAACCTAAATTCCCACAGACAGACGAATGGATAAAGATGTGGTACATATATAAAATGGAATATTACTCAGCCATAAAGAGGAATGAAACTGGGTCATTTGTAGAGACGTCGATGGATCTAGAGACTGTCATACAGAATGAAGTAAGTCAGAAAGAGAACAACAAATATTGTGTATGAAGGCATATATGTGGAACCTAGAATAATGGTACAGATGAACTGGTTTGCAGGGAAGAAATAGAGACACAGAGGTAGAGAACAAACGTATGGACACCAAGTGTGGGAAGCCATGGGGTGGTGGTGGTGGGATGAGTTGGGAGATTGGGATTGACCTGTATACATGTATATGCATAAAATACATAACTAATAATAACCTGCTGTATAAAAAATATATATAAAATTAAATTTCAAAATTTTAAAAAATAAAATTTAAAAATAAAACAGAAAAAAGTTCTTCCCTTCACACAGATGTATTTATATGAATGAATTATTTCCATGCTTATATCTATAAATACATAAAAGAGGAATAAAATCTAACGAACCGTAAAAGAAAAAAAAATACCTGAACCCACCAGTTTTACAGAGGAAAACCCTATCAGGGCACTTGCTCCATCGGTAAACAATTCTGAAATTGGTCAGAGGTGGGGAATCATCTCCCATACAGCCAGCAACCCACCCCCCACGCAAGGAGCGTCCTCATTGCAAAGCTGGGGGACCGTGCCGAGGCATCTGTGAGTAAACGTGAGCTGAGCCCCAGGCCAGCTGCTGCTGAACTGTTCCCACCCTTCCCAGGTAAAACACCTGAATATGTACAAGGGCTTGAAAGCCTAGAGGAAGGGCCGTGGAGCCACACCAGGGACAGCACACAGGCCAACATGGTGCCTGCAGGCCAGCCAGGATGGTCCAGGCCCCGGGCGCTCTTCTGGAAGCTTTCCATTGCCCTGCCTGAGATACCCCTCCTGTCCCGGCCCCCACTGCTTTTTTCCTTCCTCACCACTGTTCGGAGAGAAATTCCAGCGGAAGGTATGGGGCAAACATCCTCTTCTTTACAGGTGGCAGCCTGGCAACTCCTGCAGAATGTCCAGCAGAGCCCCACTCACACCGGGCCACCCACAAAGCCATGGCCCCTCACTCCCTCCCACCAGCACAGCCCCGAGACTGCTGACGGGGCAGAGAATATGGAGTCAGGCACAGCTTCAGGGGCTATTGCTGCCTGGAGCGCTGTTTATATTGACCTCAACCAGGCACACCTGGGGAGGGCCGGCCGGCAGGGTCAGGCTGCCCTGGTCAGCTAATCCTTAACCCTCAGGGAATCACATAGTTGACAATGGACCTCGCTAAGGCAGAATAGAAGCCAAGAGAAAAAAGGACACAATGCCATTTGCAGCACCGTAGATGAGGCTAAAGGTAATCACGTGACTTGTAGTAAGTCAGAAAGTGAAAGACACATATCCTATCATATCACTTATAGGTGTTACCTAAAAACGGATACCAGGGCAGATATTTCCACGGAGAAGGGCAATCACAGATTCATTAAACAAACTTATGGTTCACCAATGGAAAGGTGTGAGGATTGGTATCATTAGGACATTGGGGTTCACAGACATATACAAACACAGGTGACATATATAATCACCAAAGACCTACGGAATACAAAGAGAAGACTACTCAACATTCTGTCATAACGTACATGGGAAAAGGATCCCAGGAAGAACAGACATATGTATATGTGTAAAAGAACCACATCTTGCACGCCTACAACAAGCCAAACATTGTAATCAAACTTGCTGTAATTAAAAAAATAAAAAATAAATAAATTAAAAACACGAACAAGAAATAGTGAGACAAACTTGAGGGGTTTTCTCCTGGCACATTCAATTCTAAATTCCAATCTAGAACACGACTTCCATTGAGGCTCTGTTGCCCTAGAAACCAGATTTGGTAAGGGAGAACTGCTGCCACCTTGAGGCCGTCTCACACAACAGCAGCTTTTATCCCAGCGCTAATGATCAGTTGATATTCAAAATCATTGCAGGCCTGTAAATGACACCTGCCCTGAAAACAAATCCTGGGGTCACATAGCGACCAAAAAATTCAAAGGACGTCCATATTTCAAAACGACCGTTTCAAAAGGCATATTTTACGCACATTCGTGTTCTGCTTCTTTTTCTTTCTTTCTTTTTTTTGTTAAAAAAACGGAAATGGAAAAAGGCATCCCTCAGAATGGGCGAAAATAGTTGCAAACTAATCAATGGACAAAGGTTTAATCTCAAATATATATAAGCAGCTCATGCAGCTTAATATTAAGAAAAACAAACAGCCCAATACAAAAATGGGCAGAAGATCTAAAGAGACGTTTCAGAGATGGCCAAGACGCACATGAAAAGCTGCTCAACATCACTAATTATTAGAGAAATGCAAATCAAAACTACAATGAGGTATCACCTCACACCTGCTAGAATCGGCATCATCAGAAAATCTACAAACAACAAATTCTGGGGAGGGTGTGGACAAAAGGATCCCTCTTCCACTATTGGTGGGCACATAAATTGATAGAGTCACTATGGAGAACAGTATGGAGTTTCCTTAAAAAACCTAGAAATAGAATTACCATATGATCCAGCAATCCCACTTCTGGGCATATACCCAGAGAAAACCATAAATCAAAAAGGCACATTCACCACAATGTTCACTGCAGCACTATTTACAATAGCCAGGTAATGGAAGCAACCTAAATGCCCACAGACAGAAGAATGGATAAAGATGTGGTACATATATAAAATGGAATATTACTCAGCCATAAAGAGGAATGAAACTGGGTCATTTGTAGAGACGTCGATGGATCTAGAGACTGTCATACAGAATGAAGTAAGTCAGAAAGAGAACAACAAATATTGTGTATGAAGGCATATATGTGGAACCTAGAATAATGGTACAGATGAACTGGTTTGCAGGGAAGAAATAGAGACACAGAGGTAGAGAACAAACGTATGGACACCAAGTGTGGGAAGCCATGGGGTGGTGGTGGTGGGATGAGTTGGGAGATTGGGATTGACCTGTATACATGTATATGCATAAAATACATAACTAATAATAACCTGCTGTATAAAAAATATATATAAAATTAAATTTCAAAATTTTTAAAAATAAAATTTAAAAATAAAACAGAAAAAAGTTCTTCCCTTCACACAGATGTATTTATATGAATGAATTATTTCCATGCTTATATCTATAAATACATAAAAGAGGAATAAAATCTAACGAACCGTAAAAGAAAAAAAATACCTGAACCCACCAGTTTTACAGAGGAAAACCCTATCAGGGCACTTGCTCCAGCGGTAAACAATTCTGAAATTGGTCAGAGGTGGGGAATCATCTCCCATACAGCCAGCAACCCACCCCCCACGCAAGGAGCGTCCTCATTGCAAAGCTGGGGGACCGTGCCGAGGCATCTGTGAGTAAACGTGAGCTGAGCCCCAGGCCAGCTGCTGCTGAACTGTTCCCACCCTTCCCAGGTAAAACACCTGAATATGTACAAGGGCTTGAAGCCTAGAGGAAGGGCCGTGGAGCCACACCAGCGACAGCACACAGGCCAACATGGTGCCTGCAGGCCAGCCAGGATGGTCCTGGCCCCGGGCGCTCTTCTGGAAGCTTTCCATTGCCCTGCCTGAGATACCCCTCCTGTCCCGGCCCCCACTGCTTTTTTCCTTCCTCACTTCTGTTCGGAGAGAAATTCCAGCAGAAGGTATGGGTCAAACATCCTCTTCTTTACAGGTGGCAGCCTGGCAACTCCTGCAGAAAGTCCAGCAGAGCCCCACTCACACCGGGCCACCCACAAAGCCGTGGCCCCTCACTCCCTCCCACCAGCACAGCCCCGAGACTGCTGAAGGGGCAGAGAATATGGAGTCAGGCACAGCTTCAGGGGCTATTGCTGCCTGGAGCACTGTTTATATTGACCTCAACCAGGCACACCTGGGGAGGGCCGGCCGGCAGGGTCAGGCTGCCCAGGTCAGCTAATCCTCAACCCTCAGGGAATCACATAGTTGACAATGGACCTCGCTAAGGCAGAATAGACGCCAAGTGAAAAAAGGACACAATGCCATTTGCAGCACCGTAGATGAGGCTAAAGGTAATCACGTGACTTGTAGTAAGTCAGAAATTGAAAGACACATATCCTATCATATCACTTATAGGTGTGACCTAAAAACGGATACCAGGGCAGATATTTCCACGGAGAAGGGCAATCACAGATTTATTAAACAAATTTATAGTTCACCAATGGAAAGGTGTGAGGATTGGTTTCATTACGATATTGGGGTTCACAGACATATACAAACACAGGTGACATATAGAATCACCAAAGACCTACGGAATACCAAGAGAAGACTACTCAACATTCTGTCATAACGTACATGGGAAAAGGATCCCAGGAAGAACAGACATATGTATATGTGTAAAAGAACCACATCTTGCACACCTACAACAAGCCAAACATTGTAATCAAACTTGCTGTGATAAAAAAATAAAAATAAATAAATTTAAAACACGAACAAGAAATAGTGAGACAAACTTGAGGGGTTTTCTCCTGGCACATTCAATTCTAAATTCCAATCTAGAACACGACTTCCATTGAGGCTCTGTTGCCCTAGAAACCAGATTTGGTAAGGGAGAACTGCTGCCACCTTGAGGCCGTCTCACACAACAGCAGCTTTTATCCCAGCGCTAATGATCAGTTGATATTCAAAATCATTGCAGGCCTGTAAATGACACCTGCCCTGAAAACAAATCCTGGGGTCACATAGCGACCAAAAAATTCAAAGGACGTCCATATTTCAAAACGACCGTTTCAAAAGGCATATTTTACGCACATTCGTGTTCTGCTTCTTTTTCTTTCTTTCTTTTTTTTGTTAAAAAAACGGAAATGGAAAAAGGCATCCCTCAGAATGGGCGAAAATAGTTGCAAACTAATCAATGGACAAAGGTTTAATCTCAAATATATATAAGCAGCTCATGCAGCTTAATATTAAGAAAAACAAACAGCCCAATACAAAAATGGGCAGAAGATCTAAAGAGACGTTTCAGAGATGGCCAAGACGCACGTGAAAAGCTGCTCAACATCACTAATAATTAGAGAAATGCAAATCAAAACTACAATGAGGTATCACCTCACACCTGCTAGAATCGGCATCATCAGAAAATCTACAAACAACAAATTCTGGGGAGGGTGTGGACAAAAGGATCCCTCTTCCACTATTGGTGGGCACGTAAATTGATAGAGTCACTATGGAGAACAGTATGGAGTTTCCTTAAAAAACCTAGAAATAGAATTACCATATGATCCAGCAATCCCACTTCTGGGCATATGCCCATAGAAAACTATAAATCAAAAAGGCACATTCACCACAATGTTCATTGCAGCACTATTTACAATAGCCAGGTAATGGAAGCAACCTAAATGCCCACAGACAGACGAATGGATAAAGATGTGGTACATATATAAAATGGAATATTACTCAGCCATAAAGAGGAATGAAACTGGGTCATTTGTAGAGACGTCGATGGATCTAGAGACTGTCATACAGAATGAAGTAAGTCAGAAAGAGAACAACAAATATTGTGTATGAAGGCATATATGTGGAACCTAGAATAATGGTACAGATGAACTGGTTTGCAGGGAAGAAATAGAGACACAGAGGTAGAGAACAAACGTATGGACACCAAGTGTGGGAAGCCATGGGGTGGTGGTGGTGGGATGAGTTGGGAGATTGGGATTGACCTGTATACATGTATATGCATAAAATACATAACTAATAATAACCTGCTGTATAAAAAATATATATAAAATTAAATTTCAAAATTTTAAAAAATAAAATTTAAAAATAAAACAGAAAAAAGTTCTTCCCTTCACACAGATGTATTTATATGAATGAATTATTTCCATGCTTATATCTATAAATACATAAAAGAGGAATAAAATCTAACGAATCATAAAAGAAAAAAAATACCTGAACCCACCAGTTTTACAGAGGAAAACCCTATCAGGGCACTTGCTCCAGCGGTAAACAATTCTGAAATTGGTCAGAGGTGGGGAATCATCTCCCATACAGCCAGCAACCCACCCCCCACGCAAGGAGCGTCCTCATTGCAAAGCTGGGGGACCGTGCCGAGGCATCTGTGAGTAAACGTGAGCTGAGCCCCAGGCCAGCTGCTGCTGAACTGTTCCCACCCTTCCCAGGTAAAACACCTGAATATGTACAAGGGCTTGAAGCCTAGAGGAAGGGCCGTGGAGCCACACCAGCGACAGCACACAGGCCAACATGGTGCCTGCAGGCCAGCCAGGATGGTCCTGGCCCCGGGCGCTCTTCTGGAAGCTTTCCATTGCCCTGCCTGAGATACCCCTCCTGTCCCGGCCCCCACTGCTTTTTTCCTTCCTCACCTCTGTTCGGAGAGAAATTCCAGCAGAAGGTATGGGTCAAACATCCTCTTCTTTACAGGTGGCAGCCTGGCAACTCCTGCAGAAAGTCCAGCAGAACCCCACTCACACCGGGCCACCCACAAAGCCGTGGCCCCTCACTCCCTCCCACCAGCACAGCCCCGAGACTGCTGAAGGGGCAGAGAATATGGAGTCAGGCACAGCTTCAGGGGCTATTGCTGCCTGGAGCACTGTTTATATTGACCTCAACCAGGCACACCTGGGGAGGGCCGGCCGGCAGGGTCAGGCTGCCCAGGTCAGCCAATCCTCAACCCTCAGGGAATCACATAGTTGACAATGGACCTCGCTAAGGCAGAATAGACGCCAAGTGAAAAAAGGACACAATGCCATTTGCAGCACCGTAGATGAGGCTAAAGGTAATCACGTGACTTGTAGTAAGTCAGAAAGTGAAAGACACATATCCTATCATATCACTTATAGGTGTGACCTAAAAACGGATACCAGGGCAGATATTTCCACGGAGAAGGGCAATCACAGATTCATTAAACAAACTTCTGGTTCACCAATGGAAAGGTGTGAGGATTGGTTTCATTACGATATTGGGGTTCACAGACATATACAAACACAGGTGACATATAGAATCACCAAAGACCTACGGAATACCAAGAGAAGACTACTCAACATTCTGTCATAACGTACATGGGAAAAGGATCCCAGGAAGAACAGACATATGTATATGTGTAAAAGAACCACATCTTGCACACCTACAACAAGCCAAACATTGTAATCAAACTTGCTGTAATAAAAAAATATATAAATAAATAAATTAAAAACACGAACAAGAAATAGTGAGACAAACTTGAGGGGTTTTCTCCTGGCACATTCAATTCTAAATTCCAATCTAGAACACGACTTCCATTGAGGCTCTGTTGCCCTAGAAACCAGATTTGGTAAGGGAGAACTGCTGCCACCTTGAGGCCGTCTCACACAACAGCAGCTTTTATCCCAGCGCTAATGATCAGTTGATATTCAAAATCATTGCAGGCCTGTAAATGACACCTGCCCTGAAAACAAATCCTGGGGTCACATAGCGACCAAAAAATTCAAAGGACGTCCATATTTCAAAACGACCGTTTCAAAAGGCATATTTTACGCACATTCGTGTTCTGCTTCTTTTTCTTTCTTTCTTTTTTTTGTTAAAAAAACGGAAATGGAAAAAGGCATCCCTCAGAATGGGCGAAAATAGTTGCAAACTAATCAATGGACAAAGGTTTAATCTCAAATATATATAAGCAGCTCATGCAGCTTAATATTAAAAAAAACAAACAGCCCAATACAAAAATGGGCAGAAGATCTAAAGAGACGTTTCAGAGATGGCCAAGACGCACATGAAAAGCTGCTCAACATCACTAATTATTAGAGAAATGCAAATCAAAACTACAATGAGGTATCACCTCACACCTGCTAGAATCGGCATCATCAGAAAATCTACAAACAACAAATTCTGGGGAGGGTGTGGACAAAAGGATCCCTCTTCCACTATTGATGGGCACATAAATTGATAGAGTCACTATGGAGAACAGTATGGAGTTTCCTTAAAAAAACTAGAAATAGAATTACCATATGATCCAGCAATCCCACTTCTGGGCATATACCCAGAGAAAACCATAAATCGAAAAGGCACATTCACCACAATGTTCACTGCAGCACTATTTACAATAGCCAGGTAATGGAAGCAACCTAAATGCCCACAGACAGACGAATGGATAAAGATGTGGTACATATATAAAATGGAATATTACTCAGCCATAAAGAGGAATGAAACTGGGTCATTTGTAGAGACGTCGATGGATCTAGAGACTGTCATACAGAATGAAGTAAGTCAGAAAGAGAACAACAAATATTGTGTATGAAGGCATATATGTGGAACCTAGAATAATGGTACAGATGAACTGGTTTGCAGGGAAGAAATAGAGACACAGAGGTAGAGAACAAACGTATGGACACCAAGTGTGGGAAGCCATGGGGTGGTGGTGGTGGGATGAGTTGGGAGATTGGGATTGACCTGTATACATGTATATGCATAAAATACATAACTAATAATAACCTGCTGTATAAAAAATATATATAAAATTAAATTTCAAAATTTTAAAAAATAAAATTTAAAAATAAAACAGAAAAAAGTTCTTCCCTTCACACAGATGTATTTATATGAATGAATTATTTCCATGCTTATATCTATAAATACATAAAAGAGGAATAAAATCTAACGAACCATAAAAGAAAAAAAATACCTGAACCCACCAGTTTTACAGAGGAAAACCCTATCAGGGCACTTGCTCCAGCGGTAAACAATTCTGAAATTGGTCAGAGGTGGGGAATCATCTCCCATACAGCCAGCAACCCACCCCCCACGCAAGGAGCGTCCTCATTGCAAAGCTGGGGGACCGTGCCGAGGCATCTGTGAGTAAACGTGAGCTGAGCCCCAGGCCAGCTGCTGCTGAACTGTTCCCACCCTTCCCAGGTAAAACACCTGAATATGTACAAGGGCTTGAAGCCTAGAGGAAGGGCCGTGGAGCCACACCAGCGACAGCACACAGGCCAACATGGTGCCTGCAGGCCAGCCAGGATGGTCCTGGCCCCGGGCGCTCTTCTGGAAGCTTTCCATTGCCCTGCCTGAGATACCCCTCCTGTCCCGGCCCCCACTGCTTTTTTCCTTCCTCACCTCTGTTCGGAGAGAAATTCCAGCAGAAGGTATGGGTCAAACATCCTCTTCTTTACAGGTGGCAGCCTGGCAACTCCTGCAGAAAGTCCAGCAGAGCCCCACTCACACCGGGCCACCCACAAAGCCGTGGCCCCTCACTCCCTCCCACCAGCACAGCCCCGAGACTGCTGACGGGGCATAGAATATGGAGTCAGGCACAGATTCAGGGGCTATTGCTGCCTGGAGCGCTGTTTATATTGACCTCAACCAGGCACACCTGGGGAGGGCCGGCCGGCAGGGTCAGGTTGCCCAGGTCAGCTAATCCTTAACCCTCAGGGAATCATAGTTGACAATGGACCTCGCTAAGGCAGAATAGAAGCCAAGAGAAAAAAGGACACAATGCCATTTGCAGCACCGTAGATGAGGCTAAAGGTAATCACGTGACTTGTAGTAAGTCAGAAAGTGAAAGACACATATCCTATCATATCACTTATAGGTGTGACCTAAAAATGGATACCAGGGCAGATATTTCCACGGAGAAGGGCAATCACAGATTCATTAAACAAACTTATGGTTCACCAATGGAAAGGTGTGAGGATTGGTATCATTACGATATTGGGGTTCACAGACATATACAAACACAGGTGACATATAGAATCACCAAAGACCTACGGAATACCAAGAGAAGACTACTCAACATTCTGTCATAACGTACATGGGAAAAGGATCCCAGGAAGAACAGACATATGTATATGTGTAAAAGAACCACATCTTGCACACCTACAACAAGCCAAACATTGTAATCAAACTTGCTGTAATAAAAAAATATATAAATAAATAAATTTAAAACACGAACAAGAAATAGTGAGACAAACTTGAGGGGTTTTCTCCTGGCACATTCAATTCTAAATTCCAATCTAGAACACGACTTCCATTGAGGCTCTGTTGCCCTAGAAACCAGATTTGGTAAGGGAGAACTGCTGCCACCTTGAGGCCGTCTCACACAACAGCAGCTTTTATCCCAGCGCTAATGATCAGTTGATATTCAAAATCATTGCAGGCCTGTAAATGACACCTGCCCTGAAAACAAATCCTGGGGTCACATAGCGACCAAAAAATTCAAAGGACGTCCATATTTCAAAACGACCGTTTCAAAAGGCATATTTTACGCACATTCGTGTTCTGCTTCTTTTTCTTTCTTTCTTTTTTTTTGTTAAAAAAACGGAAATGGAAAAAGGCATCCCTCAGAATGGGCGAAAATAGTTGCAAACTAATCAATGGACAAAGGTTTAATCTCAAATATATATAAGCAGCTCATGCAGCTTAATATTAAGAAAAACAAACAGCCCAATACAAAAATGGGCAGAAGATCTAAAGAGACGTTTCAGAGATGGCCAAGACGCACATGAAAAGCTGCTCAACATCACTAATTATTAGAGAAATGCAAATCAAAACTACAATGAGGTATCACCTCACACCTGCTAGAATCGGCATCATCAGAAAATCTACAAACAACAAATTCTGGGGAGGGTGTGGACAAAAGGATCCCTCTTCCACTATTGGTGGGCACATAAATTGATAGAGTCACTATGGAGAACAGTATGGAGTTTCCTTAAAAAACCTAGAAATAGAATTACCATATGATCCAGCAATCCCACTTCTGGGCATATACCCAGAGAAAACCATAAATCAAAAAGGCACATTCACCACAATGTTCACTGCAGCACTATTTACAATAGCCAGGTAATGGAAGCAACCTAAATGCCCACAGACAGACGAATGGATAAAGATGTGGTACATATATAAAATGGAATATTACTCAGCCATAAAGAGGAATGAAACTGGGTCATTTGTAGAGACGTCGATGGATCTAGAGACTGTCATACAGAATGAAGTAAGTCAGAAAGAGAACAACAAATATTGTGTATGAAGGCATATATGTGGAACCTAGAATAATGGTACAGATGAACTGGTTTGCAGGGAAGAAATAGAGACACAGAGGTAGAGAACAAACGTATGGACACCAAGTGTGGGAAGCCATGGGGTGGTGGTGGTGGGATGAGTTGGGAGATTGGGATTGACCTGTATACATGTATATGCATAAAATACATAACTAATAATAACCTGCTGTATAAAAAATATATATAAAATTAAATTTCAAAATTTTTAAAAATAAAATTTAAAAATAAAACAGAAAAAAGTTCTTCCCTTCACACAGATGTATTTATATGAATGAATTATTTCCATGCTTATATCTATAAATACATAAAAGAGGAATAAAATCTAACGAACCATAAAAGGAAAAAAATACCTGAACCCACCAGTTTTACAGAGGAAAACCCTATCAGGGCACTTGCTCCAGCGGTAAACAATTCTGAAATTGGTCAGAGGTGGGGAATCATCTCCCATACAGCCAGCAACCCACCCCCCACGCAAGGAGCGTCCTCATTGCAAAGCTGGGGGACCGTGCCGAGGCATCTGTGAGTAAACGTGAGCTGAGCCCCAGGCCAGCTGCTGCTGAACTGTTCCCACCCTTCCCAGGTAAAACACCTGAATATGTACAAGGGCTTGAAGCCTAGAGGAAGGGCCGTGGAGCCACACCAGCGACAGCACACAGGCCAACATGGTGCCTGCAGGCCAGCCAGGATGGTCCTGGCCCCGGGCGCTCTACTGGAAGCTTTCCATTGCCCTGCCTGAGATACCCCTCCTGTCCCAGCCCCCACTGCTTTTTTCCTTCCTCACCTCTGTTCGGAGAGAAATTCCAGCGGAAGGTATGGGGCAAACATCCTCTTCTTTACAGGTGGCAGCCTGGCAACTCCTGCAGAAAGTCCAGCAGAGCCCCACTCACACCGGGCCACCCACAAAGCCGTCGCCCCTCACTCCCTCCCACCAGCACAGCCCCGAGACTGCTGACGGGGCATAGAATATGGAGTCAGGCACAGATTCAGGGGCTATTGCTGCCTGGAGCGCTGTTTATATTGACCTCAACCAGGCACACCTGGGGAGGGCCGGCCGGCAGGGTCAGGCTGCCCAGGTCAGCTAATCCTTAACCCTCAGGGAATCACATAGTTGACAATGGACCTCGCTAAGGCAGAATAGAAGCCAAGAGAAAAAAGGACACAATGCCATTTGCAGCACCGTAGATGAGGCTAAAGGTAATCACGTGACTTGTAGTAAGTCAGAAAGTGAAAGACACATATCCTATCATATCACTTATAGGTGTGACCTAAAAACGGATACCAGGGCAGATATTTCCACGGAGAAGGGCAATCACAGATTCATTAAACAAACTTATGGTTCACCAATGGAAAGGTGTGAGGATTGGTATCATTATGATATTGGGGTTCACAGACATATACAAACACAGGTGACATATAGAATCACCAAAGACCTACGGAATACCAAGAGAAGACTACTCAACATTCTGTCATAACGTACATGGGAAAAGGATCCCAGGAAGAACAGACATATGTATATGTGTAAAAGAACCACATCTTGCACACCTACAACAAGCCAAACATTGTAATCAAACTTGCTGTGATAAAAAAAATAAAAATAAATAAATTTAAAACACGAACAAGAAATAGTGAGACAAACTTGAGGGGTTTTCTCCTGGCACATTCAATTCTAAATTCCAATCTAGAACACGACTTCCATTGAGGCTCTGTTGCCCTAGAAACCAGATTTGGTAAGGGACAACTGCTGCCACCTTGAGGCCGTCTCACACAACAGCAGCTTTTATCCCAGCGCTAATGATCAGTTGATATTCAAAATCATTGCAGGCCTGTAAATGACACCTGCCCTGAAAACAAATCCTGGGGTCACATAGCGACCAAAAAATTCAAAGGACGTCCATATTTCAAAACGACCGTTTCAAAAGGCATATTTTACGCACATTAGTGTTCTTCTTTTTTTTCTTTCTTTCTTTTTTTTGTTAAAAAAACGGAAATGGAAAAAGGCATCCCTCAGAATGGGCGAAAATAGTTGCAAACTAATCAATGGACAAAGGTTTAATCTCAAATATATATAAGCAGCTCATGCAGCTTAATATTAAAAAAAACAAACAGCCCAATACAAAAATGGGCAGAAGATCTAAAGAGACGTTTCAGAGATGGCCAAGACGCACATGAAAAGCTGCTCAACATCACTAATTATTAGAGAAATGCAAATCAAAACTACAATGAGGTATCACCTCACACCTGCTAGAATCGGCATCATCAGAAAATCTACAAACAACAAATTCTGGGGAAGGTGTGGACAAAAGGATCCCTCTTCCAATATTGGTGGGCATGTAAATTGATAGAGTCACTATGGAGAACAGTATGGAGTTTCCTTAAAAAACCTAGAAATAGAATTACCATATGATCCAGCAATCCCACTTCTGGGCATATACCCAGAGAAAACCATAAATCAAAAAGGCACATTCACCACAATGTTCATTGCAGCACTATTTACAATAGCCAGGTAATGGAAGCAACCTAAATGCCCACAGACAGACGAATGGATAAAGATGTGGTACATATATAAAATGGAATATTACTCAGCCATAAAGAGGAATGAAACTGGGTCATTTGTAGAGACGTCGATGGATCTAGAGACTGTCATACAGAATGAAGTAAGTCAGAAAGAGAACAACAAATATTGTGTATGAAGGCATATATGTGGAACCTAGAATAATGGTACAGATGAACAGGTTTGCAGGGAAGAAATAGAGACACAGAGGTAGAGAACAAACGTATGGACACCAAGTGTGGGAAGCCATGGGGTGGTGGTGGTGGGATGAGTTGGGAGATTGGGATTGACCTGTATACATGTATATGCATAAAATACATAACTAATAATAACCTGCTGTATAAAATATATATAAAATTAAATTTCAAAATTTTAAAAAATAAACTTTAATAATAAAACACAAAAAAGTTCTTCCCTTCACACAGATGTATTTATATGAATGAATTATTTCCATGCTTATATCTATAAATACATAAAAGAGGAATAATATCTAACGAACCATAAAAGAAAAATAAAACCTGAACCCACCAGTTTTACAGAGGAAAACCCTATCAGGGCACTTGCTCCAGCGGTAAACAATTCTGAAATTGGTCAGAGGTGGGGAATCATCTCCCATACAGCCAGCAACCCACCCCCCACGCAAGGAGCGTCCTCATTGCAAAGCTGGGGGACAGTGCCGAGGCATCTGTGAGTAAACGTGAGCTGAGCCCCAGGCCAGCTGCTGCTGAACTGTAACCACCCTTCCCAGGTAAAACACCTGAATATGTACAAGGGCTTGAAAGCCTAGGGGAAGGGCCGTGGAGCCACACCAGCGACAGCACACAGGCCAACATGGTGCCTGGAGGCCAGCCAGGGTGGTCCTAGACCCGGGCGCTCTTCTGGAAGCTTTCCATTGCCCTGCCTGAGATACCCCTCCTGTCCCGGCCCCCACTGCTTTTTTCCTTCCTCACCTCTGTTCGGAGAGAAATTCCAGCAGAAGGTATGGGTCAAACATCCTCTTCTTTACAGGTGGCAGCCTGGCAACTCCTGCAGAAAGTCCAGCAGAGCCCCACTCACACCGGGCCACCCACAAAGCCGTGGCCCCTCACTCCCTCCCACCAGCACAGCCCCGAGACTGCTGAAGGGGCAGAGAATATGGAGTCAGGCACAGCTTCAGGGGCTATTGCTGCCTGGAGCACTGTTTATATTGACCTCAACCAGGCACACCTGGGGAGGGCCGGCCGGCAGGGTCAGGCTGCCCAGGTCAGCTAATCCTCAACCCTCAGGGAGTCACATAGTTGACAATGGACCTCGCTAAGGCAGAATAGAAGCCAAGTGAAAAAAGGACACAATGCCATTTGCAGCACCGTAGATGAGGCTATAGGTAATCACGTGACTTGTAGTATGTCAGAAAGTGAAAGACACATATCCTATCATATCACTTATAGGTGTTACCTAAAAACGGATACCAGGGCAGATATTTCCACGGAGAAGGGCAAACACAGATTCATTAAACAAACTTATGGTTCACCAATGGAAAGGTGTGAGGATTGGTATCATTACGATATTGGGGTTCACAGACATATACAAACACAGGTGACATATATAATCACCAAAGACCTACGGAATACAAAGAGAAGACTACTCAACATTCTGTCATAACGTACATGGGAAAAGGATCCCAGGAAGAACAGACATATGTATATGTGTAAAAGAACCACATCTTGCACACCTACAACAAGCCAAACATTGTAATCAAACTTGCTGTAATTAAAAAAATAAAAAATAAATAAATTGAAAACACGAACAAGAAATAGTGAGACAAACTTGAGGGATTTTCTCCTGGCACATTCAATTCTAAATTCCAATCTAGAACACGACTTCCATTGAGGCTCTGTTGCCCTAGAAACCAGATTTGGTAAGGGAGAACTGCTGCCACCTTGAGGCCGTCTCACACAACAGCAGCTTTTATCCCAGCGCTAATGATCAGTTGATATTCAAAATCATTGCAGGCCTGTAAATGACACCTGCCCTGAAAACAAATCCTGGGGTCACATAGCGACCAAAAAATTCAAAGGACGTCCATATTTCAAAACGACCGTTTCAAAAGGCATATTTTACGCACATTCGTGTTCTGCTTCTTTTTCTTTCTTTCTTTCTTTTTTTTGTTAAAAAAACGGAAATGGAAAAAGGCATCCCTCAGAATGGGCGAAAATAGTTGCAAACTAATCAATGGACAAAGGTTTAATCTCAAATATATATAAGCAGCTCATGCAGCTTAATATTAAAAAAAACAAACAGCCCAATACAAAAATGGGCAGAAGATCTAAAGAGACGTTTCAGAGATGGCCAAGACGCACATGAAAAGCTGCTCAACATCACTAATTATTAGAGAAATGCAAATCAAAACTACAATGAGGTATCACCTCACACCTGCTAGAATCGGCATCATCAGAAAATCTACAAACAACAAATTCTGGGGAGGGTGTGGACAAAAGGATCCCTCTTCCACTATTGGTGGGCACATAAATTGATAGAGTCACTATGGAGAACAGTATGGAGTTTCCTTAAAAAACCTAGAAATAGAATTACCATATGATCCAGCAATCCCACTTCTGGGCATATACCCAGAGAAAACCATAAATCAAAAAGGCACATTCACCACAATGTTCACTGCAGCACTATTTACAATAGCCAGGTAATGGAAGCAACCTAAATGCCCACAGACAGACGAATGGATAAAGATGTGGTACATATATAAAATGGAATATTACTCAGCCATAAAGAGGAATGAAACTGGGTCATTTGTAGAGACGTCGATGGATCTAGAGACTGTCATACAGAATGAAGTAAGTCAGAAAGAGAACAACAAATATTGTGTATGAAGGCATATATGTGGAACCTAGAATAATGGTACAGATGAACTGGTTTGCAGGGAAGAAATAGAGACACAGAGGTAGAGAACAAACGTATGGTCACCAAGTGTGGGAAGCCATGGGGTGGTGGTGGTGGGATGAGTTGGGAGATTGGGATTGACCTGTATACATGTATATGCATAAAATACATAACTAATAATAACCTGCTGTATAAAAAATATATATAAAATTAAATTTCAATATTTTAAAAAATAAAATTTAAAAATAAAACAGAAAAAAGTTCTTCCCTTCACACAGATGTATTTATATGAATGAATTATTTCCATGCTTATATCTATAAATACATAAAAGAGGAATAAAATCTAACGAACCATAAAAGAAAAAAAATACCTGAACCCACCAGTTTTACAGAGGAAAACCCTATCAGGGCACTTGCTCCAGCGGTAAACAATTCTGAAATTGGTCAGAGGTGGGGAATCATCTCCCATACAGCCAGCAACCCACCCCCCACGCAAGGAGCGTCCTCATTGCAAAGCTAGGGGACCGTGCCGAGGCATCTGTGAGTAAACGTGAGCTGAGCCCCAGGCCAGCTGCTGCTGAACTGTTCCCACCCTTCCCAGGTAAAACACCTGAATATGTACAAGGGCTTGAAAGCCTAGAGGAAGGGCCGTGGAGCCACACCAGCGACAGCACACAGGCCAACATGGTGCCTGCAGGCCAGCCAGGATGGTCCTGGCCCCGGGCGCTCTTCTGGAAGCTTTCCATTGCCCTGCCTGAGATACCCCTCCTGTCCCGGCCCCCACTGCTTTTTTCCTTCCTCACATCTGTTCGGAGAGAAATTCCAGCAGAAGGTATGGGTCAAACATCCTCTTCTTTACAGGTGGCAGCCTGGCAACTCCTGCAGAAAGTCCAGCAGAGCCCCACTCACAGCGGGCCACCCACAAAGCCGTGGCCCCTCACTCCCTCCCACCAGCACAGCCCCGAGACTGCTGACGGGGCAGAGAATATGGAGTCAGGCACAGCTTCAGGGGCTATTGCTGCCTGGAGCACTGTTTATATTGATCTCAAACAGGCACACCTGGGGAGGGCCGGCCGGCAGGGTCAGGCTGCCCAGGTCAGCTAATCGTCAACCCTCAGGGAATCACATAGTTGACAATGGACCTCGCTAAGGCAGAATAGACGCCAAGTGAAAAAAGGACACAATGCCATTTGCCGCACCGTAGATGAGGCTATAGGTAATCACGTGACTTGTAGTATGTCAGAAAGTGAAAGACACATATCCTATCATATCACTTATAGGTGTTACCTAAAAACGGATACCAGGGCAGATATTTCCACGGAGAAGGGCAAACACAGATTCATTAAACAAACTTATGGTTCACCAATGGAAAGGTGTGAGGATTGGTATCATTACGATATTGGGGTTCACAGACATATACAAACACAGGTGACATATATAATCACCAAAGACCTACGGAATACAAAGAGAAGACTACTAAACATTCTGTCATAACGTACATGGGAAAAGGATCCCAGGAAGAACAGACATATGTATATGTGTAAAAGAACCACATCTTGCACACCTACAACAAGCCAAACATTGTAATCAAACTTGCTGTAATTAAAAAAATAAATAATAAATAAATTAAAAACACGAACAAGAAATAGTGAGACAAACTTGAGGGGTTTTCTCCTGGCACATTCAATTCTAAATTCCAATCTAGAACACGACTTCCATTGAGGCTCTGTTGCCCTAGAAACCAGATTTGGTAAGGGAGAACTGCTGCCACCTTGAGACCGTCTCACACAACAGCAGCTTTTATCCCAGCGCTAATGATCAGTTGATATTCAAAATCATTGCAGGCCTGTAAATGACACCTGCCCTGAAAACAAATCCTGGGGTCACATAGCGACCAAAAAATTCAAAGGACGTCCATATTTCAAAACAACCGTTTCAAAAGGCATATTTTACGCACATTAGTGTTCTGCTTCTTTTTCTTTCTTTCTTTTTTTTGTTAAAAAAACGGAAATGGAAAAAGGCATCCCTCAGAATGGGCGAAAATAGTTGCAAACTAATCAATGGACAAAGGTTTAATCTCAAATATATATAAGCAGCTCATGCAGCTTAATATTAAAAAAAACAAACAGCCCAATACAAAAATGGGCAGAAGATCTAAAGAGACGTTTCAGAGATGGCCAAGACGCACATGAAAAGCTGCTCAACATCACTAATTATTAGAGAAATGCAAATCAAAACTACAATGAGGTATCACCTCACACCTGCTAGAATCGGCATCATCAGAAAATCTACAAACAACAAATTCTGGGGAGGGTGTGGACAAAAGGATCCCTCTTCCACTATTGGTGGGCACATAAATTGATAGAGTCACTATGGAGAACAGTATGGAGTTTCCTTAAAAAACCTAGAAATAGAATTACCATATGATCCAGCAATCCCACTTCTGGGCATATACCCAGAGAAAACCATAAATCAAAAAGGCACATTCACCACAATGTTCACTGCAGCACTATTTACAATAGCCAGGTAATGGAAGCAACCTAAATGCCCACAGACAGACGAATGGATAAAGATGTGGTACATATATAAAATGGAATATTACTCAGCCATAAAGAGGAATGAAACTGGGTCATTTGTAGAGACGTCGATGGATCTAGAGACTGTCATACAGAATGAAGTAAGTCAGAAAGAGAACAACAAATATTGTGTATGAAGGCATATATGTGGAACCTAGAATAATGGTACAGATGAACTGGTTTGCAGGGAAGAAATAGAGACACAGAGGTAGAGAACAAACGTATGGTCACCAAGTGTGGGAAGCCATGGGGTGGTGGTGGTGGGATGAGTTGGGAGATTGGGATTGACCTGTATACATGTATATGCATAAAATACATAACTAATAATAACCTGCTGTATAAAAAATATATATAAAATTAAATTTCAATATTTTAAAAAATAAAATTTAAAAATAAAACAGAAAAAAGTTCTTCCCTTCACACAGATGTATTTATATGAATGAATTATTTCCATGCTTATATCTATAAATACATAAAAGAGGAATAAAATCTAACGAACCATAAAAGAAAAAAAATACCTGAACCCACCAGTTTTACAGAGGAAAACCCTATCAGGGCACTTGCTCCAGCGGTAAACAATTCTGAAATTGGTCAGAGGTGGGGAATCATCTCCCATACAGCCAGCAACCCACCCCCCACGCAAGGAGCGTCCTCATTGCAAAGCTAGGGGACCGTGCCGAGGCATCTGTGAGTAAACGTGAGCTGAGCCCCAGGCCAGCTGCTGCTGAACTGTTCCCACCCTTCCCAGGTAAAACACCTGAATATGTACAAGGGCTTGAAAGCCTAGAGGAAGGGCCGTGGAGCCACACCAGCGACAGCACACAGGCCAACATGGTGCCTGCAGGCCAGCCAGGATGGTCCTGGCCCCGGGCGCTCTTCTGGAAGCTTTCCATTGCCCTGCCTGAGATACCCCTCCTGTCCCGGCCCCCACTGCATTTTTCCTTCCTCACATCTGTTCGGAGAGAAATTCCAGCAGAAGGTATGGGTCAAACATCCTCTTCTTTACAGGTGGCAGCCTGGCAACTCCTGCAGAAAGTCCAGCAGAGCCCCACTCACAGCGGGCCACCCACAAAGCCGTGGCCCCTCACTCCCTCCCACCAGCACAGCCCCGAGACTGCTGACGGGGCAGAGAATATGGAGTCAGGCACAGCTTCAGGGGCTATTGCTGCCTGGAGCACTGTTTATATTGATCTCAAACAGGCACACCTGGGGAGGGCCGGCCGGCAGGGTCAGGCTGCCCAGGTCAGCTAATCGTCAACCCTCAGGGAATCACATAGTTGACAATGGACCTCGCTAAGGCAGAATAGACGCCAAGTGAAAAAAGGACACAATGCCATTTGCCGCACCGTAGATGAGGCTATAGGTAATCACGTGACTTGTAGTATGTCAGAAAGTGAAAGACACATATCCTATCATATCACTTATAGGTGTTACCTAAAAACGGATACCAGGGCAGATATTTCCACGGAGAAGGGCAAACACAGATTCATTAAACAAACTTATGGTTCACCAATGGAAAGGTGTGAGGATTGGTATCATTACGATATTGGGGTTCACAGACATATACAAACACAGGTGACATATAGAATCACCAAAGACCTACGGAATACAAAGAGAAGACTACTAAACATTCTGTCATAACGTACATGGGAAAAGGATCCCAGGAAGAACAGACATATGTATATGTGTAAAAGAACCACATCTTGCACACCTACAACAAGCCAAACATTGTAATCAAACTTGCTGTAATTAAAAAAATAAAAAATAAATAAATTAAAAACACGAACAAGAAATAGTGAGACAAACTTGAGGGGTTTTCTCCTGGCACATTCAATTCTAAATTCCAATCTAGAACACGACTTCCATTGAGGCTCTGTTGCCCTAGAAACCAGATTTGGTAAGGGAGAACTGCTGCCACCTTGAGACCGTCTCACACAACAGCAGCTTTTATCCCAGCGCTAATGATCAGTTGATATTCAAAATCATTGCAGGCCTGTAAATGACACCTGCCCTGAAAACAAATCCTGGGGTCACATAGCGACCAAAAAATTCAAAGGACGTCCATATTTCAAAACAACCGTTTCAAAAGGCATATTTTACGCACATTAGTGTTCTGCTTCTTTTTCTTTCTTTCTTTTTTTTGTTAAAAAAACGGAAATGGAAAAAGGCATCCCTCAGAATGGGCGAAAATAGTTGCAAACTAATCAATGGACAAAGGTTTAATCTCAAATATATATAAGCAGCTCATGCAGCTTAATATTAAAAAAAACAAACAGCCCAATACAAAAATGGGCAGAAGATCTAAAGAGACGTTTCAGAGATGGCCAAGACGCACATGAAAAGCTGCTCAACATCACTAATTATTAGAGAAATGCAAATCAAAACTACAATGAGGTATCACCTCACACCTGCTAGAATCGGCATCATCAGAAAATCTACAAACAACAAATTCTGGGGAGGGTGTGGACAAAAGGATCCCTCTTCCACTATTGGTGGGCACATAAATTGATAGAGTCACTATGGAGAACAGTATGGAGTTTCCTTAAAAAACCTAGAAATAGAATTACCATATGATCCAGCAATCCCACTTCTGGGCATATACCCAGAGAAAACCATAAATCAAAAAGGCACATTCACCACAATGTTCACTGCAGCACTATTTACAATAGCCAGGTAATGGAAGCAACCTAAATGCCCACAGACAGACGAATGGATAAAGATGTGGTACATATATAAAATGGAATATTACTCAGCCATAAAGAGGAATGAAACTGGGTCATTTGTAGAGACGTCGATGGATCTAGAGACTGTCATACAGAATGAAGTAAGTCAGAAAGAGAACAACAAATATTGTGTATGAAGGCATATATGTGGAACCTAGAATAATGGTACAGATGAACTGGTTTGCAGGGAAGAAATAGAGACACAGAGGTAGAGAACAAACGTATGGACACCAAGTGTGGGAAGCCATGGGGTGGTGGTGGTGGGATGAGTTGGGAGATTGGGATTGACCTGTATACATGTATATGCATAAAATACATAACTAATAATAACCTGCTGTATAAAAAATATATATAAAATTAAATTTCAAAATTTTAAAAAATAAAATTTAAAAATAAAACAGAAAAAAGTTCTTCCCTTCACACAGATGTATTTATATGAATGAATTATTTCCATGCTTATATCTATAAATACATAAAAGAGGAATAAAATCTAACGAACCATAAAAGAAAAAAAATACCTGAACCCACCAGTTTTACAGAGGAAAACCCTATCAGGGCACTTGCTCCAGCGGTAAACAATTCTGAAATTGGTCAGAGGTGGGGAATCATCTCCCATACAGCCAGCAACCCATCCCCCACGCAAGGAGCGTCCTCATTGCAAAGCTGGGGGACCGTGCCGAGGCATCTGTGAGTAAACGTGAGCTGAGCCCCAGGCCAGCTGCTGCTGAACTGTTCCCACCCTTCCCAGGTAAAACACCTGAATATGTACAAGGGCTTGAAGCCTAGAGGAAGGGCCGTGGAGCCACACCAGCGACAGCACACAGGCCAACATGGTGCCTGCAGGCCAGCCAGGATGGTCCTGGCCCCGGGCGCTCTTCTGGAAGCTTTCCATTGCCCTGCCTGAGATACCCCTCCTGTCCCGGCCCCCACTGCTTTTTTCCTTCCTCACCTCTGTTCGGAGAGAAATTCCAGCAGAAGGTATGGGTCAAACATCCTCTTCTTTACAGGTGGCAGCCTGGCAACTCCTGCAGAAAGTCCAGCAGAGCCCCACTCACACCGGGCCACCCACAAAGCCGTGGCCCCTCACTCCCTCCCACCAGCACAGCCCCGAGACTGCTGAAGGGGCAGAGAATATGGAGTCAGGCACAGCTTCAGGGGCTATTGCTGCCTGGAGCACTGTTTATATTGACCTCAACCAGGCACACCTGGGGAGGGCCGGCCGGCAGGGTCAGGCTGCCCAGGTCAGGTAATCCTCAACCCTCAGGGAATCACATAGTTGACAATGGACCTCGCTAAGGCAGAATAGACGCCAAGTGAAAAAAGGACACAATGCCATTTGCAGCACCGTAGATGAGGCTAAAGGTAATCACGTGACTTGTAGTAAGTCAGAAAGTGAAAGACACATATCCTATCATATCACTTATAGGTGTGACCTAAAAACGGATACCAGGGCAGATATTTCCACGGAGAAGGGCAATCACAGATTTATTAAACAAATTTATAGTTCACCAATGGAAAGGTGTGAGGATTGGTTTCATTACGATATTGGGGTTCACAGACATATACAAACACAGGTGACATATAGAATCACCAAAGACCTACGGAATACCAAGAGAAGACTACTCAACATTCTGTCATAACGTACATGGGAAAAGGATCCCAGGAAGAACACACATATGTATATGTGTAAAAGAACCACATCTTGCACACCTACAACAAGCCAAACATTGTAATCAAACTTGCTGTAATAAAAAAATATATAAATAAATAAATTTAAAACACGAACAAGAAATAGTGAGACAAACTTGAGGGGTTTTCTCCTGGCACATTCAATTCTAAATTCCAATCTAGAACACGACTTCCATTGAGGCTCTGTTGCCCTAGAAACCAGATTTGGTAAGGGAGAACTGCTGCCACCTTGAGGCCGTCTCACACAACAGCAGCTTTTATCCCAGCGCTAATGATCAGTTGATATTCAAAATCATTGCAGGCCTGTAAATGACACCTGCCCTGAAAACAAATCCTGGGGTCACATAGCGACCAAAAAATTCAAAGGACGTCCATATTTCAAAACGACCATTTCAAAAGGCATATTTTACGCACATTAGTGTTCTGCTTCTTTTTCTTTCTTTCTTTTCTTTTGTTAAAAAAACGGAAATGGAAAAAGGCATCCCTCAGAATGGGCGAAAATAGTTGCAAACTAATCAATGGACAAAGGTTTAATCTCAAATATATATAAGCAGCTCATGCAGCTTAATATTAAAAAAAACAAACAGCCCAATACAAAAATGGGCAGAAGTTCTAAAGAGACGTTTCAGAGATGGCCAAGACGCACATGAAAAGCTGCTCAACATCACTAATTATTAGAGAAATGCAAATCAAAACTACAATGAGGTATCACCTCACACCTGCTAGAATCGGCATCATCAGAAAATCTACAAACAACAAATTCTGGGGAGGGTGTGGACAAAAGGATCCCTCTTCCACTATTGGTGGGCACATAAATTGATAGAGTCACTATGGAGAACAGTATGGAGTTTCCTTAAAAAACCTAGAAATAGAATTACCATATGATCCAGCAATCCCACTTCTGGGCATATACCCAGAGAAAACCATAAATCAAAAAGGCACATTCACCACAATATTCACTGCAGCACTATTTACAATAGCCAGGTAATGGAAGCAACCTAAATGCCCACAGACAGACGAATGGATAAAGATGTGGTACATATATAAAATGGAATATTACTCAGCCATAAAGAGGAATGAAACTGGGTCATTTGTAGAGACGTCGATGGATCTAGAGACTGTCATACAGAATGAAGTAAGTCAGAAAGAGAACAACAAATATTGTGTATGAAGGCATATATGTGGAACCTAGAATAATGGTACAGATGAACTGGTTTGCAGGGAAGAAATAGAGACACAGAGGTAGAGAACAAACGTATGGACACCAAGTGTGGGAAGCCATGGGGTGGTGGTGGTGGGATGAGTTGGGAGATTGGGATTGACCTGTATACATGTATATGCATAAAATACATAACTAATAATAACCTGCTGTATAAAAAATATATAAAATTAAATTTCAAAATTTAAAAAAATAAAATTTAAAAATAAAACAGAAAATAGTTCTTCCCTTCACACAGATGTATTTATATGAATAAATTATTTCCATGCTTATATCTATAAATACATAAAAGAGGAATAATATCTAACGAACCTTAAAAGAAAAAAAAAAACCTGAACCCACCAGTTTTACAGAGGAAAACCCTATCAGGGCACTTGCTCCAGCGGTAAACAATTCTGAAATTGGTCAGAGGTGGGGAATCATCTCCCATACAGCCAGCAACCCACCCCCCACGCAAGGAGCGTCCTCATTGCAAAGCTAGGGGACCGTGCCGAGGCATCTGTGAGTAAACGTGAGCTGAGCCCCAGGCCAGCTGCTGCTGAACTGTTCCCACCCTTCCCAGGTAAAACACCTGAATATGTACAAGGGCTTGAAAGCCTAGAGGAAGGGCCGTGGAGCCACACCAGCGACAGCACACAGGCCAACATGGTGCCTGCAGGCCAGCCAGGATGGTCCTGGCCCCGGGCGCTCTTCTGGAAGCTTTCCATTGCCCTGCCTGAGATACCCCTCCTGTCCCGGCCCCCACTGCTTTTTTCCTTCCTCACATCTGTTCGGAGAGAAATTCCAGCAGAAGGTATGGGTCAAACATCCTCTTCTTTACAGGTGGCAGCCTGGCAACTCCTGCAGAAAGTCCAGCAGAGCCCCACTCACAGCGGGCCACCCACAAAGCCGTGGCCCCTCACTCCCTCCCACCAGCACAGCCCCGAGACTGCTGACGGGGCAGAGAATATGGAGTCAGGCACAGCTTCAGGGGCTATTGCTGCCTGGAGCACTGTTTATATTGATCTCAAACAGGCACACCTGGGGAGGGCCGGCCGGCAGGGTCAGGCTGCCCAGGTCAGCTAATCGTCAACCCTCAGGGAATCACATAGTTGACAATGGACCTCGCTAAGGCAGAATAGACGCCAAGTGAAAAAAGGACACAATGCCATTTGCCGCACCGTAGATGAGGCTATAGGTAATCACGTGACTTGTAGTATGTCAGAAAGTGAAAGACACATATCCTATCATATCACTTATAGGTGTTACCTAAAAACGGATACCAGGGCAGATATTTCCACGGAGAAGGGCAAACACAGATTCATTAAACAAACTTATGGTTCACCAATGGAAAGGTGTGAGGATTGGTATCATTACGATATTGGGGTTCACAGACATATACAAACACAGGTGACATATATAATCACCAAAGACCTACGGAATACAAAGAGAAGACTACTAAACATTCTGTCATAACGTACATGGGAAAAGGATCCCAGGAAGAACAGACATATGTATATGTGTAAAAGAACCACATCTTGCACACCTACAACAAGCCAAACATTGTAATCAAACTTGCTGTAATTAAAAAAATAAAAAATAAATAAATTAAAAACACGAACAAGAAATAGTGAGACAAACTTGAGGGGTTTTCTCCTGGCACATTCAATTCTAAATTCCAATCTAGAACACGACTTCCATTGAGGCTCTGTTGCCCTAGAAACCAGATTTGGTAAGGGAGAACTGCTGCCACCTTGAGACCGTCTCACACAACAGCAGCTTTTATCCCAGCGCTAATGATCAGTTGATATTCAAAATCATTGCAGGCCTGTAAATGACACCTGCCCTGAAAACAAATCCTGGGGTCACATAGCGACCAAAAAATTCAAAGGACGTCCATATTTCAAAACAACCGTTTCAAAAGGCATATTTTACGCACATTAGTGTTCTGCTTCTTTTTCTTTCTTTCTTTTTTTTGTTAAAAAAACGGAAATGGAAAAAGGCATCCCTCAGAATGGGCGAAAATAGTTGCAAACTAATCAATGGAAAAAGGTTTAATCTCAAATATATATAAGCAGCTCATGCAGCTTAATATTAAAAAAAACAAACAGCCCAATACAAAAATGGGCAGAAGATCTAAAGAGACGTTTCAGAGATGGCCAAGACGCACATGAAAAGCTGCTCAACATCACTAATTATTAGAGAAATGCAAATCAAAACTACAATGAGGTATCACCTCACACCTGCTAGAATCGGCATCATCAGAAAATCTACAAACAACAAATTCTGGGGAGGGTGTGGACAAAAGGATCCCTCTTCCACTATTGGTGGGCACATAAATTGATAGAGTCACTATGGAGAACAGTATGGAGTTTCCTTAAAAAACCTAGAAATAGAATTACCATATGATCCAGCAATCCCACTTCTGGGCATATACCCAGAGAAAACCATAAATCAAAAAGGCACATTCACCACAATGTTCACTGCAGCACTATTTACAATAGCCAGGTAATGGAAGCAACCTAAATGCCCACAGACAGACGAATGGATAAAGATGTGGTACATATATAAAATGGAATATTACTCAGCCATAAAGAGGAATGAAACTGGGTCATTTGTAGAGACGTCGATGGATCTAGAGACTGTCATACAGAATGAAGTAAGTCAGAAAGAGAACAACAAATATTGTGTATGAAGGCATATATGTGGAACCTAGAATAATGGTACAGATGAACTGGTTTGCAGGGAAGAAATAGAGACACAGAGGTAGAGAACAAACGTATGGACACCAAGTGTGGGAAGCCATGGGGTGGTGGTGGTGGGATGAGTTGGGAGATTGGGATTGACCTGTATACATGTATATGCATAAAATACATAACTAATAATAACCTGCTGTATAAAAAATATATATAAAATTAAATTTCAAAATTTTAAAAAATAAAATTTAAAAATAAAACAGAAAAAAGTTCTTCCCTTCACACAGATGTATTTATATGAATGAATTATTTCCATGCTTATATCTATAAATATATAAAAGAGGAATAAAATCTAACGAACCGTAAAAGAAAAAAAATACCTGAACCCACCAGTTTTACAGAGGAAAACCCTATCAGGGCACTTGCTCCAGCGGTAAACAATTCTGAAATTGGTCAGAGGTGGGGAATCATCTCCCATACAGCCAGCAACCCACCCCCCACGCAAGGAGCGTCCTCATTGCAAAGCTGGGGGACCGTGCCGAGGCATCTGTGAGTAAACGTGAGCTGAGCCCCAGGCCAGCTGCTGCTGAACTGTTCCCACCCTTCCCAGGTAAAACACCTGAATATGTACAAGGGCTTGAAGCCTAGAGGAAGGGCCGTGGAGCCACACCAGCGACAGCACACAGGCCAACATGGTGCCTGCAGGCCAGCCAGGATGGTCCTGGCCCCGGGCGCTCTTCTGGAAGCTTTCCATTGCCCTGCCTGAGATACCCCTCCTGTCCCGGCCCCCACTGCTTTTTTCCTTCCTCACCTCTGTTCGGAGAGAAATTCCAGCAGAAGGTATGGGTCAAACATCCTCTTCTTTACAGGTGGCAGCCTGGCAACTCCTGCAGAAAGTCCAGCAGAGCCCCACTCACACCGGGCCACCCACAAAGCCGTGGCCCCTCACTCCCTCCCACCAGCACAGCCCCGAGACTGCTGAAGGGGCAGAGAATATGGAGTCAGGCACAGCTTCAGGGGCTATTGCTGCCTGGAGCACTGTTTATATTGACCTCAACCAGGCACACCTGGGGAGGGCCGGCCGGCAGGGTCAGGCTGCCCAGGTCAGCTAATCCTCAACCCTCAGGGAGTCACATAGTTGACAATGGACCTCGCTAAGGCAGAATAGAAGCCAAGTGAAAAAAGGACACAATGCCATTTGCAGCACCGTAGATGAGGCTATAGGTAATCACGTGACTTGTAGTATGTCAGAAAGTGAAAGACACATATCCTATCATATCACTTATAGGTGTTACCTAAAAACGGATACCAGGGCAGATATTTCCACGGAGAAGGGCAATCACAGATTCATTAAACAAACTTATGGTTCACCAATGGAAAGGTGTGAGGATTGGTATCATTACGATATTGGGGTTCACAGACATATACAAACACAGGTGACATATAGAATCACCAAAGACCTACGGAATACCAAGAGAAGACTACTCAACATTCTGTCATAACGTACATGGGAAAAGGATCCCAGGAAGAACACACATATGTATATGTGTAAAAGAACCACATCTTGCACACCTACAACAAGCCAAACATTGTAATCAAACTTGCTGTAATTAAAAAAATAAAAAATAAATAAATTGAAAACACGAACAAGAAATAGTGAGACAAACTTGAGGGGTTTTCTCCTGGCACATTCAATTCTAAATTCCAATCTAGAACACGACTTCCATTGAGGCTCTGTTGCCCTAGAAACCAGATTTGGTAAGGGAGAACTGCTGCCACCTTGAGGCCGTCTCACACAACAGCAGCTTTTATCCCAGCGCTAATGATCAGTTGATATTCAAAATCATTGCAGGCCTGTAAATGACACCTGCCCTGAAAACAAATCCTGGGGTCACATAGCGACCAAAAAATTCAAAGGACGTCCATATTTCAAAACGACCGTTTCAAAAGGCATATTTTACGCACATTCGTGTTCTGCTTCTTTTTCTTTCTTTCTTTCTTTTTTTTGTTAAAAAAACGGAAATGGAAAAAGGCATCCCTCAGTATGGGCGAAAATAGTTGCAAACTAATCAATGGACAAAGGTTTAATCTCAAATATATATAAGCAGCTCATGCAGCTTAATATTAAAAAAAACAAACAGCCCAATACAAAAATGGGCAGAAGATCTAAAGAGACGTTTCAGAGATGGCCAAGACGCACATGAAAAGCTGCTCAACATCACTAATTATTAGAGAAATGCAAATCAAAACTACAATGAGGTATCACCTCACACCTGCTAGAATCGGCATCATCAGAAAATCTACAAACAACAAATTCTGGGGAGGGTGTGGACAAAAGGATCCCTCTTCCACTATTGGTGGGCACATAAATTGATAGAGTCACTATGGAGAACAGTATGGAGTTTCCTTAAAAAACCTAGAAATAGAATTACCATATGATCCAGCAATCCCACTTCTGGGCATATACCCAGAGAAAACCATAAATCAAAAAGGCACATTCACCACAATGTTCACTGCAGCACTATTTACAATAGCCAGGTAATGGAAGCAACCTAAATGCCCACAGACAGACGAATGGATAAAGATGTGGTACATATATAAAATGGAATATTACTCAGCCATAAAGAGGAATGAAACTGGGTCATTTGTAGAGACGTCGATGGATCTAGAGACTGTCATACAGAATGAAGTAAGTCAGAAAGAGAACAACAAATATTGTGTATGAAGGCATATATGTGGAACCTAGAATAATGGTACAGATGAACTGGTTTGCAGGGAAGAAATAGAGACACAGAGGTAGAGAACAAACGTATGGTCACCAAGTGTGGGAAGCCATGGGGTGGTGGTGGTGGGATGAGTTGGGAGATTGGGATTGACCTGTATACATGTATATGCATAAAATACATAACTAATAATAACCTGCTGTATAAAAAATATATATAAAATTAAATTTCAATATTTTAAAAAATAAAATTTAAAAATAAAACAGAAAAAAGTTCTTCACTTCACACAGATGTATTTATATGAATGAATTATTTCCATGCTTATATCTATAAATACATAAAAGAGGAATAAAATCTAACGAACCATAAAAGAAAAAAAATACCTGAACCCACCAGTTTTACAGAGGAAAACCCTATCAGGGCACTTGCTCCAGCGGTAAACAATTCTGAAATTGGTCAGAGGTGGGGAATCATCTCCCATACAGCCAGCAACCCACCCCCCACGCAAGGAGCGTCCTCATTGCAAAGCTAGGGGACCGTGCCGAGGCATCTGTGAGTAAACGTGAGCTGAGCCCCAGGCCAGCTGCTGCTGAACTGTTCCCACCCTTCCCAGGTAAAACACCTGAATATGTACAAGGGCTTGAAAGCCTAGAGGAAGGGCCGTGGAGCCACACCAGCGACAGCACACAGGCCAACATGGTGCCTGCAGGCCAGCCAGGATGGTCCTGGCCCCGGGCGCTCTTCTGGAAGCTTTCCATTGCCCTGCCTGAGATACCCCTCCTGTCCCGGCCCCCACTGCTTTTTTCCTTCCTCACATCTGTTCGGAGAGAAATTCCAGCAGAAGGTATGGGTCAAACATCCTCTTCTTTACAGGTGGCAGCCTGGCAACTCCTGCAGAAAGTCCAGCAGAGCCCCACTCACAGCGGGCCACCCACAAAGCCGTGGCCCCTCACTCCCTCCCACCAGCACAGCCCCGAGACTGCTGACGGGGCAGAGAATATGGAGTCAGGCACAGCTTCAGGGGCTATTGCTGCCTGGAGCACTGTTTATATTGATCTCAAACAGGCACACCTGGGGAGGGCCGGCCGGCAGGGTCAGGCTGCCCAGGTCAGCTAATCGTCAACCCTCAGGGAATCACATAGTTGACAATGGACCTCGCTAAGGCAGAATAGACGCCAAGTGAAAAAAGGACACAATGCCATTTGCCGCACCGTAGATGAGGCTATAGGTAATCACGTGACTTGTAGTATGTCAGAAAGTGAAAGACACATATCCTATCATATCACTTATAGGTGTTACCTAAAAACGGATACCAGGGCAGATATTTCCACGGAGAAGGGCAAACACAGATTCATTAAACAAACTTATGGTTCACCAATGGAAAGGTGTGAGGATTGGTATCATTACGATATTGGGGTTCACAGACATATACAAACACAGGTGACATATATAATCACCAAAGACCTACGGAATACAAAGAGAAGACTACTAAACATTCTGTCATAACGTACATGGGAAAAGGATCCCAGGAAGAACAGACATATGTATATGTGTAAAAGAACCACATCTTGCACACCTACAACAAGCCAAACATTGTAATCAAACTTGCTGTAATTAAAAAAATAAAAAATAAATAAATTAAAAACACGAACAAGAAATAGTGAGACAAACTTGAGGGGTTTTCTCCTGGCACATTCAATTCTAAATTCCAATCTAGAACACGACTTCCATTGAGGCTCTGTTGCCCTAGAAACCAGATTTGGTAAGGGAGAACTGCTGCCACCTTGAGACCGTCTCACACAACAGCAGCTTTTATCCCAGCGCTAATGATCAGTTGATATTCAAAATCATTGCAGGCCTGTAAATGACACCTGCCCTGAAAACAAATCCTGGGGTCACATAGCGACCAAAAAATTCAAAGGACGTCCATATTTCAAAACAACCGTTTCAAAAGGCATATTTTACGCACATTAGTGTTCTGCTTCTTTTTCTTTCTTTCTTTTTTTTGTTAAAAAAACGGAAATGGAAAAAGGCATCCCTCAGAATGGGCGAAAATAGTTGCAAACTAATCAATGGACAAAGGTTTAATCTCAAATATATATAAGCAGCTCATGCAGCTTAATATTAAAAAAAACAAACAGCCCAATACAAAAATGGGCAGAAGATCTAAAGAGACGTTTCAGAGATGGCCAAGACGCACATGAAAAGCTGCTCAACATCACTAATTATTAGAGAAATGCAAATCAAAACTACAATGAGGTATCACCTCACACCTGCTAGAATCGGCATCATCAGAAAATCTACAAACAACAAATTCTGGGGAGGGTGTGGACAAAAGGATCCCTCTTCCACTATTGGTGGGCACATAAATTGATAGAGTCACTATGGAGAACAGTATGGAGTTTCCTTAAAAAACCTAGAAATAGAATTACCATATGATCCAGCAATCCCACTTCTGGGCATATACCCAGAGAAAACCATAAATCAAAAAGGCACATTCACCACAATGTTCACTGCAGCACTATTTACAATAGCCAGGTAATGGAAGCAACCTAAATGCCCACAGACAGACGAATGGATAAAGATGTGGTACATATATAAAATGGAATATTACTCAGCCATAAAGAGGAATGAAACTGGGTCATTTGTAGAGACGTCGATGGATCTAGAGACTGTCATACAGAATGAAGTAAGTCAGAAAGAGAACAACAAATATTGTGTATGAAGGCATATATGTGGAACCTAGAATAATGGTACAGATGAACTGGTTTGCAGGGAAGAAATAGAGACACAGAGGTAGAGAACAAACGTATGGACACCAAGTGTGGGAAGCCATGGGGTGGTGGTGGTGGGATGAGTTGGGAGATTGGGATTGACCTGTATACATGTATATGCATAAAATACATAACTAATAATAACCTGCTGTATAAAAAATATATATAAAATTAAATTTCAAAATTTTAAAAAATAAAATTTAAAAATAAAACAGAAAAAAGTTCTTCCCTTCACACAGATGTATTTATATGAATGAATTATTTCCATGCTTATATCTATAAATACATAAAAGAGGAATAAAATCTAACGAACCATAAAAGAAAAAAAATACCTGAACCCACCAGTTTTACAGAGGAAAACCCTATCAGGGCACTTGCTCCAGCGGTAAACAATTCTGAAATTGGTCAGAGGTGGGGAATCATCTCCCATACAGCCAGCAACCCATCCCCCACGCAAGGAGCGTCCTCATTGCAAAGCTGGGGGACCGTGCCGAGGCATCTGTGAGTAAACGTGAGCTGAGCCCCAGGCCAGCTGCTGCTGAACTGTTCCCACCCTTCCCAGGTAAAACACCTGAATATGTACAAGGGCTTGAAGCCTAGAGGAAGGGCCGTGGAGCCACACCAGCGACAGCACACAGGCCAACATGGTGCCTGCAGGCCAGCCAGGATGGTCCTGGCCCCGGGCGCTCTTCTGGAAGCTTTCCATTGCCCTGCCTGAGATACCCCTCCTGTCCCGGCCCCCACTGCTTTTTTCCTTCCTCACCTCTGTTCGGAGAGAAATTCCAGCAGAAGGTATGGGTCAAACATCCTCTTCTTTACAGGTGGCAGCCTGGCAACTCCTGCAGAAAGTCCAGCAGAGCCCCACTCACAGCGGGCCACCCACAAAGCCGTGGCCCCTCACTCCCTCCCACCAGCACAGCCCCGAGACTGCTGAAGGGGCAGAGAATATGGAGTCAGGCACAGCTTCAGGGGCTATTGCTGCCTGGAGCACTGTTTATATTGACCTCAACCAGGCACACCTGGGGAGGGCCGGCCGGCAGGGTCAGGCTGCCCAGGTCAGCTAATCCTCAACCCTCAGGGAATCACATAGTTGACAATGGACCTCGCTAAGGCAGAATAGACGCCAAGTGAAAAAAGGACACAATGCCATTTGCAGCACCGTAGATGAGGCTAAAGGTAATCACGTGACTTGTAGTAAGTCAGAAAGTGAAAGACACATATCCTATCATATCACTTTTAGGTGTGACCTAAAAACGGATACCAGGGCAGATATTTCCACGGAGAAGGGCAATCACAGATTTATTAAACAAATTTATAGTTCACCAATGGAAAGGTGTGAGGATTGGTTTCATTACGATATTGGGGTTCACAGACATATACAAACACAGGTGACATATAGAATCACCAAAGACCTACGGAATACCAAGAGAAGACTACTCAACATTCTGTCATAACGTACATGGGAAAAGGATCCCAGGAAGAACACACATATGTATATGTGTAAAAGAACCACATCTTGCACACCTACAACAAGCCAAACATTGTAATCAAACTTGCTGTAATAAAAAAATATATAAATAAATAAATTTAAAACACGAACAAGAAATAGTGAGACAAACTTGAGGGGTTTTCTCCTGGCACATTCAATTCTAAATTCCAATCTAGAACACGACTTCCATTGAGGCTCTGTTGCCCTAGAAACCAGATTTCGTAAGGGAGAACTGCTGCCACCTTGAGGCCGTCTCACACAACAGCAGCTTTTATCCCAGCGCTAATGATCAGTTGATATTCAAAATCATTGCAGGCCTGTAAATGACACCTGCCCTGAAAACAAATCCTGGGGTCACATAGCGACCAAAAAATTCAAAGGACGTCCATATTTCAAAACGACCATTTCAAAAGGCATATTTTACGCACATTAGTGTTCTGCTTCTTTTTCTTTCTTTCTTTTCTTTTGTTAAAAAAACGGAAATGGAAAAAGGCATCCCTCAGAATGGGCGAAAATAGTTGCAAACTAATCAATGGACAAAGGTTTAATCTCAAATATATATAAGCAGCTCATGCAGCTTAATATTAAAAAAAACAAACAGCCCAATACAAAAATGGGCAGAAGTTCTAAAGAGACGTTTCAGAGATGGCCAAGACGCACATGAAAAGCTGCTCAACATCACTAATTATTAGAGAAATGCAAATCAAAACTACAATGAGGTATCACCTCACACCTGCTAGAATCGGCATCATCAGAAAATCTACAAACAACAAATTCTGGGGAGGGTGTGGACAAAAGGATCCCTCTTCCACTATTGGTGGGCACATAAATTGATAGAGTCACTATGGAGAACAGTATGGAGTTTCCTTAAAAAACCTAGAAATAGAATTACCATATGATCCAGCAATCCCACTTCTGGGCATATACCCAGAGAAAACCATAAATCAAAAAGGCACATTCACCACAATATTCACTGCAGCACTATTTACAATAGCCAGGTAATGGAAGCAACCTAAATGCCCACAGACAGACGAATGGATAAAGATGTGGTACATATATAAAATGGAATATTACTCAGCCATAAAGAGGAATGAAACTGGGTCATTTGTAGAGACGTCGATGGATCTAGAGACTGTCATACAGAATGAAGTAAGTCAGAAAGAGAACAACAAATATTGTGTATGAAGGCATATATGTGGAACCTAGAATAATGGTACAGATGAACTGGTTTGCAGGGAAGAAATAGAGACACAGAGGTAGAGAACAAACGTATGGACACCAAGTGTGGGAAGCCATGGGGTGGTGGTGGTGGGATGAGTTGGGAGATTGGGATTGACCTGTATACATGTATATGCATAAAATACATAACTAATAATAACCTGCTGTATAAAAAATATATAAAATTAAATTTCAAAATTTAAAAAAATAAAATTTAAAAATAAAACAGAAAATAGTTCTTCCCTTCACACAGATGTATTTATATGAATAAATTATTTCCATGCTTATATCTATAAATACATAAAAGAGGAATAATATCTAACGAACCTTAAAAGAAAAAAAAAAACCTGAACCCACCAGTTTTACAGAGGAAAACCCTATCAGGGCACTTGCTCCAGGGGTAAACAATTCTGAAATTGGTCAGAGGTGGGGAATCATCTCCCATACAGCCAGCAACCCACCCCCCACGCAAGGAGCGTCCTCATTGCAAAGCTGGGGGACCGTGCCGAGGCATCTGAGAGTAAATGTGAGCTGAGCCACAGGCCAGCTGCTGCTGAACTGTTCCCACCCTTCCCAGGTAAAACACCTGAATATGTACAAGGGCTTGAAAGCCTAGAGGAAGGTCCGTGGAGCCACACCAGCGACAGCACACAGGCCAACATGGTGCCTGCAGGCCAGCCAGGATGGTCCTGGCCCCGGGCGCTCTTCTGGAAGCTTTCCATTGCCCTGCCTGAGATACCCCTCCTGTCCCGGCCCCCACTGCTTTTTTCCTTCCTCACCTCTGTTCGGAGAGAAATTCCAGCGGAAGGTATGGGTCAAACATCCTCTTCTTTACAGGTGGCAGCCTGGCAACTCCTGCAGAAAGTCCAGCAGAGCCCCACTCACACCGGGCCACCCACAAAGCCGTGGCCCCTCACTCCCTCCCACCAGCACAGCCCCGAGACTGCTGACGGGGCAGAGAATATGGAGTCAGGCACAGCTTCAGGGGCTATTGCTGCCTGGAGCGCTGTTTATATTGACCTAAACCAGGCACACCTGGGGAGGGCCGGCCGGCAGGGTCAGGCTGCCCAGGTCAGCTAATCCTTAACCCTCAGGGAATCACATAGTTGACAATGGACCTCGCTAAGGCAGAATAGAAGCCAAGAGAAAAAAGGACACAATGCCATTTGCAGCACCGTAGATGAGGCTAAAGGTAATCACGTGACTTGTAGTAAGTCAGAAAGTGAAAGACACATATCCTATCATATCACTTATAGGTGTTACCTAAAAACGGATACCAGGGCAGATATTTCCACGGAGAAGGGCAATCACAGATTCATTAAACAAACTTATGGTTCACCAATGGAAAGGTGTGAGGATTGGTATCATTACGATATTGGGGTTCACAGACATATACAAACACAGGTGACATATATAATCACCAAAGACCTACGGAATACAAAGAGAAGACTACTCAACATTCTGTCATAACGTACATGGGAAAAGGATCCCAGGAAGAACAGACATATGTATATGTGTAAAAGAACCACATCTTGCACACCTACAACAAGCCAAGCATTGTAATCAAACTTGCTGTAATTAAAAAAATAAAAAATAAATAAATTGAAAACACGAACAAGAAATAGTGAGACAAACTTGAGGGGTTTTCTCCTGGCACATTCAATTCTAAATTCCAATCTAGAACACGACTTCCATTGAGGCTCTGTTGCCCTAGAAACCAGATTTGGTAAGGGAGAACTGCTGCCACCTTGAGGCCGTCTCACACAACAGCAGCTTTTATCCCAGCGCTAATGATCAGTTGATATTCAAAATCATTGCAGGCCTGTAAATGACACCTGCCCTGAAAACAAATCCTGGGGTCACATAGCGACCAAAAAATTCAAAGGACGTCCATATTTCAAAACAACCGTTTCAAAAGGCATATTTTACGCACATTAGTGTTCTGCTTCTTTTTCTTTCTTTCTTTTTTTTGTTAAAAAAACGGAAATGGAAAAAGGCATCCCTCAGAATGGGCGAAAATAGTTGCAAACTAATCAATGGACAAAGGTTTAATCTCAAATATATATAAGCAGCTCATGCAGCTTAATATTAAAAAAAACAAACAGCCCAATACAAAAATGGGCAGAAGATCTAAAGAGACGTTTCAGAGATGGCCAAGACGCACATGAAAAGCTGCTCAACATCACTAATTATTAGAGAAATGCAAATCAAAACTACAATGAGGTATCACCTCACACCTGCTAGAATCGGCATCATCAGAAAATCTACAAACAACAAATTCTGGGGAGGGTGTGGACAAAAGGATCCCTCTTCCACTATTGGTGGGCACATAAATTGATAGAGTCACTATGGAGAACAGTATGGAGTTTCCTTAAAAAACCTAGAAATAGAATTACCATATGATCCAGCAATCCCACTTCTGGGCATATACCCAGAGAAAACCATAAATCAAAAAGGCACATTCACCACAATGTTCACTGCAGCACTATTTACAATAGCCAGGTAATGGAAGCAACCTAAATGCCCACAGACAGACGAATGGATAAAGATGTGGTACATATATAAAATGGAATATTACTCAGCCATAAAGAGGAATGAAACTGGGTCATTTGTAGAGACGTCGATGGATCTAGAGACTGTCATACAGAATGAAGTAAGTCAGAAAGAGAACAACAAATATTGTGTATGAAGGCATATATGTGGAACCTAGAATAATGGTACAGATGAACTGGTTTGCAGGGAAGAAATAGAGACACAGAGGTAGAGAACAAACGTATGGACACCAAGTTTGGGAAGCCATGGGGTGGTGGTGGTGGGATGAGTTGGGAGATTGGGATTGACCTGTATACATGTATATGCATAAAATACATAACTAATAATAACCTGCTGTATAAAAAATATATGTAAAATTAAATTTCAAAATTTTTAAAAATAAAATTTAAAAATAAAACAGAAAAAAGTTCTTCCCTTCACACAGATGTATTTATATGAATGAATTATTTCCATGCTTATATCTATAAATACATAAAAGAGGAATAAAATCTAACGAACCATAAAAGAAAAAAAATACCTGAACCCACCAGTTTTACAGAGGAAAACCCTATCAGGGCACTTGCTCCAGCGGTAAACAATTCTGAAATTGGTCAGAGGTGGGGAATCATCTCCCATACAGCCAGCAACCCACCCCCCACGCAAGGAGCGTCCTCATTGCAAAGCTAGGGGACCGTGCCGAGGCATCTGTGAGTAAACGTGAGCTGAGCCCCAGGCCAGCTGCTGCTGAACTGTTCCCACCCTTCCCAGGTAAAACACCTGAATATGTACAAGGGCTTGAAAGCCTAGAGGAAGGGCCGTGGAGCCACACCAGCGACAGCACACAGGCCAACATGGTGCCTGCAGGCCAGCCAGGATGGTCCTGGCCCCGGGCGCTCTTCTGGAAGCTTTCCATTGCCCTGCCTGAGATACCCCTCCTGTCCCGGCCCCCACTGCTTTTTTCCTTCCTCACCTCTGTTCGGAGAGAAATTCCAGCAGAAGGTATGGGTCAAATATCCTCTTCTTTACAGGTGGCAGCCTGGCAACTCCTGCAGAAAGTCCAGCAGAGCCCCACTCACAGCGGGCCACCCACAAAGCCGTGGCCCCTCACTCCCTCCCACCAGCACACCCCCGAGACTGCTGACGGGGCAGAGAATATGGAGTCAGGCACAGCTTCAGGGGCTATTGCTGCCTGGAGCACTGTTTATATTGATCTCAAACAGGCACACCTGGGGAGGGCCGGCCGGCAGGGTCAGGCTGCCCAGGTCAGCTAATCCTCAACCCTCAGGGAATCACATAGTTGACAATGGACCTCGCTAAGGCAGAATAGAAGCCAAGTGAAAAAAGGACACAATGCCATTTGCAGCACCGTAGATGAGGCTATAGGTAATCACGTGACTTGTAGTATGTCGGAAAGTGAAAGACACATATCCTATCATATCACTTATAGGTGTTACCTAAAAACGGATACCAGGGCAGATATTTCCACGGAGAAGGGCAAACACAGATTCATTAAACAAACTTATGGTTCACCAATGGAAAGGTGTGAGGATTGGTATCATTACGATATTGGGGTTCACAGACATATACAAACACAGGTGACATATATAATCACCAAAGACCTACGGAATACAAAGAGAAGACTACTCAACATTCTTTCATAACGTACATGGGAAAAGGATCCCAGGAAGAACAGACATATGTATATGTGTAAAAGAACCACATCTTGCACACCTACAACAAGCCAAACATTGTAATCAAACTTGCTGTAATTAAAAAAATAAAAAATAAATAAATTAAAAACACGAACAAGAAATAGTGAGACAAACTTGAGGGGTTTTCTCCTGGCACATTCAATTCTAAATTCCAATCTAGAACACGACTTCCATTGAGGCTCTGTTGCCCTAGAAACCAGATTTGGTAAGGGAGAACTGCTGCCACCTTGAGACCGTCTCACACAACAGCAGCTTTTATCCCAGCGCTAATGATCAGTTGATATTCAAAATCATTGCAGGCCTGTAAATGACACCTGCCCTGAAAACAAATCCTGGGGTCACATAGCGACCAAAAAATTCAAAGGACGTCCATATTTCAAAACAACCGTTTCAAAAGGCATATTTTACGCACATTCGTGTTCTGCTTCTTTTTCTTTCTTTCTTTTTTTTGTTAAAAAAACGGAAATGGAAAAAGGCATCCCTCAGAATGGGCGAAAATAGTTGCAAACTAATCAATGGAAAAAGGTTTAATCTCAAATATATATAAGCAGCTCATGCAGCTTAATATTAAAAAAAACAAACAGCCCAATACAAAAATGGGCAGAAGATCTAAAGAGACGTTTCAGAGATGGCCAAGACGCACATGAAAAGCTGCTCAACATCACTAATTATTAGAGAAATGCAAATCAAAACTACAATGAGGTATCACCTCACACCTGCTAGAATCGGCATCATCAGAAAATCTACAAACAACAAATTCTGGGGAGGGTGTGGACAAAAGGATCCCTCTTCCACTATTGGTGGGCACATAAATTGATAGAGTCACTATGGAGAACAGTATGGAGTTTCCTTAAAAAACCTAGAAATAGAATTACCATATGATCCAGCAATCCCACTTCTGGGCATATACCCAGAGAAAACCATAAATCAAAAAGGCACATTCACCACAATGTTCACTGCAGCACTATTTACAATAGCCAGGTAATGGAAGCAACCTAAATGCCCACAGACAGACGAATGGATAAAGATGTGGTACATATATAAAATGGAATATTACTCAGCCATAAAGAGGAATGAAAATGGGTCATTTGTAGAGACGTCGATGGATCTAGAGACTGTCATACAGAATGAAGTAAGTCAGAAAGAGAACAACAAATATTGTGTATGAAGGCATATATGTGGAACCTAGAATAATGGTACAGATGAACTGGTTTGCAGGGAAGAAATAGAGACACAGAGGTAGAGAACAAACGTATGGACACCAAGTGTGGGAAGCCATGGGGTGGTGGTGGTGGGATGAGTTGGGAGATTGGGATTGACCTGTATACATGTATATGCATAAAATACATAACTAATAATAACCTGCTGTATAAAAAATATATATAAAATTAAATTTCAAAATTTTAAAAAATAAAATTTAAAAATAAAACAGAAAAAAGTTCTTCCCTTCACACAGATGTATTTATATGAATGAATTATTTCCATGCTTATATCTATAAATACATAAAAGAGGAATAAAATCTAACGAACCATAAAAGAAAAAAAATACCTGAACCCACCAGTTTTACAGAGGAAAACCCTATCAGGGCACTTGCTCCAGCGGTAAACAATTCTGAAATTGGTCAGAGGTGGGGAATCATCTCCCATACAGCCAGCAACCCACCCCCCACGCAAGGAGCGTCCTCATTGCAAAGCTAGGGGACCGTGCCGAGGAATCTGTGAGTAAACGTGAGCTGAGCCCCAGGCCAGCTGCTGCTGAACTGTTCCCACCCTTCCCAGGTAAAACACCTGAATATGTACAAGGGCTTGAAGCCTAGAGGAAGGGCCGTGGAGCCACACCAGCGACAGCACACAGGCCAACATGGTGCCTGCAGGCCAGCCAGGATGGTCCTGGCCCCGGGCGCTCTTCTGGAAGCTTTCCATTGCCCTGCCTGAGATACCCCTCCTGTCCCGGCCCCCACTGCTTTTTTCCTTCCTCACCTCTGTTCGGAGAGAAATTCCAGCAGAAGGTATGGGTCAAACATCCTCTTCTTTACAGGTGGCAGCCTGGCAACTCCTGCAGAAAGTCCAGCAGTGCCCCACTCACACCGGGCCACCCACAAAGCCGTGGCCCCTCACTCCCTCCCACCAGCACAGCCCCGAGACTGCTGAAGGGGCAGAGAATATGGAGTCAGGCACAGCTTCAGGGGCTATTGCTGCCTGGAGCACTGTTTATATTGACCTCAACCAGGCACACCTGGGGAGGGCCGGCCGGCAGGGTCAGGCTGCCCAGGTCAGCTAATCCTCAACCCTCAGGGAATCACATAGTTGACAATGGACCTCGCTAAGGCAGAATAGACGCCAAGTGAAAAAAGGACACAATGCCATTTGCAGCACCGTAGATGAGGCTAAAGGTAATCACGTGACTTGTAGTAAGTCAGAAAGTGAAAGACACATATCCTATCATATCACTTATAGGTGTGACCTAAAAACGGATACCAGGGCAGATATTTCCACGGAGAAGGGCAATCACAGATTCATTAAACAAACTTATAGTTCACCAATGGAAAGGTGTGAGGATTGGTTTCATTACGATATTGGGGTTCACAGACATATACAAACACAGGTGACATATAGAATCACCAAAGACCTACGGAATACCAAGAGAAGACTACTCAACATTCTGTCATAACGTACATGGGAAAAGGATCCCAGGAAGAACAGACATATGTATATGTGTAAAAGAACCACATCTTGCACACCTACAACAAGCCAAACATTGTAATCAAACTTGCTGTAATAAAAAAATATATAAATAAATAAATTTAAAACACGAACAAGAAATAGTGAGACAAACTTGAGGGGTTTTCTCCTGGCACATTCAATTCTAAATTCCAATCTAGAACACGACTTCCATTGAGGCTCTGTTGCCCTAGAAACCAGATTTCGTAAGGGAGAACTGCTGCCACCTTGAGGCCGTCTCACACAACAGCAGCTTTTATCCCAGCGCTAATGATCAGTTGATATTCAAAATCATTGCAGGCCTGTAAATGACACCTGCCCTGAAAACAAATCCTGGGGTCACATAGCGACCAAAAAATTCAAAGGACGTCCATATTTCAAAACAACCGTTTCAAAAGGCATATTTTACGCACATTAGTGTTCTGCTTCTTTTTCTTTCTTTTTTTTGTTAAAAAAACGGAAATGGAAAAAGGCATCCCTCAGAATGGGCGAAAATAGTTGCAAACTAATCAATGGAAAAAGGTTTAATCTCAAATATATATAAGCAGCTCATGCAGCTTAATATTAAAAAAAACAAACAGCCCAATACAAAAATGGGCAGAAGATCTAAAGAGACGTTTCAGAGATGGCCAAGACGCACATGAAAAGCTGCTCAACATCACTAATTATTAGAGAAATGCAAATCAAAACTACAATGAGGTATCACCTCACACCTGCTAGAATCGGCATCATCAGAAAATCTACAAACAACAAATTCTGGGGAGGGTGTGGACAAAAGGATCCCTCTTCCACTATTGATGGGCACATAAATTGATAGAGTCACTATGGAGAACAGTATGGAGTTTCCTTAAAAAACCTAGAAATAGAATTACCATATGATCCAGCAATCCCACTTCTGGGCATATACCCAGAGAAAACCATAAATCGAAAAGGCACATTCACCACAATGTTCACTGCAGCACTATTTACAATAGCCAGGTAATGGAAGCAACCTAAATGCCCACAGACAGACGAATGGATAAAGATGTGGTACATATATAAAATGGAATATTACTCAGCCATAAAGAGGAATGAAACTGGGTCATTTGTAGAGACGTCGATGGATCTAGAGACTGTCATACAGAATGAAGTAAGTCAGAAAGAGAACAACAAATATTGTGTATGAAGGCATATATGTGGAACCTAGAATAATGGTACAGATGAACTGGTTTGCAGGGAAGAAATAGAGACACAGAGGTAGAGAACAAACGTATGGACACCAAGTGTGGGAAGCCATGGGGTGGTGGTGGTGGGATGAGTTGGGAGATTGGGATTGACCTGTATACATGTATATGCATAAAATACATAACTAATAATAACCTGCTGTATAAAAAATATATATAAAATTAAATTTCAAAATTTTAAAAAATAAAATTTAAAAATAAAACAGAAAAAAGTTCTTCCCTTCACACAGATGTATTTATATGAATGAATTATTTCCATGCTTATATCTATAAATACATAAAAGAGGAATAAAATCTAACGAACCATAAAAGAAAAAAAACCTGAACCCACCAGTTTTACAGAGGTAAACCCTATCAGGGCACTTGCTCCAGCAGTAAACAATTCTGAAATTGGCCAGAGGTGGGGAATCATCTCCCATACAGCCAGCAACCCACCCCCCACGCAAGGAGTGTCCTCATTGCAAAGCTGGGGGACCGTGCCGAGGCATCTGTGAGTAAACGTGAGCTGAGCCCCAGGCCAGCTGCTGCTGAACTGTTCCCACCCTTCCCAGGTAAAACACCTGAATATGTACAAGGGCTTGAAAGCCTAGAGGAAGGGCCGTGGAGCCACACCAGCGACAGCACACAGGCCAACATGGTGCCTGCAGGCCAGCCAGGATGGTCCTGGCCCCGGGCGCTCTTCTGGAAGCTTTCCATTGCCCTGCCTGAGATACCCCTCCTGTCCCGGCCCCCACTGCTTTTTTCCTTCCTCACCTCTGTTCGGAGAGAAATTCCAGCAGAAGGTATGGGTCAAACATCCTCTTCTTTACAGGTGGCAGCCTGGCAACTCCTGCAGAAAGTCCAGCAGAGCCCCACTCACACCGGGCCACCCACAAAGCCGTGGCCCCTCACTCCCTCCCACCAGCACAGCCCCGAGACTGCTGACTGGGCAGAGAATATGGAGTCAGGCACAGCTTCAGGGGCTATTGCTGCCTGGAGCACTGTTTATATTGACCTCAACCAGGCACACCTGGGGAGGGCCGGCCGGCAGGGTCAGGCTGCCCAGGTCAGCTAATCCTCAACCCTCAGGGAATCACATAGTTGACAATGGACCTCGCTAAGGCAGAATAGACGCCAAGTGAAAAAAGGACACAATGCCATTTGCAGCACCGTAGATGAGGCTAAAGGTAATCACGTGACTTGTAGTAAGTCAGAAAGTGAAAGACACATATCCTATCATATCACTTATAGGTGTGACCTAAAAACGGATACCAGGGCAGATATTTCCACGGAGAAGGGCAATCACAGATTCATTAAACAAACTTATAGTTCACCAATGGAAAGGTGTGAGGATTGGTTTCATTACGATATTGGGGTTCACAGACATATACAAACACAGGTGACATATAGAATCACCAAAGACCTACGGAATACCAAGAGAAGACTACTCAACATTCTGTCATAACGTACATGGGAAAAGGATCCCAGGAAGAACAGACATATGTATATGTGTAAAAGAACCACATCTTGCACACCTACAACAAGCCAAACATTGTAATCAAACTTGCTGTAATAAAAAAATATATAAATAAATAAAATTAAAACACGAACAAGAAATAGTGAGACAAACTTGAGGGGTTTTCTCCTGGCACATTCAATTCTAAATTCCAATCTAGAACACGACTTCCATTGAGGCTCTGTTGCCCTAGAAACCAGATTTGGTAAGGGAGAACTGCTGCCACCTTGAGGCCGTCTCACACAACAGCAGCTTTTATCCCAGCGCTAATGATCAGTTGATATTCAAAATCATTGCAGGCCTGTAAATGACACCTGCCCTGAAAACAAATCCTGGGGTCACATAGCGACCAAAAAATTCAAAGGACGTCCATATTTCAAAACGACCATTTCAAAAGGCATATTTTACGCACATTAGTGTTCTGCTTCTTTTTCTTTCTTTCTTTTCTTTTGTTAAAAAAACGGAAATGGAAAAAGGCATCCCTCAGAATGGGCGAAAATAGTTGCAAACTAATCAATGGACAAAGGTTTAATCTCAAATATATATAAGCAGCTCATGCAGCTTAATATTAAAAAAAACAAACAGCCCAATACAAAAATGGGCAGAAGTTCTAAAGAGACGTTTCAGAGATGGCCAAGACGCACATGAAAAGCTGCTCAACATCACTAATTATTAGAGAAATGCAAATCAAAACTACAATGAGGTATCACCTCACACCTGCTAGAATCGGCATCATCAGAAAATCTACAAACAACAAATTCTGGGGAGGGTGTGGACCAAAGGATCCCTCTTCCACTATTGGTGGGCACGTAAATTGATACAGTCACTATGGAGAACAGTATGGAGTTTCCTTAAAAAAACTAGAAATAGAATTACCATATGATCCAGCAATCCCACTTCTGGGCATATACCCAGAGAAAACCATAAATCAAAAAGGCACATTCACCACAATGTTCACTGCAGCACTATTTACAATAGCCAGGTAATGGAAGCAACCTAAATGCCCACAGACAGACGAATGGATAAAGATGTGGTACATATATAAAATGGAATATTACTCAGCCATAAAGAGGAATGAAACTGGGTCATTTGTAGAGACGTCGATGGATCTAGAGACTGTCATACAGAATGAAGTAAGTCAGAAAGAGAACAACAAATATTGTGTATGAAGGCATATATGTGGAACCTAGAATAATGGTACAGATGAACTGGTTTGCAGGGAAGAAATAGAGACACAGAGGTAGAGAACAAACGTATGGACACCAAGTGTGGGAAGCCATGGGGTGGTGGTGGTGGGATGAGTTGGGAGATTGGGATTGACCTGTATACATGTATATGCATAAAATACATAACTAATAATAACCTGCTGTATAAAAAATATATATAAAATTAAATTTCAAAATTTAAAAAAATAAAATTTAAAAATAAAACAGAAAAAAGTTCTTCCCTTCACACAGATGTATTTATATGAATGAATTATTTCCATGCTTATATCTATAAATACATAAAAGAGGAATAATATCTAACGAACCATAAAAGAAAAAAAAAAAACCTGAACCCACCAGTTTTACAGAGGAAAACCCTATCAGGGCACTTGCTCCAGCGGTAAACAATTCTGAAATTGGTCAGAGGTGGGGAATCATCTCCCATACAGCCAGCAACCCACCCCCCACGCAAGGAGCGTCCTCATTGCAAAGCTGGGGGACCGTGCCGAGGCATCTGTGAGTAAACGTGAGCTGAGCCCCAGGCCAGCTGCTGCTGAACTGTTCCCACCCTTCCCAGGTAAAACACCTGAATATGTACAAGGGCTTGAAAGCCTAGAGGAAGGGCCGTGGAGCCACACCAGCGACAGCACACAGGCCAACATGGTGCCTGCAGGCCAGCCAGGATGGTCCTGGACCCGGGCGCTCTTCTGGAAGCTTTCCATTGCCCTGCCTGAGATACCCCTCCTGTCCCGGCCCCCACTGCTTTTTTCCTTCCTCACCTCTGTTCGGAGAGAAATTCCAGCGGAAGGTATGGGGCAAACATCCTCTTCTTTACAGGTGGCAGCCTATCAACTCCTGCAGAACGTCCAGCAGAGCCCCACTAACACCAGGCCACCCACAAAGCCGTGGCCCCTCACTCCCTCCCACCAGCACAGCCCCGAGACTGCTGACGGGGCAGAGAATATGGAGTCAGGCACAGATTCAGGGGATATTGCTGCCTGGAGCGCTGTTTATATTGACCTCAACCAGGCACACCTGGGGAGGGCCGGCCGGCAGGGTCAGGCTGCCCTGGTCAGCTAATCCTTAACCCTCAGGGAATCACATAGTTGACAATGGACCTCGCTAAGGCAGAATAGAAGCCAAGAGAAAAAAGGACACAATGCCATTTGCAGCACCGTATATGAGGCTAAATGTAATCACGTGACTTGTAGTAAGTCAGAAAGTGAAAGACACATATCCTATTATATCACTTATAGGTGTTACCTAAAAACGGATACCAGGGCAGATATTTCCACGGAGAAGGGCAATCACAGATTCATTAAACAAACTTATGGTTCACCAATGGAAAGGTTTGAGGATTGGTATCATTACGATATTGGGGTTCACAGACATATACAAACACAGGTGACATATATAATCACCAAAGACCTACGGAATACCAAGAGAAGACTACTCAACATTCTGTCATAACGTACATGGGAAAAGGATCCCAGGAAGAACAGACATATGTATATGTGTAAAAGAACCATATCTTGCACACCTACAACAAGCCAAACATTGTAATCAAACTTGCTGTAATTAAAAAAATAAAAAATAAATAAATTAAAAACACGAACAAGAAATAGTGAGACAAACTTGAGGGGTTTTCTCCTGGCACATTCAATTCTAAATTCCAATCTAGAACAGGACTTCCATTGAGTCTCTGTTGCACTAGAAACCAGATTTGGTAAGGGAGAACTGCTGCGACCTTGAGGCCGTCTCACACAACAGCAGCTTTTATCCCAGCGCTAATGATCAGTTGATATTCAAAATCATTGCAGGCCTGTAAATGACACCTGCCCTGAAAACAAATCCTGGGGTCACATAGCGACCAAAAAATTCAAAGGACGTCCATATTTCAAAACAACCGTTTCAAAAGGCATATTTTACGCACATTAGTGTTCTGCTTCTTTTTCTTTCTTTTTTTTGTTAAAAAAACGGAAATGGAAAAAGGCATCCCTCAGAATGGGCGAAAATAGTTGCAAACTAATCAATGGAAAAAGGTTTAATCTCAAATATATATAAGCAGCTCATGCAGCTTAATATTAAAAAAAACAAACAGCCCAATACAAAAATGGGCAGAAGATCTAAAGAGACGTTTCAGAGATGGCCAAGACGCACATGAAAAGCTGCTCAACATCACTAATTATTAGAGAAATGCAAATCAAAACTACAATGAGGTATCACCTCACACCTGCTAGAATCGGCATCATCAGAAAATCTACAAACAACAAATTCTGGGGAGGGTGTGGACAAAAGGATCCCTCTTCCACTATTGATGGGCACATAAATTGATAGAGTCACTATGGAGAACAGTATGGAGTTTCCTTAAAAAACCTAGAAATAGAATTACCATATGATCCAGCAATCCCACTTCTGGGCATATACCCAGAGAAAACCATAAATCGAAAAGGCACATTCACCACAATGTTCACTGCAGCACTATTTACAATAGCCAGGTAATGGAAGCAACCTAAATGCCCACAGACAGACGAATGGATAAAGATGTGGTACATATATAAAATGGAATATTACTCAGCCATAAAGAGGAATGAAACTGGCTCATTTGTAGAGACGTCGATGGATCTAGAGACTGTCATACAGAATGAAGTAAGTCAGAAAGAGAACAACAAATATTGTGTATGAAGGCATATATGTGGAACCTAGAATAATGGTACAGATGAACTGGTTTGCAGGGAAGAAATAGAGACACAGAGGTAGAGAACAAACGTATGGACACCAAGTGTGGGAAGCCATGGGGTGGTGGTGGTGGGATGAGTTGGGAGATTGGGATTGACCTGTATACATGTATATGCATAAAATACATAACTAATAATAACCTGCTGTATAAAAAATATATATATAATTAAATTTCAAAATTTTAAAAAATAAAATTTAAAAATAAAACAGAAAAAAGTTCTTCCCTTCACACAGATGTATTTATATGAATGAATTATTTCCATGCTTATATCTATAAATACATAAAAGAGGAATAAAATCTAACGAACCATAAAAGAAAAAAAACCTGAACCCACCAGTTTTACAGAGGTAAACCCTATCAGGGCACTTGCTCCAGCAGTAAACAATTCTGAAATTGGCCAGAGGTGGGGAATCATCTCCCATACAGCCAGCAACCCACCCCCCACGCAAGGAGCGTCCTCATTGCAAAGCTGGGGGACCGTGCCGAGGCATCTGTGAGTAAACGTGAGCTGAGCCCCAGGCCAGCTGCTGCTGAACTGTTCCCACCCTTCCCAGGTAAAACACCTGAATATGTACAAGGGCTTGAAAGCCTAGAGGAAGGGCCGTGGAGCCACACCAGCGACAGCACACAGGCCAACATGGTGCCTGCAGGCCAGCCAGGATGGTCCTGGCCCCGGGCGCTCTTCTGGAAGCTTTCCATTGCCCTGCCTGAGATACCCCTCCTTTCCCGGCCCCACTGCTTTTTTCCTTCCTCACCTCTGTTCGGAGAGAAATTCCAGCAGAAGGTATGGGTCAAACATCCTCTTCTTTACAGGTGGCAGCCTGGCAACTCCTGCAGAAAGTCCAGCAGAGCCCCACTCACACCGGGCCACCCACAAAGCCGTGGCCCCTCACTCCCTCCCACCAGCACAGCCCCGAGACTGCTGAAGGGGCAGAGAATATGGAGTCAGGCACAGCTTCAGGGGCTATTGCTGCCTGGAGCACTGTTTATATTGACCTCAACCAGGCACACCTGGGGAGGGCCGGCCGGCAGGGTCAGGCTGCCCAGGTCAGCTAATCCTCAACCCTCAGGGAATCACATAGTTGACAATGGACCTCGCTAAGGCAGAATAGACGCCAAGTGAAAAAAGGACACAATGCCATTTGCAGCACCGTAGATGAGGCTAAAGGTAATCACGTGACTTGTAGTAAGTCAGAAAGTGAAAGACACATATCCTATCATATCACTTATAGGTGTGACCTAAAAACGGATACCAGGGCAGATATTTCCACGGAGAAGGGCAATCACAGATTCATTAAACAAACTTATAGTTCACCAATGGAAAGGTGTGAGGATTGGTTTCATTACGATATTGGGGTTCACAGACATATACAAACACAGGTGACATATAGAATCACCAAAGACCTACGGAATACCAAGAGAAGACTACTCAACATTCTGTCATAATGTACATGGGAAAAGGATCCCAGGAAGAACAGACATATGTATATGTGTAAAAGAACCACATCTTGCACACCTACAACAAGCCAAACATTGTAATCAAACTTGCTGTAATAAAAAAATATATAAATAAATAAAATTAAAACACGAACAAGAAATAGTGAGACAAACTTGAGGGGTTTTCTCCTGGCACATTCAATTCTAAATTCCAATCTAGAACACGACTTCCATTGAGGCTCTGTTGCCCTAGAAACCAGATTTGGTAAGGGAGAACTGCTGCCACCTTGAGGCCGTCTCACACAACAGCAGCTTTTATCCCAGCGCTAATGATCAGTTGATATTCAAAATCATTGCAGGCCTGTAAATGACACCTGCCCTGAAAACAAATCCTGGGGTCACATAGCGACCAAAAAATTCAAAGGACGTCCATATTTCAAAACGACCATTTCAAAAGGCATATTTTACGCACATTAGTGTTCTGCTTCTTTTTCTTTCTTTCTTTTCTTTTGTTAAAAAAACGGAAATGGAAAAAGGCATCCCTCAGAATGGGCGAAAATAGTTGCAAACTAATCAATGGAAAAAGGTTTAATCTCAAATATATATAAGCAGCTCATGCAGCTTAATATTAAAAAAAACAAACAGCCCAATACAAAAATGGGCAGAAGTTCTAAAGAGACGTTTCAGAGATGGCCAAGACGCACATGAAAAGCTGCTCAACATCACTAATTATTAGAGAAATGCAAATCAAAACTACAATGAGGTATCACCTCACACCTGCTAGAATCGGCATCATCAGAAAATCTACAAACAACAAATTCTGGGGAGGGTGTGGACCAAAGGATCCCTCTTCCACTATTGGTGGGCACGTAAATTGATACAGTCACTATGGAGAACAGTATGGAGTTTCCTTAAAAAAACTAGAAATAGAATTACCATATGATCCAGCAATCCCACTTCTGGGCATATACCCAGAGAAAACCATAAATCAAAAAGGCACATTCACCACAATGTTCACTGCAGCACTATTTACAATAGCCAGGTAATGGAAGCAACCTAAATGCCCACAGACAGACGAATGGATAAAGATGTGGTACATATATAAAATGGAATATTACTCAGCCATAAAGAGGAATGAAACTGGGTCATTTGTAGAGACGTCGATGGATCTAGAGACTGTCATACAGAATGAAGTAAGTCAGAAAGAGAACAACAAATATTGTGTATGAAGGCATATATGTGGAACCTAGAATAATGGTACAGATGAACTGGTTTGCAGGGAAGAAATAGAGACACAGAGGTAGAGAACAAACGTATGGACACCAAGTGTGGGAAGCCATGGGGTGGTGGTGGTGGGATGAGTTGGGAGATTGGGATTGACCTGTATACATGTATATGCATAAAATACATAACTAATAATAACCTGCTGTATAAAAAATATATATAAAATTAAATTTCAAAATTTAAAAAAATAAAATTTAAAAATAAAACAGAAAAAAGTTCTTCCCTTCACACAGATGTATTTATATGAATGAATTATTTCCATGCTTATATCTATAAATACATAAAAGAGGAATAATATCTAACGAACCATAAAAGAAAAAAAAAAAACCTGAACCCACCAGTTTTACAGAGGAAAACCCTATCAGGGCACTTGCTCCAGCGGTAAACAATTCTGAAATTGGTCAGAGGTGGGGAATCATCTCCCATACAGCCAGCAACCCACCCCCCACGCAAGGAGCGTCCTCATTGCAAAGCTGGGGGACCGTGCCGAGGCATCTGTGATTAAACGTGAGCTGAGCCCCAGGCCAGCTGCTGCTGAACTGTTCCCACCCTTCCCAGGTAAAACACCTGAATATGTACAAGGGCTTGAAAGCCTAGAGGAAGGGCCGTGGAGCCACACCAGCGACAGCACACAGGCCAACATGGTGCCTGCAGGCCAGCCAGGATGGTCCTGGACCCGGGCGCTCTTCTGGAAGCTTTCCATTGCCCTGCCTGAGATACCCCTCCTGTCCCGGCCCCCACTGCTTTTTTCCTTCCTCACCTCTGTTCGGAGAGAAATTCCAGCGGAAGGTATGGGGCAAACATCCTCTTCTTTACAGGTGGCAGCCTATCAACTCCTGCAGAACGTCCAGCAGAGCCCCACTCACACCAGGCCACCCACAAAGCCGTGGCCCCTCACTCCCTCCCACCAGCACAGCCCCGAGACTGCTGACGGGGCAGAGAATATGGAGTCAGGCACAGATTCAGGGGATATTGCTGCCTGGAGCGCTGTTTATATTGACCTCAACCAGGCACACCTGGGGAGGGCCGGCCGGCAGGGTCAGGCTGCCCTGGTCAGCTAATCCTTAACCCTCAGGGAATCACATAGTTGACAATGGACCTCGCTAAGGCAGAATAGAAGCCAAGAGAAAAAAGGACACAATGCCATTTGCAGCACCGTATATGAGGCTAAATGTAATCACGTGACTTGTAGTAAGTCAGAAAGTGAAAGACACATATCCTATTATATCACTTATAGGTGTTACCTAAAAACGGATACCAGGGCAGATATTTCCACGGAGAAGGGCAATCACAGATTCATTAAACAAACTTATGGTTCACCAATGGAAAGGTTTGAGGATTGGTATCATTACGATATTGGGGTTCACAGACATATACAAACACAGGTGACATATAGAATCACCAAAGACCTACGGAATACCAAGAGAAGACTACTCAACATTCTGTCATAACGTACATGGGAAAAGGATCCCAGGAAGAACAGACATATGTATATGTGTAAAAGAACCATATCTTGCACACCTACAACAAGCCAAACATTGTAATCAAACTTGCTGTAATTAAAAAAATAAAAAATAAATAAATTAAAAACACGAACAAGAAATAGTGAGACAAACTTGAGGGGTTTTCTCCTGGCACATTCAATTCTAAATTCCAATCTAGAACACGACTTCCATTGAGTCTCTGTTGCACTAGAAACCAGATTTGGTAAGGGAGAACTGCTGCGACCTTGAGGCCGTCTCACACAACAGCAGCTTTTATCCCAGCGCTAATGATCAGTTGATATTCAAAATCATTGCAGGCCTGTTAATGACACCTGCCCTGAAAACAAATCCTGGGGTCACATAGCGACCAAAAAATTCAAAGGTCGTCCATATTTCAAAACGACCGTTTCAAAAGGCATATTTTACGCACATTAGTGTTCTGCTTCTTTTTCTTTCTTTCTTTTTTTTGTTAAAAAATCGGAAATGGAAAAAGGCATCCCTCAGAATGGGCGAAAATAGTTGCAAACTAATCAATGGACAAAGGTTTAATCTCAAATATATATAAGCTGCTCATGCAGCTTAATATTAAAAAAAACAAACAGCCCAATACAAAAATGGGCAGAAGTTCTAAAGAGACGTTTCAGAGATGGCCAAGACGCACATGAAAAGCTGCTCAACATCACTAATTATTAGAGAAATGCAAATCAAAACTACAATGAGATATCACCTCACACTTGCTAGAATCGGCATCATCAGAAAATCTACAAACAACAAATTCTGGGGAGGGTGTGGACAAAAGGATCCCTCTTCCACTATTGGTGGGCATGTAAATTGATACAGTCACTATGGAGAACAGTATGGAGTTTCCTTAAAAAAACTAGAAATAGAATTACCATATGATCCAGCAATCCCACTTCTGGGCATATACCCAGAGAAAACCATAAATCAAAAAGGCACATTCACCACAATGTTCATTGAAGCACTATTTACAATAGCCAGGTAATGGAAGAAACCTAAATGCCCACAGACAGACGAATGGATAAAGATGTGGTACATATATAAAATGGAATATTACTCAGCCATAAAGAGGAATGAAACTGGGTCATTTGTAGAGACATCGATGGATCTAGAGACTGTCATACAGAATGAAGTAAGTCAGAAAGAGAACAACAAATATTGTGTATGAAGGCATATATGTGGAACCTAGAATAATGGTACAGATGAACTGGTTTGCAGGGAAGAAATAGAGACACAGAGGTAGAGAACAAACGTATGGACACCAAGTGTGGGAAGCCATGGGGTGGTGGCGGTGGGATGAGTTGGGAGATTGGGATTGACCTGTATACATGTATATGCATAAAATACATAACTAATAATAACCTGCTGTATAAAAAAATATATAAAATTAAATTTCAAAATTTAAAAAAATAAAATTTAATAATAAAACAGAAAAAAGTTCTTCCCTTCACACGGACGTATTTATATGAATGAATTATTTCCATGCTTATATCTATAAATACATAAAAGAGGAATAATATCTAATGAACCATAAAAGAAAAAAAACCTGAACCCACCAGTTTTACAGAGGTAAACCCTATCAGGGCACTTGCTCCAGCAGTAAACAATTCTGAAATTGGCCAGAGGTGGGGAATCATCTCCCATACAGCCAGCAACCCACCCCCCACGCAAGGAGCGTCCTCATTGCAAAGCTGGGGGACCGTGCCGAGACATCTGTGAGTAAATGTGAGCTGAGCCCCAGGCCAGCTGCTGCTGAACTGCTCCCACCCTTCCCAGGTAAAACACCTGAACATGTACAAGGGCTTGAAAGCCTAGAGGAAGGGCCGTGGAGCCACACCAGCGACAGCACACAGGCCAACATGGTGCCTGCAGGCCCGCCAGGATGGTCCTGGCCCCAGGCGCTCTTCTGGAAGCTTTCCATTGCCCTGCCTGAGATACCCCTCCTGTCCCGGCCCCCACTGCTTTTTTCCTTCCTCACCTCTGTTCGGAGAGAAATTCCAGCAGAAGGTATGGGTCAAACATCCTCTTCTTTACAAGTGGCAGCCTGGCAACTCCTGCAGAAAGTCCAGCAGAGCCCCACTCACACCGGGCCACCCACAAAGCCGTGGCCCCTCACTCCCTCCCACCAGCACAGCCCCGAGACTGCTGACTGGGCAGAGAATATGGAGTCAGGCACAGCTTCAGGGGCTATTGCTGCCTGGAGCACTGTTTATATTGACCTCAACCAGGCACACCTGGGGAGGGCCGGCCGGCAGGGTCAGGCTGCCCAGGTCAGCTAATCCTCAACCCTCAGGGAATCACATAGTTGACAATGGACCTCGCTAAGGCAGAATAGAAGCCAAGAGAAAAAAGGACACAATGCCATTTGCAGCACCGTAGATGAGGCTAAAGTTAATCACGTGACTTGTAGTAAGTCAGAAAGTGAAAGACACATATCCTATCATATCACTTATAGGTGTGACCTAAAAACGGATACCAGGGCAGATATTTCCATGGAGAAGGGCAATCACAGATTCATTAAACAAACTTATGGTTCACCAATGGAAAGGTGTGAGGATTGGTTTCATTACGATATTGGGGTTCACAGACATATACAAACACAGGTGACATATAGAATCACCAAAGACCTACGGAATACCAAGAGAAGACTACTCAACATTCTGTCATAACGTACATGGGAAAAGGATCCCAGGAAGAACAGACATATGTATATGTGTAAAAGAACCACATCTTGCACACCTACAACAAGCCAAACATTGTAATCAAACTTGCTGTGATAAAAAAAATAAAAATAAATAAATTAAAAACACGAACAAGAAATAGTGAGACAAACTTGAGGGGTTTTCTCCTGGCACATTCAATTCTAAATTCCAATCTAAAACACGACTTCCATTGAGTCTCTGTTGCCCTAGAAACCAGATTTGGTAAGGGAGAACTGCTGCCACCTTGAGGCCGTCTCACACAACAGCAGCTTTTATCCCAGCGCTAATGATCAGTTGATATTCAAAATCATTGCAGGCCTGTAAATGACACCTGCCCTGAAAACAAATCCTGGGGTCACATAGCGACCAAAAAATTCAAAGGACGTCCATATTTCAAAACGACCGTTTCAAAAGGCATATTTTACGCACATTAGTGTTCTGCTTCTTTTTCTTTCTTTCTTTTTTTTTGTTAAAAAAACGGAAATGGAAAAAGGCATCCCTCAGAATGGGCGAAAATAGTTGCAAACTAATCAATGGACAAAGGTTTAATCTCAAATATATATAAGCAGCTCATGCAGCTTAATATTAAAAAAAACAAACAGCCCAATACAAAAATGGGCAGAAGATCTAAAGAGACGTTTCAGAGATGGCCAAGACGCACATGAAAAGCTGCTCAACATCACTAATTATTAGAGAAATGCAAATCAAAACTACAATGAGGTATCACCTCACACCTGCTAGAATCGGCATCATCAGAAAATCTACAAACAACAAATTCTGGGGAGGGTGTGGACCAAAGGATCCCTCTTCCACTATTGGTGGGCATGTAAATTGATACAGTCACTATGGAGAACAGTATGGAGTTTCCTTAAAAAAACTAGAAATAGAATTACCATATGATCCAGCAATCCCACTTCTGGGCATATACCCAGAGAAAACCATAAATCAAAAAGGCACATTCACCACAATGTTCACTGCAGCACTATTTACAATAGCCAGGTAATGGAAGCAACCTATATGCCCACAGACAGACGAATGGATAAAGATGTGGTACATATATAAAATGGAATATTACTCAGCCATAAAGAGGAATGAAACTGGGTCATTTGTAGAGACGTCGATGGATCTAGAGACTGTCATACAGAATGAAGTAAGTCAGAAAGAGAACAACAAATATTGTGTATGAAGGCATATATGTGGAACCTAGAATAATGGTACAGATGAACTGGTTTGCAGGGAAGAAATAGAGACACAGAGGTAGAGAACAAACGTATGGACACCAAGTGTGGGAAGCCATGGGGTGGTGGTGGTGGGATGAGTTGGGAGATTGGGATTGACCTGTATACATGTATATGCATAAAATACATAACTAATAATAACCTGCTGTATAAAAAATATATATAAAATTAAATTTCAAAATTTTAAAAAATAAAATTTAAAAATAAAACAGAAAAAAGTTCTTCCCTTCACACAGATGTATTTATATGAATGAATTATTTCCATGCTTATATCTATAAATACATAAAAGAGGAATAAAATCTAACGAACCATAAAAGAAAAAAAATACCTGAACCCACCAGTTTTACAGAGGAAAACCCTATCAGGGCACTTGCTCCAGCGGTAAACAATTCTGAAATTGGTCAGAGGTGGGGAATCATCTCCCATACAGCCAGCAACCCACCCCCCACGCAAGGAGCGTCCTCATTGCAAAGCTGGGGGACCGTGCCGAGGCATCTGTGAGTAAACGCGAGCTGAGCCCCAGGCCAGCTGCTGCTGAACTGTTCCCACCCTTCCCAGGTAAAACACCTGAATATGTACAAGGGCTTGAAAGCCTAGAGGAAGGGCCGTGGAGCCACACCAGCGACAGCTCACAGGCCAACATGGTGCCTGCAGGCCAGCCAGGATGGTCCTGGCCCCGGGCGCTCTTCTGGAAGCTTTCCATTGCCCTGCCTGAGATACCCCTCCTGTCCCGGCCCCCACTGCTTTTTTCCTTCCTCACCTCTGTTCGGAGAGAAATTCCAGCGGAAGGTATGGGTCAAACATCCTCTTCTTTACAGGTGGCAGCCTGGCAACTCCTGCAGAAAGTCCAGCAGAGCCCCACTCACACCGGGCCACCCACAAAGCCGTGGCCCCTCACTCCCTCCCACCAGCACAGCCCCGAGACTGCTGACGGGGCACAGAATATGGAGTCAGGCACAGCTTCAGGGGCTATTGCTGCCTGGAGCACTGTTTATATTGACCTCAACCAGGCACACCTGGGGAGGGCCGGCCGGCAGGGTCAGGCTGCCCAGGTCAGCTAATCCTCCACCCTCAGGGAATCACATAGTTGACAATGGACCTCGCTAAGGCAGAATAGAAGCCAAGTGAAAAAAGGACACAATGCCATTTGCAGCACCGTAGATGAGGCTAAAGGTAATCACGTGACTTGTAGTAAGTCAGAAAGTGAAAGACACATATCCTATCATATCACTTATAGGTGTGACCTAAAACCGGATACCAGGGCAGATATTTCCACGGAGAAGGGCAATCACAGATTCATTAAACAAACTTATGGTTCACCAATGGAAAGGTGTGAGGATTGGTTTCATTACGATATTGGGGTTCACAGACATATACAAACACAGGTGACCTATAGAATCACCAAAGACCTACGGAATACCAAGAGAAGACTACTCAACATTCTGTCATAACGTACATGGGAAAAGGATCCCAGGAAGAACAGACATATGTATATGTGTAAAAGAACCACATCTTGCACACCTACAACAAGCCAAACATTGTAATCAAACTTGCTGTAATTAAAAAAATAAAAAATAAATAAATTAAAAACACGAACAAGAAATAGTGAGACAAACTTGAGGGGTTTTCTCCTGGCACATTCAATTCTAAATTCCAATCTAGAACACGACTTCCATTGAGGCTCTGTTGCCCTAGAAACCAGATTTGTTAAGGGAGAACTGCTGCCACCTTGAGGCCGTCTCACACAACAGCAGCTTTTATCCCAGCGCTAATGATCAGTTGATATTCAAAATCATTGCAGGCCTGTAAATGACACCTGCCCTGAAAACAAATCCTGCGGTCACATAGCGACCAAAAAATTCAAAGGACGTCCATATTTCAAAACGACCGTTTCAAAAGGCATATTTTACGCACATTCGTGTTCTGCTTCTTCTTCTTTCTTTCTTTTTTTTGTTAAAAAATCGGAAATGGAAAAAGGCATCCCTCAGAATGGGCGAAAATAGTTGCAAACTAATCAATGGACAAAGGTTTAATCTCAAATATATATAAGCAGCTCATGCAGCTTAATATTAAAAAAAAACAAACAGCCCAATACAAAAATGGGCAGAAGTTCTAAAGAGACGTTTCAGAGATGGCCAAGACGCACATGAAAAGCTGCTCAACATCACTAATTATTAGAGAAATGCAAATCAAAACTACAATGAGGTATCACCTCACACCTGCTAGAATCGGCATCATCAGAAAATTTACAAACAACAAATTCTGGGGAGGGTGTGGACCAAAGGATCCCTCTTCCACTATTGGTGGGCATGTAAATTGATACAGTCACTATGGAGAACAGTATGGAGTTTCCTTAAAAAAACTAGAAATAGAATTACCATCTGATCCAGCAATCCCACTTCTGGGCATATACCCAGAGAAAACCATAAATCAAAAAGGCACATTCACCACAATGTTCATTGCAGCACTATTTACAATAGCCAGGTAATGGAAGCAACCTAAATGCCCACAGACAGACGAATGGATAAAGATGTGGTACATATATAAAATGGAATATTACTCAGCCATAAAGAGGAATGAAACTGGGTCATTTGTAGAGACGTCGATGGATCTAGAGACTGTCATACAGAATGAAGTAAGTCAGAAAGAGAACAACAAATATTGTGTATGAAGGCATATATGTGGAACCTAGAAAAATGGTACAGATGAACTGGTTTGCAGGGAAGAAATAGAGACACAGAGGTAGAGAACAAACGTATGGACACCAAGTGTGGGAAGCCATGGGGTGGTGGTGGTGGGATGAGTTGGGAGATTGGGATTGACCTGTATACATGTATATGAATAAAATACATAACTAATAATAACCTGCTGTATAAAAAAATATATAAAATTAAATTTCAAAATTTTAAAAAATAAAATTTAATAATAAAACAGAAAAAAGTTCTTCCCTTCACACAGATGTATTTATATGAATGAATTATTTCCATGCTTATATCTATAAATACATAAAAGAGGAATAAAATCTAACGAACCATAAAGAAAAAAAACCTGAACCCACCAGTTTTACAGAGGTAAACCCTATCAGGGCACTTGCTCCAGCAGTAAACAATTCTGAAATTGGTCAGAGGTGGGGAATCATCTCCCATACAGCCAGCAACCCACCCCCCACGCAAGGAGCGTCCTCATTGCAAAGCTGGGGGACCGTGCCGAGGCATCTGTGAGTAAACGTGAGCTGAGCCCCAGGCCAGCTGCTGCTGAACTGTTCCCACCCTTCCCAGGTAAAACACCTGAATATGTACAAGGGCTTGAAAGCCTAGAGGAAGGGCCGTGGAGCCACACCAGCGACAGCACACAGGCCAACATGGTGCCTGCAGGCCAGCCAGGATGGTCCTGGCCCCGGGCGCTCTTCTGGAAGCTTTCCATTGCCCTGCCTGAGATACCCCTCCTGTCCCGGCCCCCACTGCTTTTTTCCTTCCCCACCTCTGTTCGGAGAGAAATTCCAGCAGAAGGTATGGGTCAAACATCCTCTTCTTTACAGGTGGCAGCCTGGCAACTCCTGCAGAAAGTCCAGCAGAGCCCCACTCACACCGGGCCACCCACAAAGCCGTGGCCCCTCACTCCCTCCCACCAGCACAGCCCCGAGACTGCTGACCGGGCAGAGAATATGGAGTCAGGCACAGCTTCAGGGGCTATTGCTGCCTGGAGCACTGTTTATATTGATCTCAACCAGGCACACGTGGTGAGGGCCGGCCGGCAGTGTCAGGCTGCCCAGGTCAGCTAATCCTCAACCCTCAGGGAATCACATAGTTGACAATGGACCTCGCTAAGGCAGAATAGAAGCCAAGTGAAAAAAGGACACAATGCCATTTGCAGCACCGTAGATGAGGCTAAAGGTAATCACGTGACTTGTAGTAAGTCAGAAAGTGAAAGACACATATCCTATCATATCACTTATAGGTGTGACCTAAAAACGGATACCAGGGCAGATATTTCCACGGAGAAGGGCAATCACAGATTCATTAAACAAACTTATGGTTCACCAATGGAAAGGTGTGAGGATTGGTTTCATTACGATATTGGGGTTCACAGACATATACAAACACAGGTGACATATAGAATCACCAAAGACCTACGGAATACCAAGAGAAGACTACTCAACATTCTGTCATAACGTACATGGGAAAAGGATCCCAGGAAGAACAGACATATGTATATGTGTAAAAGAACCACATCTTGCACACCTACAACAAGCCAAACATTGTAATCAAACTTGCTGTAATAAAAAAAATAAAAATAAATAAATTAAAAACACGAACAAGAAATAGTGAGACAAACTTGAGGGGTTTTCTCCTGGCACATTCAATTCTAAATTCCAATCTAGAACACGACTTCCATTGAGGCTCTGTGGCCCTAGAAACCAGATTTGGTAAGGGAGAACTGCTGCCACCTTGAGGCCGTTTCACACAACAGCAGCTTTTATCCCAGCGCTAATGATCAGTTGATATTCAAAATCATTGCAGGCCTGTAAATGACACCTGCCCTGAAAACAAATCCTGGGGTCACATAGCGACCAAAAAATTCAAAGGACGTCCATATTTCAAAACGTCCGTTTCAAAAGGCATATTTTACGCACATTCGTGTTCTGCTTCTTTTTCTTTCTTTCTTTTTTTTGTTAAAAAATCGGAAATGGACAAAGGCATCCCTCAGAATGGGCGAAAATAGTTGCAGACGAATCAATGGACAAAGGTTTAATCTCAAATATATATAAGCAGCTCATGCAGCTTAATATTAAAAAAAACAAACAGCCCAATACAAAAATGGGCAGAAGTTCTAAAGAGACGTTTCAGAGATGGCCAAGACGCACATGAAAAGCTGCTCAACATCACTAATTATTAGAGAAATGCAAATCAAAACTACAATGAGGTATCACCTCACACCTGCTAGAATCGGCATCATCAGAAAATCTACAAACAACAAATTCTGGGGTGGGTGTGGACCAAAGGATCCCTCTTCCACTATTGGTGGGCATGTAAATTGATAGAGTCACTATGGAGAACAGTATGGAGTTTCCTTAAAAAAACTAGAAATAGAATTACCATCTGATCCAGCAATCCCACTTCTGGGCATATACCCAGAGAAAACCATAAATCAAAAAGGCACATTCACCACAATGTTCATTGCAGCACTATTTACAATAGCCAGGTAATGGAAGCAACCTAAATGCCCACAGACAGACGAATGGATAAAGATGTGGTACATATATAAAATGGAATATTACTCAGCCATAAAGAGGAATGAAACTGGGTCATTTGTAGAGACGTCGATGGATCTAGAGACTGTCATACAGAATGAAGTAAGTCAGAAAGAGAACAACAAATATTGTGTATGAAGGCATATATGTGGAACCTAGAATAATGGTACAGATGAACTGGTTTGCAGGGAAGAAATAGAGACACAGAGGTAGAGAACAAACGTATGGACACCAAGTGTGGGAAGCCATGGGGTGGTGGTGGTGGGATGAGTTGGGAGATTGGGATTGACCTGTATACATGTATATGCATAAAATACATAACTAATAATAACCTGCTGTATAAAAAAATATATAAAATTAAATTTCAAAATTTTAAAAAATAAAATTTAATAATAAAACAGAAAAAAGTTCTTCCCTTCACACAGATGTATTTATATGAATGAATTATTTCCATGCTTATATCTATAAATACATAAAAGAGGAATAAAATCTAACGAACCATAAAAGAAAAAAAACCTGAACCCACCAGTTTTACAGAGGTAAACCCTATCAGGGCACTTGCTCCAGCGGTAAACAATTCTGAAATTGGTCAGAGGTGGGGAATCATCTCCCATACAGCCAGCAACCCCCACCACGCAAGGAGCGTCCTCATTGCAAAGCTGGGGTACCGTGCCGAGGCATCTGTGAGTAAACGTGAGCTGAGCCCCAGGCCAGCTGCTGCTGAACTGTTCCCACCCTTCCCAGGTAAAACACCTGAATATGTACAAGGGCTTGAAAGCCTAGAGGAAGGGCCGTGGAGCCACACCAGCGACAGCACACAGGCCAACATGGTGCCTGCAGGCCAGCCAGGATGGTCCTGGCCCCGGGCGCTCTTCTGGAAGCTTTCCATTGCCCTGCCTGAGATACCCCTCCTGTCCCGGCCCCCACTGCTTTTTTCCTTCCTCACCTCTGTTCGGAGAGAAATTCCAGCAGAAGGTATGGGTCAAACATCCTCTTCTTTACAGGTGGCAGCCTGGCAACTCCTGCAGAAAGTCCAGCAGAGCCCCACTCACACCGGGCCACCCACAAAGCCGTGGCCCCTCACTCCCTCCCACCAGCACAGCCCCGAGACTGCTGACGGGGCAGAGAATATGGAGTCAGGCACAGCTTCAGGGACTATTGCTGCCTGGAGCACTGTTTATATTGACCTCAACCAAGCACACCTGGGGAGGGCCGGCCGGCAGGGTCAGGCTGCCCAGGTCAGCTAATCCTCAACCCTCAGGGAATCACATAGTTGACAATGGACCTCGCTAAGGCAGAATAGAACCCAAGTGAAAAAAGGACACAATGCCATTTGCAGCACCGTAGATGAGGCTAAAGGTAATCACGTGACTTGTAGTAAGTCAGAAAGTGAAAGACACATATCCTATCATATCACTTATAGCTGTGACCTAAAAACGGATACCAGGGCAGATATTTCCACGGAGAAGGGCAATCACAGATTCATTAAACAAACTTATGGTTCACCAATGGAAAGGTGTGAGGATTGGTTTCATTACGATATTGGGGTTCACAGACATATACAAACACAGGTGACGTATAGAATCACCAAAGACCTACGGAATACCAAGAGAAGACTACTCAACATTCTGTCATAATGTACATGGGAAAAGGATCCCAGGAAGAACAGACATATGTATATGTGTAAAAGAACCACATCTTGCACACCTACAACAAGCCAAACATTGTAATCAAACTTGCTGTAACAAAAAAAATAAAATAAATAAATTAAAAACACGAACAAGAAATAGTGAGACAAACTTGAGGGGTTTTCTCCTGGCACATTCAATTCTAAATTCCAATCTAGAACACGACTTCCATTGAGGCTCTGTTGCCCTAGAAACCAGATTTGGTAAGGGAGAACTGCTGCCACCTTGAGGCCGTCTCACACAACAGCAGCTTTTATCCCAGCGCTAATGATCAGTTGATATTCAAAATCATTGCAGGCCTGAAAATGACACCTGCCCTGAAAACAAATCCTGGGGTCACATAGCGACCAAAAAATTCAAAGGACGTCCGTATTTCAAAACGACCGTTTCAAAAGGCATATTTTACGCACATTCGTGTTCTGCTTCTTTTTCTTTCTTTCTTTTTTTTGTTAAAAAATCGGAAAAGGACAAAGGCATCCCTCAGAATGGGCGAAAATAGTTGCAAACTAATCAATGGACAAAGGTTTAATCTCAAATATATATAAGCAGCTCATGCAACTTAATATTAAAAAAAACAAACAGCCCAATACAAAAATGGGCAGAAGTTCTAAAGAGACGTTTCAGAGATGGCCAAGACGCACATGAAAAGCTGCTCAACATCACTAATTATTAGAGAAATGCAAATCAAAACTACAATGAGGTATCACCTCACACCTGCTAGAATCGGCATCATCAGAAAATCTACAAACAACAAATTCTGGGGAGGGTGTGGACAAAAGGATCCCTCTTCCACTATTGGTGGGCATGTAAATTGATAGAGTCACTATGGAGAACAGTATGGAGTTTCCTTAAAAAACCTAGAAATAGAATTACCATCTGATCCAGCAATCCCACTTCTGGGCATATACCCAGAGAAAACCATAAATCAAAAAGGCACATTCACCACAATGTTCATTGCAGCACTATTTACAATAGCCAGGTAATGGAAGCAACCTAAATGCCCACAGACAGACGAATGGATAAAGATGTGGTACATATATAAAATGGAATATTACTCAGCCATAAAGAGGAATGAAACTGGGTCATTTGTAGAGACGTCGATGGATCTAGAGACTGTCATACAGAATGAAGTAAGTCAGAAAGAGAACAACAAATATTGTGTATGAAGGCATATATGTGGAACCTAGAATAATGGTACAGATGAACTGGTTTGCAGGGAAGAAATAGAGACACAGAGGTAGAGAACAAACGTATGGACACCAAGTGTGGGAAGCCATGGGGTGGTGGTGGTGGGATGAGTTGGGAGATTGGGATTGACCTGTATACATGTATATGCATAAAATACATAACTAATAATAACCTGCTGTATAAAAAAATATATAAAATTAAATTTCAAAATTTTAAAAATAAAATTTAATAATGAAACAGAAAAAAGTTCTTCCCTTCACACAGATGTATTTATATGAATGAATTATTTCCATGCTTATATCTATAAATACATAAAAGAGGAATAAAATCTAACGAACCATAAAGAAAAAAAACCTGAACCCACCAGTTTTACAGAGGAAAACCCTATCAGGGCACTTGCTCCAGCGGTAAACAATTCTGAAATTGGTCAGAGGTGGGGAATCATCTCCCATACAGCCAGCAACCCACCCCCCACACAAGGAGCGTCCTCATTGCAAAGCTGGGGTACCGTGCCGAGGCATCTGTGAGTAAACGTGAGCTGAGCCCCAGGCTAGCTGCTGCTGAACTGTTCCCACCCTTCCCAGGTAAAACACCTGAATATGTACAAGGCTTTGAAAGCCTAGAGGAAGGGCCGTGGAGCCACACCAGCGACAGCACACAGGCCAACATGGTGCCTGCAGGCCAGCCAGGATGGTCCTGGCCCCGGGCGCTCTTCTGGAAGCTTTCCATTGCCCTGCCTGAGATACCCCTCCTGTCCCGGCCCCCACTGCTTTTTTCCTTCCTCACCTCTGTTCGGAGAGAAATTCCAGCAGAAGGTATGGGTCAAACATCCTCTTCTTTACATGTGGCAGCCTGGCAACTCCTGCAGAAAGTCCAGCAGAGCCCCACTCACACCGGGCCACCCACAAAGCCGTGGCCCCTCACTCCCTCCCACCAGCACAGCCCCGAGACTGCTGACGGGGCACAGAATATGGAGTCAGGCACAGCTTCAGGGGCTATTGCTGCCTGGAGCGCTGTTTATATTGACCTCAACCAGGCACACCTGGGGAGGGCCGGCCGGCAGGGTCAGGCTGCCCAGGTCAGCTAATCCTCCACCCTCAGGGAATCACATAGTTGACAATGGACCTCGCTAAGGCAGAATAGAAGCCAAGTGAAAAATGGACACAATGCCATTTGCAGCACCGTAGATGAGGCTAAAGGTAATCACGTGACTTGTAGTAAGTCAGAAAGTGAAAGACACATATCCTATCATATCACTTATAGGTGTGACCTAAAACCGGATACCAGGGAAGATATTTCCACGGAGAAGGGCAATCACAGATTCATTAAACAAACTTATGGTTCACCAATGGAAAGGTGTGAGTATTGGTTTCATTATGATATTGGGGTTCACAGACATATACAAACACAGGTGACCTATAGAATCACCAAAGACCTACGGAATACCAAGAGAAGACTACTCAACATTCTGTCATAACGTACATGGGAAAAGGATCCCAGGAAGAACAGACATATGTATATGTGTAAAAGAACCACATCTTGCACACCTACAACAAGCCAAACATTGTAATCAAACTTGCTGTAATAAAAAAAATAAAAATAAATAAATTAAAAACACGAACAAGAAATAGTGAGACAAACTTGAGGGGTTTTCTCCTGGCACATTCAATTCTAAATTCCAATCTAGAACACGACTTCCATTGAGGCTCTGTGGCCCTAGAAACCAGATTTGGTAAGGGAGAACTGCTGCCACCTTGAGGCCGTTTCACACAACAGCAGCTTTTATCCCAGCGCTAATGATCAGTTGATATTCAAAATCATTGCAGGCCTGTAAATGACACCTGCCCTGAAAACAAATCCTGGGGTCACATAGCGACCAAAAAATTCAAAGGACGTCCATATTTCAAAACGACCGTTTCAAAAGGCATATTTTACGCACATTCGTGTTCTGCTTCTTTTTCTTTCTTTCTTTTTTTTGTTAAAAAATCGGAAATGGACAAAGGCATCCCTCAGAATGGGCGAAAATAGTTGCAGACGAATCAATGGACAAAGGTTTAATCTCAAATATATATAAGCAGCTCATGCAGCTTAATATTAAAAAAAACAAACAGCCCAATACAAAAATGGGCAGAAGTTCTAAAGAGACGTTTCAGAGATGGCCAAGACGCACATGAAAAGCTGCTCAACATCACTAATTATTAGAGAAATGCAAATCAAAACTACAATGAGGTATCACCTCACACCTGCTAGAATCGGCATCATCAGAAAATCTACAAACAACAAATTCTGGGGTGGGTGTGGACCAAAGGATCCCTCTTCCACTATTGGTGGGCATGTAAATTGATAGAGTCACTATGGAGAACAGTATGGAGTTTCCTTAAAAAAACTAGAAATAGAATTACCATCTGATCCAGCAATCCCACTTCTGGGCATATACCCAGAGAAAACCATAAATCAAAAAGGCACATTCACCACAATGTTCATTGCAGCACTATTTACAATAGCCAGGTAATGGAAGCAACCTAAATGCCCACAGACAGACGAATGGATAAAGATGTGGTACATATATAAAATGGAATATTACTCAGCCATAAAGAGGAATGAAACTGGGTCATTTGTAGAGACGTCGATGGATCTAGAGACTGTCATACAGAATGAAGTAAGTCAGAAAGAGAACAACAAATATTGTGTATGAAGGCATATATGTGGAACCTAGAATAATGGTACAGATGAACTGGTTTGCAGGGAAGAAATAGAGACACAGAGGTAGAGAACAAACGTATGGACACCAAGTGTGGGAAGCCATGGGGTGGTGGTGGTGGGATGAGTTGGGAGATTGGGATTGACCTGTATACATGTATATGCATAAAATACATAACTAATAATAACCTGCTGTATAAAAAAATATATAAAATTAAATTTCAAAATTTTAAAAAATAAAATTTAATAATAAAACAGAAAAAAGTTCTTCCCTTCACACAGATGTATTTATATGAATGAATTATTTCCATGCTTATATCTATAAATACATAAAAGAGGAATAAAATCTAACGAACCATAAAAGAAAAAAAACCTGAACCCACCAGTTTTACAGAGGTAAACCCTATCAGGGCACTTGCTCCAGCGGTAAACAATTCTGAAATTGGTCAGAGGTGGGGAATCATCTCCCATACAGCCAGCAACCCCCACCACGCAAGGAGCGTCCTCATTGCAAAGCTGGGGTACCGTGCCGAGGCATCTGTGAGTAAACGTGAGCTGAGCCCCAGGCCAGCTGCTGCTGAACTGTTCCCACCCTTCCCAGGTAAAACACCTGAATATGTACAAGGGCTTGAAAGCCTAGAGGAAGGGCCGTGGAGCCACACCAGCGACAGCACACAGGCCAACATGGTGCCTGCAGGCCAGCCAGGATGGTCCTGGCCCCGGGCGCTCTTCTGGAAGCTTTCCATTGCCCTGCCTGAGATACCCCTCCTGTCCCGGCCCCCACTGCTTTTTTCCTTCCTCACCTCTGTTCGGAGAGAAATTCCAGCAGAAGGTATGGGTCAAACATCCTCTTCTTTACAGGTGGCAGCCTGGCAACTCCTGCAGAAAGTCCAGCAGAGCCCCACTCACACCGGGCCACCCACAAAGCCGTGGCCCCTCACTCCCTCCCACCAGCACAGCCCCGAGACTGCTGACGGGGCAGAGAATATGGAGTCAGGCACAGCTTCAGGGACTATTGCTGCCTGGAGCACTGTTTATATTGACCTCAACCAAGCACACCTGGGGAGGGCCGGCCGGCAGGGTCAGGCTGCCCAGGTCAGCTAATCCTCAACCCTCAGGGAATCACATAGTTGACAATGGACCTCGCTAAGGCAGAATAGAACCCAAGTGAAAAAAGGACACAATGCCATTTGCAGCACCGTAGATGAGGCTAAAGGTAATCACGTGACTTGTAGTAAGTCAGAAAGTGAAAGACACATATCCTATCATATCACTTATAGCTGTGACCTAAAAACGGATACCAGGGCAGATATTTCCACGGAGAAGGGCAATCACAGATTCATTAAACAAACTTATGGTTCACCAATGGAAAGGTGTGAGGATTGGTTTCATTACGATATTGGGGTTCACAGACATATACAAACACAGGTGACGTATAGAATCACCAAAGACCTACGGAATACCAAGAGAAGACTACTCAACATTCTGTCATAATGTACATGGGAAAAGGATCCCAGGAAGAACAGACATATGTATATGTGTAAAAGAACCACATCTTGCACACCTACAACAAGCCAAACATTGTAATCAAACTTGCTGTAACAAAAAAAATAAAATAAATAAATTAAAAACACGAACAAGAAATAGTGAGACAAACTTGAGGGGTTTTCTCCTGGCACATTCAATTCTAAATTCCAATCTAGAACACGACTTCCATTGAGGCTCTGTTGCCCTAGAAACCAGATTTGGTAAGGGAGAACTGCTGCCACCTTGAGGCCGTCTCACACAACAGCAGCTTTTATCCCAGCGCTAATGATCAGTTGATATTCAAAATCATTGCAGGCCTGAAAATGACACCTGCCCTGAAAACAAATCCTGGGGTCACATAGCGACCAAAAAATTCAAAGGACGTCCGTATTTCAAAACGACCGTTTCAAAAGGCATATTTTACGCACATTCGTGTTCTGCTTCTTTTTCTTTCTTTCTTTTTTTTGTTAAAAAATCGGAAAAGGACAAAGGCATCCCTCAGAATGGGCGAAAATAGTTGCAAACTAATCAATGGACAAAGGTTTAATCTCAAATATATATAAGCAGCTCATGCAACTTAATATTAAAAAAAACAAACAGCCCAATACAAAAATGGGCAGAAGTTCTAAAGAGACGTTTCAGAGATGGCCAAGACGCACATGAAAAGCTGCTCAACATCACTAATTATTAGAGAAATGCAAATCAAAACTACAATGAGGTATCACCTCACACCTGCTAGAATCGGCATCATCAGAAAATCTACAAACAACAAATTCTGGGGAGGGTGTGGACAAAAGGATCCCTCTTCCACTATTGGTGGGCATGTAAATTGATAGAGTCACTATGGAGAACAGTATGGAGTTTCCTTAAAAAACCTAGAAATAGAATTACCATCTGATCCAGCAATCCCACTTCTGGGCATATACCCAGAGAAAACCATAAATCAAAAAGGCACATTCACCACAATGTTCATTGCAGCACTATTTACAATAGCCAGGTAATGGAAGCAACCTAAATGCCCACAGACAGACGAATGGATAAAGATGTGGTACATATATAAAATGGAATATTACTCAGCCATAAAGAGGAATGAAACTGGGTCATTTGTAGAGACGTCGATGGATCTAGAGACTGTCATACAGAATGAAGTAAGTCAGAAAGAGAACAACAAATATTGTGTATGAAGGCATATATGTGGAACCTAGAATAATGGTACAGATGAACTGGTTTGCAGGGAAGAAATAGAGACACAGAGGTAGAGAACAAACGTATGGACACCAAGTGTGGGAAGCCATGGGGTGGTGGTGGTGGGATGAGTTGGGAGATTGGGATTGACCTGTATACATGTATATGCATAAAATACATAACTAATAATAACCTGCTGTATAAAAAAATATATAAAATTAAATTTCAAAATTTTAAAAATAAAATTTAATAATGAAACAGAAAAAAGTTCTTCCCTTCACACAGATGTATTTATATGAATGAATTATTTCCATGCTTATATCTATAAATACATAAAAGAGGAATAAAATCTAACGAACCATAAAAGAAAAAAAACCTGAACCCACCAGTTTTACAGAGGAAAACCCTATCAGGGCACTTGCTCCAGCGGTAAACAATTCTGAAATTGGTCAGAGGTGGGGAATCATCTCCCATACAGCCAGCAACCCACCCCCCACACAAGGAGCGTCCTCATTGCAAAGCTGGGGTACCGTGCCGAGGTATCTGTGAGTAAACGTGAGCTGAGCCCCAGGCTAGCTGCTGCTGAACTGTTCCCACCCTTCCCAGGTAAAACACCTGAATATGTACAAGGCTTTGAAAGCCTAGAGGAAGGGCCGTGGAGCCACACCAGCGACAGCACACAGGCCAACATGGTGCCTGCAGGCCAGCCAGGATGGTCCTGGCCCCGGGCGCTCTTCTGGAAGCTTTCCATTGCCCTGCCTGAGATACCCCTCCTGTCCCGGCCCCCACTGCTTTTTTCCTTCCTCACCTCTGTTCGGAGAGAAATTCCAGCAGAAGGTATGGGTCAAACATCCTCTTCTTTACATGTGGCAGCCTGGCAACTCCTGCAGAAAGTCCAGCAGAGCCCCACTCACACCGGGCCACCCACAAAGCCGTGGCCCCTCACTCCCTCCCACCAGCACAGCCCCGAGACTGCTGACGGGGCACAGAATATGGAGTCAGGCACAGCTTCAGGGGCTATTGCTGCCTGGAGCGCTGTTTATATTGACCTCAACCAGGCACACCTGGGGAGGGCCGGCCGGCAGGGTCAGGCTGCCCAGGTCAGCTAATCCTCCACCCTCAGGGAATCACATAGTTGACAATGGACCTCGCTAAGGCAGAATAGAAGCCAAGTGAAAAATGGACACAATGCCATTTGCAGCACCGTAGATGAGGCTAAAGGTAATCACGTGACTTGTAGTAAGTCAGAAAGTGAAAGACACATATCCTATCATATCACTTATAGGTGTGACCTAAAACCGGATACCAGGGAAGATATTTCCACGGAGAAGGGCAATCACAGATTCATTAAACAAACTTATGGTTCACCAATGGAAAGGTGTGAGTATTGGTTTCATTATGATATTGGGGTTCACAGACATATACAAACACAGGTGACCTATAGAATCACCAAAGACCTACGGAATACCAAGAGAAGACTACTCAACATTCTGTCATAACGTACATGGGAAAAGGATCCCAGGAAGAACAGACATATGTATATGTGTAAAAGAACCACATCTTGCACACCTACAACAAGCCAAACATTGTAATCAAACTTGCTGTAATAAAAAAAATAAAAATAAATAAATTAAAAACACGAACAAGAAATAGTGAGACAAACTTGAGGGGTTTTCTCCTGGCACATTCAATTCTAAATTCCAATCTAGAACACGACTTCCATTGAGGCTCTGTTGCCCTAGAAACCAGATTTGGTAAGGGAGAACTGCTGCCACCTTGAGGCCGTCTCACACAACAGCAGCTTTTATCCCAGCGCTAATGATCAGTTGATATTCAAAATCATTGCAGGCCTGTAAATGACACCTGCCCTGAAAACAAATCCTGGGGTCACATAGCGACCAAAAAATTCAAAGGACGTCCATATTTCAAAACGACCGTTTCAAAAGGCATATTTTACACACATTAGTGTTCTGCTTCTTTTTCTTTCTTTCTTTCTTTTTGTTAAAAAAACGGAAATGGAAAAAGGCATCCCTCAGAATGGGCGAAAATAGTTGCAAACTAATCAATGGACAAAGGTTTAATCTCAAATATATATAAGCAGCTCATGCAGCTTAATATTAAAAAAAACAAACAGCCCCATACAAAAATGGGCAGAAGTTCTAAAGAGACGTTTCAGAGATGGCCAAGACGCACATGAAAAGCTGCTCAACATCACTAATTATTAGAGAAATGCAAATCACAACTACAATGAGGTATCACCTCACACCTGCTAGAATCGGCATCATCAGAAAATCTACAAACAACAAATTCTGGGGAGGGTGTGGACCAAAGGATCCCTCTTCCACTATTGGTGGGCATGTAAATTGATACAGTCACTATGGAGAACAGTATGGAGTTTCCTTAAAAAACCTAGAAATAGAATTACCATCTGATCCAGCAATCCCACTTCTGGGCATATACCCAGAGAAAACCATAAATCAAAAAGGCACATTCACCACAATGTTCATTGCAGCACTATTTACAATAGCCAGGTAATGGAAGCAACCTAAATGCCCACAGACAGACGAATGGATAAAGATGTGGTACATATATAAAATGGAATATTACTCAGCCATAAAGAGGAATGAAACTGGGTCATTTGTAGAGACGTCGATGGATCTAGAGACTGTCATACAGAATGAAGTAAGTCAGAAAGAGAACAACAAATATTGTGTATGAAGGCATATATGTGGAACCTAGAATAATGGTACAGATGAACTGGTTTGCAGGGAAGAAATAGAGACACAGAGGTAGAGAACAAACGTATGGACACCAAGTGTGGGAAGCCATGGGGTGGTGGTGGTGGGATGAGTTGGGAGATTGGGATTGACCTGTATACATGTATATGAATAAAATACATAACTAATAATAACCTGCTGTATAAAAAAATATATAAAATTAAATTTCAAAATTTTAAAAAATAAAATTTAATAATAAAACAGAAAAAAGTTCTTCCCTTCACACAGATGTATTTATATGAATGAATTATTTCCATGCTTATATCTATAAATACATAAAAGAGGAATAAAATCTAACGAACCATAAAAGAAAAAAAATACCTGAACCCAACAGTTTTACAGAGGTAAACCCTATCAGGGCACTTGCTCCAGCAGTAAACAATTCTGAAATTGGTCAGAGGTGGGGAATCATCTCCCATACAGCCAGCAACCCACCCCCCACGCAAGGAGCGTCCTCATTGCAAAGCTGGGGGACCGTGCCGAGGCATCTGTGAGTAAACGTGAGCTGAGCCCCAGGCCAGCTGCTGCTGAACTGTTCCCACCCTTCCCAGGTAAAACACCTGAATATGTACAAGGGCTTGAAAGCCTAGAGGAAGGGCCGTGGAGCCACACCAGCGACAGCACACAGGCCAACATGGTGCCTGCAGGCCAGCCAGGATGGTCCTGGCCCCGGGCGCTCTTCTGGAAGCTTTCCATTGCCCTGCCTGAGATACCCCTCCTGTCCCGGCCCCCACTGCTTTTTTCCTTCCTCACCTCTGTTCGGAGAGAAATTCCAGCAGAAGGTATGGGTCAAACATCCTCTTCTTTACAGGTGGCAGCCTGGCAACTCCTGCAGAAAGTCCAGCAGAGCCCCACTCACACCGGGCCACCCACAAAGCCGTGGCCCCTCACTCCCTCCCACCAGCACAGCCCCGAGACTGCTGACCGGGCAGAGAATATGGAGTCAGGCACAGCTTCAGGGGCTATTGCTGCCTGGAGCACTGTTTATATTGATCTCAACCAGGCACACGTGGTGAGGGCCGGCCGGCAGGGTCAGGCTGCCCAGGTCAGCTAATCCTCAACCCTCAGGGAATCACATAGTTGACAATGGACCTCGCTAAGGCAGAATAGAAGCCAAGTGAAAAACGGACACAATGCCATTTGCAGCACCGTAGATGAGGCTAAAGGTAATCACGTGACTTGTAGTAAGTCAGAAAGTGAAAGACACATATCCTATCATATCACTTATAGGTGTGACCTAAAAACGGATACCAGGGCAGATATTTCCACGGAGAAGGGCAATCACAGATTCATTAAACAAACTTATGGTTCACCAATGGAAAGGTGTGAGGATTGGTTTCATTACGATATTGGGGTTCACAGACATATACAAACACAGGTGACATATAGAATCACCAAAGACCTACGGAATACCAAGAGAAGACTACTCAACATTCTGTCATAACGTACATGGGAAAAGGATCCCAGGAAGAACAGACATATGTATATGTGTAAAAGAACCACATCTTGCACACCTACAACAAGCCAAACATTGTAATCAAACTTGCTGTAATAAAAAAAATAAAAATAAATAAATTAAAAACACGAACAAGAAATAGTGAGACAAACTTGAGGGGTTTTCTCCTGGCACATTCAATTCTAAATTCCAATCTAGAACACGACTTCCATTGAGGCTCTGTGGCCCTAGAAACCAGATTTGGTAAGGGAGAACTGCTGCCACCTTGAGGCCGTTTCACACAACAGCAGCTTTTATCCCAGCGCTAATGATCAGTTGATATTCAAAATCATTGCAGGCCTGTAAATGACACCTGCCCTGAAAACAAATCCTGGGGTCACATAGCGACCAAAAAATTCAAAGGACGTCCATATTTCAAAACGACCGTTTCAAAAGGCATATTTTACGCACATTCGTGTTCTGCTTCTTTTTCTTTCTTTCTTTTTTTTGTTAAAAAATCGGAAAAGGACAAAGGCATCCCTCAGAATGGGCGAAAATAGTTGCAAACTAATCAATGGACAAAGGTTTAATCTCAAATATATATAAGCAGCTCATGCAGCTTAATATTAAAAAAAACAAACAGCCCAATACAAAAATGGGCAGAAGTTCTAAAGAGACGTTTCAGAGATGGCAAAGACGCACATGAAAAGCTGCTCAACATCACTAATTATTAGAGAAATGCAAATCAAAACTACAATGAAGTATCACCTCACACCTGCTAGAATCGGCATCATCAGAAAATCTACAAACAACAAATTCTGGGGTGGGTGTGGACCAAAGGATCCCTCTTCCACTATTGGTGGGCATGTAAATTGATAGAGTCACTATGGAGAACAGTATGGAGTTTCCTTAAAAAAACTAGAAATAGAATTACCATCTGATCCAGCAATCCCACTTCTGGGCATATACCCAGAGAAAACCATAAATCAAAAAGGCACATTCACCACAATGTTCATTGCAGCACTATTTACAATAGCCAGGTAATGGAAGCAACCTAAATGCCCACAGACAGACGAATGGATAAAGATGTGGTACATATATAAAATGGAATATTACTCAGCCATAAAGAGGAATGAAACTGGGTCATTTGTAGAGACGTCGATGGATCTAGAGACTGTCATACAGAATGAAGTAAGTCAGAAAGAGAACAACAAATATTGTGTATGAAGGCATATATGTGGAACCTAGAATAATGGTACAGATGAACTGGTTTGCAGGGAAGAAATAGAGACACAGAGGTAGAGAACAAACGTATGGACACCAAGTGTGGGAAGCCATGGGGTGGTGGTGGTGGGATGAGTTGGGAGATTGGGATTGACCTGTATACATGTATATGCATAAAATACATAACTAATAATAACCTGCTGTATAAAAAAATATATAAGATTAAATTTCAAAATTTAAAAAAATAAAATTTAATAATAAAACAGAAAAAAGTTCTTCCCTTCACACAGATGTATTTATATGAATGAATTATTTCCATGCTTATATCTATAAATACATAAAAGAGGAATAAAATCTAACAAACCATAAAAGAAAAAAAACCTGAACCCACCAGTTTTACAGAGGTAAACCCTATCAGGGCACTTGCTCCAGCGGTAAACAATTCTGAAATTGGTCAGAGGTGGGGAATCATCTCCCATACAGCCAGCAACCCCCCCCCACGCAAGAAGCGTCCTCATTGCAAAGCTGGGGGACCATGCCGAGGCATCTGTGAGTAAACGTGAGCTGAGCCCCAGGCCAGCTGCTGCTGAACTGTTCCCACCTTACCCAGGTAAAACACCTGAATATGTACAAGGGCTTGAAAGCCTAGAGGAAGGGCCGTGGAGCCACACCAGCGACAGCACACAGGCCAACATGGTGCCTGCAGGCCAGCCAGGATGGTCCTGGCCCCGGGCGCTCTTCTGGAAGCTTTCCATTGCCCTGCCTGAGATACCCCTCCTGTCCCGGCCCCCACTGCTTTTTTCCTTCCTCACCTCTGTTCGGAGAGAAATTCCAGCGGAAGGTATGGGTCAAACATCCTCTTCTTTACAGGTGGCAGCCTGGCAACTCCTGCAGAAAGTCCAGCAGAGCCCCACTCACACCGGGCCACCCACAAAGCCGTGGCCCCTCACTCCCTCCCACCAGCACAGCCCCGAGACTGCTGACGGGGCAGAGAATATGGAGTCAGGCACAGATTCAGGGGCTATTGCTGCCTGGAGCACTGTTCATATTGACCTCAACCAGGCACACCTGGGGAGGGCCGGCCGGCAGGGTCAGGCTGCCCAGGTCAGCTAATCCTCAACCCTCAGGGAATCACATAGTTGACAATGGACCTCGCTAAGGCAGAATAGAAGCCAAGTGAAAAAAGGACACAATGCCATTTGCAGCACCGTAGATGAGGCTAAAGGTAATCACGTGACTTGTAGTAAGTCAGAAAGTGAAAGACACATATCCTATCATATCACTTATAGGTGTGACCTAAAAATGGATACCAGGGCAGATATTTCCACGGAGAAGGGCAATCACAGATTCATTAAACAAACTTATGGTTCACCAATGGAAAGGTGTGAGGATTGGTTTCATTACGATATTGGGGTTCACAGACATATACAAACACAGGTGACGTATAGAATCACCAAAGACCTACGGAATACCAAGAGAAGACTACTCAACATTCTGTCATAATGTACATGGGAAAAGGATCCCAGGAAGAACAGACATATGTATATGTGTAAAAGAACCACATCTTGCACACCTACAACAAGCCAAACATTGTAATCAAACTTGCTGTAATAAAAAAAATTAAAAAAATAAATTAAAAACACGAACAAGAAATAGTGAGACAAAATTGAGGGGTTTTCTCCTGGCACATTCAATTCTAAATTCCAATCTAGAACACGACTTCCATTGAGGCTCTGTTGCCCTAGAAACCAGATTTGGTAAGGGAGAACTGCTGCCACCTTGAGGCCGTCTCACACAACAGCAGCTTTTATCCCAGCGCTAATGATCAGTTGATATTCAAAATCATTGCAGGCCTGAAAATGACACCTGCCCTGAAAACAAATCCTGGGGTCACATAGCGACCAAAAAATTCAAAGGACGTCCATATTTCAAAACGACCGTTTCAAAAGGCATATTTTACGCACATTCGTGTTCTGCTTCTTTTTCTTTCTTTCTTTTTTTTGTTAAAAAATCGGAAAAGGACAAAGGCATCCCTCAGAATGGGCGAAAATAGTTGCAAACTAATCAATGGACAAAGGTTTAATCTCAAATATATATAAGCAGCTCATGCAACTTAATATTAAAAAAAACAAACAGCCCAATACAAAAATGGGCAGAAGTTCTAAAGAGACGTTTCAGAGATGGCCAAGACGCACATGAAAAGCTGCTCAACATCACTAATTATTAGAGAAATGCAAATCAAAACTACAATGAGGTATCACCTCACACCTGCTAGAATCGGCATCATCAGAAAATCTACAAACAACAAATTCTGGGGAGGGTGTGGACAAAAGGATCCCTCTTCCACTATTGGTGGGCATGTAAATTGATAGAGTCACTATGGAGAACAGTATGGAGTTTCCTTAAAAAAACTAGAAATAGAATTACCATATGATCCTGCAATCCCACTTCTGGGCATATACCCAGAGAAAACCATAAATCAAAAAGGCACATTCACCACAATGTTCATTGCAGCACTATTTACAATAGCCAGGTAATGGAAGCAACCAAAATGCCCACAGACAGACGAATGGATAAAGATGTGGTACATATATAAAATGGAATATTACTCAGCCATAAAGAGGAATGAAACTGGGTCATTTGTAGAGACGTCGATGGATCTAGAGACTGTCATACAGAATGAAGTAAGTCAGAAAGAGAACAACAAATATTGTGTATGAAGGCATATATGTGGAACCTAGAATAATGGTACAGATGAACTGGTTTGCAGGGAAGAAATAGAGACACAGAGGTAGAGAACAAACGTATGGACACCAAGTGTGGGAAGCCATGGGGTGGTGGTGGTGGGATGAGTTGGGAGATTGGGATTGACCTGTATACATGTATATGCATAAAATACATAACTAATAATAACCTGCTGTATAAAAAAATATATAAAATTAAATTTCAAAATTTTAAAAATAAAATTTAATAATAAAACAGAAAAAAGTTCTTCCCTTCACACAGATGTATTTATATGAATGAATTATTTCCATGCTTATATCTATAAATACATAAAAGAGGAATAAAATCTAACGAACCATAAAAGAAAAAAAACCTGAACCCACCAGTTTTACAGAGGAAAACCCTATCAGGGCACTTGCTCCAGCGGTAAACAATTCTGAAATTGGTCAGAGGTGGGGAATCATCTCCCATACAGCCAGCAACCCACCCCCCACACAAGGAGCGTCCTCATTGCAAAGCTGGGGTACCATGCCGAGGCATTTGTGAGTAAACGTGAGCTGAGCCCCAGGTTAGCTGCTGCTGAACTGTTCCCACCCTTCCCAGGTAAAACACCTGAATATGTACAAGGCTTTGAAAGCCTAGAGGAAGGGCCGTGGAGCCACACCAGCGACAGCACACAGGCCAACATGGTGCCTGCAGGCCAGCCAGGATGGTCCTGGCCCCGGGCGCTCTTCTGGAAGCTTTCCATTGCCCTGCCTGAGATACCCCTCCTGTCCCGGCCCCCACTGCTTTTTTCCTTCCTCACCTCTGCTCGGAGAGAAATTCCAGCAGAAGGTATGGGTCAAACATCCTCTTCTTTACAGGTGGCAGCCTGGCAACTCCTGCAGAAAGTCCAGCAGAGCCCCACTCACACCGGGCCACCCACAAAGCCGTGGCCCCTCACTCCCTCCCACCAGCACAGCCCCGAGACTGCTGACGGGGCAGAGAATATGGAGTCAGGCACAGCTTCAGGGGCTATTGCTGCCTGGAGCGCTGTTTATATTGACCTCAACCAGGCACACCTGGGGAGGGCCGGCCGGCAGGGTCAGGCTGCCCAGGTCAGCTAATCCTCAACCCTCAGGGAATCACATAGTTGACAATGGACCTCGCTAAGGCAGAATAGAAGCCAAGTGAAAAATGGACACAATGCCATTTGCAGCACCGTAGATGAGGCTAAAGGTAATCACGTGACTTGTAGTAAGTCAGAAAGTGAAAGACACATATCCTATCATATCACTTATAGGTGTGACCTAAAAACGGATACCAGGGCAGATATTTCCACGGAGAAGGGCAATAACAGATTCATTAAACAAACTTATGGTTCACAAATGGAAAGGTGTGAGGATTGGTTTCAATATGATATTGGGGTTCACAGACATATACAAACACAGGTGACATATATAATCACCAAAGACCTACGGAATACCAAGAGAAGACTACTCAACATTCTGTCATAACGTACATGGGGAAAGGATCCCAGGAAGAACAGACATATGTATATGTGTAAAAGAACCACATCTTGCACACCTACAACAAGCCAAACATTGTAATCAAACTTGCTGTAATAAAAAAATATATAAATAAATAAATTAAAAACACGAACAAGAAATAGTGAGACAAACTTGAGGGGTTTTCTCCTGGCACATTCAATTCTAAATTCCAATCTAGAACACGACTTCCATTGAGGCTCTGTTGCCCTAGAAACCAGATTTGGTAAGGGAGAACTGCTGCCACCTTGAGGCCGTCTCACACAACAGCAGCTTTTATCCCAGCGCTAATGATCAGTTGATATTCAAAATCATTGCAGGCCTGTAAATGACACCTGCCCTGAAAACAAATCCTGGGGTCACATAGCGACCAAAAAATTCAAAGGACGTCCATATTTCAAAACGACCGTTTCAAAAGGCATATTTTACGCACATTAGTGTTCTGCTTCTTTTTCTTTCTTTCTTTCTTTTTGTTAAAAAAACGGAAATGGAAAAAGGCATCCCTCAGAATGGGCGAAAATAGTTGCAAACTAATCAATGGACAAAGGTTTAATCTCAAATATATATAAGCAGCTCATGCAGCTTAATATTAAAAAAAACAAACAGCCCCATACAAAAATGGGCAGAAGTTCTAAAGAGACGTTTCAGAGATGGCCAAGACGCACATGAAAAGCTGCTCAACATCACTAATTATTAGAGAAATGCAAATCACAACTACAATGAGGTATCACCTCACACCTGCTAGAATCGGCATCATCAGAAAATCTACAAACAACAAATTCTGGGGAGGGTGTGGACAAAAGGATCCCTCTTCCACTATTGGTGGGCACGTAAATTGATAGAGTCACTATGGCGAACAGTATGGATTTTCCTTAAAAAAACTAGAAATAGTATTACCATATGATCCAGCAATTCCACTTCTGGGCATATACCCAGAGAAAACCATAAATCAAAAAGGCACATTCACCACAATGTTCACTGCAGCACTATTTACAATAGCCAGGTAATGGAAGCAACCTAAATGCCCACAGACAGACGAATGGATAAAGATGTGGTACATATATAAAATGGAATATTACTCAGCCATAAAGAGGAATGAAACTGGGTCATTTGTAGAGACGTCGATGGATCTAGAGACTGTCATACAGAATGAAGTAAGTCAGAAAGAGAACAACAAATATTGTGTATGAAGGCATATATGTGGAACCTAGAATAATGGTACAGATGAACTGGTTTGCAGGGAAGAAATAGAGACACAGAGGTAGAGAACAAACATATGGACACCAAGTGTGGGAAGCCATGGGGTGGTGGTGGTGGGATGAGTTGGGAGATTGGGATTGACCTGTATACATGTATATGCATAAAATACATAACTAATAATAACCTGCTGTATAAAAAATATATATAAAATTAAATTTCAAAATTTTAAAAAATAAAATTTAAAAATAAAACAGAAAAAAGTTCTTCCCTTCACACAGATGTATTTATATGAATGAATTATTTCCATGCTTATATCTATAAATACATAAAAGAGGAATAAAATCTAACGAACCATAGAAGAAAAAAAATACCTGAACCCACCAGTTTTACAGAGGTAAACCCTATCAGGGCACTTGCTCCAGCAGTAAGCAATTCTGAAATTGGTCAGAGGTGGGGAATCATCTCCCATACAGCCAGCAACCCACCCCCCACGCAAGGAGCGTCCTCATTGCAAAGCTGGGGGACCGTGCTGAGGCATCTGTGAGTAAACGTGATCTGAGCCCCAGGCCAGCTGCTGCTGAACTGTTCCCACCCTTCCCAGGTAAAACACCTGAATATGTACAAGGGCTTGAAAGCCTAGAGGAAGGGCCGTGGAGCCACACCAGCGACAGCACACAGGCCAACATGGTGCCTGCAGGCCAGCCAGGATGGTCCTGGCCCCGGGCGCTCTTCTGGAAGCTTTCCATTGCCCTGCCTGAGATACCCCTCCTGTCCCGGCCCCCACTGCTTTTTTCCTTCCTCACCTCTGTTCGGAGAGAAATTCCAGCGGAAGGTATGGGTCAAACATCCTCTTCTTTACAGGTGGCAGCCTGGCAACTCCTGCAGAAAGTCCAGCAGAGCCCCACTCACACCGGGCCACCCACAAAGCCGTGGCCCCTCACTCCCTCCCACCAGCACAGCCCCGAGACTGCTGACGGGGCACAGAATATGGAGTCAGGCACAGCTTCAGGGGCTATTGCTGCCTGGATCGCTGTTTATATTGACCTCAACAAGGCACACCTTGGGAGGGCCGGCCGGCAGGGTCAGGCTGCCCAGGTCAGCTAATCCTCAACCCTCAGGGAATCACATAGTTGACAATGGACCTCGCTAAGGCAGAATAGAAGCCAAGTGAAAAAAGGACACAATGCCATTTGCAGCACCGTAGATGAGGCTAAAGGTAATCACGTGACTTGTAGTAAGTCAGAAAGTGAAAGACACATATCCTATCATATCACTTATAGGTGTGACCTAAAAACGGATACCAGGGCAGATATTTCCACGGAGAAGGGCAATCACAGATTCATTAAACAAACTTATGGTTCACCAATGGAAAGGTGTGAGGATTGGTTTCATTACGATATTGGGGTTCACAGACATATACAAACACAGGTGACATATAGAATCACCAAATACATACGGAATACCAAGAGAAGACTATTCAACATTCTGTCATAACGTACATGGGAAAAGGATCCCAGGAAGAACAGACATATGTATATGTGTAAAAGAACCACATCTTGCACACCTACAACAAGCCAAACATTGTAATCAAACTTGCTGTAATAAAAAAATAAAATAAATAAATTAAAAACACGAACAAGAAATAGTGAGACAAACTTGAGGGGTTTTCTCCTGGCACATTCAATTCTAAATTCCAATCTAGAACACTACTTCCATTGAGGCTCTGTTGCCCTAGAAACCAGATTTGGTAAGGGAGAACTGCTGCCACCTTGAGGCCGTCTCACACAACAGCAGCTTTTATCCCAGCGCTAATGATCAGTTGATATTCAAAATCATTGCAGGCCTGTAAATGACACCTGCCCTGAAAACAAATCCTGGGGTCACATAGCGACCAAAAAATTCAAAGGACGTACATATTTCAAAACGACCGTTTCAAAAGGCATATTTTACGCACATTAGTGTTCTGCTTCTTTTTCATTCTTACTTTTTTTTGTTACAAAAACGGAAATGGAAAAAGGCATCCCTCAGAATGTGCGAAAATAGTTGCAAACTAATCAATGGACAAAGGTTTAATCTCAAATATATATAAGCAGCTCATGCAGCTTAATATTAAAAAAAACAAACAGCCCAATACAAAAATGGGCAGAAGATCTAAAGAGACATTTCAGAGATGGCCAAGACGCACATGAAAAGCTGCTCAACATCACTAATTATTAGAGAAATGCAAATCAAAACTACAATGAGGTATCCCCTCACACCTGCTAGAATCGGCATCATCAGAAAATCTACAAACAACAAATCCTGGGGAGGGTGTGGACAAAAGGATCCCTCTTCCACTATTGGTGGGCATGTAAATTGATACAGTCACTATGGAGAACAGTATGGAGTTTCCTTAAAAAACCTAGAAATAGAATTACCATCTGATCCAGCAATCCCACTTCTGGGCATATACCCAGAGGAAACCATAAATCAAAAAGGCACATTCACCACAATGTTCATTGCAGCACTATTTACAATAGCCAGGTAATGGAAGCAACCTAAATGCCCACAGACAGACGAATGGATAAAGATGTGGTACATATATAAAATGGAATATTACTCAGCCATAAAGAGGAATGAAACTGGGTCATTTGTAGAGACGTCGATGGATCTAGAGACTGTCATACAGAATGAAGTAAGTCAGAAAGAGAACAACAAATATTGTGTATGAAGGCATATATGTGGAACCTAGAATAATGGTACAGATGAACTGGTTTGCAGGGAAGAAATAGAGACACAGAGGTAGAGAACAAACGTATGGACACCAAGTGTGGGAAGCCATGGGGTGGTGGTGGTGGGATGAGTTGGGAGATTGGGATTGACCTGTATACATGTATATGCATAAAATACATAACTAATAATAACCTGCTGTATAAAAAAATATATAAAATTAAATTTCAAAATTTTAAAAAATAAAATTTAATAATAAAACAGAAAAAAGTTCTTCCCTTCACACAGATGTATTTATATGAATGAATTATTTCCATGCTTATATCTATAAATACATAAAAGAGGAATAAAATCTAACGAACCATAAAAGAAAAAAAAACCTGAACCCACCAGTTTTACAGAGGTAAACCCTAGCAGGACACTTGCTCCAGCAGTAAACAATTCTGAAATTGGTCAGAGGTGGGGAATCATCTCCCATACAGCCAGCAACCCACCCCCCACGCAAGGAGCGTCCTCATTGCAAAGCTGGGGGACCGTGCCGAGGCATCTGTGAGTAAACGTGAGCTGAGCCCCAGGCCAGCTGCTGCTGAACTGTTCCCACCCTTCCCAGGTAAAACACCTGAATATGTACAAGGGCTTGAAAGCCTAGAGGAAGGGCCGTGGAGCCACACCAGCGACAGCACACAGGCCAACATGGTGCCTGCAGGCCAGCCAGGATGGTCCTGGCCCCGGGCGCTCTTCTGGAAGCTTTCCATTGCCCTGCCTGAGATACCCCTCCTGTCCCGGCCCCCACTGCTTTTTTCCTTCCTCACCTCTGTTCGGAGAGAAATTCCAGCGGAAGGTATGGGTCAAACATCCTCTTCTTTACAGGTGGCAGCCTGGCAACTCCTGCAGAAAGTCCAGCAGAGCCCCACTCACACCGGGCCACCCACAAAGCCGTGGCCCCTCACTCCCTCCCACCAGCACAGCCCCAAGACTGCTGACGGGGCACAGAATATGGAGTCAGGCACAGCTTCAGGGGCTATTGCTGCCTGGAGCGCTGTTTATATTGACCTCAACCAGGCACACCTGGGGAGGGCCGGCCGGCAGGGTCAGGCTGCCCAGGTCAGCTAATCCTCAACCCTCAGGGAATCACATAGTTGACAATGGACCTCGCTAAGGCAGAATAGAAGCCAAGTGAAAAAAGGACACAATGCCATTTGCAGCACCGTAGATGAGGCTAAAGGTAATCACGTGACTTGTAGTAAGTCAGAAAGTGAAAGACACATATCCTATCATATCACTTATAGGTGTGACCTAAAAACGGATACCAGGGCAGATATTTCCACGGAGAAGGGCAATCACAGATTCATTAAACAAACTTATGGTTCACCAATGGAAAGGTGTGAGGATTGGTTTCATTACGATATTGGGGTTCACAGACATATACAAACACAGGTGACATATAGAATCACCAAATACATACGGAATACCAAGAGAAGACTATTCAACATTCTGTCATAACGTACATGGGAAAAGGATCCCAGGAAGAACAGACATATGTATATGTGTAAAAGAACCACATCTTGCACACCTACAACAAGCCAAACATTGTAATCAAACTTGCTGTAATAAAAAAATAAAATAAATAAATTAAAAACACGAACAAGAAATAGTGAGACAAACTTGAGGGGTTTTCTCCTGGCACATTCAATTCTAAATTCCAATCTAGAACACTACTTCCATTGAGGCTCTGTTGCCCTAGAAACCAGATTTGGTAAGGGAGAACTGCTGCCACCTTGAGGCCGTCTCACACAACAGCAGCTTTTATCCCAGCGCTAATGATCAGTTGATATTCAAAATCATTGCAGGCCTGTAAATGACACCTGCCCTGAAAACAAATCCTGGGGTCACATAGCGACCAAAAAATTCAAAGGACGTACATATTTCAAAACGACCGTTTCAAAAGGCATATTTTACGCACATTAGTGTTCTGCTTCTTTTTCATTCTTACTTTTTTTTGTTACAAAAACGGAAATGGAAAAAGGCATCCCTCAGAATGTGCGAAAATAGTTGCAAACTAATCAATGGACAAAGGTTTAATCTCAAATATATATAAGCAGCTCATGCAGCTTAATATTAAAAAAAACAAACAGCCCAATACAAAAATGGGCAGAAGATCTAAAGAGACATTTCAGAGATGGCCAAGACGCACATGAAAAGCTGCTCAACATCACTAATTATTAGAGAAATGCAAATCAAAACTACAATGAGGTATCCCCTCACACCTGCTAGAATCGGCATCATCAGAAAATCTACAAACAACAAATCCTGGGGAGGGTGTGGACAAAAGGATCCCTCTTCCACTATTGGTGGGCATGTAAATTGATACAGTCACTATGGAGAACAGTATGGAGTTTCCTTAAAAAACCTAGAAATAGAATTACCATCTGATCCAGCAATCCCACTTCTGGGCATATACCCAGAGGAAACCATAAATCAAAAAGGCACATTCACCACAATGTTCATTGCAGCACTATTTACAATAGCCAGGTAATGGAAGCAACCTAAATGCCCACAGACAGACGAATGGATAAAGATGTGGTACATATATAAAATGGAATATTACTCAGCCATAAAGAGGAATGAAACTGGGTCATTTGTAGAGACGTCGATGGATCTAGAGACTGTCATACAGAATGAAGTAAGTCAGAAAGAGAACAACAAATATTGTGTATGAAGGCATATATGTGGAACCTAGAATAATGGTACAGATGAACTGGTTTGCAGGGAAGAAATAGAGACACAGAGGTAGAGAACAAACGTATGGACACCAAGTGTGGGAAGCCATGGGGTGGTGGTGGTGGGATGAGTTGGGAGATTGGGATTGACCTGTATACATGTATATGCATAAAATACATAACTAATAATAACCTGCTGTATAAAAAAATATATAAAATTAAATTTCAAAATTTTAAAAAATAAAATTTAATAATAAAACAGAAAAAAGTTCTTCCCTTCACACAGATGTATTTATATGAATGAATTATTTCCATGCTTATATCTATAAATACATAAAAGAGGAATAAAATCTAACGAACCATAAAAGAAAAAAAAACCTGAACCCACCAGTTTTACAGAGGTAAACCCTAGCAGGACACTTGCTCCAGCAGTAAACAATTCTGAAATTGGTCAGAGGTGGGGAATCATCTCCCATACAGCCAGCAACCCACCCCCCACGCAAGGAGCGTCCTCATTGCAAAGCTGGGGGACCGTGCCGAGGCATCTGTGAGTAAACGTGAGCTGAGCCCCAGGCCAGCTGCTGCTGAACTGTTCCCACCCTTCCCAGGTAAAACACCTGAATATGTACAAGGGCTTGAAAGCCTAGAGGAAGGGCCGTGGAGCCACACCAGCGACAGCACACAGGCCAACATGGTGCCTGCAGGCCAGCCAGGATGGTCCTGGCCCCGGGCGCTCTTCTGGAAGCTTTCCATTGCCCTGCCTGAGATACCCCTCCTGTCCCGGCCCCCACTGCTTTTTTCCTTCCTCACCTCTGTTCGGAGAGAAATTCCAGCGGAAGGTATGGGTCAAACATCCTCTTCTTTACAGGTGGCAGCCTGGCAACTCCTGCAGAAAGTCCAGCAGAGCCCCACTCACACCGGGCCACCCACAAAGCCGTGGCCCCTCACTCCCTCCCACCAGCACAGCCCCAAGACTGCTGACGGGGCACAGAATATGGAGTCAGGCACAGCTTCAGGGGCTATTGCTGCCTGGAGCGCTGTTTATATTGACCTCAACCAGGCACACCTGGGGAGGGCCGGCCGGCAGGGTCAGGCTGCCCAGGTCAGCTAATCCTCAACCCTCAGGGAATCACATAGTTGACAATGGACCTCGCTAAGGCAGAATAGAAGCCAAGTGAAAAAAGGACACAATGCCATTTGCAGCACCGTAGATGAGGCTAAAGGTAATCACGTGACTTGTAGTAAGTCAGAAAGTGAAAGACACATATCCTATCATATCACTTATAGGTGTGACCTAAAAACGGATACCAGGGCAGATATTTCCACGGAGAAGGGCAATCACAGATTCATTAAACAAACTTATGGTTCACCAATGGAAAGGTGTGAGGATTGGTTTCATTACGATATTGGGGTTCACAGACATATACAAACACAGGTGACATATAGAATCACCAAAGACCAACGGAATACCAAGAGAAGACTACTCAACATTCTGTCATAACGTACATGGGAAAAGGATCCCAGGAAGAACAGACATATGTATATGTGTAAAAGAACCACATCTTGCACACCTACAACAAGCCAAACATTGTAATCAAACTTGCTGTAATAAAAAAAATAAAATAAATAAATTAAAAACACGAACAAGAAATAGTGAGACAAACTTGAGGGGTTTTCTCCTGGCACATTCAATTCTAAATTCCAATCTAGAACACTACTTCCATTGAGGCTCTGTTGCCCTAGAAACCAGATTTGGTAAGGGAGAACTGCTGCCACCTTGAGGCCGTCTCACACAACAGCAGCTTTTATCCCAGCGCTAATGATCAGTTGATATTCAAAATCATTGCAGGCCTGTAAATGACACCTGCCCTGAAAACAAATCCTGGGGTCACATAGCGACCAAAAAATTCAAAGGACGTCCATATTTCAAAACGACCGTTTCAAAAGGCATATTTTACGCACATCAGTGTTCTGCTTCTTTTTCATTCTTTCTTTTTTTTGTTAAAAAAAAGGACATGGACAAAGGCATCCCTCAGAATGGGCGAAAATAGTTGCAAACTAATCAGTGGACAAAGGTTTAATCTCAAATATATATAAGCAGCTCATGCAGCTTAATATTAAAAAAAACAAACAGCCCAATACAAAAATGGGCAGAAGATCTAAATAGACGTTTCAGAGATGGCCAAGACGCACATGAAAAGCTGCTCAACATCACTAATTGTTAGAGAAATGCAAATCAAAACTACAATGAGGTATCACCTCACACCTGCTAGAATCGGCATCATCAGAAAATCTACAAACAACAAATTCTGGGGAGGGTGTGGACAAAAGGATCCCTCTTCCACTATTGGTGGGCATGTAAATTGATACAGTCACTATGGAGAACAGTATGGAGTTTCCTTAAAAAAACTAGAAATAGAATTACCATCTCATCCAGCAATCCCACTTCTGGGCATATACCCAGAGAAAACCATAAATCAAAAAGGCACATTCACCACAATGTTCATTGCAGCACTATTTACAATAGCCAGGTAATGGAAGCAACCTAAATGCCCACAGACAGACGAATGGATAAAGATGTGGTACATATATAAAATGGAATATTACTCAGCCATAAAGAGGAATGAAACTGGGTCATTTGTAGAGACGTCGATGGATCTAGAGACTGTCATACAGAATGAAGTAAGTCAGAAAGAGAACAACAAATATTGTGTATGAAGGCATATATGTGGAACCTAGAATAATGGTACAGATGAACTGGTTTGCAGGGAAGAAATAGAGACACAGAGGTAGAGAACAAACGTATGGACACCAAGTGTGGGAAGCCATGGGGTGGTGGTGGTGGGATGAGTTGGGAGATTGGGATTGACCTGTATACATGTATATGCATAAAATACATAACTAATAATAACCTGCTGTATAAAAAAATATATAAAATTAAATTTCAAAATTTTAAAAAATAAAATTTAAAAGTAAAACAGAAAAAAGTTCTTCCCTTCACACAGATGTATTTATATGAGTGAATTATTTCCATACTATATCTATAAATACATAAAAGAGGAATAAAATCTAACGAACCATAAAAGAAAAAAAAAACCTGGACCCACCAGTTTTACAGAGGAAAACCCTATCAGGGCACTTGCTCCAGTGGTAAACAACTCTGAAATTGGTCAGAGGTGGGGAATCATTTCCCATACAGCCAGCAACCCACCCCCACGCAAGCAGAATCTTCATTGCAAAGCTGGGGGACCGTGCCGAGGCATCTGTGAGTAAACGTGAGCTGAGCCCCAGGCCAGCTGCTGCTGAACTGTTCCCACGCTTCCCAGGTAAAACACCTAAATATGTACAAGGGCTTGAAAGCCTAGAGGAAGGGCCATGGAGCCACACCAGCAACAGCACGCAGGCCAACTTGGTGCCTGCAGGCCAGCCAGGATGGTCCTGGCCCCGGGCGCTCTTCTGGAAGCTTTCCATTGCCCTGCCTGAGATACCCCTCCTGTCCCGGTACCCACTGTTTTTTTCCTTCCTCACCTCTGTCCGGAGAGAAATTCCAGCGGAAGGTATGGTCGACACATCCACTTCTTTACATGTGGCAGCCAGGCAACTCCTGCAGAAAGTCCGGCAGAGCCCCACTCACACCAGGCAACCCACAGAGCCGTGGCCCCTCACTCCCTCCCACCAGCACAGCCCCTAGACTGCTGACGGGGCAGAAAATATGGAGTCGGGCACAGCTTCAGGGGTTACTGCTGCCTGGAGCACTCTTTATATTGACCTCAACCAGGCACACCTGGGGAGGGCCGGCCGGCAGGGTCAGGCTGCCCAGGTCAGCTAATCCTCAACCCTCAGGGAATCACATAGTTGACAATGGACCTCGCTAAGGCAGAATAGAAGCCAAGTGAAAAAAGGACACAATGCCATTTGCAGCACCGTAGATGAGGCTAAAGGTAATCACGTGACTTGTAGTAAGTCAGAAAGTGAAAGACACATATCCTATCATATAACTTATAGGTGTTACCTGAAAATGGATACCAGGGCAGATATTTCCACGGAGAAGGGCAATCACAGATTCTTTAAACAAACTTATGGTTCACCAATGGAAAGGTGTGAGGATTGGATTCATTACGATATTGGGGTTAACAGACATATACAAACACAGGTGAAATATATAATCAACAAAGACCTACGGAATACAAAGAGAAGACTACTCAACATTCTGTCATAACGTACATGGAAAAAGAATCCAAGGAAGAACAGACATATGTATATGTGTAAAAGAACCACATCTTGCACACATACAACAAGCCAAAAGTTTTCATCAAACTTGCTGTAATAAAAAATAAAAAATTAAATTAAAAACACGAACAAGAAGTAGTGAGACAAACTTGAGGGGCTTTCTCCTGGCACATTCCATTCTAAATTCCAATCTAGAACACGACATCCTTTGAGGCTCTGTTGCCCTAGTAACGAGATTTGGTAAGGGAGTACTGCTGCCACCTTGAGGCCGTTTCACGCAACAGCAGCTTAATCCCAGCGCTAATGGTCAGTGGATATTCAAAATCATTGCAGGCCTGTAAATGACACCTGCCCTGAAAACAAATCCTGGGGTCATATATCGACCAAAAAATTCAAAAGACGTCCATATTTCAAAACGACAGTTTCAAGAGGCATATTTCATGCACATTAGTGTTCTGCTTCTTTAGCTTTCTTTCTTCTTTTATTAAAAAAAGCGGGAATGGAAAAAGGCTTCCCTCAGAATGGGCGAAAATCGTTGCAAATGAATCAATGGACAAAGGTTTAATCTCCACTATATATAAACAGCTCATGCAGCTTAATATTAAAAAACAAACAACCCAATACAAAAATGGGCAGAAGATCTAAAGAGACGTTTCTTCAAAGAAGACACAGAGATGGCCAAGACGCACATGAAAAGCTGCTCAACGTCACTAATTATTAGATAAATGCAAATCAAAACTACAATGAGGTATCACCACACACCTGCTAGAATAGGCATCATCAGAAAATCTACAAACAACAAATTCTGGGGAGGGTGTGGACAAAAGGATCCCTCTTCCACTATTGGTGGGCATGTAAATTGATACAGTCACTATGGAGAACAGTATGGAGTTTCCTTAAAAAAAACTAGAAATAGAATTACAATATGATCCAGCAGTCCCTCTTCTGGGCATATACCCAGAGAAAACCATAAATCAAAAAGGCACATTCACCACAATGTTCATTGCAGCACTATTTACAATAGCCAGGTAATGGAAGCAACCTAAATGCCCACAGACAGACGAATGGATAAAGATGTGGTACATATATAAAATGGAATATTACTCAGCCATAAAGAGGAATGAAACTGGGTCATTTGTAGAGACGTCGATGGATCTAGAGACTGTCATACAGAATGAAGTAAGTCAGAAAGAGAACAACAAATATTGTGTATGAAGGCATATATGTGGAACCTAGAATAATGGTACAGATGAAGTGGTTTGCAGGGAAGAAATAGAGACACAGAGGTAGAGAACAAACGTATGGACACCAAGTGTGGGAAGCCATGGGGTGGTGGTGGTGGGATGAGTTGGGAGATTGGGATTGACCTGTATACATGTATATGCATAAAATACATAACTAATAATAACCTGCTGTATAAATAAATAAATAAAATTAAATTTCAATATTTTAAAAAATAAAATTTAAAAATAAAACAGAAAAAAGTTCTTACCTTCACACATATGTATTCATATGAATGAATTTTTTCCATGCTTATATCTATCTATATATCTATATATCTATATCTATATATCTATATCCTTCCTCACCTCTGTGCGGAGAGAAATTCCAGCAGAAGGTATGGGTGACACATCCTCTTCTTGAGGAAAATAACACTGAGGGCCGGGACAAGGGGGGTATCTCAGGCAGGGCAATTGAAAGCTTCCAGAAGAGCGCCCGGGGCCAGGACCATCCTGGCTGGCCTGCATGCACCAAGTTGGCCTGCGTGCTGACGCTGGTGTGGCTCCACGGCCCTTGCTCTAGGCTTTCAAGCCCTTGTACATATTCAGGTGTTTTACCTGGGAAGGGTGGGAACAGTTCAGCAGCAGCTGGCCTGGGGCTCAGCTCACGTTTACTCACAGATGCCTTGGCACGTTCCCCCAGCTTTGCAATGAGGACGCTCCTTCCATAGGGGGTGGGTTAGTGGTGATATGGGAGATGATTCCTCACCCCTGACCAATTTCAGAATTGTTTACCACTGGAGCAAGTGCCCTGATAGTGTTTTTCTCTTTAAAACTGGTGGGTTCATGTTGTTTTTTTCTTTTATGTTTCATTAGATTTTAATCCTCTTTTATGTATTTATAGATATAAGCATGGAAATAATTCACTCATATAAATACATCTGTGTGAAGGGAAGAACTTTTTTCTGTTTTATTTTTAAATTTTATTTTTTTAAATTTTGAAATTTAATTAATTTATTTTTTATACAGCAGGTTATTATTAGTTATGTATTTTATGCATATACATGTATAAAGGTCAATCCCAATCTCCCAACTCATCCCACCACCAACACCCCATGGCTTCCCACGCTTGGTGTCCTTACATTTTTTCTCTAACTCTGTGTCTCTATTTCTTCCCTGCAAACCAGTTCATCTGTACCATTTTTCTAGGTTCCACATATATGCCTTAATATACAATATATATTTTTTCTTTCTGACTTACTTCATTGTGTATGATAGTCTCTAGATCCATCGACATCTCGACAAATGACCCAATTTCATTCCTTTTGATGGCTGAGTAATATTCCATTTTATATATGTACCACATCTTTATCCATTCGTCTGTCTGTGGGCGTTTAGGTTGCTTCCATTACCTGGCTAATGTAAAGAGTGCTGCAATGAACATTGTGGTGAATGTGCCTTTTTGATTTATGGTTTTCTCTGGGTGTATGCCCAGAACTGGGATTGCTGGATCATATGGTATTTCTATTTCTAGTTTTTTTAAGGAAACTCCATACTGTTCTCCATAGTGACTGTATCAATTTACATTCCCACCAAGCGTGGAAGAGGGATCCTTTTGTCCACAACCTCCCCAGAATTTGTTGTTTGTAGATTTTCTGATGATGCCGATTCTAGCAGGTGTGAGGTGGTACCTCATTGTAGTTTTGATTTGCATTTCTCTAATAATTAGTGATGTTGAGCAGCTTTTCATGTGCGCCTTGGCCATCTCTGTGTCTTCTTTGAAGAAACGTCTGTTTAGATCTTCTGCCCATTTTTGTATTGGTTTGTATTTTTAATATTAAGCTGCATGAGCTGTTTATATATATTGGAGATTAAACCTTTGTCCATTGATTCGTTTTCAAAAATTTTCGCCCATTCTGAGGGACGGCTTTTTCCATTCCCGTTTTTTTTACCAAAAGAATAAAGAAAGAAAAAGGAGAAGAACACTAATGTGCGTAAAATATGCCTGTTGAAACGGTCGTTTTGAAATATGGACGTCCTTTGAATTTTTTGGTCGGTATGTGACCCCAGGATTTGTTTTCAGGGCAGGTGTCATTTACAGGCCTGCAATGATTTTGAATATCAACTGATCATTAGCGCTGGGATAAAAGCTGCTGTTGTGTGAGACGGCCTCAATGTGGCAGCAGTTCTCCCTTACCAAATCTGGTTTCTAGGGCAACAGAGCCTCAATGGAAGTCGTATTCTAGATTGGAATTTAGAATGGAATGTGCCAGAAGAAAGCCCCTCAAGTTAGTCTCACTACTTCTTGTTCGTGTTTTTAATTTAATTTTTTATTTTTTTATTACAGCAATTTTGATTACAATGTTTGGCTTGTTGTAGGTGTGCAAGATGTGGTTCTTTTACACATATGCATATGTCTGTTCTTCCTGGGATCCTTTTCCCATGTACGTTATGACAGAATGTTGAGTAGTCTTCTCTTGGTATTCCGTAGGTCTCTGGTGATTATATATGTCACCTGTGTTTGTATATGATTGTTAACCCCAATATCGTAATGAAACCAATCCTCACACCTTTCCATTGGTGAACCATAAGTTTGTTTAATGAATCTGTGATTGCCCTTCTCCTTGGAAATATCTGCCCTGGTATCTGTTTTTAAGTCACACCTATAAGTGATATGATACGATATGTGTCTTTCACTTTCTTACTTACTACAAGTCACGTGATTACCTTTAGCCTCATCTATGGTGCTAAAAATGGCATTGTGTCCTTTTTTTCCTTGGCTTCTATTCTGCCTTAGCGAGGTCCATTTTCAACAATGTGATTCCCTGAGGGTTGAGGATTAGCTGACCTGGGCAGCTTGAGCCTGCCGGCCGGCCCTCCCCAGGTGTGCCTGTTTGAGGTCAATATAAAAAGCGCTCCAGGCAGCAATAGCCCCAGAAGCTGTGTCTGACTCCGTATTCTCTGCCACTTCAGCAGTCTTGGGGCTGTGCTGGTGGGAGGGAGTGAGGGGCCATGGCTTTGTGGGTGGCCCGGTGTGAGTGGGGCTCTGCTGGACTTTTTGCAGGAGTTGCCAGGCTGCCACCTGTAAAGAAGAGGATGTGTCGCCCATACCTTCTGCTGGAATTTCTCTCCGAACAGAGGTGAGGAAGGAAAAAGCAGTGGGGGCCGGGACAGGAGGGGTATCTCAGGCAGGGCAATGGAAAGCTTCCAGAAGAGCGCCCGGGGCCAGGACCATCCTGGCTGGCCTGCAGGCACCAAGTTGGCCTGCGTGCTGTTGCTGGTGTGGCTCCACGGCCCTTCCTCTAGGCTTTCAAGCCCTTGTACATATTCAGGTGTTTTACCTGGGAAGGGTGTGAGCAGTTCAGCAGCAGCTGGCCTTGGGCTCAGCTCACGTTTACTCACAGACGCCTCGGCACTATCACCCTTCTTTGCAATGAGGACGCTCCATGCGCGGGTGGGAGCGGGGCTGCTGGCTGTATGCGAGATGATTCCCCACCTCTGACCAATTTCAGAATTGTTTACCGCTGGAGCAAGTGCCTTGATATGGTTATCCTCTGTATAACTGTTGTGTTCAGGGGTTTTTTTTCTTTTTTGTTTCAAGTTAGATTTTATTCCTCTTTTATGTATTTATAGATATAATCATGGAAATAATTCATTCATATAAATATATCTGTGTGAATGGAAGAACTTTTTTCTGTTTTATTTTTAAATTTTATATTTAAAAATTTTGAAATTTAATTTTATTTATTTTTTATACAGCGGGTTCTTATTAGTTATCTATTTTATGCATATACATATATACAGGCCAATCCCAATTTCTCAACTCATCCCACCACCACCACCCCATGGCTTCCCACACTTGGTGTCCATACGTTTGTTCTCTACCTCTGTGTCTCTATTTCTGCCCTGCAAACCAGGTCATCTGTACCATTTTTCTAGGTTGCACATATATGCATTAATATACAATATTTGTTTTTCTGTTTCTGACTTACTTCACTCTGTATGACAGTCTGTAGATCCATCGACTTCTCTAAAAAATGACCCAGTTTCATTCCTTTTTATGGCTGAGTAATATTCCATTTTATATATGTAGCACATATTTATCCATTCGTCTGTCTGTGGGCATTTAGGTTGCTTCCATTACCTGGCTATTGTAAATAGTGCTGCAATGAACATTGTGGTGATTGTGTCTTTTTGATTTACGGTTTTCTCTGGGTATATGCCCAGAAGTGGCATTGCTGGATCATATGGTAATTCTCTTTTTAGTTTTTAAAAGGAACCTCCATACTGTTCTCTATAGTGACTTTGTCAATTTACATTCCCAACAATACTGGAAGAGGGTTCCTTTTGTCCACAACCTCCCCAGAATTCGTTGTTTGTAGATTTTCTGATGACGCCGTTTCTAACGGGTGTGAGGTCATACCTCATTGTAGTTTTGGTTTCAATTTCTCTAATATTTAGTGATGTTGAGCAGCTTTTCATGTGCGTCTTGGCCATGTCTGTGTCTTCCTTGAGGAAACGTCTATTTAGATCTTCTGCCCATTTTTGTATTGGGCTGTTTGTTTTATTAATATTAAGCTGCATGAGCTGTTTATATATATTGGAGATTGAACCTTTGTCCATTGATTCGTTTGCGAACCTTTTCGTCCATTCTGAGCGTTGCCTTTTTCCATTCCCGTATATTTTTACAAAAAAAAGAAAGATAGAAAAAGAAGCAGAACACTAATGTGTGTAAAATATGCCTCTTGAAACTGTCGTTTTGAAATATGGACGTCTTTTGAATTTTTTGTTCGATATATGATCCCAGGAATTGTTTTCAGGGCAGGTGTCATTTACAGGCCTGCAATTATTTTGAATATCAACTGACCATTAGCGCTGGGATTTAAGCTGCTGTTGTGTGAAACGGCCACAAGGTGGCAGCAGTTCTCCCTTACCAAATCAGGTTACTAGGGCAACAGAGCCTCAATGGAAGTCGTGTTATAGATTGTAATTTAGAATGGAGTATGCTAGGAGAAAGCCCCCCACGTTTGTCTCACTACATCTTGTTCTTGTTTTTAATTTAATTTTTTATTACAGCAAGTTTGATGAAAACGTTTGGCTTGTTGTATGTGTGCAAGATGTGGTTCTTTTACACATATACATATGTCTGTTCTTCCTGGGATCCTTTTCCCATGTACATTATGACAGAATGTTGAGTAGTCTTCTCTTGGTATTCCGTAGGTGTTTGGTGATTATATATTTCACCTGTGTTTGTTAATGTCTGTTTACCCCAATATCGTAATGAATCCAATCCTCACACCATTCCATTGGTGAACCATAAGTTTGTTTACTGAATCTCTGATTGCCCTTCTCCGTGGAAATATCTGCCCTGGTATCAATTTTTAGGTAACACCTTTAAGTGATGTCATACGATAAGTGTCTTTCACTTTCTGACTTACTACAAGTCACGTGATTACCTCTAGACTCATCTACGGTGCTGCAAATGGCATTGTGTCCTGTTTTTCTTTGGCTAATATTCTGTCATAGCGCGGTCCATTTTCTGCAATGAGTGTCCCTGAGGGCTGAGGATTAGCTGACCTGGGCAGCCTGACCCTGCCGGCAAGCCCTCCCCAGCTGTGCCTGCATTGAGTTCAATATAAACAGCACTCCAGGCAGCAATAGCCCCTGCAGCTTTGCCTGACTCCATATTCTCTGCCCCTTCAGTAGTCTCGGGGCTGTGCTGGTGGGAGGGTCTGTGGGTCCACAGCTTTGTTCGTGGCCTGGTGTGAGTGGGGCTCTGCTGGAGTTTCTGCAGGAGTTGCCAGGCTGCCACCTGTAAACAAGAGAATGTGTCACCCATAACTTCCGCTGGAATTTCTCTCCGGGCTGAGGGGAGAAAGGAAAAAAAAGGACTGGGGGCCGGGACAGGAGGGGTATCTCAGGCAGGGCAATGGAAAGTTTCCAGAAGAGCGCCCGGGGCCAGGACCTTCATTGCTAGCCTTCAGGCACCAAGTTGGCCTGCGTGCTGTCGCTGCTGTGACTCCACGGCCCTTCCTCTAGGCTTTCAAGCTCTTGTACATATTCAGGTGTTTTACCTGGGAAGGGTGGGAACAGTTCAGCAGCAGCTGGCCTGGGGCTCAGCTCACATTTACTCACAGATGCCTCGGCACGGTCCCACAGCATTGCAATGAGGACGCTTCCTGCATCGGGGACCGTGGGCTGCTGGCTGTATGAGAGATGATTCCCCACCTCTGACCAATTTAAAAATTATTTCCAGCTGGAGCAAGTGCTTTGATAGGGTTTTCCTCTGTATAACTGTTGGGTTCAGGGTCTTATTTTTTCTTTTTTGTTTCAAGTTAGATTTTATTCCTCTTTTATGTATTTATAGATATAAGCATGGAAATATTTCATTCATATAAATACATCTGTGTGAATGGAAGAACTTTTTTCTGTTTTATTTTTAAATTTTATTTTTTAAAATTTTGAAATTTAAACTTATTTATTTTTTATACAGCGGGTTATTATTATTTATCTATTTTTTGCATATATATGTATACAGGTCAATCCCAAACTCTCAACTCATCCCACCACCACCACCCCATGGCTTCCCACACTTGGTATCCATACGTTTGATCTCTACCTCTGTGTCTCTATTTCTGCCCTGCAAACCAGTTCATCTGTACCATTTTTCTAGGTTCCACATATATGCACTAATATACGATATGTGTTTTTCTCTTTCTTACTTACTTCACTCTGTATGACAGTCTCTAGATCCATCGACTTCTCTAAAAATGACCCAGTTTCATTCCTTTTTATGGCTGAGTAATATTCCGTTATATATATGTACCACATCGTTATCCATTCGTCTGTCTGTGGGCATTTAGGTTGCTTCCATTACCTGGCTATTGTAAATAGTGCTGCAATGAACATTGTGGTGATTGTGTCTTTTTGATTTATGGTTTTCTCTGGTTATATGCCCAGAAGTGGGATTGCTGGATCATATGGTAATTCCCTTTTTAGTTTTTTAAAGGAACCTCCATACTGTTCTCTATAGTGACTGTATCAATTTACATTCCCACCAATAGTGGAAGAGGGTTCCTTTTGTCCACACCCTCCCCAGAATTGGTTGTTTGTAGATTTTCTGATGCTGCCGATTCTAACGGGTGTGAGGTCATACCTCATTGTAGTTTTGATTTGCATTTCTCTAGTAATTAGTGATGTTGAGCAGCTTTTCATGTGCGTCATGGCCATGTCTGTGTCTTCTTTGAAGAAACGTCTATTGAGATCTTCTGCCCACTTTTGTATTGGGTTGTTTGTTTTACTAATATTAAGCTGCATGAGCTGTTTATATATATTGGAGATTGAGCCTTTGTCCACTGATTCATTTGCGAACATTTTCGCCCATTCTGAGGGGTGCCTTTTTCCATTCCCGTTTTTTTAACAAAGAACGAAATAAAGAAAAAGAAGCAGAAAACTAATGTGCGTAAAATATGCCTCTTGAAACCGTCGTTTTGAAATATGGACGTCTTTTGAATTTTTTGGTCGATATATGACCCCAGTATTTGTTTTCAGGGAAGATGTCATTTACAGGCCTGCAATTATTTTGAATATCAACTGACCATTAGCGCTTGGATTAAATCTGCTGTTGTGTGAAACGGCCACAAGTTGGCAGCAGGTCTCCCTTACTAAATCTGGTTACTAGGGCAACAGAGCCTCAATGGAAGTCGTGTTCTAGATTGGAATTTAGAATGGAATGTGCCAGGAGAAAGCCACTCAAGTTTGTCTCACTACTTCTTTTTCATGTATGTAATTTAATTTTTTTATTTTTTTATTACAGCAAGTTTGATTACAAAGTTTGGCATGTTGTAGGTGTGCAATATGTGGTTCTTTTACATATATACCTATGTCTGTTCTTCCTGGGATCCTTTTCCAATGTATGTTATGAAAGAATGTTGAGTTGTCTTCTCTTGGTATTCCGTAGGTCTTTGGTGATTATATATTTCACCTGTGTTTGTATATGTCTGTTAACCCCAATATCATAATGAATCCAATCCTCACACCTTTCCATTGGTGAACCATAAGTTTGTTTAATGAATCTGTGATTGCTCTTCTCCATGGAAATATCTTCCTCGGTATCAATTTTTAGGTAACACCTATAAGTGATATCATACAATATGTGTCTTTTACTTTCTGACTTACTACAAGTCATGTGATTACCTCTGGTCTCATCTACACTGCTGCAAATGGCATTGTGTCCTTTCTATCCTTGGCTAATATTCTGTCTTAGCGAGGTCCATTTTCTGCAATGTGATTCCCTGCGGGCTGAGGATTAGCTGACCTGGGTAGCCTGACCCTGCCAGCCAGCCCCCCACCAGCTGTGCTTGTGTTGACGTCAATATAAACAGCACTCCAGGCAGCAATATCTGTGCCTGACTTCATATTCTCTGTCCTGTCAGCAGTCTCGGGGCTGTGCTGGTGGGAGGGTGTGAGGGTCCACGGCTTTGTTGGTGGCCCGGTGTGAGTGCGGACGCACGGATGAGTGTCAGTGTACGAATTAGGATTAGGGCACGGCGGAACGTAAGGTGTAGGGCTGCCGGTGGGTTTCCGTTCCGGGCTAGGGTTCGGGTTAGGGAATGGCAAGGTTTAGGGCACAGGTGAGCGCACGGACACGTGCCGGCGTCAGGGCACGTGCGGACGCACTGGTCAGTGTCTGCGTACGGATTAGGATTAGGGCACGGCGGATGGTAAGGTGTAGTGCTGCTGGTGGTTTTCCGTTCTGGGCTAGGGTGCGGGTTAGGGAACGGTAAGGTTTATTGCACAGGTTAGGGCACGGACACGTGCTGCAGTCAGGGCACGTGCTGACGCACGGGTCAGTTTCGGCCTACGGATTAGTATTAGGGCTCGGTAAAGGGTATGGTGTAGGGCTGCCGGTGGGTTTACCTCCCGGGTTAGGGTTACTGTTAGGGAATGGCAAGGTTTAGGGCACACGTGAGGGTACGGACAAGTGCTGGGGTCAGGGCATGTGTGGAAGCATGGGTCAGTGGCAGCGTACGGATTAGGATTAGGGCACGGCGTAGGGTAAGGTGTAGGGTTGCTGGTTGGTTTACGTTCCGGGCTAGGGTTCGGGTTAGGGAACGGGAATGTTTAGGGCACAGGTGAGGGTACGGACACGTGCCGGGGTCAGGGCACATGCGGACGCACCAGTCAGTGTCGGCGTACGGATTAGGATTAGGGAACGGCAGAGGGTAAGGTGTAGGGCTGCCGGTGTGTTTCCGTTCCGGGCTAGGATTCGGGTTAGGGAACGGCAAGGTTTAGGTCACAGGTGAGGGTACGGACACGTGCCAGGGTCCGGGCACGTGCGGACGCACGGGTCAGTGTCGGTGTACACATTAGGAATAGGGCCAGGTGGAGGGTAAGGTTTAGAGCTGCTGGTTGGCTTCTGTTCTGTGCTAGGGTTCGGGTTAGGGAACGGCAAGGTTTAGGGCCCAGGTGAGGGTACGGACACGTGTCGGGGTCAGGTCACGTGTGAACGCACGGGTCAGTGTTGGCGGACGGATTAGGATTAGGGCACGGCAGAGGGTAAGGTGTAGGGATGCCGTTGGGTTTCCGTTCCCAGCTAGGGTTCGGGTTAGGGAACAGCAAGGTTTAGGGCACAGGTGAGGGTAGGGACACGTGCCGGGGTCAGGGCACGTGCGGACGCACGGGTCAGTGTCAGCGTACGGATTAGCATTAGGGCACGGCTGAGGGTAAGGTGTAGGGCTGCCGGTGGGTTTCCATTCCGGGCTAGGGTTCGGGTTAGGGAACGGCAAGGTTTAGGGCACAGGTGAGGGTACGGACACATGCCTTGGTAAGGGCACGTGTGGATGCACGGGTCAGTGTCGGCGTACGGATTAGGATTAGGGCACGGCGGAGGATAAGATGTAGGGCTGCCGGTGGGTTTCTGTTATTGGCTAGGGTTCGGGTTATGGAAGGGCAAGGTTTAGGACACAGGTGAGGGTACAGACACATGCCGGTGTCAGGGCACGTGCGGACGCACGGGTCAGTGTTGGCTCACGGATTAGGATTAGGGCACGGCGGAGGGTAAGGTGTAGGGCTGCCGGTGGGTTTCCGTTCCGGGCTTGGGTTCGGGTTAGGGAACGGCCAGGTTTAGGGCACAGGTGAGGGTACGGTAATGTGCCGGTGTCAGGGTACATGCGGACGCACGTGTCAGTGTCGGCGTATGGATTAGGATTAGGGCACAGCGGAGGGTAAGGTGTAGGGCTGCCGGTGGGTTTCCGTTCCGGGCTAGGGTTCGGGTTAGTGAACAGCAAGGTTTAGGGCACAGGTGAGTGTACGGAAATGTGCCAGTGTCTGGGCACGTGCGGACGCTCGTGTCAGTGTCAGCATACAGATTAGTATTAGGGCACGGTGGAGGGTAAGGTTTAGGGCTGCTGGTGGGTTTCCGTTCCGGGCTAGGGTTCGGGTTATGGAATGGCAAGGTTTAGGGCACAGGTGAGGGTATGGACACGTGCCCGAGTCAGGGCACGTGCGGACGCACGGGTCAGTTTCGGTGGACGGATTATTATTAGGGCACGGTGGAGCGTAAGGTGTATGGCTGCCGGTGGGTTTCCGTTCCGGGCTTGGGTTCGGGTTAGGGAACGGCAATGTTTAGGGCACAGGTGAGGGTACAGACACGTGCCGGGGTCAGGGCAGTTGCGGACGCACGGGTAAGTGTCAGCGTATGGATTAGATTTAGGGCACGGCGGAGGGTAAGGTGTAGGGCTGCCGGTTGGTTTACGTTCTGGGCTAGGGTTCGGGTTAGTGAACAGCAAGGTTTAGGGCACAGGTGAGTGTACGGAAATGTGCCAGTGTCTGGGCACGTGTGGACGCATGGGTCAGTGTCGGCGTACGGATTACGATTAGGGCACGGCGGAGGGTAAGGTTTACGGCTTCCCGTGTGTTTCCTTTCAGGCCTAGGGTTCGGGTTAGGGAATGGCAAGGTTTAGGGCACAGGTGAATATACGGACACGTGCCGTAGTCAGGGCACGTGTGGACGCACCGGTCAGTGTCGGCGGACGGATTAGTATTAGGGCACGGCGGATGGTAAGGTGTAGGGCTGCCGGTTGGTTTACGTTCCGGGCTAGGGTTCGGGTTAGGGAACAGGAATGTTTAGGGCACAGGTGAGGGTATGGACACGTGCCGGTGTCAGGGCACATGTGGACGCACCAGTCAGTGTCGGCGTACGGATTAGGATTAGGGCACGGCGGAGGGTAAGGTGTAGGGCTCCCGGTGGTTTTCCGTTCCGAGCTATGGTTCGGGTTAGGGAGCAGCAAGGTTTAGGGCACAGGTGAGGGTACGGAAATGTGCCGGGATCAGAGCTGTTGCGGACGCACGGGTCAGTGTCGGCGTATGGATTAGGATTAGGGCACGGCGGAGGGTAAGGTGTAGGGCTGCCGGTGGGTTTCCATTCCGGGCTAGGGTTTGGGTTAGGGAACGGCAAGGTTTAGGGCACCAGTGAGGGTACTGACACGTGCTGGGGTCAGGGCACGTGCGGACGCACCAGTCAGTGTCATCGTACATACTACTATGAGGGCATGGTGGCGGGTAAGGTGTAGGGCTGCCAGTGGGTTTCCTTTCAGGGCTAGGGTTCGGGTTAGGGAATGGCAAGGTTTAGGGCACAGCTGAGGGTACGGACACGTTCCAGGGTCAGGGCATGTGCAGACGCACTTGTCAGTGTCTGCGCACGGATTAGGATTAGTGCACGGCGGAGCGTAAGGTGTAGGGCTGCCGGTGGGTTTCCGTTACGGGCTAGGGCTCGGGTTAGTGAACGGCAAGGTTTAGGGCACAGGTGAGTTTATGGACAAGTGCTGGTGTCAGGGAACATGCGGACGCACGGGTCAGTGTCGGCGTACGGATTAGGATTAGGGCACTGCGGAGGGTAAGGTGTAGGCCTTCCCGGTGGTTTTATGTTCCGGGCTAGGGTTCGGGTTAGGGAAGGGCAAGGTTTATGGCACAGGTGAGGGTACGGACACGTGCCGGAGTCAGGGCACGTGCGGACGCACGGGTCAGGGTTGGCGTACGGATTACGATTAGGGCACGGTGGAGGGTAAGGTTTAGGGCTGCCAGTGGGTTTCCGTTACAGGCTAGGGTTCGGGTTAGCGAACGTCAAGATTTAGGGCAGCGGAGAGCGTAAGGACACGTGCTGGGATCAGGGCACGTGCATACGCACGGGTCAGTGTTGGCGTACGGATTCGGATTAGGGTAGGGCGGAGTGTAAGGTGTAGGCCTGCAGGTGGGTTTCTGTTCAGGGCTTGGTTTCCGGTTAGGGAACAGCAAGTTTTAAGGCACAGGTGAGGGTATGGACACGTGCCAGTGTCAGGGAACGTGCGGACGCACTGGTCAGTGTCGGCATACGTATTAGGATTAGTGAACTGTGGAGGGTAAGGTGTAGGGCTACCGGTGTGTTTCCGTTATGGGCTAGGGTTCGAGTTAGGGAACGGCAATGTTTAGGACACAGATGAGGGTACGGACACGTGCCAGGGTCAGGGCACGTGCAGACGCACGGGTCAGTGTCGGCGTACGGGTAAGGATTAGGGCAAGGCGGAGGGTACGGTGTAGGGCTGCTGGTGGGTTTCCATTCTGGGCTAAGGTTCGGGTTAGGGAACGGCAAGGTTTGGGCACAGGTGAGGGTACGGACACGTGCCGGGGTCATGGCACGTGCAGACGCACGGGTCACTGTCGGCGTACGGATTAGGCTTAGGGCATGGCAGAGGATAAGGTGTACCCTCTTCGGTGGGTTTCCGTGCCGGACTAGGGTTCGGGTTAGGGAACGCCAAGGTTTAGGGCACAGGTGAGGATATGGACATGTGCCGGGGTCGGGGTACGTGCGGATGCACGGGTCAGTGTCGGGGTACGGACTAGGATTAGGGAATGGCAGAGGGTAAGGTGTAGGGCTGCCGGTGTGTTTCCGTTCCGGGCTAGGATTCGGGTTAGTGAACGGCAAGGTTTAGGTCACAGGTGAGGTTACGGACACGTGCCAGGGTCAGGGCACGTGCGGACACACGGGTCAGTGTCAGTGTACACATTAGGAATAGGGCCAGGTGGAGGGTAAGGTTTAGGGCTGCTGGTTGGCTTCCGTTCTGTGCTAGGGTTCGGGTTAGGGAACAGCAAGGTTTAGGGCCCAGGTGAGGGTATGGACACGTGTCGGGGTCAGGTCATGTGCGAACTCACGGGTCAGTGTTGGCGGACGGATTAGGATTAGGGCATGGCGGAGGGTAAGGTGTAGGGATGCCGGTGGGTTTCCGTTCCCAGCTAGGGTTCGGGTTAGGGAACGGCAAGGTTTAGGGCACAGGTGAGGGTACGGACACGTGCCGGGGTCAGGGCACGTGCGGACGCACGGGTCAGTGTCAGCGTATGGATTAGCATTAGGGCACGGTGGAGGGTAAGGTGTAGGGCTGCCGGTGGGTTTCCATTCCCGGCTAGGGTTCGGGATAGGGAACGGCAAGGTTTAGGGCACAGGTTAGGGTACGGACACGTGCCTTGGTAAGGGCACGTGTGGATGCACGGGTCAGTGTCGGCGTACGGATTAGGATTAGGGCACGGCAGAGGGTAAGGTGTAGGGCTGCCGGTGGGTTTCCATTCGGGGCTAGGGTTCGGGTTAGGGAACAGCAAGGTTTAGGGCACAGGTGAGGGTACGGACACGTACCAGGTTCAAGGCATGTGAAGACGCATGGGTCACTGTCGGCGGATGGATAAGTGTTAGGGCACGGCGGAGGGTAAGGTGTAGGGATGCCGGTGGGTTTCTGTTCCGGGCTAGGGTTTGGGTTTGGTAACGGCAAGGTTTAGGTCACAGGTGAGGGTACGGACACGTGCCGGAGTCAGGGCACGTGCAGACGCACCATTCAGTGTCGGCGGATGGATTAGGATTAGGGCACGGTAGAGGGTAAGCTGTAGGGCTGCCGGTGGGTTTCCATTCCGGGCTAGGGTTCAGGTTAGGGAAGGGCAAGGTTTAGGACACAGGTGAGGGTACGGACACGTGCCGGGGTCAGGGAACATGAGGACGCACGGGTCAGTGTCGCCTCACGGATTAGGATTAGGGCACGGCGGAGGGTAAGGTGTAGGGCTGCCGGTGGGTGTCCTTTCCGGGATACGGTTCGGGTTACAGAACAGCAAGGTTTAGGGCACAGGTGAGGGTATGGTCACGAGCCGGGGTCAGCGCAGTTGCTGACGCACGGGTCAGTGTCGGCGTACGGAGTAGGATTAGGCCACGGCGGAGGGTAAGGTGTAGGGCTGCCGGTTGGTTTCAGTTCCGCCCTAGGGTTCGGCTCAGGGAATGGGAAGGTTTAGAGCACAGGTGAGTGTACGGACACGTGCTGGGTTCAGAGCACGTGTGGACGCATGGGTCAGTGTCGGCGTACGCATTAGGATTCGGGCACTGCGGAGGGTAAGGTTTAGGGCTGCCGGTGGGTTTCCGTTTCGGGCTAGGGTCCGGCTTAGGGAACGGCAAGGTTTAGGGCACCTGTGAGGTTACGGACACGTGCCGGGGTCAGTGAACATGCAGACGCACGGGTCAGTGTCGGCGTATGGATTAGTATTAGGGCAGGGCGGAGTGTAAGGTGTAGGGCTGCCGGTGTGTTTCCTTTCCGAGCTAGGGTTCGGGTTAGAGAATGGCAAGGTTTAGGGCACAGGTGAGAGTATAGACATGGGCAGTGTTCTGGGTACTTGTGGAAGCAGGGGTGAGTGTCGGCGTATGGATTAGGATTAGGGCACGGCAGAGGGTAAGGTGTAGGGCTGCCGGTTGGTTTCCTTTCCGGGCTAGGGTTCGGGTTACGGAACGGCAAAGTTTAGGGCATAGGTGAGGGTACGGACATGTGCCGGGTTCAGGGCAGTTGCGGACGCATGGGTCAGTGTCGGCGTATGGATTAGTATTAGGGCACGGCGGAGTGTAAGGTGTAGGGCTGCCGGTGTGTTTCCTTTCCGGGCTAGGGTTCGGGTTAGAGAATGGCAAGGTTTAGGGCACAGGTGAGGGTATAGACACAGGCTGTGTTCTGGGTACGTGTGGAAGCAGGGGTGAGTGTCGGCGTACGAATTAGGATTAGGGCACGGCGGAGGGTAAGGTGTAGGGCTGCCGGTTGGTTTCCGTTCCGGGCTGGGTTCGGGTTACGGAATGGCAAAGTTTAGGGCACAGGTGAGGGTACGGACACGTGCCGGGTTCAGGGCAGTTGCGGACGCATGGGTCAGTGTCGGCGTATGGATTAGATTTAGGGCACGGCGGAGGGTAAGGTGTAGGGCTCCCGGTGGGTTTCCGTTCCGGGCTAGGGTTCGGGTTAGTGAACAGCAAGGTTTAGGGCACAGGTGAGTGTACGGAAATGTGCCAGTGTCTGGGCACGTGCGGACGCTCGTGTCAGTGTCGGCATACGGATTAGGATTAGGGCACGGTGGAGGCTAAGGTTTAGGGCTGCCGGTGGGTTTCCATTCCGGCCTAGGGTTCGGGTTAGGGAATGGCAAGGTTTAGGGCACAGGTGAGGGTACGGACACGTGCCGTAGTCAGGGCACGTGTGGACGCACCGGTCAGTGTCGGCGCACGGATTAGTATTACGGCACGGCGGAGGGTATGGTGTAGGGATGCCGGTAGGTTTCCTTTACGGCCTAGGGTTCGGTTTAGGGAATGGGAAGGTTTAGGGCACAGGTGAGGGTCTGGACACGTACCGGGTTCAGGGCATGTGAAGACGCACGGGTCAGTGTCGGCGGACGGATAAGGATTAGGGCACAGCGGAGGGTAAGGTGTAGGGATGCCGGTGGGTTTCTGTTCCGGGCTAGGGTTTGGGTTTGGTAACGGCAAGGTTTAGGGCACAGGTGAGGGTACGGACACGTGCCGGAGTCAGGGCACGTGCGGACGCACCGTTCAGTGTCGGCGGACGGATTAGGATTAGGGCACGGTAGAGGGTAAGCTGTAGGGCTACCGGTGGGTTTCCATTCCGGGCTAGGGTTCAGGTTAGGGAAGGGCAAGGTTTAGGACACAGGTGAGGGTACGGACACCTGCCGGGGTCAGGGAACATGAGGACGCACGGGTCAGTGTCGGCTCACGGATTAGGATTAGGGCACGGCGGAGGGTAAGGTGTAGGGCTGCCGGTGGGTTTCCTTTCCGGGCTTGGGTTCGGGTTAGGGAACGGCCAGGTTTAGGGCACAGGTGAGGGTACGGTAATGTGCCGGTGTCAGGGTACATGCGGACGCACATGTCAGTGTCGGCGTATGGATTAGGATTAGGGCACAGCGGAGGGTAAGGTGTAGGGCTGCCGGTGGGTGTCCTTTCCGGGATACGGTTCGGGTTACGGAACGGCAAGGTTTAGGGCACAGGTGAGGGTAGGGCTTGGTTTCCGGTTAGGGAACAGCAAGTTTTAAGGCACAGTGCCAGTTTTAAGGCACAGTACGGACACGTGCCAGTGTCAGGGAACGTGCGGACGCACTGGTCAGTGTCGGCATACGTATTAGGATTAGTGAACTGTGGAGGGTAAGGTGTAGGGCTACCAGTGTGTTTCCGTTATGGGCTAGGGTTCGAGTTAGGGAACGGCAATGTTTAGGACACAGATGAGGGTACGGACACGTGCCAGGGTCAGGGCACGTGCAGACGCACGGGTCAGTGTCGGCGTACGGGTAAGGATTAGGGCAAGGCGGAGGGTACGGTGTAGGGCTACTGGTGGGTTTCCGTTCCGGGCTAGGGTTCGGGATAGGGAACAGCAAGGTTTAGGGCACAGGTGAGGGTACGGACACGTACCGGGTTCAGGGCATGTGAAGACGCACGGGTCAGTGTCGGCGGACGGATAAGGATTAGGGCACGGCGGAGGGTAAGGTGTAGGGATGCCGGTGGGTTTCTGTTCCGGGCTAGGGTTTGGGTTTGGTAACGGCAAGGTTTAGGGCACAGGTGAGGGTACGGACACATGCCGGAGTCAGGGCACGTGCGGACGCACCGTTCAGTGTCGGCGGATGGATTAGGATTAGGGCACGGTAGAGGGTAAGCTGTAGGGCTGCCGGTGGGTTTCCATTCCGGGCTAGGGTTCAGGTTAGGGAAGGGCAAGGTTTAGGACACAGGTGAGGGTACGGACACGTGCCGGGGTCAGGGAACATGAGGACGCACGGGTCAGTGTCGGCTCACGGATTAGGATTAGGGCATGGCGGAGGGTAAGGTGTAGGGCTGCCGGTGGGTTTCCGTTCCGGGCTTGGGTTCGGGTTAGGGAACGGCCAGGTTTAGGGCACAGGTGAGGGTACGGTAATGTGCCGGTGTCAGGGTACATGCGGACGCACGTGTCAGTGTCGGCGTATGGATTAGGATTAGGGCACAGCGGAGGGTAAGGTGTAGGGCTGCCGGTGGGTGTCCTTTCCGGGATATGGTTCGGGTTACGGAACGGCAAGATTTAGGGCACAGGTGAGGGTACGGACACGTGCCGGGGTCAGGGCAGTTGCGGACGCACGGGTCAGTGTCGGCGTACGGAGTAGCATTAGGCCACGGCGGAGGGTAAGGTGTCGGGCTGCCGGTTGGTTTCAGTTCCGCCCTAGGGTTCGGCTCAGGAAATGGGCAGGTTTAGGGCACAGGTGAGTGTACGGACACGTGCTGGGTTCAGAGCACGTGTGGACGCATGGGTCAGTGTCGGCGTACGGATTAGGATTAGGGCACTGCGGAGGGTAAGGTTTAGGGCTGCCGGTGGTTTTCCGTTTCGGGCTAGGGTTCGGCTTATGGAACGGCAAGGTTTAGGGTACCTGTGAGGTTACGGACACGTGCCGGGGTCAGTGAACATGCAGACGCACGGGTCGGTGTCGGCGTATGGATTAGTATTAGGGCACGGCAGAGTGTAAGGTTTAGGGCTGCCGGTGTGTTTCCTTTCCGGGCTAGGGTTCGGGTTAGAGAATGGCAAGGTTTAGGGCACAGGTGAGGGTATAGACACGGGCTGTGTTCTGGGTACGTGTGGAAGCAGGGGTGAGTGTCGGCGTACGGATTAGGATTAGGGCACGGCGGAGGGTAAGGTGTAGGGCTGCCGGTTGGTTTCCGTTCCGGGCTAGGGTTCGGGTTACGGAACGGCAAAGTTTAGGGCATAGGTGAGGGTACGGACATGTGCCGGGTTCAGGGCAGTTGCGGACGCATGGGTCAGTGTCGGCATATGGATTAGATTTAGGGCACGGCGGAGGGTAATGTGTAGGGCTCCCGGTGGGTTTCCGTTCCGGGCTAGGGTTCGGGTTAGTGAACAGCAAGGTTTAGGGCACAGGTGAGTGTACGGAAATGTGCCAGTGTCTGGGCACGTGCGGACGCTCGTGTCAGTGTCGGCATACGGATTAGGATTAGGGCACGGTGGAGGCTAAGGTTTAGGGCTGCCGGTGGGTTTCCATTCCGGCCTAGGGTTCGGGTTAGGGAATGGCAAGGTTTAGGGCACAGGTGAGGGTACGGACACGTGCCGTAGTCAGGGCACGTGTGGACGCACCGGTCAGTGTCGGTGCACAGATTAGTATTACGGCACGGCAGAGGGTAAGGTGTAGGGATGCCGGTAGGTTTCCTTTACGGCCTAGGGTTCGGTTTAGGGAATGGGAAGGTTTAGGGCACAGGTGAGGGTATGGACACGTGCCGGGGTCAGGGCACATGGGGACGCACCAGTCAGTGTCGGCGTATGGATTAGGATTAAGGCACGGCGGAGGGTAAGGTGTAGGGCTGCCGGTGGGTTTCCATTCCGGACTAGGGTTCGGGTTAGGGAATGGCAAGGTTTAGGGCACAAGTGAGGGTATGGACACGTGCCCGAGTCAGGGCACGTGCGGACGCACGGGTCAGTTTCAGTGGACGGATTAGGATTAGGGCACGGCGGAGCATTAGGTGTAGGGCTGCCGGTGGGTTTCCATTCCGGGCTTGTGTTCGGGTTAGGGAACGGCAAGGTTTAGGGCACAGTTGAGGGTAGAGACACGCGCCGGGGTCAGGGCATGTACGGACGCATGTGTCAGTGTCTGCGTATGGATTAGGATTAGGGCATAGTGGAGGGTAAGGTGTAGGGCTGCCGGTGGGTGTCCTTTTGGGCTATGGTTCGGGTTACGGAACAGCAAGGTTTAGGGCACAGGTGAGGGTACGGACACGTGCCGGGTTCAGGGCAGTTGCGGACGCACGGGTCAATGTCGGCGTATGGATTAGGATTAGGCCACGGTGGAGGGTAAGGTGTAGGGCTGCTGGTTGTTTTCCGTTCCGGCCTAGGGTTCGGGTTAGGGAATGGGAAGTTTTAGGGCACAGGTGAGGGTACGGACACGTGCCGGGGTCAGGGCACGTGCGGAAGCACGGATCAGTGTCGGCGTACGGATTAGGCTTAGGGCATGGCGGAGGGTAAGGTATAGGGCTGCCAGATGGGTTTCCGTTCCGTGCTAGGGTTCGGGTAAGGGAACGGCAAGAGTTAGGGCACATGTGAGGGTACGGACACGTGCCGTGGTCAGGGCACGTGCAGACGCACGGATCAGCGTCAGCGTACGGATTAGGATTAGGGCACGGTGGAGGGTAAGGTGTAGGGCTGCCTGTGGGTTTCCGTTCCAGGCTAGGGTTCGGGTTAGGGAACGGCAAGGTTTAGGTCACTGGTGAGGGTACGGACACGTGCTGGGTTCAGGGCACATGCGGAAGCATGGGTCAGTGTCGGCGTACGGATTAGGATTAGGGCACAGTGGAGGGTAAGATATAGGGATGCCGATGGGTTTCCGTTCCGGGCTCGGGTTCAGGTTAGGGAATGGCAAGGTTTAGGGCACTGGTGAGTGTACAGACCCGTGCCGGCTTCAGGGCACGTGCGGACACACGGGTCAGTGTCGGCATACAGATTAGAATTAGGGCATGGCAGAGGGTAAGGTTTAGGGCTGCCGGTGAGTTTCTGTTCGGAGCTAGGGTTCGTGTTAGGGAACGGCAAGGTTTAGGGAACAGGTGAGGGTACGGACACGTGCCGGGATCAGGTCACGTGCGGACACATGGGTCAGTGTTGGCGGACGGATTAGGATTAGGGCACGGTGGAGGGTAAGGTGTAGGGCTGCCTGTGGGTTTCCGTTCCGGGCTAGGGTTCGGGTTAGGGAATGGCAAGGTTTAGGGCACAGGTGAGGGTATGGACACGTGCCGGGGTCAGGGCATGTGCAGACGCACGGGTAGTGTCGGTACACCTATAAGGATTAGTGCACGGCGGAGGGTAAGGTGTAGGGCTTCCGGTCGGTTTCCGTTCTGGGCTAGAGTTCAGGTTAGGGAACGGCAAGGTTTAGAGCACCGGTGAGGGAACGGACACCTGCTGGGGTCAGGGCACGTGAGGACGCATGGGTCAGTGTCGGCGTACATATCAGGATTAAGGCACGGCAGAGGGTAAGGTGTAGGGCTGCCGGTGGTTTCCCATTCAGGGCTAGGGTGTGCGCTAGGGAACTGCAAGGTTTAGGGGACAGGTGAGTGTACAGACAAGTGCTGGGTTCAGGGCACGTGCGGACGCACGTGTCACTGTCGGCGTACATATCAGGATTAGGCACGGCGGAGGGTATGTTGTAGGGCTGCCAGATGTGTTTCCGTTCCGGGCTAGGGTTCGGGTTAGGGAAAGGCAAGAATTAGGGCACAGGTGAGGGTACGGACACGTGCCAGAGTCAGGGCACGTGCGGACGCACCGTTCAGTGTCGGCGGATGGATTAGGATTAGGGCACGGTGGAGAGTAAGCTGTAGGACTGCTGGTGGGTTTCCATTCCGGGCTAGGGTTCAGGTTAGGGAACGGCAAGGTTTAGGGCACAGGTGAGGGTACGGACACGTGCCGGGGTCAGGGAACATGAGGACGCATGGGTCAGTGTCGGCATACGGATTAGGATTAGGGCACGGCGGAGGGTAAGGTGTAGGGCTCCCAGTGGCTTTGCTTTCCGGGCTAGGGTTCGGGTTAGGGAACGGCAAGGTTTAGGGCACAGCTGATGGTACGGACACGTGCTGGGGTCAGGGCACGTGTGGACGCACGGGTCAGTGTCGGCGTACGAATTAGGATTAGGGCACAGCGGAGGGTAAGTTGTAGGGCTGCCGGTGGGTTTCCATTCCGGGCTAGGGTTCGGGTTAGGGAACGGCAAGGTTTAGGGCACCGGTGAGGTTACGGACACGTGCTGGGGTCAGAGCACGTGCGGACGCATGTGTCAGTGTCAGCGTACATATTAGAATTAGGGCACAGCGGAGGGTAAGGTGTAGGGCTGCCGGTGGGTTTCCGTTCACGGCTAGAGTTCGGGTTATTGAACGGCAAGGTTTAGGGGACAGGTGAGGGTACAGACGTGCTGGGTTTAGGGCACGTGCGGATGCACGGGTCAGTGTCGGCGTATGTATTAGGATTAGGGCACGGCGGAGGGTAAGGTGTAGGGCTGCCAGATGCGTTTCCATTCCGTTCTAGGGTTCGGGTTAGGGAACGGCAAGGCTTAGGTCCCAGGTGAGGGTACGGACACGAGCTGGGGTCAGGGCACGTGCGGACACACGGATCAGTGTCAGCGTACGGATTAGGATTAGGGCACGGCGTAGGGTAAAATGTAGGGCTGCCGGTGGGATTCTGTTCTGGGCTAGGGTTCGGGTTAGGGAATGGCAAGGTTTATGGCACAGGTGAGGGTACGGACACGTGCCATGGTCAGGGCACGTGCGGATGCACGGGTCAGTGTCGGTGTATGGATTAGGATTAGGGCACGGCGGAGGTTACGGTGTAGGGCTGCCGGGGGTTTTCTCTTCCAGGCTAGGGTTTGGGTTAGGGAACGGCAAGGTTTAGGGCACATGTGAGTGTATGGACACGTGCCATAGTCAGGCCAGGTGCAGACGAAAGGGTCAGTGTTGGTGTACGGAATAGGATTAGGGCACGGCGGAGGTTACGGTGCAGGGCTGCGGGTGGGTTTCCGTTCCGGGCTAGGGTTCGGGTTAGGGAACGGCAAGGTTTAGGGCACAGGTGAGGGTATGGATACGTGCCGGGGTGAGGGCATGTGCAGACCCATGGGTCAGTGTTGGCGTACGGATTAGGATTAGGGCACGGCGGATGGTATGGTGTAGGGCTACTGGTGGGTTTCCATTCTGAGCTTGGGTTCGGGTTAGGGAATGGCAATGTTTAGGGCACAGGTGAGGGTACGGACACGTGCCGGGGTGAGGGCATGTGCAGACGCACGGGTTAGTGTCAGCGTACGGATTACAATTAGGGCACGGCGGAGGGTAAGGTGTAGGGCTGCCGGTGAGTTTCCGTTCCGGGCTAGTGTACAGGGTAGGGAATGGCAAGGTTTAGGGCACAGGTGAGGATACGGACACGTGCCGGCGTGAGGGCACGTGTGGACGCACGGGTCACTGTTGGCGTACGGATTAGGATTAGGGCACGGCGGAAGATAAGGTGTAGGCCTGCCGGTGGGTTCCGTTCCGGGCTAGGGTTCGAGTTCGGGAACGGCAAGGTTTAGGGCACAGGTGAGGGTACGGACACGTGCCGGTGTCAGGGCACGTGCGGACGCACAAGTCAGTGTCGGCGTACAGATTAGGATTACGGCACGGCGGAGGGTAAGGTGTAGGGCTTCCGGTGGGTTTCCATTCGGGGCTAGGGTTCGGGTTAGGGAACGGCAAGTTTTCAGGCACAGGTGAGGGTACGGACATTTGACTGGGTCAGGGCACGTGCGGACGCACGGGTCAGTGTCCGCGTACGGATTAGGATAAGGGCACGGCGGAGGATAAGGTGTAGGGCTGCTGGTGGGTTTCCTTTACAGGCTAGGGTTCGGGTAAGGGAACGGCAAGATTTAGGGCACAGGTGAGGGTACGGACACGTGCCCGCCTCAGGCCATGTGCAGACGCACGGGTCAGTGTCGGCGTACGGATTAGGATTAGGGCACGGCGGAGGGTAAGCTGTAGGGCTGCCGGTGGGTTTCCCTTCAGGATTTGGGTTCGGGTTAGGGAATGGCGAGGTTTAGGGCACAGGTGAGGGTACGGACACGTGCTCGGGTCAGGCCACATGTAGACGCACAGTTCAGTGTCAACGTACGGATTAGGATTAGGGCACAGTGGAGGGTAAGGTGTAGGGCTGTCGGTGGGTTTCCGTTCCGGGATAGGGTTCGGGTTAGGGAACGACAAGGTTTAAGAAACAGGTGATGGTACAGACACAGGCCGGCGTCAGGGCATGTGCGGACGCACGGGTCAGTGTCGGCGTACGGATTAGGATTAGGGCACGGCAGAGGGTAACATGTAGGGCTGCCAGTGGGTTCCATTCAGGGCTAGGGTTCGGGTTAGGGAACGGCAAGGTTTAGTGCACAGATGAGTGTACGGACACGTGCTGGGGTCAGGGCACGTGCGGACGCACGTGTCAGTGTGGGAGTACGGATTAGAATTAGGGCACGGCGGAGGGTAATGTGTAGGGTTGCCGGTGGGTTTCTGTTCCGGGCTAGTGTTCGGGTTAGGGAATGGCAAGGTTTATGGCACAGGTGAGGGTACGGACACGTGCCGGTGTCAGGGCACGTGCGGATGCACGGGTCAGTGTCGGCGTATGGATTAGGATTATGGCACGGCAGAGGGTAAGGGGTAGGGCTGCTGGTGGGTTTCTGTTCCGGGCTAGGGTGAGGGTGAGGGAACGGCAAGGTTTAGGGCACAGGTGAGGGTACGGACACGTGCCGGGGTCAGGGCACGTGCGGACGCACGGGTCAGTGTCGGCGTACGGATTAGGATTAGGGCACGGCAGAGGGTATGGTGTAGGGCTGCCGGTGGGTTTCCGTTCCGGGCTAGGGTTCGGGTTATAGAACGTCAAGGATTAGGGCACAGGTGAGTGTATGGACACGTGCAATGGTCAGGGCAGGTGCGGACAAAATGGTCAGTGTCGGTATACGGAATAGGATTAGGGCATGGCGGAGGTTACGGTGCAGGGTTGCTGGTGGGTTTCCGTTCCGGGCTAGGGTTCGGTTTAGGGAACGGCAAGGTTTAGGACACAGGTGAGGGTACGGACACGTGCCGGGGTCAGGGCACGTGCAGACGCACGGGTCAATGTTGCCGTACGGATTAGGATTAGGGCCCGGCTCTGGGTAAGGTGTAGGCCTGCCGGTGGGTTTCCATTCCGGGCTAGGGTTTGGGTTAGGGAACGGCAAGGTTTAGGGCACAGGTTAGGGTACTTACACGTGCCAGGGTCAGTGCACGTGCGGACGCACGGGTCAGTGTCAGCGTACGGAGTAGGATTAGGTCCCGGCAGAGGGTAAGGTTTAGGGCTGCCGGTGGGTTTCTGTTACGGTCTAAAGTTCGGGTTAGGGAGCGGCAAGGTTTTGGGCACAGGTGAGTGTACGGACACGTGCAGCTGTCAGGGCACGTGCGGACGCACGGGTCAGTGTCCGCGTATGGATTAGGATTAGGGCATGGCGGGGGGTAAGGTGTAGGGCTGCCGGTGGGTTTCCATTCCGGGCTAGGGTTCGGGACAGGGAATGGCAAGGTTTAGGGCAGAGGTGAGGCTACGGACACGTGCCGGGGTCAGGGCACGTGTGGATGCACGCATCAGTGTCGGCGTACGGATTAGGATTAGGGCACGGCGGAGGGTGAGGTGTAGGGCTGATGGTGGCTTTCCCTTCCGGGCTAGGGTTCGGGTTAGGAAACGGCAAGGTTTAGGGCACAGGTGAGGGTACGGACACGTGCCATGTTCAGGGCACGTGCGGATGCACGGGTCAGTGTCGGTGTATGGATTAGGATTAGGGCACGGCAGAGGTTACAGTGTAGGGCTGCCGGCGGGTTTCCGTTCCGGGCTAGGGTTCAGGTTAGGGAACGGCAAGGTTTAGGGCACAGGTGAGTGTATGGACACGTGCCATGGTCAGGGCAGGTGCCTACGAAAGGTTCAGTGTCGCTGTACGGAATAGGATTAGGGCATGGCGGAGCTTACGGTGCAGGGCTGCCTGTGGGTTTCCTTTCCAGGCTAGGGTTCGGGTTAGGGAACGGCAAGATTTAGGGCACAGGTGAGTGTATGGACACGTGCCATGGTCAGGGCAGGTGCGGATGAAAGGGTCAGTGTCGGTGTACTGATTAGGATTAGGGCATGGCGGATGGTAAGGTGTAGGGCTGCCGGTGGTTTCCATTCCGGGCTAGGGTACGGGTTAGGGAACGGCATGGTTTAGGGCACAGGTGAGTGTACGGACACGTGCCGGGGTCAGGGCACGTGCGGGCGCATGGGTCAGTGTCGGCGTATGGATTAGGATTAGGGCACAGCGGAGGGTAAAGTGTAGGGCTGCTCGTGGGTTTCCGTTCCAGGCTAGGGTTTGGGTTCGGGAACGGCAAGGTTTAGGTTACAGGTGAGAGTACAGACAAGGGCCGGGGTGAGGGCACGTGCGGACACACTGGTCAGTGTCGGCATACGGATTAGGATTTGTGCACGGCGGAGGGTAAGGTGTAGGGCTGCTGGTGGGTTTCATTTCCGGGCTAGGGTTCGGGTTACAGAATGTCAAGGTTTAGGGCACAGGTGAGGGTACAGACATGTGCCGGTGTCATGGCCCGTCCGGACGCACGAGTCAGTGTCTGCGTACGGATTAGGATTAGGGCACGGAGGAGAGTAAGGTGTAGGGCTGACGGTGGCTTTCCGTTCCGGGCTAGGGTTCGGGTTAGGAAACGGCAAGGTTTAGGGCACAGGTGAGGGTACAGACATGTGCCGGGTTGAGGGCACGTGCGGACGCACGGGTCAGTGTCAGCGCACGGATTAGGATTAGGGCACGGCGGAGGGTAAGGTGTAGGGCTGCCGGTAGATTGTAATTTAGAATGCAATGTGCCAGGAGAAAGCCCCCCACGTTTGTCTCACTACATCTTGTTCGTGTGTTTAATTTAATTTTTTATTTCTTATTACAGCAAGGTTGATGACAACGTTTGGCTTGTTCTAGGTGTGCAAGATGTGGTTCTTTTACACATATACATATGTCTGTTCTTCCTGGGATCCTTTTCCCATGTACGTTATGATAGAATGTTGAGTAGTCTTCTCTTGGTATTCCGTAGGTCTTTGGTGATTATATATTTCACCTGTGTTTGTATATGTCTGTTAACCCCAATATCGTAATGAATCCAATCCTCACACCTTTCCATTGGTGAACCATAAGTTTGTTTAATGAATCTGTGATTGCCCTTCTCCGTGGAAATATATGCCCTGGTATCAATTTTTACGTAACACCTATAAGTGATATCATACGATGTGTGTCTTTCACTTTCTGACTTACTACAAGTCACGTGATTACCTCTAGACTCATCTACGGTGCTGCAAATGGCATTGTGTCCTTTTTTTCCTTGGCTAATATGCTGTCTTAGCGAGGTCCATTTTCTGCAATGTGATTCCCTGAGGGCTGAGGATTAGCTGACCTGGGCAGCCTGACCCTGCCGGCAAGCCCTCCCCAGCTGTGCCTGGGTTGAGGTCAATAAAAACAGCACTCCAGGCAGCAATAGCCCCTGCAGCTGTGCCTGACTCCATATTCTCTGCCCCGTCAGCAGTCTCGGGGCTGTGCTGGTGGGAGGGTGTGAGGGGTCAAGGCTTTGTTGGTGGCCCGGTGTGATTGGGGCTCTGCTGGACTTTCTGCAGGAGTTGCCAGGCTGCCACCTGTACAGAAGACGATGTGTCACCCATAACGTCCGCTGAAATTTCTCTCTGGGCTGAGGTGAGGAAGGAAAAAAACGAGTGGGGGCCGGGACAGGAAGGGTATCTCAGGCAGGGAAATGGAAAGCTTCCAGACGAGCGCCCGGGGCCAGGACCATCCCGGCTGGCCTGCAGGCACCAAGTTGGCCTGCGTGCTGTCACTGGTGTGGCTCCACGGCCCTTCCTCTAGGATTTCAAGCCCTTGTACATATTCAGGTGTTTTACCTGGGAAGGGTGGGAACAGTTCAGCAGCAGCTGGCATGGGGCTCAGCTCACGTTTACTCACATACGCCTCAGCACAGTCCCCAGGCTTTGCAATGAGGACTCTCCTTGCATGGGGAGGGGGCTGCTGGCTGTATGAGAGATGACTCCCCACCTCTGACCAAATTCAGAACTGTTTACCGCTGGAGCAAGTGCCTTGATAGGGTTTTCCTCTGTATAACTGTTGGGTTCAGGTTTTTTTTTCTTTTTTGTTTCAAGTTAGATATTATTACTCTTTTATGTATTTATAGATATAAGCATGGAAATAATTCATTCATATAAATACATCTGTGTGAAGAGAAGAACTTTTTTCTGTTTTATTTTTAAATTTTATTTTTAAACATTTTGAAATTTAATTTTATTTATTTTTTATACAGCGGGTTATTATTAGTTATCTATTTTATGCATATAGATGTATACAGGTCACTCCCAATCTCCCAACTCATCCCAGGACCATGACACCATGGCTTCCCCCACTTGGTGTCCATACATTTGTTCTGTACCTCTGTGTCTCTATTTCTGCCCTGCAAACCAGTTCATCTGTACCATTCTTCTAGGTTCCACATATATGCATTAATATACAATATTTGTTTTTCTGTTTCTGACTTACTTCACTCTGTATGACAGTCTCTAGATCCATCAACTTCTCTACAAATGACCCAGTTTCATTCCTTTATATACCTGAGTAATATTCCATTTTATATATGTACCAATCTTTATCCATTCATCTGTCTGTGGGCATTTAGGTTGCTTCCATTACCTGGCTGTTGTAAATAGTGCTGCAATGAACATTGTGGTGAATGTGTCTTTATGATTTATGGTTTTCTCTGGGTATATGCCCAGAAGTGGGATTGCTGGATCATATGGTAATTCTCTTTTTAGTTTTTTAAAGGAACCTCCATACTCTTCTCCATAGTGACTGTATCAATTTACATTCCCACCAATACTGGAAGAGGGTTCCTTTTGTCCACACCCTCCCCAAAATTTGTTGTTTGTACATTTTCTGATGATGCCGATTCTAGCAGCTGTGAGGGGATAGCTCATTGTAGTTTTGATTTGCATTTCTCTAATAATTAGTGATGTTGAGCAGCTTTTCATGTGCGTCTTGGCCATGTCTGTGTCTTCTTTGAAGAAACATCTATTTAAATCATCTTCCCATTTTTGTATTGGGTTGTTTGTTTTATTAATATTAAGCTGTGTGAGCTGTTTATATATATTGTAGGTTGAACCTTTGCCCATTGATTCGTTTGCAACTATTTTCGCCCATTCTGAGGGATGCCTTTTTCCATTTCCGTTTTTTTAACAAAAGAAGAAAGAAAGAAAAAGAAGCAGAACACTAATGTGCGTAAAATATGCCTCTTGAAACTGTCGTTTTGAAATATGGACGTCTTTTGAATTTTTTGGTTGATATATGAGCCCAGGATTTGTTTTCAGGGCAGATGTCATTTACAGGCCTGCAATTATTTTGAATATCAACTGACCATTAGCGCTGGGATTTAAGCTGCTGTTGTGTGAAACGGCCACAAGGTGGCAGCGGTTCTCCCTTACCAAATCTGGTAACTAGGGCAACAGAGCCTCAATGGAAGTCGTGTTCTAGATTGTAATTTAGAATGGAATATGCCAGGAGAAAGCCCCCCACGTTTGTCTCACTACATCTTGTTCGTGTTTTTAATTCAATTTTTTATTTTTTATTACAGCAAGTTTGATGACAATGTTTGGCTTGTTGTAGGTGTGCAAGATGTGGTTCTTTTACACCTATACATATGTCTGTTCTTCCTGGGATCCTTTTCCCATGTACGTTTTGACAGAATGTTGAGTAGTCTTCTCTTGGTATTCCGTAGGTCTTTGGTGATTATATATTTCACCTGTGTTTGTATATGTCTGTTAACCCCAATATCGTAATGAATCCAATCCTCACACCTTTCCATTGGTGAACCATATGTTTGTTTAATGAATCTGTGATTGCCCTTCTCTGTGGAAATATCTGCCCTGGTATCTATTTTTATGTATCACCTGTAAGTGATATTATATGATATGTGTCTTTCACTTTCTGACTTACTACATGTCACGTGATTACCTCTAGACTCATCTACGGTGCTGCAAATGGCATTGTGTCCTTTTTGCCGTGGCTAATATTGTGTCTTAGCGAGGTCCATTTTCTGCAATGTGATTCCCTGAGGGCTGAGGATTATCTGACCTGGGCAGCCTGACCCTGCCGGCCGGCCCTCCCCAGGTGTGCCTCTCTTAAGGTCAATATAAACAGCGCTCCTGGCAGCAATAGCCCCTGCAGCTGTGCCTGAGTCCATATTCTCTGCCCCGTCAGCAGTTGCGGGGCTGTGCTGGTGGGAGGGAGTGAAGGGCCACGGCTTTTTTGGTGGCCCGGTTTGAGTGGGTCTCGGCTGGACTTTCTGCAGGAGTTTCCAGGCTGCCACCTGCTAAAAAAGAGGATGTGTCACACATACCTTCCGCTGGAATTTCTCTCCGGCCAGAGGTGAGGAGGTAAAAAAAGCCATGGGTGCCGGGACAGGAGGAGGACCTCAGCAGGAAAATAGAAAGCTTCCAGAAGAGCGCCCCGGTCCAGGACTATACTGGCTTGCCTGCAGGAACCACGTTGGTCTGCATCCTTCGCTGATTTGGCTCCACGGCCCTTCCTCTAGGATTTCAATCCCTTGTACATATTCAGGTGTTTTACCTGGGAAGTGTGGGAACAGTTCAGCAGCAGCTGGCCTGGGGCTCAGCTCACGTTTACTTACAAATGCCTCAGCACAGTCCCCCAGCTTTGCAATGAGGACGCTCCTTGTGGGGTGGGGGTGGCTGCAGCCTGTATGGGAGATGATTCCCCACCTCTGGCTAATTGTAAATTGTTGACTGCTGGGGCAAGTGCCCTGATAGGGTTTTCCTCTGTATAACTGGTGGGTTCATGTTTTTTTGTCTTTTTTGGTTCAAGTTAGATTTTATTCCTCTTTTATGTATTTATATATATAAGCATAGAAATAATTCATTCATATAAATACATCTGTGTGAAGGGAAGAACTTTTTTCTCTTTTATTTTTAAATTTTATTTTTTTAAATTTTGAAATTTAATTTTATTTATTTTTTTATACAGCAGATTATTATTAGTTATCTATTTTATGCATATACATATATACAGGTCAATCCCAATCTCCCAACTCATCCCACCACCACCACCCCATGGCTTCCCACACTTGGTGTCCATACGTTTGTTCTCTACCTCTGTGTCTCTATTTCTTCCCTGCAAACCAGTTCATCTGTACCATTATTCTAGGTTCCACATATATGCCTTCATACACAATATTTGTTGTTCTCTTTCTGACTTACTTCACTCTGTATGACAGTCTCTAGATCCATCGACGTCTCTACAAATGACCCAGTTTCATTCCTTTTTATGGCTGAGTAATATTCCATTTTATATATCTTTATCCATTTGTCTGTCTGTTGACACTTAGGTTACTTCCATTACCTGGTTATTGTAAATAGTGCTGCAATGAACATTGTGGTGAATGTGTCTTTTTGATTTATGGTTTTCTCTGGGTATATGCCCAGAAGTGGGATTGCTGGATCATATGGTAATTCTCTTTTTAGTTTTTTAAAGGAACCTCCATACTCTTCTCCATAGTGCCTGTATCAATTTACATTCTCACCAATAGTGGAAGAGGGTTCCTTTTGTCCACACCCTCCCCAGAATTGGTTGTTTGTACATTTTCTGATGATGCCGATTCTAGCAGGTGTGAGGTTATACCTCATTGTAGTTTTGATTTGCATTTCTCTAATAATTAGTGATGTTGAGCATGTTTTTATGTGCATCTTTGAAATCTCTGTGTCTTCTTTGAAGAAACGTCTATTTAGATCTTCTGCCCATTTTTGTATTGGGTTGTTTGTTTTTTTAATATTAAAAAACATTTATATATATTGGAGATTAAACCTTTGTCCATTGATTCGTTTGAGAACATCTTCTGCCATTCTGAGTGTTGCCTTTTTCCATTCCCGTTTTTTTAACAGAAACAGAAAGAAAGCAAAAGAAGCAGAAAACTAATGTGCATAAAATATGCCTCTTGAAACTGTCGTTTTGAAATATGGACGACTTTTGAATTTTTTGGTCGATATATGAGCCCAGGATTTTTTTTCAGGGCAGGTGTCATTTACAGGCCTGCAATGATTTTGAATATCACCTGACCATTAGCGCTGGGATTAAAGCTGCTGTTGTGTGAAACGGCCTCAAGGTGGCAGCAGTTCTCCCTTACCAAATCTGGTTACTAGGGCAACAGAGCCTCAATGGAAGTCGTGTTCTAGGTTGTCATTTAGAATGGAATGTGCCAGGAGAAATCCTCTTAAGTTTGTCTCACTACTTCTTGTTCGTTTTTTCGATTTAATTTTTTTATTTGTTATCACAGCAAGTTTGATTACAATGATTGGTTTGTTGTAGGTGTGCAAGATGCGGTTCTTTTACACATATACATATATCTGTTCTTCCTGGGATCCTTTTCCCATGTACGTTATGACAGAATGTTGAGTAGTCTTCTCTTGGTATTCCGTAGCTCTTTGGTGATTATATATTTCACCTGTGTTTGTATATGTCAGTTAACCCCAATATCGTAATGAAACCAATCCTCACACCTTTCCATTGGTGAACCATAAGTTTGTTTAATGAATCTGTGATTGCCCTTCTCTGTGGAAATATCTGCCCTGGTATCCGTTTTTAGGTCACACCTATAAGTGATATGATAGGATATGTGTCTTTCACTTTCTGACTTACTACAAGTCATGTAATTACCTCTAGACTCATCTACGGTGCTGCAAATGCCATTGTGTCCTTTTTTTCCTTGGCTAATATTCTGTCTGTACATGTACCAGTTCTTCTTTCTCGACTCATCTGTTGATGGACTTTCTGGTTGCTTCCATGTCTTGGCTATTCTATTACTGCTGCAATGCACATTTGCCTTCCTGTGTCTCTCCAATTCTGTATTCTTAGCTTATAGGCCCAGGCGTGGGGCTGCTGGATCATATGTTAGCAAAATATTTAACTTTTTGAGGCACCTCCATTCTGTTCTCTTTAGTGGCTCTTACCAGGTTACATCCAACTTAAAGTTGAGGGTATGCACTTCTCCACAACACCTTCAGCATTTTTTGTTTGTAGTTTTATTTGCTGAAGTTTATTTTCACTAGTGTGAGCTGATACCTCTTTGTGGTTGGATTTGCATGTGTCTCATAATCCCTTGTAATTGAGCTTTCTGGCATGTTTTTTTTTCTTCAAACTGTGTGTACAGCTTACCTCTTCATATTGTTTTCTTGAAGTATGTGTGACATTTAGAGATATTTTGGCCATTACCTCCCTTAAGACATTTTGAAGGCAGGTTTCATTTACAGACCTCCAGTACTGGTGCATATGAAGTGACCCTTAGCACAGGCTTTAAAGCTGCTGTTGCAGGTAATGGCCAGAGGGCAGCAACGTTTCTGCTTTTCCCAATCTGGTAACTAGGGAAACAGACCATCCTGGCAGTGGTGTTCCTCGGTTATATATTAGAGTGGAATGTGCCCCCCAAAGCTTATGTCTCCTTACTTGTGTTTGTTTTATAAATTGAATTTGTATATATATTTTTATTGGAGTCATATTCCATTGTTTACATGTACCACTTCTTCTTTGTGCATTCCTCTCTTGATGGAGATTTTCGTAGCTTCCAAGTGTTGGCTATGGTAAATATTGCTGGAGTGCAGGATTGCCAGCCAGTGTTTTTTTTGGTTGTTTGTTTGTTTTTTTTGTGCTACGTGGACCTCTCACTGCCGTGGACCCTCCCATTGCAGGACACAGGCTCCGGATGTGCAGTCACAGCAGCCATAGGTCACGGGACCAGCCTCTCCATGGCATGTGGCATCTTCCCGACCCGGTGCATGAACCCGTGTCCCTTGCATTGGCAGGCTGACTCTCAACCACTGCGCCACCAGTGAAGCCCAGCCTGTGTCTTTTTGATTCTCATCCCCTCAGGTGACAGGCCCAGCAGTGGGTATCCTTGATTGAATGGTAGCTCAGTATTTACCTTTACAAGGCACCTCAGTTTTATTTTCATAACTGGCTCTTACCATGTCCCACATTGATCCAAGGGTAGGCATTTCTCCAAAACCCCATCAGTATCTATTGTTTGCAGAATTTTTGCTGATGGCCATTCTGACTGGTGTGAGGTGATAGGTTTTTGTAATTTGGATTTGCATATCTTTAATTATTCCTAATGTTCAGCATTTTTCCATGCCTTTTTAAATTTCTGGTACAGAAAAACAGAAAAAAAACAGAGAGTACAATTAACCTCTTGAAATTGTCTTCTTGGATGGTTGCCCTCTTTTGAATTTTTTGGTCAATTTTCGACCCCAGGATTGTTTTTGAGGGCAGGTGTCATTTACAGGCTGCAATGAGTGTGAATATTTAGTGACCATTAGCACTGGGTTTAAAGCTGCTGTTGTGGGAAACGGCCACAAGGCGGCAGCATTTCTCCATTCCCAAATCTGGTTACCAGGGCAGCAGAGCATTTCTGGGATGAATGGAATACAGAAGAAGGCACCATTGAAGTCTAACACAGAATACCATGTCCTGGTGGATGGTAGAATGACCAGCAGGGTGTAGAAATTAGGAACTACTGGATGTATATCCTCGGTGGCTTCACTGACAGTCCTGACATTCTTTTCCAGGTCCCCAGAATCCCATGGGGCTCTCGTGGTCATGGCAATCCCAGGATATGGAGCTCACCAGGGAAGGCCCCCACTTCCCCGCAGCCCATGGGGTTTTCGTGGTCAGGCCACACCCATGTTATGGGGCACACCTGTGCAACTACCCAGCAGCCCACGTGGCTATCGTGGTCAGGCCACTCTGAGGATATGGAGCTCACCTGTGCAACTACACAGCAGCCCATGGGCTCTCGTGGACAGGCTCCTCCCAGGATACAGAGCTCCCCTGGGCAAGTACCCCGGCAGGGCTGGGCACACAGGAACCGTGCGCATAGCCCTCATTGCACAGCACCCCAGATCGCCTGTCACTCAGAGCTGACACAGAGCACCTCACAGCAGGACTTGAACTAACAAACAGCAGCTCCGACAGGTCTGTGACACTGGGCATCACTCTGTGCGGCCTCCCTCTGACTGGTCATCCAGAGACTTCCACTGCAGCCGGGGAACCAGTCCTCTGTCTCCAACCATCAGCCCTCCTCTCCCAGACTCCTGGGTTCCTCTCATTAGGAGAGTATTTTCTTGAAGTTGTCTCCCACTCATTGGCCAGAGAAAATGTTTAGAAAACAAGCCGGAGCTGCTGCCCCTTGTCTATCCTGACTCTCAAGAGCCCACACCTGTTCCTTGGACCTGGTCAGTTCAGCAAGGTCCATTTTCTGCAATGTGAGTCCCTGAGGAGTGAGGATTGGCTGACCTGGGCAGCCTGACCCTGCCGGCCAGCCCTCCCCAGGGGTGCCTGGGTTGAGGTCAATAGAAACAGCGCTCCAGGCAGCAAGAGCCCTTACTGCTATGCCTGACGCCATATTCTCTGCCCCATAAGCAGTCTCGGGGCTGTGCTGCGGGGAGGGAGTGAAGGGCCACGGCTTTGTTGGTGGCCTGGTGTGAGTGGGGCTCTGCTGGATTTTCTGCAGGAGTTGCCAGGCTGCCACCTGCTAAAGAAGAGGATGTGACACCCATAACTTCCGCTCGAATTTCTCTCCGGGAAGAGGTGAGGAAGGAAAAAAGCAGTGGTTGCTCGGACACAAGGGGTATCTCAGGTAGGGAAATGGAAAGCTTCCAGAAGAGCGCCTGGGGCCAGGACCATCCTGGCTGGCCTGCAGGCACCAAGTTGGCTTGCGTGCTGTCACTGGTGTGGCTCCATGGCACTTAATCTAGGCCTTCAAACCCTTGTACAGATTCAGGTGTTTTACCTGGGAAGTGAGGGAACACTTAAGCAAAAGTGGCCTGGGGCTCAGCTCATGTTTACTCACAGACACCTCGGCACGGACCCCAGGCTTTGCAATTCTGCCTCCCTTTCAATTCATCCTCGTTGCCTTCCCTCAACAGATTTTTGGACGATCCCAGTCCTTTAGAACTCTGCAGGTTTGTGCGTTGCTGTGACTCAGAACTCCAATTTATAACTTGCATTTCTGTGAGCTGGCCGCAAAACCACAGGATTGCTTCAGGCCCTATTCTGCTGCCGGGGCAGCAGGCTGAGCCTTTGTTTAATTCTTCCTGATGGGAAATTAGAGTGACATGTGCCCGTCCAAATGCCGACAGCTAGTCTCTCATTGCTTCCCCCTCTTCCCTTTCATCCTCTGCACAAATTGCAAACTGTGCGAAACAGGAGGTTAAAGGCACTGACTGTCCAAGTGGGGAGACTGATAGTAAAGCAGCTGGAATGGCGAACTAGAGCACCAGGAGAGGAAAAATGAGGAGCGTTTTGAAACCTCTCCCGGTCACACGATGTCCCATCATCTGGGTTTCCCATGCAGGTTTTAGCTGTAGTATGATTCCCTTCAACCTGGAGAGTTGGGATCCATGGAATGGGTGGCACTCATTTTTGCTTGAAAGGGTCTGCATTTGCTCACCCAACCTCACCAATCCTCTCAGCCCCAAGTGTCCATCCTTAGGTCTCATCCAGCTGTGGTTGCAGGTGGTGTCAATGCAGGTTGCATCAGAGCCCCTGAAGGAATTGTGTAAGAATTTCTCTGTTTTTGTGTTTTGTTTTTGAAATTCATTCTTATTAATGGATTGGGCTGATTTCCACTGCCGTGTTTATGCTGCTCTAGACACACTTGATTCCCTCTCAGAGACATATCAATACATAGGTTTTAAGATTCTTACTAGTCACATATATTCCTCTGCAGGGAATTGCGGGTGTTGAGTCCTGTTCACTGAGCAAGGAGTAGGTCTTGTCTATTACATATTTGGTTTAGGGAACGATACCTGTGCTAATATCCAACTCTGGTTTTATGCATCACCCCACCTCACCTTTCCCCTGAAGCAGGCATAAGAGTGTTTTCTAAATGTGAACTCTGTTCTGTTTCCTAATTCAGTTCATGTGTCGCCATGTTTACATTCCCTTCATAAGTGGTATCTTATGATAAGTTTCTTTTTCTGTGTGACTTCTTTCACTTAGAATTATCGTTCCTAAATCCACTCATTATGCTGCTACTGGCGTTATGACCTTGACTTCATGGCTGAGGGATATTCCATCGTATGGAAGTACCTCAAATTCATTACCCATGTTTGACTTTTCTGGGATACTGAAGGTGTACCGAAGTCGAGGTTCTTGTAAACAGAGCAGCCCTAGGTTTTGGGGTGGATGTGTCCTTTTGATATTCAATTTTCCCAAGGTATATGCCCATGATTGGAAGTGCCCTAGACTCTGTAGCTCTGTTGTTTACTTCTTTTAGGGAACACAGTGCACTCCTCCTGAGTGGCTGTTGGCAATTTACATCCCGCCCATCAGCATAACAAGGCTCCCTGTTCTCCAGGGCCTGTCCTGCCTTTCTGGTTTTTATACATTTTTTGGATGTCCCTTTTGACTGGTGGCAAGTGAGACTTTTTTGTAGTGCGGATTTGCATTGCCCGCTTGCTTGGTTGGCCAAAAATTTCATATGCGTTTTTTCCTGAATATATTCAGGAAAAAACGCCTACGGCCTTTTTGGCCCAGTGCATCATTGTGGAAGTTGTGCCGCTTTTCCTTTGCTTTCAAGGCGATTCCATTCTACCTCTTGAAATGCATTTCCTGCAATTCTGCCTCCCTTTCAATTCCTCCTTGTTGCCTTCCATCAACAGATTTTTGGATGATCGCTGTCCTTTAGAACTCTGCAGGTTTGTGAGTTGCTGTGACTCTGAGCTCCATTTTATAACTCGCTTTTTTGTGAGCTGGCCGCAAAACCACAGGTTTGCTTTAGGCCCTATTCTGCTGCCGGAGCAGCAGGTGAGCAGTTGGTTAACTCTTCTTCGTGACGGGAAATTAGAGTGACATGTTCCCGTCCAAATGCTTACAGCATGTCTCTCATTGGTTCCTCCTATTCCCTTTTATCCTCCACACAAATTGCAAACTCTGTGAAACAGGAGGTTAAGGGCACTGACTCTCCAAGAGAGGGGATTTATAGTGAAGTGGCTGGAATGGCAAACCCGAGCACAAGGAGAGGAAAAAGTAGGAGCGTTTTAGAAACTTGTCCGGATCACATGTTGTCCCATTCTCTGGGTTTCCCATGCATGTTTTAGCTATAATAAGATGCCCTGGACGCTAGGGAGTTGGGATCCATGGAATGGGTTTCATGCATTATTGCTTTAAATGGTCTGCATTTGCTCACCCAACATCACCAATCCCCTCAGCCCCAAGTGTCCAGCCTTATGTCTCATCCAGATGTGGGTGTAGATGTGGTCAGTCCAGGTTGCATCAGAGCCCCTGAACGAATTCTGTAAGAATTTCGCTGTTTTTGTGTTTTGTTTTTGAAATTTATTTTTATAATGGGGATGAGCTGATTTTCACTGCCATGTTTATACCACTCTATACACCCTTGATTCCCTTATGGAGACATATCAATACATAGGTATTAAGATTCTTACTAGTCAGATATATTAATCTGCAGGGAATAGGGGATGTTGAGTGCAGTTCACTGAGCAAGGAGTAGGTCTTGTCTATTACACATTTGTTTTATTGAACGGTACCTGTGCTAATATCAAACTCTGGTTTTATGCATCACCCCACCTCACCTTTCCCCTTAAGCAGGCATAAGAGTATTTTTTTGTCTAAATGTGAGACTCTGTTCTTTTTTCTAATTCAGTTCATGTGTAGCTATGTTTTCATTCCCTTCATAAGTGATATCTTATGATAAGTTTCTTTTTCTGTGTTACTTATTTCCCTTAGAATCATCGTAACTTAATCCAATCATTATGCTGCTATTGGCTTTATGACATTTTTTCCACGGCTGAGGGATTTCCCATTGTACATAAGTACCACACCTTCTTTATCCAGTTTTGTCTTTCCTGGGATATTTAAGGTGTACTGAAGTCGATTTTTTTGGAAACAGAACAGCCTTAAACATTGGGGTGGCTGTTTCTTGTTGATTTTCAATTTTCCCATGGTATACGCCCATGAGTGGAAGTACTCTAGGCTCTGTAGCTCAGTTTTCAGATGTCTTAGGAAACACCATGGACTTATCCAGAGTGCCTCTTGGCAATTTACCTCCCTCCCATCAGAGTAACAAGGCTCACTGTTCCACACAGCTGTGCTGCGTTTCTAGATTTTACAATTTTTTTGGATGTTCTGTTTGACCGGTGGGAAATGATACTTCTTGTAGTGCGGATTTGCATTGCCCACTTGCTTGGTTGGCCAAAAAGTGCATATGCATGTGTTCTTGAATATATTGAGGGTAAAACGCATACGCAATTTTTGGCCATGTGCATCATTGTCGAAATTGTGCCACATTTCCTGTGCTTAAAATGCAATTCCAATCTACCTCTTGAAATATGTTTCCTGCAATCCTGCCTCGGTTTCAAGTCCTCCTCGTTTCCTTCCCTCAACAGATTTTTGGACGATAGTTGTCCATTAGAACTCTGCAGGTTTGTGAATTCCTGAGACACTGAGCTCCATTTTTCAACTCGCTTTTTTTGTGAGCTGGCCGCAAACCCGCAGGATTGCACCAGGCCCTATCCGGGTTCTGGGGCGGCAGGCTGAGCATTTGGTTAACTCTTCTTCATGACGGGAAATTAGAGTGACATGTGCCCATCCAAATGCTTATAGCATGTCTCTCATTGGTTCCCCGTATTCCCTTTTATCCTCTGCACAAATTGCAAACTGTGTGAAACAGGAGGTTAAAGGCGCTGACTCTCCAAGAGGGGAGATTTATAGTAAAGTGGCTGAAATGGTGAACAAGAGCACAAGGAGAAGAAAAAGGAGGAGCGTTTTAGAAACCTGTGCAGATCACTCGTTCTCCCATCCTCTAGGTTTCCCATGCATGTTTTAGCTGTTATAAGATTCCCTTGAACCTAGAGTGTTGGGACCCAAGGAAAGGGTTGCACACATTATTGCTTTAAATGGTCTGCATTTGCTCACACAACCTCACCAATCCTCTCATCCCCAAGTGTCCAGCCTTATGTCTCATCCAGCTGTGGGTGTAGATGTGGTCAATCCAGGTTGCATCAGAGCCCCTGAACGAATTGTGTAAGAGTTTCTCCGTTTTTGTGTTTTGTTTTTTAAGTTTATTTTTATAATGGGGTTGAGCTGATTTTCACTGCCGTGTTTATGCCACTCTATACACGTTTGATTCCGTTACAGAGACATATCAATACATAGGTGTTAACATTGTTACTAGTCAGATATATTCCTCTGCAGGGAATACGGGATGTTGAGTCCAGTTCACTAAGCATGGAGTCGGTCTTGTCTATTACACATTTGGTTTATGGAATGGTACCTGTGTCAATATTAAGCTCTGGTTTTATGCATCACTCCACCTCACCTTTCCCCTTAAGCAGGCATAAGTGTTTTTTTTTCTAAATGTGAGACGCTGTTCTGTTATCTAATTCAGTTCATGTGTAGCCATGCTTACATTCCCTTCATAAGTGATATCTTATGATAAGTGTCTTTTTCTGTGTTACATATTTCCCTTAGAATCATCGTACCTTAATCCAGTTATTATGCTGCTGCTGGCTTTATGACATTGATTCCATGGCTGAGGGATATCCCATCGTACATAACTACCACAACTTCTTTATCCACTTTTGTCTTTCCTTGGATATTTAAGGTGTACTGAAGTCGATTTTTTTGTAAACAGAGCAGCCCTAAACTTTGTGGTGGCTGTTTCTTGTTGATTTTTAATTTTCCCAACGTATACGCCCATGAGTGGAAGTACCTCATGGCTCTGTAGCTCAGTTTTCAAATGTTTTAGGAAACACCATCGACTTCTCCAGAGTGGCTCTTGGCAGTTTACATCCAACCTATCAGCGTAACAAGGCTTGCTGTTCCACACGGATGTGCTGCGTTTCTAGATTTTACAATTTTTTTGGATGTTCTGTTTGACCAGTGGGAAATGAGACTTCTTTGTAGTGAGGATTTGCATTGCCCACTTGCTTGGTTGGCCAAGCAGGGTGTATGCTTGTTTTCTTGAATATATTGAGGAAAAAATGCATAAGCACTTTTTGCCCAAGTGCATCAGTGTTGAAGTTGTGCCACATTTCCTGTGTTTAAATGGTGATTCCTAATCTGTCTCTTGAAACATGTTTCCTGCAATCCTGCCTCGATTTCAAGTCCACTTCGTTGCCTTAGCTTAACATATTTTTGGATGATAGTTGCCCATTATAACTCTGCTGGTTTTTGAATTCTGAGCCCCTAGCTCCATTTTTCAACTCCCTTTTTTTCTGATATGGCCGAAAACCTGCAAGATTTCTTCAGGCCCTATCCTGGTTGTGGGACGCCAGGCTGAGCTTTTGGTTAAATCTTCTTCATGACGGGAAATTAGAGTGACATGTGCCCGTCCAAATGCTTACAGCAATTCTCATATTGGTTCCATGTCTTCCCTTTCATACTCCTTACAAATTGAAAACTGTGTGAAACAGGAGGTTAAAGGCGCCTACTCTCCAAGAGGGGAGATTCATAGTAAGGTCACTGGAATGGTGAACTCGAGCACAAGGAGAGGAGAAATGAGGAGAATTTTAGAAACCTGTCTGGATCACACGTTGTCCCATCCTCTGGGTTTCCCATGCATGTTGTATCTGTAATAAGATTCCCTTGAACCTAGAGGGTTGGGACCCATAGAACGGGTTGCACACATTATTCCTTTAAATGGTCTGCATTTGCTCACTGATCCTCACCAATCCTCTCAGGCCCAAGTTTCCAGGCTTATGTCTCATCCAGCTGTGAGTGTAGATTTGGTCAATCCAGGATGCATCAGATCCCCTGAACGAATTTTGTAAGAATTTTGCTGTTCTTGTGTTTTGTTTTTGAAATTTATTTTTATAATGGGGTTGAGCTGCTTTTCAGTGCTGTGTTTATGCCGCTCTAGACACACTTGATTCCCTTTCAGAGACATATCAATATATACGTGTTAAGATTGTTATTATTCAGATATATTCCTCTGCAGGGAATAGGGGATGTTGAGTCCAGTTCACTGAGCAAGGAGGAGGTCTTGTCTATTACACGTTTGGTTTATGGAAAGGTACATGTGCTAATATCATACTCTGGTTTTATACATCACTCTGCCTCACCTTTCCCCTTAAGCAGGCATAAGAATTTTTTTGGTAAATGTGAGACCCTGTTCTGTTTTCTAATTCAGTTCATGTGTAGCCATGTTTACATTCCCTTCATAAGTGATATCTTATGATAAGTTTCTTTTTCTGTGTTACTTATTTCCCTTAGAATCATCGTACCTTAACCCAGTCATTATGCTGCTACTAGCTTTATGACATTGATTCCATGGCTGAGGGATATCCCATCGTTCATAAGTACCACAACATCTTTATCCACTTTTTTCTTTCCTGGGATATTTAAGTTGTATGAAGTCGGTTTTCTTGTAAACAGAGCAGCCCTAAACTTTTGGGTGGCTGTTTCTTTTTGATTTTCAGTTTTCCCAAGGTATACACCCATGAGTAGAAGTACCCTAGGCTATGTAGCTCTGTTTTTAGATATTTTAGGAAACAGCATGGACTTCTCCCGAGTGGCTCTTGGTAATTTACATCCCTCCCATCAGTGTAACAAGGCTTCCTGTTCAACACTGCTGTGCTGCCTGTCCAGTTTTTACAATTTTTTGGATGTTCCATTTGACCGGTGGGAAATGAGACTTGTTTGTAGTGTTGATTTGCATTGCCCACCTTCTTGGTTTGCCAAAAAGGGCAAATGCATGTTTTCCTGAATATATTGAGGAAAAAACGCATACACCATTTTTGGCCAAGTGCATAATTGTCGATGTTGTGTGGCATTTCCTGTGCTTAAAAGGTGATTCCAGTCTACCTCTTGAAATATGTTTCCTGCCATCCTGCCTCGATTTCCACTCCTCCTCATTCCCTCCCTCAACAGATTTTTAGAAGATAGTTGTCCATTATAACTCTGCAGGTTTGTGAATTCCTGAGCACCTGAGCTCCACTTATCATTTCGCTTTTTTGTGAGCTGGCCGCAAACCTGCAGGATTGATTCAGGCCCTATCCTGTTTCTGGGGTGGCATGCTGAGCCTTTGGTTAACTCTTCTTTGTGAAGGGAAATTAGAGTGACATGTGTGCGTCCCAATGTTTACAGCATGTCTCTCATTGGTTCCCCCCCTTCCCTTTCATCCTCCACACAAATTGCAAACTCTGTGAAACAGGAGGTTAAAGGCGCTGACTCTCCAAGAGGGGAGATTTATAGTAAAGTGGCTGGAATGGCGAACCCGAGCACAAGGAGAGGAAAAAGGAGGAGCATTTTAGAAAGCTGTGCAGATCACACGTTTTCCCATCCTCTGCGTTTTCCATGCATGTTTTAGCTGTAATACGTTTCCATTGAACATAGAGAGTTGGGCCCCATGGAATGGGTTTCATGCATTATTGCTTTAAATGGCCTGCATTTGCTCACCAAACCTCACCAATCAACTCAGCCTCAAGTGTCCAGCCTTATGTCTCATCCAGCTATGGATATAGATGTGGTCAATACAGGTTGCATCAGAGCCCCTGAATGAATTGTGTAAGAATTTCGCCATTATTGTGTTTTGTTTTTGAAATTTATTTTTATAGTGAGGTTGAGCTGATTTTCACTGCCCTGTTTATGCCACTCTCTACATCCTTGATTCCCTTATGGAGACATATCAATACATAGGTATTAAGATTCTTACTAGTCAGATATATTCCTCTGCAAGGAATAGGCAATGTTTAGTCAAGTTCATTGAGCAAGGAGGAGGTTTGTCTATTACACATTTGTTTATGGAACGGAACCTCTGCTAATATCAAACTCTGTTTTTATGCATCACCCCACCTCTCCTGTCCCCTGAAGCAGGCATAAGGTTTTTTTTCTAAATGTGACTGTGTTGTGTTTTCTAATTCAGTTCATGTGTAGCCATGTTTACATTCCCTTCATAAGTGATATCTTATGATAAGTTTCTTTTTCTGTGTTACTTATTTCACTTAGAGTCATCGTACCTAAATCCACTCATTATGCTGCTACTGGCTTTATGACATTGATTCCATGGCTGAGGGATATCCCATCGTTCATAACTACCATAACTTTTTTATCTACTTTTGTCTTTCCTGGTATATTTAATGTGTAGCAAAGTCGATTTTCTTGTAAACAGTGCAGCCCTAAACTTTGGTGTGGTTGATTCTTGTTAATTTTCAATTTTCCCAAGGTATACGCCTATGAGTGGAAGTACCCTATGCTCTGTAGCTCTGTTTTGAGATGCTTTAGGAAACACCATGGACTTCTCCAGGGTGGCTCTTGGCAATTCACATCCCACCCATCAGCATAACAAGGCTCCCTGTTCCACACGGCTGTGCTGCCTTTGTAGTTTTTACAATTTTTTTGGATATTCTGTTTGACTAGTGGGAAATGTGATTTCTTTGTAGTGCAGATTTGCATTGCCCACTTGCTTGGTTGGCCAGAAGGGGAGTATGCTTGTTTTCTTGAATATATTGAGGAAAATACGCATAAGCACTTTTTGGCCAAGTGCATCATTGTCTAAATTGTGCCGCATTTCCTGTGCTTAAAAGGTTTTTCCAATCTAACTCTTGAAATATATGTCCTCCAATCCTGCCTCAATTTCAAATCCTCCTGGTTTTCTTCCCTCAACATATTTTTGGACGATAGTTGTCCATTATAACACAGCAGGTTTGTGAATTCCTGAGAAGCTGAGCTCCACTTATCAACTCGCTTTTTTTGTGAGATGGCCACAAACCCGCAGGATTGCTTCAGGCCCTATCCTGGTTCTGGGGCAGCAGGCTGAGCCTTTGGTTAACTCTTCTGCGTGAGGGGAAATTAGAGTGATATGTGCCCATCCAAATGCTTACAAGAAGTCTCTCTTTGGTTCCCCCTCTTCTCTTTCATCTTCTGCACAAATTGCAAACTTTGTGAAACAGGAGGTTAAAGGCACTCACTCTCCAAGAGGGGAGATTGATAGTAAAGTGGCTGGAATGGCTAACCCGAGCACAAGGAGAAGAAAAAGGAGGAGTGTTTTTGAAACCTGTCCAGATCACATGTTTTACCTTTCTCTGGGTTTCCCATGCATGTTTTAGCTGAAATAAAATTCCCTTGAACCTAGAGAGTTGGGACACATGGAAAGGGTTGCACGCATTATTGCTTTAAATCGTCTGCATTTGCTCACCCAACCTCTCCAATCCTCTCAGTCCCAAGTGTCCAGGCTTATGTCTCATCCAGCTGTGTGTGTAGATATGGTCAATCCAGGTTGCATCAGAGCCCCTGAAAGAATTGTGTAAGCATTTCGCTGTTTTGTTTTTGAAATTTATTTTTATAATTGGTTTGAGCTGATTTTCACTGCCATGTTTATGTCACTCTATACATGCTTGATTCCCTGATGCATTCATATCAATACATAGGTATTAATATTATTACTAGTCAGATATATTCCTCTCCAGGGAATACGGGATGTTGAGTCCAGTTCCCTGAGCAAGGTGTAGGTCTTGTCTATTACACATTTGGTTTATGTAATGGTACTTGTGCTAATATCAAACTCTGATTTTATCCATCACTCCACCTCTCCTTTCCCCTTAAGCAGGCATAAGTGTTTGTTTTTTTTGTAAATGTGAGACCCTGTTCTGTTTTCTAATTCAGTTCATTTGTAGCCATGTTTACATTCCCTTCATAAGTGATATCTTATGATACGTTTCTTTTTCTGTGTTACTTATTTCACTTTGAATCATCGTATCTAAATCCAGTCATTATGTTGCTACTGGCTTTATGACATTGATTCCATGGTTGAGGGTTATCCCATCGAACGTAAGTACCACAACTTCTTTATCCACTTTTGTCTTTCCTGGGGTTTTTAAGGTGTACAGAAGTCAAGGTTCTTGGAAACAAAGCAGCCCTAAGCTTTTGGGTTGCAGTGGTAAGTGTTAGCGTTAGGGGTAGTGAATGGGTAAGGTTTATTGTAAAGGTGAAGGTACGAATATATGTTAGTGTTAGGGTAAGTGTTAGTGTATGGGTTAGTGTTAGTGTACACGTTGGATTAGGGAAGGGGTTGGTTAGGGTTTGGTTTGGGTTAGCGGTAAGGTTTGGGGCTAGGGTTGGGGTTAGGTTTGGGGTTAGGGTTGTGGTTGGGTTTAGGGTTGGGGCTGTGGTTGAGGTTGGGTTTGGGTTTGAGGTTAGGGTTAGGTTTAGTGTTAGGGTTAGGGTTTAGGTTTAGCTTTAGTGTTAGGGTCAAGTTTAGGTTTCGGGTATGGGTTAGGATTTGTGTTACGGTTAGGTTATGGGTTAGGTTTAGGGTATGGGTTAGGGGTAGGGTACGGGTTAGGGTTATGGTATGGGTCAGGGTATGCTTTAGTGTTTGGGTATTTATTAAACCTCTCCCACTCTCCAGATATCACTTAGCACGTGAAGGAATATTATTTGGGGTCCAGCCATGGAGAAGACTTTAGACACTAGGATAAGACAAAAAACACATATGTTATAAATAAATCACATTAGGGTTTTGTTTTTAACCTGTACATAAAAACACTAGTGCTTAGGAAATCTAATGGAGGCAGAAGCATTTACTAACCCTAACTAGTAGTTTTATGGTAATAACAGCACAGATTTTCTGTAGAATACCCAGAGTTTGACTGGTTAGAAAGTCATGAAGAGTGCTTTTGTTCTGAAGATATAAACCCTCTTCTAAATTGAGCTGTTATTGGAAATTAGAATTTTTTTGTTGCTGTTGTATTGCTTTGTGTTTTCATGATTATTCTGCTTGCATCTCCCTTGTTAAACCTTTGATTTGGGGAGGAGTCCCATTACTGGAAATGAGTTTACAGAATTATTTTGAAAAACTGACGGAAATGGTTGTCACCTAAATATTAAGAAATAATCTCTATACTGGTGTACTAACAGAATTATGATTCAGGGATAATAATTCTATGAAATATAATTAAACACAATATATATTTTTTCTTTTAAATTTCCATTGTTACTTTTTAAAAGTACAATTATAATTCAAGTTCTTTGTAACAAGTGAAATTTTAAAAAGATTAAAGGAAAAGATAATATTTTACCACTTGCCAACCTTTCCCACTCCCTGAAACGACCAGCATAATGTGTAGCTTTCTCATTTTATCCAGGTGTTCCTTACATCTGGAACATCATGTTTCTCACTGTAGAAAAACAGATTTAGCTCTCACACTTTCTATAGACTATATAACAGTCCATAGAACAGAAGTATCAAGTATACCCAGGTATAGTGTCAACTCCTTAGTTACTGAGAAATCAGGGCCTTCTTTAGAACCAGTGTCAGGGCTTCAGGTAGGGACAGTGTCAGAGCCTGACATAGGGAGAGTGACAGGGACCCAGTGAGGCCTAGCATCAGTCCCTTAGCTGGGGACACTGTCAGGGCCTGACTCAGGAGCAGCATCAGGACCTTTGTAGGATCAGCATTACAGTCTTAGTTAAAGACATGATCAGGGCCTGAGTTAGGCAGAGCGTCAGGGCCTCAGTTCAGGATAGCTTCAGGGCCTATGTTAGGGACGGCCTCAGGGCTTTATTTAGGGACAGCATCAGGGCTATCTTAGGGATAGTGTCAGGACGTTGGTTAGAGATAGGTCAGTATATTAGCTCAGTATAGTATCAGGCCTTTAGTTATTGCTGTCAGCAGGGCCTACATCAGGGACAGCTTCCGGGCATTAGTTACAAACAGTGTCAGGGCCTTAGCGAGTACTAGCCAGGGCCTTAAGTAGGGACAGCATTAGGGCTTCAGGTCGGATAAGAGGCAGGACATTAACTATGGACCGAGTCAGGTTACGGGCTAGGGATAAGGTCAGGAAAAGAGTGAGAGACAGTTTGAAAGCCTTAGTTACTGAGAGTACCTGGACCTTCTTTAGGACCAGTGTCATGGCCTTCGTAGGGACAGTGCCAGGGCAAGGCTTAAGAGGAGCAGAAGGGCCTCTGTAGGATCAGCATCAGGGTCTTGGTTAAAGACATTCTCAGGGCCTCTGTTAGGGTCAGCCTCAGGGCCTCACTTAGGGACAGTTCCAGTACTTTAGTAAGAGATGGAACAGGATATACGCTCATGATAGTGTCAGGACTTTAGATATTGATGGAAGCAGAGCCTTTGTTAGGGGCAGAGTCAGGGCCTGAGTTAGGACTAGCATCAGAGCCTTTGCTAGGTATCGTGTCATACCTGAGTTAGGAGTACTGTCAAGGTCTTAGTTAGGGACAGTGTCAGTGTCCTAGGACTAGTCAGGGCCTTAGTTAGGGACAAAATTAGGGCTTCAGTTAGGAAAAGAGGCAGGACATTAGCTATAGGCCGAGTCATGTTTCGGGCTAGGGATAATGTATGGAAATGAGCAAGAGATAGTTTGAAGGTCTTAGTTATTAAGAGTATCAGGGACTTATTTAGGCCCCTTCTCAGGACCTTAGCCAGGGACATTGTCAGGGTAAGGCTTAGGAATAGCCTAAGCGCCTCTGTAGGATCAGCATCAGGGTGTTTGTTAAAGACATTATCAGTGTCTCTTATGGATAGCCTCAGGGCGTCACTTAGGGACCACGTCAAGTTTCCCTTAGGGACAGTTTCAGGACCTTAGTAATAGATGGTTCAGGATATGAGCTCAGGATAGTGTCAGGATTTTAGATATTGATGGCAGCATGGCCTTAGTTAGGGACAGTTGTCAGGGCCTGAGTTAGGAGTAGTGTTGGGGCCTTAGGGAGAGAATCATGCATTGAGTTGGGACCACCATCTAGGCCTTAGTTTCGGACAGTGTCACGGCCTTGGGGCTAAATTCAGGGCCTGAGTTAGGCACAGCATCAGGAATTTAGTTGACATAAGAGGCTCAAATTTAGCTAAAGACAGTGTTAGGTTAACGTCTAGGTATAGTGTCAGGAAATGATCTGGGGATACTGTCAATCCCATAGTTACTGAGAGTACCAGGGCCTTGTTTAGAACCAGTGTCAGGGCTTCAGGTAGGGACAGCGTCAGAGCCTGACGTAGGGAGAGCAACAGGACCTGAGTGAGGCCTAGCATCAGGCCCTTAGCTAGGGACACTCTCAGGACATGAGCATCAGGGCCTTTGTAGGATGAGCATTAGGGTCTTAGCTAAAGACATGATCTTTAGGTTCAGGGCCTTAGGTAGGGAGAGTGTCAGGGCGTTAGTTAAGACTAGCATCAGAGCCTTTGTTAGGTATCACGTCAGGGCCTGTTTTATGAGTAGTGTCAGGGTATTTGTTAGGGACAGTGTCAGGACCTGAGTTAGAAGTAGTGTGAAGGCTTTAGTTAGGGCCAGTGTCAGGGCCTTAGTGATGACTAGTCGGGCCTTAGTTAGGGACAGAATTAAGGCTTCAGGTAGGATAAAAGGCAGGACATTATCTACAGACCGAGTCAGGTTATGAACTAGGGAAAATGTTAGGAAATGAGCGATGGATAGTTTGAAGGCCTTAGTTATTCAGAGCATCAGGGCCTTATTTAGAACCAGCGTCGGGGCCTTATCTAGGGAAAGTGTCAGGGCAAGGCTTAGGAGCAGCACAATTGCCTCTGTAGGATCAGCATCAGGGTCTTTGTTAAAGACATTCTCAGGGCCTCTGTTAGGGACAGCCTCAGGGCCTCACTTAGGGACAGTGTCAAGGCTTAAAATCAGGAGAGTTTTTGGACGTTATTAAGACATTCTTTAGGATATATTCTCAGGATAGTGTCAGGACTTTAGATATTGACAGCAGCAGGGCCTTAGTTAGGATCAGTGTCAGGGCCTTAGGACTAGCGTCAGAGCCTGAGTTAGGAGTAGTGTCAGGGCCTTAGTTAGGGTCAGTGTCAGGGCCTGTGTTAGGTGTAGTGTCAGGGCCTTGGTTAGGACTAGCATAAGAGCCTTTTTTAGAGACAGTGTCAGGGCCTTAGTTAGGACTAGCGTCAGGGCCTTCTGTTACGTACAGTGTCAGAACCTGAGTTAGGAATAGTGTTAGGGCCTTAGTTAGGAACAGTATCAAGCCCTGACCTAGGACAAGCATCTAGGCCTTAATTAAGGACAGTGTCAAGGACTTGGGACTAAATACAGGGCCTGAGTTAGGCACAGCATAAGGGCTTTAGTTATCCTAAGAGGGAGGACATTAGCTAGTGAGAGGGTCAGGTTAACATCTAGGGATCGTGTCAGGAAATGACCTAGGGATAGTGTCAAGATGTTAGTTACTGAGAGTACCAGGGCCTTGTTTAGAACCAGTGTCAGGGCTTCAGGTAGGGACAGCGTCAGAGCCTGAAGTAGGGAGAGCGACAGGGACTGAGTAAGGCCTAGCATCAGTCCCTTAGCTGGGGACACTGTGAGGGCATGACTCAGGAGCAGCATCAGGGCCTCTGTAGGATCAGCATTACAGTCTTAGTTAAAGACATGATCAGGGCCTGAGTTAGGAGTAGGTTCAGGGCCTTAGTTAGGTATCATGTCCGGGCTTTAGTTAGGCACAGTGTCAGGGCATGAGTTAGGAGTATTGTCAAGGCCTTGGTTAAGGACAGTGTTAGGGCCTGACTTCAGACTAGTTAGGGTGTTAGTTAGGGACAGCACTAGGGCTTCAAGAAGGATAAGAGGCAGGACATTAGCTACAGATCGAGTCAGTTTACGGGCTAGGGATAATGTCAGTAAATGAGCAAGGGATAGTTTGAAGGCCTTAGGTATTCAGAGCATCAGGGCCTTATTTAGAAGCAGTGTCAGGGCCTTATCTAAGGACAGTGTCCAGGAAAGGCTTAGGAGTAGCACAAGTGCCTCTGTAGGATAAGAATCAGGGTGTTGGTTAAAGACATTATTGGGGTCTCTGTTATGGATAGCCTCAGGGCTTCACTTAGTGACAGTGTCAGGGTTCACTTAGGGTGAGTTTCAGGACTTTAGTAAGAGTTGGGTCAGGATATAAGCTCAGGATTGTGTCAGGATATAGATACTGACAGCAGCAAGTCTTTATATAGGGACAGTGTCAGGGCCTGAGATAGGAGTAGCATCGGTGCTTTTGTTAGGGTTAGGGTTTAGGGGTTAGGGTTTAGGGTTAGGGTTAGGGTTTAGGGTTAGGGTTTAGGGTTAGGGTTAGCGAATGGGTAAGTTTTAGGGTACAGGTGAGGGTACAGACAAGTGTTAGGGTCAGGGTACGTCTTAGGGCATGATTTAGGGTTAGTGTATCGGTTAGGATTAGGGTAAGTGTTATCGTAAAGTGTGGGGTTGGCGTTGGGGTTAAGTTTAGGGCTAGCGTTAGTTTAAGCAAATGGGTAAGATTTAGGGTACAGTTGAGGTTACAGAAACGTGTTATGTTTAGGGTACGTGTTAGGACACATGTTAGTGTTAGTGTATGGGCTAGGATTAGGCTATTTGTTAGGGTAAAGCCCAGGGTTGTGTTTGGGTTTAGGTTTAGGGCTACGTTTAGGGTTAGCGAACGGGTAAGTTTTAGTGTACATGTGAGGGTACGGAAAAGTGTTAGGGACATTGTATGTGTTAGGGCATGGGTTACTGTTAGTGTACTGTTTAGGAATAGGGTACGGGTTAGGTTAAAGTATAGGGTTGGTATTGGGTTTAGGTTTAGGGCTAGGGTTAGGTTTAGAGAACGGGTAAGTTTTATAGTACAGGTGACAATACAGAAACGTGTTAGGTTCCTGGTACGTGTTACAGCACGGGTTAGTGTTAGTGTATGAGTTAGGATTAGGGTAAATTGTAGAGTTGGGGTTGGGCTTAGGTTTAGGGCTAGGGTTAGGTTTAGTGAATGGGTAAAGTTTAGGGTACAGGTGAGGGTACAGAAAAGTGTTAGGATCAGGGTACATGTTAGGTCACTGGTTAGTGTGAGTGTACGGTTTAAGGATAGGGTACAGTTTAGTGTTAGTGGTAGGGTTGGGTTGGGGTTAGGTTTAGGACTAGGGTTAGGGTTAGGGATGGGGTAAGGTTTAGGGTACAGGTGAGGTTACAGTAATGTGTTAGGGACAGGGTACATGTTAGGTCATGGGTTAGTGTTAGTGTACGGGTTAAGATTAGGGTACAGCTTAGGGTTAGGTGTATGTTGGGGTTCAGATTAGGTTTAGGGCTAGGGTTAGGTTTAGCGAACAGGTAAGCTTTATGGTACAGGTGTGGGATCGGAAAAGTGTTATGGACAGGGTACATGTTAGGGCATGGGTTAGTGTTAGTGTACGGCTTAGGATTAGGGTACGGGTTAGGGTAAGGTGTAGTTTTTTGGGCTGGTGTTATGTTTAGGGCTAGGATTACTGTTAGTGAACTGGTAACGTTTAGAGTACAGGTGAGGGTACGGAAAAACGTTTGGGTCAAGGTACGTGTTCGGGCACAGGTTAGTTTTAGTGTACGGGTTAGGATTAGGATACGGTTTAGGGTGTGGTGTAGGTTTGGGGTCGTGGTTAGGTTTAGGGCTAGGGTTGGGTTAGCGAACGGTTAAGATTTAGAGTACAGCAGATGGTACAGAAACGTGTTAGTGTCAGGGTACATGTTAGGGCATGGGTTAGTGTTAGTGTACAGGTTAGGATTAGGTTACGGTTTAGGGTAATGAGTAGGGTTTGGGTTGGGGTTAGGTTTAGGGCTAGGGTTAGGTTTAGCGAACGAGTAAGGTTTAGGGTACAGGTTGGGGTACGATAATGTGTTAGGGTCAGGATATGTATTAGAGCACAGGTTAGTTTTAGTGTATGGGTTAGGATTAGGGTATGGGTTAGTGCTAGGGGTAACGTTGGGCTTGGGTTTAGGTTTAGGGCTAGGGTTAGCGTTAGCGAATGGTAAGTTTTAGGGTACAGGAGAGAGTACGGAAACGTGTTACAGTCAGGGAACGTATTAGGGCATGGATTAGTGTTAGTGTACGGGTTAGGAATAGGGTACGTGTTAGAGTAAGGGGTAGGGTTGGGTTTGGGATTAGGATTAGGGCTAGGGTCAGGCTTATTTAGCAAATGTGTAAGTTTTGGGTACAGGTGAGTGTACGAAAAATGTTAGGGTCATGGTAAGGGTTAGGGCACAGGTTAGAATTAGTGCATTGGTTAGGATTAGGGTAATGGGTAGGGTTGGGGTTGGGGTTAGGGTTAGGATTAGGGCTAGGGTTAGCGAATGCTTAAGTTTTAAGGTAGACGTGAGGGTACAGAAACGTGTTAGGCTCAGGGTACAAATTAGAGCACGTTAGTGTTAGTGTACGAATTAGGATTAGGGTAAGTTTTAGTGTAAGGGGTATGGTTGGGGTTAGGGTTAGTTTTAAGGCTAGGGTTAGGATTAGCTAACTGGTAAGGTTTAAGGTACAGTTGAGGGTATGGAAACTTTTGAGAGTCAGGGTACATTTTAAGGAATGGGTTTGTGTTAGTGTACGGGTTAGGATTAGTTTATGGGTTTGGGTATGGTATAGGGTTGGGGTTAGGTTTAGTTTTAGGGCTAGGGTTAGGGTTAGCAAACGGGTAAGTTTAGGGTACAGGTGAGAGTATAGAAATGTGTTAGGGTCAGGGTATGTGTTACGGCATGCGTTAGTGTTAGTGTACGGGTTAGGATTAGGGTACGGTCTGGCGTAATTGGTAGGGTTGAGGTTAGGGTTACATTTCGGGCTATCGTTATGGTTAGCGAATGGGTAAGTTTTAGGGTACAGTGGTGGGTACAGAACGTGTTTGGGTAAGGGTACGTGTTAGGGCACAGGTTATTGTTAGTGTATGGGTTAGGATTAGGATACGGGTAAGGGTAAGCTGTAGAGTTGGGGTTAGGTTTACCTTTACAGCTAGGGTTAGGGTTAGCAAAGGGGTAAGATTTAGGATACAAGTGAGGGTACGAAAAGTGTTAGGGTCAGGGTACGTGTTAGGGCATGGTTTAGAGTTAGTGTGGGTTAGGATTAGAGTATGGGTTAGGGTAAGGGTTTGGGTTGGGGTTAGGTTTAGCTTTAGAGATAGGGTTAGAGTTAGCAAACGGGTAAGTTTTAGGGTACAGTTGAAGGTACGGAAACGTGTTAGGGACAGGGTACAAATTAGAGCATAGGTCAGTGTTAATGTATGAGTTAGGATTAGGGTACGGGTTAGTGTAAGGGGTATGATTGAGGTTAGGGGTAGTTTTAGTGCTAGTGTTAGGTTTAGCGAACTGGTAAGGTTTAAGGTACACATGAGGGTATGGAAACTTGTTAGAGTCAGGGTAAGTGTCAGGGCATGGGTTAGTGTTAGTGTATGGATTAGGATTAGTTTATGGGTTTGGGTATGGTGTAGGGTTGGTGTTAGGGTTAGCGAATGTGTAAGGTTTAGGGTACAGCTGAGGGTACAGAAATGTGTTAGTGTCAGAGTACATGTTCGGGCTGGGTTGTTGTTAGTGTACAGGTTAGGATTAGGATACGGTTTAGGGTAAGTGGTAAGGTTAGGGTTAGGGTTAGGTTTACGTTTAGGGCTAGGGTTAGGCTTAGCAAACGGGTAAGCTTTAGGGTATAGGTGATTGTACGGAAACTTCTTAGGGTCAGGGTACGTGTTAGGGCACTTGTTAGTGTTAGTGTATGGGTTAGGATTTGGGTATGGGTTAGGGTATGGTGTAGGGTTTGGATTAGGGTTAGGTTTAGGGCTAGGTTAAGGTTAGCCAACGGGTAAGGTTTAGGGTATAGGTGGGGATATGGAACATATTAGGGTAAGGGTACATTTTAGGGCACAGGTTAGTGTTAGTGTACATGTTAGGATTCCAGTACACGTTAGGGTAAGGGGTAGTTTTGGGGTTAGGGTTAAGTTTAGGGCTAGGGTTAGGGTTAGCGAACTGGTAAGGTTTAGGGTACAGGTGAGGGTATGGGTACGTGTTAGGGTCAGGGTACATGTTAGGGCATGGGTTAGTGTTAGTGTACAGGTTAGGATTAGTGTACGGGTTAGGGTAAGGTGTAGGGTTGGGTCTAAGTTTGGTTTAGGGCTAGCATTAGGGTTAGCAAACGGGTAATGTTTAGGTTACAGGTGAGGGTACAGAAACGTGTTAGTGACTGGGTACAAATTAGAGCATAGGTTAGTGTTAGTGTACGAGTTAGGATTAGGATATGTTTTAGTGTAACGTGTATGGTTGGGATTAGCATTAGTTTTTGGGCTAGGGTTAGGATTAGCGAACTGGTAAGGTTTAAGGTACAGGTGAGGGTACAGAAACTTGTTAGAGTCAGGGTAAGTGTCAGGGCATGGGTTAGCGTTAGTGTATGGGTTAGGATTAGTTTATAGGTTTGGGTATGGTGTAGGGTTGCTGTTAGGGTTAGCGAACAGGTAAGGTTTAGGGTACAGCTGAGGGTATGGAAATGTGTTAGGGTTAGGGTACATGTTAGGGCACGGGTTATTGTTAGTGTATGGTTTAGGATTAGGATACGGGTTAGGGTAAGTGGTAGGGTTAGGGTTAGGTTTATGTTTAGATCTAGGGTTAGGGTTAGGAAACAGGTAAGGTTTAGGGTACAGGTGAGGGTACAGAAATGTGTTAGGGTCAGTGTACGTCTTAAGGCACAGGTTAGCATACGGGACAGTGTAAGGGGTAGGGTTGGGGTTTGGTTTAGGTTTAGGGCTAGGGTTAGGATTAGTGAACAGCTAAGATTTAGGGTACTGGTGAGGGTACAGAAACGTGTTAGGGTCAGGGTATGTGTTAGCGCACAGGTTAGTGTTAGTGTATGGTTTAGGGTAAGGGGTAGGTTTGGGGTTATGGTTAAGTTTTGGGCTAGGGTTATTGTTAGCACATAGGTAAGGTTTAGGGTACAGGTTAGTGTACAGAAAGGTGTTAGGTCAGGGTACGTGTTAGGGCAAGTGTTAGTTTTAGTGTACGGGATAGGGTAAGGAGTAGGGTTGGGTTTAGGTTTAGCTTTACAGCTAGTGTTAGGCTTAGCGAACGGGTAAGGTTTAGGGTACAGATGAGGGTACAGAAACGTGTTAGGGTCAGGGTACGTGTTAGGGCAAGGGTTAGTGTTAGTGTACGGGTTAGGGTAAGGGGTATGTTTGAGGTTATGTTTAGGTTTAGGGCTAGGGTTAGCATTAGCAAACGGATAAGATTTAGGGTACAGGTGAGGGTACAGAAACCTGTTAGGGTGAGGGCATTTGTTAGGGCATGGGTTAGTGTTAGTGTGCAGGTTAGGATTAGGGTACTGCTTAGGGTAAGGTTTAGGGTTGGGGTTAGGTTTAGGTTTAGGTCTAGGATTTGGCTTAGTGAACGGGTCAAGTTTAGGGTACAGGTGAGAGTATGGAAACGTGTTAGGGTCAGTGTATGTGTTAGGGCATGTGTTAGTGTTAGTGTGGGTGTAAGGATTCCGGTATGGGTTAGGGTAAGGGGTAGTTTTCGGGTTAGGGTTAGATTTAGGGCTAGGGTTAGGGTTAGATAACGCATAAGGTTTAGGGTACAGGTGAGGGTACAGAAAAGTGTTAGGGTCAGGATACATGTTAGGGTATGTGTTAGTGTGAGTGTATGGGTTAAGGTTAGGGTACTGGTTAGTGTTAGTGGTAGGGTTGGGGTTGGGGTTAGATTTAGGGCTAGGGTTAGGGTTAGCGAATGCATAAGGTTTAGTGTACTGGTGAGGGTACAGATACATGTTAGGGTCACTGTACATGTTAGGGAATGGGTTTGTTTTAGTGTACGGGTGAGGATTAGGGTATGGGTTAGGTTAAGGTGTAGGGTTGGGGTTAGGGATAGTTTTAGGGCAAGGGTTAAGGTTAGCAAACGGGTAAGTTTTAGGGTACAGCTGAGGCTATGGAAACGTTTTAGAGTAAGGGTACGTGTTAGGGCATGGGTTAGTGTTAGTGTACGGATTAGGAGTAGGTTACGGGTTAGGGTAGAGTGGAGGGTTGGAGTTAGGTTTAGGTTTAGGGCTAGGGTAATGGTTAGCAAACAGATAAGGTTTAGGGTATAGGTGAGGGTACAGAAAAGTGTTAGGATCAGTGTACGTGTTAAGGCACAGGTTAGTGTATGGGTTAGTGTAAGGGTTAGGGTTGGGGTTTTGGTTAGGTTTAGGGCTAGAGTTAGGGTTAGCGAATGGGTAAGGATTAGGGTACAGGTGAGGGTACGGAAAATTGTTATGTTCATGGTATGTTTTAGAGCATGGGTTAGTGTTAGTGTATGGGTTACGATTAATTTATGGGTTAGGTTAAGGTGTAGTGTTGGGGTTAGGTTTAGGTTTTGGGCTGGGGTTAGGGTCAGCAAAAGGGTAAGGTTTAAGGGACAGGTGAGGGTATGAAAAGTGTTAGGGTCAGGGTATGGGTTAGGGCACGGGTTAGTGTTAGTGTATGGGTTAGAATTAGGGTATGGTTTAGGGTGTGGGGTAGGTTTGGGGTTGGGTTTAGGTTTAGGGCTAGGGTTGGGTTAGCAAACGGGTAAGATTAGGAGTACAGGAGATGGTACAGAAAAGTGTTAGGGTCAGGGTACGTGTTAGGGCATGGGTTAGTGTTAGGGTACAGGTTAGGATTAGGTTATGGTTTAGGGTAAAGATTAGGGTTTGGGTTGGGGTTAGGTTTAGGGCTAGGGTTAGGTTTAGTGAACGAGTAAGGTTTAGGGTACAGGTTGGGGTACGGTAATGTGTTAGGGTCAGGATATGTGTTAGGGCATGGGTTAGTTTTTGTGTATGGGTTAGGATTAGGGTACGGGTTAGTGTTAGGGTTAGCGTTGGGGTTGGGGTTAGGTTTAGGGCTAGGGTTACATTTAGCCAGCGGTAAGTTTTAGGGTACAGGAGAGGGCACAGAAACGTGTTACAGTCAGGGAACATATTAGGGCATGGGTTAGTGTTAGTGTAATGGTTAGGATTAGGGTACGTGTTAGAGTAAGGGGTAGGGTTCGGTTTGGGATTAGGTTTAGGTCTAGGGTTAGGGTTAGCAAATGGGTAAGGTTTGGGTACAGGTGAGTGTACGAAAAGTGTTATGGTCAGGGTAAGTGTTAGGGCACAGGTTAGAGTTAGTGTATTCGTTAGGATTAGGGTACTGATTAGGGTAATGGGTAGGGTTGGGGTTGGGGTTAGGTTTAGGACTAAGGTTAAGGTTAGCGAACTGGTAAGGTTTAGGGTACAGATGAGGGTACAGAAACGTGTTAGGGTCAGAGTATGTGTTAGGGCATACATTAGTGTTAGTGTATGGGTTAGGATTAGGGTACAGGTTACGGTAAGGGGTAGGGTTCGGTTTGAAGTGAGGTTTAAGGCTAGTGTTAGGGTTAGCAAATGGGTAAGGTTTAGGGTACACTTGAGGGTATGGCAACGTGTTAGGTTCAGGGTACGTGTTAGGGCATGGATTAGTGTTAGTGTACAGGTTAGGATTAGGGTACGGGTTAGTGTAAAGGTTATGTTTGGGGGTGGTGTTAGGTTTAGGACTAGGATTAAGTTTAGTGAACAGGTAAGGTTTAGGGTACAGGTGAGGATACAGAAACGTGTTAGGCTCAGGGTACATGTTAGGGCATGGGTTAGTGTTAGTGTACGGGTTAAGGATTAGGGTACGGGTTAGGGTAATGGGTAGGGTTGCGGTTGGTGTTAGGTTTAGGGCTAGGGTTAGGGTTAGAGAACGGGTAAGTTTTAGGGTACAGGTGAGTGTACGGACAAGTGTTAGCATCAGGGTACATCTTAGGGCATGATTTAGTGTTAGTGTACTGGTTAGGATTAGGGTAAGTGTTATTGTAAGGGGTGGGGTTGGCGTTGGGGTTAAATTTAGGGCTAGGGTTAGTTTTAGTGAACGGGTAAGATTTAGGGTACAATTGAGGTTACAGAAACGTGTTCGGGTTAGGGTGTGTGTTAGTACACATGTTAGTGTTAATGTAAGGGCCAGGATTAGGGTACGGGTTAGGGTAAAGCCTAGGTTTGCGTTTGGGGTTAGGTTTAGGGCTAGGTTTAGGGTTAGCGAACGGGTAAGGTGTAGTGTACAGGTGAGGGTACGGAAAAGTGTTAGGGACAGTGTACGTGCTAGGGCACGGGTTACTGTCAATGTACAGTTTTGGATTAGGGTACAGGTTAGGGCTAGGGTTAGGGTTAGCGAACGGGTAAGGTTTAGGGTACAGGTGAGGGTACAGATAATTGTTAGGGTCAGGGTATGTGTTAGGGCATGGGTTAGTGTTAGTGTATGGTTTAGGAATAGGGTATGGGTTGGGGTAAGGGGCAGGGTTGGGATTCAGTTTAGGTTTGGACAGAGGGTTAAGGTTAGCGAACGGGTAAGATTTAGGGTACTGTTGAGGGCATGGAAACGTGTTGGGGTCAGAGTACGTGTTAGGGCACGAGTTAGTGTTAGTGTATGGGATAGGATTAGGGTATGGGTTAGGTTAAAGTATAGGGTTGGTGTTGGGTTCAGGTTTAGGGCTATGGTTAGGTTTAGCGAATGGGTAAGTTTTATAGTACAGGTGACAATACGGAAACGTGCTACACTCAGGGAACATATTAGGGCACGGATTAGTGTTAGTGTACAGTTTAGGATTAGGGTACGTGTTAGAGTAAGGGGTAGGGTTGGGTTTGGGACTAGGATTAGGGCTAGGGTTAGGGTTAGCAAACGGGTAAGGTTTGGGTACAGGTGAGTGTATGAAAAGTGTTAGGGTCAGGGTAAGTGTTAGGGCACAGGTTAGAGTTACTGTATTGTTTAGGATTAGGGTACTGGTTAGGGTAATGTTTGGGGTTGGGGTTAGGTTTAGGGCTAGTGTTAGGGTTAGTGAACGGGTAAGGTTTAGGATACAGTTGACGGTATGGCAATGTGTTAGGTTCAGGGTATGTGTTAGGGCATGGATTAGTGTTAGTGTACGGTTTAGGAATAGGGTATGGGTTAGGGTAAGGGGCAGGGTTGGGATTGAGGTTAGGTTTAGACCGAGGGTTAGGGTTAGTGAACGGGTAAGATTTAGGGTACAGGTGAGGGTACAGAAACGTGTTAGGGTCAGGGTATGTGTTAGGGCATGGGTTAATGTTAGTGTATGGGTTAGGATTAGGGTACGGTTAGGGTAAGGGTTAGGGTTGTGGTTGGGGTAAAATTTAGGCCTAGGGTTAAGGTTAGCAAACGGGTAAGGTTTAGGGTACAGTTGAGGGTACGGAAACGTGTTAGGGTCAGGCTACATGTTAGGGCATGGTTTAGTGTTAGTGTACGGTATAGGATTAGGGCACAGGTTAGGGTAACAGACAGGGTAGGTGTTGGGTTTAGGTTTATGTCTCGGGTTAGGTTTATCGAAAGAGTAAGCTTTAGGGTATAGGTTTGTTTACAGAGATGTGTTAGGGTCAGGGTATGTGTTAGGGCATGGGTTAGTGTTAGTGTATGGGTTAGGATTAGGGTACGAGTTAAGGTAAGGTGTAGGGTCGGGGTTGCGGTTATGTTTCTGGCTAGGGTTAGGTTTAGCAAACGGGTAAGTTTTAGAGTACAGGTGAGAGTACAGTAACATGTTACGGTCAGGGTACATGTTTGGGCACGGGTTAGTGTTAGTGTATGGGTTAGGATTAGGGTACGGGTTAGGGTAAGGTGTATGGACGGGGTTGCATTTAGGTTTAGCACTAGGGTTAGGGTTAGCGAATGGGTAAGTTTTAGGGTACAGGTGAGGGTACGGAAACGTGTTAAGGCCAGGGTATGTGTTAGGTCATGGGTTATTGTTAGTGTACGGATTAGGATTAGAGTATGGTTAGGGTAAGGGTTAGGCTTGCGTTTGTGTTTAGGTTTAGGGTTAGGTTTAGGGTTAGCGAACGGGTAAGGTTTAGGGTATAGGTGAGGGTAAGGAAATGTGTTAGGGTCAGGCTACATGTTAGTTCATGGGTTAGCATTAGTGTATGGGTTACAATTAGGGTACGGGTTAGGGTAAGGTGTAGGGTTGGGTTTGGGTTTAGGTTTAGGGCTAGGGTTAGGTTTATTGAACGGTTAAGCTTTAGGATATACGTTTGGTTATGGAAACGTGTTAGGGTCAGGGTACGTGTTTGGGCGTGGGTTAGTGTTAGTGTATGGGTTAGGATTAGGGTACGGGTTAGGGTAAGGGGTAGGATGGGGTTGGTGTTAGGTTTATGGCTAGGATTAGGGTTAGCGAATGGTTAAATTTTAGGGTATCGGTGAGGGTACGGAAAAGTGTTATTGTCAGGGTACGTGTTAGGGCAAGTGTTACTGTTAGTATACGGTTTAGGATTAGGTTACGGGTTAGGGTAAGGTGTAGGTTTGGTGTTTGGGTTAGGTTTAGGGCTAGGTTTAGGGTTAGCAAACGGGTAAGATTTAGGGTACAAGTGAGGGTACAGAAATGTGTTAGGATCAGTGTATGTGTTAGGGAATGGGTTATTGTTAGTGTACGGGATAGGATTAGGGTACGGGTTAGGGTAAGGTGCAGGGTTGTGTTTGGGGTTAGGTTCATGGCTAGGCTTATGGTTAGTCAAGGGGTAAGGTTTAGGGTACAGGTGAGGGTACAGAAACGTGTTAGGGTCAGGGTATGTCTTCGGGCACAGGTTAGTGTTAGTTTACGGGTTAGGATTAGGGTACATTTAGGTTAAGGGGTAGGGTTGCGGTTGTGGTTAGGTTTAGGGCTAGGATTAGGTTTAGAGGACGGGTAAGTTTTAGGGTACAGGTGAGGGTACAGAAACGTGTTAGGCTCAGGGTACATGTTAGGGCACGGATTAGTGTTAATGTATGGGTTAGGATTAGGTTATGGGTTAAGGTATGGTGTAGGGTTGGGGTTGTGGTTAGGTTTAGGTTTAGTGTTAGGGTTAGCGAACGTGTGAGGTTTAGGGTATAGGTGAGGGCATGGAAACCTGTTATGGTCAGGGTATATCTTAGGGGATGGGTTAGTGTTAGTGTATGGGTTACGATTAGGGTACAGGTTAGGGTAAGGTGTAGGGTTGGGTTTGGGTTTAGGTTTAGGGCTAGGGTTAGGTTTAGTGAACAGTTAAGTTTTAGGGTATAGGTTTGGTTATGGAAATGTGTTAGGGTCACTGTACGGGTTTGGGCAAGTTTTAGTGTTAGTGTATGGGTTAGGGTTAGGGTACGGGGTAGGGTTGGGTTTGGGGTTAGGTTTAAGGCTAGGGTTAGGGTTAGCAAATGGGTAAGGTCTAGGGTACAGGTGAGGTTTCATTAATGTGTTATGGTCAGGGTACCTGTTAGGGCACATGTTAGTGTTAGTGTATGTGTTAAGATTAGGGTACAGCTTAGGGTTAGGTGTAGGTTTGGGTTTGGGTTAGGTTTAGGACTAGGGATAGGGTTAGCAAATGGGTACGTTTTAGGTTACAGGTGAGGGTACGGAAAAGTGTTATGGTCAGGGTACATGTTAGGGCATGGGTTAGTGTTAGTGTATCGGTTAGGATTAGGGTATGGGTTATGGTAAGGTGTAGGTTTGGGGTTTTGTTTAGGTATAGGGCTAGGGTTAGGGTTAGCGACCGGGTAAGTGTTAGGGTACAGGTGAGGGTACGGAAAATTGTTCAGTACAGGGTACGTGTTAGGGCATGTGTTAGTGTTAGTGTTTGGTTTAGGATTAGGGTACGGGTTAGGGTAAGGTGTAGGGTTGGGGTTAGGTTTAGGTTTAGAGCTAGGGTTAGGGTTAGTGAATGGTAACGTTTAAGGTACAGGTGAGGGTACAGAAAAGTGTTAGGGTCAGGGTACATGTTAGGGTATGGGTAAGTGTTAGTGTACTGGTTAGCATTAGGGTATGGGTTACCGTAAAGTGTATGGTTGGGTTTAGGTTTAGGGCTAGGGTTAGGGTTAGTGAACAGTAAGGTTTACGGTGCAGGTGAGGGTACAGAAACGTGTTATGGTCAGGATATGTGTTAAAGCACCAGTTACTTTTACTGTAAGGATTAGGATTAGGGTACAGGTTAGGGTAAGGTGTAGGATTGGGGTTGGGGTTAGCTTTAGCGCTAGGGTTAGGGTTAGCAAACCGGTAAATTTTAGGGTACAGGTGAGGATACAGAAATGTGTTAGGGTCAGGGTAAGTGTTAGGGCACGTGTCCGTGTTAGTGCACACCTTCGGATTAGGGTACAGGTTAGGGTAAGGTGTAGGTTTATGGTTGGCATTAGGTTTAGGGCTAGGGTTGCTGTTATTGAACGGGTAAGGTTTATGGTACAGGTGAGGGTACAGAAAAATGTTTGGGTCAGGGTACGTGTTAGGGCACATATTAGTGTTAGTGTATGGGTTAGGATTATGGTATGGTTTAGGGTAGAGGGTAGCATTGGGGTTGGGGTTAGGTTTAGGTTTAGGGTTAACGAATGGGTAAGATTTAGGGTACAGGAGAGTGTACAGAAACGTGTTAGGGTTAGGGTACATGTTAGGGCACGGGTTACTGTTAGTGGACAGGTTAGGATTAGGTTACAGTTTAGGGTTATGTGTAGGGTTTGGGATGGGTTTTGGTTTAGGGCTAGGGTTAGCTTTAGCGAACGGGTAAGGTTTGGGGTACAGGTTGGGGTACGGTAATGTGTTAGGGTCAGGATACATGTTAGGTCATGGGTTAGTGTTAGTGTACGGGTTAGGATTAGAGAATGGATTACGGTAAGGTGTAGGGTTGGGGTTGGGGTTAGGATTAGGGCTAGAGTTAGGGTTAGTGAACGGGTAAGATTTAGGGTACAGCTGAAGGTATGTAACCGTGTGAGAGTCAGGGTACGTGTTGGGACATTGGTTAGTGTTAATGTATGGTTTAGGATTAGGGTGCAAATCAGGGTAAAGGACAGGGCTAGGTTTGGGGTTAGGTTCATGGCTAGGTTTACGGTTAGTCAACGGGTAAGGTTTAGGATACAGGTGAGGGTACAGAAACGACTTAGGGTCACGGTAGGTCTTCGGGCACAGTTTAGTGTCAGTTTATGGGTTAGGATTAGGGTACGTTTAGGTTAAGGGTTAGGGTTGCAGTTATGGTTAGGTTTAGGGCTAGGATTAGGTTTAGAGGACGGGTAAGGTTTACAGTACAGGTGAGGGTACGGACACGTGTTAGGCTCAGGGTACATGTTAGGGCACAGATTAGTGTTAGTGTACAGGTTAGGATTAGGTTACGGGTTAGGGTAAGTGGTAGGGTTGGTGTTGGGGTTAGGTTTAGGGCTAGGGTTAGGGTTAGTGAAAGGGTAAGGTTTAGGGTACAGCTGAGTGTAGGGAAAAGTGTTAGGTTCAGGGTACATGTTCGGGCATGGGTTAGTGTGAGTGTACGGGTTAAGGTTAGGGTACAGGTTAGTGTTAGTGGTAGGGTTGGGGTTGGGGTTAGGTTTAGTTCTAAGGTTAGTGTTAGCGAACGGGTAAGGTTTAGGGTACAGGTGAGGTTAAGGTAATGTGTTACAGTCAGGGTACATGTTAGGGCACGTGTTAGTGTTAGTGTATGGGTTAGGATTAGGGTACACGTTAGGGTAAAGTGTAGGTTTGGGGTTGGCATTAGGTTTATGGCTAGGATTAGGGTTAGCGAACAGTTAAGTTTAGGGTATAGGTGAGGGTATGGAAAAGTGTTAGGGTCTGGATACGTTTTAGGGCAAATGTTAGTGTACGTGTTAGGGTAAGGTGTATTGTTGGGGTTGGTGTTAGGTTTAGGGCTAGGGTTAGGTCTAGAGAACGGTTAAGCTTTATGGTATAGGTTTGGTTACAGAAACTTTTCAGGGTCATGGTATTTGTTTGGGCATGGCTTAGTGTTAGTGTACAGGTTAGGATTAGGGTATGGTTTAGGGTAAGGGGTAGGGTTGGGGTTGGGGTAAGGTTTAGGGCTAAGGTTAGGGTTAGTGAACGGTTGAGGTTTGCTTACAGGTAAGCGTACGGAAACGTGTTAGGTCAGTGTACTTGTTAGGGCATGGTTTTGTGTTAGTGTATGGGTTAGGATTAGGGTACAGGTTAGGGTAAGGTGTAGGGTTGGGGTTAGGTTTAGGGCTAGGGTTACGGTTAGCGAACGTGTAAGGTTTAGGGTACAGGTGAGGGTACAGAAAAGTGTTAGGGTCAGGATACATGTTAGGCTATGTGTTAGTGTGAGTGTACGGGTTAAGGTTAGGGTACAGGTTTGTGTTAGTGGTAGGGTTGGGGTTGGGGTTAGATTTTGGCCTAGGATTAGGGTTAGCAAATGGGTAAGATTTAGGGTACAGGTGAGGGTACAGAAACGTGTTAGGGTCAGGGTACATGTTAGGGCATGGGTTAATGTTAGTGTTTGGATTAGGATTAGAGTACGGTTATGGTAAGGGTTAGGGTTGCATTTGGGTTTAGATTTAGCGCTAGGGTTAGGGTTAGTGAACGGTTAAGGTTTAGGGTATCAGTGAGGGTAAGGAAACGTGTTAGGCTCAGGCTACATGTTAGGGCATGGAATAGAGTTAGTGTATGGGTTACGATTAGGGTACGGGTTAGGGTAAGTTGTAGGGATGGGTTTGGTTTTAGGTTTAGGGCTAGGGTTAGGTTTAGTGAATGGTTAAACTTTAGGGTATAGGTTTGGTTATGGAAATGTGTTAGGGTCAGGGTACGTGTTTGGGCATGGGTTAGTGTTAGTGTATGGGTTAGGATTAGGGTACGGGTTAGGGTAAGGGGTAGGGTGGGGTTGGCATTAGGTTTATGGCTAGGATTAGGGTTAGTAAATGGTTACATTGTAGGGTATCAGTGAGGGTACAGAAAAGTGTTATTGTCAGGGTACATGTTAGGGCATGGGTTATTTTTAGTGTATGGGTTACGATTAGGGTACGGTTAGGGTAAGTGGTGGGGTTGCGGTTGTGGTTAAGTATAGGGCTAGGGTTAGGGTTAGCGAAAGGGTAAGGTTTAGGGTACAGTTGAGGGTACGGAAACGTGTTAGGGTCAGGGTACATGTTAGGGCATGGGTTAGTGTTAGTGTACAGGATAGGATTAGGGCACGGGTTAGGGTAATGGACAGTGTAGGGTTTGCGTTTAGGTTTATGTCTAGGGTTAGGTTTAGCGAACGGGTAAGCTTTAGGGTATATGTTTGGTTACGGAGATGTGTTTGGGTCAGGGTACGTGTTAGGTCACGGCTTAGTGTTAGTGTACGGGTTAGGATTAGTGTACGGGTTAGTGTAAGATATAGGGTTGGGGTTGGGGTTAGGTTTAGGCCTAGGGTTAGTGTTAGTGTACGGGTAAGGTTTAGGGTATAGTGGAGGGTACGAAAAAGTGTTATGTTCAGCGTACATGTCAGGGCATGCGTTAGTGTGAGTGTACGGGTTAAGGTTAGGGTTCAGGTTAGTGTTAGTGCTAGGGTTGGGGTTGGGGTTAGGTTTAACGCTAGGGTTTGGCTTAGCGAATGGATAAGGTTTAGGGTACAGAAACGTGTTAGTCTCAGGGTACATATTAGGGCACGGACTAGTGTTAGTGTAAGGGATAGGATTAGGGTACGTGTTAAGGTAAGGTGTAGGTTTGGGGTTTTGTTTAGGTATAGGGCTAGGGTTAGGGTTAGCGACTGGGTAAGTGTTAGGGTACAGGTGAGGGTACAGAAAATTGTTCTGTACAGGGTATATGTTAGGGCATGTGTTAGTGTTAGTGTATGGTTTAGGATTAGGGTAGGGTTAGGGTAAGGTGTAGGGTTGGGGTTAGGTTTAGGTTTAGAGCTAGGGTTAGGGTTAGTGAATGGTAAGGTTTAAGGTACAGGTGAGGGTACAGAAAAGTGTTAGGGTCAGGGTACGTGTTAGGGTATGAGTAAGTGTGAGTGTACTGGGTAGCATTAGGGTATGGGTTACGGTAAAGTGTAGGGTTGGGATTAGGTTTAGGTTTAGGGCTAGGGTTAGGGTTAGTGAACGGTAAGGTTTAGGGTACAGGTGAGGGTACAGAAACGTGTTATGGTCAGGATATGTGTTAAAGCACCAGTTACTTTTACTGTACGGATTAGGATTAGGGTACTGGTTACGGTAAGGTGTAGGATTGGGGTTGGGGTTAGCTTTAGTGCTAGGGTTAGGGTTAGCGAACCAGTAAATTTTAGGGTACAGGTGAGGATACAGAAATGTGTTAGGGTCAGGGTAAGTGTTAGGGCACGGGTTAGTGTTAGTGCACACTTTCGGATTAGGGTACAGGTTAGGGTAAGGTGTAGGTTTGTGGTTGGCATTAGGTTTAGGGCTAGGGTTGCTGTTATTGAACGGGTAAGGTTTATGGTACAGCTGAGGATACGGAAAAATGTTTGGGTCAGGGTACGTGTTAGGGCACATATTATTGTTACTGTACGGGTTAGGATTATGGTATGGTTTAGGGTAGAGGGTAGGGTTGGTGTTGGGGTTAGGTTTAGGGTTAGGTTTAGCGAACGGGTAAGATTTAGGGTACAGGAGAGGGTAAAGAAACGTGTTAGGGTTAGGGTATGTGTTAGGGCATGTGTTACTGTTAGTGGACAGGTTAGGATTAGGTTACAGTTTAGGGTTATGTGTAGGGTTTGGGGTGGGTTTAGGTTTAGGGCTAGGGTTAGCTTTAGCGAATGGGTAAGGTTTAGGGTACAGGTTGGGGTATGGTAATGTGTTAGGGTCAGGATACATGTTAGGTCATGGGTTAGTGTTAGTGTATGGGTTAGGATTAGGGAATGGATTACGGCAAGGTGTAGGGTTGGGGTTGGGGTTAGGATTAGGGCTAGTGTTAGGGTTAGTGAACGGGTAAGATTTAGGGTACAACTGAGGGTATGTAACCGTGTGAGGGTCAGGGTACGTGTTTTGGCATTGGTTAGTGTTAGTGTATGGTTTAGGATTAGGGTACAAATCAGGGTAAGGGATAGGGATGTGGTTGGGTTTAGGTTCATGGCTAGGTTTACAGTTAGTCAACGGGTAAGGTTTAGGGTACAGGTGAGGGTACAGAAACGACTTAGGGTCAGGGTATATCTTCGGGCACAGGTTAGTGCTAGTTTATGGGTTAGGATTAGGGTACGTTTAGGTTAAGGGGTAGGGTTGCGGTTGTGGTTAGGTTTAGGGCTAGGATTAGGTTTAGAGGACAGATAAGGTTTAGGGTACAGGTGAGGGTACGGAAACGTGTTAGGCTCAGGGTACATGTTAGGGCATCGATTAGTGTTAGTGTATGGGTTAGGATTAGGTTACGGGTTAGGGTAAGGGGTAGGGTTGGTGTTGGGGTTAGGTTTAGGGCTAGGGTTAGGGTTAGTGAACGGGTAAGGTTTAGGATACAGCTGAGGGTAGGGAAAAGTGTTAGGTTCAGGGTACATGTTAGGGCATGGATTAGTGTGAGTGTACGGGTTAAGGTTAGGGTACAGGTTAGTGTTAGTGGTAGGGTTGGGGTTGGGGTTAGGTTTAGTTCTAGGGTTAGTGTTAGCGAGCGGGTAAGGTTTAGGGTACAGGTGAGGTTACGGTAATGTGTTGCGGTCATGGTACATGTTAGGGCATGGTTTAGTGTTAGTGTATGGATTCAGATTAGGGTACAGCTTGGGGTTAGGGTTAGGTTTGGGGTTGGGTTAAGTTTAGGGCTAGGGTTAGGGTTAGCGAATGGGTAAGTTTTAGGGTACAGGTGAGGGAACGGAAAAGTGTTATGATCTGGGTACGTGTTAGGGCATGGTTTATTGTTAGTGTACAGGTTAGGATTAGGGTAACTTTAGGGTAAGGGTTAGGGTTGTTGTTAGGTTTAGGTTTAGGGTTAGGATTAGGGTTAGCGAACGTGTAAGGTTTAGGGTATAGGTGAGGGTATGTAAATGTGTTAGGGTCAGGGTATATCTCAGGGCATGGGTTAGTGTTATTGTACGGGTTACAAATAGGGTATGGGTTAGGGTAATGTGTAGGGTTGGGTTTGGGCTTAGGTTTAGGTCTAGGGTTAGGTTTAGTGAACGGTTAAGCTTTAGGGTATAGGTTTGGTTACACAAATGTGTTAGGGTCATGGTACATGTTTGGGCATGTGTTAGTGTTAGTGTACGGGTTAAGATTACGGTACACGTTAGGGTAAAGTGTAGGGTTGGGGTTGTCGTTAGGTTTATGGCTAGGATTAGGGTTAGTGAATGGTTAAGTTTAGGGTATAGGTGAGTGTATGGAAAAGTGTTAGGGTCTGGATACGTTTTAGGGCAAGTGTTAGTGTACGTGTTAGGGTAAGGTGTATTGTTGGGGTTGGTGTTAGGTTTAGGTCTAGTGTTAGGTTTAGTGAATTGGTAACGTTTAGGGTTCAAGTGTGGGAACGGAAATGTGTTAGGGTCAGGGTACGTGTTAGGGCAAGGGTTAGTGTTAGTGTATGGATAGGATTAGGGTATGGGTTAGGGTAAGGGTTAGGGTTGTGATTGGGTTTATGTATAGGGCTAGGATTATGTTTAGCGAACCGGTAAGATTTAGGGTACAGGTGAGGGTACGAAAAAGCATTAGGGTCATGGTACATGTTAGGGCACGGGTTAGTGTGAGTGTACGGGTTAGGATTAGGGTACAGGTTAGGGTAAGGTGTAGGGTTGGGTTTGGGTTTAGGTTTAGGTCTAGGGTTAGGTTTAGAGAACGGTTAAGCTTTACGGTATAGGTTTGTTACAGAAACGTGTCAGGGTCATGGTACATGTTTGGGCATGGGTTAGTGTTAGTGTACGGGTTAGGATTAGGGTGCGGGTTAGGTTAGGGGGTAGGGGTAAGGTTTAGGGCTAGGTCTAGGGTTAGCGAACGGGTGAGGTTTGGGTACAGGTAAGGGTACGGAAATGTGTTAGGTCAGTGTACTTGTTAGGGCATGGTTTTGTGTTAGTGTATGGGTTAGGATTAGGGTACGGGTTAGGGTAAGGTGTAGGGTTGGGGTTGGCATTAGGTTTATGGCTAGGATTAGGTTTAGCGAATGGTTAAGTTTTAGGGTATAGGTGAGGGTACACAAAAGTGATAGTGTCAGGGTACATGTTAGGGCAAGTGCTAGTGTTAGTGTACGGGTTAGGATTAGGGTATGGGTTCAGGTAAGGCGTAGGTTTGAGGTTGGGGTTAGGTTTAGAGCTAGTGTTAGGTTTAGTGAATGGGTATGGTTTAGGGTACACGCGAGGGAACGGAAATGTGTTAGGGTCAGAGTACATGTTAGGTCATGGGTTAGTGTTAGAGTAAGGCTTAGGATTAGGGTACGGGTTAGGGTAAGGTGTAGGGTTGTGGTTGTGGTTAGGTTTAGGGCTAGGGTTAGGGTTAGATAACGTGTAAGGTTTAGGGTACAGGTGAGGGTACGCAAAAGTGTTAGGGTCAGGATACATGTTAGGGTATGTGTTAGTGTGAGTGTACGGGTTAAGGTTAGGGTACAGGTTAGTGTTAGTGGTAGGGTTGGGGTTGGGGTTAGATTTCGGGCTAGGGTTAGGGTTAGCAAATGGGTAAGATTTAGGGTACAGGTGAGGGTACAGAAACGTGTTATTGTCAGGGTACTTGTTAGGGCATGGGTTAATGTTAGTGTACGGGTTAGGATTAGGATACGGTTAGGGTGAGGGTTAGGGTTGCAGTTGGGTTTAGGTTTAGCGCTAGGGTTAGGCTTAGCGAACGGGTAAGTTTTAGGGTACAGGTGAGGGTACGGAAACGTGTTAAGGCCAGGGTACATGTTAGGTCACGGGTTATTGTTAGTGTACGGATTAGGATTAGTGTACGGTAGGGTAAGGGTTAGGGTTCCGTTTGGGTTTAGGTTTAGGGCTAGGGTTAGGGTTAGTGAACGGGTAAGGTTTATGGTATAGGTGATGGGAAGGAAACGTCTTAGGGTCAGGCTACATGTTAGTTCATGTAATAGAGTTAGGGTATGGGTTACGATTAGGGTATGGGTTAGGGTAAGGCGTAGGGTTGGGTTTGGGTTTAGGTTTAGGGCTAGGGTTAGGTTTAGTGAACGGTTAAGCTTTAGGGTATACGTTTGGTTATGGAAACGTTTTAGAGTCAGGGTACGTGTTTGGGCATGGGTTAGTGTTAGTGTATGGGTTAGGATTAGGGTACAGGTTAGGGTAAGGGGTAGGATGGGGTTGGCGTTAGGTTTATGGCTAGGATTAGGGTTAGCGAACAGTTAAATATTAGGGTATCGGTGAGGGTACGGAAAAGTGTTATTGTCAGGGTACGTGTTAGGGCAAGTGTTAGTGTTAGTGTACGGGTTAGGATTAGTGTACGTGTTAGGGTAAGGTGTAGGTTTGGGGTTGGGTTTAGGTTTAGAGCTAGTGTTAGGTTTAGCGAACGGGTATGTTTTAGGGTACAGGTGAGGGAACGGAAATGTGTTAGGGTCAGGGTATGTGTTAGGGGAAGCATTACTGTTAGTGTAAGACTTTGGATTAGGGTACGGGATAGGGTAAGGTGTAGGGTTGGGGTTGTGGTTAGGTTTAGTGCTAGGGGTAGGGTTAGCAAACGGGTAACTTTTAGGGTACAGGTGAGGGTACGGAATAGTGTTAGGGTCAGGATACATGTTAGGGTACGTGTTCATGTGAGTGTACTGTTTATGATTAGGGTACAGGTTGGTGTTAGTGGTAGGGTTGAGGTTGGGGTTAGGATTAGGGCTAGGTTTAGGGTTAATGAACAGGTAAGATTTAGGGTACAGCTGAGGTTACAGTAATGTGTTAGGGTCAGGGTACGTGTTAGGGCACGAGTTAGTGTTAGTGTACAGGTTAGGATTAGGGTACAGCTTAGGGTTAGGTTTAGGTTTGGGTTTGGGTTAAGATTAGGGCTACGGTTAGGATTAGCGAACGGGTAAGTGTTAGGGTACAGGTGAGGGTACGGAAAATTGTTAGGTTCAGTGTACGTGTTAGGGCACGTGTTAGTGTACGGTTTAGGATTAGGTTACGGGTTAGGGTAAGGTGTAGGTTTGGTGTTGGGGTTAGGTTTAGGGCTAGGTTTAGGGTTAGCAAACGGGTAAGATTTAGGGTACAAGTGAGGGTACGGAAACGTGTTAGGGTCAGGGTATGTGTTAGGGCATGTGTTATTGTTAGTGTACGGGTTAGGATTAGGGTACAGTTAGGGTAAGTGGTAGGGTTGCGTTTGGGGTTAAGTTTAGGGCTAGTGTTAGGGTTAGCGAAAGGGTAAAGTTTAGGGTAGAGTTGAGGGTATGGAAACGTGTTAGGGTCAGGGTAAATGTTAGGGCATGGGTTAGTGTTAGTGTACGGGTTAGGTTTACTGTATTTGTTAGTGTAAGGGGTAGGGTTGGGGTTGGGGATAGGTTTAGGGCTAGGGTTAGGGTTAGCATATGGGTAAGGTTTAGGGTACAGGGGAGGGTATGAAAAAGTGTTAAGTTCAGTGTACATGTTAGTGCACGCATTAGTGTGAGTGTATGGTTTAAGGTTAGGGTTCAGGTTAGTGGTAGTGGTAGGGTTGAGGTTGGGGTTAGGTTTAAGGCTACGGTTAGGCTTAGTGAACGGGTAAGGTTTAGTGTACAGGTGTGGGTACAGAAACGTGTTAGCCTCAGGGTACATATTAGGGCATGGATTACTGTTAGTGTACGGGATAGGATTAGGGTACAGTTTAGGGTAAGGTGCAGGGTTGTGTTTGGGGCTAGGTTCATGGCTAGGTTTATGGCTAGTCAAGGGGTAAGGTTTAGGGTACAGGTGAGGGTACAGAAACGTGTTAGGGTCTGGGTATGTCTTCAGGCACAGGTTAGTGTTAGTTTACGGGTTAGGATTAGGGTACATTTAGGTTAAGGGGTAGGGTTGTGGTTGTGGTTAGGTTTGGGCTAGGATTAGGTTTAGAGGACGGGTAAGGTTTAGGGTACAGGTGAGGGTATGGAAACGTGTTAGGCTCAGGGTACATGTTAGGGCATGGATTAGTGTTAGTGTATGGGTTAGGATTAGGTTACAGGTTAGGGTAAGGTGTAGGGTTGGGGTTGTGGTTAGGTTTAGTTTTAGTGTTAGGGTTAGCGAACGTGTAAGGTTTAGGGTATAGGTGAAGTTATCAAAAAGTGTTATGGTCAGGGTATATCTTAGGGGACGGGTTAGTGTTAGTGTATGGGTTACGATTAAGGTACAGGTTATGGTAAGGTGTAGGGTTGGGTTTGGTTTTAGGTTTAGGGCTAGGGTTAGGTTTAGTGACTGGTTAAGCTTTAGGGTATAGGTTTGGTTATGGAAACGTGTTAGGGTAACTGTACGTGTTTGGGCAAGTTTTAGTGTTAGTGTACGGGTTAGGATTAGGGTACGGTTTAGGGTTGGGTTTGGGGTTAGGTTTAAGGCTAGGGTTAGGGTTAGCAAATGGGTAAGGTCTAGGGTACAGGTGAGGTTACAGTAATGTGTTATGGTCAGGGTATGTGTTAGTGTTAGTGTATGTGTTAAGATTAGGGTACAGCTTAGGGTTAGGTGTAGGTTTGGGTTTGGATTAGGTTTAGGGCTAGGGATAGGGTTAGTGAATGGGTAAGTTTTAGGTTACAGGTGAGGGTACGGAAAAGTGTTATGGTCAGGGTACGTGTTAGGGCATGGGTTAGTGTTAGTGTATGTTAGGATTAGGGTATGGGTTAGGGTAAGGTGTAGGTTTGGGGTTTTGTTTAGGTATAGGGCTAGGGTTAGGGTTAGCGATCAGGTAAGTGTTAGGGTACAGGTGAGGGTACAGAAAATTGTTCGGTACAGGGTATGTGTTACGGCATGTGTTAGTGTTAGTGTTTGGTTTAGGATTAGGGTACGGGTTAGGGTAAGGTGTAGGGTTGGGGTTAGGTTTAGGTTTAGAGCTAGGGTTAGGGTTAGTGAATGGTAAGGTTTAAGGTACAGGTGAGGGTACAGAAAAGTGTTAGGGTCAGGGTACGTGTTAGGGTATGAGTAAGTGTTAGTGTACTGGTTAGCATTAAATTATAGGTTACGGTAAAGTGTAGGGTTGGGATGAGGTTTAGGTTTAGGGCTAGGGTTAGGGTTACTGAATGGTAAGGTTTAGGGTACAGTTGAAGGTACAGAAACGTGTTACGGTCAGGATATGTGTTAAAGCACCAGTTACTTTTACTGTATGGATTAGGATTAGGGTACAGGTTAGGGTAAGGTGTAGGATTGGGGTCGGGGTTAGCTTTAGCGCTAGGGTTAGGGTTAGCGAACCAGTAAATTGTAGGGTACAGGTGAGGATACAGAAATGTGTTAGTGTCTGGGTAAGTGGTAGGGCATGGGTTAGTGTTAGTGTACACTTTCTTATTAGGGTAGAGGTTAGGGTAAGGTGTAGGTTTGTGGTTGGCATTAGGTTTAGGGCTAGGGTTGCTGTTATTGAACGGGTAAGGTTTATGGTACAGGTGAGGGTATGGAAAAATGTTTGGGTCAGGGTACGTGTTAGGGCACATATTAGTGTTAGTGTACAGGTTAGGATTATGGTACGGTTTAGGGTAGAGGGTAGCATTGGGGTTGGGGTTAGGTTTAGGGTTATGGTTAGTGAACTGGTAAGGTTTAGGATACAGGAGAGGGTAAAGAAACGTGTTAGTGTTAGGGTACGTGTTAGGGCATGGGTTACTGTTAGTGGACCGTTTAGGATTAGGTTACGGTTTAGGGTTATGTGTAGGGTTTGGGATGGGTTTAGGTTTAAGGCTAGGGTTAGCTTTAGCGAATTGGTAAGATTTAGGGTACAGGTTGGGGTACAGTAATGTGTTAGGGTCAGGATACATGTTAGGTCACGGGTTAGTGTTAGTGTACGGATTAGGATTAGGGAATGAATTACGGTAAGGTATAGGGTTGAGGTTAGTGTTAGGATTAGGGCTAGCGTTAGGGTTAGCGAACGGGTAAGATTTAGGGTACAGCTGAGGGTACAGAAACGACTTACGGTCAGGGTATATCTTCGGGCACAGGTTAGTGTTCGTTTACACGTTAGGATAAGGGTACGTTTAGGTTAAGGGTTAGGGTTGCAGTTGTGGTTAGGTTTAGGGATAGGATTAGGTTTAGAGGATGGGTAAGGTTTAGGGTACAGCTGAGGGTATGGACACGTTTTAGGCTCAGGGTACATGTTAGGGCACAGATTAGTGTTAGTGTACAGGTTAGGATTAGGTTATGGGTTAGGGTAAGGGGTAGGGTTGGGGTTGGGGTTAGGTTTAGGGCTAGGGTTAGGGTTAGCGAACGGGTAAGGTTTAGGGTACAGCTGAGGGTAGGGAAAAGTGTTAAGTTCAGGGTACATGTTCGGGCATGTGTTAGTGTGAATGTATGGGTTAAGGTTAGGGTACAGGTTAGTGTTAGTGGTAGGGTTGGTGTTGAGGTTAGGTTTAGTTCTAGGGTTAGTGTTAGTGAACGGGTAAGGTTTAGGGTACAGGTGAGGTTAAGGTTGTGTGTTATGTTCAGGGTACATGTTATTGCACATGTTAGTGTTAGTGTATGGGTTAAGATTAGGGTACAGCTTAGGGTTAGGAGTAGGTTTGGGGTTGTGTTAAGTTTAGAGCTAGGGTTAGGGTTAGCGAATGGGTAAGTTTTAGGTTACAGGTGAGCGTATGGAAAAGTTTTATGCTCTGGGTACTTGTTAGGGCATGGGTTATTGTTAGTGTACGTGTTAGTATTAGGGTAAGGTTAGGGTAAGACTTAGGGTTGCGGTTGGGTTCAGGTTTAGGTTTAGGGTTAGGGTTAGCGAACGTGTAAGGTTTAGGGTATAGGTGAGGGTATGGAAACGTGTTAGGGTTAGGGTATATATTAGGGCATGGTTTAGTGTTAGTTTATGGGTTACAATTAGGGTACAGGTTAGGGTAAGGTGTAGGGTTGGGTTTGGGTTTACGTTTAGGGCTAGGATTAGGTTTATAAATGGTTAAGCTTTAGGGTAAAGTTTGGTTACAGAAACGTGCTAGGGTCAGGGTATGTGTTTGGGAATGGGTTAGTGATAGTGTATGGATTAGGATTAGGGTACGGGTAAAGGTAAGGGTTACGGTTGGGGTTCGCATTATGTTTATGGCTAGGATTAGGGTTAACAAACGGTTAAATTTTAGGCTATAGGTGAGGGCACGGAAAAGTGTTAGTGTCAGGTTACATGTTAGGGCAAGTGTTAGTGTTAGTGTATGGGTTAAGATTAGGGTACGGGTTAGGGTAAGGGGTAGGGTTGGAGTTGGGTTTAGGTTTAAGGTTAGGGTTAGGGTTAGCAAATGGGTAAGGTCTATGGTACAGGTGAGGTTACGGTAATGTGTTATGATCAGGGTACATATTAAGGCATGTGTTAGTGTTAGTGTATGTGTTAAGATTAGGGTACAGCTTAGGGTTAAGTGTAGGTTTGGGTTTGGGTTAGGTTTAGGTCTAAGGATAGGGTTAGCGAATGGGTAAGTTTTAGGGTGCAGGTGAGGGTAGGGAAAAGTGTTAGTGTCAGGTTACATGTTAGGGCAAGTGTTAGTGTTAGTGTATGGGTTAGGATTAGGGTACGCATTAGGGTAAAGTGTAGGGTTGGAGTTGGCTTTAGGTTTACGGATAGGATTAGGGTTAGCGAACGGTTAAGCTTTAGGGTATAGGTGAGTGTATGGAAAAGTGTTAGGGTCTGGATACGTGTTAGGGCAAGTGTTAGTGTACGTGTTAGGGTAAGGTGTATTGTTGGGGTTGGTGTTAGGTTTAGGGCTAGGGTTAGGTCTAGAGAATGGTTAAGCTTTATGGTATAGGTTTGGTTACAGAAACTTTTCAGGGTCATGGTATTTGTTTGGGCATGGCTTAGTGTTAGTGTACAGGTTAGGATTAGGGTATGGGTTAGGGTAAAGGGTAGGGTTGGGTTTGGGGTAAGGTTTAGGGCTAAGGTTAGGGTTAGTGAATGGTTGAGGTTTGCGTACAGGTAAGGGTATGGAAACGTGTTAGATCAGTGTACTTGTTAGGGCATGGGTTTGTGTTAGTGTATAGGTTAGGATTAGGGTACAGGTTAGGGTAAGGTGTAGGGTTGGGGTTGGGGTAAGGTTTAGGGCTAAGGTTAGGGTTAGTGAACGGTTGAGGTTTGCGTACAGGTAAGGGTACGGAAACGTGTTAGATCAGTGTACTTGTTAGGGCATGGGTTTGTGTTAGTGTATGGGTTAGGATTAGGGTACGGGTTAGGGTAAGGTGTAGGGATGGGTTTGGGTTTAGGTTTAGGGCTAGGGTTAGGTTTAGTGAACAGTTAAGCTTTAAGGTATAGGTTTGGTTATGGAAATGTGTTAGGGTCAGGGTACGTGTTTGGGCATGTGTTAGTGTTAGTGTATGGGTTAGGATTAGGGTACGTGTTAGGGTAAAGTGTAGGGTTGGAGTTTACTTTAGGTTTACGGATAGGATTAGGGTTAGCGAACATTTAAGTTTTAGGGTATAGGTGAGTGTATGGAAAAGTGTTAGGGTCTGGATACATGTTAGGGCAAGTGTTAGTGTACGTGTTAGGGTAAGGTGTATTGTTGGGGTTGGTGTTAGGTTTAGGGCTAGTGTTAGGTTTAGTGAATGGGTAACGTTTCGGGTACAAGTGAGGGAACAGAAATGTGTTAGGGTCAGGGTATGTGTTAGGGCAAGGGTTAGTGTTAGTGTATGAGATAGGATTAGGGTACGGGTTAGGGTAAGGGGTAGGGTTGTGATTGTGGTTATGTATAGGGCTAGGGTTAGGGTTAGCGAACCGGTAAGATTTAGGGTCCAGGTGAGGGTACGAAAAAGTGTTAAGGTCAGGGTACATGTTAGGGCACGGGTTAGTGTGAGTGTATGGGTTAGGATTAGGGTACGGGTTAGAGTAAGGTGTAGGGTTGGGGTTGGGTTTAGGTTTATGGCTAGGGTTAGGTTTAGTGAACGGTTAAGCTTTAGGGTATATGTGAGGGTACGGAAAAGTGTTATTTTCAGGTTACATGTTAGGGCAAGTGTTAGTGTTAGTGTACAGGTTAAGATTAGTGTACGGGTTAGGGTAAGGCATAGGTTTGGGGTTGGGTTTAGGTTTAGAGCTAGTGTTAGGTTTAGTGAACGGGTATGGTTTAGGGTACAGGTGAGGCAATTGAAATGTGTTAGTGTCAGGGTACATGTTAGGGCATGGGTTACTGTTAGTGTAAGGCTTTGGATTAGGGTACGGGTTAGGGTTAGGTGTAGGGTTTGGGTTGGGGTTAGGTTAAGGGCTAGGGTTAGGGTTAGCGAATGGGTAAGATTTAGGGTACAGGTGAGGGTACAGAATAGTGTTAGGTTCAGGGTATATGTTAGGTTACGTGTTAGTGTGAGTGTACGGGTTAAGATTAGGGTACAGGTTGGTGTTAGTGGTAGGGTTGGGGTTGGTGTTAAGATAAGGGTTAGGTTTAGGGTTAGCGAACAGGTAAGATTTAGGGTACAGGTGAGGTTACGGTAATGTGTTAGGGTCAGGGTACATTTTAGGGCATGAATTAGTGTTAGTGTACAGGTTAGGATTAGGGTACAGCTTAGGGTTAGGAGTAGGTTTGGGGTTGGGTTAGGTTTAGGGCTAGGGTTAGGCTTAGCGAAGGGGTAAGTGTTAGGGTACAGTTGAGGGTATGGACAATTGTTAGCTTCAGTGATCATGTTAGGGCACGTGTTAGTGTATGTGTTAATATTAGGGTACAGCTTAGGGTTAGGTGTAGGTTTGGGGTAGGTTTATGATTAGGTCTAGGGTTAGGGTTAGCGAATGGGTAAGTTTTAGGGTACAGGTGAGGGTACGAAAAAGTGTTATGGTCAGGGTACGTGTTAGGGCATGGGTTAGTGTTAGTTTATGGGTTAGGATTGGGGTTTGGTTTAGGGTAAGGTGTAGGTTTCGGATCTTGTTTAGGTATAGCGTTAGGGTTAGGGTTAGCGAACGGGTAAGTGTTAGGGTACAGGTGACCGTACGGAATGTTGTTTGGTACAGGGTTCGTGTTAGGGCGTGTGTTAGTGTTAGTGTACGGTTTAGGATTAGGGTACGGGTTATTGTAAGGTGTAGGATTGGGGTTGGGGTTAGGTTTAGGGCTAGGGATAGGGTTAGCGAACGGGTAATGTTTAGGGTACAGGTGAGGGTATGGAACATTGTTACATTCAGGGTACATGTTAAGGCCCATGTTAGTGTTAGTGTACTGATTAGAATTAGGGTATGGGTTAGGGTAAGATGTAGGGTAGTGGTTAGCTTTAGGGCTAGGATTAGGTTTAATGAATGGGTAAGGTTTAGGGTACAGGTGAGGGTACGGAAACGTGTTAAGGTCAGGGTACATGTTAGGGCACGGTTTATTGTTAGTGTATGGGTTAGCATTAGGGTACGTGTTAGGGTAAGGTGTAGGGTTGGGTTTGGGTTTAGGTTTAGGTCTAGGGTTAGGTTTAGCAAATGGTTAAGCTTTAGGGTATAGGTTTGGTTATGCAAATGTGTTAGGGTCAGGATACGTGTTTGGGCATGGGTTAGTGTTAGTGTACGGCTTAAGATTAGGGTACGCGTTAGGGTAAAGTGTAGGGTTGGGGTTGGCATTAAGTTTATGGCTAGGATTAGGGTTAGAGAATAGTTAAGTTTTAGGGTACAGGTGAGTGTACAGAAAAGTGTTAGGGTCTGGATACGTTTTAGGGCAAGTGTTATTGTACGTGTTAGGGTAAGGTGTATTGTTGGGGTTGGTTTTAGGTTTAGGGCTAGTGTTAGGTTTAGCAAATGGGTAATGTTTAGGGTACAAGTGAGGGAACGGAAATGTGTTAGGGTCATTGTACATGTTAGAGAACGGGTTACTGTTAGTGTACGGGATAGGATTAGGGTATGTGTTAGGGTAAGGGGTAGGGTTGTGATTGGGGTTAGGTATAGGGATAGGGTTATGGTTAGCGAACCGGTAAGATTTAGGGTACAGGTGAGGGTACGAAAAAGTGTTAGGGTCAGGGTACATGTTAGGGCATGGGTTAGTGTGAGTGTACAGGTTAAGGTTAGGGTACAGGTTATTGTTAGTTGTAGGGTTGTGGTTGGGGTTAGGTTTAGGCTTAGGGTTAGGGTTAGGGAACGGATAAGATTTCAGGTACCGGTGAGGTTACAGTAATGTGTTAGGGTCAGGGTACATGTTTGGGCACGGGTTAGTGTTACTGTATGGGTTAAGATTAGGGTACAGCTTAGGGTTAAGTGTAGGTTCTGGGTTGGGGTTAGGTTTAGGGCTAGGGTTAATGAACGGGTAAGTTTTAGGGTACAGGTGAGGGTACAGAAAGTGTTAGGGTCAGGGTAATTGTTAGGGCACAGGTTAGTGTTAGTGTACAGTTTAGTTTAAGGGGTACATTTGTGGTTAAGGTTAGTTCTAGGGCTAAGGTTAGGGTTATCGAACAGGTAAGGTTTATGGTACAGGTGAGGGTATGCAAACATTTTAGGGTTAGGGTACATGTTAGGGCATGGTTTATTGTTAGTGTATGGGTTGGATTAGGATTGGGTTAGGGTAAGTCGTAGGGTTAGGGTTAGGTTTACATTTAGGGCTAGGGTTAAGTTTAGCAAACGGGTAAGGTTTAGGGTACAAGTGAGTGTACGGAAAAGTGTTAGGGTCAGGGTATGTGTTAGGGCATGGTTTAGTGTTAGTGTACGGGTTAGGATTAGGGTAAGGGTTAGGGTAAGGGGTAGGGTTGGGGTTAGGTTTAGCTTTAGGTCTAGGGTTAGGGTTAGTGAATGGGTAAGATTTAGGGTACAGGTGAAGGTATAGAAAACTGTTAGTGTCAGTGTACGTGTTAGGGCACGGGTTAGTTAGTTACGGGTTAGGATTAAGGTAAGGTTTAGGGTAAAGTGTAGGGTTGGTGTTACGTTTAGGTTTAGGGCTAGGGTTATGGTTAGTGAACGGTAAGATTTAGGGTACAGCTTAGTGTTAGGGGTAGATTTGGGGTTGGGTTAAGTTTAGGGCTAGGGTTAGTGTTAGCGAATTGGTAAGTTTTAGGGTACAGGTGAGGGTATGGAAAAGTATTATGGTCTGGGTACATGTTAGGGCATGGGTTATTGTTAGTGTATGGGTTAGGATTAGGGTACAGTTAGGGTAAGGGTTAGGGTTGCAGTTGGGGTTAAGTTTAGGGCTAGGGTTAGGGTTAGTGAACGGTAAGGTTTAGGGTACAGGTGAGGGTACGGAAACGTGTTAGGGTCACATTACGTGTTAGGGCATGGGTTAGTTTTATTGTATGGGTTAGGATTAGGGTACAGTGTAGGGTAAGGTGTAGGGCTGGTGTTAGGTTTAGGATTAGGGATAGGGATAGGGTTAGTGAATGGTAAGGTTTAGGGTACAGGTGTGGGTACAGAAAATTGTTAGGGTCAGGGTACGTGTTAGGTTATGTGTTAGTGTTAGTGTACGGGTTTGGATTAGGGCATGGGTTAGGGTTAGTGGTAGGATTAGGGTTAGGTTTAAGTTTAGAGCTAGGTTTACGGTTAGTGAACAGTAAGGTTTTGGGTACAGGTAAGGGAACACAAACATGTTAGTTTCGGGGTATGTGTTAGGGCACGGGTTAGTTTCTGTGTATGGGTTAGGATTAGTGTATGGGTTAGGTAAGGTGTAGGGTTCGGGTGAGGGTTAGGTTTAGTGCTAGGGTTAGGGTTAGCGAACGGTATGGTTTAGGGTACAGGTGAGGATACGGATAAGTGTTAGGGTCAGGGTACATGTTAGTGTATGTGTTAGTGTTAGTGTACGGGTTAGGATTAGGGTACGGTGTAGGGTAAGGTGTAGGGCTGGTGTTAGGTTTAGGTTCAGGGCTAGGGTTTGGGTTAGTGAATGGTAAGGTTTAGGGTACAGGTGAGGATACGGAAAAGTGTTAGGGTCAGGGTACGTGTTAGGGTATGTGTTAGTTTAGTGTACAGGTTAGGATTAGGGTATGAGTTAGAGTAAGTTGTAGTGTTGGTTTTAGTTTTAGGTTTAGAGCTAGGTTTAGGGTTAGTGAATGGTAAGGTTTAGGGTACAGGTGAGGGTACGGAAACGTGTTAGGGTCAGGGTATTTTTTAGGGTATGTGTTAGTGTTAATGTATGGGTTTGGATTAGGGTATAGATTAGGGTAAGGGGTAGGGTTGAAGTTAGGGTTAGGTTTAGTCCTAGGGTTATGGTTAGCGAACGGTACGGTTTAGGGTACAGGTGAGGGTATGGGTAAGTGTTAGTGTCAGGGTACATGTTAGGGTATGTGTTAGTGTTAGTGTATGGGTTAGGATTAGGGTACGGTGTAGGGTAAGGTATAGGGCTGGTGTTAGAATTAGGTTCAGGACTAGGGTTAGGGTTAGTGAACGGTAAGTTTTAGGGTACAGGTGAGTGTAAGGAAAAGTGTTAGGGTCAGGGTACGTGTTAGGGTATGTGTCAGTGTTAGTGTACGGGTTAGGATTAGGGTATGGGTTAGGGTAAGGTGTAGGGTTGTGGTTAGGTTTAGGTTTCGAGCTAGGGTTGGGTTATTGAATGGTAACATTTAGGGTACAGGTGAGGGTATGGAAAAGTGTTAGGTTCTTTGTACGTGTTAGGGTATGTGTTATTGTTAGTGTACGGGTTAGGATTAGGGTATGGGTTTGGGTAAGGGGTAGGGTTGGCGTTAGGTTTAGGTTTCGAACTAGGGTAAGGGTTAGTGAACGGTAAGGTTTAGGGTATAGGTGAGGGTACGGAAAGTGTTAGGGTCAGGGTACGTGTTAGGGCATGTGTTAGTGTTAGTGTATGTGTTAGGATTAGGGTACGGTGTAGGGTAAGGTGTAGGGCTGGTGTTAGGTTAAGTTTCAGGTCTAGGGTTAGGGTTAGTGAATGCAAAGGTTTAGGATAGAGGTGATGGAACAGAAACGTGTTAGGGTCAGGGTACGCGTTAGGGTATGTGTTAGTGTTAGTGTACAGGTCAGGATTAGGGTATGGGTTAGGGTTAGTGGTAGGATTGGTTTTAGGTTTAGGTTTAGAGCTAGGTTTAAGGTTAGTGAACGTTCAGATTTAGGTTATAGGTGAGGGTGCGGAAACGTGTTAGTATCAGGGTACGTGTTAACGGTATGTGTTAATGTTAGTGTACGGGTTCGGATTAGGGTATGGGTTAGGGTAAGGGGTTGGGTTGGGGTTAGGTTTATGTTTAGAGCTAGGTTTAGGGTTAGAGAACGGTAAGGTTTAGGGTACAGGTGAGGGTACGAAAAGTTTTAGGGTCAGGGTACGTGTTAGGTTATGTGTTACTGTTAGTGTACGGGTTAGGATTAGGGTACGGTGTAGGGTAAAGTTTAGGGCTGATGTTAGGTTTAGCTTCAGAGCTAGGGTTAGGGTTAGTGAACGGTAAGGTTTTCGGTACAGGTGAGGGTACGGAAAAGTGTTAGGGTCAGAGTACGTGTTAGGACATGTGTTAGTGTTAGTGTATGGGTTAGGATTAATGTATGGCTTAGGGTAAGGGGTAGGGTTGGGGTTAGGTTTAGGTTTAGTGCTAGGGTTAGGGTTAGCAAATGGTATGGTTTAGGGTACAGGTTAGGGTATGGATAAGTGTTAGGTTCAGGGTACGTGTTAGGGTATGTGTTAGTGTTAGTGTACGGGTTATGATTAGGGTATGGGTTAGAGTAATTGGTAGTGTTGGTGTTATTTTTAGGTTTAGAGCTAGGTTTAGTGTTAGTGAACAGTAAAGTTTAGGGTACAGGTGAGGGTACAGAAACGTGTTAGGGTCAGGGTACGTGTTAGGGTATATGTTAGTGTTAGTGTACGGGTTCAGATTAGGGTATAGGTTAGGGTAAGGGGTAGGGTTGGGGTTAGGTTTAGGTTTAGCACTAGGGTTAGTGTTAGCGAACAGTACGGTTTAAGGTACAGGTGAGGGTATGGATAAGTGTTAGGGTCAGGGTACATGTTAGGGTATGTGTTAGTGTTAGCGTACGGGTTAGGATTAGGGTATGGTGTAGGGTAGAGTGTAGGGCTGGTGTTAGGATTATGTCTAGGACTAGGGTTAGGGTTACTGAATGGTAAGGTTTAGGGTACAGGTGAGGGTAAGTAAAAGTGTTAGGGTCAGGTTACTTGTTAGCGTATGTGTCAGTGTTAGTGTACGGGTTAGGATTAGGGAATGGGTTACGGTAAGGTGTAGGGTTGGGTTTAGGTTTAGGTTTAGAGCTAGGTTTAGGTTTAGTGAATGGTAAGGTTTAGGGTACAGGTGAGGGTACAGAAAAGTGTTAGGGTCAGAGTACGTGTTAAGGCATGTGTTAGTGTTAGTGTACGGGTTAGGATTAATGTATGGCTTAGGGTAAGGGGTAGATTGGGGTTAGGTTTAGTTTCAGCGCTAGGGTTTGGGTTAGCGAATGGTAAGGTTTAGGGTACAGGTGAGGGTATGGAAAAGTGTTAGGGTCAGGGTACGTGTTAGGGTATGTGTTAGTGTTAGTGTACAGGTTGGGATTATGGTACGGTGTAGGGTAAGGTGTAGGGCTGCTGTTAGGTTTAGGTTCAGGGCTAGAGTTAGGGTTAGTGAACAGTAAGTTTTAGGGGATAGCTGAGGGTACAGAAAAGTGTTAGGGTCAGGGTACATGTTAGGGTATGTGTTAGTGTTAGTGTAGGGTTAGGATCAGGGGATGGGTTAGGGTAAGGTGTAGGGCTGGTGTTACATTTAGGTTTAGAGCTAGGATTAGGGTTAGCGAACGTTAAGGTTTAGGGTACAGCTGATGGTACGGAAACGTGTTAGGGTCAGGATATGTGTTAAAGCACCGGTTAGTTTTAGTGTACGGTTTAGGATTAGGGTATGGGTTAGGGTAAGGTGTAGGGTCGGGGTTATGGTTAGGTTTAGGGCTAGGGTTATGGTTAGTGAACGGTAAGGTTTAGGGTACAGCTGAGGGTACGGAAACGTGTTAGGGTCAGGGTATGTGTTAGTGCACGTGTTAGTGTTAGTGTATGGGTTAGGATTAGGGTACGGGTTAGGGTAAGGCGTAGGGTTGGTGTTAGGTTTAGGTTTAGAGCTAAGGTTAGGGTTAGCACACGGTAAGGTTTAGGGTATAGGTGAAGGTACGGAAAAGTGTTAGTGTCAGGGTACGTTTTAGGGCATGGGTTAGTGTTACTGTATGGTTTAGGATTAGGGTACGGTGTAGGGTAAAGTGTAGGGCTGGTGTTAGGTTTAGGTTCAGGGCTAGGGTTAGGGTTAGTGAACGGTAAGGTTTAGGGTACAGGTGAGTGTATGGAAAAGTTTTAGGGTCAGGGTACGTGTTAGGGTATGTGTTAGTGTTAGTGTACGTGTTAGCATTAGGGTATGGGTTGAGGTAAGGTGTAGGGTTGGAGTTAGGTTTAGGTTTAGAGCTAGGTTTATGGTTAGTGAACGGTAAGGTTTAGGGTACAGGTGAGGGTACGGAAAAGTGTTAGGGTCAGGGTACGTATTAGGGTATGTGTTAGTGTTAGTGTACGGGTTACGATTAGGATATGGGTTAGGGTAAGGTGTAAGGTTAGGGTTACATTTAGGTTTAGAGCTAGGGTTAGGGTTAGTGAAAGGTAAGCTTTAGGGTACAGATGAGGGTACGGAAACGTGTTAGGGTCAGGGTACGTGTTAGGGTATGTGTTAGTGTTAGTGTATGGGATAGGATTAGGGTATGGTTTAGGGTAATGTGTAGGGTTGGGGTTAGGGTTATGTTTAGCACTAGGGTTATGTTTATTGAACGGTAAGGTTTAGGGTACAGGTGAGGGTTCGGAAAAGTGTTAGGGTCAGGGTGTGTATTAGGGTATGTGTTAGTGTTAGTGTACGGGTTAGGATTAGGGTATGGTTTAGAGTAAGTGGTAGGGTTGCGGTTGGGGTTTGGTTTAGGTTTAGCGCTAGGGTTAGTGTTAGTGAATGGTATGGTTTAGGGTACATGTGAGGGTACGGAAAAGTGTAAGAGTTAGGGTACGTTTTAGGGCACGGGTTAGTGTTGGTGCATGGGTTAGGATTAGGGTACGGTGTAGGGTAAGTTGTAGGGCTGGTGTTAGGTTTAGGTTCAGGGCTAGGGTTAGGGGTAGTGAACAGTAAGGTTTAGGGTACAGGTGAGGGTACGGAAAAGTCTTAGGTTCAGCGTACGTGTTAGGGTATGTGTAAGTGTTAGTGTACGGTTTAGGATTAAGGTTTGGGTTAGGGTAAGGGGTAGGTTTGTGGTTATGTTTAGGTTTAGAGCTAGGGTTAGGGTTAGTGAGTGGTAAGGTTTACAGTACAGGTGAGGGTATGGAAAAGTGTTAGGGTCGGGGTACATGTTAGGGTATGTGTTAGTGTTAGTGTACGGGATACGATTAGGGTTCAGTGTAGGGTAAGGTGTATGGCTCGTGTTAGGTTTAGTTTCAGGGGTAGGGTTACGGTTAGTGAACGGTAAGGTTTAGTGTACAGGTGAGGGTATGGAAAAGGGTTAGGGTCAGGGTACATGTAAGGGCATGGGCTAGTGTTAGTGTACGGGTTAAGATTAAGGTACAGCTTAGGGTTAGGTGTATGTTGGGGTTTGGATTAGGTTTAGGGCTAGGGTTAGGTTTAGCGAACGGGTAAGCTTTAGGGTACAGGTGTGGGTATGGAAAAGTGTTATGGACAAAGTACGTGTTAGGGCATGGGTTAGTGTTAGTGTACGGCTTAGGATAAGGGTACGGGTTAGGGTAAGCTGTAGTTTTGGTGCTAGTGTTATGTTTAGGGCTAGGGTTACTGTTAGTGAACGGGTAACGTTTAGGGTACAGGTGAGGGTATGTAAAAGTGTTTGGGTCAGTGCACATATTCGGGCAGAGGTTAGTGTTAGTGTACGGGTTAGGATTAGGGTACGGTTTAGGGTGCGGGGTAGGTTTGGGGTCACGGTTAGGTTTAGCCCTAGGGTTGCATTAGCGAACGGGTAAGATTTAGAGTACAGGAGATGGTACAGAAAAGTGTTAGGGTCAGGGTACGTGTTAGGGCACGGGTTAGCGTTAGTGTACAGGTTAGGATTAGGTTACGGTTTAGGGTAATGTGTAGGGTTTGGATTGGGGTTAGGTTTAGGGCTAGGGTTAGGTTTAGCGAACGAGTAAGGCTTAGGGTACAGGTTGGGGTATGGTAATGGGCTAGGGTCAGGATATGTGTTAGGGCACAGGTTAGTTTTAGTGTATGGGTTAGGATTAGGGTATGGGTTAGTGTTGGGGTAGCATTGGGGTTGGGGTTAGGTTTAGGGCTAGGGTTAGGGTTAGTGAACGGTAAGTTTTAGGGTACAGGAGAGAGTACAGAAACGTGTTAGATTCAGGGAACGTATTAGGGCACAGATTAGTGTTAGTGTACGGGTTAGGATTAGGGTACGTGTTAGAGTAAGGGGTAGGGTTGGGTTTGGGATTAGGATTAGGGCTAGGGTTATGGTTACCAAAAGGGTAAGGTTTACATACAGGTGAGGGTACGGAAAAGTGTTAGGGTCACTGTACGTGTTAGGGCAGAGGTGAGTGTACGGGTTAGGGTAAGGCGTAGGGTTGGGGTTTGGTTTAGGTTTAGGGCTAGGGTTAGGGTTAGCGAACAGGTAAGGTTTAGGGTACAGTTGAGGGTACAGAAACTTGTTAGGTCACGTGTTAATGTTACTGTATGGGTTACGATTAGGGTACGGGTTAGGGTAAAGTGTAGGTTTGGAGTTGACGTTAGTTGTATGTCTAGGATTAGTGTTAGCGAACGGTTAAATTTTAGGGTATAGGTGAGGATACGGAAAAGTGTTAGGGTCTGGGTACGTGTTAGGGCAAGAATTAGTGTTAGTGTATGGGTTAGGATTAGGTTACGGGTTAGGGTAAGGGGTATTGTTGGGGTTGGGGTTAGGTTTAGGGCTAGTGTTAGGTTTAGTGAACGGGTAACATTTAGGGTACAAGTGAGGGAACGGAAAAATGTTAGGGTCAGGGTACATGTTAGGAAAAGGTTAGTGTTAGTGTATGGGATAGGATTAGGGTACGGGTTAGGGTAAGGGGTCTGGTTGGTGTTTGGGTTTGGTACAGGGCTAGGGTTAGGTTTAGCGAACCCGTAAGATTTAGTGTACAGGTGAGGGTATGAAGAAGTGTTAGGGTCAGGGTACATGTTAGGGCATGGGTTAGTGTGAGTGTACGGGTTAAGGTTAGGGTACAGGTTAGTGTTAGTGGTAGGTTTGGGGTTGGGGTTAGGTTTAGGTTTAGGGTTAGGGTTAGTGAACGGGCAAGGTTTAGGGTGCCAGTGAGGTTACAGTAGTGTGTTAGGGTCAGGGTACATGTTAGGGCACGGGTTAGTGTTAGTGTATGGGTTAAGATTAGGTTACAGCTTAGGGTTAAGTGTAGGTTTGGGGTTGGGGTTAGGTTTAGGGCTAGTGTTAGTGAACGGGTAATGTTTAGGGTAGACGTGAGGTTATGGAAAATTGTTATGGTCAGGGTACGTGTTAGGGCATGGGTTAGTGTTAGTGTACATGTTAGGATTAGGGTATGGGTTAGGGTACGGGTTATGGTTGAGGTTGGGATTAGGTTTAGGACTAGGTTTAGGGTTAGCGAACGGATAAGTTTTAGGGTAGAGGTGAGGGTACGGTAACGTGTTAGGGTCAGGGAACATGTTAGGGCATGGGTTAGTTTTAGTGTACGTGTTAGGATTAGGGTACGGGTTAGGGTACGGGTTAGGGTTGGGGGTGGGATTAGGTTTAGGGCTAGAGTTAGGGTTAGCGAACGGGTAAGAATAAGGGTACAGGAGAGTGTAAGGAAACGTGTTAGGTTCAGGGTATGTGTTACGGCATGGTTTAGTATTAGTGTATGTGTTAGGAATAGAGTACGGGTTAGGGAAAGGCGTAGGGTTGGGGTTGGGGTTAGGTTTAGGGCTAGGATTAGGGTTAGCAAATGTGTAAGGTTTAGGATACAGGTGAGGGTATGGAAAATTTTCAGTTTCAGGGTATGTGTTAGGGCACAGGTTAGTGTTAGTGTACGGGTTAGGATTAGGGTATGGGTTAGGGTGTGGGTTGCTGTTGCTTTTGGATTTAGGTTTAGGGCTAGGGTTTGGGTTAGCGAATGGGTAAGTTTTAGGGTACAGGTGAGGGTACGGAAAAGTGTTAGGGTCAGGATACATCTTAGGTCATGATTTAGGGTTAGTGTACCAGTTAGGATAAGGGTAAGGGTTATTGTAAGGGGTGTGGTTGTCGTTGGGGTTAGGTTTAGGGCTAGGTTTAGTTTGAGCAAACGGGTAAGATTTAGGGTACAATTGAGGTTACAGAAGCGTGTTAGTGTTAGGGTATGTGTTAGGACACGTGTTAGTGTTAATGTAAGGGCAAGGATTAGGGTACGGATTAGGGTAAGGGGTAGGGTTGGGTTTGGGGTTAGGTTTACGGCTAGGTATAGGGTTAGCGAACGGGTAAGGTTTAGGGTACAGGTGATGGTACGGTAACATGTTAGTGTCAGGGTACATGTTAGGGCAAGGGCTAGTGTTAGTGTTCATGTAAGGATTAGGGTACGGGTTAGGGTAAGGTGTACGGTTGGGGTTGAGTTTAGGTTTAGGACTAGGGTTAGGGTTAGTGAACGGGTAAATTTTAGGGTTTAGGTGAGGATACAGAAACGTGTTAGTGTCAGGGTATGTGTTAGCACATCTGTTAGTGTTAGTGTACAGTTTTGGAGTAGGGTACAGGTTAGGGTAAGGTGTAGGTTTGGGGTTGGCGTTAGGTTTAGGGCTAGGGTTACTGTTAGTGAACGGGTAAGGTTTAAGGTACAGGTGAGGGTACGTATTAGGGCATGGGTTATTGTTAGTGTATGGGTTAGGATTAGGGTACGGTTAGGGTAAGGGTTAGGGTTGCGGTTGGGGTTAATTTTAGGGCTAGGGTTAGGGTTAACGAACAGTTAAGGTTTAGGGTGCCGGTGAGGTTACAGTAATGTGTTAATGTCAGGGTACATGTTAGGGCACGTATTAGTGTTAGTGTACAGGTTAAGATTAGGTTACAGCTTAGGGTTAAGGGTAGGTTTGGGGTTGGGGTTAGGTTTAGGGCTAGTGTTGGTGAACGGGTAATGTTTAGGGTAGAGTTGAGGGTATGGTAACACGTTAGGGTCAGGAAACATGTTAGGGCATGGGTTAGTTTTACTCTACATGTTAGGATTAGGGTACGGGTTAGCGTATGGCTTAGGGTTGGGTTTGAGATTAGCTTTAGGTCTAGGGTTAGGGTTTGTGAACGGGTAAGATTTAGGGTACAGGAGAGTTTAAGGGAACGTGTTAGGTTCAGGGTATGTGTTAGGGCATGGGTTAGTGTTAATGTATGTGTTAGGAATAGAGTACGGGTTAGGGAAAGAGGTAGGGTTGGGGTTGGGGTTAGGTTTAGGGCTAGAATTAGGGTTACCGAATGTGTAAGGTTTAGGATACAGGTGAGGGTATGGAAAATTTTTAGTTTCAGGGTATGTGTTAGGGCACAGGTTAGTGTTAGTGTATGGGTTAGGATTAGGGTATGGGTTAGGGTAAGGTGTAGGGTTGGGGTTGGGATTAGGTTTAGGGCTAGGGTTAGGGTTAGTGAACAGGTAAGATTTAGGGTACAGGAGAGGGTACGGAATCATGTTAGGTTCAGGGTACATATTAGGTCACGTGTTAGTGTTAGTGTACGGGTTAGGATTAGGGTACAGATTAGGGTTAGGTGAAGGGCTGAAGTTGGTGTTAGGTTTAGGGCTAGGGTTAAGGTTAGTGAACAGTTAAGGTTTAGGATAAAGGTGAGTGTACAGAAAAGCTTTAGGGTCAGGGTACGTGTTAGGGCATGGATTAATATTAGTGTATGGGTTAGGATTAGGGTACAGGTTAGGGTTAGGTGAATGGCTGGGTTTGGGGTTAGGTTTAGAGATAGGGTTAAGGTTAGCGAATGGGTAAGGTTTAGGATACAGTTGAGTGTACAGAAAAGCTTTAGGGTCAGGGTACGTGTTAGAGCATGGGTTAGTGTTAGTGTACGGGTTAGGATTAGGGTACGGGTTAGGGTAAGGTGTAGGGCTGGGTTTGGGTTTAGGTTTAGGTCTAGGGTTAGGTTTAGTGAACGGTTAAGCTTTAGGGTATAGGTTTCATTACGCAAATGTGTTAGTGTCATGGTACGTGTTTGGCAATGGGTTAGTGTTAGTGTACGGGTTAGGATTAGGGTACGCGTTAGGGTAAAGTGTAGGGTTGGGGTTGGCATTAGGTTTGTGGCTAGGATTAGGGTTAGCGAACGTTTAAGTTTTAGGGTATAGGTGAGTGTACGGAAAAATTTTAGAGTCTGGATATGTGTTAGGGCAAGTGTTAGTGTACGTGTTAGGGTAAGCTGTATTTTTGGTGTTGGTGTTAGGTTTAGGGCTAGTGTTAGGTTTAGCGAACGGGTAACGTTTAGGTTACAAGTGAGGTAACAGAAATGTGTTAGGGTCAGGGTACATGTTAGGGCAAGGGTTAGTGTTAGTGTATGGAATAGGATTAGGGTATGGGTTAGGGCAAGGTTTAGGGTTGTGATTGGGGTTAGGTATAGGGCTAGGTTTAGGTTTAGCGAACCGGTAAGGTTTAGGTTACAGGTGAGGGTACGAAAAAGTGTTAGGTTCAGGGTACATGTTAGGGCACAGGTTAGTGTGAGTTTATGGGTTAAATTTAGGGTACAGGTTATTGTTTGTGGTAGGTTTGGGGTTGGGGTTAGGTTTAGGCTTAGGGTTAGTGTTAGCGAATGGGTAAGGTTTCCAGGTACCGGTGAGGTTACAGTAATGTGTTAGGGTCAGGGTACATGTTAGGGCCTGGGTTAGTGTTAGTGTACAGGTTAAGATTAGGGTACAGCTTAGGGTTATGTGTAGGTTCCAGATTAGGGTTAGGTTTAGGGCTAGGGTTAGTGAATGTGTAAGGTTTAGGGTACTGGTGAGGGAATAGAAAATTATTATGGTCACGGTACGTGTTAGGGGATGGGTTAGTGTTAGTTTAGGGGTTAGGATTAGGGTACGAGTTAAGGTAATGTGTAAGGTCAGGGTTGCGGTTAGGTTTTGGTCTAGGGTTAGGGTTAGTGAATGGGTAAGTTTTAGGGTACTGGTGAGAGCACGGTAACATGTTACGGTCAGTGTACATGTTTGGGCATGGGTTAGTGTTAGTGTATGGGTTAGGATTAGGGTATGGTTTAGGGTGTGGTTTGGGGTTGGGTTGGGTTTAGGTTTAGGGCTAGGGTTTGGGTTAGCGAACGGGTAAGTTTTAGGGTACAGGTGAGAGTACAGAAAAGTGTTAGGTTCAGGATACATCTTAGGGCATGATTTAGGGTTAGTGTACCGGTTAGGATAAGGGTAAGGGTTATTGTAAGGGGTGTGGTTGTCGTTGGGGTTAGGTTTACGGCTAGGTTTAGTTTGAGCGAACGGGTAAGGTTTAGGGTACAGTTGAGGTTACAGAAGCATGTTAAGGTTAGGGTACATGTTAGGACACGTGTTAGTGTTAGTGTATGGGCAAGGATTAGGGTATGGTTTAGGTTAAGGGGTAGGGTTGGGTTTGGAGTTAGGTTTATGGTAGGTATAGGGTTAGCGAACGGGTAAGGTTTAGGTTACTGGTGATGGTACAATAACATGTTAGTGTTAGGGTACATGTTAGGGCAAGGGCTAGTGTTAGTGTTCATGTTAGGATTAGGGTATGGGTTATGGTAAGGTGTAGGGTTGGGGTTGGGTTTAGGATTAGGACTAGGATTAGGGTTAGCGAACGGGTAAATTTTAGGGTATAGGTGAGGATATAGAAACGTGTTAGTGTCAGGGTACGTGTTAGCGCATGGGTTAGTGTTAGTGTACAGTTTTGGAGTAGGGTACGGGTTAGGGTATGGCGTAGGTTTGGGGTTGGTATTAGGTTTAGGGCTAGGGTTACTGTTAGTGAACGGGTAAGGTTTAGGGTACAGGTGAGGGTACAGAAACGTGTTAGGGTCAGGGTACATGTTAGGGCATGTTAGTGTATGGGTTAGGATTAGGGTACGGTTAGGGTAAGTGTTAAGGTTGCGGTTGGGGTTAAGTTTAGGGCTAGGGTTAGGGTTAGCGAACAGTTAAGGTTTAGGGTGCCGGTGATGTTACAGTAATGTGTTAATGTCAGGGTACATGTTAGGGCATGGGTTAGTGTTAGTGTACGGGTTAAGATTAGGTTACAGCTTAGGGTTAAGGGTAGGTTTGGGGTTGGGGTTAGGTTTAGGGCTAGTGTTAGCAAACGGGTAATGTTTAGGGTAGAGGTGAGTGTACGGAAAATTGTTATGGTCAGGGTACGTGTTAGGGCATCGGTTAGTGTTAGTGTATGTGTTAGGATTAGGGTACGGGTTAGGGTTGAGTTTGGGATTAGGTTTAGGGCTAGGTTTAGGGTTAGCGAATGGGTAAGTTTTAGGGTAGAGGTGAGGGTACGGTAATGTGTTAGGGTCAGGGAACATGTTAGGGCACAGGTAAGTTTTAGTGTACGTGTTAGAATTAGGGTACGGGTTAGGGTACGGTTTAGGGTTGGGGTTGGGATTAGGTTTAGTTCTAGGGTTAGGGTTAGCGAACGGGTGAGATTTAGGGTACAGGAGAGTGTAAGGAAACGTGTTAGGTTCAGGGTATGTGTTAGGGCATGGGTAAGTGTTAGTGTATGGGTTGGGAATAGGGTACGGGTCAGGGAAAGGGGTAGGGTTGGGGTTGGGGTTAGGTTTAAGCCTACGATTAGGGTTAGCAAATGCATAAGGTTTAGGATACAGGTGAGGGTACGGAAAATTTTTAGTTTCAGGGTACGTGTTAGGGCACAGGTTAGTGTTAGTGTACGGGTTAGGATTAGGATACGGGTTAGGGTAAGGTGTAGGGTTGGGGTTAGGATTAGGTTTAGGGCTAGGCTTAGGGTTAGCAAACGGGTAAGATTTAGGGTACAGGAGAGGGTATGGAAACGTGTTAGTGTCAGGGTACATGTTAGGGCACGGGTTAGTGTTAGTGTACGGGTTAGGATTAGGTTATGGGTTATGGTATGTGTTAGGGTTGGGGTTGGGGTTTGGTTTCAGTCTAGGTTTAGGTTTAGCGAACGGGTAAGATTTAGGGTACAGGAGATAGTACGGAAACGTATTAGGGTCTGGGTACATGTTAGGGCACGGGTTAGTGTTAGTGTACGGGTTAGGATTAGGGTACAGATTAGTTTTCGGTGAAGGGCTGAAGTTGTGTTTAGGTTTAGAGCTAGGGTTAAGGTTAGTGAACAGGTAAGGTTTAGGATACAGATGAGTGTACGGAAAAACTTTAGGGTCAGGGTATATGTTAGGGCATGGATTAATATTAGTGTATGGGTGAGGATTAGGGTACAGGTTAGGGTTAGGTGAAGGGCTGGGTTTGGGGTTAGGTTTAGGGCTAGGGTTAAGGTTAGTGAACGGGTAAGGTTTAGGATACAGGTGAGTGTACAGAAAAGCTTTAGGGTCGGGGTATGTGTTAGAGCACGGGTTAGTGTTAGTGTACGGGTAAGGATTAGGGTACGGGTTAGGGTAAGGGGAAGGGTTGGGGTTGGGATTAAGTTTAGGGCGAGGATTACTGTTAATGAATGGGTAAGGTTTAGGTTACAGGTGAGGATACTAAAAATTGTTAGGTTCAGTGTACGTGTTAGGGCATGGATTAATATTAGTGTACTGGTTAGGATTAGGGTACAGGTTAGGGTTAGGTGAAGGGCTGGGGTTCTGGTTAGTTTTAGGGCTAGGGTTAAGGTTAGCGACTGGGTAAGGTTTAGGATACAGGTGAGTGTACAGAAAAACTTTATGGTCAGGGTAGGTGTTAGAGCATGGGTTAGTGTTAGTGTATGGGTTAGGATTAGGGTACGGGTTAGGGTAAGGTGTAGGGTTGGGTTTGTGTTTAGGTTTAAGTCTAGGGTTAGGTTTAGTGAACGGTTAAGCTTTAGGGTACAGGTTTCATTACGCAAATGTGTTAGTGTCATGGTATGTGTTTGGGCATGGGTTAGTGTTAATGTACGGGTTAGGATTAGGGTACACGTTAGGGTAAAGTGTAGGGTTGGTGTTGGTATTAGGTTTATGGCTAGGATTAGGGTTAGCGAATGGTTAAGTTTTAGGGTATAGGTGAGTGTACGGAAAAGTGTTAGGGTCTGGATACGTGTTAGGGTAAGGGTTAGTGTATGTGTTAGGGTAAGGTGTATTGTTGGGGTTAGTGTTAGGTTTAGGGCTAGTGTTAGGTTTAGTGAACGGGTAACGTTTACGGTACAAGTGAGGGAATGGAATTGTGTTAGGGTCAGGGTACGTGTTAGGGCAAGGTTAGTGTTAGTGTATGGGATAGGATTAGGGTACGGGTTAGGGTAAGGTGTAGGGTTGTGATTGCAGTTAGGTATAGGTCTGGGGTTAGGGTTAGCGAAACAGTAAGATTTAGGGTACATGTGAGTGTACAAAATAGTGTTAGGTTCACGGTACATGTTAGGGCACAGGTTAGTGTGAGTGTACGGGTTAAGGTTAGGGTACAGGTTATTGTTCATGTTAGGTTTGGGGTTGGGCTTAGGTTTAGGCTTAGGGTTATGGTTAGGGAACGGGTAAGGTTTCCAGGTACCGGTTAGGTTACAGTAATATGTTAGGGTCAGGGTACATGTTAGAGCCTGGGTTAGTGTTAGTGTACAGGTTAAGATTAGGGTACAGCTTAGGGTTAAGTGTAGGTTCCGGATTGTGGGTAGGTTTAGGGCTAGGGTTAATGAACGGGTAAGGTTTAGGGTACAGGTGACGGCACAGAAAGTTATTATGGTCAGGGTACGTGTTAGGGGATGGGTTAGTGTTAGTTTAGGGTTTAGGATTAGGGTACGAGTTAAGGTAAGGTGTAGGGTCGGGGTTGCGGTTAGGTTTAGGTCTAGGGTTAGGGTTAGCGAATGGGTAAGTTTTAGGGTACAGGTGAGAGCACAGTAACATGTTACGGTCAGAGTACATGTTCAGGCATGGGTTAGTGTTAGTGTACGGGTTAGGATTCGGGTATGGGTTAGAGTGTGGGTTGGGGTTGGGTTTGGGTTTAGGGCTAGGGTTTGGGTTAGCGAATGGGTAAGTTTTAGGGTACAGGTGAGAGTACAGAAAAGTGTTAGGTTCAGGATACATCTTAGGGCATGATTTAGGGTTAGTGTACTGGTTAGGATAAGGGTAAGGGTTATTGTAAGGGGTGTGGTTGTCGTTGGGGTTAGGTTTAGGGCTAGGTTTAGTTTGAGCGAACGGGTAAGATTTAGGGTACAATTGAGGTTACAGAAGCATGTTAGGGTTAGGGTACGTGTTAGGACACATGTTAGTGTTAGTGTATGGGCAAGGATTAGGGTACGGATTAGGGTAAGTGGTAGGGTTGGGTTTGGGGTTAGGTTTACAGCTAGGTATAGGGTTAGTGAATGGGTAAGGTTTATGGTACAGGCGATGGTACGGTAACATATTAGTGTCAGGGTACATGTTAGGGCAAGGGCTAGTGTTAGTGTTCGTGTAAGGATTAGGGTACGGGTTAGGGTAAGGTGTATGGTTGGGGTTGGGTTTAGGTTTAGGACTAGGGTTAGGGTTAGCGAACAGTTAAATTTTAGGGTATAGGTGAGGATATAGAAACGTGTTAGTGTCAGGTTACGTGTTAGTGCATGGGTTAGTTTTAGTGTACAGTTTCGGAGTAGGGTACTGTTTAGGGTAAGGTGTAGGTTTGGGGTTGGCTTTAGGTTTAGGGCTAGGGTTACTGTTAGTGAACGGGTAAGGTTTAGGGTACAGGTGAGGGTACGGAAACGTTTTAGGGTCCGGGTACGTGTTAGGGCATGGGTTGTTAGTGTATGGGTTAGGATTAGGCTACGGTTAGGGTAAGGGTTAGGGTTGTGGTTGGGATTAAGTTTAGGGCTAGGGTTAGGGTTAGCGAACAGGTAAGGTTTAGGGTGCTGGTGAGGTTACAGTAATGTGTTAGGTTCCGGGTACATGTTAGGGCATGTGTTAGTGTTAGTGTATGGGTTAAGATTAGGTTACAGCTTAAGGTTAAGGGTAGGTTTGGGGTTGGGGTTAGGTTTAGGGCTAGTGTTAGCGAACGGTAATGTTTAGGGTAGACGTGGGGGTACGGTAACATGTTAGGGTCAGGGAACATGTTAGGGCATGGGTTAGTTTTAGTGTATGTGTTAGGATTAGGGTACGGGTTAGGGTACGGGTTAGGGTTGGGGTTGGGATTAGGTTTAGGTCTAGGGTTAGGGTTAGTGAATGGGTAAGATTTAGGGTACAGGAGAGTGTAAGGAAACGTGTTAGGTTCAGGGTATGTTTTAGGGCATGGGTTAGTGTTAGAGTATGGGTTAGGAATAGGATACGGGTCAGGGAAAGGGGTAGGGTTGGCATTGGGGTTAGGTTTAGGGCTAGGATTAGGGTTAGTGAATGCGTAAGGTTTAGGATACAGGTGAGGGTACGGAAAATTTTTAGGTTCAGGGTATGTGTTAGGGCACAGGTTAGTGTTAGTGTACGGGTTAGGATTAGGGTACGGGTTACGGTAAGGTGTAGGGTTGGGGTTGCGATTATGTTTAGGGCTAGTGTTAGGGTTAGTGAACGGTAAGATTTAGGGTACTGGAGGGGGTACAGAAACGTGTTAGTGTCAGGGTACATGTTAGGGCACGTGTTAGTGTTAGTGTACTGTTTAGGATTAGGTTATGGGTTATGGTAAGTGTTAGGGTTGGGGTTGGGGTTTGGTTTTGGTCTAGGGTTAAGTTATTGAACGGGTAAGATTTAGGGTACAGGAGAGGGTACAGAATCTTGTTAGCGTCAGGGTACATATTAGGGCATGGGTTAGTGTTAGTGTACGGTTTAGGATTAGGGTACAGGTTAGGGTTAGGTGAAGGGCTGAATTTGGAGTTAGGTTTTAGGCTAGCGTTAAGTTTAGCAAACAGGTGAGGTTTAGGATACAGGTGAGTGTACAGAAAAGCTTTAGGGTCAGGGTACGTGTTAGGGCATGCATTAATATTAGTGTACAGGTTAGGATTAGGTACAGGTTAGGGTTAGGTGAAGGGCTGGGGTTAGGTTTAGGTTTAGGGCTACGGTTAAGGTTAGCGAACGGGTAAGTTTTAGGATACAGGTGAATGTACAGAAAAGCTTTAGGGTCAGGGTACCTGTTAGAGCATGGGTTAGTGTTAGTGTACGGGTTAGGATTAGGGTACAGGTTAGGGTAAAGTGTAGGGTTGGGGTTAGGTTTCGGTTTTGGCGCTAGGGTTAGGTTTAGCGAACGGGTAAGATTTAGTGTACAGGTGAAGATACGGAAATATGTTAGGGTCATGGTACTTGTTAGGGCACGTGTTAGTGTTAGTGTATAGATTAGGATTAGGGTACGGGTTACAGTAATGTGTCGGTTTGTGGTTGGGGTTAAGATTAGGGCTAGGTTTAATGTTAGGGAACGGGTAATATTTATGGTACAGGTGAGGTTATGGAAAAGTGTTAGGGAGAGTGTACGTTTTAGGGCCCAGGTTAGTGTTAGTGTACGGTTTAGGATTAGGGTACGGAATACAGTAAGGGGTAGGGTTGGGGCTAGGTTTAGGTTTAGGGCTAGGGTTAGGGTTAGCGAATGGGTAAGGTTTAGGGTACAGGTGAGGGTACGGGAATGTGTTAAGATCAGGGTATGTGTCAAGGCATGGGTTATTGTTAGTGTACATGTTAGGATTAGGGTACGGTTAGCGTACGTGTTAGGGTTGTGGTTGGGGTAAGGTTTAGGGCTAGATTTAGGGTTAGTGAACGGTAAAGTTTAGGGTATAGGTGAGGGTATGGAAACGTGTTAGTGTCAGGGTACATGTTTGGGCATGGGTTAGAGTTAGTGTACGGTTTAGGATTATGGTATGGGTTAGGGTAAGGGGCCGGGTTGGGGTTAGGCTTAGGTTTAGGGCTAGGGTTAGTGTTAGCGAACGGGTGAGGTTTAGGGTACAGGTGAGTGTACGGAAACGTGTTAGGGTCAGTGTACGTGTTACGGCATGGTTTCATGTTAGTGTATGGTTTGGGATTAGGGTACGGGTTAGGGTAAGGGGTAGTGTTGGGGTTGTTGTTAGGTTTATGGCTAGGATTAGGGTTAGTGAACAGTTAAATTTTAGCATATAGGTGAGTGTACGGAAAAGTGTTAGTGTCAGGGTATGTGTTTGGGCAACTGTTAGTGTTAGTGTAAGAGTTAGGATTAGGTTATGGCTTAGGGTAAGGTGTAGAGTTGGGGTTGGGGTTAGGTTTAGGGATAAGGTTAGGGTTAGCGAACGGGTAAGGTTTAGGGTACAGGTGAGGGTACGGAAAAGTGTTAGTGTCAGGGTACATGTTAGGGTATGGGTTAGTGTGAGTGTACGGGTTAAGTTTAGGTTACAGGTTAGTGTTAGTGGTAGGATTGGGGTTGGGGTTAGGTTTAGGGCTAGGGTTAGGGTTAGCAAACGGGTAAGGTTTAGGGTACCAGTGAGTGTACGGAAAAGCTTTAGGATCAGGGTATGTGTTAGAGCACGTGTTAGTGTACAGGTTAGGATTAGGGTATGTGTTAGGGTATGGTGTAGGTTTGGGATTGGGATTAGGTTTAGGGCTAGGGTTTCTGTTAGCAAACGGGTAAGTTTTAGGGTACAGTTGAGGGTACGGAAAAGTGTTAGGGTCAGGGTACGTGTTAGGACATGATTTAGTGTTAGTGTACTGGTTAGGATTAGGGTAAGGGTTACAGTAATGGGTAGCGTTGGCCTTGTGTTTAGGTTTAGGGCTAGCATTAGGTTTAGCGAATGGGTAAGGTTTAGGGTACAAGTGAGGTTACGGAAACGTGTTAGCGTTAGGGTACGTGTTAGGGCTCGTGTTAGTGGTAGTGTAGGGGTTAGTATTAGAGTACAGGTTAATGTAAGGGGCAGGTTTGGGATTGGTATTAGGTTTAGGGCAAGGTTAGGTTAGAGAATGTGTAAGATTTAGTGTACAAGTGATGGCGTGGAAACGTGTTAGGGTCAGGGTACATGTTAGGGCATGGGTTAGTGTTAGTGTATGTGATAGGATTAGGGTACGGGTTAGGTTAAGGGGTAGGGTTGGGGTTGGGGTTAGGTTTAGGGTGAGGGTTAGTGTTAGCGAATTGGTAGGTTTTAGGGTTCAGGTGAGGATATGTAAAATTGTTAGGTTCAGGGTACGTTTTAGGGCACCGGTTAGTGATACTGTACGGGTTAGGATTAGCGTATGGGTTAGGGTAATGTGTAGGGTTAGGATTGGAGTTAGGTTTAGGGCTAGGGTTAGGTTTAGTGAACGGGTAAGTTTTAGGGTACAGGTGAGGGTATGGAAATGTGTTAGGGTCAGGGTACTTGTTAGGGCATGGGTTAGTGTTAGTGTACAGGTTAGGATTAGGCTACAGGTTAGGGTAATGGGTAGGGTTGGGGTTGGGGATAGGTTTAGGCCTAGGGTTAGGGTTAGGGAACGGGTAATATTTAGGGTACATGTGATGGTACGGAAAAGTGTTATGGACAGTGTACGTGTTAGGACATGTGTTAGTGTAAGTGTACAGTTTACAATTAGGGTATGGAATAGGGTAAGGGGTAGGGTTGGACTTGGGGTTAGGTTTAGGGCTAGGTTTACAATTAGTGAATGGGTAAGGTTTAGGATACAAGTGAGGGTACGGAAAGTTGTTAGGTTCAGGTTATGTGTTAGGGCATGGGTTAGTGTTAGTGTATGGGTTAGGGATAGGGTACGGGTTAGGGTAAGGTCTAGGGTTGGGGTTGGCATTAGGTTTATGGCTAGGGTTATTGTTAGTGCATGGGTAAGTTTTAGGGTACAGTTGAGGGTACAGAAACATGTTAGGGACAGGGTTCGTCTTAGGGCACAGGTTAGTGTTAGTGTACGGGTTAGGATTAGGGTACGGAGTAGGGTTGGGGTTGGGATTAGGTTTAGGGCTAGGGTTAGGATTAGCCAAAGGGTATGATTTAGGGTACAGGAGTGGGTACGGTAACTTGTTAGGGTCAGAGTACATGTTACTGCAAGGGTTAGTGTTAGTGTATGTGTTAGGATTAGGGTATGGGTTAGTGTAAGGGGTAGGGTTGGGGTTGGGGTTTGGTTTCGGTCTAGGGTTAGGTTTAGTGAATGGGTAAGGTTTAGGGTACAGGTTGGTGTACGGTAATGTGTGACAGTCAGGGTACGTGTTAGGGCATGGGTTAATGTTAGTGTATGGGCTAGGATTAGCATACCAGTTAGGGTTAGGGGTAGGGTTGTGGTTGGCTTTAGGTTTAGGGCTAGGGTTAATGTTAACAAGCTTGTAAGGTTTAGGATACAGGTGAGTGTATGGAAACATTTTAGGGTTAGGTTACGTGTTAGAGCATAGGTTAGTGTTAGTGTACGGGTTAGGATTAGGGTACGGGTTAGGGTAAGTTGTAGGGTTGGGATTGGGATTAGGTTTAGGGCTAGGGTTTCAGTTAGCAAATGGGTAAATTTTAGGGTACAGTTGAGGGTACAAAAAAGTGTTAGGGTCGGGATACGTCTTAGGGCATTTTAGTGTTAGTGTACAGGTTAGGATTAGGGTAACAGTTACTGTAAGGGGTAGGGTTGGCCCTGGGGTTAGGTTTAGGGCTAGTGTTAGGTTTAGCGAATGGTTGAGGTTCGGGGTACAAGTGAGGTTACAGAAACGTGTTAGCATTAGGGTACGTGTTAGGGCACGTGTTAGTGTTAGTGTACGGGATAGGATTAGGGTACGGGTTAGGTTAAGGGATAGGGTTGGGGTTGAGGTTAGGTTTAGGGCTAGGGTTAGGTTTAGCGAATGGGTAAGCTTTTGGGTACAGGTGACCGTATGGAAACGTGTTAGGTTTATGGTACATGTTACAGCATGGGTTAGTGTTAGTGTATGGGTTAGGATTAGGGTATGGGTAAGGGTAAGGGTTAGGGTTGTGGTTGGGGTAAGGATTAGGGTGAGCATTAAGGTTAGTGAATGGATAAGGTTTAGGGTACAGGTGAGGGTACGGAAACGTGTTAGTGTCAGGGTACGTGTCAGGGCATAGGTTAGTCTTAGTGTATGGTTTAGGGTTAGGGTACAGGTTAGGGTAAGGTTTAGGGTTGGGGTTGGGGTTAGGTTTAGGGTTGGGTTAGCGAACGGATAAGTTTTATACAGGAGAGGGTATGGAAACGTGTTAGGGTCAGGGTACGTGTTAGGGCACGGGTTAGTGTTAGTGTATGGGTTAGGATTAGGATACGGGTTATGGTAAGGTGTAGGGTTGGGGTTGGGGTTAGGTTTAGGGCTAGGGTTAATTTTAGTGAACGGGTAAGGTTTAGGGTACAGGTGAGGGTACAGAATATTGTTAGGTTCAGGGTATGTGTTAGGGCACGGTTTAGTGTTAGTGTATGGGTTAGGATTAGGATACGGCTTAGGGTAAGGGGTAGGGTTGGGGTTGGGGTTAGGTTTAGGGCTAGGGTTAATTTTAGCGAATGGGTAAGGTTTAGGGTACAGGTGAGGGTACAGAATATTGTTAGTTTCAGGGTTCGTGTTAGGGCATGGTTTAGTGTTAGTGTACAGTTAGGATGAGGTTACAGGTTAGGGTAAGGGGTAAGGTTGGGGTTGGGTTTAGTTTTAAGGCTAGTGTTAGGTTTAGCGAATGGGTAAGGTTTAGGGTACAGGTGAGGGTATGGAAATGTGTTAGGGTCAGGATATTTGCTAGGGCAGGAGTTAGTGTCAGTGTACGGTTAGGATGAGGGTACGGGTTAAGGTAAGGGGTAGGGTTTGGGTTGCGGTTAGGTTTAGGACTAGGGTTAGGGTTTGCAAAAGGGTACAGTTTAGGGTACAGGTGAGTGTACGGAAAAATGTTCAGGTCAGGGTACATGTTAGGGCACGTGTTAGTTTTAGTGTACGGTTTAGGTTTAGGTTATGGGTTAGGGTAAGGTGTAGCGTTGTGGGTGCTCTTAGGTTTAGGGCTAGGGTTAGGGTTAGCAAACGGGTAAGGTTTGTGTACAGGTGACGGTACGGGAAAGTGTTATGTTCAGGATATTTGTTAGGGCACGTGTTAGTGTTTGTGTACGCATTACGAATAGGGTACGTGTTAGGGTAAGTTTTAGGGTTAGGGTAAGATTTAGGTTTATGGTTAGGTTTAGGGTTAGCGAAAGGCTATGGTTTGGGGTAAAGCTGAGTGTACAGAAATGTGTTATGGTCAGGGTACCTTTTAGGGCACGTTTGAGTGTTAGTGTATCGTTAGCATTAGGGTACGGGTTAGAGTAAGTGTTAGGGTGAGGTTTAGTGTTAGGTTTAGGGTTAGGGTTTGGTTTAGCAAATGGGTAAGTTTTAGGGTACAGGTGAGGGTGTGGAAACTTGATAGGGTCAGGGTACATGTTAGGGCATGGGATAGTGTTAGTGTATGGTTTAGGATTAGGATATGGGTTAGGGTAAGGTGTAGGGTTAGGGTTAGGGTTAGGTTTATGACTCGGGTTATGGTTAGTGAACGTGTAAGATTTAGGGTACAGGTGAGTGTACAGAAACGTTTTAGGGTCAGGCTACTTATTAGGGCATGGGTTAGTGTTAGTGTATGTCTTAGGTTTAGGTTACGGTTTAGGTTAAGGGTTAGATTTAGCTTTAGGTTTAGGGCTAGTGGACGGGTAAGGTTTTGGTATAGGTGAGGGTATGAAAAGATGTTAGGGCTAGGGTATGTGTTAGGGCACGTGTTAGTCTTCATGTATGGGTTAGGATTAGGGTGCGGTTTAGGGTAAGTTTTAGGGTTAGTGTTAGGGTTGGGTTAGGGTTAGGGTTAGTGAACAGGTAAGCTTTAGGGTACAGCTGATTATACGGAAACATGTTAGGGTCAGGGTATGTGTTAGGGCACGGGTTAGTGTTAGTGTATGATTAGCATTATGTTACGGGTTAGGGTAAGTGTTAGGGTTAAGGTTACGGTTAGGTTTAGGGTTAGGTAAGGATTAGGGTTAGTGTTAGCGAATGGGTAAGGCTTATGGTACAGGTGAAATTACGGAAATGTGTTAGTCTCAGGGTACATGTTAGGGCATGGGTTATTTTTAGTGTATGGGTTAGGATTAGGTTATGGGTTAGTGTAAGGGTTTGGGTTAGGTTTAGGTTTAGCTTTAGGGTTAGGGTTAGCAAATGGGTAAGGTTTAGGGTACAGACGAGAGTACGGAAAAGTGTTAGGGTCAAGGTATGTGTTAAGGCATGGGTTAGTGTTAATGTACGGGTTAGTATTAGGGTACGGTTTAGGGTAAGGTTTAGGGTTATGGTTAGGTTTAGATTTAGTGTTAGGGTTAGGACTAGTGAACGTCTAAGGTTTAGGGTACAAGTGAGGGTACGGAAACGTGTTAGGGTCAGGGTATGTGTTAGGGCATGGGTTAATGTTAGTGTACAGTTTAGGATTAGCATACGGTTTCGGGTGAACCTTAGGGTTAGGGTTAGGGTTAGCTTTCGGGTTAGCAAACGGGTATGTTTTAGGGTACAGTTGAGGGTACGGTAACATGTTAGGGTCAGGGTACGTGTTAGGGCATGGATTAGTGTTAGTGTATGGGTTAGGATTAGGTAATGGGTTATGGTAAGTGAGTGTTAGGGCTAGGGTTAGGTTTAGGGTTAGGGTTAGGGTTAGTGAATGAGTAATGTTTAGGGTACAGGTTAGGGTATGGAAAGGTGTTAGTGTCAGCATACGTTTTAGGGCATTGATTAATGTTACTGTACGATTTAGGATTAGGGTACAGGTTAGGGTAAGGTTTAGGGTTAGGGCTAGGGTTAGGTTTAGTTTTAGGGTTAGTGTTAAGGTTAGGGTTAGCATTAGTGAACAGGTAAGGTTTAGGGTATAGGTGAGGGTATGAAAACGTGCCAGGATTAGGGTACGTGTGACGGCACGGGTTACTGTTGGAGTATGGGTTAGGATTAAAGTGCAGGTTAGGGTAACGTTTAGGGTTAGGGTTAGTGCTAGGGTTAGGGTTACAGTTAGTGTTAGTGAACAGGTAAAATTTAGGTTACAGGAGAGGGCACTGTAATGTTTTAGGGCCAGGTTACGTGTTAGGGCATGGGATAGTGTTAGTGTATGGGTTAAGGTTAGGGTACGGGTTAGGGTAAGGTTTAGGTTTAGGATTAGGGTATGGATTAGGGTAAGGTGTAGGGTTAGGTTTAGGTTTAGATTTAGGGTTAGTGTGAGGGTTAGTGAACGGACAAGTTAATGAACAGTTAAGGTTAGATTTAGGGTTAGGGTTAGGGTTAGGGAATGGGTAAGGTTTAGGGTACAGGTTATGGTACGGAAATGTGTTAGGTTCAGGATACGTGTTAGGGCACGGGTTAGTGTTAGTGCACAGGTTAGGATTAGGGTACAGATTAGGGTAAGGTTTAGTGTTAGGGTTAGGGTTAGGTTTAGGTTTAGTTTTAGGTTTAGGGTTAGCGAACGGGTAAGTTTTAGGGTACAGGTTAGGGTACGGAAACTTGTTAGGGTTAGGGTATGTTTTTGGGCACAGGTTAGTGTCAGGATACAGTTAGCTTTACGGTATGTGTTACGGAAAGTTTTAGGGTTAGGGTTAGGGTTAGATTTAGGCTTAGGGTTAGGGTTAGTGAATGGGTAAGTTTTACAGTACAGGTGGGGTTATGAAATGTTTTTAGGGTTAGGGTACATGTTAGGGCATGAGTTAGTGTTTGTTTATGGGTTAGGATTAGGATACGGGTTAGGGTAAGGGGTAGGGTTAGGGTAAGTGTTAATTTTAGGGTTAAGGTTAGGGTTAGCAAACGGCTAAGTTTTAGGGTACAGGTGAGTGTATGGATACATGTTAGGTCCAGGGTACGTGTTAGGACATGGGTTAGGATTAGGGTATGGGTTATGGTAAGTGGTAGGGTTACGGTTAGGTTTAAGTTTTGGTTTAGGGATAGGTTTAGCGAACGGGTAAGATTTAGGGTACAGGTGCATATACAGAAAACTGTTAGGGTCAGGGTAAGTGTTAGGGCACGGGTTAGTGTTAGTGTATGGGTTAGGATTATGGAAGGGTTAGGGTAAGGGTAGGCTTAGGGATAGGTTTAGGTTTAGGGTTCGGGCTAGCGGACGGGTAATGTTTAGGGTACAGGTGAGGGTACGGAAACATGTTAGGGTCAGGGTATGTGTTAAGGCACAGGTTAGTGTTACTGTACAGGTTATCATTAGGGTACGGGTTAGGGTAAGTGGTAGGGTTAGCGTTAGTGAACGGGTAAGGTTTAGGGTACAGATGAGTGTATGGAAACATGTTAGGGTCAGGGTATGTGTTAGGGCATGGGTTAGTGTTAGTGTACAGGTTAGGCTTAGGGTTCGGGTTAGGGTAAGTTGTAGGGTTAGGCTTAGGGTTAGGTTTAGGGTTAGGGTTACAGTTAGCGAACGGGTAAGGTTTAGGGTACATGTGAGGGTACAGAAATGCGTTAGTGTCAGGGTACATGTTAGGGCACGCGTTAGTGTATGGATTAGGATTAGGGTACGGTTTAGGGTAAGGTTTAGGTTTAGGGATAGGGTTAGGTTTAGTGGTAGGGTTAGGATTAGCGAACAGACAAGGTTTAAGGTACAGGTGTGGGTATGAAAACATGTTAGGTTTAGGGTACGTGTTAGGGCATGGGTTTGTGTCAGTGTACGGTTTAGGTTTAGGGTGCAGGTTAGGGTAAGTGTTTGGTTTAGGTTTAGGTTTAGGTTTATGGTTAGGGTTAGGCTTAGCGAGCAGGTAAGTTTTATGGTACAGGTGAAGATATGAAAACTTGTTAGAGTTAGGGTACTTGTTAGGGCAAGGCTTAGTGTTACTATATGGGTTAGGATTAGGTTACGGTTTAGGGTAAGGGTACAGGTTAGGGTTAGGGTTAGGTTTAGAGTGAGTGTTAACAAATGGATAAGGTTTAGGGTACAGGTGAGGGTACGAAAACATGTTAGAGTTAGGGTACGTGTTAGGCCATGGGTTAGTGTTCGTGTATGGTTTAGGATTATGGTACGTCATAGGGTAAGGTTTAGGCTTAGGTTTATGGATAGTGTTAGGGTTAGCGAATGGGTAAGATTTAGGGTACTGGTGAGGGTACGAAAACATGTTAGGGTTAGGGTATGTGTTAGGGCATGGTTTAGTGTTCATGTACGGGTTAGGATTAGTGTACCAATTAGGGTAAGGGTTAGTGTTAGGTTTAGGGTTAAATTTAGGGTTAGGGTGAGTGTTAGCAAATGGACAAGTTTTAGGGTACAGGTGTGTGTACAAAAATGTGTTAGGGTAAGGGTACGTGTTAGGACATGGGCTAGTGTTCGTGTACGAGTTAGGATTATGGTATGTCATAGGGTAAGTTTTAGGCTTAGGTTTATGGATAGGGATAGGGTTAGTGAACGGGTAAGTTTTATGGTACAAGTGAGGGTACGAAAAGGTGTTAGGCTTAGGGTACATGTTAGGGCATGGTTAGTGTTCGTTTACAGGTTAGGATTAGGGTACGGTTTAGGGTAAGGGTTAGGATTATGGTTAGAGTTAGGTTTAGGTTTAGGGCTGGAGGTAGTGAACGGGGAAGATTTAGGGTACAGGTGAGGGTACGAAAACGTGTTACAGTTACAGTACATGTTAGGGCATGTGTTAGGGTTAGGGTTAGGTTTAGGTTTAGGGTTAGGGTTAGGATTAGGGTACGTGTTAGGGTAAGTGGTAGGGTTAGGGTTAGTGTTAGGTTTCAGGTTAGCGAAAGGGTAAGTTTTAGGCCACAGATGAGGGTACGAAAATGTGCAAGGGTTTGGGTACATGTTAGGGCAGGGATTAGTGTTCATATACGTGTTAGGATTAGGGTACGGTTTAGGGTAAGTGTTAGGATTAGGGTTAGGGTTAAGTTTAGGTTTAGGGTTAGTGTTAGCGAACAGTTAAGGTTTAGTGTACAGGTGAGGGTACGGAAAAGTTTTAGGGTCAGGGTACGTGTTAGGGCATGGGTTAGTGTTAGTGTACGAGTTAGGGTTAGGGTAAGTGGTAGGGTTAGGGTTAGGGTAAGCCAACAGGTAAGTTTTAGGGTACAGGAGAAAGTAAGGAAACGTGTTTCTATCAGGGTATTTGTTAGGGTATGTGTTAGTGTTTGGGTTAGGATTAGGGTACGTGTTAGGGTAAGGGTTAGGGTTCGGGTTCAGGTTAGGTTTAGGGTTATGGCTGGGATAGCGAACGGGTAAATTTTAGGGTACAGGTGAGGGTATGCAAACGTGTTAGGGTCAGGGTACGTGTTAGGGCACTGGTTACTATTAGTGTATGGGTTAGGATTAAGGTATGGGCTAGGGTAAGGTTAGGGTTAGGTTTACGTTTAGGATTAGGATCAGGGTTAGCGAATGGGTAAGGTTTACAGTACAGGTGAGGGTACGAAAAGTTTTTAGGGTTAGGGTATGAACTAGGGCATGGGTTAGTGTTAGTGTATGGGTTAGGATTAGGTTATGGGTTAGGGTAAGGGTATGGATTAGGTTTAGGCTTAGGTTTAGGGTTAGGGCTAAGGTTAGCAAACACATAAGGTTTACGGTACGGTTGAGGGTACAAAAACATTTTATGGTTAGGATTCATGTTAGGGCATGTGTTATTGTTCATGCATGGGTTAGGATTAGGGTACGGGTTAGAGTAAGGGTTAGGGTCAGCATTAGGTTTAGGTTTAGGCTTACAGTTAGGGTTAGTGAATGGGTAAAATTTAGGGTACATGTGAGGGTATGAAAACGTGTTAGGTTTAGTGTGTGTGTTAGGTCAAGGGTTAACATTGTTGTTCAGGTTAGGATTAGGGTATGGCTTACGGTAAGGTTTACAGTTCGATTTAGGGTTAGTTTTATGGTAAGGGTTAGGGTTAGGGAATGCACAAGTTTTAGGGTACAGGTGAGGATATGAAAAGGTGTTAGTGTTAGGGTACGTGTTAGGGCTAGGGTTACTTTTCGTGTATGGTTTAGGATTAGGGTATGGGTTAGGGTAAGGATTAGAGTTAGGGTTAGGTTTAGGTTTAGGTTTAGGTTAAGGTAAGCAAATGGGTAAGGTTTAGGGTAAAGGTGAGTCTACGAAAAAGTGGTAGGGTTAGGGTACGTGTTAGGGCATGAGTTAGTGTTTGTTTAAGGGATAGGATGAAGCTAAGGGTTAGGGTAAGGTTTAGGGTTAGTGTTAGGATTAGGTATAGGGTTATGGTTAGGGTTAGGGTTAGTGAATGGGTAAGGCTTAGGGTACAGGTGAGGGTTGGAAAAGGGGTTAGGATTAGGGTACATGTTATGGCATGGATTAGTCTTTGTGTATGGGTTAGTATTAGGGTATGAGTTAGGTTAAGGTTTAGGATTAGGTTTAGGGTTAGGCTTAGGGTTAGGGAACACATAAGGTTTAGGGTACAGGTGAGGGTACGAAAACATGTAAGGTTAGGGTATGTGGTATGGCATGGATTAGTGTTCGTGTATGGGTTAGGATTAGGGTACGAGTTAGCATAAAGTTTAGGGTTAGGGTTAGGGTTAGTTTTAGGGTTAGTGAATGGGTAAGGTTTAGAGTTCAGGTGAGGGTACGAAAAAGTGTTAGGGTTAGGGTACATGGTAGGGCATGGATTAGTGTTCGTGTATGGGTTGGGATTAGGGTACCAGTTAGTGTAAGGTTTAGGGTTAGGGTTAGGATTAGGTTTAGCTTTAGGATTAGGGTTCACAAACGGGTAAGGTTTAGGGTACAGGTGTGGGTACAAAAACGTGTTAGGGTTAGGATTTTTGTTAGGGCACAGGATAGTGTTTGTGTATGGGTTAGGATTAGGGTAAGGGTTAGGGTAAGGGTTAGGGTTAGGTTTAGGTTTAGGATTAGGGTTAGTGTTAGCGAACAGTTAAGATTTAGGGTACAGGTGAGTGTACAAATACATTTTAGGTTATTGTATGTGTTAGAGCATGGGTTAGTGTTCATGTAGGGGTTAGGATTAGTGTACAAGTTAGTGTAAGGGTTAGGTTTAGGGTTAGGGTTAGGGTTTGCAAACCGGTAAGATTTAGGGTACAGATGAGGGTACGAAAACGTGTAAGGTTTGGGGTACGTGTTAGGGCACAAGTTAGTGTTCGTGTACGGGTTAGGATTAGGGTAGTTGTTAGAGTAAAGGTTAGGGTTAGGGTTAGGTAAGCAAATAGGTAAGGTTTAGGGTACAGGTGAGGGTACAAAAACCTCTTAGGATTAGGGTACATGTTAGGGCACAGTTTAGTGTTCAGTTAAGGGATAGGATTAGGCTAAGGGTTAGGGTTAGTGTTAGGATTAGGTATAGGGTTAGGGTTAGGGTTAGCGAATGGGTAAGTTTTAGGGTACAGGTGGGAGTACGAAAAGGTGTTAGGCTTAGGGTACATGTTAGGGCAAGGGTTAGTGTTCGTGTATGGGTTAGGATTAGGGTATGGGTTAGGGTAACAGGGTTGGGGTTAGGCTTAGGTTTAAGGTTAGGGTTAGTGATTGGGTATGTTTTAGGGCACAGGTGAGGGTCCAAAAATGTTTTAGGGTTAGGGTATGTGTTAGGGCATGCCTTAGTGTTCGTGTACATGTTAGGATTATGGTACAGGTTACGGTAAGAGTTAGGGTTAGGGTTAGGGTTAGGGTTATGTTTAGTGAATGGGTAAGGTTTAGGGTACAGGTGAGGGTATGAAAACACGTTAGATTTAGGTTACCTGATAGGGCACGTGTTAGTGTTCATGTATGGGTTAGGATTAGGGTACGGGTTAGGCTTAGGGTTAGCGTTAGGGTTAGAGTTAGCAAACAGGTAAGGTTTAGGCATAGAGGTGAGGGTACAAAAAGGTGTTAGGGTTAGGTTATGTGTTAGGGCACGGGTTAGTGTTCAGGTACGGGTTAGGATTAGGGTATGAGTTAGGGTAAGGTTTAGGATTAAGGTTAGGATTAGGATTAGGGTTAGGGAACGCGTAATGTTTAGGGTACAGGTGAGGGTATGAAAACGTGTTAGGGTTAGGGTATGTGGTAGGGCACGGGTTAGTGTTCATGTACTTGTTAGGATTATTGTACGAGCTAGGGGAAGGTTTATGGTTAGGTTTAGGGTTAGGTTTACATTTAGGGTTAGGGTTAGCGAACAGGTAAGGTGTAGGGTACAGGTGAGTGTACGAAAAGTTGTTAGGTTTAGGGTACATCTTAGGGCAAGTGTTAGGGTTCGTGTACGTGTTAGGATTAGGGTACAGGTTAGGGTAAGGATTAGGGTTAGCTTTAGGGTTAGCTTTAGGGTTAGCAAACGGGCAAGATTTCGGGTAGAGGTGAGGGTACGAAAATGTGTTAGGGTTAGGGTACGTTTTAGGGCAATGGTCAGTGTTCATGTATGGGTTAGGATTAGGGTAAGGTTAGGGTATGGGTAAGGGTTAGGTTAGGGTTAGGATTAGTGTTAGCAAACGGGTAAGGTTTAGGGTACAGATGCAGGTACGAAAACGTGTTAGGGTTAGGGTACGTGTTAGGGCAAAGGTTAGTGCTCGTGTATGGGTTAGGATTAGGGTACGGATTAGGGTAAGGGTTATCTTTAGGTTTAGGTTTAGATTTAAATTTAGTGTTAGTGTTAGGGTTAGTGAACAGGCAAGTTTTAGGGTACAGGTGTGTGTACAAAAACGTGTTAGGGTTATGGTATGCGTTAGGGCACGGGATAGTGTTGTGTATGAGTTAGGATTAGGGTACAGGTTAGGGTAAGTGTTAGGGTTAGAATTAGGGTTAAGTTTAGGATTATGTTTAGGGTAAGCGAACGGTTAAGATTTAGGGTACAGGTTAGTGTACGAATACATGTTTGGGTTAGTGTAAGTGTTAGGGCACGGGTTAGTGTTTGTGTAAAGTTTAGGAATAGGGTACAGTTTAGGGTAAGGGTTAAGGTTAGGTTTAGGGTTAGGTTTTGGGTTAGGGTTTGCAAACCGGTAAGTTTTAGGGTACAGGTGAGGGTACAAAAACTTGTTAGGGTTAGGGTACGTTTTAGGGCAAGTGTTAGTGTTCATGTTCTGATTAGGATTAGGTTACACGTTTGGGTAAGGGTTAGGCTTAGGGTTAGGTTTAGGGTAAGTGAATGGGTAAGGTTTTGGCTACAGGTGAGGGTATGAAAACATGTTAGGTTTAGGGTGTGTGTTAGGGCACGGGTTAGTGTTCCTTTAAGGGATAGGATTAGGCTAAGGGTTAGGGTAAGGGTTGGGGTTAGTGTTAGGATTAGGTATAGTGTTAGGGTTAGGTTTAGGGTTAGTGAACGGGTAAGTTTTAGGGTATAGGTGAGGGTATGAAAAGGTGTTAGGCTTAGGGTACGTTTTAGGGCAAGGGTTACTGTTCGTGCATGTGTTAGGATTAGGGAATGGGTTAGGGTAAGGGGTAGGGTTCGGGTAAAGTTTAGGTTTAGGGTTAGGATTAGGGTTAGCGATCGGGTAATTTTTAGGGTACAGGTGAGGATACGAAAACATGTTTGGGTTAGGGTACATGTTAGGGCATGGGTTAGTGTTCGTGTACAGGTTAGGATTATGGTACAGGTTAGGGTAAGGGTTAGGGTTAGGGTTAGCATTACGGTTAGGGTTAGTGAAAGGGTAAGGTTTAGGGTACTGGTGATGCTATGAAAACTTTTTATGGTTAGGGTATGTGTTTAGGCATGGTTTATTTTTTGTGTACGGGTTTGAATTATGGTACGGGTTGGGTAAGGGTTAGGGTTAGGGTTAGGTTTAGGGTTAGTGAACAGGTAAGATTTAGTGTACAGGTGAGGGTACAAAAAGGTGTTAGGGTTAGGGTACATATTAGGGCATGGATTAGTGTTTGTGTACAGGTTAGGATTAGGGTATGAGTTAGGGTAAGGTTTAGGGTTAGGCTTAAGGTTAGGTTTAGGGTTACAGTTAGCATTAGGGAACACGTAAGGTTTAGGGTACAGGTGAGTGTATGAAAACGTGTTAGGGTTAGGGTATGTGGTAGGGCACGGGTTAGTGTTCGTGTAAGGGTTAGGATTAGTTTAAAATTAGTTGAAAGTTTAAGGTTAGTATTAGGGTTAGGTTTAGTCTTAGGGTAGGGTTAGGGTTAGGGTTAGGTTTAGAGTTAGTGTTAGCGAATGGGTTAGGTGTAGTATACAGGTGAGGGTTCGAAAACTTGTTAGGGATAGGGTACGTGTTTGGGCATGGGGTAGTGTTAGTGTACAGTTTAGGATTTAGTTACAGGTTAGGGTAAGGTTACAGGTTAGGGTTAGTGTTAGGTTTAGGGTTAGGGTTAAGTTTAGCGAATGGGTAAGTTGTAGGGTACAGGTGAGGGTACGAAAAGGTGTTAGGGTTAGGGTACATGTTAGGACATGGGTTAGTGTTCATGTACAGGTTAGGATTAGGGTACGTCATAGGGTAACTGTTAGTCTTAGGTTCATGTATAGGTTTAGGGTTAGCGAACGGGTAAGGTTTAGGGTAATGGTGAGGTTATGAAATCGTGTTAGATTTATGATATGTGTTAGGGCATGGGTTAGTGTTTGTGTACAGGTTAGGGTTAGGGTACGGTTTAAGGTAAGGCTTAGGGTTTGGGTTAGGGTTAGGTTCATGGTTAGATTCAGGTTTAGAGAATGGGTAAGGTTTAGGGTACAGGTGAGTGTACAAAAACGTGTTAGGTTTAGGGTACATGTTAGGGCATGGGTTAGTGTTCCAGTATGGGTTAGGATTAGGGTGTGGGTTAGGGTAAGGTTTAGGGTTAGGTTTAGGATTAGTGTCAGTGTTAGTGAACGGGTAAGCTTTAGGGTACAGGTGATGGTACAAAAACGTTTTAGGTTTAGGTTACGTGTTAGGGCATGGCTTAGTGTTTGTGTACAGGTTAGGATTAGGTTACAGGTTAGGGTACGGGTTAGGCTTAGGTTAGGTTTAGTGTTAGGGTTAGGGTTAGTGAACAGGTAAGCTTTAGGGTACAGGTGAGGGTACAAAAAAGTGTTAGGTTTAGGGTACATGTTAGGGCACAGGTTACTGTTCGTGTACAGGTTAGGATTAGAGTACGGGTTAGGGTAAGGTTTAGGGTTAGGTTTAGAGTTAGTTTTAGGGTTAGTGTCAGGGTTAGCGAATGGGTAAGTTTTAGGGTACAGGTGAGGGTACGAAAATGTGTTATTGTTAGGGTATGTGTTAGCGCATGGCTTAGTGTTCGTGTACAGGATAGGAATAGGGTATGGTTTAGGGTAAGGGTTAGGCTTAGGGTTAGGTTTAGGGTTACTGTTAGGGTTAGCGAATGGGTAATGTTTAGGGTATAGGTCAGGGTATGAAAACGTGTTAGTTTTAGGATACATGTTAGGGTATGGGTTAGTGTTAGTATACGTGTTAGGGTTAGGGTACGGGTTAGGCTTAGGGTTAGGGTTAGGTTTAGGTTTAGGGTTAGGGTTAGGATTAGTGTTAGGATTAGGGAACAGGTACGGTTTAGTGTACAGGATACGCAATGACAACAGGTTAGGGTAAGGGTACTTATTAGCGTATGTGTTAGTGTTAGTGTATGGGTTAAGATTGTTAGTAAAGTGGCTGGAATGGCGAACACGAACAGCAGAATTGGTAAAATGAAGTGTGCTTTAGAAATATTTCCCGATCACATGGTGTTCCTTCCTCTGGTTTACCCATGTATGTTTTAGATGTAGGAAGATTCCCTTAAACCTGGAGAGTTGGGACCCATGGAATGGATATCACGCAGTATTGCTTTAAAGGGTCTGCCTTTGCTCTCCCAACCCCACCAATCCTCTCAGCCCCAAGTGTCCAGCCTATGTCTCATCCAACTCTGGGTGTAGATGTGGTCAATCCAGGTTGCATCACAGCCCCTGAACAAATTTTGTAAAAATTTCCTACTCTTTCGCTGTCTTTGTGTTTTGTTTTTGAAATTTATTTTTATAATCGAGTTTAGCTGGTTTTCACTGCTGTGTTCATGTTGCTCTACATACAATTGATTCCCTTATGGAGACATATCAATACATAGGTTTTAAGATTCTTACTACTCAGATATATTCCTCTTCAGTGAATAGGGGGTGTTGTGTCCAGTTCATTGCGCAAGGAGTAGGTCTTGCTTATTACCTATTTGGTATATGGAATGGTATCTGCACTAATATAAAACTCTGGTTTTACACATCACCCCATGTCCCCTTTCCCCTTAAGCAGGCATAATTGTGTTTTCTAAATGTGTAACTCTGTTCTCTTTTGTAGTTCAGTTCATATGTAGCCATGTTTACATTCCCTCCATAAGTGATATCTTATGATAAGTTTCTTTTTCCATGTGACTTATTTCACTTAGAATCATCGTATCTAAAGCCACTCATTATGCTGCTACTGGGCTTATGACATTGATTTTATGGCTGTGTGACATTCCATTGTATATAAGTACCACAACTTCTTTATCCAATTTTTTTCTTTCCTGGGATATTTAAAGTGTACCAAAGTCAAGGTTCTTGTAAACAGAGCAGCCCTAAACTTTGAGGTGGCTGTGTGTTTTGGATTTTTAATTTTCCCAAAATATATGCCCATGAGTAGAAGTGCACTATGCTCTGTAGCTCTGTTTTAGAAAGCAACATACAGTTCTACAGAGTGGCTGTTGGCAATTTACATCTGGACCATCAGCGTAACAAGGCTCCCTGTTCTCCATGGCCTGTCCTGCATTTATGGTTTTTACACTATTTTCTGATGGTCCTTTTGATGGGAGGGAAGTGACACTTCTATGTAGTGTGGATTTGTATTGCCTGAATGCTTGGTTGGCCAAAAAGGGCGTATGCGTTTTTTCCCGAATATATTCAGGAAAAATGCATATGCCCTTTTTGGCCAAGTGCAACATTGTCGAAGTTCTGCTGCTTTTCATGTGCTTTAAATGTGACTCCATTCTACCTCTTGAAATCTGTTTCCTGCAATTCTGCCTTGCTTTCAAATTCTCTTCATTGCCTTACCTTAATATATTTTTGGATGATAGTTGACCTTTATAACTCTGCAGGTTTGTGAATTGCTGTGCCCCTGATCTCCATTTTTCACCTCGCTTTTTTGTGAGCTGGCTGCAAAACCACAGGACTGCTTCAGGCCCTATTCTGATTCTGGGGTGGCAGGCTGAGCCTTTGGTTAATTCTTCTTCCTGATGGGAAACTAGAGTGACATGTGCCCATCCAAACACCTACAGCTAATCTCTAATTGGTTTCCCCTCTTCTCTTTCATCGTCCGCACAATTTGCAAACTGTGCAAAACAGGAGGGTAAAGGCGCTGACTCTCCAAGCGGGGAGATTGTTAGTAAAGTGGCTGGAATGGCAAACCGGAGAACCAGGAGAGGAAACATGGTGTGCATTTTAGAAAACTTTCCCCATTACACAGTGTACCATCCTCTGGCTTTCCCATGCATGTTTTTATTTCTTTTTTTTTTTTTGCGGCACGTGGGCTTTTCACTGTTGTGGCCTCTTCCATTGTGGAGCATAGGCTCTAGACGCACAGGCTCAGCAGCCATGGCTCACAGGCCCAGCCGCTCCACGGCATGTGGGATCTTCCCAGACCGGGGCATGAACCCGTGTCCCCTGCATGGACAGGCGGACTCTCAACCACTGCGCCACCAGGGAAGCCCTGCATGTTTTAACTGTAGGAAGATTCCCTTAAACCTGGAGAGTTGGGACCACTAGGATGGGTAGCACGCCATATTGCTTTAAATGGTGTGCTTTTGCTCACCCAACCTCAGCCATCTTGTCAGCCCCAAGCATCCAGTCTTATATCTCGTCCAGCTGTGGGTGTAGATTTGGTCAATCCAGGTTGCATCACAGTCTCTGAAAGAATTTTGTAAGAATTTCTCTCTCTTTCGCTGTTTTTGTGTTTTGTTTCTGAAATTTATTTTTATAAGTGGGTTTAGCTGATTTTCACTGCTGTGTTCATACTGCTCCACACACACATGATTCCTTTATGGAGACATATCAATACATAGGTTTTAAGATTCTTACTAGTGAGCTATATTCCTCTGCACTGAATAGGGGGTGTTGAGTCCAGTTCATTGAGCCAGGAGTAGGTCTTGTCTATTACATATTTGGTTTAGGAACGGTATCTGTGCTAATTTAAAACTCTGGTTTTATGCATCACCCTACCTCACCTTTCCCCTTAAGCAGGCATAAGTGTGTTTTCTAAATGTGTGACTCTGTTCTACTTTGTAATTCAGTTCATGTGTAGCCATGTGTGCATTCCCTCTATGAGTGATATATTATGATAAGTTTCTCTTTCTGTGTGACTTATTTCACTTAGAATCATCGTACCTAAATCCAATGATTATGCTGTTACTGACCATATGACATTGATTTCATGGCTGAGTGATATTCCATTGTACATAAGTACCACAATTTCTTTATCCATTTTCCCTTTCCTGGAATATTTAAGTTGTTCTGAAGTCGAGGTTCTTGTAAACAGAGCAGACATAAACTTTGGGGTGTTTGTGTCTTGTTGATTTTTAGTTTTCCCAAGATGTACCGCCCTGAGTGGAAGTGCCCTAGGCTCTGTATTCTGTTTTTTAGATGTTTTAGCAAACACAATACACTTCTCCAGAGTGGCCGTTGGCAATTTACATTTCCACTGTCAGCCTCACAGGGCTCCCTTTTCTCTTCACCCTGTCCTGCATTTCTGGTGTTTACACTTTATGAGAATGGCTCTTCTGACTGATGCAAAGTGATACATTTTGTAGTATTGACTTCCAGTGCCCACTTGTTTGGTTGGCTAAAAAGAGTGTATGCCCTTTTCTTGAATATATTCAGAAAAAACGCATATGCCCTCTTTGGCCAGCTACATCGTTGGTGATGTTCGACCCCTTTTCTTGTGCTTTAATGGCGAGTCCTTTCTACCTCTTCAAATCCGTTTCCTGCCATTCTCCCTTGCTTACAAGTCCTTTTCGGTGACTTACCTCAAGATATTTTTCGATGATAGATATTTTCAACTCTGCAGTTTCATGAATTTTAGTGCCCCTGAGTTCCATTTTTCAAGTAGTGTTTTTGGAATCTGGCCACAAAACAGTGGGATTTCCTCAAGCTCTATTCTGTTTCCATGGGCAATCCTAGCCTTTGGTGAATTCGTCTTCCTGATTGGAAATTAGATTGACATGTGCCTGTCCGAACACCTAGGACTTGTCTCTCATTGTTTCTCCTCCTTCCGCTTCATCCTCTGGACAAATTCCAAACTGTGGACAACAGGATGTTGATGGTACTGACATCCCCAAGTGAGGAGATTGTTAGGAAAGATGCTGGAGGGGTGAACCCGAGCACCAGGAGATGAGGAGATGAGGTACCTTTTCCAAACTCTTCCCGATCCAATGGTGTACCATCCTCTGGGTGTGACAGGCATGTTTTAGCAGTAGGAAGGGTCCTGTGCATGTAAGGAGAACACCAGGGATTTTTCCAAATAAGTGCCTCCCCGAACCCCAAACTGGGGAATTTTTAAGCTACGGCTACACGTATGTTCTTTAAGGGCCTTGGGAAGTAGGTAGAGTCCGAACTTTAGATGATTGAAGTCTTCAGGGTCAGAAGCACTCACCATCATCTTCCCTTAGGTTACATTTTATCTGTCGTTGATAGATGATGTTGATAAAAAATATCTGTTCTTTTTCAGATTATTTCCCCTTATAGGTTATTGCAAAATATTGAGTGTAGTTTCCTGTGCTATACAGTAGTTCCTTGTAGAGGATCTATTTTATACATAGCAGTGTGTTAATGTGTTAATCCCAAACTGTTAATTTATCCCTCCTCCCACCTTTCCCCTTTGGTAATAATAAATTATAAGATTTTATACTTCTCAGAAATGGGGGAGCTGAAAGAGAGGTATCATTTTCAATGGGAAAGCATTCAAAACAAGATTGAAGCTTCAGCCAAGAGTATTAGATGTACATCCTTGGAAAGAAATCACTTCATTTCTCTAATGTTGAACTGACAAATAAGACAAACGTCTTCACTGAACTTGCTTATAATCAAGTGATGGAAATATCAAATGGAAGTCTTAGAAACATCTTATTTTACCTGAGCCTTATACACTGCTCTATGTTAATTACAGTTTGACCTACACATCTGTTCATTGAAGTTACAATGTTCTCAATTTCTGTTACTGATCCTTCAGAGTGGGCCCCAACAAGGGTCCCCCTGCCCAGTGTCATTGGAGCCGACAGAACGAGACTGAGTTTGGTTCAGAAGCAAAGGAAAATTTATATTTTGAAGAGAATGGAGGGGTGAGAGTGTGCGCTCCCCCTTGGGCTGTGGGCTGGGCTGCTGTGTAGGGATCCCGGCAGCGTCAGCAGGAGGGAGGGGATGGAGCTCTCGAGGGCCAGGTTGGCTGCAGCTCAGGCTCTATGTCGTGGAGTCTGCATGGGGCCCCGCAAGCTGAGGTGTCGACCCAGCCATTCTGCACTAGGAAATCGGCTCTGAAGTGCCGGGTGTGGGACCACAGCATGCGGAACCCTAAGAGCACGTGAAATTAGACAAAGCACAAAGGGAAAAAAAAAGGTTAGACTTTATTTTATTGCCCAGATTCTATTTTTATCTCCCAGGAATTTTTAATGGGCTTTGACAGAGACAAACACCTCCTCTGCCTTTTGTCTCGTTCCTCATTCTTGGGGGCCTGAGGGTGCAGACCCCTCTTCTGTAACTGCTTCGTGCTGAGTTGGGAGTCCTCATACCCAGGGGGAGGGGCAGAACTTCTCCCCAGCAGCCTCCAGGTGAGGTTGATTGTCCCCAGGCCTCCTGCCTCACTGCTCGTCCGCCTGAGCACCAGCATTGGAGGTGTTATAGATTCTAATGACCTTTAAGAGTCCAGGAAAGAGATGTGTAGAGACACTGGGTGGGGCATCTTTTACCCCACCCCACATTTGTTTGGCCACCTTAGGCTGACGGTTTCTGACAGCCTAGATGCTCTGACCAGTAGTCTGTGCTTTCTTCAATTAGGCCCCTGAATTAATGTACAAAGAGTACCAAGTGTCAGAGCCCTGCCTGCTCAACTCCCAGACAGTCCAGGGTCAGTGGTGATCCAGGGCCATGACGGCCACTGAGTCAACGGCCTTTTGAAGTAGCCAGGAGTCCAGCCAGTCTTATTGGCCACTGTCACCACAGTGTCTGTAGGCTTTTCTATGGTGACAGGGTGATATACGGTTCCCCCGCCAAGCTTATTATCTCCCATCTGGGTGCAGTAAGTTCTGCAAGCAGTAGTCTGCTCTTTTGGGGCACACTCTTGTTGTTTTCTGAGAGAAGTTCCACGAGGTCACACGAGTCGTCATGGGGCCCGTTGTCCCCAGTTGTCTCTCTGGACGTTGCAGTTGGAGGGCCTCTTCATTCGAGGTCTGTGTGCCCACAGAGCAACCCCTGCAACTTCAGGGCATGGTGGGTTATTAGGATTACAACGTGGGGTCCTTTTCCCTTAGGAGGGAGCTGGCCTTGTGGGCTGCTGATTTCCAGGTTTTTAGATACCCCCAGTACCCTGGCCAGATGGGGCGGGGTGCCAAGCTCTTGGTGACCTCAGTTTATCCTACCTGGAGGGCATTCTTGCATTGTTCCATTTCAAGTGGTCCCATTTTTGCACTAATACTCCATGGGTGATTCACCTTCTACGGGGAATGTAAAGGTCAAAGGGTTTAGCTAAATTAGGGAGGTCCAAGGCAAGGGTCTGAATTAACTGCTCTTTCCATTCTTGAAAGACCGCTTCTGGATTCTATTCAAAAGGATCATCATCTTTTACTTTAAATGTTTCATATAGAGGCCCAGCTATTAGACTGTGGTTAGGGATTCAGATGCAGCAAACCCCGACCTCCCCAGGAACCCCTAAGCTGTCTTCTAGTTTTAGAAGGGGTAAGGCTGCAAATGGCTTCTTGTCTTTCCTGGGATGTGCTTCTCTGACCTTCTGTGAGAATGAAGTCGAGCCAGGTCACCTTAATCTGTGATATTTGAGCCTTTATCTTGGACACCTTCTATCCTTTATTGGCTAGGTAGTTCAGAGGCCTCCTTAGTAGGGCTGGCAATCAGAATGTCGTCTGCATATTGAAGGTGGGTTCCCTTCTCCAGAGGTAGATCTTTTAGGTTTTAGTTAAGTTTCCCCATAGACGGTGTGGGAATTCTTGAACCATTGGGGTGGGACAGACCCAGCAGTGTTGTCTTCGTTGTATGTTGAGTCCTGCCAATCACAAGCCAAAATTTCTTGTGACTCTGGGGCTAATGGAATACAGAAGAAGGCATCATCTAAGTCTAACACAGAATACATTGTGCTGGTGGACAGTAGAATGACCAGAAGGGTGGAGAAATTAGAAACTACTGGATGTATATTCTTGGTGGCTTCACTGACTGTCCTGACATCCTTACCGGGTACCCAGTAGCCCACGGGGCTCTCGTGGTCAGACCCCTCCCAGGATATGGAGCTCAGCTGGACAGGTACCCAGCAGCTCACGGGGCTCTCGTGGTCAGGCCCCTCCCAGGATTTGGAGCTCACATGAGCAGGTACCCAACAGCCCATGGGGCTCTCGTGGTCAGGGCCCTCCCAGGATATGGAGCTCACCTGGGCAGGCACCCAGCAAGACTGGGCACACAAGAATCGTGCACATAGCCCTCATTGCAGAGCAACCCCAGGCCATCTGTCAGTCAGAGCTGACACAGAGCGACTCAGAGCAGGACTTGAACTAACAAACAGCAGCTCCGACAGGTCTGTGACCCTGGGCGTCACTCTGTGTGGCCTCCCTCCCCCTGGTCTTCCAGAGACTTTCACTGCAGCCAGGGCACCAGGCCTCTGTCTCCAGCCACCACCCCTCCTCTCCCTGACTCCTGGGTTCCTCTTATTAGGAGAGGGTCTTCTTGAAGTTGTCTCCCACTCTTGGGCCAGATAAAATGATTAGAAAACAAGCCAGGGCTGCAACCCCTTGTCTATCCTGACCCTCAGGACCCTACACTTGTTCCTTTGACCTGGTCGGTTCAGCAAGTTTCATTTTCTGCAACTGTGAGCTCCTGAGGGGCGAGGATTGGCTGACCTGGGCAGCCTGACCAAGCCGGCCAGCCCTCCCCACGTGTTCCTGGGTTGAGGTCAATATAAACAGCACTCCAGGCAGCAAGAGCCCCTGCAGCTGTGCCTGACGCCATATTCTCTGCCCTGTCAGCAGTCTTGGGGCTGGGCTGGTGGGAGGGAGTGAGGGGCCACGGCTTTGTGGGTGGCCCGGTGTGAATGGGGCTCTGCTGGACTTTCTGCAGGAGTTGTCAGGCTTCCACCTGCTAAACAAGAGGATGTGTCACCCATACCTGCCACTGGAATTTCTCCCCGGGCAGAGGTGAGGGAAGAAAAAAGCAATGGGGGCCGGGACAAGAAGGGTATCTCAGGCAGGGAAATGGAAAGCTTCTAGAAGAGCATCTGGGGCCAGGACCATCCTGGCTGGCCTGCAGGCACCAAGTGGGCCTGCGTGCTGTGGCTGGTGTGACTCCACAGCCCTTCCTCTAGGCTTTCAAGTCCTTGCACACATTCAGGTGTTTTACCTGGGAAGAGTGGGAGCAGTTCAGCAGCAGCTGGCCTGGGGCTCAGCTCACGTTTACTCACAGACACCTTGACACAGTCCCCCAGCTTTGCAATGAGGACGCTCCTTGCAGGGGGGCTGCTGGCTGCATGGGAGAAGATTCCCCACCTCTGACCAACTTCATAATTGTTTACCACTGGAGCAAGTGCCCTGATAGGGTTTTCCTCTGTATAACTGGTGGGTTCTGTAGTTTTTTACTTTTTTTTCTTTTTTGGTTCAAGGCAGGTTTTATTCCTCTTTTTTTGTATTTATAGGTATAAGCATGGAAATAATTCATTCATATAAATACATCTATGGGAAGGGAAGAACTTTTTCCTCTTTTATTTTTTTTAATATTTGAATTTTATTTTATTTATTTTTTTACATAGCAGTTTCTTGTTGATTATCTATTTTATACCTATAAATGTATACATGTGAATCCCAATCTCCCAGTTCCTCCCAACCCCCCCCACCACTTCTCCCCTTGGTGTCCATACGTTTGTTCTCTACCTCTGTGTCTCTATTTCTACCCTGCAAACCGGTTCATCTGTACCATTTTTCTTGGTTCCACATATATGCATTAATATACAATATTTGTTTTTCTCTTTCTGACTTACTTCACTCTGTATGACAGTCTCTAGATCCATCGACGTCTCTACTAATGACACAATTTCTTTCCATTTTATGGCTGAGTAATATTCCATTTTATATATGTACCACATCTTTATCCATTCGTCTGTCTGTGGGCATTTAGGTTGCTTCCATTACCTGGCTATTGTAAATAGTGCTGCAATGAACATTGTGGTGAATATGTCTTTTTGATTTATGGTTTTCTCTGGGTATATGCCCAGAAGTGGGATTGCTGGATCATATGGTAATTCTATTTTTAGTGTTGTTTTTTTTTTTTTGCAACTTTGCTGGGGTATAATTGCTTTACAATGGTGTGCTAGTTTCTGCTTTATAACAAAATGAATCAGTTATACATATACATATGTTCCCATATCTCTTCCCTCTTGTGTCTCCCTCTCTCCCACCCTCCCTATCCCACCCCTCTAGGTGGTCACAGAGCACCGAGGTGATCTCCCTCTGCTATGCAGCTGCTTCCCACTAGCTATCTATTTTACGTTTGGTAGTATATATATGTCCATGCCTCTCTCTCGCTTTGTCACAGCTTACCTTTCCCCCTCCCCATATCCTGAAGTCCGTTCTCTGCTAGGTCTGTGTCTTTATTCCTATCTTACCCCTAGGTACTTCATGACATTTTTTTCCTTAAATTCCATATATATGTGTTAGCATATGGTATTTGTCTTTCTCTTTCTGACATACTTCACTGTATGACAGACTCTAGGTCTATCCACCTCATTACACATAGTTCGATTTCATTTCCTTTTATGGCTGAGTAATATTCCATTATATATATGTGCCACATCTTCTTTATCAATTCATCCAATGATGGACACTTAGGTTGTTTCCATCTCCGGGCTATTGTAAATAGAGCTGTAATGAATATTTTGGTACATGACTCTTTTTGAATTATGGTTTTCTTAGGGTATATGCCCAGTAGTGGGATTGCTGGATCATATGGTAGTTCTATTTGTAGTGTGTTTTTTTTTTTCGGTATGTGGGCATCTCACAGTTGTGGCCTCTCCCGTTGTGGAGCACAGGCTCTGGATGCACAGGCTCAGTGACCATGGCTCATGGGCCCAGCCACTCCATGGCATGTGGGATCCTCCCATACTGGGGCATGAAACCTTGTCCCCTGCATTTGCAGGCAGACTCTCAAACACTGCGCCACCAGGGAAGCCCTTATTTGTAGTTTTTTAAGGAACCTCCATACTGTTCTCCATAGTGGCTGTACCATTTCACATTCCCACCAGCAGTGCAAGAGTGTTCCCTTTTCTCCACACCCTCTCCAGCATTTATTGTTTCTGCATTTTTTGATGATGGCCATTCTGACTGGTGTGAGATGATATCTCATTGTAGTTTTGATTTGCATTTCTCTAATGATTAATGATGTTGAGCATTCTTTCATGTGTTTGTTGGCAGTCTGTATATCTTCTTTGGAGAAATGTCTATTTAGGTCTTCTGCCCATTTTTGGATTGGGTTGTTTGTTTTTTTGTTATTGAGCTGCATGAGCTGCTCACAAATTTTGGAGATTAATCCGTTGTCAGTTGCTTCATTTGCAAATATTTTCTCCCATTCTGAGGGTTGTCTTTTGGTCTTGTTTATAGTTTCCTTTGCTGTGCAAAAGCTTTGAAGTTTCATTAGGTCCCATTTGTTTATTTTTGTTTTTATTTCCATTTCTCTAGGAGGTGGATCAAAAAGGATCTTGCTGTGATTCATGTCATAGAGTGTTCTGCCTATGTTTTCCTCTAAGAGTTTTATAGTGTCTGGTCTTACATTTAGGCCTCTAATCCATTTTGAGTTGATTTTTGTGTATGGTGCTACAGAGTGTTCTAATTTCATTCTTTTACATGTAGCTGTCCAGTTTTCCCAGCACCACTTACTGAAGAGACTGTCTTTTATCCATTGTATATCCTTGCCTCCTTTGACATAGATGAGTTAGCCATAGGTACATAGGTTTTTCTCTGGGTTTTCTTTCCTGTTCCATTGATCTATATTTCTCTTTTTGTGCCAGTACCATATAGTCTTGGTTACTGTAGCTTTTTAGTATAGTCTGAAGTCAGGAAATCTGATTCCTCCAGCTTTTTTAATTTCCCTCAAGACTGCTTTGGCTATTTGGGGTCTTTTGTGTCTCCATACAAATTTTAAGATATTTTTCTTCTAGTTCTGTAGAAAATGCCACTGGTAATTTGATAGGCATTACATTGAATCTGTAGATTGCTTTGTGTACTATAGTCATTTTTACAATATTTATTCTTCTAATCCAAGAACATGGTTTATACTTCCATCTGTTTATATCATCTTCGATTTCTTTCATCAGTGTCTTATAGTTTTCTGCATACAGGTCTTTTACCTCCTTATGTAGGGTCATTCCAACATATTTTATTCTTTTTGTTGCAATGGTGAATGGGATTGTTTCCTTAATTTCCCTTTCTGATCTTTCATTGTTAGTGTATAGGAATGTAAGAGATTTCTGTGCATTAACTTTGTATCCTGCAACTTTACCAAATTCATTGATTAGCTCTAGTAGTTTTCTGGTGTCATCTTTAGGATTCACTATGTATAGTATCATGTCATTTCCAAACAGTGACAGCTTTACTTCTTCTTTTCCAATTTGTATTCCTTTTCTTTTTCTCCTCTGATTGCTGTGTCTAGGACTTCCAAAACTATGTTGAATATCCTTTTCCACCCCCTCACTTTCAGTCTCTATGTGTCTCTAGGTCTGAAATGGGCCTCTTATAGACAACATATATATGGATCTTGTTTTTGTACCCATTCAGCAAGCCTGTGTCTTTTGGTTGGAGCGTTTAATCCTTTCACATTTAAGATAAATATTGATATGTATGATCCTATTACTATTTTCTTAATTGTTATGGGTTTGTTTTTGTAGATCCTTTTCTTCTCTTGTGTTTCCCACTTAGAGAGTTTCCTTTAGCATTTGTTGTAGAGCTGGTTTGGTGGTGCCGAGTTCTCTTAGCTTTTACTTCTCTGTAAAGCTTTTGATTTCTCCATCGAATCTGAATGAGATCCTTGTTGGGTAGAGTACTCTTGGTTGTAGGTTCTTCCCTTTCATCACTTTAAATATATCATGCTACTTCCCTCTGGTTTGTAGAGTTTCTGCTGAGAAATCAGCTGTTAACCTTATAGGAGTTCCCTTGTATGTTGTCATTTTCCCCTTGTTGCTTTTAATTATTTTTTCTTTGTCTTTAATTTTTGTCAATTTGATTACTATGTGTCTTGGCATTTTTCTCCTTGGGTTTATCCTGCCTGGGACTCTCTGTGCTTCCTGGACTTGGGTGGCTATTTCCTTTCCCATGCTAAGAAAGTTTTCAACTATAATCTCTTCAAATATTTTCTCGGGTCCTTTCTCTCTCTCTTCTCCTTCTGGGACCCCTATAATGCAAATATTGTTGCATTTAATGTTATCCCAGAGGTCTCTTAGGCTGTCTTCATTTCTTTTCATTCTTTTTTCTTTATTCTGTTCTGCAGCAGTGAATTCAACCTTTCTGTGTTCCAGGTCACTTATCCATTCTTCTGCCTCAGTTATGCTGCTATTGATTCTTTCTAGTGTATTTTTCATTTCAGTTAATGTGTTGTTCATCTCTGTTTGTTTGTTCTTTAATTCTTCTAGGTCTTTGTTAAACATTTCTTGCATCTTATTGACCTTTGCCTCCATTCTTTTTCTAAGGTCTTGGATCATCTTCACTATAATTATTCTGAATTCTTTTTCTGGAAGGTTGCCTATATCCACCTCATTTAGTTGTTTTTCTGGGGTTTTATCTTGTTCCTTCATCTGGTACAAATTCCTCTGCCTTTTCATTTTGTCTATCTTTCTGAATGTGGTTTTCCTTCTATAGGCTGAAGAATTGTAGTTCTTCTTGCTTTTGGTGGATCATCCCTCTGGTGGATGAGTCTATCTTAGAGGCTTGTGCAACCTTACTGATGTGAGGGACTGGTGGTGGGTAGAGCTGGGTGTTGCTCTAGTGGGCAGAGCCCAATAAAACTTTAATCCACTTGTCTGCTGATGCATGGGGCTGAGTTCCCTCTCTGTTGCTTGTTAGGCCTGAGGCGATCCAGCACTGCAGCCTACATGGCTCTTTGGTGGGGCTAATGGTGGGCTCTGGGAGGGCTTATGCCAAGGAGGACTTCCCAGAACTTCTGCTGCCAGTGTCCTTGTCCCCACGGTAAGTCACAGTCACCCCCCACCTCTTCAGGAGACCCTCTAAAACTAGCAGGTAGGTCTGGTCAGTCTTCTATGGGGTCACTGCTCTTTCCCTTGGGTCCTGATGTGCACACTACTGTTATGTGCCCTCCAAGAGTGGAGTCTCTGTTGTGACTCTATGTCTCTGAGTGGAGTTAAGACTCTGAGACTCTGTGGAGTCTCACAGACTCTGGGTCCTGTGAAGCTTCGATGCTTCGTGGTTCTAGAAATCCTATAGGAGACGGTCCACAGCAGGTGAAGCTAATGCTGTCAGTGGAGGTGGTGAAGCCAAAGATCTGCAGTTCAGACTAAAGGTGCCGATGTACATACAGGGCAAAACCATCTCATGTGAATGTCGTTCAGGCACGTTTAACATAAATACAGTCAGGTTAATGCCTAACATATTCTATCTTGTGCCTCCTCTCAGGGACCACCTCCTCAGTTCCTGAGGCTCCTGTAACTCATGTGCAGTGGAATGGAGAGTGGGCTCTGTCCAGTCTGAGACTTGAGTTACCCAGTGTGTATCGTAGGATACTTTGTATTTCCGTGGTGTCTGTCGTAACATCATTTCTTTCATTTCTGATTTATTTGGACCCTCTCTTTTTTTAAAAAAAAAATACTACTATTGTCTTTTATTCTTTACAGAAGCTTAATAAATGTTTGATCTACTACCCTTACTCTATGTATACTTTTTGCAGTGAGACTTTTACGTTTGTTTGTTTTCTTCTTACTATCAATAATTAGTGAGACTTTTTTAGGCTTAAGTAAATTCCTTCAACATTGTGTATAAGGCTGGTTTATTAGTGATGAACTCTTTTAGCTTTTGCTAGTCTGGGAAACCCTTGATCTCTCCTTCAATTCTTTTTCTTCCCATAAATTTATTTATTTTTGGCTGCGTTAGGTCTTCATTGCAGTGCATGGGGCTTTCTCTTGTTGTGACAAGTGGAGTCTACTCTCCATTGTGGTGCATGGGCTTCTCATTGTGGTGGCTCTTCTTGTTGCAGAACATAGGTTTGAGGTGCTCAGGCTTCAGTAGTTGTGGCTCGCAGGCTCAGTAGTTGTGGCTCATTGGCTCTAGAACACAGGCTTGGTAGTTGTGGCACACAGGCTTAGTTTCTCTGTGGCATGTGGGATCTTCCTGAATCAGGGCTCAAACCCATGTCCCCTGCATTGGCAGGCAGATTCTCAACCACTGTTCCATCAGGGAAGCACTCTCCTTCAAATCTGAATCATAATCTTGCTGGTAGAGTATTCATGTTGTAGACTTTTTCTTTTTAGCTCATTGAATATATCCTATCATTCCTTCCTAGTCTGCAAATTGTGTTGAGAATTCATCTGACAGTCTTATGGGAATACCTTGAACATAACTAGGCCCTTTTATTTCACTGCTTCTGTGATCCCTCTTTAAATTTTTAAATTTTTAAATTTTGGGTGCTTTATAATATGTCTTGGTGTGGACCTGTTTGTCTTCATCTTTTTTGGGACTCTGTGTTTCCTGGACCTGGATGTGTATTTCCTTCCCCAGGTTAGGAAAGTTATCGGTTACTATATCCTCTAATAATTTCTCTGCCCGTTTCTCTCTTCTCCTTGTTCTGGAACTCCTGTAATGCTCATGTTAATATTCTTAATGTTGTATCAGAGGTCCCTTTACCTATAGTCCTAATTGTTTTTTCTTTGTGCTATTCAGTTTGGGTGATTTTCAGTATTCTGTTTTCCATTTCACTGATCTGTTCTTCTGTATCATATAATATAATATGGCTTCTCTCGTGTGTGTGTGTGTGTGTGTGTGTGTGTTTTAATCTGTTTTATTGTTTTGTTCACTGTTTGGTTCTATTTGACATGTTATTACTCTTTGTTAAAATTCTCACTATGTCCATCTATTCTTCTCCTGACTTGGGTGAGCATCTTTATAATCATTACTGTGAACACTTTTTTTTTGTCAGGTAGAATGCTTCTCGCTGTTTTATTCTGTTCTTTTTCTGATGTCATGTCTTGTTACTTCATTTGTAACATATTCACTATTTCCTTATGTTTCCTAATTCTCTGTGCGTTTCTGTTCATTAGGTTCAGGTTGTTACATTCCTGGGTCTCAGAGAAGTGGTCTTATATAGGAGATGACTGATAGGGCCCAGCAGCACACTGTCCTCTGACCAGCAGAGCTACATGCTCCAGGGGTGTCCCCTGTGTGGGCTGCACACAACTTTCTCTTACGGCAGGGCCAACTGCTGTAGATGAGCTGGTAGGTGGTGTTGGACCCTGGCCTAAATGGCTGTGAGCCCCTGCAGTATGTGATTGCCGTAAGTGTGCTGATAGCCAATGCAGCCCTCCATTATGGGTGGCTGTGTGGTGCTCCAGGTGCACAGGCAGACAGGGTAGGCCCTCAGTGTGTCTGATTGTGAGGCCTTCTGGTGCAGGAGTATTATGGGCATGGTGGTATATGGGGCAGGCCCCTGATTCTAATCAGTTCCAGGGAAGAATCTAAAATGTTTCTTGCCAATGTCTCAGTTCCTAGGGAGAGTCCCAGCTGCCTCTGGCCTTTCCAAGAAGCTCTCCGAGATTAGCAAGTGGGTCTGACACACATGTCTTTCACACTATTGGCTCTGCACAGGGACTGAGAACATGTGAGATTTGTGTGTGCCCTATGAGAGCAAATTCTCAGTTTTCTCTAGCCTCCAGCTTTCCTGAAAATAAGCCCTGCAGGTTTTCAAAGCCAGACCTGCTGTGTACTTTTCTTCCAGTGCAGGAACCCTGGGCTGAGCAGCCTGATGCCAGGATCAGACCCTTCCCTCCATGTGGAGGACCTATGCAATTGTGATATCTTCCAGCTGTGGGTCACTGTGCTCCACGTGTGGGTTCCAATTAGACTGTTTCCAGTCCTCCTACCTGCCTTGTGGTTTCTCCTTCCTTATATCTTTAGTTGTGGAAAACGTTCCCTGCTAGTCTTCAGAGATAATTTCCGTGTAAGTTGTTGTAATTTGGGTGTGTCTGTGGCAGGAGGGGAGCTCAGTATCTTCCTACTCTATCATCTTGATTCCCCTCTCAAGAATTCTTTGAAAATATATGCACTTATTACTGTAAACATAACTCTTTGAATTGTAGTCTTGTTCCTGTATTCCATAAATTTAGGTACTTTGTGTTTCCAATTTTGATTGCTTTAAGATTTCTTTTAAATTTCCCTTTTGATTTATTCCTCTATGCATTGGCTATTCAGGAGCTTATTGTTCAATTTCTAAGTGGTCTTGAATTTTCAATTATTCTTTTTAATTTTGAATTTCAGTTTCATACCATTGTGGTTGGAAATGATGCTTGATATGATTTCAATATTCTTGGGATTTTGAAGACTTGTTTTGTGGCTTAACATAGGGTCTACCCTAGGCAATGTTCTATGTGTACTTAAGAACAATGGAAAGTTTGCTGCTGTTGAGTGGAATATACTGTAGATGTACATTGGGTTCATTTGATATCGTGTGTGTTCAAGTTCAGTGTTTCCTGATTGATATTCTGTCCAGATGATCTATACAGTGTTGAAAGTTTGGTATCGATGTTTCTTACCATTATTTTATTTCTGCACATTTTCCCCTTCATGTGGGTTAATATATTTTTTATATGTTGAGAGGCTCCAAAGCTGGATACATACATATTTATAATTCTCATGATTTCTTGATGAATTAATCCATTTATCATTATATGATAACCTTCTTTCCTTTGAGAGGTTTGACTTCAAGTCTTTTTTACCTCATAATAGACTAGTCAGGCAAGTATCATTTTCATGGAGTATTTTTTTCCAATCATTCAATTTTATGCTACATATGGATTAGAAGTTAACATGAATCTCTTGTACACAGTATAATTGAACTTTCTTTATTCCATTCAGCCGCCCTATGGATTATTTAAATTGAAGTATAGTTGATTTACAATATTACATTAGGCTCAGGGGTACAACATATGGATTGAATATTTTTATAGTTCATGCTCCACTAAAGTGATTAAAAAATAATGGCTATATTTCCCTGTATTGTACTATATATCCTTGCTTATTTCATACATAGGGATACTGGATTTAGATAAACAATCTATTCTCTTTCCCTCCCCTTTCACTCGTCCCACCAGTAACCACTAATTTGTTCTCTGTGAGTCTATTTATGTTTTGTTATATACATTCCTTTCTTGCATTTTTAGATTCTACAGAGAAGTGAGAACATAGAGTATTTGTCTTTCTCTAACTTATTTAAGTAGGTATAAATATTCTAGGCCTATCCACGTTGTTGAATATGGCAGAATTTGATCCTTTTTAATGGCTGAGTAATAGCTTATTGTGTATACATACCACATCTTCTTTATCCACTCATCTGCTGATGGACATTTAATTTGCTTCCATATGTTGGCAATTGTAAATAATGCTGCTATGAACATTGGGATGCATGTATCTTGTCAAATTGGTGTCTTCATTTTCTTTGGACCTATACCAAGCAGTGGAATTTTTGGCTCATATAATAGTTCTACTTGTATCTTTTCTCAGGACCTCCATATTCTTTTCATAGTGGGTGTACCAAGTTACAATTCCACCAACAATGTACTAGGGTTCCCTTCTCCATGTCATGAACAACATTTCATATTTTTAGACTTTGGAATAATAGCCATGTTGAGAGGTGTGACTTGACATCTCATTATGGGTTTTCTTGTGGGTCATTCATTAAATTTAATTTACAAAAGAAGGTGATAGGCCTGATGTGATCTCCAGGTTTAGTTTGCTAATGCCTGGTATAGGTTAATTTGGGGAGAATTAATGCCTTTACAATGTTATTTATTTATTTATTTCTGTGGTAAGCGGGCCTCTCAATGCTGTGGTCTCTCCCATTGCAGAGCACAGGCTCCGGACACGCAGGCTCAGCAGCCATGGCTCACGGTCCCAGCCACTCCGCGTCATGTGGGATCTTCCCAGACCACGGCAGGAATCTGTGTCCCCTGCATCGGCAGGCGGACCCCCAACCACTGCGCCACCAGGGAAGCCCTACAATGTTATTTATTGGTTACATTTTTCAGGTTGACATTTAATGATTGGTAACAGATTTAAACATTTTTCTCCCTGAAGGATATCTGAAGTCTGTTGGTTTGTTTCTGTTTTATAAATTTGTTCATTTCTATCATTTTTTAGACTCCACTATAAGTGGTATCATATGATATTTGTCTTTTTCTATCTGACTTACTTCACTTAGAATGAAATAATGTCATTTGCAGCAACAGGAGTGGACCTAGAGATGATCATGATTTTTCCTTTCTGAGTAATATTTGATTGTGTCCATGTATGACTTCTTCATTATCCATTCATCTGTTAATGGACATTTTGGTTGCCTCCATGTCTTGGCTATTGTAAACAGTGCTGCAGTACATGTTTGGGTTTGGGTGCATTTGTCATTTTGAATTCTGGCTTTCTGCAGATGTATGCCCAGAAGTAGGACTGCTGGATGATATGGTAGCTCTATTTTTACTTTTTAAAGGCATCTCCATACTGTGCTTTATAGTGGCTGTTACCAACATACATCTCACCAACAGCATAGGAGGGTTCCCTTTTCTCCATGTCCTCTCCAGCATTTATGGTTTGTAAACATTTTGATGATGGCTATTCTGACTTTGCAAGGTGATACCTTGTTGTAGTTTTGATATGCATGTGTCTAATAATTCGAGATTTTGAACATCTTTGCATGTGTTTTTTTTAAACACTGTGAGAAAAAGTTACAGTTGACATTGACTTTTTGAAAGTCTGACTATTTTGAATTTTTGTTCGATAACTACCACAGGACATTTGTTAAGGGCAGGTGTTATTTAAACCCTGGCAGTCCTTGTGAATATTAAGTGCCCATAAGCACATGTTTTAAAGTTGCTGTTGTGGAAATGGGCACAGGTGGTAGGATGTCCTTCATGCCCCTCTCTGGTTACTTGGGTAACAAGACCCACCGTGGAAGATGGGCTCCTGGATTGTAAATTAGTGTGGGCTGTGGCAGAACAAACACATAAAATCTTCTGGTTTTTTACTTCTTATTTTGGTTTTAATTTAATTTTTCTTTTCTATTGGAGTAAAGTTGATTTAAAATATTCTGTTTGAGGTAGGCTTACAGAATCTTGTTCAGTTATGTATATTCATATGTCTATTCATCTTCACATTCTTTTCCCATATAGGTTATTAGAGAGTGTTGAGTAGACTTCCCTTTGTTATACAGTAGGTCCTTGTTGATAATCTATTTTATATGTATTAGTGGGTGAATATTTTTCCCAGCCTCCTGATTTATTCCTTCCGCCCACCTTTCTCATTGAGTAACCATAAGTTTGTTTTCTAAGTCTGTGAGTCTGTTTCTCTCTCTTTTATTTTATTTTTTTTGGCTGTACTGCAAGGCATGCATGATATTAGTTCTCCCAACACCAAGGATCGAACCCATGCCCCCTGAAGTGGAAGCTCGGATTCTTAACCATTGGACCACCTGGAAAGTCCCTGTTTTTCTCTTGTAAATCAGTTCATTGGTATCAATTTTTTAATTTCAGCTATCTGTAGTATCATATGATATTTGATTTTCTCTTTCTGACTTACTTCACTTAGTATGATTATCTCTAATTCTATCCTTGATGCTGCAAATGGCATTCCTTCATTCTTTTTCATTTCTGAGTAATATTTCACTGTGAACATGTACCACTTCTTTATCCATCCATCTGCTGATGTATATTTGGGTTTCTTCCATGTCTTTGACATTGTTAATTGTGCTGCGGTACACATATGGGTGCATGTGTGTTTTCCAATTCTGGTTTTCTCCTGTTATAGGCCTGGGAGTGGGACTGCTGGATCATATGGTACCTCTAACTTTACGTTGTAAAGGCACTTCCATACTGTTATTTATAGTGTCTGTTACCACGTTAGATCCCAACAGCAGCATAGGAGGGTTCCCTTTTTTCTCCAACCTCTCAAGCATTTATTGTTTGTAGACTTTTCAATGATGGCTATTCTTACTCATGTGAAGTGATCTCTCATTGTAGTTTTGATTTCCATGACTCTAATAATACAGGAATTAGAGCAACTTTTCAAGTGCTTTTCTTTAAACAGTGTAAAATTTACCTATTGAAATAGGATCTTGAAAGTCTGTTCCTTTGGAATTTATTTTGCTTACCTACCCCTAGATATTTCCTGATTGTGGGTATCATTTACAGCCCAACAGTCCTTGTGAATATTAAGTACCCATAAGCATTGTTTTTAAAGTTGCAGTTGCAGGAAAGGGCAAAAGGGCAGCAGAATGTATTCATACTCAACTTGATTGCTAGGGAAAACAGAGGCTTAGTGGAACTCCTCTTCCTAGGTTGTAAATTGGAGTGTAAAATGCCAGGACAAATACCCAAAATCTTGTGTCACATTACTTCTTGTTTAATTTAATTTTTATTTCTTATCAGAGTAAATTTGATTACTATGTTGTGTTTGTTCTAGGTGTACAGAATCTGGTTCATTCATACATATACATATATCTAATCAGGTTTAGATTCTTTCCCATGTTGGTCATTAGAGAGAGTTGAGTAGACCTCCCTTGGCATCCAGTATGTCCTTCCTGATTATATATTTTATATGAATTATTAAATGCATGTTAACCCCAACATCCTAATTTTTCCATTCCTTTCACCTTTCTCAAAGTCTGTGTGGGTCTTTCTCAGTGGAAATATGTTCATGTGTATCAATTTTTAGATAAAACTAGTAAATGATATCATTGGTTATTTGTCTTTCTTTTGTGACTTACTCTATGTAGTATGATTACCCCTAGGTTCATCAGTGGTGCTGCAAAAGGCATTGTTTCATCTTTTCCATGGCTAATATTCAATTGTGTACATGTACCACTTCTTTGTCCATTCATCTGTACTTGGACATTTTGCTTGCATCCATGTCTGGCTATTGTAAGTATCGCTGAAGAGCACTTTTGGGTACCTGTGTCTTTCTGAATTCTGGTGTTATCAAGTTACAAGCCCATTAGTGGTTTGGCAGGATCACATAGTAGCTCAGTTGTTACCATTTAAAGGCACCTTCATTCTGTTCTAATTAGTGGCTGTTACCAGTTTACATCCCAGCAACAGCATAGGAGTGTATCCATCCTTGGAAACCCATTCAGCATTTATTGTTTGCTGACATTTTTCTCTGATGGCCATTCAGACTATTGTGAGGTGATACCTTTTTGTAGTTTAAATTTGCATGTCACTAATAATTCTTGATGTTGAACTTTTTTTATGTCCTTTAAAAAAAAGCACTGGGAGGATATTTACCTCTTGACATTGTCTTCTCTGGATTTTCTACTGTTTTGCATATTAATGTCCATTCCTGACTGCAGGATTTTTTTTTTTGCAGTATGCAGGCCTCTCACTGTTGTGGTCTGTCCCATTGTGGAGCACAGACTCCGCACACGCAGGTTCAGCAGCCATGGCTCACGGGCCCAGCCACTTCACGGCACGTGGGATCTTCCTGGAACCGGGCACGAACCTGTGTCCCCTGCATCGGCAGGCGTATTCTCAACCACTGCGCCACGAGGGAAGCACCCACAGGATATTTTTTGAGGGCAGGTGTCATTTAAAGCCCTGCAGTCCTTTTGAATATTAAATGAACAATAGCACTGAGATTAAAGCTGCTGTTGCGGGAATTGGCCACAAGGCGGCAGATTTCTACATTCCCAGCTTTGGTTACAAGAGCAGGACAGCCTTCCTGGAAGTTGTGTTTGTAGGTTGCAAATTGTAGTGGAATGTTCCAGGATAAACTCCCAAAAGCTTATGTCTCCTACTTATGTTTGTTTTTTTAATTTATTTTATGTTTTTATAGGAGTAAACTTTTTTTAGACTACATCCTTACTCCATCTGCAATTTTCCCTTTCTTCTTTGCTTTTAATATTTATTTATTTATTTATTTATGGCTGTGTTGGGTCTTCGTTTCTGTGCGAGGGCTTTGTCTAGTTGTGGCAGGCAGGGGCCACTCTCCATCGCAGTGCATGGGCTTCTCACTATTGTGGACTCTCTTGTTGCGGAGCACAGGCTCCAGATGTGCAGGCTCAGCAGTTGTGGCTCACGGGCCTAGTTGCTCCGCAGCATGTGGGATCCTCCCAGACCAGGGCTCCAACCTGTGTCCCCTGCATTGGCAGGCAGATTCTCAACCGTTTCACTACCAGGGAAGCCCCTATCAGAGTAAATTTTATTAGAGTGTTGTGATTCTCTGGATGTACCGATTCTGATCAATTTTTCATACATATATTTGTTCATCTTTGGATCCTGTTACCATGTAGGTTATTACAGAGTGTTGAGTAGACCTCCCTTGGTATTTGATAGGTGTTTGGTGATTATATAACTTATATGTATTAGTGATTATATAATTTATATATTTCATATATTATAAGTTTATGTACATATAACATACATTAGTGTACGTATGTTAACCCCATAATCCTAATTTATCCATCCTCCAACCTTTCATTTTGGTTAACCATTAGTTTGTTTTATACGTCTCTGAGTGTCTTTTCCTTTGGAAATATGTTCATTGGTAGGAATCTTAAGATAACTTCTATAAATTATATCATAGGATATATATCATACACTTTTGACTTAACATAATATGATTATTTCTAGATTCACCTGCAGTCATGAAAATGGCATTGTTCATTTTTTTGGAAAGCTAATATTCCATTAGGTACATGTACCACTTCTTCTCTGTCCATTCATCTGTTGATTGACATTTTGGCTGCTTCCATGTCTTGGCTATTTTGAATATTGTTTCAGTACAGCTTTGTCAGCCTGTGTCTCCTCAGTTCGGCTCTTAGGTGATAGGTCCAGTGGTAGGCGTGCTGGATCGAATGGCACCTCAATTTTTACTTTTTTTTTGTAGTATGTGTGCCTCTCACTGTTGTGGCCTCTCCTGTTGCAGAGCACAGGCTCCGGACGCGCAGGCTCAGCGGCCATGGCTCACGGGCCCAGCCTCTCCGAGGCATGTGGGAGCATCCCAGACCGGGGCACGAACCCATGTCCCCTGCATCGGCAGCTGGGCGCTCAACCACTGAGCCACTAGGGAAGCCCCTCAATTTTTAATTTAAACACAGCTCATTTCTGTTCTCATTACTGGATCTTACCAATTTACATCTCAACAGCAGCTAGAGGGTACACAGTTCTCTAAAACCCCTTCAGCATTTATTCTCTGTAGATATTTTGCTGATGGTCATTCAACTGATGTGAGTTGAAATCTTTTCGTAGATTAGATTTGAATGAGTCTAATAATTCCTAATGTTGAGGTTTTATCCATTTTCCTGTTTTTAAAAAGAGTGTGTAAAATTTACCTCTTCATACTGTCTTTTTGAAAAATTTGGCAGTTGTGAATATTTTTGGCCATTCCCTACCTCAGGACAGTTTTTGAGGGCAGGTGTGCTTTACAGCCCTGAGTCCTTGTGAATGTTAAGTGACCATTACCTGTGGGTTTAAAGCCACTCTTGCGAGAAACAGCCACAAGGAGGCAGCATTTCTACATATCCAACTGTGGGTTTGAAGGCAACAGAGCCTTCCTGGAAATCGTGTTAGTAGGCTGAAAGTTAGAGTGGAATGTGCCAGGGCAAACCCCCAAGAGCTTATATCTCCTTGCTTCTTGTTTGTTTTCTAAATTTAATTTTTATTTATTATCAGAGCAAATTTGATAAAAATGTTGTTTGTTTTAGGTGTACAGAATCTGATTCATTATATCTATGTATCTAACTATTCATCTTTGGATGCTTTCCCATGCACCCTATTACAGAGTGTTGAGTACACCTCTCTTGGTATTCCATAGTTATTTTGTGGTATATATTTAATATGTGTTAGTACATGTCTGTTAACCCCCATATCCTAATTCATCCATTCCTTACACTTTTCTATTTGGTTAGACATAATTTTGTTTTCTTAATCCATGCGTGTCCTTCTCTTGGAAATAATTTCATGGGTATCAACTTTTAGGTAACGCCTATAAGTGATATCATAGGATATCTGTTTTTCGGTTACTTCATTACTTCAAATTGGGTGTTTATATGTAGGTCCTTCTATGGTGGTGCAAACGGCAATGTTTCATTCTTTTCCATGGCTAATATTCCATGTGTACATGGACCAGTGGTACAGCTGTTGCATCCTGTGTCTTCTCGACTGTGGTCCTCTCAGGTGAGAGTCTCAGTGGTGGCCCTTCTGGTTGGAATGGTGGCTCAATTTTTACTAATAAATGCAGCTCCTTTCTGTTCTCATTATTGGCTGTTACCACTTTATATCTCACCAGCAACTAAAGGGTACACAGTTCTCTAATACCCCTTCAGCATTTATTGTTTGTAGACTTTTTGCTGATGGTAGTTAACTTGTGTAAGATGAAACCTTTTTATAGATTAGATTTGCATGAGTCTAACAATTCCTGATGTTGAGCTTTTATCCATTTTACTTTTTTTGGAAAAAGACTGAGTAAAACTTACCTCTTCATACTATCTCCTTGAAACATTTACCAGTTTTGAATTATTTTCGCCATTCCCTAGCTCAGGACATTTTTTGAAGGCAGGTGTCCTTTACAGCCCTGAGTCCTTGTGAATGTTAAGTGACCGTTAGCTGTGGGTTTAAAGCCACTCTTGTGGGAAACGGACACTAGGCGGCAGCATTTCTACATTTCCAACACTGGGTTTTGGGCAACAGAGCCTTCCTGGAAATTGTGTTAGTAGGCTACAAATTAGAGTGGAATGTACCAGGACAAACCTCCAAGAGCTTATATCTCCTTACTTCTTGTTTGTTTTTAAATTTAATTTTTATTTATTATCCGAGCAAAGTTGATAAAAATGTTGTGTGTGTTCTAGCTGTACAGGATCTGGTTCATTATATCTATGTATCAATCTATTCATCTTGGGATCCTTTCCCTTGTAGGTTATTACAGAGTGTTGAGTAGACCTCTCTTGGTATTCCATAGGTATTTGTGATTATATATTTCATATGTATTAGTACACGTCTGTTAACCCCCATATCCTAGTTCATACATTCCTTACACCTCTCCATTTTGCTAAATGGAATTTGGTTTACTGAATGCATGCATATCCTTCTCTGGGAAATAATTTCATGGGTATCAATTTTTGATATCACCTATAAGTGATGTCATAGGATATCTGTCTTTTGGTTTCTTTCTTACTTCAAGTTGGGGGATTATCTCTAGAACCTTCAATGGTGGTGCCAAAAGCACTGTTTCATTCTTTTCCATGGCTAATATTCCATTGTGTACAGGGACCACTTCTTCTTGGTGCACTTTTCTCTCGATGGACATATTGGTTTCTTCCAAGTCTTGGCTATGGTACATGTGGCTTCAGTGCAGGATTGCCAGCCGGTATCTTTTTGATTCTGGTCTACTCAGGTGATATGCCCATCAGTGGGCCTACCAGATCACAAGGTGGCTCACTTTTTACCTTTAAACGCACCTCCATTCTGTTCTCAGTACTGGCTGTTACCAGGTTACATCCACCAGAGCTAGAGGGTATGAAGCCCTCTAAAACCACTTCTGCATTTATTCTTTGTAGATTATTTTGCTGATGATCATTCTGACGGCTGTGAGGTGAAAGTTTTTGTACACTGAATTTGCATGGCTTTATTAATTCCTGATATTGAGCATTTTCCCATGCCCTTTTTTTAAGAAAAAAGAAAGAAACAAAGAAAAAGATAGGGAAGACAAAATGTGCATAAAATATGCCCCTTGAAATTGTCATTTGGAAATATGCTCGACTTTTGAGTTTTTTGCTCCACATACGACCCAGGGATTTGTTTCGAGGTCAGGTATCAATTACAGGCCTGAAATTACTTTGAATATCAAGTAACCATTAGCTCTGGGTTTAGAACTGCTGTTGTGTGAAACGGCCACAAGGCAGAAGCATTTCACCAAATCTGGTTACAAGGGCAACAGAGCTTCAGTGGAAGTTGTGTTCTAGGTTGTAAATTAGAATGGAATTTGCCAGGAAAAAGCCCCTTAAGTTTATGTCTCACTACTTCTGGTTTGTTTTTTTTAATTTAATTTTCATTTTTTATCACAGCAACTTTGATTACAATGTTTTGCTTGTTGTAGGTGTGCGAGATGTGGTTCTTTTACACATATACACATATCTATGCTTCTTCGGAGCCTCTTCCCATGTAGGTGATGAGACAATGTTGACTAGTCTCTCTTGGTATTCTGTAGGTCTTTGGCGTTTATATACTTCACCTGTGTTTGTATATCTCTGTTAACCACAACATCCAAATGTATCCAATCCTCACACTTTTCCATTGGTGAACCATAAGTTTGTTTAATAAATCTGTGATTGCCTTTCTCTATGGAAATATCTTCACTGGTATCAATTTTTAGGTAACACCTATAAGTGATAATATAGGATATGTGTCTTTCACTTTCTGACTTACTACAAGTTGCATGATTACCTCTAGACTCATCTATGGTGCTGCAAATTGCATTGTGTCATTTTTTCCTTGGCTAATATTCCATCTTTATATGTACCAGTTCTTCTTTGTCCACCCATCTGTTGGTGGACTTTTTGGTTGCTTCCATGTCTTGGCTATTGTATTACTGCTGCAATGCACATTTGCCTGCCTGTGTCTATCCAATTCTGTCTTCTTAGGTTATAGGCCCAGGAGTGGGCCTCCTGGGTCATATGGTAGCAAAATGCTTACCTTGTAAAGGCACCTCCATTTTGTTCTCATTAGTGGCTCTTACCAGGTTATGTCCCACTTAAAGTTGAGGGTATGCACTTCTCCACAACCCCTTCAGCATTTATTGTTTGTAGTTTTTGACGATGGTCATTCTGACTGGTGTAAGCTGATAGCTCTTTGTGGTTGGAAATGGATGCATCTCATAATCCCTTGAAATTGAGCTTTCAGGCATGTCCTTTTCTTCTTCAAACTGTGATTACAGCTTACCTCTTCAAATTGTTTTCTTGAAGTATGTGCCACATGTTGAAATATTTTGGCCATTACCTCCCTCAACACATTTTGAGGACAGGTTTCATTTACAGCCCTCCAGTACTTGTGCATATGAGGTGACCATTAGTACAGGTTTTAAAGCTGCTGTTGCAGGTAATGGCCAGAGGGCAGCAACGTTTCTGCTTTTCCCAATCTGGTAACTCAGGAAACAGTGCTTCCTGCCAGTGGTGTTCCTCGGTTATAAATTAGATTGGAATGTGCCTGGATAAATTCCCAAAAGCTGATGTCTCCTTACTTATGTTTGTTTTTAAGTTGAATTTATATTCTTTATTGGAGTAATATTCCATTGTGTACATGGACCACTTCTTCTTTGTGCAAACCTCTGTTGATGGACATTTTCATTACTTCCAAGTGGTGGCTATGGTAAATATTGCTGGAGTGCAGGATTGCCCGCCTGTGTCTTTTTAATTCTCATCCTCACAGTTGATAGGCCCAGCAGTGGGTATGCTTGATTGAATGGTAGCTCAATATTTACGTTTTGAAGGCACCTCCTTTTTGTTTTCATTACTGGCTCTTACGATGACCCACTTTGAACCGAGTGTACACATTTCTCCACAGCCCCTTCAGCATTTATTGTTTGCAGAATTTTTGCTGATGGCCATTCTGACTGGTGAGAGCTGATAGGTTTTAGTAATTTGGATTTGCATGTCTTTAATTATTCCTAACGTTCAGCATTTTTCCACGCCTTTTTTATTTCTGTTAAACGAAAACAAAAAAACTGTGAGTACAATAAACTTCTTGTAATTGTCTTCTTGGAAGCTTGCTCTCTTTTGAATTTTTTGGTCGATTTTCGACTCCAGGATGTTTTTTGAGGGCAGGTGTCATTTACAGGCCTGCAATGAGGGAGAATATTTAGTGACCATTAGCACTGAGTTTAAATCTGCTGTTGTGGGAAACGGCCAAAAGGTGGCAGCATTTCTCCATTTCCATATCTGGTTACTAGGGCAGCAGAGGCTTTCTGGAAGTCTTGTTCCCAGGTTGTAAATTAGAATGGAATGTCCGGGAAAAACGCACATAAATTTATGTCACATAATTTCTTGTTCGTTGTTTTAATTTTTTTTAATTGGGGTGATGATAAGAATATTGTTTGTCCTAGGTTTACACAATCTGGTTCATTTGTACATTACATATATATATACATATGTATATATATACATATATACATATGTATATATATATATATATTCATGTACAGATCCTCTTCCAATGTAAATTATTGCAGAGTGTTCCGTAGACCTCCCTTGTATATGGTCGGGCTTTTTGATATATGTATTTAATATGTATTTGTATACACATGGTAACCCTAATCTTAATTTATCCATTCCCCCCACTTTTCCTTTTAGATAAGCATAGTTTGTTTTTTAAGTCTGTGAGTGTCTTTTTCTGTGGAAATATGTTCATGTGTGTCAGTTTTTAGATAACGCCTATAAGTGATATCATAGGATATATGTCTTTTGCTTTCCAACTTACCTCATGTTCTGTGAATATCTCTAGGCTCATCTATGGTGCCTCAAAGAGCAGTGTTTCATTGTTTTCCATGGATAATATTCCATTGTGTACATAGACCTCTTCTTCTTTATCCATTCATCTGTTGATGGACATTTTGTTTGCTTCCTTGTCTTGGGTATTGTAGAAATGGCTGCGGTGCAGCTGTTGTATCCTATGTCTCCTCAACTCTGGTCTTCTCAGGTGAGAGGCTCAGCGGTGGCCCTGTTGGATGGAATGCTGGCTGAATTTTTACTTATAAACCCAGCTCCTTTCTGTTCTCATTATTGGCAGTTACCACTTTACATCTCAACAGCAGCTAGAGGGTACACAGTTCTCTAAAACCCCTTCAGCATTTATTGTTTGTAGACTTTTTGCTGATGGTAGTTGACCTGTGAGATGAAACCTTTTTGTAGGTTAGATTTACATGAGTCTAACAATTCCTGATGTTGAGCTTTTATCCATTTTACATTTTTGGGAAAAAGACTGAGTAAAACTTACCTCTTTATACTATCTCCTTGAAACATTTGCCTGTTTTGAATTTTTTTGGCCATTCCCTAGCTCAGGAAATTTTTTGAGGGCAGGTGTCCTTTACAGCCCTGAGTGCTTTTGAATGTTAAGTGACCGTTAGCTGTGGGTTTAAAGCCACTCTTGCGGGAAATGGACACTAGGCGGCAGCATTTCTACATTTCCAATCCTGGGTTTTGGGGCAACAGAGCCTTCCTGGAAATTGTGTTAGTACGCTGCAAATTAGAGTGGAATGTACCAGGACAAACCTCCAAGAGCTTATATCTCCTTACATCTTGTTTGTTTTTTAAATTTAATTTTTGTTTATTATCCGAGCAAAGTTGATAAAAATGTTGTGTGTGTTCTAGCTGTACAGGATCTGGTTCATTATATCTATGTATCGATCTATTCATCTTGGGATCCTTTCCCTTGTAGGTTATTACAGAGTGTTGAGTAGACCTCTCTTGGTATTCCACAGGTATTTTGTGATTATATTTCATATGTATTAGTACATATCTGTTAACCCCCATATCCTAATTCATACATTCCTTACACCTCTCCATTTTGCTAAATGGAATTTGGTTTACTGAATGCATGCATATCCTTCTCTGGGAAATAATTTCATGGGTATCAATTTTTGATATCACCTATAAGTGATGTCATAGGATATCTGTCTTTTGGTTTCTTTCTTACTTCAAGTTGGGGGATTATCTCTAGAACCTTCAATGGTGGTGCCAAAAGCACTGTTTCATTCTTTTCCATGGCTAATATTCCATTGTGTACAGGGACCACTTCTTCTTGGTGCACTTTTCTCTCGATGGACATATTGGTTTCTTCCAAGTCTTGGCTATGGTACATGTGGCTTCAGTGCAGGATTGCCAGCCTGTGTCTTTTTGATTCTGGTCTACTCAGGTGATATGCCCATCAGTGGGCCTACCATATCACATGGTGGCTCACTTTTTACCTTTAAACGCACCTCCATTCTGTTCTCAGTACTGGGTGTTGCCAGGTTACATCCCACCAGCAGCTAGAGGGTATGCAGTCCTCTAAAAGCCCTTCTATAATTATTCTTTGTAGACTTTTTTGCTGATGATCATTCTGACGGCTGTGAGGAGAAAGTCTTTGTACACTGGGTTTGCATGGCTTTATTCATTCCTGATGTTGAGCATTTACCATGCTCTTTTTTTAACAAAAAAAAAGAGAGAAAAAGAAAGAAGACAAAGTTTGTGTAAAATATGCCTCTTGAAATTGTCATTTTGAAATGTGCACGTCTTTTAAGTTTTTTGTTCCATTTACGACCCACGGATTTGTTTTGAGGGCGGGTGTCATTTACAGGCCTGCAATTATTTTGAATATCAAGTTACTAATAGCACTGGGTTTAAAGCTGCTGTTTTGAGAAATGGCCACAAGGCAGCAGGAGTTCTCCTTTACCAAATCTGGTTACTATGGCCACAGAGCCTCAATGGAAATAATTTTCTAGGTTGTAAATTAGAATGGAATGTGCCAGGAAAAAGCCCCTTAAGTTTATGTCTCACTACTTATTGTTCGTTTTTTTAATTTAATTTTTATGTTTTATCACAACAACTTTGATTACCATCTTTTGCTTGTTCTAGGTGTGCGAGGTGTGGTTATTTTACACATATACATATATCTATTCTTCTTTGGATCCTTTTCCCATGTAGGTTATGATACAATGTTGAGTAGTCTTCTCTTCTTATTCTGTAGGTCTTTGGCAATTATATATTTCACCTGTGTTTGTATATCTCTGTTAAACCCAATATCCTAATGTATACAGTCCTCACATATTTCCATTGGTGAACCATAAGTTTGTTTAATGAATCTGCAATTGCCTGTCTCTGTGGAAATGTCATTGGTATTAATTTTTAGGTAACACCTATAAGTGATATTTTAGGATACGTGTCTTTCGCTTTCTGACTTACTACACGTGGCGTGATTGCCTCTACATTCAGTTATGGTGCTGCAAATGGCATTGTGCTATATTTTTCCTTGGCTAATATTCCATCTGTACATGTACCACTTCTTCTTTGTCCACTCATTTGTTGATGGACTTTTTGGTTGCTTCGATGTCTTGGCTATTGTAATACTGCTGCAATGCACATTTGCCTGCCTGTGTCTATCCAATTCTGTCTTCTTAGGTTATAGGCCCAGGAGTGGGCCTGCTGGATCATATGGTAGCCAAATGATTACCTTGTAAAGGCACCTCCATTTTGTTCTCATTAGTGGCTCTTACCAGGTTACATCCCACTTAAAGTTGAGGGTATGCACTTCTCCACAACCCCTTCAGCACTTATTGCTTGTAGTTTTTGCTGATGGTCATCTGACTGGTGTAAGCTGATAGCTCTTTGTGGTTGGATATGGATGCATCTCATAACCCCTTGAAATTGAGCTTTCAAGCATGTCCCTTTTTTCTTCAAACTGTGAGTACAAGCTTACCTCTTGAAATTGCTTTCTTGAAGTATGTGCCACATTTTGAAATGTTTTGGCCATTACCTCCCTCAACACATTTTGAGGACAGGTTTCATTTACAGCCCTCCAGTACTTATACATATGAAGTGACCCTTAGCACAGGTTTTAAACTGCTCTTGCAGGTAACGGCGAGAGGGCAGCAACATTTGTGCTTATCCCACTCTGGTAACTATGGAAACAGACCTTCCTACCAGTGGTGTTCCTCGGTTATAAATTAGATTGGAATGTGCCCGGATAAATCCCCAAAAGCTGATGTCTCCTTACTTATGTTTCTTTTTTAAACTGAATTTATAATTTTTATTGGAGTAATATTCCATTGTGTACATGGACCACTTCTTCTTTGTGCATTCCTCTGTTGACGGACATTTTCATTACTTCCAAGTGTTGGCTATGGTAAATATTGCTGGAGTGCAGGATTGCCAACCTGTGTCTTTTTGATTTTCATCCTCTCAGGTGAAATGCCCAGCAGTGGGTATGCTTGATTGAATGGTAGCTCAATATTTACCTTTTCAAGACACCTCCTTTTTGTTTTCATTACTGGCTCTTACCATGTCCCCCTTTGAACCGAGGCTACACATTTCTCCACACCCCCTTCAGCATTTATTGTCTGAAGAATTTTTGCTGATGGCCATTCCGACTGGTGTGAGCTGATAGGTTTTTGTAATTTGGATTTGCATGTCTTTAGTAATTCCTAACGTTCAGCATTTTTCCACACCTTTTTTTTAATTTCTATTGAACAAAAACAGAAAAACACTTTGAGTACAATAAACCTCTTGAAATTGTCTTCTTGGCAAGTTGTCTTCTTTTGAATTTTTTCATCGATTTTCAACCCCAGGATGTCTTTTGAGGGCAGGTGTCATTTACAGGCCTGCAATGAGTGTGAATATTTAGTGACCATTAGCACTGTGTTTAAAACTGATGTTGTGGGAAACAGCCCCAAGGTGGCAGCATTCTTCCCTTCACAAACCAAGTTACTAGGGCAGCAGAGCCTTTCTGGAAGTCGTGTTCAATGGTTGTAAATTACAATGGGATGTGCCAGGAAAAACACCTATAAGTTTATGTCACATTACTTCTTGTTCATTGTTTTAATTTTTTAATTGGAGTAATGCTTAGAATACAGTTTGTCCTAGGTGTACACAATCTGGTTCATTTGAAGTTTATATATACATATATATATATATATATATATATATGTGTGTGTGTGTGTGTGTATATATGTGTATATATATATATATATATATATATATATATATATATATATGTACAGATCATCTTCCCATGTAAATTATTGCAGAGTGTTCCGTAGACCTCCCTTGCTATATGGTCCTTTATTTTTGATATACGTATTTAATAGTTATTTGTACACGTACAGTAACCCTAATCTTAATTTATCCATTCCCCCCACCTTTACTTTTATATAAGCATAATTTGTTTTCTAAGTCTGTGAGTGTCTTTCTCTGTGGAAATGTGTTCGTTTGCGTCATTTGTTAGATAACGCCTATAATTGATATCATGGGATATATATCTTTTGCTTTCCGACTTACCTCATGTTCTGTGATTATCTCTGGGCTCATCTATGGTACCTCAAAGAGCAGTGTTTCATTGTTTTCCATGGCTAATATTCCATTGTGTACATGGACCACTTCTTTATCCATTCATCTCTTGATGGACATTTTGGTTGCTTCTGTGTATTGGTTATTGTCAAAATGGCTGCAGTGCAGCTGTTGCATGCTGTATCTTCTGGACTCTGGCCTTCTCAGGTGAGAGGCTCAGCCGTGGCCCTGCTGGGTGGAATGATGGCTCAATTTTTACTTATAAACGCACCTCCTTTCTGTTCTCATTATTGTCTCTTACCACTTTACATCTCACCAGCAGCTACAGGATACACAGTTCTCTACTACTCCTTCAGCATTTATTGTTTATAGACTTTTTCCTGAGAGTAGTTGACTTGTGTGAAATGAAACCTTTTTGTAGATTAAATTTGCATGAGTCTAATAATTCCTGAGGTTGAGCTTTTATCCATTTTACGTTTTTTTGGAAAAACACTAAATTAAACTTACCTCTTCATTATATCTTCTTTAAATTTTTGCCTGTTGTGAAATTTTGGGCCATTCTCTAGCTCAGGTCAATTTTTGAGGGCAGGTGTCCTTTACAATCCTGAGTCCTTGTGAATGATAAGTGACCATTCATTGTGGGTTTAAAGGCACTCTTGTGGGAAATGCCCACAGGGCGACAGCATTTCTACATTTCCAGCTCTGGGTTTTTGGGCAACAGAGCTTTCCTGGAAATCGTGTTTGTAAGCTGCAAATGAGAGAGGAATGTGCCAGGGCACACCCCAAGAGTTTATAACTCCTTACCTATAGTTTGTTTTTTTAATTTAATTTTAATTTATTATCAGTGCAAATTTGATAAAAGGTTGTCTTTGTGCCAAGTGTACAGAATCTGCTTCATCATATCTATGTATCTATCTATTCATCTTTGTTTCCTTTCCCATGTAGGTTATTACAGAGTGATGAGTAGATCTCTCTTGGTATTCCATAGGTATTTTGTGATTATATATTCCATATGTGTTCGTACATGTCTGTTAACTCCCGTATCCTAATTAATCCATCCCTTACACCTTTCCACTTGGTTAAAAATAATTTTGTTTTCTTAATTTCTTGAAAATAATTTTGTGTCCTTCTCTTGGAATTCTGTTCGTGGGTATCAATTTTTAGGTAACACCTATAAGTGATGTCATAGGATATCTGTCTTTCAGTTTCTTTCTTCAACTTGGGTGCTTATATCTAGGTCCTTTCATGGTGGTACAAACGGCACTGTTTCATTCTTTCCATGGCTAATATTCCATTGTGTACATGAACCAATTCTTCTTTGTGCATTCAGCTGTTGATGGACACTGTGGCTGCTTCCAAGTCTTGGCTACAGTCAATATTGCTGTAGTGCAGGATTGCCAGCCTGTGTGTTTTTGACTCTGGTGTTCTCAGGTGATAGGCCCAGCAGTAGGGCTACCAGATCATATGGTAGCTCAATTTTTCACTTTAAACTCACCGCCATTCTCTTCTCACTACTGGCTGTTCCCAGTTTACATCCCACAAGCAGCTAGAGGGTCCACAGTTCTCTAAAGCCCTTTCAGCATTCATTCTTTGTAGACTATTTTCCTGATCATCATTCTGATGGCTGTGATATGAACGATTTTTTAGATTGGATTTGCGTGGCTTTATTAGTCCCTGATGTTGAGCATTTTTCCATGCATTTTTTAATCAAAAATAAAAAGAAAGAAAAGGAAAAATGTGAGTAAAATATGCCTCTTGATATTGTCTTTTTGAACTGTTGACGTCTCTTGAATTTTCTGGTCGATTAACCACCCGAGCGTATTTTGAGAGGCCCAGTGTCCTTTACAGCCCTGCAAACATTTTGAATGTTAAGTGACCATTAGCGCTGGGTTTAAACCTGCTGTTGTTTGAAACGGCCACAAGGCGGCAGCATTTCTCCTTTACCCAATCTGGTTACTAGGACAGCAGAGCCTTAATGGAAGTCATGTTCTAGGTTGTAAATTAGAATGGAATGTGCCAGGAAAAAGCCCTTGATGTTTATGTCTCATTACTTCTTGTTAGTATTTTTAATTTAATGTTTATTTTGTATCACAGCAAAATTGATTACAATGTTTTGTTTGTTCCAGGTGTGCAAGATGTGGTTCTTTCACACATATACATATATCTATTCTTCCTCGGATCCTTTTCCCCTGTAGGTTATGACACCATGTTGAGTGGTCTTCTTTTGGTATTCTGTAGGTTTTTGGTGATTATCTATTTCACATGTGTTTGTATATCTCTGTTACTCCCAATATGGTAATGTACCCAATCCTCACACCTTTCCATTTCGTGAACCATAAGCTTTTTTCTTAAAGAATCTGTGATTGCCTTTCTCTGTGGAAATATCTTCCTTGGTGTCAATTTTTAGGTAACACCTATAAGTGATATTTTAGGATATGTGTCTTTTGCTTTCTCACTTACTACACGTTGCGTGATTACTTCTAGACTCATCTATGGTGCTGCAAATGACACTGTTTCATTTTTCCCAAGCTAGTATTCCATCTCTACATGTAGCAGTTCTTCTTTGTCCAACCATCTGATGGTGGATTTTTGGTTACTTCCATATCTTGGCTATTGTAATACTGTGCAATGAAGATTTGCCTGCCTCTGTCTTTCCAATTCTGTCTTCGTATGTTATAAGTCCAGAAATGGGCCTGCCGGATCATATGGTAGCTCAATGTTTACCTTTTTAAGAAACCTCCATTCTGTTCTCATTAGTGGCTCTTTCCAGGTTACGTCCCAATTAAACTTGAGGGTATGCATTTCTCCACAACACATTCAGCCTTTATATTTCGTAGTTTTCTTGCTGATGGTTATTGTGACTGCTGAGTGCTGATATCACTTTGTGGTTGAATTTGCATGTGTCTCATAATCCGCTGAAATTGAGCTTTAAGGCATGCTCTTCTTTATTTCAAACTGGGATTACAGCTTAGTTCTTCGAATTGTTTTCTTAAAGTATGTGTCATATTTTGAAATATTTTGGTCATTACCTCCCTCAAGATATTTTGTGGGCAGGTTTCCTTTACAGCCCTGCGGTACCTGTTCATATGAAGTGACCATTTGCACAGGTTTTAAACCTGCTTTTGCAGGTAACAGCCAGAGGGTGGCAGGCTTCTATGTTCAGAACGCTGGGACCAGGGAAAGAGACATGCCTGCCAGTGGTATTCCTCGGTTAAAAATTGAGTGGAATGTGCCTGGATAAACCCACAAAAGCTGATGGCTCCTTACTTATGTTGGTTTTTCAAACAATGTATATTTTTTCTTGGAGTAATATTCCATTGTGTATATGGATCACTTCTTCTTTGTGCATTCCTCTGTTGATGGACATTTTCATTGCTTCCAAGTGTTGGTTATGGGAAATATAACAAGAGGGCAGGATTGCCAGCCTGTGTCTTTTTGATTCTCATATTCTCAGGTGATAAGCCCAGCAGTGTTTATGCTTGATTGAATGGTAGCTCAATGTTTACCTTTTCAAGGCACCTTCATTCTGTTTTCATTAGTGGCTCTTCCCACGTCCCACTTAGAACCGAGTGTACGCCTTTCACCACAAACCCTTCAACATTTATTGTTTGCAGAACTTTTGCTGATGGCCATTCTGACTGTTGTGAGCTGATTTTTTTTTGTAATTTGGATTTGTTGGTGGTTAATAATTAATAATGTTCAGCATTTTCCATGCCTTTTTCTTTTCTTTAAAAAAAACAAGGAAAAAATTGTGAGTAAAATATGCATCTTGACATAGTCTTCTTGGAAGGGTGCCCTCTTTTGAATTTTTTGGTCGATTTTAGACCCCAGGATTTATTTTGAGAGCAGGTGTCATTTACAGGGCTGCAATGATTGTGAATATTTAGTGACAATAACATTGGGTTTAAAGCTGCTGTTGTGTGAATCAGCCACAAGGGGACATCATTTCTCCATTCCCAAATTTGGTTACAAGGGCAGCACAGCCTTTCTGGAAGTCCTGTTCCTAGGTTATAAATTAGAATGCAATGTGCCAGGACATAGCCCCTAAAGTTCATGTTTCATTATGTCTTATTTGTTGTTTTAATCGGGATAATGAGTAGAATATAGTTTGTTCTAGGTATACACAATCCGTTTCATTTGTACCTTATATATATCAATTCATGTACAGATCCTTTGCCCATGTAAATGATTACAGAGTGTTCCGTAGACCACCCTTGCTATATCCTTGGTCTTTTTGTTATATGTATTTAAACTGTATTTGTATACGTATGTTAAACCTAATTTTAATGTATCCATGGCCACCGTCTTTCCTTTTAGATACACATAGTTTGTTTTTTCAGTCTGTGAGTGTCTTTCTCTGGGGAATAATGTCCATTTTGTTCAGTTGTTAGGTAACATCTATAAGTGATATCATAGGATATATGTCTTTTGCTTTCCAACTTCATGTTCTGTGAGTATCTCTAGGCTCATCTATGGTACCTCAAAGAGCAGGATTTCATTGTTTTCCATGGCTAATATTCCACTGTGTCCATGGACCACTTCTTCTTTTTCCATTCACGTGTGGATGGACATTTTGGTTGCTTCCATGTCTTGGCTATTGCGAATAAGGCTGCAGTGCAGCTTTTGCAGCCTGTGTCTTCTCGATTCTGGTCTTCTCAGGAGAGAGACCAAGCGGTGAGCCTGCTCCATTGAATGGTAGCTCAATTTTTACTTTTAAACGCAGCTCCTTTCTGTTCTCATTATTGGCTGTTACTGCTTTACATCTCACCAGCAGCTAGAGGGTACACAGTTCTCTAAAGCCCCTTCAGAATTTATTGTTTGTAGACATTTTGCTGATGGTCAGTCGACTGTTGTGAGTTGAAACCTTTTTGTAGATTAGATTTGCATGAGTCTAATAATTCATGAGGTTGAGCTTTTATCCATTTTCATTTTCTTTTTTTAAAGAGAGTGAGTCAAACTTACCTCTTCATACTATCTTCTTGAAATTTTTGCCTGTTGTGAAATCTCTGGGCCATTCCCTACCTCAGGACATTTTTTGAGGGCAGGTGTCTTTTACAACCCTGAGTCCTTGTAAATGTTAAGTGACCATTCAGTGTGGCTTTAAAGCTGCTCTTGTGGGAAACACCCACAAGTTGGAAGCATTTCTAAATTTCCAGCTCTGGGTGTTTGGGCAACACAGCCTTCCTGGAAATCGTGTTTGTAGGCTGCAAATGAGAGTGGAATGTGCCAGGGTACACCCCAAGAACTTATATCTCCTTACCTCTTGTCTTTTTTTAAATTTGATTTTTATTTATTATCAGTCAAACTTGATAAAAAGGTTTTGTTTGTACCAAGTGTACAGAATCTGGTTCTTTATATCTATGTGTCTATCTATTCACCTCTGTTTCCTTTCCTGTGTAGGTTATTACAGAGTGATGAGTAGATCTCTCTTGGTATTCCGTAGGGTTTTTTTGATTATATATTTCATATGTGTTCGTACATGTCTGTTAACCCCCTTATCCTAATTCATCCATTCCTTACACCTTTCCACTTGGTTAAAAATAATTTTGTTTTCTTAATTTCTTGAAAATAATTTTGTGTCCTTCTCTTGGAATTAAGTTCGTGGGTATCAATTTTTAGGTAACACCTATAAGTGATGTCATAGGATACCTGTCTTTCAGTTTCTTTCTTACTTCAACTTGGGTGCTTATCTCTAGGTCCTTTGATGTTGGTACAAATGGCACTGTTTCATTCTTTCCGTGGCTAATATTCCATTGTGTACATGGACCACTACTTCTTTGTGCATTCAGCTGTTGATGGACATTGTGGTTGCTTCCAGGTCTTGGCTATGATCAATATTGTTGTAGTGCAGGATTGCCAGCCTGTATCTTTTTGACTATGGTGTTCTCAGGTGAATGGCCCAGCAGTGGGGCTGCCAGATCATATGGTAGCTCAATTTTTCACTTTAAATGCACTGTCATTCTCTTCTCACTACTGGCTGTTCCCAATTTACGTCCCACAAGCAGCTAGAGGGTCCACAGTTCTCTAAAGCCCTTTCAGCATTCATTCTTTGTAGATTATTTTCCTGATCATCATTCTGATGGCTGTGATATGAACGATTTTTTAGATTGGATTTGCGTGGCTTTATTAGTTCCTGATGTTGAGCATTTTTCCATGCATTTTTTATATCAAAAATAAAAAGAAAGAAAAGGCAAAATGTGAATAAAATATGGCTCTTGATATTGTCTTTTTGAAATGTTGACGTCTCTTGAATTTTCTGGTCGATTAATGACCCGAGCGTATTTTGAGAGGCCCAGTGTCCTTTACAGCCCTGCAAACATTTTGAATATTAAGTGACCATTAGCGCTGGGTTTAAACCTGCTGTTGTTTGAAACGGCCACAAGGCGGCAGCATTTCTCCTTTACCCAATCTGGTTACTAGGACAGCAGAGCCTTAATGGAAGTTATGTTCTAGGTTGTAAATTAGAATGGAATGTGCCAGGAAAAAGCCCTTGATGTTTATGTCTCATTACTTCTTGTTAGTATTTTTAATTTAATGTTTATTTTGTATCACAGCAAAATTGATTACAATGTTTTGTTTGTTCCAGGTGTGCAAGATGTGGTTCTTTCACACATATACATATATCTATTCTTCCTCGGATCCTTTTCCTCTGTAGGTTATGACACCTTGTTGAGTAGTCTTCTTTTGGTATTCTGTAGGTTTTTGGTGATTATCTATTTCACATGTGTTTGTATATCTCTGTTACCCCCAATATCATAATGTACCCAATCCTCACACCTTTCCATTTGGTGAACCATAACTTTTTTCTTAATGAATCTGTTATTGCCTACCTCTGTGGAAATATCTTCCTTGGTGTCAATTTTTAGGTAACACCTATAAGTGATATTTTAGATTATGTGTCTTTCACTTTCTCACTTACTACAAGTTGCGTGATTACTTCTAGACTCATCTATGGTGCTGCAGATGGCACTGTTTCATTTTTTCCCAAGCTAGTATTCCATCTCTACATGTAGCAGTTCTTCTTTGTCCACCCATCTGTTGGTGGGTTTTTGGTTACTTCTATATCTTGGCTATTGTAATACTGTGCAATGAAGATTTGCCTGCCTGTGTCTTTCCAATTCTGTCTTCGTAGGTTATACATGCAGGAAAGGGCCTGCTTGAGCATATGGTAGCTCAATGTTTACCTTTTTAAGACACCTCCATTCTGTTCTCATTAGTGGCTCTTTCCAGGTTACGTCCCAATTAAAGTTGAGTGTATGCATTTCTCCACAACACTTTCAGCATTTATTGTTTGTAGTTTTCTTGCTGATGGTTATTGTGACTGCTGAGTGCTGATATCACTTTGTGGTTGAATTTGCATGTGTTTCATAATCCGTTCAAATTGAGCTTTAAGGCATGTCCTTCTTTTTTTCAAACTGTGATTACAGCTTAATTCTTCAAATTGTTTTCTGAAAGTATGTGTCAGGCTTCCCTGGTGGCACAGTGGTTGAGAGTCCACCTGCTGATGCAGGGAACACGAGTTCGTGCCTCGGTCTGGGAAGATCCCACATGCCGCAGAGCGGCTAGGCTCTTGAGCCAAAGCCGCTAAGCCTGCGCGTCCGCAGCCTGTGCTCCGCAACGGCGGAGGCCACAACAGTGAGAGGCCCGTGTACCACAAAAAAAAAAACAAAAAAACAAAAGTATGTGTCACATTTTGAAATATTTTGGCCATTACCTCCCTCAAGACGTTTTGTGGGCAGATTTTCCTTACAGCTCTCTGGTACTTGTTCATATGAAATGACCATTAGCACAAGTGTTAAACCTGCTTTTGCAGGTAAGAGCCAGAGGGCGGCAGCCTTTCTACGTTCCTCACACTGGGACCAGGCAAACAGACCTGCCTGCCAGTGGTGTTCCTCGGTTAAAAATTGAGTGGAATGTGCCCGGATAAACCCACAAATGCTGATGTCTCCTTACTTATGTTTGTTTCTTAAATTTAATGTATATTTTTTATTGGAGTAATATTCCATTGTGTACATGGATCGCTTCTTCTTTGTGCATTCCTCTGTTGATAGACATTTTCACTTCTTCTAATTTTTGGCTATGGGAAATATTGTAAGAGGGCAGGATTGCCAGCCTGTGTCTTTTTGATTCTCATATTCTCAGGTGATAAGCCCATCAGTGTGTATGCTTGATTGAATGGTAGCTCAATGTTTACCTTTTCAAGGCACCTTCATTCTGTTTTCATTAGTGGTTCTTACTACGTCCCACTTAGAACCGAGGGTACACCTTTCACCACAAACCCTTCAACATTTATTGTTTGCAGAACTTTTGCTGATGGCCATTCTGACTGTTGTGAGCTGATAATTTTTTTGTAATTTGGATTTGCTGGTGGTTAATAATTAATAATGTTCAGCATTTTTCACGCCTTTTTCTTTTCTTAAAAAAAAGAAATAATTATGAGTAAAATATGCATCTTCACACAGTCTTCTTGGAAGGGTGCCCTCTTTTGAATTTTTTGGTCGATTTTCAACCCCATGATTTTTTTTTGAGTGCAGGTGTCATTTAAGGCCTGCAATGATTGTGAATATTTAGTGACCATAAGCACGGGGTTTAAAGCTGCTGTTGTGGGAATCAGCCACAAGGCTACATCAGTTCTCCATTCCCAAATCTGGTTACACAGGCAGCATAGCCTTTCTGGAAGTTCTGTTCCTAGGTTGTAAATTGGAATGGATTGTGCTAGAACATAGCCCCTGGAGTTCATGTTTCATTACATCTTGTTCGTTGTTTTCATCTAATGAGTAGAATATAGTTTGTTCTATGGGTACACAATCTGTTTCATTTGTACCTTATATATATATATCAATTCATGTACAGATCCTTTTCCCATGTAAACGATTACAGAGTGTTCCCTAGACCTCCCTTGCTATATCCTTGGTGTTTTTATTATATGTACTTAATCTGTATTTGTATACATATGTTAAACCTAATTTTAATGTGTCCATGGCCACCGCCTTTCCTTTTAGATACACATAGTTTGTTTTTTAAGTCTGTGAGTGTCTTTCTCTGCGGAATAATGTCTATTTTGTTCAGTTGTTAAGTAACACCTATAAGTGATATCACAGGATATATGTCTTTTGCTTTCCAACTTACCTCATGTTCTTCTGTGAGTATATCTAGACTCATCTATGGTGCCTCAAAGAGCATGATTTCATTGTTTTCCATGGCTAATATTCCACTGTGTCCATGGACCACTTCTTCTTTATCCATTCACGTGTGGATGGACATTTTGGTTGCTTCCATGTCTTGGCTATTGCGAATACGGCTGCAGTGCAGTTTTTGCAGCCTGTGTCTTCTCGATTCTGGTCTTCTCAGGAGAGAGACCAAGCGGTGAGCCTGCTCCATATAATGGTAGCTCAATTTTTCCTTTTAAACACAGCTCCTTTCTGTTCTCATTATTGGTTGTTACCACTTTACATCTCACCAGCAGATAGAGGGTACACAGTTCTCTAAAACCCCTTCAGCATTTATTGTTTGTAGACTTTTTGCTAATGGTCAGTCAATTGGTGTTAGTTGAAACCTTTTTGTAGATTAGATTTGCATGAGTCTAATAATTGCTGAGGTTGAGCTTTTATCCATTTTCATTTTTTTTTCTTTTAAAGAGAGTGAGTAAAGCTTACCTCTTCATACTATCTTCTTGAAATTTTTGCGTGTTGTGAAATTTCTGGGCCATTCCCTACCTCAGGACATTTTTTGAGGGCAGGTGTCTTTTACAACCCTGAGTCTTTGTGAATGTTAAGTGACCATTCGCTGTGGGTTTAAAGGCGCTCTTATGGGAAATGCCCACAGGGCAGCAGCATTTCTACATTTCCAGCTCTGGGTTTTTGGGCAACAGAGTCTTCCTGGAAATCGCCTTTGTAGGCTGCAAATGAGAGTGGAATGTTCCAGGGCACACCCCAAGAGTTTATATCTCCTTACCTCTTGTTTGTTTTTAAATTTAATTTTTATTTATTATCAGAGCAAACTTGATAAAAAGGTTTTGTTTGTGCCAAGTGTACAGAATCTGGTTCTTTATATCTATGTGTCTATCTATTCATCTCTGTTTCCTTTCCTGTGTAGGTTATTACAGAGTGATGAGTAGATCTCTCTTGGTATTCCGTAGGTATTTTGTGATTATATATTTCATATGTGTTCGTACATGTCTGTTAACCCCCTTATCCTAATTCATCCATTCCTTACACCTTTCCACTTGGTTAAAAATAATTTTGTTTTCTTAATTTCTTGAAAATAATTTTGTGTCCTTCTCTTGGAATTAAGTTCGTGGGTATCAATTTTTAGGTAACACCTATAAGTGATGTCATAGGATATCTGTCTTTCAGTTTCTTTCTTACTTCAACTTGGGTGCTTATCTCTAGGTCCTTTGATGTTGGTACAAATGGTACTGTTTCATTCTTTCCATGGCTAATATTCCATTGTGTACATAAACCACTTCTTCTTTGTGCATTCAGCTGTTGATGGACATTGTGGTTGCTTCCAAGTCTTGGCTACGGTCAATATTGCTGTAGTGCAGGATTGCCAGCCTGTGTCTTTTTGATTCTGGTGTTCTCAGGTGATAGGCCCAGCAGTGGGGCTGCCAGATCATATGGTAGCTCAATTTTTCACTTTAAACTCACCGCCATTCTCTTCTCACTACTGGCTGTTCCCAGTTTATGTCCCACAAGCAGCTAGAGGGTCCACAGTTCTCTAAAGCCCTTTCAGCATTCATTCTTTGTAGATTATTTTCCTGATCATCATTCTGATGGCTGTGATATGAACGATTTTTTAGATTGGATTTGCGTGGCTTTATTAGTTCCTGATGTTGAGCATTTTTCCATGCATTTTTTAATCAAAAATAAAAAGAAAGAAAAGACAAATGTGAGTAAAATATGGCTCTTGATATTGTCTTTTTGAAATGTTGACGTCTCTTGAATTTTCTGGTCGATTAATGACCCGAGGGTATTTTGAGAGGCCCAGTGTCCTTTACAGTCCTGCAAACATTTTGAATATTAAGTGACCATTAGCGCTGGGTTTAAAGTTGCTGTTGCGTGAAACGGCCACAAGGCGGCAGCATTTCTCCTTTACCCAATCTGGTTATTAGGGCAGCAGAGCCTCAATGGAAGTCATGTTCTAGGTTGTAAATTAGAATGGAATGTGCCAGGAAAAAGCCCTTTGTGTTTATATCTCATTACTTCTTGTTCATATTTTTAATTTAATGTTTATTTTTTATCACAGCAAATTTAATTACAATGTTTTGTTTGTTCCAGGTGTGCAAGATGTGGTTCTTTCACACATATACATATATCTATTCTTCCTCGGATCCTTTTCCCATGTAGGTTATGACACCATGTTGAGTAGTCTTCTCTTGGTATTCCGTAGGTCTTCAGTGATTATCTATTTCACATGTGTTTGTATATCTCTGTTACCCCCAATATCATAATGTACCCATTCCTCACACCTTTCCATTTGGTTAACCATATGTTTTTTCTTAATGAATCTGTGATTGCCTATCTCTGTGGAAATAACTTCGTTGGTATTAATTTTTAGGTAACACCTATAAGTGATATTTTAGGATATGTGTCTTTTGCTTTCTCATTTACTACATGTTGCATGATTACTTCTAGCCTTATCTATGGTGCTGCAAATGGCACTGTTTCATTTTTCCCAAGCTAATATTCCATCTCTACCTGTAGCAGTACTTCTTTGTCTACCCATCTGTTGGTGGATTTTTGGTTACTTCCATATCATGGCTATTGTAATACTATGCAATGAAGATTTGCCTGCCTGTGACTTCCCAATTCTCTCATCTTAGGTTATATATCCGAGAATGGGCCTCCTGGATCATATGGTAGCTCAATGTTTACCTTTTAAAGACACGTCCATTGTGTTCTCATTAGTGGCTCTCTCCAGGTATCATCCCACTTAAAGTTTCAGGTATGCATTTCTCCACAACACCTTCAGTATTTATTATTTGTAGTTTTCTTGCTGGTGGTTATTGTGACTGCTGTGTGCTGATATCACTTTGTGGTTGAATTTGCATTTGTCTCATAATCCGTTGAAACTGAGTTTTAAAGCATGCTCTTCTTTTTTTCAAACTGTGATTACAGCTTAATTCTTCAAATTGTTTTCTGAAAGTATGTGTCACATTTTGCAATATTTTGGCCATTTCCTCCCTCAAGACATTTTGAGGCAGCTTTGTTTTATAGTCCTTCAGTACTTATCCCTTGCTCTGTGGAAATATGTTCACTGCAGCAGTATTACAATTGCCAAGACATGGAAGCAACCAAATGTCCATCAACAGATGAGTGGACAAAGGAGAACTGGTACATGTACAGATGGAATATTAGCCTAGGAAAAAAATAAAACAGTGACATTTGTAGCACCATAGTGAGTCTATAGGTAACCACGCACCTTGTAAGAAGTCAGAAAGTGAAAGACACATATCCTATAAAATCATTTATAGGTGTTACCTAAAAATTGATACCAATGAAGATATTACCATAGAGAAAGGCAATCACATATTCAAAAACAAACTTCTGGTTCACAAAATGGAAAGGTATGAGCCTTGGATGCATTAGGATATTGCATTTAACAGAGATATACAATCATGTGAAATACATAATCACCAAACATCTATGGAAAAGCAAGAGAACACTATTCAACATTGTGTCATAACCGACATGGGAAAAGGATCTGAAGAAGAATACATTTATGCATATGTGTAAGAGAACCACATGTTGCACATCAGGAAAGAACAAAACATTGTAATCCAATTGCTGTGATAAAAAATAAAAATTAAATAAAAAACAAACAGCAGATAATAAGACATAACCATAAGGGGCCTTTTCCTGGCACATTCCATTCTAATTTACACCCTAGTAGAAGACTTCCACTAAGGCTCTGATGCCCTTGTAAACAGATTTGATAAAGGAGCAATGCTGCTGCCTTGTGACCATTTCACACAACAGCAGTTTTAAATCCTGGGCTACTGGTCACTTAATATTCAAAATAATTGCAGGCCTGTAAATGACACCTGCTTTCAAAAGAAATCCTGGGGTCATAAAGCAACCAGGAAATTCAACATTTCAAGAAGACAATTTCAACAGGCATATTTTACACACACTTTGTCTTTTTTTTTTCCTTTGGTTTTAAAAAAAGGCATGGAAAAATGCTTAATATCATGAATTAATAAAGCCATGAAAATCCAATCTGCAGAAACGTTCACCTTACAGCCAGCAGAATGTTTATCAGGAAAAAGTTTACAAAGAATAAATGATGAAGGGGTTTTAGAGAACTGTGTACTCTCTAGCTGCTGGGGGGATGTAAACTGGTAACAGCCAGTTTTGAGAACATAATGGAGGTGCATTTAAACGTAAAAATTGAGGTACCAAGTGATCTGGTAGACCCTTTCATGGGCCTATCACCAGAGCAGAGAAGAATCACAAAGACACAGGCTGGCAATACTTCCTGCAGCAAAATTTACCATATCCAAGACCTGGAGGAAACGAAAATGTCCATCAACAGAATAATGCACAAAGAAGAAGTGATCCATGTACACAATGGAAAATTAGCCATGGATAAGAATGAAACAGTGTGGTTTGAACCACCATAGAAGGACCTAAAATCATCACCCAACTTGAAGAAAGAATCCAAAAGACAGATATCCTATGACATCACTTCTAGGTGTTACCTAAAAATTGATACCTATGAACTTATTCCAAAGAGAAGGACACGCGTGGATTAAGAAAACAAAATTATGTTTAAGGAAATGGAAGGGTTTAAGGAATGGAAGAATTAGGATAAAGTGGTTAACAGACATGTACTAATACACATGAAATATATAATCACAAAATACCTAAGGAATGCCAAGAGAGGTCTACTCAACACTCTGCAATAACGTACATCGGAAAGGATCCAAAGATGAATAGATAGATACATGGATATCATAAACTAGATTCTGTACACCTAGAACAAACACAACATTATGATCAAATTTGCTTTGATAATAAATAAAAATTAAATTTAAAAAACAAACAAAAAGTAAGGAGATATAAGGTCTTGGGAATTTGCCCTGGTACATGTCACTCTAATTTGCAGCCTACTAACACGATTTTCAGGAAGGCTCTGTTGCCCAAAAACCCAGAGTTGGAAATGTAGAAATTCTGCCACCTTGTGGTCGTTTCCCGCAAGAGCGGCTTGAAACCCACAGCTAATGGTCAGTTAACATTCACAAGGACTCAGGGCTGTAAAGCACACCTGCCCTCTAAAAATGTGCTGAGGTATGGAATGGCCAAAAAAATTCAAAACAGGCAAATTTTTCAAGAAGACAGTATGAAGAGGTAAGTTTTTCTCACTCTTTTTTAAGAAGATGAAAATGAATAAAAGCTCTACATCAGGAATTATTAGACTGACTCAAATCCAATCTACAAAACTTTCAACTCACACCAGTCAACTGACCATCAGCAAAAAGTCTATAAGCAATTAATGCTGAAGGGGTTTTAGAGAACTGGGTACACTCTAGCCGTTGTTGAGATATAAAGTGGTAACAGCCAATAATTAAAACAGAAAGGAGCTGCATATAAAAGTAAAAATTGAGCTACCATCGATCCAGAAGGCCCACTGCTGTGCCTCTCACCACAGAAAACCAGAATCGAGAAGACACAGGCTGAAACAGCTGCACTACAGCCATATTCACAATAGAGAAAACATGGAAGCAACCAAAATGTCCATCAACAGGTAAATGGATAAAGAAGTGGCCCATGTACACAATGGATTATTAACCATGGATACCAGTGAAACACTGCTCTTTGCGGCACCATTGATGAGCCTAGAGATACCCATGGAACATGAGATAAGTCAGAAAGTAAAACACATATATCTTATGATATCACTTATAGGTGATATATAACAACTGACAAAAATTAACATATTTCCACAGAGAAAGACACTCACAGACTTAGAAAACAAACTATGTTCATTCAAAAGGAAAGGTGGTGGGAATGGATAAATTAAGATGAGGTTTACCATACATATACAAATACATACTTTATACATATAACAAAAAGACTGATGATAGAGCAAGTGTGGCCTACAGAACACTCTGTAATAATTTACATGGCAATAGAATCTGTACATGAATAGATATATTTATAATTTACAAATGAACCAGAGTGTGTACACCTTGGACAAACAACATTCTAATCATTATCCCAATTAAAATAATTAAAACAACGTACAAGAAGTAAAGAGACAGAAACTTATGAGAGTTTTTCCTGGAACGTTCCACTCCAATTTACAACCTAGGAAAACGACTTCAAGAAAGGCTCTGCTGCACTAGTAAGCAGATTGTGTAATGGAGAAATGCTGATGCCTAGTGGCCATTTCCCACAACAGCAGCTTAAACTCAGCGCTAATGGTCACTAAATATTCACAATCTGTACAGGTGTAAATGATACCTGTCCTTAAAAAAAATCTTGGGCTCAAAAATCCAGCAGAAAATTCAAATGAGGGCAACATTTCAAGAAGAGAATTTGAAGAGATATATTTTACTCACACATTTTTCTTTTCTGTTTTTAACAAAGAAAAAGGTGTGGAAAATGCTGAACATTAGGAATTATTAAAGAAATGGAAATTACAAACACCAGTCAGCTCACACAAGTGATAATGGCCATGAGCAAAAGTTCTGCAAAGAAAAAATGCCAGAGGTATTGTGGAGACATGTGTACCCTCAGTGCTAAGTGGGACATAGTAAGAGCCACTCATGAAAACACTATGGAGGTGCTTTAAAAATGTAAACCTTGAGCTAACAGTCAATCAAGCATACCCACTGCTGGTCCTATCACCTGAGAAAATGAGAATCAAAAGTCACAACATGGCAATCCTGCACTCCAGCAATATTTACCATAGCCAACACTTGGAAGCAACGAAAATGTCCATCAACAAGGAATGAACAAAGAAGAAGTGGTCCATGTACACAATGCAATATTACTCCACTAAAAAATATCAATTACATTTAAAAAATAAACTTAAGTATGGAGACATAAGATTTGGGCATTTACCCGAGCACATTCCACTCTAATTTATAACTGAGGAACACCACTGCCAGGAAGGTCTGTTTCGCTAGGTACCAGAGTGGGAAACGGAGAAATGCTGCCGCCCTCTGGCCATTACCTGCAACAGCAGCTTTAAAATCTGTGCTACTGGTCACTTCATATGCACACGTACTGCAGGGCCGTAAATGAAAACTGCCCCCTTGGGCTTCCCTGGTGGTGCAGTGGTTGAGAGTCGGCCTGCCAATGCAGGGGATATGGGTTCATGCCCCGGTCCGGGAAGATGTCACATGCCGTGGAGCCGCTGGGCCCGTGAGCCATGGCCGCTGAGCCTGCATGTCCATAGCCTGTGCTCCGCAATGGGAGAGGCCACAACAGTAAGAGGCCCACATAACACAAAAAAATAAATAAATAAATGGTAAACATGAACTACTATATGATCCAGCAGTCCCTTGCCTGGAATTATAATGTAGAAAGACACAAAAGGAAAGACACATGCAGGGAAATCTGCACTGCAGCTGCATTACAATAGCCAAGACATGGAAGCAACCAAAAAGTCCATCATAGGATGAGTGGACAAAGAAGAACTGCTACATGTGCAGATGGAATATTAGCCAAGGAATAAAAATGAAACAATGCCATTTGCAGCACCATAGATGAGTCTAGATGTAATCATACAACTGTTAGTGAGAGAGAGCGCGAAAGACACATATCCTGTGATATCACTTATAAGTGTTACCTAAAATCTGATACCAATGATATTTCCACAGAGAAAGGCAATTGCAGATTCATTAAACAAACTTATGTTTCACCAAATTGAAAAGAGTGAGAGTGGATACCTTACAATATTGGGGTTAACAGAGATATACAAACACATGGGAAATATAGAATCACCAAAGAACTATGGCATACCAAGAGAACACTACTTGACATTGTGTCATAACCTATATGGGAAAAGGATCCGAAGAAGAATAGATATGTGTATATGTGGAAAAGGACAACATCTTGCACACCAAGAACAAACAAAATATTGTAATCAAATTTGCTGTGATAAAAAATAAAAATTAAATTTAATAAATGAACAAGAAGTAATGAGATGTAAACTTAAGGGGCTTTTTCCTGGCACATTGCATTCTAATTTTCAAGCTAGGAACATGACTGCCAGAAAGGCTCTGCGACCCTAGCAACCAGATTTTGGACTGGAGAAATGCTGCCGCCATGTGGCCGTATCCCACAACAGCAGTTTTAAACCCTGTGCTAATGGTCACTAAATATTCACAATAATTGCAGGCCTGTAAATGTCACCGGTCCTCAAAAAAAATGCTGCGGTCAAAACCCAATGAAAAAATTCCAAAGAGGGCAACCTTCCAAGAAGACAATTTTTGGAGGTATACTGTACTCACATATTTTTCTTTTTTTTAATTAAGAAGGCGTGGAAAAATTCTGCACATTGGGAATTATTAAAGACATGAAAATCCAAGTTACATAAACATTTCAGCTCATACCAGTCAGACTGGCGATCAGCAGAAATTATGCAAACAATAAATGCTGAAGGGGTTGTGGAGAAATGTGTACCCTTGCTGCTAAGAGGAACGTGGTAAGAGCCACTAATGGAAACACAATGGAGGGGCTTTGAAAATGTAAAAATTGAGCTACCAGTCAATCAAGCATACCCACTCCTGGTCCTATCCCCTGAGAAAATGAGAACGAAAAGTCACAGGCAGGCAATCTTGCACTCCAGCAATATTTACCATAGCCAACAATTGGAAGCAACAAAAATGTCCATCAACAGAGGAAGGCAAAAAGAAGAAGTGGTCCATGTACACAGTGGAATATTACTCCAATAAAAAAGATAAGTTAAATTTAAAAAACAAACATAGGTGGGGGGACATAAGCTTTTGGAGGTTTATGCGGGCACATTCCACTCTAATTTATAACTGAGGAACACCACTGACAGGAAGGTCTGTTTCCCTAGGTAACAGAGTTGGGATCGGAGAAATGCTGCCGCCCTCAGGCCGTTACCTGCAACAGCAGCTTTAAAATCTGTGTGAGTGGTCACTTCATATGCAAAAGTACTGCAGGGCTGTAAATAAAAACTGCCCTCAAAATGTCTTGATGCAGGTAAAGGCCAAAATTTTCAAAATGTGGCCCATACTTCAAGAAGACAAATTGAAGAAGTAAGCTGAATACAGAGTTTGAAAAATTAAAGATATGCATGAAAACTCAATTTCAGACAAATATGAGACATGCAAATCCAACCAAAAAGAGGTATCAGCTCACACCACTCAGAATAACCATAAGCAAAAAAACTGCAAACAATCAATGCTGAAGGGGTTGTGGAGAAATGCATATCCTCAATTTGAAGTGGGACATAACCTGGTAAGAGCCACTAATGGGAACAGAATGGAGGTGTCCTTAAAAGGTAAACATTGAGCTACTATATGATCCAGCAGGGCAACGCTTGGGCCTATTACCTAAGAAGACAGAATTGGAAAGACACAGGCAGGTAAATCTTCACTGCAGCAGTTTTACAGTAGCCAAGACATGGAAGCAACCAAAAAGTCCATCAACACATGAGTGGACAAAGAAGAACTGGTACATGTACAGATGGAACTTTAGCCAAGGAAAAAAATGAATCAATGCAAATTGCAGCACCATATTTGAGCCTAGAGGTAATCCACAACTGGTAGTAAGTTAGGAAGAGAAAGACACATATCCTGTGCTGTCACTTATAGCTTTTACCTAACAATTGATACCAATGAAGATATTTCCACAGAGAAAGGCAATCACAGATTCATAAAACAAACTTATGGTTCACCAAATGGAAACGTGTGAGGATTGGATACATTACAATAAGCGGGTTAACAGAGATATACAAAGAAATGTGAAATATAAAATCACCAAAGAACTATGGCATATCCAGAGAAGACTATCAACATTGTGTCATAACTACATGGAAAAATGACCTGAAGAAGAGATATATATATATATGCATAAAAGAAACACATCTGACACACCTAGAACAAACAAAACATTGTAATCAAATTTGCTGTGATAAAAAATAAAAATTAAATTAAAAAAATGAACAAGAAGTAATGAGACATAAACTTAAGGGGCTTTTTCCTGGCACATTCCATTCTAATTTTCAACCTAGGAACATGACTGCCAGAAAGGCTCTGCAGTTTAGGAATTACTAAAGACATGCAAATCCAAATTACATAAACCTGTCAGCTCATACCAGTCAGAATGCCCATCAGCAAAAATTCTGCAAACAATGAATGCTGAAGGGGTTGTGGAGAAATGCTAAACCTCGGTGCTAAGTGGAACATGGTAAGAGCCACTGAAGAAAACACAATGGAGGTGTTTTGAAAATTTAAACATTGAGCTACCAGAAATTCAAGCATAACACTGCTGGGCCTATCACCTGAGAAAATGTGAATCAAAAGTCACAGGCTGGCAACCCTGCACTCTAGCAGTATTTACCATTGCCAACACTTGGAAGAAATGAAAGTGTCCATCAACAGAGGAATGCAAAAAGAAGAACTTGTCCATGTACACAATGGAATATTACTCCACTAAAAAATATAAGTTAAATTTAAAAAACAAACATAGGTAAGGAGACATAAGCTTTTGGTTGTTTATCCGGGCACTTTCCACTCTAATTTACAACTGAGGAACACCACTGGCTGGAATGTCTGTTTCTCTAGGTACCAGAGGGGGGGAACGGAGAAATGCTGCAGCCATCTGGCCATTACCAGCAACAACAGCTTTAAAATCTGTGCTACTGGTCACTTCATATGTACAAGTACTGCAGGGCTGTAAATGAAAACTGCCCTCAAAATGTCTTGATGTAGGTAACTGCCAAAAATTTCCAAAATGTGGCAAATACTTCAAGAACACAGATTGAAGAAGTAAGCTGTACACAGAATTTAAGAAGTAAAAGGACAAGCATGAAAGCTCAATTTCTAGTGATTATGACACACATGCAAATCCTACCAAAAAGAGGTTTCAGCTCACACCACTCAAAATAACGATCAGTAAAAGAAATACAAGCAATCAATGCTGAAGGGGTTGTGGAGAAATGCATACCCTCAATTAGAAGTGGGAAGTAACCTGGTAAGAACCACTAATGGGAACAGAATGGAGGTGCCTTTAAATGGTAAACATTTAGCTACTATATGATCCAGTATTCCCACGCCTGGTGCTATAAACTAAGAAGACAGAATTGGATAGACACAGACAGGTAAATCTGGACTTCAGCAGTATTACAATAGCCAAGACATGGAAGCAACCAAAAAGACCATCAACAGTTGAGTGGACAAAGAAAAACTGGTACATGTACAGATGGAATATTAGCCAAGGGAATAAATGAAACAGTGCCATTCCCATAACCATAGATGATTGTAGATGTAGTCACCCAACTGGTAGTAAGTGAGAGAGTGAAAGACACGTAACCTATGATATCACTTATAGGTGTTACCTAAAAATTGATACCAATGACATTTCCACAGAGAAAGGCAATCACAGATTCATTAAACAAACTTATGGTTCACCAAATGGAAATGTGTGAGATTGGATACCTTACGATATTGGGGTTAACAGAGACATACACACACATGTGAAATATAGAATCTCCAAAGACCTACGGCATACCAACAGAAGATTACTCGACATTGTGTCATAACCTACATGGGAAAAGTATCTGAAGAAGAATAGATATATGTATATGGGTAAAAGAACCAAATCTCGCACACCTAGAACAAACAAAACTTTGTAATCAAATTTGCTGTGATAAAAAATAAAAATGAAATTTAAAAAATGAACAAGAAGTAATGAGACATAAACTTAAGGGGATTTTGGGCTTCCCTGGTGGCGCAGTGGTTGAGAGTCCACCTGCCAATGCAGGGGACACGGGTTCGTGCCCCGGTGTGGGAGGATCCCACATGCTGCGGAGCGGCTAGGCCCGTGAGGCTGGGCCCATGAGCCATGGCCACTAAGCCTGCACGTCCGGAGCCTGTGCTCTGCAACGGGAGAGGCCACAACAGTGAGAGGCCCACGTACCGCAAAAAAAAAAAAAAAAAAAAAAAAAAGTTAAGGGGCTTTTGCCTGGCACATTCCATTCTAATTTTCAACCGAGGAACATGACTGCCAGAAAGGCTCTGCAGCCCTAGGAACCAGATTTCGGAATAGAGAAATGCTGCCACCTTGTGCCCGTTTCCCACAACAGCAGCTTTAACCCCAGTGCTAATGGTCACTCAATATTCACAATTATTGCAGGCCTGTAACTGTCACCTGCCCTCAAAAACAAAAAAAAAACCTAGGTCAAAACTCGACGAAAAAATTCAGAAGAGTGCAACCTTACACAAAGAAAATTTCAGGAGGTATATTGTACTCACATATTTTTTTCTTTTTTTTCCCTTTAACAGATAATAAAAAGCCATGAAAAACTGCTGAACTTTAGGAATTACTAAAGACATGCAAATCCAAATTACATAAACATGTCAGCTCATACCAGTCAGAATGGCCATCAGCAAAAGTTCTGCAAACAATGAATGCTGAAGGGGTTGTGGAGAAATGCTAATCCTCAGTGCTAAGTGGGACGTGGTAAGAGCCACTAAAGAAAACACAATGGAGGTGCTTTGAAAACGTAAACATTGAGATACCAGTCATTCAAGCGTACCCACTGCTGGGCCTATCACCTGAGAAAATGTGAATCAAAAGTCACAGGCTGGCAATCCTGCACTCCAGCAATATTTACCATAGCCAACATTTGGAAGCAACGAAAATGTCCATCAACAGAGGAATGCAAAAACAAGAAGTGGTCCATGTACACATATGATTATTACTCCACTAAAAAATATAAGTTAAATTTTAAAAAACATAGTTAAAAAGACATAAACATTTGGATGTTTATCCGGGCACCTTCCACTCTAATTTATAACTGAGGAACACCACTGGCAGGAAGGTCTGTTTCTCTAGGTACCAGAGTGGGAAACAGAGAAATGCTGCCACCCTCTGGGCAATACCTGCAATAGCAGCTTCAAAATCCGTGCTACTGGTCACTTCATATGCACAGGTACTGCAAGGCTGTAAATGAAATCTTCCCACAAAATATCTTGACGCAGGTGAATGCCAATAATTTTCAAAATGTGTCACATACTTCAAGAACACAAATCGAAGAAGTAAGCTGTACACAGAAGTTGAGAAATAAAAGGACATGCCTGAAAGCTCAATTTCAAGCGATTATGAGACACATGCAAATCCAGCCACCTAGAGGTTAAGCTCACACCACTCAGATTACCCATCAGGAAAAAAACTACAAACAATCAATGCTGAAGGGTTTGTGGAGAAATGCATACACTTAATTGGAAGTGAGATGTAACCTGGTAAGAGCCACTAATGGGAACACAATGGAGGTACCTTTTAAAGGTTAACATTGAATTTATAAGCAGCTCATGCAGCTCAGTAGCAAAAAAACAAACAACCCAATCCAACAATGGACAGAAGACCTAAATAGACATTTCTCCACAGAAGATATATAGACTATCTACAAACACATGAAAGAATGCTCAACATCATTAATCATTAGAGAAATGCAAATCAAAACCACAATGAGATATCATCTCACACCAGTCAGAATGGCCATCATGAAAATATCTAGAAACAATAAATGCTGGAGAGAGTGTGGAGAAAAGGGAACACTCTTGCAGTGCTGGTGGGAATGTGAATTGGTACAGCCACTATGGAGAACAGTATGGAGGTTCCTTAAAAATCTACAAATAGAACTACCATATGACCCAGCAATCCCACTGCTGGGATATACCCTGAGAAAACCATAATTCAAAAAGAGTCATATACCAAAATGTTCATTGCAGCTCTATTTACAATAGCCCAGAGATGGAAACAACCTAAGTGTCCATCATCGGATGAATGGATAAAGAAGATGTGACACATATATACAATGGAATATTAATCAGCCATGAAAAGACACAAAATTGAGCTATGTGTAATGAGGTAGATAGACCTAGAGTCTGTCATACAGAGTGAAGTAAGTCAGAAAGAGAAAGATAAATACCATATGCTAACACATATATATGGAATTTAAGAAAAAAATGTCATGAAGTACCTAGGGGTAAAACAGGAATAAAGACACAGACCTACTTGAGAATGGACTTGAGGACATGGGGTCGGGGAAGGGTAAGCTGTGACAAAGCGAGACACATGGACATATAGACACTACCAAATGTAAGGTATATACCTAGTGGGAAGCAGCCACATAGTACAGGGAGATGAGCTTGGTGCTTTGTGACCACCTGGAGGGGTGGGATAGGGAGGGTGGGAGGGAGGGAGATGCAGGAAGGAAGGGATATGGGAACACATGTATATGTATAACTGATTCACTTTGTTATAAAGCAGAAAGTAATGCACCATTGTAAAGCATTTATACTCCAATAAAGTTGTAAAATAAATATAAATAAATAAATAAATAAAACGTAAACATTGAGCTACTATATGATCCAGCAGGCCCTCGCCTGGAATTATAACCAAAGAACACACAATAGGAAAGACACACGCAGGGAAATCTGCAATGCAGCTGTAATACAATAGCCAAGACATGGAAGCAACCAAAAAGTCCATCAACAGATGAGTGTACAAAGAACTGGTACATTTACAGATGGAATATTAGCCAAGGAATAAAATGAAACAGTGCCATACGCGCACGATAGATCAGTCTAGATGTAATCACACAACTCTTAGTAAGTGAGAGAGCGAAAGACACATATCCTATGATATTGCTTATAGGTGTTACCTAAAAATTGATACCAATGATATTTCCACAGAAAAAGGCAATCACAGATTCATTAAACAAACTTAAGATTCACCAAATGGAAAGGTGTGAGATTGGATACATTATGACATTTTGGTTAACAGAGATATACAAACACATGTGAAATATAAAATCACCAAAGAACTATGGCATACCAAGAGAAGACTACTCGGCATTGTGTCATAACCTGCATGGAAAAAGATCCGAAGAAGGACAGATACATGTATATGTGTAAAAGAAACACATCTTGCCCAACTAGAATAAAACATTGTAATCAAATTTGCTGTGATAAATAATAAAAATTAAATTAAACAAATGAACAAGTAGTCGTGACACATAAACTTCAGGAGCTTTTTCCTGGCACATTCCATTCTAATTTTCAACTTAGGAATATGACTGCCAGAAAGGCTCTGGTGCAATAGCCATAAGATTTGGGTATGGAGAAATGCTACCTCCTTCTGGCTGTTTCCCACAACAGCAGCTTTAAACCCAGTGCTAATGGTCACTAAATATGCACAATCATTGCAGGCCTGAAAATGTCACCTGCCCTCAAAAAATTTTCTGGGGTTAAAAATCGATGACAAAATTCAAAAGAGGGCAACCATCCACGAAGACAATTTCAGGAGGTATATTGTACTAACACATTTTATTCTTTTTTTAACAGAAAAGAAAAATACATGAAAAACTGCTGAACATTAGGAATTATTAAAGACATGCAAATCCAAATTACATAAGCCTGTCAACTCATACCGGTCAGAAAGGCCATCAGCAAAAATTCTGCAAACAATAAATGCTGAAGGATTTGTTGAAAAATGCGAACACTTGGTGCTAAGTGGGACGTGGTAAGAGCCACTAATGAAAACAAAATGCAGGTGATTTGAACAAGTAAACATTGAGCTACCAGTCAATCAAGCATACACACTGCTGGGCCTACCACCTGAGAATCAAAAGTCACAGACTGGAATTCCTGCACTCCAGCAATGTTTACCATAGCCAACACTTGAAAGCAATGAAAATGTCCATCAACAGACAAATGGAAAAAGAAGAAGTGATCCATGTACAAAATGGTATATTATTCCAGTAAAAACTCTAAGTTAAATTTAAAAAACAATCATAGGTAAGGAGATGTAAGCTTTTGGTTGTTATTCAGGGCACTTTCCACACTAATTTATAACTGAGGAACACCACTGGCAGGAATCTCTGTTTCCCCCAAAGTAGGAAATGGAGAAATGCTGCAGCCCTCTGGCCATTACCTACAACAGCACCTTTAAAATCTGTGCTACTGGTCACGTTATACGCACAAGTACTACAGGGTTGTAAATGAAAACTTCCCTCAAAATGTCTTGACGAAGGTAGAGGCCAAAATTTTCAGAATGTGGCTCATACTTCAAGAACACAAATTGAAGAAGTAAGCTGTACACAGAATTTGAGAAATAAAAGGACATTTCTGAAAGCACAATTTCAAGCAATTATGAGACATATGCAAATCCATCCAAAAAGAAGTATCAGCACACAACAATCAGAATAATCATCAGCAATAAAACTACAAACAATCAATGTTGCAGGGGTTGTGGAGAAAGGCATAACCTCAATTTGAAGTGGGACGTAACCTGGTAACAGCCACTAATGGGAACAGAATGGAGGTGCCTTTAAAAGGTAAACATTGTGCTACTATATGATGCAGCAGGCCCATGCCTGAGCCTGTAAACTAAGAAGACAGAATTGGAAAGAAACACACAGGCAAATCTGCACTGCAGCCGTATTGCAATAGCCAAGACATAGAAGCAACCAAAAATTCCATCAACAGATGAGTGGGCAAGAGGAAGTAGTACATGTACAGATGGAATATTAGCCAAGGGAAAAAATGAAACAATGCCATTTGCAGCACCATAGATGAGCCTAGATGTAATCACGCAATTCGTAGTGAGAGAGCGAAAGACACATATCCTGTGATATCACTTATAGGTGTTACCTAAAAATTTATACCAATGATATTTCCACAGAGAAAGGCAATCACAGATTCATTAAACAAACTTAAGATTCACCAAATGGAAAGGTGTGAGATTGGATACATTATGATATTGGGGCTAACAGAGATATACAAACACATGTGAAATATAAAATCACCAAAGAACTATGGCATACCAAGAGAAGACTACTCGACATTTTATCATAACCTGCATGGGAAAAGGATCCGAAGAAGGATAGATACATGTATATGCGTAAAAGAAACACATAATGCACAACTAGAACAAATAAAACATTGTCATCAAATTTGCTGTGATAAAGAATAAAAATTAAATTAAACAAATGAACAAGAAGTCATGAGACATAAACTTAAGGGGCTTTTTCCTGGCACATTCGATTCTAATTTTCAAACTAGGAACATGACTGCCAGAAAGGCTCTGCTGCAGTCGCCACAGGATTTGGGATTGGAGAAATGCTGCCCCCTGGTGGCCGTTTCCCACAACAGCAACGTTAAACCCAGTGCTAATGGTCACTAAATATTCACAATCATCATTGCAGGCCTGTAAATGGCACCTGCCCTCAAAAAAAATCTGGGGTTAAAAATCGACGAAAAATTTCAAAAGAGGGCAACCTTCCACGAAGACAATTTCAGGATGTATATTTTACTCACACATATTTTTCATTTTTTTAACAAAAAAGAAAAAGGTGTGATAAACTGCTGAATATTAGGAATTATTAAAGACATGCAAATCCAAATGACATTAACCTGTCAGCTCATACCGGTCAGAATGGTCAACAGCAAAAATTCTGCAAACAATAAATGATGAAGGGGTTGTGGAGAAATGGGAAGCCTCGCTACCAAGTGGGACATGGTAAGAGCCACTAAAGAAAACACAATGGAGATGTTTTGAAATCGTAAATATTGAGCTACCAGTCATTCATGCATACCCACTGCTGGGCCTATCACCTGAAAAAGTGTGAATCAAATGTCACAGGCTGGCAACCCTGCATTCCAGGAATAATTACCATAGCCAACACTTGGAAGCAACAAAAATGTCCATGAACAGAGGAATGCAAAAAGAAAAACCGGTCCATGTACACAATAGGATACTTCTCTACTAAAAAATATGTTAAATTTAAAAAACAAACATAGGTAAGGAGACATAAGCTTTTGCGTGTTTACCCAGGAGCCTTCCACTCTAATTTATAACTGAGGAACACCACTGGCAGGAAGGGTTGTTTCTCTAGGGACCAGAGTGGAGATCGGAGAAATGCTGCCGCCCTCTGGCCATTAGCTGCAAAAGCAACTTTAAAATCTGTGCTACTGTTCACTTCATATGGGCACGTACTGCAGGGCTCTAAATGAAAACTGCCCTCAAAGTGTCTTGACACATGTAAGGCCAAAAATTCTCAAAATGTGGTACATACTTCAAGAAAACAATTTGAAGAGGTAATCTGTATACAAAATTTGCAAAATAAAAGGACATGCCTGAAAGTTCAATTTCAAGCATTTATGAGACACATGCAAATCCAACCACAAAGAGGTTAAGCTCACACCTCTCAGATTAACCACCAGGAAAATAAGTACAAACAATCAATGCTGAAGGGGTTGTGGAGAAATGCATACACTTAATTTGAAGTGAGACGTAACCTGGTAAGAGCCACTAATTGGAACACAATGCAGGTACCTTCATAAGGTACATTGAGCTACTATATGATCCAGCAGTCCCTCGCCTGGAATTATAACCTAAGAAGACACAATAGGAAAGACACACACAGGGAATCCGCACTGCAGCAGTATTACAATAGCCACGACATGGAAGCAACCAAAAAGTCCATCAACAGATGAGTGGACAAAGAAGAACTGGTAAATGTATAGATGGAATGTTAGCAAAGGAAGAAAATGAAACAATGCCATTTGCAGCAACATAGATGAGTCTAGATGTAATCATGCAACTCGTAGTAAGTGAGAGAGTGAAAGACACATATCCTGTGATATCACTTATAGGTTTTACCTAAAAATTTATACCAATGATATTTCCACAGAGAAAGGCAATCACAGATTCATTAAACAAACTTAAGATTCACCAAATGGAAAGATGTGTGATTGGATACATTACAATGTTGGGGTTAACAGAGATATACAAACACATGTGAAATATAAAATCACCAAAGAACTATGGCATACCAAGAGATGACTACTCGACATTTTATAATAACCTACATGGGAAAAGGATCCAAAGAAGGATAGATACATGTATATGCGTAAAAGAAACACATCTTGCCCAACTAGAATAAAACATTGTAATCAAATTTGTTGTGATAAATAATAAAAATGAAATTAAACAAATGAACAAGAAGTCATGAGACATAAACTTAAGGGGCTTTTTCCTGGCACATTCCATTCTAATTTTCGAACTAGGAACATGACTGCCAGAAAGGCTCTGGTGCAATAGCCATAAGCTTAGGGAAAGGAGAAATTCTACCCCCTTGTGGCCGTTTTCCACAAGAGCAGCTTTTTTTTTCCCACCACAGTGCTAATGGTCACTAAATATGCACAATCATTGCAGGCCGGTAAATGTCACCTGCCCTCAAAAAATATTCTGGGATTAAAAATCACCAAAAAAATTCAAAAGAGGGCAACCTTCCATGAAGACAATTTCAGGACGTATATTGTACTCACACATTTTATTCATTTTTTTAACAGAAAAGAAAAAGGCATGAAAAACTGCTGAACATTAGGAATTATTAAAGACATGAAAATCCAAATTACATAAACCTGTCAGCTCATACCAGTCACAAAGGCCATCAGCAAAATTCTGCAAACAATAAAAGCTGAAGGATTTGTGGAAAAATGCAAACACTCGGTGCTAAGTGTGACGTGGTAAAAGCCACTAATGAAAACACAATGCAGAGGCTTTGAACAAGTAAACATTGAGCTACCAGTCAATCAGGCATACACACTGCTGGGCCTATCACCTGAGAAAATGTGAATCAAAACTAAGAGGCTGACAATCTTGCACTCCAGGAATATTTACCATAGCCAACACTTGAAAGCAAGGAAAATGTCCATCAACAGATGAATGCAAAAAGAAGAAGAGGTCCATGTACACAATGGAATATTATTCAAGTAAAAATATAAGTTAAATTTAAAAAACAATCATAGGTAAGGAGACATAAGGTTTTCAATGTTTATCAGGGCACTTTCCACTCTAATTTATAACTGAGGAACACCACTGGCAGGAATGTCTGTTTCCCCCAGACTAGGAAATGGAGAAATGCTGTGGCCCTCTGGCCATTACCTGTAACAGCTGCTTTCAAATCTGTGCTACTGGTCACTTCATATGCACAAACACTGCAGGGTTGTAAATGAAAACTGCCCTCAAAATTTCCTGACGAAGGTAGAGGCCAAACATTTTCAGAATGTGGCACATACTTCAAGAACACAAATTGAAGAAGTAAGCTGTACACAGAAGTTGAGAAATAAAAGGACATTACTGAAAGCACAATTTCAAGCGATTATGAGACACATGTGAATTCATCCAAAAACAAGTATCAGCTCATACCAATCAGAATAACCATCAGTAATAAAACTACAAACAATCAATGCTGCAGGGGTTGTGGAGAAATGCATACCCTCAATTTGAAGTGGGACATAACTTGGTAAGAGCCACTAATGGGAACAGAATGGAGGTGCCTTTAAAAGGTAAATATTGAGCTACTATATGATCCAGCATGCCCACGCCTGGGCCTATAAACTAAAAAGACAGAATTGGAAAGACACCAGCAGGCAAATCTGCACTGCAGCAGTATTACAATAGCCAAGACATGGAAACAACCAAAAAGTCCATCAACAGATGAGTGGACAGGAGGAAGTGGTACATGTACAGATGGAATATTAGCCAAGGAAAAACATGAAACAATGCCATTCGCAGCACCACAGATGAGCCTAGATGTAATCACTCAATGGCTAGTAAGTGAGAGAGCGAAAGACGCATATCCTATGATATCACTTATAGGTGTTACCTAAAAATTGATACCAATGACATTTCCACAGAGAAAGGCAATTGCATATTCATTAAACAAACTTATGGTTCACCAAATGGAAAGGTGTGAGATTGGATACATTATGATATTGGGGTTAACAGAGATATACACACACATGTGAAATATAGAATCACCAAAAAGTAGGGCATACCAAGAGAAGACTACTCGACATTGTGTCTTAACCTACATAGGAAAAGAATCCGAAGAAGAATAGATATATGTATATGCATAAAAGAACCTACATCTTGCACATCTAGAACAAAGAAATCATTGTAATCAAATTGGCTCTGATAAAAAATAAAAATGAAATTTAACAAATGAAGAAGAAGTAATGAGATGTAAACTTAGGGGCTTTTTCCTGGCACATTCCATTCTAATTTTCAACCTAGGAACATGACTGCCAGAAAGGCTCTGTTGCCCTAGCAACCAGATTTGGGAATGGATAAATGCTGCCGCTTTGTGGCCGTTTCCAACAGCAGCAGGTTTAAACCGAGTGCTAATGATCACTAAACATTCACAATATTGCAGGCCTGTAAATGTCACCTGCCCTCAAAAAAAATCCAGGGGTCAAAAATCAACAGAAAAATTCAAAAGGGGGCAGCCTTCCACAAAGACAATTTCAGGAGATATATTGTACTCACATATTTTTTTCTTTTTTTAATAGAAAAGAAAAAGGAGTGAAAAACTGCTGAACATTAGGAATTATGAAAGACATGCAAATCCAAATTACATAAACGTGTCAGCTCATACCAGTCAGAATGGCCATCAGCAAAAATTCTGCAAACAATAAATGCTGAAGGGGTTGTGGAGAAATATGAACCCTCGGTGATAAGTGGGACGTGGTAGGAGCCACTAAGGAAAACACAAAGGAGGTGCTTTGAAAACATAAACATTGAGCTACCAGTCATTCAAGCATACCCACTGCTGGGCCTATCACCTGAGAATCAAAAGTCACAGGCTGGCAATCCTGCACTCCAGCAATATTTACCATAACCAACACTTGGAAGCAATGAAAATGTACATCAACAGAGGAATGCTAAAAGAAAAACTGGTCCATGTACACAATGGAATATTACTACACTAAAAAATATAAGTTAAATTTAAAAAACAAACATAGTTAAGGAGACATAAGCTTTTGCTTGTTTATCCGGGCACTTTCCACTCTAATTTATAACTGAGGAACACCACTGGCAGGAATGTCTGTTTCCCCCAGACTAGGAAACAGAGAAATGCTGTGGCCCTCTGGTCATTACCTGCAACAGCAGCTTTAAAATCTGTGCTACTGGTCACCTCTTATGCACAAATACTGCAGGGTTGTAAATGAAAACTGCCCTCAAAATGTCTTGACGAAGGTAAAGGCCAAAATTTTTCAAAATGTGGCACATACTTCAAGAACGCAAATTGAAGAAGCTGTACACAGAATTTGAGAAATAAAAGGACATGCCTGAAAGCTCAATTTCAAGTGATTATGAGACACATGCAAATCCAACCAAAAATAGGTATCAACTCACACTACTCAGAATAACCTTCAGCAATAAAACTACAAACAATCAATCCTGAAGGGGTTGTGGAGTAATGCATACCCTCAGTTTGAAGTGGGACGTAACCTGGTAAGAGCCACTAATGGGAACATAATGGAGGTGCCTTTAAAAGGTAAACATTGAACTACTTTATGATCCAGCATGCCCACAACTGGGCCTATAACCTAAGAAGACAGAATTGGAAAGATACAGGCAGGCAAATCTGCACTGCAGCAGTATTACAGTAGCCAAGACATGGAAGCAACCAAAAAGTCCATCAACAGATGAGTGGACAAGGAAAAACTGGTACATGTACAGATGGAATATTAGCCAAGGAAAAACATGAAACAATGCCATTCGCAGCACCATAGATGAGACTAGATGTAATCACCCAACTGGTAGTAAGTGAGAGAGCAAAAGACACATATCCTATGATATCACTTATAGGTGTTACCTAAAAATTGATACCAATGACATTTCCCCAGAGAAAGGTAATCACAGATTCATTAAATAAACTTATGTTTCACCAAATGGAAAAGTGTGATATTGGATACCTTACGATATTGTGGTTAACAGAGATATACACACACGTGTGAAATATAGAATCACCAAAAACTACAGCATACCAAGAAAATACTACTCGACATTGTGTCATAACCTACATGGGAAAAACATCCGAAGTGTATATATATACATATATATATATATATATATATATATATATATATATATATACATACACACACATATATATATATACACATATATATATACATATGCATAAAAGAACCTACGTCTTGCACATCTAGCACAAACAAATCATGGTAATCAAATTGGCTCTGATAAAAAATAAAAATGAAATTTAAAAAATGAACAAGAAGCAATGAGATGTAAACTTAGCGGCTCTTTCCTGGCACATTCCATTCTAATTCAACCCAGGAACATGACTGCCAGAAAGGCTCTGCTGCCCTAGCAACCAGATTTGCGAATGGATAAATGCTGCCACGTTGTGACCGTTTCCAACAACAGCAGGTTTAAACCCAGTGCTAATGATCACTAAACAATTGCAATACTGCAGGCCTGTAAATGTCACCTGCCCTCTAAAAATATCCTGGGGTCAAAAATCGATGAAAAAATTCAAAAGAGTGCAACCATCCACAAAGACAATGTCAGGAGATATATTGTACTCACACATTTTTGTCTTTTTTTTTAACAGAAAAGAAAATGGTGTGTATAACTGCTGAACATTAAGAATTATGAAAGACATGCAAATTCCGATTACATAAACCTGTCAGCTCATACCAGTCAGAATGGCCATCAGCAAAAATTCTGCAAACAATAAATGCTGAAGAGGTTGTGGAGAAATGTGAATCCTCAGTGCTAAGTGTGACGTGGTAAGAGCCACTAAAGAAAACAGAATGCACGTGCTTTGAAAACGTAAACATTGAGGTACCAGTCATTCAAGCATACTCACTGCTGGGCCTTTCACCTGAGAATCAAAAGTCACAGGCTAACAATCCTGCATCCCAGCAATATTTACCAGAGCCAACAGTTGGAAGCCACGAAAATGCACATCAACAGAGGAATGCAAAAAGAAAAACTGGTCCATGTACACAATGGAATATTACTACACTAAAAAATATGTTAAATTTTTAAAAAGCATAGTTAAGGAGACATAAGCTTTCGGTTGTTTATCCGGGCACTTTCCACTCTAATTTATAACTGAGGAACACCACTGGCAGGAATGTCTGTTTACCCCAGAGTGGGAAATGGAGAAATGCTGCGGCCCTCTGGTCGTTACCTGCAACAGCAGCTTTAAAATATGTGCTACTGCTCACTTTATATTAAGAAGTATTGCAGGGCTGTAAATGAAAACTGCACTCAAAATGTCTTGACGAATGTAGAGGCCAAAATTTTTCAAAATGTGGCACATACTTCAAGAACACACATTGAAATAGTAAGCTGTACAGAGAATTTGAGAAATAAAAGGACACACCTGAAAGCTCAATTTCAAGTGATTATGAGACACCTGCAAATCCAACCAAAAAGAGATATCAGCTCACACCACTCAGAATAACCATCAGCAAAAAAACTACAAACAATCTATGGTGAAGGTGTTGTGGAGAAATGCATACCCTCAATTTGAAGTGGGACATAACCCGGTAAGAGCCACTAATGGGAACAGAATGGAGGTGCCTTTAATAGGTAAACATTGAGCTACTATATGATCAAGCATGCACACGTCTTGCCCTATAAACTAAGAAGACAGAATTGGAAAGACACAGACAGGTAAATCTGCATTGCAGCAGTATTACAATAGCCAAGACATGGAAGCCTACCAAAAAGTCCATCAAGAGATGAGTGGACAAAGAATACCTGGTACATGTACAGATGGAATATTAGCCAAGGAAAAAAATGAAACAATGCCATTCGCAGCACCATAGATGAGTCTAGATGTAATCACCCAACTGGTAGTAAGTGAGAGAGCAAAAGCCACATATAGTATGATATCACTTATAAGTGTTACTTAAAAATTGATACCAATAACATTTCCACAGAAAAAGGCAATGGCAGATACATAAAACAAATTTATGGTTCACCAAATGGAAAGGTGTGAGATTGGATACCATACGATGTTGGGGTTAAGAGAGATATACACACACATGTGAAATATAGAATCACCAAAGAACTATGGCACACCAAAGAAGACTACTCGACATTGTGTCATAACCTACATGGGAAAAGGAACCGAAGAAGGATAGATATAACCATATGCGTAAAAGAAACACATCTTGCACAACTAGAACAAACAAAACATTGTCATCAAATTTGCTGTGATCAAGAATAAAAATTAAATTAAACACATGAACAAGAAGTAATGAGACATAAACTTAAGGTGCCTTTTCCTGGCACATTCCATTCTAATTTTCAACCTAGGAACATGACTGCCAGAAAGGCTCTGGTGCACTACCAACAATATTTGGGAATGGAGAAATGCTGCCGCCTTGTGGCCCTTTACCACAACAGCAGCTTTAAAGCCAGTGTTAAAGGTCACTAATTATGCACAATCATTGCAGGCCTGTAAATATCACCTGCCCTCCAAAAAAATCCTGGGTCAATAATTGATGAAAAAAATCAAAAGTGAGCAATCTTCCACGAAGACAATTTCAGGAGGTGTATTGTACTCACACATTTTTTTCTTTTTTTTTAACAGAAAAGAAAAAGGCATTAAAAACTGCTGAACATTAGGAATTATTAAAGACATGCAAATCCAAATGACATAAACCTGTCAGCTCATACCAGTCAGAATGGCCATCAGCAAAAATTCTGCAAACAATAAATGCTGAAGGAGTTATGGAAAAATGCGAACGCTCAGTGCTAATTTCGACGTGTAAGAGCCATTAATGAAAATACAGTGCAGGTGCTTTAATCAGGTAAATATCGAGCTACCAGACAATCAAGCATACACACTGCTGGGCCTATCACCTGAGAAAATGAGAATCAAAAGTGACAGGCAGGCAATCTTGCACTCCAGCAATATTTAGCATAGCCAGCACTTGAAAGCAATGAAAATGTCCATTAACATATGAATGCCAAAAGAAGAAGTAGTCCTGGTACATAGTGGAATAATACTCCACTAAAATATATGTTAAATTTTAAAAAACAATCATAGGTAAGGAGACATAAGCTTTTGGGCGTTTATCCGGGCACCTTCCCCTCTAATTTATAACTGAGGAACACCGCTGGCAGGAAGGTCCGTTTCCTTAAGTACCAGAGTGGGGAATGGAGAAATGCTGCCACCCTCTGGCCATTACCTGAAACAGCAGATTTAAAATCTGTAATACTAGTCACTTCAGATGAACAAGTACTGCAGAGCTGTAAGTGAAAACTGCCCTCAAAATATCTTGATGCAGGTAAAGGCCAAAAGTTTTCAAAATTTGGCACATATTTCAAGAACACAAATCGAAGAAGTAAGCTGTACACAGAATTTGAGAAATAAAAGGACATGCCTGAAAGCTCAGTTTCAAGGGATTATGAGACACATGCAAATCCAACCAAAAAGAAGTTAAGCACACACCACTCAGAACTACCATCAGCAAAAATACTACAGCAATCAATGCTGAAAGTGTTGTGGAGAAATGCATACCTTTAATTGGAAGAGAGATGTAACCTGGTAAGAGCCACTAATGGGAACAGAATGGAGGTGCCTTTAAAAGGTAAACATTGAGCTACTACATGATCCAGCAGGCCCTCGCCAGGCCTTATAACCTAAGAAGACACAATAGGAAAGACAAAGGCAGGTAAATCTGCACGCAGCCGTATTACAAGATCCAAGACATGGAAGCAACCAAAATGTCCATCAACAGATGAGTGCACAAAGTAGAAGTGGTACATGTACAGATGGAACATTAGCCAAGGAAGAAAATGAAGCACTGCCATTTGCAGCACCATAGATGAGCTTAGATGTAATCGTGCAACTGGTAGTAAGTGAGAGAGCCAAAGACACATATCCTATGATATCACTTATAGGTGTTACCTAAAAATTGATACCAATGAAGATATTTCCACAGAGAAAGGCAATCACAGATTCATTAAACAAACTTATGGTTCACCAAATGGAAAGGTGTGAGGATTGGATACATTACAATATTGTGGTAAACAGAGATATACAAACACATGTGAAAAATAGAATCACAAAAGAACTACGGCATACCAAGAGAAGACCACATGACATTGTGTCCTAACCTACATGGGAAAAGGATCTGAAGAAGAATAGATATATGTATATGCATAAAAGAACCACATCTTGCACACCTAGGAAAAACAAAACATTGCAATCAAATTTGCTGTGACAAAAAATAAAAATTAAATTAGAAAAATAACCAAGAAGTAATGAGACCTAAACTTAAGGGGCTTTTTCCTGGCACATTCTATTCTAATTTTCAACCTAGGAACATGACTGTCAGAAAGGCCCTTTTCTGCCCTAGCAACCAGATTTGGGAATGGAGACACGCTGCCGCCTAGTGGCCGTTTCCCACAACAGCAGTTTTAAACCCAGTGCTAATGGTCACTAAATATTCACAATCATTGCAGGGCTGTAAATGTCACCAGCCCTGAAAAAATATCCTGGGATGGAAAATCGATGAAAAAATTCAACAGAGGGCAACCTTCCACGAAGACAGTTTCAGGAGGAATAGTGTACTCACACATTTTTTCTTTTTTTAACAGAAAAGAAAAAGGTGTGGAAAAATGCTGAATATTAGCAATTATTAAAGACATGGAAATCCAAACAATAAATGTTGAAGGTGTTGTGGAGAAATGAGTACCCTCAGTGCTAAATGTAATGTGGTAAGAGCCACTAATGAAAACACAATGCAGGTGTTTTGAAAAGGTAAGCATCGAGGTACCAGTCAGTCAAGCATGGCTACTGCTGGGCCTCTCAGCAGAGAAAATGAGAATCAAAAGTCACAGGCTGGCACTCCCTCACGCCAGCAATATTTATGATAGCCAACACTTGGAAGCAACGAAAATGTCCATTAACAATGAATGCATAAAGAGGAAGTGGTCCATGTACACAATGCAGTATTACTCCACTAAAATATATCAATTACATTTAAAAAACAAACATAAGTAAGGAGACATAAAACTTGGGCATTTATCCAGGCACATTCCACTCTAATTTATAACTGAGGAACACCGCTGCAGGAAGGTCTCTTTCCCTAGAGTGGGCAATGGAGAAATGCTGCCGCCCTGTGGCCGTTAGCTTCAAAAGCAGCTTTAAAATCGGTGCTACAGATCACCTCATATGCACACGTACTGCAGGGTTCTAAATGAAAACTGCCCTCCAACTGTCTTGACGCATGGAAGGCCAAAATTTTTCAAAATGTGGCACATACTTCAAGAAAACAATTTGAAGAGGTAAGCTGTATACGGCGTTTGCAAAATAAAAGGACATGCCTGAAAGCTCAGTTTCAAGGGATTATGAGACACATGCAAATCTAACCAAAAAGAGGTTAAGCACACACCACTCAGAACTACCATCAGCAAAAAAACTACAAACAATCAATGCTGAAAGTGTTGTGGAGAAATGCATACCCTTAATTGGAAGTGAGACGTAACCTGGTAAGAGCCACTAATGGGAACAGAATGGAGGTGCCTTTAAAAGGTAAACATTGAGCTACTACATGATCCAGCAGGCCCTCGCCAGGCCTTATAACCTAAGAAGACACAATAGGAAAGACAAAGGCAGGTAAATCTGCACGCAGCCGTATTACAAGATCCAAGACATGGAAGCAACCAAAATGTCCATCAACAGATGAGTGCACAAAGTAGAAGTGGTACATGTACAGATGGAACATTAGCCAAGGAAGAAAATGAAGCACTGCCATTTGCAGCACCATAGATGAGCTTAGATGTAATCGTGCAACTGGTAGTAAGTGAGAGAGCCAAAGACACATATCCTATGATATCACTTATAGGTGTTACCTAAAAATTGATACCAATGAAGATATTTCCACAGAGAAAGGCAATCACAGATTCATTAAACAAACTTATGGTTCACCAAATGGAAAGGTGTGAGGATTGGATACATTACGATATAGTGGTAAACAGAGATATACAAACACATGTGAAAAATAGAATCACAAAAGAACTACAGCATACCAAGAGAAGACTACATGACATTGTGTCCTAACCTACATGGGAAAAGGATCCAAAGAAGAATAGATATATGTATATGCGTAAAAGAACCACATCTTGCATACCTAGGACAAACAAAACATTGTCATCAAATTTGCTATGAGAAAAATTAAAAATTAAGTTTAAAAAATGAACAAGAAGTAATGAGACCTAAACTTAAGGAGCTTTTTCCTGGCACATTCCATTCTAATTTTAAACCTAGGAACATGACTTCCAGAAAGCCTCTGGTGCCTTAGCAACTAGATTTTGGAATGGAGAAATGCTTCCTCCTTGTGGCCGTTTCCCACACAGCAGCTTTAAACCCAGTGCTAATGGTCACTAAATATTCACAATCATTGCAGGCCTGTAAATGTCACCTGCCCTCAAAAAAAATCCTGGGATTGAAAATCCACGAAAAACTTCAAAAGAGGGCAACCTTCCAAGAAGACAATTTCAGGAGATATATTGTACTCACACATTTTTTCTTTTCATTTTTTTAACATAAAATTAAAAGGTGTGGAAAAATGATGAACATTAGGAATAATTAAAAACAGATAAATCCAAATTACATAAGCCTATCAGCTCATACCAGTCAGAATGGCCGTCAGCAAAAATTCTGCAAACCATAAATGCTGAAGGGGTTGTGGAGAAATGGGTACTCATTGTGTTCAGTGGGACGTGGTAAGAGCCACTAATGAAAACAGAATGGAGGTGCTTGGAAAAGGTAAGTATTGAGCTACCAGCCAATCAAGCACACCCACTGCTGGTCCTATCACCTGAGGAAATGAGAATCAAAAGTCACAGGCTGGCAATCCTGCACTACAGCAATATTTACCTTAGCCAACCTTTAGAAGCAACGAAAATGTCCATCAACAGAGGAATGCAAAAAGAAGTGGTCCATGTACACAATGGGATATTACTCCACTAAAAAATATAATTTAAATTTAAAAAACAAGCATAAGTAAGGAGACAAGCTTTTGGGGGTTTATCTGCCACATTCCACTCTAATTTTTAACTGAGGAACACCACTGGGAGGAAAGTCTGTTTCCCTAGGTACCAGAGTGGGGAACGTAGAAATGCTGCTGCCCTTTGGCCATTACCTGCAACAGCAGCTTTAAAATCTGTGCTACTGGTCACCTCATATGCACAAGTACTGCAGGGCTGTACATGTAAACTGCCCTCAAAATGTCTTGACGCAGGTAAAGGCCAAAATTTTTCAAAATGTGGCACATACTTCAAGAAAACATCTTGAAGAAGTAAGCTGTACTCAGAGTTTGAAAAATAAAAGGACATGCCTGAAAGCTCAATTTGAAGGGACTATGAGACACATGCAAATCCAACCACAAAGAGGTATCAGCTCACACCACTCAGAATAACCAACAGCAAAAAAACTACAAACAATCAATGTTGAAGGTGTTGTGGAAAAATGCATACCCTCAATTTGAAGTGGGCCATAACCTGGTAAGTGCCACTAATGGGAACAGAATGGAGGTGCCTTTAAAGGATAACCATTGACATACTATGTGATCCAGCAGGGTCACGCATGGGCCTATAACATAAGAAGACAGAATTGGAAAGACACAGGCAGCGAAATCTACACTGAAGCAGTATGACAATAGCCAAGACATGGAAGCAACCAGAAAGTCCATCAACAGATGAGTGGACATACAAGAACTGGTACATGTACAGATGGAACACTACCCAAGGAAGAAAATGAAACAATGCCATTTGAAGCACCATAAATGAGCTTAGAGGTAATCACGCAACTGTTAATAAGTTAGGAAGTGAAAGACATATCCTGTGATATCACTTATAGGTGTTACCTAAAAATTGATACCAGTGGAGATATTTCCACAGAGAAAGGCAATCACAGATTCATTAAACAAATTTATGGTTCACCAAATGGAAAGGTGTGAGTATTGGATATATTATCATATTGGGGTTAACAGAGATATACAAACACATGTGAAATATAGAATCGCCAAAGAACTACGGCATACCAAGTGAAGACTACTCGACATTGTGTCATAAGCTACATGGGAAAAGGATCCGAAGAAGAATAGATATGTGTATATGCATAAAAGCACCACATCTTGCACACCTAGGACAAACAAAACATTGTAATCAAATCTGCTGTGATAAAAAATAAAAATTAAATTAAGAAAATGAAAAAGAAGTAGTGAGATATAAACTGAAGGGGATTTTTCCTGGCTCATTCCATCCTAAATTTCAACCTAGGAACATGACTGCCTGAAAGTCTCTGTTGCAATAGCAACCAGATTTGGGAATGGAGGAATGCTGCCCCCTTGGGGCAGTTTCCCACAACAGCAGCTTTAAACCCAGTGGTAATGGTCACTAAATATTCACAATCATTGCAGGCCTGTAAATGGCTCCTGCCCTCAAAAAAATCCTGGGGTCGAAAATCGATGAAAAAACTCAAAAGAGGGCAACCTTCCAAGAAGACAATTTCAGGAGGTATATTGTACTCACACATTATTTCTTTTTTTTTAACCTAAAGAAAAAGGCGTGACAAACCACTGAACTTTAGGAATTATTAAAGACATGCAAATCCAAATTACATAAACCTGTCAACTCATACCAGTCAGAATGGCCATCAGCAAAATTTCTGCAAACACTAAACGCTGAAGTGGTTGTGGAGATATGGGAACAATCGGTGCTAATTGGGACGTGGTAAGAGCCACTAAAGAAAACACAATGGAGGTGCTTTGGAAAGGTAAACATTGAGCTACCAGTCAATCAAGCATACCCACTACTGGGCCTATCACCTGAGAAAATGAGAATCAAAAGTTACAGGCTGGCAATCTGCACTCCACCAATATATACCGCAGCTAACACTTGGAAGCAACGAAAGTGTCCAACAACAAGGAATGCACAAAGCAGAAGTGTCCCATGTACACAATGCAAAATTACTCCACTAAAAAATATCAATTACATTTAAAAAACAAACATAGGTAAGGCGACATAAGCTTTTTGGGGTATATCCGGGCACATTCCATTTTAATTTATAACTGAGGAGCACCACTGGCAGGAATGTCTGTTTCCCTAGGTACCAGAGCAGGGAACGGAGAAATGCTTCCACCCTCTGGCCGCTACATGCAACAGCAGGTTTAAAATCTGTGCTACTGGTCACTTCATATGCACAAGTACTGCAGGGCTGTAAATGAAAACTGCCGTCAAAATGTCTTCACGCAGGTAAAGGCCAAAAATGTTCAACATGTGGCACATACTTTAAGAAAACAAAGTGAAGAAGTAAGCTGAATACAGAGTTTGAAAACAAAAGGACATGCCTGAAATCTCAAATACAGGCAATAATGAGACAGATGCAAATCCAACCACTAAGAGGTGTCAGCTCACACCACTCAGAATAACCATCAACAAAAAAACTATAAACAATCTATGATGAAGGTGTTGTGGAGAAATGCATACCCTCAATTTGAAGTGGGCCATAACCTGGTAAGTGTCACTAATGGGAACAGAATGGTGGTGCCTTTAAAAGGTAAACATTGAGCTACTATATGATCCATCAGGACCAAGCCTGGGCCTATAACCTAAGAAGGCAGAATTGGAAAAACATAGACAAGTAAGTCTGCACTTCAGCAGTATTACAATAGCCAAGATATGGAAGCAACCAAAAAGTCCATCAACAGATGACTGGACAAAGAAGAACTGGTACATTTACAGTAGGAACATTAGCAAAGGAAAAAAAGTGAAACAATGCCATTTGCAGTACCATATTTGAGCCTAGAGGTAATCTGCAACTGGTAGTAAGTTAGGAAGGAAAGACACATATCCTATAATATCACTTATAGGTGTTACCTAAAAAATGATACCAATGAAGATATTTCCACAGAGAAAGGCAATTGCAGATTCATTAAACAAACTTATGGTTCACCAAATGGAAAGGTGTGAGGATTAATTATATTACGATATTGGGGTTAACAGAGATATACAAACACATGTAAAATATAGAATCACCAAAGAACTATGGCATACCAAGAGAAGACTACTCGACAAAGTGTCATAATCTACATGGGAAAAGGATGCCAAGAATAGATATATGTATATGCATGAAAAAAACCCACATCTTTCACAGCTAGAACAAACAAAACATTGTAATCAAATTTGCTGTGATAAAAATTAAAAATTAAAGTAATGAATAAGAAGTAATGAGATGTAAACTTAAGGGGCTTTTTCCTGGCACATTCCATTCTAATTTTCAACATAGGAACATGTCTTCCAGAAAGGCTATGCTGCCCTAGCAACCAGATTTGGGAATGGAGAAATGCTGCTGCCTTGTGGCCGTTTCCCAAACAGCAGCTTTAAACCCAGTGCTAATGGTCACTAAATATTCACAATCATTGCAGGCCTGTAAGTGTCACTGGCCCTCAAAAAATATCCTGGGGTTGAAAATCGACGAAAAAATTCAAAAGAGGGCAACCTTCCAGGAAGACAATTTCAGAAGGTATATTGTACTCAAAAAATTTTTTTAACAAAAAAGAAAAAGGCGTGAAAAAATGCTGAATATTAGGAATAATTAAAGACATGCAAATCCAAATTACATAAACCTGTCAGCTAATACCAGTCAGAATGGCCATCAGCAAAAATTCTGCAAACCATAAATGCTGAAGGGGTTGTGGAGAACTGTGAACCCTCGGTGCTAAGCGGGTCATGGTAAGAGCCACTAATGAAAACACAATGGAGGTGATTTGAAAAGTTAAACACCGAGCTACCAGTCAATCAAGCATACCCACTGCTGGGCCTATCACCTGAGAAAATGAGAATCAAATGTCACAGCTTGGCAATCCTGCCCTCCAGCAATATTTACCATAGCAACACTTGGAAGCAACGAAATTGTCCAACAATGAGGAATGCAGAAAGAAGAAGTGGTCCATGTACACAATGGAATATTACTCCACTAAAAAATATCAATTACATTTAAAAAACAAACATAGGTAAGGAGACATAAGCTTTTTGGGGTTTATTCGGGCACCTTCCACTCTAATTTATAACTGAGGAACACCACTGGCAGGAAGGTCTGTTTCCCTAGGTACCAGAGTGGGGAACGTAGAAATGCTGCCGCCCTCTGACCATTACCTGCAAAAGCAGCTTTAAAATCTCTGCTATTGGTCACTTATATGCACAAGTACTGCGGGGCTGTAAATGAAATCTGCCCTCAAAATATCTTGACGAAGGTAAAGGCCAAAAATTTTTTAAATGTGGCACATTCTTCAATAAAACAATGTGAAGAAGCAAGCTGTATTCAGAGTTAGAAAAATAAAAGGACATGCCTGAAAGCCCAATTTCAAGGGATTATGAGACATATGCAAATCCAACCACAAATAGGTGTCAGCTCACACCACTCGGAATATCCATCAGCAAAAAAAACTACAAACAATCAATGCTGAAGGTGTTGTAGAGAAATGCATAACCTCAATTTCAAGTGGGAGGTAACCTGGTAAGAGCCACTAATGGGAACAGAATGGAGGTGCCTTTAAAAGGTAAACATTGAGCTACCATATTATCCAGCCAGCTCACTGCTGCCCTATAACCTAGGAGGACAGAATTGGAAAGACACAGGCAAGTAAATCTGCACTGCAGCGCTATTACAATAGCCAAGACATGGAAGTAACCAAAAGGTCCATGAACAGAGGAGTTGACAAAGAAGAACTAGTACATGCAGAGATGGAATATTAGCCAAGGCAGAAAATGAAACAATGCCATCCGCAGCACCATAGATGAGTCTACAGGTAATCACGCAACTGGTAATAAGTCAGATAGTGAAAGACACGTATCCTATATCAGTTATAGGTGTTACCTAAAAATTGATAACAATGAAGATATTTCCACAGAGAAGGCAATCACAGATTCATTAAACAAACTTCTGGTTCACCAAATGAAAGGTGTGAGGATTGGATACATTAGGATATTGCACTTAACAGAGATATACAAACACATGTGAAATATAGAGTCACCAAAGATCTATGGAATATGAAGAGATCACTATTCAACATTGTGTCATAACCTACATGGGAAAAGGATCTGTAGAAGAATACATATATGTATTTGTATAAAAGAACCACATGTTGCACACTAGGAACAAACAAAGCATTGTAATCAATTTTCCTGTGATAAAAACTAAAAATTAAATTTAAAAAATGAGGAAGAAATAATGAGACATAAACTTAAGGGGCTTTTTCCTCTGTCATTCCATTCTATTTTACAACCTAGAACTCGACTTCCACTAAGGCTCTGTTGCCCTAGTAACCAGATTTGGTAAAGGAGAAATGCTGCCACCATGTGGCTGATTCACACGACAGCAGCTTTAAACCCAGCACTAATTGTCAATATTCAAAATAATTGCAGGTCTGTACATGACACCTGCCCTCAAAAAAAATCCTGGAGTCGTAACTCGACAAGAAAATTCAAAAGACGGCAGCATTTCAAGAAGACAATTTCAACAGGCATATTTTATGCACACTTTGTCTTTTCTTTCTCTTTTTTGTAGTTTAAAAAAAGGCATGGAGAAATGCTCAACATCAGGAATTAATAAACCCATGAAAATCCAATCTACAGAAACTTTCACCTCACAGCCATCAGAATGATCATCAGGAGAAAGTTTACAAAGAATAAATGCTGAAGGAGTCTTAGAGAACCACGTACCCTCTAACTGCTGGGGAGATGTAAACTGGTAACAGCCAGTAATGAGAATAGAATGGAGGTGCATTTACACGTAAAAATTGATGTACCATGTGATCTGGTAGGCCCTTGGATGGGCCTATCACGTGAGCAGAGCAGAATCAAAAAGACACAGATGGCAATACTGCACAGCAGCAAAATTTACCATAGCCAAGACTTGGAAGAAACCAAAATTTCCATCAACACAACAACGCACAAAGAACAAGTGGTCCATGTACACAATGGAATATTAACCATGGAAAAGAATGAATCAGTGCCGTTTGCACCACCATAGTAGGACCTAAAGATTATCACCCATCCTGAAGTAAGAAAGAAACCAAAAGACAGATATCCAATGATATCACTTCTAGGTGTTACCTAAAAATTGATACACATGAACTTATTTCCAAGAGAAGGACATGCATGGATTAAGAAAACAAAATTATGTTTAACCAAATGGAAATGTTTAAGGAATGGATGAATTAGGATACAGGGGTTAACAGACATGTAATAATATATATGAAATATATAATCACAAAATACCCATGGAATACCAAGGGAAGTCTACTCAACACTCTGTAATAACCTATACAGGAAAGGATCCAAAGATGAATAGATAGATACATAGATATAGTAAACCGGATTCAGTACACCTGGAACAAACACAACATTTCTATCAAATTTCCTCTGATAATAAATAAAAATTAAATTAAAAAAACAAACATGAAGTAAGGAGACATAAGCTCTTGGGGATTTGCCCTGGCACATTCCACTCTCATTTGCAGCCTACTAACACCATTTCCAGGAAGGCTCTTTTGCCCAAAAACCCAGAGTTGGAAATGTAGAAATGCTGCCTCCCGGTGGTCGTTTCAAGCAAGAGGGGCTTTTAGCCCACAGCAAATGGTCACTTAATATTCACAAGGACTCAGGTCTGTAAAGGACACCTGCCCTCAAAAATTGTGCTGAGGTAGGGAATGGCCAAAAAAATTCAAAACTGGCAAATTTTTCAAGGAGATAATATGAAGAAGTAAGTTTTACTCGCTCTTTTTTTTTAAAAAAGGAAAATGGATAAAAGCTCAACATCAGAAATTATTAGACTCATGCAAATCTAATCTACAAAATGGTTGCAACTCACACCAGTCACTGACCATCAGCAAAAAGTCTACAAACTATAAATTCTGAAGGGGTTTTAGAGAACTGTGTACCCTCTAGCCACTGGTGACATGTAAAGTGGTAATAGCCAATAATGAGAACAGAAGGGAGCTGCATTTAAAAGTAAAAATTGAGCTACCATTTGATGCAGGGGGCCCACCGCTGGGCCTCTCACCTGAGAAGAGCAAAATCGAGAAGACACAGGCTGCAAAAGCTTCACTGCAGCCTTATTCACACTAGCCAAGACATGGAAGCAACCAAAATGTCCATCAACAGATGAATGGATAAAGAAGAAATGGTCCACACAATGGAGTATTAGCCATGGAAAACAATGAAACACTGTTCTTTGATGCTCCAGAGATGAGCCTAGAGACAATCACAGAACATGAGGTAAGTTGGAAAGCAAAAGACGTATATCCTATGATATCACTTATAGGTGTTACCTAACAACTGACAAAAATGGACATATTTCCACAGAGAAAGACACTCACAGACTTAAAAAACAAACTATTTGTATCTAAAAGGAAGGTGGTGGCAATGGATAAATTAAGATTAGGTTTACCATACGTATACAAATACAGATTAAGTACATATGTCAAAAAGACCAAGCATATAGCAAGGGAGGTATGGAACACTCTGTAATCTTTTACATGGGAAAAGCATGTGTACATGAATAGATATATATAATGTACAAATGAACCAGACTCTGTACACCTAGGACAAACTATATTCTAATCATTACTCTGATTGAAACAATTAAAACAATGAAGAAGAAATAATGAGACATAAACTTCAGGGGCTTTTTCCTGTCACATGCCATTCTAATTTACAACCTAGGAACATGACTTCCACAAAGGCTCTGCTGCCCTACTAACCAGATTTCGGAATGGAGAAATGCTGCTGCCTTGTGGCCGATTCCCACAATAGCAGCTTTCAACCAAGTGCTAATGGGCATTAAATATTCACAATCATTGCAGGCCTGTAAATGACACCTGCTCCAAAAAAAAATTCTTGGGTTGAAAATTGACGAGAAAATTCAAAAGAGGACAACATTCCAAGAAGACAATTTCAAGAGGTATATTGTACTAACACATTTTTTTCTTTTTAAAGAAAAGAAAAAGGTGTGGAAAATGCTGAATATTAGGAATTATTAAAGACCAGCAAATCCAAATTACAAAAATTTATTAGCTCACAGCAGTCAGAATGGCCATCAGCAAAAGTTCTGCAAACAATAAATGCTGACGGTGTTGTGGAGAAAGGCATATGCTTGGCTCTAAGTGGGACGTGGTAAGAGCCACTAATGAAAACAGAATGGAGGTGCCTTGGAAAGGTAAACATTGGGCTATCATTCATTCAAGGATACACGCTGCTGGGCTTCTCACTTGAGAAGATGAGAATCAGAAAGACATAGGCTGGCAATCCTGCCCTCCAGCAATATTTACCATAGCCAATAGTTGGAAGCAATGAAAATGTCCATCAACAGAGGAATGCACAAAGAAGAAGTGGTCCATGTACACAGTGGAATATTACTCTACTAAAAAATATAAATTAAATTTAAAAAATAAACATAAGTAAGGAAACATCAGCTTTTGGGGGTTTATCTGGGCACATTCCACTCCAATTTATAACTGAGGAAAACCACTGGCAGGAAGGTCTGTTTCCCTAGTTACCAGAGTGGGGAACGTAGAAATGCTGCTGCTCTCTGGCCGTTACCTTCAACACCAGCTTTAAAATATGTGCTAATGGTCACTTCATATGCACAAGCACTGCAGGGCTGAATATGAAACCTGCCCTCAAAAAGTCTTGAGCGGGGCCTCCCTGGTGGCGCAGTGGTTGAGAGTCCGCCTGCCGATGCAGGGGATACGGGTTCGTGCCCCGGTCTGGGAGGATCCCATATGCCGCGGAGCGGCTGGGCCCGTGAGCCATGGCCGCTGGGCCTGCGTGTCCGGAGCCTGTGCTCCGCAACGGGAGAGGCCACAACAGAGAGAGGCCCGCATACCGCAAAAAGAAAAAAAAAAAAAAAAAAAAAAAAAAGTCTTGAGCGACGTAATGGCCAAGAAATTTCAAAATGTGGCAAATACTTCAAGAAAACAATTTGAAGAGGTAAGCTCTACTCACAGTTTGGAAAGAAAATGACATGGCTTAAAGCTCAATTTCAAGGAATTATGAGAAGCATGCAAATACAACCACAAAGAGGTATCAGCTCACAACAGTCAGAATAACCATCAGCAAAAATAGTACAAACAATAAATGCTGAAGGTTTTGTGGTGAAATGCATACCCTCAATTTGAAGTGGGACGTAACCTGGTAAAAACCACTAATGAGAACAGCATGGTGGCGCCTTAAAAGGTAAACACTGAGGTACCATATGATGCAGCAGGCCCACTCCTGGGCCTATAACATAAGACAGAATTGGAAAGACACAGGCAGGCAAATGTGCATTGCAGCAGCATCACAATAACCAAGACATGGAAGCAACCAAAAAGTCCATCAAGAGGTGAGTGGACAAAGAAGAACTGCTACATGTGCAGATGGGATATTAGCTAGAGACAAAAATAAAACAATGCCATTTGCAGCACCATAGATGAGTCTAAAGGTAATCACGCAAATTGTACTAAGTCAGAAAGCAAAAGACACATATCCTATAGTATCACTTATAGGTGTTAGCAAAAAATTGATACCAATGAAGGTATTTCCACAGAGAAAGGCAATCACAGATTCATTAAACAAACTTATGGTTCACCAAATGGAAATGTGTGAGGATTGGATACATTAGGATATTGGGGTTAACATAGATATAGAAACACATGTTAAATATATAATCACCAAAGACCTATGGAATACCAAGAGAAGCCTACTCAACACTGTGTCATAACCTACATGGGAAAAGGATCTGAAGAAGTATAGATATATGTATATGTGTAAAAGAACCACATCTTGCACACTTAGAAGAAACAAAACATTGTAATCAAATTTGCTCTGATAAAAAATAAAAATTAAATTAAAAAAAGATCAAGAAGTAATGAGACATAAACTTAAGGAGCTTTTTCCTGGCACATTGCATTCTAATTTACCACCAGAACACGACTTCCATTAAGGCTCTGTCATCAGTAATAAAGCAGCCTTATAAGCAATGTTGAAGGTAGCTTAATAGAAGTCTCACTAATTATTGATAGTAACAAGAAAACAAACAAAAGTAAAAATCTCACTGCAAGAAGTATACATAGAGTAAGGGTAGCAGATCAAATACTTATTAAGCTTCTTTAAGAATAAAAGACAACACTAGTATGTTTTTTTAAAAAGAGAGGGCCCAAATAAATCAGAAATGAAAGACGTGATGTTACAACAGACACCACAGAAATACAAAGTATCCTAAGATACACACAGGGTAACTCAGGGCTCAGACTGGACAGAGCTCACTCTCCATTCCCCTGTACATGAGTTACAGGAGCCTCAGGAACTGAGGAGGGTGTCCCTGATGGGACACAAAAGATAGAAGATGTTAGGCATTAACATAACTGCATTCATGTTAAACGTGTCTGAACTACATTCACACGAGATGGTTTTGTCCTCTATGTACATCGGCACCTCTAGTCGGAACTGCAGATCGTTGGCTTCACCACCTCTACTGACAGCATTAACTTCACCTGTTGTGGACCATCTCCTATAGGAGTTGCAGATCCACAAAACATTGAAGCTTCACAGGACCCAGAGTCTGTGCAACTCAACTCAGAGACTCAGAGTCTCAACAGAGCCTCCACTCTTGGAGGGCACACACAAAGTAGTGTGCACATCAGGACCCAGGGGAAGGAGCAGTGACCCCGTAGGAGACTGACCAGACCTACCTGTTAGTTTTAGAGGGTCTCCTGCAGAGGTGGGGGCAGCTATGGCTCACCGTGGGGACAATGACACTGGCAGCAGAAGTTCTGGGAAATATTCCTTGGCGTGAGCCCTCCCAGAGTACGCCATTAGCCTCACCAAGAGCAAGGTAGGCTCCAGTGCTAGGTCACATCAGGCTAAACAACCAACAGGGAGGGAACCCAGCCCCATGCCTCAGCAGACAATTGGATTAAAGTTTTATTGAGTGCTGCCCACCAGAGCAACACCCAGCTCTACCCACCACCAGTCCCTCCCATCAGGAAGCTTGCACAAACCTCTAAGATAGACTCATCCACTGGAGGGCAGAGAGCAGAAGCAAGAAGAACTACAATTCTGCAGCCTGTGCAAGGAAAACCACATTCACAGAAAAGACAGACAAAATGAAAAGGCAGAGGACTTTGTACCAGATCAAGGAACAATATAAAACCCCAGAAAAACAACTAAATAAGGTGGAGATAGGCAACCTTCTAGAAAAAGTATTTGGAATAATGATAGTGAAGATGATCCAAGACCTTGGAAAAAGAATGGAGGCAAAGATCAAGAAGATGCAAGAAATGCTTAACAAACACCTAGAAGAATTAAAGAACAAACAGCTAGAAGAATTAAAGAACAAACAAACAGAGATGAGCAATACAATAACTGAAATGAAAAATACACTAGAAGGAATCAATAGCAGAATAACTAAGGCAGAAGAATGGATAAGTGACCTGGAAGACAGAACAGTGGAAATCACAGCCATGGAGCAGAATAAAGAAAAAAGAATGAAAATAAATGAAGACAGCCTAAGAGACCTCTGGGACAACATTAAATGCAAAAACATTCTCATTATAGGTTTCCCAGAAGGAGAAGAGAGAGAAAAAGGGCCCAAGAAAATATTTGAAGAGATTATAGTGGAAAACTTCCCTAGCATGGGAAAGGAAATAGCCACCCAAGTCCAGGAAGTGCAGAGAGTCCCAGGCAGGATAAACCAAAGGAGAAAAATGCCGAGACACATAGTAATCAAACTGACAAAAATTAGAGACAAAGAAAAATTATTGAAAGCAACAAGGGAAAAATGGCAAATAACATACAACTGAACTCCCATAAGGTTAACAGCTGATTTCTCAGCAGAAACTCTACAAGCCAGAAAGGAGTGGCATGATAAATTTAAAGCGATGAAAGGGAAGAACCTACAACCAAGAGTACTCCACCCAGCAAGGATCTCATTCAGATTCGATGTAGAAATCAAAAGCTTTACAGACAAGCAAAAGCTAAGAGAATTCAGTACCACGAAACCATCTCTACAACAAATGCTAAAGGAACTTCTCTTAATGGGAAACACAAGAGAAGAAAAGGACCTACAAAAACAAACCCATAACAATTAAGAAAATAGTAGTAGGAACATACATATCAATAATTACCTTAAACGTGAATAGATTAAATGCTCCAGCCAAAAGACACAGGCTCACTGAATGGATACAAAAACAAGACCCATATATATGCTGTTTACAGGAGACCCATTTCAGACCTAGGGACACATACAGACTGAAAGTGAGAGGATGGAAAAACATATTCAATGCAAATGAAAATCAAAAGAAAGAGGGAGTAGCAATACTCATATCAGATAAAATGGACTTTAAAATAAAGAATGTTACAAGAGACAAGAAAGGACACTACAGAATGATCAAGGGATCAATCCAAGAAGAAGATATAACAATTATAAATATATATGTATCCAACATAGGAGCACCTCAATATATAAGGCAACTGCTAACAGCTATAAAAGAGAAAATCGACAGTAACACAATAATAGCGGAGGACTTTAACGCCTCACTTACACCAATGTAGATCATCCAGACTGAAAATTAATAAGGAAACACAAGCGTTAAAGGACACAATAGATCAGATAGATTTAATTGACATTTATAGGACATTCCATCACAAAACAGCAGATTACACGTTCTTCTCAACTGCACATGGAACATTCTCCGGGAGAGATCACATCTTGGGTCACAAATAAAGACTCAGTAAATTTAAGAAAACTGAAATCATATCAAGCAACTGTTCTGACAACAATGCTATGAGATTAGAAATCAATTACAGGGGGAAAAAACATAAAAAACAAAAACACATGGAGGATAAACAATACGTTACTAAATATCCAAGAGATCACTGAAGAAATAAAAGAGGAAATCAAAAACTACCTAGAAACATATGACAACAAAAACATGATGATCCAAAACCTATGGGATACAGCAAAAGCAGTTCTAAGAGGGAAGTTTATAGCAATACAATCCTACCTCAAGAAACAACAAACATCTCAAATAAACAATCTAACCTTACACCTAGAGGAACTAGAGAAAGAAGAACAAACAAAACCCAAAGTTAGTAGAAGGAAAGAAATCATAAAGATCAGAGCAGAAATAAATGAAATAGAAACAAAGAAAGCAATAGCAAAGATCAATGAAACTAAAAGCTGGTTCTTTGAGAAGATAAACAAAAATGATAAACCTTTAGCCAGATTCAAGAAAAAGTGGGAGTGTCCTGAAATCAATAAAATTAGAAATGAAAATGGAGAAGTTACAACAGACACCACAGAAAAGAAAGCATCCTAAGAGACTACTGCAAGCAACTCTATGCCAATAAAATGGACAACCTGAAAGAAATGGACAAAGTCTTAGAAAGGGATAACCTTCCAAGACTGAACCAGGAAGAAATACAAAATATGAACAGACCAATCACAAGTAATGAAATTGAAACTGTGATTTAAAATCTTCCAACAAACAAAAGCCCAGAACCAGATGGCACTGCAGGTGAATTCTATCAAACATTTAGAGAAGAGCTAACACCCAACCTTCTCAAACTCTTCAAAAAAATTGCAGGGGAAGGAACACTCCCAAACTCATTCTATGAGGCCACCATCACCCTGATACCAAAACCAGACAAAGATAATACAAGGAAAGAAAATTATAGACCAATACCACTGATGAATATAGATGTAAAAATCCTCAACAAAATACTAGCAAACAGAATTCAACAACACATTAAAAGGATCATACACCATGATCAAGTGGGGTTTATCCCAGGGATGCAAGGATTCTTCAATATACACAAGTCAATCAATATGATACACCATATTAACAAATTGTAGAATAAAAACCATATGATCATCTCAATAGATGCAGGAAAAGCTTTTGAGAAAATTCAACACTGGTTTATGATGAAAACACTCCAGAAAGTGGTCATAGAGGGAAACTACCTCAACATAATAAAGGTCATATATGACAAACCCACAGCAAACATCATTCTCAATGGTGAAAAACTGAAAGCATTTCCTCTAAGATCGGGAACAAGACGAGGATGTCCACTCTCACCACTATTATTCAACATAGTTTTGGAAGTCCTAGCTGCAGCTATCAGAGAAGAAAAAGAAATAAAAGGAATACAAATTGGAAAAGAAGAAGTAAAATTGTCACTGTTTGCAAATGATTTGACAGTATACATAGTGAATCCTAAAGATGCCACCAGAAAACTACTAGAGCTAATCAATGAATTTGGTAAAGTTTCAGGATATAAAATTAATGCACAGAAATCTCTTGCATTCCTATACACTAACAATGAAAGATCAGAAGAGAAACTAAGGAAACAATAACATTACCATTGCAACAAAAAGAATAAAATACCTAGGAATAAACCTACCTAAGGAAGTAAAAGACCTATACTCAGAAAACTATAAGACACTGATGAAAGAAATCAAAGACGATATAAACAGATGGGGAGATATACTACGTTCTTGGATTAGAAGAATCAATATTGTGAAAATGACTATACTACCCAAAGCAATCTACAGATTCAATTCAATCCCTATCAAATTACCAGTGGCATTTTCTACAGAACTAGAACAAAAAATCTTAAAATTTGTAGGGAGACACAAAAGACCCTGGATAGCCAAAGCAGTCTTGAGGGGGAAAAAAAAAGAGGTGGAGGAATCAGACTTCCTGACTTCAGACTATACTACAAAGCTACAGTAATTAAGAAAATATGGTACTGGCACAAAAACAGATATATAGATCAATAGAACAGGATAGAAAGCCTAGAGATAAACCCATGTACCTATGGTTAACTAATCTATGACAAAGGAGGCAAGGATATACAATGGAGAAAAGACAATGTCTTCAGTAAGTGGTGCTGGGAAAACTGGACAGCTACATGTGAAAGGATGAAATTAGAACACTCCCTAAGACCATACACAAAAATAAACTCAAAATGGATTAGAGACCTAAATATAAGACCAGACAATATAAAACTCTTAGAGGAAAACATAAGCAGAACACTTTATGACATCAATCACAGAAAGATCCTTTTTGACCCACCTCCTAGAGAAATGGAAATAAAAACAAAAATAAACAAATGGGACCTAATGAAACTTAAAATCTTTTGCACAGCAAAGGAAAACATAAACAAGACAAAAAGACAACCCTCAGAATGGGAGAAAATATTTTCAAATGAAGCAAATGACAAAGGATTAATCTCCAAAGTTTACAAGCAGCTCCCATAGCTCAATATCACAAAAACGAACAACCTAATCCAAAAATGGGCAGACCTAAATATACATTTCTCCAAAGAAGATATACAGGTTGCCAACAAACACATGAAAGGATGCTGAACATCACTAATCATTAGAGAAATGCAAATCAAAACTACAGTGAGGTATCACCTCACACCAGTCAGAAAGGCCATCATCAAAAAAATCTACAAACAGGCTTCACTGGTGGCGCAGTGGTTGCGAGTCTGGCTGCCAATGCAGGGGACACGGGTTTGTGCCCTGGTCTGGGAAGATCCCACATGCCGCAGAGCGGCGAGGCCCATGAGCCATGGCTGCTGAGCCTGCACATCCAGAGTCTGTGCTCTGCAACGGGAGAGGCCACAAGAGTGAGAGGCCCGCATATGGCAAAAAAAAAAAAAAAAAAAATCTACAAACAATAAATGCTAGAGAGGCATTTATTGGAGAAAAGGGAACCCTCTTACACTGTTGGTGGGAATGTAAATTGATATAGCCACTATGGAGAACAGTATGGAGCTTCCTTAAAAACTAAAAATAGAACTACCATATGACCCAGCAATCCCACTCCTGGGCATTTACCCAGAGAAAACCATAATTCAAAAAGAGTCATGCACCACAATGTTCATTGCAGCACTATTTACAATAGGCAGGACATGGAAGCAACCTAAGTGTCCATCATCAGATGAATGGATAAAGAAGATGTGGAACATATATACAATGGAATATTACTCAGCCATATAAATAAAGGAAATTGAGTTTTTGCAGTGAGGTGGATGGATCTAGAGTCTGTCCTACAGAGTGAAGTAAGTCAGAAAGAGAAAAACAAATACCATATGCTAACACATATATATGGAATCTAAAAAAAAATGTTTATGAAGAACCTAGGGGCAGGAAAAGATTAAGGACACAGATGTAGAGAAAGGGCTTGAGGACATGGGGAGGGGAAAGGGTAAGATGGGACAAAGTGAGAGAGTGGCATGGACATATATACACTACCAAATGTAAAATTGATAGCTACTGGGAAGCAGCCACATAGCACAGGGAGATCAGGTCGGTCTTTTGTGACCACCTAAAAGGGTGTGATAGGGAGGGTGAGAGAGAGATGCAAGTGGGAGGGGATATGGGGATATATGTATACGTACAGCTGATTCACTTTTTTATACAGCAGCAACTAACACACAATTGTAAAGCAATTATACTCCAATAAAGATGTAAAAGAAAAAAAAGAAAAAAAGAAAGCCCAGAGATAAACCTACACACCTATGGTTTACTAATCTATGACAAAGGAGGCAAGGATATACAATGGAGAAAAGAGAGTCTCTTCAATCAGTGGTGCTGGGGAAAATTGACAGCTACATGTAAAAGAATGAAATTAGAACACTCCCTAACACCATACACAAAAATAAACTCAAAATGGATTAGAGACCTTAATATAAGACCGGACACTATAAAACTCTTAGAGGAAAACATAGGAAGAAGACTCTTTGACATAAATCACAGCAAGATCTTTTCTGATCCACCTCCTAGAGTAATGGAATAAAAAACAAAAATAAACAAATGGGACCTAATGAAACTTAAAAGATTTTGCAAAGCAAAGGAAACTACAAACAAGATGAAAAGACAACCCTCAGAATCGGAGAAAATATTTGCAAACGAATCAATGGACAAAGGATTAATCTCCAAAATATATAAACAGCTCATGCAGCTCAATAGTAAAAAAACAAAAAACCCAATCCAAAAATGGGCAGATGACCTAAATAGACATTTGTCCCAAGAAGACATACAGATGGCCAAGAAGCATATGAAAAGCTGCTCAGCATCACCAATTATTAGAGAAATGCAAATCAAAACTACAATGAGGTATCACCTCACACCTGTTAGGATGGGCATCATCAGAAAATCTACAAACAACAAATGCTGGAGAGGGTGTGGAGAAAATGGAACCCTCTTGCACTATTTGGGGGAATGTAAATTGATACAGTCACCTTGAAGAACAGTATGGAGGTTCCTTAGAAAACTAAAAATAGAATTACCATATGACCCAGGAATCCCATTACTGGGCATATACCCAGAGGAAACCATAACTGAAAAAGACACATTCACCACAATGTTCACTGCAGTACTATTTACAATAGCCAGGTCATGAAAGCAACCTAGATGCCCATACACAGACAAATGGATAAAGATGTGGTACATATATAAAATGGAATATAACTCAGCCATAAAAGGGAATGAAATTGGGTCATTTGTAGAGACGTGGTTGGATCTAGAGACTGTCATACAGAGTGAAGTCAGAAAGAGAAAAACAAATATCGTATACTAATGCATATATGTGGAACCTAGAAAAATGGTACAGATGAACCGGTTTGCAGGGAAGAAATAGAGACACAAATGTAGAGAACAAATGTATGGACACCAAGGGGGGAAAGTGGCGGGGGTTGGTGGTGCTGGGATGAATTGAGAGATTGGAATTGACATATATACACTTATATGTATAAAATAAATAACCAATAAGAACCTGCTGTATAAAAAATAAAACTAAAAAATTAAAAAAATAAATATTAAAAAAATAAAACAGAAAAAAAGTTCTTCCCTTCCCATAGATGTATTTATATGAATGAATTATTTCCATGCTTATATCTATAAATACAAAAAGAGGAATAAAACCTACCTTGAACCAAAGAAGAAAAAAAAAAAAAAGAACCCACCAGTCATACAGAGGAAAACGCTATCAGGGCACTTGCTCCAGTGGTAAACAATTCTGAAGTTGGTCAGAGGTGGGGAATCGTCTCCCATGCAGCCAGCAGCCCCCCCACAAGGAGCATCCTCATTGCAAAGCTGGGGGACTGTGCCGAGGCATCTGTGAGTAAATGTGAGCTGAGCCCCAGGCCAGCTGCTGCTGAACTTTTCCCACCCTTCCCAGGTAAAACACCTGAATGTGTGCAAGGACTTAAAGCCTAGAGGAAGGGCCATGGAGCCCCACCAGCAACAGCACGCAGGCTGACTTTGTGCCTGCACGCCAGCCAAGATGGTCCTGGCCCCGGGCGCTCTTCTGGAAGCTTTCCACTTCCCTGCCTGAGGTACCACTCCTGTCCCGGCCCCCACTGCTTTTTTCCTTCCTCACCTCTGCCCGGGGAGAAATTCCAACGGCAGGTACTGGTGACACATCCTCTTCTTTAGCAGGTGGCAGCCCGGCAACTCCTGCAGAAAGTCCAGCAGAGCCCCACTCACACCGGGCCACCCACAGAGCTGTGGCCCCCTCACTCCCTCCCACCACCACAGCCCCGAGACTGCTGACGGGGCAGAGAACATGGCGTCAGGCACAGCTGCAGGGGCTCTTGCTGCCTGGAGTGGTGTTTATATTGACCTCAGCCCAGGCACACCTGGGGAGGGCTGGCCCGCCAGGTCAGGCTGCCCAAGTCAGCCAATCCTCGCCCCTCAGGGGCTCATAGTTGCAGAAAATGGGCCTTGCTGCCCCAGCCAGGTCCAAGGAACAAGTGTAGGGTCCCGAGAGTCAGGATAGATGAGGGGCTGCAGCTGTGGCTTTTTTCTAATCATTTTATCTGGCCCATGAGTGGGAGACAACTTCAAGAAGACCCTCTCTTAATAAGAGGAACCCAGGAGTCAGGGAGAGGAGGGGTGGTGGCTGGAGACAGAGGCCTGGTGCCCTGGCTGCAGTGGAAGCCTCTGGAAAACCAGGCGGAGGGAGGCTGCACACAGTGAAGCCCAGGGTCACAGACCTGTCGGAGCTGCTGTTTGTTAGTTCAAGTCCTGCTCTGAGGTGCTCTGTGTCAGCTCTGACCAACAGGTGATCTGGGGTGCTCTGAAATGAAGGCTGTGTGCACGGTTCCTCTGTGCCCAGCCCTGCCGGGTACCTGCCCAGGGGAGCTCCATATCCTGGGAGGGGCCTGACCATGAGAGCCCCGTGGGCTGCTGTGTACCTGCCCAGGTGAGCTCCATATCCTGGGAGGGCCCTGACCATGAGAGCTGCATGGGCTGCTGGGGACCTTGTAAAGGATGTCAGGACAGTCAGTGAAGCCACCGAGGATATACATCCAATAGTTCCTAATTCCTACACCCTGCTGGTCATTCTACCATCCACCAGGACATGCTATTCTGTATTAGACTTAAAAGATGCCTTCTTCTGTATTCCATTAGTCCCAGAGTCACAAGAAACTTTAGCCTTTGGCTGGCAGGACTCAACATACAACAAAAAGAATACTGCTGGTCTGTCCTACCACAAGGGTTCAAAAATTCCCCCACCATCTTTGGGGAAACTTTAGCTAAAGACCTAAAATATCTACCTCTGGAGAAGGGAACCCTCCTTCAATAAACAGATGACATTCTGATCACCAGCCCTACTAAGGAGGTCTCTGAAATACCCAGCCAATAAATGATGAAGGTGTCCAAGAAAAAGGCTCAAATATCACAGACTAAGGTGACTTGCCTGGGTTTCATTCTCACAGAATGTCGGAGAAGTCCATTCCAGGAAAGGCAAGAAGCCACTTGCAGCCATACCTTCCTAAAATAAGAAGACAGTTTAAGGGTTCCTGGGGAGGCTGGGGTTTGCTGCATCTGGATCCCTAACTACAGTCTAATAGCTGGACCTCTATATGAAACACTGAAAGGAAAAGATGATGATCCTTTTGAATAGAATCCAGAAGCGGCCTTCCAAGAATGGAAAGAGCAGTTAATTCAGTCCCTTGCCCTGGACCTCCCCTATTTAGCTAAACTCTTCGACCTTTACATTCCCAGTGGAAGGTGAATCACCCTTGGAGTATTAGTGCAAAAACTGGGACCACTTGAAATGGAACAATGCAAGAATGCCCTCCAGGTGGGAGAAACTACGGTCACCAAGGGCTTGGCCCGCCACCCCATCCGGCCAGGATACTGGGAGTATCTAAAAACCTGGAAATCAGCAGCCCACAAGGCCAGCTCCTCCTAAGGGAAAAGGACCCCACGTGGTGATTCTAACCACCCACCATGCCCTGAAGTTGCAGGGATCACTCCGTGGGCACACAGACCTCGAGTGAGAAGGCCCTGCAACTCCAACCTCCAGAGAGACAAGCGGGGGCAATGGGCTCCCATGACGACTCGTGTGACCATCACTTGACCTGGAGTTTCTCTCAGAAAACAACAAGAGTGTACCCCAAAAAGAACAGACTACTGCTTGCAGGACTTACTGCACCCAGAGGGGAGCTAATAAGCTTGACAGGGGACCCATATATCATGCTGTCACCATAGAAAAGCCTACAGACACCGCTGTGACGGCGGACAATGAGACCGGCTGGACTCCTGGCTACTTCAAAAGGCCGTTGACTCAGTGGCCGTCATGGTCCTGGATCACCACCGGCCCTGGACTGTCTGGGAGTTGAGCATACAGGGCTCTGACACCTGGTGCTATTTGTACATTAATTCAGGGGCCTAATTGAAGAAAGTGCAGACTACTGGTCAGAGCATCTAGGCTGGCAGAAACCGTCAGCCTAAGGTTGCCGAACAAATATGGGGTGGGGTAAAACCTGCCACCCCAGCGTCTCTGCGCATCTCTTTCCTGGACCCTTAAAGGTCAGTAGAATCTATAACACTTCCAATTCTGGTGCTCAGGCAGACGAGCAGTGAGGCAGGAGGCTTGGGGACAACCAACCTCACCTGGAGGCTGCTGGGGAGAAGTTCTGCCCCTCCCCCTGGGTATGAGGACTCCCAACTCAGCATGAAGCAGTTACAGAAGAGGGGTCTGCACCCTCAGGCCCCCAAGAATGAGGAACGAGACAAAAGGCAGAGGAGGGCTTTGTCACCGGCAAAGTCCATTAAAAATTCCTGGGGGATAAAAAATCTGGGCTATAAAATAGAATAGAATCTGGGCAATAAAATAAAGTCTAACCTTTTTTTCCTTTGTGCTTTGTCTAATTTCACTTGCTCCTAGGGTTCCGCATGCAGGGGCCTCACACCCGGCACTTCAGATTCGATTTCCTAGTGCAGACTGGCTGGGCCGACACCTCAGCTCGCGGGTCCCCTGCAGACTCCTCGACATAGAGCCTCAGCTGCAGCCAACCCGGCCCTCGAGAGCTCCGCCCCCTCCCTCCCACTGACGCTGACGGGATCCCTACACAACAGCCCCGCCCACGGCCCGCAGGAGAGTGCACGCTCTCACCTGTCCATTCTCTGATCAAAATATAAAGTTTTCCTTTGCTTCTGAACCAAACTCAGTCTCGTTCTGTGGGCCCCAATGACACTGGGCAGGGGGACCCTTGTTGGAGCCCATTCTGGAGGATCAGTAGCAGAAATTGGGAACATTGTAACTTCAGTGAACAGATGTGTGAGCCAAACTGTAATTAACATAGAGCAGTGTATAAGGCTCGGGTAAAATAAGATGTTTCTAAGACTTCCATTTGATATTTCCTTCACTTGATTATAAGCAAGTTCAGTGAAGACGTTTGTCTTATTTGTCAGTTCAACATTAGAGAAATGAAGTGATTTCTTTCCAAGGATGTACATCTAATACTCTTGGCTGAAGCTTCAATCTTGTTTTGAATGCTTTTCCATTGAAAATGATACCTCTCTTTCAGCTCCCCCATTTCTGAGAAGTATAAAATCTTATAATTTATTATTACCAAAGGGGAAAGGTGGGAGGAGGGATAAATTAACAGTTTGGGATTAATACATACACACTGCTATGTATAAAATAGATCCTCAACAAGGAACTACTGTATAGCACAGGGAACTACACTCAATATTTTGTAATAACCTATAAGGGGAAATAATCTGAAAAAGAATACATATCTATATCTACATCATCTATCAACGACAGATAAAATGTAAGCTAAGGGAGGCCGATGGTGACCGCTTCTGACCCTGAAGACTTCAGTCATCTAAAGTTCGGACTCTGCCTACTGCCCAAGGCCCTTAATGAGCATACATGTACCCGTAGCTTAAAAATTTCCCAGTTTGGGGTTCGGGGAGACACTGATTTGGAAAAATCCCTGGTGTTTCCCTTACATGCAGGGGACCCTTCCTACAGCTAAAACATGCCTGTGACAGCCAGAGGATGGTACACCATTTGATTCGGAAGAGTTTGGAAAAGGCATCTCATCTCCTGGTGCTTGGGTTCACCCCTCCAGCGTCTTTCCTAACGATCTCCCCACTTGGGGATATCAGCACCTTCAACATCCTGTTGTGAACAGTTTGGAATTTATCCAGAGGATGAAGCGGAAGGAGGAGAAACAATGAGAGACAAGCCCTAGGTGTTCAGACAGGCACGTCACAGTAATTTCCAATCAGGAAGAAGAGTTAACCAAAGACTAAGAATGGCCCACAGAAACACAACACGGAAACACGGGCTTGAGGAAATCCCGCTGATTTGTGGCCAGTTCCCTAAAACACAAGCTGAAAAATGGACCACCAGGGCACTAAAATTCACTAAACTGCAGAGTTGAAAATGATATCTATCATCGAAAAATGTCTTGGGGTAAGTCATCAAAAAGGACTTGTAAGCAAGGGAGAATTGCAGGAAATGGATTTGAAGAGGTAGAAAGGACTTGCCATTAAAGCACATGAAAAGGGGCTGAATATCGCCAACGATGCAGCTGGCCAAAAAGGGCATGTGCGTTTTTGCTGAATATATTCAAGAAAAGGGCACACATCCTTTTTAGCCAACAAAACAGGTGGGCATTGCAAATCTACACTACAAAGAGGTATCACATCACATCAGTCAGAAGGGCCATCCTCATAAAGTGTAAAAATGAGAAATGCAGGATAATGCCAGGAGAAAAGGGAGCCCTGTGAGGCTGATAGTGGAAATGTAAATTGCCAATGGCCACTCTGGAAAAGTGTATTGTGTTTACTAAAATATCTTTAAAAATGAGCTACAGAGCATAGGGCACTTGCACTCATGGGTGTATATCTTGGGAAAAACAAAAATCGACAGGACACAGGCACCCCAACGTTTACCACCTCTCTGTTTAAAGGAGCCTCGACTTGGATACAACCTGGAAGGATAAAATGGATAAAAGAGATGTGGTACTTATGTAGAGTGGAATATTACTCAGCCAGGAAATCAATGAAATAAGGCCAGTTGCAACAACTCTGGAGGCATTACATACGATCATTCTAAGTGACATTCTAAGTGACATAAGTCAGAAAGAAAAAGACACATATCATAAGATATCACTTACAGGTGGAATCAAAAATGGCTACACATGAACTAAATTACAAAACAGAAACATAGTCAAGTATGTAGAAAACACACTTAAGGTTGCTAAAGGGGAAAGGTGGGGAGGGGTGAGGCATTGTCCAGGAGATTAAAATTAGCAAAGATACCATTCCAGATACCAAATAGATAATCAACAAGGCCTACACTATACCTCAAAGAACTGCACTCAGCACACTCTAGTCACCGGAAAAGAATATATACGACTGGTAAGAATTTGAAAAAGAATTTATTGATGTCTCTCCGTAAGTGAATCAAGTGGATGTACAACAGCAAGAAACAGAGCATTGAAAATCAGCTGTAACCAATATAATAATAAACTAAAAAAAAAAGACAGTGAGAGAGAAATTCTTACAACTTTTGCTCAGGGGCTATGATGCAACAGGATTGAACAAACCTAGATCCACGGCTGGATGAGACTTAAGGCTGGACACTGTTCGGGCTGAGAGGATTGGTGATGTTGGATGAGCAAATGCAGACCCTTTAAAGTAATACTGTGTGGTACCCATTCCATGGTTCCCAAATCTCCAGGTTCAGGGGAATCTTCCTACAGCTAAAACATGCACGGGAAACCCAGAAGATGGTACACCATCTGATTGGGAAAGGTTTCTAAAAGGCACCTCATCTATTCATCTCCTGGTGCTCAGGTTTGCCACTCCAACTGCTTTACTAACAATCTCCCCACTTGGAGAATCAGCACCTTTTACATCCTGTTTCGTACAGTTCGCAATTTGTCTGGAGGATGAACGGGAAGAGGGGGAACCAATGAGAGACTAGCTCTAAGTGTTTGGACGGGCACATGTCACTCTAATTTCCAATCAGGAAGAAGAATTAACCAAAGTTTCAGCTTGCCTCAGGAACCAGAATAGGGCCTGAAGCAATCCTGAGGTTTTGTGGGCAGTTCCCAAAAAAGCAAGTTGAAAAATGGAGCTCAGGGTCACTGCAATTCACAAACTTTCAGGGTTATAAATGATAACTATCTTCCAAAAATATATTGAGGTAAGGCAATGAAAAGTCTTTGAAAGCAAGGTAGAATTGAAGGAAACAGTTTTCAAGAGGTAGATTGGACTCGCATTTAAAGCACATGAAGAACGACAGAACTTCTCCAGTGATGCAGCTGGCCAAAAAGGGCATATGCGTTTTTCCTGAACATGTTCAGGAAAAATGCATATGCCCTTTTTGGCCAACCAAACAAGTGGGCAATGCAAATCAGCACTACAAAGGAATCTCACTTCGCATCCATCAAAAGGGCCATCCTGGAGAAGTGTAAAAGCCAGAAATGCAGGACAGGCCATGGAGAAAATGGAGGCTTGTTACGTTGATGGGGGGGGGGAATGTAAACTGCCAAAGGCCACTCTGAAGAAGTGTATGGTGTTTCCTAAAACATCTAAAAAACAGAGCTACAGGGCAAACAGCACTTCTGCTCATGGGAGTATATCTTGGGAAAACCAAAAATCGACAGTACACATGCAGCCCAAAGTTTAGTGCTGCTCTGTTTACAAGAACCTCGACTTGGGTACACCTTAAATATCCGAGGAAATAGAGAAATAGATAAAGAAGTTGTGGTACTTATGTACAATGGAATATCACTCAGCCATGAAATCAATGTCATAAGGCCAGTAGCAGCATAATGAGTGGATTTAGGTACGATGATTCTAAGTGAAATAAGTCACACAGAAAAAGAAACTTATCATAAGATATCACTTATAAAGGGAATGTAAACATGGCTACACATGAACTGAATTACCAAAGAGCACAGAGTCTCACATTTAGAAAACACACTTATGCCTGCTTAAGGGGAAAGGTGAGGTGGGGTGAGGCATAAAACAGGAGTTTGAAATTAGCACAGATACCGTTTCATAAACTCAATATGTAATTGAGCCCAGTTCCTGGCTCAATGAACTGGACTCAACACACCCTATTCACTGCAGAAGAATATATCTGACTAGAAAGAATCTTAAAAACTATTTATTGATATCTTTCTGTAAATGAATCAAGTGGGTGTAAAGTGGCATAAACACAGCCGTGAAAATCAGCTAAACCCCATTATAAAAATAAATTACAAAAAAAATAAGACAGTGAAAGAGAGAGAAATTCTTACAAAACTCGTTCAGAGGTTGTGATGCAACCTGGATTGACCACATCTAGACCCACAGCTGGATGAGACATAAGGCTGGACACTCTTGGGGCTGAGAGGATTGGTGAGGTTGGGTGAGCAAATTCAGACCCTTTAAAATAGTACTGCGTGGTACCCATTCCATGGTTCCCAAATCTCCAGGTTCAAGGGAATCTTCCTAGAGCTAAAACATGCATGGGAAACTCAGAAGATGGTGCACCGTGTGACCGGGAGTGGTTCCTAAAACCCACCTCATTTTTCATCTCCTGGTGCTCGGGTTAGCAATTCAATCCACTTTACTAACAATCTCCTCACTTGGAGAATCAGCGCCTTTAACCTCCTGTTTCGTACAGTTTGCAATTTGCCCGGAGGATGAACGGGAAGAGGGGGAACCAATGATACACTAGCTCCAGCAGTTAAGACTCTGTGCCCCCGCAATGCAGGGGCCCTGGGTTCGATCCCTGGTCATGGAACTAGATCCTGCATGCGTGCCACAACTGAGATCCTGCATGACTCAACTAAAGGTCCCATACACTGGAACGAAGATCCCACATGCTGCAACTAAGACCTGGTGCAGCCAAATAAATAAATAAATGTTAAAAAACAAAACAATACAAAAAAACCGATTTATTTCCCTTACCTTCCAAACTGCCACTCTACAATTGGCATGGTGTTGGAGATCATCTCTTTCCTCCTAAGCTTCTTTTGGAAGAGCGCCCTTTGAAAAATTTAGACAGGCAATTGGAGTAACAGGAGTACTTTGCTTAAATCCTTCACTGTGGATGGAACAGAGTCTTTTCTTTTGAACAACTCCTGATTTTCACATCCAAATTAGGAATACATTGGCTTGCTTGACCTGACTCTACTACTATTTATTTAGTTCAGTGAGTTTTGTATTTCAAGGCCTTATTGTTAGAGGCCTGTGTCAGCTGTATAGAAATAGCACAGGCGTACCTAGATTTGAACCCTAGCTCTGTGACCTATTGGCTGTGCCATAACGATGGAAGTTTCTGTCTCTGAGCCTCAAGCTTTTTCGTCTGTACACAGATTCATAGGGCTAAGAATTAATGTGAGTAAATTAGCATGAATGTAACAGAGGCTCAAAAAGGACTTTTTCTTTCTATTGCTATAAAACAAATAAGCAGGACATGCATACAGGCATACTTCGGAAGTATTGCAGGTTCAGTTCCAGACCACTGCTATAAAGCAAATATTGCAGTAAAGCAAGTCACATGAATTTTTTGGTTTCCCAGTGCACATAAAAGTTATGTTTACACTCTGCTCCAGTCTATTAAATGTGCAATAGCAGTATGTCTGGAAAAAACAATGCACATACCCTAATTTAAAGACACATTGTTACTGAGAAAAGGTAACCATCATCTGAGCCTTCAGTCATAATCTTTTTGCTGGTGGAGGGTCTTGCCTTGATGCTGATGGCTGCTGACTGAGCAGGGTGGTGGCTGCTGAAATTGGGGTAGCCGTGGCAACTTCTTAAGATGAGACAGCAGTGAAGTATGCCACGTTGATTGATTCTTCCTTTCAGGACAATTTTTTCTGTAGAATGCAGACCTGTTTGGTAGCATTTTACCCACAGTAGAACTTCTTTCAAAGTCAGTCAGTCCTCTCAAACGCTGCTGCTGCTTTATCAGCTAAGTTTCTGTACTATTCTAAATTCTTTGTTGTCCTTTCAACAATCTTAACAGCATCTGCACCAGGAGTAGATTCCATCTCAGGAACCACTTTCTTTGCTCATCCATAAGAAGCAACTGCTCATCTATTCAAGTTTTATCATGAAATTGTAGCAAGTCAGTCACATCTTCAGGCTCCACCTCTAATTCCAGTTCTCGTGCTGTTTCTAACATGACTGCAATTACTTCCTCCACTGATGTCTTGAACCCCTCAAAGTCATCCAGGTGGGTTAGAATCAACTTCTTCCAATCTCCTGTTAATGTTGATATTTTGACCTGTTCCCATGAATCAGGAATGTTCTTGATGGCATCTAGAATAGTGACTCTTTTCCAGAAGGTTTTCAATTGACTTTGCTCAGATCCATCAGAGAAGTCACTGTCTGTGGCAGCTATAGCCTTACAAAATGTATTTTTTAAATAATAAGACTTGAAAATCTAAATGACTCCTTGATCCACAGGCCGCAGAATGGATGTTGTGTCAGCAGGTGTGAAAACGACATGAATTTCATTGAACTTCTCCATCAGACATCCTGGGTGACCAAGTGCATTGTCAGTGAGCAGTAATATTTTGAAAGGAATCTTTCTTTTATGAGCAGTAGTTTTCAACAGTGGGGTTCAAATATTCCGTAAACCATATTATAAACAGATGTGCTTTATTATTCCATTTATAGAGTACAGGCAGAGTAGATTTAGCATAGTTCTTAAGGGCCCTAAAATTTCAGAATGGTTAAGTGAGCCCTGGCTTCAACTTCAAGTCACCAGCTGCATCAGCCCTTAACAAGAGAGTCAACCTGTCCTTTGAAGCATTGAAGCTAGGCATTGACTTCTCCTCTCTAGCTATGAAGGTCCTAGATGGCATCTTCTTCCAGTAGAAGGCTGTTTCATCTACATTGAAAATCTGTTGTTTAGTGTAGCCACCTTCATTAATTATCTTCCTAGATCTTCTGGATAACATGCTACAGCTTCTACATCAGCTCTTGCTGCTTCACTCTGAACTTTTATGTTATAGAGATGGCTTCTCTCCTTAAACTTCATGCACCAACCTCTGCTAGCTTCATTCTTTTCTTCTGTACCTTCCTCTCCTCTCTCGACCTTCATAGAATTGAAGAGATTAGGGTCTTGCTCTGCATTAGGCTTTGGCTGAAGGGAATGTCATGGCGGGTTTAATCTTCTATCCAGATCACTAAAACTTTCCCCATGTCAGCAATAAGACTGTTTTGCTTTCCTGGAGTAGCACTTTTGATTTCCTTCAAGATCTTTCCCTTTGCATTCACACTTTTGCCGACTGTTTAGTATAAGAGGCTTAGCTTTCAGACTGTCTTGGTTTTTGACATGCCTTCCTCACTAAGCCTAATCATTTCTAGTTTTTTATTTAAAGAGAGAGTCGTGGGACTCTTCCATTCATTGAACACTTAGAGGCCATTGTAGGGTTATATTAATGGGCCTAATTTCAGATTGTTGTGTCTCAGGGAATAGGGAGGACCAACGAGAGGAAGAGAGATGGAGAAATGGCCGGTTGATGGAGGAGTCAGATCACACATATTTATAAATTAAATTTGCAGTCTTATGAGGGTGCAGTTTGTGGTGTCTCAAAATAATTACAATGGTAACATCAGATTACTGCTCACAGATCACCATAACAAATACAATAATGAAGAAAAACTTTGAAATATTACCAGAATTACCAAAACGTGCCCTAGAATCATGAAGCGAGCAAATGTGGTTGGAAAAATGGCACCAATAGACTTGCTCAATGCAGGGTTGCCCCAAACCTTCAATTTTTAAAAACACAGTATCCGTGAAGTGCAGTAAAGCAAAACACAATAAAATGAGGTCTGCGTGTATACCAAAAGCAAACTAGTTTGAACTTTAGTGTCTGGCAGTTCTTCCAAACTAGTTTACTTTTGTAAACAAATTCCTTTCTTCTCATAATTGCTCCTGAGTTCACCTATTCACTGCCAGCAGGGGCCATGTTCTTAACGAAAACTTCTAACTGACTAATTTTACATCTTCCTGAACATTACATATCTTGTTCACCAGTCCGGTACTAAAGGTCATGTGCTTCTCTGTAATATCGTTCAGTGTGGTCAGAAAGTGTGCCAGCTCCTTAGGCTTCTGTGTCATAGGAGACATGAAATTAATAAAAGAACTTTTCCGGTTTCCTTCCTTCCTTCCTCCCTGGAAATGAAAGACAGATAATCTTCAAAATGTTTCATCAAATACGGCAAACACCCTTTAAAATGAGCAGATTCCACAAGGAAGTCCCCAGATATTTAATTTAAAAAAGGGGGGGTGCTAGAAGCGGCGGTCCAGGATGATAAGCTAGTTCTGATTCCTCCATTTCCCCACAGCACTTATCAGATACTTGGAATGTAGAGCCTCACGGGAATTTTAATGGTCACATAGGAAATGGGAGACCGGATCTTGGGTCTGTAAAGGCCGGGAGTTGGAGCTGAGATCCCTGCCTATGGCTTGACTTGTGAAGTCTATATGATCAGTGAAATGGGAAGGCTTGAAAAGAAATCTGTGCAACAACAAAGGGAGATGTCAGGATAGTCTGCCTTGACCTTGTTTATGAGGTGATGGAGGAGAGGAAAGAGAAATCTCCTCTGAGAATTTATAACCACAGTCTTGCCCACGTAAGAGTTGGGAATTCAAATATATATATACCACCTACGTGGTCTTAGAAACCTCAAACCGAGAAATAAAATGGTCTCCCATTACTAGTTTCCCCACCTGCTTGGCAGATTTATGTACACATTTTTAATGGTGGAACAAACTTTCAACCTAAAACCCTTAAAATTCCCACAGGGACACATCACCAGTTATTAGTGTACAGTAGAAAAATTAAACAACACTTGAGGAAGCAAGTCAGCAGAAACAAAAGCAGAATTTCACCCCTTGGACTTTATTATTTGTAAACAAGTAATTATAAAAATAATTATGAATAAAAATAATTATGTTAAAAGTGATTAGGAAAATAAGAATGAATTGGTAACGTGAGTAAAGCAAGAGACTGCTAAAATAATCATGTAAAATTGAAAGAAAAATAGAACTCCTAGAAATGAAAAATGGAGCTGGTGAGATTAAAAAGTGCATAGCATGAATAGTTAGAGTTTAGACATAGTAGAAGAGTTGAGTGAACTGCCAGACTGAGCAGCAGACGTTGAACAGAACGTGGTGCATAGAAACAAAACAATAGAAAAATATGCAAGAGACGCGGAGGATAGAGCAGTAAGATCTAACACTTGTCATCAGATTTCCAGAAGGAAGTAGTAGTGAGAATAAGGAAGAGGTAACATCTGAATGGCTGAGACTTTTCCAGAATTGGTAAATCACAAATCTCAGATTTAGCAAGTTCAGCAAATCCCCAATCAAGATAAATAAAAAGAAATCCACACATAGACTATTCATGGTAAAACTGCAGAACACCAAAGACAATAGCCAGAGAGAGATAGGTTTACTAACAAACCAGTGATTAGTAAATTGACAGCTAATTTACTAGTGTAATTTACTAGCTGTTACTGCTGATTTACTAGAACATCAATAGGAGACAAAGAGAGCAGTATCTTGGAAGTTCTGAGGGAAAACAACTGACAGCCTAAAGTCATTCAGTAACAAGGATGAAATAAAAGTAGTTAAGACTAACAAAAACAAACAAACAGATTTATGAAACCAAAATCCGAAGGGTTGAGGAAACTGGGGCTTCTGACTAAATTCTAATGGTGAAGAATAAACCATAATGAATATTCCTCCTCCTTCTCACCACCTGGTTCAGGGAAGTGCAAACATATGTCTTATCCAGATGAGAAATGGACTCTTAGATACTGTGTATTCATAAATTAAAAGTTTCCTTTTTCACACTGTCTCTGGCCATGGGGTTGGTTCCTGAGGCTGCATAATCCGTAGAAAGAGCACAAGTTTCATAGAAACTAACATGGCTTCAGATCTCTTCTCTGCCTCAAATTACACTCATGAGCTGTTGATCTTCAGCATCAGTTAACAGATCTGAGTGGTTTTGCTCAGCAGTGAAATGGGGTCTAAGAATGAAACATCCCAAAGTCATTGTGAGGATTAAATGATGTTTGCTAATCACCTGATGCATTAGAAGCAACAGGAGGTGGGGTTAGTAGAAGTGGTTATTGCTGTGGTGGCTACTTTTGCTCTTCTGCCCCTACAATACTGAGGCTGCTTACGTTTTCTATTCCTTTGCATCCCTATAATTATCAGCATGTGTCTTACCATGGCTCTGCTTCTGGGAAAAATTAAGTATTATCATTATTATTGACAGGGCATGTGGGAACATGTTTATGAATCTCTGTTTCACTATAAAGCCTTTTTGGATTATAAATGTTTTGCTAGGATGAGGCCAGTAGCAGGTAGTGATGTGAGAGAACTTGCAAGGCATTAGGAAGCAAAGACAAGAATTTTACAAATCAGGAAAGTTGTTGACTGCAAGTAAATGGATCGGGTTTTTGGAACAGTAGAGACTTAAGATCCAGCAAGATACAGTCTGAACTCCAAGCTAACCAGAATTAGTAGATCATATAAAAGGGACAAAGTAACTAAAGAGAAAGGTTTAATGTGTCAAGAATGTTCATGATAATTAGAGTGAATGTTGTTTTAACAGTACCTCCTGTGCCTTTCACCTACAGGCAGAGATTGATCCTTGAAGTCTGCTGGCTTGAGACTTAAGGACAGAGACTATTAGATGGGGTGACCATGTAATTGTCCAAACTGGGGCAGATTGGAGAATGAATGGAGCCTCTATTAGTAGTTACACTGAGATAACAGGGGGCAGGCAGTAAACTGTTAACTGTAGCAAACTAGAGACTATGTTCACTCCACAACTAGAGCTTCTAGATGAAATGGGAACAGAGGTGTAAACAGAGATGAAGTGGGAATAGAGGATGGAAACAGATTAAGTAGGAATAGAGGATGAAAACAGAGATGAAGTGGAAACAGTAGGTGGAGACTTGCTGACATGAGGATTTATAGGGGGTTGGGGGGTGATGGATATACTGAAGCGAAATGTTATATATGGGTTTCTTTCAATACGAGATCCTTGACACCATCTTTTAGGTGGGGTGATCTTCCAGACCCCAGTGCAGGGAGGAGCCAGAAGTAGTATTTTGTAGGCATCCCCACAGCTGAGCAGTCCTGGGAGGACAGTTTTCCATTTATCTACTGGCTTCTAGGGTAGGAGTGGTATCTGGGAAGAAGATAGAAGAGCTAACAGTGTCAGAATATAAAACACATAATACTAGTGGGACCTTATCAAGAGAAGAATCAGTGGGTTTTTTATAATCCTTTGTTTAAAAAGTATTGTGGTTTGTATTGTGCTTTAGAAAGATATCAATAATGAATAAAGGGAGAAACTTTGCTTGAAAAGGTGAGCTTCAGTTATTGATTATTTCTGTGGAACACTTCATTCTCTGGCAAAGATGATAAATGTTCCTTTTGTCCTTTTTTGAGTCCTTTGCTTTCATTATTATAGCCACTGGTCACATGTTGCTGCTATTGAGTATGGAAATACTCTCCAAATTGAGATGTGCTAGGATGTACAAGTGTAAAATACTGCATTTCCAGACTTAGGATGGAAAAAATAATGTAAAATATCTCGTAACTTTACATTGATTATATGTTGAAATGACAAGATTCTGGATATGTTGCATTAAATAAAAATATATTATTAAAATTAATTTGACCTGTTTCTTTGTACATTGTTAATGTGGTTATTAGAAAATTTTAAATTATATTTGTGGCTTACATTATATTTCTTCTGGACAGCACTGTTCCAGATCATAAATGTACTCTTAAAATTTTAATATATTATATTTTTTAAATAGTCACATTTTCTTTATGTATATTTTTTATTGAAATATAGTTGATTTACAATATTGTGTTAATTTCTGCTGTACAGAAAAGTGATTTAGTTATACACACACACACACACACACACACACACACATATTCTTTTCCATTATGATTTATCATAGGATATTGAATATAGTTCTCTGTGCTATACAGTAGGACCTTGTGGTTTATCCAGTTCTATATATAAAAGCTTCCATCTGCTAAATCCAACCTCCCACTCCATCCCTCTCCCACCCCCTACCCCTTGGCAACCAACAGTCTGTTCTCTATGAGTCTTTTTGTGTTTCATAGATAGGTTCATTTGTGTCATATTTTAGATTCCACATGTAAGTGATATCATATGGTATATGTCTTCTGGCTTACTTCACTTAGTATGATAATCTCTAGGTCCATCCATGTTGCTGCAAATGGCATTATTTCATTCTTTTTTATGGCTGAGTAATATTCCATTGTATATATGTACCACATCTTCTTTATCCACTCGTCTCTCGATGGATATTTAGGTTGTTTCCATGTCTTGGCTACTGTGAATAGTGCTGCTGTGAACATAGGGGTGCATATATCTTTTTTTTAACATCTTTATTGGAGTATAATTGCTTTACAATGGTGTGTTAGTTTCTGCTTTATAACAAAGTGAATCAGTTATACATATACATATGTTCCCATATTTCTTCCCTCTTGCATCCTCCCTCCCTCCCACCCTCCCTATCCCACCTCTCTAGGTGGTCACAAAGCACCGAGCTGATCTCCCTGTGCCATGCAGCTGCTTCCCACTAGATATCTATTTTACATTTGGTAGTGTATATATGTCCATGCCACTCTCTCACTTTGTCACAGCTTACCCTTCCCCCTCCCCATATCCTCAAGTCCATTCTCTAGTGGGTCTGTGTCTTTATTCCCGTCTTACCCCTAGGTTCTTCATGACCTTTTTTTTTTCCCTTAGATTCCATATATATGTGTTAGCATACGGAATTTTTTTTCTCTTTCTGACTTACTTCACTCTGTATGACAGACTCTAGCTCCATCCACCTCACTACAAATAACTCAATTTCATTTCTTTTTATGACTGAGTAATATTCCATTGTAAATATGTGCCACATCTTTATCCATTCATCCGATGATGGACACTTAGGTTGCTTCCATCTCCTGGCTATTGTAAATAGAGCTGCAATGAACATTTTGGTGCATGACTCTTTTTGAATTATGGTTTTCTCAGGGTATATGCCCAGTAGTGGGATTGCTGGGTCATATGGTAGTTCTATTTGTAGTTTTTTAAAGAACCTCCATACTGTTTTTCATAGTGGCTGTATCAGTTTACATTCCCACCAGCAGTGTTCCCTTTTCTCCACACCCTCTCCAGCATTTATTGTTTCTAGATTTTTTTGATGATGGCCATTCTGACCGGTGTGAGATGATATCCAAATATATGCCCAGGAGTGGGATTGCTGGATCATATGGTAGCTGTACTGTTGGTTTTCTGAGGAACCTCCATACTGTTTTCCATAGTGGCTGCACCAGTTTACATTCCTGCCCACAGTGTAGGAGGGTTCCCTTTTCTCCACATCCTCTCCTCTCCAGCATTCATTATTTGTAGTTTTTAATGATGGCCATTCTGTAAAATAGTCACATTTTCTAATGGCATAGCCCAGTGTCAGGAATGTTTCTTCTTAATTTCTCATTGTTTTATCATGGTTTCTAATACTTTATGTTTTTAGTTTTCACAAGCACTTGCTGACTCTAAAGCACTTAGAACCATAGATCAGTAGAATACTTTTGAGGTGGAAGAGGGATTTAGAGCTGTTCTAACACCCTCAGTTTAAAAGGGAAGATCCTGAGGCTTGTAGGTATATGTACCTTCCTTAAAGGCTACAGTTATTTCATAGGAGAAGCCCACCATTGAGAGAAATCCTGGGTGCTTCCTTTTGTAAGGCAGAAAATCACCTCATTAAAGTTATCCTCTTTCAAATAATTTATTTCTCTTTGGTATATGCCAGTGGTTCTTAACCTGGGTTGACTTTGCTCCCCAGTGGACATTTGGCAATGTCTGGAGATGATTTGGTTGTCACAGCTGAACTAGATGCTACTGGCATTGCCGTGGGTAGAGGAGAGGTCAAGGGTGCTGCTAAATACCCTATAAGGCACAGGATACACTCCCACGATGAAGAATCATCCAGCCCCAAATGTTCCTAGTGCTGACATGGAGAAACCCTCATATATGAATTAGTTTTTTATTCTTAAAAATGATGGTATTAGTGGCATCACTAATTGGGTGGGCTGGCTGCCAGCTGGGAGGTCAGCTTCTGTATAGTCAGTCAAAGTTCCCTTTTCTAAGAGCTACCGTTTCCTCATTGATAAAATGGGGACAGTTCAGGGCTCAAGTGGGTGGACAGAACACAAGCTCAGAGGCTTAGTACAGGGGAAGCAAGACAGTTACTAGTGGAGAGAAAGGGGCGGGTGTCATGATGAAGTGGACTTTACTGGCTGAGCAGATTTGCTTTCTCAACCAGGCTGCCTTCATTTGCTTTTGTGCTATAGGTCCCATTGTCTGAGTGATTCCTGCCAGAAAGATATAAGGGACAGGTAATTAAAAATGGGGGGTGAGAAGTCCCTGGTCAGGGGGCAGATGCAGGCCTGAGCAGGAAGTGGGTCTTGCTGTATGATTGTGACTGGCCAGTGTTTGGTTTAAGTTAGTATTTACTTTGTTTTCAGAGAGAAATGATTGTTTTTGAAGTGGTTTTTTTAAATTATTTATTTATTTGGCCATGTCGGGTCTTAGTTGCAGCACGTGGGATCTTTAGTTGCGGCACGTGGGATCGAACCCGGGCCTCCTGCACTGGGAGCGTGGAATCTTAGCCACTGGACCACCAGGGAAGTCCTGAAAAATGATTTTTGAACATGTGTATATTTGTGTATAGGTAATACCAAATAAGGAAGGAGTGGTTAATCCCTCTGAGGACAGGACAAGAGTAGAAAATAACTAATAAATTGGAGAATTGAATAAAAAATGACAAGTATAGCCTTGAAAACAGAAAATGCAAACTTCTAAAAATGCAGTATTTGCTGTGATTAGTTAAGTGAATCGTGGAGAGAAAAACTGACCAGGAATAAGTAACTATATACTCTGGTACTTTTAGAACTTTTTAATCCTGGAATTTTTCAGAGTATGTGTTTGAACTATTAAACCTTTATTTTAATTCTGCTAGTAGACTACTTCTAGGATAAGGAGTAAACTTCTGGGCCTTGACGTTTGAGAGATGTACAAAATTTGAAGATGATTCAGAAGATACTTACAAAGATAAATTAAGGAGAGTAAAAGAGAAGGATAGTTTAGAAATACATAAATTATTAAATTTTATAGAATTTGAGAAATGAGTTTATGACTTCAGAAACAAAACCAAGAATTAGGCCTCAGTTGTGTAATGAAGAGTTAGTTCTCTTTAGAGATGAGGAAGAATTTCTAGAGAAAAATGGTTATTAAACACATTGTAGAGAACCAGGGCGTCTTCTGGCCAGGCAAAGCAGTAAAGGGAACATGGAATGGTACACTTTGGATTTTGTGACTAAGATCCCTGGTAATAAGACGGAGCTCCTATCTGATGGTTATGTGACATTGGCCTTTTGGAGTGAGAAAGGAAGTTGGGGTATGTAGCTATAGATAAATATGACATTCAGATATAAAACTGCAGCGTTTGTCTTCCTAGAATGTTTTTGTTCAGGGCCTCCTGACAAACGCATACATATTTTCAAAATGTAGCTAAAATACTATTTCCTCAATGAAGTCCTTTCATATTCCGAGTAACAATTCCCTCCCTCATCCCTGTGCTTCCATACCACCTTCTATATATCTCTTTTAAAACATTTATCATATCATATTGAAAAGACCATACTGAAGTTTTCAATTTAGTTTATTTAATTTTTTCAGTAATACATTCACATGATTCCAGAATGAGAAGTGCCATGGTCATACATTTGTCTCCCACCCACCCTTTTCCCTCCTGTGCACAGATGCAGGTAACCGTGTTATTGTGTATCCTTTCAAATCATCTTTATGCATGTATAAGCAAACTGAACAAATAGTTGTATTTTCCTAACTTTTTATCCAAAGGATTTCATATTGTGTCACTATCCCTATTAAGATGATGGTCAACAGGTACTGGTTAAATGAATGAGTATACTAGTAAGACAGGGCTTGTTTGTTTGCTTGTTTTTTAACTTTCCCCATCCCAGGGGATCCTTCTGTGGCTCCACTTAGAAGAGGTAAACTAGATTGGGGTCACAATCAAAAATTGTCACCAGCCCTCTTACCAAAGAAGAGTTGAGTGCTGATAGATCACAGCTCCAGCCTTCTAAAGGACTCTGACCTTTCCAGAAAGCAGAGACTCTGATCAGAGTAATGCAGTCTAACCAATATTATAAGAAGATGCAAATCTTCTTGGCCATGGAGCCAACCAAATGATGGTATTAGTTATCAAGACAGAATGTTAGATTTCTTGTTAGAGAGGAAAATATCTCATGTGCCTAGAGTAACTCTGATGTAAATGTGCTTAACAGTAAAAAAAAAAAATAGCCTCTCTTATTTCTGTGACTCAGTTTTCAAAGAGTTGCAAAAGTACACCAGTGGAGTTTTAAAGATATTTTAGATCATTTAGGTAGATGTTCTCTTCCTACTGATACTTCTTGTATTAAAGAAAAAAGGACTCAGAAAAAAATGAATAACTTAGCAGGATCCATATAGTTCTGACAGGTTTAAATCAATTCACATCAGACAGGAAGTAATCATATGAGATGACATATTTTTTCCCTAGAAACAAATTCCCTGGGGACAAGTTTTCAAAATCTGTGAGCCTTTTAGATAAAAACAAGTTGTTTTACATGATAAATCAGGTACATCAAACTGCCAACTATGTTGTACACTGAAACTAGGTTTAATTTACTTATGTTACTGTGAGTTTGCTATTTGTTCTAAGATATCAATAAAACAAATGATCACAACTGAAGTAGCAAAGACAGATGAAATTGTATGAAAGTAAGTCAGCAAGCAGGGACATCAGTGATCCCTTGCAAACTAATGACTAGATTTTCATCTGGCAGTTGAAAAACAAAGCTCATTTTGAGGCATAATTTAAATGGTTTTCAGGTCTTGTGTTTTTTCAGAAAGTATTATCTCTCACAATGGCACGTTAAGAAAAATGTCGCTTAGTTTCAGGGGAGATGAAGTTTAATCTTGGCTTTTCTGCTAAAGAACTGTGGGGTTCATTCAAGTCCTGACCTCTGATTTTCAGCCTTAAATGAGGGGAGCGGATGATAATTTGGTGTATGTTGTTAAGATCCCTTTCAGCTATGAACTTATTTCGGTAAAAAGGGGAAAATAAAAAGAATGGTTATCTGACCTCCTTAATCATGGGTATTTTATAGCATGTGAGTGAAGTGGTAGTAACTATGGGATCTCTGGTTGATTGAAAATCAGAACATAAAAAAATTTGAAAGTTTTGATATATGTACCTTGGTTTCTTTTTCTACAAAACAAGATGATGTCACCTTAACAAGTAATGTCTATCAATTTAGTTTACTACTTGAATATTTTGTGTTAGCCTGGCATTCTTTTTTTTTTTAAACTCTGGCAACTTGCTGAGGGTTTTATTTTGACATATGTTTATAAAACTTGTGGTGATCAAAATATAATATAGATTTGTGAGCTGGCTGCCATCCTGAAAGAAAACACCCATTAAATTTTTTTCTGGCTTGTACCCCTAATGATTGATTGCACTGATATACGAGTGAAAGTCAACATAGTTTCAGCATTTTTGCCATTTAAATTTGGAGTAATAATAATCATTTTAACTGCTCACCTAGATAGGAAAGATAATAAGGTGTTTTTCTTTGGGTTAATATGTATGTTTCATTTATAAAGTGTAATCTAATAAACTTTGGATAGTTTTGACTAATTTAGAATATGACGACCAGGACAAAACTTGGGTCTTTATGTGCTTTCTAAAGAAATTAACCAAGATATTAGAACAAAAATGTCCAAAGAAGGAGGAAAAAGCCCAGTGAAATGGGAGACAAATTCCTGCAGAAATGGCCTGCAGTCTTCAGAGATGAAATTTCTTACTTAAAGCATAGGCCATCTGTTTATCAGCCTTATTTCTCTCCTCAGGCCTCGGAAGAAAGCCCTTCAAGAAGAGGGCTGTTACCTTTAACTCAATAATATTACCGATCTTCTCTCTGATGTTACAATATTCTTACCTAACTTTTTTTCTAAACCACTGTACAGACTATCATGAGGAAAACAAACTCTTAAACGGTAAGTAATATACATTTACAGTAAAAAATGAATCATATTCACATGACTGAGTACAATATTGCCTCACAGAATTATTTGGGGTATTTAGATATTTTTTATACAAAGGATGTGTTTACTTGCCTAAGCTTAGAGGATTTGGCAGAGAACTTTGTAGATCCCTTATTGCAGCCCTCCTTTTTTTAATTTTTAAATATTGATGTTTTTATTTTATAGGATAGATTTTTTTCAGGAGTGTAATTACTGTTTACATTCTTTTTTTATATGATCTTTATTGGAGTATAATTGCTTTACAATGTTGTTAGTTTCTGCTGTACAACAAAGTGAATCAGCCATATGCATACATATATCTCCCCATATGCCCTCCCTCTTGAGCCTCCCTCCCACCCTCCTTTTCCCACCCCTATAGGGGGTCACAAAACATCGAACAGCCCTGAGTCTTACCATAATCCCTTCTATAACATTCCTGAACATGTGTTCATCTCCCTCAGCTTGAATACTCATGGTGACTAGGAGTTCCACCCTCAGAGGCCAGGCTGAAAGTGTCCCTCCCTCAGGACACTTGTACACTGAAACTCTTCCAGTGTCTACACAGATGCTGAGCAGCCAGTCTATTAATCTCCCCTCCTCTGGGCTCGGCGGCTCTGGCTTCCTCAGCCGTTCAGTATGACTTGGAATTATGACTGACACTGTCGCTAACCCCCCAAAAAAGTTTGGTATGACACTTACAAAATGCACGGGGCTACTCTGACTGAACCGTATTACTAATGTATGTTTAAAAATTTGGTGTTTTTTTCTCCCTGTTTGCACAAGAAAGTTATAGAAATTCAGCTAATAAGCTGGATTGCCAGATGAATTACCCTTTCTTTTTTAACTAGAAAAGATTGTCTTATTGTAGACTACTTTATGCAATTTATGATGTAACACCTGAAGTTGTTTGTCTGATAGTATCACTGATAGTATCTTTGGAGCTCTTCCGTGTTCTCAGAGTTTTCGAAAACAATGAGAAAACCAGAGCCTTGAAAATGCGATGTTGAGGACTTCCCTGGTGGCGCAGTGGTTAAGAATCTGCCTGCCAATGCAGGGAACACTGGTTCGAGCCCTGGTCCAGGAAGATCCCACATGCTGCGGAGCAACTAAGCCTGTGAGCCACAACTACTGAGCCTGTGCTCTAGAGCTCATGAACTACAGCTACCGAAGCCTGTGTGCCTAGAGCCCGTGCTCCACAACAAGAGAAGTCACCGCAATGAGAACCCCATGCACCACAATGAAGAGTAGCTCCCACTCGCCACAACTAGAGAAAGCCCGCGTGTAGCAACAAAGACCCAATGCAGCCAAAAATAAATTAAAAATTAAATCTTAAAAAAAATAAAAATAAAAAAATAAAATTTGATGCTGGGACACATCCACAAGAATGTATAAAATGAAAAAAGACAGAATACCACGTGTCAGCAAGGTGGTGGAGCAACAGGGCTCCCATACACTTCTGGTAGAAAGTGTAAATTGGTATGACCACTTTGGAAAACTGTTTAGCAGTATTTACTAAAGCTAAACATATACATGTCCTATATACCTACCAGAATGTAGATGGATGTTCTTTAAGAATGTATATGTACATGTACAAAAACATTTATAACAGCACTATACGTAATAGCTAAAAACTGCCCAAATGTCCATCAACAGGAGAATGAATAGATTCTGGTATATGGTATGTTTGTACAGTGTAGTAATACTCAGTAATAAAAAGGAACAAACTACTGATGCATTCAGCCTCCTGGATAAAATCTCAGAAAGCTCCAGACCTGATTTATTGTTTACTATTAATCATGCTGATTTGACATTAACTGAAACATCTATAGAGCTGGACCAAAAAAGCCAGACCAAAAGAGAACATATTTTATGATTCCATTTTTTATAAAGGCCAAATGCAGGCAAAAACTAATCATGATGTTAAAAGAATAGTGGTTACCCTTGGGGGAGGAGCGCTGAGTGGAAGGGGGCACAGGGATGTGCTGGCTACAAGAGTATGTTTTACTTATGAAAATCCATTGAGTAGTACATTTATGACTTGGGTCCTTTTATAATATTTCAATAAGAAGTTTACTGAAAAGGTGGGGGGAAAAAAGAAAAATGCTACTTAGATGAATTGTAGCTATTTTGTTTGTTTTTCTTTGTGAAGGCACGCTTCCCAAGAGCCAAGCGACAGATCCACTTGCCAAAGAAGGGCCGAGTTCTCCAAGGTATGCATTCTTGTTTTACTTTTTTAAAGCGTAATCAGTTCTACACCAAAATATACACGTTAAAAAAAATGGCTCTACGTTTGATTTATTGCTTATTATATTAATTATGCTTCTTTGACACAAGAACTGTAGTGCCTCATTTATCAGGCATTGCTGGAGAATGAGCTGTTCCATAAATATGAATTTTTAACATAACTGAAGTTTAACCCATTTTAAACACCACAACTTTAAAAAAGAACTATTTTTTTCTGATTATAAAATATACATTCATGGTAGAAAACTTAGAAAATACAGAGAAATACAAAAGAAAGTGATAAAATCAGTTGTAATCCCATCAACCCTGGATATAGACTCTTAATATTTAGTTTATTCCACACAGTTTATTCATGTCATACCTATTTCCATACTATTCTATTTTGATAATACAGTGTTACAGTATATTCTGTGATCAATTTCCTATGTCATGAAAGATTCTGCAAAAGCATTTTTTGTCTGTATTCTATCATATGATGGAAATTGATCATAGAATATCCATAATGTATTCAACTATTCTATTTTTTGTGTGTCTAGTTTGGTTTATCAGTTTTTAATGGAAATCCTTCAAAATGTATTGTACCCTGTCTTAGTAAATTAAGCAATCCATGTATATTTTTGTTAATGATATTTCAGATGCCCTTAGGGTTATGTGTGTTATTTGTAGTCTTTCTCTTACCACCTTTCCCCCATTGTGAGTCTATAACAGCAGCTTCCGGCTCTACTTGTTATACCTGTTAAATTATTTCATATTCAATTTTAAGTTAAGGGCCTCAGGATACCTTCTAGCATTCACATTGGGGGCCTGTATACAGGTAGTAAGTGCAAAAACAGAATCAATTTGATCAATAGCTATTAAAAAACCGAAGACTTAGTTTTTCCTTAAGTTTTTACTGTTGACCATTAAGCATCTTTGGTGAGTTAATTTCTTGAGGAGTAATAATATATTTGTGACAGGGAGGAGTGAAGGTAATAAGCATGTAGATTTTGTCATGCTCCTTCAGAAAACATGTTGTGTTACTGCTCTGATAAAAGGAATTTCAGATGTGTAACCTTTATAAAAAGTGCCTTGTCAAGGATGTTGTTTGTTTTTATCCAAGTTGGAATATATGGAAGTATAAGTATTTTAAATTGAGAAATAATTGCTTTATTATTTATTTCATGGTAACACCACTGATTATTTAGAAAAATAATTTTACCTAGAGAAATATATTTTTCACTGTAGATTTTGAACTATATGTTTTAAATCATTTTTATTGTGTCATATTTTATATTTTTAAATTGTATATATTTTAAAATTATATATTTAATGATTTAACATGTTACTGCACATGATTATTTATTCTTTTAAAAATATTTTACAGCTACGACTGGTTCCAAACAGACGCTTTAGCCACCATTGTCATATATACTAAACAGAAGGTAAACACATTTTTAAGATCAGAAAAAAACAAAAAATTAAATAATAAATGTTAGCTATGCACAGGTGTACTTTTCTAAGAGCTCTTCTTGTATTAACTTACAGCAACTCTGTGAGGTAGATCCTTTCGTTACCACTATTTTACAGATGAGGAAACAGAAATTAAGTAATTTACCCTAAGTCACACGGTAAGTGGCAGATCTAGCGTTTTGAACCCAGGCAGGCTGGCTCCATAGTATATGCTCTTAACAACCATGCCATAGCGTCTTAGGGAAAAAATAGACTAGGAAGAAGCATATTTTATGTGCTCTTCTGTGATTTTTTTTGTTTGTGTTTAAGCATGGATAACAGCAGTGAGAGTCCAAGTTTAACTTCACCGTACGAACTAATTTCCTGCACTTAAATTGGAATTCAAGAGACAGGAGAGACTGTACTGCTGGAGCTTAGTATGCTTAAGCCACTAATGGGGTTCAGTTAATGCCCTCTGAAAACTAAAATTAAGGAGTTAATTCATTCATTAAGTATTTATTGAATCCCTGCTTCATTTTCAACACCGTTGTAGAATTCAGGGATCTAATGATGGGCCAGACTCATAGAGACTGAACTCTCACCAGGCTTACAGTCCAGCTGGGAAATCAGATAAATAAGCAGGCAACTTACAACATCTCCAGACACATCCTCCAGCAACTGGCAAGGTTCCCACACTTGAGGAACTGTGGAGATTTAAAGACAAGTTCTGGCAGCTAGGAATTTCTGAGAACTCATGCTACTTCTGTAGTAGCAGAACCACATCTGAGCTGGTGAGTGCCTCCTACTCCTGCAGCAGGATTTGATGGCTCCACAGGAGTGACCAGCCTCTGCCTGAAAGAGCCAAGAGGCCCAGAGAGGCACTGCTTGTCCTGCCTTCCACTCCCTCCCGGTATTGTCTCCTAACCAAGCAGTCCTGAACCAAGAGGACAGGGCCTGGCGAAGTTGGGGTCTGTGTGCTCTCATTGGTGATATCAGTGAAGCGCAGAGGATGGATGATTAAGGGAAGGCTGAAGGTTTCTACGTGGAATAATGTACTCAGTGTATGGTGTAAACGATAGACACCAAAATAACTTGAACCAAAGTTACATAGAAATTAGAGACATCTAAAAATTTGTTAGTGAATTTATTATTATTATTATTATTATTTTGATAAGCTGAGCTTGAGGTGTTATTTGCGCAGTGTCACATAATAGTAGAAAGATAAAAATGAACACAAATATCTTGGCTTCTTTTTTTTTTGGAAGAGGAGTTATTATTATTTTTTTAATTACATCTTTATTGGAGTATAATTGTTTTACAATGGTGTGTTAGTTTCTGCTTTATAACAAAGTGAATCAGTTATACATATACATCTGTTCCCATATCTCTTCCCTCTTGCGTCTCCCTCCCTCCCACCTATCTTGGCTTCTTGTCTGATTCTAATTTTTTTTCCAAATTATTTATCCAACAAATATTTGAGCACCTACTTGGTGCTGAGCAATATTCTGAAGACAATATTCTGCCCCTTACACTTAGAGCTTAAAGACGAGCGTGTAAGGTAGACATTAAGCATAGACAAATGCATAGTTAAAATTGTGATATATGCTTTGAAGGAGAAGAACTGGGTTGTATGAGAGAGTAAAAAACAGGAATAATGTGTATTTAGCTTGTGGGTTCTGTAAATAAGTACCATGTGAACTTCCACTGATCAGCTTAAAAGTAGAGTAATAGGAGTTTGGTGAAAATTTACTTTTTAATCTTCTCTTTTCGATTTCCATTTAAGGATATCAATTTAGACTCAGTAGTAGCTGATCACCGGGATGATTCCTTTAGAGCAGAAACAGTTATCAAGGATTATTCATATCTTATACATATTGGTAAGTACCTTATTCTGTATTAGTGGAAACAACTTTTGTTTCCTTTAGCTATAGTAATTACTGGTGTAGAGTCTCGGTACCTAAAATATTTTTTTTTGACATAGCAGAATTTAATAATACAATAAAAAATGTTGAGTACGTAGATACACACCCATATATAAATTCATAGCTTTCAAATAAAATTAGTTACGATTATGTATGTGGTCCCAAAGTAAGCCTTAAACTTTTTTGAAAAGTAGAGCTTTTATAACCATATTCTCTTACCCTAATCCAATTAATGTAAAAATATAAAAATGAAAAATGTAAACTCTTTTTTTTTTATACATCTGTTCCCATATCCCTTCCCTCTTGCGTCTCCCTCCCTCCCACCCTCCCTATCCTACCCCTCCAGGCGGTCACAAAGCACGGAGCTATAATATTTTATGTGCCATTGTCATTTTGGTTTGTCATTTTTGATTTTTTTCCTGTTATTTCTTTATACTAAGGAAAGCACTAACAAATGGCAGTACAACCTCACTTTTCCCAAGTTTAAAAAATTAGGTGCGATCAAAATCAATAATCATATGAAATACTTGTTGGCCCAGCTTTGTAAGACTCTGTAACTTAATACCTACAAGTAAATCTCTGGAGGCCTGCCTGTCATGTGCTCCCTCTGAGTAGACATCACCAGGTGCTGTTCTATCGGCCTGTCTCTTGCCAGCCACAAGGTTATACTGTACCCCTCCGCTGCCTGTCCCTTCATGGGCAAAGACCTACCATACAGTTCACTTCTGTCTGTTTTGAGAGGTTACAGATCTATCAGAAAGAAATCAGGACTAAACTCTAGAATCAAGGTAGCAGATTCTTAATCCATTTCTCACCCGTAACGATTCTAGGAGTTCATCCTTTTCTCCTTTAAAGAAGGTAATGTTATTCTAGTTAGAAAGTAGAAATGAAACAAACCAAAACAGCAAGAAGAAAACTGTATTTTAAGCACACATTCTTATGTAAAGAACGTTTCATTTACTTTTGCAAAACAGAGACTGAAACTCTCCAGGCCTCAGATGACTCGCGATTCAGCTCATGGCTTTACCATATTAATGAAGGACCTTTAGTCCTGAATTTGATTGGAGTTGATAAATGTTTTTTTCTTTCTTATTTCCCCCATTCACTAATCAACCTCAAATCTTAAACATTTCTTCTAGAAATACATGCTACCCTATTTTTTGCTAGCATAATATCTAATATATATTGTCTCTTTGGGAGAGTTTTAATCAAAAACTCAGATGTCTAGAAAAGTATACATTATTCATTAGCTCTGTCATGATTTTTCTTTAAGAAAGACCTCTGTGTCAGCATTGACTATGTTTCAAATACTTTATGGCTAGTTCTGTTCACACTGTAGCTAACTGTATCTTGCGCACATATAAAAAACAAAAATTCCACAGTCAAAAATGTGAAACCCCTGGTTGCTAATATTAGATCGAAAGGACTAAAATAATTCCGAATCTTAAGTTCCACGTCACTATATTAACACAGTGAACTTTAGAGCAGATGTTTGTAAAAACACTTCTTGCATCACCCCCTTCTGGAATGAGGTTCCATAATAGCAGGGATTTTTCTCTTTTACTCACTGTGATAACTGTAACACCTGGAAAGTGCATATCACGCATAGATGCCCAATAATTTTCTTTTTCAATAACTGAATGAATATTCAACTTAGAGAACAGTAAGAAAGAAAACACTGAGCTAGACCCAGTCCCGGACTGTATTCACACATGCACATGCACACCCTGGAGTATGTGTGTTTCATGTGCTCTCTCTCCCTGCCTTGCTCCCTTCTTGGTTTGTAGCATTGTCATCTGGGACTATCCTTGCACCAGTGTGGGTTATCCACCTGTGGGCAATTGAGTATTTACTCCTTAATTAATAGGGAGAGAAATGGAAAAATTGAAGATACATATTTAAGTAATTTGTCTCAAAATATTGTATATAGTATTTTGGTTGTGTTCAGTTTCTTTCTTTTGATTTCTCAGGATATGTTTGAGAGATTTGAAATGGTGCATGAAAGAACCATTTAAATCATCTTATATGGTGTTGGTAGATCATAGGAACTGAAGTTGGATCTTAACTGAATTTTTTTTTCTCCAGCTCTAAGTCATGAGATTCAGGAAGATTTTTCTGGTAAGCTACCAAAAATAGTATTTCTATGTACATATATACACACACATATACATACACACACACATGGGAGGGTGGACAGCATTTGCCTTATTATCCATTTGTATATTTTCATGTTGCAGACAAGGACATGATGTTTTCTATACAAGCAAATACATTAATTTTTAGATGTACTCTTTTCCCTCTGGTTTCAGTTCCTCCCACGCCTTTTTTCTTTCCCATTTTCATCTCATCTCTTTGTCCTTTCCTTTTCCTCTCCTTAAAAAAACTTCCTGTCCCCATTCTTCCTTCCGGCCCTACTCCTGACATGCAGCTTGTAGAAATATACTTGACCAGACCAGACAAATTTTTCTTAGGTGTATATATTCAAATATTTTCTATTGACAGAGCACATAAAATTATGAATATTTCTGCATGTAAATACACAATGTGGATTTTACACAGCTGTTTAGCAATAGAAGACATCAGAGAATGGTGGTTTCTTGTTTTTTTGTTTTTCTTTAGCTTTATTGAAATATAATTAACAAAATTACAATAGATTTAAAGATTTAAAGTATACAATGTTATGATTTGATAAAGGTATATGCTGTGAAAAGATTCACACAATCAAATTAATTAACACATCCATCACCTCACATATTTACCTTTGTGTGTGTGTGTGTGTATGCATATGAACACAAGTTCTGTTGTCTTAACAAATTTCAATTATACAAGACAGTGTCATCAACTGTTGTCACCATGTTATACATTAGATCCTCTGACCTTAATCATCTTGTAGCTAAAAGTTTGTACCCTTTTATCAAGCTCTCTCTATTCCCCTCTCCCCCTGCCCTAACTCCTGGCACTATTTTGCTACTCTGTTTCTATGAGTGTGACTTTTTTTTTTAGTTCCACATATAAGTGATACCATGCACTATTTGTCTTCTCTGTCTTATTTATTTAACTTAATATAATGCCCTCTAGATTTATCATACGTCGGTGCAAGTGGCAGGATTTCCTTCCTTTTTTAAGGCTGAATAATATTCCATTCTATATTCATATATACATGTGGTTTCTTGTTTTAAAGTACGTCAGGGTACCTTACACCGGTTCTATACCTTCCCTTTTCTTTATACCATAGTAAGTTCTGTAAATTGTATAAATTAAGCTCTTTAAAGTCAAGGACTTCTTATGTTTGTTAAGCTTCAAATCAGTGCTCATTGAATTGAATTTATTTGATTAATCTGTGTTTAAAAGTTGTTAAATTGCTACTGAATTATGTGTTTACAGTGAGGAAGGACAGATTGTTTCTAAAGATGAAAAGAAATATAGTTTGGATCTTTAAAAGTACATTCAATTCATAAAATTTAATCAATTTTAAAAATGTACTTTATTGGGCCTCCCTGGTGGCGCAGTGGTTGAGAGTCCGCCTGCCGATGCAGGGGATACGGGTTCATGCCCCGGTCTGGGAGGATCCCATATGCCGCGGAGCGGCTGGGCCCGTGAGCCATGGCCGCTGAGCCTGCGCATCCGGAGCCTGTGCTCCGCAACGGGAGAGGCCACAACAGTGAGAGGCCCGCGTACGGAAAAAAAAAAAAAAAAAAAAAAAAAAAATGTACTTTATTATTGTACTCATGTATTCTAAACTATTTTAAACATTCAAAAATAAAAAGAGAATCTAAAAGATTTTTAATTATCAAATATTGACATGCAGTTTACTGGGATTCATTCTCCTGAAGCTTTTTCTATGTTTATTAGGCTCAATATTGGTTTACTGAATTCACTCATTAGAACCCCTCAGATCCCAAGAAATGTCAAAAGAGTATAAATTAGATTTGCTTTTGTGGATTCATTCAATGGCTAATTTGTATATTTAAGGGTTTTTTTTTTTAAGTTATGTGTTAATTAGTTGCCATGGCTCTATTTGAGCTTGTATGAAAACTAGCATTATGTATTATTTTGGCCCTTGATAAATTAATTTGAAACAAGATAATCTGAATCTAACATAAGCTGGATTTAACACCATATAAGGCATAAACAATTTTGTTTATGAACAAAATTGAACATGTACACAAAGTTTTACTTATCTCACAAATGCTCAGTATCATTCATATCTGATTGGGACATGTGGGTTGTTTGAGAAAGATTGGTTTAAAAGTAAAACCTTATATTTAGTATCAATGAATACAAATGGAATTTATCTTCTTTTCAGTGCAAGTTGTTGAGAATGTGGTAAAAATAGAGATTGTCCTGAAGAAAAAAAGAGAATACTTCTTGGAAATGCCTTGGTCATCCCGTGGAGAATCATAATCCACTTATTCCAAAGAAAGACACAGGCAGGCTGTGCTATTATTTTGAGTCCTGGGTTAATGAAAATGTTGTGTCAGTGGCTCAGTTGTATCATCCAGGAGCCCACCCAGAGTCACCTCATGAGAACAAAAATGTTCCTGGTTCTCTTATTACTTAGGAATTTACAAGAGTATTAGGAATCCCATGTTAGAGGTGAGGGTCAAAGACAAATACAGTGGTTGCCCCTTTATTTGTGGTGTTGCTTTCTGAGGTTTCACTTACCGCAGTCAATCGTGGTCCAGAAATATTAAATGAAAAATTCCAGAAATAAACAATTCATAAGTTTTAAATTGTGCACCGTTCTGAGTAGTGTGATGAAATCTCAAGGCGTCCCACTGGGGACGTGAATCATCCCTTTGTCCTGCTCATCCCACCCGTTAGTCACTTGGTAGTCTTCCGGGTTATCAGATCAACTCTCGCGGGATCACACAGTGCTTGTGTTCAGGTCACCCTGATTTTACTTAGTCATGGCCCCAAAGCGCAAGGGAAGTGATGCTGGCAATTCCAGTATGCCAAAGAGAAGCCATAAATTGCTTCCTTTAAGTGAAAGGGTGAAAGTTCTTGTCTTAACAAGGAAAGGAAAAAAAAAATCAAATTATGAGGTTGCTAAGATCTACCATGAGAACAAATCTTCTCTGTGAAATTATGAAGAAGAAGAAAGGAATCTGTGCTAGTTTTGCTGTTGTACTTTAAACTGCAAAAGTTACTGCCACAGTTCATGATAAGTACTTAGTTAAGGTGAAAACGGCATTAAGTTTGTACAGTAAGATATTTTGAGGGAGACAGACCACATTCACATAACTTTTATTATGGTATATTGTTATAATTGTTCTATTTTATTATCAGTTATTGTTGTTAATCTCTTACTGTGCCTAAGTTATAAATTACAACTGTATAATATGTACATATATATAGGAAGCCCCAGAAGTTTCAGGCATCCACTGGGGGCCTTGGAATGTATCCCCCATGGATAAGGGGGAACTACTGTGTAAAGGACAAGAGATGCTCCTTCTGTTCTTATCACGTAGGATATTATAAGAGTTTTAGGACATCTGTGCCAGGAACAGGGGGCAGAGGCCAATATATAGATTTTCTCTTATCTCACAGCCTAGCCCCTGGTCTCTGGCCGTGAACCATTTATATCAAATGATACACAGCTAAGAAGAAACCGGTGCTTTACTAGAATCTCATTCAGTCATTAATAGCTCTCCAGTCCATCAGCACATCACATGAAAAATGTCTCCCAGGGCAAGGCCCCTCAAGTGTGCAGCCTTTCTATTCAACCTTAATAGGTTCCAGAAACTGGAGTGGTCTCAGCAACATATGGCTTCACCCTTTCAGGCATCTGATAAAATTGAGCTAAGAGACAATATCATGTCTTGCTCTGAGCCTCTTCCAAGGTATTAATGGAAAATTGGATTTCCCTCCTTACATAACCCAGATTCTAAATGGAACGTCTATTGAATTGAATGGCTGTAGGTTGTGGATTTTTCTGCGTGGACATATCTAGGTATGTATATCCATATATTTTTAAGTATTGTAGATGTTAGTATTGATGTTTGGGGTTATTTATTTTCCACTGGAGCATTTTTTAAGTGTGTAGTTCCACTAACTGGTTGCCCTATGTTGTTTCAGGAAGATCTTAGAGGAAGACATGAGTAAAGGTAGATTGCAAATTAGGAGGTAAGTAAATCATACAGGTTTCCCCACTATCCAAAAGCAGAGCCCTCCTGTGGAATCTTTCCTAAGTGGAAATGGTGTAAAGGGAAGAAGCAGTTACCCTAGGACACATCTAGCTCACGGATGCACAAGGTAAACTGAGACGAAGCACAGATACTCACAGGCACAGTTCAAAGTTATGGCGGCTTGATGCTGAGAGGCTGAGTGTAGTTCCTGGGGAAAGAGCTTGGAGTGCTACTCTCTCTGCTCGGGGTGCACACTGCCTCCGTAACAGCTCACTGCAAAACAAATGCTGAATTCTATTTTCCCTTTTCACCGTTTTTCACCGTTTTTTTTTAAAGTGAAAATCCTCTTTGGATTTCTTTCAGTTAGGAAAAAGAGGTACTAATGTAGATCTTTCATAAAAGGTAAGTGGCGTAAAGGGAAATTTCGAAAAGCGGGGGACACCTGTATTTAGGTAATTGAAAGTAGTAAACAGTGCTAAGAAAACCTGTGGTTGATCAGAACAGTAGGAATTGGGGATGTTGAAGAAGAGATGTACCTGGGATGGATGGTGACTGGCTGAACTGGTTCCTTAATTTGGACATTAAATAGTTAGTAGGGAGTTGTAAAGGGTGGAGGGATAATCTATAAACATTTATGCTTGAACTGATATGGTTAAAATAAGGAGGAAGATGCTAAAGAACGATGTACTGTTCTAGAATGATGATTCTCAAACTTTCTGAACAAGGCCTATGAGTTGGGGTGAGAAACTCTCATAACTTGTTGCCTCATCCCACATCTTCTCAAGCAACTCTGTGATCTTGGGCAAGCCGTTTAACTTCTGTAAGCCCCTGCTTCCAGCAGGGAAAATGAGAGTGGATACGTGCTTTAAAAGTGTATTGGGGGAATTCCAGTTGTTAGGACTCTGCACTTCCACTGCAGCGGGCACAGGTTCCATCCCTGGTGTGGGAACTGAGGTCCCGCATGCTGTGTAGCATGGCCAGAAAACCAAAAAGTGTACTAGGAGCAGGAAGGAGCTGAAGGACAGGTTGAAGGCAGTATGGACTCCCAGTCCAGTGCTCTCTTTCACATCTCTCTCCCACTGAGCTTTGTCTTTATTTTAAGCCTGTGGAAGTCTACTCTTTAGAAGGAAAGCTATAGTTTCTTTTCAACAAGAAGAAAAAAGGATACCCAAATTATCATATTATCCTCAGCATTTCAGTGTTACGCTGAATGTCTCAATGTTATATATATGTTATTAAAAGAATTTAATGTGAGATTAACAGATACACACTACTGTATATAAAATAGGTAAACAACAAGGACCTCTACTACATAGCATAGGGAAATATATTCAATGTCTTGTAATAACCTATAATGGAAAAGAAACTGAAAAAGAATGTGTGTTTGTGTGTGTGTGTTTGTGTATGTATATATATATAACTGAATCACTTTGCTGTACACCTGAAACATTGTAGATCAACTATACTTCAATAAAAAAATAAAGATTAAAAAAAGGAGTGAGGTTTCTGGGCAGAGAGTTTTCTGTCTTATGTTTTTGTTTCACCATCTCATATTTATTTTCAGTTTCTCATTTTCTTGTATAATTATGCTTATAAAACCAAAAACCTGACACTTCAATACAGGCATTATCCAGACTGAAGTTGTCAGTGCATCTGCTTTATACTCCTTTTCCCCCATTTTTCAGGTCCATGCTTGTGAAACTTCTCTCCTCAGTGCAACTGAAAGACGACAACATTCTTAAATTTTTCTTAAGACTTTTAGAACCGATTATTATCACGTCCTTGTGAAATTATGGTAGTTTTATTATTTTATTGGTAAGATGTTGTGTTGAAATTATCTCAGTGGTGTTAAATAGCAGGAATACTGTGTTAATTCTCTATCAAGGAAAGCCAGTCAATCACTGGAACCCAAAATTTCCTTGTGTTTTATGTATAGTCAAAGAGGTCCATGGAATCTAAGAAAAAAAAATGTCATGAAGAACATAGGGGTAAGACGGGAATAAAGACACAGACCTACTAGAGAATGGACTTGAGGATATGGGGAGGGGGAAGGGTAAGCTGTGACAAAGTGAGAGAGTAGCATGGACATATCTACCAAACGTAAAATAGATAGCTAGTGGGAAGCAGCCGCATAGCACAGGGAGATCAGCTCGGTGCTTTGTGACCACCTGGATGGGTGGGATAGAGAGGGTGGGAGGAAGGGAGATGCAAGAGGGAGGAGATATGGGAACATGTGTATAAGTATAACTGATTCACTTTGTTATAAAGCAGAAACTAACACACAATTGTGAAGCAATTATACTCCAATAAAGATGTAAAAATAAAAAAAGAGGTGCATACTTACTCTAGCAAATCCTTTCTGGTAAAGGCTAGAGGTGAAATTGTCAGGAGGGGCACCTGCCCTGGACTCCGTGCTTGGAGGAAAACACAAGGGCTCTCCTCCAGCTGCACTTCTCCCACGGGATGAGGAGTGTGCAAGGTGAAGGATTATCCACATGGAGTTCAGGCTCTTTCCTTCACCACTGCCCTCCAGGTATCTGGAGCCCCAGAATTCCCTGCCCAAATGGCCCTAAATCTGCTTCTATCCAAGAAGTGGCCAAGGCTGTTTATGGAGAGAGCATGTAGATGAGCCTTAACATATGGGCTGGTGTGCCCACACCTGCACAAGGCTCCGCTCAGGGTCAGATAGTGGAGCTGAGAAGAGGGGATCAGGCCATAGGCAGTCAAGGGGGTGCAGCTGTCACCCCTCCGCCATCTTCCTGCGTGGAACTCTGAGGAGTTCAAGAATCCTGAATTCAAACCTAGCCTTCTAGGACATTATGAAAGTATATTTCAAGGTACAGCATAGAACATATTTTATTTAGCAGTTGTTATTTGTCTGATTTATAACTTTCACGTATTTAGACATATAGATGGGGGTTTCATATTGTATTACCACTCTGGGTCCCAGGAAGGTCTAGAGGAAGGGATAAGGAGATCATTTGAACCTTCATTTCTTCTTGGGGATGAACCTAGGTCCTTTGATCCTTCGTTGGTCCAGTACTGGATTAGGCCTTCCAGGATAACTCTGGGATGGTACCCTTAGCTGTAATCTGGTCTAAGCTTTGCCCTGGCAATGATGCACTCTTAAGTTTATGTGCATACCAAGCTACCATGGTGACAGATGGAAAGATTTAGTGACCAGGGTCTTTGGGAGCAAAAGGGACAAGGGAAGAAGAGAATTGGATGAAACTGTGGCCAAAATGATTTCTTAGGATTCTATGTGAATTTTAGTTTTCCACTAACCATTCATTATTCGATGTAGGACCTTCACATCCTGAGGTCTGGAGTAAATCTTTCTGCACCTACTTAAATATTTTTAGGTTAAAAAAAGAGCATAATTAGGATATAAGATGCTTTATTAGGATAAATTCCTGACATCTCTGTAAATGCTGTTTTATAAAAGAGAGGAAATTATGAAACAAAGTCTACTCTGGCATGCTGTTTACATCTGAAAGAAAATTTACAAGTGAAAATATTCATGCTTTCAGAACTTCTATAACAAGATCTTCCAATCCAAGTGGTATTATTTTGCTCTGTATACAAATAATATTTCCTGAGCTTAGGGTATTAATTTCAAATATTTCCCATATTTATAGAAATACTTGATTCCTTTTGTTTATTTGTATTTTAGTACCACAAACTTAGCATCTTCAGTTTTTCACTTAAATTAATTTTCCAGATAATCAGAACTTACACCCTTAAACCTAAGTTTATTTTTTGTTTTAATCATTTTTTGACCATTGAAATGTTCTATAATTCGTATACATATGAATTTTGTTTGTTTATATATAATACACATATACAGAGACACAAGAATGTATATTTTTCCTGCCTTTATCAAAGAAATATTTCTAGGTTATTGAATAGTGCTGGTATTGTTAAACCTTAAATATTTGAGTTTCAGGAGTTTTCCATTCTGTAAGAAAAGAATTTAGAATGAGCTTTGTTGATTATCAAATATCTTTCACATCTACAATTTAATTATATAGCCATTGTAGGCTTAAAGGATGGAATTATTTTAACAAGTAAGTTTAAGAAGAAATAAACTAGACTTCAATTTCTTAGACTATAATGGTTTTAACATGCTATAACAACAGACATGAGAAAATAACACTCATTTTATAGAGCTTATTTTTCAAATTACAGAAGTACTTACAGGTTTTAGAAAATGGATTTCACAGGAAACAAAATGGAGAAAACTAACACTATAAAATACTGACGAACGTTTAAAATGTCATAGGCCTGTTGGTGAAACTCAAGCTCACTGAAGAGCAAAAGCTGAGCCTGTGTTTTTGCGTGGTAGGTCTGAGAGTATTTCTTATTTAATTTATTCATCACTAAGAGAAAATGACTCACTTTCTAGGTTTGTACTACAGAAAGTGCCAGTTAATTTCCAAGGAAGATGTGACTCATGGTACGAAGTTTTTCTGCTTGATGCTTCCACCAAGCACACATCTTCAGGTGCCAGCTGGGCATCATGTTTATTTCAAGCTAACTATTACAGGTAAGGCAAGCAGAGGCTTTGCGGAAACATTTTCTTCTTTTATAAGCAGTTCGGAATCAGTACTAATCTCTCGAGGAAGTGCCCATTTAGGTTATAAATAAAATGTTTCTGGGCAGCTAGACTTCATGATAGCCAGATTCTAGGTTTGTGGATGCAGTGATCCTACATGTGGGAACTATAGCTGTGCTGCATCACTGTATGAACAAAGAAATTATTACTAGTCACAGAGATAATGCCACCAGCATTGTAATTTATTACTAACAAAGCCTTAAAGGAAAGAGGTGAGGGAGCACACAGATGGTCTTCCGTGAAGACAACTGCCAGAAACACACACTAACGTCTCTTATTTAGCCACTTTTGGGTCTGTCATTTATGAAGTTGAATTTATAAAACTGAAAATGAGTGGATGATTATAAATGATTTCCTTGCATGTGCCACTAGTATAAGAAGCTCTCTAAACATACTCCTTACTGTGTAAATTCTTTTTCCCTCATTTTCATCTTGAAATTACCTCATTTACTTGTTTTAAGTACCTTTCTTACCATGTCTGACATCTTCTTAGTCTTTTGAAACTGCAGAAGATAACACTCCTAGCCTTTCCAGGAATCAGCCTCACAGACTACCAGCCAGGATTTGGTAACTATGGTTTATTATGATGGCGCTGTTCAGTTTTTCTCTTCATCATCACTAATGCCAAGTTATCATTCAATAGCTGGTATCTTCCCCAGTGTGGTTATTGTCAATGTATTATAATTTACACATAGATTAATTTTTGTATATGTGATGAAACCATGTATAAAATTTTGGTCTTTCAAATATGTGGTGACTCCTCTTTCTTTGGAATTTGGCTAACTAAAATATGACTTCTTATTAATTTTACCCTGTTTTTATTACTATAGCCTTAGAAGTAGTTGGATTAACATTCTTTTCAGTTACCAAAGTAATATATAAAATATTAAATTGATAAAACAATTCAAAATATAGAAAGTAAAAAGTGAAATTCTTCCCTTCCTGGAACTCAAATGATCCCACTGGCCATCGGAATCCATTGTTAAAAATTTGGTGTATGGGGACTTCCCCGGTGGTCCAGTGGTTAAGACTACGTGCTTCCACTTCAGGGGGCACGGGTTTGATCCCTGATCGGAGAACTAAGATCCCCCATGCCGTGTGGTGAGGCCAAAAATAAATAAATAAATTAATTAATTAATTAAATAAAATAAAATATTTTTTAAATTTGGTGTATAATTAAAATTATTATGTAAGTACCTTCTTGCATCTCTGTGTAAACTTTTAATGACATTTTTGTTGTGGCCTATTACAAAGCTTACATGCTGATAGTGTAGATGGTTGTCTAAGTTTATTAACATAAAACCCCATCACCTTATGCCATGCTTAATAAAAACAGATTATATTATGGGTAGATTACTGATTTGTTAAAATTATCTCAGCACACATAGGGTTAGGGTATATATACATGTACTACATACGTATAGAACATAAAATTAAGTTCACATTAAGTGTCCAGTTTTTTTTGTCTGTTTGTTTTGTTTTGTTTTTTGCAGTACGCGGGCCTCTCACTGCTATGGCCTCTCCCATTGCGGAGCACAGGCTCCGGACGCGCAGGCTTAGCGACCATGGCTCACGGGCCTAGCCACTCCGCGGCATGTGGGATCTTCCCGGACCAGGGCACGAACCTGTGTCCCCTGCATTGGCAGGCGGACTCTCAACCACTGCGCCACCAGGGAAGCCCTACAGTTTTAAATATATACTGATAGCATCATAAAATTTGTATGCTTCATCTTCATTTAGATTTTTAGATTTGAATTTCTTTGTTGTGACTTTTTCCAGGTACTGAAATTGTGAACCCATATACACCTGTATCTGATTCCTTATTCTCAGAGTTCAAGGAACCAGTTCTTCCCAATAATAAATACATCTACATTTTGTGTGTGTGTGTGGTACGTGGGCCTCTCACTGTTGTGGCCTCTCCCGTTGCTGAGCACAGGCTCCGGACGTGCAGGCTCAGCGGCCATGGCTCATGGGCCCAGCCGCTCCACAACATGTGGGATCCTCCCAGACCAGGGCACGAACCCACGTCCCCTGCATCGGTAGGTGGACTCTCAACCACTGCGCCACCAGGGAAGCCCATACATCTACTTTTTGATCAAAATCTACCCTGCTGGACTCTTCACACTAGAGCTTGATCATCTTCAAATTGGTTAGTATACATTTTTTTAACCTAGATTGTGTTCTGGATTGGATCACATGTTACACTTTCTTTTAGTTATTTCCCTGTGGGAGTCTGTCAAATATCTTAAACTCATCATGTCTGCAACCAAAGTCATGTTCTCTTAGTCCCACCAACCTATCCTTGCTTCCATATTCCTCATCTGTTATTTGCAGCATCACTGTTCATCCTCGACCCAATCTGGAGACTCGAGTCATCCCTGCGTCTTCCCACTTTCTCCCTCCCAATCCAGTCAGTCACTAAGTTTTATTGAGTCTACCTCTCAGTGACTTTTTAATCTTTCTTTTCTATCCCTTCTGCCACGTTCTTAGATCAAGCCTTCATCATTTCTCTCTTAATCTGTAATTGGTCTCTCTCAGTTGCCTCTACCTGGTATCTTTCTATTAATCTGCATTTTCCAGTTCTTTTTCCATACTGCCTTGATGATAGACTTAATCATGTTGCTCTGCAGCTTTGATGCCTTGGATGGGTCTCCATTACCTGAGTAGCACAAGTATTTTGTACGGTGAGAGGTGAAGCTGGAAAAAGCATCCAAGTCTTTGCAGGCCATGAAGAGGACTTAATCAGTTCGTCCAGAAGTTTGTCATCCTCATTCTTAGGTGCTTGAGTTTTTTAGAATGCCTCTCTCTACCTGTCAAGTACCTTTTTAAAAATATTTTTTTAAAATATCACTTACTTTATGAAGCCTCCTTCCTCTTCTGAACCCCTCGGTAACTAACACTTTGTTCATTGACCTAGGATAAGAATAAATAATATTCCTTCTTTACAGGACTTTGAGTTTAAGGATAGATATGTCTTATCTTTGTATTTTCCATACCCAGCAAGGCAGTTAGCGCCTAACAGGCTCTCAATAAAAGTACTTTGAAAGAATTAATAAAGGGACTATAATGAAATCTACTAATATTTAGAGACCGCTCCCCTTCCTGTTTCTACTCCTTTTTCTGTGTCTTCAACTTTTCACTGCCTTTTGCCTAACAATAAAAGAGCTCTTCCCCTTTAAGACAGTATTAGCAGTAATATCGAGTGAAATAGATCACTAAAATTTGGAAATAGAGAAAATTTGCTGCTGTCTGAAAGTTAAGCTCAGCAGTCTACATATAACAGATGTGATGAGTCATCTTTGGTTACATAAATCCAAATATTGAACATAAATGTGAACCTAAAGAATTTTGGAATACCTACAGATCCAGTGAAGGTGATATCACCTTGTGAAGGACTAACAACATGATTGTTATATAGCAGTTGGAAACTTAACTGATGGTATTATAACCTATCCATAGAGATTGTGTAGCAGAGAGCAGGGTGGAGCGTCAGCATAGAGTATGGGAAAGGAAAGCCAAAATAGCAAGATCAGTGTTTTTTCAACTTCATCTAGGGGAACTAGTCATGGCACAGATACTGGTGCCACTTAGAGGGTTGTACACTGGCATGGCAGTGGTAACTCATGAAGTCTCATGATGGCCTATGTGAGCTACCTTATAAAATTATCCACTTCTTTGTTTCAATTCCATGTTCATCAAGCAACTTTTAAATGATTATTTTGCCCTTCCAAATGTTTGGTCTTCCAATACTGGGAATGAGATGCCCTGGTTTGGTCTTCCAGTACTGGGAATGAGATGCCCTGAAGATGCCCTTCCAATACTGGGAATGAGATGTCTTCATGAGAGCAGTGATAACTCGTGAAGCCTCATTATGGTCTATGTGAGCTACCCTATAAAATTATCCACTTCTTTGTTTCAATTCCATGTTCATCAAGTAACTTTTTTTTTTTTTTTTTTGCTCTACGCGGGCCCCTCACTGGTGTGGCCTCTCCCATTGTGGAGCACAGGCTCCGGACGCACAGGCTCAGCGGCCATGGCTCAAGGGCCCAGCCACTCTGCGGCATGTGAGATCTTCCCGGACCAGGGCACAAACCTGCGTCCCCTGCATCGGCAGGTGGACTCTCAACCACTGCGTCACCAGGGAAGCCCCATCAAGTAACTTTTAAATGATTATTTTGCCCTTCCAAATGTTCCAAATATTTGGTCTTCCAATACTGGGAATGAAATGCCCTGGATGGGGCATGTAATGCTCAGGTCACTAGATGCAGGTAGTCAGGCTGAAAATCCATTGCCTTTCTGGCATGTGTGCTTCAATCTCTTGTGAACTTGATTAGCAATCAAGTCTTTGCCTGAGTCTAATCAATTTTATGACATTGGAAGGACTGGACTGTGGACAAAAGTTATCAAGTTAATATCATTCTGTGAGGCTGCTTTAGTAAACAACCAGCTGACTTCTTCCTGAGGATGTTCTGATCTTATGGTCCCTTTCAAACTATAACAAGGAGCTTCTGTTACTTTCTAATGTTTAACTCATCAATTACTACTACATTCTTACTATCCTGCCATGGACAAAAAAGGGAAAGAATATGAGCATCCAAACATTTAAAAATAAGCCAGAGCATTTGAAATTGTTTTTAAAATATGGTCAGCTTTATTCTGTATTTTTAAAGTTACATTGAGAATTTTTGAAATGTCCTAAAGACAGTTCTCTTATATGAGTGGTACATAGCGATTATATCAACTGCATAGCAGAAATGGGTTTATTCAACTGTTTTGATTGAAAATTTGGAAGTAGCATGCCCCAAGTACGGTTTCTGATCTTGCTTTGTCTTTATGGGAATTAAATGCAGAACAGCTCTTGTTTTAATTGATAGGTATTTTCAGAGATTTTATGGAGGCAAAGTTAGCACGTTTACTAACAACATAAGATACTAGAATACATTTCTATTTCAATTTTCTCTCCTACTACGCTTATTACTGTGGTTAAGAATCAGTATGTAGGGCTTCCCTGGTGGCGCAGTGGTTGAGAGTCCGCCTGCTGATGCAGGGGACACGGGTTCATGTCCCGGTCCAAGAAGATCCCACATGCCACGGAGCGGCTGGGCCCGTGAGCCATGGCTGCTGAGCTTGCGCGTCTGGAGCTTGGGCTCCGCAACGGAAGAGGCCACAACAGTGAAAGGCCCGCGTACCATAAAAAAAAAAAAAAAAAAAATCAGTATGTAAGTAGTGAATATGTATTTTCCACCCTATTTTCCACCTGTGCAAGACAGGTATACTCGGACTCTGCTTTTGAAGTGCCTAGTTTTAGTTTAGCAATCAAGCCTTTATTGATAATTTGTAGTTAAATATTTGGCAGTAGTTTGTATGTTAGAGACTCTAGTTGATCTGGGAAAATAATATTGGGAAATGAGTATAATGAAATCTCATTATTAATTTGATTATAATGATAATTTGAGTATAATGACATACTTGGGAGCCTAATGAGTATTCTCGAAAACCCTTACATTCCTTAAAAACTGAGATGTAGTCTGATAATTATGCAACCTGTTTCTCCTAGTGTTCTTAATTCAGCTAGGTTAACGGTCTCAGTTTTCTTTTTCCTGATTTTATGTATATTTCATTGTTTAGGAGATCATGTTTCTGTAAGCAATCCCGAGGACAATTTTAAAATATCCCAATTCCAAGAATTGGAAGATCTCTTTTTATTGGCAGCAGGAACAGGCTTCACACCAATGGTTAAAGTACTGAGTTATGCTTTGACTAATATACCCAGTCTCAGGTATGTCATTTTGTCTTTAATCACTACCCCTTGTAAGACTGCTAGATTAGTAGAAGGTATTCTAAATCGATTAAATACTTAGTGGACCTCAACAGACATGTTATCCCTCAGTCGTCATTTCTCACTCTTCTTCCTCCATTCCAAACTGTTTTATTTACTTGATTCCTTTATTTTTGATATTTCTGGTTACCTAGTTGGCACTAAAAAAACATTCATGCTAGTTCACTTTTAGACTTTCCATTCATGCATATTTTTAATTCTATAGTTGAAATAGTACTTTTTGAGTTGTTGTTTTTTCTTTTAAGGAAAGTGAAGCTGATGTTCTTCAATAAAACAGAGGATGACATAATTTGGAGAAGCCAACTGGAGAAATTAACATTTAAGGATAAAAGGTATAAAAGTGGTATTAGCTCTGTTTTTAAATATTCATACAGGTTTAGTCAGTTGCTACCCTGCCTCCTTTGGTTGGAGTTTTTAACTGACCAGGAAACTCCTTCAAACAAAAATAATCACTAATTCTCTTTAAAAAAAAAAAAACAACTAAATGTAAGTAATGTTAAGTAATGTTAGTATACCTCCCCCAAAGAAATAGTTTCATAAGGTCAATGTGACATCAAATATGTATCAATAAAATATATACTGGGCTTTATGGTTATGTTATGTTGTTTATACTGAGTTAGGTTTCATTGAAAATGATCCAGTGTAGCCAATTTGGTAATTCAAGATTTTCTTGTTATAATGGGGACAGATCAAATAAATCTGGTGAGATAGGTTAAGCAAAAGTAAACATGTTTTTTTACTGCAGGATTCCTTAGAGCCTTTACTGTGCCAATGTCCACTGTGACTTTCCAAGAAGGGGATTCCTTCTGCATTGTTTAGCAAGATTCTCTTCATTTTTGTTCATTTACATTAACACGTATTAAATATCACTAGTGGTCCTCAGTACACAGTTTGGGACATGCTGGTATAGGTAATAGAAAAAAGTCTGAGTCAGGCTGAATTCAGTGGTAAAACGAGGCAGCAAGGACAGCAAGGCAGCAATTTGTTTCATTGAAAAAAGAGCACTAGGACAGTCAAAGGAAGTGAGATAATTTAACCACGCATATGCCCCATCACTCCTAAAGAGATATGAAAGCAGTTGGAAATTCAAGACAAAATTTTCAGAAGAAGAACGAATTGGACAAGCTGTCATATTTCTGAAGCATTTTTGTAATCATTAAAAACTGTTTCTAAGAATTGCAGAACTTCATAAATCATACAAAATATCTGACATAAGTATTTATGTTTATGACAATATGGTGGAGATAAAGTTCTAGACATTTTAAAAGTTAAAGACCTCAGAAATCCAGCTGTCCCAGGGGCTCCAGGTTCTTCTGAATATTTTCTGAACATCCTCACTAAGGTGATGCCGTGGTTCCTTCTAGTCTTTTCCTCTCTGTTGTCTCCCATCCTTCCCCCTTTCTCTTTTAGTAAATAATTTGCACAAATGAAGGACGACCTGAATTTAATTATCGATGTGTTTTCTTACATACTTAAAACATAACCTAAGAATATGTACTATACTTAAGTAGTTGCACGTCAATTTAGGGCATAATTTAAAGAAGTAGAAATTCCCGGGTTTTTCAAGCGTCTTTTTCACTAATTTTCAAAGTGGAAAACCGGAAGCAGCATTTATCAAAAAGCCTAAAGACCTAAATTCTGGTTTTCAGTCTACCCTTTACTAGCTTGAAACTGTATTCAAAAATTACATAGCTCTGTGGGCCTGTCCCTTTATTTCCAAAATAGAATAATGACATCTTTCCTATTTACTTCATAAGCCTGTTGTGAGGACTAGAGAAGATAGTGTAAATGCTTGGAAATTGTGAAGCCCTGACTCAGATATTTGGGCTGCTGTTATGAACGACCTCTGTATACATGTGTTCTTGTATTGACTGTTTGAGCGCCTGTTTCCTAAACAAGCATTTAAAAGACTTTAAGCAAACATAGCTACACTTTTTTAGCTAGGTTTAAAAAAAAAAAGTATTTCTGGCAGTTTGGGGACATGGTATTCTTCAAGATAGTTTGCTTGTACAAGAAAAATTCATTTACTATTATTTCAGCTAACAGACATTGTGCTCTTAGTCTATCCATTGATGTTAAACTCGACATAAGAAGTAATGTGTATATGTATAACTGAATCACTTTGTTTTACACCTGAAACTAACACAATGTTGTTAATCAACTATACTCCAATATAAAATAAAAAGTTTAAAAAAAATTTTTTTAAAAAGAAAGAATTGGTAAAAAGGCATGTGTTGACAGCTTCTGAACATGAAGTGCTTTTAACAACGTCCCCTGTGTGTTTTGTTTTGTCTTGCTTGGTCCACATAATTTGGGTTGATGGAATTGCATAGGCTGCAGGCTTGAGGATGAGGAAAGGTCCCTTTTTTTTTCACTTCTGGATGACTGGCTCTAAGTGAGTGAGACCTCCAGTTTGCTGGGTGAAGTGAGTGTTTGCCTCTGGCCGGCCTTTATCCTCTCTCTTCTGCTCTCTCTCTCTCTCCCGGCTCTCACCCGCCTGCTCCCACTACTGTGCACTCTCTGTTCCCTCCCTTTCCTTCCACTTTCTGGAGGTACACTCTCCTTGCTGGGGGCTCTCTACTGGCACTGACTTCCAGCTTTGGATAATCTGTGCCCCCCTGGAGACTCGGGGTCAGACTCTCACTGGAAAACACAAAGGCCTTGGGGTCAGACCCTCAGTGGGAAACACAGAGGCCTTGTGTGGCTTTGGAACATTTGTCAGGAACCCTCCATATTCTCAGGTTTTATGCAGATAGAGGAGAAACCTAGCCTTAAAGGTTTACTGATGGCTGTGTAGTACTGTTCATTCAGAGGATAATTGTTGAGTCCCATACATAGAAGGAAAGTGCAAGTTCAAATTTAATATAAGGTAGTTTTAATTTGTCACATCTGTCATTTAGTTAACATGTAAGGCTTAATTTTTTTTATCTGTTAAACCACCCTTTCCTACATCTTGACTCTCCTATGTCACTACTCATTTTAGTACTAAAGTTTCTGATGGCAGAATGTGAAACTTGAACACATCTCCTTGGTTAAATTATTATTGGATTGTGACTATTAAAAACAATAAGTTCTATAGTTAAAACAAATGAAATACCTTACGCTCTGTAGGATTAGGACACAGCTTTCCATTCATTCCTTTGGGGAACAAGGAGGGATAGGAAAAATGTATACTGAGACTGATGTATTATCTAATATTTTTATTTTCAGCAAGCATGCTGTGCTTGTCTTCAGAGTTTATCCAAATAATACAGTTAGCAAAGGAAATTCTTTGAAACACTGTATGATGGAAACTTATTAACCTGTGACCTGGGGCAAGTCACTTGATCTGACGGAGCTTCAATTTTTCCATCTGTAGAACAGGGACATCAATATCTCCATCATAGGGTTGTTTGGAAGTGGGGGCCATGAGATAGCGGATGTGGGTGCCTCGTCCAGAATTAGCATATTTGTAACATTCATTTACTCATGAATTTCCTGTGAGTGTCTCCCAGGTGCCTGTATGGGGGGATAACAGGGAACAGGATATTGTGTTGGCTTATCTTCTCATGCAATCCAGGGAATGGATCTCTTCATTTTCCCATGTTGCTAAACTTAACAGAATTGCCGAAAATAGGTAGACCATTTGTACTCTTTTAGGATGTTTCTGTTTCAATTCACTTTTCATGTCATTAAGCATAAAATTTCAACGGAAAATAAAAGTTAGCTTGCCTGAATTTTATCCAAATATTTTATTACACTTGACTGTTAACTCCAGTAGAAGGTAAATATGTACAGCAGCAGGTGTAGCTAATTACTATGTAAACTGAAATCCAAATTAAATTTCACTTATCTCTGTCTCGACTACTGAGCAGTGTTATGAGGCCTGGTTGACTCAGTCTTACACTCTGGTACTTCCCTCTCCCCCAGTAGAATGCACCCGCTCTGAGTTCTCTGCTTTTGCAGAATTCTTTTTGAAGTGCAGGACAGTTTGACAGTGAGATTGACTTCTGGATGGCATTTTGTAATATATAAATATAATAAGTATTTTCCTTCCCTGTCAAAGCAGTCATGTTTGAAGATAATAAACTTATTTTAGTAAAGTTAGTAGCATATTCTTTTCTATAAATAGTAGAATTTGATGATTTGCTGATTTTCCCCGTTTATAAAATTAATACATATTTGTATAGAAAAATATATAAGGGAAAAGATCACCCATAATCTTACCATCCAAGGAGCAACATTATGGTTTGTATCTTTCCATTCTCTTTCTCTCTCTTTCTCTCCCTCTGTCTCTCACAGACACACACATACATACATGCACGCATGCACTTATACACTTAAATGCACACATTTTTGTTTTGCATTTTTAAATAATGTGGCCATACTGACTATATTTTTTATAACTACATTTTTAGTGAATTTTGTGTATTCTATGTATAGAATACTTTCAACCTGTGGCTCTCGACCTGGAGTGATTCTGTTTCTCCCCGCCCAACACCCTGACACCCTAGGGGACGTTTATGTCTCGATACGTTTTTGATCATAACAACTGATGGAAGGGGTTCCCCTGGCACCTCGTGGGTAGAGACTGTTAAGAGCCTCCAGTGCACAAGACAGCACAGGACAGCAAAGAATTATCCTGCCCAAACTGCCAGTGCTGCTAGTTGGGAAAACTCACACTACACCATGATTTTTAATAGCTGCACTGTATTTGGTCATTGAGTTCATACCATAATTTGTTTAACCAACACTCTACTGTTTGACATAGTGGGTACAAATTTTTGCTGTACGCCTGAAACTAACAGGGCATTGTGGATCAACTATACTCCAATAAAATTTTTTTAAATAAAAATAATAAAAATTTGTATCATGAAAAAACTAAAGTTGACAGTAAAAACAAAAACAAAACAAAACTAATTAATTCCAGATAGATTAAGACCTAAACAAAAAACGTAAAATTATAAAACTTCTAGAAGAAAACAGAGTATCTCTATAGTTAAGGGGTGGGCAAAGATTTCTTAGAACACAGAAAAAAAAAATTTTTTTTTCTGTACCTCTCTAACTATTCAGGATAAAGATTCACCAGAAGAATCACTAGTCAAAGTGTACCAAGGCCTATTGATCCATTTTGACAATAACCTCTCGAAAGGTAGTTTTTCTATATTCTGATGTCAATTTGGGGACCGGCAATGTGTAAGCCCCATTTAAGACTGCAAAATCCAGTGATTCCAGAAGCACAAGTAAGTTAAACAAGATGCTTGAACGCCTTTCTTTTGCCCCAGCCTGTGAGGCAATCAGATATGTAGGCCCCTAATCTGGACCCTATACCACTCTCTGTTCCTCCCAGATGTTCCTCCAGGGGTGGTGTTTTTTGGGGTTTTTTAATTGAAGTATAGTTGATTTACAATACTGTGTTAGTTACAGATGAACAGCAAATTGATTCAGATATATATTTTTTAGATTATTTTCCATTATAGGTTATTACAAGGTATTGAATACAGTTCCCAATGTTTTTGGGGTTTTTTTAAAAATTATTTTTGTTTTGGCTGCCTTGGGTCTTCGTTGCTGTGTGTGACCTTTCTCTAGTTGTGGCGATTGGAGGCTACTCTTCATTGTGGTGCGTGGGCTTCTCATTGCGGTGGCTTCTCTTGTTGCGGAGCATGGGTTGTAGGCGTGTGGGCTTCGGTAGTTGCAGCGCGCAGGCTCAGTAGTTGCAGCACACAGGCCCTAGGGCATGTGGGCTTCAGCACTTGTGGCTCTACAGCGCAAGCTCAGTAGTTGTGGCGCACGGGCTTAGTTGCTCCGTGGCATGTGGGATCTTCCCGGTCCAGGGATTGAACCCATGTCCCTTGCATTGGCAGGCAGATTCTTAACCACTGCACCATCAGGGAAGTTCCAGTGGTGTGTTTCTTGGAATGTGTTCCTTGAAATATTCATGTGTTCCCCCTAAAGGGCTCTGTGATTAAATAAGTTTGAGAAATAATGTATATTCTGTTATCTTCTTGAAGTTTAATATGAACTTAGCATATTCAAGGCTTTGAGAAATTCTAAACAAATCTATTTAACTTCTTTTAACCCAGTAGTCCCAAACTTATTTGACAGGTTAGCCTTTTGCTTTCATGGACGACCGCTAACATTTGGAGGAGCACAAGTGTTTAATCAGATTCGTTTTGAGAAATATTTTTAACCCCTAGCTGTTTATTTTGTGAGCTGTTTTTCCCATGAGCAAATAGCAAGTTTTTCTGCAGATTCTAGTGTTTTTCTTTAGCTAGAGAAACCAGGAAAAGCTGGGACCCCAAATGCTCTGAAATACTACTTTGTGGGCAGTGACAAGCCACTGAAGCTTTAGCAAAGAAGTTGTGAGATTGGATCTGGGTTTTTAGGAAAACTAGTGTAACAAGGATATGCCAGATAGATGAGGGTAAGCTTATTAGAGCAGCCTCTTAGACAAGAGGTAGAAGGGCCAGACCTGGAGTTGTGGCAGTAAAAATGGGAAGGCAGGGATATGTATGTGTAAGAAATAGGAGGGAGTGGGTCTGGGAAGCTGATTGCCTGGAGGAGGAGGGAATACGTTGTTGAATGACTTCAGGCTCTCTGTATGGTTTAGACTGAATGCATACGTTTATATTTCAAGATTTTTTTTATCTCAGGTCATTTATCAGCCTACTTTAAAGTAATTTTTTTTGGACAAGCTTGTTTACTTCCATTGACATTTAGACCTCATAGACATTCATCAGAAACTGGCCTCTCTGTCTCTCTCTCTGTCTCTCTCTGTCTCTCTCTCTCTCTCTCTCTCTCTCTTTCATGTTGCTTTGCACTTTATGGATTCTCAAAATTTATTTTCAGGTAACCTTTTCAAGAGTCCCAGTCCTTTCTGGCACTTCTGAAATCGTAGGGCAGAAAGGAGTTTCAGGACATTTGCCAGTGCATCCCCTCATGCCTCAAGGCTATAAATGCTTCAGACAATAAGTTGCCCTTCAGAAAAATTCAGAAGCAACCATCCACAGTAACCATCTGTATCCTGATATGGTATAAGAAGTCCTTCATTCATGTATTCTTGAGTCTTACCTTGGGATTGCTCCCGCTCCAGTGAAAGCTCTTTTCCAGGGCTGTGAAGGAGAAGAGAAACAGGAGAGCATCCTCCTTACAATCCCCTGAAAATTGCATCCATACCACCTGGTCACTTTTTCCATTGAGAGACCCAAAGTTATCCCCAGGGGACCAATATGTGAATAAATACAAAATACATGAGGAATTTATACCATTTATGTAAGGATCACAGTTATTTTTCACCCCTTAGTAGATGCCTGCAGAAAGCATGCCACTGATTACGCATTTTTTTTTCTTTTTTCTTTTTAAAGCATCTCACTAAAGGAAAATTAAGATTTTTATTCAGATGACAAAGGACGCCAGTATTGATTTATATATCTTAGCAGTTTATTCCAGTGACAGGCTGATTGGAAATAGAGGCAGAGAAGACTATCTTTTATTTGTAATTTAACAAGGCAGTTGCTATATTTTATTGCATTTTCTATGCATAATTAGAAATGTCTTAAGATAGTGGTTCCACAGCTGCTTTTGGGTCCCCTTTGATAATCTGATGAAAGGTTATAGAACTTCTTCTCAGAAAAATGCCCTTACAAATTCACATACATTTTTATATGTAATTTCATAGATGCCAGCGTATGGCTTTGTTCTTCTGAGTATAGTGTTTATTTTTAACCAATATGACTTCTTGTTAAATAAATTCCTTTATTCATTCATCAAGTATTTTTTGCACACTTGTCTCAAGCCAGGCCTGGATACAGTATGAACAAGACAGGCCAGGACTCTGGCCTCACGGAGCAGCAAACAAACATCACATTCCAGAATTACGTAACGCTATCTTAATGATAAGTGCTGGGAAGGAAAAAATGCTAGTGAAAGAGAGTATTTGGGGTACTGTTTTGTATAGGGTGGATTCCTATTGCTGCTAAAGTGAAATGGGAACCTTGAAGGCAAGAAATAAAGCACATCTCTGTTGGGTTTTTAAATATAAAATCAGAATATTAGAATTGTAAGAGAGCATATAGTTTTCCCACCTTGATCCACAGATGGACCTATAAGCCCTAGAGGCTGGGGCTGGTGAGAGCTGGGACGGGTTCTGTAGCCCCGGCTGGCGCCCTGAGATGGTCTGTATGCTTGTGCTGGCCCGTCCGCTCTTGGGAGCGTTCACCCAGCTGCAGCCCAGCCAGGCGAGGACCACAGCTCCAGCCATATCTTGCTTCTGTTCTGATGTTTGGCTCCCAGGGCCACCTCACAAGAGAAATTATTCACTTCAGCGTTTTCTTAAGATTGAGATTAACATATTACTCAAGTGGAAAATGTAGAAACACATTCAATCTGATGCTACTGAAAATGATAAGAACTAATTGTGTTTGCAGAAATGGAGCAAAGGGAGCAGGTAGAGCTTAGAATTTTAAATTTGCTATGGCTGTTCATCAGCAGTTCACTTAACAGATTACAGAGCTGTGGGAAGAAATGGTCTGTGGTTCCCTTGTGAGGCTTGGTTTGATGTGCTTCTTTCTGATTGTAATTCTGTACCCTTTCTTTTCTTTGAAGTGCTCCACTCCATAGTGTTTGAGTGCCTCCTGTGTGATGGCCACTAGGGGCGCAGTGATAACCCAAGCAAACATGGTCCCTGCTCTCACGGCATTTCCGGTCTAATGGGGAAGGTAGACATTACTAGATTAATCACCTTGGTGGCCACATATTTACAGCCTGATAGAAAGGCTATAAAGAAGAGGAAAGGGGAAACGTTTCTACAACACATGTAATTACAGAAGGACTCCAGACTGGTGGGGCTGCAGCGCTTCCCTGGAAATGATGCTTGAGCTAAGAAACTGAACAGTGGGGTGTGGTAGAAACATTACAGAAGGAGAAAGAAAACAGGCAGGGTGTGGCAGTGAAGGCTGAGAGAAGCAGAGCACAGAGTTAGGAGCCAGGATTGGGGAGAATTTGGACGTGGAGGGTGAGGCAGATCAGTCCCGGGTTTCTGGTTTGTGCAACCAAACGGACTGTGGTGCCATTCACAGCAGTGACATTGGGTGTGGCACAGGAATACTGTAAGTCAAGGCTGAAGCCATGAAGACAGTAACAGTAAGAAGTCAGATAGGCCGTTGGCTATCAGAGTCCAGGACTCATTGGAGGGGTTTGAGTCAGATGAAAATGCACATGTCACTGGTTGTTGCTCTTTACTGTGTTTTATACAAGTGAATTATTAATAAAAATGTGGAGTTCTCTGAGATCCTTTGGAGGTCTCTTTCTAATGAGTTTAAAAGAAAATGTCATATTATTCTCTTATCTGTAGCAAAAGTTTATCTTTAGTAAATGTGGATATACCTGTATGTTTTCGCAAAATGTTTGTTTACATTCTGTTCTAGTGCTTTTCTAGCAAGTGTGTCAACCTTCACATATTCATTTGTTCTCCAGGGGAGAAAAAGATGAGTTACTGAACTGGAAACATGTTCATAATATATTTAATGTAATAGACTTTTAAAAAATGTTTCTTTTCTCCAGATTTGACCTTGAATTTGTTCTCTCAGCACCTACTTCTGAATGGAACGACAAACGGGGATATATTTCACCAGCTCTGCTTTCTGAATTTTTGAAAAGAAGTTTAGATATGTCCAAAGTCCTCATCTGCATTTGTGGACCAATGCCATTTACAGAACAAGGAATGAAGTGAGTAGCAACATGGTAAGAGAGAGAATCCCAGAACTGTGAAATGACGACCTCCTATAAACAGCAGTTGACATGGCTCTCATTTCTTCCTATTCATATGAACCTGCACTTCAATAGTATGTTACAGCATAAGAAAATAATAACAAAGTGTTTAATCTGTATGCAGGTGAAGTGTCAGAGGCCCAGATTATGCAGAGTTAGACGTGAACACAAAAGTCAGACACAGCCAGCTCTTGACGGCCTCTGGTAGTGGCTGGTAGTGTGGACGCTTTCACAAGATTAGTGCCAGATAGTTTTGGGGACACTAGATTCAACCTCGTCTTCCACCAAAGCTTCATAATATATAATATTTTTTTTAATGTATCATAATAAGCAGTGTTCATCTCATTGTAGCTTTTGATCTTCCATCATTCTCTGCAACTGGGTGAGCATTAATAACACAGTGAGAGAAAGCCAAACAGCAAGACAAAAACCAGAGACTAGAACATAAATAAGCCAAGACCAAGAGTTGAACTCCGCACAAAGAACAACCAGTGGTAGTGATTGTCTTATTTAAAAATCACCTTGATCTTATTTAACTCTAAAATGACACTTTAAAATATTGGGTTAGATATAGCCACTGTTGGGTTTCTAGATGACTTTAAAATATGACTGCCTTAAATGCCCTGCATTTCCTTGTTTGGTATATGACTGAATCTAACATTTGCTAGGTAATTTTCTCTCTTGCTATTTTATTTTTAATTTTAATTATGAAAAAGACAGGCGGTATGTCCGGAAAGGCAGGTTGGGTTCAGATAGTGAGAGGCTTGCCTGCCGCACCACATTGGCCCTCATAACTCCTGTGCCGACCTGTCCCTTTGTCTGAATGTGTGTGTCAGCTCTGGAAGCTGCCACTTTGGGTTGGAGTCCCAGCTCCACCACTTAGAGTCATCCTACAATCATCAGCTAAGTGTCCTAGGGCCAAAACCTTCTAAGTTTTAGTGCACTCACCTATCCAAGGGAATAAATGATAATATTTATGCATGTGAAATGCTTAGCACAGTGACTACAAAGAGTGAGTACGAAGTAAATGTTTATTATTTTCAGCAGTATTTTATTTATTTATTTTTTACTTCTTTTTTTTTGGCCATGCCACATGGCTTGCAGGATCTTAGTTCCCCAACCAGGGGTCGAACCCATGCTCCCTGCAGTGGAAACATGGAGTCCTAACCACTGGACCACCAGGGAAGTTCCCTTCAGCAGTATTTTAAACAGAGCTACTTTTAAGATTTCAGTCTCCATTTACAGTATTTTCCAAGTTGAATTATACTTAAGCAGTATTTCTGCTTCTCCTGTTCAGTGGGGAAAATTAAGATAGAATGCTAGGGGATCAACTCCTTACTTCAAAAACTGGTGAATGAAGAGGAAGAAAACCAGCATTTATTCTCTCTTTTCTGTATTAGTTATACTACTGGATAACCACATAATAGATGAGCAGAAGTTATTCTTTATAGAATTCCTCGGCTGATAAATGAATAAAGAGTGATAGGAGTAGAATATCACCAACTTCGGTCCCTAATGAAACCAGTAGATCTGTACGTAGATCACCAGTGGTGGTTAGCATCCAAAAAGAGAGGCAACCCGGTATTATGTGCCTCCTGATGAAAGAGCATTATGAAGTAGTCTTGTCAAAAAGAATTGAGCCTGTATCTGATTAAGCCCCTCAATCCAATTATTAAATTTTGGGAGATAAAAGAAAAAAGGAACATATTATTAAAGTAAACCACAGGGATGCAGCAAAATGAGAACCGTGGGAGACTCAACACTTAAAAATCTGATTTTGTCAACAAATAAATTGCAGGACAGAGAGAGAGAGAGAGGGAGAGAGAGATGGAGGGGATGTTATAGATCAAAAAATACCCAAAAGACATATAAACCAATCACAGTGAGTAGACTTTAACTGGATCTTGATTCAAACAAACTTTAAAAAATTATGGCATTTATGAGACAATTGAAAATGTGAACACTTACTAGATATTAGATGATGTTAAGGAATTATTGTTAATTTTTTAGAAGTGATAATTGTGGAGTTTTTTAGAAAACACACGCTAAATGGGGAAAATGAAAAAAAAATACTATGGTTACAATGGTAAACTTTGATCTTACTTCTTTATTTTTAAACATCTTCCCTAAGAAACATGTGCTTTTTATTTGTTTTTCAGGTTGCTGCATGATTTGAACTTTTCCAAAGATGAGATCCATAATTTTACAGCATAATGAAGAGCTGTCATTCAACTGTTTCAGCTAAATTTGTGATTACTTAGGGTTTTTCAAAAGAACATTTTTGTATATAGGTTAACTAGAATCCAGGTTTTAGTTTCTTAAATGAAATCAAATGTTTCTTCACTATAGATACCTTGTTGACTTTATTTTGTACCATAACTTATTTTACTACTGATATTTGTCCTGGAAGATCAATTGTGGCAACAAGTATACACAGGATTCTTTGTTATGAATCACAAAGTTCCTTACCATTTAAACTGTATCACTGTTCTACAATAAGCTCTTGTGTTTTATGACATGATAAAGCAAATGATCATTTTGATCACATTTCTATGCTGTAAGATGTCTGATTAGCAATACAGATTAAATTTTACATTGCACTGTAAACTCAGGAAATGATCATTTATGTCCTTGTTCTTCCTATGAAAACATGGAATAATTTATTAAGTGATGCAAACATTTTGTGTATCTATGGCCTTGATACAGAGTAGAATAAAAAATATTCTTAAGTACGTTTTAATCTTTGTGGTAGAAATGTGTTTGAGTGCAACAGTATGGGTTAGTGTCTACGGGGAATTTTAAAAACAGCAATAAAAGATCCTGGAGACACTTCACACAGGCTGCTTTGGATTATATGTGTTTAGAAAGTTTAAGATAACCTTGACAATTATTTTGATTCTTAGCCAAAACTAGAGGCATCAGGAAAGATAATGAAAGTATAGCATCTGGTCTCATGGTCTAAAATAATCATTTGGTGCTTTGGAATAGGTTAAATTTAAATTCTTTTTGAGCCCATCTAGACCAGCTGGGAAAATGAGGAACACTCCATCCTAAATGGTACATTCCCTGGCTGGATGCTTGCTCCACAGCTGGCGGTTCAGCAGGGAGCCCTCCTAAGCTCTGCTGTGTGGGCATCTTATTCTCTCTCCCTGCTGCTGTGTGCAGCCTTCAAAAGCTTTCACAGATTGGGATTCTGCAAAGGGTATCAAGAAAAGCCATTGTATATACTACCAAATGTAAAATAGATAGCTAGTGGGAAGCAGCCGCATAGCACAGGGAGATCAGCTCCAGTGATTTGTGACCACCTAGAGGGGTGGGATAGGGAGGGTGGGATGGAGGGAGGGAGACGCAAGAGGGAAGAGATACGGGGACATATGTATATGTATAACTGATTCACTTTGTTATACAGCAGAAACTAACACAACACTGTAAAGCAATTATACTCCAATAAAGATGTTAAAAAAAAAAAAAGAAAAGCCATTGTGAGCTTTTTATGAGGAAACTGTGTTGGATGCATAGGTGGCTATGCGTAAGCTAACTTAGATTTTACAGTCGTATTCAGGACGGCAGCATTGCTTTTACAGAAATCGGGGTGTGGGGAGTCTCCAACTCCCCTGAAACGATTTTGTAAATAGCTAAGTCTTTACTGAATGAATGGTGTGCTCAGGAGGAACACAATATTAACATTCCTCAAATTACAGATCCCCAGCCCAGGAAGCTCCCCAGGTGCAAGTGGCTGGATCAACACTGTCTTCTTTCCCTGCATCTCCCTCTTCCATGCATCGTCATTCACCCAGGCCGGAGGTGGCCGTGCTCCCTGTGGCTAACAGGAACATTTTCTACCTCTGCCCTCCTACCATCTCTTTTTTTCTCCCCTAAGATCATGAACTTTCCAGGCACACCTTTTTTTCTAGTTTATTAGTAATATATCAGATAATTCTACCTTAGCCAGCTCTCTCATCTTTTCTACCCTCCTTTTTCCTCTCTCCTCCAAACCCATTTCTAATTACCTCCAGCTTACTCCCTGTTTGTATCTCTTCCTCAGGCTTCTTACTGTATTTTAAAGCAAAAGAAAACCCATGAGCATCTTCTGAACGTGTATGTTAATAATTCCCAAATTGGCATCTTTGAGAATCAGCCGAGCTTCAGTTTTCAATATCCAGGTACCACCTGGATGTTCCACCACCCCCTCAAATTCAACAGATCCCAAACTAAGCTTTTGCCGTGACCATCTTGTAACCAAACTAGGTTAATGTTTGGCTGACGCTCAGCAAGCCGAAACGCTGAGACGCCAAGGATTGCAGCAAAGAGAGGGTTTATTTAAAAGGCAGCCAGGTGAGAAGATGGGAAAACAAGTCTCAGATCCGCAAGGGGCTCAGGGGAATTATGGGATAATGAACGAAGAAGCAGGACCCTCTGAGGCGTGGGGAGCGTGGGGAAAGGTGACCGGGAAAAGGTGGGGGTGATTGTTGTTCTGCGCAGGCGTAACGAGGCTATAGGCTTCTGCACGTTCAAGAGTGGAGACGCTTAGCCTGAGCTGAGGGTGGAGTTTTCGACACTGGCGTCAGAAGGTCCCTGCGTGGCCACTCATGTGTGCCCATTTGGAGGGTCAGTGGTCCTATCCAGTGTTAACCAGCTGAGCTCCAACTAGACACAGCTGACTCCAAGTTCCTGGAAAATAACTCGGGCAGATGGATACCTTATTGTTTAGGCTACATGCCGCTTGGAGGACATGCAAAACCACCTTGATCAGTGAAGGCAGCTGAAGTGGATTTAAGCAAACCCATGGTTTCAGTCTCTCCCAGGTCTGTTCCTCCTCTTGAATTCTCTGATTTACTGGTGCTACCTTCCACCTAGCCAGCCCTTCTAGAACTATTCGGGATCAGTGTCTCCCTCTCCAATCTGATTCCTCCATACCAGCTAGCCCTGCCCTGTGGTCCCTCAATCACCTCAGTACAATAGCCTGACAACTGGTCTTCCTATTGCAGGTTTTTTTTTGTTTTTTTTTTTTTATTGCTATTGCAGTCTTGACCTCACTGAAATCCATTCTCCATTCCAGTGTTGCTAGAGGGCCTTAGAAACTCCCCTAAATAGAGCCTCAGTCTCCCATTTAATACAGCCGTATACTGAGGAGCGCAGAAGGGAGTATGGATTGTAACTATTATTCTTGAGCAAAGAGCTCCAAGGCTCCTACGTCCTGTATTTGCAGTAAGAAAAGGGAATTATACTCAAAGTCACTTTTCCTTGAGAATTCTGCTTGCTTACTTCCTTTTTTTTTTTTTTTTTTTTTTTTTTTGCGGTACACGGGCCTCTCACTGTTGTGGCCTCTCCCGTTGCGGAGCACAGGCTCCGGACACGCAGGCTCAGCGGCCATGGCTCACGGGCCCAGCCGCTCCATGGCTGTGGGATCCTCCCAGACCAGGGCACGAACCCGTGTCCCCTGCATCAGCAGGCAGACTCTCAACTACTGCGCCACCAAGGAAGCCCACTTACTTTCTTTTTAAAAATGTGTTTATGTGTCAGTTTTCTATCGGTTTTCTATTTCTGCAAGGACAAATTACTGTGAACTTCGAGGCTTAAAACAACACCCATTTATTCCATGGCTCAGAGGTCTGGGCCCAATGGGGCACAGCTGGGTCCTCTGCTGAAGACCTCGTAAGGCTGAAATCGGGTTGTCAGCTGGGCTGGACTCTTCTCGGGAGGTGCTGGAGAATGTTTAGCTTCCAGGCTGCTTCAGGTTGTTCGTAGAATTCAGTTCCTTGAGGTTGGAGTTCCCCATTTCCTTGCTAGCAGTCAGCTGGGGGCCAGTCTGCTTGTATAACTGCCCATGTCCCTTCTCATGCTATCTACGTGGTTCCCCCCAGCACTGGTAGATCCAGCGCGTCTCATGCTTTAGATCTCTCTGCATTTCCCTTCTGCTACAGTCTTTCTTCCCCCTGCTGGAGAAAGTTCACTGCGTTTAGGGGCTCATGCAATTAGACGGGCCCGCCCAGGACTACCTGGATAATCTCCTGGTCTTAAAACCTGTAGCGTTACAGCTGCAGAGTCCCTTTTGCCATTTAATATAGCATATTCAAAGTCTGCAGGCATTAGGTGTCGACGTCTCTGGGGGACCATTCTGCCTACCACAGTCTATGAAGAGAACAGAGAAACTTGTCCAAGGTAAGATAATTGTATTTTGTCTAGAGCTCACTATGGGCCCTCAGTTTTCACCTTAATGTGATGGAGGAGTGAGAGACGCTTTCCACTCCAGAATACTTAACTCCATTATGCTGGCGAAGGCTTGGCTACAGCTTCCTCTGTGGTCTACCTTCTCTGCCACATAAACTTGTCCTCAACTAGTTTGGGGCTGTGTCTGTTGATAGCTGCAGACTCTCACCTTTGAGCAGATGACCCAGTCTCTGTTTCGTCTACGATATTTAGAATGGCGGCTAATTGGTTAAAAAGGAAAAGTGAAACCTCAGCCAGCCCCAGTCTCTTGGTGTCTTTCTGTTTTGGTTTTTTGGGGGTTTTTTTGTGTGTTTTTTTAATTGAAGTATAGTTGATTTACAGTGTTGTGTTAATTTCTGGTGTACAGCAGAGTGATTCAGTTATATATACATTCTTTTTCATATTCTTTTCCATTATGGTTTATCCCAGGATATTGAATATAGTTCCCTGTGCTCTACAGTAGGACTTTGTTGCTTATCCATTCTATATATACTAGTTTGCGTCTGCTAATCCCAAACTCCCAATCCTTCCCTCCCACACCCTCCCTCCCCCTTGGTAATCCCAAGTCTGTTCTGTCTGCCAGAATGCCAGAGTCACCTATCGGAAATACAAAGAAACACATTTTCTTTCCTAGTTAACGTTCTCTTCTGCTGCCTGGTCCCCACTCATGGAATGGAGGCTCCATCTTGGGGGGCAGCACACTGAGCTCAGGGCCCTGGTAATGAGGCACTGGTTCCACACCCGGAGAGCAAGCCGAGGGGACCTCAGGCCACTGCCCGCAGCCCTCCAGCAAGTGCTCAGTTCTTAGGAAGGGTGTCACCCCGAGAGAAGCTTCTATTATCCCCAGAACATTCACGCCCAAGTCTTTCTGTGGACGTATTTTTTCATTTCTCTTGGATGGATACCTACAAGTGAAATTGCTGAGTCATGTGGTCACTGTACATTTAACTTTTTTTTAAACCCTATTTTATTCTGTGTATATTTCTAGATCTAGTGCTGAGACATATACTAGTTAGATAATCATGCTTTTGAATGTGCAGTTTCAAACTTTTAAGAAAATGCCAGGTGGTTTTTTTTTTTTTTGCCAAATTGGTTGTACCATTTTACACTCCTCCCAGCAAGCATTGTATCAGAATTTCAATCCTTCCACATCCTCCACAACCTTGAATTATTAATCTTTTAAAAGTTAGTGTGTAGTGGTATCTTATTGTGATTTTAATTTGCATTTGTCTGATGTCTGTTGATGTTGAACTTGTTATCATGTGCGTATTGGCCACTGGTATATTGTCTTTTGTAGGGTTTTAATCTTTTGCCCATTTTTTTTTTTTTTTTTTGCACGGTACGTGGGCCTCTCACTGTTGTGGCCTCTCCCGTTGCAGAGCACAGGCTCCGGACGCGCAGGCCCAGCGGCCATGGCTCACGGGCCCAGCCGCTCCGCGGCATGTGGGATCCTCCCTGACCGGGGCACGAACCCGTGTCCCCTGCATCGTCAGGCGGACCCTCAACCACTGCGCCACCAGGGAAGCCCTTTTGCCCATTTTTAATTGGATTTTTTTAATTAAATTGGAAGCATTCTTTATACATCTAGATACAAGTCCTTTTTCAGATATGTTTCACGAATATTTTCTTCCATTGTGTGACAGCAAATCATATGGAGTGCTTAGGGCAAGAATAAGCTTGGGTATAAATCAATTTAAATAAACCAAATAACAGTGCAGAAGGCAGCTGTGAAGTTGATAAATGAATGACTAACATTCTAGGAAGAGAACTCTGGTGATAGCGTGGGGAGAACATTCTGGAAGGGACAGGTCTGAGAGGCAGGCAGCTAATGACAAATAGGGCCATGATGAGACATCTTTAATTCTGGTACAATGCCAAACACATTAAATAATGCAAATCATCACTGTAGCCGTGGAGGCAAATACAAACCACACAGGCTTTGTGTAAGCTTGGCTCTTTGGAAGAAACAGCCATTTCCATGTTGCAGTACATTTTGTCCATATGTCTCTTAGCAACTGGACACTTGGAGGTAAATCTGAAAATGATGCTGGCAACTCTCTTCCTCGAATTTGAAGAGCTTATGTTCTGACTCAGGATTTTCTAATTAGCCATCATCTCAACCCGTGGTGATCAGAATAGTGAGGGAATTGTTTTCATTGTAGTGTTTGCTGAGGTGGCCTGTGTTGACTTCATTACAATTCTATTTCCTCTCATTTCGAACATGCTGAGAAGCGCAGTTATTTGTGTTCAGTACAAATAACTCTGGCTCGTAAACACGTCTAAGGGAGAAGCTGCTGAAATTCTTAGTAAAATACATTCAGGTGTTTGTTATGTTGAGGATTTCTCACTTTCTGAGCAAGTTAATATTTTACGAATATAAGAATTGTCACAAGGCAAGTCTCAGGATAGCTACATTCTTGCACAGTTTACAGAAAAAAGATCACAGAAATCATTGTACATCTAGATTTTCCTCATTGCCTTTCATATATTGTCTGGTGTATTTTAATATATATACTTCCATATTTTAAAATCTTGAATTAATTGTTCTAAACCTTCAGTGAGATGGGAGTTCTGTGCAGTAAACCATTAAAACAAGGGGCATTCTCCCTCACCCAGTTAGGAAGTGGCAAAGGCAACCAAATACAGGGTTCCCGGTACTTACTGGGGTTTCAGGAAAAGCACAGTGCTGGTCAGATTAGAGAGTAACACGTGAAGATACCACCTACTCACTCAGTAATGAAGCCGTGGAGCTCGGCCCCTTTGTGCTGGACCAGCTGTGGAAAAACTGCTGTTTCCCTGGCACCCCACCATCCCAGCTTGGGCACAGAGGAAGGCCTTACCTGTGTGTGCTGCACAGGTGTTCTGTGAGATGGAGGACCATGTTCTTGTGGGAGCTGTTTTCACCCCTAAACATTCTCCATTTTGTCCTCTTGGTCATGAAATCTTAAACAATAATATCTAATATTTATACAGTTGACAAACCAATTCCAACAGTGCCGCAGGGGTTGCTGGTAAAACGTTTAACAACCAGCTCTTAGAAAAATAAATAAATAAAGCCCTGATTTGTAGAATTTGTCCATTTTTGTGGTTTAAGTCCTTTCGCTGCTGTTACCGACCAGGATTCTCAGCCTCCTTCATCAATAGAAATTGATAAGAGGCCAGACAAGAAATTCAGGCAAAGCTTTACTGCGGTTCCTGCTGCAGCAGGGGGGAGCGAGAACAAGCCACAGTTTCGCTGGCTTGAGCCCCGAGGCAGGGGCTGAGCTGCTTCCTTCTCTGGGGTGAAGGTAGGGCTGTGTCCAGGGGTCTGGCTGGAGGAGTGGCTTCGATGCTTTACCCACTTCTTTGGTGGTGCTGCATGCAGGGGGCATGCACAGTGCCCTGCTTTTGTTCCTGGCTCTTCAGAAGTGGCAGTAGATTTTTTTTTTTGGTCTTTTTGCATCTTGTTGTCTATAATGTGCCTCAACCGCACATGCACACAGTTGTTTTTAGTTCCTTATAGTTTCTTTGTATTTTGTTGCTTGGGGAGATGTTTGCCCAGGTGCAAGCACTGCAGCAAAGGGTCCCAGGTCCCAGCCTGTCTCACTATGGCCAATGTCAACGTGAGGTGACTGAATGTGGAGTTGGGAAGGGATGGGCACTGTTGGCTCTGCCCCGTGGGTAACCATCGCAGGTCACGGGGCAGGCAGGGTGCAAGAACTTCTCACGTGCTTTCACTTAGCACCCTCAGACCAACTCAACGAGGAAGGTATTATATACTCTGTTTTCTGGATGAGGCTTAAAGAAGCTAAGTGGAAGGTCAGAAAGTGGTAGAACCGGGACTGGAATGCACTTGGTTTGATTAACTGACCCAAGGTCACACGCTGGTGGGAGCTGTCGCATGGCCTCAGAACCAGGGGTGCCAATAGGGAGGGCTCGCTTCTCCCCAGAGAGCCCTCTGAATTTTATTTTCTATTCCGTGACATTAGAAAGCTCCACGTTACGGTCAGGTCTAGAGATTGCCAGAAGCACCCTTATTTCATCTACCCGTGTTTGAAAATTACTCCGAGGTAAGACAGAAACACAAGGGCTGACCTGGGTGGGGCAGAAGAGGGAGTGTGGGAAAGGCTCCGTCCCCGATTAGGAGGCGGCTTTGGGGAATCGACGTCCTCTCTTGGTGCCCTGTTTTTCTCATACATACAGTGGGGATGATAGGTGCCTGAAGCAGAGGACGTACTTAATACATATTAGCCACTAATACTATCTCCAAATGTTCTGGGTTTTGTTTTCTGTTTTTGTGGTACGTGGGCCTCTCACTGTTGCGGCCTCTCCCGTTGCGGGACACAGGCTCCGGACGCACAGGCTCAGAGGCCATGGCTCATGGGCCCAGCCGCTCCGCGGCATGTGGGATCTTCCCGGACCAGGGCATGAACCCGTGTCCCCTGCATCAGCAGGCGGACTCTCAACCACTGCGCCACCAGGGAACCCCTGTTCTGGGTTTTTATATATTTGATGGAACGAAGGAGCTGAGCATTTTGGAGGAAAGATCACAAGTTCTTTGTAAGTCCAAAAACATAGGGAGTAATTAACAGGCAATTTACCAACCATTTCTATTTCTCACACCAGCTTTGTGTTATGAATTCTTATAAACACATTTCAGAGTTTTGACCAATATGAGGATTGATATATATAGGTGAGTAATAAAGGAATTTGATGCCAATGCTTCCTTATCTTTTTAATAAAAATCAAATATTTCAGACATATAAAAAGATAGAGAGAAACTGTCAGGAACAGGCAGGTATTGCCCACCTAACCTGAGAAGCAAAGCACTTACATATTGATGAAGACTCCTAGACACCCTTCCATGATGCCATTTTCCTCGAGATCACTCCCAGGGTTACCATTATCCTGCATTTTGTGTTTATCTTTCTCTTGCATGTTTCTTATACTTTATCCTCTGTATGTGGTCCTAAGCAACATCCCCGTGCAAAATACAGAATTGTCTTTTATGTTTTTAAACTTTATATGAATGATATTGTATATGGTCTCCTGCTCCTTGCTTTGTTTTAATGGCATGGTTTGAGGGATAAATCCATGTTAATACATGTAGCACTAGTTCCTTCGTTTTAACTGTGGTATAGTATTCCATTATTATATGAATATATAACATTAAAAATTAATTCTCCTATTGATGGGCACTGAAATGATTTCCACTTTTTAAACCACCTCCAAATGGTTAATATTCTTGTACATGTCACCTTGTGCACGCATGTGAGAATTTTCTCTGGAATTTTTACCTAGGAGTAGAATTTTTAGGTCACAGATGTGTGCACCTTCCATTTTACTAGAGAAAAAAACCTCTATTTTCAAAATTGGTTGTGTCAGTTTCCTCGTTCACTACCAGTGTATTAGATTTCTCATATATTCATATCTTTAAAATGCTTTTTATTGTTTGACTTTAGAAATATTACAGATCTAATGGATACGGAGTGGTCTCAGTGCCTCCCCTGATGCGTTGGGCATTTACATGTTTTCTCTCAGATCTTTCCTTTCTCCTATCCTGGAGGGAGCCCATCTCTAAAAGGATAGTTCCCAGGGTCCCTTGCCTGCTGGCTTCTGTTTTCATTCAGCTAATGTGAAGCACTGGTGGAAGGTTAAATGGGAGAAGCCAAGGTCTTTTTCCCCATCCACTCTGCATCCAGTGGGGTCTCCATGGCTCCAGCTCAACTTGGCCAGCCCCTGCCATGGCTCTGACTCAGCTGGATGGCCCCTTCTCCACTCAGGGCCTGCTGGGCAGTCCCAGTTCCTGGATTCTGAAAACACCATGTCTTCTCTTTCCTTTCCAGCCTAGGGGTTCTTGCAGTTATGTCTCTTGGTTGCCTTGCCTTTTGGGTTTCCAAAGTCTCTGAATTAAATTTCCTCTGAATTGAAAGACTGGGTGTGAACGTTGCTTTCCAGTCTGAACCCAGCTGATACATCTAACCCATGAGATTTTTTTTTTAACATCCTTATTGGAGTATAATTGCTTTACAATGGTGTTGAGCTTTTCTTTTTCTTTCTTCTTTCTTCCATTCCTTTCCCTCTCTTCCTTTTTCTTCTGCCATTTAGATCATCTCTGCTGTAAATGAATTGCATGTGTCTTTGTATATTTTTCTATAGGGTTTTTTTTTTCTTATTGATTTATAAGAATTCCTATAAAACTCTGAATGTATATGAGTTGCAAATGTTGTATCCTGGGCTGTGGCATGTTTTTTCACTTTTTTGTTGTTGTTGTTGTTTTGTTTTGTTTTTTTGTTCTGTTTTGTTTTTTCACTTTTTAAGTGATGAATTTTAATGCTCAGGAATGTCTATTTTAAATGTAATCAGATGTATCAAGCTTTCTCTTTGTGGCTTGTGATTTTCACATCATTTAAGAATCCTTTCCTACCCAGGAGTTAAAAAGACATACTACTGTTTTTTGTTTTTCACTTTTCTAACTTTTGCTTTTCACATTTCACATTCACATCTTTGTTTTTCATGTGTCAGGTATTTAGTTCACCTGAAATTAATGTTCATATATGGTATGGTGTACAGGTCTGATTATTTATTCCTTTCATATGGGTAACCAGTTATCCTCGAATCAGCAGCGTGCTGCAGCTACCTCGTACCAGCTCATGAAAGTTCATTGTTAATTCTCAGGCATCGCGTTAGCTGGTTGTTAAACACACTGCTAGCTCATATGGGCCACAGCAGGAATTTTTATACCACAGTTATGGGCAAACGCTACAAATCAACTCCCTCTCCAACCCCTGGGGAACCATACTAGCATGCCCACTGCACAGAACTCTCTATCAAGAACCTTGGTGCACAGTGCAGTTTTTCAAATTGAAGGTTACAACTCTGTAGTGCTTATGGAATCAACTGTATGGGTTGCAACAATTTTGTGTGTGTGTGTGTGTGTTTTAAGTAAAACAGGGCTGAATAGAAAAATACCAGAATGCATTGCACATAGTAATTGTAACTATTTTCCTTGAATCTTCTGTTTTCATTTTATGTATACATTTACCTACATACACATGACTGTATGATTTGGGTTGCAGTGTTAAATGCATTTCTCACTGTGGGTAACTGGTAAAACAAAATGTGAAAAACACTGGACTATTCTGTCCTTTCCTTTCTGATTTCCAAAGCCACTTCTGTCACGTGTCAGGTTTTTGTCTGTGAATATGTCAATGCCTGAGTTTCCCATCTGTTCATAGGTTTCTTTGGCCCTTCCCTGTACCATGTTGCTTCATTCTTCAAGCGTTAGGGAGATCTTCATAGCTGCCAGGATGAGGGTCTTCACCCACCTTGAAGTTCTTCAGAATTGTCATGTCTGTTCTTGGTTCTTTGCTCTTCTACATAAATTTTAAGACAAAGTTGTCAAAGTCCATGAACAATACTGTTGGGATTATAACTGAAGCTTTATAGCTTATTTGGGGGAGATTAACAACCTTATCATATTCGCTCTTATCCTTGAAGGGGATATATCTCCACTTACATAGAACTTCTTTAATGTCTTTCGATAAATGTTTGTAATTTCCTTCATAAAGATATGCACATTTTCATTAGATTTACTTCTAGTACCTTACATTTTGTTGCTATTATATATGATATGCTTTAAAATTGTATGCATATGTATATTTTTCTGTGTAGGAATGCAACCTATTTATATATATTTGTCTTATTCTGACCTCAATTTGTAATTCTAATAATTGGTCTGTTTTTCTCTTAAGTTTTCTCAAGCTTGAGTTAGATAATGAATACTATCTGTGAATGTTTTATTTCTTCCTTTAAAATAATTTTTAAATTATTTAAAACTAATGTTTCACCATTAAATAGGATATTTGCTATAGTTTTACAAATTTTACCAGGTTAAGGGAGTGCCTTCTTATTCCTAGTTTGCACAGCACTTTTTTTTTTTTTTTTTTTTTTTTGTGGTACGCGGGCCTCCCACCGCTGCAGCCCCCTCCATTGCAGAGCACAGGCTCCGGACGCGCAGGCTCAGCGGCCATGGTTCACGGGCCTAGCCCCTCCGCGGCATGTGGGGTCCTCCCAGACCAGGGCACGAACCCGTGTCCCCTGCATCGGCAGGCGGAGTCTCAACCACTGCGCCACCAGGGAAGCCCCCGTGTTTTGTTGTTTTTTTTTAATTTATTGAATTATAGTTGATTTACAATGTTGTGTTAATTTCTGCTGTACAGCAAAGTGATTCAGTTATATATATATGTGTGTGTATATATATATATGTACATTCTTTTTCATACTCTTTTCCATTGTGGTTTATCACAGGATATTGAATATAGTTCCCTGTGCTCTACAGTAGGACCTTGTTGTTTATCCATTCTCTATATAATAGTTTGCATCTGCTAACCCCAACCTCCTAATCCATTTCTCCCCCACCCACCCTCCTCCTTGGCAACCACAAGTCTGTTCTCTATGTTTGTGAGTCTGCTTCTGTTTCATAGATAAGTTCATTTGTGTCATATTTTAGATTCCACATATCAGTGAGAGCATATGGTATTTGTCTTCCTTTTTTTGACTTACTTCACTTAATATGATAATCTCTAGTTGCATCCATGTTGCTGCAAATGGCATTTCATTCTTTTTTATGGCTGAGTAGTATTCCATTGTGTGTGTGTGTGTGTGTGTGTGTGTATATACATATATATATATATAATACATATATATATATGTATTATATATATATATACACACCACATCTTCTTTATCCATTCATCTGTTGATGGACACAGGTTGTTTCCATGTCTTGGCTATTATAAATTGTGCTGCAATGAACACTGGGGTGTGTATATCTTTTTGAATTACAGTTTTCTCCAAATATATGTGCATGGCATTTGTTTTTAATTTTTTTAATTGAAGTATAGTTGCTGTACAATATTATATAAATTAGAGGTGTACAATATAGTGATTCACAACTTTTAAAGGTTATACTCCATTCATAGTTATTATACAATATTGGCTATATTCCCTGTGTTGTACAGTATGTCCTTGTAACTTATTTTATACCTAACAGTTTGTACCTTTTAATCCTCTACCTCTCTCTTGCCCCTCCCTGCTTCCCTCTCCCCACTGGTAACCACTAGTTTGTTCTCTATATCTGTGAATCTGTGTTTTTAATTTTTAATGGTGTTAATTTTATCAAATGTTTTTCTTATTCTATTTTCTATATTAAGTATGATCTTTTGTTGTGTTAAAATTTTTATTAAGTTGAAATTTCCTTCTAATTTTGCAAACAAATATGCTATGTTTTTTAAATCATAAATTAAAAAAAAAGTTTTTCTCCATTTACTGAGATGATTTTGTTTTTCTCTTTTATTCAGCTAATGTGATAATAGATAAAATATAGATTTAAAAAACAATAGGTTTTTCTAAACTTAACTCATGTTCTTGGGATAAAACCAGTTACCCAGTTGGGTCATAATTTTTGTTTTGTTTTCTAATCACTGAATCTTCTTTGCTAGTATTTTATTAAGGGGGTTTTTATCAGTGTTTGTGAGTGAGATTAGTGTTGTTATTTTCATTCTTTAAATCATTCTAACCTGGTTTTGATATCGGAGTAATACTGGTCATGTAACATGTGTTTTGGGGTGGACAATTCTTCCTCTTTTTCTATTTTATGGTAAAATTCCTACATGGCAGGGATTTGTTCCTTCAATTGTTGGTAGATCTCATTTGTAAAACTGTTTCATCACTTTTCCCCTGATCCCATGGGCAGATTTTTATATTCTTGATCGTGTTTAATATTTTAAAGTCTATTTGGAGTTGTCTTAGTCCGTTTGAGTTGCTGTAACAAAATGCCACAGACTGGGTAGCTTATAAACAACAGAAATTTATTTCCCACAGTCTTGGGGACTGAAAAGCCCAAGATCAAGGTGCCAGTATGGTGCTATTCTGGTGAAAGGCCTCTTCCTGGTTCATAGCTGGCACTTTCTTTCTGTGTCCTCACATGGTGCAAGGGGCTAGAGATCTTTCTTTTATAGGGCACTAATGTTATTCATGAGGGCTCCACTCCCATGGCTTAAGCATCCCCCAAAGTCCCCACCTACTAATACCATCACCTTTAGGGGTTAGGATTTCAATATATAAATTTGAGGGGACATAAACATTTAGACTACAGCAGGGATTCTGTGCTTTTTTCCCCTTTGAGTCAGTTTGCTAACATATTCATCTAGAAAATGGTTTGTTTCATCTAACTTTTCTAATTCACTGGGGAAAAATTGTTCATAGTATTTTCTTGTTTTGGGTATTGCATATTCATTTGTAGTTAAAGGCAGTTTCTTCATTCCTGTTATTAGCTAGTCATCTCTCTCTCTCATCAATCTTTTCAAAGCTTTAGCTATTTTATTAGTGTTGTTAAATAATGAATTTCTGGTTTTGTCCATCCTCCCAAATGTATTTTTGTTGTCAGTCTCATTGCTTTGCTCTTCCTTTTTTCATCTATTAGCTGTGGCTGCTTTACCATGACTCCTTTTCTTCCTGGGACTAGGCAGTAGAGCTTAATTGGAGGAAAGAGAAAATGTACTATTCTTGAAATGAAATTCAGCCGAGAAAAACTGAGGCTGGCATTTCTTCTGAGAAGTGCTAGCCTCAAGTTGTTCTTTACAGGAAAAGTTTTGAAACCCTTCTTCTGAGTTCTTTGGAAAGCCCTAGAAGGTATGTTCTAGGGGAACATTTTCAGAGAATGTTAGTGCTCTTTTTACTGCATAACAAATTTCTATGCAATCTTAGAGGCAAACTGAAAAGGATCACTATTTCCTTTCTTGTTGTGATTCATTGCAGAGCTCCTAAATGATATGTTACAGCATGGCAGGCAAGGGAGGAGAATATAAGAAAGCAATGACTATCTATATAATTTATTTGATGGCTATCTATATAATTTATTTCTAAGTCACAGTTCCCAGGCTGAGCTCTGGAATTTTGCCTTGCTGATGCATGCCTACCCACACGGAACCAAGGCCCACACAAATGGCAGGAGTTTCCCTATACTCCCAGCATCTGCAAGCACCCAAGTGATATGCAATTGTTAGGAAGTTTGTTCATCTAGAGTGTTATTGTCACCCACCCATCCTGTCCCTTTGTTAACTCAGAATTTCTGATGTCCTCTGAGCCCACTTTGGGAGGACACTTCCATCTCTCAATATAACAGAATTTTTTTTTAATCCAGATGCTTCTAATTTAGTGGGTACAAATAAGTAAACAAACAACTGTGGTGCATTACAATAACTGCTGCATTAGAAATGTGCAAAGGGTACCACGAGAGCTAGAGACAGAATCCTTCCCTAGTCTTAAGGCATCATAACAGGTTTCTTGGAGGAAGGCTGGTGGAATTCCTTCCAGAATGGGCATGGAGAGGTAAGAGCAGTTAAGGCCAGAGGGATGAAGGGATTGGTAGACCGTATAAAGGCAGTGAGGCCAGGCCACAGAGGAGCCAGTGTCGCATCTGCTGAAATGCTCCAGGAATAAGAAAGGAGGGAGGAGTGGAGGAGGGAGTGGTGGAGTATCCCTTTCTTATTGGATCGGCGGTGGTGCTGTCCAGCACAGAAGATGGGTACTGACTCTCCAGTTTCACCTAAAGGAGGACGGTGCCACTCACTCAACTAGAGCCCCTCCAAGGCTGAGCTATGGGCTCCCATCTCACCTGGCTGGTCTGCCACCTGCATGTGCCCTCCGATGACTAGACCCTGCCACTTGCTGACCTTTTCTCCTACCTTGTCATTTCTAGAAGAGAGTATCAGCTAAGCCAGCCCAGGGTGGTCAGGAACTGGGGCCCAGCTTGATCCAGTCAGTAAAAGCCAGGCCTTAGGACATAAAAGCTGGATGAAGACCATGCTGGTTGACCAGCAGGCTGACCCCACCATGTGGGAAGAGGCAGCAAATAGGGGACCTAAACATTCTTAGAGAATGTTCTATTTCAAAAATAACTTCAAAGTTATTGCCATAAGAAACATAAGAAAATTGTGTTCGAATTTCTTACACTTACATCAATTGACATAAAGATCTTAATTTTTATATCCGGCTCTTGGGTCTACATGGAAGAATGTCAGATAAGACTGTAGGGGCCATCAAGTTGTTGGGGGTGGAATGTGCATAACTGACACTATCTTGGGCCCTTACTGTTTCGCCTGTCCTTCTGCTGAACCTACCCAGGACTGTACTGTGCAGTAAATCACTTCTCTGTCATCAAGGGCTTTGTGGTTAATAGGTATTATTTAATAGTCATTAGGACCAGGTAACCTGTATGCTGAGTTAGTCCCCAAACAATGATGAAAAGCTTTGGTGACGTATTCCCGGTGCCCATGAAACTAGTTACCCATTCATGAATCTTGACTTAAGAATGTACTTCCTGTTTCTAAGCACCTACCCCTGCCCCCCCCATACTCTAGGTTAACTATAAAATTGTCCCAGTGGCCCCTTGGTGGTGCAGAATGCAGCTGCAAATGCCAAATTCTTCCAGATCATTCCCCCCCACACCTCCCATCCCAACCCCACCCTCTGAGTAAGTTACCCTATAATAAACGGATTCATTGATTATAGGGAGCTGCCCCTCTCACTTTTCTGTCTCAAGAGGTCTTCTCAACTCAGTGAGCATTTTTCCTTCCCTCTGTCCTCCCACATGACCCCACATGAAAGGCTGGTAAATTGGGGTAAGTCCCTGATCCCAAGTGTTTCCGGGGCAGAGGGGCTGTGATGAGCCCCAGTCAAGGGAATAACTGAGATCTGTAGCAAATGTTGCAGAGCATTTTCATGAGCTGCATCTCACCTATTCCTCACCAAACCCTGTGCCCTGCACATTGCACTGTATCAATAATTCTCACTTTGCAGATGGGGAAGAGGTGCTGGGGGAAGTTACATAACTAACCAAGCTGGTGAGTGGAACATTCAGGACTCACACCCAGGTCTTTAGCCTCAGCCCATGCTCCTCTCCCTAACCACAGCTGCGGCCTTGGGTAACTCTTGGTTAGCTATGAGAGGATGGACGTGGGCAGGAGTCTAGTCCTTTAAGGTCTGGCGGATTGAGTGGGTCTCAGTCCTGGGGAAGCACAGTGGGAGTCTGAAGTGAGAGCAGGGTCAGCGATTAGAGAAATTGATCTCGTACGCCTTACATTCCCTCCTCCAAGACCATGGTCGGAGCAGCTGGAGTGTACAGGTGGGGCTGAAGTGGCCTCAGAGGGCAGTGTGCAGGAGGAGGGAGGGGGAAGGTGGTTACAGCAGGACTTTGCTTTTTTCACCTCAAAGTAAAGAGTATTCTCATGCTGCTCGGTAACCTTGAGAACATTGTTCTACTCCCTTATTTCTCAGACTCTGAAATTATTTGGATCTCTGAACGCCTGTTCTGTGAGGATGTCGAGATGATCCTTGTCCTCAGGATGCTTACATTCCAAAGGGATATAGTGAATTTGAAAGGTCTCTGTAGAAGGCAGAACATTAAAAATAAAGGTTTTAAAGAACCTATTCTGGGGGACCGCCCTTGTGGTCCAGTGGTTAAAGCTCCACGCTTCTACCACAGCGGGCGTGGTTCCACCCCTGGCCGGGGAACTAAAATCCAGTATGCCACATGGCCAAAAAAAAAAAAGAACAAAAGAAGGACCTATATTTTGAAAACATAGAAGAGGGAGATTTTTTTCAATTGAGCAACAAATAAGATTTTTGAACGGATTTGGTCTTTGAGCTGACCTTCCTCAGGCAGTAGGATTTTGATGGGCAGGGCTGGGGGCAGCCTAGGGAGCAAGTACCAGAGCCTGGAAGAGCCAGGGGTACAGGTTGGCTGCCTGCATGGGGGTGAGTGATGGCAGGTGATGTGTGTGGCCAGGTCATAGGTTTTATGTGTCAGAATAAGGAGTTTGTATATAACTATAGTGGCAGTGGAGATCCTCTGAACATTTTCCCGCAGGGAAATGGCACAGTGAGAGGATAATTAAGAATCAGTGATACTCTTCCAGAGAGGAACCAGTGATTTAGGGCATAAGGGAGGTAATCAATGCATTAAAAAATCAAGTTTGCTAGAATATGATGCCCAGCTGTTTGATCAAACATTAATGCAGATGTTGCTGTGAAGGTATTTCTAAGATGTGACTAATCAGTAGACTGTAAGCGATGCAGATGACCCTCCATAATGTGGGTGGGCCTCATCCAATCAGTTCAAGGCCTTAAGAGTAAAGACTAAGGTTTCCTGAAGAAGGAATGCTGCCTCAAGACATAAAAACCCTGCTGAGTGTCCAGCCTACCAACTGTCCTGTCCTGCAGGTTTTGGACTCAAGACACAGCATCAACTCTCACCTGACTTTCTAGCTACTGATTTTGGACTTAGAAGTCCCCAACAGTCACGTGAGCCAGTTCCTTAAAATAAATGTTGGCAAAGACAGTGTCATGTGCACAATATTTTCACCCCAATCTGGTGGAATAAGAACGGGCCTTGGGCCTTAGAGATAAAGAGCCCATACAGCCTGTGCAAGTTATCACCTAGTGTGGGAATGTTTTTCCCAGATGAGTTGTCCCTTTGTTCTGTTTAAGCAGGTATGTCAGCAGCCCTCAGGCACAACCGCAGCTTTCGGTATTTCAGACCTGGTCAGGGTCCTTCTATTACCACTGGGGAGGGGTACTCAGGAGCTTGGGGGTTCATAGGCCAATTGCCTTGTGTTGGCCATGGTGGAGGTGGACCCACCAGCTGTAAGGACCACGGCTTCCTATTGGAGCTAATCCTGCTCTGCCCCTTCTCTGTGTGAGTAAAGACTTGTTCTGTCTAGTGCTTGACTGCATGGTGTCTTCCTTAGTCACTCCAATACCAAGATGCAACGGGTATAAGTGTGTGGAGTCCTTTCCTGAGGTTGGTAATCAATACAGCATACTCTGCTTGATGATAAATCTCTCTCTCTGTCAGTCAATCAATGAACCCTCTCTATATATATATTCCTATATATAGATCGATGTATCTACCTACCTACCTATCTGTTATATATATCTTCTGTTGGTTCTGTTTCTCTGAAGAACCCTAATACCTACCCCACCTTTTCCCAGAAGTGTTTCCAGATGACTAGGCAGCCACATTCAGTGCAACCTGGCTTTACATTTTGTAGGTTTAAGCAATTTTTTAGGGCAAGGAATGTGCCTGCAGTAGATTTTGGAGCATCTCCTTTATTTTCTCTTAATCCCTTGCTCACTGTTCCAGACCATTGCCCTGCTGGCTGATGATCTTTACAGCACATACATTAAAGGAATAAAAATGATGGGTTCAGCAGAGACTGAACTCTGAAATCTGGAAATAGGATTCAGTCAGCAACTGATAGTAATAAACATTAATGGCCAATTCATTAATGCATTAAGACTGCTTATTCTGCCTTAAGACTTCAATATCATATGTTTATGAGGATGCGGTGGCATCTCTGAAGAAAGCAGGAAGATTGTAGAATAAATGTTATTAAACCATGATAAGAAGACATCTTGGAACCATGACAAGACGCTTATGGGAAGTCTTGATGATGTTGATAAGGGAGAGATGGAGAGTCAGGGCTGGGACACACTTTCTCCAGGGCTGATAAATCAGGGCTCTATGAGGACATAATCTCAGGCCTCCCAAATGGCACTGGTCCTCACCACACACACACTCCGAGATTTCTCTGTGACCTGGAAGACGTACTTCCTCCTCTTGGAGCCCAGTATTCTTGTCTGTAACATGACAGAGTTGGGCCAGATGATCTCTAAAATTTCTTTCTTGTTCTGGCCTTCTATGACTCCATAATTTGTTTTCTCCCATCGGCACTGTGATTTGGAAAAGAATGAGATGATATTCTGGTGGAATTTGACAGCTATAGTTCTCTCAGTAAATCAAGTAAAAGTATTCATGTTTTGATATTCAAATACAACTTTGCGAGCTCTGAGTAGCATGGACAAGTTCTCTTTCCCAGATTAATTCTAGGCAGATTCATCAGATTCATCAATCAAACTGTCTGACTAGTCCCACTCCTCCTTTCTACAGCACGTCACACAGCAGCATCCAAGGTTGCGAACGGGTACCCTCCCTGCAACAAACAAGGAAAATAGCTTTTAGAAACTATTTTAAAAGCACAGCAAAAATTTAGGCAATACGCAAAAATATAAAGGAAAAAACAAAAATGGCTAAAATCCTGCCACTCAGAGATGATCGCTATTAACATGTCAGTGGCCATTCTTGCATGTATTTTTTATATTTAGATATACACACATATGTATTTTTGTTTAAGTGAGATCATACTATATACACAATTTTGCAATGCTTTTAAAAGTTTATTGAAAACATTTGAAATTTTTGAGTTCAATAATTTTATTGTAAAATTTTAAATTATATTTTTCTTACATTTAAAGAAGGGATCTTGGCATAAAAATGAAAGATTAGAGCATCTGCTTTCTCAACCCACCATTGTACCATCCATGTTTAAAGATGCTGAAGAATGTGGAAACTGACACAACAGAATTCTGTGACTCTCAAAAGAGACTGTGCAAAACTCTAAATGAAACAAATGACAAAAGTTCTGTTTCCTTCACTTTGTGGGTGTTGATAATTTGCCAACTGGGTCTTATGCAACAGAAAATTTTCAGATAATATATAGAGTATCAATTAAATTGTCATTCTATATTGCCAACTTAGATTTGCCAATTTTGAGACCAATAACTCAGAGTTTAAAGAATAAATAATCGAATATTTTAAACATAGACTTAATGAGCTCTTTAAATGACAAAAATGATTTGTTCCAACTTTTTGAACTAGAAATGAAAACTCTGTGAAGCATCTTCTAGGATAAGTTCCATGACTGAAGGAGCACAAACAACTCAGAGACAAATCCTGTAACGATTTTGTAATCAGACATTGCTCGCTGTCTGCTGGACAGAGTAAATAAAGGAAATCCCAGCAGTACCACTTTCCAAGGTTACAGCAACTCAGTGAATTCAAGATTTAGCTGGAAATGTGAAGATGGAGTTCACATCTCTTCTGCAGAATTGCACTTTCACCTTACAAATGGATTGGTCTATAGACATGGCTGGACTGACTTTTTTGCTGACGTTCATCTCATATCAGCTCTAACTCAGCACAAAGAAGAGGTTCCTATACATGAATGTTCCGCAATAAACTCCAGCTGCACTGGAAAATTCAAAACATTGAATCACTTTTTTCTGAATCTTATGGTTTATCCTTGGGACAAATGTGTTGACATTTTATTGAAGACGCAAAGGCAGTGGAGGGTAAAAATGCTGGTGCCTTAATACAAATTAAGGCAATTTCACTGTACCAGTGGTGTTCGTATTCTTGCAACATCACTCACGCCCTGAAAAAAAACAAGTGCCAGTTTCACTTAACAATGACCTTGATGCAACAGAAAACTGTTATCTGAGACAAAACAATTAGAACACATAAGACATTTCTGCTGTAGACTGAAGACAGTTGTTTCAAGGAAAAGTTCTTTGAATTGCAAGCTGAGCTGGCTGCTTTATATGTAGAAGACCATTTTTACTTGATAGAACAAATGACATACAAACCATGATTATTCAGACTGGTGGATTTGGTGGGCATTTTTTTTGAAAACTAACAAAGTAGACTGTCACTGCCAGGACTGACATTTTTGGCTAATTTTGTATTTTTTGCTAATGATAAAGTTTTGACTTTCAAGAGATTAGAATTTTGGAAAACCTGTGTCTTCTACTGTGAGCTTGACATCTTCCCAATACTTAAAGATATTTTGGGGACTTTCCTGGTGGTCCAGTGGGTAAGACTCCACCCTTCCAATGCAGGGGGCCCGGGTCCAATCCCTGGTCAGGGAACTAGATCCCACATGCCGCAACTAAGAAATCCACATGCTGCAATTAAGACCCGGTGCAGCCAAATTTTAAAAAGTTAGAAAAAGATAATTTTTGATGAGATCGATGGAGATATTGATAAATGTGATTTTTTTGGATATTGTACAATTTGTTGATATCAATACTTGGAAGATCTGCACAGTGTTATGAGTGGCTATTTACCAAAATATGATCTAGTAAAAAAATATATATGCATAAGTAAGAGATTGACTCGAAGTACAAGATAAACCAGTGGATTTTAATGTTACAAAGTACAAAAGGTTCATTGATATTTCAGGTTCCACAATGCAGTTTACCTGTAAGAAAGTACTGCTGTTGAGTTTTGCTATTGTACCAAAGAAGATTATCCGCAATTATTTAAAGGCTATTTAAATGTTCCTCTCATGTGGAGAAAAGGGAATCCTTGTGCATTGCTGGTAGGAATGGAAATTGGTACAGTCATTGTGGAAAACAGTATGGAGGGTCCTCAAAAAATTAAAAATAGAACTACCATACAATGCATGAGCACCATTTCAGAGTATATATCCAAAGGAAACAAAAACAGAATCTTGAAGAGGTATCTGCCTTCTCATATTTATTGTAGTATTATTCACAAGAGCCAAGATATGAAAACAACCTAAGTGTCAGCAGATAAAGATGTGTCATATATATACACACACACATGCATGCACACACATACATGTATACACACACACACAGTGGAATAGTATTCAGCCATGAGAAAGAAGGAAATCCTGCTGTTTTAACAATGGGAATGGAATTTGAGGGCATTATACTAAGTTAATTAACTAGATGGGAAGAATCCTTTCACAATCTATTCATGTATCTGATCACCAGGATGTACACTTTAAATATTTTAAAATTCTATTTGTCAATTATACCTCAATAGTAAAGCTTTTAAAAAGGCTCCTCTCCTTTCCAACTAAATATCTCTGTGAAGTTTGATTTTTTTCTACCAAAACTGTGTATTGCAACAGATTGAATGCAAGAGAAAATATGAGAATCTCTTAAGCTATGCAGTAGAGATGTGCAAAAAATGTAAAACAATGCCACTCTTGCCCCTAAACATTACTGTTTTAGAAAATACATTTTTCATAAATATGTTAATATGAAATGGGTTTATTGTTATCTTTAAATCAATTAATACACATTTTAATTCTTAGCTTTAATTTCTAAAATGATAAATACAATCCACAAAAACAAAAGCTCTTTAGGGTCTTCAATGATTTTTAAAAGCATAAAGGAATTCTGAGGACAAAATATTTGAGAACCACTGGTCTAAAGTAAACCCTAGTTCACCCAATTTATTTAATTAATGTCTTAATTGAAATGGCCTATTATATTTACATTGTTTATTGAAAAGCTATACTCTGCTAATGAAATAAAATTTAGCTTATGCCTTATAAAATTGTTCGTAAAAGAACAGCTGCTCAAACAATAACATTGATTTAGCATTTAAATGTGTGGTTCAATAGTACCTATATATATTTTTTTCTTTTTAGTGAATTTGAAGTCAAAACTTATAGTTTCACCTCCTATTACCCTTTCTTTAATTTTAGTATTAGCTTAGCCAAAGGGGGAAAATGGACTCATTTGACCAAAATGGTTCAATGACTAGATCCACATTAAATGTGTACTACTGTTCACTCATGGGCAAACTTATTCCTTTCTATCTCAATTTAAATTAGCCTTCATTTTTTTTTTTATAAAGGTGTCACATTTTATTTATTATCTTTGGCTGTGTTGGGTCTTCGTTTCTGTGTGAGGGCTTTCTCTAGTTGTGGCGAGTGGGGTCCACTCTTCATCGCAGCGTGCAGGCCTCTCAGTGTTGTGGCCTCTCCTGTTGCAGAGCACAGGCTCCAGATGCACAGGCTCAGTAGTTGTGGCTCACGGGTCCAGTTGCTCCGTGGCATGTGGGATCTTCCCAGACCAGGGCTCGAACCCGCGTCCCCTGCATTAGCAGGCAGACTCTCAACCACTGTGCCACCAGGGAAGCCCCAAGCCTTCATTTTTAAATAAGTCTAAATGTAAATTATTCCCTGGGCTTCTCAAGCAGGGATTATTTTAATTTAGGGATATTATTAAATCTTAAATTAGTTAGTGTACAGTCTGTGGTTTATTGCTATGTTTTCTCCTTTGCATTTAGCAAAGTTCCTGGCAATATGACACATTCAGTAAATGTATTTTGAATGGCTGACTGATTGACCAAATAAATGATGAATAAATGAGTGAATGAATGTGCAAATGGATGAATGAATAGATTCCTTAATCAAACCATCAGGTTTAGCTATAAGACAAATTAGAAGCAAGGCTGAGGCTTTGAATGCGGGTGCCACATTTGGCATTTCTGGTTCAGAGCTTCCTTCCTCACCCATATGTGGGCTGGTCTAAGAGCCTGAGTCCTGGCTCTATTGTCCTACAGACTTCCTTTATACCCTCCCTTGGCCTGGACTCCTGAGTGCCACCTGCTCCCATCTGACTCTTCCATGACTGCTGCCATGGCCCGTTATCCATGTCAGGCTTTTCTTGGAAGCAGCACAGGTAGGGATAAAGGGAGTGGACTCAGACACCCACTGTCAGGCTCTACCACCTCCTGGCTTTGGGGTGACTTTGGGATCAAGCTTCTTAACCTGCCAGTGACTTTGTTCCTTCCTCTGTATAGTGAGGATCAAAACAGTATTACCCTCACAGAGCAATAACGAAAATTTCATGAGTGAATCTGTGTAAAGTGATTAGGATGATGCCTGGCCACAGTAAGCTCTTTATAAATGTTTATTAAATACATTTTAAAATAAGTGCAGTAGGGCTTGGTCAACCTTGAGAAGCGAGTCAGACTCATGATAGGGGTGGGGGTCTCCAGTTCTGGAGCCCCTTCCCCTAGCACCCGCCTGCCCCAGTGAGCAGTTCTCTGGACCCAAGTCCTGGCTCGTGACAGACTGCCCTATTGGGTCATGTCTGGTTGCATCTTGACACAGACCATCCTACCCACAGAACAAAATTTCCATGTCTAGGACAAGTGAAAGGATTATCTTTCAAACACAACTGTTTCAAGAGGTATCCTTCTGCTGTGTATAAATATCAAATTCTACAGAAGGAGGTGGAGAAGAGCATTCTCTCAGAGCAGAAGTTACTCAGAGCGGGGAAAAAAACAGAGGAAGGGAAGAAAAATAAGTTCCAACTGGGAATAAACATCTCTGGATTATGTTACAAATCCTGTGTAGTTGGAAAAAGCTGTCCTGACTAAAAGGATCAATAAATCTTCCTTTCACAGAAATAGAAATATAGATCAATGGAACAGGATAGAAAGCCCAGAGATAAACCCATGCACATATGGTCACCACATCTTTGATAAAGGAGGCAGGAATGTACAGTGGAGAAAAGACCTCCTCTGCAATAAGTGGTGCTGGGAGAACTGGACAACTACATGTAAAAGAATGAAATTAGAACACTCCCTAACACCATACACAAAAATAAACTCAAAATGGATTAAAGGCCTAAATACAAGGCCAGATACTATAAAACTCTTAGAGGAAAACATAGGCAGAACACTCTATGACATAAATCACAGCAAGATCCTTTTTGACCCACCTCCCAGAGGAATGGAAATAAAAACAAAAATAAACAAATGGGACCTAATGAAACTTAAAAGCTTTTGCACAACAAAGGAAAACATAAACAAGACAAAAAGACAACCCTCAGAATGGGAGAAAATATTTGCCAATGAAGCAACTGACAAAGGATTAATCTCCAAAATATACAAATAGCTCGTGCAGCTCAATATCAAAAAAGCAACCCAATCCAAAAATGGGCAGAAGACCTTAATAGACATTTCTCCAAAGAAGATATACAGATTGCCAACAAACACATGAAAGAATGCTCAACATCACTAATCATTAGAGAAATGCAACTCAAAACCACAATGAGGTATAACTTCACACCAGTCAGAATGGCCAACATCAACAAATCTACAAACAATAAATGCTGGAGAGGGGGTGGAGAAAAAGGAACCCTCCCGCACTGTTGGTGGGAATGTAAATTGATACAGGCACTATGGAGAACAGTATGGAGCTCCCTTAAAAAACTAAAAATAGAACCATCATATGACCCAGCAATCCCACTACTGGGCATGTACCCTGAGAAAACCATAATTCAAAAATACACATGTACCACAGTGTTCATTGCAGCACTATTTACAATAGCCAGGACATGGAAGCAACCTAAGTGTCCATCGACAGATGAATGGATAAAGAAGATGTGGCACATATATACAATGGAATATTAACGAAACTGAGTTATTTGTAGTGAGGTGGATGGACCTAGAGTCTGTTATACAGAGTGAAGTAAGTCAGAAAAACAAATACAGTATGCTAACACATATAGAATAAAAAAAAATGGTTCTGATGAACTTAGGTGCAGGACAGGAATAAAGACGTAGACATAGAGAATGGACTTGAGGACACTGGGAGGGGGAAGGGTAAGCTGGGACTAAGTGAGAGAGTAACAGTGACATATATACACTACCAAATGTAAAATAGATACCTAGTGGGAAGCAGCCACATAGCACAGGGAGATCAGTTCGATGCTTTGTGACCACCTAGAGGGGTGGGTTAGGGAGGGTGGGAGGGAGACGCAAGAGGGAGGAGATATGGGGATATATGTGTACGTATAGCTGATTCACTTTGTTATACAGTGGAAACTAACACACCATTGTAAAGCAATTATACTCCCATAAAGTTGTAAAAAAAAATAAATAAACCTTCCTTTCTAGTTTATGCTTTTTTTTTTTTTTTTTTTTAGTTTATGCTTTTTCAGATGCTGGGAAGGCGACTGGAGAAGACTTGTCTCCTGGAAGCACAGAATCTTTGTCTGCAGTTTGTTCAGGAGAAGCAGGTCATTATTATACATTTGAATTAGTCACATCATGTTGGCCGAGCCTTCAAATCACTTCAAATTGGATCAGTTGCACACGGGATTGCTGGTGGTGCCTCTGTTGATACCACACACCAATGAGTGATTACAGTCAGGTTTTTTCAGGTTGATGGACCGGTACTTATGTTATCTATTGGCAAACGCAGCAATACTAGGGTCTCCTCAAATGCTCGTTGAATTCCACCCATTTTCTCAAGGCTAATTTAGTGACTGGCCTTTTCCTATGTACAAACAATATGGTGGACAAAGCATGTGCATTTTACGATATTTCTTATAAAATGACTGGGTCCTATCTCTAGGGCATAATAGTTCCATGAGATTCTCTGGCCTTCAGGTGCTTATTTAAGACTTTTTTTTCTTTATTCTGTACACAGATGGGCTTCAGTGAACTCTTGTTGGACTGGTACTGTGTTCGATTAGGTTGGCGGTCTTATCCAATTACCCCATCCCACAGCCATGCAAGGCTGTTGTGGAGACAGGGTGACAGTGTGAAAAACCAAAACAAAATGAAAACCAAAACATTCGTTTTGTAGTCAGACATAGGCTGCTGACAGATTTGATTCCTCTAATTAACAGTCTTCTTAAAGGACTATGAGGATGAAAAGAAAAGCCATAGACTAGGAGAAGCTATTTGCAAATCATACAATTGACAAAGAACTTATATCCAGAATGTTAAAAACAAAAACAAAAAACTCTTAAAACTCAAAAGTTAAAAAAAATGCTATTAAAAAAAGGGCAAATGATTTCAACAAACATATTACCAAAGAGGATATATGGATGACAAATAAGCACATGAAAAGATGCTCAACATTGTAAGTCATTAGAGAAATGTGAATTAAAATCACAATGAGATACCACTACACATTTATTGGAATGGCTAAAATTTAAAAAAGCTACCATACCAGGTGTTGGTGAGAATGTGTAAGAACCAGAGCTCTCAAACACTGTTGGTGGGAGTGCAAAATGGTACCACCACTTTGGAAAACGGTTTGGCAGTTTCTTAAAAATAAAAGACTGCATCAATTAAATGACCCTACCATTCCTCCCCTAGATATTTACCTAAGAGAAATAAAAGCATATATCACACAAAGATTTGTAAACAAATGTTCATAGCAGCTTTATTCATAATCGCTCCAAACTAGAAACAACCCAAAAGGAAACTTATGCATAGTTCATTATGTTGATTGTGGTGGTGGTTCATGGTGTATACAAATGCCAAAACTTATCAAATTGTACACTCTAAATATGTGCAGTGTATCTATGCCAATTATACTTCAATAAAACTGTTAAACTTTTCTTTAAAGGGAAAAACAAAGACAGAAAGAGGACGCTGAAGCAGTTAGGTCTGAGTGGTGCCTTAAGCATTCCCAGTAACTAAACAGGCCACTGTTTCATCTGATTGTAAAAATGCAATTACTTTTTTCCCCAATATTTCAAGTATTTTTTAAAAATTGTTTTCAAAACAAACAACTTTTTTGTTGAAATATAGCTGATTTACAATGTTGTGTTAGTTTCAGGTATACAGCAAAGTGATTCAGTTAAATAAATAAATAAAATAAATAAATAAATAAATAAATAAATAAATATATTCTTTTTCAGATTCTTTTCCTCTATAGGTTATTACAAGATGTTGAGTACAGTTCCCTGTGCCAAAAGTAGGTCCTTGTTGTTTATCCATTTTATATATAGTAGTGTTGATTTGTTAATCCCAAACTCCTAATTTATCCCTCCCCTTCCCATTTCCCCTTTGGTAACCTTAAATTTGTTATCTATCTCTGTGAGTCTATTTCTGTTTTGTAAAGAAGTTCATTTGTATCATTTTTCAAGATTCCACATATGTGATATCATATGATATTTGTCTTTCTCTGACTTCACTTAATGTGATAATCTCTAGTCTAATAATCTCTAATCTAATGAAACATGGCATTATTTCATTCTTTTTTATGGTTGAGTAATATTCCTTTATATATATATATATGTTGCTTCCATGTCTTGGCTATTGTAAATAGTGCTGCTATGAACATTGGGGTACATGTATCTTTTAAAATTAGAGCTTTTGTCTTTTCCAAATATATGCCCAGGAGTGGCGTTACTGGATCATATGGTAGCTCTATTTTTAGTTTTTTAAGGAACCTCCATACTGTTCTCCATGTGGCTGTACCAATTTACATTCCCACCAACAGTGCAGGAGGGTTCTCTTTTCTCCACACCCTCTCCAGCATTTATTATTTGTAGGCTTTTTGATGATGGCCATTCTGATTGGGGTGAGGTGATACCTCATTGTAGTCTTGATTTGCATTTCTCTAATAATTAGCGATGTTGAGCATCTTTTCATGTGCCTGTTGGCCATCTGTCTTCTTTGGAGAAATGTCTGTTTAGATCTTCTTCCCATTTTTCGATTGGGTTGTTAGTTTTTTTGATGTTGAGCTGTATGAGCTGTTAGTATATTTTGGAAACTAATCCCTTGTTGGTCACATAGTTTGCAAATAGTTTCTCCCATCCCATAGGTTATTTTTTGTTTTGTTTATGGTTTTCTTTGCTGTGCAAAAGCTTTTAAGTTTAATTAGGTTCCATTTGTTTATTTTTTCTGTTACTCTAGGAGATGAATCCAAAAAAAATTATTGCTGAGATTTATGTCAAAGAGTGTTATGCCTATGTTTTTCTCTAGGAGTTTTATAGTATCTGGTCTTATATTTAGGTCTTTAATCCATTTTGTGTTTATTTTTGTGTATGGCATTAGAGAATGTTCTAATTTCATCTTTTACATGTAGTTCTCCAGTTTTCCCAGCACCACTTATTGAAGAGACTGTCTTTTCTCCACCGTATATTCTTGCCTCCTATGTTGTAGATTAATTGACCATAAGTGTGTGGATTTATTCCTGGGCTCCATTGTTCTATGTGTCTATTTTTGTGCCAGTACCATATTGTTTTGATTACTGTAACTTTGTAGTATAGTCTGAAGTCAGGAAGCATGATTCTTCCAGCTCTGTTCTTCTTTCTCAAGATTGTTTTAGCTATTCGAGGTCTTCTGTGTTTCCATACAAATTAAAAAAAATTTTGTTCTAGTTCTGTGAAAAATGCCATTGGTGCTTTGAATAGGAATTGCATTGAATCTGTGGATTGCCTTGGGTAGTATGGTCATTTTAATAATACTGATTTTTTCCAATCCAACAACATGGTATATCAAAAATGCAATTACTTTTTAAGAACAGTTCCTGATTTGTTTTCCCTATCCATTTGAACTACTCATGATCTATTGCTCTGGGGCTCAGAGACTGCCCAGAACCAAATAACCCTTTAGGATGGTGGCCACACTGAAAATCAGGCTTGGCTTGCCCACGATCAAGTTCTTTTTTCCACCTTTGAATTTGAATGAGTAATGACATATAATGTCCGTTAATTTAGGATAAGACCAACTTCATCTCCTCCCCACTCCCACCTCACCCAGACCTCCCCATGTCCTTTTCTAACCATGACACAATCCTTTCTTTGATGTACTGCAGTCCCAGGCAATATGTACACACAGAAAGTAGCTTTCTGAAGATTGTTTTTTTGTTTTGTTTTGGTTTGGTTTGTTTTTTTTGCTGTATGTGGGCCTCTCACTGTTGTGGCCTCTCCCATTGCGGAGCACAGGCTCTGGACGTGTAGGCCCAGCAGCCATGGCTCATGGGCCCAGCCACTCCACGGCATGTGGGATCTTCCCGGACTGGGGCACGAACCCGTGTCCCCTGCATCGGTAGGCGGGTTCCCAACCACTGAGCCACCAGGGAAGCCCTGAAGATTGTTTTTTTACAAATTTTCTCCAGCAAATTTCAAAATTAGTTTACAAGCTCAGGAGCTCAGCCTTACCTGGAATTTTCATGTGAAAATTAGATATAGTTAGAAAAAAAAAAAAGATCAAGAACACCTAAGACCAAAGCATCTTTGTTGAAGCTGCTCAGAGGGAGATTCTGTGATGTTCATTCTAGCCTCTTGGCAGTAATAAATAATTCCGAGTTCTGCGCTATGACATAGAGGTGAATTCCACAGGGTCACTGGGGTTGAACCTGATGGTATGAAACTTCAGGTATTCTGATGAGGAAGTGAATTTTGTATAAAGTGTGAGCATCAGACCAAGAATTTTAAAAATGAAAACCTAAAAAGGTTTTGGTCAGAAAAACATTTTACAAAATGAGGAGGAATGTATTTTATGACCTTGAATACTAAGTCCTGATTCCAAACATCGCAAAACCACATAGAAGAAAATATCTCCAGTGTAGTACAAGAGGGAAGACACTCCATTCTGGTGCTTGTCTGGTGTGTAAAGAGAGACAGGCTGGTCCCCTGGGAAAGAGCAGGGACCTTTAACTCCTAGGACTTGAGTTCAGTACTTATGAGCTCTATGACCTCAAATTACTTTGCTAAGTCTCATTTTCCTCCTGCATAAAATAGCAGTCACAATACCACTTACCTCCTAAGATCATTTTGAGATGAGCTATCATTGGAAAACATTCAGTAGAGTGTTTAGTGGTAAGGAAGCAATAACTGGCAGATTTACTATTATAGCTTAACTGGGATGTGCTTTGCAAGTGCCTCCTATCAGAGTTCCCAAAACTTGCCCCACCAGAGGCATCACTTGGAATACTTATTAAGTATACAGATTCCAGGGCCCTGCCGCAGACCTACTGAACTTGCATCTCCAGGGAAGGGGCCTGGGAGTCTGTTTAAAAAGATCCTCAGGGCTCCAGGCACATTTGGGAAACATTGATATGTTAGTAAAACCCCATATTCTCTACGTGGGTGGGTCTCAAATTTGGGGATCTGGTTAAAATACACACTGCCAGCATCCCCACCCTCCAGAGCTTCTGATTTGGCTCTGAGATGGAGTCTACAAAATTATGTGTTTAAATAATCCACCCTGGTGATTTATGGGGAAAAGGGCTTTCAGCCCACACTGGGGGAAACACTGCCCAATGTTGTCATACCCACATTTAGACCAAAAAGAGAACTCAAAGAAGAGTCTGTTATCTGGGGGAGTGTCCTATAGCTTTACTTCTGCTACCAGTTCATGGAATATAGGAATTAGAGGGAATCACTTTGCTGACTATTGTTCTTTCTCACAGATTAAAATTGGTCCCTTCTGTGCCAAGTTCTTTGGCTTGGGGTTAAAAAGTAACAGTTTATTATGCATTTGATGTGTCTGTTCAGGGTTTGCACGGTGGTGCTTATACAGGCCTTTTTATCTGCTCTCATCCCCTAATCTGATTTCATGCCTTGTAGGCACTCTGAAGGGCAGGATGTACTTGCTTAACTTGTATGTGATGCTGAGCACTGCTGAGGCATTGCTGATGAGCAGAGGACCCAAGGGGAGCATGAACAAAGGTGCTGAAAGCTGGCCTGCTTGAAGAGGCACTCAGGTCAGAGTGAGGCTCTGTAGTGCTGCACTTACCAGCTGCTCCAGTGCCCCTCCTCAGGGTTCTGGATTCACCCAGTGTGCTGAAAGAAGCAGCAGACAGATCCTTATAGTAGAGTCAGGATACATGGACATTATATGTATGGACTTGATTGCACAGCACTTGATGTGTCAAAGCTAAACACATACTCATGTAAACAGCTGAAAGAAAGGTCTGGAAAGATGTACCAGGATGTCTGGGCTGGGGTGTGTGGAGGGCTGGAAGAGAAGCACAGCCCAGCAGAGGAGAGCAGGGAGCTGCTCTGCTAATCCCATGGACCTCAACCATGCAGAGAGAAATCATTTCATTGGGACAAGTGTGCAGTCGTCCACACAAAGTTAAGAGCCAAGACAAAACAGAATTTAGGGCATACGCATAACCAAAAGTGTGTCTCTAACATGGGGGAGCATCTTGCTAAATAACTGACATTTCTAAGTGTGTATGAGCATGTGGGATCAGTGGACCTGGGGCTTGGGTCATTTCATCCACCTCCTTTGGAAATGGATTCACTCTATTCTTAAAAGCCAACCCAGGAAGTCAGTCTTATTTTTCATAATGTTTCAATTCCAAACTCTACAGTTCTTGAAATTCATTTAAAATAATCATTCAGGGAGTTTTTATTTCTGTAGCTGTCTCTTTTGTCTATGACAATACAAAAGCTTGAAATTTGCCTCTGTTAAGCGCATAATTTAGAGAGTTAGCATGAAGAATAAAAATTGGGGAAGCAGTAAAGTGTATTCCTCTCTCCATTCCTTGTTTGCTGGGAGAATCCTGGCAAGTATGTTAAACTCCTAGCTCCTGAATTTCTTCCCCCTAGGTCCACAGCCAGTCACTAGCTGAGCCATGCTCACACAGCTCTCCTAAGGATGGAGATGAAAGTGTCTTTCCACAACTCCACAGGGATCATGCCCGCTGAATAATAAAGAGGATGAATAGCTTAAAATTATAGGTGATGTAGGAAATTGTCAGAATGCAGGTCTTCTTACTAAACTTCTACGAATCTCAGTGTACTGACTGAAGCAGGTCTCTGGTTTGTTTTTTAATGGCCACACTGGTATCCACCAATAACAGAAAATCTCATCAGTATCCTTTCTTTCCCCACACACCTGCTCCATATAGCCTAGAGGCAAAGGAGAGCTTAATTTGTTTTGTGTCATGAGCAGGGAGGTATTCAGAAAATTAAACCATGGATCAGTCTGAAGCAGACACAGTCAGAAGGGATCTCGTCATGAAGTTCTATGTATGAATTTCCCGTATTCACAGAACTCAAGCCAGTTTATAAACCTCATGTGTTTCTTTCCTCCCAATCTTCCATCTATCCCTACTGACCTAAATATTTGTTAGAAATGTTTTTAGCTGCACGTAATAAAGCCCAGCTATGAGTAGCTTAAATATCATGAGGATATTTATGGTTTACTGAGTGAGACAACTCAGGGTTGCTTGGCAGCTCAACAACGCCATTAAGGACCCAGACTATTCCTCTGCTTCACCGTCCTTAGAGTGTGGGCCTGTTTCCCTCTTGCCTGTTATCCAGCGCTCGTAAGAAGGCTGGTGTGACTCCAGCGTCACATCCTTATGTCATTTTCTTTTTCTTTTTTTAATTTTTGAAAATTATTTTTCATTTTTTTTACTGAAGTATAGTTGCTATACAATGTTGTGTTAGTTTCAGGTGTACAACAAAGTGATTCAGTTATTCATACATATATATGCATACGTATACATATATATGAACACATACAATATATTTATATACAATGTATAAATACATATAATACATACATATATATTCATATATATGAATACATGTGTACAGCAAAGTGATTCAGTTATACATACATATATATATGTTCATATATGTATACGTATATATATTCTTTTTCAGATTCTTTTCCCTTATAGATTATAACAAGATATTGAGTAGAGTTCCCTGTGCTATACAGTAGGTTCTTGTGGATTATCTATTTTATATAGTGTGTGTATGTTAATCCCAAACTCCTTACGTCATTTTCAATACCAGAAAGCAGAAAGAGAAAGGGCAGGTGCAATAAAAGGGTAGTTAGGCCCTGACTAGTGACAAGGAAGGCAAAGAAGACTAGCCTCTCAGCAGGGTATAATTTAGGAAAAGTTAGAAACAAAGAACAATAATAATATTGAGCACTTTGTGCCAGGCCTTGTACTTTACATTTCTTATCTTAATTCACACAGCAACGCTATGAGATGGATACTATTAAAAGCCCCATTCTATAGAAATAAAAATTTGACGTAGCAAAATTAAAAGGGATTTTTACACACAAAAAAATGCTCTCGAATGACATTTTATCCTGCCATTCTATACAGAATGTTTTCATTTTTGTCCCAGTTATGGACATATATATATGAATATATATGTGTAACTGAATCACTTTGCTGTACATATGAATTCATATATATGTGTGTATGTGTGGCTCAGAGCCCCCTTCAAGGAAGAAATTGTTGGCTCAGCTGCTAGAAACATTGTCAGCAGACAGGCTTCAGATGGAGGCCCATGCAGCAGAGAAGTGCCTCTCCCGGGGCCGCCACTTCCTGGAGTGGCCCACATCCAGTGACTGAGTGCGGGGGACCATGCAGGACAGGGATTTTGACCCAGCGAGGACAACTCTTAGGAACCAGTTCGGCTACAGTTCTCCCTGCCCTCCCTGCTTCCACCTCCTCCTTCCCACAGATTGTGATCCTGAGGGCTCCCTGATAAACATATCGAACCCAACTCTGTCTCAGAGTCTGCTTCCCATAAAAATCAAACTGGGACCACTTTTAACACCTTTCCACCCCTGGTCTACATACATGGGTTTCCTCCATAGCCAAAGTAGAGGGGCTTCCCTGGTGGCACAGTGGTTAAGAATCTGCCTGCCAATGCAGGGGACACGGGTTCGAGCCCTGGTTCGGGAAGATCCCACGTGCCGCGGAGCAACGAAACCCATGTGCCACAACTACAAAGCCTGCGCTCTAGAGCCCACAAGCCACAACGACTGAAGCCCGCACACCTAAAGCCTGTGCTCTGCAACAAGAGAAGCCACTGTAATGAAAAGCCCGTGCACCACAATGAAGAGTAGCCCCTACTTGCCCTAACTAGAGAAAGCCCGCACGCAGCAACGAAGACCCAACGTGGCCAAAAATTAATTAATTAATTAATTTTAAAAAAGAAACAAAGTAGAGCATTCCTACAAAACCTTTTGTAAATCAAAACAGCGTAAAGTGAAGAAGCAGTTACCCTAGGACACATCTAGCTAAGGGATGCACAAAACAAATCGAGATTAAAGCGCAGGTGCTCACAGACAGAGTTAAAGCTAAGGCAACTTGATGGTGAGATGCTGAGTGTAGTTCCAGGGAAGGAGATGGTGGTGCCACTCGCTCTGCTCAGGGTGCCCGCTCCCTCTAACAGCTCACTGCAAAGCAAACGTTGAACACTACTGTTGTTTTTCACCTTCCTGCACAAAAACAAAAATCCTTTTAGGATTTCTTTCCATTAGCGAAAACAGGTGCTAAAGTAAGCCTTTTATAAACACGAAGTGGTGTAAGGTGAGCTTTCAAAGAGTGGAGGATACCTGTATTGTATTTTTATTTTACATTATTGCAGACATACCACAGTACTGGTTTTATTCTATTTAAAAAATACACTCGGGCTTCCCTGGTGGCACAGTGGTTGACAGTCCACCTGCCGATGCAGGGGACACAGGTTTGTGCCCCGGTCCGGGAAGATCCCACATGCCGTGGAGCAGCTGGGCCCATGAGCCATGGCCGCTGAGCCTGAGAATCCAGAGCCTGTGCTCCGCAATGGGAGAGGCCACAACAGTGAGAGGCCCACGTACCGCAAAAAAAAAAAAAAAAAAAAAAATACACTCTATCATGAACAGTTCCTCACGTTATTATATAGCCTTCATAATTACTTATTTAAAATGTAAAGCAAAAGTAATATAACCATATTACAGAACATTTGGAAAAGAGAAAATTTATACATAATTCCACTACCAAACAGTTGATCTTTTGGTATATTTAATTTTTTTCATATAAATAGTTTTTACAAAGTTATAGGCACAATGTATAAAGTGTCCTATTCACATTTTAAAATTTTTATTTGTTTGTTTGTTTTTATGCCCTCCCTTGGGCCAGAAAGTGTTAAAGGCAGGTTATAAAATTACATAAATTTACTAAAATGTATGCTAGGCATCACCCAGGGCCTCCTTCAGATAGTCAAACATGACAAATGAGAGTCCATGGCCCTTCTATGGTTTTGAGAATTTCTTACTACTCATATATTCATAGTTTTTCCCTCAGCTCCCTGTCTGTCTCAGGAAGACAAATTGGCTGCCTAAGTACTGCCATGTCAACCTGGATGACAAGCACAGCACTTTCACCACTTGCCACACACACATACAAACCCCACAAAATAAACCAAACCAAAATCTAAGTAAGATCAGTCATTTTGTGACTTTGATCACTTCCTTAAAGTTTTCGGGGACCCTGGGGTACAAAGCCTCTGTCATCTCACTGGTTCCCACGTCCGCCCTCTTCTGCTAACAGGCAAATTCTTCCCCTCACCTCACCCACAATAGTTCCACCCACTTTCAGGCCCTCTAGCCTGAGCTTCTAGCCAAAAGCAGCTGGTTCTGATTCAGATCATTTCCTCAACAGGGGCAGGTCTTGCTTTACAAGCATTTCTCTGATTTTTCAAGGCTGAGAAAAGAAAAATCTTTTTGGACTTCTACATTATAATACAAGGGTTAGGAAACAGGTCAGAGAGAAAGAATATGATGCCAAGAGAGAGGTTAGCACACGAAGTGTAAGTCACGAAGTTTCGCATTTGGAAAGTTGCTGTGGAGGGAGGAAGAAGGAATGAAGTCCAGCGACCCCACAAAGAAGTATCTGAAAAACTTAGCAGCTGGTGTGGCCTGAAGATCGAAGTAAAACGTGACACCAGAATTATGAATCTGAGACCAGGGAAAAGTGGCCACACCTTGATAAGAAATGAGGAACTTGGGAAAGTAGATCAGTTTGGAGGGGGAGGGGATGCATTCACTTTCACAGGTAAGGATCTAGCAGGGTTTGTGTGGACTTGGAGGGTGGATGAGTTGGGAACTGGGGGTGTTACTGGGTCTGTCCTGGCTCCTGGCTGCCTGTGAACGTTTGTGAAAAACTACAAACTGACACTATCACTATCAAATCCGTCCAAAGAGAAGGGAGAGTTGTGATAAGGGGAAGGATGAGTCAAAAAAAAATTTTTTGGTAGGAATCAGGTGATGGGGTGGGGTGGGGAGATGGGTGGAGTGGAGCAAGGAAGAGACAGTTTCTGTGCATTCTAGAGTGTTCACAGTTAGGGCTTTTCTTTTTTGTTACTTTGCCTGAGTGTTGGTGTTATTTTGTGAAAGGGGAAGGCATCGTGCTGGGGATGGAAAATGATTTTCTGCCACTTGCTGCTTTCACCTGTTACCACGGCAACCGATTTCATCAGCCAGGAGGGAGGATTTTACTACAGAGCCATGCTATATTGGACTGTTGTGATTTCGAAGGGAAATATTTACAGCTCTGTCGGTAGAGCTGTTCCAGTTGAGACTGTGACCGTGTGGCCCATTAAACTCGATTTCAAGGATTTCTAAAGAGTTTTTCCATTATTGACTCCAGGTAACATCACTGTTTTTGATCAGTTCCCAGGAGCAAACTCCTGCAGGATGTATAACCCCTATGTTGGTTGGAGTTAGTTTATCTTTTTCTTTCAGCTCTGTCAGTGATGAAATTAGTTGCTCACTTTGGGGTTTTGAATCAAACCAAAAAACTAAAATAATTGTGTGAGACAGGTGTGGCTGGATCCTGGGGACAGCTTTTGTCCTCACTCCGTGACTGTCTGGGAGCAGAACTCAGAGGGTCTCCTTATTCTCCAATAAAAAGCCCCTCCTTCAAGCATTGGTGAGAAATGGACATTTTAATGAAGGCTTGGTCGGGAAGCTGGTTTCTAGTACAGAGCTCAGACCCTTTCACCTCCTCCCTATGGTGGAATCCTTCTTCCTTAGATAATAAGGGGTACTTATAAATAAAAAATCTTTCTTTTTCTCTGTTTGTGTTAAAAACTCTGTGAGTTATTTTAGATTTCTGCATACTTTTGGTTTGAAAAACCAGGTTTCTTGGCTTTTGAAGTAGAGTATCTCTGCAGATTCCAACAACAACAAAATCTGTATATACTGTCCTGCACCAAAAGTATAGAGAATAGGAGTCTGAGCCTTTCAGACTCCTAGTGTGAGATTCCTCCAACTTAATTAGCAAGGTGTGGTTCTAATGCTAATTGAGTGCTTGATTATAGCATTCAAATGATTGCTTCACTTTGAATAGTGGTATTTTCCATCTTGAAAAATGATCTTGTTAATTACATTAATCTTAACTGATGAAACATATCCGTATGGAGAGGGATTTGAAGGAAATATTGAGGATTCTTACATATTTCCTGCCCTGCCCTGAAACCAGTATTACTCCACCCTCAGACATAGTTCATCAGGGAATTAAATACATAGAACAGCTGGTAAACACTCATCACTGAAACTTTTTAACCTTTCTCCCAAAGGTTAAAATGAGAGACCCTATGTTTTAGGTTCGTTGAGACATTATTATGGACTTTGGACATTATGGACATACATTGTGGACATTGTCCATGTTGTGCTTGAATTTGCTTCGGTAGAGTTGCCATTTTATTTTACTTATATGGCAAAGAAAACACTAGATTCAAAACCTAAGATTCTCTAGATTAACAAAAAAAAAAGTACCACTATTTTATTTTTTGAGAGGAGTAATGACTAACTCAGGACTTAGAACATTTTAAATATTTACCATAATAGGAAATTTCACCTTGAGTTCTTAATCAAAATCTCATTAACACCTACAGGGTCTTTAATTTCAGCTATCTGAATAAAAGCATTTTAAGAGCTCTTATTTTTATTTCCCTTCTAAATGCAGACACGGTATTAGAAGGTACAAAGATACCACAGATCAAGACACCATCTCTCTTCCCAAGGAACTTACACTAAAGTGGGGGACAGGTGAGTAAATAAATATTACATAGCAGTATAACAAGGGTAATGCAGAAGTAAGCAGAATATTCAAGGATGACTAACCTGGCCTAGAAAAGTTGGAAGGAATCAGGAAGTTTTCTCAGGGAAGTTGACACTAGTATTTAAGCACCAAGATGAGTTTGCCTGATTAGGGTAAGGTAGGGGGATGGCACAGGTGCTCCAGACTGAGGAAACTACAGTAAGTCAAAGAAAATACTGATTAGCACATGGAACCATGATTTAGAAAAAAACCCAAAACTTAATTGAGAACCTATTATATGCCAGGTACAACATGCAACACATTTCTAATTCAAAGCTCTCTAAGGCATATTGTTATTATTGTTCCTCTTTTATAAGGGAGGAAACAAAGGTTTAATGAGGATGAGTACTTGCCCACAGTCCAACCATAGTGATGGAATGGCAAGTCCAACCCAACTCAGCCTAACTTCAGGGGAGAGTGTTTCCACTTCTTTTGAGTAGATTCAATATAAAATTGGACTGAAAGAAGGCATAGGTAGTTCTGCTCGATTCAGTTTCCTGATAAATGATGTGATCGTATATGATAATTATGAATAATTTACTCAATTATGATAAATAAAATGATTGCACAGGGACTCGAGTGTTAGAATAAGACTTTAGATGTAAAATATGAACCTGAGATTGAATTTGCTGTTTGGATCCTTTTTATAAATTGAAATGTATTTTTCTGACATGTAAGAAACCCATTTTTAAAAACCAAGGCTTCTTAAAGAGGACCTGTTTCTGTTTATTTTGTGATGGGTGATTGGAAACAGGTGCTGGTAAGGTCAAGGCAGGAGCATTTGTGGGCTTTTTTTTTTTCTTTTTCTCCTTAAGCAACAGAATAAAATGTTAAAGTAAATTAGTGGTACATTAAGTTTGGAAGTTTTAAGTACACACGTTATCAGAAAATACACACCCAAATGATCATCCTTTTCAAGTAATGATGTACAACAGATGGTGCTTCACTTTCAGAGCACGTTTTTGCACATTTATATTCCCCATCGTACAACTGCAATGATGTCAAACCCACTGTGCATCTTTTGAAATGGAATATATTCCAGTGTACTCAGGATCTGTTTAGTACATCCCACAGATTGCCTTGGATTCTGTTACTGAAGTTGTAAACATAGGAGAGCAGACCAGTAATCATTCCATCAAAGTGTGGGAAATATATAAGCACAGAGTGAGTGCCTAAATTTTCTTATTCCCAAATACATTTTTTTTTTTATACCTCACTCTCCATACAGTAAGCCTGATTTGAGGCCAGGTCCTGTGCTAACCATGGGCCACCATATTGGTTTCTAAGGATAAAAAGATAACATCTTATATCTGCCAACTTTAGTGGGGCACGAAACCTCTATTCCACTAATCATCATGTAGCCTCATGAACAATGAAATAGAGATATGCGCATTTGACTTGGGAAGGCATAGGAGGGCCCAGCAAATTATGCCATGATTTGGGAGGGCTCCGAAATGGTTTCACAAAGGGGTTACTTCTTGGGTCTCAAGAGTGAGTAGGGGCACTTTAGGAAGATAAGTAGCATATTTCAGAAAGTGAGATGAGTATCAGCAAAGGCATGGAGGCATGAAAAAGCATAGGAGATTTTAAAAACAGGAAGTTATAAACACGCCAGAGGTGAGGGTATATCTTGTGAAAGGAGGAATGCAGAAGGTGTCTGGCAATAGCCCTAGTTTAAAAGGTAGCCTGGTGCAGATTATGAAGGACTTTGTATTCTGTTCTAAAGCAGTTGGCCCAAAAGCCAGTTCAGGGTATTTAAGCAAGTGAACTGAGAGCTCTATATTTCAAGGACTGGTTGGCTTTAGTGAAAGCAAGTCCATATATTCTTTTGATAATCTAGTTCTGTTTTCATAGTCTAATTTGGATATTCAAGCTAAACCATTTTAGCTTGGTGTTTTCAGGGAAGATGGCAAATGGCCAGCAGCCATCTTATATGTCAGAGCTCTGTTCTATCACCTCTCAGCTTTCCCTTTTCTAGGCTGAATCACATTCACTCCTCATGGGGTTTATGCTCAAGTCTTTTGATACTGCCTTTATAGCATTCCACTGAACTTTTGCCAAGTTCTTTTCCTTCTTCAATCTTCTTCATTTAAAAAAACCATTTGTTTATTTTTGACTAGGCAACACATTTATATAATTCAACCATAAATCCCAATAGTATCTTTCCCACTCTGTCCTCCATCTGCCCATTTCTTATTGTCCTCTCCCAAAGATAATCACTACTGTTACTTTCCTATATACCACTCTAGAATTTTTAGCATCTAAAAGCCAATGAAATAATATGTGATTTTTCTTCTTTTTTTAAAAAACAAAAGTTATATTTCTCTTCGTAAAGTTGTGCACCTTGATTTTGTCACTTAATATCTTGAAACTATTTCTAAAATGGTACACAAAGTTTTTCTCCATTTTTTAATATACATAACCATCCGTTGAAGACTGTACCATAATTTATTTAACCAACCCCCTACTGATGGACAGCTAGGTTGTATGCAGGTGTTTCCTATTTCAATTTCACATGTGTATGTATATCTAGAAGATAAGTTCCTTGAAGTGGAATTTCTAAGTGAAGTGAAATATTTGTGTGCAATTGTAATTTTGGTAGGTAATACCAAATCGCACTCTCCCACCACATACATGGAGAGTTCCTGTTTCCTCATACACTCACCAATACGGTGTGTTACCGACTTTATGATGTTTCTAAACAATGGACACTGGTATCTAGGGATACTTTCAATCTGCTTTTCTCTTCTTGTGAGTGAGTATAGACATCCTTTTCATATATTTAAGAGGCATTAAATAGGCACCCTTTTCTGTGAACTGTTATTCATACCTATACCAACTTTTTGGGAAACTGTTTATGTCCTTTCACCATTTTTCTATATCTTATTGACACTTAAAAACTTTTCATATATTTTATATTCATGCTGGATACTTTTTTTTTTTTTTTGGCAACCAGCATTCATTCCCACCCCCTGGTATGCCCTCTCCTATATCAGGTGAATTGGAAGCCAGGAAGTACTTTTACTAGATTCCCTTTGTCCCTATAGGTGCAATTTATACTGTATGAATAAAATGCACATTATAAGAATTTGGAAGGTGGAAAGAAGGCAGAAATCATGTTCTCTTCCAGCAGTGAAGGCAGTTGAATGGGCTTCAGCTGCTTTGAGTCTTTGCAGAAACCTCCAGATTCCCCTGCCGGCCACCCTCCTCAGGACTATAGGTCTGCTAGGAAGTTGACTGCAGTTTCTGGTTATTTGGCAAGAAAAATCAGCTGAAAAATCTACAGTTCAGTAAAGGAGCATAGTATAGCACTAATATTCAGAAATGTATATATATATTCACACACACATATATATTTCTCTATATACCCATATATATAGTTTGTATAACAATTTAATGGAATGGGTTTATTAACAAGAGTGACAAGTAAGATAAAATATCAAGAAATAAGTGTACCAGTAATTAGGCAAAGACCTATGTGAAGTAAATGATAGAATACTCCTGAAGGAAAAAAAACTTGGACAAATGGAAAGGCATTCATTTTCTTGGATGACAAAACTCACTATCATAAAGAATTTATTGAGATTTTCTTCATAGCTTAGTCTGGTCAATTTTGGTTGACTGTACCATGGCTGCTTGAAAAAGAGACGTATTCTCTATTTTCTGGGTATTGAATTTTTATTAATTTATCTCCCTTATTAATTTCATTATTTAAATCTTCTAAATCCTCACTCTCACTCATGGACTGAGAGAGAACTTAAACTTCTACTAGAAACATGTTTTTGTCAACCTTTCTGGTATTTCCTACTTTCTGAATTATGAAAATTGAAGCTATGTTTTTTCATGCTCAAGTAAATATTTATAGCTGTTATACAGTCACCATTAATTGCAAGCTTTAGGATTATAAAATGTCCTTTTATTATTTCATTTAATATTCTTTTTCTGATACTCCATCTATTCTGATTTTATGATTGGAAGCCCTGCTTTCTTTTGGTTTATATCTATCTGGTATAACTTTTCCCATGCTTTTATTTTCAGTCTTTCTGAATCACTTTGTTTTAAATAAGTATTTTACACACAGCTTGGAGTTGTGTTTTACTTTTTGAACTTGTCTACAATTCTTTTTCTTTTAATAGATGTGTTAAGTCCCTTTATATTTATTGATTTAAAAGACGTATGTAGTCTTAATTCTGTTTTTTTATATATATATATATGCAGTTTTCATAGTATTTATTTATTTGCTGCGCTGCGTGGCTTGGAGGATCTTAGTTCCCTGACCAGAGATTGAACCTGGTCCCTCGGCAGTGAAAGCACAGAGTTCTAACCACTAGACTGCCAAGGAATTCCCTTCATAGTTTTTAAAATGTATTTCAGTCTGTGATCTTTATTTTATACTGTGGATGATTCATCTGATATTTAGGAAGTTTAGTGTTTTTGTTTTGTGGTTACTTGTGTAATTATACATATGTATTACCCTTAGCCCTTTATTTCTTTAGAGACGATATCTGTTTTTCCTTACTATGTGCAATAATAAAACAAGCTTATTTTCCTGTTCTCCCTTCAACTTGCTGCCCCACACCTCCTAATTTTGGTAAGAAATAATTTTTAAAATTTATCTTTGTATGATTTGTATATGCTAGCATTTATATTACTTCATTTTACAGCCTTAAATGACATCCTTTGACTCAGATATATTACAGACCATTGTGCTTTTCTTCCCACCTTTTTTTCCCCCATCTTCCCATTTCACTCTGTGATAGTTAAATCACTTTTATATTGCCAGACATATATCATTTACAGTTTCTCTATTGCACGGGGTGTATCATGTTTATCATTTTGTTTCTGTCCCTCTAATCCTCATATTATTTAAGTCTTTTTTTCTTTGCTTATTTGGTAATTTCAACAATGTGTTGGATTTCCTTTGCCTGTTTCTTTCTCATCTTCTTTCTAATTCTTTTCAACTTCTAAAGAAGTAAGTTTTTTTTTCTGTTTTGATTACTTTACAGCGTCTGTTTGATTTGATTTGTGCTCCCTCCAATTTTGTCTTATTTCTATGATTTTTCTTTTCCAGTTCTTTGCCGGTTTCCACCAGCTCTTGTTTCATCTCTTCCCATTGTTTTGCCATCTCTTCCCTGAGTTCTAGCATTTCTGTTTTCTTTTTTCGGTAGGGTGGGGGGATCACTTAAATTTTTGAATATTTATTTATTTATTGAAGTATAGTTGATTTATAATGTGTTAGTTTCTGGTGTACAGCATAATAATAAAATATAGATATAGATTTATGTATAGGATGACCTTGTTGTTTATCTATATTACATATTGCAGTCTGTATCTGCTAACCCTAAACTCCTAATTTATCCCTCCCTGCCGTTTCCCCTTTGGTAACCGTAAGTTTGTTTTCTGTAACATTTCTGTTTACTGGTCTTCTTATAAAGAGGGAATTGCTTCATTCAATTTTTAAGTTTATGAATGTCTCCCTGTCCTTGTTATCTCTCTCCAATTAATCAATGAAATTCTGTGTTTTACTTGAATCTTTTCCTATCAGAACGGGGCTATGTTATCCAGGCAATCCCTGCAATGTCAGCAACCCATGAGAATAGAGGGGCAAGAGTGTTTTCTTTTTAATGGAAAGATAGTGTTTGACAAATATTAGTAAAATAGAAGGTAATGCTTTATGAAATTTCTATTGGTGAGACGTAGAGTTTAAACTTGTATTTGAGAGGATTGTAGTAGAAGAAACAGTGTGAGAGATGCCCTGGTAGAGAGAGAATGATTCTGGTCTTTGGAGAGGACTTACGTCAGCACATTCAATGTAGTTATAGGACAGCTGGGAACTTGTGAGGCCTGAATTCTGGAGCAATACCAACCCAAGTTCTTATATATACACCCAGGAAGGGATATAGTACCAATATTTGCAAGTAAGATGTCTCAATGAGTTTTTTAATATTTGGGGGTTTTTTAAAGATTTTTTTTTTTTGATGTGGACCATTTTTTAAATCTTTATTGAATTTGTTACATTTTGTGACAATTTTGGCCACACGGTATGTGGGATCTTAGCTTCCCAACTAGGGATCGAACCTGCAGCCCCTGCATTGGAAGGTGAAGTCTTAACCACTGGACTGCCAGGGAAGTCCCTTAAATACTTTGTTGATGAAATATCTTAATATAAACCTTATAACCATGCTTGCCTTATATTTTCGATATTCACTCAAGTGCTTGGGGAACGCTATCTGGACACTTACCATGAAACAAATTATCATTATGGAGGCACTATGCTATAAATGTCTCATGATTTATGTGGCCTGTTCCACAGCTTTTTAAGCTGTTAATGATATGCATGCTGAAGTATTTAGGAGGTTATGAACTAATGTCTGTAATTTACTTTGAAATGCATACAAATAAGATAAATTGATAGGTAGATAGAAGGTTGGACCAATGGATAGATATATGAGAAAGCAAGTGTAGTGAAGAGTTAATCATAGAATCCAGGTGATGTTCACCATAAAATTCTTTCAACTTTGCTGTATGCTTGAAAATTTTCGCTGTAAAATGTTGGGGAAAATTGTGGAAGTCAAAGCAATTAGTGTATAATTGTTAATTTCATGGCATTTATAATGTTCCCAAATTAAGGGCTTTATACATTTAATTTTAACAGGTAAAAATAGAAGAGTCAGTCACAAATGCCTGATGATTTGTCTCTACTCTGCCTTTTTCTCAAAGCTGCCTGATTGGCTGGCTTTGTTCAAAGTTTGGGTTGGCTTAACTTGAATGTCCATGGCAACGTACTTCTGGCCAGGATCCCTCCAAGGATGACAGGAACAAAACCCGATGGAGCCAGTTTCACTGGAATTGCTGCTAGAGCAACTCTCTTGTTACTGTTCTGAAATCAGAAAAACTACTTTCCAAGCATTCTTGTTCTGGAATTCCACCGGAAGCACTCCAGGTTTGGTGGGTCATGTAGGAAACATCCAACGTGGATACCCAGCTTTGGTTCCCTCCTTGAGCTTCTAATATATGAGCTGCATAACTCCAACACCCTAAATTTTGGTCTCTTATCATACATGATAAGTCCGTTGATAGAAGTCAACTTCAAACAGGAAATTTCTAGAGATTGCCCAAGTGTAGCAATTCAAATGGATTATTTTAATGAGGCCAAAGGGCACTGACCTGATGAGTTTCTTTTAAAAGCCACCCATCTGTTTTGGCCTTCTATATAAAATGTAACTTTCTGATATTGAAATTTCATAGGTTAAGTCAAAGATTTACATTTTTAGGGGTTAAGTCAGAGGTTTACATTTTTAGGGGTGAATAGGTCCATAAAATAGTTTACACAAAATTATTTCTTTCCACTTAGTTATTTTTGTTAAAATCAGGGAAATTTTTTTCTGACTGTTGTGAATTGAATAGTGTCCCACAAAAACATATGTTGAAGTCCTAGCCTCTTATTTGGAAATAGAGTCTTTGCACATGTAATTAAGGTATAAATTAAGATGAAGTCATGCCACAGTAGACGGAGCCCTTATTCAATATGACTAGCATCCTTGTAAGAATGACAGTGGAGGCAGATTTTAGAGTGATGTATCCACAACGCAAGGAATGCCAAGATTACTGACAACCACCATAGGCTAGGAGAGAAGTCTGGAACAGAATCTCCCTCAGAGCCTTCCAGAAGGAACCAACCTTGATGACATCTTGATTTCAGACTTCTAGCTTGCAGAACTGTGAGAGAATGAATTTCTGTTGTTTCAAGCCACCAAGTTTATGGGATTTTGCTCGGGCAGCCCTAAGAAACTAACACACCAACCCAAACTATGGAGTCCTGTAGACATAACTTAAAAGATCAATATGATGATAAATAATCTCTTCCTATTTTCTACAATCTCACTACTCATTTCTTCATTTCTTAGAGTCACCCTAGGCCATCAATGATGTTTTCAACTTCAATTAGGAAATACCATAAAATAAAAATACAGGTGAAGATTCTCCAGTAGAAGCAGGAACTAATGTGTGGGTCACATTTAGGTGGTGATTCCAACAAGACATTCTGGGTCGGATATTGGTTTTGCTCAGAGAAGGATGCTTATAAGTCCCTTGGGAGAATTTGTACTCTACCTTCTAAAAGACTTTCTTTCTCCAAACGAAAGAAGTAATGGGGAAATAATTTTCTGAAAAGTCAAACACAATTTAAGTCATCTTCTGGCTTCTTTTAAAGAAGTTTTTTCCTCCTTTTGTCCTGAGTTTCCTCTCTAAATTCATATTTTCTCAGCCTTGAACTCAGAAAGGGAACACAAATACACACACAATTTTGATATCATTTTTCTCTTTAGAAACAAAAAAATGAGATTTATAAAAATCATTTAGAACTGTGAGCAGAATATCCTTCATTTGTTGTGATTTTCATGATAAAGCCCTTAATATTTGGCAAAGGATGAAAGTAAAAGAGTGAAACTTCTATTGCAATTTTCCCTTTCCTTTATTCCTTCAGAAAGACACAGAACTGACCTGTGTTTCTGGGCATCAGGAAATGAGGCAGTGGATTTTGAACTTTCCCAGACTTTAGGGTTATTTGTTGTTCATTGAGTTAAACACAGTTACTAATTGGCTAGAAGAAAATGCTTTGAATTACTTGGGTACTGCAAGGTGTATGGCTTGGGACAAGCAAGGTCATCCTTGGAATGATAGGAGTCAGAAATTGCCTGATGAAGAGCTTTAAAATAATGTTTTCTCAAGATTTTATAATTGCTATAAAATATAATAACTTTCCTCTATTGCCAGCTGACATACCCTGGGAATCTTGACTTCTTGTTGTATTTGTAGCTCTCTCAAAGAAGGGACTAGCACTTTGAATCACAGTGTCAAAAATCGTGATTGAATTTTTCCCTTTTCTTTGTGTTCTAGAGAACTCACTGTTCTAAAGGACACATGGAACCCTAGGGTAATGCACTAGCTCATTAGGAACGGACAGACTGGTAAAAACCATCTTGAGATCATAACTGTATTTCTGCTGGGATATCAAAGTGTCAGTGTTATGGCTGAAGGGGAGTTTGATAGCATTATATTGGGAGAGCTGTGGACACTTTTTAGTTAGGGGTCTGTAAACCAAGTGGTCTTCTGAATCCCAAACTCTAAGCTACTCAAAGGTTATGTAATCAATTCCATGGTTTTAGGTTTTGCCTCTCAAACCTTTATCTCTATATCCAATGGGGTTGGAAAGGAAGTATTGATTGGGCATCTTTTCCTTACCCATATTTCTTTCTTATACACTATGAATTAAAGCCCTCATGTGTCCACTAGAATGGAGGGGATTTTTTTGTTTGTTTCTTTGTTTTTAAGTATCTTTTCTTCAGGTGTCTCTTTGCAAGTGGAAATGACATAAAAACAATTTTTGAACCCATAATTGCTTTTTCTTTCAAGGTCCTGTGGTCTCTCAGCACATCCCATTTACCAACACATTGCCTATATGTAACTCTGAATCCCAGACCAGTTATACAACACCAATAATTTCACTAGATATTGTTACGGACAACTGATTTTTGCTGGGGGTGAGGGAAAGTTGGCCTCTTAAAATATAAATCTGCCAGCTCCATCAGCATGAAGCCTGGGGGTTTTTGGCAGTTGTTGTTTGTACATTTCATTGTCCTTTCATGCTGGGTTTGACCAGCCTTTCTTTACTTGCCTGAGGGGGGAATCTCAGAACTTTATTCTTGGCACGTGACTCTGGCAGTGGCTCTGTGGTTACCACAGGGTACTGCTCAGATCTCTCTTCCTACCTCTCTTTCCAAACTCCTGGTATTGTCCCAGAGAAGCAAATCTAATGTCTCACACTGCCATGGTGTTTAACCAAATTCTGAAAGCCTGCCAGGGCCACTGAACACAGAGACCTCGAAAGCATTTCCTTAATCAGACTTATGCAGTCATCAGTCTGTAGCTGTGCCGTAGGCTTCTTTCCACATTGATAAGTCATTGAGATCCTCCAGAGGGAGATATCCTTCAGTTAGATGTGCCCTATCACACTGGTTGGCTCATTTATCATTGGCTGTACATACTTAGATACATTTTGGTAAATCTCTATTAGATGAATGAGGTCTTTCAAAAGGTATTGGGGCTTGCCTAGAGAGTATGAACATGAAATGCTAACCATACACAAGGCTTAAGGCTGCAGCCCTGACCATTTCCCTTGGAGTCAAGATGCTCTCCCGAGAGGAAATAATGGAGCTAAAAGTAAAGAGAAAGATGTTTGCTTGCTGAGATGGTCCCCCTCCAAACGCTTGCCACTTGCAGCCCAATGAAGCTGAGAACAGAGAACACAGCTCTGGTGAAGAAGAGGCCTATCTCTTCAGTATTCTCCTTATCTAGTTTGTTTCATTCCTGTTAGGAAGGGTCCACGTTCTCCAGGAACATAGATAGCAGTTTATGAAGATTACAGGAAGAAATAATCATTCATTTTCTCTAAGAAGAAAATGTATGTTCATTACACTTAAGTAACACAATCTACAAAGACTGCAAGGTGGGTCCTAGTGCCGATCGCCACTACTCATTCTTCAGGGTTGTCTTGGTTGCAGGACAGTCTGGACACGTGTGTGTCTGTGTGGTTCTTGTCCTCACCACCTGTCCTGAATTCATTTCTGCCTTTTGCTCAGAAAGTCTATGTCTTTAAAAAAATTTTTCTCAATTTGTTCCAATAACAGAGTTTATGTACGAAATCTTTGTCAGTTGACTTCTAGGGGAGGGTTTGCTTCCCTCACCCCGCAGTCTGCTCTGGCTGTGGCTGACTTTCTGTCTCTAGCCCCTTTGGTGGAAAGAATCCCTTCACATTGAGACTCCCCCAGTGCACCCCGCCATGACACTGCCTATACAACTATTGTATCTCTCTCCCTACCCAGCAATGTCGACTCCGCAGATTACAATTAAATTACTTAGTGGCCATTATCATGTAATCTTCCAAAAAGTTCTCAGATAAGGAATTGTCAGACTGGAGAAGGAGCTCCTGAGAATATAACTGCTGGATCAGGGAATCTCAGCATTTGACAAAATCAAACCTAGAAAGGTGATTCAGAATGTTTGTAATTTATATTTCACCTGTAATTACTTTGGCACCCTTCTCCAAAGCTTGTGTGTTCTGTGAAGCAGGGACTGAGTTTATCTTGTTGACTAATATATCCCCAGAACCTAGTACAGAGCCAGGAATGTAAAGGTAGTTAATAATGTTCATTTTGATTTGTACTCTCATAGTATCTAGCACTGGTGCTTAGTAAAAGTGGATGAATTTCTGTCTTTTGTCTGTCTGAGATATTCTAAATTAACTTGCATTAACTTCAGGGCTTTCCAGTCCCATTTTTAATTATATTTCCAGTAGCATCCTTATATTTTCACTCACTGATAAGATGTTCTCAATTATTCTTCATGTCAAGTACCAGTGGGGCACCTGAAAGAAGTTTATGGAATGAATGAATATGTGATCTTGGGAGGGTTATTTGGTATCCAAGAGGTAACAATAATTTGGGAGCCTGGGCATAAAACAGGGAACAGGGAAACAGGTTGGACCCTCCACTCAATCCTGAGGCAAGAGGGAACTTTCCAGGCCTTGGTAAGATGCTGGAATCAAAGCAACCATTGCCCACTTTGTCCACCATCATGTGAGTGATCTCTGCCCACTTTCTGCTGGAGGATCTCACACCCGCATGCCGAGGTTTCCATGTGTGTATCTTTATATAGAGAAGAAATATCTTTATATAGAGAAGATAGAGAGTGAATTAAATGCTTTAAAATTTTATGATTAAAATACTTAATAAGTCAGCGTAGCAGAGTGGATAAGAGTATAGATTCTGGGGCAGATTCTAGATTTGAATCGGGCAGCCTGCATGACCTGGGGCAAGTTATTTAAACTTTCTGTGCCTCAGTTTCTTCATCTGTAAAATGGAAATGAAGATAATAATAATACCTGTCCTACTTCATTTGGTTGTAATGTGGACAAAATGAGTTCATCATTATAAAGTACAGATAACAGTAAATGATGCACAAATGTTAAATATAAACAAGGAATTTTCTTTGGGAGAAAGAAGATAAGGATGTTCCTGTGTATCTTAGCATCTAAAGTCTCTTATTCTGTTGCAAATATTCTGTATTTCTTTAGAAACTGCAAAAATCCATGATATCTACCTAAGATTTAAGAAAGCATGTTATTTTTTTAACATCTTTATTGGAGTATAGTTGCTTTACAATGTTGTGTTAGTTTCTGCTGTTTAACAAAGTGAATCAGCTATATGTATACATATATCCCCATATCCCCTCCCCCTGTGTCTCCCTCCCACACTCCCTATCCCACCCCTCTAGGTGGTCACAAAGCACCGAGCTGATCTCCCTGTGCTATGCATCTGCTTCCCACTAGCTATCTATTTTACATTTGGTAGTATATATATGTCAGCTACTCTCTCACTTCATCCCAGGTTACGCTTCCCTCTCCCCATGTCCTCAAGTTCATTCTCTACCTCTGCGTCTTTATTCCTGTCCTGCCCCTAGGTTCATCAGAACCTTTTTTTTTCTTTTTAGATTCCATATATATATGTTAGTGTACAGTATTTGTTTTTCTCTTTCTGACTTACTTCACTCTATAACAGACTATAGGTCCATCCACCTCACTACAAATAACTCAGTTTCGTTTCTTTTTATGACTGAGTAATATTCCATTGTATATATGTGCCACATCTTCTTTATCCATTCATCTGCTGATGGACACCTAGGTTGCTTCCATGTCCTGGCTATTGTAAATAGAGCTGCAATGAACATTGTGGTACATGACTCTTTTTGAATTATGGTTTTCTCAGGCTATATGCCCAGTAGTGGGATTGCTGGGTCATATGGTAGTTCTATTTTTAGTTTTTTAAGGAACCTCCATACTGTTCTCCATAGTGGCTGTATCAATTTACATTCCCACCAGCAGTGCAAGAGGGTTCCCTTTTCTCCACACCCTCTCCAGCATTTATTTTTTGTAGAAGTTTTGGTGATGGCCATTCTGACTGATGTGAGGTGATACCTCACTGTAGTTTTGAGTTGCATTTCTCTAATGATTAGTGATGTTGAGTATCCTTTCATGTGTTAGTTGGCAATCTGTATATCCACTTTGAAGAAATGTCTACTTAGGTCTTCTGCCCATTTTTGGATTAGGTTGTGTTTTTTTTTTTTTTGATATTGAGCTGCATGAGTTGCTTGTATATTTTGGAAATTAATCCTTTGTCAGTTGCTTGGTTTGCAAATATTTTCTCCCATTCTGAGGGTTGTCTTTTTGTCTTGTTTATGGTTTCCTTTGCTGTGCAAAAGCATTTAAGTTTCTTTAGGTCCCATTTGTTTATTTTTCTTTCCATTTCTCTAGGAGGTGGGTCAAAAAGGATCTTGCTGTGATTTATGTCATAGAGTGTTCTGCCTATGTTTTCCTCTAAGAATTTTATAGTGCCTGGCCTTACATTTAGGTCTTTAATCCATTCTGAGTTTATCTTTGTGTATGGTGTTAGTGTTCTAATTTCATTCTTTTACATGTAGCTATCCAGTTTTCCCAGCACCATTTATTGAAGAGGCTGTCTTTTCTCCATTGTATACTCTTGCCTCCTTTATCAAAGATAAGGTGACCATATGTGCATGGATTTATCTCTGAGCTTTCTATCCTGTTCCATTTATCTATATTTCTGTTTTTGTGCCAGTACCATACTGTCTTGCTTACTGTAGCTTTGTAGTATTTTTTGAAGCCTGGGAGCCTGATTCCTCCAGCTCTGATTTCTTTCTCAGATTGCTTTGGCTAGTTGGGGTCTTTTATGTTTCCATATAAATTGTGAAATTTTTTGTTCTAGTTCTGTGAAAAATGGCATTGGTAGTTTGATAGGGATTGCATTGAATCTGTAGATTGCTTTGGGTAGTATAGTCATTTTCACAAGGTTGATTCTTCCAATCCAAGAACATGATATATCTCTCCATCTGTCTGTATCATGTTTAATTTCTTTCATCAGTGTCTTATAGTTTTCTGCATGCAGGTCTTTTGCCTCCTTAGGTAGGTTTATTCCTAAGTATTTTATTCTTTTTGTTGCAGTGGTAAGTGGGAGTGTTTCCTTAATTTCTCTTTCAGATTTTTTGTCATTAGTGTATAGGAATGCATGAGATTTCTGTGCATTAATTATGTATCTTGCTACTTTACCAAATTCATTGATTAGCTCTTGTAGTTTTCTGGTAGCATCTTTAGAATTTTCTATGTATAGTCTCATGTCATCTGCAAACAGTGACAGTTTTACTTCTTTTCTGATTTGGATTCCTTTATTTCTTTTTCTTCTCTGATTTCTGTGGCCAAAACTTCCAAAACTGTTGAATAATAGTGGTGAGAGTGGGCAACCTTGTCTTGTTCCTGATCTTAGAGGAAATGGTTTCAGTTTTTCACCATTGAGAACGATGTTGGCTGTGGATTTGTCTTATATGGCCTTTATTATGTTGAGGTAGGTTCCCTGTATGCCCACTTTCTGGAGAGTTTTTATCATAAATGGATGTTGAAATTTGTCAAAAGCTTTTTCTGTACCTATGAGATTATCATATAGTTTTTATCCTTCAATTTGTTAATATGTTGTATCACATTGATTAATCTGCATATATTGAAGAATCCTTGCATTCCTGGAATAAACTCCACTTGATCATGGTGTATGATCCTTTTAATGTGGTGTTGGATTCTGTTTGCTAGTATTTTGTTGAGGTTTTTGCATCTATGTTCACCAGTGATATTGGCCTTTAGTTTTCTTTTTTTTTTTGTGGCATCTTTGTCTGGTTTTGGTATCAGGGTGATGGTTGCCTCATAGAATGAGTTTGGGAGTGTTCCTCCCTCTGCTATATTTTGGCAGAGTTTGAAAAAGATAGGTGTTAGCTCTTCTCTAAATGTTTGGTAGAATTCACCTGTGAAGCCATCTGGTCCTGGGCTTTTGTCTGTTGGAAGACATTTAATTACAGTTTCAATTTCAGTGCTTGTGATTGGTCTGTTTATATTTTCTATTTCTTCCTGATTCAGTCTCAGAAGGTTGTGCTTTTCTAAGAATTTGTCCATTTCTTCCAGGTTGTCCATTTTATTGGCATAGAGTTGCTTGTAGTAATCTCTCATGATCCTTTGTATTTCTGCAGTGTCAGTTGTTACTTCTCCTTTTTCATTTCTAATTCTATTGATTTGTGTCTTCTCCCTTTCTTTCTTGAAGAATGTGGCTAATGGTTTATCAATTTTATCTCCTCAAAGAACCAACTTTTAGTTTTCTTGATTTTTGCTATTGTTTCCTTCATTTCTTTTCCATTTATTTCTGATCTGATATTTATGATTCTTTTCCTTCTGCTAACTTTAGGGTTTTTTGGTTCTTCTTTCTCTGCTTGCTTTAGTTGTAAGTTTAGGTTGTTTATTTGAGATTTTTCTTGTTTCTTGAGGTAGATTTGTATTGCTATAAACTTCCCTAATAGAACTGCTTTTGCTGCATCCCAAGGTTTTGGGTTGTCATGTTTTCATTTTCATTTGTTTCTAGGTAGTTTTTGATTTCCTCTGATTTCTTCAGTGATCTCTTGGTTATTTAGTAGCATATTGTTTAGCCTCTATGTGTTTGTATTTTTTACAGTTTTTTTTTCCTGCAATTGTTATCTAGTCTCATAGTGTTGTGGTTGGAAAAGATACTTGATACGATTTCAGTTTTCTTAAATTTACCAAGGCTTGATTTGTGACCCAAGATATGGTCTATCCTGGAGAATGTTCCATGAGCACTTGAGAAGAAAGTGTATTCTGTTGTTTTTGGATGGAATGTTCTATAAATATCAGTGGAGTCCATCTTGTCTAATGTGTCATTTAGAGCTTGTGTTTCCTTTTTTTTTTCATTTCTATGGTCTGTCCATTAGTGAAAGTGGAGTGTTAAAGTCCCCTATTATTATTGTGTTACTGTTGATTTCCCCTTTTATGGCTCTTAGCATTTGCCTTATGTATTGGGGTGCTCCTCTGTTGAGTGCATAAATATTTACAATTGTTAAATCTTCTTCTTGGATTGATTCTATGATCACTATGCAGTGTCCTTCTTTGTCTCTTGTAATAGTCTTTATTTTAAAGTCTATTTTGTCTGATGTTAGAATTGCTACTCCAGCTTTCTTTTGATTTTTATTTGCATGGAATATCTTTTTCCAACTCCTCACTTTCAGTCTGTATGTGTCCCTAGGTCTGAAGTGGGTCTCTTGTAGACAGCATATATACGGGTCTTGTTTTTGTATCCATTCAGCCAGTCTATGTCTTTTGGCTGGAGCATTTAATCCATTTACATTTAAGGTAATTATTTATATGTATGTTCTTATTACCATTTTCTTAATTGTTTTGGGTTTGTTTTTGTAGGTCTTTTCCTTCTCTTGTGTTTCCTGCCTAGAGAAGTTCCTTTAGCATTTGTTGTAAAGCTGGTTTGGTGGTGCTGAATAAGGAAGCAGGAGTTATTGATTTAAACCTTCCATCTTGTATAGAGCTAAACCTCTCCCACCCAAAGAGATGTCTGAAGTGGAGCCCACAGTTGATTGCTCTTTGATGATTCAGTGTTCATTCTGCTTCCAAAATCTTTGGGGACATCCATTAGAGTTTGGCAAAAACTGTGCTCTCTAGTCAGCAGTACAAGCCCTGAGTTTTCCTCAGAAGCTGAAGGGAAAAACTGTTTTTCAAACAATGTAATTGCTATCTAAAGCCAGAACTTGCCTCATTTGTCAGATTTTTGAGTTAAATGATTTCACCTGGTCCTGGGAGGGAACTGACAGCTCAGTGTCTCATCCAACCTCTACGGATAACTGTTTCTGGTGACTAAAGGAACTACAGGCACATTCATAGTCTGAATTTAATCAGGTGACATGCTGCTTATGGATTCATTTAAGCAGTATATAGCTTAATCCTCTCCGGAAGATTAAAGGGCACTGATTTTCCCGCCATGATGAGGAAGAAAGTGCTTTGTGAACGTCTGATTTTTTCTTATATGGCAAATAACTTACCAAGGCTGAACCCACAGGGCTAAAAATGAAAGAGGACATGGTAGAAAATTAAAATAATTGGGAAGTCCAGGGACAAAGGTGGACTCAGGTGGTGGGGTCGGTAAGAGGCATAGCTGGAGGTGGGATGAAGGGATGGGTGCCCAGTGACCCACTGATCTGCATGCTACCTGGAAAAGACCTCTCTTCCCACTTGGCATGTTTGTCTTGCTTGATTGACTGCTTCTATTCAAATATTCCACCCATCTGTCTAGATTTGACATGGTTTGGTATAACCATTCTGCTCTAATATTATGAGTTTAGCTAAATCAGATTCCAAGAGCAGTTTATAATGAAAGCCATTTATTTATTTATTTGTTTGTTTATTTATTTTTAATAGCTCTTTATTGGGGTATAATTGCTTCACAATACTGTGTTAGTTTCTGTTGTACAACAAAGTGAATCAGCCATATGCGTACATATATCCCCATATCTCTCCTGAGCCTCCCTCCCACCCTCCCTATCCCACATCTCTAGGTAATCGCAAAGCACCAAGCTGATCTCCCTGTGAAAAGCCCTTTATTTGGAATGTGAGAGAAATCGGTCTGATGGGAATGACATCTCCACCTTAGTTTCTCAGTTCCATCCCTTTCTCCTTTTGACATTCATCTAGCCTATCTTGGTGGACCAAGTCCCAGGTCCTTACCTCTGGCAGATCTCAAAGGTGATTCAAAATGGGCACCTGCCCATTTTGCGAAGGGTTTATGGACCCTCCCGAGAAGGTATGAAGCTCACTTAGCAGACTGATGCCTGCTACTTGACACTTGAACAAACCCCTCCCTCTTCCTTCGCCAGACTCCTGACTGATCACAAGATGAGACTGTCCAATCAGACTCAAAGGAATCAGATTTTATCCAGGGTGGGTCAAACTTTCCTGGTAATTTCAAGGAGACAACTAATCAAAAGGCACAGGGTAAGCAGGGACCAGCCTAAGACTGTCAACACAGGTCTTCAGGCCCTTTCTTGAAGTACTGGACCCACTCTAGCTCAGGGGAATACAGGAGGTCTCTAAGGGATGTGCCCAGGTCATATCACATACAGAAGAGGACGGATTTAGTCTTGCAATCTCTCCTTTTTATACTTAGCTGGTTACAGAGCTTAAATGCCTGTGAAAGGGAGCCCTGCCCCAGAAGTTCACAAAAACCATGTTTGTTTACAAGAAGCAATCCTAGGCAACCTAGTACCCAAACCTTTCCTTAGGGAAGAACTCTCCCACGAGGAATTCAATTGCTTTGCTTGGCAGGAGACCTGTCATTAGCATCTTTACAAGGAGATTAGACCAAGCTACCTTCTTTGTTTCCTAGGGGCACCTCTGTCCCCTTAATGAGGAGAGTGGGTTGCAGACCTGCTGTTGAATCTTGTCCTCCCAGAGATAAAGTGCCTTCTCCCTTGGAAAGCCTGAGGGAGCCCTGCACTGGGGAATCCATGCTGAGAGCAAATGTCACAGAGTCCATTTTTCTCAGCAAAGGAAAATGATGTTCTGAGATCTCCCAAAATAGCAGATAGTGAAAACCTTCTTTTCTGTTTGAAAACTACTGCCTGGGGAGTTTTCCCCCCTCATTATGTTTTGCTTATGTGCCAGAGTTTGAGTTCCCTAAGCCATTATCACATCTTGTGAAAAGGAAGCAACCCAGCTCTAGAAAATATTCTTGGGCACAGAGAAAAACCACAACATGGACATGAACTACAACAAGCAGCTGCATCATCTCCCTGGGAGAGGTTCTAGTTTCATGGAAAGCCTACTGGAAGCAAAACCCACTCAGATCTTGGGGTGAGGCTGTTTTTTTTATTTTAAAAATTTTTTTATTGAAGCATAGTTGATTTACCATGTTGTGTTAGCTTCAGATACACAGCAAAGTGATGCAGATATAGTTATATGTACATGTACACATATATGATGGAAAAGATACAGGATATAGCAAGACATTCAATATAATTCTCTGTGCTATATAGTAGGTCCTTGTTGATTATCTATTTTATATATAGTTGTGTGTATATTTTAATCCCCAAATCCTAATTTTATCCCCCTGCCCACCACTTTCCCCTTTGGTAACCATAAGTTTGTTTTCTATGTCTGTGAGTCTGCCTCTGTTTTGTAAATAAGTTCATTTGTATCTTTTTTTTTATATTCCACATACAGATGATATCATATGATATTTGTCTGATTTACTTCACTTAGTATGATAATCTCTGGTCTTCTGCTTGGAAGTAGGCCATCCTTGATTCCACTTTTCATGTGACTCTGGAATTGAAACAAAATTCGTTGTTACTTGTGAGGATTGGATGGCTGATGCCTTGTTACCAAGAGGAGCATGAACAGATTCATTGACTTGCCCAGAGCACAAAATTACTTACTTTGGGACTCGGACTCAAAATCTCGTCTTTTCTCCACAAGGCCAAGACTGTGGCCATGTGATTACTGCCAACATCATGAACAGCTAGGTGTAACCGCTGCTGCCCCTGATGAGTATTTACCTGTGACAGACACCATCCTAAGCTCTTCACATAAGTGACCTCCTTCTAGTTGCAACAATCCTGGAGACAATGTTTATCCCCATTTTGCAGATGAGGAAACTGAGGCACAGAAAAGTGAGTGGCAGAGCAGAGATTCGACCCTGGGTCTCTCTAACTCGGCCCCTGCCTCCTCACTGCCTGCTGCAATTCTTCTCCTTCACTGCTCTGAGCCCACCAAACAACTTCATTCCATTCATTGATTTTTAACTTTTTTTTTCTCAAATGAACAAGGGTGAACAATTATTTTGCTAGGGCACAGACACTGTGAATTTTGAGCTCTCTTCAGGACTGAGCTTTTGCAGGGTTTCCCATCTGCCTAGATAGATGTGAGTTTCACATAGTTTTCACCTGACATCCTTTCCCTTCCACTGAATATTCCCTCTTTGTCATATATTACATATAGTATATTACACGTAGTATATAAATAGTCTATATTTTTATAAATATGATACATTTATGTTTATATATGTATGCATACATATGCATATGTATATTGTATGTGCATATATACATATGTGTATGCATATATACACACACACACACACACACATAGGTACATATATACATATCTCCTCTCGGATTCTAGGTCTAATCTGGCTTTGCCCTCAGGTAATGAGAACTTGAAGAGGTAGCATGCTATCATCTTTTCATTAACTTCTCCCTCTAAAAAGAGACCTGCTAGAAACCTGCCAAGGAAAGATGTGTTTACTTTTCTTAATTTCCAAGTGCAGAGAATGCCTGTGATGTCCCAAGATGACTGCACTTCTGGGTAAATAAAATCCAGTCGTAATAATGGATTATACAATCCAGTTCAACTATTGGAAAGCAAAAAGGCAACATTTCATTAATCAGAACATACTGAAATCACTGAAAAAATAATCATGCAATTCTCAAAATAACCAATGCTTGAAGGTGGAGATGAGGGCAGACCCCTGTTTCATCCAGACATCACTCCTACACATGGACCAGCATTTCTGTTGTACCAAGCATTTTTGTTATCCATACTCAGATCCTTATCTTACGCTTCTAGTTTCTTTGAAGTCATATGAAATGGCATAAGTTTCCATCTCTGAGGTACTGTAATTTCATGAAAACAGCATACTTTAGAAACACAATGTAAGAACAGCATTTGATCTTTATGAGTTACGGTTCTCTATGAACAAACGTGGATAAAGCACGTGCTATGTGCTGGGTATGGAGTTTAAAAACATGGATAAAATACAATCAGCCTTTGAGAACTTCACAGCTTAGGAAAGAAAATATATTATGCTTGTAATGAGCACTGCTTCTGAGGTTTAACCTCTTTGCTATGTTAAAAATGCAGGAATTTTCAGGGAATTCAGGATGTGTTGCCCACTCGGGAAGTCTGAGTTGGGATAGCAGAAATCCAGGCCCATAGGTCAGGATGTGGCTTGCACAGAGCCTTGGGGCAGGGGCTCGTGAGGCTGGATTTTCCTCTTTCCCCATGACTCAGGGTGCGCTCCTGGGCCACTCACTGGACACTCTAAGCCTTTGCTTTCTTGTGTGTAGCAGGGAGAATCCCTGATCCGCTCACCTCGTGCCATCATCGTGAGGTCAAATATGAAAAAAACACACAAAAACATTTTGAAGGCTGTGTCAGGTATCTGTAGCCTCCACGAAGGCATTTTTTTTTTCTTCCTGTTTTGCTCACTCTTGCATCCCTAGCATCTAAAATAATGCCCAAATCATGATAGATGCACGATGCATATTTATTGAATGAATGCATTCCATAATAAAAGAACTTGGCTTTTTGCTTTAAACTATTCCAATTTATGGTAATTGATTCTATTCTATTTTCTAAAAGCAAAAACTCATTTTATATAACTTCTAGAGTCACCGCATCTCAGGGCTGGAAGTGATCTTACACAGCACCCAGCCCCACCTTGCAGGATGACTTCAATTCCCTTTGAATCCTTGCTTAGTGGCCTGTCCAGCCTGTTCCAGATCACAGCCTCTCTCAGGGCCCCTGGGCAGAAGTTCCCCTCACTCAGCTGAAACCTGCTGCAACCTGGGGCCACAGAACGATTCTCCTCCCAACTCCTACCCCTTCACTTATTAAAGGTATCACCTCTCCCTGAGATTTCTCACATACAGCCTAAATTGTAATTTCTCATTTATAAACTTAGGGTCCTTTATAACTATATTTCTTGTTAATGAGATAAGTAGAAATTTAGAATTTTTAAACAAAACAAAAACTCTTACTAGTACATGACTGCTGTTATCCACTGCAGGCTCTTGCAAAGGTGAACGCTGCTGGCACCACCTCTTGGCAGACATCTGAAAAATGTCCGCAAATGTAAAATGAATATTCAAGTATAAAGAGAATAATCGCTGTGAATTTTGTCGTATCTGCCATTATATAAGATAAACACGAATACCATGGCAGCAAACTTATAGTAGAAAAAAAGTGAAATATACCAATCTCTCATGAATGAGATATATTGTGGCACCTACTCAATGAAATATTACAGCTATTAAATGGGATGGTCATCAAGATTATATAAAAAAATAGAAAATGCTTACAGTATAATGGGATTAAGTGAAAAAACATATACAAGTTTGTGAGCACCATGTGATTATGATGTAAACATAATTGTAAACAGCCATGCTTTACAACTGTCTAAAAGTAAGGGCAAAATGCTATCATTGGTAGTTTTATTTTATGGTGGTGAAGTTATATATAATTTTCTTCTTTTTAACTTTCTGTTAAGTGCTGGGGCTACTTTTAAAATAATAAGAATTTTGGGACTTCTCTGGTGGCCCAGTGGTTAAGAATCCACCAGCCAATGCAGGGGACATGGGTTTGAGCCCTGGTCTGGCAAGATCTCACATGCTCCATAGCAACTAATCCATGAGCCACAGCTACTGAGCCTGCGCTCTAGAGCCCGTGAGCCACAACTACTGAAGCCTGTGAGCCTAGAGCCCGTGCTCTGCAACAAGAGAAGCCACCGCAATGAGAAGCCCGCGCACCACAACGAAGAGTAGCCCAAGCTCGCCGCAACTAGAGAAAGCCTGCGTGCAGCAACCAAGACCCAATACAGCCAAAAATAAATAAATAAAATAGGGCTTCCCTGGTGGCGCAGTGGTTGAGAGTCCGCCCACCGATTCAGGGGACGCGGGTTCATGCCCCGGTCCGGGAAGATCCCACATGCCGTGGAGCGGCTAGGCCCGTGAGCCATGGCCGCTAAGCCTGCGTGTCCGGAGCCTGTGCTCCACAACGGGAGAGGCCACAACAATGAGAGGCCCACGTACCACAAAAACAAAAAACAAACAAACAAACAAAATAAATAAAGAAATAAAATAAAAAAATTTATTTTAAAAATAGTCTTTAAAAACATAATAAGAACTTAAATGTTTTTACATTTATTTAAATTTTTTTTCTGAGATTTTATATGCAAACACGTATACCCAGATGCACACACACTCACACAGACTCACAGACACACACACACACACACATCCTCATTATTCATCTTCTTCACTTTGAGTCAGCTTCTACAAAATAGAGACATGCATTTTGGTGGAGCCAGAAATATGAAACATAGTTTTAGGGATAGTTTGAGGTGAGGCTGAAGTATGCTGAATGCTTTCAGCTCATAGGGGCATATTTCTATCCTTGTTAAGCATTAGTTTCCACATCTATAAAATGGGGATAAGCAGCAATTTCATAGGATTGTTGTGAGGATTGAATGTGATGTCTCCAAAGCACTTGGCATGGCATGGAGTAAGAGCTCTGAGTATTACTGTCTTCTACTCTGAGATCATTGTAAAATTGCAGTGGATTGAAATTGTGTGTGTGTGTGTGTATGTGTGTGCAAACGAAGAGTAGCCCCCACTCACAGCAACTAGAGAAAGCCCGCGGGCAGCAACGAAGACCCAACACAGCCAAAGTTAAAATTAAAAAAAAAAAAAAAAAAAAAAAGATGGTGAGTGCAAAATTCCCCTGAGGCAAAGTTACCAGGAAGACAAAGGTGGAAGGAAGGTGGACTCCATGGGAAGATGAAGCTATTCAGGGCTGCAGGACCTCATCTTGTTCTCACTGGTAGGGTTGCCATGCAGGTAGGTAGCATGCAGACAGAGAGAGGCGTGCCTGTGGAAGGGACACCCACATGGCTGTAGCCTCCAGTATCAGAGCTAGCGTGAATATAGGTTTTTACTCTGGAATAATTCCTGCACGCCTTGTATTGGCTGTGATACAGTTTAAGGAAAAAGAAGGTGCAAGTAGCCAGGACAAGCCAATCTCTCCTTCTTTGCTGTCAGACTCGATCAGCCCAGAGCCAGCAGACTGAATTGTCCTCATTATTGCGTGATGGTAAACAAGCAGCCACCAGAAATTCACTCCAAAATTCACAATTTGATTTGGAGGAAAAGAAACATGCAAGCGTCTTACCCCTAGGTTCTTCATGACCATTTTTTTTTCCTTAGATTCCATATATATGTGTTAGCATACGGTATTTGTTTTTCTCTTTCTGACTTACTTCGCTCTGTATGACACAGACCTACTAGAGCATGGACTTGAGGATATGGGGAGGGGGAGGGGGAGGCTGTGACGAGGTGAGAGAGTGGCATGGACATATATACACTACCAAACGTAAAATAGATAGCTAGTGGGAAGCAGTCTCATAGCACAGGGAGATCAGCTCGGTGGTTTGTGACCGCCTAGAGGGGTGGGATAGGGAGGGTGGGAGGGAGGGAGACGCAGGAGGGAAGAGATATGAGAACATGTGTATATGTATAGCTGATTCACTTTGTTATAAAGCAGAAACTAACATACCATTGTAAAGCAATTATACTCCAATAAAGATGTTAAAGAAAAAAAAAAAAAAAGAAACATGCAAGCATTAGAGCCTCTAGCTACAAGTTATCACCACAAGGCTATAGTTTCTCCCTGAGCCACTGTCTCTCTCTCCCTGGTGGTGTAAAATGTATTCTAGTTGACATTAAAGAGTGGCTGACAGCTCCATCGTCTTGACTGAATGCCAAACATGAACTAAAATACATTAGGTGTTTTGTCCGCCTGGTGCCCCGTCTGTGGGTGGACGCCTGCACCATTCTGCCGGAGGAGCAGTAGGATTAATGGCAAGGGAGAGCTCCAAGCAAATGCTCACGTCTCGTCTCCGAAGGGAAGGGATGGGGTGGATACCCCGAGGAGGGGGTCTGTGTGTGCACGTGTGTGCAGGCGGCGTTCCCAGGCGTGCGTTTGCTGCACGCAACAAAAGGGAACAGTTTGCGAGGGAGAGCAGCTTACCTGCACTCGGGAACAACTGTGCTAATTTGAAGAGCCACAGGACGACCAAGACAAGGCAACGACATTCAAGTTATGCAAAGAATAAGGAAAAGGTGACAATTCTCAAATCACCTAAGAAAATTGGTGGAGAGCTCCTAGTATGGAAGACTTGAGAGAGATTGTCTACTGGAACGTGGCCGGCTGCAGCCTGTGCCCCTCACGTCATAGGTTTCTGAACCCTCACCCTCCTATTTATTTTAGGAAACTTCATTGAGCAACTATATAGAGGCCAGGTGTACTTTCTGCTCCCCTGGATAACTTTGCATAGTGGAGTGTGTGTGTGTGTGTGTGTGTGTGTGTGATTTTGCCTTGGATTTGGGTTGATTTTTTTTTTTTTTTACATTTTTTTCTCTTAGATTTTGCAATGAAGGGAAGAGTTGGCACACAAATAATGGCTAAGGACAAATTATAAATTTTACACCATCTTTTTGATTAAAATGGAAACTGTATAATGTTTTTATGATAGATTATCCAGTTCTTTGAAGAAAACAATTGAGTTACAGGGTTAATGCTGTTGTACTATATAGTTTAACATCTGAATACAATGTCAATTTTTCGTTCCCATCGTTTTCTTCAGTTGATCCTCGCCTCATTACTGGGCTCACTGAATCATTGCCAAGTTTCCCTCACCCAGACATGTTAGCTATTAGGGATGTGTCCTTCTGTGAGACAAGTCTGGATTTTTACTGCTTCCTGCTGGCCCATTGGCATGAGTCCTGGCCAAATGGAAAATAAATGGGGCTGTCCCAGGTCTTGGAGCAGCACTGAGCCCTGCCTTCAGGTCCTGGAAGCTGCCCACCAGCCATCGCCAGCGGGTCACGCTGAGCCCACGCTCCCTTCTTTACTCCCCCCTTCCTTTTCCCTATCCCCTCTCCACCTCTGCTGTGATTTTCCTAATGCCTCCAGGTTTTTTTTCCCCAGTTCATTCTGCTTCCAAATCTTTCCTTGTTGTCCAGACACTTGCTGTCTTTCATTGTCATTTATCTTTTTCCATGAGAAATTTCTTAACCAGCTGTCATCCTGAACAGCTGGAAGGGAATCTCTCTTATGTTTCCTTAAATATCCACCCTTCCCTTCCCTAAATTTCCCCATCCCCGGTAGGGTTCAGCATAAAGCATGGTACGCACCATTGAATGAACAAATGACTGAATTTCTCAAAAGTAATCCAGATAACTACTCTTTTGTCCCCAGCTGTTATCTTAATTGATTTTCTTACTCTGGTGTATTTCATCAATGATTTCCTCTCTCAACTCTGCCTTCAAATTCTCTCTTCCCTCTGGACCCTCGCTGTCAATCTATAAACAGGTTTAAGTCTCTTTTGTTGGTTACAAATGAATAAAGGCAAAACACATGCAACTTCTCCCTTAACTCCGCATCCCATTCATTTATTCAACATATATTACTGGGCCTGCTGTGTGCCGGTGTTGCTGCCGGTACCAGATGAAGACAGAACAGGTACTGCTCTCATAGAGACAGTGAGGGGTGCAGGTGATAAATATACAAACACGGAAAGCTCTAGCTGGAGCTCTGTTATTTAAGGCGAAGCCGCTTGGTGCCTTTGTTAGAAGACTTTCTATCCCCCCTTCCTGCAGGTTGATATGCCTTGGTGACAGAGTGTGGGCTGGATTTCAGTCTCCTGGTCCCCTGGGCCTTCATAGGCCTGCACAAAGGTCCTCAGCAGTCGCACCCGCCCCCCTCCCCAGCCTCCTTAGAGAAGTAGCCTGCAACTGCAGCCCTTATTCCTGACGCAGCAGCAACCTGGTCTCAATTCTTACCACGTGACCTCCATGTAAAGGCCAATGGGCTTTGGTTCTTAATCACATGACCTTGGGCCTTAGACACTGGTGCCCATTTCTCCGTCGGGTTCCATCTTCCTCCTCTTTTCCGCCCCCAATTTCCCTAGTTGCTCTTTCCCTCCCTCCCTTCCTTCCTTCCTTCCTTCCTTCACCAGCCCTCTCCTGTTTTCACTTCACATTCCCAGGGATCAATCTCACCTCATCTCTCCACTGATGAATCCCAAGTTGTCTTCAGGTTGTTGTTCCCGTATTTCCAAGGCCTAGCATCATGGGCATGGGGCCAGCATGGAGGCCTAGGACTCCACGCTTAGGAGGGCCTCATCTGAGATTTAATGCTCTGTGGTCACCATATTGAAATGCTTAAAAATTTTATCTTTGAGTTTTGAATTTGTGTTTTATAAACCTATGAGTTTGCTAGGGCTGCCATAACAAAACACCACGGACTGGATGGCTTAAAGAACAGAAGTATTTTTTCTCACAGTTCTGGAGACTGGAATTCCAAGATCAAGATGTCTGCTGTGTTTGGTTTCCTCTGAGGAGAAGAAACGACAGGATCTGCTCCAGGTCTCTCTTCTTGGCTTGCAGAGGCCCATCCTCTTGCTGCCTCTTCACATGGCTATGCCTCTGAACAGGCCCTGGTCTCTCTCTTTGTCCTAATCTCTTCTTCTTATAAAGATGCCAGTCAGTTACCCCCTCCTTTTGCCTTTAGAGTGGACCTGGGTGCAGATGCTGGGAGGGTTGGGGTCCAGCCATCCTTGCCCAGGAGTGGCTGCACCACTGCCTGTTTTGAGGTGAATTAGCAGCGCTCAGCCTTGCGCCCATGCCCACATATCCAGAGCATCCTGGCTGATGTTGCAATCCCTTGGGGGTCACCTGTGGTCCGTGGATTGGGCAGCAGGCCATGGCAAGGGAAATTGACTTCCCTATCTCCCAGTCGCGGGTCAGTCAGCCCCTTTGAGAATTTGACTAAAGCTAACAGACCTCTCCTGTGAAAAGTTTCCATACAAAGACATCCATGATTTCATACATGTTCGGGGGTAATGGACTCCAGTGAAGCTAATGTGTGGACCACCTGTGGTCTGGCTCTGCTTACCTTTCCAGCCTCGTCTCAATACCTGTCTCACCATGCTGCAGGCCTCCTGAATTGCTGTAGCCCTTCTCTGAATGCATTTTCTCCCATGCTTCCATAGTTTTGCATATGCTCTTTACTCTGCCTGCCATATGCTTTTCTTGGTTATCATTATAACAGACTACTATATATCCTTCAAAACTAAAATTACATTCTATCTCCGTGAATCCTTATTGCATTACCTAAGGTAAAACAAAGTGCTCCTGTCAGGCTTCTGTGCATCTCTTTTATAAGATTTATAACACTAAAGTCTGATTATTTCCCAATTTCTCTGTCCCTTCTACTAGACTGCAAGCAGTCTTGAGGGCAAGACTGTGTTTTAATCATTTGCCATTTTCACAGTGCCTGATGCAGAGCTGAGCACAATAAATAGATATATTTGTTGATCACGCAGGTGAATGCACGTGTGAATGGATAATTGAATGAGGAGATACGTGAGGTTGTGGAGGAGGGTGTGAACTTTGGAGTCACACAGTCCTGGGTTTAAATCTCGTCTCTGTCAATGACTGGTCTTGTGGCCTTCGGGACGTTACTCTTAAACCTCAGTTTTCCAGTTTCAGAATGCAGCAAATAGAATTTACCTCAAAGTAAACTGTTGTCCATTTATACTGACAAACAACAACTATGACTACATATAACTGAGTCCTATCACTAAATTTCTGTGAGCTTGAAAGGTATTTTGGAATGAAGAGGCCAAATTAAGGGACAGTGGACAGAGGAAGATAGATACAGTATGATGTCACTTATATGTGGACTCTAAAAAATACAACAAACTAGTGAATATAACAAAAAAGAAACAACTCACAGATAAAGAGAACAAACTAGTGGTTACCAGTGAGGAAAGGGAAGGGAGCAGTGACAATACAACGGTAGGGGATTAAGAGGTACAAACTCATATATATAAAATAGCTACAAGGATATAAAGTACAACCCAGGGAATATAGCCAATATTTTATAATAACTATCAACGGAGTATAACCTTTAAATATTGTGACTATTGTACACCTGTAACTTATAATTTTGTGCATCAACTATACACCAGTTTTAAAAAGGGATAATGAAGCTGGGTTCTTATGGATTAATTTATGAACAAAAAAACCTCATTAAATATTATTTAAATAATAAAACTCTGGATGCAAGGCACTCTGCTAGGACCTGTAGATAAATTAAATATAAAGTGGTCTATGGAGGAATTGGTAGAGTCTATTAGAGTGCAACTCTAAAATGACAGGCGCCGTAAGAGAGGTCTAAGATTTTAGAACAAGAGTTCATTGGTAGCTGGGGCAGCAAGGAAGGCTTCCTGGAAGAAGTAGTCCAGGAAGAAGTCCATTTGAGTTAGACCTCGAAGGAAAGATAAGAAGATGCTGCTGGCACTGGGGGAGGGAAGAAGGAGACGGATGCAGCCACGGGGAGGCAGAGATACCTGGGAGAGAAACGGGAGCTCTGCCATCGTGTTGATGACGCTGCTCCCACTGGATGCTCTAATTTCAGCCTCTGACACTGACGGTGTGCAGTCTTTTCCACATGGTACGATGCGCCCTTGTTCTCTGCCTCATGAGCCATTGGCACTCTTCCCAAAAGTAGCCACCTGACTCTGACAGCTAAGGCAGAGACGGTCCTGCTTGCACCTCTGCTTCTCAGCAGCAGTGATTCTGTGGCTCTGATCTCCGACCGGCTTCACCACACCCTGCTGCCCTGTGTAGTACAGGCTCTACTGTGTGGGTGACAGATCGCAACCTGGTGACCAGGAATGTGCAACTGGAACCAATGTGGAGAATTAAGGAAGGACTGGTGAATCTCATCACAGATGGTCACACTATGTCACTTAGAATTCAACTGCCTTTGGACGAGGCTGAGGAATATAGTTGTAAAGATGGCTGGCAAAATATTTCATTGGACATGGAGTAATGAAATTAGCTTTAAAAAAGGTGAATCAGCTGGCATTTCTAGGAATCCTTTTCTGGCACCGGGAGAGCGGGTTCATCACACAGTCACCAACCTGCCTGCGTGTTGCTCTTGCTGCATTTCTTCCACTGCAGTGCAGTGGCGGTTAAACTTCGGTTCTGGGGTGCCAGGCTTCCTGAGCTTGAAGGCAAGCCCCTCCGTGAACTAATATGTGACCTTGGGCAATTCATGTAACATCTCTAAGCTACAGTCTTCTTGTTCTTAACATGGAAATGGTTATAATCGCTGCCTTATAGGTGCCTGTGCGTGGGAAAAGAAATGATTCATTCCGTAAAACCCATCTCAGTGGCTGGTCCACAGCAAGTGCTTTCGCCCCAGATACCAGCAGGATTTGATCCCTCATCTCTAGATCTTTACTCAAAAGCCATCTCCATGGTGAGGCCATCTCCGATCACCTGGTTTAAAACTACACCCCCGCCATCAACATTTTCTGTGCCCTTCCTGAGTTAGTTCTTCTCTACAGCACGTGTCGCTATCCATATGGGACATGTACTTATTGGTTCTGTTGACTGCCTGTCTCTACACTAGAATATAGGCTCCAGGAGGCTATTTTCTCAGCGCCCAGATCAGTGTCCGGCATGGAATATGGACTCGATAAATATTTACTGGAAGAGAGGAGTGCGCCACGTAGCTAATTTGAAACTACGCCCGGCCCAGTCCTATCCTTTGGGGGCCCCGTTTGGAGGATATTTGACTGGGTAGGCGCCAGTACCAGGAGGCAGGAGGAGATAAATTTGAGGTAGTAATTAAAGTAGCACATGATGGAGGGTCCCAGCACAACTGAATATGAACCCTGCTGCTGAGGATTCTTCCTAACCCTCATCCATCCTGCATCACTCCTTCTCGCTCAGCTCTTGGGCTCCTGTCACTCAAAGTTGGCTAAGGGGACGCACTGCCCAGCCGGGAGGGCGAACAATTCTCTCCGGTCCCTTTCCCTTCCTCGCGGAAGGCTCTCATCCAGACGGTGCGCGAGCGGCCCCAGGCGCAGAGGGTTCCGCAGAGCTCGGCGCCCTCGGGCTCGTGGGGTGGGGCTGGGGGCGGCCCCGCGCCCAGCGCAGCCTCCGCCGTAGGTCGGGAGCGCGCGTCCCCGCCGCACCGCATCGCCGGGAGCCACCCGCCGGCCGGGCGGCTGGAGGCGGCGGCGGTGGCGGCGGCGGCGGCGGCGCTCACGCACCTTGCCGGAGCCGGTAACCGCCCGCGGGACGGGGCGCCGCGGGCGTGCGCCTCCAGCTCCCAAGGTCGGGCTCGCTGGGGTTTGGGGGTGGTTTTTAGTTTGGCAGAGTTGGAGGATGGGAGCGGGGAGGGGAGATCTGGGGCTCGAGGGTGCCCAGGGCAAGAGTGCGGGCCCGTGGAGAGCACCCAAGTTCAGAGCCTTCTTCGCAGCGGGATGATGTGCGTGTCCTGCGCTAGGGCGTCGGAAAAGGCTGAAAGCGCGGCGCTTGGGGCTAGGGTGGGCTTCCTCCGCTCGCTCCCGCTCACTGACCAGTCACACCTTCTCCCGCCCGGGGGGAGAACGGCCAGCCCCGATGTGACCGGCAAGCGAGAGAGCCCCCCGACCCGGGCGCGGGGGACCTGCTGATCCAGGCGGAACGCGCTGCCCGTAGCCCTCGGGTGCGGGCCCCCTGCCTTGGGCCGGGCTCTGGGAATGATGCCGGTTTGACGGTCGGTTAATTCATTTCGTTTGCGCTGGGGCGCCTGCCTGCAGGTCATTTTACTGATGAGAGGGAAATAGCGGTTTCGTTTTTCTCCCTGTGTCCATCCTTTCTGCGTAATCAATTGAGGAAGACAAAGAGTCGCCTCATTAGAAACTTGTTCGGAGGCTTTGTGGTTTCCGCCGCGGTTTAGATGACACGGGCAATCCCAGATAATACTGTGGATTTCATCTGACGAAAACGAAACCTTCCGTGGTGTTCAGAAAGCAAAGGGAGCTTGGGGGGAAACGTCCCTGCTACTCCGGGGAGGAGAAGGGAACCCCCACGTGTAAATTAATTCTCATGAAAACCCTAGAGGTAAGTGGTCGTATTTCTAGCTTACATGTGAAGAAAATTAAGTTGAGATATGAAGTGAGTTTTCCCAGTTGAATCCCCCAGTTAATAGTGGGGAGGACTGGAAACTAGGACTGTGAGCCAGTGGCCCTTAGGCCCTTACATCACTTGGGGGCGCGTCACTGAGAACGCAGGCAGGAAAGGCCCCCGGCTGGAAGGATTGGGTCCAGAACGCAGGAGAGGCTGCCAGGATCCGGGGTGCCCAATAATAAAGAGTTTTGTTCGGATCGGGAATATCACCCAGTGTTTATGGAAGATGCGGTGATATTAACAGGTGACAGGGGAAGGCTGAGTTGCTACCAATAGGTTTCCTTCTTTTCAATGTGAGAAGAGCAGCCTAAATCCCTTTAAGAGGATCTGGAAACCCTGAAACCAGGCTGGATTGTTCAAGGCCCAAATAGCAGGCATCCTAGAGCAGTGAAAGCGTTCACAGTTCCTCAGGCAGGCTTGAGAAATGAGAGCGGAGCCAGCAGACTTCAAAAGAAGGAAACACTGAATCCTGGCAACTCTCCAGAACAAATTCTTAGAGAAGCTAGCTCAAGACCACCTAGGAAAGGAGAATTTACAAATTCAATTTATGCTAAACGGACTTCTTTCTCTTTTCTAGCAACCTACTGGGGCTGCAGATTGGGGCACGCCCTATCCACTGTGGGCTGTGACTCTTTAGTGGAATGCCATCAGTGCAGTGAGTTGCACCAGCATTTTTTAAAACATGAAATTCAAAGGAAGGGGAGAGAAAGCATCAGAGTGCATTGTATGTGCAAGGGCAGGTATTGTTTTTATGAATCGTGTGTGTGTGTGTGTGTGTGTGTCCGTCCTTTATCGTACTGCCTATGGGCCTGCATACCTAACCCCGGCTGCCCCATTGTTTCTTCCAGGCTAACTTCATCTGCTCACAGTGGGGGGCTGTCTTTTACCTTGCAAATAATATCATCAACACCTTCCGGAAAATGTAACCTTCCTCCTCCCCATTTCTCTAGGCTCCCAGATGTTGAGATATTTTGCCAATCGGAATTCTCAGTCCCCTCCCCCCTCCCCATCTTGGATGATCTGTCCTGCCTTTGCAGAGGCGGTTTACGAAATATCATACTATCCCTAAGGATAAGGCGTGGGAAGAGTGGACACACCACAAGGCGTCGTCCCTGAGTCTGCACCTCCTGGTGTCACTCATCAGGAGAGAGACATAGAGGGGACATTTATCAGAGCTGTGGCAATTACAGATCTGGGAGGATACTCTCTGAGACCCATTTTATCTCTGGACAAGAGATAATAACACTAGAATGTTTTGGCTCACAGTAGAGTTGAAGGTCCTCTTCTGCATTGGGGTTCAAAGAATCAATGAAAAAAGTAAAGGATGGGGTGGCCCCGTTAAGCAGCAGTTCATGTGAGAGAAGAAACCTGAGGGTTTTAATGGCCCACCAGGCCCAAATGAACCATCGTGTGAAGTAGCTGCTCAATAGCAAACGTGGGTTGTGATAGCAGTGATGAGGACAGGCCTTTGTAAAAAGTAGATATTCTCATGGAGCTTATTACGTGCCAGGCAGAGTTATGAGTGTTTTGTAATTTTTTCTCAATCCTGTAGCACCCCCATGAAGTAGGGAATATAATTATCACCATTCCCATTTAACAGATGACGAAACTAAGGCACAGAGGGATTAAGTATTTGGTCCAAGATTACATAGAGGATCTATGAGATGCTAAAATGATGGATGTTTTTTAAAAGTCTCGGTTTAATTATTGCTAGTGTCTGTGTTACCCAGATCTATGTAATTTCCCCCTGCCTAGAGAACATTGGTACATTTCATAACCCTTCAAGTGAAAATAATTTATAAGGCTCAAGTAATTCTCCCTAAAGGTGCGCTTGTTTTCCTCATGCATATACTTGGGAACAGCAAAAACAATTAAAGGCAAAGGTGAGGCAGCTGTGGGAGCTGCTTCCTTAAGGATTGGCTCTGAATTTGCCTGGTTGAATAAGAAAAAAAAAAAAAATTAGGAGATGAGTGAGAGTATTGGTTATAAACATTATCTGTCTTTCTCCTAAACTTTGTGTAGATTTTCCCAGAAAATATAATTTTATCTTCTGTTAAAAAAAAAAAAAAGGAAAAAATCAGAAATTTATGATGAAGATCTGAAAATCTGGAAACTACTAGAAACTATATCATGTAAACCTACATATATTCCTACCAGAGCTTCTTTAAAATTTCCACTAAATTACCTCAATAGGCGAGGAGAGTTATCCCGTTTTTCTGGGAGTCCAAAGCGGAGGCCAAGGCTGCCAGAAGCAAGTAGATGTTTGTCTTGAGCTTCCATTTGATATTTGCAGATAACTTCGTAACGTGTCTGCCCTTTTTTAATATAAAAATGTCTTCCAAGTTTTCTCTTAAAATTGATGCTCCAGGAGGTTGAACCAGGTATGACCCAAGATTTGGGGGCTATTTGACACCTTCAGTCCTAAGCAAGCAGAGGGGAGACCTAGGAGGGATTAGATAGTTAGAAAATGATCATGAGAAGATGTAGCTTCCCTGCTGCTCTGTCTCCAGCTCTTAAACCACTGCTTTCGTTTGAATTTCCTTTTCTGTAGAACAGAGATTGAAATACCTGGTCCCATTCCTTTCTTGCTTGTTTTTATCAAAGGAATGATTCAGCTCAGGGCTGTAAGGAACAGCGTGTGCTGCTTGGAGATAGAGTCCATCAGCAATAAATACAAAGTAGGCTTGTTTGCCAAATCGTCCTCAAAGTGATTTAAGAGATGGCCAATCTCTCTCTCCTTAGTCTTATTCGTGCCAGGTGTTTCAAAAATTCCACTAATTAAAATGGAAAGGGCAGTCGTTTCCCTAGTGCCATTAAAACGTTAATTCATCTGGCCGGCATGCTTTATACTAGCATCTATAAATCAGTATGAGGGTTCAGTAAGAGACACTAAGGGAGTCTGACTTACACCGTCTTGTTATTAAAATGACAGATTTAGGTAATCCGTGGGATGGGATTTGAGAAAAGGGAGAGAGTCCTCGGGGGCTGAGATAGTTGGACAGAATTCCATGGGGGAAACGGTGACTGAGCCCTACTCTCCAGGGTAGGCAGGAGTCTGGAGAGTGGGAGATGGCAGTGCAGGCTGGCAGGTGGGACAGAGTGGGCAGAGACTCAGAGGGCCATCTCTGAGGGTCCCCCCACCCCAGGCTCCTCTGCCATAAGGAGCCCTTCCTTTCTTAATGACTCTGTTGCACATGCTATCTGTTTGTGTCATCAGGCTTTCTTGAGGCTTCTCAACCTGTGTGTGTTTGTGTGTGTTTAAGAGGGTGAAATTCAGCAGGGGAAATCATGGTTCTAAATTCAAGCCTGACATGGACATTATACACTACCAAAGGTAGGGTAGACAGCTAGTGGGAAGCAGCCATATAGCACAGGGAGATCAGCTAGGTGGTTTGTGACCACCTGGAGGGGTGGGATAGGGAGGGTGGGAGGGAGGGAGACGCAAGAGAGAAGAGGGATATGGGAACAGATGTATATGTATAACTGATTCACTTTGTTATAAAGCAGAAACTCATACACCTTTGTGAAGCAATTATACTCCAATAAAGTTGTAAAATAAATAAATAAATAAATAAATTCAAGCCTGAATTCTCTGGATTCTTTGAGGGTACAGGCCTTGACTTTTCAACCGCCACTAAATCACTCAAAGTCAAGCTCACAGTGATGAGAATATCCTTGTTGGGCTGAATTGGCTCATACTAATTTTAACGTGTTCATGTTCTTTGTCCTTGAAGGACATGGTGATGAGGCCGTGATCAATGTAGTGGCTAAAGATGGCATATAGTGGGATAGATGAATGGCGTTTGGTTTTCTTTCCAAAAATGTATTTGTTATTTGGTGAGAGTGATTGGTATAAAGTAAGTTATTTTTAATGGCTTTTCTAGGAGAGTTTGTCTAAGTAACCCATCAAAGAAAACATTGGTTTTAAACAATTACTTTCAGCAGCTGTATTAGTATGCTAGGACCACTGTAACAAAATACCTGAATCTGAGTGGCTTCAACAACAGAAATGTATTGTCTCACAGCTCTGGAGACCGGAAGTCCAAGGTCAAGGTGTCAGCAGGGTTGGTTTCCTCTGAGGACCGTAAGGGAAGGGTCTGTCCTGGTCCTCTCTGTTTAGCTGATAGATGACCATCTTTCTGCTGCCTTTTCACAAGGTTGTCCCTGTGCATGAGTGCTCCTGGTGTCTCTCTGTGTGTCCTAATCGCCTCTTCTTATAAGGACACCAGTCAGATGGCATTAGGGCTCATCCCAACAGCCTCATTTTAACTTAAGCACCTCTTTAAAGACTCTGTTTCCAAATGTAGTAGTCACATCCAAATGTATTGGGAAGTAGGATTTCAACCCATAAATTTGGGGGGACACAACTCAGCCCATAGTAGGACCTTATCCATATTGTACTACACACACACACACACACACACACACATACATACATACATACACACACAGTTTTCACAGACAGACACACATCATTGAGTTTGTGATGCAAGTGGAAAGCAACTTAGTCTTTTATTAAGCCCTGGAGTCATAGGTCTGGAAGGGAATTTCACGATAGCTCTTTTAGTCCTTTCTCTTTGCTGTCAGAGAGAGTGAATATTTAAGCCATTCCAGGTAGCTATCACATGAGTGCAGTGGCCAGAGGCAATGTAGTGCCGACCTGCATGGAACTGTCTGCTTGCTCTGAAAATACTGATGCCAGACGGCCGACTTCCCTTTCTTGCAGAAGACTGACTATTTTTATTGTGAGATTATATCTCTCCTACTTGGAGGGTGCTTAAAATAAGTTTTTGTCTATGAAGTAATAATTGTTAATGATAGTTGTTTTTTACACATTTCCTTACTGGCAAAATATAAATGTCAGCATTCCAATTTTCCGGGTCCATGAAATCCAGCTGGTCTCCAGGAAACATTTCCCAGAGACTGGGGCCAGTTTTATGAGATTGAGGCACTTCCTTTTTGTCCTGGGGAAGCAACAGACTTTAAATGTAATCCATGAGAAGGCCCTGGAAGCTTCGGAAGAATAAATGATGGTGGACTTATGCTGAAATGCAGTGGGCTAATGACAGGGACCATAGGAGGTGAAACTTATAGAAAGGAGAGACTGGGAAGCAGTCTATTTCCAGGACTAGTCTGAGTGGGAGGACCACGGCTGGCACAGCATAAATATTCTGCCAGCTTCTCCCTGGCATAGGGAAGCGTGATTCCTCACAGCCTGGACAGAGTATTCCTTTTACTTGGCAAGAAGGTGCCACAAGGGCTCTTGAACTGAGCAAAGCTGGATCCTTGAAGGTTGGCTGTGGAGGAAGGACCCACACGGGGAGGGTGCCTGGATGTTCCAGCACTATCTTTTGTCCCCTGGGGTGGTCTTTTACTTTGGGGAGCTCTCAATTACCCTCCCCCAGCTATAGTACATTGGTCAGGAAATGTTGATTTTTATTATTATTCTTTTCTTGTTTTAAAATTTTTAGAACTTTTTTTTTTTTTTTTTTTTTTTTCCGGTATGGGCCTCTCACTGTTGTGGCCTCTCCCGTTGCGGAGCACAGGCTCCAGACGCACAGGCTCAGCGGCCATGGCTAACGGGCCCAGCCGCTCCACGGCATGTGGGATCTTCCCGGACCGGGGCACGAACCCGCGTCCCCTGCATCGGCAGGCGGACTCTCAACCACTGCGCCACCAGGGAAGCCCTAGAACATTTTTGAGTGAAATATACATAACAAAATGTACCATATTTAAGCATACAACACAGTGGCATTAGGTGCATTCACAGTGTTATGCAGCCATCACCACCATCCGTCTCTAGAAGTTTTTCATCTTCCCAAACTGCAACTCTGCATCCATTAAACAAAAACTCTCCATTCCCCCCTTCTCCCAGCCTTTGGCAGCCACCCTTCTACTTTCTGTCTCTATGAATCTGAGTGTTCTAGATACCCCATATAAGTAGAATCATGCAATATTTGTTCTTGTGTGTCTGGTTTACTTCACTTAGCATAATATTTTGAAGGTTCATCCATGTTGTAGCATACGTCTGAATTTCCTTCTTTTCTGAGGCTGAATAATATTCCGTTGCACGTACATACGACATTTTGTTTATCTGTTCATCCACCAGTGTACATTTGGATTGCTTCCTCCTTTTGGCTGTTGTGAGTAATGCTGCAGTGGTGAGGTACAAATATCTCTTGGAACCCCTGCTTTCTGTTCTTTGGGGTATATACCCTGAGGTGGAAATGCTGGGTCATAAGGCATTCCATATTTACATTTTTGAGGAACCACTATGCTACCTTTCATAGCAGCCGCACCATTTTATCTTCCTAACAACAACACACAAGAGTTCCAATTTCTCTGCATCCTTGCTAACACTTAACTCTTTTCTGGTTTGGGTTTTTTTGTTTGTTTGTTTGATGATAGCCATATTCAAACGGGTGTGAAGTGTTATTTCATGATGAAGCACCAATTTTTAAAAATAAATTTATTTATTATTTATTTATTTTTGGCTGCATTGGGTCTTCATTGCTGCGCGTGGGCTTTCTCTAGTTGCGGCGAGCAGTAGCTACTCTTCGTTGCAGTGCGCGGGCTTCTCATTACGGTGGCTTCTCTTGTTGCGGAGCACGGGCTCTAGGCACGCGGGCTCAGTAGTTGTGGCTCGCTGGCTCTAGAGCACAGGCTCAGTAGTTGTGGTGCATGGGCTTAGTTGCTCCGCGGCATGTGGGATCTTCCCGGACCAGGGCTCGAACCCATGTCCCCTGCATTGGCAGGCGGATTCCCAATCACTGTGCCACCAGGGAAGCCCCGAAGCACCGCTTTTTGATAGCTGGTTCTTTGACTTGACTCTAGTACTTTAAAAAAATTAATTTATTTTTAAATTAATCTCATTGGAGTATAGTTGATTTACAATGTTGTGTTAGTTTCAGGTGTACAGCAAAGCGATTCAGTTATACATATACATATATTCATTCTTTTTCATTGTAGTGCTGCAATGAACATTGTGGTACATGACTCTTTTCAAATTATGGTTTTCTCCAGATACATGCCCAGGAGTGGGATTGCAGGATCATATGGTGGCTCTATTTTCAGTTTTGTAAGGAACTTCCATACCGTTCTTCATTGTGGCTGCACTAGTTTAGATTCCCACCAACAGTATAGGAGTGTTCCCTTTTCTCCACACCCTCTCCAGCATTGTAGTTTTGATTTGCATTTCTCTGATATTTAGTGATGTTGAAAATCTTTTCACGTGCTTTTTGGCCATCTGTATGTCTTCTTTGGAGAAACGTCTATTTAGATCTTCTACTGTACTTTTATGGAAGGCTCAGGAATAAAGCAAAAATAAATAGTAATAGGAACCCAAAAAACCTAATTATAAGAGAGTGGTCAACTTGGGCTTCTACTGGTGTCCTCAACATTCCTAGACTATTTTGAAGTCCAGACCAAGAAAAGCAAGGTCCAGAAAGAGGCAAGAGTTCACTAACCGGATGACATTTCCATGGTGGGGACACCAACCCCACCACCAGTGAGAGTGTCCTCATTTTGTGGCTGCAACAGGGCATCCATGTTGGGATACAAGACAAACAGCAGAGCATCCTGTCTTGTGTGCAATGGGGTATATTATGTAACATGATTCCTTTGCCCTAATTCCACATTCACCAGCTAACGTGGTGAATCTAATCTTCAATTTTGTTTCCCAGACTGTGTAAAACATGTGTTCTGATCTGCTTGGCCATTTTGTTCGTTATTGTAATACCACAAATGGATGCTCTGGTTATAAGTCATTCTCCTTCGCTTGGTCAGCGTGACCGCCTCAGCCCTGGAGGACTGTGGAAACCCAGCTCCCTAAATCTGCAGAGCTGAGGGCAGTGTGCCGGCCACCTCCACACACATCTCAGAGCCATGCCTTTTCACTTCTTAGGAAATCCTTCCCAGATGGAGCCTTTACAGCCTCTTTCTTGGGTGTTTTTTCCCTGTGTGGGTCTGATGTTCTTGTCTCTGTCCAGCTGAAGTCTCTGTTAGAATGGGAGAACACTGCTCTCGGGTTTAGTGTTGAGAAAGGGTGAAAGAAGATAATTTTGTGGCTTTTCCACATCATGAGAAACCGACTCGATAAGTATTTATTGCATGTCTGATATGAGCCAGGTTTTGGGTGGGTTGCTGGAAATACAGCGGTGAGCAAGCAGGGGAGGCCCCTGCCCTGATGGAAAAGAGACCAGAGGGAAGAGAATGCCACCGGAGGATTGGTTCAAGTGCTCCTAGCATAGCCTGTACTGTGGTGTATTGCAGAGGTCTGTTACCATCTCCAGAGACCCCTCCAAAGGGCTCAAGGACAGGCATTGTGTCCCCCCCACCTCCAGTAAGTCATGCAATAACTGTTTGCTGGGCTGACCCAGGGAGTACCACAGAGCCGTGAAGCACCAACTTTAAAAAGTACTTTTCAGCCTATTTACGACTATGTAGGTGCCCAGAATATAACTGGAGGAGGTCGGTGTAGGACCCACCCCATCCTCTTATCCTCTTTGAGGCAACAGCTGGTGGAGGAAGGATGCCTGCTCGTTAATTCAGCATCTCTGCATTTCAGGTATTGGCTGAATATCTAGCTGTACAAAATATTAAGTTTCGTCTCTAGTTTTAGAAGTTGTTCTTCTATTGGCATTGATTCTGATATTCAGACAGGAAATCTTAAGGCTTGCAAACACTTTTTGTTCCATGTTTTGGTCCTAGAAATAAGTTGCTGCTGTGCAGTGGAGAAGTAGGGAGAGGCAGGGGGAAGATACATCCAGAATTTCTCTGCCAGCTGTCAGCCACCACGTTTTTGAAGTCCGCTGAGTAACTGAGTACTTTCTAAGAAATACCCAGGAAGGCATAAACCCTGATAATGTAGAGAAATTTGGGAGGTATGTCCTTTTGAGAAGGGAGGAGGAGCCCTGTGTGTGTGTTTGTGTGTGTGTGTGTGTGTAACATCTCTAGCCTGAAGTGAGTGGCCAGAATCTCAGACTTCAAAAGTAAGATGCAGGCTCAAGTCAAAAGATAATAATTAGGAGGAAGATTAAAGTCTAAAGTCCTGGAAGCATTGCCTCTTTAATTGAAGAAAGTAAAAATCCACACCCTCAAAAGAAGTTGCTGACTTAAAATGGACTCACAGAAAAGGAATCTGCAAACTTGAGAATTAAAGTGATGAGTGCAGGTAGAATGTGGTTTGCACGGAATCTAAAAAAAAAAAAAAAGCAGTGTGGGGCTTCCCTGGTGGCGCAGTGGTTGAGAGTCCGCCTGCCGATGCAGGGAACGCGGGTTTGTGCCCCTGTCCGGGAGGATCCCACATGCCGTGGAGCGGCTGGGCCCGTGAGCCATGGCCGCTGAGCCTGTGCGTCCGGAGCCTGTGCTCCGCAATAGGAGAGGCCACAGCGGTGAGAGGCCCGCGTACAGAAAAAAAGAGCAGTGTGCTGGGAAGAAGACCATGTCAGCGTTTGTTAAGCACCTCCCAGGGAGGTGACCTTGGAGGTTCTGATTTTCGGGGTCAAACGTGATTCCTTGCTGGGATGTAGTGCCTTTTAGAAATGCTTTAGGAATATCCAGCTGGCTCTGGTCTAACCATGAGCCCGACTCAACCTTGCAGACTCTCATTTTCTCTGTTTGGTCTTCCCCACATAGTTGCAGGTAAGGCGAGTGCACCATCGGTTCTGATTGGGCCCCTGGTCAGACCTCTGCACAATGAGGGAATTAAGCTTCTAAAGCTGTGCTTCTGAAGTTCTGACCTTGGGCTCCTCAGTGACCAGAATGTAGCCTGGCCACAATTTACCTTTGGTTTTTTGGATGTCTTGGCTGGGAGAGAGAAAGGGTGATGGGTCAAGAGTGTGACTTCTCTGTTGTGATGGGGATAGTTGTTCCTAGGAATAGAAGGAAAAAAGAGATAAGAATAAGTAATTAATGAGACCTCCATGGCCCAGGTCAGAATGGAGGTTGGCATCCTGGGTGGCATGCCCACTTTTGGACTTTGGGAATTGAACAGAAAGAAGATAGAATGACTGCAATTGGGAATTTTGATCTCAAATCCAAATGGGTCATTAGGTCTGCCTCCATACAAGCTGATCACCTTGGGTCTTTGGGTCTGTGGCACTGGCCAACAGCTGCTTAGAGTATCTTCCTGGCTGTGTTGTCAGTTTTGTGTGCGTGCGTGCACGTGTGCTCATTTTTTAGGGTTTATAGGCATTTTTGGTTCTCTCTTTAATGTGCTAGTCCCGTGCCTGAGTTGGTGGCCACTTGGAAAACTCACGTGCTGATGTCTACCCCTTAACATGGAAATAAAGGTCCAGTTCCAAGGAAATAGCTCCCCTGGCCCATGTACCCAACATGACCCACCAAGGCTATCGATGAAGAGTTTTTAGTCACTCCATGGGAGGTTCCATGTCCATATACATCTTCCCAAATTCAGGGAGGCTGAGAGAATTGCTTGACCTGTCTTTAAGAAGGCAAGAGGGTGCCCAGGAGTGGTGTGGGAATCTGGGTTGGAGGAGGAAAGGCTGGATAATTGAAAGAAGAGATGAAAGTGTTGGGAATGTGGGTGGGAGAAGAGGGCTGTTTAGACTGCCATGAGAGGTGTCTGGGCCTGCTAATATCTCTCTCTGTTTGCGTTTGAGGTCTTCCCTCCCTCTCCCACCCCCGTAAGCTGGCCTAAACTACGCTGTGCACACCTGGAAAAGGTAAACTTCCTTTTCAGGTGGGGCTGTGAGGTGCAGTCATAATTTTTCATTATTGTTGTTGGCAAGACTCTCAAAAGATCAATTAGTCTCTCCATGCAGCTCCTGGAGGCTTGTTTGGGATATGTTTCCTCTGGAAGAAGTTATTTTTAGTGATGCTAATATTATGAAGAAACCTGACATTAAGAGAATCTCAGGAGGGGGTGTGCAGGAGCAGAGTGGGTGCAGAAGGCAGCCACACACTGAGCTCTGTGTTTCCTCTTTGCTGTGTTCTGAACAGAGCAGCTGTCTGATTCCAGCACCCCGTGAGTAAGCCTCTGTGCCCACCCCGCTGCCTCTCCCTCAGTGTGTGTTAAGGCCCAGACATTCCTCACTGTGATGAGAATATCACCCTCTGGAGGCTGATACCCAGACATGCTGGCAGTTTCCAAATGGTGAAAGTGCTAGCTTCTGTGTCTGCAAAGCTCAGAAAGGCAATCTTGGACTACGACATTGGACATTATACAAAATCCTGCCTTCTGTTTGTTGTTTGTCCTTGTGCATGTGATGGCCCAAGCTGGTTGATCTGAGACTTGCATGAAAACATTACCTCATGAGCTTTTTCAAGGGTGCGAGGTGAAAGCAGAAGCCAGAGGTTCTGTCCTCCAAATCTATCTTTGGAATTCAAGAACTGAGAGGAAATAGCCAGTGAAAACACAAGCCGCTCCTTTTATCTGAAGTCCTCCACAACGGTGGCTGCTTGGGTGGGAGGGGGGTGGCCGGCATCCTATTCTCTGCTTCCCCAGAGAACCTCTTGTCTCCAGGCATCCGTCAGGTGTCCTCTCTTAAAGGGCAGCCTTTCCACTCTCAGGACCTTTTCGCCTATGGTCTCCCTCCATCCTTAAATAGTTCACTTAGAAGAACAGGAATGATTTAAGGGAGAGAAAAGAAGGAGTGAAAAGACACTCTCTGTGGTAGGTAAGTGGTCGATGCTTCTTGGTATCTGACTCTTTTACAGATATTTTGCTTGTTAGTTCCTGGCTGACCCTGTACAGGTGGTGTTAATGCTTCTTTCTGAGCCGATAGGAAGACCCTCTGGTCCCATGGGCCTGGGCAGCCACGGATGGGGACCCACTGTGCATGGATGTGGAGAAGAGCATAGCCATGGGGAGTGATGCTCGGAGCATGGAAAACACTCTCTCATCTTTATTTTCTCCATTGTTTCATGTACTGTTTTCTATTTTCTATTTTTGACACCAGATGAAGCCCAGCGCCTCCCTCTGCTTATTACATTGGCTGTAATGCTGATTTCCAATAAAAATGATATGCTCAAACCAGACTTCATCTTATTTTCACAAAAGGAGAAATTATTTCACAAAAGGAGAAATTTCACAAAAGGAGAAATTATTACCATATTTTTGACTTGATGAGACATCGTGAATCCCATTATGTACATTTCTCATTATGTACGTTTCTCATAATTCCATGATGTACGTTTCTCATTATGATTTTTAAACCATTGAAATGAATGCCTTTTGACTTATTTTTTATTGTAGTAATTTTATTCATTTGTCTAGACCACACAGATCCATTAACCACATGGTGAAGTTGATAGGAACTGGCTGACAGGGGCGTTGGTGTTGTCTAAGGAATAAACCTAGGCTTTTCTATCCCAGACTAGCATTTCTTAGCTTATAATAATAGTGCTGGCTACTCTTGACTGAGCTCAACCTGGGTCCTGGCTATGCACATTTCATGCAACATCACATTGAATCTTTACAGCAACTCCATGATGTAGGTACTGTTATCACCTTCATTCTCCTGATGGGAAAATAGAAGCTCAGATCATTTTTTTCCCATGGCTCTCAAGGCGGGGAGGGTTTGGCAAACTTTTTCTATAAAATATCAGAAAGTAAATGTTTTAGGTTTTTGTGGCTCTACTGTCTCTGTCACAACTACTCAGCTGTTATAGTGCTAGAGAAGACAAGATACAAAAACAAACGATGGTAGCTGTGTTCCAATAAAGCCTTATTTATGGACTCTGATATTTGAATTTCACATAATTCTCTCAGGTCATGAAATAATATCATTGTTTTGATTTTTTCCCCGACCGTTAAATATATTAAAATATTTTTCACTTGCAGGCTATACAAAAACAGGTAGTGGGCTGGATTTGCTGATTCCAGTATAGATGACAAGAGTATGCAGAGAAGGAGAGGTGGGTTAGGATGAAGTGGTAGGAGGAATTCTCCTGCTGGAGGGAACAGTATGTGTGCCCATTGCAGGGAGCATGAAGTATTTGAGGAACTGCAAGAAATCCAAGTGCGGCTTGGTATAGGGGAGGAGGCAAGATGAGAGGAGACCACAGGGCTCAAGCCATGACCTTGTAAGACATTTTAAGGATTTTGGACTTTGTCCTTGGAGCAATGGGAAGCCATTTAAAAGTACTAAGCAAAAGAGTGACAAGGGCAATTTGTCTTTTTAAAAGATCTTTGGCTGATGTGTGGAGAATAGATTGCAACGGATCCATAAGAGTAGAAGCAGAAAAAACAGGGGGCTCAAGAAGTGGGCCAGGTGGATGGTGATGGTGTCAATTAGTGACTGTAGCCAGACCACTTCCTGCCAACAACAGGAAGTCAGGATGGTCGGTTTTGCAGATGAGGAAAATGTGGCTGGGAGAGCTGAAGTGTCTTCCCTGGCAACATAGCAAATGGAGGGAGAACAACGATGAAGATCCTCATCTATTTCATCGTCGAGGGAAATCAACTCTTGTTCAAATACTAGAAATGCCAGAGAAGATATGGTGGTAATGATTTTATGTTATTTTTGTGCCAGTATTAGGAAGGTAACTGAATCCTTACTCAAAGGTCAGCTTTTCTTAAAATGTGTGTAGCTTTCTTTCCCAAAGGACAATTGGTACATTCTCTTCTACCTTTGGAGGAGTGATTCGCCTGGCTGGGCACTCAGAGTCACCCTCTAATTCTGATACTGGCACGCATCTCTGGGTCAGAGCACACCATCTTTTGAACAACAGAATGTGAGGGGTTGGAGTCTGTTTCTCTGGGGTCCAGGACTGGCCTGGGGAAGAACAGAAGAGGGAAAGGTGAGACTTGTACCTTGGGCCAGAGGGGTGGTGGTGATTTTGCCTCAGTTTCTCTGGGGGTTGTGCCCTAATGGCAGTGGTGGGTGGTACTGCCCCATGGGGGGTGGGAGAAGGGGAGCTTCAGAAAGCTCCTGTGGAGTGGGATCCAGTGGTTATACTGCTCAGTGGATCTTGGTTTTGGCTGGTACTTTATTCAGATTTTCCCTTATATTACTGTTGCCACTTAGTGTTCTTTCCCCATTATTAGGGGAGGTCTCTGGAGTCCTGGTCTAGCATCTCCTCCTCGCCCACCATGTATGGTGCCTCACATATAGCAGATGCTCAGTACTGAATATTGGCTCTGTGGACTTGTCACCTTTGGTATCCATGCTGCACAGTACAACCTCGTCTCGCAAAGAAGTCAGCATTTTTAAATCTCAAATGATAACAAACAAGGCATTGGGACATCCTGCAAATAGGACAGATTTCAGGAATTAGCAGTGACCAAGATTGGAGATTCCACTGAGGATCTTCTCCAATGATGTGACTTTTGTTGTCCCTCTCTTTTTTCTCCATCCCTATTTCATAAGACATAGGACGCATGTCTTTATTTTTGCATGGTAGGTGCCCAGTGGAGGTCTACTGAGCTTCTTCTCTTCTGATACTGATTTTATTTATTCTCTGTCGGCTCTGCATAGGTGGTGGTAGGTGATGAGGTTGAAGTCGTGAGCTCAGAGATTTTGATACACTCTCCCCCTCCTTACTTCCTTCTTTCATCAGTTATTGGAAGTTGGTTATGTGCCAGGCACTGGGTTAAGTTCTGGGGGAACAACCATGAAAGAAGACATGGCCTCTGGTTGCAAATAATACATATCAGTCTCTTGGAGAGATAAAAGGAAGTAATGGCCACTGGGAATGCAGGCAGCCAGGGAGGGCTGTCCCTGACCTGGTGGATAGGACCTCCCTGAGGCCGTTGCCTGCTGACCTCCTGAACGTGGTCAAGTACAATGTGGATGCGTTAACAGACTCTACACTTGTCTTTCTCCATTTCTGCAGGTGGAGATGTCTGCCCAGAGGTTAGTTTCTAACAGGACGTCCCATCAATCTGCATCTAATTCTGATTACACCTGGGAATACGAGTATTATGAGATTGGACCAGTTTCCTTTGAAGGACTGAAGGCTCACAAATGTAAGTCTTGTGCAATTCCCCATTGTAAGCATGATGTGTGTTTGCTTTAACCTGTGAAATCCCCAGTGTTTACTTTTCCTGAACATTCTTTTTATAGAAATCTGTCCTCTACCCCCAAATCCCTGGAAAACACCCCCTCCAAATATAGGCTCATTGCTTAAGGATGTATAATATGAGTGATGAAGAACTTGAAAGATTCCCTTAGTGGGGGAACATGAATCAATGTCACTTTCAAATTGAGATTTAAAAAAAATTAATGATGCCAGCTCTCCAAAACCATGTGAACATTTGGACCATCAAAAATGTGTACACAAATAGAATCTGGAACTCTAATTTGAAGAACCTTCTCTTGTAACAGTCCGCAACATCCTTTCTGTGGAAAGCAGTCTGTCTGTGTGTGTTCGTAGTGATGGACCAGAATAGCCCACAGTCATTCCCAGCTCTGTGTTATAGGCATGCATTGTGTTTTGTGTAATTGGAGTGATTAATGATCCAGCACAGAGCAAGGAAATATAACTCTATGAAAGGTTACCGTCCACCTCCAGTCATAACTGCCTGCTGGCTGGCCAGCTTGAAGCAGCTCAGTTTCCTTAAGCAGAGTTGACATAATAAGCAGAAACTGCTGCCCACTACTGGGTCCTGTCGTGGTTACCCCATAAATATTCCAGAGATGTTTGCTTGTTTCAGAATGAATGTCCGCAGCACCATAAAAGTCGTAGGTTCTTATCTGGCTCAGATTAATGGAACATGCTAGGAAATACAAGAGAGACTAGAATTGAAGATGCAAATGTGGCGAAGGAAATGCTTTCACTTCTTTTGTGTTTCCTGGCTGCTGCCAGTCTAAGCTGTCTTGGCATTCATGATTCCTCACTCCTACTTGCAAAGTGGGCTTTCTATTTTTTTCAGCTTCATTGAGGTATACCTAACAAATAAAATTGTAATATATTTAAAGTATACAAAGTGATAATTTGATATATTTTATATATTGTGAAAAGATTCCCCCCGTCTAGTTAATTAACACATCCATCACCTCAGGTATGTATTTGTTTGGTTGTTTGTTCATTGGTGAGAACATTTAAGTTCTATTCCCTTGCAAGTTTCAAGTGTACGAAACAGTGTTATCAGCTATACTTTCCATGTTATACATTAGATCCTTAGATCTTATTCATATTATAGCTGAAAGTTTATATTCTTTTACCAACCTCTCCTGATTTCCCAATCCCCCAGCCCCTGGCAACCACTTTTCTACTCTGTTTCTATGAGCTCGACTTCTTTTCTTTTTTTTAGAGTCTACATATAAGTGATATCATGCACTATTTGTCTTTTTCTATCTAGCTTATTTCAGTTCATATAATGCCCTCCAGTTTCACAAATGTTGTCATAAATGACAGTATTTCCTTCTTCTTAAAGGCCAAATAATACTCAAATATCTATTTATCTATCTATCTATCTATAACATTTAATTAATCCATTCATCCATGAATAGACAGTTAGGTTGTTTCCATACCTTGGCTATTGTGAATAATGTTACAATGAACATGGGAGTATAGATATCCTCTTCAAGATAACGCTTTCATTTCCTTTGGATATATATCCAGAAATGGGAGAGCTGGATCATATGATAGTTCTACTTTTAATTTCTTGAGGAAATTTCATGCTGTTTTTCTTAGTGGCTGCACCAGTTACATTCCTACCAACAACACACAAGGGTTCCCTTTTCTCCGCATCTTCACCAACAGTCGTTATCTCTTGTCTTTTTGGTAACAGACATTCTAACAGTGGTGAGGTGATATCTCTTTGAGGTTTTGAATTGCATTTTTCTAAAGATTAGCAATGTTGAGCTCATTTTCATGTACCTGTTGACCATTTGGATATCTTCTTTGGAAAAATGTCTATTCAGGCCCTTTGCCCATTTTTAAATTGCGTTGTTTTTTTGCTCTTGAGTTGTATGAGTTCCTTGTATATTTTGGATATTAACCCCTTACCAGATATGTGATTTGCAAATGTTTTCTCATATTCCATAATTTGCCTTTTCAGTTTGTTGATGGTTTCCTTTGCTGTGCAGAAGCTTTTTAGTTTGATGTACTCCCACTTGTTTATTTTTGCCTTTGTTCCCTTTGCTTTTGGTGTTAAGTCCAAAAAATCATTACCAAGAGTGATGTCAAGGAGCTTACCCCTATGTTTATGGCCATTATTTTGAATTCTCACTAAGATCTGTTTCTGGAGATTTATCTTATTCTTTTGCTTGGAACATATTCCTCTATTTATTCAGTCTCCTTGACTCTCTGTTTTGGTTTCTGTGCATAGATAAAAGAGCCACCACTCCCAGTCTTAGCAGAGTGGTCTTATATAGGAAATGAACCTTGTCATTCAGCCAGGCCTGAGATCTTAGTTTTCTCTCAAACTTGTATGATTGTTCAAGCAAAATTCTTTGTATTAGTAGCTCCTACTAATTGAGGGTGTGTCAAGACCTGTCTGTGTCTGGAAGGAGAGGATTGTGGTCATTGCCTAGATGCAGTTTGATTAGAAACAGAACCTCAGGCAGCAGCTGCAGAGTAAATAGTTAAATTCTTTCCAGAGAGAAACTGGGGAATGGGCATTTTGTCTGCTCCTTCTGTGCTGAGCCTGGTGGAGCGCCATGGAAGGGTGCTGTCAGGCTTTTTAAGAACTACAGTCCTGTCGGACTCATGGCTATCAGAGCTAGGGTATCAGGCAGTCCCTTGGGCAGCAGCTGCAAAAGCTGGGACATCAGACTTGTATAAAATCTCCTTCCAGGGAGATACTGACAAGTTGGTTTTTTATTATTGGAGTGGGCTAGAGGGAGAAGGCAGGGAAGTATCTCTTGGCTTCACTGGTCCCTGGGAAGGATCACAGCTGACCCCTAGATGCCTGATAATTTAGAAGTCTGGCCCTCAGGCATCATCTTTTAAAGTAAGCAGATAAACCCCTTTCAGAGAAAGACTGGGAAATGGGTGTTTTTGCCTGCTCCCCCTGCACTGAACCTTGGGGAGATAGTCATGTGCGCTCATGAAGAACTGCTCCTTTGTTTCCTGTAACCTTGGATTCTCATGGCCACGAGCCCTGTCTGCTTTCAGAGCTAGATGTTTAGGAAGCTTGTCTCTCTAGTGGGAGCCTTTTTTCCTTAATTGAGGTAAAATCGGTATATAACATTATGTAAGTTTCAGGTGTACAAAATTCTATTTTAACATCTGTGTACACTACAAGGTGATCATCACCAAAAGTCTAGTTATCCACCATAACCATACAGTTGACCCCTTTTACCCATTTCACCTGTCCCCTAACTCCCTTCCCCTTTGATAACCACTGATCTGTTCTCTGTGTCTATCAATTTTTTTGTTTGTTTTGTTTGTTTGTTTTAGGTTCCACATATGAGTGAAATTATACAGTATTTGTCTTTCTCTGTCTATGTATTTCACTTAACATAATACCCTCAAGGTCTATCTATATTGTCTCAAATGGCAACATTGCATTCTTTTATATGACTGAATAATATTCCATTTTCTCCGTGTGTGTGTGTGTGTACCATCTTCATTATCCATTCATCCACTGATGGACACTTAGGTTGTTTCCAAATCTTGGCTATTATAAATAATGCTGCGGATTGGTTCAAGGTGGCAGAGTAGAAGAACGTGCTCTCATTCCCTCTTGCGAGAGCACCGGTATCACAACTAACTGCTGAACAATCATTGATAAGAAGATGCTGGAATTCACCAAAAAAGATACCCCACATCCAAAGACAAAGGGGAAGACACAATGAGATGATAGGAGGGGTGCAAGCACAATACAATCAAATCCCATAACTGCTGGGTGGGTGACTCACAAACTGGAGAACACTTATACCACAGAAGTCCACCCACTGGAGTGAAGGTTCTGAGCCCCACGTCAGGCTTCCCAACCTGGGCGTCCGGCAACGGGAGGAGGAATTCCTAGAGAATCAGACTTTGAAGGCTGGCGGGATTTGATTGCAGGGCTTCAACAGGACTGGGGGAAACAGAGACTCCACTCTTGGAGGGCACACACAAAGTAGTGTGCATATCGGGACACAGGGGAAGGAGCAGTGACCCCATAGAGACTGAACCAGACATGCCTGCTAGTGTTGGAGCATCTCCTACAGAGGCTGGGAGTGGCTGTGTCTCACCGTGAGAACAAGGACACTGGCAGCAGAAGTTCTGGGAAGTACTCATTGGCGTGAGTGCTCCCAGAGTCCACCATTAGCCCCACCAAAGAGCCCCGGTAGGCTCCAGTGTTGGGTTGCCTCAGGCCAAACAAGCAAGAGGGAGGGAACCCAACCCCACCCATCAGCAGACAAGTGGATTGAAGTTTTACTGAGCTCTGCCCACCAGAGCAACAGCCAGCTCTACCCACCACCAGTCCCTCCCATCAGGAAACTTGCACAAGCCTCTTAGATAGCCTCATCCACTAGAGGGCAGACAGCAGAAGCAAGAAGAACTACAGTCCTGCAGCGTATGGAACAAAAACCACATTCACAGAAATATAGACAAGATGAAAAGACAGAGGGCTATATACCAGATGAAGGAACAAGATGGAACCCCAGAAAAACAACTAAATGAAGTGGAGATAGGCAACCTTCCAGAAAAAGAATTCATAATAATGATAGTGAAGATGATCCAGGACCTCGGAAAAAGAATGGAGGCAAAGATCGAGAAGATGCAAGGAATGTTTAACAAAGACCTAGAAGAATTAAAGAACAAACAAACAGAGATGAACAATACAATAACTGAAATGAAAAATACACTAGAAGGAATCAATAGCAGAATAACTGAGGCAGAAGAATGGATAAGTGACCTGGAAGACAGAATGCTGGAATTCACTGCTATGGGACAGAATAAAGAAGAAAGAATGAAAAGAAATGAAGACAGCCTAAGAGACCTCTGGGACAACATTAAATGCAACAACATTCGCATTTTAGGGTTCCTAGAAGGGGAAGAGAGAGAGAAAGGACCCAAGAAAATATTTGAAGAGATTATAGTGGAAAACTTCCCTAACCTGGAAAAGGAGATAACCACCCAAGTCCAGGAAGCACAGCGAGTCCCACACAGGATAAACCCAAGGAGAAACACGCCAAGACACATAGTAATCAAATTGGCAAAAATTAAAGACAAAGAAAAATTATTGAAAGCAGCAAGGGGAAAACAACAAATAACATACAAGGGAACTCCCATAAGGTTAACAGCTGATTTCTCAGCAGAAACTCTATAAGCCAGAAGAGAGTGGCATGACATATTTAAAGTGATGAAAGGGAAGAACCTACAACCAAGATTACTCTCCCTGGCAAGGGTCTCATTCAGATTCGATGGAGAAATCAAAAGCTTTACAGACAAGCAAAAGCTAAGAAAATTCAGCACCACCAAACCAGCTCTACAGCAAATGCTAAAGGAACTTCTCTAAGTGGGAAACACAAGAGAAGAAAAGGACCTACAAAAACAAACCCAAAACAATTAAGAAAATGGTAATAGGAACATACATATCGATAATTACCTTAAACGTGAATGGATAAAATGCTCCAACCAAAAGACACAGCCTCGCTGAATGGATACAAAAACAAGACCCATACATATGCTGCCTACAAGAGACCCACTTCAGACCTAGGGACACATACAGACTGAAAGTGAGGGGATGGAAAAAGATATTCCATGCAAATGGAAATCAAAAGAAAGCTGGAGTACCAATACTCATATCAGATAAAATAGACTTTAAAATAAAGAATGTTACAAGAGACAAGGAAGGACACTACATAAGGATCAAGGAATCAATCCAAGAAGAAGATATAACAATTATAAATATATATGCACCCAACATAGGAGCACCTCAATACATAAGGCAACTGCTAACAGCTATAAAAGAGGAAATCGACAGTAACACAATAATAGTGGGGGACTTTAACACCTCACTTACACCAATGGACAGACCATCCAAACAGAAAGTTAATAAGGAAACACAAGCTTTAAATGATACAATAGACCAGATAGATTTAATTGATATTTATAGGACATTCCATCCCAAAACAGCAGATTACGCTTTCTTCTCAAGTGCGCACAGAACATTCTCCAGGATAGATCACATCTTGGGTCACAAATCAAGACTCAGTAAATTTAAGGAAATTGAAATCATATCAAGCATCTTTTCTGACCACAACGTTATGAGATTAGATATCATTTACAGGGGAAAAAACGTAAAAAACACAAACACATGGAGGCTTAACAATATGTTTCTAAATAACCAAGAGACCACTGAAGAAATCAAAGAGGAAATCAAATACCTAGAGACAAATGACAATAAAAACATGGTGATCCAAAACCTATGGGATGTGGCAAAACCAGTTCTAAGAGGGAAGTTTATAGCAATACAATCCTAACTCAAGAAACAACAAACATCTCAAATAAACAATCTAACCTTACACCTAAAAGAACTAGAGAAAGAAGAACAAACAAAACCCAAAGTTAGTAGAAGGAAAGAAATCATAAAGATCAGATCAGAAATAAATGAAAAAGAAACAAAACAAAGCAAAGGTCAATAAAACTAAGAGCTGGTTCTTTGAGAAGATAAACGAAATTGATAAGCCATTAGGCAGACTCATCAAGAAAAAGAGGGAAAGGACTCAAATCATTAAAATTAGAAATGAAAAAAGAGAAGTTACAACAGACACCACAGAAATACAAAGCATCCTAAGAGACTACCACAGGCAACTCTATGCCAATAAAATGGACACACTGGAAGAAATGGACAAATTCTTAGAAAAGTATAACCCTCCAAGACTGAACCAGGAAGAAATAGAAAATATGAACAGACCAATCACAAGTATTGAAATTGAAACTCTGATTAAAAATCTTCCAACAAACAAAAGTTCAGGACCAGATGGCTTCACAGGTGAATTCTATCAAACAGTTAGAGAAGAGCTAATACCCATCTTTCTCAGACTCTTGCAAAAAATTGCAGAGGAAGGAACACTCCCAAACTCATTCTATGAGGCCACCATCACCTTGATACCAAAACCAGACAAAGATACTACAAAAAAAAGAAAATTACAGACCAATATCACTCATGAATATAGATGCAAAAATCCTCAATAAAATACTAGCAAACAGAATCCAACAACACATTAAAGGATCATACACCATGATCAAATAGGATTTATCCCAGGGATGCAAGGATTCTTCAATATACACAAATCAATCAATGTGGTACACCATATTAACAAACTGAAGAAGAAAAACCATATGATCATCTCAATAGATGCAGAAAAAGCTCTTGATAAAATGCAACACCCATTTATGATAAAAACTCTCCAGAAAGTGGGCATAGGGGGAACCTACCTCAACATAATAAAGGCCATATATCACAAACCCACATTCTCAATGGTGAAAAACTGAAAGCATTTCCTCTAAGATCAGGAACAAGACAAGCATGTCCACTCTCATCACTATTATTCAACAAAGTTTTGGAAGTCCTAGCCATGGCAGTCAGAGAAGAAAAAGAAAGAAAAGGAATACAAATTGGAAAAGAAGAGTAAAACTGTCACTGTTTTCAGGTGACATGATACTATACATAGAGAATCCTAAAGATGCCACTAGAAAACTACTAGAGCTAATCAATGAATTTGGTAAAGTTGCAGGATACAAAATTAATGCACAGAAGTCTCTTGCATTCCTATACACTAATGATGAAAAATATGAAAGAGCCAAGGGGGAAAAGTGGCGGGGTGCAGTGGGGAGAGGTGGGATGAATTGGGAGACTGGGATTGACATATATACACCAATATGTGTAAAATGGATAACTAATAAGAAGGTGCTGTATAAAAAAAATAAATGAATTTAAACAATAATGCTGCAATGAACATAGGTGTTTATATATCTTTGCGAACTAGTGTTTTCATATTCTTCAGATAAATTCCTAGAAGTAGAATAGTTGGATCATACGGTAGTTCTATTCTTAATTTTTTGAGGAATCTCCATACTGTTTTGTATAGTGGCTGCACCAATTTACATTCCTACCAATAGAGCTCAAGTGTTCTCTTTTCTTCTCATCCTCTCAAACACTTGCTATTTCTTGTCTTTTTGAGAGCCATTCTAACAGTTGTAAGGTGATATCTCATTGTGGTTTTGATTTACATTTCTCTAATAGTTAGTGATATGGAACATCTTTTCATGTGCCTTTTGGCCATCTGTATGTCTTCTTTGGAAAGATGTCTATTCAGATCCTCTGCCCATTTTTTAGTAGAGTTGTGTGTGTTTTTTGTTGTTGTATTGTATGTGTTCTCTATATTTTTTATATTAACCCCTTTTGCATATATGATTTACAGATTTCTCCCATTCAGTAGGCTGCCTTTTTGTTTTGATGATGGTTTCCTTCACTGTGAAGAAGTTTTTAGTTTGATGTAGTCCCATTTATTTATTTTTGCTTTTGTTTCCCTTACCTTTGGAGTCAGATCTCTAAAAACATCACTAAGAAGGATGTCAATAAGGTCACCACCTATGTTTTCTTCTAGAAATTTTATGGTTTCAGGTCTTATATTCAAGGCTTTAATCCATTTTGAGTTAATTTTTGCGTATGGTGTACGATAGTGATCTAGTTTCATTCTTTTGCATATGGCTGTCCAGTTTTCCCAACACCATTTATTGAAGAGACTGTGCTTTCCCCATACTATGTCCTTGGCTCCACTGTCATAGATCAATTGTCCATATATGTGTGTGTTTATTTCTGGGCTCTCTCTTTTCTTCATTGAACTGTGTGTCTGTTTTTATGCCAATATCATACTGTTTTGATACTATAGCTTTGTAGTATATTTTGAAATCAGGGGGTATGATTCCTCCAGGTTTGTTCTTTCTCAAGATTGCTTTGACTATTCAGGATCTTTTGTGGTTCCATACAAATTTTAGAATTATTTGTTTTAGTTCTGTGAAATATGTCATTTGTATTTCGTTAGGGATGGCATTGAATCTGTAGCTGGCTTTGCATAGTATGGACATTTTAGCAATGTTAATTTTCCCAATCCTTGAATGCAGAATATCTTTCCATTTATTTGTGTCTTCTTCAGGTTTTTTTTGTCAGAGTCTTACAGTTTTCAGCATAGAGATTTTCACTTCCTTGGTTAAATTTATTCTTAGATATATTATTCTTTTTGATACAATTGTAAATGGAATTGTTTTCTTAATTTCTACTTATGAAAATTCATTATCAGTGTATAGAAATACCAGAGTTTCTGTATATTGAGTTTGTATCCTGCAAGTTTACTGAATTCATTTTTATAGTTGTAACAGTTTTTTGGTGGAGTCTTCAGGGTTTTCTACATATAGTATCATGTCAGCTGCAAATAGTGAAAGTTTTACTTGTTCCTTTTCAATTTGGATGCTTTTTATTTCTTTTTCTTTTCTAATTGCTAAGACTTCCAATACTATGTTGAATAAAAGTGACAAGTGTGGGCATCCTAGTCGTGTTCCTGGTCTTAGAGGAAGAGCTTTAAGTTTTTCCCTGTTGAGTATGATGTTAGCTGTGGGTTTGTTATATTGATACATGGCTTTTATTAAGTTGAGGTATATTTCCTCCATACCCACTTTTTTTCCCCATGCTGTCTGTTACATTTAATCTCAGCAACTTGCATCCAAGGACTCGTTCAAGAGAACATTATATAAGTTTATAAGCCATATTAAGTTGTACCAAAAAAGCTTTGCTCTCCTATAAACAGCCCTGGAAAACATGGTGTTTCTACTTGGTACTTAGATGATACTTTTTTAAAAAATTAAAGTATAGTTGATTTACAATGTTGTGCCAATCTCTGCTGTATAGCAAAATGACTCAGTTATACACATACATGCATTCTTTGCCATTATGGTTTATCCCAGGAGATTGGATATAGTTCCTTGTGCTGTACAGTAGGACTTTGTTGTTTATCCATTCAAAATGTAATAGTTTGCATCTACCAACCCCAAACTCTAACTTGATCCCTCTCCCTCCCCCCTCCCCCTTGGCAACCACAAGTCTGTTCTGTATAGCTGTGAGTCTATTTCTACTTTGTAGATAAGTTCATTTGTGCCATATTTTAGATTCCACACATATGTGATATCATATAGTATTTATCTTTCTCTTTCTGACTTATTTCACTTAGTATGATCATCTCTAGTTGCATCCATGTTGCTGCAAATGGCATTATTTCATTCTTTTTTATGGCTGAGTAATATTCCATTGTATATATGTACCCCATCTTCTTTATCCATTCATCTGTCAGTGGACATTTAGGTCACTTCCATGTCTTAGCTATTGTGAATAGGGCTGCTATGAACATAGGGGTGCATGTATCTTTTTGAATTACAGTTTTGTCTGGGTATATGCCCAGGAGTGGGGTTGCTGGATCATATGGTAGGTTTATTTTTAGTTTTCTGAGGAACCTCCATGCTGTTTTCCATAGCAGCTGCAGCAACTTACATTCCCACCAACAGTGTAGGAGGGTTCCCTTTTCTCCACACCGTCTTCAACACTTGTTATTTGTAGGCTTTTTAATGATGGTCATTTTGACTGGTGTGAGGTGATACCTCACTGTAGTTTTGATTTGCATTTCTCTAATAATTAGTGATGTTGAGCATCTTTTCATGTGCCTATTGGCCATCTGTATGTCTTTTTGGAGAAATGTCTATTAATATAGTCACTTTGTTGAGAGTTCTTGTAAATGGATGTTGACTTTTGTCAAATGCTTTTTATGCAATGATTGATATGATCATATGATTTTTATCTTTCATCCTGTTAATGTGGTGTATCATGTTGATTGATTTGCAGATACTGAACCATTTTTGCATCCCTGAAATAAATCCCTCTTGTTCATGGTGTGTGATCTTTTTAATGTATGTTATGTTAAATTCAGTTTGCTAATGTTTTGTTGACAATTTTGGCATCTATTTTCGTCAAAGATATTGGCCTGTGATTTTTTTTCCCTTGGTATTCTTGTCTGGTTTTGGTATCAGGATAATATGGCCTTGTAAAATGAGTTGGAAACATTTCCTCCTCTTAATTTTTTTGGAACAGTTTGAAAAGCATAGGTATTAAATCTTCTTTGAATGTTTGGTAGAATTCACCATTGAAGTCACCTGGTCCTATACTTTTGTTTGTTTGGAAGTTTTTTAAAATTACTGATTCAATCTCCTTACTAGTAATTGGTCTATTCAGAATTTTGATTTCTCTGTAATTCAGTCTTAGAAGATTGTGTGTTTCTAGAAACTTATCCATTTCTTCTAGGTTGTTGAATTTGTTGGTATATAATTGTTCTTAGGAGTCTCTTATAATCTTTCGTATTTCTGTGGTATCAGTTGTAATTTCTCCTCTTTCATTTCTGACTTTATTTATTTGATTCCTCTCCCTCTTTTTTTTTTCTTGGTTAGTCTAGCTGTTGGCTTGTTGATTTTATTTATCTTTTCAAAGAACCAGCTCTTAGTTTCATTAATCCTTTCTATTTTTTTTCATTTAGTTTGGGCCTGATCTTTATTATTTCCTTCCTAATGCCAACTTTGAACTTTGTTCTTTGTTTTCTAGATCCTTTAGGTTTAATGTTAGATTGTTTATTTGAGATTTTTCTTGTTTCTCGTGGTAGACCTGTATTGCTATGAACTTCCCTCTTAGAATCTCTTTTGCTTCCTCTTATAGATTTTAGTATGTCATATTTTTGTTTTCATTTGTCTCTAGGTATTTTTTAATTTCTCCTTTGATTTCTTCAAAGATTCATTGGTTGTTCAGATTAAATGTTGTTTAATCTCCACATTTTTGTGGTCTTTACAATTTTCTTCCAATATTTGATTTCTAGTTTTATACCATTGTGGTTGGAAAAGATGCTTAATATGATTTCAAACTTCTTGAATTTATTGAGACTTGTTTTTTGGCCTAACATGTGATCTAGCCTGGAGAGTGTTCCATGTGCACCTGAGAATGGGTACTCTGCTGCTTTTGGATGAAACACTTTGTATATATCTATTAAATCTGTCTGCTCTAATGTGTTGTTTAAGCCTAATATTTCTTTATTGATTTTCTGTTTGAATGATGTATCCATTGATGTAAGTGGGGTGTTAAAGTCCCCTACCGTTAGTTTGTTGCTGTAAAGTTCACTCCTTAGGCCTGTTAATATTTGCTTTATGTATTGTGGAGCTCCTACATTGGGTGCATATGTATTTTTTAAGTGTCACATCTTCTTGCTGCATTGACCTCTTTATCATTATATATATTCTCTTTGTCTTTTATTACATTCTTTGTTTTAAAGTCTATTTTGTATGATATGAGTATAGCCTTATGGGGTTTCTCTTGTATATGTAAAGGGTTTTTTTGTTTTTTGTTTTGTTTTAGCTACTTTTAAGATTCTCTCTTTATCTTTGCCTTTTATCATTTTAATTATGTTGTGTCTTGGTGTGGATCTCTTTGGGTTCATCTTATTTGGAACTCTCTAGACTTACTGGACCTGGATGTCTATTTCCTTCTTCAGACTAGGAATGTTTTCAGCTAATATTTCTTCAGATAAGCTTTCTGGCCCTTTCTCCTCCTTTTGGACCCCTATAATGTGAATGTTATTCTGCTTGACATTGTTCCAAAGGTCCCTTGAGATGTCTTTACTGTTTAAAATTCTTTTTTTTTTGTTTTTGCTCCTGTGTCTTAGTGAGTTCCATTGCTTTGTCTTCCTGGTGTGTTCTGCTTCATCCAGTCTGCTGTTGAACTGCTCTAGTTTATTTTTCAGTTCAGTTATTATATTCTTCAGCTCTTTAACTTCTGTTTAGTACTTTCTTATATTTTCTCTTTCTTTGTTGAAGCTCTTACTGTGTTTCTCCATTCTTCTCCCAAGTTCAGTGAGCATCTTTATGACCATTACTTTGAACTTTTTATCAGGTAGATTGCTTATCTCCATTTCATTAAGGTCTTTTTCTGAGGTTTTGTCTTGTTCTTTCGTTTGGGACATATTCCTCTGTCTCTTCATTTTGAGTAACTCTCTGTGTTTGTTTCTGTGTATTGGGCCAAAAAGCTGCCTCCTCCAGTCTTGAAGGAGTGGCCTTGTGTAGGAAATCCTGTGGGGCCCAGACGCCCTGGCCACTAGAGCTGGGCACTCAAGGGGCTTCCTCTGTATGGGCTGCATGTGCCAGCCTGCTGCAGTGCAGGGGTGGGCAGGGGTCTTGCCCAACCCAGCTGTGGCATGCAGCTGTGGCACAGGGGTGGGTGGAGCTCTCAGTGGGGCACACCTACTGGCACTAGCAGGTTAGAGGGAGACTTCCAAAATGGCACCCACCAGTGCTGGCATTAGCAAGGTAGAATGAAATCACAAGAATGGCATCTTCCAGTGTGTCCATCACCAGAAAGAGTCCCAGCAGGTTCCTGCCTTTCCAGCAGATGCCTGAAGATTAGTTATTGGGTCTCCTTCATGAATATTCCAGGTGCTTTTCAAACAGGTGTTTTTGTGCTGGATTCTGGGGCAAGGGAGTCTGTGAGCCCTTTACAAAGCAGGTTCTCCATTCCCTACAGATCTATGTTTTTCCTGGACGTAATCCCCATTGGTTTTCAAAGCCAGGCATTTTGGGGGCTTGTCTCTCCTATGCAGGATCTAAGATTTGGGGTGCTTGCTTTAGAGCACAGACCACCTCACTCCTTAGAGAAAAGTTCTCTATTTTTGAGATGCCTCCCAATTGTGGGTCGCTGCACCAGGGTGGAGATTTTTTGGGGGGGGTGAAACTGTGTTTCTGCATCTCCTAACTGTCTCAATGTTGTCTTTTTATCCTTTGTTGTGGAGGCTCTGTTTGTCCAGTTTTCAGGTCTTTTTTAGAAGGAAGTATTCCCTATGTAGTTGTAGATTTGTTGTGTCCGTGGGAGGAGGTGAATTCAGGATCTTCTTACACCACCATCTTGAACTGCCTCCAGTGGGGCTCTAGATGTGTGGTCCGAACCCTTCCTCAGGGAGAATGTGGGAGTTGGGGGTTACCTCAGATTGCTATGTTGCTGTGCTGGGGGTGGGGTTAATGGCAAGAGTGTGTCTCAGCCTTTCCTATTCATTTGGATGTGAGTAGGAAATCATTTGTCAGATGTGTAGGAGTTGCTCAGCTAGTTTCTGGATCTCTTTCAGAGGGAATTGTTCCATATGTAGCTGTATATTCCATGTGTCTGTGGGAGGAGGGGAGCTCAGGAGCCTCCTGAGTCTCCATTGTGGTCAACTCCCAATTCCAGCTGATAAAGTGCTTAGCCTTTGTTCCCACTCCCTCGTTGCAGGAAGGACCACAAGAGCCGGGGCTTCATGTATAGGTCCTGGGACCTGGATGCTACTGATTGCTGATGGCTGTGGCAGAGCGTCTGGCTGGACAACTAGAGGGACAGGGGCAGGGATACCCTGGCTGGTTCCTGCCCTCTGGTCTCCAGAGATGGGACTGTAAAGGGCTTCGGAGTTACTAAGTTCCTGGATCAAGAGCTTTCTATTTTTGTTCCTTAAAAATCGTTAACTAAGCCACATATCCTTTACCCCTGAGGTGAATAGTAATAATTACATGCTTTTGCTCATTCCTGTATTGATGTCTTCTCAGTAGTTCTTTGTGGAAGTAAAAAAAGAAAAAAAAAGAAGTACATGGAATCCATTAGGATGTGCTGTCGTCAATGATCTGATGGAGGGCTGTTGCCGTCAGGGTGTGAAATCACCCCCTTTAACTTACTTTGATTCTTTAATCTATTATTTTCTGGGAAAATCTGTAGGTAAGGATACTTGCTGTTAAGAATTTTAGTGGAAATAAGAATGACTGGGCAAATTGCCATATATTTCCCTGTAATATAAGCTTTTACAGCTTGGCAACACAGATTTTATTTTTGTGTCATTTTGCTCCTGTCTCTTTTTCTTAGTTTAAGGGGCAGAGAAAACAGCCTGCTGCTGTAGTTTTGGTTGGTGCATTTCCAGAAACAGTTGAAAATCTCTTTGGGGCATATTATATTTAGAAATGATTATAGCTGGAAAAAATTCCTGCAAAATGTAGGGAGAAGTATGATACACTACATACTGACTTTACTTACTATATCATTAATAAAGAGTGCTTTTGTTTTAACATTCCCATTAGGAAAACCCCAAAATTCCTGGGTGGGTCCTTACTGTTTTGATTAAGAGATCTGATTAAAGTAGAGGCCCTTAGCTTCAGGAACAAACCCCAAGACATACAGGAAAGTAAGTCAACTATTGTACTGTGTACCTTGGTATAGTCTCTTCCACTTTAAAATGCTGTAATTCTGGCCTTCAAGTGTGTCTCCTTGTTTGGCTGAGCAAAATTCAAAGCCAGTTAGGTGCAGTTTCAAAAGAATAAAAGCGAGTCATTTCAGTGGGAAGCACTTATGGAGATAGGAATGACCATAGCCATTACCTTCATTTATTTGACCTGTAATGGATCTTCATAGCAGCAATAGCTACATCTCTAGTTAGACTAAGTTCTCCTGCCTGCTGAAATTAAGATTCCTACCTCCAAATGGTCTTTCATCTGAGAAACAACCTCTGATGGTCATTGTAAATTCGCCTTTTGCCTTCAGTTTTGGATCTGGTTTTGGATTTGGACCTTATCAGAAGTGGACATATATCTGACATACACTGGGTACCAGCAGAATGGACATTCATTCACTCATTCATTCATTCTGCATGTATTTGTTGAGTACCTGTTATGTGCAGCATTATTTTAAGCACTGGAAATACAACAGTGAACAGAAAAGACAAAACTTTCTCTTATGGATCTAGTATTTTACTGGGAGAGAGAGATAATAAGTAAGCTAAATAGATGAACTATGCCAGATGGTGATAAAAGATAGAGTAGGGAAAGGAGATGTGGAGAGTCGAGGTGAAAGTATAACTAGAATGGCCATGGAAGCCCTTCCTGAGGAGAAAAATGATAAAAGACCTGAAGGAAGTGAGAGATTAAGCTATAAGATACCTTGGGAAGAACATTCCAGAAAATGCTCCATGGCAAGAGCAAAATGGAACACACAAGGAACAATGAGGAGGTCAGCCTGGTGCCAGAGGGGTGAATAAGAGGCAGAACATTAGGAGACAAAGTCAGGTGATGGGGAAGAGGGCACTGGGGCCTTAGAGGTCAAGCCAAGGACTTATGACTTTTTCTCTGAGAAGTCATTTGAGGGTTTGGAGCAGAAGCGTGGTACCTAGCTTGGGTTTCAGTAAGATCACTCTGCAGCTGGGCAAGGAAGGGGATGAGATCGGAAGCAGAGACCAGGCAGGGGGCTACTGCAAAAATCCAGGCAGCTGCTGAGGTGACTTGGACCACGGTGGGGGCAGTAGAGTGTAAGAAGTACATATAATCTGGATCTTTTTGAAGATAGATCTGACAGGATTTGTCAGTGTATTGGAAGTAGGGTGCAAGGGAAAGAGAAGGGCCAAGGATGATTTGAAACTTGTGATCTGAGTAACTGGCAGGATGAATTGCCATTGACTGAGATGGGGAAGCTGGGAGAAACAGCACCAGCAGGAGCTCACTTTTGGACTTGTTCAACTGAGACCCGTCAGACCTCCAAGAGGACATGAGGGGAGAGGTAGGGTTACGGTGAAGGTATAAATTGGAGAGTCCTCAGCATATTCAAACCCAAGAGACTGGTTGAATGAGTATTGATTAGAAAACTAAAGAGGTCCCAGAATTGAGCCCTGGGACACACTAGCATTTAGAAATTGGGGGATGTTCAGAAGAAAGGAGCAAAGGAGTTTGAATGGAATTTATAGAAAGGTAAGAAGAAAATTGTGCAATTGTGGTTTCCTGGAGGCCAAGTGAAGAAAGGGTTTCAAAGATGAGACCATGGAATGTGTCACATGTTGCTATTATGGTCAAGTAAGCTGAGGGCTGAGACTTGACTCTTGGATTTACAGTAGAAATTAATGGCAATGACCTTAAAAACAGTTTCAGTGGAGTGTTAGGAGTAAAAACTGCTAGAATTGGTTCAATAAAACATGAGAGGAGAGGAACTGGAGACAGTATGTACAGACAGATCTCTCAAGAATTGTGTTATAAATTTAGGGAGGAAGAGAAATGGGGGCATTTATGAAGGGCTTGGCTAGGTGAGACATGGTGTTTTTGATAAGCAGAAGCAAAAGCCTGTGAGTCGATGAGTTTACATTTTAGCAGGACCACTCTGGCAGCTGTGTTGAGGTGAGATTGAAGGAGCATCCTCTGATTCTGAGCCATCAGTGGTGGCCACAGTCTGTACTTTTGTCATGTGCCAACTTGCAGATAATGCCAGATACACGCATGGATGAGTCAGCCGGAAGCTGGCTCATCAAGATAGGAAACAGAGCTAGAGCTAGTGAAGGCTTGGAGTAAGACATGTGATCGGGAGCACAATAGAGACAAATACTAGAACCCCACTGTCAGCTCCTTGCCAGGAATTCATACCACAGAACTGACCCTAACACCGTAGGAACCAGAAGTGGTGTGAAGACAGTGCTGGCTCTGGTGTCCTGAACCCCTCTTTAAGCATTAACCCTCATTTTTCATACAACCACGAGATGGAAAGGTCACAATTTATTCTTTTTTTTTAAATTTTATTTTAGGGACTTCCCTGACAGTCCAGTGGTTAAGGTGGACCTTCCAATGCAGGGGGCGTGGGTTCAATCCCTGGTCAGGGAGCTAACATCCCACATGCTGCATGGTGCAGCCAAAAATTTAGAAAAAATAATAAATAAATAAATAAAATAAAAAATTTATTTTATATTGGACTATAGTTGATTTACAATGTGTTAGTTTCAGGTGTACAGCAAACTGATTCAGTTATACATATACATATATCTATTCTTTTTCAAAATCTTTTCCCATTTAGGCTATTACAAGATATTGAGCAGAGTTCCCTGTGCTATACAGTAGGTCCTTGTTGGTTGTCTATTTTAAATATAGTCGTGCGTATATGTCAATCCCAAACTCCTAATTTATCCCCCCCCCACCTTTCCCCTTTGGTATCCATAAGTTTGTTTTCTAAGTCTGTGAGTCTGTTTCTATTTTGTAAATAAGTTCATTGTATCATTATTTTAGATTCCTCATGTAAGTGATGTCATATTATATTTGTTTTTCTCTGACTTACTTCACTTAATATGACCATCTCTAGGTCCATCCATGGTGCTGCAAATGGCATTATTTCATTCTTTTTTATGGCTGAGTAGTATTCCATTGTATATATATATATATACCACATCTTCTTTATCCATTCCTCTGTCGAAGGACATTTAGGTTGCTTCCACGTCTTGACTATCCTAAAAAGTGAGGCAATGAACATTGGGGTGCATGTATCCTTTCAAACCATGGTTTTCTCTGGATATATGCCCAGGAGTGGGATTAGTGGATCATATGGTGATTCTATTTTTGGTTTTTTAAGGAACCTCCATACTGTTCTCCATAGTGGCTGCACTAATTTACATTCTCACCAACAATGTAGGAGGGTTCCCTTTTCTCCACATCCTCTCCAGTATGTATTGTTTGTAGACTTTTTGATGATGGCCATTCTGCCTGGTGTGAGGGGTGGAGAGGAGGGGAAATGGGATGGGATAGTTCCTCCCCTATAGTGGAAAACATGGAGAAACAGATCATACCAGTGAAAACTGTGTAAGCTGTCAGCTTTCAGCTCTGTTTCATTCCATTTATTAGAGGTCAGGCTAAGGGAAAGTCATTTTATTATGACACATCCTATTTGGAATTCCTCTGGGCAATTTGCTCTACTCTCTTACTATAATGGTCTCCAAGTAGCTCAGTCTCTAGACAGGACAGAAGTAGCTGTTTGGCTCTATTAGAACCCCCTGTGGAAGGCTTTCTTGGCTTCCTTAATGAACCAGGCTCCTTGGAGCCTCACTCACTCTATGTAAACCTCTGTTCTGACTTCGTTCCAAGAAAGGGTGCTTTGGGGAAGACCAGAGGCTCTGCATTCCTCCTTTTACTGCAATGCTCACCTCCGTGAAACTTGGCATATAAATAGAACTTCAAGAGAGTTTGGTTATTCCTGGGATGAGATGGAGATCTCTAATATTCTCTGAAAGGGGCTCAGGGTGAGAAAGTGCCCTGGGATTGGGCCATGTGACAGAGGATGAGGTGGAGGAGAAGTAATGGAAATAATCTGAGGAAGCAGAATTTCCTTTGGAGAAGAATGTGAATAAGCAAAGCTGCTTAAAGCATATTGTGATGAGAAACGTGGATACCACATTATCAAGGAAACATCTGAAAATGCCATTGGATCATGGGGATTTTCAAATTCTAACCAAAGCTCTCCTCATTCCCACTCTGTTCCCTCGTGACTTTGCTGAGGGCTGAGACCCTCCCAGGTCCCACGTTATTGTTGCTTTTTGATCCGCTCCCTGGGTCACTAGAAGGATGGGGGCAAGGGACTAGGCTGGGTCAAAGGCACCCTCCTCCATCCCTGCCCACTCTGGGCTAGGGGACTGGAGGACTCAAAGGGATCCAGCCACCACTGGCAGCGTGAAAGCTGTCCTCATGAGAAGCCCTTCCTAGTAAACAGATTTGAAAATGAATCAACACGGCTCGATTAAATTCTCAGCTGAGGATTTTATAATTCTTGTGGGTCATTATAGAATTTGCTTTTGCTATGCAGGCAGTTGATGAAGTGTAGGGTACTGAGCTGTTGTTTATCTGCACAATGATGCTCTGCAGTCTGTGACCCCATAACTGAGATGCTATTGTTACATGCTGCACTTGTGCACATGTGTTTTTTTTTTTTTTTTGGTACTTGTCCTTATGTCTTGTTTAGGCCTCATTTCCATTAGATTGTAAGGCAAAATCTACAATTCTTCTTTCTTTGGCACTCTTAACCCCAAGAAAGATAAATCAGTTTTTCATCCAGAGTGCTGAATAAATGTTGTTGAATAAAAGTTGTTAACCTCTAGGCTATAGTATATGTAGAATGAAAGTATGAATTATGTGAAGTCAATTACTGATCTGATTTCTTCATGTTAGAGTGCTATATACTTATAATTTAGTTAGAATAATGCTTTGTATTTAAACACATTTAGTGTATAAGTTCTGTTCACCTTTTTTTTTTTAATTGCTAAGTATCCTCATTGTATTGCCACATAGGTAAACTTCTTAGAATAGATCAGAAAATGTAAAATAATTCAACTCTGTTGCCTCTCCCAGACTTAAGACCCTATTAGGAAGGTACCAGGTTCTGGTAGACAGCCTGGTCTCATCCCCATCCGAGAGACATACGCTAGTGACTATTACCCATGATAGGATCAAGGAGAGACCCATGTAGAGAAACACAGACAAAAATGCCATGGGGTTCACAGGAGACAGCAAGCACATCAGTTGGGGAGATCAGGCTTTGTGAAGGAGATGGTGTAAGGAATGGGCTTTGAAGGATAGATAGACTTTCATTAGCTCCAGCCTGGAGACATTTGTTCCAGCTGGTGAAGGTACGGGCCCCTGAAAAGGTGTGGGTATTAGGAGGCTGGGCCTAAGCGTTCAGATAAGTACAGGGATACAATGTCCCCTAGTCCACTTGGAAACACGAGTTTTAAAGTAGGGGTAAACTGGGAGAAAATGATCATTTTAACAATAATAGCCTGCAAATGTGGGCTACCTTTTTCTCAGATGCCAGACGTTGTACAAGTTCTTTGTATATGGACTGTCTTCTAATCTGAAAAAAAGTCAGGTCTATTTTCGTTGAAGGGTTTTTCATAAAAGAGCAATATTGTCAGAGCTATGATAAAGCAGATTTGTACAGAGATGAGGCACAGGGAAAGGCCAAAGTCAGGAAGAGCACTCAGGAGGCCATTTGTGTGTTCTCTGCCAGATGTAATGAAGAGCTGAGTTATGCCAGCAGGAGCATGTGTGAAAATATAAAATTGGGTTGGTTTGGATCAGAAGTCATTTTAAACTTCATATTGCAGTTTCTGCTAAAAATTGGATTTTCTAACTCAAAACACTTCAGTGGAATCTTGAGGGCCTAGACAGCCCATTTTCTATCTTAGATTCCTCCATTGGGATGTGGAAACCAAGAGTCTGGAGGGCTGACATCTCTTAGTAGTACCTGAGACAGAAATCCAGAGGCACAGACTCTTCCTTCATCCCTGCATCTTTCCTGTCCCCTGGTAACTGATGGGTCAAGATTGTCTCAGAAGATTGTTGACATCTTTTCTCATTTCATGTATCAAAAAGCACAGGTTCCTCAATTATTTAAGTTTTATGCTGCTATGAAATACTAATCCCAGTATTAACTGTCTTGCAGATTCCATTGTGATTGGATTTTGGGTTGGTCTCGCGGTCTTTGTGATTTTCATGTTTTTCGTGCTGACTCTGCTGACCAAGACAGGAGCCCCACACCAAGAGTAAGTTTGGGCTGTTCCTAAATGTCCGTTAAGCTCCACAGGGGCCAGAAGAAACAGAAATGGGATCCGGGGCTGGGGTTGCTTCCAGTGGGTGGAAAGATGGACCTGGTTATGGATGTGCTGTCTGGACCCAGTGCCTGTTGTGTGGGACCTGCCTTCCTCCTGGTACTTTGCCTCTTGCCTCTGGGGCTCATTTTCAAGTGAACCCTTATGCAGCTGGGTTTCTTGGTCCTTTCCAGTAGTCTAACTGCTGATCCACCCTCAATTTTTATTTTGAAAGTATTATTAATTGGGATGTTTTTTCTCCTTATTCCCAAAAGAATTTAGATGACTCACCAGACTGAAGACAGTGAAAAAAGACAATAGCAAAAATAGGATGAAAACTAGCTTAGAAAACGTTTTGAGGAGCAGAGAAACAGTTGTTACTGGATACACGACTGAATTAATTATTAACAATAGTCACTGAAGTCAGCATTAAGTTTCCTTGAAATGAAATAAAATGGAAACATTAAGGATTATATAATTCTCATGGCGTGGTAAAGAACATCCATGTTGGGCTTTGAATTTATGGAGGAAATGATAACATGGATGTTTAAAGAATGCTGAGTAACGTCACAATGTATTTGGTCAGTTATGGTTTGCAAAACACTCAGAAATGTTTTAGAGTATTTTCTTTTATCCCAACTCTTCCAAAGAAGGGAAAAATAATAACTTATGTTGGATACCTTATCAGTCAGTCCCAGCAGGCAACAGATAGCACACTCAAATTAGATAATTAGAAGAGCTTTTTTTTAAATTTATTTTTTATTGAAGTATAGTTGATTTACAATATTGTGTTAATTTCTGCTTTACAGCAAAGTGACTCAGCTATACACATATATCCATTTTTTTAATATTCTTTTCCGTAATGGTTTACCCCAGGATATTGAATATAGTTCCCTGTGCTATACAATAGGACCTTGTTGTTTATCCAATCTATATGTAATAGTCTGCATCTACTAACCCCAAACTCTCAGCCCATCCCTCCCCGACTCTTGGCAACCACAAGTCGGATCTCTATGTCTGTGAGTCAGTTTCTGTTCTGTAGATACGTTTATTTGTGCCATATTTTAGATTCCACATATAAGTAATATCATATGGTATTTGTCTTTCTCTTTCTGACTTACTTCACTTAGTATGATAATCTTTAGGTCCACCCATGTTGTTGCAAATGGCATTATTTCATTCTTTTTTTCTGGCCGAGTAGTATTCCATTGTATACATGTACCACATCTTCTTTATCCATTCATCTGTCGATGGACATTTAGGTTGTTTCCATGTCTTGGCTGTTGTGAACAGTGCTGCTATGAAAATAGGGGTGCATGTATCTTTTTGAATTAGAGTTTTGCCTGGATATATAGAAGAGCTTTTAATAAAGGGACTAGTCACAAGTTGTGGCCCAGGAAGAGGGTGGCCCCCAGGATAGTGCAGGATGCCAGGGCTCAGAACACTGAGGAGTAGATGCACTAGATCTGAAGGGAGTCCTGATTGGCAACCAGGAGTCCTGCAGAGAGGCTGGCTGAGAGGAACAATGACTCAGGTCAAGGGTCACAGTCCAGTGTGACCTCTCAGTGAGGGAGCCTCCAATAAATATCCAGACCTTTCTTCTCCTCTCCTACCCCTTTCTTACCATTGTTCCCCACTGGTGAAGCCCACACCACAACCAGTGGCCAGAGCCTCCATCAAAGGTCAGTTTCCTGGGGCACGGAGCAGGATGAGGACGGGTGGAGAGCGACCTGAGAGAGTAAGTGGAAGAAACTGAGCACAAATCCTCACATTTCCATTGGTATCTCCCTTCATCCTCACATCCTGGCAGGGGCATTCTCATTGTTGTGTCTCATCACACAGTCTGAGGCATCTGCTGTTCAGTCTTCAGCCTGCACTTGAACTATAACAACTAGTTATAGGTAGAGGGAAGAGTTCAGCCCATCACGCACCTATTTTCAGACATTGAGGTCTGGAAAAAAATTTAAACACATGTTAAATGAAAAGAAAAGATCATTTTATTGAAGCATATGGAGATGCATGGTTGAGAATCTCTATAATAGCCACTAAAAAGCCACTAAAAAAATATGAACTTTCCCTTTTCTATCTCCTGTTCTCATAAACATCTGAACATGCCTTTACCTCATTTTATTGGTCCAGGAAATTTAAAAATATGGTGTGGATTACAGCAGTAGTAAGAGAAGCCAAGGACAAACTCAGATTAGGGTACATCTTGTAGAGTGGCCAGGGAATAATAACCCCCTTTATCTACCTTCTCCTCAGAGGGACAGATGGATTTTTGCAGGGTTATTGAGATCTATTTGTTTCATGTAGGATGCAGGTGATTTTACAGATGGGAACACCCTAGCCCAAAAGGGAACACGACTTCCTGTAATGATTAATTTTATTTGTCAATTTGTCTAGGCCATGGCACCCAGATGTTTAATCAAACATTATTCTAGATGTTTCTGTGAAGGTTTTTTTTTTAGATGAGATACCATTTCTGAATAAAACTGATCATCCTCCATAATATGGGTAGGCCTCATCCAATCACTGGAAGGCGCTCCTGGAAACAGATGGACCTCGCTTGAGCAAAAAGGAACTCTGGCAGAGGCCTGCCTTCAAACTCTTCCCTGGGTCTCCAGCCTGCCAGCCTAACGTACAGATTTTGGACTTGCCAGCCTCCACCATCACATGACCCAATTCCTTAAAATAAAACTGTCCCCCTCCCCTACCCCGGATGGATGGATGGATGGATGGATGGGTAGATAGATAGATAGATATAGGAACACACACACACACACACACACACACACACACACACACACACACACACACACACACACACACACACACACACACACACACACACCTGTCAGTTCTGTTTCTCTGGAGAACACTGACTAATACATTTCCTTAACATTTCACATTGACCCTGGGTAGCTGAGACTTGAATTTCCAGTCTTCCAATAGGCAGTTCATCCTTCTAGTAGATGGTTTCTCTCTTGATGGTGATTCTGCGTCATCTCAAATAACAGGGGTCATTGTAACTCTACATGCTTTTAATGAGGCTAAGGAGAAAGTCTAACCTTTTTTAATTTTTAGTACAATAATGGATCAGCCCTCAGGACCACATTTTAAATGCTTTCTTGAGTCTGAGGCAGTGTAAGACATGGCATTTGGCTGTAGTATATCATAAGCAAACTGAAAGAAACAGACAAGTGGAAAAATCCCTAAATGGAGCAATTAAAAAGGATTTTAGATCTTGTAAACTTGACATTTATATGGCAGGAATTTTTTCTAAAATAGACATTATTTTTTCCATTCAGCCAACTTTAATATAAAACAATCAAATTTTAAGTGTACCTGTGATAATTAGGCATGGAGGAAAGAATGCTAAATCATTGAGACTAATAATAAAAGCAGTTTTTTAACATTTGCCACATGCCAAGGTTTGCTGATCATTTTATATGTATAATCTCACCAAGTCCTCACAAAAAGATGAAGTAAATCCTATAAGTGTTCAACTTATAAAGTTTCCCACTTTACGGATGAGAAAAATGAGGCTCAACCACTCATACGACAATTCACAGGTTAAAAAACCAAACCAAAACAAAAAAAACCTTTGGAGCCAGGCCTCAAACTAAAGTCTCTTTGACTCTAAAGCTCCTGTTATTAATACTACATTAAATTATCTCATGTCAGTAATTTTAAATCTCCTTATATTACAACAAAGATATTAGCAAGCAATCAGATTTGTTTTCTTTTATCACATATTGGATCAAGCATGGGCTCTGGAGTCAAACCTTTCTAGATGTACTGGAACAGTTTACTAGATTCTTAATCTCTCTCTGCTTGAGATTCCTCATTTGTAAAAATAAAATAGTATCTGCTTCCTAGGAGTACTGTAAAGGTTAAGTGAGCTGATGCCTGTGGAGCTGCTGATACATGCTGGGCTCACAGCGGGCGGCTCTCAGTGAAGATCAGTCCACCCCTGCGTGGCTGGTGGAATCCTGGGGAGAGCTCAGGGGTGCAAGCAAACAGCAGGAGGGAGAAGAGGACACCCATCCTCCCGCGAGACAGCCAGGCCCTATGCATTCACGTTGGAGCTACACATGCCAAAGTGTAGCTTCCTTCTACCCTAGCTTCACCTTGGGTGTGTCTCTCAGTGAAAGAGTAAGATGATTTTAGAAAGGAGACTAAGCAGAGAATCTTGGTCATGGCTCGGAAGGATGTCTGAATTCTGACTGCTTTATATAACAGGCTCTCTGGGCAGTTGGTCACAAAGAACTTCCTCAAGTAGTATATCAGGCAGTAAGTATCTTTTTGGAACATGACTCCGACATTCTGGTTAAGATCCCCAGTCAGGTGTGCAAGCTCAAAATGGACTAGTGTTGAATCTACCACTCAGTTCCATCTCCTCCTCCGTGGAGGTGTCCCGGGCAGGCTGAGCATCTCCCTAGGAGCTCATCATTGCTGACACATGGGAAGAGCACAAGCATTCCCTTGAAAGGAGTAAGATACAAGGATGACAGATAGGCTTCCTCCCTGAAGTTTCCAACTTGGGATCATATTAGCATAAGAACTTCAATTTTAGAGTCACTGCCTACTCATTGGCTTCTGTTCAGGAGAGGATGTATCATAATCGGACTATGAGACAATAACAAACAGCTCCGCAAATCTAGTAAAACACAACATGGGTTTACATTGTGTTCAAGCTACACATCTTCTGAGGGTCGGCAAGGGGTGGACAGAAGCTTCTCCACTGTAGCTGCAGCACCTCCAAGGCTCAGCCTCCCGGGTTCCTGTGCCAGGGAAGGGGGCATGAAGAGATCTCACACCTGTCCTTCAGCCAGGAAGTGGCACACACCCCTTCCTCTCACAGATCATTGGCCAGAAGCAGCCACAGCCACCTGACCGCCAGGCTGGGCAGGGTAATCTGTGTTCCCAGGAGGAGAGAAGAACCAGATATGAGTGAGCACTAGTAAAGCTGACCAAAGAGGGAGAAAGACTCTTATAAAGCTGACATCGCCTTTCTTAAAAGCTTCTAGGTCCAAGAAGCAGCTTTAATGGGGATTATTTTTCTCATGGAATATCTGCTGTTGTGTGTGGGGAAAAAAAACCCTCTTACCTGGATCCTTTAAAGACAATGAAGATAAAAGAGCCATTTTTCTTGTGCTTTTTCCGCTAAGGAGCTATTTACTCTCTTTACCGTCTTGTTAAAGTATTATAACCCCATTATCATAAATCTGCCAGAGAGAAAGAGTAAGGGAAAGGCTTGGACCACATTTTTATGTTGAATATTCTGGACTTTTTTTAAAAAAAACGATCAAACCCCAGACATCATACACCTCAAATACCCTCCTTTTGTAGCCTTTGCTAAGTGCACTTTGTCCAGGTGGGGATGGTCTTCGGTTAGGGGTGAGGACAGGATTGCTCATGACCTTGTAAAAATGGAATTTACATTTTACCTTGAGTTGCAATTTTCCTGAATATGATACTCACTAAAGGAGGGGTACAGCGCACCTAAAAGCTAATAGCAAGAGAATGTCTGTGCTCAAGGTCTTTGATAATGACCGAGGTCACAGGAACCAGTTAAGTGCAGATGTAGTGCAGAGTGGTTCCCAAGGAAGACCCGCCATTCTGAAAGGTCTCCATATGTCAACAGGTAAAAAATCCAACTGCTTTATGTATCTGATTCAAGTTATACACCTTTGTTCAGGAGTCACTTTTAATTCCCCATCAGTTACAAGGTGTTTCCTGAGTGCACAGCTCTGGGTGTGCTGAGGGTCATCCTAAGGTAGTAGAATCTTTCTTGCCTCAGAGAGACTGAAATCTCCCTGGCAAGTTGGAACTACCAACAAAAGCAACCAAAAGGCACTTTCACACACACACGAGGATTTGGTTGGTGCCTCTGTTAGGGCTTGTTACATGAGATAAGACTCTCAGCACAGGCTGTGGCTCCTGTGAAATGGTTATTATTATTTTCTCACTGGTGGTTCATCACAGAGTTTAGTAGGTCTTTGTTTCGCTTACGCATCTCTAAAAGTCCACTGAAAGTGACTGCTGGAAACACTAGGTTCCCACAGGCTGGACTGCCCACCACTTTTCATGACTGAGGCGAACCTGAGGATAGTCAGGCATGCTAAGACTCAGTACAGCAGCAGGCACTCCATTTGTAAAAACTCATCATAAATGTGGAAAATTCCTAAGGGAATAACCCAGGATCTTACGGGTGTTTTCCCTCTGCCAGCGAAGGTGGGAGAAGTCTGCCCTCCTCACCTGACTTCTCGTAGGGCCACAGAGGAAGGAGCACATCCCTAAACACTGGAGGTGGCTGTGCCTTTCACAGGAATCAGGGCTCTGGACCACCTGCAGATACAGCCGTCCGGTGCATTGATTGAGGGTCGAATGATGGCAAGGCCCTTTGAGAGATGCAAAGATGAATAGCATACAGCACAGCAGTATATGGGAGAGGAAAGATCATACCAAATAGCTCTGACATGAGACAGGAAGGGCTGCGTCCTGTAAGGCAAGGTCAGTAAAATCGAAAGGAGCACAGAGGGGGGCAGATTCCTTCCTGCTGGGAGATCAGAGAGTCTCCATGGAGGCAGGGACATTTGAGTTGGACAGAAAAGGACATATTTGATTTTGACAGAGAAGGGGTAGGAGGAACAGCACAAGCAAAGGCTCAGAGGGGGACAGTCAGGTCCCATATGGCCGGACGGTAGGGTTGGCGAGGGGACTGGTGGGAGTGGACACTGGAAAGGCCATGTGATGTGGGAGAGGATGGTCTGAAAGATCAGGCAGAAGAGTTTGGGGAATCAATGAAAGTTTTCTGAGCAGGGGAGTGTCATAGAAGCAAATGACATGTACTGCAAATGCCAGAGGACTGGATGGGTGCTCACGATGGAGGATCTCTGTTCTGGTACAGAAAATCCCACAGGTTCAGACAATACATGACACAACCCAGAGTGAGAAGAAGAAAAGACCAAGAATCAGAACAGTCTGAACAGTCTTTTTACTCTGGCTGGTAGAGTTTGGGGATGTCGCAATCAGTAGGTTCGGTCCAAATTGCATTCCTTATAACAAGCTGAAAATGAGGAATAGAGATTCTTAAATAAGTAAAACAAGTGATTTTAAGATTCTACCAAAATAAACAGTTGTCATTTTTCAAAAGTTAGGATGACACGGGAGAACTTGCAAACACGCTAGCTAGATCTCAGTTTCATGATGACAAAATATAGAATAGGTAGGAATGTGACAAAAATAATGAAAGGCACTAAAATTCTTGGTGATTCTGAATTTTCGAATTGTCTTCGTACGTTCAGTCTCCTATAAATACCATAGGTATTTACTAGATGGCTTGTAAGTAACAGAAATTTATTTCTCACAGTTCTGGAGGCTGAGAAGTCCAAGGTTGGGGTGCTGGTGGGTTCAGTGTCTGGTGAGGACTTGTTTCCTGGTTCATAGATGATGGGCTTTTTACTGTGTCCTCATATGGAGGAAGGAGAGAGGGACCTCACTGGGGCCTCACTTGGAGGATTAGGTTTCAACATGGGAATTTTGGAGGAACACAAACATTCAGTCTATAGTACAAATATTCTTCAGTATCCTTTCTTTTCTTTAGGATACTTATAACATGATATTAATTGCTAGCTCAGTCAGCATCTCACAGTTTCTCATTCTTTCAGTGTTCCAGTTATTGAAGTTTATGGTTTCTGGTTTTAATTATCATTCTAATCAAAGTGGTATTTAAGATGTTAGCCCTTGTAATTTTTAATTTTCACAGGTGTAACCAAGGCTGTGGAAGAACAAGTTGATTTTCAATTGTTTTAACTGCTCTGATAGTTGCCAGTGAGCATTACTTTTCCATATGCCAACTGAGTTTCAAAGGATGGGAAACTCGCAACTAGCCTCTTCTCTCTGTCATGGCACTCAGGTTATCTACCAGGACGTGTTTTATAAGGTTGGAAAGACAGCCTTAACAATATGGCACATGTTTCCTGAAAACTGAATTAAGGCAACATCCAGCAGCAGAACCCCCCCTGCCTAATTAGTGAGCATCCTTTGCTATTCCAACATTAAGTGTACAAGAACATTTTCAGGTGTGACTCATGAGGGCTAGTCTGCTTTAAAGACTGGGTAACCACTGGGTGGGGAGAAAGTTCACTGGGCTTTCTTGAAGCCATTCTTACCGATAAATGGTGGGAAGTCTCTCCCGTGGAACCTGAGTCTCCTGCAGCCTCCAAAGTGGGCCAGTTATAGAAGGTGCAAGATGTTCTTGCAGTAGCTCTGTGGTCTGTGAGCTCCAACAATGCAAGGCAGGAGGCGCCATAGAAGACTCTAGGACAGAGCTTGGGGATGTGGGGAGCACTGCGGGTACAGTCAGAGATAGTGCTTCCCTTGGCCAGAAACAGGTGCAGGGCAGTCCTAGATGTGGCTAGTTTGCTGAATCTCTTGTATCTCTGGAGCTGGAGTCACACTCAGGATCTCTAGTAACAGACCGTCTGTCTATTATGGCTCACCAGTCCTTCTTTTCAGCCTTACCTGGGTATGCCCTCAAATTGATTGCCAACCCTGAGTATGCCCTTGAATTGATTTCCCCAACTGTAGGAGAGGCCTCCTGCCAAGGCAAGAGTTGCTTGAGTTTTGCGATCTCTTCATGATTGATGCATTCATTCATTTAACAAAAACTTAATGAGCACCTACCCTATGCCTAGTACCGTGCTGGGTACTGAGGACATAGACAAGAAACACACAACACCTGCCAGAAGAGCTGATCGTCTTAAGAAAGGTGCCAGACAAGTAAAGAAATGGGCTTAATACAGAGTGAGAAGGCAGATGGAGAGAAGCACCCAGTCCTCTGGGAGAACATCCCAACTGACTGGAGAAGTCAGGGAAGAAGGTGGCACCTAAGATGATTCATGAAGGGCCAAGAGGAATTAGGCAGATGGGTTCCAGTTTCAGTAATGGTAGAGTAGCATGTTTCAGTATAACCTTGCAGATAACAATTTAAAATCTGGACAAAGGACTTCCCTGGTGGCACAGTGGTTAAGAATCCACCTGCCAGTGCAGGGGACACAGGTTCGATCCCTGGTCTGGGAAGATCCCACATGCCACGGAGCAACTAAGCCTGTGCACCACAACTACTGAGCCTGATCTCTAGAGCCTGCAAGCCACAACTACTGAGCCCGTGAGCCACAACTACTGAGCCCACAAGCCACAACTACTGAGCCTGTGTGCCTAGAGCCCATGCTCCACAGCAAGAGAAGCCACCACGATGAGAAGCCTGTGCACTGCAATGAGAAGCCCGCACACTGCAATGAAGAGTAGCCCTTGCTCACCACAACTAGAGAAAGCCCGTGCACAGCAACGAAGACCCAATGCAAGCAAAAATAAAATAAATAAAATAAAATCTGGACAAAATATAATGAATGACTACTGTAAGGTATTGGAGAGTGAACGTTAGCAGACAAAAACAGAAGGGAGAAGGGCTTTTGGCCCTTGAAGGAAGGAAACTTCAATAGTTTATGTCTATGGTAATATGGCTTTTAACCTGAAGTCTGCCAATCCACAAACCTGGTATATCTCTTCATATATTAAGGTCTTCCTTAATTTCCCTTTGCAACATTGAAATTTTCAATGGATGGGTCTTACACATCCTTTGTTAAATTTATTCCTAAGTATTCTATTCTTTTTTTTGATGCTGTTGTGAATGGATTTTTTTTTTCATTTTCTTATTCTTTATTACCTGTGTGTAGAATACAATGATTTTTGTATAAGGTCAAATGAAAAGAAAGTTTTTCTTCTTCTTCTTCTTTTTTTTTTTTTTTTAACAACAGTCCTGGAACAACAGGATAAACATGGGAAAAAATGAACCTTGACCCCATCTCAACATAGATCATAAACCCAAAGTAGAAGCTCCTGGAACAGCTCTGTCCAATAGAACTTTCTATGATGACAGAAGTGTTCTCTGTGCTGCCTAATTAGGTGGCCACTGGCCACATGTGGCCATTGAGCACTTGAAATGTGGGTAATATGACTGAGAAACCAAAATTTAAATTTTACTTAATTTAAATGTAAATAAATAGCCATCTGTGGTCCGTGGCTATTGTATTGGTTCTAGAAGAAAGCAAAGGGTTTGTGATATGGGGGTCAACAATTACTTCTTAGAGAGGATATAAAAAGCACTAACATAGAAGATAAAAGTTAATAATTTGAAGTTAACTGAAATGTAAAGCTTCTGCTTATCAAAATACATCTTTAAGAAAATGAAAATGCAAGTCGGGCAAAATTCTCACACACAGGCTCCTCACAAAAGAAGATAAACCAATAGCCAATAAGGGCATGAAAAGATGCTCAATATTATTAGACATCAGAGAGATGCTCATTAAAATCACACTGAGTGTCACGTCACTCCCACAAGAATGACCGACATTACAAAGATGGAGAGCACCCAGTGCTGACAAGGATGTGGAACAGCTGTAATTCTCATGCGTTGTGGAGAGAGTGTAAGATGGTACAACCACTTTGGAAAACTCCGCAGTTTCTTATAAAGTTAAGAAACATCTCCTATACGACCCAGTAACTCTACTCTTAGTATTTGCTCAAGAACAATAAAAATGTGTATCTACAAAGAGACTTGTCAAGAAAGTTCATAACAACCCCAAACTGGAAACAACCCAAATGCCCTTTAACAGAAGAATGAATAAACAAATTGTAGTGTATTTGTACAACAGAATATTACTGAGCAAGAAAAAGGACAAACTACTGCTGCGTGCGACATCATGGATGAACCTCAAAAGCATAATGCTGGGCAAAAGAATATAGGTACAAAAGGCTATATATTGCATGCTTCCATTTGTATGAATTTCAAGAACAGGCTAAACTAATCTGCAGTGATAAAAATCAAAACAGATTGCCTCTGGGAGGTGGAAATTGACTGGACATTCAAGAACAGGCAAAGCTAATCAATGGAAATAGAAATCAGAGCAGTGTTACCTGAAGGGGCTGGAAATTGAATGGAAGGAAACTTTCCAGAAGAAAGGAACTATTCTATATCTTGACTGGGAGGGTGGTTACATGTGTGTATATATCAATAAAAACACATTGAATTTTACATTTAAGATCTATCGATTTCAGTACGTAAATATTGCCCAACGATGAGATGAATAGTAACTGAATAGAAGCAAGCTGTGTCCGTGATCACAATTTTTCACATACAGGTTTTTTTAGTTTATCAGTCAGGGAAACAAAAGAGGAAGAACAGGATGGTCTGTTGAGTATTTAATGTTTACCAGACTCTAAGAGAACAAAGATGGGCGTTTCCCTTGTTCTCAGGAAGGAAGAAACAGACAGATTGCTCTGTTACCACACCCAGAGATCATGGGGAGAGAAAAGAGCGGGGGTGGGGTGGTGGGTGGGGGGTCGGGGTGGGGTGGTGAAACAGGGAAGGCATCTTAGTTTCTATCGCCTGGACTCTGCCCTGGGGAGGGGCAAAATACTCTTGGTCTTCTGTACCTTTGTTCTTCAACAAGCGGCGGGGAAGGTGGTCAATGGACTCAATTTAATCCTGAGAACATGTAGCCTGGGTTATAGAAGAGCTGCTGTACACAGCTGGGTTTCTGGGTCCGCCTTCACACTCAGCTGAGACTCCAGGCAAGCTGGAAAGCTAGTACTCAGAGCTTCTTAGCCTGGAATTGGAGGTGGTGTGACCCCAGCAGTCCTAACCATGCTTTTTCCAAACATGTTAATCCCCTCTTTTCCTAGTTGACATTTTAGCTTCTTAGGTCACAGGTTGCTGGCACACTCATCGCTGTTCTCAAACGTCTTTTAAACTTAGGTGAAATGACAACGAGGGGAAGAAAATCACTTACTGAAAGATAAGACCTATTCCTATTAAATTTGCATTAAAGTAGAATTCCATCAGTCTCTCTCAAATGATTTTTCTCTGAATCCTGAATACATGACCTAGTGAATGTCGTACTCCTGTGTCAATCATTGATCTTCACATCACCTTGTGGAGTGGGCAACGAGACTGGTTAATCAGGCTTATCACTACAAGGAAAAACTCAGGCTTCTGAGAGGAATTCCTCATCTGATGTCACCCAGGTCATCACAGCAGGAGATAAATCTGATACAAAATTCCCTCTGCTGCCTGGATGGCAAAGCTTCTAGGATTGCTGAGCCCTAAAATCCAGGTGATTCTTGATAATTTGGAAGTTAGTTTTTTCTTTTTTATTGAAATAATACATAATTTAGTAGGTGAATGCTTGGCTTCAACTACACTAAGTAATGAGATGTTTGCTTAAATTTTTCTTCAGTTTATATTTATTTATTTATTTATTAGCATATTTATTGGAGTATAATTGCTTTACAATGGTGTGTTAGTTTCTGCTTTATAATAAAGTGAATCAGTTATACATATGTTTCCATATCTCTTCCCTCTTGCGTCTCCTTCCCTCCCACCCTCCCTATCCTATCCCACCCCTCTAGGTGGTCACAAATCACCAGAGCTGATCTCCCTGAGCTATGCGGCTGCTTCCCACTAGCTATCTATTTTACATTTGGTAGTGTATATATGTCCATGCCCCTCTCACACTTTGTCACAGCTTACCCTTCCCCCGCCCCATATCCTCAAGTCCATTCTCTAGTAGGTCTGTGTCTTTATTTCCGTCTTGCCCCTAGGTTCTTCATGACCTTTTTTTTTTTTCTTAGATTCCATATATATGTGTTAGCATACGGTATTTGTTTTTCTCTTTCTGACTTACTTCACGCTGTATGACAGACTCTAGGTCCATCCACCTCACTACAAATAACTCAATTTCGTTTCTTTTTATGGCTGAGTAATATTCCATTGTATATATGTACCACATCTTCTTTATCCATTCATCTCTTGATGGACACTTAGGTTGCCTCCATGTCCTGGCTACTGTAAATAGAGCTGCAATGAACATTTTGGTACATGACTCTTTGAATTATGGTTTTCTCAGGGTATATGCTGTCACTGTTTGCAGATGACATGATACTATACATAGAGAATCCTAAAAATGCTACCAGAAAACTACTAGAGCTAATCAATGAATTTGGTAAAGTAGCAGGATACAAAATTAATGCACAGAAATCTCTGGCATTCCTATACACTAATGATGAAAAATCTGAAAGTGAAATTAAGAAAATACTCCCATTTACCATTGCAAGAAAAAGAATAAAATATCTAGGAATAAACCTACCTAAGGAGACAAAAGACCTGTATGCAGAAAATTATAAGACACTGATGAAAGAAATTAAAGGTGATACAAATAGATGGGGAGATATACCATGTTCTTGGATTGGAAGAATCAACATTGTGAAAATGACTCTACTACCCAAAGCAATCTACAGATTCAATGCAATCCCTATCAAACTACCACTGGCATTTTTCACAGAACTAGAACAAAAAGTTTCACAATTTGTATGGAAACGCAAAAGACCCCGAATAGCCAAAGCAATCTTGAGAACGAAAAACTTAGCTGGAGGAATCAGGCTCCCTGACTTCAGACTATACTACAAAGCTACAGTAATCAAGACAGTATGGAGGTTAGTTTTTAAGATCAGATTTTTCATACCTGTAACTTGATTCCATGTCCCCTGCCCCATGAGAACTTGGTCATAAGTGCTGTATCTTGAGTGATGGGATGGGAAAGAAGAGATTTAAGAACTGAAATCACTGAGATTACAGACTCCAGAGCCTAATTGTTGTCAGGTTCTATTCTGGATTTGCAAGTGTTCGGACATGATTCTTGACCTTACGGAGTCACTACCTGTGTGGGAGTTGCCTTTCTATAAATCTGGAAAGGATGGTGATTAAAGTAGGTGGGTTATCAGGTTATTCAGTTTGCCCCTGATCTTTCTGTCAGGCACTCGTGGGACTCATTGAGAGTTATTTTATTCATCCATTCACCAATTTATTACCATTGAATTGCTAATTTGTTCCACACTAAATGAAACAAGGATTCAGGAACTGGAGTTTTTTCGCACTCTTATCACTGATTGTGTCAATCAAGCAGTAAATCTGACCCCTCCTTACCTTAGCTTATGCCTTTGTGAAATGGGTATAATAATTCTTGTCCTAAGTGACAGCATGGGTCAGTTTTGAGAATGGGGTGAGATAAATGGATATAACAGTGCTTTGACAAACATGAAACTCACCCCTGTGAGATAGTATTGTTGTTCAGGCTGGCCTGTTGTCTGCCAGTGGTTCCAAACCTGACCACGAGTAGTGATCCTTGGGGATTCTATGAAACTACAGACTACCCGTCCCCACCTCCGGAGATCCTGAGGGACTGTAACCCAGAATTCTGCGTTTTAAGAAGCACTTCAAGTAATTCTGATGCAGATGATCCAAGGGTCCCACTGAGAAACACTGGTGTGTGATGCAGAATATCAAGGATCCCTCAGCAAAAGGTCTCTTTTCAGGATGGTCCAAGGGCCCTCACCTTGTGACTTTTGCCTTGGCTTTATTTGTACATGTTCAGAAGTGACGTCTCTCAGTTCTGATGTTTGTCTGCATGCGGTGTACAGGGACTTGCATTCCATAGATGCCAAAAACCATGATTCTGCAGGTAACTAAGCTGGAGTGTAAGCAGTCTTTTATTTTGCTTTTGTTTACAGCAATGCAGAGTCTTCAGAGAAGAGATTCAGAATGAACAGCTTTGTGTCAGACTTTGGAAGGCCACTGGAACCAGATAAGGTCTTTTCTCGACAGGGCAATGAGGAATCCAGGTCCCTCTTTCACTGCTACATCAATGAAGTGGACCACTTGGACAAGGCCAAAGGTGGTCTCCAGACCACAGCCCTCGACAGTGAATTTCAACTCCAGGAAGCCATCAGACGCAGTGGGCGGCCAGAGGAGGAGCTGAACAGGCTCATGAAATTTGACATCCCCAACTTCATCCACACGGACCAGAACTCCTCCTTTGGGGAAGATGATCTCCTGATTTCAGAACCACCTATTGTTCTAGAAAATAAGCCAGTTGCCCAGACCTCACACAAAGACTTGGATTGAGAGGCATGTTTTGTAAAGTGTCTTCCTGAAGATGTTGGGTCTGTCTTTGTATAGCAAGAAATCTTCACTCACCAAGATTATGTGTGTTTGTGTATGAGATACAGAGAGAGAGACAGAGAGACAGAAAGACAGAGAGAGAAGAGAGCCCCCTCAGAAGAATGCTGATTAAGCTGAGTGTTTATACCTTTAAACACATTTGGGGCTTTTTGGGGAACCAAGTATTTACACTGTCTCATCCTCCTTGTCATTGAAAAACTTGGTCACGTATTCAGTGTTAGTGTTCTTGAATGGGGTTTGGCATATTGCATTCCTACCTGCCACTAACATGCTCTACCTTCAGCAAGTTGCTTTGCCTCTCTGGGCTGCTGCCTTTTTAACTGTAAGGTGAGGAGTCTACGGTAGATGATCCATTCCAGTTCTAATATTTTGTGAATTTATTATTTTGTATTCGGATGAGGCTGGATATACCCAAAGCAGTATAAACCAGGCCGCTGCCTCTTAGCTCTTGTTGTAGCATCCCCCAGGTCTGTAACTCCCACTCAACCCTTAACTGAGCCCAGCTTTTGTCAGGGGCCTGAGCATCTACCAGGACGTCAGGAGTCTCATTTCTCATGGTCACTGTGGCTAGCATTTCTATTGCTTGTGCGAAACAGCAGTTCTTAGACCCTACAGCCACCCATGCTCAAACCTGGAGACAGCCCTGCCCCTCCTCTCCTGGGATGAGTACCAATTCATGAGTACCAGTACATTGTAGGACAATCCTGTCCCCAGAAATGTATGGAATGTTGTCGGCTGGAGGAGGGGAGGTGACTCCTGTGTCTCTGTGTTGGTGTAACTGTGTCTGGTCGCACTACTCTGCCATTGGCTAGTGAACAAGAAGAGTGCTATTGCCAGGCTGTCTGTTTACCTGACAGATGTGGAAGTAATGGTCATGTGGCTAGTGTGTGGGCTTTGAGCTGGGATGGTGAATGGGTTATAAATACCCCATCAACAGATATTCAAGGTGGCCTGGGGCAACCCAGAGTTAATTTCATGAAGGAATCAAACCTGCACACTGTTTTGGAAATGACTTGGTTTTGCACAGTCACGTTGCATGCATGGCCAGCTGCTAATCTCTGGGTGGCATTTTCATTATGGATTTGTTTACCACCTGTCTTGCTTAAGCTGAAAAATAAATCCATATATTGCACCAGAATTTTCTCAGCTTCTTTGTTTTCACATATCCAATTTTTCATTTCATTTAAAAATGATTCCATGTTTATAGTGTCTCAATTTCTATCATCTCTAGGATCCCAGTGGTCTGAGTCATGCACCAGATTTCATTTAGGAATTATTCCACCAAAAGAAACCCCTTTCCCATAATGTCTTTTGAGGAAAATATTATCCTTTAAGAATCTAACACTAAACAGTAGGACAAAGCATGGAACATTTCTTGTAGTTAACACACAGTCTTGCAAAAAGAAACTTGCTATTTTCATTAAACTTGCTATTTTCATTCATTAAAATGTTGATTTTAATAACTTTTACTAATGCAAATATTATTATTAATAACTTAAGTAACAAAATTTAAACCATGAGCTATTTATTATTAAGATTTAAAACTAAGTGGTATCTTATTTAGAAATAGATTTATTAGATAACTGAAGGATATTCAAAAGATAGAAAAATATCCATGATGATACCATCATTTTTGTTAATTAAATGTCAGGAACTGTGAAAGGTCTCAGATTTGACCCCTTTTGAAAGCTAGCAAGTTAGCATGACACAGTTCTGTGGAAACTGGCAGAAGACACAAGACTCCTGGGTCAGAGACAAAGAACTTTATGACCACACAGCAGGCAGCACATGCATCATGTTCATTGGTTCCTGAATCATTTCCTGTTGCTGTTGTAACAAAGGACCACCAACTCAGTGGCTTAAAGCAACCTACATTTATTCTCTTACAGTTCTAGAGTGCAGAAGTCTAAGATCAGTGTCAGTGGGCTAAAATCAAGGTGTCATCAGGGCTGTGTTCCATACGGAGGCTCTAGGGAAAGATCCATTTTCTTGCCTTTTTCAGCTTCCAGAGGCTGCTCACACTCCTTGGCTCAAGGCCCTGTATCACTGTCACCTCTGCTTCCACTTTACATCTCTGTCTCTGACCATCCTGCTTCTCTCCTATAAGGACATGTGTGATAACATTGGATTACCTACAGTAATCTCCCATCTCAAGATCCTTAACTTAATCACATCAGCAGAGTTCCTTTTGCCATGCAAGGTAACATATGCACAAGTTTTAGGGATTAGGAAAGGACATGTTTTGGGGGTGGGGCATGAATTATCCTACCACATTCTTCTCTTTGGCCCCAAAGATTCATGTCCATCCCACATGCAAAATCCATCCATCTTATCCCAACATCCTTCAAAGTCTTAAATATTACACCATGAAATCAAAGTCCAATATATAGTCTAAATAGTATCAGCTCAAAAGTCCCAAATGACATCATCTTATTCATCTAAGTCAGGTATGGGTGAGACCCTTTGTATGATCCATCCTGGGGAAAAATTCTCCATCTGTGGACCAGTAAAACTAGAAACAAGTTATCTGTTCATAAAATGCAATGGTGGGACAAGCATAGGATACCAGTTCTAGACATTCCTGTTCAAAAAGGGAGAAACTGGAAAGGAGAAACGAGTCACCAGTTCCAAGCAATTTCAGAATTCAACTGGGCTAATTCCATTAGGTTGCAAGGCCCGTAAATCATCTTCTGTGGCACATGGCTGCCCTCTGGGCCTGCAGCTGTACCCTTGAAATCGTCCTTCCTTTTTCTTGAAGGGTATTTGTAACTGAGTAGTTTATCAACCTGTTCCCCGAATGTAAAATTTGGGGGAATCTGCCAGCCTTCTTTCCTCTTGTTCTGTCTCTGTCCCCAAGTTGGCAGTGTTTCTGCTGGTATAACATTCTCAAGAACATTGTGAGTCTCCTCAATATGTCACATGTGCTCATTCCATCAGACAAGAGGCATAAATTGCATCACAGAGCCATTCTTTCTTGAGGCAGGGTCATGACCTTTGGTAAACCAAGCCAGTCAGGGTAAGGCAGCTTCTACTTTGACCAAAGGGCAATTGTCTAGAGAAGGAGGCACTAGTGGGCCAGCATTCCCAGCAGCTGGGAATAACACACTGGATAGTAAAATCTGGGTAGGACACCACCAGCACCCTTATAAACAATAACAGGTGACATTTATTGGGCACTAAGTGGCCTCTGTGTTAAGTTAATTTTTTGTAAACTTACGGTGAGAACTCTCAACACAGAGGCTTAAAGGATCCTTTTAAATAGGAGTTAAGTCAGGATACTTCTCTGCTCAAAATCCTGCAATGGCTTCTCATTCCACTCAGTGAAGAAGCTGGAGTCCTTGCAATAACCTCAAAGCTTTCTTCCCCCCACCCCCTCGGCTGATCTCATCTCCTGTCCCCCCATCCCGGCTCACTCTGCTCCAGACACACTGGCCTCCCTGCTGTCCCGCGAAGACAGCAGACATGTACGCTTGGGCTGTTGCCCTGGCCGGTCTCTCTGTCTGGAACACTCTTGCCTTAGATATTCACATGGCTCCTCCCTCACTTATTTCAAGTCTTTCCTCAAATGCTTTTTGTTGTGGGTCAGATCGTGTCTCCCCCCGGCACCAAATTCATATGCTGAAGTCCCAACCCCCAATACTTCAGACTGTGATCTTATTGGGAAATAGGATTTTTGCAGATGTAACTGGTTAAGATGAGGTCATTAGGGTGGGCCTTAATCCAATATGACTTGTATCCTTATAAAAAGGGGAAATATGGACACAGAGACATGCATAGAAGGGATGATGGATGGGAAGATGTAGAGAGAAGATGGCCATCTACAAGCCAAGGAGAGAGACCTGGAACAGATTCTCCCTTCCAGTGTTGATTCCAATCCTCAGAAGGAACCAACACTGCTGACACCTTGATTTCAGACTTGCAGCCTCCAGAACTGTGAGACAATAAATTTCTGTTGTTTAAGGCACCCAGTTTGTGGTTCTTTGTTACAGAAGCCCTAGCAACAAATACCCCCTTCTCGATGTTCTTAATGAGGCCAACTCTGGCCATCTCACTGTAAATTGTGGACTGCATTTCCCTTATCTCTGCCCCAGCACCCCCATCTCCCAGACCATATTCTATTGCTCTTTCTCTACAGTGCTTATCACCTATCATACTATATAGTTCACGTGACTATTATGTCTGTTGTTTATTTTCTGCTCCTCCTACTAGAATATAAATTCTGCAAGGACAGGGATCTTTATTTTGTTCACTGATAGGTCCCAAGTGGCTTGACCAGTGCCTGGGACACAGTCAGTGGTCAATAAAAATTGGCTGGATGGAGGGAGAGACTGTTTCTTATATTTACAGGTCAGAGAACTAAGGACCTGGGAAATTCAGTATTTTGCTCGGGCACAGAACCAGTAAATGGCCAATTAAGCTGGGTGTCAAGTAAATAGTGAATGTGGGGAAGGCTTGAATGATTCCCTTTCTGTTGGTTAATATTTCTCTGGTATATCTTTTTCTCTATCTCTAACTTTTGACCTCTCTCTGTTACTCTTTTAAACTTTCAATCTGTTTTAAGTTTTAATTTTGCTTTGTTTCAGATTAACAAATGAAATTTATAAATATAAATTTTAATTTGTGAGTTTATTTCATCTAAATATACCATGATTACCAATGATGTTTTATTTCTAGCATTTTATTTTGTGATTTCTATTTACCTTGCTTTTCTCCTTTCCTGCTTTATACCTTGCAGTTGTGGTTAAGAACATGGGGTCTAGAGATAGCCTGTCTGGGCTTGGTTCCATCACTTGCTAACTGTGCAGTCTTCACCAGGATACCTAATCTCTGTGAGACTCACTTCCTTCATATATAAAGAGGGATACTATCCACCTCAAAGCTTGTGAGCCTTAAGTGGTGAAATATATAAAGAACTTTTAGAATAGTGACTGGCCTACTCTGAAGGATTCATTTTGGCTCCTTTATTTTTATTCTCTTCTTAAACAATTATTTTAGAGATTACCCTTGAATTTTAATGAACTTACTAGATATTGCAAGTTAAAATGTTGTTTAACCCACCCTTTGAATTGTTTTATTATTAGTGTATTTTATTTATTTTTAAATTTAATTTTTATTTTATATTGGAGTATAGTTGATTTACAGTGTTGTGTTAGTTTCAGGAATACAGCAAAGTGATTCAGTTATGCATATACATATATCCATTCTTTTTCAGATTCTTTCCCCATATAGGTTATTATAGAATATACGAACAGCTCATGCAGCTCAATATCAAAAAAACAAACGACCCAATCAAAAAATTGGCAGAAGACCTAAATAGACATTTCTCCAAAGAAGATATACAGATGGCCAAAAAGCACATGAAAAGATGCTCAACAACACTAATTATTAGAGAAATGCAAATCAAAGCTACAATGAGGTATTACCTCACACCAGTCAGAATGGCCATCATAAAAAGTCTACAAACAATAAATATTGGAGAGGGTGTGGAGAAAAAGGAACTCTCCTACACTGTTGGTGGGAATGTAAATTGGTGCAGCCACTATGGAGAATAGTATGGAGGTTCCTTAAAAAACTAAAAATAGAATTACCATATGATCCAGCAATCCAACTCCTGGGCATATATCCAGAAAAAAAATAATTTGAAAATACACATGCACCCCAATGTTCACTGCAGCACTATTTACAGTAGCCAAGACATGGAAGCAACCTTAATGTCCATCAACAGAGGAATGGGTAAAGAAGATGTGGTACATATATACAATGGAATACTACTCTGCCATAAAAAAGAATGAAATAATGCCATTTGCAGCAACATAGATGGACCTAGAGATTATCGTACTAAGTGAAGTAAGTCAGACAGAGAATGACAAATATCATATGACATCGCTTATATGTTGAATCTAAAAAAATGATAAAAAAGAACTTTACAAATTTACAAAACAGACTCACAGACATAGAAAACAAACTTATGGTTACCAAAGGGGAAAGGTGGGGAGAGGGATAAATTAGGAGTTTGGGATTAACATATGCACACTAGTAGATACATAATAGATAAGCCACAAGGACCTACTGTGTAGTACAGGGAACTCTACTCAATATTCTGCAATAACCATTGAATTTTATATATCAGATATTATATATATTTTATTTACATAAGTTCTGTTTAGTTCTTTTAAAAAATTGATCTTTTTTCCATGATGTCCTGATTTTTCATGTTTTCAATGATTTATTTTATTTTTTTAATGACTCATTCATATTTATTTTATGCTCTCTTTTAGATTGTTTCATAATTTTAGGCTCCAGAATACTAATCATCCTGGTATTTGGGGTAAGCTACTTCTTCCTCATGGCCAATTATTTACTTCTATTTTTTGTCGTGTGTGTGTGTGTGTGTGTGTGTGCATGTATGCACATGTACTGTAGTGTGAGCTCTCCAGCAAGCATTATTTTTTCCTATGATTGTCCCATACATTCTGCTTTATAAAAGTTTCCCTAGAGAACAATTTTGTATTGCTTATCCTAAGGCCCCAAGTAATTTGATCAATCTGGAATTGTTATATTTTTTGCTTGGGAATTCCTGAATCATAAATAGAGTATACATTTGGATTCCATATCCACATGAAACATGGGCTTGGAGTTTAGATTTTTTATGGGAGACTTCTTTCCTAGAGACCCTGGAAGCACTAGTTTCTTCATCCCTTTCCTGTGTGTGTGTGTGTGTGTGTGTGTGTGTAGTTCATTCCGTCTCCCTTTCAATGAAGGGGCAGCTCATCCAATAACTTTTATGAGGGAGGTTTCTATAAAGGAAGTCTCTACATCTGGTATGAACCCTTTTTTTTCTAAATAGACATTATAGCCCTATTCACTGCAGATTAAAACCCCTTCCCTCCAGAGTGTTGTGGTATCAGCTTACAAACTTGCCATTTTGGCTTTAAGTGTCCTCTTTATATGTTACCTGGGAACTTCTCTCTCCTTCATAGTTAGCTCTATATTATTTTTGTTGCTGTTGTATTTTATCCAGCATTACTAAAAGTTTTACTTAAAAGAGATCCAAATCAGCTCAATTCGCCATGTTTTCCAGAACTGAAAGCTTCAGTTATAGAGTATCAGTTTGATTTTTCTTAAAAATAGATGCCAGTATATTTCTCTGGTGAACATCTTTATACTGTCATCTATTTTCCCATAATTTCCTCTATTTTCTTTAATATATTAAAAGTAATTATTGTATAGTCTTTATTTTTAACTCTTTACATCATCTGTGGGTTTGCATCTATTGTCTAATGTTTATTATTCTCATATTATCAATCATGTAGTCTTGACACTTCTCATGTCTAGAAATTTTTTATTACTTGGCAGACATTGTGAGTGAAAAATCCATTGATGCTACATATGTTATCTTCCATGAGAGAAATTCCCCTGCCCCGTTAGGCAGACAGAATGAGGGGCTATCATCTCACTCCAGTCAGGCACTGAGGTGGGTCAGGACTGAATTGCTTTTTCTTAAAATAGCTTTGGGGTATACTTGGCAAAATAATTTTTAACACTTTTAAAGTACACAATTTAATACATTTGACCTAAGTGTTTCTCCAAGAAACCATCATCACAATCAAGACAATGAACACACCCATCACACACAAAAGTTTTCTCCTGCCCTTTTGTAGTCCCTCCCTCCCCATCTCTTCCCCTGGAAACCATTGATCTGCTTTCTATCACTGTATATTGGTTTGCATTTTCAAGATACTGTATGAATGGATTCATGCAGTATCTATTCTATTTTGTTTGACTTCTTTCATTCAGCATAATTATTTTGAGATTCATCTATGTTGTGTGTATTAATAGTTTATTATTATTATTTTTTTGCTGAGTAGTGTTTAGTGCTGAGTTATTGCTGAGTAGTTCATTGTGAGTAGTGTTTAGATAAACCCTAATTTGTTTAGCCATTTATTTGTTGATGGATATTTGGGTTATTTACAATCTTGGCTACTGTAAATAAAACTGCAATGAATATTTGGTTACAATTCTTTGTATGGACATATGCTTTTATTTTCTAAAGCACCTAGAAGAGGAATGTCTGGGTCGTATGGTAGATAGGTGTTTACCTTTTTTTTTTTTTTTTTTTTTTGCGGCAAGGTGTTTACCTTTCTAAAGAAACTGCTTAACAGTTTTCTAAAATGAGTGTATTACTGTAAATTCCTCACAGTGTATATGCATTCTTATTGCTCTACTTCCTTGCCAATGCTATGTAAGGTCAGTCTTTTTAATTTTATTCATTCTAGTATGTGTGTAGTAGTATCTCATTGTGGTTTTCGATTGCATTTCACTAATGACTAATGGCATTCAGCATCTTTTCATATGCTTATTATTCATCTGGATATCTTTGTGAGGTGTGTTTTCAAGTCTGGCTCATTGTCATATTGGGGAGTTTGATTCATTATTGAGTTTTGGGAGTCCTTTATTCTGGATATAAAGTATTTATCAGATATACGATCTGCAAATAGTTTCTATCTATGGCTTGTCTTTTCACTTGCTTAACAATGTTTTTGAAGAGTTTTGAAGACTGTCTTCATTTTGATAAAGTTCAGTATATCAATTTCTCTTTTAAGTGGATCATACTTTTGGTATTATAGCAAAGAAATATTTGCCAAACCCAAGTCATAAAGGTTTAATCTGATGCGTTTTTTTCTAGAAGTTTTAGAGTTTTAGATTTTCTATTTAGATCTATAATCCATTTTGAGTTAATTTTTGTGTATGCTGTGAGGCATGGAGCAAAGTTCATTTTTTTTTTGCATATGGATATCTAATTCTTCCAGCACTATTTGTTGAAGGATCCTTTCTCCACTGATTTGCCTTTGCACCGTTATTGAAAATCAGTTGTCCGTATATGTGTTGGTTTAGTTCTGGACATTCTATTCTGTTCCGTTATTTTATTTGCCAGTTTTACACCAATACCATACTTCTTGATTACTGTAGCTTCAAAAAGTCTTAAAATCAGATAGTCTAAGTCCTCCAACTTCATTTTTCTTATTCAAAGTTGTTCTGAGTACTTGGGATCTTTTGCATTTTTATATTAATTTTAGAATCAGTTTTTAAATTCACTTCCTTACATCCTGTTCTACCAAAATTCCACCCATTTCTTTGGCCATCTCTTTTCCAGAAAAGGTTCTCCAGATCCCAGGTGAAAGGAATTTCTCTTTCTTCTGTGCTCCATTCACACTTCATAATGCTTTTATTGCATTTATTCATATTTGGCTAGATGTACGTTTCTGATCTTTCCTGCCGTATAGTAAACCTTTCAAGATCAGGAATCTTGACTTTGTTCCCTTTGTCTGCTGAAAAAAACTAGTTTTATACGTTGCAGGTGTAAGCCCTGCATTAACAGATGTCTGCAGAAGACATCTAGCTCATTTCCTGCATATTGTCAAGGAATCCAACAGATTTAGAATTGCTTATTCTATTGTTTATCTCCAAGATGGCTCTTTCTTTATCATTTCTATTACTACTACTGCACTTTCAAAGAAAAATGGGATAATTATTTTCCAAATATCAAAACATAGTATAATTGACTTGTGGTGCTAACTACATGCAGCTGTGTCTTAACAATCTACTTATTGTTCACATAACTCCCTCACTCATTGAACTTTTGGGAAAATGTCTATCCTTAAAGATATCAATGATATCTTTGGCTGCCAGGGCAGCAGTACCTCAACTCAGACCTACTGTATTTCTAATGGTTCCCTCCAAACCTACTCTAGCCCTCCACTGGGGGAACAGCAGTTATGCCCTCTAAAAGCTTATTATTTCCCAGGAAGAGTTTCTGTATGAAGTATAATCATGTCCTTCTTATGCGGACATTCAACCCAGAGATCCGGCAACAGGGGAAAACGTTTAGCCTGCTTTTTGTAGAGCCTAAACTGTTCCATACTTATTAGGAACAAGTACAATGAGGAAATTGTTTTAGCACCTAACAAATTAGCGGCATACTGTATGATTGCGGAAATCAGCTTTCCCATCACGCTCAGGCCTTATGTTGATGTGTCACTTACCTTGAGTAATGTTTTCTCCTGTGAGTAATGTAAGGTTCAAGACACTTAAGAATGGCTTTTTGTTTTCTTCCTTAGTCTTTCCACATTCGTTACATCTGGTGAGATCATATGAATCCTGTTTATATGCCGCCCAGCACTAATCATTTTTTAAAGGATCACATGTTTAGAAGGCTAGAAGACAATTAGTTGGAAGATAGAAATCCTCTTAGAGTTTTGTCTTAAAGTAAAATCTTTGTAAGTGGCTAAAGAAAATTCACATTAAAATCTTAAATACAGTGATATAAAATTTTTTTTAAATGCTGAACTATTAGTTGATTCCATTAAACACTATAGCAGTTAAGCCTGTTTCTGTGGCAGCCTTAAAATGATTCCCTCTTTATCAGAGTCCTTGAGAGGCCCCTGCAGTCATTGTCAATATCATCATTATGGAACTGATTCCTGTAGGAGATTCTAGGAAAATAAAGAGATGGGTAGGGGATGTATGTGTGTGATTGTGTGCATATATAATGAGAACAGTGATCAGACATTAGATGCAGGATACAAGTTCCATTTAGAGAAGATTTGATCATGAAATCCTGATATGGATGTGAACAAAGGAAGTGGTGGGAGTGAGATGGCCAGTGGAAAGGAGAAGGAAGTGAGCCGAGGTGAGAGTATAGGTGGCTCGGTTAGAAGATCAGCACATTGATGTGAATGAGGGGAGTGCGGTGGGCAAAATAATGCCCCTCCCTCCTCCACAAGGTGGCCCGCTGTGAAAATGTTCCTGTACCCGGAAAAAGGGACCACAGATATTTCAGGACAAAAATCTAAGAGGATTTTTACCTTCTAATAAATTGTCTATTAGCCTTTTAAACATGTGATCCTTTAAAAAAGATCAGTGCTCGGCTGCAAATAAACGGAAGTCATATAATCTCACCAGGTGTAATGAATGTGGAAAGACTAAGGGAGAAAAACAAAAAAGTCATTCTTAAGTGTCTCAACCCTTACATTGCTCACAAGAGGAAACATTACCCAAGGTGAGCGTCACATCAACATAATACCCGAGTGTGATGGGAAAAGAGGATCCTGAGAGGAGGCCATGGGAAGAGTAGCCTGGATTATCCAGGCGGGCCCAAGCTAATCACATGGGTCCTTAAAAGAGAACACTTCCCAGCTGCTTTTAGAGTCAGAAGGGGATGTAACCGCAGAAGAACGCTCAGAGAGATGCAAGCTTACTGGCGGTGAAGATGAAGTGGAGGGTAAAAGCCAAGCGATATGGGTGGGCTCTGGAAACTGGAAACGGCAAGGAAACATTCTCTCCTGGAGCCTCCGGAAGGAACGCACCCTGCTTTTAGCCCAGTGAGAACTGTGTTGGACCTCTGACCTCCAGAACTGTAAGGTGATAAATCTGTGCTGGTTTAAGACATTAAGTTTGTGGAAATCTATTACAGTAGTACAAATAGTAGTAACATAGGGAGGATTTGTGTAAGAGATTAGAAGTCTGAGGGAGAGGGAGGCCAGGGTAAGGATTCTGACATTTACACCTAAAAAACAAGAGTCAAGTGGGAAGGGGAAATGCTCAAGCAGAGCCGGCAGTGCTGTTTGGTGGACTATTTGGAGTGAGGAGAACACTGGGACAGAGGAATCAATTAAACCTCTACCAGAAAAATAAGGAGTAAAATGGTGACAGGGCTTCAGTGGTGGTGGATATGGGAATGGAGAAGGACATTGATATAAGCATTATTCTGAAGAAATTGGCTACAGGTTTGATGACTCCATGTCGGGAAAAGTTACTCAAGGTATGGACTGAATGTTTGTGTCCCCTCAAAATTCATCTGTTGAAACCTATTCCCCAGTGTGAATGCGGTCGTGAGAGCCCTCCCGAATGGGATTAGTGCCCTTATAAAGGTCCCAAGAGATCTTGCTTCTCTCTCCTCTCTGCCATGTGAGAATACAATGAGACAGCCAGGAAGCAAACCCTCACCCAGATACCTTGATCTCAGCCTCCAGAATTCGTTGTCTAAGCCACCCGATCTATGGTCATTTGTTACAGCATCCCAGATTGACGAAAACGGTCAAGAATGCCTTAGAGTTTGGAACTCACTGGAGAATGCTGCAACTCAGGGGAGTGGGCAGCTGGTTTCAAACATGCAGACTTTTATGAGAACAGTGGGTAATTCTGGCAGGAATTAGGAACAGGGGCTGGCACTCAGGAGAAATGAAAGGTAGGGATCAGCGGTGTTACCCTGCTGGGTAGTGGTGGCTGTACATACCATGAGTATGAGAGTAGATGTGATCTCTGGGGATTGGAGGGAGCAGAGGGTTGTATGTAGATGGAGGTCAAAGGACAAGAGAAGGTGATACATTTATTAAGCCCCTGCTATGTATGAGGGACTAGGCTGCTACGAAGGCTCTGACCCGAAGCCAGGGGAGTGAGCACCTGCCTGATCTCATTAGGGTTCCTTGCACGTGGGCTTGATAATGAGCAAAACAGTTAAGACACGAGCATGCAAATATCTTTGATCGCTGACACTGCCTGGAGCTGGTGGGAGAAAAAAACCAAGATGCTTCATTCCACTCAGGCTTCTCCAATGAACAGGCTCAACTTAACCCTTCTGTCAAGTCCTTCTCTAATGACTCCACTTTTGCCTGCCTCACAAATCCTTCCCCCAAGTACCTTCTAGACCCTTCTCCAAGGAGTTACACAGACCATGTACAGTTCTATGATCTGTTCTCTGCATCAGGACTTTCTCATTGTAGTATCAATACCCTAAGGTGGGGACCATTGGCAGGCAAACTTACTGAGACTAGCTCCACTGGACCAGACTCCTGCCGTGTTCCTGCCTCTTCGCTTTTGTGCTCCAAGGATGCACACCTGGCACAATTATCACCCCCCCCCATTTTTTGGCCCCTTTCCCAAAGTCTCGTCTCTTGTTACTGAATTTACTAACAACCCATTTTATTCTACTAGTGGAACTTGGTGCCTCTCCCCCTTTCTTCTGAGATTAATAGTGCCCTTCAAACTGATTTCTTACAACAATCCTAGGGAGTAGGTGTTGGTGGGAAAACATTTTTCCCCGTTTGCACTATTTAAGTCGTGGTGATGGAAGCTTTCAGCAAACCTGGATAGAAAACTGGACTTACTTTGGTTTAGAGGGGAGGAAATAGGTTAATTTGAGCTAGGAACTAATCCCTTACCAAGCTGGACAGGTGCTGAGAAGGAATACATGTGCTTTTCTTTAAAGACTCTTCGATAGAAACTGAAAAAGGCTATAATTAACAGGTTCAAATACTAGAGTAGAATTATCCGTAACAGGGATTAGAAAACTTTCAAACTTCACTCTTCCAACCATTGCTAAGGGGCTCTTCAAAGTAGGAGGCCATTGAATAGTTATGTAACTACAAAGTGTCCAATTCCAAGTAAGTTTACCTGTTATATAACATGCCTGCAGATGTTAGACCTACCCAGTGAGAGCCCTTAGGAAGTATGAGTGGGAAAGAGGAATAGATGTTTCCATCTTCTTGGCATTTAGTCACAAATTTAAGATTTTTCTAATATACAATGGGACCCTAATACTAAAGCCTGGATTTCTGAGGGTTGATGGGTAGATACTAGTTATGGAACGTTGTGGGCTCACAAAAGATCCAATCAGAAATCTCTCTGCACAAAAGCAGCGGTGAGAGCAACCACGTATCTTGACCAGGTTCCTGAAGGGAAGGCCTGTGGATGCAGGTGTCCTACGACACTGTGAGGGAGATGGAAGTGGGAGAAGAGGACTGATAATTTCTGGAGTTTGAATCTTCATAAAAGCCTTCCTTTTCAAGATGGCCTAAATGTGGCCACCTTCTGTGTTCTCATCCTAGACCCTCAGTGCAATAACTAAGGGATGGGGTATGGTCCCCGAGGTTTCTAGTTCTAACTAATAGTTCTGATAGTACGTATGGACCTTTACTCTGTAAGTAAAATTGAAGCTGTGCCATGTGCACCGCTTATTCCAAAACAGAATATGGAGTCCTCATCAAAATAGGATGTACTTTCTCTGTAAGTGATAATCTGTTTAATGTCTGTACTTCTTGTGTTTCAGAATCAGCTATGCTTGTGCTTAGAATGAACGGCCCATGGATAGTCAAAAAGACAAACGGGGGCGGGGTGTAGTTATAAATTAGCAGGTTTGCAGATAAAAAAATAGACAAAAGCACATTCAAATAATAACCAAAATAGTTTATATTATAACTTAAAATTCTTTCACATAAAAACAACTATAATTAATGCTTTCTACCCTCTTAGGAAAAGGACATTAAAAATTCTGGACATTAATAGCATTCCTTTAGTTTCCACATTTCACATTTGCTACCTATAATTTCACTAAGATTTATTTCAACTGTCCTTTATAAAGCATTTCAGTTTGTAATGATTATTCTAGAACTGCACTTGCTGGCATGTAGTTATTGAGCACTTGGAATGTGCTGGTCCAAACTGAGGTGTGCTATAAATGGAAAACTTGCCAGAATCTGGGGACTTGGTATGAAAAAAAGAATGTAAAAACCCAATTTTTATATTGTTATTTTAGATATATTACATAAATTACCCAAAATAACTTCATTTGTTTCTTTTTATCTGTTTAAATGTGGCTACTAGAAAATTTAAAATTACATGTGGCTCACACGATCCTTCTACTGGACAGCACTGGGCCAGAACATTTGAAAACAAAGTATAGCTACAGTTTTAACTTACCAGTTATCTTATATGCCCACTATCTGCTTTTGGAAATGAAATTGTAAAACAGAAGAATAATCTGGCTACCTTTATGCATGCTTTTAATTTTTTCTAGTGAACATATATTTACTTTTTAAATGAAGTAAAAATGTTATATTCTGTTTATAACCTTAAAGTTACAAAAAAGGGACTGACATTTAAGACGTGTAGCATGAAAGATTAAAACAGTGAATAAATCAAATTCCCATATTACTTGTGAAATATATTTTGCACTTTTTTATCAGGTGCAAAATGAGGCACCTAGAGGTAGGAATGGAAATCTGGGAGAACATGAGAATTCACTCCCTATCTACTTGTACAGAAGTTACAACTCTCATCAAAATGATCACGGAAGCGCCACTACTCTGGTGACTGTCCGAGCCTCTGTGCCCACATTCCTCCCTGTGTCTCTGTGGGAAAGAGGAGCTGTTCTTCTGGCCAGGAATTAAGAATACACACTTAGTCAATGATGGCAAAGTATTTGCAACTTTGTTTTCTTTGCATATCTAGCGCGAAAGTGAGACCTTTTGCAATAAATCTCACTAGTTCCAGTCACCTGACAAAAAGGGACTTGTCCATAAATTATTTAAAATGTGACTGGTTAATGATTTTCAGTAAAATACACCATTAATGCTGCTCTTTTTTTTTCCTCCTAATTGGTAAAGGGTATTTTGAAATGTTGCTTTTGTGTTCTGGCAACATACTGTAACACTTTTTTCAAAAGCCTCCTTCTGACAGAGACCCCATCCACCGTCCATCTTCAGGCCTTTCTGTGAGGTCACACGACAAGCGAGTTTCTAGTAACACTGTGGTGCGTTCATTTCTTCTGCCAAAGCAACTGGCATGACCAACCCCTGCCGGTGCAGCTCTCGGAGAACATCCAAAATGGAGTCTAACTCTGTGCGGAACTTGTCCAGCTCACGATTCTTCAACTGCGCAAGTCTTTTCCATTTCTCAATTTCTTTGTTTTGCTCGGTTTCTACTACTTGGTGTGTCTGCTGTATTATCTGCAAATTAAAAAATGCCGCATTACTTTTAGAGTTCAGAGTGTGGGTGAAGAACCTCTAATAGCCTCAAAGAGCTCAAGTGGGACAATGCTGATGACGGAAACCTGTGACCTATATATCAGAGGGGAGAGAGGCAGAGGGAGGGGAGCATTACCTAATAGGCCCCGCTGGGTCAATAAACAGGCTTGTAAGTGAAGAGTAAGTGGGAATTTTAATATCTAATTCTGATAGGGAGTTATGGAGTTTAGTCTTTTTCTTTTAAACCATGGTGGGGGGAGGGGGGAAGGGTACCATTTAAAGCATCCAATACCTTGGAATGAATCTAAACATCCCCAAAATGCTGTTTTTGTTTTTTTTAAGATTTTTTTTAAATTTAATTTAATTTTTGGCTGCATTGGGTCTTCATTGCTGTGCGTGGGCTTTCTCTAGTTGCGGTATGTGGGCTCAGTAGTTGTGGCTTGCGGGCTTTAGAGCACAGGCTCAGTAGTTGTGGTGCATGGGCTTAGTTGCTCCGCGGCATGTGGGATCTTCCTGGACCAGGGCTCGAACCCGTGTCCCCTGAATTGGCAGGTGGATTCTTAACCACTGCACCACCAGGTAAGTCCCTAAAATGCTGTTCTTAAGAACAGTACTTGGGATGCAATCAAGACAGTTTTAATGCAACACATGTCATTAATGAACCATACATTGTAGCAGCAGGAATTACATAGGATAAAAGCACATACATCTATCATGTGCCAGGCTTGGCTTTAAGCATTTTACATATGTTAACATTTAATCTTGACAACACAGTAGGAGATATTCTACATATTCATCCCCATTTAACAGGTAGGGAAAGAGAGGCACAAATAAACAAAAAATTAATCTGCCCTAGATTCACACAGAACCCACTGCAGGCAGAGTCACGATTCACACCCAGGCAGGGTGGCCCCAGAGTCCCTGCTCTTAACTACCACACAAGACTGCCTTGTTTATGTGGGTCAATATTTTTCAACTGTGAAATGAGTGTACCTTGTCCAGTAACTTATAATACTGTTCTTATAATTTCAAAATACCTCATCATAAGTTAATCGTTAGTCACAGGCACTTCAAACCACAGAAAGCTAGACAGACAAAAACAATTAGTTAGGGCAACAAAGCCAATAATGTTGCCAAACATTACACCTGCTGAACCTCTGCAATAAAAATTTTTTTTAATTTATTTATTTTTGGTTGCATTGGGTCTTCGTTGCTGTGCGGTGTGCGGGCTTCTCACTGCCGTGGCTTCTAGTTGTGGCACGCAGGCTCAGTAGTTGTGGTGCACAGGCTTAGTTGCTCGGCATGTGGGCATGTGGGATCTTCCCGGACCAGGGCTCGAACCTGTGTCCCCTGCATTGGCAGGTGGATTCTTAACCACTGCGCCACCAGGGAAGCCCAATAAAATATTTATTTATAATTCTGCCTGGCTACAGAGTAACTTCATAATTCTAAAATAAAAGAATTTCAGAAATACTGTATAAACACATGCTTGAGTTAAGCGGAATACAAAATACTGTACGAATTTTCAATTCTAAGTTTTAAACATTATATTTTGAAAATTTTGGATGTCTATTATATATTGAAATACGGCATTAACCATAACTAACATAACACTGTATAAGTTTAAGGTATACAGTGTAGTGACGTGACGTATGTAAAGGCCGTGAAATGACTACCACAGTAAGTTTAGTTAACATCTGTCACCTCACGTAAGCTTCAAAATCTTGTACTGGAAGTTTTAACCTCCTGACCACCTTCCCCCAATTCCCCCAGTTCCCCCTCACCCTGCCTCTGGCAACTGCCAATCTGATCTCTGTTTCAGCGTGTTTGGGGTTGTTCAGAGTATACATGTAAGATTACATAGAATCTGTATTTCTCTGTCTGACTTAGCATAAAGCCCTCAAGGTCCATAAAGTCCTCAAGGTCCATCCATGTTGTTGCAAGTGGCAGGGTTTCCTTTTTTTTTTTTTTAATGGCTGAATACCATTCCATTGTATGTATATATATCACATTTTCTTTACCCATTCACCCACTGATGGACACTTAACATTATTTCCATGTCTTGGCTGATGTAAATAATGCTTCAATGAGCACTGGCTGCACCAATTTACAGTCCCACCAACAGTGCTCATGGGTTCCTTTTTCTCCACATCCTCACCAATACTTGTTACTTTTGTGTTTTTGATAATAGCCATTCTTTTTGATATAGCTCACTGTGGATTTGACTTGCATTTCCCTAATGATTAGTGATGTTGAACACCTTTTGATGTAGCTGTTGGCCATTTAAATATCTTCTTTGTAATAATGTCTATTCAGGTCCTTTGCCCATTTTTAAATTTTTGTTTTTTTTTTTTTTTTTTTTTGCTCTTGAGCTGTGTGAGTCCCTTGAATATTTTGGATATTAGCTCCTTATCAGATGTGTGGTTTACAAATATTTTCTCCCACTTCATAGGTTGCCTTTTCATCATGTTGATTATTTCTTTGGTTGTGCAGGCTTTTTTAGTTTGATGTAGTCCCATTTGTTTATTGTTTATTTCACTGCTTGTGTTTCAGGTGTCATATCCAAAAAGGATCTATGCCAAGACATGTCAGGGAATGGTCCCCCTATATTTTATTCTAGGAATTTTATGGTTTCTGGTCTTACATTTAAGTCTCTAATCCATTTAGGATTAATATTTGTGTGTGGTGTAAGGTAAGGGTCTAGGTTCAGTCTTTTGCATGTGAATATCAAATTTTCCCACAACCATTTATAGAAGAAACTGTCTTTTGTCCAAAGAGTATTCTTGGCTCCCTTATCAAATATGTATGCATGGATTTATTTCTGGGTTCTTGATTTGATTCCATTGGTCTATGTGTCTATTTTTAATGCCAGGACCATACTGTTTTGATTACTACAGTTATGTATTTGTATAATATAGTTTGAAATTAGGAAATGAGATGCTTCTAGCTTTGTTCTTCTTTCTTAGGATTGCTTTGGCTATTTGTGGTCTTTTGTGGTTCCATACAAATTTCAGATCGTTTTTTCTATTACTGTAAAAAATGCCATTGGAATCTTGACAGGGATTGTAGTGAATCTATAGATGGCTTTGGACATTTTAACAATATCAACATTTTAACAATAACAATATCAATTCTTCTAATCCATGAACATTGAATACCTTTCTATTTGTGTCTTCTTCAATTTCTTTTATCAATGTCTTATAGTTATCAGTGTACAGATCTTTTATCTCCTTAGATAAATTTATTTCCAAGTATTTTATTGTTTTTGATATTATTGTAAATAGAATTGTGTTGGTTTTCGGATAATTTGTTGCTAGTATATAGAAACATTACTGATTTTTGTATACTGATTTTGGTATCCTGCAACTTTACTGAATTTGTTGACCAGCGGTTTTTAGGCGGAGTCTTTAGGATTTTCTATATATAAAATAATGTCATTCACAGAGACAATTTTATTTCACCCTTTCCAATTCTGATGCCTTTATTTTTCTTCACTGATTGCTCTGGCTAAGGCTTCTAGTACTATGCTGAATAAAAGTGGTGAGAGTGAGCATTCTTTTCTTGTTCCTGATCTTAGCAGAAAAGCTTCCAGCCTCTCACCACTGAGTATGATGTTAGCTGTGGTCTTGTTATCTATGGCCTTTATTATGTTGAGGTACATTCATTTTATACCTAATCTGTTAAGACTTTTTTTTTTTTTTACCATGAATGAGTGTTTAATATTGTCAAATGTTCTTTCTACACTGATTGAGATGATCATATGATTTTTATCTTTCATTCAGTTAATGTGGTGTATCACATTTATTGATTTACTTACGCTAAAGCACCCTTACATCCCAGGAATGAATCTCACTTGATCATGGTGTACGATCCTTTTAATGTGCTGTTGAATTTGGTTTGCTAATTTTTTTTTTAAACAAGGAATATATGCCTTTTTGGAAATAATTATGTCCTGATATGGTCATCTTCTATACATTGACAGTGGTAATATTGGTAGTATAAGTATGCCTTGTTGTAGGTGGGTCATGAAGGCTGCCCCTCATATTCACTATAATAGAACTCAGAGCTGAGAGCAGCTTCCAAATAGAAAGGAAAAACACAGGTTTAAAAGGTCCCTTTCACAAGTGCTACAAGCATTAAATTTGTTCTGTAATTTCAATTCTGAAAAAAACCCACAAAACCAAAACACATTACCCTGTAGCTTCTTACAAGCATCTGTACTGTTAATCTAGGAAATGAGTCTCCACTAGAAGATGCAAAGGTTTCACTGTATGTGCTGCTAGAGCAGCCTTTTGACTTCACTGTTCCTTTTTTATTTTTTTAACTTTATTGGAGTATAGTTGATTTACAATGTTGTGTTAGTTTCAGGTGTACAGCAAAGTGATTCATTTATATATTTATACATATATTCTTTTTTTTTCAGATTCTTTTCCCATATAGGTTATTACAGAATATTGAGTAGAGTTCCCTGTGCTATACAGTAGGTCCTTGTTGTTATCTATTTTATATATAGTAGTGTGTGTATGTTAATCCCAAACTCCTAATTTATCCCTCCCCAACACATTTCCCCTTTGGTAACCGTAAGTTTGTTTTTTGAAATCTGTGAGTCTGTTTCTGTTTTGTAAGTAAGTTTATTTGTATCATTTTTTAAAAAAAATTAGATTCCACATATGAGTGATATATGATATTTGTCTTTGTCTGACTCATTTCACTTAGTCTGATAATCTCTAGGTCCATCCATGTTGCTACAAATGGTATTATTTTGTTCTTTTTTATGGCTAATATTCTACTATATATATATGTAATCTCAATGGAGATTAAGGCTGCTTCCATGTCTTGGCTATTGTAAATAGTGCTGCTATGAACATTGGGCTGCATGTATCTTTTCAAATTACAGTTTCCTCTGGATATATGCCCAGCAGTAGGATTGCTGGGTCATATGATAACTCTATTTTTAGTTTTTTTTAAGGAAACTCCATACTGTTCTCCAGAGTGGTTGTACCAATTTACATTCCCACCAACAGTGTAGGAGGGTCCTGTCCCCTTTTCTCCACACCCTCCCCAGCATTTATTGTTCATAGACTTTTTGTTCATGGCCTTTCTGACTGATGTGAGGTGATACCTCATTGTAGTTTTGATTGGCATTTCTCATGTTGAGCATCTTTTCATGTGCTTTTTGGCCATCTGTATGTCTTCTTTGTCTATTTAGATCTTCTGGCCGGTTTTTTTTTATTGGGTTGTTGGTGTTCTTTTTGATATAGACCTGCATAACCTGTTTGTATATTTTGGAGATTAACCCCTTGCCAGTCACTTTGTTTGCAAATATTTTCTCCCATTCTGTGGGTTGTCTTTTTGTTTTGTTTATGGTTTCCTTGGCTGTGCAAAAGCTTTTAAGTTTAATTAGGTCCTATTTGTTTAGGTTTGTTTTTATTTCCATTATTCTAGGAGACAGATTGAAAAAGGCATTGCTGCAATTCATGTCGAAGAGTGTTCTGCCTATGTTTTCCTCTAAGAGGTTTATAGTATCTGGTCTTACATTTAGGTCTTTAATTCATTTTGAGTTTACTTTTGTGTATGGTGTTAGAGAATGGTCTAATTTCATTCTTTTACGTGTAGCTGTCCCGTTTTCCCAGCACCACTTATTGAAGAGACTTTCTTTTTTCCATTGTATATTCTTGCCTCCGTTGTCATAGATTAATTGACCACATGTGTGTGGGTTTATTTCTGGGCTCTCCATCCTGTTCCATTGATCTATGTCTGTTTTTGTGCCAGTACCACATTGTTTTGATGACTGTGGCTTTGTTGTATAGTCTGAAGTCAGGGAGCATGATTCCTCTACGTCTGTTCTTCTTTCTCAAGACTGCTTTGGCTATTTGAGCTCTTTTGTGTTTCCATACAAATTTTAAAAGTTTTCGTTCTACTTCTGTGAAAAACACATTTTGATAATGTGTTTATTTGACAGGGATTGCAATGAATCTGTAGATTACCTTGGGTAGTATAGTTATTTTGACAGTATTGATTCTTCCAATCCAAGAACATGGTATATCTTTCCATCGGGTTGTGTCATCTTCAATTTCTTTTGTAGACTTTTGGTTTGCAGTTACTATGAGGTTTTGATATAGCAGTCTATATATATACACAAGATTGTTTTAAGTTGCTGGTCTCTTAATTGCAAATACATTTCTAATATCCTGAATTTGTACTCTCCTCTTCTCAACAGCTGCTGGTTCTGATATCATATTTGTGTGTGGATGATTTCCTACCTTTACTTATATTTGCCTTTACTGGTGAGCTTTCCCATTCATAATTTTCTTGTTTCTAGTTGGGGCCTTTTCTTTTCTGCCTAGATAAGTTTCTTTAGTATTTGTTGTAAGGCTGGTTTGGTGATGCTGAATTCTCTTAGCTTTTGCTTGCCTGTAAAGCTTTGGATTTCTCTGTTGACTCTAAATGAGAGCCCTGCTGGGTAGAGTAATCTTGGTTGTAGGTTTCTCCCTTTCATCACTTTAAATATATGGTGCCACTCCCTTGTGGCCTGCAGAGTTTCTGCTGAAAAATCAGCTGATAACCTTATGGGAATTCCCTTGTATGTTAATTATTGCTTTTCCCTTGTTGCTTTTAATATTTTTTCTTTGTCTTTAATTTTTGTCAGTTTGATTAATATGTGTCTTGGTGTGTTCCTCCCTGGGTTTATCCTGCATGGGACTCTACTGTACTTCCTGGACTTGAGTGTTTCCTTTCTCATGTTAGGGAACTTTTTGGCTATAATCTCTTCGAATATTTTCTCAGGCCCTTTCTCTCTCTCCTCCTTCTGAGACCCCTATAATGCAAATGTTGGTGTGTTTAATGTTGTGCCAGAGGTCTCTGACACGGTCCTCATTTCTTTTCATTCTTCTTTCTTTATTCTGTTCCACAGCAGTGATTTCCACCATCCTGTCTTCCAGCTCACTTATTTGTTCTTCTCCCTCATTTATTCTGCTATTGATTCCTACTAGTGTATTTTTCATTTCACTTATTGTACTGTTCATCTCTGTTTATTCTTTAAATCTTCTAGCTCTTTGTTAAACATTTATTGTATCTTCTCGGTCTGTGCCACCATTCTTTTTCTGAGATCTTGGATCATGTTTATTATCATTACTCTGAATTCTTTTTCAGGTAGATTGCCTATCTCCACTTCACTTAGTTGTTCTTGTGAGTTATCTTGTTCCTTTGTCTGGAACATATTTCTCTGTCATCTCATTTGGCATAACTTTCTGTGTTTATGGTCTCCTTTCTGCAGGTTGCAGGATCATAGTTCCTCTTGCTTTGGGTGTCTGCTCCTGGTGGGTGAGGCTGGTCCAGGGGCTTGTGCAGGCTTCCTGGTGGGAGGGACTGGTGACTGCCTACTTGTGGGTGGAGCTCAATCTTGTCCCTCTGGTGGGCAGGGCCATGTCAAGTTGTTCGTTTAGAGGTGGCTGTGAGCTCAGTATGGCTTTAGGCAGCCTGTCTGCTGATGGGTGGGGCTAAGCTCCTATCTGCTGTTTTTTTGGCCTCAGGTATTTCAGCACTGGAGCCTGCAGGCTGTTGGGTGTTGGCTAGGGCCAGGAATTGGTGCCAAAATGGCAACCCCCGGGATAGCTCATGCTGATCAGTGTTCCTGGGGCCTCTGCCACCAGTGTCCTTGCCCCCCAGTGAGCCACAGCCAACCCCCGTCTCCCCAGGAGACCCTACAAGACCCACAGGTAGGTCTAGCCCAGGATTCTATGGAGTTACTGCTTTGTGCTGGGAAAACTTGTGTGCACCCTCCAAGAGTGGAGTCTGTTTCCCCCAGTCCTGTGGAGCTCCTGCAGTCACGTACCACTGGCCTTCAAAGCCAAATGCTCTGGGGGTTCCTCCTCCCCAGTGCCAGACCCTCAGGCTTGGGAGACTGATGTGGGGCTCAGAACTCTCACTCCTGTGGGAGAACCTATGTGATAATAATTATCCTCCAGTTTGTGGGTTATCCACTTGGTATGTATGGGATTTTATTATGTCATGAAAGTGCCCCTCCTCCTGTCTCATTGTGGCTTCTTCTTTGTCTTTGAATGTAAAAACATCTTTATGACAAGTTCCAGTCTTTTTTGTTGATGGTTTTTCAGCAGTTAGGTATGATTTTGGTGTTTTCGTGACAGGAAGTGAGCTCAAGTCCTTCTACTCTGCCATCTTGTCCAGAATTGAGGGGCTGTCTTTAGTTCGGATGCTTGTTGCCTCTTTCCTCAGTGCATGCTGGCCATTATCCCCTTGATATGGGGTACGCATGCACGGCCCCTTGAATGCTTATTGGACAGTGGGGGCAGCACTTGGTGCCTGCTCAGGGGTCTCCTGGGGCAGCTGCAACCCATGCACTCCTAGGACAGTGGGTAGCACTTGGTGCCTGTTCAGGGGTCTCCTAGGGGTGGCTGCAGCCCGTGCACTCCCAGGACAGGGGGCAGTGCTTGGTGCCTGCTTGCGGGTCTCTATTTTTTTGTTTGTTTTTGAGAATTGTTGCATCTATATTCATCAGGGAAATTGGTCTATTGTTTTATTTTCTTGTAGTGGCCTTATCTGGCTTTGTTATCAGGGTAATGCTGGCCTGTAAAATAAGTTTGAGAGTATTCCCTCCTCTTCTACTTTTTGGAAGTTTGAGAAGGACTGACATTAATTCTTTAAAAATTTGATAGAATTTACCAGTGAAGCCATCTGTTCCTGGAATTTTCTTTGTTGGGAGACTTTTGATTACTGATACAATCTCCTTACTAGCATGCTCTTTTCAGGATTTTCTATTTCTTAATGATTCAGTCTTGGTAGATCGTATATTTCTAGCAATTTATCAATTTCCTCTACGTTGTTCAGTTTGTCGGCATTTAATTTTTATAGTAGTCTCCTAAGATCTGTTGTACTTCTGTGGTATTATTTGTAATGTCCCCTCTTTCATTTATAATTTTTGAGTTCTCCCCCTTTTACTTTCCTCAGTCTAGCTAAAGGTTTGTCAATTTTATTTATTTATTTATTTATTTATTTATTTTTATTTTTTTCTATTCTTTTTGCGGTATGCGGGCCTCTCACTGTTGTGGCCTCTCCCGTTGCGGAGCACAGGCTCCGGATGCGCAGGCCCAGCGGCCGTGGCTCACGGGCCCAGCCGCTCCGCGGCATATGGGATCCTCCCAGACCGGGGCACGAACCCGTATCCCCTGCATCGGCAGGCGGACTCTCAACCACTGCGCCACCAGGGAGGCCCAATTTTATTTTTTAAAACAACTAACTCTTTGTTCTGTTAATCTTTTCTATTTGTTCTTTATTTCTGCTCTAATCTTTACTTCCTTCCTTCTTTTAACTTTGGGCTTAGTTTGTTCTTTTTCTAGTCCCTTGAGGTATAAAGTTAGTTAGGTTTTAAAATTTGATACCTTTTCTCTTGAAACATGCATTTATCTCTATAACCTTCCCTCTTAGAAATGCTTTTGCTGCACTGCATTAGTTCTGGTATGTTGTGTTTCATGTTTCATTTATCTCAAGATACCTTTTTTTTTTTCCTTTCAATTTCTTCTCTGGTCCATTGTTTATTTAGGAGTGTGTTGTTTAGTTTCTATGTATATGTCACATTTCCAGTTTTCCTCCTGTTGATACTTAGTTTCACATCATTTAGGTCAGAAAAGATACTTGCTATGATTTCAGTCTTCTTAAGTTTACCAAGAATTGTTTTGTGGCCTAACGTGATCTACCCTAGAAAGTGTTCCTTGTGTGCTTGATAAGAATGTATATTCTGCTGTTGTTGGAGGGGGGGAGGTATTGTATATATCTGTTAGATCCATTTTTTCTATAGTATCACTCAAACCCTGCTGTTTCCTTATTGATTTTCTGGATGAAATATCCATTGTTGAGAGTGGGATATTAAAGTCCCCAACTATTACTGTATTGCTGTTTGTTTCTCCTTTTAGTTCTGTTAGTGTTTGTTTTATATATTTAAGTGCTCTGATGTAGGATGCATAAATATTTACATGTTATGTCTTACTGATGGATTGAGCCCTCTATCATTATATAATTACCTTCACTGTCTCTTTTGGTGATTTTTAGCTTAAACTCTATTTTATCTGATATAGCTACAGCTACTCCTGCTTTCTTTTGGTTACCATTTGCTTGAAATATCTTTTTCCATCTCTTCATTCTCAGTCTACGTGTGTTTTTAAAGTTAAAGTGTGTCTCTTGTATGTAGCATATTGTTTGGATCTTGTTGTTCATCCATTCAGCAATTCTACTGTTTTGAATGAAAAATTTAATCCATTTAAATTAAAGAGAATTATTGATAAGAATTTACTATTGTTATTTTGTTGTTTTCTGACTGTCTTGTAGATCCTTGCTTCTTACATTTCCAGTCTACTTTTGTGAATTAATGATTTGTGGTGGTATGCTTTGACTCCTTTAGCATAATCTTTTGGATAACTATTACAGGATTTTTTCCTTTGTGGTTAATGTGAGGCCTACATAAAATGTGATATATTTATAACATCCTATTTTAAGTTGATAAAAACTTCAATAGCATACTAAACTTGACACTTTTACTGCTTCCCACCTCAATTTTAGGTTACTGATGTTACAATTTACATATTTTAATACTGTGTGTGCAATAACTAATGTAGTTATGGTTATTTTTAATACGTTTGTTTTTTCAACTTTTATACTAGAATTGTAAGAGAATTATTCACCACCATTACAATATTACAGAATCTGACTTTGACTATATATTTAGCATTACCTGTGAGTTTTTCAACTACATTCATATATTTTTATGATGTTAATTAGCATCTTTTTATTTCCACTTGATGAATTCCCTTTAGGAGTCTTGTAAGGCAGGTCTAGTGGTGATGAACTCCCTGAACTTTTTTTTCAAGTTTTTTGACGCTTTTTAATTTGTTTCTGAAGGAGAGCTTTGCCAGCTATAGTATTCTTGATTGACAGTCTTTTCTTTCAGTATTTTGAATGTATCAATCCATTGTCTCCTCACCTGCAAACTCTCCACTGTGAAATCTACATATCCTCTAGTGGGGGTTCCCTTGTATGTGACACATTGCTTTTCTGTTGCTGCTTTAAAATTTTTCTTTGTCTTTGGCTTGTTTCTTGATGTAGGCATTTATTGCAATTATCTTCCCTCTCAGGACTGATTTGCTGTATCCTGTAAATTCTGGTATGCTGTGTTTCCATTTTCAATTGTCTCAAGATATTTTTAAATTTATCTTTTGATTTCTTCTTTAACCCATGGGTTGTTTAGCAGCATGTGATTTAACTCCACATATTTGTGAATTTTCTAGTTTTCTTCTTGCAACTGATTCTCAGTTTCATTCCACTGTGGTCAGGGAAGATGCTTGATGATATGATTTTAATCTCCTCTTAAATTTATTAAGACTTGTTTTGTGGCCTAATATATGATCTATCCTGGAGAATTATACACGTGTGCTTGAGAAGAATGTGTGCTCGAAAATGTATTTTGTTCCTTTTGGATACTATATACTATGTATGTTAAGTCCATCTCATCTAACATATTGTTTAAGTCATAAGGGTGGAGCCCTAGTTAGATTGGATTAGTGTCCTCATAAGAAGAGGCATCAGAGAGCTCTTTCTCTCTCTACTCCCCCTCTCCACCCCACAGAGCACACATGGAGAAAAAAGTTCATCTGCAAGACAGAAAGAGCTCTCACAGAAACTGAACCAGTTGGAAACCTTGATTGTAAACTTATAGACTCCAGAGCTGTGAGAAATTTCTGTTTTTTAAGCCACTTAGTTTATGATATTTTGTTGTGGCAGTCCAAGCAGACTAATACACTGTTCAAGCAAAGCTAAATATCAAGACCAAGGCTAGTGCCTAAAAACACATCAAGCCCTTCTGCCCATTTTAATTTCTGTTAATGTATCTGTTTGTAGCTACATGTAGTAACCCCAATGTTACTGGTGCTAGGCAAATAAGATTTTAAGTGATTGCATTTTAATATAAGCCTGTTTCTTACTAACATTTGTTGAAATGACTTAAATATGGAACACGGTTCCCAAGAGCCCTGTTCCCAAGGTAAAATGCCTAACTTACAGGCATCCATCAACAATAAAGAACAGAATACAAAAGTCGTTACTCTATTTCTGTAGATATAATAAGGCAAACCAATCTTCAGGTATTTAAGAATTAAAGTCTTATTTTCTCTTAAAAGCTATACATTTATTTTTAATAAAATCAATATACAATGGAAATACTTTAATTTGCTAGGGATGACAAAACGATAGCAAACGGGAGGTACTTAAATGTGAAGAACTGTACAAATATGTAAAAGTGATTTACTACTTCACCTGTTGAAGCTCCTGCTCTCTTTGCTCATGTCTCAGTTCCATCTGTTTAATTTTCTTTTCTAAGACCATGAAATGTTTCATCTCTGGTGTATGGTTTTCTTTGGCTTCTCTCAATTCTTCCAACAGTTTTGTAATCTAAAATTGAGATATGAAATAAATGGGAAATTATGATAACAAGGAAATAATTCATTTTTAACAGGCAGTCTTAAGAAGTAAGAACAGTCACTGCATATTCTTTGTATAAAATTTCTCTAGATAAGAGGCTTCTTGTTAACATCAAAGGTATCTGGAGTTGTTAAAATAATAGCTTTCATTCCCTAGGTCCAGAAAGTAAAGGCTCATCCTTGTTCTGAAGTGACCTCACGTTCCAAAAGGTTCCAGATGATTGGACCACCTTCTCCCTCCCAGGTATGCCAGGATGGTTGTGGTGCTGAAAATGAAGTTGGGCACTTTCTTTGATGTATTCAGCCTTGTTACAAAGTATTTGTTAATAGTGTGATTACTTTTGGGATTAAATAATACATTTAAAGCACCCAATACACAGAAAGAGTTCAATAAATATGGATCCTCTTTTGTCAACTCCCTATAATTCTATTTGTAATTCTCTTCTGGTTCTTATCACTTTGTCACTTACAATAATTCATTCCACATGTGAATGTATGCATATAAAACAAAGATAAGGAAGTACTGAACTCTTTCTGTGCTGGCTGTCTCTTAGGTACTGAGGATGCAGAGATGAAAGACACAGTCCCTGTCCTCATGGAGATGACAGTCTAGTGCAGTACCTCCTTTTTCATATCATGACCCAGAGAAAATGGTAAAACTTTTATGGCACCAGGGAGTGAAATGGAGGTGACATGAGGGATCTTTATATTGGACTTCATAAAAAAATTAATTGCATTTTATTTATACCATAAAATTATGATAACTTTGCCAACTGTTAATATCAAAAGGCAAAATAATTAACAAGCAAATGAAAATGGATAAAATTAACAATTCAATCATGCTTTACATGGAAACACCCAAGTACTTAATAACACTAATACAAAAAAAAAAAAAAAAAAAGAACCCATATACTCTTCTGAAGTTAGTTTAAAAAATGTGAAAATACAATCAAATTAAATCAGAGGCAAATCTAAATATTTTAAGTGTGGGACATCCTTGATATCATCAGTGACCAAAGAAATAGGCAGACCTTAATTAGGATGATTTGCAGAAAGGTTGGGGAGATGCCATCCATACCATGCTGTGGTGATGGGTGCTGGGCAACAAAATCTTGTATGTCAAAACAATGATTGCTAAAAATTGTAAAACAAAACAAAAAACCAAACAAACAAAACAAACCCCCCCCGAAACAAAACAAAAAATGATACTGAACTAAGAAAGTTGTCAGAGGCATTGTCATACATGTAATGGTCAAATATCACTTCATCGTCTATAAACTTTTTAATAACTGAAAAATGACTGAGTTTGTCATTAGACAACCTTTCCAGCCATCATCATCTTGTGACTACAGGTAACCCATTCCAGGTCCACCAGCTGGGAAGTTCTGGTCTAGTAGAAGGCACACTTGAGAGAATGAGAATTCTAACGTGATGTGCTGCCATGGAGAGATGCCCAAGAAGCAGTGAGGTGGTAAGTGAGGGAGTCCTGAACCTGAAGGAGAGGTGGGCTGCAGGATTCTCAACCTGAGGCAGCTGTGGCTGAACTGACTCTTAAAGGACAAGCAGTAGTGAGTTATGGCAGTATCATGTGCTAGGTGCTAGGCTAAGTACTTAACAGATGTCTCAGTTGATCTGATTTATCAAAAGTTACATTTGTTTATTGTCTGATTCCCCAAATAAAATGTAAGCTCCATGAGAGCAGGGATTTTTGTCTAACTTTGTTCTCCTCAGTATTCCTAGCACCTAGAGCCATGCACAGCAGAGAGTAGGTGTTTAACAATTATCCATGAATAAATCAACGGAGTCACCTTTCAGAAGTTAAACATTCATTTGTAAACTACATAAATTCAGAAATGTGGTTCTAGACAAAGAATAGAGATAACGTCCCTTCATTTGTACCTACTTAAAAGTACCTTTAAGAGTATAAATTAACGTTGAATCTTTACTTTTAAAAAATTCTTATATTTTAGTGAATTTATCCATTGGAGACAACTGGATACACAAGCAAAGATGTATGATCAAAAATGCTTCCTGCTACTTGAATACTATAGAAAAAAACTGGTAACAACCCGAATGTCCACTGATAGGGGATTCGTAAAAAAGTAACTGATGGGACTTCCCTGGTGGCGCAGTGGTTAAGAATCCGCCTGCCAGTGCAGGGGACAAGGGTTCAATCCCTGGTCTGGGAAGATCCCACATGCCACAGAGCAACTAAGCCCGCGGGCCACAACTACTGAGCCTGCCTGCCTAGAACCTGTGCTCCGCAACAAGAGAAGCCACCGCAATGAGAAGCCCGCACACTGCAATGAAGAGTAGCCGCCCCTTCACTGGAACTAGAGAGAGCCTGCATGCAGCAACAAAGACCCAATGCAGCCAAAAATAAATAAATAAATAAATAAATAAATTTTTTAAAAAAAGTAACTGAGAGAGAGCCTTGGACCTGGAGCCAGAGGCTCTGAGTCCTAATGCTTGCATTTCTATATTCTGCTTGGTTACATCAGGTAAGTTATTCCATTTTTCTTAGCATCAGTTTCTTCATCTAGAAAATGGGAATAGTAGTACCTACTCTTTTGGGTTATTGTGAGAACCACATAGAACACTTCAGTGCCTAGTAAACACTTAATAAACAGTAACTATTATTATTACTATTTTGACTCCTCTATTATAAAATGTAGGTTCAAGTAAACATTTAGAGTCATACAGTGATCATAAGCCAGAGTTGGCACTCTGGATACAGGCTAGGCAACAGCTTCACTTGGGTAGGGAACCAAACCAGGAATCCTGTCCAACTGTCCTCAGCTAGTGGCATCCCTCTTTCTCCAACTTCAGAACTCAGGCAGTGGCCTTGCCCAAAAATAGACCATGAAAGCAAGCCCAAGGATGTGACCAGCAGACACATCCAGAAACCCAAACTGAGCTGACTGGTAAAGAACTGTCTCTGCTGTAGCAAACCTGAAAAGTCTAGAAGAGGACACCAATTACTCGAATGCACAGATAACCAATGCAGGAATCAAGGATCAAAAAAAACCAGGTTAAGTATGATACCATCAAAGAAAACTAAAAATCTCTAATAACTAACTTGAGCTATGCTGAAAAATTTGAAACCACTCAGTGTTCTTGTAGCTCTATAAAATTACTTTAAAAACAAGCAGTCAGGGACTTCCCTGGTGGTACAGTGGTTAAGAATCCGCCTGCCAGTGCAGGGGACAAGGGTTCAATCCCTGGCCTGGGAAGGTCCCACGTGCCACGGAGCAACTACCCCCGTGCGCCACAACTACTGAGCCTGTGCTCTAGAGCCCGCGTGCCATAACTACCGAAGCCCATGCGCCTAGACCCTGTGCTCCGCAACAAGAGAAGCCACCACAATGAGACGCCTGAGCACCACAACGAAGAGTAGCCCCTGCTCGCCACAACTAAAGACCGCGCGCAGCAAGGAAGACCCAATGCAGCCAGAAATAAAAATAAATAAATTAAAAGAAAAAAATGCAGTCATAAAACAGAATTCACCACTGTTTATTAGCTGTCACCTGAGGCCATGGTGGAGTAAGCAACAGGGATTTCTTAAACAACCAGAAAGAACAGACAATACAGGAAACAACTGTTTTCCAAAACTGGCTAATAGCACTGCAGGGCTGTAATTCATGAGAGAAAGGAAACAAACAAGATGAGCTCTATAACTGCCTAGTCTGTTGTCCAGAGGCGGTTTCGAAGCCAGTGGAAACAGTAGCCTGAACGATTCTTGGAGCTCATATAGGCTGGGAATGGTTTATATTCCCACTGGCCTGAGACAGAATGCCTCATAACACACAGGGCACCAGAGAGGGAATAAATTAGCCCTGGTAAAACAGCTATGATAAATATGGTTCATATCAAAAGGCAGACTATCATTAGCTTTATTCAAGAGACAGAGTGCTTTACTTAGTTTTCCAGTAAATAGGCTTCAAGATCATGTGTTATAGCTTTTCTATTTTCAAAATATTTAGCTATTCTCAAACTAAGAACACTGTAACTTGACCAAAATTGACCTTGCTCTTTATCTTGCAAACATGAACACATACTTCCTTTTACGTTTTCCTAAAAATTTTACTTGAGGTCTGTGAGGTTCTGTATTTTTACTGCTTATACAACAAAGTTTATGTACCTCTTAAACACTGAAAAGAATGCACAGTGCTGAACTATATAGCCTTTCAACTCCTAGAACAAGATTTTTAAAACAGATAGTTGCATAACTGTGGAGTATTTCTACATTAATCTTTCCATAATGCAATTAGTTGTTACGTTTTGCTTTTATCATGTGATTTAATAAGTCCTTGAATAACAAAAAAAATGATGCATATGCTTCAAACAGAATACACAGCTTATCTGGTTTTTCATACTTCCTAGAATCAAAGAATCTCAGAGTAATAAAAATGGTGAGTTTCGGGGCTTCCCTGGTGGCGCAGTGGTTGAGAGTCCGCCTGCCGATGCAGGGGACACGGGTTCGTGCCCCGGTCCGGGAAGATCCCACATGCCGCGGAGCGGCTGGGCCCGTGAACCATAGCCGCTGAGCCTGTGCATCCGGAGCCTGTGCTCCGCAGCGGGAGAGGCCACGATAGTGAGAGGCCCGTGTACGGCAAAAAAAAAAAAAAAGGTGAGTTTCTAGAAAGATCTATCTCCAATAATGGTTTTCTTCTCAGTGATCCAGCATCACTGTCACAATTTCTTTACCTATTTCTTAACCAAATTAAATAGTCTTAGTACTTAATGCAGAAATGGCCTTAGCCATCCAATTTTACCTCCTAAAAACTCAAAACAGTCAAACCAAACTCGCCCCATTTCCCTACTGCCCAGAAAATCACAATGACAAACACAAACATATAAATAACTTAATTAACTAACATTTGAGCTTCATCTGGGGAAAGCTGGCTTTTATTAATATTTTCTTAACGTGATAGATATTTCTGGGTTATCTCTATTTGTACATTTAAATTTAAAGAATTATACAGAAACATGAATATGATTGAAATGGCTAAGTAAAAGCTTATGTTAGCAGAATATTTTGGTTATGTCTTACCTCTTTCTGTAGGATTTCTTCTCGAACGTGAGAAACTACAAGAGATTCTTGTTTACCCTGCAGCTCGTTAACTTGATTTTGGAAATGTTTTATAAGTACCTAGGAAATTATGTTAGAAGTACTGAGTTAATAAAGCTTTTCCTTGAACATTATTTGAAAAATATAAGAAAGGGAACTAATGACTTGTTTGTATTAAAAAATAAAAAGGATCCTAATATTTTATAATTGCCAAAATCTAACATCATTGCCACAGAAATTAAGTTCATTGAATGAATTAAACTCATTGAATAAATTCATCATTTTGTTTCTTTCAAAGTTTAATATATAACACCACATACATAAATTAATAACTAGGTAACTACTTGGCTTCTTTATCTCTAATACTTTTCTTTTGAAGATCTGAAAAATACCACAAAATCAACTTCTATAAAGTTTAAACATTTTGAAGAACGTGGCCAATATTATCTTTATACTTTGTAATTAAGATAGTTTTTATTAAAGAGCTATTGACTAAAATAATAAAACCTAACATCTGTGAAAAGTCTCATTTTTAGACAAAGAAACTGAAGTACGTAAGTAAATACTTCCATCAAGAAGCTGCAAAAACAGGAAAGATTCATGTTTCTTTTCTCTAATGATTTACTTTTACTGTTTCTACAATCGGACTATGCTGATTTCATTTAACTCCCAATTTAAAATATTACACTTAGAACTCTGGGAAAATAACATATTGATACTTATGGCACTATGGCCTAATAAGACTACTTTCCCCATCCCTCCCAGACCTCTCCTTATCATATAATCACTTGATATGATGTTTGCTGCCCACTGACACCCCGCTCCTTTGAGGGGAATAAAGCTAGAGAAGCTCTCTGCAAGGCTGTAAAATGGTTACTTCAAAAAAGCACTTTAAATCTTTTTCAGTGAAGTATTAAAACAGTCAAAGTTCTTTACTTCTGAGCTATCTGAAATTAAATTACAGACCTCATTACATCTCACCCTTAGATACATCAAATATTTCAACATGCATTTTCTTACAAATCCACAATAACATTTTTACACCTAAGAAAATTTGCAGTAATTTCATAATATCTCCTGTCTTGTCCATACTCAACCTTCCCCAACTGATGGACTTGTTTTTAATTAAAATCCTATTAAATAATTATGGGTGGGGGAGGTGATCATGAGATAATTATTTCTTGAAGTTTTTCCCCCTCAGTTTGGTATTAAAACCTACAGAAAGATGAAGAGCACAATGAACAATCACATATTCTTCAATTTGAATTACCGACTGCTAACATTTTGCTACATTTGCTTTCTTTTCTTTTTTTTCTTGGATACACCATTTGAAAGTAAGTTGCAAATTCTATTTTAATGCTGTTTTTTCAACTTGCAAAAACCACAGAAGATGGGCCACACAATAGATATTCATAAATATTCCAAGTTGACAAACATACTATCCAAGAAGGAAGACACACTTGAGGAAATGCAGATGAGCTGTCACCGTGTCCTGTCAAAATACTCGGAAGACTATGCTTCATAATGGCTGTAGCTGTGTACATGTCTCTGTTCATTATTTTATCCCCAGCGCCTGAATGACCACAAAACATTATTTAATGAACAACAGGTAATGGGGAAAGAAGAGTGACTTGGCAGCTGGGACTTGGGGTGGAAGGAGGTGGTTCAGCATTCAGGTTTAAGTACAAGGTCCCCATCACATTGGATGTATCCCTCAACCATCTATTACAACCTACTTACAGGAAGATATATTTGAGAAATATAGGGACAAAATTGCAAAAACACTTATTTAAAGGTATAACTGTAAAGTAGAATAGTTAAACACATATGGTAAGAGTGTTGTCTTCTATTAAATAAAAAGAAAGTGACAATAATTTTCCATTCCTATCACCAACCTCAAGAAGTGAAGTTAAAATATTTCCAGATACTTTGTCAACAGTCTTGAAAAAAAAATTGCATTACACTCAAAGTTTATTAAAGTCACCTACCTCTTGAGTTACTATTTTACGATTTAGTTCGGCTACTTTGGAAGAAGAATTTTCAACTGCGTTTTGGCAAAGGAGTTTCTCTACTTCCCTCTCATGAGATGCTTTGAGGGATGTGATGTGTGCTGCAGTTTCTTCCTTGAACCTTTAGAGCAAATGAAAGAACACCACACATAAAAGTGGCTCTTCAACCTCTAATTCAGAGTCAGCACAAAAATAGTATAAGAAGCCTGGAAATTAAAGAAGCAAAAGGAGAGAAGGCACCAATATCTACTGTACTGTGCTTGGTGCTTTATACATTACTGCCTATGAGTTCTTACAACCACTCCATGAGCTTGCTCTTATTTACTCAATTTTATAAAGGCAAACTTGAGTGTAGGAAAGAGTGATGTATCTAGGGTCCCAGATCAGGAAGTTGCAGAGCTGGAGTTTGAGCCCAGCAGAATTGGACACTCCCCAGCCTGGGGCACTTTCTGAGAGAAACAAAGGTTCTAAATGTTCTGTTTGTATTTAAGGCAAAGAGCTTGTCGTTTTATCTTTTAAGATAAACTCAGATTTCTTGCCCCAATTATTTAGACTCTTCAATGCTTTGTTTCTAGGCAACACTCACCAGTTTTTGGTCCATGCATATGACTCCAGGGCTGGCTGCTGGTTGTGAGAATAAAATGATCTTTATGGTAATTCTTAGGACATAGGGTAGTCTGAACCTGAGACAACTTGAACCTGAGACTACTCGTTTGTCTCTATGACAAAATTTATGCATTCAGTGGCAGTTCAGTAAATGGTAAAGTTATACTAAAAAGCTGATACATTTCTTATAAACATTTCCCCTTATTGGAAAAATTATTAAAAAATGACAATTTTACTGAGAGCAGATATTTAGTAAATCACTGTTGATACTTATTAATATGGCAATTCCCAAACTACAAACATATCAGTTGCTTACTTGACTACATTTCTTCATGGAAAGTGTGATTAGGACCCTTAGAAAAGCATAAAAATCTAAAGCACCCATGATATAACTGAACTATAGTAAAAAGCAGCCTAAATCTGGGCCTAGGAAACATTACTTTTCACTTCTCAGGCCCAGAGCTGTCTGAAAAACAGATTAACAATACTAAAAAGTTATAAATTATGTGTAGGAAAATTTATAGGAGAACCTGAATGTTAAATTATTTCTAGGAAAGAATATGATTCTTTCCAAATAGCTTCATTACTACTATCATATTCAGGACTAAAGAAACAAGGTTTCAATTTGGAAGCAGTATGACTGCCATGATGACTCAGTTAGATGTGGCTGCCAATCAGTCAATAAGCATTTGTTAGGAGCTTCCTAACCTCATTCTCTGGTAGACGCCCTGCACTCTCCCAGGTCCTATCTCTTCCTTCACTCAGGCACTCATTACATATTCTGATGCTTCTAACTCTGGGTTCCTTAAGTCAGTCAAATGTGCTGAAATCCTAATCTCTGAAGGGCATGACGTTACATATTCTCAATATATGATATATAACTTCACAATTAATATGTTGCTTCACAAACATTAAACTACACATGTTCTGTACACCCCAAACCTTATTTTAAACCTCATAATCAAAGCTATTATTGCCTACAGGTTGCAAAAGAAGTATAATCATACATCAGTTCTCAAGGAGCTATAAGGTGGTGTATAATTAGTGCTTTCTTGGTACATAAGTTATACAGGAGTTGGAGATGGGAGCAAGAAACTTCTAAAAACTTCTAGGTAATATTTTTCCTAGAAAATGAAACATGAGTGAGCAAAAGGCAGGAAAGAAATTTGGCAAGTAACACTACTCGGATGGCACAGGATCAGAATGGTGATGGGACTTGAGATGCCAGGTAGAGAAATTCAGTCTTGACACTTTAGGAAGTTGGGAGTCACTGGAGAACAGAGTGACTCAGATACAGGAGTACTTAAAGAATATTAATGGTTTTTAAGCAAGATGACTGGGGGAGACGGAAACTGAAATCAGGAGAGTGGGGCGGGAAAACTGTCTAGTAAACCAAGTAGACCACACTATAAAAAGGAAGAAAGCAGGGCTTCCCTGGTGGCGCAGTGGTTGAGAGTCCGCCTGCCGATGCAGGGGACACGGGTTCGTACCCCAGTCCGGGAGGATCCCACATGCCGCGGAGCGGCTGGGCCCGTGAGCCATGGCCGCTGGGCCTGTGCATCCGAGGCCTGTGCTCCGCAACGGGGGAGGCCACAGCGGCGAGAGGCCCGCGTACCACAAAAAAAAAAAAAAAAAAAAAAAAGGAAGAAAGCAAAATGAATACTTATAAGAAAGCACCCCATAGACTGTCAACCCAAGGAATAAAGGTGGTAAAGCTGGGCCTAGCAACTGAAAATGTGGTCATAGACAGAGATGGGGAAGTTGGGAGGCGGAGCCAGTTTATGGTTAAAAAAAAGAGAAAATCTGCGATACTACTGATTCCAAGAGGAATAATCCAACACATTTTTAGATTTAACATCTGAGCTCAGGGAAGAGAACAAGCCTTGAAAAGTAAATCTAGGAGTCGTGGTTCATAGAAGCCATAGAGAACAGATGAGTTTAGCAAAGGAGAAAAAGCAGAGAACAGACAGAAAGCCAAAACCTGAACTTTGGTAGAAAGTCAGATTTTTGAGGAGTGAGAAGGAAAAGGAGTCAGGAGTCTGTCAAAAGGAGCAGAAAAGGAGCTTTAGTCAGAGTGCCAAGTCATGGACGTTACGGAGGAAACCCTTTCAGAAAAGGCAGTGTAGTCAACAGTGTCACAGAAAATGAGGATGGAGAAAACTCCACTGACTGAGAAAGGCTATTCTTGAGAGACCAGGTTCAAAAGAGTGTGAGGATGAGAGCCATGCTTAGAGGAAGTAAAAGGAGAGGCTACTTGTGGGAAAACTGGTGCTGAAAGGCAGAGGACCAGAACTTGGTTTGATCGGGTGAAAAAGATCTGAGCATGTAAGAAGGCTCAGAGGAAAGAGACAGGAGATGGTACTTGGAGATTCTGAGAAGGAAAAGGATGAGTACAGAAGTTCTTCAAGGCATGAAGAGATGTAATCACAAGACTAATTTGAAGAGTTATTTTGGAAGAGGAACTTTTCCTCTTAGAATGTCAACTAGTTTCACTAAGAGCTGTTTTCTGATAGCTATCTGCCTACAGCAACCATAAATGATGATATTCACTTGCAGGAAGGCCCAGTGGGTCAGCTTATCAACACCATCTGGATACGTGCAGAAAGGTAAGACTGCTCGGCCCAAGAACTGGGTTGACATGAAGATTCAAGTTCATTAGAATCTGAGCTTCCAATAGGTAGAAGATCCAACTCTGAAACAGATCTGGGCTTAGCAATGTAATACAGGTTCTTAAAATTTGGTAATGAATTTAGTTCAGGGTCAAACTAATAATCCAGGGGAAATACATCTATGATTTTTAAATTTTTATCTTTTTATGTCTCCATATACTGACGAAGTCACATTTTTACCTTTTCATGGAGTTTTCAAATTGGTTCACTGCTACTTCAGATTTCATTTTCAGCTCATTCCTCTCCACAGTTAATCTCTCCAGTTCATTTTTCAATCTGCAGTTTTCTTGTGCAACCTCTGAAATATCGGAATCAGTAAAAGTATGTGGTTGGTAAAGCTTGCCCTCCAGGGTTCCAGAGGAGTTAGCATTTCTTTTACCTGGGTGCAGAACATCTTTCTTCACCCTTTTGGCAGTCATTTCCTCCCTATCCTTAGAGTGCTGATTAGAGAGCATCTTTCTCCTCTCCTTCTGAAGCCTCTCCACAGTTTTTGAAAGGTGCTGTATCTCTCTCCCCTTTGCGGCTAGCTCCTCGTTGAGTCTGACCAGTTTAGCTTTAGAATGAGCCTGTTCCACCTGGAATTCTGTAGACTGGAAACCTTGACCATCCTTATCATTTTTCTTGAGCTCCAATTCAGCATTCTGATGTTTAAGAACATCTATTTCAGCTTCAAGATTTCCTACAGTGATTTGATGGGCTTCCTTAATGTCATCCAGCTCCTTCTCTAGTGCTTTAACTCTGGAGGAGCTGTCATGTTGGTTCTGGGACGCCTCCTTCAACTTGCAGGCAAGTAGCTGTTCCTGCTCATCCATTCTCTGCTCATACTGAATCTGTAGAAAAGAATTCATGTAACGACAAACCACTGCTAAACATTTCATTAGTTACCGAAGCCCTACAGTCTCCCAGGTCCTGCCTTTTCCTTCATTCAGGGACTCACCATATATTCTGATGCCTCCAAGCCCGTGTTCCTTGAGTCAGTCAAATATGTTGAAGTCCTATCTTTGAAGGGCATACCATTATATATTCTCAATATATGTTATGTAATTTCCTAATTATATGTTGCTTCATAACATTACAAGTTTTTATACACCAAAACTTACTTTAACCTCACAAGCAAACCTATTATTGTGTACCCTTCTCTATGCAAACTGACACACTATACTCCCTGAGGATAAACAGGGAAAGCAGTTGGGGTTACTGCTATCTGTAAGAAATAGCACATTTTCAACCTTCTAACATCAATTTAGAAATCTCATAGGAGTAATAAGTTGGCTGAGGATTTGCATACTGGAGCTTTATTATTATTAACAAACTAACCTAATAGTCTACTCTGTGGAGGGAGGCATGAAAGAGCTTTGTTCATTCAATCACTGAATGTATTTATTGCACTACAACTGCGTGCCGGGAGCTGTGCCAGATCCTAGAGATAAACTCAGTTCCTGCCTTCAAACAGTTCACAGCCCGGTGAGGAGAGTGACATGGCAAATTTCAATGTCCTATGATAACTGCGATAATGGGCCTATGAACACGGCGCAGAGGGGCACCCGGGTGTGTCTGGAGGCCTGAGGGAAGGAAGGAGGGAAGATGGCACAGAGGGAGCACATTCAAGTTCAGCTTTGAGGGATGTGTGTAAATTTGGGGATAAGTGGAAGCAGGGGTCCTTTGGAAGTAGGAAGAGCACATGCGAAGGCAACTGAAATGCTTGGTGTGCACTGAGCATCAGAAATGAAAGGAGGAAGTGGTTGGAAGTGAGCAGGGGCAGGAGAGGGGGGTGGGATAGGGACTGGAAAAAGGAAAAAGTTAGGTACATTTAGATAGATTAAAAGGGGGGGGTTGGAATTCATTCCTCTATTTGATCTCTGCCCTCCAAAGACATACTCTTCGGTCTCATTCTAAGAAGCCCCCAGCCCCCATGGTACACCTCTGAGCCCCATCTCCATGGCTACCCAGCACTTACCTTCATTTTCTGAAACTGCTGTTCCATGGTCCGAAGGCTTTTCTTTGCTTCTTCATCTTTGCCCTCCAGATCAGCTTCTAGTTTTTTTATCCTTTTTTCCATAAACTCCACTGTATTTCTATCCACTGTATCACCAGCTGCTGATGCAGCCAATATTAAAGCAGGCAAAGAATTGGGATATCGTCTCTTTAGAATTCCTTCCATTTCCTTAACCTATTAAAATATTTTTGTATGCATGTTAAGGTCACAAATATATTAAAATTAAGCAGCTTAATGTAAAAATTTAGATTATGCTCTATCAATCATGTATAGGTTTCAAAGAGATGTTCATATCACATCTCAAGACTGAATCAAATGCACAGCAGCACAAATTAATTTCAAATTTTATATCCTATCTGATTAAACCACACTATAGTAAAATATCTAATCTAATACTGGTTAATTTACAGAAATCCTCTTATGTTTATTTGAAATAGATCTTGGGTCTTCCTATTATACTAGTAACAACCAATCTTTGTGAGGACAAAGCTCTTTCCCTCTCCCTTTTTTCCACAGACACCCCTCAGATAAGTGTTTATGCTGTCTACTGACTGAAAAATTACTTATCTGCACATGAATGTGCAAAGTTTTCATAATAAACATACAGCTTCCTAAGCACCTGCCCCTGCCTGCAACAATCTGCCCCCTACCCCAGCCCTCCTCCAAATAAAGTTTAATCTACTTTAAAATGACTTCTTTCAATCAGGAAGCAAAGAGGATTAGATGACATTTAATGAAGTCCTCATAAAAACAACTTTTCATTTAGTCTATTAAAACAATAACATACTACACAATCTTTCTGTAAGGAAAAACTGCACCTGGGTCCACAGAAATTAGAGCTTGATATTATATACACATACGTGTGTATACCTGCTTTTGTTTAAGGTGTTATGTTAAGATACCTTTGAAAAACATAGATTAAGAGCCTAAAACTTCGTTGAACAGTCCTCTAACCCGCGAGCATGCAATAAAATAAATAAAATAGCACCTAAGAGGTGGTCTAGTGCAGAGGTTAGAGCATGTCTGGAGTTAAGACTGTGTTAGCAGCTTTGTGACCCGTGTCAACTCCTCAATCTATATATCTCTTTCGCCTCATCGGTAAAATGGGGAGGTAACAATACTGATTTCATGGTGTTCATATATTTAAGTGAGGCTCAGATGACATTTATCTTGGTGAAGTGCTTAGCCAAGTGCCCAGCATGTGGTGAGGGCCTGATAATGGTTTTTATTATATATGATCTGGTCCCAAAAACTACCTTTCCTAGGCAAGACGGGTTGCTCAAAATCCTGTTTATAGACTGAATATTGTTCCTAGTAGGTACTTAAGGGTCACATCGTTTGCAAAGTTAACAGCAAATATTTCCATTCCTGAAGACTGCTTGCACATTCATAGATATACCATAAAGTGGAATACATCCAGATACAAAAATGGATCATTTCATCTGTAAAATTTTTCATTTTGCTTCCCCTGGTATTAAAAATCTAGATTAGATGTAAGCATATAAAGGTACATATATATATATATACACACACACACATATACACACACACATAGATACCATGTATATTAAAAAGAGACTAGATTTTTTTAATGAATTTGTTTTAACATATTTACAATTAACATATTAATTTAAAATGCTAAATAATATTTTCAATCTGACTTTGATATTTTGCAAAGTATACTACATTTTTGGCAGAAAATTAATTTTATTTCTATCTTCTTTCATTTTGCTTTTTAATTTATTCTTTGGTCTCTGATACCAGTGTGGCTCTTGTTGTTGTTGTTTTTTAAATCTCACTGGAAATTAAACTATGGAATATTCCATTAAATAAAAGCACGAATGTACACACATAATCGGGTATTTTCACTATAACATGCATATAAATTAACACCACTTTTACTTATGTGCTATTTAGAAAAAAAGATGTTTTATTTTGCAATTAATCTATTTCAGGATATGGCTCAAACTTATTCTGTGATATACCTTGATTATAAAATATGTATTAAGGTTTAAAATCCTTAGGATAGAAATGTTCTGTTCATGGGAACAGAATAAGATCTGAAATGTATGTGAGCAAACTATACAAAATATTAACAATGTTTTAGAAAGATATAATCTAAGACAGTAAACCAATAAATTTTTAATGCAAGTGTTAGTAAAAGAGGGAGGTTACTTTGATAAAACATTATATTTCTGATCCATATGGATCACCGTTTCAAATCTTGTTTGTAAGCATGCTTTATTTTTTACTCTCATACGTTCAGTTCTACATTATTCTCTTAAAATAAAATCATCTAGGGCTTCCCTGGTGGCGCAGTGGTTGGGGGTCTGCCTGCCGATGCGGGGGGCGCGGGTTCGTGCCCCAGTCTGGGAGGATCCCACGTGCCACGGAGCGGCTGGGCCTGTGGGCCATGGCTGCTGGGCCTGTGCGTCCGGAGCCTGTGCTCCGCAGCAGGAGAGGCCACAGCTGTGAGAGGCCCGCATACCGCAAAAAAAAATAAATAAATAAAATAAAATCATCTAGTGGAGAAGTGGTTCCTTTGGTCTTTCCTCTCTCACAGTTCTGGATAGCTTCTTCTACATAGGCTAATTAAGTCTTAGGCATTGGAAAAAAAAAAAAAAAAAAAGCCAAGCGACCTAGACTATAGTTATTTCAGAATGTTTCTCGCTCTTCAAACCACTTCAGTCCTGTTCCTTTCCTGGCCACTAAACCAAACTACCAAATCATACCTTTTAATATAACAAGTCCTGTAAAGTAACAAAGTTAATTTTTTGCTTAGTTTTTCTTCTTCTCATAAAACTGGGATGATAGGCAGTCCAGTGATGACCTCACAGTTTCAGGTTTGTGATGGAATAACAGCTGTTATTCCATCACAAAGGGTGATGGAATTCCATAAGGGTCATGACTTGACTACAGAATCATGTTCTCTTATGAACAGGACTGGAAATTCTAATTTTGTTTTAATATTTAGTTATGAATACAAATACTACGTTATAGAAGGCTTTAAAAACATAAGGTACAATTAATATTCCAGCCTACAAAACAACTATTTCAATGAAAAAAAACCTTTATCCTAGTAAGTGTTACTATATGGGTTTTGAAAAAAGTCTTCCAGCCACAATGACCATGAAATGAGTATTTCTAAGCCTAAACAGTGAGCCAGAGCTCAAAATTATGGTCAGCTCTCTGGGAGGGGATGTTCAGTTTCCAGGGTGTTCTGCTGGACTTCCCTAGCACTACTAACATGTTCCCAACTGGAGGGTCTCCTTCCTTGCCCTCCTCTCTCACCTATCCTTCCTCAGGAGAAGGGATCCTAGCTCTACACCCAGAGTGGCAAAGTTCTGTTTCCTTCCTCCTGGATGTCAAATAGAGCTGGGATGCAAATAACCTTTCATCAATAGGTCTACCACCTAATGAGACACATTACTCTCTTTTTTTTTTATTAGTTTCTGCTTTATAACAAAGTGAATCAGTCATACATATATATCTGTTCCCACATCCCTTCCCTCATGCATCTCCCTCCCTCCCACCCTCCCCATCCCACCCCTCCAGGCAGTCACAAGGCACCGAGCTGATCTCCCTGTGCTCTGCGGCTGCTTCCCACTATCTATCTACCTTACGTTTGGTAGTGTATATATGTCCATGCCTCTCTTTCGCATTGTCACAGCTTACCCTTCCCCCTCCCCATATCCTCAAGTCCATTCTCAAGTAGGTCTGGAGGCACATTACTCTTAAAAATTCTTTATGCAGAAAGCCACAGAGTATATAAAATGATGTTGTTTACTGTGTTTTTATTGTTACTTTAAATACTGTATTCAAAGTTTAAAGCAGAGGCAGTTCTATATTAAAATGAATGAATAAAACCAAAAATTTCCAGGTTGACTACATCTTGTAGGAACTCCTGAAACAAAAGAGAAAACAAAAATGCTCTGTATATAAAATACCTTAATGAAAATTTACCCTGAACACGTACTTGTCGCTCTAGATCCTGAATTTTTTTGGCATCAGTTGCTTTTTCTTTTAAACGTATCTTCTGCTGGATGGATGGATTTCCAGATTCAGCTTTCAGTTTCTCAACCTACCAATAAGGAAAGGCCATGTTAAGAAGCATATTTAAAACACAGCAGAGAAACACCAAGAGGGAAGCATAATGGCAGTTCATTAATTCACTTATTAGATCCCAGATAGGGCACTGTGCTGGAGATATGGAGAGCAAACAAGACAAGCCAGGTCCCTGCTTTCATGGTGCTTATATCCTAATGGAAGGAGACAGCTAATAAACAAAATCATTAAGTAAATTAAATAACTTCAGAGAGTGACAAGTACTATGAAAAAAATAAACTCAAGGAACGAGAAGAAAGAGTCAGGGGAGGCGAGACTGGTAGCTACATAAGATTAAGAGGTCAGGAAGATCTTTCTGGGGAGTAGAAATCGGAGCTGAGACTTGAACAAGGAGTGAGACACAGGAAGAAGCTAGGTCAGAGCACACTCTAGGCCACAGCAACAAGTGGAACGAGCTCGGCACGTTCAAGAACCAGAGGGAGGCCCGTGTGGTTGGGAGGAGACTGACCAGGGAGTGCAGTACGGATGGGGCTGGAGAGACAGGCAGGGTTCAGACCACATGGGGACCTCACAGGCTGTGCTAAGGAGCTTGGATATACAGTTGCCCCTTGGTAACCGTGGGGCACTGGTTCCCAGACCCCTGCAGATACTAAGATCCGGGCATGCTGAAGCCCCAGGGATGCTCAAGTCCCTTGTATAAAATGGTGTAGTATTTGCCTGTAACTCCCATATACTTTAAATCATCTCTAGATTACTTATAATACCTAAAACAAGGTAAATGCTATGAAAAGAGCTGCCAGTGAACAGCAAATTCAAGTTCTGCCTTTTGAAACTCTGTTTTTCTTCCAAATATTTTCAATCCACGGTTGGTTGAATCTGCTGGATAGGGAACTTGTGGATACAGACGGCTGACTGTATTCTCAGGCTAATCTAAAAGAGACTACACAAATAAACACAAACCAAAGTCAAACCGGCCATTTTAATGAACAGAATTTCGAGTATACTGATTTGATGACACAAAGCTATGAAGGAGTGTTGAAGATAATAGGGTTCATCTATAGAAATACATTCTGAAATGATCATCACCTCAAGTTTCAGCTTCTCAATTTCTTCATTTGCTTCTTTAAGCCGAACTGCATCTTTATCCAGAAGTTCCTGATTTTCGGCGTACCACTGTAATCTTTTTTGCAGGCGACTTATTTCTTGTTTATGTGCTTCTTCTAAAATTTTTATTTCATATAATTTTTCACCTATAAGATAAAGTAATACAATAATTCCATTGTAACTTTTCAAAATATGGAAATAAACATTGAAAGATTTTAAATGAAAACCAATGTCTCTCTAATGAAAGCATTAAGAAAAAAATAAGAGGCCAAAAACAACTGAGGCTGTGTCTAGTTTAGTGTATTAGTAAAGGAGGATGAGGACTGTTCCGAGCCCAAATCCTCAAACTTGTAGCAAAGCTGGCATATAGAAATTTTTGATAAATCACTTGTTTTCCCACTGACTTTCATTATAAAAGTAAAGTTTCTTCTATGAAAATAAATGCTGGATTCAGGAGATAATAAAAATGAAGAATTCCTATAATTATATTAAAAAGTAACAATGGCAAACATTAGAGAGTGCTTCCCATGTAAGATTTTATTAATACAACAAACATATGATGGGAACTATTGTTATTCTATTTTACAGATGAAGAAAGTAAATTTCTTACAAACAGTAAGTGGATTTTACTATACACATCTTACACTGAAGATCATAATATCACAGAGGAAAGATCCTTACTTTGGCAAACAAGGGGTTCTCTGATCAACCTTTCTAGCCCTGTGTTCTGCCATCCTAAGCTGCAATCCACAGGTGTATCCAAAAACACGCTCATGAAACACTCTTGAGCGGCCCCCTCCATTCGTTTACTCCTGAATCTCTCCATCTGTCAGGACCCTCAAATGCCATTCCTCTCTGAAACCCTTATTAGCACCCTCATGTTTATTTCTAATTTTTTTAATATTAAACTTTCTTATCTTACTCTCCTTTGTTTTCCCTGGTGGGGCATACCATATCCATCCTTGTGTTTCTACAAACATAGTTTCTACAAACATCTGTTCATTTGGTAAATACTTGAGAGCTTATGTTTCAGACCCAGGGATAAAAAGGGAGACCGTGCCCTGGAAAGTCACAGTTTAGCTGGGATGACTGTAAACAACTAAGCTTACAATGCCATGAATTCAAAATAATCTGTGACTTTCTTTGGTCTCGCAATTATTGCTCCTAAAACCAATCAAATGCATATACCTATTAACTAATTTTTTTAAGTTTCTAAAATTACAATACACTTCAAGGAATAGCATTTTAATTATACTATCCAGTTGCTATTACTTAACTCAAGATTAGAACAGTTAGGGGTATAAAGGTAAACCGTTTCAGCTCAGACTTTTACCTGTGGCATAAGCAATCTGGTCTTTGGCTTGGTCTCTCTCTTTCTTCACTTTTTCCAAGTCTACTTCAAGAGCCTGTTTGTCCTGCTTCAGTCTTTTGATGTCTTCCAAAAAACTGTTTTTTTCTTTCTTGATATTCATAAAAATACAAAAGCAAATTATTTCCAACCACAATAAATTATGGTAGAGAGTCTCTTTCACCCACGTCATCATAAACACTGCTAATTATTTTTCTAAATTTTAGTTTGATCTTATCACCATTCCCCTCCAAATGATCACGAGCTCCCCAGATCCTACTAGAATCAGTTCTAATCACCTAACTCAACACAGCTTCCAAGCCCTTCCACTCTGCCGTTCTCACTTCCCCTGGGTTACTCCAATACCCTCCTAACCAGTCTGCCTCTTCCACTCTCAGCACCTACAGTCTTTTCTCCTCACAGTAGCCAGAGGAACTGTCTTCAAGAGTCAGTTAATGTCCGTTTTCTGTCTGAAGCTCTCTGGTGGCTCCACCCCTCTTGGGGGAAGCCCACAGTCCTTACCATGATCTTCAGTGTCACAGAACCCAGTCGTGCCCGCTCCTCTGACACATCTCCTGCAAATCTCCCCCTCGCGCTCCACGCCAGCTGCAGAGACCTCCTGGCTGTTCTCTGAACCCACCCAGCACGTTCCGACCCCAAGGTGTTTTTGCACTTACTGTCTCCTCTGCCCTCACACACCCAGGTGGTTCATTCCTTCACTTCATCAGGATTTCTGTTCAAACGAGGCCCCCAGGAAGGCCTGCCCTGATCACTCTAAAACAGCAACCCTCATCCTGGCCCCCAGGTGTGCTGCTTTTTTTTCTTCTCACACACTCATCACCGCCTGACATAAGACATTTACTTGAAAGCAGAACTTTACTTTGCTCATCCCTATATCACAAATGCAAAAAAGTGCTTGGCACATCTTAAAAAAAGTTAAATTCTCAATGTGCTCACATGCCGCACTCTCTCAACTGCCCTCATTCCTCGCCTTGCCAAAGTCATACTTATCCTTCGAAGTGTAGTTCAGATGAGGCTATTCCTGATAATCCCTGCCCCAGCATTACCACAAACTTTCAGTGTACCTCTAGCATAGCATTTACTACTTTGTTTCATACAACACTTATTTGCGTACAACCCTTTTCTCTTCATTAGGCTGAAAACTCTTTGGGGACCAAGACTGATTTTACTACTTGTTTACTTTATGGCACCAAGCACATGGCAGGTACTCAATAAATGTATACTGAACCGAACTCATAACTGCTGGATAAACTCCTGGGGCACAGTTGGTATATATTTTATTTTCAAAATAAAAATTCTTAGAAACTTTCTATCACACTACCTTAGAATCTAAAATCCAGTCTTATGAAGAAAATAAATCCATTCATAAGGGCTTGAATAATCGTGGTTCTAGCTGTATCATTTCATTGTTTAATCTTCTGTGTGATCTGTGGATGTCTTTTCAGGAGAGCACTGAATTTCTACAAGGACCTACTGTGTGGACGCTCAGAGGCCTCTGCCTGTCTCTCCGACCTTTTCTTCCATCACTCTTGTCTTTACTCACCCACTTCTGCCTCAGGTGCCTCTGCATCTGGAAGGTACCAAGCCCAATCCTGACCCAGGGCCTGTGCTTCCCCCTGGCTGGAAGGCTCGGTCTTTGCACAGTGAGCTGGTGCTTCTCCTCTACTCTTGATGCAGACACCACTTTCTCAGACAGCAACTCCTTGCCCACACGGCTGACAGCTGCCTTACCCCTGCCCTGCCTACCGTTAGTCTCTATCCTTATTTTCCTCAAAGAACTTACCTCTATTTGTAACTATTTCTTGTTTACCTATTATCTGTCTTCCCTGGTAGAATACAGGTTCCTAGTGAGCAAGGCCCATGTCTGTCTTGTTTACCTACTGTTTTTCCAACTCCAGGATGATTGCCTGACTGACTGGCCGAACTGCAGTCAGCCTCATCCTCCTCTCCACCCTGGGAATCTAGAAGGACAGGGCTCAGGACCTTTGCTTTTAGTATGTGTCCATCCATAGTTTACAAAAAAACAATTCACATTTTAAGACTACACTAATTGGTATTAATTTTTAAGGTACAAATTAGACTATACATAAGTAGGTTTGATATGAATATTGTATTACAGATTTATCTCAGTATGAATTTTTTGCTCTAAAACTAAACTCAGAAAACCAAAGTGAATGAAAATTAACGCATGACATTCCATCTTTCAATATTTGCACAAATAAACACAACCCTAAATAACTTTTATCTTTAACACTTTTTCTTTTTTTGATTTTTTTTTTTAATCTTTCTTTTTTTTGGCTGCTTTGGGTCTTCGCTGCTGCGCGCAGGCTTTCTCTAGTTGCGGCGAGGAGGAGCTACTCTTCGTTGCAGTGTGCACCGCTTCTCATTGCGGCGGCTTCTCTTGCTGCGGAACACGGGCTCTAGGCACGCGGGCTTCAGTAGTTGTGGCGCACTGGCTTAGTTGTTCCACAGCACGTGGAATCTTCCCGGACCAGGGATCAAACCCATGTCCCCTGCAGTGGCAGGTGGATTTTTAACTGCCGTGCCACCAGGGAAGTCCCTTTCTGATTTCTTTTAAGGTGTTCCCTGCCTTTGGTACTTTCACCATGATGGGTTTAGATGTAGATTTTAAATTATGTATCCTGAGCAGGACTCACTGTATTTCCTGAATTTGAGAATTCATCTCTTTTATTAACTCTAGACAATTCTTAGCCATTACTTTAAAAAAAATTTTAATTACATACTATAGTATCTCACATCTCTTGATATTTTTCATTTCTCTATTTTTTTGTGTTTCACTCTAAGCTCCTTAGATCTATCTTCTAGTTTACCAATTTCTTCTTAGTTATGTATGATCTATTTAACTTTTCTACTTATTCTGTTTATTTTTCTCTGAATTTGCCTAGTCTGTTTTGTTCTTTCCTCACACTGAATTTCTCACTTATTTTGTATATGAAATCATTTAAAGTCTATTTCATAGTCTACTCAGTAATTTGATTGGGGTTCTAATCCTGCTGTTTATAAAATCATCCCATGCCTGCTCACGGTGGGTTGTTTCCCTGGGGTTTGTAATTCTGCATTCTGGGCGTACCGTCAGCAGGATTTTATCTGAAGGAATACCATGTGAGCTGGGTTAAGGATGGATACCCCTAAGAGTGTTTTGCATGTGTTTCTTATAGACACACTTAAGATGATCACTGACTCAGGACCACCTTTTATGCTATTTTCTTTTTCCAGTTTGAGTATGACCAAACCTTGAAAATACTGTCAATTCAAATACTAAAACACAAATGAAGGCAGTGGGGATGACATTTATACTGAACAACTGAGCAGAGATTTTTTTCCCCCCTCTCTATATAGAAATCAAGTTAAGACAGATAAGCTTTCTCGATATTTCAGCCCCTTCTGAAGGTGGGTGGATTTTTTCATGGACCACTGTTTTACTGAAGGATGTGGCCCTTTGAAGTCCTGGGGTCCTATCTCTACTTTGTTGTTAAAGCTCAAGGCTCGTGGTTACTGAACTGGCAGCCTAGGAGCAGTGTTTACTGCTAGGTTTGTATCCCTGTTCATTTCTGACCCCTAGAGATTCCCCTTACTTTCTTGAGAGCTGGGTTATGCATTTACAAGATGTTTCTTATATTTTAGCCAGCATTTTCCAGTGATTTCAGTGGCAGTTTTAGTTTCCCATTTGTCAGAAAAAGATGTGTTCAAAGTAGCACTTTTAAAAGGTCACTAATAACAGCCTTCAAATGAAGCTAATGCTGTGCTTGAAACCTTACCATGTTTTCCCAAGCCTTCATAAACTTCAGCAATGTTAACTGCTCTCCTAACTTGCTAGTCTTTGAGGCCCACTGATAAGTGCGGGTGTCCAATCATTTATTCCTTCTTTCTACATATCTGCCTACCTATCTAATCATTCTATACATACATGCATCTTAAGAAAGTTCTCTAATGGATTCATATTTGAAGCTGTATTTTACATACAAGTCTGTTAAGCATCAATTATTGAACTAAGGCATGTTTAAAGTGCTATATAACCTAACTTTATATAATAAATTTCTAATTAAAAAGTGATATGTAATTGGAATGTTTCTAATTTACATAATCATTCAAATAGATTGGAAGGACTTTTTAGTTTAGTGCTGTGGTTCTTAATGGGAGGAAGTGGGGACAGTTGACTGCCCTCCCACAGGAGAAGTCTGGAAACGTGGCAGTGGTTTTGAGTGTTGCAGCGACTGGTGGGTGCTATGAGCATAGTTCCTGGCGACAGGAGTGATAAAAATCATGCAATGCATAGAAATGTTCTGCTTAAGACAGAATTAATCTGCCCTAAATCCCCAAACTTCTCCTATTGATAAATACTGCTTTAGAAAATTCTAGGCCATATTCTTTATAACAATTCAATACAAATAAAGAAAAAAGTTATAGAGTAGCTATTGCATTTCACCTCTGTGTTAGGCACATCAGACACACATATTTGCAGATATAGCCTCCGCCCCCTAGAAGTGCAGTCTGCTTGGGAAGACAGAGGAAAAGCCAACTAACTTTTTAAGGTGAATGATTATCTTCAAATTATTTTCCTATTTTAGCCGTACATTTCCAATGAGGAATTTGAAGTTAGGTATACATGCCCTAAATAAGGTTATGCCTCCAACATGGCTCCACGTGATAAATGCCTGATGAGACGTTGGATTATAAAGAGGATGCCATCTAAAACCAGCATCACATGGTCTCCTCTATAGTAAGGTCACATGTGTCCCAGTGCTAACCTTAGATATTTCCTAATTTTTAATTGGTATGAAATTTATAAGATTTTATTTTTTCATAAATTAAAAAAGCAGATTTTTTTTTTACACATGTAGAGATTTTTATAACAATCTTTCCTATCGCTAATGGTTAAAATCCTTATGCAACTTACCTGTGCCACCCGTAGTTCTGCTAACAGATCTGTAAAGTTCTGATTTCTGGTGGGCTCTGAATCTTCAACTACTTGAGACAGGAAACGACTTTTATGCATCTCTTCTCTGATTTATTTTGAAAATAAAATAAATATATATATTTTAAAAGGTACTCCTTTCAATACAAAATATTCAATTCTTAAAAATTGAAAACACTTCGCACGTTGAAACTATGTGAGTCATTGAAGAGAAAGTTTATTTAAACTAAAGATTATAATACTAAAAGAGAAGTATACTTCATGTGAAATTTTTATGTATAATCTAAAAGAACCAAAACCCTAAGAGTACTGGTTTATTTGTAATATAAAAATATTTCCTGCTGATTCTCAGAAAAAAAAAAAATCATCTCCCAGAAAGACTTGCTGCATTTCCCCTGTGGTGTTCTGTACTCCTTGTCACATCATTCTAGACTCCTTTCTGAGAAACACAAATTGCCAATCATACCCATGGAAACTAACAAACAAAAACAAACACAGTCTACTACTGGTACCTTAGAATCAATTTTTCTGTTTTTTTCCAGAGATATTATACAAGTTTAGGAGTACTCATATAATCATCTAACCCTACTTTCTAAAGAAACCATTTATTCCATTGTGAAAATTCATTTAGAGCTTCAGGTTTGGATTCTGGAATAGATCTTCTCTTTTAAAAGCCAGGTAACATTATCAGATATGAAATTTTAAAATACTTTATTGAAGCATCTGGGAAGAAAGCAGGTGTAAATGTCTTCATGCCTCAGAAGTGTGCAGATTATCAGCCTTGGCTTGGGGTCACACTTACCAGGAGAAAGGGGCATTTTCCCCTTCCTAATTTACACGAAAGTGCCCTCACTTGCCAACCCGTGTACTTTCCGGCTTTGTCTGCTACAAGATATGCTTTTTTTCTATTTTGCATGAAAGATGAGTGTGAGCTAAGAGCAGCCCTGCCTCACATGCCCTAAGTTACCTTACAAAAAAAATGGAAGAAGTATGTAAATAAATAAAGCATACATGGCATTCATAGCCAAATAAATTTCTTCTGATAGCGGTCCTATTTGAGGTTTTAGGTGTTTAGGTGAAATGATACATAGCTGGCAGTCACTTCCCAAAAGAAGACAGTACCCTAGCTTGCCCACATTTGTTGGTTCAGCTCTTTCACTTAGTGTGTTAAAGACGGATGTAATAACATCCCAAAGGCCTTACAGTCTGAAGTATGATTGATTCTTAAGTGGGTGCTGGTGCTCCGTCAGCCTGCCACGGTGAGCGCCGGTTGTAATAACTCGCAGGTTCTCCTCTGGAGAAATGCCCTTGCCAAATAGCAACCCCTGCCCCCTGGCCCAGAGGATACCCCCACTCACTCCCTGGGGCCCACCTCAGCCAGGGACTGGCTTCTTGGGGGGTACAAAAGGCTTCCCCCCACTTGCCTCAAGTAGGGGCCAACTCTGCAATGCAAGGTGTTCTCCTGAGCCTCCTGGGGAGAGCAGAATGAAGCCAGCCTCCAGCCGAGACCACGTTCTTACTTGCCTTCCCTCCTGCTACCCTACCCCATCTCGCTTCTCTGGCTCCCCTTCTCCTGAGAGTAATCCTCCGGGAAATCACCTCCACGAGGATCCCCACCTCAGGCTCTACTTGTATGGAACCTGACCTAAGATAGTAAATAATACTGTATTTTCTCTTTACTATTATTACTAACGGCATTATTACTAAGATGTATTACCCAAGTATCTCAGGCTTAAAAGGAATATTCAATTTCCTGAAATTGATGTCAAACACAAATACGAATATACTGAAAATACTGAAGCATGTACTAGTCATCTAACACCAAGAGAAAATCCACTGAATATTAAAAATACAAAAGTTACAAAACTGTAAATCAGTGTACAATTTTTTAAATTTCTAATATCTTAAATGTTTTATTAATATAACAATAAAATGCTTAGAAATAGTCCAAGGATATTTGATTTTAAGAATTTTAAAAGGACTTACTTTAAGGCAGCTAACTCGCTGAATAAACACTGGTTTTCCTTGAACATTCGCTCCTCATTTTTCTTGTTTTGTTCTTGGAGATATTTCACTTGATTATACAATTTTTCGTTTTCCTTTTTATATACAGAAAATTATGTTTTAGTTAAAAATCAGTAGTACTTACATAAGTATATCTGCTTCTAAAAGATACATCCTTTAAACATTTTTAAAAGCGTTTAAATTTCTTCAGTTTTTGAGTAAGCAAAATCTTTTTCAAACTCTTTGATTTGTCTCAGAAGAAAATCTGTTATCTGAAAGCAATTCTTTCTAAAATGCTCAAAATGCTTACTTGAAAAAGAAGTTGCAAAAAAATTCCCAAAGCCAAAGAGCCTGTCAGTATAATGTACCGTATTTCACAGGAGTAAATGGGGGAGAGACTGCAGGAATAACCACATCCTGACTTCATGCACCAGGGATGGAAAGGCCAGTGGGACTGTTTGCACCTTCTTTTTTCCTGTTTTTGGCCTGTCTTTCTGCCGTGAGGTAATTGGATGTACCCACGGTGGGTATCCATGTTTGTTTCTGGAACTTTCTGTGAGCAGGGAGTTAGAGACTGGGTGTTTGTGGAAGATCAGGATAGAGCAGAGCAGAGACTAGACCCAGTACAGCACCTGACTTGAGCTGAAGGGGGACTCAAACAGTGAGATCAGGGGGAGAAAGTACCCATCTGTGCTTAGATGCTCTGGCTTATTAACCTCTTTAAAATCAAGAATCTGATGAAAACCACAGACCTTTGAGGATCTAATGAAAACTATGAACTGTCTCACCATGTCTGGCCTAGTGCCTGGCACACAGCCTGTGCTTGATTATCTGGAGAATTAATGAAACTCAGAAAAGTACATACATACACAGACACATAAATTTTGTATTATCTTTGTGAGAGTGGGTGGTTGGCATACTCATAGCTCTGTGAAATCCTCCTTAAAACCCATGTTCTATACAGCAAGCTCAGAATGGCGGGAAAGGGTTTTGGACGGTTCTCACTAACTCTATGGTGGGATGTCCTGCAAAACCAGTACAATTTCATTTACAGCAAAAGCTGTAATCTCTGATGTGGTGATGCTTTCTCTGGATGTCCCTGGAATGAAAATGCTGGTTATCGGTAGGCTGGATGCTTAGGCTATTGTTGTCATAAAAGAAAAAGGTAATGAGACAGAAGAAGAAGGGGAGGGAAGTTAAGAAAAAGGAGTGATGGGAAAGAAACTAAGACAAGTCTCATCCTGGGGATCACCACACCTGCCCTGGCTGACTGTCAGGTCAACACCACCAACACTCCATCATCCCAGAGAACAAATGTACGGCTTCTATAGGACACACTCATTTTCTCCCATTTAATTCCATTGTTTTTCACTCTCAGGGCATTGGCAATTGATTTCAGATTTATATTTCTCAATACAATATCAAAACTAGCCAATATTATCTACTGAAAAAATTATAGAAAATTAAAGAAAAAGAGGATAGTTTCTAAGGAAATATGGCTATTACAATTAGTAACATGCAGTAACTGGTTACTGTGTGGAAGGCACGAAGTGGTTGATCTGTACTGTCTTATTTTAATTTCACAACCACCTTATGAGACAGGTACTTATCCTCATTCCCACTTCACAGATGAGGAAACTGGCTGAGAGGTGAAATGATCTGCCTAAGGCTGCACAGCAGGTAGTGAAGCAAAGTCTAAAACCAGATTTTTTGAATCCAGAGCCCATGCCCTTAATCACTTTAATTCTGCCCATGATAAATGTACTGACTAGTCAAATTATTACTTCCTCGCATTGCCAGAATTCCCATTACCTGTTAAATGGACACAGAAATATTTTTAAATGCCTTATTTTTATAATCAAAGAATCTCAAGACAAACTCACTATGTGCTGAAGAGCCATACCTGTTGATATCCTTGAAGAAGTGTCTCTTGTTCTTGTATTTCTTTTTGGATTTGCTTCAATTTTTCTTCAGTGACAGGATCAGCTGTTTCTCCAAAATACAACCACCTTTGTTTTTTGTTTGATTCTTCAAAGCCACTTAACTTTGAGACCATGCAAGTAGTGTTTTATTTGGAGAAGGAAATGATACAGTGAGCAGTGAGGAAGAATAACAGAAAAATTCGAGGTACATAAACCTAAGACTGCCTTATAACCACAGTGGAATGATCATTAACACCAACTACAGTTAAACCACTTCAGTGTGCTTTGTGCTGATGGAAGTTAACTCAGAAATGCTATACAGTGTCACTTTCTGAATCTAGACCTTCCATAGCTTTCTTTCTGAAACTCTGTCTTCCATGAAGGTCACAGTGAACCAAGGGATTTGTTTTCAAAAAGGACTGCTAACAAGAAAATTATCAAAAGGAGCCAATTTCAATTTCAATTCCCCCGCCCCGCAGGGGTTCCATGTAGGCTCTTCTGTAAGGAGGCACTCTCAGGAACCATGTTCATGTTTTATACAGCAAATATATCAAGTGAAGCAGCCCCAGGGACAAGCAAATGACAATGCATTTAGCGGGGAGTACCAGTTCTTTTTTAATTAAATAAGAGGAGAAGTAGGACAATGTGTCTAGTACCTTGGCTTGTAGAATATACTTGTCTTGATTCAGTCTGAAGAGTTCCTTTTCCTGTTGTCTCTTTAGTTCCTCCATCTTGGTTTCCAGCTCTCTCTCCTTTTCTGAGAATGTGACTTTAATTTGCTCAATTAGGGCTTGGGCACCCCTCCATTTTTCCTCTGCTTCCTGAACTCTCTTAAACATAGTCAATTCTGTCTCCTTGTTCCCACCATGGTATCCTGAAGAATCCTTTAAAGGAAAATCATTACTTCATTATGTAGAGTTATAATACTAGGTTTGAACACAGGTGGTTAGGGGAAAAAAACCACAAAGAATAAAAATGACATGGTCAACAATGTATAAGAAGATCAATAAGTTCTTGTGTGACAAGAATATCAGTCAACATAAAAGAAATTATATATATATTTCATTATTTATAATTTAGTTTCAACATATAATTACAGAACATAAAAACATTATGAATATTATTTTGAAATTCAATACCTACATTCTGAACCTGAGCCCAGGAATCGGCTTCTGTAGGGCCTTCAGACTTCTTAGGAGTAGCCAGGCAACTTTCAGTTTGGGGTGCTGGTTTACCCAGAGCTGCAGGCCTGATGAGTCTTGTTCCAGATAAGATTTCTAAAGATTGTAAACAATGGATAAAAGCACCACAAATACAAACTAAGTTGAGTGTGTATTCAGCAATTATGTAACAATAAGTACTAATACAATGAGAACACTGAGACAAACGAGGATCACGAAGCAGGCCGATGAGTACAACACATCTGTTTCACTGCACACCGAACTCCTGTCCATAATCAACATTCTGCTCAAGTTGACACAGAAGGCTAAGGACACAAGATTCACGTCAAATGACAAATGGAGCTAAATAAACGTGAGGAAAATGCAGATTGGGATAATTTCAGGGTTTATTATTTTTCAGTAATTATTCTGTCAAATGTTCACAGCAGTAACAAATAAAAATATCTAAACAATGAATCAAAGAGCAGCTGATAACTTTATGAAGCATTTTACTTCAGATTAAGTGTGCTTTCAGAGCACATTTTTTATAAGTAATGTATATCAAGATATAGTATCACTGGAATAATATAGATTACATGGAAACTTTATCACAAGTAGTTTAAATCTGATTAAAAAACAAAATGATAATACTGCTATAATACCGTTTATTAAATTAGGAAAAATGTGATTAATGTATATATATTCTGGTCAGATTTTCAGCTTTTAAAAGGTACCTCATAAATCCTCAAAGAGTGGAAATAATTCTAAGGCCAGTAAGTTATTCAGTTAATAATAAAAATAAACATTTAAGGGAAATACCTAGAAGAGATCTTGAGGCCCATATTCAATTATTACAGATCCTGAACTGCACACTGAGTAAATATTTATTTGATTGCCTTAGATGTAGATGAAGCATTCGAAATTTATATTTTTAATATTATTTTTTCAAGATGCTAACTTTTCAAATGCAGAGTTTACTTTTTCATTAAAGTGAAATACACAGTCATTAAAAGATTTGGAAAATACAGAAAAGTCAAAAGAAGAAACACGTCCCCAATAGTACCTCAGCCCAAGATTTCCTTCTAATCTTTTCTGGGCACGCAGGATTTTCCTTATAGAGTAGTAATCATATTTAATTGGATTGTTTGATGTGGAAGGTTTTTCTCGAGAAATGTCTTAAAGTGTTCATAAAGGAACTGTTTGTATCACTGTAAAAGCAGGCATTAATCCTTCCAGGTCACTGGAGGTGCATCAACATGGCCAACGAATGGGGTGTGATTCTGCTAGCATTGTGATTCTCCCTAGGATGTGGTGGCCAAGAGTGGCAGGTGGTTCTTGCTCAAGCTGCAGTCAGCCAGTGCTTTTATACCACAATTCTCCCTTCCTGGGTTCTTAATTTTGGTTTCTCTAAGCAATTATTTTCAATAGTACATGGACAGTATCTTTTCCCTTTATACCCAAAAGAAAATTTGCTTGGATATAAAATTCAAACGTGAAAAAACACTGCAGAATTTGGAACCCATGAACCCTTCTTGAAAAAACAATGGATTAAGAAAATTCAGTCAAATAAGAAAACAATCAAAATAATTCCAGAATGGAGAAGCGATGGATAAGGGACTGGTGAAAAGCATTCTGGCCCTTTCATATCCAGAACCAAGACCCTCATTCAAAAGCTGAGGAGGGGCTTCCCTGGCGGCGCAGTGGTTGAGAGTCTGCCTGCCGATGCAGGGGACACGGGTTCGTGCCCTGGTCCGGGAAGATCCCACATGCCACAGAGCGGCTAGGCCTGTGAGCCATGGCCGCTGAGCCTGCGCGTCCGGAGCCTGTGCTCCACAGAGGGAGAGGCCACAACAGTGAGAGGCCCGCGTACTGCAAAAAAAAAAAAAAAAAAAAAAAGCTGTGGAGAATTACAGTCGCTGGAGCAAAAAAACTAAATATATCCTGAACAAGTAAAAATAAATCCAACAAAAATGGGTAGCAGGCATGTGACTGGGGGTTTTACTACCACAAATTTCATAGAAGGGAAAACAGATAATATATAAAACGTAGGTAAAAACAACATGGTTTTGGCAACCTTTCAGAGGTTTTCACAGTATATTTTCTTAAAGGAATTTTGTGTGTGTGTGTGTGTGTGTCACACGGGCCTCTCACTGTTGTGGCCTCTCCCGTTGCGGAGCACAGGCTCCGGACGCGCAGGCTCAGGGGCCATGGCTCACGGGCCCAGCCTCTCCGCGGCATGTGGGATCTTCCCGGACAGGGGCACGAACCCGAGTCCCCTGCATCGGCAGGCGGACTCCCAACCACTGTGCCACCAGGGAAGCCCAAAGGGATCTTTTGAGATGTATTTCTTAGAATGAAGTTTCTTTCTCGTCTTGCAGATTTAAGTAAAACTCAATCTAATATTTTATTTAAAAAGAACTTATGAAGTGTGATCTGTTCTTATAAAATGCTTTGTCTGTTTGTCCTGCCTGTCTCCTTCCTTCCAGCTCCCATCCCCGCTTCCTTCAATCTGGACAAGGACATACATACAAGAAGCATGGAAAGAGGCTCACCCAGTGCGACCTCAGTTGTTTCTGGCTAATTATTGCTTTCTTTTTACTTCTCTGTGTTTTTTAAATTTAAATAATGAGCAACTATTCCTTTTGTGACAGTAAACGTATTAGTATAAAGATAAAAATATAAGAGGCAATAGCCCAAGAAAATTAATTCAGAATAAAAAGGAAAACCACCACCTGCAGACACCACTAGCTGCCAATCTCCTTTTCCTCCCTAATAACAGGAACCTAATTTTGCCCTGGGCAGCAGTGTGCCAGTTTAAAACACCCATCCCCCTGGACTCCATGCAACTGGGGAGAGGGGTGGGAAGGAAACACAGGATCAAAGTTCTGGCCAATAAGATGAAAGCAAAAGTTTCCTACATGGCACTTCCAAGAAAGTGACTACTTTTCTGATTAAGAAGCTGCTGAGTTAACAGGCAGGGACCTTTTACCTTTCACCTCTCCTCCCGACAGGCCTGGAGGTTGTGTAGCCATCTTGTGACAAGGAAGACAAAAGTCACCGACTAAGGATTTTGCAGCAGGAAAGAAGGGTCCTTGCACAGTTGCACCAGCTATGAACTGACGAGCCCTGGTTTCTTGGTTACGTGAAAAAAAAGAAACCTTCTAACTGCCTAAGCCCCAGTCATTGGGTTTCTTCTTCATCATACCCAATGTGGATCCCAAGCACAGTCTCTAGACTTTCTGGACACTCATCTCTGCCTCAGGGTCTGCTTCTTGGAGACCCAACCTGTGACAACCACCCCAAAGGAATTCCAGTTCTTTGGAAATGAAACTAAAGTCACTCTGGGCAATTTTCCAATAAAAAGATAGAGATTAAAAAATCATACTTAATGGATAGTCTAATGAGAAAAAGTAGCTCAGTATAAAAATAGACAGTCACAGTTTACCACTGTACTTTAATATGAATTTTACTGATGTTTTTCTTTTTTATTTTGGTAGTCACAAGCACTATGAAATTGTGAAATAGGGAAAAATATCCATAAAAATATTACTTTCATCTATCAACCTCTATACCAACCCCCTCGTTTCCTTCCCACCCCATGACCTTACTTGTCTTCACTCTCAGTAATTTCCATACAGGCACAGGAGATCCTTTCAACCCCTGTATATACATGCCTCTCCGCCCCAGCTGCTCTCTCCCACTGGCACTCTAGATCTTTTTCTATCACCAGTAACGCATTTACTCTCCATCAATCCTTCTTCCCACCTGGATTCCCACCATCCTTAGGTCCCCCTGGGACTCACTTTGTGGTCCTGCCTGTGTCATGCTGTATCACCCGCCCCCCGTTGTCTTTTCTTCCTTCATGACTCAACTTACATTCCACATACGTTGGTCTCTTCCTTCCTGTTCCTGTCTCAGTTCACTGTACTCATTTGGCAAAAGCCACGCCTCTTGATAACCCTAACTATACAACTACCCAACACCTGCAATCATGCAGTAGAACGTGGCTGTGCACACGCATATACAAATACACACACACACACACACACCCTGCTTGGTCTCAACTTACGCTCGTGGTCACTAACTGCACGCCGATGCTTCCTGCTGCAGTCCAACCCTCCAGGATTGCCTTTTCACATCTTCCCTCCTCCAACACCCCTGCCCCAACTTCACTGCTACCTCATCACATTGTACTTTACTTCTCACAGTAAATGGAAGCAACCTCTCACCACTTCTACCCACCCACCAGTCTGTACCCACATCTCCCCCCTTCCTATCGGCTCGCCCACAGGCGAACTGTCCATGGTCCTCTCTGAAGCCAACCCTTCCCATGTGCACTGGATCCCAAGACAGCTCCTCAAGGACGCTGCTCTAGCAATTCTCCCCTCCATCGTGCATTTCCGCCTGTCCACTGCATCTTTCCAAAGTGCATAAACATACTATTATTCATTCACAACTATTATTTCTCCCATTAAAACAAAACAAAGCAAAATAAAAGGTTTCTCCTAACTCCACTTCCATGCCAGCTACTGCCCCATTTTTTTCTTTCTACCTCTTACACCCTTTCCTCCAGGGGGGTCTGGAGCTCGAAGTATCCAACTCCACTCCTCCTATTCTCACTCAGCTTGCCTTTCACAGCCACACATCCACGGAAACTGCTTGTCCAATACCGATGGCTTCCTTTTTGCTAAACCCAAAGGCCAGCTGTCAGTCCCCATCTCTCTTTATCCCTCAGCAGCAACTGACAGAGCAGATCGATTCTCCTTTACACACTGTCTTCACCTGGCTTTCAGGACCCCGTATACTCGGGTTTCCTGCAACCTTGCTCTGTCTTCTTTGCAGGCGACTCCTCTTCCGCCTGACCTCTTAAGGCTAGCACGCCCAGGGTTCAGGCCCTGGCTCTTTTTCCTCTAGATATGCTCTCTTGATAATCTTCATCAGTTGCAGAGAACATTATGCTTAGAGAAGTTAAGTCAGACAGAGAAAGACAAATACTATATAAAACTTCTACGTGGAACCTAAAAAATAATACAAATGAATGTATATACAAAACAGAAAGACTCACAGACACAGACAACAAACTTGTGGTTACCAAGGGGAGAGAGGGGTGGGAGGGACAAACTAGGAGCGTGGGATTAACAGACACAAACTATGACAGATAAAACTGATAAGCAACAAGCATTCACTGTACAGCAAAGAGAATTACACCCAATATCCTGTAATCACCTACAGTGGGATATAATCTGCCAAAAAAAATATTTCACTGTGCTGTACACCTGAAACTAACACAATATTGTAAACCAACTATACTTCAATTAAAAAAACCCAGACAAACATGGCTTCAAAAATATTCACCTTTAACATCTGAAACCTACAGTTCACACCACCCTCTTAACTCTACACTTTTCTACCTAACTGCCTCCCTGTTTTCTCTACTTGTGTGTAGAACAGACATCTCAAAACTATCAGCTCGACAGCTGAACTCCTGGTCTCCTCTCCACCCCCAGATTTACTCCCCCTCAGCCTTCCCCATCCCAGCGAGACAGTAACTTCATTCTCCCAGTTGCCACCCTCCACTGCTCTCTCACAACCCCAAACCGATCTTTTAGACTCTTGGTTCTGTCTTCTAAATATACCCTTACCCAACCGCTTCTCATCACCACCACTGCTGCCCACACTGGTTCCAGCCCCATCACTTCTAGCCTGCATCCCGAACATCACCTCCTAACCGGGCTCTGAGCTTCTTCCTGTGTCCCCTACAGTGTGTGTATATGTTTGTCTGTATATGGTCTATAATGTATCAGCCAAAGAAATCTGTCTAAAGGATAATTAGATGAACCACTCCCATGCTCAAAACGTTTCAGTGGCTCATGTTTTCACATTAAGAGTGAAAGCCTAAGTCTTTAAAATGCCTTAGAAAAGCCTACATGTGCCTCTCCCTTGACGCTCCGATCTCATCTCCTCCTACCCTCTCTGCCCACGCCTCCCACGCCGTATGGGCTTCCATGCTGTTCCCTGAACACGCCAGGCATCCCTCCGTACTTCAGGACTTTTGCACTCTTTAGTCATTTCATTTTTCTGCAATACGCTTCCCCCAGCTATCCACACGGCCAATTCCTTTACCTCCTCCAAGTCTTTGTTCAAATGGCTCCCTCTCAAGGAGGACTACTCTATCTTATTGAAAACTGTGACCTCCCCCACTGATGTTCTTGCTCTACCTTTAGTTTTCCCTAGCATTTAACCTCATTTACTGATTATGCGTATTGCTAAAAGTCTATCTCTCCTCATCAGATGAAAGTTCCACAAAATGAGGGAGGGGAGATATTTTTGCCTACTTTGTTACCAATGTATCTCAAGGGCCTCTAATATTGCCTGGACCAAGGTCGGTGCTCAAAAAATATTTGTTATGTGAATGGATCTGGATAAAGTAAACTTCAAAAATGTTGGTGGTTAGTTTATCTAAAATACATATAATAGAGAATATTAAAAACAAAATTTCATTTTCTTGATCCCAGAAGTACAGAATGAATACTCCTAAAACATTAATGAAAAATTTTCACACTCCTCTTGATGATTCTAAAATTTGGGAAATGTTCCAAGTGTTTTTCCTTAACATTAAGCACTAGATCCAATGGGTAGTTAATTATTAATAACAATGAGTAGATGACAACATCACAAGCAGATGTCCCACAGAAACGAGAAAATAAGAGAACACAAGAGATTTCTGGGCTTCCCTGGTGGTGCAGTGGTTGAGAGTCTGCCTGCTAATGCAGGGGACATGGGTTCGAGCCCTGGTCTGGGAGGATCCCACATGCCGCGGAGCGGCTGGGCCCGTGGGCCACAATTACTGAGCCTGCACGTCTGGAGCCTGTGCTCCACAACAAGAGAAGTCGCGAAAGTGAGAGGCCCGCGCACCGCGATGAAGAGTGGCCCCTGCTTGCCACAACTGGAGAAAGCCCTAGCACAGAAACGAAGACCCAACACAGCAAAAATAAATATAAATAAATTAATAAACTCCTACCCCCAACATCTTCTTTTAAAAAAAAAAAAAAGAGACTTCTTAGGAAAAGGGGTCAGAGGTCCGTAGGTTAAGAACAGGAGGAAAGGAAGCTTGCATTAAGCCAACAATCATACTCCTGTCTCTCCAGAATAGCCATCCCCCACTGCTGTTCTCCTGCACTCTCATACAGATCAGCCCTAGCCTTTCCATCTTACACACACAGATCGCTGCAGTGAATACACACCAATACAGACAGAAGAAGAGAGTCTTTAATGCTGAAAGAATTTCAAATATAGTCAAAGTGGTCCTGGAATTGACAGTAGTAGGGAAAGGCACTTCCCTACTTTTTAAGCTAGAAGTGAATTTTCCAGTGAGGTTAGTTCTCCTCTGACAACTATCACCAGATAACAATGATGGAATTGGTAACCTATTCAACTTAATCACAAAGAAAAGGACAACATGCTTCTGGCTCTACTGCTCTCCCTTCCCCACTGGAGTCTTAAGGCAACAGAAATGTTGGTTTGACTTGAGCATTTCTATTTCTTTTACTAGCTGCATGGGCTTCTAAGAGGAAAATTACCCTTTCCTTCTGCCAATATAGCGGTAAGCGACTACATTAGGAAGTAACTAACAGAGACACTGTGAGTATAAAAGTATGCATTCTTGGGCTTCCCTGGTGGCGCAGTGGTTGGGAGTCCGCCTGCCGATGCAGGGGACACGGGTTTGTGCCCCGGTCCGGGAGGATCCCACATGCCGCGGAGCAGCTGGGCCCGTGAGCCATGGCCGCTGAGCCTGCGCGTCCGGAGCCTGTGCTCTGCAACAGGAGAGGCCACAGCAGTGAGAGGCCCGCGTACCGCAAAAAAAAAAAAAAACAGTATGCATTCTTTGATCTATAAAACATCCTTACTCTCCAGGTCTATACTGAACTAATACCCAGATGGTTGACCCTCATTTGTACATTGCCATTTGCATTTTGAACTCATAGCTCTTCTCTGGCAAACATTTTGGATATTACAAAGCCAACTGGATGAGGAGGAGTTTGACTCTTCTATTTTATATTCACTTCCCATAATTTCTGGGTCTCGTTCAGGAAAACCTAGAACTTATGACGAAAAATCTCCTGAACTCAAGTGAACTGAATCTTTCAAAGATGGAATGCAGTACCTTATGAATAATTTTTTTCTATGAATAAGGAAAGTTCATGGAAGGAGGAAGGAAACAGGGAAAGTAGAGAACAAAGAAAATAAAATAATACACTATATGTACAGAATTCTATCATGAAAAGAGTATATGATTACCTTTTTTCCTAGCCTGCTTTGAGGTAGGGATGGATCTCAAGCTTTTGCTCTTCATAATGTCCTTTGAAGTTTTCTTTTCAAGATTAGAAAATGTCTTCAAGGGTGAACTGGGTTTGCCATACCCTGAGCTCCTAACTGATGCATATAATCCACTCTGGGGTTTTCTTTCAAATAAAGGAGGTGCACTTCTGGCCTTCTTGTATGGGAGCTGTTTACCAATTCCAGCCCCTTCTTCTCCAGAACTGAGTTGAGATCTAAAAGTCTGCATACAAGTACAAGCTTAGTACTTAAACTTCGACTACAGTTGCAAATAAGATTTAACAGATAGCAAAACCATACTGATTACTAAGGAACATAGTTCACAGAAGGCAAATCATTATATTAAAGTTCTCTAATTCATCAGAATTTTAGTGTTTGGAAGCACATCTTCAAAGTCAGGAGTAAGACAAAGCAAAATAATAAAACAAAATAAGCTTGCCAGAAAGCAAGACATGTAATTACGAGAATCAACATGGAGAGAAGGGAAGAACATGTTTTGAAACGACAAAAGTCTTAGCTTCCTTTTTCTCCAGATTTCTCAAAGTAAAAGTTTATTAGTACCCTGCCTTACCCTATTGATACAAGGAGATAGTTTATGGTAAACACATAACTCAGAACTGTAAAATAAAAATGGAATACTGTGGTCATGGAGCCTATATAATCAGAATAAATCAAGAACAGAGAAAAAAGGAACAATGAAATATAAGTTTCTTAAGAGCTGCTAATAGCATTTATAGGAAATGTCAACTTACCTACTTTTGCAGAACACAAAGTACTAGAAAGATTGAAAGCACTAGAATGATGAATACACTTTATTTTCTTATGTTACTCAAACTTGGACTACGTTTACTAAAAAAATGAAAAATATAAAGAATGGCTTTGAAAAGAAAGCTAGTGCTATGGTGCTATTTTTAAATTTGGGGACTACAGGGTGTTGTTATAGACTGCTCACAGATATCCAGGATCTATGTGGAGGTTAGTATGTAACCAATCCCACTAGCTTAAGAAGTACATACTTATCAATAGTATTTATATAACTTCATTTATCAATACGTCAAATCAATCTGAATTATAAAAACTTACCTTATTTATTTTGTCATCCTGAGGTAATAATGAAGGACCAACAGATATTTTTTTCTTCAAAATATCAAGGTACATTTTATCTACCTGTTCTTCCACAGTATTTACTCTTGGATGGTTAGTTTCTGTACCTTCATTTGTTGCCTTTTCTAAAACTACATTCTCTTCATTTCTGTCCATAAATTGGTTCACAGCTCGTGGTTCTTGAGACATAACATTTGGGGTCATGTTAAGGGGTAAAGGTCTAACAAATTCAGATTCTTTATTCTCAGCCAGTTTCTTATAGCTGTAAAACAAAACAGGACACAGAGAATGAACCCTATATAACTCCTCAAATATCAGTTTTATTAATATACACATACACGTGATACATATAAAATACATTTACATGATTAATATATGAGAGCATTAAATATATCTAGTATTTGTAACTATTCAAATTAGGTCATTAATGTTAAATATATTATTTATAATTCTGGCTAACAGAGTATACTCACATAGCATCACATAATTGTTTTAAATTTCAGGTGATAATTATAATGAAGTATAATATACAGGACTTCATGGTTGACTCTGAGACCTACTTCAAAGGAAAGCCAAACCAAACAAGACTGAGATTGCTTTTGTCTAAGAAAAATTAAAAAATGAATTTCTAAGTGGCCTTTTTGTAATATATATTTTTATCTATAGTATCTCATGAAGTCAACATGCATTTGAAGCAGGAAAAACATTTTACACATTTCTAGAAGAAACCAAATAAGTAACCATAATTTACATCAATGAGGCATAAAAATATAAATATTAAAATGCATGATTTCATCACAATATAGGAAAGTTTTTCAGTAAAACAAGAAAAATCACTAGGATTTTGAAATAAAATCATCTCTGTGGTTTAAAACACTTAAATGTAATGTCACATTTCAGACCATTAGATTTTCAAAATATGGAAACTGTCCCTTAAGGAAATGTTATAAATGTGGTTAAATATCAGCATATTACAAGAGCTCCCAAAATATGGATATTGTCATTTTCAAATTACTAAATCATGGTCAATTAGGTCATTTAATTTTGTAATTTATAAAATAAGATTAAAGGAAAGTTTAAGAGTCTACCATTTTCATGTAAGATAGATTGGCTTCTTGATAATTGTTAGAAATAACAGAAGTAGCTAGAATCATCAGAAAATATAATAGTTCTTTCCTTCTTAATGGTAGCAGAACCTGGCTAGCTGCTCATCAAAACTGATCCCTGTTCTTGCTGTGAACCAACTAAACTACATTTCCTCAACACCTTCAATCTAGATGGGGCCATTCACTAGTTCTGGCCTTTAGAATGTGAGTGCCATGGCAACAAGAACCTAAAGTATGAGTCAGTGGCTTAGTGGTTGGGTGTTGGGTGGCAAGGAAACTGATAGTAGAGGCTGGAGAGGTGACAACCCATGTTTTATAGTGACAAAACATTTGCTAAACTGTCACCTATAACAGTTTATAAGGCAGACCACATGGCTACCGAGTCTGGGGTACTCAGGAAATGGTAGGAGAGAACAGGCAGTTTTTAGGTGCTAGCTACTACTGGCTACTTTTGACAAGATATTATGAGAAAAAGATGAGCTCAAGATAGAATGGTCTGTTTTTCTAAGAAGAAAACACAGGAAACAGAGTCTAGAAGCTCAGGGCCTCTTAGGTTCACTCTCTGTGTCTGAACTCAAACAATAAGATTCAGCACTGAAAAATGCTATGAAAAAGCAAGACATCATCGGACTTCTTGGTTGAAAAGAGTGACTCAGTCCCTTGGCAAATATCACATTGTAAGTGTCATCTTCAAACATAAGGTTATTGTTCCTAATAATATCCAGACAGCTGCAATTAAATTGAGAGAGAAAAAACAAAAGAACAAGGAAGCAAAGACATAAAGCAGGTTTAAAACCTTTGTGTAGCAAAGAGTGTTAAGCGTAGTTACTGGCACATGGGACTGACTGGAACCAAATAGATCAGAAGCCTAATAAACTTTCTGAAGTACTAATTACAAAGAAACCACAACCCTACTATTAAAAAAAAAAAAAAAAGACTAGAGACTTGTTTGGGAGCCTTAAAACCACCTGTAGGCAGAAAGTGGACGGAGAAACCAGTGCATCCTCCAAGATGGGCACAGCCTTCCCCCCTGAAAGCCCCTTCAGTTGAAGCCAACGGTGATGAAATACAAGACAAATCCTTCAAGCACTGGAACAAGGAGCTATACGGAACCATATATATATATATACATACACATACACAACCCCCCCCATATATATATATATATATATATATATATATATATATATGGTAGTTTCTCCTTAAGAGCAGAATAATGGCCTAATTAAGGAAAATTCCCATCTTCAAGGTAGGGGGTCTTTACAAGGTCTTTCACTGGATTTCAAAGTTGCATTACTGATGGCTGTATTTTCTTCATACTTTTCCTTTCTGAATGAGAAGGGTGAGGGTAATGAAGTATGTAACTTGTCTCTTTAATTCATTGATTAGTAGACAATGAGGAGCTATATTCAAACCTGATAAAGAGAACTGTGCTTCACCTGGAAATCCTGGCCTTTCAGATGGACAGAGTCCTGAATGGGACTTGAGCTGTTCGCTTTGGGGAGGGGCTGAGTAGGTCTTTGTATTCATAAGAGTAGAATGGATATTTGGCTATTAAAAGAGGAGATTCTTGTGGAGACTGGCTAGATGCCTACCAAACGAATTTAACTTTTTTTTCTGGGCACACAAGCAAACCATATTTCCCAGCCCTCTTGGACTCTGTTAGCTAGATGTGCTGGTTCTTACCGATAGAATGTGGACTGAAGTGATGTAACATTTCTGTGTTGAGGCAGTTAAAAGGAATTATGCTAAACCATTTTTTTTCTCTCCTTAGCGACTGTTTAGATGAGGCCATGAGAACCTTGAAACTGTGTGTTGATGACAGAAGCAGCCTGGGTCCCTAAATGACCATGTGGAGCAGTGGAGCCTCAACTCCACTGAGACACATGGAATTATGATGTGAGCAAGAAATACATTTCTGATGATGTTAAACTACTAAAATTTCAAGGATTTTTTTGTTATAGCAGCTAGAATTACTTATCCTAATTTACTAAAAAGTTTTTTGATATGTGTACTAAAGTTTATACTACTGACATTTCTATAATTATTGTTATGCCTTTAATGTAAGTACACTTGGCTCTCAGCTTTTAAACACAATGTGAAAATCCATATTTAGAACTCACATTACTAAAATGGTGCTACCTATGCCAACAAAGACACAGGATGTGTGAAAAATCTCTTCAGCAGCACCAGCACAGCCCCAAACAGCAATGGTAAGTAAGCATAACTGCGCTTTAAAAATATTAACCAGCACTGCAGACCAGTGGAAGAATACTAGACTTAGCATTCAAGTCGATGGGGTTTAGTGTAAGCTACGCTGCATCACTTTCTCTCAATTAGCACAAAGGGAGGAACAAGGCCAAGAAATCACTGCAAGTGGATTTACAGGATGAGGATGGGGTTCAAGGGAGGCTCAAAAACTTGTCTGTTGATAACACAAATGAACAAATGAATAAATGCATGGATGACAGGCTTTTCACAGAAATATTTCATGGAGATCAAAGACCTGACAATCCAAGTGCATTCCTGGGTTATTGCCATATGATCTTGAACAATTTACTTAACCTCTTTAAGCTCAGTTTCTTATCTATGAAATGGGGATAATAATGGAAGAGACCTCATGGAGTTGCTTTAAGATTAAATAAAATCTAGGGGCTTCCCTGGTGACACAGTGGTTGAGAATCTGCCTGCTAATGCAGGGGGCACGGTTTCGAGCCCTGGTCTGGGAGGATCCCACATGCCGTGGAGCAACTAGGCCTGTGAGCCACAATTACCGAGCCTGCGCGTCTGGAGCCTGTGCTCCGCAACGAGAGAGGCCGCGATAGTGAGTGGCCCCCGCTTGCCACAACTAGAGAAAGCCCTCGCACAGCAACGAAGACCAAACACAGCAAAAATTAATTAATTAATTTAAAAAATAAAATAAAATAATTGCCTTAAAAAAATCTAATATGTAAAGAACCCTGCAGAGTACCTGGCCCACAGTGAGCATGTGATTAAAATGCTAGCTGTTATCATCATCATCGTCGTCGTCATCACTGGTTCCTGTGAGAGCTCCACCACTAAGTTGGTTTACCTCAGTTTCATCGATAAAGATGCCTGACCTACTTATTCTGAGGATCTCAGGAGATAACGGGTGTGACACTCTAAGTGCCTCACGAATGCAAAGTGCAGCCTTACGACGAGGCTACTGTGATACGCTTCTCTGTGTTGGTGAATGACAGCCATGTCCCACAAGCTGTCATTAAAATGTACCAGAGCTGGAGCATTTTCATGAAGCCCATTTTTCTTGTGATCCAAGAACTCACCCTGTAAGACAACAGGTGGTCTGTGACGAAGTGTAAAACTAACTGGCTTATAAAGAAGTGAATGGATGACTCCGCACAGAATAAAATTCATGTTCCCTCTCAGCATTCAAATCAACTGTCCCTGAGCTATTTAGAGCTGAAGGGATTTTATTTTTCAGTGGAAAGCTTTAAGACTACCTACCTAATGGCAGCAACTTTTTAGTAGCATTTATTTTTTAATTTTACCATGAGAAGAATTTTGATATACTAATTGAGTAAGACTAACGTGAAAAAAAAGAACAGGAGTGACTCACAGGCAGACACATACCAGCTACACGTTAATCATTCATTAGGAATGGTTTTGTAGAACAAATGATTCTAAAAGTTCCCAGTGACAAAACAATAAACAAACAAACAACCTGTTCAATCCATTCCAAAAAAGTCATACCTGAGAGGTTGTAAATCGAAATCACTGACCCCAAAGGAATCTATTCTGATGGGCTTCATCAGCTCCTCTACTGTGGGCGGATCTGAGAGGGGAGAAGAGTTAAAACAGCAACCAAAAATCTTATGTAAATTGCTTAACTTAGTGTCTAACACCACCAAAATCACATTTTCTCTGATTGACGTAGTTAACAGAACAGCACATACAATAATCCCAGCTTCCCCCTATAAGCTCGTTTGTACCAAGAAAATCTTCTTTGATATTTATATTTGAAATATATATTTACATATTTTATCCCTCTCTTTCTATATATATGTACACACATCAAATATATGTGTATGGGTGTATCCACAAACACATACACACATTAATTATATATTTAGTTGATCCCAAAATACTGTTCTCTATTTAAAAAATAACTTTAGTATATGTTCATGGAAAAGTGTAAAAAATGTGAAAGTACACAACTGATTTCTTAATTCGGTCAAGGCATATTAGAGGAGGAACTGAAATTTCATCCTATGTTCAGCTCTAACTTTATAGCTAAACCAGTGATTCCCAGATTTAAACAAACCCTTTAAATTCAGATACTGAGAAACAATCACTAGAGCAAATTGCATTTAAATTATACCACACTGGAAACTGTCCAGAGAGGGTCTCATACAAAGAAGCTTTTACCAGATTCTGTAGTAGAGATGTTTTTAGAGGACTCTTCATTTTCTTGAGGATGATCTTTTGCTGAGTTCTTGGTATTTTCCACTGCATTACGCTCAGGTCTTTGTTCATCTGCATCTCCCAAAGAATGTGCAATATGACAATAAGCCTGATGTAGAGCTTCAATGTCACTATTGCTCTGTCCATAAGAAACACCTGTTGAATTAAATGTAATCTCTAGTATATTCACACAAATAACTAAGAAATATGGAACACTAACATTGTCCCTTAATCTATTAGGAATGGTGAACAAGCGTATAGGACAATACTGACATGATCAAAATAGAGTGAAATACAAACCTGGGTCATGCATGGCCACAGCCTACCAGCATGAATCACAGCAGGCTCAGGAACTCTTGTAGCGGGCTGAGATGTGTCCTGACGCGCTAACTGTAAAATCTGACTCTACTAGTTATTGTCTCTTCCTATTACCCTTAATTGACCTCTCTGCATTGGATAAAACTATTCCTAAATTTCTCAAATTGACACAATTTTTCAAGGATTCTGTCTCTCCTCTCTCTCTCTCTGCCTCATGGGGCCACCAAGTGTCTTGTACTCTGCATTTCTTCAACTGAAATTCAATCCTCTAACTTTGCAAACCAATATGTTCCAACAGCTTGCTAAAGCTGCTATAATAGAAAGTGATATCCTAGTAGCCAAACCCAGCCTTTAATTTTCTTCAACTTTAAAAAATTTTCTTCACCCTGTGAGATGTGTGACCCTGCCATTTTCCTGTGGACTATTTCCTCTGCATAGCGCCTTCTTGTTCTTCCCACTGCTCTGATGGCTGCTTTTCCGTCTTGTATGGTAAATGGCTCATCTCAGGGTTCCTCCATTTCTTTTTAAAACCTCTCTTTTTTTCTGGGGGAGGTGTGTGGTAGTGGAGTGGATAACTTCATCAAGACCCTTCACTTAATAACTGCCCATGTGCACGTGACTCCCAAATCTATGTCTTCTGTCTTTATCTCTTTTCTGAATACTAAACTTCCTAACAGACAAGGAGCCTGTTCTATAAGCAAATCATATCTAATACATCCTCGAGTGAATTAATTATATTCCCCAACAAAATCTGTTCTGCTACTAGTACCTGCTATTTTGGCTATGGTATGATCAGTCACCCAGTCATCCAAAATAGGAGACGTGATGTCACTGTTCACTCTTCCTTCCCTATTAACCTCTTCCTCTTCCCACCAACTGATTAATAAACTCTAGAGGAAATAATTCAAAGAATCTAATGACAACAATGATCGAAGACTTTTATGAGTATTTTCTTACTAATTTTGTACTCTTCACTACTAACAGTGGAATTTTCAAAATTAGAGAAAAGAAAAAAGTACTACAGAAGAGTGGAAAAAACAAAAAGAGAGAAATACAGTGACCAGTCTCCTTTTCTCTTGATACCTATGAACTAATCAATTAATGCCTAAAAATATTTACAAGAGCATATACAGCCTCCTCTTCCTCTATATAATGTGTAAGTTGCATAGTATAAAATTCTGAGGAACTATTTTCAACTCTAAACATAAGAGGGAGCCAAGTGCCACACATGATTGTGTAAGAATGCCTCACAATGGGATATCTTTCTATCTACTGCTTCAGGTCACCACTGCTATTTGGAGCATGCCCAATAAAGGAACAGATTTTATTAAATACATTAAAAACAAAAAAGTGGAGGATACCGTGAGATCAGAATCACTAACAGTTTTAGCAGCAGGGATATTCAGCAGGACTTGAGGAAAAAGACCTTGCCTGCTAAGCTAAGCCTAATGGCCCCCAACCCCCGGGCCATGCCGTGCATGGCCTGTTAGGAACCGGGCCTCACAGCAGGAGGTGAGTGGCAGGCGGGCAAGTGAAGTTTCATCTGTATTTACAGCCGCTCCCCATCGCTGGCATTACCGCCTGAGCTCCGCCTCCTGTCAGATCAGAGGCGACATTAGCTGTCCACTACCGGACAGCAACCAAAATGAGATTACGGAGTAGGCTGGACGTAAGCAACACACTTAGGGTGTCACTGTCTCCCATCGCCCCCAGATGGGACCATCTAGTTGCAGGAAAACAAGGTCAGGGCTCCCACTGATTCTGCATTATGGTGAGTTGTATAATTATTTCATTATATACTATAATGTAATAATAATAGAAATAAAGTGCACAACAAATGTAATGTGTTTGAATCATCCCGAAACCATACTCCCCCCCCCACATCTATGGAAAAGCTACCTTCCATGAAACTGGTCCCTGGTGCCAAAAAGGTTGGGGACCGCTGCCCTAAACCACCTGTCAGATTCAGAGTAGCATGACTGAGGGAGAGAATGAATTTTTATGAAGAAAGGGAAAAGGCACAAGGTGTTTTGTCTCCTCTACAGAAATACCAGGATGGTTAAGTATCTTCAGAGTATGTATAAAAGAAATGATCCGGGCTTCCCTGGTGGCACAGTGGTTGAGAGTCCGCCTGCCGATGCAGGGGACACAGGTTTGTGCCCCGGTCCGGGAAGATCCCACATGCCACAGAGTGGCTGGGCCCGTGAGCCATGGCCGCTGAGCCTGCGCGTCCGGAGCCTGTGCTCCGCAACGGAAGAGGCCACGGCAGTGAGAGGCCCACGTACCACAAAAAAAAAAAAAAAAGAAATGATCCCAGTGGCAAATAGCACAGCGGCAGTGAATGCTCATACCTAATTTAACACGTGTGAGGTGTCAGAAAGAAGAGGCTCTGGCTTAAAGCAACAGCTGAGCAAACATGCAGAAAAGCAATGACCTAAAAGTCAGAAATTAGAAATGGAAGATCGAGTGGTATTATGGGCTGCTCAGAAAACAGAGCAAGGGAAAGGTACTTTTCTCCTAATCTGAGTCATTAACCCAACTGATGTTAAAAATAATTCCAGGGTCATATATGTTAACTTTTTTCATGGATTTTATAGAGAAAAGGGCTGACTTCTCTGCATGTATTTTATATATCACCACAAGTCAAAAACGTCCTGTTTTTTTCCACTTTAGGAGGTTGAGAAGGGTCAAATCCTACTGGGCAGAGGCAAGGGTCCCGTTGTGGAGCAACACTGTCCTCCTGTGACTGCTCTGGTCATGCAGCCACAGCACAAAATGGTACCTGCCCTTGAGACAAATGACAACAAGCAAAAGGCTAGATCTGGCCCTCATTTTACAGTTACCAACCATTTTAAGACAATAAAGCACAAGTTTCATGAATAGTATTATCAAAAAAGAGATAATCTTTGACAACATATTATCTAAACGGAGCCTGCTTAATCCTGGAAGACACCTGGTAAACAAAAAACAAGCCACTGATCTTTTCAGTTTTTAAACCAAGTTCAGGTGCTGATTTGAAAATTTTCAAGTGTATTTTTTGAAATACTAGGTAAATTCAATACCTCACAGCCAAAAGGTATTTATACTCTATGCCTTCAGGTTCTTTATTATAATTTGTATTCTTAACAGAGTATTGATATAAATAATAATGATGAGAAGCACACAGTTGCCACTGCTTGTTGAATCTTAACAATATACTAGGCACTATATATTAACTCAGTTGATCATCACAAGAGCTCATTTTAAAGAAGAGGAAACAGGCTTAGAGGCATTAATTGTCCAGTGTCATGCAGCTGGTAACTGGCAAGGCTGGGAATATGAATCCAAGGCCACAAGACAATAAGATTATACTTACACTCTTCTAGTAATTGACTTACCAAATTATTTCAGAGTCAAGAACATTTAAGAAATAAGACCAAGAAAATTTAGCTTTATATAACTGGCCTGGATCATCTTAATAGAATTTTTGCTTCCAGCAATACATTTTTTATTTCTGAGTTTTTCTTATCATCTACAGCAGTGGTTTTCATACTGAGTTTTACAAAACAGTTTTCAGAGAAAATCATGGGTTCCACAGACGTTTGACCGAAATTTCATTTTAAAACACAAAAACTGTAATAAAAATTAATCTGCACACTCAAATGTGCCATTTATGTAACTGTAATATTTTGAAGAGCATGAGAGTGATAATTCTTGCCTCTGGCTTTGTTTTCATGTGTATCTTAGAATAAAGCTTCTCTGGTCATCCTGTACATAAAAGAACCCTCTACTATGCATCACTGATTAGAAAAGCTGTAGCTCTACACTGGTCTTTTAAAAGAATCCATAACTGCTTACTGAAAGAAGTGCAAGTGGATTGACCATCACAGCACATATGTGACAAGTACTTGAATAAAAACAGCAGTAAGAATGAGGAACATGTGCTCAGCACATGCTTTCAGCATGGCGGAATATTCACTTGGGTAGTAACAAGTAAATGAGCAACATGTCTTGATGGAAAAATTCTGTTGTAATTTTTTTTATGTTTTAAAATGGAAGTGGATGAAACAAGATAGTGGTGATTCTTGGAACGGCACTGACTAGAAATAAAAGATCTGAGTGGACTTTGTGGTTTTGATCATGTTTGGTTTTCTCATCTGGTTGCTGGTTACATGGATGTGTTCAGTATTTGAAAATTCATCAAGCTATGATGATAGGTGAATTATTCTACAAGTATATTATACTTCCATAGAAAAGTAGAACAAAAATAAGAAATAAAATAAAAATAAAATGCAAGCAGATGTTCAGAGTTGGCTAGTGATTTATCATTTCTATTTTTTTTTTTTTCCAAGTGTCTGGGTTGGTTTAGTTGACCATACTGGTCAACTGAGACTTGCAAAAAAGCAAGTTGAAAAGTTCCCATTTGCACTTGTTTATCTGGTAAACCAAGAAAATGTTCATATTATACAACAAAAACAAAATATACAAACATATTGAAGTGTGATGATATAAGAATGTAACAAATATCTAGAACTTTTAATTTTAAGAATTTCAAAAGACCATTACTACTCTCACTAACTTTATAAGTAAATGTCACATATGTAAACATTTATATTTATACTGATAAAATACGTTTTTTATCTATATAGAGGTACTACATAAGATACCATTTGGAGGTAAGAGTTCCACTGCTTTAAAAAGTTTGAAAAGGCACAATCTTCAAGGTCTTTATAACCTTTAGTCAAGTCTAGATGGTCCTAGACATTTCAGAATTTTAGGATGTGATCTAGCTTTTGCCTACACAGAGAGAACTATGGAAAAGCACAAGACCAAAGTCTCAGTTCTCTGACCCATGGCAAATTTAATGGAATACTCTGGGGCGGGGGGCAGAAAATGAGTCAATATTCATCTACAGTACTATACTTTGTAACAACAGCATTCATTCATCAACAAGTATATATCTTAAAACACACTTTACTCAGCCTATTAGCATTATGTGTCACAATTAGCAAGTTCAGATTATTTAAGTTGTTAAATATAGTAGAAAATATGAGATTGAAAATTTTATTTTTGATACAGTCCACTAACACTGAATCAAGAACAAATAGATAATTTGATCAGACCAATCAATAGAACTGAAATAAAATTTGTAATTAAAAAAACTCCTGGGGTTCCCTGGTGGTGCAGTGGTTGAGAGTCCACCTGCTGATGCAGGGGACACGGGTTTGTGCCCCGGTCCAGGAAGATCCCACATGCCGCGGAGCGGCTGGGCCTGTGAGCCATGGCTGCTGAGCCTGCGCGTCCGGAGCCTGTGCTCCGCAACGGGAGAGGCCACAACGGTGAGAGGCCCGCATACTGCAAAACAAAACAAAACAAAACAAAACAAAAAAAAACTCCCTGCAAACAAAAGTCCAGGACTGGATGCCTTCACTATGGAATTCTACCAAACATACAAAAAAGAACTTATACTGATCCTTCTCAAGATCTTCTAAAAGACTGAAGAGGAGGAAACACTCCCATAGTTATTCTATGATGCCACCGTCACTGATTCCAAAACCAGACAAAGACACTACCAAAAAAGAAAATTAGAGGCCAGTATCTTTGATGAATATAGATGCAAAAATCCTCAACAAAATATTAGCAAACCGAATCCAACAATACATAAAAAGGATCAGACACCATGATCAAGTTGGATTCACCCCAGGGTCACAAGGATGGTTCAACATATGCAAATCAAGCAATGTGATACACCACATCAACAAAAGAAAAGACAAATGATATGATCATCTCAACTGCTGCAGAAAAAGCATTTGATAAAACTCAACATCCATTCAGGATAAAAACTCTCACCAAAGTGGGTTCAGAGGCAACATATCTCAACATAATAAAAGCTATTTATGACAAACCCACAGCCAACATAATACTCAACAGTGAAAAGCTGAAAGCCTTCCCACTGAAATCTGAACAAGATAAGGATGCTCACTCTCACCTCTTCTATTCAACATAGTTTTGGAAGTCCTAGCCACATCAATCAGACAAGAAAAAGAAACAAAAGGGATCCAAATTGGAAGGAAAGAGGTAAAACTGTCATTACAGGCAGATGACATGATACTCTATATAGAAAACCCTAAAGACTCCACACCAAAACTATTAGAATTAATAAATGCATTCAGCAAGGTAGCAGGATACAAGATTAGTACACAGAAATCTGTTGCATTTCTTTACACTAACAATGAAATATCAGAAAGAGAAAATGAAAAAACAATCTGTTTTAAAAATGTATTAAAAAAATACCTAGGAATAAATCTTACCAAGGAGGTGAAAGACTTATATGCTGAGAACTATAAAACACTGATGAAGGAAATTAAAGATGATTCAAAGAAATGGAAAGCTATCTCATGTTCTTGGACTGGAAGAAATAATATTGTTAAAATGGCCATACTAGTAACTGAAAGCAATTTACACATTTAATGTGATCCCTATCAAATTACCCGCGACATTTTCACAGAACTAGAACAAATAATCCTAAAATTTATATGGAAACACAACAGGCTCAGAGTTGCCAAAGCAAATCTGATGGAAAAAAACAAAACTGAAGGCATACCTTCCAGACTTCAGACAATACTACAAAACTACAGTAATCAAAACAACATGGTATTGGCATAAAAACAGACATATGGATCAGTGGAACAGAACAGAGCCCAGAAATAAATCCACACACCTATGTTCAATTAATCTTCAATAAAGGAGGCAAGAATATACAATGGAGAAAAAAACAGTTTCTTCAGCAAGTGGTATTGGGAAAGCTGGACAGCCTCATGTAAATCAATGAAGTTAGAACACACCCTCACACCATCCACAAAAATAAACTCAAAATGGCTTAAAGACTTATAAGACATGACACCTTAAAACTCCTAGAAGAGAACATATGCAAAACATTCTCTGATATAAATCATAGCAATGTTTTCTTAGGTCAGGCTCTCAAGGCAAAAGAAATAAAAGCAAAAATAAGCAAATGGGACCAAATGAAACTTATAAGCTTTTGTACACAAAGGAAACCATAAACAAAACTAAAAGCAACCCACGGAATGGGAGAAAATATCTGCAAATCATGCAACTGACAAGGGCTTAATTTCCAAAATATACCAACAGCTCATACAGCTCAATATCAAAAAAAACAAACAACACAATCAAAAATGGGCAGAAGACCTAAACAGACATTTCTCCAAAGAAGCCATACAGATGGCCAAAAGGCACATGAAAAGATGCACAATATCACTAATTATTAGAGAAAGGCAAGTCAAAACTAAAATGAGGCCATCATCAAAAAGCCTACAAATAAGTGCTGGAGAGGGTGTGGAGAAAAGGGAACCCTCCTACACTGTTGGTGGAAATGTAAGCTGGTCCAGCCACTATGGAGAACAGCAGAGAGGTTGCTTAAAAAACTAAAAATAGAGTTACCATATGATCCAGCAATCCCATTCCTGGGCATATATCTGGAAAAGATGAAAACTCTAACTCAAAAAGACACATGCACCCCAATGTTCATAGCAACACTACTTACAATAGTCAAAACATGGAAGCAACTGCCCATCAACAGATGAATGGGTAAAGAAGATGTATACACACACACACACACACACACACAATGGAATACTACTCAGCCACAAAAAAGAATAAAATAACATCATTTGCAGCAGCATAGATGAAATTAGAGATTATCATACTAAGTGAATTAAGTCACAAAGAGAAGACAAATACCATATGATACCACTTATATGCAGAATCTAAAAAACTGATACAAATGAACTTATTAACAAAACAGAAACAGACTCACAGACATAGAAAACAAACTTTTGGTTACCAAATGGGAAAGGGGGGAGAGGGATAAATTAGGAGTTTGGGATTAACAGATACACACTACTGTATGTAAAACAGACAAACAACAAGGACCTTCTGTATAGCACAGGGAACTATATTCAGTATCTTGTAATAACCTATAATGGAAACGAATCTGAAAAAGTTATACATACACATACGTGTGTATGTGTATATATACACATACACACGCACACACACACATAATTGAATCACTGCTGTATTCAGTGAATATAGCAGTGATACAACACAACATTGTAAATCAACTATACTTCAATAAAAAATGTAAAATTTTATTGCTATAACTATGACATATATTATTATATATCACATACATTTCCCTAGAAATGAAGTCAATTAGTCATAGAATATTACATATTTAGAGAACAGCTACTTTGTCCCTTTTACCTGTTCCTGTCATTTCATTATCAGTCATATCTGGCAGTGCTTCAGGCTTAGTTGTTGCTGTCTCCTGGTCATCAAGGTTAACCTCTGCAACAGAGTCTAATGAATCAAGCAGCACTACTGGAATAACATAAAAGAAAAAAATATTAGGAATATAGAGAAGCTTGTATGGTTCCATTAACAAAATATTTAAATCATATGCAATCTGTATAAAAACAAAGATAAATTTTTACATATAAAGAATACATAATCATAGATCTAAAACAAGCATGATTTTATTCTTACATACAACAAAGTAGGCTTACATCAACACATATCTATGCTTATATACAAGTTTAATTTATATTTATATGTAAAAAGCAAAAGGCCTGCAAAAAATAACAAAAAAAATTTTTTCCTCCAATTTTATTGATGTATAATTGCCAATTAAAAATTGTATATATTTGAGATCTATGACTCGCTGATTTGATAAACATATACATTGTGAAATAATCACCAAAATCAAGATAATTAACATATCCATTTATCCTTTTTTGTGTATGTGGTGAGAACACCTGAGATCTCCCCTCTCAGCAAGTTTCAAGTAGTATACAACATTAACTATAGTCACATTGTTGTGCATTAGACCTCGCACATTGTTGTGCATTATTTATCTCACATAACTGAAACTTTGTACCCCTTAACCAACATCTCCCTATATCCCCCAACCCCAGCCTCTGGTAACCAACATTCTACTCTGTTTCTAGGAGATTGACATTTTTAGATTCCACGTATGTGAGAATATGCAGTATGTCGCTCTTCACGTGGCTTATTTCACTTAATGTAAATGTCCTCCACATTCATCCATGTTGTTGCAAATGGCAGTATCTCCTTTTTTTAAAGCGAAATATTATGCATGTAAATACACATACATATTACATACATGTGTAACATTATATATACTACATCTTCTTTATTCATTTGTCTGTTGATGGACATTTAGGTTGTATCCATACCTTGGCTACTGTGAATAATGCTGCAATAAACATGGGAGTACAGGTATCTCTTCCAGATATATATCCAGAAGTGAGATTCTGAATAATAAGGTAGTCCACTTTTAATTTTTTTCAGGAACTTCTATACTGTTTTCCATAAAGGCTGTGCCAATTTACATCCCTACCAACAGTGCACTAGAGTTCCCTTTTCTCCACATCCTCGCCAAAACATATTTTTTCCTCTTTCTGATAACAGTCATTCTAACAGGTGTGAGGTGATATCTCATTGTGGTTTTGATCTGCATTTCCCCGATGATTAGCGAACTTCAGTATCTTTTCATACACCTGTTTGCCCATTTATATACCTTCTTTTGAGAAATGTCTATCTGGGTCCTCTGCTCACTTTTAATTTTTTGTTGTTGTTGTTACTGAGTTGCATGAGTTTTTTGCATATTTTGGATATTAACCCTTTACCAGATTCATGGTTTACAAATATTCTGTCCCACTTTATAGGTTGCCTTTTCACTCTGTTGTTCCCTTGCTATGCAGAAGCTTTTTTTGGTTTAATGTAATACCATTTATCTATTTTTGCTTTTGTTGTCTGTGCTTTTGGGGTCATATCCAAAAAATTACTGCCTAGTGCAACATCAAGAAGGTTTTTTCCTGTTTTCTTCTCATAGTTTTGCAGTTTCTGGTCTTATATTTAAGTCTTTGATCCATTTTGAGTTGATTTTTGTATGTGGTGTGAGATAAGGATCCAATTTCATTCTTCTGTACGTGGATGCCTAGTTTTCTGAACACAATGTATTGAAGAGACTATCTTTCCTCATTGTAAATTCTTGGCACCCTTGTTGAAGATCAGGTGACACAGATGCATGGATTTATTTCTGGGCTATTCTGTTTCATTGTTTTTGTTTTTATATGTCTGTTTTTATGCCAGTACCATACGGCTTTGGTTACTATAGCTTTGCAATATATTCTTAAATCAAGGAGTGTGATGCCTCCATGCTTTGCTCTTTCTCAAGTTTGCTTTGGCTATGTGGGGTCTTTTGTGGTTCCATACAAATTTTAGGATTGTTTTTTCTATTTCTGTGAAAAATATCATTGGAATTTGATAGGGATTTCACTGAATCTGTAGGTCACTTTGGGTAGTATGAACGTTTTAACAGTATTAATTCTTCCAATCCATGAGCGCAGAATATCTTTCCACTTATCTGTATGTTCTTCAACTTCTTTCCTCAATGTTTTATAGTTTTAAGCATAATTTACCTGGTTAATAAAATTTATACCTAAGTATTATATTCTTTTTGATGTCACTGTAAATAGAATTGCTTTTTTGTAGTTTTCCTGAGGAATATTTGTCTGGTTTTGGTATCAAGGTGATGCTGGCCTTACAGAATGAGTCTGGAAAAATTCCCTCTTCCTGTATTTTTTGGAAGAGTTTAACAAGGACTGATATCAATACATCTTTGAATGTTTGGTATAATTTATCCATAAAGTCATGCTGGGCTTTTAAAAAATAAGTATCCTTAAATACAACAGGAAGAATTTAAGGTAGGCATAAGGAACGTATTATTGAGAAAATCCGTAAAGTTTAATTCATCAGAAAATATTTAGAAACAAAAATAGTAATTTATTCAGAATTATTTAGATATAATTCTGAACAGACCAATTTTTTGCCAATGAAAATTTATGAATATACATAATATTTACCATTAGCCAGCATGCCAGTTTTTTCTTCTTCCTAAATTAAAAAAAGAAAATAGTTACATGATCTGAAACTGAAGTTACACAAAATGACTGCAATGCAAAAGAATAACAAAATTTGAAAGCCAGTGCTTTACTCCATTATGAAAAGATCAAGAAACGTGCTTTCTAGATTTCTTTCATCACACTCATTCACCAACAATTCTATAAGACTAGAGAATGTAGCTGTGAGAGAACTTCTAGAAGACTCTTCAGAACCTTGGTGATCACCAGCAATTAATTCAGGCCTTTATAAGCCTTGTTTAAAGTATCTCAATGCCACCTGTTCATCTACCTTGCTCAGAAATTCTCCTATTTTTCGAACTCAAAGATAACATGGCTAGTTCACGTAAGATTCCTGCTATTATAATATCACCATTTTCCCTATTGATCAAAATTAATGATCAAATATAAGTTGCACTCATCATTTCATCTACATTTTGAGACAAAATCTTCAAAAAAGGCAGGCCATCAAATGGCAAGATAGTTGAAATTTGTCAAAATTATAGGTTCCCTTAGAGTAAGTTTTCTAATTGTGTCACCTATATTCTCCACATGGATAGGCAGTGTATAGGATCCACCCATAAGAGCAGAGCTTTCATTCCTTCCTATTTTGACCCTTACTCAGATGGCTCTCTACTAGGATTCCACATTTAGGTGGACACATTTTTATACAGGCTGTACTTTCTTAATATACCAAACTATTGTGCCCTCTACTGACCTATTTATTTTTCCAGTAGAAATTACTGTAACACAAAGTATTGTAATTGCCATATTCCAAGTATGAACCCCATTAACTTTCTAAGCATAATTATCAGATTGCATTAACCTTCATGTATTTCTAAGGTCATATCCTTTTCTCCCACAAACTGAGTGACATAATGATACCAAGGACAAAGTACTAGGTAAACTAAAAAATAAGAGTATTTCTTAATACCCAGAAAGTGATCCCTCCTTTTATTTAGAGTCTATGGTTTCATATATGTTCAAAACATCTAGTTCTAACACACAGTTGCAAAAGAGACTGTATCCAGATCAAAACCAATATAACAAATAGTAATTGTCCTACTGGTTACTATTAGGTAGCTTCAAGGATAAGTTCTGTCTGGCAGGCAATATGGAGTAGTACCCTTAGCCAGTCTTGGTAGCCAATTCTTGGTAAGAACTGAGAAACAAGAGAATTAGAGTACAACAACACTTAATGTGAATGGAATAATTTAGTTTACAATCTTAGCCCAGTAAGTTTCAGACAGTAATGTCACTATTAGTATAAATACTGAGGTAGCTATGTATTGCACTTCACAAGGACAAGACCTACCAAAGAAAAGCATAGCTTAATATACCTGTTTAAAAATTAGATTTGAGATTTTAATGAAGTTTTCAATTTCTAAAGCTTAAGGAAACTTGCCAAAAGAAATCTTTCAGAAAATCATCAACTGCCATGTATTTCATTAAGATTTAAATTGACACCTAAGTTAAGAAAACGTCTGAGTATTAAGAGACCTATAACTTTACAACAATGAGCTAGACTATAAAGAACTCTGTATTTTGAGCTCTTTATACAGCAACAGTCAGCTAAGGTGATGAAAGAAGTTTCCAAACTGTCAAACATATAATTGATACATACCTGTTTAGGTACATTTATTTTTTCTGATTTGGAGTTTTCTTTGGAATTAGTCTCTTCTTTAGGAGTCAAAGGTGCATCAACATCCTCCTCATCTTCAAAATCATCACTATAATTTTCTGAAGAAAATAGTTTTAAAAATACAAGGATCATACTGTCAAAAAAGTCAAATTCCATGAAAATATTACTGATTTCCAAAAGAAGTCTACATAAGAATAATTTATTTAAGTGTCAACATAAATATACCTTGAAGAACATACTTTTTTGGGCAAAGATTTAAAGAGAATTCAATTCGTAAGACTTGGGTTTTATTTTTGTACTTTCAAACAGTTATCAGTTTTACATTTTTAACATTTTGTATAATTAACCAACTGAAAATTTCTAGAGCTGTTCAAGAAATTTTATATCTTTAAAACAAACTTCAATTACTTGATTTTTTAAAGACAAAAATCTCAAAATTGCTTACTTATAAAAGGGAGCACTTTTGTGAAATCTTGACACTCTTAAACAAAAGGTTGGATTTTGCTTATTTTTTTTATGTTGATTTTTTTTGTCTTTATAGGTATCTCTTCTGTAACCCTTAAGCAGTACTTATGAAAGGTCTATCTCTGACTCCTCCCTCAGGTAAATACTAGCCTTATAACCTCCACTGTTTCTTAATCCTGGGCCATATCTCAATGGCTTTGTAGCAGAAGGGAAAGGTGTGTCCATGTTAATATGATGCCATCAGGCTACTTATGGCAAAGGTGGTCAGGGACTATCTGGCCAGGATCTCTTCATCAATTTTTAATTCATTGTTTACAGCCCTTAAATCAAAGGACTGACTGAGATTTGTGGGCTATAGAACAGGAATGGTCTTTTCAGAGTGGAACCGATCATTCATAATCTTATTTGTATTTCAAAAGTCAGATCACATTCAGAGACAGGATGGCCTGATGGGAGAAAGACTGCACAAGGTACAAGAGAGTCTGCTTCTGGAATGGCCATCCTTCAGTCTTCTCTTAGAAGAGAGGGGACAACTTGAATGTGATTAACAATGGAAGTCTGAAAATAATTAAGTTAAACAAAGATGCTTTCAGTGAGATCTACTTACAGAAACATCTCCATGTTAGTTCATAAGGAATACAATCGTGGAACAGCACGGGTATTGTGACTTAAGTAGATAATCTAGGTGAGCTGGTTAACTACATCAATATCTACATTCTGAGGATGAGAAGCACACCTTTCCTTCTCTTCTATATGAGAAAGAACACTGCCTGGGATTTTCTAAATATCAGTAGACATAATTCAATTCACAAAACAGTTACTGAGAAATTACCTTGTATTAGACAAATTCTAGATTCTAGGACCAATATCAGATGATTAAGATCCTAATATTCTAGTGGGAATCACTGAATTTTAAGTACCTCAGTGATTAGTCTTTCTTAAGTAAAGATGATAAACAAGGAGAGAGGAGATAAGGGAGGGTATGACAATGAACTCAGACAACTACTTGGGATTTGGGAACTATCTGAAATCAATGGAGGGGGATGCAGCGTTTGTGTCACTGCAAAGAAGCAGTATAAGAAACAGTTCGGATAGTGTGGCATAGTGCTTAGAGCATGACCAGGAGCCAGAAGACTTGGATCCAATTCCTGGTTCTACTGTTTTCAACTGTAGGACCAAAAGCAGGTCACAAACCCTCTTTGCCTCATTTTTCCCATCTGTAATGTAGGGATGATAATAGTATTTATTTCAGAGGGCTGCTGAGGAGATTAAGAGTTAAAGTGTTATATAATATGTACTATATATTAGTGTTAGCCATTATGTTTAGCAGTAGTAATTATCTGTTAGTATTATAGCTTGTGTTGCACTTATTCTGAATTGAAAGTTAATAAAGCCAAGTATTATTTCTAATTAAGAAAAGTGCTAATCTAATGTGCATTTTTCAAAACTACATTTTGTTAGTTGCATTTACTAACTGAATAGTCTGTAGGCAAATACTATTGTCCAACATATAAAAGACCAACCTCCTCCGCAGGAATTTGTCATGATTAAACTAGGTTTGAAGCAAGAAGGAAATGCCACTGGTAGTCACAGAGAGAAATGAGACAGACAGGACGAGAAATAACAGGAAGGAAAACAGCGTATCAGAGATTTCTGAAAGAAACACCAAGGGAAATTAAGTTTATATAAAAATGAAAGAATAAAACCCAATTGAAACGGTGGTTCTCATATGAAAAATATCAGAGACAATAATATCCAGCTCTTTCACACTGTTTGGAAAACAATGAGAATATTAATTTTTATCATTCTGACCTTTTGACAGGAAGATGTTACACATGTTATAGGTTTCTACTATTATATTCCATACCCTTGTAACTTTGAAAATATTATTTGCATAAATAGAAAATAGGTAAACAATTCTCAATGTAAAAGATCTAAAAGAGACATTTTAGAGACATTTTTCATTCTCTGTTGGAAAATTTGGCTGCAAATTTTAATTTAAGTATGATGGAATCTAGAGGACCTTCTCCTCTACCATCTTGGATATCAAGGACTTTGTAAATAATGAGTAAAATGGACAAAATATATGAAACAATAGTTTTCAGACACTGGACAATCGACAGCACAAAAATATGATTCCTAAGAAAGATAACAAGTGAGCTGAGCCCTACGTTCACTAGAAGGTATGTACATCCTGGAGCGCTGAGCAGGGAGGGGGAGATCAGGACGGTCTCACTGTGTTAACCATACAGAGATAAGAGTACAGAAAAGACAAGGTGATTAGAAGCTGCAGGGCAGTGATAAAGAGAGAAGGTACTGAGGTAGAAATAGAGCACTAGAAATCTACATGGAGTAGATTTCTGAATCTTTCCTGGAGTCTTTCCTGAATACTGAGTCATGTATGTGCAGCTAGAGCAGAGAATAACTGGGAAGCTGCAGGCTAGACAGACAATTCCCAGAGTTCACACAGGGTAAGGAGATTCTGAAGCTCTAACAAGCTTAAAAAAGCTGGTTATGAGGAAAAATCCTCATTGTTCAGCAGGGGCATTCAGTAGAAATCTCAGGAGGGCTGTGCGTGAGTAGCAGGGTCAAACTCTGCTAGACTAAGTAAGGCTCCTATTGATGTCTCCTAACAAAGCAGAAGAAAAGGCTTGAAAGGATCAAGCTATCTGCCAGAACAAAGCTCAGTACTCCTTAAAAGAAGAAAACAAGATCCAGACACTCAACAATGTAAAAAATCTATAATATATTCAACACTCAGTTTAAAAATTATTAGAATTACAAGGAGGAAAAGGTGACCACAGCTAGGAGAAGAAGCAGCCAACAGAAAGAGACCCAGAAATGAACAAATACTGGGGTCAGCAGAATATGCTCAAGGTTGGGGACTTGGAAACATACTAAAGAGATGAAAAAACAAATCTAAAAGAAACTTCTAGAGTAAAAGGAAAAAAGAATCATTCAATGAATTAACAAAACATTAAAGAAGAAAAAAAATCAGTGAACTTGAAGACCCTGCAATCAAAACTGAAGCAGAGAGGAGAAAAGGTTTAAAAAATGAAATAGTCTTAGTGACCTGTGGGACAAAATTTAACTTTCTAACATACTTGTAATTAGGATAAGAAAGCAAGGGGTGGCAGAAATGATATTTGAATAATTAATGGCAAAAACATTGTTTGATTTTGATGGGAACTAAAAATTCACAAATCAATTGATGCTGAACCAGCTCCAAACAGGATAAATACAAGAAAAGCACACCAAGATCATCCTCATCAAATTGCCACAAAACTGGCCTAAAGAGAAAAATTTGAAAACAGAGGGAAAAGAAGACAATATGTATACAAAATCACAATAACAGGAATTACCACTGACTGCTCATGAGAAATAATGTCAGAGGACAATAGAATGAAATCATTAAAGAGCTCAAAGAAGTAAAAACTACCTATAATTTTATATCAAACAAAAGTGTTCTTCAAAAACAAAGGCAAAATATACTTTCAGATAAACAAAACGTCAGAGAAATTATTCCTAGTAGACCTGCACTGCAAGAAAAGTTAAGGAGGTTTTTCATGATGAACAAAAACAATACTAGATAGCAACTATTTGAAAGTTGCTAAAAGAAGAGGTCTTAAAAGTTCTCATCACAAGAAAAAATAATTTTTTTGTAATTATGTGTAAGGTGACAGATGTTAACTAGACTTATTATGGTGCTCATTTCACAATGTATAGATATTGAATCATTACGTTACACCTGAAATTAATATAATGTTATATATGTCGATTATATCTTAATTTTAAAATTAACTTTTAAAATTCATTTCAAAATAAAAAGTTAAAAAAAAGAAACTCAAATCTATGCAGAGAAACACAAGTCATTGGGAACAGTAAATACATGGATAAATATAAATTTTTACATATGTATAAATTTTTTTACCTTCCTTAAAAATTTTTTAAAATGATAACAGATTGTTAAAAGCAATAATAATAATGATAATAATAATAATACTGCTGCATTGTGGGGTTTTTAAGATATGTAGAAGATAAACTAAAAATAGCAAAAAGGTTGGGGGGAGTTTACTGTTAAGATTCATGTAATGTGGTATAATGTTATCTGAAAGTGGACTCTAATAAGATAAAGATGCATATTGTATATCACAGGGCAACTAAGAAAAAAATACAGCAAAGAAGTACAACTAACAAGCCAAAAGAAGGGTTAAGATGGAATGGTATAAATACTCAATCCAATAAAATGTAGCACAAAAGCAATAACCAAAGAAAGATGGGAAGATAAAAAAACAAATGGCAAAACAGTAAATAACCATACCAATAAATATATTTTTGCAAAGCGTAGAAACATTTCAATTAAAAGTCTGAGATTGTCAGATTGGATATAAAAGCAAAATTCAGCTATATGCTACCAAAAGAAAGCCATTTAAAATATAGAAACACAGACACATTAAAAGTCAAAAGATGGAAAAAGACACACCTCCCTCACCATGCTTTGGAGGTATTTGTCCTGACTGCAGACATTCTTCTGGTCCTAGCACAAAAGTCCTTTTTCTGTCTTCCAAATGGGTCCACTACCCACTCCCAACAAACGAAGCAGTCCTGCGCTTACAACAATTTCTTAGTAGCTCCAACTGTGCCGTGTGCAACTCACTCTACCTGTTCAAGCTCTTTCCAAGATAATATGATTTTCCTTTTATTTTTCTCTTATCAATGTCTTTATTAAAAGCTATATTATCTTTTCAAATACTGTAAATTTTAGAACCAATGAAATTACCTGCCAGTTCTTCATGTTTTGATTCATCCTCATGTTTATCTTCAGTCAGTTCCACATTAGCTTGATTACTGGAAAAATATTTACTTAATTTAGTATTACATGTTAATAATACATTACCATGCAATATTTTGTGTATATTTTTTAAAAACCTCTAACATTACATATTTCTTCTCAAGTACTTTTTTTCTAGCAAAAGCTAAAAATTTGGAAGCTATGAGGGAAATGTTTTGAAAATAAAAGATCTAAGACTAACTGTAGCTGCCAAAGTAATACAAAGGGGAAAAATGCCATTTTCTTAATTTTATACACAAATATACACAATTTTATACAAAAATATGTGCATTTACATCTCTCAGGGCCCAGCCAGCCTTTCTACACTAAAGATTAGGAGCTGACCACAAGTTGTAAAAATCAGTGAAGTCTATGTGGAGACCAGAAAAAAACTGCCACAATCAGCATTTACATGCTAAGAAGCAATTTCATCCTGAAATGGAAGCTGAAAGAGAGCCTTGAGCCAGTAAATACTCAGCAAGGTGACAAGAGAGCTACTTTTAATTATATAGGATATATTAGTTCATATACTGCCTTCCTTCAAACCAAAGAATCAGTTCTACCTTTTTCAGTCCCCCAACCATGTCTTTAGTGAGATCATTAGCAGATCCAAGAAACTATAAACTCTAATAACAGTAGCAGAAAATACCATTGCATACTCAATACGCTACTGCACTCTGACTAGGCTGTTCTTGCGTAGAAATATCAGTAGTTAAGAATACCGTTAAGAACAAAGAAATGTTAAGAAATATTGCAAAGGGGCAAAAACTTGTGGCCAGCAAACCTGTGTATGTTTAATCTGTGTCACTGTTAGGACAGGCAACCACCATGGGCCCTGAGGGTCCCTAGGTGTTCTTGCTGGGTATGCCAAGAACGCAAGCACAGAGCCTCCTTCCTAGGTCATTTCTCAGGGTTGTGTGCAGTGAGCAACTTTGAGAGACGAGGCAACGTTTCTGCCCCCAAAGCAGGCTTGTTTCCACTTACTCTAAAGCAAAGATTCCCCAAGCTCAGTGACCCTCTCCTGTAAAGCAACCCATTGCACTGGCAAACAGCCATCATGGACCCCGTGAACCTTGTGGGTCATGGGAAACTAAGGCAAATAAACGTGACCCTCAGGTCCTGCTTTTGTGATGAGAAGTAAAGTCCTTTTGTTTCTGACCCAGGAATCTTGTGTCTATTGTCAGCATTCATAAAACTGGCAGGCTGACTTGTTAGCTTGCAAGTAGGGTAAAAATCTCAGACCCTGCACAGTTCATAAGGGCCACTGCTTTGTCCACTGTCTAAGAAAATGAGCATCTTGAGGAGACCAGGCACTCTAATGACCAGAGGTTATGAGTCTCCTGACCCTTAATTTAAATATAGTTTGGTGTTCTTAAAATCTTAAAATTGTAATCTGGCTTCCATTTATAATTTAAAAAATTAAATGGAAAACTTTAACTGAGAAAATTAAAGATATCAGGTTTCACAGAAGTCTTGAGAATACCAAAGGTCTACGGCACTTACAAGGCACCAGCTCAGTCAACTAGTAGAATTTCCAGGATAAATGAGGTCTCCTAATAATCATTAGGGTCAACCATACACAAAGGTAGGACACAAACCAAATCGGTATTTGCTCCCTGGTTCCTCCGTCCCTTTTTGTTCCTATTTCCCCTGAGTTTATAATAGCTACCTGGACTCTCTTACTGACCTTATCTCTGGAAAATCACTTAATAAATTACCTTTCTAGTTAGGTCTATTTGGCAATGTGCTATTCATTTCAAAAGTACCTCATGCATGAAATTTCAGATCTCTAGAAGCTCTCAAATACACATCAACGTTTTCCAGCCCACATATATATATACATATATATATATGTATATATAAATCATATTCTACACACACACATTACCCCTGACCAAAATAATGAAGAGAAAATAGAATTAAAAATAAGATTTAAATTTTGCCTGTTATATGTTTACCTCTTCAATTCCATGCATCTACCAGCCTTTCAAAAATATAAAGACACAAAAATCACTCAATGATTAGTTTATATTGTATTTACATTACCTGTGTAAAGCTTTAAAATGTGTGGAGTCATTAGAATCCAATTCTTTATTTAATCTTGAGTAATCAATGGAAGATGTGAAGCCTTTCTCAAGCCTGGCAAAAAACTGCTCTTTTTCTTCTTGCTCTGCTAATGTGTCCAATCCAAGAATGCTATGATTGAGCTCAGGAACTACTACCTCTAAATGGAAAGCACAAATATATTTCATTAACACATAGAATTTTGAAAAAATTAATTTTAATGATGCATTTATTGACATTACACAGTCAGACTTCAAAAAATTTGAAACATACTTCATTTAATCTCTTACTCAAATATAGCTTTATATTCATTATAATACGTAAGGCTATGAAGCTTCTCCAGAGATATAACTCTAAACCTTCTAGGAAGATATTAAATCTGTCTACACGCTTCAGTAAAGGAGGCTCCAAGATAGTTATGAGTTAACTTTTCTAAAAATCCTGATTATAAGCATAATAATGAACCTGTCAACTCACATCGTTCACAATTCTTACCATTGGCCTCTAAGCTGTCAACACTTAAGATAGAGGTTCCACTGCTCTTAAGAAACTGAATCCTTTCAGCAGATTCCTCTTCTATTTCCATAATAGGCTGAGGAGTCTTCTTTGTTTTCAAATAGCTTACATGTGTTCCAAGTAGTCCTGGGATGGGATTTAATATAGTTGGATATTAATGTTAAGAGAATTGTTTTGACTACTATGCCAACACAGTAGTACTGTTATACTAGCTTAGACTAGTTATACTGTTATATTAGTTATACTAGTAGACAGTAGCTATGAAATAAATCTGGTTTATGAAATAAAAATCCACCAGACCAAAAATTCACAAAACAAAAATTACAATTCTGTTGGATTGCAGTGCATCTTATTCAGTGGAATATTTCAAAAACTTGCATAATGAGACAAGATTTTTAAAAAATTATTTTGAAGCACAAGTACTTAATACAGTATACCATGCCACTTGGGGAAGTAATCCCAGGGCAGGAGTCAATGGTCAGACCATGCTCGTCTTCATAGGCTGGGGGTAGGGTTTTGTTCTTCATTCTAAAAGCACTAGAAAACACTGGAAAAGTTATACAATATCAAAATTTCTTTATCTTAGCAGTATATACTTGTTGTAAAAAACCGATATATGGAAAAAATAACTATATCATATGATACAAATAATAAGATTAGAAAAATACCACTTTTGCTTAGAAGGAAGCCTTATTGAGAAGTTACAAATTGTGATCTCAATTTCCTACTTAGCATCCTATTGGAAAGGCTTTAGAATCAAATTAGTTTATGGCTCTGTGTGAATAATGGTTTTAACTGATCCAATAATAACTTCCACACAGCTGGAGAAAATCAGGAGATATATCTATAGGCACTTCAAATGAAAACATACATGCCAAGGTCAGGGTGCCATCGGGGCATCTGTCCAGGGTCTCAGCCCGGCTCTGAAGATGGACTCAGGGATGTGACCCACACTAACCAACCTCATGAGAGACTAATACAACTGAAACCAAGATCCAATTCAGTTATTTACAATGAAGAGTATAAGCAGTAGGAGAATTAGACGGTTTCACTAACTAGGCAGAACATTTTGTCCTTATGGCAACTGAAAGAGAAAGCAAAATTATAAGGTTGAAGTAGCTCAATGTTGATGTTTAATGGCGTCTATGTAAGATTGGGAATGCATTCCTCTCAAAAGGGGTGTTCAATTAATTCTCCCTTAGAAGCTTCTACACTCTTGATAGCAGGAATCATATTTTGTCTTTGCATACTAGTGCCAAGTACTCAGAACATAACATGAACTCAATAAATGTTTGTGACTGAACCAGGGACCAGGTTATACCCTTGGGCAGAGAAACTTTCTTCCCCTGTGTTTAAATGGACACTGTCAAAGTTTCCTTCCTAAATATCCTTTGCATCCTTTACTAATCAAATCCACTCTGATTGATACATTCTTTTAAAAAAAATTTTAGTAGCTTTAGTCAGGTTACATTCAAGTGTTGGTCTAGGACCTATTCTTTCCCTTTAGGGTGAGTTTGCATACTCCACCCCTGATTCATTACTTTCTAGAAAAAGATTTTAATGCTAAATAAGTCACAAATCATTGTCAATTATTTCAATAGCACTTAATCATATCCTTTTCAAGCATCAATGGGGGAAAGATTCTAAAAAAGAATTCTTCACATGCAAACTTTAGCACTGTGAGTGGTTTATGGATTTATGAAAACACACTGAACTTCTCAATAAGGCCATTCCTTACTGTAAAGTGTTAAGAAGAACAGAGAATTGACTATCAAATTCACAGTAACATTTATTTATTAAACACATTTCTTATTTACTGTTGAGGGTCAAGGAGCACAAGGAAAAAGAAGAGATATAGAAATCCTATCAGTTCATCAAATGGTGCTTAGTGATAACACAAATAGTGTGAACGTAGGTACTTAACAGAGGTAGTCTGAGGATCTTTGCAAGTACAGCAGTATCATATATAGTAGCTATACTGAAGAAAACACCCAGAGAGTAATTTTCTATTTGTAAAGATGTGAGTAGGAATAGTTCCAAAAAAGATAAACCCATGTGCTAGACAGGATCAGTAATGAGTTATTTACCATTAAGGTAATAAAATTATTTTTTTCTACTGTCATTAACAGAGAGCAATACTAAAATCTACAGATTTGTTAAAATCTTCCCAATGCAGTGACATTAATACATTGTCAGAATATTTTATTAAATCACTTTAAATCAATTTACCATTAAACATGATAATATATAAATATACCTAATATTATTCACCATCTTAAATTGAGTAACAATAAATTATTTCAATGTAAAATAATCTGATAATGCAGAAACATAGATTTGCTATTATATAAGAAATATATCATAAAGTAATATGAAAATCAAGTCAAACTTCAAAAATTCACACCATCAGTATTATTTTCCTTATATATTTATTAAAAGCATGGTAAGAAAATCCAGAATTAAAAGTCTTGACTGCCCCCCTGTGGACAAATAATTTAAAATTAAAAATCAGCAATATTTACCACCATCTTCAAATTCATCTTCAGTTATCCACCATGGCATTGTATCATTCTTCTTCACTTCTTTAGGTTGTCTAGGTGTTTTATTTGAACTTTCGAAAGAATCATCTGAAAGCTAAATCAGATATAAGCTAGTGAATTTGAAATTCAAGAATCCCAGATTTATCACTGAAAATGTTTCTTCATTCTCTGATATTTCAGTTGTCACCTAAACATTCTCAGCAATTATGTATAAATTCATATATTTCTAGATATATGGGGTCAAAATAACTTAAACATCAAGAATACATCTCTGAACACTGATTTCATACCCAGAATTAAACAAGCAGACGAACCAAGGAGAAAAACATCAACAATAACAACAAAGAAATAAAAAACTTGATCAAGAAACCTAATCAGGAAGGAATAAAAGGATATAATCCTTTTTTAGACATTATCTCCGGTCTAAGAATAAATAATGATTGAGCAAAATCACCTAGCATCACTCTAGAAGGACACAAAATTCTAAGACCAGGAAGAACTGAGTGTGAGGTGTTTACCAGAGAAATTTGCATTTGTCACAATGATTAATAAACTTTAATAAACTTTTATTTGTCCTTTTCTACTCTTCAGGTTCAAATCTTACTACAATTCTAAACCCCTACTCTAACCCTGATCTACCACCCTTACTCTCAGCCAATAACTTGGGCTCTCTCTTCACAGAGAAAATAAAGACCTTAGGTCAAAAACCACCCTCCTCCTTCCCCTCACTCCACCACTAAATTCACCCGTTAAGACACTGCTTTCCTCTCTCAGAAGAGCAATTCTTTCCTCCATTCCCAGAACATGCAGAAGGGCCACCTCCCGCCTCACCAAGTTCTCCCTTGCTGGGTTATCCTAATGCATCTCTGCACTTCACTCCCTCCTCAATCTCCTTGCCCTCCTTCCCTCAGGTTATAAACTTGCTCATCACTGCATCCCCAGGGCCTAGCACAGCACCTGGCATAATTGTATAGTATGAGAATGAACACTTGGGCTTCCCTGGTGGCACAGTGGTTGAGAGTCTGCCTGCCGATGCAGGGAACACGGGTTCGTGCCCCGGTCCGGGAAGATCCCACATGCCGTGGAGCGGCTGGGCCCGTGAGCCATGGCCGCTGAGCCTGCGCGTCTGGAGCCTGTGCTCCGCAGCGGGAGAGGCCACAACAGTGAGAGGTCTGCGTACCGCAAAAGAAAAAAAAAAAAAAAAAAGAATGAACACTCAAGTCTACCCTACTTAAAAAAACGAAAACAAACAAACAAAACAAAGTAAATAGGTAAAGTTCCTTACTCCTACCTCCCTTTCATTCTACCTATCATCTTTCCTTTATGTACATTCTAACTTCTCCAGGTCACTGTTAAACCCCTTAAAATCTGGTCCCCATCCAAAACAGCTCTCCTCAGTCACCACAGGCCTCCTACATGCCACAAATAAAGGATGACTGTCAGTCATCTCCCTGATCGTACCATGAAGTTTGACATGGTGACCAACTCTCACTTCAGGCAAATCTCTCCCTTTGACCTCAAAGCACCACCTCCTCCAGGCTATACTTCACGTCTGTGACCTTTCCTAACCAACTCTAATAGCTCTTGGCCCTTTTGCCCTTTTCTTTAACATGAGACTTCCCCAGGACGCTACTCTTGGTCCTTTTTATCCTTATTCTACACACTTTTTCTGGAGAAGAAATCAACATTTATTAATTACTTGCCTGCTCTATGTCAGGATCTATACTCAGGTTATTTCAGTCTTTAAATAATCCAGCAGAGATTTACTGATGGGGAAGTTAAGCTCAGAGAAGTTAAGCAACTTGCCCAGGTTGCGACTATCAGTAAGTGATACAGAGCTGGGATTCAAACTTGGGTTTCTCTAACTAAGGCCTGTCCACTTTCAAGTACTCTATATGGTGCCCCAACTAGGACCTTGGTACCTGGGGCACTTCTTAAACTTCTGAGATGACTACACACACATTTCCACCTGCCAACCAAACAACTCTACCCCAATGACTTGTAAGAATGCCATTTTTAAATCTTCAAAAAGAACTCACTGTCTTCCTTGACCACCAAGCAGGATGAGGGGAGGAGAAAAGAAAGAGTATTCTTTACTCCATCTGAATTTTAGTTGCATCGCCTTCCACACAGTCTTATACTTCACTGTCACCCTGAAATGTTCCATTTCTCTCTCCTTTCTACCTCTCGCTGTTTACCAAACTCTGACAATCTGCCTCAGATTCAGTTTTCTCCTCCTAAACCCATGGCTACGTAAAAGTGTGAAAGAAGAACTGTAAGTTTTTGGAGCCAGACAGATCTGAGTTCAAACTTTTAACTTCAAAATAAGCTAGTTCTGTTGCTTAGGGAAAATTACGCCTCTTTTCAGTTTATACACATATAAAACAAGCATGGTGACACTGACCTTGCAGGGCTGTGGCAAAGATCAGCAAAGAAACAGAGAATGACCATCCTACTGTCTAATACATAGTAGGTATTCTCACTTCTGACAATCTTCCACACTGCTTTCTAGGCTACTATCATTAAAAACGAAACGAAACAAAACAAAACAGCTGGCCACTCAGTTAACAACCGTGCTTGTGAGGATATGGAGAAACTGGAACCCTAATATTACTAATACACTTCTGGTGAGAGTAAAATGGCACAGCCGTTTAGGAAACAGTCTGGCAGTTCCTCCAAAAAACATAGAGCTACCATATGACCCAGCATTCCCACTCCTAGGTATACACACAAGAGAAGTGAAAACATACAACCACACAAAAACTTATATACAATTGTCATAGCGGCATTATTCATAATTGCTAAAAAGTGGGAAGAACTCAAATGTCCATCAGCTGATAAGTAGGTAAACAAAATGTGGTAAATCCATACAATGGAATATTATTCAGCTATAAAAAAAGGAATGAGGTACTGATAGATATGACAACATAAATGAACCTTGAAATTGTTACGTTAAGTGGAACAAGCTGTAAGAAAGACCCATATGGAATCGGGTAGGAAGGGAAGAAAAGTGATCAGGTCAGGACCTGTTCCCCAGGGAAGGGACACAGAAAAGGAAGGGGATTAAAAGGCTTGGAAACCCACTCTGGGGAGTAGGTGGCTAGAACCACATATTGGGGGCCACAGCCCTGGGGTCTGCCACTGGGAAGATGAGTCCACATAACTGGTTATAAAACCACTGGGACCGACAGTGGGGCTCTAAGAAACCAAGACTCTGCTTGTGAAGAGTGTGCACATATTTCCTTACTCCCGAAACAAGGTGGAGGAAGCAGAATGAAACTGCACGGGACTCTGGCTGGTTTCCTATGACCACCCTGGCACAAGCCCTGGCACAAGCCCTTGCCCAAGCCAAACCCCTACTCCAGCCCCTCTTGCTCCAGCACTACTCCTCTCTGGGGCAAAGATGACAATGTGACAGTGCTAGGAGAGGAAAGAGTACATGCTTATGGGGAACAGAACCAGCTGGGACCCAACCCTCAGGGCTTCTGCTCCAGCACCTTGGGACTCGCTCCCACCCCTCATAGGGTGGTGTTGGCCACTGAGCGAGAAGAAGCCCTGGCTCACACCTGGCTCTGCCTTGAGCCCCTTCTTCTCCAGTCCCACCTCTTACCAAAGTGATAGCTGCCAGCACACCCTGGAGAAAGACACAACTCCTGCTCACGTCAGATCCAGCTCTCCCACCAAAGCCACCAGGCACATGCAGACTGCACAGGGACACTCCCACAAAGGGGCACCCCTTCAAGATGGGGACAGGTAACTGTTTCACTTAATTTCATAGAGACAGAGAAAGTTAAACAAAATGAGAAGACAGAAGAACTTGTTTCAAACAAAAGAACAAGACAAACAACTAATGAAACAGAGATAAATAATTTACCAGATAAGAAGTTCAAAGCATTAGCAATAAGAATGCTGAAAAAGGAATAGATGAACACAGTGAGAATTTTAACAAGAAACTAGAAAATATAAAAGAACCAGCCAGAACTGAAGAATACAACTGTAATGAAAAACACAGTAGAACGAATTAACAGCAGACTAGGCGATACAGAAGAATGCATAAGTGATCTGGAAGACAGAATAATGGAAATCACCCAATCAGACATGGAAAAAAAAACAAATTTAAAAAATGAAAACAATTTAAGGGAACTCTGAGATACCATCAAGTGTACCAACATTCATATTATAGGTGTCCCAGATGGAAAAGTCAGAGAGAAAGGAGTTGAAAATTTATTTGATGAAATTATGGCTGAAAATTTCTTGAACCTGAATGAGTAATCAGATATCCAGGTACAGAAGGCACAGAGAGTCCCAAATAAAATGAACCCAAATAGACCCACACCAAGACATATCACAATTAAAGTGTTATTAAAATGTTAAAAGTTAAAGAGATTATTCTAAAGGCAGCAAGAGAAAAACAAAGAGTTGCATACAAGTGAACCCCACCCCCCAAAAGCTATCAGCTGATTTTTCTGCAGAAACTTTGCAGGCCAGAAGGGAATGGCATGATATATTTAAGGTGCAAAAGGAAAAAACCTAAAACCTAGGATACTCTACCCAGCAAGATTATAATTTGGAATTAAAGGACAGATGAAAAACTTCTCAGACAAGCAAAGACTAGAAGAGTTCATCAATACTAAATTGACCCTAAAGGAAATGTTAAAGGGTCTTCTCTCAGTGGAAAAGAAAATGCTACAAGAAGTAGACATGTATAGGAAAAGAAAAACCCCACTAATAATGACAAATATATAGTAAAGGCTGTGTATCAACCACTTAAATAAGCTAGTACAAAGATTCAAAGACAAAAATTGTATAATCAGCTATAATTGTAATAAAAAGGTAAAGGATAAACATGAAGATGTAAAATATGACACAAAAACACAAAATGTTGGGGAGGGGAGAAAAAGCGTCGAACTTTTAGAATGTGTTTGAACTTAAATGACTACCAGTTTATAACAAGTAGATATAACCATAGATTAACATATATGAACCCCATGGTAACCAGAAATCAAAACCCAACAATGGACACACAAAAACTAGAGAGAAAGGAGCACAAGCATAACACTAAAGAAAATCATCAAACCACAAGGGAAGAAACAAAAAGGAGAAAAGAACAGAGAATAAGTAAAAAACCAGAAAAAAGTAACATAATGGCAGTAAGAACATACCTATCAATAATTACTTTAAATGTGAATGGACTAAATGCTCCAATCAAAAGACACAGGGTGGGGCTCCCCTGGTGGCGCAGTGGTTGAGAGTCCGCCTGCCGACACGGGTTCATGCCCCGGTCTGGGAAGATCCCACATGCCGCGGAGTGGCTGGGCCCGTGAGCCATGGCCGCTGAGCCTGCGCGTGTCCAGAGCCTGTGCTCCGCAACAGGGGAGGCCACAACAGTACAACAGTGAGAGGCCCGCCTCCCGCCAAAAAAAAAAAAAAAAAAAAGACATAGGGTGGCTGATTGGACAAAAAAACAAGACCCATCTATATGCTGCTTACAAGAGACTCGCTTCAGAGATAAAGACACACACAGACTGAAAGTGAGGGGTTAGAAGAAGTTATTTCATGCAAATGGAAACAAGAGGTAGCAATACTCATATCAGACAAAACAGACTTTAAAACAAAGTCTATAACAAAAGGCAAATAGGGCATTGTATAATGATACAGGGATCAATACAAAAGAGGATGTAACATTCATTAAAATATATGCAACTAATATAGGAGCATCTAAATATATTAAGCAAATGTTAACAGCTATAAATGGAGAAATTGGCAATAAGACAAAAGTAGTAGGGAATGTTAATATCCAATTTACATCAATGGACAGATCATCCAGACAGAAAATCAGTAAGGAAACACTGGCCTTAAATGACAAATTAGACCAGATGGACTTAATAGATATCTTCAGGATATTCCATGTAAAACCAGCAGAATACACATTATTTTCAAGTGCACATAGAACATTCTCCAGGGCAGACCACACTCTAGGCCACAAAAAAGTCTCAACAAATTTAAGAGGACAGAAATTATATCAAGCATTTTTTCCGAGCACCATGGTATAAACCAGATATCAATTATAGGAAGAAAAATGGGAAAAACACAAACATGTGGAGACTAAATGACATGCTACTAAAAAAACAATGGGTCAATGAAGAAATCAAAGAGGAAATCAGAAAATACCTTAAGACAAATGAAAATAAAAACACAACTTTCTAAAATTATGGGATGTAGCAAAAGCAGTTCTAAGAATGTTTACAGTGATACAGGCCTACTTTAAGAAACAAGAAAAATCTCAAATAAACAACATAACCTACCATCTAAAGGAATTAGAAAAAGAACAAAGTCCAAAGTCAGCAGAAGAAAGGAAATAATAAATACCAGAGAGGAAATAAAATAGAGACCAAAAAAATAAAATAAATTAAAAAAATCAATGAAACCAAGAGCTGTTTTTTTGAAATAATAAAGAATTTTCTTTTTGTTTTTTGGTTGCATGGTGTCTTAGTTGTGGCAGGCAGGCTCCCCAGGTGTAGTCACGGGCTCCTTAGTTGAAGCACACGGGCTCCTTAGCTGTGGCTCCAGGGCTCCTTAGTTTCAGCTCGCCAGCTCCTTAGGTGCAGCTCGTGGGCTCCTTAGTTGTGGCTCACCAGCTCCTTAGTCACGGCATGCAGGCTCCCTAGTTATGGCATGTGAATTCCTAGTTGCAGCATGCATGTGGTATCTAGTTCCCTGACCAGGGATCAAACTCGAGCCCTCTGCATTGGGAGAGTGGAATCTTATCCACTGCTCTACCAGGGAAGTCCCCCCCAAAATTAAGAAAATTGATAAGCCTTTAGCCAGGGGTTCATCAAGAAAAAAGAGAGAGGACCCAAACAAAAAAAATAAAAAAGAGGAGAACTAACAACCAATATCACAGATAATAAAATCATAAGAGAATACTACAAACAGTTACATGTCAACAAATTGGACAACCTAAGAAATGGATTAATTTCTAAAAACATACAATCTTCCAAAACTGAATCAGGAAGACACAGACAATCTGAACAGACCAATCACTAGTAGTATAATTGAATTAGTAATCAGAAACTTCCAGCAAACAGAAGTCCAGGATAGCTTCACAGGGGAATTTCACCAAACATATAAAAAGCTAATATCCTTCTCAACTTATTTCAAAAAACTGGAGAGGACACTCCCAAATTCATTCTACAAGGTCACCATTACCCTGATATTAAAAACAGACAAAGACACTACAAAAAAAGAATACTGCAGGCTGATATCTCTGATAAATACAGATGCAGAAATCCTCAACAAAGTATTAGCAAACTGAATTCAACAATATATAAAAAGAATCATACACCATGATCAAGTAGGACTTACTCTAGGAATGCAAAGATGGTTCAATATTTGCAAGTCAATCAATGTGATACACCACATTAACAAGTCACATGATCATCTCAATAAATACAGAGAAAGCATTTGACAAAATTCAATATCCATTCCTGACAAAAACTCTCATCAAATTTGGTATCTAAACTCATATCGCAATGTAAAAAAGGTCATTTATGACAAACCCACAGCTAACATCATATTCATTGGTGAAAAACAGAGAGCGCTTCCTCTAAAATCAGGAACAAGATAAGGATGTCCACTCTCACCACTTCTATTTAATAAAGTATTGGAAGTCCTAGCCAGAGCAATCAGACATGAAAAGAAATAAAAGGCTTCCAAATTGAAAGGGAAGATGTAAAGCTGTCAGTATTTGCAGATGGCATGATACTACATATAGAAAACCCTGAAGTCTTCACCAAAAATCTCAGAATTAATAAATGGATTCAGTAGCTTTGTAGGATACAAGATTAATATACAGAAATCTGTTACTTTTCTAAACACTAATAATGAACTATCAGAAAGAGTAAGAAAACCATCCTTCTTAAAATCACATCCAAAAGAACAAAATACATAGGAATAAACTTAATCAAGGAGGTGAAAAACTCATAGTCTGAAAACTATAAAACATTGATGAAGGAAACTGAGGATGATACAATGAAATGGCAAGATAGCTCGCGTTCATGGATTGGAAGAATTGATATTGTTAAAATGTCCATGCTACCCAAAGCAAGCTACAGATTTAATGCAATACCTATCAAAACATGTATGACATTTTTCACAGAACTAGAACAAATAATCCTAAAATTTATATGGAACAACTAAAGACCCTGAAAAGCCAAAGCAATGTTGAGAAAAAAGAACAAAGCTAAAGGTATTAAGCTCCCTGACTTCAGACTATACTAGGAAGCTCCAGTAATCACAACAGTGTGGTTCCGGCACAAAAACCGACACATCCATCAACAGAACAGAATAGAGAGCCCAGAAATAAACCCGTGAACTTATGGTCAATTAATCTACAACAACGAAGGCAAGAATTTACATTGGAAAAAAGACAGTCTCTTATTGAAGTAAGTGGTGCTGGGAAAACTGGATAGCTACATGTAAAAGAATGAAATTAGAACATTTTCACACACCATATATCAATACAAAAATAAACTCAAAATGGAGTAAAGACCTAAGTATAAAACCTGAAACCATAAAACTCCTAGAAGAAAACATAGGCAGAACACTCTAACGTAAATTGTAGCAATATTTTTTTGGATCTGTCTCCTAAGGCAAAGGAAACAAAAGCAAAACTAAACATATGGGACCTAATCAAACTTAAAAGCTTTTGCATAGTAAAGGAAACCATCGATAAAATGAAAAGAACCTATAGTACGGGAGAAAACAATTGCATATCATATGACCAATAAGGGGTTAATATCCAAACATCTCATATAACTCAATATCAAAAAAAAAAAAAACCCAACCTGATTAAAAAATGGGCACAAGACATACACATGGCCAACAGGCACATGAAAAGATGCTCAACATCGCTAATCATCAGGGAAATGCAAATCAAAACCCCAAATAGGTATCACCTCACACCTGTCAGAATGGCTACAAATAGCAAATGCTGGTGAGGATGCAGAGAAAAGGGAACCCTTGTACACCATTAGTGGGAATGTAAATTGGTACAGCCACTATGGAAACAGTATGGAGGTTCCTCAAAAAACTAAAAACAGAACTACTATATGATCCAGTGATTCCACTCCTGGATATATATCCTAAGAAGACAAAAACACTAACTGGAAAAGATAAATGCATCCCAATGTTCATAGCAGCAGCATTTACACTATCAAAGATATGGAAGTGTTCATCAACAGATGAATGGATAAAGAAGGTGTGGTATACAGATATATGATGGAATGTTACTCAACCATAAAAAGAATGAAATTTTGTCAGCTGAAACAACATGGATGGACCTGGAGGGTATTATGCTTAGTGAAATAAGTCAGAAAAGAACAAATACTGTATGTTATCACTTATATGTGGAATCTAAAAAAATAAAACAAATGAATATAACAACGCAGAAAACAGACTCAGATATAGACAACAAACTAGTGGGTACCAGTGGGAAGAGAGGAAGGAGGGGCAAAATAGGGGTAGGGGTAGGGATTAAAATGCACAAACTACTATGAATAAAATAAATAAGCTACAAGTATATATCATGCAGCACAGGGAGTACAGCCAGTATTTTATAATAACTTTAAAGGGAGTATAATCTATAGAAATTGAATCACTGTTTGAACTAATATAATATTGTACATGAACTATACTTCAATAAAAAAAAAATACAGCTGTCATGTCAAAGACCATTCATTCTTATGGGAGGCAGAAAAGAGAGCTAAACAAGTGGAATAATGAATGGTTCTAAGAGCTACATGGAGAATGAGCTACATGGAGAATTAAGTACATGGTATAAGAAGGAACTTGGTAGTTACTTTTTTACTGGATCAACAGAAAAAAACCTCTTAGGTAGTGATTTTAAAAAGAGATCTTCACCATCCAGGTAAAGGATAGAGGAATAGACAGCATTATTGGCAGAGGGAACAGTACAAAGCTCCTAATGTGAAATGAGCTTGGCGTGTCTGGAGGAGAAAAAAGTCATGAATGGAAAAGGGGGAAGAGCAGTGTATAGTCAGTGAGGTGGGCATGGGCAAAATCATCCAGGGTTTTGTAAGCCACAGAAAGGAGTCTGGATTTTACTCTGTATGTGAGGGGAGGCCAATAGGGTTTTCCACTGGGAGTAAGAGTCTTGAGTTATGGTCACAAACCACGCTGGCAGCAGTGTGGTGAAGGAACGCTTGGACAGTACGTAGGAACAGTTGCAGTAGCCTAGTGAGATGATGGTGTCCTGGATTAGGTAAGTTGCAGTGAAAAGGGAGAGAACTAGAGGGATGATAGATATATTTTGGAAACAGATGACAGAGCTTGATGATAGGCTGATATCATCCTAGAAGAATGAGTTTCTTGTGGGACAATTTACAATATAGCTTTTAAAAATATAAACTTACCTCTTTCATGAACTGTTCAAACTCTTCATCCAGCTCTTCTTTGGAATAGTGGGCCATTATCAATAATTTTCCCTTCCCAAAGTAAACATTCCAAAGTATTTACAACACTGGAAACACTAAATGGCAAGAGATAATAAACATCCTTTAAGGAAATCCAAATCACATTATAAAAACTGTCAGACTTGAACTTCAGACATTTCTCTTATGATTTAGCATATACACACAATTGCTGACCAGTAAATTGGACAAGAGATTTCTAACTCATTAATAAAACTGATTTGGAAAAGCAGCTTTCACAGTTTGACTTAGAGTTGAGAAGTACATTTTCTTTCTTAACATCCAGTTGTTAAAAAGTGGCCTCAAGAATATTTCCTAAATCTATGCATATTAGCGTGTGTGTGTGTGTGTGTGTGTGTGTGTGTTTGTTATTTAACATCCCTTAAACAAACCAGGGCTTCTCAAGGAAACTTTTAAAAAGTAAAAACTAGCAAATCCAAAAGACTGTTTCCCTTTTGCAAAGCGCAGGACAGAGTTTGTGCCAACTTATCATTCAGCTAGTTATTTATCAATCCATATTAAAAAGTTTTGAAAAATAGACTGTTTCCTGATATGGGGGCGTTTCCAGATACAAATTTCTGGGTTAATACCTTAAGACTCAGAATTTACCTAAAACAAAGTCATTGGAGCAAATTAGAACACATTATGTTTCTCTTGGATGGAGGGAAGGTCAACAAAAACTACGCAATGGTGACTTGCAATGCTCAACTCTCCCCAGTCTCCCTAAAGAACCCAACTTCGGATCTGCGCCAGCTTCTGGACCGTAACTCTATAAGGCAGCTCCGACCTCAGCTTCCTTTTGTGGAGGCGGGAGGTGTGGAGATCTGGACAATACCTTGCTCAGCCTGCGCGGTAACACCTCCTCCCCCTCATTTGCATTTCTGTTCAGTTCAGTGTGTGGGCGGTTAAGGGCTTGGCCCCAAATTGTGGGTCAAATGCGGGTCCCACTCAGAGGGTCCCAGGCCCCAGGAAGCGCGGGCTCCGGAGTCGGCGGGAAGACAAAGACGCGCCCGCAGCCGAGCCGGGGGGAGAAAGGGAGAGACCCGAAATTAAAGCCTTGAGCAGCGGGTCTGAGCACAGTCTGGGCCCTGCTGAACCGAGTGGAAAGCAAGTATCCACGCCTCACCTACCTTTGCTTCTGAATTCCCCGCTTTCCCGGACGTTCTGAGGGGACCCAGCAGTTACCAGGGTAACTGACTTCAGCCGCCAGGCTCTGGAGTCACATGACCCGAGCTGGTCACGTGGCTCGCGGGAGCAGACGGGCAGCGGTAAGTGTCTCTTCGGCTCTACGAGCGCAGGGTGGAGTGGTAGTGGCTCAGCAGGACGATCTGGCGGGTTGGAGCCGCCGCCGCTGCTGCACCAGTGGAGACTCCGTGCCCTTCTCTGTGCTCCTTGGGGTAGTGGATGGACGACAGGGTCGCGAGCGCCGTAACAGGCGTGGTGGGTGTGGCAGGTGCGCCCGTGGCTTCCTGGGAAATGTAGTTTAGCTCCCCTGCTCCTTGTCTTTCCGCATTTCTCATCCCTTCTCACCTCTCCCTAACATTTGCCTCCCTTGTCGTTTCATCTTTCTGCTTTACAAGCGGAAGCCTTGAAAAAATTTAACTTATTGGGTGATTTCCTTCACGTGCAAAGCCCTGCGTGGGCGTTGTGAGAGAACCTGTAACCTTTGATGAAGAACTCTGTTGCCAGGATAGGGACTCTGTTCCACCATCTAGTGGACAAGAAATTGAAAATACACAAACACACCCCAAGTCCTACCCATATCAGAACATCGCTATGGTTTCCCATTACCCCTCCTTTCCCCCCCTTCTATAGCGGCATCTTACAATTACTTTCTTGGATTTTTATTTTATTTTTGCTATTCCTTCCTCTAAAAAAATAAGAACACATCGCACGTTGGAGTTTCAGAGGACAGCATTTAGGATACAAAATGTAAAAGCGACAGCAGTTGAAAGCGTTGCTGCTGGCAGACATAGTTAAGGACCTCATCATGTCCGGCCTGAGCTTTTCTTTCAGCAAGTGTTTATTGTGATACAAATGTGTACATGCCAGAACTGTGCCCTATGATAAAGATTTGAATAATAGAGATTTTTTAGTTGTTAGGAGCTGTGCATGCATTACTTCACTTAATCTTTACAATCTACAAGACAATTCAATTAAGTTTATACTTTTGTTTCTAATATGTGCTGCGTGGGCGAAGACAGTCATAATCCCTGCCCTAACAGAGTCTTTGGTCTAGTGGAGCAGATAAGTGATCGGACAATTGCAATTCTGTATGACCACTGCTATTGTAGAAGAAGTAGGGTGTGGTTGGAAGACATTAGAAGCCACCTCAACCTCTGAGAAGATGGAGAAAGCTTCTTTCTCACTGAAAATGGCCTGTCTCCTCTTTATCAACCCTTGCTGACTTCTACTCATCCTTTGGGTGGTTTAGGATTCAATTTAGCCCTCATTTCCTCTAGGAAGTTTTCTCCACCCATCCCTACTAGGAAGCATTTTGCAAATTCAGCCTCCTTCCCACTAATTCGCACATACGTAGTAGCCTCAGATCTTCTTGGCCTCGTTTTTTACTCTCGCCACAGCTACTGGGACCACTGCCACTCAGGCTGTCACTAGCTACACACGGGTGTAGCTCCTCCGTGTGCCTGCCTGGAGCTTGCAGTGTGAACTGCTTGCTTTCTGATCCGTGGGACTTCTCTGATCCTTGAGGGTAACCATTCAGCACTCAACATTTGCAACTTAGAAGTGGGGGACTTAATCTCTACAGGCCCAAGCTTGATCAGTGGGGGCTGGAGCTGATGAACAAACAATACCCCTTACTGACCCTGGTCAGTGTTGATACTCGTTTCATAAGACTAATCACAATGTCCTCTGTGATCCAGAACAAGTTGTTCACAACAGAGACCAACTTGATAGCACATTCTCGTATTGGCTTTCCATCCTTCTCTACGTCATTCTCCTTGTTCATGGCTACTGCTACTGGGCAACCCACTCCTTAGTAAATTACTCTCATGCATAGCTCTGTCTCATGTTCTGCTTTCAGGCAAACACTAGGAAAGATAGATAGATCAGGATTAGCCCTGGAAAATGGACCATTAGGATGGGATTTAGGAACTGAGTAACTCAACAGTCAGATGGCAATGAAGATCCCACTGCTAATGGGAAATGGGGTGGTGATAACCATTGGAACACAGCTCTACGATTCTCATATGAGGTTCGTTGGGCGTAGGTACAGGTGGAAAGTGAAGGGTTGACTCATATACTTACTGTTATACTTGAATGGTACGGTGGCAGTGGTCATTATAAGGATGGTTGGATTTTTATTGATTTCTTTGAATTCTTTGAAATCAGGAAAATGACTGGCTCAGGTCAGCCAAAATTGATTCAAGGCACATGGTAAATGCCAAGGGCCTCTATCAGCATTTAAGGAGATCATCATTGTCTGCAGCATAGGTGCAAAGGAGAATGAAAACAGCCTCTTTGGGTGTCCTGAGTTAGGGCCCTGGTTGAAAACAGTTAAATCCTGAAACCAGGAATATAGACATTTGGGTAAATGATTCTGGGACTCTTGAACTCTCAGATTTCCCTGAACTCTCCTCACTGGCAGAAGCAGTCCCATTCCCTTTGCTAAAAGACAGCATCGTCCTATTGCCTGAAGAGCCTGCAAAGACTTAGAGACCGTCATATGAAGAAGGCAACTCACAAGATGACACTTGTCCTCTTCAGGACCCAGCCCTGCCACTATTCACCATCTCCATGCCAGTGATCAGGTCAGGTCTCAGACACCTTCTGAGCACAGAAATATAATCCTTGCTCTGGGAGGAAATGGTTTACAGAAAGTGCAGGTCCCATGTTATATATACAAAAGGAACCAGGGGAACACATGTAGGAGTGAACCTGAAGAGTGTTGAACTGGTAGGGAGAATAAAATGAGGCTGCATAAGGATTTATTGACATGGGAACACTCACTCACGTCTTCAGGTTCAACATGCTAGTGAGAACACCTGGCGTTCGTCCTCGTCCGCTGCTGAGATGTTTCCTTGAAGCCTGAATGTGATAATGGCCAATAGGAAAATGAGGTAGAGATGCTAAAATTGCTTTGGCAGAGTACTAAGGAAGATGTCAGAAGGCTCACAGGGATGGGAATGTTAGAGTAGATACCTGTGATATCTAGAACCTAGCATCTGACTTTGCTCCCCAGGAGGATTCTTAGGACATTCCCTTCAGTAATGCAAGAAGGAATTCACTGGTGAGGAAGAGGCCAGCATCTGTGAAAAATCTTGGTGATGTCTGTCCTCCACAGGTCAGAGTTATTAACAGGAGATGCTGTTGTGGAACTAGTCTCCCCAGTATCAGTGCGGTTATGAGATTTCTCAATGGCAGAGCCCATGTAGCAATACAAAACTATCAAAGGCAAGATGGTTGTAATTACTGAAATGGGCAGAAGTCTGTAGTAGCAATCAGGTTGCCTTGACCCGCAGGGATTTGTGCCAATAGCTAATAAATCATGGTGCTTTGAGGGATGAGATACATGAACAGCTGATTGAGTGATTACTTGATTGTGTGTATGTATGTGTGTTTGTGTGTGTATAACAAAGAAAAGTGATCTAGTTAGTGGAATACTAACATCAGCTATCACAATGGAAAATCCAGATCCTTCATCCAATTTCTGGATTTATTTAATTTCAACAGACCCAGATACCAAGTGTTCAAAGGGAGGGTGAGTGCCCTTGAGGAAGGACTCTGTAATGTCGTAAGAATAGCTACAAACATTCTCCCTATCTTTCCACAAAGGGCGTTATAGCTGTTCACCAGGGCCACCAGAGGACAAAGTAAAAGAGTTCCACAGAACTTAACCACCACCTCTTTGGGCTCCTCATTCCTGGATCATCGAGCAAAAGAGAATTAATATGTTAGTATATTTGCAAGACTAACCTACCCTTATTAACACGAAGAGCCTGGGTCACTGCCCTATGATGGAAGCAGGGAGGAATATCCATCAGCTTGATTGATGCATCTCCTGGTGTTTTGTGCCAGGTGATAATGGTGAATCAGCATTTACAGCAACTATGCCCTGATGAAGGCAAAGCAAATCAACCTAGAGGAAGAAGGTCTGGATCACTCTACCAGGCAAACAACCTTAGATCAGCTGAGATGCTGGCCACGGATGAGAGCAATTTAGAATCGCTGGCGGAGAAGAGAGCTGATGACTATCAACAAGGCTTTGGGACCAGCTGTGGCAGCAGGGATGGTAGCTAGTTCACAAACCCTCTTGCAGAAGTTGTGGCTGGCTAGCACGTTGCAGTGACAGATAGGAGTTAATGGAGAGAAAATGTGGATCTGAGTAGTGCAAAGGTTCTAGTGCATCAGTGACCACTTTGTTCATTACTTAAAATTCGTTTGGCCCTGCATTCAGCTGAAGTCAGTTTCTACAATCAGTTCTCATAGACTTTGACCAGCTTTCTGCAGGTGCAACTGGGGAGTGCCTCACCTCTGACCAAGGTGTGAGCCTCCGCTTCCTTCCCTGGACATTTTCTGGCAAGAAGTGCAGGTGTGGAATGCCCACTGAAGTGCCACACATGTGCAACCTACAAGTGGGTATGTGGTAGTCAAAGTCCAAGGGCCACTAAATCCATGGGGGATGAAAGCCCATTGAAAAATCCTTGTCCTTTTTTTTTTTGGCTATGCCACTCAGCTTACAGGATTAGTTCCCCAATCAGGGATCGAACCTGGGCCCCCTACAGTGGAAGTGCAGAGTCTTAACCACTAGACCTCCAGCGAATTCCCCCTTCTCCTATTTATTTCATGGATTTCATTGCGGCCTCTTAAAAGGCCTGTGGAATCCGGCATAGGTTGGCCATAATCATTTTGATAATGCATCCTTATTTCAGCTCTTCCTTCTTTCCTCTTTTGATTCCCCTGTTCATTATTCCTGCTCTCTGGGGCCATATTCCCAGATAAATTACCTGTGTGGAAGCTTTTTAGGGAGGAGCTCAGGTCTAGACAGTAATCTTATTGATGAACTTGAAGTAATAAGTCCAAATAATTCAGGTCTTAATATGCAATTATGCTGTCTTATTCATATATATACAGAGATTTAGGAAGAGTGATGGTTTTGTAAATTAAAATAATTGTTTCAATTTTATCCAAACTTTATTCCATTTCCATTTGAGAGCTAGTAGTCACAGTAGTAAGTTTTTATATCATTAAAAATGTTCTTTCTATGCATACATTATACATATACATACATTCAGAGATTTATAGACTGAATAAGAGGGCTTTCTTATGCTTTGAAGTGGTAGGAAATTGTCTTAACACTCTTTTTGTATTGTTGAATAATTGATACCATTACATTCTCAAAGTAAATAAATATGAAAAGAAGGGAAAGGATCATCACTAAAAGGTAAATGGAATTTGTGGCATTATTTCTGTTAGTATTTGTAATGTCAGTTTACATTTTCACCATCAGAGGTCATGAAAGAACAATGTTGAACAGAAAATTTGAGCTTTGTTGAAAAAAACTTAAGTTTGAAATCTGACCTGTAACATTCTTAGGAGGCTTTTTACAAAGGAAAAACCACAATCTACTTAATGTCATTTCTGAAGGAAGAAAAATATTTTTTAACAATAAAATTATCCACTAGGTTACAAAAACATGAGGATCTATTTGCCTTTGGTGGTCTCAATTTTTAGTTTAAGAATAAAATTTTAAATGCAAAATGTTGGTGACTACTTGTCTTGGGAATATATAATTTTTAATCTCATCTGGGTTTGTGGGGTCTATAATTGACAAAAAGTATTCCACTTATTAAAAAAAGAAAGGAAATAAAATTAAAACTTAGAAATGTTAAGGAATACATTTCTTAGTGCACATAGCATCTACTTCATAAAGTATAGTAAAGTGTGTCTCATAAACTTTTCACCTGAGAAACTGACAATGCAAAATGTATCAAATATCTTAGTGATAATAAATTTTATTTTAAATATCTACTATCGATATGTGTTTTGTCTGTCATAGGTAGCACGCATTGATTTAAAACGTTTCTTTTTGTTTGTCTGTTTTTTTTAACATCTTTATTGGAGTATAACTGCTTTACAATGGTGTGTTAATTTCTGCTTTATAACAAAGTGAATCAGCTATACATATACATATATCCCCATATCTCTACTCTCTTGCGTCTCCCTCCCTCCCACCCTCCCTATCCCACCCCTCTAGGTGGTCACAAAGCACCGAGCTGATCTCCCTGTGCTATGCAGCTGCTTCCCACTATCTATCTACCTTACGTTTGGTAGTGTATATATGTCCATGCCACTGTCTCACTTTGTCACAGCTTACCCTTCCCCCTCCCCGTATCCTCAAGTCCATTCTCTAGTAGGTCTGTGTCTTTATTCCCGTCTTGCCCCTAGGTTCTTCATGACCATTTTTTTTTGTTTTTTAGATTCCATATATATGTGTTGGCATATGGTATTTGTTTTTCTCTTTCTGACTTACTTCTCTCTGTATGACAGACTCTATACCCTGAGAAAACCATAATTCAAAAAGAATCATGTACCACAATGTCCATTGCAGCTCTGTTTACAATAGCCAGGACATGGAAGCAACCTAAGTGTCCATCAACAGATGAATAGATAAAGAAGATGTGGCACATATATACAATGGAATATTACTCAGCCATAAAAAGAAACGAAATTGAGTTATTTGTAGTGAGGTGGCTGGACCTGTTTTTTGTTTTTTTTGTTTGTTTGTTTGTTTTGGTGGCTCTGAACAGCCTGTGGGATCTTAGTTCCCCAACCAGGGATTGAACCTGTGCCCCTTGCACTGGAAGCGTGGAGTCTTAACCACTGGACCACCAGGGAAGTCCCTAAAACCTTTCTTGCTCTATTAGAAATGCAAAAAACCAATAAGTTAAAATAATTTTCATTGGCATTATAAAACACACAAGTCATCAGTTGTCATTGCCCTTTTTGGGGAGTAATAATAATGAAAAACCTCCTTGTAAAATGATTGTTAATATTTTTGCATTGGCATAGTTTTATGTTTTCAAAAATTCTGTGGCACATGAAATAAGTGAATCACAAAAAGACAAATACTGTGTGAATCCACTTCTATGAAATATCTAGAGTAGACAAGTTCATATAGACAGAATGTAAAGTGGTGGGTCTGTGGATTATTTAATGGGTATGGGATTTCAGTTTTGCAAGATTTGAAAAGAGTTCTGAAGGTTGTACAACAATATTCACGTACTTACTACTGAACTGTACACTTCAAATGGTTAAGATGGTAAATTTCATGTGTATTTTACCACTATTAAAAAAAATGGGGACTAAAAAATACTGTGGCACATGAGTTGACATTAGACAATCAAAATCCTGGTTGAGAGAAATTGTATTTGACTTACACAAGAAATTTAGATTAAAACATGACACCATCCATCCCAAATTCCTCATTCATCCAACAATAGAATCTACACCATAGCGTTGTAAGGAATAAAGGAGTCAAAACATATAAAAATTTTCATCAGTGATTGTACGTCATAATGCTCAATGCACGTTAGCCGTCATGTTTTGCATGAAGCACGTCATACGGTGTATGCGGTCAACGATGATTTGATACCCATTATTATGTTCCATTTTTTCAATCTAGTGTATAAAAAGACATTTTTCATTTGTCTCTTGGAGCTCCAGAGGCATCGGAACTATCAAAAAGCCTTAAAAGTAATAAAACCACAAGTCTGTGACTAACAGAGGAATTCATTTTTGTGAATTATTTGTTTAAACAACCAAACGTTAGTCTTCACTAATGTCCATACAATTGTTCCTCCCCTCATTTTTGTCCTCTTTTTTGAGTCAGTTCTATCTTACTGGGTTTAATCTCTGATCTTCCATTGGCTCTCAAATTCTGGAAGCCTCCATACTGCTTATATCTGAAATCGTCTTTACATACGATGACCATCTGTGTGTGGTGGCCAGGGGAGGGCAAGTAGAATCTGGAGCTTCAGAAATCTTCACCACAGATTTTATTATTTTAACTCATGCTCCTTCCTTGGTAATAATAATTATTTTAAAGTCATTCTTTGGGTTTAAAAAAATTTTGTTTTTAGATTTTTTTGATGCTCATACTTGCTTGATTCATTATTAAATTTAGCATCTATCAATTTTAACATGAAAATAGATTCTGCTATTTGTGTGAATACTGATGTGTTCTGTTAGTTGAGAAATATTTTACTATGTCTTTTGTTTGTTTGGGTTATATAATCAACCTTAAGAGGAAAAATATAACAGTATTTGATATGAAATGGGGGAAAGTTTTAATTTTTTTCTTGAAGTCCTTCTTTGAAGAACTCCTTTGTCCAGAAAGCCAAAGCACACATACCACTTTCCGGTCACCATATAAATCTCACAAGGTTTCTGTGAAAGAAAAAATATATATAAAGAGACTGTTTCTACAACTCCACCAAACCTTTCACCAATGCTTCTAACAAGTTCCAAAATGAATTTCATCTCCATCCCCTCCCTTGTTTGCTCTCTGCAGGAGCTTTTATGAGCAATGAACTGGTTCTCATGGTGAAAGCCAAAGGAAGACAAATCCTGAATAATCCACCATCTGCCTTGTTCCACATTCCATAATCAACGATATTGAGAGTAGCATTAGTTCTATAACACCACCACCTTATTAAAGGAATCCATTTAAGTTCGGGAAAACTGCATATGGAGGAAAAGAATATCCAATTTAGCTTTATTTCATGCTCACACCCAAGCCTTCAGTGACCTTCTGATACTTCAAGTTGGAAACAATAGTTCTTCTTTGCTTATATTTCTAGTAGAAGTTATTTATGTTTTAAAATATTTATTTACTTACTTAGTTATTGAATACTTGCTCTTTCTCGTTCTCCTACCAGATCATAAATTCATTGAGGGTGGCTGTTGTGTTATGAATTTTTGTATCATACTAATGTTTTGCACAAGTAGGTGTAGAATAGCTAGTTGTTGAAACTATTGGATTTATTCTCTTGGTTCCATTCTATTGTCTAATGGTTTAAGTTGTAACTTAAAACTTTTCTAAAATGACTGTCATATGTATGGAGGTAATGCTGCCCCCCCACCCTTCTAGCCCACTCTTGTGTATTAGATAGAGAGACTGTCCTTTGGCCTGAGCATGGGCAAGCACATTATTTCTAGGTAGGAGTAATTACAATTACACTATAAATGTGGTGATCCATTATTACTTTCTCTAATTTCAGAGAGAGCAATGAAAACAAAATGTCCAGGCACAATGAGAGATGTGGGAACTGCAAAATCTCTTCTATCAGCTCAGCAGTTGCTCAGAGTCATCCCACATGTTCTGTACCCTCCCAGGGTCTAGTAAATGGATAAATAAATTGTTTCTCTTAATCTGGATAAATATCGCATCAGTGGAAAAATTCTTTCATTTTGTGTCTTAATTCTGAGAGACTTGGAATAAATGAAAAACCTGGACTAATTGCTTACTGCTCCATAAGAGGGTCCCTCAGAGTCCTTAGAGTGAGGATGACCATTGGTGATGACCTTTGGAATAAGGTACCCTGTCCCAATGTCTTTGAAAAGTCTGAATAAGCTTTGCTATTTTTTGCCACATTTTTCTCATAAGTTAATGTAAAAAGTTAAAGTAACTTCAGCAGTTTTATTTCCTTCCTCTTATAAAAATACAGTAAGTCACCTACATACGAACAAGTTCTGTTCCGAGAGCACATTCGTAAGTCCAATTTGTTCGTTAAGTCCTACAACGTTAGCCTAGGTACCCAACTAACACAATAGGCTATAGAGTACTGTACTGTAATAGGTTTATAATACTTTTCACACAAATAATACATAAAAAACAAACAAACACACAAAATACAGAAAACATTTTTAATCTTACAGTACAGTACCTTGAAAAGTACAGCAGTACAGTACGACAGCTGGCATACAGGGGCATGTTCACATCTTTGAAAGTTCGCGACTTGAAGGTTTGTATATAGGGGACTTACTGTAAACACATTTAGGCTGTTCACCTACTCTGAGAACCTATTTTCTAATACATCGGTAAAGATGCAGCATTTATGCTCCCCTTCCTTTTTCTCCACTGGGAAGAGGGGTGTTAATGCTTTATTTTTCTTAAAAAAAAAAAAAAAAAGTAAAACACATGAGATGATGACCATTTCAAGGTTGTTTCTGATTTCTTGATACTATTTTAAAAGGAGACACATCTGAGTTCATTTTAGTTGAAATTGAGTTTTTTATTTCAAAATACGTAACATGGACACTGCAAGAAATAAAGAAGAAATAAAGTCACATATTCACAAAAACATACTTTTTGTGTAAATCTAAGAAGAGGCCCTAGGCTGACTAGGGGGGAAGGCCTCTCATGAGAGTCCCAGATATGATTTTAACTGTGGAGGTAGACCCTGTATAGACCTTGGAAATGTCACCATCACAAATACACTTTGTTTAAACTCAAACATCTGGCAACATGGCAGACAAATGGCCAAGACATCTACCATCAAGGAGGATGAAACTGGACGGTCGAGGACTCCCAGCCTTATGCAGCACAGCCAAAGCTTGGTGAATCACAGGGGTAGAGAGGCAGGGCTGGCAGGGTGAGCAGGAAATGGAGTGAAAACCAATTATGGGCAGGCTACTGAGAAGGTAGCATCTGACATTAGAAGAGAAGTATATATTTTTGGCTCAGATCAACAGTCGTTTAAAGTCTGGGTAACACAACCAGAATATACTACTAAGCTGAATTTGTTTTACATTTTCAGTTCTGGCAACTCTTCAAGAACAAAAGACTATTTTCTTTTCCATTTCTTTTTAAATTTTGAAAAGTTCTCTAATCTTTAAAGACTGAAATCAGAGGATAAGATAGTATTTCAAATATCAAATTTAGAACTTCTAATTTGAATTTTGTTAAATACATACACATATAACCTCATAGAAAAAAATGCACAGGCCATTCATGAAAGTTGTCTGGGCTGGGGGACATATTTGATTAATTTTCTAGGTATTTTATTATATTTTTCTAATTATCTGTATTGGAAGTGTAGTCTTTTTTTTAAGTTTGAAAAAAGAGGGAAAGTACAAAGTAAAATATGAAACATGCAAGTATGCATTACTCTTGTTTATATTTTGTGAATGTTTTGATTGAGATTTTTTGGTAAGAAAAATTATCAGATAAAATTAAAGTTCCTGTTTAATTTATATTTAAAAATACATTTTTCATTAAAAAAACAATCAAGGCTTTAATTTTCTGAGAAGTTACTGTAAACATGGTTGCATTTCCCATGTTTATGCCTCTTCCATGAGCAGTTCCTAATGTGAGAGTTTTATATTTTAAAAAATCCACAGAAGATTGAACAATCAGTAAACTTTTAAGGGTATTTATAGTTTAAATGAAAATAAAGTAAGTTATTGTATGTTTGTAGTAAAGATTTCATGTTGTGCAAGGGGTCCAAATTAATAATGCTCTAATAGCAAAATAAATAAATATTCAACTAGGACTGGTGGGTATGAGGGTTGAGACTTGTAACAAACTTCCTCCTACCATTGTTGTTTATCTAGGTCACGGTGAATCTAAGCATTTCCTCTTAAAGCTGGAAACTCACATATTATTTGATTTCTTGATTTCTTGGCGTCTTGGACCAAAGACAGGATCCCAGGGTAAAGAAGCAAATGCAGTTTATAGACAGAGGTAGGGAAAGGACAAACAATACATGTTAATAGTTTCATAAGAATACTCCTCACACCTACATTGGCCCGACATATTATGACCGAACCCAAGCAAGATCATTTGGAATAAAAAGGTTCTCAAAAACCAAGGTCAAGAAATTCTATCAAAATAAATTTCAGAGGACTGCTGGAGTGCTAAATCTTCCCAAGCACACTGATGAAAGATGTAAGCTGTGAAATGAAAAAAATAAGTTTACAGATGTGTAAAAACAGTATCTCACCCAGTCTCACGACAAGAGAATAATTACATTTCCCCCGAATTTATGTATACTTATTCCTCACACAATTTTCCCATTTCAACTATGGTATCATTTCTTTTTCCAGTTAGCTATTTAGGTTAATTTCCTTTTGGCAAAGGAAAATGGTGCATGTTGGTGGAATAATTACCATGGTTTTTGACCACTATCTCTCAAATGCCTGAAGAACAATAGTTTTCTGTTCCTCCAGGAGACATTCAGCTGATAAATGACATTCAGCTTGTTGAAGAAACATGTTACTTTCAGGCCAGCATCTAAGTGGATACCAAGTAGAATATCTCATTCCTAAAAAAAATGTACATTATTCACAAATGCTTTCTGATACCTTTCAGATAATATTAATAGTATAAAGAATATGTTATCTTCTAGTTATATTATTGATCAAAAAATTTAATACTTAGTATGAAGTTTATTGCCTTTAGAAATTTAATAGCTATACTATATGCTGAAATTTATCAAATTTTATATTGTTATACTGACATACTGTGCAACATTAAAGAGTTAAAAGAGGGCTTCCCTGGTGGCACAGTGGTTTAGAATACTCCTGCCAATGTCGGGGACACGGGTTCAAGCCCTGGTCCGGGAAGATCCCACATGCCGTGGAGCAACTAAGCCCGTGCACCACAACTACTGAGCCTGCGCTCTAGAGCCCGTGAGCCACAACTACTGAGCCCTCGCGCCTAGAGCCCATGCTCCGCAGCAAGAGAAGCCACAACGAGAAGCCCGTGCACCACAATGAAGAGTAGTCCCCGCTCGCCGCAACTAGAGAAAGCCTGCACGCAGCAATGAAAACCCAACACAGCCAAAAAAAAAAAAAAAAGACCCAATGCCTTCTTTAAAAAAAAAAAAAAGTCAAAAGAATTTTATCTCATTTGCAATCTGAAATCTAGGCAGAGAAAATGGTTTCTTTACAGTCTTTATAACAGAGGGAAGACAATATAAATTTTAGTGTGTATGAGTCCTACCCAACAGGATTTGATTACTTTTGAAATTACTTTACCCTTCACCTATGAAATAATGGAAAACTTTTCACAGTTTCTATACTACCCAGATTATAACTAGTTTAGGCAATAAAACAACCGAATATAAGTTTTGGTACAGCTGTAACCTTAGTATTATGCCAAAGACCACACCGTAATGAATGTTAGAGCTGAGAACCGAGTTGAGAAGTGCTGATTATGAGGCTGACGGGCAATGTTCATGCCAGGAGTGCCTTCCAGCTTGCAATTGTCTTGAAAAGTTCTGGGAACTGTCAGTTTCTGGGCCAGGGGAAGATGGTGCCTCTACTATTGGCAGTCAAGGCCAGTGTCTCCTAGGGATCACGCATAGACTCCAAAACATTCTCCTTAGGGGAGCCACAACAATTATTCAACAAAGTTTACTGAGAATATATTTTGTCCCAGGCACAATGCCTGGCTCTGAAGGCACAGACATCAAGACATAGTCCCTGCCATGAGGAACTTACTGTTGAGATGGGACATTGAATTGTGAAATGACATAATAATGTGAATTGTGAAATGACATAATAATGACAACAACCTGTGAGAAGTGCTCCAATTAAGTGTGATGACCGCAAACAAAAGAAACGCCAGCTCTGCCTGAAGACACCAGCCAGTGCTTCACAGAGGAGGTGACATTAGACCAGGGGTAGATAGGTGCTTCCTCATTAGAAAACAGGGAATCCTCTTTTCAAATATTGAGAACAGCATTTTTAAAGAGGCAAAGGGAACAGGTCTCCTTTGGAGAAGGTTGCACAGCCCAACTAGCTGAAGCATGGATTGTACTTCTGTCGATTTTTTTGTTGTCTAGCATCTGATTCCACTTTTTGTGGCCAGCCTCTCCCTATGACACTGAAAAATCTGCCTCTTGTTTTTGCAGCCTTTCCCACTTCCGCCTTTCTTGGCAAGGAATGGATAGCTAACTTAGGCGCTGCCAGTCGGATGGAGCAACAGAAGCAGAAAAACACATTGCATGGAGAATCATTCTGGTGTTAACAGCATCACTGGGGTTCCAGTTTCCAGAGGCAGTGGCTGTGGGGCAGTGCCACGCCCAGTGTCTAGAGAGAGCTGCCGTGGAGGTTCAAAGCCCAGGACCACTGTTCTGTGGTGGCAGTAGTGGTGGTCTCTCCTCTCTTGGTTGTATAGTTTGCTTTGGGCTGTGGTTTTTCTGCTTTGCCTCCCTTTCTTTCTGCCTTTTCTGAGCCTGGTTCTTCAACCCTTCCAAAATTTCTGTGAGCTCCTCAAAGTATCCTGTAATAAATTCCTTTCCTGTTTTATCAGCCATAATTCTTGGAACTAAATGACCCTGTTTAGGTCAATAACACTCATGTTTGAGTTAGGAAGGTTAGGGTAGAGTGTGAAGGGTCTCATATGTCATGCCAAATATGTTTTTCACATTGAAGACTTTAAAATAGGGAATGTTATGATCATATTTGTATGTTAAAAAGATAGTTCTGTTGTCCATCTCAAGATTGGTAGGAAGGATGGAGACAAGGAGTCCAGGTAGAAGACTATTGTGATGGTCAGGTGAGAGATAATAAGGGCTTTAAAAGAAAGGGGCAGTGAAGAAGACAGAGGGAAAGAGGATTTGAGAGATTTTCCAGAAGCTAAATGTATTGGTTTCCTGACTTGTGGAGGTGGGCGGAGGGAGAAGTTGATGATGGCTTTGAGGCTTCTAGCTTGGATGAAGGGATGGGTACATAGGTGCTGGGGCCATTGACTAGGTAAGCTAAAGAGGGTTGGATATATGTTGAATTATGGAATGTAACGTGCAGTTGGAGATATCCAGTAGGCAGTCACATATGTAGAACTGAATCTGAGCAGAGAAATGAGGGATGGAATGATATGGATGACTTTTAGGTGTTCAAAGTAGATGAAGCACCTTTGAGATTTATAGGTAAGTAAATAGCTGGCTTAAGAAAATATGCTTGGGAATATCAACAGCAACCACTCTCTCTTGCACCCATTTCCTGTCATTTTGTTGTATAACTTGCAGAAGGGAAATCAAACTCAATTTTAATTGGAAAAAAGAGAGGTACCATGGTTTAGATTTGTAATTTACATGTTTAAGGCAGCAGAGTATTTTTTCAAATGACATATTGTGTGGAATCCCAGTTTATAAAACATTAGAAGATAGAGAGGCTCTGGCTGAAATAGGCATAGAGGCCAGAAGTCCCACCTGTAGGGTCTCCTCCTCAATTCCCAAGATGGGCCTTGAGGCCCCTCCTGAGAATCCCAAGGCTCCAGGTGTAATGGACATCTGTATGTAGACATATGTGGGTCTGTAACCATAGATCCACAGCCTCACTCCAAAGTGTCCCCCAGTTCCTTACTTGTACTCCCCAGTGGGTTTTCCTTGTTTCTCTTTTGCCTCCGGTAGCTGCTGGCGGTGCCACGTGGGAAGTGTACCTGCCACTGCTACCAGGAAATCACGAATGTCCACACCAGGGGCACTGTCTCAGGGCACTCTCCAAGCTCCCTAAGCTGGGCCCCAGAACAGTGTGGGGTGTCCAACAGGGGGGCATAAGGGTCTTCTCTCTCATGCTCTGACGTACCTTTCTCCACAACCCAAAGCACATCTGAACAGTTCCATCTGCTTAGAGCTATTCCCTTTTTAAAAAATCCAGTCTACTGGTCCAGATGGGAACAGATAACCATCCCATCCTATCCATCTATAACTTCTTTTACTGTCTCTCACCCTCATAAAAAAAGAAAAAAGCAAATAAATGAAGTCAAACAGATATGTTTGTAAAGGTGTGTGCTTGTGTGTGTATGCATATATATATGAATGTGTGTGGGGAGAGTGGGATGGTGTCTAAACCATCAGTATCCAGTCAAAAATGCCCAGCTACACATGGAACACAGCTAACAAACCACTAGACCGTTTTGGAAAGAGCAATGTCTTTTTCAGGAGAACGAGGCCTATTTATTTAAGCTATTTAGAGCTGCGTGGCTTGGGCTTTAAGTTACTTCACCTCCTTGAGCATTCTTTTTTCTATCAGTAAGATGGGAATAACAGTAATACTTATTTCTCAGGGCTGTTAAAATACAAGATAGTGTTGGTACTATACTTGGCTCTGTTAGGCGCTTGGCAAATAATTAAGAGAAATGGGTCTGATCTATTTTCCTAGACATTTAACAGGGGCGTACTTATCATATGCCCTTTGAAGTGGGATTCCACTTTGTTCTCTTTGACTTTTTCATTCAAAACCGACTTCTCCTATATGCGTGCACATATGTATTACAGAAGAGATATGTGCTTATACACAGATGAGAGAGACATTGAGTATGTGAAGTCATTTAACGTATATGGGGAACTATGTCTTTTCAGTATTATGGAGATATGTATTTTTTAAAACTTTGTAGGTACAAGATCCCATTTCAACATGACTTGAACTGCGTAGGTATTGTCAAGATATTCCCAACTTATAATCTGTGAACGAGGGTAGATCTATGGAAATGTTGTGCAAAAGTGTTGGTGCCTTTTGCCTCCAAATGCCTAGCAGGGTTGGAACAAACTGTGATGATTTAAAAGCATTTTCCAGCAAAACAAGCTTTGGGGATGAAAATAAGCACTAAGGCTACTGGACAAGGCAAAATAAGGCAGATATTGACCGTTTTCATTTTTGTAAAGTAGTATTTTGTCAGCTGCTTGTGGCCTTTTTGTACCCTATTCTCTTCTCTTTGTCCCTTTATATCAGGCACAAAGTTCCTCAGAGATTTCCTGCTCCTGCGAATCCACTCCTCCTTCCTTCCTCTTAAACAAAACTTTGCATGGAATAGCTAGTAAAAGAAGCCTTCCGTTTTGCAGGTAATGGCTTAAATTTTCTACTTCTTTATTTGCAAAGTTTTAGATTGGAACATAATTTTAGAGTGAGAGGGAAAAGAAAATGTTATCACCAACACTAACAAAAAGTTTTGTGTTTCTTACACTGTATTTTTTCCCATTTAAAATCTATCATCGCAAAAGAGACCCATTCTACCCAGGCTGTTCACACATTCATTCTTTTATTTATTTATTCAACAAATATTTTGTGAGCACCAGTGACCGATAAGCTCTGGAGAAGAGCTGTGAATAGGGTGGCGATGTTCTTGCCCTGAACAGAGCTTAAATAGAGTCAGAAGTAGAAAAAGTTTTGCAAAAACCACACAGAGAACCCAGAATCTCCGCCGACCATTTTTGTGATCCAGTATGGAAAACGCAAAAGACATTGGGAATGATCCTGTTCCCACATGCTTCTGGTCCTACCGGTCACTCCCCTACAACCCATTTAAGTCAGTGTTATTATTCTGACTTATCAATTGGGACTTAGCTCATCCTATATGGAACAATTTGGCAAATCTGATGATTGAACTCATTTATATTTATATGTTATTATATATACTTAAGATGGATTATTTATTAAAATTTCCATGTCGTATGTAAATATTTTCTGATAACAATGTCACTTTTCAGTGTTATCTTGGAGAGTCTACCTTTTTTTATTGCTTAGCTTTGTCAGGCGAGATTATCACTGTGAACACGGCAAAGAAAGCAGTTTCAACAAAGTTCTTAATTCACCACTGTTCGTTTGCTTTTAGTTCGGTATGAAACTGTTAACCTTTACAAAAAGACAACTAGGAATATGGCTAAATATTTATTTTCATAATCTCTAGTTTCACATATTTGTAAGTTCAAAACTGAAATCCTATATCTCCTCTTACGCCCTAGCAGAGTTAATGGTACAAACTCCTTTTTTGAACTTTTTCCCCTGACTTAGTCTCTTAATGTTTTATGGCTCTGAAAAATAACACATGAAAAGGCAAAGCCAGATATATTTTATCTTTCACGTATGACAGATGTTCTCTCACCCGTGTTTCATGGGCATAATCCGTCTTTCAAAAACACAGAGGTGGATGTTTCTGCCAGCAAAGCCTCCTGAAAAGAGGACTGCTTGTCTTGATCAGCAAATCCTTCATAATGAGCCTTAGGGCTACACACTATTCAGGTTTCTGGATGAGATTTGACAGGGAGTGGTAAAAGAATCAGCATGGGACTACAATGTAGAAGGTGGCTGGAGGTGGACTAATGGTGACAGTGGCCATTCAGATAGAACACTTTCCATTGGTGCTATTTTAAATTTACTCTACTAGCTGTTTTTTTTTTTCAATATTAGATACAGAAAGGTGAATGCCAAGCATGACTTAAGGGCAATTTCAGTTTTACACAGAAGCAGAGTGTTCACATGAATAGTGTTAATGGACAAATAAGAAAAATATAAGTCTATTGAATATGAGCATCCAAAAAAACAGAGGCTGTAGCTACCAAACTGGTATCAGATACCAGTTTGCTTTAATCATCCCAGACGGACAGAGATACGCTCTCTTCTGGTTGAGCCGGATCCTATCTCCTTATAATGCTGGCAGATAGAGCAGCTTTGCCTTTCAGATTTTTCACCCAGTTATTTTTAGTTCTTCTGAAGCCTGGGAAATAAGAAATATAACCTCCTTGAAAAATCCAAGCGAGCCAACCATAGCAGGGCCTCTGAATCTGATTAGATAAAACAACAAAGAGGTTCTGTGGGGGCAGAGGCAGGAAGAGCCAAGGTGGGTGGCAATCTCTGCTTAACTCAGGGGAAATGTAGCCTCAAAGAATTCAAAAGTGGGTGAAAAAAATAACATAAGCAATAGACAACTTTCCCACATCTCAGGTCACTCTCTAAATACAGCTAGAAAAATTTTCCCTGCACTGAACTTTTTTTTTTTTAATTTTTGAAGTATAACAAACAGTATGTGAATGTATGTTTATCCTAAGCACCACACTGAGAGAGAGAGATTCCCTCTCTGGACATGAGAGATTCACTCTCAACATTATAACCAGTTTTCATCCCTCTTATTAGCTTAGAGGGTAAATCAGGACCAAATTTAAGCTCTAAAAGTGGATATTTGTTTTAAATGTCCTAATATGATATTGGAGGAATTGAATGCAGTCTTTTCCCTCCATTACGGAAATGGAAGAGAATCACGGGAGTCAGGGTGGCTGGAAATTCTCCCCCCAGGTGGAGTTGAGAAATGAAGTCTGTTTCAGTTCTGCCACTGGATTCCTGGGTTTGCCAGATTTGGGCCTGGTGAATAGGAGGCAGCCTCTAACCAGGAAGGCGGGGGTGGTTGATGTGTTGACAGTTGTCTTCAAGAGCTTTGACAGGGCTACTTGGATAAACGACACTATACATCCCGCGTTCCCAGTATCACCACTTTGTAAAAGAAAACAAATAAAAGGGGGCCTGGTACTGAAACACAAGAGGGTGGATGGACATCTGGCACCTTCTGGGCTTGGGATGTCACTGAAGTGCCCTGGATTTTAATCTTGCCATTCAAGATCGTCTTACGTGTCACATTTAGTTAATAACATGAAAATCACTCCAAATTCTTAACCCATTTCCTTCCATATTGCTGATGCCCACGGTTAAGAAGCTAAAATGAGTCAAATTCTAATAAGACATTTAATGTCTTAGCTTTGAGTAAAGTCAGCTCTGCTACACTTCCTTTTTTCTCTCTGAATTCTCAACTTCTCACTTCGTGGATCAATACCCTAATTCTTCTTTAACACATTATGAGCAGCTAACAGGCACCATGGCGGAGGTGGGAGACGGTTTTAGTGGAGGAACTGGAGAAAGCTTGGGCCAGGGAATCCTGAGGTCCGTGCAGAGGGCCAGAAGGCGTTCATAGAAAAGAATGAGGAGGGAATTTTCTGGTGATCCGGTGGTTAGGACTCTGATCTCACTGCCAAGGGTCCGGGTTCCATCCCTGGTTGGGGAGCTAAGATCCCACAAGCCGCAAGGTGTGGCCAAAAAAGAAAAAGAGGATGAGGAAACATGATGGTGGGCTCAGCCGACACCCCAGCAGGGACGTGACTCCACCAGATTCCACCTGTTAGCCAGGCCTCTTCGAGCTGCTTACTGTGGACGTGCCGGTTCCATGACAGCTGTGGATGCTGGGGGACATCCAGAAGTCCATGAACAATTGTTTCACCCTCACTCCTTCAAACCTGAGAGCATCACTGATGGGCCCAACGTGTAGGGGTAAAGAAACACCTGGCTTCCTGGCCACCGTGGCATCCAGCACCTCGGCTGAGATCAACCAGGTGTGAGCCTGTCTGGCAGTTCTGTCTCTTTCCTGTGCCTCCCTGTGCGATGCTGTGTGGGAACAGGGCCTGGCACTTGCTTCTCCGTATCACTGTGGCTCTGTTAGTTTAGGGATCCTAGTCAGAAATGGAAATCTGATGGCCCCGCTCTGGGCAGCCACCTACACCTTTCTGCTTTTGGGATTGCAGATACCCCTAGACAAAGGTATGGGAAGACTTCTGGTATCAAAATATTACACAAGAGTTTATATCACTCTTTTATTTTTACCCAAAGAACATGCCTTGGCAAAGTGTTTCTGTCTGTCCTGTGAAAGAATTCACTCCTCACTTGTACTTTTTTCCATTAGGTCAGATTGTGTGGTCACCTCTACAGAAGTGTTCTGGCTGTGGCTGACAACTTCTTTGTTTGGCGTTTCACGTATTTTTGTAAGACAGACTTTTTGCACAAAAACGTCCTGAATTCCTCATCCAAAAATATACATTCAAAACAGAAGTCACAGAACCGATGGTCTAATTTTAAACTTTAAATGAACTTTGTCATTAAAACTACGTATGAAAATGCTAAAGTTAATTATGCCGTTATCAATCAGCCTAAAGTATAGTAGAAAAGACATAATTCTCTTGTCATTGGTTGCCCCCATCTTCAAAATAAAATACATTCTTCTTAGGGAGAATTTTTCAGTTTACAAAGTGTTTTCCCACATATTATCTTTTGAATCCTTGAAGAAGTGTGGGCTAGATGGTTTATCAGTTCCTCCCAGCTTGAAACTTCTATTCGTCCGTGGCTATATTTTATTAAATGATGCAGACTGGAAGGTAGTTTCTACCAACAAAAACAATGTAACAAACTGACCCCAGGCAGCAAAGCCGCATGCGAATGTTCTTCATAAAGTCCTGCATCTTGAGATAGCACTTTTTCGAGTCACCATGTGGTACTCAGTCTTCTTGTTTAAAGGGTCAGAGACTCATCACCTGGGGGTCCCAAAGGGAGGAGACAGTCTGTCAGTGTCTGGGCAGCGTGAGCAGCTGAGCATCTGAAGTCAGGCAGCCACCCACCTAGTGCCAAATCTGCCCCCATGGAATCGGCCGTGCAGGCTCTGAACAAGAGCACAAAGACTATGACGCCCGTCCACTCGTTTATTCCCTTTCTTTCAGCATCCTTTTCACTAATCACCTCTGAACTGCATCAGTACAAGAAATAAACACTGGCAGAGACAAGCCTCCGACGGAGCACTCAAAGGCTCTCTCCAAAGCGTGCCTTGAAAATAATACCCAGATTAACCTAAAAACCAGGCTGTGCTCTTTGTTGTTGCCTGCTTTGGGAAAGTGGTTGTTTCCTTAATGTGATAAGAAACTGAAACATTTTCAAAGACATAAGAATTGGGTGACGTGTTTGTCAGGATCCATAGAGTCTTGACCGGCACTTGAGGGAATATTTCCATGGCGAGAAATTCTCTTAAGCTTCTTGTTCTTATTGAAAAAATAATTGAACCAGTATTGTGGAATGTCCCCGTTTCGGAGATGGTATAAGGCACATATATGGGGGTTTATTCACCAAGGAAAGACTCTGGTAATATAAAAGCACTGACTGTAATTCTAGTAGAGTGCACACGGAATTTAAAACCAAATTTCTTCCTTGAAAATTCATAGAGGAAGATGGAGATCTTTTCAAGTTCAGGATTATTCCTTAACTATCGCGTGTGTTACTAATTCTATATTCTGTGGAGCTGTGTGAGGCGTTCTCTTAAGAACTGGAGCAAAGGCACCGTGGCTGACTCATCTTCGGGTTTGGATTACATGTGTGGGGTTGTGTTTTGGATGGAGCTTTCTGGAATAGCAACACTCCATCAGAAACACAGTGGCACACCTGTACTCCAAATGGCTGAATAAGGCAAAACATATGACATCAAAACGCTGGGAATCATATTAAAAAGAAAGAAAGAGGGCCTCCCTGGTGGCGCAGTGGTTGAGAGTCCGCCTGCCGATGCAGGGGATACGGGTTCGTGCCCCGGTCTGGGAGGATCCCATATGCCGCGGAGCGGCTGGGCCCGTGAGCCATGGCCGCTGGGCCTGCGCATCCGGAGCCTGTGCTCCGCAACGGGGGAGGCCACAACAGTGAGAGGCCCGCATACCGCAAAAAAAAAAAAAAAAAAAAAAAAGAAAGAAAGAAAAAAAAAGAACGCAGGCTGTAGCAAAGATAAAGACAGCACCAAGGCACTGATAGCCATGGAGAGTAGAAAGAGTTTTAAGTATGTTGCTCATGAAATGATTTATCTATCATGTAACCTCTGCTCATAAGCCATGATGTCGACATGAACACCACACTCAGAGCATGTGAAAATTGCTCATTTGGATGTTTATCCTAAAAAATAAATTCTCATCACAAGTTACACAACTAGAAATGACTGCTCCTTATATTAACAAAGGCTTTGGAATACCACGAAGAAGGTAACAAAATGGCTTCTCCTGGAATTTTGAATGGTAGCTGATGGTGTAGAATAGCTTTCACTAATTTTAAGTGGGGATGTAATCAATTAATGTTTAATATTAAAAGGGGGGATTTATATCATTTTTCATATAAAACTTTCACAAATTACCTTTCCATTCTAATGAATTCTTACTCAGACCTCTTAGAGGAAAGTGTTAATAGTGTCACTCTGGTTGAACTTTCAATTTTACATAATTTTTTTATGGATATGATTTTTAAACAAATGTAATAAATTTTTCCATTTGGATAATGACCTCTGCTTACTTAATTGGCTGCAAAAAATTGTTCTTGCAGGTAAAGTACAAGCAGGCAGGGGTAAAAGTGAACTTCTAGATAAAAGCTTTTTTCTATCTCTCAAAAGATTGATTTTTAATAACTGAGTTTGAACTTTCATTCACTAAAACTTGTATTATAGTTTTATAGTTCTTGTAGTTACCTACACAGATTTATCTTTTTCCTTGCTACTTGGATAATAAGAGCATGTTGCCCATTGGTTAATATTCCTGTATTATAGTTCTTTTCAAAGAGTGCTTCTATATTGAGATTGCAATGGACTTCGATTTTAATAAGCTGCCTTCTCCCCATGCATTCATTACATGCTCCATGCATTACACCAGTGAGATAGTTTCTTATCAATTCCAGGGCTGCTCCGTGCTGCCATTGCCATCAGAATTTGCCAATCCGGCTTTCTGGTAACCCTGTGTCCCTTGACGGGTTCTATGCAGAATTACAAGTTTTGGCATTAAACCTTTGACTTTTTCCTCTGGAAATATCACGAGAGAAATAATTATTAAAAAGAGTAACTACTTTTCATTTTGGCCACTCAAGAAACGCACTCAGAGCATCTGACTTGGAAGTTTGGTGCCACCATGGTCTTTATTGAGAAACATGTGGCTGACAATTGAGAAGCCGGGAAATATCGTGTGGATTAAAGGAAATAAATTAAGAGCTGAGTTATATAAATCTTGAGGGCTCGTTGCACCTGGAATCATTTTCATGACCGTGCACACAATTGTGCTTTCTCCTCTTTAAAGTATCCTCGCTGCAGAATAAAAATTGCTGTTTTGAGTACAATACTATACAAATCTTTCATTTGGCCACTAAGGAAAGATTCTTTTTTGAAAATATTTTATTTTTCTTGTTGAGATTTTCAAGAAGGACCAGAGTATTTTGGGTAGAGATTACTAAATTCTTCTGTCACATACCTTTTATCTTGGACCAACATTCTCCCCTTGTGCACTTTTCTTTAGCTTTCACTGAATCTGTTTAATTCACCCTATGCTTTATGTCCTTAGAAAATTTGAGGAACAGACACAAGCTGAGTTTGGTACAGACAATCTGGATATGGTATATGTCATTTTAGGACATTTTAAACGAGATGCTTTTGAGGACACTAAACATATTGAATTTGTAGGATCACGGAAATAAACATTACAGTTTCCTTTCATACTATGTTTAGGAAGAAATAAAATGATAATAATATTGCCATTTTTTGAGCTCCTACTTTACCACAGCATTCTGCTAAATATTATAGGGGCATTATTCAATAATATGAACATTTATTAAGTGTTTAATACATGTCAAATTCTGGCTGAAGCCCTTATTAAGTCACTGAATCCTTACCAGGAACCCTATTAGGTAAGTGTTTTGTTATTTCCACTTTGCTGATGAGGAAACTGAAGCTGACAATGTAGAGCTTTAAAACTCTTAACCACTTTGCTACTCTATTTTCTTAATCTTTGTAATATTCTGCAAGATAGGTGTAATTATCCCTTTTACATATGAGGATATAAGGCCCAGAGATTGTCACTTGCTCCAAATCATATCGCTATAATACAGGAGACCCAGAATTCAACCTGGGCCTGAATGATGCCAAAGCTTGTGTTTCCCCATCACAAGAGGTACACTTTTTCTAGAAGGCAAAGTCAATGACTTTAGAGAGTTTGTTCTGCAAGCGTGGAACTGGGAAGGCTCTGGGACCATAACCACAAGGCAGTGTGGCAAGGGCACGGCAATCTGCCCAGAGCTGTAGTCCATACACATGGTTCCAATTGGCCTTCGTACCCAGGCTGCAGGATCAGCGCTGAGAGCGAATTGGGAATTTCAGAGTGGTTTGCTTCCCAGAGTGGACATGTGCCTTCAGACAGGCTCTTTGTGGAAATCCCGCTGGGACTTCCACATAGCACACATATTTGTAATGCCTTCCCCTGCCTCAGGCTACAAGGGTGCTTTGTAGTTAGAATCTAGTTCATTTTAGTATCCCATCTGGTCTTTGGTGGAGTACATTGGAGAAAGTGAACTATAGATTAACCTCCAAGCCAGAAAATATTTTCATCGTTCCCATTTCCATAGGGTCACAAGGGTATATGAGAATAGAATGCTTGGCAGGAAGTAAAAATCCATACTCTCAGAAATATTCTATTTAGTTCTAACTGTATCTCTTCAGACCTAAATACTTATAAGAGGCCACAAGTAGGGGCCAGTGCAGAAAACATCACCCTGTTCCTATGGCAATGGATTAAAGAGAAAAGGCAGTGTATTTCAGGCTCCTCATGTTCAAGTCATACAGAAATAAAATTTCAATAATTGCCTATAGAGATATATATTTTTATATTATGGGGCTTCCTATCAAGTTGGGGGATTAAAATGATCAAACGTAATAAAATACACATTAGAGCTACGTTCACATTGTTTTGTGAGTACATCGTCAATATGGCTTCTGCTCGTTTACATTATTTTCCAGATTCATGGACATCATAAGCTGTGTGTTCTCAACTGTCTTAGGAGGAAACAGCTCAGGTACTGGGTGTCTAGCCTTTCCTCTTTTACAAGGTAGAGATTAATGTAGTTTTATCTACAAATTGAGTCCAACAAACGCAAATAAATTAAGTGAATCTGGATCCATTGTAGTAGAGACCATGACCCCACTGTGGCCAGAATCTGAAATTTCTTAGAGCAGAAGTTCTTAACCTTGGGCCTTTAGGACATAGATAGACTTCAGGAGATCCATAAGCCCCAGAAACTGAATGCAAAATTTTGTGTCTGTTAATTGTGGGAGAAAGGGACCATGACATTCATCAGAGTCTGTAAAGGCCCTATGACCCACATAAAGGATGACTGAGAGATACATGGAAATTCCACCAACACTGCTTTCTGTCTCTTGATCAGTGAAAATATGATGAAAACAACAACACAACAATGAAATTACACATATACACACTTCCTTTTGTTTTACTGTTTCCTCATGGATAAGGTTATTCTTTTTGCATGTAGTGCGTTGTGTATCAGTACGAAGATGTCCACTTCTTTTTGGTATGCAAAGGTTGACATAAAATTCTGTAATACATAAAATAAGTATGCTGTATGCATAGAAGCCTTCAGCTGTTTCTCAACTGGAAATGAAACATTCAATGACATTTCTAGAAAAAATATTTCAGATGATTCATACATCATTCATAAATAGCTACTGGAGGTCACAAAATGAAATCAAATTCTGGGAGTGATTTTTCTTTTCTTTTTTTCATTTTTTTAAAACTGAAGTATAGTTGATTTACAATGTTGTATTAATTTCTGCTGTACAGCAAAGTGATTTGGTTATACATACATATACATTCTTTTTTTATATCCTTTTCCATTATGGTTCATCATAGGATATTGAATATAGTTCCCTGTGTTATGCAGTAGGACCTTGTTGTTTATTTATTCTATATATAAAAGCTTACATCTGCTAACCCAACCCCCCACTCCATCCTTCCTCCAACACCCTCCCCCTTGGCAACCACCAGTCTGTTCTCTATGTCTGTGATTCTGTTTCATAGATATGTTCATTTGTGTCATATTTTAGATTCCACGTGATATCATATGGTATTGTCTTTCTCTTTCTGACTCACTTAACTTAGTATGATAATCTCTAGTTGCATCCATATTGCTGCAAATGGCATTATTTCAGTCTTTTTGTGGCTGAGTAGTATTCCATTGTATACATGTACCACATCTTCTTTATCCATTCTTCTGTCAATGGACATTTAGGTTGTTTCCATGTCTTGGCTATTGTGAATAGTGCTGCTAAGAACATCAGGGTGCATGTATATTTTCGAATTATGGTTTTGTCTGGATATATGCCCAGGAGTGGGATTGCTGGATCATATGATAATTCTATTTTTTTGTTTTCTGAGGAACCTCCACAATGTTTTCCACAGTGGCTGCACCAACTTACACTGGGAGTGATTTTTCGTATGGGAATAAGAAAATGTTGTTTGTACTCTTTAGGACAGAGAGAAAAAATATACCAAAACACAATTAAAGATTAATTTGTAAGAAATTTCCTCTCCCCCCAATATTATAGAAAAAACCCTCAAAAATCATAATGGAGATAGTCTGTACCTTATATGCGTTAAAGATGAATGCCCACTCCAGAAGCAGCAACCCTGGAGCCTGAATTCTCTTTTCTCTCTGTGACAACCAGCTGACACTTCGTTCTCGTGCTGCCCCTTCCCTCCTTCCCTGCTGCTTGAGACCACTAACACCTAGGATACTCTACCCAGCAAGACTGTCATTTATCAATAGAATCTAAGGAGAGAGAAAGAACATCTCAGAGAAGCAAAAATAAAGAGTTCATCGATACTAAACCTACCCTAAAAGAAATGGTAAAGGGTCTTCTCTAAGTGGAAAAGAAGTTATCTTCATTTTATAAGGGAGAATCCTGAGGATCTAATTGAAAAAAAAATAGAAAAAAAATTTTTATAGATAACCAACAAGGACCTAGTGTATAGCACAGGGAACTCTACTCAATATTCTGTGATAACCTACATGACAAAAGAATCTAAAAAATAAATGATTATGTGTATATGTATAATTGAATCACTTTGCTGTACACCTGAAATAACACAATATTGTAAATCAATAAAATTAAAATATAAAGATAAAAATAATTTAAAATATATTTTTTTTCTTTAAACCCATGTGTCGCAGTTTGGAACAGTAGGCAACTAGAATGAGAAGGACCCTTGTCTAGGTCAGGCCCAGTGGCATTCAAGGAGGTCTCCCGTCAGTTTTTACAGCCCAGGGGCTAATTCTTAACATTAGGCTAAAGCTAAAACATTTGATGTTAAAATTAAGTATAAGTAACTTTATTCCAGGAAACTCAGTAACCATGGTCACAAAAGACTGATATATAAAAACAAAAATTCTAATTTATTAATTTCTGATGAGAAATAGAGCTATTCAGTAGATCAGCCACTTCTGATCACTGATCATTACATTCTTTCCCAATAGATAAACCTTTATGGAAAGCAAAGTTACAATTAGAAAGTTGCTTAGTAAGTGTGAAAACAAAGGAGAGTGTTAACTGAGTGATTTCAATAACTGTGTCATCAACTCACAATAGCTAATAATAACAATAATAATAATAGCCACCAGTATTGAGCTTTTACTATATAGGAGACATTGTGCTAATTTACATGGATTTACATTTGAATATGATAAAACTATTTTTCAGAGGAGGATCTGAAGATCAGAGAGGTTAGGTGATTTACATAAGATCACACAGCTGATAAGTGATTAAAGCCAGGATTTAGCCCGAGGTCATTTTGAATCTAAGACTCCTGTGCCTCACCCAAGGATGAGGTTGCCTCCTCCATGGGAGGGTATACCTGGAGGTCAGAATTCCTCTCCCTAGAACAATGCTGTCCTCATTCTGTCAATATTGATCTTTCTGATTCTTTTCTCTATGCTTCTATGGGTGATCAGTGCCTCTTCTGACTGAAATATCCTTTCTTTAGCCCTATCAACACCCTAATCATAAATCCTGCATCTGAGAGCCATCCCCTCTCTCTAAGTTAGGTATCTGTACTCTGCAACTTTGGATTCCTATTTTGGAGTTTAACTCCTAGGAGGTATTTGTTTCTTATTCCCAGGTTCTTAGGTTACATTTTCCTCTGTGCTCCTCAGTTCTGGGTGTGCTTCAGAAATTCTCCACCCTGACTGTGCAGTAGAAGCACCTTGGAAGCTTAAAAAATGCTTTCATGAGGTCTAACAGACCAATTAAATGAGAATTCAAGAGTAGGCTTGTTCATTCTATTAAACAAACGCCTTCCCAGGTGATTTAAAAAAAAAATGGCTTACTTACGTTCTCCAGACTTTTTAGTTAATTTATTTGGTGGTAATGGTATGCTCAGAATACACAGTTAAATTACCTTTACTTTTGAGGTCAAATTTCCTCCTTAATCTTTATACATTAATAAAACTTTTAATATAGATTATTCTTGTGCTTTGTGTAGCCAAGATATTGGGTCTTTGAATATGCGGGCTCATTTTTCTGAAACCCCCAGTTTACTCAAATATTTAGGAGAAAAATATTATTTTTATTAAGATAAATTCAGTTATATCATGAGTTTCCATTCAAAATTTCCATGAATTTGAAAGAGTAATTCCTAAGACTTCAGTGAAATTTCCTACATGTGGTGGCTTCAGTTATGGTAACAATTCTCTCTTCTTGGTCAAAGGGAAAATTCCACAGAAAAGTAAGGAAGAAGAAGAGGAGGTTTGGGAGGTAGAACAAAAATTAACATTATTTGTGTAGACAGTATAGTAGTGAGGCAAAGACAAGAGCTTTAGGCTTTAATGGAAAGATGGAAAATGAGAAATGAGTTAATGAAAATTGGGGGCCCCATATAAGCATTCACTTGGCAAGTAAATCATTCAACAGACATGTACTAAGACTGCCCTGGGCACTGGAGCTACAAAGATGAATTGAAGGATTTTGCAGGCTAGTAGGAGGAACAATCACATAGATGTGATTATAGGACAGGGTGGTTGCTGCTGGGAGAGAAGGATGTACAAACTGTAAATGGGGTTGAGTGCCAACTCTGATAATTTTTTTTTTTTTTTTTTTTTTTTTTTTTGCGGTACGCGGGCCTCTCACTGTTGTGGCCTCTCCCGTTGTGGAGCACAGCCTCCGGACGTGCAGGCTCAGCAGCCATGGCTCACGGGCCCAGCCGCTCCGTGGCATGTGGGATCCTCCCGGACCAGGGCACGAACCCGTGTCCCCTGCATCGGCAGGCGGACTCTCAACCACTGCGCCACCAGGGAAGCCCTGATAATTTTTTTTTAACATCTTTATTGATAATTTTAAAAATTAAGAGTGGGGCTGAAACTTGGCAGAGATGATACCATATATTTGTATAGTAGTACTTTATAGTTTCAAAGCACTTTTCCATGAATTACTTGTTTAATCTTCCTCAAGCACTTTGAGATAAAACAGATTATCTCTAATAAATGAGGAAAAATAAGAGACTCATCTAGTATCATGTTCCTAAGACCATGCCCTGGTCTTCTGTTTCCCATGACACCACCTTCCATTTATGCTGACTAAATATGATGCTACCGCTGTTAATTAGAAAGTGGAAGAATCTTTGTGTTCTTTTACTTTCCTTCTTTTAAAAAAGATAAAATGTTAAATTCTTTTGGATATGAACACACTTCTTAACACTCTCCATACTACCTGCACGATGCTTATGACAAAATTGCTGCTTGACTAATAAATGGAGTGATTTTGCTCGTACTGAACACTCACGAAAAAAAAAACAAACCTCTGCCGGTCAGTGCCTAATCGGTCTCAGGAATAGAATTTGTCTTTCCTTTGAAATACTCAAGGAATCCTTTTCACGGTTAAAGGTTAAAGCTTGTCTCAATGGTTTCCCTTAAGAATATGTTTTCCAACTTGTGCTGTGTGTGTTCTTATAACAAATAAAAACATTAGAAAAAGTTCTTGGTATGCTTTTTCCTTTAGATAAGTGCGGTGCTACTAGAACATATGACATCATCGTTGGCTCCAGCCTGTGGAAATGAGAGCGTATAGAAGATGACAAGTTCTAGTAGCCACGTCATACCAGGGGCTGAAATTTAAAACAAGGCTGACAAAATAAAGTTTGAGGAAACTGACTATTTTTTAAATTGTACATTTATCATGACAGTTTGGGGGTTAATCTCTGGAACCAGCACAAGCATGAATGAGGTAATTGTTGCACATGTTGTGGATAAGATAACCAAATGGGGGAAAAGTCCATTTCCAGGCTAATGTGCAGCTCAGATTATGTGCCTGATGGCTGGAAACTGTTGTGTGGTTAGGATAATACGGGATTCAAAAAAAAAACTCCTGCCGAGGGAATGGTGAGCGGTCACATCAGATCTGAAGCTTTCTGAATGGGGCATGAAAAGGGGAGGCAGGAAAAGGAGTAGGCTGGGACCCGCCAAGAGAAAGATTTGGAAAGCAAGAAAATGGGAGGTGAACTACAAGACTCCCTCGCAGAAATGACATGGTAAGGGTTGGTAATTAAAACTTCACTGAAAAGTGAAATCTGATGATAAAACTAGCTTAATGCTGTTCCTGTGTACATTAGGATATGAGAGAAGATTGTAACACTGATTGCCATTCCTGGGTACCCAGATGTTCTCACCATCAGAAAATGTTCAGAGGTCTTGTTTGGACCCACTTTGTTTTATTCTGTGGCTTTGAGGATGGGGAGAGAAAGCGCTGTGAGGGACATGTTGACTGAAATGCACCATGAATTTCATGTCTCTTTTGTAAAAATCACTTTTAAAGCGTGCCAAGATATTTTAAGTGTTTCAACAACATGCTTTTGTGACAATAGAGAAACGAGGGTACGTTTTCATTGTATCAATAAAAATATCATCATAATTTACAGGGTTGGACTGAACTCTAAATTGGGTCACAATGACGCTCTTTCAGGGTGGAATGAGATAGCGGCAACCTCTGTTTTGTTCCTGAACCACTGAGATCAGAACAAACATCATTTCTGACTGCCTCTATGATCTGAAGTCTTGGTTGCCAGGGGGCTGGAGTTTTATGGAGGGCCTCCATTTTTGGAACTCTCTCCTTTTCCCTACCCAACAGATCCCAGATTTACAAGCTTTGAGGTCTTAGAAGGAAAGTGGGAAAAAAGGCCTATTTGTTTCTTTCTTAACTGGTGTAGGTTTCCAGATGGTATTAGAAGCTATTACTGGCTGAGAAGAAACACTTGTTTTTTTCTCAGTCTTGTACTTGAGTCCCTAAATTTGGCAAATAGCTCACTTTGAATATCTAAGCAAATAAACAAAGCATTTTCAGTATTTTCTGACACTCACTATCCTTTCCTTCTCAAACTTTGCCAGATGCAAACACCAAGGGCCAATTTCTCTAGTTTCTGTTCTGTTTAGAATCTCTTTAGAGAATTACACTGGTGAGAATCCCATATCTGATTCTTTGCATTGATGAGTAGGTGGACATATGATTCTGTGGTTCAGTTAATGATGTAATGTAATAATATAACTTAATGAGTTAAGCTGCATATGGCAACAAGATAGGGCTTGTTGATTCCACCCCACCTCCCCAGTGTCATGCTGATGGGGCACTTTCATCAATGTCACATTATTTAAGTTTCTATCAATACTATCCCACACACAGCAGTTGGCACTCTGGTATGCAAAGATGTTTAAGACCAAGTTTCTGACATGAAAGTATCCACAAGATTATAGAGACATTGGTGAGTACACACACCAGTTTTCAATCTGTTTTCTAAGAGAAGGAGGCAATGAGGCTTGACAGAAAGAGACAAACATGGGCTTTGAGCTCTGGTTGTACAGCAGTTCAGATTCTGCGTCTGCCACTTCCTTACCTAGAGCACACCACTTTACCTCTCAGAGCCTTGCTTTCTGTCTGAGAAGTGGGGACACTGACACTGTGACTTCATAGGGATGTTGTGAAAGCTGAATAGGATAGTCCATGAAAACCACCCTGTACCACACTGGATACATAAAAGATGCTCAACAAACATTGGTTCATTCTTCCAAACAAGGAATCAAGGATCCATAGCTGAGGGGATTAGGGAATGCTCTGCAAGTCAGTGGGCTTTGGGCAGGGTGTTGACGGTTACATAGAAATTCATGCTAGTGGTTTTCAGAGTACTGTTCAGAAAGACAGAAGAGCATACGGAAGGAAGTGTGTCTGGGGAATAACATGTGGTTCAATTTGATTAACTAATAAGGGAGCTCTGTATAGGGATGGGCTACAGATATAGCCATGGAGGGCCTCCAAATGCAATGGGAGGAATTTTTATAAAACTCTGAGAGCAAAACGTATCAGTGAGATAAGTAGGGGGCATTGTACGCTTGAAGTTATCCCAATAAAACATTTCTGGCAGCGCTATATGCATCAGATTATAGTGGAGAGAGGCAGAGGCCAGGAGACGGGTTAGGACCACTGTAAAGTAGTTCAGAAGAGAAGTAATAAAGGTTTAAACTGCCGTGGCAGGAGAAAGGGCATGCAAGTGTAAGATGAGCAGGAAGGGAACTGGAATTGCCCCTTAACCCCTGCCTAGACAAAACACTTCCCCCGACAGGTCTCTGTGTTGATCACACTAGACAGAATTTTATTTGTTTACGGGCTCGCCTCCCCTACTGGTCGGGGAGTTTGCAGAGAACTGCATTTTACTCATCTTGGTATTTCTAGACTTTATCACAAAGTCTGAGAAGATGTCAGCTTTAGAAAAAAAGTTTGTTTCTTGCGAGAATAAATGTGAATAAATGGGGAAGATAGACCAAAAATGTAATGGCAAGAGGAATAGGAAAAGAAAGGAAAGTCAAAGATAAGTGCAAAATGAAGGGAAGGGAATAAAGAGAAAGATGAGAGGGTTGTCTGGGAACAGCTTGAGTTCATTCACAACTGGGGATATGGAATTTTAGCCATTAAAAAATTAGATTAACACTTCGCTTCTTTTTTTCCTCTACCCCAAAGCCTTCACCCTCTGCACTGTTCCTAATAAATAATACTTGAAGATGGTGATGATGTGTCCTCTTCATGTTAATCCAGGCGGCTCTCAGTTTATGAATGGGTTTGGTTCCAAATGTCTGTTGTAAGTCAGCTGTTTGGCTATGGAATGTGTTTTTCCTTTGAGACAATGTAACAGTCAGTGGTTAACTTCTCCAACTGCTTCACAAAAGGCTCTTTAATCCACAAAGTATCAAAATTAGAGTGCTAATGAACTGTAGAGTAGTAATTCCTTATAGGCATACCGCATACTTCTTCATGATGTGCAAAGTGCTTTCACATACATGTAAAGAAACGGAATGTCTCTGCATAATATTCTTTTCCATGGAAAAATGTGTTCCAAGTTTTAAATGAGGAGGCTAGTAACACAGCCTCCACCCACTCTGGTCTCTGTGAAACGACTCGGCTTGCAAGGAGAGGCTCCCACACTGCCCTTCCAAGAGGGGCGTGCTCCAAGGGAGACCCCGTGACAGGGAAGCAGGATGGGTGTGTGTCTGTGTGGGGTTCACGGTGACTGGAGTCATCGCTGGCCCTCTAGACAGAAGAGCCACTCGGTATCTAGATTCTGCCACTACCATCTGGTAACCCTGCGTGAGTGTTTAGTTTCCCTGGATGGAGAGTGGGGATAAAGATGCCTCCCTCGTGGGGTCTGTGATGTTGAAGATGAGATAATGTGTGAACAATACCTGATACATAATGGATGCTCAAGAACGTTCTCTTTATTCTTTTCCCCACCTGCCCAACGCCACTAAACTCCGAAGCAGAGTGGGTAAAGAGGGGCTCCTGCGGTGATCCTATCTGCTGATGAGCAAGGTCATAGGGACTAGGGAGAGGCTCTGGGGCGTGTTGCCCAGGTGGGTCCAGTTCCCAGAGTGGGAGCAGTGTGGGCTCCAGGGTGCCGAGGTTCCCAGACACCGGCGGCAGCTGCGGTGCTCATTTCTGCATCGATATTGTGCAAAGCTCCGTCACAAGGGGAACCAGGGCTGGGTTGTGTATTATCAGTGTAACTGATATACCCCCAAATCTCAGTTGATTATCACAGTGGAAGTTTAGTGCTTACTCACGCTCACGTGAAGTCCTCCTGTAGGCAGTTTTCCTCCACGCGCGGTTTCAGTGATGCAGATTCTTTCCACCTGGTGGGTCTCCCGGTCTTCACCACTTGGCATCAAGCTGGTGGTAGGGGAAAGAAAAAGCGTTAACGGACGACGTGCGTTGGAGAATTTTATGGGCCAGGCCTGGGAGGGGCTCACATCACTTCCACTCATATATCATTGGCTAGTGTCAGGTGACCACATAGGATCTCAAAGGATTGGAAAGTGTAGTCTTGCTCTTTTGCCCAGGAAGACAAGGAAATAGCTTTGGTGGTCAGCTAGCAGTGTCTGCCACAGATGAGAGCAGGGTCCTGAGTATCTTCTTGTTGCTACAAATTGTTGCAAATGAGTAATTATAAGTAAAAAAACCACCTAAGGGCAACACAAGGTAAACAAGTCAAGCTGAATGCATACCAGAGAATCCACACTACGATAAATGGCCTGAGTACTTTGTGGGTGACCCCTGACATGTTTGCTAGTTTTCCTTCTCCGGCAGAAATGAAGGAGATGAAACAGATGAATACCAACCAGTTTTCAAAGTAGACGAAAACAGAGAGATGATGATTCTTTGAAGTTCCTCCACCAAGAAAGTGTTGAAAACAATGTCAAACTTAATAATATAAATGAACTTCTGCTATTTCAGTCTACTGGTGCTGTCTGAAAACACACAGTCACTTTTCATGTTGTTCCTTCCTTTCTCTGAATTACTTAACACGCTGACCCAAGGTCTGTGTAGTCAAGTCACACCCAGAGCTGTGGTTGATTAGGACAAGTTACCTACCTCCTAACCTTCTCTGACTGCTCTTGTAAAAGGTCCCAGAAAGAGCATGGACTTTGGAGTTGAATCATTTAACAGGTCAAAGGTATTCCTGGCCGCTGCTCTGTTCCAGGTGTTAGAGATAAGACACAGGATGGCCCCATGAGGAGTTTACAGTCTAGTGATGGAGACAAGAATATAAATGAGATTAGGGCAGCCCTGGCAGCATGTTCATGGGGTGATGGCTCCACAGAGTAAGAAGTGCTGAGAGTGGAGGGTGAGGATAGAAGGGGAAAGTGAGGGGGTGCCTAGCAGCAGAGATGAGGGTAGGAGGGAGCCAGAACACAAAGGATCTTGTAAACCATGTTATCCTATAGTTGACTGGGAGTTAATTTCACTCTGGTGTGCAAGCCCAGTGAGCTCAGAGGAACATTGTCTATTGATTTAAGAATCATGCCAATTTATTTGCAAAAAATGGCTTCCCCAAACATCTCTGTGTGGTCTTACTCTATAAAATTATATTAGCAAAATGTGTGTGTGTGTGTGTGTGTGTGTGTGTGTCTTCCAGAGCATACAAACATCTTTCAGATTACTGGCATGGAAGACATCCTTATATCAGGGGGAGTAAGTGAGAGTTACAAATTATGTTCTGTGTGTTCCCTGGGCCTAGATTTGTAAAATGATTTCTTTTTTCTAAAAGAAAAGCTGCTCAAAACCAACTTAAAATACAATCAAAACACATTCCACTGGAAGTTTGGGGGCATTTCATATTGCATTGATTTAAATACTGGTTTAGCAGCCAATAACTAAAAAGCAGTCACTTTGCTTATTCCCAACGAGCAGGGAATGGGATCATAAAGGGAGGGAAGATAACTAACTGTCCAGTATAACCTAAGACACTGCAGTTGTGGAATAAACATGGGATTAGAATCTGTCAATTCGGGAAGCGTCTAATCGTTAGAGCTATTCCCACTCTTGGCTTCTCGTTAGAACCACGTGGAGAGTTTTAAACCCTTTTGATGCTCAGGTCACACCCTGGACAAATTAAATCAGGATCTCAGGAAGTGGGAGCCATGCAGTAGCATTTTTAAGGGCTCCCCACGTGATTTCAATTCACAGCCCCGTTTGAGAAGCACTGGTCTATTAGACAGGATTACTGGGTATATGGAAATAGCAAGTTCCAATTAACCAACTCAATTCATTTCGATCACGTGCCAGACACTGTGCTTGGTCCTGCGGGCTAAGACGCAGGCCCTGCCTTCAAGAGTGTCACACTGTAGGAGAAGGCTGGAGGATGCGGGAGATGAGGGGTTGGAGACTGGGTATGGATGTTGGTTCAAACGCGCACCAGTGAAAGGAAGAGGCCAACGTCCTGGTAACTATTTGATAATAGTCATGTGTTGTAGCTGGAGAAACTGGAACATAAATCTAGAAGGATGCACTAGAGGAAACTTTTTCTTAGATGGGGATGAGAAGCCAGGAAACTGGCTTCCTCCTTGTGTACAGCACCCCATTACTTTAGCCTATCTACTCCGGCCTCTGCTAAGCATTTTAAAGGAAAACAAAATCCAAAAGCAAGTCAAGGAGGCTTTTTAAAAAATTGCTTAAAAACAACAATGTGTTTCTAGCTAACATAATTTGTTTAAAATATACTATAAAAAGAACACTCACTTGAAAAAACAATATTTTTCTCTTAAATGTTTTGAACTAAAGAGCTCTGCCAGACAGCAGACGGGATTCTCTTTTATAAGCCAATGGCAGCATTCTCATAGGGTTGTAATCTGTAATATTACAAAGATATTGACATTTTTTATTGATATCTGATAATCACTGATAAACCACACTAATTCTTATTGATTGATTGATTGATTGATTTTTGGCTATGTTGTGTCTTCGTTGCTGCACGCGGGCTTTCTCTAGTTGTGGTGAGCAAGGACTACTCTTCGTTGCGGTGCACGGGCTTCTCATTGCGGTGGTTTCTCTTGTTGCGGAGCACGGGCTCTAGGCGTGCGGGCTTCAGTAGTTGTGGCGCGCGGGCTTCAGTAATTGTGGCACACGGGCTTAGTTGCTCCGTGGCACGTGGGATCTTCCCGGACCTGGGCTCGAACCCGTGTTCCCTGCATTGGCAGGCAGATTCTTAACCACTGTGCCACCAAGGAAGTCCCACTTTTAATTTTTTTACTTTTTTTTTCATGGGTTGGACCACTCTACACCTTTCCCAAAGTAGTATCTGTAATTGCACTTTCTTTTCTCTTTTTTTAGATGAGTAAATATCATGGAAAGAGCATGGGTGTTGAGCCCCGGTTCTGCTCAGGACTCTGGGACTGTGTTTCCTTGTCTGTAAAACAGTGACAGTAAGTGTTTGGCTGAAAAGCTAGAGTATTAACTCTAACAAGTGTGAAAGAACCATATGCAGGTTTTTATACTTATTAAATAACAGCTGATAAATGTATGAGTAGTGGGGACGTCACTCCTTATTCTTGAAAGTACATTTAGAATATCTACTTGATATTATTATGTGTTCTCCCTAATCAGCTGTGCTCAGGTATCTTTCTCCATCATCTGGAAGAAGCCATGGTAATGTCCACTAACACTGAAACAACAGATTCATACAGAGTTCCTGCAGTGCTGATTGGGGTGGGGCTGGGGTGGGAGGAATTTCTAGGTATTAGTGAACAAATGCTAAATCAGAAAAGAATGTAACAGTAGTTTAGCAAAAATTTTACCTGTCGCACAACAATTTAAAACATAGGATACTTTATGTTATAGCTTATAGAACACAACTGGATTCTCAAATATTGTCATAACTAACATAAAATCAAAAATTTACTTTTATAATACAATGTCTTAACTAATGAAGTCCTCTTATCTTGATGATATAGATTAGTTAATAATCATTTTATTTTATTTATTTTTAAAAATATTTATTTATTATTTACTTATTTATTTGGCTGCTCTGGGTCTTAGTTGCAGCACGCAGGATTGTCCTTGCAGCATGCGGATCTTTTGTTGTGGCATGCGGGATCTTTAGTTGGGGCATGCGGGATCTTTAGTTGTGGCAGGCAGGCTTCTTAGTTGCGGCATGCATGTGGGATCTAGTTCCCCGACCAGGGATCGAACCTTGGCCCCCTACTTTGGGAGCATGGAGTCTTACCCACTGGACCACCAGGGAAGTCCCAGTTAATAATCATTTTAAAAGGCAATCATTTCTAGGTTCCAGGAATAAGAGGTCAGCCTCATTTGTGTATGAATTCTCTGTGAGTTGATTCATATCTTAACAGACCTTTCAACTGGATGCTGGTGTTTTAAATTAAAACATCAAGTCAGTTTATACATCTGGCCTTACTTGGTGGTTTTCTAACTTGTCAATGGTATATCTTAAATGTACTTATATTCATCATAGTTCAAAATAGCCACATCCTTAAATAATTTTTTGAGAATATAGGTTCTTAGAAATACACCCGCTTCAGTTTTTGTTGTCAAATCCTGGGCTAAGGAGGGCTGGGGAGGAAAAGAATGCCAAATCTGCGTTTTGGGCCATTGGCCACCTCCCAGAGCTGTTTCAGTGTCTCCATTGTGCTGCCAAAGGGAAGATGGGGACGCAGGTGTCCACACTCTCGTCCTCTCCTGCCAGCTGCAAACCTCATCACAGTTCCTGTGAAGTCCATTTCCACAGATCAGGTTTCTGGCAGGGAAGACTAACAATCTCCTACTCCACTTTCCACCACCAACAATTGGTTTTAGCAAATGGTTCAGGCCACTGCCTGGGTTTACATATGATTTCTATTCAAAAAAAGACAAACTCCCTACTCAGACCAGACCCACATGCTGAACACTTGAGCTCTCCTCTTAGATATAATGGAGTTGAGGCAGTTTCTATCTTTCATTTAAATAAAAAAATCACTCTCACATTTGAAATCTAGTTGGCTGTCTTCCCTCGCTGGGTTAGCCATCTGGTAAGTGGGGCTTTAGGCGGACTTATGTTCAGGCCAGGAGTTAGGAGAAAAAAAATCATTATCCTTTTGTCCTTGTGTGCCTTACTCTTTTAATGTGGTCAAACTTTTTTTTTCTTTTTTAATGTTTTCACAGCAGGTTTCCCCCCGCCCCCTTTCAGATAACACATATGGCAAATAAGTTAAATTCTTAATACATTTTACAGTCAAAATTTGCTTTTTTAGAGTTGTGGATCAGAAAAGCACATACCTGATTGAGGTCACTACAGCTCATTGTAAAACAGTAGAGATTCAAAGAGTTTACTCTCTTGATCTACTACATACTTGTGGTTCTTTTAACATTGCTATGTTACTTTTCAGGGTAAGGTCAGTTTCCTTTCACATGTTTCAAAGGCTTATGATTGCCCCACAGAGAGGGACTACAACTTTAGCGCGCCCAGGGATCTCACTGTTCTATTTAGTTAAGTTTTTTGAAAAACAGACCTTGATGGCTACTATCTATCTAGTCACTCTTCTGGCTGTTTTCTTCATAGATAGAGGCTGATTATATCAAGCAGTTAAGAAACATGTTCAGAACAACCACCTCATAGTAAGCATCCTTTTCATTACATACCTTCAACTTCAGAAAATCGTAGGTAACTCAAAGTTATGTTTCCTGGAATTCAAGGTAGCTGAAGAGTTCATTCTTGTTTTGTGGATGAGAAAATTAAATTTCAGAGAAATAGGTGATTTTTTTAATATGCCTTCCCACCTCAGACAGAGTGGAGAGGGGGCTAGAACCTAAATATTCTTTCTGCCTTTTGTAACTTTATTCATTTTCCAGGTTCTATGCATTGCATCTTTGAAGACAATTTTTTATAGTAGTGACAATTTGCAGGAAACCAGCGTTTGTAAAACACTCATTTGGAAACTGCCTAGATCTCAGTTAGGAACCTGTTGTTAGTTTAGATGAAGCTCACCTTTTGTAAGTCAATAACTAAGTAAGTTAGTATGTAAAACATACATTAATACGTATGCATAGTATGCATAGTACTCTAGACTCATGGGGAGTATTTTCTTTTTCTCTTCCTAAATAAAACACCTTGAATTCATTTAAATATTTTAAGATAAACATTTTGAAATCAGTTTGATATTAATTTTCTCAAAAGGAAGAAAGGAAGGAAAATCAGAGAAGTTTATGGTATGAAAAACCTATTAAGTGTCTTTGTGATGTGTCAGTTTGGTTGGATTGAACTAAATTTCCCAGAATCCTCTTTCTTGTATGGCATGAACCACACGGGAGCTTCTTGGGAGATATGGAAGCAAAAGGAAGCAGCAGCTATTTTGTAGCTCACACACACACACTCACACTCACACACACAGGACTGCTGATGTGCTGACTCACCCTGGAATAAAGCAGTGGCTGGGCTTCAACTGCCTTACCTCTCCCTGGGTTTTCCTTAGCTTCTCTGAGTCTTGGGCCTGTTGTGTTGCTTTAGCTCTATGACTAATGGCCCTGGTTTCTGCAAGTATTAGTATTCATTTTCTATTGTTGCTGAAACAAATTATCACAAACATGGTACCTTAAAACAATTTCTTGGGAATTCCCTGGTGGTCCAGTGGTTAGGACTCTGCATATCCACTTCAGGGGGCCCGGGTTCAATCCCTGGTTGGGGATCTAAGATCCTGCATGCTGCACGGCACGGTCAAAACAACAACACAACAAAAAGTTTCTTACCTTACAGTTCTGTAGGTTAGACATCTGACATGCATCTCACTGGCATAAAATCAAGGTCTTTTATTCAATCTCATGTTTTTCTGATGGGGAAAAGAACTTTGCATTAGTGAAGCCCATGACAGCAGCATTATTTCTGTCAAAGCTGGAAAAAGGTAAATTGTGGGGAAATTTTTATTTTAAACACTTTTTCATGATTTTCTTCTTTAAAATCCAGGCAGCAATATGAAAAAATAAGAAAACTATCCTTTAGATTAAATACCTCGAATATGAAAGTATTTATATTAGTCATAGGCAAATAACATATCCCCTTAAGTATTAAGTAAATGTATAGTCATGGGAAATGAATTTGCACAGCTTGGGGTTTGGGTGAAATTACTGTCTTTTTTTTTTTTTTTTCTTTTAAGCAATGAAATTCTTCATGAAAGAGGTGGGATTTCAGTTTCTTTGGTAATGAATTAAGAAAAAAATGGTTTTGGCAGGAGGCTTTTTTTTTTCCCCTAATGTATTTCAAATCCACTTAGAAACATCTAGATTAATTCCTGTCCCTATTTTCTATCCACCCATCTGAATATAAATGGAATGGAGTCATAGATACACAAGTGCAATCAAATCATGCAGGTAGTGTCGAAAATATAGTAATGTAGGCATAGTCACAGAATTCCCATATGTAACTGGCACAGACAAGTCTTCCTCATGTGAATCTCACAGAGTAACATTGATCATTATGCAGAATTGCCTAGAAATATGACAGCCCAGAAAATTTTTGAAATGGGGTGGATGCCCACCCTTTATGCATTGGAAAAATCACGTCCAATTTATCTTCTTGTCTAACTTCATTTAAAACTTCTGCATGCATTGCTCAGCTGGTGTGCTGATGCAGTTCCCAGAAGAACACTGCTCTCTCCAAAAGCACTTATTTTACCACCCACATCCTGGCTGGTGGCCCCCTGGGACACTGGCTCTCCTCTGTGAATCAGGAGTGGAGTGTGAACTCAATGTGCTACACACACAATGGCACATTCTTGGAAAGTGGCTGTCTAGACCCGTTTCCTTCACACAGTGGCTCAAGAGTCTTTTTATGGAGCGATTACTGGATGTTAAATTTCAGGTAGTGGCTTCTTCAGCTGATTCCTTACCCAGTTCTGACAGTGGCGTTGTAAGTGGCCTTCTTCCACAGATTAGTGTGGTTGTTAACGTGCCCATACACATTAGCTTTAAAGTGAGTTTTCTGGCAGCTGAAGCCTTTTACCTCTTACCTGTTCTCTCTCTGGAAATGAAGAGGGTTTAATCTCTACTCCTTGCTCTTTTGCAGGGGTGGGGTGGGGGTTTGGTCTTCTGGACTGGGATAAAAGCTTTTGGGGAAAAATAGAATATTCAAAACAAGTCCCAGACACCTAAATACTCCAGCTAGCATCTGTGGGTTTTGAACTAGTTTGAGGAAGTCCAAGTATCTAAAAGGACAACTTATGCCTTTGAATTCCTGAAAATCTGTCCATGGCTCCACACTTATTAGCCAAGCAAATTCATTTCCTTGTGCTTTATTTTATCTATCTCAAAAAAAGAGGTGGCCAGTCAGTAACAATAGCAAAATATGTGTTAAGAGTAAGGATAGAAAGATCAGAACTGAACAGGGAAAAAAAACCCCTAAAACTATTCATATAGTTAAATACTGTGGCACATCGTAAGATAATACATATTTCTTGGAGCCAGAAACTATGGCTTACTTATGTTTGGTGAAAGCCTACTTCCTCCTAGTATTGTACAACTGTCATTCTACATTTTCTTCTATTTCTTTTATGATTTTTGGGGGGCTTTGATTTTTAACCCAGTTGTAATATATTTTGATACATGTCTTAAGATAGGCATTATGTCTGATTATCTCAACATCAGTTATTGAATCCTCTTCCAATTAATTTAAAAGATACTTATATCAAATTCTAAATTCCCCCAAACACCTGGGTCTGTTTCTGGTGTATTCACTTTGCCAGTACCATGATGTTTTAGTTACTATAGCTTTCTATTGTGTTCTAATAATACTTGGTTTATCAAATAAAAACTGCCTTGCCTATTCTTTTAGAGATGAGCTATAGAGTCAACTTGTCATATTTATTAAAGAATTCAATTTACGTTCTGATTAAGAATATGTTGCATTTATAGAAGTATCTGGGGCAGTTGGCAATTTCACATTATTGAATGTCCCCATGCAAGAACATGGTCTATTTAGGTGCCCTCTTGTGTCTTTCTCTTCTTGTTCAGTTAGTACATAACCTGATTACATTAGAGAAGAAACAAAACAGAAACAAAGCACTCCCATGATGCTTGAATTCAGCCAAACCACAAGTTCCTTTTGTGATTGTTGTTCTAGAAGGGGTCAAATTATGAAATGTGTTAGTTTTTTTGTTTTTTCTTAAAGATTTTCTTTTTTTGTTGTTGTTGACCATTTTTAAAGTCTTTATTGAATTTGTTACAATATTGCTTCTGTTTTATGTTTTGTTTTGTTTTTTTACCTGGGAAGCCTGTGGGATCTTAGCTCCCTGACCAGGGATCAAACCCGCATCCACTGCACTGGAAGGTGAAGTCTTAACCACTGGACTGCCAGGGAAGTCCTGAAATGTGTTAGTTTTTTAAATTAAAAAATAGATATGTAATTGCTTTGGCCATTTGCACATATAATGTCAGTCCTCTTGTATCACAAAATATCACTCAATAAATACTTGTTATTAGACAGGAAGTGTTGAATATTTTTTCCAGGCCTGTCAGCTTCTACCTCCGGTTTTATAACACTTCTCCTTATGGTCAGTAGGGGGCGCTCCCGCAGCAACAGGCCCTCTTTCAGTGCCACTGAATTCCCCAAAATTTCAAACCTTAGGAAGTACTGGTTTATAAATTATCAACTGCAGCTCTCACACATTCTAACAGACTCACATCTGTGGGCATTTTACGTAGAAGACAAGTAATGGGAGAAGGTGAGATCTTCAAAGTGTCTTGTAATCGAAGAAGGCCTGTATTATATAAGCACAGGGGGCTGAAAGGGATTATAACAACTTGTGTTTGGGCTAATGAGTGGAGCCTCTGCTTTTAGGGGCTGTTCTTTTGAGCCCTGGTGCCAGCAGACTACTTTGTGAGCTGTCAGTTTCCTGATCTTAGTCCTTTAAGGGCAACATTTTTAAAGTGGTGCTTTAAATAGGGTAGCCGAGCTCAGGAGAGCAATGAGTTGGAGGCTATGGAAGGAAACAGGTCTGGTTTCAGACAATCCTGCAGGGAAAATTTTGATTCTCTCTACTGGCTTTGGAGCAGTTGCCTTCATTGTTGAGGGTGGTGATGTTCAAAGAGGTGTGCCGCTCTCCACCTCCCCTACCCGGCTGAGCTCAACGTTTCTTCCTTATGCTCCCAAACCATCCAGAGTTTATTTCCACTTTGCAAATATCACAGTTTGTGATAGTCACCTGCGTATCTGTTGTATCCCCTCTACATTAAGATACGTGAAGGCAGAATCATGTTGTATTCGTCTAGCGTAGGATTTGGTATACTATAGGCAGTTAATAATTATTTGATCGATGGATGACAGAAAGAAAGGAAGACAGGTAGAAGGAAAGGAGGAAAGAAAAACGTGTCACAGGGTGGTAGATTGATATCATAGAGTAAGTGAATTTTTAAATTGATCCAGAATCTGGAAATAACAACAATGACAAAACACACAAAATATTACTGGGTATAATCCAATACAAATGATAATAACAGAAAGCAAATGGTTTCTAATGAGGTTAGTAATAATATTTGTAATAGCAAATATAGAATGTGACCATAACTACCTCACTGTGAAATAAAGGCCATTTGATATTTATGTATAATAGATTCCAAAGTTTAATTGCATAATGTAAAAGTATCCTTAAATATAGTGAGGTTCTAGAATGCAGTATTCCATGTACAATTTTATTAAAATCATTCATCCTACTGAGATATTGAACAGTCAACTCATACTTCCCACTGTGGCTCTTATTTGAGTGGAGTTTTTCTTATAGCTCCCTCTCTTAATAAAGCACCAGAAAATTATTAATTGAGGAGGTTAGTTCAGGTATTCACATTCATAATTCCTTGGGTTACCTTTCCCAGTAATACTGTGAACTTTCCTTATCCTCAAACAACTGCACATAAGCGTATTTTGAGAGTCTTCATTCTTCTGGATAGTTCATTATCCAATAATCTAGTCTATATGAATTGTTCTTAGAATACCTAAGGTTCAACTGGATGATATAAATGCTGTTTTGAGTAGAACAACTTTTTTTTTTAATAAATTTATTTTATTTATTTACTTTGGGCTGCATTGGGTCTTTGTTGCTGCACGTGGGCTTTCTCTAGTTGTGATGAGTGGGGGCTACTCTTCGCTGTGGTGCGCAGGCTTCTCATTGTGGTGACTTATCTTGTGGTGGGCCTTGGGCTGTAGGTGCGCGGGCTTCAGTAGCTGTGGCACACGGGCTCAGTAGTTGTGACTTGCGGGCTCCGTAGTTGTGGCTCGCGGGCTCTAGAGCACAGGCTCAGTAGTTGTGGCACACGGGCTTAGTTGCTACACGGCATGTGGGATCTTCCCAAACCAGGGCTCGAACCCGTGTTCCCTGCAGTGGCACGCAGACTCTTAACCACTGCTCCACCAGGGAAGCCCAAGAACAACTTTTTAAGATACCCCCACTCAAAAGGTTCATGCTTATTAATTTGATAAAAATAATTATCTGTTTTTTCTGTACAGTATCGACTTCCTATATTTACCTAAATAAGCAGTTAAAATTATGAAAATCACCTGAGTCAAAGATTCATCTTGACAGTAAAAATTATGAAATGTTGTTTGATACATTGTGTTTCATTGACTTGATATATTATTTACATTAATTTGGTATAACATTTTCAAGTCCAATGCAAATATAATTATCTGATTTTTTGTGTGTCTAGTGTGATGCAGTGAACAGAAAGCAGGTGGACAAAATGTTTTTCACTGAAAAAAATTCAATTAGACAAGTATTTGTTGAACATTGACTTCGGAGGTAGAACCTGCTCTAGAGTACAGGGGTTCCAATTCCAGCTGTGCCACTTAAAGTCGGAGGAACTTAGGCATGGGACTTTACCTCTCTAAGCCTCAGTCTCCTTATCTGGAATATTCTTTTTTTTTTTTTTTTTTTTTTTTTTTTTGCGGTACGTGGGCCTCTCACTGTTGTGGCCTCTCCCGTTGCGGAGCACAGGCTCCGGAAGCGCAGGCTCAGCGGCCATGGCTCACGGGCCCAGCCGCTCCACGGCATGTGGGATCATCCCGGACCGGGGCACGAACCCGTGTCCCCTGCATCAGCAGGCGGACTCTCAACCACTGCGCCACCTGGGAAGCCCCCTGGAATATTCTTTAAAGTAATTACAATCACTATTTTTAAGGTTGTAGGAGGATTAAATGAGCTAATTCACATAGAGCAGTTGGCATAGGGCCGACAGCACTGTGATCTCTCAGTAAATGGTACCTGTTAGATTCTCACCATTATTCTAGGCCCATGGGATAACATAAAAGATGTTCGAGATACTGCCTATGTTTAAAGAGGCTACACTATTGGGAATTCACTGGTGGTCCTTAGGACTCTGCACTTCTGCTGCAGGGGGCACGGGTTCCATCCCTGGTCAGGGAACTAAGATCCCACAAGCCATGTGGCACGGCCAAAAAAAAAAAAAAAGAGGCTACACTATTAATAATACTTTCTCTATTATATTAAGAATCCTGGGCTCTGCACAGCAGGTTGGAACATTTAAAAAATGATTCATTTAAAAAATATTCTTGCCTACACAATGTATCTTTCATATAGGTATATAAATTATATTTGATATGGGATATGCTTGTATTTTATTTGTTTTATTACCTTTTATTGTAAGATAAAACACAGGTACAGAAAAGCACATACACAAAAATATATAGTTTAGGAAATTATTATAAGGCAACAGCCTTGAAACACCACTCATTATAAGAAATAGAATATTGCCAGTTGTGATGGCTAATTTTATGTGTTAACTTGACAGGCCACAGAATGCCCAGATTAAACATTCTTTCTGGGCATGTCTGTGAGGATGTTTCCAGACAAGATTACATTTGAATCTGTGGACTCAGTAAGGTAGATTGCCCTCTTCAATGTGGTTGAGCACCATCCAATCCACTGAGGGTGTGAATAGAACAAAAAGAGGAGAAAGGAGGTACTTGACCCTTTGCTCCTGCCTCACTGTTGAGCTGGGACATATTGTATGTTCTCCCGACCCTCAGACTGGGATTTACACCATCAGCTCTCCTGTGTCTCCAGCTTAAGACCACAGATCAGATCGTGTGACTTCTCAGACTCCAGAACTGCATGAACTTATATACCTATATCTTTATCTCTGTCTCCATCTCCATCTTCATCTCCAGCTCTAGCTCTGTCTCTCTCTATATCCTACTGGTTCTGTTTCTCTAGAGAACCCTAATACAGCATCCTTTCCAGATATACCTCCAGGAACATGTTCCAATCACAGCATTTTCCTCCCTGCAAAAGTAACCACAATCCTGTTCTGTATAGTGAGCACTTCCTTGCATTTCTTTATAGTTTTATCACCCAAGTGAGCATCTTTAGTTCAGCCTTGCCCATTTTATAAAACTTGATACATCTTTTATGCCTCTTTATTTAAATTTTATTGATGTATAGTTGATTTACAATGTTGTGTTTTTCTTCAGCACAGCGAAGTGACTCAGTTACATACACACACACACACACACACACACTCACACACACACATATATTCTTTTTCATCTTCTTTTCCATTTCAGTTTGTCACAGGATATTGAATATAGTTCCTTGTGCTCTACAGTAGGATCTTGTTGTTTATCCATTCTATACATAATAGTTTGCCTCTGCTAATCCCAAACTCCCAATCTTTCTCTCCCCTACCCCTCTTTTATGCCTCTTTTAATCTATAGCTTCCTCAACCATTTCTTTCTTCCTCTTACAATATATCTGTGAAGAACCCGGAGCATTTGACCTGTCCAGAGTCAACAGTCCCGGTTTTGCTGACTGCATACTCATAGTACAGTTCAACATGCTCCTCTGCCCTTTGTATTTCCCGCAGATTGGCAGCTGCATCCAGACAATTAGACTCAGGTTCAATCTCTTTGACAATATACTATGGTTTCCATCAAGAGGTTCATTATATTTGATTTTTGCTCTTTTGTAATGTTTATAGCAGTTGATGTCCGAAGTTTAGGTATATTAATTCATTGAGGTTGCAAAAAATGTAATACTTAATTCTATCACTTCTTTTTAATTTATTAGTTGGCATAATTTTATAAGGAGATGCTTTCTCTCATCTACTAATTGGCTACCCAATTCAGATAGGAGTGGAAGCATAAGCATATGATTCTTTTTTTATTTACCCAATTTTCAAGATAATGAAGCAGTTCTCTGTTATTCTGTGCAGGTGACCAATTCGATTATCTTAAATATCATTACAAAATATAAATATATTGGTTGGGTTTCTATTGATTATTATTTTCACCCTTCTCGATATTCTTTGTCCTGTTTTTGGCCAATGGGAGCTTCTTTCAAGTTGGCTCCAAAGTCTTCTGACATTATAGAATGGTCTTTCCTTGCTCTCTGCTACGTCAAGATATTTCAGGTCATCTTGTATATTTCTTGCTCCTGACTTAGAATCAGCCATTTCTCTAAGAAGCACAGGTGTTTTTTTAAAAGAAATCGTTCTTTAATAGGATGTATGCTTTAGGATCACTCAATGGAACTAGGCTTATCATTGTTTCTAGGCTTTTTCAGAGAATTCACTCTAATATTTCCAATTCAAACACAGGACTACAGGGTTTGTCCTTTACCTTGTCTATATTCCATCTATATTTTCTTCTGTCTATAATGAGAATCTTAGTTCTCAAGGGCTTAGGGGATGATCAAATTAGAATGTCCCAGAATTACTCACTTCCTTTATTCCATGTTACACATGGACAGTCTCAGAATAACAAAGCTTCTGTTGAGATCGCCGTCATGACTACTGAAAGCAGTTAGGTTTGTTTCCATCTTCTCACCCTATTCTTCCCCTACCTTTTTCATGATTGTTGTATCTATATTATCCGCTCATATACTCTTTACCATCTAGACCAACTTTCTCATTAAATTTTAGTTCTGTAAGTAATGACATATTTAGTGTTCAACCCTAGTCCTTATGTCCATGTCCTTCTAGTCCTTTTAACTGTCTGAAGCTCACTCTCTCATAAATTCTAAAGGGAAGACCTATGGGAATGAAATTCCCTGATTTCCTACATGTTGACAGCAATTTGTCAATGGTCTTTATACATTTTACATTCTCTTCCCTTGAGTGTCTTCAATGTGTTCTTCATTTTTTTCCTGGTATTATATGCTTCTGTCAAAAAAGTCTCTTTATTTCCCCTTATAAATCATGTGCTATTTCAGCATGGATGCAAAAAGGATTTTTTTCTGTTTTCAAAAGCCCATTTGTTTTACTAAATTATGTGTAGATATTGGTTGTTCTAAGTCAATATTCTCAGGTACATGCGTTCTTCTAACATGTTGTTCCAATTTTTTTTTTCAGTTTAAGGAAAGTTTTCTTGAATCTTAGTGTTATGTTTATTTTCTTGTATTTTTTCTTTTTCAGAAACTTTTTGACTAACAATAATATTTGTCACTTTTTCTTTTTCCCTTTTATTTTCCACCCTCTTTCTTCATTTGTTTTTATAAATTGAGGTAAAATATACACAAGGTAAAATATACCATTTAACCATTTTTAAGTGAACAACCCAGTGGCATTAAGCACATTCACAATGTTGTGCAATCATCACCACTATCCACCTCCAGAACTTTTTCATCTTCCAAACTGAAACACTCTGCCCATTCAACAGTAACTCTCCATTCCCTCCTCTCTCTTCATTTACTTTTGATTTTCAAATGTTTCATTCTTTTTTTAACATCTTTTTTAACATCTTTATTGGAGTATAATTGCTTTACAATGGTGTGTTAGTTTCTGCTTTATAACAAAGTGAATCAGTTATACATGTACATATGTTCCCATATCTCTTCCCTCTTGCGTTAAATGTTTCATTCTTTTCACCAATTTCTTAAGGCATTTTTTGTTGGATTTACTTTTGTGATCCTTCTATTTTGTGAGTCTTCATTTCTAAAATGATATTTTTTCCTTTATTTTCAACTTTTCTTTAAATATATTATCTCATTTCCAAATTTTTCTAATTCTTATTTAGCTCTGTTGTTCATGTCTTGTACCATCATTTTCTTAATGTCTTTTAGCTCATTTTGAAATGCTACATTACAATTTTGATCTTTTTTTTTGAGTGTGTTACTGGAATATGGTAATTATTTATGGGACTGTGATTCTACTTCTTCTCTTTTTTTTTTCTTACAGTAACTTACCATGGGATTTGACCTTCATAAATTTCCGTGAAGTTTAGTTTATGTGAGTTAGTTTTCCAGAGCTTCAGAAGGAGGCTTGGCTTAGATGGATTTTCTAACGTTACTGAGCATGCTCTTTTATTGTTTTCACGTGGTATTAAAAAATATGGTGCCTTGGTTTTTGAGATTTCTTGGTTTTTTTTCTCTCCTGCCCTTTATCTGGATGTTTTCTTTTCTTTGACTCCATTGTCCCATCCTGCTTGATTTTCATTCCACTTCCAGCATTTTTTGCTCACTGTAAAGCCCTGTCCTAAAAAGGATCTGCCTCATCACCTTTGAGAGTTCACAAGGATAGGAGTAGATTATATTCAATACTAATGAATATCGTGGCAATGGATAACTGATACATTGGCATCCTAGATCATAGAATGTAATGCCTATAAAACATTCAAAGACCATTGGTCCCAACCCTGTAATTTTACTGATGAAGAAACCAAAGCCTGGAGTAAAAAAGTATCCAGACTAAAACATCTACAGTGCTTGCATATGTAGATGAAGACTAGATACCTTTACTCTTTCTTCTGTACCACATCTTGCCTCTGTTCCTTGAATAAGAAGTAGGATTTAGAAAAGTATCTTCACATAATATTTCTCACTCATGCAAAGTCCAGTGCAGATATCTCTGGTCAAACCTCAGACTGGAGAGTTATATGATGCTGCCTTCTTCAGACATGACATCCAAGGTTGCTGCAGAATGGGGAAGAGTTGGTGAGGAATGCAGGCTGCATATGTGAGTATCTTCTGATCACATTCCCTTGGCTAGAACTAACCACATAATTCTATGTATGAAAAGGGGGATTGGAAATATGGTGCCTGGGTAGTCAGTTGTTTCCTAGAAACCTGCTATGAAAGGGGAAAATTAAACTTTAGGGGTCAGCTAACCATCTAGCTATAGAAACCTTTCCCAGAGAGATGCCTGTAGACTTCCTCTTACACAGCTATGGGCACACTCATCACTGGGAAGGAGAATGGAAAAACCATGACTGACTTAAACTAATGCAGATTTATCTTTCAGCTGCTTACAGGATCACCCTGCCTGTAATGAATATCTGAATGAAACTGAGGTTCTCTGAAAGAAGATTAACAAGATCTTCTAGTCACCATAGATAATGTCTTTTACAAAATAGTTATACTCGGCTGAACATGAGCAGAGAATGGACTTTAGCTGCTGCTGCAGGGCAAGCTGATATGGAGATAATTAGAGAGAGAGAAAAAAAATTGAATGATCCTTGAGCAATCATGGAATAATTCTACATAGCTATCAACAAGGTCCATGTTCTACCTACAGATTCATTTTCAGTAGGATATTTAGGCTGAGTAGTTCTTCTAGCAAGGCTAATGGATTTTGTTTGATTTAGCTGTGATGTCTTGCCGAGATTACTTCAGGTGTATTTATGAGATGCTAGTCAGATTTAAGACCATGACACATAACCAAATTAATTGGAACTAAGAAGAATCAGCATACAGCTTTGATTAAATTAGCTATTAATTAGCAAAGTGGATGTTCAGTCAGAGATTTTACTTCAAGGAAACAGCAAACAAACCTATTTTGAGCCAAAGAATGGCATAGACAATTATGAGGTTGTGAAGTGATAAATGGTTGCTACATAAAATAATGCACTAGACTTTACATATATGTCAAAAGAGCATAAATTATGTATCATTCTTTTCTAACTTTTTAACACACCAAATGACACTTAATTTGGACAAATCTTTTGACCGCTCTGGGGATTAAAATGAGAGGTTAGGGCTTCCCTGGTGGCGCAGTGGTTGGGAGTCCGCCTGCCGATGCAGGGGGCACGGGTTTGTGCCCCGGTCCGGGAATATCCCACATGCCACGGAGCGGCTGGGCCCGTGAGCCAGGGCTGTTGAGCCTGCGCGTCCGGAGCCTGTGCTCCGCAACGGGAGAGGCCACAACAGTGAGAGGCCCGCATACCGCAAAATAAATAAATAAATTAATTAATTAATTAAAATAAAATAAGAGGTTAGAATTAGATGACCTCTGAGGTCTCCTTCAACTATGTATTTTTTCAGGCTTTAAGTCTTAATTTTAAATATATTATAACCTATGGTTAAACTATGACACCTTATTTCTCTTAGATTCCTCAGTGGCTAGTATATACTGGATCTTCAGTACATATTTTATGAATAAGTGAACCTAGAGTCCTTTTCATTAGCTTCCATAAGAGAAAGGAGGTTAATTACAGTATTTCTCAATAGACATGACAGTGCTTCCCTGGTGGCGCAGTGGTTGAGACTCCGCCTTTCGGTGCAGCAGACATGGGTTCGTGCCCCGGTCCGGGAAGATCCTACATGCCACAGAGCGGCTGGGTCCGTGAGCCATGGCCGCTGAGCCTGCACGTCTGGACCCTGTGCTCCACAGCGTGAGAGGCTACAACAGTGAGAGGTCCGCATACTGCAAAAAAATAATAATAATAATAATAATAGACATGATAGACCTACAGACTTTATTTTGATGACTGCTATTATGCTATTTTAATATCTCTATGTGATCAAATAGCCATTATACTTGCATATTTGAGTGACTACAAGTAGTCAGAGACCACAGTTGTTCTTATAGCTGTTGATTTTAAAAGTCAGTCCAGTTCATGAGATTTGAAATAGGTCAAGTAGTGAGCGCCTGGGGTCACTTCCTTTGTATAATGTATGTTGTACTAAGCCTTCGTTAGTTTGATTTTCATTCATTTGATATTTTTGATGGTTTGATGGTTTTGGCTGGGCTGAATTTTTTTTTTACTTCTTTCTTAAGTGATTGATGTCATAATCAAGATTTCTGGGAAATGTTTATACTATTAAAGAATAGCCTGCTTTATTAATTATTCAGTTTGCATTATACATTATTAGTTATTCCAGAAATTCTCATTTATGTATGAATAATAATAAACACAGACAAACTAGTCACTGAAGTATAAGGTAACTTTATTAGATTATTTTGAATCACTTGAAAAATTTGAACTAATTCAAATGCATATTCTTGAAAATAATCCATAATATAGTCTTTTCACTAATTTTGACTGGTTCTCCTGTCTAAAGGTGAAATTTTTTTTTTTTTTTTTTTTTTTTGCTGTATGCGGGCCTCTCACCGTTGTGGCCCCTCCCGTTGCGGAGCACAGGCTCCAGATGCACAGGCCCAGTGGCCATGGCCCACGGGCCCAGCCGCTCCGTGGCACGTGGGATCCTCCCAGACCGGGGCATGAACCCGTGTCCTCTGCATCAGCAGGCGGACTCCCAACCACTTGCGCCACCGGGGAAGCCCAAATTTTTGAACATTTTGACATGTTTTACTATGGCAAAAATTGTAGATATCTGAGATAGATTATCCTTTTTGGTTGTAAGAAATCAAAATGCAGGGCTTCCCTGGTGGTGCAGTGGTTAAGAATCTGCCTGCCAATACAGGGAACACGGGTTCGAGCCCTGGTCCAGGAAGATCCCACATGCCGCGGAGCAACTAAGCCCGTGTGCCACAACTACTGAGCCTGCACTCTAGAGCCCACAAGCCACAACTACTGAAGCCCGCATGCCTAGAGCCCGTGCTCCGCAACAAGAGAAGCCACTGCAATGAGAAGCCTGAACACCACAATGAAGAGTAGCCCCCACTCTCCACAGCTAGGGAAAGCCTGCACGCAGCAACTAAGACCCAATGCAGCCAAAAATAAATAAATAAAATAAATAAATAAATTTATTTTTAAAAAAGAAATCAAAATATAAAGTGCAATGGTTATCATAAAATATTACTTTCAGAGTGGTTATTTGTATTTTATAACTGAAATACTTTCCATGACTGATCAAGTGCTTCCCAGTCTCTAGTGAGCCAAGATAAACTGCAGAAAATCTGGTTATGAATTCATCAAAAAGAAATTTCTTAGGCAAACTGGAGCAGTGGCTAGGGAATTGGTGGAGATCATAATAGGTCCTGTACTGAGTTCTTCTGTGATATTTCAACAAAATGAATGAAATGCAAACTAGTGTCTCTAGTCATCAAATTTTTAATTAGTTCTAAAAATGAGACAATATATGTGCATATCAGATCAACGTTTTGTGCTGACAATAGTTCTTTTAGTGGTAAACTTCCTACTTAAAGAGAATCCAACAGTCCCTAAAGGAAGGGGTCACCCACATTTCTCTTAAACAGGGAAACATACTTTCAAGGCCAGTATCTTTTTATTTAAATCATTAAGAAACAAAAAAAGAAAAAATATTAAAGTAATACATTTCAAAATAGAGAAATATGTTTTAAGTTAGTTTTGCCACCCTCCAATCTCAACTTAAGATATTTTCAGAAACATTAACTTCTTTTCTATTTTAACTTAATATTTTATTTTCAAAGAGACTTACTAACTGATACATAAAGTCTTATGATATTGGATCCAGGTTACTACAGGAAAGACTCAATGTAGTAGGGCTTAGCAGGAAAAAATAACAGATGATCATAACTACCTGTGTTATTAAAAAAATTGCTTCCTTAAATGTGACCAGCTCATTAATATTAATATTGGATTTTTTGTATTCCTGGCTGCTTTTCCGGGATATCAGTTAGCTTTGCAGGCTGCTTTTCTTTACTCCTTTATGAAAGCGTGTAAAGGGATTCAGTGTAGGAAACTATTCAAAAGAAATCTAAAACCTGACACTTTTTTACTTCCTTAAATTAGAGCTATAGCACACCTCATAGACTTAATACACGAGGAAAAGAGTGTCCAGGTCAGGCAATTGCATGTTTTCCAATCCTGATAACATGCAGAGTGGAATCAAGACCTCAACGTGAAAATTACCTTAGAAAAACTTATTTTTATGCAGAAAACAATTTTTAGAATATTATTTCATCCTGAATAATACTTTCAGATGTCCAAATTACCTTTTACTCATAGTTATGCTGCAAAAAGAAAAATTACAAGACGTTTGGCTACATCTTAGTTTTCGCATATGCAACACATATCGTTGCATTCACATGCGGTAGAGATCTTCAATAAAATATTGAAATGAAAATCATCTGCCAATGATGGCCTATTTGTGCCTTCTAATCTATAAATTGCTTATGTCCTGCTTCTGAGGTGCAGCGTACTTTCTCATAAATTGGGGGAAGTTTATCCTTTGAGAAGATGGATCAAGAGATGACAAGCTGTGGACCAGTTGGGAGCTCAGGAGTCCAGAAGAGGGGATTTTAAATGTGGATGGCAGGGGATCTCGTTCTGCTGTGGGTCTGTAGAATGTCTTGAAGTGGTTTTCAATGTTTTGGGTTTGACAGACCCAAAGTGTGTTTTGCTAAGCACTTTTCTCTTCATTTTAAGCCCATGTGTATTATAAAGGAAATTTAATCCGTATGTTTTTGATTCCTTTACACTTAACTCATCAAAATGTTGTTTTGTAAGAGCTATTTGATGTCCAAGAGGCTTTGAGTCTTTTTATAACTTTTAAAAGCTTTTCTCCCTCCTTAGAAACAGGAAGTTGTGTTTTTCTGAGAGTAAACGAACTAAAAAACCTAGAGGCTAGAGTTGGTTAGAAGACTTCAAACATAGGCTAAATGTTAAAATTAATAAAACAGGAGATACATATCATACTCACTATGCACTTGGCTTGTTCTAAGCATTTTTGGTGTTTCAATTTATTTAATTCTTGCAACTACCATGTATGGTAGGTGCTGTTACTATCTCTATTTTAAAAAAGAAGTTATGTCACCTGCCCCAGAGTTACACAGCTCATAGGGGTGGAGCTGGATTTGAAACCAGGCAGGCTGGGTCCCTATGTCTAAACATTTAACCACTATACTGTACTTCCTGTTTCCATAGTGTTACCCTGCAACTTAAGAATTTTGGACACTCCTTAAAATTAGTTATCTACCAATACTGTACTAGATACTGAGAAGGTCATGTTCTTGCCCCTAAGAGGGTTTATTTTGTAATGGGCACACATAGACAAAAACAAACAAAACAAACAAAACAAAAACCAAAAACCCTAAATGAAATATTGCATGTTTCTTCCATGTCATTTATTCATTCAACACACATTTATAAGGTATCTACTGATGTCAGCCTCTCGCCTGCTCATTAGTGAGAGCAGTCCTGGAGCTTGTCTCCTCATGGATAACGGACATTGTATTTCATCCCCCACCCCTTAGAGCAGAAATGGGGGAAATGGGCAAAATTCCTGGGTTGATTCTGATATTTCCAACAGTGACAGAAGGTTAGGAGGCAGCGGGGATGACTTGCAGCCTCCCTCCCTCTCCTGTCCAGCCTGTGTTCTTGGCAGAACGCATTTCCTGTGGAAACTGGGGAGCATTTCTAGGGTCCAGCTCTGCTCTTTAGGTGCCACTGGATATTTTCTTCCAAGCACAGCTCTTCCTTTCCTCAATGATGTTAAGAAGCTAGTATTCCTGTTTGTAAGATACAGATTTTATCCTCAAAAGTCTTAGTTAAATTCAAGAATACCCAGAAAACCTTTAGAGAAGGGTTTTTCACATTCATTAGTATAAATTGGTATGGTTTACTGCATCTGAATGATGAACAAAAGATTATAGCAAAAACTCCTAGGGGCAAGACGGGAATAAAGATGCAGAGCTACTAGAGAATGGACTTGAGGATATGGGGAGGGGGAAGGGTAAGCTGGGACAAAGTGAGAGAGTGGCATGGACATATATACACTACCAAACGTAAAATAGATAGCTAGTGGGAAGCAGCCGCATAGCACAGGGAGATCAGCTCAGTGGTTTGTGACCACCTAGAGGGGTGGGATAGGGAGGGTGGGAGGGAGGTGCAAGAGGGAGGAGATATGGGGGCATGTATATGTATAACTGATTCACTTTGTTATAAAGCAGAAACTAACACACCATTGTAAAGCAATTATACTCCAATAAAGATGTTAAAAAAAAGATTATAGCAAAAACTTAAGGAAGTGTTAAGTTATCTCATTAGGTTAATGTTTATTTGAATCTTTATGGGTGTTTTTTCATCACAAAAGTAATACAAGTGTATTAAAAAGAATTTGGAGTGCAGAATCAAGTTAAAAAATGAAAATCTACCCACAAACACAAGTACAGCTGACATTCCGTTGGTTATAGATGTGTAGTTTAGTATTTTTAAGTGGCTATAATTGTCTTGCTTTTAGTTATACACTTACTTTTTTTTTTTTGCGGTACGCGGGCCTCTCACTGTTGTGGCCTCTCCCGTTGCGGAGCACAGGCTCCGGACACACAGGTTCAGCGGCCATGGCTCACGGGCCCAGCCGCTCCGCGGCATGTGGGATCTTCCCAGACCCGGGCACGAACTCGTGTCCCCTGCATTGGCAGGCGGACTGTCAACCACTGCACCACCAGGGAAGCCCTATACACTTGCTTTTTCAAAAGCTTTTTTACTCATTAACAGCAAAGAAATACCATGTTTTATCTTTTAAAATGAAATATCACAATAGAATTTGAAACCTTGAGTTTGGCTTTTCTTTAAACTTGAAGAAGTATACATTTTCTTAAAGAGAAGTCCACTTAAGATGCTCCCTGGGTAATCAGAATGACCAAGGCATGGCTCTCAATAGAGGGAAGTCACCCAGGGAAGTGTAGGCTGAAACATGGAGGGACTGTGTGGTGTGGTGAGGTGAAGTCACTCAAAATGATATCCTTTCCTCAGGAAATGTGCCTTGGATTCCAAATCAAAATTCTTCTAAAATTAGATGGAAGAGTTTAGGAAGAACAAATACTACCAGCAGTATAAGACCCGAAAAGTGGCTAGAAATAATAAAAATTTGTCAAGCCTATTACAAAGTTGTGCTTTTTTCTCAAGTGCTCAAAAGAAGTCTGAGATAAACTGTATTTTGTGAAAATTATTTTTCTCATCAATATTGTTTGTAAGAATGAACACCTTTAAAAGATTTAACCTTTAAAAACCTCTAAAACATTTATATAAAGTAAGCTTTAATATAAAGTAAGCCTAGACACAAGTTGAAAGTGTTAAAAACTGTCAATTACCTCAAAGAAAAGATAAAGCATAATCGTACTTTCATTTGTATTGAAAAGTAATATAGAAACATACTAAATAAAAATCAATATGTTGAAAAAAGACTTGTTTTTAATTTTTCCATGAAATCCCTCCAAGCAGCCAGAATGTACATTTCACATAATTTTCCAGGTTTTGTCCCTAAGTCCCTCTTGGCTTTGAGAATTTTATTCAGATGTCAAGGGAATTAAGAAAAACAAAATTTCTTTGAAGAAAAAAAAGGAAATCCTTGAGCCATGCATGTTTCAACCTTGGAATTATCTTGTTCAAATAATTACTTTTTCTCAGGTTTATTACAGTTTTTCATTTTTCTTCTCACATTTTTCTCTTAAAATACTTTGTTGTCCTTTATTATATTAATTTTTAAGTTTAAAAATTTCAGTCTCTGACTATCAAAAACAAACAAACAAACAAACAAAAATAAAAAACCCATACAGATACCAGTTCTAATGGGTTAAACTTGATAGCAACGTCAGACTTGCCATGACATCTGTTGCTGACTGTCCAAAATCGGTAGCGGGAATTGAAGCGATTCAGTTTGCCAAATTAATAATCTGATTCTACAGCTAAATGACGCAGTCTGGCTTACCAAACTCTGGGTCCTATGTCTCCATTAGGGTGGAGAAAGACAGTTATCACAGGTCCCTTCTTTGTCTCATCTTTGTTTTCATACTGTGACTCTGCCTTCTCTCTTCTCAGGAAAGGAAGGACAGAGAGAGCTGGAAAGGTACAGAAGGACTGAGGGGAATTAAGCTCAGGAGCATCGTCCTCTATACTGTATCACCAACATATGAAACTGAATATCCACTGCAGACCTCTTTAGATCTGAATGGATTCCTAGTTTATCTAACTCCCACGCCAGAGGCAACTTAGTCTATCCTGAAATGTGGCTCACAAAACAGTCTTATTTGAAAAGAAAGAAACAGATGGGAAAAGCGAGAAAAAATTCAGGTTTCCTGATCTGAGAACTAATTGCCAAAGATATTGCACAGCTCATCTGGAAGGACAAAGTCAGGTTAAATTAAGTAAAACCACTTTATTCCCCACAAGTTAAAAATATGAAGCTCAGGTTTTACAGAATTCTTTTATAAGGTATTCTGCTATTTTTCTGGCTTTTATTTAAATTAATATAGTCAGGAAAGCATTTAGAGAGATGAGGTTATGTCAATTTTTGTACTTTCAAGTTTTGCTCAGGTTTTTAATCAGAAACTGGATAGTTTGGGGAACCTGTCATTTTCGACATAGAAAAATGTTTGTGTTTGTGTGTGTGTGTGTGTGTGTGTGTGTGTATTCAAGAAATACTCCAATACACAACCTGAACTGGATTGGTCATGTCTGGAGTACCTGGAACCTTTTTGCTTTGAGTCTAGATGCTCAGGTAACTGATTCAGCCAATGAGTGAAAATAACAGTAAAGACATGGCTCTTTAGTTGCACACTAGTTATGTGTGCAGTTACTGCCTTGAGGGTTGAACTTTCCAAAGGAATCCTGGGAATTTAAAAGAATTCCCAAAGAACTTGATAATGTGCTTTTCCAACTTCCAAAGGCAATGGATTCCCTACATATATATTTCCTATTTCCTCTTCTTCTCCCTCTGACCTCCTCCTCCACTTTCTCCTACTTCTCCTTCTCCTTCAGTTTCTTTATCTCTCACTTTTGACAGTCACACATCATAAGTCTGCTTACTTATGACTATCCTACAAAATATAAACAGCAAGTGTACAAGAGTACAGTGACAGAAATGCAGGACTTCAACATAAAAATCAATTCAAATGAGCTCTTTCCCTCATTGAATCGGGAGAACAATTTTTAAAATAAGAGGCAGTTATGTGGAGAAGCAAGAGTGGAACTAGATAATGAGAAGAAAAAGGACACACAAGAGGTGACAAGTCCAATTAGGGAAATGGGGGAAAGCCTTCTTGAATTTGGGTTTTGGATCATTGAATCACAAGGTGGCTCTTACCTTCTCTCAGCCATGGTTAGGGTTACAACACCTCCTATAAGTCTTTCACTTTAGTAGAAACAGGGCAGGAAGTTTTGAGGCTGGAAATTGGATGGGTGCAGCCAGGGTACCTGAAGTTTTAGAGAATCTATGAGAAAGTCACTTCACAGTGATGCTGAAAGAACTGACTGCAGAGTCCTTAACTATTACTCCTTTTCCTACAGTTGTTCCTCTGGGCTGGGCCTGTAACAGACCTTTGATTCCTGCCTTACGCAAGTCGTAACTGGTTTAGTAGTAGAGGGAGAGGAGGATGAGAATGAAGCCAGCAGAGAGGATGGGCCGGGGCACTTTCTTAGTGCTCTTAGGAAATGAGGGTATGGACCACAAAAACAGCATCCTGCCTAGGTAGAGGCTGTGGAGGGTGGAGCCACCGATGGGAGCATCTCAGAGGGGAGAAGGCATCTAACTGGAGACAGAAGATGATGCACATGGCGTGCAGGCCAGGGTTGCTGAAATGAAAGAGAGGGAAAGCCACTCAGCAGAAATGTTGCAAAGGTAGGGGGAAGGGAAAGAAGAAAAACATAGTGAACATTTGAAGATTACTTATTTTGTGTTAAGCTCCATCGCAGGCACTAGAAAGATAAGTCATTGAACCATTACAACAACTTGACAAGAAAGGGAGTTTTCATTCCCATTCCATAGATTTCCATATCTGAGAAGTCTAGATTTCTAATAGATTTACAAATAATGAATTTTGGAGACCTTTAATAATTGGAACGAGAGAAGAGGTAAGATTAGAACCCAGAATTCTCTGTTTTTGTGGCCAATGATCTAAGTACAGCAGTTCATCACAGAAAAATTCTTCCCAGTGAGTTCATTTGACAAATCAGATAGAATATCTTTGGAAAGAAGTTAACTATCTTGATAAAATAAGATTTTACTATTCAGTGTGTCAGAGGCAAAATGAATTAATACAGGGAGAAAACCCACACTCTTTCTATGTTCCCCCTCAAATGAACCCCTGAGCATGTTGCGGTGGGAAATACCTTGATGTTACAGTAGCCTCACCAACAAGACACAGAAAGACTCACCAGACTGATTAAGAGCCCTGAATCACACAGTATATTGAATCAATTAAAATATATAGCAAGATACAAAGGGCAAGAGATGGGGTGGGTTAACACCCTTAGGATAGAATCCAGTGTGGTAGAAGGATCTCATTACCTGAATCCTGGGGCATGTCGTGTCTTTTTGCCACATTGACCTTCCCTGCTTACTGTGTGGTTACAAGGACCAGAGTTGAGGGTAGGGAAGGGAGCTCCATGGACAGAAGGTGTCTGGAGCCAGTACACACTTGCTTTGCTGAAGAGATCTAGGGAAGGTATGCAAGGTCAGAAAGTGAAGATCACTGATAACTGCTGAGCAGCCGCAGCTTCTATTTGTGTGTCTCTAGAAGAATGATTCACCAATGGCTGATTAAAAGATTCTAAACTGTCATAAATATTTGATATCTCATTTTTTTTCTACAAAAATATATTTACCACCCTGTGTAGCACTGCCAATGTTCTTCATTCCTCTCTGTAGCTCCAGATTTCCATTTGGTCTCAATTGCTTCTGCCTGAATGAGTTACTTTCCTGTTCTTTTTCTTTTTTTCTTTTTTTTTTTTTTTTTGGTGTTTAAAGTCTTCTTTAGAATTCTTTGAGCTCTTGTATGTCTGAAAAAAAAGGTTATTTTACCTTTATTTCTGAAATATATCTTGCTGTGTATAGAACTCTAGGTTGACCATTTTTTCTTTTAGTTTTTTAATGATCCTGATCCATTGTTTTCTGGCTTGCATTGCTTCTGATGAGAAGCTAACACCCTTGTTCCTCTGTATATAACATGTCTTTTCCTCTGGATGCTTTTAAGATGTTCTCTTTATTACTAGTTAAGCAAGTAGATTATTATTATTTTCATTGGTATAGTTTTCATCACTGGTCTTATGCTTATGGTTCATTGAGGTTTTGGATCTGTCGATTTGTAGATTTTGTCAAATTTGGAAATATTTCATTCATTATTATTGCAAATATCTTTGTCTCTTCCTGTCTGTCCTCTTCTTTGGGGGCTCCAATTACATGTATTGATATATTAGGCTGCTTTGAGCTGCTGTCTCAAAGTTTCCTGTTTCTCTATTCTTTTTCTTTTTCCTTTTTTTAAGTTTCTTCTCTGTGTGTTTCAATTTGGATAGTTTCTATTGCCTTGTCTTCAAGTTTACTAACCTTTTCTTCTACACTGTCTAATCTGCTTTTAGTCCCATCCAGTCATTTTCAACTCAGAATTTCAGTTTTGGGTGGGTTTTTTTTTTTTTACTCTTTCATGTCTCTCCTTATCATGCTTATGTTTTCCTCCACTTTCTTGGACATATGGAATATATTTATAATAAATGTTTTAATGTCTTTGCCTACTAATTATGTCATCTATATAATTTCTGAGTCTACTTCTATTGACTGATTTTTCTTTGATTTATGAGTTACATTCTTTTGCTTCTTTTCATGTTTGGTAATTTTTTATTGCATGCCAGATATTGTGACCTAGTTGGGTGCTAGATATTTTTCTATTTCTTTAAATATGCTTGAGCTTTGTTCTAGAATGCAATTAAGTTCCTTGGCAACAATTTGATCCTTTCAAGGCATGCTGTTAGGCTTTGTCAGCTGGGGAAAAAGTAGCATTTAGTCTAGAGCTAATTTTTCCCCACTACTGAGGCAATACCTTTCTGAGTACTCTACCTGAGTCCTTATATATTATGAAGATTTTTCCATGGCTGATGGGAACATAAACTCTTCCCAACCTTGGATGAGCTCTAAGTATTGTTCTGCCTGTTTCTTTCCTGCAATTATTTCCCCAGTATCAGGCAGCTTTCTCACACATATGCTGACCAGAGTTCAGCTGAAAGCCCTGGGGAACTCTGTGTAGTTTCTCTCTCTCTTTCTCTCTCTCTCTCTCCATCTCTATCTCTAACTTTATCTCTCTCCCTCTCTGCAGCTCTCTCCTTTCCATGAAATGTATTCACTCCTTCCCATGAAGCTCTGTCCTTGCTAGTACTCTGCTCTTCAAATCCTAGCTATTTTGTGTCCCTGAATTCTCAAGCGTGTATCTTTAGCTTGGGGAATCTGATGGGCTCTGTCTGAGTCTCCCCTCCCTGCCCTATGGCCTAGAAACTCTCCATAAACTCTTTTCCAGTCTCCTGATATTCCATCCAGTGCAGGGCTCACCACATTTGTTTTCTTTTCACCAAAGATCACTGTCATGTACTGCCTGCTGTCCAGTGTCTGAAAACCATTAATATGTAAGTTATGTTCAGTTTTCTAATTGCTTAAAGAGGAAGGTCTCTGTTCCTTCATCTTGACCAGAAGTGGTAGTTGCTTCATTAATCTTGGGTAGTCATTTGCCCCTTCCTTCCATCCTTTCCTGTCTATGGTCCTTTCCTACTTACTTTATCTGTGACTGACTAAGATGTCTTAAGAGCTACCTGCTTACTTTTTAGATGTACACACTCATATTATAGAGCAGAATACTTTTAAAAAATGTTCTTCTTATTATACAAGTACTACATGTTTATTTGGGAAAAAAGTAGAAAATAAGCAAAAATCACCTTTAAGTCTTTGACATTGAGGTTATTATTCTGACATTGACATTTCCTGATAGACTGACATATGCAGCAGAAGAGAGTTCTATTTAGAACAAACACAACTCACTCCAGTTTGGGGAGGAGCAATGCCATCTCAGAGCTAGGGGATTCTTTTATTGGGAAACACCATCATGTTTCTCGGTGGAATTTTCTGGCTGATAAAGATGAGGTCTCATGAGTATGTCATATGCAAGTAGGTGAGAAAAGAGAGGACTGAATTTTTCTTCCTAATAAAAAGGCAAATCTGTAGTTTTCCAGAGGAAAGTGGAGAAGAGGAAGAGAAAATAGAAGGCTTTAAAAAAAGAAGCCTATGATGAAGGTAATAAACTGTGGTCTAAGGAGAGAAATTTCCTGTGGCCAGAAATTGTTTAATGAATTTTTAGAACATATATCTAATATTTAATTAGTCATTGCTATTTGTTTTGTGCCAACATTTTTAAAATTTTAACCTCAGTCTGCTTACGCTTTTGGTGCTTTGGGGGAATTCATTCCTTTACCAGATATTTTCTGAGCATCTACTCTGTGCCAGGTACCATTCTGGCATTCAGGGTGCTTGAGATACAACAGAGATCCCTGTCCTTTGGAGCTTGCTTTTGGATAAGGATCAAACAGTATAAAAGAAAAATAATAAATAGGTAATTTTTATAAAGTTTTATAAAGTAAGAAGTGCTATAGGAAAAAAGAAAAAGTAGAACAGAAGTGTGGATAGGCAGGGGGTGAAGGGGGTAGTTTACAATTTTAAATAGGATGATTAAGATAAGCAAAGACTTGAAGAAGATGGGGGAGCTAACCACGTGGATCTTTGAGGGAAGAGTGATCTCAGCAGAGGGAATAGCCAATGCAAAGGTCTTGAGGCAGAAAATGCTTTTTGTGTTAAGGACAGCAAGGTGACCAGCGTACTGTTTCATTACTCATAATCAGAAAAAGAAAATAGACATGTATACGTTCAATCCAGGTATGCTTCAGTAAGTCCATAAATTTTAGGGAAAAAAAAAGAGGTATTTTCATCTAGGAGCAAGAGCAAGAAATCCAAGTAGCTGTTGCCTGGGGGGAATGAGGTAGGATGGCTATCAGCAACGAAATAGTAAAAATGGCTCAAAGTTGCAAATAAGATATTTCTCAAATGTACTCAGATTTGTTATTGATCCTATCTTAGTAGTTAATCTCTCTCTCTTTTTTTTTTTTACATTGAATTCTGGCTAAAAGTTTTCTTTTCTTTTCTCTTCTTTTTATTGGAGTATAATTGCTTTACAATATCATGTTAGTTTCTGCTGTACAATGAGTTGTTAATCGTATAGTTGTTTTGTCCAAGCCCCTGTCTGCCTCTACAGTATAGAGGTCCTTTGTAACTTTTTGTCCCTCTTTTTTTTTTCCCCCTTCCTTCTGAGGACAGGCTCTTCCCATTGTGGGCACATCAACCAACAGGCCTCAACTACCTCTAACCCTGGAGTAGGGGCCATGAGTGAGGCTGGAGAATCAGAGTATTTCAAACTCTTGGCCACAGCAGTTGGTTCTGGGATGGGCAAATTACACGATCCAGATAGATTTGGGTTCTTCTGAGAAATGATGTGGATACTGGGAGATTACACTCCTTTTTAGGAACACTGGCTACAAATATGTTATGAGCCTGGTAGATATTTTCCTGACTTGGAAAGTCTTCTTAATAAAAAGCGGAACTGAGAAGGGAGAACCAGAGGGAAACAGAGACACAGAAGGAGAAAGAGACAGAGACAGGAACAGAGACAAACATACAGACAGAGACAGACTAATGACATTGAAACCTTGAATCCAGCCATGCTGGAAGTCAGCACTGCCCCCCTTGGATTACTCATTATGTGAGCTAATAAATTTCCTGCTTACACCAGTTTGAGTTGGAACTTGAGTTGCAAGTTCCATCACCAAAAAATCCTATTGCATGACAACTCTTGCCCTCTCTAAACTTTCCCCAGTGTTTCTGGGAGTCCCAGGAGGGGTCTCACATGCCTCTAGAATTGGTCTGGGTTTTCCCTCTCTGTTGCCACATTTTCAGCCGTGGCTCAGAAGAGGTTCTGCTACTCCCAGTGTGAGCTAAGCCTGAAATCTGCCAGCAGAGTCCCCTTCACAGGCTGAGAATTCCTGCTGACTGCTCCGGACGGTTGCTGAATGTAAAGAAGCCTCCATCTATGTTTTCATTTAGAAATCCCAAAGCAAGGTGAGCCCGAGGCGTGACTAAGTAGAGTGGAGACCATGCAGTTAGTGGCCACATTCACCCATGTTCAGAGAGCCTGAGCCAGGCTCCATACTTGGGACCCTCTTCCCTGTAACTTCGGGCTCCACTAGAGTGCAGGTCATGTGCAAGTTTCCTTCCCCTGTAAGGAGACAAGCCTCAGGCACCCTGACTCCCCCCACCTCCATTGCTATTTGGTTCTCAACTGTCTTCTTAAATTCAGCTGACATGTCTATATAGATGCAGCCATTGACACTGTTCTGATTCTGTTTAGTTTGTGTTTTTCCCAAGAGGTGTCTCATTCCTGAGCAATTCTGATACAATCGGTTAGGGAGAGGGCCACTGTGGGTGGGGCTGGTGTAGTCACTTATCACTGCCTTGTTGTTTTCAGACCTTGATTCTGGTTCAGTGGGATCAGTCGGCTACATACAATACGGCATGAATTTTGATTGCTGAGGTTGAATAGCACTGAATAGATCAGCCTGCCATGTAGGCTGATATTTGTTTTTGAGCCAAGACTATAACGACAGACTGTTTAAAAATAAAAAAACAAAAACAGTCTCAAAGAAACTGATGTATTGGTGATTTGTCAAGCTACAGCAGCATTTTCACAAAATAATCAGCCTTATGATAGTTAATATTGTAACAGGCATATTCAGCATTTCTTTAGGGCAGACATTATGATAGCTACCTTCTTACTCTGATTTGATTTGGAAAGGAGCTATGCAATGCACTTGCTAAATTTGCAAGCAAAATCTGGGAGTAAGGGTTGAATAAAACCTTTGGTAAATCTTTGAAGCTGTCAAAAAGTTTTACATTAAATGAGGTCAAGTTCAGGATTATGTATCTGGTTTGAAGGTCTGGGGAGTAGTTGATGAATCAAACACCACAGCACATATATAAGGGTATGGCTGTGAAGAGAGTGGTGGATGTTAGGATAACTCCCCCATGCTTTTTTATGGAGAATCAGCATTTGACACTGTTAAACATTTAATTTAGAAGCCTAAAGAAGACTAGAGTTAAGAAAAACATAAAGTATTTAAGCATTTTTTTTCCTGTAAGCTTGGAAGATTGTGCTTTCAAATTGCTGGATAAAGACAAAACCTTAGAAGTAACCAGCAAAACCCAAACACCCAGAATCACTCAACACACTTGGAACATCCCAGTGAAACAAACACGCCACGCAGGATTTGTGACCGTATCTCTTGCTTATCCTTTCTTGTACCTTGTGATGTTTCCATCCATCTCTCTCAAGCCTACTCGGTGGATCTCAGAAGAGCTCTCTTGCTCTGCAGTGAGTCTGGCATTACCACTGTCCAAGTCTTCAGGCTCAGTCCCGGCTCTAGGGTACCATACCATGATTGGTGTGACCCACTTTGGCATCGTGTAGCTGACCCAGCAATAATGGATTCCAGCATCCAAGGGAAGTCTCTGCCCCTTACTCTTGCTTCTGTCTCCTGCCGCGCACTCCAAAACACGTTGAAATGCTAAAAGAATGCAAAAGAACAAATGGGAACTTAAAATGAAAAGAGGCACTTGATAGACTTTGTTTTCCTTTCATAGCACAGTGTGTTGAAGCGGACCTGATTTCTGAGTCACTGAGTGCACAGTCTGGCACCCTGTAGTGGAAAAAGATCCAGTGATTTGTCAGTCATCCTGACTGGCCAACAGAACTGCCTCTGGTCACTGATGCCTGTATTGGGAACATTCGGGCCAAGTGTCTGGTACTCTGGTGGTGGTGTTGGAGTACGAGCCACACCAACTGGATCTGTGCAGCCACTTTTTGTTGAAATTGCAGTGCAGAACTTAAATAGAATCCTTCCTAAACCTAAGGCCCAGTTCCTCATTGCAAAGCTCGCTGTCCTCAGAGATGAAATACCCATCTTTGTTAAGGTTTGCTAGTTTTAAAATTTTTTCAGGGACTTCCCTGGTGGTGCAGTGGTTAAGAATCTGCCTGCCAGTGCCGGGGACTTGGGCTCGATCCCTGGTCCTGGAAGATCCTACATGTCGCAGAGCAACTAAGCCCGTGCGCCACAACTACTGAGCCCACAGGCCGCAACTACTGAAGCCCATGCGCCTGGAGCCTGTGCTCCACAACAAGAGAAGCTCCCACTCACCGCAACTTGAGAAAGCCCATATGCAGCAATGAAGACCCAATGCAGCAGCCAAAAATAAATAAATAAAGTTAAACATTTTTTCAATATTCATTCTTTTATTGAGTAATATGAGTTATATGAAAAAGGACCAACACTTAGAGGAATGGAAATACCATAGAGGTGAAAGATCATCGCCTAAACATTTGTACTGTTCTTCAAATGGTGGCAAAGGAGGGAGGTAAGCACGTAGGACACTAGGGAATTCCTTACTTTTTTCTTTGTGGAGTTTTTGGCTTTTGCCACAAGCTTCCTTAACTTTAACAACTAGAAAGCATCACCCTTCCCTTGGTTTTCTTTTCCTCTTCTTTTCACCAGGAATCTGTAAACAGGGATTTTTTTTTTCCTCTTTTAATCAAACATTCCTCTCAGAATCAGGGCCCTTTTCCAGGGTGGGCAGATACCTTCTCAACAGGCTGTAGCTCCTTACTATTTTCTGTTTCTGTGTGAATCATCGAGTCTCGTGATTATTTTTACAACCAGAAGAGTCTTAGATGCTTGTTAAGGATTTTTCAGAAGGTAATTTGTGGGGCAACTGTGACTTCTAATAGCACAGAACCAGCCCACATTCTGCCACTTGCCCTCACTGTCCACAGCAGACATTACTAACCCATTGTGGCATGCCTTCCCATAGATTTGAGTGTCCTTCGGAATCTTTCTCAGTGGCATGCTCCAGACAGCTACTACCAATCAGAACTGGTACATGAAAGGACTCTTCTTTGCCAGCCTTTGGCTCTAGTGTTTCTCATCAGCCTCAGCAGAGTTGCCGAATCTGGTTCTTCAGGATGGAAGGAGGTGAACAGGGATTCCCCCAGCTGGAAGGTACTTCAAAAATACTTATTTCCTGAGCCTCCTGAACCAAAGCAGCACCTGGCTTTAGAGATTCTGCAAGAATAACATCTGGGGAAGTCATTTCCAGCCATAGGGAATTCCAGTTCCAAGTAGCCAGGAGAAGGCAACCAGCATGAGAATCTAATAGACGCTGCTATCACAGAGGGCTCTGACTTGTTTAACTAAGCATCACCACTTCTCTCCACTCTTGGAAGGACTCTGGGTATAACTCTGTCCTGAGATGTCCCTGACACAACAACCTGAGTTTACAGAAGAGGATAGTAAGCATCCAAAAAGATACTTTAAAAATTACCCAGCATTTTAAGTTATTGTTAGCAGAAAGCTCTGTCAGGATCGCTAGTCAACCATATGGAAACAGAATTTCCAGGATCCATTTTTTAGGAAGGATGCTCTCTGTATCTCATATCTTCTGGATACTTGCACAATTGCACAACGCTTGGCATATCTTTGGAGTATGTTTGTGATTTTTGTCATTTTTTGTTGTTTTTGATTTGTCCTATTAGTTACCAGATGTGAAGTTATAATTTTCTTGGGAATTTGAATACATGCCTTATTTTGGTAACTTGTTTGATGTCCGCTGGGACATAATGTTGTATCCAGATACATTATTATTGTTTCAGAAATGTGGGAGGAAAATTAGCTGGGGAATATGCAAGATGAGCCTGAATCATCTTGTAGTGCCAGGAAGTATGGAAGTGCTCAGGAAATCCACAAGGATGGGGGCGCATCAAAAAGATACACGAACCAACTGAAGAAGCTCCCAATGGCCAACACTAGAACAATTAGAGCATGTATATATATATATATATGTATATATATATATATATATATGTATATATATATATATATGGCAGCTTTGAATGAGAACCCAAAGTATAAAATATATACTCGTGTGTCCACACTGATATAAAGAAATTATCAAATAGGCAAATAAATGGGAAAGAGTTGACAAAATAATTCTATATAATCTCTGTAGATACTACGCCTTCAATGTGGTGGAACATAACTTCCCACTCCTTAAGCATGGGCTTGCGCATAGTGACTTCTTTCAAAGGAGTACAGTATGAAAAGGGGGGAAAAGAGTAACTTTACAGTGAAGAAACCTGACAATCACCACCTCAGCCAGGTGGTCAAGGTTAACATCAACAGTGGGAAGGTATGTGTACGGTGTGTGCCCTGGAAATGATGTGACGAAAATGGTACTTTGATTCTGTGTCCTTCCTTCCTCAAACCCTTAACCCTAGTCAAATTATGAGGAAAACATCAGATGAATCCCAACGGAAGGATTTTCTGCAAAATGCCTGACAAGTATTCCTCAAAACTATCAAGGTTATCAAAACAAGGAAAATCTGAGAAACTGTCATGACCAAGAGGAGCCTCAGGAGACATGACTACTACAAGCAATGTGGTATCCTGGATGGGATCCTGGGATAGAAAGAGGACATTAGGTAAAGATAAAGGAAGTCTGAATAAAGTGTGGATGGACTTTGATTAATAATAATGCATCAATATTGGCTCTTGGATTATGACACATGTACCATACAAATGTTAGATGTTAATAATAAGGGAACCTGGGTATGTGGTACATGGAAACTTTCTGTACTCTCTTTATAATTTTTCCATAATCTAAAAATATTCTTAAATAAAATATTTACTATAAAAAAGGGAAAAGCAAAAAAATTAACTTGGGAATATGGAGTTGTAATTTTGGCATGCAGTTAATCAGGCTTAATGACTTTAAACAAATCACTCAAACTAATATTTCTAATGTATCCTACGGAAAGACACAACAATATTAGATCTAAGTTCCCTTTTATTTCCTACCTGTGGGCAAAAAAAGTCAAAATTCAAATCAATTAATTGCAAATAAAACAATTTGCTTTCTTTTCCCTGTGTTAGTGTTAGCCGACCCCTCCTCTAAAAATTATAGAGATGGTGTGAGTTTCCTGGGAATCAGCATGGTGGCACGAACTGGGACTTGTGATAAGAATCAGGATATGGTGGTGATGATAATGATGGTGCTGTTTTAAGTGTTAATAACTACCTTGAGGTGATAAATTACTATGCATCAAACGTTGCCTAAAAGCTTTGAATAGTATCTCATTTATTCCTCCCAATGTCCCTGTGAGGTAAGTATTTATAATTCCCTTTTTCTTTAAAAAAAAAAAAATTATTGTCAGATGTTAGGCAACTGACCCAAGATTCCACGGCTACTAAAGGATAAAGACAGCTTTCAAATTCAGGTCTGTCCAATAGTAAAATCCCTTCATATAATGACCACTGATTTCATACCTGCCATTTACCAACTCTGTGCCTTGAGAAAGCACATAATCTCTCTGGACCTCAATTCTTTATAAAGTGAGGAATTTGGAAGAGATGCTTTTAAAGATACCTTCCACTTCTAATATTTTTAATTTATCTTTATTCTGAGAAATTATCATTGAATCCCTCAGTATAGAACTTAAGGATTCCCCACTTTGGCACATTGGTCGATGGAGCTCACAAGTAAAGATAATTAACCAAAGGGGGGAAAATGATCAATTACATGAATTTGGACAACTGCCTACTACTCCAGTACAAAGCTTTGGTAGAACCCAGGAGGCCTAAGTGAAGCTTCTGAACTGAAGGCAAGAGAAAGCTTGGTATAAGCCCCTCGAACTTACTCCTCAGCTGCAGAGAGATAAAGAGAGAGAACGGGATGCATTTATGTACCTATCCTGACTACTGAAACGGGGCCCCATGGACGTCAGACAAGACACCTCTAGGGGCAGCAGTGAGTATAGGTGGGCATAGAAGAAAGGGAGCTTTATCCAGACTCTTCCATGTATTAAAAAAGGAGGCTAGAAATACTGTCCTCTATGGGCAGAGGCAGAACACAAGGAGATCATAAATATTTCCCCAGTTTCTCTACAATATTTTTTTCCTGGCCAAGTATACTATAAACCATGGGCACAGCTGTCCTCTTAAAGAAGAAGGAAGCAGTTTATGAGGTGAGTCCTGGCCCATATATGTGGTTCAATTCCACCGCCTCCAGCTTTGCCCCTTCTGTTCTAAGTCAGTGAGACGGGCAATTCAGCTGCTGTCCCAGAGCCTTTGAGGTGGGTCAGAGAGGACTTTTATGTAATCCTCCTGAACTCTGAACCCAAGGTTCACCCTCTATGACACTTCTTTCAAAACACGCACTGTCAAAATACCCGGCAAAACTCTTCAGAGACCTTGCAACAAGCTCAAATAACACAGTGAATGAAATAATTCCCTAAAATGAAATACCCATTGCTATAAATCATCACCCAAAATGCCCCCCTCCACAATTTTGTATTTTGCAGATTCTTCCGTCTCCGATTTTATATTTTGCTCAGTGTCAGACCAGGGCTCCCCCTCTCTGCAGCCTGGGGAAGCTGGAGGTGGGGTAACTAGTAGTGGGAAATTCTGTGTGATTTGTTAGGGCGCATATTTGGCTTTCTCTGGTTGGTCCTAAGTTGGAAGTGCAAACAAAAATTATTAATCAAGGCCTGACCATTTGGGGCAGATTATTTCACTTCCTGGATTGTTACTAGAGATAACAGTCTGACTTCCTACAAGTCTGACTTATATTCGACCGACCTCCTAGCTGGATATTCCAGTAAATACCGTACGAACGACAGGTGTTCATAAGTCCAGTTTTGTTCTTAAGTCCAACAAAGTTAGCCTAGGTACCCAACTAACACAAGTGGCTGTATAGTACTGTACCATAATAGGTTTATAATACTTTTCACACAAATAATACATAAAAAACAGACAAACACAAACAATAAAGAAAACGTTTAAAAGTACAATAATACAGTACAATAGCTGACATCCAGGGGCTGGTATCAAGTGAACAGGCAAGAAGAGTTACTGACTGGAGGAGGGAGAGGAGGTGGGAGATGGTAGAGCTGAAGGATCGTCAGCAATAGGCAATGGAGGGCAAGCTGCAATTCCACTCACACCTGACGTTGATGGAACGCACGTTCGCATCTTTGAAAGTTTGCAACTTGAAGGTTCGTATGTAAGGGTCTTAACGGTATAGATAAAGGGGTTGGGTTCCTGGGAAGGCTGCCGCAGGCTCTGGGTCAGAGTTCCATTTCTGAGCATTGTCCCTTTGTATCCTCAGTCTCTCAGAAGTAAGGGAAGGCCAGGGAGAGAGGAGGAAATGCCATATTTTGCTACCTCACACTCCCAGAGAAAGGGCAGTTTTTAAGGGCAGAAGTTTAAATGTGAGGAAAAGGGCATAGACAGGCGGTCCCCCTTGCCCACCAATCTTGAATATTCTAAAAAATTCCCCTTGAGAATTTGTCCCCAAAGCAATCCAGGAAAATAATATACAAAAATAAACAACTGCAAACCAAGTTTGAATTAAAATGTGTGTCTAGCACAGAGGGGATTTCTAGGTGAAATAACTTTCCCTATGAAAACACTAATGACACATTGTGTTGTAGTATCTGGTGATCAGGTGGGCAGTATGTGCACGAGTGTGCCCGACAAGAAACGGGCAGGGGGGAGAGCAAAAGCAGAGACAGCTCAAGATATGTGACTTAAACCATCAGAGCTGTGTCTAATTCAGAGAGACCTGGGAAACGCCACTGTTAATTTCACCTTTGGAATAGACAGTAATGGTTCAGATGAAAATCCATTAGCCATTCCAGTGATGCACAAGTGAGACCTCTTAGGCTGGTTACTTAATTTGTGCTTCTGATCATACTGTTGATGGGCTGGCTTTAGCAGAGTGTGCCCTGGTTAGTATTCATCACGATTGATTGTGCAGTCTGACCTAGGTCTCAGCAGACTGATGACAGTGAAAATGGAAGGCATTTAGGAGACCAGTCAAAATATTTATGCTGCACCTATGAAAAATGGAACCCCGAATACCCTGATATCCATTCTAATCTGCCTGATTTACCTGGTGTTAATTGCTTCCTGGTCTTACCCTTAGAATGGACCTTTCTATTTCATATCCTGTTCACTTGGAAGTCCAGTATTTTAACACTTTCCACAGTATGAAAGTGGATGCATTTGGGGGCTTTACTAAAGACAGCTCAATTAACCTTTGAGCAGTAGGTGTGACAATTCCGACTTTACATCTAACCATTTTCTTAAATCTCCTCCTCTACTGGGCCCTTGGTGGTGAGATCAGGAAATTATCATGAATGAGTCATTTATTTCCTAAATCAAATCAAACAATGGGAGCTTATGCAAGAGGTTTTTAATTCTTTCTTTTTATAAGACACAATTCTTAAAGGAAAGATTCCTTTTTTTTCTTTTGTTAATGTACCTGTCCAACATTTTGGCTATAGATCACCTCGCATATATTTTCCATTTACCTTGCATCTCTAGAGACAACTCGGCTATAGATTGAAAAGAAAAAAAAGGAAGCAAGCAAAGTAGTCGAAGGGCCTTTGGACCACCCTGTTATGTAGACAGTGTGTTCCCTCACAGCATTTGGCAACTGCACGACCGCCCTTCCTTGTATTTAATGAGACCTGTGGGCAAACGCATGACTCGGTGGAAACTAAGAGGCAGAATTTAAATGTGCTCGATGACAGCTGGCTTACTTGTGCAAGCTGTTGCAAAAGAACTTCACTAATGGTTCAAGCAGATGGACAGAAGGAAGAAAGCTAAATGTTAGAATGTGTGAGAGGCCAAAGGTCAAGGTGAAAGAGCCTGGTGATTTCCTGAGGTCTGTGGGTGTTTCATGTTGCAGCTTAAATTGAGGGTTGTTTTTCATTGGATGCATTTTTCTAAACTTTAAGTAGGTTCATTAAACCAAAAAAAAAAAAAAAGTCTCAGCTCTTCATTTAGTTCCCAATTAAATTTTGGGTTTTAACTTCCAAGATAATATAGCACTTACTTGTACAGTATAGGCATTTATAATACCTTTTTAGGGATAAGTTCAAAATGATTTATTTAACAGAAATTTTTTACAAAAGTTGATCACTTAAGTTTTTTATCAATAATGCACATATACTATATACTTTAGCCCCTATTTTTTTTAACTTAAAAGTAATTTTTCTTCTGGGGCAGGGAAATTACAAAACAATTTAAATATATTGCATAAAGGATAACTAATATTTGGTTTTTTCTAGAAAATCCTACTTTCCAGATATTTGCTGAGATTTAGGTTAAAAAATCCAATGTCATTTTTCTATTTCATATGATTTCATAACTATTATGTTTTTCAGCTTTAATCAAGTTTTATTGAAGCCAAGACATTAACTAACCTTTAGTTTGACAATCAAGGCTTTTAAAGGAGGTCATAAAGTTCAAAGGGAGATGGTTTTTGTTCCAAAAACGAGATTATTTTGAAAGCTAAAATATATGTACCACTTATGGAAAGAAACAAAGTAAAGCTTTGTTGCTCGGGTACATTCTGTATTTATTTTCCTGGTTCAGAGAAAGGAGCAGGTCTCAGCAAGAAGTTGAGAAAGGTCCTCAGGCACCACTTCAGCAGCCCAGGTACTATGCTTTTCTTCCAAGAAGGATGTCATTGGCGCTGGCAGGGGCCTTGGGGTCAATTATTTATTTATTTAAAAATAAAATTTTTATTATACGAAACCAAAAATTTAAGGGTGTGTAAAATATGAACATGGCAATTAGACATACTGTTTATCACCTTGATTTCCAAACCCTTTCAGACTGAAATTCATTTGGGACTCATAAAAAATTGCCAGGACTGGCCATTAAAAAATTTACCTCCAATCACAATTAGCAGCTCTTTAGTTGCAGTTGGAATACATATGTGGAGGTGCTCTTTGTTTTGCCATTTCAGGAATAATTCACTCTGATCAGGTGCATTTTAAAAATGAGGGCACAGGCAGAGGCGGAGGTAATTCAAAACCAAACACATTCAAAATTCAAAGTAACATCCTACCCTTAGGTAGTTGATTTTTCTTATATATTGGTTGCTGGCGATCTACTTGGGGAAATCTTTGAAGGTTATAATTCGTTATTAAGTGGGTTCTCTAGATGATGGGAGAGGCCCCCAAAGAAACCTAGATAAACAAACTATAACACCTACAGAAGGAAGAAGTACAAATAAAGGAGGTACTTCTTTGTAACTGCTTCATATTTCCAATAAAAGACTTTCACTAGAAATTTTTTTTAAGGATTGTATTTAATAAGTGATATGCCTAAAGAGAAAAATGTCAGTTCCACTGATTTAATTAATTTCCCCAATGGCTTTAACCACTTTTATGACAAAAGGTACAGTCTTTGCTGACAGGATCTTGATTGAGGAACTAAGGAATTAAAGGAAGAGGAAACACCAGTAAACGTGACTTGATTATATAAACAATTTATTTTTGAAAATAATTAAAAATATTTTTAGTGGATAATATAAATATTTGTTTTAAACAACTGTCTAGTCATTATGGGTAGATTTTTAACAATTTTTAGTTTGTTGCCTCTTAATGCTTTTTAAAAACATGTGCCCAGAAAATGTTCCTTTCCAACTCTATGTCACTGTGAGGAAAGACAGCCTGGCAGTGAAAGGAGCAGTCAGCCTGGCCCCTGACAGACGTGACCCCACTCACAGCTCATTCAGTGACTGGTTTTGTGAGCTTGGGCAAATTCCTTAACTTCTCAGAGTCTTCATTTCCTTATTTATAAAGTGGGGATGATACCAGCCTTGCAGGGCTGTTGTGAGTTTTAGGTGAGATAATTCATGTAAAAACAGTAAAATCTGTCCAGCAAATATTAGTTTTCTTCCTCTTTAAATCACTCAAAGACCCATTTATTCAGGCACAGTGCTAATGCTTTATTTGCATTTGTCTTGTTTATCTTAAAACAAAAACAAAACTGAAAACTCATGAGGAAGTTTCTCCAATCATCATAGTTCTGCACTGAGGAAATGGAAGCACTGATATAGCTAGTAAGTGGCTTTAACCTGGGTCTGCTTGATTCTAAAGCCTGTGCTCTTAACCACTGAAAATGCTGTGGAATGAGACTGCTCTATGAACACGGAGAAGAAATAGAATAGTAATGATGTGGGGGATCAGGAGTAAAAGACTGGAAGGATTTAACATTTTTGTAGCTCTAATACAGGTATCTTGAACCCCGTTTGGAGATGACAATTAAAAAAAAATACTGTAAATGTTTGGCCCTAATACATGGATACAAACAAAAGTTACCCAAAAAAAGGGGGAGTGGGTAGGGCCCAAATGCACAGAATGTCTGTTGGTGAATCCTCTCTAATGAAGTTATTGTGATGTTGGCATGCTACCATTCTTAAGCATATTTATCTAGTCCACACTGTATTAGTCAGGCTAGGTTATGGTGCAATAACAAATAGCACCCAAATCTCACTTGCTTAATACAACACAAGTTTTATTTTTCATTTGTGTAAAGTCTACTGCAAGTCTGATTGCCTTGTCAGGGCAATTGTCCTCCACGCAGTCACCCAGGAATCCAGTTATCTCAGCCTCAGGGCTCCATCACCTCCACCTGCTCTGTGATTGCTGCAGAGCGAGAGAAAATGCTGGAGCACTTTCCTGGACAATTCAACTCTTCCACTCCCAATTCATCTACCAGAACAAGGCATATGCCCTGCCTCACTGCAAGGGAAGAAGGGCTGTGCATTGTGAGTACCACTAATCTGTAACACATACTTAAGACTGTTCGTGTTTCAGACCGTGGCTTTTATGACTACTTTACTAAAATAATTTCTATAAACTAACACTCCTTCAGCTAGCAAAAAAGTGTCACTTTAATTTCAACCATTTCTGCATTAAAGTACTTAAAACAATTTTAAGTGGGTGATGTTCTCTGGAAGTGATTTTTGAAAAGTGAATATTCATTGATCTTTAATGAGCAGGGATTTTTGTAATGTTTGCTCTGTTTCAAGTACTGCAGTGTGATCTAACAGCAACAAACATGTACAACAAGCAAACAAACAAAAAAAACCAAAAGAACTGCCATTTTGCCATAGTGGATTGGTATGACTCGGTCTATTTTTAGAGATTCTTCATTTATCCTTGGGCCACTGAGCAGCAGAACAAGTAGTAGGAGGGACCTGAGAGTTATGACAGCTCCAGGGCACACACGTCCTCAGGATCTTCCACAACGTCAACAATCAAAGCTCTGCTCGCACCCACTCCCCCCATCTGAACAATAATAGCAAGTTACTTACCTGTGGTAGCACAATCTTTTAAATAATTCCACTTGAAGCAAACAAACATTTCAGTAATCCAGAAAGCAAAACCAACTCACAGTCACTATAAAAATGAGACATTTTTGGTCAGGAAATGTAGAGACGTCTGTTGGTCTGGATTTTTAAAACAATTGCTGGAGATTATTCGATTAGTTCTTGAGAAAGCAGAATTTACTTCTCTGTTACAAACATGGTGAAATTACAGGCACGGAAGAAACTGAAAACTCTCTAGCAGTTTATATCAATTGTTTTCCTTGGCGTCAGATTTTTGTTTTTAACAGGTAGAGTGTTGTATTTATTAAAATAGTAAGTGGAGCACAAAAAAGGTTATTTCAAAACCTGTCGGCCAAGCACATTTATCGAGCACTCAATAGCTATGACCCCAAAATGTAAAAATAAAAAGTGAGTCAATTATGTTTGCAACCAACCAAGCCACAGGTCAGGTTTTTTTGTTTGTTTGTTTGTTTTTTGCGGTACGCGGGCCTCTCACTGTTGTGGCCTCTCCCGTTGCGGAGCACAGGCTCCGGACGCGCAGGCTCAGCGGCCATGGCTCACGGGCCCAGCCGCTCCGCGGCATGTGGAATCTTCCCGGACCGGGGCACGAACCCGTGTCCCCTGCATCGGCAGGCGGACTCTAGGCTTTTATTTTTGTCCTTTAATTTGTTGGCATCTAAGTCTGCACATCCCAAGATTTGTACTTGTGGTTTCATTTCCAGAATGTCTCCTCTTCACATATCTATCTACGAGGTGTTCTAGGAAAAAAACAGTTCCAGCATCAGAAGGTTTGGGAACCGTAATTTTCTAGTTCAGTTGACTGGGGGTGGGGCTCTGAAATCAAGTATTTTCAAAAATGCTTCAAGCGTTTCACACACATACCGACTCGGAAACCATGAATACTTCAGGGGAACTTCAGGGCAGCTGGGTCTAAGAGGGATGTAAATATTTTACGACAACACTTTCTGACAACTCTTTCACACAGGACTGCTTTTCGGCCGCCCTGCAATACGGCAGGCGGCACCCTATTGGAAGGCCTTCCAATTCTTGCCTGCAGGAGGCGTGGCTTCGCGTTTGCGTCCTTGGCTCTCCCGTTTTGTAGTAGTCTGACCTTGGGCTACTTGTTAGTTGCCCGCTCCCTTTGCCTTGTCTGAGTAAGGAGCGAATTCTGTCTGTTCAATAGCACTACAGAGGAGAGCGGTAAGAAAAGAGCCCCTTCAGTTCCTGGAATAGTCCGTAGGTGCTCTCTTTCCATCATACAGAGCAAAAGTCCGGAGGGCCTTTCTTAGCTTGTGTCCCTGCCGCCATTCTCCTGACCTCATTTACCACTGTTCGCTTCTCTCTGCTGTCCTGCCCCAGCTCTGCACCTGGACGAGCCTCTTCCCCCAGCTGCCTGCGGCTTCCTCCCCTACTTTTTGTTGAAACTGCTTCTTTCACTCTCACTTTCATTCCCCTTTCTTGCACTTACCACCACCTATTATGCTATATATTTTATTTAGCTTGTTTATTATTTCTCTACCACAAGGTTTTTGTTTGTTTTTTAAAGTAAACCATCCAAGCAGTTTTTATTCATTAATTAAGCTTCATTAGAGATTTCCATTTTCCTCATCAGTTTGAATGTAGAGTATCTGGGGAGCCTTTTGCATGTCAAGATACAGGAAGCAGAGATCACCCCTGCACTGCTCCCTGCATTTACCAGCTGGAAGTAAAAATCAGTTAAATGGAAATGATTATCATGTATATCTTCTCTCTTCCTTTTGAATGTACACAATAAAACAAGTGACAAACATGAAATTACAGTCACCAAACAAACCCAAGATAGTTGTTATCCTCTTTCATTGGCAAAAACAGCCCAGAGGACATTGCGAATTGGGATGCCATCAAAGAGGGGGCTCATTTCCTTTATTACTCTCTTTTAAATTTAGGTTTTCAAAGCAACATCTAAAGGCATGACATCTGCACAGCCGGTCGCACCTCCAGGAGGTCAGAGGTATTTGTTTGTTTTGTGATGATTTCCTAATTTCTAACCCCACTGATAGCAGACCACAGGTGTTCAGTACATGTTTACTGAATGAATTATTGTGAGCAATAGTAAGCCATCACTGGGCTATTTCTGGAATGGGGAGCATCGTTAGACCAGGTAAAACCTGGGCCAGGCCTAAGTCTTGCTTTGCTTTCAGATAGTCCTGGGTTTTGAACCTTTGGGTATCTTTGGGGTGGACAAGATCACCCCGTTGTTGTCCCTGCAAACACTTCCCAAGGGATCTTTAGAAGTGGGATGATCCTTGTTGGAGGCACCACTTCCTTCCATGTCTCTCTACCTGGAATCACCCCTCAAGGCCAAGGTGGTACTTGGTGTATATGAGAAAAGGAGAACCAGGCAATGTTTGACAGTGCAAATTCAGGGACATCCTAGGACATCTGTTGATGATGTGTGATGAGCCATGATATCTGATTGATAATCTTGATGCACACCTCTCACTAGTAAAATTTCTGTTGTTCTCCCCAAGATTCACCCTATTTCCCAGCCTCCCTGGGCCCCTGTCTCCCCTCATGCCCTCTCTGTGCTACAGACACAGACACAAAGACACACACACACGACTTCCTTGACCTCTGCTGTGCCCAGAGAAAGGCTCTTCCTCTGACGAAGGGGATAATCAGACAAAGAACTACCCCTATCTTCACACCACCCTCACTCCCACCACTAAAAAAAAAAACCCAAAACCAAAAACAACAAAACTGTTTCCAAGTATAGTTAAAAGAAAGCTGGGAATTATCATTTATGATAGAAACGTCAATATTGTGAAGAAAAAGTGTCAGTTTTACCAGATGCTTCTGGACTTGGCTGACTAATCCATTTGCTCTCTCAACAGCTGCAAGCCCTTTGTCAGCCCCTCCTTCCCCCCACGTGCTGTCTCTATCAGTTGGAACCCAATTGGTGCCTGCAGCAGGCACTAAACTCAAGGCAAATAAAATAGCAGGGGTGAATCGAACAAGACCAGTAAAAATAACCTTCCCCGATGCCTCTAAATTATAGTATGGCAATGACAGTCCTAAACACTCAGAAAGCGGAGTCAATGATTTGGAGGGTAATTTGTTTTCAATTGGACAGTCCAAATATAGTCCTGAAAAAGGCAGAAAACATTATTTATGGAAGGTGTATTGCTACAGATTGTGCCATGCAAAATTAGATTGATTGTATTTTATTTAATCCTCAGACCTGTGAGCATTGGCGCCCAATGCTCACAGAAACTGAGGCTCAGAGAAGTTAACCAAGTTACCCAAAGTCACATATCTGATAAGTGGAAAATTCTAGATCTGGGCCTAGGTCTGGTTGATTATGAAGTCTGCAGTCCCACTGGCACATCATACTGTTCCGCTGCTCGCCTGGCCTAAGACCTGAGGCACCTGACAAACATGCTTGCCGGTGCCAGGATCCCTCATTCTCTTGAATATTTCCAAGCACCCTGAACTTATGACATCCGAGTCAGTGCCATCCTTGAAAGTAGCCATTACGGAAGTTTATACCTGTAAGAGACTCTGGCATTTGCAAACACTGTATCTTGAGAATTTTCAGGTCCCCAAATTCAGAGGGCATCGTGGTGTAAACTTTTCTCCACAATTGCCACAAAGTTGTACTGAAATGGACTTGCGGGAGGTCAGTGAGGTGCAGTCACTGGGTGTGTGATAGGATCCTGCAAGCTGGCCAAAAACATTCAAACCCAAGCCGAGGAATAACTGCACATTATTACATCATGAATGTTTAGAGTTGATAATGAGGAAATGTTATTAATAAGTCCAACGGCCCATGGCGTTGCACCAGAACTCAATCAGGGCTTCTCTTTAGTACCACTCTTGGAGTTAATACATTTGCCTTCTTATCCGTGGAGTTCACATCCACAGATAGAAAGGGCAGACTGTCCTACGCCATTTTATATAAGGGACTTGAGCATCTGTGAATTTTGGTATCTGCGGGGATCCCTGGGACCAATCCCCCTCGGATACTGAGGGAAGACTATAGAGCAGGGGTCCCCAGTCCCCAGGCCGTGGACCAGTACCGGCCTGTTGAGAACCAGGCTGCACAGCAGGAGGTGAGCAGTGGGCAAACGAGCGAAGCTTCATCTGCCGCTCCCCAACCCCCCATCGCTGGCATTAGTGCCTGAACTGCCCCCCTACCCCCGTCCGTGGAAAAATTGTCTTCCATGAAACCAGTCCCTGGTGCCAAAAAGGTCAGGGACTGCTGCTGTAGAGCATGGTGGTTAAAAGCAAGGGCTTTGGAGATACTGAGTTCCCAGGCTGGAATCCTTGACTCTGCCACTTACTAGCTGTGTGGGCTTGGGCTTTATTTTTCCCTCTCTGTGCTTCAGTTTCCATCACTTTAAAATGGTGATGGTGTGACCTGTATCATGGGATTAGTGTAAGCATGCTATAAAATCATAGGTGTCATCAATAAAATTTTTTTAAATAAACATGAAAACAAATCATGGGTGTCAAATGCTTAGAACAGAGTCTGGCACATAGTGAGAATGCAAGTGTTAACTATTTGTATTACATATTGCAATGCAGCGTTTCCTAACAAGTTTCATTTATTTACGGCCCCATTGAATTCTAGCCCTCAGTTTAATTACTCACTCTAATCACGAGAACTGAGGCTGCACAGCTTCATCCATTTTCAGATTTCAAATTTACACTCCAAAGAAGAGGCGGGGGGCGGGGGGAAGATGGGAAAGAAGGTGGCTCAGGTTCTGACATCAACAACTGAATGGATGCAGAGACTCCCACATGATTGTTTTTAAAGGGGCAACACTCAACGTGCACGTGCAGGTTCTGCAATGTTGGTTTCAAAAGAGGTTCTATTACTTTATAGTCAGTCATACCTCATAAAGGGTGATATCTTTGACTTATTTCATGAGATTTCCAACTCCGTTTGAAATTTCATGAGCATACTGGGATCTGTCCAAGATGTCACGTGCTGTTCTGAATTAAACACAAACTCCAAACTGTTTGAAAGTCACTCCATCTGTAATTGCTATCGAAGACTCCAGGAGTTGAATCTAGCCCTTATATTTGATACCAGCTGAAAGAGACCAGTAATCTTTGACCAATCCTCCTTTCTCTGTCTTACCCTCAACAGGGTTTACAGTTCTGAGAAGCTGTTTTGCACTTCCTCCACCGATAGTTTACTTTCACACACAAGTGGAAGAATCAGGCAGAGACAAAGGGGTTATGTTTTTCATACGGAGGTATGTCTTGGTTTCATGTTTCTATAGCAATTTTATTAATAACTGAAGTTTCATAAAACCTTATGCAAAAGTTTACAATTCTATAGAATCCTTAATAGTATTCTTTTACTCATGTAGACAAATAGTTGGGTTAAAATGTCAGATATTTTGCAATTAAAAAATTCACGGGGCCTTCCCTGGTGGCTCAGTGGTTGAGAGTCCGCCTGCCGATGCAGGGGACGCGGGTTCGTGCCCCGGTCTGGGGAGATCCCACATGCCGCGGAGCGGCTGGGCCCGTGAGCCATGGCCGCTGAGCCTGCGTGTCCGGAGCCTGTGCTCCGCAACGGGAGAGGACACAACAGCGAGAGGCCCGCGTACCGCAAAAAAAAAAAAAAAAAAAAGTAAATTCTTTCTCAGTGGCACCAGCAACCAACATGAGCCCAGTGTGTTAAGTCTTTAGGGTGGTGGTGGGGGTGTTCAGGGGCTCCACAAACTCCTACTTTAGGAGTATTTTCTTTTGAACTGAGAATTATTAAAGGCAAAATGCCTAACAACGAGAGATGGATTCTGTTAGCAGAACCTCGGGCCTAGGGGTGGGCCAGGGAGGAGAAAGCACTTAGGTCTGGATGCAGGAGTCCTCTCCTGAATTTTCTCAGTCATTCCATGACTATGTGGTGTAGACATGTGCATGTGTGTGCATGAGACAGGGGAAGTGTGTAAATACATCTTTTACTGACAAAAAACTATTTCTATTTCTGGGAACTTACAAAAGACTTATGTACTTCTAGGACTTCTATTTTATTTGCTGAAACAATACCTGTGAGTCCAAAAATTAGCTTCCTACCTAATTTGAGCAAGAAAAAAATATTGAAAGAACCTAGTTTTTGTATGGAGGCTATGGAATTTGGGACTCTATGAAAAATGCTGTTACAGTCCTTTTCTCTATTTGTTTTCAGATAGAATTATAACCATGAGAGAATATTAATTCCATTGAATTTTTCTTAATATTATTTCATACAAGGAATATGACTGTGCTTTTCATGTATTACAGAAAGTCAAGGCAGATGTGTTCTAACATATTGGTCAAATCTGACTGTTAAATTTCAGTGTACATCTTTTCACATGACTGGTAAGAAAGATCAGCCCCAGAAGGAATAAAACCTTATTTCAAAATGGTATTTTAGGCTTTATTTATTTATTTTTTGATGTGGACCATTTTTAAAGTCTTTATTGAATTTGTTACACCATTGCTGCTGCTTTATGGTTTTTTTTTTTGGCTCCGAGGCATGTGGGATCTTAGCTCCCTGACCAGGGATAGAACCTGCACCCCCTGCATCGGAAGGCAAAGTCTTAACCACTGGCCTGCCAGGGAAGTCCCTAGGCTTTATTTAGACAGAAGGTTTTCCAAAGTAACACTGTTAAGAGAATGATTTCATTCTGCTTCTCTTTAAATAATGAAACTACAAAAAGTGTCCACATCATGGTTTATCATATGCTTCCATTAGAGCCTTATTTTCTTGTCAGTATTTCTACTTGGAACCTAATCTTTTGATGGGATAGAGACTTCAATCAGGGAGACTGTCTTTCGTTTTCCCGCTTTAACATGATACGCACATTTCTCGCTCTAAAGTGATTGCCAGGAAAATGCTTAACTCCTCTAAATCAGCCATTTCAAGTGCCAGGGCAGATTTCACCGTGACAGCTCATCCACGGTGGAAGTTCACCTTGCAGGGCATTTGAAGGAGGGGTTTTGTGTTTAAAAATGAAAACTGTAAAACTCCTGGTGTTTCACAGTTTTTGACTCTAAGTTGGTTGTTTTCCTTTAATAGTAGAAGAATTAAAGCTGTTAAAAGTCCGCTGTTTGAGCCTGTAATGGTGGCGTCCCATCTCTCCTTTTTCTGGAAATGAAAGAATGTTGAAAGGGTTTCTGTTTTATAATGTAAGAGGTGGCCACGCCTTTACAACTCAATGTACTCGTCCAGTGGAATTCTTCTAAACCTCAGACCTGGCCAGCAGGTTTCTCCCAGACGATTTTCATTTTCATAACATTCACATCCAATAAACTGCACAAAACATAGAGTGAGAGAAAAAAGGGGGACAGGAAATGGCTCTGTTGCACGGTTATTACATCCTATTGCCTGTGGGTTGCTCGTTATGAGTTTTAACTATGTAAATATGACATATATGACATCAGAATTTAATCTTAAAGCTTCTATGTGGGAGACAGAGTGTGACTTTATTGTTAGGGCTAAAATCAACTGGGTGTTGACGGGTCTCAAAAGTCACTGAGTAAAAGCTTAAAAAGGAAAAGCTCAGACTGATAAGCTGTTCTTTGATTGACAGCTTCAGGCTTGACTGCCACTATTGAAAACAGTTGGGTCAAAGTTTGTGCTGTGGGGAGAAAAGTGTCATTTCATAAGAAACTATACTGGGAAATATGGGAAGATTTATAAGCTGAGAGAGCACAAACCCAGAGAAAAACAGGTGTGAGGTTTAGAGTATCTGGAAGCTGGGAGAAAGGACACTGTCTATGAATTATTTAATTAATATTGCAAAAGGACTTGAGGCAGAAGAATGCCGACTCAAGAAGAAAAAGAAAACATTGCTGTCTACTAGCTTTGGCTTTCAACAAATCATTTGTCAACAGCTTGTGGTGAAACAGTCTAGTCACTGGGGGGAGGATAAAAATGCACAGACAAATGATTACGATAGAAAATAAATGCAGGAGGAAAAGGAATATGGTCCTTTTCTTCATCTATCTAGTGGAGTAGAAACAATTCTGGCACTGTAAAGTCCGTCGTCGAAACAGTAAAATAAATGCATTCTGAAGTAGCCATCATTGGTCGATTGAAATGTTATGATTGTTATACATGCCATTTCTTATCAAATATTACCCATAAGGAAGTATTCAATTCCTGTCGTGGCAATTATCCTACTATGGGCATCATAAACTTTTATGGCTTTCTATGGAATGTCACTTGGCTAACGATTTTTTCCTTCAAATATTGCATCATCACATTCAGTTGGAAAACATAGTCTAATGTGGCAAAGTGTTAGAGAAATTTAATACTCTAGGGCTAAATGAAACTGCTATGGTTCATCTCCTGGATAAGAACGACAATTTATGAATGCAATATTCATTTCCTGAGGTGAGCACAAGCAAAAACTTCATCTGAAACTTAAAACCTAGCTGTTCAGCGTCTGGTAGTTTCCTCATTTAACTCATTGATGTCATATATTAAGGCCACTGGTAAGATCACATCTGGGAAGCGCTCACTTTTTCAACCTCCCTAATTACTTTTACAGGGAACTCCTGGCATGATTGCATTGGCTGAGACCAGACCACAGAGTCTACAAGATCATCTTTCACTTTTAATATATTGTTAAAAATATAATAATAATCTATTTGTTTTTCTCTTGATCATAAAAGCTGATTAATAGTTTGGCATTTTAATTCACAGAAGCATGCATTCAGAGCTAAGGTTATAGAACAAATCACGTGTTATATGGAGAAATCATGAGATTATAAACTTAGCATATGTATGTCTCTAAGACTAAGGAATCCAAAGATGGTTCCACAGTCATTTTTGCAGAGAAAGAAAAAGAACAATTGCCAAGAACCATAAGTTTTTTCCTTCCAAAACCTAAAGGTCTGCACTATATATTTAAGTATATTAAACCTAATATATTTAACTTACAGGGAAACCCATTTGAGTGTTATCTGTGGGTATCAGGGAATAGTAGAGGTTACCACTAGAGGACGATATTTTGAGTTTGTAATCCAATTTCATTTTTAAAAAGTTTGCTCCTTTTTAAATATAGAAATTCTAGGCCACAGGGTGAAGTGTTTAGATACACCTATGAGAAGTTGATTGTTTCTCCATCTGAGACTTCTAGAGAATCAGGAGCAAGTTTGGCACAAAGCAAGAGTTTGCAGAACTGTCAATCACTATGAACATCCATAACTAGAGAGAAATGAGACAGTGACAGAGAGAAACACACTGCAAGTTTTTATACAGAAAGCCCCCTTACCTTCCATAAAGTCATCTCTTCTGACCATCAAGCCAAACCAAGTAGAAGAGAAAGATTCTGTGAAACTGTTAATATGCAGCATTCAGAGTTTGGCTTTGTGGGAAAGGTGCTCAGGGTGAGATATTTACTAAGGATAAAATGAGCCCATTTGGGGGCATGAAAATAATAATAATAAGCCATTTTTAGCTGACAACAAAAACACAAGGTGTGAGGCAGGCTGTATGGCATAAAATTAGAACCCAAACCTGTCATATGCTTTCACGAAGTGAGGACCACATGGATGCAGCATCAGAGGATAAAGGTGAAAGCACAAGAGAAAGAGGAAAGAAACCCAACCTGCAACGGACTGAAGACTGGTGTCCCCCCCATTTCAAAATTCATATGTTGAAATGTTAATCCCAACGTGATGGCATTTGGAGGCAAGGCCTTTGGGAGGTAATTAGGTCATGAGAGTGGAGCCCTTGCGAATGGGATAAGTGCCCTTATAAGAAGTGGCCAAAGAGGTAGCTCACTGTCTTTCTGCCGTGTGAAGATACAAAAAGAAGTCAGCAGTCTGGCACCCTGATCTTGAACTTCCTGCTTCCAGAGCTGTGAGAAATAAATTTCTGTTGTTTAAAAGCCAAACCAGCCTATGGTGCTTTGTTATAACAGTCAGAAAAGAGAAGAAGCCATCTACAATCCTTGGGATGAAGTGCACCCCTCAGTTATTCTCCCATCTTCTGACACGCTAATGCTGTGCTTGAAGTTCCTTGCAATTCCTCATAAGTCTATTTCAACTCATCTTAAAAAAATGTTCAGTCCTATACTGTTGGTGGGAATGTAAATTGGTGGAGCCACTATAGAGAACAGTATGGAGGTTCCTTAAAAAACTAAAAATAGAGCTACCATATGATCCTGTATTCCCACTCCTGGGCACATATCCAGAGAAAACTCTAACTCGAAAAGATACATGCACCCGAATGTTTATAGCAGCACTATTTACAATAATCAAGACCTGGAAACTAAATGTCCATCGACAGATGAATGTATAAAGAAGATGTGGTACATATATACAATGGAATATTACTCAGCCATAACAAGAATGAAATAGTGCCATTTGCAGCAACATGGATAGACCTAGAGATTATCATATTAAGTGAAGTAAGTCAGAAAGAGAAAGACAAATACCATATGATATCACTTATATGTGGAATCTAAAAAATGAATGATTAAAGGAACTTATTTACAAAACAGAAATAGACTCACAGACATAGAAAACTAACTTATGCTTACAAAATGGGATAGAGGGGCAGGGGTGTGGGGAGGAGAGATAAATTAAGAGGTTGGGATTAACATATACACACTACTATATATAAAATAAACAGCAAGGTCCTACCGTATAGCACAGGGAACTATATTCAATATTTTTTAATAACCTGTAATGGAAAAGAATTTGAAGAAGTATATATATATATATATATAACTGAATCACTTTGCTGTACATCTGAAACTAACACAACATTGTAAATCAACTATACTCGAATTTTAAAAATGGTTAAAAATGCTCAGAATTTACTCATTTATCAGACCTACAAAGAAGAGAAGAACACCTTTCTCAAGAAGACAGTCATGGTGTAATGTTTCAGCTTAGCTGGAATTTGTTTCAGGAGAATGAACCCATATTATCTTTGCTTCAAGTGCTGACAGCCTCCTCATCCCTGCATACTACAGGTAAACTTGATCTCTGGGCCAAGAATATATGTTCCAGGAAGATGCTTGACATGTATGACTGTCTTTCCACTTGCTAGATTGTAACTCCGAGGGGAGATGTAGAGCAGGCAGGGAGGAGGTGTGGAAAATTAATTGGGTCCTAATGAAGGTCTCACAGACAACAGCAGGTACTTTACATACTTGCATTGTTTCACTCCCTGCACCCTAAGTATGCTAACCTTCCTTTCACAGGTGATGGAATAGGTGCAGATCTCACAGAGTTTATAAGACTCCAAATTTGTGCCTCTTCCACTGCTGCATTCTGCCGTGAGTGACCATGGGATTTTTCTTCTAAAATATTCTCAAGACTCTTTGAAATGTTCTGTGTTCAACTAATGAAGGTTTTAAAAGTTAAAATTAAAGCCCTTTTTTTCTAGCAGATGATCGAGGGGACAACTCTTCTGCTGGAGTAAAGAGTGGCCAGCATATGGTAGAGCAAGAGCCAATGAAAAGATTCAGATGAACATAGAGCTCGTGGGGGAAATAATGCAGGTAGTGATATAAACCCTGCAACCAGTTAGAAGAGTGGCTTCTCAGTAAATTAGAGCAGAAATTCTGAGTCTGTTAGGGCCTGCAGATCCAATCATGTGCCAAGGATGTGACCTGTGACGTGGGTGTAATGGTAGGCACCCAGCTGGGTGAAATTCCAGTGTTTTCCCTACTTATAGGCAAGGGCCATATATGGTTATGCTCCTTCCCACACCCTAGAATCAAGGATGCTTCTTGTCTCCCAGGAACCCTTGGTCTCTTTGGCTGAAGGTGTGACTTCTGGAAAGGAGACCACCAGGTGATAAAGTAAGGAGATATAGGCACAGATAACCCAAAGCAGCCCCATCAGTCCTGGTGATGGACAAGGTAACAGATGCTAAAGCCAGGTGACCGTTAACACAATGGGTGCTAACTAGAAAACCATTGTGTGACTTGCTGGTTCCCAGAACCTTTGGGAAAGAGAATGGTGTTGTAGGTGAGAGAATGGGGTGAAATCGTGGAGGTGCCAAAAAAGAAAAAAAATAGAATTTATTGGAAAGATTATACTTTTAATGAAGTTGAAGTAGAGGGTTAATGAGGGAATATGGCAACAGAATTTTCATCACTACAGTAAAACAAAGGCATAATAAAGTACCCAAGGGATGTTTTGCTCAACATTGTCCAACGTGACAGAAACAGAGCCCCTCTCTTCTCGGATTTTATAGATCCTGAACATAATCATAATTTTGTGTGTGTGCGAGGGGGTATTGCTAAAATGCACAAAGGGCTTTACATGTGCCATCTTATTTAATCCTCACACAACCTGATGTTTATTTTTTATTATTTCTATTATTTTCTCTATTTGATCCCTTTGGAAACTCAGACTTGGAGAGTCAGGAAGTTCCCAGGGTAAAAGCTAATGTTTAAGAGCCAGGATGGGAACCCATCTATTGGATTCCAGAGACTATAGTCATTACCAGTAGGTGGTGCTGCCTCTCACTTGGCTGTCCGTGGGTAAATGTATCTTGGCCTCACTTCTACACGCTGTACTGTAGCTGTCAGACGTGACTGCATTTTTTTAAATTAAGATTTTAATAGGCAGTAAAAATATTTTTTAATCATTATTCACTGAAAATTGACCTTAAGCTTGACATGGGGCTAGGTATTTAGGTTTCATTAAAGATGTAAGCATTCATCAAATGTTTCCATATAAGTGTGTTGGCTGTTGGGTGTCCTAGTGTGAAATACAAAGTCTGTGACATTTAAACATAATTATAGAATCAAAACATGTGCGCGTTATTATTGTAGTATTTTTTAAAGCAGAGAAATTGGTTTTTGGAATTGAAGTTTGTACAGAACATCATTTTACTCAATTGTGATTTAAGCTTCATTGCTGCGGTCAAGATCCTGGACTTCAGTCATGGGGTAGCTACTAAAATCAGATGCTTTCAGGTGTGTGTGTGTGTGTGTGTCTGTGTGTGTGTGTTGGTGATGGGGGGATGTCACATAATTGAGAAGAATATTGGAGAGACTGGCTCAGGTGGGGAAGCAGAATGAAACACCAAATCAAAGACAAGATGTCAATTGTTATTGTACTGTGTAAATCAAAGAGGCGCCAGATGATATGGCAGTGGTTTTAGTTGTAAAATGTGGTTTAGTTGTATGGAAAGGAAATATTTTAGGATAAAGAGGAAAATTGACTGCTTAGAGAGAGAAGAAGAAAAAGATAATCTTAAAAGTGTGTGTTTTAAATAATCGGGAAGATAATTACAAAATCAAATATTCAGTGAAACTATTAAAAGGGCTTATTTCCACAATACATGTTGAATCTCATAGGATTTTCCAAAAGTTGAATAGTAATTTTTTCTTGAATATGCCGTATGTATGACCTATCAAAAATGTTCGACAATTATTCATATTTTTTTCTTTAAGGCTTACAGCGAATTAAACCTTAAGCTTCAGTGAAAACTAATACATTGATATGGAGGATCCTTCATAGACTTAATGTTTATTCTTTTAGCTTAAAGTCTCTGCCTGGAGAAAATTCATTTTCCTTTTTGGTTTGATTGAGAGAATGTAATAAACCCCCCTCCCCAATTTACAATAAGATCAAAAATGGCATTTTATTTGCCCATCTGGAGATCACCAAATGTGTAAAGTTTGTCCGTGTGGAGGCCATCTGTTGTGAAAGGGGACACACATGGAAACTTAATCCTCGAACTTCTTTTTCAACTTTCTCGTTTGCTTGCCTGAGTAGAAGCCAATTCAGACCAGTCACTTGCCATACAAACTGTAGTCCAGGACAGGTCACTGCCTTTTAATGTCACAAACACTTTCATTCGCCCAACTGCGAACATCTCTCTGCAAAGATCTAAAGAGTGAAAAAATCTTGGCACTGCCTTTTCCAACATTATGACACAAATTGAAAGACAGAGTCAGAGCTCTCCATAATGGGCTGTTGCTTGGGCTGTACTCAGAAGGAGGGAAGAGTCTTGGGGAATCATATCCAGTTCCTTTCCTTTGAAGGTATCTGTGGTCTCTCTAAGCAATTCTGTATGTCCTGAACATGGAGTAAACACTTCCTGCCTCATTTTTTTTTTTTTTTTTACTTTACATTCTCTCATGTTCCCATTTCAACTTGGAGAAAATCCTTTGTGCTAAAAATCATTTCAAAATAATGTTACTTATGGGGCAGGACGAATGAGTCACAAAGGATTGGACTTTCCAAAGATACTTTGGATGTAGACGATATTTTGAAGAATTGTACTCTTTTTATCATACTTAGCTTAGCTGCAGTTTCATGTTGTAAATACCACAGGTCAGTGTGTTCACTGGACTGGCTTGAGGCTAAGACCCAATGCACAGCTGCGAGCACAGAAGCCACAGTCCTTGTCAGGAAGCTGTCTGCAGCACACTGCCTTGGCGCCCTTTCATCGACTTTAGCACCTGACTTGTTTGCCGTTAAAGTCAACAAAATTTTGCTCCTTAAAAAACCATTTAAAAACCTCTGCTTTGGATTCTACATGATCTTATTCTCCAATCCTTCTTACTTTCCTTTATGTTTCTGTTTGTGATGATCCCTCTTCTTACAGCCTTAGCCCAACTGCTAGTTATCTCTCCCACTGATGATTAGAACTTCTTATCCTAAGTTAAACAGACTCTAAAAATTCTCATCACTTTTACCAAAGTAAGCCTCTCTGTCTGGTTCTTTCATTCCCTGAACTGTAAACGTGATTTCAATTTGTGCACTGTTCTAAAAAAAAGGAAAAATTAGTAATAGCAAAGCAATTTCTTCTTTACTATTTTATTTCTTTACTATTTTAAAAGAAAGTTGTACTCTTGGTAATAGCAAAAAATTGAAAACAACTTAAATGTTGAACCATAGGGAATTAGATTAATGGATTATGGTGTGTACACATAATTAAACCTGGAGCAAACATTAAGAATTATTTTAGAAGAATAGTTAGTGATTTGGAAAATGGTCACAATAAATTAAAGGGGAAGAGTGGGTTAGAAAATAGTATGTGAGGTACCACTACATTTTTGTGATAAGAAATTCACACCTTTATATAGAGAAAAAGACTAAGTACATCCATCAAAATGTTAATGGTGGTTATCTCTGAGTGATGGAATTATAGGTGTTTTTTTCTTTAAGCTTTTTCTGTATTTTTCAAATATTCTACAATGAAGTTATTTTATTTTAGTAGCCAGAAAAGATACCACTTTAGAAAATGAGCAAAAATACTTAAGAAGTGGTGCTTATATTTTTTATTCCAAAATATTTATCTAAATACAAACGTAAAAACTGGGTAGCTAGGATGGTTTAGAACCTCTAAACCAAGGAGCTGATGGGAATTCCATATTACGGGTGGCAAATGAGTCAAACATTCCGAGTTCTAGGACCCTTTCTTGTGTTTGAGACCAGCAGATGATTTGACGATATTCAAGTCCATTTAAGTTTCAACATTTCTAGAAACAATAGCATGTGCTATATTTCCTCCTCTCTCTCTAGGACACCGGACAGCATTTTTCATCAGAGATCATGTTCAAGATCATTAGCCTCTCTGTCAGAATTCTTCAGCAGAGCCCATCTCCTTCCATTTCTTCAACATCCCACTTTAGTCCTTTCCTCATTCAGCAATGCTTCTATTGGTTTATCTCCTGTCAGCCTCAGAACCTGCACCCAACCCATGTCACATGCCATCTTTCCTGTCCTTTAAGAATATATTCAGACATTTCATGGCTGTTTCCACTGTTCTTCAGCTATCAGATGTTAGTGTAGCAGTTCACCCTGCTTCTAGCCCAGCTGGCATGGGAAATGGATAAAAAAGGCTGTGGGTAGCATCTGCAGGCAGAATAGCCTGTGACAGCCTGAGAGAGCTCCTTCACACTCTGCGTGGGGAAGGAGGAAGTGGGACAGAGTGGCTGAGAGGGACCAGACTTGTCAGGGGAAGCTGATGGGCCCATCAAGGGCAGCACGAGGAAAAGGCAACAGTGATGTGCAAGGCAATGGAGGAGATGACTCTGCAGGTACCCACTCGAAGGGGTGACGATCAGACCTGAGGTTCTCCTCACCACTCTCCTGACACCTTGGCTCTCTGTAGATACCTAGAACTTAGATGCAGACCTAGGGATTCCGATCAACTGAAAAACGCGGAACTGAAGTAAATGGAGTCACCAGAATTTGAGTTTCTTCCATCTGTGAGAATGGAGTTGGGAATAGAAGTTGAATTACGGTAAAACAAAAAAATTTTTGTGTGTGTGCCTGAGTCTGTGGCCTGAAAATTATACCTGCTATACTTAAGGGCAGGAATTATGCTGAAGTAGACATTTATTTTATATAGATATAATTAAAATGTGTGTGTATAATAAAGATAGATTAGATAGATAGATGATAGATAGATAGATAGATTTCCATGTCTGAATTATTTATTTTTTTGCCATTTCCAATCCATTCTCTTTGAGTGGTCCCCAGGGCTATGTCATCTACAAACAAGGACTTAATAAAAGCCTTTAAGAGGAAACTCGTAAAGCAGAAAAGTATATATCTGTAGTATTTAGAACCCAAAGGACGGAGAAGAATTCAGCATTTTCCTGCGTTTAAATGAAGCTGATCACTATCCCTATAGAGCCAAAAAACTAGCTTCTGGATTTCTTTGCCTCAGTCAAAAAGCCACATCAGGTGAGCACCATACTGCAAAGGTTCTGTCAAATCTTCCCTAAATTGCAAATGAAAGAACAATTGGACATCACTGAGTTAGCTCCTAGGTTAGTTTCAGCTTCACATTCAAAAGCCTTTAGGATCCTGGTGGGTGATATAAATGAGTAAAGGTGTGGAGGATGTAAAAGAAGTGGTGGGAACTCTGGCAAACTTGTGTAAGATCAGACCTGAAGGATATACAGCAGTCAGCCAGTGAAGATACCAGAAAAGAGTCTTCAGGAAAAAGGAAGACGTGTGTATGTGAGCTAAAGTCAACTGGGAGTTTGCTACATTCTAGGAAATCAAAGAAAAAGCACAGGAGGATGAAGCAAAACCAGATGGGCAAGCCAGGGAAAACATATGTCAAATGGGATCCTGCTCAACTGTGTAAAATAAAAAGATGGATAACTTAAGAATTACCTTGTGCCCAGATCCTTTCCTTCCGTCCCCATCTGTAGGCCTTGAAACTACAATTATCTTTTGAGGAGACTCATCTTAGCTTTTATACCTCTGTCATAGATATACTTTTTTTCTCAACTACTTATGATGTAGCCTCATATGTAGCAGCTTTTAACAACTCACCTAAATCAGTTAAATATTTTAAAAGTTCATGTTGTCTTAAAGCTCCCTAGCAGACAAGTTCAAATTATGTTTAACTTTTTCCACAAACTCTGGCCTCATCAACTGCATAGGCTCTGCCCACATAAACCAATAACCTCTTCACCCCCCTTTTAGGTGTTTTCTCCCTCCCACTTACCACAGGTAATGTGAGTGTGATCTCAACAACAGATCAACTTTTGAGGAGTCTGTGGTGAAACCACTTTAAATCTGTATTGGTTTTCTACTTAAATGTTAACCTAGGCATTCAAAGTGATGACAGTAATGCCATGGAATCTATTTGGATTACTACTGGGAAAGCAGTTGGAGTGATTTTTCAAAAATTGATTTGCTACTCAGCAACTGTTTCTATTAAACATCAGATAAATATGGAACCAACCTGAAAAACGGTGCTGGATTTTGTTAAGTCTTATAACCACGATTAAAGCCTCCCTAATCTCATAATTCCTCCCTTCCTTTTCCATCCCTTTGTGTCCTAATCTTTAAGGCTTGACTCTAAACCCAATTTCTTTGTTTTCCTTTGCTACTTCAAATGCTTGTGCTCTGGTGTCTCCTTTGATCTCCCAATTAGAATTTTTTCAAAAATATTTATTGAAAGTATTTTTATTAATCTGTGCATTTGTTATAAAATAGTGAAAAAACATCAACATTCTAGCTTTCTTAGAGTATATAGTCAACTGAGATAAACCATGTGAGAGAAAAGTAGAAGGTACAATGAAAAAAGATAATGGGGGACCATTCAAGAACAGAGGGGAATTCCGTGGCCGTCCAGAGGTTAGGACTCCACCCTTTCATTGCTGAGGGCCCAGGTTCAGTCCCTGGTCAGGGAACTAAGATCCCACAAGCTGTACCATGGCATGGCCGAAACAAAAAAAAAAGAAAAAGAATTGGAGGATCATGGAAGTTCTCCTTGAGACGGAGACACTGAATTTATTCTTGATTGATGGACAGGACGGAGTGGGAGGGGAAGAGGAGCAGAGGGTTCCATTCAAGTGGAATGGTGTGATTCCTAAGGTCCTGAAACTGGTGAGAACTTGGAACATTCCAGGAGTAGAGCAAAGCCCAAGACATCTGGAGTGAGGTGAGTGAGGGAGAGAGAGGTGGGAGACGAGGTTGAAAATAAGAATGAAGCCAGATTATGCAGGGACAGATAGGTCATGTTAAGGACATCGAACTTTACCTTGAAAGCAATGGGAGACCTTTAATGAATTTCAAGCAGCTGTGTGTGACAGAGTCTTATTTGGATTTTGCCAAAGGTCTCTTTGACTCCTGTGAGAAGAATAGATTGCAAGAGGCAAGGGAAGATGAAGGAAGGCCAGTTAGGAAGTTTCTACGCTAATCAAGACAAGTATAGAAGCTGATGATGACTGGTAAGAGGGAGGTGGTCATGGAGATAAAGACATGGCATATTTGAGATGTAGCTGATGATCTCTTTCACTCATTTGGCACTTATGGCATATTGCTCTGAAGTGTAAAATTGTTTTGTGACTCTTCCCTCCTTCTTCCTTGAAGGTAGGAGTTGTGATTACCTCTTTTATCCTCCATGGTGACTTGAACATACTAGACACTCTGTAAAGATTTGTGGGTTGATTAAAAAACATAATAGAAGGGCCTCCCTGGTGGCGCAGTGGTTGAGAGTCCGCCTGCCGATGCAGGGGATACGGGTTCGTGCCCCGGTCTGGGAGGATCCCATATGCCGCGGAGCGGCTGGGCCCGTGAGCCATGGCCGCTGAGCCTGCGCATCCGGAGCCTGTGCTCCGCAACGGGAGAGGCCACAACAGTGAGAGGCCCGCGTACGGAAAAAAAAAAAAAAAAAAAAAAAAACATAATAGAAGAGCAGACTTTATATTTCTGCTATTACAGCTGCCTGATTCCCTTTAAACCTAAACTGGATTGCTCTCAGGATCCTATAGTCTTTGTTTTCTCATGGTCCCATCCTCATCCTCACTGGTACTTCCTTCCCTGGAGGCATTTTAAAAATACAGTGTGAAAGAAATCAATTTAAACATGGCAGCAGCTAAAGATGTCAGTCAATTTCCATTAATCTGTACTTCTATACATTGTAAAAATACATTTATTTAAACTCTGTTGGAATAAAAGAATACCTTCTTTTTAAGAGTTCTCCCAGAAAACCCAAAAGAGAAGAGTGCATCAAAAGTAGAGCACAGGGCTTACCTGGTGGCACAGTGGTTGAGAGTCCGCCTGCCAATGCAGGGGACACGGGTTCGTGCCCCGGTCCGGGAAGATACCGCATGCCGTGGAGCGGCTGGACCTGTGAGCCATGGCCGCTGAGCCTGCGCGTCCGGAGCCTGTGCTCCGCAACGGGAGAGGCCACAACAGTGAGAGGCCCGCGTAAAGCCAAAAAAAAAAAAAAAAAAAAGTAGAGCACAGACCACCACCATCTGTTCCATTTTCTTCTTCTGTAGCAAGAGGGGGTATGAGTTATGCCACTGTGATAGTTCATTTTATGTGTCAACTTGACTGTATAACAGGATGCCCACAAATGTAGTTAAACATCATTTCTGGGTATGTCTGTGAGGGTGTTTCTGGAAGAGATTAGCATATGAATTGGCAGAAAGCAGATTATCCGCCCCAGAGCGTGTGGGCATCACACAACTGATACCGAAAGGTCAGCTTCTCTGTACACTTGTGCCTAACTGAATCTAGGAGACAGGGTTTTGTGTGAAGTAGAGAAGGACAGCTTTATTACTTTGCCAGGCGAAGCGGGGCACAGCGGGCTAATGCCCTCAAAACTGTGTGTCCCAACCTGGAGTGGGTAGTGGGGAGTTCCATAATACTGGTTCAGAGAGGGCGTGATAAGCACGTGGGCATTCTTCTGATTGGTTGGTGGTGAGGTAAGTGGGAGTCAATGTCGTCAACCTTCTGGTTCCAGCTGGTCTGGGGTCTACGTGCTTGTGGGCAGCATACTGTCCTCAGTAACTTAACTTCTCCCACCTGGAGCGGGTTTCAGTATCTGCAAAACAGCTCAAAGATATTGTTGTGTGTATCCCTTGAAGGGGAAACAGGACCCTGCCCCAAGGCTGCACTACTGTTTATCTTGACTGTTGGTTTCTCCCTGGTCTCGCATCCCTTCCCTTCCCTAATTAACAACCACTTGAATCTGCCCGTTGGAACTCAGGGAAGTTTATGGAGGCTGATTGAAGCCTATTTCCTGTAATCGAAGAAATGAGGGATATAGAAAGGAGACCCACAGGGCCCTGCTCGTTATCACATGAGGGTCTTCATGTAACAAAAAAGTGGAGGAAGGGGGGATTGCTGGCTCTCAGACTGACTCTCAAGCTGGGATATGGATCTTCTCCTGTCCTGGTGCTCCTGGTTCTCAGGCCTTCATGCCCAGACTGGAGTCTACACCATTAGCTCCCTAGCAATCAGGCCTTCAAATTACATCAGCAGCTTCCCTGGGTCTCCAGCTTGCAGATCATGGGACTTCTTAGCCTCCACAATTGGATGAGCTAATAATCAATCAATCAGTCAATCCTATTGGTTCTATTTCTCTGGAAAACCATGATACAGACACAGAAGTTGTTCCAGCAAGGGCGGCTGCTGGGGCAGCGTCTTTGGAATGAGCAGCATCTATTTGGTTCAATCCGAGAAGCATCCAGACACCCTCCTCCCCTTCCAGCCTGCCAGGCTTCTGGCATCCTCCAGTCATCTCTCCTTTGGGCTAGAGGCCTGAGCGTGCCATTAAAACACAAACAACCCAATATCCCGGGGTCTCACTGCAGTCAGTGTGACCTTGTAAAACTCGTTCTCTATGATCCAGTTTTTTCATCTCTATAAAAAGAGATGTGTGCCAGATCAAATCTAAGACCCTTTTAAATGTAACCTTTTATGATTGCATTGTTTTTTGCTATCTTCCATGTATTAACTTAATGACTAATCTAGGAAGTGTCCAGGTAGATTTCTGAAATCAAGCCCTACGCATGGGGCATTGCAGAAAACATGGCTGCTCTCTTCCTCTCCACTGTCTAAGTGCCCCAGCCTGACCACCCCTCAGGGCACCAACTCCTGCCTTGTCTGCTAACTTGCATGATTCTCAGCATCAATATGTTTTTAGTCATAAAGATAGGGATATTCAGATCTAATAAAACCTCAGAAAAGGGACAAAGATTCCTAAATGTAGACCTACACTGGCAAAAAGATGGAAAAGTTCTTATTCCAAGGCTGCAAATCGCAATAAATGAACAAATAAAACCCAGAATGGCCAGTGAACACTGTTACAGTGCCACAGGCCGAGCTCTGGGTGGGCATAGACTTTCTGATTCTCCTCTAAATCCCTGGCACCTAGCACAGCCTGGCATCTCATAAGCACACTGTAAATGTCTCTGGAATGAATGAAAGCCACATTCCAGTGCCAGCAAGGTAGGGGTTCCTTACTGTGCAGACACTGCCTTCCTGGTATGACTACAGAACAGTCCAAGCTAGGCTTTAAAATCTAACACCTTCTTAAGGTGGCTTGGCAAGGGGTGGCAAGGTGCGGGGGTGGGGGGAATGTCACCATTGGTTTCCCAAAGGCTCTTTCTGGCCTTTATTTGACCTCAGGAATGCTGCTCACAAAGGGTGGCAGGCTGACTTCAGCTTGAGGGGAATGCACCCTTTTCAGTGGGGGTTGTCAAGAACAAGTCTCCAAAGCAGAAGATGATGGAATCTGCTCTTTTTCTTCTTGTGAGTGTCTGGCCATTTAGAAAATCCCAAAGCTCGTACTTTGAGCATTAGCCGTGCCCAGGTGCAGCCTTGTCTTTCATCCCCATTAAAATCCACAAAGGAGACTCTTAATGTGCCACAGAAAGACTGTAGCTGTAAGGTGGAATTTACACATCTGGAGGGCTTTTAATGAATGGGAAGAAAGGGGGTGGTTACCTGGCAACCCTGGGTAAGTACAAATTAATCCATCTTTATTCGATGTCAGCAGGGTGGCCCAAGCCTTCCACTTGGTTGGGATGGAATTAAAGCTGCTGATGCTCTAGCGGAGTTGGGGGATTTTGTTTAATTTTAATTTCACCCTCAACTCTGTATTTGGCAGTCATCCCCCCAGCACAAAATTGCACTGCATCGACTCCACGGTGGGCCTTTATTTGGAGCAATTATTCTAACACATGAATCCTCACAGAATGTTAGTGAGCTGGGCCAGCCGAGCTCTGTTTCCCAGTTGGAAGCTTGTGAAGATTAAGGAGTTCAGTGTTAGGTTACCCTTCTGGTCTTGGCCTGAAGGAGAGCAGAATTATCAGGCTGGTAACTTGCTTTACGGCTCTCTTTAATTGTACCCTGTCCTCACAGGCGGTAGCCAGTCTCATAGTGTCCTGGCTTTGATCTGGTGATAATTTATACCAATGCGTTCACAATACAGTGATATTTCTTTTAATTCAATAAAAAACTTTTCTTAAATATCACTGCAGTTTTTGTTATGAGTTTTTGTTACAACAGAGAAAAATGATAGTACCACTCGCTCTGCAAGGAAGAAATGACAGAGACAGAGCTAATACCTCTGTGCTGAACTAATTTTTATTGAGAAAGGATATTGTTAACACAGGTTTGTAAAGTTTTTATTTTTTATTTTTTAAAAATATTTATTTATTTGGCTGCGCCAGGTCTTAGTTGCACCATGGAGGATCTAGTTCCCTGACTAGGGATCGAACCTGGGCCCCCTGCATTGGGAGTGCAGAGTCTTAACCATTGGACCACCAGGGAAGTCCCTTGTAAAGTTTTTAAATGCAGCTTTAGTGACCACAGCTAACTCTGGGGGTTTGTCCTATTCTTTTGGGAGTAGTCGTATTCTGCAGCACAGGACAGTGTACTGACTTGGGTGGTGGAGCCCTGGGTGCTCATATCAGCTGCTATTCCTTCACCAGTCTGGGTCTCAACGTAAAATGAGAGGGTTATCCTCGGTAAGCACAAAAGTCCTACCCTGGTTAAAATTCTATGACTCCATGATTATGTTTAAACTGAGATTAGGGAATAATTATCTTGCATGTATAACTAAGTACATGCAAGTGTGCTCTATTAGAGTGTTTTTATTTGTTTAATTGTTCTCTTTTTGGTATTTTTTTTATTCCTTTGGTGTTTGCTATTTATTGGCGACAGCCTGGAGGTCCTTAACCACTGACTTGATTCTTTTTCTTAACTCAGAACATTGCTCGGCTTTTTGATTCTAACAGCCACCTGACTGATCCTGCCTTTTTTTTTTTTTACCATCCATCCCACCTCCTTTGTAAGTTTGCCCATCAGACCTGTGAACTGGGACAAGACACATAGGAGAACAACACTTTCTAATCTGGACATTAACATAGTTTCCCTGGCTAGAGATTTTTCCCAACCGAATAATGAAGCATTTAACCTAACTTTTCTAATTCCTCTATTGTTATCATGGTTTAAAAACAAGGATGCTTGTTTCCAGATGTCTTGTTCAACAGTACCCTGGAACACATGGGAATATTTTGTAGTGGCTGACAGAATGGGTTGGAGAAAAATAAAAACAGATGGACACAGATTAACTCTATCTGTTCCTAGTCTAAGCTTCTCTGTGGATTCTAATCATGAGATTTTTCTCGCCTAATTTCATATCACTAGACCAATCACAAGCTTGAAACAGAAGAAACCATTCTGAGTTGGTCCAAGCATCGTGTGTGTAAAGTCACATTACAGCATATGCAGCCTGGTGTTGAACAGTATTTTGTATTAGTTGATCTCTAGTTGATCTCTGAATAACAAACTTTGGCCACTTCTTCCATTCAGTAATTACAAGGAGAGTTAATACTCAAAAGATCCTTTGGATAAATCACATTACTTCCTACTGGACAGAATTTGAACTCCAAATCTCTATGTGTCTTATGTTGAACTAAGGTGGACCACATAAAAGCCTTTTTTTTTTTTTTTTTTTTTGCATAAGATCAAGTGGCTCTTTTGACTCCATTTCTTTGAGTTCATATCCTGATCTCAGCCTTCTTGATCTTTTCACTCTGATTATGAGAAGAAGCCTGAGAACTGACCAGAAACAAACCCCTCCCCACAGAGGTGCAGAACCTCAGGCGTCCTATCCTTGGACAACCCTGGTCCGGTGACATTTCTGAAGCAAGGAAGCCTCCACTCCCATCTTAGAGATGGTTCCAGCCTGTCTTATATCACCAGCCTCATAGATGTGTCTTAGGTTGGGTTCCCTACACACAGAGCCTGAGATGAGGATTCTCTTTAGTGATTTATTGATGGGGTACCCCCTCAGAAGAAGAGGGGTGAGGGAAGCAGTGTAGGTTAAGAAAGAAAGCTATGCAAGGAAGTTGTTTAGCCTGGAAACTAGCTTCCACCTGGTTCCATGGGGAAGCCCTGAGACAGAAGTGCACAGCAGAGTTATCAGTGTGAGGCAAGTGGGTGGGTCTGGTCTTTTGTACCCCAGGTCAGTCAGTCATTGGCCCCTGGCTGTCCCTAAAGAGGGGTAAGGAATCTCCCACTTCTGTTTGGCCAAGGGCAGTTCTCTGGAGCAGAGGGCAGCTGTGAAGCCTTTGCAGTCAATACAGCCATTAGGGCATGGGTACACCAACCTCAAGGGGATCTTGGCAGGGTACGAACAACACCCACAATAGATGGGAAAGAGAGAGAGAAGCAAGAAATCGCAAAGTTACTCTAATACCCGAAGCTCCGCCTTCTGCAATGGAACATGCTTGACCTGTCTCAGTGTTTCTCCTCCTTGGGGGTAGGGCTGGGGGGAAGGGGAATTTTGAACTATCCCCTGGGCTTAGAGAATATGTTCAGCATTTAGATCCAAAGGCTTCTGCATAGGATCTCTCTGGCAATACAGAATAACAATACACTTTGCCAGTTGTCAAGTTAGTTTTAACACGAAGAATGGTGATGTCTCTGAGACTTTGTCTATGTACATTTAGTTACATTACTTTTGTCTGTTTGTAAATCTTGGAAGACTGTTTCCATTTGCCTTAACTTGGATCCAATAACAACTTCTTATAAAGAGGCACTAGGTTCCTGCTTATTGTGTAACTTCAGGGTCTCTATAGTTCATGGGTTGTCAAGGTATTATCTTATTTATAGTTGGGAAATCATACTCTCTCTAGAGCTTCATTATTAGCTTACAAAATTCTTCAGTTTCAAAAATGAGATTCTTAAGCCCCAAAGTTATTTAACTTGCTCAAGACCTAGAACTGATTTGTCCCAGAAGGATAGGAAACTGGGCAGGAAACTTGATTCTATGCTATTGATTTTAATCTGCCCACTGCTACTCACTGGGTTTTTGTTACCCTAGTATTTGTTTCTTAGCAGTGATGACTGTGAGGGCATCACTTTTTTTTATATTAGTCACAGGCTTCTTAGGGAGAGGAGGACGTTCAACACTCTCCTTCTAACAAGGGAATGTCCCTGCTCCTTCTTCCTTTTTCTTTCTTCTACCTAAGAAGAGGGGATTATCATCCAGTTGTTCAGATCACAGAGAACTTCTTAGACATTGTTTTGATGGGTGGGAGTCACAGTGTGCCAAGTGGTCATGTGCTGCCATGTCTCAATATCTTTTGATTCCTTTTCTCTTCATGAATGATCATTAGGTGTGTTTTAGCTTGAGGCAGGCCATGCATCTTTCTCCCTTCTCATGCACACTAGACGCTTGCTTTGGATTTTGTGCCATGTGGCTGGCCAGAGGGTCTGAGAACCCAAGTCTGAAGTTCTGGTTTAAAGGAGACAGAAGCTTTGTTTAGAATTAAAGTTTAAGCTGCATGTTCTGACCCAACTTTACCAGAATTCAATACTGTAGGATTTGGGGGCATGAGTATCACAAGAAAGTGATACTTTGATTCTTCTCTCCTTGTGTGTATAACTCCTTTGGGAACCTTGTGGAAGGAAGGGATTTTCTGGGAAAGGTTCAGAATTTCCTGCGTCCTGTGGTCAAATAATATCAAGTAATATCAAAATTACTCCCACTATTATTAAAGTAGTGCTCTAAATGATATACATTATGCACTGAAGTTTAGAATTTAGTGACAGGTAACCTGTATCTCTCTGACACAGCCTGTAATACAATGACTAATACAATAAATATGTATTATGAACTTGAAGTGATGAAGTATAGGAAAGGCACTAACACCTACTACATTTAGCTTCATCCTCTTCAGTTTAGACAATGGATTAAAATCTGGTTCTGTATCTTACTAGTTCTAAGACCTTGGGCAAGTAACCTACCTTCTTTTTGACTCAATATCCTTATAACTGTAAAAAATTATAGCATTTACTTTAGAGGATTGTTGTAAAAATTAAATGATATCATGCACACATGTAAGCATTTAGCATAAATGCTATCTGTCTCTATTATGGTTCTAAGGGTTGTATGCTCCTCTCAGGCTGGTATCTATAACGTGGTTTCTATATCATGATTTTAGCGTACATCTACACACCTTGTGGGGAGTTCTGAATTAAGGGAGAAACAGGGTATTAAGAACTTCACCGCTATCAGTCCCTGTGGCTTTGCAGGCTTCACAGAGGAGCAAGTGTCCTTGTTTTTCTAGATCTGTCAAAACAGTTTACTCCTCAGGCTGACCTGGGGTTAGGCAGCTACTGGTGAGTATGTCTGACCTTGGGAGTTTGTGGATTTCCTGAATCTACCCCTATATGGTAATGGCTGATCTCTCTCTCCATCCTTTATGAGACAAGAAGAGTTTAAAGTTGCGTAATAAGTCCATTTTGATTGTCTATTTGTGTGACTGAGCAACCTGGATGTAGCAGTCTATGTTTTAAGGATTCCAAAATGCCATTTTCAGTTTGACTGGGAAAAAAGTCATCAGTCTATTGAAAAATTCTATTTAAAACTTGGGAGAAAAGGGAAATTTAACCAATTCTTCATATAGACCAATGGCTGTTAATACACAGAATGTTTGCTAAATGGAAATCTATCACTATTTTGAAAAGTTTGAGTCACCGAATCACATAAATTGATATATTCAAGTCATAGAAAATGTCTTGAGCAAACGATTTTCCCCAAAGCAATATAAACAAACTCAAGTAAGGATGAACTTATTGTCAAATGTCATATTTTCCAGTCTAATAAATGGTTTAAAATAGCCTTTCAAAAAATCCCCAAAACAATACTACCAGACTTTAAAAGTGGGATTTAGTGAAGTGGTCACTACCTAAAAATTATATGCGGAAACATTCTTCCTCTTATTGTTTAGAATGTTATTTTTCTGAAACTCTTGTTTAGGAAGCTTTTATTTTCAGATAAGTAACTTTAGACAAAATTAATCAGTGAAAGTTTATGGTCCATTGTGACTATAATAGTAGTGGACCTTGTGCCAGTTTTGGACTTTTTACTGTCATCCAGTTCTCACCCATCCTCTGCTTTAACGGGGATAGATTACCTTGTGTTTTACAGGAGAACTGATTCTCACAGGCTGCCTTTTCCACGCTCCCACATCTTCTGTGTGTGACCAGTGGGAGGCATTGGCTACATATTGGAAGGCAGTCATTTACACTTCTTAAAATGTTGATGGAAAAGATCTGTTTTAAGAGAGCGAGAAAGAATAGAATGAAATAAATAAAAACAAAAACTAATTGTATGTTTATGTAATATTAGTTCATGTGTTCGCTTAGTTAATGTGCATGTCCCTGCTACTTTGTAGCCATCATGAGGACAAGCGTCTTGTCTGTGCCGCTGCTAACTACATGCCTAGCACTAATGTCTGACATATGACACATGCTCAATATGTATTGCTGAATGAGTGATTGAAGAATGAATAACTATCCACTTAAAGTCATTTAACTAGTTAATGTAGTACTGGAATTCAAAACCCAAGTTGGTCAAATGTCAGCATTGTGGAATTTCCATTAAATAATGCTGTATCTAGCCTTAAGATAAATTTTGAAGAGCTGTGTTACAAAGTAAGAAATTAATTTCATATTCAACAAGAAAGAAACATGACTTTTCTACTCTAAATAGCAAATGCATTGTCATGAGTTTGCTCATGTTTGTTCACATTGCTCACATTCTTAAAAAAGATTGATTTATTATTTATTTATTTATTTAATTTATTTTCGGCTGCATCAGGTCTTAGCTGCAGCACGGGGGATCTTCATTGAGGCATGTGGGAGCTTTCGCTGCAGTGCACGGGCTCTTTGTTGTGGTGTGCGAGTTTCTCTCTAGTTGTGGCGCCCAGGCTCCAGGGCACGTGGGCTCTGTAGTCTGCGGCACGTGGGCTTAGTTGCCCCGCGGCATGTGGAATCTTAGTTCCCTAACCAGGGATCGAACCCACGTCCCCTGCATTGGAAGGGGGATTCTTAACCACTGGACCACCAGGGAAGTCCCCACATTGCTCACATTGATGGTCCATGTTCCAACCTAGAGAAAAAATGGTACTTGCATCAATGAAGCATTATTTTTAAAAAACTATTTACTATCCACTTTTACATTCAATATCTTCTGCTGGAGCCTTCAGAGACTATAAACAATCAAAAACATGAGCTATTCCTTCTTTCAAACAACTTATAATCAAGTTGTGGAAAAAATCTATCCATACCTAAAGGCTAACAATATAATCAGGTATTTTTATTTAGTAAGACCAAATAAGCTGGATTGAAGAGGAACAGGAAGACTAAAAATGACTTTTGACTTCTATTCCCAAAGAGATCATCCAAAGGATCCTACTCAAAGAAACAAAAAAATTGTGGATAAAATATTAAAAATCATCTTTTAAAATATATCACCGAGCTGGCACAAAAGGAAGAAATGGGCAGAGTCTCCAAATAAAGAGAAAGTAGAAACCCTGAAACGAAAACAACAGCAATAACAACAAGAAAACCTTTAACACTGGCTGTTGTCCTAAGGGTTTATGCCAAATTCTGGCAATCCAGAATTTTGGCTTTGATAGTTGTATTAAGGTGAATAGTTAAGAAAGCATCTGTAGATCTAGGGATCTATCCTGAGCCCGTATCAACTGTTGTCCATAGAGTCAAGGACACTCAAGCAGGAAAAAAAGTAGATTTCAAAGCAATATACACAGTCTGTTCAAAACTTTCTTTATAAGGTACATATTATGTATGAGAAACACGCCAAAACATTCATCCCCACATAGGGAGGCTGTGGGTGATTTTTATTTTCTCTTTAATATTCTTGTGCCTTTTCCCAGGTTTTTGCAATAAACTTGTATTGCTTTTAAATTTCTGCTTGGGATGTAGAAATCCAGAAAGAGCATAGGTCCAACACATACAATGACAAAAAAATAAATAAGCCTGACAAACTGCAAATTCACAAGTTTTATTGACCCATCAGAAAACTGAGTTCACAGAGACTTCAAGGAGAGATAAGATGGAAACACTGTTTATCTGGGACAGACACTGTAAGAAGAAATTAGCTAAAATTGTTAAATCAGTAAAGGCAAAATGAGGGCTAAATACAGAAACCTCTGGGGAGGCTGTTATAAAAGGAGTTTTTACCCACTTGCAGCCTGTTCACCACAGAGCTCGCAGGTTGGCAAGGGGCCTGAGAAAGGGTCCCTCATGGCCCAGGCCAGGGGCAGGGAACAGCAACCACTGTGGGAAAGGCACACAACCTCACCCAAATCCTTCCCTATGGGAAAAAAAGTCTTTAAACTATGTGTGCACGTGGGGAAAAGTATACAGTGCAGAAGCACAGCCACTTTTAAGATGCTGCTGAAAATCTACTGCAGTTAGAGAGAAGTGAACAGAGAACAAACAAACAACAGCCTCTTGCCCTAAGCGAAGGGCAGGAATAAAGGGCTGGACCCAGAACTACAGCTGGGAGAGGGATGGAGTTCTGAGAAGGCCACACCCCCAAGAAATAGGGACACAGTGCCTCACTAAATAAGAGTGAGGATTAATCAGCAGAGGGACTTCCCTGGTGGCACAGTGGTTAAGAATCTGCCTGCCAATGCAGGGGACATGGGTGGATCCCTGGTCCGGGAAGATCCCACATGCCGCGGAGCAACTAAGCTCGTGCGCCACAACTACTGAGCCTGAGCACCACAACTAATGAGCCTGCATACCACAACTACTGAAGCCTGCATGCCTAGAGCCCATGCTCCGCAACAGGAGAAGCCACCGCAATGAGAAGCCCGCGCACCACAACAAAGAGTAGCCCCCGCTCGCCACACTAGAGAAAAGCCCATGTGCAGCAACGAAGACCCAACACAGCCAAAAATAACCCAAAAAAAATCAGGTCATCAGAGCAAGCTCCCCACCTCTAGACTAACAAATATCAAGTAAGAAGTGTCGACTAAAAAAGTAAATGCACAACCTAAAAGTTGAGAGTTATGTTTTAATCGGCAGAAATTTTTAGGACTTCATGCCCTGGATGCAGTATCTCAAGTAACCCTGAGAGAATTCCCAGGAGGTAAGGGGGGAGCCAGGATACACAGGAGTTTTGCAACAAAGGGCAGGTAGTAGGAACAGAAGATTACTGTTAATAAAGGAAAACCAGAGATCTCAAGTTAAGGAATTTAGCGCTTTTCTATGTATGGGAAGATTCAAGAGTCTCAGCTCACTGAAATCATTCATTTGATATGCACCTCAGCTATCTGGGCCTGGTATCCTGTGCTTTCACATACTGAGTTTCCTCAGGGCTCACCAGCTCACGGTGGACAGTGGCTGCAATTGCTGATGACTGTAACATCCTTTGTTTACTGATATGGCAGGCAATATTCCATTCCTCAGAAAGAACGGTAAGAGTTACAAAATCACAGAGAGAGACCCTCTCTCTGAAGCACTGGGCAAAGGAATGATTTAAACCTGAGGGTGGAGCAAAATTGAAAAAAAAAAAAAATATGCTGCTTTCTCCCCAGTTCAAATGCTGGGTCTGCACAAGGATTACGTTTGCAAATCCTAGATGTGGCATTCCAGATGTAAGTTAATAATATTAGAAATCCAAATCTCATTAAATATGTCAATCATTAGCCTACAGCGTGACACACAATCTGCATATATTCCTTCCAGGAGTGTTTCTGTTGGTGAGGGAAGTTGTTCTTTGCACTGGCTCTGGAGCCCAATTACCTCAAATTAGAACTCCAGCTCCACTACTTACTGTCTTAGCATCAAGGGTAAATTACTTCACTTCTCTGAGCCATATTTCCCATTTTATAAATGGAGATAAAATTGATCCCTATCGCATTAGGTTGTTGTAGGGATTAAGTAAGATGATACATGGGAAAAACTTAGCCCAGTCCCTGGAATGAAGTAAACTCTCAATAGACAAGAGCGATTAAAATTACTCAGTGAACGCTGAATTACTTTAGAACTTTGATAGAGGCTGTAATTTTAAGCTTCTAAGAGGGTATCACATTTTCAAATGTTTCTTTGTAATTTGATTTACAAATGAGGTAAAATAGGAGGTCTCTTTCACTATGTTTGCATGTTAGCACTTCTAACTGAGCCATCATGATGTAATACTAGCAAACCACTTGGCTTTGCCAAAATGAATAATCAAAAGAGCTAGGTCGTATAGTTCTATTGAATTATTATATAAGGTTAGTAGAAAGCCGGATCTCCAAGTATTTTTCCTGGTATCTGGAATGCTTCGATGCAATGCCAGCTGTTCTGAATGTATTCGAGTCAATTCTGTGTAGGACCCCCTCTGATCTGAGAGGATGCTCATCAGCAATCTCAGCTAGTGGAAAGTTTGTATGATATCCTGCCTGGCTTTCACCTTTTCCATCAGGTGTATGCTCAAATGGAGGTTGTGCAGGTCTGGATCTGGTCCCTCTGTACAGGGTCAGGAGAGGCCCCCAAAATCTGGGGCTGAAATGGGTTTATGAGTTAGGAGGATATGGCTGAGGGGAGCTGAGAGAGCTAGCAGCCTCACCCTCCTGTGGGTATAAGATTTCCCTCTTCTATCAGATCCATCTCAGAGCTCGTTTGATTCTCCTCTTATTTTACACACACTAATTTGATAAAAGCAAGTTGTACTTGAATTCGTTTGGGGGTCTGAAAGTAGACACGAATATCTTAAATTATCAGTCAACTAATTTAGCAACAGATGGTATTTAATAGCAACAGATGGTATTTAATATCTTCAAAATTTTCTTAATGATAGCAGCTTATATTTATAATGAATTTATTTTTAATCAAAATATTTCTGTGAGACAGGGGATAGCCTTGACTACTTTTATAGAAGAACTTAGCCATGGAGAGATTCACTGATTTATATATGCCCAGATCCCTCAGCTAGAAACTGTAACATTAAATCAAGAGAATTCAAACATTGTGTAGTATTTGTTTTCCTTGCCTACTTCTCAAGGTCACTACAAAAGTTTAAAAGGTTGTTGTTTCTATATCTTCATTATCTGGAGGTGAATACTTTCTCCTTCTCTGTCTCTATTTCTTTAATAAAATCCCTTCTAGAATAATCCATACTCAAGGCTAGATAGTGACCTGTTTTGACATCTGATTTTCTCTGAAGAGTATTTGCTTCCTAGAGTACAATGTTCTGAATTGTGCTCACTCAGTTATTTAAATAACCAGTCACAAAATGAAACACGGTCAAGTTACTCAAGTAATAAGACAAAGGAAAATCCAATCAATATAAGCTGTCCTATTTTCAAGTGTTAAATGGCTATTTTATAACCTTTGTTATAACCACCACCATTATAGTACCAGCACTTCTTCATAATGCCTTAAAAAGCTTGCCTGTTTCCATGAATGGTATTATAAATATATTTCTTTACTCTCATTATAACAAGAGGAGGTCAATGGTCTAAAGCGTGGTTTCCTATTATGAGAGGATAAAAACTAAAATCAATAAATCTCCTCCAGATCATAAATGTTGCTACAGTCTGGCAAGGTTGAGAAAATTATGAGCCTCACCTCATGATGTCTGGATATTGTAGCTTGTAAATTTCTACATACATATGTATATAGTTATGTATATACTTGCTGCTGGGCCCTGCCTAGAATTTGCTGAGAAATGTAGTAGAATTTTGTTCAGTATTGGGTCTCGGATTTTTGGGAAAATGTTGGTAGAATATACCCCTGTACAAAAGAAGATATGACACTAATTTATTTGGGAAATATTTTTAAGATTATAAAGTCACATTTTCCTGCTTTGGATTCAGTACTTTGATCAGGAAACTAAAATAGGAAATCATTTGCTTCCCTTGTTCAATAAATTATGAACGTTGAGATTAATTGGCAAAGCTTTGCCTGTTACAGATCTTCACCTTGAGTGGTGATAATTCTAATAGGTCCACCAAAATAAGAGAGATCATCAGAAACATAATAAACTGTCTCAATTGAAGATGTATATAATAAATTATTATGCAGTCCAGCATGAGGTTTTAGGCTGTGTTGCTTAGTGATTAAGTGCAAGGACACTGAAAACGGATTGCCCGTTCAATTCCTGCCTCTGCCATGTAAGAGCAGTGTGACCTTGGGCAAGATACTTGACATCTTTGTGCTTCATTTTCTTCATCTATAAACGGGATAATAAAAGCTCCTGCTTAGAGAGATGTTGTGAGGATTAAATGGGTAAATACTTATAAAGAGCTTATATACATGGTAAGCACTATATCTTATTTATATAGAAATCTTACAAGTAACCCAAACACCAATGAAAGAATGGATATTAAAAGCATGTTCTGAATTTCTCTAAAGCAGAGCATGACAACTCATCTTAAAAGTGACTTCAGGAATCTGAGGGCCTCACTATAATAAAAAAAAGAAAGCTATATGCTAGATATATTTCTAGATGTTGAGCCTATAGCAGTAAACAAAACAAATACATATATAATACATCAGGTGGTAAATGCCAGGAAGAAAAATCAAGCAGAGTAGAGGACAAAGCATGATGAGGAGGTATAAATTGAGATCAGGAAAAAATGTAGAAGCCGATTCACTACCTAAAAACATACCAATTTCTTTTGAACCCCATATTTTTAGATTCCCCTAATTAAGCCTCCTGATACCCACACATACACACACACACACACACACACACGCACACACACACAAAGAAATACAGTGGGAAATGACAGGGCAAAACATGAAAGGAGAGAAGAAGAGAAAGTGGAAACGGAGACCAACAAGAGTGAAAGGGGCATTACTAAACTATAAAAATTTTAAATTCTCCCTCACTGAGTATTTTATATCATAGGGCTATGGAAGAGAGAAATGGTAAAATGACAAATTTTAAAGAATATATTAGGACTGTACTGGATGGACCCTTTACCAATCAGAACTCATCTTATGATAAATTCATCTACCCAACACTCAGCTGAGAACTAGGAACTCAGCTCCCTGCCCGAAAGTTGTTGAAAAGCAGTGATAGGAACCCCAGAGTCCATAAAATAAACATGAATATGTCATGATTATCCTAAAGAGAATCCATTGATTTTATCTTCCAGATAACTCTGACAAAACAGAGAGGTTTCCCAACCCACAACATATTAGGTCTAGCAATAAAGGATGGGGTTGGGGAGGAGGCCATTACAATCTAAACTGACAGCATAAAAAAAGACTGACAGCAAGTGTTGACAAAGAAAAATAACAAAAAGCAAAAACAGGTGAAACTCTGAAAGCACAACCGTGCCAGTGCAAACACTTCCACATCCCTTGAATGGACTACTGTCTTACTCTAAAGCACATTAACTGATATTCAAATAACTAGGTCTAAATTCTTTAAAAAAAGCTAAGTGTAGTTAAAATTATTTGCTTAAATAGGCAGACAAATGAACGCATTAAACACAAAGAGGACAGACCCTTCTGTCTAGACACAAATCATGCCACATGCGTTATGAATATATGAGGCTTTCATGTAGACATCATTAGAGACTTCGGAAACACCTTCCATAATTTGGTTGGGATCTTTGCAGACATTGTTATGCATATACCAAACTATACCTACCAATAATAAAAAATGGGGAAGAGTGGAGAGATCTCTTATAACACTCTCAATAAAGCTTACTGTTTTAATGGGAGGACATTTTGCATTTTGTGGGACGTTCAGGGTGGCTTTTTGGTTTGGAAACTACTGAAGTCAGTTATGAACAAGTTTCCACTCCATACCCCGTCTTCTACCTTAACCTCACCCACCCTCATTTCCACTAAGCCATTTTTAGAAGGTGGGATAAGAGAGTGGGGCTAAAACAGGAGCAAGGAGCATAGCAACCAGAGATAGCCATCTTGTCCCCAGGGATTGCCCCTATTATTCCTTAAATGGTTTTTCCCACAGTTTACAGGCAACACCATTTGTAATGTGCCCTTCTTGCTGGGACACAAAAGTGATCAATTTTTCAAAGACTGCTGACAACCTGGGTGCTCATCTCTCTTACAATGAGAATGCACCTTCTATGATCATGTGAAAGTCGAAAAAAAAATTGAGGATTCACAGAAACCTTCAACATATTCATTATAAAGGACTTTTATGTTGCAGTGTGTTATTACAACTGTCTCTCTTCCCCAGAAATATATTAAGAATACTACCTCCTATATTCTCAGCCACATGTTTAGCCACTGTTTTTTCAAGTGCATGGAGGAACGCTCAGAAATCATTTTTAGTAGGTCTGGAGTGCAGTGAGCAGTGGTTTGCTAAAACACAGTGGGCAGCAGAACCAAGAAGGCCAAGGCAAAACTGGGTGCTCTAAGTTGGGGCATGTCCTGCTAGAATATTCCTGTCCATGTAAGTGTCTGTTAGGAGGGTGTTACAATAAAATCCAGTATCAAAGGTTAGGTGAATGGTCCAGAAATTGAACACATGGGTTTTCAGGGTGTGGAAACCAATGTAAACCTAATTTGGGGGCAATTCAGTTACTAGTTGGAAAAGCCAAGGAGTGAACCAAAATTAGGTTAATAGCCAAAGGACAAATACAAGTTAGAGGTCAAAGCAATATAGCTGGTGTTTCTCTTTCAACCAGCCAAATACCTCATTTCAATGGCTGATAGTTACATTTCTGTGCTTTGGTTCTCTCCCCTACTTGCTCCCCCTTTTTTGGCATGAAAAATAAGTCTTCTGTAGGACGATGTAGTTGGCAAGTGGGAGTGGGCAGGCAACATCTCACAGGGACTTTTCAGAAGATTATCCATTTTCAAAAATTATTCTCAAATTGCTCTATCCATTTTAAGGAGTGAAGAGTCATTTGGGAATGTATTTGATCATCAAGATTTTTTTACTGGTGCTTTGTGTTTAGAATGAATAAAAGTTAATGGAAAATGTATTAAGGTTGACAGTGCACTGTGAACTTCCATGTACAGCAAGCTGAGCTGGCAAAATACTCTTTAACAGGAAAGAGAAATAGGACAATGGAACTAACCTATCACATCACTTCTCCATGGCGGCTCTCCTGGGAGATGCTTTGTCAAAGCCTGTTTGTCATGTGCTCTGGGCTCTTTGATGGTTTTCTTTCTCAGCTTTGGACTCCAGGCACATATTCAAGATATAACTTAACTCTACTACATAACATCTGCCTTGGGGTTTCAAAACCACAAAGCAAGCACATTTAATGATTCAAAGTTCACAGCTTTATCAACACCAACAACTGTTCATAATCAGAGTCAACATGCCATCACCACATGTTATTGACGTGATTGTGAGTGGTGCTGATGATTACCACATTCACATGGTACCTTCCCCAATGATCTGTTTTTCAAACACTAATTAATGAATCCTCTCTGGACCTGTGTGAAGAAATACTATAGCACTTGAGTTGGTTGGTTTTACAGGCCAGCGTGTTAAATGACTCTGCTAACTTTCTCCACTCACCACTCTTGTTATCTTTCAACTCTCTCCATTGCTCCCACCTCATGGGCTTCCTGAGGCTAAGAGTATCTAATGTCAAAAGAAAAAAGCACATGCAGTATGACATTCGGATGCAGCATTTCTGAAAAATGTGTTCACAGTATAATGAGATGCTCTGTGCAAAAATTTGTCCGATGAGCTTGAGGATAAGGCATCCTATATCCTCCTTGTGGATTTATAACTAACATGACCATATGAAAGGCTCTGGGTATTTCTGCTGCTCTGCAACTTGCTCACTGGACACTCCCAGTCCTGCCTTCTGTGCAAGCTGGGACCGGTTATTCTGAGTCCCTTCTGTGTGTCCCACCTGAACTGACATCTGAGGAGGGAGCTCAGAGCTCACCACAACTCTGCCCTGTACAGTGGTCTCCATTGGCCTTCCTGCCTCCACTCTGGCACCCACAACCAGTCTTCCACACCTACACTGTCCAATACTTGGCTACTAGCCTCATGTGGCTACTCAACACTTGACATCTGAGTAGAGATGTGCTGTCAGGGTGCAACATGCGCCAGATTTCAAAGACCTGGTATGAGCAAAATAATGTAAAATATCTCAATAATTTTTTTATTAGTGAAAATATAAAGGCTCTGAGTATTTCTACAGCATGGGTCTCTTTTCACTTCAAGTTGGGATTTCAGGAGAGGGATGAAGGGATTTAAGAAAAATGGAGAAGTGGGAAAGAATAGAGTATAGTAGGGTAGATGATGATTATTCTTTAATTTTTTCTTTTTTTTTTTTGGCCACACCATGTGTCATGCAGGACCTTCGTTCCTCGACCAGGGATCAAACCCATGCCCCCCTGCATTGGGAGCTCAGAGTCTTAACCACTGGATTGCCAGGGAAGTCCTGCTGATTATGCTTTAAATGACAGGCAGATGCAAGGGAAATGCAAATACTTAACTGAAATACATCCATGTTAGAAAATACTTAAAGCAACTAGTATTTCCTTGGAGAATATGAATGTCTTGCATAGGGAGGAGATATGAAGTCTACTTCTGACTCTGACACATTAATTGAATGGCATTGAGTAAATCATTTAATCTCTCTGGGATTCCCTTTCCTCATCTTTAAATAAAATAAGTTTTTATTCTTATTTCTGGAAGGTTTTTTCAAACAGATAGTTGAGATAGTTGAAAGCATCTTAACTTTGTTGTAATGGCCTAGTATGACCTTTAGTCTTATATGGAAGTAGGTAAGGCTCTCATGGATTAAAAAATATTTTTGTCATGTTGAAATTTCAAAAAACCAAAAAGGCACCTTGGGAAAGCACAGTGCTGACATTTCCCTTAGTGACTTTATCACAGGCCAGATTGTAGTCCTCAAGTTTGCAGCCCTAGAAAATTCCTAGTGAGCCTCCTTTCAGGAGCATACTCAAATTCACAGACCCTACAGGGTGGGTGTATAAGTACAGCACTAACTTTATTTTACGAGATCTATAAGCACCGTTAGCAGCTCTGTTAGTGAGTTCTTTCCTGACAGCATCTGGGAGGGAAGCCATGTCTTCATGAATAGGTCTTGGAATCCATGGAATCAGAAGGCATGGGGTTTGTTTGTAATTCAAATGTTTGGTAGCAAGGAACCATGATGGCCTCAAAGAGTAACTTAGTCTTGAGACTGACTAAGTCCCATCCTGGAGCACCCCTGAATATGCACCTCTGTAAGTCTCATCTACTGAGTTTCCATGGCTGACCAATGTCTCTGTTGACCCTCCTTTTAAAAATGTATGCACATAAGTCTTTGCAATGAGGTCTTGTAACAGAGAAAAATAAATCTGATTCCATATTGGATCTATTCTTTTGTCTCTAACCTTTGTGCTCTGTTGCCTGTGCTTTGTCATACTGGCTTGCACCTTTTGTAAAAGCACATTGCCTATAGCCTGCAATACACAGGATAGCCTACTCTCAAGGCTCTGCCTCCCACGCTTGATGTTTAAAGGTATAACACTTTTCGTTCATATAGGTATAAAAAGTTGCAGAACAGAGAATAACATTTGTCTTATTGGAGGTTTATAGGAACAGGTGACCAAACCTATGCGGACAGCTGCAAGAACGAGATTATCACATCCTCTCTAGGGTCTGGCCAGCACCAAAAAGTTTTCAACTACCAGCCACACCCCCTCCCCTTTTAGTATAAAAGAAACCTGAATTCTAAGATGGTTCTTTGGGACACTAGTACACCATCTTCTTGGTCTTCTGGCTTCCGGAATAAAGCTGCTATTCCTGGCCCCAACACCTTGTCTCTTGATTTGTTGGCCTGTTGTGCAGTACGAGCAGTACGAGCTTGGACTCGGTAACAGTCTTGCTCTGGCTCTGGTCTGGAAGGCAGTATGTCCTCCTTAAAGTCTTGTTTTGTTTTGCTTTGTTTTTTTAATATTGCTAAGTTCTTCTGTTATTCTTTTGTTTTACAGTTTAACTTTCAGAAAGCAACTAGACCTCCCTCCTTCATAGACAAGATCTTTGTGGAGATGGGGGTATTATTGTTACCGTCACATGTCATCCATATAGAAAATCACATTTGCTATTTTCTGGTGGGAAATAACTAAAGGACTTCTATAAATTCCAATCAAATTCTTCACTTGTCTCATGATTAAATGTGATGATATATGTAAAGGGCTTTGCTTCTGGTACATAGTGTTTAGTCAATGTCAAACTGAAAAAGAAAACAAAAACAAAATACAAATAAGTAAACACGAACCACCAGCAGGGATTTGAAGGTTAAAGGGATAAATTCTTTCCCTAACTTTGCTTACCGGTTTCAGAGACCAGAAGCAAATAAGACATTTTCTGGTCTTATCATTAAACTAAGAATAATATCTACGGGGTTATTCTAAGGAACCAATGAAATAATGTACAACACATCAGTGTGCTTTATAACTAGTAAAATGCTTTTCAAGTGTAAGATGTGTTACAGTTTTTAAATTTATTGTAGTTTATTTAAGATGTTGCTATTCAAAAATGTAAACATTATGCAAGAACGTTTAAATTGGAGCTGGTATTGGAAAATTGCAAATGGTAAGAAAAACCAATTTGTGTTAGACCAGTCCATTTTAGCCAATGCACTGTTACTTGGAATATCAAATCAACATCAAGACCCCTGTTGGTCTTTCTGGTAAACTCTTTTAACAGGAGGGTGAAAACAAGTGAAGTACGTTGTCTGTGGGAGGCCTTGTTATTAGACTGTGATGAACGTGGCTGTTAAACATTTAGGTAAAAAAGATTTGCAGCTTTCCGTGCCATAGGGAGCAGCTTTCTCTGTGTCCTTACCCAGTTAAGTGATACAAAGCAAACGCCGCTGCTGAATAATTTCATGTAATTGTACCCTGGAGAACTGAAAATATACAGGAAGAAGGTCTTTTGTGTACAAGTACCCATTTAAGAAACTACAATGGAAAATGAATACATCTGTTGGTGAACACTTACCTGCAATTATCTTTAGCTAAAATTTCCAAATGTTGAACATAAGGAAAATTCCCTGAGTGGAAGAACGTCCCTGGTTAGCTTCAGTAGCTACTCAGTATTCCCTAAATGTTCTTACCAGGCAAACTGGGCAAAAATAATCCTCTTTTCTAAAAATATTACCTGCAAAGCACAAGGGCAGGTTGGCTGGTCTGTTGCAGGAAGTAATTCCTCCAAAGGGCCTTATGACTTTGTTGAGAGGGGTAGTTTCACTCCCTCACCTGTCTAAGCCCATCCTTGGCATGTGCTTGCTTTGGTGGAACCCACCGGGTGAATCTCCTAAACTGGAATTAACTGGAGTAGGAGACAGTTTCAGGTGGACAATTAGGATTTTCTTTCTCGAGAGGTGTTAAATCTTTTACACCATCTTTACAGCCACTCATTAGCCCTGCACAGTAGACCAAGGGAGTTACCAAGCTGTTACCCTCATGAGATAATTGAGGAGAAACTAAATAGGAGAGAGGTTACTCCCGGCCACCCTCTCTGTCAAAGGTAGAAGCGGAACTAACTAGTTGTACTTACTCAGGACCTGAGACCAAAGGCTTTAGACAACTAAATAAATACTTAAATGCTCACAGGGAGAGCTGGCCTTCACTTCTTTCTCTCATCCAACTCCCTCCCCAAACGCTTGCTGGAGCCTCTCCCAGCCGTTGCATGGAGTTGGTCCTTGTGAAATTTCCAGGGAACGCCTCATCTCTCACTGCTGTATCTGGCTCAGTTCCCTGGGTGGATGCCAAGATTCTTTGCTTATCCTTGTTTTGTTGTTGTTGCTGATTTCTCTTCCTTCCCCCCGATCCTACCTTTGGGGAACGATGGGAATATCCTCATCTTTTATCCTCTACGCTCCCTTTCTGCCATATTGCCTCATCATTACTTGCTATATCTCTTCTTAATGATCATATCCAACCATCTTCTGTCTCCCTTGCCTTTCTTCAAAGAACTCGTCAGTGGTTTTGGAGGACCTATCCGGAGGCTATTTCAGACATACTCTTTTGCATCCATTTAGCTCAACCTTTTGTCATTAACCTTTGGAAAAACTGATCTCAGAATAAGTACTTCAAATATCACAAAAATTGACATGAAACCTAAATGCCACAATTAAAGAATGGCTAAATTTAGGATACTTCAATTCAGTGGACTAAGTGATCATGATAAAGGTAATAGAGAAATATGAAAAAATAGTTTTGATAAAATGTTAAGTGAAAAAAATACAATGCAAAATGTTAGGTTTATTATGAATCAATTAATTTGTATGCCTATGGATGAAGCCTGAAATAGAATATGTAAAACAAGAATATAGATGATTTGGATGATGAGATTAACAGAACTTTCAAATGTAAAACATTTCTGTAAAGTTGTCATGCTCTTTTGATAATAATCCTCAGTTTTGTCCCAGTCTCTGATTTATCCCTTTTCTCCCCAACCCAAATGATTAATACCCTTAGTAACACAGCTTTTTTGACATTAGACTGAGATCATTTGCTTTCAGTTCACAATTTGGAAGATCTAGAAATTCCATCTTTGAATGGAAATGATGATCAGGATACAAAATGAATTGCCATAAGGAAAAAATTATCACAGGTTAAATTTATGAATAGAATTTCTAATCGGTTCTCAGTCTTTTAATAACTGACTTTAAATATTTTAGTTTGTCACTTTTAAAAGTTACTTGAACTAGAAAGAAAATCTGTTTCTCTTCATTGCCTTTTTCTCCATCTGGAGAATGACATACTCTGTAAATGAAGGAGTGCCCAGAAACATCAGAAAGGCAGTCAGGAATGCTCTCTAAGGAATAAGATGTTCAACCCTTACGTTTTATTTGTTCTCTATCCGTGGGATTAGGTGTCTTTCAGAGTAGCTGCCGTTTAAGAGAGCATGAAAGAAGGTTCCTTACACAAAAGAACAAGCGCCTTGTTTTCCTTAGGGAGAAAAGTGGCATACATGCTTCAGAGCTAATTTTGTCTAATTGTTCTTTTGCTCTTGTCATATGCTTCCCAATATTAGCCTTCTCTGACCCTGCAGTTGTGTTTCTGGAGTGCCCTCCAAGGGTGTCCCTTGGGTTTGGTCCAGTGAAGACCACAGCTGGCCTTAGTTAACGGGGTCTCACTTCCTTCAGATCTGCATCTCTTGCCTCTTGGCATTAGAGACACTGGTTGTGATCTGAGCATCGAGCTGTTTGGCTGTCTTCTCGCTCACAATGGGGGTAAGGCAAGACTCTCCAGATTTTAAGCTTTCCCAGAGGCCTGGGATTTTTGTCCTGGATCCAGCCTCATTGGATTGTTAATTCTGTGAGTGCAAGAGAGCTTCAATACCACAAATGTGGTACCTCAGTGCCAGAGCTAAGCCTGCCCTGATATGGAAATGGAATGGTTCAGTGTTGCCTGCAGGTTATTAAAGATTCTGCTTACTTTACAACGGTCTGTTAACAGCTCTAATGTCTTTAACATGTGCAGCCTATTGACTTTTAAGTAACATTTTATTGAAGTAACTGCCGTGCTTATTAGCCCGTAAGATTTACGCTTCATTTTCAATCCTGAATCTGATGGAGGGGGCAACTTTCCCTTAACTGGTGAGATAAGAGATACTCAGTGTGAACGGGAACATCTGTGGCTCAGTCGGGTCAGGAAGAGAAGCAGCTCGTCTCCTAGGATTTGGAGTGTGCTAAAGGTCACGGAGAAGCAATCACATCTTCATCAGTGGGACTAAAATTCAGAGGAAAGAAATATTTGCAGATGTGGCCGGTGTGAATGGCTTATGTCGTGGTTGTACTGTTTTATGGTGTCAGGTGGATAGTTAATTTCAATGAGTGCGAAATTTCACATAAATGAACATACAGAGAACCCCCAGAACTGACACATGAATGTTCCATGCTGCCTTTACTTAGGCATTTTGGAAAAATAAAAAAAATCTCCCCACATGGTATCTTTTCACTGCTGCTGTTCGCTCTTGGAAACACAAAGAATTATGCCTCTACATGTATAAATCATTGTGCACAAAATAAGTCAACATTCGCATATTCAAAAATCTACAAAAACATCGCAAGGTGGAATAGTCGGCATTCACTTGATCCCAGGATTTTGGGGGTCTGTAGGATATAGAAGGAAACTTTAGCGCATTTAAAATAAATTTTGATTTTTATATTAAATACGTTAGACATATGTTTGTAAACAGCTGAATAGCTGCAGTTTTTCTTTTCTTCTCCTTACTGCTGAGGAAAACAGTTATGCACAAATGTGAGTTTAATGAAAGTGAATCTTTCCACATAACTGCACATTAGTGCACTCCGTACGATAGGGTGGTGATGAAATCTTCAGATGGCTCTAGCAACGAACACAGAATGAAGAGAGCAAAAACCAGTTCATCAGGGTAGGCGTAAATACGACTTTCACAATGATCTGAAGTTTTATGGCCTATGGAAAACTCGTCTCATTTTTCAAGCTGTGGCTCAGAAATCAGCTGATGGGCCCGAGCACAAGACATGGTTTTCTCATAATTTTTCCAGACCAGAGATAAAGCATTCTTGAACATTTATGGTAAAAACTAAAAGGCTGATAAGAACCCTCGGCTAAAGCTGGGCCAGTACTCTTTTTTTTTTTTTTTTTCTTTTTTAATTGAAGTATAGCTGATTAAAGGACTAGGAGTTTGGGAATAGCAGATGCAAACTATTATACATAGGATGGATAAACAAGGTCCTACTGTATAGCACTGGGCCAGTACTTCCTTCTGCTTCGAGACATCCTCTCCTCCTTTCTGAGAAATCCTATCACCCATGCATGAACTGATGGAGAAGAACTGTCTGTCATAGCTGCGGGGCTTAAATTACCAGCTTTTTGGGTCTGCAGAGACTTTGAGAAATGTACTAATACATTCACAACAGGAGGAAAGTGCCAACAGAAACAGATCCTGAATTGGTTCCCAAACAGGATGACAAAAATGTCCACCAGGACCACACACAACTCAGCCGCATTGCACAGGGGTCCTGCAACATACACTTGTTTTGTTTCGCCCACCTATCAGCAGCCTGGAGCGCTTCACGTGGGGACTGGATGGCTCCTGCCACTTAATTAAATTTTGCACTTAGCTCAGCGACTCAGAATCTGTGTTGTTAAAGTTTATATTTCTTCCAAGCAGGTCAGTTTTCAAGGGATGTTTCCTTTAAGAAAAAATAAAAGGGGGTGGGAAGCAGGGGCAGTGTGCAAATAGAGAGGTACATTTATGCTCTGCAATTCCAGGGTTGTATATATCTGTGCAAAACTTGCATTTTCATCTTAAAATTTTTTATTTTAGACCAGTTTTTTTAAATTATTTTAATTGAAGTATAGTTGACTTACAATGTTGTGTTAGTTTCTGCTGTACAGCAAAGTGATACAGTTATACATATATGTTTTTTCAGATTCTTTTCCATTACAGTTTATTACAAGAAATTGAATATAGTTCCCTGTGCCATACAGTAGGTCCTTGTCGTTTATTTTATATATAGTAGTGTGTATTAGAGCAGGTTTTTTTTAAATTGAAGTATAGGGCAGTTTTTTTTTTAAAGAAATATATGTGCACATCATTTAAAACAACAGAGCGCTAAAGTAAGAATAAAGCAAGACCTCTCTATTGCAAAAGCCTGGAAAGTCAATACAAATTTAATAAAATCAGTTTCTAGTTCTGCTGTTTTCTGGAAATAGAATCTTTTAAAGAGATTGTGAAACCAGGGCTGGAGTCAACTGGAAGGACTTTTTATACTCAGATTATATATCCTGAAAACTCTTGATCCTAACCAGAGCATGGGAGGCAAAGCTCCACCTAAAATGACTGAAAGTATCCCAAATCTAGCTGCCTTGCCCAAAGATCTGAGCCTTATAGGCACAAAAATGAAATGCTACCTACTTGAAAACATCCGTGGTGTCTTATTTAACTTCTGATTAATTATAGATACGCCCCACGTGAAAACGATTGATACAAGGCTGAGAAAGAATGATTATATAAATTCCAAACATTTCAGAACCTTTATATGAGTTTTTTTTTTTACCCTTGCTTAATGCTTTAGTCCCAACACCTTTAATAAAATCAAGGTAACAGACCATGAAAACATTTAACTCAGAACTACAAGCAAATCTGATACTACCGTTGAAAGATGCCTGGGGGCAAGTGGACCAGCGATCCGCAGAAGAGAAAGCTCTGGAGGTGGTGGAGGTGTGCGGTAGCCCCGCGTAGGGGACCACGAGATTCTGCAGCAGGACTGCGGGGCTTTGAAGTTTTAAACCGGCTAAAAGAGAAGACGCCAGAGAGCAAATCCTAGGCAGATCACAGGAAAGAGAGTATTATCCAAAGGCAAATTTATTCTCTCATAAAATTTGGATTTTTTCCCCTGATTTTAAGTAAAATATGGTTTCATAAATTAATGCCTGTGCCACATGAAGGAGGCTGAAACGTGACCATGAAATTTTTTCACCCTGTGGTTCACAGCTCACGCTTCATCCACCATCCAGCCAGACCTCAAAAATGCAAGCAGGCAACTTCACAGCTAACTAAAACGTTGATTATTAAATAACAGAACCTTTCAGACTTCCAAATAGTGTATTTCGTAAAACAACGAGAGAAGTAGTTTTGTAACTTCCTGGATGGGAGTCAGGGAGTGATAAAACCTAGATCGCTTCAGGGATCTGAGAATTTCTATTTAGCAATCCTAGCGTTATCTAAGAAAAGAATAGGTTCTGATCCATACCCATCATTGTGTTCTCCCGTGTTTTTATTGGCTAAAACTAGATAGGAAAATCAGAGTGTATTTATTTCGTAATACTGTGATCGGTGTTTGTTTCTGAACTTATTCTTTTTTATTTATTTTCTACTGTGTTGTGATAACTTTCTGAAAAAAGTCCCTATATGTAATGAAGGTTGAAGATACTGCACTCCAGGGATTTCAGATTACCAAATATTTGGATATTTCCCAAAGAAGGATTACTCTATAGAGAACTGAGGTCTGATGTTGCACAAGTAGAGTGATTGCATAAGGGAAAAAAAATACCATGTTTCTTGAGAAAGTGACTATAGAGTTTCCTGTTTTGCTACATCAAATTAAGCCTAAGAAGTTATTGCATTCGTTCTCACTTGACAAGAAAAATCTTTTTTTCTTATAATCTTATTATGACAATATCATCAAATTGTATAATATGGGCTACATCTGATAAAGAAATGAATTGCACACAAATGAAAATGTCATTTGAAACAAATAAAAACACTTGTTTTACAAAGATGCTTATTTTTAAATTTTTAAATGGTCAAAATGTGGGAGATTATTTCTAGTTTTAAGTCCATGCAGGTGCTTCAAAGGTGTCATAAAGAAATGTGAGCTGCTACATATGTTCATAGATCTTACTTCCAACCCTTCCTTTCTCACACTGTTAAATAGCATGTTAGGTAATTCTAATGGGAGGTTGGATCTCCATTGTATAGAAGTATAGATGTTATGTTATCTCCAGTTAAAACGATCTTCACTTAAAGCAATAGCATATTAAGCCAATCCTATTTTAGACAGTAACTTTATAAATAAAATTATGTACTACCATCTCTTCTCTTCCTAACTAAATTATGTGAAAATTTGACAAAGTTGTAATTAGTTTTCTATAAAATTATGTGTTGTCTATTGATCTTTATGATTACAGTGGGTACTATTAAAATTATTAAAGATTATTTTAAAGATCCATTTCTCTGTCTTCTGTATGTGAGGAAAAATCATTCCATTTAATTTATCTAAGGATTCAACATATTTGTTGGCTTCAAGTTCAAAATAGATGAGAATGAAGAATGATTTGGGGTATTGAAGAAAGAAAAACAATAAAAATAAATTTCGTACACAAACCACCAGAATCATGACAATTTCTTTTCAAACAAGTTTATTTTTATTGTTAATCATATTAAGGCAACTGTAGGAGTCTCTCTAGAGATCTGAGCCTTATAAAGACTTAATGACTCTGCAGATTGCAAAGTGTTCTTTACCATTTCAACACCCAGTTCTTAATTAAAAAAAGACATTTGATTTCTCCATTCTCTGTAGTTAAATCACAGAGCCTGTATGGCTTTCAGAAGTATCATGGCAAACACAGTCACAACATAAATCTGTAGAGAGCTTTATCATTTTCAAAGCGTTTTCACACACAAAACCTTGAGAGGTTGGCAGAGTTTCCATGCTGTTTTACAGATGAGAACACTGAGATACAGAAGAGTTGAGTAATCTCCACTAGGTCCCAGATCTCAGTAACTGAATTGGAAAAACAATTCAAGTTTTAAGACACCTAGCCTAGATTTAGTGATTTTAAAGACCATTAAACATGCATAGTTGTGTGAGCTTCCCAAGGCCTGGAAAACCTTCATAGCAGCAATGATATAAATGTATTTTAATATTCTTCCTCCCAGGTATCTAATTCCAACTGCATATTTTAATGTGTATGAACAGAGAAGAATCATTCACACAAAATGTGTCTACATTTTTAAAAAATGAAGCATATTGTCCTTGGGGGTGAGAGATGGAGCTGGAACCAGGGTATGTTTGGACTCACTGGGTCCAAGTCACAGTGGCCAACAATATTCTGGAAGTCTCATGCTCTGAGTTTTAGCCCACCAAGCATGACTCTGGTCAAGTTTAAATGCTTGTTGCACCACTGGTAGCTCTGCATCTGGGCCAGGCTGTTCAGTCTTTCTCAGTCTTAGTTTCTTCATCTCTAAAATGGGGACAATAGTACCTCACTTGTAGGGATTTTTGTGAGAATGCAATGAGATAATGTGAGTAAAGCAATTGAATTGTGTATTAATTTTCTAGGGCTGCCATAACATGTTATGGCACCCAACTGGGTGAATTAAAATAGCATTGTTGGTAATTCCCTGGCAGTCCAATGGTTAGAACTCCGAGCTTTCACTGCCAGGGGCGCGGGTTCAATCCCTGGTTGGGGAACGAAGATTCCACAAGCCATGTGGCAAGGCAATAAATAACTAAATAAAGCATTGTTCTCTCACAGTTCTGAAGACCAGAAGTCTGAAAGTATGGTGAGGGTCACACTCTCTCAGAGACTCTTCTGGTGGCCCAGGCGCTCCTTGGCTTGTGGCTACATAACTCCAATCTCTGCCTCTTTCTTCAGATGGCTTTCCCTTGTCTCCATGTCAAATCTCCCTCTGCCTTTCACTTGTAAGGACACTTGTCCTAATGTAGGGCCCACACAGATAATCCAAGATGATCTCATCTTGAGATCCTTAACTTAATTACATCTGCAAAGACCCTTTTCCAAATAAGGTCACAGGTTCCGGGGATTAAGAGGTGGATATATCTTCTTGGGTGGTCACTCTTCAATCCATTATGCACAGTGCTGGGAACAAACCCTTGTGTCTACCACTTCTATTATCCTTGATTCAGACCATAAAATGTGGTCACTTCTAGACTGACTAGCCCAGTGGTCCTAGTCTTGACTTTACATCAAAATCACTGGGGGGCAACTTTTAAAATTCCAATACCTGGACTGCAATATCGACCAATTAAGTCAGAATCCCTGGGGTTAGAACACAAGCATCTGTAGTTTTCAAAGTTCTCCAGGTGATTCCAAAGTGCAAAGTTAGGAACTGCTGGATAAGGGCACAACTGGAGACTATTCATAGAGACCCTGGGTTTTCTGAATTAATCCAGAAACTTTGGGTTTTATCTATTAGCAACTCTAGTACTCTGGGATATAGTGATACTGAGAAGGACCCTGTGGGACTCCTGGGCCCCAAAGCCTTTCTGTGTACCCCATTTCTCCACTACAGGAAATAGGTTTCATTCAGCCTCCGTGACTTTCCCTGAGTTCTGAGCAGATTGAAACAGTTGCTAATTAGGGAAGCGGGGGTGGGGGGGTGGGGGGGGATGAGGCTACACTCCAGGAATAGTCAAAAGAAACAATAGTACAGCCTTGGGGCAGGGGTCTGGTTCTCCCTCAAGGGATATACATAACAATACCTTTGAGCTGTTTTGCAGATACTGAAGCCCCTACCAGGTGGGAGAAATTAACAGTATGCTGCCCACAAGCACTAGACCTCAGACCGGTTGGAACCAGAAGGTTGAGGATGTTGACTCCCTCCTACCTCACCACCAACCCATCAAAAGTGTCCACGAGCTGATCAGGCCCTCTTTGAACCATTACTATAAAACTTCTCACTACTCTCTCCATGTCAGGACACACAATTTTAAGGGCATTAGCCATCTGTGGTCCCCTTTGCCTGGCAAAGCAATAAAGCTATTCTTTTCTACTTCACCCCAAACTCTGTCTCTGAGAATTAATTTGGTGTTGAGGCACAGAAGCTGGATTTGGCTTCAATAGGAACACATTGTTTGAATTTATTGTTTCATCAGCTCACCCATGCAAATCAAGGTGCTTCACCCTACACACCATTTCTGCCTGTGCTTTGGGCCAGCTCTCCTCTGCAGGAGTAGAGTTTAATAGAAGGGTTTAAAGTGGTACTTGATGGAAAGTTACAAGATAAATCAAGCTCCAGCCTCGTGACCTTGTTGATTCAAGAGCACTCTGCCACGGGGCTGGATCTAGACATAATCTTTTGTCTCCAAATCTAAATTAAGCCAAGGCTTTAGGCAGTGTCGGGAGCACTGTATTGCTGGAAGAATCCCTTTCTAAAATTCCTAAGCACATCACGTTAATAAAAACACCGCGCTGTTTTTTGCAGGAGCTCTTGGGATGTTAATTAGTGTAGGTGATGTTTGCTGGGTTGGGCTGTCCGAAGTGTTAGCAAACTCTTCTTTCAGTTATTTTCTTTCAATGGTGTTTCACACACTGAACTTCTCCGTGGGTTACAGATTTCCTTTCTCAGCAAAACTCCAGAAGGAATTTGGGAAGGAAACTTAGTATAGTGCCACCTGCCTCAGGAAGCCAGCATATATCACAGTCAAATGCATACTACCACCATCCAAAGCTTAAACACAATGGGCTCCTGCTGACATGCACATAATATTCAATGCACTGCTCTTTTCTACCTGGCTTGGCTATTGTCATCAAATGCAAGTCATCAATGATCCTATCGGTCCTGATGACCTCACCTTGTCCTCTCTGAAAACATGATCCCAGAAACCAGACTAAGACCTTCTTTTACTATGAAGAATGCATAACTGATAAAGCAGATTAGGGTGCACATCCCAGGCTTATTTGCTTTCAAAACACAGCCTTATGTCAAAGCAATAAAGCCCCAAACTGTCGCATTAAGGCATTGACCTGATTTTGAGACATATGTTGAAATAACAGAATGAAGGGGTTTGGTGCCTTGAAATCACACAACATAGCTATCCACCCACTCTTCCTGCACATTAGCCTACACCCAGGACTAGCAGTTTTGGAGCATCCATAGAATGCACTGGTTATTAGCTATGTACATGCACTCTGTCATCTACAGCCTAAGAATCTCATAGAATAAACTAGAATTAAGGAGACTGATGCCTGCTTGGGAAGGAGCCATGGATCCTGGGAAACTTGAGTCTTTTGGCCAGGAGAAAGAGGTGGGAGTATATGAACTCTCTAAAATTTCCATCCTGGAGGAGACGGATAAAAATATGCAAAATCATTCAGTTTATACTTACATAGATAGTAAAATTATATTTTTTAAAAAACCCAAGAGAATGAATATCACAGAAGTCAGGATAAAGGCTATTTCTTTGGAAAGGGAGTTAATAGAATGAAGAAGTGGCTGTGGAGGCCTTCTAAAGTAGAGCAGTGTTCTATTTCTTAGTCAATTGATAGTTCCATGTGTGTTTGATTATTAATTAATAATTAATTCTTTAAATGCTTCATACAGTAATATTCTTTTCTCTGTGAGCTATACTCTACAATTAAAGAAAAGGTAACTGGGTTAACTTGGACTATGAAGTATAAAAAAAGACTATTTTTTCTTCCATTTATTTAATATGATCTTTTATTTCGACAGTACACCTGATTTGTACATTTATTTGTCAATCAGTAAACAACAGTTCCCTTAACAGGTATTATCTTTAAGCTGAAAAGTTTCATACCCCCATCTTTAGAACACAAAGGAAGTTCTCATCAAGGGTGAGGACAGAGCATGGTAAAAAATAGCTCTGCTCATTAAACACGCTTTATTATCATTACCATTTCTGAGAAAGAAATCCTGAGAGATAAGTAAAGTGGCAGTTAGAAGAGAGGTTTGCCGTATGGGCAGAAAAGTGCCATTTAACTAGTCTTCCTGTCCAATTTTCCAAGAACTTAACTTTTTCTTTTCTTACAGAGTTTATGTCTTTTCTCCCAACTGCTGCTGGTTTTCACCCCAATTATGCCTGCAAAAGCCATTTGTGAAGTCAACTGGAAGATATTTTGGAAAAAAGGGGGTGCGTGGCTCCAGAAAAGACAGACTAGACTCCTGAATCTGGCCCCTTGTCCCAAATTCCCTTCCTTGGGAATTGCCTGAAGAAATGCCTCTGCCAGGACTTGTTACATTTGCAAATGGATTCTTTCCATTGTGTGTGAGGAATTCTTGAGGACTTATTAATCTCAAACACTGTAACAACAGAAAACCATTTAACATAGTTAATACACACAAATAGCCTTTGAGTCAGGGTGATTAACACATTTTTATTCTGCTAACGTGGATTTTTAAAGTGGCAAGTAGAATTTCCATTGTATTCTTCCCTTTTACTCTAAAAAAAGTAATTTTGGAATGAACACAGGAAAGGTAATGTAAAGGTAATGTTCTCTTTACTTTATATAAAAGAGATCACTGGGGTGAAAATGAAGGTGATCTGTAGCTGTAAAAAAAAATAAAGGTTTTTAATCCATGCAAGAATTTAATTGTCATTTCACAATATCTTGCTTTGTGTTCCTAAGTTTCTTATCCATAAATCTAACGACTTACACATTCAAATTCTATTTTAATACCCCAAAAGGTACAACTGCCTGTACTCTTGTTTATTGGTTTTGGCAACTTTAGCAAAGCTTATGATTCCTTTGCAAAGGAAGAAGTATTATGAATACTGATTTTAGGTATCGAAGTTGATAATTAAACTAGAATTGTTGTGAGAGTGAATCTGGTGGCACAGGCTCACAAGGCTTTCTTTGTTGTAGCAATATTTATTTACTCAGATCCTCACACATTTTCATTCTACCTGAAAAAAAAAAGGCTGTCCTTTAAGTTATACTGCAGAGTATTCAAAGAGTTTCCTAAATTCAGCAACTGCTCAGCCACCAGTGCAGAGAAAGCAAGTTATTTAGAATTGCTGACGTTTTGAATAAATCCAGTGAACAGACACTGCTTTTCCGTTTCCCGTGACTAAGGAGAGAATGAGTGAAAAGAGCAGAGCACACCCCGGGGTGCCCTTCGCCCAGTTTACCATGGGGTGGCGCTCTAAGGCCCAGATTTGCCCACCCTCTCCTCTGAGCTACTGTAGGCAGCAGAGAACGAAATTTCTTAAGCTCGTAGCTCTTTCACACTGTACATGTAAAATATAGACAGGAAAAACTCACTGACCGTCCAGCACTGATGAAAATAACAAAGTAATTAGAAATCGGTTGGACATCTGTATACTTAGTTATCCCAACTATGTTTATACAGGTGATAGAAATGAAGATTTTGGATAAAATGAATAGTAGCTATAATTTCAAAGTTAGAATTAATTTTTTTCCTGAAAATATTTTAGTAGATTAAAAAAACCTTTCATACCTAAATTCCCAGGGATCCACTTTAAACTTTTTAATAAATTATGCCATACAACACAGTTTGAAAAACCAATGATGCAAAGGATTCCAAAGTTATTGAAGTCAGAGTTATGGTGTGTATTTTTTTCATGATAAAACAAGAAAAGGGACCACATTTTAAATAAAGATTTCAGGGCAGCATCTTTTTTTTTTTTTTTTTTTAAGCACCTTGGACTACGCCCTATGAGAAGTATTAAAGAAACATGCAAAGTCTTAGAATAAACTACAACTTAAACTCTGTTCCCCTAATAATCTCAATCATTTTTATTGTTTAACAGGGCAGATATATTGCTCTATGCAGAGGGAAAAAAGAGTGCTCCATTTTCAAAGGGAAAGAAGCATAGAGGATAAGGTTCACAGCTACAAAAATACATATGATTCATTTCAAAATGGAGCCTTCTTAAAAGACATGCTCTGGTCAGCCACCAGCAACTTCCATCACCGAGAGGAAAATTTTCTTCCATATACGTAGTTTGTATTGTGCTCTACCATTTTTCGTCTTATTTTTGTTTGTTTGTTTGTTTGTTTTATTTTTGGCTGCGACAGGTCTTCTTTTCGGCACGCAAGATCTTCGTTGAGGCATGCGAGATCTTTCGTTGCAGCGCGGGCTTCTCTCTAGTTGCGGCGTGTGGATTTTCTCTTCTCTAATTGTGGTGCACAGGCTCCAGGGAGCATGGGCTCTGTAGTTTGAAGCACACAGGCTCTCTAGTTGAGGAGCTCAGTAGCTGTGGCACACGAGCTGAGTTGCCCCGCAGCATGTAGTATCTTAGTTCCCTGACCAGGGATTGAACCCGCATCCCCTGCATTGTAAGGCGGATGCTTTACCACTGGACCACCTGGGAAGTCCCTGTTTTACTTAATATCATATCATGGGCACTTCCTCAAATTATTAAATGCTCTAAAAAATCTGATTGTTGATGGTCATATCATAATTGTTTTAACAATTTGCTTATTAATCATTTGGCCAGCTATCTTCTATTTTTCTGAATAATGGCTTAATAACTACTGTAAATAAAATTTTCATGGAGATAGTTACATAAATTCTTGTCAAGCAACTGTCTTTAAATTTCAAAGGAAGTTTTCTTTGAGAAGAAAAATAATATATCTGATCTTTTAAAAAGTTTTTTTTTTAAAGAAACCATTCTTTATGCAGAATTAGATCCATATAAGCTTATATGATATAAAATTGATGGTTTATGGTCACTTTTTTCCTTTTTGTCTGGATGTTAAATTCCCTAATGAGGGTAAACTGGTACCAAAACTACCTGGATGAATTTTGATATGCTGCATTTCTAGAAATATAAAAGCTACCTTTGGAACTATCTGTTAATATCTCAGTTTATGTCAGGTTTCATACTCAACAGATCTGAAATATTAAACCTAATTTAGTATTTAAATGTTGATGTTTTATGTGACTTTTTACAGAAGTTTTTGGATTTGAAAGGGAAACCAAGAGCTATGCTGGGAGAAACTTTTGCCCCTACTCTAAGAAAGTGCCATTCTTTTTGAGAGGATCACGTATTTAATTTTGTGCATGAAAATGAGTTCCCCACGTGCAGGCTGCTAAATGCAGAAGACATTTGTCTATGATCTCAAAATAATGGGAAAAAACCTGAAGATATATAGGGTTATGTTTGAATATGGAGTTAAGCCTATGGTATCTGCTTTGAAATTCTCTCTATATATTTAGGCATGAATTTCTTCAGAGGTATTCAAGCATAGTCTTCTCTTTGACTTTCTGTTTACACCCATTGTAGTCAATTTCCCACTGAAGAAAAACTTTTCCTTTTAAAAATATTTGCCAGTGAGAAAATAAAAGAGACTTTTCCTAACATAAAATGAAATTTTTTCACTTAGGCTGTTATAATTACCAAATACAGTTTAGAGCAGATATTTCAAAATCTTACAACTATTTTCATCAGACCAAATTTCACCTTTAACTTTTTTCCCATTATTTAAATAACTTTTAAATGCATTCAGATAACAACTTGGGAAATTGTGATTTTTATATTCACACATCAAAAAAAGCACTTCTTCTACAGGGCAATGTTTAAAAGCTCTATAGTAAAGAGTACAAGACCCTTTTAATTGAGGACTCTCCAGAAGGCAAGAAAAGCTACATACTTTTAGGACTTTCCTTTTACTATCATAGCCAAAGGAAGACAGGCGAAGAGAAATTACCTATGCTTCTAGAGAGCGGTGACCACGGTGAAGGATTTGTTTTTTATAGTACCCAGGCCAGACCCTGGTGCAGGTGGGTGCTTTCCTAGCAGAATCTGCCTGGTGGAATGAGCAGCACAGTAAAATCCTCCACTCTCCATCTGTGGATGTCTGTCATTTGGGGACAGCGACCAGCGCTATATTTTCTTAACCCAATATGGACAGAGAACATGTTTGGATTGTATTGTGACACCCCCTTCTCTATCAAAAAGGTCCAAGAGGGGAAGGGGGTGGGGTCTGGCTTTTTAAGGATGGGTCTAATGCGTTCAGCTGTTATCACACTTTGCTGATTGTAATCACTCATTTTATGGTTTCTTTTCCAGCTGCTCCAAAAATTCACTGCAATGTCTTCTAGGTTTATTTTTATTATCCTGTAATTCAAAGATCTAAGAAAGAAGAGTTGAAATAGAAATCCATGTCCTGATTCCCTCCCCATTTTTTCTCATGGGGAAGAAGGGATTTAAGATTTGGACACATTCCTCAAAATTCTTTCTGGAGAAATGTGTTCTTTTCTGTAGGGAAGGAGCCAGCTTGGAGAACATCCACAGGCTTATTCAACTGATGGGGGAATTGGGAAAAGATCCTATGTAAACATACCACAATGTTTAAATTTTAAAAATTAATTCATTCTTCAGAGCATTTATAATTAAAATGTTTCCTTTTTGAGAGTGGTAGCAAAAAAGTAGTACTCTGTTGACATCTTAGGATTTCTAGATTCCTGAAATAAAATATTTTTTCTAAACACTGTTTTTCTAAAACTTATTTAGTGAAGGTTAAAAGTGTATAGCTATGTACGCTGCAGATCACTTTCATACTTAGGGAAGCTAAAAGACGGCGGGGGGATCCCCACATGTACTGTCTCTGAAAATATCTTGACTTAAATTTTAAATTTGGCTTATTTCCGGGAAAGTATAAGGTGTCAGTTTTCTTCATTTTCTCTTATCAGCTTAATCCTTCAAAGAGTCAGATCTGAGAAATGATTCAGCTAGAATTATGTTACCATTTCTACATTTTCCACTGCGTAGCAGACATTTCCACTACTTAGCCATCTTTTCAGTCATTTTTAAGTCCTTTAAGAGCCCATACAAAGGAAAACCCCCAAACCAAAAACAAAGAAACTGCTTGTAAATCAGAAAGACCCAGTTTCTTGATTTCAGTGAGGGGGAGTTTTACTGTCCGTCTGCTGTCACCACAGCTGTCAGCAAGATGCCTTAAACATCCTAATTGTCACCAGGGATCAGATTGTTCCCTAACTAATTGTTTAGATCGGCTAATCTACATCCATCATCTGCAAAGGGCAGGCAGTCCCAAGCATCCTGTAATTTAGATAAAACTCCTATCCTGGGTGTAAACACAATTCTTTGGGTGACCAAGGGTCAGAGGACCAGAGAGCCTACCTGTGGGTGAAACAGGAATGTGAACTGTAAACTGAGGACTGGGTGAGCCTCCAAGCTTACAAGCCTAGATCAGCTGCACGTGTCCCACTGGAACAACTTCGAATCAGTAGAAGGTTCTGTTTCATTGATCTCAATATACCAAGAACCCAAACAGAGCAGACAGCCAAGATCACTGCCTAAACCAGCTCTTGTATCTGCACTTGTATGGGTTTTGGGGGTTCTCTTTATAACACAATTGTGCTGCTGTATTTCCAAGTGATTTCCAAGCTTTTCTTAAGTTAAATTTCTGAAAACGTGTAGTGTGATGTAAATGTAAATTATACGTGTAATACACACATTTCATGTTAGAATGTACTCTCCCTTCCCAGAACCACCACATTAGTCAGCTCTTCACAACTAGTTTAATTCATTGTTTAAGACTGTGGAATAGTTTTTCTTGTATTCATCTGTTCATTCTTCCATTCAGTAAAAATTTATTTCAAACTCATATGGGGCAGGAAAGAAAGTTTTCATGTGTCAGAAATGCAAACCCTTTAGAAAGGAGCCATCACCTTGCATTTACGTGGTTCTTACTTCAGAGTGCTTTCAAAAGAACTAATGAATCAATTTAAAATTTAAAAATAAAAGCAACCAGGTCCTTGCCCTCAATTTACTGAGCAGAAGTGAATAGGGAGAGAAAGACAAATCTATGATAAAGGATAAACAAACAAATTAGCCTTTCCAAAAGAGCCATTCCTTGAGATGCTTTAAGAAAAGGGGTCCAGAGACTTTTTTAAAATGAAAATGTGGAAAACTCACCACACATTATCTCTTTCATTCATACTTAACACACGTTCTATTTATTTTGCAATAAAGAACCTTATTTTGTTTAGCCAGTGCTACCCTCATATGCTTGGATTTATTTTTGCAATCTTATACCTATTAATATCTTATAGAACAAGGATGCTATAGAATAGACTCTGGAAAAATAGTAAAATAAGAACAATTGCTAAATAATAACCAGCATTTCTTGTGGCTAATTTATTTACCAGGCATTATTTTAAACATTTTACATGTATTAACTCATTTAAACACCATAACAGCCCTATGATATAGGTACTGTTATTATTCCCATTTTGTAGCAAAACTGATTCACAGGTTAATTAATTTACCCAAGATCACAGATTGTTCTAGTGTATTAGCGAATAGTTAGGCGAACTCCAGAAAACTTTTTAGAGGAAACAGGCTTTGAAATGGGAATGAAAGGCAGGTAGGAGACTGGAGAGGGTTTGTAGTTCCACAGAGGCAAACGGACAAGGAGCATAGATGCTGGAGACTTACGTAAAGTCTATTGGAGGGAAGCAGAGACCCAGCCTGGGGCAGGGGAGGAAAGAGAGCAAGAGGGCAGGTGGGGACTGGGTACCCCAAGGCAGCTGAAGGCAGCCATGAGCAGCCATGGGGGAGCTTCTAGCTTTTAGCAACTTGATTTTGTCACTTTCACCTATTACATTGATTAAAAGAACTTGGCAATCAGTAGACTCTTTCTTCCCTGCCTGCCACTCCAGCTATTTTTCAAGAATTTTCCTTTCTGATTACAAAGTAGTATGTACTTATTGTAGAAAACATGAAACATATAAAACACACAGAGAAATAAGAAAATAAACACATTTATAATTCCACCTTCTAGAGGTGTATACATCACCATTTTAGTGAGTGTAACAAATTGAATTTATTTATTTAATGGATCTGCTATTGATAACAGGTAGATTCTTCCCATTTTTTTGCTCTTCCTTACAATGCTTCAATAGGAGTACTTTCCAATTAATATTTCCCCCATTCGAGATTATTTCTTTATCATAACTTCATATTAACTGACTCATTAAAACAGTATGCATAAATTTTAGTTTTACATATGCAGCTTGTATAAATTCTGGTGGTTCTAATGGATTTGAATGTTCACAAAATTGGCTGTGTTATAGTAATATATAAATGGGAACTTTTCTGGTTATAGAAATGTGTAAACTGGATCCAATTCTAAAAGAGAGTTGGTGACCAATATTAGGTCTATTATCTTCTACCTAAAGAATGGCATGCACTCTTTTGTACTAATATGAACATAAAATGGATTATACAAGATTTCTACTAATCCAAATAGTTCCTTCGAATTGGTTAAAAAAAAGTAGGTGTACACATGAATATATAATTGTAGATACATTTTTAAAATGATTTTTATACCTAGTGCTAAATGCCCTCCATAGATTGTACCATTTTATCCCCCTCGCAGCAAAGAATGAGAAAACCATTTCCCCACACACCAAACCACACAGGTACAGACATTGCTATACTTCCAAACTTTTGATTTACAAGCTTCCATGGAGAGGATGCCTCAGACCAAGGGCAGGTCACCTCTGCTTGCCACCAACAGATGGCGTCGGCTGCCACTTGGATGATGTCATGGGCATTTAGGAATGGATTAATTTAAAGCAGTCTTTGAGAAGTTAACCTCTAAAAATCATTATCAATTTGATAAGCAGAAGTGGTATGCTGTTGTTTAGATTTAGATTTCTTTGGGTATTAAGAAAACTGAACAGATTTTCGTATGTCCACCTGCATTTCTTCTGTAAATTGTCTTGTCACTTCTTTTGCTAATTCTTTTTCTACTGTGGTGTTCACTTTTTTCATATTATTTCAAAATCATTCCAGGTATTCATTTGCCTTCTAATGTATAGTTTTTTAATTGGATAAAGGAAAGGGGAGAGATACAGAAGTTTTAAATGTTTGTATAGCCACTTCTATTTCATTTCTTATAATTAGTTTGTTTTCATCTTTATGCTTAAAAAGGCCCTCTTCACCTCAATATCAGAAAAATATTCCTCTACATTTTCTTTTCTTTTTTTTTTATATTAACTCTCTGATACATCTGGTATTTATTTCAATGTAAGAGGTCAGGAGAAATTTAACATTATCTTTTCCAAAGAGCTAACAAATTCTTTCTGTACCATTTTTAAGTCATCCCACTTTTCTGTAATGATTAGAAATACCAACCTTAGCCTATAATGAAATCTGATATCTACTTCGGTCTGTTTCAGACCTTTCTATTACATCCCATTAAAATACGTTTAATTACTAGAGCCACTTGGATTCAGTAATACTCCTCAATGTATTGTCGTACTGGTGGACCTCAACATTTTACCTCTTTTTGTTTTCACTCTTTTAAAATATTTTATTGGTTTTGATTTTTAAATTACTACATGAGCACATGCTTCTTATACCAAATTAAACAACAGAGCATGGTGTAAAGATTAAGCTAATGACTTTCCCCTCCTCCTTCTATATATAGTCTTACTCTCCTGAGAAAACAAGGCTTAGAGTTTGATGAATAACGTTTCGTACTTTGGTCTGTGTTCTTATGACAAAACAGTAATCATAAATAATAATAATGAAATGTCTATTAAGTGCAAGGCATTGTTTTAAGCACTCTACCTGAATTATTTCATTTGTTTATTATAACAAATGTATGAGGTAGATATTATCATCCTCGATATACGGATGAGTAAGCTGAGTCAGGAGATGTCTAAATAATTTGCTCAAGTCACATAGTAAGCGGTGGCACCGGCTTCAAAGCCAAGCAGGCTGGATCTAGAGTCCGAGTTCTGCCTCATCCTTTGGCTTCTTCCTTTCCCCTTCCTCCTCCTCCTCTGGCTTATCCTATATACACTGCTTTAAAACCTACCTTCTTTCACTTATGTTCTTCTTTCTATCTTAATACACACGGATACATCACTTTTTAGATACATCTGCATGTCAGATAGCTGTGTAGTACTGGACGGCATAGTAAAACATAATTTAATGAGTCATTCTCCTTGTGATAGACATTCAGGTTGTACTTATCTCCTGACCCCTACCCGGCATTGCTGCTATTAACATTTCTGTACACAAATTCTTTCCTGCTGGTCATTGTATTTCTGGCAAACAGTTTCTCATCAGTGGTAAATGCTGTGTCTAAGGACGCAGTGATTTTATTTTAATAGCTACTACCAGATTATTTTCTGCATTGTGTATACTAAATAATACTCCCACGTATGAAGCTCTCCCACAACCCCTCCTTTCACTCTTTCTTTCTCATGGAAGACACACAGTGTGCCCAGCACTCTTCCCAGCTCCGGGATGCGATGGTGGACACAGCAGACCCTGTTCCTGTTCTCAAGTGGCGACACCTTTGGCTCACACAGGGTGGACACCGCCACCCCCAAACCCCCTTCTCGATTTCCCAAAAGCACCATGACATAACGCAACAGAGAGCACACTGCAGGAAACAATCTAACGTTCAGTGCAAGACATCTCAGTTCTTAACCTGCCCTGGCCTTCCATGCTGCTGCCTGTAAAATCCTCCCTCTCCCAAGACTCCTCCGTGGCATCTCCAGGACCTGCCACCTAATGAGTCTCCAGGGAATGACTGACTTTCCAAATGAAGGACGATTTACCGTTCTCTCTGTTCATGGCTTTCCTTTCAGAACCCACCCAGGGGACCTCCTTTCAATAAGAACATAACAACAAATATGGTTCCCTCCCTCCCTCCTACCCTTCCTTCCTCCCTTCTTTCCTTTTAAAATGAGGGAGCGTTTCTTTCCGAAGAGTCATTCTTAATACATTCTAGGGCTCCAGCTCAAACGGCAACTAAAAAAAAATTTATTCTCATTCTATCTGTTGTATTGCCCAGGATTGCACTGAAAGCTGGTACAGACTGGGATTCGAAAGGGGTCTCCCGTGCCGGGTCCACTCTGTCTTCATTATCTCAGAGTGTCATATTTACTCTGACTTGGGCTAATAATCTTATTAACTAATGATAACTAATCTAAGCTGTTCATTTAGCATCGTAGAATATAAAAAAGGATTCACCTGTTCTTTAAAAGCAGCTGCAGATAAAGCCATTTTGCTTTCCTTAATCTGGTGGGGTGATGGGAGTGGGACGTAGGTGGAGGGAGCTTTTCCCCTGTAAAGAATGGCCTGTCTAAACAGGCTGTACACATCCTTTAAGAGCCAAGTCAGATGTCCCTGTTTCTATGAAGCCTTTTATGCCTCCAGTAGCTCATATGTTTCGTCCTCTGTGTTCTCGTCGCACGTGATTCCTTCTTTTATTTTGGCCCTTGCCACAAAATCTTAGTTACCTTTTGATTTGTCCCTACCCTGCCCTCACTCCCCATCAGATTATAGCTCCCTGAGGGCAAGGACATTTCTCAGTCATCTTTGAAGTCTGGAACCTAGAATGTGTTTGGCATGTGGTAAATACAACCGCTGTCTTTTGAGCGAATGGTGGATGGATGAACGGATGAACAGCCATTATTTTCCCTAACCACCCCATGACATCAATGTAGAGATTATTAAAATGGAGCAGCTATGTGTCTTCTTATGTGTTTTTTATTTCATCACATAAATAATAAAGGGCTGTGTTAAAATATTAGTGCACTTACAGTTCATTGAATGACCCGGTCAGAGGCAGTTTATCCTTTCATGGTCCTATGGACAGGGAAACCCACCATATCCATCCTACCTGAGATACAATATCCCGGCATCCCTGCTTCTATACAGTTACGTTCAGCTGTGACTTGGCAATGCTTTTATTAGTGGGGAGGTTTTTCTCCAAGCACTGTGGATTTGGGGGACTAAGTCTGGAAAAAAATATTGGAAGTCTTGAAAGAAACCCTTACATGGGATGGCTTTTCTCTGCCATGCAAAACTAGGAAGTAAGTGGGCTTTAATCTCAACACTTCCGGTATTTTCAGCACTTTCAACATTCCTATTTGCATCATCTCCTCTTTAGCCTCAGAGAGGCAGTGTTGCTCAGTGGTAAAGACCATAAATCCTCAAGCCAGGCTGGTGGGTTTGAATTCCCATTTACTCCCTCGGGAAAGGATTTCCTGCAAGATGCTGAAACAGGCAACCAGGGATACCATTCACATAGAACACAGCCTCAGATGATGCCTGGAGAACTTTTTTAGATCACTTAAACCTAGCCAGTAGAATTCATTAAATAAACAAATATCATTTTTGTCATCCCAAACTTCTATTAGTAGATGTTATTAACACCACCTCAAAGATGGAGAAACTGTGGTCCAAGGAGTTTAAATGGTTAGTTCAAAGTTAAACAGGAAGTCAGAAGCAGACTGCTAATGTCCTAATCTCCAGACTCCCAGGCTGTGGCATTTACTTCCAGCTGTACTCTTATGAGCACCCCTTTGCAAGGATATGTAGCCTGTTTTATTTCATTCCTTCTGTTTGTTTGTTTTTTGCTTTTCTGGAGATGGCTTTTAATACTGAGCATGGAACAGGAATTTACAACAACTCATAGCAAAACAAAACCAATACTGCCGCAGCAAAACACCAATTTAGGATTTTGAGGCTGGTTACTATGATATTCAACAACAAACTCTTCTAGCCTCTGGTCTCCACCCTCACCCCCTTCCATATGCTTTGTCTGGTCCGTGTATCATTACTAATTATAAGTCCCTTGAGGACAGGGACTGCACCTTATTCATCTTTGGATCTACCAGGGGCTTACAATAGTGTTTTATATATAGTAGATACCCAATAAATATTTGTTATTAACATACATAGCTTACTCTCTAAGAAAAATTCATAATTTCATTATTTTCTGCTCTCAATTTGTAAGGACTCTATAGAGTGGACATTTTTATCATAAGGTAGTATTTAAAGGACTAGTATAGCAATTTTTTTATTCAGATAGTTCATGACCAATACTAAATGAATAAAGAAATTTTTAGTTGAGATTCCTAAAAAACTAAATCAGTTTGAGGCTAATGCAAAATCCAACTATCATCTTGCATAATGAGCAAATTTGCATTGCTTTAGCCTTAGTATTGTCCAAGGTAGGGAGGGAAGCCCGGTAATTTGGGTGAAGGAGGTACTCTTCCTGAAAAATAAAAATATCTCATAATTGTTGATGACGACTCTTTGAATTCATGCTGCTACAAAGCTTACCATATGAAATTATCCAGGTAGGTGAAAATCAAATTCATGTCTCAGAATAACAGCTAGGGTTAGAATGAGTTCTCATATCATGCATTCCAGTTGACATTTTCATAAATAAAATTAATCTAAATTAAGATCTGCAAATCTACTAATGTTACAACTTTCATGTCTATGAGGCTATATTTTAACAGCTATATTTCAATAAAGCACTACTTTTGGTTGATATATCTCATAGATAAAATAATTTGGTCATAAAAGAAATCCTTTATGGAATAAAAAATTCTTCTCTTCCTTAATTAAAATATCATGCATACATTATAATGTCCAAGTGCATCAGGATATTCTCAATAGCTGCCTTTCTGAGCACGTTTATGGCTGCAAAGATTTGCACATTTCTTCTTTTTACAGTCAATGTGCTTCCCATGCAAGCCAGCAGACATCCTCTGCTGGCAGTCATCAATTCTTGCAATTTCTCTTTAATGTTAAGTCCTACAAGCTGTTGGGAATAAATAATCATGCCTATTTCTTGGCATGAAAATGTCCATTCATTCACCAAATATTCAATTTCACTTCCACCATTAGCAGATTTTCTTTGTGAGTAAAAAGGTAGCTTCCATGTCTCCTCAACTTCAGCTGCATCCCAGCTGTGTTTATTAAACAGATTTCACATTGTCTGCCCTTTTGTTTTCTGTTCCATCATTTCCCCCATCTGGCTCTTTTCCCCCATATCCTAGTGAATATATCCATATTTTTACTGACAGTAGGTTTTTTTTTTTTTTGATATCTTTCCCTGATGATAGTAGTTAACATTCCTTTAAAAGCTTACATTTCACCTCTGTTCCCCTGTTCACATTTCAACTACGTGAAATTGGGTGATTTGAAACAATTTTAGCAGCTTCTCACTCAAACATAATCCCTTATGACTTGTGATGGTTTTGAATTCTTAGCAACCATTTTCTGTGCCACTTAGAGTCTCTGTAAAGGAAAGATTATTAAGAATTACAAGTACAGAGACAGTGCCTTAAAGAACAAAGAAGACACATTTTATTTCAAGAAAAATAAAGTGGAATTTCACAGCCACTCACCCAGGTTTCCCTATTTCCCCAGGTGGAAATAGAATGGGGGTAGAGAAAACACAGCCCAACATTTGAGGAGAAATAGAGCCCAGGAACTTTCCTGGGTTAGCAGTTATTTTTTTGAGAATGCAAAGATATTAATCTCCAAATGTTTCTGCCACTTGTTGTAAGGTTTGCAATCTTATTTTTTTTTTTAGCTCTCGCAATTAAAAGAATAAATCAAATTATCTCTCTCTTTGTATATTATCCCAAAAGTCAAGTTTGATCACAAGTAAGGAAAGAACTTTGATTCTTTTGTGCAAAGAAGCTAGAGTTGCATAAATATATTTCATAGAATTTAAAAGTCATTAATTTCTTATTATTCAAAATCAAATAATATTTCTTTAAAAGTTGTTAAACAGAAAATGGCCATTCATTTGTAAAAAGTCATGTGGACAAATCTATTCCAAAAGAAAAAATTAAAATTAACTATTGATTCCAAATTTAATCCTGTAAATTTTTTTTTACATTTTCTAATCACAAAAAAATTATATTGGTCTTTAGCATGGTGCAGTGGTTAAGAGACTGAAGCCAGATGACCTAGGTTCAAATCCTAGCTCAGTCACTTCTCACATGCTTGACTTTGGACAAATTACTCAACCTTTCTTGCCCTCAGTTTCCTTTTCTGAAAATGCAGCTGATAATAACAGTCCTTATATTATAGGGTTGGCTTAAGGATGAAATTTGTTAACACAGGTTAACATCTTAGAACAATGTCTGGTACAGGGAGTTTTCTGTCATTGTAAGCTGTCATTAGTGGTTATAGTTAAAGCATTTATCAATCTGGTGCAGGGGTTATGTAGGTCAGGGATTAATGGACTTCTATATCAGTCCAGCTAAAAAAAATTTCTATTCTCAACCAAAAAACATTTGCTGAACCCCAACTATGCTTTTAGTGCTGTAAGACAGAGAGATGGAGAACTGATTTACCTAGAAATTAAACCAAACTTTAGGCATGCATAGATTTAATGAATAGCAAATAAAGAAGAAAACAAAGAAACAGAACAAATGGAAAAAAAAGTGTCTTTGTGAGCAAAAAGAAAATCAACTAATTTATCCTAAAGAGTGAAAGAAATGAAACAAAGATTATGTTCATAATGCTGTCATTGGTTAGTTCAGTGATATGAACAAAAACAGTACTCTGATTGGTACTAGGGAAGGTGAGCTATTTTGAAGAAAGGCAAAAAGTCAGAGAGATAGAAGAACAACATACAACAAAGAAATTTGGGGTGAGGAGAATGCCCTGTAGACGGAGAGTCTGGTTTGGATATACTTCTTTGGCTTGAGTTTAGAATTCTCTCTGACATATTTCAAAGTTTGTTCTCAGCCTTAAGCACTGTGCCTGCTAGTAAAGGACTCTCCCCATCTCCCAGATGCTTACCTTTTAGAGGAGGGAGCAGAAGCAGGGACAGCTGGTGGACTTGTTAATGGAAACCATTGTAGAGTGAGTAGGGCAGCAGAGAGCCAGGGACGAAGAGGAGGGAAAACAGCTCCCTTGATTACAAAGATCCCTTACTAAGAGAAGCCCTGTTAAGCCACTTCTTAGGTTTCTATTTATTCATCTCTTTGTATCATATTTGCATTCCCTGAGTCTCAATTACTTCATCTGTAAAATGGATACATTTGATCAGGAAATCTCTAAACTACTCAACATTTACGTTTCTGAAAATCCGTTTTTAGAAACCTAGTGTTATTGCATGAATGGTTGGATTCTAGTCATCAAGAAAAGGTCTAATTACTTTTGGTGGTTGCATGCTGTAGGGTATACAGAAGTCAAATTATACTGTTGTACACATGAACATACATAATGTTGTAAACCAATGTTACCTCAATAAAAAAAGTCTAATTATCTTCTACTTTTTAAAAATAAACAACTGTTGAATGCTGGCTTCCCCAAACGTTGCCAGAACAATCTGTGGATAAGGAAAAGCTAAGTTTATTGCATACCATATTGGGAGAGCATATCCCAAGAGAGTCACTCACCAGCATCTCAGAGAGGTGAGGATGAAGCTGGGATATTTACAGACACTTTGAAGTCTGGTTTAGTGTGTGAAGTGGGGCTGGGATACAGTTGGGTAAGGATCATAATATTGGTTTGGTGGATGCAGCAAGGCAAGCGTTTTGAGCCAAGGGGTTCAAAGTGTCAATTTGCCATAGTCTTCCAAATGTTTCTCTCTGGAGCTGTCACCCTAGGCTCTCGATCTAATCCTTACCTCTCCCCCTCTCAAGGGATGACCTGATTTCCTACTTTCCTGGGACCAGGCCACCAGGCATATATATTCCTTGAATTCTTCTTTGTCCATCAAAAAGTTCTTCTTGATTTCATCCATTCTTTTCTCTTTACCCCTCTCTTAGAGAACAATGTATTCTTCTCTTAAAACTATCTATAACTTAGTCTTGTTTCCTCCTCATAGCCATTCACCCATTAGTCATCTTCTCTTTCTTACATGTTAATCTTCTCATTCCTCGTGATTCCTTTCTCTTGGCCTAAAAACATGATTTCAAGCCATGGTCTTCAAGACATGGAAGGCTTCAAGCCATGGTCTTCTCCTGTTTTTTCTCTTCTGCCTGAGTCTCTATCCCTTGCTTCCTTGACAAGTCCTGTCAGCCTTGATGGGGACTTGGAAAAAGAAAAGCTCTCCTTCCACCCCAAATCCCTCTGTATTTATCATCTTCTCACTCTCCTATCCTTTCCTTCTTCACCAGGGTTTTAGAAAGTGTAGCTGAGGCTGCTTGTCTGCAATTTCTCATTCCCATTTACTTTCTATTTCACTGTAATCTAATGGCCTTAGGAAGGCTACAAGTGATTTCCTAAGTGCCAATTTCAAGGGAAAATTCAAATTCCTTATCTTTGTGGCATTTCACACTGCTGACCCTTTTCATTGAGAAACATATTTCTTTGGCTTCTGACGTCAACCCTTCTTGATTTTTTTCTGAAACTCCAAAACTTTTCACTCTCTCTAATTGGTTCCTTTTTCTACCTCTGCTCTTTAAATGTTACCATTATTTGAGGTTTGGTACTTGGTTCCTCACTGTTATCACAATATCTGTTCTCATGGGATGATTTTAACCAGTATCACTCACTCGTGGGTAATTTCCTAAATTAAAGTAAAAAAATTTCCAGCATGATCCACTCTTTAGTTTCAGATATGCAGTTACCTGTTAAACATTTCCACTTGGATCAAATTTATTATTTGCAAAATGAATTTATTATATTTTTAATGAAAACTCTTCTTTCTATCCTTGACTCTATTAATGGAACCACTATCCACTCTCCAGTGTTTCCCCAACTTCCCAGATGATAAGCATCACTGGTAACACCTGTTGACCAGATTACAAGGCCTCCCACCTAGAAATTCTGATTCAGTTGACTGCGGTGCGTAGGTTGGAAAGCATAGATAGGACTGAGCATCATTCTTGCCCTTTCCATCTGCTTCACTCCTACACCACCCATTTGGTCACTGGGATCTGTCCACTGTATCTACCAAGTATCTGTTAAACCACAACTCTCCCCTCGTTCACCACTGTTACAGTTTTAGTTCTGGCCCTTGTGAATTATTTGGTTTAATAATTATTTTCTGCTTATTCTGCAAACCTAAACCTTCTATTCTCATTTTACTGAACATCCAGAAGTTCTTTGTTAGGCCACATTCTTCCTCATCTCTGTTTCCTCTTCCTGAAATACAATCCCCCATGCTAGCCTCCTTTTACTGTCAAACTAGTCATCCTTTGAGACCCAACTAAAGTAAGTTAGAACATGGTTACTTGAAACATGGCAAATATACACTGATTTTGAATGACTAAATCCTTAGGTACTTCTTTATTTAGTTTCATCCGGAATGTAGCTTTTCATGCTCTTGCCAAGGGAGACATATTTCACTGCACAAACATAAGTAAACTATAGCCCACATTTTGGCTTCAGGTAGGCTTGAGTTTAATTCCTATTATTTCTATTCAATGATGCAGGATTTTGGGAAAACTCCTTAAACTTTCCAAGCCTCAAGTCCTCATCTGTAAAAATAGAGATGATGATAGTGAAAATTTAATAACATAGTGGAAGCAATGTGTTGAGCCCAGTTCCTGGCACAGTTGGGCTCCAGAATCTTTGTATAGGTGATAATTTATAGTCCAAATTAGAACTCTTTTTGAGAATTAAAGAAGGTGCTATTAATAATTTTCCTGGAAGACAGGTATAAACCAAGACTGTCACCTACATACAGGAGAGATCTTCGGACCACCTTCTCATTGTAAGGAGGGTGATAGCTAAAGGATTTGCCTTGAAGTTGTGTTGGCAGATGAATCCCACTCTTTTTACCTAAACCATATGTTTGAGGTGAAAATGGGGTGGACTAAAGGCCCTCTTTGCACCATAATTTCCGGGCATATGACAGATGCATAATATGTGTAATCTTTATGGTTATTGACCCAAGAAACTGTTCTGGTCATGCCTCTTTCTATTTTCACTTCCAATATAAACTTTGAGGTCTTGTCCACATTCTCTGTCTCAGACATTAGCCTTTCCACCCCCTTAGATTCTCTTGTAGGGCATCCAGTAATGGCCAGCTTGTAGGGCACATATGTTCTTTGAAAAATGAAAAGGAAGCCTCGCCCACTCTGTCATCTGGGATGGATGACTTAATTTTTACATGCAAATAACTCTATGAAGTATCAAGTACTAAATGTTATGCTCTTGGTTATATCTCAAAGTGGCACTCTGGTGAACTAAAAGTTTATCCCATCATCTAGGATATGTCATTAGCATGGTGAAAAATCTAATTTGGCTTTAGCTTCTTTTGTTTTTGCATCTGAGCTTTCACTGCTTCAGCTTCAAGGAAGTCCAGTCCAGAGCACACATACCAAGCAAGGAAAGACTCCAGAAGAAAAGCACTAGGGCAGGCAGGTTTCTGGCTTCTCATTCACCTTGAGGAGGAAGACACGGATGCAGCGGCTCTTCTTTTCTAGTATTACCTGCAACTCTAGAAATTCAAGAGGCATCCTGACACTTCCCAAGAGGATGGTTGACATCAGGAGAGTGACTTAGGCTCTGGGAAACCCTCTTATGAATTGCTGTATTGGCTTTAATTTGGGAATGACCTTATTTTCAATTCAAATATTTCAATGGTTTGTCATGTTGTCAGTCACTGCAAGTAACCAGGGCTGGGCGCAAAGCAGGTATTTGATAAATATTTGCTAAATAATCCAGCAAGGTTTATCCATTCTTTTCCTTATAGACATATGCACATTTAATCTATTTTTTATTTTCACCTTCTCTTCATGTCTATTCACACATGAAAAATTCATTAAATTTATAATTTTTCCAGTCACCATACTGGATGATAGAGGATCTCAGATTGATCGAGTGCTGTCACAGCCCTCAAGGAGCAAATGTTTCTGGTGGGAAGGACAGAGAAATGAACAGAAGAATTGTGAAATCAGAAAAGTCAACGATGGGAACATGCATCAGTTGTTATGGAAGCATGAAGGAGATTGAGCTAAACAACCAACTTGGGTGGACAGCAGTGGTAGAGATGTTAGGAAAGGTTTGCTGGAAAAGGAACTCTGAGCTAAAGCTTATAGAATGAACAGGAATTCGGAGGTAAGTAGTTGAAAATGGGAAGGGCATTTCAGGCAAAAGGACAACATGAGAAAATCTGTAAGACAAGAACAATTTTGTGTTCAAGGGCAAAGAGAAGCAGCTGAGTGTTGCTAGAGCATCTTGTTTCAGGTGGGGAATGGGAAAGGGTGAAGCTGGAGGAGCAGGGCAGGCTCAGATCATACAAAGAAATCATGACTTTGTTCTCTCTTTATTGAGGAGTTATTGAAGAATTTTGAGTAGATATGCAAAAATGGAATACTGTATCTGAGAGGAGGAGGATGGACTTGAGGAAGACAAGATTGCTTAGATATAGAGGTGAGGGGGAGAGATAATGAAGCTGGTCCCTGGGTATACAACCATGGTGATTGGGTAACTGGTGTAAGAATGAGACAGCACAGTAGTTCAAAACATTGTCTCTGGAGCCACGTGACCTGAGTTCAAATCTCAGCTTTGCCACTGCTAACTGTGTGGCCTTGAGGAGGTGACCTAATCTCTCTATGACTCAGTTTCTTCATCTGTAAAGTGGGGTTGGTATTAATAATATTTACTTCTTAAGATTCTTGTAAGGATTAAATGAATAAATAGGTGTAATGTACTTAAAATTATGGTGGCACACAGCAAGTACTATAGAAGTAATTACCACTTTCATCACGGGAAAGGAACAGTTTTCAAGGGCAAAAGGCTGAGTTCAGCCTCAGACATTTTGGTACTGAGAATCCAGGCGAAGACATCCAGTATTTAGTTTGATAGGTTCATCTGAAGTTCCAGAGAAAGGGCTTGGCTGGAGGTAAAGATATTTTAAAATTTCAGCATATGAATGTCTTAATAAAACCATGAGGGTCAAGTCAGCAGAAGGAAGGAAATAATAAAGATTAGAGCAGAGATAAATGAAATAGAGAATAGGAAAATAATAGAAAAAAATTAACAAAACCAAGAAAAGTTTCTCAGAAGGATCAACAAAACTGAGAAACTCTTGGCTAGACTGAGAAAAAAAGAGAGAAGGCTCAACTAGCTAAAATTAAGAATGAAAGAGGAGACATTACAACTGATGTCACAGAATAAAAAAGATTATAAGAGACTACTAAGAACATTATATGCCAACAAATTGGATAATCCAGAGTAAATGAATAAATTTGTAGAAACATGCAATTTACCAAGACTGAATCATGAAGAAATAAAAAATCTGAATAGACCTATAAGTAGTGAGGAGATTGAAGCAATTAAAAAAAAATCTTCCAACAAATAAAAACCAAGGACCAGATGGTTTCACTGGGGAATTCTACCAAATATTTAAAGAAGAATTAACACCAATCCTTCTCAAATTCTTCCAAAGAATCAAAGAAGAGGGAACACTCCCAAACTCATTCCATGCGGCCAGCATTAACCTGATAACAAAACCAGATGAAGACAAAACAAGAAAACTACAAACCAATATCCCTGATGAATACTCATGTAAAAATCTTAAAATTCTAGCAAACCAAATTGAACAGTTCATTAAAAGGGTCATATATCATAACCAAGTGGGATTTATACCTGAGATGCAAGGGTGATTCAACATGAAAATCAGTCAATGTAATACACTACAGTAACAAAATAAAGGAAGGACAAAAACCATATGATCATCTCAATCAGTGCAGAAGCATTTGACAAAATTCAATACACTTTCATGATAAAAATAGCCAACAAATTAGGCATAGAAGGAAACTACCTCAACATAATAAAAGCCATATATGAAAAACCCACAACAAGCATCATACTGAATGCAGAAAGATTGAAAGCTTTTCCTCTAAGGTCAGGAGCAAGTCAAGGATGCCCACTTGCATCACAACTATTCAACATGTACTGAAAGTTCTAGCCAGCGCAATTAGGCAGAAAAAGAAAAAAAAATACAAGGCATATAACTTGGAAAAGAAGAAGTAAAACTACCTCTGTTCACAGATGACATTATTTTATATGTAGAAAACCCTAAAGAGTCCACCAAAAAGCTGTTAAAAAAGCAAACCTAAAGTACAGTCAACAAAATAATAAATGAATTCAATAAAGTTTCAGGATAAAAAACAATACTCAAAATAAATTGTGTTTCTATACACTAACAAAAGCCAATCTGAAAAGGAAACAATCCAATTTACTATAGCATCAAAAAGGATAAAATACTTAGGAATAAACTTAAACAATCAGATGAAAGGCTCATACACTGAAAACTATAAAATATTACTAGCTAAAAGAAATAAAAGAAGATATAAAAAATGGAAAGACATCCTGTGTTTGTGGACTGAAAGACTTAATATTGTTGAAACTTTCATACTACCCAAAATGATCTACTGATTCAATGAAATCCCTAACAAAATTGTGACAGCATATATTGCATAAATAGAAAAAAAGTCCTAGAAACGCAAATCAAAACCACAATGAGGTATAACCCTGCACCTGTCAAAATGGCTATCATAAAAAAAAAATCCACAAATAACAAATATTGCAGAGGATGTGAAGAAACCCTCATACACTGTTGATGGGAATGTAAATTGGTGCAGCCACTACGTTTTTTTTTGTTTTTTTTGTTTTTTTTTTACTTTAAATTATCCTCTTTATTAAATCAGGCATTGAGCAAAGTCAGAGCTAAGTTCTTTTATTTTTTTGCTTTTATTAATTTTTTAATACATCTTTATTAGAGTATAAATGCTTTACAGTGTGTGTTAGTTTCCACTGTACAACAAAATGAATCAGCTATATGTATACATATATCCCCATATCTCCTCTCTCTTAAGCCTCCCTCCCACCCTCCCTATCCCATCCCTCTAGGTTGTCCCAGAGCACTGAGCTTATCTACCTGTGCTATGCAACAGCTTCCCACTAGCTATCTATTTTACATTTGGTATTGTATATATGTCAATGCTACTCTCTCACTACATCCCAGCCTCCCCTTCCCCCGCTTTGTCCTCAAGTCCATTCTCTACATCTATATCTTTATTCCTGCCCTGTCACTAGGTTCATCAGTACCATTTTTCTAGATTCCATATATATATGCGTTAGCATACAGTATTTGTTTTTCTCTTTCTGACTTTCTTTACTCTGTATGACAGTCTCTATGTCCATCCACCTCACTACAAATAACTCAAGTTCATTCTTTTTTATGGCTGAGTAATATTCCATTGTATATATGTGCCACATCTTCTTTATCCATTCATCTGTTGATGGACATTTAGGTTTCTTCCATGTCCTGGGGTGCAGCCACTATGGAAAACAGTATGGAGGTTCCTTAAAAAAATAAAAATAGAACTACCATATGATTCAGCAATTCTACTCCTGGGTATATAACCAGAAAAAACAAAAACACGAATTTGAAAAGATAACATGCACCCTAAGGTTCCGAGCGGCACTATTTCTGATAGTCAAGACATAGAAGCAACCCAAGTACCCATCAACAGATGAATGGATGAAGAAGATGTGGCACATATATACAGAGGAATATTAAACAGCCATAAAAATGAATGAAATAGTACTAGTTGCAGCAATGTGGATGGACCTAGAGAATATTATGCTTACCAAAATAATTCAGACAAATACTATATGATATTACTTATATGTGGAATCTAAAAAATAATACAAATGAATGTATATACAAAACCAAAATATGGGATTAACATATACACAGTACTATATATAAAATAGATAACCAACAAGGACTTACTATATAGCAGAGGGAAATATACACAATATTTTGTAATAACATAAGGGAAAAGAATCTGAAAAAATATATATATGTATATGACTGAATCACTTTGCTATACACCTGAAACTAACACAATATTGTAAATCAACTATACTTCTATATATATATATATAAAAAAATCATTTCCCAAGTGAAAAAAAAAAACAAAACTGAAACAGACTCACAGACATAGAAAACAAACTTGTGGTTACTAAATGAGAGAGGGAAGGGGGGGGAAGGAACAAATTAGGGGTATGGGATTAATAGATACAAACTACTATACACAAAATAAATAAGCAAAAAGGATTTATTATATAGCACAGGGAATTTTACCCCTGTCTTGTAATAACCGATAATGGAATATAATCTGCAAAAATACTGAATCACTATGCTGTACACCTGAAACAAACACAATATGTAAATCAACCATACTTCACTTAAAAAAGAAAAAAGCAAGAAAAAACCATCCTAAAATTCACATGGAATCTTAAAGGGCCCTGAATAACCAAAACACTCTTGACACAGAAGAACAAAGTTGGAGGCCTCACACTCTCTGATTTCAAAACATACTACAAAGCAACAGTAATTAAGACAGTATAGTATTGGCATAAAAATAGATATATAGGCCAATGGAAGAGAATAGAGAGCTCAGAAATAAATGCTAGCATATGTGGCCAAATGTTTTTGACAAGGATGTTAAGACTATGCAATAAGGAGGACACAATCTCTTCAACAAATGGTGCTGGGAAAACTGGATATCCACATGCAGAAGGATGAAGTTGGACCCTTGCTTTACACTGTTTACAAACTTTAACTCAAAATGGATTAAAGGCCAAAATATAAGTCCTAAAACTATTAAACTCCTAGAAGAAAGCATCAGGTAAAAGCCCCATGACGTTGGATTTGGCAATGATTTCTTGCATATGACACCAAAAGCAGAGGCAGCAAAATAACAAAGAGACAAATGGGACTACCCCAAACAAAAACTTCTGCATGTCAAATGAAACAATTAACAGAATGAAAAGGCAACCTATGGAATGGGAGAAAATACTGGCAAATCACATATCCTATAAAGAGTTCATTTGTATCATACTTCTTAGATTCCACATGTAAATGGTATCATATGATATTTGTCTTTCTCCATCTGGCTTACTTCACTTAGTATGATAATCTCTAAGTCCATCCATGTTGCTGAAAATGGCATATTTTTATTCTCTTTTATGACTGAGTAATATTCCATTGTAAATATGTACCACACATTCTTTATCCATTCATCTGTTGATGGACATTCAGGTTGCTTCCATGTCTTGGCTACACAATAGCCAAGAGGTTGAAGCAACCTAAATGTCCATTGGCAGATGAATGGATAAATAAAATGTGGTATATACAGACAACAGAATATAGTGAGCCATAAAAGAGAAGGAAATCCTGTCACATCCTCCAACATGGATGAACCTCAAGGACATTATGCTAAGCAAAATAAGCCAGTCACAAAAGGACAAATACTGTATGATTCTACACTCACATGAAGCATCCAAAGTAATCAAAGTCATAGAAACAGAAAGTAGAAAGATGGTTACCAAGGGCTGGGAGGAGGGGAAATTAGTGTGTAGTGTGTTTACAGATTCAGTGTTACAGGAAGAAAAAGTTCTAAAAATCTATTGCACAACAATATAAAGATACTTAACACTATTGAACTGTACACTTACAAATGGTTACAATTGTAAATTCAATATTATTGGGGTTTTTTTTTAGCCACAATAAGAAAGTTAAAAAAGAGAGAAAATCAGATAGGAGTGTGGATAGAATTCCTCAGGAAATATATGGAGAATGAGAGTAGACCAAGGATGGTTCAGAGATTCCTCCAAGATCCCTTAGTATCCTTTGGGAATACATTGGGAATGGGTGGACACCATACACAATCATTAAGAAAGACTGCTTCTTACCCCTGGCTATACATGTTCTTTTCTTTCTAGAAGATTTGGGGGTCTCAACGAGGGGTTATTTCCAAATCTGAATTTTATTCCTGTAATGATTTCAGTAAGAGGAATTAGTAGATAAAGGAAATGCAATATTATATAATAAGTGATGTAGGTAGAGCTCAGCAAGCAAGACTGACAGTCCAGCCAAGAAATGAGAAAGCCAGGCCTGGAGAGTGAAGACGCAAGAACTCAGGAAGGATCAAGTGCTGGGAATGGAGTTACTTTGCAAAGTTAGGAGAGTCTGAAATTCATCTGAAATCAGTGGGGAAACTAAGGTTAGCAACATAATACCGTGGTGACTAGGTTTTCTAAACCAAGGTCGGGACACAGGTCTGAGTCAGGGCAAAATGTTCAAAGCCACAACTGTGCTAGAAAATCTAGGACATTTGCCCTGGCCCTCCTTGGAAGATACAGTGCCTTGAACAAAGGAAAAGCCATTGGTAAGGCATTACAGGCAAGTTGTGAGCAGGGTGACCAGAGAAAGAGGTGAGAGGCAGGAGAGGGTAGCACTGAAGTTGGGTTTAATCATAAACAAGCGAATTGACTTGGGACTGTATCCACCCCTTTTTCCCACAACCCGTACCTTCAGTGGCCCAGCGGACGATGTGGGATCCTTGTATCTTCACGGATGAATTTGAGCAGCGGGACCGGAGGAGAGAACACCAACTTCTATAAACAGGGCCCTGCTCTGTGGGCTATCAATTTAGCTTTGTTACAGGCACTAAATTCATGAGCAAAATGTTAGTTAGACCTTCAACTCAAACATTATAGCTAGAAAGGAATGATGGGAGGTAACCCAGGCCCTAAATAATACAGACCAGATTTTAAGTAACACCAGTGACTCTGTGTGTATTTATATCTATGTTTCTGAGGAGGTAAGTAATCCACATACTTCCTGCAGCTGAGCACTTGATCCTACAGCATTTGGTATATAAGTAGTGTAGCTCTATAGGGCAGCTTTAAAGTAAAAGGAACTTTTCTCCCTCTCACAAAGTTCTATTATTGGCCAAAGAACCCCATCTCTCTCTCTCTCTCTCTCTCTCTCTCTCTCTCTCTCTCTCTCTCTCTCAGTTACATGCTCATGTACGCACTCACAAGCTCAGTCACTTCAAAGTTAAACTTAACGTCCTTTTTAATGGGAAAGTCAGTGGATCTAAGTGCTTGAAGCTGGTAAAGGTGAAGAAAACCTTGGTTCAGATCACCCAGGGCTCCCATAAGCTGTATCTTTCCAAAGACATTTTATCTTGAGTCGACCTTCCCCAAAGAAATGCCATTTTCCTTCTCATCAACATCTCTGAAAAAAACCAATAATAACTGATGCATCTCTCCCAGCTCTTGAACAAGCATTTAATTGAGAGCTTCTTTTTGATAAGTGTTCAGATGCGAGCCTGTCACCTGGGCCATTCAGGCCGCCATGTATTCGTAGCACAACTCTGCAAATAAACAAAGCTTTGAGTTCCTGGAGAAAAATGCAGCTTACACAGCACTTAGGAGCGCTCAAAGGGCCTCTGTTCCCTCTCCATACTAATGTGGTTTCACAAGAAGACCAAGATTATTTTATTGCCCCAGGATGCCAGGAAATTTTCATTTGGCTTCCTCAGATCTTTGGGATAAAAGTGGGACAGTAAGGAAAAGAATTCCCTTTGCTGTCTTAGATTTCTGTTCTCCAGGAAAATATGTTATGTTTTCTAAGATCAGATACTCTGTCGTTTATTTTTAGCATTGGTAACTGTATTATTTTACATCCCCCAGTCCCCATTTTTTTCAAAGGAATATCTCCCCCTCTGCTTCTTCCTGTTTTGGATCTTTTCATGGGATTCCACTTTTGGCTAAAATACAGGTATAGGGCCTTTCACACATCATAGGTTTATTGACTGATGTAGAAACGAAGGACACAGGTCCGTCGTAAGTAGAAATTATAATCAGTTAAAAACTATTGAAGTAATGAACCTTTCTAGTATACCCTAAAATAGTTCATAGTAGAAGTTTTTGAGGTGTGGACTGTCAGAATAAGTTTGAGACTATCTGCTTGGGAGATTATGAGAAAGTGCTTCCCTGACTTTATAACATGGTACGCCCACCCCCTGCCTCTGTCACCTTTGGTTGGCTTAAGTGTTCTTCATAGCACTCAACACCTAGCATCGTAGTTGTTTATTTATTGTCTGTCTCTGTCCACTAGAATGAAATCTCCATAAATGAAAGGATTTTACTTCTGCTGCACTTCTGGCGCATAAAAATTGATGAATGAATGAATGACCCCACAGCAGGGAGGAGTAGCCTATTCGTGTATTTAAAGAAAACTGAATGCTGACTTGAAATCAGCTTCAAAGCTATTATTCAATTTCTTAAGTTCTCACCTTAAATAATTCTGGCTCTGCTTTGCATTAAAATCTTCCACAAATTCCACAAGCAATGAGATCAAATCTGTATACTCACTTTTATGACTGAAGTGAAAGTATCCTCCCACCCCCTCTCTCCCTCCCTCTCTTCCTCCTTCCCTCCCTCTCCCCCTCTGTCTCCTGAGTAGGGAGCTCTAGTGTTTGTTCCTCACTCAAAGGACTTGGTTCTCTGTACTTTGTATATCCTAGTCTTGTTTCCCTGGGTTTTCCTGAAATTCTGAAGAAGTATCTGGTCTTGCAAAGTATATCAGCACTTGACCAAAAGAGAATCCAAAGCTGTCTACCACTTGTGAAATTAAAAATTTGATGAACGTTTCCAAAATGAGAAATAAAGACACAATGACATTGCCACGTTGAATTCATTGGGGAAGCAAATGGGGGTACAAATAATGAGTCATAATCAAATTAACATATATATTTTTTTCACACACATTTCTCTCCTGAGTTATCAGGTATTCTCTCTCCTCTCCAACTCTGTTCTCCATATACCCAAATGAAAACTTTACTTGCGCAGTGAATAAACATGTTCTATAGGGGATATGTATAATAAATCTTATTAGAAAGGAAATTTCTGCTGAACTGATTTTCTCCCCGATTGCTCTCAAAAAATTTTTCATATGCTTTTGACCATAAATTTAATAGATTGTCACTTTGAAAACTTCTTCTAAAATATTTGAATTGTATTGGTTCTCCATCAAGTGCTGAGCAGCTCCACATACCCCGAGAAAACCATAATACACTGTTTAATTTGATGCTCACGACTAACTCGTGAAGTAGATGCCACTTACCAAATGAGAGATTGTAAAGTTCAGAGAGGTTAAGTTACACACTCAAAGTCACACAGAAAGCAAGACAGGAAACAAGGATCTGAACCTATCTTTTCATGGCTTTAAATCCCATGCTCCTCCTCTTGTCTATTAAACCTATCATCTGACTGTCTATATAGTCACATATTTATTTCTTGTCCTTTTGGGGGTAGGGGAACCCTCACACAACCAGAAAACATCGATTAGGTAAAACAGCACTGTTCTAAGAGAGAAGGTATTCCTTAGGGCTTGGTTTTCTTACCTGTAGAATGGACAAGGGGAGTTTTAAGACTTCTTTCAGTCCTGAAATTCTATGGTAATAAAATGATCTTAATTGGAAACAATAAGAATAAAATATAATTTAAAAATATAAGTGGTTCAGTGCTGGAAGCTATATTCCAAGCTTTTCCACTATTCAAAAAGAAGGAATATATAAAAACATTACATTTTAAAATGTGTTCATATCAAGTATAGCTGTAAATTTAAATATGGATTGAAATATATTTAAAAATTTAATTCTTCTCAAGTCAGGACAGTTACGACTGAAAAAGCTTCATATGTATTAATTAATATTTTACATATCTATATATCTATCTATCTATATATCTATATATATCTTTTAAAACTGTTATTTGAAAGGCACAAAGTAATTCCCAGGCCAGGCTTTAGAAAAGGTGGCAAACACTGTGGCTTCAGTGAAGGGACCCGTGGTTCCTGATAGAGCGTGTGACCAGGGCATCCTCAGACACCAGCTCCACCCTGGGCTCTGGGGCAGTCCTCAAGGCCACCTCCTGGTTGCCATTTTATTCTCCAAGGTTTGACCAACAACCGCCCTTCCCCACCAACTCCTGACACGTTAAAACTGGTGAGGAGGACACTGTGCCAGAGTAAAACGGCCAGTCCCAAAGCCTTCCTGATCATTAATTTATGGTAAAATGTAGGTTTCATACCAGAGTCTCATTTTCATTTTGAGGCTAATGTTCCCTGATCTGAGGTTCTCCTTTTCCCTTTGAGTAGTCTTGATTATTTTTAAATGCCCTTTGTCCTGTTCTATAAATCACACCGGTGCTTTCTTTTAATCATGTTTATATACATTAGAATGTTTTCCACTAAATGCAGACATATTTGTTACAGCTTTTTTAAAGTACTAACACTCTCTTAAAGCGCTGGTAAGCCAAAGTACAAATATCTAATGGCATTATATTAAACCAAGGTTAAACAAAGTTGAAACACATTTTGAGTGTATTTTCTTTGAGAATGTTACTATTTTTGTCTAGTGGAACTTTCATTTTTGAGGGGAGTAGTGGAAAAAAAAACTCAGTAGAATTTTACCATAAACATAGTTTTATGGAGACAATGTGTAGTACAGGAATGAGAAAAACAGGAGAACTGTTTCATTGGCAAGATACATAACTGAGTATCTGGATTTGCCAAGACAACACAGACATCGTGAAATCTGACAATCGGAATTGCTAGGATTTCAAGGCACTACTCAAATGTTGTTTAAAGATGGTCCTCACTTTCAAAGAGTGTCTACCCAAGTTGTATCTTTCATCCAGAAATTCTACTATCTAAACATTTTGGAGACTTTGAAATGGAAATTGTCTCCATAAAGCAATATTTTTTTAGGGGGGAGGCCAAACTCTCAGGGAAAAATGTTCCTTAAAATCTTTATCAAAGCGAATAAAACTTCAAATCCAAATTCCCCATGCATTTGATGTTAAAGCTGGTTCATGCTTTGCCTGTATATTTTAATGAAATGATCTTAAGTCAGGATGCAGCGTTTATCTCGTCATTTGAAGAATTAATTCCAGAAGGAAAGTCAGAGAGGCTCATTGAACAGGGGAACGAAGTATATCTGAAACAAGTAATCCCAACTACTGAATATAGCTTGTATTTTCTTATGTGGTTGGTAAAGGAAACTAAATATGAAAAATATAATAGTCAGCAGGTTAAGTATTTTAGTAATAGCTTCACTTAAAAATGACAATAAATGGAGAAGTCATTTACAAAATGTCCCATGTGTGGGCATATGCGTGTGTACAAACACACACACACACACACACACACACACACACACACCCTGTCTAACCCTGCCAGATTTACCTATGGTCAGGAGAATAAGATTTTCATCAGGTTATGGAATTAAGCTTAACCTGACTTTCTCATGTGAAGCATTTGTTCTGACATATGGTTTTTTTTTTTCTTCCTTCAACCTTGTTGGATTTTTTTATTCCATTTTTATAGGACAGCTTTGACTCTGCACTAAACCATGCCACTAACACGTTACTTAATCTAACTGGCACATTGTAAAATTTTACACATGCGCTCATCCAGATAATTACACAATTAATTTTCACTTAGTTCAGCTGAAACAGGATAATGAAATTTCCACTGGTGTACTGTTACGTCCAGGGGCCAAGGGTCAGTTTCCTGTTTGGATAAGGGTGAGTTTAAAGAGGATTTCTGACAGTCTCCTTACTTCAACTCGTTCTAAAAACATTGCAATGGAATTTCAATTTACAGCTCTGTTCAATGAAAGGAGCAGATGTTGAGAGTGAACCACCACCATGCAAGAGCCTCCTTCCACAGGTGTGTGAGGGAAGCCATCAGCTCTTCACTTTAGAAACGTGTCTCTTCTACCTTCCATTCTGGACTGAAACAGTGGCTGACAGGCACTTGGAATTCATTTTCCCCTCAAGATTTACACAACTGCTGAGCTGTGACAGTAAAGCAAAGATCTCAGTTCCCACTGCCTTGCATTCTACAGAAAAACAGTAGAATCTCAATGACTAAATTGTCCTTGAATTTAGAGGATACTTGAAATCATACCCTTGTGAAAATTTCTCACAGAGCAAAAGTGGCCCAGGATCTAGATTTTCCTGGTGGTAAAAGTGAAGAAATTTTACTTCGAAAGGAAGTATAAATCTTAATCTTTCCTTGACAGATTGCATGTTTTGCTATAGTTTCCAGGTTTAAGAGTCTCATCTTAACACTAGGTGGGTATTTTATAAGCAACAGTGAAAGATGCCCAACAAGGGTATGATGGATATCTTGACTAATCCATTTTCTTTCTTCAAAATATGCCTTTCATTGAAGAATCAGACACATTGCTAAAACTCTACATGTGGTTGAAAGAAGAACTGTGTTCCAACACAAGTCAGCTTTATGTTAAATCACGATGCATGTAAAACGGTCATTGTATGGTGGTGATAAGAGTCCTGACCAGAGCTATATCTGTTCATTAATATAACCTCTGTGAGTTCCCTGTTTTGATGTCAATTCCTGTCTAGATTAACATCAGGGGTGGAGAATTGCTTTTATAGATGAATCCAAATGCCTGAACCTTGCCATGGGAAGGAAGAGGCTGAGATGTTTATTTATATTGATGATAAAGAAAATTACTAAAGGGAACTATAGAAAGTATGGGACATTACTATTAATAGCCAAGGATGCTTCTTCTAACTGCATTGGAAGACTCATATGATAAAACTCAAGAAAAAGAGGTTTCAGATTATAGTAGCATATTAATTCCAGATTTCCCAAAGAAATAATTTCACCTTCTAAAATAAGTGAATCTTACATACATCTCAAATAATTGAAGAGAAATGATCTGGCACTTATTGGTACAGTTTGCAAAAATGCATCCAGGTAGAGTACATTTTCTCTTTCATTTCCAAGGTAGTAAGCTAAGCTAGACTCTGCTCTTTCTCCAAAACTCCAGGTATGCTTCTGCCATAGAGTCTTTGTACCAGCTATTTTGTCTGCTTGGAATCCTTATACTCCAGATAGCTACAAGAACTCTCTTCTTCCAAGTATTTACCCAAATCTACCTTTTCAGGGAAGTCTACCCTGACCATCCTATCTTGAAATTGCAGCTCACATGGTCCTACCCCCTCTCTTGGTCCTAACTCTTCCAGATCTCCCTTTGTCCTGGTCTACTTTTCTCATAATTCATCACATTCGAACATACTGTAAAATTCACATATTTATTACACATCTGTTGTTTATTGTCCTCTAATGGAATGTAAGCTCTAGGTTGTCAGGGATCTTAGTTTTGTTCATTGCCATATCCCAAACACCTAGAATGGTGCTTGGTGGGTGCTCAGTGGGTATGTGTTGGATAGCTGGATGAAAGAATTAGCTCTGTGAGGTCAGGTGCTATTTCCCTTTTACTCCTTGCTGCAATCACAGAAACTAACATTGTCCTTAACAGGTATGAGAAGCTTACCCTTTATTATGGAATAAATGAATGAAAAACCAGGTGTAGTCATTTTGCTTTTATATGCTAGAGATGTAGAGCATTCTGGAAAGGCTCACCATGCCAAGACCAGTGGGTGATAACATCAAGAGTATAGCAGGTAGTAGGAAACAAAGTTCCAATCTGCAGGTAACTAAATCTCTGGGGTAATAGAACATAAAGTCCTGTTCTGCTCTTGACTTATTCTCTATCTTGAGCCAGTCACTCAATCTGCTTTGAGTTCATAGTGTTTCACCTCTTATTCTTGCAAGCATTCAGAAGGGTCAGTTGTATTTTTAATACATTTTTATGCTGTGGCAGATACTATAGATCAGAAGACTGTTTATTTTGCTTCTAGGTAAGACTTGGGGGGGTGATTTAACATATATTATTAAAATACATAACATACTTCCATACTTTTAAGAAAGGCATCATAAAACCTTGGTTGTGTTTAGTGCACACAAGAACAGAATGAAGACATTTCTGAAAATAGTGAGATTGCAAACCTGTCTTCCTTTTTTGAAAGAAAAAAAAAAGCTTTTGCCTTGAGTGATCCTGAAGCATCCATTAGAGTTCCATGATACTTGGGCTGTTCATGAACATGTGGCCACTTGGGCTTGAGCAATGGTCATTGAAAAAACAGTTATTAAGGGATGGACGGACTCTGGTGACTTTCCATTTGAGGACGAAGAAGGAGCTCTTATGATATATATTTTTCCTAGGTGTATAGAACACAAACATGTTACAGGTCACATTTTTAAATAAAATAAAGAACATGTGGTTTCTTGCAAGTTCTCTAATGTGTCATGTTTTTTTCACTGAACTCTAGTTGTACAACAACAATGATTTGAAGTAAAATGAAAGAGAAGATTGGTGGTTTTTTTTTTTTTTTCTTTCCTTTTCGGTACGCGGGCCTCTCACTGTCGTGGCCTCTCCCGTTGCGGAGCACAGGCTCCGGACGCGCAGGCTCAGCGGCCATGGCTCACGGGCCCAGCCGCTCCGCGGCATATGGGATCCTCCCAGACCGGGGCACGAACCCGTATCCCCTGCATCGGCAGGCGGACTCTCAACCACTGCGCCACCAGGGAGGCCCAAGATTGGTGGTTTTAATGCCTGTGTTCCACCATCATCCCAGGCTTAAATGATTTTCATTTTATAGCAATGCTACCTCTCTAGAAAAGTCCAGGCCAAACTTGAGGTTAGCCAGCTCCACAATGAGGAAATACAGAGGCCAATAAATGCCATTCCTCCACTAGACTCTGATTTTTAGCACTTCTGTTGTAACTACTAGCACTTCTCTCACTCCACCACTTATGTCTTATGAAAGACAGACATACACTGAGTTCATCTCTTCTTCCATTGACAAGTAATCCCAACCATATTCACCTTCATGTATTGTCTAGATCCCAAACTTATAACCCATCTCCCTGGTAAGATCTGTCCAGAAAATGTTTAGCTGTTTGACACCCACACTTTTCTCAATCAGTGTCCTGAGCACCAATTTTTCCTTCCTCTATTTTCTAAATTCGTTGAATTTTCTGAGATCACACATTCAATCTCCGTTGACATTTTGTACTGTTAGCCAAGGTCCTCAGGGAATCTAGACAAGCGGGAAAAACATCACTTATAAATGAGTGGTGTTTTGGGGTCTCTGTTCTTTATATATTATTGAAAACTGGGTGATGGATTTGCAATCCTCATGACCTTTATCTGTCACTTCTTAATATAATCACTGCATTGCTTCCATATGTTGGGTTGTTACCCTTCCTCCATTTCATTTTGGCCCTTCTCCATGTGCTGTGACTGAGTATCTAGTGACTGTCTAATGGAATAATGGGCAGCTCACTGAAAATTGCCACGTTGTACACCAGGTTCCTCACTGTTGAGACTGTACCACCTCTACTAATAAAAATCACTTTACTGGATAGAAACATGATATCTCCAATCTCTCTCTCTCTCGACTTCAAGACACCGAAAAATCAATTTAATCAATTTGCTCATTTCAATCAGTAGGTTTTTTTTTTTTTTTTTTTTTTCGGTACGCGGGCCTCCCGCCATTGCGGCCTCTCCCGTTGCGGAGCACAGGCTCGGGACGCGCAAGTCCAGCGGCCACGCTCACGGGCCCAGCCGCTCTGCGGCACGTGGAATCCTCCCGGACCAGGGCACGAACCCCTGTCCCCTGCATCGGCAGGCGGACTCTCAACCACTGCACCACCACGGAAGCCACCTCAATCAGTAGTTTTTAAAATCACCTACTGTCTGAGAATGAGGGCAGGCATGAAGTTCTCAAAACCTTTTCCTCCTTGTAGCAGGTCCAACAGTGTCCCCTCCAAATTCAGGTGTACCTGGAACTTCAGAATATGACCTTATTTGGAAATAGGGTTATTACAGATGTAATTAGTTAAGAATCAAGATGATATCGACTGAATTAGGGTGGCCCTCAAGTCCAATGAGTATCCTTCTAAGAGACAAAAAAAGGACCCACAGAGACACCGAGAAAAAGGTGATGTAAAGATGGGGCAGAGATTGGAGTGATGTGTCTATAAGCCGAGAGACACCAAGGATTGCCTGCAACCACCAGACTCTAGGAAGGAGGCATGGCTTCTAGAAGGAACGAAATTCTAGAAAGAAATGATGCCTTGATTTCAGCCTTCTGGACTCCAGAACTGCAAACTGCTGGCTTACAACATCATATTATTTTGTAAATTACTAAGCCCTCTTTAAATGTCATTAATCATTATTAGAATCCCGATTATACCAGCCTACCTTTAGAAGCTATTTGAATAAATTGATTGACATGCCTTTGAGGTAAGATTTTAAGATGATTATCCTTTTCTTCAGAAATAAACCAATTCCTTTATTTTATTAAAAATAATTCTTTATTTCACTTAAAAATAAATTTTGTTGTCCTAAGACACCAGTTTGCAGTAATCTGTTAAGGAAACACAGATGATCTGTTAATCCTCTATGTCTTTTCCTCCTTCCCTGATGGTTGGTATCAGATCAACCAACTCTGTCCCTCTTCTTCTTTCATTTCCATTCTGCTCAGAGTGCTTCTGGAATATTATCCCTATAGCTGAAACCACATTTTAAAGGATGGGCAAACTGGAGCCCACCTAGAGAAGAGTGAAGAGTCTGAATATGTGAGAAAGTTAAGGGAGAAATACAAGATGCCTGTATTTTTTGTTGTTGTTCTTTTTTTTTTTGGTACGCAGGCCTCTCACTGCTGTGGCCTCTCCCGTTGTGGAGCACAGGCTCTGGACTCACAGGCTCAGCGGCCATGGCTCACGGGCCTAGCCGCTCCGAGGCATGTGGGATCTTCCCGGACTGGGGCACGAACCTGTGTCCCCTGCATCGGCAGGCAGACTCTCAACCACTGCGCCACCAGGGAAGCCCCAAGATGCCTGTATTTTTTTGAAAAACGTTTGCAGTGTGAAAGCAGAAGCTGCATTCTTACATGTTTTAACTTAGGTAACAGGTATTAAAACAATTTGCAAACTGTAAAATGACACGTAAATGTTAGTACATTATTATTGATCCAGAATGCTGTGTTAGAAATGGAAAAGGCTAGATATTAAAAAATATAAGAAGTTTGTTGTACAAAATTTTTTATCAGTGAAGCGAGTTTTCCCAAGAAATCATGAAATATTCTTGCTGGAGACACTTAAATCAATATGATATGGCCATTGGCCAGATAATCTATAAATGTCTCAGATATTAACGAGCTGAGTAATCTTGGGTAGGTGATCTACATTCTCTGAATCTGTGTCCTCATATGGAAAATAAAATATAAATATTGGTCATTTGGCATGGTTGCCGTGATGATATAAAGCACTTTCTGAGCTAGAAAGCAAAATAGAAACAAAAGGTATTACAGTTACTTTTTACTCTAAATGATTCTGCATGACTGCCCTTTCCCAGTTTCTCAGGATCTAATACCACTGCCTGATACCTTTATTGCTAAGAACAGAATGGAGATTCTAGGAATCTCTGTGGGGTCTTTACTGATGCCTCAGTAATGCCTGCCATCCTGACCAGAACAACTTCATTTAGGATTCTTCAGGTGACCTTTCTATATGCCTGATCCTGGAGACACCATGATTGGTATTTTTGTCAGTCTCTGGGCTTGGCTACTATGAGCTAGCCTTTTTTTTTTTCATAATTGGCTTTTGTATTTTGGTTTTCCTCACATTTTAAAAATGATAAGCTAATTCAACATTATTCTTCTTATCACTTTACCATTGTTCAATATGTTGTCTAGGTTTGTAAATGCTGTTGTTTTGACACTTTCTGTGAAGCATCCTCATTTCTTTATGTTTTAGGTACTCTTCATTTGGCCTGGCCTTAATAAATGGACACTTGAAGATCCTCTATGATTTGTTTCTATAGTCTCCAAATTAGTGGGGCTTTTCCTTTTATCTTTTTCAGATCCTGTGACTAATGCCTAAACAAAATTTCTACAAACAGATGAAAATACATTCTTTATGATACATTATAAGAATTGGAGGAGATAAAATAGGTTCACTTTGCATTTATGTTTGTCTACACATTTTCAAATTAGGAAGTGCCCAGACTTCCTTTCATCATTAACATTTAACTAATTCTATCAATTCAACTTTTCAAATAGAAATTCTTAATGAGAGACTCTATAACACCTAATAATTAACCTCTGAGGGACCAGTATGCCTACTCTTCAAAAATAGAAACTGTAATGCTCCTTTCTATCATTCTCCTGCAAAAAGGAGGTCTTTCACATTTCAAATATTGGCTTTTCCTGCTTCTACACATGGCAAATTAATTTGGCTTTTATAATGAGGTGGAATGTTTCAAATCTAAATTAACACCTTTGGCTTTACTTTGTGAGAAGACCTGCTCATTACTCTCTAGTAACTTAATGGCTGTGCTGTTCTATGAACCAAAATAGTGTAATGGAATCTGACATTTATGACTTCCACATAATATCAACTGCTAAAGTTTGAAAAAAGGTTTCTATTCAGAAAAAAACTCAAACTAATAAGCATGCACCCAATATTAAAATTGGGTCAGAGATCCTTTTCACTTTCATTACGTATAATTTATGCCACTTGAATGTAGTTTAATAAGGTGGTAAAAATGCCAGTTGTGGTATCTCATAATACTTTTTATAAACTGGTTTTACAATCTCTCCTTTGTTCCAAAGTTCAAAGTGACAATTGAAATGCACAGGTTGCTTAGGAGTTCTTGAAGTTTCTCCTGGAAAAATTGGTGAATATATAAATTATATATATGTGTATCTAAATATATATGACTGATACATAGCATTTATGAATATTTTTGTAGAATATACTTATAGATAAGTCTTAAATGCTATTTATTTAAGGTATGTTTTTAAAATGTTAAAATGTTTTCCAAAGTCTTCATAATTTACTAAGACATTCCTTTCTTCCAGGTGCACTTAAGCTGATACTTTTCAGTTAAAAGGAAAAAAACAGAATTTAAGAAAAAGCTAGTTTTATATTATTGCTTGGGCCCTAATCTTTTGTTAAGATGAAACAAAAACTTCCCAACACTTATTCCTCACTTGGTCAACGTCAAACAATACCCTGAGGTGCACTTATAATGGTGGCATTGTCAACTTTCCATGACTTCATTCACTCGCTGACCATTGCCTTACTTCCTGGCTGAGGTAAATAGGGCTTTGCGAGTACTTCCCCTAAGTCATTTCAGAGGAGATAAATTAAATAATGATTGCAATGTAATATTGTAATAGTGCTAAAATATTTCCTTCAGGTTTCAACTTTGAGCACAAGTTTCCATAATATATAATTTTTCATTTGCTAGCTCAAACCTTGGGTTTTATTAAATTCTACAGCTGCACTCAGTATTTATGCATTTGGTGACCAACCCTGATATATTATAATAATATGGAGTTAAGACTTTATATAAGAATACAAAAATGTTTCAAAAATCACTATTGACTTAAACATGGATATTCAACACAATTTGCTTAAACACCAATTGAACAAAAGCATAAGACACATTTTAGTTTTTGAGCCAACATTAAAACTGGTATTCACACAGCTTGCTCCATCCATCTGAAGTCTTTCATAGATTTATTTCTATTTTGAGGTGAGAGAATTATTCTAGAAGACCTCTATAAGAGGTTCCTATTCACTGTTCAACCATGCTAGAGATTTCAGTGAAGTTGATACTCGATGAATACGGAGATACTCCTTAGAAATGTTTGTCTCAGTCTGCTAAAGACAACAACAACAAAACAATACAGAATTTGTATTGCTTTTGTCAGAGAAAAAACCACAAGTGTTGCAGTCAGGGCTGAGTTTAGTTCAGTTATTGTATTTACTAGCTGTGTGACCTTTGATATGCCACTTAAGCTCTTTGAGCTTCCCTATCTGTGAAATGGAACTAATTGCAGTGTTCTGTAAGATTGGAATCAAAACAAGATGTATAGTAAATGAACACTAGAATGTATATCACAAGAATAATACATTCTCAACATCATCATGTTCATTATTGTTAGAGGGAAGTGCACATGACATACTGAACAGTGGATGTGGTTTGCTCCTGTTTTCTTCAGGATTCAGTTAAGACCCTGTCTTCTCAAGTCATATACTCTTGCTTATTGAATATATCAATGCTAACATCCAGGAAGGGCTCACCTTCACATAGCTGGGGCCCAGGAGCAAAGGTGACTAGGGAAAATCAGCAAGAAATTGCCAGAATTTGGAACCAATAGGGCAGAAGAGTTGGCTTTTGGAAGAAGGACAGCAACCAGGGAACACTGGTTTCAGGGAAGGATCAGGGCTGTAAATTGCACATCACGACCAGCCAGACTTAGGGCAAGAATCAATGTTTCCATTGGTCCAATTATGCTAAATACAGTCTTCTCTTCCACTCCCAGTCATATGCCCCTGAGTCTGGATTTAAGACACCGTCCTGATTTCACAGCAGCACTGGTCCTGAACTTGAAGGGGTGGAACACACTCTCCCCAAGTTTGTATAAACTTTTGTTTGGGAATACCTTCTTGGTTTATAGTAGTCAGCTACTTTCTTGGTGGGGAATACAGAGAGAAACCTAGTAAATTTTCATGGGAAAATACACCTTGAGTTATTAGATGAAACCAGGACCAATAGTTATGTCAAATATATGGTCGTGTTAAATACAAACCATTTGTTCTTGCAAATCGTGTGATTGAAATGGAAGTTTCACTTTATCCTTCAGAAATAATTTTGCATCATTTTGGATATGGCTTTCTTCTTTCTTTGTAAAATAATCTCCATACTTGAAGTCATCATGGTTATCCATGTTTTATTGTTCATTTTCATGCTCCCTCTCCCTCACTCCAAGGGTTATAGACATTAGAGAGAAGGAAATCTGCGTCTGAACCCCAGTCGATGCCACTCTACCTCGAGTCTTGCTCCTCACAGCTTCAGGATGTGTAATCCACCATTACCACCACCACACTGTGTTGCCAGGCAACATCCTCAGAATGGCCTTCAAAGTTTACACTTGGAGGCAGAAGGACCTCTGTCAAGACCCAAGCTCAGTAACATTATTAAAGGTCCTCTGCTGTATTATTATGTAACTTTCTGAAAAATTGAAGCATACTCAACACTCAGAGAGGAGAAGTTATTAGGTGTTTATGATGAGGGCTAAGTGGGTGAAGTTATTGTGCATATTGAAGAGGCAGGATTGTAGTAAAGCCAAATCTGTGGCCCAGACAGGGTCCTTAGAAGTTTGCTTTGCATTGCAAGAACTCAACAGGAAGGAAACAACCCTGTTTGTGTAGTGACCAGTGAAATAACCTCTTACTGCTTTTAATTAGATCTTGGTACCTATTGCAACTTCCTCATAGGGTAGGAGACTCTGAAGACTTAGTGTTTTGATATGAAAACTGTCTGAAATCCTTATCAGTAATTCCTAGCCCCATGTTGTTCCTTCAGTGATTCTGAGGTTCTTGTGTAAAGATGTGTTAAGATCTTAAACAGCGCATCAAATACTGATATCCTGGGCATCCTCCAGTTCCAAGTGTCAGAATGCTAAAGACAAAAGTTTGAGGAAGAATCACAAGATTCATTCCAGAAATCAGAAACTTGACAGAAGTAGGTTCTTCCCTGTGCACCATCCAGATCTTTCTCTATCTGGCTGTGTTTGAGAGTCTCTTTGTGTATCTACTTCACAACTGAGGAGTGGGAATAGAAATAGAAATATGCAGGGGAAACATTATCATGAATTTCATTCATTTATGGTTTGGAGGGTAGTATACCACAATGTAAACTGCTCTGAATTTAGAATCAGGGACATGTGGGTCAAATCTGAGCTTTGACTCTTTTTTTTTTTTTTTTTTTTTGTGGTACGTGGGCCTCTCACTGTTGTGGCCTCTCCCATTGCGGAACACAGGCTCCGGACGCACAGGCTCAGTGAACATGGCTCACGGGCCCAGCCACTCCGCAGCATGCAGGACCTTCCCAGACCAGGGCACGAACCCGTGTCCCCTGCATCGGCAGGCGGACTCTCAACCACTGTGCCACCAGGGAAGCCCTGAGCTTTGACTCTTGCTAGGTGGTACCTACACATGACAACAAAGAAACAGCCCATTAATTACTATGGGATGATGTACATAAGCCAGCCAGTAGAGCAGTTGGTTCAGAGTAGATTTTTCAACTAACCATTGTTATCTATAGGGCTGAAATGTTACATGTTTCTTGTATGGTTCAGGGAAGAGTCTTGCCCTACCAATCACCCTAGCTTCCTCCCCACACAAGTTAATTTTTCTAGTCACCAAATACCTTTAAGTACTTACTACCTACATCTTTAAAAACCCATTCTAAGAATTCTCAGATGGCTTTGAAATTCCAAGCGCTGATAGAGTCTCTCACACCCAAACATTTTTCTTCAGTTATTAGAGATTTGGCTAAGTCTTATGATATTCTGGGGGAAAAAAAAGAAAAAAATTGTTAAAACCTAATCATGGAAAAATGACATAGATAACTAATCTAATCTGTTTTTCTTCCCTACAGGAAATATTGACACAATGTCCATTCTTCCTTACATGAGATAACTCTCTGTCTTTAAAAGTTTTCCAATTGTTTGAAGTCAAACTGAAAGTAGGCAGAAAAAATGACATTATCTGAACTATCTGAGCTTGAATTTGAAAAGCGATCTTGAAATACATGTTTATACAATGATTTAGAAAAACACAAAATTTTCCAGTTGACTGTCCCTCAAAGATAACAGAACATGTGTTTATGTTTGTTGGTGCTATGAATTACTCTCAGCAAATTTCTGTTTGATTCAAAATGCTTATAAAATACAGTGGTCCACCATAGCAAGGTTTCATGCCTTTAATAAATGGATGAGCACTGAGACAACTTCAGTGATGATCTCATGATTGCTGAGCATCTCTTGTTAAGTCATTGAGTCATAATGGACAATCTATTTTTAGGTAGAACTTGGTCTCATGGTCTTTTTTATTCAAGTTTTGAAATATTTGTGCTTAGTGGAAGAGAAATTAACTGAGGTTCTATATGCTTAAGGACTAAGAGTAACATGATAGACTATCTACAAAGATGGCCTCCAATCTCCTGCTATCTGTGTCCAGGCAGGCCATGCCTCCTTTCTTCTGGGCTGGTCTTGATCAAGAGAATGCAGCAAACGTGACTTTGTGCTACTTCTGTGTTTAGATCTTAAGAGGCCTGGTGGCTTTTACTTTTATTGCTTGGAAGCCTACCAACTTATAAGAAGTTTTGGCTTCTTAGTGAATAATGAGAAACCATGTGGAGAGGGAGAGAGGCCATGTAGAGAAGAGATGAAGCACCCCAATTGATAACCAGCACCAAAGTCCCAGACATGTTAGTAGGCATACTGTCTGTTCCAGCCTAAATAAAGTCCCAAGTACCTGCAGCAGCAGCATGGAGCAGAAGAACCACCAGCTGAGCCCAGCCAGCCTACAGAGAGGGATATATATATTTTTTTTCTTTTTTTTAGCCACTAAGTTTTAGTGTGATTTGTTATACAGAAGAAGAACAGAGGATGTAACTCACTATCAAAATCAGAGAATGGAAGGTAGGAATTCTTGAAATTGGAACTTGGTACATTGCAGCCTGTAGTGTGGTAATTCTAGCAATATCAGGCATCAATAACTCAGGCTCATTTTCCAGAGGAAGAATCATTTGATTGAGTTACGTTAGTCTCCTTCTCAACATGACTTGTGGTCTTATTTGCATCCCCAACTTTTGCTGCAGCAATTCCTCCTGACTCTGCGATTTCCAGCCTGGGGCTCCTCCAACAGCAGGTCTGGGTTTCCTCAGTAAAGTTTCAAAAATGAAGAGACAGCAAACATATACCACTACTGTACATCCAACACTAGTATGCAAATAATTAGGCTGAAGAGACAATGCCCTCTGTCACACGTGTTGGAAGAGTGTGGCAAAGATTTTGAGTCACTCTGCAAAGTAGGTTCTCACAGTGAACCATACTACACACTCTGGCATGCACAGAATGTTTTATACCCTAGAAAAAAATGTAGGACATGGTGTCTAATCAGGTGAGAGGTAGTGGGAGTCTGAACTGGGCTCATGATATTGGGGACAAAAAGGAAGGATAATGACCCAGGGTTTAACAACTGTGAATACATGGGAGGTGACATTTAAAGAGACGAGCAAGAAGGGAATCGAACATCTAGATATAAAATGAATGCTCCAAAACACGTTGCCTTCTTTTTTGAGGGGAAGTAAGCAGGCCTTCAGCAAACTATCTCTGTTGGCATAAAAATCCTTTGAGTTGATCCCACACTAAACTCCTATGATCTACAAGCACAGACATTCTCATAAATGCTTAAAAGTAAAGATGCTCTTTAAGTGTTTTCATTGGACTACTGGTCATAAATAGAAATCCAGATAAGAAGAGATATAGATTTGGAATTTAGGTTGACTGAATGAAACCAATACCAAAACAAACAAGCCAAAAAAATTCAAGAGGGTGTTAATGAAGGCCCATCAGGATGGTGGCTTGTACTGCAAATTATTCAGGGACTCAAAGAGCCCAGCAAAGCTGACCACTGCCCAGTGTCTTATTATTTCCAGCAACATCTTTACTTGAAAAGTTCTGGTATGAATAAAATGTTTTGTTTGAAAAGCAGTAGGTTCTCTAGCAGTTTTCCAGGGCTTCCAGGCCCTATCAGGGTGCTTAAAGAATTTCTTTATTTTACACTCTTGGATTTGTCTAGAGTTAGATACTCTGCTCAGCTCAGTCAGGGTAAATGTTCATACTCCTTGGTTTTTAGGCATATTTCCTGGGTGAATCTCATATTTTCCATTTTCTTCTCACAGCTGGAGTATTCAAACATTCTATGCCATGTAAAAAACAACTGAAACCCCAATCTTCCATGGTCTCCATAACCACTCCAGCTGTCTGTCTGTCTCTCTTTTCTCACAGTCAAACTTCTCCACATCCCTATACAGGCACATCTTGTTTTATTGTGCTTCACTTTATCCTGCTTCACAGAGATTGATACTGTGCTTTTTACATGTTTGTTGAAGGTTTGTGGCAACCCTGCATCAAGCACGTTTATCGATGCTATTTCTGCAATAGTATTTGCTTACTTCATGTCTCCTACATTTTGGTAATTCTCACAATATTTCAAACTTTTTCATTACTATTATATTTGTTATGGTGATCCATGATCTTTAATGTTACTATTGTAATTGTTTTGGGGTACCACAAACAGTGGCCATATGACAATGAACTTAATTGATAAAAGTTGTGTGCGTTCTGACTGCTCCACTGACTTGCCTTCTCCCCCATCTCTCTCCCTCTCCTCAGGCCTCCCTGTTCCCTGAGACACAAAAATTTGAAATTAGGCCAATTAATATAACCCTACAATGGCCTCCAAATGTTCAAGTGAAAGGAAGAGTCGTAAGTCTCTCACTTTAAATAAAAAGATTGAAATGATTAAGCTTAGTGAGGAAGGCACGTCAAAAGACATAATAGGCTGAAAGCTAGGCCTCTTGCACCAAACAGTTAGCCAAGAATGCAATGCAAAAGTTCTTGAAGGAAATTTAAAAAGTTGCTCCAGTGAACACATGAATGATAAGAAAGCAAAACAGCCTTATTGCTGATATGGAGAAAGTTTTAGTGGTTTGGATAGAAGATTAAACCAGACTTAACATTCCTTTAAGTCAAAGCCTAATCCAGAGCCAAGCCCTAATGCTCTTCAAGTCTATGAAGCCTGAGAGTGGTGAGGAAGCTGAAGAAGAAAAGTTTGAATCTAGCAGAGGTTGATTCATGAGGTTTAAGGAAAGAAGCCATCTCCATAACATAAAAGTGCAAGATGAAGCAGCAAGTGCTGATGTAGAAGCTGCAGCAAGTTATCCAGAAGCTCTAGGTAAGGTAATTAATGCTTAGTGTGACTACAGTATGCAACAGAATTTTCAATGCAGGCAAAGTAACCTTATACTGGAAGAAGATGCCATCTAGGACTTTCATAGTTAGAGAGGAGAAGTCAATGCCTGGCTTCAAAGCTGCAAAGGACAGGCTGACTCTTGTTAAGGGCTAATGCAGCTGGTGACTTTAAGTTGAAGCCAGTGCTCACTTACCATTCCAAAAATGCTAGGGCCCTTAGAATTATGCTAAATCTACCCTGCCTGTGCTCTATAAATGGAAAAAGAAAGCCGTGAGAGCACATCGGTTTACAACATGTGGTTTTTTGTTTTACTTATTTATGTATTTATTTATTTGGCTGTGTTGGGTCTTCATTGTTGCGTGCAGGCTTTTCTCTAGTTGCGGAGAGTGGCGGCTACTCTTCGTTGTGGTGCGTGGGCTTCTTACTGCGGTAGCTTCTCTTGTCGTGGAGCACGGCATGCAGGCTTCAGTAGTTGCAGCATACGGGCTCAGTAGTTGTGGCACATGGGCTCTAGAGTGCAGACTCAGTAGATGTGGTGCATGGGCTTAGTTGCTCCATGGCATGTGAGATCTTCCCGGACCAGGGCTCGAACTCATGTCCCCTGCGTTGGCAGGCGGATTCTTAACCACTGCACCACCAGGGAAGTCCGTACAACATGGTTTACTGAATAGTTTAAGTCCACTGTTGACATCTACTGCTCAGGGAAAAAAAAAGATTTCTTTCAAAATATTAGTGCTCATTGACAATGCTCCTGGTCACCCAGGAGCTCTGCACAACGAGATTAATGTTGTTTTCATGCCTGCTAACACAACATCCATTTTGCAGCCCATGGATCAAGGAGTAGTCTCAACTTTCATCTTATTATTTAAGAAATACATTTTGTGAGACAATAGTTGCCAATAGATAGTGATTTCTCTGATGAATCTGGGCAAAGTAAATTAAAAACATTCTGGAAAGGATTCACCATTCTAGATGCCATTAAGAACATTCGTGATTCATGGGAAGAAGTCAAAATATCAACATTAACAAGAGTTTGGGAGAAGTTGATTCCAAACCCTATAGATTTCAGCCAAGGAAGGAATTGCAGATGTGTTAGAAATCACAAGAGAACTAGAATTAGAAGTGGAGCCTGAAGATGTGACAATTGCTGCAATCTCATGATAAAACTTAAATGGATGAGAAGCTGCTTCTTATAGATGAGAAAAAGGTAGTTTTTTGAGATGGAATCTATTCCTGGTGAAGATGCTATGAAGACGGTTGAAATGACAAGAAAGGATCTAGAATATAACATAAACTTAGTTGATAAAGCAGTGGCAGGGTTTGAGAGGATTGACTCCAGTTTTTTTTTTTTTTTTTTTTTTTTTGCAGTACACGGGCCTCTCACTGTGTGGCCTCTGCCATTGCGGAGCACAGGCTCCGGATGCGCAGGCTCAGCGGCCATGGCTCACGGGCCCAGCCGCTCCATGGCATGTGGGATCTTCCCGGACCGGGGTATGAACCCGTGGCCCCTGCATCGGCAGGCGGACTCTCAACCACTGCGCCACCAGGGAAGCCCGCGACTCCAGTTTTGAAAGAAGTTCTCTGGTGGGTAAAATGCTATCAAACATCATTGCAGGCTACAGAGAAATCATTCATGAAAGGAAGAGTCAATTGATGTGGCAAACTTCATTGTTGTCTTATTTGAAAAAATTGTGACAGCCATCCCAAACTTCAGCAGCCACCACCCTGATCAGTCAGTAGCCATCAAAACTGAGGCAAGACCATCAAAAGACTATGACTCGCTATAGGCTCAGATGATGGTTAACATTTTTAACAATAAAGTATTTTTAATTAAGGCATGTATATTTTTTTAAGTTAATGCTATTGCATGCTTAATAGGCTATAGTATAGATAAACATAACTTTTTTTTTTTTTGCGGTACACGGGCCTCTCACTGTTGTGGCCTCTCCTGTTGCGGACCACAGGCTCCAGACACGCAGGCTCAGCGGCCATGGCTCACGGGCCCAGCCGCTCCGTGGCATGTGGGATCTTCTCAGACTGGGGCACAAACCCGTGTCCCCTGCAACGGCAGGCAGACTCTCAACCACTGTGCCACCAGGGAAGCCCTAAACATAACTTTTATATGCCCTAGGAAACCAAAAAATTCATGTCACTCACCTTATTGCAATATTCTCTTTATTGTGCTGGTCTGGAACAGAACGCCCAATATCTCCAAGGTGTGCCTGTACCATATTTGTTTCCCAGTCAACTCCAAGTTTATTTCCATTCCCATCATTTCACTGATGTTGCTTTTGCTAAGGTTTCTAGTAACACCTGTGTTGGTAAATCCAATGGACAATTTCAGTCCTCATCTTTCTTGACTACTTCTCAGTTTTGGGCATGGTTGACCTCTTTCTTGAAAAACTTTTTATTTTGGCTGTTGTTATGGACTAAATGTGTTTCCCACCAAATTCATATGTTGAAGCCCAACCCCCAATGTGGTGTATTTGGAGATACACTTTTGGGAGGTAATTAGGGTTAGATGAGATGATGAGGGTGGGGCCCTTATGATGGGATTAATGCCCTTATAAGAAGAGACACTAGAGAACGTTGTGTCTAGTGTCTGAGCATGAGCATAAGCATGTACAAAGAAGAGGTCATGCGAGCATACAGTGAGATAGTGGCTACCTACAAAGCCTTAGAAAGAAATCTACCTTGCCAGACCTTGATCTTGGCCTCCTCAGCCTCCAGAACTGTGAGAAAATTAATGTCTGTTGTTTAAGCCACCCAGTCTGTAGTATTTTGTTATGGCAGCCTGAGTTAACCAATATACAATAGCTGTCCTGACAACACACAGTCCTTCCTTTCTGGCTTTATTTGCTCAGGCTATTTTGGGATACCTCAGGTTATATACTCATTTTAAATATTGTAGAGCTTTAAGGTTCTATGCTTGAACTTTTTTTCACTCTTTTCTCTCTTTTTAGAAGATTTCCTCCTCTATCCTGGTTATATATACCACCTACATAAACTCATGTATGTTGTGTACACACAACTCCACATAGGCCACTGAGGTCATGCAAAGTAGTGGTCTTGTTTATATGGTGATAACTCTCAAATTTTTATAGCAAATTGACTTCCTCCTTTGAGATTCTTATTTCCACTTGTGCCTCGATATGTCTGACTTTTGTTTTTCCACAGGCATCTCAAATTAAATATATAGAGAACTCATGCAGTTGCTCATGCTGGAAATCCATGGTTATCTTTGACATCTTCCTCTCCTATGTCTAAACAATCTCCTAAGTCAATACTTCACCCTCACCCTTATGCAAATCTCTGTGGCGTAACGCAATAAAAATTAATTTATTGCTTACATAGCTGTCCACTATGAATTGGATGGCTCTCAGAACAGTAGCTTAGGGTCCAAAGCTCCCTCCATGCTGTAGACCTGCCATGTTCAGCATTTGCTCTCCAAGGTAACCATGGAAGGGGTAAAAAAATAGAGGATTAGCTGTGGGAGATTTCTTATAGGACATGTCTGGAAGTGTTGTGCGTAGCAATGTGTACTTCTCTGGCCAGAAATCAGTCACATATCCCCACCTAATGTCAAAGAAGGTTGGAAGATGTAATTTAGTCATGTGCTCAAGAGAAGGAGAAGAAATACAGATATTGGTGATCATGAGCTTTCTCTTCCATGACAGGTCTTGTCAATTCTGTCTTCAAAATGGATCTTCCATCCATTTCTCTTTCTCCATTGCTAACAATTTAACCTAAACCACTAACCTCTCCCATCTGAAATACTGCAGTAGCCTTCTATTTCCACTGTTGCTCACTGAAATCCATTCTCCCCCTAGCAGAACAAGTAACCTTCCTATAAACGAATATAAACTTGAACCCCTTGCCCCCATTTAAACTCTTCAGAGCTTGCGTATTCTTAAGAAAGACCAAAACCTTTGTGGGTGAGGGGGTGGTCCAAGGGGTCCTGCATGATCTGTCAATGGATCACCTCATCCACCTTGCCTCTCTCTCCTTTGTTCACAACTATTTAGACATGTCAAGTCTGCTCTTACACAGGGTCATTGGGTAAGCTCTTCCCTCCTCTGGAATGTTTTTTCCATTTTTCTTAGTCTTGGCCTTACTTAGCCTCTTACTCATCTTTCAAGCCTCGGTTCAAATGTCAGTCCCTTAAGGTTGTCTTCCCTAGCTATTCCTCATCCTTACCCCTCAACAAAAGGCTGGGCTTCCTGTTATTTCTTTTTTGTAACATGCATTGCTATTGTACATTAAATACCATTCATCTTAATCTATTTGCCTCAGTGGAAGGTAATCTCCATACGGACAGGAAATAGGTCACTCTCCAATATGTTACCAGCATGTAGCACAGTGCCTGGTACCTAACAGCAGTGGTGTGATGGAGCCTACTCTTACTGGCTCATGAAGAATAATTGTTAAATTCCTAGGAATCTTGCAAGCTGATTATTATTATTTTTTACATCTTTATCGGAATATAATTGCTTTACAATGGTGTGTTAGTTTCTGCTTTATAACAAAGTGAATCAGTTATAAATATACATATACATATGTTCCCATATCTCTTCCCTCTTGCATCTCCCTCCCTCCCACCTTCCCTATCCCACCCCTCCAGGTGGTCACAAAGCACTGAGCTGATCTCCCTGTGCTATGCGGCTGCTTCCCACTAGCTATCTACCTTAAGTTTGGTAGTGTATATATGTCCATGCCACTCTCTCACTTTGTCACAGCTTATCCTTCCCCCTCCCCATATCCTCCAGTCCATTCTCTAGTAGGTCTGTGTCTTTATTCCTGTCTTACCCCTAGGTTCTTCATGACATTTTTTTTCTTAAACTCCATATATATGTGTTAGCATGGGAGAAAATATTTGCAAATGAAGCAACTGACAAAGGATTAATCTCCAAAATTTATAAGCAGCTCATGCAGCTCAATAACAAAAATCCAAACAACCCAATCCAAAAATGGGCAGAAGACCTAAATAGACATTTCTCCAAAGAAGATATACAGATTGCCAACAAACACATGAAAGAATGCTCAACATCTTTACTCATTAGAGAAATGCAAATCAAAACTACAATGAGATATCATCTCACACCAGTCAGAATGGCCATCATCAAAAAATCTAAAAACAATAAATGCTGGAGAGGGTGTGGAAAAAAGGGAACACTCTTGCACTGCTGGTGGGAATGTGAATTGGTACAGCCACTATGGAGAACAGTATGGAGGTTCCTTAAAAAACTACAAATAGAACTACCATATGACCCAGCAATCCCACTACTGGGTATAAACCCTGAGAAAACCATAATTCAAAAAGAGTCATGTACCAAAATATTCATTGCAACTCTATTTACAATAGCCCAGAGATGGAAACAACCTAAGTGTCCATCGTCGGATGAATGGATAAGGAAGATGTGGCACATATATACAATGGAATATTACTCAGCCATATAAAGAAACGAAATTGAGCTATTTGTAATGAGGTGGATAGACCTAGAATCTGTCATACAGAGTGAAGTAAGTCAGAAAGAGAAAGACAAATAACATATGTTAACACATATACAAGCTGATTATTAAACAGCCATTATTAAAAATTAAGTAAATTTTATTTAAAACAAAGATAATAAATACTGAAAGTTATTTCCTAATTATTATACTTTATTATCTGTGGTCTTGAGGTTATGTCTACTGTATCTGTAGGTGGGATATACTGCGTAATGGGGTGCTACTGTGTTATCCCAACTCTGTGTTCAATGACTTCACACTGACAGCTTTAAATTGACTGTTGTAGGAGTATTTATAATACAGAAGTGAGTAAATGTTACAGATCAGGGCTCTCTTCTACCTCCCCATCACCAGTTGTTAAACCTTTACTAGCACACCACCACAAAACTGTTGAATGAATAAAAGATCACACGTGTAGTACTCTTATGCTTTCCTCCATTATTATTGCAGACCTGTGGATTATCTCCTGGCCTAATACAACCTTACCAATTATCCAAGTAATTCAAGTCAGATATCTCATGTATTCAGAGATTTTAGGCAGAATTGTCATTTTGGCCTAAATCACACAGATAGTTTCCTTGGTTTTCCATTTATTGTGTATATATACCAGTGTCTGTTCTAGTATTTTAAAGGTCATTATGGCAGCATTTTCCAAGCATCCTGCCCTGTAACAGCTTTTCCCAGTTATGTCTGCCAGTCTAACAGAAGTCAATGAAATTGATCAGGAAACATGTATAACCCAATTGCTTACTGTCACATGGGATCTACAAGAACTTGTGAGTTAGTTAGGCAAGTAGTTTTGGGTAGATCAATGCACTCTCTGACATCCTTATTAATTCAAAATATTTTTGAACATCACAGGAGACTGGAGGTGGTGGAGTCAGAACCATCAGCATGGCAGAACCTTTTAGCTTCTCTGGTCTCCTTTGAATCCAATACCATGTTGTATACATAATAGCAAAGTATCTCTCTTGTGGCTTTTGCCATTGTCAACCTTAAGATAGTATTATGTGTTGCCTTGTTTTCACCACTAGATAGTAATCTCCTCAAGAGAACGAACCAAGTATTTTATACCTCCATCCCCTCAGAAAGCTCTGATGTTGCTTTGTACATACTAGGTACCCAACTGATAGTTACTTAAATAGAGACAACTATCTACCTTATCCCCCAGCTTCAAAGTACTTTCACTGAATCTGGAAAACTGTAAAAGTTTGTACTTTTCTTGACTATTGGATTGATTACTAATAAAGAACATTTAAGAACTATAAACAGGAATACACACTGAGCAAATGAAAAATTTGAAATCTTATATTGAAAATGGCTAAAATACATGGAACTTTAAAAATATTTGTATAAATAATTTTGTCTCAACATTAATTTTGGGTTGGAATCTGATCGTAGCTCCATGGCTATTTTCTCTTTGCCATGAAAGTAAAATAATGTCCACTATTTTCCACCAAGTTTTTACTGACTGTGGCTGCTGCTTTAGTGTGGTTCACAGCTGAAATATAGAAAATGAAATGAATCACTAACAATGTAGAGATGTAGAAAACCTGTACCTGGCGTTTGGTCAAAACAAAGATGCTTCTCTTTCAGGATTCCCTCACATTTTCAGGATTCAAAATAACAACAACAACCAAGAACAACAAAAAATAATGAGCAGACTGACATTTCCACTGTTAAAGTTTGCAAAATTTTGAAAACTTAGTTCACTTTCATAAGATCTTCATAAACCTTCTATAATATGGTTTTTGTGATTCAGAGTGTGAGCAACGCCCTGTCTGGTCCATTTTTCTGACAGAAGCTCTGCAGTATGTTAGCTAGGAGGAAGGCGGAGAGCAAGCTTCTAAGGTACTGCACTGTTGTTTATCCACCCCAGTATCTGCTTGGGCCCGGTTGCCTGGGCTAAGCCTGGTCCTGCCATGTTTCGTCATCAGCTCTGATCCTTTATCCAACTCAGTGTGCTATGGCCAATGGCAGGTTGCAGGATGTCCTTTCCAGGGGAGACTCTGACCACCCTTGGGGTGAGCCTGGGGTAAGGCTGGACGCCGCTTGTGCGTGCAGCTCGGTTGCGTTCTGCCGGCTCCTTCCAGGACCCGCTGCCTCTGGTAGCTCTTGGTCAGGGTGCTGCCCTCGGTTTTGGGGGGAATGTAAGTCCATCCTTGCCAGTCTCAGTGGCTGACAATGAGCTAGGCAGGTTTAACGAGATGAAAATCAACCTAGATTCTGACCTGAAAGGATGAAAGGCAAAAAAATAACAACAGAGAAGTTCTGAACTTGGGTGTGATCTAGGTGAAGTTTCAGACTTTTACCCTGTAGAGGAGTAGCTTGACATAAAGACACTTAAGCCCACACTTACAAAGGAAAGGGGTTACTTTTTTTTATATGACAGTTAATGACTAAGTAGTATGTGAATAGCTGTTTAGGGATATATAAAATCTAGGTTATATGTAAGAATGCAGTACAGAGAATAGACTCTGAAAATAGTTATGTCATGAAATAATGTTTTGGTTACCTTTTTATAATTTTTGCTTTTTAAAAACTAAAAGTAAGGATAATTAATTAAAATCTTAAATAATTTATAAGTACTATTATAATAAAATAGTTCAAGGTTTACAGGAGTAGGAAAAGAAGTTGATTCTCCAGCTAGGTAGGAAAACTTTTGCTCTTCTGTAACTTGGAAACATGCTGGTAAATAGACACCTATCTCATGATGCATATTTGGCACAGATATATGAAATGAGTCATTTTTGGTAATATATGGAACAGGGATTTGATTATACCCCAGCGTTTACATGGTAAACCTACTATCCTTCTTACTGCTATAGTTTCCTATCTTGATAACGCATAGCAGTTTTTCAGTTCCCAGAGTTCTTTTTCTTGGCACCTATTGGCATGAAGGCACTTTAGTATTGTCGATCTACTCTCAGGCGACTGATGCAAAAGGCAATGACAATGTCCTTAAGTCATAGAAATGAGTTGTCCTTAGAGGGAGTAACCTCTTGCTCTCTTTCTCTCCCCGCTTTCCTCACTCTCTCCCACAGATGGGAAGGAACTCTACACTCTACACGACCAGTGAGAAGGGAACAGAACATTCAAAGATTAATGACCTATAGTGTTCCAGACTATATGCATAATTAACAGTCCATATAACATTTCATTTGATCCACAGTGCAATTCTTCACAATAAGGTATGATTTTCTCTATTTTGCAGATGAGGGAATTGAGGCTCAGAAAGGCTAAAGAATGGCTGGAGATCACACAGCTGGATGTGAACAAGTCTGTCTGTCTGCAAGGTCCATACTCTTTCTTCTACATACACATCATGCTGCAGGCAAGAAGCTCTTTCCCATTAGAGACCAAAAAGATATCCACCCACCTCCAGAACAATAGTGCTGACCTGGTAAGGGCTACATATAGTAACAATTTTCTGTTGAAGGAAACCCATCAGCAGCCCCGGGGAAAAGGGAAATTGGTGGAGAGCTGTGTCTCGGTGGTAGTGTTCACGGTCTTGCTGTTGGCACATGCAAGCGTATGTGCTGTCCTCTCTTCAAGTGGCATCAAGTGACAAATCTGCAGTGTGCGAGGGAGTTCAGGGGGATGAGGGTATTTACTGCAGAGAATGACAGCTGTGTAGTTACCTCACATGGACTTCACTTCTGACTACAGCCAGGGGTCCTTCCCTTGTTCACTCTGTTTATCCTGAGACCAGCAGTCTTGCTGGTGAGTAACCTCCCCTTCTACCCATAGTCAAACTCCTATTGTACTTCTAGTCCATCGTGACAACTGAGACCCAAATCCCTGAGCCAGGAGGCATGAATGGGATGTTATCTTTTGGACTCTTGGGGTAAGTAGGAGTGGTGAAAAGAAGATGTGTAACCATGGATTCCAACAGCTTCCATCTCTAAGAAATGGGGAGTGTTTTATACCCTTTTAGGAGGTGGCCATTCAGATCCCGTCATGAGAGGAGACAGAGGAGAGGCTCAGGAAAAAATAAAGTTTATTTTATTCACAGGTCCTAGAGACAGGAGGCACACAGAGCTATGCAGATAAACCCCAGTGTGGTCAGGAGGCAGAAGACGGGCCTGAGGAGAGAGCTTAAGCGGTGACCTTTATTGAGATTTCCTCAAGAAAAGCAAGGCAGGGCTGGGTGAACAGTTCAGGATTGGTTAGTTTGAAGAATTTCAGCGGGTTCTGGGCTATAGGGGTGGTCTCTGGTTGCCTGGTACCCGGCTCTGGGATGATTAGGGCAGAGGAATATTGCCTCCAAGGCTCCTAATGGTGTCCTAGGAAGCCAACCTGGAGCAGCCATATTTCACGTGTGGCTGAATTGTGTAAACTTGGGCAAGTTCATCATCTACTTGGGCCTCAGTTTCCTCATTCATCAGTAGAGCTTGAGTTAGATGATAAAATCCTTTTCAGGTATAATTTACCATAATTCTTACATATAAATGAAGTTTATGTTAGTGAAATTTCTGGCTTTCCTCAAAGGGAGGGGGTCTGGGAGTACAGATTTTGATTTAACCTATAAGTGCAAATATTTTTCCAGGTTTCTTTCTCTACTCAAAAGATCCTTGAGGTTTACAGTGAGTTAACACCAAACCAGAGAGGTAAGCTGTAAATTGTTTAATTGGCCAAAATCAACTGTAGGTCAGTTATTTCAAGACTTGCTCAATGTTAGTGTTTGAAAAACATCAACACCTCCATTATGTTGTTAGTTTTGATGGAAAAAAGTACATGCACCCTCTTCTAAAGAGAAGAGGCTTGGGAGGTAAAGAAACTCTCAGCGAGCCATCACACAGAGGGTGTTTTAATAAAAAGAGTAAAATAAGGCCTTTGAAAGGGAAGTGTTGATTGCAAAGCATTTATAGAGGAATTTTAAAAATAAAGCAGGCCCTATGTGGCTAAGTGATTAGCAATGCTATTTGAGAGCTAGAAACTTAAAGACTGGCATGCAGAACTTCATTCATGTTAATCTATTTATCAGTCAGCCGTATTTAGAAGTTGTCTCAAATATATTTTGGATGGGCTGTGAGAAAATTACACAGAAAAAGTGCTACTGTGACTTTACCAATAAATTGTGTATTTCACCATGTGCTAATGATTTTTTTTTCCAAAAGAGAATACGTTGTGACCTCATTAAACTTTTATATGTCAAAATAATGAAACAGAGCCTTATTTTCTGGTGCCAACTTTCTATAAAAATCACTCTTTAAAAAATATGAATCTCACTGCAGCATGTAGAATTTTACACACAGCTTCAGAAGACTTGGAATAGATTCAATATTCAAATGCCAAAATTTGTATCTGTACCTTTGACTTTTTTTTTTAATGTATATAGCATATGCTTACACTGTATCACATAACACAATCACATCTTAGATAACATCAGTAGGTTGATGTTGCTCCTTCATTACATTTTCCACAGTGGACATTTTTATAGGCCTGTCATGTGGAGGACAGCAAATAAGTAGATGTTACCTTTTGTTCAGCCAAGGTTGTTGTAGCCCTAAAAATAACAAAAGTAAATAGTGTTGTATTTTTTAAAAATCTAAATGTCAACCTTTAGACTGATTAATTTGTCTTCAGTATAGTGTCCTAGTTAAGAGCTAAGAACTAAGGCTGCTTCATTTCAAGACCCAGCTCTGTCTATTACTAGCTGCATGACCTTGAATGCATTATTTAACCTCCCTGTGCCTAGGCTTTTTCATGACTACAACAAGCATCATAATAACACCTATATCATAGGATCTTATGAGTTATTATTTGTGAAGTGTCTTGGACAGTGCTTGGCACAAAGCAAATGTTGTAAGTTCTTGTTTCTTATCGTCCTTAGATAAATGTGGAAAGCTAGAGAGATAAAGAAAACCTATGTTTTGTAGGGTAAAAAAAATCAAAGAACAAGCTGGCAGAAAAGGAGAATAATACAATTACATTGGTTATACAAATCATTTCATTGTTTTCAAATAATTTAAAATCTTTATGGTCAGGAATTTTCTAAACAATATTTTTAGGTAAAGAATATTCTATTATAAGGCAAGAGGAGAGTGAACATTAGTGGGAATGGTGGAGTAAGGACCTCCAAAGTGCTGCTCCATCATAAAAGCAAGGCATACATTGCCCAAAATCATCAAAAACAAATTTTTCAGAACTCTGGAAATTAACCAAAGATTTACAATAATCTATGGAAAATTTTTGAAAATCTGAATTTGGGTTAAAAACAGCAGGTTTTGTGATGTTTGAACTTACCCTACTCTCATCACCCTCTTCTCACCTCTGGAATAGCCTTGAAAACCAGCAGTCTCACAACCATGATCGCTGTGGAAAATAGTAGCCTAGCAGGCACTAGAGGGGTCAGAACAGGTTTGGATCTCCTCAGAAGCATCAGTCTCAAAGAACTGTCTTTATCTGAGTTGTCTGATAGTTCCTGAAAACTCCCACTCAAAGTGCTTGCCCTCACTCAGTATGAACAGCATTTTTCCTGGGAGCATTTGTCAAAAATACCCAGCAACAATTGTTAACAATGCCATTACCTGAGGCAGTGATAATAGTTGGAGCAAAAAAGAATCTGACCAAAACACTTATAAGAAAAATTGGAGAATGAGATGTTCACAGGGAGCTTTAAGCAGGTCTGACTATTCCTGGGAATCTTGAAGGTCATGTGCATGTGTAAGGCTATGGAAATGCCCAGGGAAATGCCTGAGAAAGTCCTAAGCTCACCCTTCTGGATGACTTGAGATGCCACACAAACAGGGATGCAAAGTCAGGTCAGAATTGTAAATTGCCTTCCCAAGTGTTGAATGTGTGTCCCCAAGTACACACAGAGCCCCTTGGCAAAGGCTAGAAGACTTACTGATTCCAGGTATTTAAGGAAATCTCTATTCAATCATTAGCTGACCACTGAACTAACTGAGCAGAGACTTCAGTGGCCACACATGAAAGAGAATACACACTTACACAATTTGCTCAGGAAATTCACTAGATAAACAGCCAGCATAAACAACAACAACCTACAGCAGCAACAACAAATGCTGGGGTAGGGGGGATCTGACTTCCAGAGTTGTCATGTTATATTGTTTAAAATGTCCAGTTTTCAACCAAAAAAAAAAAAAAAAAAACAAATGCAAGAAAACAAGAAAGAGTAGCAAATAATGAAAAGAAACGGTCAACAGATGCTGTTCCTGAGAAAGTCCAGAAGTTGGACTTGGCAGACAAAGATTTTAAATAAAATATCTTAAATATGTACAAGAACTGAAGTAAATCATGTCCAAAGGGTAAAAGGAAAGTAGAGAGCAGTATGTCACCAAATAGAGAATACCAATAAACAGAAAGAAATAAAAACAAATCTGATAGAAGTTTGGAGTTTAAAAGAATATTAAGTCAAATGAAAATTCAAATGAGGTGCTCAAAAGCAGATTTGAAGTGGAAGAAGAAAGAATAAATAAATTAAAACCAGGTCAATTGAGATTATCAAGTTCGAAGAATGAAAAGAAGAATAAAAAAAATTAAACGGAGCCTATGGTGAGCCCTAGGACACCATCCTATGAGACACAGACAAGCATACCAAATACAAAATCAGAGGTCCAGAAAGGAAGGAGAGACCAGAAAAGAAAGAGAGAAATAAAGGGGCAGAAAGACTATTTAAAGATATAATGGCTGAAAATACTCCAAATTTGATGATAACTATTGATCTACATATCCAAGAAGCTCAGCAAATTCTAAGTATAATAAAGTCAGAGGTCCACTCCTAGACACATCATAATCAAATTGTCAAAACACAAAGACAACTACAACATAAATGTATATTTTTGTCTGTCACTCTTATTTTTCTTCTACCTGATTTAAAAAACAACTGCAAAAAGCAATGATTATAAATTTGTTTTGATGGGCATCTATTGTATGAAAATTTAATTTACATAAACATAATAGCACCAGGGAGGGGGAAGGCAATGGAGTTACTTAGAAACAAAGTATTTTAATGTTACTTAAACTAAGTTGTTATTAATCTGAACTAGACTGTTAAGATAAGATGTTAACCACTAGGGAAGCTACTAAGAAAATAAATAAAAATATAATAAAATAATGACAAGAAAATAAAGAAGACAAACTATAAAATATCTATTTAAGGCAAGGAAGGCAGTAATAGAGACATAGAGAACAAAAAATACATAAGATATATATGGAAAACAAATTGCAAATGGCAAATGTAAATCCTACTTTATCATTAATTACATTAAGTATAAATTCACATTTCAATCAAAAGGCAGAAATTGGCAGAATAAATAAAAAATATGACTTAACTCTATGTTGTCTACAAGAGATTTGCCTTAGAGCCAAAGACACAAATAGGTTAAAAGTAAAAGTATAAAAAAGATATGTCATGAAAACAGTGACTAAAATATAGCTGCAGTGGCTATACTGATAGATATCAAATAGATTTTAAGACAAAGTTGTTACTGGATAGAAGAAAGACATTTTATAATGATAAAAGTGACAATTCTTCAAGAAGATATAATAATTATAAACATATATGCACCAAATAACAGAGCTCCAGAATTCATAAAGCAAAAACTGATAGTTTAAGGGAGAAAGAGATAATTCTGCAATAAAAGTTGGAAACTTCAACACCTCACTTCCAATAATAGATAAAATAACTGGCCAAAAGATCAATAAGGAAATAAAAGACTTGAACAACACTATATATCAACTAGACATTACAGGCATCTATAAATACTCAACAACAGTCAAATACACATTTTTCTTAAGTGCACATGGAACACTGTCCAGGATAGGCCATATGTTAGGTCATAAAACAAGTCTTAATAAATCTGAAAGGATTGAAATCACACAAAATATGTTCTCCGACAACATGGAAAGAAATCAGAAATCGATAACAGAAGGAAATTTGGAAATTCACAAATATGTGGAAATTAAACAAACCACTCTTAAATAATCAGTGAGTCAAAGAAAAATAAATCACATGAGAATTTAGAAAATATTTTGAGATGAATGAAAATGTAAATAAAACATATAAAAATTTACCAGATGCAGCTAAAATAGTGCTTAAAGGGAAGTGTATAGTTGTAAATCTCTATATTAAAATAGAAGAAAGATTTCAATTTAACCTAACCTTCTACCTTAAGAAATTAGAAAAAGAAGAGCAAACCACATTCAAACCAAGTGGAAGGAAGGAGATAAAAAGTTAGACAGAAACAAACAAACAAACAAACAAATGAAACCAGAAGTTGGTTCCTCGAAAATATCAAGAAAATTAATTAAGCTTTAACTGGATTGACCAAGAAAAAAAGAGAGAAGATTTAAATTACTAAGATCAAAGAATAAAAGAGAGGACATTGATACCCACCCTACCAAAAAAAAATTATAAGGGAATACTATGAGCAATTATATGCCAACAAATTAGGTAACATAGATGAAATGGAAATTTTTCTAGAAAAGCATACATTACCAAAACTGACTTAAGAAGAAATAGAAAATCTGAAGACATATAACAAGCTAGGGGATTGAATTAGTAGTTATAAAACTTCTCAGGAAAAGAATGGCTTTACTGATGAATTCTACTGAACATGTAAGGAAGAATTAACATCAAATTCTTCACAAACTCTTCCAAAAAACAGGAAGGAGCACTTTTCAACACATTATATGAGGCCACTGTTACCCTGAAACCGAGATAAGACAGAGATATCACAATAAAAAAATCTAAAGGCCAATATTCCTTATGAATATAAAGTATAAATATCTTCAACCTAGTACTACCAAACCAAATCCAACATCATTTATAAAGGATTATACACCCATGACCAGGTGGGATTTGTCTCAGGAATAGATTATTTAACATCTGAAAATCAATTGATAGAGTACACAATTTTAATAAAATAAAATTTAAAAACCCACATAATCATCTCAATATTTACAGAATAAGCATTTACAAATTCAAACTCCCTTTCCAGATAAATACTCTTGACAAATGCGGAATAGAAGAGAGCTTCTTCATTCTGAAAAGGGGCTTCTATCAAGAATTCCCATTCACATCATTCTTAATGGTGAAAGACAAAAACCATTCCTTTTATATCAGGAACAAGACTAGGGTGTTCACTTTTGCCACTTCAATTCAATATTATACTCGAGGTTTCAGTCAGGGCAACTTGGCAAAAAAAAAAAAGGAACAAAAAGACATTAAGATTGGAAAGAAAGAAGTAATACTATTTTCTTTGCACAAATAATGTGACCTTGTATATAGAAAATTCTAAGGAATCCACACACACACAAAACTTATTAGAGTTAATAAATAAGATCAATATGTTTATAAGATATAAGAGCCATATACAAAAAGTTATTGCATTTCAATATATTAACAATATTCCACTCTGAAAATGAAATTAAGAAAACAGTTCCATTTACAATAGCATCAAAAAGAATAAAATACTTGGGAATAAACTTAAAAGAAGTACAAGATTTGTACACTGAAAACCATAAAGTATTGTTAATGAAATAAGAAAGATAAGTAAATGGAAAGAATTTCATGTTCATGGATCAGAAGAGTTAATATTGTTAAGATGACAATACACATCAAATTGATCTACAGATTCAACTCATTCCCTTCAAAATCCAGGTTGACTTTATGCAGAAATTGACAAGCTGATCCCAAAATTCCAATAGAAATGTAAGGGACACAGAGTAGCCAAAGCAATCTTGAAAGCACAAAGCACAAAGTTGGAAGAGACACACTTCTAGAGATGGAAAACTATGGTAATCAAGACATAATAGTACTGGGAGGGATAGACATACAGATCAATGGAACAGAATTGAGTTTCTAAAAATAAACACATTTATGGCAAACTGATTTTCAGTAAGTGTGACAAGTCAATGGGGAATGAATAGTCTTATTAACAAACGGTGCTGAGACAAATGGTGCTTTTCCACATGTAAAAGAAAGAAGTTGGATTCCTACCTCACACCATACACAGAAATTAATCTAAAATGGATGATTTTAAACCTAAAATAGACCTAATATGTAATAGCTAAAACTATAAAACTCTTAGAAGAGAATATAGGAGTAAAAGTTTTCTGATACTCTATTGGGCCATAATTTCTTAGACATGAAATGCACAGGTAATAAAAGGAAAAGTAGATACATTATAGTTTATCAAAATTAAAAAATATTTTTGTACCACTAATGATACCATCAGGACAATGAAAAGACAACCCATGGAATAAAAGAAAATATTTGCAAATCACATATCTGATAAAGAATTTGTATCCAGAATATATAAAAGAACTCTTACAACTCAATAATAAAAGGATGGATTATCCAATTAAAACATAGGAAAAAGCTTTGACATTTCTCAAAAAAAAAATACACAAGTAGACAATAAGCACATAAAAAGATGTTCAATATCTTTAGTCATTAGAGTAATGCAAATCAAAATTGCAATGTGATATCACTTCACACAAATTTAGATGGCTATAATCAATTAGATCAAGTATTGGAGAGGGTGTGGAAAAATTGGAACCCTCAAATATTGTTGGTGGACTGTAAAATGGTACAGCATCTTTGGAAATAAGATTGGCAGTTTCTCAAAATGTTAAAAAGTTTTATAGGACTCAACAGACCCATTCCTAGGTAGATATATATCCAAGAGAAAAGAAAACACACATCTTCACAGAAACGTGTACATGGATTTCATAGCAACATTCTCCCAAATAGCCAAGATGTGGAAACAAACCAAATGTCACTCAATTGATTAATGGGTGTGGTGTGTCCATACAATAGAATATTACTAAGCCATAAGAGAGAACTAATAGATGCTACAACGTGGATGAACTTTAGAAGCATTATAAAAAGTGAAATAAGCCAGACACAAAAGGCTACACATCATATGATTCCATTTGTATGACAGGTCCAAAAAATCCTCAGAGACAAAGATAATTGGTAGTTGCCTGGCTCTGGAGATGTGAGTGCAGGCATGTTGTTAACAGGTTCTGGGTTTCTTTTTGGGGTGGTGAAAATATTTTAAAATTAGATAGGAATGGTAATTGTACAACTCGATGAATGTGCTAAAAAACACTGAATCATATACCTTAAACGGGTTAAATTAGATATTTTAAAAATAGTAAAATATAGGTAAGTACTTGACACTGCCTGACAAATACTAAGTGCTGAGCAAATGTTAGTTGTGATCATTAATTGGAATAGACTATTCTATCATTATATCATTAAGAATAGAAATGCAGGGGCTTCCCTGGTGGCGCAGTGGTCGAAAGTCCGCCTGCCAATGCAGGGGACACGGGTTCGTGCCCCAGTCTGGAAGGATCCCACATGCCGTGGAGTGGCTGGGCCCATGAGCCATGGCTGCTGAGCCTGTGTGTCCGGAGCCTGTGCTCCACAACAGGAGAGGCCACAACAGTGAGAGGCCCACGTACCACACACACACAAAAAGAATAGAAATGCAAAGAAAGAAATAACTAAATTTTCTGTGGAGGAAATAATTCAGAGTATTTTGCTAACACTTAATATGGGTTTCTGGAAGAGTGAACAGTCCCTGTGCCATGTGGGAAGAAGAAAACATGATGTGCCATGTGGAGTATAATTGTAAAATACTGGTCCCTCCTTGCATTACTCAGGTGAATAAAAAGTCATCACTAAACAAAGAAATCTCTAATGCTAGCCCCCTGGTGACGGCAGTGCAGAGCTGCACTTGTGAGAAACAGCTTGGTTGCAAAGTAATGCCTTCTTTTCTGAAAATCCACCATGGTGACTTTCAGTCAGGGGTTCATGGTGAATATCTGACCATGATTTATTTCTCTCTCAAGGGCATCCATAATAGCCTGGCCCCTCAATGAACTCTGTTTTCAGCTGTCCTGGGCGGGGGAAGGCATGTCTCTTTGAGTTGTATCCACAAGGCGGAATCTTCATAGGGTAGAGAGTCTATATTTTAAATCAGAGAAGCTCAAAAATACCCTCTGAATTTGGTGCAAACTTCTCCCACTATTTTTAAGAGATACAGAAATTTACTACGATTTATTTGTATTTAAAAAGGCTTCACTTTATATTCAGTATGATAGACAATGGGGAAACCGCCATGGAAGAAATTTCCATGTACATCTGTGGCTCAGAGAGTACACAGGAGTGTACTCAGAGGGCTAGCCCTCTTAAATCAGGGCAAAACCTGAACAACCAGGCTGAGGAGATGGGCTTTATTGGTGGACAAAAGAGACAGAGAAAGGGACTTCCCTGGTGGTGCAGTGGTTAAGAACCTGCCTGCTAATGCAGGGGACACGGGTTCGAGCCCTGGTCCGGGAAGCTCCCACATGCCGTGAAGCAACTAAGCTCATGCTCCACAACTACTGAGCCTGCACTCTAGAGCCCTCGAGCCACAACTACTGAGCCTGCATGCCACAACTACTGAAGCCTTCGTGCCTAGAGCCCATGCTCCGCAACAAGAGAAGCCACCACAGTGAGAAGCCCTCACCGCAACGAAGAGTAGCCCCCGCTCGCCGCAACTAGAGAAAAGCTTGGGCAGCAACAAAGACCCAACACGGCCAAAAATAAATAAATAAATTCATTAAAAAAAAAAAAAAAAGAGGCAGAGGAAGAAAACACTGGCAAAAGAAGAGTAAAAACGAGGCCAAACAGAAAGAGTTTCTTTTATGGCCAGGGAGGAGAGAATCTGGATGGGAACACAGAAGAATTTGGGTTCCTGGCAGTTATCTGCATAAGACTCGCCCTCTCATCTTCATGTAATTGCTCTCCATATGAGGACAAAGTCACACACAGGGAGAAAACACTTTTCCACATTCAACCCCACTCCCTTGAATGTCTGTGCCCATTGACACTATTCCCGAGAAGGTCAAGGAAGTTATGCATGAAATCACTTTCTTGCAGCATCAACCTCTTCAAAAAAGAAAATGCCAAAGCCTTTCCAGTGGCAGAGAAGCTGGGATTTCATAATGCAGCCTACTTGTGGGTGTTGCTCTACCGCTATGATTATTAGTATGTCTGTTTTCTCTAAGGCTTAAAATTAGAACCCCAGGCCCACTCTTGTTTACAGTTCAGCATGTGCAAGGCCTGAACCACACGGCCCGGCCACCAGGAAGCGTGTGTGCGGGGCACTGCCGCTCTCCACGCCGAGAGCATCACCCGTGGTGTGTTTAGACAGCAGAGCTCAGAAAAATGAGCACACCGTAAACGTTGCCAGTCATTCAGAAACCGAGATATCTGGAAGTGATAAAAACTACGATTGATAAAAGCTTGCCTTGTTAAATGTAGGCCACACATACTCTAAATAAAATATACCACTTAGGAAATGATTTGTGTTGATAAAACTTGATGGAGTTGTTTTTCCAAATGTCTTCTCCCTGCTGGGAATTTCACACTTTGGCAGGCTCTCCTCCCGGCCTCCCCAGTTGCCAGTCTCCTTCCTTGACCTGACCTGGTGTTGTTTACATGGCTGTTTACACATTTCTTAACAACTTTTGCAAAGGGCCTTTAATGACTTTCACTCCTGGCAGTGCTTAGCTTGAGGCAAAGCTCCAAAGGCTGCCAGTGTTGTTCTGTTTATTTGTGCAGTGCCCTCCCCCAGCTTCCCTCCTCAGAGAGGGGCCTGGAAAGCATGGTGCAGGTTAGATAGCTGCAGATGAGCTTGAAGACTTGGGCTGTAGTTGTTAGTAATGAAACAGGGTACTAGCCATTGAAATAATTCAATTAGGAACCGCCATCATGTTTCAAGGGGGCTGGATTAGAGAACTAGACATTGATATTTGAGTCCATTTGAAGAAGTAGCATAACAAGGTCCCAGCTCCAATACTCATGGGTTGTAGAATGGAGGACAAGTCCATGGTCTTTCCTGGGCCTTGGCTCCCTCATCTGCTAAATGAAGGGAGTGAACTGGATGACCACCAAATTCATACTTGGCTATAGATTAAGAAAGATAACAATTTCCTCCTGCAGAAGTCTTGCAGAATACTATGAGAAGAATGTTTGGCTTTTAGGCTACAGTAATAATTTAGAGTGTGATGAGGATAATTGATAGTTCAATTATATAAAGTAAGCCATGAAAATGCATGTAAGATCTAGATTATCTAGAGTGATTTTTTTCTTTTTAAACTGGGTATTGCCAACTCTTCCTTTCTACTTTGTAGAGACGGTTGTAAAGCCATGGAGAAGCCAGGAATCCATCATGAAATGAAAGGGGCAGAGTCAAGAAAGACCAGGAGCGTCTGGGTGGGCGGAGCAAGAACATTCTGGAAGAAGAGGAGCCCTGTGTATGGTGACCAGAGTTCCAGATGCTCACAACAGAGCAGTGCCTTAACTTCCACATTATTCACACAGGCTGAGCGGGGTGCTGCTGAAATTAGCGGCATTCACATCAGCAACGTTCTTACACCAAGAACATGACTCTCATAGAAACAGCAAATAAAAATACCAAACTGAGTCTATTTGGCATTAAAGCAGTTTCAAACACTTCCCATTTTGAAGCGAGAGTAAGATGTGTTGGAATCACATGATATTTCAAAACATCACTGGTTATTGTGACAAAAGGATTCACATACTTGAAAGATTCAGAACTGTTCTAAATACAGAGAAAATATGCTAAAATAAATTAATGTAAATGTGGAGTTCTCCCCATTTCACATACCCATTCCTAGAGGAATATTCCCCTCTGACTTTGTCTTCCCCAAATCCTCATGGTCTCATGATATATTATTTTGGTGGAAGTTTCTTAAAATGATGACCTGAGGGTTACCAGAGATATCTCTTTCTCGTGGATTTTTACATTAGTTCCCAGTAGGTGTTTATTAGACACTTACTGTTGTACTAGGCTTGGGAATACCAAAATGAAGGTGACACGCAGAGATTATGTCTCTGTCTCAAAGAGCTTAAACTCTAAAGATGGGAAATGCCAGATAATTTTGTAATGCAGCAGAAACTCTCGTAGAAGTTAGAAAATGCATCTGTGAGCCCTTTTCCCTTGAGAAATCTCTTTTTTTACAACAATTGGGGAACGCATGCTCACATGCACTCTGAATGTTGTCCCTCACCACATATACTTGGGCTATTGGTTAACTTGGACAATGAAAGCAGCTTCTTTTGAAATATTTTCTGGCTGGTGTTTTTTACATCATTATCCAGGTAGATGATCCTTGCATTACTGGGGTCTCTCAGTTGCCTGAATGCCTCTCTTCTAGTGATCTTTCTTCTCCTCTACCTTACTCTCTGGGTCATTACCGACCTTATCATTATCAAAAAATGCAACCCCTTTATAATTTCTCCACAGCAGGATTTATCATTGCTATGGAACAGTGACTGCTGTTTATATTTCAGGTTTTTCTTCTCTTTTCCGAATGAGACCTTTATTTAAGGTCAACTGTCTTTATCTCACCATTGTGCCTTGGTGGTGTGTTTATGGCTGGGTGGGGATGGCAGATACCATGTCTTTTTGTTCAAAGGTTGATGGTCTGCAAGGAGCCACACCAGATCTACTAAAGAGGACTGCACAGTGTGCTCCAGGAGGGGGAGAAAAAACTAGAATGGATGTGTGTACAGCAAAGTGAATCAGTTATACGTATACATATATCCCATTCTTTTTTGGATTTCCTTCACATGTAGGTCACCACAGAGCATTGAGTAGAGTTCCCTGTGTTATACAGTAGGTTCTCATTAGTTATCTATTTTATACATAGTAGTGTATATGTGTCAATCCCAATCTCCCAGTTCATCCCACCCCCTTTTCCCCCCTTGGGTCCATATGTTTGCTCTGTATGTCTGTGTCTCTATTTCTGCTTTGCAAATTGGTTCGTCTGTACCATTTTTCTAGATTCCATATATATGCATTAATATACAATATTTTTCTCTTTCTGACTTACTTCACTCTGTATGACAGTCTCTAGGTCCATCCACGGCTCTGCAAATGGCACAATTTCGTTCCTTAGTATGGCTGAGTAATATTCCATTGTATATATGTACAATATCTTTTTAAAAATTTATTTGTTTTCTTTATTTTTTTGGCTGCGTCAGGTGTTAGTTGCAGCACACAGGATCTTTCACTGCGGCACACAGGCTTCTCTCTAGTTGTGGCATGCGAATTTTCTCTCTCTAGTTGTGGCACACGGGTTCCAGAGTCCGTGGGCTCTGTAGTTTGCAGCTTGCAGGCTCTCTAGTTGAGGCACGTGAGCTCAGTAGTTGTGCTGCTCAGGCTTAGTTGCCCCACGGCATATGGGATCTTAGTTCCCCGACCAGTAGTTCCCCGACCAGGGATCAAACCCACGTCCCCTGCATTGGAAGGTGGATTCTTTACCACTGGATCACCAGGGAAGTCCCTGTACCACATTTTCTTTAAGAATGGATGTATATATTTTTTAACTTTGCTGATATAGTAAATTAGAAAAAGATGAGTGATTAGGAGAAAAGTAAACCAGGACAGGGAGAATATTTATATGGGAGATGGAATTTTGGGATGGCTAGAGAACACTTTACTGGAATCAGGTGAAAGACATGAGAGAAAATACTGATATAGAAGAATAATTCACGAGATCCGGTATCTGAAGAATAGCATTTTCAGCAGAGAATTGACAGAATGGAGAAATAATAAAAGAAACTTCCCATAGCTTAAGGGAGAGACTTAACCAGTTTGTCTACCTTACATAGGATGTGAATCAAGTTGGTATCAGATTCTTCAAAACCAGCAATGAATGGTAGAAACAATGGCTTTAAAATTTTGAGGAAAACCTATTTTCAATCTGGAAAATATCAGCCCAGCCGAACTATCAATTGTGAAGCCAGAAAAAAGACTTGAAGAATTCAGAAAGTTTACCTCCCCAGTTTATTGAGTCTGTTAGTAAACAGGAGAGAGGAAGGCATGAGTTCCAGTAAATAGCAGCTTCTACCGAGAAGGCAATGAAGGGAGTTTAAGGATGACTGACCATTGCACAGAAGAACTAGTAGGTAGTTAGTCCTCAGTGAGGATTAGTCTTAGCATGAAATAGGAGACAGTTAGCAAGAGGACAGGACAATAGCACCTCTGGAGGAAAAATAAGGTAATGTCCAAACTTAGAGGACATGCTTGAGACATAGAAAAATGTAAGGATATCATAATGGTATATAATGCAAGGGATGGGGAGAAGAGGACACTAGAAACTCTAGGGAAAACAACAATAAGTTCTTAGAAAGAAAATACTCATAACAGGTTACTTGATACAGCAATTAGTGATCTGCATAATCATAAAACTATCAAGCCATTCATTTATTTTTTACTTTTAGAATCAACTTATATGCAAATATAGAGGATTTAACTATGAGTATAGAGCTCAGTAGAAAGGTTATTTACCTTGAGAATGCAACAGTAAAAATATGTATGCTGGGAGTTGAGAAGTTGCGATAGGAAGGCTGAAGAACCAGAGGCAAGTGTAGAGGTATTAATGCCTTCTTCATTCAAATAAGATACCTAGAGATTCCATGGATGATACATAATTAGATGTTGAAAATAACATTTAAAAGATGGAGAGCGAATATGCAAGATCCATTTTGAGCATACAAGTAATAGGATTTAATAGCTACGTGAATAGATGTAAGGGGTGTGAAAGATGGATTAGAATAAAATATGGCTCCAAAGTTTTGTCTCTGGATGAAGGAGACTGATGGTACCATTCAGTTTTGGTCAAATTCCTTGAGAACAGGAATCACTTATTACTGAACATGTAGATGAAGGAGAGAGAATCACGAAATTGTGTGTGTGTGTGTGTGTGTGTGTGTGTGTGTGTGTGTTAGAGAGAGAGAGAGAGAGAGTCAGAGAGATGGAGAGGGAGTGAGAGTGGGAGAGAGGGAATAATTGATTAACCAAGGATGTGGTTAATCTCTCTCATGAAGGGAAGGGATAGGCTCAAGGAAGAAAAATAAAGGATTCATGATTCATTAAGACTACAATAAATTTAGAGGAGATGAAGATTGATCAGATCAGATCAATGGTTCTCAATGGTGGCTGCAGTTAGAATCACCTGGAGAGATTTAAAAATTCCCAAAGGCCAGGCCTCACCCTAGGCCAATTAAGTCTGGTATCTCCAAAAGTGGAACCCAGGCATCAGCATTTTTAAAGCTTCCAAAGTGACCACAATAACAGCCAAGGTTTAGAACTACTGGATTAGGTGATCTAGCTTGTGCTGGTAGGAGGTGAGGCCACCTGGGAAGAGTCAAATTGGAAAAGACGTGAAAAGAAGGAAAACATTTACAGCAGGAAATCCAAATAAATCTTACCAGAGAAGAATAAAAGGCTTGGTCAGTAGCAGTGAGGACCCCCTTATTGCACTGCACCCACATTTTCCTACTGCATCCTCTCAAAGGAGGATTCTTGGTTTTGGAATGAACTCAATATTAGGAAATGTGAATTTTTTCCCCCTACCAGAAAAAGGCTAAGTAGAAGAGAAGTTGGCTTTAATCAGGCTGGCAAACAGGATATTATGAATGTCGAGGGGATGTATATATCTAGGGGCTTGCTAGTGAATTGTAGAAAGATTAACAGTGAGGTCTGAGTTGGTAGGGGATGAAAAAGTCAGGATAAAGGGACTGGAAATCATGTGACTAGTACAGTCGGTGAGCCCAAAGTAAAGAAATATCTTACAGGACAATAGATTTTGGTTGGAGAGGTGTCATTCAGAGTTTGAGATGTTAGCAAGATAGGTCAACTCTACATCTCAGGCATAGCTATACTGTTGAGTGGCTGAAATAGAGTGAAAATAAAGCCTGTAGAATTCAAGGAGATAAAGGAGTTATGAGAATCTTCCAAAAGATGTTAGAGCCAGAAAGAAGGATATAAAGGTACAGAGTGGAGAGAGGAGCTGGACATGAACCAGGACACCTGCAGGAGATGCCAACAGGAATGGGAAAAGGTTGGTATGCAGATGCGTGAGGGACCAGAGAACACATGTTTCCTTCAGGATTACAAGCCACTGAGAAATTCTCTTAATCAGTAAAAGTCATCTTTAGAAATTTTGGGGAAAATGTAATATAGAAGCCATATAAAAATATACCATCACACTTGAATCCCAAATCTGTTAGGTAAATATAATTAAGGAATATGTTATGCAAATGAAGACATTTAGGAATATGTCTTAGACTCTGGAGCTTGTACATGATGTTCATTGTTAAAAAAAAAAAAGAAACATCCTAAATGTCCATTAATAGTGGAATGGATAAAATAAATATGGATAAAATAAATGTAGATAAAATGAATGGGATAAATATTACACACAGTGGGTATAATCATTTAAGCATGAGCTAGCTCCCACAATAATAATGTTTTGAGAAGAAGGAGGAGGAGGAAGGGGGGGGAGGAAGAGGTAGGAGAAGGAGAGGAAAGCTGTAGAATAATATATAGAGCATGACAGGGTCCCCAGCCCCCAGGCCCCAGGTACTGGTTCATGGTCTGGTAGGAACCGGGCTGCACAGCAGGAGGTGAACGGCGGGGGGAGCGAGCGAAGCTTCATCTGTATTTACAGCCGCTCCCCATCACTGCATTACCACCTGAGCTCTGCCTCTTGTCAGCATTATGGTGAGGTGTATAATTATTTCATTATATATTACAGTGTAATAATAATAGAAATAAAGTGCCCAATAAATGTAAAGCACTTGAATCATCCCGAAACTATCCCCCCACCACCCCATCCATGGAAAAATTGTCTTCCATGAAACCGGTCCCTAGTGCCAAAAAGGTTGGGGACCTCTGGAGTGTGACACCATGTGTATACATTTTAAGAAACACACGTGTGGTAGTAGCATAAATCGAGGACTGGACAAATATCATCAAATTCATGATGCTGGTTGCTTCTGGAGAGGACTGGTGATGATGCCAGAGAAGGGCACAAATAGGATTTAAACCAAACTTATAATTTTTTTTCTATTTTAAAAAATAAATCATTTGAAAAACATATAACAAAATGATAATATTAATACTGGAGTAAATGAGTGTTTTAAAATATTTTTTTCCTTGTGTTTTTGGACAAGTACATGAATAAAATTGAAGTACTTGTAGAAGTATTTGCATTCGAATAAAATTCCTTCTATGGTAACATTTGTGTTCACAAATGTTAACTCTTTGGATCCTTCCCCAAATCCCTGAGAACAATGTCCTATTGATTCCCACTTTACAGGTGACAAAACTGAGGCTTTGGAGATAAAGGGCAAGGAGGAGGGAGAGCTGGGGCAAAATGCTGGATGTTTGTAAAGTGCCTAACCCAACATTCCTTTCAACACAAAAATGCCTTTTATTTTACCCTTCCACAAATAATCTATATACACAGTTTCCATTGAGTCATGCTCTTCTAAGATATGTGTTTTCTGAGTTTGGTTCAGTGAATGATTGAAAATAGTCTTAGGCTGAGCTACAAGACAGTATTTTGAGTCTGAGATTTAAAAAAAAAAAACTGTTTGAGATTATTTTCTTCATCTCTTTTTTCAGGACTTTTACCTTTTCAAGGAAAAAAAAATTTAATTTCTACCTAACACTATCTCTAAAAGGTTCTCTTTCTTCCAGTCCATTCACTGTCACTCAACCATGAGAGCTTCGATATTCTTTTTAAATAGTTCAACTTTCCTAGAAAACTCTGAGCTCCTTATCAGTCAGCAAGAAGTCAGGATGGTAAGATTTAGGGAACATCCCACTGGTCTAGGGAGGCAGATCCAGTGAAGCTTTTATCTTTAGGTTGAAGCTACTCCCTCTCTACGACAACTAATTGTGGACCTGCTTCATACCCATCATCAGCAAAAGGAATGAACTCTTAAGTGGCACCAAATTAAAGAATCTCTCAGTGATTGCTTTGCTGCAGTTAAAGAACAAGTAGCCATTTGTAAGATTAAAATCACCTCACTAGTTCCTTAATTCCAAGTGTATGCAATCATATGAAAGCTCTGTATGATGCACTGTAGCCAGGAGAAGAATAAGATGTTAGTTATGTAATTAAAAGGATGCTCAGTGCAGGAAACCTCTTACAGATTCATTTCATTGAAAGCAGTAACACCCTTGGTGCAACTGAAAGAATTCGGATTAGGGTAAAGAGATAAGCCTGACTTATTCTACCCGTCTTCTGGATAAATCATCGAAAGCCTATGTTCCTTTCCCCATCTTTAAAATAACGTTAGTGGATTTTAAATCAAATGAGATAGTGAACATGAAACTAGGTTGAAAGGGAGAAAGTACCAGTCTAAGTTTAACCGCTCCTGTCCATTGATGATAATTATTATTATTTTTTTATTTTTAAAAAGACTTTATTATTTTAGAGTAATTTTCGGTTTACAACAAAACTGAGAGGAAGGTACAGAGATTTTCCATATACTCCCTGCTCCCACACAAGCAATAAGATGCATATATGTTTACTGTTCAATAATTTCTGGTCAGTGTGTATACCTGTGTAACCACCACCACGGTCAAGATATAGAACATCTGGGCTTCCCTGGTGGCGCAGTGGTTGGGAGTCCGCCTGCCAATGCGGGGGACGCGGGTTCGTGCCCTGGTCCGGGAGGATCCCACATGCCACGGAGCGGCTGGGCCCGTGAGCCATGGCCACTGAGCCTGAGCGTCTGGAGCCTGTGCTCCACAGTGGGAGAGGCCACGGCAGTGAGAGGCCCACGTACCGCAAAATATATATATATATATATATATATATATATATATATATATATATATATATATATATATATATATAGAACATCTCCATCACTCAGTAAAGTTCCCTCATGCCTCTTTGCAGTCTTCCCAACTCCTTTTCATAAAAACTACTGATCTGATTTCAATCATCATAGTTTACTTTGCCTGCTCTGGAATTCATATAATAAAGCTATAGTATCTGTATTTTTTCAATCAATACAGTGTTTCTGACCTTCATATATGTTGTTTTATATATATATATATATGCACATATATATACACATACAGTTTAATTTCAAAATATGTATCCCATGATATGCTCATCCATTCACTGATGGATGGGCATTTTGGGTTATTTTCAATTTTTGACTATTATGAATAAAGCTGCTATGAAAAACCCCAGTAAAAGTCATTTTTGAAGATGTATATGTTCATTTATGATAATTATTATTAATGAGCTAATTTTAATTTGAAAGCCACACCCAAACATATATTAGCTCATTTAATCCCCACAGCAGCTCTAAGGGGCAGGCTCTGTGGTTTTGCCCATTTTACAGATGAGCACAATATGCAGATATATACAGATACCTATCCATTGATAGGGTCTATATCTGTAGCAGTGAGAGAGACAGTGTCCTAGTCCTCAAGTGGCCCACAGTTTAGTCGCACAACCAGTCAGGGGTACGGACAACTAAAGTGTAGCCTGATGAGTGCTTTGACCAGGGCTGGCTTTGTGGGCCTTCAGCCTGTGCTGTCTTGCAGAACCCTGCACTTAGAAGGGCCCCAAACTTGGTTTAATGCTCTGCTATCGCTCTTCTGAAATTCTTGATAATTTTTGAACAAGACAATCCTTTTTTATTCCCCCTTTCTCTGGGTCCGACACATTCTGTAGAAGGACCTAGTTTTGACAGAAATGCAAGTGGTGTACTATGGGGTAGGGCAGGGGGACAGTTAGAAAAGGGGTCTTAGAAGAAATTCTGCCAGAGCTTAATCTTGAGATATAAGGACTTAGCCATGCAGAGAGGTGATTTGGGGCATGGAGTCCCACTTCATTGTACACACCAAGATGAAGAGCCCTTCCCAACTGAAGAACCTGGTTAGAGAAAGAGCTTTACTTGGTGGAAGAAACATCTGGGGAATGTGCTGGGGGGCTGGGGAAGATATGGAACCTCGTTCCTATAGCCCACTGGGTAATGCTTAATGTCAGTGTGGGCCAGCAGAAGCTGTGATGGCAACACGGGGCTGCCAGTCAGGTCCTTGGTCATCAGTATTAAAAAAACAAGGATGGGGCTTCCCTGGTGGCGCAGTGGTTGAGAGTCTGCCTGCTGATGCAGGGGAGGCGGGTTCGAGCCCTGGTCTGGGAGGATCCCACATGCCGCGGAGCGGCTGAGCCTGTGAGCCACGACTGCTGAGCCTGTGCGTCTGGAGTCTGTGCTCCGCAACGGGAGAGGCCGCAATAGTGAGAGGCCCGCGCACTATGATGAAGAGTGGCCCCCACTTGCCACAACTAGAGAAAGCCCTCGCACAGAAATGAAGACCCAACACGGCCCAAAATAAATAAATAAATTAATTTAAAAAAAAAAAACAAAAAACAAAAAAACAAGGATGGAGAAAACAAACGGTCCAGTTGTGTGCAACCCCTGAGCAGAGTGTGCAGGAAAAACACCGAGTTTACCCTGAAAGCTAGGATTCCACTTTAACACAGAGAGATGGAACATCAACTACTTAGCAGGTACTGGTACTGAGTAATAACATTGGTTAACAATTGTATAGTGTTTACTAAGGGCCAGGCACTGTTCTAAGTGCTTACTTGTGTTAACTCATTTAATCTTCCCAAGCCCGCTATGAGGTAGGTATTGCAGAAAATAACAATCCTCCTTGTTTTAAAGATGAGGAAATCAAGGTACAGAGAAGTGAAATAACTTTCCCAACATTACACAGCAAGCAAATGATGGAGTGGGGATTTGAATCCAAAGAGTCTGTCTCCTGAGTTTGTGCTTCTAGACACTCCAGTCTATTGAATGCTAGCATTATTTTTTCTATATTAATACATGCAAGGTGTTCAACACATAGCCTAGGAAAATAGATGTAAATAAAGATAGGTTGAATATGAAAAGGGTGGGTTTTGTCAAAAATAGTTGAATATTGTCTATTTCACATGATTCAATCTAATAGCCATATATAGACATAAAATATATGAAGATGAGACACAGACCTATAAATATGCCTAAGAAAATCTATATGGAGTTGATACAGTGTTTAAACAAACATTTTGGCACAAGTTTGGTGCCTGAGAAAGAGCTTCTCTTCTGTAACTTTGTCAAGCCATCAGCTGCTAGGGCAACCAAGTTGTCCTGGTTTACCTGGGGTTTTCCTCATTCTGGAATTGAATATCCCACATCCTGGGAAACATTTCTGTCCCAGGAAAACCAGGATGACTAGTTACCTTAGGGTTTACACAAGTTATTTCTGGAAGTAGCACTCAATTGGGTACTTCCTCTGCATTGGGTGGTGCCTCTTAACTCAGTCTTACAAATACATCATAGAAAATTACAGTGAAATCCACTTTCCAGCTGAACAGCTTTTTCATACCTGACGTATCTTAATTCCCAGAGAGCAGAAAGAAGACCTGATAAAGTCTGGACTTGATCAAATGTTGTTACGCTTTAACGATGGTGTTATATGCTGTGAGTCACAGAATCCACTCTGCTCAGTTCAACTAAGAGTATGTAACATGGAAGTACAGGGGCAGTATCACCCGGTGCTCGGGCCGGGGTGTCACCACTTATCCAGGACTAAGGAAGGGGGAGAAATCTACAGACAACTTAGGTAGTTCTATTCAGAATTATGTACAGTAACCCTCAGCTGGAGGCAAGAAACGGGATGGGGCATAGAAGGATACTTATAGTTACACCTTTTCCAGGCCAACCTTCTTCTAGAAGCATGTGGAGCCTCCACAGTGTAACCCAATCTAGAGGTGTGTTAAGCATTAACACAGCAAGGCTTCATCTACAGGGGGGACTCTCTGACACTGGAGGCTGAACTCTCCATTAAGTTTCCATAGCTTGTGATAAAGATAAAAATTATGATCATGGATTAAACATCGTGGTCTGGACTCAGGACCTCTCTGGCTTCCTCTCTCCCACTTGCTCTTTCTCTGAGATGCTGAAGTGCCCACACTCCCTCATGCTTGCAGCAGACTGTATTTTCCAAAATATATCCCAGCCTGCATGCACTTATTAGAAGGTAGCAATGAAGATTCTCCTATGAAGACATGAGATCCGTGTACCCCGCACCTTGGAGTATCAGTGGGCATCTGGTTATAGCAGAAGTGATGCCGTGTGAAGTACAAAGGAAAGCCACAGAGAGCAATGCAGCTTCCACCTGGTTCTCCTGGGCTGTGAAAAGCCAGTCCTTGTGTGGTGACAAAACAGAGCTCACATGAAGAGCCTTTTGTAGGCAGGTGTATCAGTCTACAGCCAAGCTGGGGGCCCTGCTGCTAGCATCACCATCCAGAAGAGGAGTGAAGAAGCCTTCAGGATGATTCCAGCTCCAGCCACTGCCTGACTTCCACTATATGAGAGACCCTGAGGCCTTGTTGAGCCCGGTCAGCCCCTGCAACTGTGAAAGGAAATCACATAATGATTGTTGTTTCCTCCCACTCCATTTGGGGTGCCATCATTACATAGCAGCAGATATTGGGACAGGGCTTCTCCTGCTGTTCTTTCTGTCCACATTGCTCTTATCTTCCTCTTTTCCTATGCTTCTCTAACTGCATCCCCAAGTCCCCTCCATGATGCTAGGTCATGTTGCTCTGTTATATGCTCTCTGAAACCTCATTCCTTTCTTTTGGAGCAGGAGTCAGCAAACTTTCTCTGTAAGGCGTTGGCTAGTAGACCTTTATAGCTTTGCCGGCCACATGGTCTCAGTTGGTGACTACTGAGTTGTGTGTGAGTGTGAGTGACAGCACATAAATGAGTGGGTGCCATGTGTCCCAATAAAACTTTATTTACAAAAGCAGGCGATGGGCCGGATTTGGCCTGAGGACCGCAGTTTGACCACCTCTGCTCTAGCACAGTAGTTCCCAAATTTATCTGCACAGTAGAATCACCTGGGGAGCTTCTGAAATGGCCGAGGCTCTGGCCACATCCCAGATCCTTTAACTCACAAACTCTGGGAAGGTGAGAGTAGGTATCAGGTGAATCTAATGTGCAAGAAGGGCTGGCCACCACTGCTGTCCTGCCTTGTCTTGGTTGTCCTCACACACTCTTGTGGGATGACGGCTTGTGTTCCTCTCCCACCCCAGACTGTAAGCTCAGGAGAGCAGCTTCTACTCTGCACTAGACCCGTCATGCCCGACCAGTGCCTGCCGCATGGCCTGCTCCCTATTTGTTACATAAGCAAATGAGTAATAAATATTGGCTGAATAAACCTGTTGGAGTTCCCTTGATCCCCCAATCTTTAAAAGGTTTCCATTTGTTCCATGATTCCAGTCATGCACTCCTCCTCCCATTTTCCCAGAATCCCTCCCACTGGTCCATTTCTTCGGTCTTAATTTCCTCCAGATTCAATTAGTCACTAAATCTTATGGATCTAGTTGCCTCAGTCACCCTTCCTTTCCCATCTCACTTGAGTTCACCTTAGTTCAAGCCTTTACGAATTTTCTCCTGATTTTTGCAGAAATCTGACGGCTCTCTCAGACTCTCGATCTCCCTCCCCTCCCCTCCTCCTCTTGCTTTCTCATTTATCCTGGAGCAGAATGACATGGGCTTTGGTGCCAGAGAACCGTGGCTTTGGATTCTGGTCCAGACAGCAGGACACTTGGTTAAGCCGCCAGCCTCCCCGAGCCTCTATTTCCTTACTCAAATCCTACAGTTAAAACATTCTTGGAGGATTTGGCATATTATACAGAAAACACCTAACACTGCGCCTGCCACACGGTAGGCACAAACCGCTGTTGTTATCTATGGCCTTCATCCCAGTGGGCTTCCCGAAGATACCCTCTCCCCTCACTAGAATGTAAGCACCATGAGGCGGGGGATTGTGTCTGTTTTTCTCACTCTTTATACCCAGCTGTTAGTGTTTTAACCTCTATAGCATGAGATTTGGGGACCTGTCTGATTTGACTCCAACCTACTTTTCTTGTTGTATCTCCTTCATACTCTATTTGGATCCTGTGTTTTAGTCAAATTAAATGACTTATTCTTCACTCACACTTCATCGACTTTTCTGTTAGTTCTACCAGCCTTCACCAGTCTCTGATTCCTCCCCGTTGAAATTGCGTTCATCTTTTCAAGCCCGACTCACAAGCTACTGTGTCCACTGAGACCATTCCAATTCTCTCATACACATTCTTCTGATGTTATGGCAAACAACCCTCCTTTCATGGCATTACATGTGTTGTGTCAACATGACTGGGTTTTGTGTATTATCAGATGACTTTTGAGGGTAGGGATGTCTGATTGAATGTTCTTTGTCCTTGGTATGTTCTCCTGGGCCATAGGGCTTGTCCAATAAACCTTGGAATACACTTCTGAGTGAATGAATGCACCCTAATTCTCCTACCCTGGGGCAAGGGAATTACCTTAAAAGTAAAAATCCTGACAAGAAACTATACATGATTTGGGAGTGTGATCCAAATTTGTAGTTCTGAAGTTGAAACTGTATTCCTCAAGTGCCAGTGGCAAAGACAAACTGTGTGGAGAACAAATGCACCTTGTTTGTAAACAGAGTTTGCAAAGATAAACCCATATGTGTTTTCCAGCTGGAGCTCATAAGCAATTTCCCCAGGGTTCAGCCTTCAGTGTCAGGGAGTCCCCCCTGTAGATGAAGCCTTGCTGTGTTAATGCTTAACACACCTCTAGATTGGGTTACACTGTGGAGGCTCCACATGCTTCTAGAAGAAGGTTGGCCTGGAAAAGGTGTAACTATAAGTATCCTTCTATGCCCCATCCTGTTTCTTGCCTCCAGCTGAGGGTTACTGTACATAATTCTGAATAGAACTACCTAAGTTATCTGTAGATTTCTCACTCTTCCTTAGTCCTGGATAAGTGGTGACACCCCGGCCCGAGCACCGGGTGATACTGCCCCTGTACTTCCATGTTACATACTCTTAGTTGAACTGGGCAGAGTGGATTCTGTGACTCACAGCATATAACACCATCGTTAAAGCGTAACAACATTTGATCAAGTCCAGACTTTATCAGGTCTTCTTTCTGCTCTCTGGGAATTAAGATATGTCAGGTATGAAAAAGCTGTTCAGCTGGAAAGTGGATTTCACTGTAATTTTCTATGATGTATTTGTAAGACTGAGTTAAGAGGTAGCACCCAATGCAGAGGAAGTACCCAATTGAGTGCTACTTCCAGAAATAACTTGTGTAAAACCTAAGGTAACTAGGCATCCTGGTTTTCCTGGGACAGAAATGTTTCCCAGGATGTGGGATATTCAATTCCAGAATGAGGAAAACCCCAGGTAAACCAGGACAACTTGGCCACCCTAGCAGCTGGTGGCTTGACAAAGTTACAGAAGAGAAGCTCTTTCTCAGGCACCAAACTTGTGCCAAAATGTTTGTTTAAACACTGTATCAACTCCATATAGATTTTCTTAGGCATATTTATAGGTCTATGTCTCATCTTCATATATTTTATATCTATATATGGCTATTAGATTGAATCATGTGAAATAGACAATATTCAACTCTTTTTGACAAAATCCCCCACCAAACCCACCCTTTTCATATTCAACCTATCTTTATTTACATCTATTTTCCTAGGCTATGTGTTGAACACCTTTCATGTATTAATATACTTAATTATCCTAACAACCTTTGCAGATTAACTGTGGTTACAACATCTGGTAACAACAAAGAACCTAAGAAGTTAAGTTAAGGAAGATATATAACAAGCAACAACAAATTAGTTGCTAAGTTTTCATTGCCCACTGAAGACCAAGTATCTTCAGTCCTTATCAGTAACTTGTAAGGTGGGGCTTTACTGTACTTATTTTATAGATTAGCAAAATGGGATAAAGAGCGTTTACACAAGGTGCTCAGCTTCCTTTGGATGGCACTGCCTGTTTCATGCTTGCCTTCACCAGGCCACTTTTCTTCTAAGAGTATGCTGGCTTCAGGCATGACCTTGATCTCCATGCATTTAATTAAATACAGTTGTTTTTCAACATTGTGTTGTGGAAAATTACAAACGTATAGAAAATTTGTAAGAATTTTATAGTGAACATGCTTATTTCTATGACATAGATTCTATGACGTAGAAGGTTTGCCTGGAAAAGGTGTAAGTACAAGTATCCTTCTATGCCCCATCCCGTTTCTTGCCTCCAGCTGAGGGTTACTGTACATAATTCTGAATAGAGCTACCTACGTTGTCTGTAGATTTCTCACCCTTCCTTAGTCCTGGATAAGTGGTGACACCCCAGCCCGAGCACCTGGTGATACTGCCCCTGTACTTCCATGTTATATACTCTTAATTGAACTGAGCTTTGGTGCCAGAGAACTGTGGGTTTGGATTCTGGTCCAGACAGCAGGGGGGGAATAGGGAAACAATTGTTAACATTTTTCCATATTTGCTCCATATCTACCTATCTGAACATCTGTCTAATCATCAAACCATCTTACTTCTTGATGCATTTCAAAGTAAGTTATAGACATCACTACCTTTTACCCCTAAACATTTCAGCATGTATATTATTAATGAGTTCAATATTGATTTATAGGCTTCCTTCTTAAAAAATTGAGACATAACTGACCACATAACACTGTATTAGTTTTAGATGTATTCGGGCTTTTTTTTAAAGGTAAAATTCACATACAATACCTAAATATTAAATATACCATTTGATGATTTCTGACAGATGCATATGCCTACATATGCCCAAACCCTTATAAAGTTGTGGAATATTTTTATCACGCAGAAGATTTCTTCAAGCACCTCTCTAGTTAATCTTGACCCCCACTTCCACCTTCAGAGGCAACTAATGTTCTGATTCTTTTTGCCATAGATTATTTTTGTCTATTCTAGTACGCCATATAAATCCAATCATACCATAAGAGCTGCTTTGTGTAAGACTTCTTTCAACCAGCATAATTTTTTTGGAGAGTTCATCCATGTTTTTGCATAAGTCAATAGTTTATTACTTTCATTGTTTTCATATTTATATTATCCCATTGAATGATTATGACCCAGTTACTTTATCCATTTTCCTGCTGATGGACAGCGGAATGGGTTATTGATGGGTTGTTTCCAATTTTTTACTATTGTGAATAAAACCTGCAGTGAACATTCTTTTATAAGTCTTTGTGAAGACATATGATTTCATTTCCTTTTTGGAAAAACCTGGAATTGGAATTGTTCACCCATAGGTAGTTACATGTTTAATTTTATAAGAAGCTGGCAGACATTTGCCAAAGAGATTGTATTCTACCAGCAATGTATGAGAGTTCTGGTTGTTCTACGTCCTCACAACTTTTGATGTCAGTCTTCTTAGTCATTCTGGTGGCTGTGTGTCAGTCTTTCATTGTGGTTTTGATTTGCATTTCCCTGAAGATTAATGATTTGATCATTTTTCTATGTGCTTATTGGTCATTCATATATTTTCTTTACTAAATGACTGTTCAAACTGTTTGCTCATCTTAAGCTTTTTTAAAAATTGGGCATGAATTCTTTGTTTTTTTTAAATTTATTTATTTGGGGCTGTGTTTGGTCTTCGTTTCTGCGCAAGGGCTTTCTCTAGTTGTGGCAAGTGGGGGCCACTCCTCATTGCGGTGTACGGGCCTCTCACTATCATGGCCTCCCTTGTTGCGGAGCACAGGCTCCAGACGCACAGGCTCAGTAGTTGTTGCTCATGGGCCTAGTTGCTCCGTGGCATGTGGGATCCTCCCAGACCAGGACTTGAACCCATGTCCCCTGCATTAGCAGGCAGATTCTCAACTACTGCACCACCAGGGAAGCCCCTGAGCATGAATTCTTAATGGCAGCAATATTACTCCCAAGTGGGTGAAAATCGGATCTTGAGAGGAGGGGTGAAAATGTCTTAAGTATTACAATGGTTTGTAGCCATACAAAGGGCCACAGTACATAAAAATATATACAGTATATTTGTCGTATTAAATTTTAATTGGGGGGGAATAGGGAAACAAATGTCTAAAAGTTGTCGTAGGGAGACCTGTAATGAAAATAATGTTGAGAAACTCTGTGAATGGGTTGCGCAAATTTTTTGTATATTCTGTATACAAGGCCTTTGTCAAATGTATTTTTAGCAAGTATTTTCTCCCAATCTGTGGTTTGTTTATTCATTTTTGTTATTGTATCTTTTGATAAGCAAAATTTTACAGTTTGATAAAGTTTGTATTATCAGTTTTTTTTAAAAGGTTGGTGTTTTTTGTGTCCTGCCTAAGAAATCTTTGCTTACTTTTTGCTTTTGAGGAAATTCATATTTATGAATTTTCCAAATATTTTGTTGTTAATTTCTAATTTCATTTCATGTGGTAGTAGAAAATACTTTGCATTATATCAATCCTGTACATTTATTGAGGCTTGTTTTATAGCCTAACATAGGATGTTCTGTCCTGGAAAATATTCCATGTGTACTTGAGAAAATTGTGTATTCTTCTTCATCATCTGTCTATTTGTTCTATCCATTCTTAAAATTAAGGTATTGTTGTCTACATTATTATTGATGAATTATCCTGTTCTCTCCTCAATTCTGTCACATTTTAGGGTTCTGTTGTTAGGTGCACGTATGTTTATAATTTTATGTCTCATGATGAATTGACCCTTTTATTGTTGTAAAATATTCTCCTATGACAATTTGGATAAATATAAAATGTCTCTAATAATTTTTTTTAAAGTCCATTTTTTTCTGATATGAAAGTAGCCATTACAGGTCTCTTTCCGTTACTGTTTACACAGAATATTTTTCCTATCTTTTGGTTTCTTATCTATTTACATCTTTGAAACTGTATCTCCTCTATATAGCATATAGTTGGATCATGAAATTTAAAAATTTTATTCTACCAATCTCTGCTTTTTGATTGGAGTGTTTAATCCATTTATATAATGTAATTACTGAAAGGTAGAATTTACATCAACCATTTTTAAAGTTTGCTTTCTTTTATCCACATCTTTTTTTCCCTCTATTTTTCCATAACTGCTTTCTTTTTTTGTTAAACATATTTTCTAATACACACATTAATTTTCTTGTTTCTTTTACTATATTTTGAGTTATTAGCTTACTGGTTACCCTGGGGATCACAATTTATATCTAAATTTAAACACTTTATTTCAGATTAATATCAACCTAATTTCAATAAAACTTCTCTTCTATCTGGTTTCATTCCTGCCCTGCTCATATTGCACTATTGTGTGCAGATTACATCTTTATACATCACACACTCATCAACACAGTCTTATAATTATTGCTTTTTAAAGTTGTCTTTTAAATCAGATAGAATTACAAAAAAAAGAGTTAAAAACAAACAAAAATATACTGCCTTATATATTTATCTATGTAGTTATCTTTCCTGTTTCTCCTTATTTCTTCACATAGATTCAAATTACTGTCCAGTGTCCTTTCATTTCAAACTGAAGGATTCTCTTGAGCATTTTTTGTGGGGAGACCTGCTAGCAACAAGCTCTCAGTTTCTGTTTACCTGGGTATGCATTAGTTTCTCTTCCATTTCTGAAGGACAGTTCTGCCAAATACAGAATTCTTATCTGACCATGCTTTGAACATTTTATCTCAATGATTTCTAACCTTTGTGTTTTCTGATGAAAAGTCAGATATTAATCTTATTGAGGATCATTTGTATATGATGAGCTGTTGTTTTCTTCTTACTTTCAAGATTCTCACTGTCTTTCTTTCCACAGATTGATTATGGCATGTTTAGTTTTGAATATCTTTGTGATTATCCTACAGGAAGCTTATTGAGCTTCTTGGATGTGTAGATTAATGGTTTTCATCATATTTGGGATACATTTTAACCATTATTTCAACTATTCTTTTTCTCCCTTTCTGATTTCTCCTGGAACTCCCATTGTGTGTAGGTATACTTGACATCCCACAAGTCTATGAGGCTCTGATTATTTTTTTTTCCTTTTTCTATTTCTTCCTAAGGCTATGTGATCTCAACTGGCCTATCTTCAAATTAACTGATTTTTCTTCTTCTGCCAACTCAAATGTGCTGTTGAGTTCCTATATTGAAATTTTCACTTGAGTTTTTGTACTTTTCAACTCTACAATTTCTGTTTTTAAAATAACTTTTATTTCTTTATTGATGTCTTCTATTTTGTGTGATACTGTTTTGAGTTTTTCATTTTATTATTTGTACATGGTTTTCTTTGATTCTCTGAACATATTAAAAATAGCTGATTTAAAGTCTTTGTCCAGTAAATCCAACATCTGGGATTCCTCAGGAGCAGTTTTATGAACTTCATTTTTTCCTGAGTCTGAGGCTGTATTAGTCAGGGTTCTCCAGGAAAACAAAACCAATAGGGGATCTATCTATCTATCTAACTATGTTTCTAGATATATCTCCTATATGTACAATTGCTACCTTCTTTAATTTACCCCATGTTCATTTTCCCCATGTTACTGTATGTGGTAAGCTATGTTCCCCTCTGCTTCCACTTTTTCCACTTGTTTCTCACTTTGGTCTCTGTTTTTAAGGATAAGACCCAAATCTCTTGGCCTTCTCAATGCCTCTGCCTAATTGGAGATCATCAGATTAATGACGTTAGTGGTCACTTCTTCTTTCTGATCTTGCTGACCCTTTTGACTATCCTGAACTATAACCATACTGACCATCCTGGCTTATGTTTTATACAGCCCACACACTCTCCATTTATTTATTTATTTCTGACTTTCAGATGCCTTTAGCTCCTTCTAATTTATTGGAAGAAGCTGTTAATATCCCTCGATAATTTTTCTCAGAAAGGACAGTCTGATACTTTCTCAAGTACAGGCCCCTTTCTGTATGCTTTTTATTTATTTCCCTTTCCAAAATTTTTTTTCTTTCACAATTGTAAGATAAGAGACAAAATGCTTGTATTTCCATGTGGGAACTACTACTCATATTCATATTGTTGCTGCTGAAAGACTCTCTTTTAAACTTTTAGACTTCTCACTGCATTGAACATGCATAAACACTCCATGCTTTAGGTCTATATACACAAGCTGAAACCCAGCAGCACATAGAGTAAAAATGCATTTCAAAAACTGGTTATTTTAAATTGCTAGCAAAAAAATTCAAACTATTAAGGTCTTTTTTTTTCCCTACACCCTTCTCTGAATTTGAAGATGTGTCATATAACACATATCTGAGATAATGTGGGAGCAGCCTGGGAATGGTAACTGTGCATTCTTAAAACAACAAAAATGTCATGTAGCACTTTGGTTTAGATAAGTGAACATTTGGGCTGAGGACAAGATGTAGGCAGAGGATACTAAAGCTCCAACTAATTAGGGAGTTATCACTTGAAAAGTTACATAGCTCTGGGTCACTGAAGTAACAGCTATCAAAGGAAACTTCTGGGAGCCATCTTGCTTTCATTTCACAATCTTCTGATGACAGAATAAGCATTATGATATGGTAGCATGTTCCTTGAAATATCACTGCCCTTTCCATGTCAGTGACAGAATACAAGGATCATGAAGAAAGAGACAAAAACATTCCAATAGTTTGAAATCCTGTGACTTTTAAATTGATTTTATTAGAATTAACTAGACAGCTCAAGTTGCATAAAATTAAACTTCTTGAAAATGATAAAAGCAAACAGTGCCTAGAGCTCCAAAAAATATTCAAAAGTGTTTTGACATCTGTTTGTCTCTGTCAGTATAAGGACTTTCTTAATGATCATAAGAAATCAGAAGTTAGAGCAATAAAAGGTGGAATAAACTTTTCATCTTTTTTAAGTTTCTGAATATGATATGTAGGCATAAAGGAGCCATAAAATTCCATTGTCTCTTTTTATTTAAGCTACATTATAGTCATCTCTAATGTATAAAATATTGATGCATGTCTTCAGGGTCACACACATATATACGTAGAACACATTTTTTATGATGCTCACAATCTGAAATATGGTTGTAAAATATGAACATTTCAATAACTAAATTTAGTAGAGAAATTAAGATAAGGAAGAGATCATTTGGGGATTCAGTGGTCAGGAAGAGTTCATGATGAAGGATGTATTCCTTGACAGATTAACATATTTAGAAGGTGAGCAAATGACAGTAGAACAAACCAAACCTGGAGGTTGAGATCCACATTAAGTAGGAACTGTATAGGAGCCCAGCCTTACTGTAATAAGGGGTTTTGGTAGGGAGTAGTGAGACGAAGCATCCTCCGAAGCCATGTTGTAGTTACATATCAGACCCGTTCTACTTTCCATGTCAGGAGATGTGGGCAGCAGCATTGCCACTGCAGCAGCATCCCTGTTGCTTGTCCTTATCTGGCAAGCTGCTCCTTCATGGCAGAACTTCCATGGCTTTTTTTTTTTTTTTTGCGGTACGCGGGCCTCTCACTGTTGTGGCCTCTCCTGTTGCGGAGCACAGGCTCCAGACACGCAGGCTCAGCAGCCATGGCTCACGGGCCCAGCCACTCCACGGCATGTGGGATCCTCCCGGACCGGGGCACGAACCCGCGTTCCCTGCATCAGCAGGCGGACTCTCAACCACTGCGCCACCAGGGAAGGGAAGCCCCTTCCATGGCTTCTTAACTTCTCCTCTATCTCCCTGCTCCTTCTTCCCCCCATTGCTTCTCCTTGCTGGCCTCATTCCTCAGCTCTCACAGCCCATTCAATCATTCAAGTGCATATGATTGAATCCTTTTGTATTACTGGAGCTATTTTAAAATTTAACCTTCCCTCATTTGGAGAAGAAAAAACAAATGAAGTAGCTCCCCAAATCACACAACACAGCAAGATTTTAAAAGATAAAGACATTAGCACCAAAAAATATTTTAAATACATAAATAAAGGCAAAGGCAAAATAAAGTTTTAACTGTAACTACTAATGATGGATTTTAAATTTGGTTCTGAACTTGTTAGCAAGCAAAGTGCAGGGGGCAGGGGGACAAAACAGTATTTACAGGATTTACACACCCTAGGACTATTTACTCCATAGGTGATTATTCTGGTGTAACCAAAAGTCTTCAAGAATGGAAATAAAAAGCATACAAGCCTAAATTCTAGTCTTAGCTCTGCCAGTAATGGCTGTGGACATGAATCACTTTAATCTCATGAGGTCTTAGTTTGAACAGTCAATAAAGCCCTTCCCAGCTTGAACATTCTACCATCCTTGTATATAGTCTTTGAGCAAACATGTCCCTGTGAAAACCCAACTAGAAAGGAATGGAAAGTGCAATAGAAAACCTTCTAAGTGTCTATCTTCTTCAATCCTTAGATGATAAATGTATTAAGGTAGGGGACAATACATTAAAAGGGCTGTTAGATTTAACCATATGAAACTGCTGATTTAGTAGTTCAAGTGTAGGCAAATATTTCATATAGTTCAACCCCAAATAGTGTTTCATATAGTTTCCTATAGTTCATATAGTTTCCTATAGTTCAACCCAGTAAGTGTTGTGTTAAGTTGAGATAATCAGGGATACTTCAGCAGGAGGTGCTGGCTTTAATGTCCTTGAATCAAGGCAAGGAAGGAATAGTGTTGGCAATAAAATGAAAGACGGACTGGGTCCTTGGGCTTTAGACTTTAATGGTTGTCAAGTGTGGACTCCCTAAAACCAAGCCACCTGGGTTCAAGTCCTAGCTCTCCCCCTCCCTTTCCAGCTGTGTAAGTTTGAACAAATGATTTAATCTCTTTGGGTTTCCTCACCTACACAACTGGAATATCCAATCGGTAGGGCTGTTTTAAGGATTTAAATAGATATAAAACTTAGCACAGTGCTTGACAACTGATTAAGTAACTGTTAGCTGTTAGCTGCATTGACTCTGGGTGGGCAACTCAAGAAAGTGCACAGAAAATGTGTAGGCAATGACTGGCAACCTGAGAGATACAGTGGAACCATCTCTCTTGCTACTTGGTAACCTATAATATAATGGACACAGGAACCTGGCTTCCTGGCCAGTGAGTCTTGGAATTTTCTAAACTGAGACTCAGTCAGAAATGCAATTTACATCCTAACCTGCTATACACACATGCACACAAACGTACTAAAGCAAAATTTTACCAAACAAATCTAACTCTTACTGTGTGTTTTGCATTTTGATCTATTCTATTCTATTCTATTCTATTCTATTCTATTCCATCCTATTCTAATTCTATCTTATTTTTAGACACTGATTCCTAACCACTAAATTGATTTTATAACCTAGTAATGGGTCTCCACCCAATAGGTCACATTTAGGAAAGTACCAGACCGGGTCATAGTTAGCTTTGAGTAAAAGGATGTATATTCTGGTCCAACAGGACTGAGAATGGGCTCACATGGCAGTGTCCAGGGAGAGAGGGAATGCCACTGCTGCACTTTCTACCAGCTATGAAAGAGTGAGTCTACCACCACCGCATCCCTATTCCTGCCATACCAGCCACAAGGATATATACCAGTTACGTTTTAGCCAACTCTTAATGTGTAGATACAAGCAACTCATTTCACTGTTATCCAGACTCTAAGATAAAATTTTACATCATCAAATGTAGGAGTGAAATGATAGTTTAAATCTTTGTAGTTCTTATTCTACTGGGTTTTCAGTGTTCCGCTTATCATTGGGTTAAAAGTGCAATTAGCAAGTGTAGCTTTTCCTGGCACACTGTCTAGAAACATCTCCACTACACACCAGCATGTAAGTGATATTCATCAGCACACACCACATTTTTCACAGTAGCAATTTTGCTTTCAGCTTATGAAGTATCAATACTTCACCATCTTGTTATTTGCGTTGCACCAAAACATAGTTTCTTATACACCAAAGTGCACGTAACAGGGTGGTAATTCCACCTAATTTATTATCAAGTAATAAATCATTATTACTTGATAATGTGTTTCACCTTTAAGTTTTCTATGAAGGTCAGCTACATCCTTATTCAGAGGATCATTCTGAAAAACATCTTCAAAGTAGTGTACATTCAAGGCCAAGGGAAGGGTAGAACACACAGGCCCGGGAAGCCCACCCGTGATTCCTGGGTCCAGAATGGAGGAGCAGGGTTTAGGCAAAACCATAGCATCACGTATCTTACTCGTATCCAAATTGTCTCACAATATTCTTAAAGTCCAAAGAAAAAATCCAGAGGTTCTTAAAACATCCTCAATTCAACACATTCCTTCTTTCCTCTCCCAGAAGTCATCGAATGGGTCCCTCCTACATGCAAAGCCCTTTTCTAGGCTCAGTGAAGGATGGAGAAGAGCCATAAAACATGACCCTCCCTGAGATGAGTGGGATAATAAGAACGAGCATTTCTGAGCTCTTAGCTCGTGTGGAGCGCTGTGCATTTTCTCATTTGATTCACGTAACAATTCTGAGGGGTAAGTACTATTGCTATCCCACATTACAGATGAAAACCCCGAAGCTTAGAGAGTTTAAAAACCTCAGTAAGTGGAAGAGCTAGAATTCAAATTCAAGACAGCTGACTCCAGAACTCATTTCTTCCATGATGTATCAATGGGATTGGAAACTGGTCTAAAAGGTTGCAATCTGATGAACCAAAGAACTAGTGACAAACACTGCCCAAAGCCAGTTGAGTACAGACATTTTTTTTTCTCACTTGGGTATTCACAAGTGAGAATATACATAATAGTCTCATAGTATTTTGGGAAATTCATAAAAAGGGTCCTGCACAAAAGTTTTTTGAGTGCTACAGAGATTGTTAAATGTGTGGTCTCTTTGTATTCACACTAAATGTAGCATTTCTGCTTTTTAATATGGGCCACAGGATCAGTAGATTTTACAGAGAAAACAGCCTAAGTCTCACTTTCTAGATTAATTTCAAACTGTGTCTTTATCCAAGGCTGACTATATTTATAATGTCATGTAGGCACCCTGGCCATTTTTAGACGGTATTAATTCACTCTATTACGTTCAAGGTCCAAGAAAGGTGTCCAGTTTCTCTCTCCATTTCTATTTATAATACCTCTGCTAGCAAAGGGGATGTTACATTTCTACTTGCCTGGATATATGCATTTGGATTTCCAAAGAATTCATGTAGGGAAAGACTTGTGCTCTTACTCCTTGAAGTATGCCATTTTTAAAGGCAAAATATTATATCAAGAGAGATTTATGTACATAATATAATGGTCCTTACAGCTTCTGGTCAATCAGGACAGGAGGACACTGGTGGGTACTAAAGGAATTGATCTACCTAAAGATTTGCAAGGATGAACTTGCCTCTTCAGGGCTCACAAAGCACAGGTCCATCATAGATGAGACACACTTCATGCTCTGAGCCATTAAAACCACAGGACCACCATCGCCAATCTTAGAGCAGCAGCATTTCTCTGACTGTGGTCTAGGATTGCTTGGTTCAGATTCATCTAAGGAGCTGGTTAAAAAAAAATGCAGATTCCAGTGACTCTACCTGAAGTCCTAGGTGAGGCTCTGGGATCTTCATTTTAAACAATCTTCCCAAGCAACCACATTTTGAGGAATGCTGATCTCAAGAGTAGCTCTGTGAGCCTCAAGAAAATTGGAAGCCAGTGTATCTTCAGTGCATACATTTTGAGAAATTACAAAAGGTTTCATCAGGGTTTTCTAAAGCAATTTCTGCAAAATAACAATCCCAAGAGATGATTTGTAATAGACAATTTCCACAGTCAAATAAATTTGGGAAAATTCCTTCCAAGAGCCCTCCTCTTAAAGGTTCCTGGCATACATATTAAAGGTTCTGAGAAGTACTGCAGGAAAGAAACCTGTTTAACTAAACACAATTGTTTCCCAGGTAGGTTGCACCACAGGACTTTTCTTTTTGGAATAACACTTGCTGATTCTCCGTGGAACTGGTATTCTTCAGGCTTACTTTGGGGGAATGCCAGTTGCAGGCTAATGGTAGAATTTCCAGAGGAGATGAACTAGGTTTGGAGAACCAGGGCCCCAGCTTTAATTCTTGATTCTTAGGAATCCTTATGGAAAGGCGAGAAACCCCATAGCTTATTAATTACACTTCACATCTGTGTGGTTTATATGGTTCCACAGGCCCCTTTTCACACCTTTTCTCGTTAAAGAAAAATCCTCACTTGATTCCTGTGAGCCAAGCAGATCAGGTATTATTATCCCCATATTACAAGTGAATAAATACATTTATGGAGGGTAAAGATTTTGCCTCCCCAGGTCATGCATCTCTGACTCTTGTGCTTTCTTCATAACATCCAAGCTTTAGATGACCTGGCAGCTAAGGTTCCAAAAACATATCAGCCTCTAAAATTCTGCTAAATTCAGTAATAATGTATTATCTCTTTAATGGAACTGGTGATGATACCGATTGGCTATTGGTAGAAAGACCTGTGAATTATTTTTCCAATAGTGGTGATGAATTGCCTTGAACTCAGGTCCCCTTCTTCATCCTTTCTGTACTCAGTGGAGTCCAGTGGTCCAGGTTATTATGTACAGCCATGGCTGGGGGAGGGGGGATTTGTAACTGGGAAGTTATTTTCATCTATTGTAACTTTATTTGGTCTTTATAAGACATGAATTAGATTGCTCCCACACTATGCCCTGATTGAATGAGTTAACATATTCCACTGATATAATTTGTACTTCTTTTAACACATAAAACCTAAGGCTTTTAAGGGTTATTATCCTAGTACGTTTTGTCTTCTTTTATTTTTATGGCTTTTTTTTTTTTTAACATTTTCTACAGCTTGACTTCTCTAGGGCTTATTCTAATTTCTTTTAGTCCCAAGACTTAAGGGCTTTTATTCAAACATGACTGCCACAGAAATATTTAGACTAATAGCTAAATTATAAGATGTTTAAACACATCTGTAATGAACGATTCCAAACAGTGAGCGTAGATCTGCTTGTACCTGGGAAAGTTTTCTGACTGTCCAACAGCCTCGATAATGTGGATAAATGACACATTCCTAGATTTAATGTATCTTCTCCTTCTCTCTCTCATCCATCATCTGCAATTCAGTCATAAGGTTTGTGACAAATTTGGGATATGACTATAGCTTGGTGTAAATTTCAAGGATTATTGAACATAGATAACTGAACAAATTTTCCCCAAATTTTAGTTTCTATATATTTTTTTCAACATCAAAAAATTTACCAAGTTGTGCCTAGCAACTTCTTTTCTTCTGGATTAAACTGGGCTTTATTTTCTTAGGCTTTTTAGCTACAAAATATAGACATTTCTAGAAACAGTCCATTCTCCACCCCAACCCTGTAGTCTCTTTTGTTATGACTGATCCAGAGAAAATAAAAATGCATCATGTTTGAAGTCTATGCCATTCGAGGGTAAACCGTGTCTTGCTTTGAGTCATATTATATGTTCATTATATCTACAAAAACAATTTGGATAATAAAAGTGCCAAATGTTAACTCAAGCTATAAACATACAATGGCATATTTACATCATGCATCAAACTTTTCTAGATTTCTTTTCTTAATGCTTCTCATCTTGCACTAAAATTCTTAACCCATTTGTTCCATGATTTATGGGATAGATTAATTATTTTTGATTAATAAAAATTGGAAACTTTAATTGGATCCTATTTGAGGTTTGGTTGCATTAAATGAATCTACTGATGATCAAAAATGTATTTTTAAAGGAGTTTAGGCTAATATATCAACAAATGAGGAGCTATAAACATGATTAATATACACATTAGACTTTCCTTATCACATTTTGCTGGCAGTTTTTATCCGGTCACAGCTGAAATTCCATTGAGTTCTTTCTCCTTTTGTATAAAATACAGATTATGTGGAGACAGCAGTCTGAGCAACTGGAGTTTCATCTTGTCTGCCCATTAATTATTAATGCTGTTTCAGTACTTCTTATCTATCACTGCTGAGAGATGGAGGGCTGTATTTTTATAGTCATTTTCCAGTAAGAAAACAGGCGGGATGGTGCCTCTGCACTTGGCAATAGAGAAAGGATCAAAAGTACTGCATTTTTATGAATCTTTGAGAAAGGAATGTTCTAAATCACTCATTTGACTATTATCCTGAAGGGTGTTATGATTTTTGAAGCATAAACGAAAGCTGAGAAGAGCATATGTCTATTTTGACATCTTTTTTCCAAAATACTGTGATTTCCAAGGTATTGCATCCAGGCCACTTGGAGAATTGGAGATTATATGTTGCCCAGATTACATCGATATGTCCATGTGAGTACAATTTAGCTTTAAGGACTTGACGGTCCTCTGGAGGTAGTGTTGTGATTTGAACCCAGGCTGCAATGTAAGGACATTAGCCAGGCCACTTTGGGCAAGTGACTTAAAGTGTTCAGTCTCAACTCCCACATCTGTATGAGGATACCTTTTTCATGGAGTGGTGAAAAAGATTTAAATAAAGCAGCATTTAAATGCATAGCAGGTTTCAAGCAATGGTAGTAAACCCTGAAACTTCATTGCTATCGTCTGTTTTGTTTACTAAAGTCAGTGAAATGTACAACCGTAATTTTCAACAGGAAATAAAAGAAGAAACTGGAAAAGTGGATTCAAGGAATACTTCAACCATTTAAACTTAATTGAAGCTGTGGGCTGAGAGGGAGTGAGGTGGAAAAGACCAAAGTAAAATTCCTGGACTAGGATTGTCATCTAGTCTGATGAATAATAGAAAAGTAAGAGATCTGATTTACTAAGTAGAATAGGATTTGGGATATTGAGACACTTTTCTATAATTACTTGATGACCTTAAACAGATCACTTATGTTCCCGCCCATTTTCAATTTCTCCTTTATTAAATGTATGGAGGAAATCCTTGCTATTAGTGAATGTGTGGAAAATCTCAGTGCCCATGAGAACACGCACATAGCACACACACTTTCATTTCTCTGAAAGTTTACATATACCACAACAGCATTCTCCCAAAAAGTGTAGCAGAGACCACAGATTGTCCCCCAGGATCCATTTTCCTCTTCATCCCTTTAGACAGAGAACACCCATCCTCCAGTTCTGTCAGGGCTTGTATCCACCCAGCCAGAAACTCCCTTCCAGGTCCCCCTGTGGCCAGCTGTGACCAGGTGACTAAGTTTCTGCCATTTAAATGGGAGCATAGTGGTGTATGTAAGTTCTGAGTCACATTCTTAGAAAGAAAGTTGCTTGCCCTCCATGTCTCTCTTTCTCCCTTCCCACAGGCTGGGTTTGGGGCAGTGACCCTACATCAACCATATGGACAAGGTAAAATCCTAGCAATGTGCAAAGTTACAACATGGAAGGGACCTGAGTTACTGGATGACCTTGAGGAGAAGAGGCGCCTACCCATTCTATTCCATGGAATGTAATGCAGAAAAGAAATGAACTTCCATAGTGTTTGATCCATTCCATTTGGAGTTTATTTTTTTTGCAGCAACTTACCTTAACCCTGTTGAAACAAGTTGGCCACATCCTTCCTAGGTGTTAGGGCTCTTGCTGTGGATGACTGACTAACGGATGCTTGTAACTTGAAAGAGTGAACCTGCTTCGTGATGCAAATGGCTCTGTCAATCATGGTGACTTACAGCAGAATGTAGTTACTAGTTCAAAAATAAAAGATAATTTTTGATACCTACTGAAAAAGTTGTGGCATTTATTCATTCTTTATCTTTTATTTTTGGGGGACAGATGATGAAGGAAGGAAGGAAGACTGAGGGTTGTACAAATAGAAATTGCTTGCTGATGATGTCCTGGCTTTTGTGGTAAGAATGCCTTTTAGAGAATCTGGGACAGAGAGCAATACTGTCAAATCTGACATACACGACAGCTGTTGATACCAAAAAGAGTGAAGCCTCTTTGTACGAATCCCTAACTCCTTTCTCTGCATGTATTACTACTTCCCAGAGGACACGGTAATTATTATTTTGTATCACAGTGGTGTGTTACCAGCCAATAGAAACACAATAATATTGATGCATACACTAGTATTAGCACAACTTTAATCTATAATAAGAACTAAATGCCTTTGAGCTGTCTGCACTAAACTTAATATGTGACATGTCGTGATAAAAATAATAATGATAAAAATTGATACTATGGGAATGATAAAGGGATCCTTTCACCTCAAAAGCATGGGCTTAATTCACTGCCTATATCTCAAAAGTTTAACATCATTTTTCTAGTCAGGTAATAGATTAATTTAGGACAAATACAGTGGTTCATCCTAACTCCCTTTATAACGTGCATGTGTAACTCCTTTCCCAGCCAGGGGGATCATGTGAAACTAACTGGCCCACACTTGGCTTTAGCAGAAAAAAATTCTAAATAACTGAGCTAATCAAACCAGTTATGTTAAAAGTACCTATGCAGAACCCCCAATGTTATACTTGATTTCCTGCTACCATCATTACAACACCTCATAAGAGGTTAAGAAAAGGAACGTCATACATACCTTTATCATAGAGAAGGCATTAGTGGTTAATTGCCAGTTCAACTCTTTGTGAAAAATAGTCCCGAAGTATTGCATACTCTTTCTATGGAACACTGCTGAGTGAATAATGAGCATTTAAGTATTCTATGGTGTATCTGTGGCCTAAGAATTAGTCAGGGGCAAAAGTTACGCCCCATGTTTTAACTACCAAGTGATCTTCCTGCTCTGATTAAACATATAATTTTAGAAACAATTTCTAAAAGACACTAAACGTTTCATGCAAGAATCCGTTGAGCTGTTGCTGAATTCCTGGTTCCATGGTTTCTCTTCATAATATCTGAATTAGCTTCACGGGTGAAGCTATAGTCAACTTCTAAAATGTGGTAGTGAGAGGTCTGGCTCAGTGACAGGAAGACCCAAATCAGGAAATGAGGGAAAATAACAACCCAGAGAATAATGGCTGAAAGAAGAACATTAATGCTAAATAATGAAGAAGAATGTAAACAGATAAGCGATTCAGAGAGCCCTAGATCTTTAAAAGGCTGAAAGAGGGATGGCAAAGATAAAAAATGATAAGACCTGTCAAGAAGAACAAAGTCAATGTGTGTACATTATTCAGTTTAAGGAATTAGAGTCACAAGGTCAAGTGTGGGTAACATTAAATATGAATAATGAGGAATAAAATCAGTAAAAAGCAAAACTAGTTTCATAAATCAATTCCAGAGCAACTTGGCTGGGGGATGGAGAAAGGAGAATGGAGGATAACCCACTGTAGCCTGTTGAAACGTCAAGATCTATTACCAATTACTAAATATCAATGCATTCATGCAAAATCTCAGTGTTTGGGGTCATAAAATGGTGCATGCCATTGACCAGGGGGAACTAGAGAATTTGCACTTTGAAGTGTGTTTCAACAGAACAAAATAAAACCAAACAGAAAACACTGGCATTTGTAAGAGAAGGGAAATGTATGTGAGAGGGCAGGTGGAGAGCAAGAACACGTGGGCTCCCATCACCGTGCATTATCCCAGGATGGTCTCTGAGCTGACCTTGAAAGGAACCCCCTTTTCTGCCTCTCTGGCAGTGTGGACAATACGAAGGAAGAAGCTTTTATAAAGGACAAGCAAAAGGGGAAGATCTGGAATGAAGACTTCAGTCCATACGCCAAGGTTAAGGGCCAGAACTCCTGCTCTTTTTGCCTTCCCACTGGGAGCTGTAGAGGCAGGAGGAATGGGGATGGCCTCCTTGAGGAAGAGGGGGGCCACTGGAGTCAGCCACTAACACCAGATTAAAGCCCAATGTAAACAGTGTGCCGGACACATGTGGGTTGCAGAGAGAGTGGTGATGAATAAGCATATATCCAGACAAGGACTTCAAACAGGAGGAGGCTGAGCGGTGATGAAAATGATTCAGTGCTTTCACCAATGACTCGGGAGAGGCAGAGAATGTGAGGAAAATAAAGAAGCGACCATATTTATCAAAGCACTTGACAAAGGAGAGGAGGATGCACAATTAGAGAGAACAAATCATCGGGACAGGAAGAGGGAAAGGAACGAGGCTGTGGACGGTGTGAAAAGAAGAAACCTAATGATGGAAGAGCAGCACTATAAGATGGTAGATTAATTCACTCTCACTGAATTGCAGTGAATCCAAACTAATATTCCAGTTCCAGTGTTTTTTTTTGTTTGTTTGTTTGTTTTTTGCCGTACGCGGGCCTCTCACTGTCGTGGCCTCTCCCGTTGTGGAGCACAGACTCCGGACACTCAGGCTCAGCGGCCATGGCTCACGGGCCCAGCCGCTCCGCGGCATGTGGGATCTTCCCGGACCGAGACACGAACCCGTGTCCCCTGCATCGGCAGGCGGACTCTCAACCACTGCGCCACCAGGGAAGCCCCCAGTTCCAGTGTTTTAATCCGAGGGAATGTTGACTCAAGCACTGGTCTCTACCTGTCCTGGGATCGTCTCCATTTGCAGGCTCTTTCTCCCTTTAGGGAGGGCTGAGATCCAGCAGGTATCCAAGGACAGGGCCTGATCAGGTGTTACAGTACATGTAACATACTTCATTGGGCAGTGTTTATATAATACTTGTTGCTACAAGGTTTGACTATCATCCCTACCTTCAAATATTCTTTGATAATACAGATCTTCCTTGACTTACAAAGGGGTTACCTCCTGATAAACCCAGCGTGAGTTGAAAATATCATGTCGAAAATGCATTTAATACACCTAACCTAGAGCTTAGCCTAGCCTACCCTAAACATGCTCAGAACACTTACATGAACCTACAGTTGGACAAAATCATCTAACAGAAAGCCTATTTTATAATAACGTGTCAAATATCTCATGTAATTTATTGAGTACTGTACTGAAAGTGAGAGAAAAAGAAAACAGAACAGAATGGTTTTAAGTGTATCCGTTGTTTACCCTCCTGATAGTAGGGCTGACTGGAAGCTACAATTCCCTGCTGCTGCCCAGTGTCACAAGGGAGGATTGTACCACACTAGGCTAGCCTAGGAAAAGATCAAAATTCAAAGTACGATAGCTACTGAGTGAATATCTCTTTTGCACCATCGGAAACTTCAAAGATCATAAGTCGAACCATCCTAAGTCCAGAACTGTCTGGATTCTGAACCCGTTTGAACTAAAACATTTTTTAAATTTAATTTTTTTAATTAAACTATGGTTAATGTACAATATTATACAAGTTATAGGTGTACCATAATTGTGAATTCACAATTTTTAAAGGTTATACTCCATTTATAGTTATTATAAAATATTGGCTATACTCCCTGTGTTGTACAATAGATCCTTGCAGCTTATTTTATGCATAATAGTTTGTACCTCTACTCCTATATTGCCCCTCCCTCTTCCCTCTCCCCACTGGTAACCCCTAGTTTGTTCTCTATATCCATGAGTCTGCTTTTTTGTTTACTTACTAGTTTGTTGCATTTTTTAGATTACACATATAAGCGATATCATACAGTATTTGTCCTTCTCAGTTGGACTTATTTCACTTTACATAATACCCTACAAGACCATCCACGTTGTTGCAAATGGCAACGTTTCTTTCTTTTTTGTGGTTGAGTACAATTTAATTGTATATATATATATATATATATATATATATATATATATATATATATATATATATATATATACCACATCTTCTTTATTTATTCATCTGTTGATGGACACTTAGGTTACTTCCATATTGTGGCTATTGTAAATAATGCTGCTATGAATATTGGGTTGCATGTATCTTTTCAAATTAGTGTTTTTGTTTTTTCTGTATATATACCCAGGAGTGGTATTGCTGAGTCATATGGTAGTTCTATTTTTAGTTTTTTGAGAAAACTCCATATTGTTTTGCACATTGGCTGCACCAATTTACACTCCAACCAACAGTGTATGAGGTTTACCTTTTCTCCACATCCTTACCAACATTTGTTATTTGTGTTCTGTTTTTTTTTTTTTTTTTAATGCAGTACGCAGGCCTCTCACTGTTGTGGCATCTCCCGTTGCGGAGCACAGGCTCCGGACGTGCAGGCTCAGCTGCCATGTCTCACGGGCCTAGCCGCTCCGTGGCATGTGGGAACTTCCTGGACTGGGGCATGAACCCGTGTCCCCTGCATCGGCAGGCGGACTCTCAACCACTGCGCCACCAGGGAAGCCCTATTTGTGTTCTTTTAGATGATAGCCAGTCTGACAGGTGTGAAGTGATATCTCACTGTGGTTTCAATTTGCTATTCCCTGATGATTAGCGATGTTGAACATCTTTTCATGTGCCTATTAGCCATCTGTATTGCCTCTTTGGAAAAATGTCTATTCAGCTCTTCTGCCCATTTTTTAATTGGGTTGTTTGTTTGTTTGTTTGTTTGATGTTGAGTTGTATAAGCTGTTTGTATATTTTGGAAATTAAGCTTTTGTTAGTCAAATCATTTGCAAATATCTTCCCCATTCTGTAGGTTATATTTTTGTTTTGTTTTAATTTAGGAACCTGTAAACCTTAACATATAAGAGTGAAAAACTTTGAGGGCAGTTGGAACCCTCTTTACCCCTCAGATCTCACTCTGTGGGCATTTGTATGGAGTTGGCTCTTCACCTTATTTTGTCCTGACCTTCCACTAGATGGAAGGCTAGAACATTTTGCTCCCTTGCTTAGTTGCAATTCTCAGGCACTTACTTTTGAACATATTCAAGTATCTAGATAGATATCTTTTAAAGTTCTTTCTCCCTATTAAATATTAATGCCATAAAAAAGAAAATAATTTTCTTAGTTTTGAGAAGTACACAATTGCTACATCTTATAACTCTGTGTGGGTTTCCTATAAACAGCAGGTGTAATGGAGATTCACCAGAAAGAGGCTGGGTTTTGGAGTCAGGCTGTCCAAGATTCGAATCCTAACACACGTGCCTTTGAGAAAGTCACTTCTCTGCGTCTGTCTCCTCACCTGTAACGTCAGTATAATGATACCACATTCCAGGATGCTTTTGGAGTTCATATATTCCTGGCAAAGAGAGGGCACTCAGTCAATATTTATTTCCTTTTCCTACCCAAGAAGAATTTTTGTGGAGAAACTTCCCATTAAAAATCACTTACTTCCTTTAAAAAAATAGGTCTTCATTGACCAATCTATTACGCTACAACAAGAAGAGTAAATCCGTACTTTGCCAGACCTTTGCAGATCGGGAAAGGGCTTTCCATCAAAGGCTGTCCCAAATTGGGGTGGTGAAGCACTTGTGTTATTAACAAGTATGAATGGGGCTGTGCCTCCACCATACTCTTTGCCACCACACAGCTCTGCCTTGACTCACAAATATGACTTAACTTGGACTTGGGAATCTGGTTGACTGCTAGAAACAAATGTGATTCATTCCAGCATCACCCTGGAGACACTTTGCAGTCAGCTGAGTTCATTCCATGGCTAAACCAAGTGACCCTGAAAGCCACTGTAGTTACTGCAGCAGCCCCTGGAATCATCCTTTACCAAGAGGTCAATATTCCAAAATGGGATTACAGAATACCAGGCCAGCTCCAGTGCAGAATTATTCCTTTCTCCCCCATCTTTATTTATGCTATTTATTTTACCTCCAAAATACTCTCCCTTCATGACTCGACTTTTCAAAATTCTGCATAAGATTCATTTACTTCATGAAAAGAGCTGACCATCTTTAAAATCACTCTTCCAGCCTGCAGGTCTGTCTGCAGGGATTGGGTTAGGTCTGGGAGTTTATGTTCCATTTATTTGTGTCACTTACTGTTATTATTAGTCTTTTTTTAAATTAAATTTAATTTAATTTTTTAATACAGCAGGTTCTTATTAGTTATCTATTTTATACATATTAGTATATATATGTCAATCCCATTATTAGTCTTGTCTCCTTAAATATTGTAGATTGTATATTTCATGAGGTCAGGGGTCATTTCTTTGTTGACTTTGAAAGTTTCCTTGATGTTCAACACAATATTTACAATAAGATTAATTCACTAACTGATCCTCACAGAATTATTTGCCAATATCTTGTCTCCATATAAAATAATCTTTTGCCTAGGTCTTCTTCATTTTTTCATTATTTCATTTCTTCCTTCCTTCCTTCGTTCATTTTTTCATTCAATAAATAATTACTAGATGCCAGTTAAGCTCTAAGCATTGGTCTAAGCCATTGGGAAGCACAGGTGAATACTATATCCTCTTCTCTCAAGAGCTCCCAATCTTGCTGAGAAAGATGAATGACTGTGATGTAAAATGGTTAGTAATCAATGACTATGACCACTCTATATAAAGGGGCCAGTCATTAAAAAAGGCCACAGAAAGGGTCCTAGGGAAGGTGGCAATGGGGAAGCATCCTCATTTATGCATATGAATTTTTCATTCAAACATCAGTGGGGTTGTATTCTAGGATGAGTGAAGAATACAGCCATCTCTCAGTATCCACGTGGGATTTGTTCCAAGATTCTGCAGGTACCAAAATCCATGGATGCTCAAGTTCCTTACAAGTCAGGGTTACACACCCTTACATGGGCATACACACCCCTTCTGCAGATGCTGAACTCACAGATACGGAGGGCTGGCTGTGTATGCAGTAGCATTGTGTGTTTAGCCATGGGGCACAGGCAGCAAGTAATCAGTGGTGGGAAGTAAGGTTAGTGAGGTAGGCAGGGGGCAGAACCATGAAGAATCCTGGAAGCCATACAGGGGAACTGGGACTGATTCCTTTGGACAGAAGTGTGTCGTCAATGACTTTTAAGTCAGAGAGATGGGACTTGCTTTCCTCTTAATCACCTTTTAATCACTCACATCATCAGCTGAATTAGACTTATCCTAAGATGCAGTTTGACAATTATGTGTTGGCTGGGCAAACCACATGCTTTTTTTTTGCTTTTTTTTTTTTTTACAGAGGAAAGCTGTCTAATGACCAGCCCTGAGATAGCATTTCAGAGAACAGTCAGCACCAGGAAGGGAAAATGTACTACATGTTCCCTGTTTAACACGCTCCTCTAGACCCACAGTGGCAAGAGAGCAGGGACCCTGTCTGTTTTGTTGACCCCTGTATCTGGGCATCCAAGTCAGGGCTGGCTCACAGAAAGTAACCAACAAATATTTGTTGAGTAAATGAATAATTTCATGAATAAACCTGAGTCAAGATCAGATCATTTTGGAGCAGAAGTATCTCTTTTTTATTAAGCAAGAATTTGAGTCTGTTCACTAGAAATATCTAGTCCCCAAGGAAGTTGGTTTCTGATTTATATTTCTTCTTCTCCAATCTCCACTGATGGCCAGGCTGGTGCTATAATAGTAATTAAACTCTTCTGTCTGATTTTTCCTGACACAAATATTTGTTTGTTTGTTATTTATGCTTTTGTCCAAATGAACATTCTTTTTTTAAAAAAAAATTGAGCTACAATTGACATATAACATTATATTAGTCTCAGGTGTACAATATAGTAATTTTATGTTTGTATATATTGTGAAATCATCACCACAATAAGTCTAGTTAACATCCATCAATACACAAATTTATACTTTTATTTCTTGTGATGAGAATTTTTAAGGTCTATACTCATAGCAACTTTCAAATATGCAATACAGTGTTATTAACCATAGTCACTGTGCTGTACGTTACATCCCTAGGACTTATCAATTTTATAACTGGAAGTTTGTGCCTTTTGACCATCTTCACCCATTTTACCCACCCCATACCCCTGCCTCTTGGCAACTACCTATGTGGTCTCTGTTTCTATGAATTTGGTCAAATGAATATTCTTAATTCCTTCAGATAATAAAATGGTGGTACGTGGGCCAAGATCTTAATCCACAGAATTTTCTCTCACTGTAATTACTTTTTGAGGTAGTTAAGTAGATTTAATAAATATTGTAAAAATTGTCAAAAATATTACTCAGACATAAAAAGAAACGAAATTGAGTTATTTGTAGTGAGGTGGATGGACCTAGAGTCTGTCATACAGAGTGAAGTAAGTCAGAAAGAAAAAAACAAATACTGTATGCTAACACATATATATGGAATCTTAAAAAAAAAAAAAGTTCTGAAGAACCTAAGAGCAGGACAGGAATAAAGACAGATGTAGAGAATGGACTTGAGGACACAGGGAGGGAGAAGTGTAAGCTGGGACGAAGTGAGAGAGTGGCATTGACATATATACACTACCAAATGAACAACAGATAGCTAGTGGGAAGCAACTGCATAGCACAGGGAGATCAGCTCAGTGCTTTGTGACCACCTAGAGGGGTAGGATAGGGAGGGTGGGAGGGAGACGCAAGAGGGAAGTGATATGGGGTTATATGTATATGTATAGCTGATTCACTTTGTTATATAGCAGAAACTAACAACAATGTAAAGCAATTATACTCCAATAAAGATGCTAAAAAAAAAAAGAATCCGCCTACCAATGCAGCGGACATGGGTTCGAGCCCTGGTCTGGGAAGATCCCACATGCCGCAGAGCAACTAAGCCTGTGTGCCACAACTACTGAGCCTGCACTCTAGAGCCCACAAGCCACAGCTACTGAGCTCGAGTGCCACAACTACTGAAGCCCCTGCACCTAGAGTCTGTGCTCCGCAACAAGAGAAGCCATTGCAGTGGGAAGCCCTTGCACTGCAACGAAGAGTAGCCCCCGCTCACCGCAACTAGAGAAAGCCCACACACAGCAACAAAGACCCAACACAGACAAAAAATAAAAATAAAAAAATAAAAATAAATTAATTGTTAAAAAAATTTAAAAAACTAAATATGTGAGATGATGATGTGTTAATTAAGTCAATGGGGAGAATCTTTTCACAATGTATACACATATCAAATCATCATGCTGTATACTTTAAATATCTTACAATTAACTTGTCAATTATACATCAATAAAGCTGAAACGAAAAAGATACAATTATATGCTATCTACACTTTAGATTCAAAGACAAAAATAAGTTGAAAGTTAGAAAATGCAAAAAGGATTTAATATACACACAGCAATGATAAAAGAGCTGGAGTGGTTATATTGATACCCTAAAAACACAATGTTTTAAAAAAAGTTACTAGACATATAGAATGACATTTCATCCACCAAAAGGGTCAATCTAGTAGGAAGGTATAAAAATGATAAACTGTATGCATTTACAAAAAAACTCCAAAATACATGAGACTAAAATTGACAGGATGTAAGGGAGATATGGACACTTTCTGAATAATAGCTGGAAACTTCAATACCCCACTTTCAATAACTGATAGATCAATTAGGCAGAATATCAACAAGTAAATAGAGGACTTGAACACTGTAAACCAATGCAACCCAATAGACATTTATAGAACACTCCATCCAATAGTAGCAGAATACATATGTTTCTCAAATACGTGCAAGTCACTCTTCAGAATAGCCCATAGGTTACACTGTAAAATAAACCTCAGTAAATTTAAGAGTATTGAAGTTATACAATGTATGTTCTATACCTACAATGAAATGAAATTAGAAATCAATAACAGAAAGAAATTCACAAATGTATAAATTAAACAACACACTCTCTAATAATCCATGGGTTAAAGAAGAGATCACAAGGTAATTTAGAAAATACTTTGAGGTGACTTAAAACAAAGGTACAATATACCAAAACTTATGGGATGCAGATAATGCACTGTTCAGAGGAAAAATTATAAGTAAATGCCTATATTAAAAAAGAAGTTCTCAAATGAGTAGCTTAATTTTCCACCTTATAAAACCAGAAAAGAAGAGCAAAATAACCTCAAATCAAGCATAAAAAGGGAGATAATAAAGTTCATACCATAAATAAATGAATACAGAATAGAAAAGCTATAGAGTAAATCAAGTGTATCAAAGTTAGTTCTTCAAAAGATAAATGAAATTGACATATTTTAGCTAGGCTGACCAAAAGAAACAGAAAGAAGACTCATTTACTAAAATCAGAAATGAAAGAGAGGATATCACTACCATACTTACAGAAATAAAGGGGATTACTATGGGAATACTATGAATAAGTATGTGTCAACAAATGAAATTGACAACTTCTTAGAAAAACACAAATTACTGAAATTGAAGAAGAAATAGAAATCTGAATAGATCTATAACAAGTGAAGAGATTGAATAAAAAACTTCTCAAGAAAAAAAAGTCCAGGTGCAGATGGCTTCAGTGGTGAATTCTAAAAAACATTCAAGGAAGAACTAATACAATTCTTCACAAATTCTTCCAAAAAATAGAAGAGAAGGAAACACTTCCCCATATATTCTGAGAGGCTAGTATTACCCTAATCCCCAAACCAGACAAAGATATCACAGGAAAAGAACGCAACAGACCAATATCCCTTATGAATATACAGCTAAAAATCTTCAACAAAACGCTAACAAACTGATTCCAGCAACATGTTCCATGAGAGCAAGATTGGCTTAACATATTAAAATCAATTAAGGTAAGACATAATAATAGAACAAAGGACAAAAACCATAAAATGTCTCAGCAGATACAGAAAAAGTGTTTGACAATTCGAACACCCTTTCATGATTAAAAAAACAAAAACAAACAAACAAACAAAAAAACTCAACAAACAAGGCATGAAAAGAAGTGTCCTCAAGCTGATAAAGGGCATCCAAGAAATGCCTACATTTACATCATACTTAATGGTGGAAGACTGAATGCTTTCCCCTTAGATGAGGAGCAAGACAAGGATGCCTGCTTTCACCATTTCAATTCAGCTTTGTACTGGAGGTTCTAGCAAGGGAAATTAGGCAAGAAAAAGAAATGAATAAAAGGCATCTATATTGGAAAGGAAGTTGTAAAACGATTTCTATTTTCAGATGGTATGATCTTGTATATAGAAAATCCTAAGAAATCTGCTGGAAAAAATAATCCTTAATAAACAAGTCTAGCAAGGTTGCAAAATCAATATAGAAAAATCAATTTTCTTCTATACACTATCAATGAACAATACAAAAATGAAATTAAAAAGATAATTCCATTTACAATAGCATCAAAAAATAAAATACTTAGGATTAAATTTAATACAAGAAGCGCAAGGTTTTTACACTGAAAACTATAAAACATTGTTGAAAGAAATTAAAGAAGACTTAAATAAATGGAAATATATTGCATGTTCATGGATCAGAAGATTTAATATTGTTAAATGACAGTAATATCCAAATTGATCTATAGATTCACACAACTCCTATCAAAATCCCAGCTAATTTGTTTCCATATGTTGACAAGCTGATTCTAAAATTCATATGGAAATGCAAGACACCAAGAACAGTCAAAAAATATTGATAAAGAAGACCAAATTGGAGGACTTACTTCCCAGTTTCAAAAGCCACAATAATCAAGACAGCATGGTACTGCCATAGGAATAGCCATATAGATCAATGGAAGAGATTTGATAATCCAAAAACCACTCTTACATTTATGGTCAATTGATTTTCTAAAAAAAAGTGTCAGAGAAATTCAATGGGGAATATTATCCTCAACAAATATCCATTAGATATCCACAGGCAAAGAATGATGTTGGTGTTCTTCCTTTTCTTCAAAGAAGGCATACAAATGGCTAATAAGCTCTTGAAGAGATTCTCAGCATCATTAGCCATTAGGGATATGCAATACAAACCACAGTAAGACATCACTTTATACCACTAAGGAGGCCATAATGAAAAGGGTAAGCAATCACAAGTGATGACAAGCATGTGGGAAAATGAGATCCCTCATACACTGGCGGAGAGAATGGAAGATGGTTAAGGTACTTTTGGAGAACTGTTTGGAGGTTAGAGTGGATTTTTGTTTCATTTAATTAACAAGTCTTTCTCAAATCCCTAACACGTGCCAGTCATTTGTACCAAGGGTTTGGGCTACAAGATAGCTAAACTGTCATCCTTATTATTACATGAAGAGAGATCTGTAAACAAAAGATCGCAATACAGTGTGCCACGTCCTGCGTACTAGGCTTGATGTTGGAATAAAGGAAGACAATAGCAAGGAGCTCAGAATGACTGAAGGGGTGTGTCAGGAGCTTGAACCATGCAGAGCAGATAAGGCCTGTAGGCCACTGAGAGCCACTGAATGACTTTAAGCAGGAAGTGTCAGTAGCACACCTGCCCTGTCAGAGAATCCTTATGGTGATAGCCTGGAGTACGAACTGGAGAAAGACAATGAAGACCTAACCTACGGCATTATCCATGGGATGGACAGAAATATATAGATTCAAGTGACATCGCTGAAGTAAACTCTAGGGGGATTTAGTAATCACTTGAATGTGGGGTGAAGGAAGTAGAGAAATAGTAAATGGTTCTCAGATAGTGGTATGCCGGTCAATGTTTAGCAACTGGCTCCCTGAAGAAAAAAGTGTGCATATATAAAAGTACATAAGTTTATTATAAATTTTACTGATATAAAGTATGTATAGTACATAATTTTAAAAAAAATAATAAAAGTATGCAGTATTCTTCCCTGTAAATTTCATTTGGCCAATTGATTCTCACAGAATGCTTTCATTTCATTAATTTTTGCTGAACTCATATCTGTGGCTCATCTATAGTTGCAATCCACCCATAGTTTGACAAATGAAGTTGCATGCCAACCTGCTAACACTTTACCCAATAGAATTATTTCCATTAAGTCTGACACATGGCCTGCTATTAAACTATTTCCCACCCTCCTACAACTAATATTCAGTAAACTGAAGCTTCTTCCAGCTTCAGCACTAGACACGAAAAGTTAATGCTTTTAACTTGCAGTATTAACGCTTTTCTCCATCACTTTCTTAAGCCTAGACAGCCAAAAAAAAAAAAAAAACCCCATCAAGCCCTGATGTGCGGCATTTGCCAGTTTCCGTGGTGAAAATGTTCCCACTGCAACTGATTTCAAGCTACCTATGTCATGTCACGAACCAGGGAGTTAGGAAGAAATGCATAGAACACCCGTGGTATAGTATTTCCAACATACAGGTACAATATAAACTCGAGAGCCTAGGAAACAGTAAAACTATTGGGAAATGGTGATTTTTCAAATATTTCTGACCTTTGGTTTTAGCATAATTTATTAAATTATAATTTTATATAGTTTAAATTTTAATGATGGCTGTGTTTTAACAACTGGTTTGCAAAGTTCTGAGTTTGTAAAAATTGGCTTGTGTGAGCTGGTATGAAGTGGCTCCACGCCCCGCTACCAGCAGATGGTCTGGTTTGGGTCACAACTTGGAACTGAGGAAGAAAGGACATGCACTTTGGATCAGGTAAATACAGCATCACAAGAACACAAAGTTAATCTTTTTTCATATGTGTAGCAATATTGGACTCAGTTCATATATTAAGACCACCACCAACAAAAACTTCTGGCTTAAACAAGATAGAAGTTGGTTTCTCCAAATGTATGGACACCAAGGGGGGAAGGCGGGGGCAGGGGGTGGTGGTGGGATGAATCGGGAGATTGGGATTGACATGTATACACTAATTTATATAAAATAGATAACTAATAAGAAATCTGCTTTATAAAAAAATGAAAACAACAACAACAGAAAGTGCTAGTTTGGCACCTATTGAATGAATAAATGCCCCCCCCCAAAAAAGAAGCTGGTTTCTCTCTCAGGTAAATCCAAAGGGAGACTGCCTAGGCTGGTAGAGTGCCACATTTCCATTTAAATATCATTGGCCGAAACATAGTTACATGGAGCTTCTAGATTCATAGAAGACTAAGGAATATAGTCTTTCAGCTGGATGGCAATGCCTGGCTATGCAACAGAGTTCACATTATTAAAAATAAACAGATGAATGAATATTAGGAAGCAGCTTACAGTATCTATCCCAAAGTTTTCATTATTTTTCCATTGACTAACCAATGGTAATGGGAAGAAAACACAATACACCTTAAAAGAGCTCAACCCAGGGTGGCGCAGTGGTTGAGAGTCCACCTGCCAATGCAGGGGACACAGGTTCGTGCCCCGGTCCGGGAAGATCCCACATGCCGCAGAGCGGCTGGGCCCGTGAGCCATGGCTGCTGAGCCTGCGCGTCCGGAGCCTGTGCTCCGCAACGGGAGAGGCCACAGCAGTGAGAGGCCCGCGTACCGCAAAAAAAAAAAAAAAAAAAAAAAAAAGAACTCAACCCATTCAGAGAACAACATTGGAGTACCTAAAGTGTGTTCTGTTCCAGTCCAACCGGGTCTGCCATCATCAGACCTGGCATGGACTGTGCCCCAAATAGGCTGGAGACATTTTCTCCTCGTTATCACCTTGTTAAGCAACCCCCTGCCTCTCAGGCATGTTCTGGGATCTTAACGAGGTGATAATGAGCAGAAAAATGATGTGGCAGTTCTTGGTCTGGTCTAGTCCTCATAGTTCAGAGGAGACCCAAGCTTTAATTAAAAATACTTTGCTTTGATATAAAACTTTCATTGAGCCTGATTAGAAGGAAACAGGGAGAAATGTGTGTTTCTATAAAGCATATCTTGGAGATGTCTTTTCTCACTATCCAAGCAAAGAGAGGTGTATTCCTTGATATTACAAGAAAAGACACAAAATTGAACAGATAGGCGTAGGGAGAGTGGGGAGAGAAAACAGGCTTGAAGAAAAAGAAGTCTAGGCAATCTACATCTTACAGACAGAACATCTAGATTTTCCCTCCATTTTCATCTTACCATTTGGTGCTCTGTGGGCCTATCCTCTCTAGAAAAGTCTTTCATTATATCTGTGTGTTCAGTCCACTAGTGCCACTTCAACTCATTATACAAACCAAATAATTCATTTAAAATGTAAAAGGTTTAGGGCTTCCCTGGTGGCGCAGTGGTTGAGAGTCCGCCTGCCGATGCAGGGGACACGGGTTCATGCCCCAGTCCGGGAAGATCCCACATGCCGCGGAGCGGCTGGGCCCGTGAGCCATGGCCGCTGAGTCTGCACATCCAGAGCCTGTGCTCCGCCACGGGAGAGGCCACAGCAGTGAGAGGCCCGCGTACCGCAAAAAAAATAAAATGTAAAAGGTTTATATGATATTTGAAGAATATACTTCACAGTGATTAATTTGAAGGGCTTCCTTTATTTCTTTAGAATGTAATTTTGGATTGTTTGCTAAATGTAAATGATAGCTTCTTTATTGCCTACAAATGATATTAAAATCAACTTCATCAGTGTTAAAGATAGTCAGTGCTCACTTCTGCTTGATGGGGAAATCTATCAGTAAATGCATGCATTTAAATGGTCTTTCTTCTTAAGAGGTCAAAATACTTCCCTTACTTTTAGGTGTTCTCAGTTTATCTCAGTGAGATAGTTAATAAAGAAAGAAGGAAGGAAAGAAAATTTATAGCCACTGTGTTACACGTGGTGACATGGAGTACTCCTTTTCACGAAGCAAAGCATTGGATCACAGCCCGGAAGACCCATCAACACTGTTTCCCAGTGGCCGTCTATCTTCATGACAAATCCTGACCACCCAACAGTCCATTTGGCTGTGGTGAACACAGGGGGATGAAGAGAAATGGCCAAAACCCACCACGCTGACACACCATCATGCCACAGTCCATTTGTTCAGTTGTGCTTAAAGTCTGAAGCAAATGGAGTTGAAGGAATTTTCCCAAGGCCAGTTCCTCGTAAATGATAGATTCACTTCCTCACCTATTTGGCCACGTCACACAGTTGATTTAACTATTCCACAGACAATCCCATTTTATTATTAGAAAGTCATTACACCTTCACCTGATTTTATTTTCTGGTCAGTCCCTCTGTGGCCCATCAGTGTCACGATCACTCTTCTTTACACACTCTCATAAAGAAAAAAAAAAATCCAGAGCAGTATTTTTCTATCTGAACTAAGCTACTTCTCAATAAGGAACTTTCAAGATTGCTAATGCATGAAGTGTCTTGCTAACATCTGATCTTGATTTCTTCTATTAACTTCATTTCCAGTTTTCTAAATATTTGATTAAAACTTAAGAAAGAAGAGTTCTATGGCTTTGTTTTCATTGACAGGTGGAAGTTGGAGATCACTTCTAAATGAGTATAATCAACTCTAGTCTGTTTGTTTTCATGGAGAAACGCAGGAGCAAAGATTATTATTCTAAGTAGTAGATGATCAAAGACATATTCATGTCTTCTTGAATAATCATAATTTTCTTGTTAAGATGCTACATTAATTTTTATCCTCTGACCGTTTATCAAACAATTGTGAAGAAAGAAGTATAAAAATCACAATCTGAGTAGCAAAGGAAAAGCTCAAACATTCCCCAAACATAAACACATTGATGATGAGTGAACCTCAGTGGATCACTGGCTTTTCTAAATATATTTTACACTTTAAAGCCAGATTGTTTTCTGTCTTTAATGAGTGTAAAATACAGATTTGACAGACCCAAAATCAATACGAATAGCATTTCTGTTTAGCTTGAGTCTAGAGAAATAGCCTGTGCTTTCAGAAAAGCATTCCTGTTATAGAATAATAATTTCACTCTTATTTCTCATCCTATGGAAAGTGACAAGATTGAATTAAAGCAAACACTCAGATTTTTACATATCCAATTACCCTGAAGCCAGGATCTAGACTAGCAAATTGAATACTGTGTACATTTCTCTAGCAAATTTACAACCAAGCAGATTATTTTGCTGTTTAAACAATCGGGATTGAACAAACCCTCCAAACATCAGGTAACTGTGAAACCCCGGCACTAATGTTATTCTTTCAACATCAGCTAGAGCATGAATGAGGAAGTATAAATGGCACTAGAGGTGGATGTCAGTTTTGATTTCTAGTCCTAAATCGACCACCAAAGAGATGTGTGGCCCTAGGCAGATTACTTCACCCCTGTTGGCCTCAGAATCCTCATCTACAAAATGTGAAAGGTGCGTTAAATGACTTTTAAAATCACTTCTAGTTCTGTGGGGTTTATGCCCAGGAGGAGAAAGTGAGGGCGACAGATCCCCTCGAGCAATGTGCTCAGGGTTTTATAATAAAGCCCAGTCCGGAACCATCCTCTCCTTTTGCTCTAATTATGTCCTTTCTTTCCCACGCACTCCCCAGCACACCATTAGGAAATACAATGAGGAAGAAAGAAAAACCTCCTGTTGCATGAAAAAAGCAGATCTGCCCGTGGTCAAGGGTTGGGTGAGATGGAGCCTTTCGCTAACGATATCGGATTATATTTTAATTAGATGTCAAGTTCTAAAACCACGAAGCCGACGTGATAAAGAGCAGGCTATTCCGTGTCCCAGTTTCGGAGTCCCGATATCTCTTAATTTATGTGCTGATAATCTCCTGGTAATTCTCGGGGTGCTGCCGCCGAGGAAACATTCCAAATTCCCTCCTGCTCCGCCCGGATTTGCTCCCGGCCCGTCCCGGAGTTTCCCCATCCTGCCCGGCTCGGCTCAGGCTCAGCTCATTTAGAGCCAGCGCCTCCCCTCGCAGCCAAACCGCCGGCCTCTGCTGGAGCCGGGTGGGGAGAGGACCGCAGCGCATCTGCCGCGGAGCCTTTGGTGGAAGTGTGGCCAATTAGTCACACGTTTGGTGTTCTAATTAGGAGAGGCTGGGACTTTGGAAAATGTGCTGTTGATTTAGGTACTTCCTCAAACAATGCGAAATTGTGTTACGTGAAATTCAATTAGTCTTTTTCTAAACGTTTCCACATCTGTTCTTCTTTAAGCCTAAAGTGATGAGGAGAGAAAGAGAAGTGAAAAGCCAGAGTCTCCACTGGTGAAATATGTTAGGCCTCAGGGACCAGCCCTTTCCCAGCATTTGACCCTGAACAGTGATATACAGGAAGGAACAAAGTTGGAGAGCTATCATGGTGAAGCCCTTTTAAATAAATCATTAGAGAAGAAATACTGCAACTGCACGGGAATGTAATCTTGTATGATGGCCATAAACTCAGCTTTGTTTGAAAATGGATGGCATGGGGGAGGAACCATTAAGAAGTAAATGATTATAAATTCTGCCTTAAAGGTAGTCTTTGTGGCCATTCTGGTTATATTTTTATACAGAGTCTTTAAAAAAAAAACTTTTGGTTTAATATTTCATGTCTGAGTCCACCGTCATGAGTTTTTGTCCCCTCATATCTACTGAAACTTTCCATAGGAAGTTGAGAACAGCCTGAAATCTCAAAACACTTGAGGATTAAAAAAAAAAAAGTAGGAAGAAGAAGAAGGAGAGAAGGAGGAAGAAGAGGATGAGGAGGAGAAAGACAGGGAGAAGGGGAAGGCAAGATGCCACTTGGTCCAGCATGTTTCATAGTTCCCACCTGAGCCACTACTGTCGCCTCGTGATGGCATGTCGCTTGGATCTTCACAGCTCTGTGGCAAACTGCGCCAACCCAGAGTCCCTTGTTCGCTAATTCGCTAGAGATGCTGGGATATTGCTTCATAGCATCTCTTAATGCCAGCACTCTCCCAGCAGCACATCTAACACCATGTCCAAGGTGTGTTTTCACATGGTAGCACACTCGGCATATCCACTGACTTTGCCAAGAGACAGGTGGCATGGCTCGAAACCGCAGGCTGCCGCAGGTGAAGGGATACATGCATTTGATCCTTGTTTCTGTTATCACCTTTTCAGTGACTAACATTTCAAAACCTTATCTGTGGCTGGCAGCGCATGTTTCAGTTTTTGTCAAAGCCTGGATATAGACTGTACCGTTTTCCAATGATATATCTCCATAAGATTTGTGGAATGCTAAAGGTGGAGTTGTCAACACTACTTTATGGCACCTCGGTGCATGTCAGAAAAGGAAAATATTTTCAAAAGTGATAGCATTATTTTGACTGATGACATGCTCTTTTAAGACAAAGACTTATTTAAATTAAAAAATCTCAAGAAAAGAAGCCCAAATGAGGCATTACCAGTAAGCAAGGTGATTTATCTGGTGTCTAGGGCTCACGAACGAGAGAAAGGAAGATTAAAAAAACCAGAATGATAGCACTTTTAAAGCTAGTCTGGGTTTGCAATTTTTGTTAACTAAAAAGCATCTTGAATTTGATGACTCATTTAAATTCCCATTCACCAAAGGGATTACGTTCCTCTGAAGATAAACAACAAATATTTCCAGAATATAATAAACCAAATGAACAAAAGGAAGATGCAAACAATTTAATACATTTAAGTAAAATAAAATATAACCTGTATGGTTTTCAGAATCAGTTTAAAATTCTATGGAATGGAGATTACAGCAACAGATGTAAATAAATTGGTTTTTTATTCTAGAAGATATTTGTAAACCTTAAGATTTCAATAAGATTGTCTAAAATCTGGTTTTGCAGGAATCTTGGTTGGTAATTATTATCTATTTATCATTTTCCCACTTATGGGATTATTTACCAATATTGTAACCTCCACAACTATTGTTGAATAGAAACTCTGCTTTAGTTCCTCAGTTTATCTTTACCTGCTTTGTTTGTGACTTAATAAAGTTGGATTAACTATGAGACAACATTAACCTCACAGAGCAACATTATTATTATTATTTGTGTGTGTGTGTGTGTGGTACGCGGGCCTCTCACTGTTGTGGCCTCTCCCGTTGTGGAGCACAGGCTCCAGATGTGCAGGCTCAGCGGCCATGGCTCATGGGCCTAGCCGCTCCACGGCATGTGGGATCTTCCCGGTCCGGGGTACGAACCCGTGTCCCCTGCCTCAGCAGGCAGAAGCCCAGAGCAACATTATTTGATTTTAAAAAAACTCTTCGTTAAAAGGAACAACAAACTTTAAGCTGAACATTGATAAAAGAGAGCATTTAAGTCACGGCTTCCGTAAAGACAAACGAGCCCCGTCTTGTGCTACTTAAGGTCTCGATCATAACATCCATCATTGCTGAATTTATGCTCTTCTTGTAGCATTTAAACAAGATCACTGTGGACCTGTCCACTCTGGCTAGCCTGAATAAAATTAGCCCATGTCACCTTGCTTCCTATTGGCTTCTCATTAGATAGCGATGCCTGTGTTATTAGTTAACAAAATGACATCACTCATCCCCATGTTCCGTGGGCATATATGTATGATTAGTACATGTCAACTGATTTGCAGTTATAACCAGCACAGAGTCAAAACCATTCTTCCCTCTAAAATACCAGTCTTGGGGAGAAGCATCATCAGAATGCTGTGGACTAACTTTGTGTACCAGCGACGAAATGTCTAAAATAGTTTTCTCTAAGTTATTAGTTCAAATAAAAATTAAACTTCATGTAACAATGGCAGGTCTCTGGGGAGAGATGGGAAGCAGGTCTGCAGATGTTGCCACTCCAGGTCTGCCCCTTGCCTTTGGAGAGCTGTACGTGGTCAGCTGAGGGGCACCCGTGCTCTCCTTATTTGCACAGAGTGGCGTTCAGAGTCAGTTTTCAATGCATCCCACGTGTGTTTGCCTTTTGCCGACTCTGAGTTGGCCTTGTGCTGGACCAGGCCTGGCTCTGGGGTTATCTTTTATTTTGATAGACAAGATGTCATGTTTTGTTCTCCTTTCACAGCACAATTGTGAATGATACCAATTAACTATAAACGTAGATTTTTGCCATGTATAAATAATATCTTGAAACTAATTTTTCTAGTTTTAAAACTTAAAATTGCTCTCCTAAACTCTTGATTTTTTTTATTTAAATTGTTGCCTATTTCCTGGCTTATTTGGAGAGTGAATTCTATAAGGGCAGGCATTGCTGTCATACATGTCTCTTTCCTCGTGCCATAATTTACTGAACACATATTATCTATTGATTTATTTTGATTGATGATCCTAAGTGCTACTGAGTTTGTGCCATAGCATGATGGCCACAAATTCCACATCTCCAGATGTTAGGACCACCTCAGAATTGGATCCCAGACCCCAAACACCCCTAGTTTCTTTTGTCTTCTGTTGTTAGGCTGGTGCTACCAATGACTTTCATGTGTATTTTACACTTGGGGTCTGGGATGGCTGGGAAATTATAGAAGGATAAATTTCCTAGATACACTCAGAGGGGAACCAACTAACAAAATTGAAGCACAGGACAGCATTGGAGATGGAAAAGTATATTGATGGATTAAGAAAAACTAATTCATCTGGAAAGAACTAAAACATAAATAAGAGTTAAGTTGTCAAATAAAACACAAGACAAGTCACACACAACATAGAATTAAGTGCCTGACTCTGATGGATGGGTAGGGTGTGAATAAATGGAGGAGATTAAAAAAGGTATGTCTAGGCATTTCTGGTACAGAGTTTGACATGAGCTAAGTAAGGCAAGGAAGCAATTAAGGTGGTTGTCCTCACGCCTCATGGGTTTCTCCTTCTCCATCTCCTTCCTCTTTCTCTTCCTGACCTCCAAAGCCTCAATCTTCAGAACTCTTCTGTACTTTACATACCCTCACACCCTAGGGGATGCCGTTCAGTTCTACTGCTTTAAAAGCCATTTGCATAGTGATAATTTCCCAATTTTTATCTCTCCTGGGTAGATATCCTGCTTATTCAACATCTTTATTTGTATGTCAAATAGCATGTCAAAGCTATACAAAATTGCCCCAAATTGAACTTTTGATTTCCCAGCTCCTGCCTCTAAAATCTGCTCCCCAAATCATTTAATGAATATTCTATTCTCTCATTTGCTCCTATCAAAAATCTTACAGTCATGTCTCACTTCTCTTTTTCTCTCATTCTGAATCTAACCCATCAACCACTCTTCCCACTCCTCTTTCAAAATATATCCAGAATTTAATGACTTCTCATTACCCTCATGCCACTATTCTGGGCCAAATTGTCATTCCCTCTCACTGGGATGATTGCAATAACTGGCTACTCTCAGACTGAACCAGAGTGTTCCTCTTAGAAAGAACATCAGGTCTTGTTATTTTGTGCTCAAACCCTCTCATGGCCTTCCATGTGTCTCATTGGAAAAGCCAAAGTCCTTACCATGGCTTAATCCATCCGACCCGAGTTCACTCTCCCATTATTTGTCTGTTCCTCTCCTATCACATCCTCCTCATTCACTCTACCCTGGCCACCCTCGGCTCCCTTGCTCTCCTTGAAAACTCCAAGTGCATTCCCACTGCCAGGCCTTGGCATGTGCTGTTCCCTCTTCCACTGTCTATCCACATGACCTGTGACCTAGCTTCTCTCCACTCATCTCTGCTCAAGCACTGCCTCACTAGTGACTATCATGACCTCCCCTCCCCATAAAATACCTCCCGAGCTTCTAGCTCCCTCTGTGCTTTATTTATCTTCATAGCCCTTATCAATACCAGTCCCATTAAATTTATTTGTTTGTCTGTCTCTTCCCTCTGGAGTATAAACTCCTTCAGGTCATGAACTTCATCTACCTTGTTCAGAGATATAATCCTGAGTGCCTGGAATAATGTCTGGACCATAATAGGTGCTTAATAAATGTCTGTTGAATAAATGAGTAAATGAAGGATGACAGAGAATAGATGGATTTTTAGCTAGACAAAGAATTTTCCTTGGGAAGTCCTGGGTCATCGTGTTGGAAAGTCAGCATGGACTCAGATGATGGGAATCCTTTAATACTAGAGGGAAGATTATGGATTTTATTCTCTAAGTGTACCTATTCAAACTTTTTAAGTGGGGATCTACATCATGAATACAAAATTTGTGGGCTACCAGTCTGGTGATACCATAAACTGTAAGGTGGATTTTAAAGTTGATTGGAGACTTTCTCAGTAATCCAGGCTTTAAAACCCTGTGACCAAGGGGATAAATGCAGCCTTTAGATGAAATTAACTATAAGTTGAAATATACTTATCATTTCAAAGAACTATACTTCTTAAAGCAGGAATAAGAATGTCTAAGTCATTGAAATCCTGCTAAGGTGCAGACTAAAGGTTTGGGGAGCATCCACTTAGCCATAGATATCCAGTGAGATGTAAAAAGTCTCATTTAGCTATCCAGAGAGACTGCCTCCTCAATGCTCCAAACACCTGCATTTCTAGAAACAAGAGGATCTCTTTTCTACATTCCTTCAGTTGGATGGCATTCCTCACCTGTGCTCATCTGAGCAGCCAGAGGTTTCTGGAACAAAAGATGCAACCCTCAGGGGAAGAGGAATGAGATGGATGAACAGTGCTGAGAACTTGTCTGGGGAAGGTTTCATCAGGCTATTGCCTCGCTTGAAAAGACAGCCAAGGGACTATGGGTCATGGGATCTCACATCCTTGAGCAAAAAGATAATGATAGTGAAGTAGACTCTGAAGTTTCCCCTGGCTCCAGTGTTTCTGTGTTTTGCTGAAGTGGCTAATTTATCCTTTTAAGTGCTCACTTTTTAAACTTTACCCCAAGAATCAGAGATTTATCATCTTCATCTCCAGAGACTACATGTCTACTTTCTTAATTCAGCTTCTTGAAGATCTAGAATTTCTCCAATGTGGGAGTGTCTCTCTTTCCAGACATTGGCTCTTATAGTGGGCGATCCAACTGGGGGGAGTTTGGTTGTTGTTTTTGTTGTTTTTCCTATGTTAGAAAGAGGTTCTCATTCGAAAGAAATGCATCTTGAGTAGGTATGATTGCGGTGAAGATTTTAATGATTATATTATTCAAATTGTAACGGGATCAGGAAATCCAAATGCCTCTTTGTGTCACTAGTAGGGGAAATTCAAAAGCTTTCGCTTTATCTAAATGCTGAAGGTCCATTGCAGCCCTGACATGGGGTAGTGAATATTATCCTCTCACTGAGGCTCCTTGTGGTCTCTTAGCCCATCATTAGTGACTCTGAGCTGACTCACAGAATTAGCAGGTCCACCCATCAATGACTGTAAAAAGTTTGGAAAATGTCTGGGAAAGTGGCCGTCGTTAGTTTCCTATGAAACAGTCATTTTCAATGTGAATGATACAAAATATTATGATGAGAGGAAAAGGATCCTATGAGCTGTACCAAACATGTGTCAATGGGTACAGGCATTATCACGTTTCAGAAGTCTCTGTCCTTAACGGTTTGGAATGTGGGAAAATCTAGGGTGATCTAAAAATAAAATGGTTATGTGATATATGAGCCATCAATCACAGAATCCCAAAGAGATTTTTAGTTCTTATGACCTAATTCCAGCCCGCTGCCAGTGTCAGAGTAACACTGCTCCACCTCCAGCTTAGAAAGCAGGACACAGGAGGAAGCTGTATTTAACCTGATTTCGGGGGCACTGCTCATGGAAAGAACCTAGGTTTGGCAGTAGAAGACCTGAGTTAAAGTACCTGCTTTGCAGTTGTATAAGTTTATCAACTCAGTTAAAAGTTAGGCCTTGACTTTTGCTTGTCTGCAAAAGAGTTGATAATAATGCTTGCCTTACTGATAGCAACAGGATCGTTAGGATGTGCAAATAAAATATTGTGTGTGAAAGGGCTTCATCAATTATGAAGCAACATGAAAAAAATGGTCATGTTTTCTGTAGGTGTTCATTATATTTAGTGTGGATTAATTTACTACTGTAGGTATAAACCAGTTTGAACAAGAGGAGCCTGTAGGAAAGGATCACAGTTACAGAAGGAAACAAACTCCTTGGATCCCCTGACAACAGCCCCTGGAGCATTAGTTCCTTCCCAAGTCCACCCTAGAGTTCAAGGGAGGTGATCTATAGACTATTCTTTTTTTTTTTCCTTCTAGAAAGTTTATTGTTTCACTAATCACAAATACTGTAGGATTAAACATCTCAAAGCAAATTTCTGTATGGTGTGGGATAGGTCACACCACATGAGATAGTTGGTTGATCCAGTATTTGCTTTTCCACCTAAATTATATTAGTACATTTTTTGTAAATCAATGACTGTATACATATGAGTCACTTTCTGTTACAGTTATCAAGTTGTCTATTATTATGCCAATACCACACTGTATAGACTATTCTTACATTGCTTCCACCTTAGTTAAGTCATTAACTAAGCAAACATGCTGACACAGAATCGGAGGCTGGGGATATAACAATGAACAAAACAGAACTGATCCTTGACTCCTTGGAACTTGCATTTTAGTAGAGGAAAGAGAATAATCAAACAATCATCCAAAACTGCAACTGTGGTTAGTGTAAATAAGGAGAAGAACATGGTCTAATAGCACTTAGAGGGAGAGTTGTCTTGGTCAGGTAGGTCTGGAAGGCTTCCCCGAGGAAGGGATCATTAGGCTGGGATCTGAAAGATGCATGGGCCATGACACAATGAAGAGGAAGAACGGAGCATGTGTTCTTTTTAAACAGGCTTTATGCAGGGAAGGAGCTCAGCTCATTCAAGAACTGTTAGGTTGAACAGTACAAAATGCTTATACTCAATTTAAGTTTTTAACTCAAAGAGGCAGCGTTTCATATAGTTAAGCATAATAAATGTATACTAATGTGGCTACAGGGCAGAAAGTAAGAGTAGGCTTGGCATAGGACGGTAGTAGAGGTAGGAAGGAGTTGCTCATGAATATGCTTCATAAGCTGTGTTGAGACTCTTGGACTTGGTCCCAATAGCAGTGGGTCTCTGAAGACCCGTACTTGGTGATGACGACCCTGGCTCTAATGTGGGTGATGGAACAGCTGGGGCTATTTGTACCTGTTAGGATGATACTGCAATCACCCAGGAAAGAACTGCTCGTGGCTTACAGCCTTCTTACTCAAAAAGGGTGCCTTTGGGGCTTCCTGGTGGCACAGTGGTCGAGAGTCCGCCTGCCGATGCAGGGGACACGGGTTCATGTCCCGGTCCGGGAGGATCCCACATGCCGTGGAGCAGCTGGGCTTGTGAGCCGTGGCTGCTGGGCCTGCACGTCCGGAGCCTGTGCTCCGTGGCGGGAGAGGCCACAGCAGTGAGAGGCCCACGTACTGCAAAAAAAAAAAAAAAAAAAGGGTGCCTGTGGACCAACAACATGGGCATCTAGGAGGCTGTTAGAAATGCAGGCCTGCTGGATCAGAATCTGCATTTTACCCAGCTCCCCAGGTGGTTCACTTTTACGCATAATAAAATCAGGGCTTAGAACACACTGGAGGTGGGTAGATGGATAGAAGGGAATGCGCTCAAGAAATATTAAGAGGGTCAAGGCATACATATTGGTGACAGATCAGATGTGGGGAAGCAGTGAGGACAAGATGAGTCCTAAACTTCTGACCTGTACAATTAGATGGAAAGGAGGACTTTCTCTACGATTTATGCCCTGGAAGAAGACCAGGTTTAGAGGGAAGGATCATGCGTCGAGTGTCGGATTTGCTGAGTTTGAAATAATTTTAAAGCATTCAAGTGCAGAAGTTGAAGCAGCAGTTGGATATATGGGTCTTAAGTTCTGAGGAAAAATATGGACTAGAATTCTACATTTGAGTCATGCATAGAGGTGAACATCAGCCATGAAAGAAGTAGGAAAAGAGTATTTAAGTCAGAGGCAAGGGTGAGAAGTTCCCTGAGACAAGAGAGCCTATCCTTGACTCAAAGAATTGAGAGATCTTTTCACAGGCTTGCAGCAGAGTGCGGGGGCGGGAACACGGGGAACAGTGAGGCACAAATGTAAACAGGGGCCAGACCATGCCAGGCCCAGAGGTCTCCTTAAAGATTTCTGAGATTAGCCAGTGATGAGAACATTGATATGGAGGGATGATCTGATCAGATTTCCTTTCAAAGGATTATCAATGCTGTTTGTTCCCTAGAGAAAGGACTAGAGGGACCATTGCTCATCTTCTGGAGGAAGAATCTATACGGTCAGGCACATGCTGCTCTAGAAATTTCTTTTCCTGGCTCCTGAGCCAGGACCTCTCCCCTTACCCAATGCCACTGCCACTGCCCACACTGAAATCAGAGGGGATCGTTTTTCTCACTAATGTTGCCCCTACTTTTAGATTACAAAACAGCACTACCTTTGCCCTTAGATTCACACAGAAATTCTGTGAGATGAACAAAAACTTTGTTCCAAGTTTAATGGACCTCTTCTCATTCAAATGTCCATCAAGTATACTAACCTATGGTGCATGGACCCAGAACACAGACCAACTGTAACTCAGTCTGTAAGTTTTGTCTCCAATGTGTCAGCATCATTCCATTCTTTCCAGCCATCAAAATTGTTTAAAATTCCAAATTACCTACTTCTGTCTGTGCTTCCCAATTCCATCATGTCTGTTTTTTCCCATCTGGAAATGAAATCTGGCTGTTTGAATCCAGAGCACAGATCTTTACAGGAAGACTGACCCACATATGCCAAGTGGTATTTTTTTTTACCTGAAATACAGAGATATGTCGCAAGAAAGGGGCAACGCAAGATCTGTGGAAATACTTGCTTAGGACTGGGAGCAATCCCTAGCAAGTTATAACTTTTTGTTCTCAACAGGTCACTCATTACTCATGTAGAATAACTAGAATGTAGGGAAGTATGTACTCTGCTTGGCGCACGGCAGCTGCAGAGCAGCCTGGCCACCTGGTGCAGAACTGATGTACAAATGGTAAAACCTGTACGTGTAGCATAATAAAGAGCTCAGACTCTGGAGCAAGATGCCTGGGTCTGCATTCTGACACCAACATTTACAAATGGCATAACTTTGGGATTGACATATATATGTTAATATATATAAAATGGATAACTAATAAAAACCTGCTGTACAAAAAAATAAATTAAATAAAATTCAAAAATTCAAAAAAATACTTTGGATGTCTCAGTTTCCCCTTGGGTAATATATAGAGTTGCTATGAATAGTAAATGACTCAATATTCATAAAGTGCTTAGAAGAGTGACTGGCACAATGTAAGTACTTGTTAAAGAGAAACTTTAATTTTTATTTGTTTCAAATGACCAGATTTTCTAAAGGCATCATTCATGGTTCTTGAAACAGAACTTCTTTTCCATCACCTGAGGGTCTTCCCTACCTATCACCCTCAAGGAGTTATTAGATGTAGGTGAAAACGATATGGGAATATTAGAAAGCACCATTCCTAGACTCCAAGAAAATTTCCAGAGGAAATTTTAGGATCCACTGTCTGGGTTGTTTTCTCAAATATGGGGTGACAGTGATGCCTGTGTGCCCACACAGATCTGCAGCAATTCTCTCTTGTCACTTTAGAGTTTCCTTTAAATTGAAAGTCAAATCATTCTGATGATATACAGTTTCATATCCATGTAACTCTTTTTCTTCAGATGCCACCATTATATAAATGCACACACAACTTGCTCTGCCAGCAGTCTCTGTACATTGTGCAGAGATTTTGAAAACAGGTCTTTTGTCAGGGTTACGCACATGTCCCATTTATTTTCAACTCAGCCTGGGATAGAAACCTGCTAGGGATTTGTGTCAAAAGTACCTTAACTTGACTTGAGTCAGTCTCCCCTTCATAGTCTTTTCAAAGACTAAATGTCAGTGTTTCTCCTAAACCTACTCAGGCAAAATGCCCTTTCTTGCAGAACTGTGGTCTTCCAGTGGAAATAGTAAATGGTAAACTATTCACGTCTGAGTTCATTTTTGAAGTAGAATGGCCTCAAAGGCAAATATACTTACTGCAGTGGAACTGTATGATTGTCATCTGAAGGGAGATTTCAATATATACAAAATAATAATTTCTTGCTACACAATGAAGACGTATTCTGCAAAGTTCAAAAATTGAATTATTTAGAAAGAGTCTGTAAATATTTTCTAGCAGTCCATTGTCAAGCCCTTCAGCAAAATTCTCAAGAATAACAATTTGTTCTATTCTGGAAGCCTTAAGTGATTTTAGGAATCTTTGAGAAACTCTTTCAAACCCAGATTTAAACATTAAGAATTAACATGTCAATTTTAAATGTAATATCAAATATGTTCCAAACTCACTGCCTTGATCAGTTTAGTCTAGGAGCGTTCACAGTATTCACTTGGGTTTTTCAGTTTGCTTTACTTTCATGGTTTTTGTCTTAATTTTGTTGTAGCTTCTAACTACCTTTCAAACATTTTTTTCTATTTACAAAACTAAAGCCAAGTCTATACTAGCAAATTGAAGTTGAAAAGTAAGGCACTTTTGAAGATAAGTTCAGTGGAAAACTATCTTTCTAGTTACTAGCTTTTCTGAATCACTGACAAATATTCTCTGATTGTCTCAGTTCTCAACTTTTTGTTCATGCTTTGACCCAGACTTCACTAGGTAGACTTGTTCTAAATTCTGGAATACTACAACAAACTCTATTCCATTTAAAATTCTTATACTAAATAAGATTTTCTTGTATTTTCAGCAGATGTATATATTTTGTGTCTTATTCTAAATGCATGATTTACACAAAAGTATTTACATAGACTACTCCTTTTTTCAATAACTTTATTTTAAAAAGTAAAAAGACACACCAACTTATCTGTGTATCATCTCAGGTTAAAAATGTAATAATAATATAAAAAAAAAGTGAATACACAGATTCAATCTCAGCATGTCCTAAACAACTAAATAATGATTACATTGTTTTGCCTTTTTTGGTAGATATATCTCAAGATAACTAGATTCTTCAGTTTCTTCCACATCCACTTGACTTTAAAATCTATGTTCCCTTTACATGCCTTTGGAAAATTGAAAGAAATATACCTCTTTATTTTGACTTCTAAATTACAAACCAAAATTCTATCATTTTTCCTTTGTTTTAGTGAATTCTAGCTTCCACAAGAGGAAAGTGGTCCCTGACATCCAGGAGTTGGGCTGGCACCACCAGCTAGGCCTTGGCTTTCTGTTGGACATAAGCCATTTCAAAAAAACACCAACATCAACCAAGGCATCCTGTGTCCATGTGGATCAAGACAAAAAATGAGAGCACTCCTTGATCTTTCCTGAACACAGACAAAAACAGGAATATTTCCAACACACAAAGATGACCAAAAGTTGCCCTGTCTTGGTTACATGAGTGACTGCTGCTTCTTCACCAATTACAGCCTTGCCCTCTCTAGTCTTCTCTCTTTTTAGATAAAATTTATTGATATTAAATTACAGAATTATCCCCACTTCCTGAAGTGACCCAACCAGAGAAGAGCCCTGCCCCCATGAACTATGCCCCAAATCACCTAACACAAGCCCAAGCCCTGTAATAATTTCTAACACCCACTTACTGAGATGCCCACCATCTCTCTGGTGTGCGTTCTCCCTCATTGCGACAAGGCAACCAGTTCAACTCCTGGTGTATTTCTGGTGGTCTTGGACTGGAAGCAGTAACACAAAGCAAGACCCTAGTTCCAAAACATATTTTAAAACAGTTTCACTTTAGGTAGGACATAATTTTAAGTAGTTATATGGTGTGGAGAAATTCTAAATCTCATGTTAGAATTCTTCTAATCAATTTATGGTCGTTTAATGTAAACTTGTGCTTCTTATAAAACAGAGAACCAAGTCCTTGTACTAGTCAGTCATTTTCACCTTTGTTGAGATCTTTGTGAGATGTGCCTGACAGATCTGTGGGCAGAGCTGAGGGTGAGGGTGAGCCCACGTGGATTATATGGAAGTCTGAGAGCCTGCCTCCAATATTCTCTAGGAGAGAAAGAATTGACTTGGCTGTCCATGGTCCTAATGTAGAAGTTTGTGTTGGGAGTTGAGGGTAGGAGGATACCATTTTGCCTTACTTTCATACAAAGGAAAAATTACTTCCTTCCTCCCCTCCTCCCTTCTTCCCTTCTTCCTTCCCTCTCTCCCTTCCTTCCTTTCTTTCCTTTCTCTGTTTGCTTCTTTTCCTCCTTCCCTCTTTCCTTTTCCCCACCTCCTTCTCTTTTCCTTTCCTTTATATGTCCTTACAGTGCAGGGAATGAATATTAATCAAACACTCTCAATTTTTATTTCCTGGAAAATAAAATTTTCATAAAATTCATATACAAAGTAGATACAGAAGGATGATAGCAATATACAAATATGGTGAATTGGTAACAGAGTAGCTGAATGATCTTTTACCATTTAAAAGAAAATTTTATGTATTGAAATATTTTCAGTTAGCCTGATTTTATAACTTCTGATAAAAAATATTTTTTTCGGTTCACTACAAATAGCCTCCGTCTCTCAGGTCCCTCCCTCTCTTTAATAAACACAGTTTGCCCTTTCCCTTAGAGCAGTGTAAGTGGCTTTGAAGCGCAAACCGAGGTGATAGGACTCAAAAAGTCAAAGAAAGTGAAGCTTCTCCTGTTGTTTCTTCTGTGTAGCCTGGACTCCTGCTCTTTGAGGACCCCTCTTTGCTGCACTTTAGATAAGAGTGTTGAGCCCCTAAACTCATTAGCAAGGCACAGAGCAGCCTCCCCGTCCTTTCACAGGCTCAGGTTTCATTCTGTGCCAGGAGTCATACATCACACTTGACGGTGTATCTCCAGAGCCAACTGAGGAAAGTGCAGAAAAACTGCTGTTAACAAGGGACTAATCACATTCGACCTAAATTAATTATTGGTCACTCAGGACTGGTGAGCAAGGGCCACACAGATGGCCTCTGACTCACTTCCCACCTTTGAGGAAAGAAATATTCCAGTGTGGTGCACATGACCGCATAAGATAACAAGAGGCAGGTTATTTCTGGTCTACTGGTCTTGAATTTACCATATTTGCTAATATGACATGGGACTTATTTGCATTAACACTGTAGGTACATTGTATTTTTGGGAGAAAACATGAATGATGGTCACTTGGGATGGAGGTCATTTCACAGCAGTCAGCATTGGGACCAGTGAAGTCAAGCCAGGGACCTTTAAAATGCAATTCAGTCAAATGAACAGGTCATGGATCAGTGAGCAGGTGATGGAAGGTGTTCGTGAGGAATTCAGATTAGCACAGAATTCAAACAAACCACAAGAAACAGGGAAGAGAGAAAGCAGGACAGCCTGGAGAGCAGGAAGCCATGGTCTCAGCGGGATAGAGAGGAAGACACTGATAATTCCTGGACTCTATGCTCAGTGCAGGCGAAGATAAGAGATTTTTTGAATTAAAAAACCTCAAACCATTTGAATTTGTTCTGTTATTCATTCGTGAAATGTCATGCTCTTGCTAGACGTCTACAAAGAATTCATTCAACTCAGTATTAGGTGCTTTAGAGCACCTACTATGTGCCAGACACAGTGATAAGACACTAGAAAATATATAAACCGTGGCTCCTGTTATCAAGAAATTTAGAGTAGTGTCTGAGGCAGAATTGTAAATAGGCAATCACTAGCCACTATGGTAGCTGTAATAATAGAAGTACGGAGGTGGTAAACAGGTAGAACAAATGAATTAGTGATTGACTCTGTCAGGGAAGGGCTTCCCAGAACAGTTTTAAAGTATAGATAGGAATATGTCAGATGAACAAATTGCAGAAAGAACAGTAGGAAAAAGAAACAGCATGTACAAAGGCAGAGAGGACTGAGCAACATAGCAAACTCAGGGAAGATGTAGTTAGTTCATTAATGCTGGAGAAAACTAGAGAGCTATGAGGACACTGTAAGGCCAATGTAAGGTCCTTGAGCTTGGGCAAGGGTAGAGGAGACCCCAAGCAGGGTTGAAAACAGAGAAGTGTCCGATTTGCATTTTAATAGGACAATTCACCTAACAGAAAAGAAAAGAATGAGGGTGAGGGAGAAGATTGGAGACAGGAAGTTCAGAAAATTCACCCAAAAGTCCATGTAAGAGATGGGAAAACACAGAACTAAGACAGTAACTGGGAAGGTCTACATTCAAGAGGTATCTGAGGGATGGGATAAGTGAGAGTTGATGTTTAATTGGATATGGCCAGGGAAGGAGAATATAAAGATTTAAAATATCTTTGAGTTGTAAATATTTTTGAGACTGGATAGACGTTGAATTACTAAAGGGGTTAAAGAAAATTGGGTGAAGTACTTGGGAGTGGGTGGAAAGATAAGGAATGGTTTAGGTCATGTTGAATTTGACTGCTCATGGGACATTTTGATGGGAATTTTTAGTAGGCAATCAGATTTTTCAGGCAAGGTCTATGTTAGAAACACAATTGGGGAACTTATCATGCTATAGTTAAATATTAAAGGCAAGAGCATGAATGAAATGGTCTAGGAAGAGATGTAGATTGAGAAAAGAAAAGTATTAAAGATAAATCTTGGTGAATACTTATATTTAAGTGATGAATGAAGAAAGAAGAGTTAGTGAAGAAGACTAAGATGAAATAAAGAGGTGGGGAAAAAGGCAGTGTGGAGGAGTAGATGCCCAGGAAGAAAGAATTTCAAGGAGGAAAGTGTGGTGAAATAAATATGGAGGAAGGTAGAGAAATCAAATAAGAACTGAACATGGTACATCATATAAAATGATTAGAAAGATATTAGTGGAATGGTCAGGTTAGAAGAGAAATGCCAGTCAAAGACCATTTAGAAAATGAGAATACTTTAACCTGCATGGTACATTATTCTTTGAAGAAGTTTGACTGAAGAAGAAAACAGAAATAAGGCTGTAGCAAGAGAAAGATGAAGCTTCATAGAAAACCTTTTGTTTGTTTTTGGGTGGAAGAGAAGTGAACCTGTTTGGAGTGAGAAACCAAGGCTGTAGAGTGGAACAGAAGAGAGGGGAAAATAAAGCAATATTACAGAGATGAAGGAGAAAGAGGGGATCATTGCTTTTGAATTGTTTTGAAAGGGAAGGTTGTTCCTTTTTCTGAATCTCAGAGTGATGAGGGTGAAAGTGGACAGCATTTAAGTGCATTTCTGTTTGATGACATCACAGTTACTAGAAATTAAAGTTAAACCAAAAAAAAAAAAAAAACCCAATACTAGTGTTCGAATAATTATCAGGATAATCAAAGTGACCCAGAACCATTTTCATTTTCATCAAGGATGTCTTTTTCAAAGTCTCCTTGAATACGATGTGGTGAAAAATCAAAGGTTTTCATCCTCTTTTCTTTGTCATAAACTCACACTATGATTATTATCTTGCATATTCTAAAAATAATTCACTGGTAAATAAAAGCCAAAATAGTGGGACTTCCTATATTTCAGACTTTTTGAAATTAATTAATTCCAGCCATGCTAGAATTTAATTTTCCCAGCTCAGTAATTAGCATGGCTTCTTGCATAATTAACTGTTTGCAGTTACTAGCAATTGATCATAATTATGATAACTTGTCAAATTAGCTGACCAGTCATCCACCTGAGTGGCATTATGTAGACCTAAAGTCAGAAGTCATGATCTCTTGTGCTGTAGGAAAGCCCACTTCCTCAATAACCACTCAAAATCTGTACAGACCACCTATTCTAACACCAGTGGATACCATAATCATATAGCTAAATTTCAAAGCAAGAAATCTAAGTCATCACTGACCTAGTCATCACTATTGAGATTTTGATTAGGACTGCTTTGAATCTAAACAACTTTTGGAAAATTAATATCTTTACAATACTGAGTATTCTAATCCATAAACATGGTGTATTTCTCCGTATATCAAGGTCTTTAAAAACATTTCTCTTAACAATATTTACAGTTTAGTGGTCTTACACATTTTTTATTAGATTTATTTCTATGAATTTGCTGTTGATATCATTATAAAGTATTCTTTAACCTGTTTATTATGTAATTGTTATTGAAATATAAAAATTCTAAATTCATTAATTAATGTTAGTGGATTATCTGAGATTATTTTGCCTTTTCTGCATAAGAAATCATGCTGTCTGCAAATAATGACAGCTTTAATTCTTCCTTTCAATACTAATAACTACAATTTATTTCTTTGCCTAACTGTGTTGTCTAGGACTTCTAGTACAATGTTGAAAAGAAGCAGTGATAGTGAGCATCCTTGTTTCAAGATAACCGTTTTCACCTATAAGTTTACCTGCCATAGGTTTTTATTTACATATTTATTTTTTACTTCTTATGAAAGTATAATGTACATACACAAAAGTGCACATTATAAGTGTACAGTGTAATGATTTTTCAAAAACGAGACAATCCATACCCTCTAGCCATATCAAAAAACAACATTACCAATGTTCATAAGCCCCCTTCATGCTCTTTGACAAGGTTCAAGTACCCTTATGTCATTATTCTTACAAATACAGCCCACACTCAAAGGGAAAGGAATTAGAACCCACTGCTTGAAAAGAGGAGTATAAAAAATTTGCAGACATATTTTAAAACCACCAAGGTGTATGTCTCCATTTATTTAGGTCTGTAATTTCTCTCAGCAATATTCTTTAGGTTTCAATGTATAGGCTTTCACATAGTTTGTTAAATTTATGCCTCAGTATTTCAGGTTTTTTTGAGGCTGCTGTAAATGCTTTTTGTTTTACCCCATCCCCTATTTTTCATTGTTTGTTATAAAAATAAAATGATTTTTGTAAGTTGAGCTGATATCTGTGACCTTGTTAAATTCATTTAATGATTGTAGTAGCTTCTCTGTAGATTCCTCAGGATTCTCTAAGTACACAATCATGTTGTCTGCAAATAAATGTTCCATATCATTTATAGTAGAGCCAGGAAACAGAAACCATACCAATTATTTTAACAGAGAGTATATATATTTATAATACATATTGAAGATCTCAAAAAGCAAAAAAGAAAACACAGAGATAACAATAGCAGGAAACAGCTACCACACTAAAGGCTTGGGGGAATGAACAGAAGAGGTTAGAATTAGTAAAACATAAAAATTTAGAGGAAGGAGCCAGGACACTGAATTTCACCCCTCTGAGAAAGGAGTGCTGGTCAGTTGGTGCTAGTATCTCTGAGTTCAAAGGAGGGTTCTCATGAGCTTTAACCCCAACCTCTGAGGAGGGGGGTCTGAGCTGGCTGCTTCTGGTGTCTCTGAGGTGGCACAGTGAGGCTAGTTCTCTCAAGAATTGGGAAAACTGCAAACTGGGCTTAACTACCATGATTGGAATGAACTGCCACAGTTGTTGTCAAGAAGTGAGCCTGGGGAGCCATTGACAGAAATGAGAAGCAAACAGGAAGCTCACATAAAGCAAACAGGAATAAACAAATGTCTTCTTCTCCAGTAAGATCCTCTAGATTTATACCTCTAGATTTATCCCTAGATTCATAGCACCCTCTATTGACTCTATTAGAAGCATTTAGCAGGTTGTCAGTTGGCAAAAGAGAAATGTGGAGAGTCCTTTGTGTTGCAAGCTGAATATTGAAGAATGGGTTTAAAGTTGAGGAATATTACTTTAATATATGGCACATGGACAGGGAAACCAGAAGAAAATTGGGAGACCTCAAACTCAATAGCAATTTCTTCCCTATGAACATTTGTCAAATTGGAAACCATCTCTAAAGAAGAACAGAGCTTTCAACAGTCTTATAAGCTAATGATTAGAGTTTAGTACCTCAGGCTTTCAGTTGATAATTTGGAATGGCCAAAATCAAAATACATGTAGATGGACTAATACCATACCTGGCAAACCAGCCTTGATTTATACAATCCTTAATTCATAATGGGGATCAGCCACCAGTAGAGAGACTAGCCAGATGGAAGGGTGACTCTATTATCTGCAATATCTGCAACTTTGCATATATATTGCTGGCATTCAAATAAAATTAAGGGACTTGCCAAAGAAACAGGACCTCATAACCAGAAAACAAGAGAAACAAACAAACAATAATAACCAAACCAAACCAAAGATGACCCACATACTGGAGTTATATGACAAGGACTTCAAATAACTATGATTAATATGTTCAAGAAAACATGGATAAAATGGATGGAAAGATAAAAGTAACCAAGAAATGGAAATATGGTATTCAAAATAATCAAATGGACATTCTAGAACTGAAAAATACAATGTCTAAATTAAGAAATCATTAGATGAATTTAGCAGCAGACTAGACACAGCAAAGGAAAGGATTAGTGAAATGGAAGAAAACTTAATTAAAAAATATCCAAATTGAAGTACTCAGAGAAAAAAATAACTAAAAACACAGAAAAAGAGAGAAGAGATGTGTGGGATAGATGAAAAGGGCCAACATATATATAATTGAAGTTCAAAAATGAAAGCTAGAGAGGCCAGTGAAGAAGCACTATTAGAATAGACAATACATTTAAAAAAATTATGTAATACCTCAACTCACAGATTTAAGAAACTAAGTGATAGGCTTCCCTGGTGGCACAGTGGTTAAGAATCCTCCTGCCAATGCAGGGGACACGGGTTCGAGCCCTGATCTGGGAAGATCCCACATGCCACGGAGCAACTAAGCCCATGCACCACAACTACTGAGCCTGCGCTCTAGAGCCCACGAGCCACAACTACTAAGCCCATGCACCACAACTAATGAAGCTCATGCACCTAGAGCCTGTGCTCCACAACAAGAGAAGCCACCACAATGAGAAGCCTGTACACCACAATGAAGAGCAGCCCCCACTCACCGCCAACTAGAGAAAGCCCGCACGGAGCAATGAAGACCCAACACAGCCAAAAAAAATAAATAAATAAAATAAATAAATAAATTTTAAAAAATAAAAAAAGAAACTCAGTGAACCCCAAACAGGATAAATCAAGGAGCGTAAATATAAATAAAATAATATTATATACATCATAATAAGACTGCTGAAAACTAAAGATAAAGAGAAGATTCTTAAAAGAAACCAGAAAAAAAATCCACCTTACATTCAAATAATCAACAGTAAACTGAGAACTGACTTTTTAAAAAAATGGGAAGATAAAAGGCTGTGAAATGACACCCTTAAAATACTGAAAGAAAGTAACCTCCAATTGAGAATTCTATATTCATAACAAATAGCCTTCAATAATGAAAGTAAAATAAAAATATTTTCAGACAAAAATAGAATGTGTCACTAGAAAACATGCACTAAAAGAAATAAGAAAGAGAGATTTTTAGACAGAAGAAAAATTATTTGAGAGAAATCATTGAGTGTTCTCTGAATATAATGGAATCAGGCTATAAATAAACAACAAAGAGATAACTAGGAATCTCCAACATCTTGAATATTAAATAATGTATATCTAAATAACACACAATCTAAGAAGAAATTACACTGCAAATTTTAAATGGTTTAAATCAAATATGATTAATATATGCCATATCAAAATTGGGGAAGGGGTGTCAAATGAGTACTTTAAGGAAAATACATAGCCTTAAGCGCATATATTAGGAAAGTTAAAAAGACTGAAATCAATGATTTATGCTTTGTCTCATGAAATTAGAAAAAGAAAAATGAAATATCAAGGGAAGGAAATAATAGATAAGAATAAAAATCAATGAATTACAAAACAAAGTTCAGAAGAGGGAATCAATGAAGACAGCAGGTGGTTCTTTGAAGAGATTAATAAAATGTATAAATCCTTGGCAAGACTGATGAAGAAAAAAAAGAGAGAAATAAAATACCAACAACAGGAATAAATAAGGTAACATCAATACAGAGTTTGCAAACATTAAAAAGATAACAGTGAATGTCTTTATACCAATATATTTTGAACTCTTGAAAAAATGGAATTTTTCTTGAAAAACATACTTTATTAAAAACTGTAAGAATAAAAAGACAAATCTGCAAAATTATAGGAAGGGAATAGGAAGCCTGAATAACTCTAAGTAGTGGGCCAAATGGTGCCCCCCCCCGCAAAGATATGTCCACCAGGATTCTGTGAATACAACTTATGGAAAAAAGATCTTTATAGGTGTAATTAAGTTTAGGATCTTGAGATGAGGTCATCTTGGATTATCTGAGAGCTCGAAATCCAATGACAAAGGCAAGGAAGGATTGGCCACTAGGAGTTTTTGGAGGAACTGTGGCCATGATGACAAACTGATTTTGGGCTTTCTGGCCTCCCAAACTGTGAGAGAATAGTTTCTGTTTTTTTGTGTTTTTTTTTTGTGGTATGCGGGCCTCTCACTGTTGTGGCCTCTCCCGTGTGGAGCACAGGCTTCTGATGTGCAGGCTCAGCGGCCAAGGCTCATGGGCCCAGCTGCTCCATGGCATGTGGGATCTTCCCAGACCGGGGCACGAACCCGTGTCCCCTGCATCGGCAGGCGGACTCTCAACCACTGCGCCACCAGGGAAGCCCTGATAGGAACTTTTTTGTTTGCTTAAGCCACAGAGATTTGGAGGGATAATATTTTTCAATAGTGACTATCTGGTTTATACTTTATGGATCACAGCAATGTAGCCTGTTCTACCTTTGGAGAAGGAAGAGGGAGGTTGTCCTTTGTGTGGAGTGGATTTACAAATAATGCATTTTTCTTTAAGGCAAGTCTAAACACAACATTTTAAGTCGGTTTAAACTGTATTAACAATCAAATATGAAGTTTTCTTAATGATGTGTTTCGTGCACCTTAAAAAAGTTTGTGAAGCTTTCTTTAGCTTTAAAATTATTATCTGAGTTATTAACGTTACAAATTCCAGGCCTAGTTTTCCTTAAGCTTTCAAGTCTAGCTTGCAATCTTATTATTTTAAAGTCCACTACAGCAGTCACTTTTAAGAGACTTTGAATAATTTACAAACTTTAAATAAAATTCCATTAAATATATTAAATGGCATATGTACATTTAATATGTTTGATTTCTTTTGGGGGGGTAGCTCAAATATCTGACTTAACAAACCTTTCCCAAGTTCTTGACATAATTCATATATCTAATGATTTAAACTTATAAATATGATGAGAATTAACTTCCCTTGAATGTTATAAGGCTATATATATATATTTAGTAAGATTTCAACTTGAAAAGCACAATTTAAAGCAGTTTGTTACTCAATTATTCATTCTAAATTGAAAAATTTTAAAACAGACCCGTTTAATAGGTAAAATTCTCTTACATATTGCAATGATATGAATTATTAAACATGCACATATTCTTAAGCAGAAAAATATTAATGCTATGTATTTGATTCTTTTAAACATTTTATACTTAATTACAAACCATCCTGAACTTAAAAGATTCCAGCCTACTAAGAAAACAATGATGTCTCACCAAGCAAAGTTTGAGGAGTCCCTTCTTACCCACTTGGGGTTGTATGAACCAGAAATGCCACTATATACTTTTTTTTTCCATTTAAAATTTTTTTTAATTTTATATTGGACTGTAGTTGATTTACAATGTTGTGTTAGTTTCAGGTATACAGTAAAGTGATTCAGTTATATGTATACATATATCTATTCTTTTTTTAAAAAATTTATTTATTTATTTATTTATTTTTGGCTGTGCTGGGTCTTAATTTCTGTGCGAGGGCTTTCTCTAGTGTGGCAAGTGGGGACCACTCTTCATCGCGGTGCGCGGGCCTCTCACTATCGCGGCTTCTCTCATTGCGGAGCACAGGCTCCAGACACGCAGGCTCAGTAGTTGTGGCTCACAGGCCCAGTTGCTCTGTGGCATGTGGGATCTTCCCATACCAGGGCTCAAACCCATGTCCCCTGCATTAGCAGGCAGATTCTCAACCACTGCGCCACCAGGGAAGCCCTCTATCTATTCTTTTTCAGATTCTTTTCCCTTATAGGTTATTACAGAATATTGAGCAGAGTTCCCTGTGCTACCTGGTAGATCCTTGTTGATTATCTATTTTATATATAGTAGAGCCACTTTCAAAAAAATTTTATTTTATCTCAGAGTATAGTTGATTGACAATGTTGTATTAGTTTCAGGTGTACAGCAAAGTGTTTCAGTTATACGTAAACATGTTGTAGATTCTTGATGGTGACACTGATGGGTTTACTGCAGGGATTGCTTCATAACTTACTCTTTAAGTTGTTCTTGTGGTCTTCTTTGTAGTCTTCATCCCTAGAGAACTCAGACAAGGCTGTTTATTTGATTCTTAAATTGAAATGGACTTTTAAGCTTTTATTGTTTCATTTTCTTCCTGTCTATAGGACTATACAAAAGAGGTCCAATTGAATTGTGGAAATCTCTCAAGGCTTAGATGAATCACAACTTCCAAGATCTTTCTATGACAGTAACATCAAACCAGTCTTGCCCCATAGGTAGGCCCTCTTATGGGATTAGTAAATATGATTAAGCCTATTCACTGTATACTCAGACTGAGCAGTCTGGCTCACTGAGGTTCATACACTTGGAATCATATGAAGCATTGCATCTCCAACAAATAAAGACCTGTGCATAAGGCCCACATCACTGGGCCTCCCCACACACTAGTCTTCAAGTGGAACCCCAAGATTTGCTCAAAGTTGCTTTGTTATCATCTAGTCACAGAAAATAAAAATGAAATTAATAAAGAAAAATGTTCTGTATACATCAATAGTTAAGGGCAAGGCTAATACTTTCTCCATGAACTCCTGAGTCTAGGTCATTGTTCTTGCTCAGCAAAGCTCTGGACAAACTTAAGATGTGCAGAGAATCAAGAACCACGGGACAGAGAAAGGCAGGTATATAATCTCTCTGCCTCTGAAAGAAGACACTGTGCCATGTCTGCCAGGTCAGCCAGCTCCCAGCTCAGAGGCTGATGGAGGAGCCCTCTCCTATCACCTTTGCAACATCTCTACGAAGCGCTGCTGCTGGTGAACTTACTTCTCTGAAATGAGACCCTCAGAGCTGTCCAATAAAACTAGTGACTCCAATTACAAACATTTGTGATGTCTAAGTTTATTACCGCTGAACAAATATTGTCTTCTTGAATGCACAAAAGTTCAATTTCAAAAGCAGAAATGTCTAAGATGTTAGTTAAGGGTTAAAAGGAAGAGAAAAAGAAATGAAGCTGTTTTGCTTTCCCAGATGACAGACACCACCAGAGATTACTTCAGGGAAAAAAAATTAGTCCTGAGCTGTAATGACTTCAGTTCTCAAACCCAAAGTTGAGAGAGATCCCACAGTTATTAAAGTTAATAAATCAGAGAGAAAGAGAGAGATCCTACATGCAAATCTGGACAACTTTTGCATTTTTCCACACACAGAACTTAAAGGGTTTCTCCCCCCTTTCCCTCTCCCTTCCTTTACCTCATTCACCATGGGTATCTTAAAAACAGCAGAGAGCCTCATGGGATGCACAGTTTTATGAGATGTAATTATGGTACCTTATTTTTAAGAGTTTAAAAGTGCATCTTTATGGCCTTATGCAGCCATGGTAACTTTTATATGTTTGATTGACATAAAACATGCATTGGCATAAAACATCTCAAACTGTAGAAATGTGGAGATTTTGCTCACTCTGCTCTCCTCTCCTCCAAGTGGCATCCCCTCCACTCTTCCTGTCCCTCCTCATTTGTTTAGTAATATTGATTAGCTGTAGTTAGCAGAAGGCAGTTGGTGACCCCAGAACAGCTCTTCTGGTTGTTGTAAAAGCTAAAATGAATGGAACTAAAGAGTATGTGATTCATGAGCTACACATGAGTGTGGAACTCAGAAGACCCAGCATTTACAGATCATTTTAAAGGTGATCTTTCATATGTGAGGTTCACATCGTCCCAGTTTGACTTTTGATTTGTTTTTTAAGTTAAGTGAAAAAGGTTGCCTTTCCCTCTCAGATAGAAGAGGTGTTTTTGTATAGCCGATATAAATACTTCTAAAGTTTTATAGGGTGACTAATACCCTACAGGGATAAACCAGGCTGTCAACTTTCCTGATATTTTTAGCTAGAACTCCAAATGTTGGCTAAAGGCATCAAGGCAAGATCCTCATCTTAGAAAAAAAGGCTTTTTATCCAGAGACCATAAATAAGTGTGTATGGAGGAACATATGTTCACCTATTCTTCCAAAATAATGGAAAGCCTAGATTCTAAGAGAAATTCAAAGTAAGTTTATATCTAGCTATATTTTCATTTTCACTACAGTATAACTTCATTAATGTTGTCAAACAACCAAATAAGCATTGACTATTTTTCCTTGAATATTGCTTAGGACTCCTTAAAACAAGATTGGCTACTTCATGAAGCAGTCTCCCATTTGTTAGAGCAGAGAGTTCTGAGTTGGAAAAGAGAAAGTTCTCTGACATCATATTTTAAACTAGTAATTCATGTCTCAATGACCTCTCTGTTGGTAATAAGGGATTTTTCGGATGATTTCCCAAAAAAGCTTACCTCAAACACTCCTTCACATTTTACTGAAATATCTTGTGTAAGTGTTTACTGAAAGCAGCCCCAGCAGTCTTTCATTCTTTAGGTTTTTCTGACCAGATGTCTATTTTCAGTTACTGTGTGTAGCCACTAATAACTCTTCCCTCGGGTGACTGAGGAAACATGGTGGCCTGGTTAATTTATTTTACCTCCCCATTTTCCCACAAGTAGACCAGGAATTGTTGCCAGTTAGTCAACAAGGATTTGCTAAGTGCTCATAAAGTAAAAGTGGTATACTACATTGGACATTTTGGTCAATACATCCTGAGAAAACATGTAGAGGTTTAACACAGAAAACCCCAGCTTCCTAGTGTCTAAGTTCCCAAGACCTTCAGGTCTCCAGAATAATTCTAGGCCCAGAAATAACCAGCAAAATGAACAAATAACTCTTCAGCACAGTCCTGAATTTCCAGTAACCAATAAGTGACAGCAGAGAGGAACCAAGCTCCAGACACACTGTGATTGGCCCATTACTTACTCTTAAGGAAAGGAGCATTATGATTGGCTTGTGAAGGTTATAAAAGATCATTCTGCACCTCCCAACACCAGCTTTTTGCTAGTAACAAGTAGGAAGCAGAAGAAGTGAAATATAGAAAATACAGAGAGGAGAAGGAAGAGGAGGAATCTCATTAAATCCCCACGAGGCGAAATGAAATTTTGAGATTATTAATAAACTGGATTCTTTCTCCTTGTATTTGTCCCTGTCTCCTTGCACTCATTCATGATGTTAGCAAGCTCTGTGTGTCCTCTCCACAGGGAAGAGCAGAAAGAGCAAGATTGTCTAGATTTGTTTTTAAAAAGCTAATTCCATTTCTCTTAATATTCTTTCAGCAGTGGTTTCCAAAAGAGTCAAGAGTGAAAATCTTCCCCCAGACAAACAGCAATTGAACACTACACACACACACACACACATATATGTGCTCCAGTCTGGGCAGGAGGGGGGGGGTTGTTGTTCCAAGGAAGGGGCACCAAGGCCCACTGGGAGGAGAAATAGCTCTAGGGTGCATCTAGGATGATCACAGGAACTGCGTCCCTGGCCTTGTCAAGATGACCAAATCCTAAGAAAAGTGGATGCTAATGTGCTCCAGGTGCTACTGCTGGCTTGGACATACAGGACATCAGTGATGCTCATGAAACTCTGGAGACCAGTGGTCCAAACTGCCCTCCCCATTTTCCAGGCAACATGCAAGTCTTCCCAGTTGTGATGTGAGTGGTTCCAGGGACAAATGCTTTGAAATGTACCACAGGCCAGGCAAGGAGGCTTAGAGTCAGAAATACATGTACATTATGGCAAATGAAGTTAGATTTCTTGCATACGTGAGTTTAGAGAATGAGACTCACACCTTCTGCACTCACAAGAACCACGTGATTAGTAATGTTATTTCTATTTTAAAGATTGGGAAACTTAAGTGAGAAGTTAAGTAACTTCCATTAGGTTATGCCATTAGTAAGTGATGCAACTGGGATTTGAAGACAGGGGAGGGGATGCAAAGGCCAGCAGCCTGCTGATTAGAAAATAAATGGAACAAAAAGCATTTCTTCAGGAAAGGGAAGAAAGTGGAGATAAAGAAATCCAGTGTCCCAAAGGATCAAAGAACCAAGATTAGGAGGAAAAGTCCCAAGTAGTGATGAGAAGCCCCTAGGGGCATGTATTAGCCCTGCTAAAGAGAAGAACCACATAGCAGTAGTTCTGTTATGATGCAATGAAAACATCACACTGAGAAATGCAGTTAGAATCTGGCTCTGTTGGCAAACCAAGGCCAATGGATAGAACGCTGGGTGCAGACTCTCAGGGAGCTGTGTGCAGTCCAACAGAGTCCACAAGTACACTGAGATTTATATATATATGTGTGTGTGTGTGTGTGTGTATACACATATATATGTATATATATATATATTTTAAACTTTTTATTTTATATTGGAGTATAGTTGATTAACAATGTTGTGTTAGTTTCAGGTGCACAGCAAAGTGATTCAGTTATACATATACATGTATCTGTTCTTTTTCAAATTCTTTTCCCATTTAGGTTGTTACATAATATTGAGCAGAGTTCCCTGTGCTGCACAGTAGGTCCCATTGCAGCACTGTTTACAATAGCTAAGACATGGAAGCAACCTATACATCCAGAGATTCTATTTTTAATGTGCTTCAACTCAAAGCACATTGATAGCAGCAGTAGAGGAAAAAATTTATTTTCTAGAGGTTAAAATCTAAAAGGAGGTTGCTTCACCTTTCACTCGCCAATTTTATAACAAAACATTTAATACTTTGACTAGAGGTCATGCATCTACCTGACTTCATTCAACCTTAATAAGAAAAATGATAATGTACCACCACTCCTCCTCATGATAATTAGAAATAAGAAAGGAAGGAAGAAGGAAGGAAGGAAGGAAGAAGGAAGGAAGGAAGGAAGGAAGGGAGGGAGGGAGGGAGGGAGGGAGGGAGGAGGGAGAAGATAAAGCACTGTCCAACATCAAGTGCTTTATCAAGTTCCACAATTTCTTCAGAGGTTCATGACATTTTAACTCTTTGTGCTGATATTCTATCCTTGATAATCATAATAGTGATCAGAAAATATTAAACTATATTTAGTGAAATCTGTTATGGTAGTGGGAATTCCCGTGCATACCGCACCTGTATAAATTGGTAAAAATAAACTTCTATAAGGTAAATTGACAACATGTAAGAAGAGTTTTTAGGGCTTCCCTGGTGGCGCAGTGGTTGAGAGTCCGCCTGCCGATGCAGGGCACACAGGTTCGTGCCCCGGTCCGGGAGGATCCCACATGCCGCGGAGTGGCTGGGCCCGTGAGCCATGGCCGCTGAGCCTGCGCGTCCGGAGCCTGTGCTCTGCAACGGGAGAGGCCACAACAGTGAGAGGCCCGCGTACCGCAAAAAAAAAAAAAAAAAAGAAGAGTTTTACAAAACTTCTCTCATTCTCTGACTCGGAATTTTATTTCTTGGACTTTTAGATCTGTAAAAAAGCTACATTCATGAAGATATTAACCCTTGTGTGATTTATAAATTGAAAATTGGTATTTAAATACTATACAGTCAACCACAGGGGAATTAAGTAATTTATTGTAATATATTGTTGTTAAGTAAAATTACAGATATGAAGCCCATTTAAAACATGGAAAACTGTTCTTCTTATAAAGTTTAGAGAATATCAGTATAAAACTTTTACTTATATGCTGATTACAACTATCTTAAAAATACATATGCACGTGAGAAAAGACTGGAAGAACATAAACTAATACTACAAAATGTTAACTGTGATTATTTTGAATGAGGATATTACACATGACTGGATTATTTTTTCTTTATTAATTTCTATTTTCAATACTTAATTATAGTTTTAAAGTATCCTATTTCCTATATTTCCATTTTGACAGGGAATAAAGCTTAAGTCAAACTGTAATTTTAATGAAAACTAAATTTAATATTAAAATAAATTCAGATAACTATTTATTATATTTTACCATGATTTTTAATTTTAAAAATGTTACATTTTCAGAATTTAAAGGACTAACCTTGAGCTATTTGGGAAAATAAGACTATCTAGAATAACTCTCACTCTAAACAATCAAATTTTTACTGAAAGGCAAAACCAACCACATTTCTCTACTAACTATTATTGCTATGAACTTTAATTTCTGTATACACATGAACACATGTTGCATGTGTGTGCAAATCTGGGATAAACACATCAACATATACTTTTATTTTTAAAAAAATATTTCCAGTATTTGCCTCACCAAAAAATATCTAAAGTAATATGGAAACCAGATTCAAACATACAAATATTACCTGAAATCTGGATAGATCCATAAAATAAAAACCTAACGAGAATTTTTCAGCCAGATTTCTTTCAAATAATGAAATTATTGAGTACATACGATACCTGAGTTTCAAAGACATTGAAATCCATCATTTGTAAAAAGAGATGTAGGGTTGGTACTGTAGTCTCATTCCCATTACGATTTAAATGACTGATGATGCTTAATTCATTCACTTCCTGGAGAATTTTTACATTTCAGCAGTGAAGGAACTCTTACATGATTGAAATGAATCATTGATAGTACAGTCTCAGCAATCAGCAAGTTCAGTGTCAGGAGAATTTGGGGCTGAATGAAAATTCTCTGGAGTCCCGAAACTACGTGCTGGAGATAACCATTGATTTAAACTCTGCATAATGCTGCTGGTGGCTATTTGCAAGTACACAGCTATACTTCACAGATTCAGGTACTTCAACACAAATGTGTCCAACGTTTGTGTTTGGAGCTTTGGGGAAACTTTTCTGATCCAATATTACCAAGACTGTAAACCCATCTGCATAACATCTCGAAAGGACTGTTTGTTTTGTAGGTTAGTAACTAATTGACATGACCTCATACTTTTCTTTCTTCCTGTCCACCTTTCATCTCAATTTAGTAGTATTACTAATAAGGAGCTCAATTCTTCACTTAGAAGATCGCAGGGGAGAGGAACCTGATCGACACTACAGAACTGAGAACAGAGAATTGTGATGAGAGAATTGAGAAAAACACTCTAGAGTGGCTAATTAGCCAAATAAAACTGATGACCTTAAATTCTTCAGCTATTTGTTGGTTTTTCCAGTCTTACACCTCAGACTGGTTAGACATAACCCTAACCAGTTAGGCTAGGGTTATGTCCTCAATAGAGTTTCCAATAAATGAGAAAGTTCATAAAAGCTGACAGGCAAGAAGGTTAAAATTATTGGCTAAAATAAGGTCTGGGCTTCATAATAATCAGCCTCTTCAGGATGTTATCAAGTCTGTATTCCATTACCATTGATAATTAGGAGGTCACTACATACATAATTTATGAGTTTGTCAAATGATTTTATAGTTTGTGTGTGTGTGTGTGTGTGTGTGTGTGTGTGTGTGTGTACCAAATTTCATGCCCTCCAAGATAAGGGCTGTGTTTGTCTCACTTACTGTACTCAGTGCTATGGGAACTTCTGAAAAGAAAGTCCACATTTGGGATGGTGATCATGATGATGAAGATGGTGATCTTCTATGGTAATATTCCTCGAGTCCATAAGAATAATCACAGTAGTGGAGATGCACCATTTAAACGACTGCAACATGTCTCTTTGTGAAGTTGTCTAGGTAGCTAGTTGTCTAGGGTATATACCTGGAAGTAAAATGACTGGGTTGTATAGTGTACATATCATAATCATTATTGGCATCAACAAATTATTCTCCATAGTTATTGTGCCGATGTATACATCACCCTGAGAAGTTGGTTTTTTTTAATCTCTTCATCATTTGTTCTCAGACTTTAAAAATTTTACCAATCTGATAAGTATGAAGTGGTGTCTTATTTTATTTTGTATTTTTCCAATTCCTTCTGAAGTTGTCCATCTATCCTTATATTATTGGCTTTTTGCATTTCTTCTTTAGTGAATTGTCCTTAAATATATTTTTGCCCAATTCCATTGGTTGCTCACCTACTTTTAAAAAGTTGATTTTAGGAGAAATCCTTATAAAGTCTTAATGTTTTGCTTTTATGTTGTGCAAATGTATTTCCCCAAACTATTGCTTATTTTGGCATTTATTGTGTTTTTTGTGATATACAATTTTTATCTTAAGGTGGTCTTTTTATTTTTAGAAACATCTCTATTTTATGTATATATATATATAATTTTTTTGAAGTCTGGTTGATTTACAATGTTGTATTAATTACTACTGTACAAAAAAGTGACTCAGTTATACGTATATATATATTCTTTTTCATATTCTTTTCCATTACGGTTTATTATAGGATACTGAATATAGTTCCTGTGCTACACAGTAGGACCTTGTTGTTTATCCATTCTGTATATAAAAGCTTACATCTACTAGGCCCAACCTCTCACTCCATCCTTCTCCCATCTCCCTCCCCTTAAGGTGGTCATTTTAATCAATCTCTTCTTGCTTCTACTTTCTGTGCCTTAAGTGATTTACTCCTGTTCAGTGTCATAAAGATGTTCTTATTTTTTTCTCTAAAGATGTTCAAGTTTTTCTTTCCAAATTAAGGTATTTTATCTACCTATATTAATTTTGTGTATGCTGTGGATAGAAGATCTAATTTACATTTTCCCATATCAATGGCTTGTTGTCCCAGTACAACTTATTAAAGAGTCCATCATTTCCCTACTCCTTTATAAAGCCAGATCTGTCACAAAATGCATTTCCATAAATTCATGGGTCTATTTCTTAGCTCTTTCTCTGTCCCATTGGCTTGTCTTCCTGGGCACCAATACCACACTGTTTCAATTATTATCTTGTTGTGTAATTATTGACTCCTTTTTCTTTTTTTCTCAATTTTTATTGGTTACTCTGTGCCCTTTATGCTCCCACATAAATTTTAAAGTAAGCTTTTCAAGTTTCACAAAAATCCCTTTTGGAATTTTTATAGGAATTATATTAATTTATAGATAAAATATAGAAAGGTTGGTGTATTTGTAATATAAGTTGTTCCTGGTCTACTGCTCTATTTACTTAAGTCTTTTATGTTTTCCAATAATGTTTTACTACTTTCTCAATAAAGGATTCGCACATTCGTTGTTAGATATGTTATGAGATACTTTATAGTTTCTGTTGCTTAGAATATTTAACTACTATGATGTCATCAATATTGGTGAGCAGTGTGATGTTCTATGGGATGTCAAGATGATCAAGGTCCCTGTGAGTTATACTGTGACTTATAGCAGTTAACAAAGCTCCGGGGCAAGCCAGTGGATGTATACTACTCTCCATATCTTTTCTACAGAGCCCTCTGATTGAAAGCACTCTGGTTGCCCTTGGTGCTCACTGTGCTACAAAGTTGCTAGGTCATTTTTGGCAGTTTCCTATTCTCTCATTTCAAGGTTTGTTATGTTGTAATCTGTGGCTGAAAATATCAACATTGAAAATAGTTGCTACTCTGTTTCTGTTATCTGTCCTTTTTGCCTGTTTGTGCCCATTATGTTCATATAATTGCTTAGGTATTTTTGGCCATAAGCTACTCATTTTCTTTGGAGAATTTTTTGTGGCAATCTTTGAAACCTAGGATTAAAGTTCAGTCTTCTAGGCAAGATTTAGTTTTGTTTCTACATGGCTCCAGTCGCCACTACTTGAGGGTATGGAACCATTTTAAATTTACAGCTTGAAGCTTTTTGGGTCACCCAAGTGATGTGAATATGGGCTGAACATCCATATGAGGAGAAATTATTAATACAACCCATTGATAAATCTTATTTCCGCACCTTGCTTTGTACAGGACTAAGGCAACTTTTCCTGAGTGTGGCAAGGTGGAGAGATTTATTTCTTGTTCACCATTTCATCATGAAGGTAGACTTTTAAAGTCCAAACTTAAAAGCAACGGATCTCTTATTAGCCTCCAACCTTGAGAAGGCCTGGGCTATGTCTCCTGAACTCCATCCCAAGAGTTAATGAAAATAAAAATGCAAGTCACTCAGGTTTGAGACAGAACCTCAAAGCAAAAGCTGCTTCAATATCTCTGGGGCTAGATTTTGGTCTTACAAGTCTTTTTTGTTTTCCCTACCTTTCCTACCCTCCCCCATCACACAGGGTAATATCTTCCCTAGTCACACCAGTTACACAGGTTATTACTTTCCCTACCCACTTCCATCACATCCGGGCCCATAAGTCTTGATTGTATTTTCATCTCTTTTGATGTTTTTAAGAAAACAAAATTTAAATACTTAATATAGAATTTTTGTTTTTCTCCCAATGGGAGGGACAATCTGAGTGTCTAATAAGGTACGGTACAAAGTACAAAAGTGTACACTTACATTTTTAACTTGCTTACTTCACTCAACAAAATCTAACATTACACAATGTCTTGATCATATTCACAAACATTCTAAGAGAATTCTTCTATTCCCCTTTCTAATTTTCTTCTTATTATTGCCTTTGGTTCTGCCTATTTACCCCATGTTAGTTTTCTATTGCTGCTGTAACAAATTACCACAAACTTTGTAGTTTCAAACAATAAAAATGAATAATCTTGCAGTTCTATAAATCAGAAACTCAACACAGGTCTCACCAGGCAAAAATAAAGTTGTTAGCAGGGCTATATTCTCTTTTGAAGGCTCTAGGAGAGAACCTGTTTTCTAAGCTTTTCCAGCTTCTAGAGGCAACCCTTATTCCTTGGCTTGTCTCCATTTATCCTCAAAGCTAGCCATGGCAGGTCACATCCTTCTCACATTGCACTCTCTCTGACATTGTTGCATCTCTTTCATGGCATCCAGTAAAGGATCTTGGATTTTAATGACTCATATGATTAGATCAGATGACACCTAAGAAGGGATTATCCTGAATAATCCTGGATAATCTCCCCATCTCAAGAACCTTAACCTTAATATATCTGCAAAGTCCCTTTTGCCATGGATATGTCATGGGAACCTGTGATAAGGTTACATATCCATTTTTAGGAAGGGAGAGGAGGGTGGCATTTTTCTGCCCACTGAATCCCCAGTAAAAATTTATTATTATTATTATCAATTCTTACTTATATTTACTGATATACTTTCTAGGTTCTTTGCTCATTGTTGCTTATCCCTTTCTACATTTTTTGGCTTAAAATTATTTTCTTAAGGAAGAATATATTTTATTGATTCTCTTAGCAAATATTTATAAATAGTCTTTTTAATCTGTCTAAACCTATTTTTGTCATATAAATGATGGTTTACCAGGGTATGGAATTCTAGGTTCTCTAACTTTTCCTCCACCTTATTAAGATAGTATTCCACTGGGATCTAGTATCTGTTGTTGCTCATGAGAAGTCAGTTTTCAGTCTGGTTGTATTCCTTTGTATGTAACTAATTTTTATCTCTGGTAGCTTTCAAGATTTTTCTCTTTGTGTTTGATATTTCTCAAATTCATTCCCATAAGTTTAGTCTTGAATTCATTTGTATTTATCTTAGTCAAGACTCAGTATATTCCAACAAGTTGAAGACTTATGTCTTTCCTCAATTCAGCAAATGTCCATTTTTTTTTTTACTTCAAATATTGTCTCACCCTGTTTTTATAATTTTCTTCTTTCAGAAAACTTAATAGATGTATTAACTATTCTATCTCAAGTTTTTTATCTTCTCTTTTATATTTTCTACCTTTTTTACTCTGCCTACATTCTGAGGAATTTTCTCTTGTATATTTTTCAATTCACTAATTCTCTATTTAGTTGTACTTAATCTCTAATACCTTTAATACCCTAATTCCTAATGCCTCTAATTCCAGTGAGTTTTTGCCTTAGTGTTTCTATGTCTTCTTTTACCTCTATACCAAAGCTTTATTTACCTCTTAACCTTCATTAATCCTCTATATGGAAAGAACTCAATATCTTAACTACCTCTCTCTGCTTCTTCTTCAAACCATACTTACTCAAGCCATGGAGCTCACTGAACATTTATGACCAATGCTATCTAATCTCTCGTTTGCCTGTGCATGCCTCCTTCCTACTAGTTGAGATGTACACTTACTGAGAGCCCATTGTATTCATCCTTAAAACTGATTATGCCTATAAGATCTTACCATGTATGTAGGTAAATTAATTGTCAACATATTAATGAAACAGGGGTGTGAAAAGAAACTTGTTTATTCTCTGAAAACTAAGTTTAAACCTGTGAAAGATTTGATAAAAACAAATTGCAAAAATAATCTTGTTGAATTAGATATGTGCAAATAACAAAAATGTGGGCAACATAAAAATCTAGGCTGCTTCTGCCCTCAAATACTTTATAATCTTTTATATATTAATTTATATTTGTCATTTTATTTTATATTTTTTATACATTTATATTATTTATATTTTTTATTTTTTTTTTATATTTCACTCAGCTCTAAATAAATGGGTACTGGGCATCTAGATGAAGCATTATTGATAAAGCATCCCCAAGGAAAACCACAAGGCATGAAAAGACTGGCAAATCAGTGTATAGTAAAGTTAAATAAAACTTTTAATATAGAGATATTTATGATTCCTGATTTTATCTAGTTTTTTAAATTAGCCAAACAATCCTTGGTTCTAATTATGTCAACTAAAAAGAATGCTCTTTACTGTTTATAAAAGATATTTTTATACATTACTTATTGGGGATGCTGCATGGTGACCTAAAGAAATGTTTTCAGCAGTTTAGGCCCAATGAAAAAGGATTTTTAAGGATCTTAATAAACTAATCTCTCAATAGGTAGAAAGATGATAGACAGAAAAATGGATAGATAATTTGTAAAGTGCAGAGATAAGTGTTACATAAAAAGGACAATGAATTTCAGAAGCAATGGGTGATGGTCAACATGAATACCTAGTGAATAAAGAAAAATCACTGCATTTATTATTTTTATTAAAATATTTGAGCTCTATAAAAACAAAAGAATTTACAACATATGTAAGTTATACTCCTTTCTTAACTACTTGCAAGATATAACATTTGTATACAATACAGAGACCTGCATCAAGCATACAGCATATAACATAACTCTTTCACAATATTTTCTTCTAGACAATGCAGTTTGAAAACTATTTCTCACATATTTCAAAAAGGATTTACATAGATATCTCCACATAATTGTTATGACAAGAAGTTCATAATTAGTCACTTTTATGTGTTGATGAAAGTGCTCTAGATTGTTTAGAATGAAACATGTAGGCATTGTGCCAGTGCCAATTGTAGGCCTGTATGCCATTGCATCTACTTGTTGTGCTTCTCTTGCTCTGCTCCATGTTTCAGGGTCAGGAGGTGATAGGAAATGGAGCAGGGGAGGTAGAATACTGGTCCTTGCAGGCCATGTTCTTAACTTCCATATAATCTGGCTTCCAAAGGGGTTTGGCCAATGGGAAACACAGCTAGAGGCTGGAGGGCAAGAGGAAGAGTGAACTTAGGGTATTTCTCACTTTCTGTCCCTCCTCTGGTGATGACTCTGCAGTGACTGTAACTCTAGCTCCCAACTCCTGCCATGGACACCGCTAGCACCCCTTCCTTCCTTTATGTCTTCAGCTGATGAGTGGTAACGGCTTCCTGCTATTGCTAAACTTTGATTACCTCAACATCCCCTCTTTAAATTCTCAGACTCTCCATCATCTATGTAATCCATCCCTACACTAAATCCCCCTCTGTTGTAAATATTCCAAATCTTTGCCTTCCTGGTGAGTCTGTGACTGATACAAGGATTAAGTTACAGTGTCCAAATTCTAGAATTTAAAAATGTTGAGGCCTTTCTGAATATTTATCTAAAATTCTACTGCATTTATGGGCTGTAAGATGATATTTAGTTTAACATTTAATATTTTAGCTCTTAAAATATGCTATTTGAGGTTATTTATTCATTAATTCATAGAGTTCTACAACCATCATTTGGATTATAATTGAGATTATAATTGGACAAATGCCACGGTTAGGGGCACTGATCTCTGTGCAGTTGAAAATCCACATACAGCTGGCCCTGGGTATCCTCAGGGGATTGACACCAGGACCCTCAGTGGATACCACATGGATGCTCAAGTCTCAAAGACAACCCACTGTATCCCGGTTCCGCTGCATCTGCAGATTCAACCAACTGCAAAAATGTATTACTGTTATTTATTAAAATAAGTCCCTGTATTACATGGACCCTTGTAGTTCAAACCCGTGTTGTTCAAAGGTCAACTGTAATTAGGTTGCATGGCTAGTCAAATAACTCTAAAAGTTTTGAAGCTAAGTAAAATGACACATATTTAACTACAGAGCTGACCACCAATGTTGCAACATTGTATATGTAGTAGATGCAAAAACTTAATTGTTGATTTGTTTTGGAATTAGTTGATATAAGCCAATTGAATAAATTGCTATGTGCATTTTTTACCCCTTTGTATATGCCATATGTCACGTTATAAATGGCACCATTTCAAGCTGTATCAGATGTATATGATAGAGGGTGAGAATGTATAACTGAGTTCCACAATAATCCAATGTCATTTTTAATTTGAATTTTGTTCTTTAAAAATTTTTTTTTTACCAGAGTTGCTAAGATAGTGAAATTGATGGTTTTAAATTCTTTCTTCTTTCATGCCCCCTACAAAATCTGTGATAGAGATACTAATGAAAAAGTAAAATCCTAAAGCCCTATCTCCAGAGGAGTGAAAAACAGCAGGAAAGGAATAAATTGTAGGCTTTTGAATTATGAGGTGCTGACTGTAAACACTCACCCAGACCCACCAAGCTGCTCTGGGCTCATCCCTTGACAGAAGCTTCAAGGCCAGTTGCTGAGGGTTTGAGAATTTAATTTCTGTACTTAAAATTTAAATACTGGGTTTTTTAATTTTCTGGGACAAAAATTAAAATGTCTCTATATTCTTATACCCAAGAGAAACAAAAATGACACAAGAAAAATGAATATCCAATGATATCTAAGCCATTGACAACATTTCATTCTTTAAAATGGAAATATGTGATAAAAGAAGCAACTCTGATGATGTGCTGATCACAAGGAAAAGTATGGTTATTCTTGGATGTGTCCCCAAATAATAGTATAATGAGGACACCTAACCTTTGACTTGCTGAAACAGAGACTATTCCCTATGCGAAAGCACATTTTAGAGCAGTGAGATAAAACAGAGAAAGCAATTAGCTCTTTGTTCTCCTGCCATCTGGAAATAGCTAGCAGGGCAGCCACATGAAGTAGACTCTTGGGTACATACAGAAGAGGACTGATAGGACAGCAATGTTATTTGGCAGCCTGGTCTCTAAACCAAAAAGTGATGTCAATATTGGTCACATAATTATATAATGACCCAGTAGATGGGCGATCTGAATTGATCAGAACACGAGTAGAGCATTTGCATGTCTGTAGACCTGGATTCTCTGATGCAGTTCTCTTACCATGTACCAGGTGGCCATGTGTCCATTTCACTCTGAAAAGTGGTGATGTAACCATGGGTGGTATCTTCCTTCCCACAAGTGAGACTTAACAATGCCTAGATGAATAATCTCAGCAGGCCTTAAAATTCCTGTACCTGGCCGTACTCAGTCAACTTAATTGAGCATCATTCAGGTTTTTTGTTTTGTTTTGAGAATAATGACATCATGGAGAAGAGGTGTGACGTAAGGCCTATATTAAGTCCCAATATATGTGCTGCTGTGACATCTGGTGCAATCAAGAGGGGCTCCTCTGACCTAACTGCAAAATCCCCTCCATACTCTGTTCTGCAGGTGAGGTCTCCTAGCCAAACAGCCCTCCTTATCAAGGAGACCAGGCACAATGCCTGCTTATTCCTAAGTAGTAGGTTTTAGCTCCCTGCTGGTCTAAGGAATTATTCAAACAAGTCAATCATATCCTCCTGTGGAAACCAGAGGGCACTTCATCTTCTTGATACATCTACAGCCCCTGGTTTATCACTCTGTTCCTGAGCACAACCTTCATGTGGCCCCCCATGGCATGCAGTGTCCCGCCCTCTGGGTTGTGAGTATATGTGACTAACAAACTGCTGTTGATCTCATCCGTCCAGTGTTGGGTATCGTTGGTCAACCTTATAACCCTAGGGTGGGAATCCCTCTCTCACCAACAGGATAAAGAGGAGGTGATTAAAACAGAGTCAAAGTTAACAGTTCTTCTGAGCTGATGAAAACATTCCAGTGTTGAGATTATATTCTGGACATGAGGCTAAGTTTTTATTTGATCTGATAAAGAACTTGCTTTCATAACATTCTGAGAATCAGTCTTCATAGTTTATGATAATTACTAATACTACTACTGGCTTTTATGTATTTATATGTCAGACACGCGCATTATTTTATGTAATCCTTACCCTCATTTTACAGCTGAGGAAACTGAGATAGAGAGAGGTTAAAATAATTTGCACATGGTCATAGGGTTAGTAACTGGCAGTTTCAGGTGTAAACCTAACTGGTTGTTTACTTTGCTTGTCTTTTACCTTCAGAGTTTCTGTGCTTAACCACAGGATTATACCACCATCATCATTTGCTATAATCATTATAATTCTGGAGAGCCTCAAAATCATGGTTAGAACTCACAAAGAGTTGCTTAAAAACCACTGATAAATGGCAAACCACTTTAATTCAATTGAATTAATGAATACTTGAATTGTGACAAAATACTGGATACAATATATGGTTGTTAAATTTAATTATTGATTTCTTATTAAGTGCACTTATGTCTAGAGTTGGTAGGACATCCTACTAAGTCAAATAAAACTCCCAAGCAGAATCAGTAAATACACGTAAAGTGAAAGACTGTATGAAAGAATGAAACTAGTATTCTTGTTTAATAATGTACAAACTACTATCTAAATGGCCAAAAGTGCTCTAAAATTTATATAGAAAATATCGGCAAATGAGAATATAAAAATGTAAAAAATTAAAGATCAAAGGAAAACAATTGGTGTCATAGTCTCTAACATATTTTAAGATGATTCTAATTTTAAAACATTTTCTCCAGACACTCTTTTGAATTCCCCATCCCACGGTTTTATTTGGAATTTGAACTTTGTAACAAAGAGAAATTTTTTTCAGAGTCAGCAATTTCGAAAACAAAATAAGTGTTATTGCTTAGATGACCTTGTTTATTTCACACAGAACCAGGCAAATGGAGAATGAAAACTTCTGTTTCTTCACTTTTATAGATGGAAGATGCACCATGGGAAAGTTTGCCAGCTATATTTTTGGTCCTATACACACTTCATGGCCATGGCCACTTTTCCAACATTTCCTGAACTGGACCTACTTGCCTCTCTTTGATATAGTCTACAGCATGTTATTTATTTCTTTAGGAGAAAAATATCGAGACAATTTGCTGTACATTCATTAATAACTAAAATAATGTGGGTGTGTGTTTACCCACTTGCTGTTGGTTGGCTGGTTCCATAGCCTTCCTGACCATGTGGCTTCTACTAACACTGTAGCCGTTCAGAGTAGAGAGTTTCCTCACTTCGTGTGTGGACAGGTCATGCACATGAGGCAATACTTGTGTGCAGAAGTGATTTTCAAGATATATAACAACCAGTAGAACACAAGCACCCACTGAACAGATAGGACAATGGAGCAGAAGCCGGAGCCATTAACTGTTTGCTAGATTATGGGGAGATCCAATGGGTCCAAAGGGAAAAGACAGAGTTACACATGGGAGACAGCAGATATTTTTGAACTGGGTCAGAATTATTTCAATATTTTAACAAGAACTGTAGCTATACTTGTGTATTCTTAGTGCATATCATTCCTAAATATGTGTCTATTTATTATATAAATGTATACATATATATATATATATATATATATTATGTAGGTTATAATGCATGTATTCACAGAATGGTTGAAGGGACTTTTTAAGTATCTGGAATTTTCTTTACAACATTTATAAACCAAAAGTCTCCTATGACTCCAGGATCTTATCTTAATTAGTTGTACACCAGAACTCTTTAGTGAGACACACTGACAGATGAGTGCTGATGAGGAAATTTATCCAAGATGTCATTATTTATTGTGTAAGTTAATAGAAAGAAATTTTAAAATGTTTTGATGTGGCTCCTTTTGGGGGAGACCTTTTTGGGATAAGGAAAGTGAATTAGAAAAAAACTACCGATGTTCTTTTCATCTTCATCATAATTAATCCTACCTGTGCATCATTTTGGGTCCAGTTTCCTATACATATTTGTAATGTGGGTTTCATTTCCATAACATGGGAACATAATAAATATAGGGTTTACTAACGATTGTTTTATGTGGCTGCCAATCTGCCAAGTCGCATTCTTAATTATTGCCAGGAAACTAGGCATTTTCCAAACATATGTTTTAGATTTAAGACTAATATGTCATGTCAGCCCTCTCTACTGGACTGATGGGAGCCCAGTGGGACTTCAGAGTGTCTGCTTTAGTGGGTGACTTTTGGGGGTTAGCTAAAAGCCCTAATAGGAGGAGATAGAGCAAAGCATCAAAAGTTTCTGAGAGCAAATTCTACAAAGAAATACATCAAAGAGTTATGCTTTCATTATAAACTGATACTTTTACTAGACAAGGGTAGAGATCGATCTTCCTTTGGAAGCCATGGAGTAAAGGAAACCAGACCCTAAGCTACATTAATGAACCTAATTGCAAGGCTCTTGTCTTCTTTGAACAACATTACCAGGAGTTTTGCCTCAAAAAAAAAAGTATATGTGGCTTTTTCATTAGCCTGTGCAAACCTGGTATGTTCCATCAAAGAATTTATTCCATGACTTGGAAAAAAAGGAAAATGAAAATCAAAGAGATCTGGTCCAAATGAGCTATATTTCTGAATGTTCCCCTCAAAAATGTTTTTCAAGTCCATGGAAATACCTTTTGGCGGTTTGAGTTTGCTCATCCAACACATATTTTGCTTATGACCCATAGTTCCCTGATCTTGGCCAAAGAGCTCATATACCTGTTAAATACACATGTAAGCATGAAAAAAATTATTATCAACATAAAAATATATCTTGTTTTTCCTGAATTGTTTTTTTAGAAAAAAAATATTTAGCACGTAATACCTCAATTCTGCCTTTGGATGTTCAAGTGCTATATCTACAGGGCTTAGAAGAGGTGGTACTTTTTCCCTAAGAAAAATTGAGTAGTTTTCTATTAGATTTAATTATTTATTACCCTTTTGAGTTTTTTTTAAATGAGTATTGTCATTAATTCATAGAATTCTGAATGCAGATACGTTTTATTTGAATATTTGGTTAAAGTGGGAATTATTCGAGCTCCATGCTAGCAATGTCTTCATGTGGCAAGGTGACTTCTATAATGACAAGGTCAAACACAAAAATGAATACAGGACATTTGCTGGGCATCAGTTCCTATTCAAAACATTATGCTCTCTTCTTGAGAAATGGAGAATGATACATGCAGAGTTTACTTTTCCCCACCAAATGCATCAAATGCATTGCAACTGCAGCCAACACTTTAGAAATGGTATGTGCATACATCAATACATAAAGATGACTTAATACTTAAAATGGAAGGAAACATCAACATCTATAGCTGATCAAGCATACTCTGAAGAGAAGAGAAAAATTGTATAATTGTAGAATAGCCTTAAGTCTCAAGACCAAGTAAAAGCCTTGGAATTCAGTATTGTCATTATTTACTGTATATATGTTATAGTATATTGAATACTATATACTCAGCTCAGTGTATTGAGCTGAAAACTAGGATTCATCAGTCTGATGAATTACACTTACATCTGATGCTTGACTTTAATAAATCATCCAAGATCATTTAATAAACAGTATGTGAGGTAACTGATGATGATTCATATAAGACATTGTGCTTCACTCCTTTGGAAATAAGGATTGAGTTGAGAAATTTCAAGGGAAAATTAACATTTTATTTCAAATTTCTTTCTTAACAATTGGGACATTAGAAGAGGAAAATGAATGACTAGGAAAATATTTATTGATAAAACTAGGGAATTTCAAAAACTGTCAGGTAACGCTAACCAATATGATTTTGTTCTCTTCCTTCTCCTCTTCCTCTTCCTCTTTCTTCACCTTCACTTTAGAATTCTGGGACCTTTAATAGAAAACATTTAGAAAATAAATCTCCTCAAATTAAAATATTTACAAATAAAACCTAGCCTATCTGCCAACCTTCCTGAGGAATTTGGCAAAGCTCTGGGGTGGGTGTGTAGTTTTCTCCTGTGTCACTGCAAACACCAGCAGAGAAGGAAATGTAACTTCTCCCCTAATTCATTGTTTCAGGTCTTGAAAGTATTTCCCAAGCATGTTTTTGTTAATAGGGTCAATTTATTGATTGGCTGATTTGCTTGTTTGCTTAACAGTAAGACTTTCCTTTAGCAAGTGTGACTAACTCTCAAATAATGTACTATTTAGAATTGTCACAATCCCAAATGGATAGAACACAGGCTTTGTGGGTTTGAATCTGTTAAGACCCTAAACAGGCTTTCTAATCTTTCTCATCCTTTGTGTTTTAATATGTAAAAAACACACTGTGTATGGCAGTAGCTCCCCCAGAACTGCCACAAGCAGCAAACACGACAGTGTATGCAGAGTGGATGCACAGTGCCCGGCCCTTGGGCAGCCTACAATGAATGGCAGTGGTGATTCTGATGGCTGTGAATCCTTGCTTTGCCAATTAATCCTCCTGCACAAGGCACTGCTCCATGGGGTTGGTGCCTGATAACCTTGTTAGAGGAGTATTCTCCATCCAGAAGAAAATTGCCAGGGATGACACAGATCTTCTCCCACTGGATATATCTCCCTCAGGGTTTGTGAAACTTAAACCCAGCATGGACTGTGGATATGAGCTAAATCATTTTGTGATGAAATGTCCAGAATCAAAAATTCCTTTGACCCCAGAGCAACCTTGAGATAGCAAACACTTTAGAGGGAATTTGGCTGAATTTCAGAGTTCTGGGCATTGATTTTTGACTTCTTCTTATCCAAGGACCACAAGCAGTTGAGGCCAGGATTGACCATCTGGATTGCATCATGTAACATTTGTTTGTATTTGTGCATTTTGTAGTATGCACTCTTTTCATCATCATGGTTGGGTAGGAATTCCCCTGAAATTTCAAAATTTAAATTATAGCAGCCACACTAAATTGTCTCCTAGCATTTATATTAAATACATTTTTTTAGCTATTCAAAACTTATTCAATGGGCTTCCCTGGTGGCACAGTGGTTGAGAGTCTGCCTGCCGATGCAGGGGACACGGGTTCGTGCCCCGGTCCAGGAAGATCCCACGTGCCGTGGAACGGCTGGGCCCGTGAGCCGTGGCTGCTGGGCCTGCGCGTCCGCATCCAGAGCCTTTGCTCTGCAACGGGAGAGGCCACAGCGGTGAGAGGCCCGTGTACCGAAAAAAAAAAAAAATTCATTTTGTTATTCATTCAATCATTAAGCTCTACCCATATAATTCTATTATTTTACCTGGAATAGCTATTTATCTCTGACCATCAAACTCTTACCAATCCTCAGGGCTCTTTCCTCCCAGAAGTTTACAATAACCTGTCTACCAGAGGCAATATATCCTCTACCATAGCACCTTCATAGAATTCAGATGTCATGTGCTACGCACTACCTTGGATGACAGTTTTATATATGGTATGCTTTATATCTGCCCAAGAAGACCATAAGTTGCTTGAAGACAGGCACCTATTATCTTTATATTTTCCATAGTACAATACCTTGTACATAATTAGTTCTCAATAAATGTTCATGTGCTTCTGTGGTTTCCAAAAGGTTAGACAGTTATTGACAACAAAGTGATTTGTTTGTTTGTTTAAAAAAGAACACACTGTATTATTTCTGCCGTGTTCTGAAAGTAAAGATAAAGAAAAAATTTCCTCTGACTAATGCAGAAATTACAGATAGGTTCTTTCAGGGGAGGAATAGCAGAGGTAAAAACACATTGTTCAGTTCTTCCTCCTCTTTTGCCATGAATGGTCTTTGGACTCATCTGTGATGTGTCCTGAAATGTCACCGCACATCAGAGAATCCCTGGAGAGAAATGTGCCGTGAAATAAAGGCAGAAAGGATATTTCTTCTTTTCCTCTACATTTTTTTTTTTTTTTTTTTTTTGCGGTACGCGGGCCTCTCACTGCTGTGGCCTCTCCCGCTGTGGAGCACAGGCTCCGGACACGCAGGCTCAGCGGCCATGGCTCATGGGCCCAGCCGCTCCGCGGCATGTGGGGTCTTCCCGGACTGGGGCACGAACCTGTGTCCCCTGCATCGGCAGGCAGACCCTCAACCACTGCGCCACCAGGGGAGCCCTTTTCCTCTACTTTTAATAACAATCCTAACTTTTAACAGAGTCACTGTTTTGAATTCATTTTTCAGGTCTTTCCCCACAGCCAAAAGGTTGTATATAATTGCGATCCATGGGTGAATGGCTCCACAGATTCTTTAAATAACAAAAATAAAAGATGCTGATTAAGAGGAGATTTTGAGGATTAAAAACACACAAATAAACAAACCAAACACACGTGAACCTGTGTCCACCCTCACAGGTCCATGAATGGTGGCACAACTCATCCCTAAGACAGGCTTGGCCAGAGGAGAGGGAAGACCCTCCAAAGGACGTACTGACGCAACTTCCCTGAAAATGAAGGAAAATATATCTTTAAAGGGAATACATCTCCAGAGAATATAAAACCTAATTTGATAGTTACTGGTAGTTTTAAGATTAAAAAACAAATTAAACACTTAGAGCAGATGAAAGGCAGGATCATGGAGCATCAAGAAAGAGGGGAGGGCTTCCCTGGTGGCGCAGTGGTTGAGAGTCTGCCTGCCGATGCAGGGGACATGGGTTCATGCCCCGGTCCGGGATGATCCCACATGCCGCGGAGCGGCTGGGCCCGTGAGCCATGGCCACTGAGCCTGCGCGTAGAAAGAGGGGATAACTCTTAAGGAAGGACATTCCTTACAGTACTGATGGAATCTATTCAAATGGAAAGGAACTGAAGTAAATAATCATCTTTTTCCTTTTTGTAACTTATGTTACTCATTAAGATCAAATAGTGCCAACTTACACTGAGAAATATTGTTTGTTTGGCATATAAATGAATGAATCAATGAATGTATTACCTCATTTAATTCACACAACAATCCTGTTGTTAGGAATTATTGTCCCAAGTATATGAGTAAGAAAACAGACTCATAAAGGTTAGATAAGGAGCCCAAGGACACACCGTGAATAAGCAGTAGAGCCAGATTTCCAACCCAGATCTTTTGATTCCAAGCTGAGCTTTTTGTTTAACAGGAAAATCATTGCTTCCCTTTTAAAAGATAAATCACTCTTGCTGGCAACATCGTGCGTTGGGTGGACAGATGATTCAAAGGCTTGTCCAGAGGAGTTCTGGATCCACCTTAAGACCTTTAGAATCAATCATCAGAATGGAAACAGTTTAGTGACAGTCTGGGCAATGACCCCATTACGTCCAACAAACTGGGGAGAATGAGCCTTCAGCTTGATTCACGGATTTAACTGTTGTTTCAGCCGAGGCCTGAAAGGAAAAGAGGTTTTGTCAATTATGTTTTAACAGAGTGACTAAATTGTGAGCATTTCCAATGAAATTTTTTTTTTTTTTTCTTCAGAGGTTAGTTTTAGTAGTTTTGGAGACAATGACTCAGGCATCCTTTCCTGCTTTGCTCTCTAATTAGCAAGTCTGAGAGACATAATCTTCAGAAAGGGAGGGGAAATAGCCTTGATTTTGTGCAAATCCTCACTCACACCGTTCCCCTAGATGGACTTCTAGAAATGTTATCAAGCCGTTAAAGAAAGTTGATGAAAGGAGAAAGTACATGGCCTGTTACTACCAGCTTCCCGAGAAGCACGGGCCCGGCCCTCTGACACTATCTTTCAAAGGCTCCCAATGTTTTCAGACACACATTTAATCAAACACCTATTTATTCCGTGACCCCCTGGAGTACCAGTCAAGTGCTGGTAGGTTGTAAGATATACAGTTTTATCACCGCCATCCTAACACGTGAAGAGAACCACAACCAGAGCTCATAGTGAGGCAGAGATGGTCAGGAGAGGAAAAGGTGAAAGCAATTTTTCCAAATTGGCCTAAACAAGAGCTGGGCTATGCAATTTCTCTTTTAGTCTGAAAACATTATATTGTTTAAAAACCTCACCATCTGTTTTATAGGCTTTTGGAAGAAACTGCCTCGACGCTGCATCCCAGGAAAAGACGGCATCCCTGCTCCCGGGACTCCGGGCGGGCGGGGACACCGCGGAGATGCGGACGAGTGCCACCGGGGAGCCGTGGCAGTCTGCAGAGGCACTGTGATAGTCAGCCCCAGGAGAGATGGATTGTAGGGGCTTTGAGGCTTCATCATCACCCAGGCGTTTTCAACAGAGTAAAATTCCTGATTACAGAGGAATGTGACGAGGTTTGTTTTACACAGTTATCAAAAACTTCCAACATTTTAAGAGACTGAGTGCTGAATGTTACCCACTGGCAGAGTGTGGGATGATTGTACTGATGTGTAACCTCTCTTTAGAGCAATAAATGAGATGCTGTATGGAAATACTAAAACAGGGTGAGCAACGGGGCCACCCATCAGCCAGATGTGGCTCCAGCAGACATGTTTTTGTTTTTGTTTTCTTTTTTGGCTTTAAGGGTTTTGAGAGAAAAAAAAATTTAGTTGCAAATATGTTGAAAATCAGAGTCCACATGAAAATGCAGATATCTGGCTCCTCTTTTTAAACTGAGGATCTAGCAACCTGGGGGAGGCCCACATTTCATCATGATGTCAGCAAACACCTGCCACTGAGAATCCATGGACCCTTAGAGGGACATGGGAGGGAGCACTGGCCAGCCTCACAGTTCCCACAATTTCCCTACGTTGGTTTACTTAAGCCATTTAGGTACATGCCTGGCCCTGTATTTTGTTTTGAAACCCCAGTAAATAAATGGAAGCCAATAACCTGACCCTCAAACCTGGAAGATATAACTTTCACTTAAGAAGCATCAAGGCAGCAATTAAATAGCAATGTAACAGGGAATAAAACATTAGAGTGCAGTTTAAATCATTCTAGGCCTGCACCTTTAGAGTTTAGAATTACCTGCAAAATAAATTGGTTGGAATAAACGTGTTACAAAAAGAGAAAAGAAATATGAGCATTCACCCCAGACCTTGCAAAAGGGCAACTGTAGAAAGGGGACTTTAGTTTTCATTTCTCACTCTTTAAAAATGATCTCATCGTGAATCTTTTCACAAATAATAAAGTCATGATTAGCTTCAATTATCATACCCTGTCAATTTTGTCAAACCACCTTTTCCAAAAAAAACTTCTCTGGTCAGAGCCTTTAGTACTTTCTTTCTTTCTCTCTTTCTTTCTTTCTTTCTTTATTTATTTAATTTTTATTGGAGTATAGTTGATTTACAGTATTGTGTTGGTTTCAGGTGTACAGCAAAGTGAATCAGTTATACATATACATATATCCACTCTTTTTAAGGTTTTTTTCCCATGTGGGCCATTAGAGAGTATTGAGTAGAGGTCCCTCTGCTGTACAGTAGTCCTTATTAGTTATCTATTTCATATATAGTACATGCTAATCCCAGTCTTCCAATTTATCTCTCCTCCCCTTTCCCCCCTGGTAATCATAGGTTTGTTTTCTATGTCTGTGACACTATTTCTGTTTTGTAAATAAGTTCATTTGTACCATTGTTTTAGGTTCTACATATAAATGATATCATATGATATTTGTCTTTCTCTGCCTGCCTTACTTCACTCAGTATGACAATTTCTAGGTCCATCCATGTTGCTGCCAATGGCATTATTTCATTCTTTTTTATGGCTGAGTAATATTCCATTGTATATATGTACCACATCTTCTTTATCCATTCCTCTGTCGATGGACATTTAGGTTGCTTCCATGTCCTGGCTATTGTAAATAGTGCTGCAAGGTATATGACCAGGAGTGGGATTGCAGGATCATATGATCGCTCTATGTTTAGTTTTTTAAGGAACTTCCATACTGTCCTCTGCAATGGTTGTACCAATTTACATTCCCACCAACAGTGTAGGAGGGTTCCCTTTTCTCCACACCCTCTCTGGCATTTATTGTTTGTAGATTTTTTGATGATGGCCATTCTGACCAGTGTGAGGTGATACCTCACTGCAGTTTTTTTTGCATTTCAAAGTAACTAATTCCAGTGGACATTTCAGACCTTAGCGTATCTGGGCATTCATCAACCTCTATGGAGATCTAGACCCTCTATGGAGATCTAGATGTCTACTCTACAGCTCCACTTGGGCACCTCACCAGCATATTTATATGGAACCCTTGATTATCCCTCCAAACCTCCATCTGCACCAACATTCCCCATCTCAGTAAATGGCAACACCACCCCTCAGACTCATAAAGAAAGCTGGTCAACCTGATACTTCCCTTTCTTTTTACCTCTACATCCAGTCAACCTCCCAAATCTTGGTCTTGGTCTTCAGAAACAGCCTCGTCGCTTCTTTCCTTAGTTCATCTCTTGCCATGCCTTCGCATCTGTCTTGACAGCCAGGTGACCCCTATAAACCATTAGCCTGATAATGACCAGCTCCACTTAGAACTCATCATAGCTGCCATTGCCTCTAGAACCATTTAGAATTCTTAACATGGCCCTCGAGGCCTCACCTTGAGCCACTTTCCCCACAACTCACTTCACGTCAGCCATGATGGCTTTGTGGTTCCTTCTTACTGCAGCTCCTTCACACATGCTATTCCCTTTCCTGAGATGGTTGTCTCTCCTCCTCTCCCTCCCTGATCTGCACCCTTCACCTCACTAACTCCTCATTCTCTTTCAGGGCTCAGTTTAATGTCACTTCTTTAGTGAAGCCTTTCCCAGTCTCTATGAGTATAAACCTCACAACACCTGGACTTTTCCATCATAGCACATATCTGCATTACAATTATCCAGTTGCTTATAAAATTTTGATATGTCTGTCTTCTTCTTTAATTGTAAGACCCATAAGTATGGATCATGTCTGACTTATGCACAAACACATTACAATGTTCCCATCTGCTTGGCACATAGTGGGTGTTCATATGTTGAGTGAATGAATGAATAAGTGTGACCTATCTGTCAGATATAAACCTTAAATGACGAAGACCACCATGATTCAAGGCGTATTTTTTTTTTTTTTTTTTTTTTTTTTGCGGTACGCGGGCCTCTCACTGTTGTGGCCTCTCCCATTGCGGAGCACAGGCTGCAGACGCGCAGGCTCAGTGGCCATGGCTCACGGGCCCAGCCGCTCCGTGGCATGTGGGATCCTCCCGGACTGGGGAACAAACCCGTGTCCCCTGCATCGGCAGGCGGACTCTCAACCACTGCGCCACCAGGGAAGCCCCATGTATTGTTTTTAGGGATCCAAGACAGCAATAGAAACATGCAGAACAAATCATAATTCCAGACACTAAGCCATAGTGATGAACAACTATGGCTAGGGAGTTTGGGATTGACATGTACACACTGCTATATTTGAAATGGATAACCAAAAAGGACCTACTGTATAGCACAAGGAACTCTGTTCAATATTATGTAACAACCTAAATGGGAAAAGAATTTGAAAAAGAATAGATATATGTATATGTATAACTGAATCACTTCACTGTACACCTGAAACTAACACAACATTGTTAATCAACTATACATCAAAAAAAAAAAAGTTAAACAAAACACTCCATCTGCATGAATAACTAGTGAGATGATCATAATCACATACAGTGTCCTAATTAAAAGGGACATATTCACTGCCTACAAAATCACTGTAGGGAAATCATGTCTGTACATGAAAACTTTGATGTCTATATATTTTCTTAGCCTGTTTATTTTTGGCTCAGTAATATCAGATTTTAGTTTTATTTTGACTATTATATTTCATGTGTGTCTGTCATATGTTGGTGTTTCATATGTTGCTTGTTGTGGGAAAGAGCTAAATGATTCCAAACTAAGTTGGTTCAATATTAAAATCTCTCTATATATTAAGTCAAATGTGTTGGTTAATCTAACAAAATATTGGTTGCTTAACACTTTCAAATAATTTTCAATTATGATTGCCTGGGGAGACTGGTTTTGTCCAGAGAAACAGGTCATCTTTCTTCAATTATTCCTAAGAACTTTTATTTCATCCACGGATCTTCTGTAGTTCTTCTGATTGTTCAAAGATGTACACAGCCTTAGTTAGCACAGCAATATTTATTGAATGTGTACTCTGTTCCAGGTACTGTTCTAAGTACTTTATATGTATTTATCATTTAATCTAACAAATCTATGAAGTGGGCACTACTGCCAATATATTCCACATTTTACCATATGAGAAAACAGAGGCACAGAACGATAGGTAAGTCATCCAAAGTCATCAACTAGTAAGTCATGAAGCTAGGATTTGTACCCAGCCATTCTCTTTACAGGGCATTCCTTACTCTCAACCTCTGTGTACGGCAATAGGTATTTAAATGAATACCTTATTTTTAACTTTAAATTTTGTTTCTATTCACTGTAACATCGCCATACATCACCTTTAATTTTCATGGATATGTTTGGAAATTATGTCATAGAACAAGTTATCATTTTCATGTTAATGCAATGACTTTCTATGTCATGTAATTATCATTTAGAATTTTAGCTTTATGTTGCAAATATGCTATAAATACATCACCAGTTAGGTTGTTATCTGATCATTTATTCCAGTTACCTAACAACTTTAAAATGGGGAATGTGATCATCTTTTTTGCTCTGCCTTCTTTTCTAACTCCATGATATGAAGGTTTATACAGGCTGTTTTATAAGATCTATGACACCTCATTCTCCAGATGAGTCAAAGGTTCTTACCCAATAATTTTGAGATTTCCTGAGAAATCAAATGGCACTGAATTCTAGGCCTGTAACTCATGTCAGATTCTGTGGTTACGTTATAACTTATCAAATTCTTGTCACCCTAATCAACAGAACCTACAGAGAGAAAATTTTCTCCCTGGGTTGTTTTTCTGGTAGCTTGAAGACTGAAATAAAGGACAGTGTAAAAGTGTGCTTGAAGCAACATTTGCTTCATATTAAACTCCAGAGTGTTAAAAGAATTCTCAAGGATGTACTGGCCTGTGTGAAGTCAAACCCACTTTGAAAGCAGAAAATGACAATTGACCCTTTCTTAGAGCAAAATCTCCTGCTTCCATCCCACCACTGAACTAGAGTCAAGACCCTGAGACCTGAGAGATTCCTCAGTAGATAGATTCCCACCCCAAATGAGCCATGTACTCATGCAACCAAAGAACCAGCAGAGATCTCTGGGACCCTGGAGTCCCGCAGTTCCCAAGTGCTCCTGCAGCCAAGATTCCTTTTATCTCCTCCCCCTCATCTCAGCTGTGGACCATGGCTTTGGAAAAAAATTGTTCAATTGAACTAAATATGTTAAATATAATTAACTATATTTGCCAATGTTCTTCATCTAAGATCCATATAAATATGGATATATATATATATAGTCTGAGCTTCTGATCCAAGATCTTCACCACACAATAACTTGAAATAATTACTAACCCAAGGCAAGGAAACTTGAGATTATGCAATCTTAGAAATAAAATTCAGAAATGCTTTTAGAACCTGACTGTTGTCTTCAAGGACATTTAGGTCTGGAAAATGATGATATATCCAATCTGGCATTATACTGAAGACCATAGAGACATAGAGACCTACCCAAGACCAGACTACAGGGGAGACCAGAAACTACGCATACAATGTATCCCAAGTCTAGGCAGCTCAGCAAGGTACAGGTCAAGTCATTTGGGAGAATATTTGCTCAAAGCTGAAATGGACTATTCTGCTGAAACCTGCTACCAAGACCAATTTCATATCAGAAAATGAGAAACAGCATCTAAAAGAAATTTGCAAGAGTTAGGTTTGTTGAGTATAATATGACACTCTGCGAAGAGGAGTGAAAATTGCAGAGAAAAGTCTGGACGTGGCTATGAACTTTCATGAAAAGTGGGGTAGATTAGGATTCAGCTGACAAAGACTAATGCAGGAGGTGAGAAATATTTAGAGTGAGTATTCATGTCTTTACAGAGGAGGAGGAAACCCAAGGAAAACAAATTACATCAGTTAAGTCTAACAGGTTAGAGATAAGAGAAGCAAAAGAGCCAAGGGAGATAAGGTAAACCCAAAGGGTTAAAGAGTATTAGGAGGGCAAATCTATCAGGAGGAAAGGATGATGAGAGAGAAATTGGAGCTTTTAATAAATGAGCAAGAGCACAGAATTAATCACAACTCTGAAATATGCTGAGCTGGTGAACTCATTTTTTAAGTCAACCCTCTTGGTGGAAAAAAAAAAAAAGAACCCAAAAGGTAAGAAAAAGAAGAAGTATGGTGAATTTGAAAGGAATGAAGGTCTTAGGAAAAATGCCCCTGACATAAAACAGAAGAGGATTATCCATGTGTATAAGCCCGCATGAAATCAGCCCATCCCCTTTCTCTTTAATGGTGGTGGTAACTACAAGGCGATATAAAACAATGAAGAAACAAGTGCTAGTTTAGTCAAGCAACTGGTTATTACTAGTTCCCAAGTTAAACTATTTGATTGAATTAAACCTTTTCTAGGGGTTATAGATGCAAATTTTAGACCTAGAACAAACCTCTAAAGATATGTTGGTCCAGTCCTTTAAATTTTGGACAAGTAAACTCTCACTCCCATTTTAGAGATGAAGTAACAGTGGTCACAGAGATAGTTAGTAGGTGCTGGAATTGAGACTAAAATCAAAGAGCTCTACTCTCAGGCAGAACTTTCTGGATTTCAAACTGATTGCTATTAAAAACTATCACTTATAACAAAGTGAATCAGCTATACATATACATATACATATACATATACATATACATATATCCCCATATCTCCTCCCTCTTGCACCTCCATTGTAAAGCAGTTATACTCCAATAAAGATGTTTAAAAAAACCAAAACAACTATCACTTATTGGGTCCCCACCATGGGCCATACTGACCACACTGCAGTACATGAAATCCACTCAACAATCTTGTGACTAATGTGTCCTACTTCCTTACAATGAGGAAACTGAGAACTAGGGAAAATGAATAAATGTCCAACTTTACAGATGGTATGTGAAAATGTACTAGTTACTATTGTCTGGAAGCCTAATACAGAGATACATTCTGTTTTGAGATATCTTACTAAGTGAAAGAAGAGCTTTAAAAAAAGAAGAGAGGTTATTCACCTTTCAAGAAGTTCACAGAAAAGCAATGACCATAGATAGCATTCCTTGATTCCTTCAAATATCTTAATATCTGTAGCTATTAAGTTCCCTGCCATTTTATTATTTAACAATGCTGAGAAGACAAATGGAAGCAGTGGCATCACCACGTTACATTTCAAATACAAATCAATAAGCTCAAATGTGATTATCCTCAGTTTTTCAGGAATACATCTATTTCAAACAAAATAAGACCCACCTGTGGAAACTAGAATCAAAGAGAAAGTGACACTGTGATTCTGCACTTTCTGGGGAGAGTTCCGGCTATGCTCCCAGGCAAACAAGAGGACCCAGTGAGGAAAGAGACAGAGCTGGGACCTTCACATCACGTGGAGCAGGAAGTTTACTGGGGGATCCTTTGCTACCATCATGGCCATGCAGGAGTCACCTGAAACATAGCAGCCACTACATCCCACTAGTCACCTGGCTGTCAACTTGCCAACCACAATTCCCTTTCTCCAGCTCAGAGAAACAGGATATTACACTTCTTGGAACTATGAGGAAAGAATCCAGGCATGAGATGAAAAGAAATGTTTATTTCTTGAACACCTTCCTCCTTGCACAGGAAAGAAATGGCCTGACAATTTCTTTAATAATAAGATACCTTACCCACTAGTAAGTTTCTAAACTCATTTTCGCCAAGAAGCACATACACTTAATTAGCCTTACATATTGCTTTGTATCTTCTAAGTAATTTGCTTCTAAAGCAGCCAAACTAAGGTGTAAGCAGGAAGGCTCTGGAGGTGAAGGGTCCTGGCTTTACTCGGTCAAGTCTTCTCTCAGACCCCAGTTTCCTCATATGTAGAGTGAAAATAATAATGCTACTTAGTTCATGATCATCATAAGAATTAAATGATATGAAACACATACGATCCTCAGATGGTGTGCACACAAATGCCTTAAGCATGATACCTGGCAGAGGGTAAATGCTCAATATACAATAGAAATTTTTATAATCATTTAAAAATTAATTTAGCAGCCCACACCAATCCACAATCAAAATATGCTTTTCCCTCTTAAGGATCATTTAAATTTTCCTTTTTCCTTCCCAGTTAAATAAAATTCTCATTTTCTTTGGTAAAGCAGTTAAATGCACACGATATCTGTTTTGCATCGTTTTGAGGAGAAAGTATTACAAATACAGTTGATGGAGAGATACCACCAGTGTAGACCAAGACACCTCTAACATCTTTAACTGGGCAACCGACTAAACTCACACTGCATCCTCAATGCTTCTTCGAGTACAAGCATTTCTAACCTAATCCAGTCCTAAGAAGAGAGTAATTGTCCAAGCAATGGCTTTCTTGGTGTGTTATACTGACACTGGGAGATATAAACAACTAACATAGTGCTAAGCCTGATTGGTGGATAAACCATGTCTGACCCTGGGCTTGAGTTTCATAGAAAACAGGGAATGTTTCCCAAGCCTTTTGGAGAAATGGGTGCAGATCACCAGAAATTCAGCACAAACTGTGGAGTTGAACATTATTAATGTGAGAAAATGAATGAGCGTAATAAAAATGTAATTGCTAGGGGGCTTCCTTGGTGGCGCAGTGGTTGAGAGTCTGCCTGCCGATGCAGGGGACACAGGTTCGTGCCCCGGTCCGGGAAGATCCCACATGCCGCGGAGTGGCTGGGCCCATGAGCCATGGCTGCTGAGCCTGCGCATCCGGAGCCTGTGCTCTGCAACGGGAGAGGCCACAACAGCGAGAGGCCCGCGTACCGAAAAAAAAAAAAAAAAAAAAATGTAATTGCTATATATAAGGAATTTGACTCCACTTCTTTGTCTTCATTACAAATCTTTCAGGGAAACAACTCTCCCTCAAGTTAAGTGGACTAGCATCTTAAAAGCAAATGCCTCCTGCCTCTGAGATATTTTGGAGAATGAAGCCATGAACCCATCCAATGCTTATGTAATGCATGGGTATTTGACATTTGCCAAGCCCTCTGCCAGGGAAATCCAGACACTTGCAGCCAAAAAGTTAACAGCAAAAGAAGGCAAGAAACTCTGGAAAGTGATTAGGGAAAGAAATAATGACTAAATACCCAACTCAGTAGAACGTAGCCGGCTTACTGGGGGACTTTTGAAAGGAAGGAGGGTGAGGATGTACAAACCCACTGTACATCTTGTCTAAGAACACTATGGTGTCATCAGAGGATGAGTGTTAGTATTACTCAGAAAGATAATAAATGTGCATCCCTGGAGCAGATACCATCGCTAATGCTGATTTTCCATCATTAAAATATTTACGATGACACAAGATTTAAATTTGCTCAGTCTCAAAGCTGGCACTGTGGTCTCACCGAGCCAGTTTGAAATCCTCTGAGCCCCTGCCATGTCTCACTCCCACCAGTCTTTGCTTCTCCTTCTTGCTGCTGTTCGTGTACACAGTGCTACTGTATCCCTTGCTGCTGGCTTAACAAGTTTACAACTTCTTTAAAATTCATCTAAAGATGACAAATGAAGCTAGAATTTAGAAACACATTCACCAAATATTATGCTGATTTTTAGGATGGCAACCCGCATGGTCTTCTTTCTTGGTGTTTCCTCCCATACAGATTTGGGTTCACTCTAATCCAAGAGGAAAAGGTAGGCAGCTTTTTAATTTAATTTTTAGGGTCTAATTAAGGATTGGTCACCATAGAGTGTTCTATGGTTTTTAGTTACTAAGGACAGAAATACAACTGCCTGTGAAAAGTCCACATAGTATACAGATAGTGTTCTGAGAACTCTTAGGCTAACATATAATCTTTCCTTTTGGTTATCCCATTGGGATTATTGAATGTAGATCTGATTTTCAAGAGGCAACGGTTCAGACAGGATTTCCATAGCCCAGGCTCTCTGCCCCAGCTGCCCATCAGTGACATGAAACATTCCTCAGCAAAGTTCAGTGTGATTCTAGGCCAGAGACCAAACATAATTCCTTCTTCTCTTCACCACTCCTATTTAAAAATGTAAGCTTATGAGTGCTTGGTCATCCTCTACAAGAATGTTCCTGCCGTCCCCCCTTGGGGCCCTGCCCTCCTGCCTGCGCGGTGGCAGCTGAAGCCAGGTCCTGCACCTCTGTCCTCACGCAGGCCCCCGCTCCTTCCTCAGCCATTTGCTTTTCTGGAATCTCCTCCCTGACTCAGTCCCCCCCACCAAGATTGCTGTTATCAGGGCTCAAATACCAGTCACTCCCCTATGAAGTAAGAAGAGATACCTTGGCAGTCCCAGCGAGGCAGGAAAATGCTGGCATCTCATCAGTTTTCAGGGTTAGAATTTCACTGTCAAGCTCACTATCTGCACTTCCCTCCCAGATAAACAGGAGATGGAAGCTCACAGCACATTCCTTTCACGCTCACTAATTCCCAAAGACCACTCTTCGGTCGAACACCAGAGAATCTCTGAATCCTGTTGCTCAGGTGGTGCCTCTGGTAGAAATCAGGAAAATGTCCTTCCTGTCCTCTCAGCTGGGACGCTGTGGGCAAATCAATAGCCTTGTCAGTTAATATTCAGGACTGGGCATTTTACACTCATAAGAAACCTTATGTACAATTCAAGTTATTTAATAATAGGATATACATCGGAGACTCACATGCATATGAATCCTACTGCTAGAATTTCTAGTCTAAAACAACAACAACAAAAGTACTTAACTTATTTGGAAGTTTAAAATGATGTTTTTAAAAGTAAATAAAATTCAGGAGTTAAAATCTTCCATCTCACCCGAATTGGCTTTAGACAACTTGCCAACATTGTCATATTCCATGGGTTTTCCCCCTTTTATTAAGTTAAATTCTACTCTCAGAATGCTTACTCAACAGCATCAAAAAATCATTCTTTAAATTGATCAGACACCTTGATTCTCTTCTCTCCAAAGTCTCCTGCCAAAGACAAGGGGAGTCATAAATGTGGAACGGAGGTGGGTGTCTGCCTACAATGTCTGCTTTTCTCTTCAGTGTCTTCCCAGCATCTTGGATAAGATTGTTTTCTGAAAACCTCCCATGCCATTGTGCTCACCATGAATCTCCTCCATCTTCTTTGATCATCAGTTCGTTCTCACCCCATAAGTGTAGATATTCTTCCCCTTGGCCCTCATCTCATCTGTGCTGGAACTTTCCCTTACATCAAACATCACTTGAATTTTCTATCAGCTTCTCTGGATTCACAGGTCAAACCAATCTCACATTCTTCACTCTTCTACCCAACTTTTCCTCCTCCTGATTTCCTTCTTTATTCTCCAAGAGCCTCCTGTCTAGGCTCTAAACTTTAGAACTATCTTGGACTTAACATTTCTCTCCCTCTGTTTCACCTCTAATCACTGCCACATTCCTTTTTATTCTATGTCCTCAATGTCCTTCTCATTTTCTCTTAAGTTCATACCATCTCCACTCTCATTAGGAAGTCATTCATTATCTCTCTCCTGACCTGCTATAAGTGATTTCTGGCAGGTCTTCCCACTTCCAGGCTCTTACTTCTCTCCATCTCACTTGTTAGGAAATTCCTGTTGCCTGGCACTATTCTTGCCCTTGTTCTGCTCAAACGCTTTTGTTGTTACTCCATTCTCTATGGGAAAAAAAGTTGAAAGTCTTGTTCCTGACAAATGTGACTCTCTGAGGTATTTTTTTCCAATGTATATAACACTTCATTTTTCATCCTATTAAACCTTTTTACCTAGCCCCTTTTTTTTTCAGTCTGAAGGAATTCCAAGTACTTAAAGATACACAGCTCTCAACTTTGGCCAAACTTACCCCAACAAAAAGCCTCTTTCCTTCTCTGCCTGTTGAAATCCTACCTATTCTTCCATACCCGAATGCCATGAATTAATCCCTGATTTCTCAGATGGAAGATAATCTTTTTATCCTCTATTCGCCACAATACATTGTACTTCCATTATGGTAGCGTAGAGTAGGAAGGGCTTCTTTGAACTGTAGTAACTCATTTGCCCATTTAGTCACATCTTCCACATCACCAACTGGAGAGTAAGGGTTTGTCTTTGTGTATATCCACAGTAGCCAGTAAAAAGTCATGAATTCAGTAGAAAATACTTGAGATGAACAAATGCGTCACCTGAACATGCAAATCTCCTCACACGTAAAGGACATTTTGCCTGGTCCATAAAGCCTCAACATTTAAATAAAGTAGTGTTTCTTGCAATATGTACCTCTGTCTTTTTTCTTCCTCAAATATGGTATAGTGAGTGTACGAATGGGAAAAGGAGATGAAGTTAAGAAACATGCCTTGAGCAATCCTGAATAAAAGAACTATCTACTCCTAATCTTAACCATTAAATGTTTTTGCTTCATTTCACTCTGTAGAAGGCAGAATAATGACTCCCCAAGGATGTCCCCACCCTATTCCCAGAACCCGTGAATATGTTAGGTTATAGTCAAAAGGGACTTAGCAGATGTGGTTAAGTTTACTAATTAGATGACCTTAAAATAGGGAGATTATCCCAGATTATCTACATGGGCCAATGTAATCCCATGAACCCTTAAATACAGAAAAGATGGTTAGTCAGAGTCAGAGAGATGTGGTAGAAGAAGAGGCAGGAGAGATGCCAAGTGTGAGAAGGAGTCAAACCACTATTTCTTTGAAATAGAAGGAAAGGGGCCATAAGCATCCAGAAGCTGAGAACAGCCCTCAGCTGACAGCCAGGTTTCAGCTCCTCAGTCCTACAATCACAAGGAACTGATTTTTACCAACAACTGGAATGAACAAGGAAAGAGATTCTGCCCTGGAGCCTCCAGAAAGAAGTGCAGTCCTGGTTAACACTTAGTTTTTACCCTCATGAGATCCATATCAGACTTCTGGCTTACAAAACTTTGAGATAATACATTGAATTATTTTAAGACACAGTTTGTGGAAATTTGTTACAACAGCAACAGAAAACTCCTGTATCCTCCAAGTGGCTATTCAGATATGCTTGACCTATGGTAGTTCGAAGTGGATAAAACTAAGAACAGAGTGTGCATACTTGTTGAATTAGAAGGCTAAAGGCATGCTTGGTTATTTTTTGATATGAAACCACTCCAAAGCATTATAAGTAATGTGGTTTATTCATTCTCCTTTTTAGTCAATCACTCTTTCTACAAGCATTTCCCAAATACCAATTGTCTACACTCACAGTATAATTTTTCTTAGAGTTTGTGTTTGTGGTTCAGTTTCATAACTAACCATACACATAACCTGGAAAATGGCAGGCACTCAATAAATATTTAATGAGTAAGGCTAAGTGTGACTCTGTCATTCAAACTCTCTCTACCTGAAGTTCTTCACTGGTAAGATATGGATGGTAATTTATCTAATTTACAGGGTGGACTCAAAGACATATGCCTAAGAAATGTTTAGAAAATAGGTCGTTATTAATTCCCAAATATTATTTTTAAGATCTAAATCTTGATCCTTTTGTGCCTTAATTTATGTATTCATCTTTGCACTTTCCTCTAGGGTCTCTCATTTCACACAATAGCTTTTGTAAAGGACTATTATTATCTGGTTTCTTTCTGGCTGAAAATTCTCTAGTAGTTCTCCACTGCCTTTAGGGTCAAGTCCAACTTCCTCAATCTGGCATGCATAGTCTCACAGCGTGCCTATCCAAAGAATCTCCTCTCCCAGTACTTCCCATCCTAGCCTGTACTCCCTCCCTCAATGCAGTCTCTACTCAAGTAAGGCTTCCCTCTGATCTTAAAAATGCCCCATTCACCCTATATAAAGTCTTTGATCTTGTGCTACCAGGTCTGCAGTGTCCCTGTCCTTTCTTTTCAATCCAGCCTATCCCTCAGAAAGAGTCTTATATCTCCCTTCTAATAGGACTTTCCTAAATATACCAACTCAGACTAACTCCCCACTCCCATATGTTGCTCCTCATCTTGTTATAATAATCATTTGGTTCCAGGTCTTTATTCCTACTTATTTCATATTGGTTGGTATCCCTCCCTAGCTGTATCACAGAGAAAAGTATTCACAATTTATGATTTTTAACATTTGCAGCACCACGCCCCACCTTGGCAATAATTCTGTGTTCAGAATAAATAATGAGAAAGATCACTAACATACACTAACATACAGAGTGTTTACTATGATCTAAAAATCATTATTTACAATAATGATCTAAAAATCAATATTTATAGCCAGGACATGAAAGCAACCTAAATGTCCATCGACTGAGGAATGGATAAAGAAGATGTGGTACATATATACAATGGAATATTACTCAGCCATAAAAAAGAATGAAATAATGTCATTTGCAGCAACATGGATGGACCTAGTGATTATCATACTAAGTGAAGTAAGCTAGACAGAGGAAGATGAATATCATATGATATCACTTATATGTGGAACCTAAAAAATGGTACAAATGAACTTATTTACAAAACAGAAATAGAGTCACAGACATAGAAAACAATCTTATGGTTATGAGGGGGAAAGGGTTGGGAGGGATAAATTAGGAGATTGGGATTGACATAAACTCACTACTATATTTAAAGTGATAACTAATAAGAATCTACTGTATAGCACAGGGAACTCTACTCAACACTCTGTAATGACCTATGTGGGAAAAAAATCTAAAAAAGAGCACATGTACGAACATGTATAACTGATTCATTTTGCTGTACACCTGAAACTAACACAACATTGTAAATCAACTATACTCCAATACAAATCTTAAAAAATAAAGAAAGAAAGAATAAAAATTATTATAAGTGCTCTACAAATTTTATCTCATGCAAAGTCAAAACAATCCTGCACTGCAGGTATTGTTTTGTCTCCATCTTACAGATAGGAAACTAAGGCCCAGATGCTCAATATCTACTTATTTATATGCTTTTTTTTTTAAAAATGAAATACAGTCCACATTGATGTACAATATTATGTTCCTTTCAGGTGCACTACATAATAATTTGACCTTTGCATACATTGTGAAATGATCACCATGATAAAGCTAGTAACTGTCTTCCCTGTACCAAGTTATTACTATTCCTTATGCTGTGTATTACATCCCTGTGATTTAATTATTATATAACTCGATGTTTATACCTCTTAATCTCCTTCACTTATTTTGCCCACCCCTCCACTCTCTCCCTTCTGGAAACCACCTGTTTGTTCTTTGTATCTACAAGTTGCTTTTGCTTGTTTATTTATTTTGCTTTTATCTTCCACATACAAGTGAGATAATCTGGCATCTGTCTGTCTCTGTCTGACTTATTTCACTTGGCATAATACCCTCTATATCCATTGATATCATTGCAAATAGCAAGATTTCATGTTTCCATGGCTGAGTAACATTCCATCGTGTGTGTGTGTGTGTGTGTGTGTGTGTGTAAAACATTTTCTTTATCCATACTTCTATCAGTGGACACTTAGGTGGCTTCCATATAGTGGCTATTGTAAATAATGTTGCAATGAACACTGGAGTGCATATTAGTGTTTTGTTTTCTTTGGATAAATACCCATAAGTGAAATTACTGTATTATATGTCAATTCTATTTTTAATTTTTTGAGGAAACTCCATACTGTCTTCCATAGTGCCTGCACCAATTTACATCCCACCAACAATGCACAAGGGCTCCCTTTTCTCCACATCCTAGCCAACATTTGTTATTTGTTATCTTTTTGATGATATCCAGACACATGTATCTCTTCTTTGAAAAAATATCTATTCAGATTCTCTGCCTATTCTTTAATTGAATTGTCTGTTTTTTCGATGTTGAGTTGTATGAGTTCTTTGCATATTTTGGATATTAATCCCTTATTGGATATATCGTTTGCAAAAATCTTCCCCCATTCAGCAAGCTGCCTCTTCATCATGTTGATAGTTTCCTTCACTATACAAAATCTTTTTAGTTTGATGCAGTCCAACTTGTTTATTTTTGCTTTTGTTTCTCTTGCCTGAGAAGACATATCCAAAAACTATTGCTAAGACCAGTGTTGAAAAGCATACTGCCTGTCTTTTCTTCTAGGAGTTTTATGGTTTCAGGTCTTACATTTAAGTCTTTAATCCATTTTGAGTTTATCTTTCTATAAATTGTGAGAAAGTTGTCGAATATGATTCTTTTGCATGTAGCTGGCCAGTTTTCCCAACACCATTTATTGAAGAGTCTGTCTTTTCCCCATTGTATAGTCTTACCTCCTTTGTCATAGACCAATTGACCATATAAGTGTGGGTTCAATTCTGTGCTATCTATTCTGTTACATTGATATATGTGTCTATTTTGGTGCTAGTACCATACTGTTTTGATAACTGTAGATTTGTATAGTTTAAAACCAGGGAGTGTGATACGTCAGGCATTGTCCTTCCTACTCAAGATTGCTTTTTGCTATTAGGGGGTCTTTTTTGTTTCCAAACAAATTTTAGAGTTATTTGTTCTAGTTCTCTGAAAATGCCATTGATATTTCAATAAGGACTGCATTAAATCTGTAGATTGCCTTGGTATGGTCATTTTAACACTATTAATTCTTTCAGTCCACAAGCACAATATATCTTTCCATTTATGTGTGTCATCTTCAATTTCTTTCATTGATGTCTTATAGTTTTCTGAGTACAAGTCTTTTACTTCCTTGGTTACATTCATTCCTTGGTATATTATTTTTGATGCAATTGTAAATGGGATTGCTTTCTTAATTTCTCTTTCTGCTGGTTCATTATTAGTGTATAGAAACACAACATATTTCTATATTTTAAGTTTGTATCCTGCAACTTTACTAAATTCATTTATTCATTCTAATAGCTTTTTGGTGGCATCTTTAGAATTTTCTATATATAGTATCATGTCATCTGCAAACAGTGACAGTTTTGCTTCTTCCCTTCCAAAGTGTATTCTTTTTATTTCTTTTGCTTTGTCTAATTGCTGTGGCTAGGACTTCTAATACTATGTCGAATAAAAGTGAGCATCCTTGTCTTGTTCCTGATCTTAGAGGAAAAGTTTTTAGCTTTTCTCTGTTGAGTATGATGTTGGCTGTGGTTTTGTCATTATGGCCTTTACTATGTAGAGGTATATTCTCTCTATACCCACTTTGTGGAAAGTTTTTATCATAAATAGATTTTAAATTTTGTCAAAATGTTTTTCTGCATTTATTGGGATACTCATAGGATTTTTATTCTTCAATCTGTTAGTGTGGTATGTCACACTGATTGATTTTCAGATACTGAACCATCCTTGCCTCCCTGGGATAAATCCCACTTCATTATGGTGTATGATACTTTTCATGTATTGTTTAATTTGGTTTGCTAGCATTTTGTCGAGGATTTTTTCATCTATGTTCATCAGTAATAGTGGCCTGTAATTTTCTTTTTCTGTGATACCTTGTCTGGTTTTGGTATCAGGGTGATGCTGGCTATAGTGCTCATCTCCACTTCACTTTGTTCTTCTTCTAGGGGTTTGTCTTGTTCCTTCATTTGGAACATATTCCTCTGTTTCCTCATTTTGCCGAATTCTTTGTGTTTATTTCTATGTATTATGTAGGTCAGTTATATCTCCTGATCTTGGAGAAGCGGCCTTATACAGGAGATGTCCTATGGATCTTGACAGTACTTGCCCCTCTTTTTGCCAGAGCTCTATGTCTAGGGGTGCAGCCTATGTGGGCTGCACGGGTCCTTCTGTGGTGATGGGATGGCTACTGTGGGTGTGCTTGTCGGCAGGGCTGACCCGTGGCCCCGTTGGTTGCCAAGCCTTTTCTCATGGAGTGGCTGCTAGTCTGCTGTGCAGTGCGGCAGTGGTCCAGTGCGGCTGGCTGTGGGGCCTGGCTTGCTGTGGGGTTGCTTTCAGCCTTGTGGTAAGGTGGGTAAGCCCCCAGCACTAGTAGGCTAGAGGGAGGACTCCAAATTGGCTCCTGCCAGCATCAGTGTCCTTGTGGTACACGAGCTTCTACAAACTGCTGCTGTCTGCTACTCTGTGCCCAGGAGGAGTCCTGGTTGCCTCCTGCTTCTCCAGGAGGCTCCCCAAGATCAGCAAGTGCAGCTGACCTAAGGTCTTTTCAAATTACTGTCTCTGTGTGAGGCCTTGGCGTATGCGAAGTCTGGGCCACACCCTTTAAGAGCGGAGCCTCCGTTTCCTGCAGCTCTCTGGCTCTCCCATACACAAGCCCCGCTGGTGTACACAAAGCCAGACATGCATTAAGCCAGACGCTCTGGGTACTTGTCTTTCCAGTGCAGGGCTCCTGGGCTGGGGAGGCCAGTGTGGGTCTTGGAACACGCGCTCCTTGAGGAGAATATCTGCAATTGTGGTTATCCTTTTGTTTGTGAGTCGTCTGTCTGTGGGTGTGGGTCTTGACTATATTGTGTCTCTGTCCCTCTTACCCATCTCATAGTGGTTCCTTCTTTTTTTTTTTTTTTTTTTTTTGCAGTATGCAGGCCTCTCACTGTTGTGGCCTCTCCCGTTGCGGAGCACAGGCTCCAGACACGCAGGCTCAGCGGCCATGGCTCACGGGCCTAGCCGCTCTGCGGCATGTGGGGTTCCTTCTTTTTATCATGAGTTGTGGGAAATGTTTTCTGCCAGCTTTCAGATAGTTCTCATAGATGGTTGTTCTGTAAATAGTTGTAATTTTGTTGTACCCGTGGGAGGAGGTGAGCCTGAGTTCTTCCTACTCTGCATCTTGGCCATATCCTACTCAATATTTATTTGTTGTAGGAAGTAAGAAACTATGAAAGTAGTCTATAAAATGTAAAATGATTGGAATCTGTAAAATGATTGATGATTAGACTATAATGTAGTTTATTTTAAGAGAAAATCATACTTGGGAGGTTTGAGTTTGTTTTATTTTTACATAATGGAGGGTAGTATATGTTTAACAAATAATAGCAAATCAAGAAGACTATGCAACATACATCTTTTAATAATAAAGTGAGGTTGAATAAATAATCAATGGCACAAATCCCAAATACTCTTGTGTGGATTTCAGATTATATCCATTACAACAAGCTACCCTTCTAAGGCTAACAAAGAGGCTGAGTTTTAGTTACGTTCGGCAGAAATGTAGAGTTGTAATCGCTCTCTGTTTCACTGTAATCTTCATTTTACCAAGTTCCTAATCCTTTGCCCTATGGAGTTATGTAGAGATTTTTTGCTTCTGTTGTTGTTGCCATTGTTGGTGTTGATGGCGGTGGTGGTATCTACTTTATCTCAAAAACCACTGCAAATTTGTAAGAAAAGCCCCTGTGGACATTGATGTTCTGGAAGAAAATTCAGCCCACTCCAAAGCTAAGACTTTTCATGCAAGGACTCACAAGAGCTTCACACAAGTTATGTTAATACTAGTGAGTCTTCCCAAATGCATGTCTGAAACAACCATTGTCCACAACAATTAAGGAACTAGCACAAAATATACAAAATCCAACTTCTGGCTCCTTGAATAATGTTTACATTGTCGCCATCAACCAGGTGACAATTCTCAGCTCAGAACTCTTCGTCAGTTATCTTGCACTTTTAAATGATTTATTCACACTGAGATTAATTTATAAGCTCCATCTAGCTCATCAGGCGATAATAAAAATAGACTGTCTCAAAAGCAGTTTAAGTAAAGGTCAAGGAAATCTTAGAAATTTAGCTTTACTGAATCAAAGCAGCTGTACAAGCTTTTCCAATCAGGATGACAAAAGTGTTATCTGCAGTCCTGGGCCCCTCCCGGACCCTTTCTATTCTTATCTCCTGTGCCATTCACCACTGGGAGAAGCACAGGACCTGGTATAAATTCTATGGTGGAACATTGTTTTCAATTAAAGATAAACAAAAACATATTCCTTCCAGATGGGGATACTTGATTCTTCCTATTTTTCCATGTGAGAAATGAGGCAGAAAGATCCCGTAGTTCTTCTGAAATGTCATGAGTGTTTTACTGGGATTGGCAGGCCTCCACTCTGAAGCAAGGACTGCCAGGGCCAGTGGCAATTCGCTGCCCTCCCTTTCCTGGCATCTAACTCACCAGCAGTCACATAAGGACACATTGATCTTTCTACAGCTTGCTGGGCAAGGTACGGCAGCGGTCTTAAAAAGATAAAAGAGATTATCAACTTGCCAACATAGCATCTTCTGCCAACTTTTAAAGAGACATGAAGAGGAGGAAGAAAGAATAACAAATTATGAACTAATGGGAACCCACTTAATATAAAAAACATAGTGAACCCGCTTCCTCCACACAGATAGATGGTTTTGCCTTGGGAGCAGATTTAATATTCTGTGGTGCGTAAGACCTAGTCAATTTGGATATTGTGGCTTCTCGGTGAACCCACTGTTTAGTCCTTGAAGTTGAGTGTCACAAATTGGCCAGCCCAAATTCATCTACATTTTGGCTTTAGCCAGTTTTTTCAATAATTTCGCTGCTCTATGTACTTCCTTTGTGATGGAGACCCTTAGAGAAAAGAGACAAAATGCACTTTAGATCAAATGTGACCCTCAGTCTTCACGTTAGCCTACATCCAAAACAGATCCCAGAACTTGGAATATTAGCACAACATTTCCTTCAGCTGCATAAAAGTGTAGTGGAGAGGAGCAATCAAAAGACCAGCCTAGGGGGCTTCCCTGGTGGCACAGTGGTTGGGAGTCCGCCTGCCGATGCAGGGGACACAGGTCCGTGCCCCGGTCCGGGAAGATCCCACATACCGCGGGGCGGCTGGGCCCGTGAGCCATGTCCGCTGAGCCTGCACATCCAGAGCCTGTGCTCCTCAACGGGAGAGGCCACAGCAGTGAGAGGTCCGTGTACTGCAAAAAAAAAAAAAAAAAAAGACCAGCCTAGGTAATAGCGTGCAACAAGGGAGAAGATGGAAAAGGCTAGCAGAGGTTTGAGATATAAAAGCCCACATTGTCAGCAGAACATATTGAGACATATTTTCTGCCTGAAACAATAACAATCATAAATGAACTATTGTTAACACAAAAATACCAAATACTGGTAAGAGCTGTCATTTTGGTTTTCTTTACACATGATAAATTACATTTGCAAATTAGTGTCTGATCTGAGATGACATGGAACAAATGGTAATATTTACATTCTGCACATTATCCTTGTCAGATTAAGCTGCAGTTGGCCAGTGTGGATATAAAGAGACCTTGGGAGGCTTGTCTGCTAAACCAGCATGTAAATTGTCTCTAAACCGTCCACTGTCTACATGTATTATCTCCTCAAACCAGTAACAGACGTCCCATTTGCATGTCAGTTTTGCCAAGTTAGGGTAACTTTACCAGGTGAAGAGAAATCCCTCCAAGAAAGTACTTCAAAGTAGATTAAGGGCCACACGACACATTTTGTAAGAAATTGTCAAAGGCTTCCTATTTCTTTAGTAGTTTAAGAGGAAAGGAGGCAGAGGAAGGAAGTCGCATTTAAGTGCCCATGATGTAGTTATGTCTCAAGGTGAGTCAGGTTACCCCCATTTTATCCTCACAAATTCACCTCTGATATAGGCATCATTATACCCATTTTACAGATATGAACATTGAAGTTCAAAGACATTTAGTTATTTGCTGGTACAGTTAGTGAGGACAGAGTATTTGAATCAGGGGTAGCTGACGCTAAAACCTTGTACTGTGTCATTCTGATGCTGGTCTTAATTAGAAATGTCTGAACAGGGTGGCTGGTCCCAGGGGGTTCTGGAGAGTGTAGCCTTAAAAAAAAGAACATTGGGTTCCTATTGCCCCATCACTTTATATTGCAGAAATGTGGTTCAGGGGGAGGGGTATGTAGAAACCCTGCTAAGCTCTTTCACAGGATACAGAGCTGACAACAAACTTCCCACCTATTTTCATCATAAATAACCGCAAGGGAGGCTCGGGGAGTCTGAAGGTAGTTTAATGTGACTTCATATTAATCCTGTCTTAAAGTTAAGCCTCACAGACAGGAAATGCAAGATGGCATGAGAAAAGAGGTTGCGTTTCTTGATCCTAAAGTTTCTGGAGGAAAGAGGGTGACAGAAAGAACCAATGCAGTTTCTTGTGCTTGTTTCAGAAAAAAAAACAAACCAAAAGAAAGAAAGAAAAAACACCTTATGATTAGATTGGCTGATTTCATAAACCCAACTCTAAAATGAAGTCATTAAAAGGTAGATCTCATTATGAAACCGATTTTAATCAACCAATTGCAAAAAGACATTTTGAGACATTTCAGGAATTTTAATTATGGATCAGGTACCAGATGATATCAATGAATTATTGTTGTTAAAAGTGATAATGACACTGTAGTTAGATAAGAAAATGCCCATTTTTAAAGAAATATGTTCAACATATGTAAGGATGAAGCAACATTGGATGGGATTTGTTTTCAAATATTTCAGTTAAAAAAAAGAGTAATCCAAAAAACAGAAGTAAGATGGAAAAATCAGGATATTCCTTGATTTGGGGTAATGGAGCTCAGAGGGTCTATTATGTAATTCTCATTACATACATGCGTGTTTTAAAAAGGTCATAAAAACTAAAAAAAATAAAGACTCTTGAAATACAGATCTGATTCATTCAAAACACATTTAAAATGCAGTATTTTTAAAGTGTGTTTGAATCTTAGGCTTCACCAAGTTTACTCAGCCAGGCTAATTAGCGGACGGCCCTGGAAAGGCCAGCAGCAAGATTCTACAGTCTGTCAATAACTTCTGCTTGTTCCCGAACAAGAAACCTTAGAGAAGTTACTATTACGACATGAGGAAGGAAGTGCTAAAATTGCCAGTGTTAATAAGACATGTTTAACTCCCTGCTCAGGGAAAGAGGTCTGTAAACTACAGAAGAGAGTGGCGTAACTATAAATCATACTTTAGGGTCTACCCTTGCTGTGGGGAGCTACTGCTTCACAGTACGTCTTCCATTGCTCCAATTTTCAATCAAAGCCAGGACACTAGCCTACTTTTCTTACAGAGAGAGTTTCACATGCTCCGGAGGGGTCACAGAAGGTACTGGGGAAGAGGGGATATGAGCTGAGAAATAGACTCCTTGGGACAAAGGTCACAATTGCTATCCTGCCGATAACATCCACGTTACCCAGGCAGCAGCTCACATCTGGGCTCCACAGAACCTGGTGTCTAGACCCTGCTCCCCAAGGACAGGAAAAAGCAGCAAAGACAGAGAAGGGTGTTAGCAGAGCTTCAGTCACCAATGCATCATGTTTCCAAAATGTTGAAGACTTTTTAAAAGAAAGCATCTTTTTAGAAGAAATTTACAAAATACCTGTTCACTTGAGTGCCAGGAAAGATGTGTAAATGTGATCACGGGGAAGATCCAGGTGAATTGGGAAAGCAGAGGAGACCATACCGTGACAGGGACTCTTAACAACACAAGGTATTTTTCAAAGTGAGGTCAGAAGGCACCACCTGAATCAGAATCATTTGGGATGCTTCTTAGAAATGCAGCGTCTTTGGCATTGCCCCAAACCTACTGTATCAGAATTTGGGAGAGCAGGATCCAGGAAGCTGCATTTTAAGTGAGCTCCCCAGATTCTCCCATGTAGTAAAGCTTGAGAACTGCCATTTATCTTCTTTGTCTTCACCTATTTCTTCATCTTCAATGTCCATCCATTGTCCCCCTCCCTGGCGTTCCCCTTGAGGCTTGGGCCCTGAGCTTCATTTTTTTTTTTTTTTTTTTTAGCTTTGTAGTGCCTATTTCCTTCATTTTCCCATAAAATGAGCTCAGAAAGCCGCTCCTTGATGGCGTCTTTCATATCTTAGTCATGAGCACCTAGTCCCGCCCCTTCTCTGAGCCCCCATAGCACCTGTTTCTCCCCTAGTACTACTTACTATGTTGTATTGTAGCTATCCATTTTCTTCTTACACATCAGTTCCGCCCTGGATGAACTGCTTGGTACAGGGTAGGCATTCAATAATTGTTTGTGGAATGAGTAAATGGATGATTGTTTCAGACTCATAACTCTTACTACTTACCACTAATTAAGTAAATTTTCTTTCTAATTGTCCAAAATGAATTTATGCATTCCAGCCATCTTACCTACCACCTTCCTACCCTGTCATCTTTGTAACTTGGCTAGTGATTGAGCATACAGGGAAAACATCTGATTGATCTAGCTTGGACCTTCTGACTACCTCTTGGTTATGAGAGGCTAGAGTACCTTGCTTTACTTCCCCACCGAGAGGACCCAGAGTGGGAGAGAAGCTCTTCCTCAGAATGAAATCTTCATGCTGCTGGAAGGGCAGTAAACGTTCGGAGGCAAAAATACCAGTTAATGTTAATAAAGTGTCTAATGAGTTCTTAACCTGGACTTCATCACTGAACTCATTTGGAAATTTTTGTAAATGTTTACATGGCTACAGTTGTCTTTAGATTTTAAATAAAGTCCAAGACACAAAATAGCTACAAGTACTACAAAGCCTTGTATGTGAAAACACTTTTCTCCAAAATCCAAGTGTTTTGGAAATGAGTATTTTAAAGCTCAGCAGGAAATCTTTGCTAACTTTACTTGTCCATTCCTCTGTATTTAGGAAAGAACATTTAAATTTTGTCCAGGGGTTAGAGAAGAAAGATGCTTCATTTTGAATTCAGTGTTTGTTGAGATATGGATAATGAAGTCCTCAGAGCTGGGCAGATAAAGTTTATCTGGGATGTGGAACAGGGCATACAACGATCCTTCATCCCCTTGTACCTGCTTGCCTGGCAGAGCTCAATCCTGGGTGAATCCAAACACCTGCCTTCTCTGGGCACCTGTGGACAGACATGGATTAGTTCCTAAGGAAGATGGGTACGTTTAAGACCACTGTCCTCCCCAGCCATCTTCCCATCACTATCCCTGGTTAGTTCACCCTCCCTTCTCCATCATGACTATTTCAAAACTTCTCCGCTCTCTTCAAACTTCCACAACTAGGGCTTCCTTGGTGGCGCAGTGGTTGAGAGTCCGCCTGCCGATGCAGGGGACATGGGTTCGTGCCCCGGTCCGGGAAGATCCCACATGACGCGGAGCGGCTGGGCCCGTGAGCCATGGCCGCTGAGCCTGCACGTCCGGAGCCTGTGCTCCGCAACGGGAGAGGCCACAACAGTGAGAGGCCCGCGTACCGCAAAAAAAAAAAAAAAAACTTCCACAACTTCCTCCTGCTTCTCTGATAAAAATTTCTCCATATTCAGTTTATTGTTACATACTAGAGCCTGCAAGCAGGATAGAACCCTATCACCATTCCTGGACGAATTGATAACCCCGCACACAGCACAATTTTCTTCTGTGATTCCCAGTTGAAGAGAGAGGTTGGGGGGAAAGAGCAGGGGGGAACTCTGTTTCAAATGGCCCATCACATTTTTTAGATAAAAACAAATGCTTCTACAGTAAAGAAGTGTAATCCATCAATCTTGATACAGATATCTCTAAAGAATGTCCAACTACATTACTCTCATTTGAAGATCATTAAGAACCTTTAGATTTATAACTTAATATTGGGTTTATGAATCAATCTTCTATGTCTTTGGGATATAAATCAATTCCTTAGAGCCTGATCATTGGGGTAGAAATAACAAAACCAAGACTTTCAAATTGCAGTGTTGGGGACCAGATTCAGAATCTGAGATGGTCCCCAAATATTGCAACACCCTGTGAGTCTTGGCCTAAAAGGTTCAACCTGTCTTACCTATTTTTATTATCACCATTAGGCCATTTTTCTGATTTTCACTTTTAGGAATGACCTGACTCAGAACACCAAGTTGGACTTTCTAAAGGGTGATACATCAACTTTTCTTTTCTAGTGATTAGTGACTGTAGAAGCACAATGCTTTTCTTTTCTTTGCTTTGCTGTTTGCAGTGGAGGAGATGAATGGTTCTCCTTCCTGAGTGTCATTCTGAGGTCAGGAAGCAGAGGTTAAAATGAGTGGGCGTTTCAAGTTTATTCACATTATAGTCTCACTGACTCCTCTTTCAGGTTCCTCTCAAAATAAAAATTCTGTTTCTCAACCAAGGCTGGATTTCAGTTCAGATTTGTCTCTCTGGAGAGACTTTCCCAGACACCCCTATATCACCTGGTACTGCTCTTCAGGTTGAGAACATCTCAACCAGTGTTGTAGTGACTGGCTGACCTGAGTCAGCTGTATTTTGATCTGTATTTTGATCATCTTTTTAGGCTCAGAATGTGGATCAATGGTAGATCAATATGTGTTTGCTGAATAAATGAATGCAGTGTAATCTAGCTCAGTGCAGGTAATAAAGGAGTGGCCAAGATGAATTTCTGAAGCCTCTTTAATAATTTGATTTTGAGAAAAAATTGTGAATCTAAGGAACATTAGCTCTGGCTCATTTTGGAAGTGAATGGAATAGCAGTTTTTATCAACTTTTTTTTTTTTTTTTTTTTTTTGCAGTACATGGGCCTCTCACTGCTGTGGCCTCTCCCGCTGCGGAGCACAGGCTCCGGACGCGCAGGCTCAGCGGCCAGGGCTCACGGGCCCAGCCGCTCCGCGGCATGTGGGATCTTCCCGGACCGGGGCACGAACCCGCGTCCCCTGCATCGTCAGGCGGATTCTCGACCACTGCGCCACCAGGGAAGCCCAGAATAGCAGTTTTTTTTTTTTTTTTTAATTTTATTTTTTTGCTTTATAACAAATTTAATCAGTTATACATATACATATGTTTCCATATCCCCTCCCTTTTGCATCTCCCTCCCACCCTCCCTATCCCACCCCTCCAGGCGGTCACAAAGTACCGAGCTGATCTCCCTGTGCTATGCGGCTGCTTCCCACTAGCTATCTACCTCACGTTTGGTAGTGTATATATGTCCATGCCGCTCTTTCACTTTGTCACAGCTTACCCTTCCCCCTCCCCATATCCTCAAGTCCATTCTCTAGTAGGTCTGTGTCTTTATTCCTGTCTTACCCCTAGGTTCTTCATGACATTTTTTTTTCTTAAATTCCATATATATGTGTCAGCATACAGTATTTGTCTTTCTCTTTCTGACCTACTTCACTCTGTATGACAGACTCTAGGTCCATCCACCTTATTACAAATAGCTCAATTTCATTTCTTTTTATGGCTGAGTAATATTCCATTGTATATATGTGCCACATCTTCTTTACCCATTCATCCGATGATGGACACTTAGGTTGTTTCCATCTCCGGGCTATTGTAAATAGGGCTGCTATGAACATTTTGGTACATGTCTCTTTTTGAATTATGGTTTTCTCAGGGTATATGCCCAGTAGTGGGATTGCTGGGTCATATGGTAGTTCTATTTGTAGTTTTTTAAGGAACCTCCATACCGTTCTCCATAGCGGCTGTACCAATTCACACAGAATAGCAGTTTTTAAAATTAAATTATACCGTTAATACATGTCTACTCAAATCAGTTATTGTTTCACTGCGACTGACTCATTTAGTGAGAACAGCAAGTTAACATATTTATATGTGTGCCACCTAGCTTTGCCCGCTCTACCAAAAAATATAAAGTGAGTCACCGTGTCTTCCACACATTTGCTATGTTGGTTTTATATTAGGCCAACTTAGATGAGTTGGAACAACATTTCCCCAAATTCCCATCCTCTATGGCCCCCAGTTAAGGAAGAGCCACAGGAAAAATTTGCACAAGATTTAGAAGACAAAAGTGATGTTGGTATTGCACCCTGAAGATTGGTACAAAGCATCAGGTGCTGATATCATATGGTATTTGTCTTTCTCTTTCTGACTTACTTCACTTAGTATGATAATCTCTAGTTGCACCCATGTTGCTGCGAATGGCATTATTTTGTTCTTTTTTATGGCTGAGTAGTATTTCATTGTATATATGTATCACATCTTCTTTATCCATTCATCCGTCGATAGACATTTAGGTCATTTCTATGTTTTGGCTGCAAGCAGCGACTGGTGCAACATTGTGAATCAATTATACTTCAATTAAAAAAAAAAAAAAAGCACCAGGTTCTGTGGTAGTTTACACCTCTTGTCACCGGGGTGCTTGCTCATGGAGCAGCAGCCAGGTCCACAGCGCCTCCTGCTGGATTTCTTCCTCCAATTTCTCCAAGCCCTGGGTCCATTGCATATACAGCTTCATGGCAACGGTACTTACTTCTTCCAGTCTCCAAGGCATTGAGGTTGGAGATGCTGAGAGACAGAGGCAGGTTCCAGTTTGCCTAGGTAGGTTCTGGTTTGTCCTCACAGGTTCCAGTATGACCATGCTCTCCTCCACTTCATGTCTAGTTTACTCTCCTAACAGCTGGTCCTGTTGGCCTGCAATGACTTCAGGTCCACACCAGATATAGATTTCTTCACCACCTCCCATCCTTGTGTGAGATCTAATCTCTATAGTAGATCCCTTATTCTGTATCATTCAGAGTTGTCCGACTTCCCTGATCAAATCCTAACTGACGGCATCATCTTGTCCTGCCTCAGTCATTCTGTATAACACATATAGGTTAAAGCGGAAGAGAATCAGGAGTTAGACAATCTGGGAAGACCACACTACAGTTTATCATGATGTGTTTGCTAATTAGGAGTCAATAGAGCCATTTCCATTTTATGAATCACTTACAGGGCTGCAACATTGCACAATCCCCAGTGACGCTTGCGGAACTGCCCAGTCTGTACCTTGTTCAGCTGTAGATGGCAGCCCTGGCAGAGAAGAATGTTGCAAAAGGTTCCTCTTTATAGAAAATAGTCATTTTCAATTTGTAACAAATAACTGATCCATTCATGTGGAACCATCCTTGACTCAGGCCAGATGGGATTTAAAACAATCCAGTGTAGTATAGCATGTCACTGGGAATACAAATAGAAAATACAGTGCATTTGAAGGATTTTTAAGCCATTAAAAGCAGAAGAAATTAATTGCATAAGCCAATTAACTTGAATATTCTAATAATAGATTTGCCGCAAATTGCCAGGTGATTTGAGCTTTGTTCTATTTTCCTGTCCTAAAGCCACTCAACTGTGAATTGGCAAACCCAAAGAGTTACCAAGTAAGTGGATCAATAAGCACCCTCTCTATCATCATAGCCTACAGAGGAAATTTTTCTTAAAATTAAAGGCAAGACTAAAACAAAGAGTCAACACCATAAAACTTTTGTGGGCACATTTAAACTCAAGTGCCCACTCTATACTTGAGAGAAACATATCTTCGCATATTAAGAGGTCACTGATTCTCCTGCCTTGTCCAAATCCATCTTCCCTTCAAACTCCCATGTTATTAGCCATCACCTTCTAGTCCTTCTCCCTGAGACCTGAGACTGGTTCTTGCAACTTTCTGTTAACAATGTGCCTTGCATATGGTAAGCACCTAATAAACAGTTTCTATGATGATGAAGATCTCATGTCTACCCAGGTCAAAGTTCTACTCTCCACCCATGGTAAAGATAGTATGGGTATTAGACCAAGAGCACTGGAATTGGAGTTCCTTGTAGAACTAGCTCTTCCATTGGCATAAACTTCCACTTTTTCAGGACCTCTGTTTTTCCTTCCTCTGTAGATAATGCTTAATATTCTTTACATCACACAGAACAGAGTTCTCCTACGAAGAAATCTACTGCAGTAGACTTCTTAGCGTGCAGCGCCAAAGAGAGCTGGCCCTGGGGTTGGTCTTGCCTGAGTGGATTAACAACCTGCCAGGACTGATCAGCTGAGACCTTCAAAGCAGTGCAACGGGGGTCAGATGCTCAACTGCTTCCTGCCATCTTTTTCGGCCAATTAGCAGGTCTGATTCTGTCTTCAGTTAGAGACATAAAACCACAGCAATTGGCTTCTGAGAAGTATCTGGCTACGTCAACCAGGCACCTGCTAGCACCGATTTACTCACCCCTCTAGTATGTTTGATGAGATTTGTAAAGTTCATCACAAGACATTCTACTATTGGGCCTAAATTCTTAGGAAGAGTTGAAATAGTTTCAGAGAAAAGAAACATTGTTTGTAGATCAGAACAACCAACAGATGGACCCCTGCTGGTCCAAGGGCCCCAAGCAATCTTAGCCTAAGTGCCTGCCAAAGAGAAACCCTGAGAAAAATCAGTTGCAGAAAGAGAAGAAGAATATCCAGTGTTTTGGAATAGTCCCAGGTAATTTCACACTCATATGAAGCCCTGAAATATTATTGTTAATGAGGCAAAACCCTTCCAGCTTGGAATTTGTTTATTTTCATACACAGTGATAACTCAGCAGATACTGTAGCAATATAAGATTTTGTATGTGAGTGGCAGCTGTCATCTCATCTCTGAAGATGTAAGACCATTAGACTTGCTTGTTCGCCTCATCTTGGGTGGTGAAAGTCATTGTCAGTTGTGTCCAAAAGAGCTTTGAATACCAGAGTTTTATGAAAGAGATTAGTTCATTTTTCCCCTGATACTTTTTTTCCACATACAAAAAATACCTTAGTACATAAGTTACAAGGACCTCTGACTGATAAGTGATTTATACTAAAAACACTGAACATAGTCAGGAGAAAGCAATCCCTGCTATTTCCCCAGCTTGGAATTTGGACCCATTCCAGGCATTTCTCTCTGAATCAGGCCCAAGGATCCCCATCTGGGGTACTTGCAAACTGATGAGACCTTCTGCTTCATAAAAATCTTATAACTTTAACGAAGCAGAAGTAGGCTGACCTTACTGTAAAGGTCTCTGAACAAATTACTTATCTTTTTTTTCTAATTTGGTTGAAAATTTAAGGTTCCTTTTCCACTTTTACACATTTTGAAAGTGGTGGAGAATGTGTTTTCATATAACCTCTAGCATTAAACCTCACACATCACATCTACTTCTGCCAGAATCTAACTGGACTTTCTGAAATAGGCTGGTGCAGTCTGATTAGATTCATGACTCTTTCGAGCCAGCCTGGCTGATGCAATCAGCAATCTATCCAGGATTGCTTGCACATAGAAGCTGCTTTGTTAAACACTGTGCAGGAATCTGTCCATGAGTGGGAATCCACCCCAGCTCCAGATGCTCACGCACTTCCTTGAATAATCAGGAGTCACTATGGGTAACTTGAAACAAATGGAGAACATTTACTTGCGAAAACTCACATTCCTGGTTTATTTTCACAAAATCGCAAGGTTGCAGAGTTCAATAGGTCATTTTATCCGCCCCCTGTCTCTGGCAGGCTCTTCATCTCCACAGTACCAAGTGGATGGTAGTCTAATCTAGGTTGAAAGGGATGCACAAAAGGACATTTTTCACCCCTACCTTGGCAATGCTCTTGAATCTGCCCTTCCCTCGCCCATTCAATGTCCTTTGCTATGATCCTTCTATCCCCAGGAAAACTCATTTCCTCCTTTTCCATTTTCGTAAGAATTGGAGAACGCTACCAACCAGTGGACATATTTTCTTCTCACTTTCTCGCTGGGGTGGGTCTCATTCACTTCCACGGATAATTGCCAAATCAGAGAAGCTGTCCTTTGCAGTGTCTTCTCTGGTGAAATTAACTTGGACTTGAGCATTTCATGTCTCAAATTAAACCTCCTCCCACCACACCCTAAGTTCAATAAATAGTAAGTAGTAAAGATAAAACCCAGAGGCATTAGTCATTTAAACTTATATATGCAATATTTTGGAACACACTACACAACTGAATCTAAGTTCAAAAAAAAACAAAACAAAACAAGTGAATATATCTGTTGGGAGGGACAAAGAGTAGTCCCACTTTTTTTTTTTTTTTTTTTTTTTTTGCGGTCACGGGCCTCTCACTGTTGTGGCCTCTCCCGTTGCGGAGCACAGGCTCCGGACGCGCAGGCTCAGCGGCCATGGCTCACGGGCCCAGTCGCTCCGCGGCATGTGGGATCTTCCCAGACCGCGGCACGAACCCGTGTCCCCTGCATCGGCAGGCGGACTCTTAACCACTGCGTCACCAGGGAAGCCCATAGTCCCACTTTTAATATAATATGTATTCATGATTTTTTAAATGGGAAAACAAAGGAAAGTGCACACCTACAAAAGTTAAAAAGCATAAATAATCTTACTAAACACACATAACTACTAACTTCTATTTCTTTCCAGATTTTATTTTTTTAATAACTTCATTCATTTGTGCAAACCCTGCTGCTAAGTGAAAAGTCATTAAATTACAAAACTGTTTCCATTAATTTTAATGGCAAAAATGACATGTTCCACCCCAATGTAAGGTATCAAACGATTTGTACAGATAGAAAAATATATCAAATTAATGACGAAATCAGTTTCTATAAATAGCAATCATTTAAAAGTAAATAAATACAGTCTGATCATAAAATTTAATGTAATGAAGGTTTATTGTACTCACCAAAGGGAAAAAAAAAAAAAAGAAAAGCCTTGATTATAGGTGGGTAGCCTGGAGGCGAAGTGTAAGCAAGTCATTTTCTGGAAAAGGTGGTGAGTCAGTGATCGACTTTCATACAGGCAACCTTTTTGAGCTCCTGGTTATCTTGCATATTTTAATGCAAGCTAAAACATTCCAAACTTTAATGGCTTAGAATAACAAACATTTATTATTTCTCATGATTCTGTGGGTTAAAGGGGCCATTTTTTTGGTCCAGGCCAGCTTGGCTGATCCCTGTTGTTAACTAATGACTCAGCTGGAACTGGTTGGTTTAAGACAGCAGTGGACAAACTTGTTCTGTAAATATTTTTAGGCTTTGCAGGCTCTGTTGTCTCAGTTGTAAGTACTCAACTCTGCTATTGTAGTGTGAAAACAGCCAGAACAACATGTAAACAAATGGGTGTGGCTGTGTCCCTTGCTTACCCCTCGTGTAGGATGGCCTCATTCATGTGTTTAGCAGTTAGCAAGTTGGTTGGTCTAGAGGATGGTCCTCAAACTTGAGCATGTCTTAGGATAACCTAGAGCATGAAAACACAAATCGCTGGTCCCCACCTCTGGAGTTTCTGAGTTAGTAGAACTGGGGTAAAGCTGGAGAACTTGCATTTATAACAAGTTCACAGGTGATGCTACTACTGTTGGCCTGGGGACCACATCTTGGGAACCACTGATCTACAACATCTTAGCTAGGATGGCTCCTCTCTGCTCCATGTAACTTTCACTCTCCAGGAGGCTACCCTGGGCTTTTTCTGGGTGGTTTCAGGGTCCAAACAGCAGCAGGAAAGGGCAAACCCCAATGCACAGGTGCTTTCCAAACCTCTGGTTACATGACATTTGCCATTGTCCCATTGGCTAAAGCAAGTCATATGGCTGGGTTCTGTCACCGTGAAAGAAGAAAACCTAAAGGTGGAAAGAAGTTTGAACAAACTGGATGTCATTACTGCAACAAACTACCACACAGTATAAAGTTAGAGAGCAGAAACACATCTTTAGAACAAAATAAATGCTGAGCACAAGAGAGCTTTGAAGCACATGGAAAGAGCTCACATGCCCAATAGAATGGAGAATCATAGAAGACACTACCTTTTTATCCCTTTCATTTGATATATATTTGCAAAGCAAAGCATCTTGGGTTCATCCACTCAGGGCACACAAATTCAAATTTGTTCCATATGATATTCTCCAATTAGAAACTGCTGTTGTCAAGTAATGGGTCTTTGCCTGAAATCACAGTGTCAATACATGACTTCTGCTAGCCTGTTTATTTAGTGGGCTTTGGGGTAAAAGAGTTGTTACATTGAGATAAAAAATTTGACTGCAAAGTAGAAAAGTAGTATAACCTCTCAAAAATTGTTTTAGCAAAAGGTTAACTAGCAGTTGTAATATGAGATGAGTTTGGGTATGTTAAATATTTTCATGATTTCTAATAAAGAAAAATGTAAGAAATTAGTTCTATTTCAATTAAACTCACACAAAATGCATGTTTTATGGATGACAAATGAAATTAATGGGTTCCACTTTGGTCCTAAAGCATTTTTCTGGTGGGGCCCCAGATAGGGACATGGAATGGAACCCTAGGTACCCTCATTATGTTAGGAAAGTCGGCATATGGCTCACCCCTCCCCACTGACCTCATAGTTTCGTGACAACATGGCTTTGATTTATAAAAGGTGTCTCGTCACGGTTCTATTTTTCAGGAATCTGTCTCTAAATGAAACACTAATGCTAAAATGAGTGATGCCAAATCCAAATGGCTTACAATATGTCTAGTGTTGTTTTTTTATGAGATGCAGAAGTATTTATATATTTCATTATAAACTGAAGCACATTGAACTTTTTTGTACTTCACTTTATTGGAGATTAGAAACATTAGTTTTGTTTACATGACAGTGTGGCTCCAAAATTGATGACAGACCAAATGATTCTATGAAGAGTTTTCTCTCTTAAACTAGGCATAGAATTAAAATACAAGTTGGAGAATAAAATACACTACCTATATAGAAACCCTGAAAGAGCTGTGAGGTAAACTGATAGTAAGCCAATATTTATGGCTCTGAGCAGTTGGTTAAATCCAGAATAGAAAAGACATTAACCCTAACCTCAGCGGACTGGTATTATAGGTGAGGGTCAGACAGGCAAACCTCATGTGGGTCAATAAACAAAATATTTATGAGACCAGAAAAGCAGTAGGTTGAGGGCTGTGCTGCAGATTGGAAAAGGAAAGGGATGAATTAGAAGGCTCCCCATTTTCCCCCTTGGGTACAGATATGATATATAGATGACCCCATCAAATGTGTGTGGTTACTGTAGTAGGTCTTATGAAAGCTACTACCTGGAGGTGCTAGCTGGTATAATGAAAAAGAAAAAAGCAATTTAATCTTGTCCCTGGATGAAAAGTCCTCTTCCTCCATAATTTCCACCTTCAAATTCTCTCAGTTGTAGGTATGGCTATCATCTAGACTGTTTGGAGTCCCAGCTGAGGAGCTTTGGATTCAGCTTCTGAGTCAAGGGCCAGAAAACAGCCTTGGTTTACCCAGTTTTCCTCCACCTACCAAGTGGCATAAATGAACTGTTAAAAGATAAACTGAGGCACATTAAAATTCTGAAGAGTTTACTTCATTCAAAAGTGATTCATAGGGCTTCCCTGGTGGCACAGTGGTTAAGAATCCGCCTGCCAATGCAGGAGACACAGGTTCAAGCCCTGGTCTGGGAAGATCCCAAATGCCACGGGGCAACTAAATCCGTGTGTCACAACTACTGAGCCTGTGCTCTAGAGTCCGCGAGCCACAACTACTGTGTCTGCGTACCACAACTACTGAAGCCCACGTGCCTAGAGCCCATGCTCTGCAACAAGAGAAGCCACCACCCACCGCCACTAGAGAAAGCCCATGCACAGCAACAAAGACCCAACACAGTCAAAACTAACTAACTAAATAAATAAATAAATTTTAAAAAAAGTGATTCATATAAGGCAGCGCCAAACCGGAAGCGGTTAGGTGTGCTCCTCCTACAGAGACTAGGAGCAAGGCTTTTTATGGAGAAGATAAGGAAGCACAGCCCAGAAATTATTTGATTGGCTACAACTTAAACATTTGCCTTATTTGGGAAAGAGTAGTTGGTTATTTCTTATTGGTTGTTTTTAAGTTACATTTTCTAAGGTTCCAGTGCACTGACTCAGACTTAGGTTTTCGGTTTGCTTGCTAGGTTACCAAGGTGTCCTCATAGGTAACAAAAGCCACTGCAGCCTAATGGTCTCCTTGTTTAATTATATTAACAGAACTCATCCCAGCATCAGTACTATAACCCTACATCTTCTCCAAGCTACTACCTCTCTGTAATAACTGAGGACATCAAGCAGAGTCATGGCCCATTGTGGTCCAGTTTTTGACAATCACATTTAAGAACATGAACACTGACTTGCTGACACGCTAAAATGAATGCTGGCGAGAGGGGTGTTACTTTATGAAACTCCCCATGCATTCTCTTAAAAATGGATTATGTTATAGGATTTAAAACAAAATGGTATCCCTTCACGGTCATAGATAAAAGGTATTGTCCCAATATTTCATTTTGTTATGCTGTGACCTTTCAGTATTTGGCTTCTATGCTATCTTCTTGCAAAGTATTTCTTAACAGAGGGGTATTTTGTTTACAAGGATAAATTAGGAGATGGAACCCCACAATGGGAATTTCTGGGAGATTGAATCTTGCAACTTGTTTTTTCACAGAGTTCTAGAGACTTGTTAACTGCTTTGGGTGTCTCCAGGGTGTCATCAATTAATTGAACTCTGGCCTTGTAGAAGTTGATTGATATGCAGGTGATTGAAGCAGTGGCAGTGTCTCTTCCTGAAAAACACCAGTTTTTCTCAGCTCCTCCAGAGAAATGTGGTGGTGAGAGAAATGAGTCTGCTCGTTCATAGATCATGTATTACCTACTCATCACTTGGGAGGTGGTGCTTGTCAAGGACAAAATGGAAAAAGATGGAGGAAGAAAGACATTTTAACTCTACAGCACTGTTAGAACACTTGTCATTAACCCATTTCCCCCAAGACATTGCTTGCTTTTTTTTTTTTTAAGGAAAACAAGCCGCATGGGGTTTAGCTGGAGCCTGCATATGTGGAGGTGTTGAGGTTTAAATGTGCTTTGGCCCCTAACTTCCTTAAAATAATGGACCATCATTCATTAAGTACTTTCTCTGTGCAGGGTACACACATGTATAGGCTTTCTGTACATTTTCTTAAATTATTCCTCACCTCAGCCCCATTTAACAAATAAGCAAAATGAGTTTCAGAAAATTTCCCATGATCTCAGAGCTAGGAAGGACAGAGCTAAGATTCAAACTGATGTCTGCCTCACTTCAAAGCCAATGAGAAATTCTTGGGAGTTTATTTTATTGCTTCACTTCCTTACCTTTAAAATATATATATGGAAAGGCATAAGAGGAAGCAGTAGAAAAATGGGGGTAGGGTTAATATGTTAATAACCCTGACAGGATTGTCCTGAGCAAGAATTTTATAAGAAAGGTTAAACGTGGATTTGTGAGTGTGTATATACAGTCTCCACACTTACAAACTGCAAAAATCCCTCAAGATAAAGGGAAGATGTATCTCGAGGCAAGAGTCTTTTATCATTTTTGACTGACTCTATGGAAAATACACAGCTATATTATGATCCAAACAAGGGAGGTGGTCTCCTAAGAAGCTAGGAAAAGACTGCAGTTGCCTCTTTATTTAAATGAGAAATTTTAATTCTGTGGCTCCAAGATTGCTAAAGTACTGTTTTTTATTAAAAAACAATTTGCATCGCTAGAGATCTTATGTCTTTTCCACATGCCACGTGGCCTCTGTGCTTGGCGGGGTGACACACATATTTCTTTTGAGAGCTTTGGAGGTTATAGGCAACAACCACTCCGCCCTTCTGATAGCCACTTTCAGAAGCAGAGATACTAGCTGTCCATCCAGAAGCCATCCTTTGTCCTACCCTGAGACACTGGGTGCAGCCCGAGAAGTGTGATTTTTGGATTTACCCCATGTGTGCTGTAGATGATCCTACTCAAGCAGCTGAGGAGTACATCACTAGTAGATCATTTCTTTTAAGGAAGTTGACTTTCCTCTAAGGAATATTAGAGGAAGGTGGCGTCATGTAGTTGAGGGTGGAACCTCCATTGTTCAGCCACGTCCATCCCCCATCTCCATCACTTGCTGGCTGCGGAGCTGAGTCATGTAATGTCCCTATGTATTTTTATAAGAGATGATAATTAAAGAATTGTTGTGAGGATTAAATAAAATATCACCTGCAAAGCATTTAAACCAGCACCTGACCCTCAATAAATCTTATGTATTGTTAATATTGATAAAGAGTTCAAGCCATATGTATTTTTCCTTTCCAATATTTTCCACTTAATTTCTCATGGTTGTTTTTTCTGTGTACTTTTCAATAATCACCTCCTAACTCTCCACTCACCTTCACATTCTGGATGGATATTTCTTGACTGTCATGATTTTTACTTATTCTTGGTCCCAAATGAAGAATTCCCCAATATTAAGTCCACACCAAACCAAATCATGTAAAGTATCACAATTCTTTAACCCAAATCAGAGCCAATATTTCTTATTTTTTTTTTTCCTGTTTTAAAAAAATAATCACATTGGGCTTCCCTGGTGGCGCAGTGGTTGAGAGTCTGCCTGCCGATGCAGGGGACACGGGTTCGTGCCCCGGTCAGGGAGGATCCCACATGCCGCGGAGCGGCTGGGTTCGTGAGCTATGGCCGCTGAGCCTGCGCGTCCGGAGCCTGTGCTCCGCAACGGGAGAGGCCACAACAGTGAGAGGCCCGCACGGGAGAGGCCACAACAGTGAGAGGCCCATATACCACAAAAAAAAAAAAAAAAAAAAATCACATCATATTCCTCCTCTAAATCTGTACCTTTGTCAAGAGTTTGGCATATTAAAGTAACCAGATTATTTAAAGTGAATTGTCAACTGCCACCTTATACAAAACCTTTGTTATCTGTTTTCCCCCAGTTCCACACCATATTCTAGAGTCTGGCAGTGCTCTGAAGGAGATGATACTGTGAAACACAACTGCTTACCCCCGTGATGGATGGGTAGGTGGTGGGAAACTTACTGAAGAGTTTACTTTTCCAAGTTTGAAATGTTCAAAGTAGACATGTGTTAAGTCATCCATCAGAAATGTGGAATGCAATGACAGAAATAACCAGATGCCCTGTAACAAGATGCCACAGGGCAAACATGGAAAAATGAAATAACTATACTTTTCTCTCTTTGTGTAATAAAATACTGCTTGTAACCTGAAGTTTTACTCACACTTGTGTACAATTATTACTTTCCAAAAGACATGGCAAAAATCCTAGGAAAAAATTCCATAACAACCTCAATGTTGACAAAGGAACTTAACGGTATTCTAGTTATTTTTGTCTTTTTAGGCATTGATAAAAGGAAAGGAAAAGGACTGTTTGGTAAGTCTACAAATATACTTTTGAAAGAAGAGTGGTTCTTTGTTGCCACGGTAACAAATAATGTTTTCTTGCTTATGGTGTTGCCCGGTGGATTTGTGGTGAAAAATTATTTTTTCAACACATAACTTTATATGAACACATACTGTCGGGCAATGAGGAGAGTTACCAGAAGAACACAACATGGTGAAATCATAACACACAAGGGAGGATAGAAAGTTGATCAATAATTAAAATGAAAAAAAATGCAACTTTTAAAATGACAAACTTCTTACAAATATAATGTACTTTGTGAAACTTCATAGTCATTGTCCCTATCATTAATACTTGTTGAGTAACTAATGGTTGTGAAAATTCGCTGTAAAAGTGAGGTGATGCTGGGGGTCAGCAGTTAGTAGAAGGAGTTGTGTTGCCTGCTGTCCACACAACACTCCACTAGGATCCTTTTAGAACTCACGAGGTCCTGCATTTCAAAATTTAGTGAAATGAACACCTAAAATCCCTGAACCCTCAGGAAGAGCGACTTGAGTCTTGGAGAAAGACGAGTGGCTGCGAGGCCCACTGTTTGGGGTTGAGTAAGAATCCACACTTTCCTTCTTTTTGTATTGGGAATAAAACCTTCTCTCCCAAACCTTCCCACCGTAAACCCTCTGCGAGTTGAAAACCCGTCTTCCCACACGCTCATGTTGTTTTTGACCGGAATACCCTACCCCTGCCTCATCTTCTTTTAGCTATTATGTGATTACTTAGTCATTCAGCAAACTGTTCCCGTCCTCCTATTTATCAACACTTACTCCTGAAAGCTATATGGAAGTGTGGTTCAAATTCCATCTTTGCCCCAACCTTGGGATAGTTAATGACTCTACAGCAAAAGCTTCTGTTTCCTAATAATTAAAAGGGGATAAAAGAGTGTCCATAGAGGAATATTATGGGAATTAAATGAAATCAGGCACGTTAAGGGCTTGATACAGTGTCTGGCATAAAATATGGTTTCAGTGAATGTTAGCTTCTAGTATTATTACTGCGTGCCATGTTCTATCCTGCAAGGTCAAGTTCATGTCCTGTCTCCTCCATGAAGCCTCTCCCATCATGGCAGCCCTCATAGAGCTTCTGTCCCCAAATCCCAAGCATAGGCATTACCACCCAGTTTTAATCACACATGATAACACTAATGATGGTGAAACAAAGATAAAATTCTATACTGCCTCGTGTTTTAGGATTTTCTCCTCAACTAGAAGGTAGGGTTCTTGAGGTCAAACACTAACTTTAGTTATTTATTCATCTTTAATTTTAAAACATGTTCTCTGCACATTAATATGTTCCTGGAACTACAGAGGGTGATATAGGATATATGAAGATGATCGTGCCAAGGTGCCCATCACTGGGAGCTCTCAGTCTAGTAGGATTTAAGACAAGTCTGAGCAGACCAATGGGATAAGACCGTATAGAGAAATAGAAAGTGGCTTAGGTGATCCAAAGAGAAAGAAGTCAATCCTGGGCTTAAGGAAAGCTGGAAGGAGGAGGAAACTTCTCTCTTTCTATTTAAACTGAATAGGAGAAGATGGGCAGGGAGAAAGTTGGAAGATCTGACATAGAGAAGTAGTGAGTAAGGGAGAACTCCATACAGTAATGGGAACAACATGAGCTTGGTGAAGTGGGAGCTATCTAATTTGCCTGGGGCCCCCAACCCGGAAAAAATCAGTAAGAGAGGTGAATGGAAAGAAAGACTGAGATAAAACATACCTGTAGGCCTATTTTAAACCATGGTCTAAAAGAGACCTCTGGAAAACGATCTACAGAGGTCTTTCCATGTCTGATATGTTTATTCTAAGTAGCACAGCAAATCCAGTAATTGACAAAGTTACAGAGTAGTATTACATTTGGCCCTGCATATCCATATCTTCTCTCTGTATCTTTTACCAAGACTTTGTAATACAGCCCCACCCCTTCCATTAAAAGTCACTCTCTCAAATCTGCCATTCACATTACAGTATAAATTAACTCCACAAAGTCTAAGACTTCCATGTCACTATGAAGTTGTACTTGTCAAGGTAGGAGGACAGAATATATTGTGCATTGGTTTCTTAGCTTTATATATAAATATTTAGGCCTCTATCTGTAGTCTTGCTAGGACCTCAGAAACATGAAGGGCAAGCGTAACACTGTGAACAGGTTTGCAAGTACTGATCCTGGGATAATGTCTCCCTGCCTTTTGCCTCAGTTTGATGGCTGACCACTGTGTTTCGGCAAAGGAGAACACAGCTTCACAGTGGCTGGTCACTTTGAGTTAGAGCAGAAATTACTGTTCGTTCTTAGCTTCATCAGCTCAATATACACCAGGACTTCTATAAACCAAAAGTGAGTTGTAATTTTCACAGTCAAGCTGTGGTCCCAACAAGTATGACAACCATAATGGTTTTCTAGCAAATGTTGGCATTGCTGGTGCCTGTAACGGGGTGGAAAGGGAAGGAGAAGTTTCTGTGAGCCTGTTATCCACATATTTGCTGTTCTTAGTATGTCTTGCCTTACCACATATCTTTATTTTTATAGGAAAAGAATTATGTCGAAGCCTTGAGTTTTATGGTACCCAATAAGTGAAGTTTCTGGGATATCTCCTAAACAGCTACAAGGTGAAGTATAAGAATGCTGGTTCTTGGAAAATACTCAAATGGATTTGGCAGCTTACTGTCTGAAAAATGGTCCCAAAATAAAGAAATCACCTCCTCCTCCTTCCTACAAGACAGCCAGTTTCATGGGAAAAAAAAAAAAAAAAAGAAAGCACTGATCCACTACAGAGCAGGAAATGAAGAATACTTTATAACAGAAATGATGTGGGAAATTCTTTATGTTGGCAACATGCAATTTCCCAAAATAGAAGCTGGCCAAAACCAGTTTAACTATTTGGGAATAAATATTGTGGCATTTTTACTTACCCAGAGTGGTCAGCGAAAACTCTTCAAGGCTGCAGAAGACAAATGCCAAAGAGGTCTTGTCCAGGCTGTGGAGTCTGTTCTCCCTGTGATGTCCCAGAGACAATGGAATTGCCATAGAATTACCAAAAGTTATTTGAAAAATTACTTTTTCAGATTACTAGAGAACTGAAAAGTATGTCTTCACAGGTGTTCGGAGTTTTACTTGAACGATGTGATTATCTCAATTATGTTGAAGTCTTTGTTAATATTCCAGATATCTGTAGGAACCTGATATATTTCATGTACTCCCTTTTATTTCTTTAAAACAATCCTTTTCTTAATGCTGACAGTGTCAACATTAACTCAGATTCTATATATGAAACAGAGAAACTATGGTAGTAATCAACCTCTCCTTTCTATTTTCAGTCTTATGTGAACTAATTCATTTAAAAAAGTAATATGCTGTCACTTTCTCTCAAAATAAGGCACATACTGAGTTCACAAAAAAATTGATAATTTAATTTATAAAGTTTTATACACGCCCCCACACACCCCCACACACACCCCTCACACCCCTTTCTGGGTTCTTTTGTGTCTAGGAGGGTATATTTGTGAGACTAGAGGGCCTGTCCTAGCAGTTTATGGACAAGCTAATTGCCTGAGGGAGCATCTAATACGTGGCCTGGTCTCCCAGACTCCTTGCTGGAACCACAGGCCTCACTTGTCATTTATGCTGACATCAAGATGTTTATTCATTCATTACAAAGTGAGTGCTGGTGAAGACCCAATGGACGTTGATGATATAAGAAGCCAAACTCCTTACCTGAGGAGAAAATGAGCTCCGGACTCAAGGTATAAATCAGTACTGAGAATGAAATGTGAGAATATGTCTTGAACATTCACTCTGAAGATGGTTGTTTAATAAGGACTCTGAAAAGCAAAATAATATGTAAAAATATACGAAGCCAAAATGGTGGGGCAAGTCACCTCCTCTTCTGGCCTTTACCAAAAAATACCATTTTTGTCGTTTCTAAAAGAAGCTTAAATTCAATTATCTTTGAGAATCTCTAAATAATATTGCTAGCAAACAAAGACAATATGAGGTGCCCATGTACATCTTTTTAACGGCAAGAGACAAAAAGTAACGACCTTGAGTTTGAACTTTAAGGACAATCCCACTCCTGATATGCCAGCATTTACCAGTTAATTTGGAAGCTTGGGAAGAAATCACCCTTTGATTTTTGGTGAAATGTTCACTCCCCAGCTTGTCAACAAACTCCTCTTGAGATAGTGTATTTTTTACTCATGCATTCAGCCCAGCTTGGTCTCAGCATGGAACATCTTGCACGGCCCAGGGTTTTGCAAGGAATCCAGGGAGCTGTGAATGTCAGGCATGTTTAAGTATGATCTTGAGCATAGGGGCTTTCAGCTTAGTCTTTTGTGCAGAGATAATGGTTTACGTTAGATTGATTATATGCAGACTGAGAAGTGTATCTTGTGCAACAACTCTGAGGCGTGCTGAAAGATAAAAATCCCATTTGCTGCATTTTATATTGGTGGTCTCTGACGTGGGCAACACAGGCCTGCATAGTCCTTGTAAATCACAGATATAATGAGGGCCAGATAGCAGCTCACTTAACTGTTGAATGAAGTAAGTGTTTCTTTACTTCAGACTGAAGGATGGCATATTTGCTATCTAAAACCCTATGATATCACGTTGAAAGAAGTCTTTTATTTATATCTCTGAATGCAGACTAGATAGTTGGTTAGTTATGTGAACATTCCTGGTGTTGCACAGCAAGGTTTGAAAGGAAGTTGTATTTACTCATTATGAAATTTATTTAAATTTTATAATGCTCTCCCTAGGGAGCCTTTAGTAGAGTGATGAGCTGCTTTCCAATTTCTTCCTCTTTCCTTTTTGTCACCAGCCTTCTGGGCAAACAGAGGCAACCCTGTGGTTGCTCATCAACATTCGTCTTTAACTGGCTACTGGGTTCTCAGACAAAAAGCAGTATAATTCCAGGAAGCAAGAACAATTCCAGACCCAATAATCCTGCCTGAGTGGAACATAAGCCTTGTGAGTGAAAACACCTTTGCTTCTAATGTTTCATTAATCCCACTTTTATAGGCAGCAGTTTATTTTATGTCTAATAGAGCTATTCCCAAGTGTTTTATAATAGGATGTATTTCTATATCTACAAGATGAATGGTCATTCCAGTTTTTTAAGTGGAGAAAGAGGAGCACAGAAGGATTACAAGGACCTTGGTGCTAGAGTCACCAGCAGAGTTGTTTTCTATCTGTGCCATAAACACACACACACATACATATATACACACAGATATACTCTCACACAGTCACAAACACACACACTGGCACACACATATGCTCACAGACATACACATACACTTTCACATGGAAATACCCATATTCACACTCATACACTCTCACACACATATATACACTCACACACTACACATTCACTCACACACATACATATACTTGCACACATACATGTACAATCACAAGCATGAAGACCTGAAAGGAAATGCTCTTGGTATTACACTAGTTGGAAGAAAAATGACCTGATTTATGCCAGTTTTATAACATAATACCATTTAACTTTTTTCTTTTCAAACACATTTAGTAACTTCAACAGTCCAAGAGAAGTCATTTGTTTAATATATTGATTGTTCAGCAGAAATACTTAGGGGATTTATTTTCATGAAGGCTGAAACATAGTGTAAACACTAAAAGTCCAAGAAGCAGCTCCCAAAGAAGAGTTTGGCACATAGTAGGTATTTAGTAAAAGTCCTGAATTTTAAAAAAATGTTTATTAAAAAGTACTGTATACTTCAGGTTAAACATGACAGACGGAACAACTCTGTTTATCCCATTTCCTCCTGAAACTCCATTAAATGAGAATAAAGCAAAAAAATAAATAAATAAAATAAGATATAGACCACAGGGACAAAGACACATTAGAGAAAATGAAAGCAAACAAATACATCAAAAAAAATTGAAGAAATAAATCTAAAGAAAGAGTGAAAATTGATTTCACAGTAGAGAACTCAGAAACCTACATGCTTATAGGGGAGGAAGCCATCAAGTCATGGACAATTCATGCTATTGAACTGAGCCAGGCCCAAGAGTTGGGGGTTCAAGGTACTTATGGAAGCCAAGGTGGGGTGCAAAAATGAAAACAGGACGATTGGTTGAAAGCCTGTATTGAGGCCCTCCCAAGTCCTCTCCCTGGTCCAGGAAAGTGGAAGTATACTCTCTGGAGAAGGCTTTCACTTGGAAGACAGAGATCTAAACAAACAAAAGTAAATGAAATTGGAGGAGACATAGCAATGGACAGAGCTGAGATGGTTGTAAAAGACCAATATCTGTTGATAAGATAAAATATTGCAGCCATGAAACAACAGAACGTTACTGAAAAATGATAATGGCTATTCAGGGAAGAATAAACTCACTGAAATCTAAAACATATTAAAATAAAAATTTCAATAGGAGAGTTGGAAAGCAAAGTTGAGGAAATACCCTAAATTTAAAACAGAAGGACAAAGAGATGGAAAGAAGGGAGCAAAAGATATGAAAATTAGATGTTTTATTCCGGGGAGGGGTCAATATGTAACTAGTAAGGGTTCCAGGAAGAACAAACACAACAACTAGAGGAAAGTAAATAATAAAAAAATAATACAAGAAAACTTATCCAAACTGAATGATGTGATGTCCAGATTTAAAAGGATCCAACATATATCCCAAACAATTATGAGAAAGATCCATAATCAAGCATGTCATCATGAAATATTGGGTCATCTAGGTATTGGGAGAGGTCACTAAAAAATCCCAGAGAAACAAAACAAAGCAAAACTAACCAGTGAAATCAAACAAACAAATATAAACAAACATACCAAAAAAGACATGAAATAACATTAGAATTCATTAAAAAAAAAAAAAAGAGACTCCACTCATGAGAAGGCAATAGAGAAATGCTTTCAAATTCTGAGGGGGGGAAATGATTTACAACCTAGTTCCTATACACAGGACTGTTAATCAAGTGAGGGTATAGAATAAAGACACAAGGTTGAAAAAATGACCTCACTTATGTCCTTTCTTGGGAGACTGTAATGACAAAAATAACAAACCTTACATAACATTCAGTGTGTGCCAGGCAGTGTTCTAAGCATTTGATATATAGTAACTCACTCACTCCTTGCAGAATTCCTGTGAAGTCGTAACTCTTATGAAGAAGTTGAGGCACAGAGAGGTTGAAAATCTTGCGCATGGTCACCCCAGTTAGTAAATGGACAAGAAGGGGTATGGATTCCAGCAGCCTGGTCTCAAAGTTGCTGTTCTTACTATCCTGCTACACTTTCCCTCAGGAACACTGGGGAGAGAAATTAGAGGCAAGCGAAGTATACCGTGTGGCTCAGCTGTGAATAAAGTCACATGGTCATAATAATGAAAAACTTGAATACTGGTTTAACAAAAGTCACATAACTATTTTGAGATGTATGAAGAAGTGTGAGTTTGTGTGTGTGTGTGCATGTGTGTGGTGTGGGTGTGTGGTGTGGGTATATGGTGTGCATCGGGAATAACTAGAGAGTTACTCTAGTTCTCATCTTTCACATCTTGCACAGTACAAACTTCTCATCTTTCACAGTACAAAGTGAATGGATAATCTCACAAACTGAAAAACTCGCAGACTGAAAAACAAACCTCGTTCATCTCTGCCTAGAATATATTAAAGACTCCATAAATGTTTGTAAGTGAATAAATGAATGTTCCAATATACATTCATTTGTACATTTATATAGTACTGTAATTGAAAGACTGGACATATAGCTTTTATCTCTCTGACATGCTATGTGTGTCATGGAGAAATTTTTCTGACAAATTTAAGTAAAAAATTGCAATTTTAAAAAGAATATACATATGTGTATGTGTATAATTACAAATATATAGAATTACATACATAGAATAAAATATTTGCCAGGATAAACTCCAAGGTTCTAGCAGTCAATTGGTAAGAAGAGAATTTTTTATTTTACATGCTGCTGTATTTTCTAAAATTTTGCAATGAGTATTTGTTATTTTGTAATTAAAAATTAAAGATTTTAGGGCCTCCCTGGTGGCGCAGTGGTTGAGAGTCCGCCTGCGGATGCAGGGGATACGGGTTCGTGCCCCGGTCTGGGAGGATCCCATATGCCACGGAGCGGCTGGGCCCGTGAGCCATGGCCGCTGGGCCTGCGCGTCCGGAGCCTGTGCTCCGCAACGGGAGAGGCCACAACAGTGAGAGGCCCGCATACCGCAAAAAGAAAATAAATAAATAAATAAATAAATAAATCAAGTAAAAAAAAAAAAAAAAATTAAAGATTTTAAATGTATTTAAATTGTCACCAACAATTAATTTTAAAAAAAATTAAGAGTCTAAATTCTTAGGTTTTGTGTTTCAACACCTTGAGTATTAACACTTTAAATAAAAAAACATTGCTTCAGTCAAGTATAAAAGTATGTCGATTTTGGCTGAGAATAGATTAAGGGACATCACTGTCATCAGAGACACCAATCACTTAGAGACTCTGAAAATTGTGGGTTGTGGCTAAACTACTGGAACTCTGGGCACAAAACCTGGAAAGCTGGGAAGCTGCTTTATAGGCAGCTATGGACCAATAAAATCTTGACAGGTCAACGTTTCCCCAGCTTCCAAGCCAATGGCAGTCATGTGAGAGCATGCCAATCTAAAAGGGCCATAAAACCTGAATAGATCTCTTTGTATGTCATCTTCTGTTATCAGTGTCCAACACATAAGGCAACTGAAAAGTAGAAAATAGGCTTTTTTATTCCCATCCAGAACCTTTCACAAAGACTCATAGACACACACTCCCATTATATTGTCTGAAGTTCTGGGTGGGCTCCTTCATGAAAGAAACATATCACAGGGGAGGGTAAAGACTTGCCAAGGCTCTAAAACTTTCACTTCCTATATTTGTTTTTTAATGTATTTATTCCAGTTTCAAGGTAAGGTTTTGCTCATTTCTTCCCTATCCTCCAAAAATTTATGAAGGAAGAAAGGTAAAGCCAAGGAGACTTGCTCTTCATACAGACCTCATATTCGGGTGCGGGTGGAGGGTTGTTTGGGGTTTTGTTTAGGTAGTGTCTTGGACTAGGCATATGGTTGGTTATGTACACACAGAGTAGGGAACTGAAGCATCACTGATCCTTTAATGGGAAAGCTTAAAGTAAACAGAGTTTTTTCATCTACGTTATGCCAAGAGCTGGAATAATAAATACAGATAGGAGGTAGCCTCATACTCAGCCTGTTTCTATTTGTGCAGTTGTTAACCATAAGGACGGTCGTAACCCTTGCTGGGATTTGGAACAAGTGCCTTGCCAGTCACCGCTCACATCATCCCAGCCTTGGAGACTAAAATTAGTTGACACTGCTCAAGTGTCCAAACTATGATCGATTGTCTCAACTTTCAGGGCAGACACTTGAGTTTGACTGGCAGATCAAAATGGCAACTATCTGGTTGGAGGGCCAAAGATCATGCTGTGTCTGTATCTTATTATATAAACAATGTTTCCAAGGAAAGAGCAGAGAAACCAGAATAAAGATAAACTGGAAAAGAATACCAGAATGACCAAAGAGGTCACTGCTTAAGTTTAAGTTTGTGACATATTTAATAAAACTGTTTTTCTAAAGTTTATGTACTAATAAGTCCTCATGTATTGTTCTGAGCAGAATAATTAAGAATGTCTCATAATTATGTTTGTGTCTTCAGCTTTTGTTGTCAGTTCTTTTGGAAACGATCTAAGATGTGTAATCTACAAGGCTGGATCTACCAACATCCAAGTTTTGTAGAAGTAAAATACTGAGTAAATCATGTCTGAAGTAAATAATGACAAATTCTCACATACAGATTTGTGTGAAGAGAAAGATGTTTTGACAGTAGGTGGGACAGAGTTTATGAATGTGTCTTATACTTACCTAATATTTTTCAAAAAACAAAAAGTTCTTCATCTTTTCTCAGCAAAGCCCAGCTTCCTCATCTCCTGTCCTTTCCTTAACCCACTCCATTTGGACTTTTTTTCCTAACTTGTCACTGAAACTGCATTGATCAAGGTCACAAATATACTACATCATGCCAAAGTCAACATCACTTATCCTTCTTTAGCCTCTAGACAGTATTGACTATAGTCATCGCTCCACCCTACTTGAACTATTTATGCTGTAGTCTTCCATGACACTGCAATTGCTGGCTTTTCCTTCTACCTCACTGGCCCTCCTTTGGGGACTTTTTTGCAGGATTTTTCTCCTTTCTTATAACTCTTAATCTGGGAATGCCTCAGGGATCTACTCTCTTCCTTCTTCTCTGTAATTGTTTCCCTGGGTGTTCTCACTTAGTCCATGCCTTTTAATAGTATCTCTACATGCATCCCAATGTTCTTAGCAGCACTAATTATAATAGCCAAGACAGGGAAGCAACCTAAGTGTCCATCAACAGATGAATGGATAAAGAAGATGTGTATATGGAGAACTTCAAGAAGGCGGAGAAGTAAGATGTGGAGATCACCTTCCTCCCCACAAATACATCACAAATACGTCTACACGTGGACCAACTCCTACAGAACACCTACTGAACGCTGACAGAAGACTTCAGACCTCCCAAAATCCAAGAAACTCCCCACGCACCTGGGTAGGGCAAAAGAAAAAAGAAAAAACAGAGACAAAAGAATAGGGACAGGACCTGCACCTCTGGGAGGGAGCTGTGAAGGAGGAAAGGTTTCCACACACTAAAAGCCCCTTCGTGGGCGGAGACTGCGGGTGGTGGAGGGGGGGAGCTTCGGAGTAGCGGAGGAGAGCACAGCAACAGGGGTGTGGAGGGCAAAGCACAGAGATTCCCGCACAGAGGGTCGGTACCGACCAGCACTCACCAGCCCGAGAGGCCTGTCTGCTCGCCCGCCGGGCCGGGGTTGGCAGGGGGGGCGCTGGGAGCTGAGGCTCGGGCTTAGGTCGGATCTCAGGGAGAGGACTGGGGTTGGCTGTGTGAACACAGCCTGAAGGGGCTAGTGCACCACAGCTAGCTGGGAGGGAGTCCAGGAAATAGTCTGGACCTGCTGAAGAGGCAAGAGACCATTGTTTCGGGGTCCGCGAGGAGAGGGGATTCAGAGCACCACCTAAACGAGCTCCAGAGAAGGGCACAAGCCCCAGCTATCAGCGCAAACACCAGAGAAAGGCATGAAACGCTAAGGATGCTGCTGCAGCCACCAAGAAGCCTCTGTGCAAGCACAGGTCACTATCCACACCTCACCTCCAGGGAGTGTGTGCAGCCCGCCACAGCCAGGGTCCCATGATCCAGGGACAACTTCCCCGGGAGAACACACAGAGCACCTCAGGCTGGTGCAATGTCATGCCGGCCTCTGCCCCAGGCTCGCCCCACATTCCATACCTCTCCCTCCCCCTGGCCTGAGTGAGCCAGACTCATCAAGGAAAAAAGGGAGAAGACTCAAATCAATAGAATTAGAAATGAAAAAGGAGAAGTAACAACTGACACTGCAGAAATACAAAGGATCATGAGAGATTACTGCAAGCAACTATATTCCATAAAATGGACAACCTGGAAGAAATTGACAAACTCTTAGAAAAGCACAACATTCTGAGACTGGACCAGGAAGAAATAGAAAATATAAACAGACCAATCACAAGCACTGACATTTAGAATGTGATTAAAAATCTTCCAACCAACAAAAGCCCAGGACCAGATGGCTTCACAGGAGAATACTATCAAAAATTTAGAGAAGAAATAAAACCTATCTTTCTCAAACTCTTCCCAAAATATAGCAGAGGGAGGAACACTCCATAACTCATTCTACAAGGCCACCATCACCCTGATACCAAAATCAGTCAAAAAGAAAACTACAGGCCAATATCACTGATGAACATAGATGCAAAAATCCTCAACAAAATACTAGCAAACAGAATCCAGAAGCAAAAGGACCATACACCATGATCAATGGGGGTTCATCCCAGGAATGCAAGGATTCTTCAATATATGCAAATCAATCAATATGATACACCATATTAACAAACTGAAGGAGAAAAACCATATGATCATCTCAATAGATGCAGAAAAAGCTTTTGACGAAATTCAACATCCATTTATGATTAAAAAAAAAAAAACCTCTAGAAAGTAGGAATAGAGGGAACCTACCTCAACATAAAAAAGGCTGTATATGACAAACCCACAGCCAACATCATTCTCAATGGTGAAAAACTGAAACCATTTCCTCTAAGATCAGGAACAAGACAAGGTTGTACACTCTCACCACTAGTTTTCAACATAATTTTGGAAGATTTAGCCACAGCAGTCAGAGAAGAAAAAGAAATAAAAGGAATCCAAATCAGAAAAGAAGAAGTGAAGCTCTCACTGTTTGCAGATGACATGATACTATACATAGAGAATCCTAAAGTCTCTACCAGAAAACTACTAGAGCTAATCAATGAATTTGGTAAAGTTGCAGGATACAAAATTAACGCACAGAAATCTCTTGCATTCCTATACACTAATGATGAAAAATCTGAAAAGGAAATTAAGGAAACATTCCCATTTACCATTGCAACAAAAAGAATAAAACACCTAGGAATAAACCTACCTAAGGAGACAAAGGACCTGTATGCAGAAAACTATAAGACACTGATGAAAGAAATTAAAGATGATACAAACAGATGGAGAGATATACCATGTTCTTGGATTGGAAGAATCAACATTGTGAAAATGACTATACTACTCAAAGCAATCTACAGATTCAGTGCAATCCCTATCAATCTACCAAGGGCATTTTTCACAGAACTAGAACAAAAACTTCCACAATTTGTATGGAAACACAAAAGACCCCGAATAGCCAAAGCAATCTGGAGAAAGAAAAACAGAGCTGGAGGAATCAGGCTCCCTGACTTTAGACTATACTACAAAGCTACAGTAATCAAGATAGTATGGTACTTGCAAAAAAACAGAAATATAGATCAATGGAACAAGATAGAAAGCCCAGAGATAAACCCACCCACCTATGGTAAACTAATCTATGACAAAGGAGGCAACGATATACAATGGAGAAAAGACAGTCTCTTCAATAAGTGGTGCTGGGAAAACTGGACAGCTACATGTATAAGAATGAAATTAGAACACTCCCTAACACCATACACAAAAATAAACTCAAAATGGATTAGAGACTGAAATGTAAGACCGGACAGTATAAAACTCTTAGAGGAAAACACAGGAAGAACACTCTTTGACATAAATCACAGCAAGATCTTTTTTGATCCACCTCCTAGAGTAATGGAAATAAAAACAGAAATAAACAAAGGGACCTAATGAAACTTAAAAGCTTTTGCACAGCAAAGGAAACCATAAACAAGACGAAAAGACAACACTCAAAATGGGAGAAAATATTTGCAAACGAATCAACGGACAAAGGATTAATCTCCAAAACATATAAAGAGCTAATGCAGCTCAATATTAAAAAAACAAACAACCCAATCCAAAAATGGGCAGAAGACCTAAATAGACATTTCTCCAAAGAAGACATACAGATGGCCAAGAAGCACATGAAAAGCTGCTCAACATCACTAATTATTAGAGAAATACAAATCAAAACTACGAGGTAACACCTCACACCAGTTAGAATGGGCATCATCAGAAAATCTACAAACAGCAAATGCTGGAGAGGGTGTGGAGAAAAGGGAACCCTCTTGCACTGTTGGGGGGAATGTAAATTGATACAGCCACTATGGAGAACAGTATGGAGGTTCCTTAAGAAACTAAAAATAGAATTACCATATGAGCCAGCAATCTCACTGCTGGGCATATACCCAGAAAATACCATAATTCAAAAAGACTACCAAACGTAAAATAGATAGCTAGTGGGAAGCAGCCGCATAACACAGGGAGATCAGTTCAGTGCTTTGTGACAACCTAGAGGGGTGGGATAGGGAGGGTGGGAGGGAGGGAGACGCAAATGGAAGAGATATGGGAACATATGTATATGTATAACTGATTCACTTTGTTATAAAGCAGAAACTAACACACTATTGTAAAGCAATTATACTCCAATAAAGATGTTTAAAAAAAAAAAGACACATGCACCTCAATGTTCATTGCAGCACTATTTACAATAGCCAGGTCATGGAAGCAACCTAAATGCCCACTGACAGACGAATGGATAAAGAAGAAGTGGTACATACATACAATGGAATATTACTCAGCCATAAAAAGGAACGAAATTGGGTCATTTGTAAAGACGTGTTTGGATCTTGAGACTGTCATACAGAGTGAAGTACGTCAGAAAGAGAAAAACAAATATTGTATATTAACACATATATGTGGAACCTAGAAAAATGGTACAGATGAACCAGTTTGCAGGGCAGAAATTGAGACACAGATGTAGAGAACAAACGTATGGATACCAAGGGGGTAAAGCGGCACGGGGTTGGGGGGTGGTGGTGGGATGAATTGGGAGATTGGGATTGACATGTATACACTGATGAGTAGAAAATGGATGACTAATAAGAAAAAAATTTTTAAATAAAAATAAATAAATAAATAAACTTGATCAAACATTAAAAGAAAAGAAAGTTAAGCTTAGGAAAGTTAATTAAGTTACCTTGGGTCACACAGCTGGTTCATGCTCTAGTGAGATTTAAGCACAGGCTTTCCTAAAACCCAGGCTCAGGCTTTTAGACCATTGGAGGTAATAGCTTGCTGCCTCTAACACCACCAACCAAGACCAACATATAAGAGAGTAGGAAGAAAAGAAGCTCCAGTGGAACAAGAGCAAAGATGAGAAGGGATAGCATAGAGCTTCTTACACTGTAGGTGAATTACTATCTAATGGAGAAGAGACTGGGGAGATGGGAAAAAGGAAGATCTGACTTAGGTTACTGAAATAACACAGTACTTAAATTGATTAAAAGAATCTTCAAACAACAAGAGGCAGCGGCAAAAGAAAAAAAAAGAAAAAAATCTTAGGTTTAAAAGGACATCTCAAGGAAAACACGAAATACAGGGAAATGAAAGAAAAGAAAGCACTGCGTATCAAAATTTGTGATAAACAGAAAATTTAAACATTCAAATGTTTTCATCCTAAAATAAGCTTGAAAACAGTAAGCTCAAGCTTCAACACAAAAGCTAGGAAAAGAATAGAGGCAACTCCCCCCCACCAAAAGCCATTATCTCCCCCACCAAAAAACTAGAAGGAAGAACATAAAAAGGAAATAATACAAATCACTGACACAAGCAACAACAACAAAATATTAATCAAACTAAAACTGATTCTCACAAAGATCAGTATGACAAACCTCTGTTAAGGCTGACCAATAAAAGCACTAAAAAGTTTTTTAAAATTAAAAATTAAATAAACCAATGCATAATAAAAATGGGAGATAACTATAAATAGAGTTTTTTTTACCATCACAAAAGAATGTTATAAATGACCATATGTTAAAAGTGGGACACATTTATGAAAAAATATAAAATGTCATAATTTGCGCAAGAAGAAATTTTAAAAATTGAATAGATCGATAAACAATCTCTACAGACATAAAATGGTTAAAAATTAATTTCCATTGCCATGTCCTAAAGAGCCAAGCCCAGTTAGTTTTAAATGTGAGTTCTATTAAACTTTTAAGAAACAGAAAATCCCTATTTTATACAAGATGTTGTGGGGGGGAAAAAAGGAAATATGCCTGATTTATCTTCTGAAACTAGTATGAAATGTATTCCAAAACTAAATCTTTATTCTAAAACAAGATGAAAAGAAATGAAGAAGAGAAAATATAGGCCAAATTTCCCTTTTGAACTTAAGCGTAAGGATTCTAAATAGAATATTAGGTAACTAAACCTAATAGGATGTTAAAAATAATTCTAAGAATTCAAGGTTTAACATGAGAAAATTTATCAAGATATTTGGCACATTACTGGAAAAAATGAGGAACTCATATTATTTTAATAGAGAAAAATATTCAATAAAGCTTGGCATACATTTATAGTTTTTTTAAAAAACAAAAATAGGAATAGAAAGGAATGTTTTTAACAAGACAAAGCCAATCTACCCAAAAAAGTAGATTAAACAATATAAGTAATAAGGAAGTTTTAGAAATATTTTCATTAAAGTTAAGAATAAGATAAGGATAGCCATTATTATTTTCTATAAAACAGAAACAACAGAAGTCCTCACATAATATAATCAGAAAAGGAATAGTAGTTATTTGCAGATGTGTAGATATTAACTGTACACAGGGCTCCAAATAAAATCAACAGACGTTAGATTTCAATAATGTTGTCAGATATAAGATCAATTTACAAAAATTTACTTTTATACCTAAGGAATTTAAAATGCTTTATTTATAGTAAAAAGTTTTAAGTCTATTCAGGATGTAAAAGAAATCCAAGAGTAAAGAATTCAAAGTCACTCTCATACACTGCTGATGTCATTGTAAAATGGTGCAGCCCCTTTTCCATTAGTTTGGCAGTTTCAAAAAGTTACACATACATCTACCATATGACCTGGCCACTCCACTTCTAGTTATTTACCCAAGAGAAATAAAACATATGTCTCTACAAAGACTTTCTTTGTAAAAACCAAAAACTGAAACAACTCAGATGTCTTTCAACAGGTGTTTGTTTTGAACCTACACAAATGAATACTACCCAGCAATAAAAAAGGAATGAGTTACTGACACACACACAAAAATGAAGGAATCCCAAAATATGCTCAGGGATTAAACACTTCAAAAAAATAAGAAGAGTAGATATTGGACCCCTTTTCCATTTTTATAAAACTCTAGAAAACACAAACTAACCGATAGTGATAGAAGACAAATCAATTATCACCTGGGAGTTGGAGGGGTAGCAGGAAGCAGTGGGAGAGAGTGATTATAATGGGGCACAAGGAAACTTGGGGGAATGATGGATGCATTTATTTGGATTGGGATGATGATTTATAAAAATGGCAAAATTATCAAATTGTGTAATTAAAATATGTGCAGATATTGTAGATCAATCATATCTCAATAAAGCTGTAAAATAAGACATCATAGCTAGTTTTTCCCCCCCCAGGGGAACATGACGAAGTGATTCTAAAATGCATGGGAAATTTTTGAAGAAAAAGAAGAGATTCATTCAGCCAGATTATTAAGACACCTTCTGAAATCATGGTAATAAATACAATATGCTACTGGCACAAGAACAGATTAATACAAAATTAAACTCAATAAACAACTTATAAATATGTAATTCAACTTGCGGAATGATGGATGTAGCATCACAAAAAGTGGATGACTCAGTATAGATACTCTTATGAAAACTAGATGGAGGAAAGTAAAATCAAATCTCTAGTTATTAATGGTGAGCTCCAACCGAATCAAAAAATAAATGTAAAATTTAAAAGCTATGAAGGTAATGGAAAAAACATAGAAAAATGCTTACTTTGGTAAGAAGAAGGTCTCTTAAGACAAAACCTTTGAAAACATGTCATTGGAGGAAAATTCAACGTACTTTACATCAAATTTAAAACAAAGGTAACAAATCTTTAACAGACTGAGAGAAGATACTTGTACCTTCTAAAATCCACTAGGATTGATTTGTAATATACAAGAAACATCTACCAGTTAATAAGAAAACAAGAAATTATTTTAAAATGGCAGGAGAAGTCTAATCTAACTGGCTAACAAATATAAGAACCTCATATTCAATCAGAGAAATTCACATCAGAAACAACAAAATTTATTTCTTCATACCCAACAGATTTGCAAAAGTCCGAAAGTCAATACCTATTGTTAGCAAGAGTATGGGGTACCAAGAAACCTTACGTTATGGTGAAATATAAACTAGAACAGCCATTCAGTTCTCAATGAAATTATCTCTGCAAATGTCCAGTGACTCAACAATCTCATTCCTGGATATACTCCTAAGAAACTCTCACAGATTCATAAGAAGACATTTATGAGGATGTACATATCATACTGTTGTTTGTGGTAACAAGTCAGTGGGAACAACCTCCGCATTCATCGGTAGGTGAATTATGCATACTATGAAATACGATGTAGTGGTTAGGAGCACTGAATTCCATATATATACAACAACATGGGTAGATATTAAAAACATACCCTTGATTATGAAAAGGAGAGGGAAAATATGTAGAATAACATAATGTATTAATTAAAATGATATACTCCCAGAAAACAGCATTATATATTTTTCAAGGATGCTTGCATATCCAAGGATATATATGCTAAGGCATCTGTCAGGTAGAAAGATGGGACTAAGAGTGGATTTCATGAATGATGGGAGGAAGCTAAGATAATAAAATTAAACAAGAGAAAAGCTGTACACAGACCAATAGCAACAGTGTGCCATGAACTAAGGAGTAAGGTTAGCTCAGTTTTCTCTGCATCTGAAGTCCAAATAAATAAAACCTTTTCTATTCTGCACTGGTGAACATCATATGAAAGAGTAGAGTAACTAAAAATAACAGTCCTCACTGTTTTTCTTCAGTTAATGTGTTAACTTGGGAAAGCAATATCTAGAAAATAGTCTTTTAAAAAACATTGGTGATTCAGAAAGTCATTCTTAAGAAGTCCCATGAAAGCAGGGACCATGGCTATTTTCTATGACTCTTTTTAACTGCTACTAGCACAATGATTGGCACATAATAGGTCATCTATAGATACTTGGGAATGAGTAAACAGAACAAAAAGAAATGCACCTGAAGTGCTTTATGGGCTATGTAATTACAGACACTGAAAGAACTCAGTCTGTTGAACATTGGAACCTGTGATGTTTGAATCACTTTTCTGTCCCCTGGGAGATTTAGGGAATAGGAGACGGTGTGGATCAAATTCTCTTTGAGATATCTCCTTACTAGACATGGTGGGATTAACTACACACACACACACACACACATACACACACCCCTCTAGTCCCCACTGCCCTATTTTTTGTTTGCTTGTTATTACTGTTGCTTTGGCATTTGTCTGTTTTCTCGAAAGGAGCTTAATCTAGATCTTAATGTGAATGGTGTCATGCAAGTCCCACTTGAGTCTGGAGCATGGTCTACCCAGGATAAATGGTGAGAAGTTGTTCTCTGTGGCACTTCACTGCATGGAGCCTGGGAAGACCCTACCTCTGTGCTCCTTGAAACAGAGGCCCAGCCTTATCATTTATTTTGTATCCTCTATTAAAGCACTTAACCCAGAGTTCTACACACAGCAGATGCTCCGAAAACGCTCTTTAACATTTTGAAGCATGAACTGCAGCTGATTTTTACTACATGAATCTGATTCGGACTACAGAACTATTGTATCCACTTGACAAACTGCACACTGAAGATCCAATGAGCACAGACAGAGTCCAGCCTGCTTCTGGAAGATGGTGCCTGGAAGGACTGCTTTGTCAATTCAACAATGTATATGGACTTAAATAAGAAAGGAATACATGCATACTTTAATGAACCAGCAAAGATAAACAGAATGGGCTAGAGAGTCCTAAATGTTTAGAGAATGATAGGAGTTCAAACACCTAGGCTCAAACCAACGGTACGACTTCAAACAGTGTGACCTGGAGCAGACTACATCATCTGTCACAAGTTCAGTTTCATCTTTAAAATACATGTATAATACACACACTTACACTAGTCATTCACTAGTGAATCATTCACTAGGGATTTTTTTAAAAAGTAAAGCAATTTAACACAATGTATAATGTTTAATTAAATTATAGAGCTTATGACCTGATCTGAAGTAGGTCACGTCATTTCTCTAAGGCTGTTTCATCTTTAAAATAAGCATATAATATATATATATATATATTCATATTCCTTCTCACTGGATTCTTAAAAGTACCATGCAATTTAATATATCTAGTATTTAATTAATGTTATAGAGTTTACAGAGCAGTTTCATATAAATTATTTCATTTTAAGCCCGAAAACTTCACTGTGAGGTTCATATTATTATTCCCATTTTTCTATTATTCACTTTCCATTAGATTGTAAGTTCCTTGGGAGCCTAGACTTTGTCCTGTGTATCACTGTACCCCTGGAACCTAATGTTCTACCTGAAGCATTGTGGGCACTTCCATTAAACAAAAATAAGTAAAAATTAAGCCTCAGAGATATCATGACTTGCTCAACCTGGGACCCACGGGAAGAGCTTTTCTATTGACATATCATAGTACAGAATAATATCATGGTCTAAAGCCTTTACTTCCTAAAGAAAGTAACACCATCTTATTTATTCCATCCAAAACTGATTTGGATAATCTACAATCAAACAGCAAGTAGATAATGCTAGAGGCTCTATTAATATTCTTTAATGAAATCACTTTGGGAATTATACAAGGAAACAGTAATGTTTATTCAGAGATTTCTTTTTCCTCTTTAAAATGTATTTGGAACACATAGTTCCCAGGCTTAACAAATGAAGGATATCATTTTTAACAGTGTTTTGAAAGTTTAGAGTATTATTGAAAACAAAAACTCTGGTGTTTCCCTTAGGAGAAAATGAATAGAGAGAAAGTAAAAAAATCTGAAAACAGAGGCTGAGTGGGGCAATTTCCTTAAATAAGTAATTGGGAAGCAATAGATCTCATAACAAGCAGGGGAAAATTGCTGAGGGAATTTTAATTTTAAAGCTTGCAAACAGCTTATGAATAATCTCGGAGTAACCTGTTTGTAGATAAGCCAAAGTTCGTACTTGTTTTGTAAGATGTCTTGAGAATAAAGGAGGAAACCAGAAAAAAGTTAGTGGTTTTTGTGCAAACTGAGTAAGAGTGAACACATTATGCCTAAATACTATATCTAAAAAAAAATCTTGCTGTACACTTCCTTTGTGTTTATTTCATCTCTTACCAACTTATCTAATTTGTAAGAACATAGAAACGAGCAGTTAATTTTTCTAAAAAATAACAGGGTTCATTCATATTTTTATTTCCCTTCTTAGTTGCCTTAACCAAACTGCAGCAGCTCCTTTGTCCACCTGGTGGAAATGCCTGAAATTGCAGGAATAGTTTTCAGAAATGCAAACCTCTCCAGGACATAAAGGAAACCCAGATGTCCTTTCCTGCGTTCAACAAACAATTATTAGATACTAAAAAAAAAAAATGAGATATTAGAACATAATGATGAATGTCAGTGGCAACAAAGTTTTTAAAAGTTTAAAAGTACATCATATACTGGTTAGCAAAGTTTAAATGCAACTGTGAAGTACCTAGCATATATAGCACTCAGTTATTGAATTTAAAATGCTACAGTCTAATGAATGTTTACTCTGGTTGCACATCTATCAGCATTCTAATTAAAACCATGTGTCTTACAACAGCATTCCAGTTCCTGTGAGACAAATTCAGCCCAATATACATCTCATGAAGATCACTTGTCTACCCCCGACTGTATTGGGCCAGTTTGAGTACCTGTTGCAACTGAAAGTTGCCAAAAAAAAGTAAAACTAAGAGAAAAACAATTACGTGTTCTGATGAGTAATTTAATATAGGATGAGTATTATTCATTTTTCTTGGATACTGCTCAATTTTCCCACTCCTCAGGGAGAAAAGAAAAGCCTATATTTGCTTTATTTTGCAACAAAATAATCTAAAACACTATGACCTGTGAGCTGAAGTGCCTCTTTAAAACATGTTGAAAACTATGACTTTGCTGACTAGTTCAAAACAGTTGCAAATACATAGTCTATAATTTAGGGCGCTGAGCAAATTAAAACTATTTTCTAGCCTGCCCAAGGCCACAGAACTTGCTGTAATAGGCTCTGGAGCCAGTTTGCAAGGGAACTAGTAGATACATGAAAGCCTTTAAAAAATACCCATTTTCTTTTGTTTATCTCTATATCACTCAGGGATACAGAATGAGCCAAGAACCCATATACTCCGTCTCTTGATTAGGAGGCAAACACTTGATTCAGAGATGTTTTTCTGTCTTTGGACCCAGCTCTGGTCTTGAAATAGGATGTGCATGTCTAGGTGTAGACTGCCTCCTGACTAAGGTGATGAAATGACCACACTGGAAATTCATTTCTAAGCCGTCTGTTTGAACAGCTCCAGATAAACCCATCCATTATCCATATCAGTTCAAAGGTTTTCATTTTTTATTCAAACATTTATTGACCAGGTACCATATACTTTGTCAGTTTTTGGCATACAAAGAAGATGAAAATTGAGCTCAAAGAACTTACTGTCTAGTGGCCGAAAGCCTAAATTTTATTCTTGCTGAGCTTGTGAAGTGTCCTCACTTCCCTCCAGGACTGCCCTCTGAAGCACACTTTTTAGTTAATAATTTGCTTGGTTTCCAAAGGGTATATAAAACTTAAACCCTTCAATCAGTGGGAGAAGCTTGCTCAGGGGAAGGATTTCATTCATTCCATCCTATTCCCTGCCCACCTTTATAGAACTAGAAGAGAGGGGAGGTGTTATAAGGGAAGCGTGTTGACACCAGAATAGGGAATAGCATAGAGAAAACTCCATTCAACAAGTCATAAAGGGGAAGAATGGCTTTGCTGAATTTTTCTCCTCTCAGGGCAAAGTGATCCCACTTTAAGAGACAAATCTCTGGGCATACATGTTCCAGGTACCTCAGTACTCAGCAAACTTTTTAACTCTATAAACCACTTCCTTGGAGCTGAACTAGGTCTCTGGGTAAAAATGATGGGTCTTAGCCAGTGGATGAGAAAGAAGGAGAAAAATAAAGAGAAAGGAAGTAGAAAGTAATGAAGTTAAAGAGGAAATGAGGGGCAGGGGTAAAGAAAAGGAAAAAGGAGCTCAAGACAAAAGACAATAGAGAGAATTCCAGTTTGGACAAAAAGAAAGAGCTTATGATGAGCTATTATACTAACAATGACTGCCTTGGATGCACCACTCTGACACCCACATTCAGACCACTACCCTGTGATTTATCCTTTTCATAGTGTTGGCTTGCTCTTATTGAGATAGTCTAAACATAATAGCAATTGTGATGCAAGTAGGGACTTGGAAAGCACTCGGGTTTGCCTTTTCTTCTTGCTCTTAGAACCCATAAGAAGAAGCCTGAGCTAGCCTGCTGGATGATTAGGAAAACATGATCCAATCACTATTGTTGTTTCAACCAACAAAGAGCCAAGTGTCACACATGGGCAGGAGACCGTCCTATACCTACCAGCTGACTTCAGAGGCAGGAGTGAGTTGAGCCGAGATTAGTTAAGCTACCCAGATCAGAAAAGCTGTCAAGCTGACCCACAGAAAATTTTTAAAAATCCATTTGGAAGCATTTATGTATCTTCCCTAAAGAATTCATTGCTGAGGCAATAGGAGTTGCGAAGTGTTATATGGACACAGAAGGCCAATTGTTTTCTGTTATGTCCACAGAGGAAGATCTGTCTTTCAATGGAATATGCAGGAATTTGTCACCTTGGATGAATTCCGGATTCACTCCACCCTAGTTTTTGATTCCACTAAATAAATATATTTTGAAAGGGTAACAAAAACTTTAATAGCTATTTTTAGGAATCTCCTCTCTTTTTTTTTTTTTTGTGCATTTGGCTCTCAACTCCCTTTGGAACCGCCTTCTACATAATATACTTCCTATTTGTTACTTAAATGTTCTTGTTTCTTCAAACAAAATGTAAAAGTAAAGGAGTTTGATCAGCAGGGCAAAGTTGCTCTCTGCAAAAGGGCCCAAAACACACAGTCTTGAAATCGGAAACTTCCAAGTCTTTTCCTCCACTGGCCCTGGAGTTAACCATTTTTTGGACCCAGCTGCTTCGGGAGGAATGAGGACTGAAGGAATCAGAGTTGGCAAGAAAAATGTCTCTCCTCTGCTGCTTCCAGCTGCACATTCACTAAAGATGGGACATTTGAAGTAAGAGCATAATCTACCTGTCAGAAACACTTTGATTTTGCTTAAACACCAGGCAAACCGACAACCACTTTTCCCATAACTGAGAAGAATCTCCTAACGTGAGAGGCACTTGAAGATGTGTTAAAATTTTTGCAACTATTAACACATTCCTAAGGAAAATACTGCTGGAGACACAAGAAAGCCAAGGATAACAACCTCCTCTTTCCCATGAAAATGTTCTGTCTGTTTGATTAAAGGAGGGTAAATGAAGGGGCTAGGCAAGCTCACCTCACATTTTGTACTACAGTTTGGTTCGCCTTGAGACCAAGTGGCCTAGCTTAGGAAACATACAGTCTGTCTTCACGTCCCTGCATTCCTGGAGTGGAGGATCTCACAAGGAGCCATGTACCTTCAGCGGAAGAGCCCAGTGTTCCCTGGCAACCTCTGCCAGGGGAGGCAGGAGAGAGAAGGCAGAGCAGAGCCATTAAGTGTATGTGTCCTTACACTTATCCCTGTTTCAAGGGATTCAAAGGGAGCCGCAAATTGTCCTAAGAGAACATGACCCTCTGGACCAAGAGAGCTGAGCTCTGACCCCAGCTCTGCAATAACAGTGACTTCAGACAACTCTTTTCTTGTCTCTGAGCTTCAGTGTTCTCTTCCAGTAAACAAATGGGTTGTTCTAAAATAGTATTTTTCAAGCTGTGAGTTGTAGCCATTAGTGGGATATGAAATCAGTTTAGTGGATTGCAACAGGCAATTTTTAGAAAGAAAGGGATAGGATAGGATAGGATAGGATAGGATAAAAAAAATTATACTGTATCACATATTGTTTCATTAGACTTTTGTTTCAGTTATTTGGTTGTGTGTGTGTGTGTGTGGTGTTAAATATATTTCTCACTATGTATTGTGTTTTTTTTTTTTTTTTTTTTGCGGTACGTGGGTCTCTCACTGTTGTGGCCTCTCCCATTGTGGAGCACAGGCTCCGGACGCACAGGCTCAGCGGCCATGGCTCACGGGCCCAGCCGCTCCACGGCATGTGGGATCTTCCCGGACTGGGGCACGAACCCGTGTCCCCTGCATCAGCAGGCGGACTCTCAACCACTGCGCCACCAGGGAAGCCCTGTATTGTGTTCTTTAAAAAGTTTTGACTGTTTTTTGTTGTATGCTCATCTTTATAATTGCATCCTTTTTCTAAAAAAGACATTTAAAGCTTAGCATTCCATGGAGGTCCAAATCTATTGTTTGTTCTTTCTACCACCTCTGCTTCATCGTGGTCTTCCTTCTAGTGGGTTTGGTAATCCTTGCATGTGACTTTATGGCTTGATTGTATTTTGTGGAACTCCTACAGCCCTAATTTGGGGAAACATTCCTTCAGAGAAAGTTTGGTTCTGCCTCAACTGGTCATCAATGAGTACCTATGGCCTGGAACTACTTCAGCCTTTCTAAACAGTTTTAGCTCAGAGCCAGAGATCAGTTCCACTTCTCCTCACTACCATTCCAGTGCTTTCTATCCTCATCACAGAGTTGCTGTAGTAACACAGCCTCAAAGGTATACAGATTCTTCCCTCCAAGCTACTTACAGGATCTGGTATACTCCCTACTGCTCTGACACCCTGCTGTTCCAATCCCCCTATTGCTTTGGCCCAAGTCCCCACCTCTGCAGTGTTGATCTTAGTCACCCATGCTCAGCCCAGCTCACCAAGTCTTCTGGCTGCCTTGAACCAAGATCAGGCATGCTCATGCCACATGTTTCAGGGAAGGCAGAGAAAGTAGCATCAAATAAAATGCATTAAATTGGGCAAAGGGCAACTCCCTCTGCCTGAAATGGTCTCCTTCCCCAGCTCCATGCCTGACTCTCATCTACTTGGAAGCTTTCAAAACTCAGCTTAAACTTCACTTTTAGAAAGACTTTGATGACCATATTCTATTTGTTCCCCTACCTACCCCAGTAGGATTTAGGACTGAATCCTTCCTTGCTCCCAGGTAGTATCCTTTCTGTTTTTGTTTGTCTGTTTGTTTAATTTTTAATTTCTTTTTTTTATTAGTTTCTGCTTTATAACAAAGTGAATCAGTCATACATATACATCTGTTCCCACATCCCTTCCCTCATGCATCTCCCTCCCTCCCACCCTCCCCATCCCACCCCTCCAGGCGGTCACAAAGCACCGAGCTGATCTCCCTGTGCTCTGCGGCTGCTTCCCACTATCTATCTACCTTACGTTTGGTAGTGTATATATGTCCATGCCTCTCTTTCGCTTTGTCACAGCTTACCCTTCCCCCTCCCCATATCCTCAAGTCCATTCTCAAGTAGGTCTGTGTTTTAAAAGAGGACATGCTCACAAAATTATGGGCAACTATGCCTAAGATTAATAACAAATTTGAAAAACTGCTCCCATATGCAACAAAATTACCAATATCATAAAAAGAAGTAATTGGGAATCTTAACTTCTGACCAATTCATTATTTTACTAAATATACCCTTAATTTATTTCCTACCAAATTGCTTTGGATAGAATCATCACTTACTCTCTTGTGACTCTACTGGATCCCACATGTATTTTACTCATAGCATCTTCAACCTTTTATTTCTGTATTTGTTTCCTAAAATACTAAATTATAAATTTCTTGGAGGCAGTCACCATTTACCCCTATTCCCAGAACATAGTAGAATGTTTAGTATTTATTTCTCACTTAATATGATTAAAGTAATGAATGAATTATGTCCAGAATGATCCCTTTCTGTCTAAATAAAGTATACTAACTCTGTAAGAAAATAGCATACATTTTGTACACTCTGTTTATGACATAAATTTGGGTGCGTGTATTAATGTTAAGTAATTGCTTATGTATAAAAGGTCTTTGGACTATTGTGAAATGATGATCATGAAGTTTAGAATCGTGATCCTGTGTATAGTTCATAGATTTTACAAAAGAGAGCATCCAAGGAAGAGAAAGCTGGTTTTTCTTCACCCAGATTTGCCCGCTTGAGGATCACAATTCACTTAATTATTTATTGTAAAAGTATCTATACCCTGCCAACTATCAGAACTTGTGAGATGAACCTAACAGTGACTGGTCAAGTTCCAAAAAGATGAAAATGAATTCTAAAGCTCAGAATTTATAGTATTTCACTTGCTTTGCTAAATCCTCCTTTAATTTATTTGTTGCCAATTTTCTTAATTGAATGCTTTTTTTGGATGGAGGGAATAGGGAAGGCTGTCGTTTTTCCCAGAATGTACCTCAATAAACGTTTACTGAATTAATTATTATTAATCTTATTCATCTTCTTTCATATTGATTTTTTTGAGCAACTGAATGGAACAATTTAACCTATGCATTCTATTAAAAGCCATTAAAAGCTGAACCTAATAAATAGGACCCTCCAAGTATTGTCTATCACATCCTATAGTGATGGACTTGGATTTCTGATACTGCAAAGACTCTGTATTTGATTTCAACATCTTGATAAGCATGGTTCATAACTTTGTCTGGGTGTATTTCTTTAAAATATGTGTAATGCTTTCTACACTGAAATGTCCAACTCATTGAACAGAGGAAAATTAATTGCATTATTATTGATCCCATTTTTAAAAATAAGTAAGGTGGTCAAATAAATTTTGAAGTAAAAGCTGAAGCCATCTTAGATTGTATACTAACGTTTAGCAAACATGACAGAACATTCAGGTACAAATCCATTTGGGAAGCAACTGCCAAACATTTTTTCAATTCATTGATTTTCTATTTTGAAAACACAGTTTCCATTTTGATGTTATATAGTGGGGAACAGAGTGATAAATGGTGACAAGTCACCTTTCCTGGGGATTCTCAACTGGATTCAAGGGGAAGGAGTGGGAGATGATGAGGGAGGGGCTTATCAGGTTGCTCTGTGGAGGTTTTTTTCACAATATATCTATTGGACCCCAAGAAAATCTGACTATGGGATATGTAAGAGAGATGGCTACCTGTGTGTATATCTCCACCTCCCATGTTTGAGAGCTGCCTATGTTCAAAATCTAAGTTATCCTGGGTAATATTTATGCACACTCCATATTTTAAAGGCCCTTTGGGAGATTAGGATTGACATATACACACTACTATATGTAAAATAGATAACTAATAAGAACGTACTGTATAGCACAGAGAACTCTACTCAATACTCTGTAATGACCTATATGGGAAAGGAATCTAAAAAAGAGTGGATATATGTATAACTGATTCACTTTGCTGTACAGCAGAAATTAACACAACATTGTAAATCAATTATACTACCAAAAAATTTTTAATACAAATAAAGGCCCAAAGGAAAATTGATATGCAAAGTAATACCCCTTTACAATGAAGATACAATGGTCTCAGACATAACAGTTTCCATACTGTATATTGTATAGTTGGTATAATGTCAACTTTTCCCCCGAACAACTCTAGTTGGTCAAAAACAGCCTAGATACAGCAGAAACTAACACAACATTGTAAAGCAACCATACTCTAGTAAAAATTAATTTTAAAAATAGCCTAGAAAACTTGATAGTCATTTTTCATTTCTAATGGCATCCAAACTTCTCCTTTATAGAAATTCTGTTAGTTGGTAAATATACTTAAGTTAGTGATGCTGTGTTTACATAATGCTGACGTCGTACAGGCACCGTTCTAACTGCTTTACATATATGAGATGATTTAAACTCACAACATCTCAGTGAAGTAGACACTATTATTATCCTCTTTTTTATATAAGTTTATTTATTTATGTATTTAGTTTTGGTTGCGTTGGGTCTTCGTTGTCGCGTGCGGGCTTTCTCTAGTTGTGGGGAGCAGGGGCTACTCTTCATTGCGGTGCACGGGCTTCTCATTGTGGTGGCTTCTCTTGTTATGGAGCACAGGCTCTAGGCGCGTGGGCTTCAGTAGTAGTGGCTCACGGGCTCTAGAGCACAGACTCAGTAGTTGTGGCGCACAGGCTTAGTTGCCCCGCGGCATGTGGGATCTTCCTGGACCAGGGATGGAACCTGTGTCCTCTGCATTGGCAGGCAGATTCTCAACCACTACAACCAGGGAAGTCCCTATCTCCTTTTTTACAGATAAAGAAATTCAGAGGAGTTATGGATTATGGACCCTGTGCAAGGTCTTAAAGCTAGAAAGTGTAAGGATCTGAACATGCACTTGCAAATTTAGCACAAAGTCTCTTTCATAAGAATGTGATACAGAAACCAAATGATTTTTTTCTGTACCTATAGAACCCAAAGAACTATCCAAGAATGTCAGATGAAAAACATGATAATTGAGGTCATTTTAAAAACAGGTAAGGTAGTCAAAGCTCAGGAGAATTTAAGTTATGTGGACTATCAACTTTCCTTGATTTTCTTTCTCTTATGGGGTCTTCCATTCTCTATTTATAAGAATAGGAAAGCTGAAAGTATCCATACAAAATTAAAAACAAAATACACATTCCCTGTTGAAAGTTGGGGTGAAATCAGGTATCTTATATCATCATTATTCTTCCCACAGAGCTATTTCAGAATGGGTCTTGAATAATTGTATGTGAATAGCATAGAGTAGTTCAGGAGCCATTAACCTAATTGTAGGTATACTTTAGGATTTTCAGAGATGAAACAATGTATCTCCATACAATTGGACAATAGCTTCCACACACCAGGTAAACCTCTGTCCCACAATAGTTTTATGCAAGAGGAAAGAGGCAGGGAGAGGATGCTTAAGAACAATTCAAGTACCATCAAGATATGTTCTATATATATATATACATATTTTTAGCCAAATATTATCATTATTATTGCTAATGTTATATTGTCTTGCCCCTTTCTTTCCTCACCCAACGTGAACATGAAATGCTTGCCACCAATAGGATTGGCTGGAAAGGAAAGGCTAGACTGATGACACGAAAGCACTCATCTTCATAAGTGTGGACCTATTCTATAGAAGCATCAGTGTTGGAATATGAGTACAAAAATCACCTTAGAGGCAACATGGGTGACAATGCCTGGTAAACAGCCTGTAATGTTGAATTTCTGTATCAGTCAATGTGTATATTCAAGATGACAAAGCTATAAAAGAAAACATGTTTTTGGATCTCAGTCACAGATTGATCATGAAGGAGAGAGGAAGGGTAACCACTCTTTAGACAAGACAAAAAGTAATGAAAAAGTATTTCTAACTTAACAATATTTTGAGGGAGTTGAGGTGGGAACTGGATTTCTGATGGACAAGCACTTGGGTCAGCCAACCAATCAACAAGACGTAATCTGGGGAGGCCACTTTGTCCTTCATTCCATTGGAGGCAAAACCGTGTTGATGTATAAATGTGTCTCCTGGCTTCCAACTGTTGTTCTCACTCAGCAGTGAAGCATGAAGCCTGGGAAACCACACATATTTGGATCTAAGAAGGTATTTTATTTCCATTCTCCAGGGCTGTAGAGTGGAAAATACACAAGGGTACTTTATCTTAGTCCTGTGAGTTCTCGTATACCTATAGCGCTCCTCCTCTGAGCTTCAAGGTTATTAATTTGATCTGTATGTAATTTTATTATCAAGCGGGCTCCCTGATACACACATCCCTGGCCAGGAAGAAGATGAGTGAATTTCTTCCCTCGTCAAAGGCCACACACCTTATCCTTCTAGCTTTTCAGGTGCCAGAAACAAACCACCGTAAAGCAAAGCAGGAACAATCTCTTTGCCTAGTTATTTACCCTCCATAGGCTTTGCTTAAGTAAGCTTCTCACTGAAAAGGAGAAAAATGGTCCTCAGCCCTCCCAACACACACACACACGTGCACACACGCACACTTCTTTTCCTGAAATCTCCATATCATCTTAATCCCTTCAGGACCTAGTCAATCCCAGTGTCTTCTATGGGGGGAAGGGGGCAGTGGGCAGAGGGGCGACAGAGCAGTGGATTCAGGGCTTCCCAGCATGGTTTTTATTTTCCTGAATCCATAGAGACTTCCCTCCACAACTTTTTCCCAGCTGTACTTGGAAGCAGTAACAGATCCAGAGACCATTTTAGAACCTCATTTGTATTATCCTGACACTTAGGAATCCAGTTTCTGTTACAGGGATGTCATCAAAGTTGGTGGGCTCAAAACATGACCTACTTTTTAAAGCCCATCTGTTAGGAGCCTATAGATTTTCTTGGTTTGTTTGTTTCTGACTGTCTACAGAAAGGGCAACAAAAATGTTCTCACTTTCCAAGCCCACCCCCAAATAGCAATCAACTAAATGCTCACCATGAAGGGGATGAATGCCTTCCAAATATGCAGCAGGCCAAAAAAAAAAATCCAGAAAACAATGATTTTCCTTAATCTGGAGGGAAAAGGGTGAGGGCAGGAAGTAGTATTCAGTTTAATTTATGCACATCTAGGCTATTTCCCATCAAAAGTTCACTCCAGACCAAAGAGCAGTATTTGAACATAGAGCACGAGATCTACCAGTTAACTTGCCAAGCTTTCACCACCGTGGGGTCATGAGGTTATGGTTCCAGCTAACAGTGAAGTTCGAACATCATGGAGCCAAAGAAGGAAGATTTGGGGACTGTAAATTGAAGTTAATGAACATAACATAACATAAACCAATAATGCCCTTGGATAGTTTCTCTTCGGTGTGTCCTATCAATCGATTTTTACCCTAGTTCGATGGCTAAATGTACGCATGTGTGAATACACACACACACACACACACATACGTGCATGCAATGAAATCTCTAAGTTCCCCAAAGTGATCATTCCCGGATTCGAATAAAGCTACAAATAAGGAGGGTGAAGAGGAAGGAGGGAGGGAGGCAGAGAAGGAGGGGGAACGTAAGAAGGAAAAACAGGACTTCCATATATAGTGACTATTCAGCTAAATTGTTCATCTCTACCTAAAAGTCAGGTTCCAGATTCTATTAACAATCAATTTTACATCAAGGGCACCGCAACCCAGTTTTAGTTAGTGATTCAGGTGTTCACCGTAATATGGTTCAAGATCCTAGTTTAGAGTCCTTTGAGTAAAGCCCAGCCTCCTCACGTTCCTACCTCCGACCTGCCATTCTGTAGCATCTCCCCTCTCTACAGCTGACCCTACACGCCACTTTACCCTTACGACTCTTATCCTTAAAGCTGTCAGTGGTTCTGTCTGGTCCCCTGGGAAATGTCCGCAGTTCATGGTCTGACCTACAAGACCTCTGCATCTTGCTCAGATCTTCCATTTTAAACTTATTTTTAGTATACCTTGATTTTGATGTTCACAAAATATCTCTTCCACCTCTGTGATTATATCTGCGTTTTAAGTGAGTAGAAGAATAAAAGTGGAAGGGAATAAGAAATCAAAGGCGGCACCTGGGGCACAAAGGAAAGCAAAACTTTTTCAAGTTTTTCAAGCACATCAATTTATATCCTATTGGCCTAAAGTCTTCACATAGTCAATAACAGCTGCAAAGGAGTCTGGCAAGGCAAATTATTCCCAAAAGAAAACTGAAGTTCTGATAGTGAGGAAGAAAGACAGAATGGTTACTGGCTAGGCAACTTGCAGTGTCTCCCAAAGAGCCCAAAGCCAAGAGTGCAAAGAGGTTACAATATATTTTGGTAACAGACATTAGACAAATACATCAATCGAGTAGGGATAAGCTCTGCATAGCAGCCTACGAAGTGACATAGGATTTTGTTATAACCAGTCAGCTCTAGACAGATGGGATGTAAAAAAAATTATTACATCCAGATATAAATATTTTTACAATCTTTTTGTTCTCTTTTCTGAATTCTGAGACCAAATCATGAATTGCTAAGAAACAGAAGGTGGTATACCCAATGAGCTAAGTTACCAGAACATTGACTACTCAACTATTCTTTCTAATTAAAAGAAACCTAGTCCAGGAATAAAAATGAATATCAAAATCACTCAGCATTGTAGCAAACAGCTTGAGCTCAGGTACATTGAGGTGATGGATATTTTTGCATTGAGCCAAGCAAAAATTGTATATTTACATAGCATCAGTCTGAAGGAAAAGAATCAGAACGACAATAAGTCAGCTTCTATATGAGAATTTGCATTAAAATGGAAAATAAATGCAAGTGTGGTATTAAAAAAAAAAGTATCTTCCATCGCTTTCAGATAGGTCAACCCTAGATGTGAGGATGGGCAGAAACAATTGTTTTTGTGATCTGGCCTGCAAGCTCAAGTGAGTCACATTCTCTGAGAACTCTGGCAGACAATGCTGAAATGTGACCTGGAGGAAAAAAAAATGGAGTTTTTTCATAACCCCCTTGAACTATGTGTAAGCATTCCTTAAAGGAACTCTGGAGAAGTCTTTCCTGGGTGTGGCAACAGCAGGAAACCTTCCCATCCTTCTTCCATTCTGTCACCAGTATCTGCTAATTTGGGCTGGGCTTTCTTGCTGGTACTCTTATTTTGGCCTCTGCACTACCTTCTCTTTAAACTATAAGCTCCCAGATATCAGGGTTTTTTGTTTTGTTTTCATTTCAGCAAGCTTCTAAGCCAACCCCAAAGGTAAGTGTTCAATCTCAGATCTGAAGAAAAGCAGGCACAGCCCAGGGACTCAGCTTCCAAGCTGCACTTTGCGACTGACTCACCGTGTGGGCTTCAGGCAATTCATCTCTTTCCTTCCATTCACTCATCTTTGCAGTGGGAATAATAGCAGCCGTCCTCACTTACAGTGCTGTTTCCTTTGTCATTAAATATTTATTAAGCATCCACATGCGTGACACAAAGTTGGAGCTGTACAGGCTAAACCAGACAGACTCCGTCCCTGGCTTTAAAGAGCTTTCGTGATGCAAAACACAGGCGGAATCTGAGCACTTAAGTACAGGGCAAGAGTGTGCAGATTTGTGTGTGTGTGTGTGTGTGTGCGCACACACATGCTTGTGCACTAAAGAACAATACCTGGAGCTACATCTCATTGGCCATCTTTCTAACTCCATGTGTTTGCCTTGATTTTAGGTTATCTTTGACCATTAATATATGGAAATATATTTGAATTTCCAAAGCCCTGGAGTTCACAGGACAGCATAACTAGATTCTGCCTCCTTTTCTATTTGCCCAAAGGGCATTCACAAAGATGTTCCCAGAAGGTATTCGCATAGCAAGTTCTCAAGATGACCCTCACAGAAGAATAAGGACAGACATTCACAGCACCAACAAGATTTCTCACGTGTTGGTGTCACCTAAGTGCATATTACCACAAGGGCATTATCCTGTAGGATAGATGTCAACATGAGACTGAACTATAACAGCCGTTTCTGCTAAGAAAATACTTTCTCTGGGCAGAAGTGGGCATTTAGAGGAGTGGAAACCAAGAGGGTGCAGAATGGTTGTTACTATGTTAATATGCCTCCAGCTACGGATCTCCAGTCCTTCCCATTAACCTTGGGTCCATCTGTCTTAGCAAGAGACAGTCAGTTACACGAGGTACGCTATCATTCTTTTTTTAAGCGAGTAGTTGGAAGTCTTCATCCGGGCCCTAGCTGCATTTCCCCTGTTTGCTTAATCTAGGCTTCCGCTCTTCCCGAAAGATGAAAGCCTGCCATTTTCGCCTCCATGCCTCCTAATATGTGCGTTAAACCCAGCACCGCCTCATTATTTATTAATGTCAAGTTATGATACTTGAATGGAGGATGGGAGCTGAAGCCGCAATGGTGACAGATGTTCCAACAGATCAGCTTATATAATGAGAAGTTGGGCCAAATCTGAGGAAAGGGGTGTTTTTTAAAAAAACACACTGACTTCAAAGAAATGAGTTGTGGCATCTGTAACATCTAGGGCACAGCGCCAGTGGAGGCGAGCGGGGCTGCAGCCGGGGGGGAGCAACCCGTGCGCTGATTGGAGCTTGCGGCGGGGCTGGAACAACATCTGGGCTGCAGCACGCCGGCCAGGACGTTTTAAAAGAGCTCCTGTGGTGCCTCAAACTTTGATTTTACAGAGCTGCCAGGAAAGAAACAGGCTGCGTTCAAGAGCTCGTGTGTTTTGGCTCACACGTTTGTCCTCGGACACTGGGATAGGCCAGTCCTCTGGGGAATCAGGGACGGGCTTGGACCGCCGTTCTCTGTCCACTCTGCTTGCTCTGTGGGTCTATGCCGGAGCCTGGGCAAGTGATCCCTGCAAAGGGTCTAAAATAAGAAATACCTCTTGCCAATCCATGAAAATTACACTTATTCTTTCTCAGCAAGAAACTGCTCAAGGGATGCATTTGTGCAGGAACTTGACACCTATAGCTGGTTTTGGATAGTGCGCCAGTTGGAAACGAAATAGGGTATTGTCTGCGTGTGTGTGTAGTGAGGGAATGAGGACCGTATCCTACAGCTGGGAATTAAGAATATCCATCCATTCCCACAGTATACCTGTATCGATTCCCAGTATCACAATGTTCAAAAAAAAAACTTTTTCCCTGTCTCCTTTCTAGAATATTCATTTATTCAACACGTATTACTGTGAAAACAACCCAGTGTGACATAAAGTACACAGAGTCCTGGACAGGGACAAGACCTGGGACTGAATCGCAGCATTGCAGCCCCCTGCTCTGTGAGCCTCAATCACTGCTCAGATGCTTTGGAAACCCTGACGTTCTCTAACATAGCACAGGTGGTGGGATAGCACGGTGATGAAAAGCATCATTTCTGGGCTTCCCTGGTGGCGCAGTGGTTGAGAGTCCACCTGCCGATGCAGGGGACACGGGTTCGTGTCCCGGTCCGGGAAGATCCCACATGCCGCGGAGCGGCTGGGCCCGTGAGCCATGGCTGCTGGGCCTGCGCGTCCGGAGCCTGTGCTCTGCAACGGGAGAGGCCACAACAGTGAGAGGCCCGCGTACCGCAAAAAAAAAAAAAAAAAAAAAAAAAGCATCATTTCTGGAGCCAGAGTCCTTGGGTGAAAGTCCTAACTGGGTGCAAAACCTACAGGTTGTGTGACCTTGGGCACATTATTTGATCTCTCCTTGATACTCAGTGCACATCTATAAGATGAGGGTGATAGCGATAGTAATAGTAATAACAATAACCTATTACAGAGGTTTATTCTTATGACCAAATGTGTTAATATATACGATGCATTTAGAATTTTACTTGGCACGTAGAAAGCCTTATGTGAGTGATTGCTCCTTTAAAATACACATCTGCATGCTCGTGTGTGCACACACACATACACACAGGCACAAAAGAAAGGTGTTACTTCAGAGCTGAAGCCATCAGATGAGAAAATCAAAACTTCCCTTTCTTGTTTCTGCGTCTTTCTCTTTTCACCCCTCACTTGGCCCGATTCCATCCTGGATTTCCTGATTCCCTTGTTTTTACAACTCTGTGTGTGTCTTTTAATCAATGTAATCTTCCTTTGCCAACTTTTTATGCATTATAAATTTTGGAAGCTTTCCATTCCCAAAACACAAGCAGGAGCAGAACCCAAAGGGCAGGTTGTACGTATAAATTAGAAATGGAAAAGGAAGCACAGAAGCCTGGAGAGACGGCAGTAGGTAGAAGAAGGGTCTGGGGCCAAGGAGACGGAAGTTTAAGACTCTCACTTAATATTCCCTCCTACATTTAAGAACCCTTGATAAAGTGGGCTTTGGAGAGACTCAGACCTGGTATGAGTCTTGTCTTGAATATTCACTAGCTGTGTAACCTTGGTAAATTTTTTAATCTGGTTGAGTCTTAGTTTCCTCATCTGTAAAATGAGGGTAATGATATTTCCTCCCTCCTAGCACAGTTACATAGGTTATATGATATAAAGTAGTGGAAGGGCTTAAGAGAGTATCTGAAACATAGAAAGTATACGATTAAGAGCAGCTATGACCATTGCCACTGGCTACCCCTTAGTCAGGGAGGAGCGTAGGGAAGGAATTGCCTCCACCAGGAAGAAGGAAGAGAAAGGAAACCTCCCAGGTCTCTGCCTTTCTTCCTTTCAGATACTAGTAAGCATCTGAAAAAGCCTTCTCCTCATGCTTGATAGAAAAGAAATGGGCTAAGGAGAAACCCCAGGCTGTTGGCTCAGGAAAAGAGACTTACCTTTAATAGAATCAACATGAAGACCAAATTTCAAAGAACTTAGGAAGAAAATATTGTTTTGTAAAGGCCAGTGACCTCAGTTCTTTGTGCCTCAAATAAACAAACAAGCAAAAAACCCCAAGCCAAATAGCCAATAGAGCGACAGAGCAGGAGGAATTAAAGAATGACTTTAATAGGATCATAATCTTCACGAGCTATTGCATTTGTTCCATTCTCAAAAAGTGACACTCATCAGGGTTGAATGGTTCAGGTTCACATGCTTCAAGGACTTACAGAATCATCCCAGTGTGGAAGCCCATAAATGAGTCACTTTGGGAACAGCACATTTTTCTCTTCTTCCCACAAATTCAGCAATAGCAGAAAGATCATAGTCTCTAGAAGCTACAGTGATAATCCTCCTTATCCAACATATTTTCACTTCAGGAGGAAAGATGGTGTTGAGACCCAGAAGATTTTTCTTGAAGTTTATGATGGGTCAGCTAAACAGACATAAAGTCCAGCTTCCTTTATGATAGTTGCCTTTTCCCCCTTATCTAATGCCAACTCTACTTTTTATTGGATTTCCATTACTTCAATGCTCTTCATGGAGACTCAGCTCCTGTAACTGTTACAGCTGAGGGTATTTTAGTACTTTAAACATCATTAATTAACTCACTGCATCGTGCAGGCTGGACACATTTCCATCAAAAGTTGTCATCTTGTCCTCCAGCCTTGTCTTGGCATGGTGCCCTCTCAGAAAGCCTGGATTACATCTAAAACCATGTGGCAGAGAGAGAAGCCAAAGATGGGCTCTCCTGGGAAGATTCAGGCTGGGAACAAACCTCTACTGTCCAAACAATAGGGAATCAGAATCAGCCACACTCCAAACAGCTCCACTGGCCAGCCCACAAATTTCCACATTTCTCTGAACAATTTTACTTGTTTCCATACCAACTGCCCCATCGTGACCCCCTTCACTTCTATTATAGTGGCAAATAAATCCAAAATCCAGTTTCAACTATGTCTTCTTTCCAAAATACATACCACTTTAGCATACCAGGTATACCTAACACTTGTCATAAGCCAATAATCATTTTCATGGAGTATAAAAGAAATTCCTCTTTTCTGCAACAATCTTCCAATGGTTGTCTTTATGAGAATCTATCCTGAGTCACAGCCATTAGCCACCCATTGGGATAAATAAGCTTGTTTCTATCCTTTTACTTATTAAGTTATGCATGGCTACTACAATAGATATGAGAAAAGAAGTAAAGGGTGTTAACACTTAATAAGTACCTACTATGTGTCAGTCCCATTCTGTGACTTTAAGGATCTTACATTCATACTATTAATATAAGGCTAACAAATTCCCAGTAATGGCTACTGCTTTTTTTTTTTTTTTCGGTATGCGGGCCTCTCACTGCTGTGGCCTCTCCCGTTACGGAGCACAGGCTCCAGACACGCAGGCTCAGCGGCCATGGCTCACAGGCCCAGCCGCTCTGCAGCATGTGGGATCTTCCCGGACCGGGGCACGAACCCGTGTCCCCTGCATCGGCAGGCGGACTCTCAACCACTGTGCCACCAGGGAAGCCCAGCTACTGCTTTTTAAGCCATCACTTACAGTGATCCTGTGTTCTGCTTCTATGAGTTTCTCTTTTCAGCCTTTACTTCCTAAAGAAAAGATGCCCTTTTAGCTCCAAGTCCCATTCAAGCCCTCCTGGGGATCACAATGCTCATACTTCTCATTTTTCCACTAACTTGGGTATAAGACTGCATATGTTCAAGTGTTCAATAGAATGAAATTAAATTCCCAAATCACAGAGATTTGGCTCTCACTGAAGCTTGAGGATTATGCTGTCCAATATGGTAGCCACTAAACACTTGTGACTATTGAGCACTTGAAATACTGCTCATGTAATTGCAGAACTAGATTTTAAATTTTACTCAATCTTAATTAATTTAAGCTTAAATTTAAAAACAGAAGCAATGTAAAATATTTTTCCATTAAACAAAAATTTAGTTTTGGAAGGGCTGCACTGAAAATTTAGCATCCAAATTGAGATACACTGTTAGTATAAAATAGATACTGGCGTTCAAAGACTTAGTCCAAGAAAACCAGAATGTAAAATATCCCATTCATTGTTTTTATATTAATTACATTTTAAATGATAATATTTAGAATATATTGGGTTAAATAGAATACTTAAGTAAAATTAATTGCACCTGTTGATTTTTTTAATGTGTTTGCTAGAAAATTTAAATGTCCACATGTGGCTCGTTTTATATTTCTACTGGGAAGTGGTGCTCTGGAAAAGAATTATAAAGAGAATTGAAAGAGTATTTTCTATACTGAAATGCAGGGGGAGAAGGATAGAGGAGGGGAAAATGAGTAACTATTAATTTAGCCCATCTAACTTTACGAAAGGAAAGTAATTTTATTTGAGACAACACCACTGGCTCATAATTCCCTGTAGGGTTAGTTTTCCATTCCATGTTCCTAACCAAAACCCTTCACTGGCCACTTCTGAGTGCTGAGATTGTTCTGTGTGACACTGACTAAATGCCTGGACATGACATGTCCCCTCCTCTTATCAAAGTGCTTCAAATGGTATAATAAACACACAGCTTACAGCAATGGCATGAAATGTTTCCCTACAGGGTATCTGTGTGGAGCTTGATTAGATGGAAGGATTACAGGAAAAGTTTGTGTCATAACGATTCTTTAAAGTGAAACCGTAGATCAAAGTTCACCACTGCCAAATATACAACTTGAGAACAAACTCAAGAGCTGCTATTAATCATGGTTTCTGGGGATTTGATGACACAGATTAAACTGCTGTAAAGAATACTGCTGTGCATCACGTTCTTGCAACTGTCATCAACGCTTCTGCCAAGTGTTCACAGAGCAGGAAGAAAGGCTGTTCAGCCTTTGCTGTAGGGGCCTCTCTCACTGAGATTAGTCAAAAATCGGCAGCAGGTTTAAGTTCATGACAACACCTCAAGGGTATCTGCAAAGCCTCTGCTTTCCTAGAAGGAGAGAAAAGTCTTGGACAGATTGAGAGACAAAGTGGAGGTGGAACATAGGGGGACAAGTCAATGGAGATCAGATAACACATTTAATTTCACTTCCATTGAACTTCCAGTCAGATACAGAGATTCTATAACATGTTTTAAGTAACTTATAGTCGATCATATTTCAAAGATCTGAGGACATGTAACTTTTTTTCACATTTTTAACATCTTCCAAACAGAAATACTTCTTCGAATTGATGGCATCTTATAGTCGCTGTAGCCAGGCAGCAGCTACGATGAAATCATTGTTGTCTGCATGCAGTGTGTCCATTCAGTCATACTGGTCTTATTTTAATCAGTTTCTTTGAGTGTTTTTTTTTTTTTAAGAATTATTTTTAAAAATATTTATTTTGCTGCACTAGGTCTTTGTTGCAGCATGTGAGATGCTTAGTTGTGGCACACAGGGTCTTGCAGTTGCAGCATGCAGGCTCTTAGTTCCGGCATGTGGGATCTAGTTCCCTGTCCAGGGATCGAACCCAGGCCCCTGGCATTGGGAGCACAGAGTCTTAACCACTGGACCACCAGGGAAGTCCCTCTTTGAGTTCTTTGCACTGTTTGTACAACTAGGGCTGAGTTTAACTGCAAAATAAAACGTCTCTAAGAAGATTACATAAGGATACTGTGTTGAAACAAAAGGCTATTGTGAGCCCCCAAGCCGGTTCTGCAGGCACATCAGGCCCTGGACCCTCTCCATCTGCTCATGCCAGTGGTGCAGGAAGAACTAGGCGAAGAGCTTCAAGGCCACATCATCGCTGTCGAATTGGAAGGCCATGGACAGAGAAGAAGATACATTCTTTGTAGGAATGTCATCTCCATGATGTCTGAAACTTGCCTTGGAGCCTTCCAAAGGAGGTGGACAGGTCTATCTACACCTACAATTTGGGAGTGACAGCTTATATAATGTTCATTTCAGAGAGTGCAGTGTGGTTGACAGGGTCTTGCTGCTCCGGCTGGGTGTCAGGCCTGTGCCTCAGAGGTGAAAGAGCCAAGTACAGGATATTGGTCCACCAGAGACCTCTTGGCTCCACGTAATATCAAACTGCATAAGCTCTCCCAGAGAATCTCCATCTTAACAGTAAGATCCAGCTCCACTCAATCAATGACCAGCAAGCTACAGTGCTAGACACCCATTGACAAACAACTAGCAAGACAGGAACACAAACCCACGCATTAGCAGAGAGGCTGCTTAAAATCATAATAAGGTCACAGACACCCCAAAACACACTAGAAAGAGAAGATCCAGACTCATCCACCAGAACACAGGCACAAGTCCCCTCCACCAGGAAGCCTACACAACACACTGAACCAACCTTACCCACTGGGGGCAGACAGCAAAAACAATGGGAACTACGAACCTGCAGCCTGTGAGAAGGAGACCCCAAACACAGTAAGTTAAGCAAAATGAGAGGCAGAGAAACACACAGCAGATGAAGGAGCAAGGTAAAAACCCACCAGGCCAAACAAATGAAGAGGAAATAGGCAGTCTACCTGAAAAAGAATTCAGAATAATGATAGTAAAGATGATCCAAAATCTTGGAAATAAAATGGAGAAAATACAAGAAACGTTTAACAAGGACCTAGAAGGACTAAAGAGCAAAAAAACAATGATGAACAACACAATAAATGAAATTAAAAATTCTCTAGAAGAAATCAATAACAGAATAATTGAGGGAGAAGAACGGATAAGTGACGTAGAAGATAAAATAGTGGAAATAACTACTGCAGAGCAGAAAAAAGAAAAAAGAATGAAAAGAATTGAAGACAGTCTCAGAGACCTCTGGGGAAACATTAAATGCACCAACATTCAAATTATAGGGGTCCAAGAAGAAGAAGAGAAAAAGAAAGGGACTGAGAAAATATTTGAAGAGATTATAGTTGAAAACTTCCCTAATATGGGAAAGGAAATAGTGAATCAAGTCCAGGAAGTGCAGAGAGTCCCATACAGGATTAATCCAAGGAGAAACATGCCAAGACACACATTGATCAAACTATCAAACATTAAATACAAAGAAAAATATTAAAAGCAGCAAGGGAAAAACAACAAATAACATACAAGGGAATCCCCATAAGGTTAACAGCTGATCTTTCAGCAGAAACTCTGCAAGCCAGAAGGGAGTAGCAGAACATATTTAAAGTGATGAAAGGGAAAAACCTACAACCAAGATTACTCTACCCAGTAAGGATCTCATTCAGATTTGACAGAGAAATAAAAACCTTTACAGACAAGCAAAAGCTAAGAGAATTCAGCACCACGAAACCAGCTTTACAACAAATGCTAAAGGAACTTCTCTGGGCAGGAAACACAAGAGAAAGAAAAGACGTACAATAACAAACCCAAAACAATTAAGAAAATGGTAATAGGAACATACATATTGATAATTACCTTAAATGTAAATGGATTAAATGCTCCCACCAAAAGACACAGACTGGCTGAATGGATACAAAAACAAGACCCATATATATGCTGTCTACAAGAGAACCACTTCAGACTTAGGGACACATACAGACTGAAAGTGAGGGGATGGAAAAAGATATTCCATGCAAATGGAAATCAAAGGAAAGCTGGAGTAGCAATTCTCATATCAGATAAAATAAACTTTAAAATAAAGACTATTACAAGAGACAAAGAACGACACTACATAATGATCAAGGGATCAATCCAAGAAGAAGATATAACAATTGTAAATATTTATGCACCCAACATAAAAGCACCTCAATACATGAGGCAAATGCTGACAGCCATAAAAGGGGCAATCGACAGTAACAAAATCATAGTAGGGGACTTTAACACCTCACTTTCACCAATGGACAGATGATCCAAAATGATAACAAATAAGGAAACACAAGATTTAAATGATACATTAAACAAGGCTGACTTAATTGATATTTATAGGATATTCCATCCAAAAACAACACAATGCACTTTCTTCTCAAGTGCTAATGGAACTTTCTCCAGAATAGATCATATCTTGGGTCACAAATCAAGCCTTGGTAAATTTAAGAAAATTGAAATCATATCAAGTATCTTTTCTGACAACAATGCTCTGAGACTAAAATAGAACTAAAAATAGAACTATCATACTTCCTAGCAATCCCACTACTGGGCATATACCCTGAGAGGACCATAATTCAAAAAGAGTCATGTATCACAATGTTCATTGCAGCTCTCTTTACAATAGCCAGGACATGGAAGAAACCTAAGTGTCCATCAGCAGTTGAATGGATAAAGAAGATGTGGCACATATATACAATGGAATATTACTCAGCCATAAAAAGAAATGAAATTGAGTTATTTGTAGTGAGGTGGTTGGACCTAGAGTCTGTCATACAGAGTGAAGTAAGTCAGAAAGAGAAAAACAGATACCATAGGCTAACACATATATATGGAATCTGAAAAAAAAAAAAAAAAAAGGTTCTGAAGAACCTAGGGGCAGGACATGAATAAAGACACAGAAGTAGAGAATGGACTTGAGGACGTGGGGAGGGGGAAGGGTAAGCTGGGACAAAGTGAGAGGGTGGCATGGACTTATATACACTAGCAAATGTAAAATAGATAGCTAGTGGGAAGCAGCCAAATAGCACAGGGAGATTAGATCAATGCTTGTCACCACCTACAGGGGTGGGATAGGGAGAGTGGGAGGGAGATGCAAGAGGGAGGAGATATGGGGATATATGTATATGTATAGCTGATTCACTTTGTTATAAAGCAGAAACTAACACACCATTGTAAAGCATTTATACTCCAATAAAGATGTTTTAAAAAAAAGCTATGGTGCTCATAAAATCATCGAGAGAGAGAGGAAGATGGGGCATAAATTGATATTAGTGAAGTCATCATTGGAGGAAAGAGGTCAAGTCCACCGTCTCTTACAAAGCAACATCTAAGTGCTTTATGGAACTCAACAAACAGAAAAAGCCACCTTCTAGTTTGCTGGAGACATGTACAAAACAATATCCTATTGCATGCCAAACAATGCAGTGGGAGGCAGAAGAAACTGCAAAGCAACAAGAGACTGGTGTGATTGATTCATGTGTTGCCCAGGACGATGGATAAGGCCTTGTGTCAAGTTGAACTGGCATCTTTTGCTCTTCCTTAGTGGTTCAAAAAAATGACGACACATGTTAGATTCCAAAAAATTCAATGTGTAAGTAAATACATAGGCAGAGAGTCATGACGAACTGTGCCCTCAGCCTATTTTGGACCCCAGTGATACACTCCTAAGAGACATCTTTATCTTTGGTAAATAATAAGTTGTTCCCTGTTCTCCCTTCTAACGTAGGAAATGCTTAGGTAAATTTATATATTTACATTTTTAAATGACTGTTTTAAAATGTGAATCACTTGATTTTTTATAGGTGAGCAATGTTCAATTACAGAAATGATGAAATTTCCCTGTGCCCTCTTGCCCATAAACAAAATTAATCTTCCCTTCTCCTTTACTTAAGGTCTAATAGCAACGACCATAGAGATTTGCAAAATAATATTGATAGGCTGTTTTAATTGCCAGGAGAATCAAATGCCTGCTAGTTAGATGACAGATAAGACTCAAACACATGCCATTTGCATTTTTGTATCAGGCTCATTTGTGTATCAGGCTTATGTTTTCAATACCATACTCTGGCAGTTGCACAGGAAACATTCCCCATCCTTTCTTAGTAAAGCAATTTCACAAATACACTTGGCTCATGGAAATGAGGAACTTGGGAAACCAGTGCCACTCATGTTATATGTGGAGCCGCAGTATAGTGTGTCCTGTACACAAATGTGTGTGTTTAAGTTTTAACCTTAAAACTTAAAATCAAGAATCAAACGTTCCTTTCTTCAATCACATTTCTCCTAGTCTATGCTCTCATAGCACCCTGGATGCCCTTTTCATGGAGAACACTTATGCCATAGTGATTTTATATTTATTTGTTATTATTTGATTATGTCTGTTTCCTCTGCTAGATCATACACACTATGTGTGCAAGGCAGCTGTGTCTTATTCCAATACTTAGTATTCCAATGTCTAGAATGAGACCTGATTCATAAATGATGTTCAATAAATATTTGTTAAAGATTGAAAGAATGAACACACAAATGATTGTGAGATTTATTTTCTAAAAGCTACGAGGATTATTTTTAGTCTTTCTTACCGAATTAGTACAGTGTTATGAATGTACTAGCATTATGCTTTAAAATATTTTTACTTTAGTAAAATATACATAACATAAAATATACCATTTTAAAGAGTACACTTCTACAGAATTAAATATATTCACATTGTGTAACTAACACCACTGTCCATCTCCAGAACAATTTCATTTTCCCAAACTGAAATTCTGTATCATTAAACACTTACTCCCCCTTCCTCTCTTCCCCAGTCCATGGCAACCACCAGTCTATTTTGTGTCGCTTTGAATTTAACTACCCTAGATATTTCGTATAAATGAAATCATACAAGATTTGCCTTTTTGTGTCTGGCTTATTTCACTCAGCATAATGCTTTCAAGGTTCATCCATGTTGTAGCATGTACCAGCATTTCATTCCTTTTAAGGCTGAATAATATTCCATTGTATGTATAGACCACACCTTGTTTATCTGCTCACTTGTTAATGGACACTGGGATCACTTTTGGCTATGTGTGAATAATGCTGCTGTGAACATGGCTGTACACATATTCATTCAAGTCCCTGCTTTCAACTCTTTCGGATATATATTTAGAAGTGAGATAGCTGGATCATATGGGAATTCTATTTTTAATTTTTTAAGGAGCCACCATACCTTTTTCCACAGTGGCTGCACCATTGCCACCTGCAATGCATAAGGGTTCCAATTTCTTCGCATCCTCACCAACCTGTTCTTTTTTTAAATGATATCCATCCTGTTGGGTATGAAGTAATATCTCATTGTGATTTGCATTTGCATTTCCTAATGATTAGTGACACTGAGTGTCTTTTCATGTGGTTATTGGACATTTGTATATCTGCTTTGGAGAAATGCCTATTCAAGTCCTTTGCCCATTTTTAAAGTAGGTTGCTTTTTTAATTTGTTGCTGTTGTTGTCAAGTTGTAGGAGTTCTTTATATATTCCAGATATTAATCCCTTATCAGATATATGATCTGCAAACATTTTCTCCCATGTTTTCACTCTGTTGATAGTGTCCTTTGATGCACAAACATTTTAATTTTGATGAAGTCCAATTTATCTATTTCATCTTTTGTTGCCTCACATTATGTTTTGTAACACAGGGATTACTGCGAAAACAAATCTGGGATCAGATGAATTTGAGTTCAAATCCTGATTTTGTTCCTTTCCAGCTGGATGGCCCTGGCTAGGTGAGACCCTTATTTTGCTTCAGTTTGCTTATTTATAAAATTGTACTAAATAATACTTGTTAAGATTTTAAAAATTAAAACACGTAAAGGAGCTTTGGGATCACAATTCATGTTAAAAGATTTTCAGGCAGTGACGCCAACCATCATAATATTTAAATTTGAAGCTGGTGCAGTTTTCCTTGAGCCAATACAGCAAGATCAGTGAACTTTGGCATGAGGTCAACTTTTCCATCAAGAAACAAATTGAGGGCTTCCCTGGTGGCGCAGTGGTTGAGAATCTGCCTGCCAATGCAGGGGACACGGGTTCAAGCCCTGGTCTGGGAAGATCCCACATGCCGCGGAGCAACTAGGCCCGTGAGCCACAATTGCTGAGCCTGCGCGTCTGGAGCCTGTGCTCCGCAACAAGAGAGGCCGTGATAGTGAGAGGCCCGCGCACCGCGATGAAGAGTGGCCCCCACTTGCCACAACTAGAGAAAGCCCTCGCACAGAAACGAAGACCCAACACAGCCATAAATAAATTAAAAAAAAAAAAAGAAACAAATTGATACAATTCTTCTCCACTCTATCTTCACTATCTCCACATATTTGCTCCCTTTTTTAAGAGGCGTAGAAAAAATAATTTTCTCAGATGAAAGCTTGACTTCAGAAATAATTTCCCATAGCATTTTGACATTTTGTACACATATTTCCAGGGGGATCATAAGAGGAAAAGCTGACCATTTCATTTTTCCTCTTTTCAATCCCTTAAATTGAAGTAAACTTAAATTAATTACACAATGAGGCCATTAGTCAGCTGTGGCTCTAAGGTCATCTATGTAAGCAAACCCAAATCTAAGTCTGCAAATGCTTCAAGGTTCCAAAATCAAATTCCTAGGGACAGCCAATCAAACAGCTGACTAGGCTAGGCTGTAAGCTAATAGTCAAGGAGTAATTCCCTCCCTTTGCTTTGCTTTGGAGTTTATAAAAGTCTGACCCCAAGGTCCTGTCTGTGGAGTGCTCCTAACCACTTCGGTTTAGCACTGCCAGGTTAGAACTCATTTTCACTCAGATAAACTCTTAAAACACTTAATATGCTTCAGTTTATCTTTTAACAACTCTAAAATTTAACCAAGACTTTCCCACTGGCTTCAAGCCAGCTCTGAATTCCTTAGCTACCCATCCAAGGTAGGGGCTGTTCCCTGGGAAGCTGGTGAAAAGAGGGAGGAAAGCTGTGGTGAAGGGTTTGTTTTGGGGATTATTCCTGCCAACCAACTGCTTCCCCTAGCAGGAGTTTCGGTCATGCAGAATCAGCAAGGAACACTTTTTTCCCCTTTTTTCTCTTCCCTTCCCTCCCAGTCAGGCTTTCCCCTCAGTCATTATTTTTGCCCCAATCTCCTTCCTTCCATTCTGTCAGATGCTCTTTAGGCAACAGTAAACAGGCTGAACCCCAGTTTGTCACCTGATGGCCCAGTGATTGTGGGCAAGTCCTCAACTTTTGTGAGCTCCAGTTTCCTCACCTATAAATTGAGGATCAAAACACCTCACAGGAGTGTTGTAAAGACTACATGGAATAATGTATGTGATTATGCAGTATGTTCTACAAAATGCTATGCAAACGCTAGTCATTTTTTAATATCTCATATGAGGAATATTTTGCATCACTTTTTCCCCATCTTCCGCTAGGAGGAATTGTCTTCTTAATTCATTTAATGGGGGTAAGGCGAGAGAAAGAATCACATTCACTAATAAATGATTATCTGGGCTTTAATCAAGGGAAGAGGATGACAACCTTTCATCCTGTAATTCACCAGTGGGTACTGCACAGAGAGAGTAAAAAGCAGAGCAAGGAGAAAGGAGCCAGGGCATCCAAGTCTCCTCAGCCAGGAAGAGAACCACCGATACCAGCAACTGTCTTTCCTGCTTCAGAATTAATAACCGCTCTTCCCAAAACAAGCCTTGTCAAAGAGAATTACAATGTGTATGGGGCCTCCCTGGTGGCGCAGTGGTTGAGAGTCCGCCTGCCGATGCAGGGGATGCGGGTTCGTGCCCCGGTCTGGGAGGATCCCATATGCCGCGGAGCGGCTGGGCCCGTGGGCCGTGGCCGCTGGGCCTGCGCGTCCGGAGCCTGTGCTCCGCAGCGGGAGAGGCCACAGCAGTGAGAGGCCCGCATACCGCAAAAAGAAAAAAAAAAAAAAAAAAAAAAAAGAGAATTACAATGTGTAAATGCCCCCGAAAGGACTCTCTTGGCTTCTACCTGATAGAAGGGAAATGACCTGAGGCCTGGGTCGTCGCCAAATGACTGTGCAACCAGCCCAGTCATGTGGAGGACAGAGGAGAACTGTATAGGTGCTCAATAAACATGTATATCATGGATGGGTGGCCAGGCAGAGTCTTGTAGCCTACTCAGTTTTCAGTGATGGTACAGTCACCACCTACTGGTAGTAACTCTCCAGAATTATCATCCACACAGTGGGGTGAACTGCATATTGGGGAAGATTTATTCTCCCTATTGCCCATTATCCACACTTCTCTTAGGACGTGCATTGCTTTCTGTTTCACAGAGTTTTCTAGAGCTTCGCTGTTCAACGTGGTAGCCACTAGCCACATGTGGTTTTTTTTTTAATTTAAATTCGAAATAACTAATATTCAATAAAGTTAAAAATTCATTCCCTGAATCACACTAGCCTCATTTTGAAGTGCTCAGTAGCCATATGTGGCTACAAGGGACCTGCCATGATGTTTAATCATTCCTTAGTCCCTAAAGCCAGGGACTACTGGAACTTTGTAACATTCCTTGATAGAAATGACTTTTGAAATTGTCTTTATCATTAATTAGTAAGAGCTTCTATTCTCTTTGAAAAACATACAGTTCAACTAATCTTCCCTTGAAATTCATTTAGGCAAATCAAGAAAAAGAAATCTGCAAATCTCTGCAATCCATTTTACCAAATACCTTTAAGAACAATATGCAGGAGTTTTCCAAAAACCTAAACAAATAAGGTTTCCCTTCCTGTAATTAATAGGGAAATATCTACTACAGTTCTGTAAACAGAGCCAAACTGAAACAATTGCATTTAAATGATGTTAGGGTTTCCAAAGAAAACCACGGAACAAACTCAGAATTAGGCGATAATGCATCCCTGTTGTAACCTGGCATAGGAGCACGCATTTTGCAGTGACCATCTGGGATATGTAATATCATAATAAGTGCAAGGGCACCAGCTCACAGAGAAGCCAAGAGGCAACACTTTTTTCCTGCCAACTGTGATATGTTACAGTATGATGTTTTCTTCCCTAGGAAACCAGCATTTCAACTTTTACAGGGTATTTGAAGACACCAAAATTTTTTTCACTGCAATACCTCAAATGTCTAAAATAATGCCAATGTAGATGCTCAATAAATAAATATTTATTTATTTATTTTTGCGGTACGCGGGCCTCTCACTGTTGTGGCCTCTCCTGTTGTGGAGCACAGGCTCCAGACGCGCAGGCTCAGTAGCCACGGCTCACGGGCATAGCCGCTCCACGGCATGTGGGATCTTCCCGGACCGGGGCACGAACCCGTGTCCCCTGCATCAGCAGGCAGACTCTCAACCACTGCGCCACCAGGGAAGCCCAATAAATATTTATTGATTGAATAAATACTGAAAGTGCCAGCCTTTTTCTATGGTAATAAAAACTTCATGATGCTTTGGGATCTTTTCACTTTCCTTTGAAGACACTTAAGTATGTATAATTATTTACCCAAGGACATTTCAGGTGTGTTGGGAGGAGGTGTAATTTATCAAGTACTATTAAATTTATACACCCAAAGAGCACGCTAAAATGCACTTCTGTTACTACTACTTCTACTAAGAATGTGAAAAGACAGATTTAAAAATTTCATCAAAATGTCTTGGCCCACATAACAAAAGTACAAGCAACAAAAGAAAGAAATAGATAAATTGAGTCTCTTCAAAATTAACAACTTTTGTGAGGCAAAGGACATGAACAATAAAGTTAAAACACAGCCCACCAAATGGGAGAAAATATTTGCAAGAAATATATCTGATGAGACTTGTATCCAGGATATATAAAGAACTCTTACACCTCAATAATTAAAGGACAACCCAATTAAAGGTGGGTGACGGATCTGAACAGACATTTCTGTAAAGAAGATATACAGGAAAAGATGCTCAACATCTTCAGTCATCAGGAAAATGAAAATCAAAAACACAATGAGATATCACTCACACCCACTAGGATGGCTATACTCAAAAAGACTGATAATAACAACTGTTAGTAAGGATATGGAAAAATCAGAACCTTCACACATTGCTGGTAAAAATGTGTAATGGTGCAATGACTTGGGAAGACAGTCTGGAAGTTCCACAAAATATTACGACAGGATCCAGTAATTTCATTCCTAGGCATATACTCAACAGAAATGAAAACATATGTCCACACAAAAACATGTATGCCAGTGTTTTTACCAGCATTATTCCTAACAGCCAAAAAATGAAAACAATCCAAATGTCCATCAATGAATGGATAAATAAAATGTAGTGTATACCTACAATGGACTATTATTCAGCAAGAAAATGAAATTAAATACCAATACATGCTACAACATGAATGAACCTTGAAAGCATTATGCTAAGTGAAAGAAGCCAGTCACAAATGACCACATATTGTATGATTCCATTTACATGAGAAGCCCAAAATAGGCAAATCTATAGACAGAAAGTAGATTAGTGGTTGCCTAGGACTTTGCTTTAAAGAAAGAGTAGAGGGAAAAGGGGCGACTTAATGGGCATGGAGTTTTCTGCAGGGTGATGAAAATGCTCTAAAATTGATTGTGGTGATGGTTACACAACTCTTATTACACTAAAAACCACTGAATTGTTCACTTTAAACAGGTGAATTGTATGGTTTGTGAATTATATCTCAATAAAGCTGTTATTTGGAAAAATGTCTTTGCTTTATTATTAAGTTATTCTAGTGACCTGATTAATATAATTTTAAAAAATTTAAATTATCAAATATTTTCAAATTAATATAGTTTTAAAATATTATTTTAAAATTCATATAATTTTTTAAATGAACAAAGGATTGGTATGTTGATCCAGCCTTGTGCAAACTCAATGCATTGCAGAGTAATCAACTTTTTTATATTTTGTATCTGAGTCTCAGCATGAATAAAACCCTTCAAAAAGACAAATTCATGTTTTTTTCTCAGTTAAGATTTAAATGAATTTTGAATGGCTTGGAATGATCTCTAAATATTTTACTAGATGCCATAATTATTTCACTTATTTCCAAAGTGAAACAATTTTATGCCATGCCATTAAGAGCATAATGAAAAGGAAATTTTATTAACATCTTTTTCTGTTCACTATAAAGTAGCAAATACATAATTAAGTGCAGCTTCCTTCAAATACTAATATATAAAAGTATGTCTTATATATTATAACTAAATAAAGCACAGTTCTATTTTATAAAAACTCTAAGTAGTCCAATAAATTTTAAATAATCCTGGTGGTGTAATGTTCTTTATAAAGATAGATATATATCTAAAATAGTTTTATAAAAACATACCTTTTGGAAATATATATATACAAATATATGTACATATCTCCCAAAGATATATTTTTATAAAGCTATTTTCCTACGATCAAGGTGAATATTATTTATTCACTAAGGTCATATGAAGTTGAAACTGAAAGGAATAGCACAGATTCTCATCCCAGACACTTCCTTCACATATAAAAAATCTGAGATCTAAAGTGGTTACCTTTTGTCCAAAATCATGTTTGGGAAACCCATTGTTTGAAACTAAGTTCCCTATTCTCAAGAAAGTGATGATCTCACCATAACAAAATTCCAAAAACAGAAAATTCATCATTTGAAAATCTATCAGCATGTAGATGGATACTAAGTTTATAAACATCTGTTGGATGTTTCTATACTTGAAAAAATATATATACATATATATATTTGTTCATTTCCATCACTGATATTGTTCTCAAGTTTTAAGCTCCTAGAACGCCATAATCACATGTCTACTTAACTGTTCACATGTTCAACCTCACCTACTGTTTATCTGAGCACATATTTTAAGGAATGATGATCAATGAGATTAAAACACAATATGGTAATAATTTAATAAAATGACTTAATTACCAATGGAAGGCTTAAGAAAATCTCCATGCAGATGAGTCAGTAAACTCCCCACGAGGAAACCCAGCAGAGTTACACTTTGAAATAAAGGATTCTTTACAAACCTGTCTAATTAAAGACAGCATTGGCATAGCATCCACCAACTCTGCCATGACCCCTGAAAGAAACTCATGAAATTAAATAATGGCTGGTGTAATGGCTTTACACCAGGATTGATTAGTGATCTCTTTTCTTGCACCTTCTCCTTCGCATTCATATTTTCCCAGAACTTCCCTGCTCCAAAAATTACTCCTTTCTCTTAATCAAACCTCCAGCTATCTCTAAAACTTCTGTTTATCTATTTCATACTAAGGTGTGAGTTGCTAATAGGTTTAAATCTAGGGAGTGAGGTCTCAAGAGGAATTCACATTTTAAAAGTGAGGTGCATTTTGCTCAAAATTCCACTAATATAAAGAGTGAGTGTGATCCTTTGCTATATCAGCAACACTGTGCCCCAACCTTCTCTGGGGGCCACCAAAGTCTCCTGACCCCCTACATTCCAGAAATCAGGGGTCAGCAAGTGGGTGCCCTGCTTGTGAAAATCTGGTGACCTCTGGGAGGGAGCTTGTATGGAAGCAAGTGTTAATTTTCAAAATGTGACTGGTTGTGATAGCAGCAACCTCACCTCATCACAATGTCCCTTGGAATGTTTTCTGAGTAAGGGGTCTAAAAGTGATCTGTCATCACTGGTCAGTGGTACAAGCAGCTCATTCTTATATCCTTGCCCTTCCCCCCCGGACCCGAAACAAAACATCCCACTCTGCCCTCCTCTTCTCACATTTGAATTTTCACGTGTTCAACATTTGTCAGGTCTTCGCCTTCAATGACATGGTCAAGGCACCAAGAAATTATATTGAACACATCAAAAACGAATACCAGGCCCATTTCCCCATGCCTTGGAATCATAAGCTACAAAATTTGTGTTTGGAGTATGCATGTGTGGGCCTATTCTTGGAACAACATTTATAGACACTTCAAATGATTCCCCTCCAAAGCCATAAAAGGGTTTAGTAACACACTTTAATATATAATTTCTTAAGCATTTTTTAATAAAATACAGATATATAATTATAATTATCAATGCCTGTATGTCATTTAATATAATGATAAAAGGCTAGTCTTTGAAGTGACATGGTGATTAATATTTACAGTAAAGCCTAAAGGAAACAGCATTTGTACAATATTGCTAAATCGAAAAGAAAAGATTAATTAAAAATGCTACTTGTATTGTGGTATCATCTCAAATCACAAAGAGCAAAAAGGAAGATTCTCATCTTATTAATGCATATAGGTATAGATCATTACTTTCTATGTTTTCTCCAGATGGAAAACTCTCTTGTTCTCCTTAAATTATACCAAGCACTGAGGCTGGGAAGTACTCATAATAAGGACTTTTCCCAAATCTTTGTCAAGTTATTAATACCATACACAAACATCTTATGTAGATCTACCTATTGGATATATGTCATGTGCCTTCATGCTAATTTTAAATTTAAAGATCAATACTAATTGGACAAACTGTTAGAGAACCCATGAGGAAATTTATCAGTATATATAAACAGAGTCACAGTCTGTGCAAATACTGTTTAAATAGTAATCTCCCTCAATATGTAACAGCCATGCTGTTTTAAAGTAAAGAAGCAAACCAGGAGTTTCGCCCTAGCCCCATCTAACCTAGGGATGGGTTAAAGCCATTCTGTTTAGCACTGAAACACGCTGCTTTCGCTTGGCAAATATATGAAATGTATTGAGTCAATGGACAGACACATGATTTTACCCTCAATAGACATATGGTAATGCTCTTCACCTTGCATTCTTAGCCTTTCTTATTCATCTCATTATGTGCTATCAAAGTTACTACATGCTTCGAAACCCTGTATACATTGTTTTAGGGGTTTTTAAAAAATAATGCTGTTTTCTTTTTTTTTTTTTCAGTTTCAAGGTTAAAAATGATGTTGAGGTTAAAAGTTTTACAGCTCCTTTATCATAATTGGTATCTTCCTCCTTAGTCTTCCAAGAGGAACTTTATAGTAATGGGCTTTGGCCTTTGCACTGCAACCCCCAAACGACAGATTGCTGGAGATAACCCCCTGAAATTCCTTACAGCATTATTTAACACCATGAAGGCCTAGAATCTATCTGTTTTGAGAAAGACTTCAGACCAAGGGACAAGGTTCAGGAGGGGGGAAGGTTTCAATTTGTAGGAGTTATGAGACATAAATAAGTAGCACAAATGCCTTTTTCCCTTACTTATAGACCATGGGTCAGGAATCTCAAAGCAAGGTGAAACAAAATCCTGAATTAAAAAAAAACAAAACACTATAAAAACCTAAGGGATAGCTAAAAATATTATTCTTCTTGATTTAAAAAGCTAGACATTTCTCATTGGAATCAAAGAATTTGAGGTGGATTTATTTTCTTTTAGCCATTCCAGTCATATCACATATTCCTTCCCTGGTGAAAACTGGAATTTAAAAATGTCTATAGGACATTCTTTAATAGTCTACTTGATACTAAATAAAATGCGCAAACAATCCAAAATACTGGAAATTTATTCTCTGCAGATGAATAAATACCTCTTACATGTCCAATAGAAAGTGAAAAAAATCACAAGCCTTTCCATTTTCCTTAAGAAAGTAACTATTATGGATTATGAATTTTTATAGGACCAAAGTCACCTAATACCTGTGATAAATAAGAGCAAGTAGGAGCACAAAAGCTAATCCTTCATGATTACAAATACCTCAGTACTATTACTAAGACTTCTACTGACTTAGGTTCTCACATTGTGCCCAAGAATAACAGAAATCACAAGATTCTGTGTGCTGGTTACTGCTGGTTATCAACCCTCAAGTAGGAAACTGTGTAGAGCATTTTCCTGATAAATTAAGTTATACGTCTTAGTCTGGTTAGTGTCATTGCCAAGTTTTAAGTTTGCTGTTTGGTTTTTTAAAAAGTATGAGAACTTTGGTTAAACACACTACATTTATGCCAATACTCTGTGTAACTAGGGGGAAAATAGAGGGAGGATGTGGTTTTGTAGGCTGCAAAACTCCACATGCCATATACAGTATACATATGTACCAAAGATAATTACAATCTCACCATGAGAAAGTCAAAAAAACTCAGTGAGCCTTCATTTTCTATTATATGTACATTTTACAAGCTGCTGCTAAGTTTCTTTTCATATTGCTTTCCAAAAAGAAAAGACAAGGAAAACGAAGAAAGAATATACATTAGCCAGATTCCAATGTAGTTTAACTTAAAGGCTTCATCAGACCATATGTGCAGACACTTGAGATGATGAGAGAGTTAAGCTTCCTAGGGTCCTAGAATCAAAGAAACTCTGCTGACCCCCACTGCTAAGCAGGTGCACTCCTTCCACGGGGGGCAACATCTGCCGATCCGTCATGGTCCCACTCGGTGAGGACCCCAAGAAACTTCCTTGGGAAGAAACAATTTTCTCAGGACTGGCAGCCAGTTTGGGGGATGTGGAGAAGTTATATCCATACAAGGCACAGGGGCTGTGTAACCTGAACGTGTTATAGGAACCCTGGTGTGTCTGGTTAGCAGCAAAGGCGTTGCTGGGGGGTGAAGGCATGATGTACTGGAGCTGGGGGGACATCCCGGAAATCTGCATGGACAAGCTGGTCTGTGGGCAGCTGAAGGTGTCCCCATCCGTGCCGCCCATGGACATGTTCACCGAGGTGCTGCCGCTCACGCCCACGTAGGAGGGAGTCCTGGGAGGGGCGAAGGTCTCGCCCGTCTGATTGGTGAGCCTATTGTAGGTCTCGGCCAAGGACGTGCTGTATCGGTTGAGGGTTAGGCTAGAGCGGGCACATGCGGAGTAGTCAGCCGGGGCCAGACTACACAGCTGGCTGGTGTTGGGTCCCAGATGGAAGGCTGGAGACGAGCAAGGGGAGCCGGACAGAAGATGAGGGTGGGTGGCCGCAACGCCATTCCCAGAACCTTGGAGTAAGGTGGAGGAACCTGTATTTCCTACAAAAGAAATTGAAATGTAAAGAGCATCTTTCCCCTTCAACTGTGTACACATGAGCTAGACGGACTTGTTACAAGGGGTGGGTACAAAGACGAAAAGGAGATGGACTCCGCTCTCAGGAATTGTAATTTAATTGAATTCAGACTGAAATATTTTAAACATAGATCCTCTCAATATTTTCAAGGAAATTATCTCCCCAAGGAGTGATTTTTTTTCCCCAGAAGATATTAGGACACTATCACATAGAATTTTCACATTTTCTCCCTCAATTAGCTTTCTCAAAGTTTTCTCATTTTTAAATAATAAACACTACAAATACTGACTTTCCTGGCAACTTTAGAAAATATAAATTTCATCTTACTCTGTATCTTGTTCCAAAAGTTCCATCACCTCACTTCTACCCAACTTTTACTCTTTCTTTCAGCAGAGCTTCCTCTGGAGCAATATATTTTCTTGCAAGAAAAAAGAAGGAATTCAAAGAAAAGAGCCAAATTGGTCAAAGACACATCCTGCCTCAAACAAACTTGCAAATTCCCACGGCAAGCTTGTGTGCATCGATGACTGTACCACTCAGGGCTACTGAAATAAGGCAACGGTCTAGAACTTTTTTTTTGTTTTTTTTGGAGTATAGTTGCTTTACAATGTTGTGTTAGTTTCTGCTGTACAACGAAGTGAATCAGCTACATGTATACATATCTCATTTCCAAACAGAAAATGGTTTGGTGAATCACATGAATCACAAGAGCAGAGGTCCAGCAAATAAACAGTCCTGTGAAATAGAGAGGGGGGTTAACCCTGCATCCAATCAATAACAGTGGTGGCGGCTGACTCCCCCCTCTGGATTTGCTGACAGATTGATGTTTGCAACTTGACGGAACTTAGGGAGAGAAGAGAATTCCAATGGGTTGGATAGGTTGTAAAACCTTCATTGCTCTAGTGACAGTGTTTTATATAGCTTCTCAAAATAATCTAAAAAGCCCAATCTGCCCAATGATAATTATCTAAAACCCAGCAATGCTAAATTCTCAACGGGGCGCTGGGCAGGATCAGACGTAAAATGCCTGAGTGCAGGTGTGGGCCCGAGTCCTACCTACCAAGTAGAGGAGGAAGTGTCATCCCTTTCCGTGCTGCTCCCTCTGAGGAAACACCAGCCCTGGGCTAGTAGGAGATACTCAAAGGGGAGCTCAGGGAAGGTTGCCTCAGTGTGCCTGACCCTTCTCATCATAAATACAAGAGAACCCTGCCTAGAGGCAATTCTGCTGAAGGAAGAGGAAGCTGGCAAGAAAGGGTGAACTGGGACCAGCATCAGCAATTATCTGTGAAGTACGCCTGGTACCAAGGCCAACTAGTCTACCTCTAATTTTAAGGAGAGATTTAGGGTAAAGTAAAGGTTATGAAATATACAAACAGCCAAAAACATCCAAGACTTAACCTTTGACCACAACGGCCATTTTCCTGCCCCATCCCCATACCAGACAGAAAAGAGAGGGATCGTGTAATGGGAGGATGTTGGTAATGAGGTCGCCATTATAGAGGACAAGCAATGACTTGTGCAGTTTTCAGTGCCTGAGCATCTAGGCAGGACCTGGCTGTATACGTGACCCAGGAGACTATTTTTTTTTCTTTTTTTGTTTTTAAGACTTTTTTTTTGATGTGGGCCATTTTTAAAGTCTTTATTGAATTTGTTACACTATTGCTTCTGGTTTATGTTTCGGTCTTTTGGCCAGGAGGCATGTGGGATCTTAGCTCCCAGCCCAGGGATTGAAACTGCACCCCCTGCATTGGAAGGTGAAGTCTTAACCACTGGACCACCAGGGAAGTCCCTGACCCAGGAGACTTTGTGATTTACCTTGCTTGGGAATTCCAGGTATATCTTCAAAGGTGAGGGTCCGTAGTGAAGGTCTCCAGAATGCATATGACTCCACAAGGGCTTCCAAACCCATTCTAAATGGAAGGGTCAGGATGAGGGTGAACACAAGAAGCCCAGTTAGGAGCGGTTGGAGTTTTCACCCATAATAAGCAGCTCAGAAAACACCACTGGTGTTGACAGTGGCCCCCCACATTGGCAGGTGAGGAGCTTGGCACAAACAGAAAAAAAAATGGTTCAGAGATGAGCTACCATTCTGTCACCAGGAGCACAAGAGGACGGAAACCACCCAGGATGTCCTGTTAATGTTCTCAGAAAACTTAGCTGATCTCAGGGGATAAAAAGCTGTACCCTTGTACTAGGAAGTTGGGGTGAAGAGAGTCCATCCTAGCTGCTGTGAGTCCAAGGCTTTGCTGTGATCTGGAGCTCATCCTCTCTCCCTGTTACACCACTCTCCCTCTGATGCGGAGAGCTCTGCCACAAAAGCACGCCCTGTAAAGAGGCGCTTCTATCCATCATTCGGTGCCTCAGCAGCCAGCTGAGAAGAGTACTCATCCTAAGAAAACTGACTTCTCTCTCAGAGGCATGATCACCACACCCAGGGAAGCCAGGGTGGGCTCTGGGGAAGAGGGGGCAGCCCTGGCTTCTCAACCCGACCTGCAGGATGACCACAGGAAGGGGATCTCACAGGGCGCTCCAGGATATGGAGCTAGTATCAGCATCAGACATTATTTTAAAGCCCCTACATACACTTAATGAATGGACACTTAGAGAGACAGGATAACTTCATTATGGGCTACTTACATGGATATATGTATGTTTTAAAACAAGGGTGACTACTCTAAATACATAATAAATGTATGTATCTCCTACCGTAAGTGATTCAGATATCACTGCCATACATCAGATAACGAAGTCCTCCAGGTCATAGAAATGAGGCCCTTCACTCAACTTGCCCATTCTCAAGGCCTCACCACTATTTCCTCAACCATCTCAGTGCTAAGCAATTTGTTAATCTAGGTAACATTGTGCTTTTCATGAAATATATAGCTCCACTGTAGGAAATGCCTGATTCCTGAGTATCAAACAGCACACGAACATCTCTTGTGATTGTCAGATACAGTTTCATTTAATACAGATAATCTGTATTTAATGCTGATATTAAAGACAGGGTCTATCTTTAATAGCTTAGACTCCACGTGCTACTTTCCCTCCATCCCCAAGTCATGAGCTATGAACTAAGACTAGAGAAAACCCCCTCACAGAGTCACACCCCCTATACAACATGGCGAGAGCTCTCCAAAGACCCATGGTAAGCGACCTGTGCGTGCAGATAAAACCATCTTCCCCTGCTTGCCCTGGGCTGCCCTGAGCATGAAGGACAGAGTCTGGCTTCGGATGGAATCAGTGTGCCCCAGAAAGAGGACTATTTTGTGGTAAGGACACTGGATTGGAGATCAGGAGGACTGGGCTGTGACTACAACCCACTAACCTTGAGTAGATGTTTGAAGCTCCCTGGACTGCAGTTTCCCACAAAGTGAGGATTGGAATACAAAGCTTTAAACCCTCTCCTAGCTCTAAAGTTGTTTACCACTAAGTGATTTTTTTCCAAATGAGACATGTTATCTGTGTCTGACTACAAACCAGATCCAAGACCACTCTACTCAGCAATATTTTATGTACATTAAAGTATTGATTGGGGAGAAGTTTGGCAGACTGGTCAGTCCCACATAACAAAGCCCCACATAACATGCAGGTTTCATTTAATATTCAACTTATGAATGCTGGGTGCTGTTTAGCTGATGACTCTATTTTTAGCTTGCACTCAATTTTTATGACTTTCTAGAAACAAGCTTTTTTAAGCTTAAGAAGTTAGGACACAGTTTTGTATAAACTGCTTTGTTAAACCACATAGATGAGTTTTCATAATTGTAGTTATAAATATTCAGGATACCAAAGTAGTCCTGGAGTGATCTCAAGGGGAATTTACAAAGAGGTAATTCATGAGCATCTATGGGACCTAGAAATTTATTAGCTGTGGAGATGAGCATCAGTGCATTATTTGCTTTAGCAGTATAAACTTTATGATGCTTCAAATACAAACCCACAGACCAAATTTTTAGGGAGAAGTTATTGATCCTCACAAATATATAACCCTAAGCTTTAAAGGGATGCTCTGAAAGTGACAGATCTACATGTGATCTGATTTGGATCTATTGATATTTTTCTTGAAGCTGTTGTTTCACACTGCAAGTTCTAGAAAGGATTTCAGATATTTTGCAGGAAACAGTTATAAAATATTTATTAGCTGAATCTGCACTTTTTAAAAAAAAAGCCTTCATTTTCTCCAGTAATGGAGACTTTTCCCATCTAGTTAAAGAAAAGATAAAAGACACCTCCTGCAGGAGTGTAGCCAAGATGGTAATTTATACAAGATGCTTTTGAACAATTTCCACATTTTATCACCTCACTAATTTATGCTATCAAATGGCCAAGTTTATTTAGTAAAATGGTTATGTTTTTCCTGAAGTATTTAAAGAGAAGAAATTTTTGTACCTTCCTGAGTAAAACATTTTATAGGGTCAACCCTAAGGCCTAACTGAAGAATGAAACTATTCTCAGCACATAAATTCTCCTTCACGTAACAAATGTCTTGCAGGAGAGCTTTTAAGGGCTGAAGCTACTGATTCCTATAAAATAGGCTGCAGAACCATAAATAGCCAGGAAGGTATAATTTTTAATTAAATTGTTTTATAAAGTTTTAAAAAATCACAAGTCCAAGTTTCTTTCTTGTCCTGCATAATTTGTTTATTTCATGTCTAGGGAAAAATAAAAACAGAATGTGTATTAAAAAGCAGTAACAACAGTGCAAGAAAACTGGGGGTATTAAAGAAATATTTTGAATTTTTTCTCATGGGCTTTTTTCTCTATTAATATATGAAAACATATCACCCCTCCCCCAAGTCCTCAGCACCAACGGACCTACCTGGTCTTACAGATAACTTTTTTTTTTAAGGAAAATAATACATAAGTTAGAAATCTTTAAAGCTGACCAAATTCTCTCTTTTCATTATAAGTGTCTTTTGCATTTATCAGTAGAAAATGTTAAAATCAGATTTTTTTAAAACTGGGAATACTGATTCATAGATATTTAGCATTCCAAATGGGCACTGAAGAGCTTTTCTATGATAAGCAGAAGTCATTTAAATGAGAAAAAAAGTGAAAGTATTCATTTCACTAACAAGAAAGCTATGTATAAGTTCAACATGTTTTTCCTATACTAAGATATTGTTTAAACATTTGGAGTAAAATAAAAATTTAAAATTTTAACAACCTTTAAAAAGTGTTAAAACATAATTTATTATTTTTTGCATGTCCATTAAAAACTTTAAAAGGTTTAGAGTCAGGCAATAAACAGTAGCAAGCACCATGGATGCCATGCTTATATACTCCTGAAACAGCCAAAGGGAAGAAAAAATTTCTATCAAACCTAGCATTGGGCTTCCCTGATGGCGCAGTGGTTGAGAGTCCGCCTGCCGATGCAGGGGAAACGGGTTCGTGCCCCGGTCTGGGAAGATCCCACATGCCGCGGAGCGGCTGGGCCCCTGAGCCATGGCTGCTGAGCCTGCGCATCTGGAGCCTGTGCTCCGCAACGGGAGAGGCCACAACAGTGAGAGGCCCGCGTACCGAAAAAAAAAAAAAAAAAAAAAACACCCTAGCATTTGACCTCATGGTATCAAACAAGAGACTCAGTGGTTTATTTTCACCAATGCCTCTGAGTTTTTTTCACTGATCAAATTTTTTAAAACTAATGTCTTTTCATTGTGTTGACTTATCTAGAATTCTTCCTGAAACCTTGTAATATGTATCTTATCATCTCACTTCTACTTAAAGGCTTATCCACTATGACTACTACCCAAAATACACCTTTAAAAATATGTTTAAAGTTATTGCTTCAAAAACGAACTGACAGTAATGTGCAACATGATAAATATAATGAACACTGCTGTATGTTATAGAGGAAAGTTATTAAGAGGGGAAATCTTAAGAGTTCTCAACACAAGGAAAAAAATTGTTTTTCTATTTCTTTAATTTTGTATCTATATGAGATGATGGATGTTCACTAAACTTATTGAGGTCATCATTTCATGATGTATGTAAGTCAAATCATTATGCAGTACACCTTAAATTTAGGCATGCTGTATGTCAATTGCATCTCAATAAAAGTGGAAGAAAAAAAAAAAAGACTGCGTACAAGCCATGTGACCCCCGCCCAATGTCAACAGCAGTGAAGTCTTTGCTAGAGCCATCCTACAGGAGAGCCTGGACTTAGTTCCTGGCTGTATAGTCTCAAGCCTAAATGCTGCCCCCCTGGAGTTTCAGTGAGTTTTAATAAATTTATTCTCTGCTTTGCAAAAAAAAAAAAAAAAAGAACTGAAAGAAATGCAAGGGTCGAAAATAGATAAATACTCTTCTGCTATAACCAAAACCACAAGAAGATTCCATCATAGTATTTGGCAAGGTAGAAAAGGAGTCATCCCAGGGGCTTCCTTCAGTCACCTTACCAGTGACCACCCCAGTTACTAGATTATTCAACTTTCAGAAACTCCTCTGAGAAGCAAAGCTAACCACGAGCTAATGCAACAGAACAAAAGCCAAGCAAAGTTTTTCTGCACATGGAAAGAGACATCTAAAATGACTGAATAATCTCAATACAGCAGACAATGTATAGTAGGAATACCTGCAAATCTTCCTACAGGGTGAAGCCCTGTTATTAGTCAGTCTTGTTGATCTGCCTGCGCTAAGTTAAAGGCTACTCCACTCTCATACATTTAGCCCTCACACTGCATGGTGTTTAAATGAATCATTGCATATGAAGATGAAATCAAGTCTTTCTGCAAGCATTTGAGTTTATTCTGAGAAAAGGTCTCTGTCTACACTACCTTGCCCAGCTAATCAGCTGAAAGAACTAAAAGCCTGCGCTACTGCTTGATTGTTTTCTCTCTACAATTTTAAGTGAAATTGTTCCTAAAATAAGATAATCGGGGATTTTGACCTCATGTAGACACCGCCTATCAATACCAAGTTTTCAAGAAGTATTTCTGGAGTAAAGTGATAAAAAAAATGTCTCAAATACTTTTTAAAAACAAAGTGCTTTTAAAAACATTTAAGTCAAAGTCTTACCCTGAAAGGGCGTCTGGAGAACGTTAGTCTATTATTACTATCAACAGTTATTTTAGAAAACGTTGCACCGAACTGTATTGGGATAGAATCATATCAATAAATTCAAAAACTCTTGGCACACAGACTAGGGTGGTCTGCTTTTTGATAAAAAGTAATAGAGTAGAATTCATTATTGTAGCTCTCCCACTTAGTACAAACACCATAAAACACGACACAGAAAAAACAAACAAGTGTGTGGCTGTCAGTAGAGCCAAGACAAATTTGGAAACCAAAGAACATCAGCTGTCTTGGCAGTGAGGAGTAGTCTCATATTCTAGTTGGAAATCTGAGTGAACAAGAGTCTCTGTCCTATTTCGAAGACAGATCAATACATAATTGTGACATCACTAAGCAAATTCTAAACCAAGAGCAGATGCAGAGAGTATTTTGATTTGGGATATTAAAGCCCCTGGATCTTGAGGGGCAGGTTTCCACAAGGCCCCTTCAGAGGCAGCATGCACTGTACGCCCTGAGAACTTCCGTTTTCACCCCAGCATTTCACATCAACATTAACCTTAGAAATGGGCAAAATGCCACACACAAAATAAGTTACATCCAAGGCTCAATGATATTAGTAAATTTAAATCCTCATCAGAAGTGATTTCAAAACCATGTCAGTAAATTTAACTGTTTACTTTGTAATGGAAAATTCACAATAAAAATCAAATATATTTATCACAGCCAGAATGTTTTTCACTGAGACTCACCTGTTACGCCCAGAGTCTCGGAAGCCTTTGGCAAAGGGATTCCTATCTATCTTCAGGCGAGTAATCTGCAGAGCAGAAAAAAAAAAAAAATCACATCAAGTCTTATTATAAATGCCAAGGAAGGTTATTAAAAATGGAAATGATGGAAGAACTATAAGTAACTCCAAAATGAACTGTCAGAGGATGTACTGTGTTCTTCTTCCCTGTTTCTCAGGTATTTTATTATATTAGTAGCAAAGCTACATGAAAATTTCAGAACTCATCTAGACATTCATTTGCTTTGAAAAGGACATTCCCCTGCCTCTATTCAAGCTCTGTAATAGATAAAGTTTGCTTTGCTTTTAATATCCCTGGAGAAGGAGATTCTGAATCATCTGTTGATAATTGGCCCTTTGTTTGACAATCTCTCTAAACTAAAGTTCTTCCCTTTATTAACTCTGTGACATGTGTCTGTTTCTCTTGCAGTAGTGGTGATGGGGAACAGCTAATATCCAGCTTCTATTTAACAGCCATTTATACGCTCGAGTGTTGTTAACCTTCGTCAGAAATAGGCAATATACATTCCTTTAACTTTGTCTCTCCTTGAATCATCTTTATGGCTCTCATCTCCTCTTTTATCTGTGGAGTCGTGACCTGGTCAGAGCACTACAGTGAATGTCTAACCAGAGGTAACCATGACTTGAAGGTTCTAATGGGATTCAATCTTATATATGTAGGAGAAATAAATAATGGCTTCATTTTAACTACAGTTGTAATTTGTTGACTCACAACCAGATTTTTGCCCAGGAAGACCCCCAGATTTGAGGGAAACATTTTTGCAAGTGGTCTAATCGTCTCCATTAAAAACAACTTTTTTTAGTTATACCGTCCTGAAATTGACAATAATAAACAACATCCCATTTGTTTCTTACCAGATCTCCACTTTGCCCAAAGGAGCTAACAGCCTATTTTCTAAGAAGCACATCATGCTTTGTTTTCTGTGTTCCCTGGTTTAGTGGAATCTCCAAAGTTAATGAACATCCTTCCTTCTTATTGTGCCATTTTGGCCAAGGACAAATGAACACTGCTGGACGACACTAACGCAAAGAAAGTCACCCTTGAAAAGTCGTCTGCAATCCCCCTATATTATGCTGTGTATGCTCTCAACCATCTGCCAATCAGCCATGCAACACCTGAGGTAGGTGTACTCCATATGCTACTGTCTTAGTTTGTGGATAAAACTACATTATAAATGAGATAATGTAAGAGTCTGCTAAGTAATTCACCATGTCTGCCACTCTGCCATTGAAAGAAACCTTTATAATTCATTATAGCTCAATTATCTGTTCATTTAAATCACATTTAAAGAACATTTAATAACTTCAGTGTTCATTTAAAATAGTATTTTAAAAAAGAGTACAGATTTATATAATGGTGCCTTGTCTAAATATAGTTTTATCACAATTACTATTATAATGATTTTTATTACTGACATCACATCTGTTGAGTGCACACCATGTATCCTGTAATATGAGTTTTGTGCATTTTATTGAATTCTCATAGCAACTTAGATGTAGTTATTATCCCAATTTTATGTTTCTTTTATACTAGGTTAAGTTTCCTATGATCATAAGGTTAACTGGTTGTAGAACTGGGCTAGCACCCCAGGCTTTAGAGCCCATGCTTGTAGCCACCAAACATGGGCTGCTTACCAATTTTCCAAAAGTTCTTCAAAATAGCAGCCAGGAAGTTTAAAAAAATGAACATGGTTTTTCATTATCAATTTTCTTTTCTTCTAATTTTTCCATCCTCTTAATTGATTTGTCAACATTTGTGAATTGGCGTTAGTCACCAACATGTACCAAAAGCCCACTACAGCTCGTTTATTGTTATCACAGAGGCTAGTAGAAAATACACTTTTAACACAGTTAATTGGGTGTGTTGGAGAGAGACTGACAGACAGACAGACAGACAGAGAAAAAAGATGGACTGGGTAACAAATGCCTCTGCTCTTTTCTCCCCATGCATTATATTTTTCCTTTAAAAAAAACCTCATTTTCTACACCTGACATATTTTAAGAATATCTTCCTAATTATCTCCAGCCTTTTTTTTTTTTTTTTGTGGTACGCAGGTCTCTCACTGTTGTGGCCTCTCCCATTGTGGAGCACAGGCTCCGGATGCACAGGCTCCGGACGCGCAGGCTCAGCGGCCATGGCTCACGGGCCCAGCCGCCCCACGGCATGTGGGATCTTCCCGGACCGGGGCACGAACCCGTGTCCCCTGCATCGGCAGGCGGACTCTCAACCACTGTGCCACCAGGGAAGCCCTCTCCAGCCCTTTTAAAGGTTAATTTCATGTTCCCTCCCAAAAGTGTGTATAGAAGTGTGACAACGTGAGTATGAGAGGACAGGACAGCCTGGGCTGTGGGACAGGTGTCGCCACATGGACGAGAACAGATGAGCCTCTCAGCCCTAAAGGAGGACGCACAGGACAGGGTCCGAATCTCCTAGGAAGCTTTAAAACAACAGAAAACACAACAGAGAGTTTATAAAGCCTAAAATTGTTAACTGAGATGTATATAAATGTAAAGAGAAGTGGAAACCTAAAATAATTCTGCTGACCGTTGAAATTAAAAAAAAATCTACCACAGACCACATCAGCCTCAACTCCATCGCTATTTCTTATGAAAACTGGCCAGAATTGGATCAAATAATTGCCTCAATTCAATTCTCCACCTGCTTGACACGGCCTTAAAGAAGTACATATACTTACTCATATAGAAAAGGAGTATTACACTTCTCAAATTATTTCTAATTTTATGAAAGGATTACTCCACAATCGCTCATCTCTCAGACTATAAGCATATGCATTGCCCTCTATCACAATTAAAGCATATCTTGAAAGAAATAGCCTTTTTGTATATATATACTAAAATGACTGCATAGGATAAGTGCTTCTGAAATATTTCCCATAATATATGGATGGTAGCTTTAAAATAAAGTGAGCTGTCAAATCCCATGCCCTGTGACACAACTCACTTTCATATCCTACATGTCTATTTCCTAGTCAATACACATGCTTTCTAATTTTAATTATGACATCAGGATTCAATGTCTCAAAATGGAAAGTAAACCTACACTGCCAGTCATGAGACACACTCTGGTCTAAAGAAATCCTCACTAGAGTAGCTTTACATGGGGAATAATAGATAAATAATTGTTATTACAATACATATATATTCTGGATGTCATACATGGCAAATGCTTTATGACAATTCATAACATTTAGATACAGTGAAAAGAAGAGCTAGCTTTCAATCTGCACATGAAATTAAACGTCTAGAAAGATCCCAATTCTGAGAACAGTACCTGCTGATTCTGATAGGCGGTGACAGTGGTGAAAACAGTTTCTGGAAAGGAGAATGCCTTCACTCCCTCCCCAGATGGAACAGGCTTGATGGGAGAAAGATCATCCCCACAGTCTTTACGGATGACATGGACTCGTGGTTGGTATTTGTGCATAGAATGAAGAATAATCTATGTCAAGGAAAGAAAAGCCAAATTTGTCAGCAACTTCTGGCTTGACTAAATATTTAACGTGCAAAACGAACCCCAGTTGGAAATAAAAATATCCAAAGCTCTGAAAGTGCCAATTTAATAAAGTATATCAAAATTGGACTGAGACTGCTGGGTAGCTGTTTGCAAAGTGTGCATAAAAATACAAACAAGAAAAAGTAATCACTATTTTGGCAGAACCCTGTGTAAAACCATACGAATGTAACATCAAATTTTCTGTTTCTGAAAACACAAGAATAAATTCATAAGCCTTTTATTTATAATGAGCCTAATGGAACACAGAGTCCAAAACAATAAAACTAAGAGTGAGATTGAAATGATTATTTGAATTCTACCACACCCATCCCCTAAAAATAAGTATTTGCACACCAAGGTTTGCTTCAGAAACATTTTTCCCTTGTTGGTGACCACAACATGTCTATTCAAGGGCAAAGGGATTTTAAGGATACCCCAGGGTGTGACTTATGTGTGGCTCACAAAGTCTCTGGTTTGCCTGGAGAGCCCAGCGTCTGTGCTCCCATCATAACAAGGCTTCCAAAACCCAGATGCCTGGTGATGCAAAAGCTCTCAGACTCAGCTAGGGGAATCTGATGATATGGTTCAACTGCCTTCTGCCCAAAGACTCCACTTCTGAGAATTTATCCTAAGGAAATATTCCAAATCCAGAAAAGCGTTTCATATACAAAGATGTGCAGCGCACCATTTATAACAGTGGAAAAACTATAAACCACTGACATGAGTAGATTGGTTAGGTAAATGAAAGTGCACACAGTGGGATACAACATTATTCAGCCATTACTAATGCTTTTAGGACATTTTTAACCACATAATGAAACGCTTCTTTTTAAATCTTAAATTAGAATAAAGTATCCAAGTTGTTTTGCAACTTATCATAACTACTTAAAAGTAGACAGTAAAAAGGACCCATACAAAGATATGAAGAGTGGTCATAGCTCTGGATGATGGAATTGTGCATGAATGTTTTCTTCTTCTTTATATGTTTTATACTGTCAAGGTTGAGGAGGTGAGGTAAAGAAATAGCCCTAAGCCTCTATGCCTACTTTCTGGAGATCAGCTCGGTGCTTTGTGACCACCTAGAGGGGTGGGATAGGGAGGGTGGGAGCGAGACGCAAGAGGGAGGGGATATGGGTATATATGTATACATTTAGCTGATTCACTTTGTTATACAGCAGAAAGTAACACAACATTGTAAAGCAATTATACTCCAATAAAGACGTTAATAAATAAATAAATAAATGCAATGTGTGATTCTGGATTGGAACCCAGAGAGGAAAAAACGTGACTAAAAAGATATTATTGTGACAGCTGGAAAATTTTGAATATGGACTGTGTATTAAAAATAGTATATGTCAATGATTAAAAAAAAAAAAAAGAAATAGCCCTATCCAATGGGATTTTCTATTTGCTGCCAGGAATCCAAATTAAGGTATTCACTAATGAGTTTAGTTAATGAATCTATATCTTTACTGAGCTATACAATTTGAATTCAGGTTTTGAGGAGTTAGGAGTTTGGAGAAATGTTTAAACAAAGGTCTGGGAAAAACACAGTGTTTGGTTGACCTGCCTCATGTTTTTCAGGATGTGCGCAGTTTAATAAGCCAAATTCAGAATCACTGGTCAGCCCAAACACAAATAGCCCTCTACCTGTAGAGTGTGTTTGCTGCCCCAAAAGGATGTCTTTACACTCTGTTATTAACCAACAGTTTGGGGTTTTTTTTAACCCTGAAATTTTCTTTCTATCAGTGGAGGAAATGCCTAGATAGCAGATCTAATGATGGTACCCACCAGACATTCTTGATGGAACAACAGCAGGAGTCTGAGGAAAGGACAAGAGGGGACAATAGCCTCCACCATCACCCAGGGACACACAACACAAATCAGCAACCTCTGGAAAAGTCTTTTTCCAGGTTTAAGAAAGGACAGAATTTCAACTAACTCATTCATGGCTCACAACATCAGTGTAAAGTGTTGCAACTGGAAAGTTTTTAAATAACTAAAATTAGAAAATAAAGCAGAAAAATAGAGTGTGCTGCTTGTAGTAAGGATAGGTACTGTTTTCCAAAACACTGTCTGTTTTCTCTGTGTGTGTGTGTGTGTGTGTATACACTAAGTCTAACGTGAAATGTATGTCTGGCAAAAGTCAGATAAAAAGTATGAAAAAGCAAGATTTAATTCTAATGATCCTAATGATTAGCAAATTCCAGAGCAGACTAAAAATTTGAAAAAGCCACTTTATATTAAACAAACAAAAAGACAGTGCATAGCCAAGAAGACAAGAGTGAACTGGCTTGTAGTGAAGGAAACAAAAATTCATTTGGGTTTCTGTTTACTAGTCAATGAAAAGTGGGTTCTTGTTTTATGAAGTCTTTGTTCTCTCAAGCAGATTTCTCTATATAGCTATATATACTTTAATTTCATTTATTTGGTTTTTTTTTTTTTTTTTTTTTTTTTTTTTGCGGTACGCGGGCCTCTCACTGCTGTGGCCTCTCCCGCTGCGGGGCACAGGCTCCGGACGCGCAGGCTCAGCGGCCATGGCTCACGGACCCAGCTGCTCCGCAACATGTGGCATCCTCCCGGACCAGGGCACGAACCCGCGTCCCCCGCATCGGCAGGCGGACTCCCAACCACTGCGCCACCAGAGAAGCCCCATTTATTTGTTTATATCCTTACGCAATCTCCAAAATGACTTAAGGCGGGGTATACTGGGGTAGGGTACAGAAATAGATGAGGCATGCCCATGTTTGTACATTAAAGGGGAACTGCCAATAGTAACCTGAAAATTATTCAAGAAAAATAATATACTTTCAATATGATCTATAGGAATGTAGTATATCCCTGGACATTTTAAGAGAACGCTAAACGAGCCTTAGTTATTCTCATAAAATAGCATTATTTGCTTTTTTTTTCATTATTTGCTTTTTAATGAACTACCAAAGTTATAATGACAAGTGTTCAAGAATATTTTTTAAACATCTTTATTGGAGTATAATTGCTCTACAATGGTGTGTTAGTTTCTGCTTTATAACAAAGTGAATCAGTTATACATATACATATGTTCCCATATCTCTTCCCTCTTGCATCTCCCTCCCTCCCACCCTCCCTATCCCACCCTTCTAGGTGGTCACAAAGCACCGAGCTGATCTCCCTGTGCTATGCGGCTGCTTCCCACTAGCTAGCTATTTGACGTTTGGTAGTGTATATATGTCCATGCCACTCTCTCACTTCGTCCCAGCTTACACTTCCCCCTCCCCGTATCCTCAAGTCCATTCTCTAGTAGGTCTGTGCCTTTATTCCCGTCTTACCCCTAGGTTCTTCATGACATTTTTTTTCTTAGATTCTATATATATGTGTTAGCATACGGTATTTGTTTTTCTCTTTCTGACTTACTTCACTCTGTATGACAGACTCTAGGTCCATCCACCTCACTACAAATAACTCAATTTCGTTTCTTTTTATGGCTGAGTAATATTCCATTGTATATATGTGCCACATCTTCTTTATCCATTCATCAAGAATATTTTGCTTATTTAATAGAACAAGTAGAACGAGGAGAGCCACTGGCCTTATAAACAAGGAGACCACAATGATAATGCCCATTTCTGAAACTCAAATAATTATATCTGATCTGCATGTTCCGTGCTCTCTGTTCTGTTGAGATGGAGGATGTTTTTTCTTTGGGGCATTACCTAGTAGCATAGATAGTCACATGGACCTCTATCCATAAACACGGGGTGCTTTCCCATGTGAAGGTCAATACAGTTTTTTCCCACATTAAAGATACTAGGTTTGAGTCAAAAGAAGCACGATGTTACGTATTTCTGATCTGATCGGCCTAAAGTGCCTGTAGTTTGACAGATACACCACCTGTCCCTTACAAAACAGCTCAATAAGGAAACACTACCTGCTGACTCTGGAAATTTTCTACATGACCTAAATGCCAGTGTTGGAACAAGTCAAGCAAAGGACCAAGAAGGAGCAGATAAAAAAAACCCTGGCTCCCTGCAGTTTTGGTGATACCAGATGCAGACTTGCTTTCAATGGTAGGGGTCAGGGTAGTTACACAAGGTCGCAAGCTCCATAGCAAAGTGGCTTGGGTTTTGTTTCAAGTGTGACTTTGTGTATGAAGCACTCCTTACAAATATGGACTTTCAAATTCATCAGCTCATTTGAGTCACTCAAAATTCTCTGGTTCCAATATAACCCATGAGAGAACCAAGGCCCAGAGAGTCAAAGTTTTTTGCTTATGAACCTTAGACCTCTAAGCTATGGCAAGTTCCTTCCATCAGGGAGATCTAGCAATCTCCCCTGTGACTTCTTGCTACCCCATCTGATTCTCGAGCAGAAATGGGAAGAGGGTGAGGACAAACTCAGAGCTAGGGTGACTGTATCACTGAATCCTCAGCAGCTGGAAGAACAGACCCTCTGACAAGTTTCCTGGCTGTGGATGCTTGACTGTGCTTCCTTCCAAAGTACACCAGCACTGTGGGTACAAGTCCTGCCCTGGTTTAAGGTGCACCATTACCTGTTAAATGTCTTCTAATTCTGCAGGGAAATGTTCACCTAAATGTTTCCCTCCAGACAGCAAATTCCAAGTGAAACATGCACATGATGAGAAGGAAATACCCCATCCAAGCATGCTGACCATCTGCCCCCAGGTAATCCAAGGACCAGTCTTGGTTTGTATACAATCCAAGACAAAGCTGACTATGGTCTCCCCAAAGGGCAAGTAGGGATTATAAAGTCTTCACAACATTCAAGATTAGCTGTGGAGATTGAAGTAAGTCAGAAAGAGAAAAACAAATACCGTATGTTAACACATATATATGGAATCAAAAAAAATGGTCTGAAGAACCTAGGGGCAGGACAGGAATAAAGACGCAGATGTAGAAAATGGACTTGAGGACACGGGGAGGGGGAAGCGTAAGCTGGGATGAAGTGAGAGAGTGGCATGGACACACATACACTACCAAATGTAAAATAGATAGCTAGTGGGAAACAGCCACATAGCACAGGGAGATCAGCTCGGTGCTTTGTGACCACCTAGAGGGGTGGGATAGGGAAGGTGGGAGGGAGACACAAGAGGGAGGAGATATGGGGATATATGTATATGTATAGCTGATTCACTTTGTCATAAAGTAGAAACTAACACACCATTGTAAAGCAATTATACTCCAATAAAGATGTTTAAAAAAAGACATACATGTGTAGTCCTAAAAATTATAAGATTAATTTTTCTTAACTTTAATAAAAAGTTGACATGCTAAACAGAAAAAAAAAGATTAGCTGTGGAGTGGTGGGACGTTTCTATATCTCTAGATTCTTACCAGTATTCCTCTCTAAACAATTCTTTGTGTTTGGAAAGATGAAAAATCACTTTGGGGAAAATCACAATGGCACATAATCTCATGTTTTGTGCAGCCCTAGGTCCACTCACAGCCCCGTGACAATTTGTTTCCTCCAATCTCTCTGTGTTTAATAAAAGTCCCAGGTCTACATGGAGTTCTCAAGTCACCATGTTGAACACTTGTACCTCTTTAGCAGAATAAAACTGGGAACTGAGAAGACAAAAAGTAGGAAAGTAATTTAGAAAGCAAATTAGAAAATTACCTCGCATTTGAATCTACAGCTTGATTGGTTAGAGGTTAGTGTCACTTCCTTTAGAATTGGGGGTGGGGAGGCTCAACTGTATGAGGGCAGAGAGGTGAGAGTCCCTGAGAGATCTCTGCATCAGGAAAGGGACTGCTGAATTAGTCCCATCACAATGGTACTGCTCTCTTCTCAGACGCTGAATCACATCAGCAATAGAATAAGAAATGACTTCCTACACTCTAATCTAACCTTATTTAGGATCATCAAACTGAGCAAAGAAACGCAACAGACACCTTCTTCACAGAGCCTTCCCAATCTCTCCTGGCTGGAACAATGTGGCAGCTGCACTGCTCTGCGCTTACATCACGATCACCTGTGTGCCTGTCTTCTCTCCCCATCTAGGCTAGAAGATCACTGAAGACAGAGACTATGGCTTCTTATCTCTTACTACATTTTACAAAGTCTTCAAAACTTTGTTTTTAAATAAAGAACAGAAAAGAGCATTTTCCCTCCTACCTTCTCCTCTAGTATCAAGCAATAGGTACATTTTTACTATTTGCAAAGGCAATTTCCTTGCTTCCAAAATGCACAGATACATATTATTCTCTCCCTATTCCCTGCACACACTAATTACTTTCCTTTATTAAAGTATTACATCCTGTCACAACCTTAAAAGAATTTTACTGGAAGATGAAACACTTCTATAGATTTTGTCTGTTTTCTGCTATGTTTTCATTTTTTTTTAAGAGTGGAATTTTATAATTATTCAGGTATAAACAATTGTGGCTCAAGTTGCAATCTACTCTTTTGTATTTTAAACAATGCTGTGTGATAATTACCGTTATGTGTCAACTTGGCTAGACCATGGTACCTAGATGTTTGGCCAAACACCAGTCTTGATGTCCTTGTGAAGGTACTTTTCAGTTGAGATTAACATTTAAATCAGCAGAGTAAAGCAAGTAGCCTCCATAATGTGGGTGGGCCTTACCCAATCAGTTGAAAGACTTAAGAGAAAAAAGGTGGAGGTCCCCTGAGGAAGAGGAGATTCTGCTTCCAAACTGCCTCGAGGCTCAAACTGCAACATCAGCTCTTCCCTGGGTCTTCAGCCTGCCCACCCACCCTGCAAATTTCATACCTACCAGCCACCACAATTGTGTGAGCCAGTTCCCTAAAATAAATCCCTCCTCTATCTCTATCTCTATTTCTATCTATATCTATCTATATATCTATAACTATATCTATACAGTCTATTGGTTCTGTTTCTCTAGAGAATGCTGTTTTAAATAAAGTCTAGTGAAATTATGAAGTTAAAATCAGATAGATGGATAAATTACTAGATCTATATCTAATTTTGTAGATATGGTAGATATTAGATATAAAGCCAGTAATTTAATCTGAAAGAATTTGAATTATAGAATGACTATATTTATTTAAATTGCTTAAAGGAGTTTGGCCCTTATATATGACAGTGTATAGCTTTTAGACCCACTTATCTCTTTAAAAGATATATTCTCAAACTATAGAACTCAGAAAAGCAGGGTATGTTTAAGCTTTGAAAACAGGTAACACTTAGTGCCATTTATTTTTAAAATTTTTACTGTAAAAAAAATTAAAGACTCCTCAATGGATGCACTGGCAAAATTTCACAGTTGGCTCCCTCAATGAGACAGAAGAAACTAGTGTTCTTTCATTGAAATCAAACGAAAAATAACTGTTACAACCTGACTGTGTATATACAGAATAAAAAGGAAGAGAAGCAAAGTAATGCACTAAAGTACAGGGCATGAAGTTGGATTCAGAAATAAACTGTACACTGTTACTTTTCTGATTCTGGTTTAGAATATGAAAGGCAACAATAAACAAAAGTACTGGCAGTTTGAGAGAGATGAGTCTTAAAAATCCAGATGCTGCATCTGTACCACAATGAAATTTGTACTTGAATGTCTTCATTAAGGTCAATTTGCTTAAGATATTATCTAGCAACTTACAAATCACATCCTGTCATCGCTGTATTACTAGCTTATGACAGTTTGCATTTTTGTTTGAAAAGATTGGCCCATAAATATGCTATCTTCATGTCACCCCTTTGAGAAATGAACTAGTTGGTATTCCTTTTACGTACCATATATGCTCTTAAAAAGGCATTTCAATCCTGCTTCAGTCAAAACCCTCTCAAATAACAGAAACCTAATAGAAATGCTAGCATTGAGTGGAAATCAGCATGTATCCAGAGTTACTTATTTATTAAAATAATAAGGGTAGTCCTGCCTAGGAACAATACTGTGTAAAAATTAATAAGGTGTTAAAAATGACTATATTATTGAAATGGCTGGCTTTAGCATATATATCATTTTTCAGCAGTTTTAAGATGAAAAGGAATTATTACAACGTATTTGACACCTTAGATGTTATTACAAAACAATTGGGAGCTTGCAGGTGGAACACGCGAACAGCATAAGCCTGGGCTGTCATTGAGAAGCATGAGCTTCAGCTGGAGAAAGAACTGGATGCAGGCAGGACACAATAAATCATTATCACTGTTCACCCAACTGCCAAGAATTCATATTCAGAGTATAATAATTGGCACCTCACGGGATTTCAAACAAATGTTTTGGCTAAAAATGGCTGCCTGAGGTTCTTTCATTCCAATACAAATGCAATATCTAGTTTTCCCTATTAAATGCTTCATAGAATACTCCGGCCACAGGCGTAATCTCTGATGCAACTATAACCTAGATTTTGCGCAGACTGTGCACAGGCTAGTCAACCAGGAGAGGAATTTCATGATCTTAGAAAAGTTCATTTCCTTCAGGCAGGCACAGTACAGATACAGTCCACGCCATCCAATGGAGGCAAATTAGGGAGGTCATGTACTCACGTGGCCTTGGTCATCCAGTTCATTGTTGGTGAGCTTCAGCTTGTCGAAACTGATCACTTGTCTCATCCAAGTCTCCCCTGAGGCAGGCGAGTCTGGATGAATGTACACCCGGGGTGGCACAGGGGAATCAGCGTTGCCCGCCACCATCCATTTAGAGCTGTGGTAAACATACCTAGAAGGCAATGACAAGGCTCAGTTTGTGAACTGTTGCTTTCTTGGAATTTTCAACTCAGTAGACTCAGATAAAATGTGCACCCTTTAAAAAGTCTAAAATTCGACGATTTGCTCTTTACATTCAATGCATATAAAATAAGAATTCAAGCGCTTTTTAAAAACTCTCTGAAGCAGTGGTAACCTACTGACCACTCAAAGTGGTATGTTAAGGATTTAGTGAAAAATATGCACACTATTCCCACCATAAATGCAAGTATTTTAACTTGGGTGAATCACACTTAAACACATTAGACATTCTGTCTGTATTCTGATGTTTTCCATTTTTCATCTGGATGTTCAATTGACATGAAGAAACTAAGTTGTCAATCTCCCCTTTAAGGAAATCTCAAAAATACTTGAGAGTTATATCTTAAAGTGTCCCACTTTCTTTATCGCTTCCCATTTTACGCTTATGTTCAAACTGATGAGATAGATGGTAGAAAGACAAGGGGAAATTGTCAGAACTTTCAGTAAAGTTATTTTCATAGGGAAAAAAGTTCCATCTATTATCATTTATAATTATTTTTTCTAATTCTATTACACTATAAACTGAGGATATTCCGTTTAATTTTAAAAGTTTGTAAAATCATAAAACATAGGCCTTTATCTCCTGTATTTCTCTTTTTTTGACTATTGTAAGAAAATTCTTTAAATTTTTTTATACCACTAATTAAAATACACATCAAACTTTAAAAATTATGATATATCTAATTAACATTACCTTTCTAACTAAGAGATAAAACATCTTATTCTATTTGTTTGTGTATGTCAACTATATTGACTCTGTAAAAATTATCATTTAAATAGCAATGTTTCAAGTAGTATATAAGACAATAATGTTTAATCTTATATTCAGACCATCATTTATTAATGTTAATTTAAAATACACTAATTCAAAAACTAGAAACTAGTATATCGATGATTGACTTAGAAAAGGGTAGAAAATGAAATTATATACTTCGATGTTTTTCTTCCATTTGTTTTAAAATATGGCATACAATTTAAAGCAACAATTTACAAATAGTCTCAGAGAATTCTACCAGTATATATGCAAATTTCTTTTTAAAATAGCATGAAACATTTTCATAATATCTCTGGTGAGGCTCACTGTTTCAATATGGTCACACATTTCATTCTCTTTTGAGTTCAATATGCCTTCTATTCTTTAATTCCTTTTCTGGGGAAAAAATACATTATCACAAAATAAAGAATAATAATAAAAACAATTCCCCTTAATTGATATAGTGCAATTTCAATAAATAAGCTCCTAAGTGCATGGCCTTTTGTGAATATTAATTTTACATTCTAATAAATCACAAACACTTTTCATTTCACCAAATACCATTCTTTGATAGCAGAGAATAAGCCAAAAATATTTGTTTCTACCATTGTTGAAAAAGTCGGAAAATAAAATGCAAATCTTAGAAATGCAAGAAAAGCAGCACAATGGGTATAGAGCTATTGCCAAAATAAATAGAGTAATATGCTCTGTCAAAACCTTGAAAAAGTATGCATATTGAATAGTTCAAAAATCCACACCCACTAAGAGAATAAATGTTATGTGTTACATATTCTTTGTGAAACATTCTCAACACAAATGCTAAAAACAATTTTTTTCTTGAGAAGCAATATAAGTGAAAGCAAATTTATGTTTTATAATTTGATCTTTTATAATATGGCATCTTAATACTAATACTTGAAATTTTTCTTGCTTTATGTGTGAATAATAAGGATCAGTTAAGTAAAATAAACCATCCAAAATATATGGAAGAGATTTGGAGAAAGAAATAGAAGACAAACTTAGAAGAAAAAGGAATAATTTCTAAGCTCATTAGAATTACATTGTCTTCCTAAGCGCAAAACCCAAATTAGAATATGGATTTCAAACCAAGTATACTTAAAGAATAAACTTCAATGCCTTCTAGCTTCTATCATGTAGCAGATAATTTTAGCAAAGCTCCCTAATGAAGTATTTAATTAAAATAAGGGATACAACTTATACACAAAACACAAATAAAAATGTCCTTTTTATTACCCATATTTTTAGTATTCCATATGTGCCTGTACTAATTAAATCTGTACACTTTTGACACCATAAACCTGTTTCAAAAAAGCGACTCCCTAAATCTTAAAGAGTAATAAAAACCAAATCTGATTTCATTTAAAAACTTACTAAATGCTCTAGCTGTTTATTTAAAAGGCAGAAACAAAGAAATGTAAAGCAGCATCTTCCGATTTTCCACTCAGAATTTCCTTTTTTAAATGTTAGCATTTTTTAAAAAAACATCTTTATTGGAGTATAATTGCTTTACAATGGTGTGTTAGTTTCTGCTTTATAACAAAGTGAATCAGTTCAGCTCCTCAGGAAAATAAAAAGAATTGCCATTGACGACTGTTGATTTGCTTACTTGCAGAAGGAAAAGCAAAGGTTGGTTTGATACTGAAGAAAGTATCTTTTCCAACTTTACTTGATATCTAGATAAATATATTCTCTCAAAATCCAAACACTACAAAACTTTAAAAAAATTACTGTGTTAACTACGAGCCATAAAAACAACAGTAAGGTAACAAATTCATTGCCAGCTTAAAGATGTCTTAATATAGTAATGAATTGAGATTTTTTTTCTAAATTGTAAAATATCTTCAATAATTTTCTCAAATTAAAGGGAAAAAAGCCTGTGAAGAGTTATGATTTTGTATGTAACACAATAAAGGGAATTTATATAAATGTCCAAAAAATCACGAAGAAAATGAAACAATTTGTTAACTATTATGTATATCTACAAACTTGACTCAACATTTCGTCTCAAAATCCTAATCAAAATGTGAATCAACATTAAAGTCACATATAGTTTAGCAACACTAAACTGACCCCTTATTAAAATTCCTCAACACTTAATGACATTTCTGTATCTACTAAAAGCAAAACAAAAATTTTTTTCACATTTATTGCAAGAGAAGGCACCCTCCAGACTACTGGAAGTGACAGGGTTTGGATTATGGATCTGATAATTCTACAGGCTTCTGGAAACAAATATCATAATCAGCACAGATTAAATAGGCATATCCTGTAAAAATCCCAGCGTTTTCTTATCCTCTGTACCCATCTGATCACTGTACCTGTATCTTTTGTTGTCCACTGGCACAATATCCATGGCAATGTAATATTGCTGGTGAGGATCTAATCCTGATATCTTCACTCTCATTGCTGGAAACATGCGCCTATGTATAAGGGAGGGGAGGAAAGACAGTTTGGGTTCTGTTTTTGTTTATGATTACGCTTGGAGAATGAATAAGCAAAGAAAACTCTCGAATCCGTGTTTTTCACATGGAAAAACTTATAACATTCACTTTGGTAATGTAATTCAAAGAATCTGAATACAGGACGTATCAAAACTGAGTCATTTAAATGTAATTTGTTGTACCCTGTACTTGCATTCCATGTTTACTGAAATGTCAGTATAGCTAAAAGCAAAAAACCAAAAAATCGTACACTGCAGAAATAATGGCACAGAAAGCACCTCATTTTTTAAACAAAAATCGGTAAGCAGATTAACTTTAATAATACAAATAATAAAGTGTTCCGAATGGTAGAAATAGAAAATTTGAATTTCTAAAAGTGATAAAATATATTATAATGTGAAATTTTAAAAGGGTTATAAAAAAAAAAGTACAAGGAGCCAATGTGCCATGCCATAACCAAACAATATGTTCTTTATTGAGACAGAACTTCCTGTCTGCAGCATGGTAAAGGTGAAGTGCAAAAGTTGCTCTAAATTTGAAAGGTATAGTAAAACTTCTTTATTGAAAGCAGAAACTAAACACAATGTATATTTACCAAATCATTCCTTCCCCCACCAGACCCTGAAAATACTTTCTGATTTAACCACACTTATTCAAAACTTTGTTAATTAAAACAAATGAAAATCCACATTTCTCTTGGCTTCCCAGAGATGCATATAAAAGGAGATGTTAAAATAAACACACCTATCTTTTTAAAAGGGCACAGCAGCAAGGAATACAACAGCAAATTATTGTATATAAAAAAACAAATAAAGCAGTTCTCTTTTAAAAAAACAAACAAATTTCATCTAATGATTTATGTCTAGGACCCTTCTGGTTAATCTAATTTTTGCTAATTTAACCTTATAACACAAATTTTAGTACTGTTATTTACCAGAAATGTTTCCTATAACAATAAAGCCATTAAAGACCACTTCCAGAGAAAAGAAAGTCCATTATTCCTAACTAGGCATGAGAACAGTTTAATACGCTGGCTGTTTTAGTGTTATTTCAGTGCACCTGTAAGATAAAGAGTAAAGGTCTTTAACTACATCCTTTATAAGACAACTGTTGCTTTGTGTTGTTGAAGACTGAATTTGGATCATTAATAAAAAGCTCTGAAAATGTAGAAGGTAGCATATGGATTCAATAAAATATGTTTTTGTAATTTCTAATAAGTTTGGATACTTTTATGCTGTCCAGGTTTTTGCCATGTGTACTCCCTGAAAGAGTTGTGTGTGCTTTTTAAAGTTTCTTTTAAGGAAGAGAGTATTCACCGATTTCACTGCACTAAATGAACTGAAAACTCTAAAACGCAAATATTTCTGTCCCTCCCTCACATTAACAGAATCTGTGCAACAAATCAATTTATTTTACTGACGGATGTGAAAATTTCACACTTTCAAAAAAACAGATATAACTTACAAGTTTTTTTGGTATTTCTCAGCAAATTTAGGCTAATTTGTTGGATTTCATTTAGAAAAAAAAAAAGTAATCATGTAACTGTGAATCTGTAAAAAGAATGGTATTTTAAAATCGGGGCAACAGTTTTTGCAGGGATTAAGCATGTATTACTAGTGATTCCACTAATTTTTATGCTAATCTAATATCAAAATAGCATAACACATCACATTGTCATACTGCCAGCAAATCTTTTGATAAAGAACCAACTGGAAGTTTCGAATCTAAAAAAGCAAATGATAGTTTGCTAAAGAGTAAACTGCGTTTTATTATAAACGGGGGAAGGGATGGATAATCTGTTCCTTAATTTCAGAAACATAACTAAAGCCTAAATAAATGCCTGAACAGATATTAAGTATGATCACGAATCTATAACTACCCTGCATGCGGATTATCAACAGTAACCGTTACCGCCTCCGCGGCGACAGCGATTTTCTCCTTATCATCCAACGAGAGGACAGCCGGGCTGTGCCCCTCGCCGGCCGACTGCACTCCAGGTTAGGTAGACAAAGCCAGTCTCAAAAATGAACCACCACCCGGGGCCTTGTCTGCAGAAACTGCTAACGAGAGACCCCACAGCTCTGGCAGGTCCTTCTTCCCAACCCACCAAGAGGTGGGGTGAGGCCAGAGCCGGGGCCGTTCGCGCCAGCGTGCCCTTTACCTGCCGGCCTTGGTGATGATCATCTCCGTGCCGATCTCGTGAAAGCGCTTCCAGAGCTCAGCTCCCTGCAGATCCACCCGAGGGGCCTGCGGCGAGGGCAGCGGGGTCCCGGGCCGGGCCAGGGCGGGCACCGGGGACCCCTTCGGGGAGTCTCCTGGGGATGCCAGTGGGGAAGCGCCGTGCAGGAAGCCGTCCTCACAGCCGCCTGGGCAGCAAAGGGCAGAGAGGGGTAACCGGTGAGGGCTCGAAATGGGAAGCCTGGTGGGGAGATGAACCCCTGAGGGCGGCTGGGGAGAGGAAAAGGACCGCGAGGAAAGGGGAAGCTTTCTTGCCATCCGGCCCTTACAACAAACAGGCCCATGAGTGGGTAAATACGCGCTCCGCCAGCCAAAGAGACGGACACTCGACGCTCAAGTACGGCCCTCTCGGCCCCCAAGTCTCAAGCACGCCCGCAGAGGCGTGCGGCCAGCGTCCACCCCACCCTCCCTGCTTCCGCCCGGTCAAGGCCCCAAAATAAGTTTTGTGCCGCAGCCGGAGTCTGGGATGCATGCCCAACGGAGTCTGAGATGGGTTCCCGAGTCCAGATCCGCCGTGCAGGCCCCGACACACCCCACGCCATGGAGAGCACGGAGCAAAAGCGCCTGGCGCCCCGGCTCCTGGTCCCAAGCGCTTGGGCCTCCCTTCGCAATAGGCGTCCGAGGCGCCTTACTCCGGGCCCGGCCGGCATCCTCTAGAAAGCTCTTCAAACACCGCTCTCGCCAAACTCTCCGGCCGCCCGGAGCTTCTTAGCAAAGCAGCAGCGGGAAGAGAAGAGCACGAAAAACAAGCCCACGATCGCCGTCGGCCTTGGCAGCGGGAATCGAGAGAGGAAGGCAAGGGAACCGCTCAGCTACCCCTCGGAAAACCACGTTTGCAAATATGCCGCCCTCTTCCTGGTTTGCCCAAACCGTTTAGGCATTCGTTTCGGTTTCGGGGGGTGGGGGTATGCCGTCGCTCCCCCCACTCCCATGCTATTAAAAGTTAGGAAAGAAAAAAGAGCACCCAGGGGCTGGAAGCCCAAGGGAGGCAGATGCGGAAAGCACAGATCTGCACCGCCGAGCGCCGCAAACTGCAGCTGCTGAGGGCGCGGCGTGAGTGGGCGGCGGCGGCAGCAGCCTGAGAAACCAGGCTGAAAGCGGCATTTTACTGTCTGGAGGGTGATCCGAGTTGCGCGGCGAGAGGGTCCAGGGCAGCGCGAGCTTTGCGCCCTGACACCCAGGCTAGCGCGTTGATGGCTGAGTTGCCCCGGGCGCACAGGGACACCGCGCGCGCGCACGCCCACAACTCGCAGTAGTTCAGGTTCTCCGCTGCGGTACTGGCCCGTGGGACCGGGAGAGGACGTCTAAGGAAGAAGTTTAGGCGGGAAGGGGCCGACTCACCCGCGGCTCCGCGGGAGCCGCAGCTCCGCTCCAGGTCTGCGCAGCTCCGGATGGGCCCGGATGCCGCCCCAGCCGGCGACGAGAGCGCAGTGCCTTCGTCTCCCTCAGAGGAGCCCTTTTCTCCGGCGGCGCCGCCGCGGCTGCAGCCTCCGTCATCTAAGGCCCCGGGCGCCTCCTCCGCGCCCAGCTTTCGCCTCTTCTTCTGAAGCTGTTGCTGCTTCTCGGCGCCGATCAGTGCCTCCACGGAGAAGGCGTGCGCCTTAAGGCTTAGCATGCTGCACGGCGAGCCCCTCCGCTTCTCGGCCATCCCCGCCGCCCGGCGCCCGCCCCTCGCTCATATACACACGCGCAGGCACACGCACACACTCGCTCTCCTTCCCCCACCAAAATCTGAACGAGTCTCGGGGCCTCCCGCAGGCCCAGATCTGCCCTCTTCCCCGCCCGGGCAAAAACAAATTTGGCGTTTCCTCTCTCGCGCTTGTGTTGGGATCCCAGGAACCAGCGACGCGCCCGCCAAGTTTCCTTCCCTCGGTCTCTCGCGCGCTCTCTCAGTGATGGACTCTTTCGCTCCCACCCCCTCCACCTCTTCCTGCAGCTCCAAGATCTGCCTCGACTGATGCGCCAGAGAGGACTAACATGGGTAAAAAACACTCTGCGGACACAAATTAGGGATTGTAATTGAAATTTGTTGCCTTGATCTGTCAGCACTTCCAGGCAGGAGAGCGGTGGGAAGAACTTGCTCATTAGTGTCAATAAAGGGGCGGGGGCGGAGTCCGGGACCCTGTCAATCACCGAGACGGCCAGCCAATCAGGAGGCGCCGACTCCGCTCCGCCCGCGCCCACTTCCTTACAAGGTCGCAAAAAACCTAGAGTGGAAAGCGCCGCCGTCTGGCTTGGAAGTGCCAGCCCGGGCCCTGAACCGGGTCAGTCTCCCTGCCTCCCACAGCCAGTCCAGCCCGGGAGTCTCCAGCTTTCCCCACCGGGACGTGGAAAGGCTGAGGCTTCTGGCTTAAAAACGAAATGATCACCACATTAGAATATCAAGAATCTTTCAAGAAACCTTAAGTTCCAGTCCCATTCCCTTATCACGTAATATTGCTACAACTCAGAACATTTTGAGGAGTGGGGAGAATTCACATCCACCAGGCCCGTCTTTTCTCATGGACACATTCCTGCATTTAGTAACACCCACTCTGCGCCGGGCGTGGCACTAGACTTATTTGTTTTACTCCGTGGATTTTTCTTGGGGAGGGAGGGGGAATTCAAGATACGTTTAAATCCTTTATATTTAGGAGAGCAAAATTTTACCCCATTATTGCTCAGTTCTTTATATGAACAAGTCAGAAAAAGCACGCTCTTTCCGGAATCTCCCATTTCTTTCGAACAATGATCGCTAATTTAAACCTGGTATTTTAATGTTTATGTCGTTAATGATAAGGGCTTTAAGACCCCTAAACACTTCGCAGAGTGAAATAAGTTTTAAGATGCAATAAAATTTCCATTGCAGTTTTAGAAAATGTCTCTGTGATTTAACGTAACTTCATGTTTGCCCTGTTTTTGCTACTTCTTTTCTCAGGCTTTTAAAGAGTCAGCATGTTTCTTTAAAACAATTTTTTTTAAAACCTCTTTTTAATTGAATAACACTTAACATGTATCTGTGCAGTTTGTTTTGTAGTTTCAACTGGACTTTTGCTCTGGATTAACAAAAAAAATGGATGTGATGTAAATAGAGCAAGTCTCTTTGTAGAATAAAATTCATGATGGGTATTACTCTTAAATCTCTGGTATAAAATACACGACAAAGGACTGAGGGTTTTGTTTTTTTGTTTTTTTGTTTTCTCTCCCTCGCTCTGTTTAACCTCCACACTGGTGGCTGCCCCATTATCTCTTAGTTTCCAGTACAGTGATTCAGGCAGTAGCTTCGCCACTGCGACCTTTTTACCGTAGCTCCAGGGGGAACTCGCGGTTCCTCCAAGGAAACCAGAAGAGCGGGAACCAGAGCGGGTGGTGCTCAGAGGCGTCTCCGCATGCGCCGCCCGGCGGGCCCGGCAGCCTCTGGGTCAAACACGACTCCCTAACAACCTGAAGAGGAGGCCTCTTTTAAAAGATTGAGAACCAGACTCAACCAGGAGGAGGTGTTTTGCATTTGCATTTAAAAAAAAAAAAAAAAGGCTTTGCGAACGGTCTGGAGCGGTCCGGACCTCGGTGGACCTCCAGACTCCGCGGCCACCTAGGCGGGTAGTACAGCCTTAAAAGTAAGCGCAAACCTGGTTTCTGAAGCCTGCCCGAAGACGGGCGCAAGCCCGGGAGTGCGAAGAGGCCGCCTGGAGGGCTGGGGCAGGGAGTGGGGAGGGATGCGGTGGAGGGAGGGCCGCAGACCTGGCAGGAGGCTGCCCACCGAGCTCCGCGCGGCCGGGGCATCTGAAGCCAGCATCCGCAGCCTGCGGGGACCGAGCGCCCCGCTCCACTCCCAGGCTTTCAGTGGCCCCAAGGAGGAGCGACCCGAGGCTCCTCTGAGCTGCCCTTGCGGACTTGGAGAGGCCGAGGCGCTGAGGCCCAAGGGTGGAGTCGCCGGGGCCCTGAGGCCTACTCCGGGGGAACGGCTCCTCTGGAGAAACCCCAGGCCGCCAGGGGAGATCGCGGTTTTCTAGACGCGAAGCCTGCTTTGTAGACGGATTCTTGTCCGTTTACAGGCCCCGCGGCTCAAAACTGATTTAGAAGGGACTACACGGGCCTGCAGGGCCCCAAGGCCTCCTATATCCCTACACCGCTTCTTTCTCCTTTACCCCGGGCAGCGAAGGGCGCAGCCCTCGGGACGCGCGGACACCGGGGACTTGCGCCCCACAGACAAGCTGGAAAGCCGGGCCTCACACACATCCACTATGTCAGATAGAAAGTGGCCCTTAAAAATAATCCAGCTGTGCCCTGGGCGCCCGGGACAGGACCAAGGCTCTGGTCTCCTTAGTCCAAGTCCAGGCTGGGCTTTGGGAACCACAGCGATAGAGCCGCACCGCGGCTCTCCACCTTGGGCTCGCATGGAATCCGGCTCAGACTCCGGGACCCAGCGGGACCAGCTGTCCCCGACCCCACGAAGCAGAAGGTCGCAGACCTCAGCTCACCCCCGACCTTCGCTCCCGAGAGGGGAAGCCGAGCTTCTCCAGGAGCCTGAGGGAGGGAAGGCGGGTTTGGCAGGCTGGTGGAGTCGCGGCCTTCGGAGCACTGACGAAGCCACCACCCTAATCCGGCGTTTTCTCAAAAGCGTGGCACGCGCGTGCCAGAGTCGAGCCAGGGCCTTGCACTTTGCCAGTCAAGAGAGCAAAGGAAGCGGGGACAGGGCGCAAACTGGCGGGAGAAAAACTCGACAGGGTGTGCCCGTGCACGTGCCTGTATGTGCGTGGGTGCGCGTGTGTGCACCTGCGAGGGTGTAAACATGGGTGGGCATGTGTACCGGGGAGCGTGTGCCTCTCGTCACTTTAAGAGAGAAAATGTCTGTTCCCAGTATGAGCTATGTTAAGGAAACGATTAAAACTGAATTAAACTGTCAGGCCTCTGGCAAGACTAGCACGGCTCTATTTCAAATAAAAGTCATCCAGGGAAGAAGGTTATCAGAGTGGGCTTCTCTCAGGAACTTGGGCGGGGAGAGAGGGAAGGACACAAGAGCCTTGCGAGTGTTACCTAGTGGAATCTGTGTCCAGCCAGCTAGCAAAGCTATCGCGGGAGGGGGGTGGGCGTTGAAAAGCGTAGTCAGTTCCTCTTCCTTATTTTTCTCTGTGCATTTTTAAATTAGACAGTTCTGAAAGATTTTTTTAATGCATTCTGTCGGTTCCCGCTGTGCTTTCTCAGCCTAGAGCCTGTTCACACTATATATAGTGTAACATATATATGTTTGGAGAGAGCTTGCTATTTCCACTTACCTGACGTAGCTACTTGTATTTATAAACAGTTACTTATTTTTAAATTCTGAATTTAAAAATCCTATGCGTTAGGATTTCATTCTCTAGGTAGACTTTTTTTTTTTTTTTACACTTGACGGTGGCCATAAGAGTTTCTAACCCTTACGATTAATTTCCCGCACTCAAGACATGACACAGGAGGTGAGCCCTGGCATACAAGAGAATCTGTTCTTGGCCCTTGAATGGGAGTTGCTTTAGGTGGTCCCCAAGTTTCCAAACAGGCGGGATCCGGACTTCCTTCCCATGCGCTAAAAAATAAAAAAAAAAAAAAAGTTATTATTAGCTAGAAGATTAACCTAGCGAGAAGTACAGAAATAGACGGGAGAGTGGGGGTGAGCAAGGGCCCAATCCTAGCACCAAAGGGGTACTTATTTGGCTGCCTTAATTTGTAACAATTTGGGAAGAAGGTACATCCTAATTGGGGGCGTGGACGTCAGAGCCGCCGAGTCACCTGGCAGCACCTTACTCGCTGGCTGGGGCTCCCTCTCTCCTCCCTTCCTTCCCTTACCGTCTTCCAATCTGTTCGTTATCTGCCCTGCTGTTCTTCTTCTCGCCTCTCCCTCTGATCTGGGTTAATAAAAACAATAAATTATAACCTGTATAAGTTTACAAAGAGTAATTTACGGGAGTTAATTCAGTCGCCCGGGGGGCTGGACCGCTGCGCTCTCGAGGGCTTCCTTCCTGCCGGGTCTCCGGCTGCAGCTGCAAACCCAGGCCCCGTGGAGAAAGCGATCCAGAACCGCGATTCCTCGCGGCTCGCTTCTGTCGTGGATTTGCACACACACACACAGCACTGTCCCACATGTTGGCGATTGTTTGCCATTCGCCTCCTCCAACAACAAGTCTCTTAAGTATTCTCATCAGCTGAGACCCAGTCTCGATAGCAAAGAAATCGCGCAGCCCACCGAAGTGCTCTTCGGGAATCCCGAGCGCCCAAACTTAGTTTGGGGTCCGGAGAGATTCCTTTTAGTGCTGGTTTTTCAATCAATGCTCACGTCTCGGTGAGGTTTAGGGGAGGTGCGCAGTTTGGAGAGAGCAAAAGGCGTGTACTCTAATGGTAAGCTTGTCGTCATTACTCCCTCCCTCCCTCCACTTCCAGTTCTCCAGGGAAAGGTAAAGGAAGGGAGAAGTGAGGCCCCTGACCCACCAAGTCGAGGGGCTGTGAGGACGTAATGAACCTGTAATGTATCCGGAAGAAAACTCACTCGGCTGGACGAATGAGCTTCGCCACTCATGTCCAATTTCCAGCAGTATCTGCTCTACCTCCAGACGATGCTGGAATTATTTTTCACCCTGTGCATGAAAAACCGCCCCCTTCGCTTCCTCATTCATTGACCTACACTCCTCTGGCGACATTACTACAGTAAGGGGTTAGAAACAGAAATGTCCAAGAAGCAAACACTTGTCTCTTTCACTAACACCGGATCCAAATACAAGCTGGCTTCAAGGAGGTAATGAAATTAACACCTAGATGTAAATGGATACCCAAAGATGGGTAGATGGACATTGCTGAATTGCAACAGGTCAATTTGGACATAAATCAAACTGAGACAATGAATGGGGAAATTAATATTCTCTAAATAGTTAATGGGCATTTTAATAGTTTATGCTTTATAAAATGACGTTTAAATTGATATTTAAGATATGCAGCTTCATATTCTTTGAATTAAATATTTAATGCTATTTTTCCCCATAAACAAAGATTTTCTTGAGTCTGCTGGTTTAATTAAATGAATTGAAAAGGGAACTGAGTGCCTGTTTAGGCTCCAATAACTAGGTAGGATGTTTAGCTTTTTATACAAATTATTACACCCTCTAATTGGCTGTAAATTGGGCCCTGTTCTCCTATTTCACATCTGTAGATACCCACAGTTATTAAACAGTGAAAATTCTGTGGGCATTTATATAATCTGCTGAAAGTACGAACAATAAAGAATGTGGCTGAAATTTATTCATATTTTTGTACTGACAGATGAGGCATTTCAGTTTCAGCTGAATGAAAAGAATTTTAACAGATTAATTTAAGGCTAGCACTGGAACTGCACAAAAAGAAGTGAGCTATTGAAAAACTGTATTAAGAATGAACCCCGAATTTAAACACTTGGGCAAAAATTTGAGAACAAGCTTTGACTTTTCTACATTACTTTTGGTTTTGCTTTGTTTTCACTTTTTATTGTGTAAACTTTTCCATCCTTTAATGAGTGTAGGATGAACAATTAAGATAGCTGAAAAATGAAAGAGTTTAAGGTTTTCCCCATTTTTGATATAAAATATTAAAATTTGTCTCAAATAAAATAATCTTACTGGAATACACTTCCAACCTGGGTTTTCAGGAAGAGCCAAATTAGAATCTTCAAGCAAAAGAACAGTAATAACAAGAGGATCTTTACCAAAACATTTAGAAATTTTGGAAATGTTGCTTGTAAAGAATTCTCAGCATATATAACACTGCATTTCCAAATTCAGTCTCAAGAAGAAAGAGGGAGAGGAAAAAAGCTATCCAGGCCAAGCACAATAGGTGATGTAAATTTTGAATAACTAGCATTTCTAGAAAGACTTGTGCTTTTTTCTGTTAACCTTTACTCTTTGGTGCAGGTTCCTTCTCAAATTACATAAAATGTACTTTAAGAAGCACTCACTACCTGCTACAGATGTCCAGGAAAAACTGAATTATGGAAGTCGGAAACATATGGCAGTTGCCTATTGCAAAAGGAAGGTACATATGAAAGTTATAAATTTCTTTCCTTAGGTCAGCATTGTAAATGCATTTTATAGGGTTCACAGTATGTATTACACCTGTAGATTTAATTTTTGAAATATATGTTTTTAGGAGAAATTTGTGGCTTGGGATTCTAAGAGAAAGAACTCGTCTTGATGTGTTAGAAATAAAGAAAAAACAACAAATAAAAATAAATATGTGGAGAGGCAAACATTTTTCTTTTAATTTCCCAGTTGGTTACACTGAAAAGGACATCAGACCATCTACTGGCAAAGGATTACTCACAACACAGGAGTTACCCGTCAGCAGAGCATGCTGCATTTACTGAGTTCCAGATCTGAAGAAGCAGAGATGTCAACCTGAGCAAAACCAGTTTGGGGTCGATATAAAAAACACCAGATTAAGAATTGGATCACACAAATGTCAAAACCACACCAAAATAATTTGTTTTTGAGAAAAGTTTCCAACTACTTGCTGATCTTTTTCCCCATCAAAATATTAGGTTTAATTTTATTTTATTTTATGCCTTTGAAACGTTTTGTTTGAAGTCGTAATTTAATATTATATATTCGGTATGGATACCAAGCACTATCAACTACCAAGATATCTTCTCTTAAACCTTCAAAGTTATTTGAAAATAATCCCTCCAACTTTCTACCTGAAGCCCCCTTTGGTATCTTTAAATTTAATTTTAATTTGTGGATCTTAAGAGTCACAGTCTCCTGTTCCATTTTATTTGGAGAAATGTTAGAAGCATGTTATGTGAATGGTCTTGGTCAAAACGAAGTTTAAACGAATATATACTTGTTTAATACCCTAAGACTGGAGCAGGTGCCTACATTTAAGGTTGCTGTGGGTTCACGTCAAGAAAACCGTCTTCAGATTCCCCTTGTGGAAGCTAGGGAAACGCTCCTGCCTGATCTCCGCTTTGCTGTGTTAGAATGAAATTTACTTGCTGGGATGCGGGTTGTGTGAAATAATGCAAAAATAATAGCAGATGCTCTCCACCCTGACAGAACTTTTATTTGGTTGCGTTTTGAATTCCCTTAAGTGATCAGTTGTTGAGTGGTCGCCTGAGTGGGTTTTCTCTTTTCCAGATCCTGCCTTACTGAAGGCCAGTCCTGCCCAGACTTTAGACCATTCGATCTATGTGCGGCGGTAAGATATCGAGCTTTCATTATTGGGGGCTTCCAGACAGGTGGGGGAGAAGAATGCCTGAGGCGCAGAAAAGACTATCAGATTCTTTTCTGCTTATTCACAGAAATTTGGGAACATGGAAAGTGCCAAGAAATTTCTGGTTTCCTTCTCCAAGTCTTAGGTCGTTTCCAGAGCTCCCACCCTGTCCTGCCCAGACGGTTCTCGTTAACTTTTACAATTGGAGCTCTTCAAGGGGACCCCCCAAGATAGCATATATTATTTAATAACAAAAACAGCAGTAACGGTAAAAAGAAATAAAGAAATCAGTCCAGTTTCCAGGGGTACCTTAGAAACCCCAAGGCAGATCCGACTGGTAAAACATTTACGAATTCACATTCTCGATGAGGTTCCACGCCTAAAATTAATATCCAGTCTGGGTGTCTGAAGCTCGTTTTGCTTTGGTCAATACCTGCGTTTTCTTTCATTTTGTTTCCGTTCCCTCCTGGGTTTCGTGCCTTTTTTTTTTTTTTTTCCCATTTGCAAAGACAATCTGATTTACAGTTTGACTGAGAGTTGCATTTCTGTTTAGAAGGTGAAACGTCCAAGTCAGTTAGCCAAATTATTCCCCGACGGCTCCAATATTGCGCCAGAGTCCCAGAGTCAGTTATTTTTATGTCTGACTGTATTTCAAATGTGCAGGGTGATAAATAAAACACGCCTCAAGCTGCAAACTATCTCAGTGTGATGAGGAACAATTGACAAAAATTAACTCAGCCAAAGCGTTGGGGTTCTCGCGAGCGGCTGGAGCATAAATCAGTATCCTGGCAGCTTCGGGAAGCAGCGCGCTTGAAGCCGCGCGCCCGCTGCAGCCGCGATTTTCCAGCAGCTGCTGGGCTCGCCTGGCTTGAGTGAGCGAGGCTCGGCCACGGGGATCCGAGAGGGAATCGGATTCCACTCCGAGTTCAGAGTCATCCGAGGAAGGGACATGTTAGGGGAGAAAGGCATGGCCACGCCTAAGCGACTCCGTAATTTATCACTGAGACTTCTCCAGTGGGTTGTGTGCGAGTGCAGTCAAGAGGACTAGGAAGGCAAACTCGGGGGTGGGGGGTTGAGCAGGGAGTAACAACCCCCAACTTTCTCTGGATCCCAGAGGAGCGTCTTTGATTGCTCAAGTCACTTGAAAAGGAGATTCGTCTCAGCTATTAATGAAACCTATTTTACGGAAAATCAAGGAAGGCGCCTGGAAAGCTCTCTGCGTTAGCGCTGTAACTGCTTGGAGTCCGGAGCCCGCCTGCATATTCACTCCCCAGTGCACACGCCGAGTCCTCGCCCCCTTCTCCGGAGCGAGGTGGCAGGCCGCGACACCCAGGAGACATGGGTCAGGCAGGGCAGAAGGTGTTCGGGTCGGTTGCCGCCGGCCCTCGCCACCTGTTGGAGAGATCAAGCCTAAGATCCCGCGCCCCCGGGCGGACTCGCGCTCAGCGGCCACAGGGAGTCAAGGCTGACGAGCCGCGGGTTTCTGTTGCTAAGAGCAAAGAACAGCCCTTTCGGTGCTAAGTGCACAGTAAGTGCGAAGAATAAATACATCATCTCCCGGGGCGGCTCTCTCGGAAAGGCCTCTCAGCCCCCTGTCGTTCAGAGCCCGCTGAGGGTTATTGATTAGAGCGGGAGCCCGCGCCGCGCCGCGCCGCGCCTGCGCCTCTGCTCGCTGGCTGAGAAGGGCGCGCTGCCCCGGCCACTGCGCACCACTCGCCTGGCGCGGCGCTAGCTCCTCCGAGGGGAACTAAAAATAAGGATCATCAAAACCCTCAGAGACGTCCCCAGACCCAGGAGACCGCACAACCACGCTGACGAGGTCCCAGGCCTCACCCCAACCTGCCTGGGGAGCCTGAGCTGCACCGCAGAGCCCGAACACAGCGTGCGCGGCGTGTGCGCATGTGTGCATGCGTGAGCGTGCGTGTGCGTGCGGATTCGCCGCGGGCCGCCAGTCCCGGTGGCCGCGGGAGACGGGCAGTGTCTGGAGGAGCGGGGAGGAAGTCATTTTTCTCTTCTATAGCTTCGAATCAAGACTCTCCTTTTAAAAATGGGTTAAAGAACAAAGTGAGTGAAAACCTAAGCGCACCCCCCTCCTCCCGCAGGAAGCTCTAGTTCCGGGGCTGCGCGGGCCCCGTTTTTCCGGGGGTTAGCGCACGGGAGTTGGGCGCCCACCGCGTCCGCTGCTGAGGTCGGGCGGCCGCATCCCGGGGCACCTGGGCCTCTTCGTGGCTCCTGGACTCCACGGCGCAGGCCTCCTCTCGTGCTCGGCTCGGCAATCCCGGGCCCCTGACCTCTGCAGCCGCGCCGCCCACCACCGCTTCCTCCCCCGAGGGCGTAAACCCGAATCCACTCTGGCCTCGGGCCTCGGCCTGCGCCGTGGCCCGCGGACCGCCCGGCTCTGAGGATTCTGGGCGGGGGGAAGGCGGGCTGAGCTCTCCTCCTGACGGGATTCCGCACGCATCTGTTTCGGGACCCTGGCCGTGTCCCGGCCTTAACCTCCTCAGCGTTACAACGGGGATAATAATCCTTGCCGGCTCGCCCACCAGGTGGTGGCTGGATAATATATTCCGGTGAAGGAGTGAGGAGGGTTGGCAGAGACTGTCAACTATTCCGCTGGGTGGCCGTTCATAGCCCTCCCAGATTGGAGGGTGGAGGGCGGGGGTAGTTCAGCCCCCGGCCTGCGACCTCCCGGAAGAAAGGGGCTCGTGGTCGTTTAGGTTGCGCAGAGCCCGCCACGCTTCCGGCTGGGGCACGTGGCGCCCTTGGGGACCTAAGGCCTCACTGTCCCGAGCTCGGCCTGGGGCGGAGCAGCCTTCTCAGCACCCTGTACTCGGCTCTGCGCGGACGCCACTGTCTCGCCGCGGGCAGCAGCCGTAGGAGACTCCGGAACTTCTGGCCGGAGCAGGAGCTGAGCGTCCCCGACTGAACCCAGGCAGAAAGGGAAGCCCTGTAGGTTGTCCTGATCTGCGGACGCAGTGGAGGCGACCCTGAGTCTTGCAGGAAAACCAACCCCAGAGAAGACATTGGCCTCTGATGGGCAGACCTCCGCGGAGAGTCTCAATGGAGGAAGTCCCAGCAACTCTTCACAAAACTATAAAACCATCTAGAAAAGTAAGCGTCCACATGGATTGAGGGAAACAGTTGAGAATTAAAAGGTAAATAGAAGGAGGAACTTGAAAGGAATATTAACGTACATTTTTTTTGCACCTGAGTTCAGGTTAACCCTCAAACAAAAAAGGACTTAAATTTCCCCGGGCCCTGGGCCTGCTAGCGCGTAGTTGCCAGGCCAGTTCCCGTGACCTGTTACCATTATCAGTGCGCCAGATAGGGGGCGAGGAATGAGCTTCTTTGTCATTGTCATTTCCATTTATAACTGCAGAGCACGCTACTGATGAACTTTCTTGACTTTTCTCATTAGTGAGGTTCTCTTGGGTTTTTTGTTGCTCTTTGTTTTGTTGTTTAGAAAGGCACATTTCACACGTTTGTAAGTAGTTCACCTGTTGCAAACGGTCCTATCTTGAGTCATATAGCAGAGGAAAAAATGAATACAAAATAACCTGTATATGGAGGTAGTGAGCTAAGATGGCTATGGGTTCTCAGTTGCATAGTTATTTCTAAGAAGACTTCATTTGAAAAAATGAAAAACATTTTGGGGCAGTTACAGTTACATTAGTACATGTTGTGGAAATAAGCTTGCAGTTAGAGAAAAATTATTAGAAACAGCTGTGATGTTAATGTTTCAAAACCCAAAGTGCTCAATATGCTCAGTGTCTACTTTTCGTAATTTTTTCTTGTGCATCCAAATAGTGCACTACTCTGTGTGTAATACAAGACACTTGTTTAATAAAGCAAATGATTGTCTGTGTCAGGGAGATTTGGTCCTCTTTCCCTCTTCCAGTCCATGTGCAGAGCAGATCAAAGACCTGATTACCTCTCTTTCCAAAGGCACCAGATGGTATCTTGATTTTTTTTTCAGATATTTTAGCAATCGAATTCAAAGGACTAAAGAATGTGTGTGATGCTACAGATGAAAGCTGTACCCAGGTAAATTATTTTTTAAATTAATGTCATGCCTACCTTACCTTATTCCACTAAAGTTTTGAGGAGTCTCATGAGAATATATATAATGAATAAATATATAAATGGTAAGTAAAGGTTAGAACCAAGTAAAATAGAAATCACAATCCAGAATCAAGATAAGAAGACAATAACTCTGATATGCATGTGGAGTACTCTACAGTTATTAAACAGGAACTTTGGATTTGTCAATGAGCTTCCTAGCAGCAAGAGTAAAGAGCAAAACAAGATCCTTATAGTGCACAGGGAGAAATCTAATCAGTTCCTTATAGTAAGCAATAGTTCCCTAAAATGATAATGATGATAGTAACGATGCTTAGCAGCAGCAGCTGTTCCATTTGGGAGATCAACTGCCCTTCCCCTCCCTGCCTCCCAAGTTCCAACACATTCAGATACTCTTCTTGGGTTGTTTTTACTTTGTTACAGTTAGGCTAAAAGCTGCTTCTCTGCATAGAGGCAGTTTAGCATCTGGAAGGAACTTTGGAATCAGAGACATCTGAATTCAGTACTGGCTTTTGCACTTAGGGTTCTGCTGTAACCCTTGGCAAGGCATTTAATCTCTCTCTCTGAGACCCAGTTTTCTTTATAAAGTGGAGACAGTTTATCCCATAGGCTTATAGGAGATAGTTTTCTACATGCTGACACTAAGAAACTCTTTGTGTGAGGCTGTTGCTGTTTTTATTTTCCTTCACATAACACAAATGTTAGTTTCCTTTCTCCTTTTCCACAGCTACACAGCATTCAATGCCACTTCTACCTTTGGGCCTCAGAGCAAATGAGAATGCCAGGCTTTAGACTTGAAGAACTGTCAGTACGGTTATATGAGCAAGGTCTCTGAGGTCCTTTACTCTCCCTACTTACCTGTAGTATTTTTCTGGGGAGAGAAAGGGGTATTGGTAAGATGGACCTTGTCTTAAACCAGCAAGTGTAAAAGGGCATCAGTCCCTGAGGCTGCAGGTGCACAGGTGGGTTCTATACAGCAGCGCCACTCCTAGTCACCAGTGGGGACGGCAACTGTCTGGATGACCTTGATAATGACGTGAGTCATGCCACGAATGAGTTCCAGGAGAAGGTAGATAGATCTCTTGAGTATTTTTTTGGAGGGGAAAAGCGCACTACCATTTTGCAGGCGACTATAGAAAGTCAGTAATCGCGTAAGTATTGAGGATTTGGGGCAGGAGCTAAATACAAGGTGACCCTCCCCTTTCCCCCATCCTCCCTCACCCTGCCTCTTACTGTGTAGAGCTTCTAAACTGAGTACTTGCGAAGAATCCAGTAGTGGCTCTAGGTTTCATGGAGACAGGTTCTCTGTCCTGGATCCACCACCTAAGACTATCCAGGCAGTTGGAAGCTCTCACCTTTCTCCTGCTAAAGCTTGCAGGTTGATAATGGGTTAAATATCAATCTAGTGTATCTAAGTCTTTATAGTTTCCAAGTTAGTTGTATCTTAGAAAAGAATGGAGGTGTATATGTGCATGTGTGACCTGTTCTGCAAGATTGTAAGCATCCCAAGGTCAAAAACGTCATGGTGTTTATGCATTGACTGAATTTGGACCAGCAGATCATTTGTTTCAGATTGAGGTGGCCCCAAGACTAAGATGCCAAGAAGCACACTTGTGCTTGTTGTTTGTGGAGTACAGGCCAAATGATCCAGAATAAATCTCCAGTTTCTCTCCTTAGCAAATGCACAGAATATGGCAGAAGGGAAGCAGCCTTTATGATGGCTTTTTGTGATGGATTTTTCCCCAGCTAATTAGGTGCATAGTGGGTATTGAGCAGTGTGGTGTGCAGCCAGCAGTGGGGTCCACCTGGCCCTGGAAGGGGTTTAGAGAGGCCTACCTGTTCCTGTGGCATGGATTTCGTGGCCACGTTTGCCAACTCTCTGAAGCTCTCTCAGGGGAAGGGAAAGAAGGAGTGAGAAGACAGCTGTCCTCTGTTAAAGTATATGAATCTGAATTCCTCTGCTGGCTTTAATGGATTCCAGAATTAAGGCTGAGGGCTTCCCTGGTGGCGCAGTGGTTGAGAATCTGCCTGCCGATGCAGGGGACGCGGGTTCGTGCCCCGGTCCGGGAAGATCCCACATGCCACGGAGCGGCTGGGCCCGTGAGCCATGGCCGCTGAGCCTGCGCGTCCGGAGCCTGTGCTCCGCAACGGGAGAGGCCACAACAGTGAGAGGCCCGCGTACCGCAAAAAAAAAAAAAAAAAAAAAAAAGGAAAAGGAAAAGCTGAAGGCAGAACCAGTAGACTGTTTTCTAGAACAATGCTGTGAGAGAAGGATACAGTAAATTCTCACAATAAGGCATTTCCTTGCTTTCTCCATCAGTTGGGTCACTGAGCCTGCAGCCCGGCCCGTGCCTCCGTTCTCTATGCTTACCTTTAACTGGAGCTCCTCCAAGCAGCCCTTCGTGCTGTGGCCCACCCAGAGCCTCAGCCCGGGCCAGCTGGTACAGCACTCCTGCATTTCCTCCCTGGAAAACTGGTGCTTCTAGAGCTTCTGCTACTATTGCTTGCAGCCACCAAGTTGCTAAACTTGCCTGTTGCCTTAGTTACTGATACTATCTCCACAGTCACCTCAACTTCCCATTGCTGGGCCTGCATACGTGCTTGGGTCTTAGATGTTGGAGGCCCTGCTAAAGTGCTTCCTTCTTGCCTGGTTGGGCTGGGATGGTCCAGATCACTTGTCTTTTCTTCCTGCTGTGGATTCTTCTGGTTCTTCCTTCGCTGCCTTCACCCACACAGCCGTAAAAGTGAGCTAATGCACTCTGGCCATTCCTCCTAAAGGTCCCCTTTATGACTGGCAGGCCCAAAGGTATGGAATGGTACCTCCTGTGCACCTCTCCTTGTAGCTGCAGGAAGTACCCATGTACCCACATGTGAAGGCTGGTTGCTGGTCCCCTTCAGGCCAGTTAGGTTTCCTTGAGTTCAGTTGAACGCACCTTCATCCCCATCTGTTTATGGTGCATTTATCATATAAGTTTCAGGCTTATTTATTTTAGAAAATTTCAACATTGTAGAAGTTACGTATTAGTCATGGAAAGTAATGCTAACTGCTATATCATACAATCCTTGAATAACAGTGGAATAACCCAATACTAGTTTACTTCTCACTTACTTAAGAGGCCCGTGTGGGTCAGGTGGCATCTTTTCTCCAGTTGGTGACTCAGGCACCCAGGCTGACTCCTTGTAGCTATGCCATTTGGAACTTGACTTCCAAGTTTGCTGTGGAAACAGAAGAATGTATGGGGGAAGCACACCTATTCTTAATGACGTCAGCTTTGAAGTGACACTTAGGACCTCTGTTCACACCAGAAAGCAATCCCAAAGCCCCATGTACCTGCAAAGGAATCTGGAGAATATAGTATTTTTCCCCAGGAAAATAGAAGTAAATTTGATGATTACCTAGCTTTTTCTCTGTTACAAGTTTTGAAGGGAAACCCCCCTCTTTTCTGTATAAGGGAATGTCCAAGGCTAGTATGCTCCAGACTCAAAAGGACAGAGAAAATAGAATGCACTGTTTAATCAGGTATAAAAACTAAGATGAGTACTATAGGCCAATATTTGGTTTTTGCTTTTACGGAGCTGATTCAAGGACAAAGTTCTCTTTGAGGTCAGGGAGAATTACATTCCATGGAATTGAAACAAGGTGTCTGGAGGAAAATGAGGATGTGACGAGCCAAAGGATCTCCACTTATTGTGGAAACAGCTGTATCAGTGTTAAAAGCCCTAAATCCATCTATTACAGATCTCCATAGTGTTTTTATTGCCAGAGTAGTTTCCAGTGACTTGGAACTTGGGAAGGTTTAGCCAACAAGCTATAGTGATATTCCAAAATCCAGGAATTAATCATGTCTTTTCTGGCCTTTTACTTTTAGTCCTAATAGATGCTATCAGCACTCTCCCTTCCTTCTCTGTCTTGGTTAACATTTTATTTGTACCTTTAATGATTTAACAGATGTCAAACTTTGTTACGGGTTTGACAAGGGTTGACGTTGCTCGAACGTCCTTGCCCGGGTCTGGTTCATTTATGAGGGGATAACAGACCACTGATGTCATTTTCACGTGCTTTGATGGAAGTTTTAGTGTCCCAACTCCCCTGTGGACAGAGTTTTACACTTCTAAAGTGGTTGCAGCCTTCTTGTTAAGTTCTTTTCCCAACACACTCTTGCATTTGACTTTCTCACTGAACAGTATATTGTAATACCATTTAGGATAGTTGGTTCAACACCAGTATGCTCAAATTTTCCAGATGAGAAGTATAGTTAAGAGAAGAAAACTCTAAATCTCCTCTTTTTTAAGAGAGATGATGGACATCGCACATTGATTTGTAGTTCTAGTCTTCGAAGAGACTAGAGAAAACTTGTGCTGTCTGTTCTTAGAATAGTTGCATTTATTGTTTAAAATAGCCTGACTTCTTATTTTCATTCCTGAACTTATGTGTGAGGAGGTCTTAGAAGTCATGCCAGAACTTTAGAAGCCAGTTGATTGGTTAATGCTCACTGGCCAGATTCAAAGCACCTAAGGAAGGCTCTGGCCAAAGAGAAAAGGTAAATGGGGATCCCTTGAGTGCCAGGAGACATATGTTATGAACTATACTGATCGTGGAGAAGACCTGGCCTTTACCTTCAGTATTTTATAGCTAAATGAACTGTGTGAAAAATCAAAAATAAATTAACTGTATTAATACGGCAGGAAAAGCATGGTCAGAGGCAAACCAATGATAATACCTAAACGAAATGAAGGTGAAAATATTTGGCTGGTATTCTTTCATGCAGAAATATTTTTTAAAAAAGTCCAAATAGGAGTCAGGGTCAAGTGAAGGAATAAGAGTTGAGAGGTTGTTTCTGGTGCAGATCCTTTAACTTACTGCCTATATGACTTTGAGGGAAGTTCTTTAACTTTTAGGAGCCTCTGTTTCCTCAACCAAGAAATAGAGTAATGTGGACCCTGGCAAACACATTAACGGATTGTGGATCAGATGAGACAGTATATGTGAAAGTGCTTTAAAACGGTAAAGTGCTGTGCAGGTAGCTTCCCAACCCCACATCCACACACAGACTGTTGCGGCTCTTCATTGCGGCACAAGGAAAGAATCCCACAGGAAACAGCACTTCTGGGTGGAGGTGGTGTGGAGGCGATCATTTTCTTGGTATGTTGTTTGTCACCATAAGTACATGTAAAAACAGTAATGTTGGTAGAGACCATTTTTTCCCCAAAAGTTCACTTCCAGCTGCTAAAATCATTTGCTACGTGAATGGAAACATAAGTACGGTAGTATGTGGCACTTGGTGATGGCTCCAGATCAATTCTCTGACAATCAATTTGCCAAATTACCAATTGCAGGAAGCCATCAGGTATATATCTTTTACCAGGGTGGAGAAGGTTTGTAAAGAGCCTTTTCACCAGCAGAAGTAGAGGCAGGGCCAGGGCATACACCTGCAGAAATAGAAAAGGCTGTAAAGTGTGTTTAAAGGAAAGCTCATCCATCCACATCTTAAATGCTGAGTGCTGGAGAATTGCTTCAGCATCTGAAATGTGAATCACATGGGAAATTGATAACTGAGCTGCCCTCTCCAGTCATTTGTGAAAACTACTGGTGTGAACAATCACCAAAACTAATCTTCTGAAAAAATTCGACAATAACTCAGTGAATTGGTCATTCAGAAACTTTGTCAGACCGGTAAGGGGTGACCATTGATCACTGTTTCAAATGAGAGTGGGTTGGATCTAAATTGCTTTCCCTGTCCGTGTGTGTGTGTGTGTGTGTGTGTGTGTGTGTGTGTGTGTGTGTGTGTGTGTGTGTTGAGGAAGGGGGAGCACTGCAGTAGTGGCATTTAGGTAATGGAGATTTTCAGAGCTCGATGAGAGATAGACTCATAGTTTTCTATAGTTTATTCAGTTTGGAGCAGGATCCAGAATAGTATTGAGGGTAAGGTAGGAGCGGAGGCAAATGCTGGGGGTGAAACGGCCCTTGGAACCCAGGTGTACAGGGCCCATCCCATGAACACTGGAGTTCAGACACAAAGAAGCCAATCAGATTTCAGAAGCACCTACAGTGGGTTTAGAGCTGTGGTTAGGGAATGGCTCTGGAGCCCCTCAGGTGGTCAGAGATGTGGGCTGGTGACATCAGTGTCAGCATCTGAGAGCAACAAAGGACCAAAGCAGCCAGTGCTGAGCCAGAGGTCAGGAACCCCAAGTTCTGGCCCCAGTGTTTCCCTTAAATTCATGTAAACCAGTGTTTCAAATTCTTTGTGCAGGATTATTTTTTTGAATGTCAACCCATTTTGGATTGACATATGGTCTTGGTGTACATGACATACACTCAGCTTGTGCCACATGTGACTTACCAGGTGAATTAGGTGACACCCAAACTGGTTTACACTCTGTTCAATGAGATGAGTACACTACTGATCGTGGGCTTGCATGTCACAGAAATACCAAATTACTGTAAGTTTTTCAGTGTTTATTTTGTTTTTGATCTTATCTTTGTGAACTGATAACAGTTTATGGACTTCCAATGGAGTGCATGGTCTCAAAGTTGTTTTCTATTTTGACACTTTGAAATGCAGATGTGGGAGGGGCACTAATCTTTCAAATACAGTGATGCTTCCTTTATGGGTCATTATTGGAGATTGAGAAGGTGAAACTTAATATAGGTGAATGCTTCAGAAAATAGAAGCTTAAAATACTGGTTAAAAGGAGACTGGTTGTTTTGCAACCTCCATTTCTTCTTCTTCCTTAGTATTAGAACCCATAATCTTTGGTTGGACTCATGACCCTTGGAATAAAAACTACATTTCTCAGCTTCCTTGTAGCAAGGTGTGGTCATTTGCTAAATTCTGGACAGTAGCATATAAGCAGAGGTGGCGTGGCAACTTCTGGGAAGCCTGAAAGGGAAAGCCCTGGAATGTGGACATAATTGCTGGGGCTCCAACACTGATATGCTTGGCTGCTTTGGGAGTGTAGGCCCTGTAAAGCACAGCAACAGGACAGATGGAGCCTCAGCCCCTCTCTCCGTGGACTCAGTGTGGCACATCAGCCCCAGCTGCAGTGTCAGACGGATGTGAGACAAGGAAATTCGATTCCATAGTTTTCAGTGGTGTTTTATTTATTTGCTGAACCCAATCCTTAACGATATAAGTATAATTTTAAAGTCCTGATATTTGTATTAAAATATTTATTTAACAAAACATAGTTTATTTCCCTAATCCTTAAACAGAGAGTTCAAAATGTGATTTAATCTCTTTGTGATTAACAGGCATCACGACACAGGGCTATGATTATCTGTGCCATCATCCAGGAGACCACAACTGCTTGCTTATGAGGACTGTGCTTATAAGATTGTTTTCCTTGTCAGCTCTACCACTTCTTACTTGCAGTGTGCCTGCATCTACAAGGTAAGACTATATTCCTTTAAATTTTTTCTGCTTCCAGATGGCTGCAACATGGAAACCAAAAGTATTAAAGTTGGGTTAGATCAATTCCACCTCTATTTATTAAACACCTACTTACATGCCAAGCACTGAACTGGGTGCCAGGCATCCACGTATGAACTAATATAATCCTCAGTCTCAAGTTGTTTAAAATCCAGTGGGGCATTATTAGTGCCATCAACAAAGTATTCTAGGAGCCTTAAAGAGGAAGCTATTACTTTTGTCTGGTTTGGGAGCAAGGTTGTTAGGAGGGGTGGGAAATGTGCCCAGAAAAGGTAACATTGGAGCTGGGTGCTGATGTGGGATGTTACCCGAGGAAGAAGTTGTTGATAAAGTCACTCCACATAGGGACATAGCTCAGGAGAGCCATAGCAGAGTGACAGTGGATGCCACATTGGTGAGGTAGCCCAAGGAGGTGGAGGCATGTAGCTGGAAAAGGAAGTTGAAGGCACATTTAGATGGATTTTGAATGGTTTATTTAAGAGTTTGGTCTTTGTGGGCAATTGGGAGCCATTGAAGTGTGTTGTTTGTTATTTGTGTGTTTTTAAGCAGGGCAAGGATATGACAAAATATCTAATCTTAGGGAAATAATGTCAGACAACTCTGTGAAAGAAAAATTGAATGGGAAAAAGAATAAAAAAAGGTAGGAATCTACTGCAGTAAATTTATACTACGATCTATTACATTATAGATCAGAACAGGACCCAAGACATTGGCTACGAGGAGGGGGGATGCTTGTGAGATACGTTTTTAAAGAAGCAAGAAGACTTGCTGGGGGAAGGTTGGTTGTATCTGTGTATGTGGGACAAGGAAAGGGAGTCAGTTACAGTTTCAGTGAGACTGACCACACTTTTAACTGCGATGAGACTCAAAAGGAAGATTAAGTTTAGGGAGGAAGGTGATTTTCATCAATCAGATTGTGTTGAGATAAGATCTAAAGAACATCAAGTTTTAATGTTCTACAGGCATTTACAAATTTTAATTATCTGCTCCCTAGGGCAAGGTCTGTGTTTATCTCTCTTCCTGTGGTATCCCCAACAAACGGTGTTTGACTATGACCACTGCACAGTATCAAATATATATTGAGATAATGACTAAATAATTCAACTAATGGAAAGGTCTAGGGAATAGATAGGTATTTGGAAGTCAGCAGTATATGTGTGATGTTTGGGTCTGTGGGAATTGAAGAAATGAACAATCAAAAGCTTAAAGAGGTGAAAAGAGAATTTAGGAACCTTAGGAAATCTCATATAGGAATAAAGAGGAGAGGTAGTGAGGATGTATCAGAATGGGTGATCAGATAACAACATGTTCTAGAAAACAATACAGTTTTAAGATTGAGACAGTGGTGAATTCTATTAAATGCCACCACAGAGTAAAGTTTCATGAGGACTAAGCTCACTGGTAAATTTGGAATTAAGAATGACAGAGACCATTTAGAGAGCAATTTCTGTAGAGTGATGATTCTCAAACTTCAGTGTGCATCAGAATCATCAGGAGGGCTTGTTTGGTAGGTCTGGGATATTTGCATTTTTAACAAGTTGCCAGGTAATTCTACACTGTTGCTGATCCAGGATCATGCTTGAAGAACTGTGAGAGAAAACGATCAGATTATTTGGGGATGAAAGAGACTTTCCTAAAGGAAGAATTCCTGGAAAGACGAAAAAAAAAAAAAAAAAAAAAAAAAAGCCCACTCTCCTCACTAATTAAGACTTCATCACCTCCTGGTGGAAAAGCAATAGAATAGATTTTTCTTAAATATTTGAAGCTGAAGAACTTTTGTCAAGACATGCAGCCTCTTTGAACTTCTGTTTCCTGTTCTGTATAAATAGGAGTAATAATAAAACCTACCTCTATGCATTGTTCTTAGGAATAAGTGAAACATCAGTGTTGTGATAGCATTCACCTATGTTTAGTGCTCAAATAAATAATGTTGAATCTGAGCATATACACTGTTTATCAAAGGCCAAAAAGCCTATACATAAATGCATCTGTTAACAATAAAAACTGCCTCTACAAACTTCTAGCAGTCCTCCAAAATATTTTTTATAATTGGCACTCCAGTGCCATCTATAAATTATAAATTGAGCAAATATAAAAGGCTTGATGACTGTTTTCAGGGACAGTGGAATTTAATACCACAAAGCTTTTTCCTTCTTTCTCTTTAAATATGTGCTGTTCCAAAATTTTCATCTCCCGAAATATTTTCCTCTGGTCACTTTTAAAAATAAACATTTAAATTAACCATTCAACATTTCTTTCATTAATGTGATGAGTGAATATAAATCATTAAAACATGTTTGAGGAAAGACTACAAAAATCTATTCAAATAAAAATGTGAATGTTTGCTAAAGAATTTAATAGGAAGCCAAAACAAACTCTGTCAGTATTCTTTATTAAACAAGTGAAGTATTCCTTTAAGTCACACTATATTTAAATAATGCATCCACAAGACTAGGTAAACAAACCAGGATTTTGAGAAATAAAATTTAAATTTGTCTTACAGATATTCTAATCCAGTAATTAGACTTAGGAAGGCAATAGTTACTGAGTGTGGTGTTTTATGGCTATATAATAATAATATTTTAAGATTGTGTCTGCATATTAAGAAAAGGAAAATATTTATGATAATATCAACTTCATATAATTGTTCTGATCATTAAATTAAATAATATACATAAAATCTTTAGATTACTTGGAACAGATTAAACACAATAATAACGACAATAATATACATAATAGCTACCACTATTTTTGTCTGAAATTATGGTCAAGTTGTTACATTAGCCTAGTTTAATCACTATTACATTATTATGTAGTATATATTATCATTAGCCTCATTTTACAGATGAGGAAATTAAACCTTAGTGAGGAAGTAATATCCCAAGTACCACAGCTAGTAAGTGGTGGAGGCAGTGTTAGAACCCAGGCTCTCTACCTCTAGAGCTCTCCCTCTCCCCTGCAAAACCACTACTATACAACACCTCCATGTGTTGGTGCACATAGTATTGTGAATCTAATAGAAATGTTGATGAGGGAAGGCATGATACTGAATGTGTATCCAATGCATTTAATTTGAAGGATTTAATTATAAAGCATGTTGACGTTAACTTGAATGCAGGAAATGTGTCTAAAAGAAGACCGTGATCATGTAGAGAGTTACCAAAACATGCAAATAAAATGCTATACACATTTAACAAATCACATATCTGATAAGGGGCTTGTATCTAGAATAGGTAAAGAACTCTTATTACTCAGTAACAAATAGACAAATAACCCAATTAAAAACTGAGCAAATAATCTGAATAGACATTTCTCCAAAGAAGTTATATAAATGGCCAATAAGCACAAAAAATGGTGCTGGATATCATTGGCCATGAGGGAAATGCAAATCAAAAACACGAGATACCATTTCACACCTACTAGGATGGCTAAAATAAAGAAGTCAGATACACTCATACACTGCTGGTGGGAATGTAAAATAGTATGCAGCCATTTTGGAAAATAGTCTGGCAGTTCCTTAAATGAGTAAACATAGAGTTACCACATGATTCAGCAATTCCACTCCTAGATATATACCCAAGAGAAATGAAAACATATGCCCATCCAGAAACTTGCATATGAATGTTTATAGCAGCATTATTGATAATAGCCAAAAGGTGGAAACACCCAAATATTCATCAACTGATGAATAGATAAATAAAATGTGGTATATCCATATAATGGAATGTTATTTGGTCATAAAAAGGAATGAAGTATTGATATATGCTACAACATGAATGAACCTTAAAAACATTATGCCAAGTGAAAGAAACCATACAAAAATCAATGGCATTTCTGTATGGTAACAACAAACTGTCTGAAAAAGAAATAATGAAAACTATCACACTTGCATAGCATAAAAAACAAGAAAATACTTAAGAATAAATTTAACAAAGGAGGTGAAAGATCCGTGTGCTGAAAACTATGAGACTGTGATGAGAGAAACTGAAGAAGACACAAATAAATGGAAAGATATCCCATGTTTATGGATTGGAAGAATTAATATTGCTAAAATGTCCACAATACCCAAAGCCATCTATAGATTCAGTGCAATCTCCATCAAAATTCCAATGGCATTTTTCACAGAAATAGAAAAAAACTATCCTAAAATTTGTATGGAACCATAAAAGACCTCAAAGAGCCAAAGCAATCTTGAGAAAGAAGAATATAGCTGGAGGCATCACATTTCCTGATTTCAAACTATATTACAGAGCTATAGTATTCAAAACAGTATAGTAGTGGCAAAAACAGGCATACAGACAAATGGAACAAAATCAAGAGCCCAAAATACACCCTCACATAAACAGTCAACTAATATTTGACAGGAGAGCCAAGAATATCCAATGGAGAAATTAGTCTCTTTAGCAAATGGTGTTGAGAAAACTGGATATTCACTTGCAAAAGAAAAAGAAATGAAACTGGACCCCTATCTTACACTACTCACAAAAGATAACTCGAATTAAAGGCTTAAATGCAATACCTGAAACGATAAAACTACTAGAAGAAAACATTGGAAAACTTCCTCGACATTGATCTTGGCAATGATTTTTTGGATATGACACAAAAAGCACAAGCAACAACAGCAAAAATTAGTGGCACTACATCAAACTAAAACGTTTCTGCACAGCAAAAGAAACAGTCAACAAAATGAAAAGGCAACCTATGTAATGTTAGAAAATATTTATGAACCATATAAATAATAAGGGGTTAATATACAAAACATATAAGGAACTCATACAATTCAATACCAAAAAAACCTCCAAATAATCCACATAAAAATGGACAAAGGACCTAAACAGACATTTTTCCAAAGAATACAAATGTCTAACAAGTACATGAAAAGGTGCTCAACATCACTAATCATCAGGGAAATGCAAATCAAAATCACAATGAGATATCGCCTCACATCTATTAGAATGGCTCTTATCAGAAAGGTAAGTGTTGGAGGGGATATGGAGAAAAGGGAACCCTTGTGCACCATTTTTGGGAATATAAATTGATGCAGCCACTGTGGAAAACAGTATGGAGGTTCCTCAAAAAATTAAAAATAGAACTACCATATGATACAACAATCCCACTTCTGAGGGTATATCCAAAGGAAATGAAATCAGTACCTCAAAGAGATATTTGCACTTCCGTGTTCATTGCAGGATATTCATAATAGCCAAGACATGGAAACAATCTAAGTGTCAGCAGAGGAAAGGATAAAGAGGATGTGATATATATATATATACATATCACATACATATACACACACACATACACACACGTACTGGAATATTATTCAGCCTATAAAAGAAGGAAATCCTGTCATTTGTGACAATGTGTGTCTACCTTGAGGGCTTATGCTAAGAGAAATAAGTCAGAGAAGGACAAATACTGTATGATCTCACTTGTATGTAGAATCTAAGAGAGCCAAACTTATAGAAACAGAGTAGATTGGTGGTTGCAAGGGCAATGTTTATTACTGAAATTTCTGAGAAAAACCTTAAATGGAGGCATGTAATTAAATTAGGGTACACAATTATCATAGAATAGTATTCAACTGTTAAATGAAAAAGTGCAGTGACTATTTAGCAACATGAACAGATTATTATAATGGCATATTAAGCAAAACAAATAAGTAAACTTCAGAAACAAAATCCCTACCAGAATGCAAACTTAAATCAACTGCCTAAAATTATTGTATATATATATATATATATATATATGAACAAGGGTTAGGTGGAGACACAGAAAAATTGAAAGTTTGATTTGTTGGAAGAGAGGAACTGTAGGTAAATATTTTTATTTTCTTTCCATTTTTATCAATATAATGGGCAAAAAATAGGAGATATATGGTGCAGTGGAGAAAAAGTGCTGTCAGTTGCACTTACCAAAGCTGACTGCTATGGCAATGGGTGAAGTAAAATAGGAGTTAAGATATTAGGTGAATCATTAGAGATGTCTGATACCGTTTATCAAATATTAGTTTAAACTAAAACTTTTGCAAAAAATGTTCAAGGCACTTTAGGAAGGTTTTACCTTATTGTTCAACTCCTTACCCCAAGTTTGGGAAAGGAATTGCTGTAGGAGATGCCATCCTACCACTGTGTCCCCAGAGGTGGACACATAAGAACTAAGTGCTGATATCAGGAGTTCTCACATAAGACCAGAGGAAGATGGTACATAGAAACCAAGGAAGTGGACAAACCTATGCATGAATGCTGAGCCCATCAGCTGGGAGATCGGGACCAAAGGACTGTAAAACCAAAGATGCCAAAGTTGGATATGGAACCAGAAGTAAGAGTAAGTGCAAGAAAGCCAGAAACAGACATCCTGATGTTTCATAGTAATCTGAGATGATTTTTAAAATTTTCATGCTACTTAGTGTGTAGAAAACTGGAAAGAGCATCACTCTCAAACTTACAACAGAAACAATGACAATAGCAAAAAGCCAGATAATCTGAAAAATCATGATTTTTCATGAAACCATCAGAAAATTGAGATCACAGGGCAACCAACTAATCCAAAGTCTTAGGAAGCACAGGTACCTCCAAGGAGAGACAAAACAGGAGCAACTAGGGCTTACCTGGGGCTGATGCTACCAGACGCCACACAAACTGGTAGGAAAAATTCTGCTAAAAACTTTCACAAATTGCTTAAGGCCAAATAGGGGCCAGCATGAAAATATAGAATGCCTGCAAGTGGCAGACACAAGGAGAAATAGCGCCGTTTTCAGGCTCTTCTCCACAGAACTCAAAGGGTCCTCACCAAAAACAGTGAAGGTAAGATGAGAGTACCAAGAAAGCCATCCTAGGATCTGGGAGGGGGGAAAGCATCCACAGTAAGAAGGTCAAGAAGACCAGCCTGCATCCTTCTCTCCTACTTTTTTTCTAAGAAACAAAAGTCCTAAGCTACTGGGGGAAGGGCAGTGACCCCTGTGGCACTTAGGGTATTGGTGAAGACACATGGAAGCTGGTGGCAGGGAACTGAGAAATCTTCTCTACCTCTGAGGGAGGTACAAGAACACTCCTGGTCCTAGACCATTAGAGGTCTTCTACAGCTGGGGACAGGGCAGGATCACAAGAGGGCCCCACCAGTACAACCCAGGGACATAATTCCTGCCTAAAACTAAAGCTTAATCAGAGTAACACAGTAAACATCCCACCTCCTCTTCCCAAAACAGAGACTAAGAATCTTTAAGCAATAGCTAATAGCAGTCTACTGCTGGAAGAGGGGCTAGACTGTGCAGGGACACCTGTCTGAGGCATAGGAACAAAGACCCAAAGCTGAGGAAAACTTTTTTTCCTCAGATACTGAGGAAAACCCTCTGACAAACCAACCACTACAATAAGCACAAAGTAATTCTATGGGAATTTGAAACATATGGTGCACTGAGAATAACCTTAGCAAGATCCTTTTTGACCCACCTCCTAGAGAAATGGAAATAAAAAAAAAATGGGTAGGAAGACAAGAGTGGCAACAAGTGAGCCTTGATTCAGAGACCTATGGTGGTGGCTAATAGAGTGCAGATTTCTTAGGGCTACTACAGAGGGGAAGTTGACCTGAGTGTTGATTTGTACATAAAAACAACTGGTACCCAGCAAGCAGAAGGTGAACATCAGTTTCAGCAGTGGAAAAATCATGGTACTTTATTTACCCTGTTTCCAGATATAGGATAGTTTACAGAGCTAGAGTATATTGAAAAAGAGATCAGTCCTTTTGAAAAAGAACCTGAAATGCCATCTCAAGTACAGTATGGTAGTGGCAAAAGTATGACCAGTGGGACAGGTCCTTCCCTTAATGGCCCTGTGGTCAAGGTAATTGTCCTCTGTGGAATACCCAGGCTTCTTAAGTACTGTAAAATATGAGGGCTGAGATGATACTAGTACTGGGACATCTGAAATATCATGTTGGTCCTCTGGTTAGAGTGGGGATTTATGGAGGTCAGATAATATATGGACTTTTAGCCCAAGTTTTTTTCATCATGAGTTCAGTGGCTTCATAGATCGCACTATGGTTATACTCCAAATATATACTTAGCAGCTGATAGAATTCTTACATAGAAGGGCCCATTGAAAGCCGCTGAAATTAATCCCCTACTCTCCCAGTCCAGGATAAGCATGCCAGAAGGAGTATAACATTCTAAGAGGTATGGAAAATATTAGCAGCGCTATCACACATTTAAAGCATGCAAAGTGGTCTTCATCAGGTCTCCATTAATTTACCTACTAGACCTCCAGAAAACCCAGATGGATCACAACTGATGAGTGTGGACTACAGTATATTTAATGTACATGTGTGGTAATGGTAGGGGGGCATTAGTAGCTTCACTCTCAGCTGCCATGACATCAGTAAGACTCTGACACCTAGTATGCAGCTATTAATTTGGGGGAATGCTTTCCTTTGATCTCTAGCAGCAGGAAGAATCAAAAGCATATCATATAACAGGGATAGCATTATGCCTCCCCTATCTCCTTTCATAGATATCAGACCTGCATTGTACTCTCTTACTGCCTATTCCTGTTTCTTTTCCCTCTGTCCATCACAGGCATTTCCCCTAATGAATAACTTATACAAATAATCCCATTTTGGAGGGGAATATTTCTTCGATGATCCAAACTAACATAAGGTGGAAGTAAGATTGATCCTATTTGCCATCATTCCCAGTTGTCCGTTTATGGAATTTCCGATTCCCCTTCCTGTAACGTTAGGCTCTGTCGAGCTATATTCCTTGGTCATAGATGGTGGGGTACTTCCTTCAGGAACAAAGCAAGATCCACTGAACTGGAAGCTGTGATTACCACTTGGCCATTTTGAATTAAGCATCAACCAACAAAGTGACCCAACAGAGGCTGAGATAACTAACCTTAATTACCATAAGGAATTGTATGAGGACTACAAAATTGAGGGTCTAGAAAAACTATGTCTGATGCCCAATAAAATCACTGGATTGTATATTGGTGCTTCTGTGGCCAGGGATAAGTGTGAATGGGTAATTGCATCAACCATGGCAAGACAATTTAGGGTTTAGACCCCTTGGGAATGATCATCAGCTTAATTCCACTAAGTTAGTACAATGCTGGCCAAGGGAAAGGGAAGTCTGGAATGAGGTAGAGGAGGGAGCTGATCTCTATGAACTATGGCTCCAAGAGCAGGTGCTGCAGCATCAGTGATTATAGCTTAGATTGATAATCCTGTTGAAGTCTACTTAGGAGATTACAACTGGCCATTAATTTCAAGAATGAGACACCTTTTCTCTCAGGGAGGAAGTGAGGACGTCTTGTTCTTGCATGAGATTTGGTTATAGTAAAGGGTGAGAACAGACCTGAGAGGTGCACGGGGTGAATTGTACTAGACCAGTTTGTGCACCAATCCCTATTTGCTCGACATTTTTATCCCCTGGGTCTCTGGTGTCGCTTTCCAGCCTGAGCAGCCACAGTGATGGCTTCCACCGGTTCTGCAGTTCACTTTATCTTCCAGTACCATTGGTGGTCTCAGCTTCCCCTGAGGGGTGAGGACTGTTCTGAGATGCAGTTGTTCCAAACAGCCTCTTTGGAAATATCCCACATGGCTGACAACCAGCTATGTTTTCTTCAGAGACTGGCCAATCTGGGTAATGCACTACTTAGTATTTGCTTCCTCTTTTTCCCCACCTTACTTCCCACTTCTTGCCTGGGATTGCACTTGCTAATAGAGCATTAGCACATAACCTGCCTCAGGTTTTGTCTTCCTGGGAACCAGGCTAAGATAGCCATATGTGTAATAGGAAGGCTTTTAAGTTGTATTTTAATTATTTGTTTTCCTGTCTCTCTTCCACTTTAGATTGATATTTCCGTGAGCAAAGATCATGTCTTAAATCAGGGTTCAACACACTTATTCTGTGAAAGAGCCAGATATGAAATACTTTTTGGCTTTGTAGTCCATATGGTCTCTGTTGCAACTGCTCAACTCTGCTCCTGTAGAGAGAAGGCAGTCACAGTAAAACATAAATGAAGGAGCATGGCTGGATTCCAATAAAACTTTATTTACAGAAGCAAGCTATAGGCTGGATTTGAACACAGGCCTTAGTTTGCTGACCCCTGCATTAAATTAAAAGCAGGAGGGAGACGCAAGAGGGAAGAGATATGGGAACATATGTACATGTATAACTGATTCACTTTATTATAAAGCAGAAACTTACACACCATTGTAAAGCAGTTATACTCCAATAAAGATGTTAAAAAAAATAAAAAAAAATAAGAGCAGCATGATGTGATGGAAAGAGCTAGAGTTTGGCAGAAAAATAGATCTGGATTTGATTCCTAGTCCTGCTACTTACTGCTGTGTAATTGTGCAAGTTTATTTCTCTGAGCCTCAACTTTCTCATTTGCTAAAGTGGGCCTTGCAACATTTCACATTTTTGTAATAATTAAATGAGATAATGAGATCATTTTTGCAAAATATTTGACATAGTATAAATGCTCCATGAGTCAAAACAATTGTCTTATTTTATTTTATTTTTTCTGAACAGCACCTGGCATATAACCCAGAACATTTTAGGTATTCAGTAAATGCTGGTTAAAGAAATAAAAGCTACAAAATCAGCAAACTGCTTTCTCCTCATGACGGGTTCCCTAAGTAGGCTTTCCTAACATCTTTCCTGTCCTTCGTATAAATGCACTGATTACCTGTGCGTAAGCTGTTTACTGTACTTCTAATAGTAAATCACTGAATTGGGATTTTGCCATAAATCAGTCTCATGACTTACAGTTATATGAGTTTTCCAAAAGTCTGATCACTAGAGAAGATCCCTGATGTTCCCACTTGAAGCTCTGCAGATCAAATGTATTAGAATATAAAGGCTGCCTGAAGCTCTTTCTTCTCCTCCAGGTCTTCTCTGTATTTGAGAGAGCCTGGGCTAGTTTTGAGACTTGCAGTGTATAAACCAATAAAGTGCCAAATGGAGTTAAAATCGTGCGGTATATTTTAAATGTTTACATGAAGTAAAGTAGAGCTTTTAACCCTCAAAATAGAATGTATTATGTTCCCTTTTGACTGTAAGCTGTCAGAGGTCTGAACATGAGGCCCATCATGAATGTAGGGCTGGGGCAAATGGACCTCGGAGTTCAACTCCTCTGAGCCTGACCCTGCTCAACTCATAAGACTTCTAACTTGTTGGCACTTTAAAGCATTTTTCAACAACTGTTTTATGCTTCTGAGAAGTAGTTCTGCACTTCCATAAAGCGCACCTGGAAATACTGGTGCATTTTGGATAATAGCTCTCATATTTCAAAATTAGACCTGATAACTTACTCAATGTGGAATGAGAAAAACAGACACTCAGCCAGAAGAAATTCTATAAAATGCAGTTTAGGCTGATATACCTAAAACCATGCATAGGTAATAAGTAGTATCATCCAACTTGGGGGAATATGTTTTGGAACTAAATGCTATTCTCTTTTCTTAAGTTTAAAGAAATGATATACATAGGAGGCATTAAAAGTATATATGTCAGTGGGAGCTTTTTATTATGAGTTGATATAAATTATCCTTGGAGTCTTCTAGAACTAAAATACTTTGAAATAATATTTATGAGTGTGCCCATAGCCACAAAATTGTGTAATAAAGACTATAAGGGACTATAGGCACAGCATTTTGTTGTAGACGAGGGGTTCAGAATGTCTCCCTTGTGATTTTATACAGTTGAGCATCCTCTGGCTATCAGAATTCTATTTCTATTGACTGCTATTTATAGAGCAGTATATTGTGTCAGGCCTCTGCTATGAGCATTCACTTAAGACTCCTTAAGAATGGTTACCTGATAATTATTTGTGGAATGTTTTTGAATGGATACACTATCATATTTTATTCTCACTCTGACCCTGTGAAGTATGTATTATAAACTCAGCTGTGTAGATGAGAAGCTGCAGTCAAGTAACTAGTGAGTAGTAGAGTTAAGATTTATTTTCGCATCATCTATGCTGAGGTGTCTGGAGGGCCAACTGTATTCATTGTACTATGATCACTTTATATAAGGGATTTGAGCATCTGTGGATTTTGGTATCTGTAGGGGCTCCCAGAAGGGTGACTAAGCGGATAGCTTTGATCCAGCTGAACTTAAGTGGTCATGATATTGTTATTCCATAGTATCTGTTCTGTATCAGAGACTGGGGTAGACATTAGTTTATGTTGTTTCTAAATCTTAAACCAGTGATGTTTCCCTGGAAACCTGGGCCAAGCCTTCCATGAGCAACTGGGAGGTGTTTAGATTGTATTTTAATTATTTGTTTTTCTGGTTTTAGCTATCCAAGGGCAAAGATCATGTCTTATAATGGGAAGCGGCATGATATGATGAAAGGAGCTCAAGTTTTGCCGTTAAATAAACAGACTGTCCCATTTTATGGGCAGTGAAACAGGACTAATAAGATGAAGTGACTTGTCCATAGTCACACTGCTGTGAAGTGGTAGAGCCTGGATGAGGATACAAGTTAGTGTAGTTCAACAGCCACCTTCCTCCTTCTTTCCCTCCCATCCCTGAACAATGATGAAGGAAGGAACAATGATGGTGCTGTTGTTTGGTCCTAATGTATAGTTGGATCCTTTCTGCACTGGTTAAGACATACCTCTGGATTTATTGCTGTCTCATATTTTTACACTTCAAACCTGGGCAGACTAAATCAGACAGTGGAAGCAGGCACAGAAGGGTAACCACCATATTCATTGCTGTGTAGAGATGTTTGAAGGTTCAATCACTTATGTTAATTGTGCTGTAATGCATGGCTTTCTGTAAGCAGGACACTTGGATCCTGGCTGTAGCTTTGATTGCAGCAGCTCCTTCCAGATGGCAAGAGCAGGCTTGTGTGGCTTGAGAAGTAGTACAAGATCTGACCTAAGGTAGTTTCCGAGGTTGAGCTACAACTGACCACACTGCCGTGTCAGAGCCTTCTTCTCTCTGGCACATGGTAGACATGATTCTGTGGAACCTCTTAAAGTGATGCTTTGAGCGGAGAATAAAGAACCGCGTTACCTAAAGGGACCTTTGGCAGACTCGGCCCCTCTGTGGAAAGTGAGCCAGGTGCCAGGCTCCGGCCACACCCACAGTCAATAGTTCTGCTGTCGGTAGGTCTTCTGACCTTCTGTGGAGATGACTGTGCCGAGGATTCCACCCAGAATAGACTGAAAGCTGATGTTTCAGTCTGGTTAGAGAGCAGTGACTGCACAGACTGGTTCTTGCTGGGTGGTCTGGAGCAGGGTATTGTTCCAGTTCAAAAGGATAAATTGGAAATGCGCCTACATACACATTCATGAAACAGTCTGATGTGTTCTGGAAGAAATCGCTCATAGAGTGCTGCATTCTGAGGAACTGGTACTCAATCCAAACATCACCACAGAATATTTAAATTTATTAAATTATTTATTCTTTCATTCATCAAGTATTTATGGGCCGCCAACCAGGTGCCAAGCACTATTCTAAATCACAGAGGCTCAAAGATGAATGAGATACAATCCCTGCCCTTGAGGAGCTCGCAGCATAGTGGGGAGACAGATATAATAATGGGCAGTGATAAGACAAGGTGAGAGATTATTGGCAAGTATAAAACTGCAGGAGATATTACTGGAGCAGCAAGAAAGGACCTCTAAGCTAGCCTGGTGTGTGGATGGGGTTTCAGGGAGACTTCCCGGAAAAGGTAGCTCTTGTGTTGAGCCTTAAAACAGATGCTGTAGTATACCTGGCAAAATATAGGGTGAATAATAGTCCGTGTAGAGGAGCTTGGAGCAGTAAAGCACCAAGCAGCAATGTGCCTTTTTGGAGAATGTTGCGGAGTGTATTGCTGATGGAGCACAGTTAGGATGACTGTAATATGTCCAGAAGGTAATCTTCTTTATCTAAAATCATACCCATATTGCTCTCTCTAGTTCTAATTTGGTATGATCTATAGGTTTCAATAACTTGAGTGATAAATTAGAGTTCAAATGATGAAATTTGCGTGCCCAATTATCGTTACAACAAAATAACAACATGTGCTCTGTTTCTGTGTAAAGATGCCCAAGGCTTAGTGGGAGACATCTAGTTTCTGCAAGGACCAGACTGCCAAATTCAACAGAAATATAACTGGGAACACCATCCCTGTATCTTTTAGGTTTTCATAGTGGCACTAATCTCCACCATCCCTCCTGGTATGTGATATTGTTTTTGATTTACTATCTTGGTCTTTGAGACAAGAGCAGTTTCAAAGATTTCTATTTGGTCTTCCTTACTATGATAGGTCTTACTCCATAAGCTGAGGACCCAATATGGGGGTTACTTTAATCGCTTAACATGTCAGTTCCAATTATAAGGTAGAGAATTAAGGAAATGACCACTGGATAGGTCTCTAAAACTTGTAAGCCAGACTTTAGCCATAACTGCATTTATTACCTGTCGTCTATAAGCCCCCAGTCTGGCAGGGGGGACCATGATGATGCTTTGGGCCTCTGGGATTCACTGTCAATTCAGACTCTGAATCCAGTAGCCTCGATATGTCTGGGTATTCCCCTTTCCCCCGTATATCCAGTCACCCAAGTATATGCCCATAGATCCCACTGGGGAAGAACAGGGGGAAATCATTACAATGTGTCCTTATAGCAGTGTTATAGTGTTCTTCTTTCAAGGGACCCTTTAAAGTCAAGGGATTCTGGCTCTGAAAACTGAGCAAGGGATTGGTACTTTTTTTCTGATTGTAGAAGTAAAGCAGCATCCTTGTTGCTCAGTGGTCTTTTTTGCCCCTACAGACGCCACCATGTTATGTTAACCATCTCTGCAATTCCCTGTACGTCAAGACCTCTTGGCTACCCCTCTGGTCTTGCATGTAATAATTATGGTAACTGGCTTCTGGTGGGTAAGTACCCCCATGTAGCCTCTAGTACTTTGCGGCTGAATGTTATTGAGTTCAGTTCTATGATTGCCTCCCCTACAGTGAGCCCAGCCTACAGAGAAGGGCCACCATGAATATTTACTGTTGCTCACGCCCCTCCCACCATTGCCATTTTAATGGCCTTAGTGAATGATACGTTGTGTTCTCTCGACTTCACTGTAGAACATCTTCTGGCCTTTTAATATATTCATTCCAGCATGTCCACTTCCCTTAGCCTCTTTATTTCTTCCTCTACCATCAGCCAAGGCAACCCAAGCATTTCCATTTCTCTCAGCATTGGCCATAGTGTTTTAGAAGCCTCTAAGAGCTACTCTAGCAGTGAGTTTGTGGCATCACCTGGGATCCTTACCATGATATTAAATGTAAATATACTGGCTTGGACAATAAATGTTTGCTCATTTAATCTTACATTCTGGATTCTTGGATGTACATTCTGGATACTTGTATCAGTCTAGGTCTAGTCAGGAAACAGAAACTACAGTGTAATATGAACAAGGGATTTTTAATATAAATAATGATTAAACCATATAAGAGATGCCATAACTATAAGGATGCAAAAAGAACTCTAAAGGAACCCCTTGGGCTAAGGAAACATACAGCTTGGAATGGAGGCTCTGTCCCCAAGGCCAGGCTTCAGACCTCACTGTGGTAGGTGTGGTTGCAATTGACGGTTGAGATGTTTGCTGGGTTTCTTGGGTCAGAGTTGGTCTGCCATTGTCAGGCAGTAGGACGTAACTCTTTGGAGTGTAGGTAAGCTGAAGCTGGTGGGTAGGCATGAAGAAGGAGTTGGGGTGCCACTTGCAGTGCAAGTCCTGGAGCGCACCAGTGTTGATGATAGGGCAACTGCAACGAGGTGCTCACCAGGCCCAGGCAAGGGCTGTGGGGTCACCAGTGGAGGCTGTTCAGCTCCATATACACTCTTCTACACCCGTGAGAACTCCCATGCAACAACTGTACCACTCCCTATTTCTTCCTAACGAGATAGAGCTATCTTCCTCACAAGTAAAGAAATTCTCACCCTTCCCCCAAATGAGAAGACACAAAGTTCCAACAGCCTGAAGGGGCTCTGCAGAACCAGCGTCTTTAGGGGCATCCATCCAGATGGCCTCATGCCATATTTCAGGGGCTCAGTTTTTCCCAGCCAGGGTTCTTAGCCTAACAGAGTGCACATTCAAGCATCTCTGGAGCTCTGACACTCAACTGTCAGATCTCTAGATCTCTAAGATGTTGCTCTGCTGTGTCTGCTCTTCCATTCAGCGGTTAAGGACCTCTTAATGAGCTACCGAAGATATGCTCTGGCTCTCACACTCAGCTCTTAAACGCCTGTTAATGGCTCAGTTTCTCGTCATCCCTCTCTAGGAAATCAAAACAACTTAGAAATAAGTAGTCACCTCCACTGTTCTTATTGTTACTTCACATCTTTCAAATGTCTGGATTGTTTAATCTGCAAAGATATTTCCTTCCACTCGGACATTTTCCCAGGTAACCACTAGTGAAATCTCTAGCAACTGAGCTGCCAACTTGTGTCAGGAACTATCTATGCTCCACTTACCATTCAGGATAGCATCCTTTTTGCCTTTCTGTGACGAGTAAGCCAGTCTCATGTTCTTATCTTACCACCTGTCTCTCAGACCACCTCCAGTATCACTTGCATTAGTTCATGCCTACTGAGAAGCAGATGCCAAGATGGAATTAGACATGTAGGAGATTTATTGGGAGAAGGAGCTGGAGAAGGTGGGGAGAGGCTTCAGGCTACACGTAGGTCTGACATGTATGGAATATAAGGGAGAAAGAAAGTGGATGGGAAAGAGGAATCTAGTTTTGTACTGTGATGTGATTTCAAGAAAGGTTCCTCCAGGCTAATGAGGAGTCCTCAAACAACACCACGTGTTCGAGAATCCCCACATCTTGGCAGAGCACCTCTGCCATGCTCAGGCATTGCCTGGGAGTGGCCGGTGGGAAATGTGCGCTTGGTGTGAAAACAGTCCAGACAGGCAGCAGGGGAGGAGAGGCGGTAGTCCATTATTCTCCCCAAGTCAGTGAAGTTGAGCAGGCATTGTCATTGCTCGCTTGGGGAGTCTGCACCACAAAGCAAACTTTCCAGCACTCATCACGGGGGCGGTTGATGGATCAGGGCACTGAGAGCTTCAGGAGACAGCAGCTGTTTAAGTTTGGAGCAGCCTAAGTAGGAGGCATAATAGAGAAGGGACTGAGGCTTGGCAGGGTCAAGGGCTGATGGTATCCTGACTCACCCCAGCAGAGCTAGAGCCAGGCCATGAGCTGCCTCAGACTTTTTTTTTTTTTTAACTCTTTATTGGAGTATAATTGCTTTACAATGGTGTGTTAGTTTCTGCTTTATAACAAAGTGAATCAGCTGTACATATACACATGTTCCCATATTTCTTCCCTCCTGTGTCTCCCTCCCTCCCACCCTCCCTATCCCACCCCTCTAGGTGGTCACAAAGCACCGAGCTGATCTCCCTGTGCTATGCGGCTACTTCCCACTAGCTATCTATTTTACGTTTGGTAGTGTATATATGTCCATGGCACTCTCTCACTTTGTGCCAGCTTACCGTTCCCCCTCCACTTATCCTCAAGTCCATTCTCCGGTAGGTCTGTGTCTTTATTCCCATCTTGCCCCTAAGTTCTTCATGACCATTTTGTTTTTTTGTTTTGTTTTGTTTTAGATTCCATATATATGTGTAGCATACGGTATTTGTTTCTCTCTTTCTGACTTACTTCACTCTGTATGACAGACTCTAGGTCCATCCACCTCACTACAAATAACTCAATTTTGTTTCCTTTTATGGTTGAGTAATATTCCATTGTATATATGTGCCACATCTTCTTTATCCATTCATCTGTCGATGGACACTTACGTTGCTTCCATGTCCTGCCTATTGTAAATAGAGCTGCAATGAACATTTTGGTACATGACAATTTTTGAATTATGGTTTTCTCAGGGTATATGCCCAGTAATGGGATTGCTGGGTCGTATGGTAGTTCTGTTTTTAGTTTTTTAAGGAGCCTCCATACTGTTCTCCATAGTGGCTGTATCAATTTACATTCCCACCAACAGTGCAAGAGGGTTCCCTTTTCTCCACACCCTCTCCGGCATTTATTGTTGGTAGATTTTTTGATGATGGCCGTGCTGACCGGTGTGAGATGATATCTCATTGTAGTTTTGATTTGCATTTCTCTAATGATTAATGATGTTGAGCATCCTTTCATGTGTTTGTTGGCAATCTGTATATCTTCTCTGGAGAAATGTCTATTTAAGTCTTCTGCCCATTTTTGGATTGGGTTGTTTTTTTGATATTGAGCTGCATGAGCTGCTTGTAAATTTTGGAGATTAATCCTTTGTCAGTTGCTTCATTTGCAAATATTTTCTCCCATTCTGAGGGTTGTCTTTTTGTTTTGTTTATGGTTTCCTTTGCTGTGCAAAAGCTTTGAAGTTTCATTAGGTCCCATTTTTTAACTTTTGTTTTTATTTCCATTTCTCTAGGAGGTGGATCAAAAAGAATCTTGCTGTGACTTATGTCATAGAGTGTTCTGCCTATGTTTTCCTCTAAGAGTTTGATAGTGTCTGGCCTTGCATTTAGGTCTTTAATCCATTTTGAGTTTATTTCTGTGTATGGTGTTAGGGAGTGTTCTAATTTCATTCTTTTACATGTAGCTGTCCAGTTTTCCCAGCAGCACTTATTGAAGAGGCTGTCTTTTCTCCACTGTATATTCTTGCCTCCTTTATCAAAGATAAGGTGACCGTATGTGCGTGGGTTTATCTCTGGGCTTTCTGTCCTGTTTCACTGATCTATATTTCTGTTTTTGTGCCAGTACCATACTGTCTTGATTACTGTAGCTTTGTAGTGTAGTCTGAAGTCAGGGAGCCTGATTCCTCCAGCTCCGTTTTTCTTTCTCAAGATTGCTTTGGCTGTTCGGGGTCTTTTGTGTTTCCATACAAGTTGTGAACTTTTTTGTTCTAGTTCTGTGAAAAATGCGGGAGGAGCCTACAGCGGCAGCGGCCAGCGTGACGTTGCACCAGCCTGAGGCGTGCCGTGCCGTGTGTTCTCCCGGGGAAGTTGTCCCTGGATCACGGGATGCTGGCAGTGGCGGGCTGCACAGGCTCCCAGGAGGGGAGGTGGGGATAGTGACCTGTGCTCGCACACAGACTTCTTGGTGGTGGCAGCAGCCTTAGCATCTCATGCCCGTCTCTGGGGTCCGCGCTGATAGCCACGGCTCGCGCCCATCTCTGGAGCTCATTTAAGCAGCGCTCTGAATCCCCTCTCCTCGCGCACCAGGAAACAAAGAGGGAAGAAAAAGTCTCTTGTCTCTTCGGCAGCTCCAGACTCTTTCCCTCTCTCCCTCCTGGCTAGCTGTGGCGCACTAGCCCCCTTCCGGCTGTGTTCACGCCGCCAACCCCAGTCCTCTAGCTGGGACCGAAGCCCGAGCCTCAGCCCCCAGCCCCGCCCGCCCCAGCGGGCGAGCAGACAAGCCTCTCGGACTGGTGAGTGCTGGCCGGCACCGATCCTCTGTGCGGGAATCTCTCCGCTTTGTCCTCCGCACCACTGTGGCTGCCCTCTCCTCCACGGCTCCGAAGCTCCCCCGCTCCACCACCCGCTGTCTCCGCCCACGAAGGGCCTTCCAGTGTGTGGAAACCTTTCCTCCTTCACAGCTCCGTCCCACTGGTGCAGGTCCCATCCCTATTCTTTTGTCTCTGTTTTTTCTGTTTTCTTTTGCCCTACTCAGGTACGTGGGGGAGTTTCTTCCCTTTTGGGATGTCTGAGGTCTTCTGCCAGCATTCAGTAGGTGTTCTGTAGGAGTTGTTCCACGTGTAGATGAATTTCTGTTGTATTTGTGGGGAGGAAGGTGATCTCTGAGTCTTACTCTTCGCCATCCTGAAGTTTCTCCCCCTGCCTCAGACTTTAGTGGTGGTTCATGAGCCATCAAAGTTGGGTGTGAGGGCGTGGTACCATCAAGGACTGGGCCTCACCAACGGAGCTGTTACTTTTAAACAATGATAGAGAAATAGTCAGAAAGGCAGAATGGGGTAAGTAGTTTAAAGTTCAGTGTCTGAAATAAGATATACGTGTGTTTGAGTCTCAGTCTACTTACTAGTAAAATTGGGATAATAATAGTGTTGATCTCAGAGGAATGTGATGATGAGGATCAAGTAAGAACATCTACATAAAGCTCTTAGCACCAAACAGGACATGTTGCACTCATTAGATTTCCACTGTAAAAAATATTAAACAGTTAATCAAAGACTAGCACCATTTCACAACCGCACAAGTGAAAGAAGCAGGGAAGCGGATACAAGAAAGACAAGCAGGGCTGTCAGAATGTTTCATTGATCACCTTCTGTTGCTGGCAGGTTTCTTTTTGAAATGGGCAGCTCAGCATCTCTTGTTCCAAAAGAGTTCTTGGAACCCAGGGATTGAATTTATAAGGATACAGCAGTGAACAAGCTGATTAAAATCTCTGTGTTAATAGAGCTTACGTTTCAGTGGGAGAAGGCTGTGTGTACCCTCGTTTCTGCAGAAACCCTCTCTGTCTGCATCAGAGGAGCTCTCTGCAAAGACTAAGAGTTCAGCTGGAGAAGGGGGGCTTTAGGTGGATTTCAAGAAGGGTAGAGGAGAGAAAAATCCTCTCGCATCCTCCACCGGTTTCTGTATCACAATTTTCTTCCTTCTCTGTAGACAGTATAGTGGTTAAGTGCAGGAGCTCTACCCATATTAACATTTTGCCTTTACTCAACATTGAGTAGTTGTATGTCCTGGGTGTGTTACCGTGCTGCCTATACTTCATTTGCCTCTCCAGACCTGTTCTCCACTCTTCTCCTCCTTGCTCTGTATTTGGGAGGCTGGCCTTTAGAGCTGCATCACCAAGTTCCCCTGTCCTGTGGTTTCTAGTTGAGTCAGCCAGTGTGATATGGTTCAGGAGATCAGAGAGAGGGGAGACAGAGGTCAGGATATTTATTCTCCTAGCCACCTGCCTGCCAGGTCACAGTTTGGCAGTGGCTGTGTCCTTCTATCAAAAGCTGTTGGCTGGTCTTATAGTGTTCCAGCCTGCGATAGTAAGAACTGCCAGATGGGGTTATCCTCTCACCATTGCTTGCTGGTTTCCCCTAATTTTACCCACAACTTTGTAAATAGTCACTTCATTTAACTCTCTTTATTTACCCCTTTTGGGATGGCATCTCTTCCCTGCTGGGGTGGATCTCAACAGGTACAATTGTTTTTCATCTCTAAATCTGTTCCCTCACTTATAGAATGGGGATAATAATGGCACCTATATCATAGAATTTTTGTGATGGTTAAATGAGGTAAAATTCTTAGCATGGTGTCTATAACATAGTAAATGTTCAATGAATGTTAGCTGTCGCTCTTGGTACTGTTATCATTATGATTATAATTTTTATTCAGGTCCTGGACATTGGGGCTGAGATAAGAATGCTGAGAATTGGGCTTTCATCCAAAACCTCCACTTAAGTCAGGATACTTGGGTCCCATTAGACCCCATTGCATGATAAATCCACTTTGCCAACATACAACTCACAGCAGGATAGTTCTGATCATCATTATTTCCGAGTGCATTTAAAGACCGAAGGTTAGCGCCATTACCATTTATATTTCCCTTGATGCAAATTAAATTAATTTAGAGAAGGAATTCTCAATCAGTAGCATGAGGTAGAGGAAAAAACCCTCTAAGCACCTCAAAAGACATTACTACAACTTAAAGAAGCAAGACTTATTTCATCCTAAATGCTTTATAATTCCTGAATATATATTACAATGAAAAGAAACCAATACCTAAAAGAAATGCTGTAATTTATCCACATTATCTGTGTAATCATTCTAATGGTCTCATTGTGGCTTGGATCAGTTAATATATTTTGTCATCGAGGAGATAATAGTCTTTGATGAGGCTAGGTTTCAGATTTTATCTCCATGTAGTCCTCATAGCACGGAGAAATATTCTACTCCATGACTGAAAACTGTACTCATAGTCTGATATTCCAGTTTGTAAATGCATGATGATGATCACGAGAAGAATAGAGAGGAAGTGGGAGAGGGTTTGGTACCTATTAATTTGTAGAAGTGGAAGATAACTCCAAGCCCATGTTTTTCTGGGAGCGGGTAAATAATATTATTTTCCTATGCAAAAGTCTAATTTTTTGGTATGTGAATAGAATAAACTGTCATGTAAAGAAAGAACAATGTAACTAATATACAAGTTTTAGTAATACACCCTTAGTGTCTGCATCAGTTTCCTTGAGCTGCCATAACAAATTACCACAAACTGGTTGGCGTAAAACAGAAATGTATTCTCACATAGTTTTGGAGGCTAGAAGTCCAAAATCAAAGTGTCAGCAGGGCCGTACTCTCCCTGAGGGCTCTAGGGGAAGATCCTTCCTTGCCTCTTCCTAGCTTACAGTGGGTGCTGGCAAACCCCGGCTTTCCTTGGCTTGTGTGGGCATCAACTCCAATCTCTGTCTCCATCTTCACATGACCATCTTCTCTCTGTGCCTGTGTGCAAATTTCCTTCCTTATGTAAGAATACCAGTCATATTGGACATGGGCCCCACTCTAATCCAGTTTGACTTCATTTTCACTTGATTATATCTGCAAAGACCCTATTTCCAAATAAGGTCATATTCACAGGTTTTGGGGGGACATAAATTTGGGGGGAACATTATTCAATCCATTGTAACTACTCAAGGGTTGGTTCATCGCTTTGTGGCTCTTTTAGGCTTGTCCTTTTTCTTCTTCTCCTTTGATACTTGATCCACATCTTTTTAGCCATTTTTCTCTCTTTTTTTAAAAAAAATTGATTGACTTATCCAGCGGAGAAAGATTTAAGTTACATCATTTTGGTGATTACACAGCAGACAGGCCCTGTCTGTGGGGCAAGGGTTTGTCTCACCCCCCTCACTCCCCTTCATGGGGTGTATATTCATATTTTCACTGTCCCTTTGCTACCTGGAGGATTATTGGTTGGTGGGGGAAGTAGATTACGGTGAATAATGAGCCATCAGCAGGCTTCTCCAGATGGTGTTTTACAGTCCATAGACTCTAATAAAATGCCTGCCAGATAATCCCATTCTCTGTTGCCCACTCTGTTGCCTACAACGTCTTCCTTCCTCATGCTCTCTTTTCTGAAGCTACTCCCTAGAAAACACCCCTGGCAAACAGACTTATATTACTTGAAAGAATCCCACAATTCTCTCCCAATTCCCAGCAAATGTATGTTTACAATAATTAAACCTGTAGAATTTAAGGATTGTTGGGCAGAGAGGAAACATGGGAATGGAGAGATCTTCTGCCTTTCCAATCCCTCTCTGCTCAAGCCTCTTCTTCACCCTTCCCCAAATAGGAAGAGTTGTTAAGCTGACTGTTTAGAGTCCAGGAATATTAACTGGTGGTCTGATGATCAGGGTTACTGTATTCATGCTCGTGCACCCATGGGCTTTCTTCTGTGCCCCTCCATGGTGCCGCTGGTGCAGTGAGAAAGCCTGAAGCTGTCTTGTTGCTCCCCTCAAAGTATGCCTGCACTTGTTGGTCATCGCTCTGATTTCTGTCCCATATGACTGGCCAGAGGTGGTAAGAGCCTAATATGTGGTAGGAGTAGGGCTAAGAAGTGGCTCCACTTTGTAGTTTAGACTATGCTGCATACACAGCCCAACCGAGTTTTCACCTTCATTTTGCACTGGAGGTAATTGGGCAGGGCTAAACCAATAAAATCCAAGAAACAACCCCAGCACTTTGCACTTTGCTTCCCTTTACATGTGTGCGCACATGCGGCACAGCAGGAACCTCTGAGGAGAGGTGATTGTTAGAACAGAATATGTATTTTTTTGATCGTTTAGCCAAATATGTCAACATCCCAGCAACAGTTCTAACAAGTATGTTACAAGCAATGTCTACAATAAGAGAACTGGGTTTATTTGCTGGCTTAACTTATTCAGGCCATTCATTAGTTCAAATAATTAGGAATTGTCCCCATTGTGGGAGCCCATAGTATGTCCTAGACAGGTCAGTTCAGAGGTGAAACTATGTTAGATTGTTACAAGAAGTATGAAGCATGTACTTCGACAGCAGTTTTGCACTTATTCATGGCGTTGATGTACAACGAAAGAGGATATCATTTCATAGTGGCTCTGACTAATGTGCTATTAGCTGGTCATTAGACCCTAGAGCTTGGATTTCTGTATAATACTTCCATTTTACAGGACAAAACACTCTAAGAATAGTGGTGTTATTGGAATATTTTTTATTAAACTATTCAGTGACTAGCTTTGAGGTTGTGACAATATTTTAGATCCTAAGTCATTAACTGTATATATATTGGACTCTAGTTCTTTGCCTTATCATAGAGAAAGGTATTATAATTATGAAGGATTTAGTCTATGAAAGGTCTATTGCAGGATCATTAGTTAAAAAAGGATTTGGGGGGGCTTCCCTGGTGGCGCAGTGGTTGAGAGTCCACCTGCCGATGCAGGGAACATGGGTTCGTGCCCCGGTCTGGGAAGATCCCACATGCTGCGGAGCGGCTGGGTCCGTGAGCCATGGCCGCTGAGCCTGCGCGTCCGGAGCCTGTGGTTCGCAACGGGAGAGGCCACAACAGTGAGAGACCCGTGTACCAGGGGAAGAAAAAAAAGAATTTGGAGATGTGGCTTATTTCAAGTTAAACCAAAATATATATTAAAACAATTCAGATGCCATTAAAACCAGCAGGACTCTTAACCCTTTTAATGGATTGGCTAAAAAAAGCAGAATTTTAAAATCCAGATGTATACAATTTTGACACGATAAAATAATTGTTTGATCTGTTTCTTAAGAATAAGAGCTTAATATTTTTAAGGAATAATAATTTTACTTATACCCAATTTTAGTCATTTGGTTACCCATTTAGCATTTTTATAGTTCCAAAAGAACCCAAGCTGATATAAATAAAGATTATTAGAAATATATAAAAATAAAAGTATTAAAAATATTTTGTCACAGGTAGGGTACAATTATTACCTGTATATTAGTATAATCATGGCTGATGGATATGATATAGGTAAAATTTTTCAATAAATTGAGAAGAAAGAAACATGTTTTTGTGGTGTGTTCATTCCAGAACTTGAATGGATTCTAATGGGACAAACTCCTCCTTGTTTTTTCCCACAAGAACATGAATAATTTTTTGTTCCAGTACCATTCATTGGAGATCCTGAGTAATGGCTTATCTCTAAGGCTATCTTTGCTGAAACTGATGTAAAGCTCGTATGTAACTTTTATTTCCAAATGTACATGTATGTCCCACGATGTGTGAAAGGTAGCCTTTCTTAACTATAATCTACCTCTTTATGGCACTGTCAATAAACTTTCAGGAAATGGCAGAGTAGCTCCATTTTGAGGCTGAGGAAGCAACATCTATAACCAGAGTCCAAGAGAGCTCACTGGAGGTAAACTAAAGCCCACAAAAATTAAATGCTTATCCATGGTGACCCAGAAAATCATTAGGCTCAAATCCTCTGGCTCCTGAGACAAGCCCTCTTTTTGTTCTCACTTATGGTGTTATATGCTTCCCTGATACATGCCTTCTGAGTGTACTTCTCAGTGTGTGCTTTGGCATGACTAAATTAATTGAGGCTGTTACCTGGACCTTGAAAGGCACGTTCCGCTTTGTGGCCCTCCACAGATTCAGATGTAAAATCTGAACTGGGTCCTTATACCACATACTGACTTCAATCCTTTTCGGCAACTTCAACTTAATATCGCTGGAAATTCCTTGCACGGATCACGAGTAACGTGTGACCCCCAAGCTCCTCTAAGTTCATTATGATCTTTCATTTCTTCTAGAGCATGTGAACTGGATTTTTTTTCCATTTATGCTGCCTTATCTTTTAATCATTTAAAGAAATATTTAATTGTATGAAAATGAAGGTTGCTACTGAAGGAGAAAGAGTATTCAAGGGGTGTTTGCACTGCTTTTTCTTGGCTAACTTGCTCAAGGTGAGTTCACTGCAACGTTACCAACTCACTGCTAATGAGATGGTCTGAAATCTGCCAGCCTACCCCATTCTTGCTTCAGGTCCTGTGCTACTGAAGTTTTTGCTCATGGCATCGGCATTGTTCTTCCTTGTATCCATGACTGGGTCTGCTAAGACCTTTCATACAATAGCCTCAGAACTCTGGTTGCAATTAGAGTTTTGATTAGCTGTCAGTGATGTCATAGCCATGGTTATTTTAAATCCACTGTGCTAAGTGTTTCCCTTTTCTTAAAGTACTATAGAAATTCCATTTCTTGACAGCAGTAAGACACTTCAGGCAGTGTGTTTCAGGGCCAATATTGCACTTCTCATGGAGTTAAGACACTTGGCCTTCAGCCTCATGACTTATAACACAATCTGAGTTATGCTATAATCACCCAGATATATACATGGCCTGTTGTGTTTTATTGCTTAAATGGAACCTGTCCCAGCGCCTCATCAACTGTCAAGGTGGGAATACAGCCCCAGATGACTGTTCAGATTCCCACCAGGGGTTGCATTTGGTCAGATCTCCTTCAGCCTTTCAGGGGTTGCACTGAAACTGGAGGCCTTTGGTGCATTTACCACAAAACAGAAATCAAACCCTCCAGCGTCTCAGGTCTCACTGCCAGACTGCCCAACTTAGGTTGCCAAATATCTCCCCCTCAACACATTTACTGAACTTTAAAACAGCAGAACAGCATTGAATGAAGTCCAATAATTTTTATAGGATATATTTTAGTCACTAGGCTTTGAAGACTATTCCAACATTAATTATAAAGTTTCTGTGTCTGGATAACCTATTGTTAACAGTTATTTTGCAAGCGCTAATGGCAAGATGGAAGATTTCCAATAACTTTATTGAGGAAGTGGCAATTAAAATGTTGAGCACTACAGGGTACATACAAAATAAAAATAATCTTGCAAACACGGCACTGTACTTCATGACAAAAATGGAGGTATACTCTATATTTTCAAATAGATATGATGATTTTGCACTTCCACCTCTTTTGGTTGGAGGAGGATCAAGAAGTTTCTTTTTTGTTGGTTTGTTCACCTTTAAAGGCAGCGTGAGATGCCAGTGCTCAGGGCTAGGCTGACATTATTTACCACAACGTCATGAAATGATTTTAAGACAAGTTGTCACCATACTTCTTTCAACAACAAATATCACTAAAATGAGATCACTGGCTTCATGTGACAATTTATAACTCTGGAAATGCATGAGCTGTCTTTTCTAAAGACCCTCAAAGACCTCATCCAGCATGGTTTTCCCTCCAGAGCTCTCTGGTGTGACCACCCATCTTCCAAACTCACCCTACCACAGTCAGCCAGCAGCTTGGGGTTGTTCGCCGGTCAGAATGCTGAGAGCAGCATGGTGGACAGCAGGAAGCAGCAGGCAGGATGGAGGACACTCCAGTTCATACGGTGTCAGGGCAAGACATAGAGGGTTGAAGGGACTTGCCCAAGGTCACAAGGCTGGGAACCCGTAGATGGTGCATGTGGGCTCTGGGTCCAGATGTGTGTCATCTTCACCATATTGCTTCCAACCATTTTAAATTCAGAGTGCAAATTATTAATTGCACAGTCAAGACCCCTGGAATCAAAACAAACTGATTTTCTGTCAACTTGGTGCAATTACATTTCGAAAAGGATTTTAGACCAAGGATTCATTTGCTTTCCAACTTGACTTGGCTCACCACTTTCTTTTTTTAGCATATCCTGATTGCTGTGTAACTTAGGCCTAGGTTTCCCTTATTAGTTGGGTGAAATAATTTTTTACCTGAAGTGTACTCTATATTTTCTACTCTGGTTTAAAGTGGAATGTTTGTTAGTATGGGCTAATGATATCAAACCATACTATAATATCACTGTGTGAAGTTTCCTGCTTAAATATTTTCCTTAAGGTGATGTTTTTCTGGGATCAATATATGCTTCTCCAGGTCTTCTTTTGTGGATTATATCTTAAAAACACCTTATCTCTGAAAGATCATAAAAGAGCAGTGGGATCAGGAATTAGCTATTCTTTTCTCAGGCAAGAACAATAGTGAGCATAAGAAACTGAAGTTACCAGGAGTTTTCCACCCACTTTGCTAAATCAGAGGTATTTTAAAAGACATTTTTAAGGATCTATACTCAGAAAGGCAATAATTCTCATTAATGGGGTCTCTTCTTTTTTAACCCCTGTATTTGTGGAATTAATTCTTATATTTTCACATTACTTTATTTACTCATTCTTATGAATCCTAAATATTAAACCAGATTATTAGATTACTCTTTAGCTTTCTTAACTATTTTGTTTAACAGCACATCAAGGGCATATTAATTTCAGTTAAATAATTCATTTCTAGAATTTCATGATCTAGCCTGAAAGCAAATGCTTCTTTAGCCTGCCATCCTAGGAGAGGATTTTTCATTTGTTGACTTATTGTTCCTTATGAGAGGATTTATTATTTATTGTTTAGTGAATATCATTGGTTCATATTGGGTAAATATATTACCTCTCCACCTTTGCTTCATAGGGGGCAAAACATGTCCATTTTCTCTTTTATGTTCAATGTGTTATGATGTCTTTATCTAGTGGATGTTCAAAAAAATGCTCATAAACATGTGGAAACTGAATATATGTATTTAATCCACGGCATATTTCTTTTCTCTAAGAAACATATTCTTAATTCGTGAGCCACAGAAGCCATGTGTTTAGAAATTACTGATTATATATAAGTGACATTGGAAAATTTTTCTGATTTTCCAAGTGATTTTTAAGACTGATAAACTAACACAACAGAGCACAGAAGAGGGAAAAGCTTCTGGATAAAAGCCAGCATCAGGGGTTGGGATGGTAAACTGTCAGTGAATTTCAGCATAACATTGTCACTCTTCTATTTTGCTAGTATACCTCAAAGAATATTTACAAAATTGATTTTGAAATGCAGGGTTTTAAAGCTAGAAATAAAATTTATATGAACAGAATTTGGTTGCAAAGATGATCTGGGAAATTAGTTTTCCTGTTGGTGGTTGGGCCCCCTGGGAGCCAACTAGTGAATTCTTAACCTAAATTATATGTCAGGTCCTGAAACAGTTAACCTCCAAAAAGTGTACAATTTATCCCCAGGATGGATATAAGTACTCTGCGATTAGATTGGAGTTATTACAAAGAACTTGGAGTAACTGTTACCTATATAGGAGTCCCTGGAAAGAGCAGTAATTACCTGTTACTGACACTGTAAGTTTTTATGACTAATACTCCAGAAATTTTTCTTCTTGATTTCACTCCATGTCCTCATGACTCTGTAGCTGTTCTACCAGATATTAAGAACCAAGGTTTGGACTAGACCCAGGGTAGCCAATGAAAGGCAGAATCTTCTAGCATTTGATGGTTTGGGCTTTGACAACTGACAGATCTGAGTTTAATTGCTATGCCTGCCTTCATATCTTTGTGAATTTGGAAAATCCAGTTGTGTATGACTTTCTTTTACTATATTGCTTTCAGACAGAATGGTAAGACAATTACAGGGACTGAAAAGGCAAACTACATTTTCAGGATATATTAAAAATATGAGATATCTTTTTCCCCCCTTTTTTGTGAAAACCACTCTTTATCCCAATTACCCATTTGTTTCATGATCTTGCCCAATTACCTATGAAGAAAATTTTTGAAGGTGCTCCTATTGAAAATATGCCAGCTATGGAAAAGACTTCTAGATGATCAATGAAAGCTTTTCTTCCTCTTCCAGGCCATACAGCCAGATAACATTTTATAAGACTGTATTATACTTAGATGTAGCCAGGTGACTGATGGAATGAGTTAGAAGTGATGTGTAGCATTTCTGAGCCTGGTGTATAAAAACCTCCCCTGATAGATTCTCTAGGCTGTTTTCCTTCACGTGAATTGATGCTGAGGAATGTGGCAACAGCTTTGTGTTAAAGCTGACGGAGCCACAAATGGGAGGAGGCCAGTACCCTGAATCAGTGGCCGGAGGGGAGCCCCATCAAATCAGGAACACTCATCTGGCCATCCATGAGTGAGAAATATGTGTTTGAACCGTTATAAGCTTTGGATTTGTTTTTACAGCAGCAAGCATTACCTTAACTAATAATCTGTGTAATTAGAATCTTGTATAGAATTTATTTTCTTTCACAGTCTATTACTTATGAATATTAGAAGTGCTGTTGTCAGCTTTTAATGATGCCATTGCACATGAGTGAAAGAGTTCACACTGAATAAATGTTTATCTGTTTGACCATATTGTCACTACCCTTATTTTTACTGTTTTCTGCCATCCCTGAATTTACTAATACACAAACAGGCTAGTCCAATTTCATTTTGTCTTTCACAGAGGCCACATATCCCCTCTATCCGCCCCCTGCCTCTGGAATTCTGCCTAAAATGAAACAGCAACAGAAGAGAGGTCAAGAACTTGGAAGGATTCATATGGGAGAAACCAGGTACAGCTTGATTTAATATCAATATTTCATATGTTCAGAGCGTGGAGTTTTCAGGCTACAAGATAACAGCCCATCATTTTTATGCCTTTCCATCTGTGAAAAGCTGTTCCTCAAAGCACAGTGTATGAACAACCTAGCAGCTTTTCATTTTAGGCACCATATTTTTTTGGGGAAAAAAAAAGAGATCTTTTGATGCATAACTAAACTCAGAGGATAATTGAAATCTATGGAGTTTTAGGGCCAGACTCATAAAGAATGCAGATTTCCTCCTGAAATATATTGCTGGGGAAAGGTACAGAGCACAAATCTTTAACATAATGAAAACTTCACCTCCTGCTTATATAAAACAAAGGTTACACCATCTGCTATCTGCCAGTGAAGAAACAAGTACTTTATACACGCTTAAGAGATAGTATCAATAGAATAGGAGGAGCTACAGGGATAGAGTAAAATTTTTAAAGAGGGTTTGGCAAGGGAACGGATGAAAAAGCAAAACATAGAGTATTTTTAGGGCAGTGAAAATGTTCTGTATGATACTATAATGATGGATACACATCATTATACATTTGTCCAAGACCATAGAACGCATAGCACCAAGAGTGAATCCTAACGTAAACTGCGGACTTTGGTGACTATGATGTGTCTATGTAAATTCATCAGTTGTAACAAATTTACCATCCTGGTGGTGAATTGGGTAATAGGGGAGGCTGTGCACATGTAGGGGCAGGGGGGTGGATGGGAAATCTCTGTACCTTCCTCTTAATTTTCCTGTAAATGTAAAACTGCTCTTTTAAAAGTCCTGAAAAGTTTTATAGGAAGCCAAATATATAATGCATTTAAATTTATGGGGTGAGGTTTTGTTTAAAAGGTATGAATAATAATAATAGTAATAATAATGATACAGATAAATCCCATGAAAAGCATTTTATAGCAAAGCATAAAATAGAAGTAGATTCATATTTTCTTATCTTTAGCAGAACTCCTGACATAATGAAAGACAGTAGAAGAATCCGGGACTTCTCTTCCCTCCTGTCTTCCTATCGCTCTTGTGATAGGAGTGAAACCACCAATGCGAACCTTGGACCAGGCTTTTCAGGTACCATCCCAGGTCAGGAACTTGTTAGGCAGGTACCTCGCTTTCCATTAAGGCAGGCAACCGTACCCACAACCTTCGAAACCCTGGGGGACACTGTGGCAACAAAAAGACCAATTAGTCTGAGGACGGTTCTTATAGTTCCAAGCTCAAAGATGGAGATTGTTGCCCCTTTTAGTGTACTTTTTTTTTTTTTTTTTTTTTTTCTTTTTGCGGTATGCGGGCCTCTCACTGTTGTGGCCTCTCCCGTTGCGGAGCACAGGCTCCGGATGCGCAGGCCCAGCGGCCATGGCTCACGGGCCCAGCCGCTCCGCGGCATATGGGATCCTCCCAGACCGGGGCACGAACCCGTATCCCCTGCATCGGCAGGCGGACTCTCAACCACTGCGCCACCAGGGAGGCCCTTAGTGTACTTTTGCAATAACATTTTTCCGTGGGAAAGGTCTCTGTGAAGTCAGTGTGAATAATTCATCTATTTCATGATTCACATAGGAGCGACTTTTCCGAAAAGTAGCACTTTTGTTGAGTTGCACCTAAATCATAACAACATAAAAATTCTAACAAGAGTACATGTTTACGAGAATCATCTTTCTTTCATCACGTCTCTTCTGTCACATCTCTCACTGTATGAATTGTAAGCTACTTCAGTATGTTATTCAAGTGAATCATAGAATATCATTTTTTAAATACTTCTTACATGTAAGGAGCTAGATCTCTGAGATATTTTTTAAGTCACCATTCACTCATTCAACTTTAATCAAAGACTTACTGTGTTCTAGACTACAGCTGCAGTAAAGCCTCAAGGAATAAATAAGCAAAAACAACACAAACAAATACATAAACCAAAGCAGCTAACAGTTATTAGATGTCATGAAATGGTGTAAAGTCTTGATTACCCATCATTTCATTTAATCCTCACAATCACCCTATAAAGCAGGTATTAATAGGATCCTTGTTTGCTACATGAGCAAACTGAGGTTCAGAGTGGTCAAGTCACCCACCCAAGCTGGTAAAGGGCAGAGCCCTGCTTGGTTCTACTCTAGAATGTGTGCTCTTAACCTCCACACAATGTCTTCCATTGTCTTTACTCTAGGATACTACTAAAAACTCTATTGGAGGGTACAAATGTGCTAGCAAGTAATTTTGGTTTTAGTTTGTTTGTTTTGTTATTAACATTTTTATTCAATTTATTTAAACTAAAACATAACCAGGTCACCTATTTCTCCCACCCCCCACCTTTCGCTTCTTGCGAACACCAACCTGTTCTCCATATCTATGAGCTTTTTGTTTTGTTTTGTTTTTAGATTCCACATATAAGAGAGCTCATATAATCATATGGTATTCATTTTTCTCTGTCTACTTTTTTCATTTAGCATGATGTCCTCAAGGTCCAGCCGCATTGTCATGAATGGTGAGATTTCATTCTTTTTTATGGTTGAATAATAGTCCACTGTATAGTTAAACTAAAATTCCTTTTATTTGTGCATCATTTTTATTGAAGTATAGTTGATATACAATATTATATATTACAGGTGTACAATATAGTAATTCACAATTTTTAAATATTATACTCCATTTATAATTATTATTGTAAAATATTGGTAATATTCCCAGTGTTGTACTATATAACCTCATAGCTTATGTAGCTTCTTCTATACATAATAGTTTGTACCTCTTAATTCCCTACCCCTATATTGCCTCTCCCCGCTTCCCACTGCCCACAGGTAACCACTAGTCTTTTCTCTATATCTGTGTCTGTTTCTTGTTATATTCACTAGTTTGTTTTATTTTTTAGATTCCACATATAACTGGTATACAGTATTTGTCTTTCTCTGTCTGACTTCACTTAGTGTTATGCCCTCCAAGTCTATCAATGTTATTGCAAATGGAAAAATTTCATTCATTTTTATGGCTGAGTAGTAGTCCATTTTATATAGATATATGTATTCAATTGTGTATATATACATACAACATCTTCCTTATCCATTCATCTGTTGATAGACATTTAGGTTGCTTCCATTTCTTGGCAATTGTAAATAATGCTGCTATGAACACTGGGGTGCATGTATCTTTTCGAATTAATGTTTTCATTTTTTTTCTGGATATATACCTAAAATGTCTTTATCCATTCATCCATTGATGGACACTTAGGTTGTTTCCATACCTTGGCTACTGTAAATAATTCTGCAATGAACATGGGCATGAGCATATCTTTTTGAATTAGTGTTTTTGTTTTCTTCAGATAAATACCCAGAAGTGGAATTGCTAGATCATATGGTAGTTCTAATTTTAATTTTTTGAGCAACCTCCATACTGTTTTCCACTGTGGTTGTACCAATTTATATTTTTGGTGGAGTCTTTAGGGTTTTCTGCATATAATATCATGTCATCTGCAAATAGTGACAATTTTTACTTCTTCCCTTCTAATTTGGATGTTATTTATTTATTTTTCTTGCCTAATTGCTCTGGCTAAGACTTCCAATACTATGTTGAATAAAAGTGGTGAGAGTGGACATCTTTGTCTTGTTCCTGATCTTAGAGGAGAAGCTTTCAGCTTTTCACTTTGAGTATTATGTTAGCTATGGGCTTATCATATATGGCCTTTATTATGTTGAAGTATGTTCCCTCGATTTCATAAGTGAATGTTGAATTTGGTCAAGTACTTTTTCTGCATCTATTGAGATGATCATACGATTTTTATCATTCATTTTGTTAATGTGGTGTATCACATTGACTGATTTGTGGATGTTGAACCATCCGTGCATCCCTGGAATAAATCCCACTTGACCATGGTATATGATACTTTTAATGTATTGTTGAATTCAGTTTGCTAATGTTTTGTTGCATCTTTTTGCATCTATGTTCAAATTATTCTGTGTTCATCTAGATTGTTCAAATCAAGCAAGTAATTTGAATGCATCAAGAATGTACAATGTGGGACTTCCCTGGAAGTCCAGTGGTTAAGACTCTGCACTTCTACTGCAGGGGGCACGGGTTCAGTCCCTGGTCGAGGAACTAAGATCCCATATGCCACATGGTGTGGCCAAAAACCCTCCAAAAACCTAAAAAACAGCAAACAAACAACAACAACAAAAAAGAATGTACAATGTAACACTGGAGCACAGCAGAGGGAGAGAATAACTTGTGCTGCAGAAGTGAGAAAAAAAGATATTATCATATTGGGGTTGCTGGATAAAGAATGAAGGACAGACATTGCAAGCAGAGGGAAGTTGTTTTCAGACCACAAAAGGCATGGTATTGTGCACTAGTGATGGGATTCAGTGTAGAGGTTATAATGAAAAGTAGGCAGAGGCCAGATTGTTAAGAAGTCTAAACGTGCAATATGTTGAAGAGTTCCTTAAACAGAGATATTAAATGGATTTTTTCTCCCAAACAAAGCTGTTTGTAATGCAGTGAATGGACAGAAACAGTGATGGTTGGGCAGAATGATGACCTTTGTACCATTATTTATTTATTTATTTTGTTTCCGAGGATATTGTTTCAGAAGAAAGAATGAGATTTATGTCTTGTGGAAGGAGTTGTATATAAATAAAAGATAATGACATCTTCTATGTATTAAGAGCCTACTATGAGCTAGTTGCTGTTTGAAACTTTGCATATGTTATTTTACTTAATCCTCAAAAATAGTTTTGCAGTTTTTGTTTTGTTTTCTGCGGTACGCGGGCCTCTCACCGTTGTGGCCTCTCCCATTGCGGAGCACAGGCTCCGGACACGCAGGCTCAGTGGCCATGGCTCACGGACCCAGCCGCTCCACGGCATGTGGCATCTTTCCGGACCGGGGCACGAACCCGTGTCCCCTGCATCGGCAGGCGAACTCTCAACCACTGCGCCACTAGGGAAGCCCAGTTTTGCAGTTTTGCTGCATTTGTATTCTGTTGATAGATGTCTATGGAAAAAAATCCCCATTTTATTGATGAGGACTTGGAGGCTCTGAGAGTTTAAAACACTTGTCCAAGGTAATTCAATTCTAAGTAGCCAAAGAATGAGTTCTAATTACTCTAATTCTGAACAAGGAAAGTAGATGATATTTGCAACCTTTCAAATGGCTTTATTGAGACGTAAATTCTGGCATGTCTGGTTTTTAGAAAGTCTAAATACTTTTTCAGTCACACTTAATATTTGGTCACTGTTGATCAGGATGGATTTTTAATCTTCTCATTTTTAAAAATAATCTTGCAATTAGAGTATATTCATATTACCCTGCACTCTAAGGGAAAATACCAGTGACAGACACAGAACAACTCTCTTAGATTAATAGCAACCTACGTAGCAAATCTAAAGAGATTGTGTAGTACTATCACACAAACCCATTTTTGATACTGACTTCTGGAACCAGGCACTGTCTGCTTGCCATTCTCTGCAGTGGGAGTTCAGGGAGCATCCAGCCAAACTAAAATAGAGTTTGTAGAATCAGATTGATTTTTTTTGGTATTTGCCCTCAGTGTAGCATCATTTCTCATATACTTGAGGCCAACCTAAGTTTGGGAAACTTGCCAATCAATTATTCAGACTTCTTACTTTATTTTATAACCCATAGGATACTATTGACCAACACAGGAAAACGTCTGTTATAAAGAAAGCCAAAAGCTACTAAGAACTTAATAATAGATGGTCACCTTGTCCTTTTTATAGGCACTCCAGAGTTGAATGTTAAATTCAATCAGTCCAGTTATCTTTAATTAATTACACTCTTCTGGAGGTTGATGCCTCACTTTGTCCAAAATTTTACGAGGTAAATAGGATAATTTGCCTAACAATTCCAGGATTTGGAATAGAGCTGGGGAGAGGCGTGTTAACAGATACAGCACGACTCTTTTTCACTCCTTAGCAGAAGGTTGAAGTTCAGCCAGAGGTCTTGTTTAATAGGAGTTTTTAGAGGATATTTAGTGAGGTCCCTATTGGAATGTTATCTGTATCACAAACAACCGTACATCATTTGGTAATCATGGGCAAGTTTCAACTTGGGAAAGCCTTGTGTTGATTAGCTTTATGTAAAATGGAGAGGTCCCAATTTTGAGGATGCCAACATACTTCTATCCTATCAAATCCCTCATGTCAGGCGGGATTATCTGGTGGAGGAGTGGAGGTAGGGGAAAGGGAGAGAAGCTCTGGAGCCATCCCTGGACACCAGGAGGTTTTCACACATCCTTCTTGGCTAGGATATAATATGAGGGGCTGGGCTTCATGGTCTCCAGAGTCTCTTAAAGCTTACAACACTCTGCTCCTAAGCTCTGTCACTTGCTCTCTCTGTGTGAATGCTGGCCAGCGAATGAATGGCCAGCGAGAGTTCCCAACAGGGCCATCTGCTGCTGTTGTCATGAAGGCAAGGCTGAATCCTCCAGCCCCAGCTCCTTACGTTCAGATGCAGCTGTACCACTCCTGACAGCAGATGGAAGCTCAGGAGGCAGCTCACCTGCTCTGCAGAAATGGCCCAGCCACCCAAGCTTGGCTGCAGCTCTTCATTTTTATTATTTTAGTTTATATAGCAAATCTGCACTGGCCTGCTAATTCAGGGGCTTTCAAACATTTGGAGACACAACCCACAGTAAAACAGAAGAATACATTTGATACATACCTAAATACTAACACACAACTCTTACAATATTTTCAACAAAATAACATTTTGCCTTATTCCATGTGATGCCCTCTGATATTTTCATTTTTGATATCGTAACCCATGACAGATTATGACCTACAGTTTGACAAGCATTGTTCACACTGTTTTAACTGGATTAGGCATTAGTTTTTATTTCATTTTCTCTTCTCAAAGAGAATGTAAACCCTCCAAGAGCAAGGACGTTGCACAAGCGCGTCCTTGTATTAAATATGGCAAATAAATACAAATTCATGATAGAAACTAGAGGCATTTCCTTATTGTCTGTGTTACTGCAGCACTACAAAAAGCTAACCTGCACCATTTTGAGGATCCTTACGTGTCATCCATATCCTGGAATCATACCTGAAATTCACAGACTTAGAGCACTTTCACCCAGAAGTCAGGTTTTATTTCCAGGAAATAGGCAGTAACGAAGTTTCTCACCATTCCTAGCATTCGCTCTCATTCCTGCTCAGTCATATTTATTGAACTTTAGCTTACAGCAATTTCCCCAGGGTTAGGCATTTATTAGCATATAAATTTTCTATTTAAAAAAATTTGTATACATGCTTTGTTGACTGAATTGTATATATCTTTTTTTCATGCTTTTCAGAACTAAATATATTTTTAAAGGAAACCTAAAACATTCACTTATTTTTAATGATGATTATGATTGTTGGTGTGTACTTTTATGGTACAGTTATATAAATTCAGTAGTTTCAAAGCAACCTCCCAATATTTTTTCATAAATCTTAACTATGAGTTTCTCAAGAGTTTTATAGACAGGTAACAAAGAGCTCAGCGTGTTTAAATTCCTTGCACAATGTCAAACTAGGCATAGGAGAAAAATATCCAGGATTTCAGACTTCTAATAAAATTCTTTAAATAAATAAGCCTATTTTATATTAAGGTGCTTGATAAAGACTTGAATTAAATATATTATAATTTAAGCTTTACAGTGTTCTGAGAATGTGACTGGCTATACTATGGTATTAAGGAGAGAAAATACACAGCACCCCTTCATAGACTGTTCCACAGCCACAGACTGTATTTTTGTTTTCTTAATTCACCATTCACCCATCATTCATTCATTCTTTCATTAGGTTGTCCACAAACTTATGTCAAATGTTGGTTGGCACTTGGCAAAAAAAAATTGGTTAAAGGCAACTAAAGATATACAAGACATGGTCTTGGTCCTTAAGGAACTTATAAGTCTACAAAGTCATAAATCACTATGATAACAACTGCCAGTTGGTAGTACAGCCATTACCTGTGCCATGTGTGTCAGGAATTCAAATAACCAACTTAATAAAGTCAAATGGTTGTGGAAAAGACTAGGAAGATTCTGAAACCACTTTGAAAAAAACAAAGGACCTTTGAAGGGAAAAGTCCAACAAGCTTCCAAACAGAACCATTAGTCTATAGGAATTTAATTTCTCTACTATAGATGATGACTACACAAGATGTATACTGAACATTACTAGGAAGAATGTGGGAAGCGTATGATAAGAATGGAGGGCTAGGGTGAATATTATACTAGAAGCCTTCATATAAGAATGGAAATCCTTTGTCTTGAAGTAGTTGTTAAATATCCATGAATTTTTGTTTTAATAAAAGGTAGGAAATGCAGACAATAGTCTTGTCACAATTAATCTTACTGTAAGTCTGCATGAGAGGAATGTATGTTACATCTTTATTGACAGATGGCTTTGACCAATGAGAATGCATAGATATCGAAAGGAATTTGGAGAGAAGGACATTGGGAAACACAAGAGAAAACTGGATCCCAGTTCAGTTCACAGATTCTAATGACATCAACTGTGGAGAAGCAAATGCTGAGAAACAAGAGCTTCTGGAGGAGTACCCTCAGTAGGTTCAACCATTAAAACAAACTTCATTCTACTAATTGCTCTTAAGGCGTAGAAAACAAGAAGACAGATAGAGGCCTTCTGGGATCTCATGCAAAGTTGCCATCTCATCTCTCTGGCGCTATCTCAGCATGACAGTGAGAAGAGAGAAACAGAAAACAGTCATGCAGATACTGCTAGAAGGATGCTGACCCATCTAGAAGATTAATTCACTGGGAGCTCAAATACCTCACCCAAGGTAGTACGCTAAATCAAGTCCCACATGGGGAAATGGAACCTGGCTATCCGATGCACTTATAATGTGCAATTCTGTCTTTTTTTGTTGGAAGAAACTTATGAAATCCAATTGCAAGTCTTGGAAATAATGATTTATTTTAGCTTAAAGCTTAATATCAATACCATAGAGAGTTATTAAAGAGCGACCACCTTCCAAAGAAATAAATAGATAACTCAAAAACTAAATTCAAATGCCTAAACAATATTAAGAAAATCAAATTTTGTCATAATAAAAAATAACAAGCTATTCTTTAGTTTAATAGTATTATTATCATCATCATTATTATTATTATTAACAGCCAGTTTGAATGGAGATTCCAGGACATGGGTGTTCAAACTTGCTGATTTCTGGATAAGCTGATGACCTGTATCTAAATAAAAATGTTTATTCCCTTTCTTTTAGCAGTTCTGCTTCTAAGAATTTATTTAGTCCAAGAATATAACCATAGATGTGCTCAAACATTGATCTGTAAGGGTGTAGGATGGCTTATAATGGAAATAATACAAGAAGGGAACAGAACAAATGTCACTTAATAAGGGGCTGATTTGGCCTATCCTGGTACCTTTACATGCTGAATACCAGCCCACTGCCTCCACCTTAGACCCAAGATACTCCCCACTTTATGTCACCATCATCTCTTAACTGAACTACTGCAATATATCCTAGCTGGTCTTGAGATCTTCACACTTGTCCTCCTCCAATACATTCTTCAATAGCAACAACACTGTTGTTAAACTATAAATCAGATCATGTCATTCCACTGCTGAAAACCATCCAAGGGCTTTCCACTGTGCTTGAAATAAAATCTAAACCCATACCACCACGTCAAAGTCCCTGAATGAAATGGCCCCAGCTACTCTTGTTTGTGTGTGTGTGTCCTTTGTTGTTTGTTTTTTGTTTTATATTATAATTTATAAGATATAAGTGTATAATGTGATGAGTTTTGACAAATGTATTTACTCATGTAACACACACCCCTATCAGGATATGAAACATTTCCATCACCCCAGAAAAATACCCTTCTCAGTTAATCCCTGCCCTACTCCCTAACTTAGGGACTATTGTTATGATTTCTATCATCAAAAATGAGTTTTGCCTGTTCCAGGATTTCATATAAATGGAAGCACATGGTATCATCTCTTCTGTGTCTGGTTCCTTTTACTCCACACAGTGATTTTTTAGGTCATCTATGTTGTTGCCCATAACAGGATCTGTTTTATTGCTGAGTAGTAAGTAGTTCATTGTATACCCCAGGTATTAATCTCCTGCCTACCTTTAACTACATTTTATGATACTCTTCTCTGTACTCACTAAACTCCAGCCACACTGATCTTTGATTGGTTCCTTGGACAAGCTTCTTTTGAATCCTCAGGGTCTTTGCATCTGGTGTTCCCTCTGCATGGAATGCACTTCCTTCATTCTTTGCATGGCTGGTTTCTTCTCATCATTTTAGGTCTCAGCTAAAATTCCACCCCCCCAGAGAAACCTTCTCTGACTAGGCTATATAAAGCACCTCCACGTAAGTTCTCTCTGTTACTCTTACTCTTTTCTTTCTGTTATAACACTGATCACAATTTGTAATTCTTTTATTTATTTTCCTGTTAACTTGTTCTATGCCTTCCTTTCCAGAATATAAGTTCTCTGAAGGCATATAAAATGCCTCTTATTCATTGATTTATCCCCAGCACCTAGTGGAGTGTTGGCATATAAAAGATGTTCAATCAATTTTGGGTAAGACTAATGTGATTCAAATAAATAATTACCTAAATGTGAATCATTATTTCAATAGCCATTAAAATATCCTTGAGGAAAAATATATAATGTCATAGAATATTTAGGTTAGAAGGCAGTTCAGTAGGTAGGTTACATAGCAGTATACACGGTATAAACTCATTTTTGTGAAAAGTAAAAATTACATATGTCTGTGCATAATTAACATATTGTTGAGTGGCATAATTTTTATCTTCTTCCTCACATTTCTTTTTTTGATGTGGACCATTTTTAAAGTCTTTAGTGAATTTGTTACAATATTGCTTCCGTTTTATGTTTTGGTTTTTTGGCCATGAGGCATGTGGGATTCTTGCTCCCTGACCAGGTATGGAACCTGCCCCTCCTGTATTAGAAGGCGAGGTCTTAACCACTGGACCACCAGGGAAGTCCCCCTCACACTTTTTGTATTTTCCAAATTCTGTGCAGTGAATGTTAATAATTTTAATACTTGAAATTAATAATTTATTTTTAATCAGTGCCTCCATGTGGATCCCAGTGCCATGCTGACATCCATGTCTTCGCGTGCCTAGATGGCATCGGGCAGGCATAGGCTGAGCCCAAATTAGAGGGAGTTCATTCTGTGTATTTTGTGGTGGTATCAGGTGGTCTTCTAAGAAGCAGAGAAGTCAGGAAGTGGCTCCAAGTAAAATCTCTTCTTCTATTACCAAACTTTTGTGTAAAAGGCCAGCTAGTAAATATTTTAAGCTTTGTGGGACATTTGGCCACTGATGCAACTACTCAATTCCGCCTTAGTGTGAAAGCAGCAAAATATAATCAAATGGGTGTGGCTGTGTTCCAATAAAGCTTTATTTACAAAAACAGGTGGTAAGCTGGATTTGGCCCAAGGGTCTGGTTTTCTGACACCCTGATTAGTGTAACATCTCAAATTTTATTTCCTATTTTTTTTCTGACTATTTAGTAGAGTCAAACCACCTGGCTTTACTATTTGCAGGCAGTGTGCTCTGTTGAGCATGTTATTTAATGGCTGTAGGCTTCCATCTTCATGCCTGTAAAACAAGGATAATAGAAGCTTTTTGACAATTAGATAAAATTGTCCATGTAAAGGCACCCAGCCCAGGGTCTGGCATAAGTGCTCTCTCTAGTTATCCTCTGTTTGCCCCACATCCATTCTCCATCCTGCTCTGCCTGGTGCCTGCAAGACTGGACCCTGCAAGTGGCATCACCGTGTCCTTCTTGCTGGCTGGCTGCCAGTTGAGTTCACCCAGTAGCCCAATAGGAGACACTGGCCAGAGACGACAGGGTGGCAAGAAAAAGCGGGTTTGAGGTATTTCTTCCTCTCTCCCTAGCTATTTCAGCACTGCCTCTCTGTCAGCAGCTGGGTGTCTCCCCACGTGTATTCTGTCTTCAGCTGTCACCGTGACTAAAACACTGCTTTTGTGTTAGGTGCAATGAGGATAATAGTAACTAATGATTATGGGTCATTGTTGTAGTTATCAAGTGTTTGGAAAATTTTCAGGTCTAGGTTTTGAATTTTCTGTTTTTCAGTATACTGTCCATTGTCCTGCTTCTATTTCTTTCCAATATAATTTCCCTCAGCCAACGCTGTGACCTGTGGTAATTGGTTATGGTGGCTAGGAGGTCACCTTGGGAGGTCAACTAATTTATTGTCTTGCTTCAAGTGTGAAGCAGAAGGACAGACAGGAATCTACACCACTGTGCCTTTCATCCCCTTCATGTAGGGAGAATTTAAATATGGTAGTATAAGCCCGTGATAAATTTTCCAATAGTATGGAAATCACTGAGCACATAGAACAATGTATACATTCTCATGTCATTCTTCCAAGTGGTGGACAGGAATAGGGTGATGGACAAGGACAGCATAACAAAAGCAAGATAACTCAAGACAGAGCTGGAAGTCCCTGACCAGGTATTTAGAGAAGTAGTCTCAGGTCCATGGCAGACAAGTATGACAACCCTCCTATAGATTGGGCCCTGGTATAGGGGCTCTGAGCTAGGATCACCCAGTAGCCCTCTCCCTGCCACCTTCCTGAAGCTGAAACTGAGCTAACTACCATTCTGGTTCCTTGGGGCTATTCATATTTGAGCTCTCCTAATTAGCTCCAAATATTTGGATTAGGTGTATTAGCGCTGTGCTACTTCCATTTTCCAAAAGAAGCCTAAGAGAAACTGTTTTCAACACTCTCCATTTTAAATAACAAAGTACAGAACTGAGCTGAATTTTACTTTCATTTCAATTACATTGTTGAATATATCTGCAGACTGACCAGAAGGTCTCAAAAAAACATTGTATTTTGTCATTTATAAAATGAAACTTTAAGTGATCATTTTTGTGTACACATACACACACGCAAATATATATAATACATATGTATTTATTTTGCCAGCTGAGTTTTCTCAGAAATGATTTTCCTTTACCCTGAAATACTTTCAATCATTTTGCATTAAATAATCTTTCTTTTGAAATTAAAATAATGAGAATAATACCAGCATGTGCCAGGCATGGTGCTAGGTGCTTTGTCTGCATTTAGCAGGTAATTTATGTGTAATTCACAGGAGAAGCCTAGGAAGTGGGTACAGCTGTCATCACCATTGTAAAGAGACTAAAACTGAGGCACAGAGTAGTTAAGCATCTTCTTCAAGGTCTGGAACAAAGTAGATAGTCTGACTCTACAGCCCAAACTTTGTTTTCTTTTCTTTTCTTTTTTAACGTCTTTATTGGAGTATAATTGCTTTACAATGGTGTGTTAGTTTCTGCTTTATAACAAAGTGAATCAGTTATACATATACATATGTTCCCATATCTCTTCCCTCTTGCATCTCCCTCCCTCCCACCCTCCCTATCCCACCCCTCTAGGTGGTCACAAAGCACCGGAGCTGATCTCCCTGTGCTATGCGGCTGCTTCCCACTAGCTATCTATTCTACGTTTGGTAGTGTATATATGTCCATGCCTCTCTCTCACTTTGTCACAGCTTACACTTCCCCCTCCCCATATCCTCAAGTCCATTCTCTAGTAGGTCTGTGTCTTTATTCCTGTCTTGCCCCTAGGTTCTTCATGACCTTTTTTTTTTCTTAGATTCCATATATACGTGTTAGCATACGGTATTTGTTTTCCTTTCTGACTTACTTCACTCATTATGACAGATTCTAGGTCCATCCACCTCACTACAAATAACTCAATTTCGTTTCTTTTTATGGCTGAGTAATATTCCATTGTATATATGTGCCACATCTTCTTTATCCAGTCATCTGTCGATGGACACTTAGGTTGCTTCCATGTCCTGGCTATAGTAAATAGAGCTGCAGTGAACATTGTGATACATGACTCTTTTTGAATTACGGTCTTCTCAGGGTATATGCGCAGTAGTGGGATTGCTGGGTCATATGGTACTTATATTTTTAGTTTTTTAAGGAACCTCCATACTGTTCTTCATAGTGGCTGTATCAATTTACATTCCCACCAACAGTGCAAGAGGGTTCCCTTTTCTCCACACCCTCTCCAGCATTTATTGTTTGTAGATTTTTTGGTGATGGCCATTCTGACCGGTGTGAGATGATATCTCATTGTAGTTTTGATTTGCATTTCTCTAATGATTAATGATGTTGAGCATTCTTTCATGTGTTTGTTGGCAATCTGTATATCTTCTTTGGAGAAATGTCTATTTAGGTCTTCTGCCCATTTTTTGATTGGGTTGTTTGTTTTTTTGATATTGAGCTGCCTGAGTTCCTTGTATGTTTTGGAGATTAATCCTTTGTCAGTTGCTTCATTTGCAAATATTTTCTCCCATTCTGAGGGTTGTCTTTTGGTCTTGTTTATGGTTTCCTTTGCTGTGCAAAAGCTTTTAAGTTTCATTAGGTCCCATTTGTTTATTTTTTTTTTTATTTCCATTTCTCTAGGAGGTGGGTCAAAAAGGATCTTGCTGTGATTTATGTCATAGAGTGTTCTGCCTATGTTTTCCTCTAAGAGTTTGATAGTGTCTAACCTTACATTTAGGTCTTTAATCCATTTTGAGTTTATTTCTGTGTATGGTGTTAGGGAGTGTTCTAATTTCATTCTTTTACATGTAGCTGTCCAGTTTTCCCAGCAGCACTTATTGAAGAGGCTGTCTTTTCTCCACTCTGCATTCTTGCCTCCTTTATCAAAGGTAAGGTGACCATATGTGCGTGGGTTTATCTCTGGGCTTTCTGTCCTGTTTCACTGATCTATATTTCTATTTTTGTGCCAGTACCATACTGTCTTGATTACTGTAGCTTTGTAGTGTAGTCTGAAGTCAGGGAGCCTGATTCCTCCAGCTCCGTTTTTCATTCTCAAGATTGCTTTGGCTATTCGGGGTCTTTTGTGTTTCCATACAAATTGTGAACTTTTTTGTTCTAGTTCTGTGAAAAATGCCAGTGGTAGTTTGATAGGGATTGCATTGAATCTGTAGATTGCTTTGTGAAATATAGTCAATTTCACAATGTTGATTCTTCCAATCCAAGAACATGGTATATTTCTCCATCTGTTTGTATCATCTTTAATTTCTTTCATCAGTGTCTTATACTTTTCTGCATACAGGTCTTTTGACTCCTTAGGTAGGTTTATTCCTAGATATTTTATTCTTTTTGTTGCAATGGTAAATGGGAGTGTTTTCTTAAGTTTGCTTTCAGATTTTTCATCATTAGTGTATAGAAATGCAAGAGATTTCTGTGCATTAATTTTGTATCCTGCTACTTTACCAAATTCCCTTGCTGCTTTTAATATGTTTTCTTTGTATTTAATTTTTGATAGTTTGCTTAATATGTGTCTTGGCATATTTCTCCTTGGATTTATCCTGTATGGGACTTTCTGTGCTTCCTGGACTTGATTAACTCTTTCCTTTCCCATATTAGGGAAGTTTTCAACTATAATCTCTTCAAATATTTTCTAAGTCCCTTTCTTTTTCTCTTCTTCTTCTGGGACCCCTATAAGTCGAATGTTGGTGCATTTAATGTTGTCCCAGAGGTCTCTGAGACTGTCTTCAATTCTTTTCATTCTTTTTTCTTTATTATGCTGTGTGGTAGTTATTTCCACTATTTTATCTTCCAGGTCACTTATCCATTCTTCTTCCTCAGTTATTCTGCTCTTGATCCCTTCTAGGGAATTTTGGATTTCATTTATTGTGTTGTTCATCGTTGCTTGTTTCACCTTTAGTTCTTCTAGGTCCTTGTTAACTGTTTCTTGCATTTTGTCTATTCTATTTCCAAGATTTTGGATCATCTTTACTATCATTATTCTGAATTCTTTTTCTGGTAGACTGCCTATTTCCTCTTCATTTGTTAGGTCTGGTGGGTTTTTGCCCTGCTCCTTCATCTGCTGTGTGTTTCTCTGTCTTCTCATTTTGCTTATCTTACTGTGTTTGGGGTCTCCTTTTCGCAGGCTGCACATTCGTAGTTTCTTTTGTTTTTAGTGTCTGTCCCCAGTGGCTAAGGTTGGTTCAGTGCGTTGTGTAGGCTTCCTGGTGGAGTGGACTAGTGCCTGTATTCTAGTGGATGAGGCTAGATGTTGTCTTTCTGATAGGCTGGTCCACGTCTGGTGGTGTGTTTTGGGGTGTCTGTGGACTTATTATGATTTTAGGCAGCCTCTGTGCTAATGGATGGGGTTGTGTTCCTATCTTGCTAGTTGTTTGGCATAGGGTGTCCTGCACTATAGCTTGCTGGTCTTTGAGTGGAGGTGGGTCTTAGCGTTGAGATGGAGATCTCTGGGAGATTCTCACCATTTGATATTACGTGGAGCTGGAAGGTCTCTTGTGGACCAGTATCCTGAACTTGGCTCTCCCACCTCAGTGGCACAGCCCTGATATCTGGCTGTAGCACCAAGAGCCTTTTGGGATGTCTGAGGTCTTCTGCCTGCGTTCAGTAGGTGTTCTGTAGGAGTTGTTCCATGTGTAGATGTATTTCTGATGTATTTGTGGGGAGGAAGGTGATCTCCGTGTCTTACTCTTCCACCGTCTTGAAGCTCCTCCCCCTAACCTTTGTTTTCTGATATTAGATTGCAGTTACTTTTTGTCAGTGCTTTTAGTTTGGAAAACTTTACCTGTCTTGAAATTCCAGCACCTGGGAACCACTAGACTCTCCTTTTTGTTCGCCATATCTGCTCCTCTGTCGCACATAAGCCTCATAGAAGGGGATACTGTGGGCTGGTTTAAGGAATCTTGTCTGAACCACTGCATTTCCTGAGGGCTCATCACAGTGAAGGACTGCATAGGCAGGTGAGATTTACATGACCACAGAGCTGTCCACAAAGTCATTGACCACAGGAACAAAAGGGCCAAGGAGAGGCATTGAGGCTCTCATGACACCACAGTGGGGTGTTATTTCATTGGTGCTATCGCCACCCCCGTAGCAAATAACACCACCCTCACCATAAGAAAGCAAACCTTCCTGAAGCCGCACATTCTGAGAAAATATGGCTGCAATCCAGGAAGCTGTTTCCAGAAACCACGCCAAGCTGAGAGCCCTCACCCCAGCTGGAAAGTCTGGTTATTGTTTGGATCAGCTTGTAAGGTCCCCATGGGACTCCCCTGCTCTCTATGATAGTAGCAATAGAACACAGGCTCTGGGAAGCAGTGTCTCTCGTGCTGCTACACCCCTCACCTAACATCGGGGCAATGTATTCTTGACAGGCATGATGGTGTGAGTATGAAAGTTGAGTTGTCTCAATTGATCTCAATTGTATGCTGCAGAAGTTTACCCTAAGAGAGTAAAGGTATTCTGGGTGAAGCTTTTCCTAGAGTCAGGGCTGGAAGGGAATTGGGAAGCCATCTACTCCCTTCTGCCAGTACCAGAAGTACACTAAACCACAAATACATAAACTGAAAGCCAGGCAGAATACTGGTTCTCCAGTTACACAGAAACATGAATCATCAAATCAGTGTGTGTGGTGTATGTGTGTGTGTGTGTGTGTGTGTGTGTAAGATGTCAGAAAATCCTTCTATTCAGTCATCATCCACATGGGTCACCAAAATGTCAAATCTATACCTAAGCAAATGCCTACAAGGTATATATGTGAGGACAGTTCTATGGTTTCCAGTTCTGTGCTCTCTCCTGGGGATATACCTCTCTTTATTCAAATCTAGCCTTGCTGTTTTTCTTGCCAGACCAACGATGCACTGCTCAAACTGTTTCTTTAGTGTTTGCTTTTAGTCCACACCAATAATGTATTGCTTGAAGTTGTTCTTAATGTGTCTTTATTATGAATAGTAGCTACAATTGACCAAGCTCCTGCTCTGTGTCAGCCATCATTCCAAGGAATTTACACATATTATCACATTAAGTTATTATAACAATTCCATGATGAAGGAACTATATTCCCATTTTATAGATAAAGAAATGAAGAATGGAAAATTTGTAACTTCCCTAAGGTCAGGGCATCAGAAGCAGAGTTGGGATTTAAACTAAGAAGGTTTTTCTGGCTCCAAGATTCACTCTCTTTCCATACACCAAGGCTCCCTCTTTTCAAGCAGGTGTTCTCCAATATGTGTGTAATTATTACACTTCTGCTTGCTACACAGCAGCTCTGGAGGTATCTTGCCACCTCCCTGCCCCACAGTCCTGTTCAGCATGGGGACCCAGTCACAGGACCAAGCCGGGATGCTTGTTGCTCAGCAGAATTGATAAAGATTCTAGCTGCAAGGCCTTACATACCTGGTTCTGCCAGCTAGTGATAAATAGGTGTTAACAAAATTTATTTTTAAAGTTGCTTAAAGAAACAAGTTTTCTCACTTTAGAACCATAGAGAAAGTTAGTTGGTAGAATTTTAGTTTGAGAACTCCTGTGTCACAAGGAGAGCATCTTGATTTTGGTGCTTTAGTTTTCTGTCAGTTCCCTATTGGGCAGTCTGCTCTTATGGTAGAAAGTTGGGCTCCAGATCTGTAAAATCTAAGGAAAATTTGGATAAGTGGAGGGTTTCACTGAGTTGGGTTGATCTTGACCTTCTCCCAGGCAAAAAATGGATTTCCTAAAATGGCCCACTCTTCTTGTCATAGAGCAAATAACCTGGATAAGAGGCTTGAGAATTTTTGATGATGCTTATGTCATGCTTAAATGGAAGATTTTACTTTAATTTTGGAAATATAACCTAAAAGCAGATTTCATGATGCCTCTTGAAATTTATTTCAGCAGACATCTATTGAGCATGTACTATGTGTCAGACCTGTTGTAGGTGCTGGAGATAAAGCAGTGAACAAAGCTGATAAAAGTCCCTGTGCTCATGGAGATTATGTCTTGCTGCAGGAAGACTGACAATAAACAAATAAGTAGAACATATATCAGATGGTATAAATACTAGGGAGAAAAGTAAAACAGCAAAGGCTGGTGAGGGGCGATGGGGTGGGAAGGATATTACAATTTTTAATAGGGCGATCAGGGAAGGCTTAACTGAGAGAGTGACATTTGAGCAAAGACATGCAAAAGCTGGAGGAGTGGCCATGTGGATATTGGAGGGAAGGGTATTCCAGATAGAGGGACAAACCCCAAGGCCCAGAGAGAGTGCCAGGCATGTTGGAGAGTTGGCAGGACAACAAGCATGGACAAAGAGAGCAGTGAGAGAGTAATAGGTGAGAGAGGCAGTGGGCACAAGTGGCCTTGTGAGCCGTGGTATAAACTTTGGCTTTTGCTCTGTATTGAACAAGACACTGGAGGGTTTTAAGTAGAGAAAGTACTTCCAAATTCACAAGATTCTCTGGCTGTGGTGTTGAGAATAGATATTATTGGGAAGAGCTGCTAATATTAGTGTATTCATTTTCTATGCTGTGTAACATATTACCACAAAGTTAGCAGCTTAAAAAACATGTATTTTTCTGATCTCACAGTTTCTTTGAGTCAGGGGTGTGGGCACAGCTTAGCTGGGTCCCCTGCAGGCAGGAGTCATGATATCAGCCAGGGCTGAGGCCTCATCTGGAGGCTCGACTGGGGAAGGGTCCACTTGCAAGCTCCCTCAGGTTGTTGACAGAGTTCATTCTTTTGCAGCTGTAGGATTCATGTAGACGTCTCCTTCAAAACTAGCCATGGTGAGAAAAAAGAGGGAGAGAAAGATCATGAGAAAGAGAGAAAAGGAGAGATCCAGACTCTAGAGCAAGTCTGTTAGCAATATAGAGTCTTATATAGCAGAACAGGATTGTGGAGTGACATCCCAGTACTTTGCCAAAATGCGTTGGTTACAAGTGAGTCATGGGCCCCATCTGTACTCAAGGGAGGGAGAAGATTACACAAAGGTATGGGTACCAGGAGGTGGGGGGGGCATGGAAGCTACCTTCCAGTCTATCAGCCACAGTTAAGAAAAAACAATTAGGAGGCTCTTCCAACATTCCAGGCAGGAACTGTAAGACTCAGACTGGAATAAGTAAAGAATCCATTATAGAAGATTTATTGGTTCCTTTGGTGCTGATGATGGCTTGGACTGGACATGATGAATTTGGAAATGATAAACCAGAGAACTTCATTACCTTCTCTGGGCATCCTTTGGTCTCACTCAGTCTCCCCTGTCTTCCCTGGTGCTTCGCCATCAGGTCTGTAATGGCCTTGCCTGAATGATAATGCCCATCAGAGTTCTCCACGCAATCCTGTCTGAGCCAGAACCTACACTGCCCCAATCCCCCTTCCGTCTCAGAACCACTCCCAGCAGCCATTTGGGGCCAAGTATTCCTACGCAGCAGAGGTCAGGGCCCAGTGTGGGGCTCTGGAACTACTTGCTGAGTCTGCTGGTAGGCCTTCTCTACTCATGATAACCTTCTCTGTGTGGCCTTGGGTCAGAGCTCACCCATCTTCAGGGTCTCCTCCTCCTGGTACCACCTCCCCTATTCAGGTATCCCCTATGGATACCTGTTCAGAATTATTGTCTTAATGCCCTCCTCCTATAACTGGCATCTTCCTTAACCTCTTCAGGCAAGTTTCTTTCTGGTTTCCTGTACTATATTCCAAGGATTCTCAAACTAGGGTCACCACCACCACCCCACCTTAGGATCTGATTTCCTTCCCTAAGTTCCATTTGGTGTTCCTGCCTGTACCTCGGAGGATTGACAGCTTCCTGTTTGTTTTTCCCAAAGTGTGGCATTGTGGCCTCTTGCTGCCTCTCAGACCAGCTCCTCTAGCCTGTCTAGGACTCTTCTTCACAAGTGTTTTTACACTAAGAGTAAAACTGACTCATTGTTGATAAACAGCAAGATAACCACACAATGAAAGTTGCCCCTTGAGGGTCCAGACTCAAGGTTTAGTGAGATACTATTGCAGAGTTGATAAATGAAATAAAGAGTCCTTTCCTGTTTTGTATGTTTTCTGAATCCACCATGATGCAAAATCACATCACTCTTCCACATTTTGGCCTCAAGTTCCATTGTAAATCTGAGGGTGCTTATTTTATAGGGTCACTCAATAGCTCAACACAAAAGCTTTGGGCTAAGGTTTCTGGTCGAGGTGTAAAGTAACCTGAGTATCTCTGTCCCTGCCTCAGTCACGGCCAGAATTGTTATGAAGCCATCTGGCTTTTTTCCTGAAGCTTTGTGTCTTTCACATAAAACAAGTGGTGATTTTTGCACCTCTGGAATTTGGTGGCATTTCTGCAGTGTTCTTTTTGTTGAGGAAATATGCATGACTCTATTCATTTAGCACTTTTGGTCAAGAACTTTCAGTTACTCTGCCAGCAAGTCTGTCAGGTCAGCTTGCCCCATCTCCTCTTCCATTTGTCTTCCCCAATTCTCCACACCTTTAAAATTTCTTGGAAATATATTTTTATTAGTCTGTAGACTTAATTGCTTCATGCCCACACACCCAGCCTAGAATCTCTGCGTAGAGACTGCTCTATCTCATAAAAGCTTCCCACAAATTATAACTCCTTATCTTCTATAGTCAAGAAAATCTCTCTGACCCCACCCCTTTATATTCCCCAGCTTCTCAATCTGTTATCTCCAATCACATGATTATTTAATATTTCCCATAAACATACAAGACTCAATAGAAACCACTGTGCCAAAACCACCAAAAGTGTATGTCCTGAAGAATTCACATTCTGATGTCACTCTGGTTGTTGTCAACACATTAGAGCCATAATATCATGTTGGTGCCACAGAAGAGTGCAGTCTAGGAGGGTAGCATTACTTCCAGAAATTTTAGAAAGGACCATTTAGTCAGAATTTGGATCCTTCATAGAACAGTCTGCACTAAACAGAACTGCCCCTGACACACTGCAGCTCCCCTTTAAGTCAGTGAGAGCCTCTCTGGTCTGTGAGTCATCCTATCCCAGGTTTTTAAGGCTTAGATAGAGTTTTGATAAAAGACAGTCTAAGTTGTTGCAGCTAATTCACTTAACCCTTCGTTTGGAAACGTATCACCCCAGAATTTTCTAGTTCCTGCCATAAAGACTTCCTAATGAAGCTTATAGAAGTCCTGCTGGATGTATAACTGAGCATTCAAATAGTACTGGATGATAAAAGAAAAATGTTATAATTGCCTCTTTAAGGAGTTGGAAGGAAATGAGTAAACGAAAGGATATTGACTTTCTAGTCTGTCAGACTGACATTTGAGTCACAGCTTACAGTGGGCAAGTTTCTTATTTTCTCTGAATCCTAGTTACCATTTCTGTAAAATGGGGATGATAATACACCACATACGATTCTTCATAGAATTAAATATGCAAAAATACCCTGTGGAGTCCAGGCACCTTATAAGCATTTCCCGCTTGTGAAGTGGAGATGATGCGTATACAGAATCCACCTGCAAGGTTGCTTATGTGAGCACTTCACATTTGAGAACAGCTAACAAGCTCGTCTCATTGGACTTTCCCTGTGAACAGTACAGATTCAGAATTTGTCCTGCTGTCCTCCTGCCTCGCCCAGCCTTGGCTAAAGGAAATGCAATAAAGCAATAACACTTTAGATCACCTTCAAGCATGTTCACAAAATATGGAACCATGCAGGAACCAGAAGATTCTTAAATCTGCCGGGTACTCATATGGAGGCACCAAAGAGATTTCCCAAAAATAAAATGATAGCTCAGAAGCCAACAATATGGTCAAACCAGACTCTTTATTCATCTTTTTATGTGAGAAGCACCTTACAGGTGATATCCAGGATGGCAGGGGAGGATTTCAGAGCTGGACACTTCAGACTTTCTGGACCATGCCAGCCTTCTCAGTTTCTTCTTCTATACCTTCGTGTGGTGGGAAGCCTAGTCTCTGGATGTCAGAAAGGAGTGTGTTTGTGTGTGAGTATGTGTGGGGCTGGCAGTGTATCTTATTTAAGAGTAAGATTTAAGAGTGTACTAATTTTTTATTGCTGTGTATCCTATTAAATACATCAGCACTCCATATTTTCTACACTATTATACTTTCTTATGTTAGCTTGAAATTACAATCAAGAGAACTTGATTTGTGCCCTATATATAATATCTTTACGTCACTGAATATTGTACAGCTCCATGAGCAATTTCCCAAATTTCTGTTTTTCTGTTGTTGATTTTATTTTAACCAAGAGGTAAACAAGTAATCTGAAAAAAAAATTCAGAATTGTATGTGGGTATCACTTTGATATATAAGTATTTTTTTAATTTATTATATTAACATCTTTATTGGAGTATGATTGCTTTACAATGTTGTGTTAGTTTCTGCTGTATAACGAAGTGAATCAGCTATATGTATACATATATCCCCATATCCCCTCCCTCTTGCATCTCCCTTCCATCTTCCCTATCCCACCCACCTAGATGGTCACAAAGCAACGAGCTGATCTCCCTGTGCTATGCAGCTATCTGTCTGTTTTACATATGGTAGTATATATATGTTGATGCTACTCTCTCACTTCGTCCCAGCTTACCTTTCCCCCTCCCCATGTCCTCAAGTCCATTCTCTACGTCTGTATCTTTATTCCTGTCCTACTCTACATTCATCAGAATCTTTCCTTTTTTTTTTAGAGTCCATGTACATGTGTTAGCATACAGTATTTGTTTTTCTCTTTCTGACTTACCTCACTCTGTATGATAGACTCTAGGTCCATCCACCTCAGTACAAATAACTCAATTTCATTTCTTTTTATGGCTGAGTAATATTCCATTGTATATATGTGCCACATCTTCTTTATCCAGTCATCTGTCGATGGACACTTAGGTTGCTACCACGTCCTGGCTGTTGTAAATAGTGCTGCAATGAACATTGGGGCACATGACACTTTTTGAATTATGGTTTTCTCAGGGTATATGCCCAGTAGTGGGATTGCTGGGTCGTATGGTAGTTCTGTTTTTAGTTTTTTAAGGAACCTCCATACTGTTCTCCATAGTGGCTGTATCAATTTACATTCCCACCAACAGTGCAAGAGGGTTCCCTTTTCTCCACACCCTCTCAAGCATTTATTGTTTGTAGATTTTTTGATGATGGCCATTCTGCCCGGTGTGAGGTGATACCTCGTTGTAGTTCTGATTTGCATTTCTCTAATGATTAGTGATGTTGAGTATTATTTCATGTGTTTGTTGGCTATCTGTACATCTTCTTTGGAGAAAGAAGATGGTGGCCTCATAGAATGCATTTCAGAGTGTTCCTCCCTCTTCTATATTTTGGAAGAGTTTGAGAAGGATAGGTGTTAGCTCTTCTCTACGTGTTTGATAGAATTCGCCTGTGAAGCCATCTGGTCCTGGGCTTTTGTTTGTTGGAAGATTGTTAATCACAGTCTCAATTTCAGTGATTGTTATTGGCCTATTTCTTCCTGGGTCAGTCTCAGAAGGTTATGTTTTTCTAAGAATTTGTCCATTTCTTCCAGGTTGTCCATTTTATTGGCATATAGTTGCTTGTAGTAATCTCTCATGATCCTTTGTATTTCTGCAGTGTCAGTTGTTACTTCTCCTTTTTCATTTCTAATTCTGTTGATTTGAGTCTTCTCTCTTCTTTTCTTGATGAGTCTGGCTAATGGTTTATCAATTTTGTTTATCTTCTCAGAAAACCATCTTTTAGTTTTATTGATCTTTGCTCTTGTTTCCTTCATTTCTTTTTCATTTATTTCTGATCTGATCTTTATGATTTCTTTCCTTCTGCTAACTTTGGGGGTTTTTTGTTCTTCTTTCTCTAATTGCTTCAGGTGTAAGGTTAGGTTGTTTATTAGTGATGTCTCTTGTTTCCTGAGATAGGATTGTATTGGTATAAACTTCCCTCATAGAACTGCTTTTGCTGCATCCCATAGGGTTTGGGTCATCGTGTTTTCATTGTCATTTGTTTCTAGGTATTTTTAAAATTTCCTCTTCGATTTCATCATTGATCTCTTGCTTATTAAGTAGTGTATTTTTTAGCCTCCATGTGTTTGTATTCTTTACATATTTTTTCCTGTAATTGATATTTAGTCTCATAGCGTTGTGGTCAGAAAAGATACTTGATACAATTTCAATTTTCTTAAATTTACCAAGGCTTGATTTGTGACCCAAGATATCCAGGAGGAAGTTCCATGAGCCCTTGAGAAGAATGTGTATTCTGTTGTTTTTGGATGGAATGTCCTATAAATATCAATTAAGTCCATCTTGTTTAATGTATCATTTAAATCTTGTGTTTCCTTATTTATTTTCATTTTGGATGATCTGTCCATTGGTGAAAGTGGGGTGTTAAAGTCCCCTACTATTATTGTGTCACTGTTGATTTCCCCTTTTATGGATGTTAACATTTGCCTTATGTATTGAGGTTCTCCTGTGTTGGGTGCATAAATATTTACAATTGTTATATCTTCTCCTTGGATTGATCCCTTGATCATTATGTAGTGTCCTTCTTTGTCTCTTGTAATAGTCTTTATTTTAAAGTCTATTTTGTCTGATATGAGAGTTGGTACTCCAGCTTTCCTTTGATTTCCATTTGCATGGAATACCTTTTTCTGTCCCCTCACTTTCAGTCTGTATGTGTCCCTAAGTCTGAAGTGGGTCTCTTTTAGGCAGCATATATACGGGTCATTTTTGTATCCATTCAGCCAGTCTTTGTCTTTTGGTTGGAGCATTTAATCCATTTACATTTAAGGTAATTATTGATATGTATGTTCCTATTGCCATTTTCTTTATTGTTTTGGGTTTGTTTTTGTAGATTTTTCCCTTCTCTTGTGTTTCCTGCCTAGAGAAGTTCCTTTAGCATTTGTTGTAAAGCTGGTTTTGTGGTGCTGAATTATCTTAAATTTTGCTTGACTATAAAGATTTTAATTTCTCTGTCAAATCTGAATGAGATCGTTATTGGGCAGAGTAATCTTGGTTGTGAGTTTTCCCCTTTCATCACTTTAAATATGTCCTGCCCCTCCCTTCTGGCTTGCAGAGTTTCTGCTGAAAGATCACCTGTTAAACTTATGGGGATTCCCTTGTATGTTGTTTGTTGCTTTTCCCTTGCTGCTTTTAATATTTGTTCTTTGTATTTAATTTTTGATAGTTTGATTAATATATGTCTTGGCATGTCTCTCCTTGGATTTATCCTGTTTGGGACTCTCTGCACTTCCTGGACTTGATTCACTATTTCCTTACCCATATTAGGGAAGTTTTCAACTATAATCTCTTCAAATATTTTCTAGGTCCCTTTCTTTTTCTCTTTTTCTTCTGGGACCCCTGTAATTCGAATGTTGGTTCATTTAATATTGTCCCAGAGGTCTCTGAGACTGTCCTCAATTCTTTTCATTCTTTTTTCTTTATTCTGCTCTGAGGTAGTTATTTCCACTATTTTATCTTCCAGGTCACTTATCCGTTCTTCTGCCTCAGTTATTCTGCTATTGATTCCTTGTAGAGAATTTTTAATTTAATTTATTGTGTTGTTCATCACTGTTTGTTTGCTCTTTAGTTCTTCTGGGTCCTTGTTAAATGTTTCTTGTATTTTCTCCATTCTATTTCCAAGATTTTGGGTCATCTTTACTACCAATTCTCTGAATTCTTTTTCAGGTAGACTGCCTATTTCCTCTTCATTAATTTTGTCTGGAGGGTTGTTACATTGCTCCTTCATCTGCTGTGTGTTTCTCTGCCTCTCATTTTACTTAACTTACTTTGTTTGGGGTCTCCTTTGTGCAGGCTGCTCGTTCATAGTTTCCATTGTTTTTGGTGTCTGCCCCCGTGGCTAAGGTTTGTTCAGTGGATTGTGTAGGCTTTTTGGTGGAGGGGACTGATGCCTGTGTTCTGGTGGATGAGACTGGGTCTTTTCTTTCTGGTGGTCAGGACCACGTCTGATGGTGTGTTTTGGGGTGTCTGTGACCTTATTATGATTTTAGGCAGTTTCTTTGCTAATGGATGGGGTTGTGTTCCTGTCTTCCTAATTGTTTTGCATAGGGTGTCCAGCACTGTAGCTTGCTGGTCGTTGAATGGAGCTGGGTCCTAGCATTGAGATGGAGATCTCTGGGAGACCTTTCGCTGTTTGATATTACATGGAGCCGGGAGGTCTCTGGTGGACCAGTGTCCTCAACTCGGCTCTGCCACCTTAGAGGCACAGGCCTGACACCAAGCCAGAGCACCAAGACCCTGTCAGCCACACGGCTGAGAAGAAAAGGGAGAGAAAAAGAAAGACAGAAAAAAATGAAATAGAATAAAGTTATTAAAATAAAATTTTAAAATAATTATTAAAAATAAAAAAATTGTAAAGTAATTAAAAAAAGAAAAAAGAAGAGGAAGAAAGAAAGTGAGCAACCAACCCAAAAATGAAATCCACCAATGATAACCAGTGCTAAAAACTATACTAAAAAAAAAAAAAAAAAGGAACAGGCAGAACCCTAGCACAAATGGTAAAAGCAAAGCTATACAGACAAAATCACACAAAGAAGCATACACATACACACACTCACAAAAAGAGAAAAAGGAAAAATTTATATGTATCGTTGCTCCCGTTGTCCACCGCCTCAATTTTGGGATGATTCCTTGTCTATTCAGGTATTCCAGATATGCAGAGTACCTCAAGTTGATTGTGGAGATTTAATCCGCTGCTCCTGAGGCTGCTGGGAGAGATTTCCCTTTCTCTTCTTTGTTCGCACAGCTCCCGGGGTTCAGCTTTGGATTTCGCCCCGCCTCTGCATGTAAGTCACCTGAAGGTGTCTGTTCTTTGCTCAGACAGGACGGGGTTAAAGGAGCAGCTGATTCTGGGGGCTCTGGCTCACTCAGGCCGGGGGGAGGGAGGGGCACAAAGGCCGGGGGGAGGGAGGGGTACACCTATTTCATGCATTAGAAAAGGAATACGTAGCAAAAGCTTTCATGTATTTTATGATTAGCTCATCAGATTTGCATCTGTGGGGACAGAAAGCCAAAAAGTCTGTGTCTCTCAGGACCCTTCCTCTGCCCCTATGCCTGCCTCCTCTTCCAGCATTGTCTTTAAAAGATCTGGCCTCACAGGTCCTCAGAAGTAAAATAAAACTCAAACTCAATAACTTGCATCTGTATTGGTCTTTTAAGCTAACAGAATGTTTTTATATAATCTCATTTGATTCTCACAACTACTCTATGGGGCTAGCAAGGCAGGGAATAATATTCCCATTTTACAATTGTGGAAACTGAGACTGAGAGAAGAAAAGCTTCATGGCTTGTTTCAAATTATCCAGTTATTAACTAGTAGAGCCTGTGACTTGAACCCAAGTCATCTAGCTCAATTCAGTACTGCTTTTTTCACTCTGCCCCAGCTGCCTGTGGGAGACTGAACTCTAGCATGATGCCTAATGACCTAAATAATCTCCTCTTCCAAAGTGTTCGTGAAACCTGTAAATATAATGAGACATCACTCCTTGATCACGTTACTTTATATACAAAAGGAATTTTGCAATTGTAGTTAAGGCCCCAGATCAGTTGACCTTAAGATAAGGAGATTGCCTGGGTGTGGCCGACCTAACCATAGGAGCCCTTAAAATATGGGTCTAGAGGTCAGAGATGGAGGAAGTCAGAGAGATTCAAAGCATATGAAGGATTCAATGTGAGGGTGATTCTCTGTTGCTGGCGTTGAAGTTTAGGAGGCCTCCGTGGCAAGGACTCCCTGCAGCCTCTGGGAGCTGGGGGTGACCCTGCTGACAGCCAGCAAGAAAATGGGAACTTCAGCCTTAGAACTGCAAGAAACTGATCATTTGGCCAATAGCCTAAATGATCTTGGAAGCAAATTCTTCTCCAGAGCCTCTAGATGAGAACTCAGGCTGGCTAACGATGATCTTAGCCTTGGGATGCTATGAACAGAGAACCTGGTCATACCATGCTGAACTTTCAAACTTCAGAACCGTGACATAATGGTGTGGTTTTAAGTTGCCAAATTTGTGATAATTTGCTATGCAGCAATAGACAAATAATAAACTGCCACTCATAAATATTTATTGAGTGCTCATTACATGAAAGACAGTAGTTTTTATTTCAGAGATGCTTTATTTTGTGCCTGTGTCTAGGATGGTTAGTTTTTTAAAAAAATCTGTAGACTTGTGGTAACATTAGTATTTCTCCTTACCTGTGGGAACATAGAGAATTCCAATCCTTATCTTCTTGAGAGTAAGCATGACTATGTCCCTTATTTTGACCAATGAAATGGAGGGAAGTGGCATACGTCTCTTCCAGGACAATGGCTCCCCAGTTCTCCCTATTCTTTTTCCCTCTTGCAGCAAACCCTGAAGCTCTGGATAAGAAGGGAGTTTCCCTTGGGACTTCCCCAGTGGTCCAGGGGGTAAGACTCTGCGCTCCCAATACATGGGGCCCGGGTTCGATCCCTGGTCGGGGAACTAGATCCCACAGGCACGCTGCAACTAAGAGTCTGCATGCCGCAACTAAAGATCCCGCATACCACAACTAAAGTTCCCATATGCTGCAACAAAGACCCGGTACAGGCTAAATAAATAAATAAATAAATAAATAAATAAATAAACATTTTTTTAAAAAGAGAAGGGAGTTCCCCATGATGGGGAGCACCTGTCAGCCTGGGTCTAGGGAGCAGAGCCTTCCACCCATCTGCTTTGGGCGTATAGTGTAAGCAAGGTATACACCTTTATTGCTTTCAGTTTCTTAGAGTGTTGGGTAGTTTGTTTGCTCAACATAACCCGACTTATCCTGACTGACACGTTTGCCTTGAACATCCTGGAGCAGCATGTAGTACTGAGCTTCATAAACACCGATTGCCGTCCTGCTACAATAGCGAGGAAAGCCGGGTGATCTGTTTCTGGGACATTTGGCTGAACATTTTTTGGATAAGAAACATTATTTACCACCACTTTTCCCTCCATGTAATTGAGGAGTGGGGAAAGGGATGGAGGAAGTAGCATAAGACTGAGAAGATAAGGAAAACAGGAAACAGCCTGTGATTTTCTGACTGAGCAACAATTACTGAGTGGCTACAACTAAGCTTTGTGAGTGCCCCAAATGTCGGTGGAGACAGGCCCACTTTCCACAAGACTTTGATGACCACGGTCAGTCATTAGTGTACCAATGAGTTGAAGTGAAGAAATTGTGTACTTTAAGTACTTAAGGTACTCTGTTCTCTAGGTTTGCTGGAACAAACTACCCTAACTCAGGAGAAGGAAGTCAAGACTGTGAGCAAATTTTAAGGGGTTTCCACATTTCATGTTTCTCTGTGTTGTTTCTGTACATGACCTAGAGGGTAGATCTAGATGGCGGCCAATTTAAAAAGCAAGTTTTATATTCAGAACAAAGTCACTAACAAACGTAACAACAAGTCTTACTATTTTGTTTGCAATGAACTATGCTTATAATCATTCATCAGCTATCTTTTCAAAAAGCAACATTAGATAAAACATTTCCTTCCTGTCAGGATAGTCATTAAGGTTTAGAATGTTAAGTGAGCCAAGCTGAAAAAGTTGGTCTCTTTAACCATACACAACAAACTTCTTTTGAAACTAAATTTGGCAGGGTGGGGTGGGGGGTGATAAATTCCATATAACTGCTAACAAGCGGAGGTCAAAGTGAGCATCTGTTGAAAACATTATTTCAAGAAGTTTTGATACAAAGCAGGAAAACTATGTAATGTTTAAGCTCTTGGTTTCCAGGCACATCCCATCATCACTATTTTTCCGTTTATTCGCTAATCAGATTAATCAACTCTGTAAGGAGTTTCTTCCATCCATTGGTGAAGTTTTTCAAGTAGATCTTCTCAAACTAAACTAAAGCTAGAGGATTTCTTTAGAACTTCAGAAGATTTCTGGAAATCAAAACCAAACAGGACTTTTTCATTTTTTAGAAGATAATTTCAAAAATGTGGTTTGATTTTCCTCATTTCTTTGCAATTCTTTTCTTAAGTATATTTTAAGGTAATTCTAAAGGAATTAAAAGTTGAATGTCCTTCAAGATCACTTCTCTTTCTCTCTCTCCCTCTCTCTCCTATATTATCAAGTCAACATCTTGGCACCTGGAATAGAAGGTATGACTTCCATGGTATAACAAATGGGTGTAGATTGTGAATTCTGAAGACACCCCTAACTCTCACTGCAGTGACAATTTGGAGTTAGGAATGAGCTTTACCAAAGGTTTCTTGTGTCCTGGCCTGGGTAGGGGGAGATGGTACCTTGGGAGGATGAAGCAAGGCTGGACTACATAAAACTACTACCTGGTACCTCCTGAAATTTTCCATTCTTCCCCCACTGCCATATTCAGCTTCTTCATCAGCATGTTAATTTCAAACTAACATGATTTTTCTTTAAATGAGCAAATTTTCTCTTCAGAAAGTACATGCAACAACTAATTCCAATCTGGCCCTGAAACAAGAGTGTCATGGAAGGCATAAAAGGGCCAAGTTTTCAAGTACGACTTTTTTCCTTTCCCCCCATGCAAAAAACACACACATTTAGTATTTCTTTATTTAAAGACATGCCCGCCCACAAACATCTGAGAAACATCTGTAGACAAAATGCCAAAATGCATAGTCGAATTTTGACTTACACCTCACCACCCACCAAGACCCCTGTCAACTCACAATAAACACCTTTCTAGCATCTGCCCCAGAGAAAGAAACGCCACATTACCCAAAGGTCAGAGCAAACAGATGTCACTTATTGCAGACCCTAATCATATCCATATCCAACCTTAGGAGGCCTGCAGTGAAAGCCGACTTCTGGAGTCAGGGTTCCTCCAGTTAGAGACGCTCACCCCATTTAGAGACTCCCTCCCTCTCACTAGAGCCAGGGGGCCTTAGGAGCGGCTGTCTCTAGGGGCCACCCCTGCACCCCGCTCACAGAGCCCATGGCTGAACATGGGGGTTAGGGAAGCAGCGGGAAATTCTTCATGGTTGGCCAGCATCTGAGCAGTCCTCCTGCTTCTCATTCTGTCAGACAGACCTGGAATATTTTTCAAGAACATCTCCTGCCTCAACCTTCCTGATTCACTGTGGAAGACTTGAAACTGCTCTTCTCTGTTCTCATAGCCCTTTGTGCACATCTCTGTACCTCCTTTTATAGCCCTTATCATAGTAAATAGCATCACCTTACATCTCTGAGCCCCATGAGACTGAATTTCAGTTGGAGAAAAGAAGAGGGAAGGAAGGAAGGAAGGAAGGGAGGGAGGGGAGGGAGAGAGGGAAGAAAGAAAGAAAGAAAAAGAAAGAAGGAAAGAGAAAGAAAAGAGAAAGAAAAGAAAAAGAAAGAAGGGAAGGAAACGGGGGTGGGATATGAGATTTACAAAAAGAGGTTTAATGAAAAGACAATGTTGGCAATCCAATTTGGTGGGGGGTTTTTGTTTTGTTCTTTATAAACTGATAAAGCATAATACTCAATTCAGTAACTGTATGTTCAGTATCTATAAAAGATTCTTAGAAAGATGAATGTGTCAATATTTTCTGCTTATTCCTGCAGACCTACCCTTTACCTTTCTCCTATCTTCTACCCCTGTTTCAGTCCTGGCGGGGGGGACAGGTCCAGTTCATTCAAGGAGAAATACAGTGAGAATCATAAATAATCTAGAATTTAGAAGATATAGAGGTGTAAATCTCATGATATTAGCCTATACATGTGAAGGATTCTTTCTCATGATTGCAAATAAGTTTGGGAAGGGTTGATAGTTGAATGTGATATAAAAATAAAAGCAAAAAGAAGAAATGAGGAATCGGGCTTCCCTGGTGGCGCAGTGGTTGAGAGTCCGCCTGCCGATGCAGGGGACACGGGTTCGTGCCCCGGTCCAGAAGATCCCACATGCCGTGGAGCGGCTAGGCCCGTGAGCCATGGCTGCTGAGCCTGCGCATCCAGAGCCTGTGCTCCACAACGGGAGAGGCCACAACAGTGAGAGGCCCGCGTACCGCAAAAAAAAAAAAAAAAAAAAAAAAAAAATGAGGACTCTAGCTCACTTTCCATAACAGTGTTCAGTCCCTGCCTGCCTCACACAGACACATACATTATATACCTACAGCCTGAAGGTTCAGCCTTATCCAGTTCTTGAGAAAATCCTACCATGTCTGTCCGTGTATTAGGAGCTCCATCCCCTCAGCGACTGAGCTCTGGATGCAGTTATGCTGTCATAAGCCTAGTACCTAGTGATCCTGGAGTGGCTCCATATGCTCCCTGAAATCTTCTCTCTATCCTCATGACTGAGCATCTGTTTTCCGTGTGTCTGTGTCCCAGTTTTTTCCCCTCTTGAACTGGAACCCTATTCTGACCCTTAGACCGTAGTTGGGAGCCTTCTAGCCAAGTCTTGGCAACTTACCTCCATGGAGACTGAACTCTGCTCGCTGGCTGAACTGTGCTCCGACAACAGCCATCACTCTACTTGTTATTTGTGTCTGCCAGGGGCTCATTGTATATTACTGGAAATTCTCACCAAAACCATTCAAGGTAGATAACATTGTCCTCTTTTGCAGATAAACCACAACTCAGAATTAGAGATATCTAATGCCTTAACTACAGCTAAACAGCTACAAAGTAGAAGAGGCAGGTGCCTCTGATTCCAGAATTTATGAACTTCCAACCCCTCGTCTCTGGAACTTTGACACTATTCATCCACCATCCTTAAAGACCCCGTCTTCCAGAGATGCCACCACACAGTACACTCAGATATCAATGCCAGACCAGATTGGACATGGATTTGGACAACTGTGGAAGGGGCAGCCTTTGCTCCACTGTCCCAACTCCACCCAGAACCGCCTTACTCTCCTTGCGTACATTAAGAGTTAGTTATAAATTTTTTATGACAATCCTACAAAGCTTTAGCATCATCTCAAAGGCTTCTTTAAATATTTTTTTCTCATATGAGAAAACACATGCACAAAAATGTAGGCTTTTAGGGATGTTTTTTCATACAAACATAACTACCCTGAAACCTCATCACATGAATGTTGATTCTTAAAGGAGTCCCATTTCATTCTCAATCACTAGAATTTACAGAAGTGAAATTTAATATCCCTAAGAGTTTGAAAATTCTACAGACTTGTAAGTGACTCTTGTTTGCTCTGAACTGAATTATCCCATTTAGGTATACTGAGTCTTCTTGCTTTTCTTTCCTCTTGCCTTCTGAGTTTTTCGAATAAAATCTATCAGATAAAAATGATTACTGAACATTTCTGTGTACATAGTACTGGTCTACAGTATATCTATTTTTCGAATATCCATTAGTGGATGGATTTTATATCTTTATGATTCTAAACCAGGTTCTTGAGACGTTGATAACTTAGAAAAATAAGAGATGCCCTTTCTAAATGATGATTGTTTTTAAAAAAGTTGATGACTCTTAAAAGAGTCTCCTTATTTGTTCAGATCTTTCCAGATTCCTATTTAAAAGTTATTTAAATAACTTTTATTAATAAACATTTGCTAGTATACATATCAATAGCTGTCTTGCCCTTCTGTATAAGCTTCTCCAGGTCTTTTCAGTATGAAGAAAGACCTGTGTTATAATATACAGGTAATATATAGGCAAAGCAATGCCAGCTGCTAACAAAGACCCAAATGTATAATGGTTCAAATACAATAGAAGTTTATTTCTCATTCACGTAAATTCCAAAATAGATGTGTCTAATTAGCAGATGACACTTTTGTCAAGCAGCAAAGCAGAGACCAAGCACCTTCCTTCCTGTGCTTCCATCATATTTACCATATCCAAGGTATCTATGCATGTTTGCCTCAAGCCTGTGGAAGGAAAAATAGTATAAAGTAGCGTTGTGCATGAAGGATTTTATGGGCCAGTCCTGAAATGGTACACATCATTTCTATTTACATCCAGTATGTGGAACTTGGTCACATGACCAAATCTAACTACAAGAGACTACAAGGGGTCCAGGAAGAAGAGGAAATGAATTTAGTGAGCCCACAATGTGTGTTTAGAGTCGGGCAGATCTGGGTTCAAATTCTAGTTCTACAAAGAGTTTTTATGTGAGTTTCCATGTCTCAATTTCCTTGCCTTTTAAGGGATAATAAAGCTGATTTCAGCAATTGTTGTTAAGCATAAAGGCAATAATAAATATACAATGATTAACACATAGTATTGTTAGTTGAATCTGAAAGGCCAAGATATATTTGTTTTATGGTTATACAGGTTTGTATAATTTTAGATTTTGCCTGGTCCCTAGCAAGTTTTGTGATGTTAAAATGCCCTCCTTGATATTTTGAATTTTCAGCAATATTTTACAAATGCACTCATGTTACCTAGCAACCTAATCGAACATGAAATAAATATAATAAATTGGTAACATCTCATCTAATGATTATCCATGTTTTAAGTTACTCCTACCAAAATTTTGCAGATTACACTGAAAAAATAGATTTTTTTTCCATTTCACCATATTTAGTTTGGTGAATTGATACAATTCGGTGGAAATAAAAATAATGGCTACAGTTGAATTCAACCATAATGATGGCTTTCAAATCCTGTGACCATAACAGTGGGATAAACTCTTAAAATTCTCTTCAGAGTTCAAAAGGTTGACAGTCTTAAGTGTTAAACCTTCATTCATAATCCAGGTTCATAAAAGCATTTGCCATTCCAAAATCAGAAGTCACCCAATAACCAAAACTTTAGAATAAATGGAAAGAATGATCAGGGTTATTTTTTGATACGTGTGCAAATCACATGCATTTACCTCCTTTTGATTCCCCAGATAAATTTTATCCTTTGTTATTTCTTTTTCTTTTCTTTCTTTCCTTTTTGTTTTTCTTTTGTACCAGCAGCAATGGGATTTCTGCCAGAACTGAACTCAGCCACTTCCCTGGGAATGTTGTCCAGTTGCTAATTTCACTACCGGAACTGTGTTCCCTCACGTTCTGGCCTATTTCCATGCATGCCTCCACTGGAATAAAGGGTCTGACAGTTCTGTGGATAATGGTAAACATATGTAGCCAATGATGTGCAATTCTTTTAGAGCCAGAAAGCATTAGTAGGTATTTCAGTTGCTGGCAACAAAAAAATCAATGTAAGGCACTTCAAACACCAGAACCCAAAGAAAACTACACATCAATGATTTTAATGCACAGCAAAGTTCTTCTTTCATTCTTTCTTTTTTAAATCATTGACTAATTAAAAATGAAAGTCAGACTATTATGACAGGCTAATTCCAAACTTTAAAACTACAGGGGAAAAGGTTGGGTTTAGGGGGAAAGAGAACATTACAACTTGTTTATTTTGGATACTATTCCAATTTCAAGTTAGGCCTTTTGATTCTTTAAGTGTACAAGAGAACTTTGACTTTCCCCAATACACAAGGGAAAAATTACATATTGTGATGTCATTGCCTTGTGGATTTCTCATACCACCAAACACATTAGTCACACTGTCAATGTCTAGGAGATAGAAAAGAAAAAGGAAAAAAACGTATTATCTTCATATGAGAATCAGTAATGATTTCTCTTTGGAAGTATTTCTTCAAAATTGTTTCCCAAATTCCAGTGGAATCTAAGAGAGCTATTAAAAAATATGTAACAACATTTCCAACAGGTCAATTTGTAGTACTATATTACCAGCTTAATAAAAACATTAGCATGTAATGATAAATAAGAATACAATGAAGGATACTTTGGATAGTGTCTTATTGGCTGTATAACTTTGACCCAGTTAACGGTTTTATTATTCTATATTGTGTGTTGATGATTGCAGGGAGACATTTTTATCCAAATATACTGAGAAGTGATAATCCTCCAGGGTTCTTGTCTACGGTGTTAAACTGATAGAGGTGTCCCCAGGCTCCTGACTGTTTGCTCTTTTGCCAATCCAGCATTGCAGCTGCCGCTGCCTCCTCATTTGCCTGGAAAACCGTCTGCCATCCCTTACTCGCTGCTTTGTTTCCTGCCCTCTGGCTGATTAGAATTCCTTCCAATATAATGGAGGACATGCAGGATTGAATGTCTTTAAGATATAGTAGAATCATTCAATGCTAAGTAGGAGCTTCTCTACCTAAACTCAGAGCAAATGACTTAGAATTGTTTCCAAAGAGGGGAACCAATTGCAGAGACCCAATGTAGAGAAAATCAGAGATACTGATAAGACCAAGAAGAATTCTACTTGACTGCATTTGAATCCAATATCAAGATATTCAGTTAGCTCAATTCCCCAGAGGCTGATGAATTGTAAAGAGAGAGACGGGCACACACCTATTCAAACCTCTTGATACAGTGATGTAAGTGAGCCAAAGCAAGTAGGACCATTTGAAGTCCTTTCAAATCAGTTAGTTACTCTGGATGCACGAGCACTTGGACCATTTCTCAATTGCCCAATGTTTACTTAGATGAGGGTTTCTCGATCTGGGCATTATTGACATCCAGGGCTAGATAATTCTTTTTTGTTGGGGGAGAATGGCTGTCCTGTGCATCACAGGATGTTTAGCAGCATCCCTGGCCTCTTCCCACTAGATGACAGTAGTGCCTCCACCCTACTTGTAACAGCCAAAAATATCTCCAGACATTGTTATTTGTCCCTGGAGGAAGGGGAGCAAAACTGGCCCTGGCTGAGAACATCTGAGTTAGACAGATCTGTGCCTGGAGGGTTTTTGTTTTTTTTTTTTTTTCGGTACGTGGGCCTCTCACTGTTGTGGCCTCTCCCATTGCGGAGCACAGGCTCCGGACGCACAGGCCCAGCGGCCATGGCTCACGGGCCCAGCCGCTCCGCGGCATGTGGGATCTTCCCGGACCGGGGCACGAACCCGTGTCCCCTGCATCGGCAGACGGACTCTCAACCACTGCGCCACCAGGGAAGCCCAGCCTGGAGTTTTTGAGATGAGTGCCCAGACACTGGCCTTTAGCTTAAGCAACAGTGTTCCAAACCGTGGGGCTGGTGGTCAGAATGCTTGACTGTTGGGAAAAGAGACAGGGGTTGTGAGCTATGTAAATGGGGCCGCTTATGAAACAAACAAGCAAACACACACTCCACAAACTGTTTCACTTGCCCTTTGTGACCCCCATGAAAATGAATATTTTGCCTCAGAGTTGAAACATTCTGATCATAATAAGCCCCTGAGTTTAATTATTACACACTACATCTCTACAGAGCTATAGGTACATTCTTACATACAGGTATAGGTAAACAGATACAAATAGTTCCCAAAACACTTTTCTCAGACAGAACCTTAAGCAATTCTCTCAACTACCTGTAAGGTAAAATGGTCAAGGGTTCTGGTTACTCTCATTTCATGGTTGAGGAAACTAAATTTCAGAGAGTTTACGTGATTTTTTCCTAGATTATACAAGAAGTGTTCGTATCAAATCCAGGGTTTCTATTGCTCTGACTTCTTTTAAAAACAAAGGTTAAATAGTGACAGGTGGCATATGCTTATACCATAAAAATATCTAGTTATGTATCCCATAAACAGAGAAAGATTAAGTGTCTCCTTCCCTGTGATACAGGGAGAAATTCCAGTACATGTTGGCTAAGATGACCCCTGAATTAGGGGCTCCATGGTGTTCATATTGGATATTTATCAGTGGGGCTACAGCAGCCCGTTCGCACCAGGAATAAACAAAATAATCTTTAATTCTCTCTCCTTTAACATCCAGAATTTGGATCTAGTTCGAAGGAAAGGAATTATTTTCTCAACTGTGACAATGCTTTAAACAACTTCTTGAACTCATTTAGCTGCCACTGCCACTGATCCTATTGTTTTGTTTTTTACATCATCGGATTTTGATCAAAGGGGTCACAAAAATTAGAAATATAAAGAGCAGAGCATGCTGTGCGTCAGCTGCCAGTAGAGAACAGATTAAACAAACGCCAGGGTTTATCACAGGCCTGGGACTACACAAGCCAGCAGTTTCAAATACAGCAAACCCTTAAATAATTTCAAATCCTTTTTTTATTATCCTTTACAAAAATAAAGCTGGATACATACTAGATTCATAAGCATTCTCTGAGACACAGACAATCATCAAGGGAAGAACCCATATCATGCCAGATCAAATGCTGTTTCTCAAAATTAAATGTCCAATAAATATAAACAACAAATAAGGAATGAACTTTTTCACGAGTTCTGAAAGGATTCTGCTGGTGTCACACTCTACCTTGATAATTAAGCAGTGTCATGTCATCTCATGTGTAAAGGTTTTTAAAACAATTTTTGTACAACTAATACGTGTTCTTTTTTTCTTTTGAAAACACGATACAGAGAAGAAACTAGAAAGCATCAATAATCTTCACCTATAGTATATACTGCTAATGTGGGGATATTTTATTCTAGTATTTTCACTGTGTATTACCATATATAGTTAATTTTAAAATCATGCACTATCTGATATATACAAAAAACATATAAGCCACGAGGCACAGTTATAAAATGACACCCCTGACTTACAACTCAAACTAGGAGCTAGAGCATTATCAGTAACTTGCACCTTCCCTTGGGTTCCTCCTCTACAGTCTCCCTGCTTTGCTCTCTAGTCCCAACCCAGAGGCAACCTCTGTTCCAGGGATTCTCATGTGGGGGCAGCTTTATCTCCTGTGGGACATTCCACAATGTCTGGACACATTTTTGGTGGTCACAACTGGGATGGAGGTTGCAACTGGCATCTAGTGGATAGGGACCAGGGATGCTGCTAAACATCCAATAATGCATAGGACAGTCTCCCACCGCCAAGAGTTATCTGCTTCCAATGCCAATAGTGCCAAGGTTGAGAAACTCTCTTCTATTCTGTGTGTTCGACTTATCATGACAGTGCTTAAAACAATAGTTTTGCCATACATATGATCTCCTAAATAATATGTAATTTACTTTTGCTGGCTTTGGAATTCTATTAAAATACTATCATGCTGCATGTAGTATTCTGTCACCTCCTTTTTTTCTCAGTAGTTTTAGTAGTCGTTTATCATTTTGTCCATTTATTTCTACTGGTGTATATTATTTCATTGTGTGAATATACCCCAATGTAATTTTTATTCCATTGTCAATGAATAGTTTGTTTGTTTACTGTTCTTTTTGTTGTTCTGGGTTTTTTTTGTTTTTTTTTTTTTTTGCTAATATGAACAATGCTTCTAAGAACATTTTGTACAAGTCTACTGGTGCACATATGCAAGAATTTCTGTGAAGTGTATATATAGAATTAAAATTGCTAGGTTGTAGGGGATATGAGCCTTAAGTTTAAAAGATAATGCGAATTTCAGTATGACTGTACCAATTTGTATTCTTACCAGAAAGATACAAGATTTTGCCTTGATCCACCTTTTCTCCAATTTCGGTATCTTGGCTAACTTTTGCCAATCTAGTGAGTATAAAAGATAAATCAATGTCTTAATTTGCATCTCCTGAATTACTAGCAAGATTGAGCATTTTTATGTTTATTCACCGTTTGTGTTTCTTTTTCTCTGAGGATCTTGCTTTTCTCTGAAGTTTGTTAGTGTTCTCAATCTTATTTGTTAGATGAAAAAGCCTTCCCCATCAGTTTGTGACATTTCCTTTATTACATAATATGTCTTCTACATACTATATTCTGTTTTAAAGTTATCCATTCTGTCTCATTGATCTGTCAATTCTTTGCCAATACCATATGGTTTTAATCACCAGAGTTCCATGTTACATTTTATTCTGTGGTAGTATGAGTCTGACTTCAATATTTCCTTTGTTCAAGATTTTATAAGCCATTCTCATACCTCTACTTTTATGAGCTAGTTCAATGTTAGAATCATTTCAATAAGTTAAAATTTAAAAAATAAATTTTGATTAGTAAATGAGTAATTTATCTTTAATATTTAGTGTCATTCAGAAACATGACATTTCTTTCTCTTCTTGCATATCTTTTGAATTACTGTTATGGTTTACTTCAAAAAAGTTACTTCTGTGGTTCACTTCAAAAAAAAGTCACACTTGCTTGTTAGTATTTTGTCTAGTTATTTTATGTTTTAGGTTACCATTGTGACTGGAATTCTCTAACTGGCTATTGCTTATATAAAGAAAAGTTATTTTGGATATTTATCTTGAACTTCCTCAGCATGCTGAAGTCTCTTTCTTCTTTTAAGAATTTTTAGTTGTGTATTTTTAGTTCTGAAAGAATCTTACATCCACATAATTTTTCCCTTCTCTTTAGGCATGCGTGATGTTTCTCTGTACCATCTTACCGTGTTAACCAAAACCTGAAAACCAATTGTACTAGTAGTAGTAGTGAGCAGGATCTTGTTTGTTTGGAGATTCTCGGAGTGTGACTTTGGAGGCACACTACGACTTCACCTTCAAGTATGGCTGTAGGTTTAATAGTTAATTTTTCTCATGCTGATATTTCTAGCCCAGTCCTAGTTGTCTAATTAGCAATGTATGCAGAACCTGATTACTTTTTCAACATAAATGATACTGATGAATTTCAGAAAGTTAAATGTCTCAACAACTCTACAATGGGTCCAGTGAGACAGAATATTTAAGATTCCACATGGCAAAAGCAAATATGTATATTTTCAACCATTATAAAGACACGTGGATTGCTCTGGAAACTACTTGCAGTGCTTGCATGCTCCACTTTTCTAGCTTAGCTCTAACATGTCCTCATGACTTTTCAATATTGACTTTGGCTAGCCAACACCCGCTTCCTCTTCTTCCAAGCCTACCTCTCGGTTCCTTGACTGTATTCGCTGTTGTCCAGGACTAATCCTGCATACTCACGGTTTCAGAAATCCTCATCTAGAAGCAGCAGGATGCAATAGTTCAAAACAACTCAAAGAGAGATCAAAAACTGAGAAACATTATTTCTGTAACGTTGGTCCAATTTGAAGTGCTCAATCTACCTGGTTCGGTTAATCTACCATCTACTACCATTTTAGAAAATAAGATAAAATATAAACTCAGGTTTTCCTATTGTGCCCTTTTATATCATTATTATTACATAATACAATAAATTAATAGTATTTATTTATATGTAAGGTTATTATATATAATACTCTGCTTGTATGTCTTGGTTAAGTCTCATTCCATGCAGCAATCTTATACCTATCAGAAACTGAATTACAGAAAAAAAAATTGCTCATATTATGTTAGATACATTTAGTGAGTTGCTAATATCTATCTTGTGATCATTCCTCTTCATTTAAGGAGTCATTATTTTTAGAGGAGAAATAATTTTCTTTGCAACATTATTACTACATGAAGTCTCATTTTCTGTGTCTAATGGGTCTCTAACTTTCTTCCTTAAATGAGGGAAGAAATTTCCAGCCTAGAAATTTACTGTTATCTGATGCTAACTTTATTCAACTTTTTTCCCATTCTTAGAACTCAGCCTTTGTTTGTTCATCCATTTAAAATTTCTAACAGCCTCAGACCATGAACTAGATGTTCAAAAATGACATTTTCATTTTGCATTTTAACAAGTGACATTTAAAAGAAAATTTCCCCTTGTTTACAATCTTCTACCCACCCCCAACAAAAATCAAAAATTCTTACCATCTATGCTCATTTCTTGTCTCTCTCTCCCTCTGTCTCTCTCCTCTCTCTCTCTCTCTCTCTCTCTCTCTCTCTCTCTCACACACACACACACACACACACACACACCTGCATGTGCACAACTAAATGTTGTCAAGTCTTGTGGATCAGTGATTCCAAGTTGCTGAGAGAGCGGTTAAGAGGATGGCACATAAGCAGTGTAAGGAAGGCTTTGGGGTAGGATGGCTGATTGCAGATCCTGGCTCCTACAATTACAGTGTTTCTTTCACTCTGTTTCATTTTTGTAAAATATTTATAAATGGGGCCTTGATTTTATGTTATAATAACAGTCCCTTCCAATAAGTTTTTGTGAGGATTAAGTAAGTGGAATTATGTAAAATACTCAAAACATTGATCAGTGTGGCAAATGCTTAAGTGTGGTTTGTTTGTGTTATAACTTCATACTAAACAAATTGGCTTTGAAGAAAAGGAGAGCAAGGATAATTTCATCCTTCAAATGTCTTTAAGACAAGTGCAAGAGACTGAAACATTATCAAGCATATATCCTAACTGTGCCAGAAATAAAGGGTTAACAGAAACAATCTTTTGAAACCGTGATTGCAAGTGGTTACATATGCCTATGCCCAGTAAAACAGGCAGCAGGTACGGAAAGAGACACAGTGTACTGAATAAATACCTAGGAGTGAAGTTGATAGGTGACAGGATAAACGTAAATTTAACCTTCCAATCCTTTTCCAAATGGTCATACTACTTTACATCTCCACCAGCCGCAGATGAGAGTTCTGGTTATACAATACCCTCAGCAATATTTGGTTTTGCCATTCTTTAAAAAATATTTTAACCATTCTCATGAGCATGAAATGGTACTTATTAAAGGAATTGAAATTGTAATTAAAAACTTTAAAACTCCAAACTCAGATGGTTTCACTGGTAAACTCCCAAGCATAGGAGGAACTCTTACAGGTTTAGGGAAATAGAGAGTGAGAGAACACTTTCTGGGGCGGGGTGGGATCTAAGAATCTGTTGCTCAAGGATTTCACCCACACTTCTCTCCCTCACTCCCAGGCCAGAGATCCCTGGCTCCACAGATTCCTGAGCATTGGCCTTTGGTCCATTGGCGGGGTGGTGATGGGGACTGGGGGAGGGTGTTAATTAGTTACAATTAGGCTCCCCGATGGGAACTTAGGGATCAGTTTTCTTGGATGAGCTACTTAGCCCCTCCTCATCCTTCAGCTTTTCCAGCTTTCTAAATTTTGTTGCCGCCATCTCATCTCCTGTTTTCCCATCTGTCTGAATTTGTCTTTAAAAGAAGTCCCTTGCACTGGTATTTTCACTGGGGCTGAGGGAAGGAGTGAAGTTAGATGTTGGTCCCCCAACATTTTCTGTGGCCTCTCTCCAGTTCCACTCCGCGGAGGGATTCTGATCTCTGGTGAGATGGGGCGGTGGTGGAGCACAGGGGCTTTGACTCCGGAGGCCCTGGAGGAAGAATGGGTTGGATTCGTCACTGACCACTTGTTAGGGATTTGGTGTGAGTTACTTCTCTCGCCTACTGCGTGTAGTTAGGAGGATTAAGTAACACATGTATCACACCCAGAACAGCGTCTGGAACGTAGTGAGGTTTTCATAGATATGAGACGTCACCACTTACTACTCATAGGAGAGCGTAAGAAGGTGAGTTTCCTTTGGAGGGTAAACAGGGGTAGTGGTGAATGTCACCCAAGGGAGTTTTTAAAAACTGTTTGCAGGTTTGTGTATGCGAATATATATTGCAACTTTTGCTTATTATTTCTATTTGTGTTTTTTTGATCCACGTTTATCTTTGTGTCATGTATAAGATTCAGCAAACAGGATCACGAGACTTGCTTATTAATTCTATGTGTACTTATTTCATCCAGGTTTAAGTTGGTCTTTATACCACTTCTAAGTAAAGGTTTAGCAAACTATTTAATGGTCTAAAAAAATATTTCAAGGGGCTTGTTTAGCTTGAAGAGGACATTGTGCTACTGATTTGCTCACTTTAGCACAGCAATCGTATAGAAACAGATCAATGAAATTTGTATTCACTAAAACGGAGACAGCAGTGAATATCGGTTAGTGTCAACAGGGAGAAAGTCTTTAAACCATTTTTTCAGTAATAGAAAGCAGCTTGCTTTTATCTGTTAATTAGTGACATGGTAATTATATTCCTACAGTGTAACAGGCGGTGTACTCACATGCATACATAATTTGAGGTTGAATTTACATAACTCCTAAATATCCTAAAATAGGAGAAAGTATTAACACATTTACTAATTAAACTTCTATTTACTTAGTGTTTTGAACTCAACCTAGCTGCCTATTTTAGGTAGCTATGGCAAATGTCACCTCTTACTGTATGTGTGAGTGTGTGTGTGTTGGGCGAGGGGTTCAGCAAGTAAGATGTAGTGTGGCATGGACTAAGGTGAGCTGCCAGGTGAGAGGGATATGAGTGGTTGGAGAGGAACTGGGCAGTATTGCCTTTGGGTTCAGGTAGAGGAAGAAGAAGTCCAGGGTCAAGAACCACGTGTCAGTAGGTGAGTAGCCAGATCTGAGCAAGGGATGTACAAGAACCATTAAGCTGAAAGTAGGCTTAAGGGACTGACAGAGGGAAACTGAGAGCCACGTGGGGACAAGGAGGACAAAAGCGTGTTCAGCTCTGTTCAGATGTGTTCTCAGTTCCAGTGGCCTGGCTCTACGGTTGTACTTCTGCCCATCTGGAAAGGGTAGCATGGCATCTAGTAGCAGAAACCTGAGGTCACCCGTATTACCACATATAGTTATGTGTTCTTTTGGATGATGGTCATTCACGTGTGGCCATGAGAGGAAACTAGGAGAGGGTCAGGAAAACAAAATGCATTATACTCACAGGCCCTAGAGACAGGAGGCAGGCCAGACAGCACCACGTGTGGAAGCACCAGCATCGTCAGGAGGTTACGTGGACCGAGGTGAGGGGAGCGTCTAGGCCATGGCCTTTATTAGAGTTTCTTTGAGAAGGACAAGGCAATCAGTTTAGGATTGGATAGTTCGAATAATTTTGGCAGACCCTAAGTGATGGGCGTGGTCCCTGGTTGCCTGGCACCTGACCCTGGGATGATAAAGGCAGAGGAATATTGCCTCCAAGGATGCTTGGGCCACGTAAAGGTGTGGCTCTGGATTGGTTAGTTTATATGTGAAATGCACGCTCCCAGCTGGGCTCTTAGCTATTTCTAAGAATTGAGGCTAGCCCCAGGAGGGGAGTCTCTCCCCAGCCAGGTTTTTCAGGTGTCAAAACATCATAATATACAAAAAATAAAAATATAAACAATACATGTGTTAACTCACTAATTAACACAAGATTATTCCCTTGCAAGAGAATTACATGAATAAATGTAGTGATTTAGTCCTCAACTAAAGAAATTAACTCCTGTTCTATCAAGAGTTAGGGCATCTATATAGTCATAAAAGGCACAGCTGGTTACAAACTTGCTTATATATCACCTCATTTTATCACTGTTTACTCATGTGTAAAATGGACTGATGACCATAAAATGTTATAAGATTACTTTCTTAGGAGATTTGGTCATTACCATTTTTGTAAGCTTCAAGCTGGTATTTCCTGCTCACCTCTCTAGAGATTATAGGGTGCTTTATATGTTCATCCTTTACTAAATCTTTTTTTCAAAACTCAAAATACTCCAGTCTTATAAAATGTGTGGGTTTTATTTTCTAAAGAAAAATAAATTGGCTGGGAAACAAATTAACTCTATAATAGATAAGTTCTATTTTCATAAAGATTTGTACCCCAGAGCTACTCTTGCATTCTATATGTGCAACTTGGATTTGACTTTCAGTAAAACTTTACCAAAACTAAGAAAGCATATGAACACAATCCCTAGATGATGAGTCTGCACCCGGAGCCCAAGGTGCAGATGGGGTAGGATTGCTGGAGTTCCCTTAGACAGACAGTCTGTGACTGGGCTCCACAGTTAAGAACACACAGCTAGCCAAGTGCATGCAACAAATCCCTAGTGTGATTAAAGTGAAGTAGAGGTGACAAATTCAGTTTGAATCTCATTGGGTTTTTGTTTTTTCTGGTTGTATCCCTTTTAGCAAAATATGTAAAAATGCTTTGGTGTCCATGAAATGTCTTTTGTTTTCCATATCCTGTGACCATTCACCAACTCTGTTCTCCAAAACTCAGTGTTTCAAATGTTGAAAAGGTTAACATTCAAGTGATGAAATCCATGGCATATCTCTCAGTACTCACTGAACTACTTTTAGTATAATCAAATGCAGGGACCCCAGCTGTTCCATAATCCTTCCCCCCAGATTCTGGCTCTGCCAACCTCTGCCCAACTGACTCACCTGGGGAGAAAACATCACGGCTAGTACTCCTGAACATGATTGCATTTATTAATAGAAATTAAAAGTAACTGCCATTTCTTGAGGGCCCATGATGTGCCTGGAGTTTTATTTTCATCATCTCTCCCTCTCCCAATAACCCTATTAGGTAGGTAGCAAGAATGTTAATTACATTCATCACCCTTTTAGCAAGCACTATACTAAAACTTCTAAATACATAATCCCAATATAACCTCACAAGGAGCTCATGAATTATTGTCTCCATTATACTAATGTTGAAACTCAAGTTTGGAGAGGTTAAGTAACTTGCCCACGGTCACAGCTTGTGATCTAGCACAGCCAGGACTCAAATCCAGAGCAGTTGACTCAAGGCCTCAGTTGTTTCAAAATAGCATTCTGGGTCATCTGGATCTGTCCTCCCATGAACAGGTAGAGCCACAGACCAGAGTTCCCAGCTAGAGCCTAAATACCACACACACAAACACACACAAATACACACACACACTATGCATGTGTGCTCTTAAACCTACTTCTAAAATAAAGGTTGTCCCTGTAGAAGCCAGTGCTTCCACACTTTTGAGTATGAGCAACATCCCTCCCAGCTCCAGCTGAAGCCAATGCCATCCTCTTCTCCAACAGTGCTTCTACTGTTTCCTTTGGAAGGAAATCCAACAGGTTGGCCACCAGATGCCGGGTTGTGCCTGGAGCCACGTGAAAGGTTTTACACATTAAAAGCAAAACTAGCAAACCTCGTTTTTGACAGCTTTGTGGACTGTGAAAAAAATCATATTTCTCTGGCACAGTTTTATGAGTTTTTGTCTTCAGCAAGAGGGAAGCTTTGCCTTTGAAAATGGTAAAAGGGTCATGCAAATGACCTCAGCACTGGCAACCTGATTTGAGATCCAACGAAACTGAAAAATTTCACCCAAATCCTCAAATTTTCAGTGCAACTGCAGAATAGCTTTCCTTTGCATCCAGGGACCCTACCCCCAACCCCTTTGCTCTATCACCTGCAGCTGGCAGGGCCCAGAAAGCCCAAGTCCAGAGATCTCCATCAAATGCCACTGAAAAGAGTAACTGACCATGATTAATTACCACACAGAGCAGGGTATTTGCAAGGATTCTTCCAGAAGGCACATTTGCACAAAAAGATTATTTGGCTGGACTGAAAACATAAACGTAAGAGCCTGGTGGAGGCTCATGAGAAAGAAACTCTCTCTACAAATCTACTGTCATGGAGCTAACAAGAGGATGGGAAGACAGAAAATCTAACCCTCGAGGTATCCAGTCTCTTCCCATCATTTCAAACAGGCAGTTCACCACACAGCTAACCTAGCGTGAGCCTCGGGGCCCCGCCCTGCACATCACTGGGGAGAGTCCTGCCACGCGACCACATGATTGTGTCTTTGAGTTTGTCAGCCCTTTGCAATTTTAAAATTTGTTGCATGTCCTCATGTGGTCTTTCCTCTACGTGTGCACGTCTGTGTCTTAATCTCCTCTTACAAGGACTCCAGTCATTTCAGGTGAGAGCCCACCAAAGGACCTCGTTTTACATTCATTACCTCTGAAAGGCCCTATCTCTAAATACAGTCACATTCTGAGGTGCTCAGGGTTAGGACTTCAACATATGAAATTTGGGGGGGAGACAGTTCAGCCCGTAACCCACCACCTTCTCGTTTGCCATAAATCACGTAGTTCTCACATGCAGATACGTTCACCCCAGCCCAAAAGCCTTAACCCATTCACGAATCAACTCTAAGTCCCCAATTCTCATTTGTCTCGTCACTATCACTTCAGTTTTGCCTTTTGGGATGTGGAAATTCTGGGCAAAAGGCTTTATTACTCCTAGGACCCAGACACCTAAGCCTGGAGCTGACCTTAGCTGCTGGCATAACATAGGAAGAGGTGGGCTCAGACACTGGGCAGTTAAAAGAACAGCTCACTGTTGAATAGTTCAACTCAACATTTGAAGTTGACACGATTATATTTTCCTCTAAGAATTTAATTGGCCTGGTGTATGACTCTATTCCAGCCCCAGAAGGCTGATTTCACAAGCTGGGTCATTACTTAGCCCCTTCCCTACATCAGCAGGAATCTTAGACACACCAATTCATTTTCCACCAGAGGATCTCCACATGCCCAAGGACCCTGAGGGTCCTTCATGTTTATCCAGCTTAGTTTCTACTTCCAACATTGCTACTTTTAATGTCCAACACCCCAAACCCACAAACTACCCCCAAAAGAGACTTACTGGTGAGGCAATTAAAATGGCAAATCTCACTTTGAGTTGGCTGGGTGAGTCGCCGAAAAGTGGCAGGGTGGAGATCCTGATGTTTCCATATTTCTGTTTCCATATTTTATCTCCCATAGGAGAGACCTGAGGGGTGTGTGTGTGTGTGTGTGTGTCCGTGTGTGTGTGGCAGCAAATGGATATGGTAAGAGAATAGAAAATTGTGAAGGGGTAGAATAAAGGTAGAAAAATAAGACAACTCTAAGATTTGTAGGTGACGGTGAAGGCTACAAACACATATTTGTACACACACACACATATACACAATTGCTGCTGCAAGGCGAAACAACTGCAGACAAACAAAACCCAAAATCCTTCACTTTAAATGTCATAGACCCACGATGACTCGTGAATCCTAAGGAATAAAATTGGAAGCCATGGTTGCTGTTAGGCTATTTTTCTTCTTTAGGTACAGAGTGGGCACTAGGGCCTTATTAGTCTGCTCATTCATTCAACAAACATGTACTGAGCAACAGTCACGTGTCAAGAACCTTCCTAAGTGCTGGGGATTCAAAATGAGCAGCAATGTAAGGCGGCTACAACAATGTAACAGGCTCCATCGCCAGCCCCTCACCTCCTGCTGTGTGGCCCTGTCTGCGGGCCGGGGGTTGGGGACCCCTGGTTCAGGGTACGGGAAGGACAGAGTGCACCCTGGCCGGGGTGGGGGGAATCAGGAAAATGGGGTGACTTAGTGCTGGATGCTGGAGTGGGGATTCTGGAGAGAACATCCAAGGGGATGGTCCTAATGCAGGGAGGCTGTGTTCAAAGATGCCAAGTCATAGAACGGAAGTTAGGGAAGAAGCAACTCAGGCTGATAGAGTGGAAGTTGAGTACAGCATACAGAGGAAACCTGGACTCAAAATCCTTCGAGGTTTAAGGTTTCCCTTTCATTTTTGTCATTTTTTCTAAAGGGGATGAAAAGCCTTTGGGTTAACCTAAGAATGGTTCACCCTAAATATAAGATCAGTAGCCACAAACAACTTGGGGACTATTTCTGACAGAAATGCATTTGAAAGGAAATTCTTCCGGGAAATTTATATTTTGGATGTGGCTTATTTCACCAACTGGAGGTGAATAAACTTGGATACAGACTGTGTCTATTTCTGTTTATGCTTAGAAAACAATTTACAGTGCTGATGCCAGCTACAGTCAGCAGTCTGCAATCTTTTATTCCATGTAGGTAATTTAGGTAATGTGTAGAGTAGGTGCATAGGAAATATAGACTAGGGAGGCCCCCAAAGCAGGATACAGCACAAGGGTATTTGTGGATGCCCCTTACACCAGCGCATATTTTTAGTATCCTGTATCCAGCATCACTTCAGCAGCAGAGTTCTGGGTAGTCCGGTATGATGAGTAGTCTAGATTTTGGAGTATGGGCTGAAAAGAGTTCCATAAGGCCACCCAAGGCCTAGAACATGGTCTAGCTGGGACTTAATAAATGTGCTGAGTGAATGAATGAATTCCAGGTACTAATTGAGTTTAGATCATTAAAGCATTTTAATACTAGATCACTCTAGATGTATAATACTGAAAGAAAAAATTTTTTTAAAAACCATGGCCATATTGTTTACATAAGCTCCTTCTTTGTCTCATGATTTAAGCAAAAAAGTGTTTCTTGGTGCTTAAATCTATAAAACCAAAACCTTGGAATAAAATTGATGTTGAATTTTATCTAATTTGGCAATGACTAATTGAAAAGGAACAACTAAATGAAAAAAAGAGTTCCATGTGTTTCATTAAATGATGCATGTCTAATAAATGTTCATTTTTACGTTTATAAAACATTGAGTGTATATTAGTGTTGCTTTTGATCAGCCATGTGCTAATTATAATAATAATCCAATATAGGATAAATGGTTTAATATTTAGAGCCTTATGTCATATAATAAAGAAGTATTTAAATTTATATACACATTTTTGTTGCAAAGAAATATCGGATCCTCAACAGAAGACACTTAATCCTGAAAATATACTCCAGTAGGATGGGATTCTACAGGGGAAGTAGGATAGAAATACAGGTCAAAGGAGGGGGAAAAAAACAATGTAAAATTTCCAACTTGTTTGTGTATTTTTTACAACTTTTTTGAGGTATAATTTGCATATTGTAAAATGTACCCCTTGTAACAGTGCAACTGCGTGGTTTTTAGTAAATGTATACAGTAGTGCAGCATTCCCACATTCCCACTTCAGACCATCTCCATTATCCCAGAAATACCCTTGAGCCCACTGGCTGTCAATCTGCATATTCTAAAAATAGAAAACAATGGGTATCAAATAGCTATGTTATTTAGATTTCACTGAATACATTTAAAAGAGTGAAAATGTTGATATTTACAGTGCACTGGAGATTGTGTCTGATGTATCTATAAAAAACTATAATAAACAGTTTCAGATATCAACCTAAGAATAAGAGAAGGGAGCTCCTAGCTAATAAAAAAAATGTTAGGGTTACCCAAGCACAAATGACGGAAAACCAATAGCCTACCTCTTATCATTGATCATTAATTATATAATAGTTTATTCTGTAGTGTTTTCTTTCTATTTTATTTGATAAAATAGGTAAAAGTCTGGTCAATTCTGTACTTGTTTGGTTGGTTGATTGAAGTAGTTTATTATATTACTGACTTTGATCCAAACCGGGGGGTTCAAAATGCCTTTTTCTTTCAAAAAAGATGCTGTACCCTAGTCTGTATCACAGGAAGAGCAATAACATACTTCTTCCTCATTTAGAATGACACAGGACAGAGTTTCAAAGTCAGAAGACAATGTAATTATATTCTTGGATGACAGCTAATGTCATGTTTATGCTCTGAATCTTTGGCAATATTTCTGTTGACTTAGGCCCCCTGGGATTCTCTTGGGCTTTCTTTTTTTTGTCCCTTCATTTTTCTTTTGATCTGGTTATTCTGGTGGTAACAATTTTCATTCGATAAAACTCTTAGACTTTACTGCCATGAGGTAAACAATATACATTTACATTTTGTAGATGCAATAAGACTCCAAATCTCATTTTTAAATTAAGTTCCATAAAAATGTTTTGTATATATGTATATACACACACACACATACATATATTCTCATGGATATATATGTATGCCTAAAAAGTAGATTTTAAAGGATAATCTTGGACTCCATCCTCACATATAACCTTCTCTAAGACCATGAAAGGATACACAATTTTTTTAAAAAATCAGGAATAGAACTTGCTTCTAATGCATAAAAATAAAAGGTGGGTTTGTTTTATTTCTCATTGACTTGCATACTCCATATTCTTAATAAAAAAAATAGAAAAGCCCCTCAATTACTAGAGATTAAACTGTAAGGGTCTACATCAGCATGATAAAGCTTTCTAACTGTGATTAAGGTTCCAATCTCATGACATGTGGAATAACCTATGTAATTATATTCCCCTTAGTGCTACAGAAAAGTCCAAGTGACTGTAATACATGCTAACTTAATCTTAGCCACAGAAAATGTGTTTCTAATTTTCAAATTCGGCAATTTTTCAATAAAAGTTGTTGCACTTCGTCTGATCTATTCTCAAAATACGGAAGTGCTTGAAGCCCGACCACCTGCAATAACAGATTACTGCTCTCTAAAATATTACCATACACCTACAATGTGGACGCACAAAGCTTTGCTAAAAAAGATCTTTGTTGTTTTTTCTAAAAGAAAGAAGTGATCCCAAAGTAAAGCTGGTTTTCAGCAGCCTCTCTGCTCTCAAATGTGACTGGCATCAAAGTCTAATGAAAACCTGTTTGCGGACACTGGATCCATTCCAAGGTACACCATTGGCATATTCTAGACCCCTTGGGACATGACTCATATAAAAAACACAGGACTGTCATCGGACGGCTGGTGGCTCAAATAAATCAAATTTACTTTGAAAACTGAGGCATACCAAAATTTTATTAGGTGAAACTTGGGCATTTCTTATAGCCAACTTGCACATATATTTTTTTTATTACTTACAGCAGTTAAAAGGTATGCTACCAATCATATGCAAAACAAGAAAAGGTTGCAGAGTACATTTTTTACTGGGTGGTAATAGGAACTACCTTTTTTTTTTTTTAAGAAAAAGAGCAATTCCAAATAATAAGTTAATAATAGGTGGCATCAAAGAATTCAGCTCAGTGTTTTCGTAATTCATAAGCCCTCTGGTGCATATTTCTCCATTGCACCTCTATTTAGCAGACCCCATCACTAGTCTTAAAAACTGACTTTTACCCCAAAGTGATTTCTTGCTCACTAAAACTATCAACTGTACCACACTTCATGGGATGATGACAGATAGTGTTTATAATGTGCATTTATGAGAAACAGACATGAACATACTCAAGTTCTTGATGATCTAAAAGGGATTAAACTTTAAGCTTCAAAGACCTACTACTGCTTATACTCTAACCCACACACTAAGTCAGTTTCAAATTCCGGATTAGGAAAGTTCAGTGTTCTCTTTAGTTAAATATTAGAAATTTCTCTATTTTTAAGTCTAATATGTTAGACCTTTTAAATATGTTGATTGGTCATCAAAGGCATAGCAGAAAACAGGCCCTTGCCCAGTGAATAGCATATTTGCAAATTAATATTCACTTTTTAAGGCCACGTCTGTCACATTTCAAAAGTGGTGGCGGCTTATTTTCCTTCAGTGGCAACTCCTTCAAGAGTCTTACGTGGTGAGGCATGTACTATTGTGTATATGTTTTAGTACACACACAAATTTTACCGGATAATACATAGATTGCAATTGTCTTTGTCAACAGAGTTAAATATTTTGTCATATTGTAATTGGCCAGTTGTATCTCTTTTTTGTGTGTGTAATTTTTTTTTTTTTTTTGGCGGTATGCGGTCCTCTCACTGTTGTGGCCTCTCCCGTTGCGGAGCACAGGCTCCGGATGCGCAGGCCCAGCGGCCACGGCTCACAGGCCCCGCTGCTCCACGGCATGTGGGATCCTCCCGGACCGGGGCACGAACCCGCGTCCCCTGTATCGGCAGGCGGACTCCCAACCACTGCGCCACCAGGGAAGCCCCATATCTCTTTTGACTGTTGCCTGCTTATGGTCTTTAGCTCATTTTTGGTTTTTTCTGTTGGTGTGTTTGTCTGACCTTACTGATTGGTAATTGCTCTTAGAATATTGACCCTTTGTCAAAGATGTGGCAAATCTTTTTCCCAGTTTCATAATTTGCCTTTAATTTTTATTTGTTTTTTTTTTTCCCTAAACAAAATTTTAAAATAAGTGATAAAGTCAAAGCTAGTAATCTGTTCAGAGGGAGAAGACTATTCAGGTTGAGGGAGAAAAAAGAAACAAACACAGGCAGCCGGGAGTGAGGCCAGTTCCTGCACGGCTGCTCTCAGCCACTGTTGTCTTCTCTTCCCATCACAGTCCTGTCCTTCCAAAACCCTGAATTGAGCTCACTCCTGTAAAATACGCGGTACTGCATCATTTGGCATGGATGGACTTACTGTCCTGTATTGCTCCTAGGATAATTCTTGTAATCATTCATGAATCCTCAACCAGATTGTAAGCAATTTGAGGACAGAAACACTTTTCTATATTTCTTTCATAATTTTCGTACTTCTAGCACCATGCTCTGCAGGTAATAAGCCTTGAACAAAATTACTTGTTCATTGATTACAGATGTGTTTCCTCCCTTGCATTCCATGGCCAAATGATTCCATTTTTCCTTTCTCGAATATTTTGTGGAGGCTAAGTTTATGTATGAAAATCACTGAGCCATTTTAAATGAAGTGATTTCTGTTCTGACAAATTACTAGTCAAAGCTCTATTCAGAGTAAGTGACTTCCTTAAGTGATGGGTAAATTCAGTCAAAATAGTTGATTTGAGCCTTTGAGTCGCCCCAGCTTGCTCTCAGTCAGTAAGAACACCTAGAAAGTTGGGTTTCCCTGGATGCCTCCACTGCTTGCCCAGTGAATTGTGGGGAATTCCTAGCATGATACTAAAATAGAGAAGCTATACTGGTGGTATAGCTGGTGATCTTTCCTAGAATGATACTAAAATACAGAAGCTATACAAGAATATATATAGAAATATTTCTAGGAAATCTTTAAAAAATACGTATGATAACATAATTTTAATAGATTATTGTTTTAGTTTGGGGGTAAAAGCCATTCTTTAAGACCAGTGATGAGGCCTGCTAAATGGAGGTGCAATGGAGAAATTTGCACCATAGGGCTTGTGAATTACGAAAAAAAAACCGGGTTGCATTCTTTGACATCACCTATTACTAACTTATGTGAAGTTCCTTTAAAACAAAAGGTTCAATTAAAGCCATGCGGGCTAAACCTATAAAGGAATGCAATTTTTACCAACCTAATTGCCAAAGAATGATTAAAAATTATAACACTTGAGGTTGTTAAAGATTGAGAGGTGGAAACATTTGTTCACAGATACTGGGAGGAAAAATTGTATCAATTTTGGAAGGCACTTTGGCAATATGTATTAAAAGTCTTAAAATATATACTGATCTTTGACCCAGAAATTCTATTTGTAGGACATATTCTTAAGGGAATATTTATGGATGTGTTCAAAAGCTTAAAGATAAGAAGGGTTACAGCATTGTTTAAGATAACAAAAACTTGGAAATGATGCAAAGATCCAATAACAGAAGATTAAATAATTAAAGTTTAAAATTAATGATAACTTATTAAATAATATTAGTGATACAGAAATATGTCCTGTACACTAAGATACAGAGTAGGTTACAAACACTATATGGAATACATTTAATATTTTAGTAAGCATATACAGAAAATAAATTAGAGATACATTAATATGTAACCAGTGTAATAATAATTCTCTGGGTGCTGGGAATACAGGTTACTTTATTTTAGTGTTTTTTAAATTAAAAGTGTATATATACTATTTTTTGTTATTTAAAGAAGTCTATTCATAAAACAAGCTGCAAAAAATAGTTTGAGGCTAAAGTGGGTTGTACACGTTTAAGGTGGTTTTCTTAGCCTGCAGCACCAATGGTTGCTACGGATCGCTTAGAAATTCTTCTGGATTTTCTAAAAATACGCATTTCCAACGGATTTATGATAATGTCCTTTTCTTTTCACCGTAGCTTCAGCAAGAGGCTGAATAATAATGTTATAGAGTTTAATAATGTTATAGAGTTCTGTTAATTTACTTTTTAAAACATCTTTTGCAATTTCTTTTTTAAAGGGCTGCATTTAAACTTGTTTCATTAAGGTGACAGCTAGCAGCTTAATTTTTTAAATTTCAAGTAATAGGTATAAAAGTGAAACATTTAAAATATGTATAATTGTACAAAATTTTATCAGTGTTTATTGATAGATTTAAGAGACCTTTTCCTAAAATGTTCTTGTGTGTGGAGAGAAATGGGATCGGGAAGAAATTTGCTTCATGTTCTTCCTGTATGACTTACCTCAGGAGAATTTAAGGGGCAACACGAATCAAAATCTCCACATTCTAACCAGGCTTTGCTTCATGGCTTTAAAGACAACTCATTCTTGACTGTCTTAACTAACGGAAGAAATAGTGGGGATGATCACACTCAATAAATAACCAAAAGCTTTTGATTATTGTCTTTGCAACAAATGATATAATTTTTCAACAAATATTATACCAAATATAATTGCCATTGGTTATTGAAAGGATGAGTTTGGGAAACACATAGAAACATCTGAGGGAAGCTGGTTTAAATTTTAAATAATTGCAGAGAGAAACAAGATAGACTATGGATTTAAAAAGTTAGTTGTGCCATGTTTCTTTGCCAATTTGGCTCCAAATTCTATCTTGAAACATAAGGATATGATTAACTTGCAGAAATTATTTCTTCTGGAAAAGTGTAAGTTTATTCTCACCCATACTCTGAAAATAGAAACGTTTCCCAGACTGTTCCAGTGTGATGGTTTTTCTTTAGGTCGAATCAGACCTTTGGGCCAAAGCCCTTTATCAACCAGTCAACAGGAAAGCTTTTCTCAGTCATGAAAAATGATTTTTTTTTTCTTTATAAACATTCCTGAGAAAGGGGGAAGTTTTCTTCAGGTTTAATTTATAAGTTAGAGGGGTATTTCTTCCATGAATAGAATGATTTTGTTCCCATATTTGAAAAAATAACATGGATAGTGTCTGAGGTTTTGATGAAGGGACTGAGGAAGAATAACCTGAGTTGTGCTTCTGCAAGTGATGGAACCCAGCGGTGATAGAAATACGATCCTTTGCGGAGGGAGTTCTCTTTTATAAACTGGACTCTATGTCAAGTGATTCCAAATCCCCATCTGACCTTGTCACCAACCTGACCCTATTCCAACTCATTAGGAGCAAAACTAGTGACCATTTGGAACAAAGTACCTTCGTGGTCAGATACGAGAGCTAGACAGTAGGAGCATTTTACTCTGTAACCTGAGTTGCAACCACAATCCTCTGAAAACCTCCCACAGTCTCCTTCTCAGATAGTTCTCCTGCAACTATCTTTGCCCCTCCTTCCCCAGCTGCTTTCCCCTCCTCATTAAAGATATAAGAGCAGCTAACTGGAGAGGTGTTCATCTGGCTGAAGTTTTCTTAGTTTTGTAAGAGACAGTGTGGCATACTCATGCTCCCAAGCCTAACAGATAAAACTAGAATGTCATTAGCAGAAGTAAAGTGAGAACGGTGGGGAGAACACTGCACCAGGACTCAAGACACCTACATTCCTACATCTCTCTCTCTCATGCATGAGGCTTGTCGTTAAAATAGTCATTTGGTGAAACTTCTTTGTGCCTCATTTCCTTCTCTGAAAGAAATGAGGAGTTATGCTACCTAGGTCCTTTCCAGCTTTCATGGTCTGTGAATCCAAATCTTTTACAAACTATCCTTAAAAATGATTTTTATTTCCCTTCCTCAATAAGACAAACCTCTTTTTCAGGCCAGTGATATCAAAGGATTACAGCCTGATTTGCCACAAAACTTCTCAACAAGTCTGATCATACAAATATTCTTGGAGATTATTTTAGGAAGCCTATATGCTAGTACTTTTGACTTCAGGAAGGGAAACAAAGTTTCTCCGAAGGTAAGTGTGTGTTTATTTTATCTTGTCTTATTTTATTTTTATTTTATTTTATTTTATTTTATTTTCCAGGGGGCTCATATGATAGAACAAAGTACAATATTACGTGGTTAACTCATTTATAAACATCCTAATAAAGTAAAAAAAAAAATTGAAACCATAAATATAGCATCATTACTGCAAAACAATACAAACTTGCTCCATCTACTTGGCTTTCCTACTCCTTATAATAAGCAACTAATTAGATATGATTGTGGAAGTCAAAAATGTTATTTGCAACCATTGTATTTATATGTATTCAAAATCAGTATTAAATATCAGGAATAAAACAATTATTAATTTCTAGTAAAATCCAGAGTGCACTTTTTACCTTCTTCATAGAAGATTGTTGAGCATTTTGATTGTGATTCAGAATGTACCTTTGATAACTGACTACTTCACACATTTTCCTGCACTTGATCCATATAAAACTGGTTTGCCTGCAAACTCTGATCTCTTTGAATTTTGTAGTAGAGAATTGTCAGTCATTAAATATATTCACACTCTTATTTTGAGAATAAAGGAGTTGCTGTTCTCTCTCTAAATATTATCATTATTGTTATTAAACTTATGGAATACCAGATATTTTCTCCAAAAAAGAAGGAGGTGACTTTACCCTCTTATGGCTTCTAAGAAACCCCAGTCACTTTAAATACCATCTTCTTGACAGATAAACTGCCTCAGATGTGTTGAGTTGTATTAATAAAATATATCAACATTTGAATAGGTTTTATAAACACATTTGTTTTGATTCAGTAAGTATTGGTAAACCTCCCTTTATGAAAAAAGATTATTTCAGGGACCATGTGACATACATAAAGCAATACATTAAGGGTTCTACCTTGGTATAGCAAAAATATATAGTTGGAGATAAACCAAGGAAACCAAAACAGCTATAGCAGTGTTCAATAAATGGCAAAATACATTTTTCTATGAAGCAAAGAAAAAGTATGATGCCTGGGTGGTTGATCAGATGGGACTTCCTGGAAGAAGTTATTTGAAATTAACTGTTAGTACATCCCTTCAGAGATTGCTATGGGGACAGTGTATTCCAAGTGGCTCTAGACTGGCTAGGTAAGGACATGTTAGAAACAATGAAATTGGCCCAAGTTCTCCTGATGTTAGTACCTCCACTTAGAACTAGTTCCCCATATCACTTGCTAGTTATTGGTTGCACTCTTCCTACAAGGATTCTAACAAAGGCCACTGAGCTTAACTGTGTAGAATGCAGAAGTGGAGGAACGACAAGAAGCCAGATTAGAAAGGCAAACTGGACCCACGCTGTGGAGGGTCCTGAATGCCACACTGAGTGTGGAGCTGGCTCTAGGGAAAACCAGAAGCCATTCAACCTTCTGGGCAGAGTTGCCCCATAATCAGATTTCACACCAACCTGCTAGCTGTGCATAGGACGGCTTGGCCCACGGTCCTTGGATTCAGAAACAACAATGCAGAAGTTTTTGAATACTTGACCCTGGGTGATGGCAGTGAGAAGAGGGAAGGAAGTGGAGTGGTTAAAGAAACAAACAAGGAGAAAATTGGTAATCTCAATTATGTAAGAAATAATTCTCAATTATTTAATACCATGATGGTTCCCAAAAGGGATTCTAGAATTTTCTACTTATGAAAAATAGAACCAACAAAATTCTCTGTAGCTCAGGGTAACTAAGCAGAAGGTCAAGGAAGGGATAAAGTAATTTTGTTAATTTTCTTAATTCTCTTTTTTAAAATATTTTCATTAGCTTTTCTTGTTAACAATTGGCTGAGACCTGATTTTTAAATGGATTTCACAATGAATTATTTTCTGCTTTTAGAAATTTAGGAAAAAAAAACAATGTTTAAAAAAATAATCGTTAAAAGTAATTCTATCAAATCAATTTTTAAGGGTACTCTAAAATTTACAGCTTCAGAAAATCAAACTGAAAAATATTTTGTCATATTAGAGTAGGTCATATTTGTACTTTTTAATTTTTAGAATTTTAATTATTGAATTAAATAGAAATGAATGTTTCACTACTTGAAATTGACTCAGTTTTCGTGTGATATTTTAAAATTTTCCTGAAAATGTAGACAACCTAAAAATGCATTTGGAAAAAAAAATTAAACATGAATCATAAAGGCCTACAGTCAAGAACTTTATATTTAAATAGAATTACTTTTTATAGGTATTTATTTTATAGCAAATACACAACAAAGTACGTATATCTTCATATATATACAAGACAAACCCAGTAGTACAAATAAAAAGTGTAAGTTACAAAATCAATAATAAAATGATTATTTCAGATACAGATTCATATGCTTTCATAAGTTTTCTCTTTCTCGGCCTAAATATCTTATTTACATAGAAAAATTATCAAATGAAATAATGATGCCAATAAAACAAAACACTGACATCTCACAATAAAAGAGTCATTGGACACAGAAAACAATTTGAACTTTTTAAGGTACAAAATAAGAAACATGATTTTTACAAAGAGATTAATTCTAAAAATGGCAGCATGTTGAACTCAAAAAACCTCCTTCCAAGGTGGCATAATTAACAACCAAAGTCAACTTTCTCACATTATCACAGAATTGTCTTTTCACCACACTGCATGAGACATATTCGTACCTCCAGTGGAGCTAGCTGGAAAGGGAATCCAAAAGGGCCTATTTTTAAATAATAGTATTTGTAGATTCATTGATAACATGTCAGGTGACAGAGAAAACATTGACCCAGAAGATTATAAATCAAAAAAAGTTTTCATTGCTGAGTAATACTAATAGTAATAATGCTTGTCAGAGCCCTGAAGAAAAATACTTGGGAGAACCATATTTACTCTGCCAGAAAATTTCCTAACAAGTTACTGGAGTTGCAACAGTCATTAGAAGTAAGTAATATGGGATTCCCTGGAGGCGCAGTGGTTAAGAATCTGCCTGCCAATGCAGGGGACACGGGTTCGAGCCCTGTTGCAGGAAGATCCCACATGCCGCAGAGCAGCTAAGCCCGTGTGCCACAACTACTGATCCTGCGCTCTAGAGCCGGTGAGCCACAACTACTGAGCCGTGTGCCACAACTACTGAAGCCCACATGCCTAGAGCCCGTGCTCTGCAACCATAAGATTTGAATGGCAGCAGTGAAAACCTGTGCACCGCAACAAAGAGTAGCCCCCGCTCACCGCAACTAGAGAAAGCCCGTGCACAGCAACGAAGACCCAACACAGCCAAAAAACAAACAAATAAATAAATAAAATAAATCTATATTAAAAAAAAGAAATAAGTAATATTTTATGGTAGTACCGCAAGAAAGCTTTACATCAGGAATTCCTTCTGAACATCCAGAGACTAAGTAATATATTGTCTTATTTATACAGGTGCTCTCAGATATAAATGTCAGTCTACAGATCTGAATTACACATATTATCAAAATGATAATCTAATAAAATCCAAGCATCCACAGTCCTATCTATTTTCAGAGTTTTGCAAAAAATACCATCAGAATACCACTTTCTGCTGGTTCATATTTATTTGCATTGGCTGTCCAAAGGAAAAGTTTTGTCAACAGTTTATAAACTAAAAGAGAAATTGAAAAAAAATTGGACATTTTTCACTTTGCAGATTTGCTGAAGTATGGTTTTGGCTTCAAAATAGCTTATTGATGGAAATTTGCAAAGATTATGGAAAATGTATTAATATGTAATGACAAAGCAAAAATTTCAACTTTAGTAAATTGAGATTAAAATAATTTGCAAGGGATGCGTAGTCAATACAATAATTTGAGTATTTACAAAAACTTATTAAGACCAAGTAACATTTGTGTATTGTTGAGGAAAATCTTCATCAGTATTTGAAATACTTGATTTTTAAAAATACCGATTGGATTTGAAATTTGTTTTTGTATAACAAGAAATTCAAATATTATATTTATCAATGAAGGAAAAAGAAGAGTTGTTATATTTAAAACATTGATATGCCATTGATGTTTAAAGAGTTTGCATTGTTTGAATTGTGTTCAATGGTATGAAGGAGTCTGTCAAAAAGAGAAAAAGTAATAAATATGTTTTTGCTATTCGCTACCTCCTATCCTGTGAACAAAGTTTCTCGCAGATGATTTCTATCAAGAATGTGAAGAGACCATCATTAAAGAAATCTTGATTAGGATGTATGTGTGGCCAGCAAGCCATAAAACAATCATAAAATGCTATTATGCTAAAGCAAGCTCCAATTTCTCATTTTAAAATGTGAAAAGATTTTATTTGGAAATTGTATACAAACTCAGCATGTAATATTCTCCCTAGCATTTGTGGTTTGCTTTTCTTAGCATATCTATATTAGGTAAAGAAAATACCACATTTTTTTTTGTATATAAGTGCCAAGTGCCAAGTGCCATATAGAAACCTCCAAAATCCCCCCTAGTTTACTCTGATGTGCTGTACAAATACAATCGTTTTATATGTGACTTGATATAAAAAAGCTTGGGAATAACTGCCCTAGGGGAATGAATTTAACTGATTGTTAGGCAAAGTACAGTAGAGCAGTGAAAAGCCCAAGATAACCCAAAAGTCAAAAATATTACCAAGGAGAAAAGTGGGACTTGACATTAGCTCAAATGTGACTTTAGCTCAAGTTGTTTCTTAGGAGATTTAAAAGAGCGTGTGGTCTCCTCAGACATCAGAGTGTAAAGACACTCCAGAAAGCAGCACACCCATCATCTGCCACATTTCCCTAATGTGGCTCCCAATGCGCTAATGGTGGAAACCTGTATGGGCATTAGTTGTGGTTTCTTATAAAGACCACGTATAGAAGTTGTCTGAAGTTGTAGTCAATGACTGAATCTTACAGAACTTGAGAGAGTTTGGTATTTGGGAAAATCGCTTCAAAGCTTCACTATTCTGGCGACTATCTGGGAACAGGAAGGGAAGAAGCATGAATATACTCTTAAAATAACGTACATTAATAAATCAACATTCATACTAAATTCTTTGAGTGGTGATACAGATCAGAATTTCTGTTAACTGTGGAGACACAAAGAATCTTTTAAAAAATATGCTATTTTAAAATCCCATCCAGGAATAGGTCTGAAGTTTTAAATATGGATTCCAATAACTCGTATTTCTTAGGACTTCTATACTTTTTATCTCATCTACTATTTGAGGATTTTCCAGGTTCAATATTGTGTGCATCAAATTACCCCATATTCTTGTATGTTTCAGAGAGTCTGAAGAGACAAAATAAAATACTTTCCTTTTGATCTAAAATGGCATTTCCTATTTAAGAACAAAAAACCACAAGAAAGTTTTAAGGCTCCTACAACTAATATATTCAAAACCTGTGCAGCTTAAGACTGAACATAAAAAAAAAAAAAAACTGAACATGATTTCCAGTGAAAGGTTTCCAAACCTACTAGAAAAGGCTGCATCAAGAGGAATGCCTGTGTGCTTACAAATAACAGCAAAACTCTGGGCTGCGAATAATAACCTAAGAGTTATTGAAGGCATGAGAAGAACTTGTAAAAAGCAATTGTAAAGCATTTTGTAAAATATTATTGCCATTCAAATGTTAGATGATGACAACAGAAGCTCTTCAGGGACTGGTAAAAAGCAAACACTGTTGGAAGAGGAACTATAAGGAAAAAGGAAAGAAAACAGAGTGGATATAAAGACCTCATAAATTTAGGAGAGAAAAAAAGACAATTGTGAGTGACAAACGGAGAAGGCTTACCAATTTTATGTCCTATTCCATCAAAATAAATAGCACATTTTTAATTTCAAGGGACTTGAAGCCAAATGGGAGAGTCAAAGTTAATCTCTTAAATGTTTATAGAGACATTTTTCACACATATAAGCAAATATAGAAGAAATATATACTAAGTGATTCTACTATTTTATAAGACATATAGTACAATTGAATTCTTTTTAGGGAAACAAAGTAGGAAGGATGCATCATTTCTGCATTGTACTAATAAACAATGGAGCAGTTCTATATGAAAGACAGAAAGACAAGATGTTCAGCAATCTTCCTTACTCACTCCTCCAAATCAAGGTCTTTGGAAAAGAGCCTTGATAATCGTCTTGTTTCCTAAGAACCAAACCTTCATATAATTATTATTATTAATAATTATTATAACAGTAAATACCCAACAGAGTACATTTAATTCTTCTACTTTTCTTTTGGAGTGACAAAATCGATGTCATGGGGAATGCTTTCTGAAACTGGTATATTTAACTAAAATGAAGAAAAAAGAAAGGGTCCTTATGTAAATCAAATACAGGTTTTTCCAGTTCTGCAGAAAGGATTCCTTATTCTTTGCCCTATTTGGCACTTGTATGTTCTTAATTATTGCTGTTTGGCCTCTTAGAAAGAGAAAGTGGGATAAAACGTGAATCACACTAGAATGTTTTCTGACTTGACAATAATGAATAGCCTTTTTTTCTTTCTTAAAGATTAAAATAATAGGATTAGGGTCAAAAGATTAACTTGATTATCTCTGTTTCATGGGTGCGTTTTTATACATTTTGCAGTGGTCATCTCCAGGAAGAAGACTTACCGCTTATAGCTAAAGAAGAACGGTTTCTGGAGAAACAAGGTTTGTTCTGTGTTTATGTTGCATATTCCATTTCTTCATGTTTTTTCGAGCTCACTTTTGTTTCCTCTGTAGGGCCTGGGTTATCTTGTTTAGATTTTATATTGTCTACATTAAAGGGTGACTGCTGAATCCTCACTTCCCATATGCTGTGAAGAAAAGGTGAGAAGAAACAGGAGAGGGTATGAAAGAAGCAGAAGAGGGTAAGAGAGAGAAAGAGAGAGAAAAGAATCAAAGAGATTTCCTCCTACGCTGTCTGCCCCTGAAGGAAACATCTGCCTGAATGCTTTACTCTGGGAATGACCTGTTCACATAGTCCAAACTTAGAGGGAAGAAATACAAACTTTCTGAAAATTGAGAAACAAAAGTGAATGGGTAATATTATTTTGCTTCTTCAACATTATGTAAATGTTATAGCTAGAAAAACACATGTGCATATATTTAGGCAGAATTTATAAAGATCAGGGTTCAAATTTCAAGAAATGTGTACTAACTGAAAAGCCACCAGTCCACATTGGGGAGCCATGGGGAAGAGGCAGGGACAAAGTAGAACAAGGAGAGCATGATGTTTCAGCATCTTTGTCCAATGGAGTCAGTTTGTTTGACTCAGCTTGGGTTTAATCTCACCCAGTGTTCCTGGACTTAACTATTGCAAAGCTTTGTAGAATTCTAAGGGAAGTCCTGCCTTCGTACTCATGGTCCCTTTCTAGCCCTGAAGTTACTCATCTCTAGAGTGAGCTCTGAGGCCCTGAAGCTTGGACACCGCTGCTCACGAAGGCCCTGCCTAACCCTGCCTTGTGACAGGACTCTGTAAGTCACCCCACGTATGGCTCTGGGACCTGAGGACTTTCTCTGGAGCAAAAGCCATACCTTCCCTTGGCAGGTGCTTCAGTGTTTAACGATCAATGGCCCTTTCATCTGGATAACTTTTTTATAACAGAAAAATATGAATCTGATTTCTTTGAGGAGATAAAATGGATCTTTCTGTGAGTGACTACTAAGGAGAGCATGGATTCACAAGTTAGGGAGATTCATGATGAACAGAAAGGGGCCAAATAAATGCCAGATTAGCAAAGGAGATTTATACATCAGAGGGGCCTTCAGGGTGGCTTTAGGCCAGGTAATGGGGGCAGTGACCACAAAAGGGTTTAACTCACATCACAAGAAGTCAATGCCTCCTGAATCCCAGCTATCAAAAAAAGATGACTTTATTTGACGGTAGACATATTAAAGGAGAAAGGGGGATGGGTAACAAATTATTGTCCAAAACAACCAAACATCTTTGTTGAATCAAAGGAAAACCGTTTCAAAAGCCCCTGACTGAGCCCACTAAAGGTCTCCAGAGGAGAGAGGCTACCCTGGTCACCTTAGAAATCTGCTTTAAACCTTACAGTTTAAGTTTAATTTATTATTGGGTTTTTAAACCTTACGGTTTAAGTTTAATTTATTATTGGGTTGGCCAAAAAGTTCGTTTGGGTTCTTCCATAAGATGGTATGAAAAACCCAAACGAACTTTTTGGCCAAGCCAATATATCCAAACCCACCTCCTCTGCTATCTTTTATCTTGCCATTCTTAATGAAGACAGAATTGCTGCTTCACCAGACCTTTAGTGACAACACGTCTTACCCAGAACCACCAAATTAGACATTTGTCTAAAAAAATATTGTCTTAGTTCCCAGTTTTACAAGAACAATAGTATTTCAGGAGACAATGGCCTCCTTAAACTAGGAAATTAGTTTATTTCTTCCACAGTGATTTATTGAACCAAGCACATTCATTCAAGGAGGCTACTCACTGGTCTCAGATATCACAAATCCTAGGGGCACCTAAGCTTAAACATTGGTGCTCGAAGAGTAGACCACCCCTTCTGTTCTCAGTGAGCTGGCATTCTCTCCTGCTTTTGAAGATTTAAAAAACACAACAGTAGCTGTTGGTTTCTTTAACTTCCAGGTAAAGAAAGTGGGAACTGAAACCAAAGGGTCAGAAGAGTCTACAAATAGGGGATTAGTGCATTGCTGCAGGAGGAGGATGGCCAGTGAGTTCATACAACGTTGAAGCATTGGGGCTAAATTGATAAAGTTAATCTTTCAATTCACTTTTTATTTTTCAAGTTAATAGGACTGATATATGGAAACAATCTAACAAAGTTATAAGAGTAATCCATTTGTTTTTTATTTATTAACCCAACCCGCTTTTTGTGTCACCCAGAAATTTATGACCCAGGCTTGACACCCAAGGAACTTATACTCTTGTTGGGGAGACTGGACTTAGGCTTGAGATACAATGAAAGAGGATTCCAGAGATGGAATTTAATCAAACAAGTGCTGATGACATTGTTTTATTGTGTGCGATCTCCCTGTGCTTTCTTATCCAGAAAGGAACTCCTTCAGCATTTCCTCTTAGATCAAAATTTATATGCCCAGAAGTATTTTTGAGATGCTTGTGTTCTTCTTTTCATTTCCATCACATTTAGACTATACTGATTTACACTAATACAGTCTAGTGTAAATGAGTGCTCCCTTGTGTTCCATCAAGACCTTCCATACCAATAATTGCTGTTAGTATGCATTGAACAAGTACTACGTGCAAGGCACTGTCCTGAAAAATGCCCATCTAATTGCAATCCTGTCATCTAGGTATTAGGATCATTCCCATTTTGTAGACAGAAGATTTGAGGCAATTTAATCATCTGTTCAAGTTCACAAAGCAAGTAAGTGGTAGAGCTGGGAATCCAATCTAGACAGACTACTTCCCAAGCACATTAGTTTAATCACAACACTGTATTGTTGACTTTTGTGTAATGATGTTTAGGTTAGTCATTTGAAATGATTTGTACAGAATAAAGTAGATTGGTATGGAATGAGCTTTACCGTATCTGATTGATCATTTCAACTCAAGTGTCAATTAGGTGCCAAGCATTGGATCAGACACTGGGGGTTCAGAAAAGAACCAAATCCAGTCACTGTGCTTATGAATCTCAAAGTGTGGTAGGATCCTCCCAGCTGGAGTGAGAGCATTAAGGAGTGTAGGTGCAGCACTGTAGGATAGGGAGGGTTGCAGCAGTGAACTCCTCGAACGCCCAGCAACGTGAAGTGTCTGAATGAGCATCTGTCTCAGAAACTACAACCCGAGGAAGAGTGGAACAGCCTTCTTCCCCTGCAAGTAGACAAACTAAATCTTGCAAAACTTTAGGCACTCCTGGCAAATTAGAACTACCCATCTGTCTATGAGCTTGCTAATCATTCCAAAGCTAAACTATAACCTCTCAAGAATGTCTTGGATTTATTCATAGGCCAATTTGGTGAGTCATAAAAAAGAAGCAGCATCTGTATTCAGTCAACCTAGTTGGAATTCACTGAAAGTCTGAAAATACTAGGAAAACTTTCTATCAATGATGAACAATCATGCTCAACATAATAAAAACTCATTACAAAGGAACTGGGGGCAGGGGATGGGAATAAGAAAGGAAGGTGAAGATTAAAGCCAAACCAAAATATGGATAGATTGTTACAAGATTAAGAGGATCTTTGTATTAGAAGTAAAGGAAATTAGTGCAAGTTTGTCCCCGGAAAGACAGTGAAAACAAAATTGTCCCTTATGTCAGCCAATTTTGGATTTTCTATTATTTATTACCACTTGGTGATTTATAACAAGAGAAAGGCAATGGAGAAATTGAGAATCATTAGAATGTAATGATGAGTTTCAAAGTCAGCCCCTAATGAAAAGCAGAAATTTTAGAAAATAAAAAAACCCAAATCATATTTGTTTAAAATCTGTAATGACTTCTTTTGAAGTCCACTGAGCTACAGTATGTGCTTACATTGGCTGTTGAGTTATGATTTAAATTTATGCTGTATTTAGGAGGTTAATATTTGTTGACTTATATGGAAAAAATTTAATTGTGGAAAGTTGAGGAAAGAAAAAATGAAAACAATATAGTACTCATTAAAGTTTACTGTATTGTTTTATAAGAAAAGAAATAGGCACATAGTTTCATATATTCAGCTTGGGTAAAATGTATGTGAGCAAAATACACTAAAATATTAAGAGAGTTATCTCTGCAATGTATCATAACTGCAGGCATTCTTTTTCGTTTTTCTTTGTACTTCACCTGACTTTTCAAAGTTTGTACAATGAGCTAGTACCACTTTTATAATTATAAAAAAGTCATGTTATTTTAAAATAGACTTGTATCCATGTTCTAGAAGGAATAGATTATATGATGGTAAATTGAACACCTATTAGAATACAAGTGATTAGCAGTATATAACCAGCGTTTACAAAAAACAAATCAAATTATACAAGCTTAATAACTTCTTTTTGGCTTGCACTGTAAGATTCAGCAGATGTTATATTGGAATTTTAGTAAAGGACATAATATGGTCTCCTGAGATTTACTGACAAAAAGAATTTATTTTCTGTTAAGAACAGAGAAGCTGCACTTAGCTGGAAAACAGGGCTGAAATTCTATAAACAAAAGGAAATAATGACATGATCCAGGGAAGGTGCTAATAAAACCTGTAGCATCAATCAACAGAAGCCTTAGGGATAAGGGCACAGCGTAGGTAGCTCATGGGGTATCTAAGGAAGAAAAAGGCACTGGTGGGAAGTAGAACTGGGAATGATAGGAGGAAAAAAAAGCTAATAATTACGTATCTACTTTGTGCAAAGTATGGCGCCAGGCTCTTCTCTTCAGTTAACAGGTGAGGAAATTAAGAATAACAGAAGCCATTAAATAGGAATACTGATGGATACGTTGACTTATTTCTTTGGTTAAATGTGATCTGAAGAATAAAACCTATTATTAGTTGGAATCTAATTAATAGGAAAAAACACATAGAAATTAGTGGGCTAAACATTGACAGAAGTGTACTAGGTGATGTGAAAGGAAAACCTCTTTTTTTTTTCTTTTTTTTTTTAGCATAGGCACCTCATATTACACTTAATAACAAAGACACAAGGACAGTTAGCCCCTCTCTCTACAAGTATGGTGATATTCCTGGGGCTTTGTATCTCATTACGAGAGGTTTATTGTAGTAAAGAGAGTAAGGTCCATAACAACACTAAAGCAATGCACATGGAGAGCCCGACTAAATGATAATTTGGATGAGTCATAACATATATGAAAAGCATAAGCACTTGGGGAAGATGATGTGGCCTGATCTAAACAGGATAAGTGGGATAAAAGTATGGGAAAAAATAGGTCAAATATCAATAAAAACTTTTCAATAGTGGGAACTATCAAAACCAGAAGATTTGTTCCCAAAGGAAATTCATGATTATGGAAGATTTAATACTTGAGTGAGTAAACATGAAAGAATAACTAATCGAGAACAGTTCTAAATTTTATGCTTCTATAGATTCATTTGTAAATAAACTATGAACAATGAGGCCTCACTTATTCATCAGCATCAGGGAACACATTGTTCCAGAGAAGTCAGTTCCCCAGATACTGCAAGCCTCACAACAGGAACAGATTTTTCTTTAATTTCAACCTCTCCAGTGGAGATTTATTTAAACGGAATGACTCAGATCCTTGGCTTCTTAAATATTCCAATCCAGAATTAGGATATGAGATGCCAGAAGTGTGTATGGAAAGGCCTCTGGAACATAGGGTCAGGACAACCAGAGATCCAGTCTTGGTTCACAGAAAGGTGATCTGGAGGTCTTTTACCACTCTGGTCCTTAATTTTATGTATATATATATTTGTAAATAAAAGCACAGGAGAAGATGATCTTTAAAATTTCTTCATCTAAATTCTCTAATTCTGAACATCTGCTACCTAATTGCACTATTCAGGCAGACCTCACTTTCTTGTACTTCGCGGATTCTGTGTTTTCCACAAATTAAAGGTTCGTGGCAACCCTGCTTCCATTTTTCCAGCAGCATATGCGCACTTCATGTCTCTGTGTCACATTTTGATAATTCCTGCAATATTTCAAACCTTTTCATCATTATTGTGTTTGTTATCATAATCTGTGATCAGTGATTTTTTTTTGATCAGTGATCTTTGATGTTACTATTTTGACACTTTTTAGCAATACCGTATGTTTTAATTAAGATACGAACGTTTTTTAGACATAATGCTATTGCACACTTGATAGACTACAGGATAGCATAAATGTAACTTTTATACACACTGGGAAACCAAAAAATTCATGTGACTCACTTTATTGCGAGGTTCACTTTATTGCAGTGGTCTGGAACTGAACCTGCAGTATCTCCAAGGTATGCCTGTAATATTTGTCTCTACATTAAATATTTTAGACACTTTTTTCTGCTAGTGGGCCTTAGCTAAGGCTTTATGTAAGGTGCTACACTCCATCAATGAATAAAAGGCATGTGCTTGATAGTAACTCTTTTCCTTGGTACCCCAAAGCTTCTCACATGGTTTTTAAAATTATTTTCAGGTTCACAGGTAGATACCTAAAATTGAGGCTGCTGGAAGTCTGATTACCAGGTACATGGGTCGAGACTGTATTCCTATTTGGGGAAGGTCAAGTCAGAGGTGAGAATAACTGTTGTTATTCTAACTGTCACTTCTAAGCAGACGTTTTCAGAGTCAGCCTACTGTTTGCCATGCCCTCTTTTGCTTCTGTCACAATGACTGCACTGCCCCACACGGAGGTGGCTCCTTCAACTGAGGCCTCTTTCCTGGCTTGCAGATGGCTGCCTTCTCAGTCGTGTCCTCACATGGTCTTCCCTGTGTGTGTGTGTGTGTGTGTGTATCCCTGATGTCTCTCTGTGTGTACAAATTTCCTCTTCTTTTAAAGACACCAGTTAGATTGGATTAGAGCCCCCCCGAGGGCCTCATTTCAACCTCCTTAATGGTCCTGTCTCCAAATGCAGTCACATTCTGAAATACTGGGAATTAGGCCTTCAACATATAAATCTGGGGGACACAATTCAACCCATAACATAACTAGAGTCTTGACTTGCTATGAAAAGGAGTTCTAGGCAGAGGAAGCTGAGGTAGCAGAGACAGTGGAGAAGGATCACTCTATACAGCTGTGTATAGAATGAATAGAGGCAGAAAATACGAAAATGGAGCAAGAAGTAGGGCTTTTGGGTTTATTCTGTGGAATCATTGCTCTTCAGTTTTATAGTAGAATCACTTGGGACTTTAAAAAATGCCATCATCCCAATCCTGTTCACAACCAGTTCTCTCTGAATCTGTAGGAGTGATATTTTAAAAATATCTCGCTAGGCGATGTTAACGTGCAACCACATGTAGAAGCCACAGCTATAGAAAGTTGAGATCTAGGAGCCTAATGAGACGAGATTTGTGTTTAGGAAGCTCCCTCTGACTGCAAGGAGAAAAATGGGCTGGAAGACCGTGAGGCTGGGGGTAGAGAGGTCAGCTTGGAGGGACTGTTGTAAGAGATGGTGGGGTTTGAACAACACACAGTGATGGGAATGGATAAGGGACAATATGAGACATGAATAAGGTAGGAGAGAAAGAACTTGATTCCTATTTTAATGTGGGGAGAAAACCAAGAGATTTGTGAAGACTCTTGCATTTTTGGCTTGAGTTAGTGAGTGGAGAGAAATTGAGTTTATTAATAACAACAAAAATGCAAGAGGAAGATAACATTTTAGGGCAGTGACACAGGCTCAATTTTGGATTTCTTGGGCTTGAGTTTCTTGTGATGAAGTTCATGGGGCACTGGTATATAGGAGAGAAAGCTGAGCTAAAGGCAGAGAGTTTGGGGTCACCAGTATATGAATCATAGTTGAAGCCATGGGAGTGTGGAAATGGCCTGCAAGAGAGGAGGGCTGAAGACTGCCCCCTGGAACAATAAATGCATAAAGAAGACTGGGAAGACAAACCAGGTAGACCAGGGGATGACAGTGACAAAGAAACCAAGAAAGGAATAAGTGGAGGCAAATGCCATGGAAAGATGAAGAAATATCAGGATTGACACTAGTCCATTGGATTTGTTAATCAAAAGGGGATTAGTGATCTTTGCTCCATGATTTTAGTGAAACCTAGTCTTCATTAAAAGACTAGGGGGGCCTCATCTTAATTGCAAACTGATGAATTTGTGTTGTGTTGGAGTAGGTTGAATGAGTGTAAAATATTCTTTGGTGGAGGAGCATGCAAAGTAAGAGTGTGGGTAGACTGTTAGAAAAGTTGCAGCCAAAGTAAGAGCGGTCATGAAGATGTAATGAGAAGAAGGGAGTGAAAGGGGCAAAGGCATTGAAGGTTTTACTTGGAGACTGATATAATAAAGTTTAAGATTTCAGGGTGGGGTGAGGTCCAGGCAATGATTATATTTAAAAAAAAATCTTTGGAATGAGCTGCTAAAACAGAGTGGAAGAGGTCAGTGAATTTTGAAGCTAAGTTACTGAATTGATCAACCACACAGAGTCATTGTGATAAAAGGACAGTTTGGGCTAGGGCAGCAGAAGACTGAGAATCAGGTGCTAATGTCATCTATGGAGATACAGATAATATTAATGGTTAGAGGCGAGGTAGAGGAGGGCCAAGGTTACTGTGTGGGCCTAACCTGACCAAAGATGAGGGCTGGAGGGGAGGTCCTGGAAGTCCAAGGTAATGTAATAGTGATCAGCCAGGTGCAGACATGGTGATGGGCTTTCAGGATGAAAACAAACAACAGCAACAAAAAGGCAGGCACAAATACATTCAGAGACGGGACTCACATGTACCTGAGCAGCCTTGAGTTGCTATAGTGAGCAGGTGGAAAATGCAGGTGGAGAGCTGGAAAACAGTAAGGCTTTGCAGGGCCTTATAGGCTAAGCCAAGATTTTAGTTTTTCACCTGAGATCATGGGAGAACCATTGCCTGGTTCAAGCAGGAAGGTGACATGGTCAGGTCTGAGTTATAAAAAGCTCTTCTGGGGACCATGTGGAGGATGTATTGTTAGAGGAGTCAGGTTATAGAGACCAGTTTAGGAACAAATTGTACATATTCATTTAGAGTCTAGAATAAAACAGGGGTGGTAGAGCTGGGGAAGAGGCAACAGCCTTAGCAGCCAAAATGTAATTGACTTGGTTATGTGGAGAGAGAGCTTGAGACAGAAGCCAAGCTTCCTCCTATGTCTGTCAGCATCAACTCTGTATACTTAGGTAAGAAATCTTACTCAGAGAACAGACAGACATGGAACATACACTTGAGTACCAAACTAGAACGTAGAAGGGCTCAAGGATAAGCTGGGACGAAGTGAGAGAGTGGCATGGACATGTATACACTACCAAATGTAAAATAGATAGCTAGTGGGAAGCAGCCACATAGCACAGAGAGATCAGCTCGGTGCTTTGTGACCACCTAGAGGGGTGGAATAGGGAGGGTGGGAGGGAGATGCAAGAGGGAGGAGATATGGGGATATGTGTATATGTATAGCTGATTCACTTTGTTATACAGCAGAAACTAACACACCATTGTAAAGCAATTATACTCTAATAGAGATGTTAAAAAAAAAAAAACTTATGGAGAGAGGGGAGGAAAAGGAAGAAGAGATGAAGAAGTCCTTGTTCTCAAGAAACATATGATATATATAACTGGATTTGATGCCCTGTATTCTGATATATATAGTAAAATGTGATATTATTTTAAAAGTCTCTGTCTGTCAGATATTCTTCAAATTTCATAAATCAGTTTAAAGTAAGTGCTTAGATAATCTTTGGCTGACAAATTTCAGTGATTAATTTATCCCTGCCATTATCACTTGCATTGCTGTTGTTTACTATGAAGTTAGTCAAATGGAAATATAATCATAAACAATAGGAAAACCAGAATAAAATGTTTTATAGAGTTTCTTTTTAAGGGCTTAACTTACACTGAGGAAACCAGAAAGCTGAGTGTGATCTATTGGTGTTGTTAATAATCCTGATTCTGTCTCTACTTGAGGAAATAAAACATAGAGTATCTGATTGATTTCATGAAAGGTTAAGCACAACCCAAGCATTGACAAGGACATTGATCAGGCTTGAAGGGAATTTATTCAACTGTGTAAAATAATAAAGGAGATAGGAAATATGTAAAATTAATGGTTTTTTATGTAGGCTTCCTTAGAAATACAGAAATCTATTACTGGAAAAAATATGATTATGATTTGCAAATTCTTTACAGGAGGAAAGCTTTGAAACAGAGTCCTTCTTTTAGGACTGCAGATATTCTGACTCAAACAAAACTGAAACTTTAGCAAAATATTATTTGTTTGAGGAAATTTTCTCCCTTCTTTACTAGAGCCCTTTCCACACATTAAAACTATGAAGGATCATTTCTAATAATCTGGGAAACTTACATAGTATTCTTACATCTTTTTTAAAGTATGGACTCATGGTACTTTAGATGCCTTGTGAAGTGATGGGTTCCTGTATTGGAGATGTTCCTACAAAGGCCAGGTAGCACAAGCATCATATGGGAGGCTCACAAGCTGGGCTGCAAATTAGGGCAGAAGGATCTTCAAGGTAATTTTTATCATTAAAAAACTTATTATTTCATACTTTCTAATTTCTCAGTATTTTTGATCCAGCATGTGCCTCATAATATTTTTGAAAACAGAAAGCAATCAGACTTAGCAACTATAACATGGATGAAGCTACCAAACACTGTTTAGTGAAAGAAGCCAGACAAAAAGGAATAAATACTGTATGATTCCATTTATATGAAGCCCAAACTGGGCAAAACTAATCTAAACTGTTAGCAATTGGAAAGTGGTTGCTTGAGGTGGAAATTTACTGGAATGGGCCACATGGGAATGTTTTATAGGGTACTGGGAATGTTCTATAACTTGTTGGGTGGTGGTTACACAGGTGGATACAATTGTGCAGTTGTCTTCAAACTGGAAACAAATTCCCTACATTTTATTGTACATAAATTATGCCTAATTCTAAAAAATAAGTGCTCAGAGACTCACCTTAGGGTGAGAGACACACACAGACTGAAAGTAAGGAGATGGAAAAAGATATTTCATGCAAATGGAAATGATGAGAAGGTGGGGGTAGCAATACTCATATTAGAAAAAGTAGACTTTAAAACAGAGGCCATAAAGAAAGACAAAGAAGAGCATTATATAATGATAAAGGGATCAATAGAAGAAGAGGATATTACACTCATTAACATATACACACCCAATATTGGAGCACCTAAATATATCAAGCAAATACTAACAGACATAAAAGGAGAAATTGATAATAATACAATAGTAGTAGGAGACTTTAACACCCCACTGACATCAGTGGACAGACTATCTAGATAGAAAATCAGTAAGGTAACAGAGGTCCTAAATAACACAGTAAACCAGTTTGACTAAATTGATATCTACAGGACACTATATCCAAAAAAAAAAAAAACCCAGAATGCACATTCTTTTCAAAGGCACATGGAACATTCTCTAGGTTAGACCACATACTAGGTCACAAACCAAGCCTCAACAAATTTAAGAGGATAGAAATTATTTCGTGCATCTCTTCTGACCATAACAGTATGAAACTAGAAATCAACTACAAAAAGAAAAATGGGGGAAAAAAGAGCATATGGAGACTAAACAACATGCTACTAAGAAAAACCAATGGGTCACTGATGCAATCAAAGAAGAAATCAAAAAATACCTAAGACAACTTCACAGATGTCTATGGGAGGCAGCAAAAGCAGTTCTAAGAGAGAAGTTCATAGCGATACAGGCCTTCCTCAAGAAATAAGAAAATTTTGAAATAAACAACCTAACCTACCACCTAAAAGAATTAGAAAAAGAAGAACAAAGCCCAAAGTCAACAGAAGGAAGGCAATAATAAAGGTAAGAAAGGAAATAATTTAATAGAGATAAAAAACAATAGAAAAGATCAATGAAATCAAGACGTGTTTTTTTGAAAAGATAGACAAAATTGGCAGACCTCCAGCCAGGCTCACCAAGAAGAAAAGAGAGAGGACCCAAATAAACAAACTAAGAAATCAAAGAGGAAAAATAATAACCAATACCATATAAATACAAAAAATTATAAGAGCATATTATGAACAGTTATATGCCAACAGATTGGACAACCTGGAATAAATGGACAAGTTTCTAGAAACATACAGCCTGCCAAGACTGAGTCAAAAAGAAACAGATAGTTTGAACAAACTGATCAATAGACAGGAAATAGAATATGTAATTTAAAAAACTCTGCAAACAGAAGTCCAGGGCCAGATGGCTTCACTGGGGAATTCTATCTAACATATAAAGAAGAAATTATACCTTGCTTCTCAAACTACTCCAAAAATTTGAAGAGGAGAGACCACTCCAAAATTCATTCTATGAGGTCACCATCACCCTGATACCCAAACCAGACAAAGACACTACAAAAAAAGAAAATTACAAGCCTATATCTTTGGTGAATATAGATGCAAAAGTCCTCAACAAAATATTAGCAAACTGAATCCAACAATATATAAAAAGGATCATACACCATGATCAAGTTGGATTTATTCCAGGGTCACAATGATGATTCAACATAAGCAAATCAATGTGACACACCACATTAACAAAAGGAAAGACAAAAACCACATGCTCATCTCAATAGATGCAGAAAAAGCATTTGACAAAATTCAACACCCATTCATGATGAAATACTCCCACCAAAGTGGGTATAGAGGGAATATACCTCAACATAATAAAAGCTGTGTACAACAAACCCACAGCCAACATAATACCCAACAGTGAAAAGCTCCCTGCTAAATTCAGGAACAAGACAAGGATGCCCACTCTCACCACTTCTAATCATTGGAAGTCTTAGCCACAGCAATCAGACAATAAAAAGAAATAAAAGGTATCCAAATTGGAAAGTAAGTGGTAAAACTCTCACTATTTGTAGATGACATGATACTCTATAAAGAGAACCCTAAATTCTCCACACAAAAACTATTAGAACTAATAAATGAATTCAATAAAGTTGCAGGATACAAGATTAATGTACAGAAATCTGTTGCTTTTCTTTAATAACAAACTATCAGGGAAATTAAGAGAGCAATCCTGGGGCTTCCCTGGTGGTGCAGTGGTTGAGAATCTGCCTGCTAATGCAGGGGACACAGTTTCGAGCCCTGGTCTGGGAGGATCCCTCATGCCGCGGAGCAACTAGGCCCGTGAGCCACAACTACTGAGCCTGCGCGTCTGGAGCCTGTGCTCTGCAACAAGAGAGGCCGCGATAGTGAGAGGCCCACGCACCGCAATGAAGAGTGGCCCCCACTTGCCACAACTAGAGAAAGCCCTCGCACAGAAACGAAGACCCAACACACAAAGAAAATAAATTAATAAACTCCTACCCCCAACATCTTCTTAAAAAAAAAAAAAAAGAGCAATCCTGAGAAAAAAGAAGAAAGCTGGAGGTATAACCCTCCCAGACCTCAGACTATACACAAAGCCACAGTAATCAAAACAGCATGGTATTGGCACAAAAACAGACATATAGATCATGGGAACAGAATAGAGAGTTCAGAAATGAACCCATGCACCTATGGTCAATTAATGTACAACAAGGGAGGTAAGACTATACAATGGAGAAAACACAGTCTCTTCCAGAAATGGTGTTGGGAAAGCTGGGCAGCTACATGTAAAAAAAAAAAAATGAAATTAGAACCTTTTGTCACACCATGTACAAAATAAACTCAAAATGGATTAAAGACCTAAATGTAAGACATGACACCATGAAACTCCTAGATGAGAACATAGGCAAAATGTTCTTGGACATAAATCATAGCAATATTATCTTAGATCAGTCTCCCAAGACAAAAGAAATAAAAGCAAAAATAAACAAATGAGACAATCAAACTTAAAAGCTTTTGCACAGCAAAGGAAACCACCAATAAAACGAGAAGACATTATACAGAATGGGAGAAAATATTTGAAAAAAATACAAATGACAAGGGGGTAATATCCAAAATATAAAAACAGTTCATACAACTCAATGTCAAAAAAACAAACAACCCGATCATAAAATGGGCAGAAAACCTAAATGACATTTCTCCAAAGAAGACATACAGATGACCAACAGGCACATGAAAAGATGCTCAACACTGCTAATTATTAGAGAAATGCAGATCAAAACCACAAAAAGGTATCACGTCACACCTGTCAGAATGGCTGTCTACAAAAATTCTACAAATAATAAATGCTGGAGAGGGTGTGGAGAAAAGGGAACCCTTGTACACTGCCACTGAGAATGAAAACTGGTACAGCTGCTATGGAAAACAGTATGGAGGTTCCTTAAAAAAATTAAAATAGAGCTACAATATGATCCAGCAATTCCACTCCAGGGTATATATCTGAATAAAAATGAAAACTCTTAATGCGAAAAGATACATGCACCCCAGTGTTCATAGCAGCACTATTTATAATATCAGAGACATGGAGGCAACCCAAGTGCCCATGAACAGATGAATGGATATAGAAGATGTGGTATATGTATATACAATGGAATATTACTCAGCCAGAAAAAAGAATGAAATTTGCCATTTGCAGCAACATGGATGGACCCAGAGAACATTATGCTTAGTGAAATAATTCAGAGAAAGACAAATACTATGTGATATCACTTATAATTATACAAATGAATGTATATAAAAAATAGAAACAGACTCACAGACATAGAAAACAAACTTACGGTTGCCAAGGTGGAAAGGGAGAGTGAGAGGGACAAATTAGGAGTATGGAATTAACAGGTACAAACTATTATACATAAAATAGATAAGCAATAAGGATTCACTGTATAGCACAGGAAATTATACTCAGTATCTGATAATAACCTATAATGGAATATGCAAAAAAAAAAAAAAAGCTGAATCACTATGCCATACAGCTGAAACTAACACAATATTGTAAATCAACTATACTTCAAATTTTTTAAAATGTGCTCATAAAAAATCATCAATCTTAAAACATCTTTAAAATATTTTATCTCAGGTTAACATACAGCATAGGATCAAAGCAGGTTAGACATAACACATAAATGCCTATTTTCTAAAATTCTAAGAAGTTATTTGCTAAAATTATTTTTTTCTTATATCCAAAATCCAGGAACGTATAACTGCTGACTGCCCATTGATATATTATAAATACAAAAAAATTAAGGAAGGGTTTATTTTTTGGTATCTAGCCTTTGTATCAGCTTGCGTACTCAGGAGGTATTTTTTATGCTGTGAGAATCACCTATTTTTACTTTGAAGGAATCTCTCTTTGTGAGTTGGCAAATCCTAAGCATGCACATAAGCAAAATATTGGTTCCTCCGACAGGCCCAGTGTCAATCCAGGGCAGAGAGTTTCTTTGTTACAGGTATTTTTGTAACAAGAAAAGAGTAACAGCCAAAGAGAAATAGGCATTGAGGTAATGGGACAGAGTTTTTCAGGCGCTTCCTAATCCAGAATGTATTCTAATTCCATGCAGAATCAAAGAGGTACAGGAAACTCCTCCTGGCACAGTGCAGATGAAAGATCATTTCACAGAGCACAGGGGAGAGGGTGATGGTATGCTCGTAACGCCTGCACTGGATCCATTGCCTGTACTCAGTGATAGCAACTGGGCACCAAAAGAAAAATGACAAAACTGCAGAGCAGAACCCTGTGTATTTGTGGTAGAAGGCCTATTCTTTAAACCCTGAACATGAAGAAATTGCAGTCCAAGAGACTTCCTGTATAATCAGAAACAATTCTGCTACCAGATGGAGCACAGAATGGACCAGAGTGGGATACACAGGTGCACAGCGCATATAAAAGACCCAAAGGTGGGACAATCGAAGAATGCAAAGTTATAAATTAGGGCAGACAGGAAATTTGCTTCTAACTAAGAACTTTACCCTAGGTTTTCATAGACCAATTGGTCATTAACACCAGACGAACACCATAGTTTACACCTGAAGATTATTTGTTACTATACATAATTTATTCCATAGGTGGAACATCATTCTCTTGCTTAATTATTTTCTTATCCTTGTAATACGGCTTGAACTAATATAACCATTATAGCAACAATCAGGAAGATGACCTGCTTTGATGGTAATTTGCATTTACTATTTTGGAGCCCCAAGTCAGAATCCCTTAAATGAGAATATAGGACAAAATCAGACCATGTGAGGCTCTGTTAAGAGTATGTTTGTTCAATATGTTTTTGACTTTCTGAGCAGAGGCATAAGGATACTGAAAGGTAAGTTCCTAAACATTTCCACCAGCAGATTTTTGACCATTTTTATATTCTTACCTTTGTCAATAAAGTAAACATACTTCATAAATGCATGATTGTCATTTTCCTCACTAACACCTAATGTTGTTTTGCTAAATATGCATCTATAAATGACTGTTTATATTAGCCCTTAAGTATATGTAAAGACTCATACAGGACTACCTGTCTTTCCAAGTAGAGGCTAACAGTCTTGAATTAAATCAGGACAGTGTAAACAGGATGGCATATAAAGTGTGAGCCAATATACGGAGGACAAAATATGTATGAAGGATAACTGATTAATAAAACATGGCTGGCCTTGATTTCGTTTATAAGAAACTTAAGACATTTATCAACATCTGTCTGAACCCAGCTCCAGTCTCTTGGACTCTGTTGTGGATAAGCTGATTAATAAAAGATGATGCCTTAGGAAGGAAGCTTAGATCTTTGTAAGCAATGACAAAGGAAAAGGCAAGGCTGAATCTACATATGAAAGGAAATTGTGAAAGTAAACTAGTTTACCACTAAATGCCTGGCTGCCACTTCCCTATAACATTTCATTTCCCTCATATTGTCTCAAGTCTGGAGAAATAGGAAGGAATTTCAAAAATTAAGTGTGGAATTAATTTACAAGACAGATTATAGGTTTTTTGTGCTTTTTTTTTTTTTTTTTTTTAACTCTGAAATATAATCTGGTTCCCTTGTGGCTTCCCCCTCTTGGTGTTCTTAACTTTGCAGCTTTCCATGTTTGTTTTTCATTTGTATACTTGATCTTTTAGGCTTTCCTTTCCTCTTGGCTAGCATAAAGCACCAGGACTGAACAAGTGCCTCCCTTTACCAGCTGGCAGACTGTTGCCCAATAAATGTTGCCCTTAGGAAACCATCAGTGCCCTGTGTTCCATCTTCCAGCTAGCCATTCCTCGAATCATCTCCCATCCAGCACATTTAATTCACATCTGGTCACTTTGGAATTTCTTCATTCAACATCCATGACCCCGGAGTTGGAGGTCAAACAGAATCGTAAATGCAGTAGTGCCTGGAAATAAACATCTCTGCCAAAACATCGCATTATCTCCTAAATGTCGAGGAAAAATCACTACATAACACAGAGGAGGAAGGGGTCTAAAATTTTAGCAGAAGGTACCGTGGGTTACAGAGGGCATTAGAATCAGCACAGTTTTTAATGCTCTCTATGGAAGTAAATGCCTTCCTCAATACTTCAGCACAAAAAGTAAAGTTACGTGATCAGCACATTTCATTAATAATGGTCAAATAATAAACTTGAGAAAATTATAAACTCTTTTGATCTCACGTCGTTACAGGACACCAAAGCACTGGTTGTTCTGACAGCAGACTTCAGCGTCTGAAGCTCAGTTTTATGGCTGTGTCTAGAGTCTAGGTTGGATATTCAGAGTCCAAACAGATAATCTGAAGAGGAAAAGTGGAGGAGATGTGGGTCAATGCTGAGGGTGGGTCCACTGAAGACTTGGTGGTCATACATCACCTGGGCCATTTATATTCATCTACCTAACTGGATAGTCCCACAATTACAACTCTTCTTTGCGCTGTATAAAATTACTTGAGTCAAATTAACTGTATATCGGTAAAAACAGAAGCAAAGGACTGGAAGAACACAAAGAAAAATATTCTCATCTACTGTTAGAAACAGAGGTCTGAGAACATTTTGATGTTCTGCTGTTCAGGTTGTAGGACTTATCCCCCAACACCAAAGACTCTAATTTATATATACAACTTTCATTTATATATAAATTTAAAAGACAAGAAGAAGCAGCCAAAAATCTCACCGGGGGGATTATAGGAATCACTGTTGCAAAACTGATTTATAAATCAATCTAAGGAGTCAAACAACCCCAGAGCAAGAGGAGGGCCGGAAGCCTGGCTGCCAGTGTCCGCTGTGGGGAGTTTTTGCTATTTTTGATATCCTTATTCCCTAGTTAACTGCAAGTTGTCCAAGAATTCTTTTTCTAAGACTGTTTTTGTAATCTAAAACAGTCCTTCACACAAATCAGTAACTTGCCATGCCAATCCTGAGAACATGATAAATATTAAACAATTAAAACTAAATGATTTGTTTAGCCATTTGAGTATGTGTGTATATGCATGTGTATGCACTTGTATATGTGTATACAGTCCATATGTATATATGTGCACGTATATATACTCATATATTTGAGAGAGAAACTACAATGATGGTTCATATGTATGTTACCTGAAATTAACAGTGTTCTGTGAAAGTCGTGAAGGAGCCTGTATACTTTTGCTTTTTCTTTTGGAGGGGTGTGTGTGTGTGTTCTTGTTTGAGCAGTTGCTGACAGGAGCTGGGGAACTGAGACTGATAAAGCTGCAGGAGGGCTGTGCAGGCATAACCTTTACTTCAAGCAGGAAAACCACCATAAAAAAAAGGAATTGGGCCGGGCTGGGCAAAGCTAGAAGCAGGACTGTCCGGGAATGTCAGACATGTGGTATTATTTAAGGCTGAATGCCCCAGGGCTGGGAACGGTACTGCTGTTGGGATATTGTGCTCTGCAGCGATCGCCCTGGTGGGGAATGGGGTCGGAGCTGAGACCGCACTCTTGTGGGTGAGAGGTCAGATTTCCCCCAAAGGGAGGGGTGTTTGTGCTCCCAGCCATCGTGGGAAGAGTGGGATCCTGGGTCAGGAAATAGGGACTCAGAAAAGTCTTACACAGCATATTCCTTGCAGACCTAGATGGGTCCCCTCTGTGTCTGTCAGTGTTGTTCACGCTGGATCAGAAGCAACAGTGAATGTTCTGTGATTCTGACGGATGCTCCATTCCAGGGCTCCTGCCCACAAACTGCACGCGGTGAACACCTAAGTCACTGGCTGCTTTGCTTATTCCTGAAGGTCTGTGAGAGGCCCTGCAGCATGTCTGGCTTCCTCAAGGTATCTAGGGTGTAGTGGGTGGACAAGCATTAACTTGGGCATGACTTGGGTTCAAGTTCTCCAGAAACCACTTACTTGCATTTCTTCACCAAACCACTACTGTGCCCTCCGTCTATTCGTTGGTAAAAGGGAAAAAGCAATACTTGTCTTTTCTATTTTCCAAGGATCTGATGAGGATGAAATGAAAGAATGTGACCCATAAACCATGAAGCATTATTTATTCCCATACACTCCTGCCTCAGGCCCTTTGCACTAGTGGTTTCTCTGCCTGGAATCCTCTTATATCCTAATGGTTGTACCCGTACTTTCTTCAAGTGTCTGCCAACTGTCATTTCATCAGAGAGCACTTCTCTGGCTGCTTTGTATAAAACAGTGATCTTCCTGACTCCACTGCTTTTGACACTTGTCCTAACCCTGCTTTATTTTTCTCCAGAGCCCTTGCCACCATCTGACATATATATTTTGTATATTCTTCAGTTGACTCCATAAAGAGGAGGATTTGGGGCTGTTTATTCACTGCTGTCTCCCTAGGGTCTAGAACAGTGCCTGACACATAGTAAGCACTTAAGAAATATTGTTGAATGAATGAATGAGATGATTCATCGCAAGATATTATTAGAGTTGCCCAAGTCTCCACAATAAAAATATACCCCAAAGTTACAGAGGAATCATTTCCCATCACTCTTGTCCAAATGCTGTTGCATTGTACAAACTACTGAGAGGCCTGGGATGAAACTCAGAATTGTCTCCAAGCTCTTAGATGTTTTCCCTGGCCTGGTTCATTTTGAAGTATGACTGTGAAAGCCTCAAATTTATGTGTGGCTTTTTCCTCTGTTTTTCAAGCCATTAGACCTCAAGAACAAAAATTGCATTGGCAAATGACTACACAAGGCTCCCTGTGAACAGAGGTCTCCTGCAGGTCTAATAAAAAGATAACAGAAACTCTATAGATTTCTCATATGTAGAATAGGGATTATCATACCTCTTTCCAGTGTTGTCTTGATGATAGTCTATGATCTTGTAAATTGTCTGGTAGAAGAGGCACAACAGGGAGAATTCTTCGAAAATAATAATTCCCTTTCCTTTCTGCTTCAGCTTAACTTCTGCTCTCCCATTGAATTTCTATACTGAGCAAAATCAGTGAGTTCCCGCCCCAGGCTCTGACTCTTCTGATGATTTGAAAGCCCCTATGTTTCTTTAGATGAGCTTAATCATTATCATTAGTGTACTCTCCATTTCAATTAAAAAAATAAACAATTGTTTTTAAAAAAAGAAAAAAGATAACAGAAGCAAAGCATATTCAATTTCTCTTTTCCCCGGTGTGTTTCCTTTAGACTTGTTGCCTGAGTTTCTCTGCCTTTCTCCGGATTTCTCTGAGAATCCTGTCTGCTCTGGGTGGCTTTTCTAATACAATGCAATGTTTGCAGAGTGTATTTATTCTTCAACACAACATTCTGAGCCTTCTTAAACTTGGTTTAATAGAGAGTTAAAAGGCACTGGCCTTCTGCTCTGGTGCTTGTCACCTCTCTGATCTTGTCAGCTCTCCCCTCCACCCACACGGGTCTCCTGGGACATACCAAGCCCGATCCCATCTCAGGGCCTTTCTTCTGGAGCTCTCTTCCTGCAGACACATGCTTAGCTCACTCCTTTCAATTGTTTGCTCAGATTCCACCTTCACAATGGGGCCAATGTTGACCACCTCACTTAACCTTGCAAACGCCTCCTGTTCTTGCCTCACAGCCACTTCCCCAATACCAGCCTTCCTCGTCCTCCTAAACCCTTTTTTCCATCTTCTCTTTTTTTTCATAGCATTTATTATCTTCTAATTCATTATATACTTTTTTTTTTTTTTTTTTTTTTTTGTGGTACGCGGGCCTCTCACTGTTGTGGCCTCTCCCTTTGCAGAGCACAGGCTCCGGACGCGCAGGCTCAGCAGCCGTGGCCCACAGGCCCAGCCGCTCCGCGGCATGTGGGACCTTCCTGGACCAGGGCACGAACCCTTGTCCCCTGCATCGGCAGGTGGACTCTCAACCACTGCGCCACCAGGGAAGCCCCATAATTTACTTTTTATTTGCATGTATTGTTTGTTGTCTAACTCCCTCCTTCTAGAACATTAGCTCCATGAGAGTAGAGATTGCTTTTGTTTTTTTTTGTTTTTCTCATTTCTGCACTCCAAGGATCAAGGGCAGGACTAGGCCCAGAGAAAGTGGTCAATAAATAGTGTTGAAGAAACGAATTGACTTTAAAGATGAGTGAGTTGATTTGCATATTGCTGGCTTTCCTTGTCCTGACTAGTAATTGTAGGCTTTCTGAAATCCTAATTCTTTGTAAAATGTATGGCATCTAATTTGCTTCTCTTTCCTTCATAGAAACATGATGCTACTGAACAATACTTCAATTCCAGGAGCATGAACTGAAAACCTCCTAGGAATCGGGCAGTCCTACATAGTCCCTGACTTTAAGAACACAGACAGAAATGTAAGCAAATATATTATAATTCAGTATCATAAGAACAACAGTGGAAGCATACTCAAAGTAAAGAGACAGCCCAGGGGGAAGAGATCTGGAATCTTCACGTGGGATGGGAGAAGGTTATCAAGGAAGCCTTCCCAGAAGAGGTGCTGTTAGAGCTGAATAGGGGTTTCTCAAGAGGAATCAGACTTGGAAATAGACAAGCAAAGTAAGGAAGGTCATTTCAGGCAGAGGGAACAGCATGAATGAAGCCGTCAAGCAGTGTGGTACCTATGGAGATCTAGAAGTTCAGTATTGCTGTTCCACAAAATGCAAGATAGTTGGTTCCTTTTGGGAAAATAACAATAACGATAGCCTATACACAGGGTGCTTCTCACGTGCCAGGCAGTGTTTTAAGTCTTTATACATTAGCACGTTCAATCTTCCCAGCAACCCTGGAACATAGGCCCTATTATTATTCCTATTTTGTAGATGGAAAAACTGAGGCACAGGTTACTATATAAGATGATAATACTGCACAGGTTCTAAGGAAATAGTATATATTTTTTCTTTTTATTAAATCATTTTTTGTTTTCTTTTTTTTTTGACTTTTATTTGTTTTTATACAGCAGGTTCTTATTAGTTATCCATTTTATACATATTAGTGTATATATGTCAATCCCAATCTCCCCATTTTTTGTTTTCTTAAAGCAACTATTTTAAAAAGTCGGGTCTAGCTGTCCAGGACTGATATACTCATAGGAGAGCAAGAAAGAGTAATTGGTGATTAAAGGAAGAGAGAGGTTTTTTTTTTTTTAATCTTTGAAAATAGTGTCATTTAAAGTAAAACAATTGTGGTAGTGGTGTTGTCTTAGTTCCTTAAGGATTTTTAGTGCACATAAATAGAAAGGATAAGTATTTCTTATGTGATTAGTAAGCAAAAAAGAGTATGAAAAGTGGAAATAAGTATGTATGCTTTTTAATACTTTACAGAAAGTTATATTAAAACTTTATAAAGGCCCACTGGATATTTATTTTCCCTCCTCCAGTAACAGTCTTAAATAAATATAATTACTTTTGGACAATAAAGTGCTTCAACATCGTATACTGAAAACCAATAAAAAATACCAGTCACTTGGAAGAGGTCCTGTTTGGAGGCTGACCTGGCCCTTACACAGCAGAGTCAGAAGGTGAGAGGTTAAAAGTGCATACTTGATCTTAGACTGAACATAAAGTGTAAACTCCGGGTTTTTTTTTTTTTTAAGCCAAAAGTAGTTTTATTTCCTTCTCTCTCTTTTTTTTTTAAGTTAATTAGCCACTAATGTGGACAGTCTCAAGGATCCAAGTCAATTAGGACACTTCGTACGTAACTTTTCCAAGCTGAAGCTGCATGCCCTTTGCATTTATAGCTAGTGTACTCTGGATAAAATCTCTTTGCAAGGAACAATAAAAGGCTGAATGATGGAGACCATGAGCTTAGGGTTGATGTCATAAAAGAAGTTCTCAATATTTTGGCACTTCCCTTCTGATGTGAAGTGTGTTATTCTCATTTGGCAGGCGGTGGCCAAGTGGAATAAGAGAAGCACGGGCTAAGCCACTGCACCTCTAAAGTGACAGCAAAAGGCATCTGCTGCATTTCCCATTTGGATTCTGCAGCCCCTTTGATTCACACCCAGTTTTTTCGGATTAGATCTCTGCCATTTTATTTATATATGTCACTACCACATTCAATTCACACATTATAACCTGCCACACAACGTAGCTTTTCTTATCCTTATAGATACAAATGACAGTATTTGACTGTTTTATCTTTAGAATTATTTAGTATCTACCAACAATCAGGGTCATTTCTTTTCTTATTCTTTGTTGAAGTATGATTGACATGAAAAGTTGTACAAATGAACTTATTTACAAAACAGAGATAGAGCCATAGATGTACAAAACAAACTTATGGTTACCAAGGGGGAAGTGGGGTGGGGGAGGGATAAACTGGGAGATTGGGATTGACATATATACACTACTGTATATAAAACAGAGAACCTACTGTATAGCACAGGGAACTCTACTCAATACTCTGTAATGATCTATATGGGAAAAGAATCTAAAAAAGGTAGGTATGGGCTTCCCTGGTGGCGCAGTGGTTGAGAGTCCGCCTGCCGATGCAGGGGACGCGGGTTCGTGCCCTGGTCCGGGAGGATCCCACATGCCGTGGAGCGGCTGGGCCCGTGAGCCATGGCCACTGAGCCTGTGCGTCTGGAGCCTGTGCTCCACAATGGGAGAAGCCACAACGGTGAGAGGCCCGCATACAACAAAAAATAAAAAAATTAAAAATAAATTAAATAAATTTAAAAAATAAAAAAGAGTAGGTATATGTTTATGCATAACTGATTCACTTAGCTGTGAATCAGTTGTGTTAACAAAATCAGCTGTTGTGTTAGCAGAAACTAACACAACACTAAATCAACTATACTCCAATAAAAATTAATTTAAAAAATAAATAAAATAACCTATGTGGTGTTCTAACTCTCCAAAAAACAAAAAAAAGTTATACATACTTAATGTGTACAAACTGATGAGTTTGGAAATAAGTATACACCCATGAAACCATCACCACAATCTATGCTATACATGTCACCTCCAAAACTTTACTCCTGTCCTCTTTATTAATTATTATTATTATTATTATTTAGTGATAAGACAATTAACATAAGATCTACTCTCAGCAAATTTTAAAGTATACAATATGGTATTGTTAACTATACACTCTATGCTGTACAGTAGATCTCTAGGACCTTATTCATCTTGTATAACTGAAACTTGCTGCTTTTTGACTAATACCTCCCCTCTCTGCTCTCCCAACCCCTGGTAACCACAGGATCTTTTCGTAATGAGCGCTTGCTGCTCTATTTTTAATACTACCAACATTTCCATTTAAAGGGGGAGACAAGCTTATAGCACAGAGTCCTACATTTCTAAGTTTAATTTATATTTACAAATATAGATTTACATATACATGTGTATTTTGAGAGTTATTTCAGAGGAAGAGTTCACAAGTCTTAATGACTATTTGGACATGGGAGGTGAGGGAAAGGGAGAATTCAAGAACAGTCCTGAGGTTTCTGGCTTGAGCAAATCTGTGAATGGTGATGCCTTTCAAAGCCCAAATGGAACAGGGCCCATTTGAATACACTGGGCTTGAGGTGACTGTGGGATGTCCAGGGGGTGAGGGCCAGTGGGTGGTTGGATGTTTGGCTTTGAAGCTCAGGATGGGTTTGGGCTGAAGATAAGGCACAGGGGTCGTCAGCATCAAGGAGGCAATGGAAGACAAAGATGTAGGTGAGCTCATCAATCAGAACAAGTAGAATTTGAAGAGAAGACAACATCCTAAGGAAGCCCAATGTTTGAGGAGCTCTAGTGGAAGAGAAGTCACAGATGGACTGAGAAGGAGCATCCAGAGGGGACAAGAGGAAAATAAGGAGAGTACAGGGCCCTAGAAGCAAAAGAAAGCCCACAGTTCAAGGAGCCAAGGGGGCTCAACAGCCACGGGGTCACAAAAGATCATAACTGCAAAGTCACCTTTGGATTTAGCAATGATGACATCAGCGACCTTGATAGGATCACTTGCAGTTGACAAGTTGGGGATCATCCCATTATAATAATAGAAACAATCATCTTAAATTGATGACATGGATCTTTAGAAATTTGCAAAGAACATTTACACGCCTCATTTCATGCTCATAATACTCTTGTTAATTAGATGTGACTGCTTCCATTACATAAATGAGGAGAGAATTAGAAAGTCAAGTAATTATATGATAATAAAACAATAATAATAAAAATGGTCTTTCTAAAACATTTACTATGTGCAAAACATTTTGCTAAACATTTACTTTGCAAAAAAGATTGCAATGTAGATTTTATTAATTTAAGGAAGGTCCAGAGAAGTGGGGTAACTTTTCCAGGCTCACACAGCTAGGAAATGGCAGAATGGGGCTTTGAACTAGGATCTGTGGGGTGCTGAAGTCCAAATTCTTTCCACTATTAAAGACTGCCTCACCAGCTGTTCAGGTTTTCAGGCAAATATCACTTTAAAATTTTTTCTTGAGGGCGCCCCTGGTGGCGCAGTGGTTGAGAATCTGCCTGCCGATGCAGGGGACGCGGGTTCGTGCCCCGGTCCGGGAAGATCCCACATGCCGCGGAGCGGCTGGGCCCCTGAACCATGGCCGCTGAGCCTGCGCGTCCGGAGCCTGTGCTCCGCAACGGGAGAGGCCACAACAGTGAGAGGCCCGTGTACCGCAAAAAAAAAAAAAAAAAAAAAAATTTCTTGAAAATCAGTATGTATTCTTGAAAACATTGACCGAAATCCAACTTTGCAAACTGAATTATTTCCCTTCTTGTTTATGTTATAATTTAAAAGATGTGTCTTCCATGGGAGGAAAATTCACTTTAAACATAGTATTTGGCTGCACAGAAATCATACATTGAAGGTAAAATGTTAACCTCTGTAATAAAATGTTAACCACAGAATTCCATAATGCAAATACTATACTGAAGACAGTGCTGGATTCCATAAGTAGAGAGGAGCCCCTTGAGGTAAGGAAGGAAAGAGTGCTGCCCTGTTGGAGAAACTTCTGAGGGAAAATTTGCTTCCAAGGTGGTGGCTCGGACAAACCTTCTGTATCTTTTTCTTCCACTTGACAAATATCTGGCATTTTTTGTTTTAGTGGTGGAGCTGCAAGTGCCTAGCATTCAATTTCTACCACTTTAATGATAAAACATGAACTATATTTTAGATTTTAGAAACAAATATATATATTGTATATATATGATTTTTTTCTTCTAATAAACTAATCAGTTGGTGAGAAATTAAAGCTAAGTTTGGACCTATGTGGTGTATGTATGTGATTCATTCCATAATTCTTCAACTTTTCTGTATGTTTTAAAAATTTTCCTAATAAAATGTTATTAAAAAAATTAAAAGGAAGAAAAGATAAAACACCAAAGCACCAGGAATGTAATAAGCTCTAGATCCAGGAAAGAAAGTTTGCTCTATGAATATAGCTGACTTGTCTCCCCAAAGTACTCAACTGTCTTCATTTCAACGATTAATATTGAGTTATTTTATGAAAAAGTTTCGATCCAGATAGAACTAAAATAGAGCTGATTTCTGTCCACTAATTTGTCTCCATAACAAAGTTACCAAAGCTTTCACATTTCTCTCGTTTTACTTCCATTTCCAGGAAATCATGAAAAGTATGGCACTGGTTCATAGAAGTTTTAGAATATAAATTGAATTTATAGTTAGTAAATGAGTTATGATATAAGCTAATTTTAAAGCAAACTGACTTTATAATTTTATTTTTAATCAGGAAGTAAGGTAATCTTATGACCTAAAGTTTGGAGAAAAGAGAAAAAATAAAATCCTCCTCCTTAAATACAATGGCTATAATTTTTATATATTTTTTCTGGTCTTTTATTTCCTAAAGATGCTTTTAAATAGTTGCAAACATACAGGTTTAGACCCTGCTTTTTTCACTTAGTGTTATATATTAAGTGTTTTTCTATGTCAACATATTTAACATATTAAAGGTTGCATAACCCTTTACTATTATAAACAGTGCTGTGATGAATCTTCAACTGTATGGCTTGTTTTACATTTTGGATTAGATTGCTGGAAGTGGAATTACTGGGTCAAAGAGCAAGAAATTTTAATAGCTCTGTGTATTAATAAATTGCTTTCCAAAAGTGTTGTACTAATTTATATTGTAAATGTAATGTAGAAAGTCATCTTTGCCAGCATTGAGTATTATAACTTCTCAAAGTTTGCAAATGATTGTCCCTTATTGTTTGCATTTGTATTTCTATAAAATATTTTAAAACAGACTCCTTCTGCCTACCATGTGAGTTGACAAGCAGGAAGTATGACAGTCAGTGGATTTCATGATCCTTCTGGTTATAATTAAGTGTTTCCCTATTGCCCACCGCAGCAAATTCAAATTCCGAGCTCTAGTCTTCAAAGTCCTGGACCAATTCTCTGCCTCCTCTCCTGTCTTGACAGCTCCCTCCCAATGTGTCTCAAAGTTCGCTGAGAAGGATCACCTGGGCTGCTTGGTAAACACACACATGAAGGCTCTGAGCCCCACTGGACACCCCTGAGGGTGGGGAGCCCGTATATTACCCTCTGCATTTGTTTCTTCATGAATCTCCTTGGCTTCCTTTCTTTTATAGATTTTTATGCCAGGAATAGTCAGATTAAATTCAAAACTCATTTAGGAGACTATTTTCCCCAGGAAGTCTGCATAGATTAGGCAAGAAACGAATTCAATATTAGTACTAAAGTGATGAAATGTAGCTAAAAGTGAATGATGATGGTCTTTGCCATCTGCAAACATACCTCGTTCTTAACTATGGAAGAAATAGAGCTATTCCAGTAGGGGACCCAGGTGGCTGGATGCTCCTGCTCTAAGCAGATTGACTCACCCGCTAGAGGGAGAAACAGAAAAGTCCATGTGAAGAGAGGGTTAGATATGCTGGAGACCACTGGTGAGGGCGGGGTGGGCTGGAGTGTGAGGGTCAGCCTTTGAGAAAGTCAAGGCAGCTTGAATGGGAAAGTAGGGACTTACCAGGTCTAGGAGGGTCCCCAATTCTTCAGATCAAGGTAGGGAAATATTTTCTTCATTTCTGTTGTTATGACTATTTCAGTCTCAGGCTGACGAAGCCAAGAAAAAGACCTGTCATGTAGCATAATAATTCTAATATTCACGATGTCACAGATCATATTTTTAAGTACGCATAGTGTGCCTGGCATGGTGCTAAGTTCTTTTCATATGATTTCATTTTAACCCTCGTGCCACCACCTCGCGCATGAAGTAGGCACTGATAGGATCCTTGCCGTGTTACAGAATAATAAATGATCCTGCAGTCACCTTGCAAACATCCAAATATCTTGGTCCTTTGTTAGCTGTTTTCTTATATGGGACTGTAAATTCCCCAAGGTTGTCAACCATGTCTTCTATGGTTGACATGGATAGACATGTCTTCCATGTCTTCGTACTCACAGGAGGCAGGGCTGGAGACAGAGCCCAGTCAGGTAGCTGCTCGACATATGAATTGAACTATAATGAGAGAAAAAGAATGCTTAGAAGATCTCTTGGGATTTTCTATTAAAAGATTTTTCTTAACAAATTACAAAATGGGTTTCTTCAAAAACCACCATAATTATTTGGGCCTTCCTCCTGCCACCTCCTCCCACCCCTTGCCCAGCAAACCCTTGGAAGTTCCTTTTCCTTTTGGGTCCAGGTTAAAACCGAGCAATTCAAATTATCAACCACTAGGCTTTTATTTTTCCAGACAATTGGCAAAGGCCTCAGAGTCAGTAAACAATATTGTTTCTATTCCCTTGAAGTAAGCACATATTTTAAAATGCAAACTTGGATGCATTTTACGTAGGTCAAATCTTGGTCAAAATGATTGAATGGCTTGATTCCCACCTCTCATGTTGATGAGTGGAGGCCCATCATTGAGCTAAAACATCACACATGCTCAGGTCTTAGAAGGCCCCCAGGAGGCCCAAGTCGGTGTCGGCACAACACATTTTTTCAGCTTGAATTACTTGTTTGGGCTTAGATTCCTATTTCCTATTAAAGCTACTGGAGGAGAATAAATGAGTAAGAACTCTGACAAACCCACTCCGCCCCAGCTGGGTGCTGGCAGCCCTTCTCCAGCTCCCATAGACAAGGAATGGCTCTCTCCACCTCCCACCCTCCAAGGCAGGACAGCGCTCTATGCCTGCTGTTCAAAGCCTCCATTTCTCAGGTCCAAAATCAGGCTATGGAATAAAACTAGGAAGATTTTCATGGCTCTGCTATGTATGTCAGAAACTTGGGTAAAAGACTAAGAAAGCCCACACTACATCCATTCCTAAAGGCTTGAAGGCATCACCCACTTGAAAGGCAGCCAAGGAGACCCTGTCCAGGGTTTGATGCTGATCCTCTTCCTTCTCACTGGACTGGGATGCTGAAGGAAGGCTTACAACACAAAGGAGCCTGGGTTTCCTTCCGTGGACCACAAAAAAGACCTGTGCCTTAAAAGAAAAATGTAAATGAAGCAAGAGGAAGTTTTAGCCCAGCAAGATGATGTAAAGTCTCCCTTTTCCAGCTCCCAGGAAACCCTGTAAAGGTATGAGAGAGGCTCCCTCCTATGCATTTCTTAAAAGTTGTTCTCCCAGATTATCCCTCTTAGAGCTTGAAACTGAAATGTCTTCCCCTGATGATGACATGACATTGAGCTTCTATTTCTAAAGAAATACTCAGCCATAAAAAGAAACGAAATTGAGCTATTTGTAATGAGGTGGATGGACCTAGAGTCTGTCATACAGAGTGAAGTAAGTCAGAAAGAGACAAATACCGTATGCTAACACATACATATGGAATTTAAGAAAAAAAAATGTCATGAAGAACCTAGGGGTAAGACAGGAATAAAGACACAGACCTACTAGAGAATGGACTTGAGGATATGGGGAGGGGGAAGGGTAAGCTGGGACAAAGTGAGAGAGTGGCATGGACATATATATACTACCAAACGTAAAATAGATAGCTAGTGGGAAGTAGCCGCATAGGACAGGGAGATCGGCTCGGTGCTTTGTGACCACCTAGAAGGGTGGGATAGGGAGGGTGGGAGGGAGATGCAAGAGGGAAGAGATGTGGGAACATATGTATATGTATAGCTGATTCACTTTGTTATACAGCAGAAACTAACACACCATTGTAAAGCAATTATACTCCAATAAAGATGTAAAAAAAAAGTGAACTTGTTACAAATCAGGGTACGATGCTTAGGTAACGCTGCTGACTTTTCCTGCCAAGTCTACCTTAAACCGTGTTTTAAGGGCAATTGATTCTAAAGGCATTGATAATGATAAAGAAAAAAGAAAAAGCTATTTTTTAATTGAAAAAGAGCTCCATTATTTTGGGAGCTAGTCGAGTTCTTGGAAGACTTACACCTATACACCTAGGAGCGGCTCTGACTCCTTCTACTTGGCTCTCTCCTTGTTCCTCCTGGCTCCTTATCAATCTTTATCCACTCCCAGTTTGCGGTTGTTTTATCCCCAGCTAAGAAACGATGCACTTCCGTATGCTACACTCCCCAACCCCAGCTCTGACCTTAGAAATGACCCAAAGTTGGTCCTGATACTCCGCATACAACCGATGAGAGAAAGTGGCTTTCCAGAGATTGGAATATCCATAGTCGAATGAGACAACAGTGGCAGAAAAGTTGAATCCTATGTACCAATCTGTCAGCCTGTCCCCTGTAGCACCGCGCTGGCCATGCACTGTGCGAAGGGCACCTGTCAGCACCTGCTAGAAATGCTTTTCAAACCTCCTATACATTTCAATAGAGAAAAATAAACCAATGAACTCCAAACATTTTAATTTAAAAATTTGTTTCTACTTCATTGTTTGGCTCTGTTTTATTTCTTTGAATTTTGGTGTGGAAAGGACGCTAAGAGGACAACATGTCCTACCGATGTCCTCTTCCACTTTGTGAACAAGGAAACCAAGCCACCAAGCACTGTCCTATGGTGGCCACAGAACTTATTCATGTCAGAGTTACAACTTGAAGGCCCAGTGCTTTGCTAATTTCTAGTTTTTATTTTTTAAACACCACCAGAATAGGAGTAAAAGCTCTCTTTTACTCCTATTAGAAAACATGATATGTTTAATTTTTAAGATAAATTTATATTTCTGAGTTTTGTATTTCTAAGCCCCCTTTTCCCCCAGATATCTTTTTTCCTTCAACATTTTTCTCTGTCTCCTAATACTCTTGGTATCTTCAGCCTTTTAATTTTTCTGATTTTTCCCCCTGCATTTGATCTTTAATCCCCTTGGTTCTCTCTCCCTCTCCCTCTCTCTCTCTCTCTCTCTCTCGTCTACTTCTATAATTCATTTGTGTGCATCATTTTCCTTCCTCAACATTTTCTTATATCTCATTCGTATTTTCTCTTTATTCTTTCTAAACTTCTTTCCGGAACCTCTACCTCTCCCCCTGCATTCCTTTTCATCTTGTTTCTATCTGTATTCCTTCCTTCTTGAATGCTGTTCTATTAGACCATTTTTAACTCTTTCTTCATTTTTTATCTCCTCCTTTTTGTCCTGTTTCAACATGACCTCTTTGTTTCACTGCCCTTTCCACACAGCAATGAAGGATATGTGACTGAGTGTGTGCGTGTGTGTGTGTGTGCGCACACGCATGCACACATGCATTTAGAATTACTTGGGGTAGGGGTGGAGAAAAGGAGAGAAGAGATTGAGGGAGACACCAAAGAATGTGTTCATAGAAGGAGAAATGCTTTGCTTATTCTCTCCCTGGGGACGTTAATCAGAGAGTTTCGTTTCTAATGCCCGTTTAATAAATACAAGTTATGTACATATGTTTCCTATATAAAAGTATCCTGAATCAGTACTGTATGTGTGAAATGTTTCAATTTTCCTAAAACATTCTAAAACTTATTCCAGATCCATTGTACAAATAGTTAAGGAGGAACGGGATTGCTTTCTGAATTTAATTTGGACCTATTTCAAGTGTAATAAACACATGTTAAGATTATGTTTTGAACATCACAGAAATGTTTATCAACTATTTTGAGACAACTATAAAATTACCATGGTAGCATTGAGTAAAGTTACTTGCTACTTTCTATACAAGAAAAATCTAGATATTTAAGCATAGTATTACTTAAAAAATTAATTTTTTTCGGGGCTCTAGACTTTGAGTGAATTTGATTAGTGTATATTATTTAAGAGTACTGCTTTTTAACAAAAGAAATTTGTTTTATTAATCAGAGTACAGTAATAAAAATGACTGTGTGTGCGCCTTAAGGATTGATGTCTTAAATATTTATAAAGGTTTATCCTATCTATACCATTAGGCACAAAATGTTTGCCTTTGTTCCATAATCACAGATCCTTACCCAGCTCCATGACTGAGTAATTCAGAGTTGGAAATGAGCCCATGTATAACTGCATACGTCTAAGAATCAAATCTTAACAATGACTGAGGACAATCATGGCCCCCAAAGAACTTAAATCAGAAATAATTCAGATAACTCTCATTCATTTCTTAAGTCTGAAAATTATAAAGCATCCTTAAATACTAATGAATAAAAAAATAAATACATGAACAATAGTAATTACCTTTTAATTACAAGACCTCTGCTTAAAATCTTGTAAAAGGATCTTTCCTCACAGACTGCTTTTCGGTCATCTTATATTGGTGAGTTTGCCTGGTGTTCTCCCAGATGACCTGGGTTCAACATCTGCTCCGAGGAAAGATTCTCCTGGCTCAGTAATTAAAATGCAATGATCTTATTACAGTTGGAAAAATGATTTTTTCATCTTTATTATACATTGATTTTTGGCATGGCAGAAAACAGGGGAGAGATATTACATGTAATTCCATGGGGCCGGAGATGGGTCTAATATTACCTAATATCTTCAGAACTGACCAGATCAAATTAGACAGTAATCCAGAGTTAGAGAGGCTGACTCACACTTTGAAGAGACGGAACACCGCAGAGGCCATTGAGCACTTGATGAATCAGTGGGATCAGATGGCTTGAAGGAGGGACACTGTTACATACACCTGGAGGGCAGGAATAAAATATATGAATGGTGGGGGAGAAATCCACAGAAACTGACAAAGAAGAAAGATTATCAATGAAATGACACATATGCAAAAAGAACAGAACTGACCTGAAATGCAAAAATAGAATGACCATGTGAGGGAACTATTCTTTCTCTTCTTGGACACAACTGTCTAAGGAGAGACACTATTGTTAAATCATAGTTTGGAAAACTAAACTGTCTGATTTTCTCCTGGCAGAAAGAATATGGGAATGCTGTGCCGCGTTTAATTCATCATTACTCTTTCTTAACGAATGAATTTGCTTCTCAATTCCTCACTTTCTTCTAATGCCAAATTCTAAATTAATGCATTTAGTTGCCACCCCATCTTAACCTTTTACCTGTATGTAATCAGGTGTATTTATTTTCTAAACTGATTCAGTATTTCTGACCATGGTCTGAATGTCTATCTTAGTGTTAGCAGTACAGAAAATAACATGGCAACAGATTAACAATGTTTTTAATACAAGGGACACTAATACATATAAGAAAAGATGACATTAAAAATCAGCAATAACTGGGTAGACTGTTCACTTTCATTAAAATGCCTTGAGTCTGTCTGAAAAAAATCAGCTATAATAAATACTTATTAGGTAAATGGAAAGGTCTGTCTCTATAAAATGTTGTGACTCATCATTCTGTTAATCCTAGTTCTTCATAATTTTTCTGTTTAAAATAAAATCACATAGAATAAGTCACTAAATTTTCTCTTTTTGAAAATTATTTTGCATATCCTAGGTTTTTTGCTTTTCATACAAATTTTAGAAATAACATCAGTTTCTATAAGAACTCCTGCTGGGGCTTTTTATTGGAAGTATCACCAATTTAAGTGATAGTTTTACAATAATGAACCTCTGACCCACCAGTATGGTGCAGGTCTTGGGCATATTTTGTTAAATATATCCCTAAGTATTTAATATTGTCGATGCTGTTATAATTGGTATTTTTTAAATCTCAATTTTCAATTATTTATTGCTAATACATACAAATACAATTGATTGTGTATGTTGACCTGTTATCCTGTGGCTTTGATAAACTCATTTAATTCTAGAATATTTATGGATTCCTAAGCATTTTCTATATGGACCATTATGTCATCTGCAAATAAAGATAGTTTTATGTTCTGCTTTCCCAAAATAAAGGCGAAAAGTTGACACTGATCATTTTAAAAAATTGATTGTAGAATGACATTCTTGACAGACACACTGTTTACATGTTTAAAAAACAACTATTTATAATGGGAAATTTTGGGAGAATAGTGACTGGAAGAAAAACTATCCATCTTTGTTTAGCAATGAAGTTTTAAAATTTTTCCTGTGGAATGGTTTTGTGTCTTAGAAAACCACAATGGCTTCTGCTGCTAACAACTTAAACATGGGGAGAAGAGTGTGTTAAGAAAAAAATAAAAATAGGTCCACTTGTTCTTGGAGATTTATAAACCATGAAAACAAGGTCATAACAATTAAGGAAAATATAAGAGGGAAAAAGTCAAGACACAGAAAGACTGAAAAAGAATGTGACGAATTGCCTTTGGAAATCAGTATATCAATAACTTATTATCTGAAAGAATTTCTTGGTTCTTTCCAGAAATACAGGTCTTATGAAACCAAAACCGAATTCATCAACTTCCCCTCCAAAACCAGGGTTTTGTTTGTTTTTTTTTTTTTCCATTTCTCCATTCTCTTTCATCAGAACCACATTTCCCAGTATCCCAAGTGGAAACCAGTTAGTTATCTTTGGTCCCTCTTCTCCTTTGCTTTTGACATTCTACCCAAGTGCCAAGCCCCATGCATTCTGCCTAAAAAATCTCCCGGCACCCACTGCCCCCCATTTTCCCTTCATGCGGGGCATGGCCGCCTACTTTCCATTCCTCCCAGGGTCATCTGAATGTCAGTTACTTATCCCATGGGCAGAGCATGCCTCACACAGTTGCTGGTCAATGGCTCATTCCTCCTCTTTCGTCTCCTCATCTTCTCCAGTTCATCTTAGACCAAGAACCAGGAACACATTCTGCAAACAACTCAAGGACACCATGCCTGTGCTAAACATCCCACTCCAGGCCCAAGCAGGCTGGTGCTCACGGCCGGGGTCCCTCTGTCTCTCATGCTACTCTGCCTGCTCACTCCCAAGACCTGCAGTCCCTGGCTTGCCCCTCTTGGGAGGCAGCCCCCAGAACCCCAGCGTTCCCTCCCTGACTCCCCCTCTTCCTCTGGGTTTCTTCATCCATTCCCATCAGTACCTTTCCTGTTAGCATGTAAATTTCCATTGCTATGTATAACTTTAGATGTTTCATGGGTATAAGTCGGAGCCTACGAGGTAACCATAATCCTTTCCATCTCCCAAAGCATCTAACAGGCCTCATTAAATGCTTATTGAGTGAATAAGTCAGGAAATCAGTAAACACAGTTTCTTTAACACACATCAGGCCTTTTTTTTTTTTCTCTAAGCTTTTGGTATTCACCAAATCAAGATTCTATTAAAATGAAAGGATTTAATTTTTTTATTTGCCAAGGCAGGATTCTATTAAAATTAAAGAAACAATTTATGGTTTCAGATTTTTTTGGAGGAGGAAAAAAGGCTTCTGTAACATTTTCAGATAATAAATGACAATGATAATTGTTGACTACTGATCACTATGTGTCAGTCACAGTAAGTATATCAGTTTATTTAATCTTTACAACATTCCTGTCAAAGATTCATATTACTCTCACTTTGTAGGTGAAAAAACTAAGGATCAGAGAGGGGAAGCAACTTGCCTAGTGTCACACAGCTAGCCTGTTTCAGGACTAGAATTTAGATTTAGGTAAATCTGGCTCTGTCTTCATCAGACCAGGTTACCTTAGCAAAATACCACAGGCTGCGTAGTGTAAACAACAGAAATTTATTATCTCACAGTTCTGGAGGCTGGAAGTCTAAGATTAAGGTATCAGCATGGTAGGGTGCTGTTGAGATCTCTCTCTTTGGCTTACAGACAACCCCCTTCTCTCTGTGTCCTCATGTTCCTATTTTATTTATTTATTTATTTATTTATTTATTTATTTTTGGCTGCGTTGGGTCTTCGTTGCTGCGCATGGGCTTTTCTCTAGTTGCAGCGAGCGGGGGCTACTCTTCGTTGTGGTGCATGGGCTTCTCATTGCAGTGGCTTCTCCTGTTGCAGAGCACAGGCTTCAGGTGCTCGGGCTTCTGTAGCTGTGGCGCGCGGGCTCTAGAGCACAGACTCAGTAGTTGTGGCGCATGGGCTTAGTTGCTCAGTGGCATGTTGGATCTTCCCGGACCAGGGCTCGAACCCATGTCCCCTGCATTGGCAGGCGGATTCTTAACCACTGCGCCACCAGGGGAGCCCTCATATTCCTCTTCTTATAAGGCTACCAATCCTATCAGATTAGAACCCCAATTTATTACTTCATTTAACCTTAATTACTTAAAAAGCTCTATCTCCAAATACAATCACATTATGGGCTAGAGCTCCCATATAGGCACTTGGAAGGGACATAAACATTCAGTCCATAATAGGCTCTAAAGAGATGTGGGGATACGGATTGGGCATTACAAAACGAAATCCAAGAAACTGGCTTCCAGAGATAGATGGTCCAACCACCAATTCATCACAACTTTCAAACTCCCAGACTTAGTTTCCTTTAACTCAGCATGCCAGCTCACACTAACACCCCAGTCCTAGCTTCTCAACAGCCAAGGGATTTCAATTTTTAAAAACAGAGTAACAACTCTTAAAATTTTCCAGCCTGTACTGTTCTGGATTTCATGCAGATTTCAGGATGTGAATTTAGCGGATATGTTTGACATGGAGGGGCATAGCTATGTGAGGCTGCACAGAGGCTGGGATGCCTGTGTTCTGTGGGTGGTGACAACACACACCCACCAGCGCTGGCTGGACTCTGCTCTGGTGATACAAAGGCAGTGGAGAAGCAACCCATAAGGATGTATCTAGTTCTAGGTGGCTCCACTCATAAAACTCCAAAATGCACAAGCAGAGTAATTTTCTGTAAGGCAGGTGAAAGTTGAACTCCTTGGCTGCTGGAATGGGCACCAGGCTTCCCAGGAAAATCAATCCAGTGTTCAGATTCTTCATGAAAACAGTACTGGCATTTCTGCCTTAGAGAACTGATACCCTGTGCCAAGCAGGATCCAGACATTCCTGCATGTGTCCCCTCCCGTGCGGTCATCTCTCAATGATTATTGATATTTCAGAAAAGAGAGGCATTTCAGCAATTTCTGTTTTCATTAAAAACACATCTCACAAATCGTTTTGTCCTTATAAAATTTCTCTTCATTTCATCATCATTTTTGTTTTTAAACTTTTCCTACTGTAATTTATTTGGCTGTTGTAAGGCTTTGGTTTACTTATTTCTTTATAATTATCTTTACTTGGGTGGAAGTCACTTACAGTGGTGGTGTTTTCCTCTTCTCTCTGCTTCTCTCTAAGACCCTTTTCTGCCCTGCTGCTCTGCATGAAATCTAACAGTATATGAACCCAGCATAAAGGTTTTATCCTAACAAGTTTTTCTGTTGATTTTTTAAAGTGGATTATAGAGAGGCAAAAGGTAAATCTCTTTCCCTCTGTGAGAAATGGCATGGACATTGTTTGATCTAAATTGGAGGATGCTGTAATTCTTCTCCTATAGTGATTAATTCAGTCCATCCAGAGAGAAAATGGGGAGGTGATGTTTCCCAAGCATGCATTACTTAAGTATTCACAGTAAAAATAATTGTATAAAAATGACATTAAAATGCTACCGGATAGTTAAGAAAGTACATCTGAAGTTGAAATTACCAAAACTTGTATTCTGCTCCAATTTTCGTAACAGGTAAGATTACTGAGACTCATAAATGAACTGATAACAGTAAGTTCACAGGTATTATATGAAAATGGATGTATTATGCATTTTCCACTGTTTTACTGCTGACTGAGCAGGGCTGTGAGAGGCAGCCTCTTTATACTAAGACCTCCCCATGAATGTCACACGTTCTTACATGTGACTATTATCTCTGCCAGGAAACTCTTCTTCACCAGCTTAAAATCCTCTTGAAATAACATCAGTTCACTTGGTTTTATTTCCAACTTCTATGGCAATGGAGAACAGCTAGTCATGAAGGAAAACTTCTATGTTCCTACATTCCAGACTAACCCAGAAGTCCTTTTACATTGTCACCCTAGAAGAGCTACAGTATGCTTATCCTTCAATGGTCTTTTTGTGTCTGCTGAGCTACTTTCCAAGCTCTCTTAAAGTAGTGATTTCAGACTTGTATACAGTCCCAGTTTTTTCTCTGTAAAGCCTCCTTGAGGACAAGGACTATTTTGACATCCTTATGGTGCACAAAGAAGTGGTTTAAACCTAGGAGACACAAATATATGTGGAGTGTATGTATTTCATTTAACACTGGTTGTATAGCGCTCACTGTGTGCTTTACAAATATTAACTCCATTAAATCTTATAACAACTCAATGGCATAAATATTATTTTCATCTCCATTCCGCAAATGAGGAAATCAAGGTGCAGAGAGGTTAAGAAATCAGCCAAAGGTCACATAAGTTATAAATACCTGAGCCAGGATTCAAACTTTAAAATAAGGAAGTTGCAGACAACAGAGCAGCGTATAAGTTCTTTAAGTATATTATGTTTCCTTGCATGCGCTGTGCACCAAGTGTATAATTTAGATATTACTTAATTTTTTAAATTACTAATTTTGACATATGCAATAATCTGTAAGCACTTAGTTTTGTTGTTTCAAACCCTGATATAGATGAGGCCAGAGTCAACTTTACTATGACCAATATCAGACACAGAAAAATAGACAAGGCAGCTACCTACTGTACCAATTAAATAATGGGTATGACCTGTTTATCATTACATTTTATAATTATAGCATTTTTGGTATAAAAATGAGTTTATAAGATGGAATATTTAAAAAGTATACATGCAAAAAAAGAGAGAGAGAGAGAGAGCTGTCTTTGAGCAGGACCACTCTCTATGTAATCCCTCTCTGAGTGAATAAATACATGAAGGCATGGATAGGCCATCCTCTGATAAATTGTTCCTAATATTGTACCTGCTTTGATCACAGTAGTTACTCATTGTGAATTTGTTGTGACAAATTGTTTTCTTCCCTAACCATACTGAATCAAGTGTTGCCCATTTTCTGCTTACAATGTGTACTCTTAACAATTCTTGCTTCTCACTCCCTTTTCCTTCTACACTGATTCTCTCTCACATCCAGTTAATTTCAGGGACTTGGCACTCCTTTTCCAGTTTATCACAGTTGTAATATATTTTGGTGTTATATTTTTTTTACCAGATGCTACTTTCTAAAATTACATCATCTGCCACTTTAACAGTGCACACACAATTTCACCATCCAAGTGAATGAAAAAAATTCTTCTTCAGGGAACATCAATCAGGCTAATTCTTGGCCATGTCACGCAATTTTCTACTTGGAGAGGAGATTAGGAAACTAGTGTTGTGCCCTTTAAAAATAAACACCTTCCCAATGCGTGTATTCCACAGGTAATGTTTCTAGGATTCAAAGCCCACCTTCTAGGAATTTATCTAACTACAAAAATTCCTATATAGCAGGGAGAATATTATTATAGCAACACAAGTGTGACTAAGAAATATTGTATTTCTTTATTTTTTAAAAAATTAACTAATATGAGGTCCCCATCTGGCCCATTTTTTATTTAAAATCTGTATAGCACAGGGAGCTCAGCTCAGCACTCTGTGACCACCTAGATGGGTGGGATGGGGGTGGGTGGGAGGGAGGCTCAAGAGGGAGGGCATATATGTATACATAGAACTGATTCACTTCATTGTACAGCAGCAACTAACACAACATTGTAAAGCAATTATACTCCAATAAAAAATCCTCTATTTCCAAAAATAAAAATAAAATCTGCACTCTTAAAGATTCTTGCTTTCAATCTCTCATTCCTTTTTTTTCTACACTGATTCTCTTTCACATCCAATTAATTTCAGGGACTTGGCACTCCTTTTCCAGTTTATCACCATTGTAATGTATTTTGATGTTATATTTGGGAACATAAGCTAGTGGGAAGTTAAGTCTTGGTCACTGTTGGGGCTCATTCCTCTTCCTTGATAGTCTCATGAGAATCTGGAGGCTTAAGTGGTACCCAGCAGATAGGGGAGGTTGCCTAGTCTTTACTCTACTGTCATCATGGATATCCTCAGCCGTCCATGCCTGTACGCTCCCCCGCAGTCCAGGAGCAATTTGCTGATGGGCTACGTGTAGAGCACAGGAATGTTTGTCAATGCTGTTCCTTGGTCCACGCAGGGGATCCAGCCTCCCTAGATGTGCCTTGCCTTTCCCTCTGAGGTTCTGCCACTTCCCCAGAGACTGATCAGGGTCAAATACGCCCACTAGTTGAAGTATCTGCACACCTTTCTACCTTTCCCAAGCTGGGGAATAATATCTTCCTCTTTCCTGTCTTCCTATCCTTGGGCACATCCCTCCCGTGCCTTCTAGAAATATTCCGTTTCTTCTATGAGTTCAGGTGTTTACCAAAGACAGAGAGAGCCCGACTGTAGGCATAGTTTCTCTTAGCAACCAAACTTTCTTTGGACAAAGGGCTGGGGGAGGGAAAATATAGGTAGGAAAAGAACTAAATTACCATCTGAATCAATTATTCTGACATACTTGGTGATAGAGTTCTTGCTGTTCGTTTGCTTCCACCTTTAAGCCAAGGAGAAAAGACATGTTTGCCATGCAGAGATATCAACATGTGATCTTGCTAGGTGAGCACTATCCAAAAAAGCCTAAGAAATTCAGAGGGCAGGAGTTCAGGTACACAGAACGCTTCTCTGGGACTAGCTAGAAAGAGATGTGGCTTATGGGAAAACTTGTTCAGGGAAAAAAATGAGACAGGTTTGAACCAGGAAAGTAAAAGTGTTCAGCCATTTCATTAACGACTCATGGCAGGAAAAAGCAGTAGGAAGGCAGGGGGTGAAAAATCAGACATCATCTCAAAATTGGTGCTTTTGTCCACACTTAGGGGTAGAAAAGGAAGTAACACTAAAGTGTAATGGAAGTACGTAGGTGTAGTCTCTGTATGGTAAGAGTTGGTGTGTTGGCTGTGCTGCTTTACGGTATAAGCTCCAGGTGGGAGACATCTAGTAGATGCTAATCCATGAAGCTGTTCAGCCTTGGCCTTGAACCATGAAAAGAAGCGGTAACATTTTAATTCCTCAAACTAACTGGTACCCAGCTTTTTATCACACCACTAATCACCCCACTAAATCGGATGTTCTTACTTATCCTCACCCACTTAAAAATGGAACAATCTTAATCCAGGAGGAAAGGGGTGGTGGTCTGGAGGTGGGTGTGTTGTATGACACACCATGATGGGGGTAGGAAGAGGAGACCTAGAGCTACCTGGTGAGAGAGGGATTTTTATGGGATATACAAAATCCAGTACTGTGATCCGAAAGAAACAGTAATGGGATGTTGAGGTTACTTTTTCCATCAAAGTTTTCAAGGACTTCAAGCCAATTTCTGTGAAAAATAAGGTATAGATTTTTGTTGTCTACTTCCTTCGCCTAAAAGGTTAGTGAAAAGACACATGTTGCATTACTGCTCTATTCCATTAAATTTAAGTTAAATCATTATTCCATGTTCCACTAAAGAGAAAAAATACCATCAATTAAACTGACACACTATTTTCTTATCATTTAACATTTGTATATTATTGAAAACTATTTTGAGACTCATTTGAGGCATAGATTTCATTATATATCATATTTTTCTGTTCCTGTGTCTTTCTATGTGCATACTAAAGCTTCAGTGCCAATTCATGGTGTAATTTTTTTGAAGACATTTTTAAAAACAACTAAATTCAACCTTTTTTAGCATCACCCATACACAGAACTCCAGGAAATGATAGCAACATGAACAGCTATGACCACGTATGAACATGCACAGGCTGAGCAATTATGTCAAAGCCACGGCCTGATTAACAGCGATTGTAAGGTGCATCCCAGTTAAAAAGGTGAAAAGTTTGCATCTCAGAATCAGTGAAATACAGCATTTGGGGATGACTAAAGCTTCCCTCTGCAGACAGTTTGGGTGTGTTTGCATAACTCTCCATTTTTCCCCTAAGGATATGCTGCCCTTTGAATAAGATCTTGTGCCAGACCTTCATGTTTAAGATGAAGCTATCATCCATCATGAACTTGGAGTTGCTTTTCTAGTTGGGGGAGTGCAGTAGTGATTCATGGACACTCTATACTCAGCCTCCTTGCCTAGAAATGACCTTGGCTCAGTAAGTGTATTTTATTCCACACAATTCCAAAGGCAGAATTTGGATGTGTCCTTGAAACCCGAGAAAACTTTACCCAGCTCCACACCTAAGTTACAATCTGAAGATGAAGTTGGCTCCTTGACTTAAGATTTCTGTCTTGCAAGCAGTTCTTAAAAGCTTCCACGGTTTGGATATCTAAAAGGAACCAAGTTTGGAGGTGGGGTTTAAATGCTAAGGAGCGCCTAATTGGTATCAATCAAAAACATAGAAATTTGGTTATTTCCAAGAGGAATCAAAGAGAGAGAAGGTAGAGAGGAGACAGAGGTATTCTGTGAGGTGGCACCGTCAGTGGGAAAGTCCTAGTGATGCGACAGCTAAGAGGATTTGGGGAACAAGAATACCAATTATTCAATATTAATATAAAGCACTCCATTTGTCCAAACTGTCTGTACCACCTGCTACGCACACAAAGATCTCATAAAGGGGATGTGTGTGATACGGAAAAGAAAACAAAACATTGTCTGGTTTCCATAGCTAAGAAAACCTAGTACCTAATAGTACGAAGGAAAACCCCTAACCTGAATTGATTCCATGGAACAAAGAGCTCAGAGTCAAGAGTGAGCGTGAAAACAAAAGTCTCCCACAAAGTCTCAGCAATCCTGGGGAAGGCCTTACGGATCCCCTCTAAGTCATAGAATGAAGGTGTAGAAAGAAAACGACATTCTTTTCCTTAGTTTACATGCCAGATTGCCCCCAGGTGGCATCTAGTTTCCACGCAGTACAACTCTGATGCCTGGCCATGCAGGTGGACAGTGAACAGGTGAGGAAAGCAAAGGAAGGCAACGGGTCTGAGTCCAACCAAGAAGTTGGCTACCGGGCTTCCCTGGTAGCGCAGTGGTTGGGAGTCCGCCTGCCGATGCAGGGGACGTGGGTTCGTGCCCTGGTCCAGGAGGATCCCATGTGCCACGGAGCGGCTGGGCCCGTGAGCCATGGCCGCTGGGCCTGCGCATCCGGAGCCTGCGCGTCTGGAGCCTGTGCTCCGCAACGGGAGAGGCCACAACAGTGAGAGGCCCACGTACCGCAAAAAAAAAAAAAAAAGAAGAAGAAGAAGTCGGCTACCAAAGGACTTACATGGGTCTGAGGGTCTTGTTGCTCCTCGGGAACCAACTATGAACAAGGAAGAGTGACAAACAGAGGACTCAGATGGTAAAAATAAAAAGAATGTGTGTTGTTAGGAAAAATAATCAGATCCTGGATAACTACCCTCTTAGTATTCTCTCTGTAGGCTCCAGCCTCTTGGCCCCTGGCCTCTGGGTTACCCTACCTTCACTTCTTTCTTCCAATTTTACTCAGTCGATCATAGATGCTCTGCGGGCACCAGATCCTGGGGTGACCTGGCCAACGTTTGATACGACACTTGGGCTTCCTTCCAAGGTACCTCACTCTGTGTGTTAATCAAGGATCCACTCTTATTTTCACTAGAGCAAGACCTTTCACTAGATCTTGGCCATTGTTTTTCTTCCTGAAGCATCTGGCTGTAATCTTTCATTATCATGATCAACAAAGCTAACTTGTGACCAGAGTTATGAGTCCCCTCACTGCCAGGTCTTGATAGCCTCCAGCAAAGAAGCAAAAGCAGCCTGCCACCAGCTACCTGGCCAGGGAATGCTGGAGCTGAGCCATTTGGGCTCCAAAGGATACTACTCTTTGCTAGAGAACAAAGTGAGCACCGAGGAAAACAAACAGACGGAAACAAGTGTAAGTCCTACACCTGCTCTAGTCAGGAGCACTCGAGGGCATGTCCTAGAGGAGGCTTAAAGGGCTCCCTGGGTGAGACTAGCCCCTCATCAATAGACGGGAGTCATGAAAACAAAAATGCTAAGGGGGGAAAGTGAGCCTGGTGTAGGGAGAAGCATAACCAAACCTCGTTCCCATTCACACCATCCTCCAGCCACTTCTTCACCTTTTTTTTTTTTTGGCGGTACGCAGGCCTCTCACTGTTGTGGCCTCTCCCGTTGCGGAGCACAGGCTCCGGACGCACAGGCTCAGCGGCCATGGCTCACGGGCCCAGCCGCTCCGCGGCATGTGAGATCTTCCCCGACCGGGGCACGAACCCGTGTCCCCTGCATCAGCAGGCGGACTCTCAACCACTGCGCCACCAGGGAAGCCCTTAACCTTTTTGAGCAGGCATCCTAAGGCAATTTTTGAGCACAGGCTTCATATATAAATATTTACTTGTTTATCATATATGTGTGTGAGTGGGCGTGAGACAGAGAGAGAGATGAAAGACGTAGGGGTTAATATAGCATGAAGAAAATAATAAACAATTACAACATTAAAATATCTTGATAATCATGATGGCTTCATACTTTAAGCTAATATCTCAAGACACAATATACGCTCATGGCAGGGATCATCATTAATGTGAATGCCTATAAATCCACATTTCAGATAGTCTTCTTGGTAATTTTACATTTCTTCACCTTCCTGTCAGATCTGATTAGCTAATTCATTCTTTGCTTTCCTTCCTGAAAGGACTGATGCAGAACTGGAGCAGGGTGCTAAGCATGGGGTAAGGGACAGCTCTGCTGTCTTCTTGTGGTCTGCTTGCATACTGCATTACGATTGCATTCATCTTACCGTTTCTTCCCAAGAATCTTTTTCAGCCTCTTGACCATTTTGTGAGAATTGGTTGGGTTCAAACTTTATAATAAAAATGCACACCTGCCTTCCCTAGGAAACCCTGCTCACAGCAGCATGGCAGACTGAGCATGGAAGCAATGCCAATACACGTGCTAAACACTAACAGTACTTAATTACTTTCCTCATTTTTAGATTAAAACAACAGATGAGTAGCGGTCCTAACACTTTCTTCCTGCACCCTCTGGATTGTTTGTTTAACCCACTGGCATGTTACATCCGAATTTGGAGACTACCATCTAAACGACTGAATTAATCTAATATGTAAACATTTGAGGAGTTGAAAAAAACTCAAGTTGAAGAGTCGGACCCATTTTTTTTTACTCTCGATTTAACGTAAATGTGAGGCAGGGTGGGGTGGATTTTTTTGGGGGAAAAAACCTAAAATTATGCCCTTATATATTTTTAAATCTTTAAAAATGTACTATTAAATCATTCCAGTAATTCTGTGATGCCAGCTTTAGACTGAAGACAATGAAAACTCTTCCAAAAGGAGCAAAACAATAATTGCTAGCCGCACACAACGAGGCAGTCGGTGGCTATGTGATCCGTCATAAATCCCGAGAGCCAAAAAATGTGCCTGATGTTGGATAATGATGATGAAGTGTATCCAAGAACATAAATAAAATGGACTGTGTTATTTTAAGGGAAAGACTGTCATTCCCTCCTCTCAAAAGTAGGAAAAATTATATTTCTTAATATAGTGAAACATTCAGAAACCTTCCAGTTTACATAACCACTCAGATAATAGGTTGGACGACTTCTCACCTGTGACCATACATTTCCTTACTCCTGATATACTGATTCATATTAGAATAAAGTTACTCTCTCTCTAAAGAGTACACTGCTAAGATAGAGCATTATAAATATAATATTTTGGGCTTCCCTGGTGGCGCAGTGGTTGAGAGTCCGCCTGCTGATGCAGGGGACGCGGGTTCGTGCCCCGGTCCGGGAAGATCCCACGTGCCGCAGAGAAGCTGGGCCCGTGAGCCATGGCTGCTGAGGCTGCACGTCCGGAGCCTGTGCTCCGCAATGGGAGAGGCCACAACAGTGAGAGGCCCGCGTACCGCAAAAAGAAAAAAAAAAAAAAAAATATATATATATATATATATATATAATATTTTTATTAAAGTTCAAGTCAGAGTCCTTCTACTTGTTGGCTTCTATGGAAGGCTGAAAACCACTACTCTGATGACCCAGAGTGACAACTTCAGATAGTTACAAGTATAGCCCTTTCCTGAAAGCAGAAATTCACTACTTCTGTTTAGCTCTGAATCTTTGTCCAATTCCATGAAGACTTCCTTAGCTGGATGAAACCTTCATAAATAAGACATTTTCCCATATACTTCATGTGTCAAGTTTTGGCTGGGACTTCCTAAGGCAAGGGTTCCATGGTGTTACTTTATCAGGCCCCTCAACCTCTGAGGTGCAATGATTGTGATGTTTGCTAATAGCACATTCCTTAAGTCAAGAATGAGAATGGATTTCCACTGCCCCAAACATACCCCTCCTGGTCGTGTAAGGAGGAAAGAGAAAAGGGCAGAGTGAGAATAACAAGTGTGAGACTCCCTCAGAAACTAATACATATTTATAGTAATCACACTGCCACCCACATTCAGTTGGCCAGGACTCATTCGTGTGAATACAACCTAATTGCAATGGAAGCTGTTAAGTGCAACCTTCCCCTATGTCTAGAAAAGGAACTGTGTAGCGGACACAGCATGGTCTCGGTCAAGTATGTAATAGCTCCCCGACCTCAAGAGTGATCAGAGGATGCACATACAAACAACAGTAAGAAACCATTTCCTCTCATCAGATTGTCAATAATTAGAGAGTCAAATAATACAAAGGTGAATGAAAATAGGAACCATCACAGACCACTGGTGGATGTCTGCACTCATTCTGGCAGAGACTCTCAGAGCAATAAGTGCATGTGAATATGCACGTATCCTAGGGCCCAGCGATTCTATTCTTGAGCACATGCCCTGTGATAACTTTCACGCACATGCCCGTGCAGACTTGTATAAAGATGTTCTCCACAGAGTTATGGATGAAAATCATGGCAATCAAAAACTCCATCAATAAGGAAATGAATAAAGTGGAGCATGTTTTCAATCAACAGAATACTATGCAGTGATCAGAAGTGCTGATAAATATAAATATTCCTTCTACTCTTTTTATTTTGCACTATAGAAAACAACAACAGCCAGTAACATATTGCTTTTCTTCACATCCATATGGAGAAATAACCTACAGACAAAAAGAAGCAGTGCCACATTGTGAAACCTGCAAATTCCAGAAGTGGACAGCTTGAAGACCACACCCAGGGGCGGGGAAGAAAATAAATGTCACAAGAGAGAAGACGTGCATATTAAAGATGGCAAGCCGGGGAAATGACCACTGTCAGTGCAACTGACCCAGACTGTAGTTGCCCTTTTTCACCTGGCATCCACGGCCACCACCTCAAAGGGATGGTTTTTTGTCTGAAGAACTCTTTTCAAATGACACAAGAGTTGCTTTGGGGAGCAATGCAAAAATGTAGATATCTTTGAGATATTGAAGATAAATAGATCTCAAAAACAAAAGTGAAAGAAGTAAAACCGAATGAGATTTGTAGCAAATATTCTTTACGTAAATTTTTAAAAACATAATCACACTATGTTGTTCAACGATACACATTTTACAGAAATAAATGGAATTTGCAAGGACATACGCAAGAATGGGTGCTTATGAGGTTGGAGGGGAATAGGATGAGGATGGAAAATAATATAATCCAAAAAAGGAGAAGGGCATACACGATTCAATACTTATTAGTGTGGCACCAGCTGAAGAAGCTGATCAACCAAATTCTAGTCCTCTGGGGCGTCGCTCCATCCCCTCTGTGTAAGCGCCCGGGGAACCACGGGAGAAATTTGGATTAAGGGTAATATTTTATGATCATTTCTTCTACTTCTGAATCACATTTAAATCACATGTGTTTGGCCTTAGCTTCCTCACATTCTTTGAATACGATTCTGAGAATAGTTCAAGAAGCAGGAGAGCTGAGGGGACCACCAGGTCATCTGGTCCGATCTTCATTTCATAGATAAGGAAACTGAGACTACAAGCAGTCAGGGAATCTTCAAGACCTCCTTTCAGTCTCTTGGTTTCTCTTTATATGTGAATTTTGCTTAAATTCATTTGAGGAATTTGTTTCCTTTTCTAAATACTATCTTTCCTCTCTGCAGGGTTGCTCCAAATTCAGAAAAACAAATAAACAAACAAACAAAACCAGGGGGCTGAAGAGGATTCAAACCAAAACTATTTTAAATGTAAGAATCTAGGCAGATAATGAAAACATGTTTTTTTTAACTCATTTAAATTGTGCGCATCTGCATTTATTTGTTCTCAGATTTTGTACATTCTGTGGGTGGTAGCCCAGGAAAAAACACACGGAGACATTTGCTTGGGGGCTGTACCACATAAAGAGCATTACCACGATGGACAGGAATGTGCAAGCCAAGACCCAACACAGGTCAGAATCCAGATCCACAGTCAGTTGATGCCCTGGAAGGGTCCATGGCTTGCCTGTATCCTTTCCCTGTTGAAGGTCACGTGCTTCTTCACAGATGCAAAGATCTTTAGTAATACATTCAATTAACTACTGCTCTGTGTCCTGGTTACAATCATGTACTGCCAAGTTACTGTTTGGGCAACAGTTAATTATCAGCTGTCTCTACTAGCTCACGGTAAACATATTACAGTGTTTCATCACTCATGTTTTATTTAATTTCACTTGTCATCAAGGTCCTTGATTGGAGCTCGGTGATTTGGTCTGAGAGAGGTGATTTCTATTCCCGTTGAAAACTGCTTGTCATTCATTTCATGCCCTGCTCCCAAGGCAAGGATGCTCCTTTCTCCTCCATGAGGCCAGGTCTGGTGCTCCCTCTGGCAACTCCGAGAAGGAGCCGGGGCCATGGATTGTAATTGCGATGGGATGGCAAGAGGCTAAATGAGAGACACATGGCGTTGCGGGTGGTATCATCTGTCTTCAGTTTATAATGACATTTCCAGTGTGGATTACTAACAAGAAGACCCCAGGACCACTGCCCAAACTTCATATGTGAAGAATTACTGAGCTCCCACATAGGTTTTGTGAACAATGAAGAAAACTTTAATGATGAGATACAGTTTTTCATGGAGATGTTTGTGTTGTGCCGGATGCTCTGGCGATGATACAGAGCCCCCATCTTCGACACACAGAAACACATGCGAGCACATACACACACTGAGACGTGCCGGCTGATTTTCTCAGCACACTGATCGCAAGCCTCCGGGTCAGCCCCGTAGTGAAGCCAGTGGAATAACCTGGAATCAGCCCCAGCTCTAACACTCAGGTGAGTGGAGAGGCGTAAGAATGATCCTTCACTGTGAAATGTGTCAGGCAGACAAACACACCCCTGCATGTCCCGTTCCTCTCTAACATGGACAAGGCACAGGCAAAATACACTTCTTCCAAAGGAAAACCACCCCTCCAATGCCCACCAGGTCGTAGCCTGTGGGCTGGGTTCCCAGCCAGAAAGGGCAGAGTTTACTCCTGACTGTAGAAGGAGCTCAGAGAGGAACTTCCCATCCAAAGAACTTGCCTGACCCATGAGGTTCTTCAGTACAATTTGAGGGCTTCCATTTTCGGTGGGAACAAGTAAATAAATAAATAAAAATAAACAATGGGACAAGAATGTCATAAAATCAGTAAGTACAGCATGTCCTTAAAACACTTATTTCCCCAAATCTCTGCATCTGTTATTTTCCCTCCTGTCAAATATTAGACATCAATAGCCAGCGTTATTTGGAGCTGATTCTAATTTTCTAAGAGTATTGGAAACAAACCTTAGCTACTTAGCCCAGGATTATCTGCTTTGGTACATAAGAGAGAAAGAAAGAACTCCAGTTGCAAAACAGTTAATAAGAGGACTTCTTGTTATTAAAGAAACAACACGTTAATAATAACCATGTCTTTCATTTGTAAATGTATATTTCTGTAATGAATAATCTATAAAATAAATGACCATATTGATCAGCAAGGGGCACCAGTCACTCTAGGTGCCCTGAGCAACTATCAGTACCAGGCAAAGCTGGGAAAGGAAAAGGAGGTGCGTTAGACGTGGCTCTTGCCCTTGAGATGCTCGCAGCCTACTTTAGGAACAGATGCACACAGAAATATTGGCATAGTAACAAAAGCACCATAAATGGCAAAATGATCAGAGGACTACAGAAGCCCAGACAAGGGAATATATAGTCTCATGTAAGTATATACATGTCCCAAATATGTGTGTTAGAATAATTGCAGAAACTTAGTGGAAGAAGCATAGTTTTTATAATCAAATTCTTCTTTATCTCTTATTAAATGGCTTTGAGCAAGTTGTTTGGGTGAGTAGTCAACGTGAATGTGGACACTGACATTGATCATAAACTTCACAAGGGCAAGGATGAGGCAGTCTTACCACTGCAAGCCCTCTGAGCATCTGCTGAAGCTGCGCTACCAGAGTTGTGACATTTACTAGCAGTGTGCCACTGGGCAAGCCATGTGGGAGTGAAGGGTCTGAGACTTCTCATCAGGTGCTCTCCCAGGACCCTCACAGCTCTAAGGAGGCTGTGACACGCATAGAGGCATTTGCCTCCAGGGACCTCCCTCACAAGGAAAGGCTGAACAGGCTCCAAGCACCCAAAGGCCCCTCCCTTACGTTTGTGCTTTCACTTTTGTCACTCTCTCCCTTTGGTCTAGAGGTTGGTTCTTACCACAGCTGGCATTCCATACGTGAATGTCCAAGACTGGAAACACGTCCTGAAGCACCATTTTCCACAAACTGTTCCTTGAAACACAGGTGATCCCTTGAAAATAGATCAAATAAGACTAGGAGATGCAACAGACACTCACAGGCACACTAACGTATTAAAGGATTGGAGAAATTCTTCTGCAACACCCACCCCCCTTTTCTTAACATATTTTTTCCTAATCCATAATATCACTTAGAGATGATGGTCCATACATATTAAGGTAGATCCAGGTGATTCTCAGAGAAATCCTGATTCTCTGGCAAGGTTCATAAAATTCAATAAGGTATAAGGATGTGACAGGTTACTCTCAGGACCATTTCTAAAGAATAAGAAGGATGTGTTTGCAAAAATAGCCCCGATTCTTCACTCTGCCCTGAATCCAAACTCTTTAGAGTGTGACTTTCCAGCTCCTCCTATTTAAAGGGTAGAGTCTACTTCCCCACCTTTGGAGACTGGAATGGCTTTATGACTTGCTCTGGCCAATTAAACAGAGGAGAAGGGACCTTGTACCATTTACAAGCCTAGGCTTAAAAAAAACCTTTCATGCCATCGCTGGCTTCCTTGGAAACCTGTCATCACTCTTCAAATGACCCTGGGCTAGCCTTCTGGGTGATGAAAGATAAGGCGGCCCGGTCACCCCCATCACTCCAACCAAGAGCCAGCCAATCACTGGACATATAAATGAGACCATCCTAGACTGAGCCAATCCCCACTGAGGTACCAGCTGACCACAGATGACTGAGTAAGCCCTGCTTCCTGGGTCACTTGAACTGGCCCAGTTTAGCAGAACGACCCAGCTGACCCATGAAATTGTGAGCTTTAAAAAATGGTAGTGGTGGGCTTCCCTGGTGGCGCAGTGGTTGAGAGTCCACCTGCCAATGCAGGGGACGCGGGTTTGTGCCCCGGTCCAGGAAGATCCCACATGCCGCGGAGCGGCTGGGCCCGTGAGCCATGGCTACTGAGCCTGCGCGTCCAGAGCCTGTGCTCCGCAATGGGAGAGGCCACAACAGTGAGAGGCCCACATACCGCAAAGAAAAAAAAAATGGTAGTGGTTTTAAGCCATTATTTTGAGGTGCTCCACTACATAGCAATTCAATAATTGATACACAAGTTGAAACCCCTGTTTATTCCCATGGACAAAAATGGAACGCTGAAAAATATAGGATGATGATACATTATAAAATACCACTGAAACGGAGAAGGAAAACTGGTTCTAACAAAAATTATAAGCATTTCCAAGGCAGGGGTTAGGTCTTATTCACCTTTGTATCCCTTATACCAAACACAATGCTGTGCACATAGAGTGATCAATAAGTGATTTTGAGGAATAAGGGCTTGGTAAATTGTCAGTGTACCTGACAGCCAACTCTATACCAGGACCAGTGAATTATGTATCACAGTTTGAGAAAGAATATAAAAAAGAAGCATACCTAAAACCAAGGAGAAATGATCCTGATGGCAGACAGTTGGAAATTAATAGTTTTCCTGATCTGAACTCCTGTTTCTCATGCTCCTGAGATTATAGGCAGGCGGCCCTTCCAGCGTTTGCACCCCGGGATTAACATCTGTGAAAATGTGGCAAAAGAAAAAGGCAGAGTGGATGAATTCCTGAATTGTTCTCCCTGACATTCACAGATATGTTTTCTTGGATGATTCCAGTTCACAGGTGCACTGGCCACACACTAATTGAAAGAATTATTTTCTTAACATTCAGTGTCATCTGCAAAGCCTTTTGTGAAGAGCAGAATTGTTTCAACCAGCTGCTAGGAGCTGTTTTTATTAATTTTTTAAAAAATCAAACAATGCCAAAGCAGGGGATGTTTGTAATATTCCCGCCCCTTCACATTCTTTCAGAGGAAATCAGTGAAAGACAACAACCTACAGCTCCATGAGGCTAAGACCTTTGAAGACCAAAGAGTTGGGTTCTGTAAACAGCAACAACAAAAATGTGTCCTTTTTCTCTCTATTTTTATCCTCACCCCATGATAGACTGTCTGCGTACGGCGTGTCTGGGGGACGCCTGCTGGCATTTGTGGAGCCGGTGCACTCATTCTGCCTGATAGACTTAATCCCATATTTCCACCATGTTTGTGCCCTTAAACTAGAGAAGACGCCTCAAGTTCAACGACCTCTGCTCTCTGGGTGGCTGCCAGATCCATCTCCAAGAGACTGGTCCTAATAGCTGAAAAAAATCTCCTTATGGAGTCAAATCTCCAAAGTATAAGAATTCCCAAATTTTTCCAAAGGCATTGACAAACTGTAAATGTTTCTAAGTCTAAATGTCACTGCAGCATTAGACTACTTTCTTCTAATTATTTGCTTTCCCTCCCTTTTTGATTTTAAGTTCCTGAAAGTGGCAAGTTAAAAAAAAAAAAAAAAAGGAAAGGAAAACATCCAAGAAAGAGATGAGTGAGAAACTAAAGGAAAAACATGCATGTTGTCACTCACATCACACGGGGAAACCAGCAGTGACCTAGAACAGGATTGTGACAATCAAGGTTGAAAGTGATAGACAGTCCTTTTAAGTAATGAAATAAGACACAAATCAAGATAAAATATTATTTTATAAGGCAGAATTGGGCTCTTTGACTACTTGGAATCTTTGGAAATACTTCTTTTGGGTCAAAATAGATGCTCTGTTGTAATAACCTATAATGGAAAAGAATCTGAAAAGGAATATATATATATATATGTGTATATATATATACATATATATATATATACATATATATATATATAAAACTGAATCACTTTGCTGTACACCTGAAAATAACACAACACTGTAAATCAACTATGCTTTGATAAAAAGTTGTTCATTTTGAAAAAAAAAAAAAAAGGTGCTCTGAGAGGAGTTTTGCACACACTGCCATCAGATTACAGTATCATTACAACATGCAACAGAAAATGTGAGCGTCATCCTCAAAGCGTAATGCATTCATTCTGGAGCATGATTTCCTTACCTTTACATTTTTTTTCACATTACAATCAGCAGCAAATTAAATGCAAATATCTAGAGAAATGAATCACTTGCGCTACAAATTTACACGCACCAAATCAGAAAAAGAGAAAGTTATAGTCCTCTGGCCGATTGTAAATCCCCAGACTTCTAAATCTGTACACTCAATGCATTAAACAGCAACTTAACCTTGCTTGGAGGACTTTGACTTTTGCAATTCCCAACGTATGTTTATTCTTCAAACTAAAAATTGCATTTCCATTGGGTTTAATATTAATATGCCAGTTTCTGCTAGCGCTTAAGCTACTTGTTAGAAACAAGTCTGGCACTTTAAAAAAATTACCTAGAGCTTTTTAGATAGCTGGAATCCCACATAGAAGAAATGTCATCAAAGGGGAATGCCAATTTGTAGTGAAGTACCAGACTGTTTTAAAAGACAAAACATAAGAAGCAATCACATATTCAAAGTCACATGGGGACAAACTCTGCCATCAAATGCCAATGGGTTTTGCCATCACTTATAGACACATCTCCTGGCAGGCAGTGTTTGCAGTGAGGTTATTGCAGCATTAGTGTGACATTTTCTCAAATTTAATGCATCACCCAAAGTCACCACCCCCACTGTACCACATCCACCGAGCTTCACGTTATCCTTTCCCAGATGTTGGACGTATTAGATAAAACGTTGGAAATGGTATTAGACGTTGGATGTATTAGATAAAATGGGGAAATGGTACACTTCCACTTTTTAACATTTCTTTGTAATTGCTTCACCTAACGTAGCTCTCAATCACCCTCGTCCTTACTGATCTTCTCAGACCAGAAACACATGTGCAGTGTCATTGTATACTCACCACTTAATGATTAAAAACAAGGGAACTGAATAGGGCAGGACAGGGTTGAAAGTCACCATGTAGATATTGGGTTTCCCTCTGAATTCAGAGGAACTCTGCTGAAAATCCACAGAGGGAAAGGAGAATTAGAGTGAGAATCAAAGCCGCCTTTTGCCAAAGTTACTCATATAACAAGAGAACCCAAAAGATGTCTTTAGTTCTCCCAACACACCCTGCTATGTATTCTTCATTTAAAAATACTTTATAAGGACTACAATCCAAGAGACACTTATTCACATACAAGGAAATGAGGAAGATTCCATTGACCAAAGAGGAGTATGTGTAGTTTACGGGTCAACCTGAACAGTACAGAATATTTTACTCGATAGTGAAAACTCTCTTGCTGAAAGATTCAGTTACTTCGGAGAGGAAGCCACCCTCTTGTCCTGTCATGTGGAAGCTAAAGCCACAGGAGACCTGGGACCCGACGGGCTGGCTGCAGGTGATCCAGATGTGCACATCTGCTGCAGCTGCCCCCTCCCCCGGGCCATGGCTGGGCTGCAGTCCCTCACTGGGGACAGCCAGCTCAACGGGGAGGGAGAAGAACACGGTAAAATGACACTTGGAGGGTTTTCTGAGTTATGATGATAGTCTTTGAAATTCCCAAGCGTTGTGAAGGGTCTTCAAAGGGATTCTCAGCTCCAGGATTTAGTGCTCTGGGCAGCCACCCAGGTACCACAAAATCCCCATGTGTGCACGTCTCCTTTGTTACCCGTGTACAGGCTCCCTCCCTGACGTCAAAGCCATGTTTGCTCAGCTTGTAGAAAATGTGTTCTTCGCTGGCCACATGCTTCCCTTTTCTGAGTCAGTGAGGCTTCCACAGAGCTATGGCCCTGAAGCTGCTCCCGCCATAGATGGGTTGGGGAGGGAGGACAGTTGTTTCTGTGTCGAGCCATATGTTAACCAGACAGGGCTTGTTTGCCTAAGAACCCTTGTGTTTATTCTTGTTTCTGTTTGTTTTTGGCATCTCACCAGCATTGTAGTAAAATATCTGTCTCTTAGCTTTGTGAATGGAAGACTTGTGTAAGAGGGGCCTCCTCTCTACTCCTTGGTCCCTGGGTGGAGAATTGTTCTCAGAATGGTACTGGACCTGGCTTAGCCCAGCACGTGGCCAACTTCTCTAACTTGAAGAAGAATAAATGTAGCATTGGTGGAAGGTGGTTGCTTACTGCTATTGTGCAAGAGATGGTGATTGTCATTGGCTCTTCTGAGATATAAAACATCTGAAAACTTGCCAAAGTTTTGATTGAACTGTAGTCCAAGGAGTTAAAAAAAAAAAAAAAAAGCAAAAATCAGCTTGATTATTCAATGAACTTATTTTTTTTATTAATTAATTTATTTTTGCTGTGTTGGGTCTTCGTTTCTGTGCGAGGGCTTTCTCTAGTTGTGGCAAGTGGGGGCCGCTCTTCATCGCGGTGCATGGGCCTCTCACTATCGCGTCCTCTCTTGTTGCGGAGCACAGGCTCCAGATGCGCAGGCTCAGTAGTTGTGGCTCACGGGCCTAGTTGCTCCGGGGCATGTGGGATCCTCACAGACCAGGGCTCGAACCCGCGTCCCCTGCATTAGCAGGCAGATTCTCAACCACTGCGCCACCAGGGAAGCCCCAATGAACTTATTTTAACTGTTTTGGAGACTTTTAGTCATTTACAGCTACTCCAAGTGGGATGGCAAAACCTTCATCATCTCCTTTGAACATACTGGTCTTAGCTTAGAGCCTAGAAAGAAGGATTTGTGACCAATTGCCTGGTCTGTTCCATGTAATTTATTGGTAAGAATGGGGAAAGGGCCCAATATTTGTTACATGTCTCTGATGTGACAGACTTTCAGCATGTATTATCTGACTTTAAATCTACCAGATAGTTGGTCCCATTTTACAGCTGGGAGACTGAGGTAGAGAGAGCTCATAGAACTCATTCACTTTCATATAACTGGTAACTGATGAGATCAGAACTTAATCCTGTGCCAGAATGACATCAGAATGCTGAAAAACAAGGCTCTGACACTATATCCTTGACAGAAAGACCTGATAACTTCATGGCTGGCCCCAGGGTGCTGCTGTCATGACAACAGATGTCAATGGAAAGCAGAGAGCACTGGAAGCTTCTGATGAGCCCCCCGACTATTCCACTCAGGGTCCTGCCCACCTTGGCACCGCACCCCACCCCTCTTACTCCTCAATATTTATTTCTCATGTTGCAAAAGGGTCTACTCCACACCAGCTACTCTTCAGGGCCCTTGGTTTCCATGGTAAATGGTCTCCCCAGAGAGGAACTTACATCCTAGTAACATTATCTCCTCACCTCTAGGATAGAGGTAACTCAAAATGCACTTATTTTCGGAACTGAGACTTTAAAGAAATTCTGCACTCATTGACATAGGCTCACACTTTTCTACCTAGCTCAGCCATTCTCAATTTGGAGCCCCTGAAAACAGGGGCATCTATAAGCTGTTTAGTTATCTGAATGTTATTCTTTGAGAGTTATTAAAATATTTGATCAGGGGAATTCCCCAGTGGTCCAGTGGTTAGAACTCTGCACTTTCACTGCTGAGGGCACGGGCTCGATCCCTGGTTGGGGAACTAAGATACCAAAAGCCCTGTGGTGTGGCCAAAAATAAAAATAAATAAAATATTGAATCAGATTAAATGGAAATCATACCTTTACTTGAGAAATATGGCACAGGCTAATTCAAGCAACAAAGTCCTTTGTGTTTTTATTGAAATTACAGTGAAATAGGCCTTCCACTCATTAAAATGGGAAAACTATTAGTTTATAAAATAGTGTACAGGGTAGAGGGGATAGCACTGGTGATATCAAGGGAGGAGCTAATAAAATAACTTTACAGTGGCAAAAAAAAATGATACTATTGACCCACTGTTTCAACTCAACACCGACAGGAAGGCATTTTAGAAATTATACTTCATACTTTTAAAACAGGAGATGAAAGTGATTAACTCAAGATTACCTCAAATAGTTGCCAGCCTAAGGAATAGACCCCAGATCTTCTGATTCCAAGCCCATGATAACTTCTAGGACATGCTAATTCAATCAACGTGTGTGTGGAACGCCTGCTTTCTAGAAAATTATTTGAAGTTCTGAGAACGTGGTTAAATTTCTAACACTTCTGCAATTAGATGAGCATGTATTATACTCTAGGTTTTTAAAGCTAAATAGTAAAGTGCCAAGAGAAACAAACCTCATCAAATTAATTGTATATTGCAGGAAAATTTGTATATCTAGACCACCTATGCACTTGGTTGGCCAAAGAACTTAGACCAGTGGATAGGTAGAAACACAGCCCCAAAGAGATTTGTCAATGAGTAGTTAAGAAGTAGCAACAACATCTCACTTACAACTAATATTACCACCCACAAATAATCTATAACTTCAAACACAGTTTATCTGGTGTCCCATTTTCCCTGTCCATAACTCCCATACTGAAGGGTAGGATCTCATGTAGGGTCTGCTACATGGAATTTTCACCACATTTTTGACGAAGGAAGAGTGCCAAAACACCATAAAGAAAATTGGGTCCATGGGCCAAAACAGCAATTATAGCTAAATGAAACACAAAAATTGAAGGGTGAATACTTTATTCAGTTCAGCTGTTAAGTCTTAATGCAAAGAAATAGCTTTCCACAAATCTGTAATGGACACCAATTTAATCTCCTCCATTATTAGCTTTTGAAACTCTTATCATGATGTATTTTGGCAGCCAACCAAACCCAGGATGTTCAGCTTAATAGATTTAACCTGAAATTTTAGGGTTTCCCCTCTTCTGCCATTCAAAGCATACAATTAAACCTCTTGGTGAACTGCTGATAACATTTCTCTAAGCTAAATTTGCTTTTGGATACAAAAGACACATTCCTGAAGACTGACATAACATTGCCACTGGGCCAAAAGGCAAACGTGCTGCGGAACTTTTTTTCAAATGACAAAGTATATTGTTTCAGGATTATATGCAGAAATGGCACTACATCACTAACCAGATATCAGGCTGCTGGGGCTGAAATAACATCCTTCGTGGCCAGAGGGGGTGTGTAGTTAACAGGGATGTCTCTATGAGACCAGTTGTCTGGACATCAGCATACACAAACTCTATCATTGTAGATGGTACAGTGAGAAATAGAACTCGAATGAAAAGGGTACAAGCTAACACGTGCTATTAAAGCTACCTTCTGACAGTTACAGAGAAATAGTAACACTGCCTGGACCAATACCAGCCTGAAATATTGGATCAAACAAAGCAATGCATTCATTCAACAAGTGCTTACTGATTATCTAAACTGCATCTGGCTCTGTATCAGGAGTAGAGATATAGTGATCTTACTGAGTTTACAATCTGCTGGATTACAGGCACATTAATCAACAACTCATGCAAATGAACATCGAACTGCACCTGGGATAAGAAAATAAGAAGTCTGAAGAGGATGCATGGTTGATAACTTAGTGTACTTCAGCTGTGTTAGCTTGGCTACACTGCCTAATTTCCCTGAGCTTCTTTTTCTTATTTTTTCCCCATGTTTTAATTGAAGTATAGTTGATTTACAATGTTTCAGGTATACAGCAAAGTGATTCAGTTATATATATATATTTTTTCAGAGTCTTTTCCATTATAGGCTATTACAAGATGCTGAATATAGGTCCCTGTACTATACAGTAAGTCCTTGTTGTTTATATATTTTATATGCCGTCCTGTGTATCTATTAATGCTAAACTCCTAATTTATCCCTCCCGGCCCTTCCCCCTTTGGTAATTGTAAATTTGTTTTCTATGTCTGTGAGTCTGTTTCTGTTTTGTAAATAAGTTCATTTGTACCATTTTTTTAGGTTCCACATATAAGTGATATCAAATGTTATTTGTCTTTTTCTGACTTACTTAGTATGATAATCTCTAGATCCATCCATATTGCTGCAAATGGCATTATTTCATTCTTTTTTATGGCTGAGTAACATTCCACTGTGTGTGTGTGTGTGTGTGTGTGTGTGTATACACATTGTGTACATATATATACATACCACAACTTCTTTATCCATTCATCTGTTGATGGACATTTAGGAGAACAGTATGGAGGTTCCTTAAAAACCTAAAAATAGAGTTACCATATGATCCAGCAATCCCACTCCTGGGCTTATATCTGGAGAACTCTAACTTGAAGATACATGCACCCCAATGTTCATAGCAGCACGAATTGCAATAGCCAAGACATAGAAGCAACCTAAATGTCCATTGACCGATGAATCTTTTACTTATTTTTTTTAATTGAAGTATAGTTGATTTACAATGTTGTTACTTTTTCTTATTTTTAAATGAGGTTAATGATGGTCCCTGTCTCAGAGGGTTGTTATGGGGGATTATATGAGATGATCGATGTAAGTGTTCATAACAGAGCCTGTCCTATAGGATGCTCTCAGTAAATGCTAGCTATTATGATTGCCACTCACTGTTATTTTCATTACTATTAGTAAAGGGGGTCAGAAAAGCCTTCCCTGGGGAAATGAGCACTGGCTGGGGGTTCTTAGGATTAGTGGGAGTTAAAATAGTAAGGAAGAAAGGGATGAGACTTCTAGATGGGGGACCAGCAGGTTCACATGCCCGGTGGAAGCATGGCATGGAGGAAGAACCCAGAGCAAGCTGGCATGGAAATACTGAGAAGATGGAAAATGAGGCTGGAGAGGTGGACAGTACTGAATATCTTTGTGGATGTATTTAGCTTACCTCAAATATTTATTGTGAATTTTTAAAAACACAAAAAATGGTGTTTCCATTAAAGTAGAAATCCTAATTTTACAATACTTTGCACAGCAAACATAGCATAATTCTGTTCCTGTAACATTATAGTGGACCATGTATTTATTTAATCTTTTTTATCCATCTTCCAACCATTCAACACTTATTGAATATCTACTGTGGGTGGAGCATGCAGTCCATGCTGAAATTACAAAGGTGAATCAAGCACCTTCACTTTCATGGTGAGGGAACTAGAAATATGAACAAATAAAATAACTCCTCAAATTACTAAGAGAGAAGAACCAATGTCTACAAGGACAGAGGAAGTATCCACTGATTGTGTGGAGAATAGGGGGAAACATTAAGGAAGAGATTTGGAGACTTGAAGAATAAATAGAAGGGAGAAAAAGAGGAAGGAGGGGAGCGCAAGAGTGAGGCCAGGGAGGGCAGGCAAAGCGATGCAGGGAGAAGCCGCAGGGAGATGCGCGGGGACGGCTGGGGAAGTCTCGGGATGCGGGCTTTGTATGATTTTATTCGTTGGGAACCTGGAACCACAAGACTGGAGCAGAAGCCTCATCACTGGGACAAACCAGGATCCTTCCATGTTCGGACTGCGAGGTCCTTGGGGTAAAGCAGTGTGAAGCACCAGCACATGCCATGCTGTGGAACTGCTTTTTACTCTGTTGGACCATCCAAGCGGCTTCTTTCCAAGCTGAGGCAGAAGGTCAGAGAAGGACAGAGTTGTCACCTAGAGTGAGACTCGGAATCACTGTGGGTTGATGGTGCAAACCTGAGGCAGGAAATGTGGAGCCTTAAAAATCGTGTCTTTGGCAGCTCCTCTGGTGGCGCAGTGGTTGAGAATCTGCCTGCTAATGCAGGGGACACGGGTTTGAGCCCTGGTCTGGGAGGATCCTACATGCCGCAGAGCAACTAGGCCCGTGAGCCACAACTACTGAGCCTGCGCATCTGGAGCCTGTGCTCCGCAACGAGAGGCCGCGATAGTGAGAGGCCCGCGCACCGCGATGAAGAGTGGCCCCCGCTTGCCGCAACTAGAGAAAGCCCTCGCACAGAATTAATTAATAAACGCCTACCCCCAACACCTTCTAAAAAAAAAATCGTGTCTTTGACGAGTATTTTATATCACCAAATTCTCACCGTATAACGCTAACTGAACAAAAACAGGAGACAGAGCCATACGTAAGTGAGAGACTCCAATTTGGTTGCGAACGTGGGGTGTATGAAAGAAACGTTCAAAGGAAAAACACCAAAATGTTCAAGGGTATTATCTATGAGATTATGAGTGATATTATTTACTTCTCTTTACTTTGGGCGATTTTCCAAATTTTCTTCAAAAAATATATTGATTCTATAGTCAGAATAATAACGTGTTAATTGAAAGTCATATTAAATGAACATCATCAATAGTCAAGCTAACATGAAGAGAATGTAAGAAGGAAACCCTGGACCCACCAGCATACGACCCTTTGACACCAATTATTTAATAGCTTGTAAATAACTCTAATTCATGCCACCAGTTCACCCCTCAACGTTATGTCAAATATAAGGTCGATGATTAAGGGAGCTAGAAACAATAAAGCTTAATTCGAAGATAATTTATATAAAGCACCTACTAGAGGGTCAACACACCATAAATGATAGATTTAGCCCTTTTCCCTGAAACTTACAGACTTTATCTCTCACAGAGGAGCAGACACTAGTGGCAAAACAGTGAAACAACTTAGCCATGAGAGGCCTGAAGGAATATGGAGCCTTCCTACTGAGTACAGAGCAAGAAAAGGTATCTTACAAATAAGCCCTGAGGCAAAATACAAGCATGTCAATTATGGCCAGTTGCAGATCATAGAGCACTGAAGCAAAAGGGATTTATGTGGCCAAGAATGGGCATGTGGGTATGTCTAAATCCCCAACCTATGGCCTGATTATAATCCCTGAATATAACATGTAGCATCATGCTCCCCTGAATACCTTGTAAACCCAACTGTGCATAAATTATCATTATTATTTTTAAGAGGTGAGTCATTTGGGATAAAATAAGAAGGAAGGCCAAACCAAAAAAAAAAAAAAAAAAGAAAGAAAGATAGGAAGGAAGGAGAAAGGGAAGGAGGGAGGGAGGGAGAGAAGGAATGAAGGAGGGAAGGAAGAACGAAAGAAAGGAAAAACTTGAGAACATATAACTGCAACCATTTATTCAAGACTGGGAACATGACTTGGAAAAAATTGGATACCCCTTCTTCTTTATCCATTCATCTACTGATGGGCACTTAGGTTGCTTCCATGTCTTGGCTATTGTAAATAATGCTGCAATGAACATAAGGGTGCATATATCTTTCCTAATTAGTGTTTTTGTTTTCTTCTGATAAATTCCAGGAGTGGTATTTCTACATCATATGTCAGTGTTATTTTTAATTTTTTGAGGAACCTCTATACTGGCTTCCATAGCGGCTGCACCAATTTACATTCTGACCAATAGTGAATGAGGGTTCCCTTTGCTCTACATCCTTGCCAACACTTGTTATGTGTTTGTTGTCTTTTTGATAACGGCCACTCTGACAGGCGTGAGGTGATATCTCATTGTGGTTTTGATTTGCATTTCTCTGATGATTAGTGATGTTGAATATCTCTTCATGTGCCTGTTGGCCATCTGTATGTCTCCCTTGGAAAAATGTCTATTCAGATCCTCTGCCCATTTTTTAATTGGGTTGTTTGGTTTTTTTGATGTTGAGTTGTATGTGTTCTTTGTATATTTTGGATATTAACTCCTTATCAGATATATCATTTGCAGATATCATCTCCCATTCAGTAGGTGGCCTTTCTGTTTTGTTGATAGTTTCCTTTGCTGTGCAAAAGATTTTGAGTTTGATGTAGTACCATTTGTTTATTTTTGCTTTTGCTTCTCTTGCCTGAGGAAACGTATCCAAAAAAATATTATGAAGACCAATGTCAAAGTGTATACTGTCTATGTTTTCTTCAAGAAATTTTATGGTTTCAGTTCTTACATTTAAGTCTTTAATACATTTTGAATTTTGATGTGATAGAAAGAGAAGGTAGGGAGAGAGCAAGGATGTGGAAAGACATACAGAGATAGAGTAGGGAGGAAGCTTGAGGTCCACGCCAAGCTCCCAACACTGAAGGAAGTCTCCTCTCTAGGAAACGAGGCAGGACTGAGGGCCACAGAAATCACTGCCCAGTTTTGGCATCCAGACGTTACATGTTTGTGGAAGTACATCTACTTTCAAGAGAGAAGGTTACTTTACCGGTATTTTTTCCCTCTGCACCTCTCCAAGTGGAATTTAGACAATATTACTGGTACCTTTTCTCCTCACAGACCCAAACTGACTCAGATGAAGGAAGCATCCAGAACAGCACTATCAATGAGAGCTGTGATTCAGGTTAATCAAATGCATTTTGGGGCAGCAGAAGGCAGGTGGATGTTATTGCTACCCAGGGGATTTTTTCCCTTGATTCTGTTTTATGTAGCAGAGTTCTATTTCCGCTTAATCTGTCTTTTTCTGACTATCTTCTTCCCACGCATCATATGCTATCTGGTATCTAAAGAGTCTACATGTTGTAGTCCACACACTGAAAATAAGAAATAAACTAAGAATACATGAGGAAGCAACACAGAGCCTGCAAACTTAACCGGACTGTCCAATAAACTCCACATTAAAAACTAGAGCATAAAAGATTGGATTCTTCATCAGATTTTCCCCTTCTGAAAGCTTACCCGATACACGGGAACATTCATTCTGAGAAATTAGAATCAGAGCATTTGGAATACAATTTTTTCTCTCCTTGTTCCAGTTCTCATCTTCATTTGATTTTTCATGAATGAGTACTTGTAGTATTCTTGTACTTTCTTTGATGAATTATTGAGAATTATCTGATGAATTATTGCTTCCTTTTTCTAGCCTTATAGCCAATCAAGGGTTCTGGGCAAAAGTGAATCACTGCAGATTCGTGTTTGAGATCAATCCCTTCAGCTCTGAAGAACAGATTCAAGGTGGGTACGGTTGGGAACAGGAAGTCCAGTTAACAGGCTGTGGTGGCCCAGGTAAAAGGTGTTGAGTCACTGAGCTAGGACAGTAGAGTAGGGATGGGGAAGCTAGGAAAGATTTTAAAAATTAGATTGAGTGGTTGAATATGTGCTTAAAGGAGACAGGGAATTTGGAGGAAGAGCCGGTTTGGGAGCAGAAATAAAGATTTCATTCTCAAACAAGTTGAGCTTGTGGTCCTTGTGTATGAATCAGATGAAAAGGTCCAGTAGAGAGCTGTACAAACATGAAATTCATGGAGAAATCCCTGGAGTTATAGACTAAGGCATCAGCAGCCTGCAGGTGACTGGAATGATGAGAGTAGTTGTGATAACTCAGGGGTAGTTTGCAGTGTAAGCAAGTATTAGCACAAGGACAGAACTCTTAGCAAAAAGACTTAACAGGGAGAGAACAAAGTGCCTTTGCCTGATAATGTGCTGGAGACCGTGTATTCACATTCAAGACTAGTCTCACCCTTCTGAGCTCTTCCTTGTATGGCAGGGGCTGAAAGCCTAGAAAATGTATCTCTCCAGCTCCCTTGACAGGAATATTTCCATTCAACTCTGTAAATAGAAGGTGCTTACATGAGAATTTGAAGGCAGGAGAGAAGATGATGTGACTCTCTGAAGGCTTGTGTTTGAGCTTGGTGGCCTTGAATGTTTAACAGAAGCTTCTGGGCATCTTCCTGAAATCATCCACTTCAGTGCCGCAAGCAGCAGAGTTTTGGGCTGTATTTTACTATGATTTTGTGGAGCTAACAGCAGCTTCCTTAAACTTTGCTCCCTGAAGCAAAAGCTTCTAATTTCCCATTTTCAATCTCTTCTTACCCACAGTTATATGGGTGATTAATCTACAATAAAGGGGCCAAGAATATAAATGGAGAAAAGAAAGTCTCTTCAACAAATAGTGTTGGGAAAACTGGACAGCTACATGCACAAGAATCAAACTTGACTACTCTCTCATACCATGCGCAAAAATAAATTCAAAATTTATTAGAGACTTAAATGTAAGAACTGAAACCATAAAACTTCTTGAAGAAAACATAGACAGTATGCTCTTTGACATTGGTCTTCATAGTATTTTTTGGATACGTCTCCTCAGGCAAGAGAAACAAAAGCAAAAATAAACAAATGGGACTACATCAAACTAAAAACCTTTTGCACAGCAAAGGAAACTATCAACAAAACAAAAAGGCCACCTACTGAATGAGAGATGATATCTGCAAATGATATATCTGATAAGGAGTTAATATCCAAAATATACAAAGAACACATACAACTCAACATCAAAAAAACAAACAACTCAATTAAAAAAATGGGCAGAGGATCTGAATAGACATTTTTCCAAGGAAGACATACAGATCGCCAACAAGCACATGAAGAGATACTCAACATCACTAATCACCAAAGAAATGCAAATCAAAACCACAATGAGATATCACCTCACGCCTGTCAGAGTGGCCGTTATCAAAAAGACAACAAGTGTTGGCAAGGGTGTGGAGCAAAGGGAACCCTTGTGCACTATTGGTCAGAATGTAAATTGGTGCAGCCACTATGGAAGCCAGTATAGAGGTTCCTCAAAAAATTAAAAATAGCACTGGCATATGATGTAGAAATACCACTCCTGGATATTTATCAGAAGAAAACAAAAACACTAATTAGGGAAGATACATGCACCCTTATGTTCATTGCAGCATTATTTACAATAGCCAAGACATGGAAGCAACCTAAGTGCCCATCAGTAGATGAATGGATAAAGAAGATGTGGTATGTGTGTGTGTGTATATATATATATATATATATATATATACACACACACACACACACCACACTTGGATATATATACTATATATACACACACACACCCACACACACAATGGAATGCTACTCAGCATGAAAAATATGAAATGTTGCCATTTGTGACAACCTGGATAGACCTAGAGGGTATTCTGCTAAATGAAACAAGTCAGACAGAGAAAGACAAACACCGTAAGAGCTCACTTATATGTGGAACCTATAAAACAAAACAAGGCAGCTGCTCACCTGCATCAGCCCGCTGTCTCCCGAGAGTGAATTCTCACTCAATAAACCCTCACTGTGCTTTCTCTGAAACAATAACAAACAAACAAAAACCAAAAAAAAAAGTGAACAAACATAGCAAAACAGAAACAGAGTCATAGATACAGAAAACAAACTGGTGACTGCCAGAGGGGAGGGTGTGGGAGAGGAGAGAAATAGGTGAAGGAGATTTAGAGGTACACATTTCCAGTTGCAAAATAAATGAGTCACAGGTATGAAATGTACAGTGTGGGGAATGTAGTCCATGACTACGTAGTATCTTTGTATGGTGACATATCATAAGTAGACATACTATGGTGATCATTTTAATGCATAGAAACATGCAATTGTTATGTTGTGTAACAGGAACTAATAATGTTGTAGGTCAATTATATTTCAAACAAACTCGTGGAAAAAAGAGATCAGATCTGTGGTTATCAGAGGCTGGGGGTGGGGGAGGAAGGAAAGGGGAATTGGATGAGGGCAGTCAAAAGGTACAAACTTCCAGTTATAAGTATAAGGATGTAATGTACACGATAAGGATAACACTGCCGTAGGTTATATATGAAAGCTAATGTTAAGAGAGTAAACCCTAAGAGTTCTCATCACAAGAAAAAAATTTTTCTATTTCTTTCATTTTGTTCCTATACGAGATGATCGATGTCCACTGAAATTATTGAGATAATCACTTCATGGTGTATGTAAATCAAATCATTATGCTGGACACCTTAAATTTACACAGTGCTGTGGCGTGGACATATATACACTACCAAACGTAAAACAGATAGCTAGTGGGAAGCAGCCGCATAGCACAGGGAGATCAGCTCGGTGCTTTGTGACCACCTAGAGGGGTGGGATAGGGAGGGTGGGAGGGAGGGAGACGCAAGAGGGAGGGGATATGGGAACATGTGTATATGTATAACTGATTCACTTTGTCATAAAGCAGAAACTAACACACCATTGTAAAGCAATTATACTCCAATAAAGATGTTTAAAAAAAACCATAAGAAAAAAAATCTCTTCCTTGAAATACAATAGGGTCTGTCTTCACGAACAAACCTTTATTAATATAGAAAGTACGGTGTCATAGAGGTGTAACGACAGCAGGTTGAGAGTGAGTGATACATGAAAAAAGTAGAGACAGGAGCATAGACAAACTTTTAGGGGGAAAACCCTTATGAGAAGTAGAGGCAACAAATTAGACGTCAGCTGAAAGGGGAGATGGGGCAAAATATTGAAGTGTAAGTGTGTGTGTGTGTGTGTGTGTGTGTGTGTGTGTATTATGAGATAGACCTGAGCAGGTTTATACACTAAGGCAGGAGCGAGTAGAAAGGAAGAAGGTGAAGACACATGACATAGTAACCATGACTGATAAAGTCAGATCCTGGACCAGATGGAAGGAGTCAGGGCTACTGGTGGATAGGTTGGCCGTGAACAGGAGGAGGGGGAATCTATTCTTCTAAGACCATGGCAAGAAAGAGGACGTGAACTGGGAAGTGGAAAAGGGTCCACTTGTCTTGATGAAGTAGGTTCCCAGTGCAGAGGACACGTCGGTTTGGCTGCCCAGCCTCCACGCCCCCTTCTTTTGGTAACCAAAGCCTGACTTCTCTTGGAGAACCGCCCCTTTCCATTCTCCACCCTGTGACTCTGGAGTGGAACACGTGATCGCGTCCTCAGCCAATCAGGGCACCGCATTTTCTGTCTATAGTGACTGGTCCAGGCATGGGTTACAATTGGAGCTAACAGGATGTGATGGGACATTGGCTGAGGCTTCTGGTTAAGAGGCCGGTAAACTTTCCCACAGGGCTTCAAGCTGAGATGATCTGAGTTATATCTTGTTTCTGTGGTGGGAAAAGATGCTCTGAGAATAGAGTTAAACCAGAAGGAATGGAGCTGAGAGAGAGTGAGAAAAATCAGGTCTTGGTGATAGAGGTCAAGGCTCTGCTCTGAGCTTCATTGGAAGCTAGATCTTTTCCTGGACTTTTCAATTAGTTTAACCAGTCAATTCCACTTTTGCTTAAGCCAGCTGGAGCTGGGTTTTCTCTCATTTGCTGAAAAGAGTCCTAAACCATAGAATGAAGTTGTCTGCTGAAAGTGAAGGGGGTGGGGCATATTTTTTAAAAATAAAAAGCAGACTGATAGCATAAACAGCAAAGTGAAGGATCTTAACAAATAATCACCCAGTTAGGCGATAAAACACAGTTCAGTTTGGCTGAACTCAACCATGCTAAACTCAAGCCCAAGTCAATAATTTGGCTTTTTAATGTTCTCTGTGGCAACTAAAAGAACTAATTTTTTTCATCACTTGCAATCGCCTTTGTGAAGTATGGACCGCCTTTGACTGGGCTCATGTGATGCCTAACATCTGGATAAAAACTGAAAAATGTGATGTCAACCATGTGGTCTGTCAAACACAATTACAAACCCCTCGGTAGTTAGAAAATATCTAATAATTGTTTCAGATTTCGTCTGAATCATGTGCACACAGAATTTGTGACTCCAAACTTTCACAGTTAAGGAAGATAATCTCTGCACCCACCGTTCCTCTGTTTTACAAGTCAGTCCCCAGCCCAAATGTGATGTCAGCTTTTCCAATATTTCCCGCGTAGTGTTTCCTCAATACAAATACATGAAATTTTCAGCTCCATGAGCATTGGAGTCTTATGTCTTATAGTTTAATTGTGTGGCACATACACTGCAGTAGAATGTAGGCTATTCCAGTTGGAAGGTGAATGTCGATTTGGAAAGGCAAAACCAAACCTTTAATTTTACCAAGGATGAAACTGATGTGCAGTTCAAGACAGCTGAGAGACTTGTGCAGAGTCCCATTCCTAGCTAGTGGCTAAGCTGAGGCTTGAACCCATGACTTATGGCTACTGCCACCGCTCCATGCTGCCTCTTCCTCCATAACCTGGAAATTTAGGTTATATTATGATGTTGCAGTCAAGGGCACTTTGCGACTATGAACATCTTTAGAGCTACCCAAAATAGTGTCAGTCATCCCCTAAATGCTTCCTTCTAAACGTCTAAAAAAGTGCAGGCTTCAGAAATCTAAAATGTTTCTCTACATTATTAAATACCTTAGCACCATAGCTATCATCCCTGCCTATACACAGTTCCTGAGGTTTATTGCTCAAATACTTAATGATAACTCGTGTGGCTACTACATTTAAAGGGACTTTTACATGAATTAGCTCATCTGTGTGATTCTCTTTTTATGTTTCTGGAACAATTTTATATTTGCTATTACCTTGTGGAATGGAATGGAATATAGCAAACAAATTCATGCAATATGAGCTCATTTGCAATAGGCAGGGCAGGGTTATCTTTACTTTATGTAAATATATAAAGAGGAGAGCTTAAACCCCTGTCTTTTGAAGTAAGTCTCTTATTTCAGAGAGCGATCTGAGATTCAGCATCATTTGTTCAAGCCGTAGGGAGATTATGGCCCTATGACTTCTTGCTTATTAATTCATTCCATTAGAGTTGTAATACCACCAAATATTCCATAACAAAATTTCCATTACTTCACTATGTTTTATCATTATCATCAAATGGATTCACATAAACATGGTTCTGAGCTAAAAATTATACAAACAAGCTACATAATTCATTCTGAATCAATTTCAGAAAAATATGTTTTATCATCTTCCTCATGTTTTAGAGGCAGAATCAAGATTATGAGTTAAGACTTTAAAAAGAGGGGAGTTTGGCTCAAAAAACCTAAAGAAATGAACAAAAAATCTGGTAATTTAAGCAGTCAGTATCTATTTTGCTTTTTTTAAGTCAGGAAAGGTAAAAGTGAGGTCGAGAATTTAGAAGAACATCATCTTTTAAAAATGGTAGCATTCATGGATCTCACAGTTGTTTTTAGCTACAAGGAATAATATTCACAGTAACTATCAAGCACCCAACCAATTAACCAACAAATATTCACCACACACAGTAAATATAGGACACTCAGAAGTGTGAGACATGGCTCTGGATTCTAAGAAGTTTATGATGCCATAGGGATGATAAGTCAGGGAAACAATTAGTGGAAAATATCATATATCATCTACTGAAGTGATAAATTCTTCTTCTTCTCCCTCATGCTCTGGTCTACGCCTAATAATCTGGTTAGGACTTTGCCTGAAGCTTCTTGGGGTCAGTCCCAGCTAGTATGAAGGAACATAAACTTTTTTTTTCTTTCTTTTTTTTTTTTGCAGTATGCGGGCCTCTCACTGTTGTGGCCTCTCCCGTTGCGGAGCACAGGCTCCGGACACGCAGGCTCAGCGGCCATGGCTCACGGGCCCAGCTGCTCCGCGGCATGTGGGATCTTCCCGGACTGGGGCACGAACCCGTGTCCCCTGCATCGGCAGGCGGACTCTCAACCACTGCACCACCAGGGAAGCCCGGAACATAAGCTTTTTTTTCCTATTGTTCAAACCTGAAGTCAGTAAATTGATGATGATAAAATGACTCTTCATTCTGAGGACTTGGCTTTTACACAGTAGATAGATATATAGTCATTATCTCATCAAAATAATTCAGAAACCCTATAATCTTGGTAACAAAAATGTTTCTCTGCATTTTATAAAGAAGCTCAGGCTGAGAGAGAAGACCTCTCTTGATGTGTTCAGTAATCCCTAGATAACTGTGGCACAGTGAAATTTAACTTAGTTACAGTTCAAATTTAATTACAAGGGCATTCAACCTAAAAGTCAGGAGAACTGGGTAAAGTCCAACTTTACCACTTATTAGCTGTGTCATAAGAAGCATGTTACTTTCAGTCTCTCTGGACCCAACTTCAGAAAGAGCTGCCTATATTAGTAAAATTAGGTTTAGTTCTGAGTGCTAGGAAACCAAAAATAAGAGTGACTTTAAAAAAATAGAAGTCTATTTCCTTTACTCATAAAACACATCTGGAGGTGGGCAATCCAGGGTACCCCCATGAATCAGGGCTCCAGGCTCCTTTTACATTGTTGCTCTATCATTTTTCAGCATGAGATTTCTACCTCAGGGTTCAGTATAGTTGCTCAAACTCCAACCATCACATCTGTATTCCAGCCAACAAGAAGAAGGGTGTACCACTTCCCATTCATACACTTCCTGTGAGTTGCACACAACACTTCCATTTTTGTCGGTCAGAAGCTTGTCACGTTCACATCTATTGCAAGGCAGACTGGGAAATCAACTCTTATTCTGGAATGTTATGGTCTTAGCTGCAAGTCAGGAGTTATATTACAAAGGCAAAAGGAGGGGATAGGATTTGGAAATCAGTGCCAGGCTGCTATACTGTCCTGTCAACATCATTGCTAAAATGTTCACTTGAGACATTATATGTAGAAGTGTATACCTTATTCTATAACATAAGGCAGTTTCCTGATATTTCCAATGAATCTGACTTCAAGTGTACAGTGAAGGATGTTTCCTCACATAGCACTATTCTTGGGTGTTTCAGATGAATCCAATATAGATGTGACACCATGAGAATGTACTTGCAGCCTTCCCATCACGGGGAGCCTCTGTAATTGACTACATGCCACACCTCCCGCAGCTGCTCCCAGCCAACGAGGGCTGGAGCAGAACTGCAAAGACAGTTTCATTCCTGAGAGACCCAGGACACCTCTGACAGCTGCTTTTGGCTCAAAGCCTCTGGACAGTTTTGCTGAAACTTCCTTAGACGGCACAGCAGTCCAAGATGCTTCGCCTAACCTTCCTCCTGTCTTCACTCGGGATCAGGGATCAACCTTGACCACGGTCTCCCAGCCCTCTCCCTATTTTCTCTATTTTCTCTCACACAGACCACTTCCCTTAATAAAATCCTTGCATGTTTAATTCTGTCTTTACGTCTTCCTTTTAGAGGACCTGGATGAACAAAACATAATATTTTGTAAAAAAAGATTGAACTCACAGAATTTCTTGATTTAATAGTCTTTTTGGCAACACTAAGCTTGTACTAAGTAAGCACATCTTCAAGATCATGTTTTATGTCCACATTAATCTCCAAAAAGTTCAAGTTCTCCTCTTAGATTACTTTTAATTATAACAGGTACTAAATACTTTGTATCATTATTTCTTTTTAGATACAGTGGTAACATTTTACTGGGTTTGTAACTATAGAATTGGCTTAAGTACCCCGTAGCAATATTTTTAAAATCCAAGATAACACATATACATTTAAGGACTCTATTACTAAAGACGCTTTAGATTTAAACTTTTTGTTCATTCATTTAAGCAACATTAAATATTATGCACCTACTACGGTGCTGGGTACACAGTTAAAACACTGAGAGACAGAGGTGAGTAAAATAGATGCCCTCTGAGCTTGATGCTTTGTGACGACCTAGAAGGTGGGATAGGGAGGGTGGGAGGGAGGCTCAAGAGGGAGGGGATATGGGGATATATGTATACATACAGCTGATTCACTTTGGTGTACAGCAGAAACTAACACAACATTGTGAAGAAATTATACTCCAATAAAGATGTTAAAAAAAACATAGATCTGTGCTCAGGGGCTCTGTCATCTAGTCATAGAGGGACAATCCTAACAACCAACCATCAAGGCCTCTTAACCACACCCTTCCTTAGTCAGTGGGAATCGTGACAGAGGAAGGACCACAGGCTGACCCCAGAGAGGCCTCCTTGCCAACAGATCGCAGCTGTACTTCCCAAATTACTCATGGATGTCCAGTCCATCTACACACGGAGTAAGACAACCAGGGAGTAACTCAGAAAACCACGGAGAACAGCTGCAAAATGGAAACAATGCACGCCTACACTTCTTTCTTCAAATGCTTCAAATCAGCCATGTGGAAAGAGAACTCGAGACAGCAAAGGGTCGGGGAAGAACCACAAAGCCAGCAGTCAGATCCAGGATGGCAGAGAACAACCTGCCCATCAGGGGCTGACACAACACGCAGTTTAGAGAGACTCATTAGACATCCCCGAACGGCCGAGGAAAGCACTGGAAAAAAGAAGGTCCCAGGAGAAAACGTGAAGGAAAAAGCAGGCTTACTTTTGTTGTTGTTGTTTTTACAATTCCCCAGAATCGGTCTAGCCTGTCTGGGGTGTCATCCTCCACTTTTTTTTGCCAGCTCATACACTGGCAAAAAGTAGAGCCGTTAGATTCCATGGAGCTCGTGGACTCAAAATTTATTTTGTAAAAAAATGTAAAACATTTAGAAGTAAGTTCAAACTAGCTAGTTTCAATTATTTATGAATAAATTATATTTTATACTGAATATCAAATAGAATCATTTTATGAGCAAAACAAGTTGTTGACTGCATTACATATTTTAATGTTCTCCAAGTACTAAAGTGACTTTAGCTCTGGAAAACATTCCTAAAATATAAATATTGCCTATGTTTCAGATTTTGCCAAAATGTCTTTTCTTTCCCAGCTTAATTCTTTTTACAGAAATTCTATTCTTTCCTACAGGATCACATATGGAAAAAGCAAGCAGTCGTGAATGGCAGAGGTCCAAGGGGTCAGTAAAAATCAAGGAGACTAAGCAGAATTCTGAGAAGCCCTGATGTTTCTTGAGGGGAGTTTTTCATATACCTGTTCTGTGGCTTCCCTCAACTCCTAGGATGGGTCTTGATGCCCAAATCCTTTTGAATTGGGTGGAGGATGGACGGTTGAGTGGAAAAGAACTAGGAAAGGAACGGGGAGAGGTCAGAGAGGGATGAGGCCATCTCAGAGCACTTAGTATTGGACAGAAACAAAAGAAAAAAAAAAGAGCCCTGGATCCTTGGAAACCAATGACCTCAAAGCAGTCAAGAAAATATATAGCAGATTGTCTTTGTCTTCAAAAACAAACAGTTGGAGGAGGTAAACACCTGAACTAATGAAAACTGGTGCCTTATGGCCTTCTCTAAGGAAATGCAAACAGCTTGTATACGTTCATGGTAGACACAGACGTCCAGAAACCCCTAAGGGCTGCTATGGCATCAGTGAAGGTGGGGCGAGAGGCAGGTGGCCACGCACACCCTGGGAGCCTCCCCTCACAAGTCCTTTGTCTTCTCTGAGAAGCCGTGTTCCCTTAGAAGAGGGCTCATGTGGTCCTGGCCCCAGGTTTCAGTTTGGCTTTTACTTAGTTAGCATCTGCCTTGGGATTGGAAGGGAAACTCTTTGAATTCTGAGGCAGGCTGAATTCTGGCAGGTGCTGCACAGCCGGGCTGGGAAGCTGAGGCATGTAAAGGCTGGGAGGCTGAGAGCTCTCTCCAGGGTGTAATAAGGCAGGACACAGAGTGCACCTTGGACATCACCTTCTTCCTCGGGCCGGCCAGAGGAAACTGCTATTTTCTCAAACTTGAGCAATTTGTGCATTCCTTCTAGGGTTTCTCTTAATCAGCTTGTGTTCATTGTTTGTGAGCTTGTCCTTTCTCTCTTAAAAGACCACATACGTCCTGGAGGTGGCAGTGTTCATGTGTATGCTTCCCCTGGGGCCTGGCTCACAGGGGGTGCTCGTCACATGGCTGCTGAATGAGTCAATGGATGACAGACAAGTGGAAAGCTCACAGCAACATCTACATCCACTGCCTCTACTTTCCCACCATGAACTCTCTCCTCCTGGGATTTTTATTTCTCTCTCTCTCTCTCTTCTGAAATCTCCCTTAGAAGACAGTCCCAGACAGCGAAATCGAATAGCTTCTCATCTTCTCTCCTCCTTTTGCGTCTCTTGGATCTACACGATGGCCTTCCATCGTGTTTTAGGGACCTCTCACTCTTTGGGGTTCTGTTGTCTCCCTCTGAGATCATTTGTCCTCAGTCTTCTTTGCCTTTTCCTCCTTTAGCATTAGCTAACAGCCATCCACAAAACACAGCCTTCATTCATTTGATAACATTCTATTGAGTGTCCAGGATGGGCCAGGTACTGCATTCATGGTTTTGAGGAGGGAATCGGCTCGTCTGAATTCAGGTACCACCTCTGGGAGAATGTGCTGGGCCTAGGACACCAAGAGGGGTTCAGCTCTCCTTGAAGAGTGAGTGATGCTGGCAAGCAGATGGGACCCTCACTGTGGTTCAAGGAACAGGACAGCTTGGTCCTCTAACCTTTCTGAACCATGGACTTCCAGCTTCTCTCTTCATTGTCCCCCCTCAACTGCCCCTCCCCTGCTGGATATTGTACATCATCACCCACCTACACGCCGTTCCTCTTACAAAAAAGCACCACTCTCCAGTCCCTTTCCCCACTTTCTAAGCTAAATTCCATTTGAACACATTCCATTGCAGAGAAAACCTCTTCACAGCAAGTAAGTGATGTCCAAATCCCCCAATATTGCTAAAATAACCCATTCCTCTGATGATATTTTCTGATTCTCACTGAAAATTTGCTTTGCAGTTTTGCAAAACACTTCCTCTGTAATTCATTCTCAATTCAGTACAAACAAGCATTGCAGACATCTCCCGTAGCAAAGTCTGTGTGCAAAAAACAAATAACACCACCCCTGAGTCTCTGCCCTAGAGATGCTCCCTCTTTGGCAGAAGCAACAAGACCAAGTCTAGAGAAACAAATCAGTTCTTCTGCCCAACATTTCTATCTGCCTCCAGAATAGATACTCCCCACTGAGTAGCCAAATCCTTCCTAAAAGAGTTGAAAAATCTCTCCCCAACTATGCAATTTCCAGATGCAGCCCTGATGCGAAGCAGCACCCAAGTGGACAGGATCCAAACTGCTGGACCCTTTGACTCCAAAGTCAAGCACTGTTCTCCACTGCTGGCTCTAAAGCATGGTGCTGGTCCTCCCCAGCCGACCAAGAAAGCACTGGAGGACTTCCTGGATGCCCGACTTCCAGCCAACCTGAAGCTTTCCAGGCTGCGGGACACCTCGACTGATGGGTGGTGAAGAGGAACGAACAGAGATGGAGCCCGGCAGCCTTCTGGGGTCCGCGAAGAGCATCTCCGACTCCTTCTCAAATGGCTTGAATTTGGCAAATCCCAAAATACTCTTTGCCAAGAACTTTTTTGCCTTAATCTTACACCCATGTGAATTTCAAAGGAAATTTCGTCCGTATGTTTCTGATTCATTTACACTTAACTCATCACCAAGTTGTTGTGAAATAGCCATTTGATGTCCAAGAAGCCTTTAGAAGTCCTTCCCTTCGCTTTTTCTCCCGTGCCAATGCTAAAACAGTTCCACTCCAGAATCTCTGTAAGTTGGATCGACACTCAGAACTGAAAGAGGACTCTTGTCTTTTTTTTTTTTTTTTTTTTGCGGTACGCGGGCTTCTCACTGCCGTGGCCCCTCCCGTTGCAGAGCACAGGCTCCGGACGCGCAGGCTCAGCGGCCATGGCTCACGGGCCCAGCTGCTCCGCGGCATGTGGGATCCTCCCAGACCGGGGCACGAACCCGTGTCCCCTGCATCAGCAGGCGGACTCTCAACCACTGCGCCACCAGGGAAGTCCAGGACTCTTGTCTTGATAAAACATTCTTGTCGGCACGTAGACGATTTAAACCCATGGGAAACAGAATTCCCTGAAGCTTCTGAAACTTCCTCCAATTCAGGGCTTGTTTTCCCTTTTCTGAACTCATGTTAGAGGAAAAGCAGGAATGCTGGGCTGGAAACAGACATGGCACCAGGTCTCACCTCAACCACAGCAGAAATGCCATGGAGAACGGTTGCCCCAACCTTCGCTAACAGTTGTTCCGGCTCCCAGTCTTCGGGAGAGTTGCCATCATGCTCCCGTGGTAAGACCTTTCTAAGACACAAGAGCCTTTGATGTTTCCAAACTCACCCACTAGGATCCAACATGCAGTGTAGCCCAGCCATCAGCTATAGAAGGCCCAGACTGAAATAAGTCTCTGCTTACCTCCTAAATAATATAATCCTAACACAAGCCAAATTCAAACTGATAGAATTTAGGAGGAAAGGCTGTATCAGAAGTGTGGTTTCCAGCTGGTCCTTTGGTGTGGACACTGTGGTGTGGGTTTGAGTATCGAATACTAGAAAGGAGATGCGTGGGGTTAGGATGGGTCTTTTGTGCTTGCTCAAGGGCCTGTACACATGAGTGAACTCGGAAACCTCACGCATCCTGGGGAAAGTGGGCACTGCCCGCCCGTCTGGAGAGGAAGGTGATGAGGGTTCACCCTGGGTACCTCTTGGCAAGCACGCATGCAGGCCTGAATGCTGCCTCAGCATCCTCAGCATCTTCCTTCCTGCCAGCCCTCTCCCGCAGAACAAAGACTCTTCAGATCCCAGGACGTCAAGACCGGGTCACGGCAGGAGGAGAAATCCCTCTCTAACAATCCCCTCCTTCACCTCTGTGCTCCCCACCTCCATCGTTTTTTATTTCCTGCTTATTCTGAAATCATTTTCTTAAGCATTTTTCAACAATATTTGCATTTAATCATCTGGAAAAATATCCTTTCTCGCAGCCTCCGAGCTCTTTCAAATACCCGTTCATGAATCTAAACAGAACTTGAACCATTTCACCTAACTCCCTCTTGGGCTCAGTAAAGTTGCCATGTTTTTTCCCCCTTATTTTAAATTGTGCAAACAATCAGACACTTTGAAAATGGCATACATCAAGTCGGGCAAGTCAGGTTTTAATTACTTTAAAACATTTATAATCCCTGCTGTCAGAATCAGCCTTCTCCCTTTGGGCATGTCAAATTCTCGCACTGTTGTGATATCTTTCACGTTTGACCTAAATATCTATTTACTTTATTGAGTCAGTATAAGGCCTGATAGGTCAAAAATTAGGCATGGGTGGTTAATAAGTAAATACCTGCTACAAGATGCCGGAGTTAAGAGGAATTATAAAATTAAATGCATCTTTAGAGGTCTGTAACTAAGTTCACATTTGCATTTAAATACCAAGTAATCTTCCAATTTTTATGCATAGTTTTCAGTCACTGTAACGAAAACATGATGTCGCCCTCATGCTGTGAGCCCGGTGCTTGGCTTCCTTGTTTACATTCACAGCTATAAACACAGTCTTATCCAGGCTAGCTTGGAAGCAAATTTCCCATTGTTTTCTGCATTCGCCATGTAGAGAGATTTCTAGCATTTTTCTTCATATTCTGGCCCTAAGTGCCTCAACTTCGCAGGGTCTGACCACAGCTCCGCCTACCAGCATCCCATCACAGATTTATGGTCTCTGCATTTTTAACCCCTCTCAGATTTCAAAAGCTGTAAATAGAAAATTGTGCCAAGGGTATTTATTAAAAGTCATTTCTATGCAGATGCCTTTGCTTTAGCGTTAGTCCATACTCTAAGCATCTTTCCCGCTGCTTAAAACCCATCTATCTTTCCAGAAAGAGTTCAGCTAGCCCCAACTTCACCAGAGCCACCCTTGGCAACTAACTCCAGGGAGCGGATTTTTAGATAGAATTTTCAACTCTCTTCATGGACCCAAAAGAAAAGGACCATATGTCAACGCAATGGCTGGAAAATACAGTAAACTGGGCTTCATTAACTTGACCAACAGAAAGTTGAAAAGGGATGTAGAGGAACAGAGATAAAGGAAGGAAGAGAGAAACAGATGATGATCAGAAAGAGTTCAAAGCAAAGGAGAGAAAAAATATTGAAAAGCAAATACCAGTGAAAGACCATTAAATGTATTAAATTGAAACAGGGCAAACAAATGTGAACGTGGAGAGAAAATAATTAAATTCAGAGTGACTTTGCCTGTGTAGAAACATGGACTGCAGAAATAAAATTCTCCAAATGCACATTTTTATTACCGACAAATACCTACCTTGTATTATGGAATTAAGTTCAGTGCGTGTGCGTACATACACACACACACTCTTGGTTTGCTGCTCTTCTAAACCAGATGCAGTCAACGAGTGTGCCCTAACGGTGAAGGGACTAGCCCCACGTATCCCCTTCCCACACCCGCAAACTCCAGGTCAGGGGTGGTCTCCCACCTCCTTGGTACCAGCTGGGATCAGAGCATGGCATTAAGTCACCAATCACCACCACCACGAAAACCTCAACCATCACTTCGCAAACATCACTAAGAGAGTGGGCCTCACTCTGGTCTCTCAGCAGCATCCAGCAGTCAAGAAGGCACGGTGTTCCAGAATCCACAGCCTATCTCTGCACAAGGCTCTTCCTCGGAAGTTCTCAAGCACTCAGTCTGGATTTACATAAAATGTAAAAGCCCCTGCCCCTTTGTTGCATGGCCATATTTCACCCAGATGGGGTGCCCTGTTAGGGATCATATGTTGCCTATCTGGCAATTACACTGAGCCTTTCTCTCTGTCTCATGAATGATGTTTAAAAATAAATTGTATAAAGATAAAAAGATTTCTATCTTTAAAAATAAAAGAGGTAGTTGTCCCTGCCACGCTGTACTTTGCTGATGCTCATTGAAATCCAGCCCACCTTTCAGATTCTATTACAGCCCTTGTGTTTCTGACTCATCTTTTGACAGAGAAGTGTTTTTCTGAGATTACTTTTTTCGTTGATATCTACTGGCTTCTAAAACACAAGATCTAGTTTTAAACTTGATTTTATTCTTTGTCATTTTCTATCAGAAGAGAGAAAAATATACTCCTGAGGTTCCGGTATTGGCACAAATATCTAAAATCCTATAGTCTCTGAACTCAATAAGACCTTCTTTACGTACATGGAATACTTTTAGGGCTAAGCAAAAAACATGCATGTAATTATCTAATTTTTAAGCCAGAAGGATACAGCTGAGCTCACCAGGGACAAACAAGATAGGTCTACCTCCTTTAAGGGTTTGGAGGCCTTCCATAATTTTGCTGCACTTTTCCAATGTAACAAGCTCAAAGGAGACTCCAGAAAGCACAAATGACCCTTTGTTTACTGTTAGAGTGAAAATTAATGTTGATCTGAGACAACAAAACATCTTGAAGTAACTTCTAAACCAACGAATCCATAAATAATGTCCAATATCCTTGAATATGTTTTAACACATTTTTTAAAAATTTAGACATTCAGTGTAACATCTTAACCACAAAATCCTGTTCCCTGACCATCCTGTATGAAGGAAAAGGAGCCACATAAAGTGTTCAAATCAGCAGAAAGAGGAAACCCTAAGGAGAGCAGCCCAAGCCAAAACACTGGTTTCTCAGGGAAATTGAGTGAAAAATAATAGAAAGGAAGCAAACTAGAGGGTAGGAGAGGGTGAACGGGAGCTGTAGGAAAAATGAAAATGAATGAAAACTACAGGTGGAATGACTGCGGGCCCTTTGATTGGCTTCCTGAAAGCAGTTAAGTCTGCTGGCAGCGCAGGCCGGGTGCCAGGGTGGAGTGCGCATGCCCACAACATTCTACCGCTGCTGTTGTCAAGTTCATAGACCCCCTCAGAGCCACTTGTAGCACTCTAGAGAAACAATAACGGGAACATCTTTGAACCCTACAGTAGTGTTTAATCAAGATATTTAGGAAATAGGAAACTGGTGAAAAAGACAGCTGTGTCATTCAACACAAAACTACCACCCTAAACTATTTTGCTTCAGTGAAGGCAGAGGAGTCTGCTATTAAATCAAAACTTGTGCGAAACCCAGGTCAAGATATGGTTATACAGCCCTTTTTATCTTCTTCAGAGAGATTCTATTAAGAATAAGGTCATTCTTCGAAGTTTTTAAATGTGGGTATCATTTTAAAAGTTTTGATGCTTCTAACTCAATAATTTCACGTGGTCATAAAAATAATCTGTGTTTAAGACCTCTCCAAGGATTCTGTTCCAAGAGCTGCAATTCCTTTTATTTGGCCTAAAGCCTGGGTGACATTTCCCTGCTAAGGGTCCCCTATGGGTTCCATCTGGATCATGCGAGTCTCTGGGCAATTTGCGTTTACTTTATGTTGAGTCAGTCCCTAGTTCCAATGTTTCTGGGTCAGAGATAGAGCCAAATGCCGTTTACCTGGGTGATTGAGACTTCAATGTTTCTGACCCTTGTGCCAGAGAGGCTACCTTCTGAGGGAACTCATTCCAAAGAGAGTAAACAAACTCTGGAAAAATGTTCAACCTCACTGGTAATTAAGGAATTGTAACTCAAGCCAATAAGTTACTACTCTACAGCATGTGTTAGAAATAAAACAGAATATTATTCCCAAGGCTGATGGCACTGTCCTTTGGTACAGTCTTTATCAAATTGAAGAATATTTTAGTAATACATAGGAAGAATGGTAAAAATATTTATTCCCTTTGACTCAGTCATTCCATCTTTAGGAAAACTTGAAAAGAGTGAGAGAGTAGAAAAGACACATACCAAATTGTTTCCAGCAAGTGAAAACAAGAAATGGCCTAAACAGCCAACAATAAAAAATTGGTTATCTAATTACGGTTAGTCCATGGGGACACTGTGATCGCCACTGACCATAATAATTCTACCTCCAGGCCAGTGTGGGCTTGTGAATGGCCACAGGACTTGATTCTGGCTCCTAAGATGAGAGGAAAAGTTTCCTTAGGAGTGTTGGGGGGAAAGGTATCTCCCTCCTAAGAAAAAGGCACGGGAAGAAACAGCTCATCTTCTAACTCTGGGTGCTGTGCTGGATGTGGACCCTGGCACGGGTGCCGCTATCTTAGATACACCAGAGGGGAATTCAACACCGAGGTGAGCTCCCCAGAGAAATGGAAAAAAGGTGGGTCCCTGACAGGATGACAGCACTGAGCTACTAAGTCAATCATCCCAAAGCCTCAACTTCCATTATATGTGAAAAATCCCATATCTGTGAAATATTAAACTTTCTTGTAACTTAAGCTAGTTTGAGTTGAGTTTTTCCGTAACTAACTGCCAAAGGAATCTAACAGAATCAAAATTAATTTAATCTTGCATATCCCTCATAACAGTGAAGACCAATGTAAACTTATTTTGTCAATAATCTTAAATAAGACAGTTAAATACCCCAAAGTATATCCAATATAATTATAACTGCATAAAAACCATGAATATATCTATATATGTACATTATGAATAGAACTAATAAGAAATAGTTATATCACAGTTAAAGAAATTAAAAGTAAATTATAAAATACTTTAAAGATTTTTTAAGTTTTTTTTTTTTTTTTGCGGTACGCGGGCCTCTCACTGTTGCGGCCTCTCCCGTTGCAGAGCACAGGCTCTGGACGCGCAGGCTCAGCGGCCATGGCTCACGGGCCCAGCCGCTCCGCAGCATGTGGGATCCTCCCGCACTGGGGCACGAACCCGTGTCCCCTGCATCGGCAGGCGGACTCTCAACCACTGCGCCACCAGGGAAGCCCTGAAGTTTTTCATTAATATTTTAAGCACTGCCTTCTATAATTTTTCTTCACATCATTTCTCAAGTTGGTGAGCTACCAAAGGTTAAGTGGCAAATCTGATTCATCCCAATTTCAAGTACAATTGCTAGAATATTTTTTAAAATACATCAGGATGGATTCAGTTCTGCTGCAGTAACAGACAACCCAGCAATCTCAATGCCTTATAACAACAAAGGGTTGTTTCTTGCTTAGGCTACAAGTAGACTGGGGTTAGATGGAGCGGTGGCATCGTTGGGCTGACCAGAGTCACTGAGGGATCAGACGAATGGGGCAGCCACCATTCCAACCATTGACTGTCACCATGCCAGAGGGTAAAAAAAAAAAAAAAATGCATACAAATTGTGTTCTGAATTTTAATGCTTCTGACACATAACTTCCACTCACGTTTCATTAGCCAAAATAGGTCACGTGGCTTTGCCTAAGTTCAAAGGAAGAGGGAAAGTTTACTTCTCCCATGTTCCCGGAAGCCCCAAATATTGGCAAACAGCCCTAATGACTAAACACAGGGTTACAGCAAATGGCATAGTTTCATCAGATGTACAGAAGGTAGACTTTTTTCTAAAACCCCAGAGGTAAGAGAGAGATGAAGCCTCTATGTAGTAAAATTAGTCTAGTGAGACACAAAACATCCCCTCACATGTTTTAAATACATGCTCAACTTCACCCAGCAATTGATTCCGCAGGGTTCATATGGTTGCTAAAACATGTGGTTCAAGTCTCAGCCTATTATAAATGTAGTGGAGACTTTTATATCATTCCTCAAGTGCTACCACGAAAGACCACCAGACAGCAGAGAGATTCATCGTTACAGAATATCTCCCTTGCAAAGTCTGCACGCATCAGCAAAAGCAACCAGAATCTGCCTGATAGGACATACCTAGCACTTCTCTCTACTCCCTGCTTTCTGCATGTGTTTTGGAAGTTTTTAACATTTTAGGCTCAGTTCAAACATAAATTCTGAATTGTGAGACTCAGAGTGTACTTATCCTATTTCATTCCTCATCTCATTTTTCTCTTCTTCCCTTACACTTCATTCTCCTAACCTATACCCGTGACTCCCCAGTAGCACAATTTTTCCCATTGCCAAGTTGTGAACCTTCCACCACTGAACTGACATTCTTCCTTGGCTACTTTCTCCAACAGCCCATGAAAATCTTTGGGCGTCACCAGCTGCTAGAACTCTAAACTCTCCACCTGAACCCTAGGTTGGTTCCTCCCAGTCACCGGAGGACCAGGCAGAGTTCCTTCTCGGGAGACTCTGTCTCTGAGAGCAGTGGACTAAGAACGTGGCCAGGCCCTGGGCTACGGGGATGGACTAGCAGCTGACTTTGGCGGGACAAGATTGGTTTAACTGCCCCCTTATTGGTCCATTTCTCATCATGTTCTACAGAGAAAATCTTACCCTTCCCAGAGCACATCAACCAGAAATGTTTAGATGATAGGTATCAGAAACCTTCACTTACCCTGGATTTTTTTGAAAAAAAGTATTTATTTATTGGCTCAAAATTTTCAAGGGCAGGGCTTGTTGGTGGCAAAGCTTAATCCAGGGGCTCAAGTGACGTCCTCAGGAGGTGGTTTCTTCTTCTCTGTTTCTCTGCCCTCCTTTCTCCATCCTGGCTTGCTCTGTGACAGCTTTTCTCTCATGAGCGCAGGACGGATGCCAAGAGCTCTTCGGTTCATGTCTAGTTCTCAGCAGACCCAGAGAACGCTTTGAGCTCCACATGCTGAGAGGTCAACACACTGACAGGTCACGTGGGCCCCCCAATCAAGGCGTCCATAACTGGCCTGGAGGATTAAATATGCAGACTGAATGAGGCCAATCAGGCTTGCCCCTGGCGGTGAGGGTGGGGTCATGTCTCCCCAACATGCGGCGGTGGGGAGGGGACATATAATGTCCCCCCGTAAGAAATCCAAGGTACTCTTATAGGAAGAAGATTGAAAGGATGCTAACAGCCCAGACACGGGCTCCCAGGCAGCCTTTCTTGGACTCGGCTCCTTGCCTTTGCCCCCTTCGGAACTGGCCTTTCTTTTGTTTCACTCTGGACGGTTGGGGGAGATGGCCTTAGTGTTCAGTAACAGCGAAGGCTTTAGGTGCTGAAAGCCACATTTCCATTTTCATGAGAACTTCCTGAAGACCCAGTGGGTCAGAAGGAAGAGCCTTGGCCTGGTGGTCTAAACCCCTAGTGTTGGATCTCGGCTCACAGACCTTAGATAACTCACTTCGTGGACTTGGTTTTCTTATTCACGAATAGGGGGGATGGACTATATGATTTCTGGATGCTGTGATTTTTTTGTTCTATAATGTTGGGATAGGTTTGCAAACCTTACTCACTCAGCATCTCACGTGTGACACAAGGTGCCAACCCCACCCTCCAATTCCAAGGGAAGGGCTCTTTCTAGAACACCACAACTGTCACATTGTAGGAATGAAAAAAGGAGGGCAATGTTGACAGACTTGCTTGTGGATTGGTAAAGGGGGTTGGGTGGGGGGAGATGGAGAAGGCACATTCACCACCACATTTTTCAGGTTGTTAACAAAGATGGCATTAAAATTAGCACAAGAAGGAAAATGTTGACTATTTTCTGATCCATGGAGGAGACAAGTCTGGCCTTAGACATATCTGCTTTATGGTGATTGTGGGACAGCGATGTGAAATGCCCAGGAGATCTTTAAAGTGGAATTGGAGCTTGGCAGCTAGGACAGGGCTGGAAATGTGGACACGTGAGAGGATGAAATAGAAAGCTTGACAGAACTTAGAAGGGTGGGTGAGAGTCCTGGGGGACATGGCACAGGGTGAGGTTCTAAGACCAGGAAAGGTCTCCCTTTCAGAGGTAAGGGGGCGGGGCACAAAGAGACCTGGAGGAGGAGAATCCAGAAGGTCCATGAGAGAGTCACTGAAAACAGATGGGAAGGGAGTTTGGGGACGGTTGGGGTGAGAGACGGAGCAGAAGAGAGGCAGGGTGGAGTGAGAACTCAGATCTGCTGGCACCCTTCCTCAGAACAGACCTAATAGGTCTTCTCGGGTGGAGGGCAGGGGTCCTGGCAATGACAAAGCTAAAGAGAAAGTGGGTGTTGAAATGGGGGCATGTCCATCGACAGAGGAATGGCCAAAGAAGATGCGGTACATATGTATAATGGAATTTACTCAGCCATAAAAAAGAATGAAATAATGCCATCTGCAGCAACATGGATGCAACTAGAGATTGTCATACTGAGTGAAGTAAGTCAGACAGAGAAAGACAAATACCACACGATATCGCTTATATGTGGAATCTAAAGAAAGGGTACAAATGAACTTATCCACAGAACAGAAATAGAGTTACAGATGTAGAAAACAAATTTATGGTTACCGGCGGGTAAGGGGGAAAGGGAGGGATAAATGGGGAGATTGGGATTGACATAAACACACTACTATATATAGAATAGATAACTAATAAGGACCTACTGTATAGCACAGGGAACTCTACTCAATACTCTGTAATGGCCTATATGGGAAAAGAATCTAAAAAAGAATGGATATATATGTATATGTATAACTGAGTCTCTTTGCTGTACAGCAGAAACTAACACAACATTGTAAATCAACTATACTCCAATAAAAATTTTTTAAAAAGAAATGGGGGCAGTGAACACAGATGAGACAGGAAGCGCTGTCTGACCTGCAGCCAGGGGAGGGGTGGGGTATGGGGCTTGGGAATGGGGGAGACTTGGAGAAATGGGACAGGAGCTCTGAATCACAGCGGTGAGGAATAAATTAGTGAATCAACAATATTTGGTTTTGATTTGCCCAGAAGAGCTGACTAACTGACGTTAAATTGTACAGACTGCCCCTCCAGAAGCGTGCTGGAACTAAGTGTCAAGGCAATGCAACAGAAAACTAGAGCAAAGCTCACAGAATACAAATGAAGTGGACTCATATTTATTTGGGTTCCTCAGGGCTCTCAGGAACCATTCAATCCCTCAAGGGCCAGGACCTTGTCTTCCACTCCCCTTTCACTCCCCTCATGTTTGGCAAAATGTCCTGGAGCCCAAGGGGCCCAGACTCAACCAAGGGTAGGGGACAAACCCTCCAAAAGAAAGAAATGACCAACGGATGAGCAGAATCCCTTCCTCCAGAGAGAATCATTCATTTCCACACACTTTCAGATCGTATAAAAGGAAATGTGGCATGATTACAAATGGAATTATAAATGCCTGCCTTATCCCCAAATAAAGCTGGGGCAGAAAATATTCTCTCACTTCTTACGCAAAGAAGTAGGCCATTGGGGAGGAAGTTGGACCCACTGCTGAAACAGTCTGCAAAGGCACACGCCTCTGAATGGTCGTTTCTCAAAGGAAAGGGAGAGACAGAATGAACCCTTGCTAAGCGGGTGGGAGGCCATCCTGGACTTCTCGGTCCTGCTAAGACGCAGACCCCGGCTGGAGAGTAGAGCGAGCTGTGGCCGTGCGCTCTGTGCTGCCACCTAGTGGATGTAATTGGTAACTACAAAGGCTTGGGAAGGGCCAGGAAAGGAAAACTTCCTGCTTCCCGATTTAAAAAAAGAAAAAGAAAACATGTCCTGTCCAGAGTATCCGTAGAGCAGCAGCAACCAGCCTCCTGACAGCTGCAAACACATCCCTTATTAGTCCACCCTGTAGGCCTGAGAGGCCCAGCGACGCTCCTAATGCTGAGCGCTGGAGAAACACAGCGGGCGCTGCAGGCAGCGGAAGGCAGGTGAATCCTGGGCCCTTCGGGGACATATCCTTTGCTGTGGTTCCAGTCCTGGCAGCGGACTCTTTCTCTTCCTGGTCTGGGCTTTGCTGTGCGGCAGCCCTTTTCAGTCTAGGACTGAAACCAGCGGTGATGAAACCATCAGTGACCAGTCAGTAGGCAAAACACATGCTCGTCCACTTTGGGGGAAGAGATGTGACAAGTTAATGAGATGCAGCCGCAGCCTCTTCCCGGTCGCACCTCACGCGTGCACACAGGCAGGCCGGCGCTCCCAGGAGGTCCGCGCAGCCGCAGTGTGCCTGGTGCCGGCTGACTCTAATCAAGGCAGGCATGGGCTCGCGTGGGAGACCTGCTTCCGGTTCCACGTCCAGGTGGGATCCCTCTCCTGTGCTTCGCTTCTCTGGTGAAGAATCGCCAAGGCAAAGTGGCTCAGAGACTCCGTTCTTAGTTAGTCACCAGCCAAATACCAGCTTAGAGATGGCCCGTTCTTGATGCCAGGGCCACCTTACCGCTGCAGCCTTGTTCCCTCTCTAGGTGTATATGGTAGAGGAAGAGCAGAACAGACCTCTGCAACCCGTCACTTGGCATCTCACGAAGGAGTAACAGATGGTTAGAAGCCTGGAACCATGGTTACTCGAATTTCGGACAGGATCTTTAGACATGTTTTCCCTGCTGAACAGAAATGTTCTATCACTTAATTAAATAATTTCATGAAGACAGCTTTGAGACGGACAAGGAAGAGGAAGGCCCTGTGAATTCCACAGAATGTTGCCAAAGGCAGTGCAACTATCTATTGTTTTAAGAAATAACTGACTTTTAAAAACCTCCATACGATTTATAAATCAAAATCATTTCTCCCTCGAGAGCAATCCAGAAAGAGTAAAACATTCAAAGCACCAAACTTTCAAAAGACCTGTTGGATTTCAGGGTTCTATCCAAGAAAATAACTCCCTGGATTACTTAAATGGCCGTGCAGCTCTTGGAGACTCAGATGAAAGACACCATCAAAGTAGAGAGTGTTATTAATAACCCTTGGTGTCCAGCCATCTCCTTCCCCTGCTCTTTGGGCAAGCATCTGCCTAGTTCTATTTTGCTATTTGATTTCATTATGTAGTTTTCCGACATCTGCTCCCAGGCTCTCTGAGACAACAGTGAATTCCGCTCAGAGATGAAATCACACAAGAAAGGGAAGGAAGACCTCGTCAGCCTGCTGGCTCTCATCCCTCAGGTCCCTCTGCCCTGCTTGCCACGGGGGCGGGGCAAGGGGCTGGTTCACCCTCCACAGCCAGCACCTGCCTCGCTCCTCCAAGGACTGTTCTCAGACTCCGCCCTTGGGAGCCTGGGAATTGAAGCCCTTCCCACTTCAGGCAGCCCAGATCCAAAGATGGGCAGGTAGGAGAGAACAAGTATTCCAGCTCCCGGGCCCCTGATGGAGACCAGTCTGGGGGGTAAACTATGTATCTTCAGAGCTTCCCTGCAGGACAAAGCCAAAGTTTTTAAATGTCCACAAATTCTTTGACCCTCCTCCCTTCAAAAGGTGGAGCCTAGTGCTCGCTTCGGCAGCACATATACTAAAATTGGAACGATACAGAGAAGATTAGCATGGCCCCTGCGCAAGGATGACACGCAAATTCGTGAAGCGTTCCACATTTTTGAGAGGCCCGCGTACCGCAAAAAAAAAAAAAAAAAAAAAAAGGTGGAGCCTAATTCCCTTCCCCTTAAATAAAGGTCAGCCTGAGTGCTTCTGCAGAACAGAAGATGGGGGATGTGATGCTCGTCGTGGTCCCAGGCTAGGTCATGAAATGGATAGCTTCTGCCTGGCTCTCTCTCTTGGGCTACACACCTGGGGATGCCCACAGCACGAGGACACTCAAGCAGTCCTGGGAGAGGCCCATGTGGAGAGGAACTGAGGCCTCCCACCAACAGCCGGCGCCAGCTCTCCAGCCTGGTGAGTGAGCTGCTTTGCAAGTGATCCTCCCGCCCCAGGTAAACCTGCCGAGATCTTGACTGATACTGTGGCTACAACCACAAGGAGACCCCGAGCCGGCACCGCCCAGCCAAGCCACTCTTGAAATCCTGACCCACTTAAACTCTAAGAGGTGATAAATGTTTATTGTTGTTTGGGGCAATTTGTTACACAGAAATATAAAAGGAATACAGGTCCCTCCTTGGGGCTTGGCCCAGTACTACACCATCGCCTGCCCTCTCTTCTTAATCATGAACTCCTGCTCTCCCATCCCCCTACAGGCTTTCCCTGGGACGCTTCCTAATACAGTTGAGCCTTGCGCAATGCGGGGTTGGGGTGCGGGCCCTCTGCACAGTTGAAGGTCGGAGTATGACTCATCGTCAGCCCTCCATAGATGCGATTCCTCCATATCTGGGAATCCTCCATTTCCATGGTTCCTCCGTGTCTGTGGTTTCCACATCCAGGGATTCAAGCAACTGGGGATCGTGTAGGGCTGTGGTATTTACTATTGAAAAACTTCCACGTGTAAGTGGACCCTACAGTTCAAACCCATGTGTTTCGAGGGTCAAGGAAAATCCCTTTCATAAGAACCCTTGTCTCAGAATTGAATTCCCCTCTGGGAACTGGTTAAAACTTCTCATAAAATAATTCTAATTCAGGGTCCTTTTTCCCAGACCATATTTCCTCTTCCACCCCAAGAGTCCTCTTTTCTCATCTGGTTTTGCCTCTTTCCATAGTAACTATTCTCACTCCCTTCCTTCACCCCCTGCATCATTGCAACGCCCCTTCCTCAGCTCATGGACCACAGGAGGGCAGGAGGCTGATGTGATAAAAACCGAACCGAAAGGGAGAAGGCCCTTCCCGCCCGTCAGCCAGCTACGCGAGCCCTTAGCCACCTTGGCAATGCGTCCCTACTCTGCTCTTACATCCTCTGGGTGACCATGGGAACCACAGGTCTGCCAGTGGGATGGAGGGTCTCCCTGCTGCCCAGCTGAGACTCAGGGGGTGGGAGAAGCCTCCTGAGCTCTGGCTGTGTGTGAGGCAAGCAGAAGTGTGTGTTCCCTGGGCAATTTGCAAGGCACACTTTGGAACCAATGTCAATTCCTTTTTCTAAATAAACTTAAAGGGGGGGCATAGGTTCTACAGACTCCTAGCTCTGTCAGTCTCTCCCAGAGAAGGAAAAAGCGAAAACAAGTAGTCTTGGGTTGTTTCCCACATGGAAACTCACAGACTAGGGAAGCAATCCCACTATAACATAGACTATGCTGAAGGGTCGGACACAGCAGGGGACAAACAAGAACAAAACCCCCACTGACGATCCACACAAAGGTTGTCTGAGTGGGAACATGATTCCTCTAGATACGTTTCATGCGGGAGATTTTATTTCAAGCTAAGCCAGTTTTTAAACCCCTGAAATATCTGAAGAATGAACTGATTTGAATTCGTTCCTTTGTAGTGTATGATCATTTGCCTGCATTCTATCTAGGCTTATTTTTCTACTATCAGTGAAGAAATAAATAATCTGCTAAGTGAATTCATAGGCTAGAAAGTTGGTGGGGAACGTAGCTGATCTTCTTATAAGAAAAATCTTTCAAGAAATTTTAGCACGTTTATACTTTATCTGTAAAATGCAGCTTCAGGAGGAAACAAACTTCAAGAAAAACACTCAAGAGTTTTCCAAGCCAATATACTTGTTTTCAGTAAATTTGCACCCTTTGAAAACAATTTTTTTTCTCAAGGTGAGTGTATTAGTTTGCTAGAGCTGTTATAACAAAGTACCCCAGACTGGGTGGCTTAAACAACAGGAATTTACTTCTCACCGTCTGGAGGCTGGAAGTCCCAAGGTGTCAGCAGATTTGGTTTCTTCCCAGGCCTCTCACCCTGGCTGGTAGATGGCCTTTCCCTGTGTCTTCACAAGGTCTTCCCTCTGTGCATGTCTGTATCTGAACCTCGTCTTCCTGTAGGGACAGCAAGTCATACTGGATTAGAGCCCATCCCACAAACCTCATTTAACCATAATTATTCCTTTAAAGACCTATGTCCAAATATGGTCATATTCTGAGGTACTAGGCGTATTTCAACATATGATTTTGAACAGACACACGTCAGCCAATACCAGAGAGTTTATTAATTCAGTCTAGATTTTGCTCTATAATAGTTTCCTGAAAATAACATTTTGCTAGGTATTAACATTTTTTAAGAACAGGGTAAGACAAGCCCAGTGGGAGTCATACTTGTAATAGAGACAAGAGAAGAAACATGGTGTGTAGAAAACTATATGTCTTTATAATGTCTTGGGGGGAGGGGTGGCAGGGAAGCAAAATCCTGGTCTGAAAAGACCTCTGGAAATAATGCGTCCAGTTATTTCCTCGGGGTTTGCTCTGACTTCCAACTTGCACCAAGCTCTAGGGGGCGGTGTTGAGCCTCCTCCATCACTCTTCTTCCTTACAATGTGTTTGTGGATCCACTAAAACACAACGTGGACCTGCCAGACTGACCCTGGCCACTGCTGGCAGGATGGCTGTTTGGCTGCATCACAGCCCACCTTCATGGCACAGAGGATATGCCAACTGTTCCCAGGGTACCGTTTGCACTGACAACCACGCCCATTTACCGTGACAGGCAGGGCAGACCTTGAGAAAGAAGCCGGCCCGGGGCGAAGTTTAGAGGTCGGCTGAACCTTTCCCAACAGTTTGTTTACCAACTCCAAGGACTGAGCTGAATATGTAGTCCCTCAATGAAGAGAAAATATTTCCAACCCTATTGAGAGATTCTACATGCATCGCCTCACCACATCCCATCCTTCAACACCCTCAGAACCAAGGAGGGAAAGCTGGAGACACCTAGGACAGCAGCGGTTTCCTCTGGCGAAGACATGATGGAAACGCTGGGAGTTTCATCAGTTTTATTCATCTGAGAAATGTACTCAGATGCGTCATTATGTTCCCAGATCCACAGCTGATATCCAGACGAAGGAATGTGTAAAGTTGTATAGTGGGAGCTGAAAATATCCAGACTTGTGAAAAACACAGAACAGGAAGCCTGAACTCCCCCTGGAGACGATGAGAGAGATAGTAAAAACTTGGATTTTCACACACGCACGCGCACACGGAGAAAATCCTGCCCAGAGAGGGAATGTCACCGATGGGATGAGAACTATGGGGTTTGAAGAGTCCCTGGTGATAGGAGGGGGCCAGATACCAGCTGATCCACACTGCCAAACAAGTAGGCTGTGTAGGAGGATTTGACTCAATGAATCAAGAAGAGGCCTGGCTGGAGGTCTTTTAGGAGATGGGGGACATATGAGTGCTTTGAACTCAAGGGATCAGGAATTTTTTTTCACAAGCTTTAAAAAATAAACAAGATGAAAGAAATCATACGGTAAGGTGCCAGGCTCCTATTGTTTCTGGGCTTGAGTCCTAAAGATCAGGGCCAAAGGGAAGAATTAAGCGTGGTTTAACACACACACACAAACACATACGCACGGATTTTGTTAATGTATATAATTATGTCTGCAGAGAATTTTTCCAATGCAGGTTGCCTTCAGTGAGAAAGCAGAGACTCTTTAAATTAGCCTCCAGGGAAGGGACTAAAGGAGGCAGAAGTTTAGCTGGAAGCATCACAGGTGACACCAGTCCACCCCTTTGCTCAGAAGAAAAGGTAATTGAAGTGGTCCTCCTTCATTGGATTTGAACCTCTAATCAAAAGGCTTCTCGGCAACTTCCATTCCTTCTTTGCTTGACCTTTATCATCTGTAATGTTGTTCTGTCTTTAAAGGGGATGTGAGGTTTTAACAGTCATCTCTGTGCGTGCAATATATATTTTACTGCTCAATTTTTCCACGTGAATTGTGATTTTTAAAAAGGCTGGATTCATTTAACCTCATTATCAGGACATGTTGACTTCAGAGGACATGGATTCCTGTTCCAACAGGCTTCATCGTGCTTTGGTGGCTGAGGAAAACCTCCTTCCTTGACCGGTTGTGACTCAATCTGGCTCCAAGAGTCATGAAGACTCCACATGTGGCTACACGTTAGCAGAATAAAATATGATCTAATCTTAAATCCTTAACAAGTATTTTCCACAGAGAACAAGGGAGGGAGGAAACTGATTATTTTGCCTGTTTGCTTAAGTTCTTATTATCTTTATGTGTTTTCCATTCATTATCGTGTTTAATCCTCACAAGAACCGGGGCAGGAGTATTTTTAGATGAGTTTCTCTATGATGCTTAGAGAGGTTAAGTCATCTGTTCATCATCACACAGCCAGTCAGGTTGACCCCAAAGCCTAAACTCCTTCCTTTTCAGTGTTTGGAGATGTGAGAGATTTGTCAGCCCACCAACCGTCGAGTATGATTCCTGCAATGAACATGACATTCTGGTCATAACCAGTCATGATACAGTCCTTGTTTATTCAGAACTCTATCGTCTAGAGAAAAAGAAAGTGCGTCTATGGTGGGTCTGGTTAAACAGATGCTGACTGAGTGAAAATGGATGGAATTTTTAAGATGTCTACTGTCCTGGATGTAAAACATTCTGGGACACTTTGACATCAGTGTCCTGGGTTGAAAGGTCCCAGCTCCTTTGTCTCTCGTCTCTTCTCTCTCATTCCACATCTACAGCTGAACAAGTAGCCAACTGGCACTCATCTGTGATACTGCCATGGGGCAGGACCCGCTTAGTGATGACAGCACTGTCTTCTGGGCACCAGCAGAGACAAACAGACTCCCAGAGGAGTGACATGCCTGCGTGTCATCCTTACTACTCCCCGGCAGCATCCAGCTTTGCAATGGCAGCCCACGCCCCTTAAGTTCAGATCAAAGCAGTGCCTGCTCCCATTCATAAAAGGGCAGTGTCCTTATTTGCTGAGAGACAGAGGGTGTTTATCCTATTCACATCATCATAACATACCTAAAGAGTCTAGTTCACACACAAACACACACACACATGCACACTCTTCTTACTAGGACACACTTACTTCGATAATCTTCCTTCAATGACATTTTCATTACTTACAAGTTCTGGAGCTCTTGGGTGAGCAGCGACTATATAACTGGCAGCCCTGCTCACTTATGCAATGTCCTCTGTACCAACTTCCTTGTGGATTTAATTCAAGGGTCAGGATGACCAGTACATTTAGAGCAGATAGAGCTCTGCACACACTGGGAATGAGCCCCCAGTGGTTGGAAAAACTGAATCTGCTGGGTAATGATAAGACTCGTCAGATTTCCAGGTGACAACTCGAAGTAGCTAAGCTTCCCAATTCCGCAGAATTAGCTATAAATCATGCAAGGACCTACCTGTCCCAGAGACCGAGCCCTGGCAACTCAATGGAAACCGCCACAGCGATCGCAGTTTTTTAGCAATTTAAGACCCAGACCAAATTCAGAAGGGTGAAAATTACACCCAATAGGAACTAAAAGAAGAAACAGTCTGAGTTTTTTATTCTGTTTTTGCCAAAGAAAGTTTCCGTCTCGCGTTCTCTCCCGTCACAAAATGATTTTTCTAATTTTAAGTGTTGATGGAGAAAGGACACACGGACCAATGAATTAAGCATCCCAAACCCATCCCTAGACCTGTACTCACGCCACCAATGAAAACAGCGACGGACCCGCCGTCCACCTGTCCACAAAGGAGCAACCCCGAATAGTTATAAAATCAAGAATGCATCCACAGCAATGTCTTAGCATCCTGCTGGCCATTTATGGACAACTTGGCGTGTTCTCCGGTGGTGGGGCCACTTTCAGATCCTTAATTTGTAGATACACATTTTCCACACCACTAGAGCTTCAAACGGGCAGCTCCTACGCCCTTTCCACATAAAACCCTAACCACTAACATGCCTCACAAAAGCCCCCTAAAGTAAGAATCGACTTGAATACACAGTGAACTTAATTGCTCATATTTCCTGGCAAATCAGATCCACTATTAACAGTCTAATAACGAGTATGCATAGAGGCGCCCCAGCGCGACCAGATGCGCGTGTAAAATAAATAAATAAAGTCGAACTGCCACGCTAAATAAAGTTGTCCTGCCACTTCAGGTTACCATCTGTTTCGAGTTTGCCTCAACAGTTTTCCCTCAGCTTGTTTTCTCAGCTCCAAACAGCTCCAGCTGGTGGGCCTTACGATGCAACGTGGACAGACCCACGAGCGCTTGGGTTACCTCAAGCTTCCCACGAGCCCAGATTTGGACGTGACCTCCACGCACAAGAACCCTGCCATCCTGCAACTTTCTGGTCCCACATTCCCTCAGTTTAAAAAGGGCGGTGGGTTGCGGGCAGGGAGTGGGGCAAGAAAGGATGGGGGGTAAGAAAAATTCAAGCGTGCTCCTGTGGGGAGGGCTGCTAATAATGGACAAGTGTGAGATTTGGCAATAAATTACTGTCCAGATGAGGGGCAAACAATTACAAATTAGAAACATTTATTCAAACTCAGTGCATTAATGAAAACTTAAAAAAAAGAGAGAGAGGAAAAGAAAGAAAGAAAGAAAATTAAACTGTGTGTACTGTGTGGAAAAAAATAATGGCCCGGCAGGCCCACTTTTTATTAACAACTCATCAGTAAGCAGGTTGTAATTCATAACAAAGAATTCACCCCGAGGAACACCACATGACTGTGAGTTTCCTAAGAAAATACATATGTTGTTCCACTTGGTTTCCTTTCAATAAAATCCACCAGTTAGCACTTCATTTTCAAGCTGTTCTGACAAATCAGGTGAGTTAGCTTTGTAGAAAAAACAGAAGCCAATTTTTCAGCTGAGAATTGTAGGGAATTTTTTTTTTTAAATAACTTAGATACATTTCCCCAATGGCAAGGAAGCCACGATAAAGGCTATGAAATGAGTTCGTTGGGAACGGCTTGAAAGAAGGTCCGTTTTAATGCACTTCATTAATTTTTCCTGAGGAACTATTCTCTCGCTGCTAAGGTATGTGTCTGAAGGGAGGAGGGAAAAAACTGCGTGATTTCTGTGTTTTTAAATCCCTCAAAACGTGATTAAAGATTTTTGGAGAGCATTTAGCAGCTCCACGGAACGTAAGACGTTAAAAGGGGAGCAGCAAGGGCTTCCTGCCACCAAACGGTTACTGAAATAAACACAAACGCCTCCGCTCCCTGCACCGTGGCCACCGCCCATGCCATGTGATCCCCTCACTCCTCCTCAAACACCAGGTAAGCTAGACCGTTGGATGTTCCCAGCAGAGAATGAGGACTTCCCAGCGCTTCCTCTCTGGGCAACGACCTCCTTCCTCCCGGATCTCCTTCACATCTTCCAAAGTTGCCTTCATCCTTTGAAACCTACTTCATTTCCAGCCTCCTCCAATGCAGTCTCCACTGATCACCCTGAGTAAATGAACAGAGCCTCATCTCTCTCTCTCTGAATCCCCACAACACAATGTTTATTCCTCTGAGGTTCTGCCTTGAAGAAAGTCCCATGTGAAAGAGTTCTCGGAGAATTCCGCTTTATGAGAAGGTTGCACAGCCCGTGTGTGTGGCAGAGGTGCTAACCTGACCAAGTATTGCATTATCTTGGCCCCTTATAGTCTTGCACGGTCATACGACTCGTCCTGGCCAATGAGCTGTGAGCAGAAGTGACATGTTTTCTACTCACTCTCGCCCTCCCTCCTACAGAGCCAACACAGAGGCCTTGGGTTGAAGTGGTAATCGACGAGATGAAGGTGGCCTGGACCCTGCAGTCACAATGGTGCCTTGTCCTGGAGAGTTTCTTTACCTGCAGTCTAGTCATGGGATAAGAAATAAGTATCTGTTGTGACGGATGCCTCTGAGATTTGGAGCCAGCATGACCTGGCCTATCCTGATCAATTCAGGGTGGACTTAATCTTTGATATTGAGAATTATGTACCTGGACATGTTTCACTCTTCCCTTTGGATGCCAGGAAACTCAGAACTCGAAGCTCTAGGTTGACCTCTACGGTCGCCATTCATGTTATTCCCCCTTCTTATACGAGATCAGGATTTTTTAAATTTAATAATGTCCTAATTTAAATGTAACATCATCTTATTGTGGAGGTACTTGTGAGCAGCTCACACACATTCTGTAGGATGAAGCATTGCATATAAAGATATATATATATAAATATATACATACACAAAGAAAGAGAATTAATATGGTTGTTAGTGTCTGTGCTTGTCTTACTTTCAGTACTAGACTGTAAACTGCTCCAGGAAAGCACCTGAAAGCCCCCCATCTTCCCATCCCTCAGAGTTGCTAACAAAGTGCCTTGTCTAATAAATATTTTTGAGTGAAATAAACTATGAGGGGCCTGAAGATGAAGACAATAAAAACAGCACAGGTCACTTTGTCTGGCTGCAAGTTGGTGCACTGCACAAAGGTACCTGCTGAGGGGACAAGCAGCTCACGTAGGGGCTGAAATCCAGCCTATATGCTGCCAAGCCTTACACCCTGGCCTGGAGGAGAGAGTCCTTTATGTAATTTTATCACCTGGAAAGGACATCATTTTGTACTTTATTCACCCAGAGGGAGCATCCTTTTATGATTTGTAGATCCAGCACTGCTACCTTGTACCCACTGAGAACACAAAGACGCCTAGTTATGGAATTTAAAAATATAGCAAGAAGCATTGATCATAGAAGTAAAATAAACAGTGGGGAAACACGCCAAAATGCAGATAGAGCTACCCAGAAGAAGTACGTATCACTGAACAAAAGAACATAGAGAATATATAATATTTTTAGTTAAACTCAGTGTCAAAGGTCTGTAAAAACAAAGTGTACTGTTCTGGGAAATGATAATACCAGAAAACCTGTATTTGTCCCCATGTGTTTAATGCATCAGAATTTCGATTATTTGGCTTCATTAAATATCAGCATCTTTGAAACTCATCCTCCCCACAACCTACCTTCCCCTTCGATGTACGAGTAACACGCTGTGTGCTGCTGAACGACAGGTGCATGGCTGCAGAGGATGGCCACGGAAGGGAAGACTCCGGAGGGTGGAATTTTCGGTCCAGAAACTTCCCATACAACACAGGTGACACACTGCACCTGGACACCCTGGCACTGCTGTCTGCAGACCTTAGTGCACGTTAACGAAACTGGTCCAATGCAGTTCTTGTTCCTACAATTTGGGAGGGATGCTTTCAATTCTATGAAAGTGATTGTTGACAATAAACTTTGAGCTGTAGTTCTTGATGAGACTGACACTAAAATGTAGAGGAACTACTAAAACGACTCTGTACTTAACCAAAAAGATTAGAGAAAAGTCTCCAAACCTTTCCAGATGACATCTTCCCCCTCACGTTTGCGATGACCCTGTCTTTAAGAAAGAAAGTATTGCCCCCGGGACCTGCCATGAGACATCACACACCTGGGAGAATACAATCCACAATCCCAGCCCACGTGGAAAAAGACCCCACTTCTTATTACTTCCTTTTGGACCACCAGCCACTATGAACGGGCTCCCGATTGTTCTTTATCTAAAAATGAACTTGTGGTACAATGTACAAGACCCACATGGTCCATGCCCACCTCTGCAGCTTCACCTAGCTCCCCGTTTCTAGCTCTTCTATTGTCCCTGCTCTTTGCCTCCTTCAGGTCTTCCTACACTGAAGCCACCCCCCCTTCCACAGTCTCTCCCCGCCCCACCTCCCCTTGCCTGGCTAGCATCTCCTTATCCTGCAGCCCTTGGCTTTTAAACGCTGCTTCTTTGTTCAGGAAGGCATCCCTGACCTGTCAAACCCCCGCATCCTCTACACTTTTCCTTTTCAGCACTCAGACATCGCCCATTTTTTTCTCCAGGCTCCTTGAGGGAAGGCTTACTTATGTCTTCCTCATTGCTGCATCCCTAGTGCTAAGCTCATGCCTGACCCTCAAATACTTTTTGAACAAGTGAATAAATGGGTGGGTAAGTGCGAGTTCGTGGCGCAGAATGGAAATTCAATGGCTCTCCCGTTCCTACACCCAGATCCTGACGTGTAAAAGACATTTGCCAAGTGAAGAAAGTCATTCTCTGCATTTGACATGAACCTCATCTCCTGACAGTTTCCTCTCCTACACCTCTCTGTTCAGAAAGAAGATACAAGTTTATCTTTGGCAGGAAATTGTCCAGGCTACGATGTGAGTTACAAAGGGACATGTCGGTAAGCAAACTTGGCAAAATAAATAAAGAAGCGCAGATTTGATCTTTCAGTGAGAGAAGACGTGGTTCTGCTAAAAGAAGCTGCTCAAACTTGCCACTCTAGTTGGGACCCCTTAGGTCCAGTCTTCCCACCTTGAGGAGCATCGAGCTCAGCACTGGATAGTGTCTGTCCTGCTCAGCCCCATCCACACTTCCTCACTCAGCCTTACTTCCTCCTGACATCCTGGCTTTGATTTCTGCTTCCTGCTAGCAGCCCAGAGCCACCACTGCTGGGATGACCCACTTGGGACCACTGTTCTCACAATGACCTAACCCGGATCCATGATCCTTAATTAATAACATCTCTCACCATTGGTCTCACACCTATTTCTATGGATTAGAAATAGAGATTAGATTAGATGTAGATTAGATTTCTAGAATCTAAGGATTCTCTTGCTACCATCCCTAGCCCTGTGAAAGCCACAAATGCCAGCCTAACCCCCCGGATGAATGCTAGGGAAAGGGACTCAGACTCAAAACACTCACCAGTGCACTCTGGTCCCCAGCGCTGGCCTCTGAAACACAGCTTGTCCTACTCATTGACTTCCCACCTCCTTCAGATCTGCTCATCCTCCTGGTTAAAGAAATCACCATCCACTCACTCTCTTAAACAAGAAGTTGATTCATCCAGTCTTCTCTTTGTCTCTAATAAGCCTAAATTAGCCTGTAAGTCTGATCAGTTCCATCAATGAACTATTTCCCGTTTCCATGTCCTCCTCTACATCATAATGCTTGTTCAGGCATCTGTTGTCTCCATCCTGGACCACTGTCATCACTCCCCCACCCCCCCAACCTGCACCCTGATCCCGCAGTCCCCTCCCTCTGCAACCATCCTCTGAAATATTATCCAAACCAACTTCAAAATACTAGTAGTCTCATATCACTCCCCTTCTCCAAAACAGTCCATTACACTCGGCCACAGGATGAAGCTTAAATCCATTGGCATTCAAGTCTCTCCCAGTCTGGCCCTGACACCTTCAGCTACTTTCCTCCCCACCCATGGGTCTTGTACTCAGTCATATCATACAATTTTCCTTTTCTGTTGTCCTTTTATCTGCCTGGAATTCCATTCTTTGCCCCATCTCCCTCACCCGACCCCACCTCATCACCAATCTTCCTATTTTTCAGGGCCCTTACTTCCTGTCTAACCCCCGTGGAGTAAGTAATTCATTCAAACAGCATTCATTGAACACCTATTAGGGTCCTCTCTACTCCCTTCAATCTTTTTTGATGCCTCTACAATAATATTTGGTGGGTTGTGGTTATTGTTTTTGTTGTTTACGTCCCTGTCTATAGACTGAGTTCTAGGTACACAGTACATCTCATTGACCTCCCAAACCACAGCACCCGCAGTGATGAACAATTACAATTCTGATGAAAGTGTGAATGAATAAACACTCAACTTGGTCTTTGATTCAACTGAGAAGCTTAATCCTTGGCCTATACCAACCATCCTCTCACAGGAGCTTCCCCATGCAACACTGCTGACAGAGACCATTTCATTACCTACCTAGGACCCTGGAAAGAATCTAAAAAACAGTGGATATATGTATATGTATAACTGATTCACTGTGCTGAAACTAACACAACACTGTAAATCAACTATGCTCCAATAAATTTTTTTTTAATTTTTAAGAAAGAGTATATTAACACCTCATTTCCCATAACGTCCATTCTGCTCCTGCTGCCCCACTTTTCCTCCCTTAATTCAAGGTCCCGGGGGGTATCTTGGACTTTTTCCTCTGTTCCCTCATCCTGTGTATCAGCCTTCAAATAAGGCCAATTTCACTTTTACCATATCTTGTAAAGCCACCCCTTTCTCTCTGTTCCATGGTCACTGCTCCTCTTTCACTTATTTAAATCCCGGTTGGTTGCAATAACCTGTTTCTCCAATCCCTGGCTTGCCCCCCACTTCCATCAAGAGAAGCCATGCAACCTTCAGTGTAATCTACAAACATGCAAATCCCTCTTGCTCCTGCCCACTTACAGCCCTTTGATGGTTTCCAGTGGTCTCAGGATGACATCCAGTCTCCTCGATTTGGCCTTCAAGATGTGTATTCATTCAGGTGACAAATACGGATTGGGTGTCTACAATGTGTCAAGCACTGTTGTAGAAGCTGGGCTATAGCAGTGAACAGAACATCTAAAACCTGTTATCCTGGAGTATGTATTTTCACGGGAGAGACAAGCAGTAAACAAAACGTACTTAGTGATGATGAGTGCTATGGAGAAACACAGGCCTGGGAAGGTGGATCAAAAGTGCCCCGAGGGAGCTGCAGTGCTAAGTGGGAGAGGAGGGGAAGGAGAGCCGTCACTGAGGAGGTGGCAGTTGGGCAGAGACTGGAAGGAAGTGAGGCAGTGAGCTCTGGAGAGAGCTGAGAGGACTCTTCCAGTGGACAGGAGGGCCGGGTCCAAAGGCTCAGAGGCTGAGCGTGTCTAAACATGTGGGAGGACCAGCAAGGCGGCCACCGGGCCTAGACAGGTGTGAACATGGAGGAGAGCAAAAAAGAGGGAAGAGGAAAAGGGACCGATCACACAGGGCCTGTAGGGCCTAGGAGACTTGGGTTTGTACCCTGAGGGAGGGGGCAACAGGATCTGATCTCACTTCCACTTTACCAGCTTTACCAGGACAACTTCTGGCTTCCCTTTGAGAATAAACTATAACAGGGGGAAGGTGTCCTCGGCTCACTCCCAGCCGCACCTCCCAACACCCACCGCCCCTTCCTCACCTCACGCTCACACCTTCTGATTTAACAACATGCCTGGTTGTAGCTCCTCAAATGCTCTGTTCCATGCCCCTGTGTCCTTCCATGTAGCCTCCCTGGGCCTGGAGTCACTTTGTCTGACCCCTGGGCCCTACATGCAAGATCTCTCTGCATTTGACCAACCCCATCTCTGAATTGCCTCTTCTGGCAGACTGCCACATTCTAGAAGAATCCCAAATAAGATTAATTTTGCCCTTCTCTGAGCCACCTTTGAACTTCATCCATGCTTCTATTTATTGCTCTTTCCTATCTACATGTTTGCCTTCCCCAGTAGACTGTGGAAAACTTGAGTTTGATTCATCTTCATCTCCACAGCACCTAACTGAGTGCCTGGCACTACACAAGGGTTTTTCTCAGATTAAGGAAAAGAGAAAAGAAGGTGCAGGATAAGCCCTAGAGCTGGTCTGAGGACCTGTGGGCATGATGTCAATAATGGTTTTGAGTTTTCAGCTGTAAGTTCATGGAAGGTCGTGGACCAGGCTGTGATAGTCTGGGAGCTGGGTCAGTAAATAAGGATGGTGATCAGACCCCAGCGTGCTGTACTGAGCCATCACCTATACAATCTTTATAGTCTGTACAACCACAGATTGATGGCTCAGGTGAGCTGGTCGTTGACACACATCTGGACTAGTCTTAATGCAGAACTACTCTTTGTATAGAGGCTGAGAGTAGGGGTGGGGATTGAGCTTCTACAAGTCTGATGTGACCTCATTTCCTAAGACTTGGTCATCCATAACTGCCCCACCCCTGAGGTTTTGGGGGCCTGGAGGCTTGCCCCCAGGCTCACACTCAATTTCTTCTATATCTTTTAGAAGATATCACAAAGCTAGAGGTAACTTTATTGGATTTGCCTGGATGGTATCTGTGTCAGGCCTTCCCATCAATCTGAGTTTACTACTGACATTTGTCAAGTTGTCATATGATTGGAAAGAAGGGAGAGGAGTCTTACACTTAGGATTGGATGAAGCTGAGCTTCTCCAACATGGTGACTGGGAAATTCAGAGGACATTTTAAGTCATACCTGCTTCAGTATGTAGTGGATGAAAAAGCTGGACGTGGGGAGGATATGAGCCAAGATACTCCTGGTTCTTGTTTTAGACCAGCCAGTATGGCCTTCATCTAGAATTCTTACATGATGCCATTTACCACTGAGCTCTTACCAGTGCAGGAAGAGGACACACTTTCCATCCCAATCAGAGTCTACTCAATGATCCCCAACATGTGACCTGGTCATTTCAGGTGCCGTGGTTCTGTTCATAGTGTTTCCCTGGCCTATAATATCTCCCTTCCTGATCATGACCTATCCAAATACCCCAGTCTTCTGTCAAAACCAGTTGGAGTTCCATTTCCCCCATCCACTTTTTGAAGCCACTGAAAGATCCACCAGGCCCTACCCAAAGTGAGGTCAACACTCAAGCAAAGAAACAAGAAGAATCACACACTTAACCTCAACTTCTCCACTACTAGAGCCTGTGCTGGTTCTTCCCTTCTCTAACCTCCTATGGTACCTCTAGACCAGTGGTCCTGGGTCTGGTTCAGACCTACTGAGTCCACAATCCGTGACTGAATAAGCTCTCTGGGTGATTCTCATGCACACTGAAGTTTGAGCACCCCTGGTACAGATAGTAATAGATGACATAACATCCAATGGTTCTCTGAATCACTTTATGGGTTTTATTTTTCTCCCCCGTTATCTTTCAGGGAGAGTGACTTATACACCTATACAGGGCCATGCACATAGTAGGCACACAAATGTTTTTCTTGAGTTGATGTCCCACCCCTTAATAATATTTTTCAGGACTCCTACAGCACCTGAAATGACCTGGGCATGAACTAAATCTTGCTTTGTCTTGTGCCCTAAAATTAGATCCCGCTGCTAAAAAGAAGTTGGCCTCCTAAAAGCAAATTAAAATAATTGACTGCCCTCTAATAATTACCGGCATCTACTGCCTCTCACAACCAACCAATTTTCAAGGAGGCAAAAAAAAAAAAAGAAAAGAAAAGAAAAGGCAAATGGCCAGACTGCCTCATGGCTGAGAACAGCAGCAACCTAATGGAAGCCACACAGCCTGCCTTCCAGAAGAGAAAGTAGTGGAGGGTCTTGGGTCTTGGCTGGGCAGGATAGGGGAAAGAATTGGTGAGGGATGACTAGTATGTTTTTATGTTGTTGGGTAAAGAAACGTTCATGTCATACCCCTAAGTGACTCCTGTAAATAAAGATAAAAGCAGAGGCAGGATATTATCAAGTTTTAATACAGCTACTGGAGCTTTTTACCCAAGGCTCAATCAACAGAGCTCAGGAATAGCTGGCTTTGAAGGCAAAAGCTAGACTGGGGTACCCAAAGGTGCTGATGGTAATGTGACTAAAGCCATGTGTCCCATTAATCCTCTTCCAGCTTCTCTCTCCTGGGTCTACAGCAAGGCCTTGTCATGCGAGCCCTCCCAGGTATGAAGAACCTGAACCAAAAGAAAGGTGACCCAGAGCTGGTAGATTATATGAGGTTTAGAGGCTTGATTTGAAAGATGGCCCAAATGAGGGAGACCTGGCTTACCCATTTTTTTGAAGACAAGAAGAAGACAACACATGTGTATAAAGACAAAGTCATAGCCTTCCACTTTTAAGCGCACACACACACACTCACAAACTCACTGGAACCCTTTTTTCCCCTAAACCCTCCAGACAAATAGGTTATTATCTAGTTGTTGAATTATCAATTCTCTTTGCACCTAAGTTCCTTCTCTAGGATCACACTTCCTCACGTTTCCTCAGAACTTTCAATTTTGTAGTGTGAGACTTTCCATATAAAGAGAAACTGTAAGAATTTTTGTGATCAGTCTTTCATTTTCCAAGTAGGGACTGTGGGATTTAAGCTCATCCATTCACAGTGCCTTAACTGGGAGTTCATATCTGCTCTGCAAAATGGTGGAGGGAGTTCATGGGTGGGACAAAGATGCCTATGGAGTATGCGGCCCTGGATGAGGATTAAGAGGGCAAGGACTCTGTTCTTACCTCAAAGTCTACCAGGGAAGACAAGCAAGTGGGCACTAATCATAGGGTATGATGCGAGGTAAATAGAACATGGTATGTACACAGAGGCAGGCTCTGAACAGCCCTGGCAAGAGGAGGTTTCTGACAAGAGGACAAGAACGCAGCCTAACATATTTGTGGAGCCACAAGTAGGTGCACAGAACTGGATCAGAAGGGGAAGCCTGGATTGCTTAGGAGAAGACTTAGAGGTTAGTTATGATGAGAAATAGTGAAAATAGTAGAAATGGAGAGGAAAGAAATTCATGGAAATCTCATCAGTAGGGCTGAGGACCTGTTGCATGTCAGGGTGAGGAAGAGAGAATTTTCTACAAGCACACTCAGTTTTCTAGAATTGTGGATCTCTGCCACCTTCACACATGGTGGGAGAAAAACTTGTCACTGAGAAGATAAGGGAAGAGGGAGTTCTACCAAAGGTGGTAGGAAGGTGGGCCCCCAATCGTCCTTAGTCCAAGTCTCTACCTGTTAAGGAGCATGCGACCGTCTCCACTGTCACAGGCAGATGCTGTGGTCACAATCCACCTTCATCCTTTTTCTTCTAGGAAATTTCGTTCATATCTCAGCCCAGCTTGAGAGAGCAATAGAAAATGTGTGAATTCATCAATTTCCAGCTTGGAAGATGGTTTTTCCACATCCAACTTAGGAACAGATATATTTATGTCACCCACAGCGCTTCAGTGTGGCTGATTAGATAAGAAAGGCTTATATAATAGTTGGCGTTACTCCACGCACTATGCTTAGGTTGGTTAGGTCCCTGGTAGGAAGTTATATATATATATTTTTTATTGAAGTATAGTTGATTTACAGTGTTTCAGCAAAGTGATTCAGTTACACATACACACACTACAAATATATATATATGAATATATAGGGACTTCCCTGGTGGCACAGTGGTTAGGAATCTGCCTACCAATTCAGGGGACACAGGTTCGAGCCCTGGTCCAGGAAGATCCCACATGCCACGAAGCAACTAAGCCCTTGTGCCACAACTGCTGAGCCTGCACTCTAGAGCCTGAGAGCCACAGCTACTGAGCAAGTGTGCCACAACTACTGAAGCCCGTGCGCCTAGAGCCCATGCTCTGAAACAAGAGAAGCCACCTCAATGAGAAGCCCACACAACACAATGAAGAGTAGCCCCTGCTCGCCGCAACTAGAGAAAGCCCATGCGCAGCAATGAAGACACAATGCAGCCAAAAAAAACTAAAAAAAAAAGAAATTAAAAAAAGAATATACACATATATATGTATGTATTCTCAGATTCTTTTCCATTATAGGTTATTACAAGATACTGAATATAGTCTCCTGTGCTATACAGTAGGTTCTTGTTGTTTATCTATTTTATATACAGTAGTGTGTATCTGTTAACCCCAAATTCCCAATTTACCCCTCCTCACCCCTTTCCCCTTTGGTAACCATAAGTTTGTTTTCGATGTCTGTGAGTCTATTTCTGTTTTGTAAATAAGTTCATTTGTATCATTTTTTTCAGATTCCACATATAGGTGATATCCTATGATATTTGTCTCTGTCCTGACTTACTTCACTTAGTATGATAATCTCTAGGTTCATCCATGTTGCTGCAAATGGCAATATTTCATTCCTTTTTATGGCTGAGTAATATTCCATTGTGTATATGTACCATGTCTTCTTTATCCACTCATCTGTAGAAGGACATTCAGGTTGCTTCCATATCTTGGCTATTGTAAATAGTGCTGCAGTGAATATTGGGATGCATGTATCTTTTCAAATTATAGTTTTCTCCAGATATATGCCCGGATTGGGATTGCTGGATCATACTGTAACTCCATTTCTAGTTTTTTAAGGAACATCCTTACTGTTCTCCATAGTGGCTGCACTAATTTACATTCCCAACAGCAGTGTAAGTGGGTTCCCTTTTCTAGGAAGCTATTTTTATAAATCATTTTTTCCAAAGTTTTCCAAACAGTTTTCCTGTTTCTCAAGGTTTGCAGACTTGGAATAAGTCAATATTTTTTACATTTTATAGACATGATTACAGACACAAAAAAACAGACAATTTGCCAATGGTCATTGAGGCAGATAGTGTCAGACCGAGGATCAGCCTTTACATCTACGGTCAGTATCACTGAACTTCATTTCTGTGTCTGCACAGAACAGTACACTCAAGTGTCAGGTTGTAGACCCTAAGAGAAAAATAACATGTTGGAGGGAAGAAAACTAATATGAACAGTATTTATCAGTTTCACTTATACATTTTTAATAGGATGGATTGTCTCTTTATCACAGCATTGGTACATATATTCTACATGCAAAACATAGCATTAATTATAGAAAAATTAAAGAATACAAATTTTAAAAGAAAAAAGAGAAAGAAAATTACTATAACCCCTACTGTTGACATTTGAGATATGTGTGTATGTGAATATGCTTGAACACGTCATTTTTACAGATCTGTAAAATACCACAGGCATTTTTTTGTTCACACTTTTTATTAGATAAAATATCAAACATCTACAGAAAGGAATAAAAATACTTCTGCAACATTATCAATGGTTACACAGTATCACATTTTACGGAAGTTCCTTCACTGCAAGTGAATAGAAAGCTGGTCACATTTAATTGATTGCTTCCTTGAAATAGTTTCAATTTTTTAAAAAACTAGGTAACAAATTATGATCTGCTTTTCTGCTAAGAACTTTATATTTTTACCTTAGGTACCTTTCCCATATTGTGTTGAATAATTTTCCATGAAGATGTATACTATGAGTACTTTGCTCATAAAATTTAATCCAACAAATATTAGCACTGTACCAGAGACACATTCAGGAGATTACCCAATGATACCGGTCCTTGATACCTAAGAATCTGTGATGGAAGAAGAATAGGATAGAAAGAGTTGTGAAGTAGACCATCTGTGCCATGGGAAAGGCACAGATGCCCACTGAAATTCTGAGGGGAGGTTCTGCTGCTTGGGAGGAAGAGAGAATGCTTCATGGAGCAGTAATCGTTTGGAAGGTGGTAGATTTCATACGTAAACACAGAAGAAAGTCAACACATTATGAAGATAAATTATATATAGAATTTTTGACTCATTACACATCTTTTAAAATTTTTAAATCCAAAATGATTTATTTTAGTTTTACTACAATGAAAGGAAGTGGACCAAATAGAATATTTATTATCAGAGGGAAACTGGCATCTGAATTCCACTGAGGCCCATTTCCTCCAAAAAGAATAGGGAAGAAATAGAGAATCCAAGGATTCCACAAACTATTAATTGGTACTGTTCTTTAATGTTTCCTTGGAGGAAACCAAGGTTTCTAGATGCTATGTTCCTCATCTAATCTCTGAGTCACACATCCTGGGATGGCTGAGCCAGCACTAGGATCCAGGGATGTGGTCCCCCAGCTCCATGCTCCTTTCATCACTCAATGTTACTTTCCCAAGGGCTGCTAAGCAAATTTATTAAGGGCAAGGATTCCTAGCCCAACAGGTACAGAAAAGTGAGAGGATCCTTCACCTGTCATATTGAGTTGATGAACTTTTTCCTGCACGTCTGTGAGACTGAGGAATTCATTCAACATTCATTCACTCAACAAGTGTGTACACAGTGGCCCTGATGTACCTGGCATTACACTAAACACCGGGGACCCGGCAGGGAATGAGCCAGACCCTTGGAAACATGCCTGTCCAGACATCGATGTCTCCTGCTTGACATGGAGAGGTGTGGCTGGGAGCAACCAGGTGTTGATCTGGCTCCAGGGAAAATGAGGGGAGTTCAAATGTTCCATTGCAACCCTCCCAGCTCTGTGCAGATCTCCATTTTCTCATCAATGATCTGGAAACCCCATTAAAACATGCAAATGATATTCCCACACAAAGATAGGAAACCATGCCCGCTGCTACCCGCCTCTCTGCAGCCCACTAGCTCATCTCCCTCACAGTTCACACTCACTCTGACTTTTGTCCAAGAGCAACAGATCTTCCAATGACAAATTGTTTGCTTGTCTCCAGACTTTAGGCTGTCAGTTTGTGGTCAGTGACTTTATCACATTTTCTCAGCTCTTCAGTGTGCCTTCAATGAGGTGAAAACTCATAAAACTACGGGAACTTCAAAGAATACAAGAGAAAGAGACCTTCAAGATGGCGGAAGAGTAAGACGCAGAGATCACCTTCCTCCCCACAAATACATCAGAAATACATCCACACGTGGAACAACTCCTACAGAACACCTACTGAACGCTGGTAGAAGGCCTCAGACCTCCCAAAAGGCAAGAAACTCCCTACGTACCTGGGTAGGGCAAGAGAAAAAAGAAAAAACAGAGACAAAAGAATAGGGATGGGACCTGCATCTCTGGGAGGGAGCCGTGAAGGAGCAAAGGTTTCCACACACTAGGAAGCCCCTTCACGGGCAGAGACGGGGGTTGGGCAGGGGGGAAGCTTTGGAGCCGCGGAGGAGAGCGCAGCCACAGGGGTGCAAAGGGCAAAGCAGAGAGATTCCCGCACAGAGGATCGGTGCCGACCGACCGGCACTCACCAGCCTGAGAGGCTTGTCTGCTCACCCGCCGGAGTGGGCGGGGCCTGCGAGCTAAGGCTCTGGCGGTCAGATCCCAGGGAGAGGACTGGGGTTGGCTGTGTGACCACAGCCTGAAGGGGGCTAGTGCGCCACAGCTAGCCGGGAGTGAGTCCGGGAAAAAGTCTGGACCTGCCGAAGAGGCAAGAGACCATTGTTTCGGGGTGTGCGAGGAGAGGGGATTCAGAGCACCACGTAAACGAACTCCAGAGACGGGCACGAGATGCTAAGACTGCTGCTGCCGCCACCAAGAAGCCTGTGTGCGAACACAGGTCACTCTCCACACCTCCCCTCCCGGGAGCCTGTGCAGCCCGCCACTGCCAGGGTCCCGTGATCCAGGGACAACTTCCCCAGGAGAACACACGGCGCCTCAGGCTACTGCAACCTCATGCTGGCCTCTGCGGCTGCAGACGTGCCCGGCATCCGTACCCCTCCCTCCCCCGCGGCCTGAGTGAGCCAGAGCCCCCTAATCAGCCGCTCCTTTAACCCCGTCCTGTCTGGGTGGGAAGAGACACCCTCAGGCGACCTACACGCAGAGGCGGGGCCAAATCCAAAACTGAACCCCAGGAGCTGTGCGAACAAAGAAGAGAAAGGGAAATCTCTCCCAGCAGCCTCAGGAGCAGCGGATTAAATCTCCACAGTCAACTTGATGTACCCTGCATCAGTGGAATACCTGAATAGACAAGGAATCATCCCAAAATTGAGGTGGTGGACACCGGGAACAATGATATATATATATTTTTCCTTTTTCTCTCTTTGTGAGTGTGTATGTGTATGCTTCCGTGTGTGATTTTGTCTGTATAGTTTTGCTTTTACCATTTGTGCTGGGTTCTGCCTGTTTGTTTTTTGGGTTTTTTTAGTATAGTTTTTAGCCCTGGTTATCATTGGTGCATTTGTTTTTTGGTTTCATTGCTCCCCTCTTTCTTTCTTTTCTTTTTTTATTACTTTTTAATATTTTATTTTTAATAACTATTTTTAAATTTCATTTTAATAACTTTATTCTATTTTATTTTTTTCGATCTTTCTTTCTTTTTTTCTCTCTTTACTTCTCAGACATGTGGCTAACAGGGTCTTGGTGCTCCGGCCCGGTGTCAGGCCTGTGCCTCTGAGGTGGCAGAGCTGAGTTCACCAGAGACATTCTGGCTCCACGTAATATCAAATGATGAAAGATCTCCCACAGATCTCCATCTCAACACTAAGACCCAGCTCCACTCAACGACCAGCAAGCTACAGTGGTGGACACCCTATGCAAAAAACTAGCAAGACAGGAACACAACCCCACCCATTAGCAGAAAGCCTGCCTAAATTCATAATAAGGTCACAGACACCCCAAAACACACCACCGGACGCAGTCCTACCCAACAGGAAGACAAGATCCAGCCTCATCCACCAGAACACAGGCACTAGTCCCCTCCACCAGGAAGCCTACACAACCCACTGAACCAACCTTAGCCACTGAGGACAGACACCAAAAATAATGTCAACTACGAACCTGCAGCCTGAAGAAAGGAGACCCCAAACACAGTAAGATAAGCAAAATGAGGGGCAGAGAAACACACAGCAGATGAAGGAACAAGGTAACAACCCTCCAGACCAAACAAATGAAGAGGAAATAGGCACTCTACCTGAAACAGAATTCTTTTTCATTTCTAATTCTATTGATTTGAGTCTTCTCCCTTTTTTTCTTGATGAGTCTGGCTAATGGTTTATCAAATTTGTTTATCTTCTCAAAGAACCAGCTTTTAGTTTTGTTGATCTTTGCTATTCTTTCCTTCATTTCTTTTTCCTTTGTTTCTGATCTGATCTTTATGATTTCTTTCCTTCTGCTAACTTTGGGGGGTTTTTTTGTTCTTCTTTCTCTAATTCCTTGAGGTGTAAAGTTAGGTTGTTTATTTGAGATGTTTCTTGTTTCTTAAGGTAGGATTGTATTGCTATAAACGTCCCTCTTAGAACTGCTTTTGCTGCATTCCATAGATTTTGGGTCATCGTGTTTTCATTGTCATTTGTTTCTAGGTATTTTTTGATATCCTCTTTGATTTCTTCAGCGATCTCTTGGTTATTAAGTAGTGTATTGTTTAGCCTCCATGTGTTTGTATTTTTTACTGATTTTTTCCTGTAATTGATATCTAGTCTCATAGTGCTGAGGTCAGAAAAGATACTTGACACAATTTCTATTTTCTTAAATTTACCAAGGCTTGATTTGTGCCCCAAGGTATGATCTATTCTGGAGAATGTACCAAGAGCACTTGAGAAGAATGTGTATTCTGTTGTTTTTCGATGGAATGTCCTATAAATATCTAATGAAGTCCATCTTGTTTAATGTACCATTTAAAGCTTGTGTTTCCTTATTTATTTTCACTTTGGATGATCTGTCCATTGGTGAAAGTGGGGTGTTAAAGTCCCCTACTATGATGTTGTTACTGTTGATTTCCCCTTTTATGGCTGTTAGTATTTGCCTTATGTATTGAGGTGCTCCTATGTTGGGTGCATAAATATTTACAATTGTTATATCTTCTTCTTGGATTGATCCCTTGATCATTATGTAATGTCCTTCTTTGTCTCTTTTAAGAGTCTTTGCTTTAAAGTCTCTTTCACTTTCTTCACTCTAAGCCACCTGGCCTCCTTTCTCTTCCCTCAACATGTCAGGGCTTCTTCTGCCTCAGGGCCTTTGCACTTGTTGTTCTGATGCTTGACTCTCTTGTCCCCCATATTTACGTGGTTCTCATACCTCTTCAAGGTCTTTACTCAAGTATTTTCTTCTCAACATTTGTTTCTGGTCTCCCTATTTACAACTGCAACATTCCATCTTCCCCCAACATTCTCCATACTTTATGACTACCTTATTTTTTTCTATAGCTATCACCACCATCTGAGAGACTATTTTATTTACATAGTTTGTTAATTTTCTGCCTTCCCCTCTAGAATGAAGGCTATGCAAGAACAGGATTTTTTTTGTCCATATTGTTCTTCATGTATCCTCACTACCTTGAGTAACATTTGCTGAGTAAATTAATATTCCACGATTTTTATATCAATGTCTTATTCAAAAAATTCTAAAATTATAATCTTTGAATAAAGGTGCAAAACAGTTGAAACAATTTACAGCCTTACGAGTCTCCCTCATACTCGAGATATGATTTGAAGGTATCACTGGTAAGCATCAGTAATAGTGACCACTACATATTTACAAGAGAACCTATTGAACGAAAGACTACTGGTTTCAAAAACTTGGACTAAGAATGCTTGGACTAAGAATGCAGGAAATTACAAGTTGAAGTGCAGTGTTATCCTGGACTAAAAGTAAGAGAAGTTGGCAAAATAAATGTACATAATTCCCAGAAAAAGATTTCCTGGAAAAATAGTGAAAAGTGTAAGTATGATTTTTCAACCCAAATTTAACTCTACAAGTTTAAGTCCATTTTCTTACAATGTGTTTAGCGAATTTAGGTTATTAAAAGGGACTCTGCTGGCCAGAGGGAGTGCAGTTTCCCATCAGAAATGGGCTCCCTCATGGCTATGGGGAGGCCCCACAGCTACCACACCTCACTTGCTAACCCAGCACTCAGTGGTGCCAGGCTTTGGTTTATATGAAAAAACTGAGAGGAAAGAGAACATATGAGCACAGAGAAGTTTCGGAGAGAATGTTGAACTGGAATCTCCACAGTGATCAGATGAGAAAACAGAAATACATTTTATATTGACTGTCAATTCTTGGTGACTCTAGCCCAGAAGTCCCTCTGTAATTCCCCAAACTGATTTAGGAGCTCCTTATTGTTCAAATGCTACTCCATGAGTCACTGGGCAGGGACAGCAGACCCAATAATGTGGGCTTTTGAAGAACAAGTAAAGTTAGAAAGTTTTGCTGGAAGAAAAGATAACTAGTGGATAAAAAGAAGTTTTGGTTTTGGCCTGTCCATGATGGAAACCATGGTTTGCCTGTGCAGTTTGTCCCCAAATTGTGAATTTTCAGTGGTTAATAGATTACTAAGTGACACCAGATGTAACATGGATTCATTACAGTCCACACTGCACCAGGACACCTCCACTTAGACATCTAAAAGCCATCTCAAATTAAATTCAAAACTGAACTCCTGATCTTTTCACCAAAACCAATCTTTCCATCTCAGCTGATTGCAACTTCTTTCTTCCAGTTGCTCAGGCCTGAAGTCTTGGAGTCAGTTATCTCAGTCCGTTTGGGCTGGTATAACAAAATACCACAGAGTGGGTATCTTATAAACAACAGGAATTTATTGCTCAGACTTCTGGAGGCTGGAAGTCCAAGATCATGGTGCCAGCATAGTTGGGTAGGGTCCTCTTTCTGGTTCATAGCTGGAGCCTTCTCACTGCATCCTCATCTGGCAGAAGGGGTTAGGGATCTCCCTGGACCCTCAGTTACAAGGCACTAATCCCGTTCATGAGGGCTCCACCCTCATGACCTAAGCATGTCCCAAATGCCCCACCTTCTAATACCATCACATTAGGCATTAGGATTTCAACATATAAATTTTAGGGGGACACAAACATTCAGATCATATCATCATCCTTGATAATTTTTTTCTCTCATAGCCAGTTTGTCAGGGGATCATTAGCTCTACCCTCAAAGCACATTTGGAATTAGATTACTTTTCACTATCCCACTGTTCCCACTCTGGTCCTCATCATCTGTGCTCCTGTCTCCCATCTGGTCTCCCTCCTCTACCTCCCATTTAATGGGTTGAATTGTGTCTCCCCAAAATACACGTTCAAGTTCTGATACCCAGTACCTGTGAATATGACCTTATTTGGAATTAAGGTCTTGGCAAAAGTAATTAAGATGTAAATTAAGATGATGTCATACTGGATTAGGGTAGGCCCTAAATCTAACTACTGGTGTCTTTATAAGGAAAGAAGAAAACACATAGAAACAAAGGAACACATAGAAGAGAAGGCCATGTGACAACCAGACAGAGATTGGAGTGATGCAGCTACAAGCAAGGAACACCAAGGATTGGTAGCAGCCACCAGAAGCTCAGGAATGGCAAGAAAGAATTCTGCCCTAGAGACTTCAGAGGGAGGGTAACCCTGCCAACACCTAGATTTTCAACTTCTGGCCTCTAGAACTGAAAGAATAACTTTTTTGCTGTTTTAAGCTACCTGGTTTGTGGTACTTTGTTACAGAAAACCTAGGAATTTATATCCCCACTGCAGTCTAGTCTCGACATGGCAACCAGAGGAGTTCCTTTAAAATATAAGGCAGATCATCCCACTTATTCACTCAAAAGTCTCCAGTGATTTCCCTCTCCTCCCAGAGAAAAAGCTGAGAGCCTTACAAAAGCCAGGAAGGTCCTACAGGACTGACTCCCCAGTGATGCCGATGACCTCATCACCTACTATCTCCAGCCACACTGGACTCCTTGTGTTCTTCCAACACTCCAAGCACATTCCTGTGGAAGGGCATTTGCACTGGCAGTCTCCTTGCCTAGAACATTCCTTTCCCAGATTTATGTATGACTAGCTGTCTCACTAGTTCAGTTAAATGCCAACTCCTCAGTAAGACCTAATATGGTTACCTAAAATTGCAAATCTCCCCCACCAGTTCCAAAGCTTCACAATCTCCTTTCTCCTGCTCTCCTTTTTCTATCTCTGAAAAACATTTATCACCTTCTAGTGTATCATACAATTTACTTAATTATCATGTCTATTTTATATTGCCCATCTCCCCCTACTAGAAAGTAAAGTTCATGAAAACAGGGATCTTTATCTATTTTAACTGATATATCCCCCCACACACAAAGTGCCTGGCACACTATAGCTGTTCATCCAATATTTTTAGGATGAATGAATAGGAAAAGGCAACATGACACAGCAGATGTGAGGGTTTGCCAACCTCTGATCTCTGCTATTCTTAATCCCATTTTTATTTAGATCAAGTTTTCAGTGGTTAGATAACGCCTTGAGGGTTCCAGCTAAAAGGCAGTATCCTCACTTTCTCGTTTTTAGATAGGTATGAATAGAGTGTTACCCTTGGTGTCTTTTTCATCAAAAACTGCCACCAAAAATGAACGTAGAGGAAATTCCAAAAAAAGTAAACCCCTGCTACTACTGCTTCCAAAATATTCTTGTTGAGGAACAAAATGTTGAAAGTAAGAATTAAATGCTTCAAAGGTTCTACTCATCTTCCCAAAATACAGGCATCACACTCCTTTCCATCTTAGTAGAATGGGCTCACAGAAGCTCTATAATTTGTATAGTTAAAAATTACCAAATAGCTTAGGGGTGCAGATTAGAAGTTCTAGGCATTGGTGTCTATGAAATCATCATAGGCTAAAACACTTAATCCTTTGAGCCTAAATCAAAATTGCAAACTACCCAGGAAAATAAATGAGATCATATATCTGCTACTCAGATCATGTTCTTATCTGCCAAAAATGCCTCTGAGAAGAAGGATGTGTGTGCGTGTGCACATACACAATACACACACACGCACACACACACAAGCACACTCTCATTCCAGCAGCAAAATTACTTTGAAAACATTAATACATATTAATAAAAATGTAAAGACAACAGCTGTTTAAATTTCAGATAAACTGTGGACCATTTTTTACCATTTAAGTCATTGAGAGTGCTGTGCACATAATTGAACAAAAACATGGTCCCCAAAAAATGCAAGTCGGCTAAAAAAGGAAGTTAAAGATTTGAGTTTAAAAAAATTTATCATAAATTATTAGTTATCTTGCCTGGTTGCCGAGGGAGATGCTCTGGTTAATATGTGTTCCATATGTGAATCAGTAATTTAGACTATCATAAAATACACTTAGTACTCTAAAAGAACATCCCCTTTCTTTGATGAGGCAGTTAAAGGTTTTTCAAAATACTTCTGGGCCTTATAGTCACCATGGTTAGCAAGAAATATCACTTAACTACAATCGTATGCAAGTGCCAGCTAACAGAATTCTGACAAATACCAGAAGGTTTACTATAGATGAAATTCAGGGTTACCCAGAGAGATATTTACCTTGTCATGTAGACCTTCCAAGTTTTATTCATGTCGAGACTTGGACTGCTCTAAGTGCCCATCTAAATATTATACAACCCAGAGGAGAAGCACTTAAAGCCGTGGGAGAGGGTGCAGGAGTGGGGTTGGACCCAGGGCTGAGGCAGGCACCCCCTCCTTCCTGCCTCAGTGGGTCATGCCCAGGGCAGCAGCAGCAGAAGGGGAGTGACTGGACAGTGCCCGCGCAGGAGACGATGCCTTTTCCAGTTACAATGCAGGGATCACAACAAACACAGCCGCCACAGAAGCACTGTGGCATTACCTCTCCCATCAGCTTAGCAGCCCCAAAGGAGACTGACTTACACAGGAAAGAACTGAGACGCTGAAGCCTTTTGGGGTTTTTGAAGAGGAAGAGGAACTGCAGCACAGAATTTTAATTTGGGGAAAATTAAATAACCTGGTAAAAGAGTGGATACAAGAAATCAGTGAAAGCAAGAATCTTCCACAGTCTGTAATTGAAAATGTTGGGGGGAAAATTTTTCCATTTGGATCTTATGGATTAAGAGTACATACAAAAGGTGCCGATATTGATGAGTTGTGTGTTGCACCAAGACATGTTGACTGAAGTGACTTTTTCACCTCACTCTATGATAAGTTGAAATTACAGGAAGAAGTAAAAGATTTAAGGGCTGCTGAGGAGGCATTTGTACCAGTTATCAAACTGTGTTTTGCTGGGATAGAGACTGATACTTTGTTTGCAAGATTAGCACTGCAGACTATCCCAGAAGACTTGGACTTAAGAGATGACAGTCTGCTTAAAAATCTAGATATAAGATGCATAAGAAGTCTTAATGGTTGCAGGGTAACTGATGAAATTTTACATCTAGTACCAAACATAGACAATTTCAGGTTAACCCTGAGAGCTATCAAACTGTGGGCCAACCACCACAACATCTATTCCAATATATTTGTTTCCTCGGTGTTTCCTGGGCTATGCTAGTAGCAAGAACTTGCCAGCTTTATCCAAATGCAATAGCGTCAACTCTTGTACATAAGTTTTTCTTGATATTTTCTAAACGGTATGCATTTAGATCATATTAAAACTAAATTGATTGTGGACACTGAAAAAATACATACATACATACATACAGCCCAGAGCAGCACTGCTCTAATCCTCTGTGGCATGTGGCCCCTAGGCTTCTGCTTTACACTTGTGCATGCTACTAGAAAAGGCAGCAATTGGAAACACATTCCCTCACAACCAAAATCCTTCCCGTCAAGTAATTACTGGAGACCCATTTCAGAGGCAAAGGCATGACAGTTAACGGGTGTTAAAAAATAAATCAAGTGGGATGGAAACAAATGCACAGTGTGAATGAACATACTCCTCAGATGTCAGACTTTGAATAGGCACAAGCAGACAAAACTTTGGGTCCCAGATATTGAGCATGTCCCTTTCCTTCTCTGGGAGGCCACATACTGTCACTTCTGTGCTCAGGCTCTTAGGATGACTTCCTTGTTAATGATAAGTGATCGCCCAAGTTAATGATGAGTGGTAAGTGCAGCCAACTCTATGGTCTAAGACACCACAAAATGCACACCTATCCCACTGAGAAGAGGACATCACTTATACCAGGTCAGCCTGATAAAACTCCATATCCAGTTCTCAAAGCCACTCTGGGTTTGATAAATCCATGTTACTAGGATATAAAGAACATCCATGAGAGCAAGGACTTTATTTTACTCACTGCCATATCCACCTCCAAGAACAGTGCTTTGCATGTAGTAGGCACTTGAAAAATATTTATTGGATGGGTGAATGGCTAGTCTGTTCTACTGAAACACCTGTACAGTGGTAAGAAGTTTGAACCTATGTAGAAATGAAACGCCTCTAGTATCCAGTTAGCTTCCATAAAGCTCAGATTAATGTCAATGCTTCCAAGGCAGCAGTTCTAAAAATTCCATGCTGGTTGTATACTACTTTGGACTTTTTTGTTCCAAGGAAATAGTTCTGATGAACTCATGGACACTAGGATTTGCTCTGGGGACTAAAGGAACAGGCAAGTCTTAAATACAAATGTACCAACCACAACAGCAGAATTCCAGAATGATAATGTCAATAAATAGAAGAGGACTTGGGCAGGTTACCCTCCTGATGGCCCTCAGACTATATACAACACTGTCCCTGCTGGTCCAGTTTCTCTGAACAAATGGTTTTGTCTTTTCTCTGTATCTTGCCTCATGGAGGTTCCTCTCCCTTCTGTCTGTGGTACAACTCTTGATTAGATCTCACTTGAGCTGTCACAATATCATCACAACTGCTCTCCTTACATCTAATCTCTCCTCCCTCTAGTTCATCTCTTATGCTTCCTCCTTTTAAAAACTCTCAGTTCATATTCCCAATATAATGAGATCCAAATACCTCAGCAGGACCCAGAAAGTCCTTCACAAACATGCCTGATATCCTGACATTTCTTTCTACCCCAGATCCACCACGTTCTTGTGCCCGAATATATACACATACTGTTGTAGCTCTACTGCACCACCCTCTAGTTCCCATGCCCTTTCCAGCTTCCCTGTCATTACTCATGGAATTTCCTGGGCCTATAATGCTTCCACATCTTGTCTACCTAGGGCATTCAGAGTTCAAACATTACATTTTTCCTGGATACCCCACTACTTACCATGCCCTCACCAGCACCCACCCTGTCTCTACAGCCTGACACAGAAACCCTCAGAGGCCACCTGACAAAACTGATCCCCCATCTGTGATCTCAGAGCATTTTTGACACCTCCAGTGTGGTAGATTTTCTCCAAAAATGGTCACCAATAACCTCCCCCATCCCTTTATGTACATGCCACTCCTCCAGTGTATTTTGCACTCCTTGAATTTTGGCTGGCCTTGTGACTTGGTTAGAATCCAGTAGAAGTAACCCAGTGCCAGCTCTGGGACTAAGCCTTAAAAGAAGCCAGACACCAGATAAAGAAGCATGGACGAGTTTACTATTTGACACAAGACCATGTGGAAGAGAACTAAGGAGCCCCCAAACCATTCCAGCCACCCCAGCTGAGGCAGCAGACATGAGTGAAGCCATCTTGGGCATTCCAAGTTCCTAGTTCAATGCAGCCAAATGGGTAACTCCATTCAACACCATATGGCACAGACCCACCAGCTGATAACTGATAATTGTTTTTTCAAGGCAGTAAGTTATGGATTGGTTATTTCCCAGCAAGGTAACTGAAACATTTCCTATGGTATATTATAGTTACATGTTTACATGTCTAATTCTCTGCAGCAGGCTAGATTTTCCAAAGCTGATTGCAGCAACATCTCCCATACTCTTCTGCTGTATCCTTGCTATTCTGCCTTCAAGAGGTAAAGTCCAATTTCTCTCCCCTTGAATTTGGGGTGTCCATAGTGACTTACTTGTAACCACAGAATGTGGAAGAAGTAACAGTGCATGACTTCCAAGGATAGTTCAAAAGAGCTCTTTCAACGTCTACTCTGGTCTCTTGGAAAGCTCTCTCTTTGGATGCCCCTCTTAGGTGTTCCTTTTTGGGGGCAGCTTCCATGCTAGAGAAACTAAAGCCACATGGAGAGGCCATGTGTAGATGCTCCAATTGACAGCTCTGGCTGAGCCTACACTTTGAGTTATCCCAACCCAGACACCACATATGGGAGTAAGGAAACCTCTGGATGATTCCAGCCTCAGTCACTCAAGTCTCTTCCAGCTACTGGAATGTTCCCAGCCGAGTTCCCAGATATCGTGGGACATAGAGAAGCCTACTCCACCATTCCCGGTCTGATTTTCTGAGCCACAGAATCTGTGAGCAAAACAAAATGGTTGTTGTTTTATGTCACTCAGTCTAGGGCAGTTTGTTACCCCAAAACAGGCAACTGGAGCACCTCCCAACCAGACTCTGGGCTCCTGGAAAGTGGGGAAACATTCAGTCATCACTGTATCCTAGTTTATAGTATGATACCTAGAGGCAAAAAAGAGGCTCTCACCAAATATTTATTGAGTGCAACTGAAAGGTTGGAATGTCTACTATCTTTTTTTTTTAATGTTCAGCTTTATGGAATTTTGGAAATCTACACATTTGGACCAAAAATAACAGAGAAAATATATCTATGCATTAGGTTTATCATACTATGTTTTGAGGATTCTTACAGAAATGTCTCTTTACTTTTCCTTTCTTCATGGTATGGAATCCTATGGGAGTTGGACCTGGTATTGCGAAGCAAACTGAAATAGCACAAAATAGAGGAAAGTATTCAGTAAAAAGGAAAATCAATCCAATTCAGCTAAGTGCAAGTCATTTGTTCCCTTTTCCAATCAAAGTGTCTATCCTGTGTTCCTCTGTTCCATTTTACACAAGGGAAAAAATTCCTAAATGCCCTGTGTGCCCATGATTTTCCTCTCCTATAAAATCAAAAGTCAATACCCAAATGCTACTCAACATAACTCTGTAATTTCTTTGGCTCAATAAGATGTCTGTAACGTTGAAAAGTTCTTTTAAAAAGTGTATCTTAGAGAACCAAAAAGTGGTGATGTGTTTCCCTGGTAGCACACTAATTTCTTTGTTTTCTGGCTTTGTCAAGGAAAGAGATGCTCAGAGTAAATGAATTTTCCAGATAGCCTCCCCCAACTCAGAAGACCTTACTTAGAAAGTCTACGAACTCTCCTACCACAGGGAACTGGTCACCCCTGTAATACCTTGGGCTGAATGAATAAGGCCTGGCCAACCCTTGTGTGTCAGTAAATGCTGGGCTATAGCAGTTTCCAATCCTAAATTGCATAAAGGCTGAGGGTTGTGCACGCAAACCCTTAGCACCCCCTGGAGCAAACCCATCAGCGACTAAGATTCCTCCACGGAAAGTGGCAGGTACGAAGCAAAATCCACATTTAATAACCTTACCCTTGAGTTTTAACACTATTTATTTACAGACACTAGAACGGTGGAGAACTGATCCCACCGTCCAAGGCTTCAGGCTCCTTTTAACGCTTGGCAGCCCAACAATGAAAGGGTCAAAGCTTTCTAGCTGCACTGATCCAGATCCTGTCAAAGGTACTATATCTGAGTCCCCTGAGATGAGCAAAAATGATTTATTCTCCCCTGTACAGACTTGATGTTTCTACTTTCACCATGATTCGCTCAGCCACGGTTCTTACTGACACCATTAAATGCTTAGTTTCCAACTTGATTTGACTTGATTAATTTATTCACTCACATATTCATCCGTGCAGGATTTATTCAACACTCACTATGTGCCAGGCCCAGATTAGACGCTGAAAATAGAAAGATGAACAAGACCCGCTCTCTCATCTTAGGAAACTCACCTGCTAGTAAGGATGGGAGACAAATAAACAAATGAATGGAATATTCCACAACAAACTACAGGCTGGGGGCTATATCCGACCAGCTGCCAATTTTTGTATGTAACATTGTATAGGAACCCAGACACATTCATTGGCTTATATATCAACTATGGTGGCTTTCAAACTGCAATAGCAGATCTAAGTCATTGCATTGAAGATGCTGTTGCCTGCAAGGCCAAAAATATTTGCTCTCTGGCCCTTTACAGAAAAGGTCTGCTGACTGTACGATAACAGAGATCTGTTCCATATGCAACAGTCCGCAGAGGCAGGGATGGGTTGCCAAGGAGCGCCTGCGCAGAGCGGAAGCACGGAGGATCAGCCGGGAATCAGGGCAAAGGCAGACGATAACACGCAAAAGGGGAGGGGGGCTTCTGAGAATGGTTAGGTCATGGGGGGAGAACAAAGGTGTGGCGGGAGATGCAGCTGAGAACGGAGAGAGTGCAGGTCTCCGCAGGCCATGAGGAGGCTGTGTTGGATTCTATTCTGTCAGCAGTGGAGGTTTTCTATAGGGTTTTTTTTTTTTTTCTATAGGGTTTTAAACAGAAGAGGCAACAGGAAACAGATTGAAAAGAGGTGAGCCGAAAAACCAGTGAAGATTGCATTGCATTGGTCTAAGCCAGAGATAATGACTCAGAAATAAAAAAGGCAGTGGCAGCTGGATCGAGAGGAGGATTCAAAGGTCTCAAAGAAAACAAATGAACCAACGTTAACGTATCACATACATTCAGTGAACACTCTATGTGGTGTAATAACTGCGGTGGCTGAGTAATAACTGCTCTGTTCTAATCCATCCCTGAAAGGCTCAGACAAGGACCATCCTGCACCTGTGGGGCTCAAAGAGGAAAACCTTTGGTCAGCCTTTTAAAAAGAATTATAGCTAAATATTGTTCGATGGCCCCTGGTGAAATGAGTGGAACAGGTGACTAGATTGTTGACCACAGGAAACTTCTACTCATTATTTGATCACTTCCCCCCCACCTCCGGCTTGCTTTTCCCTTGATGAGACCTGCGGAGCAGGCAGGTGGGTAGGACACCAGGTGGCAATGAGCACAGGCTTTGTGTCCAGATTGACCTCAAGCAAGTCCTGAAACATTCACTTCATTGCTCTGTGCCCTTGGGCAAGCTCCTTAGCCTTTTGTATCTCAGGATCCTCATCTGTAAAATGAAGATAAAATAGGCTAAGAATGGCCAAGTAGGTGATGTATTGGTAGAAGAATTAGATAGGACAGCACAGGCAGAGTGCTTAGCTCAGGACTAGTCGAAGTGAACACCAGAATCCTTTAGATCTCAATCAACAGAGAAGCCTCAACCCACCTCAACCAAATAGGTGAGATCCCATTTCTACTGGCACCTAACACAACTGAATAACTGAGGAGCTGAGTACACTGTTTCATGTCTGTTTTCCAAATAGAGTGAAGGCTCCAAGATATCAAAGTCCATGACTCCACTGGCCTGCTCGGAGCCAGCACAGTGCCAGGGACATGGTAAGGGGCCAGACATATTTGTTGAACAAATAAGAGAGTGGGGAGAAGAGGGAGGAAAGAGGGGGAGGGGGAAGGAGAGGAAGAGAAGGAAAGACACAGAACCTCTCCCTGTTCTCCCTCTGCAACATCACTGCCCCTAAACCTGGCTGTTCAGAAAGAGAGGAGGGTGGGGATTAAGTGACTCATGTGGATGACATGCACCTCTGATCCTTGAAGCCACCTTTTGAGGGTCCAAAGTATTCAGACCTTCTACCCAGCTGGGAGCAGCTTCCTTGAACTTCATTTAGCAACAGGCAGTGAATATCTCAAAAAAGGCAGACTTCCCCAGGCCTGGGAATGGAAGGACTGATGAAGCAGAAATTCTGGCTGCCAAGGGCCAGGGACCAAGGCAAAGCGGGGCAGAGTAACACTGCAGCTCAAGGGACACAGTTCAGAAATTCATTAAAATCAAATCCTCTTATAAGCAACTTTATTTTGTACAAAATTTGGGCTTCTAGAAATCTCAGCGGGAGACCTTGGATTTAGCAATCTGGGTTCATGGCAAACGTGGACTCTAAGGCAGAAAACTCAAATCTAATAATGCTTAAAGCACCAAAACAATTTTTAACCATTCTAATGGAAATCTTTCCAAAATATATTATGTTCCCCCAACCATGATAAATAGAATAAACACGCCACAACTTTTCTTGGTGACCAGAATCACGATGAAGCGTGCTGGTGACCCTGCCGAGTTATAGGCATTGTTGATTATTTCTCTAAGAGCCCAGACTTCTAAACCATTCTCATCTGTAGGAGTTTTGACTCTCTTTCTTGATACTTTTCTTTAGGTGGCTCCAATAGGCCTATTAAACTGTTGCACCTACACCAAAATGCACCCAGAATGTTCTACTTGATACTTCTATTTCTACTAACCGTAGCTCCCTCTATTTTCCTCTGTTGCTTCTCATGTTGCTATGGACCGTCTGTAATTCTTCCCATTCCTTGCACTACCCGTCTGCCGCCCCTCCAATCTCTGGTTAAAACAAGGAGAAAGCTACAACTTTCCAGAATAAAGGAGAAAACCCACTATCATATGTCAAATTTCAGTTCCGGTCTCTAGAGTTATTGATACTGGTGTAAACTCACATTTATGTATAGAAACAGATGGTTGCCTATGGGACTATCTATAGATGTGTCTAGATACATGGGTCAGTATGCACTCATATACATCAGCACACCTGATACATATGAGCGCAACAATGACATTCTAACAGCAACCAGCACAACTAGGACACAGATCATGGTTTCTAATACTATTCTTCAGTAAAAGGAACAAGGATTCCTTGGAGAAATGGTTGATTCTAGAGCTCGAAATATATAGTATGAGCCTGGAGTATCTTGTAGTGCTAGAAAGCAAGAAAACACTTAAAACTTTTAACCCCACAAAACGGGGGCATGTCAAAGGGACAGGGGAACCAATTGAAAGAGCTCCCAATAGACAAAGCTAGGAAACCCTCAGCAACAAAATAGATAAAGTAGTATTAGATTATAATTCAAAGTATAAAGTAAGTGTCCACAAGTCCGTAGTGATATAAATAAATGACTAAATAGATAAATAATTGGGAAATCAAACATACCATGTAGAATAATTCCAAATAATTTACATAGACACTCTACCCTCAAGGAAATTGAGCATAATGCCCCTCTCAAGCATGGACTGCAAGAAGTGACTTCCTTTCAGAGAGGACAGCATAGAAAGGTAGGGTTGAGATAGGCTGCGACCTGGGATCTGGGACCCTTTGCTGCAGTGCTTGCACCTGGACAAGCGTCTGGTCCAGCAACAAAATAAAAAGAAACTATAAAGGACTAAAAATTACTGTGTGCACTGCAGTTTGAGCAAATTCTGGACAATAAGATACAAAGAGACCAAAAAAAAAAAAAAACCCAACTGCCACTTCTGAAGAGCCAGGAGAAAAAGCAGGGTACTGCACATGCCCCTTGCACTCAACACCACCAAAGGGGTTGGCAAAACCACCTAAGACACCCCTCTGGCCCGACCCCTGGACACACCCCTACCCTCGCCCCATATAAGATAACAGCTCACCTCCCACAGGGGAGCGAGCAAGGGAACCTGTTACTTGTTTTCACTCCCCCCTGCTGTGGCAGGGGCCCCAGTAAAGCCTTGCCTGAATTTCTCGACTGCCCTCTTATCAATTTCTATTGATTGGGGAAGGCCAAGAACCCTGGTCTACTGGTATCAGGGGGAAAGTAACTTTACAGTGGAGAAACATGACCTCAGCCAAGTGATCAAGATCAACATCAACAGTGATGCTGATAATATGTACCCTTGATATGATGTGATAAGGACGGCCCCTCCCCTCTGCAGTTTTCATCTCCAACACCCATAACCACAGTGGAATGATGAGAATCTTGTCAGACAAATCCTAATTAAGGAACAGTGTTCAAAACACCTCACCAGGATTCCTCAAAACTGTCGAGGTCATCAAAAACAAGGAAAGCCCAAAAAGTTCACATAGTCAAAAGGAGCCTAAGGACACATGATAACTAAAGGACTAAATGTAATGTGGGATGCCTTGGATCCTGGAACAGAAAAGGGACATTAGGGAAGAAGCAAGGAAATTTAAATAAGCTGCTGACTTTAGTTAACAGTATTAATAATGTGTCAATATTGGTCCATTCATGAAAAGATATGTACTCACCTTACTCATGTAAGATGTGAATAAAAGGGATAACTGGGCCTAGGGTATGTGGGAACTCTCTGTACTATCTTGGCAATTTTTCTATAAATCTAAAACTGTTCTACAATGAATAGTTTTTTTTAAGAAAAATTAAGTCACAGGCCTCCAGGCTTGAGAAGGGAGGGTGAAGGGCTCCACTCCCACAGACCCTGCTGCTCTGGGGATGGGGGCTTTTGCCCATCCAGGTACAACCCCTGCCCTCAAGGTGCTGGCTCACAATAGTGGATCAGGGCAACCTGCATGCCCTTAGAACATGACTCAGGGCTTGAAGGCTTTCAAAAGTCTGTGCACCTTACCCTTCCCCCTCCCCATATCCTCAAGTCCATTCTCAAGTAGGTCTGTGTCTTTATTCCTGTTTTACCCCTAGGTTCTTCATGACATTTTTTTTTCTTAAATTCCATATATAGGACATATATACACTACCAAACGTAAGGTAGATAGCTAGTGGGAAGCAGCTGCATAGCACAGGGAGATCAGCTCGGTGCTTTGTGACCACCTGGAGGGGTGGGATAGGGAGGGTGGGAGGGAGGGAGATGCAAGAGGGAAGAGATATGGGAACATATGTATATGTATAACTGATTCACTTTGTTATAAAGCAGAAACTAATACACCATTGTGAAGGAATTATACTCCAATAAAGTTGTAAAAAAAAAGTCTGTGCAAACAATTATTTTCCATATGCACTCTTGTCATATTTATTCTTCTGCAAGCTAACAAGGCTCAGATTCATCAAGCAAGAAAAGTCCACCCAGAAAATGACAAAAACTCATGTGATACTAAGAAGCCAATTGGTCAGAATTTGTTAGGGAAAGACCACTCCCTGTAGTTCTCATTTACAAGCTTCTCAAACTGGCTCCTCAACTAGCTTCCAGCTAAGAAAATGCATTAAAACATCCATAAGACAGTATTAATAAGCCCTCCATAACCAAAATCTGATTGACGCTTATAAAGAGCGAGAACACCAAGTGGTCCTTAAAAGGCAAAGGGAAGGAGGTTGGTCTTCCATAGCCAGCAGAGCCATGAGGTGGGGCTGCTTTCTCCCGGGGCTCCCATGGGTGGGGAGAGCACTAGGGTTCCCCAGAGTGGCTGTGTTCTCCAGAGACGATGTCAAATCATGGCATGACACGATCTGGCTGCAGCAGGGAAGCTGGACTCCAATGAGTAGAACTCTAGACAGGTCAGTGGGATTCAATTCTATTCTTTCCCTCTTTGATTAAACCACTCTACTGCTCCAACCAACAATTTCCTCATATATAAATGAAGAACAATTAAACTCTTATCCTGACCTACCTAAGTGGCAGATTGTGATAATTAATGAAACGTAATCATACAAGCATAAGGAGATATCTGTTTCTTCAAGACATTGAGTACATAATTTTTTTTTGTAGAATTCTTTGAGAAGTAAATCAGAGCTTTAGAGTCAGTGGATGGGTCTTTGTTTTAGCCATGTACTTGACAGACATCCCTCAATCCATGCACTTGTGACATTCACTTCCTCTGGTTATTAATTACATAAGATCTTATTCATAGACCTCAGCCATGTGCTCTTTTTCCCCACCTTCCAAGCCCTCCTCTTCCTACTCTGACCCTCTCCCAGTACCCCTGGGTACATCTGAAATACTGAATTAGAATTCTTATCACAAAGACACATCAGAAAGTCTGGTGGACCAAAAATGTCACACTGTAGAGCGTATCTTAAATCATCCATGGATGACCTGCCTAGAAACAGGGAGAATTTCTGGTGATTTTGATCTACACCATCTATCTACCTCATCCACAACCAGAGATATTTAATCTTATTCATGGGCTGGCATGAAGGGCCTCCGTGCTGTTCATGTTCTTCTGTGCTCATATTCCCCCATTTCTAGGGTTTCATTCTGAGTCTCACTTTGGCAACACCTTCCCTTGGTCCTTAGCTCACTCCACCCCCAGGGCCAGCCTGCACCATCAGGCATGCTCTTGAAAGTGGCCAGGAAATTCCTCTCATATCCATCCAACTGCACCCCCTGCCCCTTTCTTCTCTGCTGTGGTCATTTTGGCTACCCTTTCCCTCTGATACTTTCCACAATGCAAACATGCTTTCCTGTTTCCAGTTTTCTTAGCATAAGTGCAGGCAGAGGTAAGAGTGCTTACTTGAGGGGTAGAAATCGCCCCTAGAAAAGAATAGGTCAAAGATCATGAAAAAGGGAAGATCTTCCAGCAAAGTTATGGAAGAAATAGAAGGGACCTGGAGTCTGAAGCACAGGCGGTTGAATTTGAGAAGGAGGGAAGGAGGGAAAGAGAGAGGGGTGAGGATAGAGTGGGGATGATATTAAGATGGTTCATGTGCATAGCATTTTAAAATTTTTTAGTGAAAGGAAAAAAGATCCCTGCTGAGACTGCATTTGGGCAAGAATTATGGAAAATAAGAGTAAATTAAGGAATAGCTATTGAGAATGGGATAAAGAACTGATCAGGGGCAAGGGTTAGGATTTCTCCCATCACATGGCAAGTCTCACTGAGACTGGTTATAACTGCCAAGAACCTGGAATGGCACCTCACAGCCACTTGGGGGGCTTCATATTATCATACAGACTTTAAATGTTTCCACAAAGCTTGTTTAAATGGGTCTGTGACTCAAAAAGTTAAGCCCCATTGCTTTAGACAATCATGTCACTTTTTCTGCCAGAAAGCTTCTATCCTGGAATGTCTTTCAACCATAGAAGAGTTAAGAAACCACCTCTATCTGGATTTGAAGTAAAAGACATAAGGTACTAGGGGGAAAAGTTTACATTCTCATAACTTTCCTTCATCATGGGCATTATTTTGGTGTGTTGCCAAACACCAATCAGCTCTGGGTAGTGCCTGCATTCCAGAACAATTCTGTAAGAATATATTATTCTATGAACAATAAACTGTTGTAATGTTTCTTAGTTCCAATATCAGACAGAAAAGAATACCACATCACTTGTTCACTTGATTATTTTCTCAGGAACCCAGAGTATTTGATTTATGCTCAACTATTCCTATATCTAAAAACAGTTTGGTATTTTATAATCAAGTTTTAATCTTCTAAACTAGATGATTCAGGAAAAATACTTAATCCATCAAAATAACTCCAAACCATGTGCTTTTCAAATCACCCCCAAAATGGCATTTAGTTTCCATCATGTTTGGCTTTGTAAAAGGCTTGGCAATTTATCACCTTTGGCTTCTTTCTAGTTCCCTTAGCTGTCAATGCTATACTAATGTCATCTTCCAAAGGACCTCTGGCAGGATTTCACAGGGATGTCTGTGGGCTCAGATTAGCAGGAATAACCAATGAATTTATTAAGTAATATCAATCAGCCTTGAACCTTGTTCCCAAGTGCCCATGTAGTTCACCAGAATTCTATCTTTGAATAGGAAATAAGCTTGATGGAAAAAGAAAGGAAACTAAAAGTATTAAGTGTCCACTAAGAGCCATATTTTGCATATATTACCTCATTTAAATTCAGGGCATTATTTATCATACTGTGAGAAAATCATCGTTCAGAGTTTCATAATTTACCTAAGGACACGGCCAAGGATTCGATCTCAGGCAGGTCAGCTTCTTAAGCTCATGGTCTTCCCATCACTCCATTCTGTTGATTCCTACTAATGATTGTTAAAGCAAGAGTAAGCATCTCTAAAAGTCTACTCTAACCAATTTCTACTAGAGATATGACCATATATATAAAATTCACATATATCCCCACTAATACTCAGGGTATGTATGAATTTGGTCCGTCAAAATAGTAATAGTTGGGAAATGTGTCTTTCCCTAAACCACAGGTAAAAAGAATATAAAGAAATAAGTTCTAATAACTTTCCAGACTTTGACTGAGGCTGGAAATTGAAGTTCGGAAAAAGAAAAGGCATATCTAATAGTACACTAAATGACTAAAAATAGGGAAAATTATCTCAAAGTAAATGTCCCTATGAAGACAGCTTTTCCAGGGTAAGTAGGAATTTATTATTCATATTGTTAGGAATAACTGCCCTTGTCTTGCTTCTATCTTTAGAATGTGCACACATTGTTGAATATAAAACATGTACAGCATGTAATCTTCTAACATAACTCATGTCTGAAGAAGCAAAATAAAACCACCCCTTCAGAAATTCCTTTCTGGCATCTTATTTTGTTTTTAAGAAATCTGTTTTTAAAGAAATAGAGGGTTTTACTGTTCAATAGAATAATCTCTTTTTTTACTTCAGTTTATCCCTTAAATTATTTTTACTCTTTGCCACAAGAATGAATACATCTTTATCAATAAAAGACTTTATAAATATTTACTTCCTATTAAATCCTTCCAAATATTCTTCCATGGATTCTGCAAGTGTTTCTCCTTTTCCTTGTTCTTTTAAATGTATTGCCTACACACACTTTAAAAAGCCACCAAATCTCTAACAAGTCCTTATTTCTAATTAAAGAAAGGCTGTCAGTCATTCAATAGATATTACTGAATGTTTACTTTTTGACCAATGCTGGGGCCTCACATTCTTCTCTATTAGCTTCTATTTGTTTTCATTTAAACATTGGCCAAGAGGACACTAATAATTACAAAGTCTGAGATCCAATCCTGATGCCAGATGTGCCAATAATTAGCTGTGTGACCCTGGACAATTTACTCTGTCTCTCTGGGTCTCAGTTTCTTCTTGTCCAAAATAAAGAGACTAGGATACTGTTACGGGCTGAGCTGTGTGCCCCCCAAAATTCATATGTTGAAGCCCTACCCCTGGTATTTTATATGTGACTGTATGTGGAGATAGGGCCTTTACAGAGGTGATTAAATAAAATTGAGGCCATTAAGGTGGGACCTAACCCAAGCTGACTGGTGTCCTTATAAGAAGAGGATATTAGGACTCAGACAGTCAGGGAAAAGACCATGTGAGGCAATGAGAAGGCAGCCATCTACCCGCCAAGGAGAGAGGCCTCACAAGAAACCAAATCTTCCAACGCACTGATTTTGGACTTCCAGCCTCCAGAACTGTGACAAATAAACTTCTGTTTTTCAAGTACCCAGTCTGTGGTACTTTGTTACGGCAGCCCTGGCAAACTAACAGCTATTTAAGATCCTCTTCAATTCTACCATCCTGAGATCATCTCTCCCCTCAAGAGAAGTAAAAATATAAAATACTCTAAGTAACAACAGAAGCGTTTGTTAAAGGAACTGCATCTCATTAGTTCTCTAACAATTCCCTGGTTAACACTAGCAAACCAAGTTCTATATAAAGAATTTTTAAATTTCTTTTTTAAGGCTCAGTTGCTTAATAGAGAAGAACCTTTAAGGGTACAAATTTTAAAATGTTTGTTCCTCCATAAGAAACTATAGTAAGCCATCCCTGTAATTTTACTTCAATACATTTCTGGAGTGAAATTTAGCAGAGGGTCAAGTCCCTCTTAGACCCCATACAAGTGACTGAAGGCACAGAAAGCATCCAGAGCAATCAGTCCTACTGGATCTCCAGTGACGTTCATATACCCTGAAAAAACGTATAAACCATATTTAGTTAAGGCTTTTTGTTGTTTTGGTGGAGTGGGTTTTTCTTTTTTTTTTTTTTTTTTTTAGTTTTTTTTTAGTTTTGGCCACCCCATGCAGCTTGTGGGATCTTAGTTCCCTGACCAGGGATCGAACTCTGGCCCCTGTCAGTGAGAGCATGGAGTCCTAACCACTGGACCGCCAGGGAACCCCCGGAGTGGGTTTTTTAACACCATATTTTTCTCCCTTTCCACATTTCACAGAGGTTCCTCTGATACAGCCTCAGGACTCTGCACTGAAGCAAATGATACCTCAATTGTTAGACTGAGCGTCAACTTGCAGATTTCTGAAGGTTTGGACTCGCTGGGTTTAACAGGTTGATCAACTTAAAACAAAGGTGCAATAACTAAAACTGTAAGACAAACACCTATAAATCTGAAGGAAAAGGAGGGTGGCCTGGGTGAGGGTTAGGGGGGTGATATTTTTCTTTTATGAACTGCTAGTCAGGAAATGAGGCTTAAGTATTGAAGGGATGGTGAAGCAGAGAGGAAGGAGGGATCAGGTAAATGGATTGCAAAACCACCACAGCAAAGGTTAAAAGGTGTGTGCTGAGAAATTGGTTTTAGCAACTGATTCTGTTACACAGAAACAGAAGCCAATAAAATGGGATCCTCTGATATTAACTCATAAATATCTTAACTGGTATATTATCAAAACCATCAGAAAACATGTTTTCCTTCTCATTCTTCCAACATATATTAATATCTTTGAATGACCTCGGACAAATGATCTTGGTACATTTATTACTTGGTGATCATTCCTGATAACCATCACTTTATTATTCCTTTGTTTCAGGTCTTCCCAAATGACATGATTACCCATCCCAGGAGAGCAATAACTGTAAAAAAAAAAAAATCAGTAGCATTGCAGTAACATGTAATTGTGTCTGCACGCCATTGTGATTGTATGTCACTACATCAAGACTTGGGGATTTTAAGAGAAAGGGTGTCTGAGAAAGGCCTGTGAGTTTTGGTTAGGTCACTATGGTGGTAAAGCTGGCTCTACTAGCTGGTCATTTAAAAACTTCCATGGAACTTGATTGCCTTCCAGTGAAATACTTCATTTAATTTCCCCATAATCCATTCCCTCTCCCGCCCATCACACCTTTAATAACCCTACATCATATGCTCATTAATCTTTCTACCTCTACATCATAGAGATTTACATTTTAATATTAGAGCCAGTCATCTTGTTAGTGTGATTTATTGTTTTCCTCTTTGAAAAGTCCACACTCTTTTTCTAAGTACTATAAATAACAAAGCACGGCTCCGGATTGAATAACGGGGCTGTAATTCAGGCTTGGGACTTAGCTGCCATTCCTAAAACCTCAAGCCACACCCCTGGGGATCACAGTGTCAGCAGAGGCTGGTGATTGAATTATGGTCCTGCAGTCAATCAGGGACGGTACTCTATTCAAAGTATTTCTACCAATGAGAAGTTATTAATACTTTGAAATGGAAGTTAGAAGTACAGTAGATCAGATGTTAGTTTAATAAGGACAGCTATTTTTTCCTACTTAATGAGGTAGGAGACTTTTTTTTCCTTTTTCTTAAAGAAATAAATCATAAGCAATAAATATGAGAAAGATCTTAGGTGATCAAGCTTTATTGTTGTTGTTATTATTTATAATATTGTACAGGGTTCTTTGCAAAACACACCCATTTTTAGACTACTACAAAAAGTAAAAAGAATAAAACAAAAAGAAGAGAAGGAAAGGAAAAAAGAAGGAAGGGAGGGTGGTTATTTGAAGGCTATCCTAAAGTTCCAATCATCTCATAATTGAATTTCATAATTCTAGACACTGTTGAAGAACTATGGACGTGAACACTCGGCAAACAACAAAGTGAAATGGAACAACTAAATTATGAGCCTTAAGACGCTGAGTCAAATAGAGCCGTATATCTTTATTATTCATGTCTCAGGAAAACAGGCCGTAGTTGCAGAATACTGTAAAATTCTGGGGCTCTCCCAAAAGCTATTTTTGAACACTTCTTTCTTAAACACTAGCAGAAGGTTCCATTTTAACTTCTCCAACATTAAGATTTTTGATGATAAATGTTATTAGAAAAGATTATTTCAGAAATACAACACAATCTGTTTCCATCTGCAGAAAAAAGCCTCTTATAACCAAATAACTCACCTAAGAAAGTGTTCTTACCTTTGGGCAGGGGTCCTTAACGACAGACTTTTTTAAGAATCTGATAAAAGCTGTAGACTTTGCCCCAGAAAAAAAAAAAATGACATCAACAAACAAACATCTCTCTCTCTTTCTCTCTCTCTCTCTCTCTCTCTCTCTCTCTCACACACACACACACACGCACACACACCACAAACACACACACAAACCTACACAGATGCACTACTTCTCACACACAAAATATTGCACATTTGGGGGGATTCATGGCCTCAGTTAGGAACCCTTGCCCAATGTAGTAAACTGTGTTTTTAAAAGGAAACAAATCTTTCTCTAGTTTTCACATAGATTACATCTGATTTTTATCAATTAACAAAATACACAATGCTTGATTTGCAGATTGGAATCAAATTAAATTCCACAGGGAGCTAAACTTTATCAAGTGTTCTAGAAAAGAAAAATGTATCTCATTTCAGAGGACCAAAACGTTTGATGCATGGGCCTGTTTCATGCTACTCTTAATCAGTTCTATGAAAATGTTCTTGATGGGAAAGCATAACATAATAATCTAAGAGTTTGTGTCTTTTTATTTTCAGGATGCAAGTGAAATAAATCATAGGAATAACTACTGCTATTATATTCACAATGAAATAATAGATGTAATTGAAAATATTCTTTGCATCCCATTTTTGTCATCAGAAAATACGCATTCTTATAAATCAATCTAATAATGTAACTATTTTAGATAACAAGCCTTTGATAAGAGCCTAACATTGTATAGTGCATGTTATAAGCTTACTAACTCGTCCTTACATGCCCAGAGTCAAAAAGAAATGCAGATGAAACCATAATATGCTTCTTTAATGAACTCTGCTTTTCTTCCAGCAATTCACGTGCACTACACTACTTTCTTTCTTTACAAATTTTCTAACCATTGGTGGAAATACCTCATTTTATCTTTATTCTTTTGTTTCACTGCCCTTTTCATCATATGTGTGTGTATGTGTATGTGTGCACACGCGCAGATTATAAAGGATCTGAGAGTGATATATGCTGGAGGCAATTTTTTCCATAGCCTTCATTAAGTAACATGAGAAGTGGTCCAAGTGCCAGGGAGGAAGCTACGGGTGTGACCAGGTGACCAGCTGGAGTCCATTCCTCACATCATTCAAGGTCTTTGAGATGTGCAGTGACAGATGCCCTTGACGTCTTTCCTTTGCTATGACTCATACTCAGTGCCCAGGGTTACTTTGTCAAGTTTTCCTTCTTTATCTGGACTCAGAGTCATTTTAAGTTTCATTCAAGATGGGGGAGTTTTTAAAGGCAACTAACTCTGCCAAACCTACTATCACAGTGAATTGAGCGTTCTCCATTTAAAATAAACTGGAAAACACTTCATTCCTGTGGCAAGAATGTCCCCATCCAGTAAATGTCATAGATAATCTGTGCTCACCCTGAGTGAGCCAAGTTGAAGCCTCCACATTTCACTGGATTGTAAGGCATTCCGGGATTCCCAGTCTACATACCCAAATGACCCAAAGTTGCTCTTCTGCCTTTCAGCAATTAAAACTTACCCACTCTATAAAAAAATGCACATGGGAAAAAATCAAATAAGAATGAATGCAGTAAGAGTAAGCTTTGACATTTTATCCTTGATTCTATGATCCAGGAAACTGTCTCCCATTTACCACCATCAAAAATGAGCAGCCCTGTTGAGAATCAAAGAATCAGGATGGTGTCTAAAATCTATCAGGCTTAAAGTTTTTTGAGTTCTTGTGAGCCCATGTTCCTTGGAACTTTGTGGGAATTCTCAGAGATCTGTGTTTAAAGGGCACCCAGAAGAATGTTTGCTTCAAAGTGATTCTTTTCCTGTGGAATTGCCTATCACCATTCTATTTGATTTAGTCAAAGTTCTCATTTTGAGATTAGCACGTGCATGAAGTGCTACCCCACACTTACTGAGTGCTTTCTTTCTCTATGCAAAGTCCCACATATAGCATTTTCCTTATTAAAGCTTCACAAATCTGGGAAGCAACAATATTAATTTCATTATAGAGATGAGAAATCTTCCATGCTCTTTAGTTCTTCTTCCATTTATTCTTTTAACTCCACTATTTCCTCCTGTACTCTGGAACAGTCTAACTGGAAAATTAAATCCAGAGCCATTTTCACCTGAAATCATAGTTTGATGCTGGATTACTCTAACTGTTCTTGGTTCCTAAATTACATTATAGACTTATCTTTCTAGCAATGTGGAAACCCCTCCAAGTACTGCACAAATAAAACTGCTAGTTAAAATATAGAATCATGATTTTAATGCATGGATAAGTTGGCTAGAGAGTAAGGGAATTCCTCAGATGTCAGAAATGATGAGAAAGCATAAATCCTTAGGGGTAAGTAAATGCTGGAGCCAGCATCTGTCTGGGAGATACATGCCAATCATTAGTGCTCTGAGCAGGGCAGGCTTCAGGTCACAGACACAAACTTAAAAGCCAGGACCTCTGGGGACCAGTTTTCTCAGTGGGTGAAGTTTCAATAGAATAAAATCCACTCCATGGAAGGAGACAATGCCAATACCTGCCCTCCTCTGTCTCTCCCACTGAGAATTAATTCCTAACCTCAAGCCACACTCACTGAGGACAGATATAGGGGCCTGAATTTATGCCACCTACATGGTCAAAGAGCAAACAAACACACAAAAAATCTAAACCAAAGGTATAGTTTAAAATGGCCTCACATGACAGTGCCCTCAAGTGCCCACCAGACAGAGGCAAAGGAAAGTCAGCTCAGAAGGAATGCTATTGTAAACAGGCATACAGGTCAAAGCAGAGCCCACAGGACTCCCCTGGTGGTCCAGTGGTTAGGACTCCGAGCTTCCATTGCAGGGGGCACGGATTCGATTTCTGGTCTGGGAACTACGATCCCACATGCCAAGGTGTGCAGCCAAAAAAAAAGAAAGAAAGCAGAGCTCACAATCAACAACCAAAGGGTATTACAAACACACAAATGATACCACACAAATACTATCCTTGAGCCCGTAGACATGTATAGAATATGGCACCCAGAGACTGGAAAATGCATTCTTTTCAAGCACACAAAAAACATTTACAAAAATTAAACAAGAAGTAGACCCAATAATTCTCAACAAATTTCAAAGATTCTATAGCATGAAGACCACACTTTATAACAACAAAATTAAGTTAGAAATTAAGATGAAAATAGTAACTAAAAACACACTTGTATTGGGGAATTGAAATATATACTTGTAAATAATACACACATCAAAGAAATTTAAAAATAATCAAAAATGCACAATCATGAAAAACACTTATCAAACTTGGAAATGACACTTGGAAAAATGTGAAGCCTTACATGTTTGTATTAAAATAAATAAGTTGAAATAACTGACCTATGCATCAACTTAAAAAGTTAGAAAAAGAAAATAATGTAATAAACCCCAAAGAAAATAGAAGGGAATAAATATGAGCAGAAATTAATTAAATACAAAACAGTGACGCATTAGAGCAAATCTAATAACTAAAAGTTTGCTTCCTTTTTTGTTAAGTCTAGTAGAATTGATACATCTCTTGCAAGATTTATCAAGAACAAAAGAGAGAAGGCACAAATAAACAGTATTAAGAAGTAAAAAGATTATAACTCCAAGTTTGCAGCATGGATTATAAAGATAATAAAAGAATATAATGAACAACTTTTTGTTAACTTGTAAACATTGAAAAATGTTAGGCCATAAAGCAAATGTCCACAAACTTCAAATAATCTGTACCAAATAGACTACTTAAAATATAGGTAAAATGGAAATATTCTTTAAAATATATAAATTTACACACTACTTCAAGAAGAAATAGAAATCCTGACTTTTCCTCTATTGATTAAAAAAATTTACTCCAGAATTACAAATCTTTACACACAAAATAAAACACCAGGGCCAGATTATTTTAAACATGATTTCTACCAAATACCGAAAGAACAAACATTTCCATTTTTACAAACTCTTTCGGAGAATAAAAAAAGAGGGAATATTTCTCTATTTATTTTATGAAGCTAGTACAGCATTGATACCAAAACCAAAGACAGAACAAGAAAGTAAAACTGCAGGCCTATCATAAACATAAATTCAAAAAGTCTAAGCAAAACATCTGCAAAGCAAACCCAGAAATGTATAGAAAACATATGTTTATCTAAATACATGAAGATAGGCATTAAATAGCTTTTTAAACATTTAATAAAAACTCCTAGTAAACTAAAAATAAAAAAATAACTTCCTAACCCTACAATAAACCCACAACAAACCTATGGTGAAATATTGGTCTTTCAGATCAGGAATAGGACAAGTTTTTTGGCCAACACCACTATATTAGAGATCATCACCATTGTACTGGAGAGCCTAGCCAGAATAGTCATGCAAGAAAAATAAATATCATCCATTTTACATGTATTAAAAAGGAAGAGATAAAATTGGCAGAATTTATAGGTGCTAAGAGTATACCTGGACCCAGCCATGTCTAACAAAACTATCTTGAACTTTTCAGTTATGGGAGCCAATAAATTACCACAAGAAAGAGTATACATGGAAATTTTTTTTTTAATGTGCACAAGATTTTTTTTAATTAATAGGAGAGTTTATAAAGTTGTTGAGTTCAGAATCAATTCTTAAATATCAATTCAATTAAGCTGTTAGAAAACTAAATAAAACAATGTATCCCATGATCAATAAATATGAAAAGATGTTATTTACAATGATATATAACTTTATCAAATACTTAGGAGTCAATCTAACAAACATGTGCAAGACCTTTAGTGAAAAACTATACAACTGTATTGAGAGAAATTGAAGACTTATCTATTACTATTTGTTATTGTTATACAACAAACCACCAAACTTAGGTGTTTAAAATAACAATCACTTTATTTTGACCCATTTTCTGTAGGTAAGTAATTCAGAAAAGGAAAAAAAGTCTTTGCTTCATGATGTCTAGAGCCTAAGCTGGGAACCCTTTAAGGCTGGGAATGACCCTATAGTTGGGCACTGGAATTATCTGAGGATTTGTTCACTCACATGCCCGGCCCCTGGGCTGGGAGGACTTGAAGTTAGGACTGCTGACAGGAACATCTACTTGTGGTTTCCCCACTTTCTTACAGCATGGTAGCATCATGGGAGGATTTCATGTCCATCCGTTGGAAGGCTCAGCTTTATAAAACTATCAATTCTCTCCATATTGACTTGTGGATTCAATGCAATCTCAATCAAAATTACAGTAAGTATTTTATATGTCTGTGTGTAACTCAACAAGCTGATTCTGATAATTATACAGATGTGTAAAGAATCGAGGCATTCTTGAGAAAGAAAAAGGAGGTAGGAAGATCTGCTCTACTAAATATAAAGACTCATAAAATTATAGCATATATGATAGTGTAGAATTACCCCAGGGAAAAACAAGTAGGCCAATGGAACACAAATGAGAACCCAGGCTGGCCGAGGGATGGGCTGCGCCCAGAGCAACCAACTCTCACAGAATGGCATGATCTACTGCGAGGACTTGGACAAGTCCAACTCGCCCCGCAAGACCACCAGCATATCACAGGGCCCCGCAGCTCCCCTGCACAGCCTCTGTGTCCAGACCGAAACTGCCGATGCCATCCCCCCAAGCCGTGCGTCCTGGCCCCCCGGTGCCACCTGCAGCCACAGGGCCCATAGTGAGCTGGGCAGTGGCAGCAGTGTGGGCGCCATGGCCCCCGCAGCAACCACCTGCAGGGGCCAGAGTCGCCACTGCTGCAGCAGCGCAGAGACTGAGACCCAGATCAGCTACACCAGCGCCAAGAGTGATTACGTTAAAAAAAAATCAGCTGGACAGTGACTAGAAGGTGCCTCAGCACTCAAGCAGGTTTTTTTGTTTTTCTGTTTCTTAATCTATTTATTTTATTTATTTATTTTTGGCTGTGTTGGGTCTTCGTTGCTGCACACGGGCTTTCTCTCTAGTTGTGGCGAGCATGGGCTACTCTTCATTGCGGTGCACGGGCTTCTCATTGCGGTGGCTTCTCTTGTTGCAGAGCACAGGCTCTAGGCATGCAGGCTTCAGTAGTTGTGGCTCACGGGCTCTAGAGACCAGGCTCAGTAGTTGTGGCTCACGGGCTTAGTTGCTCCACGGCATGTGGGGTCTTCCCAGACCAGGGCTTAAAACGTGTCCCCTGCATTGGCAGGCAGATTTTTAACCACTGTGCCTCCAGGGAAGCCCTCAAGAAGGTTTTTGTGTGGATGTAAGTTTTCAACTTTTTGAGTAAATACGAAGGAGTGCAATTGCTGAATTGTATGGCAAATCTATAGTGAGAAGTCAGACTATAACAAGAACACTGCTAAGGAAGCTCGGAATCTGACAAGAGAAGATAGATAATCAGGAAGTGTCCTTCAACCATAAGCCGTGTGGCTGACAGGTTCTTGGTGCTCCGGCCAGGTGTCAGGCCTGAGTCTCTGAGGTGGGACAGCCAAGTTCAGGACACTGGACCAGCAGAGACCTCCTGGCCCCACATAATGTCAATCAGAGAGACCTCTCCAAAACATCTCTGTATGAATGCTAAGACCCAGCTCCACTCAACAACAGGCAAGTTCCAATGCTGGACACCCCAAGACAAACAACTAGAAAGACAGGAACACAACCCCACCCATTAGCAGAAAGGCTGCCTAAAACTATACTAAGTGCACAGACACCTCAAAACACACTACCGGACGCAGTCCTGCCCACCAGAAAGACAAGATCCAGCCTCATCCACCAGAACACAGGCACCAGTCCGCTCCACCTGGAAGCCTACACAACCCGCTTAACCAACGTTACCCACTGGGAGCAAACACCAAAAACAACAGGAACTATGAATTTTCAGCCTATGAAAAGGAGACACCAAACACAGTAAGTTAAGCAAAATGAGAGGCAGAGAAACACACAGCAGAGGAAGGAGCAAGGGAACAACACTCCAGGCCAAACAAATGAAGAAGAAATAGGCAGTCTACCTGAAAAAGAATTCAGAGTAATGGGCTTCCCTGGTGGCGCAGTGGTTGAGAGTCTGCCTGCTGATGCAGGGGACACGGGTTCGGGCCCCGGTCTGGAAAGATCCCACATGCCGCAGAGCGGCTGGGCCCGTGAGCCATGGCCTCTGAGCCTGCGCATCCAGAGCCTGTGCTCCACAACGGGAGAGGCCACAATGGTGAGAGGCCCACATAACGCAAAAAAAAAAAAAAAAAAAAAAAAAAGAATTCAGAGTAATGATAGTAAAGATGATCCAAAATCTTGGAAATAGAATGGAGAAAATACAAGAAACGTTTAACAAGGACCTAGAAGAACGAAAGAGCAAACAAACAATGATGAACAGCACAATAAATGAAATTAAAAATTCTCTAGAAGGAATCAATAACAGAAAAACTGAGGCAGAAGAACGGATAAGTGACCTGGAAGATAAAATAGTGGAAATAACTGCCACAGAGGAGAATAAAGAAAAAAGAATGAAAAGAATTGAGGACAGTCTAAGAGACCTCTGGGACAACATTTAATGCACCAACATTCAAATTATATGGGTCCCAGAAGAAGAAGAGAAAAAGAAAGGGACTGAGAAAATATTTGAAGAGATTATAGTTGAAAACTTCCCTAACATGGGAAAGGAAATAGTCAATCAAATCCAGGAAGCGCAGAGAGTCCCATAAAGGATAAATCCAAGGAGAAACATGCCAAAACATATTAATCAAACTATTAAAAATTAAATACAAAGAAAAATATTAAAAGCAGCAAGGGAAAGGCAACAATTAACATACAAAGGGATTCCCATGAGGTTAACCACTGATCTTTCAGCAGAAACTCTGCAAGCCAGAAGGGAGGGGCAGGACATATTTAAAGTGATGAAAGGGAAAAACCTACAGCCAAGATTACTCTACCCAGCAAGGATCTCATTCAGATTTGACAGAGAAATTAAAACCTTTACAGACAAGCAAAGCTAAGAGAATTCAGCATCACCAAACCAGCTTTACAACAAATGCTAAAGGAACTTCTCTAGGCAGGAAACACAAGAGAAGGAAAAGACCTACAATAACAAATGCAAAACAATTAAGAAAATGGTAATAGGAACATACATATCAATAATTACCTTAAAGGTAAAAGGATGAAATGCTCCCAACAAAAGACACAGACTGGCTGAATGAATACAAAAACAAGACCTGTATATATGCTGCCTACAAGAGACCCACTTCAGACCTAGGGACATACACAGACTGAAAGTGAGGGGACGGAAAAAGATATTCCATGTAAAGGGAAATTAAAAGAAAGCTGGAGTAGCAATTCTCATATCAGACAAAATAGACTTTAAAATAAAGACTATTACAAGAGACAAAGAAGGACACTACATAGTGATCAAGGGACCAATCGAAGAAGAAGATAAAACAATTGTAAATATTTATGCACCCAACATAGGAGCAGCTCAATACATAAGGCAAATGCTAACAGCCATAAAAGGGGAAATCAACAGTAACACAATCATAGTAGGGGACTTTAACACCCTGTTTTCACCAATGGACAGATCATCCAAAATGAAAATAAATAAGGAAACACAAGCTTTAAATGATACATTAAACAAGATGGACTTAGTTGATATTTATAGGACATTCCATCCAAACACAACAGAATACACTTTCTTCTCAAGTGCTCATGGAACATTCTCCAGGATAGATCATATCTTGGGTCACAAATCAAGCCCTGGTAAATTTAAGAAACTTGAAATCATATCAAGTACATTTTCCAACCACAATGCTATGAGACTACATATCAATTACAGGACAAAAACTGTAAAAAGTACAATCATATGTACACTAAACAATATGCTACTAAATAACCAAGAGATCACTGAAGAAATCAAAGAGGAAATCAGAAAATACCTAGAAACAAATGACAATGAAAACATGACAGCCCAAAACCTATGGAATGCAGCAAAAGCAGTTCTAAGAGGGAAGTTTATAGCAATACAATCCTACCTCAAGAAAAAAGAAACATCTCAAATAAACAACCTAACCTTACACCTAAAGCAATTAGAGAGAAAAGAGCAAAAAAAAACCCCCAAAGTTAGCAGAAGGAAAGAAATCATAAAGATCAGATCAGAAATAAATGAAAAAGAAATGAAGGAAATGATAGTAAAGATCAATAAAACTAAAAGCTTGTTCTTTGAGAAGATAAAAAAAATCGATAAACCATTAGCCAGACTCAACAAGAAAAAAAGGGAGAAGTCTCAAATCAACAGAATTAGAGGGGCTTCCCTGGTGGTGCAGTGGTTAAGAATCCCATGTAGGGGATAGGGGAAGATCCCACATGCCGCAGAGCGAATAAGCCCATGCACCACAACTACTGAGCCTGCACTTTAGAGCCCGTGAGCCACAACTATTAAGCCCGTGCTCCTAGAGCCCATGTTCCACAAGAAGAGAAGACACTGCAGAGAAGCCTGTGCACCATGATGAAGAATAGCGCCTGCTCTCCACAACTAGAGAAAGCCCATGTGCAGCAACAAAGACCCAATGCAACAAAAAAATACAAAATAAATAAATAAAAATGAAAAAAGATTTTTTAAGTTAAAAACAAAAACAGAATTAGAAATGAAAAAGGAGAAATAACAAGTGACACTGCAGAAATACAAAGGATCATGAGAGATTACTACAAGCAACTATATGCCAATGAAATGGACAATCTGGAAGAAATGGACAAATTCTTAGAAAAGCACAACCTTCAGAGACTGAACCAAGAAGAAATAGAAAATATAAACAGACCAATCACAAGCACTGAAATTGAGACTGTGATTAAAAATCTTCCAACAAACAAAAGGCCAGGAACAGATAGCTTCACAGGTGAATTCTATCAAACATTTAGACAAGAACTAATACCTATCCTTCTCAAACTCTTCCAAAATATAGCAGAGGGAAGAACACTCCCAAATTCATTCAACGAGGCCACCATCACCCTAACACCAAAAACAGACAAAGATGTTACAAAAAAAGAAAACTACAGGCTAATATCACTGATGAACATAGATGCAAAAATCCTCAACAAAATACTAGAAAACAGAATCCAGCAGCACAATAAAATGATCATACACCATGATCAAGTGGAGTTAATGACAGGAATACAAGGATTCTTCAGTATATGCAAATGAATCAGTGTGATACACCATATTAACAAACTGAAGGAAAAAACCATATGATAATCTCAATAGATGCAGAAAAACCTTTCGACAAAATTCAACACCAATTTCTGATCAAAAGTCTCCTGAAAGTAGGCATAGAGGGAACTTACCTCAACTTAATAAAGGACATATATGACAAACCCAGAGCCAACATCGTTCTTAATGGTGAAAAACTGAAAGCACTTCCACTAAGATCAGGAACAAGACAAGGCTGCCCACTCTCACCAGTATTATTCAACATAGTTTTGGAAGTTTTAGCCACAGCAATCAGAGATGAAAAAGAAATAAAGGGAATCCAAATAGGAAAAGAACAAGTAAAACTGTCACTGTTTGCAGTTGACATGTTACTATATGTAGAGAACCCAAAAGATGCTACCAGAAAACTACTAGAGATAATCAATGAATTTGGTGAAGTAGCAGGATACAAAATTATTTCACAGAAATCTCTTGCATTCCTATACACTAATGAAAAATCTGAAAGAGAAATTAAGGAAACACTCCCATTTACCATTGCAATGAAAAGAATAAAATACCTAGGAATAAACCTACCTAAGGCAGACCAAAGACCTGTATGCAGAAAACTATAAGACACCGATGAAAGAAATTAAAGATGACACAAACAGATGGAGAGATATACCATGTTCTTGGATTGGAAGAATCAACATTGTGAAAATGACTATACTACCCAAATCAATCTACAGATTCAATGCAATCCCTATCAAACTACCAATGGCATTTTCCACAGAACTAGAACCAAAAGTTTCACAATTTGTATGGAAACACAAAAGACGCCGAATAGCCAAAGCAATCTTGAAAAAGAAAAATGGAGTTGGATGAATCAGACTCCTTGACTTCAGACTATACTACAAAGCTACAGTAGTCAAGACAGTATGGTACTGACACAAAAACAGAAATATATATCAATGGAACAGGATAGAAAGCCCAGAGATAAACCCACGCACATATGGTCACCTTATCTTTGATAAAGGAGGCAAGAACATACAATGGAGAACCTCTTCAATAAGTGGTGCTGGAAAAACTGGTCAGCTACATGTAAAAGAATGAAATAGAACACTCTCTAACACCATACACAAAAATAAACTCAAAATGGATTAAAGACCTAAATGTAAGGCCAGACACTATAAAACTCTTAGAGGAAAACATAGGCAGAACACTCTAGGACATAAATCACACCAAGATCCTTTTTGACCCACCTCCTAGAGAAATGGAAATAAAAACAAAAATAAACAAATGGGACCTAATGAAACGTAAAAGCTTTTGCACAGCAAAGGAAACCCTAAACAAGATGAAAAGACAACCCTCAGAATGGGAGAAAATATTTGCAAATGAAGCAACTGACAAAGGATTAATCTCCAAAATATACAAGCAGCTCATGCTGCTCAATATCAGAAAAACAAACAAGCCAATCCAAAAATGGGCAGAAGACCTAAATAGACATTTCTCCAAAGAAGATATATAGATTGCCAACAAACACATGAAAGGATGCTCAACATCACTAATCATTAGAGAAATGCAAATCAAAACTACAATTAAGTATCACCTCACACTGGTCAGAATGGCCATCATCAAAAAATCTACAAGCAATAAATAAACGCTGGCGAGGGTGTGGAAAAAGCGGGCCCTCTTGCACTGTTGGTGGGAACGGGAATAGATACAGCCATGATGGAGAACAGTATGGTGGTTCCTTAAAAAACTAAAAATAGAACTACCATATGACCCAGGAATCCCACTACTGGGCATATATGCTGAGAAAACCATAATTCAAAAAGAGTCATGTATCACAATGTTCACTGCAGCTCTACTTACAATAGCCAGGACATGGAAGCAACCTAAGTGTCCATTGACAGATGAATGTGTAAGGAAGATGTGGCACATATATACAATGGAATAATACTCAGCCATAAAAAGAATTAAATGATGCTATTTGCAGCAACATGGATGGACCTAGAGATCATCACACTAAGTGACTTCAGACAGAGAAAGACAAATATCATATGATATCACTTATATGTGGACTCTAAAAAAATGATACAAATGAACTTATTTACCAAACAGAAATAGACTCATAGACATAGAAAACAAACTTACGGTTACCAAATGGGAAAGAGGGGAGGGATAAATTAGGAGTATGGGATTATGGGAGTAATAGGGAACTATATTATGGGAGCACAGGGAACTATATTCAATATCTTATAATAACCTATAATGGAAAAGAATCTGAAAAAGAATATATATCTGAATCATTTTGCTATACACCTGAAACTAACACAACATTGTAAATCAACTATACTTCAATTTAAAAAATAAGTCACAGAGTAGGAAAAGATATTTCCAATTTTTACTAATAATGAAGAACTTGTATCCAGAATACATAAAGAACTTCTACAGATGATTAATAAATATATATGCAAACCAATAGAAAAATGAGCATAAGACTTGAAAAGGCACTTCAAAAAGAGGAAATTGAAATGTGCAACAAACATTTAAAATGGTTTTCACTTCATTAGTAACCAAGAAATACAAATTAAAAACATAATGAGAGGTTATTTCACAGCCATTAGATTAGTAATAATTAAGAATTCTGACCATACTAAGTATTGGCAAGAATATGTAGCAATGAAGACTTTAATAGACTGCTGGTAGGGGGTAAGTTGTTGTTTGTATAAGTACTTTGAAAAAAAATTGTGTTTATATAGGAAAGCTGAACATGCATAGATACCTTATAAGCCAGCAATTCTCCTCATAGGTCTTATTATAACAGATGCATGATGATGTTCAGAGCACCGCTAACTGTCAGAGTAAAAAAATATGCAACCCACGAATGTCTACCAACAGTAGAGTGAATAAATTATAGGATATTTATAAAATGGAATATTATACAGCAATGAAAATGAATGAACTATAGTTATATGCACTGATATAATTATACCAATGTAACACTGAGTGGAAAAAGACTCACAGAAGAATGTGTACAGATGAATTCCATTTATTTAAAGTTCAATACATTGTTTAGAGATTTACATATGTATTAAAGCTATAAAGAAGAGTAAGAGAATGATTCACTCAAAATTCAGGCTAATATTACCTTTGATGGACGGAAGGAAGATGGGAGTAGAGAGGTACACAGATGTTTTAAAAGGACTGACAATATTGTATTTCTTGAGCTAAGTGGTGGGTAAATGAGGCTCAAGTTATTAGTCTTCTTCTGGTTGTACATAAACTTTATGCACACTTTTTTATGTATGACATATTTCAGAATAAGAATTTAAAATTACATTATATACCATAGTATTGATAATTATGAAGTTATTATCCGGTTCTATGGCCACACAGAATAGACCCCAAACAATTAAATAGGAAACCCTACAGTTCCACAGTTAGAACGATATTTGAAAGTATAGCCCAAGATATATACTCCAGTCAATGACTTCAACAAAGTGGGAAAGAAATTCCCAGATGGTAGAAATTTCAGCAAAAAAGATTGATATACATATATATATATGTATGTATGTGTATATATATGTATGTGTGTGTATATATATATGTATAATAAAATGTATATTTTTAAGTTGTGGTTTATATATAATAATATATATGTACATATATATATTTTAAAGTTGTGTCTCTCTATAAAACTTCTACCATTCCTGAGCATGTGCAGAGCACAGGAACAGAGCCCAGAGACAGTCAAGGTCTGGGGAGGGTTGAGAGAAACATGGTAAAGGAGAGAAGTCCCCCTTTATATTTCAGCCCTGTAGGTATCAGCCTTGTGTGAGCAAATTAGAAACAGCAGTTATATTTGCAGTAGAAATACAGCTAGTGATGACACTTTAAATGAAGTCTGAGCAAACACAGCAGTGACAGAAAGATGTGCCACAATTCGGATATTCATCTCATTGCAAGGATGTGACTGGTCAAATGGGATGCAGAGCATCATGGGACACTGAAGACCAGAAATGGTGCAGAACAAGATGATGAAAGAATAGGGTGGTTTGAAGAAAACCAGGCATGGACTATTCCCTGAACCATACCTGTCTAAGGGTTATGCTGACGCCCTAGGGATGCGGAATTGGAAACAATACCAGATACACCACTGCATATCATAATTGCTTTGTTAAGTATATTTTCTCTGTTTTAAAGGCTGCAGAGCTATCTCAGTGGTAAAAGTTCAATCATTTTCAAACTCCTTCATTATATTCACAAATTTCCAAGTAAAGAAACCCCTCCGGTGATTTCTATAAAGGTACTTGCACAGGGTGAATCCAACTGAGGGCTGCAATTAGGATTCTAGATGATGACAAAGGATAAGTAGCAGCCTTCCTCATGGAACAGTGCCTAACCCAATCTCCTTCTCACCTGGGCAGAGTTGCACATTGTTACCTTAACAATTTTTTTTAACATCTTTATTGGAGTATAATTGCTTCACAGTGGTGTGTTAGTTTCTGCTTTATAACAAAGTGAATCAGTTATACATATACATATGTTCCCATATCTCTTCTCTCCTGCGTCTCCCTCCCTCCCACCCTCCCTATCCCACCCCTCTAGGTGGTCACAAACCACCGAGCTGATCTCCCTGTGCTATGTGGCTGCTTCCCACTAGCTATCTATTTTACGTTTGGTAGTGTATATATGTCCATGCCACTCTCTCACTTTGTCACAGCTTATCCTTCCCCCTCCCCATATCCTCAAGTCCATTCTCTAGTAGGTCTGTGTCTTTATTCCCGTCTTACCCCTAGGTTCTTCATGACCGTTTTTTTTTCTTTTTTTCATAGATTCCATATATATGTGTTAGCATACGGTATTTGTTTTTCTCTTTCTCACTTACTTCACTCTGTATGAAAGACTCTAAGTCCATCCACCTCACTACAAATAATTCAATTTCATTTCTTTTTATGGCTGAGTAATATGCCATTGTATATATGTGCCACATCTTCTTTATCCATTCATCTGTTGATGGACACTTAGGTTGCTTCCATGTCCTGGCTATTGTAAATAGAGCTGCAATGAACATATTGGTACATGACTCTTTTTGAATTATGGCTTGCTCAGGGTATATGCCCAGTATTGGGATTCCTGGGTCAGACGGTAGTTCTATTTTTAGTTTTCTAAGGAACCTCCATACTGTTCTCCATAGTGGCTGTACCAATTTACATTCCCACCAACAGTGCAAGAGTGTTCCCTTTTCTCCACACCCTCTCCAGCATTTATTGTTTCTAGATTTTTTGATGATGGCCATTCTGACTGGTGTGAGAGGATATCTCATTGTAGTTTTGATTTGCATTTCTCTAATGATTAATGATGTTGAGCATTCTTTCACGTGTTTGTTGGCAATCTGTATATCTTCTTTGGAGAAATGTCTATTTAGGTCTTCTGCCCATTTTTGGATTGGGCTGTTTGTTTTTTTGTTATTGAGCTGCTTGTAAATTTTGGAGATTAATCCTTTTTAAACAGTCTTTCTCCCCAGGTAACTAATTACCTCCCTTTTGCTGCTCTTTCTGCTTCTCTACTAATGACCGCTAAAATCTGACAAATTCAAAATTTTGAGAGTCATCCAACTATTTGTCAGCCTTAGATTTCTTTTTAGAGAAACAGAAACTTCCAGATGTAGATAATTTATTTAAATTACAAGTCATTCCTCTGCATTGACATGCAGCCAACTCACAATTATCCCCAATAATAGAAACTAGGCACAGCAGGCCTAACTTAATTGCACTGATGATCAAGAAAGCTCATTTGCCTTCTCCTTTATCAAACTTTCACAGGAGTCACGAGTCTGTATAAAGTATTGGTTCAAGTTTCATCTTTTATTTATCTTACCTTTCCTCTAGTGAGAAGACTAATGAGTTGCCAGGGTCAGGCAACAGGAGAAGGAGATCCAAGGAGAAGAAAGATCATATAATCCCTTAACTGAAAGATCACTCCTGAGTCAAAGTTGAACCTGTTTTATCCTTGGTTTTAGGTTAATTTACTAACTGCATGTTTTGACTCTGTATATTGTGCCTGAGGTGACCAGATGTCCCACTACTGCCGAATCTTCCAACAGTATGTCTACCAACATGCCCTTCATTTTATTCTTCTTCTCACTTTCTTTTCTTTTTGTTTTCCTCCTTCTCTTTTTTTCCTGTTCACTTCCAGCTCACCCTCTTTTTCCAGGGTCTCCTTACCCTGAATTCTTAGTGAAAACATGTAAGTTTCACATGAGTAACTATGGGCTCTAAAGATTAGCTGAGGGCCCTCAGGAATGGGGAGCATTTCCTAGTCCCATCCTCCTCCACCTCCCTGGAGAGTGGCCATCATTCTCCCCACTTCCCTTTGGTGCTGGGGAAGAGAACTAACTTCTGCTGTGCACTAGCCCACATGCTAGACATCGGTGGCTCCTATATCCATCCTCTACTCAGCCTTGCCTTTGGCTAAATACAGTATTGGTTTATTATGCCTATTTTACAGAGGCCTCAAAGGGATTAAGTTTTATTCTGCTACTAAGTAGCAGAGGCAAGATAGAGATCCAAGCTTTTACTGTTTCTACCACAAAAATGCTACCAGGCTCAAGATACACAGCTTTTTTGCTGTGCTTTTGCTAACTTTCAATCCATAATTTGGTCAATCTATTGTGTTTTCCACATTAATTCCCATGTTTACAGAGGAAATTTACAAATTAGAGAACATTAACATTTTTATTATGAAATTAAATAGAAGGATATTATCATTTGCAGATTTTAATGGGTACCGAAATCAATCTGGTTTCATTTAAAATACTTCAAGGGTATTTCAGAGAAATGTAAAGATCAAGGGGTTTGTGTATTTACTTCTGGCTAAGGAAGGCAGCTTATTGTATTATCTCTGTTCCCTCGACTGGGGGGACTCTATTAGAATGACAGCAAACAGATTTTTGCTTAAGTCATAAACCCACAAGACCAAGGGAAGAGAAGATAGAAGCAACAAAATTCTGGATGCCGGAAAGAAAATGAATGAGAGCAAGAGATTTAGCAGACCCAATAAAGCTAACTGCTAAGTCAGCAGTAGGGAAAGCCAAGAAGAAGCCATATTTATGCCCTAGACCTCCAAGAGGTTCAGGAATTGGCAGCGTCTAGGGTTTTTAGAAATAGGGGTGAAGGTACAGCTAATAAAAGGATTACTGATTGACAGTCTTGTGAGATTTCCAAATATCTACTTCACTATCAAGATTCAGGTGACTGCTACCCCTTACAGTGGAAGAAAACAAATGTTTATTCTCCAGAGAAGGTAGAACAGAGGCTCTCTGACCTGAAGGACACCAGGCTCAGTTAATGACAGGGATACACTGAAATCAGGACCTCTGCTTTCCAGATCTCTTTCCATATTTGCCTTCCAGAAACCTGGACTATTTCCTCCAATAAGACATTTTAATATCCTTCTCTAGAGAATCTGAATATCCCAAGAAAAAAAGCCCAAAGACATTGACATTGGTGCTGCCTCAGGGAAATGACTGAAAAAGATCATCCAGCTCTTCAGCCCAGAGTTGGCCTCAGCAACATACACAGAGTTTGCAGTTAGCTCTCTAGTGCCCTACCCTTACACACGAGCAAAGACATGATTCTTCGAACTTTGAAGAATGCATCTAATATGAAAAATGGAAGCTCCAAATAAATAAACATTTAAAAACCACATGGGGGTAAAAAAACAATACAAGGAAAGAAAATTTCATAAAAGCTATTGCTAATATTCTCAGAAAGACAGGAGAAGACATTACACCCATTAGAAAAGAATGGCACAATGTTTAAAAATCAAAGAATATTTTTAAAGTCCAAGGAAATTAGAAAGATAGTAAATGTTAAAAAAAAAAAAAAAACTTAAGGGAACAAGGGAACAGGTTGGAAATTAAAGTTGACCCAAAAAATCACATAAAGAAGAGCCAAAAAGACAAAGAGAGGATAATAGGGTCAAAAGGATAAGAAATTAGAAGTAATCCCACACCTGAATAATAGCAGTTCTAGAAGGAAAAAACAAAGAAGATGGAAGAAGCAAACAAAAGAAGCTTAAGAAAATGGTCCAGAACAGTGGATGAGTTTCCAGTTGAAAGGATTCACCACGTGCTAGCACAATAGATAAAATCAGACCCATGCCACAAGGCACCTTGTGACAGTTCTGTGATGCATTCCTCAGATCTCTCCTTAGGAAAGGTATTCCCCTTGCTACAGGGAGTGCTTTAGGTGTCATCCCTCTTTGGGATTGCCTCAGCAGGAGAAAACTGCCTTACCCAAGGTCATGTTTCCTTCCAGGGGCAGCCATATCCAATCAACATGAGGCTATAAAGGACCAGCCTCCTTTCCCCACTCATAAACTCTGAAGGGTTATCCCAGTTATAGAACCCAAATGCTAAGGTTTCTTTGAGATTACATCACAAGTCGTCTTCTCTCTCTCCCCTTTCATACTTCCCTTCCTTCCTTCCCTAGGTACTGATCCCAAGAGTACTCCCTAATATACCTCCCCAACACTGATCTCCATCTCTGAGTCTGTTTCCTGGCAATCCAAACTGTAATACACATCACTGTGAATTTTCAGACTGCCTGAGATTTTTTAAGAAAGAAAAAAGGACAAATCTTAAAAGCTCTCTAATTGGAGTAGAGGAGAAGTGAGGGAGAACAGGTTTCATACAAAAGATCAAGCATAAAAATGGCTTTGGATTCTCAGCAGTAACATTGAAAACTAGTAGACATTGAAAAATACATTTAATTAAGAGAGGAAAATAACACTTTGAACTTGAAATTAATACCTAACAAAATTCTAAATGCAGTATGAGGGTAGAATAAAGACATACCTAAGCAATGTAGGCCTACCTCAAGAAACAAGAAAAACCTCAAATAAACAGCCTAATGTACCATCTAAAGGAATTAGAAAAAGAAGAAAAAACAAAGCCCAAAGTCAGCAGAAGGAAGGAAATAATAAAGATCAGAGAGGAAATAAATATAATAGAGACCAAAAACAATAGAAAAGATCAATGAAACCAAGAACTTATGTTTTGAAAAGATAAACAAAAATGATAAACCTTTAGCCAGGCTCACCAAGAAGAAAAGAGAGAGGACCCAAATAAATAAAATAAGAAATGATAGAGGAGAAATAACAACCAATACCACAGAGAGACACAAAATCACAATAGAATGCTAAAAACATTTATATGGCAAAAAATTGGACAAGTGGACAAATTTCTAGAAACATACAACCTGCCAAGACTGAGTCAAGAAGAAACAGACAATTGGAACAGACCAATCACTGGTAGTGAAATTGACTTTGTAGAGAAAAAAAAAACCAAAAACACCCAGCCAACAAAATCCAAAACCAGATGGCTTCACAGGGGAATTCTACCAAATATATAAAGAAGAACTAATACTTATCCTTTTCTTTTTTTCTTTTTTTTTATCCTTTTCAAACTATTATAAAAATTTGAAGAGGAAGGAACACTCCCAAATTCATTCTACAAGGCCACAATTACCCCCATACCAAAACCAGACAAAAACTCTACAAAAAAAGAATATTACAGGCCAATAACTCTTAGTAATATAGATGCAAAAATACCCAACAAAATATTAGCAAGCTGAATTTAAAAATATATAAAAAGGATCATACACCATGATCAAGTGGGATTTATTCCAGGGATGCAAGGGTGGTTCAATATCTGCAACCATTCAATGTGATACACCATATTAATAATAATCACAGGATCATCTCAATAGATGCAGAAAAAGCATTTGACAAAATTCCACATAATTCATGATTAAAAACTCTCATCAAAGTGGGTATAGAGGGAAACTAGCTCAACATAATAAAGGCTATTTATGACAAACAGCTAACATCATTCTCAATGGTGAAAAGCTGAGAGCTTTTTCTCTAAAATCAGGAACAAGACAAGGATGCCTACTCTCATCATTTGTACTTAACACAGAATTAGAAGTTATAGCCACAACAATCAGACAAGAAAAAGAAATAAAAGGCACCCAAACTGGAAGGGAAGAAGTAAAACTGTCACTATTTGCAGATGACATGATAATATATATAGAAAACCCTAAAGTCTTCACCAAAAAACTACTGGAACTAATAAATGAATTCAGTAAAGTTGCAGGATGCCAGATTAACATACAGAAATCTTGCTTCTCTATACATTAATAATGAACTATTAGAAAGAGAAAGCAAGAAAACAACCCTGTTGAAAATCACATCAAAAAGGATAAAATACCTAGCAATAAACTTAACCAAGGGGGCGAATACTCAGAAAACTATAAAATATTGATATTGTAAAAGTAAAATTAAAGATGATATAAAGAAATTGAAAAATATCCTGTGTTCATGGGTTGGAAGAATTAATATTGTTAAATGTCCATACCCAAATCAATCTACAGATTTAACTCAATCCCTATCAAAATACCCATGATATTTTACACATAACTAGAACAAATAATTTCAAAATTTGTAGGGAAACACAAAAGACCCCAAATAGCCAAAACAATCTTGATAAAGAAAAACAGAGCTGGCTTCAGACTATGCTACAGAGCTACAGTAATCAAAATAGTATGGTACTGGCACAAAACCAGACACATAGATCAATGGAACAGAATAAAGAGCCCAGAAATAAACCCACACACTTATGGTCAATTAATCTATGACAAAGAAGGCAAGAGCATAAAATGGGGAAAAGACAGTCTCTTCAATAAATGGTGCTGGGAAAACTAAACAGATACATGTAAAAATAAATGAAATTAGAACCTTCTGTCACCATATACAAAAATAAATTCAAAATGGATTCAAGACCTAAATGTAAAACTGGAAACCATAAAACTCCTAGAAGAAAACATAGGCAGAGAACACTTTGACATAAATCATAGCAATATTTTTCTAGATCTGTCTCCTAAGGCAAAAGAAATAAACAACTGGAACCTAATTAAACTTAAAAGCTTTTGCACATCAAAGGAAACCATTGACAAAACAAAAAGATAACCTGCTGAGTGGGAGAAAATATTTGTAAATGATATGACTGATAAGGGGTTAATATCCAAAATATATAAACAGCTTATACAACTCAATGTCAAAACCACAAACAACCTGATAGAAAAATGGGCAGAAGACCTTGATAGACATTTTTCCAAAGAAGATGTGCAGATGGCCAACAGGCACATGAAAAGATGCTCAATATTGCTAATTATCAGAGAAATGCAAATCAAATACACAATGAGATATCACCCACACATGTCAGAATGGACAGCATCAAAAAGAACACAAATAACAAATGTTGGTAAGGATGTGGAGAAAAGGGAATCCTCATATGCTGTTGGTGGGAATGTAAATTGGGACAGCCACTGTGGAAAATAGTATGGAGGTTTCTGAAAAAAATGAAAAATAGAACTACCATATGACCCAGCAATTCCATTCCTGGGTATATATCCAAAGAAAATGAAAGAACTAATATGAAAAGATACGTGCACCTCAATGTTCATAACAGCATTACTTACAGAAGCCAAGATCTGGAAGCAACCTAAGTGCCCATCAACAGATGAATGGTTAAAGAAGATGTGGTACATATATATAATGGAATAATACTCAGCCATAAAAAAAGAATGAAATTTTGCCATTTGCAACAACATGGATGGACTTGGAGGATATTATGCTAAGTGAAATAAGTCAGAGAAAGAAAAATACTGTATGATATCACTTATATGTGGAATCAAAAATATACAACAAACTAGTGAATATAACAAAAAGTAACAGACAAGATATAGAAAACAAACTAGTGGTTACCAGTGGGGAGAGACAAGGGGACAGGGGCAAGATAGGGGTAGGGGATTAAAAGGAACAAAATACTATGTATAAAATAAATAAGCTACAAAGATATGCTATACAGCACAGGAGGTGTAGCCAATATTTTATAATAAATTTAAATGGAGTATAATCTATAAAAATGTTGAATCATTATGTTGTACACCTGAAACTAATATAATATTGTAAATCAGCTATACTTTGGTTTAAAAAAAAGACATACCTAGTCTCATAAAATTTACCACCATAAACTTTTTCTCAGGAAAAACGGCAGCACATGCTTAAATAAAACAAAGGAATACGTTTTTTAAAAGGATGAAAAGATGGAATCCAGGAAGTGGGGCCTCCAACTCAGGAGAGTGGCAAAGAGAATACCCAGGATGATAGGACGACAATGGCTGGAGAGAGGCCTAGAGATCAATCAGACCCACCAGGTCAGCTCAGAAGACTGCTGAGATTTGTTCAGTCAGATAAAGTAGATAGACTAACAGCTATGTTTGAATTTACCCAGAGGAAATGCACACGGTTAGAGGCGTGTGGTGATAAAATAGTGATGTGCATATGGAAAATTGAGAAATGAAGGAAAAAAACAAACGTTTACAACTTCCAAGAAAACCAAAGATATGGAGGAAAGGGAAAGGAATAATAAAATCTTGCTTAGCTTTCACTTGTCTTGACATAATAAAAATGTAAATTAAAATATTTTTTGAAAGATCTACCAAAACTGAAGCTGACTACATTGGGAGGATGAAGGTACAGCGAATGTGTGTGTGTGTGTGTGTGTGTGAGAGAGAGAGAGAGAGAGAGAGTGTGTGTTAGGAAGTGGGAGGGTGTGAAAAGTGATCAACACCCTCATTTTTCATAATGGAAAGGTAGTAGAAATGTCTAAAACTAGGAAAGTCAAGTGGAAACACTGCAGCATGTTATATAGAAATACAAAAACTAATAGACAAAAACCAATCAGTTCCAAGTTGAAAGTGATTGCTCCCTGGGAGCAGGAACTGATGTATGTGGGAGAGGTGGGAATGCACATTAGTAAAAGTAAAAGCCGGCTTGCAAAAAGCAAAAGAATTTTGGAGGGCTTGGGATCTATTTGCTGGCCTTATTCTAGCCGGAAAACTGACTGTGTCACCAAAGGTTTAATTTGAGTGCCTTGTTCGGGGGTTTGTATTCGTGGTACTGTGGGTGCTACTTCATTCTTTTGGGGATTTTTACTGGCTGAATGAAGATAACAAAAAGGGATCATCTACAAACTCGTTTTTAGGATAAAGTGCTTCTGTTATGTATACTGTTATTATGCTTCCCAAATCTCAGCTGGCCGAATAGTCTTCAGGGTATACTCTGAGGCACAATATGCTATTTTTGCATTCCTATAATGTAGTTAAGTTATGGCAAGTTTTAATCAATGATAAAAAGCTGACCACTTCAGTTTTGGAATTAGTGCCACAGAAGGAAGTGCTCTCTGCAAAGGAAACTGAATCCTTGTGCTGACCTCCTGAACACAACAGAAAATAAAGACTGCTCCTAGGTCAAATCCCATGGAGCCATCTGGGTGGCTTTGGGGGTGACAATGGGCTACTGGTGGAGACAGGGAAGGTCAGAGGCCACACCCCCTCTGCAACATTCCAAGACTGGCTCACTGCACCTGATCACCTACACTCTAATCGTTCTCTGAGAAGCCTGACATCCTTCAGGCCGTCTTGAAACAGGTGGAGGCTGGCCCCCTGGATATGCAACCTTAGGAGTTCCAGAAGATACTCCTTCACGGTGGCCAGGGTCTGATGGCCTTCAATTGTCACCAAGAGTCCACATTGATTCGTTCACTCCCCACTCAATGCCCAAGGAGAGGAAATCAGCAGACAAATGGGACTCCTTGCTAAATCACACACATGGACAACAAGCAGTCCATAAGGGAGAGGCAGAGCAAGCTACAGAATTTGCAAGGCCCAGGGCAAAATAAAATGGGGGGCCCTTGTTCAAAGAGCAGAGAAAAGGTGCTGTTAATGGTACTAAAAAGTATAAAGCCTTTCCTTTCTTCTGCAATCTCTCTCTTGACTTATTACAGTGGTTTTGGTTTTATTTTGGGGTTTTTTTGCTGTATAATATTATTCTCAGGAGAGAAAAATTAAAATTTTAAGCTATTAGCGTAAATTTTACCGTTAAACTTCATATTGTTCAATGCCAGTTTTAAATGCAAATATAAGAGCATTTAATTCCTATGCAGAATTACCAAAATTATTCAACTTGCATTTGTGGTGCATGCATGCATGTATACTTAATTCTTACCAGATCAGTGAAAACACTGCACAAAACTAACTCAACTATTTTTATTTCATTTCCTTATACATGCACAATCTACCTAAACTATCTACTTTCAACTCACTGATCAGTATGGAAGACTGAAAAGAAAAGGAACTATGGGTCACCCTACCTTTCTCTTTCCTTTATGTCATCGTGAGTGACTATACAGGGAAGTAGCAATGCTAAGTAAGTACATGATAAAGTTCTTCGGTTGTGCATATTTCTTAGAACACCACTGTCTTTTTTCTGCATACAAAAAAAGTTCTGGTTCAAACAGAAAGTATGACCACTTAAGGCTATCAGTGTCCTCACTCACACAGTCATAGACATAATACACTTATCTTGTACTTACTATGAGTCTCACTGAACTACCATACATCACGGGTCTATCAGAATTCTGTGCGTACAGGATATCACAAGGAATGGCATGGTGGACATGTATATGGCACTTCTCTCTCCTGCTCATGGGCATGCTTCATTGACTATCAGACTTCACTGAAAAACCACAAAGTCAAAGACAAAATTACTGAGAATTTCAAGACTATGACAACAGAGTATTAAACCAAATATGGGGCCCTTCTGAGCATGGGACCCTGTGCAACCACAAAGGTCTCATATCCAAGAAGCCTCCCTGGGCAAGGATTATACAACTACTTCTGGCAATTAGAAAGGAGATCAGGCTTGGTGTGAGAAATTTTCCAGCTCCTTATGCACAAATAGAAATAATTCTGAGTGTGCAGCTGCCCAAATCAGGAGGAGGACACCAATGGGCATGTGTGTAAGAAACCTGAGATGCTATGGACTTCAGGTGACTATGATATGGTTTGTAGAAAATATATTTTGGGGACTTCCCTGGTGGTCCAGTGGTTGAGAATCTGCCTTCCAATGCAGGGGACGTGGGTTCCATCCCCGGTCAAGGAACAAGATCCCACATGCCACAGGACAACTAAGCCTGCATGCCGCAGCTACTGAGCCATTGCGCTCTGGAGCCCGTGCGCCGCAACTAGAGAGAAGCCCACATGCTGTGATGGAAGATCCCACATGACACAACTAAAACCTGACACAGCCAAAAATAAAATAAAAATTTTAAAAAAAGAAAATTTATTTTGTTTGCCTTCATATTTGCATAATTAAGTTTCTTCCTGAGATATATGTATATACATATCAGAAATATAATTATATATATCAGAAAAGATATACTGTATATATATGTGTGTATATGTCTGTACATATATATGTCTGTTATATATATGTGTCTGTTTATATATATATATATGTTTGTGTGTGTATGTGTGTGTGTATAAAATGGCACAGATGGGAGTCTGTGACAGTTAACTGAAGAATTGTTTCTGAAGTTCATCACTGAAAACTTAACTAAGAGAAGTGTGACATTCCAATAAAATAACTCAAGCCCCTATGCCATTGGCTTGTCTAAAATCACAAGTTCCCAGGAGCTGAGAAGGAGTCTGCACTGTATCTGATTTATGTGCTTCGCCTGATTTGTCCATTTCTACCTGCCTCCAAAGTCCTTGGCCAGTTACTCAACAGAAAGTTCCAGCTAGCCACCTCATCTCTGAATTCCAAGTTATCTTAAACTCTCTTAAGATGAGGACTCGGTTGGGCAAGGCTTCCATTGCACCTCCGTTGGTTGATGGAGCCTCAAGCCCAAGCCAACCAGATGCCTGGAGGTTCTGGATCCTCCCACTACATCTGGACCCAGATTAAGCCCTGTGCTTTGGCGCAATGTTTGCCACTGGGTTTGACTTCCCAGAAGATGCCCAAAGGGACAATTATCACAACCCAGAAGGGTGGGGGAGCTGATGCCCTACGGGGCAAACTTTGGCCAATGAAAGACAAAAGACAGGAAGGAACCAGCAGATACATTTGTATGGGGTACTTGAAGGACTGTTCCAGGTTACTGTATTTCCAGGAAGTCTATCCAGAAGTGAACCACAGGACAAAGCTCCAGGGTGTGTTTTCTTACGGCCAGCTCTGAAACATACTATGTATTTGCTTTCCCTCTTTCCCTGCCTCATTTCCTTTACTCTTCACCTACAATGAAGCTAAGCTTTGCCTCAGTCCCTATTCCTAGGAAATGAGGGTCAAGGCAGTAATCAGTAGCAAAAGCCACCTCTTAACTGTCGCCTGGCACAGGAGTCCTCTAGCTGAGTAATCCAGCATAGAAGACAGATATTGGGGAATTCAAAATGAAACAACTAACACTGAATCCTTTTATTTTATATCTTTGAATTATCCCCTCTACATTTCTATGGATGACCTACTATGAACCAGATAGTAGAGATATAGGGAACAAGAGAACTGTAATTCTTGTGAAACCTCACAGGCTAGTGGGGAAGAAGAAAACAAACCTAACAAAGTAAGTTTTGGTTATAACTGTTAAAAAGGAATTAAGGGTGCTTAGATGGAGATCTTGGTAGGGATCCAAGGTAGGGAGGGAGGTGGAATGTCCATCAGTGAAATGATCAGAGGAGCTCGGTGATGTTTAAGCTGAGACTGAACAGGTAAGAGGAAACCTCTAAGCAAAAACCTGGGGATGGGAAGCACTTCGGAAGAGGATGTGCCAAGTTTCAGAGGCGGAAATGAAGTGAGAAGGGTCAGGAAACTGAAAGAAGACCCATGTGGCTAAAGGAGAATAAGAGGGGGCCACAGGTCCCAGACAGCACCAGGGAGCTGGCTAAGCAGGGGCCCAGTCGGGCCTGCCAGGTCAGCCAAAATAAGGGGTTTGGAGTTTCATCTCATTTCCCTTGAATTTGAAAATATAGTCCAATGCCAGGGTTTAAATTATATTTTAACCCCAAATCATCTAAATGAGATACTTAATCTTCAAAGTGTTGACCTTAAGGAGGCCCTGGTTAGCACAACTTGATCAATGAGGGAGGCAGAAAGAAGGCACAATGGGGGAAAATTCTCAACCGTCAGAACTCTGAATTCTGAAACAGAAGTCATGATTCTATTTATTTTACGACAGTTTGAATATGTAAGATGCGCATCATCATTGAAAGGAAAAGATTCCTTCTACCACACCCAATTATTCTGTGGCCTCAGGGCCCCAACATTTGGGTCTCCCTGCCACAGAAACCGTTCATTCCTAGAATAGCAACTCATCTTCATCACCCGTGGTCACTAAGTTAACCGAGTGTGACTCAACTAAAGCAGGCCTTCACAAGGTCTTCAAACAACACACGGTTCCAGCTCTAATCCCTTGCGTTAGAGATGAAATCGAGCCTTTTGATTTGGACCCTGTCTTCATGCTTACTTGGAAAGCTGGGTGAGAGGAACAGTGGAGAGATGTCAATCCCTTACTCATACTTAAAACTGATAGCCTCTTTGTGTGCTCCTTTCGGATAGCATATCTTCTCTAGAAATTCCACTTGGAAAACTCAGGCACTATCCCTTTGTACAGTACAGCACTCCCTCCTTCAGGAAACCTCCCCCAGATTAATTGGCACTAATACAGCCCTTCACAGCTGTATACAAGATGTTGGGGAGCGCAGCAGAGAGAGGGGCGATTATGGTTGCCTGCACACTGTCATTGCTTAGTAAGAACAGACTCCTGCCTTCAGAAATGGCATGATAATGAAATGTAATAGCAGAACCTCTTGGCAATCAATGCCATGGTGGAAATAAGTGCACATCTCAGTGACAATAACCAAGATGGAATGTGAAACAACAAAGCCCTCTCTCTCTTGGCCAGAACTCTTGAGAGCAGCTCATTACTTTAACCTTTCCACCTTCACTGGAGCACAATTAGAAACATGCATTTCCACGGGCATTAAATCCACTCGTTTGTTCGCTCTGCCCTCATTAGAACACTCAGTGGAGCCCAATTAGCTGGATGGCCATAAACAGATGTTTGTGACTTGAGAAAACAGAAAGAGAACATTCTTGGAGCCAAAAGAGAATGGAGAAAATCCGGCACACCCCATCTTATTCATTACCTGAAATCTAGAGTTTTCGTTTTGACCTCAGCCTATAGTTTCCGCTTGGATAGGAAGAAACTTATGGCCAGAAACATGGAGCTCTCCTAGTGCAGAAATCAATATCTCATGTGGGTCACGGAATAGTTTTTAACTTTAGCCAATCTTCTAAAATTGACTTTGCAGATGGTCTGCATCCCTGGGAAAGAAGCCAGAAGATTTGGCCACTTTCCTGCTTGACCACAAGGGCTGGAGGTGAGTGGTGTCTGCCCCAGGTAGGGAATACTTGCTCCACATCACCACCATCCCCACCACCCTGCTCACCTCCAGAACCTGGCCCACTTCTCTTGTTCATGTTGTCTGCCTTGTACCCATAGGGGTAGACTCACAGCTCTACAGCTTACCTGCTTGGACAACTTAATCAACTTCTCTGTGCCTCAGTTTTGTTTTGTTTTGTTTTGTTTTAACATAAAATGGGGTTATAATATTCACCCACTGGATTGCTGTTAGAATTAAATGATTTAAAACACAAACAGTCATCCCTTGTATCCATGGGGGATCAGTTCCAGGACCCCCCAGAGATACTAAAATCTGAGGATGCTCAAGTCACTTATATAAAATGGCATAGTATTTGAAGACAACCTACACACAACCTCCTATATTCTTTAAATCATTTCTAGGTTACTTGTTTTTTAACATCTTTATTCTAAGTTACTTTTATTACCTAACACAATGTAAATTACTATGTAAATAGTTTTAAATATTTTATAAATGCTATGCAAATAGTTGCCAGAGCACAACAAATTCAAGTTTTGCTTTTGGCAACTTTCTGGCCCTTTTTTTCTCCCCCAAATATTTTTGATCCTGGGTTGGTTGAATCCATGGATACAGAACCTGTGGATATGGAGGACTGACTGGATATTGTTAACAATCATGTGTGACACATAATAAGTACTCAAAAAATTTAGCCATTACCTGGTCATCATCATTTGAGCAGGAATCAGGTTTCTCTCCAGCAGAGGCCATCCACCTTCTGGGGCCTCCCTGTCTCAACACCATGCCTTCCCGGTGGTCTTCATAGGCCCATCAGGAAGAGGGGAAGAGGAAGAAGCCCCTTACTAAAATGCACATAATGGGGGGGGGGAGTGTTTTCCTTTTCTTAACTTATTCAAATGATTGGTTAAGATCACTCTACGGAATACTTTCTAATTAAGGTCCTCAACCAGGTGTAGTATCATTACTCCTCTCAGGGGCATTTGCAAATGTGTGGGTATTTTTAGGCTGTCACAGTGATGGGGTGTGACAGGCCACTAACAGTGGGCAGGGACTAAGAATGTTAAATGTCCTATTAATGCTTGGGAAAGTCAGACGCAGCTAACTAATGTCCATTCCAAAATGCCAAGGACAACCCCACTGGAAAACACCAAATGATTTCTTATTATTCCTGTTCAAATACAGCATGAGCAAAATCTTCCCTGAAGCGTAACAAATGCATTCTGATAGACTGTGGTTATAACATTTGACCCCAGCCCCAAATATCACTGTGAGAAAGTCGTTCAGTTGAATTTTCAGTTAAGAATGTGCACCAGTCGTGCCAACGGCACCATCTATTTAAGATGTTCCTCTATAACTTAGCTTGAATAAGCCCACATGGTTCCACAGTTTCTCCTAGGAACGCCAATTCCCCCTTTACGTGGAGATGCAACCAAAACCCTAGTATGTACTAGTTCCTATCCTGAGTGCTGGGAAGATGCTTTAGTAAATCAAATGAATGAGATTGATGTTCTCATCAGGCTCCCATTCTAGAAAGGGGAGACAGATAATAAATGAGTGAATAAATTACAAAAATTATAATTTCAGAGCTTAAGAAGGGCCATGAGTGCAATGAGTCTTTCTATGCTGTGATGTGGGATAGGGGTCCCGAGATGCAGTCAGGAATAGCTTCCCTGAGAAGGTGTCATCGGAGCCGACTTCAGGATGACAAGAATTAACTGCCCATGGGAAGATGCATGGCGGTAGAGCATCCTAGGCAGAGATAATAGCAAGAACGAAAGCCCTGAGTCGAGATGAAGCAGGCATGTTTCAGGAAGAAAAAGCATCCAGTGTGGCTGAGCAAGGGGGGAAAGAATACAAGATAGAGTTGGAGAGGTAAGTTGGGACCAGAAGGTCATTGCAGACCATAGAGAGATGCTGGATTTTATTCAAGGTGCAGCAGAAAGCAATATGAGAAATGTGTGCAGTGTGAGAAAATGGATTGTAAGGGATCAAATCAGAGGCAGGGATACCAGTTAAAAGGCAGTTGGACAAAATTTTGGATTAATGGCTCCTAAAATCCATTTCAACTCCAAAATTCTAACTTCTTGCTATGGTATCATGACAGGCAATGAATACCAGACAGAGCCTAGAAAATGGAGTCTTGGGATAACATGACCAACTAAGGCCCATTTGCTGGCAGGATCTCTTTTCACCAAAGACATCAATACTCCAGAGAGACCACAAGGGTCCTGTAGTTTTCTGTCCTCATCCTCTGCAACCCTGTCAGAACCCACAGTGGTACTAGTGGACTCGTTGTAAGTGTTTAAAATCAGAAGGCCTCTACATCTGATGCATCAACCACAAATATTTCTAATTGCTTACATTGGACACAATGATTTTTTTTCTGTGTGATTGTTAAGCAATTTGGTTTTTTCCAAGCACCCCCTTAATGGTAACTTCGAACAAGAAATACATGTTATAAAGTGCACTGTCCCCCTCCCCCAAGAGCAGATGATTCACACTCACCAAGAAACAGCATCTGGCAACCATTACTGTACTTGGTTCACAGCTGCTCCTAGAGGAGTTAAAAGGACTGTGAGGCAGGACACGGAAATCAATTTTAACTCTTATTTTAATTACTGGTTGCTTTCGTTTAATACGTGGTTATGTTTCATAAACATCTTGCATTAGGTAGGCAGCAGATCGTTCCCTGATTAAAGGGCCCAATTTTTTAATTTATGCTTCCATCCAAATGATTGGCTTCCATGCCAAACAGAACTTGCCTTCGTCGGGGTACTTGCCTAAGCTTAGAACTTTCTTCCATGTGGATATTTGGTTATTCTGGAGAAAGACATTCAAACCCCTCCAGCTAGGTGTCATGAGCTCTCATCACATAGCAAAGCAACTTCCCTGGGACAAGGTACCTCCTGTTGAGGGCAAAATGATCATGGCTGGTTGCTATGCAATTTATGTAAGAAACTCTATGTAAGAAACTCTAAAGAAATTCTTTAATCTTGACATTTCCCTAAGAAACAGATAAGACTAAGAATAAATTTTGGCTTCTGCGCTCATTCAAAAATATAATCAGAGTTGACATAGAGCCCTGCAATGAGAGAGAGAAAGAGAGAGAGAGAGCATGCATTAAGTAGTGAAACAGAATGAAAACAAGGGAGAAAGCATCTCTCCCACTGTCAGCAGCAGCTTTCCGTCCTCACATTCTTTGAGACACCCCTGTTCCCCACTTTCCCAACTTCCCTTGTTGTTATGGGTGATCTAGTTTTGGCCAAAGGGACACAAGAAAGAATCTGCTCTGATGATTTTACTTTCCTGATAAAAGTAGCAGACGCAGCTAGCTTCACCACCTTGCTTGACCCGCCTTCCTGCCTCATGCTTTAAACCCCAAGATGGATGCAGCTATAGCTGCACTGAGAGGATGAGGGAAAGAACTGCCAACATTTTTGGCCCCCAAACATTGTCCAATGAAGTTACAATGATCACAAAATGCTCATTACACAGGATACCAGGGATGGGTGTTTCCTTAAAGAAAAACATGCATCTTTCTCAATGTTTTTAATGCAAAAGCACAAGGGAGTTCCATTTTAAGCAGTTGCAGGATTGAATTGTGGAACAAAGACAAGAGCAAATGATCTGGAACGATAATTGTCATCATAGTGATCCCTTTGATTAGACTGCCCTCAGGGAATCACAGAGATGCCAATCTACAGTCCTGATACTGTGAAGCCACTGAACAAGGATCAACAATTGCTGACCTCCTCACTTGTTATGTAAGAAAGTAAAGTCCTATTTGATTTGAGCCACTTTGGTTAGGTGTTCGTATCTGACACACCTTGGTTCCACACTTGAGAAAGTCCACCATTAGCTATGGGTCCCAGGAAGATCAAGAGCCCCTTCTGGCTCAGGATCCAGCCTGACATCTCCTTAGAATACTCCTCCAGGAAAAGAATCTTATTACTTGTCAGCCAAAGTTTATTGTTTCTTGGCACTAAACACTGATGTTGTCTGTGACAAACCTTGATTAGATATCCCATTGGTCAGGATCCAGGCAGAAAAATAGAGCCCATGTTAAGTAGTTTGTAGGGAGGATTTAATATCAGGATATAGTTACAAAGGCATTGGGAGAGCCGAAAAGCCTCGTTAGAAAACCTGGTCAAGTAACAAAGCCAGAAGCTACAGCCGGCCCCAGAGCTGAAGGCATCCAGGAAAGGGAGTGAGGGCTGCCCACAGAAAGCAGCACAGCAGTGAAGCCCTCCCAGAGGGAGTGAGATCCCAAAGGGAAGGTCTGTCAAGAAGAAGCTGGAGCCTTCGAGAAAACACTGCCTCTGAGGTCATCTGGAAGGAAGAGAGAAGGAATAAAGGCCCTGACTTGGCCCTTTCTCCTACCTCTCAGCTGCCCTCCAGAGCCTCCCACTGGCTGAACCTGACAGTCTTCAGGAGTCAGCCCCTCAGTCCACATTGGAGAAGGAAGAGCAGAGCGTGCGTTTGAAAGCAAACAGCTGATGACTAGCACTGACTTTCGTGGCTGTTAATAGGGAAGCATGCATAATAATACCTCAACGGCTTATTTACCCAGTGACATTTTTGGTCCCCCCGCATTCTCCAATGAAGTTACAATGATCACAAAATGCTCATTACACAGGATACCAGAGATGGGTGTTTCCCTAAAGAAAAACATGCATCTTTAGCAATATTTTTGATGCAAAAAGCACAAGGGAGTTCCAATTTAAGCATTTGCAGGATCGAATTGTGGAACAAAGACAAAGAAGAGCAAATGACCTGGAACGATCATTGTCATCACAGCGACCCCTTTGATTAGACTGAAATCATCGGGAAAGAATTCCCCCCTTGGCCTGTCTCCATGATGTTCTTCTCCAAACACGAGAGAGACCCAAGCCCCGTCCTTCCAACCTCAGTGGAGAAGAAAGAGGGGCAAGAGGAATTTCAACATCATCGACCACAGAAAACTTAGCATGAAGGATTTGTAGAGTTGAAAAAAGACTTACATAAAGTACGATTTTGTTGATCAGTGTCTTGAAATCCATGAAGCTTTATAGAAATAATACGGATTGATGATTGATAGATAGATAGATAAATAGATAGATATGTACACAGGTAGGTAGATAGATGGATACATAGATAGATAGATGATATATAGATATAGATAGATAGATATGTACATAGGTAGGTAGATAGATGGATACATAGATAGATAGATATGTACATAGGTAGGTAGATAGATGGATACATAGATAGATAGATAGATATGTACATAGGTAGGTAGATAGATGGATACATAGATAGATGATAGACAGATAGATAGATAGATACGTATGTAGTTAGGCAGACAGATGGATACAAAGATAGATGTAGAGATAGATTCTATTCTCTCAATTGATTTTACGATCTTACATTTAACATCTCTAAAAAATGGGCATTTAACCTCAGTTTGAATCTTTACAGTTCCAGAGTGCTCAGGGTTTCATGGAGTGGCTTGTGTTGAAGCCTCACGGCTCTGGTGGTTAGGAAGCCAAGAGTCTTCACGTTTTTTTCGACCCTGTGGTGGGGCTCTTGCCCCCCTGCCTCCACGTTATGCCTCATCCAAGTAGGTGAAGCCAGCTACCATGCCACCTCAGCTCCACGCTTAAGGCAGTCCTACCTCCTCCACCAAAGCTGCTCTTCCTCACACTTACTGCTTAACATCTGGCATCTGGAATGAGACCTGATTATGTAGTTGTTGAGGGGTGAGTACAGAGTACAGGGTGACTCACTTCTCGTCTGTAGAATCTCAGATTGTATTTACTTTTTATCATACATGGTTCTTTCCCACAGGAACTGAGATACTGCTTGCAAGCATTTAGGAGTGCTTGAAAACAGCCTTCAGCAAGCATAGGCCGGTACTGGTGTCAGTTTTATATTATTTTTGTACTATTTATATAGTACTGTGGTCTATTTTCAGTATTAACTGCTCACAAGCAAAGTGCCATCATTCAGTAGTTGTGTTACTGGCTTCTCAACACAAATACATAATTGTTCATTTTTAAACGTCAGCACATGATTTTGGCCCCTTTTTTAAAGCTTGTCACTGGAATATTTAATCCATCTTTGCACTGCTGCAACATTCCAGCTCTGTGCTTGCCACAGGTCTGACTAGTCTTCAATGGCTCCCCAGCCAGGGCAGGGACAGAGCCCCCTGGTATTCGGCAAGCCATTCATCTCTTGGTTGTCATTGGTCCATTAATCAACCCACTTTGGGAGCAACTGTGCAAGCAACTATCAATGGGCCAAGATAAACAATCATTACCCACATTTCTCCATATTGTACATGAGGAAATCCCCAAGGATTTGCTGAAATCCTTGGACTTCTAGCTTAGGGGCCATGCCAGTTTTGGGCAGCTGCAGGAATACTATTATGAGTGAATTACTCAACCCCTGAATAGTTGAGATCCTTAACTATTTGGAAAGTGGTTCTACCAAATGAAATTAAGAAAAATGTATTAACCCCACTAAAAAAAAAGTAAAGTTCAGTTTTGTGAAACTTATTTTTAGTAAACTCTGGATCCTGGTTACTACATTGTTTCCCATCCTGTTTACAAGTGATCTGTTAAAGAGCTACACTAGAAATTTTCCAGGAATATATCAATATTTCCCTTGAGCCAACCCATTCTTCCATTTTGAAAATGAGGACATTTTTTCCCTGTCGCAAGTATTCTGATAAATACCTCTTCCATTTTGCATTTATCAGAATTTTGCAAAGAGGAAACCAAAGAATTCAGTACCTCTGGAAGATTGTGTATATGAGTTTCTATATATAGAACACAAGGATGGTTTAAGAGACCAGCACTACTCAAAAGAAGACTAATATATTTGATTTATTATCATGATAATCCTAACAAGATGAAGCTACTTAAGTTACCATGCATTGGAAGGCAATATTTTAAATGGCGATCCATGTTGATAGAAATTTCTAGTTTTTTCCCCCAGCTGCTAACAAAATTTCTTTCCTAAGCAAATGCTTGGTGGCTTTGCAAAATACAGCTTTTTAGGTTGAAATTCCAGATGGATTTTGCTAGTTAGTTGCTCTTTGGCCACACGGATAGCAAGATTTATAGGTGAAAAAAATGCAGGTGCAACATACACTTTGAGGTGGTGCTGAGCATCAGTTCATTGTTTGTTCCCAGACTCTTCAAGACACAGACATGTGGCGATTTGGCCTGAACACAGAGAGGAGAAATTATGATATCCCAATTCCCCGGAGATCTTACGATTCCTAAATGAAGCAGCAAATGGTGAGGATTCTTTTTGTAATTATAGAAAGTTTTGTTTCATCATACTGGACTTGTTTTTTATTAGATAAAGGAAGAATTGAATTGCGCCATCATATAATAGCACTCTTTACCTCTGATTTCTCGAGGAAATCACAGGATCATGAGCCTCTTTGGGGTTCAGTCTGAGTTGTCATCTTTCTAGCTCTTAAACTTGAGGAGAGGAAGACAACAACAAAGGATATTTACATTTTCAGTCCCTTTGGGTGAGTTTCATTGTATCCAGGCTAACATAAACATAAGTTATAAAAATAATGTTTCTGGATAATTTTACACTTCCTTAGTATAAGAGGAAAATATTAACAACAGCTACCTTGGAACAAGCATCTCCTGTGATGTTTCACTTAATTGTCACAAAAACCCAATGAGGTAGGTATTATTACTGTCCTTATTGTATAGGTGAGGAAGCTGAGGCTCGGGGAGGTGAAGTAACTTGTCATGGTCACGTGGTTAGCAAGTAATGTAACCCACACAGTCTTATGCCAAAGTCTAATTGCTTAATCTTTGTATTATGTTGCTTCCTGAAGACCTGATCAAGTTGCCAGGACCAGGAACTTGCTAATGCATCTAGTTAGTAAAGAGAGGGGAAATAAGGGGTGGGCGTGAGATGATCTAGGAAAAGCCCTTATGTGTCTTCATTATGGCAGAATGACAGAGGTTCTCCTGAGGCTTTACAAGTTCTGGTGGGACTGGGTTCCACTCTCCACATCCCAGCAGAAGACGTTATTATTGGAAAATCTTGCCCATCACTTGATGCTAAGACAGAGGAGGTGTCATTGACAAAACTTGCCCTGAAGTTGTGTTTGATGTTGAAAGTCTGTCACTAAGGACTCGGCTAGCTGGCCATTGCCGTCATTGGGTTGAGATTTACTCCTCACTCAGGAGTTACACTTTTATTTCAGGATAAGTCCTGCCTGCATTCTGAAAAGAACTCATTCTGAGTTCACAGACCGCACCTGCAAATACACAGTCCAGTGACTATCGGTCCTGGTATTTTTTTTTTAGTCTATTTCCTGTAAGAATCTATCAGCAACACACCTACCGTGTGCCAAATTCATATGGACACAGGTCCTCCAGCTGCAGCTGAGTCCCAGCGTTCCTCAGTTTACTTCACATTTGACTCACGTCACCGACAGAAAAACCACTTCTAACTTTAATGTGAAACGCTGTCAGACACAACCTCGTGATTTGTCCATGAGCTCATATGTTGCTCTGGAGCCCAAGTCAGCACTTTCTCCATATGCCTCCTATAAGCCAGACTTTCATTTGGCTTTGGCTGTGAAGAATAATTAAGGTTTGGGAGAGGCAAGATGGTCTTGCCAACTCAGCCGCTGTTGAGAGCAAGGACTCCTCAAGCTGTTAGCACAGCACAGAAGAGCAAGACGTGTCCACCCAGAAACACCCAGGGAGGCAGTGGCCGCCTCCCCCCAGGCCACAGTTAGGAATACCGTGCAGTACCACAGCAATCCAGTGCATACACGCAATATGCATGTGTGCGTGTGTGGGCATGCATGCCCACTGAAATCAAACTTGCGTTTGCTCTTGTTTCATTTGTCATAACATGTTGGCCGGTGGATTAGTTCTTATGGCCTCTGTAACAAATTGCTAAAAACCAGTAGCTCAAAACCACATAACTAGTATCTTACAGTTCTGAAGATCAGAATTCCAAAATCAAGCCTCACTGGGCTAAAACCAAGGCATTAGCAGGGCTGGTTCTCTCTGGAGACTCTACGGGGAGAATCCATTTCCTTGCCTTTTCCAGCGTGAAGAGCTCACGTGCATTCCTTGGCTCATGGCCCCTTTTCTCACATGACTCCAACAACCTCTTGCTTCTGCTGTAAAAGCTTCTACTTCCCCTTTGGTCTCCTTGCCTCCCTCTTTAAAGGACCCTTGTGATTCTATTGGACCCACACGGAAAATCCAGAATGATCACCCTTTCTGATGATCCTTAACCACATCTGCAAAGTCCCTTCTGCCGTGTAACATACTCACAGGTTCTGGGGATTGGGATGTGGACATCTTTCGGGGGGGGGGGGCATTATTCAGCCTACCATAACCATGAACAATAAATCGATTTTTCAACTCACTAATGGGTTGCAGGCTGCAGTGTGAAAATCGCTGGTCAAGCATATGTCATCAGGCATCCGAGATGCAGGGGATCAGGGAGCATGCCACCTGCCTGTGGGAACCAAGGGGCACGGGCATGTAGCCAGCATCCCAGGCACAGTGTTCTGTATGATACATAGTCCATCCCCTCCTTCACCAGTCATGACTCACTGTGAATTAAGCGCTATGGGCCCCACTTTAGAGATGGGAAAGCAGGCTCCGAAAGGCTAGAAAACTGCCCCAAGAGCACACAGCCAGGCAGGGGCAGAGCCCATATTCAGACCTGAGTCTCTCCACCCTCGATGACCAGGTTCTTTCCTCCATGTCTCGTGGTGGCTTCTGTCGTGTCCTCCTTAACCCGCCTCCCAAAGCCAGGACTCAAGTGTTCACTCCAATCCACTGGGTCATCATGTAGGGGAGCAGTCTTCACCAGCAGGGCTTATTTCCTGGGAATTCCTGAGGTCGGATGCTGCTACCTTCTCATCCCATAAACCTCCCTATAGCAGAAGAACACTAATTCTCCCTCTCCTCACTTCAACACAAACACAGCACCAGCACTTTTCAATACAAGATAGAGTCGGCTAGCTTTTAATTTGGACTTAACAATCCCAAGAAACCTGGTTAAAGCTGAAGTTTAAGTCAGGAGTGAGGCAAAGTTGAGCACAAATTTAATATAAGCTATGGAATTTTATCTCAAGGTTTATTTCTATGTTTTCAAATGGACTTGGAGAAGAATGCTCTGGCAATCCTTTTGAAAACTTTCTAAAGATGACTGACGTTGAACAAAGTCAAGGCTAGAGCTGTTGAGTAATATCGCAGACGGTGCCTTGGGCTACATAGGCTGTTACTCCACAGGGTGTGTGGCTTCAGTGCTGAAGTGGAACTCAGGAACCCCGTGGTCTAGCCCCAGTCTGCTGCTAATGAGCCACGTGACCTTGGACTTAGGGTTGTAAACTCTCCAGCCTTCAGAGAGGAGACAGAATGCAGAGGTTAAACCTGGGCTTTCTGCAGCCAGATTAAATCTGAGTTCCAAACTCCAAAGGCCCCCTTTCAAATGTATTAATTAGAAAATAGATTCCCATTGCAAAAAAGTTTTCCTGTCATTTTCATGTAACTCCCTGATAGAAAGAAAAAGCTAAGGCAGAATGGATGTCAAAGATAGTCATGGTTTAAAGTGTGAGAGAGACCTTTCCGGGGACTATGGCCACAGCACTGTCCCCTGCCCCAGAACCCCACCAGATCACCATTAACCAGACTCAATAATATCAACACACTTCTAGGGAAGACAATCTCTTTGTCACTCTGGCAAGTTGAAGGGTCAAAACAGACTGCTGCTTCATGAGATGAAAACTGTTTCAAAGAAATGTGGATTAAAATTGAAAAACAAAGCCTATGTGTCAAAAAACAAAGATGTGCTCTAGGACAGCACGAAAAGTCTGAGAAACCAGCAGCAGCCTTATATGAATAAGGTTTAGCACATAGTGGGTTCTCGTCAAATGTCTATTAAATGAATGAGCTTGTAGTGTGATAGGCCAGCCAAAAGGTCAGCGGTTTCTAGTTGGAAAAAGTCACTGGCATATCATGAAATAGGACGAGAGTGGTTAGGAAGCTCTGATATGATTTCACTGGGAGATGTCTTTCAGGCAGTTTTTGAAAAGCAATTCAAAATAAGGAAGATACTAGAAAGCTCTGCCAGCTTCAATCCACCCCAATCGTTTTCCTTTGACAGGCAGGGAAGAAAGTGGGAAGGAGAAAAAGATGCAAAAGATCACCCTAGAGTTCTTGGCTGTCCTACAACATGGTGAAAAGGTTTTAGGTTCTTAAAATAAATGGAGTGGAAAAACATTCAACCTCCTCTCCATACTGCTCTCCGGCTTTTCTTGTCTGGACCTCCAGCACAGCGTGTGAATAATCAGAGGCAAAAAAAGAAAGAGAAACTAAGTTAAGCTAACGGAGAACCTGGAAAGGGTTAACCAATAAGGGAGTCTTGCTGAAGTCTTGTTTAAGAAGCAAAGAAAGTTGAGAGCTGAAAAGGGAAAAAAAGAAAAAGGAAAGAAAGAAAGGAGAGATGTTATTTCATCCTAGAAACAAACCTCATAGAAATGGGATAAAGAGGGGGAAAACTGAGTGATAGCCTGGAAATTTGTTAGTAATGAGAAGTCTATTTCCCTAGAGGCAACTCATCGTTTCAGAGCAGACTGGACCACGCTTGAGATGCTGTTTCTTAGAGAACAGCTCGTTTCAGTGACAATGAGCATTTCTGGTTGAGTGCGAGAAGACATGAGGGCATCCTTTATTTTCCTAAGAGGAAATTGAACCTAGGCATCGTAAGACTTCAGCCTGTGCCTGTGCATGAAAAATATAAGCCAAATGCTTTTGAAGAGAACCAGAAGTATGCTGTCCGTGTGACAGAGAAGTGTCCAAGAACAAAGACAGAGTATTTTGGCATGCCATTCCTACCCCATGGATTCTTTGTTGTGATACATTTTATGACCAACTTTAAAGACATTGACCTGCTGATCTTGTTCTGGTTTTCATTCACTACATCCTTCTTAACATAAGAAAAAGTCCCTTAGGATAAGCAGGATTTTCATTTCTAGAAAAAAAAATTACACAGAGCCCCAGGATCCTAACAGTCTCTCTCCTGCCATATAGAGCTTTAAATGTATAAAGAAGGGAAAATGGCACCAGGCAATAGAGTTGAGAGCATGGCAAGAGTCCCACTTGTGTGTTGTCCCATGGGTAAAATTAGAGATCAAATCCACAAAGACACCTCAAGTCGCCTTACCAGATGCCGTCCACTTGGCAGAAGGCTGACTTATGGAAGAAGTCACTTTTCCAGTGAACAAAATTTCTAATTAACAATGAAAATGCATGGTAGCTAAGTCTGTAGTGAAGACAGGCCATCTCCTCCTTCTTCTTAGCTGGAGCTAGATGAAGCTGTGAAAAGGGGACAGGATAATTGCTCATGGTGGGGACATGGTGTTTCCTCCTGCACAGACACAGAATCAGTCTGTCTTAACCTCCCGGTTCAGCAATAAACACCACTTCACAGACTAATTTACAGTCAAGAGTCACAGAAGGTTGTGGAATAAACTCTCAGTGCCACAGTCCAAGCAGTTCAGGGACTGAACCAGAGAGCAGCTTCACTATTTCAAGTCAGCAAAAATCCTTTTGCACTTACCACAAACTAAAATGAGATTGAAATAAGGGCTATGCATTCAAAACGTTGAACACACCAGCTAATAAAACATACATTTGTGACTGGTCGTAAAAACAGAGAATGTAATTGGCTATACCCTAGAAGTATCGTTTAATTTGCAACATTTGGGAAGATAGAGGCTTCCATAATATTGACTTTGCTAACATGTCTACATTTTTCTGTCTGCCATAATCACGCATCAGTCAGCGACACCTAACTCTTGTAGCTGCCAACAGGCCTTGACTCAGGTGGTGTGAGGTGTTCTGGCTGCAGCCCGGCACCAGATAATATTTGCCTGCCAGATACCATTGGCTTGGGGCAGCCCGGGGTGAGAATGGGAGTTCTGTTCCTAAGAGACGGCTCCTTCACAGCCCCAGCATTCTTGCCATTTGGACGCCCAGGGGGACTTTCTGAAGGACATGGGATTGTTCTTCAGTTGCCTCCTTTGCTTGAAAGCCTTCTATAAGCCTAGAACCCAACACAGCCCAGTAGGGGAGGTCACAGAAGTAGATACACCCTCTGTGGGGACTGTGTTTTCTTCTGCCCAAAGCAGACCATGTAGAGGCAGAGAGGCTGTGATTGGACACTGGCTGGACATCAGAACCATCAGAAAAGGGCTGTGGGCTGTGGATGTATTGGACGTGAGGTGTGTGCTGTGAGGTTTGGAGAAAGGGCCATAGACAGAGACAGAAAAGAGGCCAAGAGACTGATCAGTGGGAGGAGAGATGAGACAATCATGTAGATGGCTTTACCCACAGTCAAACATGAATCACTTGTAGATTATTGTTCTCTGATTCTCCTCTCAATGTATGAAGAGGCAAAACAGGTAGTTGGGTCATGTTTTTTCCCCCAAATCCACTTTTTTTTTTATACATTCCTCTGTTCAGTCAAGATTTTCAAGGACAAAGACTGTGTTTTATTACTACTATCAGTCCTTAGGATCCCAAACTGCCCATTATAGAGACTCAATCCCTGTTGAATGAGTGAGTGAATGAAATGAATGAAAGAAACACCCTATTGAAAGATGGAAAAATAAACAGGCTGATCTTACATTTTCAAGATACATGGTAACTACAAAATCCCATTTTTATGTTTCTTCACCAAGGAAGGGAAAATGACTGGTAAATTAATTCCAATGAGAATAATTCAGATAAAATAATTCTTATTTTTCCTAAACAAGTACTGCATAAAGAATATTATTTAAAAGATTATTGATTATGAATAACAAATAAGAAAAACTAGTTTTACTTCAGAAATAGTGATTTGATCTCTCAAGTAACATTTTTGTGAAATAAACAAGACAACTTTAAATGGCAAACAACAACCCTTATTTTGACAACTTTACATTGAGACTACTGTGCAGGGTAAGAACATTAGTTTTAGTGAGCATTTATTTAAAATTTTTGAAATTAGCAGTAACTCAACATTAAAAAAAGTCAAATGATACCAAGTTGCAATTTCCTCAAATTGGCCATACTCATTTTTTTTAAAGTGACATCTTTTTCAAAATTTTAGTACTAGTTGTATAAATTCCCGATGATACACATGAGTACAAAAAGTAGTTGATCCTTGAGAGAAGCATAGCTATACTCGATATTTTATAATTTTGTAAGTCATACTCGTTATGCAGGCAAATCTACTTAAGTATGTTTAACTTCCTTAATATGCTTACGGGGCCTCTTTAAGAATTAAGCTTCCTCATCTTTTAAACCAGTTTTAAATGACTGCACAGTAGCAGGGAGATGTGGTACTGAAATCAAAGATTTGAATAAAATATATGATTCAACAGTAGCTGGATACTTTGTGTTTTCAAAGTTATTAAAATTCCTTTATTTTTTTAGTTGCAAATCCTGCTTTGACTACTGGCAGGATTGCAGCCAGTAAAGTTTATCCAAGAATTAATTATTGCTCTTAAAAAAAAAAACTTTTCCAACAGTTTCAATAAATAAATTCCATTGTCAAAAAGATATATTTTTTAATAAATTTATATTTTATACAGTGAAAAAGATTATAATTTATGGCCATGATGTTCAATGATTTTTCATAAAATTTTTCTTTTGTCCTTAAGAAGAAACTATTGTCTATCTCTTCTTCCTGAAGTTTCTAGAGAAAGCAATCGGCCAATGAAATACATCGAAATACTTTAAAACTTTAAAAAACAAGAAAGGAAAATCATTTCCGTGGAATGATCCTTTTAACATGGATAGCCGAGATCAAACCACAAATAAGCTACCTAAGTCCCTGAGGGGTACATCACATCCCCTGTTCCCTGGAGTGTGCATTTTCACACGTGTGCACATGAACATTTTAGCAACAGCCTCTTAAGTAAGGGTGAGCCACTTTCAAAACTTGTCAGGAATCAGTCACACACCCTCCTCGGGTCAAACACGGCAGCAATTTTAAAGTGAACATCAGCCCTGCACACAACTGTAGCTGGTGGGGTACGATGGTGACCCTGAGCCACCGGCTCTCACAGCTTCCCTTAATTTAAGGCTCTGGCTGGAGCAGGGGTGAGAGCTGAAACAAGTAACGCCGAGGTGGTGAACAGTTCCGTCCACACACACGGATCGTTTCTGTGGTGTAAGAAAAGCGGAGAATTAATCAAGGTAAGGAGCCAATTTTGAGTCTTTTAATGTCTTTTCATAATCAGTTCATAAATACCTTAACAATAAAATTGAATTTAAGCTTTCAATAGGCCAGGTTGGCTAGAACCTAAACAAAGGAATTAGCAGCTCCAGGCTTTTGTGCCCTAACCTTTCACTGTTTGGTGCCGGGAGAAACAAAGCCCTTCAAGCGCAGGTTTTTGTGTGTGCTTCCCCATAATAAACGCTTGTAATATCCCCAATTTCTGGCGTGTAAGACGCAGATCTTATTTATCACAGTATGAGACACACCTGGCACGCGGATCAGGAAACAACTGTTTTACTTCATTTCTGTCATCACCTTCCAACAGATTTCTTTCACATTCCAATTTGGATGGGAGGACTTGACTTTCTCTCCATAAGTTCCCCATTAACAGTTTCACAGCAGAAGGCGCCATTGGTCCGTTTCCTTTCGCAGCGATTAATTACCCAGAGCGGCGTGTTTTGACTCCGCAGCCGCGGGCGCGTCAGGTCCCTCGCATTGACTCCCGTCTGCCAGCAACATCTTTATCGTCATGCCCCGCGTCCCGGGGCGGAGCAGTGAATTGTCAGAATTCCTCGGAGCGGGAATGACGAACGCCGTGTCAAGTCGGCAGCACAAATTACCAACTTCAACTCCCTTCAGTCACCTTTATTGATGTGTGTTTGACGGGAGGGAGGCCTTTTTGAAGGTCGTGTCACTGTAGGGCGTTCGGCACATGAAAGGCACCATGACCCACGGCAGGCGGATCGGACTGGGAGTCTTGAGCTCGGGGAGCCCCCGTGAACAGCTACGCACTAATAAACCTTGAAAAGCTTGAATTACACTATAACCCACAAAAATTTTCAAATTAAAAAGGCATATTTAGAGGCCCCCCGTGGATAGTGATTTTATTTAGTTTCATTCCCTCTTGTGGCCAATTAGATAGACACCCCTGCACACAGGCGCACGTTCGGGGGGGAAAACGAGGAAAAAAGTTTAACTTTGGTTTTGGAAAAAAAAAAAAAGTGGCAGTATATCATTCCTCCATAGACAGAAATCATTTTCCAGGCTGTTGTTATGTAAAGAACAGGGCTGTTAGAAATCAATGAAAGGTTTGCAAGATGGAGTTTGATTTGGATTCGTTTTTTAAAGCGATACAGTACTCCAGCTTCTTGCTAAGTCAGCCCCAGTGAACTGCCAAGTTGAAGAACAAAAGTAAATGTTCCATCACCAGGCAGAGCATCTTCCTTTAGTTCTCGTCAATTACCTTCTAGCCAAAATGACTTTTTCCCCTTCCAAGAAGACTTCCAATGCATGGCTCACGGTAGGTTGGTTTGTATTTGTTTTTTAACTAAAATGGCTTGTACAAATTGAATGCATTTCTGTCATCTCTGCCTGCAGCTCATTTACCCAAATGGAGCTCAGCTCAACACAAGCGATATACTTGCTACAAAAATTGTTCATCGCATCTCTCATGGCTCACCGCTGCTCCTTCCATCAGGATCGCAAAATTCGCCTCCTTCTCATCTGGGGGCAGGCTCCATATGTACCATATGAAAAAGGAGTTAATAAAATGCACGTTGGAAATATAAAGCAAGGTCAGGGGCGACCGTTTGGCTGAAGGCCTTTCTTTAAGTGTGGAAAACAAAAGAACAAAATTGCTTTAGCAGTTGCAGCTGTGGGGAGAGGCAGCTTCGGGCGGGGAGTGGCAACCGAAGTCTTTGCTACCTGTTTCATGCGTCCATCAGAACCACTGTTCTCTCCCCAACACAAATATCTGCACAGTCGGTGCCCCAACCTTTAGAAAGTTTCAACAGGAAAAAAGAAGAGAACAATCCCCATCTTGCTCCCCAAGGGAGCCCTGGGGATTGGAGGGATGAAGAGTGGGAGGTGTAGGGTCAGCTGAGGGTGGGAGGGCCTGCCTGAGACTTCAGGCTCTAACCTCCCCCCCCACCCCCCGCATCCTCATCAGCCAGCAGTGATGAATGACGTTACTGTGTGCACCGAGAAAGCCACCCGGATTGGACGCAGGTCAGCGGGTAGGTTTTTAAAAATAAGTACTTAAGATTCTGTGGTCAGGTTCATCCAATGCCAACCAAACCGGAGGAAAAGAAAACAACATGGTCAGTCAAGCAGTTGCTTGTTCGGCAAGATCTCAAATACGCCACTTGACAGATTTGTTTTCTTAATGAACTGACTGGTTACTTTGGCATCGCTTAAGAGCCGCCGAGCAAACAGTGAAACTCAATCAGAACTTCATCCTTTTTAAATGAAGATGAAAGAGAAAACACTTAATAATTATGTCACGGGACAATGATAATGAACCCACAAAACCCTTTAAAATATGTGAACATAAATCAGTTTACCAGAGTAGCTGTGACCCAGCCAAAGAGAAGACTGTATTGTCTTGACAAAGAACGGGAAGATAGGTCATCCCAACGGGACAAGCCAGGCTCCCAAAGAGGGACAGGTACTGTGGCTGGCGCAGGGAGTAGCCGGGACCCCAAAAGCATGGATGGACAGCACAGAGACATCATCCCCACCTGCAACCCGTTATTCTGTTCTTGGTGGAGTAACTTCTCCGCTTTAGCCATGGTTTCCGCATTTGTGAAAAGGGAGACAGAATCTCACCTTCCCAGGATCAATCGCACAAGTACACAAAGAACTTGGCATAGCCCCTGGCACATAGTAAGGGCTCAAGCAAGGTTAGAACATGTGTTTCTCTTTCCTTTTGCTGCCTCTAGCCATCCCTGGAAACACCTTAGCTTAAGTGAACCACCACTTGGCATGGTGCATTCGAGACCAGATCGTTGTTGTCTGAGGAAAATCTTAACCTTATAACAGGATTTACCTACACTAGAAGCAGTGAAAGGATCTAAGCCAATGGGCTCAGAAATTCCACAGTGTGAGACTTAAGAGGACAGTGGAAAGAGCCTTCCACACCACCTTCTGTCTCCCTTCCATATCGACCGTCACAGTTCAAAGATTCATCTGAAACACCCATTGCTCAAGAAGTGTGTTCTCAGAGCAGCGGCAACATCACCCAGGAGCTTGTTAAAAATACAGACACGCCCCCATGCCCTCCTACGGAGTCAGTTTTTGCAGAGATTCCCAGGTCATCACTATGCACATTCAAGCTGGGTAATTTTTTTTTTTTAATTCTAATCTGGGGATCAAATACTAGGCTAATTATTATCAGAACCTCTGGGGTTGAAATCCAGGCATCAGTACTTTTGAAACTTCTCCAGATGATTCCAATGTGCAGCCAGGTTTCAGCACCACTGCTCCAGTCCCATGAGCAAAAATCAGCCTCGAAAAAATAACAAAATACCGAAACAAGAAATATAGGTAGAAGGGACTACCCTTCAAGTAGATCCATCAAAAAAAGAAGCTTTCACATTTATGCTGAAAGATATCTACATTTCTAAGATCCTAGTGATAGAAGGAGAACTGGCAAACATCTTCGTTTTTAAACCTTGGCCCTTACACACCTCTCGGGTAACAAGGTACCCAGGTGGGCAGAACATTTATTGACCTAAGTCCCCGTGTTTATGGATGCTGCCCACTTTCCACTGATTTTAGAACTCTGTAGGGGAGGTGCTGTGACTTTGAAAAGGCTATTTTTTATAATCAAATTGTTTTACTTAAAGGTTTATATAACATGCTATGCTATTAAACAGTAAATAAAAGCTACTGATAAATCCCGGGTCCCCCACAGGTAGTTTGGCACATGCTTAATTATCTGGTTTATGAGCAAACTGCCACCTCAGCTTTTGTTTTCAGCTTGTTAGATGCATGTGTGTGCACACACTTTTTACTTGGCAACCTCTCAGCAGATTCAGTCTTTAAATGACGTTGCCAAAATATGTCAGGGGGAGTGCAGGGAAGGTAGTTGTCGAAAGCAAAAGGGCTGAACTTTGGGGTTGGAGTTTTGCTCTTTTTGTTTTTGTTTGCAGCAAAGACTTACTTTGATGAATTTTTTAAAACAGTGCACACGAGAACCAGAAAAGTTTACTGGTGACAGCTGACTGCATCAAAATAAATCCACTTATTACACTGAAGTTTTCTGTGAAAGCCGAAATGCCTCTCCCACAGCACCCCTACCTGTGTTTGCTACATCCTACTTTTGTGCTAGCAAGAACTGCTCGGCGGCTCCCCAATCCCTACCAGCAATTCAACCTTCCAAAGAGGAAAATCCTTCTCTGTGCCTTCAAACTTAAACTACATAGCATTCTTCAATGGCATTAGATGATTTTCGTTTGTACTTTTACTGTTTTACAAACGTCTGCACTCATTGAGTCTCCCAAGTGTTTACAATCATCTCTAATCCCAGAACTCCATGAAATCAACGTTTGTCTTCTGGACCTCAGTGCGTCCTGTGGGTTCTGACCGACGGGCTCTCCCTGGCAGCTGCATCCTGCTTCTCCTCTGCTGTTCTCATGGGAAAACTCTTAGGATTCACTGAAGGACTCAGAAACAAGAAGTGTGAGACAAAAGGAGGGAAAACAGTGGGCTGTCCAGCCTCTTTGGGAATCGGTTCTTGTGACGAAATGTCAAGAATTAGCTTTTTAGTCAAGTTCCAGGTCCTAGCACCTTTACTGCCCAGGCACCAGAGGATGCACAGGACGAGCATTTATGGACGCCCCCTTCCCCAGGCCATGGGCTCAGGCTGTTTCAACAAGGCACGCGAAGTATTTACAAACCATTGCAAACTCCTGCATCCGGTATTGATTAGACAGTGTCTGGAGCTGGCAAACATTATTAATATATAGAATGCTGTAGAGATTGATTGCTCTACTTTCGTTTTCTTCTTCCTGCCAGCCCCCTATAGGAGAAAGCCCCGCAGCTGTTCTGAATCCCATGGTCAGAGGCATATTATAGCTTGTTTTGATGTTTCACCAGCAAGTCCTGTTCCTCGTACAGGCATAAGCCAACGAGAACATCCCAAGTTCCAACCAGAGGCCGAGGCACAATCACCCTGTCAGGTATTGTTAGTAAGTCAGGATCATAAAAGATAATAAACTCTCTCCCATCTTTTATGACGGCACACCAAGATCAAACACTTTCCATACCAGAGCACAAAGCCCCCAGGACCCGTCCTCCCTGACAGATGTTCATCTGCTGTCTCGGTATCGACGTGTTGCTTAATTTATTGATCCACAGAGGGAAGGAAATACAAAGACTCTAGAAATCTGGTATTGTACAAGCTGCTTTCCAGGGCTGTGGGCCCTAGAAATAAAGTGGAGACTTGATGTCATGTTTTAGGAGTGGTGTGAATATTGCCCTTTTATTGTTTTTTTTTTCCAGTGTTTAAATCAAAAAAAAATCACTTAAAGAAAAAGGAGTTGAACAAAAGAATCCTTTTCTTGTTTTTCTTCGTCTTTCATCCAATGAACAATACACTTAGCGCTGGCCATCATGCTTTGCTATTCTTTGTTAACTTGCTTGACACTCACCTGGTTCCCTCAATCCCAGGTACAAAAAGCCTGGCTCACCCTGGACTACAGAGTATGATGAAGCATGGGGTACAACAGGAGTTCACAGTGCAATGCTACGAAATCCAGTGTTTCTCACTGTTCCATTCTGCACTTGACCTCCGGACTGCTCACGTTAAAGCAGCACTCTGACTGCATGTCTCCAGGTGGACAGACTCTTGGCAGCCAAAGGGAGGACACACACCAAAGGGTGTCCAAGGGCTTCCTCCTTGGGGTCCCCATAGCCTCACCAGTCTTATCTTCAAAGATTCACTTTCCCATGTTTATGCCCCAGCCCAACTGGATTAATTACTCGTTCCTCTTTTTTTTTTTTTTTTTTTTTTTTTGCGATACGCAGTCCTCTCACTGTTGTGGCCTCTCCCGTTGCGGAGCACAGGCCCCGGACTCGCAGGTTCAGTGGCCATGGCTCACGGGCCCAGCCGCTCCACGGCATGTGGGATCTTCCTGGACCGGGGCATGAACCCATGTCCCCTGCATCGGCAGGCGGACTCTCAACCACTGCGCCACCAGGGAAGCCCTCATTCCTCTTTCTTAACCTCTGACTTTGCTCTTAAAGTTCTCGCCCATCTCTACAAATAAAAATCCTTGAAGGGTCAGGAAAACTAAATCTCCCCTTCCTCTGATTGCTTGTAAGCCCTTCTTTGTCTTACTCCAGAGGCTACTAGTGTGTATGGTTCTCTCTCTGGACTTAAGAAATCTGAGTAAAGAACCAGATATTATGCATCTTTTGACCTCACTCATCCCTTCTCTTCATATAGTAAGTGATTGCTAACTCTGTTCAGTGAAAAAATAAATTAAATACCCTGCTCATCTTGGAACCCGTCCCAAAGCCTTCCATGATTTTGCCAGACTAAGAAGAAAAGTCAGACTCCTTGGACTACCCTCAAATTTGGCCCCTAGAGTAAACTTTAGAATTGACTCTAAACTACCTAGATAAAAACCTTCTGTCAAACTGTCCACTCACTGTCTCCCATCACATTCTACCACCAGCCTGGACGGCCCCCACCTCCCCTTCCCACACAAACCCACACACCTTCTTTCGGTTATGGGCTCGAGCACACCCTAACCCTGTCTTTCCCATGCAGCTTTCACAAGCAGTCCCAGCCCTCAGAGATCTCTGGAGTCATCCAGCAGCCCATATCTGTTCCACATATTTGTCAACTAGAACCTGCAAAGCTTCATCATCATCATCAGCCAGAATTTGAAACTTGCATTTCTTAAATTCTGAAGGCATGAATTATATTCTCTTCATCTTTAAACTCCCCACAGCTCCTAGCATTATGCCTTGTTCATAATCATCAAGCGTTCTGTCACTTTGTAAGAACCCAGAGAAAAGTGGTTGAGTTATAGATTACATCGAGCCGAAGGTTTTTCCATGTGATGATTCCAAACCAAATGATTTGCCAGTAGTGACTAGCCAAAATTTCTCTTTCTTTATCCATAAAGAGAAGTGATCTTCAAAATTTAACCAGGATTTTTTGGAAGACATGACAACCCATCACACAAACACACCCACACACACATAATGAAAAGTTCTCAATTCAATATTTACTCCTACTTTGTGTGATGCAATCTAGTATTTTCAATTTTATTTCATTTCATTAAAAAAAAATACTGATCATGGCTCACTAATGATTTTCTGATCTACAAATGGGATACAACTAATGTGCCAGTGTTGAAAAACATTGATCTAGAGACTCCTAGATGTTTCTAGCTACTAGAGAGTCTCCAAAACCTTTTAAGGACAGAGAAATATGGATTCTTTTTTCCTGTCCTAAATGAATAATCAAACTCCAAGACCATACAATAAAACAGCAGCAAGGCGTCAGTAGCTTCCATGGTAATTCCAGTAAGGAATTCCCAAGCTGAAGTGAAATAGCCATGGATGGTCCTGTTGACTTCCTAGCCAGAAAGTGTATTGCTTGCCATTGTCTTTAGCTGATTGATTAGGGAGTGAAAGCATCACGCTGGTGTTGCTGAGGTCATGGGTCAATCAATTTCTCTATTTAATTTGTATCACACCAAGCTCTTACCACTATCAGTTTCTTACGAATGGGCATCACTGGCCACTTGCAAAGAATTGTTTAACTTACCAAAGAGAGTGCTTTTATTATCGCTTTTTCTTAGGAGTGGTTCTCAGCAAGGTCTGATTTTGCCCCCAGGGAACATTTCATAGTGTCTGGAGATGTTTTTATAGCTGTCACAACTGTGAGGAACGAGTAGAGTACTACTGGCATCTAGTGGGTAGAGGCGAAGGATTTCACGAGGCATCCTACGAGGCACAGGACAGCTCCCAAGGAATCACCTGGCCCAAAAGGTCCATCATGCCACTGTTGAGAAGCCGTGTTCTTAGCATCGTTATGCATCTTGTTTCTTTATTACGGCGATACCATATTGAAGTCCACCTAGGCACGTGAACAAGGAGGAAGAGCCCTGATCATCACTCAGAGACCTCAGTCGGTATCATCTCTGCCTGTGGGACTTCAAATTAGACTCTCTCAGCAAAGTGGAGACCTGTCCTTGAAAGGTTCCCGTCATCTCCAGCCAACTGTGTTTACAGAGGACCAAAACCCCCACAGCTTAACTACTTGCAGCCTCCAAACTGTGGGACTTCCAGACCACAGCTTAACAGTGGGGCACAGCTGCAGCCACCAGAAACTAATCAGGGAAATGAAGACGCTCTTCCAACATCTGTAAGAAATGTAATATCTGGATCCCTAATTCAAAACACATTACTAACCTGAAAACATGTCCCCTTTAAAATGGTCCTTGCTGCCAAGTCCTTTGTTGTGCAAAGGTGTGTTCGCAGCTGCTAAGGTGTTCTCTACAATCACCCAAAGGAAGCCAATAATTATTTCCTATGTATCTGTATATTGGAAATCTCAGCGGGCACCCAAGCTGTGACCTCTTCAGCCTCAGGAGTGTCTGTAGGGCTGGAACCTCACGTTCTCTGTGCTTTCTACCTGACAGACCAGGACACTTCCTCAACAAAAATTCCAGGATTTATGTCATATCTTCCCAAACAGTTCTCTGACCACCAGTCTCTCCTGCCTCTATTCTAATCTGTATTCAACTACCAGATGGAATTTTTCTACACTATTTTGTCTTATGATTTTTTTAACCCCAAAACCTCCCATGACTTCTCCTTTTCACAAGACTCCAACATCTTGGTATTTGATGTCTTCCTACCTGGCCTCTACCATCTTCTCCAAACTTACCTTGTGTGGTACATCCTCTCACTTAACCCATTCCTCTGCTCTGACTGGGTTTGCCCAAGCTTGTTTCTGTGCTTGGTCTCCATCCATTCTGTTTTCTGCACCTGGAAAACCTCTGATGTCAATCAGAGTCCCAGCAGGAGGCAGGACAGTGGCACTCAAAAGCCGTAGCAAATGAAGGGACTCTTTACAGAGGTGTGGTCAGCGTTTGGGAATCCCAGCAAGGGAGAGCTGTCACCTCGTCCACCTGCCCAGCAAGAGGAGAGAACAGGTCACATGGAAGAGGGGCTGCCTAAGAAGAGCTATGGCCAGGGACTTCCCTGGTGGCGCAGTGGTTAAGAATCCGCCTGCCAGTGCAGGGGACATGGGTTCGAGCCCTTGTCCAGGAAGATCCCACATGCTGCGGAGCAACTAAGCCCGTGCGCCACAACTACTGAGCCTGCGCTCTAGAGCCCGCGAGCCACAACTACTGAGCCCATGTGCCACAACTACTGAAGCCCACACGCTTAGAGCCCGTGCTCCGCAACAAGAGAAGCCACAGCAATGAGAAGCCCATGCACCACAATGAAGAGTAGCCCCCGCTCACCGCAACTAGAGAAAGCCTGCGCGCAGCAACGAAGACCCAACGCAGCAAAAAATAAATAACTTTATTTATTTATTATTATTATTTTTAAAGAGCTATGGCCAAAAGTGGAGAGGATGAGGGAGAACTACACCAGCCTCTCCACCTGCCTGCTGTTGGCAAGCCTCCCATTGGTTGAACCAATAGGAAGCCAGAGGGCAAGGGAGCTGGTGATGCAGTCCATGGAAGTCAGCCTTCCAAGACTCAGGAGCAGGGCAGAAAATGGGTGTGTGTGTGCGTGCGTGTGTGTGAATAACCAACACATAAAACTTTCTCCACTCCACCAAATTGCCACCTCCACATCTGTGCTCTCTCCTCCCTCTGAGCCCCTTGAAAATGCACTGACGTGGCTCTCATTGTATTTAATATCTTCATTTGTTCTTTTACTGATTCACTGTTACTTAATATATTGTGTTTTATGTATTTTCTCCCTAATTGCAACTGTGAACAAATTGGGGGTGGAGTGCTATATTCTACGGCTTTGCTTTCCCCTCTGGCTAAACCAGTGCTGTGAATATTGAGATGCTTGGCAAGTGTGTATTGAATGAATCGGGGGAATCAGTAAGAATCAGGAAGTTCTTTGATGGATGTTGGAAAATAAGTACACATTGTCCAAAATTACATATGGAGGACAAAATATAGTTAAAATATAGTTACATTTACATCCTAAATTCTACCAGAGATGGTGCCAACCTCTCTGAGGCCCACCACCCCCATCTCCCTTCTGCCTCCAATGCTGATCCACTTCAAAGATAAAGCAAATAATTCTCAAAAATAGAGCAGAGATGTGGTCAGAGCTGATGAAGTCTTGTGACTCTTTCTGTCCATTTCAAGTCCTACCCAGTGATATATAATACCTTCTAGCACAAGAGGGGAACTCAATGAGTATTGAGTTTTAATGATGTAGAAAATAGAAAAGTGTAAAAGACATATATTTAGAATCCAAGGAATTAAATAATATAAATCCTGTGGCTATGAGAACAAGCAGTGAGCTCTTAAAATATTCCAGTTCATTTTGATGACTATAGGGTCTTTCAATTATCTTCAAAGCCTGTCTAATTTTCTTCCTCATCTTGAAAAGGATCTTTATTTTTAGCACCAGTTCACTCTCTGAAACACTTAGAAAAATCATAAGTGTTTGTTCTACTAATAGTGCAGTTTGGGGAAATTCAAGTAGATAGATATGTGGCATTCTACAGTAAAGTGCTTCAGGAAAGATTTAGCAAATTCCATGTGGTTCCACAGAGCAAAATCTATTACTCGAGAGATTTTAAATGAATAGGTGTGCATTTTGGCAGGTCGAACAGAGGAGAAGATATCACGTGAAAAGTTTCAGTGGGAAAAGTGAGTATTTGCATAGTCAGGGAATCTGAAGATAGAGCTGAAAGAAACAGATACCAACATTATTATTAGCTAATTTCCTGTAATAATATATCTTGGGAAGATTGGGTGATGGAGAATGGCCATCCCCAGGCAGAGACCGTGAGGAAACAGAGTGCTTGCTGGTACCTGAGTTAGGAAGATTAAAGGATTGGGGGTGTAGGGGAACAGCTGGGAAGCCCAGAGTGAGAAGGGTGACAGGTGTAAGTAAAAGAGCAGATTCTCTAACAGGGCAGCCTCTTGCGGTCATGAGCAAGTCTTCCCAGCTCAATCCTTTGATTGCCAAAGGATTCTAAATCTTTTTTTTTTCAATCTAGCAGCTCTTTAAAATTTTGCTTGAGCTTTTTATCCACAAGGTTATAAGAGGTAAAAATGTTAAGAAATTTTTTAACCTAAAATAGGTGTTTAGGTGCGATCCAGAAAGCAGAGAGCTTACCCTCTAGAAAACAACAAAGATCAGCGAAGCAAGGCGATTCATTTTTACTTGGATAGCAGTGATTCTCGCCAGAGCCCAAGCTTCCAACAAAGCACATGATGTGGAGAAGAAAGCCCACGATGCCTTCCACCATTCCCATGCAGCCGCCTTCAACTCAACTCAATCCCACGTGGTACAAATGCAAATAAATGTTATAATGAGAAAGAAGTTTTCACCACTCTGGTCAGCTAAGCTTTTCCAAAATGATTTTTTGAAGCAAAAGGGTGTTTTATTCACTTAGGAATTTTTTGGATGCTTTTTGGATCTCACTAAGAATTTTTTTAAACTTTATTTGTAAGCTTCCAAACCTGGAATTAATTACATACAGTGATCCTGAATAGGAATAAATCCCAGGCCTCTTTAAATCTATCTGTTTTGGAAATAAATGAAGGGAACATTTATAAATATGAAGTGTATTCAGAATGTGATTCCTAGTTTCTCTACAGAAGTCCTTTTTAGATCTGTAGGCTTTTCTTCTGACCTGTAAGGCCAGGAAAGTCACACTGATGGGTTTGCTCAGCACTGCCCCCTTCAAAGAAAAGTCACAGAAGACAAATGTTCCCTGACAACAGCCTGAATCCACCCCTCAGAACTGTGTGAAAGTAAAAAAAAAAAAAAAAAAAAAAAAAGTTTATTAAGCTGTCTTGATGTCACAGTAGAACTCACCCACATCTTCTCACCTAACCTCATGATAGTCCTGTGAGGTGGATTTTATTCCCATTTTCACAGATTGACAAAGCGAGTCTTAAGATAGATTAGGAACTGGTGCAGAGTCGGAACTTAAAAGCAGATTTTTAACTTGTCCTCTCTGGACTCTCCCATAGTGTGTTTTACATGCTAGTGTCATGCTCCTAAAGTCCAGATGATTCTAATCTCCTATTTAATTAAGAGAAAGATAAGGTTTAAACCTTATTTCCTTAACAATGCGGCTCCTTGAGCATCTCCCCAGAAAACTAGCCACACTTAAATGTGTGTGAGAACCAGTGGTCGTCGCCCCTCTCCAGCATCCTCCTTCAAAGCTGAACAGCCTCTTAACAGAAAAAAAAAAAAAAAAAAAGAATTTCTAAAGGGCATATTTCTTGGTGTTCTAAGCCCCCAAAGTTTCCTCTGGTGACAGAGAAGTATATAGGAGCACAAGGAATTCTGTCACATTTCATGGGTAACTTGAGTCCCCAAATTTCTTCCTGGAGTTTTAGAAAGCCAGCCCCCAAGTTCTGAAAGCATAAAAATAGAAAGGAGAAGCTGAGTTGGGGAAAAGGATGGAAAAGAAAGGCCAGGGGCGATGTTTGTATCTATTCTTCAACCCACTCACTATAGAAAATTACAATTCTCTCCCTCACCGCCACTCACCCCGAGACACACACGCTGCAAGATATGCTCCATCGTCACTGCTCCCAGACCAGAGCACAGCAAATCAGGCAGAACCATATAATTTATTGCACCAAACTGGAATTACCCCCATCCACTTAAAAACTCTGGCTTCATTTCAGGGTAACAGCAGCCCGGCTCTGGCAGAGCTCAGTCAACGTGGGTGATCTATGACATGTGGCAGAACTATAGAACTCATCAGATTTAATAAACCAAAGTTCCACACACGACTGGAAGGACTCTCTCAACAAAGGCCTGGAGGAGTGACTGCAGGATGTCCCCAGGCTTTCTGGGGAAGCCACCTCCTCTGAGTCCAAAGCTCTCTCTTCACTCAGAAGTCATGAAAGACCAACGGGCTGTCCCGGCACACACGGGAGGTGGTGGAGTCAGGAACCAACGCGGGGAAAACACATGCAACGTTTTGCAGCAAGAGAAGTGGAGGTTGCAGCAGTGAGTGTGGCCACCGTGGGCGATGGGTTATTTTTCATCTCTCTGCTCTCTGGGGGAGGGGCGTGGGTGTCCCTTAGCATTCCGGGCGCAGGCGAGAGGTGCCCTCTGCTGTCAGCCAGCTACAGTACACCAGGACGATGTCAAAACTGGTCCCCGCACCCCGGCCATGAGTCCCGAGAAACAATGGGGTGCCTGGAAATCCTGTTTCTACTGCAGTGACACTGGTCTGTGGTATGCATAAGCCACTGCCCAGATCCTGCCAGGATAGCTGTGGCTTCCCAGAATGCCCACACGGTTGCACTGCACATTTTAGAGAACACAGCTCTAGAGGCCACTACCAGGGGCCCCAGAGCAGGAGGGAAGCACTTGGATTGCATCTCCCTGCTGATCCAATCAGCAAAATGGAAAGACAGGCAGAGAGAGCCAGACAGAGGCTTCGCAGGTGAAGAAAGAGAAGAAACGCATTTTGGGGGACATTCAGTCCCTAAATATTGGTCATTGGGACCTGGGCTGTGTAGGACCCCACCTTCCACTTCTTGGGACACTTGTGCCTCTGGGAGCATTAATAATAGCTCCAATGAGTCACCTGCCACGACACCAAGCATCAGACCGCAGCTCTGGAAGGTACTGTCATCCTCACTTCACAGATTAGGAAAGCAAGTTCACAAAGTAATTTGCAGAGGATACATAAGTGCCCCCTAAGTGCTAGAGTCAGGATTCCAACCAACGTCAATGCAGCTGCAAACCGCCCCCCGCCTTTCCTCCACACGACACCACCTCCTATGTTGTTGAACAATCGACTAAACTCCCCACTGTGGAAGGTCAGCCAATGAAAGCCTAACCCCAGTCCTGCAAAAAAGAAGTCAACTTCAGTGAAATCAGACCCCACGGGCAGGAGGCATGCTTCTGCATGTGCTGAGCTGGCACTCTGACTTTCTTTCTTTTTTTTTTTTTTAACATCTTTATTGCAGTATAATTGCTTTACACTGTTCTGTTAGTTTCTGCTGTATAACAAAGTAAACCAGCTATACATACACGTATATCCCCATATCCCCTCCCTCTTGCGTCTCCCTCACACCCTCCCTATCCCATCCCTCTAGGTGGTCACAAAGCACCCAGCTGATCTCCTTGTGCTATGCGGCTGCTTCCCACTAGCTATCTACTTTACATTTGGTAGTATATATATGCCCATGCCACTCTCTCACTTCATCTCAGCTTCCCCTTACCCCTCCCCATGTCCTCAAGTCCATTCTCTACGTCTGCGTTCCTGTCCTGCCCCTATGCTCATAAGAACATTTTTTTTCTTTTTTCCTGCCCCTATGTTCATAAGAACATTTTTTTTTTCTTTTTTAGATTCTATATATATGTGTTAGCATACAGTATCTGTTTTTCTCTTTCTGACTTACTTCACTCTATATGACAGACTCTGTCTAGGTCCATCCACCTCACTGCATATTACTCAATTTCGTTTCTTTTTATGGCTGAGTAATATTCCAGTGTATATATGTCCCATACCTTCTTGACCCATTCATGTGTCGATGGACACTTAGGTCGCTTCCATGTCCTGGCTATTATAAATAGAGCTGCAGTGAACATTGTGGTACATGTCTCTTTTTGAATTATGGTTTTCTCAGGGTCTATGCCCAGTAGTGGGATTGCTGGGTCATATGATAGTTCTTTTTTTACTTTTTTAAGGAACCTCCATACTGTTCTGCATAGTGGCTGTATCAATTTACATTCCCACCAACAGTGCAAGAGGGTTCCCTTTTCTCCACACCCTCTCCAGCATTTATTTTTTGTAGATTTTTTGATGATGGCCATTCTGACTGATGTGAGGTGATACCTCATTGTAGTTTTGATTTGCATTTCTCTAATGATTAGTGATGTTGACTATTCTTTCAGGTGTTTGTTGGCTGTCTGTATATCTTCTTTGGAGAAATGTCTATTTAGGTCTTCTGCCCATTTTTGGATTGGGTTGTTTGTTTTTTTGATATTGAGATGCATGAGCTGCTTGTATATTTTGGAAATTAAGCCTTTGTCAGTTGCTTCATTTGTAAATATTTTCTCCCATTCTGAAGGCTGTCTTTTCGTCCTCTTTATGGTTTCCTTTGCTGTGCAAAAGCTTTTAAGTTCCATTAGGTCCCATCTGTTTATTTTTGTATTTATTTCCACTTCTCTAGGAGATAGGTCAAAAAGGATCTTGGTGTGATTTATGTCATGGAGTGTTCTGCCTACGTTTTCCTCTAAGTTTTATAGTGTCTGGCCTTAGATTTAGGTCTTTAATCCATTTTGAGTTTATTTTTGTGTATGGTGATAGAGAGTGGTCTAATTTCATTCTTTTACATGTAGCTGTCCAGTATTCCCAGCACTGCTTATTGAAGAGGCTGTCCTTTCTCCATTGTATATTCTTTCTTTTTTTATATTTGATTTAATTTTTAGAGAAAGCTATACGTTTTTTCAATATCTTTATTGGAGTATAATTGCTTTACAATGATGTGTTAGTTTCTGCTTTATAACAAAGTGAATCAGCTATATGTACACATATATCCCCATATCTCCTCCCTCTTGCATCTCCCTCCCACCTTCCCTATCTCACCCCTATAGGTGGTCACAGAGCACCCAGCTGATCTCCTTCTGCTATGCGGCTGCTTCCCACTAGCAATCTATTTTATATTTGGTGGTATATATTACTCCATGCCACTCTCTCACTTCGTCCCAGCTTACACTTCCCCCTACCCATGTCCTCAAGTCCATTCTCTACGTCTCCGTCTTTATTCCTGTCCTGCCCCTAGGTTTGTCAGAACCTTTTTTTTTTTTAGATTCCATATATGTGTTAGCATACAGTATTTGTTTTTCTCTTTCTGACTTACTTCACTCTGTAAGACACACTCTAGGTCCATCCACCTCACCACAAATAACTCAATATCGTTTCCTTTTATGGCTGAGTAATATTCCACTCTATATATGTGCCACATCCTCTTTATCCATTCATCTGTTGATGGACACTTAGGTTGCTTCCATGTTCTGGCTATTGTAAATAGAGCTGCAATGAACATTGTGGTACATGACTCTTTTTGAATTATGGTTTTCTCAGGGTATATGCCCAGTAGTGGGATTGCTGGGTCACATGGTAGTTCTATTTTTAGTTTTCTAAGGAACCTCCATACTGTTCTCCATAGTGGCTGTATCAATTTACATTCCCACCAACACTGCAAGAGGGTTCCCTTTTCTCCACACCCTCTCCAGCATTTACTGTTTGTAGATTTTTTGATGATGGCCATTCTGACTGGTGTGAGGTGATACCTCATTGTAGTTTTGATTTGCATTTCTCTAATGATTAGTGATGTTGACTATTCTTTCAGGTGTTTGTTGGCTGTCTGTATATCTTCTTTGGAGAAATGTCTATTTAGGTCTTCTGCCCATTTTTGGATTGGGTTGTTTGTTTTTTTTGATATTGAGCTGCATGAGCTGCTTGTAAATTTTGGAGATCAATCCTTTGTCAGGTGCTTCATTTGCAAATATATTCTCCCATTCTAAGGGCTGTCTTTTCCTCTTCTTTATGGTTTCTTTGCTGTGCAAAAGCTTTTAGTTTCAGTAAGTCCCATTTGTTTATTTTTGTTTTTATTTCCATTTATCTAGGAGATGGGTCAAAAAGGATCTTGCTGTGATTTATGTCATAGAGTGGTCTGCCTATGTTTTCCTCTAAGAGTTTTATAGTGTCTGGCCTTAGATTTAGGTCTTTAATCCATTTTGAGTCTATTTTTGTGTATGGTGTTAGGGAGTGTTCTAATTTCATACTTTTACATGTAGCTCTTCAGCTTTCCCAGCACCACTTATTGAAGAGGCTGTCTTTTCTCCATTGTATATTCCTGCCTCCTTTATCAAAAATAAGGTGACCATATGTGCATGGGTTTATCTCTGGGCTTTCTATCCTGTTCCATTGATCTATATTTCTGTTTTTGTGCCAGTACCATACTGTCTTGATTACTGTAGCTTTGTAGTATAGTCTGAACTCAGGGAGCCTGATTCCTCCAGCTCCGTTTTTCTTTCTCAAGATTGCTTTGGCTATTCGGGGTCTGTTGTGTTTCCATACAAATTGTGAAATTTTTTGTTCTCGTTTTGTGAAAAATGCCATTGGTAGTTTGATAGGGATTGCATTGAATCTGTAGATTGCTTTGGATAGTAGAGTCATTGTTACAATGTTGATTCTTCCATTTCAAGAACATGGTGTATTTCTCCATGTGTTTATATTATCTTTAATTTCTATCATCAGTGTCATAGTTTTCTGCATACAGGTCTTTTGTCTGCCTTAGGTAGGTTTATTCCTAGGTATTTTATTCTTTTTGTTGCAATGGTAAATGGGAATGTTTTCTTAATTTCTCTTTCATATTTTTCATCATTGGTGTATATGAATGCAAGAGATTTCTGTGCATTAATTTGGATCCTGCTACTTTACCAAATTCATTGATTAGCTCTAGTAGTTTTGTGGTAGCATCTTTAGGGTTCACTATGTATAGGATCATGTCATCTGCAAAGAGTGACAGTTTTACTTTTCCAATTTGGATTCCTTTTATTTCTTTTTCTTCTCTGATTGCTGTGGGTAAAACTTCCAAAACTAAGTTGAATAATAATGGTGAGGGTGGGCAACCTTGTCTTGTTCCTGATCTTGGAAGAAATGGTTTCAATTTTTCTCCATTGAGAACGATGTTGGCTGTGGGTTTGTCATATATGGCCTCAATTATGTTGAGGTAAGTTCCCTCTATGCCTACTTTCTGGACAGTTTTTATCATAAATGGGTGTTGAATTTTGTCAAAAGCTTTTTCTGCATCTATTGAGATTATCATATAGTTTTTATCTTCCCATTTGTTAATATGGTGTATCACACTGAATGATTTGCATATGTTGAAGAATCCTTGAATTCCTGGGATAAACCCCACTTGATCATGGTGTATGATCCTTTTAATGTGTTGCTACATTCTGTTTGCTAGTGTTTTGTTGAGGATTTTTGCATCTATGTTCATCCGAGATATTGGCCTGTAGTTTTCTTTTTTTGTAACATCTTTGTCTGTTTTTGGTATCAGGGTGATGGTGGCCTTGTAGAATGAGTTTGGGAGTGTTCCTCCCTTTGCCATATTTTGGAAGAGTTTGAGAAGGATAGGTGTTAGCTCTTCTCTAACTGTTTGATAGAATTCTCCTGTGAAGCCATCTGGTCCTGGCATTTTGTTTGTTGGAAGATTTTAAATCTCAGTTTCAACTTCAGTTTTGTGATTGGTCTGTTTATGTTTTGTATTTCTTCCTGGTTCAGTCTTGGAAGGTTATGCTTTTCTAAGAATTTGTCCATTTCTTGCAGGTTGTCCATTTTATTGGCATATAGTTTCTTGTAGCAATCTCTCATGATCCACCATATTTCTGCAGTCCGTGGGTACTTCTCCTGTTTCATTTCTAATTCTATTGATTTGAGTCTTCTCCCTTTTTTTCTTGATGAGTCTGGCTAACGGTTTTTCAATCTTTTTTATCTTCTCAAAGAACCAGCTTTTAGTTTTATTGATCTTTGCTATCATACCCTTCATTTCTTTTTCATTTATTTCTGATCTGATCTTTATTATTTCTTTCCTTCTGCTATCTTTGGGAGTTTTTTGCTCTTCTTTCTCTAATTGCTTTAGGTGTAAGGTTAGGTTGTTTATTTGAGATTCTTCCTGTTTCCTGAGGTAGGATTCTATTGCTATAAACTTCCCTCTTAGAACTGGTTTTGCTGTATCCCATAGGTTTTGGGTCATCATGTTTTCATTGTCATTTGTTTCTAGGGTTTTTTTAATTTTCTCTTTGATTTCTTCAGTGACTTCTTGGTTATTCAGTAGCATATCGTTTAGCCTCCATGTGTTTGCATTTTTTAGTTTTTTTTTTCTTGTATTTGATATCCAGTCTCATAGTGTTGTGGTCAGAAAAGATACTTGAAATGATTTCAATTTTCATAAATTTACCAAGGCTTGATTTGTGACCCAGGATATGATCTATCCTGGAGAATGTTCCATGAGCACTTGAGAAGAAAGTGTATTCTGTTGTCTGTGGATGGACTGTCCTATAATTTTCAAATAAGTCCATCTTGTTTAATGTGTCATTTAAAGCTTGTGTTTCCTTATTTATTTTCATTTTGGATGATCTGTCCATTGGTGAAAGTGGGGCATTAAAGTCCCCTACTCTTATTGTGTTACTGTCAATTTCCCCTTTTATGACTGTTAGCATTTGTCTTATGTATTGAGGTGCTCCCATGTTGGGTGCATAAATATTTACAGTTGTTATATCTTCCTCTTGGATCAGTCCTTTGATCATTATGTAGTGTCCTTCTTTGTCTCCTGTAATAGTCTTCATTTTAAAGTCTATTTTTTCTGATATGAGAATTGCTACTCCAGCTTTCTATTGATTTCCATTTGCATGGAATATCTTTTTCTATACCCTAACTTTCAGTCTGTATGTGTCCCTAGGTCTGAAGTGGGTCTCTTGTAGACAGCATATATATGGGTCTTGTTTTGTATCCATTCAGCTAGTCTATGTCTTTTGGTGGGAGCATTTAATCCACTTACATTTAAGGTAATTATCGATATGTATGTTCCTATTACCATTTTCTTAATTGTTTTAGGTTTGTTATAGTAGGTCTTTTCCTTCTCTTGTGTTTCCTGCCTAGAGAAGTTCCTTTATCATTTGTTGTAAAGCTGGTTTGGTGATGCTGAATTCTCTTAGCTTTTGCTTGTCTGTAAAGGTTTTAATTTCTCTGTCAAATCTGAATGAGATCCTTGCTGGGTAGAGTAATCTTGGCTGTAGGTTTTTCCCTTTCATCACTTCAAATATGTCCTGCCACTCCCTTCTGGCTTACAGAGTTTCTGCTGAAACATCAGCTGTTAACCTTATGGGGATTCCCTTGTATGCTATTTGTTGATTTTGCCTTGCTGTTTTTAATATTTTTTCTTTGTATTTAATTTTTGCTAGTTTGATTAATATGTGTCTTGGCATGTTTCTCCCTGGATTTATCCTGTATGGGAGTATGGGACTCTCTGCACTTCCTGGACTTGATTGACTATTTCCTTTCCCATGTTAGGGAAGTTTTCAACTGTAATCTCTTCAAATATTTTCTCAGTCCCTTTCTTTTTCTCTTTTTCTTCTGGGAGCCCTACAATTCGAATGTTGGTGCATTTAATGTTGTCCCAGAGGTCTCTGAGACTGTCCTCAGTTCTTTTCATTCTTTTTTCTTTATTCTGCTCTGCAGTAGTTATTTCCACTATTTTATATTCCAGGTTACTTATCCATTCTTCTGCCTCATTTATTCAGCTATTGGTTTCTTCTAGAGAATTTTTAGTTTCATTTATTGTGTTGTTCATCATTGTTTGTTTGCTCTTTAGTTATTCTAGGTCCTTGTTAAATGTTTCTTGTATTTTCTCCATTCTACTTCCATGGTTTTCTATCATCTTTACTATCATTACTCTGAATTCTTTTTCAGGTAGACTGCCTATTTCCTTTTCATTTGTTTGGTCTGGAGGGTTTTTACCTTGCTCCTTCATCTGCTGTGTATTTCTCTGTCTTCTCATTTTGCTTAACTTACTGTGTTTGGAGTCTCCATTTCGCAGGCTACATGTTCATAGTTTCCATTGTTTTTGGTGTCTGCCCCCAGTGGGTAAGGTTGGTTCAGTGGATTGTGTAGGTTTTTTGGTAGAGGGGACTGATGCCTGTGCTCTGGTGGGTGAGGCTGGATCTTGTCTTTCTGGTGGGCAGGGCTGCATCCGGTGGTGTGTTTTGGTGTTTCTGTGAACTTAGTATGATTTTAGGCAGCCTCTCTGCTAATTGGTGGGGTTGTGTTCCTGTCTTGCTAGTTGTTTGGCATGGGGTGTCCAGCACTGTAGCTTGCTGGTCGTTGAGTGGAGCTGGGTCTTAGCACTGAGATGGAGATCTCTGGGAGAGCTCTTGCCGAATGATATTACATGGGGCCAGGCGGCCTCTGGTGGTCCAATATCCTGAACTCGGCCCTGCCATCTCAGAGGCTCAGGCCTGATGCCCAGCTGCAGCACCAAGACCCTGTCAGCCACACGGCCAGGTACATGGGGAGTTTTTGCCTTTTGGGAAGTCTGAGGTCTTCTGCCAGCGTTCAGTAGGTGTTCTGTAGGAGTTTTCCCACACGTAGATTTTGTTTTGTTTTGTTTTGTTTTTGCAGTATGCGGGCCTCTCCTGTTGCGGAGCACAGGCTCCGGACGCGCAGGCTCGGCGGCCATGGTTCACGGGCCCGGCCGCTCCGCGGCATGTGAGATCCTCCTGGATCAGGGCATGAACCCGTGTCCCCTGCATCGGCAGGCAGACTCTCAACCACTGCACCACCAGGGAAGCCCTGTAAATGTATTTTTGATGTATTTGCGGGGAAGAAGGTGATCTCCATGTCTTACTCCTCCGCCATCTTCAGAGGAAACCCCTGGGAAGAGTCTTGCCCTCATATGGACTTTGGAACTTTGGCCTCTGGAACTCTGAGGAGCAGATGTCAACCCATTTCAACACAAAACATTGAGAGTTGCCCCATCTCTTTGTTTCCTTTGCCCCTTTGATGGTCCTGCCACAAGGCGCAGACTCAGCTGTGGGAGGCGACTGGCCCCAGGAGAACGAGACACTGGAGCAAAGTTGAACTTGACCCCAACCAGTGGTTCAATGCTCAGATGCTGAGTGTGGTTCCCGGGAAAGGAGGGAGCTTGGCGGGGCTGCTCTCACTGCTTTGTGTACTCACTGCCTCTGTAAAAGCTTAGCTCCCTGCTAGCACACTAACCCCAATCTTGCTTCTTGCAAAAAGCACAGAAGTTCAGTTGAAGGTGCTGAAACATTACCAGAGAATCCCAGAGAGTGAGAAGCACAGGGACTTTTATCTCCTCTCTATGGAGCCTCATCCTCAGCACTCGGCTGGCTCATTTGCTTCCACCTTCTGCATGCATGTCTCTGATGCTGAACACTGAACTGAATCTCAGAGACAGGGTTTTGGGTGAAGTAGAAAAGAATAGCTTTATTGCTTTGCCAGGCAAAGGGGGCCACAGTGGGTTAATGCCCTCAAAACTGTCTGTCCCCTTACTTTCTTATTTTGATGACTTGTGCCAGGTGGCTAAACATCCCAGGACAGTCCTGACTCAAGTGTGCCTGGAGAAGGGAGTCAGTGGGCTTGACATTGAGTTGAAACTGGGGGCGAGGGGGGTGTTCAAAGGGCCTGGGACTCAGACAGAAGCCCTGTGCTCTCATCCAGGCTGTGCCTCTCAGGAACGTCAACTTTTCAAGTTTGTCAGTCAATTTCTCCAAGTCCCAGTTTTTTCTTTAATAAAATAGGCATGCCATTTTATAAAGTTAATGTGTATGTAGATATGTACATATGTATAGAGGTATATGTATTATATATGTATATATGAATGATATTATTTTATAAAGTTACAGGAATTAAATGAGAACATGTATTCCTATTCATACGTGTCTACCTTTACATACATACACCCACACACATCCTCACTCACTAACTCTGTGAAATGAAAAAGTGAGGTGTTAATATATAACCAGAGCAAACAATGCTTTCATATTTTTCTCATCTAAATGAAATTGATGACATGTTCTATGAATAACCATAGAAGAGGGGCAAATATTAAGGTTCTTAAAGAATCCATAATATTTGTAGTTTGCCTCTCTCACTTGGGGGGTAAAGTTTGGGGAGAAGATGCATTGGGGAGGCAGCTTCTGTAAGAGCATATGCAATCCTGCTCCGGAGTCCCTGCCCACAGACCCCCCAGACGTCAGATGAATTCTCTGAAGGCACAAGGATGGTCCTTGTAGTGTTGTACCCCTTCAGCTCTGGGCTCCATCTAAGACTGAGAACAGGCCCCTTGCTTCACTGTCCGTGGTTTGGCACCTGCGACACAGAAGCTAGGCCGTGTCCAGAGGCTTAGGAGGGCGAGGAGGGTGGCAGCCACCCTGCACCCCAGCTGCACACGCCCTTGCTGCAGTCCTGACTCCTGTCCGGTCCCCTGTCTTCTGTGACTGTCAGGACCCAGAAGTGTTCTGTGCTGTGGACAGCTGACCTTTCCTCACCACTGACCAGCACTTCCTGTATTACTGAGGAGACAGACATCTGCAGATTCAGTAATATTTAAGAAGGATCTGGAACACACGTGTGCTCTGAGCCTCCATTTTTCTGATTTTGCTTTACTAAGACAGACTTTTTAAAGACACTATTAAAAAATAAAAATTAAAAAAATAAAATAGACTATTAATAGATGATACAAACCCCCTTTTTTAATTCTTCCAGCTTCCCCATAATATGCACCGATTCCTCTGACACTTTGTACCAGTGGCAGTCTGAGGGTTACCATACTCTCCCTGCTCACAAGCCAAGTGCTCTTCATATTTTGCAAGCCTATCTGCTCCCAGGACTTTTAATATTACATGCGGTATTTGCCAGAGAAGGGCATTCCCAGCAGTGAAGTCATCCAGAAGAATTTTAGCTTATCCCCTGCCACAGAAAGTCACTAGGACCTGAGTTGCTCAAATGAATTTTAGCATCAGAGAAACTAGATTAGAAAGTTGTTGCCCCAGGGAGATCAGCTCTGTGCTTTGTGACCACCTAGAGGGGTGGGATAGGGAGGGTGGGAGGGAGACACAAGAGGGAGAGGATATGGGGACATATGTATACATATAGCTGATTCACTTTGTTATACAGCAGAGACTAACATAACATTGTAAAGCAATTATACTCCAATAAAGATGTAAAAAAAAATAAAAAGAAGAGTAAACCTGAACCTGTCAAAGGGAATTAAATGATATGTTGCACCAGGAAGAAAAGAAAAAGGAAGTTGTTGCTCTACCAACAAGATTATATGAATGACTAGGTAAAGTTAGTTCTTTATCCACATATTCCAATAAAGAAGTACACTGTGGAAAGTATGGCATTTGTCCTACACAACAGATAAGATCTTTATTTATTTTTTGGATGGGGCAGTGTATTTTTTTTAATTTTTATTTTACATTGGAGTAGAGTTGATTTACAATGTTGTGTTAGTTTCAGGTGGACAGCAAAGTGATTCAGTTATACTTATACATATATATATTCTTTTTCAAGTTCTTTTCCCATTCAGGTTATTACAGAATATTGAGTAGACTTCCTTGTGCTATACAGTAGGTCCTGGTTGGTTATCTATTTTAAATACAGTAGTGTGTATATGTTAATCCCAAGCTCAGATATAATTTTTAAAAGATATGTCTTGATCTTATTTCAGCTACCAACTCCTAACTTGGGGGGTGTGTGTGTGTGTGTGTGTTTGTGTGGGTAAGGACTACTATGGTGAGTCTTCTTTTAAGGAGGCATAGCTGAGTGGTTGAGCATTCATTCTCTAGTACCAGTCAGACCCAGTTCTAATCCAGGCTTGGTCCCTAACCAGATGGTGACTTTGGGCAAGCTACCCCAAGCCTCTGAGACTATAAAATGGAGATAATACCAAATTCCGAGATTTACTTATTGAAACATATGAGGAAATGTTAACTAGTAATATTGCCACCTAACCTACTTGTTTGGGAAATTAGTATTTTTATTGCTTGTTTTTTGAAGTGAAAATCTCTTTTTTTGATGCTTCCTCTCATCACTTATTTGGAATTTTCAGGTTCTAGACAGCTTTTAGTGACAACCTTATCCTGATGGGCTAGAATTTTTACCCAACTCCAAATTGCTGTCACCAGGTAGAGATGGAGCCAAATTCTGAGAACATTGCATTACAGCCGCCTCTGCCCATGCGCTCTCCCCATCAGTCAAGTGTGCTGGGCTCTGCTGACTGCTGGTTCACAAAACAAATAAAAGTACTGTTGTGGTTACCTGCCCCCTGCTGCATTGTTTCTTCTATCCTTTCAGATCTCACTTATTTAGGATACAATCAACTCCACACAGCCAACAAACATCACACGCACACACACACACACACACACACACACACACACACACACTGGTTATGCAGGAAGAAGTTAAACTAAAGCTGAAATATTCAGCAAGAGCTCATTCTCTACACACTTGGGATTTTCAGAAGGAAACACGTCTCTAACCTTAGCTGTCAACACATCAACAAAACTGTTCCAAAATTCTACGATAGTTTTCTCTGGCCCCCTGGAGAACGCTTAGGAGCAGACTTTTCTCCATGTCAGTTTTCTTCATCTTCTAGCCCCATGCTAGGGTCATCCTTCCCGGACCTCTACTGTGCTCCACTCTGGTGGTTCTGCTCCTTCAATCAGAATCTTTATTGCTCAACCCCTATCTCCCAACCCAAACACAAAGTCCAGAGTCCGCCCCCACCATTGCCAAGTCCCCAATCTTTGTCTCTTGGTCCCAAATTGAGTTCATCTTTTTCTTTGTAATTCGAAACAATAAACTTCCAATTGGAAGTGGACAAATAAAGCACAACTGTTGAATCAGAGTTCAACATCATTGACCTGGTAATAAAGACAACAAAATTAATCAAGAAGGGAATAAAGACACAGACCTACTAGAGAATGGACTTGAGGATATGGGGAGGGGGAAGGGTAAGCTGTGACAAAGTGAGAGACTGGCATGGACATATATACACTACCAAACGCAGAATAGATAACTAGTGGGAAGCAGCCAACTAGTGGGAAGCAGCCGCATAGCACAGGGAGATCAGCTCGGTGCTTTGTGACCACCTAGAGGGGTGGGATAGGGAGGGTGGGAGGGAGGGAGACGCAAGAGGGAGGGGATATGGGGACATATGTATATGTATAACTGATACACTTTGTTATAAAGCAGAAACTAACCCACCATTGTAAAGCAATTATACTCCAATAAAGATGTAAAAAAAAAAGAAGAAATTTTTTTACTTATCACCTAAGGTGCCTCAGATATTTCAGAGATACTCTCTATTTTAATTGCCACAATAATCACTAAATTAAGAAATTGGAGCCAGAGTGGTCATTGACTTTCCCAGAGTCACACAGCAAGTAAGCCACAGATCAAGACTCAAAGCTCGGACCGTCGGATTCCAGAGCCTGAGTGTTTGAACTATTCATCACCACACTTGGTTCCTCAGACTTACCAGGAACACTAGAGCTTCACACAGCACAAGAGAAAGTCAAGCAACAACTCACCTAGTTATTCATACCCAATCTGTGGTTTAGGAAACAAGGAGTGTGAGGCAGCATCAGCAGGGACCCCTTTACTTAATGGGATCAGGTCACCTCAGACACTCAATCCTGCAATCTCCCTCTCCTCAGACACAACACAGCACTTGCCACAGTGCCTGGTATTTACGGGGTTTGTTCTACACATCCGCCACCTAACCAGACTGTGAGCTCCTTGAAGGCAAGAACTATTCTTGTTTATTTATGCATCCCAGTGCCTCACTTAGCAGATGTCCCACTGCATGTTTATTTATGAAGCCAAACTGAGTCCAGCATTTCTGATTATGACATCTCTTCCCTGACTTTCTCCTCCTTTCTTATCTGCTGCCATTGCTTTTTTAGATTTATATTCTTTTTTACCTATTTTGTATGGGGGGTTTTGCTTGTTTCTATTGTTCTCATATGTTGGGCTAAGATAGAAAGCAATCCCAACATACACACACTACTATATATAAGAGAGATAACCAGGGCTTCCCTGGTGGCGCAGTGATTGAGAGTCCGCCTGCCAATGCAGGGGACACGGGTTCGTGCCCCGGTCTGGGAAGTTTCCACATGCCGCAGAGCGGCTGGGCCCGTGAGCCATGGCCGCTGAGCCTGCGCGTCCGGAGCCTGTGTTCCGCAACAGGAGAGGCCACAACAGTGAGAGGCCTGCGTACAGCAAAAAAAAAAAAAAAAAAAAAAAAGATAGATAACCAGAAAGGACCTACTGTATAGCACAGGGAAGTCTACTCAATATTCTGTGATAACCTATATGGGAAAAGAATCTGAAAAAGAATGAATATATGTATATGTAAACTGAATCAGTTTGCTGTACACCTGAAACTAACACAACATTGTAAATTAACTCTACTCCAATAAAATTAAAAAAACAAAAAAAGAAAGCAATCCCAGAAAGACAGTCCCTTTTCACTAAAGGAGGAAACTGAGTCATGGGACCAGATGCTTCTAGCCTCATGACTGTACAAATAATCCCTTCTCCTATTGAAATCCAAAGTATGTAGAGAATTAAAAGAAAAGTTTAAAACACTTCAAAATATGTAAGCAACTTCAGTAATAAAATCTCAAAATACAGAAGCCCAAGGATGAAAGGGGGAAAAGTTTCCAACTCAAGCATCCCATTTCTGGTGCTTTGGGTTGAGAATGACTCTAAGCCCAAGCTAAGGCTCAGTGAGAAACGGGGCTAAGATTATCAGGGGATTGGGAGATGGCCCCACAGACGTTTTGTATTTGCCATCCGTGGGATAACATAATAAAATAGTATTAGTTAACCATCGCACAATTTTATATTTTTTAGTACTGCTCAGCAGGACGTAACCTGAGGATTATGAGCATACCTGTTTGCACAGAGGGCAGTGACAATCCATCACTTTCCGTTGTTGTTTCATCTCCCAGTTCTGCCTTAAGTAACTATATTTTATATTCTTCCTTGTTGATAATAAAAATCAGAAGTCCAGAAATGACTGGTGAGGAGAAATACAGAATTTCCAGGAGGGGCCATTCTGTCATTAGTTACAATCAATATGCAAGGCAGCTAATTCCACACCATCAGGGAAGACCAACAACAGGCCAGAGGCACTTCCTGACCAGGACTAGTGAAAACAGGCACACAGGGAGGGTGACTCATATTTCTAGCAAGTGACCAGAGTACGGGTAATAATAATAAACAGCAGCTGCTCCCACGTTTGACTGCCTCCTTTATTCCAGGCCCCAATCTAGGAGCTTCACATACATTAAGTCCAGAATAATATCCCTCAAATGTTAAGGTGAAGAAACTTGCTCAAGGTCAAAGAACAAACCACATTCCCAAACAAAGTCTATTAAATACGCCAAACTGTATCCTGTACCAAACTATTTAATAGCCGACAGAAAGGATCAAACTGTGAAAACACCCTGGAATAGCCTTTGGGTAAGAGTAAATAAATAAATATTTTAAAACTCACCTTTTGCTGTAATTTTTAGTGACCTTTGTACCTAGAAGTCTTTTTTTCCTAGATGTTTCTATTTTTTTATTTTCTCACAAGTCTTTTTAAAAAATTAACTAATTCTAGTTTGTCATTCTAAATAATTTTGTAATCTACTGGTGAGCATGTTTGGAATGGGTCAGTCCTCATCTTTTTTTCTATTCCTGAAAAATCAAAAGAAAACACACACACACACACACACACACACACACACACACACTCTACTTCTTGGCTACCATACGAGTCTAGCAGACAGGGTTCCGGCTACAAGTGGCCAAACATCCCATTCAAACCACTTAAACGACTTTATTATTTTTTAACATCTTTATTAGAGAATAATTGTTTTACAATGGTGTGTTAGTTTCTGCTTTATAACAAAGTGAATCAGCTATACATATACATATATCCCCATATCCCCTCCCTCTTGCGTCTCCCTCCCACCCTCCCTATCCATCCCTCTAGGTGGTCACAAAGCACCGAGCTGATTTCCCTGTGCTATGTGGCTGCTTCCCACTAGCTATCTATTTTACATTTGGTAGTGTATATATGTCCATGCCACTCTCTCACTTCATCCCAGCTTACCCTTCCCCCTCCCTATGTCCTAAAGTCCATTCTCTACATCTGCATCTTTATTCCTGTCCTGTCCCTAGGTTCATCAGAACAATTTTTTTTTTTTTAGATTCCATACATATGTGTTAGCATATGGTATTTGTTTTTCTCTTTCTGACTTCCTTCACTCGGTATGACACACTCTAGGTCCATCCATCTCACTACAAAAACCCAATTTCGTTTCTTTTTATAGCTGAGTAATATTCCATTGTATCTATGTGCCATATCTTCTTTATCCATTCATCTGTTGATGGACACTTAGGTTGCTTCCATGTCCTGGCTATTGTAAATAGAGCTGCAATGAACATTGTCGTATATGACTCCTTGAATTATGGTTTTCTCAGGGTATATACCCAGTAGTGAGATTGCTGGGTAGTATGTTAGTTTTATTTTTAGTGTTTTAAGGAAGCTCCATACTGTTCTCCATAGTGGCTGTATCAATTTACATTCCCACCAACAGTGTAAGAGGGTTCCCTTTTCTCCACACCGTCTCCAGCAAAAATATGGAATGCTTCACGAATTTGCATGTCATCCTTGCACAGGGGCCATACTAATCTGCTCTGTATTGCTCCAATTTTAGTCCAGCACTGTAGCTTGCTGGTCGTTGAGTGGAGCTGGGTCTTAGCATTGAGATGGAGATCTCTGGGAGAGCTTTTTTCATTTGATATTACATGGAGCTGGGAGGTCTCTGTTGTACCAATGTCCTGAACTTGGGTCTCCCACCTCAGAGGCACAAGCCTGACACCTGGCCGGAGCACCAAGACCCTGTCAGCCACATGGCTCAGAAGAAACGGAAGAAAAAAAGAAAGAAAGAAAAAAATAAAATAAAATAAAGTTATTAAAATAAAAAATTTTAAAAAATTAAAAATAATTTTAAAAAGAAAGAAAGAGAGCAACCAAACCAAAAACAAATCCACCAATGATAACAAGCACTAAAAACTATACTAAAAAAAAAATGGACAGACAGAACCCTAGGACAAATGGTAAAAGCAAAGCTATGTAGACAAAATCACACAAAGCATACACATACACACTCACAAAAAGAGAAAAAGAAATATATATATATATATATATATATATATATATATATATATATATATATATAGAAAAAAAGGAAGAGAGCAACCAAATCAATAAAGAAATCTACCAGTGATAATAAACTCTAAATACTAAACTAAGATAAACATAAAACCAGAAACAAATGAGATGTAGAAAGCAAATCCCACATCTACAGTTGCTCCCAAAGTCCACTGCCTCAATTTTGGGATGATTCATTGTCTATTCAGGTATTCCAGAGATGCAGGGTACATCAGGTTGATTGTGGGGATTTAATCCGCTGCTTCTGAGGCTGCTGGGAGAGATTTCCCTTTCTCTTCTTTGTTCGCACAGCTCCCGGGGGTTCAGCTTTGGATTTGGCCCCGCCTCTGCGTGTAGGTCGCCTGAGGGTGTCTGTTCTTCGTTCAGACGGGACGGGGTTAAAGGAGCAGCTGCTTCGGGGGCTCTGGCTCACTCAGGCTGGGGGGAGGGAGGGGTACAGATGCGGGGCGAGCCTGCGGCGGCAGAGGCCGGCATGACGTTGCACCAGCCTGAGGCACGCCATGCGTTCTCCCGGGGAAGTTGTCCCTGGATCACAGGACCCCGGCAGTGGTGGGCTGCACAGGCTCCCGGGAGGGGAGGTGCGGATAGTGACCTGTGCTTGCACACAGGCTTCTTGGTGGCGGCAGCAGCAGCTTAGCGTCTCACGCCCGTCTCTGGGGTCCACGCTGATAGCCGCGGCTCACGCCCGTCTCTGGAGCTCCTTTAAGCAGCGCTCTTAATCCCCTCTCCTCGCGCACCCCAAAACAATGGTCTCTTGCCTCTTCGGCAGGTCCAGACTTTCCCCGGACTCCCTCCCGGCTAGCTGTGGTGCACTAACCCCTTCCGGCTGTGTTCACGCCGCCAACCCCAGTCCTCTCCCTGGGATCCGACCAAAGCCTGAGCCTCAGCTCCCAGCCCCGCCCGCCCCGGCGGGTGAGCAGACAAGCCTCTCAGGCTGGTGAGTGCTGGTCGGCACCGATCCTCTGTGCGGGAATCTCTCCGCTTTGCCCTCTGCACCCCTGTTGCTGCGCTCTCCTCCGCAGCTCCAAACCTCGCCCCCTCTGCCACCGCAGTCTCCGCCCGTGAAGAGCCTTCCTAGTGTGTGGAAACCTTTCCTCCTTCACAGCTCCCTCCCACTGGTGCGGGTCCCGTCCCTATCCTTTTGTCTCTGTTTTTTCTTTTTTCTTTTGCCCTACCCAGGTACGTGGGGAGTTTCTTGCCTTTTGGGAGGTCTGAGGTCTTCTGCCAGCGTTCAGTAGGTGTTCTGTAGGAGTTGTTCCATGTGTAGCTGTATTTCTGAGGTACTTGTGGGGAGGAAGGTGATCTCCACGTCTTACTCCTCCACCATCTTGAAGGTCTCTCCTAAACCACTTTATGCAAGAAAAGATCATTTATTGGCGGTGCAACAGAGAAGACTAGCTTCACATAGGTTGGTTCAAGGCTCAAACAATGTCATCAGGGACCAATTTCTCACTCTTCACTCCTCAGCGTTGCTCCCTTGGCACTGGCTCCAGATTCAGCCTCCATGTGGATGCAGGATGCTCACAGCAACTGCCTCCTCTCCTCATAAATCCAAGGACGCCCCCTGCACATTTCCTAGGAGCCCAGGAAAGGTCTAACTGCATCTAATGGACTCTCTGCTTCAAGGCTGGTCCCTGAAGCAGCCCTTGTGGCTGAGAGGCTCCGAGGAGCTGACTTACCCATAGAACCCATACCCACCACTGGGATCAGCACCATCTACATCACACGGACTAGGGGAGGGAAAAGGACGACTCCCCAGAGGAAATTAGAGGCAGTATAGGTACCAGGAGAGTTTATAGACACCAGAAGTCAGGATGCATAACAGAAGGGCCCCCCGCAGTCTCTCAGAGGCAAAGTCACAGTGGGGGCCCGGGAGGGTTTTTGACCTCACTGCAGGACACCCACAGAAACCCCACGGCAGGAACATCATGTTTGAAACCAGCAAATGTTGTCTGAGATAGAGTCCAGAGCCTCCCACAAGGGGAGGAGAATTTTCTCCTTTAGTGAACATGAATGATATGGCTCAGAAATGTGCCACATCCCAGAGAGAAGTTCTAACCCCAAAATGAAGAGCTTTGCTGTCTGAGGCCAGTGGGAGGAAAGTGGACCCTGGGAGTTATCACTGAAATATGCATGTGTCCTTAGCGGGAGAGTCACATGAACGCTCATGCTGTCCTCTCACAAAACAAAAAACATAAAAAAGAACCCAAACCATCATTGAAATATTCTCCAGGAGGGAAGAACAATGCATCAGGAAACTCAGGAGGCAAGGTTTAAGGAAGGGCTCATTAGTCTTAAGCCTAAAAGGAGAAAGTCACATTTCTCCTCACCAAGAGTCTGTTATTGTCATAAATGACAAATAGAAGTGAGTGGAAGATTTTTCTTATTAATGGGGAAACAGCCCAAGATAGCAATGAATAGTGCTGGCCATCTTAATGATCACCAATTTACCCAGTTTTGAAAGGTTTTATGAAATGCATCTCTGTCCCCTTGATAGAAGAGGGAGATTATAATTTTTGAGCAACAGACATCTCTGTGATGCCCCACATGGACCGTTAGTCACTCACTAAAGAAAGCAGCAGAACAGCATGTTTGGGTGCAGTGACCTCTAAATGGGACAAGGGGGGTTCCTGAGGAGCTCAGATTTATTTAAGGTGAGGGCAGGGAAATCCCAAGGGGCACATGGTAGGAAAGAAGGGAACCAGAAATAACTGGATTAGGAGGAGGGAGACTATTCATAGGTGAAAAATGAGAAGGGCTATGGGATCTTTTCCATCTGGATCCTAGTAGAAAACACACACACACACACAATAAAATTAACAGCTATATTTATCACCTTGGACGAACCAGCTGATCTCTGAAACCTCAACTGCCTCATCCATTGAAAATTCGATTCAAAACCTTCCCTCTGAGAATGATACACTGCATCCTTTGTAGTTAAGAAATCTGACTTGAGTCTCTTTGTCATCCACATTACTTAAATGCTTTTGGTCAGATTTTGGGAGACATTTTCAAGATGTTTGTTTTTCTAGTAATCCTTCTATGTTTAATAATAAGTACTGGATTATGAGATTTTGAATTTTGTTTCCAAATTAAGGCGGAAACGGGGCTAGGAAAGGGAGAAGAAATGACACCAAGAGAATAACCTGATAAACACTCTGACACTTGTTTTATAACCACAGAAATGTTGGTACTTTGAAGTTTATCAAATAGTTCTCGGGAGAATCCAATAAAAGCATTTGCGAATAAATCTGTACCCTAGAATAGCATTCACAGAAACACAAGATCTGAAAACTGCCTTATGCCATAAAGCAAATCATATCAGCAGATCCTCATGGGTCTCATCCTGGAGACTGAGGATTCCGGTCTGTTCACACTGCTCCTCACAAGATGTGGGGCTTCCTCTAGGCTTAGACGGGTTTCTGCCTTTGGTTCTAGGGTAATTTTGGAAAGAAAAGTTCAAAGGCCTCCAGAGATAGTACCAAAAGAATAGAAGAAGAATTTATCTAAAGTTGTGAGTGCATCTTCTCTTCAGTGAAGAGAATAAATAATTCATGTGACTTATTCAATTTTAACAAGGGCTATTTCTTGCCAATGTTGAGGATGTCAACTTGACTCTGAAATCATCATGCCTTTAAAGAGATACAATGTTATCTCAAAGAATAGGGATGAAAGGAAAGTAAATTCTGCATCAGAGCAGGGATTAGCAATCTTGCCAAGGTTGGAGGCCAAGTCTGTTCACAAGCTCCCTTCTAGTAAGAGGGTATCAGCAGTGGCAGGAGACAGGCCTCAGCTGCCTTTGTCCTCATAGAGATTCTGCTCTTTTGGCCAAGTGTAGTGACAGTGCTGCTTGGGAATGTCCCTAAGACCCCAGCTCTAATCTGTGCCACCCCTCAAGAGGCCTTGGATGGAAGCCCCAGGGAGGCCAAGGTTGAGGACCCTGAAGCAGGCCTTCCCAACCACTCTGTGCCCACCATCCACATGCCCCTGCGGGCACTGTGCCCAAGTGCGGAAACCCTCTATCTCAAAGGGCCCAGAGCTGCTCCAACAAAAGAAAAGACTTATTTGTTATTGCCTTTAGTGTTAGCATATTCGTATTAGTAGGAGTGTTAGTATTCAGAGAACCAAAGCACACCCCAAAATCAGTCTGTCATCCTATTAAGCAGAATATGCCTGGCCGTACTTGGGGAGGAATACGTTTAACAGATTTTTAAATACTCATATTTTATATCTTCTGGCTTGCAATGAATAGACTCTGGATGAATGAGCTTTAACATAGCTAATGAAAGTGCTCATACTATCTGAAAGCCTGAGTTTCAAGAAGAAGTTAAAAATAATTAAAGTTGGGCTTCCCTGGTGGCGCAGTGGTTGAGAGTCCACCTGCCGATGCAGGGGACATGGGTTCGTGCCCCGGTCCGGGAGGATCCCACGTGCCGTGGAGTGGCTGGGCCCGTGAGCCATGGCCCCTGAGCCTGCGTGTCTGGAGCCTGTGGTCCGCAATGGGAGAGGCCACAGCAGTGAGAGGCCCGCATACCACACACAAAAAAAGGAAGATAACTAAAAATCATAATGATCATATGGAAGAGAAGTTATACCTACTCATTGATAACACATGGACAATTTTGAAAGTCTTCATGTTTACTAATAGAAACTTTAATTTCTAAAAAAGGTAAATCAGCTTTGAAGAGATGAGCAAATGATAACATCGAAAATATAATTAAAGCTTTTAGATGAAGGACCGAGGTAAATTTATCATCACCTGATATGATTTTCAGAATAATTTAAATAAACAATGAACACAGAATCCTGTCCGGCTCACACATCTAGACCCGTATCTGCTGTGTTTTATGCTACGCCAGCATTAAAAAGAACACCCTAGCCAAATTTTTCAGCATCTTTGCTTCTTAGAAATGTATCCTGTGTCTGTCTAATAGAAGCCCTACCTTTATACCATTATAATATATTATAAATTATAATATATATTATATTATAAATGTGTATGTTTCCAAAAGCAAAACCATTATATTATAAATGTGTATGTTTCCAAAAGCAAAACATGAGGTTTATTGAACTTTATTCACATGCATTCATTCAACAGATACTTACTGAAGTTCTTCTCTATGTTAGATTCTGTGGGGGGATGCAAAGCTAAGTGAGACAATCCCTCTATGCCAGGAGCTCACAATATTAAAGGGCAGCCATGCATACACATTAGCCACAACCTTCCCCACTCCATTCTCCCTCCTCACCCAGATCCAAGCCCGCCAGTCATCCCAGAACTCCAGGGGACAGTGTGGGGAGGGGGGGAGATGGGCACTTTGGTGGGAAGGATGCAGGGGTTACTAGGCAAGTTCCCTCTTTTCTTCTTCACCCATTAGGGCTGCACACAGTGTTCCTGAACTACCTTTATACTCCCATGGCTTCAGCCACCAACCTGAGACTCTGAAAACTGTATCTTCAGACCTCAGTTCTCCTGATCCATGTATCCAACTGATGCTGGCATTTCTACCTGCATGTCCCATGGGCCCATCATCCTTCAAAAGTGGAAAGTATTGTGTCCCTCCCCCTCCCTCCCCCGCTCCTCTTTAACTAGTCTCTGTATTGGCACATTCTCCTGCAGGGGCTGCTGCCTGGATAGAATGCCCACCCCACTTAAATTCCTGAAAACACCCTCCCAGCCTCAGCTAAAGCAGCAACTCCTTTAGGACAGTCACTCTGAGCTGAAAAGCAGAAATGAGGGTCTTGCTCTCTACTACCAGGGGACCGTGTCCCAATGTCTGTTGAGACCTCTCATCACACTGTTTTGCAATGACATGTTGACTGACTAGTTTGTGATGCCGTGGAGCGGCAGCTCTCAGCCCTGGCTACACTTTGGAATCCTCTGGGGAACATTTAAAACACATCTGAGATTCCAATTTAATTAGTCTGAAGTGCAACCTGGGCATTGTGATTTCAAAAATCTCCCCAGATGATTCTTGTGCCCAGCTAAAATTTAAAATTTCTGGCCTTGAGGAGAGTACTTTTATCTTGATTACCTATGTGTGTTACACAAGGGGCTCAATAAGTATTTATTGAATGAATGAATAATTACAACATCTACCCAGACACCTGAATGAAAAGCCACGGAGTCCCAAATCCCATCCATCACAAAGGTAAATCAAGAGGAATAAAAATACCTATGCAAATCAAAAACAACTAAATAAATGGAGCGATGTTCCATGTTCATGGATAGGAACACTCAATATTGTCAACAATCAACAACTGTCGATTCCACCTCTGAGAACTCGTTTTTATCCACGCTCTCATGTATACATAGAACTACCACCTTGTTTCAGGTCCTCACTTTTGCCTACCAGGCTATGATGTCTCATCTTCATTTTATCCTTGTCTTAAAGTCCTTTAAGGTGTCCTCTAAATTACTGCTAGAGTTATCTTTCTAATAGTCCAACCATGTCCCCTCCTGCTTAGAATGGATTGATGTTGCCTACACAATAAACTCTAAACTTTGCCAAATGAGCACCTTAATTTTCCTCCATCTCTACCCGGCACACTTCTACTCTTCCTTCAAGACCCATCTCAAACATCAACTCTTCTTCCAAGCTACCCACCACCAACTCCCCCAGAAGAAGTTACCAAGTCCCCTCTGAGCCTCCACAGTACTAGGCATGTTGCTTTTCCTACTGTGTTGACATTATTTGTTCACATATCTGTCCCCCACATGAACTCCTTGAGGGCAGAGGCTGTGCCCTGTCATCTTTGTGTCCCTACTGCCTAGTACAGGGCTAGTGGGTAGCCAAGCAAATATACACTGGATGGAAGGATAGATTAATGAGAGTCAGAGAGAGAAGTGTGAAGGATGGTATTTCTGTTTAGAGGAAGAAGCAGCCCAAGAGGGTAAGGATGGAGACAGGAGGCCCCTGGGGGAACCTTAGACTCCTACTCTGCAGGGATCTATTCCTAGTCACAAGAAACCCTGAGAGATGGTGTCAGAGGCTAGAACACCTGGGTCAGACATCACTGGTCGCCCACCTCCACAGCTTTTATCCACAGCCTCCTTGTCAGCTCAGTGTTCCCTATGCTGATGGTCACCAGGGCAAAATGACTCCAACCTGAGTATATCCACCATTAGAAGTAAATCTGAACCACAGGAAGTTCTGGGGAAAGCTTCTGGCCTCCCTTACCCAAGATGATGTCTACACATTTAAAATTAACTTGTCACTCTAAAGGAACAAGAATTTACAACTTGGATTCTTTCAGTCTCACTTCTAAATTGCTCACACATCCTATAATTTGCTGCATCAACTTTGCACTGTGGGAATGCTCTCTCCCCAAAGAGCAACCAGAGGTGATTATTCTTTAGGCACTGGAAGAGCCATGATCAATCTGAACACTTGCAGATCCACGTTTTATTAGTGGGAGAGGGAGGAAGCTATAACCTTCCTCTCTGGCCCAAGGAAGGGTGGATCCACTTGCCTGTAGCATTGGCAACTGGTCTACACAACACATCCCTCTCCATTGTTACACTTCTTGCCTTAGTCTGTCAGGGGAATAAGTATGAAGCCATTGTCTGTGATGATTACATGTTAGATGTGAACTATACAGTCAGTGACAATTATGGATTATTGAGGTGGTTATCTGTGTTTGATTGACAGAATGTGTGCACCTCTGTGGAAAGCTTAGTGTTTCTTAATTTCTGGCACTATATACTCTACAGAAGAAAGTACTGTATTTCTGAGGAAACATGAGAAAATATGTATAATAAAAGTTGTGCATTTCTGGGATAAGAGGGGATCCTTTCATAAGGATCTACCTGAGATAGGTGATTTAGAGATGGGAGTGGTGGGGGAGAGGGGAGTTTGGAAAACCAAGAGTGACCATGGGTTTAAAGCCAAAGAGTCCGTGAACTGACCCACACCAGCCCTACCTCTGCTCCAGTCTTAGAAGAAGAGGCAAACACCTTCTTGAGAAACACCTTTGTTATCCTCTGAAAGTGAGTAAGAAGTATTAGAAGACCATTTCCTTAGCATTATCAAGCATTAATTGTTCAATACAACAGTCGGACTACTGACTCTACATCAGATTTTAATTAGATACTATTCAGACCTATAGCTTCACAGGCAAACACACACACACAGACACACACACACACAAACAAACTGCTTTATTCCACCTCAGAAATTGCTCCTTATTTTCCTGTAACCTTCAAAACAATAAGAAAAACAAGCACTGTCACATACAGGCAGGGTTACTGTCTGTGTGGCTGGCTCCAAAATGAATACCAACAAGAAAAGGAAAAATGTCTCACTGGAGTATGGAGTTCTCTGTGCAGGTATTTTCTGGTGGCACAAACTGAGGGTCCTGGGTAAAAACTGTCAACTATTTGACACTTTCTGATTTCCAACCTTCTCCATCATTGTGGAAGAACAAACTTGAGTGTTACTCAATGATTCTAACATGATTTTGTGGTTTTCTAATTTCAACCTAAAACTAAAAAATGAGTATAGGCACAGATCTCACATAGATTATGATTCTGTAGTAGCTCTATGTAAGCCAAAATTACCCCAAAACTGCCTAGAAGTTTGCCCACTGCCCTGCACTGCCAGTCAGCATCACTTGCCTAAATGTTCTGACATTCATATGACAGAGAAAAATCTTGTTCGGGAATTCCCTGGCAGTCCAGTGGTTAGGACTCTGTGCTTTCACTGCCGAGGGCCCAGGTTCAATTCCTGATCAGGGAACTAAGGTCCCACAAGCCACACGGCCAAAAAAAAAAAAAAAACTCTTGTTGATTTGTGGTTAGTGTTCTCATTAAATTGCCATTGATTCAGGGAGAAGGGGTTTAGTGGATCAAAAAGGCCAAAAACGTACACCTTTTTCATACAAGGACAATTAAGAGGGCAGTGGAATTCCAGGAGGATGACTTAGGCACAATGGTTTTCTAAGCAGAAACCCACGTGATGAACACTGGGACTTTTCCAATACTCCCTCTCTCCGGAATTCTATTTATTCCCCACAGACTGGAAACCATTCACCAGAGTGCTGCATCTGTGATTTCTCCCATGCCATTTCAATGCAGCAGGACATTTAAATCCAGGCTGCAAATCCAGCCCTGAGGGAAACTACCTCCTTAGATCTGCAGTGGCTTTCACACTTGAGGAATGAATTCAGTTGGGAGTGGAGGTGTCCATAAAAGTAATATATTCCCAAACAGAAAAAGCCGCCCTGAGCAAACTTTCTTTTCCGAAAAGGTTCTATGAGGTGCCAAGAGAATGACTTTAAGAACTGTTTGTGGAACTTTCTTGACCCCAGAATGTTTTCAAGGTGTCAATTTGGGCTAATCCCCAATAACAGCAATCCATAGTTTAGTCAGATGTCAGGTTTGAAAGTGTGTGGCTTTTTTAAGCTGGTTTTTGTTCCTCCTCTCCCTTCAGTCACAGGCCCAAAGTAAACGCTAGTTCAAGTCCATTATTTGTGCTTTGCAATTACAAATCTTGTATCTTTTTTCCTCTCATCTCTCCGCCACCACCTCAAATGAAATCAGCAGAAGACAGGAGCGAATAGGAACCATCCAGCACTGTGGGATCCCACTCAGGGGACATCTTGCTTAAACTTCCCAAATCTTCTAGTACATGCATTCATGGATGACCATTTATTCAGGGGAAAAGTTGAGGTTTAGGTTTCTGATTTCCAAAACTACAAGAAGTCAAGTCAATGAAGTAAATTATTCCCCAAAGCATAGAAAGAGGCTAAATAAGCAATGTAACTAGAAATTTCATCCGATTTTGAGGGTTCCCCGAGGTATTCATCTTCTCTCCACAGATTTGTGTGTGTGTAGTCCTAAGTGGCAGAGATAACTTTGATTCATTAAATCTTGTTTTATTTTCCTCCTGGGCATACGTTGAGACTACACTTCCTAGCCTCCCACACAGATAGGTGGGGTTCTGTGACTGGCCAGTGGAACAAGGGCCAGAAAGGACGTTTGCCACTTCCAAGCCTGATCCATAAAAATCGCCCACTTCTCATCTCTCACTGCAGGCCAGATGCAGAAGATCCAGAAGAGGCTTCCAAAGGCCTGGAGATGGGGGACTTTTCTGATGAATGAACCTTAATGACCATGTGAAGTAGACCCCTCCACACACACTGTCCCTTCAGCCTACACTGTACCATGACAGAAGCAAGAAATAAATGCTCACTGTGTTAAGCCATTAAGACTCTGGAATTGTTCATTACAGCAGTGAGCTTGTCCTGGCTAATACTTGGTGCATGGAAAATACTGAATTATATTTCTTCCTAGAATAAAAAGCACTAATATGTAATAGGATAAGCTGCTATAACTTCAACAGAGTATTAAGCCCGAGCTCGATGATTTAAAGCCTTTTATAAACACCAAGTTGTGGTTAATAAGACTGATTTCCCCATTTCATAAAAAACCCTGACCTCAAGGCATAGACCAAGTACCTTTCCTTACCCTTTTGGGAGAGTACTTCCTAGCCTCTATGATATTGTTTCTTCAAATTTACTTCCTCCTGAAATGGGATTCACTTTTTGAAGATGATCAATGTCATAAGATGTTGTGTTTTTCCACCCACCCCACAAAAAACAAACATCACATGTTATTTGGATAACTATTAACCAAATTTCATCAACATTCATCACCTCTGGAGCAGGTTTATGGTAGGACAACTAAGAAAAATGGAAAATGCTGACTGTTCTAGCTAAAAAATGACCTTGTTTCCTTCAGTCTAGAAAATACAAGCTTCTTTAACGAAAAGAAAAAACTCGTGTCATCCAATGTTTCCCAGCAAGAATATTTTATATATATAAAGTTTTCCTTTAGTAGAAAGAGGGGCAATCTTTGCTATTGAGGTAGCAGAACTGAGTGGGGGGGCTTGAAAGCTCTAGAGCCTGGGTGCCATAGTATCTGATCCAACATGAGCTCTGAGCCACAGTACAGCCCTCATCTTCCTAAGCAAGGTAAGAAATTGTTTCCACTATGACATGCCACTAGCTGTGTGGCAGCCAGTATTTTAAAGTGGTAACAAAGATTTGCACTATACAACTCTGTATTTAGAATATGATTAGAAAAAATAGTCTTTGGCCTTTAAACAGTGAATATCAAGTTTCCCTTTGGAATTTAAATGTATAGTCAGCTTTATCACTTAAACATTAAGGATTTTTAAGATGCAAAATCTAGCCAACTTTTAGCTGTAGTTTAAGTCTGCCTAACTATAAAAATAGATACTTCCAGAAAAGACTGCAAAAAATAATTGCTCTGCTACAATAAAAAGCAGTAAGGTATGTTATATATACTCAGGCATCAATGTAACCTCAGCACTTTTAAAGCCCTTACCACAAGTTTGCAGCTAGCTGCATTTCACTGACCTATATATGTAGCATAATGTCTTTTAGGGAGAAAGAGAACTGTTTCCAGCTCTACAAAAGCAGTTCTGGGAAAAAATACTTGCAAAATACATATCTGATAAAGGTCTGGTATTCAAAATATACAAAGCATTCATAAAACACAACAACAAGAGAACAAACAATCCAATTAACTATGGACAAAAAAACCTGAAAACCTCCCCAAAGAAGATATACAGATGGCACATATAAACATACAGAAAGATACTCAACATATATGTCATTAAGTAATTATAAATTAAAGTAACAATAGGAAACCACTACATACCTATTAGAATGGCTAAAATTAAAAAGAAACTGGCAATACCAAATGCTGGTGAGAACACAGAGCAACAGGAATTCTTATTCATTGCTGGTGAGATGCAAAATGGTACAGCCACTTTGGAAAACAGTTTGACAGTTCCTCACAAAGCCAAGCAAACCCTAAGATCCAGCAATTATGCTCCTATGCATTTACCCAATTGAGCTGAAAGCTTAGGTTCACACCAAAACCTGCACACATCCTGACAGTGGAATATTATACAGTGCTGAAAAGAAATGAGCTATCAAGCCACACAAAGACATAGGGAACCTTAAATGCATATTATGAAAACTATACACTGCATGTTTTCTATGACATTAGAGAAAAGGCACCACTTTATGGAGAGACAGTAAAAGGGTCAGTAGTCGCCAAAAGTTTGGAGGGAGTGGAGATGGATGAATAGGTGAAGCAGAGGGGATTATTAGGCCAATGAAACTATAATTTCACTTGCTATAATGGGATTCATTGGCTTTTTTGTGAAATTGGTCCACATTCCTATTAATAACATCATTGTTCGTGGCTGAATACCTTTTTAGAAAATTGTTTTTCAGACTTCCCTGGTGGCGCAGTGGTTAAGAATCTACCTGCCAATGCAGGGGACATGGGTTCGAGCCCTGCTCCAGGAAGATCTCACATGCCGTGAAGCAACTAAGCCCGTGCGCCACAACTACTGAGTCTGTGCCCTAGAGGCCACGAGCCACAACTACTGAGCCCACGTGCCACAACTACTGAAGCCCGTGCGCCTAGAGCCCATGCTCTGCAACAAGAGAAGCCACTGCAACGAGGAGCCTGCGCGCCACAACAAAGAGTAGCCACCGCTCTCTACGATGAGAGAAAACCTGCGCAGGGCAACAAAAACCCAATGCAGCCTAAATAAATAAATAAACAAATAGATTTTTTAAAAGAATTTTTAAAAATAAATTAAATTGTTTTTTAAAAAAAGTGTTTTTCATCTTGGGTATGGTGAACAAGTGAGGATTGAGAAGCTCATGGAGTAAAAATTTCCTATATATTTTGTGTTTTTCTTTCTTTTTCTTCTTTCAATATGCTTTCTATTTCTAAATTAAAATACTTTCAAAATAATATATATATGTTCTATATGATACTGTAATGGTTGATTCATGACACTACGCATTTGTGAAAAGCCATAAAACTGCACCATGCAAAGAGTGAAATTTAATGTAAACTATGGAATTTAGTTAATAATAATGTATCAACATCTATTGTTAATTAATTGCAACAAATGTACCACACTAATGCAAGAGGTAATAGGAGAAACCATAGACAGGGGAGGGAGGTATATGGGTATGTACCTGTTCTATTTTTCTGTCCTAAAATATAAAGAATATTATTTTTTTTAAAAAGCAAGTCAAGAGGCCCTGATTATAATTTAGCTGATTTTTCCCTGATAAGGCATTTAACACATGGTCTGACTCTCTGCTCTGTGAAGAGAAATGTTAATTTTGTACAAGGCCTGGGATTGGTTGTCAAGGGAACTGCAAGCCATTCACTGACATCATGTACCATGTTAGGTTAATAATACACATGCTGATTCTGCTTGAGCATCCTGCATGCCTGAGCACACACAGCAGGGACAGAGAGCAAGGGAAGAGAGAGGAAGTGTTGGTACCTGCCTTATCCAGGGGCTTCAGAAATGTCTGCACAGAATTCAAGAGCAGCAACTGTTAATGGTCCCAAGTCACCTCTTCGGGGCCACAGGACCGATGGGCTTTACAGAGGATGGTGTCACTGAGGATGCCCGCAGCAGTGGACGCAATGGTGAATGCTTTTGTCACCAGCCCCAGTCACCTGGGCATGCACTCCCAGCCCTGCAGAGGAAACAAAGGGATCTCAGGTGCCTGCATGGTGCAGGAAGATCTCCTGTGATCTGGAGATGACCTTCCCTCACACCATGAAGGTTGGGACATATTTGGTGGGCAAAATGATCAACAAGGGCTCTTTGCCAAAGTGATGGAAAAGCTGTGTGTGTGTGTGTGTGTGTGTGTATCCCAATTAACCATGTTAATATATATTAAAATCAATTCATTTTCACAATTGATAAAAATAAATCCAAAAATACAAGATAAAAATAATCACAGCATAACTTCTATTTGGTTTTCTTATTCAAATAAAATCCCTCTTTATCTGTTCCCACTAAAAACAAAGGGAGAAATTCTTGCTGTCAAACTAACAACTATTAAAAGAATTAAGGAGGAATTTTAACGAGTTTTCCTAGAATGCCTTATAGCTAATTTTATTGGTGTATAGGATTTCTTTCCAAATTTAACTATTTTTCTTTCTGAACTAATTATGTCTTTTGGTTTTTGTTGATATGCATTCTAAGATATAAACCATTTATTAATTTTTTATTAATAAATGTGTCCTCTACAATTAAAAGGCTAACCCTATCAGCTTTGTTGACCGCTATGTCAGAAAAGTCCACACAGTGTAGTTAATAGATTGCTGAAATATAATTACATTTCAGTATAGCTACTATCAATCCTGACCTTCTAAAAACTTCAGCTTCAGGTATACATAAGAATATAGTGTCTCATTCATGTCCCAATTTAACAAGGTTACATTAGTTTAGAAAATGTCTATCATTATGCATTCTCCCTGTTGTATGTTTGTGTGTGTATGTGTGTGTGTGTGTGTGCACGTGTGTGTGTTTAATTGAGCCTGCTTTGGCTGTTTTTATTAGTTAACCTTCGCTGGGCATCATTTATATCTCCAGTGATGTAGGTAGCCATCAAAATCATCAACAAGAAGAAAGCAAGTGAGACTTCTATGTTCTAAAGGATATAAAGTATGAATCTTGGATCCAGCAAATGGTTAAACACCCTAAAATTACCCAGCTGTGTGAACACTGGAGACAGACATCTCTTATTATATGGTGATGGAGCTATACCTTGGCAGCAACCACCTGGATGAGATCTGGGATCAAAAGAAACTAAGTGAACAGCAAGGTCCTACTGTATAGGACAGGGAACTATATTCAGTATCTTGAAATAACCTATAATGAGAAAGAATATGAAAAAGAATATATATATATGTATAACTGAATCATTTGCTGTATACCTGAAACTACCATAACACTGTAAATCAATTATATTTCAATTAAAAAAGAAAAAGAGGGACTTCCCAGGTGGTCCAGTGGTTGACACTCCGCCTTCCAATGCAGGGGGTGTGGGTTCAGTCCCTGGTTAGGGAGCTAAGATCCCACATGCCTCCCCGCCAGAAAACCAAAACATAAAACAGAAGCAATATTGTAACAAATTCAATAAAGACGTAATGGTCCACATCAAAAGAAAAGAAAAAGAAAAAAAAAAAACGGAGTGAAAGGGAAGTGAAAGTGTCAATTACTGACACTGAGCCCAGCACAGGGTCCATAGCCAAGTTCACTGGAGGGAAGATCAGTGTCCTTGAGAAGCTCGTCACTGGATATGCCATCGAGAGAAACTGAGCACCAGCTCCCACATCCATGTGAGAACAGAACTGAGGCAACAGCGGCCATCTCTTCCTCTCCTTTCCAGGGCTCAGTTTGAGCTCATAAGTAACTGTGTTTATGTGAAAACTAGGACTACAGTTTAGAGGGAGATTTTTTTCTCTTTTTATAAATAAAATATATCAAAGTAACAGAATGTGGCACTGATGAATGTGAGAGGGATTCAGGCAAACTTTTATGGGTTTACTGATTGGGGGGAAACTCTATTGAGGCCAGCCTATGGAATTAGCTGGTTTACAATGTGTCTATTATTCCCATCCACCCAGATTTTTCAAATGCCTTATAAAGTGTCTTATGATTTGGGAAAGATCACAGTAACTTATTCCCAAGATCCCGACTACACTAAACTATACATAGCTCATTTCACGTCACTGTTCTCCATCTCTCCTTTTCAGTAGAATTCCAGAGGCTAGAAAGGGATTTCAAGTCCTCCTATAACTTAGTGCTATAGCTTTTCATTCCTGGTCATCCTGGCATTCCTATATACACGACCCCTTTCCATAACACACAAAAGGCACTGATGTACGGGCTCCTCAAATGGGACAGACTCCAAGAAAGGAGAATAATGGACTTCAAATAGAAGAGATGCTGAAGATACTCATCTGAGCAACGGGGGAGATGGTTTCTGACAAATTTAAAGCAACTCGTTCACTTAATTGCCTAATGGCTGTCAAACGTTTAATCACTCAAAACCACTTGGATGGGTAAACACAGCCATGACTAGAGGAAGCAGAAGGCTCTGCTGTCCTTCACAGCAAGGTCAGGGCAGAAGAAGGCAGCAGAGTCCCCTGCAAGGGCCTGCCAAGCCCTGCTGTTCCAGCTGGGTTCCCATTCCCACCCGTACCATCACCTCTCCCTTGCATAAGCCTATACACCAAAGAGAGGAGAGATGAACAGGAGAACAAACAGCCCTGATAGAATGTGTGGCAGTGGGGAAAAGGAAGCAAACTAGGTCTGAGAATGTGTTCTTGTTTCTAATGATCATATTTTAATTATTTGTTTTAAGTCCTGCCCTGATTTCTTCTCCCTCGTTATATTTCTGGCTAAAATATACAGAGATCACCTACTACATTATCTTTGTACATAATGGCGATGATACAAATCTATCATGTTATTTAATGCCCTTGAAACTCCTGGGAACATTACCAAGGAAACCTGGAGTTGGCCATTCTGCCTTTGGTGCCTTCCAAGGGTACTGCACATTAGGGGTCTTTCTTTGGACCTCCGCTTAGGGGACTTGGCCCTACCAAATGAATCACACAATTGGGTGACTGAGAGAAAATTAGAAGAGTTTTGTTCTAGTTTTTCAGTTAGCTGATTCTTAAAAAAACCAAAAAAAATGTGGCTTCTATGACACTTGATGACAATACTTCTAAATTCTTCCATGCAGACTCCTGAGAAGACCCTTCTCAGATACTCGGGGTGTTCATTCATTTTAGCCAAATTTCACCTGCCTGAAATACTGGGCAGGAGGAGAGTCCTCTGCATGATTTACCCTGAGTCCCATGCCTCTAAGAGACAATCCCGAAAACAATGCTATATTTAGACAGGATTCTGGATGGTCGCCTAGGAGCCAGTCAGTGATTTTAACTGCATTCTTTCCAAACATGATTTGATTAGAAAAGAAGAAGCTCCATTTGTCTGGTCAATTTCTTAATGATTCATATAAAGACTGCTTATCATTCATTTCTCAACAAGCTTCCCACTTTAAAATGAGATGATTCTCAAGTTAGTAGGCTGTCGATGTCAAGACAAAGCTATGAACAGAAATCTGAAAGCATATTGCCCTGTTTTCTGATGTTTTTTCTGGGAACTCAGAATTTTAATCCATTATCACTTTTAAGACTCAAGTCAAGAAAGAATCCCCGGGCTTCCCTGGTGGCACAGTGGTTGAGAATCTGCCTGCCAATGCAGGGGACACGGGTTCGAGCCCTGGTCTGGGAAGATCCCACATGCCACGGAGCAACTAGGCCTGTGAGCCACAATTACTGAGCCTGCACATCTGGAGCCTGTGCTCTGCAACAAGAGAAGCCGCGATAGTGAGAGGCCCGCGCACAGCGATGAAGAGTGACCCCCACTTGCTGCAACTAGAGAAAGCCCTCGCACAGAAACAAAGACCCAACACAGCCATAAATAAATAAATAAATATTTTTTTTAAACAAAGAATCCCCTTTAGCCTACAGCTGCAATATTCTCAAATACAAAACACTAATATTAGTAGGTAACACTTACTTTTCTTGGTCTATTTAGGGACTTGAAGGCTGAAATTTTTCTTCTGGATGAACATAGCAACATCGAAATTGTTAGTAAGTATAAACGTCTATGTCTACTTCATCACTCCAGCCGACTACGACGTTAATTCTTTAAAACACAGTCTCAAAGAATCTCAGGAGGCAGCACTAAGAGTTATGGCATTTTTCTCCAGGTGAAGTGATATTATTTCAAAACGTAGTGGAGGGCTTCCCTGGTGGCGCAGTGGTTGAGAGTCCGCCTGCCGATGCAGGGGACACGGGTTCGTGCCCCGGTCTGGGAAGATCCCACATGCCGTGGAGCGGCTGGGCCCGTGAGCCATGGCCACTGAGCCTGCACGTCCAGAGCCTGTGGTCCGCAACGGGAGAGGCCACAACAATGAGAGGCCCGCATACTGCAAAAAAAAAAAAAAAAAAAGTAGTGGAAATTTAATAGTGGATGCTTTGATGGAAATATATGATACACATGCAGAGTCTATTTTCATATTATGCTATCATGTAGTATGTTAATTCAAGTGATGTCCCATTTAAAATGTTGTATAAGTGCAAGTGAAAAAAAAATCTAAATTCAGGGGAATTCCCTGGTGGTCCACTGGTTAGGACTCTGCATTTTCACTGCCGAGGGCCAGGGTTCGATCCCTGGTCGGGCAACTGGGATCCCACAAGCCATGCGACCAAAAAATAATTTTTAAAAATCTAAATTCATCATTTTATAAGTGCAGTTACTCTGTTGTCTGTAAAACCAGTCTGTGATTTCTCTCAAAATGTTATCTTATTCCAAATAAGCTTGACAAAATAATCTTGAGAGGAAAAATTCCTCATGCTTAAAAATTTTTGCTGTTTTTCAAGAATTGCTACCTGAATTCAGAGAGATTCCCACTGAAGTAATAAAACCGTGAAACCAAACTGTGTTGTTACAGCTGAGAGGTCTGCTGTGTGGGCTTCAGAGGAGCCTGGCTGTCAATCTCACTGTGCGATTCACTGATGGTTTACAGCTTTGGGGACACGGCCCCCAGCCCTGAGTTTTTCAGGCCAGTCATGCTCACTGGTGGGTTTTTTTTTTTTTTTATGAAGATGTTGGGGGTAGGAGTTTATTTGTTTATTTATTTATTTTTGGCTGTGTTGGGTCTTCGTTTCTGTGCGAGGGCTTTCTCTAGTTGCGGCGAGGGGGGGCCACTCTTCATCGCGGTGCATGGGCCTCTCACTGTCACAGCCTCTCTTGTTGCGGAGCACAGGCTCCAGATGCGCAGGCGCAGTAGTTGTGGCTCACGGGCCTAGTTGCTCCACGGCTTGTGGGATCCTCCCAGATCAGGACTCGAACCCGTGTCCCCTGCATTAGCAGGCAGATTCTCAACCACTGCACCACCAGGGAAGCCCCCCTCACTGGTGGTTTTACATAGACCAAGACCCCAAGGAACAAAGCTCTGTCTGTCCCGCTGCTGCCTTTGTGTCTAGGGGAAATTCTGCGGGCCCTGAATTGGGGACCACTGGGTCCTTCTCTCCCTCTGACCTCTCTCAGGCCTTGGCTGTCCAGGTGGAGCCAGCTTTTTCCTGCTGAACCATAACTGCCACCCAGCAGGCACTGTCCTCTCCTCTTACATGTAATGAGCAGCAAAAGCTGTTCTTCTTCCTGGCTTTGTGGAAACAAATTGTGCAAGAAAAAAATAGTGATGATAATAATAATATCAATAACAGTCACTGATATCAGTGGAGCACTTTACAATGTGCTCTAAGCACTTAACCTAGGTGAATATTTTCAAACCATATAAAACCCTATGAGGTAGACAGTAATATCCCATTTTACAGATGAGGAAATGGAGGCACAGAGAGGCAGAGCTGAGATTCCACTCTGAGAAGAATTAGGCAGAAAACAAAAATGAGTCAAGGGAGCCAGTTTCCCAAGGCGATAGGGAATGGGGGTGTGGAGGCGGGAGAGGCAATGTTTGGATTAAAAGGCCGATATTATTTGGCCTCATCGTGGTTCTGCTGTCAAATAAGAAACTTTACAATCTACTGGAATGTAAATGACAACTTACGAAATGCCAGGCATAAGCTAAAGCAAACATTCCTAGAAAGCTGACTAAAAGAAAAACTCAAGAATTTAAAGCCAAAAATCAAGCGATCTTATGTAAAGACAGTGTCTCACCCCATTTTCCTGCATCTCTATTCCCATGAGAATTGCTGCTATTAAAAAAATGTTTTTACTGACTATTTTATCAGGTATTCATTGACCCTCTTTCTCCAACTGCTGCTAAGAAGAATTAAAGTGTTCTCAGCTGGAGGTGAACTTTTTGCTCCGCTGGTTTGTAAATCCTTCAGATTTTGGATTGAGTAATACCATGAAGTTGGAGGGTCTTTCTCAGGAGCAGTTAAGCACTCACTGTGCAAGCCCTGCCTACATGGCCTCTGAAATGCTTGTTCATCAGAAAAACCGTCCAAAAGTGGATGTCTGGTCCATGCGAGTAAATCACCAAATCCCCGAGTCAGGTTAGGAACCCTGAGTGATAATCCCTGCGGATTTAGAGCTAGGGAACCCTGGCCAGTGAGAAGGATAGGGTGTCACGGAAAGCATTTCTCCCCACCTTAAGTTTAAGAAATCACATGTATGCATCACCTACCCCTGGGCAAAGCTGCCACACAGCTGTCCTGTTGAAGATGTGGGGTATCTTGAAGATATGAAGCCCCTGTGATCTTGTGGTCAACTTTTTACTTCAGTCTCAAATCCAAAGCAGCACAAGAATTTGAAAGGAACACATCTTAAAGTCCTCCTGATCGGTTCTTCAAGGCATCACCCAACGTCACAGCCTCCATGAAGCTATCTCAGACAATCCTGATCCTCGTGCCAGGCTGGTTGAGTGCCCTGTTCTCCAGCTCCAACAAGTTTTCTTTTCCCTGCCTTGGAGCTCTTACCACCCTGTGGGGTCATCATCTTTTGGCTCATGGGTCTCCCCATTATACACTGTCCTGTCACCATCACTGCCGAGCTAGCCCCTATACACCACCAGGGCCTTAGCAGGGATTTCCTAATTCTTTATTGAATGGACTTCTGAATCATCTAGAAATGTCCACAAGCCATTTGTCTTCCATCCGCCATTAAGAGTTCAAGCAGAACATTCCAATCACAAAGCTCAAGTTTAAAAAATTTGTGAAACTTGTACGAAAATATACCAGTGCTCACCAATTGAGTCCAAGAAGGCAAACAGGATGGCTTTAAGGAAGAAAAGCCCGTTATTAACTAATGTGCCAGAGTTCTATAAGCACTTCATCATCTTATTGCCTGGTGCAACCTAAGATTCAATTGTCTGTAGTAGCTTACAGTCAATGGAGAAAGTCTGCAAAGGACTTTATCTTCTTTTTCCCCTTTGATTGATTGACTGATTTTTTTTAGAGTACAGACTTTATTCTATAAACTCAGGGTCAGCAAGTTACAGCCTGCTGGGGTGAAGTTTTTGTAAATAAACTTCTGTTTTTTTATACATACACATGTATCTATCCTTAAAGGACTTTATCTTCATTTTAAAACATCCCTCGAAAATCATGTTTCCACTCTTCATTCTTTTAACAAGCCTTTTCCTTCATAAAAACTGCAAAGAATGTTGTCAGAATCATTGTATCCAAAAGGCCACAATGTCCAATCCAGAAAAGCCTAAATTAATTTCATTTTATTATATGAAGAAAGACAGTGGGCTGAAATAGTTTTCTTTTTAACATCTTTATTGGAGTATAATTGCTTTACATTATTGTGTTAGTTTCTGCTTTATAACAAAGTGAATCAGTTATACATATTCATATATCCCCATATCTCTTCCCTCTTGCATCTCCCTCCCACCCTCCCTATCCCACCCCTCTATGTGGTTGCAAAGCACCAAGCTGATCTCCCTGTGCTATGCGGCTGCTTCCCACTAGCTATCTATTTTACATTTGGTAGTGTATATATGTCCAATCTACTCTCTCACTTGGTCCCAGCTTACCCTTCCCCCACCCCGTGTCCTCAAGTCCATTCTTGAAATATAGTTTTAATGGCCAAAAAATAAATAAGGAAAGCAAAGAAAAGAAAAAATGAGAAGGTAACAGATGGGCCCTAAAGACTTTTTCCTCCCACGGCTTCTTCAGCCACTTTTGGATTCTGCCAAATTTCAACCTAGACTTGGGGAGTTTGTCAAAGCATAAATTTTTACCTGTAAATTTACACATTTAAAAGAAACCTACTAGATTAGCAGTCCTCCTAGCTTTGCCAGTCTTTGATTAAGTACTTTTTCATGGCTAATGTGCAAAGATGAACGTAATCAGAATATAGTGAGGTTTTGTTTTTCTCATTTAATTGTTTTGTTTTGGGGGAAACCAAAGTGTGCATTAGCTCTGACTTCCACTCAACACATCCAACACAAGAATCCACAAAGGAAACACCCACAGTCACTGTGCTTGTTCATCATTTGTGCGCATCTAGTTTTAAGGTCCTTCGGAGGGCTGAGGCATGATTAAACTTCACGTAAGTTGACTAAATTAATAAACCAGCTGTTGTCTTTAAAGCATGTCAGAGATTTCAGTGGAGTGGAAGAGTTACTTTCTGCTACAGCTAATAAATTTTCAAGTTAAGGTATCATCGGGTCTCAGTTAAAATTAAATCTCAAATTCACAGTGGTTGTACTCAACACACACAGTGTGTATCACCTTTTGAACCACTGCCTGTAGAAGTCGAACCCAGCTGCTTGTTTATGTCTAGTTCCTCTTCTTTGCAATGTTCATACTCCAGTAGGTGCACGGGAAGTATGAGAAACTTGTGCTCCACTCACCTCTACGAGATGTGTGTCTTCAGCAGACGGTGCTGATGGCCCAGGAGCACAGAGACCATGGAAACGACCACTGTGTCATCAGAGCAGAGATTTCCCAGTCACTCCCCGGTGTGCAGGCTCTCCCCACCTGATTGTTTAAGTCTAAGCCCCGAACTAAAAACATGACCTCATGCGGGTGCAGGCAATCTGCTCAGAAGTGCTGCTTCTCTCAAATACTAATACTCGCCACCTCCATCTCAAAACAGCTTTTGGCACAGCCTGGCTGGAAAACAGCTGAAAAATATTTAAATCCAGTGCTTAAGTGGCCTAGAGGATTAGTAGTGGGATAAAGAGTTTTTGCAGCTCAAGGTGTCTGATTCAGTGACAAACTTGGTTGATGGTGCATGGAAATCCTGGTTGCTGGTGAGTGTGAAAGTCATTATTACTTCCTTACAGGTCTTCTTGGGCCTGATCATTCCCCATGGTTCTGGCTCCTTCCTCGGTCCCTTTACAAGAAGTCTCACAACTACAAGATGATAAAAATGTCTCTGAGGAACATCTGCATGTTGGTCACAAATTCCAAATGGATTTTGTTCTGCTTTCTTATAAGTCTCTGTAGTTTTCAGAAGTTTCTAATCTCTTTGGCTCAACCAGGTTTAAATGCTGGAAATCCCAAGATTCCCACCAAACGAATGGTTTCTCCATTATTTTGTGGCCTGGACACATAAAGGACACTAAAGGCGACGCACAGTTAAAGACGTGCACATAGTGGTTGAGAGCCTGGAGTCTGATGTCAGACCCCTTGGGTTGAAAGCCTGACTTTGCTACTTCCTAACTGTGAGTGCTTGGAAAATCAGCTTAATCTACTTGCTGAAGGGGCCATGGCACACACACTTCTGACAGGATGCATCCAGGGTGGGTGGCAATGTTTATGGAGAAATTCTTTTAGGTAGAGAAATAACAGCACTCTTCCACCCCCTTCATTATGCCAAGGATAATTGTCAGAGATAAGCAGGGGTAAAGCATTGTGATGCAGCCCACACTTGGCTTTTGTACATTCCAACCTCCCCCATTCTCACTATGCTTCAAAAATGGCCCCGTTTCTTTCCCTCCCTTCAAATCTCCAAGTTAAAAATCCTAGATTCCTTTTTTTTTTTTACCACCGCACGGCACGTGGGATCTTAGTTCCCCGACCAGGGATCAAACCCATGCCCCCTGCAGTGGAAGCGCAGAGTCTTAACCACTGGACCACCAGGAAAGTCCCACTCAGATTCCTTAAAATCTGATTTGTCGTTCATAATCTAGTATGAATACAGGCTTGACCCTACTGGGATGTACTTCCTTGGTAAATGAGGAGCTTATTCACCAAATAACTCATTTAACTAGTGAGTTCAAAGAGGGGGTATATTAGCCAGGGTCCTAACAAGTCAGATAATGTGTTCAAATGAAGATAAATTAAAGAGAGATCATTTACAAAGAACTGATCACAAAGTCGTCAGCAGCTGTACGGGAACCACGAGGGATAATGCGGGAACACGGGGCTGACAGTAGCAGAGTGCCCACCACTCCTAGACCCAAGGGACATAGGGCAGAAGAGGGTCCCAGAACCTGGAAGGAGAGCCGTGGAGCACTGGCTTTCTAGACAGGAGAAATTACCTTATGTCAAGGGAGCAGCCAGTCTAAGACAGCCTAACCGAGACAGGGACAGGGAATAACACCTTGACCTCACCACCTTCCTTCCCTCCAAGCCCCACTGGCTGAACCCAAAAGAAGCCAGAAGTTTCCAGAGTCCACCCGTTCAACCCACACACGTGGGCCTCGGGGCAGAAAGCAGGCTGGAGAAGGGTGGAGAAGAGAAGCAGAAGAGGAGATGGGAACATCCAGCAGAGGGGTTGTGAGCCATTCGGGGCTGGACCATTCACTCCATCCTCTCCCATACCCCTCATCTCTGTTCTTCTCATCTCCCCCATAGGTTCAGGAGTCAGCAACTTGGCACACAGCTTCTGAAGTTGTGTGTTCACAAAGGAGTAGAACTCTATATGTCTTCTTCCCACCACCATACAGCTCCCTCAAAGTTTAAAAAACAATCTAATTTTGACCGTCAAGCAGGCAAAGTAACTGTGGGAAAGGCTATATACCCCTTTGGCACACACCCATAGCTTAGCGCCGGCCTCTGTCCTAAAAAGGCATTTCTTGAGCAGTCATATATCTCCAGGCTTTGCGTGGAAGCAAGGAAATAAGCAGAACATAAATTTAACATCAAAAATGAACCTAAGAGTCCCAATCAAATCTCAGGAAAAGGGTGCTTTGTAGGGAATCAGAGACCGTGACTCACACCTAAGGCAGGATATGGAAGTGGGGAAAGAGACCCAACTTGAACACACACACCATGTAAATCCTATTTTACTGTCAGCTCACGTCTGAAGGTCAATTCTAAATGCATTTTGCAAACATCACAATGCAATGGAACTGCATTGAAAGAGAAAAAGTGTTGGCAGTATGCTTCTGGCAGGGGTCAACGTTATCTGCGTGGAGATGGGTCGGGCAGGGTCCAAGAACCACAAATGCACGAAGGCAGATGGAAGCCGCTATGCTCTCACTGGGTGAAAATAATGTTCTGAGCCACAGTTAATACGTGGGGCCCTTAACTGAACATACAAAGAGGTGAGGTTGGGACCTGGAAAAATGTACTAAATTTGTTCTATGGCTTCAAGACTGGCCGTCAATATGATACAATGAAAACTCATTTGCAACCCCGGAGAACTGGTTTTTTAGGATGTATTTTTGGATTTTAACTTGTCTAGCCCTGGGTGGAAAATACAAAATTACATTAATATAACATAAATGTACAAGAAATAGAACCAGACCCATTAGGAATTTGTGACCAACATTCAGATTCTCTTCTGAGACATTTTCAACATCCTTTTGTTGCAACACATAGTGCTACAAACAGACACACATAAAGAGCCAAAAATACAAGTCCCAGGGAGTCTTTCATGGGGCTGGAGAGACTCAAACTCCCCAGTTATTTTTAAGAAATATGGGGGCTTCCCTGGTGGTGCAGTGGTTGAGAGTCCGCCTGTTGATGCAGGAGACACGGGTTCGTGCCCCAGTCTGGGAAGATCCCACATGCCGCGGAGCAGCTAGGCCCGTGAGCCATGGGCACTGAGCCTGCGCGTCCGGAGCCTGTGCTCTGAAATGGGAGAGGCCACAACAGTGAGAGGCCCGCATACCAAAAAAAAAAAAAAAAAAAAAAAAGAAAGAAAGAAATATGATCTGGGCTTAACTATTCTTATTTTCTCTATGAGACAGAGTGGTACACTAACTAGGAAAGTATCATGCATCTTATGCTGTTGTTGAGAGATTATAGCATCCTCCCGGTCCTAAAGCAGAGTTTCTTTTCAGTTCAGTCCTCTCCTTTTCCTTGATAGCGGGGCGAGTGTGCTTGCCATGTTGACTGGCACCTTGTCATTGAAGCCATTCAGTAACAAGCATCTTCTTTGCATCAGAAGATGGCAAATGGTGAAATCTGCAGTGTTCTATCTGGAATCTCTTTTGGTAACTTGCTCTGGTCTCTACTTTGGGTAGCAAACCTCAGGAAAGAAAAATGGCCAGATTCCAAGGGCACAGAGTATCTTGGGTTACTTTGGAGAATTCTCCATTTCATTTTTCAAGTGTTCAATATGAACCTTTTCTAGGAACATTTATATCCCGGTATGATAACAAGAAACCCACAATATTCATTTGAGATCTTTTGAGATGACGGCCCAAGGATGGTGATTTTATAAGAACATCACTGCTTTTGGGTTAGCCAGTGGCTTCTACTGCCCGTCTTGTAGTATACAAGCCAAAAGTAACTGAATGACGGTCAGAAAGCATTGCCGATGCTACTGTGTGTTAGGACTTACACTGTGCAAACTGAGCATGGACCAGTTGTGACTACTGCCACTCATACCATCTCTAAAAGGTTGCCTTCCTTACTTAATTGAACTGCTTTCATGTTCAATTTTCTGTCCAAACGAGGATGTGCAAGATAAGATGGCAAAAATTGCCTGGCAAATCCACTAGCCCAAGCTCCCTCTCAAAGAACATAAAGAGAAAATGAAATTTGGAAAATTGAGAGATACATTAACCGTTGGACAAATAATCTTTTCAACTCTTTTATGACCGCTGTTATGCAAGAGCTTTACAATACATCAGTCAAAACTATCCTCTCGTTCTTTCCACCTCTTCTTCTCCCTTCTCCTCTTCCCACTCATCCATATACTAATTTTCCAGAATAGGAAGGAAGACCCACAAAATTTAACTGTCTAAAATAAGCACTCAAATCTTCACAAGACATGGTGAAGCTTTAGTTTGGGGATAAATGTTTATCTAACTACTACAATTAGAAATTGGGTAATGGGCAAAGTTTTTTCCTTATAGTTGATTTACAATGTTGTGTTATTTTCAGGCATATGGAAAAATGATTCAGTTACACATATATACATAAGTATATGTATTTAGCCTTTGGGTGACTCTAAGATCAGTGGATTAATGCACAAAACCTCAGGGTTTTTCCTCGTTTTTTTTGTTTTTTTTCACTGTTGTGGCCTCTCCCGTTGCGGAGCACAGGCTCTGGACGCACAGGCTTAGCGGCCATGGCTCATGGGCCCAGCCACTCTGCGGCATGTGGGATCTTCCCGGACCAGGGCACAAACCCGTGTCCCCTGCATCGGCAGGCAGACTCTCAACCACTGTGTCACCAGGGAAGTCCTTTTCCTCAATTTTTAAATCAGGATTTCCCTCCAGGAGCTGTGAATTTCATGACCTTGCCAAACATCCTGATATAGAGGAAGCAAGGAGAGACAAATGGCTGAATGAAGGAAGTAAAGGGAAATGACTGAGTTTGCTAATGTACAAAAACAGGTAATTAATTCTCACCTTTCTTATGCCTTATTAACCATGACCTGTAGGACACCTTCAATATGGCGGAGGAGTAAGATGTGGAGATCGCCTTCCTCCCCACAAATACAACAAAACTACATCTACCTGTGGAACAACTCCTACTGAACACCTACTGAACGCTGGCAGAAGACCTCAGACTTCCCAAAAGGCAAGAAACTCCCCAGGTATCTGGCCGTGTGGCTGACAGGGTATTGGTGCTCCCGCCATGTGTCAGACTTGAGCCTCTGAGGTGGGAGACCCGAGTTCAGGACATTGGTCCACCAGAGACCACCCGGCCCCATGTAATATCAAACGGCGAAAGCTCTCCCAGAGATCTCCATCTCAACGCTAAGACCCAGCTCAACTAAACAACAGCAAGCTACAGCTGGACACCCCATGCCAAACAACTAACAAGACAGGAACACAACCACACCCATTAGTAGAGAGGCTGCCTAAAATCATACTAAGTTCACAGACACCCCAAAACACAGCACCGGAAGTGGTCCTGCCCACCAGAAAGACAAGATCCGGCCTCATACACCAGAACACAGGCACCAGTCCCCTGCATCAGGAAGCCTACACAACCCACTGAACCAACCTTAGCCACTGTGAGCAGACACCAAAAACAATGGGAACTACGAGCCTGCAGACTGTGAAACGGAGACCCCAAACACAGGAGGATAAGCAAAATGAGAAGACAGAGAAATAAACACCAGATGAAGAAGGTAAAAACCCTCCAGGCCAAACAAATGAAGAGGAAATAGGCAGTCTACCTGAAAAAGAATTCAGAGTAATGATAGTAAAGATGATCCAAAATCTTGGAAACAGAATGGAGAAGATACAAGAAATGTTTAATAAGGACCTAGAAGAACTAAAAAGCAAACAAATAATGATGAACAACAAAATAATTGAAATTTAAATTTCTCTAGAAGGACTCATTAGCAGAATAACTGAGGCAGAAAAATGGATAAGTGACCTGGAAGATAAAGCAGTGGAAATAACTGCAACAGAGCAGAATAAAGAAAAAAGAATGAAGAGAATTGAGGACAACATTAAATGGGCCAAAATCCGAATTATAGGGGTCCCAGAAGACGAAAAGAAAGAAAAAGGAACTGAGAAAATATTTGAAGAGATTATAGTTGAAAACATCCCTAATATAGGTAAGGAAATAGTCAATCACGTCCAGGAAGCGCAGAGTCCCATACAGGGTAAATCCAAGGAGAAACAGGCCAAGACATATATTAATCAAACTAGCAAAAATTAAACACAGAGAAAACATATTAAAAGCAGCAAGGGAAAAACAACAAATAGTATACAAGGGACTCCCCATAAGGTTAACATCTGATCTTTCAGCAGAAACTCTGCAAGCCAGAAGGGAGTGGCAGGACATATTGAAAGTGATGAAAGGGAAGAACCTACAACCAAGATTATTCTACCCAGCAAGGATCTCATTCAGATTCGACAGAGAAATTAAAACCTTTACAGACAAGCAAAGGCTAAGAGAATTCAGCACCACCAAACCAGCTTTACAACAAAGGCTAAAGGAACTTCTCTAGGCAGGAAACACAAGAGAAGAAAAAGACCTACAATAACAAACACAAAACAATTAAGTTAATGCTAATAGGAACATACATATTGATAACTACCTTAAATGTAAATGGATGAAATACTCCCACCAAAAGACACAGACTGGCTGAATGGATACAGAAACAAGACCTGTATATATGATGTCTACAAGAGACCCACTTCAGACCTAAGGACAAATACACAGCGAAAGGGAGGGGATGGAAAAAGATATTCCATGCAAATGGAAATCAAAAGAAAGCTGGAGTAGCAGTGTTCATATCAGACCAAATAGACTCTACAATAAAGACTATTATAAGAGACAAAGGAGGACACTACATAATGATCAAGGGATCAATCCAAGAAAGAGATATAACAATTGTAATTATTTATGCACCCAACATAGGGGCAACTCAATACATAAGGCAAAGGCTAACAGCCATAAAAGGGGAAAGCAACAGTTATACAATCATAGTAGGGGACATTAACACCCCATTTTCACCAAAGCACAGGTCATCCAAAGTGAAAATAAATAAGGAAACACAAGCTTTAAATGATACATTAAACAAGACGGACTTAATTGATATTTATAGGACATTCCACCCAAAAAAAAACAGAATACACTTTCTTCTCAAGTGCTCATGGACCGTTCTCCAGGATACTTCATATCTTGGGTCACAAATCAAGCCTTGGTAAATTTAAGAAAATTGAAATCATATCAAGTATCTTTTCTGATCACAACACTATGAGACTAGATATCAGTTACAGGAAAATATCTGTAAAAAATACCAACACATGGAGCCTAAACAATACACTACTTAATAACCAAGAAATCACTGAAGAAATCAAAGAAGAAATCAAAAAATACCCAGTAACAAATGACAGTGAAAACATGATCACCCAAAACCTATGGGATGCAGCAAAAGCAGTTCTAAGAGGGAAGTTTATAGCAATACTACCTCAAAAAACAAGAAACATCTCAAATAAACAACCTAACCTTACACCTAAAGCAATTAGAGAAAGCAGAACAAAAAAACCCCAGAGTTATCAGAAGGAAAGAAATAATAAAGGTCAGATCAGAAATAAATGAAAAAGAAATGAAGGAAAAAATAGGAAACATCAATAAAACTAAAATCTGGTTCTCTGAGAAGATAAACAAAATTGTTAAACCATTAGCCAGATTCATCAAGAAAAAAGGGAGAAGACTCAAATCAACAGAATTAGAAATGAAAAGGGAGGAGTAACAACGGACACTGCAGATATACAAACGATCATGAGAGATTACTACAATCAACTATATGCCAATAAAATGGACAACCTGGAAGAAAAGGATGAATTCTTAGAAAAGCACAACCTTCCGAGATTGAATCAGGAAGAAACAGAAAATATAAACAGACTAATCACAAGCACTGAAATTGAAACTGTGATTAAAAATCTTCCAACAAACAAAAGCCCAGGGCCAGATGGATTCACAGGTGAATTCTATCAAACATTTAGAGAAGTGCTAACACCTATCCTTCTCAAACTCTTCCAAAATAGAGCAGAGGGAGGAACACTACCAAACTCATTCTACGAGGCCACCATCACCCTGATACCAAAAACAGACAAAGATGCCACAAAAAAGAGAAAACTTCAGGCCAATATCACTGATGAACATAGATGCAAAAATCCTCAACAAAATACTAGCAAACAGAATCCAACAGCACATTAAAAGGATCATACACCATGACCAAGTGGGGTTTATCAGGGGAATTCAAGGATTCTTCAATATACGCAAATCGTCAATGTGATACACCATATTAAAAAATTGAAGGAGAAAAACCATATGATTATCTCAATAGATGCAGGAAAAGCTTTCAACAAAATTCAACACCCATTTATGATAAAAACCCTCCAGAAAGTAGGCATAGAAGGAACTTACCTCAACATAATAAAGGACATATATGAAAAACCCACAGCCAACATCATCCTCAAAGGTGAAAAACTGAAACCATTTCCACTAGGATCAGGAAGAAAACAAGGCTGTCCACTCTCACCACTCTTATTCAACACAGTTTTGGAAGTTTTAGCCACAGCAATCAGAGACGAAAAAGAAATAAAAGGAATCCAAATTGGAAAAGAAGAAGTAAAACTGTCACTATTTGCAGATGACATGATACTATACATAAAGAATCCTAAAGATGCTACCAGAAAACTACTAGAGCTAATCAATGAATTTGGTAAAGTAGCAGGATACAGAATTAATGCACAGAAATTTCTTGCATTCCTATACAATAATGATGAATAATCTGAAAGAGAAATTAAGAAAACATTCCCATTTACCATTGCAAAAAAAGAATAAAATACCTAGGAATAAACCTACCTAAGGAGACAAAAGACCTCTATGCAGAAAACTATTAGACACCGATGAATGAAATTAAAGATGATACAAACAGATGGAGAGCTATAACATGTTCTTTGACTGGAAGAATCAACATTGTGAAAATGATGATACTACCCAAAGCAAGCTACAGATTCAATGCAATCCCTTTCAAACTACCAATGGCATGTTTCACAGAAGTAGAACAAAAAATTTCACAATTTGTATGGAAACACAAAAGACCCCGAACAGCCAAAGCAATCTTGAGAAAGAAAAACAGAGCTGGAGGAATCAGGCTCCTGGACTTCAGACTATGCTACAAAGCTACAGTAATCAAGACAGTATGTGCATTAATTTTGTATCCTGCTACTTTTCCAAATTCATTGTTTAGCTCTAGTAGAGTTCTGGTAGCATCTTTAGGATCAAGTTGGGAAAGTAGCAGGATACAAAATTAATGCACAGAAATATCTTGCATTCCTATACACTAATGATGATAAATCAGAAAGTGAAATTAAGAAAACATTCCCATTTACCAATGAAACAAAAAGAATAAAATATCTAGGAATAAACCTACCTAAGGAGACTAAAGACCTGTATGCAGAAAATTATAAGACACTGATGAAAGAAACTAAAGCTGATACAAATAGTTGGAGAGATATACCATGTTCTTGGATTGGAAGAATCAACATTGTGACAATGACTCTACTACCCAAAGCAATCTACAGATTCAACGCAATCCCTATCAAACTACCACTGGCATTTTCCACAGAATTAGAACAAAAAATTTCACAATTTGTATAGAAACACAAAGCAATCTTGAGAAAGAAAAACGGAGCTGGAGGAATCAGGCTCCCTGACTTCAGACTATACTACAAAGCTACAGTAATGAAGACAGTGTGGTACTGGCACAAAAACAGAAATATAGATCAATGGAACAGGACAGAAAGCCCACAGATAAATCCACGCACATATGGTCACCTTATCTTTCATAAAGGAGGCAAGAATATACAGTGCAGAAAAGACAGCCTCTTCAATAAGTGGTGCTGGGAAAACTGGACAGCTACATGTAAAAGAATGAAATTAGAACACTCCCTAACACCATACACAAACATAAACTCAAAATGGATTAAAGACCTAAATGTAAGGCCAGACACTATAAAACTCTTAGAGGAAAACATAGGCAGAAAACTCCATGACATAAATCACACCAAGATCCTTTTTGACCCACCTCCTAGAGAAATGGAAATAAAAACAAAAATAAACAAATGGGACCTAATGAAACGTAAAAGCTTTTGCACAGCAAAGGAAACCATAAACAAGATGAAAAGACAACCCTCAGAATGGGAGAAAATATTTGCAAATGAAGCAACTGACAAAGAATTAATCTCCAAAATTTACAAGCAGTTCATGCAGCTCAATATCAAAAAACCAAACAACCCAATCGAAAACTGGGCAGAAGACCTAAACAGACATTTCTCCAAAGAAGTTATTCAGATTGCCAACAAACACATGAAAGAATGCTCAACATCATTAATCATTAGAGAAATGCAAATCAAAACTACAATGAAATATCATCTCACACCAGTCAGAATGGCCACCATCAAAAAATATAAAAACAATAAATGCTGGAGAGGGTGTGGAGAAAAGGCAACCCTCTTGCACTGTTGGTGGGAATGTAAATTGATACAGCCACTATGGAGAACAGTATGGAGCTTCCTTAAAAAACTAAAAATAGAACTACCATACGACCCATCAATCCCACTGCTGGGCATATACCCTGAAGAAAACATAATTCAAAAAGAGTCATGTACCACAATGTTCATTGCAGCACTATTTACAACAGCCAGGACATAGTAGCAACCTAAGCATCCATCCGACAGATGAATGGATAAAGAAGATATGGCACATAGATACAATGGAATATTACTCAGCCATAAAAAGAAATGAAATTGATTTATTTGTAGTGAGGTGGATGGACCTAGAGTCTGTCATACAGAGTGAAGTAAGTCAGAAAGAGAAAAATAAATACTGTATGCTAACACGTATACATGGAATCTAAAAAAAAAATGGTTCTGAAGAACATAGGGGCAGGACAGGAATAAAGACGCAGACATAGAGAATGGACTTGAGGACACAGGGAGGGGGAAGGGTAAGCTTGGACGAAGTGAGAGAGTGGCATGGACATATATACACTAACAAATGTAAAATAGATAGCTAGTGGGAAGCAGCTGCATAGCCCAGGGAGATGAGCTCGGTGCTTTGTGACCACCAAGAGGTGTGGGATAGTGAGAGTTGGAGGGAGACGCAAGAGAGAGGAGATATGGTGATGTATGTATACGTATAGCTAATTCACTTTGTTATACAGCAGAAACTAACACACCATTGTAAAGCAATTATACTCCAATAAAGATGTTTTTAAAAAAAGAAAAAAAACAAAAAATTATGACCTGCACGCTCACTTCTCTGAGTTTCTCAGTACCACAGGGATAGGCTTTAGCCAAACTGGAAATATGTGCCCTAATAAAGGTTCACTATAGACTCATTGAGAACAGGCCTGTTTTTAATACTGAAAATAGAAGAACCGTAGAGGTGTCCACATGGAAGAATTTCCTGTTCCTGATTACACTGTGTGGTTTGGGTTCTACACTAAGCCTAGGAGATTTAATCATTTTTGTTTTTAGAAGGAAGGAAGAAAATCTCACTTCTCTTCCTATCTAGGTTTAAGGTCATAGTACATTCAAGGCATCTGCAAATCAGCCCTGGATTCTATACACTTTAGTCAAAGGTCAAATACCTTAGCCTAACAATCCACTCTTCTGTCCAGAAAAGTTTTGTCCTTAGAATCTTCTTACAGTTCTGGAAAATCGTTGATTTTATCTAATATTTTAGATTAAAGAAATGAGGGGAACTACAAAAATCTTTCTTTCTCTTTTGCATTTTTAATCTCAAAAAAATAAAAATAAAAACTTTCTAACACAGTATCAACAATAACACAATAACTTGATGTGCTCCACCATCTTTTACTTATTTTAATGACGTTCTCTTCGAGAACAGCCCTGAAATGACTTGATTGAAATGGGGGAAATGTTGGAGGGTCTAGAAGACCTTGTTACTTTTGTTTCAGAAATGTTCAACTATAATTGGCCGAAACTTTGAAAGTTTTAAAGTACAACTAGTCCCCAACTTTCAAACACTAGGGGAGTTATTCACTTCCTGGTCCCTCCTCCCTACTCTACCTTTTGGGAGAACTTGGAACCTTTAAGGAATCTGTGGGATCATACAACAAAAAAACTGGGAAACTCAGAAAAATGTCTGTGTAGTGTTTCTCCAATGTTTCCTCTGAGAATCCAGGATAGCAGAGCTGCAAACTGGTACCCTGAAGAGTCTGCTGGCATAGCTTGAAGTAGCCCACTGTAAACAGGAAATGTAATTGAAGTCTAGCATTTTATTCAAACGAGTCTGCATTCTATCACCAATACTTCTGTATTTGCTTCAGTATTTATATACTTTAAATTAATTACCATGAAGAAAATTGACACTCCAGGAATATATACCACATCCCCTGCCCAGGCCGACATATGGATGCCAGTTTTAGAAGCAAGACTTGAATGTCTGCTCTGAAGGACAGACTAGGATTCCTTACAGAGTGTTTCTCCCATCCAAAGTACACTTACTTCTGCCCCAATTCTGCTTAAATGTATCATTTCACTTTCTTAAATTCTCTGGAATTCTGCTACTTAAGCATTTGTTTGACGTTTCTTTAAAAATATTATACCACTAGAAGAGTTAAGTAACTACCAATCATTGATATATTAGTATGAAGAAATTCAATCAGACTGTTTTCCTGTTAGCTTGTAGTTGGCACCAGCTGCCCTCAGGATATTCAGTGGTAAACTTGTGATTTCCAGGAAAGGAAAAGTATATCATTTCTGCAGCCCAAGAGCTCCAAAGATAGGAGAGCTGGGGAATAAGCCGGGGTGCAAAAAATGTAATAGGAAAGTGACTCCCTCCAAAAGCATATCCATTTGGAAATCTCATTGAACTCAATCTTGTACCCTGTAAAGGATAAAGAGCTTTCTATCTCCTTCCCTCCTCCTTTACTACATGCCCCTGATGTCCACAACCTAGAATGCACAGTAGTATAATAAGCATTTTGAGTTTACTAATGGTTAGTATTAAATATATTTGATTGGGCTTGTCTAAAAACTGAAATGCCATTTATAGAATTATATGGAGAAATTGGAAAAGTTCCGGACATTTAATTTATACATGAACTTTTGGGATACAATTTAATCTATAAGATAGATTCTGTTATGAAAGCCTATAAACAGCTAACAAATGTCTGAGTTTGCTGGATGTGGGGGGGTGGAAATGAGTTATATTGAGGAACAATCTACTTCCTTCAAGTTCTGGCACTTTTCCTCCATGAAAAGTAATGAGTGAATGGAGAGATCCATAGGAGAGGGACAGGTGTATCAAGACAGAAATACAAGTCATCAATTTAGTGAACTGAAAGGAATCACAAAGGATCTTATAAAGCCCCCCCCCCACCTCCCTGGCCAAGATCAGGTCCAAGAGCACCTTAAACCACACCAGAATGTCAGAAAGGCTATCTCACTTCTAAAGTATGTCAGTGAAATCTTCACCATCTTCTTCAACAACTCTTGAAACTATCACGATATAGATTTTCAAGCTTACCAATTTTACCTGGAAGAAATAATAGCTAACATTTATTGAGTGCTTACCATGCTCCAGGCATTGTGCTAAAGTGTCATCCATATACATAAAGTACTACATAGATTCATCCATTTAATTTAATCCCATAATCCTCTGACATTCTGAGACCACAAGCAATTTCGAATAAGAGATTAAGTAAAAATAGTCAGTCAGTAAACTGAGTTAGAATTCCAGTCTCAAACAGTCTGATTCCAGAATTTGTGCTATTAGCCATTCATCTATGTCCAGAATCAGGGGGACAGACCAGATCGCTGTCTCCCTGAGTGTCCCTGCCTCTTCCCATATCCTCAGGACTATCATCCTCTGAAACTTCACAGCCAATCCCAAGTCTCTTATGCTGCTAGTGCACAGGGGCTTGGGGGCGGGAGTGGGGATAGAGCTGGCTAGATTGTGCACAGGACAACATATGAGGATCAAAATAGCTCAAAAGCATTGCTGGGTACACCACTGCCTCTGACTTCTCCATACATACACAGCCACAAAAATGAAGCTTTTGCAAATACACTGTACATTCCTAGTGGCACTGAACCAAAGTCAAAAGATCTTACTTGCCATAGTAACCAGCTACAACTAATTTAGAGCGTGTTTATATTTAACTTAAGCCCTCTTTCTTCATTGTGGGTCCTAGTTAAAGACCTCTCTACTCAGGGAAGATGAAGCAATGATGTGTACTTTTTTATTACCTAAATATAGGTCCTTAACAGTCAAGGATTTTGCAATTATATAAAGTGCAGACCCACTGAGGATGCCTTCAGAACATTAAAGGAACATGGTGGTGACTGGGGTAGGTAAATGATGCACCCCTCTTGTGCATGCACAGTAACTCACATAAGAATGATCACAGGGCTTGAGGCCATGCAACCACCCACAGTGAGCATTGCACTTCTCAGGGAAACGCATCTGAGAAGGGCCTGGTTGTCATTTCATGTCAACCTCAAAAGTCGTATTTCTAAGGGAAAGTTCCCTTATTCTAGGAATTCTCTTGTATCATTCTCAGTATGTAAGGAAAACCAGGTAAAACTTTATTTCTGGGAGAATTTTACATCATACTGATGAACTTTGGTGCATGGTCATTGAGAAGAAAGCATTATGGAAACTTGGTTCATTTGGGTTCATGACTCTACTTTCACTTGTTCAGAAAACGTTTCTTTCCTTGGCATTTCAGACTCCAACCTGAAGATCTCAATGCTGCTGTGGTGAACTACACAGCAAACACCATAGAACCTGGTCTTTCAGAAATCATCAGTGTCTTGGTGAACAAAAGGCCTTCTTCTATGATGACTTCATACAACTGGTTATTGAAGAAATTAGTCAAGTATCAAAAAGAAAACAAAAGCTTGAAAGTAAAATGTCATCTTCGGATTACATTATGACCTCCAGAAGCATTAAAAAAAACCTTGACAATTAAAATGACAGAGCTACCTATCTCATCAAAAAAACTTCAGATATGATTTTTTTATATAAATTCAAATGGAAATCTAGCTCTATATACATACATAATATATAATGTATATATAGTACATATATATGTCATTAAGTGCTATTTAATGATGTTGAAACTGGGTTAGTTTCAATTAGTTCATATTCATATTTAGCTGTATAAACTTGAAATTGTGGTTGGAACTTTCCCAGCCCAAGAGGTTTTCACATGGTTTATTCCATTCATATTGGAAGGTTTACTATGGGCAATGCATCTGGTGAATAAAAAGACATTCAACAATATGCTATGGTGGGCAAATTGTGGTCTTTAGAATCAGATGATACAGTTTCATATAGTGGGCCTCAACTTCACTATCAAAGTGACATTTTTTAAAAAGCTATTCCCTCTTTTGAGCTGCAGTTGCTGCATCTGTAAAATGAGAATAAATGTAACATGCACAGTTGATTATTGTTATTCATGCTAATTATGTTCTATAAAATCCCCATGAATATAATTAGCACAGTCCAACTCCTTGACTGTGCTAGTCAACTTCAAATCCTTTTTTTAAATTTAATTTTTATTTTATATCAGAATACAGTTGATTAACAATGTTGCATTAGTTTCAGGTGTACAGCAAAGTGATTCAGTTATACATATACATATGTCTATTCTTTTTCAGATTCCTTTCCCATATAGGTTATTACAGAATACTGAGTAGAGTTCCCTGTGCTATACAGTAGGTCCTTGTTGATTATCTATTTTATATATAGTAGTGTGTATATGTTAATTTTCCATTGAATTGGAAAATGCTAAATTCTTGTTCCTAGGGGAAATATAGGGTTGATCCTAGCAAATCTCTGCTCACAACATTTTTGTCACCCCTTCAGTACATATGTGTGTTTGTACTTAAAGACACCTTATTTAATATATATTGTTGATTCATGAACATTGAAGTGATGGCCAACAGTGCCATAACTCATGCTTGAACAGAGCTTATCTAACACGGGTGTTTTCTCCATAAGGCACATCACAGCCTTCTTGCACTTAGGAACACTAGATAGCACTTCAGCACTACACTGGGGAGCCATTGTAAAAAGTGAAATCACCAACAGAAAACACAGAAATGCAAAAAACACAACACTAAATAGACTGTGCAAAGGACACTTGTTGTCAGCACGAGAGCTAAATAAGAAGGCTAGAGTTGCTTTGATCAGTTGCTTTGGGAACGAGCATGAGAGGCGGCTCAGATTTTTCACTGTTCTAAGCACACACATGTCCATGAATGTCCATGAAAGCACAACTGTTGATTCTAGGGTTATGAGTAAATTTTAGCAAGTAGGCAAATTAGCAGGTATAGGATCTACAAATAACAAAGATCAACTGTATATCAAATCGTTGTTATTAAAGACTAAATCACTTAGGAATTAATGTATAAGAAAATTGGTTTATAAATGATAAAATGCGAAAAATTGTAGTCTAAACTCCTTGACTGTGCTAGTCATCTTCAAATCCTTTTTTTAAATTTAATTTTTATATCAGAATACAGTTGATTAACAATGTTGTGTTAGTTTCAGGTGTACAGCAAATTGATTCAGTTATACATATACATATATCTATTATTTTTCAGATTCTTTTCCCATATAGGTTATTACAGAATATTGACCTACTGTGCTATACAGTAGGTCCTTGTTGATTATCTATTTTATATATAGTAGTGTGTATATGTTAATCACAAACTCCTAATTTATCCCTCCCCCCTACCTTTCCCCTTTGGTAACCATAAGTTTGCTTTTGAAGTCTGTGAGTCTATTTCTGTTTTGTAAATAAGCTCATTTATATCATTCCACATATAAATAATGCAATATTACTCAACCATAAATAAGAATGAAATAATGCCCTTTGCAGCAACATGGATTAATCTAGAGATTATCAGACTAAGTGAAGTAAGTCAGACAGAGAAAGGCAAATATCATATGATGTCATTTATATGTGAATCTTCAAATCTTTCTACACTAACAGTGACTACAATAATCAGAGATGCTCAATAAACAACTGTTGAGTAAATAAATGATGAATCTGGCTTGTGCCTCAAGCTTCTGGTGATCTCGATAGGGAAGCATGGATAAAACACATGGGAAGTTACAGTTAGATGACAGAACAAGGCACCAGTTCAAGAGATTCTGAACCCAATTTCCCACTGGAGGTACTTTCCTCTGAATTGTTGGGCTCTTTCCATTTTTGGATCATATTTGGACAGTCTGGGGTACCCAAGAGGCAGCACTGTCACCTGGTTTGCCAACGTGGCACAGATACCTGGGTGAACCTAGTAGTGAAAGCCACGACTCCACCCCTAACAAGAAGAAGAGACAAGCATATTCATGAGAAAGACCCCAAGATCCTTTAGCACCTCACTCCCTTAGAGATTTCCCAACACGTTCTCCTCCCACTGTCTAGACTATTTCAAATCCTTTCACCAGCTGTAAACTAGCCAAAAACCAGGGTATATGGTATATTTTCTATAGACTGCTAGGTTAAAATAACTTTCCCTTCCTGGCTCCCTCTTTGCTTTGCAAACCTCTTACTGATTTTCCATCTTTCCTTTTAAAACCATCATAACTGGAGCTTCTCTACAGCTTGATCATTAAAATCAGGCAGGCAGCGATTTGGCAGGCAAAGAAAGGGTTTCAATTCTAACATCCAAGGCACATGTGCAACAGGGAACTTCTCAACTTGAAAAAGAAGAGAGATTAAAATTTGGCCCACAGCTGATTTGATCCCTAGAGAATTTTTGTTTCTTTCATCCAGAACTGCTTTTCAACTATAGAGTTTACTCTCTTTCCACCCTCACCTCGCCCTTCAACTGAAATTCTGCAGGTTTTGTTCCTTTGACTCTTGGGACACTTTCCTCCTTTAAAATTCCTCCTTTAAAATTTGAAAACTGAAAATGGATACTATTCTTTATGCTAAGTGTCTAAGATGGGTTCTTCATTTCATTTGTTCTACTGTCCATGTTAAAAAAACATTGCACAGAACAATAAACTTTGGATTTTGCATATTTATAGGATTCAGGTTAATTGTAAGTTTATCTATTCCTCCCCCTCTCTTTTGCCTTTTCTAATCAGTATCATCAAAAGTAAAAGAAACAGGGCTTCCCTGATGGCGCAGTGGTTGAGAGTCTGCCTGCCGATGCAGGGGACACGGGTTCATGCCCTGGTCCGGGAAGATCCCACATGCCACGGAGCGGCTGGGCCCATGAGCCATGGCCACTGAGCCTGTGCGTCCGGAGCCTGTGTTCCGCCACAGGAGAGGCCACAGCAGTGAGAGGCCCATGTACCCCCCCCCAAAAAAAGTAAAAGAAACAAAATTACCAATTACCTTATTAACTATCATCATTTGACCCTTTAAATGCAGAAATTCAAGGTAATATGGGGCTCTATGTTAAGTCTAGTGTGAACAAATACCAATACTCCCCTCCTCGTCTCCATGAAGGCTTTCCTTTAATGATTCTTTTGTCATTAAATCTGGAAGAAGATGGAAAAGGAAGAGGAGGAGGGAAGGGAAGATGACATAAGACCAACAAAAATCTGGAACTTAGAAAACAGATGCATAATAGGTAATTAACCTGGGAAAGGACTAAGCCAGGTGGAAAATCCATGACTCAATCCAGTTTCCACTGTAGAATACCCAAAGGCTCAAGAACTAGGGACACCAGATACTTTGGAAAGTGATATGGTGGGGGGGGGGGAGTAAAAACTGGAAGATTGGATGAATGTCCAATTAAAAAGAGATCACCTCCCATCTCCTCCCTCATGTCAGCAGCAGACTAGAATTTTATTATCTGGAGAAGATAAAACAGGTTTCTGGACTGAGGAACACTAGGCACAATTAAGAGCATGTAATATTGGATGAAAACAAGGAGATTAAACGACACTTTACACACTGAATACTGAAACTCCCCACTCTTTCTCCACTTGGCTCTCAGGATGCTGGCAATCAGGCAAAGAGCCTCTAGACTGGATACTGGAATAGTCTTCCCTGGGGAGTCTAACCATCTCAAAAGAAATGACCTAAAGATACAAACGTCAGGGTTCCCCAAGGAAATTACACAGTCATGCTGCCGTGAAGTCTGTCACGGAGACCCGCCCATTGGCACACATTTTCCAATCAGCCTTTCAGGGCTCCACTCTTATATCTCACTAGGCAGACACAGAACAGCCAGCAAACGGGGAAGGCTTCTAGCTTTAAAGTAAGGGCCCAAAGCAAACAGGACAAGAGCAACTTAAGGAAATAAAGACTTTGAGAGCGAAGGAGAAATACTACGATAATCGTCATCAAACAGATAAACAATATTACAACTACAAAACAAGAATAGGACACTATTTTTAAATTACTTTAAAGAAATATTCAGAGAATAAGAAGAGCTCTTGGAAATTAGCAACATAGTTTATCGTATAAATGATAAATTCGATATTAGACCTGGTAGGAAAATTTGAGAAAAATCTCACAGAAAGCATATAAAAATATTAAAAGATGGAAAATAGCAAAGAAGGATGTTCTAGGAAATCCTATATTCAAATAATAGGAGTGTCAAAAGGAGAAGACTGGAAGGAATAATTGAAGAAACCATTCCAAAAAAGTTTCCCAAAACTAAAAGGCTTAAGTTTTGAAATTTCAGTAGCCCACCGCACAAAATGTGGTGCAACTATGTAGAAAAGCAGAAACTGAAAAACACACACAGTTTAGAATCATGCTCACCCATGAAAGGGAAGGACAGGCAATGAAATTATAAAGCAGCATACAGGGAACTTCAAAGGTGAAAGTAATATTCTTTTATGTATAACTGGGTAAAAAATGCTATTGGGGCTGAGATTAACACACAGAGCTCTGTTGAAGTCTTACAGAGCAACCTACCAATGCTCTGTTCCTCTTAAAGAACAGGGTAGAAAGGCTTGAGTGGGCAAAGAATTGTGAAAAAGCTAAGTATTGGGTTGGCCAAAAGGTTCATTCGGGTTTTTCTGTAAGAAAAGATAGGAAAAACCCAAACGAACTTTTGGCCAACCCAAAACATGTAGGAAGTTGTCTTTTCTATAGCAAACATGTAACCCTAATGACACCTGGCCCCATGTGGTTCAGTCTTGGAGTGGTAATGCATTCAAAAAACACAGTTCAATAGCCAAAAGTAATTTAAAAGGAATTCCACTCTTTGCTATATTTCTAGAAAACCATAATGAGGATCCCAATTCACAGTCCTCAGTAACACTTACTAAAGCTCCACATCGCTCCTGTCCCCGTCCTGCACCCCTGTAGTTCCTTCCACACCAACTATTGGGTTAACAATTATACGTCTCTTTGTCAGATTGGGGGTATGGAGAAGTGTGCTGTGAACACCCATCTCACAAATTTTGGCCACCATAAATTAAGACAAAGATTGTATAAGAGATGTGACAATAGGACTTCCCTGGTGGTGCAGTGGTTAAGAATCTGCCTGTCAATGCAGGGGACATGGGTTCAATCCCTGGTCTGGGAAGATCCCATATGCCACAGACCAGCTAAGCCCATGTGCCACAACTACTGACACCTGCTCGTCTGCAACCCGTGCTCCACAACAAGAAGCCACCGCAATGAGAAGCCCACGCACCACAACGAAGAGCAGTCCCTGCTTGCCGCAACTAGAGAAAGCCCACGCGCAGCAACGAAGACCCAACGCAGCCATAAATTAATTAATTAATTAATTAATTAAAAGATATGACAACAACATCAAAGGTTCTGAGAAACATAGGTATGAAACTTATCAGGCGTGGCCTTATTTAAAATATACTAGTCCATTTTCTCCTCCTCCCTTCTCTAATTTAACAACTTAGGAGAATTAGAAAGAGACAAAGTTTAGGCCATCAAGTCCCTTTCTTATCTAATGGTATGAAATAATACATTCAGGGAGAATTTGTGGTAAGAAAAAAGTATGTAAGATTAATTTATATGTTTTAAATGAATATAAAAAATTTAGACCCAAAACCAGTAAGAAATGTACTCCTTTAGCGCCAAGTTATGACCGAGAAACTACTTCCATATTCCAAATGAGGCTCTGCAATTTCTTCAGCTTACACATTAGTATTTTTGTGTGCTCTGTAGTAAAAAAAAAAAAAAAAAGGAGGGCCTGATTACAATTCACTATCCAGAATTTTATGGCTAGAACTTGAAGGAAACAGAGTTTCTGCCAAAATAGCTTCCTGCCCAGGTGCTGAACCAATTAACTCTTAAGCAATCAGGCAGTAAAACCAGTAATGGTGAATTTTCTGAAGTGCTATATGTAAGGAGACAGCTTGGAAAAATAAAGATGAAAATTTGTTTTCATAACCAGGAGTGTTTAAAATCCTGAGAGACTGTTTGAACGCCTTGCTGAAATGTATGTGACATTGAAAATTCCCAAATGATCTGATGGTTAAAGATCTCTGCAGTCAACACTCACACTTTTTTTCCTAAATGTTGAGAAAACTATTTTATTATAATGTGTAATAGAGAGCCAGTGAATAAATTTGCTTTTGGAAAAAAAGGTATTTAAATGTAAAGTTGGCTATTAAAATATTTCATCCAACTAGCAGCATCAAAATAAAATCACAGCCACATGGCTTCTCTTAAGAATGAAAAAGAAGCTGGTAGTCAACTAGCAGCATTATCTTCTAAGTCTGCTACCAATATAACATTGTACTCTTTTAACAACTCAGAAATAGTACCAATGTTTACAGAAGAAGAATGTGATTGTAAAACATGATGGTAGGAAGCATATGATTCCAGAAGCAAAAGTTCCAGGTCTTTGCAAAAATGACACATCCAGGTTTGCCAGTCTCCAGAAGCACTGCAATGAGCTCTTTCCTTCTGCACATCTTACAAGAGGATGAAATTGATATACTTTGGAAAACCAAGGTACTGAACACAGGTCTGGCTTGATTTCTTTCTTTCCTTCTTTCTTCCTTTCTCCCTTCTTTCCATGCTTCCTTCCTTCCTTCCTTTCTCTCATTCTTTCTAGTAGTCTTCTAAGGATAATTAGGGGGGTTTAGAGCCCCAGGTAACACACTAACCTGAGAATTGAAAAGTCTACTTGTTTTGTTGATTTTGCTATTAATTGGCTTAATAACCTAAAGTAGATACTTATTATCTGTGCATTGTGACATTAAAAAAAAAGGCATTGAAATCCACATACTCCTTCCCAGGGGATTATGAAGATAGGGTTTCATCATACACCATGCTTCGTTCTGATTGTACAGAAAGTACAATGGGAATATGAGTACAATAAACAGTAAAAGTCCAAGGGAGAAGATTCTAATCAGTGATTGAGCAAAAGGAGGAAGATCTAGATAATTATAAGCCCTCTCCAGCTCTAACTTTGACAATTCAATGGGAACAAATACATTAGGTGAAGATCAGCAAGTGTGGAAAGTGATGATTGCAAACAGTTATTTTGATGGAGAAATTAAAACAATAGGTACCATGGGACAGGCTGGCAGCAAGACCACAGGAGGGCTGAAGAATAGAAAACCAAAGAGAGAGAAAGGAAAAGGATTTATTTATGTGTGGGCGGCCCTACTCAACTCCACTCTTCGAGCATTTATGGAGCACTTCTTGAGGCCTGGCTCTGTGTTAAGGGCTGGCCTAGTCCCAGGCCCTGCTTTGGGAAGGCTACAAATGTACGGGGGCAGAACAATATGCAGGTGGTAAGCTGCCCAAAGTGTGGGAAGTGATATCACAGAGATGGTAAAAAATGCTAAGAGAGCAAAGAGAAAAGACTAATCCATCGACAGGGATTAGCAGAGGTCATGAGACCACACTACAATTATTCAAACCTATGATTTTTTTCAAGACAAAAGATCAACATTAGATTTTCAGCTCAATTTCATTTTCATATTTCTCACATTTTCTACGTGATACAGAAAGCTAAACCCTAAGTATAATCTTCAGCTTCCATGGGCTTCAGGTGATGCAAATGAATTCTCCCACTCTACCAGAGGTCTCATGAGTTGTCTATCAAGTAAAACCTTGCCTGTCCTTCAATGTAGTGAATTGCCAATTCTTCCATGAGATTCAGAAGAAATTGAACACACACACAAGAAAAGTTTTAATTATAAACTCAAGCCTACTTGTTGTCTCAATCCGTTAGACTTACAAGCTTTATTCTACAAAACACCAACTCTCATATTAAAGTTTCCTTCACAAATCGCAAACACAAAGGTTAGTAAATAAAGAATGAACAGTGATGTGTGTATCATTTCTTACTGGGCCTCGTAAGATCACCTGGGAGGTATAATAGGAAACAGCAGGCAATTAGTAAAAACAAAAACAAAGGGGTCTAGTTCCTAACTCAGTTCTCCACTTGACTTTGTGCATAGGTGAAATCAGACAGACCCAATTGTCTATCTTGTCTGCTAAGTAAGTCACCTTTGTTTATATGTCCTTCATGTGACCAGAGATTTCCTTATCTTGTTTGTTAAGATGGAGAAGGAGGTTTCCTGTCAGCACCTTCAAGCTGCAATTGTAAAGAGTTCGGGAGAGCCAATGACTTGGCCTCTTCCTCTGGGTCTCCCAGAGACGCTCTATGGCTTAGTGACCTCCCCAAGGCCAAAACTCACATCTCCCTGAAGTGCCCCTTCCAGGGCTGAATGATTACCCAGAGTAGGTGCAAACCAGATCTCCAAGAGATGGTGGAAGCAGCAGAAGTATCCTCATGGGTCCCCATCACTACAGACTAAACAGCTTCATGAAAGCCATGGATGAGAGGCTCCCAACATCATGACCACAGCAGGACTGGGAGAGGAGAGATCTCAGTGAATGGGTCTCCATCACTTTCCCCAGAGCCCGGACTCAGACACCCCACCTTGAGAAAACCTTCATTGATAAACAAGTTCTGGAGTAGAACCTCACACGAGATGCCAAAGGAATCATCTTTTTTCATGGTCAGCAAATCCCGGCCAGCTATGTGCCCCACCTCACAGACAGAAGTCCAGGCCAACATAAAGAAAAACAGAAATACTGTTAACTGCAAGAAGACAAGGATAAACTTAGGAGAGCAAAAACATATCCCTGAAGCAAGAAGTCTTAGCCTCCCGGGGTTACTTCTTCCACCCAGACTTGGTCAGACAGAGAGCCCATGACCCCAAAGTTAGCTTGTATGATGGGAACATCATGTTTGCAGAATTCAAAGGGCCTGAGGTCAGGATGGCTGGGGCTGGAGGTAGTATAGGAACTAAGGGTGTCAGGAGCCTAAATTATAAAGTCAAACCTATGACTTTAGCCTTAAGATTTCAGTGTATCCTTAAGTTCTTAGTTTATGCCTTCATATCTCACTCATTTTCCACATAATGCAGCAAGGAGAGATGAGGTTCTGCAAGGACAAATGTGGAAACAACCTGGAGTTTACGCCTATGAACAGTTTTGAAACAGTCTGTGCTCAGCCTAAGAGTTATCTCTATAACCATGAGGGACAAGTAGTCACCCAAAGATTCTGAAAGGACATTTTAATCCTCTGTTTCTAAATTCACCAGTTAAAGCATTAAATGCAAATGTTCACATGGGAATTCAGTTTCACTTAATAAGTTATATACTTCCTCTCACTTATGGTGACAAAGGATAGCTAGAACTAGATTCTACAACGGGTTCTAGCACAGACCCAGAGCAGATGTACAATGGTTCCAGACTAGGGTCTGTCCTCCAAACTCCAGCCCAGAGATGGTGAATATGGAATATGACCAAAGTCATCCAAAGAGGCTCCAAAGCCTTCTGGAACATGAGGCTCACTTTCGAACATGGATACAGCTGCTCCCAGGGTGTTGAATATGATACTAGCCTTTAGCCCACTCAGCAGCAATCTACCAGCCAAATGTTCATGTTCAGAGAAGTAAACCCTTGCTGCCATCCCTAAAGTTACTCCGAGAGGTGACAAGAAGGAGAGAAACAGCACACCCAAGAACTTGATCTAAAAGTGACTTCTCGGTGTGTTATGTATATACAATGGAATACTACTCAGCCACAAAAAAGCATGAAATAATGCCATTTGCAGCATGGACCTAGAGATTATCATACTAAGTGAAGTAAGTCAGACAGAGAAAGAAAAATATCATATGATATCACTTATATGTGGAATCTAAAGTATGACACAAATAAACTTATTTACAAAACAGAAACAGACTCATACACACAGAGAACAGACTTGTGGTTGCCAAGAGAGGTGTGGGGGCAGAGATGGATTGGGAGTTTGGGATTAGCAGATGCAAACTATTTTATATATAGAGAGAGAGAGAATGGATAAAAAACAAGGTCCTACTGTACAGCACCTGGTATATTCAATATCCTATAATAAACCACGGGACTTCCCTGGTGGCACAGTGGTTAAGAATCCATCTGCCAGTGCAGGGAACACGGGTTCGAGCCCTGGTTCAGGAAGATCCCACATGCCGCGGATCAACTAAGCCCGTGCGCCACGATTACTGAGCCTGCGCTCTAGAGCCCAAGAGTCACAACTATTGAGCCCGCATGCCACAACTACTGAAGCTTGCACGCCTAGAGCCTGTGCCCACAAGAGAAGCCACCGTGATGAGACACACCCACGCCGCAACTAGAGAAAGCCTGCACTCAGCAACGAAGACCCAACACAGCCAAAAATAAATAAATTTTAAATAAAATAAAATAAACCATAGAGGAAAAGAATATGAAAAAGAATATATATATACATATATATATATATGTAACTGAATCACTTTGCTGTACACCAGAAACTAACACAACAATGTAAATCAACTATACTTCAATTAAAAAATATTTTTTAAAATCATTCCAAAACTCAGTGTCTCTAAACAACAAAAACCATTTTATCATCTCTCATAGTTTCTCTGGGCCATGAACACAAAAGGGCCCAGCTGAGCAGTTCTGGAATGGAATCTCTCACGAGATTGTTGCCAAACCTCACGGGAGCTGGAAGGCGAACACAGTGGGGATGGCTGGGCACCTCCTCTCCAGGTGCTCATGGTCTCTCTCCATGTCAGCCCTCCACACAGGTGGATTTGGGCTTCCTCACAGCATGGAAACCAAGAGTGGAGGCTGGGCTCAGGCCCAGCAGCAAGGTTTCTTCTCACCAAAGGTAATCTAGCTACCGCCATTGCTGAGCGCCCAACTCAGAAGAAGCAAATTAGCCTTTACCTATCCCTGAGCTAATCATGTCTGGGACACATTTGATACAGCACCTGGAACCTGTGGCATATTGAATAATGTTATGACTCCCACTTAGTGCTTTACAATAATACCCATTGTGTGCGTGTCTGTCATCTAAATGAAACAAGTCAGACGATCCCATTTATATCTGGGCAAAACGTATTTCATGTGTATGTATTTAAAAGTTATAATGGGCCTCCCTGGTGGCGCAGTGGTTGAGAGTCCGCCTGCCGATGCAGGGGATACGGGTTCGTGCCCCGGTCTGGGAGGATCCCATATGCCGCGGAGCGGCTGGGCCCGTGAGCCATGGCCGCTGAGCCTGTGCGTCCGGAGCCTGTGCTCCGCAACGGGAGAGGCCACAACAGTGAGAGGCCCGCGTAATGCAAAAAAAAAAAAAAAAAAAAAAAAAGTTATTGATAAGTTGAATCCATCCTTGAAAATATACCCTCTCGTAATAAAGTTGACGTATACATTATATTCAAGAAATATTTTCCATGTGCAAAGCACCGTGTGCTGGTTCCTCTCTTCCTCTGGGGTCTTATAACACGGCAAGGTAATGACAACAATACATGGCAAAACGGGGCAAGAGCCATGGAGGGAAGTCAGAATACAAGGGGCAAAGAAGGGAGAACTCAGGAGAGCTTCATGGAGGAGTTGCCCTTGGAGGTCAACTGTGAAAACAGTTACAGTTTCAACCAACAGATGGTGGGAGGTGGGATATGGGGCAGGTATTTCAAAAACAGGGGACAAAGTCACACAGACAGGGAAATACAGGGCAAGTTCAGGCAACAGGTAGTGGTAGGGAATGCACATAACTTTCAAGAAATCAGTAGGAAAACAAAGCTGTAAATATAGATAGAGCCCATATTTGAAAGAATCTGAAATGCTAGGCTGAGCAGTAATTTCATACTTCCAGAAGATTTTTTTTCTTTTTGGAAGGAGAGCAGGGGGAATACAAGTGTGAGCTCTGCATTCAGAGCATTACTCTGGCGACAGTACGTAAGAGGAGGCGGAGCATGGAGAGAGCAGGAACAGGGAGACTAATTAGGAGGCTAGCGCTGTGGTCCAGGAAGAGGTGATAAGGTTGAACTGAGAAGGGAAGGGGCAAGGGGAGTGGTGCCTGAGACATTGCAAAGGTGACATATGGGTATTAAGCCTTCAGTTCCCAGGTGCACGGACATTCGTGCCTAAGTGGATTGGTGGTTGCAACAAAAGTACGTTAAGCGTAAGGGAGGGGGGTGATCAGAGGCAAGAAGAAAGGCCAGATGACCAAAGCTTAGTGCAGCAGGCGCTGCCGGTGTCCTTAGGACTCACCTCTCCGGGCACTGCTCATGGATAGCTTCTTTGTGCTGGCAGCTGCCCCTTGCTGCCTGAGGGCTCCTTTGGTGGCCACAGGTCACGGCGAGTTAAGACTCTGTGGGTGGCCCCAAGCGATGACAGGCTGGAGTTGGTACAGGAAGACCCCCCTTTCCTCACTCCTCAGGAGACACTCTGGGACCTGTTCTACCCTGTCTCCAGAGGTCCCAGCAGGGTCAAGCCCTAGTTACCCACAGTGACAACTGCTCCATTCTGCTTCCTTTACTGGCTTCCTTTCCTTCCCTGTATCACTTGCTCACTCCACTCAGGGCTTCCAGGATCACCTCCCAAACAAACTTTTTAGATGATTGCATTCTTCTCAGAATCAAACTTGGGGATAGAAAGATGTCAAGTGACAACTTAAAGGAAATACGAACAAACGGCTGAAAAGCGAGAGGCAAGTCACTGGAGATGAGCAGGTATTAATGCTGAAGGGCTTGGGATTGGACCAGAGTTTCCTCTGGGGATGAGATGGGAGACACTAAACCAGAAACAGGGATGCAGCCAAGGGGACAGAACATCCAGGGGGTGGACAGAGGACGGGGGAAGAGAGAGGAGAGGATGCTACAAAAATCATGTCAACCTCCAAAGAGGGGAGGGCACTGAATGAAGACAGTGGAGCCAGACCCTGGTCTGGTGGGATGAGGTCTTTTCTCATTCAAGTTATTCTCTCCACCCCCCTCACTCTCAGGACACAGCAGAGCTGGATTGTTGATTGATTGATTTGGGTTACATTCATGTTTTCAAAGTAGAAGAGGCACGCTTGGGGTGAGTTCTATTCCCTGTAAAAGTGATGTAAGCCACCTAATGTCTCCTCTGCCCCGAATGTCCTTCTCTATCTCCTTCACCTAAAACACTCTGTTCATCCTTCAGGAGGAAGCTGAAGCTTCATGGAACCCAAGGAGCCTCCCACCTTGAGGATCATGGGTCTCCCATTATCATTGCCTCTCCCTGCACCTTCTACTCATTTGTCCACATTTTCCTCTAGATAGTGATTTTCATTCGTCTGTGGACCCAGTGCTTAGAACACAGTTGGTGCCTTATACATGCGTGCTGAGCTCTTAAAATCCAGCTCTTAAAAGAGCTCTGCTCTTCCATGGATGATCTTGCTCAGCCCTCACTGCAGCACTGTCAGATGGATGCTGTTATTATCCCTAGTTTACTGATGAGGACACTGAGTTTAGAGAACTTGACAACGTGGCCAGAGTCATTCAGCCAATAATTGGCAGAGCACAAATTTAAACCCAGACAAAGGTCTCTGACCTCAAAATCTAGTTTCTTAGCCATTAAGCTTTCTCCCGTCTCTTACTTTCTCTAGACTGAGTGACGTATTTAAACATAATGCAATTTTTATGTGGTTTTCCCTTTTCAAAAAAGGACCAACGCACAGACGTACAGAATAAATCTATGGATGCCAAGGAGGGAAGTAGGGTGGGATGAATTGGGAGATGGGGATTGAAATATATACACTATTGATTCTATGTATAAAATAGATAACCAATGAGAACCTTTTTAGAGCACACGGAACTCTACTCAGTGCGCTGTGGTGAGCTAAATGGGAAGGAAATACAAAAAAAGAGGGAATATACCTAAGACCACCTTTAGAATAGAGCACTTTAAAGCAGCATTTTTCAGTCCAGACGTGGTACTGCCTGATTTGCAATCTAATTCATCTTCATCTCATTGACCAGCCATGCCATTTACAAATGAAAGCTCTTGGAGGTAGATGTGAAACTGAGTAAAGAAATATAAGGCTGTCATACCTGCCACACAAACCATATTGGCTAATAGGCATCTAAATAGCAACAGTCTAGGTACCTAGACTCAAAGAGATAAAATTGATGTTTTGCTTATGACTGGACTAGGACCACGACTGTATTATTTTGTTTTTCTGTTTCATATCTGTTAAGAGCATTAAATAAGGACCCTATTTGTGATCTGGATTATGTCACTGACTGACTGAGCCAGCTAAGCTTATCACAGCCTCAGTGTCATCTTCTGTAAAGTGGGAGAAATACCTGCCTGTTCTTTCTCTCACCTGTACCAAAACTAGAACAAGAATTTATATAGTTTTAGCTGAGAATTTAAATGGTTCTCACCTGATAAACACACATGTGTCAACCATCCTTCTGAGGTGTTTTCCTCCCTTAACATGAAAATACACTTATTTCAAAACTGTTTATCTTTGGGAATAAATATCTTTTAAATATTTAAGTATTTATGTAAAATATTTATCCTTGGAAAATGTTTCATGGCTCAGTTCCTATGTATGTTTCACGGACTATTCTATTTATAAAAAATAAAAATTCATCAATAAATTAATACGTATTATACAGCTGACTTTATCAGAAAACAAGACATTACACATAGTGTGTGAATTTCCCACAAAACCGCGCAGGCTTGAACCGCAGCCCCGCGGCGCGGAGGCTGATGAGGTCCGCGCCGAAAGGCGGTGTTGCGGGCTGGAGGCAGCGCGGGAGCGCCGCATCGAGGGGCCGGCCTAGCTGGGCGCCATGTCCCTGCCTCTTCTGGCTGCGACGCGGGTGCTGTCCACGCTCCGGGGCCGGGAGGCGAGCCGGGGCCCCCAGGCGGGTGTGGGCATCGTATCCGCAGCCAGCGTCCCTGAGGCCGCGCTCGGGCCATGATCACTAGGGGAAGCTGTGCCGCGACAACGCGGCCGACTTCCTTCCGAGCTGTGAGAACCTTGCGCGTTGCAGGACTCCGTGGCTCTGCCCGCCGTGTGCGCTTCCCCGAGGGAGGTCCTGCTGGACTTAACGCCCACCGCCTCCGCGGAGTGGACTGAGTGCCGCTCTTCAGCACCCTCTGCCCCTGATCTGGATCCACAGCTTCCTCCAGCCACAGCTGGGCGAGACAGGATCTGGGGTTCACACCATCTGTTGTCTCTTCTGCAAGGACACTTCAACTCATCCCCTGGTTAAGAGAAATCAGATTATTCTTTGCATCCCATTCAGGTGTTCTGACAAAAATAAAGTTTACAGAAGTCGTGTTCCTGCGATAAGAAATAAAGATGCGACCTCGCAGTTGTGTAAAGCTCTTAAATGCTGTGTACGTGCGTCGGGTGTGCTAAGGGACGTGGAGCTAAATGGGCTAGTTCTGAGACAGAGAGACTTAACTGTGTTAACAAGGGCACCACAGAGAGAAAAGGTGTGGAACTATTAGAAGCAAGACGGATATCAACCCTGTTTCTGGGAGGCAATTCTGACGACAAGGGCAGGAGATTCTCTGAAGCCAGGTGCCTGGGTTTTTAGCAACAGCTAAACACGGAAGCTTAGGAGGAGGGGGCAGCTCACCACAATCCCTTGTCAGGGGAATCTTCCTCTTGCAGGGCCTACTGCTGGCAGATGCCAGGGAAGAGGAGCTTCTTGCTGGGATCTGCGAAGATGTTTCACGCTGCAGCTCCTTCCCAGACATCGGTGAGCCTGTTGATTGGAGCCGGTGGTCTTCACCCAGCACTTCATTTTTTGGCCTCACCAGCAGCGGGCAGCGGCATGCGGCTGGGACACAGAGCACCATGGCATGCGACTCAGGCTTCCAAGGAAGCAGGACATCTCCAGGATCTCCATCTGAGCGGGTGACGTGGCTTTCCGAGGAGGGGCTCACTGGAGACACCTGGGCGTTCTCACTCCAGTTGTCTTCTGGCTGCTCGGGAAGGAGGTCCAGAGGCTCAGGGTTGCGCTTGAGGGAAGTGAGGACCCCACTGGCCTCCTGGGGCCTAGATGTCAACGGTATATCCCCACTGCTACGGTGGCCCCTCTTCCGATCGTCCTCTCCTTCGGTCTCTGTGTGATCCTCCATCTTTGCCATGCCTCTTCGGGGCTCTTCTTGGACCTTCACCTCCCTCTCCTTTGGGGAAGGAAGTGGGAGGTGACTGGATGGTACCAGCTTCCTAACCTTGACTACCTGCTCAGGTGGTGAACGCAGGAGGGTAAATTGGAGCCTGCGTGGAGGAATCCTGATGGCTCTCGAGTGGCTGAACGTCATGGAAATAAAAGCAGCCAGCACGGGCTTCTTTGGCGAGTCCCTGCGGTTCACCAAGATAAGCACCGACAGGGCCTTGTACCTGGCCTGCCTTGTACTGCGCCTTCTTGGTGCAATGTAAAGGGCAGGCGATAAAGGCGATCGATACTGGTGGGACAGCCTGCGACCAGGGCAGATGGCAGGCGCTGGAAAAGCAGGGTGCTCCCAGTCAGATGGGGCAGCCTCCCGGGAGGTCAAAAGCAGCGGATGACGGCCCAGTGGGACCCCACGGCGGGGCCAGCATTGGCGGGGCCAGGTACGTAAGTTGCACAGTAAACTTCCCATGTAGAACCGGTTGTGGCACCACAGAGAGAAAAGGTGTGGAACTATTAGAGGCAAGCCGGATATCAACCCTGTTTCTGGGAGGCAATTCTGACTACAAGGGCAGGAGATTCTCTGAAGCCAGGTGCCTGGGTTTTTAGCAGCAGCTAAACACGGAAGCTTAGGAGGAGGGGGCCGCTCAGCACAATCCCTTGTCAGGGGAATCTTCCTCTTGCAGGGCCTACTGCTGGCAGATGCCAGGGAAGAGGAGCTTCTTGCTGGGATCTGCGAAGATGTTTCACGCTGCAGCTCCTTCCCAGACATCGGTGAGCCTGTTGATTGGAGCCGGTGGTCTTCACCCAGCACTTCATTTTTTGGCCTCACCAGCAGTGGGCAGCGGCATGCGGCTGGGACACAGAGCACCATGGCATGCGACTCAGGCTTCCAAGGAAGCAGGACATCTCCAGGATCTCCATCTGAGCGGGTGACGTGGCTTTCCGAGGAGGGGCTCACTGGAGACACCTGGGCGTTCTCACTCCAGTTGTCTTCTGGCTGCTCGGGAAGGAGGTCCAGAGGCTCAGGGTTGCGCTTGAGGGAAGTGAGGACCCCACTGGCCTCCTGGGGCCTAGATGTCAACGGTATATCCCCACTGCTACGGTGGCCCCTCTTCCGATCGTCCTCTCCTTCGGTCTCTGTGTGATCCTCCATCTTTGCCATGCCTCTTCGGGGCTCTTCTTGGACCTTCACCTCCCTCTCCTTTGGGGAAGGAAGTGGGAGGTGACTGGATGGTACCAGCTTCCTAACCTTGACTACCTGCTCAGGTGGTGAACGCAGGAGGGTAAATTGGAGCCTGCGTGGAGGAATCCTGATGGCTCTCGAGTGGCCGAACGTCATGGAAATAAAAGCAGCCAGCACGGGCTTCTCTGGCGAGTCCCTCCAGTTCACCAAGAGAAGCACCCGCAGGGCCTTGTACCTGGCCTGCCTTGTACTGCGCCTTCTTGGTGCGATGTAAAGGGCAGGCGATAAAGGCGATCGATGCCGGTGGCACAGCCTGCGACCAGGGCAGAAGGCAGGCGCTGGAGCAGCGGGGTGCTCCCGGTCCGATTGGGCAGCCTCCCGGGAGGGCAAAACCAGCGGATGACGGCCCAGTGGGGCCCCACGGCGGGGCCGGCAGCGGCGGAGCCAGGTACGAAATTGGCATAGTAAATTTCCCATGTAGACGCGGTTGTGCGCCAAGCGATCCGAGAGTAGAGTGTGAAACCGGCAGAGCTTCTCCCTGGCTTCACCTCCTCTCCAGGTCTAGCACGCACTGGACACTGGATGGCTCAGGCTGGCGCTTGTGACATGTCCGTTGTACACGTCACAGAGAAAGGGCGGGGTGCGCGGGCGGGCGGGCGGGGGGGGGGGCGCGGGGCGCGTGCAAGCCCAGCCCGCCAGAAACCCCAGCCCAAGGGCAAAGGGCGGGGCCCCAGAGCCTGACCCCTTCTGGACTTTCTAGTGGCTGGGACTTCTCGCTGTGGGGAGCAGGTGTTTGGCACCGGATGGGCCACCGTGCGGACACTGTTGGGGACTGTGGAAGCCTTCTCCTCCAGAGCTCACCCTGCCTGGGCACCGGCTCTGCAGGCCCCTCAGCCCTGGGTATGTATGGGCCAGCCCTTCCCCGCAACGGGGCCCAGAGACCAGAGCCTGCTCAGAGCTGAGTGCAGGAGGCACCCAGAGCTTGCCAGGCTGTGGACCAGCCTCCTCCAGGGACCTCCCCAGCTTCTCTGCGAGGCCTGGAGACAGGATCGCCTTCTCCAGGGCTGCTCAGCTGCCAGCATCACCATGAGCCAGGCGGCGAAGGTTTCTGAGCAGGGGATGCAGAGCCCTGATCCGACTGGATCCTGCACCCCACGATGTCCGTTCCTGGCAGATAGGTTCTTTCTTCACTTCTTTTTCGAAATCTGGTAAAACAACATTTAAACCTTCCACTGTTCTTCAGGGTATACAGATGCTAGTGGCTTAGCGGGGATTTGAAACAAGCCTGTGTGATTCCAGAGCTCGTGCTCTGGACTGTGGTGCCTCCTTATCACATATGCTTCATCTTTTACTTTTTGTTGTTGTTTTCTTGTAGTCCTTATGGTACTTAGCCCTAAGTGCCGTACATGTAACGAACACATACACTGCGCTGTAGGAGGTCTTCTTTTGTTCAACCCATGAATTGGTCATCCACCACACTGGGTTCTAGTCTCAGAAGATACAGGTCAGGGAGCACCAGTTGTCGGCATAGCAGCATCCCACATTTCTCATTGAGGCTTGCAACCCAGATTTTCCCTTTGGTCTAGTTTGAAGGATCCAGATATGTCAAGATTATATTCTAGATAAACCATGGGCTATCCCGAAAGAAATTCACCAGTAAATTATTCCAGTTTCTCTGGCCTTCCTGGAGTATATTCAGTAAGGCATCTCATTCATGTCTGGAAAGCAAATATATCATTTATTGCAACTTCATTGTGGAGTGATGTATTGGTTTAAGGTACGATCGACACAATTTGGTCATTGTGAGTATGCCAGCTGGCTCCACTCTTTACTACACATATGTAACTCTAGAGATTCTTATGCCCAAGAGAGGAGACATACTCTTGGGTGTCTAGGGCAAGGGAAACATGTGTTGTTATTCAGGAGCTGGAAGCTACAGCATGATCAGAAAGAACTGAAAAATCCTGGTCTACACATCCCTTTCCCTTGTTTGAAACTTGTTTCTTTGGCTTGCTTCATTGGAGTGTTTTCTCTCTCCTGGGGCTGACATATTGTGTGTTATGTATCACGCATGTGACATGTAGAAGTTTCAGAATGCAGAGTGATATAGATCATTAAAAATTTATTTATACATTTTAGTTTAAAATCTATTTAAAATAACACTGGGCATAATTCATATATTCCAAAATTAGTTTGACCCTCTCTGCTCATGAGATTCTTTTTATGGTATGTGACAGCAAATTTGGACTTCCATCCCCAATCAACTTTGAGGTTGAAGGACACAAAAGGTTTTGCTCAGACCTAACTTCTGTCTGAAAAGAAAGGGTAAATGTTATAAGCCCTTTCTAACCTCTCCAGGAGCAGAAATGATTTACAGCTGTGGCATTTAACCATAATTCCTTGATCTCATTTGAGAAGAGTTCAGTAAGAAAGTGTCTTGATTTTTGTTCGTTTTGTTTGTTCCCTGTTTTCTTGTCTTGCTTACCAACAATCCATTGTAATTCATGAGTTAGTATGGCAACAGGCTGAGTGTTCCCTGGAGCTCATTAAATGAACAGTTTTCCTAAAAAAAAAAAATTTCCCACAAAACTGAAGTTAATTATTAATCACTAAAATGTTGGCCATGTTGATGACAATGTTTCTAAAACATATTACACCACTCTGTCGATTGAAATCAGGAGTTTGAACACATTCCGTTTTACCACAGGCCGTATTGACCTCTCCTGCTCTCTGCTTGTAATACAATCTGCAGATCCTTAGGTCAGCTAGGCACCCCGCAGGAAGTCCCAATGACCCACACATGGAAGACATTGTGCCAGGTGGACCTGGGCACCAGCAGGGAGTGGCGAGTTCCCTGGATCCCCTAGCAAAACACATACGTTCCAGAGTCTAGGAGATAAACTCCCCAAATGTCCAACAGGTGCCACAGTGGTGACCTCTGGAGAGGTTTAGTGGTCTGCAACATGCCAGGACACTGCCTCAAAGGCAAAAGGGCAAGCTGTTGCACCTTACATCTTGTCCTACTAATTCTGAGTCTTATAACTTGGTGTGCTTCTTTGCATTTGGGAAGCAATACGTATTTCACTTGGGATTCCTCTCCAATTCACAAACAGGTGATTTGAAAGGCTGTCAGTTTCAAATAGTGCCCGGAGCAGAGGAGAGCTCCACCACAGGCCCAAGCTTCCCTCTCGCTCAGACAGTATGATCCAGTAGATCCCATCTTCCTAAAGGTGTCCACAGCCGATAAGGAGCTGCTATGTGGAATCTCTGGCAAACTGTAATAGGACAGGTGCAGAGTAGACTCTAAGGTTCTGGAACAATGTCATGACCTTGGGGGCAGAGAACTATGCCTATGAAAGTTTCACAGTAGAGTCTGAACACCTGAATCACCCATGTGAGTAGGTATAATTATGAGCTAGGTGTTATTCACTGAAATGATATATTTGAGACCAGGCCCAAGTGGGCCCAGAAAGCACAGGTGACTAGCATTAGCGGTTGGCCCAGACTCACATATGACCCACCTTTGTTTCAATAATGTTTTTCTCTCATATGACACCTAGGGCTCTTATTCCCTCTGACAGCTGACAGAGGAGGAATGATGACTATGGTTTACTGGTAGGCTGATATCTTGATACTGGCCAGAAACAGACTGTTGGTCTAGTACAGCTTGTTCCACTGTCTACTGTAGCAGCATAACAAATCATTCCAAAACACTAATTTGAAAAGATACACACACCGCGGTGTCCATAGCAACACTATTTTCAATAGCCAAGACATGGAAGCAATCCACATGTCCATTAACGGATGAATGTATATAGATGTGGTATCTATATACAATGGAATATTACTCAGACATAAAAAAGCATGAAATAATGCCATTTGCAGCAACATGGGTGGACCTAGAGATTATCAAACTAAGTGAAGTAAGTCAGACAGAGAAAGAAAGATAGCATATGTTATCACTTATACGTGGAATCTAAAAAAAAAAAAAGGTTCAAATGAACTTATTTACAAAGCATAAATAGACTTACAGACATAGAAAACAAACTTATGCTTACCAAAGGGGAAAAGGAGGGAGGGAGGGATAAATTAGGAGTTTTCTATTAGCAGATACACACTACTATGTATAAAATAGATAAACAACAAAGACCTACTGTATAGCACAGGGAACTATATTCACTGTCTTATAATAATCTACAATGGAAAAGAATATGAAAAAGAATATATATATACAAATATATGTATAACTGAATCACTTTGCTGCATACTTGAAACACAACACTGTAAATAACTGTACTTCAATAAAAAATAAAAATAATAAAAATAAATGTGACTTCTCTCTACACTTTCATCAAAGTTTCCTCACATTTCTAAGATAGGCAGTAAATATTGTCATATACTTTTGGCATATTTAGGGAAGTACGTAATCGAGAACCCTCTATTCTCTCTGCATCAATGAGGCACCAGTCTGCCTCCATGTGCTGTGTCCCCAACACTCTTCAGTTTCCCACCCACCTCCTTGCCTGAATTGTCTGTCTCAGTGTGATGTATAACTTCAGCGCACTAGGGTAAAGTGGAATTGAAGCAGAGTCAAGGGGATGAGAAAGAGAGATGAAAGGTGGTGTTTGATCCACACTAGGTTTTCCTCCCTCTGGGTAACTACACACCCTTAAGGTTTTACACACAATTTTGGTTACTATGAAAAGCAAAGAAGAACAAAAATCTGCTTCATTTTTGGCATATTTCTGGCACTGATGCCTCCGTGTATACTGTAAAGCCACTTTTTGTAGACAAGAATTATAGAAATTTCACTTTCTGTGAACTGTGATGGAATTCTTTCAAGGGAATAGCCATGACATTCTCCAGCCTCAGATTAGGTTTCGAAGTGGACGGTCAATCAGTCAGCAACTTTCTGAACACGCGTTGTGCACAGAGATGGATTTTTACCAGCAATATTTATGAAATAAAAAAAATAGACCAATAACTTAGGATCTGATTGAGAAAAGGGGGCAAAATAAAATTTACCAGCATCTGCAAAAGCAAAAATGAGCAAAGCATAAATGTATACATGTATTAACATATTCATTCAACATTTATTACTTGCCATGTGTACACACACAACATTCTCATAGTAAAGCAAAAACTATACTGAGGGGTAGGTAGTGTCTTAAAATAGACTCTAAACACTTTCTTGCCAGTAATTCTCCATTACCTCTAGTAAAAGAATTCAACAGAAGAATTCACTGCTTACACTATGCATTGGATAACTAAGATAATATTTTTCTAATAAAATGGCATGTACTAAGTTCTCAATAAATGTTAGGTTCCTTCCCACCAGTATTTGTTCCAAATCCTTTCTGTTTAACTTGATATTGCTGAATAATATCCAGAATGTTTGGAATGTTTACACCACTCCTACATTCTTAGACATAGAAAACAAAAGGCCTCTGAGTCCAAGGACATACACTATGGATACAAATTTTTTTTCTTCAATGGAATTATAATCATTTTAGTGCAAATAAACAGAGTATTTGGCCAGAGTTACATATAAATTATGATCTGAATTTATTGGACTGAGAAATAATGCTTCCTGGTTATTTGGCTCAAGAAGAGTGGAACAACCAAAATATAAAATAAAATGGAACTACTGGGAGAGAGGTAGGTTTCTGGAATAACAGAGTCAGAACCTCCATAAATCCAACCCTCCATCAAAGCCATGAAAATACTGGCAAAATTATCAAAATCAACTTTTTGAGAACTCTGGAAATTAACCAAAGGCTTGCAACCATCTGAAGAGAGTTTATTCCAAAAAAACTACTAAACCTTGGTAAGAAGACAAGGGACTGAGACATTTTAACTTGAGTTACTCCTATCTACCTCCTTCTCCAACTACACAGCATTAGCCTGGAAAGCCACCGGCCTTGCAGCCAACAGAGAGACAGACAGGCTCTGGAGCTTCTCCCAAAGCCCTATCCTCAGACCATGGTCACTATCTGACCTGACTCACAGCTCCCTGAAATAGCCACATTCACAGATTATTGTGTATTTGACTCACTCAGAGCTCAGCGCCACAGGAAAGACTCTGTCCCTAGGGCACTGATGGAAATAATCAGCTTCAGTTATTTAAAATTCCATTTAACTAACAATGCAATACTAATTGGGGCAAATAGAGGCCTGGCAGAAAATATAAAAGGAAGATCTGGGGGAATGAGACTTGCATAGAGGGCTTTGCAAAGCTCTGACATATTTCTGGGGCTCTAGAAGACCATACACATGTGCAGGGCTGTTCTCATGCTCAAGGAGGACCAGAGAGGGCACCAATCACTCCCCACTGGCTGACCTTGAAGCCCTGCAAAAGCAGGAAATAAAGACTAAGATAGACTTACAAATGGCCTGAGAGTTGAAGGTATGTCCCCAACACACACACACACACACACACACACACACACACTCCTCATATCAAAATGTGGCTGGGTCAAGGCATTTAAGGAAATCTTTCGACCAATCAATTGCTGACTATAAAAAATTAATAAAAAGAAACCTCAATTAAGTAGAGTCAAGAGACCAGAAGGGGGAGCTCTCACACCCTGTGAAGATAGCAGAGCCCCACAGGAAGGAGAAAGACTCTTCTTGTTTCCTAGCAATGACTCAGCCAATGGAAAGCCATGGACTGTTTACTACAGCCCTCTCAAATTCCTTTTCTCCTCTGTAAAAGTGTTCTCCTTCCCTTGCTATATGGGAACTTGCACCTGGCTTGTCATGGTTGCATATCCTGAACCGCAGTTCTCTCTAATGCAGAATAAATTCATCTCTGCTGAGGAAATATCTGGCAGTTTATTTATTTTAGGTCAACATTGACCAATAAGCTATGCTGAACCAGGTCAACCCCTACAAAGATAGGCTTAAAAATAAAATTAGGAATTTGTTTAAATAAGTGACTTTTTTAAAAAGCTGAGAGTTTAGTGGTCACACACTGTAGGGAATACAGATTCTACAGAAGTTATCCAGAGAAGTCACTAAACAAACAAACAATAAAGCAACAACAACAAACCCTAGGGGCAGAGGCATTAGAAATCTAATTCCACAGACACATAGATCAATGGAAAAGAATAGAGAACCCAGAAATAAACCTACTCACTTATGGTCAATTAATCTGACAAAGGAAGCAAGAATATACAATGGAGAAAAGACAGTCTCTTCAATAAGTGGTGCTGGGAAAAGTGGACAGCTACATGTAAAAGAATTAAATTAGAATATTCTCTAACAGCATCTATATAAATAAACTCAGAATGGATTAAAGACCTAAATGCAAGACTGGAAACCATAAAACTCCTAGAAGAAAACAGGGAGAACACTCTTTGACATAAATCGTAGCAATATTTTTTGAATCTGTCTCCTAAAACAAAGGATATAAAAGCAAAAATAAACAAATGGGACCTAATTAAACTTATAAGCTTTTGCACAGCAAAGGAAACTACTGACAAAACAAAAAGACAACCTACTGAATGGGAGAAAATATTTGCAAAAGATATGACTGATAAGAGATTAATATCCAACATATATAAACAGCTCATACAACTTGACATCAAAAAAATAAACAATCTGATTAAACATGAGCAGAAGACCTGAACAGACACTTTTCCAAGAGGAAATGGAGATGGCCAACAGGCACATGAAAAGATGCTCAACACTGCTATAACCATCAGGGAAATGCAAATCAAAACCACAATGAGATATCACCTCACACTGGTCAGAATGGCTACCATCAAAAAGACCACAAATAACAAATGTTGGCAAGGATGTGAAGAAAAGGGAACCCTGGCGCACTGTTGGTGGGGAGGTAACTTGGCGCAGTCACTACGGAGAACAGTATGGAGCCTTCTCAAAAAACTAAAAATAGAACTACCATATAACCCAGCAATTCCATTCCTGGGTTTATATCCAAAGAAAATGAAAACACTAATTAGAAAAGATACCTGCAACCCAATGTTCATAGCAGCATTATTTATAATTGCCAACGTATGGAAGCAACCTAAGTGTCCATCAACAGATAAATGGTTAAAGAAGGCATGGCATAATATATATATACACACAATGGAATACTACTCAATCATAACAAAATGAAACTTTGTCATTTGCAGCAACCTGGAAGGACTTAGAAGGCATTATGCTAAGTAAAATAAGTCAGACAGAGAAAGACAAACACTGTATGATATCACTTATATATGGAATCTAAAAAATTACACTGGTGACTATAACAAAAAAGAAGCAGGCTCACAGATACAGAGAACAAATTAGCAGTGCCGGTGGGGAGAGGGAAAGAGGGAGGGGCATTATAGGAGTAGGGAATTAAGAGGTACAAACTATCATGGATAAAATAATCTACAAGAATATATTGTACAAGACAGGGAATATAACCAATATTTTATAATAAAGAAAAGGAAATCTAATTTCAGAGTGGCAACATTGTATCAGTTTTCAGTGTGCAATTCTCAGCCAAAAAAAAAAAAAAACTGCGACATCCAAAGAAACAGGGAAGTATAGCCCATACACAGAGGGGAAAAAGTGGTTAAAAGAAATTGTCCCTGAGGAGGCCTAGATACTGGCTTAGCAGATGAGGGTTTTATTTTTAATTTTAATTTTTTTATTTTTTGGATGACTTGAATTATATATATATATATATATATGTATATTTTTATACAACAGATTCTTATTAGTCATCAATTTTATACACATCAGTGTATACATGTCAATCCCAATATCCCAATTCATCCCTCCACCACCCCACTCCCTACCACTTTCCCCCTTGGTGTCCATACGTTTGTTCTCTACATCTGTGTCTCAATTTCTGCTTTGCAAACTGGTTCATCTGTACCAGTTTTCTAGGTTCCACATATATGCATTAATATACAATATTTGTTTTTCTCTTTCTGACTTACTTCACTCTGTATGACAGTCTCTAGATCCATCCATGTCTCAAAAAATGACCCAATTTCTTTCCTTTTTATGGTTGAGTAATATTCCATTGTATATATGTACCATATCTTCTTTATCCATTTGTCTGTCGATGGGCATTTAGGTTGCTTCCATGACCTGGCTATTGTAAATAGTGCTGCAATGAACATTGGGGTGCATGTGTCTTTTTGAAGTATGGTTTTCTCTGGGTATATGCCCAGTAGTGGGATTGCTGGGTCATATGGTAATTCTATTTTTAGTTTTTTAAGGAACCTCCATACTGTTCTCCATAGTGGCTGTATCAATTTACATTCCCACCAACAGTGCAAGAGGGTTCCCTTTTCTCCACACCCTCTCCAGCATTTGTTGTTTGTAGATTTTCTGATGATGCCCATTCTAACCAGTGTGCGGTGATATCTCATTGTAGTTTTGATTTGCATTTCTCTAATAATTAGAGATGTTGAGCAGCTTTTCATGTGCTTCTTGGCCATCTGTATGTCTTCTTTGGAGAAATGTCTGTTTAGGTCTTCTGCCCATTTTTGGATTGGGTTGTTTGTTTTTTTTAATATTGAGCTGCATGAGCTGTTTATATATTTTGGAGATTAATCCTTTGTCCGTTGATTCGTTGGCAAATATTTTCTCCCATTCTGAGGGTTGTCTTTTCATCTTGTTTATGGTTTCCTTTGCTGTGCAAAAGCTTTGAAGTTTCATTAGGTCCCATTTGCTTATTTTTGTTTTTATTTCCATTACTCTAGGAGGTGGATCAAAAAAGATCTTGCTGTGATTTATGTCAAAGAGTGTTCTTCCTATGTTTTCCTCTAAGAGTTTAATAGTGTCCAGTCTTACATTTAGGTCTCTAATCCATTTTGAGTTTATTTTTGTGTATGGTGTGAGGGAGTATTCTAATTTCATTCTATTACATGTAGCTGTCCACTTTTCCCAGCACCACTTATTGAAGAGACTATCTTTTCTCCATTGTATATCCTTGCCTCCTTTGTCATAGATTAGTTGACCATGGGTGCATGGGTTTATCTCTGGACTTTCTATCTTGTTCCATTGATATATGTTTCTGTTTTTGTGCCAGTACCATACTGTCTTGATTACTGTAGTTTTATAGTATATTCTGAAGTCAGGGAGTCGGATTCCTCCAGCTCCATTTTTTTCCCTCAAGACTGCTTTGGCTATTCGGGGTCTTTTGTGTCTCCATACAAATTTTAAGATTTTTTGTCCTAGTTCTGTAAAAAAAAAAATGCCATTGGTAATTTGATAGGGATTGCATTGAATCTGTAGATTGCTTTGGGTAGTATAGTCATTTTCACAATATTGATTCTTCCAATCCAAGAACATGGTATATCTCTCCATCTGTTGGTATCATTTTCAATTTCTTACATCAGTGTCTTATAGTTTTCTGCATACAGCTCTTTTGTCTCCCTAGGTAGGTTTATTCCTAGGTATTTTATTCTTTTTGTTGCAGTGGTAAATGGGAGTGTTTTCTTAATTTCTCTTTCAGATTTTTCATCATTAGTGTATAGTAATGCAAGAGATTTCTGTGCATTAATTTTGTATCCTTTTACTTTACCAAATTCATTGATTAGCTCTAGTAGTTTTCTGGTGGCATCTTTAGGATTCTCTACATATAGTATCATGTCATCTGCAAATAGAGACAGTTTTACTTTTTCTTTTCCAATTTGTATTCCTTTTATTTCTTTTTCTTCTCTGACTGCTGTGGCTAGGACTTCCAAAACTATGTTGAATAATAGTGTTGAATAATAATATATTGCTGAATAATAATAATATGTTGAATAATGTCAGCATCTGACTAAAATAAAGCTGAGAAAAAAAATATTCATTAGTCACTAAATGGACTGGAATGTCATTCAGCTAATAGTCTCTTGTGATAGCTCACTGAAGACAGAGACACTTATAAAGAATGATCTTCGTGTACACATGTTCAATTCGCCAGCATCCCAGGTAGCAGTGTGAGCTTACTAGAAAAGCTGTAGGGCCAGAGTCAGCCTCAGAGACTCTTGGTGCCTGCCGGGGACCACTGGTATGAATTTCTCTGAGCCTCATGAAGATCCTCTGGGAGCTAAGCTCTTTCCATTCTTCCAGAGCAGCAAGGAAGGGAGCTCCTAGAATGGTACATCATTATGGCATCTCTGTTGTCAATGTCATATTTGGAACCCAACATCTTTCAGAGAAGCCAGCCAGCCTGGTGTCTAGAGAATGACGGTGACCCAGCCAAGAAAAGAAACTAAGTGGTTCTGAATTCCTCCACCAGTGATTCCCTCCGCATACAAGAAAGGCTGTTTCTAGACCCTTTGGAAGTAGGCATAGCATGACTTTGGTTCTCCTTGTGTCCTTTCCTGAGACACTTTCGTAGCACCACTCCCCCTGCCCCATCTCTAATCCTCAGCCCTCAGTTTGGGGTTGGAGCCAGGCCAAGTGGCCAAGAGTCCCTTTCCCAGTTCCCAACTCTTCAACGGAACACTCATCCCCTCAGGATCTGGTGTCAAAGGCGATCACTTGCTATTCTAACAATCCTCACCAATATCAGCAGTCTGACAGTCTGATGGGAGGAGACCACTTCCCTTCCCGGCCCCACCCTCCACCCCTGTATAATTAGCACTTGTGCATTTTCCTGCAGTTCCTGCGTTGTCTCAACAAAGAGGGCACTGTTCTGGAGTTTAGTCCAATGGCAAAAGTCTAGATCATTTCAATTACCCTAAAAGGGCATTTTCTTAAAGAAGTCTGAAATCAAAACAATAAATTTTATTGTCTCCTGGAGCCCACCTCTAAACCAATTCAATTCAATAAAAGATTACTGCCCTACAGGCCCACTGTGCCTGTGATTTAGGGTCAGCACGAATGAAGCTGTCCTGCTCACATTACACGGGTCTCTGAAGAGCAGGGTGACCGTGCAACTGGTTTGCCTGACAAGTCCCAGCTGTCCAGGGGTAATTATTGATAGCACCCCCTTCTGCTCAGATATTCTCCCAGTTCACACAATTGTCCATATGGCCGTTCTACTAAAGAGCCAGCCATTCTGGGTCCTCGGGGCTTTTCTCTTTCCCTTGCTCTTTTACTTCTATCCCAAAACATCTTGAGAGGGCCTCATTCTGACACTGCTATTTGTCTCCAGCACCCTTGAGACTGCCAGGCTTCAAGGCGCCAAGTAGGGCTGTGTCCCTGGGGTCCTCTATGTGCCAAAGTCACACCACCTTCCTTGAAAAAGTGAAGAAAGTCTCTCTTCCTCTCTGCACGCTGCATCTCTTGGGCCCCAGAGCAGCACCAGTCTATGACCTGAGACCCCCAGAGTTCCCTGACCACTGAGCCCACAGCCGTTCTCTGCAGGCCTCAAACTTGCCTCTTTGGAGTGAACCAGGGGACACAACAGATCTCAACCAACTCTGTCCTTCCCCCACTGGTGTGAACCCCTGCCCAGGCTCCTGCCCCCACCAGCACACCAGACCTGAATACCTGCTGTTACAGGTTGAATTGTCACCAAAAAATATATATGTTGAAGCCCTAACTCATTGGTACCTGTGACCTTCTTTGGAAATAGGACCCTTGCCGATGTAATCCAGTTAAGATTACACCTAGGGTGGGCTCTAGTCCAAAATGACTGGACTAGAAGAGGAAAACGCCAGGTGGAGACAGAGATACATAGGGACAATGCCGTGTGATGACAGAGGCAGAGATTGGAGTGATGCAGCTACAAGCCAAGGAATGCCAGGGATTGCCGGCCACCAACAGGAGCTAGGAAGAGGCAAGGAAGGATTCTACCCAGAGTTTCATATGAAGCATCACCATGCCAACACCTTGATTTTGAACTTCTGGCCTCCAGAACTGTGAGGGAATAGATTTCTGTTGTTTTAAGTCACCAAAGTTATGGTAATTTGTGGCAGCAGGCCTAGGAAACTAATCCAGCCACTTCGGCTGAAGCTGGGACACCTGCAGCTACACCTGTCCTGAGATGGTATAAACGCATTTCATCTCATTATGCTGCATTTCCCTGACCTTGTAGTTGCTAACCACAGAAAATTAAGAGGCAAAACAGAAAACCTTGCTCATTCTAAGAGTAGGGGAGAAGGCCAGGAGACAGACTGATTTTCTGCTATTTTTTCAAAATCCGCCAACACCGACGTTCAGCGTCCTCATTATCCTATGAGATAAAAAGCCTTCCACACTTCGCTGCTGGATAAGCTACAATCAGGACATGGGAGCGAGTTTGGGTGGAGGCGTGGGGCAGGACAAGATGTGGAAAGGAAATTGCCCATTCTGACACCTCTGGAGTGATATGCTCAAATATCATCTTGATATCCAATCCAGATCAGCTGGGAGGTCTCATCCTTCTCCCAATGTGTTCACAGAGAAACACACATTTTTCCATTAAATGCCGAGGTCACCGGCAGGGTGCTTTGGCAGAGCCGTGTGGAGAAGTTGTACAGCACCTGCCTACATATGTTTGGCCCAATGCCCTCTTCTTGCTTCCCCTCTCATCAGAAGCACACTTATCTGCAACGTTTTTAAAGTCAGAAAAATAAAGAATCTCTCCTAGTTTTGATTTTTTAAAACCAATTCCAGACCATGCACAATATTTTGATTGACTTCCAATTATGACATCCTACTGCATTTATTTTGTTCCAACAGAGCACAGAGAAATCTTCTATGAATATCTATTGCTGCAAAGAAGAGCTCTTCTCTCATTTCTCCTCACTTCCCTTTCTTTGCAACTTTTTTTCTCTCTCTCCTCTTTTCCCCCGATCTGAGTGTCCCTCCTCCCGGATTCACTCAGTCTTTCCCATTCCCCACCCCTCGACAGCCATCACAGCCAGCCCAAGGCAAATCCTGAAGTAGGAAAATGTGTTCTTCCACACAACGTGTTCCCTTTTATGCACCATTTCTGCCCTCGGCTCACCACTGCTGGATATCCAAGGATACTGAATATCTTTCTGTGCCTTGGTTTCCCTATTTGTACAAAAAAAAAAGACTTGTTCTTTCCATTTGTAAACTAAAGATAATCATGCCGCCTTCAAGGGAGTTATTGCAAGGATTAAAATGTACAAGAGTCTAAAACTGTGGATATTGTCTAAGTTTTACCACCCTCCTGCATCCCAGCCCTCCTCAGGCTCTGCTTCCTCCTCACTCTTTATCCCACATCCTGACACTGGCCGTTGATCCATAGCGCAATTTTAAATCAAGGTGAAACTTCTTTCAAGAGTGCTTATTTCCTCATTTCCAATTGATGAACAGAAATCTTTAATAGTTGGTCAAAGCATTTTAGCCTTGGGGAGAGGGATCAGAAAAAGAGAGGCACCTCCTCTGTCCAGGGGAAATGCCAGCTTCAGATGCTCCACGATGTCACAACCCATCCTGCTTCCTCCACCTTGATCTGCCTTCTTGTGAGACAGAGAGAGAGAGAGAGAGAGAGAGAGAAAGCAAGAGACAGAGAAGCAAAGACAGGCACACAGAAGGCTACAGTCCAGGTGTCCAAAGGTCCACTAGCTACTCTGACCTTGTTCCCTGCACCCCACCCCTAGGACACAGTGGTTAGAGATGTCCCTCGCTTCTGACTTTACTCAAATGTGTCCTAACTGAAGCTCCAGAAAGAAATGGTTGAGATCTTCTAATCCCTCTCCTTGCCAAGTTCAAGCCTCCCTACTGAAGGAATGAAAGCCTCCATACATGTATTCTTTCCATAGTTACCAAAGCTTTGCTTTGAACAGATTGACCTGTGTACCCCAGGTGTCATCTGAGGCTTTCCCAACCCTCACAAACCTATATACACTTGAGAAATCAATTCCATAGTCGGTGACAGTTCAAACCCTCCCATGGGTTCCGAAAGATCCTTAGGGTTTGTTTCCATGACGTCTCTTCCAATTCTGCCTTCAGTGTTGAGCAAACTGTCTCTGTGTCACTCCACATTAACTCAGAAACTAAGCCTCTTTTCTGATTTACACAAAGAGATCTGTTCTTGCAAGATGATGCGTGCGGTAAGTTATGTCACTGAGCACTGGGAGTGTCCCATCATGTACTGTATAGTATCCCATGATCCCATGGCCATTTCCTGTCCTCCCTCCACAACTTCTCAGCAGTCCACAGATTTCTCTTTCTGCCCCACACAGTAGCTTCACTCTCTTCTCTCAAGGCTTGATGCCAGCCAACACCAGGGCCCCAAAAGAGTGAACCTCTGCCCAAGAGAAATGACTGTTGACAACTTCTAGGAGAACAAGTGTCTCCTAATCACATGCATAGGACAACTCAGCAGAGGAGACTTTGTGTAAGGAAAGAGGAAAAACCAGGAGCTTTAGCAGCCAGAGTTGAAAACCATGCATCTGTCACAGATGCTGACCCAGAGTGTGATAGGGATTAAGTGGAGAAAATGTAGCCAAAGACGGGGAAAGAGAAAGGTAGAAAGCAGTGCTGTGACCCAGTGACAGTTAAAGGTCTGCTCAGAGAACTCAACCAAGACATTTGCCACCTCTCTGCCCTGTTTCCTTATCTGCAGAATGTTATCCTCAGGACTGAGTCCTCATTCTCATTTCCTCAATAAAGATACCAAGGATGAAAGAAACCACATAACTCTCCAAAGCAGAGGTATTTTACGCTATGTGTTTGGTATTTGGAAAGGGATATCAGCTTTTTTACTACACTAGGGCACTAATTAGTCAACTGAACCAATGTACAAAATAGAATACCAGAGTGAATGTCAGGGTAATTTGACTATATCGTTTGTCATCCCATTGATGGTCCAAACTTATTCAGCTGGTCAAGCTGGCGTCACATGGGAAGGAAAGATGGAAAACTCTGAAGACAGAGGAGGGCAGCTCCTTGATTGTGAACCTATGAATAGCTGTGTTTCCTTACAAGAACCTTCCAGCATGCTCTATCTGTTAAGGACAGAATGTATACATTTATCTTGGAGGAGAGGATGAGTTTCCCAAAATCCATGTCCCCAAATTGTTAAGTCCTATACCCATCTCCTCTGCCACTTCTCTTTTCTAATAAAGCCTCTCTACCATTTCCAATGTGGTTAACAGAAGCCAGCGCATGTAGGGGTAGTAACATAGTTACACCATGTGCTAATGTTGACCTGGCTTGACTTGCTGGGCTAAGGTTGTTGTGATGGGGCGGGGCTACCTAACACACACTGTCATTTCATTATCACCTCTATGATTCTGGCTTCTGCTGAACATTCACAAAATGTTAAAGAATCAAATCAGTGAATGCTTCTGCTGTTTGGGATTAACAGCCTGTTTCAGATTTACACAAATCAAAGGAACAAAATCCAAACACAACACAGAATTTGCAAAATAATGGTAATAAAGTAAAGGAGAACACACAATTTCCCATTGATGCGGAGTCTAAAGAAAACAGAAACCCTCAGTCCTGGGAGCCTTCAAGTCTCTGGTTTCCTTGGGAAGTGAAATCTGTAGGTTTCTGTTTATTCCTTGGTAATGAATGATGAGATGGTAAAGCATAGGTTAAGCAAAGATCTTCTTCCACATATCCGTAGACGAAATGTCAACCAAGGGGCCCAGGATGTAAGTGGAACACAGCACATGTAATCCAAGGCGTCCTTCTCAGGTGTCCAAGCCATTGGTGTGACCATAAGCCCTCTACGGACAGAGATGGGAGGAGGCTGAAAAGTGACTCTTGGGCTTCCTACAATCAGGGTTTTCATATGTGAATTTTCGATGTGGGTTGTCTGTGAATGCTTACTTGATTAAAGTGGGGCTTCACAGAGGAAGAAAATGAGAGAGAAAGAGAGAATTCCAAATATCAATTTTAAATGAGTGATTCGATTTTTCTTCATTTTAAATTTATTCCTACAGCATGTACACACACATGCCACAAATACAAATAATCTAGAACTGACTTAAAAAAACAAAACAAAAAGAAAACGTAAGACCAGTGCTTGGAACTTTGCTTCAGAAGAGTGTCAAGTGAGAGATCTTTCTCCATTAACAATAATACAAACAATGTCTGAGAAGACCCACAGAAAAGTCAAGACCAACTCAGCTCCAGAGCCTCCTAAAGCAGCACCATCCAAATTATGCAGGCTGGAAAAACACACCCCAGGTCCTGCCAACTGCAAACGTGATTGCAGAAATGGAGCTGGAGGATGCCGAACAAGCAGGTAAAAGGGAACATAGAGCTTGCTGCCAGGTAGAGGTTGCCAAGTACGATGACCAGAAAATTCCATCCTGCCGGAGATTTGGGTAATTTGATGGCAGCAAATGCACAACCTGAACACTTTTAAAGGGCTCCGTTATCAAAGCCAGAGCAACTCCTGACCGTCAGTGATGCACTTGCCCTCACGTCAATCACAAAGGCAGATACTGCTTTTTCACGCTGATTGCACTTAGGCCTAATGATGGCTATTTTCTGAGTCTCTTTAGAGGAGGCATCAGTAAACGCCCATAAAGGTCAGAGAGTAAACATTTTAGGCTTTAGGCCATGCAGTCTCTATCACAGTTATTTAACTCTGCTGCTGTAGCCTGAAAGCAGCCACAAATTACACATAAAAGACTGATCAGAGGGCCTCCCTGGTGGCGCAGTGGTTGAGAGTCCGCCTGCCGATGCAGGGGACACGGGTTCGTGCCCCGGTCCAGGAGGATCCCATATGCCGCGGAGCGGCTGGGCCCGTGAGCCATGGCCGCTGAGCCTGCGCGTCCGGAGCCTGTGCTCCGCAACGGGAGAGGCCACAACAGTGAGAGGCCCGCGTACCGCAAAAAAAAAAAAAAAAAAAAGACTGATCAGAGCTATGTTTCAATAAACCTTTATTTACAATGATAGACACTGGCCAGATATGAGTCACAGGCTATAGTCAGCCAAGCCTTGCTTTAGACAGTCAGTTTGTAGCGCCAACATGCCCCATAGTTCAGAGTGGAAGTGAATAGAGACGGACTTCTGTGTTAGTGTCACATTTATACACTTACTCATATCAGCTCTCCACGTAATGCTCTGGGAGATTCAAGGTGGCTGCAAGTTTTCTGAAACTCTTCCAGTGGAAGAGGTAAGAGCCTTCCCCTCTCCTCTTTAATCAGAGCTGTCTCTGTGATTGCTTGACCAGTAGGATACAGCAGAAGGGATGCTGTGCCAGTTTCCAGGCTGGCAGTTTCTCATACCTGCTTTTTTTTTTTTTTTTTTTTGCTGTACGCGGGCCTCTCACTGCTGTGGCCTCTCCCGTCGCGGAGCACAGGCTCCGGACGCACAGGCCCAGCGGCCATGGCTCACGGGCCCAGCCGCTCCGCGGCACATGGGATCCTCCCAGACCGGGGCACGAACCCGCATCCCCTGCATCGGCAGGCGGACTCTCAACCACTGCGCCACCAGGGAGGCCCCATACCTGCTTTTTATTGCACTTGCTTGTGGAATCCAGCTGCCATGCTGTGAGGAAGTCCGAGCAGCCCCATAGAGAGGCCCACATAGAGGGGAGTCAAGGCTCCTGGCGATACCTCCAGCTGGGCTTCTAGCCTAGTCCCTAAAGCACCCCTCACAAGGTCCTCCACATACCCTGTTGTCTGCTATTAAGATGCAGAGGGTCAGCAGGATACTCTAAGGTCTTGGGGAATGATGAAGCCACTAGAAGAAGGAGCCTGGGTCCCTAAAGAACTGAATGGGACAGAGACCTCTCCCCAATACTGCACCCCACCAACCTGTTGCTATTTATCTGCACTGGACTCCAGCAAACCTTTACTTATTAAGCCACTGGGATTTTTAAGGTTGCTACATACTCCGTACAGTTGGCACACCCTAAAAAAAAAAGAAACAAGGAAGGTATGCCACTCTGGACAAGTGTCACAGCAGGACATCAGATATATCTAAAGACAAATTAGTAGGGCTCTATAATTGACTCACACTGTGAATCAGAGCTTTCTGTGTTCTAAAACCTAAATGAGAAGTGTTTATTCTCATAAACACTTGTTGTTTATTCAGTGAAACCTACTCACATTGGAGCTTATTTATATGGGGCTGACCAGACACACTTGAAAGATGAGGCTCTTTCCACACTTGGTGTCCAGGAAACAAGAAAGACAGGCAGTGGTCTCTGAGCTGTGAGAAGTGGTGAAAGCTTCCTCACGACCCCTCATACACACAATGCCTGAAATTGCTAATTACCTTTTTGGTTAAAGAAATTTAATGTCCCAGTAATATGGAAAAATTATCTGAAAGAACTTACACTTTAGATCTGGGATCAGCGAACTATGGCCCCAGGGCCAAATGCAGCTTGCCACTTATTTTTGTATGGTCCGTGAGCTAAGAATGGCTTTCATGTTTGTAGATAGTTGAAAAGGAATATTCTACATCAAATGAAAATTATATGAAATTCATGTTTCAGTGTTGCATGAATAGTGGTTTGTTGGAACACAGCTATACATTTTCTTTAAAGGTTGTCTAAAGCTCCTTTCTCACGACAACAGCAAAGGCAAGCAGTTGTGACAGAAACTCCAGGCCCGCAAAGCCGAAAGTACTTACTACTAGACCCTTCAAAGAAAAAGTTTGCAGGCCTTTCCTTTGGACCATTGTGGTCCATGAACTCTTTATCCTGAATTAATTTACTGCATTGGCCCCAGTCCTAACAAGCTCTGAGGAACTCATCCTGACAGTTTAATAAGGAAGCAGGAGATGGATTGAAGGAGAAAATCAAAAGCTCAGAGCAGGACACCCTGCCCAGGCAGGGAGGGACAAAGGAAGGGTCCCTGAACGTCAGGAGGCGTCACCAGGCACCCGGGAGAAGGATGTCCGGCCCAAGGGAGTAGTCAGTGACCTAAAGGGAAGGAAAAAAGGTGGAAGACAAAAAATTAAAATGTTCCTTGAGTTGTCCCAACTCCCCTCAACCTGTGAACACATCCAGTGGTTTTAATATTTTATTAAAGTGAAACAAACTGATCAAAAGAATCACATATAAAGTATATTTTTAAGTTTTTAAAAAGAAACCCAAAGGACAGACTCTCTCATTGCAATACAACATTTTCCGGTTTTGTGAAAATTATTAATTCAACACTAATACCACCTGTCCCCAGACCTGCTCTCTCAGTGAGGGGTCGCTGGTCCTGTCCATGTGTCCAGCTGACCTCCTTTCTTACCTGCCGCTTCACAGGGAGCTGGGGTCTCATCCTGGACCTCCATGTAATGGAAATAACAGAAAACTCCCACAGAAGCTTCAAAGGGCTCTTCATTCAGGCCAGCTCTGAAGCCACATCTCTGAAGACCTCCTAGAATTTGGCTTTGGTAGGGCCCAGGAGGGCCAGTAAGGGATTAGGAGAAACAGAAATCTTTGTTCATGCTCTGATCTCCAACCTGACATCAGCCCAGAGTTACAGCCTGGACAGTTGGCACATGTTGGCGCTCGGACTCAGGTGGATTAACTTCTTGGAGATTTGTTCTCAGTAATCTTTACTGTCACATGGTTGGGAAAAGCTTCAAAGTAACAACCATGATTCATGAGCTTTTTCTAAAAAATAATAATAATACAGATTTGGCATCTGTGCGGATTTCAACCACAAACGGAGTCAAGGAAAGACGCCTTTAAATAAAACCTCTCCTGGGACTTCCCTGGCAGTCCAGTGGTTAAGACCCCTGCTTCCACCGCAGGGAGTGAGGGTTCGATCCTTGGTCTGGTAACTAAGATCCTGCATGCCGTGTGGAGCGGCCAAAAACAAAAACAAGTAAAACCTCTCCCACTTCTACCTTCTTCCACACGTTTTCATGTTCTTTACACTCCCCCTGCCCCTCACAAACTTCTCACTAACTCCCTCCTCCCTTTAAAATTCCCCTGATCCACAATTCTTCCTCTAAGGCTCTCAGTGACCAGCCCTTCCTAAGGTGTCTTGACAAGACTGCAAGAAGCTTACTTTTATTAGAAGTCAACAATTAACAATCCTTTAAAGACCATCAGTGGCTTAAAATGATCATCTTAAGGAACTTTAGGCCATATAAATCCTGGTCATAAGCATGATGATACACGAAAACAAAGATGTCAAATATGGTAGTGAACCAAAACCTAGGCTGTTAGGACTGGAAAGAAAGTGAGGCGCAGTCCAGCTCAGCCAGGTGGAAGACCAGCTCCGGGCTGTCTCCCCAGTTCCCTGGCTAGCACTGCCTCTGAGACCCCCTACTCCCTCCAGCTTTTCTTTCTGTCCTCCCCAGCCTCCCAGGTCTGTTGTCTTCAGAACCAGCCAAGCATTTCGCCTACTAATCATGATACATATCCTTACGAACCTTTGTTGTTTTATGTAGAATTGCAGTGACGCTTCTCATGGAATGCCACATGGGTGCTCCTTGTGAAAACCAAACAATAAGCTATCATAATCCTCTGAGGATGTGGGACCCAACTTAAATACCTAAGTAAATTGGATCCCTAAAGAAAGCCTGTGATAATCCCTTTAACAAAGCAAATAATAGGCTTCCAATCTATCCAATTTATTGCTGACTATTGATGTTTACAACTGACTTTTCTAAGAATATTTTCCGAACTTTAGATCCACCAAAGAAGAGGCTCTATCATATAGAGAACTAAGACAATTTAGCCTGTAGGGAACTAAGACTATGGGACTATAAGCTAAGACCATATAGTCATACAAAAATGCAGGATTAGCTCGATAAGCCAACTTATCATTCCAACTTCATTCACAAAATATGGTTTGCATAAACTACATCATATAAAAGGGCCTGTGCATTCAGCCAAAGGAATGGGAGTGCAGACTGGGAAAGGTTTAGGTAAAGATGTGGTGTGGATATTTTCACTGTAGAATCACTCAGTGCCACATGCCAGACTTTACCATTATACACTACGTACAATACGTACCAAATTTTATTTCACATATCGCTGACTGACAGTAAATCAATGAAACCAGAACATAATTCAAAGTATCAGAGAGAAGTTAACCTGGCCCAAATCAGCAGCCAGAGTGGTTTATTCCACCTAATTGTGGTAGTGGAGGTGGCATTTTACACGTAATGCAGATCAAATGAAAAACAGGAGCTATTAAAAGAATAATGCTATACTTATTCCAAAAAATGTGTCCTAATAGGAAAGTCAATGATAAGTGTAGAAAAATTGAACTGGGCTTGGAAAAGACAAGTTGCAAGTGACTATAGAAAAAAGCAACTTGTGTAGTATGTCACTGTCCCCTGGGGTCTTGGTCATGTAGAACTGTCTCCGTGGTTTTCGATGCAGACAGCACAACAATCACCTGAGGATTATCTTAAAATACACAGGGGCAGGCCCCAACACAACAATTGAACTGAATAATCCTGAGAGTGAGTCAGGGCATCTTCATTTTTTAAAAGGTTCTTCAGGAGATTTGAACATGCAGCCAGCATTGAGAGCCACTGCACCTCCCAGGGACACCCTCCAATGTCCAAAACCCCCAACTGGGAGAAGAGCAACACCAAGATGGCTTACAGGGTAACTTGGAGGCAACAGCTCAGCAGTTATGAAAACTGCTTCTAGGGAACTCCCTGGCGGTCCAATGGTTAGGACTCTGTGCTCTCATTGCCAAGGGCCCGGGTTCGATCCCTGGTCTAGGAATTAAAATCCCGCAAGCCACATGGCATGGCCAAAAAGAAAGAAAGAAAACCACTTCTAGATTCTTCTTTGTTCTAACAACCAGCCTTCCCAGAGAAGACATCCTGAGTCAGCACCCATTCCCACTCCCAATCCATACACAACTTTCTTCCCAGCTCCAGTGCCCTGTAAGATCTGCTAAGGAGATGATGACCCAGACGAGAAGAGAAAGTGCATAATAGAGAATTGAGAGCCATCGGAGCTCAACAATTTTGCCTGCACAATTATCACAAGCATACTCTTCTGCTGGCATACTGCCTAGGCTGATGGGGCTACTCAAAATGTTCTTAGATAGTTGTGTTTCCTACAGGTGTTATGAGGTTGATGGAATTTTTGTCTTGAAATAGTTCTACAAGTTTTCATAAGTAAGTCTGGAAGACCCATTTCGAATAAGTTTTCCTTTCTACCACTGAATTCGAAGCTATATTCCTTAAATATACAATGTTTTTGGCCTTTTAAATATGTTGAAGATCTGTTAACCACCAACACATGTGTTATATAATGGTTTTCTTTGGACAAAATTAAAGCTATTCATCCCCCCAAATCCCTCTAGCTGCTTCAAGGTGTCTTGAGTCCAAAGCACAGTTAATTTAGTGCTTGCTCCACTGTGGCTAATTAAAATATGCTTTAGGTGGTTCAGCATATTTTCCCACGCAATTTCCCCCCTTGAGCTGGTCTACTTCTTTCCTTCCTTCCTTTTATTTCTGTGATTCACCCAAGGATTATGTTATTTGACAAACCATGGTGCAAAAAATAACTATTGGCCAAATCTAGCTGAAATGCAATATTAATTCCTAATTTATTTTTCTGAGGAAAGTCACGCTCCAGCATCCTTTCATTCATTTTCCAGAGAGAGCTAAGCTTTTGGCCCAAACTACCTTAATGGTAGCTTCCCAGATGGAATTCCAGCCTGCTTTCCGACCCAGGCACCACAGGGATGCAGGTGGAGGAGAAGAAGCTAAATTTGAATTGAGTCAGAAGCTTCTGGACATTCCTTTCAGGAAATAATCTTGTAGCAAACCTATCTAATGAAAATCAGATCTCATTCAGAGGAGGGAAATTTGCTTTCCTGGATAAAACATAATTGGTCCCATAAGATCTATTACCCCAAGAACAAAAGGTCCTGTCTACACAGCACTAAATGAAGTGGTCAATGAATTTAGCCAAAATCCCTAATAAAAAAAAAACCCAACATATTCTCTTGGAATCCAAAGCCTTTTAGGGAACACATTGGAGAGAGTGACTCATATTTATTAATGGGTTTCAGGCACACTTGTTCCTTGATCAAATAAATACACTGTTAATCAACAGATATATCTGAATGCTCACTATGTGCTCAGTCAGAACTGTGCCAAGTCAGAAAGGAGATCTGGAAGATGCATAATACCGATGCAAAAGAAATGAGGGTTTTGCATGACTTCTGCTTTCAATTATAGGTTATGAAGCAACGTAACACATATATGTTCTGAAATTTTGGAATTTTTCTCTTTCGCTACCAAAAAAAAACAAAAAAAACAAATCAAAGTCATCTCCATGTTAGCTACCAGAACCTAGTATGGTGAATGGCACATAGCAGGTCTTAACAAATATGTGTGGCATCAACAAACAAGTGAACACATGAACGAATATTTTTCTGAGCATATAGAGTACTTTACACCGAGAAGTCATAGTAATAGACACTCTCTTAAGCACTAGTATACTTGGTACTAAAGACCGCTCACTCTTTACCAAAATCCATGTCATTTCCTTCTTCCTCTCCCTGAGCACACAGTTGATCCCCAGTTTGCAGCCCCCCTCGCAGGGATGAGTTCTAGCCAATGGAGTCTGCGTGCAAGATGGATGAGCCACTTCCGAGTCTCACTTCCATGCCCCTCCCCTTCCTGCTAACTGGGATGGGGCAACCACCCGAGCTTGAAGGCCATGTGCTTATGATGGCAGCGCCCCTGTCAGGCTGTACCCCTGCACGGCAGCAAAGCCTTTCCACCAGCCCAGGCAATACTGGTACTATTATCCCATTTTTACAGGTGAGGAAACTGAGTCACAGGGAAATTAATCATAGATAATCAGAGGCAGCAAGGGATCTGAACTGGAACACATTTCTATTGCAACCCTTGTATTCTTCCTCAAAATGCTTAGAGAAGCTTCTGAATCATGGACCTCTAAATTCTTCCAGTTGACCATTCCCACAACCTGGAATAAAAGTGATGATCTCTCCCCATGTGCCATTCACGGGCTTCCACCTTCACCTCCTCCCTTACCTCTCATAGATGCGACCCATGATGTGGGTGCACATCAAGACAGCATACCCCCTTAGTAAGTCTGTCCCAGATCTGCCATAACTTTCTATCCGGTACTGGCTATTTTGTCCACCTCTCAAACAACACCATGCTGCCTGTTCAATAATAGACTTATAACAGCAAGACAGAACAGAGTTCAAGCATTCAGTAATGTTTTCTTCATTTGAAACAAGCAAAAAGGCATAATTAAACAAATCTTGCAGAAGGTCAGCAAGAAAACCACTAAACATTTTGCTGTTTTGCTATTCAGATGTTCCCGTTAAAGTCTTCAGAAGCAGGGGAGCAATACCTGTAGAATTCATTGAAAGGTTACATACACTATGCTCAAATATTTCTATAATTCACTGTAGTATTGAAGGTGACAGGCATGACTTAGAAATCAGAATGTTCTCTTTAACTGAAATGTCCAGTTAGCTGAGGGTTAATTCATTTATTCAGTAAAACTCGTCAGGGCAGAGAGGTCTCTGAGCTGGGGGGTGCCCGAGAAAGTACACAGAACTTTAAAATAGCCCCGTGCAAAGCGAATTTTATCTCCAATGGCTTGATCACACACAATCCAACTAGAGTTGAAATAAATATCTTGCCCCTGAAACTTCTCACATGCAGAGGACAGAAACTTCACACACAGAGAGCAGTATATAAAGAGTGTCATGCATTTCACAAATCAAGTGCAATTTAAATCCCAGAGACCACAGCTGGCCCCACAAAGCAAACTGGGAAGACAGCTGACCGTACATTCCAACTCCTGCTTTGTGTGTCTTGCTGACCAAAATCAATACACAAAATCCCAGTGGTGACTTTGTAAACATCCTCTTTCCTTTGAGGACATCAGAGCTGATGTGCCGTCATTTGGGCAAGTGCTTATTCCAGATTCTGGCCATGTTCTCCAGGACCCCAGCTCTTCTAGAATCCCAATAGTAATGATATAGAAACACAGACAAATAGCTGCCTCCCATCTAAATCTTCTGAATGAAACTGGGTGTACTGTTTTCATAAATTAAATTTTTGAACCAAATGCCGACTGCTACAAATATTGATATTCATTATATCATTGTCTTACAAAAGTCTTCAGGTAAAACAAAGAAAGGCCACAATAAGCTATGGATGGAATTGTGGCAAAGGTGATGCAGACGTCAGTATGAGACTGGTGCTAGAAGACATTCTCTACTTGACTCTCAACTATATATAATAATAGGGATAGGGAAATGGTCAGGACACTGGCTTTTAATTTTTAAATCATTTTATTTGCCATTGTAATGGATTTTTAAATATTATTTGGGGCCACTGGGCCACTTCCAGGATAAATGAGGAAGAGATATTAGAATGGACCAAAGAGAAGGATGGATCTGATCAGTTCACCCTTGGAAAACTGCTAGTGCACGCCAGCTTTCCCTCATGGGTGGAAAAATTAGAAACAATAAGGAAAATACAGTAAGTTTTTCATAGAGTTTAACTTATTCAATTTAAAGGACTGTATAATTGTAAGACTATGTCATTTCTATTCTTTTGATGTGTCAACGTCCTTTTCTAGGAAATAATATAACTATATGAGACAGTTGGTAGCATTTTGGCCACAACTGGCAAAATTAAAAAGTCAGCAGCTCTCTTCTATGGCCAAAAGGATGTTTTTGAGATTCCTCTTCTGGTCCATGGAGTCTAAGTTCTAGGAGCTAATCCAGTCTCCCTCCTGCAATATGCAGCTAAAATATGGCAACAGCAGATGAATGTGAGATTTCCTTGATGCTCCCCACATGAGTGATTTACAATGGATACCAGAGTTTTCAAGACTAGAAGTGTTTCCTGACCATCTTCTGTGGACTCAGTACAGATCTTAGAATTGCTACTGAAGAGAGAAAGAGCTGTCCCTTCCAAAAAAGAATTTACAATCTAGTTGTAAAACAACAAGCACCCACGTGAACTACAAAGAAAACATACACACACACTCACACGCGTGCGTACGTGCCTTGCCAAGGGTGAGGTTGTGCAGCACAGACTAAGGGCAATTGAACTGTTGAGAATAAAGGTGAATGTGGGGCTGCGTAACACAAGAAATAATTCTTGAGCTGGTTGTTAATGGAAGAGAGGTGTCTGTGTTGGCTACAAAGTTACAGAAAGCTTTCTGAACGGATACAAAAGCACTAAAAAGGAATCAAGGCGACTTGGAAAACAAACTTATGGTTACCAAAGGGGAAAGGTGGGGGGACGGATAAATTAGGAGTTTGGGATTAACATATACACACTACTATATATAAAATAGATAATCAACAAGGACCTACTGTATAGCACATGGAACTCTGCTCAATACTCTGTAATAATATGTATGGGAAAGGAATCTGAAAAAGAATAGATATATGTATATGTATAACTGAATCACTTTGCTGTATACCTGAAATTAACACAACATTGTAAATCAACTTACTCTAATATAAAATTAAAATTAAATTTAAAAAAAGGAATCAAGGAGAGAATGATGGTACATCATTAGATGTGGAAGAAAGCAAAGTGACAGGCTCAGCTATTATGGATGGGTCCTAAGAGGCTAGAGGAATCAGGCATCAAGCAGCCCCTCGGCAGAGGCCTAAAATAGATGCTATGGAATTTAGGCACAACTTTGTGACACACTCATGGCTATCATACTTAATCCAGTACAAGGTCAAGCCAGGAACAAAGTGGCGAGGAAATGTCAAGGAAGATCCCCAAATTCATCCTATCCCACCAGTCTGAAACCAAAAATAAACGTCCATCCAAAGTCCTTTGGTCTGTAGACCAATTTAAAAGCTTTAAATGTATCAAGCCCAGTGATGAGCTTATCACAGTAATTCATGTGGCAGATGAGGCAAGTATAGTCTAGACTATGCATTATAATGGTTTATAATACTATTTATGACAATAATATTTGTGACAAAATACTATTTCTTAGTATTCGGTTTTTGATTTTTCTCATTAGGGAGAAATTAAATTCCTTTTAATTTTAGTATAATTCATTCATTTAAATTTAATTCATTTTTCTCCTTAAAGTGGTGACAATTTAAAAAGTTGAGAGACATCTGTCTAGATCTAGAAAGAGCACCAGATTCAGTTTTGTTAATGATGCTTCTCTTACATATTTAGTCATGAAGATTGTCTTCAGTGTCTCAGGTTCCCAACTTTTAATGCTTTTTCCTCTTTTCTGTTCTGTCTCAGGTGACAGGTTCTGGTACACAACTTTTTTTGTACTGAGGAAAATATTTTCCATGTGAGTTGCATATACCTTAGAAAAATTTTAAGGCAAGATTTGTCTTTTGTAGACATATCTGCATTTTAAGGGTTTTATCATACTATGGAATGAAAGGTATTGGTCTGTCACATGCATTCATCCCTCCTAGGTACAAAGATCTCTTTGTACCAAGGAGCAGACATTCTTCCACCGAAGCCTGGGCTCCAAACAGTATTATGACCAACAGGGGGTGGCCATACTAGCAGTAAATAAAACTCACAACGTTTTTGCTATGGTCCAGGCATGTTCACATCACTACACGTGACAAACTTCATTAATCCCCAAAACAACTCTACGAAGCAGGTGCTATTATTGTTATCACCCCTATTTTATAAATGAGGAAACTGAAGCAAGAGAAGTTATGCTACAAGCCAGGTCACATCCAGCACGTGCCAGAGCCAAGGTTTGACACCAGGGCTTGTGCCCTGAAGCACTCCATGATACTGCTAGGGAAACTGGCTCAGAGCAAGGGCTCTGAGCCTGGCAGATCTGCATTCAAATGCTGTCTCTACCATTTCCCACCTGGTGACCTTGAACTAATTACCCAGCTTCTCTGAACCTTAGTTTCTGCCCTTTGCTTGTCTCATGGGATTATTATGAGTTGTAAATGAGATCATGCCTGGCTGAATGTAACCAAACTTAAAAAATAAATAGGATCAATCCTGTCAAAATGTCAGTTCTTCCTGACTTGATCAATAGATTCCACAGATCTTTAGATCCAGTCAAAATCCCAACAAGTTATTTTTTGTATATCAACAAACTGGTTGTAAAGTTTATATGGAGAGGGAAAAGCCCCAGAATACCCAACACAATATTGAAAGAAAAGAAGAAAGTTGGAGGACTGGTGTTATCCAACTTCAAGACTTATTATAAAGCTCTAGTACTCAAGACAGTGTGGTATCATCAAAAGAATAGACACATAGATCAACGGAACAGAAGAGAGAGCCCGGAAATGGACCCACATAAATAGAGTCAACTGATCCTTGACAAAAGAATAAAGGCAATACAATGGAGAAAAGATCGTCTTTTCAACAAATGGTGGTGGAACAACAGGGCTTCCTCATGCAAAAAACAATTAATCTAGATAGAAACTTGACACCCTTCACAAAATTAACTCAAAATGGATCATAGACCTAAATGTAACACAAAACTATAAAACTCCTAGAAGATAACACAGAAGGAAATCTAGATTACCTTGTGTATGGTGATGATTTTTTGATACACACCAAAGGCATGATCCATGAAAGAAAAAATTGATAAGCTGGACTTCATTAAAATTAAAAACTTCTGCTTTGCAAGAAGCACTGTCAAGAGAATGAGAAGACAAGCCACAGACTGGGAGAAAATATTTGCAAAAAACATAGCTGATAAAGGACTGTTATCTAAAATATACAAAGAATTCTAAAACTCAACCAGAAAAAATAAATGATGTGATTTTAAAAATGGGCAAAAGACCTGAACAAACACCTTGCCAAAGAAGATATACAGATGGCAAATAAGCATATGAAAAGATGCTTCACAGCACGTGTCATTAGGGAAATGCAAATTAAAATAATAATGAGATACCACTACACACCTATTAGAATGGCCAGTATCCAGAACTCTGATAACAGCAAATGCTGACAGGAATGTGGAGCACAAGAACGCTCATTCCTTCCTGGTAGGAATGCAAAATGTTTCAGCCACTTTGGAAGACAGTTTGGCTAAACAGACTCTTCCCATACAATCCAGCAATCACACTCCTTGGTATCTATACAAAGGAGTTGAACATTTATGTCCACACAAAAAACTACACAAGTATATTTATAGCAGCTTTATTCGTAATTGCCAAAACTTGGAAGCATCCAAGATGTCTATATGGATAAATAAAGCTGCAGTACATCCAGACAATGAAGGATTTTTACAGCACTAAAAAGAAATGAACTATCAAGCTATGAAAAGACATGGAAGAAACTTAAATGCATATAAAGTGAAAGAAGCCAATCTGAAAAGGCTACATACTCTATGACTACGAATATATAACCTTCTAGAAAAGGCAAAACTGTGGAGACAGTAAAAGGATCAGTGGTTGCCAGGAATTAGGAGGGAAGGAGGGATGAACAGGCAGGATACAGAGGATTTTTAGGGCACTGAAACTACTCTGTATGATACCATAATAGTGGATATGAAACAGGAGGGAAGGGGGCAGGGCACCACCTTTAAAAGAATGACATAGTCATAGGACATGACAAAAACTGGTTAGACACAACTAGGTTCAAGATGGTGGAAGATTTGACTTCCAGTGGACCTTGAGCCTCATCAAATGCTCATTGTAATACATTAGCTAAATGACACACCCACAGGTGCCATGACAGTTCTGAAGCTAACCATCAAAGATCAAAAAGTGGGTGGTGGCCCAATTCCTGGAAATCTCCACCCCTTCCCCAAAATTGTTGAAATAACCCTCCCACTCATTTACCCAGCCCATAAAAACTAACCACACCAGATTTCGGGGCCTCTTGCCTTCTGAGATAGCCCACACTCTTGTCTGTGGAGTGTGTTTCTCCCAAGGTAGTTCTCGTCTGTTGAGATGGACCACATTCTGTCTATGGAGCGTGTATCTGTCTATTGAGTGTGTTTCTCTCTAAATAAATTGACTTCTTACCTACCACTTTGTCTCTCACTGAATTCTTTGGGCCACAAGACATCAAGAATCTGAGCTTCATTAAGTCCTGAGACCACGTATGTGATCTCAATTAAAAGACATGGGTTCAGGGCTTCCCTGGTGGTGCAGTGGTTGAAAGTGCACCTGCCGATGCAGGGGACACAGGTTCGTGCCCCCGTCCGGGAAGACCCCACATGCTGCGGAGCGGCTGGGCCCATGAGCCATGGCCGCTGAGCCTGCGCATCCGGAGCCTGTGCTCTGCAACGGGAGAGGCCACAACAGTGAGAGGCCTGCGCACCTCAAAAAAAAAAAAAAAAAAGACATGGGTTCAAGTCCCAATCTGGGTTCTGGCCAGGTTCAAGTCCTGGCACATGGGTTCAAACCCTAATCTAGGTCTTGGCTGGGTTTGAGTCCCAGCACTGGGTTCAAGTCTCAATCTGAGTTGTGTGGTTTCAGATACATTGCCGTTGTACATCTGTCCAAAGTCACAGAATGTATAACACCAGGAGTCCACCCTAAGGTGAACTATGGACTCTGAGTGGTAATGATGAATCAATGTAGGTCCTCAACTGTAACCAAAGTACTCTGGTAGGGGGTGTTGACAGCGAGTGAGGTGGGGTGGGTCGGGGGGTAGTGTATGGGAAATCTCTGTACCTTCTGCTCATTTTGCTGTGAACCCAAAACTGCTCTAAAAATTAAAGTCTATTTAAAAGGGAGAAAAAAATCAGGATAGGCTTGACGATGGAAACTAGAAAGCTAGAGGAAGAAGAGGCTTATGGGTGAACAATCTTCTGAGCCCCAAGGTCCAGGACAGCACACAAGGAGCAGACAAGGGAAAGATAAAAGCTGAATCTAGGTTGCTGGGAGCCACCCAGACAAGGGTAGGGAAGAGAAGTGACTCCGTCTGGGCTGACCAGATGTGCTGGTGACTGAGAGCCTGCTGAGCCATCTCCTTCCTGGCCTGAGTCCCCAGGGCAGGGTCTCCACCCCTCCCCTTCCTGAATATATGAGAAGATGTAAAGGGTGTGCTAGTTAAACTCTTGTTGAATTCCTATGATAATATCGGAAACAATATACATCACTTCAAATGACTACAAACCACTGAGGGGGCTACAGGGATGAATGTTCTAAAACAGCCAGGAACCAGGAAGCTCTGCTTCTTGAAATCAAATACCGGCCAAAAGGCACTCTCACCTGGTAGCCTCAAGCATATCACATGACTCAGAGGTGTTGCCAAAAACCCAGATTAAAAAAAAAAATTAGAGGGACTTCCGGAGAAGATGGCGGAAGAGTAAGACGAGGAGATCACCTTCCTCCCCACAGATACACCAGAAATACAGCTACACATGGAACAACTCCTACAGAACACCTACTGAACGCTGGCAGAAGACCTCAGACCTCCCAAAAGGCAAGAAACTCCCCACGTACCTGGGTAGGGCAAAGCGCAGAGATTCCCGCACAGAGGATCGGTGCCGACCAGCACTCACCAGCCCGAGAGACTTGTCTGCTCGGCCGCCGGGGTGGGTGGGGCTGGGAGCTGAGGCTCGAATTTGGTCGGAATGCAGGGAGAGGACTGGGGTTGGCAGGTGTGAACACAGCCTGAAGGGGCTAGTGCACCACGGCTAGCCGGGAGGGAGTCCGGGGAAAAGTCTGGAACTGCCGAAGAGGCAAGAAACTTTTTCTTCCCTCTTTGTTTCCTGGTGCGCGAGGAGAGGGGATTAAGAGCGCTGCTTAAAGGAGCTCCAGAGACAGGTGCGAGCCGCCGCTAAAAGCGCGGACCCCAGAGACGGGCGTGGGACGCTGGGGCTGCTGCTGCCGCCGCCAAGAGGCCTGTGTGCGAGCGCAGGTCACTGTCCACGCCCCCCTTCCGGGGAGCCTGTGCAGCCCGCCACTGCTGAGGTCTGGGGAACCAGGGACGGCTTCCCCAGGAGAACGCATGGCGTGCCTCGGGCTGGTGCAACGTCACGACGGCCTCTGCCGCCGCAGGGCCGCCCCACCTCCATATCCCTCCCTCCCACTGGCCTGAGTGAGCCAGAGTCCCCTAAGCGGCTGCTCCTTTAACTCCGTCCTGTCTGAGCGAAGAACAGATGCCCTCTGGCGACGTACACGCAGAGGCGGGGCCAAATCCAAAGCTGAGACCCGGGAGTTGTGAAAACAAAGCAGAGAAAGGGAAATCTCTCCCAGCAGCCTCAGAAGCAGCAGATTAAAGCTCCACAATCAACTTGATATACCCTGCATCTGTGGAAGACATGAATAGACAATGAATCATCCCAAATTGAGGAGGTGGACTTGGAGAGCAAGATTTATGATTATTTCCCCTTTTCCTCTTTTTGTAAGTGTGTATGTGTATGCTTCTGTGTGAGATTTTGTCTGTACAGCTTTGCTTCCACCATTTGTCCTAGGGTTCTATCCATCCGGTTTTTTTTTTTCTTCATGATTATTTTTTATTTTAATAACTTTATTTTATTTTATCTTTATTTTACTTTATCTTCCTTCTTTCTTTCCTTCCTTCCCTCCTTTAGACAACGAATCATCCCAAATTGAGGAGGTGGACTTTAAGAGCAAGATTTATGATTTTTTCCCCTTTTCCTCTTATTGTGAGTGTGTACGTGTATGCTTCTGTGTGAGATTTTCTCTGTATAGCTTTGCTTCCACCATTTGTCCCAGGGTTCTATCCATCCGTTTTTTTGTTTATTTGCTTGTTTTTTCTTAATAATTATTTTTTATTTTAATAACTTTATTATATTTTACACTTTATTTTATTTTACTTTATCTTCTTTCTTTCTTTTTGTCCTTCCTGCCCTCCTTCTCTCCCTCCCTACCTCTTTCATTTTTTTCTTTCTTTCTACTTCTACTAATTCTTTCTTTCTACTTTTTCTCCCTTTTATTCTGAGCCGTGTGGATGAAAGGCTCTTGGTGCTGCACCCAGGAGTCAGTGCTGTTCCTCTGAGGTGGGAGAGCCAACTTCAGGACACGGGTCCACAAGAGACCTCCCAGCTCCACATAATATCAAACGGCAAAAATCTCCCAGAGATCTCCATCTCAACACCAGCACCCAGCTTCACTCAACGACCAGCAAGCTACAGTGCAGGACACCCTAGGCCAAACAACTAGCAAGACAGGAACACAACCCCACTGATTAGCAGAGAGGCTGCCTAAAATCATAATAAGTCCACAGACACCCCAAAACACACCACCAGACATGGACCTGCCCACCAGAAAGACAAGATCCAGCCTCATCCACCAGAACACAGGCACTAGTCCCCTTCACCAGGAAGCCTACACAACCAACTGAAACAACCTTAGCCACTGGGGACAGACACCAAAAACAATGGGAACTACGAACTTTTTGCCGCCTGCAAAAAGGAGACCCCAAACACAGTAAGATAAGCAAAATGAGAAGACAGAAAAGCACACAGCAGGTGAAGGAGCAAGATAAAAACCCACCAGACCTAACAAATGAAGAGGAAATAGGGAGTCTACCTAAAAAAGAATTCAGAATAATGATAGTAAAGATGATCCAAAATCTTGGAAATAGAATAGACAAAATGCAAGAAACATTTAACAAGGACCCAGAAGAACTAAAGGTGAAACAAGCAACAATGAACAGCACAATACATGAAATTAAAAATACTCTAGATGGGATCAATAGCAGAATAACTAAGGCAGAAGAACGCATAAGAGATGTAGAAAATAAAATAGTGGAAATAACTACTGCAGAGCAGAATAAAGAAAAAAGAATGAAAAGAACTGAGGACAGTCTCAGAGACCTCTGAGACAACATTAAACGCACCAACATTCAAATTATAGGGGTTCTAGAAGAAGAGAAAAAGAAAGGGACTGAGAAAATATTTGAGGAGATTATAGTTGAAAACTTCCCTAATATGGGAAAGGAAATAGTTAATCAAGTCCAGGAGGCACAGAGACTCCCATATAGAATAAATCCAAGGAGAAATATGCCAAGACACATATTAATCAAACTGTCAAAAATTAAATACAAAGAAAATATATTAAAAGCAACAAGGGAAAAACAACACACAAGGGAATCCCCATAAGGTTAACAGCTGATCTTTCAGCAGAAACTCTGCAAGCCAGAAGGGACTGGCAGGGCATACTTAAAGTGATGAAGGAGAAAAACCTGCAACCAAGATTACTCTACCCAGCAAGGATCTCATTCAGATTTGATGGAGAAATTAAAACCTTTACAGACAAGCAAAAGCTGAGAGAGTTCAGCACCACCAAACCAGATTTACAACAAATGCTAAAGGAACTTCTCTAGGCAAGAAACACAACAGAAGGAAAATACCTACAATAACGAACCTAAAACAATTAAAAAAATGGGAATAGGAACATACATATCGATAATTACCTTAAATATAAATGGACTAAATGCTCCCACCCAAAGACACAGATTGGCTGAATGGATACAAAAACAAGACCCATATATATGCTGTCTACAAGAGACCCACTTCAGACCTAGAGACACATACAGACTGAAAGTAAGGGGATGGAAAAAGATATTCCATGCAAATGGAAACCAAAAGAAAGTTGGAGTAGCAATTCTCGTATCAGACAAAATAGACTTTAAAATAAAGACTATTAGAAGAGACAAAGAAGGATACTACATAATGATCAAGGGATCGATCCAAGAAGAAGATATAACAATTGTAAATATTTATGCACCCAACATAGGAGCACCTCAATACATAAGGCAACTACTAACAGCCATAAAAGGGGAAATCAACAGTAACACATTCATATTAGGGGACTTTAACACCCCACCTTCACCAATGGACAGATCATCCAAAATGAAAATAAATAAGGAAACACAAGCTTTAAATGATACATTAAATAAGATGGACTTAATTGATATTTATAGGACATTCTATCCAAAAACAACAGAATACACATTTTTCTAAAGTGTTCATGGAACATTCTCCTGGATAGATAATATCTTGGGTCACAAATCAAGCCTTGGTAAATTTAAGAAAATTGAAATTGTATCAAGTATCTTTTCCGACCACAATGCTATGAGACTAGATATCAGTTACAGAAAAAGATCTGTAAAAAATACAAACACACGGAGGCTAAACAATACACTACTTAACAATGAAGTGATCACTGAAGAAATCAAAGAGGAAATCAAAAACTACCTAGAAACAAATGACAATGGAGACACGACGACCCAAAACCTATGGGATGCAGCAAAAGCAGTTCTAAGAGGGAAGTTTATAGCAATACAATCCTACCTTAAGAAACAGGAAACATCTCGAATAAACAACCTGACCTTGCACCTAAAGCAATTAGAGAAAGAAGAACAAAAAAAACCCAAAATTAGCAGAAGGAAAGAAATCATAAAAATCAGATCAGAAATAAATGAAAAAGAAATGAAGGAAACGATAGCAAAGATCAATAAAACAAAAAGCTGGTTCTTTGAGAAGATAAACAAAATGGATAAACCATTAGCCAAACTCATCAAGAAAAAAAGAGAGAAGACTCAAAACAATAGAATTAGAAATGAAAAAGGAGAAGTAACAACTGGCACTGCAGAAATACAAAGGATCATGAGAGATTACTACAAGCAACTCTATGGCAATAAAATGGACAACCTGGAAGAAATGGACAAATTCTTAGAAATGCACAACCTGCCAAGACTGAATCAGGAAGAAATAGAAAATATGAACAGACCAATCACAAGCACTGAAATAGAAACTGTGATAAAAAATCTTCCAACAAACAAAAGCCCAGGACCAGATGGCTTCACAGGCGAATTCTATCAAACATTTAGAGAAGTGCTAACACCTATCCTTCTCAAACTCTTCCAAAATATAGCAGAGGGAGGAACACTCCCAAACTCATTCTACGAGGCCACCATCACCTTGATACCAAAGCCAGACAAGGATGTCACAAAGAAAGAAAACTACAGGCTAATATCACTGATAAACATAGATGCAAAAATCCTCAACAAAATACTAGCAAACAGAATCCAACAGCACATTAAAAGGATCATACACCATGATAAAGTGGGGATTATTCCAGGAATGCAAGGATTCTTCAATATACGCAAATCAATCAATGTGATACACCATATTAACAAACTGAAGGAGAAAAACCATATGATCATCTCAATAGATGCAGAGAAAGCTTTTGACAAAATTCAACACCCATTTATGATAAAAACCCTGCAGAAAGTAGGCATAGAGGGAACTTTCCTCAACATAATAAAGGCCATATATGACAAACCCACAGCCAACATCATCCTCAATGGTGAAAAACTGAAAGCATTTCCACTAAGATCAGGAACAAGACAAGGCTGCCCACTCTCACCACTCTCATTCAACATAGTTTTGGAAGTTTTAGCCACAACAATCAGAGAAGAGAAGGAAATAAAAGGAGTCCAAATCGGAAAAGAAGAAGTAAAGCTGTCACTGTTTGCAGATGACATGATACTATACATAGAGAACCCTAAAGATGCTACCAGAAAACTACTAGAGCTAATCAATGAATTTGGTAAAGTAGCAGGATACAAAATTAATGCACAGAAATCTCTGGCATTCCTATACACTAATGATGAAAAATCTGAAAATGAAATCAAAACAACACTCCCATTTACCACTGCAACAAAAAGAATAAAATATCTAGGAATAAACCTACCTAAGGAGACAAAAGAACTCTATGAAGAAAACTATAAGACACTGATGAAAGAAATTAAAGATGATACAAACAGATGGAGAGATATACCATGTTCTTGGATTGGAAGAATCAACATTGTGCAAATGACTCTACTAGCCAAAGCAATCTACAGATTCAATGCAATCCCTATCAAACTACCACTGGCATTTTTCACAGAACTAGAACAAAAAATTTCACAATTTGTATGGAAACACAAAAGACCCCGAATAGCCAAAGCAATCTTGAGAATGAAAAACGAAGCTGGAGGAATCAGGCTCCCTAACTACAAAGCTACAGTAATCAAGACAGTATGGTACTGGCACAGAAACAGGAAGATAGATCAATGGAACAGGACAGAAAGCCCAGAGATAAACCCACGCACATATGGTCAACTTATCTTTGATAAAGGAGGCAGGAATGTACAGTGGAGAAAGGACAGCCTCTTCAATAAGTGGTGCTGGGAAAATTGGACAGGTACATGTAAAAGTATGAGATTAGATCACTCCCTAACACCATACACAAAAATAAGCTCAAAATGGATTAAAGATCTAAATGTAAGGCCAGACACTATCAAACTCTTAGAGGAAAACATAGGCAGAACATTCTAGGACATAAATCACAGCAAGATCCTTTTTGACCCACCTCCTAGAGAAGTGGAAATAAAAACAAAAATAAACAAATGGGACCTAATGAAACTTCAAAGCTTTTGCACAGCAAAGGAAACCATAAACAAGACCAAAAGACAACCCTCAGAATGGGAGAAAATATTTGCCAATGAAGCAACTGACAAAGGATTAATCTCCAAAATTTATAAGCAGCTCATGCAGCTCAATAATAAAAAAACAAACAACCCAATCCAAAAATGGGCAGAAGACCTAAATAGACATTTCTCCAAAGAAGATATTCAGATTGCCAACAAACACATGAAAGAATGCTCAATATCATTAATCATTAGAGAAATGCAAATCAAAACTACAATGAGATATCATCTCACACCAGTCAGAATGGCCATCATCAAAAAATCTAGAAACAATAAATGCTGGAGAGGTTGTGGAGAAAAGGGAACACTCTTGCACTGCTGGTGGGAATGTGAATTGGTACAGCCACTATGGAGAACAGTATGGAGGTTCCTTAAAAAACTACAAATAGAGCTACCATATGACCCAGCAATCCCTCTACTGTGCATATACCCTGAGAAAACCATAATTCAAAAAGCATCATGTACCAAATTGTTCATTGCAGCTCTATTTACAATAGCCCGGAGATGGAAACAACCTAAGTGTCCATCGACAGATGAATGGATAAAGAAGATGTGGCTCATATATACAATGGAATACTACTCAGCCATAAAAAGAAATGGAATTGGGCTATTTGTAATGAGGTGGATAGACCTAGAGTCTGTCATTCACAGTGAAGTAAGTCAGAAAGAGAAAAACAAATACCGTATGCTAACACATATATATGGAATTTAAGGAAAAAAATGTCATGAAGAACCTAGGGGTAAAACAGGAATAAAGACACAGACCTACTTGAGAATGGACTTGAGGATATGGGGAGGGGGAAGGGTAAGCTGTGACAAAGTGAAAGAGCAGCATGGACATATATACACTACCAAACGTAAGGTAGATAGCTAGTGGGAAGCAGCCGCAGAGCACAGGGAGATCAGCTCGGTGCTTTGTGACCGCCTGGAGGGGTGGGATAGGGAGGGTGGGAGGGAGGGAGATGCAAGAGGGAAGGGATATGGGAACAGATGTATATGTATAACTGAGTCACTTTGTTATAAAGCAGAAACTAATACACCATTGTGAAGGAATTATACTCCAATAAAGTTGTAAAAAAAAAAAGAATCCAAAGTTAAAAATAAATAAATAAATAAATAAATAAAAATTAAGTGGGAGGAGAGTGGGGAAGAGAAAACAGAATCTCTCCCTAGGACCACACTAAAGGCATTTATTAGCCTGACCCACCCTGTAGCACCTTAGAAACAAAAAGTCCCCATCCAAATGCAAACAGACTGTGACTGCGTTTCATAACTCTTGCACTTCCTAACGTGGAGCCACTCCATCTATGAGGTCATTTGTTTTCCAAAGAATTCAGTTACGGAGCCTGCCAATCATTCAGATTGCAGGCACTGGCCAGGAAAGCAGCATTAAGTCCCTTACTGCTCTTTCTTAAGTCAGTCAGAGCATTCGAATCCCATACAATTGTCTTTTCAATAAAAAAAAAAAAACTGTGCTTACAAAGATAACAAGTTCCAAATGCTGTCTTTTCTTAAAGGTATGTTTGTTTCAAATCATATGTTTCTAATCTATAACAAAACAGCCTGAGTTATAATTATTCCAACTCCACACACTACTCAAAAGCCAAGAGATAGCTTGCAGAAATGATGAATGTGTTATTGGTGATATATAGAGTCAATCTGTTGATTCAAGACATAAACAGAGTCACAAGGAAAGAGAAGAAATGGTGAACAATAGATCCAATTTGCACTATGCCTGCTCCTAGAACAGCCCAGTTTCAGGTCCTCCAGATGAGAAGCAAAGGATCCCTCCTTTGTGGAAATATTCTGGTGCGAGTCATTTACACTTCAGTGTGAATTTTAAATACTCAGCTCCTATACTCTATTTGCGTTTGAAATTTTAGCTATAATTGAGAAATAAAAGGCTTTATCTTCTTATTAAGGGAATTTGAAACCTCAATGAACAGATAAAATAAATGTGAATATGAAGTTATAGACACACATAAGCTATTGGATTTAGTGAAGTGCTATAAATAATCTTATAAATGCAGTACAACCCATTGAAATTCATATTTTAGAGAAGATCTTGAAGAAGAATGACTCAAAATGTTGTCCAGATGGACTCTGGAATCTTGGAGACCTCTTTCCCCAGTGCCAACCCTTTCCCTCAAACATGAACCCTCAGAACTTCCGCTGCCAGTGTCCCTGTCCCCACGGTGAGCCACAACCATGCCCCGCCTCTGCAGGAGACTCTCCAACACCAGCAGCTGGGAGAAACGCACAGACCCCCGAGGCAGGTTCTACTACGTGGACCACAACACTCGGACCACCACCTGGCAGCGCCCCACGGCCGAGTACGTGCGGAATTATGAGCAGTGGCAGTCCCAGCGCAACCAGCTCCAGGGCGCCATGCAGCACTTCAGCCAAAGATTCCTCTACCAGTCTTCGGGTGCTTCCACTGACCATGACCCACTGGGCCCCCTCCCTCCCGGCTGGGAGAAGAGACAGGACAACGGACGGGTGTATTACGTGAACCATAACACACGCACTACCCAGTGGGAGGACCCTCGGACCCAGGGGATGATCCAGGAACCAGCTCTGCCCCCAGGGTGGGAGATGAAGTACACCAGCGAGGGGGTGCGTTACTTCGTGGACCACAATACCCGCACCACCGCCTTTAAGGATCCTCGCCCAGGGTTTGAGTCTGGGACGAAGCAAGGTTCCCCTGGTGCCTATGACCGAAGTTTTCGGTGGAAGTATCACCAGTTCCGTTTCCTCTGCCATTCAAATGCTCTCCCCAGCCATGTGAAGATCAGCGTTTCCAGGCAGACACTTTTTGAGGATTCTTTCCAACAGATCATGAACATGAAGCCCTATGACCTGCGCCGCCGGCTCTACATCATCATGCGCGGCGAGGAGGGCCTGGACTATGGAGGCATTGCCAGAGAGTGGTTTTTCCTCCTGTCCCACGAGGTGCTCAACCCCATGTACTGTTTATTTGAATACGCCGGGAAGAACAATTACTGCCTGCAGATCAACCCCGCCTCCTCCATCAACCCCGACCACCTCACCTACTTCCGCTTTATTGGCAGATTCATTGCCATGGCTCTGTACCATGGAAAGTTCATCGATACAGGCTTCACCCTCCCTTTCTACAAGCGGATGCTAAACAAGAGACCAACCCTGAAAGACCTGGAATCCATCGACCCCGAATTCTACAAATCTATCATCTGGATCAAAGAGAACAATCTGGAAGAGTGCGGCCTAGAGCTGTACTTCATCCAGGACATGGAGATCCTGGGCAAGGTGACAACCCACGAGCTGAAGGAAGGTGGTGAGAGCATCCGAGTGACAGAGGAGAACAAGGAAGAGTACATCATGCTGCTGACTGACTGGCGCTTCACCCGAGGCGTGGAAGAGCAGACCAAGGCCTTCCTGGATGGCTTCAACGAGGTGGCCCCCCTGGAGTGGTTGCGCTACTTTGATGAGAAAGAGCTGGAGCTGATGCTGTGCGGCATGCAGGAGATAGACATGAGCGACTGGCAGAAGAACACTATCTACCGGCACTATACCAAGAACAGCAAGCAGATCCAGTGGTTCTGGCAGGTGGTGAAGGAGATGGACAATGAGAAGAGAATCCGGCTGCTGCAGTTTGTCACTGGGACCTGCCGCCTGCCTGTTGGGGGATTCACCGAACTCATTGGTAGCAATGGACCACAGAAGTTTTGCACTGACAAGGTTGGCAAGGAAACCTGGCTGCCCAGAAGCCACACGTGTTTCAACCGGCTGGATCTGCCACCATACAAGAGCTACGAGCAGCTGAAGGAGAAGCTGCTATATGCCGTCGAGGAGACCGAGGGCTTTGGACAGGAGTAACTCAGGCTGCCCCTTCCCACACCCCCAGCACATATGTAGTCTTGAGTCCTGCCTGCCCGAGAAACTGCTGGCCGCACAGCCCGGGAGGCCCCTGCGGATGGTGGCCCTGCGTAGGACCACACTGTCCTCAGGCTGGTGGCAGCAGAGCCTGACCTCAAGAGGCCCTGCCCACCCCACCCTCCTACCCACTGGTGGCAGTCTGGAATAAAGCCCCCATGTCACTCTTGGCCCCCCCAAAAAAAAAAAAAAAAAAAATGAACCCTCTACTCTCAACCAAATTAAACGACACAGCCCATGCTGGAATCACTTCAGATTTGTTTCCGAAAACATATTCCTTTTCTCCAAAGAAAGGAATCAGAAATAGTCGAATAGAAAAAAAATGACCTAGGTCAGGATCAATGAGCAATATCACCTAGAATGGAAGGAAAAGATTATATGAGAATGTTCTCTTTCGATTTAACTCAGGCAGGCCTGAAATTCACTCTGGACAGTGAATGGGTCTGGCATTTTCTTCTTTACAAGTGAGCTTCTGATCGGAACCCTCACACAGGAAGCCCAAATTTGTCTCTATTTTTCATTCTTTAATGGAAGCCAACACCACAGTTGTGAAAAGGGAAATCCATGGTGAATTGAAAAACCTTCTTAGGAATCCATTTTACTTCAAGATGCTTACAAATCTTAGTGCATTTCAGATTTACCTCAAAACATATCATATCTCACAGAGTTTTGTGGAGGAAATGAGATTGATAAATGAATATTCCTTGATAGGAAACCCAAATCCTCCACAAGAACAGAAACCTGACTCGTGTCCCTCATAAATATAATAAGCACAGCCTGATGGTAAGCATCAGATTTCCGGGAACTCTACCCGTAATGAATTAGTCTATTCTCTGGGAAAGAAAGGGAAAAATAATCTGTATATACATGTTACAGAAGAAAATGAAACCATTAATTAAATTGAGATACCTCACCATCCTGACACTAGGTGACTAAAATAAATACTAAAATGTTCCAATAACTGCATAAAATAATGAACCAATTTCAAAAGTAATTATAAAAATTTTATTTTATTCCTGCATGCATACTAGTAATATTTATTGAATATCTACCATATGCAGAATGCAGTCCCAGAGAATGCCACATCTCAGAAGGAATATAAGATAAAGCCACTCCTAGTCTTGACAATATAACCACATAAATGCAAAAATAAATTTAAAATTATCAAAACCCCTCAGTAATTCTAAACTATTGGAGAGAAGTATTTTCTGAATTCAGAAAAATTTTTCTGCTATGGATTACACACATAAACAAATACAATTTTAATGCTAAGTGCCTTGTGGCTGCATTTGGTTAAATGTTGTTTAGTAGATATTCTGCACTCAACACAGATTTAAATGTGCCCAAATTATCTGCCTGTTAGCTTTAGTTTACATGGAATTCAATCATGTATATGTAGACTTCCTAAAATGGTGAAACTTCCTAAATGGTGAAAGACACTTCCTAAAATGGTGAAAAAACAGCTTTCTTAAGTAGGTACATATTTCCTTTTAAAGATTCCTGTACATTTTATTTTGCTAATATCTCTTTCTTACTAACAGCTCAGAAGTAAATATAAACTTACTTAGAATTATCATAAAATTTAAGTTACTGAAGCCCTATTCAATAAATTGCAATTTTCATAAAAATCACATGTAAAAGTAACTGCCAAAATTGGAATAAAAGTAACAGCTAACCTATTTTCTGTGCTTATTGTGTGCCAGCCACTATGCTTATGTGTATGTTGATCTCATTTAATCATTAAAATAACCTTTTTAACAGTACTGAGGTTGTTCTCAAAAAACTAAAAATAGAACTACCAATATGACCCAGCAGTTCCACTCCTGGGTGTATATCCAAAAAAAAAACAAAAACACTAATTCAAAAAGATACATGCACCCCAATGTTCATAGCAGCATTATTTACAATTGCCAAGAAAGACATGGAAGCAACCTAAGTGTCCATCAACAGATGAATGGATAAAGAAGCTGTGAGATACACACACACACACACACACACACACACACACACCCCACAATGGAATACTACCCAGCCATAAAAAAAGAATGAAATAATGCCATTTACAGCAACATGGATGGACTTGGAGGGCATTATGCTTAGTGAAATAAGTCAGAGAAAGACAAGTACTGTATGATATCACTAATATTTGGAATCTAAAATATACAACAAACTAGTGAATATAACGAAAAAGAAGCAGACTCACAGATACAGAGAACAAACTAGTGGTTACCAGTGGGCAGAGGGAAGTGGGAAGGGGCAATATAGGGGTAGGGGAGTAAGAGGTACAAACTTTTAGGTATAAAATAAGCTACGAGGATATATTGTACAACTCAGGGAATATAGCCAATATTTTATAATAACTATAAATAGAGTATAACCTTTAAAATTGTTAATCACTATATTGTACACCTGTAACTTATATAATATTGTACATCAACTATACTTCAATTAAAAAAAAACAACCTTTTCAAGAAGGTATGCTATTGCTCCTATTTTTAAACAAGTGAAAACGAGTAGCTTGGGAGCTTAAACATTATGTTATACCGCCTGCCCTCCAATCAAGAGGTGCAAACTGGTATTATCTTGATTTGTCACTTCAAAGCACGGCCTCTGCACGTTTAAATAAAAAGTGAGTGGAGAGATGGAGTGGGAGGGTGGGTTTAGCAGGTGTAAACATTTATACATAGGATGGATGAACAACAAGGTCCTACTGTACAGCACAGAGAACTAAATTCAATGTCCTGTGATAAACCATAATGGAAAAGAATATTTAAAAAAAGAAAGTATATATGTATAACTGAATCACGTTGCTGTACAGCAGTAATTAACATTGCAAATAAAAAAAAATTGTAAATCAACTATACTTCAATTTTTAAAAAAAGAAAAATAAAAAGTGAGTGTCTGAAAAATATCATTCTAACACTTTTTCTAGTACATACAAATAGAATCTGATTTTAAAGAATAACACCATCACGTCCTGTTCTACTTTGTAATTTCCACACCTTGGTCAACCTAGAAGCATATTATCTCTGGAAACAGCCCGACCAGATATGACCTTCTTCCTGACAACAGCATCATCATTTGCCCAGTCTCCCAGCCTTGGAAAGCCTTCCTTCCTAATGTCCCTGGTGCTCTTTTCTTCCTTCCTATTCCTAGTCATCGCTCTGGTTCATGCAGTCACAACCCCATTCTTGGACCATCCCAGCAGGACCATCATAGCTTCACGTTTTCATAGCTTTGCTCACCCACTTTCTGCCTATTTCCTTCTAACTAATGTTTCTCTCCCCAAACCTTACTAGCCAAGCTTTTTAAAGTTCATCCACACTGGTTTCCTCCCGTTAACTTCCCACTTCCTACATTCTGGTCCCTGCCCCCATTTTTATTTTTTCTCAGGCTCCTTCAGATCTCCTCTTCCGCCTCCCACCTTTAAATATGAGTGTCCCAGGAATTCCTAGGTGGTCCAGTGGTTAGGACACCACTCTTCCACTGCAGGGGGCACGAGTTCGATCCCTGGTTGGGGAACTAAGATCCCGCAAGGTGTGTGGCGCAGCCATAAAAACAAAACGTGAGTGTCTCCCCAGGCCCATCTGGACAGGCCCATCTATTGCCCCCACTCTCCACCTCCCCTGGCCCAGTTCATTCATACATGCCAATAACTCCAAATTCTCTATCTCAACCCAGACCACTCCCTATTTCAGCAGATTTTTCCTCCCAAGTAGCTCATGAACCTATCCCCTCCTCTCTAAACCTATGACTACTAAGCTCATGGGAGCCAACCACAACCATCACCTGGACTATTACAGTAGCCTCCTAATGGGTTTCCTGCCTCCAGACACCCCCCAAAATACCCTGATCTCAAAAGACCAACATGAAAACTATGTAAAATTAAAGTTATTATATTTAAATGTTATTTCTGCTAAAGAACTTCAATCAAAAATTTATCTAGGGCTTCCCTGGTGGCACAGTGGTTGAGAGTCCTTCGTGGCCCGGTCCGGGAAGATCCCACATGCCACGGAGCGGCTGGGCTCGTGAGCCATGGCAGCTGAGCCTGCGCGTGCGGAGCCTGTGCTCTGCAACGGGAGAGGCCACAACAGTGAGAGGCCCGCGTACCGCAAAAAAAAAAAAAAAAAAAAAAAAAAAAAAAAAATTTATCTCACCTCTTCCATTTTTAATTTTTTTCTTCCAGTTTTATTGATATAAAACAACAAGGCATACAGTGTGCAGCATAATAATTTGACTTACACACATCATGAAATGATTATCCCAATAAGTTTGGTGAATATCCAACATCTCATATAGATACAAAATTAAAGAAATAGAAAAGTCTCCTTATCTTCCATATTTAACTGATCCTAGTTAACCATAACATGAAGAGAAAAAAATTGATTGAAACCTTGAGTAGACTGTAGGAATAAGCTTCCATTATAGGGGGATTAGAAGCAACATAGCATTGAATGCCCCCGTTAGCCTTATTAAAATGAATGGTTTCATATGTGTGGAAGGAGAATTATTTGAAGAATTTACAATGCATGGCCCCCATCTCCTGCACATCCTTGTTCCCCAGAGTTCCTGCCACCAGTCTGGGCAGCTGGGGTGGTCCAGCCTCATGCCTTCAGAGTTGAAATGTTACTGCAGAGATGCAGAAAGTAGCTGCTTAGGTTGTTTTTTTTTTAATATTTCACTCATGCAAAACTATATAAAATGTTATAAAGATTTGTAATGAAATAAACTCCAATGGGCCCAACATCTAGTGATCCAGCCTCAGCTTTTGAGGTTCAAAATATAATTTTGAATCTTTGGAAGAAATAATGCCTTTGTGAGGAAGACTTTTGAGCTGCAGAACTCTGAATCTTTTGCATTGTTTGAGTCCTGGTTTAAACAAGAAACACAAAAGCAAGTAATATGTGTTACAATGCGTTTTTCAGTCCAGACCCAATAAAGATACTGTGAGACAAGCCTGAAGAAGAATTAGAGGGGCAGCAAGAGGAAGATACTGATGAAAACTCCTTAGACAGAATCCTTGGGTTGTTCCCCACCCCCGTCAGCTCCAATGGGTACAGTTATAGAATGACCCAATAAGTCTGGGAGTCCAAGAGTTTCTGCATGAAACCCTAGAAAATGATGTCATGACCTGCAGAAACAGGCAAAAGGAAAATCTTGGATAGACTGAGTTTTAACCTAAAATGATTATATTTGCATGGCATTTTCTAAGATTTCATTTTCTGCCATGGCATGGATGGAGAGATGGAGATAAATCTGAGTTATAGAAAACTGAAGACAGTTACTGTTTTTGTACACCTGAGAATGTGACTAACACATTTGCACTTATAACATATATTGGTAAAATAATTTTTGAATTTTACTCCCTAGAGACGTATACAAACCACTTCAGAATATTGTATCAAATACTTATATGTAATGGATCAGGCTAATGGAGCAAATCAATTTAGTGTATCCACCTTTTGTTAATGGGAAACACTTGTCTGGGGAAGGAGCTAATGGCTAGTGAACCAACTCTTGAGCACTATAAGGATGGAAAGTTATAATGACCTACTCAATGTATCTTTCACCAATAAATTAAGATAATCTTTGAAGTGCTTTCCAACCCTGAGATTCCATAACTTTGCTCTTCTCTGCTCAGAAAAGGAATTAAGTGTTTGGGGTAAACTCTCCGAGGCCACTCAGTGGCATTTACTCCTCACAATTAGTGCCAGAAAGAGGTGAAGCCCCCTCTCCATTCCAAACAGCATGGGCTCCCATGGCTTCTGAACCAACATTATTCTTTCCACTTTTAAGACCACTTAAGATTCCCATCTTCTTACAAAACCATGAAAAACAAAGGGAAGTAAAACCCAGACCCTAAACGTTTCTAGCTCGTCCACCTCTACACAAAGATCATGTTCGCAATGTGAAACTGGACACAATGAAGATAACTCTTACATGACTATGACCTCTGGTATATGGTTTGCTAGAGCCATCAGATACTGGCCTGTCTTTCAAAGAAGTATTTGATTGTATGCAATTGTGTGTGCACCGTGTGCATGTTGAAATGTATGATTCTTCCAGATTTCTAGAACTCAGGCACCCAAAGCTTCACTTTGTAACCCATGTGTGATGAAGTATGAAGAGTTTGTGGGGGGACTGAAATCAGAAAAATTGGAGTTGAAATCCCAGGCAGCCACTGACCTTGAAAAGCTTACACTCTAGAGAGGATGACAGACATACACCACAAAATTTCAATACAGTGTTGTGAGTGCTTTGACAGACATAAACACATGATGTTATGAGAGTAGAAACAGAGGTGCTGGGGGCAGGAGGTGTCGAGAAATGACCTTTACAGAGAGGATGCCTGAGCCAAGTCTTAAAAGAGACGTAGGAGTCTGCCAGGCAAAGAAAAGTGCTTATTAACTGCTGAACAAGGAAGATCAGTTACACCATCCACATGGCTCCACAAGGAAAGCACACATCATCAATCGCTGTGAAACGGGCAAGAGAATCAATTCTGAAGAAGCATGTTTCTCGTGCTTTTGATGAAAAGTGTAGTAGAGATCTCAGGGGGAAAGATGAAAGATCAGAGAGACCTATAGGTATAAGAACCTTGTCTCTCCACACCATCCATCCACTCAAACTATTTTTATTGGACAGAACTGAAAGAAACATTGTTGGAAATAAAATACCTACCAGAACATTCTGGACTGCTTCATGCTGCATACATGCTCGAACTTTGACCTGTACAGCACAAATCCATATTCAAGTGGTTAAGAGGCCATATAAGATGAGCGCTTGTTATGAATGAAACTTTGGTGATTACATCAGCTACACTAACCCAGAACAGCTGACGACCATTGCCAGTATCATGAGTTCAGCAATCAGCAACATCTTTGGTACAGATGTTCGGGAAACCATTGTGCCAATTATGCTGTAATAATGACAGTAGAGAACTTGGCTAGGGAATTCTCATTTCATGTCCTCTTTGAAAAAGCATCTCTTAAAAGAGGGCAATAGACAATATATACTGTGTATCCTGTCACCCTTTTTGGCTTGAGCTGTGCTCCTTTTGACTCTGTGGATCGTTGACCTTTCTGATCTTGAAGTTGGGATGGTATAAGCTAAGGGGTTTTGGCACACACAAAACCCACTACATTCTTGAATGCTCAAGACAGCTTTACAATGTCTCAAGCTGCATCTGAGCAAACCTGTTTCTCACTAATACTGTCAGTCTTTTTGAATGTTTTCTCTACAAAGGACAAAGGGAGAAAAATATTTGTTAATCAAAACCCATCTCAACTTAGCATAGTTTAACTGATCTTTTCTGCATTCCACTTTTTGGAAAAAAAAATAAAGAGTAGAAGACAGTCTTTTACAGGAAAATAGGCAACGTGTGACCTGGTGTCAATGCAGACTTAAGACCTTCTCTCACATCTTTGTAATGGCAATACTGTGTGGTGCATTCATTTTTTTTCCATCAGATATTCACCAAGCATCTGCAGTAGGGTAAGGACTGCTCCTAATGAGAGTCTACGTTCAGAAATGTGAACCTCAGGCACTACAACATTTTCAATCATCAGATAAAGGTTATCTCACGTTTTCTACATAGAACTTACTAAGATTAGGAAAATGTTCAAATAGGATTTTCATCAACAAGGAAGGAAAGAAAAATGGATTCATTGCCAGGTCTTAGTTAATCAGGTAATTCCATTACAAGCACCATTCTCCTCCTCCACTTTTTTTATTTGAATAAGTGGTGGCATTTATTCAAATAAAGGGGCATTAGATTAAGCAAACGGTTTTAGTTTATGGCCAAAATAAATGAATGCAAGACTACAGAAGAAAGGGGAAGAAGGATTTGTTACAAGGCAGATCTTCAGATCGTGAAGGGGATGCACCTTCGCAGGGCCGTGTAAGTTTAGACCCCAAGCACACTATTGCTTCCAGAAACTGCTTCCAACTGAAAATTTTATAGACATTTTCAAGTCTCATGGGTGAGTTCCTGAAAATATCACAGTTGGTCAAGAAACATATGTGTTTCAAGTCTTTCTAACTTGCTTTGGTGTTAGCTTATAAAAACTCATAGGTGTATATTGGACTCATTAAACTGAGGGACTCATAAGCACCAGCTCGATCAGGGCAGCGTGCTGACAGGCATTATACATTATGCAAGCTTCCCCACATCATTCTGCCAACATGCTTGCATTTTAATCCGAAACACTCCCGGCGTGTCTAATATTAGGCCTCCCTGGAACACATAAAACCAATCATGCCACCTCATGCAGAGGCTCTGTGATGTGGACAGATTTCCACTGGAGACTGGAAGGAACCCACGACAACATTTTCACATGTTACTCCATATCGATCCAAGATCCTCTCTGCAGAGCTAATGTAACAATAAAATAGTAACCCAGGGAAAGTAGGTAGAAGATGGAACCCAAAGCATGCTGGCTTGACAACTGTCAAGCACCAGATTCATTTTTATCACTGAATAAAGGCAGTGAATAATCGTGACTCAGCTACAGACATTTCATCTGAGCACCCACCAGAGATGAAGATGTGTGTGTATGTGTGTGTATATATATATACACACACACACAATTTTATAGAATCTCCCAGGACTGTCAGGATCATATTGAAGCTGAACACAAAAAGATACTTTCAAATCTCCAAATTTTCTAAAGGGGCCACAAAGAAAACTCACATAAAATACTTTACAATTTCATGTTGACAAATTGGCATGTCAAGACAATTAGCCTCATTGTAGCAAGATGGTGGACAGATGCCTAGAAGAATCAAGACTCCGATTGTTCTACAAAAGTCAATAAGGTGGAGTCTCTAACACAGCAAATATGTCAAAGGATAGAGAGATAAGAATTGGAAATCTGATGAAAAACAGCCAGGCAGGAAATACAAAGGGAAGCATGTTGACTTGTGGTTGAAAACGGTTATGAGTAAACTTTGTTCTAAGACGTGTGTGGAGCTGGAAGCAAGACACCCAGGAAGAGTGGATGTGAGCCTCCAATAAGGGGTTTATGACAACCTGAACAGTGAAAAGCTCGTGGGGAAGAGAATAATACCTCATGATGGAATGCGAGGTTCTGCAAACATCATGAGAAGTTAAGAGAAGAGACAGAAGAGCTTTGAGTTCAGCAGAGGACCCGCAAGAGTGATTGGCAAAGTGAAAAAATATATATATTCATGTGCTTCCTTCAATTAAAAATAAAAGATATAAATGCTACAAAAAATTGAGATCAGTTTGACTAACATCTGGAAGAGGATGGGATTTCCCTGGTGGTCCAGTGGTTAAGACTCCATGCTTCCACTGCAGGGGGCTTGGGTTTGATCCCTGGTTGGGGAACTAAGATCCCACATGCTGCATGGCACAGCCAAAATAAATAAATAAATAAAAGCTTTTAAAAAAAATATCATATTAGAAGAGGTTCAGATGATATTTACCAGCCACCATATATCTGAACATGTGCTCATTCATGCCGCTGATTATTTGTGCTTAGTGTAGATCAGTCTCTAGGTTAGGTGGGCCTAAAGATAGACAACTAACAGAAGTGTGTGCAAAATGTCTGGGAAGCTCAAAGGGAGGATATACTGTGCCAGGTCCATTTAGTTTTTTTCTTCAATAAATGAATCATGTTAAAAAGGAAAAAAACAACAGTCCAGAGAATTTGATTTCTCCAAATCTGACATTCTTATCAATAAGTGAAGAGTGTGTGGTCTAGATCATATTTCTCACGTGTGAGTACATAATCAACTAGAGGGCTAAACCCCAAAATTTGTTTATACTCAGCATCAATCTAATGGATGTCGTCGAGTGAGGTGGCTGGCATTCACTAATGACTTTATCTGCAACTTAACTAACAGGATGCAGCACAATGTCACTGGGATCTTCAATAAATTGTGCATAAAGGGAACATACAAAAAAATGGGAACAGAACTTGGTAATCTCAACATATCAGGCTAAAACTAAATAATGTTTTCTAGGAAAGTTTATGGATTAAAAACAAACACATAACTGGGTTAGCAAAGATCTCTTAGATATAACACCAGGGACACAATTTGTAAATTTTTTAATTTTAAAAATTAAGTTGAGGGCTTCCATGGTGGCGCAGTGGTTAAGAGTCCGCCTGCCGATGCAGGGGACACGGGTTCATGCCCTGGTCCGGGAAGATCCCACATGCCGCGGAGCGTCTGGGCCTGTGAGCCATGGCTGCTGAGCCTGCGCATGTGGAGCCTGTGCTCCGCAACGGGAGAGGCCACAGCAGTGAGAGGTCCAAGAACCACAAAAAAAAAAAAAAAAAAAATTAAGTTGAACAGACCTCATCAAAAATTTTTTAAATGTCTGTCCTAAAAGAGAATGTTGAGAGAATGAAAAAACAAGCCATAGATTCAGAGAAAACATCTGTAAGTCATATATCTGATACAGAACTCATATTTAGAATATATAAAGAACTCTCAAAAGAACTCAATAATAAGAAAAGAATCCAATTTTTTAAAAATGGACAAAAGATATGAACAGATTCTTATCTAAAGAAGACATACAGGTGGCAAATAAGAACATGAAAAGATGTTTGTCATAATTAGTCATTAAGGAAATGTAAATCAAAACCACAATGAGATGCCACTACACACCTAGTAAAATGTCTAAAATTAAAAAGCCTGAACATAACAGGTGTTGGCAAAGATGTGGGTGAAATGGAACTCTCATACACTGCTGATGGGAACACAAAATGCTGTATCCATTTTGGAAAATAGTCTGTCAGGGTCTCTAAAAGTTAAGTATAGATTTATCATGTGATCCAGCCATTCCAGTCCCTAAGTATTTACCCTTTTTTTATTTAAGAAAAATAAAAGCATGTGTGCATACAAAGATTTGTACACTGTCCCTTGTCGCTGCTTCTCTCCCCATGGCAGGCACCCCAATGCCAACTGTCTCATGGGGCGCATCTGTTGTTCTTCAAAGGGCACTCAGGGACCTCTCCCTGTATCGTGCCCCCTTCAAGTAAGAAATCTGAGGCTCTGCTTCTTGCTCCCTACCCTCATCCACCAAAATGGGTGTCCCAATCTATCTATCCCTTTTGTGGCTTAAATACCCTCACACAAAAGGACTTCACTCATAGAGGCTCCTACCAAGATGAAGCCTACTTAAGCCCAGGCCCCATCTGAGGTCTCCATGGATCCCAGGGAACTTCCATATATCCTTGTCAAGTCAATCGATGAGGAGACAAGCTGCCCCCCACCCCACCCCAGAGCTCCCTCGCACTTCTGCCATCTCTCTCCTGCTCCTCTTCCTCACAAGCAGTGGCACACATTCTGATGGTTTGGGGTCTAGAAGCACAGCAACATTCAGAGAAGAGACTATTACCCATTCCTCACTATGGAGAGAAGAACAGTCTGAGCACCCCAATCTTGTAGGCAGTCGAAGGAACAAATCAAATGCTCCCTCTTCCACAAGGCAAAGAAAGGGGGAAGATACCATTGCCACTCAACAAATTCTGCGTTCCCCCCAAAATCAGCTCCTTCCCCCCCCCACCCACTTACACTTTTTCTTGATAAAGAACTCAAAACAGTTGAACCTCTCTCAATGAGGTAGGGTGGGGGACTCACATTAAGAAGTGGGTCCTCCTTGGACTTGACCTTAGAGAATTTAGTGAATGTTCCCAACAGGGGGCTCCACTGTAACCCCTGAGGTACTGCTGCTGGATGGCTTCAAGGGAAGAAGATCTCCATCAGTCCCTACACATGTACCATATGAATCCACCTTCTACAGAGCCCTCTGCTAGGTACTCCAAAGAATTCCAAAGTGAATGGGTGGACAGTCTGAGAAGGGATATTCAACAAGCAGCTGAATAACCAGAAGGGTAAGGTAGAACAAATTCCATAAAGGAGCCACAGACAAAGATCAAGGAGAGATTGTCCTGCACCAAACACTGCTCGGGAACTGTCTTCCTATACTTGAAATGGAGGAAGAGCTGTCCTCCAGCTGTGGGATCATGAAGACACTGGCTTTTGTTCTGAACTTCGAAGAGAATGAAGAGTTTGAACTTGTAGACATAGGTGGGGAGGAAATTAGAGGGAGGAAATTTTTTGGAGACAGTAAATCACATGAGGTAACTTATTAACTATCTTTAAATGCAACGTATCTCAACTTCCCTGATTATAGGAATCACTAGGAATGCTTGTTAAAAATATAGATTCCTAGCTCCACCCTAGACCTCCTGGATCAGATCCAGAGAAAGACACAGGGAATCTGAATTTTTAACATGCACCTTCTGGGTGATTCTTATGATGAAGCAAGTTTAGGAAATACTAATGAAGGATCTGAAATTTACTTTGAGTAAATCATGAAACTGCTACCTATCCCACTGAGCAAAAAGGAACAACAGCAGCAAACAATGAGCTCTCATTTCTCTAAAAGTTCGGTGTGGAATAAGGAAGACTCTAATTAGAGGTGTCTAAATATTGCAGTAGGCTTTTATGAGAGTTGGAACCCCCAACCCTGAAAAGCTTTATTAAATGAAGGAAATCACTATTTGCCCTAGAGGGGCTGGCTCTGGGGAGCAGGCAAAGGGTTGAATTATTTGGGGATCATTTGGGAGTTGTGATAAACTAAAACTCACCTAAGAAACATGAGAGCACAAGGGAACCTCAAGGAGGCCAAATAAAGGCACAGAGTTGGGTGTTAGGGAAACTGGAAAGTTACCAGGGGTCTTTTCCCTCCCACTCTTTGGGACCAAATATTCTCCTACAGCTGTGTCTCTCTGCACATATATTTAATTCTCTTCTATCCTCCAGCCAGCTTCTCAATTTAATCATCCACTAATCAATGGCAACCTCATCCTCCAATTCAACATGACTCCCCAGGGATTTCCCTGGTGGTCCAGTGGTTACGACTCTGTGCTCACAATGCAGGGGACCCGGGTTCAATCCCTGGTCAGGGAACTAGATCCCACGTGCTGCAACTAAAGATCCCACATGCTGCAAGGAAGATCCCGCACTCCACAACGAAGATCCCGTGTGCCGCAACTAAAGACCCAGCGCAACCTAATTAATTAATTTTTTTTTAAAAAAGACTCCCAGATACTCAGAGTGAACTGACACAGTCTCCATGACCCAATTCCACATTCCTCCAGGTGAGATAAAATCTGATTGGTCCATCTTGAGACGTGCCCACACCTGATCCAATCAGCTGGTACTCCTTGATACTCTGAAAGTATAGTTGGGAGAAATGATGAAACTCTCATACACAATGGGTCAAATTGATTTTCCACTGCCTTAATTTTATATTTTACTCCAAAAACAATAATGTCCTTACTTGAAAACCTTATTCTTTTAAGAATTGTCCCTCTTGGCTTCATTTTGAAATATGAAAGGACCCCCTGTTGAAATGCCAAGAATAAATACTTACAAACAATGAGTAATCTGGTCTGATTTCAGAATCTTCTGGATAATCTGAAGTCTTATCTAAGAATTCTATGTCTACAAACTCAATGCAAGAAGCACTTTGCTGGAATTCCTCAAACTTTTATGCTAATTAATCTCTGTCATTTTAAAACCCACGTGCCTCAAGATAAATTTCAATGTGTTTCCGATTAAATTTCACTTAGCTCATCTGAACGTTGACTAAGTTATCTAAAGTCCAGAGAGTTTTTTTAAAGGCTGCCACAGAATCCTTCTCTATGAGCAAGAAGACTGACTCTCATCCTCAGCACACGGAATTGAACCCATAGTGCCTCAGCTTGAACTTGGTTGATCAACTTGGCTCCCAAGAGGTTTAACACTAAGTTTATTCAGTGCTAAGTTTATTCAACGTGAGGTTGCCCTTGGTTTTAGGAGGAAAACTGTTCTCTCTCCTGTGGCTAAGAGATATGAAAAAGATGACCACCAAACTGAGATATAATTCTATCCAGAAGTTCTTGTAGCATCATAAGCATTGGTTGGGGGCTGGGGGGTAGGGAATGATTCTACTGTAAGTCTTGCATCAGCACATTCAAGGTCCCCAGTACTCTAAGAACCCACTCTTGTTCCTTTCCCTCTACTACTAATGGGCTCCAACTGACTCCCTCTACTTGCCTTCTATTCATTCTCTCCATGGTCCTCTGCAGCCTCCTCCCAGTCGTGTTCTCCTCTTAGTGAGGCATTCTCATTCCAGAATATAAATTACCATTGCCCAGTGACAGTGGGTTTTGTAGGGTTCTACTTTTACAAATAGGCTCACTTTAGCATCTCCCATTACACTGAGGCTCCAACAGAGAACTAGGCAGGAGGAAAACTCTTTCCTTTACTAAAACATTCCACCGAGGAAACCAGCCAAGGAAACTGAATAAAAGAGCAAAAGCAAAGGAGGTGTTCAGTTTTTGTATTTTTTTTTAATGCACTTGCACTCTGACCCAAGGGCTTTGAAAAGCTAATAGATTATTCATCTCAAGTTGCCAGTTCCAGAGATTCTACCAATTTTCCAGAGTTCCCCTCACTTGCAATCAGGGATAACACTGAACACAGATGTACAGACTCTTGAAAAGAATGTGGGGGCTTCCCTGGTGGCGCAGTGGTTGAGAATCTGCCTGCCAATGCAGGGGACACAGGTTCGAGCCCTGGTCTGGGAAGATCCCACATGCCACAGAGCAACTAGGCCCATGAGCCACAACTACTGAGCCTGCGCGTCTGGAGCTTGTGCTCCGCAACAAGAGAGGCTGCGACAGTGAGAGGCCCGCGCGCCGCAATGAACAGTGGTCCCCGGGGCTTCCCTGGTGGCGCAGTGGTTGAGAGTCCACCTGCCGATGCAGGGGACACGGGTTCGTGACCCAGTCCAGGAAGATCCCACATGCTGTGGAGCAGCTGGGCCCGTGAGCCATGGCTGCTGAGCCTGCACATCCGGAGCCTGTGCTCTTCAACGGGAGAGGCCACAACAGTGAGAGGTCCGCGTACCACCAAAAAAAAAAAAAAAAAAAGAGTGGCCCCCACTTGCCACAACTAGAGAAAGCCCATGCACAGAAACGAAGACTCAACACAGCCAAAAATAAATAAATAAATAAATAAATAAATTTTTTTTAAAAAAAGAATGTGTTTGCCACTAAGAAAATGAGGTAAATTGGGAGATACTATGAATGTATAAATTTCTGGGGGAAGAGATAAGGAGATGAGTTAAATAGTAACTGTCTCTAGTCCAAGGACTTTGGATGGAAAGTGAAGAATGAGCCTCTCTGGGATGGCATAGAAAAAGAGGCAAGCATCCAAACAGAAACATAACATCTCTGAAAATGAAACAAATTATGCTCTCCTTTTTTTCAATTCAAGTGTAGTTGATTTACAATGTTGTGTTAATTTCTTCTGTACAACAAAGTGACTCAGTTATACGTATAAATATATTCTTTTTTATATTTTATTCCATTATGTTTTATCCCAGGTCATTGAATATAGTTCCCTCTGCTATACAGTAGGACTTTGTTGTCCATCCATTCTATATGTAATAGTTGGCATCTATTAACCCCAAACTCCCAATCCTTCCCTCCCCCCACCCTTGGCAACCACAAGTCTGTTATCTATGTCTGTGAGCTTGTTTCTGTTTCATAGATATGGTCATTTGTGTCGTATTTGAGATTCCACACATAAGTGATATCATATGGTATTTGTCTTTCTCTTTCTGACTTACTTCACTTAGTAGGTTAATCTCTAGGTCCATCCATGTTGCTGCAAATGGCATTACTTCATTCTTTTTCATGGCTGAGTAATATTCCATTGTATATATGTACCACATCTTCTTTATCCATTCATCTGTTGATGGACCTTTAGGTTGTTTCCATGTCTTAGCTATTGTGAATGGTGCTGCTATGAACATAGGAGTGCATGTATCTTTTCAAATTATAGTTTTGTCTGGATATATGCCCAGGAGTGGGATTGCTGGATCATATGGTAATTCTATTTTTAGTTTTCTGAGGAACTTCCATACTATTTTCCATAGTGGCTGCATCAACTTATATTCCCACCAACAGTGTAGGAGGGTTCCCTTTTCTCCATACCTTCTCCAGCATTTGTTATTTGTAGAGTTTTTAATGATGGCCATTCTGACTGGTGTGAGGTGATACCTCATTGTAGTTTTGATCTATATTTCTCTAATAATTAGTGATGTTGAACATCTTTTCATGTGCCTATTGACCATCTATATTTCTTCTTTGGAGAAAGGTCTTTTTAGGTCTTCTGCCCATTTTCCAATTGGGTTGTTTGTTTTTGTTGTTGTTGAGTTGTATGAGCTGTTTGTATATTTTGGAAATTAAGTCCTTGTTGGTCACATCGTTTGCAAATATTTTCTCCCATTCCATATTGTCTTTTGTTTTGTTTATGGTTTCCTTTGCTGTATACACTCCTTTTTTTTATTGAGGTGAAATTCACATAACATACAATCAACCATATAAAGTGTACAGTTCAGTGGTGTTTAGTGCATTCACAATGTTGTGCAACTACCATCTCTTTCTACTTTCAAAATGTTTTTCTCATTCCAGAACACCCATCATTCTCCCCTCCCCCATCTGCTTTCTGACTCTATTGATTTGCCTATTCTGGATTTATCATATAAAAAGAATCATCCGGGCTTCCCTGGTGGCGCAGTGGTTGAGAGTCCGCCTGCTGATGCAGGGGACACGGGTTCGTGCCCCAGTCTGGGAAGATCCCACATGCCGCAGAGCAGCTGGGCCCGTGAGCCATGGCCGCTGAGCCTGCACGTCCGGAGCCTGTGCTCTGCAACAGGAGAGGCCACAACAGTGAGAGGCCCATGTACCGCAAAAAAAAAAAAAAAAAAAAAATCATCCAATATGTGTCTTTTTGCGTCTGGCTTCTTTCACTTAGCATAATGTTTTTAAGGTTCAGCCAAATTGTACCATGTCTCAGAACTTTATTCCTTTTTATGCCCGAATAATATTCCATTTTATGTACATATTGCATTTTGTTCATCCATTCCTCCATTGATGGACACTTGAGTTGTTTCTACCTTTTGGCTAATGTGAACATTCATGTATAAATTTCTGAGAAGTCAAATCACTTCTTGCAACCCTCACAAGAAGGAAAAAAAACATATTTAAGGTAGCAATTCAGCACTCATCCTCTACATGTTCCAAGGTGTGCAAAAGTACTAACTTGAAGATTACCCAGACCCAATAAAGTAGAAAACCTGGATGTGTTCTTAGCCACATATCAAACTGGAAAACTCCAGAGGCTGCCAGCGGCACACAAACACATTTAACAGGGACCCTGTTCTCCACCCAGACAGAATCAACAAGGATGAAACTGACCACACTTTACCAAGAATAAAGAAATGTCTTGGCCAACTTCAGAGATGTCTGAACAGGGGTGTTTGCAGTGACTAATGAATTAACATCAGTGAGAAGTGAGCTCTAATGGTCATGTGCCTACAGGCAGACAAGGGGTGGGGGCAGGAAAAGGAATTCTGAACCATTGTCTGCTTTTTTTTTCCAAAAAGCTTGTTTTTTTTTTAATTTACTTTTTTAAGGACTGCACAGCTGCAGGGGTTGTGTGTGCTGCAGGGACTGTCAAACCATCATTTGACTTTGTGAAGAATTCTTCTGAGGTGGATTTTATTGTTTTCAGCTGGAGAATCCATCCCAGCCCACCCCCTCACCAGCACAGAGCCACATGCCCACCAAGCTTTGCCTCTCACTTCTGCCCTGCAGTGTTCAGAAAGCAAGAGTCCACCACAAGGGAAACACCATGAGGAGATAAGGCAGCGATAGCAACATCCCAACAGGAGAAGCAACCCCACAAGGATCACCTTTGCTACGGGCATTTGTCCCTTTGTGGAGTCTGTTTTCTTTTTCTTTTTGGCAGGCAGTGCTCTTGATTTTCTAAGTGCTCAGTAGAAGAGTGTTCAAGATTTTTCCTTTCTGAAACTTTCTGGAGCTTCAGCAGCACTCATGTATTCTGTATGTCAATGGAGAAATATTGCTGGCACCAAATAAATAAAGAGTTTAGGGAAAGGGGTGGGGTGGAGGTTGCTGGGAAGGAAGCCGACATCTGCTCCTGCTCACACATTCAATTCGGCCCACCTCGAAGTACCGCCCCCTCCCGTCCCCACTCGTTGTGGATTCTCTGATGTTCACAGAGCAGCTCACCCCTCCTCCAAGTCACCATGTCAACACAGGGGATCTAACAAAGTGTTGAAAAAGCAACGTAGAGGACCTCCTCCAGACACACACTGTGAACAGAAACGGCAATCAATTCAGTTCTCTTTGCTCAGAAAAACAAATGCGAGCCTTTGCCAACTCTCTGGCTTTGAGGACAAGCTTTGAGGAAGACCACTGCAGGATAATATTTCCCATGTTGGAGATAAATTCTAAATTTTTCCAGGCCCAACATGAAGGAAAAGTTCTTAAAGACAAACGAATCCAGCCAAGCAATCTTCACTTTAGGAACCCTGTGACAACTTCCTCACCATTAAAATGCACTCAAAAGAGACAATTCTACAGACTCCCCAGAGAGAGAGGTAGGGGAGAAGAGAGAGAGAGAGAGAATTCTGGATAGGGAGTCAGTCGGATGTGTCTGGGAGTTCAAGTTCAAGAAGACCTCAAGATCAACAAACTTACAGTTACCAGGGGCTAAGGGAGGGAGGGATAAATTGGGAGATGGGGATTGACATATACACATGACTATATATAAAATAGATAACTAATAAGGACCTGCTGTATAGCACAGGGAACTCTACTCAATACTCTGTAATGGCCTATATGGGAAAAGAATCTTAAAAAGAGTAGATATATGTATATGTATAACTGATTCACTTTGCTGTACACCTGAAACTAACACAACGTTGTATATCAACTACATTCTAAAAAAAATTTTTTTAAAGACCTCTAAATAAACTTGACTTAGTTTAGTGTACTCATTTTTTAAAAAGAACGTTCTTGCTGAGATAAAAAACGTAGCAGTTCACTAGAGTCTCTGACTTTTAACAATGGTAAAAACACACATAACACATAACATAAAATTTACCATTTTAAACCATTTTTAAGTCTACAGTACAGTAGTGCTGACTATATTCACATCTTGTGCAACAGCTCTCTAGAACTCTTTCATTGTGCAAAACTGAAACTCTACACTTATTAACGACTCCCCTTTCACCCTCCTCTCAGCCCCTGGGAGCCACCATCCTACATTTTGTTTCTAAGTTTAGAGTCCCTGACTTTTAAAACCGCGGCCCAAACCCAGCCCTATCCCCAGGATAGTATGATATCAATAACGTTATTATGATATTTGTTTTCTCTCATCATCCAAATCAAGGTTCACTTCCATACAAAGAAGCAATTTTGCAGTAATTCATATATTACAAACATCAAACTACAATTCCAGAAATATTTTGTAAACTGAGCAAGACAAAGTTATGTCCATCACATAATCCTCCCCAAAACCCTCTGCCCAGGTTTGTGAAAACAGTATAAAATTCCGATGCAGAGTCTGGAAAAAGCTCTGTGTTAAAAAGAAGGTGAGTAGTAAACCTAAGTAACTGAAAATTTTGCAATTTTTTTATCTGCAATGAAGTCACAGTAAGTATAAGACTTAGAGAGGGAAAGAATGTGCTAATCACAGGGTGGCGAGACATGGGAATGAACCACCCAAGAATGTGGCAAAGTCGCCTTTCCTGATGGTCATTAGAATTGGTCTCCAGATCCTCCTCATCATGACATTCCTGAGGGAACTCCTCATGTTTCCCTTTCCAGGCTTCAATTCCATGACTCTTAGGCACCTGGGTTTTCACAGGCCATCCCAGTGGCCCCGGTATGGGCTGAGAAACAAATGAGGGACTCTTGCATCCCAGTGGGAGCTTTAGCTCTGAGGCAGAACAGAGATTCTGATAACACCCTGTATTGGGTTTTTGTTTCTCCCTGGATCCTCAAAAGTCTACCTGGGTGACAGCCTAGGAGACAGAAGATAGGGGGAGTCCAAAGTTATGACACTAGAAAGGCTAAAATTGTGTTTGTGAAATCACAAATTTGAGCTGGCTCTGGAACTCCTAAGATGTGTACACAGTAAATGAACTCAGGGCAAGGAAGCCACCGAGCCATCCAAGACCACTGGCAGCTGCAGCAAAACTCATGGTAAGGAGTTTGGACTGTGCTGATAGCCCATCTGTGTTTGCATCTCAACTCTGGCTTGAAACCCTGGACAAGTCCTCAAACCTCTCTCTGAGGGTGTGGAGAAAAGGGAACACTCTTGCACTGCTGGTGGGAATGTGAATTGGTACAGCCACTATGGAGAACAGTATGGAGGTTCCTTAAAAAACTACAAATAGAACTACCATATGACCCAGCAATCCCACTACTAGGCATATACCCTGAGAAAACCATAATTCAAAAAGAGACATGTACCAAAATGTTCATTGCAGCTCTATTCACAATAGCCCGGAGCTGGAAACAACCTAAGTGTCCATCATCGGATGAATGGATAAAGAAGATGTGGCACATATATACAATGGAATATTACTCAGCCATAAAAAGAAACGAAACTGAGCTATTTGTAATGAGGTGGATAGACCTAGAGTCTGTCATACAGAGTGAAGTAAGTCAGAAAGAGAAAGACAAATACCGTATGCTAACACATATATACGGAATTTAAAAAAAAAAAAGTCATGAAGAACCTAGGGGTAAAACAGGAAAAAAGACACAGACCTACTTGAGAATGGACTTGAGGATATGGGGAGGGGGAAGGGTAAGCTGTGACAAAGCGAAAGAGAGGCATGGACATATATACACTGCCAAACATAAGGTAGATAGATAGTTGGAAGCAGCCGCAGAGCACAGGGAGATCAGCTCGGTGCTTTGTGACCGCCCGGAGGGGTGGGATGGGGAGGGTGGGAGGGAGGGAGATGCATGAGGGAAGGGATGTGGGAACAGATGTATATGTATGACTGATTCACTTTGTTATAAAGCAGGAACTAATAAAAAAAAAAAGAAAAAAAAAACCCTCTCTCTGCCTCCATTTCCATAAGTATAAAATGAGGGTGATACTGGTAACTACCTCAAAGGATTGTGATAAAGATAAAATTAGATAATATATCAAAAGAACTTAGCGCAGCACTTGACCGATGGTAAACAACTCTAAAAAAATGCCAGCAATTGTGATTACTAATCTATCCAAAATATGCTCACTCTCTCTACCACTCTATTCCTCCTCTTTCTTTCCCTAACACCTTTATTTTCTTCCCTTTTTTCCCTTATCAGATACTGCCTATGATTCCACTCATACCCATGGGCAAGACCAATCTCATGTTTGGTGATTTGAGCAGACTCTCTGCCATATCATAAAACTTCCTCTAAAATATCATAATTAGAACTTCATTCCTATAAATAAATAATCAGCCTTTTTAATATAAAAGGCCTGGGAGAAGTAGTACACTAAATTATTAGCCTGCCTCTTAACCACTCTAGTACATCCTCTTGCAGTTATATCTGTCTGAAATTATCTTGTTTATTTATTGAATGTTTAATTACTGTCCTCCCCAAGCTCTGTAAAAACAGGATTTTATCAATCTCATTCACCACCGTATCCCCAGCCCTTCAACAGAGCCTGGCATGTAGTTGTTGCTCAATAAATAAGTATTTGTTAAATGTTGAATGGCTGAACTACTTACTTTTCCCCAAAATATGCCCTGCTGTCCACCCTCTTGCTCTCTGAATATGCTATTTCCTCTGCCCAGAATGTGAGTTTCATTCCAGATGTTCAGTGCCTGACAACTATGTGTTCCCAGGCCCATTCCTACCAGTTCTCCGGGGCTCAGCATGGGCATTTTGTCTTCCACGGGGCCTTCTCTGATCCATCCAGACAGGGTCCGTGCTCTTCTGCTGGCTCCCACAATGCCCTTGCCTATTCCACCCTCAGCTCAGCAGTCCTGAAATCTTCACACACCAGACCACCCCTCAGTATAACGAAGCTGATAGTCTCCACCATAAAATTGCTACCAGCGTTGAAAACAACAAAACAGTTCCAAAGGGACTGTCGTGGAAGGAGGAAAGCGATGAGGGAGCCCACTGGACTCAATCACTGTTTCAGTGCCCCCCTTGCCGACCATGACCTGGACCTCAGCAAAATTCTAAATGGCTCCATGTTAGGCCTTGAGGATAATTTGAAATGAGTCAAAAACTCTCCTACCAAGTCCATGAACATCAAAGGTCCAGTTCTATAACTGTTAGGTTTCTCATTCTGAGAACTCTTTGAAGAGGAAAACTCTGTCTTCCTCAGTCTCCCCACACTTGGCCCACTGTAGGAAAGCGTTTAAAAACCTCCACCATGTTTGTGAACTAAATGAACACTACTGAACTTCTATCAGTTTAACTATTTTTGGCCATGAAACTGGTTTTTTTTAATCAGATTTTGAAGCATTTCGATGACATGCTTTCCCCATCCATTGTGTTCTTGTTTAAGCAAGAACACAACACTTAAAAATGAAAGATTTCTTTTTACTTCTTCCTTCTCCAAGTTGAAATGACACATCTAAGACAGAAAATCCAGAAATAACACAGGCGGAGAATGGAATTCCAGACACTTCAGTAGACTCAGCTCTACCCCAAATCGAGACACAAGGTCTTGACAAGTGACTACCCACACACTTGGGTTAGACCTTATTCTCTGCTCTACACTGATGTTCTCTGAACACAGTTGCTGGAGGTAAAAAAGTTCTGAATGTGTGACAGAGCTAGTGGCAGGCACAGGCCAACGTAGGAAAGCAAAACGTGCCACCCCAAATGTCTCTTCAGAATGAAGATTATCTTGAGCTGGAAACAATCAAGGCCCAAAGACTTGGGAAGAAACTCTGACCTTCCCTTTAACTGCCTAAAAGAATGTAGACAAAGGACCTGTTCCAGGAAGGGAGCTATCACCATGATAACTAGGGTATGAACCAGGTGTGTAGACAGGGAGGAACCTGGCAAAGTCTGTTTGTTAAAATGCTTCTCTGTGTCCCATTGTCTCTGCAGGACCCAGCAAACATTGGTTTACCAACCATTTGCTTTTCCATCTCCACGTCAATTGCTTTCCTCCCCTTTGAGGTTTCAAACCACTACCCCCAGCATCCTCTTTTTTCTTTAGCTGAAGATGGTATTTAAGGTGAGGGTTCTGGCCATTTTGGTGAATTACTCAGTTTTCCTTGGTCTCTCCCATGTATGTATGTTGTTAAACTTGTGTTTGATTTTCTCCTGTTAATCTGTCTCATATCAATTTAATTCTTAGAGCAGCCAGAAGAACCTAGAAGGGTAGAGGAGAATGTCTTCCTCCTGGACACCAGCATCAATAGATTTAACCAGGGTGTGTATGGAAAGGGACTGGATTCTGGTTCTGAACTAGTCCCCCTGCCCCCCAAACCCAGAGATAATCCAGTAGCTTTAAGCCTTATTTCTCGAGTCAAGTCAGGTCCAGAAGACATTTTGAGAACCTCCATCTGTGGGAACATGCCCTCAGTTCCCCATGGGAACAGGTAATAAAATAGGGTGAGATCAACATACCCAGTTTTATTTCTAGACGATATAGTCAAAACAGAAATAGTCTAAGGTTGACAAATTTTCTCAACTGTACCATAGCAATGATTTATATCTCTTGTAATCTTAATATTGCCTCCAAATGTGTGAAAGAGGGAACTGTACCATTTCAAGAAACATAATTTTTGATGTCACAATAAGTTAGAGTCATTGTATCACTTCCAGACAATTAGGGAGGTCACCCTGATATATGTCTGTACAACACACCCTCCCTGAAAATACTCTGTTCCATTGCTGAAAGAGAAAATGCACTGGAATCATTTGGGGACAAATTTAGACACGTTGGGCAACAAAATATGCAGACAGCTGCTTGGTATGCAATTAAAATACCACTAGTGGGAAAGACTGGCTCTGGCAATGGTACGGGAAATAGACTTTTCCCTTCAGGAAACCAATTCCAGTTGACAGCCTCACTCAGCAAAATGAGATGGAGTACTTAGCCTGGCTTCTGGGGAGGGGTCCACATGGCCATGCTCAGCACCTGATCAGCCACTGACAGACTGCACAAAGGGAAGTGAGAAATACTTCTAGAACAGAAGCAGAGAGAGCTACACACACCTACAGTCTGAGTTCACAGACAAGGCACGGCTGAGCACTCAAGGCACTTTGGTGCAGCCTTCTGGGAGCAAGTTGCAAGAGTGGAACTTGGATCCAAAATCACGGGTGCCCCTCTCAGTGTCCTGGAGGAGACACTTGAGCTAGAAGTCACCAAGTGCACGAAACACCTCCAGGAAGGCCCACGACAGAGTTTCTAGAGGATGCAGCTGCCCTCTTCATAGTACTCCAAAGATCCCAAAATGGCAGTCAAGCTTTCCATTTCATGAAGGAAAGGCCAGTTTACCTCATTAAAAAGTCCACAAACAATAAATGCTGGAGAGGGTGTGGAGAAAAGGAGACCCTCCTAAACTGTTGGTGGGAATGTAAGTTGGTGAAGCCACTGTGGAGAACAGTATGGAGGTTCCTTAAAAAACTAAAATTAGAGCTACCATATGATCCAGTAAGCCCACTCCTGGGCATATATCCCTACAAAACTATAATTTGAAAAGATACATGCACCCCATGTTCATAGCAGCACTATTTACAATAACCAAGACATGGAAGCAACGTAAGTGTCCGTCGACAGATGAATGGATAAAGAAGTGGTATGTGTACAATGGAATATTACTCAACCATAAAAAAGAATGAAATAATGCCTCTTGCAGCAACATGGACGGATCAAGAGATTATCATACTAAGTGAAGTAAGTCAGAAAGAGAAAAACAAATATGGTATTATATCTCTTATATGTGTAATCTAAAATATGACATGAATAACTTATCTAAGAAACAGAACAGACTCACAGACATAGAGAACATATTTGTGGTTGTCAAGGGGGAGGGAGGAGGGAGAGGGATGGATTAGTAGATTGGGATTAGCAGGTGCAGACTATTATATACAGGATGGATAAACAAGGTCCTACTGTATAGCACAGGGAACTATATTCAATATCCTGTGATAAACCATAATTGAAAAGAATATGAAAAAAAAGTATATATATATATATATATATATATATATATATATATATATATGTATAACTGAATCTCTTTGCTATATAGCAAAAACTAACACAACACTGCAAATCAACTATGCTTCAACAAGATACATTTTAAAAAGAAAAGGCCAGTTTATTCCATCGTTTCACCATAACTGTGGGGGAGAGAAAGTCCTATCTCTAAGTATACCTCTTCTCTTTTTTTATGGAAAATGTCAAACATATACAGAAATAGAGAGACTAACATAATGAACCTCTCACCCATCACCTAGTCTCAACAGTTATCAACTTTTGGCCAATCAGGTTTCATCTATAACTCAACCCACTCCCCTCCACCAACTATGGATTCCTTAAGGCAAATCCCAGACATCATACCATCTCATCTATAAACATTTCAGTCTGTATCTTTAAAAGATAAGCGCTCTGTTTTAACACAGCATTAACAAATGTAAAAATTTTAAATAGTTCCTTAATATAATCAGATATCCAGCCAGGAATCAAACTTGCTTGAGTCTCATAATATTTTTATTATTCATTCAAACTGAGGTCCATACACTGCAATTGATATGTCTCATACCTCAATCTATACTCCCCGCCTTTCTCTCTCTTTCTCTCTCTTGAAACTTATTGTTGAAAAAAGCCAGGTTTTCTTTCCTGAATCATTTCTCACATTCTGTATTTTGATGGCTGTATTCCCATGGTGTCTTTTAACATGCCTCTCTTCCCCTATCTCTTCCTGTAAGCTATTAGTTAGGTCTAAAGCCTTGATTACATTCCAGTTTGATTTTTTTTTGACAAAAATACTTCCTGAGTGGTTAAATACAGGCATCAGGAAGCACGCCATGGCTGTCTGTGCCTCTTTTTATAATGTTAGCAGCCACTGCAGATCATTGCCTGAATTGATTGTTTCATTAGTGGTTGCAAAATGGAGACATTCTCATTATATTCTTTCTTTGTTTCTCTTGAACACTTCTTTAAAGAGAATGGTCCCTTTGTCAACTATTACCCTAAGGTACACCTTTCACAGGGAAAGAAGGTAAAATGCTTGGTTCTTTTGCTTCATCAACTTTCAAAAGAAGGAGTTAGTTCCTGAGCATCCTCAAAAGGACTTTTTTATTTTTGAGTATTATTATGAACACATGAATTTTAAAGTATTTTGTATATTTCAGTCTATTGCACTTATTAGTCCATTGTTTATTGATGATCAAATTGTCCCATTTTTTAACTAATGAGAATTCCTTCAAGTTGGCTTCTGAGTTCTTTTGTCAAGATCCCATATTCTTTAATAAATTCCTTGCTTTATGTTATAGTAAGATGTTTCAGGCTTATCTTGTATATTTTTTACTCCAGAGCTGAAGTCAGACAATTCTCTAGGAAACATTTTTTGTCCTTAAGGTGTATAACCACTAGAGATGTGTTTTAAAGTCTCTGGGAATAGATTTTATATGGTTATGTCACCAACTTGATACTCATTGGATTGGATTGGTTGGATTCATTTGTTTCATTTTTAGTTGATATTTTAGAGATTTCTTTTATCAAATTTCTCCACCTTACTTTTTTCACTTAACGATACATAACAATATATCCTGGCGATCACTTCGTGAAAATATATAGACATACTGATTTACTTTTTTTTTAATACTGTAGTTACACAGTGCTCTCATTTATTTTTACAGCTATATAGTACTCCATTGGGAGGCTGTACCATAATTTATACAACCAGTCCTCTATTGAAGGACACATGGTCTTTTGTTATAGCAAATACTGTTTCAATAAATTGTCCTGTGCATAACTTGGGGACATAACTTTGGGGATAGATAGTGTCTTTGGGATAGAGTCCTAGATGTGGGACTGCTTGCCCAATGGATAAGTGCATATGTAACTTGGCTAGATATTATCAAAATCCTGCAACAGTTTGCATTCCTACTAGTAACACCTAAGAGAACTTATTCTCCACAAATTGAGAGTGTTTAATGTAAAACTTTTGCATTTTTGCAAGTGTGATAGTTGAGAATTTTTATCTCAGAGATGTTTTAATTTACATTTTTCTTGTTAGAAACAAGATAGCATCTTTTCACATTTCTAAAAGCTATATGAATTTCTTTTGCTATGAATTGTCTATCTTCCTTATTTTATTTTTTTATAGGATTGCTGGCCTTTTTTATTTTTAGAAGCCCTTTAAATAATAGGATATAAATCCTTTATCTGTAAGAAAAGTTGCAAATATTTTGCCAGGTTGCCATTTTACTTTATTTATAAATGTTATTTGGGGGAAGGGCATAAAAATTATTTTTCCTACATATTTATCAACTCACATTGCTTATGGATTTTGAATCATAGGAACTTTTTTTCCAGCTTATAGAGAAACTCATCTATGTTTTAATCTGGTAATTATATGGCTTCACTTTTTTTTTTTTTTTTTTTTTTGCGGTATGTGGGCCTCTCACTGTTGTGGCCTCTCCCGTTGCGGAGCACAGGCTCCGGACGCGCAGGCTCAGCGGCCATGGCTCACGGGCCCAGCCGCTCCGCGGCATATGGGATCCTCCCGGACCGGGGCACGAACCCGTATCCCCTGCATCGGCAGGCGGACTCTCAACCACTGCGCCACCAGGGAGGCCCTGGCTTCACTTTTTGATAGTAAATCTCTAATACATTTAGAATTTATCCTGCTATGTGGTATCCTTTTCCACATAGTTACCCTGCTATCCTAATACCATTCATTTGAAAGTCTATCTTACTTATTATGATGCTCATTTTGAAATATATAGAAATATTGACTTACTATGTTGTATAACAGGAACTAACCTAGTCTTGTAGGTACTAACCTACAAGTGTAACTGTAAACTTCAAAAACAAACAAACTCATAGAAAAAGAGATCAGATTTGTGGTCAACAGAGGCTGGTGAGAAGGGAGAAGGTATTAGATGCAGGCAGTCAAAAGGTACAAACTTCCAGTTATAAGATTAATAAGTGCTAGGAATGTAGTACACAACATGATAAATATAATTAATACTGATGTATGTTATATGTGAAAGTTGTTAAGAGAGAAAATCCTAAGAGTTCTCAACACAAGGGAAAATTTTTTCCATTTCTTTAATTTTCTATCTATATGGAGATGATGGCTGTTCACTAAACTTATTGTGATAATCATTTCATGATAATGTAAGTCAAATCATTATGCTGTACACCTCAAATTTATACAGTGCTGTCTGTCAATTATATCTCAATAAAACTGAGAAAAAAATTAAAAAACTAAAAGTGTATAATCAGAATTGAATTGAGAGGAAGCATCATAGAAACCCCAAATTAAGAGATATTCTTTAAAATTACTGGCCTATATTCTTTAAAATAGAGCACATAAGCAAAATGGCACAAAAGCTAAGAAAAGAAACTAAAGAGAGATGACAACTAGAAGAAATACTTGATTCCAATTGGCATACTGAACTAGGGGAAAATTTGCTGTGAAGGACATAGTTAGGATAATTGACAGAACTGGGATACGAATTGTATATTAAAGTGCTTTTTCAATGTTAGATGTGCCAACATTGATACTCATACGGTAGGTACATATGAGAATATTCTTGTTCTTAGGAAACACATACTGAAATATTATCAGATAAAGGGACATGACGTGTCCCTGAATCAAGTGACTCAGAAAAAGTATATACATAAATTGTGTGTGTGTTTGTGTGTGCTGGGGGGGAGAGAGAAAAAAAATGAGGATAAGGAATGGGACTGATAAAGTAAACCTTGGGGAAGGTTCTATAGGAGTTCTTTATACTATTCAAATTAACAAAATAAATAAAATTCTACCTGAGTCCACCGAGCTCAGATGCTGCCTGCATCATATTCACTGTTTCCATTTGCAATTAGCTTTATACAGTTCCATTCTCTATGAATGAACACTACAACAGTTTTCACTATAGAAGCCTTATAATATGTCTTAATATCTGATAGAACTCACCCTCCTCATTGCTCTTCCTTTTAAGGGTTTCCTGGATGTTCTTGCTGCTTTGCTCTCCTTTACAGACCCTTATGCTATTTTTATTGGATTTGCATTACAGGTGCTGGTTAACTTACAGAGGACTGACATCTTTATAATGTTAAGTCTTTCTAACCAAGAACTTAGTATGCATTTCCATTTGATCAAACCCACTTTTGTGTTTCTTGAGATGTTTTATAGTTTTCCTCCTCTATGTTTTGACACTTTCTGCTTGCTTATTACTCTCTTCCATGATAACTTTTCCAAGTTTCAACGTCCCTTTTGAGTTTCCCAAATGAAAAACTTCTCTATCATTTTGTAATTATTCTAAGGCAGACATTTTATAACCTATTTTTAGCATCATACTGTTGCCGATTGTGCTGTAAAATTCTCAAAACAAAATACACTGTAATTTGCTGGAAAGAGTCAAGATGGCGGAGTAGAAGGACGTGCACTCACTGCCTCTTGCAAAAGCACTGGAATCACAACTAACTGCTGAACAAACATCGACAGGAAGACACTGGAACTCAGCAAAAGAGATACCTCACATCCAAAGACGAGGGAGAGGCCGCAATGAGATGGTAGGAAGGGCACAATCACAATAAAGTCAAATACCATAACCACTGGGTGGGTGACTCACAAACTGGAGAACAATTATACCACAGAAGTCCACCCAATGAAGTGAAGGTTCTGAGCCCCACGTCAGGCTTCCTAACCTGGGGGTCCAGCAATGGGAGGAGGAATTCCCAAAGAATCAGACTTTGAAGGCTGGTGGGATTTGACTGCAGGACTTCGACAGGACTGAGGGAAAGAGAGACTCCACTCATGGAGGGCACACACAAAGTAGTGTGCGCATCAGGACCCAGGGGAAGGGAGCAGTGACCCCGCAGGACTCTGAGACAGACCTACCTGCTACTGTTGGAGGGTATCCTGCAGAGGCAGGGGTGGCTGCAGCTCACCACAGGGACAAGGACACTGGCAGCAGAAGTTCTGGAAAGTACACCTGGGCATGAGCCCTCCTGGAGTCCACCAATAGCCCCAACAAAGAGCCTGTAGGCTCAAGTGGTGGGTCACCTCAGGCCAAACAACCAACTGGGAGGAAACTCAGTCCCACCCATCAGCAGACAAGTGGATTAAAGTTTAACTGAGCTCTGCCTAACAGAGGAACACCCAGCTCTACCCACCAGCAGTCCCTACCATCAGGAAACTTGCACAAGCCTCTTAGATAGCCTCATCCACCAGACGGCAGATAGCAGAAGCAAGAAGAACTACAATCCTGCAGCTTGTGGAACAAAAACCACATTCACAGAAAGACAGACAAGATGAAAAGGCAGAGGGCTATGTACCAGATGAAGGAACAAAATAAAACCCTAGAAAAACAATGAAATGAAGTGGAAATAGGAAACCATCCAAAAAAAGAATTCAGAATAATGATAGTGAAGATGATCCAGGACCTCGGAAAAAGAATGGAGGCAAAAATCCAGAAGATGCAAGAAATGTTTAACAAAGAGCTAGAAGAATTAAAGAACAAGCAAACACAGAAGAACAATACAATAACTGAAATGAAAAATACACTAGAAGGAATTAAAAGCAGAATAACTGAGGCAGAAAAACGGGTAAGTGACCTGAAAGACAGAATCGTAGAAATCACTGTCATGGAACAAAATAAAGAAAAAAGAATGAAAAGAAATGAAGACAGCCTAAGAGACACCTGGAACAAAATTAAACACACCAACATTCACATTGTAGGGGTCCCAGAAGGAGAAGAGAGAGAGAAAAGACCCAAGAAAATATTGCAAGAGATTATAGTTTAAAACTTCCCTAACATGGGAAAAGAAATAGCCACCCAAGTTCAGGAAGCACAGAGAGTCCCAGGCAGGATAAACCCAAGGAGAAACATGCCAGGACACAGAGTAATCATACTGACAAAAATTAAAGACAAAGAAAAATTATTAAAAGCAACAAGGGAAAAATGACAAATAACATACAATGGAACTCCCATAAGGTTAACAGCTGATTTCACAGCAGAAACTCTATAAGCCAGAAGGGAGTGGCATGACATACTTAAAGTGATGAAAGGGAAGAACCTACAACCAAGATTACCCTACCCGGCAAGGATCTCATTCAGAGTCAATGGAGAAATCAAAAGCTTTACAGACAAGCAAAAGCTAAGAGAATTCAGCACCATCAGACCAGCTCTACAACAAATGCTAAAGAAACTGCTTTAAGTGGGAAACACAAGAGGAAAAAAGGACCTCCAAAAACGAACCCAAAATAATTAAGAAAATGGTAATAGGAACATACATATGGAAAATTACATTAAATGGGAAAGGATTAAATGCTCCAACCAAAAGACACAGGCTTGCTGAATGGATACAAAAACAAGACCTGTATAAATGCTGTCTACAAGAGACCCACTTCAAACCTAGGGACACATATAGACTGAAAGTGAGAGAATGGAAAAAGATATTCCATGCAAATGGAAACCAAAAGAAAGCTGGAGTAACAATACTCATATCAGATAAAATAGACTTTAAAATAAAGAATGTTACAAGAGACAAGGAAGGACACTACATAATGATCAAGGGATCAATCCAAGAAGAAGATACAACAATTATAAATATATATGAACCCAACATAGGAGCACCTCAGGACATAAGGCAAATGCTAACAGCTATAAAAGAGGAAATCGACAGTAACACAATAATAGTGGGGGATTTTAACACCTCACTTACACCAATGGACAGATCATCCAGACAGAAAATTAATAAGGAAACAAAAACTTTAAATGACACTACAGACCAGATAGCTTTAATTGATATTTATAGGACATTCCATGCAAAAACAGCAGATTACACTTTCTTCTCAAGTGCACATGGAACATTCTCCAGGATAGATCACATCTTGGGTCACAAATCAAGCCTTGGTAAATTTAAGAAAATTCAAATCATATCAAGCATCTTTTCTGACCACAATGCTATGAGATTACAAATAAAATGCAGGGGAAAAAAACGTAAAAAACACAGACACATGGAGCTAAACAATACGTTACTAAATAACCAAGAGGTCACTGAAGAAATCAAAGAGGAAATCAAAAAATACCTAGAGACAAATGACAATGAAAACACAATGATCCAAAACTTATGGAATGCAGCAAAAGAAGTTTTAAGAGGGAAGTTTATAGCAATACAATCCTACCTCAAGAAACAAGAAAAATCTCAAATAAACAATCTAAACTTATGCCTAAAGGAACTAGAGAAAGAAGAACAAACAAAACCCAAAGTTAGTAGAAGGAAGGAAATCATAAAGATCAGAGCAGAAATAAATGAAATAGAAACAAAGAAAACAATAGCAAAGATCAAGAAAACTAAAAGTTGGTTCTTTCAGAAGATAAACAAAACTGATAAACCTTTAGCCAGACTCATCAAGAAAAAGAGGGAGAGGACTCAAATCAATAAACTTAGAAACGGAAAAGGAGAAGTTACAATGGACACCACAGAAATACAAAGCATCCTAAGAGACTACTACAAGCAACTCTATGCAAATAAAATGGACAACTTACAAGAAATGGATAAATTCTTAGCAAGGTATAAACTTCCAAGACTGAACCAGGAAGAAATAGAAAATATGAACAGACCAATCACAATGAAATTGAAGCTGTGATTAAAAATCTTCCAACAAACAAAAGTCCAGGACCAGGTGGCTTCACAGGTGCATTCTATCAAACATTTAGAGAAGAGCTAATACCCATCCTTCTCAAACTCTTCCAAAAAATTGCAGAGGAAGGAACACTCCCAAACTCATTCTGTGAAGCTACCATCACCCTGATACCAAAACCAGACAAACATACTACAAAAAAAGAAAAATTACCGACCAATATCACTGATGAATATAGATGAAAAAATCCTCAACAGAATACTAGCAAACAGAATCCAACAACACATTAAAAGGATCATACACCATGATCAAGTGGGATTTACCCCAGGGATGCAAGGAGTTTTCAATACATACAAATTAAACAATGTGACACACCATATTAACAAACTGAAGAATAAAAACCAAATGATCATCTCAATAGATGCAGAAAAAGCTTCTGACAAAATTCAACACCCATTTATGATAAAAACTCTCCAGAAAGTGGGCATAGAGGGAACCTACCTCAACATAATAAAGGCCATATATGACAAACCCACAGCAAACGTCATTCTCAATGGTGAAAAACTAAAACCATTTCCTCCAAGATCAGGAACAAGACAAGGATGTAAACTCTCACCATCTCACCACTATTATTCAACATAGTTTTGGAAGTCCTAGCCACGACAATCAGAGAAGAAAAAGAAATAAAAGGAATACAAATTGGAAAAGAAGAAGTAAAACTGTCACTATCTGCAGATGACATGATACTATACATAGATAATCATAAAGGTGCCACCAGAAAACTACTAGAGCTAATCAATGAATTTGGTAAAGTAAAAGGATACAAAATTAATGCACAGAAATCTCTGGCATTCCTATACACTAACAATGAAAGATCAGAAAGAGAAATTAAGGAAACAATCACATTCACCACTGCAACAAAAAGAATAAAATACCTAGGAATAAACCTACCTAAGGAGACAAAAGAACTCTATGAAGAAAACTATAAGACACTGATGAAAGAAATCAGTGACACAAACAGATGGAGAGATATACCATGTTCTTGGATTGGAAGAATCAATATTGTGAAAATGACTATACTGCCCAAAGCAATCTACAGATTCAGTGCAATCCCTATCAAATTACCAATGGCATTTTTCACAGAACTAGACCAAATTTGTATGGAGACACAAAAGACCCCAGATAGCCAAAGCAATCTTGAGGGGAAAAAAAATGGAGCTGGAAGAATCAGATTCCCTGACTTCAGACTATACTACAAAGCTACAGTCATCAAGACAATATGGTACTGGCACAAAAACAGAAATATAGATCAATGGGACAGGATAGAAAGCCCCGAGATAAACCCACATACTTATGGTCAACTAATCCGTGACAAAGGAGGCAAGGATGTACAATGGAGAAAAGACAGTCTCTTCAACAAGTGGTGCTGGGAAAACTGGACAGCTACATGTAAAAGAATGAAATTAGAACACTCCCTAACACCATACACAAAAATAAACTCAAAATGGATTAAAGACCTAAATGTAAGACTGGACACTACACAACTCTTAGAGGAAAACATAGGAGGAACACTCTTTGGGCTTCCCTGGTGACGCAGTGGATGAGAGTCCGCCTGCCAATGCAGGGGGCGCGGGTTTGTGCCCCGGTCCGGGAGGATCCCACGTGCGGCAGAGTGGCTGGGCCCGTGAGCCATGGCTGCTGAGCCTGTGCGTCCGGAGCCTGTGCTCTGCAACGGGAGAGGCCACAGCGGTGAGAGGCCTGCGTAACCCAAAAAAAAAAAAAAAAAAAAAGAACACTCTTTGACATAAACCACAGCAAGATCCTTTTTGACCTACCTAGAGTAATGGAAATAAAAACAAAAATAAACAAATGGGACCTAGTGAAACTTCAAAGCTTTTGCACAGCAAAGTAAACTATAAACAAGATGAAAAGACAACCTTCAGAATGGGAGAAAATATTTGCAAACGAATCAACGGACAAAGGATTAATCTCCAAAATATATAAACAGATCAAGCAACTCAATATTAAAAAAACAAACAACCCAATCCAAAAATGGGCAGAAGACCTAAATAGACATTTCTCCAAAGAAGGCATACAGATGGGCAAGAAGCACGTGAAAAGCTGCTCAACATCTCTAATTATTAGGGAAATAGCTCACACCTCTCAAACTGAACATGAGCCATCCTGGATGTCTGAGGGAGATTTAAAACCATCAGATCAAATTAATGTAATTTCATGTCTGCAAAGATGTTGGACAACCCTGGATTGTTTTAGCTCTGAGATGAGGAAACAGTTGGCTCTTCTGGACCTGTAAGTGGAATCCTGAGGAAGAAGCCTGGTGGACCGACTGGCCTTTGAGATTCCTTAGACATGCAAGATGCTCCACCTGATGGATTCAAAGGAACTCAAAGGAACCCCTACAACAGGGCATGAGAGTCCATGATGGAAGCAATCCAAGGATTGTGCTGCCAGAAAGGAGGCCTGACGGGAAAAGCAGATTTTCTAGTCATTCCAACGAATGGCGCTCGGGCTATGTAACACTTTAAACCTCAGCAGTTAGGTGGCGGATACTCTCTTCTAGTAGAGATTCAGGAGGATCAACAGGAACTCCACTTCAAAGTCACACTAATTTAAAATTATTCTCCAGAACGGCCCTACTAAGTTCTCCAGGTTTTTTTTTTTTTTTTTTTTGCCTTCCTGTTCAAGGGAGGAAACCTGACAGGCTTAGGGAGTTTGACTGCCTGCCTGGAGTTTGACATTTCACATAGCCAAATAAATAGGCTCATTCCTCTAGAAACTCTCTCAGATGAAAATTAATTTGAGAACCAAGTTGAAATCTGCTTCCAGCTGAGTCTTTACTGTTAAATTTCCATTGAAAATTTTGCCTCCACTTTTTATACATCCAATATATTTCCTACTTTATTTCTTCTCAAGATTCTTAAGGTCAAAAACTTTAAGAGCTAGATTACAGTAAATGATGGTGAAATTATACTAAACCTTTAAAACCAAAGTCTGGCTAAATCTAGGGCTTTGCTAAAATAAATAAGTGGTTTTATTAGCAAATTGCACAGCACATTTAGAAAGAGTCAAGCCTTCTATCCTATTTATTAACACTGGCTTTCATCTCTACCCCAACTGCCTTTTTCTCTGCCAACTAGAAAGAAATACCAAGTCTTCTTCTCAGGCTTTATTGGGGTTTAGCAGGCATTCTCAAAGTCACTAAACAGGCTTGTTCTCAAGAGCCTGTGCGTCCTCAGACTTGGAGAGGTATGTGTATTTTTCTTATCTTTTCTTTCATGTTCACTAAGAGAAATAGATAGCTAGGAGACAGCTTTGAGATAATAAACTTGCCCCTTGACCCGTGGGTTCACTTTGCCAAAATAAGAAATGACATAGAATAGTCAGGAAGACCCACGTTCTACCCACTACCCTGGCAACATAGGTATTTACCATCTGATGACCAGTTATCACTTCATGCTATTAATATTCCAGGACACTGAATGAGGAAACCAACAACAGACCCGAAGCCTCCTATTTTTTCTTCACTCTTTTTGGGGCCTGATTCACAGCTTTGTGCCCTGCCCCCAACTCACCCCCTTTGAATCATTGGGCTGTGACTTTTTTTTTTAATTTATTTTATTTATTTATTTTTGGCTGCGCTGGGTCTTCATTGCTGCATGCGGGCTTTCTCTAGTTGCGGCAAGCGGGGGCTACTCTTCTCATTGCAGTGGCTTCTCTTGTTGCGGAGCATGGGCTCTAGGTGCACGGGCTTCAGTAGCTCTGGTGCATGGGCTTAGTTGCTCTGCAGCATGTGGGATCTTCCCAGACCAGGGCTCGAACCCATGTCCCCTGCATTGGCAGGCGGATTCTTAACCACTGCGCCACCAGGGAAGCCCGAGCTGTGAATGACTTTTGACCTGCTCCATTCGATGGCAGATAATCAATCAACCATCAGTTTTTACTGAGTGCCTACTATGTGGAAGAAGAATTCCTAACCAATGTGTTAGGACCCTTGTGTTTAAGGGGGATAATCTAGGAAGGATGACATACACATAACCAAAGACCCCCCCAGAGACTTATAATATGTATATCTCCCTCCCTAACTCTTAAATCAATTGGGTTTGTGTCCTGAGTGTTTATGAGGGAATTATATCACTCACACACATACAGATATGCATATGCACTTAAACCTGAGACACACCTGGTACCTGCACTAAATGTTAAGAAGGGCCCAAATATTAACACGGCAGTCGAAGGAGAAAACAGCTTTCCACACAGAGGAAAACACAAGTGCAAAGCATGGAGTCATGAAACAGTATAAGAAACTACAGCAGATGGTGAGACGCAGAAAATGTTAAGACCAGAGGAGTGGACAAGGTCCAGATATGAAATACCTTGAAAGCCACCTAAAAAGTTTAAAGGTTGTCCTTAGCGATGGTTTAAAGAGAGACATGAGCAGATTTGTATCTTGGAAAGCTCATCCTAATAGCCACATGGAAGATGGATTGGAGAGTTCTGACACTGAAGTGGGGAGGGGTCCCAGTTAGAAGGCTGTTGGAATGATCCAGATAAGAAATGAGGAAAGCCTGAAATAAATCAGTAGAAGAAGAGATAGGAGGGTCATAAAGAAGACACTTTGAGAATGCATGCAACATGTTCATCAATTAGGAACTGAAAAAAAAAGGAAACGGCAGAGTCAAAGATGACTGTCAGCTTTCCAGTTGGAATCACAGGGCATAAAGCAGTGATATTTACAACATGAAGAACAGGTTTGGCTTGTGGGGAAAAGAATGAGCCCAATATTAAACGTACTGAATTTGAAGCAATTGAATAAAAGACAAGTGGGGATGTCCAGAAGGCAATGGATAAATCATTTTGGAGACCAGAAATGATGTCTGGATTGAAACTATGGATTTGGGTTCCATATTCACATATGTGGCAGTTGAAGGCAAAGGGGTAGGTAAGGTCTCTGAGGGAGTGTGTCGAGAGAGAATAAAGCAGAAGACAGAACCTGGAGTCCCCCCCTCCCCACCATACTAGGGGCAAGCGGAGGAGGAGGGGCCAACACAGAGACCGAGGAGAACAGAATATTCGCCAACTGGAGGAAGACCAAGAGTTCATGTTACCACGGAAAGAGTCTCTGAGGCTGGAGAGTGCTTCAAATGCAAAGACATGGTCAACGGGGTCAAACTCCACTAAGGACATAAACAAAAAGAGAGGGATAATGAGGATTCCTTTGGATTCAGCAGTTTGAGCACAGTCCTGAAAGAGGTCCAAGAGGGTCCAGTCGAGAGCACAGGTGGAGAAATCAGTCTGGAGAGAGGGAAGAGGTGCCCCTGAGGTGAGTGGTAAGTTGAGGAGGGAGAGGGCAGAGAGGAGACATCCGTAAGAGTGGAGGTAGAAACTTGAGGAAGTTCATGCCAATGGACTCAGTTTGTCTGAAAAGAGGCAGCCAAGGGACTCTGTTAAGAGAAAGTGGGGCAGCAGTGAAGGGGAGAGGCCATGATGTTTGGAGAAGATGCTGCGGGAAATTCCTCCCTGCCCCACTCCACATCCTCAACGCCCACCCACCCCGTCCCTAACAAACAGCCCGCGCCTGGGTCACAATAGGTGCTCGGTGGAGGACGGACAAGATGGCAGAGTAGAAGGGCCTTGAGCTCACCTCTTCTCATGAGCACACCGAAGTCACAACTAACTGCTAAACAGTTAAAAAAAAAAACTGGATAAAAACTCGATTAAAAAAAAAAAAGACTGGAACCTGCCAAAAAAGATATTCTATAACCAAAGACATAAAGAAGGAACCACAAGACGGTAGGAAGAGCACACTCACCCTATACCCCTCAGGTGGGTGACCCATAATAGGTGTTTGGTATTTATTTTTTTAATGTATGTATTGGCTTTTATTGAGTACCTACTTGGCATAAGACACTGTGCTAGACTCAAGAGATGCAAAGATGCCATAATATGTGGAGAACTCTAAGTACTCCCCACCAAACTTTCATCCGTGTAATGTCTACTCATCCTTCAGGTCTCATTTTCAAACGCTACCTCCACAGGGAAACCTGTCCTCACTCCCAGACGGGGTCAGGTCCCTCTATCAACCCTTCTCAGCACACCAAATGTCTTTCCTTAGTACCTCTTACAGTAGTGACAGCTAAATGATTAGTTGTATACTTATAAAACAGACAATGTAAATATTATATTGATTATGGAATTGTACATCATTTTTAATATCTATCCTCTTTCCCCACCTGACTGTAAGCTAAACCATGTCTGGGAGTTTGTCTCTTTCGTTCAGTGCTGGGTGGTGGACACCAACAGACTGACTGGTATTTTATTCATGCTTTCATTCATTCACCCAATAGTTAGTCAGTCCTTATCATATAAAAGACATGGAGCACATACCAGGCATTCAAGAAATATTCATTGAAGGGACTTCCCTGGTGGTCCAGTGGTAAAGAATCCGCCTTCTAATGCATGGGACGTGGGTTCGATCCCCGGTGGGGGAACTAAGATCTCACATGCCACGGGGCAACTAAGCCCGTGCGCCACAACCACTGAGCTCGCACGCCTCAACAAGAGAGGCTGTGCTGCAAACTACAGAGCCCACGTGCCCTGGAGTCCACGCACCACAACCAGAGAGAAGCCCGCACGTCACAACAAAGATCCCGCATGCCTCAACAAAGATCCCGCATGCCACAACTAAGACCCAACACAGCCAAATAAATAAATAAATAAAATATTAAACAAAAAGAAATATTCATTGAATAAATGAATGAATGATTTGCTATAGGCTCATGCTGAAGGACAAATTCTAATGAGCAAGTAATCCTTCATCACAATTTGCTATGGTACAAACTACTTGCCATAAGGCATTCCAAGTATGATGCACTCAGTAGGGTGAATTCAAATAGGGAAAGCTAACTCTTGACAGTGAGGATTTGAAGAGAAAATAATGAGTATGGGTTGGAACTGATGCTAGAAGGGTGGGTGGCCGACAAAAGGAAATGTTATTACCAGAACCCTCTTCCCAGTATTCACAGGTGGGATCCAGCTCTCTACTACAGCACTTTGAGTAAAAGGAATAGAATTTCTTACTTTAACTGAACCATGAATAATACTTCTGTGCTACTTCAAACCATAAACCTATATATGACTCCAACAGTTGTAAGATAAAAGACTAGAACTTGCGGTACAATCCTGAGAAAAGAAGTATCATTGTACATTTCAATCTCTCAGACTTAATTAAAGTTTAGAAATGAAAAGTGGCTCTATGTCACTCCCCAGGAAAAATGATGATCTTATCCCACCATGAGGAGCAGCACCATAAAAACAGTAAAATGATAAACATTACAGTCCTTCAAGCTCAAAGTTGTCTACCATGTAAGACATGAACTTGAGAATGTTTTCTTGGCACTTTTGGACTGTTTGAATTAAATAGAGCATAAAAAGGCCTTACTCATTTTTTTTTAATTCCACTCACCATCTTAAAAAGACCAATGAGTCTTTGAATAACTAAACAGTGAGTCTGGAATCATACTTGATCCTAGGAACTTTTACACTGTTGAACTGGGTGGCCTTCAACAGCAGATACAAAAAACCTTTCCTGCAGTAGCTCTTTGCAAATAAATCACTCTTGCAAACAGCTTTAAAAAATCAGGAGGGCTCCAATAGCAAAACCATTTGGCTTCCATGGTTTCCTTGGCCCTGGCCATATTCACCCAACCAAGGTCTGCCTACATTTCCATCATTGCCCATATATCTAATATAAAGAAAAAACAAAACATGGGCACCATTTCATCTCCTGCCCCCAGCCCCATACAAAATCATAATAAACAAACCAAATGCTAATAAAAGGAAAAGCTAATTAAAGGAAAGTGTAAATAAAGGAAAAGTTTTGAGTGAATATTCACCAATATGGCCGCACCAGCTGTTAAAAGGCTGAAATACTTCTACACCACCTGAGTGCGCCCTCCCTCCCCAGCCATCTGTATAGTCTAGCAAATAAAAAGTTAATGCCTGGCACCTATAGGGGCAGACATTCTGACTGGTCAGTGCCTGTGCTATGTGTGATTACACAGAGATGGAGATGGAGATCAGGCAAACAGACAGACATAATACTATCCTTGGAAATAGGCAAACTGCATTCATTCTCCTTCCAGCACCTACTTCCTGATTCCCTTTATGGTCGTCATACTTTTTCTTTAGCTCCTGGGCAAATGCACTAATTTCACAGTTAAAGAAAGTAAGAAGCCAGTGTTAAAAATAATCCTGTATTTCTTCAGCGATATAGTGCAGCAAAGCTGGCACAAAAGGACTGTAATAATAACCCAACTCCCACTTTGATTTCATTATGAAATGGAAGGTTTTTATCCCCAAAGAAAATCTCCTAACAGACTCTGTCATAAGGCTGTAAACCAGTGCTACCCAAGAAGGTCGGCTTGTGCTCTAGGGCTGAGGCAGGCTGAGCCCCACTGTACATTTGCCATCCTAGTTCTCCTGATCCTGGGAGGTCCCCTAATCACTCACCTCCCTAGCTAGCCCCTTCCCAACTCCCGGTTGTCTCCTCTGCCACTCTAAAAATCTCTCTCATATTCTGTTAAAAGTTTCAGGAATTTCACTTTTCCATTCCTTTTCTCTGGGTGTTTACAGTTTCTGAACGAGCCAGGGTACTTATCAACACTTCTCCAATAAAAAGAAACCCATGAAAATTCTGGGAATTTGAGGCTAAGTGTTAACAAATGAGTGAGTTCCCTCAAAGCAAAGGACACCCCAACTGCACGTGGACCCCTGCTAGATTCCACATTCCCCACCGGCTGATCATTAGCATGCAGCTGTAGCTGGGTGATCCTAGGGGCACCTAGACTGACAGCAGGCTAGGTATGGAGCCAAGGGTATTCCCTCACCTAGTGTCTAATGAACGAGTTCACTTACACGGTTCTATGGTCTGAATGTGCATCCTCCCAAAATCTGCATGCCCGAATCCAAACCCAGTGTGATAGGGTTAGGTCATGAGTATGCAGCCCTCATGAATGGGTTAGTGCTTTTATTTTTTTTAATTTTTAAATTTTTATTGGAGTATACTTGATTTACAATGTTGTTACTTTCTGCTTTACAGCAAAGTGAAACAGTTATACATACATCCACTCTTTTTTAGATTCTATTCCCATATAGGTCATTACAGAGTATTGAATAGAGTTCCCTGTGCTATACAGTAGGTTATTATTAGTTATCTATTTTATATATAGTAGTGTGTTTATGTCAATTCCAATCTCCCAGTTTATCCCTTCCCCCCTTCCCCCCTAGGGAAAACAAACCATAAGTTTGTTTTGTACATCTGTAACTCTATTTCTGTTTTGTAAATGTAAGAAACCCCAAGGAAGACCTTCAAGATGGCGGAAGAGTAAGACGTGGAGATCACCTTCCTCCCCACAAACACATCAGAAATACACCTACATGTGGAACAACTCCTACAGAACACCTACTGAACGCTGGCAGAAGACCTCAGACCTCCCAAAAGGCAAGAAACTCCCCACGTACCTGGGTAGGGCAAAGCGGAGAGATTCCCGCACAGAGGATCGGTGCCGGCCAGCACTCACCAACCCGAGAGGCTTGTCTGCTCACCCACCTGCCGGGGCGGGGGGAGCCTGCGAGCTGAGGCCCGGGCTTCGGTCGGATCCCAGGGAGAGGACTGGCGGCGTGAACACAGCCTGAAAGGGCTAGTGCGCCACAGCTAGCCGGGAGGGAGTCCGGGAAAAGTCTGGTGCTGCCGAAGAGACAAGAGACCTTTTCTTCCCTCTTTGTTTCCTGGTGCGCGAGGAGAGGGGATTCAGAGCGCTGCTTAAAGAAGCTCCAGAGACAGGCTCGACCCGCGGCTAACAGCGTGGACCCCAGAGACGGGCGTGGGACGCTAAGGCTGCTGCTGCCGCCACCAAGAAGCCTGTGTGCGAGCACAGGTCACTCTTATCTCCCCGCCCGGGAGCCTGTGCAGCCCGCCACTGACAGGGTCACGTGATTCACGGACAACTTCCCCGGGAGAACGCACGGCGCGCCTCAGGCTGGTGCAACGTCACGCCGGCCCCTCCCTCCGCCCCGCCCCGCCTGAGTGAGCCAGAGCTCCCGAATCAGCTGCTCCTTTAACCCCGTCCCGTCTGAGCGAAAAACAGACGCCCTCCGGCGACCTACACGCAGAGGCGGGGCCAAATCCAAAGCTGAAACCCGGGAGCTGTGCAAACAAAGAAGAGAAAGGGAAATCTCTCCCAGCAGCCTCAGAAGCAGCAGATTAAATCCCCACAATCAACTTGATGTACCCTGCATCTGTGGACTACCTGAATAGACAACGAATCATCCCAAACTGAGGAGGTAGACTTTGGGAACAACAATATATATATATTTTTTGCTTTTTCTCTTTTTATGACTGTGTATGTGTATGTTTCTGTGTGTAATTTTGTCTGTATAGCTTTGCTTTTACCATTTGTCCTCGGGTTCTGTCAGCCATTCAGTTTGGGTTTTTTTTAGTATAGTTTTTAGCACTTCTTATCATTGGTGGATTTATTTTATGGTTTGGCTGCTCTCTTCTTTCTTTGTTTCTTTTTTTATCACTTTTTAATTGTTTTATTTTTAATAATTATTTTTTATTTTAATAACTTCATTTTATATATATTTTTTCTTTCTTTCTTTCTTTTTTACTCGCTTTTATTCCAAGCCGTGTGGATGACAGGATCTTGGTACTCCAGCTGGGGGTCAGGCCTGTGCCTCTGAGGTGCGAGAGCCGAGTTCAGGACACTGGTCCACAAGAGACCTCCCAGCTCCACATAATATCAAACAGCAAAAATCTCCCAGAGATCTCCATCTCAACACCAACACCCAGCTTCACTCAACGACCAGCAAGCTACAGTGCTGGACACCATAATGCCAAACAACTAGCAAGACAGGAACACAACCACACCCACCAGCAGAAAGGCTGCCTAAAATCATAGTAAGGTCACAGACACCCCAAAACACACCACCGAACACGGGCCTGCCCACCAGAAAACAAGATCCAGCCTCATCCACCAGAACACAGGCACCAGTGCCCTCCACCACGAAGCCTACACAACCCACTGAACCAACCTTAGCCACTGGGGACAGACACCAAAAACGGCAACTACAAACCTGCAGCCTGTGAAAAGGAGAGCCCAAACACAGTAAGTTAAGCAAAATGAGAAGACAGAGAATCACACAGCCAATAAAGGAGCAAGGTAAAAACCCACCAGACCAAACTAATGAAGAGGAAATAGGCAGTCTACCTGAAAAAGAATTCAGAGTAATGATAGTAAAGATGATCCAAAATCTTGGAAATAGAATGGAGAAAATACAAGAAATGTTTAACAAGGATCTAGAAGAACTAAAGAGCAAACAAACAATGATGAACAATATAATAAATGAAATTAAAAATTCTCCAGAAGGAATCAATAGCAGAATAACTGAGGGAGAAGCATGGATAAGTGACCAGGAAGATAAAATAGTGGAAATAACTACTGCAGAGCAGAATAAATAAAAAAGAATGAAAAGAATTGAGGACAGTCTCAGAGACCTCTGGGACAACATTAAATGCACCAACATTTGAATTATAGGGGTCGCAGAAGAAGAAGAGAAAAAGAAAGGGACTGAGAAAATATTTGAAGAGATTGTAGTTGAAAACTTCCCTAAAATGGGAAAGGAAGTAGTTAATCAAGTCCAGGATGCACAGAGTCCCAAACAGCATAAATCCAAGGAGAAACACACCAAGACACATATTAATCAAACTAGAAAAATTAAATACAAAGAAAACATATTAAAAGCAGCAAGGGAAAAACAACAAATAACATACAAGGGAATCCCCATAAGGTTAACAGCTGATCTTTCAGCAGAAACTCTGCAAGCCAGAAGGGAGTGGCAGGACATATTTAAAGTGATGAAAGGGAAGAACCTACAACTAACATTACTCTACCCACCAAGGATCTCATTCAGATTTGACGGAGAAATTAAAACATTTACAGACAAGCAAAAGCTGAGAGAATTCAGCACCACCAAACCAGCTTTACAACAAATGCTAAAGGAACTTCTCTAGGCAAGAAACACAACAGAAGGAATATACCTACAATAACGAACCCTAAGCAATTAAGGAAATGGGAATAGGAACATACATATCAATAATTACCTTAAATGTAAATGGACTAAATGCTCCCACCAAAAGACACAGAGTGGCTGAATGGATACAAAAACAAGACCCATATATATGCTGTCTACAAGAGACCCACTTCAGACCTAGAGACACATACAGATTGAAAGTAAGGGGATGGAAAAAGATATTCCATGCAAATGGAAATCAAAAGAAAGCTGGAGTAGCAATTCTTATATCAGACAAAATAGACTTTAAAATAAAGACTATTAGAAGAGACAAAGAAGGACACTACATAACGATAAAGGGATCGATCCAAGAAGAAGATATAACAATTGTAAATATTTATGCACCCAACATAGGAGCACCTCAATACATAAGGCAAATACTAACAGCCATAAAAGGGGAAATCGACAGTAACACAATCATAGTAGGGGACTTTAACACCCCACTTTCACCAATGGACAGATCATCCAAAATGAAAATCAATAAGGAAACACAAGCTTTAAATGATACATTAAACAAGATGGACTTAATTGATATTTATAGGACATTCCATCCAAAAACAACAGAATATACATTTTTCTCAAGTGCTCATGGAACATTCTCCAGGATAGATCATATCTTGGGTCACAAATCAAGCCTTGGTAAATTTAAGAAAATTGAAATTGTATCAAGTATCTTTTCCGACCACAATGCTATGAGACTAGACATCAATTACAGGAAAAGAGCTGTAAAAAATACAAACACATGGAGGCTAAACAATACACTACTTAATAACGAAGTGATCACTGAAGAAATCAAAGAGGAAATTAAAAAATACCTAGAAACAAATGACAATGGAGACACGACGACCCAAAACCTATGGGACGCAGCAAAAGCAGTTCTAAGGGGGAAGTTTATAGCAATACAATCCCACCTTAAGAAACAGGAAACATTTCGAGTAAACAAGCTGACACTGCACCTAAAGCAATTAGAGAAAGAAGAACAAAAAAACCCCAAAGTTAGCAGAAGGAAAGAAATCATAAAGATCAGATCAGAAATAAATGAAAAAGAACTGAAGGAAACGATAGCAAAGATCAACCAAACTAAAAGCTGGTTCTTTGAGAAGATAAACAAAATTGACAAACCATTAGCCAGACTCATCAAGAAAAGAAGGGGGAAGACTCAGATCAATAGAATTAGAAATGAAAAAGGAGAAGTAACAACTGACACTGCAGAAATACAAAAGATCATGAGAGATTACTATAAGCAACTCTATGCCCATAAAATGGACAACCTGGAAGAAATGGACAAATTCTTAGAAATGCACAACCTGCCAAGACTGACTCAGGAAGAAATAGAAAATATGAATAGACCAATCACAAGCACTGAAATCGAAACTGTGATTAAAAATCTTCCATCAAACAAAAGCCCAGGACCAGATGGCTTCACAGGCGAATTCTATCAAACATTTAGAGAAGAGCTAACACCCATCCTTCTCAAACTCTTCCAAACAATATCAGAGGAAGGAACACTCCCAAACTCATTCTACGAGGCCACCATCACCTTGATACCAAAACCAGGCAAGGATGTCACAAAGAAAGAAAACTACAGGCCAATATCACTGATGAACATAGATGCAAAAATCCTCAACAAAATACTAGCAAACAGAATCCAACAGCACATTAAAAGGATCATACACCATGATCAAGTGGGGTTTATTCCAGGAATGCAAGGATTCTTCAATATACGCAAATCAATCAATGTGATACACCATATTAACAAGTTGAAGGAGAAAAACCATATGATCATCTCAATAGATGCAGAGAAAGCTTTCGACAAAATTCAACACCCATTTATGATAAAAACCCTGCAGAAAGTAGGCATAGAGGGAACTTTCCTCAACATAATAAAGGCCATATATGACAAACCCACAGCCAACATTGTCCTCAATGGTGAAAAACTGAAAGCATTTCCACTAAGATCAGGAACAAGACAAGGCTGCCCACTCTCACCACTCTCATTCAACCTAGTTTTGGAAGTTTTAGCCACAGCAATCAGAGAAGAAAAGGAAATAAAAGGAATCCAAATTGGAAAAGAAGAAGTAAAGCTGTCACTGTTTGCAGATGACATGATACTATACATAGAGAATCCTAAAGATGCTACCGAAAAACTACTAGAGCTAATCAATGAATTTGGTAAAGTAGCAGGATACAAAATTAATGTACAGAAATCTCTGGCATTCCTGTACACTAATGATGAAAAATCTGAAAATGAAATCAAAAAAACACTCCCATTTACCACAGCAACAAAAAGAATAAAATGTCTAGGAATAAACCTACCTAAGGAGACAAAAGACCTGTATGCAGAAAATTATAAGACACTGATGAAAGAAATTAAAGATGATACAAATAGATGGAGAGATATACCATGCTCCTGGATTGGAAGAATCAATATTGTGAAAATGACTCTACTACCCAAAGCAATCTACAGATTCAATGCAATCCCTATCAAACTACCACTGGCATTTTTCACAGAACTAGAACAAAAAATTTCAAAATTTGTTTGGAAAAACAAAAGACCCCGAATAGCCAAAGCAATCTTGAGAACAAAAAATGGAGCTGGAGGAATCAGGCTCCCTGACTTCAGACTATACTACAAAGCTACAGTAATTAAGACAGTGTGGTACTGGCATAAAAACAGAAAGATAGATCAGTGGATCAGGATAGAAAGCCCAGAGATAAACCCACGCACATATGGCCAACTTATCTTTGATAAAGGAGGCAGGAATGTACAGTGGAGAAAGGACAGCCTCTTCAATAAGTGGTGCTGGGAAAACTGGACAGGGACATGTAAAAGTTTGAGATTAGATCATTCCCTAACACCATACACAAAAATAAGCTCAAAATGGATTAAAGATCTAAATGTAAGGCCAGAAACTATCAAACTCTTAGAGGAAAACATAGGTAGAACACTCTATGACATAAATCACAGCAAGATCCTTTTGGACCCACCTCCTAGAGAAATGGAAATAAAAACAAAGATAAACAAATGGGACCTAATGAAACTTCAAAGCTTTTGCACAGCAAAGGAAACCATAAACAAGACCAAAAGACAACCCTCAGAATGGGAGAAAATATTTGCAAATGAAGCAACTGACAAAGGATTAATCTCCAAAATTTATAAACAGCTCATGCAGCTCAATAGCAAAAAAACAAACAACCCAATCCAAAAATGGGCAGAAGACTTAAATAGGCATTTCTCCAAAGAAGATATACAGACTGCCAACAAACACATGAAAGAATGCTCAACATCATTAATCATTAGAGAAATGCAAATCAAAACTACAATGAGATATAATCTCACACCAGTCAGAATGGCCATCATCAAGAAATCTAGAAACAATAAATGCTGGAGAGGGTGTGGAGAAAAGGGAACACTCTTGCACTGCTGGTGGGAATGTGAATTGGTACAGCCACTATGGAGAACAGTATGGAGGTTCCTTAAAAAACTACAAATAGAACTACCATATGACCCAGCAATCCCACTACTAGGCATATACCCTGAGAAAACCATAATTCAAAAAGAGACATGTACCAAAATGTTCATTGCAGCTCTATTCACAATAGCCCGGAGCTGGAAACAACCTAAGTGTCCATCATCGGATGAATGGATAAAGAAGATGTGGCACATATATACAATGGAATATTACTCAGCCATAAAAAGAAACGAAACTGAGCTATTTGTAATGAGGTGGATAGACCTAGAGTCTGTCATACAGAGTGAAGTAAGTCAGAAAGAGAAAGACAAATACCGTATGCTAACACATATATACGGAATTTAAAAAAAAAAAGTCATGAAGAACCTAGGGGTAAAACAGGAAAAAAGACACAGACCTACTTGAGAATGGACTTGAGGATATGGGGAGGGGGAAGGGTAAGCTGTGACAAAGCAAAAGAGAGCCATGGACATATATACACTACCAAACGTAAGCTAGATAGGTAGTGGGAAGCAGCCGCAGAGCACAGGGAGATCAGCTCGGTGCTTTGTGACCGCCTGGAGGGGTGGGATGGGGAGGGTGGGAGGGAGGGAGATGCATGAGGGAAGGGATGTGGGAACAGATGTATATGTATGACTGATTCACTTTGTTATAAAGCAGAAACTAATAAAAAAATAAAAAATAAAAATAAATAAAAAATTTAAAAAAATTTAAAAAAAAAAAACCTTTACAGACAAGCAAAAGCTAAGAGAATTCAGCATCACCAAACCAGCTTTACAACAAATGCTAAAGGAACTTGTCTAGGCAGGAAGCACAAGAGAAGGAAAAGACCTACAACAACAAACCCAAAACAATTAAGAAAATGGTAATAGGAACATATATATCATTAATTACCTTAAATGTAAATAGATTAAGTGCTCCAACCAAAAGACATAGACTGGCTGAATGGATATAAAAACAAGACCCGTATATATACTGTCTACAAGAGGCCCACTTCAGACCTAGGGACACATACAGACTGAAAGTGAGGGGGTGGAAAAAGATACCCCATGCAAATGGAAATCAGAAGAAAGCTGGAGTAGCAATGTTCATATCAGACAAAATAGACTTTAAAATAAAGACTATTACAAGAGACAAAGAAGGACACTACATAATGATCAAGGGATCAATCCAAGAAGAAGATATAACAACTGTAAATATTTATGCACCCAACATAGGAACACCTCAATACATAAGGCAAATGGTAATAGCCATAAAAGGGGGAATCGACAGTAACACAATAATAGTAGGAGACTTTAACAGCCCACTTTTGCCAATGGGCAGATCATCCAAAATGAAAATAAATAAGGAAACATAAGCTTTAAATGATACATTAAACAAGATGGACTTAATTGATATTTATAGGACATTCTATCCAAAAACAACAGAATACACTTTCTCGTCAAGTGCTCATGGAACATTCTCCAGGATAGATCATATCTTAAGTCACAGATCAAGCCTTGGTAAATTTAAGAAAATTGAAATCATATCAAGTATCTTTTCTGACTACAACGCTATGAGAGTAGATGTCAATTACAGGGAAAAAATCTGTAAAAAATACAAACACATGGAGGCTAAACAATACACTACTTAATAACCAAGAAATCACTGAAGAAATCAAAGAGGAAATCAAAACATACCTAGAAACAAATGACAACGAAAACACTGACGATCCAAAACCTATGGGATGTGGCAAAAACAATTCTAAGAGGGAGGTTTATAGCAACACAATCCTACCTCAAGAAACAAGAAACATCTCAAATAAACAACTAACCTTACACCTAAAGCAATTAGAGAAAGAAGAACAAAAAACCCCCAAAGCTAGCAGAAGCAAACAAATCATAAAGATCAATTCAGAAATAAATGAAAAAGAAATGAAGGAAATGATAGCAAAGAGCAATAAAACTAAAACCTGGTTCTTTGAGAAGATAAACAAAATTGATAAACCATTAGCCAGACTCATCAAGAAAAAAACTGAGGGGCTTCCCAGGTGGCGCAGCGGTTGAGAGTCCGCCTGCCGATGCAGGGCACACAGGTTCATGCCCCGGTCTGGGAAGATCCCACGTGCCGCGGAGCAGCTGGGCCTGTGAGCCATGGCTGCTGAGCCTGCGCGTCCGGAGCCTGTGCTCCACAACGGGAGAGGCCACAATAGTGAGAGGCCCGCGTACCACATAAAAAAAAATGAAAAAAGGGAGAAGACTCAAATCAACAGAATTAGAAATAAACAAGGAGGACTAACAATGGACACTGCAGAAATACAAAGGATCATGAGAGATATACTACAGGCAACTATATGCCAATAAAATGGACAACCTGGAAGAAATGGACAAATTCTTAGAAAAGCACAACCTTCTGAGACTGAACCAAGAAGAAATAGAAAATATAAACAGACCAATCACAAACACTGAAATTGAGGCTGTGATTAAAAATCTTCCAACAAACAAAGGCCCAGGACCAGATGGTTTCTCAAGCAAATTCTATCAAACATTTAGAGAACAGCTAACACCTCTACCCTTCTCAAACTTTTCCAAAATATTTTTAGCAGAGGGAGGAACACTCCCAAGCTCATTCTATGAGGCCACTATCACCCTGATACTAAAACCCGAAAAAGATGTCACAAAGAAAGAAAAATACAGGCCACTATCACTGATGAAAATAGATGTAAAAATCCTCAACAAAATACTAGCAAACAGAATCCAATAACACATTAAAAAGATCATACACCCTGATCAAGTGGGGTCTATCCCAGGTATGCAAGGATTCTTCAATATACACAAAAAAATCAACGTGATACACTATATTAACAAATTAAAGGAGAAAAAACATACGATCATCTCAATAAATGCAGAGAAAGCTTTCAACAAAATTCAACACCCATTTATGATAAAAAAAAAACCTCCAGAAAGTAGGCATAGAGGGAACTTATCTCAACATAATAAAGGCCATATATGACAAACCCACAGCCAACATTGTCCTCCATGGTGAAAAACTGAAACCGTTTCCACTAAGATAGAAACAAGACAAGGTTGCCCACTCTTACCACTATTATTCAACATTGTTTTGGAAGTTTTACCCACAGCAATCAGAGAGGAAAAGGAAATAAAAGGAATCCAAATCGTAAAAGAAGAAGTAAAGCTGTCACTGTTTGCAGATGACATGATACTATATGTAGAGAATCCTAAAGATGCCACCAGAAAACTACTAGAGGTAATCAATGAATTTGGTAAAGTAAAAGGATACAAAATTAATGCACAGAAATCTCTTGCATTCCTACAAACTAATGATGAAAAATCTGAAAGAGAAATTAAGGAAACACTCCCATTTACCACTGCAACAAAAAGAATAAAATGTCTAGGAATAAACCTACCTAAGGAGACAAAAGACCTGTATGCAGAAAATTATAAGACACTGATGAAAGAAATTAAAGATGATACAAACAGATGGAGAGATATACCATGTTCTTGGATTGGAAGAATCAACATTGTGCAAATGACTGACTCTACTAGCCAAAGCAATCTACGGATTCAATGCAATCCCTATCAAACTACCACTGGCATTTTTCACAGAACTAGAACAAAAAATTTCATAATTTGTATGGAACCACAAAATACCCCGAATAGCCAAAGCAATCTTGAGAAAAAAAAACAGAGCTGGGGGAATCAGGCTCCCTGACTTCAGACTATACTACAAAGCTACAGTAATCAAGACATATGGTACCGGCACAAAAGCAAAAATATAGATCAGTGGAACAGGATAGAAAACCCAGAGATAAACCCACACACATATGATCACCTTATTTTTGATAAAGGAGGCAAGAATATACAATGGAGAAAAGACAGCCTCTTCAATATGTGGTGCTGGGAAAACTGGACAGCTACATGTAAAAGAATGAAATTAGAACACTCCCTAACACCATACACAAAAATAAACTCAAAATGGATTAAAGACCTAAACGTAAGGCCAGACACTATAAAACTCTTAGAGGAAAACATAGGCAGAACACTCTATGACATAAATCACAGCAAGATTCTTTTTGACCCACCTCCTAGAGAAATGGAAATAAAAACAAAAATAAACCAATAAGGCCGAATGAAACTTCAAAGGTTTTGCACAGCAAAGGAAACCATAAACAAGACGAGAAGACAACCCCCAGGATGGGAGAAAATATTTTCAAATGAAGCAACTGACAAAGGATTGATCTCCAAAAGTTACAAGCAGCTCATGCAGCTCAATATCAAAAAAACAAACAACCCAATCCAAAAATGTGCAGACAACCTAAATAGATATTTCTCCAGAGAAGATATACAGATTGCCAACAAACACATGAAAGGATGCTCAACATCACTAATCATTAGAGAAATGCAAGTCAAAACTACAATGAGGTATCACCTCACACCAGTCAGATTGGCCATCATAAAAAAATCTACAAACAATAAATGCTGGAGAGGGTGTGGAGAAAAGGGAACCCTCTTGCACTGTTGGTGGGATTGTAAACTGATACAGCCACAATGGAGAACAGTATGGAGGTTCCTGAAAAAACTAAAAATTGAACTCCCATACGACCCAGCAATCCCACTACTGGGCATATACCCTGAGAAAACCGTAATTCAAAAAGAGTCATGGACCACAATGTTCACTGCAGCTCTACTTACAATAGGCAGGACATGGAAGCAACCTAAGTGTCCATCGACAGATGAAGGGATAAAGAAGATGTGGCACATATATACAATGGAATATTACTCAGCCATAAAAAGAAACAAAATTGAGTTATTTATAGCGAAGTGGATGGACCTAGAGTCTGTCATACAGAGTGAAGTAAGTCAGAAGGAGAAAAACAAATACCGTATGCTAACACGTATATATGGAATCTAAGAAAAAAAAATGTCATGAAGAGCTTAGGGGTAGGATGGGAATAAAGACACAGACCTACTAGATAATGGACTTGAGGATACGGGGAGGGGGAAGGGTAAGCTGTGACAAAGTGAGAGACTGGCATGGACATATATACACTACCAAACGTACGGTGGATAGCTAGTGGGAAGCAGCCACATGGCACAGGGAGATCAGCTAGGTGGTTTGTGACCACCTAGAGGGGTGGGATAGGGAGGGTGGGAGGGAGGGAGACGCAAGAGGGAAGAGGTATGGGGATATATGTATATGTGTAACTGATTCACTTTGTTGTAAAGCAGATACTAACACACCATTGTAAAGCTATTATACTCCAATAAAGATGTTTAAAAAAAACACACAACGAGAAGCCTGCAACCTGGAAAAAGGCCCTCACCAGACCATGCTGCCACCCTGACCTTGGACTTCCAGCCTCCAGAACTGTAGGAAATAAATTTTTGTTGTTTATCAGCTACTCAGTCTGTGGTATTTTATTACAGCAGCCTGAACAGACTATGACGCATGTGGACTCAGGGATCCTGTGAGAAGAAAGTCATGTTATGTTAAGAATTTGGAAGCGGGATGGAGAAGACGAAAACAATGGAGGGCAGGACGTAGCCCCTGCTCCAGCCCACCCTCGATGCTCCATCAGACCCCTGAGGAGGGGAGGACAGGGTCCCTTTCTCTGAGGCGTCTCTGGGGCTTCAGTGAAGAGTGGCGAGCCCAGGGACCCTTCAAGGTGAACGGCACCAGCGACAAGACAGGGACAAGTCCCTGCCTTAATTACGGAGAGCAGTGGGCACAAACAGAGACACTGGAGAAGGAAATATGAAGAGCCTGAGTCCCAGGCACTTGAGAGAAACCTAATTAGGGCCACCCAGAAATAACTGAGGAGGGCTTTCAGGAGGAGCTGTGGTCCTTCACGAGCAGGTGCAAACAGGAACCAGAAGACGTAGGTTCTGGCTCTTTCTTGACTCATACTCCCGGGAACTCCAAACACACACGGAACCCCTCTGAGGATGTCAGAGGGAAATAGCAGAGCTGTTCATGAGAGTTTGATGACATTCCCTCCCATGGGCCTGTGTCTTTCTACACATGGATCTGGAAAGAAGGTTCCGGACAACAGAAGTGCTTTGACTCACTCGGACTTCAGCATCAGGGACAAATTTTCCCCTCCACTTAGACCAGTGTTGCTAAAGTTTCTTTCATTATTGCCCTCCAAGGAGCCTTATTAAACTATTTTATTCCTAGTTGCCCTTCCTAATGATATTTTAATACCACAGATATACTACTCATCTGTTTATGAATGTATTAATATATGTATGCTTCGTATACAAAAAAAAGAGTATGACTTTTTTGCCTCCCAAGAACAATATTTACCCCCTTGAAGGTGATGTTCCATTGGGAATGCAAGATTTAGACTTCTTTTGCTTTCACAGCACGTGCATCTCAAGATCTAACCCTGCAAACCTCTGGCCCATCCGAGGCCCAGCCCAACTTCCACTGGAGCCAGCAGCACATACAGAATACCCTCAAGGGTCTAAAATATTCCCTCGTGCAGACGGCGGAGGTGGTATCCACATGGACTCCCCAACACCATGGCTTATTATTATTACAACACCAAACTGGCTGGCTGTTGCTTTGCATATGTCCAAATAATATCAGCTTTTGTTTTGCTCTAAAAAACATGTGCCTGATCAAATGAAAATCATTACTACTCATTAATGTAGTTAGATATGTTCTGAGTTTCTCCTGAACACCATAGTCTAATCACTTTTCCCTCCGTGAACTAGAAAAGCAAATTTCCCTTTTTATACCAGATGTGTTTTTCTTTTTTCTTTTTCTTTTTTTTTTTTTTTTTTTGCGGTATGCGGGCCTCTCCCGTTGCGGAGCACAGGCTCCGGACGCGCAGGCTCAGCGGCCATGGCTCACGGGCCCAGCCGCTCCGCGGCACGTGGGATCTTCCCGGACCGGGGCACAAACCGGTGTCCCCCGCATCAGCAGCCGGACTCTCAACCACTGCGCCACCAGGGAAGCCCCAGATGTGTTTTTATACAACACAGCCTCTCTGAAGTCTCCCTTCATACAAAGTTTTTCGAATTTCCCAAATTTCTAACTTTATTTTTCATCATCTGTACCAACTGTCAAATCATGGGTGAAGGTGGCAAAAGTGGGAATTCACACTAGTTTTTTTTGGCTCCCTGCTCACCACTCAAAGAAAATAAAAGTCAACATCTGCCATTTTTACCACGGGCTCTAAAAAAAATCCTCAAAACATGAATTTTTAAATAGAGAAGGCGTTTCCCAATTATATGAAGCAAAGGGAATCATTAAACAGGCACCTACCACTCTAGGGGAAAGTCCACACATTAAACACTAGTCATCATTAAATAGAAGTATCCTAAACAGAGCCTTTATGCTACACCATGGCACCTTCAGCCTGCATTTAGCGGTCTGACCTTCTCAGTAAGTCTACTCCAAAGCTGCTGATAGTGTTCCGTTAATCAATGGGGAATCAGACTTTGTGATGCAGAGCAATGAAGTGCTAACGAGGACCACGTGTGGCTGTGAACGGCCTCCATGTGACCAGCCAGACTTGCCAAGTGGAGAGAAAATACTTAAGACAGAGCTATTAGGAATCTTAGAGGGTGACCCCACGCAGTAATGCTGTGTGTGCTGGGGCGTACCAGGGGCCTCAGAAAGATTCCAAATGGTACATTGATGGTTTGTGTCAATTTAATTTCAAAACATAGTGTTTTCAAAATCTTTGGGGAAGTTCCTAATTCACTTATAATGGTCATTATGGGTCCATTACCCTTCAACACATGACAATCTAAATTAATTTAATTCATTAAGAAGAATGAGTGCATTGGAAAAATAAACATACCCAAACTATGCCATGCTTTGTCCTTCCTACCTGAACTAATCATACAGAATTGATAATTCGTTAACATCTGAAATATGCTTTGAAAGACTTGAGTGCAAGACCAGCTTCAACTTTTAATCAACCCTCAAGATTCACACATTTTCACATTTTGCATTTCCGTCAAAAATTTATCAGCCTGACACCAACTGCATGTAGAGATTAACGGCTCATGTCAAACTTCTAAGTCAACATTTCTTAGCCAGGGTTGTGCCTCTGAGTAGCCTGGAGAGATTTTGAACATGACATGCTGATTCCCTCACCTGGACAGGTAGACTGAGCAAGGTCTAGGGGTGGGCTCTGGAATCCTTTTTTTTTTTGCGGTACATGGGCCTCTCACTGTTGTGGACTCTCCCGTTGTGGAGCACAGGCTCCGGACGCGCAGGCTCAGCGGCCATGGCTCACGGACCCAACCGCTCCGCGGCATGTGGGATCTTCCCAGACCGGGGCACAAACCCATGTCCCCTGCATCGGCAGGTGGACTCTCAACCACTGTGCCACCAGGGAGGCCCCATGGAATCCTTATTTTTAAATAGCTCACCCACAGAAAGAAGAAAAAAAAGAAAAAAAAATAGCTCACCCAGAGTTTGGTTTGCATATAGGTTTAGGAATAAATGCACTAGTCTTTAAAAAACAATGATTCAGAGACTTTCCTGGTGGCCAGTGGTTAAGACTCAGCACGTCCATTGCAGGGGTCACGGATTCCATCCCTGTTCATTCAGGGAACTAAGATTCCGCATGCTGCACGGCAAGGGCAAAAAAAAAAAAAGATTCAATTAACCTTTTTTTATTCCTATACAACTTTAAAGATGTTGCATTTATTTGTACTTATATATAACTTTAAATCTGTTGTGTAGAGTGAGGTAAATGTGCTCAGAAGACAGAGTAGTCCATCTCTGGAGCTTACAATGAGAAGACATGTATAAAGAAACAGGAGAACGTGTGATATCACAAGAGCAAGAGGCCTAAGGAAATCGACATCGTGCACCATCAGTGACAGTGCAGCAAAAATCAAAGAAAGCTGTTGAGCAGAAGGAACGGTAAGGGCTGCAGAGTCTCCTGAACAAGCCTGAGGAGGCTGCGTAAAGCAGTGCTGCTGCTGATGCAGAGGCTGATCGTGTCGCTGTGCACCAGGGCTGAGCACGCCCAAGCCATGGGCTGCAGGCATCAGGCGCCGGGCACCTGCATGGCCAAGAGAGCCACGCATCCAACACCATGCACAGCAGCTGGCACTTTGTGGCCTCCCATCTCACTTGGAGCCATAGGTGCAGCTTCTTAAAGAAAGGAAGAAATGGCAAAACAACAAACACTGGATTTCTTTTTAAAGTTAATGCAGAAGGAAAACAGGACCAGCAAACCAGAGCACCCCTGGGGCCATAGCATGCTGTCCTCCGATTCCCTTCCCTCCGCCTCTTCTCCATAACTCAGAAGCCCGCATGTTTCACTGTACAACTCCACCAAGAAAACCTCGTGCTTTCTGAAAGGTGAAATGCTCTAGGTACCATAGTCTTTTTTTAATTTGTTAGGGATTTAAGATGTTTAAAACTTTTATGAGGTTTTTAGAAGAGTATTCCTTACTAGACTATACAGGTGTTGGATGTTCCACCCAATTCTATTTTTCCCATGAGTCCCATCATTTTTATTGCACGAAATTCTATCATGTCTCAAGTTTTAGGAAAACATATATTACATTGTAGGAGAAACAACTGTATTATCTCATTTAATTCACCTTTTATCCCGACTTTACAAAAGAAAATACTGAACACTGGGAGTGGTTTTCATTTGACATCAAAACCCCACATCTGGAGCATCTTTTCCCAACTTGTGTTCCTCTTCTTTTTTCTAATATTACATTTGCCAAGTTCCTCTTCCATTCAAAAGCCTTTTACTAAGATGTCATGCTGAGAAAAATCATGATTAGGGGAGTAGCTCTCAGCCCCTCTGAAAGGAGGGAATTTGCTCGGCATCCAAATGGAAACTGGTTTCTAGTATTTAGGTCAAAAGTTCACCAAAAAAAACAGTTCTCAAAAGAAGTTCTTGAGGACTAAAGAAAGAAATAAAAGAACTTTCAAGAAATAGATCCTAAAGAAAAAAAAATTCCAACTGGCTATCTGAAATAATGTAGGCAATTTTCCCTAAGTGACTGATCACTACTGCATTACCTTCCCCATTACCTTCCTATTCAGCAACAGAATAGGAATTAGAAAGGCCAACTAGGGACCTTCTCTACTCCGTTTAAATATTGTGTTTCTGTTGGTTGGAATGTTCGTATTTCTGCATCAGACTGTTCTCCTTGCTATATTTCACACCCCCCCTGGCTTCACATCAGAAGAACAAGGTCAGTATTTGTTTATAATGGAATAGGGGTGCGATGGTGAATAATACGGATGTATATTTTACTTGGAACAAATGCAGTTCACCTTTCTTCTCTGAGTAAGTTCAAATCTTGAGAGAGACTGCAGTGTATAAGCCTTCAAAAGGAGGCCCTCCTTGGGTATTCAAAACATATTTTATCACACCACAAGATCCTCTTGTTTCAAGCAAGAAGTACCTCCAAAGAAAAAGACAGTTTCTGTAAAACACTTGTTGGATTTTTGGTTTGTTTTGGACAGTTGTTATTTCTTTTGGGACAAATTTTAAATGTTAACAGAAAACCAAATTATTTTGATGAAATTAGGGTGAGGGGTTTAAGTGAATGATTTCAAGAAGGTACATCTGTGATATGGAGAAAAGGGAAACATCATAACACTCTTGGTGGGAATGTAAATTGTTGCAGCCACTGTGGAACATACTATGAAGGGTTCTCAAAAAACTAAAAATAGAACTACCATATGACCCAGCAATTCCACTCCTCGGTATATATCCAAAAAAACTAAAACTATAATTTGAAAAGATACATGCACCCTAGTGTTCAAAGCAGCATTATTTACAATTGCCAAGATATGGAAGCAACCTAAGTGTCATCACCAGATGAATGGATAACGATGTGGTGTATACACACACACACACACACACACACACACACACACACCATGGAATACTACTCAGTCATAAAAAAGGAAGGAAATTTTGCCATTTGCAACAACATGGTTGGACTTGGAGGACAATATGCTGAGTGAAATATTCGGAAAGACAAATACTGTATGATATCGCTTACATGTGGAAGCTAAAAAATACAACAAACTAGTGAATATAACAAAAAAGAAGCAGACTCACAGATGTAGAGAACAAACCAGTGGTTACCAGTGGGGAGAGGGAAGGGAGGAGGGACAAGACAGGGGTAGGGGACTGAGAGGTACAAACTACTATGTATAAAATAAATAGCTACATGTATACATTGTACAACACAGGGAATATAGCCAATATTTTATAATAACTGTAAATGGAATATAACCTTTAAAAAATTGTGAACCACTATGTTGTACACCTGAAATTTATGTAATATTGTACATCAACTATACCTCAATCCCAAAAAATGCAATAAAAATGAACAAATAAGTACATCTGTAACATCCTGGAATAGTACATTTTCTCAGACCCTTTGCTTCAGGCTTGTAAAAAGAATTTGGAATAAATGTTTCTACATTAAAGTAGAATGCTAAGACTAAGACGAAGAGAACCAATCCTTCTGAGCTCTTGAAATAGACAGAACAGGCCCAAGCTTTCAGCATTACAGGAGATTATCTCCCATTTGGAAATAGGCAGGAACTAAAGATACAGAACATAAAACTTTCCATTAGATCCCTATTTTATTTCTTTTGTGGCCACATGTGTCTGTTGAATCTTGACCACAGAATCAGAACGTTGAAAGGCTTTGAGGGTTCATCGAATCCACACCCAGGCTTATAGGAAGACCTCCCACTAAACCTCCAGACACATGGGAACTTCATCCTGTTTTTAAAGACCTCCACGAAGTCTTTACAAAAAGTATTCAAACACCAGCTCTCCTGCCAGCAGGCGACTTGGCTGGTTGAATTTGCATTGGTCCCACCCCCGTTAATCAATCCCACCCCAGCAAAGAGGAGTAGGCCTCTTGTTTCTGCTCAAAACACCCCAGCATCTGCCCATGCTTATTTGCCTGGTGTTGCCCAATCCAGCCCCCAAGACAGCAGAGCCCTGTTCTAAGTTGGGGCCAGGGCACAGGTGCGGGTCTCAGGCAACCGGAACCCCTCCTCACATCCCCGACCTTGGCAGCACTTCCGCCTTGGAGAGGCCACCATGAGGGGAGGCAAATTCCTAAACACTGGAGAGCTTTGGAAGGTTTTATTCTTCACAAGGAAGAAAGATTCGTAGATCATCTGTCAGGGAGGCTGCATGTGACTCCTGACATGAAATATTCGCCTTTTTTTTTTTAAACAGTGGATTGGGGCTTCCCTGGTGGCGCAGTGGTTGAGAGTCTGCCTGCCGATGCAGGGGACATGGGTTCGTGCCCTGGTCCGGGAAGATCCCACATGCCGCGGAGCTGCTGGGCCCGTGAGCCATGGCCGCTGGGCCTGCGCATCCGGCGCCTGTGCTCCGCAACGGGAGAGGCCACAACAGTGAGAGGCCCACGTACCACAAAAAAAAAAAAATTAAAAAAAAAATTAAAAACAGTAGATTGATCGTTATTTAGCTTCCCCAAATCAAACTCCCAACCAAGCCTCAAAGTGTGCAGGGCCAACTTCTAACAGAAGTCCCACTCTGCTAGCTTGAAGCAGCAGGGAAGTGAACTTTATTTCCCTCACTAATATGAAAGAATTGGAGGTTCTGGAAACAGCCCCAGGACTAAAGAAACAGGTGCTAAGAATGCTGTTTCCCAGGAAATGTTTGTGGCCAGGAACCTGAATGAGACACACGCCTTCAGCTGGAAGGATCACCCGCTTTCCTGTTTCCACTGTTATCATTCCACTTCGGAGGGGTTCCCGGAAGCAGCCTTTCCTCCATTTCCCCTGGCAGTGATGTAAATTTTCCCGTGTTGGTCATCAAATGGCCTGAGAGAAAACTATGGGGATTATCAGTAAGTAATCAAAGAAGCTTGGATCATGCAAGAAAAGTGGGGTGATCACTGTACCCCCAGCCCTGCGCGGGCCACCCTGGAGACCAGTGAAGGGCCATCACCCACCTGGGGCGGCAGAGCCCTGTCTCACCATCTGCCTCTGTTTCAGCAATAGAAGCAGAAAGACCTTGAGCTATGTGACGAGAAGGGGTCTGGTGTTATTGATGTGACCAGCCACTCCAGTCTGCAATGACAAAACCCTGTGAGAAACCCAAGCTGGAAATGGAGAGGCCTTCAGGAGCAATCTCTGGTTAGGCAGTACAGATTTTCCAAAGCCCAGGCCCCTCAAACCAGGACCATATCCCAGAGAGTTAGATGAACCAGCTACACCCCTGCAGATGAGGCCACTTGCTTCCCTTTAACTACCTGCTCATCGTAGGTTCTCTCTGAAGGCCTCCCTTGAGCTAAAACCAGATTTCGATATTTAGTGTAATAACTATGAAATGCCCCCCCCCCTTCATTTATCATAATCATCTTTCAACCTCCCTTACTTGCTTCCATATTCACTGAGAAATCACGTCCAAGTTCCTACGACCCCTAGCAGCTCAGATGACCTTGAACTGACGTGTGAATTTGGGTCCCGTTAAATCACTGTTCCCAAAGCTCGGGTCATCCTTTCTTTCACAAGGTGACTTTCCCGAACTAAAAGAGGACATTTTTATGTGGCAAACAGATTGCTTACACAAACTAGCTTCATGTGACTTTTAAAGAAAGCATATAAATTACACCGTCATAAACCTTTCTCTTTGGGGGTTTGTAACTAGACTGTCATAAATATCAGGCTTGATCATCTTTGGTCCATAATCCAGATGTCACTGTCTTCCAGGGAGAACCACATGATTCGTAGGAAGGGTCGCAGCGCCGCCTGCTGGTGTACTTTGCAGGCTGAGTTTTTACAAGGGGGAAATAATGGGTATGAAGTCGTTTGAAATCCCTTGTAATTAGGAGAAATGAGGGTTTGAATGCAACGTTCTTCATTTCCTCAGCAACGCACACTGCAGCAAAGAGAGGCCCACATTTCTCCCATTATTATTTCTAGCATTTAATGTAGCCAGTCACATTAGAACTGATGACACCTTGATGGCATCGTTCTCCATTACTAATAGGGTGCGACAAAACTAAGGGGACTCAACTCTTTCCACTCTGTGTGATACTCCCACCCCTGGACAAGAGACCAGCACCCCTGGCAATCTTTGAGGTGGTCCCTCGGGAACCAGAGCAGGACAAGGACAGCCCACTTGAGATGAGATGCTCTGATTCTGTGCCACTCAGCTTACTACTCCAGAGACCAAGTAAGAGCTTGAGTCTGCAGGAAGAAATCCCTGAAGAAATTTATAGATTATAAATCCTGATCTGAAAGTAGCTCAAACACCCGGACCATTTACTACCAAAGGAATCCCTATGGATCCAGAAAACCAGGAGACACTTTGGGTGGCTGGAGTGTATAGCCTTGTATCGATGCAGTCATTCACTACTCAACAAAAATACAACTGTGTTCAACAAACATTTAGTGAGCACTGATAATGTCCTGGCACCCCGTCGACATCAAGGATACAATGGTGAACAAAAAAATAAATAAAAGCTGCCCTTAATGGAGCTTGTTGTCCAGGGGGAAAAAATAGGAAGTATGTAAATAATCCCCAAAATGAACATATTACAAATCATGGCAAAGGACACAGAGGAAAGGCACGTGGTGCCAGGAAGCATATGAAGTCTAGGGGATTGGACACAGTTTCTCTGAGGAAATGACATTAGAACTGAGACCAGAGGAAGAACTGGAGTTACTGGAGGTTGGGGGTAAGCATTCTAGGCAGAGCAATGAGCCTGTGAAAAGCAACTAACTGCCAGGCAGAGAGGGTCAAGTCAATGGATGTGAACCTGCCGTGGGTGTCCACACTTTTATGACAGTGTTTCTATAAAACTGACTCCAAAAAAAAAATTTGCAAAAGCCAATAAATCTTTCCCAGCAATTGATCAAATTCCTGCAGCAAACTGAGTCGTCAGATTCTGTCTCGGGAAATGAGAGAACAGCGGCCAAGCTTTCTGGCAATCTTTGAGGTGGTCCCTCAGGAACCACAGCAGGACAAGGACAGCCCACTTGAGATGACAGTGGGCGTTCCTCCAGTTCTCAGGTCTACCTGCAGGGAGCTCTGGATCCCACTGAGCTCTCGGCTTTGTTTCTGCAAACCTATAGCATCTTGCCCCAGGTCCCCAGGGCCAGAGTTTTCCCTTGCACGAACATACTCAGGATCTCTCAACTTCCCAGACCCCAGGCATTCTTCCTGTACTTCACAGTGACTCCACACTAAAAAGTCCAGGAATTTCATCCTAGTCTTCTTTGACAATGTCTCGGAAAGATGATCTGCAACATCATTTTATTTGTATCTGGTATTTTAACAAACACTCATTTAGAACTTACTCTGCGCCGGGTGAGTGCAAAGTGCTTCACAAATAGTAACTCATTCAATCCTCATGGTAATCCTATGAGGTAGTTACTAACATTATCCGCATGTTACAAAGGGAGAAACTGAGGCACCCAGAGGATAAGAAACTTTCCTAGAGGGGTGGGATAGGGAGGGTGGGAGGGAGGGAGACGCAAGAGGGAAGAGATATGGGGATATATGTATACGTATAGCTGATTCACTTTGTTATAAAGCAGAAACTAACACACCATTGTAAAGCAATTATACTCCAATAAAGATGTTTAAAAAAAAAAAAGAAACTTTCCTAAAGTCACTCAGTCCGTAGGCGGCAGAGCCACAATTTGGCTTCTGGAAACCAAGCTCGAAACCATCACTCCAGGCAGCCTCCTCTTAGCAAATTTTAAGGGTCATTCATCCACCGGCCCTTTTTGTTCTAGGTGTAAAGTCTACGTCTCAGAAGGATAGACTCCATCAATTCTACCTCCTAAATCTGTCTCGTCCTTCTTCTTGCCTCCCTCCCGCTGGTTTTTGCACCAGCCCAGTCCTATCGTCTTCGGTGACCATCATAGCGTCCCAGCATCCTAGGAGCTCTCCGGGCTCCAGGTCTTCTTCCGTTCTCATCCACTCCCCACTGTTCACAGCACTCTAGACACAAATATTTGCTCTGTGCATAACCTTCACTATGCCATCATCTCACCACTGCCTACAGATGGACGTTAACCCTCCCATCAGGTCCTCCAAAAGTTGGTCCCAGACTATTTCTGCCATTTCATTTCCCAAATCTCCACCCCACTCTCATCCCCGGCTCACACGTGCTCCTCCAGTATCACTGGCCCACTGCCTTCCTCCAGGGACCCATGCTCTATCACACTTCCATGCTCTCCCTATGCGGGGCCTCCTACTGGAAACGTCTTCCCATCCTCCTCTTCGAGGCTCAGGTAATAACTCCCTTGCCAGGTCTCCCCTGACACCCTGCATGCCCCCCTCTCCATCCCCTACAGGATCTTCCTTTTCTTTGTGGTGCCTCTAAACCTTGTGCATAAAGCACTGGTGCCAGGCTGGGAACTAGAGAGAGGAGAATGAGGCACTTAACACAGAGACACATTTCAGGGGATGCCAAAACATTCAGTAATCAAATCAGTAATCAAAACCAATAATATTTTTATTGTGGGAAAATACACGTAACATAAAATTTACCATTTTAACCGTCTTAAGTGTAGAATTCAGTGGCATTACGTATATTCACAATGTTGTACAACCATCACCACTATCCATTTCCAGAATTATTCATCTTCCCTACAGAGCCTCCTTACCCATTAAACAGTAACTCCCCATTTCCCCTCACTCCAGCCCCTGGTGAAAACTATTCTACTTTCTGTCTCTAGGAATTTGTCTAGTCTAGGTACTGCATATAAGTGGAATCATGCAGTATTTTATGACTGGCTTATTTCACCTAATAAAATGAAGATAAATAATACTTAAAGACAGTGTTTTTAATAATCAAAATTAATGCAAACAATTCAAGATGAACAAAGCTTCAAAATTTTAGATAAAAATAGGATCAGTGTCACTGATTTTTGCTCTTGCCTCAGGCTCCAATATGGCTCAGAGCTGATGCTGTCTTTACTGAAAATTTTAATATTTTGTTCATCATCTATTATTTTGATTTTTTTTACTGTTGCATTAAAATTTCACTTGTCTTGATTACTGATTTTTTTTTTGGTGCCCCCTTACCTGTGGCACTCAAGGCAAGTACCTCACATGTCTTATCCTAGGTCCAGCTCTGCTGGTACCAAACTCCATCCTCACACCACCCCAAAAAAGCGTACAACCAGGGTAAGGAATAATATGCTTGTCTGCAAACTCAGCTTCAGGACAAGTCCTCCTGCAGTCATCACCCCTCAATTAGACTGTTACCATCAAGCCCCTCTTATACTCCAGACCCACACTGCACATACCCTGGCTTACACATCCTGCCGCACTGTGGTTATCTGCCTTCTGTCTATCTGCCTTTCTAGTCTGTGAGCTCTTTGAGGCCAGAGATGGAGTCTTTTTCATCTTTGTACCTACACTGCCTTACACAGAATTGGGTTCATAGAAGACATTTAACAACTGTTTGTTGAATGAAAGCCCTTCAGCTCCTTTTCCCACCATTAGTGAGTATTTCAAGGTAGCTCAATGAGACTTTGCCTTTATCTAGTTTAGCTCCAATAATCCATATAGGATGATCATATATTATAATAATATATAATTTTGAGATGAGCCCCATATCCATATAGGTCTGTATTAAAGGGCTGGTGTTCTAGAAAGTTCTAACCTTGGCACTCCTCGGAAAAGGATATTTCAGGGTTACTTGGTCTCCAGCTTGTTCTTGGACCTCTAGGCCATGGACCACGCACTCTCGCTTCCCCAGGCTGCCTTCGCCCACTCACCATCCCCTTGGTCAGCTATAGCACAGAAGAGGGGCAAGCCTTGAGGACTGTTGGAGCAATAACTAGTTCTGTTTCTCGAAGGCACTGATTCCGCCTCTGTCTCTGCTTGACCAGAGTCTTGTCTGCATGCTAGCCTGGGGCTCTTGGCTGTCTCCCTCCTGGCTTACAGAACTGGCTGAGTCTCCAGTAGGTATGCCTGACCCACTGTATGGCTTCCTGCTCTTCCTTCCTGTCTTGTGGCCATAGTTCTGACAGTGGCTTGAAGTCTCCAACCACAGCCTATGGCCAGCGTCTCTGGGTTTCAAGTCCTAGCACTGTGATTTACAGACTTCTCACGTTTGAATTTAGTTTGGACCCTATCGCCTCAATGGAGATTTTACTTCTTACTTGATGTCAATAGAAAATGGGGGTTCCAAATTCTTAAGTGCCTAGAATTGTTCATCTGGCTCTATATCTAGAGCAAAACCAAACAACCCAACATCCAAAATCTCAGCTCCTGAATTTATCATCCACTTCAGAGTCAAACATCCCTACCCTAATGAAGTTCATTTCACCAATAACTAGAGTTTTGCTTGGATCGATTTTTCTATAACGGTTGGATCACTTAACTTTATAACTAGAAAATGTCTTCCTCTGCTTCAGGATGCCCACTGGTTTTTAAAGTTCCTCCTTCTCTCCTGCCTCTATAGTTTTCAGTCAGTTTGCACAATTAAAACCAACTGACAGGGCTTCCCTGGTGGCGCAGTGGTTGAGAGGTCCGCCTGCTGATGCAGCGGACACAGGTTCGTGCCCCAGTCTGGGAAGATCACACATGCCGCAGAGCGGGTGGGCCCGTGAGCCATGGCCGCTGAGCCTGAGCGTCCGGAGCCTGTGCTCCGCAGTGGGAGAGGCCACAGCAGTGAGAGGCCCGTGTACCACAAAAACAAAACAAAACAAAACAAAAAAAACCAACTGACAGGAGAGGTGTGATAAGCAAGGTACCCAGGAACAAAGAGATGGTCTTGTAACTGCTGTATCATCTTTCACAATATTTTAAAATAAAGTCTGAGCTGAAACCAATCTGAGGTGCTCTTTCCAATTTGATGGATGCCAACATTAACTAAAAAACACAGACCAAAACTGGAAGATAAAAGAAAATGGAAGAGTTCAGGGAAGATGCAACATCCAAATTCATGCTGAGACTATGGGAGAACAGCCAATTCATGAATTTTAGTTGGGAAATAAATGTCCTTAAGCATGCAGAAAAGTATAAAGGTAAAATTACTGGGTTCCTTCATGGCATAATTCAGGCACTTGAAGTAAATGTATTTCATGGCATTAATCCAGATCTCTTTCTTTATTTAGAGGGTGATTATAATCACTAAAGCTAATTTTCATTTGTGCTTTATGGAATCAGTTAGGTTTTTAGTATACCCATTTTAGATAACTTGGATAAATATGCAATAATAAAATTACTATGATCTTAGATAACTTGGATAAACATGCAATGATAAAATTACTATGATGATATTATATTTTCATATACATACTGTATTAGTTTGCTAGGGCTGATGTAACAAAGTGCCACAGATTGGTTGGCTTGAACAACAGAAAGTTATTGTCTGGCAGTTTTTGAGGCTACAAGACCAAGGTCAAGGTACTGGCAAGGTTGGCTCCTTCTGAAGGCTGTGAGGGAGGGATCTGCTCCAGGTCCTTCTCCTTGGCTTGCAGATGGCCTTCTCTTTATGTCTCTCAATGACATAGGCTTGTCTGTCTCTGTGTTCAAATTTCCCCTTTTTCTAAGGACAGCAATCATTTTGGATTAGGGCCACCCAAGACCTCATTTTAACTGAATTACGTCTATTAAGACCTTACCTCCAAATAAGGTCACATTACGAGGTACCATGGTTTGGGATCCAACATAACTTTTTTGGGGGGTGGGGACACAATTCAACACATAACATATACCATGTTCATGTTTCTATACCTTTATTCACCTCAGAAAGGATTTAAGATAACCATACGTGTATGTTAACATGAAAAGTAAATTTAGAAATATATTGACTTACAAGACAAATTCCAGCTTTTCCCACACTCATGAACCTTCCAGAAGAGATCATTCCCATGGCGGTGAGCACCAGCCCTGTGGAGAACAAAGAAGCAGAGAGCAACTTCCTTTGTTTCTTCTGGGTCATGATTTTCTGATGTTATGGTGAATTTTATGTCATGGACGTCCATGGAAAAGTTTTAACACAGATATTTGATTCTCAAATTTATTACACTATAGGATTTAAATGTTACGTCTTGTCATGGTTGAAAGAGCAATCTACCCCACCTTCACCACAGCTGATTTTCATTTCTAATCCCGTTCTCGTTTCACCCGGTCAGAACTGGCTACATCATTTGCAAGGCCTAGTACAAAATGAAAATATGGGGTCCTTTGTTCAAAACTTATTAAGGATTTTAAGACAGTGACATCAGAGCATTAAATTAAATGTAGGGCCCTTCTAAGCATATTGGCCCCATGCAACCACACAGCTTGTGTGCCTGTAAAACCAGCCCTGGATGCATGTATTGGAAGAGATCATACCAAATATACATTTTGCAATGGTGAAAATATCGTTAAATTGTTTATGTTGAAGAAAAGTTTTAGTGGAGGGTGCAGGGCACAAGTGACAGACCTCCTCAGTGACCTATGAAAAAAGGAGACTACTGTTCATCAAGGTTCCACAAACAGTTTTGGGGGTTGGGGGGTAGACTAGATCTCAGAGGCTCAGCCCAGGTCAACCTCTTGTTCATTTCACTGTTGGAGGCAAGTCAGGCAACAATCGCATGAGGCTTTACTCTGAGCATATCCAAGCCTTCTGTCTTCCAACTCCACCACCTTGGAGTTCTTTGCCTCTAGTCACAAGAAACAGAAAGAGAGTAGAGAAAGCCCTTCCTCTCTTAATTGCCTCAAACCACAAGTGTCATATCATCTTTGCTCATGTTCTTATCGACCAGAATTCAATCTAATATTCCCAGCCTAACCTCATGGAGCTTGAGAAATACCATTTTCTTATATGCCCTCCAAAATGGCAAGGAAGTGTCATGAACATCTAACTTGACTCTGCCACAGAAACTATCAGTTTCCATGGAAATATGAAAGTAAAATAAATCCATCAACTACATATTAATAAGTGTTAACTAAGCACATAGGATTGTGCTGGTCTTTGAGAAGACGTTAGAGAAAATATTTGAGTACCTTCCCTCAAAAAGCTTAACGTTTCATTGTGGAGATAAGACACACAAACATGAAAAAGATCAATATCCAAGGAAGTGCTTATATCATTGTAGGCTAAGGGATTGGGACAATTCCTTGCAGGAAATTACTTGAGAAGAGTGTGGAAATAAATGAAGACCACCCAAATGAAAACAAGCAAAATTTTTTTTAATTTTTTTAAATTGAATTATAGTTGACTTAGTGTTATGCTAATTTCTGCTCTACAGCAAAGTGATTCAGTTATACATATATAAACATTCTTTTTTGTATATTCTTTTCCATTATGGTTTATCACAGGATACTGAATATAGTTCCCCATGCTATACAGTCGGACCTTGTTGTTATCCATTCTATATATAACAGTTTGCATCTGCTAACCCCAAACTCCCTCTCCATCCCTTCCCCACCTCCCTCTCCCCTTTGGCAACCACAAGTCTGTTCTCTATGTCCGTGAATCCATTTCTGTTTCATAGATAAGTTCATTTGTGTTATATTTTAGATTCCACATATAAGTAACATCATATGGTATTTGTCTTTCTCTGTCTGACTTACTTCACTTAGTATGATAATCTCTAGTTCCATCCATGTTGCTGCGAATGGCATTTTTTCGGGGTTTTTTAGGGCTGAGAAATATCCCGTTGTATACATGTAGCACATCTTCTTTATCCATTCCTCTGTCGATGGACATCTTTTTTGTGTGAATTACCACTTATTTTTATTTTTTTATTCAGCGCTTGCTATAGCAAGAGAGACAGCCACCATCACGTGCATTTGGCAGGGACTCAAAAGCAGACAGAGGAGCAGTAAAGTTTCACAGTAGAAAAAAAAGAAGACTTCAGATAAGCCCTGATTGGAGGCTACTGACCTGGGGAAGCTGTGGGTGAGATAAGTGAAAGTGGGGCACCCTGTATGATTGGTTGCTTAGGGTGCATATTTGACTTTCTCCAGTTGGTCCTTAGTTGAAAGTGTGGGAAAAATTAGGGATTTTACGATGGCTTGGCTGTTTGGGCCCGTGGGTCACAGGGGTTTTGGCTTCCTGGACTGGTTGCTGGAGATGGTGGGTCAGAGTTCTATTTTTATATATCGTCTGATTATCGTCTGTATATTCAGTCTCTCACGAACTTTGGAAATCTCAACCACAGGACTGGAATATGTGTACCATGGAGCACAGGCCCAGTTTCAGAAAGCTTCAGGCGGGTGTTTATCTGGTTCTAGTTTATCCCCATCAGGAGGGTGGCCATGCGTGTCCCAGAAGAAAGCCAGCTTCGGGTTTGCGATCCAGTTCCACCCCTGATGAGCTCTGTAACTCAGGGAAGTTACAGAGCTGAGTCTACTGGTCTGGGTCTAGTTTCTTTTTAGAAAGAAAGCACACTTGATAAGGTTTTGCATGACTGAAAAGAAATGACTAGTTAAAGTGACTGAGAGGGTACCAGGCACTTGTAGGATCTCATGAATCCTTAGTTCCTCTCCCTCGCCTGCCCCTTTGTTCATGCGCCACTGTGAGTTCCAGTTCTGAGGACTTTCTGGGCGAGGAGGGAGCAGGAAAGGTCTTACCAGATCTAATCCAATCTTCAGGCCAGCTCTAAGCAGTCTGTGACCCACGGTGACCTTGGGCTACTGAACACTAACTGTTCCCTTCTCCAGGGCTGATCTTCTCCTAAATCTGCAGCTCTAGATAAGACCTGCCCTCTGCAGGCCAGAGAACATGGTGAATACTTGCCCAGTGTTTTAGCAAATTGTTTCCAGTCAGTCAATTTCATTTGAGGAAAGAAAGAATTCATTAGAGAAGGTGGCCAGAGAACAAAGGAAGTCACACGTTCTTCCACAGCAAACACCCCTGGAACATTCTCCCTAGATCACCAGCCCTGGACGCACAGCCAAGCTCACAGGGCCCCCGCCAAGGTCCAAAGTCACACACCATGCAGTTTTGTACACTCACCCTTGAGTTCTCAGATTAATAATGAGATTATTACGGCATCTGCTCCCTGCCATCCACTGCTCTGACTCAGAAATCTGCTTTCCTAACTTCCTTTGGAGCAGGGAGCCACGGTCCCTCACGAGGGTCTCTCGGGTAGCCACACACCCCCCCAAGGCTGCTCCCCAGGTGCCTTGCTCCCTGCACTTCTGAGCTAGGAGACTCAAGTGAAATCTTGCCCTTCTGTATGATACACTCCTTTCTCTCGTTCTCACCCACCAAACTGCCTGGCAGCTCTGGTGACCATGATGAGCACTCTGCAAAGAGAGGAGCAAGGTGACCCCTCCCCCCAACCCAGCAGCCCCCAGGCCCTGAGACCCACTTCAGTACATGGTTGTGTTTTCCCAGTTGGAATCAGGATACGGCCTCTTTGTACAGTTGTGCAGATTGCACCCTGGCATGAGGCTGTATCCACCAAGAGGACATTAGATTTCTTTGCCTAATCTGCAGAGCTGTGACAGCTCTGAATGTCAAGTTATATGCATTCTACATTCTAAAGTAATACAGCCAAGAGAATTCGACCTATTTTGAAGGTGTTCCATGATGGTAAGTTCCTATCTCCACCAGTCATGCCAACATACTTCTGCATCAATCTATATATCAACTCAGAATCCAGTGGCCTCTCTGCTCAATATTATGTAACAACCTAAACAGGAAAAGAATTTGAAAAAGGACAGGTACATGTATATGTATAAATGAATCACTTTGCTGTACACCTGAAACTCTCACAACATTGTTAATCAATTATACTCCAATGTAAAATAAAAAGTTAAACAAACAAAAAAAAGAATCCAGTGGCCTCATGCAATGTAGATGGAAGGCAGGACTTGAAGTCAGCTGGACTGGGTTTGGCCCTTGGATGAACCTTCGTTCATTCATTCAAAACTATTTATTGAGCACCTCCTCCTTGCCAAGAATAGGACTAAGCACCGTACGGATGCAACAGCGAATAAAATAGACAAAAAGCCCAGACTTCTTGGTGTTTACATACTATTGAAGGTAGACAGACGATAAATAAAATTAACAAGTGAAACATACGGTGTGTTAGAGGGTAGAAACTGTTGTGGATAAAGTAAAACTGGGAAAGAGGGTTGAGTGTCCTGGAGGAGAGGGCATCTGTATATAGGTGGTCAGGCAGGAACAGAGCAGGCCATGCAGATAAATGCGGAAAGAGCCTTCTGGGCAGAAGGAACAGCAAGGATAAAGGCACTAAGGCAGGAGAACACTGGGCTCGTTTGGGAGACAGCCAGGAGGCCACTGTGCCCAGAGCAGAGTGAAGAAGGGTTAACAAAAGTAGAAGATGCGGGCTTCCCTGGTGGCGCAGTGGTTGAGAGTCCTCCTGCCGATGCAGGGGACACGGGTTCGTGCCCCGGTCCGGGAAGATCCCACATGCCGCACAGCGGTGGGGCTCGTGAGCCATGGCCGCTGAGCCTGCGCGTCCGGAGCCTGTGCTCCGTGGTGGGAGAGGCGACAACAGTGAGAGGCCCGCGTACCGCAAAAAAAAAAAAAAAAAAAAAATAGAAGATGCAATTTAACTATGAGACTGTAAATCGTCACGTAGCCCTTTTAAATATTTAGTTTCCTCCTCTTTTAAAAGGGACCAGAGATACCATTTCACAAGGAATGATGAAGTACTGGAATACATACGGGAGAATTCTGCAGACAGTAAACACTGTGAGGTATTGTGTAAGCTGAGACAGCAACGCCGTCCTCCCTCCCTTCCTGCTGCCATTTTCATTCTTCTTTCTCTGGGTCCCTATCCAGCCACGGGTACCACACAGAATGGAAGTGTATCATCCCCAATTCTCTGAGAATGAGCTCTAGACACCACCACCCATATCCTGACTCTGTGGTACGTGAAGGTCTCTCACACCCAGTGCCTGGACAGTTTTATAGAAGAGAGGAAGGAAATACCCACCAGACACACTTAGCCACCCACTAGCTACTACAAGGAGTCACTCATCTCCGCACAGTGCCTAGAACAGAGAAGAGGCTCCATAAATGCCAAGTGGGCTTCCCTGGTGGCGCAGTGGTTGAGAGTCCGCCTGCCGATGCAGGAGACACGGGTTCGTGCCCCGGTCCGGGAGGATCCCACGTGCCGCAGAGCGGCTGGGTCTGTGAGCCGTGGCCGCTGGGCCTGCACATCCGGAGCCTGTGCTCCGCAACGGGAGAGGCCACAACAGTGAGAGGCCCGCGTACCGCCAAAATAAATAAATAAATAAATAAATAAATAAATAAATAAATAAATAAATAAATACCAAGTGAATTGGATTCAACTGAAACAGAGTTTACAGCACAGGTGAGAAGACAGAATAACAAAAGTATTCACAAAACAGAGACCAAGAACTAAGGAAGGTCTCTACAGACACTCATAATTAGGATGAAATTTGCAGCTAAAACTATAAAATCTTGGTCTATCAGAGAAAACCTGATTGCCCTTGTCCAGCGTTTCAAGCTACAACTTCAAGCCAGATGGCTCCCAATTGCATCTGCTCTCGTACTGAGGACACATCTCTGCTGAGGCTGAGTAGACTTACAAGGGAATTGGGAAATCATTGAAATGGAGAAAATCCCAGAAGATCAAGGCTTCCAGTCACATTACTCTATGGAGCCAATCCATGTTTATTGGCTTACCCCACAGGGAGGCTGGTTCCAGCATTTGATGCTCAGATGGGCCACTTCCCCACTCATGGTGGGGCAATGGCTGAACTAGACCAGTTGTCAGCCAAGAGGGCTAAGGCGACGGCCAGCGGTATTCCAAGCTAAACTCAACAAGGGAGAGTGAAGAGTCAAACCTCGAGGCAACCAAATACAAACACCAGGTCCAGAGGCAGAATCAGAATGGGAGTCAGGAGACAGGAGCTCAAATCTGGCAAAGAGAAGACCAAAGCAAGAGAAGCTGCCTCCAAGCAAAGAGAGGCCCAAGCAGTCACCTGGAAGAGTTCTGGGGCATAAAAGGAGTGGGGGGGTCGGTCACCCTGGCTCAAAGGGCAAGAGGCGGGTTCCACACCAACTTAGGAAACAGGCATCCTTCGAGCCTTCCTCTCTGCATGTGCAGTGATACCCAGTGAGTCCACCTGAACCCTCTCCTTTCCCTCCACCACATTTACCCATGCCTATATTTCCATTTTTATCAAATAATAATAATATTAATCCCTTAAGAAGTCCTTTACATTTGCATGGGACTTCATATTTTACATCTATTTGACATGCATAGCTACACCATGAGGTCAGCCCAGCAGGCAGCAGTGTCCCCATTATACAGACAGGAAAACAGATCCCAGTCACACTGGTCAGCAGTGGGATTCTAAGTGGAGTCCGGACCTCCCAGGCACATCTAACTCAACATGGGGTTGGGGCTTAGAACTCCTGGACGACCTCATGCTTAACATGCTAACAGAAACGAAATGGTAACGTCATTTCTCATGTAGCAGCATTTTGACCATGCACTTGGTAGATGCCGGGTTATGCTAACAGAGGGCTGACCTCTCATCAGCAGCCGAAGTGCCAGTATATCTGTACTGACTGGGGACACATCCCCACTCTCCACCCACCCTCCATCCGCATCAAATCGACAACAAAGGGGACATTTCATTTTAGAGAGAGGATCTTAATCTTTGTCGTAAGGCCTGAGTCAAAAGCTTTCTGGCCTCCTATGAAAGCAGGCTGCAAGGGTTCCAACCAAAGGACAACAAATTTTCTCCCCAAAGTCACATGAGCTTAGAAAAAGAAGGTTATGCTCCCTTTCACTGAAGAGAAAAACATATGAAAACAGAAATATAAGCATAAGCACTCATGCTCCATAAAAGCCGGTCGCCACCATCACCACCCAAACACACCTTCTAATTCAAGTAGTGCTTTGGGTGCTTTCTCTCCATCCACGTTGCTTTATTGTTCATTAGATTTGATTTTGCGTCCACTAAGGTCGGAATTGGAGAGAAAACGGTGTGACTTTCCCCAAGGTCCAGCCCCCCTCAAAGACAGCACGTTCATTTAGCTCAGTCTTGGGGGGTAAAATCACTTAAACACATTTCTGTGGTTTCATCTGAAACATGGGTTCTTCCACCTGCCTTTTCCCAAGTCTGTTTTGAAGGAAATCCAAAAACTGTCCTTAAACACTGCATGGCCCCGAAAAGGATGGTTTTGGTAGAAGCAGCAAATTCTTGACTTGAGGAAGGCCAGTAGAGAATGCTGAACCATTTCTAAGAACACGGTTCTGGACTGCTACCAGATCCCTCTCTCCAGAGAGTGGTTTTTACAAGCACCTTGAATGTATATGTTTAACACAAATTATTTGGTTCTTGATAAAATACTGGCACATTTAGATTTCCACGGCACATTTTTGCCTTTATAAGGATTTTAATAACTTTTTCTCTGATATGAGTTCCGAGAACCTCTGGGCTAGTGGATCTGGCATGTGACGGTGACACGCTAGATGTCCAAAGTTAACAGCTATTGGAAACTTTTATTTACTTTCTTCTGCTTGAGTGTACTTAGTGCTATTAAAGTTCTGTCTGGCAGCAGAAAAGGGTAGAAATGTGGTCACTTAAGAAAAGCAGTTTGGCCATTTGTGACAACAGCTGCCTGATACTGCATTTTATTTAATTGGAAAAGGATGCAGGAAGTCTGTGGTGCATTAAAGAAACTCGGAGTTTGGAGATCATAGGAATTTTCTTCTAATAAAATTACCATTATTCAGTAATTTATTGAGTGTCAACAACATACTAGACACTTCTTAAATTTTTTGAAATGGACTGATTAAGAAAAAAATCATTTAAACTCTTTTGGAAGGGCTCTCCACGGACCTTGCAGAGCATATGTTCACCTGACAGGGTGACACTGTCATTAAGACCATCCCCCCATAGCTGTGGAGTCAAAGCCAAGACCCTGAACAGGCACGTTAAGGCTCTGCCTCCACCTTCTGGCCCTGCCTGGCTCCAAACTCTTCTCCAGCATTTGGTCTTCCAAGCACCCCAGGGCTCAGCACACTCTCACTTCCCCATCCTGGCACCAGCTCTTCTGTTTGGCACACGCTTTCCAACCGGTCTGCCTAGTGAAATTCTTATCCCTTAAAACACAAGCATCAGATCCAGCAATTCCTCTTCTGGGTATATACCCAAAAGAACTGAAAGTGGGAACTCTAAGAGTTACATGCATACCCATATTCGTAGCAGCACTACTCACCACAACCAAAATGTGGATGCAACCCAAGTGTCCATCAACAGTTGCCTGCAGAGAGAAAATGTGGTGTGTACATACAATGGAATATTATAGAGCCTTAAAAAGGAAGGGAATTCTGACACAGGCTACAAAATGGATAAACCTTGAGGATATTATGCTAAGTGAAATAAGCCAATCACAAAAAGACAAATATTGTATGATTCCACTTATGTAAGGTATACAGAGTAGTCAAATCATAGAGACAGAAAGTACAGTGGTGGTTGCCAGGGGCTGAGAGGAGGGGGGAATGGAGATTTATTGTTTAATGGGTATAGAGTTTCAGCCTTGCAAGATGAAAGTTCTGTGGATGGATGGTGGTAATGGCAGCACTAGAATAATAATGTACTTGGTGCCACTGTACATTTTCAAATAGTTATGGTGGTAAATTTTACGTGTGTTTTACCACAGTTTTTTAAATTTAAAAGTTGGAAAATTAAAAATAATTTTTAAATGTTTAAATCTCAAATATCAACATCTCTTGGAAAACCTTTCCCATCTTCCAGCACCAACAGAATTAGTCCTTCCTTCCTCTGAGCTCCTGCTACACCTAGCACCTAATTTAAATTATTTGTCTCGCAAATACTATATGACATCATTTATATGTGGAATGTAAAATACGACACAAATAAACTTATCTACGAAACAGAAACAGATTCACAGACATATAGAACAGACTTGTGGTTGCCAAGGGGGAGGGGTGTGTGGGAGAGATGGAGTGGGAGGTTGGGGTTAGCAGATGTAAACTATTATATATGGAATGGAAAAACAACAAGGTCCCACTGCATAGCACAGGGAACTATATTCAACATCCTGTGATAAACCATAATGGAAAAAAATATAAAAAAGAATGTATGCATATGTATAACTGAATCATTTTGCTGTACAGCAGAAATTAACACAGCACTGTATATCAACTATACTTCAATTTTAAAAAACTTAAAAATAAAATAAAAAATAATTTTTTTTAAATTATAAGTAAAGAATTTCTCTCGGTGCTGTTCTCCCCTCCCTTCCAACTGGGAACTCCTTCAAAGTCAAAACTCTGTCTTTTTCATCTTTATCTTCTGTGATTGTCACCAGGACAGTTAAATAATACAAATATCTCCTTCCTGGCACATGGTAGGATGGTACTTCTCTATCATGAATTTCTTTGGCCAATGAATCAATGTGCATTAGCCATGTGCTCTTTCCCCTCTGCCAGAGAGTAGCCACTCTATCACCACAAGTCCCCAAGTAAAGACTAGATGACTCAGAGTGACCCCCCAACGGACATGCAGAGAGAACAAGAAATAAGCCATGTTTTTAGGCCACCAAGATTTTAGAATGCTTTGTCACCACAGCTTGGCCTAACCTCTCATGACTGATAAATCCCTAAGGCTTAGCATAATCCTTATGATATGGCCATTACTTGGAAAAATGTCCTTTAAATAAATGAGTAATTGCATTAATAACTTAATGAATAATAAACTACCCCTTTAAGATAAAGTCAAATATAGAGAGTTTAAAAGGATTTTTAATTCATTTAAACTTAGTTTGTAAATTGAGGGGACCACATTAGCAATCAAGAGAAATAATGTAATAATGATCCGCAATTCTTTCTCCAGCCCCTTATATCGTTATTTATTAATTATAACAATAACAGCTACCATGTATTGAGTTCTGGTAGCTGTTAGAGATTGTGTTATGAGTTTCACGTCGTGCATTTTATTGAATAATTGCAACGATTTTACAAATTGCAAGACTGAGAACTAGAAAAGTTAGCTAACTTTCTCAAGACCACAGAGCTGGGAATTAGCAGAGCCAGGATTTAAATCAGATCTATCACTTTTTTTCCAAAGCCCAGGAAAGTTTCTCTCTAGGCCTACAGATGAGAGAAACAAGTAAAATCAGCAAGGAGAAAACATCACTCATCCATCTGGTTGGCAAAAATAAAAAAGAGTGATATCATCCAGTGCTGGCGAGATTGTCAGAAACAGACCTTCTTACATTGTGGATCAGAGTGTGAAATGTGATCATGTTTTTTGGAAAGTAAATTGGAAATATCTGTTAAAATACACATACTGTGTTGCCCAGGAATCCCACTTTGGGGAATCTTATGCTACAAAAAATATGCACAGATGTTGTACAAGAATATCTTTAGTGTCAAAAACCTGGAGGAGGACCTAAGGGTCCATTCATAAGGAAATGACTGAATAAAGTTCAATAAGTCCATGTGATGGGATATTACCTAACTATTGAACAGAACAAATGAGATTCATAGTTTTGTTGCCCAGAAAGACGTCCTTGACATATGATTGAGTGAAAGCAAGTGTCACAAAATGTTTACAGTGTAATTCATTTTTGCGAAAACAAGCCAAATGAGATCAACAGTAAGAACAACACGTGTGTATCTATGTTCATATGGGACGTGTAAGGATAGTCACCAGCTGTTGATTAGTTAGTCACCCTGAGGGGATGAGAAAGGAGAATACGAGGTAATACTTGTCACTTTTTCTTTATGCAAATCGAGCATGTTTCACTTGTGTTTGAGATCGAAAAATATTAATCTAGACTTGCTTAAGATATGGATAGCATTGATTTTTTTTTAGATCTCAAAAATAAGTGAAACACCCTCAGTCTGCATAAAGAAGAAGTGAAACTATGTTAGGTCATTCCTTTCTACTCCTTTCCTCTGGACCACTGATGCTGGGTGACTAGCCCAGCTCCTCTCCTCACCTTCACGCTGAGTCCCCAGTATCAGACCAGCTCTCTGATGATGAGATTCACCTCCCAGTCAGTACAACTGGACCCAGTATCCAGTCTCCTCCACTTGCCTCAATCCCTTGAAACTAGACCCTGCTCCCTTTTACTCTGGGTCTCCCAGATGAGGCCCTCAGGCCATTGACTGATACCTCCCATCCCAGGGACAGTACAACTCTGGCTCCCAATAGACCAGCCTAAGAACAATCAAAGGCACTGCAGCATTCTGGTGAAACTATTGTACTTTGTTTTTAAAGATGAAGCATTAGGTGCTGGAGAGGGTGTGGAGGGAAGGGAATGTACACTGTTGGTGGGAATGTAAATCGGTGCAGCCACTATGGAGAATAGTATGGAGGTTCCTTAAAAAACTAAAATTAGAACTACCATATGATCCAGTAATTTCAATCCTGGGCATATATCTGGAAAAGACAAAAAACTCTAATTCTAAAAGATACCTGCAGCCCAATGTTTATAGCAGCACTATTTACAATAGCCAGGTCATGGAAGCAACCTAAATGTCCATCAACAGAGGAATGGATTAAGAAGATGTGGTACATATATACAATGGAATATTACTCGGCCATAAAAAAGAATGAAATAATGCCATTTGCAGCTACATGGATGGACCTGGAGATTATCTTAATAAGTGAAGTAAGTCAGAGAAAGACAAATATCACATGATATCACGTATATGTGGAATTTAGGAAATGATGCAAATGAACTTATTTACAAACAGACTCACAGACATAGAAAACCAACTTATGGTTGCCAAAGGGGAAAGGGGGTAGGCGGGATAAATTAGGAGTATGGGATTAGCAGATACATACTACTATATATAAGACAGGTAAACAACAAGGATTTACTGTATAGCACAGGGAACTAGATTCAATATCTTATAATAACTTATAATGGAAAAGAATCTGAAAAGGAATATATTTGTGTACATGTATATATATATATATATATATGTATATATATATATAAACTGAATTGCTTTGTTGTACACCTGAAACTAACACAATATTCACAATATTGTTAATTAACAACAGTTCAATTTTTAAATTAATTAATTAATTTTTTAAAAAAGATGAAGCATTAAGGATCATTCCAACCTTTCAGTGGCTGGAAGTAAGGCAGATAACAAATACATAAGTATCCTCTTAAAAGGCCAATGTTCCTAATTTATAAGAAAGTCAAGAACCCATCCACTAGAATTAGAAGTAACCTGATTAACCACATCATAAAAGATCAACTGCACAGGGAATGAATTTTGTTTGGAAGGTGGAGTGTGCGGTTGGGTGGTGGTGACAGTAATGATTTTAGAGCACAGGGTCCTTTCTGGAGCGGGGCAGGGTTAGGGATAGGGTTAAGGTACATGAGGGAGGAGGATGTTGAACAAACAATCTGTTTAAAAAAAAAAAACATTAGGGCTTCCCTGGTGGCTCAGTGGTTGAGAGTCTACCTGCCGATGCAGGGGACGCCAGTTCATGCCCTGGTCCTGCCCCGGTCCGGGAAGATCCCACATGCCGCGGAGCGGCTTGGCCCATGAGCCATGGCCGCTGAGCCTGCGTGTCCGGAGCCTGTGCTCCGCAACGGGAGAGGCAACAACAGTGAGAGGCCCGCATATCACACAAAAAAAAAAAAAAAAAAAAAAATTAGGTCTGGTTGGTTCTGTGTCCCAGAAGGGGGGAGTAACTTCTTGTCTTTTCCTCTGCCCGGCACCAAAGAACTAATCCAGTACTCAGGGTACCACTATAGGTTATGCTGTAAGGAGTTAATAAGCCTTTGTGGAAATATTTCTTAACTCATAAACGTTAGGAATATGATATATGTGGGTATATTAAATGAATTAATAAGTATAATTAATTATACTTAATGATTTATGAATTATATTATATACTATATACTTAATATAATTAATGAATTATATTTTTACTATATTTTCATTAGTAATCTCTTGGAAAAATACAGACTAAGTTCCAAACTTTGTTCAGTTTGTTCAATAGAAGACCCCCTGTGCTGAATGTAGTCAATGAGTTGTGAGCTAAAGAAGATATGGGGATATATGTACATGTAGAGCTGATTCACTTTGTTATAAAGCAGAAACTAACATACCATTGTAAAGCAATTATACTCCAATAAAGATGTTAAAAAAAAAGAATACTTTGGGAAGAAATACCAATAAATAACACCCTCTATGGAGTTTCCTAGGGCTGCTCCAACAAATTACTACAAATTTGGTGGCATAAAATGACAAAAAATGTATTCCCTCACCATTCCGGAGGCCAGAAGTTTGAAATCAACGTGTCAGCAGGGTTATACACCCTCTGAAGCCTCTTCCAACTTCTGGTGGCTCCCAGCCATCCTTGGCATTCTTTGGCTTTTAGCTGCTTCACTTCATCCTCTGCCTCTTTCTTCACATGGGGTCTTCTCTGTGTCTTCTCCATCCAAATCCCCCTCTTCTTCCTCTATAAAGACACCAATAAGTGTTTGCAAGGCAGAAGTAGAGACACAGATGTAGAGAACAAATGTATGGACACCAAGGGGGAAAGCAGGGTGAGGGGTGGTGGGATGAACTGGGAGATTGGGATTGACATATATACACTAATATGTATAAAGTAGAGAACTAATAAGAACCTGCTGTGTAAAAAAATAAATAGATAAACAATGTACTACTAATACCAAAGAAAAAGACACCAATGATTGGATTTAGGGCCCACCCTAAATCCAGGATGACTTCATCTCGAGATCCTAAATTAATTTCATCCACCAAGACCCTGTTTCCAAATAAGGAACATTCTGAGCTTCCAGATGGACATGAATTTGGGGGAGACACTATTAACCCACCACACCCTCCAACCGTGAAGCCAGTAAACGTGAATATAGAAGCGAGATGAGTCATCTACAGGAGTTCCCCATTGAGAATGAGGTGCTTCCTACGACTCATACAGGGAGAGGAATACCTTCTAACTCTCTTCTAAATCTCTGCGTACTATCAATTATTTACATGATTGAGACTTGTGTCTACACAGAAAGATAGGGATGTTTGAGGCCAGAGGAGGGGGAGCCTGCAAGCCTTGTGGTCATTTTTGGTACCATCCCAGAAAGAGGAGGTTTGATTGTCATTATCATTATCAGTCACCTAGAAGAGAATTTCTCAAATTGATTTTCAAGAAAAAGTACATCTGTGGGATGTTAGTAGAATTAAGTCTCAACACTCACACAATAGCATGTGGAAGGAGACGAGCTAAGCACCTGCCCTGGTCCCAAGGTGGCCTCACCGCAGGGGGTGGTCTGGAGCGACTTCCTAAGCAGCCAGCTGTGCTCTCTCCCCAACCCCACCCTCCTCCTGCGGCCCCCTCTACTCCTGCAAACACGCACACATTCCACATGTCGACAAACGCTTAACAAGACACTGAAAATGTCCAAGTGTTTATTTAGTCTCTTTCCATCAGGCAACTGAAGGAAGCAGCTGTTCTCCTGAGAGAATACGATTCACCCGAATATATAATTAAATTACAGGATCTACTTCAAATCATACAATGAACTTCTCGAATAACTTAGAAATCTTAAAAATGGCATTTGAAAAAGTGGGTGTGCTCTGAAGCATTCTGAAGTTCCACCTGTTTAAAGATTCACTAAAGGTAAAAGAGATTTCTAGAGGTACCTCATTTAAAAGTTGGAACTCTGGGCTTTTTGCACACATACACGTGCACGCTTGCACCCGCACCATACAGTCCTGGCCTGGTGCCACACTCACCTCCTCACCGCCAGGTACACCTATTTACAAGCAGGAGGAATCAGGAAGGAGTGAGACATGATCAAACCCCCCAATAGTTACTAAAAATCCATCAGATTTGGGTGCACCTCTAAATATCCAGAGTCTTCTCAATTATCCTCACAATTAAGACCCATTCTCATCATGACCCTAAACAATCCCCAGCAACTTGAAGCCATCCCCTTCTGGCAGAGTAAGAGCAGGGACAAATTAACCATTAGTGGTTAGTTGATCAAGTAACCTGATACCCAGGTGGGATGTGTTTCATAAAATAAGTTGTCAGGGTTGGGGACAGGAAGGAGATAGACATTCTAAGCTCTATATAAATGTTTGTTGGATGCATGGATGGACAAATGGATGGATAACATGGATGGAAGACGGAAGAAGGTTGTTTAAACTTTCAACGACATGATAAAGTGGTCACTGAGCTCTGTGTTGGGCCACGACTTACACGTTTACTTTTTATAAAGTGAAACTAGGCTTAACTGTAAATTACCAAAACCCTCAGCTAATAGGAACAATATGTCTTCAGTTTCAACAAGTCATCGTGTGTGTGTACACTCATGACTTCTATTTTTATGTATATTGCTATTCCTCAAAAGATGACCGTTAGAATGGGCATCATCAAAAAATCTACAAACAATAAATGCTGGAGAGGGTGTGGAGAAAAGTGAACCCTCTTGCACTGTTGGTGGGAATGTAAACTGATACAGCCACTATGGAGAACAGTATGGAGGTTCCTCAAAAAACTAAAAATAGAATTACCATGTGACCCAACAATCCCACTACTGGGCATATACCCAGAGAAAACCATACTTCAAAAAGACACATGCACCCCAGTGTTCATTGCAGCACTATTTACAATAGCCAGGTCATGGAAGCAACCTAAATGTCCATCAACAGACAAATGGATAAAGAAGATGTGGTACATATATACAATGGAATATTACTCAGCCATAAAAAAGGAATAAAACTGGGTCATTTGTAGAGACGCGGATGGACCTAGAGACTGTCATACAGAGTGAAGTAAGTCAGAAAGAGAAAACCAAATATCGTATATTAATGCATATATGTGGAATCTAGAAAAATGGTACAGATGAACCGGTTTGCAAGGCAGAAATAGAGACACAGATGTAGAGAACAAACGTATGGACACCAAGGGGGGGGAAGGGGGGTTGGGATGAATGGGGAGATTGGGATTGACATATATACACTAATATGTATAAAATAGATTAACTAATGAAAAAAATTTAAAAAATAAAATTGCAAAAAGATGAGTAAGATCCCAGACACCTCCAAATTTCAGAAGGTAACCTCTAACTTGATAACCTCTAAGAATACTTGATAGCTGGTCCCTTACTATTAACTAAGCTAAAAATATCTTAAACTCATACTCACAAATTCAAAAAGGCACTGAGCACTGCCCTTTCTGTGCTTTGGGCAAGTGGTATAACAGATTTCCAGGTCACAAAGCCAAGGCCGGGGGGCAGCTGGGGATGTGGGTTCTGACTCTGGGTGTGTGATTTGGGGCAGGTGGCTTTAGCCTTTCTGGATCTCAGTCTCCTCACTAGCAGAATACGGTGTGGTAGATTAGAATAGCTCCTTAAATTATATTTTTAAATATTTCTGTAGAGTGAAAATAAAAAGTAGTGTAATAACTATCATGTACCTAAAAAATCAAGCTTCAGAAATGTATTGGTAACCCTTTGAACTGGGCTCATCAAAAAGGCCCAGACTTATAAAACGAGGCCTGGGGTGAAACCAGCCCTGAGGGACTCATGTGCCTACAGCTGGCAATTACAGAAACAGAATTCTAGATGGAGATCTGCCATTTGGAAATGGGGTTTTGCAAGGGCACAGACACCTGGCCAAGAGGTGACTAAAAGGATGTTCAAATGGGACTCTGGACTTCAGCGGAGAACAAAGAATATTATGTGTCACCCTTTCTAAAAAGAGGTAAAGGGTCATCAAGGCGGGACTTGCTGAGGGTGTTCCAAAATATATTCTGCCATTGAAGTCCATCAACCTCCAGGCTATAAAAGAAAGAGCTAAAGATTCTTTAAGAAGATTGGCAGAGAAGACCCGTGGGCAAAGAGATGTCAGAGGACTGAGCTTCCTCCTCTCAGCAGGGGTCCTGGGTCCCCCTCACTCACTCCAGGAGTGGGCAGGTCCAGCTTCCACAGAGAGCTTGGCCTGAGCCCCTGAAGTCTAGGGGACACACTGACAGGTAAAGGCGAGAGTGGCTGTGCTGTCCTGGTGGTCAATGGAGGGAACCTTGCTGAGAGCAGCTGACAGTAGGTGGTGTGTTTCCCATGGTCAGAAGGGACCTTGGGAAGAGAGCAGGGCTTGTGGCATCTGGAGGGAACCCCATCCAAGAGCTCCATCTGCCTGGGCTGGGAGACCTCAACAGAAAGGCCCTGTGCCAGGGGCACTGCCAGAAGCACACCAGAGGACGGCGCCAGACAAAGGCACAGTAGGAGGGTCCCTCATGGGGGAGATGCTCCAAGTAGCCCAGATGTACCCCCACGTCACATGGGCATCTGCTCAGCCAGCGGGCACCAGCCCAAACTGCAAACTGAGCCAGTCAGATCCAATTTCTCTGCCTTGACCTCTCCTTCCCGCCCCTGCTTCGTGTGTGTGTGTGTGTGTGTGTGTGTGTGTGTGTGTGCGCGCGCGCAGCTGTCTCTATCCTCAAGGGACAGCAGAGAGTAAGGAAGAGGAGAGGCTGACACCAGAAGTGTCCGAGCCTGTAGGTCCAGGTACCAGACGTGGTGAGGGATGCTTGAAGGACACGAGATAGTGGCATGGACATATATACACTACCAAACGCAGAATAGATAACTAGTGGGAAGCAGCCGCATAGCACAGGGAGATCAGCTCTTTCCTTTGTGGCCACCTGGAGGGGTGGGGTAGGGAGGGTGGGAGGGAGGGAGACGCAAGAGGGAAGGGATGTGGGAACAGATGTATATGTATAACTGAGTCACTTTGTTATAAAGCAGAAACTAACACACCATTGTAAAGCAATTATACTCCAATAAAGAAGTAAAACAAAAAGAAAAAAGAAAAAAAAGTTTTTGTTTAGATCAGATTGAGTTTTTAAAGAACCTTTAAAGGTATTAAATTTTTAATACCTAAAAGTGACAGCAAAAGCTCTGGAATCTGCCCAAAACATCACCCAGAGATAGAAAAAGGAGATTTCCATACACAGATGTGAAAAAAGTGGTGTGAGAACATAAGAGTATTTCATGAGATCCACCCCACCGAGCCCAGCCGGGACACAAATATTTTGCCACGTTGTCCTCAGATCCTTCTTTTCAATAAATAAAACTTAAGAAAGTCCCCTCTTTCTGATACCATTTATCCCCCTCCCTCCCCAGGAGCTACTTCCATCCTGAAGTTGGCGTGTTTCGTTTCTGCCTGTGTTTTTATTTTCTCACAATGTAATTATGTATTTGAAAACAGCATATGGTGTTTGTTGGAAGTTTTTGGCATGCTGTCTAAGGTCTTTTGTAACTATAATTCTACAGTACGGTTCAGCTTTTTTATTTTAGTAAAATAACAAGTGAAGGGACCAATTAAATTCTCTCTCTACACTTATGTCTCATTGATCATGAATGAACTACTGCAGCTCATGACATGATAATACAGAGGAGTTCAGCCTGAGCAATCGGCTAGGCTAAATTAAATGAAGCAAAGCAAGGCAAAGGGTGCACTGGAAAGAAATCACAGAGCAGATACAGAAGGCATCCAGAAGAGGGCGACATCATCTAATAAAAAGAGTGCAGATGCAGGTTGGAGGCTTCGGACAAGAGGCCTCTAACAGAATTTTTTTTTTTTTTTTTTTTTTTTTTTTTTTTTTTTTTGGTACGTGGGCCTCTCACTGTTGTGGCCTCTCCCGTTGCGGAGCACAGGCTCCGGACGCGCAGGTTCAGCGGCCGTGGCTCACGGGCCCAGCCGCTCCGCGGCATGTGGGGCCCAGCCGCTCCGCGGCATGTGGGATCTTCTCGGACTGGGGCACGAAGCCGTGTCCCCTGCATCGGCAGGTGGACTCCCAACCACTGCGCCACCAGGGAAGCCTCTAACAGAACTTTTAAGCGCTAGAAGGTAACATTAGGAAACACAAGCCTGATCATGTGAATTACTTGCCCAAGGTCACAAAGCTAGTTAACGTTTACTATCTCTGCCTTCCAGTTCAGCACTCTGGGAGGTCTGTTAGCAGTCCTGTGGAGGAGGACAGCAGACACAAGAAATCAGATTAGCCTAAATAGGATCATGAGCGATATTTATACTTATGATCCCTTGTGCCAGTTTTAAGCCCTTATCGTGTTCAACTGAACACTTTGTTCATCATGAAGACGACGTTAAGGCTTGAGGAAAGAACCAGAGATGAAAAATTTACACACTGATAAAATTATAAAATCGTGCTGAAGCAGGGGTAGTTTTAACCACCACCACCCCCTCCCAAAAAGAAACTTTAAGCTCTAATCCTTTATATTTGTTCTGAGCACATGTTGATAAGGTTTGTGTGAAACTGTTAGAATGATGTCAAAGGTACATTCTGTTGACCATCCGGTTGAGATAGAAGCATTAGACAGATTAGGATGCTTTATACTGAAGCCACAAAGAAAGCATCGCAGTAGCCAACACCATAAACCAGGGCTCAGCAAATAGGCCTAGAGCCTATTTGTGCAATGAGTTTTAGTGGAACACAGCAATGCCCGTCTGTTTACACATCATCTGTGGCTGCTTTCAAGCAGTTGGATCGTTGCCACAGAGTCACACGGTCTCTTCAATTTGGGCTCTTAGCCTGCAAAGCCTAAAATACATATACTAACTGGTCTTTTACAGGAAATGTTTGCCGACCCCTCCTATAAAGCAATGCCATCCAATAAAACTCTCCATGATGATGAAAATATTCTATATCTACACCATCCAATATGGTAGCCACTGGCCACATGTGGCCACTGATTCTCAGGGGTGGAGGCTTATGGGGGTTCTGATGCTTCTGTGACTATTACTGTCTCCTTGATTATCCTCCCCAGACTCAAGCTTGGCGAAGCAAGGGGTACCCCTGTAAACCATCACAAATCACTTAGCAACTTCTGCGAGACTTCTTTGGGGGTTTCCATTTGACTCCTGAAGTCACAGTAAATACATTATAAAGCTTTTTCCTTCCCGAAGTTAATTTTCCTGGAAAACAACTGTTGAACATGGATATTTTCCCACAAGACTCATTGGGTTTTAATTTTGAGCTCCAAAAAAAGAGCCAGTGAAAACTATATCATTATTAGAAAGTTCTTTCCATTTTCAAATCTTAGCTATGTTATTTTTAACAACTCTAGGTTTCAACTTCTTTATCTGTAACATAAAAAGCCTACAGTCTCAGGTACCACGATTCCTGGGATTCTGGGATTTCTGCTCTTTGAGCTTAGAACTCTGGGGAAAGTCCACACCACAGTGTAAAAAGACACCCGAACTCAGAGTCTAAAACTGTCACTGACTGATGAGAGGGGATTCTCAGAGGATGCTTCATGGAATTTAGCTCTACCTTTTTGAAGGCTGGAGGTGATTGCAAAGTGTACTGTTGGACTTGGAAGAGGAAGACATTGATCATTGCCAAATGGCCTGAAGAATCTGTAGAAAAGCCAAAAAAGTGATGATAGTCTAGGGGAAAACAGAAAAGAGGGAGGGGAAGCCCTTCCCAAAGCATCCACTCAGATGAAAAGGGCTCAGATGCAGGAAACCAGATATCCTGGGCTGGTCAGATGTGCCTTCTCCATCCACATCAGAGCCTGATTGAAAGACTATCAAACACAGACTAAAGACACGGTCTGTGTCAGATAAAACGGGTCTTCTATCCCTGCAGCGGAGTTTTCAAAAGGATTTTGATGTGTACCTTGTAAATGAAAACCTGGAGGTCAGCCTGACAGAGATTTCAATTAGACAACCACATCCCTGAGACTATCCCGTTCTGAAGTGGAGAGGGGGAAATTAGGAAACTGAATCATATAGTGAGGCAACTTTATTCTTTTTTGACATGAGTTTAACAACAAAAAAAATGATTTTACGGGCAGTTTGCAATAGGTTTATAATAATAAGTCCCTGAAATTTTATACAAACTATGATAATAAGCACTGTATATGCTGGGTTTTTTTCCCCCTGTAATGGGATTTCTTAGCTTTCAACAGAATCTTTCACAGGGGCTCACAATCCATAAAAGGCTGACAATCCCTGGCGGTGGTGGGAGTGGAGTTGCTGAACCACCATCAGGAAAAGTTATTAATAAGGGGAGTCAGTGTTCTTCGCAGCTGAAATAACCAGAAAGGCCAGCTGTGAATGTGGGTAATCTGTGATTGGTGGCTATTTGGTAGAATTTTATTAACTAGTTATTTAGTGTTGAACTACCAAGGGAATGGGGTTTGAGCTAATCTTGAGAGGGCTACTGACAGCAAATGGACCACATCTGGGATGCAGTATAGGATTCCGAATGGCAAGACCTGTACAAATTAAAGCGCTGTGGAGCAGAATCCAGAAATCTTCCACCGCAGAACAGAATGACATTGATTTAAGTCAATCTTTTTCCTACAATCACATAGGACATAAGTTAAAACCTCTTTTCTCATCCGCAAGACAGACACATAGTAGGCAATCAATGGGTGATGACGTGATAGTGGTGGAGGTGATGTAGGTGATGTCATTTATTGAAAGAGTCCAGAGGGGTTGGGTGATTATTTTGACCTGGAACAAGTCTTCCCAGCCCAACCATATCTTATCCATGCCAAACACCTTCTTCATAGAGCCTTCTCAAAGACTCACGGGATTTCAAGTGTTCATACTGAAAGGAATGTTAGAAATCATTGACTCCAATGCTCCTGTTTTGGTTTGGTTTGGGTTCTTTGCTTGTTTGTTTTGATATGTTGTGTTTCATTTTTATTCTTTTTTTAAAAAGACTTTAGGGACTTCCCTGGTGGTCCTGTGGTTAAGAATCCGTCTTCCAATGCACGGGACGCGGGTTCGATCCCTGGTCGGGTAACTAAGATCCCACATGCCACGGGGCAACGAAGCTGGCGGGCTGCAACTAGAGAGAAGCCCACGCACCGCGAGGAAGAGCCCGCGTGCTGCAACTAAGACCCTACACAGCCAAAAATAAATAAATGTTTTTTTAAAAAAGACTTTAGTTTTTACAGCAGTTTTGTTCACTGCAAAACTGAGAGGAAGGTACAGAGATGTCCTATGAAGTATCCCCTGCCTCCACACGTGCATAGCTTTCCCCTTTCTTAACATCCCTCACCAGAGTGATGCCTTTGCTACAACTGATAAGCCTACCTTGATGTAGCACCCAAAGTCCATAGTGTACCCTAGGGTTCACACTTGGTACTGTATATTCTATGTGTTTGGTCAAATGTATAATGACACATATCTATCATCATAGTATTGTGAAGAGTAGTTCCACTGCCCTAAAATTCCTCTTCTCTCTGCCTATTAATGCCACCCCTTGTCCCCCAAACTCTGGTAACCACTGATCTTTCTACTGTCTCCATATTTTGCCTTTTCCAGAATACCATCTAGTTGGAATCATATAGTATGTAGCCTTTCCATATTGGCTTCTTTCACCTATTAATATCCATAGCTTGATAGCACATTTCTTTTCAGCAATGAATAATATTCCATTGTTTGGAGGTACCACAGCTGATTTATCCACTCACCTACCGAAGGACATCTTGGTTGCTTCTAAGACTTGGCAGTTATGAATAAAGCTCCTATAAACATCTGCGTGTAGGTTTTTGTGTAGACTTAAGTTTTCAACTCCTTTGGGTAAATACCAAGGAGTATGACTGTTGGATCATATACAAGGCTCCTGTTTTAATAAGATGTGGAAAGAGACTAAAGGAACTTTCTCAGAGTTAAAGGCAGACTTCCACATCACTCCTCCCTCCTCTACCCCCCCCCCCAAACAACCACAGTCTTTACAATTCACCTAGAAATCATCCACATTCTTCTCTGTGACACCTTTTCTAATAAGCAGGTGTTGAGAGCTTTTGCTTTCACTTGCCTTTCATTTCACCCTGGGTGGTTAAGCCTTATTTGCAACTTTTCGATTAAATTTTCTGAGGGCTTTGCTCTGAGCACTCAGGAACTGTGTGCTAACTTGATTCACTCCCAGCTCCTGAGGGCCACGCCAAATGCACGGAGCATGTGCTTGTTATCAAGAACATTTATTCAGACTTTCAGAACTTCAGACACATCCCTATTAGTATGAATCACTAAGCTGCTTGTTTGCCAATAATGTGCACTAGAAATGTACATTTGAGTGCATAATATTTGATTCTAATAAGACCAAACATGAGGAGTATGGTTTTCTCTTTAAGAAAAAGAAAAAAAAAAAAAAGGCTGCAACCATTTTGTAAAAAGTTCCTGGCATTATTACTAGTTGCTGGAAGTCCAAAGTTTGTTCACCTCATGTCTACTGCACACACACTCCTTCCCTTTTCCAAGTAAAACCAGGGTGTGTCTCAACTAGAAGAAAAGTACAACAGATATCAAGTGCTACAATCTTTTTTGTTTAAGGTTGCATTCCCCCGACGCCCCGCCATTATGAATGCAATTGGTACCTGCTAACAACATGGCTTGTTTGACTGGACACCTATATAGAGACCTTTCCCTTGGGGGAGCACCATGTCCCTGAGTTACAGACACTAAAAGTCTATACCCAACCCCTGGTACGCGGGCCTCTCACTGTTGTGGCCTCTCCCGTTGCGGAGCACAGGCTCCGGATGCTCAGGCCCCGCAGCCATGGCTCACGGGCCCAGCCGCTCCGCGGCATGTGGGATCGTCCCGGACCGGGGCACAAACCCGTGTCCCCTGCATCGGCAGGCGGACTCTCAACCACTGCGCCACCAGGGAAGCCCCAACCCCTGGATTTTTTGACTGAAAACTCATTAATATTCATTCATTGTTCTTCACAAATAATCACGATGCAGATTACTTTAAAAACTAGCATCAATGGGTAGAAATAACAACAAAATTTTAGTTCAATAAAGGAAGAATGTCTCAGAATTCAGAGCTGTTAAAAAATCAAATAGTCACGTTCATGCACAACCAAATTGAGGGATATTCTGCAAAACCTCTGGTCGGGGCTCTTCAAAAATGTCAATGTCAGGAAAGAAAAAAAAGTAATAAGCAGAGAAACTGTTTTGTATTAAAGGAAATTACATCAACTGGATTAACTACAGGCTAGATTAAAGGAAATACAATGCAAAATATTTTGTCAAATACTGATTTGACAAAAAAAAAAGCCATAAAGAAACCATTATTGGGAAAATTGGAGAAACAAGTATAGATACACAGTTCATGTTAAATAACAGAAGTGTATCAGTGTTACATTTCCTGGGGGTTGTGGTGTGTACATCAGTTCCCCAAGGTCATAGGAGGGAGGGAGGATCAGAACTCAGCCGTTTGGCTCCAGAGTGTCCTAACAGTTTCCTGTCATAAGGTGTTTATACAAAGACTATCAATCACCAGTAGTAAATTATCAATTCAACCCACCTAGCCAGGGAAAGCTCCACTTACTGGCTACCCAGGTGTAGTGACCTCATTTTGGAGAGAATGAGGAGAAAGGAGGCTTCATAGGCAGGAACAAATGTGCACTAAAGATTTATCCTGTGCCAGGCATTAGGCTGTGCACTTCCACACATTATCTCATTTAATCTCTCAGTAGAGCATTAAAAGGAATGAAGGGCTTCCCTGGTGGCGCAGTGGTTAAGAATCCGCCTGCCAATGCAGGGGACACGGGTTCGAGCCCTGGTCCTGGAAGGTCCCACATGCCGTGGAGCGACTAAGCCCGTGCGCCACAACTACTGAGCCTGCGCTCTAGAGCCTGCGTGCCACAACTACTGAAGCCCGTGTGCCTAAAGCCTGTGCTCTGCAACAAGAGAAGCCACCGCAACGAAGAGTAGTCCCTGCTCGCCACAACTAGAGAAAGCCGCGCACAGCAACGAAGACCCAATGCAGAAAAAAAATAATAAAAATAAAAAATAAAAAAAAAAGGAATGAAAAACATATCCTGTTAGGCAATAAATTAGTAATACATTACACGGAGGCAGGAAATAGATGGGCCCCAGGTTGAACAGCCGGAGTTCGTCCCCTTGGACAGATGCTCCAAAATAGCAGGAGAGAGGAGAAGCTGAGGCCTGCCCAGATAAGAGATAAAAGACCACATATTCCTCATTCTTGAAGATAAGGAGACTTTCTCAACTACACATGCGCAGAAAGGCTCCCCAGAGGTCAAAAGGGACGGGGTGTCACCTCATAGTAAGTGATGCCAACTACCCATAGCCCTCTTCACTAGAATCCATCTTGGCTAAGAGAGGCGCACGCACACAGGGGAGGACCCTGAGATAAACCAAATACGGACTCAGAACCAGGCAAAGCAAGATGACTGGCTGGAGGAAACCCGGAAGAAATGCCCCATAAAAGTGATTCAGACTACCACGAGGGCGCAACTCTTTCTGAGCCTGCCCGTGTGTCTATCCACACGTACTCTCTTTCCTCCTAATAAACGCTTTATTTGTTTCACTATTTTCCGTCTCTATGTGGAAATTCATTTCTACACAGCTGACAGGCCAGGACCTTGTCACTGGCCACTGGTGTCAGGTGGTCTAGTGGCTAGGATTCGGCACTCTCACTGCTGCGGCCTGACTTCAGTCTCTGGCTGGGAACCGAAACCCTGCTTCAGGCCGAGGCCACCCGAGATCATATTAACCTAGAAACAAAAATGGCTGCTCACTGCAAGAGGGAAGGACTTCACGACGCTCAAAGGAGACAAAATCCCTATCTCTCTGTGCACACTCAACCACCATTCAGCAGCCTCACTGCTTCACTCGTGTTGTCTCGCTGGGCTTGTCATCTGAAGATGGTGTGTCTTGCCGTTTTCCTCAGGTCTGTTGTCTCCAGACCACCTTGCGAGCCTTGGACGACTGGCACTGAGCTCTGATCTGCCCCCCTCCCTCCACAGCACTGAGTAGATGCCCTGATCCCTGGAGCTGCTCCCCGTACACTTATTGAAAGAAATTGCAGTCAGAGAAGGTAGAAGGAGACCTTAGTGGAGGACGTGGGAACAGCACTCCCCAGGAAGCACCCCACAAAATTACCTCAGCTTTAATTGCTTACTTGGAGCAATGGTATTTAACAACTTAATTAAGTCATTCAAGTGTACTCCAGGAGGCCCTGTAGCATCTTTCCCTGCTGCAAAGCTAAAAGAACTTTTCATGACTTAATTGAAAACATGTTCCTCAACTTAAGAGCTGCTTTGGGGCAGCTCTGAATCTAAGTGCAAGTCATGAATTCTACCAGGGGTTCATCTAGGCCTGTTGATTCTGGGGCTTAATTTTTTCAAAGTCTGGTGGAGCCACCTGAGGATATTCTTCGACTCGTCCATGTTTTTATTCTGTGAGCGAGGTCTGGACTAATCTCTCTTCCCTCACTCTTACATTTCCTAGAGGGCACTTAGCTTCAACCAGTAATAGGTTAGCCAGTGTGCAATTTCAGGTTTGGGGGAGCTGGAGACTGTTAGATTTGAATCACATGTAATTCTCTCAAGCACTACAATTAAACCTACTTATAAAAATATGTTAATAATACAATGTCATTAACACCGACATGTCACAACACACATACAAAAACATATAATGTCACAACATCTTTCACAGTTGTCAAAGACTTAAAAACTAAAATTCTCAGTGTGGACTTGCTGACATTCAGGTTTCTTTACCTTAGCCTTTGACTTTTGGAATATTTCTTTTCCTAGGAATTATAAGCGGGGCGGGTAGAACTATAACAAACTAGAACAGGTTATTTCACGTCCCTGATCTCATGAGCCTGGAGTCAGTAATGTTTGAACTGAAATCACAAGGGGGAGAGGAAGTCACTAGGGGATGGGGAATGGGGATATGGAAGGGACAAGCAGGGCATTTCAGGGAATGTGAACAATATAAATAGTGGTCCTGTGGCACTTCCTTCAAGACATCCGTTGATTAGATGCAGGAATCTCCAGCCTCATTCAAAATACAAAGGAAATAAAAAAATATATAATATTATAATATATATATTGTTGTTTCATGTTAAAGACACAGCTGAGCCCAAAAGAAATGGACATCTTCATATGCCAGAAATGAAGAGGGAACACATCACCATGAATATATGCGGTTTTTAAGAACCAGCCACCTTTCCATTACCAGTGCAGTATGGGAATCTGGAGCTGAGAACCTAGTGTCAAAGTTGGTTCACAATCAGTGAACTCGGTAGGACTTGGGCAAGGGCAATGGTGAACCTTGTCATCAAGAGAACTCTCTAACCCAGGGCACAGAGGGAATTCCCTCCAAAGATAACTCTTCCTGAAGATGAACTTGTAGACCTAAATTATAAAACACATGAGGAAATACAAAGCAAAAAGGGAAAGTCTAAAGACCCCAAAATGGAAGAATTTATGCTTAATAATGAGTATTGTTAAATAGATTTTCAGCTGAGTATTTTAATTGTACAAAGAGATAAAAGGAAATGTAAATACAACTTTTTAAAAGGTACAGAATAAACAAGAACAGGTTGACTTGAAAATGAACCAACTAGAAACTTCTAAATGTGAAAGATAACAGTAGACAAAATAGAAAGATTCATTAAACTGGCTAAATAATAGACTAGACTTGGATGAAGAAATAATTCATGAATTGGAATATAGATCTGAGGCATCCAGAAAACAGTATAGACAGAAAAAGAGGTGAAAACTATGAAACAGAAGTTAGGAATATGGCAGCTAGAATGAAAAGTTCTAACCTATGTTTAACAGATGCTCTAGAATAAAAGACTAAGGAGATTTGGAAAGAGGAACTTTTGAGGTAACAGTGGAGAATTTTCCAGATTTGAAGAAAGTTATGAGATGTCAGATGAAAATGCACAAAACTGAACAAAATAAATAAAAACAAAGGTTTATCTACTGCCAAACCATCCACAATAAACAGAAAATCTTGGAAGCTCCTGGAGAGAAAAGATAGGTTACCTGAAAAGGATCAACAATAAGACAGAATACTTTTCATCAGCAACCATATATGACAGAGACAATGGCTGAATATCTTAAAAATGATGAAGGAAAATAATTGTCAGTCTAGAGTTTTATATCTGGCTTAACTATAAGAATTTAGAGGAAATAAAAGCACACAAAGACAAGGAGGTAACTTTCCAGAGACCCTCACTGGATAAGCCTACTGAAGGATACACTCCCACAAAATGGAAATGAGTAGCCTACACAAAGCCAAGGTTAAAACAGAAACAAAAACAAGGAGAGAGAGAGAGAAAGGAAGACAGAGAGAGAGAGAGAGAAAGAAAGAAAGAAAGAAAGAAAGAAAGAAAGAAAGGAAGGAAGGAAGGGAAGGGAAGGAGGAAGGAAGAAAGAAAGTTATAAGTTGTTTAGAAATATTTAAAACAAAAGCTTCTCCCAACCCAGAAAACTTCTCCCCAAACATAGAAGAGAAAGAAAAAGATATATTATTGAATAATCATTAAACAAGAGTGTGATGCTGATCACAGGCAATATCTTTGCTGGAGGTTGCAAAGACAGAAGAAAATCTTACTTTTTTTGTATAGCTAAGAAGATACACCGCATTATATTCATATTTTCAAGATGAGATTGTTAAGCTTATTTTGTCCTTATGATTAGAAATAGGGTTTGCCATTTGGAGACAGGGGACCGCTGAAGTTAGGCCCGTTTTCTCCCCGGTTATTAGCACGTGGGTTCCAGAGGCATTTTTGTCTCTGAAGTCCTGTGACCCCAAAATCATACCTTGAAGTGATTAGCTTCTCCCCTTGCTCAAAATGCCATTCAAGTTTAAATGTTCCAATGTGTATGTTCAACTCGGACGTTCAAAGCATTTTAGATCAGTAGTCAGGACGTATCTTCCCTGTCCTGACTGTGCCGTTAATGAGCTGTGAGGACCCACGCGAGTTATCTCCTCCCTGGTATGAATACAAAATGAGGGAGCGACGCTGAATAATTCCTGGTCCCTCGGCTCTCGGTCTGTATGCCTCTATTCAGGACACGGTTCAAATTGGCTGTGTGTGATGGACTCCTATTCCTGGTCTTGAAGAGCCTCAGAGCAGCTCCATCCTGGAGAACAGAGCTCCTTTCAGTCCAAATGCAAATAATAAACATGAGAGTGAGAATAAATGAGCAGCTGCCATCTCTGCAGCCCGTGGGTAGTGGCAAAGCATTGAGAAGGCAACATCACAGACTCTGGTTTGATTCCAGAAGAAGACTTTGACGTTTGCACAGAAATAAAATCACTAGTGTATCAAACCCTAAAAGTTAGTGTCTAGAAACAACAACCACTTTATCTGCTCACAATTCTGTGAGTCTACTTTGGCCCTAGATTCAGCCAGAAGGTTCATCTCCTGGTCCTGGCCCGAGTCACTCACACAGCTACAGTCATCTGAGAGCTCACCTGGGCTGGATTGGTCTAAGACAGCATGAGTCTAATATCTGAAAGTTGGTATTGTCGGCCAGGTAGTCTGTGTGTCCCCAGAAGGCTGCTCAGAGCTTCTTCATTTGACAGCAGCATTCCTAGACGGTGAGGGCACAAGCTCCTGGGCAGGGCCTCTAGAGGCACAGCCTTGAATTGGAAAGTTGCACATCATTCCCCTGTCTTCTATCCCTCAAGTAAGCCTCAAAGCCAGCCAGATTCAAGGGGGGAAGAGAAACAGATTCCACCAATGGACAGGAGAGGCAGTCACATCGCAAGGGGGAGTGAGGGAGAGCGCGGGAGGTATTTTGCAAATGTCTTTGAAAACAAGCGACCACACTCATCACAGGCAGCAGCTCTAGCCTAGCGTGAGGCAGGTACTCGGTAAACGCTGGTTTAAAGGATGTATGTCTTCATCTGCAAAGGCTGATGGGTCCTTCCCCCTTCTAGGAGACAGTAACAGTGATGTAGATTAAGAAATCTTACCACTAGAGACTCAGTCAAGCCACTATTGAGTACAAATACTGGTGCACACCATTAGGGGGTGGGTTTTTTTTTTTTTCCTTTGGTTTGCAGTGGAATTGTCATTTCCCTTTGCTCCATGGATACAAAACATACTGAAATGGAACGTCGACCCCATAATAACATCTTAATAACAATAGTTATGTTTCTGTAAGAAAAATACCACGGGTGAGATGTGATTACCATAGATTCACTCATGGCAAAAAGAAGATATGTATTGTTCTCTATTTGCTTTCTTACTCTCTTATCTTCATGAGGAAAAAAAAGTATCAAGTCAATCAAATTCAACCAATAGGTAATTAATGCCTCTTTAGGGCAGGGACACAGTACCTGCAAGAAAGGTGGCATGGAAATAATGTGTGCACCTCCTCGCCCATGTTCAGCCCAGATTTTGTGAGATCTGGAGGTACAGAATGTTTCTTACTGTTCTCACTGTTGCAGCCTCAAGAAGTACATGCACCAGGATAGGTTGCTCTAGCTACCCTGCCTTTCAGATGAAAAGTTATGAGCAAGACTTAACCAACTACTTGCTTTTGGGGAGAAGAGAGGGTAATTTGTATTTACCTATACTAGTCCTTTTTAAATTTTTATTTTATAGTGGAGTATAGTTGGCTTACAATGTCACGTTAGTTTCAGGTGTACAGCAAAGTGATTCAGTTATACATATCTATACATATAGCTATTCCTTTTCAGATTCTTATCTCGTATAGGTTATAACACAGTTTTTCATTTGTTTGTTTGTTTGTCTTGGTTGCTTCAGGTCTTCGTTGCAGCACATGGGCTTCTCTCTAGTTGTGGCATGCGGGTTTTCTCTCTCTAGCTGTGGCACACAGGCTCCAGAGCATATGGGCTCTGTAGTTTGCAGCGTGTGGCGCTTAGTTGCCCCGCAGCATGTGAGATCTTAGTTCCCTGACCAGGGATCGAACCTGCGTCCCCTGCATTGGAAGGCAGATTCTTTACCACTGGACCACCAGGGAAGTCCCTATAACAGAGTATTGAATAGAGTTCCCTGTGCTATACAGTAGGTCCTTGTTGATTATTTTATATACAGTAGTGTGTATATGTTAATGGTCTGAAGGTTGTGGGTTATTGTTAAACTATTCCTTTTGAATGAAGTGCCTTTCTCCTCTCTTCTGCTCAGCTCAGCATTTCCTTCCCTGAACCCACACCCTACCCCAGCCACGTGGCTGGTCATCCATCTTCCAGACTATTTGTTGCCCTGAGCATAGGTCCACTACGCACCCATCACACCTACTGTACTATTGGTCTACGTAGCCATCTCTTCCAGGACTTTGACCTTCCTGAGAACAGATAGTTTCTTACTTATCTCTACAACTCGAGGCAAATAATAAATGTTTGATAAATGATTTAAGAAATAAGTGAAAGAAGGAATGAACAAATAACAAGTCAAAGAGCAATAGGTAACCTGCACTAACATTCTGAAGCCCCCAGCATGAGCTGACCTCTACTTCTCACCTCAAAACAACAGAACCCATTCCTCTTTGTTTCTGCCTCCTTCATGCTTTCTGCCTCTAACAGACCTGAAGCAAAGTTTTAAAATCTATAATCATATTTTATGTTACCCTCAAGGTAACACAGATGACTTTCTATGAAAAGGAAGATCTCTGTTCTTTACTTGGCATTTTTTTTTTAACAGAGGGATTGCTTTTTATCTTTAAATGCCTAAATGATCCCCTATGTTGACAATAGCTGTTGGGTTTACTTCAACAGAAATGGGGCATAATTTCACTGGAATCCAGAAAGCGTTTGGGGGATGTTGGTTTTAATCAGATACAAAATCATATCTAGGGAGGACTGTGCTTAGTAAAACCTATGAAATGTGTTCAGTCATGATTTTACCACCTTTGCTGCAGCTGTGCTGGGGAAAAGGCAGCTGGGGAACTCATGTCAATCTATCAAGGTGGCAGCTTCAAGGCACAGAACCTAGGCAACCAACGCCTGGTTTAGTCATAGACTTACTGGTGAATGTGTCACCAAAGCTGGGATAATAAAAGCACCCAGTCAAAACAACCAAAAACACAGTAAGTCTCCACTGATATGATTTTGTTTAATAATATGGAAGCATTAGGAGATAATGTCTTTGCTAATCTAACAAAGAAAGGCCCTAAATTTCTTGAGGGCAAACCTTACTACATCCTTCTTATGTCATCATTATCCACCACAACTAGCAGACACAGCGTATTAGATACCTAATTAATACTTGTAGTTGAGATAGGAGTATATGAGTCAGAACTTATTTGGAGGACTTCCCTGGTGGCACAGTGGTTAAGAATCCACCTGCTAGTGCAGAGGACATGGGTGTGATCCCTGGTCTGGGAAGATCCCAAATGCTGCAGAGCAACTAAGCCCGTGCGCCACAGCTACTGAGCCTGCACTCTAGAGCCCATGAGCCACAACTACTGAGCCCGCGTGCCACAACTACTGAAGCCCGCATGCCTAGAGCCCATGCTCCGCAACAAGAGAAGCCACCACAATGAGAAGCCCACACACCAAAACGAAGAGTAGCCCCTGCTCACCGAAACCAGAGAAAGCCCACATACAGCAACAAAGACCCAATGCAGCCAAAAATTAAATAAATAAATAAAAGAATGCAATGGCAGTAAACAGACTCATGCAAAAATTGTGGAGTTCCACTTCATTAAAAAAAAAAAGTTATTTGGAACCTAAGTCCAATAGATGCAGCTCATTAAATCATAAAACTTGGACCAGAATTTGTTGGGTGCCTTAAAAGCTTATATCAATGAATTCATGCAAAAATGAAAAGCAGTGAAGACAGGGGAAAAAAAATGAAACCAAATGAAAGAAAACAGCAAAGTTTCATTGGAGTCCTCACCAGGGGTAATCCTTCTATGGTTCTCCTGAGTATCTATTCTTCTTTTGTTTGACTTGGTCTTTCTAGAATGTTAATAAACACACCAGGAATTAGTTAGAACAGTGGTTCTCAAACCCAGCTAATTAACTGAATTACCTGGGGTGTTTTTTTAAATGTTCAGATTCCCAATCCCATTTCAGACCCACTGAATGAGAATCACTTGAGGAGGACCAAGGAGTCTGAATTTTTCAATCTCCCCAGGTGATTCTTATGATCAGCCACTCTCAGCAAACATTGCTTTAGACCAGTGATTTTTTTTTTTTTAAAAAAGAAACTTGAAGGTGTACTGTTATGGGCTCAATTATGTTCTCCCAAATTCATATGTTGAAGTCCTAACCCCAGTACTTCACAATGTGACTGTATTTGGAAACAGGGTCTTTAAAGAAATAATTAAGTTAAAATGAGGTCATTAGGGTAGGTCCTAATACAATGTCACTGGTGTCCTTGTAAGAAGAGGAAATAAAGACACAGACAGGTTTGGAGGGAAGACCATATGAAGACACAGGCAGAAGAGAGCCATCTCCAAGCCAAAGAGAAAGACCTCAGAAGAAACCAACCTTGCTGGCATTTTGACCTTGGACTTCTAGCCTCCAGAACTGTGCGAAAATAAATTTCTGTTGGTTAAGCCACCTAGCCTGTGGTACTTTGTTAAAAAGCAACTCTGGCAACTAATACGTGTTCCTTCCTCTGCTAATTTGCCAACTGACAAATCTGAATGGCAAGAAGACATCGTAAAGGGTGTCATGTAATAAAGAGGCGTTATATTATATTGCAAAAGAAACGATAGTCCTGCTCCAGTAGCTACTTAATTGTTAAGTTTCAGTATTGCTTCAACTTCAGTAGGGAGAGAAGTTGCTGAGGGAGAAGGGGAGGAGAGGAGGAGAGAAACAAGTCCAAAACAGAAAGGGAAGAGTGGGGCTTCCCTGGTGGCGCAGTGGTTGAGAGTCCGCCTGTCGGTGCAGGGGACATGGGTTCGTGCCCCGGTCCGGGAGGATCCCACATGCCGTGGAGCGGCTGGGCCCGTGAGCCATGGCCACTGGGCCTGCGTGTCCGGAGCCTGTGCTCCGCAACGGGAGAGGCCACAACAGTGAGAGGCCCACATACCGCAAAAAAAAAAAAAAAAAAAAAAGAAAGGGAATAGTGAAGAGCTGGTAAAATGGGAAAAAGGAGGGACATTCCAGAATATGAAAACTGTAACCCTAAGGAATGATCTCTAATACAATGACATTATCAGGAAAGAGCCTCCCCAGGAGGGAAACAACGAAAAGGTAGCCCCACAAACGCCTTGAAAGTGTAAATAAAGAACAAAGAGCTTTTTTTGTTCACCACTCAGTTCTGCCAGGATTAAGTCATAAGCTGCTGTAGTCGCTGACGACAGGGAACTCTGAGAGGAAATTAAGATGATAACAGCATGCTTTGTGCTTTGGACAAGTAGCCTCCGTAGGTAGTTAGGGTTAGGGTTAGTTAGATGACTATCTCAGGGATTTTAATTATGTTTAATTATTATTTAACTAATAATAATTATTTAATGATTATTCTATGATGGATTTTTCCATCTTCCCGTACATAGAAAAGCACTAAAATCATTAGCTTGAGATATCTGCTCTGTGTGACTAGCAGTGATTTTTTTTACTGAAATGTGAGCTTGACTGCACATAGTCCCCAGCCAACAATCATGATTAAACTGGCTCCTCCCCCTACCTCTTCGGAGTTTACTCAGAGCTACCGAGTGGCTATCTCCCAGGCTATAGTCATCAGTAAGGCCCTTGAATAAACTTCAACTCGCAACACTTATGTTGTGTACTTTTCTTTTAGTTGACAAAAGGTCATAGGGAATTTTGCCTCTGAGTCTTTCCTGGTCAGAGGGAGAAATTTAATCCTTTCATTCATTAAGTCAATGACCATTTATAGCCTACCTACGACCTGTTAGACACTCAGACACACTCTGGCAAAGATGATTAACACAGGAGCTGTGCCATCTAAGAATGCCAGTCTAGAAAAAAAAGAGTTCTAGGCCTTCTTCAAGGTCCAATCCCAAGAAGACATGCTGATACTTTCTTTAGGAGATCTTAGGTTCTACAGCTATTTATCTCTCTGTAGAGCTCCCAGGTTTCCATGCTGGGAACCCATTGGTAATTCCTGTCCCTAGGAACCCAAGGAGCATGTATGTTTCAACGTTTTCAAATGTGCCTCCAGTGGGCTGTGATCAGGAACTGTACTTCTCTGACATTCTGCCTCTAGCACAGAGCCAGGCACAAAGCAGGTGCTCAATAAATATTGAATTAATTAATTAATGGTTCAGACAATCAAATCTATCAATAGTAGAAGCCCTCCTAGCGAGTCTGGTACACCTTCCCCCTCCCTTGCACTCTAGATCCTTCTCAGAAGCAGTTGGCCTTACCAGACTCCCCCAGAAGAGGCCACATAAGGTATTATTTGGGAAATTTAGTTAAAAAACAAAATCTCCTCCAAACCTAGAAAACCTCTCCACCAAGGTAAAAGAGAAAGAAAACAATTTTATTACCGAATAAAACCAGAATATGATACTCATCACAGGCAATTCGCTAAAGAGATTGCAAAGACAGAGGAAAGTCTTTTATACAGCTAAGTGGATACAATTCACTGCATTTATGTGTTCAAGATAAAATTGCTAATTCTATCATATCTTTATGACTGGAGGTAGGAATTGCTGTTTGGAGTTGGAGGACAGTTGAAATTAGGCCCATCTTCTCCCAGGAAGCTGGAGATAGGGCCTTACCTTCGTTGATGGTCACATTTCAAAGAGATGTGATCTCAAGTCTGTGAGAGAATATTCCTGAGCTGGCAAGAGATTAACTTAGCATTTGAACTTACAGTAGCAAGAGAAGTCCTCCTGGAAGCCCTCCTGGAAGCCTTAAGACTGGCCTGCCCACCTAAACACAAGTGCCCAGGAGCAGCACCAGAACCACAGGTGTTCTGTTAACCGGGTCTCCTGACCATGGCACAGGATGCAAAGGTCAACTCTGAGGACAGAAAGGTGAAACCTCTTTCTGAAAAGCTACTTGATAACCTGTTTGACCATGATCTTTAAGCAACATAGCCCATAAAGCACAAATTTTGAAAGTAGACTTGCACTAAAAGCCATGTTCCATCATTTATGTTGTCTGATTTTGAGCTAATTGATGAGTTAATTTTTCCAAAACTCAATGTCCTTGTCTGTCAAATGGAGATGATCCCTTCCACAGAGAGCACATAAGAAGAGTTATTAAGCACTCATGTTACTATCATTGAAGCAAAAGAATAGAGAAGCTTGGAGCACACACTCTGAACCTGCCTGGCTTTCATCCCAGACCCACTTGAGCGAAAATCACTTATCTTGTTGCCCAATTTCTTCAAAAGTAAAGTATTGGGCTTCCCTGGTGGCGCAGTGGTTGAGAGTCTGCCTGCCGATGCAGGGGACACGGGTTCGTGCCCTGGTCTTGGAAGATCCCACATGCCGCAGAGCAGCTGGGCCTGTGAGCCATGGCCGCTGGGTCTGCGCGTCCAGAGCCTGTGCTCCGCAACGGGAGAGGCCACAACAGTGAGAGGCCCGCGTACCGCAAAAAAAAAAAAAAAAAAAAAAAAAAAAGTAAAGTATTTACAGAAGTATAAGTGTGTATACACATATAAGTGTGTAATCAGTGTTAGCTATGATTCTTTTAATTCTCATTAGTGTTTCCAAGATGCTAAAGCAAACCTTCCATCTCACTCCTTTCTTTTTCTTCTACTTCTCTCTTCACCTTCACCTCCCTTTTGCCCATGGGGATGGAGAAAGAGTGTTAGAATTATATTCCATCATGCTTTCAAGTTGTTTCTTGCATTTTTAATTAGGTAGAAACCCCTTGAATTGCAATATCTCTAGACACGATATTATCCAGATTAAACCCATTTAAAAGCAAATGGAAATAATTTGAAAAACCTAAAGAAGCACAAAATTCCAAAACTGCAGTAGAGAGAAGGCTTCTGGCTTTCATCCTTTCTTAATACTTATTGCCTTCCCTCTTCATTTGTTTCTTTTCTTGGCAGTTTCTGAATTAAAAGAGAAAAGCTTAGCCTTTCATGCCATTTCATACCTATTTAACAATTTACATCACTCTTAACAAAGCCAACTATATCCCCAGAGACAGAGTGACTACTAATTGCCCTCCAAATACGTTAACAGTAATCATTCTAGGTGGAGACCAGATCTGGGGGCAATGTTCAGCTAAATAAACAACCCTAATCAAGTCCATTGACAAACTAGAGTATTAGATAAAGAACATTTTTAAACATCTACATTAGTTGACCAGATGCAAGCCATTTATTCTAGTTGAAACTAAATACAAATCAAAGCCTTAATGTGTTTTGTAGTGTCTATGGAGATGGGAATTAACTGTCTCTCCGTCTAAAAAATAATGCAGTGTCCTGGAGCTGGTAGTATTAACTCCCAGGTCTTAGGCCTTCATCTATTGAGTAGCCATGATTAAAATTGTCTACCAAGTTTGATTTGGCCATATAATAAGCCAGAACTTGGGAGTGGGGGGTAAATCATGAACATCATTTTGGGTACTGTAGGCCAATGGGACAATTTAATCTTTCACTTTTCAACCAGCTGCATTTGCATCCACTTTCCAAGACTGGCCTCTAGAGATCTGGATCCTATATTTGCTATTTACCAACTGTAAATATCTTGAGCCAACCAATGAAACTCTCTGCACCTCAAATTTCTGTTCCATAAACTACAGATCATGATACTGCAGTGGACTGAATGTTTGTGTCCTACCAAAACAAATATGTTGAAACCCTAATCCTGATGTTGATGGCATTTGGAGGTGGGACCTTTAGGAGATAATTAGGTCATGAAGGCAGATCCCTCATGAATGGGATTAGTGCCCTTATAAGAAGAGGCCAGAGAGCTAGCTCTCTTTTTGCCATGACTGGATACAAGAAGTCAGCAGCCTGCAACCCAGAAGAGAACCTCACCAGAACCCGACCTTCCTGACCCCCTGATCTCTGACTTACAGCCTCTAGAATTGTGAGAAATAAGTGTCTGTTGCTCATAAGCCACCCACTCTATGGTACTTTGTTATAGCAGCCCAAGTTGACCACAACAGATACCTTGCCTCATATGGTTATACAAGCGGTAAATGTGACAGCGTGGGTAAAATCTACATTCCTAATCACTAATTCTAATTCCTAAACCCCCTTAAGGCTGTGGCCCATAGCCTACACTCAATAAATGTTGGTTCCCTCCCCTTTCCTTTCCCTTCCAGTCAAAGGGTCTATTTGTCAGGCTCAGACCACAGATTCAATGTCATCCACCCAACCCCGTAGGAAAATAACTTAATTCTGACTCATCCTTCAAATCCTAACCTTATCCTGCTCCCTCCATGGTCCTGTTCATCCTGTGCTGAAACCATTTCCCCTTTCTCTGAATCCCTCTATAGCTGTTATTTTGTTACCATTCACAGTACGCAGGCACATTCAGCTGGTGATACATTTTGCTTAGCCCTTTCTCTGTCTCCATCACTAGATCCTTGAGAGTATCTCTGGTGCCACAGTCACAGTATATGCTTATCTGCTTCTGGGTTCCTCTGCAAGAAACCCTGAGGCAATGCTGGGTTAGAGTGTTTATTAGGAAAAGGATCTCAAGAAACACAAGTTAGGGAAGCAAGGCAGGGGTGGGAGGAATGCCAATAAAGCATGCTCTGATGAGCTGACGGCCATTGTGGGCAGCAAGAGCTCAGTCCCGCTGAGGACCCCCTGGAAAGGAGCCTTCAGAAGCATCCCACCAAGGAATGGCAAAGCTGGAGTACTCATCCACTGACCCTCATCCCTCACTGTTAAGAGATGATCTTGGGGCATCCATTTCCACACTTCCAGCAGCCTTGTACATGCACTGTACAAACCCTTTTGGTTGCAGGTCTTCCTTGCTTTGCTTCTCTTGAAGCAAAGAGACATGAACATTAAGGTGGGAGACTGCCAGTGTGCACAGGAGCTGTCTGCTGCAGCTGCAGGAGAACTCAGGGATGGGGCTCAATAAAAATCTAGATGGTATTGAATGAATGGAAAAACATATTGCATAAACACTGCCTTATCTTAATGTAAAGTCACCCATCTAGAAAAATTACACCAAATTTTTTTTAATCCACTATTCTATTTAACCCATTTAACATATAATGTTCTAAGACCCAATTCTGGAGTGTTCTAGAATAGAGATCATGGGTATTTTACGCTCCGATTCTGTTTAGGAGATTGTCAAAGTCCCTGGGTTTTGTAAAAGACAAAGAGGAATGTGGGAGCTGGTGGCTACCAAGAACTTTTCTCAATCATCTTTTGAATATGCTCTATGAATGTACAGTGACGTGTCCAGATCCAAAGAGCAAGTCAGCTCTCAGACTGGAAAAACAACTTGGCATTTCTCAAGTTTTCCGAAAGCCCAATCAAGTGAGACAAGTAATTAACCACTCACACAACCCACATCCTTGACTCTCCACCTCACTAACTATTCCGTTCATGCTTCCATCATATTTTCTTTCCTCCTACAAATACTGTGACTTTATGTTTCCACAGAGCTGCTGCTCCAGGAGGACCACGGGATCATACAAAACAACTCCGGGATTCTACATAGCTTCTCTTTATCCCTAACTGTTTCCCCCAAACACTGTGGGTGGTAATAGTAGAAGCCCATAATTTTGGTGCCAACATGTAATATTTTTAATCAGGCAATACAATTCACACAGGAATTTCTTGGGGGAATGTCAGTTTTTACATCTTACATTTTTCTTCATTAATAATGATAAGATTAGCCTAAAATCGACTAATAAATAAATGTAAAAGCAGTAATAAAACTCAGAGTTCCTTATCAATTTTTATCAATTCCAGTCCTCTTGTTTTGTAATAGCTCTAATTTGACACCTTAAATTAAAGCAAAGATTCTCAGATCAAGCTCAGAGTCTTCAAAGATGCAGGAACATTTGACCAGAGTTTAGCACAAACCACTGCTCAGAATGAGGGCTTAAATAAACATAAGCAACTCTGGGAAGTTGTGTACACTCTCAAAACTGATTCTAAACCAAACCAAAGATGACCATCTTTAAGAGCTACTATTCTGGAGCAAAACAAAAATGTGAAAAGTTTCCTCAGGATTAACCTTTTAAATTATTCCTGTTCGAACTGTTTCTTTTTTATTGTTTTTTAACTTTATTATGGTGCTAAGCTAAGAGGAGATCATTTTATTTGGGTAAGCTGGAATCTCCTACCACTTTTATTCACAAATATAAAACTGCCTAATGAATGCCAAATATTCTCATCACCCATGTTTTACAACTACCTTCAAAGAACAGAATTTTCAAAATCACATGAAAACCAGGAAGCCTCAAGCAAAGAACTTACTAACTGCACCTCTTCCTTAGCTACATTTTTTTTTTTTTTTTTTTTTTTTTGGTGTATGTGGGCCTCTCACTGTTGTGGCCTCTCCCATTGCGGAGCACAGGCTCCGGACGCGCAGGCTCAGCGGCCATGGCTCACGGGCCCAGCCGCTCCGCGGCATGTGGGATCCTCCCGGACCGGGGCACGAACCCGTGTCCCCTGCATCGGCAGGCGGACTCTCAACCACTGCGCCACCAGGGAAGCCCCCCTTAGCTACATTTTTAAGAAACAGAAGAGGGAGGAGACCCGAGAACACGAAAGGGAAGAACAAAAACAAAAGACCTGTGTACATGCCAGGTGCAGACTCGGGAAGGTCTGGGCACAATGAAAGCAGAAGTGTAGTGCTGGCTTTAGCAGCACATGTACTAAAATCGGAACAATACAGAGAAGATTAGCATGGCCCCTGCCCAAGGATGGCACACAAATTCCTAAAGCGTTCCACATCTTTAAAACAAACTTATGGCTGCCAAAGGGGAAAGTGGGGATGGAGGAGGGATAAATTAGGACATTGGGATTAACATATACACAGTACTATATATAAAGTAGATAACCAACAAGGACCTACAGGGAACTATACTCAATATTTAGTAATAACTTATAAGGGAGGGACTTGCCTGGCAGTCCAGTGGTTAAGACTTTGCCTTCCAATGCAGAGGGTACAGATTCGATCCCTGGTCAGGGAGTTACGATCCCACATGCCTCACAGCCACAAAACCAAAACATAAAACAGAAGCAGTATTGTAACAAATTTTAAAAAGACTTTAAAAATGGTCCACATCAAAAAAAAAAAAAATCTTGGGACTTCCCTGGTGGGGCAGTGGTTAAGAATCACCTGCCAATGCAGGGGACAAAGGTCCGATCCCTGGTCCAGGAAGATCCCGCATGCCGCAGAGCAACTAAGCCCGTGCACCACAACTACCGAGCCCGTGCTCTAGAGCCCGCGTGCTGCAACTACTGAGCCCACGTGCTGCAACTACTGAAGCCCATGAGCCTAGAGCCCGTGCTCCACAACAAGAGAAGCCACTGCAATGAGAAGCCCGCACACCGCAACGAAGAGTAGCCCCCGCTCGCCACAACTAGAGAAAGCCCGCGCGCAGCAACGAAGACCCACTGTAGCCAAAAATAAAAATCTTAAAAAAATTAAAACCTATAAGGGAAAAGAATCTGAAAAAGAATATATATATATATATATATATATATATATATATGAATCACTGCTGTACACTGTGTTGTGAAACTAATACAACACTGTAAATCAACTATACTTCAATAAAAATAAAATTTAAAAATTTTAAAAAGCGGAAGTGTGGAATGATCCCCAGCAACCACGAGGATCTTGGGAAGTGCTTAAAAATACAAGTGGTGGCCACGAACAAGGAATGTGTTCACAGCTGCTGTGGAGGAAAAAACAGCAAACATCACATTGAATAGACTCAGACACTTTAACAGGCAGATTTCTACCTTGTGGGCTCTTTCTCTGTTTCCTCCTTACTGTACCAAACCCAGGGCTGCCCATTTAGAAAGCAATCCTTCAACCACCCATAAGTATGTATTGACTCTTTTCCAGAGGCCATGCTAGGTGTTTGGGGAGGTGAAGAAGTAGACGGTTCTGTCCTTGCTCTCAGAGTGGTTACAGCCTAGCTGGGGACTGGGTTGGTAACATTCAGAAAGAAAAAAGGAGCGCCTCCAAGCAATCCCACGCTGCTGGATTCCAGACTCAACATGGCCTGGAGTGGAGGGGAGGAGTCTGGGGGAAGACTGACTGCCCCTTATTTACCATTTACCTTCTCTGAGCTTCCATTTCCGTACAATGAGGAACCCAGGATGTCGTGAGAGTTTTATAAAGTTGATAGCACAGTGTAAGTATTAAATAAACAGCTACTTCTATCATTATTATCATCAGCCTCATCATTATTTAGTAGCCTCTCCTAAAAGAAGAACTTCCCAAACGGTAGGGTAATGTCTTCCAAGTCCCACCCTGGAACTGAAATGCACTTGCCTACTGTTATCAATAGTATTTAGGGAAACTGACTACTTCATGGATTAAACGAATGACTATTATTTGTTATCAGACTACATCCACCACAGATAATGTTCTTTGAGACACTGAAACCGAGCTCCTAACAAGGTCAACATTACTCATGTTTGGCAGATGAACAAGCAGACATTTGGAGCCATGCCGTTTATAACTAGTGTCCACCAGTGGGTGAAAGGGAGCAGATTGATAAAATAAGCAACGTGCTCAGGTCAAAGTCACCCAAGGATGGAAGGGCTGGATTACAGAGGCTCTGTGATGGCAACTCCTTGTCAGGTGTCTTAGCAATTTTTCCACCACCTCAGACGCCACCTTCTCCATGAGCCCTTCTCAGAGACCCCAGTTAGCTGCTTCTCCCTGGGAGTTAAGAGTAATTTCATACTATATAGTATATAATATTATGCTTGTTTATTTACGTGTCCTTCTGCCCAGTTAGTGTGAATGTTCATCACGGTCTAGGGCTATAACTGAATCAAAACTTGTTGAAACTCAGAAGGTGTCACTTAAGGATTTTTTTGCTCTCAGAAAAATTAGATGAACCTGGCTCGGGCCTCCCACTCGCACCACCTTGGATGAGTCTCTTGTCCTCCCCACAAGAGCTGTGACAGCCAACCCTATTCCTTTGAGACACTCTCGTCTCTGCTCCTGCCTCTGCACAGGCAGTTCTACCCCGGGCCACCCTAAAAGCAAAACCCACACCTGTCACTTTTCCCAGAAAGGAACTCAGACACACTGAGCGTATCACGATTATGGTTGTTGGCTTGAAGATCAGAGGGTCCCTGGGGGTGGGGGCCCCTGTCACAGTACATCACAGGGCTCCCACCCTCACCTCTTGTCTTTCTCAGAGAACCAGCCCACGCCCATGCCCTGGTCTCCAGAAGCCCCAGCTCCAGCCACCCACCTGCATCCTACACATGGAGACTTGGGGAAATCCAGTTCAGCCGTGTCCTCCTGCCTGCTTCTCTCCTGGGAGCCAGCCCCTGTCATTCCTAGTTTCTCCCAAAATTCCAGTGAATAAAATGTATTCACATAAATGAATAACTGAGTGAGCATTTGGCCCATAGCTGACACTTAATAAATAGTGGTGGAATATATGTAAAGGAGTGAATGAACAAATGAATGAATGGAAGCTAGTCATGTGTACCTCTAAATCAAGCTGGATTCCAGGTTGAGGTGCAGAATACATGAAAATGGACGAGTCAGCACAAGGCATCTGGCTGTCGTTGAATTTCCTGATCAGACGGAATAAAAGCCTATATGGCATAGAGGTTACCTACAGTCTGGAATGTTTTCTATTTACTTATTTATTTCTTTATATTTCTTTTTATTTTTATTTTTTGGCTGTATTGGGTCTTCGTTGTGTCACGCGGGATCTTCCTTGTGGCATGCAGGCTCTTTTTTTGTTGTTGCAGTACGCGGGCTCTTCGTTGCAGTGCACGGGCTTCTCTCTAGTTGCAGTGCGCAGGCTTCTCTCTAGTTGTGGCACGCGGGCTCTCTCTAGTTCTGGCATGCGGGTTTTCTCTCTCTAGTAGAGGCGCACAGGCTTAGTTGCCCTGCAGCATGTGAGATCTTAGTTCCCCAACCAGGGATTGAACCCACATCCCCTGCACTGGAAGGCAGATTCTTTACCACTGGACTGACAGGGAAGTCCCTGGAATGTTTTCTAAAAAGAAGAATAAAGATATTATGCCTGAGAAGGAAAAGCAAACCTGGAGCAAGGGAAGATTCCTTAGGAAGGAAGCCCAGAGCACTTGCCTGTGACAAGAAGGCAGATAGTGAGAAGACTGGATTCCTGTCACTGTTGATGAACATGCCCAACGCACAGTGAGGTCAAACGAACCAAAACCTCAGAGTTTGGAGCAGAGAAAGGTTTATTGCAGGGCCAAGCAAGGAGAATGGGTGGCTCGTGTTCAAAAGACCCCCCAACTCCCTGACGGTTTTCAGGTAAGAGTTTGTAAAGACAAAATTTGGGGTGAGGGCTGTAGGGTGTATAACCCTCCTCTGATTGGTTGGTTGGGAGGTAACAAGGTGGTGTTTCAGGAATCTCAGTCAGCAGCCTTCTGATTCTGACCACTCTGGGGTCTATGTGCTTGGGCTCAGCCTGAAGTTACTATCCTCCACCCAGGTGGGGACTTAGTTCCTGTAGAAGAACCCAGAGATATGTATCAGATTGTTCTGTAAAAGGACACAGAGATGCTTTTGTACCTGGGAGGGCCCTGTAGGGCCCTGCTTGGTTTCATCACCAGAACAGGCCCCCTTCCCTGATTTACCAAACCCCCATGGCCAGTACTGGAGCAAGGCACAGAATGTGGCTTCAGCTGTGAATCCTCATGGTCAGGGAACATCTGTCCCCAGCTCCAAAAAGGGCCTGATTGCCCGTCTTCACTGAACAGAAAATCCCTCCTTTCTCAGAGCCCTGGGGGAGCCTGCAAGCTGTCCTCACATCCCCGTTTGCAGCCTCAGAAACCTCATCTCCAACTCTTGCCCCAGAGAGAAATGCCAGAGACATCCACATCATACTGTCAAAGACAGTTTTCCAGAGAGAACAGAGTTTTATCCACCCCTCAAGTGGGCTTTCCACTGTGTTCTTTCCTTCTCTGCTGGGTATGAATGAATCACATCCTCAGGAAATACAACTCATTGAGTAAATCAGCACTCTGGAATGTCTTTAGAAATAAAGCTAGTTTGGCTGACTCATTGGACAAATGCAGCTATAACCAAACACTTGAAGCCCTGAAACAGGTATCCTCTGGTATGGATTCAAGGTGGGTTACACTGGTGCCCAGGTATTTGTCGAACTAAAAGGGCAAGGCGGCTTAATGTAGAGCCCTTACTCAGTGGGGTTACTCATTTACCTGAAAAAATGAGGAGAATCAAAACAGTCTGGGAATCTAGCTTTAGGAGTAGCATGGCTAAAGTTCCTTTCAAAGGAACAATCTTAGGGAGCTACCAAGGAGAGGCTGTATATATTTAGAGCATCTTTTATCAATGTGCTGGAAAAATTAAAGACATTTAGAACTTTGTGTCCAAAGATAAACTCTGAAAAAAAGAACAATATTATTAGTTTACGGTCACACAATTTGTCCCTGGGTTTCAGACTTGATGGAATAATTTAGCATTACTGGGGAATGTGAGTCAAGCTGGGGGCAGTTCAGGAAATCGGGTGAGGCCCATCTGTCCTATGCAAATAAAGAATACTCCCAGACACAGGCAAGATTTTCATCTGCCTTCCAAAATTAGAGTGAACTCTTACGCCTAAAAATGAAGGGCTGTGAAGTGTACTCACAATGCCATCTGAGGCAGATGACTCAAACCACTTAAACCCAGTTACTTCCCCCTGTCTTTTGTTCATCACAGCCAAAAGAGACCTGACTGCAAACCTGGCTGAAGGGGTCACAGGTACCAGAACACAGGTGAGAGATCCTTGGCACCCCCTAGTTGATGGAAGGGAATCACAGGTGTCCGTACTCAACTGGGCACAGTACACCAAGTCACGAGAGAAAATTTTATTTCTCTTCTAAGCTAAAATAATACATCCTTCCAGACCACAATCCCTCAAATTTCATTCCAGTCCATGTCCTTCCAGTCCAGTTCAAGCTGTGGCTAGGAATTCAAAATAAACTGTGCTGATTTTGAGAGCCACAAAGCTTTGCACAGAAAAAAAAGAAGAAAGCTAGTTGTTATTGTTAAGGGAAAAACTACACACATATTTGGCTCAAACCAGAGGAAAGGTGGGGCTAAAAGCCAAGTGGTATAAAATGAAAAAACTTCCTCTTTCCAAGGATGGGTGGCTTCATCTTAATAAGTTAATGCCTGATAAGCCAGTGCAAAATCCAGGGTGGAGGGCTGCCGCAGTTCTAGCCAGGTCAAGCCAGCCTTAACTCTGACTTGGAGAAATCCTTACCTGGGTGGACCTTGCCCTTTAGAGATAACTCCCAACATCCCTCCTGTTTTCTGGCCTTTCTCCACCCACTCTAATGCTCCTTTATCTACCTGCTCTCTCTTCAGCAAGATGCTCCCTTACAGGGGAACTAACAGCCTATTCAGTCCCTTTGTGTGAGATATGAAAGCATACATCCCAGCCTGACTGACGGATGGCACCTCTAAGGGGCAGGGAGCAGCCCTTGTAAAGCTGTCCAATATTCCCCTCACCCTCAGAGGGCACAGGTTCACACAGAGATACACCCCATAACTGTCTTCATTCTCCTCCCCAACTCTAACTCAAAACCCAACATGGGAACCACCTCAAGCCAGGTCCCAGATCATCTGGCACTTTGTCACTTCCAAAGAGCCTCAGGTGACAATTTCCTAACCTCATCCTTGCTGGAATGCTAATTAAAAGTGGTTAAGAAAAAAAAAATGTGGTTAAGAAGAAAGCCTTAACCAGGGCCCTTCTTTCTCAGGCACTGTTTTTGATGTTTGTTTATGATTTAAAGTGATACTTTTTTATTGTAGAAAGTATAAGAGCCTATTCTAATTCTTTTCTTTCTTTTTTTTGCAAATTATTGAATAGGAATTTTTTGCATAAGGTATCATACTTATTCTCCTATGCCATTAAAAAATTTTTGGAACATTGTAATGGCTGCAATATATTCCCTTGCATGAAAGTACCTATTTTTTATCTTCAGCTTTATTGGGGTGTAATTGATGAATAAAAGTGTAAACTCTGCATTTTTACACCCCTCCCCACATTTTATGTTTTTGATGTCACAATTTACACCTTTTCATATTGTGTATCAACAAATTACTGTAGCTACTTTTAATACTTTTTGTCTTTTAATCTTCATACTAGTTATAAGTGATTTACCCATCACCATTACAACATTAGAGTATTCTGAATTTAACTATATATTTACTTTTACCAGTGAGTTTTATATTTTCATATATTTTCATATTTTCCTGTTACTAATCAGTTTCATTTCAGCTTTAAGAACTCCCTTTAACATTTCTTGTAAGTCCTGTCTGGTGGTGATGAAGTCTTTCAGCTTTTGTTTGCCTGGAAAACTCCTTATCTTTCCTTCAATTCTGAAGGAAAACTTGGCCAGGTAGAGTATTTTTGATTGGGAGTTTTCCTTTTCTTTCAGCACTTTGAATATATCATCCCAGTCCCTTCTGGCCTGTAAAATTTCTGCTGAAAATTCTGATGATAGTCTTATGGGGGTTCCCATGTACATAACAAGTTGCTTTTTTCTTGCTGCTTTTAAGATTCTCTCCCTGTCTTTAACTTTTGACAATTTAATCATAACGTGTCTCCAGGTTATGAAACCATAAGTCTCTCTGGTTCATCTTATTTGGAACTCTCTGATCTTCTTGGATCTGGATGTCTGTTTCCTCCCCCAGGTTAGAGAAGTTTTCAGCCATTATTTTTTGAATAAATTTTCTGCCTCTTTCTCTCTTTCTTCTCCTTCTGGCATCCTTATAATGCATATACTTGTCTGCTTGCTGATGTCCCATAAGTCCCTTAAATTATCGTCACTCTTTTTCATTCTTTTTTTCTTTTTGTTTCTCTGATTGGATGTATTTCACTGCCCTGTCTTCAAGTTTGTTGATCCTTTCTTTGCTTGATCTAGTCAGATGTTGAACCCGTCTATTGAATTTGGCATTTCAGTTATTGTATTCCTCAGCTTTGCGATTTCTATTTGGTACTTTTAAAAATATTTTCTATATTCTTGTTGAAATACTTACTTTGTTCAGGCACTGCTCTCCTGACCTCAGGGAGCATCTTTATAACTTGTCATTTTGAACTCTCTATCAAGTAAATCAATTACCTCTGTTTCACGGTGCTTACGATGTGACAATGTGGGTTCATCAATTGTAACAAATGTACCACATTGGTGGGGAATGTTGATAATGGGGAGGCTGTGGGGGGGAGGGAGGGAAGAGGGTATGTAGGAATTCTGTACTTTACTCTCAATTTTGCTACAAATCTAAAACTGCTCTAAAAATAAAGTCATTTAAAAATTAAAAACTAAAACAAAACAAAAAAAATGTTTCTGGAAATTTATTTTCTTCTTTTGTTTGGGATATATTCCTTGCTTTCTTCATTTTCCTTGACTTTCAGTGTTAGTTTCTGCACAAGTCTTGACAGCGCGGCCTTGTGTAGGAGATAAACCTCATCAATCACTCCTGCCTGAGCTCCTGTTTGTCTTTCAGACCTTTTGGTTGTCCAAGCCACCTTCTTTGTTCTTAGTGGCTTCCAGTAGTTGAATATGCCAAGACCCATTGGTGTCCCAAAAGAGAAGATTACTTTCAATACCTAGATGCAGGCTGATTGGAAGCTGGACCCTCAGGCAGCAACTGGGAAAAAGTATGTAGTTAAGGTCCTTCCAGGGAGAAACTGGGAGATGGGTGTTTTAACCTGCTCTTTCTGCACTGGGCCCACAGGAGATTGTTCTTGTGCCCATTAAGAACTGTTTATTTGTTTGTTACAACCTTGTAGGACTTGTGAATGCAAGCTCCACTGACTGTGAGAGCCAGGTGATCTGGGGGCCCCATCTCTCAGATAGCAGCTACAAAAAGCTGGGTGCCAGATGTTTGTAAAACTCCTTCCAAAGAGATACTGGCAACTTGGAGCCAGATAGGGGGATAAGGAAAAGGAGGTGTTTGCCAGTTTCCCCAGCCTCTAGAGAGGACTGCAGGCAGCACCTAGATGTGTACAGATTAGATGCCTAACCCTCTGGCAGCAGTTTTCAAAGTATGAAGATGGACCCCTTTCAGGTTAAGACTGAGAAATGGGTGGTTTTTGCTTGCTCCCTTTTTGCTAGTTTCTAGATTTCTCTCAGAAGTAATTGCTCCCTGTGTACCTGTGTACTTAGTGTGTCCATGGGAGGAGGGGAGTTTGGAGCCTCCTTTGTTGCCATCTTGGTGAACACCTTCTGGAAGTATGGGAATTGTTCCACTGGACCTGAATGTGGTATGTCCATTTATGCATTACCCATTATTGCCTGTGGTTTGGGTTCCTAACCATTGTAGGAAAAGGCAAGGTGTGTATCAACAAATAGACTGGGCCCATCTCTTCTACCCCTACTCACAGTTTAACTTGCTCTTTTGGAGATGACTAAATCTTCCAGGCAAGTTGGGAGAATGTCACTTGCTCTGGCAGGCCAATGGGGAAGGCAGTGTGCTAAGAGCACCTATTAGCACCTCCATATCTCTCTCCCCTTTTCCTCTCCTTCTCTGCTCAGGAGACTAGGTGATAGGTCACATCAAAGAGCACCTCCAGTCCTCCAGCTTCCAGTGGGTTTGGTGGAAGGGGGACGACAAGAGATCAGAGAGATGGGAACAGGGAGGGAGAGGTATTTACTACCCTGGCTTCCTTCCTGCAGGATGGCCTCCACCAAAGATAGGTCCCAGCTTCCCTCAAGGTAGCCTTTTCATATGACTCTCTGCCCTGGTAGCTGTACTCCCTCCCTGGCCCCTTCAAGCCTAGGCTATTTCTAGCCCCATACTGAATTCCCCAGTAGTTCCCCCAAACCCTGCTCATGGCTTTGTAAACAGTCCCTTAACTAAAACCTTCTTAAGTTACCCTATTTTGTTTCCTTCTGGGGCCTGGACTGATATAGCAGGGATGCACAAGTGCTCCTTTAATTAATGCATGACTGTGTAATACACCTACAAGTAGGGCCAGCTCCAGGTTTCACAAACGATTTTGCTTTTTCAGGTCCTTTGAGTCCCTACCATGAAAGAATAGGGAGCAAACTGGAAAAACAAGTCATAAAATGTTTCAGCCCATGATATGTGCTGTGAAGATGGGGCAAATAATGTGCTGTACAAGCACACATGAGACGGACCCACTCAAGCTAGATCCTTGAGGGTGAGGAAGAATTTAATGGGGCAGGGAAGCCCTCACCTGGATCAGAGAGCCTCCCTGCCTATGTTAAACTATGCCAGACAATGCCTGCAACTTGAAGCTTGTTCTGGCACCAAAAAACTCATGTCAAGGAGAGTTATATGACACTCGGCACATCATTCATTTATTTATTGAATGCCTCAATGTGCCAGGCTGTGTTCTAAGTAATGACCTCACTTCCAAGCATGCCTTTTATCCCTATATTCTCCCATCATGAAGCAAAAGGCAAGTCACACACCATCATCATCATCATCATCATCATCACCATCATCTCTTATCTGCCATTAGACTTTGGTTTCTCACCTTTAGAACCACGTCTTCAATTTTCCATCACTCAGAACTCTTCCTCCTCTTAAGTTTTACATAAGATACCCTAATATCCTACTCTAGCAAACCCCTAGCTGTCTCATGTTCTCATTCCCACAGTACCTTCCCTTCCACCTCATACAGATACCTAGGACTTTAACCTTCCATTTATTTCCATTCATCTATTTCCTCTTGGATCCCCTTCCTTCCTTACTATTACCCCCAAGATTCTAACAGGTCTCCCTACATTTAGTGTCTCCACCACTCAAATCATTTTCCACCCTGACATCAGGGAGATATTTCTAAAATTACTCCTGCTCATGCCACTCCCCCAAATCTTAGCAGGGCATAACAATCCTGAACTACTCATTATTCTTCAAACTTGGCATGATCTCTTAAGGTTTGGAAAATTTGGCTTGTATTGTGTTCTACCCAGAATGTTCTTTCCTCTTTCTGCCTCAGTGAGCCCTTATGTAACCACAGAACTCCAGTCTGTCATCACCTCCTCACCCTGGTAGATGAAGCTAAGAAAGAACTTAGAAGAAACAAAATATTCAGTAGAAATTTCATGTTTCTGCAATAGGGTGATCAGTGAAACCCTTTCTCACAGCTCACTGCATTGTGTTATTTTGCTTTTGTGGGCATACAGTCTTCTAGGAATAATCATGATAGGTGTAGGATTCTGCCTCTGGTTGACATGGCATGTTCCAGGGACAAAAACAAGTGACTTCTGTTGCCTCTGCTACATCCCTGATCCCACTGCCCTGGTTCATAAGCCCACCATTGCTTCCACATACTAGGGCAACCCCTCTACCTGAAAATGCTTCACGTATTTGATTGCTTGTTAACTGTCAGTTTTCCCCACTAGAGCAGAGATTTTATCTACCATTTATTTATTTACAACACCTACAACATTCCAGGAATCTCGTAGTTCAATAAATATTATCCGAATGAAGGCAGGAAGAAAGCCTCCTCACAATTCTTATAATTGCTAAGTCATGTGTGCCTCCAGGTTGGAGAGGCCAGAGACTTTTGGATTACAGCTAAAACTCAAATTTATCCATGTCACTTTGCTTCTCAGAAGTTTTAAATGCTCTGTGCTTCTAACTGGCTGTGGTATAAATGCTATAAAATTCAACTTCTTAACATGGTAGGAGGAAACGTCTCTGATCTGGCCCCTGCTTGCATACTGATCTCATCTTTCACCATTCCTGGTGTCATATTTTGCCCTCCAGAGCCACTTAGGAGTTTGCTGCTTCTCCCACACATAATGATGTGCTTCCCTCCATGCCTCTGCTCACACAGTCCTCTCCACACATGTTCCCCTTCTTCTCATCTCTCTCAGATCTACTTACCTTTTGAGAATTTACTCAGCTCTTATGTCTTCTATCAATTCTCCCTCTCACCCCAGGCACCATCAGGTTTGGGAACGTGCTCTGGGTCTTGGGACAAGGTCTAGGGGGACATGAATAACTGGGCAGGTTGTAAGGGCAGAGATTCAGGTATGAGAAATAAGGTAGGAGGCTTAGAAGCCTTCACTGAGAAGGCTCACTGAGAAGAGGTGGAGTCCCAGGTCAAAGAGATCCCAGCCACAGGGCTAGTTTCATCTTTATGGTGAATATTTACTGAGCACTTATATGACATACTCTTTGCAAAATGTTTACAAATTTAAATTAACTTAATCTTCACAATGATGCTATAAGATGGGGACTACTATTGTTCTTATTTTATAGATGAGGAAGCTGAGCCGTAGAGAGGTTTTTCAATATCTGGTTTCATAACCTCTCCTAGGTCCCTCAACAAGTAGGTGGTGAAACCGCTGCCTGGCTCCAAAGTCAAGCAAGCACTTAGCCAAGCCTGCATAGCTTCCTTCACAATGATTTACAGTCATGAAGCTGGTCGAAGTTTGGACATAACAGCACCTAGACTCCTCAGGTCAGCCAAGAGATGGACTTTATCCCATAAGACTATGAAAATTTCTTTGCCCTGAGATCCAAACTCATCAAGCAACTTCTAAATTAATGTTAATACCAAAAGGCACCAGGACTAGGAGGAGGCCTGGATCACAGATATAAATATTCATGTAAAAAAATTATACGCTTTATCTATTGTAAATAGATAAAGTGACTTTCTGATTTACAGACAGTCTATCTTGTACCTAACTCAGCTTAAGATCAACTCTGAGTATAATAAATTCACCCAGATAGACCATATTCTGGATCATAAAACACACCTTAATAATATAAAAGAACAGAAATTATATAATGACTGCTCTCAAACCACAATGGAATTAAAGTAGAAATTAATAACAGAAAGTTAGCTGGAAAATCACCAAATACTTGAAGACTAAATGATATACTTCTAAATAATACATAGGCCAAAAAAGAAATCTCAAGAGAAATTTAAAATATTTTGAACTAAATGAAAATGAAAGTACAACTTATCAAATTTATGGGATGCTGTGAAAGCAGCGCTCAGAGGAAAATTTATAGCATTGAATGTATATATTAGAAAAGAAGAAAGAGTCTAAATAAATTATCTAAGCTTCCACCAGAAGAAACCAGAAAAAGAAAAGCAAATTAAATCCAAAGTAAACATAAAGAAATAAATAATAAAAATTTTAGCAGAAATCAATCAAACTGACAATAGGAAATCAACAGAGAAAAATCAATAAACCAAAAGTTGATTCTCCAGAAGATCAACAAAATCAATAAGGCTCTAGCCAGGCTAACTGAGAACAAAAAAGAAAGAGAGGTCGCAAATTACTAATACCAGAAATGAAAGAGGGGACATCACCACAGATCTCATGAACAAGGACAATAAAGAATACCATGAACGATTCTATGCCAACAAATTTGATAACCTAGATGAAAAGGAACAATTCTTTGAAAGACACAATCTGCTAAAACTCACACAACAAGAAATAGATAATATGAATAGGCCTATATCTATTAGATAAATTAAATTAGTAATTAATAATCTTCCAAAAGAGAAAACACTGGGTCCAAATGGGTTCACTGGTGAATTCTACCAAACATTTAAGGAAGAAATTACACCCATTCTCTACAATCTTTCTTTAGAATCGGAGAGAGTACTTCTTAACTAATTCTATGAGACCAGCATAATCCTAATACAAAAACCAAAGACATTATAAGAAAACTATAGACCAACATTGCTTATGAAGATAAATGCAAAACTCCTCAACAAAATATCAGCAAATCAAATCCAACAATGTATAAAAAGAATTGTACACCACTACCAAATGGGATTTCTCCCAGGAAAGCAAGGCTGTTTCAACGATAGAAAATGAATTAGTGTAGGGGGACCTTCAAGATGGTGGAGGAGTAAGACGTGGAGATCACCTTCCTCCCCACAAATACATCAGAAATACATCTACATGTCGAACAACTCCTACAGAACACCTACTGAACGCTGGCAGAAGACCTCAGACCTCCCAAAAGGCAAGAAAATCACCATGTACCTGGGTAGGGCAAAAGAAAAAAGAAAAAACAGAGACAAAAGAATAGGGATGGGATCTGCACCTCTGGGAGGGAGCCGTGAAGGAGGAAACATTTACACATACTAGGAAGATGCTTCACTGGCAGAGATGGGGGGTGGGCAGGGGGAAGCTTCGGAGCCACAGAGGAGAGCGCAGCAACAGGGGTGCAGAGGGCAAAGCAGAGAGATTCCTGCACAGAGAATCGGTGCCGACCAGCACTCACCAGCCTGAGAGGCTTGTCTGCTCACCGGCCAGGGCAGGTGGGGGCTGCGAGCTGAGGCTCAGGCTTCAGAGGTCAGATCCCTGGGAGAGGACTGGGGTTGGCTGCGTGAACACAGCCTGAAGGGGGCTAATGCGCCACTGCTAGCCAGGAGGAAGTGCAGGAAAAAGTCTGGACCTGCCAAAGAGGCAAGAGACCATTGTTTCAGGGTGTGCAAGGAGAGGGGCTTCCTTCCCTGTGTGCCCACAGAAGGCAGAGCACTGCCTAAGCGAGTTCCAGAGGCGGGCATGAGCCACAGGTAACAGCACGGACCCCAGAGACGGGCATTAAACACTAACGCTGCTGCCACCAAGAATCCTGTGAGCAAGCACAGGTCACTGTCCACACCCACCGTCTGGGAGCCTATGCAGCCTGCCACTGACAGGGTCCCATGATCCAGGGACAACTTCCCTGGGAGAACACATGGCACACCTCAGGCTGGTGCAACGTCACGCCAGCCAAGAGTGCCCTAAGCAGCCACTGATTTAACCCCATCCTGTCTGGGCAGGAACAGATGCCTGAGGGTGACCTACATGCAGAGGCGGGGCCAAAACCAAAGCTGAACCCCAGGAGTGGAGTGAACAAAGAAGAGAAAGGGAAATCTCTCCCAGCATCCTCAGGAGCTGCAGATTAAATACTGACAGTCAACTTGATGTACCCTGCACCTGTGGAATACCTGAATAGACAACAAATCATCCCAAAATTGAGGCGTGGATATTGGGAGCAACTGTAGACTTGGGGTTTGCTGTCTGCAACTGATTTCTTTCTGATTTTTATCTTAGTTTAGTTTTTAGTGCTTGTTATCATTGGTGGATTTGTTTACTGGTTTCGTTGCTCTCTTTTATTTATTTATTTATTTATTTCTTATTTATTTATTTTTGCGGTACGCGGGCCTCCCACCACTGTGGCCTCTCCCGCTGCGGAGCACAGGCTCCGGACGCGCAGGCTCAGCGGCCATGGCCCACGAGCCCAGCCACTCTGCAGCACGTGGGATCCTCCCAGACCGGGGCATGAACCCATGTCCCCTGCATCGGCAGGCGGACTCCCAACCACTGCACCACCAGGGAAGCCCTATTATTATTATTTTTAAAAAATATTTTTATTTATTTTTCTTTCTTTTTTTCTCCCTTTTATTCTGAGCCGTGACGCTGACAGGGTCTTGGTGCTCCGGTCTGGTGTCAGGCCTGAGCCTCTGAGCTGGGAGAGGCGAGATCAGGACATTGGACCACCAGAGACCTCCCAGCCCCACGAAATAACAACTGGCAAGAGCTCTCCCAGAGATCTCCATCTCAATGCTAAGATCCAGCTCCAACCAACAGCCACCAAGCTCCAGTGCTGGATGCCCCATGCCAATCAACTAGCAAGACAGGAACACAACCCCACCCATTAACAGAGAGGCTGCCTAAAATTATAATAAGGTCACAGACACCCAAAAACACACCATCGGATATGGTCCTGCCCACCAGAAAGAAAAGATCCAGCCTCAACCACCAGAACACAGGCACTAGTCCCCTCCACCAGGAAGCCTACACAACCCACTGACCCAACCTTAGCCACAGGGGATAGACACCAAAAACAAAGGGAACTACAAACATGCAGCCTGCAGAAAGGAGACCACAAACACATTAAGTTAAGCAAAATGAGAGGCAGAGAAACACTCAGCCGATGAAGGAACAAGGTAAAAACCCTCCAGACCAAATGAAGAGGAAATAGGGAGCCTACCTGAAAAAGAATTCAGAGTAACAATAGTAAAGATGATCCAAAATCTTGGAAATAGAATGGAGAAAATACAAGAAACGTTTAACAAGAAACTAGAAGAACTAAAGAGCAAACAAACAATGATGAACAACACAATAAATGAAATTTAAAATTCTCTAGAAGAAATCAATAGCAGAATAATGGAGGCAGAGAACAGATAAGTGACCTGGAAAATAAAATAGTGGAAATAACTACTGCAGAGCAGAATAAAGAAAAAAGAATGAAAAGAATTGAAGACAATCTCAGACACCTCTGGGACAATATTAAATGGGACAAAATCCGAATTATAGGGGTCCCACAAGAAGAAGAGAAAAAGAAAGGGTCTGAGAAAATATTTGAAGACATTGTAGTTGAAAACTTCCATAACGTGTGAAAGGAAATAGTCAATCAAGACCAGGGAGTGCAGAGAGCCACATACAAGATAAATCCAAGGAGAAACACAGCAAGGCACATATTAATCAAACTATCCAAAATTAAATACAAACAAAAAATATTAAAAGCAGCAAGGCAAAAGCAACGAATAACATACAAGGGAATCCTCATAAGGGTTAGAGCTCATCTTTCAGCAGAAACTTTGCAACCCAGAAGGGAGTGGCAGGACATATTTAAAGTGATGAAAGGGAAAAACCTATAACCAAGATTACTCAACCCAGCAAGGAGCTCAGTGAGATCCAATGGAGAAAATAAAACAAGCAAAAGCTAAGAGAATTCAGCACCACCAAATCAGCTTTACAACAAATGCTAAAGGAACTTCTCTAGGCAGGAAACACAACAGAAGGAAAAGACCAACAATAACAAACCCAAAACAATTAAGAAAATGCTAATAGGAACATACATATCGATAATTACCTTAAATGCAAATGGATTAATGCTCCAATCAAAAGACAAAGACTGGCTGAATGGATACAAAAACAACACCTGTATATATGCTGTCTACCTGACACCCACTTCAGACCTAGGGTCACATACAGACTGCAGGTGAGGGGATGGAAAAAGATATTCCATGCAAATGGAAATTAAAAGAAAGCTGGAGTAGCAATTCTCATATCAGACAAAACAGACTTTACTATAAAGACTATTACAAGAGACAAAGAAGGCCACTACATAATGATCAAGGGATCAATCCAAGAAGAAGATATAACAATTGTAAATATTTATGCACCTAACATTGGAGCACCTCAATACATAAGGCAAGTGCTAACAGCCATAAAAGGGGAAACCGACAGTAACACAATCATAGTAGGGGACTTTAACACCCCACTTTCACCAATGTACAGATCATCCAAAATGAAAATAAATAAGGAAACAAAAACTTTATATCACACATTACACAAGTCGGATTTAATTGATATTTATAGGACATTCCAGCCAAAAACAACAGAATACACTTTGTTCTCAAGTGCTCGTGGAACATTCTGCAGGATAGATCATATCTTGGGTCACAAATCAAGCCTCGGTAAATTTAAGAAAATTGAAATCATATCAAGTATCTTTTCCGACCACAATGCTATGAGACTAGATATAAATTACAGGGAAAAAAACTGTAAAACATACAAACAAATGGAGGGTAAACAATATGCTACAAAATAAACAAGAGATCACTGAAGAAATCACAGAGGAAATAAAAAAATACCTAGAAACAAATGACAATGAAAACACGATGACCCAAAATCTATGTGATGCAGCAAAAGCAGTTCTAAGAAGGAAGTTTATAGCAATACAATCCTACCTCAAGAAACAAGAAACATCTCAAATAAACAACCTAACCTTACACCTAAGCCAATTAGAGAAAGAAGAACAACAACAACAAAAAAAAACCCCGAAGTTAGCAGAAAGAAAGAAATCATAAAGATCAGAGTAGAAATAAATGAAAAAGAAATGAAGGAAACAATAGCTGGTTCTTTGAGAAGATAAACAAAATTGATAAACCATTAGCCAGACTCATCAAGAAAAAAAGGGAGAAGACTCAAATCAACAGAATTAGAAATGAAAAAGGAGAAGTAACAACTGACACTGTAGAAATACAAAAGTTCATGAGAGACTACTACAAGCAACTATATGCCAATAAAATGCACAACCTGGAAGAAATGGACAAATTCTTAGGAAAGCAAAACCTTCCAAGACTGAACCAGGAAGAAATAGAAAATACGAAGAGACCAATCACAAGCACTGAAATTGAAACTGTGTTAAAAAATCTTCCAACAAACAAAAGGCCAGGACCACATGGCTTCACAGGCGAATTCTATCAAACATTTAGAGAAGAGCTAACACCTATCCTTCTTAAACTCTTCCAAAATATAGCAGAGGGAGGAACACTCCCAAACTCATTCTACGAGGCCACCATCACCTTGGTACCAAAACCAGACAAGGATGTCACAAAAAAAGAAAACTACAGGCCAATACCACTGATGAACATAGATGCAAAAATCCTCAACAAAATGCTAGCAAACAGAATCCAACAGCACATTAAAAGGATCATACACCATGATCAAGTGGGATTTATCACAGGAATGCAAGGATTCTTCACTATAGGCAAATCAATCAATGTGATACACCATATTAACAAATGGAAGGATAAAACCCATATGATAATCTCAATAGATGCAGAAAATGCTTTCAAAAAAATTCAACACCCATTTATGACAAAAACTCTCCAGAAAGTAGGCATAGAGGGAACCTAACTCAACATAATAAAGGCCATATATGACAAACCCACAGCCAACATCGTTCTCAATGGCGAAAAACTGAAACCATTTCCTCTAAGATCAGTAACAAGACAAGATTGCTCACTCTCACCACTATTATTCCACATAGTTTTGGAAGTTTTAGCCTCAGCAATCAGAGAAGAAAAAGAGATAAAACGAATCCAAATCAGAATAGAAGAAGTAAAACTGTCACTGTTTGCAGATGACATGATACTATATACAGGGAATCCTAAAGATGCTACCAGAAAACTACTGGAGCTAATCAGTGAATTTGGTAAAGTAGCAGGACACAAAATTAATGCACAGAAATCTCTGGCATGCCTATATAATAATGAAGAAAAAACTGAAAGAGAAATTAAGGAAACACTTCCATTTACCACTGCAACAAAAAGAATAAAATACCTTGGAATAAACCTACCTAAGGAGACAAAAGACCTGTGTGCAGAAAACTATAAGCCACTGATGAAAGAAATTAAAGATGATGCAAACAGATGGAGAGATATACCATGTTCTTGTATTGGAAGAATCAACGTTGTGAAAATGACTATACTACCCAAAGCAATCTACAGATTCAATGCAATCCCTATCAATCTACCAACAGCATTTTTCACAGAACTAAAACAAAAAATTTCACAATTTGTATGGAGACACAAAAGACTCAGAATAGCCAAATCAAACTTGAGAAAGAAAAATGGAGCTGGAGGAATCAGGCTCCCTGACTTCAGACTATACTACAAAGCTACAGTAATCAAGACAGTATGGTACTGGCACAAAAACAGAAATATAGATCAGTGAAACAGGACAGAAAGCCCAGAGATAAACCCACGCACATATGGTCAACTTATCTTTGATAAAGGAGGCAAGAATATACAATGGAGAAAAGACAGCCTCTTCAATAAGTGGTGCTGGGAAAACTGGACAGCTACATGTAAAAGAATGATATTAGAACACTTCCTAACACCATACACAAAAATAAACTCAAAATGGATTAAAGACCTAAATGTAAGGCCAGACACTATCAAACTCTTAGAGGAAAACATAGGCAGAACACTCTATGACATAAATCACAGCAAGATCCTTTTTGACCCACCTCCTAGAGAATTGGAAAAAAAACAAAAATAAATAAATGGGACCTAATGAAACTTAAAAGCATTTGCACAGCAAAGGTAAAGATAAACAAGACGAAAAGACAATGCTCATAATGGGAGAAAATATTTGTAAATGAAGCAACTGACAAAGGATTAATCTCCAAAATATACAAGCAGCTCATGCAGCTCAATACCAAAAAAACAAACAACCCAATCCAAAAATGGGCAGAAGATCTAAATAGACATTTCTCCAAAGAAGATATATAGATTGCCAACAAACACAGGAAAGGATACTCTACATCACTAATCATTAGAGAAATGCAAATCAAAATTACAATGAAGGGGCTTCCCTGGTGGTGCAGTGGTTGAAAGTCCGCCTGCTGATGCAGGGGACACGGGTTCGTGCCCCAGTCCAGGAAGATCCCACTTGTTGTGGAGCAGCTAGGCCCGTGAGCCATGGCTGCTGAGCCTGTGCGTCCGGAGCCTGTGGTCCGCAACGGGAGAGGCCACAACAGTGAGAGGCCCGCGTGCCACACACAAAAAAAAAATTACAATGAAGTATCACCTCACACCAGTCAGAATGGCCATCACCAAAAAATCTACAAACAATAAATGCTGAAAAGGGTGTGGAGAAAAGGGAAACCTCTTTCACTGTTGGTGGGAATGTAAATTGATACAGCCACTATGGAGAACAGTATGGAAGTTTCTTAAAAACTAAAAATAGAACTACCATATGACCCAGCAATCCCATTATTGGGCATATACCCTGAGAAAACCATAATTCAAAAAGAGTCACATACCAAAATGTTCATAGCAGCCCTATTTACAATAGCCCGGAGATGGAAACAACCTAAGTGTCCATTGACAGATGAATAGATAAAGAAGATGTGGCACATATATACAATAGAATATTACTCAGCCACAAAAAGAAATGAATCTGAACTATTTGTAGTGAGGTGGATGGACCTAGAGTGTGTCATACAGAGTGAAGTAAGTCAGAAAGAGAAAAACAAATACTGTATGCTAACACATATATATGGAATCTGAAGAAAAAAAATGGTTCTGATGAACTAGGGGCAGGACAGGAATAAAGACACAGACATAGAGAATGGACTTGAGAACACGCGGAGGGGGAAGGGTAAGCTGGGACAAAGTGAGAGAGTGGCATGGACAGATATACACTACCAAATGTAAAACAGATAGCTAGTGGGAAGCAGCTGCATAGCACAGGGAGATCAGCTCGGTGCTTTGTGACCACCTAGAGGGGTGGGATAGGGAGGGTCGGAGGGAGGGGATATGGGGATATATGTATACATACAGCTGATTCACTTTGTTATACAACAGAAACTAACACACCATTGTAAAACAATTATACTCCAATAAAGATGCTAAAATAAAAGGTATACAGATGGCAAGTAAGCATATGAAAAGATGCTCCACGTAATATGTCAGTATGGAAATGCAAGTTAAAACAACAATGAGATACCACTACACACCTATTAGAATGGCCAAAATCCAGAACTCTGACAAGAGCAAGTGTTGATGAGGATGTAGAGCAACAGGAACTCTCAGTCACAGTTGCCAGGAATGCAAAATGATAAAGCCACTGCGGAAGACAGCTTGGTGATTTTTTACAAAACTTAACATAGTCTCACCATAAGATCCAGCAATCACACACTCCTTGGTATTCACCCAAATGACCTGAAAACATCTGTCCACACAAAAACCTACATCTTTATTTATAGCATCTTTATTCATAATTGCTAAAACTCGGAAGCAATCACAATGCCCTTCATTAGCTGAATGAATAAATAAACTGTGGTACATCCAGACAATGGAATATTATTCAGAGTTAAAAAGAAATGAGCTATCACATCATGAAAAGACATGAAGGAAACTTAAATGCATATTACTGAGTAAAGAAGCCAATCTGAAAAGCCTACATACTGTATGATTCTAACTATATGACATTCTGGAAAAGGCAAAACTATGGAGACAGTAAAAAGATCAGTGGTCACTAGGAGTTGGAAGAGGAAGGGAAGGATGAAAAGGCAGAGCACACAGTATTTTTAGGGCAGTGAAAATACTCTGTATAATACTATAATGATGGATTCATGTCATTATACATTTGTCCAAATGCACAGAATGTACAACACCAAGAGTGAACCCCCATGTAAACTATGGACCTTGGGTGAGTACAATGAGTCAATGTAGATTCGTTGATTGTAAAAAAAAGTACCACTCTGGTAAGGGAGAGTTATGCATGTGTGGGGACAAGGGGTATATGGGAAATCTCTGTACTTTCTATTCAATTTTGATGTGAACCTAAAACTGCTCTAAAAAACTGTCTATTTAAAAATATCTAGGTTCTGGATCTGCTAAGCTGAGAAATATATAGTACATATCTTAGGATGGGCAATGTAACCTACCTACTTAATACATAGGAATAAACACAGAGAATTAGGCAAAATGAGGAATTTGTTTTGACAGAGGAAATTGTTTTGACAGAGGAATATGTTCCAAAAAACCACAGAAGAACTAAATGAAGTGGAGACACTTTGTAGAATTTTATTTTAACTTTATTTTTTTATTGAAATATAGTTGATTTAAAATGTTATGTCAATCTCTGCTGTACAGCAAAGTGACTCAGTTATACACATATAGACATTCTTTTTTTAATCTTCTTTTCCATTATGGTTTATCAATAGGACCTTGTTGTTTATCCATCCTATATATAATTGTTTACATCTGCTAATCCCAAACTCCCAGTCCTTCCCTCCCCCACCCCTCTCCCCCTTGGCAGCCACAAATCTGTTCTGTTCTCTATGTCTGTGAATCTGTTTCTGTTTTGTAGATAGGCTCATTTATACCATATTTTAGATTCCACATATAAGCAATATCATATGGTATTTGTCTTTTGCCTTCTGACTTACTTCACTTAGTATGATCATCTCTAGTTGCATCCATGTTGCTGCAAATGGCATTATTTCATTCTTTTTTATGACTAAATAGTAATCCATTGTATATATGTACCACATCTTCTTTATCCATTCGTCCATCGATGGACATTTAGGTTGTTTCCATGTTTTGGCTATTGTGAATAGTGCTGCTATGAACCTAGGGGTGCATGTATCTTTTGAATTATAGTTTTGTCCTGGTATATGCCCAGAAGTGGGACTGCTGGATCATATGGTAATTCTATTTTTAGTTTTCTGAGGAACCTCCACACTGTCTTCCATAGTGGCTGCACCAACTTACATTCCCACCAACAGTGTAGAAGGGTTCCCTTTTCTCCTCCCCCTCTCCAGCATTGGTTATTTGTAGACTTTTAATGATCGCCATCCTGACCAGTGTGAGGTGGTACCTCACTGTAGTTCTGATTTGCATTTCTCTAATAATTAGTGATGTTGAGCATCTTTTCATGTGCCTACTGGCCATCTGTATGTCTTCTTTGGAGAAATGTGTATTAAGGTCTCCTGCCCATTTTTTGATTGGGTTGTTCTTTTGTTGTTGAGTTGTATGAGCTGTTTGTATATTTTGGAGGTTAAGCCCTTGTCTGTTGCATCTTCGGCAAATATTTTCTCCCATTCCATAGGTTGTCTTTTTTTATGGTTTCCTTTGCTGTGTAAAAGCCTGCAAGTTTGATTAAGTCCCATTTGCTTACTTTTGTTTTTATTTCTATTGCCTTGGAAGACTGACCTAAGAAAACATTGGTACAATTTATGTCAGAGAATGTTTTGCCTATGCTCTCTTTTAGGAGTTTTATGGTGTCATGTCTTATGTTTAAGTCTTTAAGCCATTTTGAGTTTATTTTTGTGCATGGTTTGAGGGTGTGTTCTAACTTCATTGATTTACATGCAGCTGTCCAACTTTCCCAGCACCACTTGCTGAAGAGACTGTCTTTTCCCCATTTTATATTCTTGGCTTCTTTGTTGAAGATTAATTGACCATAGGCGTGTGGGTTTATTTGTGGGCTCTCTGTTCTGTTCCATTGATCTGTATGTCTGCTTTTTACCAACACCACACTGTTTTGACTACTGTAGCTTTGTAGTATTGTCTTAAGTCTGGGAGAGTTATGCTTCCTGCTTTGTTTTTTTCCCTCAGGCTTGCTTTGGAAATTCTGGGTTTTTTATGGTTCCATATAAATTTTTGGATTATTTGTGCTAGTTCTGTCATGGGTATTTTGATAAGGATCACATTAAATCTGCAGATTGCTTTGGGTAGTATTGCCATTTTAACAATATTAATTCTTCCAATCCAAAAGCATGAGATATCTTTCCAATTCTTTGAATCCTCTTTAATTTCCTTTATTAATGTTTTATAGTTTACAGCATATAAGTCTTTCACCTCTTCGGTCAGGTTTATTCCTAGGTATTTTATTTTTCTGGTGTTATGTTAAAAGGTATTGCTGTTTTACTTTCCCCTTTTGATATTTCATTGTTAGGGTAAAGAAATGCAACTAATTTGAATGTTAATCTTGTATCCTGCTACTTTGCTGAATTCACTTATTAGATCTAGTAGTTTTTGTGTGGAGTCCTTAGGGTTTTCTATATGTAGTATCATGTCATCTGCATATAGTGACAATTTTACCTCTTCCCTTCCAATTTGGATACCTTTTATTTCTTTTCCTTGTCTGATTGCTGTGGCTAGGACTTCCAATACTATGTTGAATAGACATGGTGAGAGTGGGCATCCTTGTCGTGTTCCAGATTTTAGCGGGAATAGAATTTTAATTCTTTTAAATTTGTTAAGGCTTGATTTATGATCCAGGATATGGTCTCTCTTGGAAAATATTCTTTGTGAACTTAAAAAGAATGTGTGCTCTGCTCTTGGATGGAGTTTTCTATAAACATCAGCTAGATTCAGTTGGTTAATGGTGTTTTTCAGCTTCTAACCTCACTAACATTTTGTCTATTGTTTCTATTACTGAGAGAAAAGTGTTTATCTTTCCAACTATATTTTCATGTATTTTGAAGCTTGTTGTTAGGTATATACACATTAGGAATTTTTTTTAATTAATCAATTTATTTATTTATTTTTGGCTGTGTTGGGTCTTCGTTGCTGTGCGCAGGCTTTCTCTAGTTGCGGCAAGCGGGGGCTACTCTTCGTTGTGGTGCACGGGCTTCTCAATGCAGTGGCTTCTCTTGTTGCAGAGCACAGGCTCTAGAGTGCGAGGGCTCAGTAGTTGTGGCTTGTGGGCTCTAGAGAGCAGGCTCAGTAGTTGTGGCACATGGGCTTAGTTGCTCCGCGGCATGTGGGATCTTCCCAGACCAGGGCTCAAACCCGTGTCCCCTCCATTGGCAGGTGGATTCTTAACCACTGAGCCACTAGGGAAGTCCACACATTAGGAATTTTTATGTTTTCTTGGCAAACTAGTCTATTTTTTTCTTATGTAATCAATGTGTAATGTTCCTTTTCATCCCTGAATTTTCTTTCCTCTGAAGTATGCTTTGCCATTAATATAATCATTCCAGCCTCCCTTTTATTTAGTTTTTGCATGGTATATCTTTTCCCAATCTTTAACTTTTAGCCCACCTATATCACTGTATTTGAAGTACTTTGTTTACATACAGCATATAGCCTAGACTTTTTTTAATCCATTCTAACAATCTTTGTTTATTAATTGGTGTACTGAAAGTATTTACATTTAGTGAAATTAATAATATGTTTGGATTTGTTTACCATTTTATTATTGTTTTCTCTTTGTTCTCTCATTTTGCATTTCTCTGTTTCCCCTTTCTTGCCTTTTTTTGTGGGGCATTATTTGAGCACTTTTTAATGTTACTCTATTCTAATTTATCTATTATGATTTTTAACAGTATCTCTCTGTATAGTTTTTTAGTGGTTGCTCTAGGGATTGCAAAATACATACTTAACTTTTTACAATCTTTTTAGAATCAATATTTTGTCACTTCCATTGGAATACAGAAACTTTAACATCATAAAGTTCCCCTTACCCTGCCCTTCTTATTGTTAGAGGTATTGTCTTAAATATCACATATACTGAAAACTTCATCAGATCATGTTATACTTTTTGCTTTCAACCATAAAACGTATTTTAAAGAACTCAAGAGGAGAAGAGTCTATTACATCTATCCAAATATTAACCAGTTCTGTTCCTCTTTCTCACTCTTGATGTTCCCTGCTTCTTTCAGGTATCATTTCCCTTCCATCTGTAGAATTCCCTTTAGCAATTATTTTAAAGCATCTGAGGATGCCTTTACTTTACTTTCATTCCTGTAAGATATTTTTGTTGTACATAGAACTCTGAGTTGACAATTCTTTTCTTTCAGCACTTGAAAAATGTACTACTTCCTTTTGATATCTACGATTTCTGATGAAAGAATCATTGTCATCAAATCACTGTTTTTTAGGGAGGGATAACTCAGGAGCTTGGGATGAACATACACACACTACTATATATAAGATAGATAACCAACAAAGACCTACTGTATAGCACAGGGACCTCTACTCAGTATTCTGTGATAGCCTACAAGAGAAAAGAATCTAAAAGAGAATGAATATATGTATATGTATAACTGAATCATTTTGCTGTACACCTGAAACTAACACAACATTGTAAATCAACTATACTCCAATAAAATTAAAATTTTTAAAAACTGTTTCTCTCTAGCTGTTTCTAGAATTTTTCTTTGTCTTCGATGTTTCATAAATTTGTGATGTGTTTAGCCATAAATTCCTCTGATTTTGTCCTATTTGGAGTTTGCTCCACTTCTTAACTTTGTAGGTATGTGTCTTTCTCAAAATGTGTTAAGTTTTTGAACATTATTTCTTCAAACAATTTTTCAGCACCACATTTTCTTGTCTCCTTCTGGGAGTCTGATGACACAAATACTAGACCTTTTGCTGTTGTTCCATTGGACTCTGAGGTTCTGTTCTTTATTTTATTTCAATCTTTTTTCTCTCTGTTGTTCAGATTGAATAATTTCCATTGATCTGGCATCAGATTCACTATTTCTTTGCCCTGTTCTTCATTGTTATTGAGTCCTTTCAGTGGATTTTTAATTTTGGTTACTGTGTTTTTCAGTTCTAATATTTTCATTTGGTTCTTTTCTATGTCTTCTATTTCTATTTTTAACTTTCCATTTTAACTTTGTTTCAAAAAGCACTCATGATTGCTCCTTTGAGCATATTTATAATACCTGCTTTAAAATCTTTGTCAAATGCTTCCAACATTTGTATTATCTCACCATTGGCATCTGTTGATTGTCCTTTCCAAAACAAGTTGAGAATTTCATAGTTCTCCATATACCAAGTAATTTTGGATTGTATCCAGGACATTTTTTTAACGTCTTTATTGGAGTATAATTGCTTTACAATGGTGTGTTAGTTTCTGCTTTATAACAAAGTGAATCAGCTATTCATATACAGATATCCCCATATGTCTTCCCTCTTGCGTCTCCAAGAGGGAAGAGGTATGGGAATATCTGCATATGTATAGCTGATTCACTTTGTTATAAAGCAGAAACTAACACACCATTGTAAATACTTTATAAGACTCTGGGTCTTGTTTAAATCATATGAGAGAATGTTGATGGTTCTGTTTTAGCAGCATCTGACCTGGTTAAATTCAAGTCATAAGTTCCAGCTCACTTTCTGTGTGCTGTGGTTACAACATCAATTCAGATTTCAAAGGCTTTAAGTGCTATTGAGATGTGTCCTGTAAGTATGTCACCCATTGATTAATCTGGGACAAGGGAAGATGTCTGTTAGCTCAGTTCTCATAGTCTTTGGAAGGCTAATTAGGAGCAGAGGTCGAACATGTTGGAGACCAGCACAGGTTGGAGACCAGCCCAGAAAGACAAACAATTTTATGGGATCCATTTCCTGACCTCTTCCTTCTCCGCTATCTCCCAGCACTGTCTGGTTCCTTGAGTCTCCTTTTTTCAGTTCATCAGCCAAATGTCACTCACTTCTGTGATTGAGTCACATCTGGGGTCCAAATGACAAGAGGCCAGAGAGAGAAAGTGAAGGAAAAAAAAAAGGAAGGGAGAGGTGGCTTGGTCCCGCCTCTTAAACTGCAGCTCCACTGTCCCCCTGCTCAGAAGCCTGGCTTCTGCAGTTTTCCACAGGGGCTGCTTTGCTACCACTGCTCCCACCACAAAACTGCCTGGGGCCTGGAGTGAAAGTGAATGGAGAAAAAGGGGAGGGGGAAAAAAAGAGTGATTTCCTCAATCTCTGAGTTTTAGCAGTTCTTTTCTGCTCCTCAAGGCAGAACTAGAAGGATTTTCCTGGGTCTCTCTCTACCTATTCCATAATGCTTACTTTTGCATTTTGACTGGATGAGATCAGGCTGGCGATACCTGAGGAAAAAAATATAGTTAACTCCCTGCTAAGTTGGAGGTACTCCAAATTCTGATATTCTTTCCCAGCCTGACTCCTATTGCAGATGGAAGTCAAGGAAAGTAGGGCAATCCTTTGAAGAGACTTACCAGCCACTTGTTGGCAAGTTGACTTAATTCAACCCCTTCAACCCTCAAAGGGGCAGCAATTCATTCCTTTTATAACTTCCCTGGGAACACAGACTAATCAGAATCCTGAAGGAGCTATTTCCAGAACATATTATACCAAAAAGGTGCATCCAAGTGGTTCAAGAGATGAAGTGTAATGTATGCTGTGCTGTGCTGTCCAGATCCCCCCTCCGGGACTGAAATGCTCATCCTCCCAGCCGCTAGGTGTGCTGGGAATTGATGGCTCTCGGCCAAGTCCCTCTCTGGTCATTGCCCTGGAAAGGCAAGCCAAAGAAAGCCACTCTCCCCAAGGCCACAGGCTATGGATGTGAGTCAGCTCACATCCAGGGAATGGTCACAGAGTAAGTATAAAGTCAGGCAGTCTTAATGCAAGGAAGGACAACTCTGCAGGGCTGCCTCAGCTCAAGAGTTCTCCATGGAGTTGGCTGAGTTTTTTGTTTAACCCCTTCCTTTGCCCAGTCCTATTTCCTTCACTCCCCAACAAATGTTCATTGGAGGACACCCTCCAGTAAACCTCCTGCACACAAACTGTCTCAGAGTTTGCTTCCTGGGGAAGCCACCATACAACATGTACTAAGTCTAAGCATGATGCTCCCCTTGTGATGAGAACTGGTCCAGAAATGGGCACATGACTCAAATCAGGTTAATATGAAATGAAGGGACTTGTCCTGGGATCTTCTGGGAAATCTTCCTGCCACTAGAGAGAACCACAGGAAAAGATGATCACTCTTTCAAACTAAACCTGAACAAGGACTCTTATACCTCCAATTGCAACTGACAAGTATATTTTGATCCCCAGAACATCCAGCCTTAGAACAAAGTTTATACTGTGATAGGCAGAATAGTGAGGTGGGAGGAGCCTGGGTCCCTAATGACATCATTGAGTCACAAAGTCAATGCACCCTGAAGGACACCCCATTTTTAGATTCTCATTATATAAGCCATAGATTTTATTATTTAAGGCAGTCTGAAGGCTTATTTTTTGCCTGTTTCTGCTACTTGCTGCCGAAACATCTAACTGATACAGATGTGCATTCTACTAACTCTCCCTTCCTTTACTGCTTCAGGAGGAGGTTTTCATGTTCATTGAAAAAAGCTTGAAAAATCCTTAGCCGAGACAATGGACGAAAATAATTGAACTGTGACCAAGTGCAACTGGCTGATGATAAGTTTTCTTTTCCTTCCTTCCTCCCTCCCTCCCTCCCTTCCTCTTTCTTTCCTTTCTTTCTTTCCTTCCTTCCTTCCATACTTTCTTTTTAAGAATGAAAAAAGGACACCTAGTTGAACAAATATATTTTGTGCACAAAAAATAAAACCACAGCAATGCGTGCAACTTGGTTGAGAAAATTTACCTTAAATTCTGTTTTTAAGATCAAAGTACAATCTAGGCCATGAGCTGAAATTTGGTATATAATTGGAACTTCTGAAAACTCTCTCTGAAATAGGCAGGTGAAGACAGACACCTGGTAATTGCGAAGAGTATTTATACGCCTGTGGAGGAGGAAGAGAGAGATTTTTGCAAAATTACTTCAGAAGGAAAATACCTATAAAAAAAAGACGTGATTCCAAAAGTGATTCAGTTTTCAATCTGAAAGACAATCCATTATGACAACCCAAGAAAAAGTTACTTACCCCCAAACACATAGTATCTTGAGTCAAACTCTGAAGGTTAAAAGAGCATGATTTTGGCAGACGAAAGAGGAAAGAGTTTTCAAGAAGCAAAGGCTCTGCCTTTTCTTAGAGAATGCCACACTTGCCCTGTTTCAAGATTCAAGGATATGACAGTGGAACACTGTGCTCTGATTTCAAAAGTTATGAGAGTCTCTCATGTCTGTTTAATTAATCATGTTCTCTTCTGCCCTAGCACTTGCCATTTCAAAACTGTTTCCTTGAGCATCTGAAAACAAAATCTAACGACTCCATCATTATAGATAACAGACAAAGCATAGGGCTGGACTTGGGAGACAGGTTTTAATCACGGGTCTGCCCACGAGCAAGCTGGGTGTCATCGGTCACATCACTTTTCTCTCTGGGCCTCCATTTCCTCATCTTCAAAATGATCCTTTGGTCTCCCTAAGTATAGATTCTTGGGGAAACGAGGATCTGTATAAATATTGGAGTGGCATGTGGCAGTGATAACCCACTTTTCCATCCAATCCATTCACCTGACATGTCACAACTCAAAGTCTTAGCCCAATTTACAACCTATGGTATGTCAGTCTGTTGTGGGCAAATACCCAAGACAGATAAAACAAATCCTCTTCTTCCAAATCTGCATTCAACATCCACTTTACTTTTGATGCCTTGAGAGTGAGTCCACATCATCACTGCAGAGGAAAAATGAATCAAACACCCTTGTTCCTTTTCTGCTTCACATTTTAGAAATGATCCCAGAGGTTGCAGTATGTCGAGTATGACTGATTTTGTGGAAACAGGTTAAGACAGTGATGAGTAGGAAGTGAATGAACCTGGAGTCCTTCGGAGGCATATTAATGAGGTTGGGTCTTCAAATGTGTCTAAAAATAAACTTACCCTAAACATCCAGTAAGGTTCTCAGGCTAAAACATCAAAGGCAACCCCATTACTCATAAGACCAGGACTAGAAGGACTGACTCAGAAGTACAACCTAACACGGAAACAGTGATAGGGACCCATGGAGTGCTTTGCAGAACATCTGGCCTGGACACTTCCAAAATTCAATACAAAAGAACAGAGGGGGGCTTCCCTGGTGGCGCAGTGGTTGAGAGTCTGCCTGCCGATGCAGGGAACACGGGTTCGCGCCCCGGTCCGGGAAGATCCCACATGCCGCGGAGTGGCTGGGCCCGTGAGCCATGGCCGCTGAGCCTGCGCGTCCGGAGCCTGTGCTCCGCAACGGGAGAGGTCACAGCGGTGAGAGGCCGGTGTACCACAAAAAAAAAAAAAAAAAAAGAACAGAGGGAAAAGGGGAGGCTGCTCTAGAGTGACGTCTACTAAAGAAACACAGCAGGCAAATACAAGGCATTAACTTTGACTCTAATGATATTCTGGAAATGATTTAAGAAATTTGATAATTGACTATGTGTTGCATATTATTGAATTAACGTTTCCTTAGATGTGGAAATATTATGATTATTGGCTAGGAAAGTGAAAATGTCTTTGGTTATGAGAAATCCATTATTTGGAATCATATAGAAGTGAAATGTCATGATACCTGCACACTACCTTTAGATGGCTTACAAAAGGAAAGGAAAGTGTGTGTGTGTGTGTGTGTGTGTGTGTGTGTGTGTGTGTGTGTGAAGATGTTAACTGGTGAATCTAGAAGACCAGTATATGGGTGTTAATATTTCTGTTCTTTCAGTTTTCCTCAGATTGTTTTTTTTAAGATTTCTTATTCATTTTATTTATTTTGGGCTGTGTCAGGTCTTAGCTGCAGCACGTGGGATCTTCACTGAGACATGTAGGATCTTTCACTGTGGCACACAGGTTTCTCTCTAGTTGTGGTGTGTGGGTTTTCTCTCTTTGGGTGTGGTGTGCAGGCTCCAGGGCACATGGGCTCTATAGTTTGTGGCACACGGGCTCTAGCTGATTCTTTACCACTGGACCACCAGGGAAGTCCTGGGATTTGATTTTTTACCTTAAGAAAGGTATACAACCCAACCCAACCTAACATGGCCAGAGAGCATGTGGGCGTTCCAGGGGGTCTCATGGCTGCAGGACCCCAAGGATGTTTCCCTCTCCCAGGAGTCACTTTGCTTCCCGGGCTCCTAGTAAAAATCATACTGACACTTGTCACGGCCAAACACATAGCTTACAATTGCTAGCAAAAGATACAGGGGAAAATATTATAATCTCCACTTTACGGAGGAGAAAACTGAAGCACTACCAAGTCAGCTGCCTTGCGAGGCCTCTTTGCAGGAGGCATGCTGACATCCTGCCTGGTTCCCCTGGAGTCTCTTGGACCAGTTCTGTGGGCCTGGCTCCCAACTTCTGTCTCCTTCACTGCCAATGGCTCTCACCTCCAACCTTCTTCAGAGGACGTACCTTGGGCTACCAGAACCTCTGCATCCGGATTCCAAACTCCGGAGAGCCCAAAGAACTAGGGAGTGGATGTCCCTCTGGAGTGACTTGCAGCTACTGCTGCCCTATCAGTTTCAGGAGACTAGGGATTCCTTCCATTTCAGTTTTATCCCAGAAAATAAATCCTCCCTTCATTGTCATCATTGTACTTACGAAGCTCAACTGCTTATTCCCCAAATCAAACCACTTCCCTCCTAAACATCCTGGTATCCCACACACAGGCTTGTCGTCTCATCCCACGTCCTCTGGGTGGCCATGGATGAGCCGCGCTCCAAGATAAAGTCCCATAATTGCAGACTTATACTGTATTCTCTTGACTCTTGTGGCCACCATCTGTCTAAACCCAGGACAGGCAAACAGAGGCCTTAAGGTAGCACCTGGTTCTTCACTTATTTACTGCCTACGAATCTCATGTAACATGCGAGGTATGCACTTCGTGAAAGAGTTCGCAAGGTTTATGATTTTTTAAACATCGTTTGTTTGGAAGGGGCCTTGGAGGACATTCAAGTCAGCTTCTAGTGACAGGAAGCTCACACTGCAGCAAGATAGCTGGGTCTGGATTGTGGCCATCGAAGTTATCATAAAGTTCTTCCTTATGAGGAAAGTGTGTGATCATTAGTGCCTAGACTTTCAGGGATCTATCCTCACTGTTCAGGGATTTCTTGAGCTTCCTTCAGAAATCTTGGTTAAATTCCAGCACTGGGACTTCCCTGTTGGCACAGTGGTTAAGATTCCTCCTGCCAGTGCAGGGGACACAGTTTCAAGCCCTGGTCCGGGAAGATCTCACATGCCACGGAGCAACTAAGCCCGTGCGCCACAACTACTGAAGCCCACACGCCACAACTACTGAAGCCCGTATGCCTAGAGCCCATGCTCTGCAACAAGAGAAGCCACCTCAAGGAGAAGTCCACGCACCTCAGCAAAGAGCAGCCCCCGCTCGCCGGCAGCTAGAGAAAGCCCGCGCGCAGCAATGAAGACCCAATGCAGCCAAAAATAAATAAATTAATTAATTTTTAAAAAATAAACAAATAAATTCCAGGACTAAGACTGAGTGGATAACCATGCACTGTCTAGGTTAAGTTCAGTTATTTTCAGGAGGTGATAACCAAATATGTAATACCTGGTTTAGCACAGACGGCACCAACTAAGCAGAGTGGATGCAGGCAGGGGTACACTGCCCTAGGGCCCCAGGGGATCCTGCCCTGCCTATGCCAGGGGTGAACCTGCCAGTAGCTGGACTGTGTGGAGGCTGGGGGACTCCCTAGCAGCAGAGGAGCATTCCGGCGGCGGTGGCGGGGGTAGCGGATTTGTGGCAACAGTTATTTGCCATCAGGTCCAAAAGCATTTCCACACTTGACAGTCATCATAGCCATACCACTGTGCACTGTGTGAACAACAGTTCTGGTTTTTTTAATGGTAGGAGTAATAGAACAAAAAAATACTTTGAAACCATAAAAAAAGGGAAGGTGAGAATGAATGAATGAATGCAACTTGGATGTAAAAGACAGTCCTACACACAGACACCTACAGTCTCTCTCTCTCTCTCTCTCTCTCTCTCTCTCTCTCTCACACACACACACACACACACACAATTAGAAAAACAAGTGAAGTTCCACATCCATGGCAATCAGAATTTGTGGTCAACCTCAGTTCTCCCTCAGCTTTAGAACTTCAGTCCCCTCAAGCTGTGTTTTAAGGCCGCTTAGAGAAAAGGCTGTTTTGGTGCTTTCTGCCACTGAGTTTCCTGGCCGGCCAGCCCGGTGCTGACCTCAGGAAAATGTGAAACATTATTCAGCAAACAGGGAGGAAACGGGTCAAAGCAGGGAGGAGATCACTAAAGATAAATAATATTATTCAAGAAAACTCGAAAGGGGAAAAAGCAGCCCTGAGCAAGATAAGCGAGGAGGGACACAGAGGCCCAGGAGAACAGAGCTTTCCCTCCCCGGCCATTTAGAAAATGTTTCCAGTCCTCAGGCCCTAAAAATCGTCCTTGGTCAGCAAAGTCCACGATGGCCGACACAGACGCCTTACCCCTTAGTCAGCAGCTACCATGGATAAAGCAGCACCAAGGCAGCAAAAGGAAAAACAGCGTGGACTTGAAAGACTAATTTAATCGTGTTTCCCAATTAAAATGAATATAAGGAGTTTTACTTTGTTACCCACAGACCATTTAAAATCCATACAGAAAACAAACTTACAATTACCAGTCGGGGAAAAGGGAGGAGGGATGAACTGGGAGATTGGGATTGACATATACACACTGTAATGGCCTATATGGGAAAAGAATCTAAACAAAGAGTGCATATATGTATATGTATAACTGATTCACTTTGCTGTACAGCAGAAACTAACACAACATTGTAAATCAACTATACTCCAATAAAAAATTTTTTGAAATAAAAAAAAATAAAATCCATAACACAGTGAGAGATTAGGTTAACTAAACAAAGAATGGTCTATGGCCTGGAGGTAGAAAATTGCTGCCAATTCCAGGTGGGGATTTCCAACCATCCAGTCAACATAGAATGCAAACCCACACCAGCAGAGCCCAAAAACTTCCCACGAGGGAGAACGTTCACTTTTTTCTTTGCGACTCTCCATCACACCCAATATTCGCATGGAGCTAGGTTTTATCTCCAACAGAACTGTCACCAGAAAGGATTTTCCTCATTTCAGGATGATGCTACTAAGACAAGAAAAATGAAATGACTGTTAACAAAAGATGTTTGCTTTCCTTGATGACCTCAAGGACAGGAATAATACCAGGTGCCGCTGTCAAAACGTGTACTTAGGGCGATCGCATTAACAGGGTAACCTACACAAATTTAACTGAGCCAGTGGTTGTGTGTCAGTAATTAGATAACCCGGAGAGGACAAATGTAGGAAAAACAGCCTATGACAAAAAGTGGGAGTGCTTGACCTTCTAGCCTCAAAATCTGTTCCAGAAATTCAATACTTCACTTTGGACAATAGAGAACTTGAAAAACATATAGGTTCAGAAGGAACTAGTCTAAGGCACAACAATATTTTCTTTTTCTTTAAGAATCATCGGTAAGACTATCTTAGCTATTGATTCCTGATTATTCTTCAAGTCCCAACTGCCCTGGAAAGTCTTTTCCCCTGACCATCTGAGACCATGGCGATGTCCCACTGTTCTGAATTTATTCTATAGTATTTATATACACAGCATAGTATGCACCATGTGAGGCCATCTTTATGTGTGGATATTCTCGTTACTCTAGCTAAGGCATAAGTTCATCAGAGACAAACACAGGCTGTGGTCATCTCTGCATCCTCCACAGTGCCCAGCACCGTGCATGGTGCATCGTAGAGGTCTACTGGAGAGTTGATTTACTGATGCTACTGGGGCTCCCAGACATAGTCCAAAGAGGAATGGAAAGTAGAGAGAGAGGTGGAAGACAAGAGAGGGAAAGAGGACGGGGAAGGGGAGAGAGGAGGAAGAAAGCTCTGTGTGGAGGGTCTGATCTAGAATCTGGAACGCTGTCACAGGAGTCCATTTAGTGACCTCAGTGGTACAGGTGACCTAATTCAGTCTAAGGCAACACCCTGATTTCAGAAAGGTAGGACCATAAAACAATCCAAGAAACACCTGTCTAGTTGATAAGAACTTAAAGGGGTTACATTAGTCAAAACCTACTCTCAGAACATTTCAGATGACTGTGGAACAAGGCATTGCCAATTTCTCAAATGCATCAATTAAGTAGATTTTTCACGCCAAGCTTTATCCATATGAGAATTCAGGCTCATCCAGGCTATTGATTAGACCAATAATCAGCATTTTCTTCTGAGATAAACGAGAGTTACACCTTTGCTGAAGTGCTTCTGCTGCTGTACAGGATGATGATGCTGGATTGGGTAACTGGACAGGCCCTGTAAGAATGGGCTGCCAGGGCTTCCCTGGTGGCGCAGTGGTTGAGAGTCCGCCTGCCGATGCAGGGGACACGGGTTCGTGCCCCGGTCCGGGAAGATCCCACATGCCGCGGAGCAGCTGGGCCCGTGAGCCATGGCCGCTGAGCCTGCGTGTCCGGAGCCTGTGCTCCGCAACGGGAGAGGCCACAACAGTGAGAGGCCCGTGTACCACAAAAAAAAAAAAAAGAATGGGCTGCCGTGGTCTATCCCCTCCTTGCTTGGTTTGAAATTCTCCTCTGCCAGAGATATCCAGGGAGTTAGTTCCACAAAACCGAAATGCAATAGCCTAGGAAACCTAGAACTCTTGCCGTGTTTTAGACGTTGGACAATTCCCTTAAGAAAAGTCCTTGAGGCCTGGCATGAGGAGGATGTAATAACTTCTGATGAATTACATCTGAAAGGCACGAATTCCTGAGATGCCTAGTACTGCTGGCTTGACTTGGGCCCAGTCTTAACCCTTTAAGCTCCTCGGTGGCTCCCAGGTTGCTGGTCGTTCCTTGCCCCCCACTTCCTAAGGTTTCCTGGGGTTGCTGGGCTGCAGGGAGAAAAGAATGTGCTTCTTGTTTCTTTCTGTTGCTGCTAGCACTTGGCACAAGGCCTGGCACTGCTGCCTGGTGGCTTGAGCTCAAGCCTGAACTTGCCAGAAAAACATACAGACGAAAACATTGTTCTTACACTTGATTTTGCATCGTGGGTGTGACCACGTCCCCCAGGTCTGCAGAGCCAAAATCCTTGGGTCCTAATCAGTTCCCCAGCAATGGGAGGGAGGATGAGGACGGCAGGGCATATGGAAGAAAGGATGATGTGAGAACATGGCCAGGGGCCAGCCTCAGCTATAATTATGTCCCATCCAGTGCCTTTCAAAACTTACTTTTTGTTAGATTTTAATAATAGATTCAATTCATTTTAAAAGGGCAACATTAAAAATAAAAATGGCAACATTTATAAATAACAAATTTAGAGTATGTTCATTTTAAGTGTTTTATATGAAGTATGAAATGCTCTAGAATTTTAATGTGCACACGGATGACCAGTGGATCTTGTTAAAATGGAGCTTGATTCATTAAGTCTGGGATAGGGCTTGAGATTCTGCATTTCTGACAAGCTCCCTGGCCAAGCGGGTGCTGATGATCTTGGGGCCATATTTTAAGCTAGACTACATTGGTTAGAAAGTGTGTGGACTTGAAAGAATGTGGCCTGCTCCCAAAAACTTTTAGCTGATTTAATGCCAAAAAGGAATATTCTATAGCAAAGAGTTTAAATCATTTGCCCCTGAAATATTTACAAAACTCAGTCCTATACTGTCACAGAGAAAAAGTCAATAAATTCCAAAAGTAGAAAGAGTACAGATAACATTCTCTGATATCAGTGTAATAAAATTTTAAATTAAAAGTACAAATACACAAAATTAAGAATGAGAAAGTACTGTATAGCACAGGGAACTATATTCAATATCCTGTGATAAACCATAATGGAAAAGAATATGAAAACAAATGTATATATGTATAACTGAGTCACTTTGCTATACAACAGTAATTAACACATTGTAAATCAACTAAACTTCAATAAAAAAAAGAAAAGAAAAAAAAAAAGAATGAGAAAGTAAAAATAACTACCAAGAGTAAGGTAATTTAAACTTCTTATTAAGAAGTCTGGAAATCCAGAAGAAATTCATGACTTTTGAGAAAGATGCAAATTACCAAAAATAACTCAAGAAAAGAGAGATAATCTAAAGAAACTTATAACCCTGGAAAATGTTTTTAAAGTTGCCTAAGGCTAAACATCCCCCAAAACACAGAGACTAGAGAGTTTTACAGACGAAGTCTTTCCGGTCTTCATGGAACAAATATTTAAATGTTTGTTAAGATTTCCAGGGGAAAAAGTGGAAAACTTTCTAATTATTTGTACAAAACCATGTAACACTGATTTCAAAATTTAACAGAAAATTGTATCCCAATTTGTCTCATAAATTTTGACACAAAAATCCTAAATATAGTATTAGAAAATAAAATCAAACAATATTTGAAAAGACCACAATCCCACGATCAAGGGCAGTTCAGTCTGGCAATGCAAAGTTAGTTCAATAACAGCAAATCACAGGGAGATCAGCTCGGTGGTTTGTGACCACCTAGAGGGGTGGGATAGGGAGGGTGGGAGGGAGGGAGATGCAAGAGGGAAGAGATATGGGAACATACGTATATGTATAACTGATTCACTTTGTTATAAAGCAGAAACTAACACACCATTGTAAAGCAATTATACTCCAATAAAGATGTTAAAAAATATATATATATCAGCAAATCATCATGTTTAAAGGTCAAAGGAGAAATACAGTTCATTGCCTCAATAAATGATGAAAACGCATTTGTAAAATCCAATATCAATTGTTTTTTTAATTAGAAAAGTGGGAATCAAAAGGTACTTTCTTAACGTGATCAAATATATTATTCAAATAAAAAGCTAACATTGTGCATGAGACTAACATTCTGGATTTCAGCCTGGGGGGCTCTTCCTTGGGCATCTCTCTCAGCCATAGGAGTAGTGGCTGCTCCTTATATCTGCTATTTCTAAATTTCTTTGAGTTCTTTTCACTTCTTACTAGCCAATTCCTAATTACTCCAATCCTCTGTTGTAGATAATAGCTATTTACATTAAACTTTCCCCATTCACATTATTGTGTGGTTTCCCTCCATTGACTGACGCACTAACCAAAATACCAAATAAGATTCCTGCGACTTGGATAAAATTATTCTAAGGCTTTTACAAAGAAATAAACAGATGAGAACATCTTGGAGATTTATGGAAAAGGAGAGTAATGTACGGAGATAGACCTGCTATGAAGCTAATAAGCTTAAACTTCAGAGCCCCGCCCTTGCATGGATACTTTCAAGGTCCTGGGAGGGGTCTAGCAATGTATCCATATGGCCATATGTTTTTGTGAAAACTTCAAATGCAGGGTATTTTAACCACCATCAGTTAGGACCTCTGTCTCTTTTCATTCCAACTTCCCCTTCATCCCACTTTCTCTTGTGATGAATGGTACCAGAGCGGACATAATGGTTTTGGGGAGCCAAGTAAGAGGAACTTGACTTGAAGATTCATTTAGTTTAGGTTTATTTGGATATATTTATGTGGTATTCAGTCACTTTGATGTATAGTTAAACTCATCGTTAGCCATCTCAGTAGAGGAATGGCTGCTAAGAATATTTCTACTGTCTATTATGCCAGCTCCCTCAGATTCAGGACGTGGAGGTGCAAGGTGACTACCACAACATCAGAAACCAATTAGTTGGGCTTCCCTGGTGGCGCAGTGGTTAAGAATCCACCTGCCAATGCAGGGGACACGGGTTCAAGCCCTGGTCTGGGAAGATCCCACATACCGCAGAGCAACTAAGCCCATGTACCACAACTACTGAGCCTGCGCTCTAGAGCCCGTGAGCCACAACTACTGAGCCCACGTGCCACAACTAGTGAAGCCCACGTGCCTAGAGCCTGTGCTCTGCAACAAGAGAAGCCACCACAATGAGAAGCCTGCGCACCGCAACGAAGAGTAGCCCCCGTTCGCCACAACTAGAGAAAGCCCGTGTGCAGCAACAAAGACCCAATGCAGCCAAAAATAAATAAAATAAATTTTAAAAATTTTTTCAAAGAATATATTAGTCACTGAAAAAAAAAAACCTTAAAATGCCCTTATAGCTCTTAGAACTCATATATTACAGAAACTTTATGGAGGTTTATGGACATTGAAAAGCCAAACTTGAAGCTTCCCGCAATTTACTCAACATTACTAATGACAAGCTGTGAAGCTGAAAGAAATTTCATTTCAATCATAAAAAATTATGAACTTCAACACTATGGAGATTCCTCAAAAATCTCAGAACAGAATTACCCCAAATGATCCAGCTAACCCACTTCTGGACATTATCCAGAGAATACAAAAACACTACTTCAGAAAGATACATGCACTCCTATGTTCATTGCAGCGTTATTTACAGTAGCCAAGATATGGAAACAACCTAAGTGCCCAGCAGTGGATATGTGGATAAAGAAGATGTGGTAATAAATACAATGGAATACTACTCAGCCATAAAAAGATGAAATCTTGCCATCTGCAACAATATGGATGGACATTGAGGTTATTATGCTAAGTGAAATAAGTCAGAAGGAGAAAGACAAATACTGTATGATTTCACTCATATGTGGAATATAAAAAAAGAATAAACAAACAAATAATAAATAAAACACATAGATACAAAGAACATAGTAGTGGTTACCAAAGTGGGGAGGTGGAGAAGGTGAAATGGGTAAAGGGGATCAACTGTACGTCAATGATGGAAACTAAATTTTTGGTAGTGAGCACACTGTAGTGTATACAGAAGTAGAAATATAATGTTGTACACATGAAACCTATATAATGTTATAAATCACTGTTAACTCAATAAAATAAATTTTAAAATAAATAAATTCCTAAAAAATTATAAACTTCAATTATAAAAATGTTTCAATCATAAAAAATAAACTTCATCTATACATGATAGAAAAAAACTGATTTTTTCCTTCTCTCTACAGAAAATTATATTATAAAATTGTTTGATATGAAGAGACAATCAGAGGATGCAGCCAAAAAAGTAGGGGAAATATAGAAAGATCAGAGGCAATGATTAGAAATAGTGCTTTTTCCAGATATTATGATGTTTGCAGCATTTATCATCTTTTAAAACTCTGTAATTTGTGATGATTTTTTCCTCTTTCTAATTAAATATTCTTTTTTGTACTAATTTTCATAATTTTGTATTCTTTTTCTTAAAACTTCAGGTCACACAAAACCTGGATCAAGCTTGGTAATGAACTGGTAGTTCTACTAGATTTTAGTAGGAACAATAATTGATAACTCTGTCAAAATAGACAGATAAATAAAACATAACCAAGACTAAAGTACATAAAATAATTTCTTTTAATAAAAAGTTGCATTATCTATAAATTGGGAAAAGGTAAAACTATTCAATGATAGAAGTGAGTCACCTGGCAAATCATTTGGGAAAACAGTACAAGTGAATCCCTACCTCACTCCTTAGACTAAGATAAATTTTAGTTGGGACAACTATTAAAAATGAAACTGTTAAGACTCTGGAAGAAAATACATGAAGAAAACTTGACTTTTTCAGAGTATAACATGAAACCCAGAGACCAAATGGAAAAATAAACTAGACTACATTAAAATGTAAAATTTTTATATGTCTAAAAACACTGGAAACAGAAGTCAAAGACAAGAACCAACATGTGAAAAAATACTTTCAATCTATATTATTTAATAAACAAAAAATCCTAGATAAGGTACATAATAGTCATTTCACATAAGATACACAAAAGATGAATGAATTTATGAAAGATGCCCAATTTCCCTAATAATTAAAAGAAATATAAACGAAACCACAATGAGACATTATTTTCTCATTATGAAACTGGAAAAAATTTTTCTAAAATACTCAGCATTTGATTAAGATAGGGGGATATAGCTTCTCTCTCACGTTGTTGGTAATAGTGTAAATTGACATAACATGATGGGGATGGCACTTGGAGGTAACTAAACACCAAAATCTGTTCTGACCCAGATGCGTAGACATTCATATATAGGTTGTAAAGGTCGATAGAAACATTGTTTGCAACAGTGAAAAACTAAACAACCCAAGGCTCTATTAAGAGAATTAAATAAATAAGGACTTTTGTATAATATGGACTACTAAACAACTGTTTGGGGTTTTGTTTCTGTTTTTTTTTTTTTTTGCGGTACGCGGGCCTCTCACTGTTGTGGCCTCTCCCGTTGTGGAGCACAGGCTCCGGATGCGCAGGCTCAGCGGCCATGGCTCACGGGCCCAGCCGCTCCACGGCATGTGGGATCCTCCCAGACCGGGGCACGAACCCGTATCCCCTGCATCGGCAGGCGGACTCTCAACCACTGCGCCACCAGGGAGGCCCTGTTTGGGTTTTTTAACGTAAAATCTCTATGCATTCATATCGAAAAAATGATCAGGATATATTAAGTTAAAAATGTAACTTGATTTTATATATATATATATATATATATATATATATATATATATATATATATATATGTATGTATATATAACATATGGGGGAAAATCAAGAGGAGTATACACCAAAATGTTAACAGTGGTTATCTCTGAAAGGTGGGAAAACAGGTATATTTCATCATCTGTATTATACATTTCTGAATCCCACACCTAACATAACTGTAAGTCTGTACCTCTTAAGCTCCATCACCTATACCACTCCTCTTCCCATCCCTCTCCCCTCTGGCAACCACCTGTTTGTTCTCTGTATCTATGACTATTTCTGTGTGTTATGTTCATTAATTTGTTTTGTTTTTGAGATTCCACATGAATCCAAGTGAAATCATACAGTATTTGTCTTTGTCTGACTTATTTCACTTAGCATAATTCCCTCCAGGTTCATCCATGTTGTCACAAATGGCTGAGTGAAAAAACAATTTCATTCTTTTTCATGGCAGAATAATATTCCATTATATATATATGTGTGTGCATATAAAATTATTACATCTCCTTTACCCATTTATCTATTGATGGGCATTAGGTTACTTCCATATCATGGCTATTTTGGTTTGTTTTGACCATGCTGCACAGTTTGTGGGATCTTAGTTCCCGGAACAGAGATGGAACCCGTGCCCTCGGCGGTGACGGTGCAGAGTCCTAACCACTGGATCACCAGGGAATTCCCATCATGGCTGTGGAATTGCTGGATTGTATGGTAGCTCTATTTTCAATTATTTGAGGACTCTCCGTACTGTTCCCATAGTGGCTGCACCAATTTACATTCCCACCAACAGTGCAAGAGGGTTCCCTTCTCTCCACACCCTCTCCAGCACTTGATATTTGTGGTCTTTTTGATAATAACCCTGGTGGGCAGGGTCGGTTCCCAACTTAGCTCGCTGTGGGCTCCTGAATTTTCTGGAGCTGGTGTCGGCCTGCTGGTGGGTAGGGCTGGATCCCAGGGTGGCGAGCTCAGGGGCCCAAAGTGTCCAGAGCTGGTGTTGATAGGCCGGTGGGTTAGGTCAGGGCCCAGGTGATCCTGGGGCTAGTGCCTGCCCACTGGTGGGTGTGGCAGAGTCCTGGGGCTAGTGTCAGCCCACTGGTGGGTGGAGCTGGGTCCTGGGGTCTCTGGTGGGTGGAGCTGAGTCCTTGGCGGCTTGAGGCTCAAGAGGGTCCTGTGGTAGCCTGCCTGTTGGTGGGCGAGGCTGTGTTTCCACCTGGTTAGCTGTTTGGCCTGGGGCGTCCCAGGACTGGTGTCCGCTGAGCAGTGGGAGGGTCTGGGTTCTGGTTCTAATAAGCTAGAGGGAAGAGTCCAAAATGGGACTTACCAGCACCAGCGTCCTCACGGTTAGAGTGAGCTCCCCAAAATGGCTATGGCCAGTGTCTATGTCCCCAGAGTGGCTCCCAGTTGTCTCCTGTCTCTCCAGGAGGCTCTCCAAAATTAGCAAATGGGTCTGACCCAGACTCATTTCCAATTACTGCTTCTGCCCTGGGTCTTGGAGCAGGTGAGATTTTGTGTGCATCCTTTAGGAGCGGAGTGGCTGTTTCCTATAGCTCTCTGGCTCCCTTGAAAGTAAGTCTTGCTGGCCTTCAAAGTCAAATGTTCTGGGGGAGCATTTTCCCTGTGCAGGACCCCTAGGCTGGGGAACCCAATGTGGGGCTCAGACCCCTTGCTTCTTGGAAGAACCTCTGCAATTTTCCTCCCATTTGTGGGTCGCCCACCTGGGGGTACGTGTCTTGACTATCTATACTGTTCTGCACCCCTCCTACTCATCTACTTGTGGTTCCTTCTTTATACCTTTAGCTGTGGAGAAGCTTTTCTTCTAGTCTTCAGGCTGTTCTCATAGATAGTTGCTCGTGAATAGTTGTAATATTGGTGCACCTGTGAGAGGAGATGAGCTCAGCGGCTTCCATCTCCACCATCTTGGCCACCCATGGATCGTTTGTGACAAGCCTTGTGGGGGAAAGGCTATTCCACTGAGCAGGTGCTGAGTTAGGTCAAATAAAAACCAGCCCTGTGAGTGCGGGTTTCTAGGGAGCTACCAGACAGGTTATAGAATGACAGTTCTTTGGGAATGGAGATTTTGGGGGAGTGTCAAACCTGTTCTGCATCCCCAGGTGACTGCTAGGTTGCTTGTGTTAATAGCTGCTAATTGCAAGACTGTTGCATTTCAAGATTACCATGGGGATGGGAATGGGCCAAATTAAAATTCCACACGATTTTCTTTTCTTACAGAGATCCAGCCATTGTTCTCGAGGAAATAGGAAAAATCAGATTGTTGCAAGCCTTTGATTAATTTACAGAATAATGCAAAAGTTAATTTTGACAATTTTTGCCAGTACTCTTATTGTTTTTTATAAAGAAGTGAATTTGGGAGGTCCTTTTTTCTTTTTTTGAAGCAATTATATTGAAACTTGTCCAGGTGAGAAACAGAAATTTCCCAGTTCCTTGTTCGTTGCCCTGCCCCCCAGGTCTGTTGTTCAATTTTGATCACTATAGCTGTCTTTGAAAAAAGTCACATGGTTTTCTGATCCGTCATCCAATCCCTTAACTCTTAAAGAGAAAGGGGTTTGAAGTGTAAATATCCCCTTAGGTTTGATAATTAAGGATTTAATCATTTTTCCATTTCGTCAGTTTGGATTTTAGAGCATTATTGTGTATCATTCATTTTTCTTAGAAACTTTTAAATCTAACTCCCCCTCCTGAGTTTACTAGTATGTAACCATTGCACAGAGCAAGTTAATACACAATCACTTCCTTTGATGAATGGATGTCTCATTGCCAAATTGAACAAGGGAGAAACCTCTGAGCAATGAATTCCCATGGACTTCTTTTTAAACATTTGATTTATATGTTAAGGAAAAAAAATCTGAGTTGAAAACTCATGGTGAAGGAGCGGTCAGTGTTAGATCAAACACTAGAGTATTTTAAGTTCTTTTACGCCTCTTACTTACCATGTTAGCATTTTCAGCTCTGAGGCTTCCTGTGAGTTCACACCTCTTCTCTTTTTTTCCCCTTTCTTTCCAGCCTCCCAGACTGTAGAAAGTGCCCTCAAACACACATCCAAACCTGGCAGCATAACTTCTGGGTTTTGTCTTACTCTTTTCCATCTTCTCCACTGCATCAAGCATGTTTCTTGGAGGGCATGACATTATTATAGAGCGTGGATGAGGTAGAGTAGAAAGTATCTGATAACGATGCACAGGAAATGCCCCAGAGTTGATGTCTTCTGAATTATGAGTCTTGCTTAAACTATACTCTGCCTGCAAATTGTTCTTTTCTAACCAAAACCAAACCCCCAAACTCAAGAGCTATTAAAAAGAATTTTCTCCTTCCAGTGTGGAAAGAGACAACAAAGACACAGCATACACAGTCAGAAGTCAATTCTGGGGCAATAAGAAGTGGTTGTTTTTGCCATGATTTCAAAGAGAAGGACTCCTACTTTTTGAAATTGCATGCATGCATGCAACAGGCCAGCGAGGTTTACTTTCAAGAGAGCCAGAGAGCTATAGGAAACAGCCACTCCGCTCCTAAAGGATGCACACAAAAATCTCACCTGCTCCGAGACCCAGGGCAGAAGCAGTAATTGGAAATGAGTCTGGGTCAGACCCATTTGCTAATTTTGGAGAGCCTCCTGGAGAGACAGGAGACAACTGGGAGCCACTCTGGGGACATAGACACTGGCCATAGCCATTTTGGGGAGCTCACTCTAACCGTGAGGACGCTGGTGCTGGTAAGTCCCATTTTGGACTCTTCCCTCTAGCTTATTAGAACCAGAACCCAGACCCTCCCACTGCTCAGCGGACACCAGTCCTGGGACGCCCCAGGCCAAACAGCTAACCAGGTGGAAACACAGCCTCGCCCACCAACAGGCAGGCTACCACAGGACCCTCTTGAGCCTCAAGCCGCCAAGGACTCAGCTCCACCCACCAGAGACCCCAGGACCCAGCTCCACCCACCAGTGGGCTGACACTAGCCCCAGGACTCTGCCACACCCACCAGTGGGCAGGCACTAGCCCCAGGATCACCTGGGCCCTGACCTAACCCACCGGCCTATCAACACCAGCTCTGGACACTTTGGGCCCCTGAGCTCGCCACCCTGGGATCCAGCCCTACCCACCAGCAGGCCGACACCAGCTCCAGAAAATTCAGGAGCCCACAGCGAGCTAAGTTGGGAACCGACCCTGCCCACCAGGGTTATTATCAAAAAGACCACAAATATCAAGTGCTGGAGAGGGTGTGGAGAGAAGGGAACCCTCTTGCACTGTTGGTGGGAATGTAAATTGGTGCAGCCACTATGGAGAACAGTACGGAGATTCCTCAAAGAATTGAAAATAGAGCTACCATACAATCCAGCAATTCCATAGCCATGACGGGAATTCCCTGGTGGTCCAGTGGTTAGGACTCTGCACCGTCACCGCCGAGGGCACGGGTTCCATCTCTGTTCAGGGAACTAAGATTCCACAAACCGTGCAGCATGGTCAATACAAACAAACCAAAATAGCCATGATATGGAAGTAACCTAATGCCCATCAATAGATAAATGGGTAAAGGAGATGTAATAATTTTATATGCACACACATATATATATAATGGAATATTATTCTGCCATGAAAAAGAATGAAATTGTTTTTTCACTCAGCCATTTGTGACAACATGGATGAACCTGGAGGGTATTATGCTAAGTGAAATAAGTCAGACAAAGACAAATACTGTATGATTTCACTTATATGTGGAATCTCAAAACCAAAACAAATTAACAAGCATAACACACAGAAATAGTCATAGATACAGAGAACAAACAGGTGGCTGCCAGAGGGGAGAGGGATGGGAAGAGAAGTGATATAGGTGATGGAGCTTAAGAGGTACAGACTTCCAGTTATAAAATAAAGAAGTCACAGGGATCTAACATACAGTATAGGGAATATAGTTAATAATAATATTATTATGTTTTTGTATGGTGACAAATGGTAACTAGACTTGTGATCATTTTATAAGGTATAAAAATATCAAATCACTATTGCACACCTAAAACTAATATACCATTTTAAGTCAATTATACTTCAATTTTTTAAAAATCACAAATACTCGTTGCAGAAAAGAATAAAACCAAACAAAACCCAAAAACAATCCATGGCAATTCTTTAACATTACAGGCGCCTATCCTAGCAATATTATTTGGGCAAATAAGAGACCGAACAAAATATTTTAAAAGGCAAATCTGGTGAATAAGAAGTCTTTAGGGGCTTTGAAAAGCTCAACATATTCCTGGGAATCTACAAGGCCACCTGCATGTCCTGGGCTGTGAGTATGCCCAGGGAAGATCTGAGAAGGTCCTAATATTCCCCACTCTGGCTAGCCTCGAGATTCTGCACAAGCAGAAAGTGAAGGCTAAGGGAGAGTTGTGAATTGTCTGTGAGAACATTGAAAGTAAGTCCCAGCATGCACAGAGAACCGCCCCCCAACCCCGGCAAAGGCTGGGAGACGTACTGGGTCAAGGAATTTCAGGACACGTATGTCCAATCGTTAGCTAATCACGAAGTTAACTGAGCAAAGACTTCAGTGACCGTACACAACAGAGAATATTGACTCTAACTAATCCTGGAAAGTCACTAAACAAACAAACAGCAACAACGGTGACACCCACAATCCCAAACAGCAACAACAAACTCTAGTTGGGGGTGGGAAGGGAGGGGATGGTCTGATTTTCAGAGTTTTCACAATGTATTATTATTTTTTTTATTATTATTTTTTTTTTTTGCGGTACGCAGGCCTCTCACTGTTGTGGCCTCTTCCATTGCGAAGCACAGGCTCCGGACACGCAGGCTCAGCGGTCATGGCTCACGGGCCCAGCCACTCCACGGCACGTGGGATCTTCCCGGACCGGGGCACGAACCCATGACCCTGCATGGGCAGGCGGACTCTCAACCACTGCGCCACCAGGGAAGCCCCACACAATGTATTATTTTAAATGCAGTATTTAATTTTTAAAACAACTATAAGATGTGCAAAGAAACAGGAAAGTATGGCCCATACTCAGGGGTATTTTGAAGCACATCACTGAAGAACTGAAAACCTCAGGTTTCCCTTCGGCATGCAGCTGGTGGGAACGACAGGCCATCTCCTTAAAATAGGCATCTCCTTGTTTTGTTCACTATGTGTTTGCTGGTGCTATTGAAGAAAAATTCTTTTTGTTTTTTAAGTCCGTTTAAGGAATTACAATGACTGAATGTTTTCAAAATGACTTTTTTTAAGAAAAGAAAGAAAAAGGAAAAATAATGCTAAACACAACTTTGTCTGAAAAGAAACACTTCACACTCTTTACACAGGTAAAACTCCTGCCACACCCTGTTATATAGCTTGTTCTGCTACTTCCACGAGAAAGGGACCTCCTCATATAATCATCAGTCATTACCCACTACACAGACAGGCGCTGATAACAAAGACTCCTCATGTTACCCTGAAGATGATTTTTAGTCATAGAGGCAAGACCATTATCAGAATCAGATCTCTGAATCACCACATATTTTTTTAAGATTTTATCAAGAAATGGGAACATGGTGGAGATCATTTCTCTACCACTCAGAAGAGGGAAATCTTTAAAAGCCCTTGAACTATGAGCAGAAGTTTTCCTTTTTCTAAGAGAAAAAGAAAACCCATTCTTGTTTGGCTTTGGGGAAAAAAAATATCCTTTAGTTGCATTACCTGCCAGTTAGTTACACTTACATGAATAAAATAAATCTTTCCATTTAAATGTCTACAGTCACCATCATGGATACTACTGAAAAATAATATGCTTTCTCAGCTCAGCTGCTGAGATGAAAAAGGAGAACAGGACTGGCATCCTTCTAACTTTTTTTGAAAACAGACTTCACTCTTTAGAGCAGTTTTAGGTTCACAGCAAAACTGAGCAGAAGGTACAGAGATTCCCATATGTCCCCTGGCTCCACACACACAGTCTCCCCACCTGCCAACATCCTGTACAGAGCAGTACACTGGTTATAATCTATGAACCCACACTGATACATGATTATCACCCAAAGTCCATACTCTACATAAAGGTTCACTCTTGGTGTTGCAACTTCTATGCATTTCACAAGTGTATAATAACAAATACCCACCATTATAGTATCATATGTAGTAGCTTCACTGCCCTAAAAATACTCTGTGCTTCACCCCTTTATCCTTCCCTCCACTCTAACCCATGGCAACCACTGACCATCTTCCTGTCTCCAGAATTTTACCTTTTCCAAAATGTCATACAGTTGGAATCTTCCAGCATGTAGCCTTTTTGGATTAGCTTGTTCCACTTAGTGATATACATTTAAGGTTTCATAACTCATTTCTTTTTAGCACTGAATAACATTCCATTGGTTATGGAATGAAGCTGGTGTCATAGTTCCACATCTTTTCATGGTTTCATAGTTCATTTCTTTTTAGCACGGAATAATATGCCATTGTCTGAATGTATCACAGTTTATCTGTTCACCGACTGAAGGACATCTTGGTTGCTTCCAAGTTCTGGCAATTCTGAATAAAGCTACTATGTGCAGGTTTTTGTGTGGACATAAATTTTCAACTCATTTGGGTAAATTACCAAGTAATGAGATTTCTGGATTATATTGTAAGAGTATGTTTAGTTTTGTAGGAAACTACCAAACTGTCTTCCAAAGTGACTATACCATCTTGCATTCCCACCAACAATGAATGAGATTTCCTGTTGCTACTCATCCTTGCCAGCATTTGCTTTTACAGCATCCTAGATTTTGGCCATTCTAATAGGTGTGTAGTGGTATCTCATTATTGTTTTAATTTGCATTTCCCTAATGACATGTGATGTGGGGCATCTTTTCATATGCTTATTTGGGTTTTGTTTTTGTTTTTGTTTTTTGTCTGCATTGGGTCTTCGTTGGTGCGTGTGGGCTTTCTCTAGTTGCGGCGAGCAGGGGCTACTCTTTGTTGTGGTGCGCAGGCTTCTCATTGCGGTGGTTTCTCTTGTTGCAGAGCGCAGGCTCTGGGAGCACGGCTTCAGTAGTTGCAGCACGCGGGCTCAGTAGTTGCAGTGCCCACGGGATATAGAGCACAGGCTCAGTAGTTGTGGCGCATGGGCTTACTTGCTCTGCGGCCTGTGGGATCTTTCCAGACCAGGGATTGAACCTGTGTCCCCTGCACTGGCAGGCAGATTCTTGACCACTGTTCCACCACGGAAGTCCCCATATGCTTATCTGTTATCTGTACATCTTCCTTGATGAAGTATTTGTTTAGATCTTTTGCCCATTTTTTAATAGAATTGTTTGTTTTCTTATGGTTGAGCTTCAAGAGTTCTTGGTATACTTTGGATAACAGTCCTTTATCAGATATATCTTTTGCAAATATTTTTTTCCCAGTCTGTGGTGTCTGCTTATTCTCCTAAGAGTTTTCACAGAGCAGAGGTTTTTAATTTGAATGAAGTCTAGCTTATCAATTATTTCTTTCATGAATCATGTCTTTGGTGTTGTATCTAAAAAGGCATCACCATACCCAAAGTCACATGGATTTTCCCCTGTTATCTTCTTGGAGTTTTATAGTTTTGTGTTTTACAGTTAGGTTTATGGCTAATTTTGAGTTAACTTTTGTGATGGATGTAAGTCTGTTTCTAGATTTTTTTTTTTTTGAATGTGGATGTCCAGTTGTTCCAGCAGGAATTGTTGAAAAGGCTACTTTTTCTCCATTGTATAGTCTTTGCTCTTTTGTCAAAGATCAGTTTACTGACCAGTTTGTAATTTTGTGAGTCATTTCTGAGCTCTCTATTCTCTTCCATTGATCTATGTATCTACTCTTTCACCAATACCACACTGTCTTGAGTACTGTAGCTTTATAGTAAGTTTTGAAGTTGGGTAGTGTCAGTCCTCTAACTTTTTCTTTTAATATTGTTTTGGCTGTTCTATGTCTTTTGCCTCTCCATACATACTTTAGAATCAGTTTGTCCAAATCCTCATAATAACTCACTGGGATTTTGACTGGGATTGCATTGAATCTATAGATCAAGTTGGGAATTACTGACATGTGGACAACAGTGAGTCTTCCTATCCATGGATATGCAACATCTCTCCATTTATTTAGTTCTTCTTTGATTTCTTTCATATAGATCTTATACATATTTTGTTAGATTTATACCTGAGTATTTAATTTATGGAGGTCCTAATGTAAGTGGTATTGTGTTTTTTATTTCAAATTCCACTTGTTCATTGCTGGTATATAGGAAAGCAATTGACTTTTTTTTCTTTTTCTATTGAGGTATAATTGACATATAACATTATATTAGTGTCTGATGTACAACATAATGATTCAATATTTGTATAAATTGTGAAATGGCCACAATTAGTTACCATCCATCACCATACATAGTTACAATTTTTTTTCCTTTTTCTTCTTGTGATGAGGACTTCTAAGATTGACTCTCTTAGCACCTTTCAAATATGCAATACAGTGTTATTAACTATAGTTGCCATGCTGTACATTACATCCCCAGGGCTTATTTATTTTATAGCTGGAAGTTTGTACCTTTTGACCCCCTTCACCTATTCCCCCCCCACCTCCCTCCCCTCTGGCAACCATCACTCGGTCCTCTGTATCTATGGGGTTGATTTTGTTTTGTTTTGTTTGTTTTTTATTTTTTATTTTATTTATTTTTTTTTTATTTTTATTTTTTTTTTCCGTACGCGGGCCTCTCACTGTTGTGGCCTCTCCCGTTGCAGAGCACAGGCTCCGGACGCGCAGGCTCAGCGGCCATGGCTCACGGGCCCAGCCGCTCCGCGGCATATGGGATCCTCCCAGACCGGGGCACGAACCCGCATCCCCTGCATCGGCAGGCGGACTCTCAACCACTGCGCCACCAGGGAGGCCCTTGTTTGTTTTTTAGATTCCATATGTAAGTGAAATAATACAGTATTTGTATTTCTCTGTCTGACTTATTTCACTTAACATAATGCCCTTCAGGTCCATCCACGTTGTCGTGAATGGCAAAATTACATTCTTCCTTATGGCTGAATAGTATTCTATTGTGTGTGTGTGTGTGTGTCTGTCTGTCTGTGTATCTCACATCTTCTTTATCCATTCATCTGTTGATGGACACAAGTTATTTCCGTATATTGGCTTTTGTAAATAATGCTGCAATGAACATTGGGGTGCATATACCTTTTTGAATTAGTATTTTTGTTTTCTTTGGGTAAATACCTAGAAGTTACTGAATCATATGGTAGTTCTATTTTTAATTTTTTGAGAAACCTCCATACTGTTTTCCATAGTGGCTGCACCAATTTACATTCCCACCTACAATGCACCAGGGTTCCCTTTTCTCCACATCCTCACCAACAGTTGATATTCGTGGTCTCTTTTTTTTTTTAGTTTTAATATTTTTTATTGAAATATAATTGATTTACAATGTTGTGTTATTCATGGCCTTTTTGATAACAGCCATTCTGACAGGTGTGAGGTCATATCTTGTTATGGTTTTGATTTGCATTTATTTCCCTGATTAGTGATGTTGAGCATCTTATGTGTGTTTGCCATCTGTATGTCTTCTTTCGAAAATGCTCTTCCAATTCTTTAATCAGACTGTTTGACTTTTTTGCTATTGAATTGTATGAGTTCTTTATATTTTATATATTAACCCTTATCAGATATATGATTTGCAAATATTTTCTCCCATTCAGTAGGTTGCTTTTTCATTTTGTTGATGATTTCCTTTGCTGTGCAGATGCTTTTTAATTTGATGTAGTACCAGTTGTCTGTTTCTGTTTTTGTTGACTTTGCTTTTAGAGTCAGAGCCAAAAAATCATTGCCAAGACCAATGTCAAGGAGCTTACCACCTATGTTTTCTCCAGGAGTTTTATGGTTTCAGGTCTTACATTCAAGTCATATTCCATTTTGAGTTAATATTGTTGTATGGTGTAAGATAGTAGTCTAGTTTAATTCTTTTGCATGCAATTGATTTTTGAATATTGACCTTGAATCTTGCAACCTTGCTATAATTGCATTTCAGTTCCAGGAATTCCTTCAGGCTTTCTACATAGATAATCATGTCATCTGTGAACAAAGACAGTTTTATTTATTCCTTCCTAATCTGTTTACCTTTTATTTCTTTTTCTTACCTTATTAAAGTAGCTATGACTTTCCATAAAATGGTTAAAAGCAAAGGTGAGAGCGGACATCCTCTTCTTATTCCTGATCTTAGTCAGAACTCTTCAAGTTTTTCACCATTAAGTATAATGTTAGCTTTAGATTTTTTGTCAATATTCTTTATCAAGTTGAATAAGTTCCCTTCTATTCCTAGTTTAGAGTTTCTATCATGAATGGGTGTTAGATTTTGTCAAACGCTTTTTCTTCATTTATTGATAAGATCATGTGATATTTCTTATTTAGCCTGTTGATGTGATTGTTTACATTAATTGATTTTTGAATAATGGATCAGCCTTGCATACCTGGGATAAATCTCACTTGGTCATGGTATATAATTCTTTTCATATATTGCTGGATTTGATTTGCGAATATTTTGCTGATCCTTTCAACTTTTAAATGCTGGAGGACACAGTTAATATCAAAAAGGAAAGAACTGTGAATCCATCATTCAACTTTAATGTCACCTAAATAGATATAACTTTTGATTGATAGGCCTCTGAAATGACCCAGGTGTTCTCAGATTTCTCTTTTCAAAGAAGTCAACATGACCAAAACTCCTCAACAATGTGAAAATAGAAGGGATTGTTTTTAGTCTGATAAAGTAACATAAAAAACCCTACAGAAGGGCTTCCCTGGTGGCGCAGTGGTTGAGAGTCCGCCGGCCGATGCAGGGGACATGGGTTCGTGCCCCGGTCCGGGAAGATCCCACATGCCGTGGAGCAGCTGGGCCCGTGAGCCATGGCCGCTGAGCCTGCGCGTCCGGAGCCTGTGCTCCGCAACGGGAGAGGCCACAGCAGTGAGAAGCCCACGTACCGTGCAAAAAAAAAAAAAGAAACCCTACAGAAAACCATCATACTTTATGGTGAAAATAGTGAATGATTTCCACCTCAATTTTAGAAGAACATAAGGATGTCTACTATCATCATTTCTATTTACTTTTGTACTGAAGATCTTCTGTTGAAGAAATATTTGCCTACCCCAGGTCATCTACAGGATGCAAAAAGTACTAAACATAAAAGAAAGATTGAGAATCTATGTTGAAAATAATGACCTAGCCAAAGAAGAACTCACTGATTTCTGGACAAAAATTTGACTACAATTGGCATTTAATTTTTTTTTTTTTTTTTTTTTTTTGCGGTACGCGGGCCTCTCACTGTGGGATCTTCCCAGACCGGGGCACAAACCCGTGTCCCCTGCATCGGCAGGTGGACCCTCAACCACTGCGTCACCAGGGAAGCCCGGCATTTAATTTTTAAAGTTGTGATGTTCTTTGAAATATATCTGCCTATCTTGGCCTTGTAAAGTGAACTATGGAAGCCTTAATCCTAATCACAACAATATATATATATATATATATATTTTTTTTTTTTTCGGTACGCGGGCCTCTCACTGCTGTGGCCTCTCCCGTTGCGGAGCACAGGCTCCGGACGTGCAGGCTCAGCGGCCATGGCTCCCGGGCCCAGCCGCTTCGCGGCACGTGGGATCTTCCCGGACTGGGGCATGAACCTGCGTCCCCTGCATTGGCAGGCGGACTCTCAACCACTGCGCCACCAGGGAAGCCCACAACAATGTATTTTGAGAACTGGGATTTTCAACACTGTGGCCATCCAAACAGAAGATCAAAACTGACTGGCTTCCCAACATGCATGCATGTTGCCTTGACAAAGGACCTCCCCATAGTTTAATTCTCTTATTCAAGCTAAACAACTACTGCCTTCACACTAATGTCTTCAAAAAATAAAACCTAGTTTACCTTGCCAATATTTTAAATGTTTTTTGTCATTTAATGTGTTAATAAAGAATACATGTATTACTATAACACAAACTTTTAAATATTTTGATAATTATATTTCACTATAATTAGTTTATTTTGTAATCCAATTTATCTTATGCATTTAAAACATTATTAGGAGAAGAGTCCATAGGCTTCGCCAGACTGGCAAAAGGTCCATTGCACAGATAACCTTCAGAACCTCTTGAGGCTGAAAGCTCAGCCTCTGGGCACCGGTGCTGAATCAAATCTCAGAGACAGAGTTTTGGGTGAAGTAGAAAGGAATAGCTCTATTGCTTTGCCAGGCAAAAGGGGACACAGCAGGCTCCTGCCCTGAAAAACTGTATATCCCAACCCAGGAGGATCTGATGAGGAGTTTTATAGCAATGGTTCAAGGGTAGGGTTGCTGATGAGATTAGGGTGTGTGCAGGGCCTGCACTCCTCTAATCTTGTCTCAGGTAATCTTCTGGATGAGTTTCTCTGGTTCCTTTAATGTAGCCTCAGGCAGTCTTCCTCTGGTGTGAAAAATGCTGACATCTTAAAGAGCTTAAAGACATTGCTGTGTGTATCCCTTGAGGGGGGACCAGGACCCCGCCCCAAGGCTGCACTACAGTTTCCTGGCTTCCCCTCCCCCATCCTTGCATCCCCTCCCTTCCCAGATTAGCAACTGTTGGAATCTGCCCCTTAGAACCCAGGGAAGGTCGTGGAGGCTGGAGTCCTACAAGAAACAGGGGACAGAAAGGCTTCCCTGCCCAGGAGCACCACAGTGTCCCACTCAGTTTCACTCTGAGCTGGAAAGGTTGCGTTGGTGTGGAAATAAGTGTGGCCTGGCAGCTCACGGTTTTTCTGAAAGGAAGTTGGAATAGACTGCCTTTAATGAAGACAGCAGCATGCCCTCCGGTTATTGGAACCATCATGGGAAATCTCATGAGATTACTTATGATGTGAGTCTCCCATCACAGTAATTGGAAGACCACTTGCTGCTTCTTATAAAGTCAATGATCTCATCTACTAGCACTGATTTGGGCCATACAGCTACCTAGATTCTTTTTTTTTTCTTTCTTTCTTTTTCTTTCTTTTTTTTCAATGATCTCATCTACTAGCACTGATTTGGGCCATACAGCTACCTAGATTCTTTTTTTTTTTTCTTTCTTTCTTTTTCTTTCTTTTTTTTCAATGATCTCATCTACTAGCACTGATTTGGGCCATACAGCTACCTAGATTCTTTTTTTTTCTTTCTTTCTTTTTCCTTCTTTTTTTTTTTTTGACCCTGATAGGATGCCCAGAACCCTATTTACAGTTGTTATAACAATGATTTCACACCATCAAGGACAGGGTGATCACCTTGGCCACTTCCCCAGATTGATGTCACACACATTGCCTAATTCTTATGTTTACTTGTATCTTTTAGCCCCAGACATGGAATCAGTTGTTTGTTTTAGAGGAAAATAGTACTAGAAATCATAGTATTGGACATTAGCGTGTGTCATGGGGTGATATTGCTCCTGGGCGATTTTACTGGAAGAGCTAAACAGGTTTTTCTTTTAAAGGAATGATTTAATATTGACATTTCCAATCCAGTTGTAACAGGTCGGTGCTCCTATTAAAATTTTTGATTTCCTCTAAACTGAATATCTTGTACTTATCTTTTTCCTGATAAAATTAATATAATTATTTACTTTATCCCACAATTTAATTTTAAAAAAATACAGTATCAGTACAAATCTCAATTCTGAATATAATTCAGAACTTTCTAATAATTCCTTTTGGTTTTAGATGGTAGCTGGTTTTAGCTACCAATAGAAGGATGTCCTCTATTTTAAAATAATGGGAAAACCCTAGCAGATAAACAATAATTTATTTGTCATCATCCTCTGGTCCATCTATAATGACTTAATAGTTATAAATACAAGAGTCATATGATTTCTAACTAAATAAACCAATTCTAACTCTTACTGTTTAATTTCTAGTAACATCAAAATTCTTATGTTCTAGTATATATTTTTTTAACTTTGTTACATCCTGGTCTTATCTCCAAAGATTTTAAATTTTGCACACTTTTCATACCTATAAACTTTTGTCGTTTTAAATGTGCAACATTCTCTTATAAATTTAAAATATAATAACTTATTCTAAAGTGTAGCATATCCATCCAAATGATTCTCCCAGTTAGTATTATTAGTATTATTTCAACCAATGCCCATCAAAATTTTTAATTTTCCTGCAGAGAAGGTACCTACTACCAATTAGCAAGAAACAATGCAATACAGGCTTTTGAGGTTTTGTTCAAAAGATTCCTGGGTGAAATTCACATTATCAGGATCCTTATTTTAATTACAGATAAACATAGTGTAGAATTGCAAATTCTCAGAAGTCACTGAATAAATACAAATATCGGTTACTTTAAAATTATGAGTTCAAATTCCCCCAAGCCAATTTAACATATTATAATATATAACCAAAGCATATGAAAGGAAAAAACAAAAACAAAAAATAAACACTGACTGTAAAATGAATCTTACTCAGAATGTTCAAGAGGAAAATTTTATAGATTCATATAAGTCCAGGGTCCTGCTAGAACTATTTCCTTCTTAAAAGACACTATTTTTTCCCATTATAATACACTTTAATTGCAACTGAAATCCCATGTTTTATCACATTTGCATAGTATTTAGCATTTTTGGTTTTAGTGTAAAAATCCAAATACTGTACACCAAATTTCCAATTTTTCACTCTGTAATAACTGCATGTATCACTACAGAATGAAACACAAAATTATATTCTTTAAAATCAAGGTAAATCCATAGATCTCTCCAGTTTTATTGCAATGTTTAAAAAAAAACTTGAAATTTAAAGGGCATTTGATACAAAAATCCTCAAATTTGGAAAAAAGTTTTGGCAGAAAAAGAAATATTATTTTTAAATGAGCATATTGCCAAAGAATGGCAACTCTCTGCTCCTTTTTAGAATCTAGTTTTTTGCCTTTGGAAGACTGGAAGACCTTGGTCTCATGCCAAGCTTCTTATCAATTCTTTGGTTTCTTCTTATTGGCCCCAATATAAATTCCCTTCTTGAGCTTTAAACTCTGCTGGGGGAGAAAAAGGATCATTGCTTTAAAAACAGTTTAATTCACCTAACTGTTATAATTTCATTCACAGACATTCTGGCTAAAAATCATCAAGTACATGAAATCAAAATGGCCCCGTCCATGGTCTTCTTCCCACAGCAGCTCGGCGTGGCCTGGGCGGCACCTGGAGCAACACAGATTGGGGGGCAGCTGGACCAGGGCATGCATTCCAGTGTAAGACCCTTCAAGGGGTACTTTTACATCTTCCTTATCTTCCCTCTGCTGCCAAGGATCCTGGGGCTTAGCTGTTTCCAGTTGAGGAAGCCTCCATCCTGCCAGAAGAAAAGAGTTCAGGTGGGGAAGAATATGTCCTCTTCTGTGGTTTAAAAAACTAAAAATAAAATCCCTATGTGCCTTCTGCCAGCTGGCATGGACCTCCTGGCTTGTCTCTCCACTATCTTCCCTCCTTTGACCCAAGGGCAAATCTAAACCCCTTACATTGGCCCTCAAGGACTGTATGACTCAGCTTCTGCTCCCCCCTGAGGGGTCACATGTATGCCCCGTGCATCATGTTTTGTGATTGCTTCGTTCTGCTTTCATGTATAGTTTCCTAGGGCCGCCATAACAAAGTACCACAAACTGAGTGGCTTCAACGACAGAAATTTACTGGCTCACTTTTCTGGAGGCTAGAACAAGATCAAGGTGTCAGCAGAGTTGGTTCTCTCTGAGGACTGTGATGGAAGGATTTGTTCCATGCCTTTCTTCTAGCTTCTGATGGTTTGCAGGCAATCTCTGGCGTTCCTTGGCTTGTAGAAGCATCACCTTGCTATCTGCCTTCAAGTTTATGTAGTGTTCTCCCTGTGTGCGTCTTGATTAAAAAACAAATTCAACTGAGTAAATTTTAAAGATCTTATTGGCTCTATTCAAACATTCATGAATCAAGCAGCATCCAATCTAGTAGATGGAAAAGCTTCCTGAAGAGTTATACAAGGCAAGAGATTTTATAGGCAGAAGGGAGCAGGAATAAAGAAGTTGCAGGAGGCAAAACAGCAGATTGGTTATTGCAAGATTACTTTCCTTATAGGGGATGGCAGGGGCCTGCCAGGCAGATTACCTGACTGGTGCTGGTCAGGCTATTCTTGATTGACTGGTGTAAGATTCCATTTCTGGGAGAGCCGAAACTGTAATTAAGTCTTGGTTTCGTGACTTGGGGCTCAGCATAAGTGGCTCCACTTGGGGCCTCTTGTCTGTTTTCAACAGTCTTCACTATGTCTTCCTTCTATGTGCGCCTATCTCTGTGTCCAAATTTCCCTAATAAGTACACCAGTCATACTGGATCAGGGCCCAGTCTAATGACCTCATTTCCTCTTGATACCTCTATAAAGACTGTATTTCCAAATAAGGTCACATTCTGAGGTCCTGGAGGTCACAGTTGGTGGGACACAATTCAACCCGTAACACTTTGGCCTCCTCTGACACCTGTCATACAGTAAGTGTTCAGTAAGTATTTGCTGAATAAATGAACAAATAGTTTCCAATCCCAATTCCTATGGACGTCTCTCAAACCAAGTAAAATATGAACTGAGCACACACTACAGGCAAAGCACTGGATACAATTTTATTTGTTATTGAAGATATTAACAATCCTGCTTGGAGTTCTCCCTAATTCTAAAGCATGAGTGCCTACACACTTGGGGAACAGACACCAAGTTATGTTACAAGAATTTGGAAGAAAAGTTAATTTTTGCCCCAGCACATTAAGGACTTCAAATGGACATAAACATCTTGGAAGATTTTCTGAAGAGCTAGGAAATAAATATCTAGGGCTCATGGTAAATGGAAACTGCTAAGCAAGAACAGCTCTTAAGTTGTTCCCTGCTAAACGGAGAACGAGGCTCCCAGAGTTTTCCCTTTAAGAACTGCAATAGCTCTTGGACTTCACTGGTGGTCCATGGCTAAGACTCCACGTTCCCAATGTAGGCAGCCCGGGTTCGATCCCTGGTCAGGGAATTAGATCCCATGTGCCGCAACTAAGACCTGACACAGCCAAATAAATAAATAAATAAATGTTCAAAAAAACCCCCAAAGAATCGCAGTAGCTCTCAAATTGATCCTCTGGTATAAAATGGAGTAAGGATTTACATTTTTCTGTGCACCTTTCTTTTTCTTCCTGATGTTTTGGTAGGATCTAACAGAAGGATGTACTTGAATTCTCTGGACTCTGAATCCAGCAACATGGCACTACATACTATAGAAGCAGAAGGGGCCTAGAGGCAACAGTGATATTCAAACCCGTCCACTTAGGGCCACAGAGGATTCTGTCTCAGGAGTGTCACAGGTCCTCCTGCCTGCGGGAAAAGCATCACAATCCCACCTGGAGGAAGAAAGGCCCACAATCCATGTGGCTTCTGATGGAGGCTGAGGGGAGGGAGAAAGTCCACTCTGGGGAGGGGCAGGGTCTGATGGGGGGAGATGCTACCTGCTGCTACATTTTTGGGGGGGCGGGGGGTGAGTGGGCTGAGACAGAGAGGCTGCACATCGAATATCTGTCTGCCTCCAGGATTCTGGAGAGGGAGGTGGGCCTGCGCTGAGGTACCAGAGGGGGTGTGTGGGCACGAGGGCCTGTGTCCTCAGGCCCTGTAAATTCTCTGTGTCCCCGACTGACTCGGACCCAACCCATTCTATTCCTTAGGGTTTATGAAAGGGGCAGCTATACACTGACCATCCTGCTGTGGCCACAAAGAGACCATGGCAAAAGCTGCAGGAGATGATCCCACGGTTCTTGAGGGACCTCAGAAATCCCCAAGAACTCTCCCTGGGTATCAGAGATGCCGGGATGAAGGAGAGTAGGAAATAAACATTGTGAGTGGACAGAGAACTTGTGTGAATTATAGTTACATACATAAAAGATAAAAGTCCACCTGTGGAGGACTTCCCTGGTGGTCCATGGTTAAGTCTCCACGCTTCCAATGCAGGGGAGCACGGATTCGATCCCTGGTCGGGGAACTAAGATCCCACATGCCCCTCCATTCGTTCACCCAAAAAAGAAAAGTCCACCTGTGGAACCTTGGGCAATCCATTTAACATGCAGAACCTAAATTTTATTACCTATAAAAGAGGAGTGATAATGTCTACTCCTTAACACTTAAGGACCATACAATGTAATCTGAGTGCCGGAATTCAATTCTATTCAAAAGCTGTCTGCCACCTACTAGCTGAATGATGTCTAAGTAGATTTTAGGTGGGTGCTACTTGAATCACACTACTGAAGCAGCTACTTTGTATTTAGCACTTGGAGGAAAGACAAGACACACACATTAAACACCTAGGGAAACAGGCAAAACCACAAGAAAGTGAGATTGTAAGAATAGATCAGAAATTTAGAGAAAAGAAAGCTCACTGCTGTCTGGAGTAATCAAAGAAATTTCACAGGGACTTGAACGAGGCCCTCAAGGAAACTTGGGCCTTGGCCTGAGGGCAGGCTGAGAATGGTGAGGAGGGAAAGAAAGAGGAAGCATGCACCTGTGAGGGACAGTGGAACGTAAAGTCAGATGGATGAAGTGACTGTTCCAGGTTGGGAAGTTTGAATCTGATCCAATAAGCAATCAAAGCCGTTTTAGATCTTGTGTGCAAACAAATGACAGAGGAATGATGTTGGAGCAGAAGTCTGGTGGCATCCCCAGGACAGGAATTTTGAAAGCTATTTCAATGGCCCAGGTTTTAAAAGCAAGAAACAACAAAGCCTCAGTTCTCTAGTGGTCAGTGGTAAGCTGTGTTGATATCTTGTACCCACAGATATGACGTGATGAAAAGGCACCTCACCTCTGCGGTATTCTCCGCCCGAATCCATAACCTCAGCCTCACCAGGAGAAGACATCAGACAAACCCAATCTGAGGGACAGTCTACAAAAACCAGTGCTCTTCAAAAGTGTCAAGGTCATGAAAGACAGAAGACCAAGAAACTGTCACAGATTAGAGGAGACAAGATTAAGGTCTAAGTGGGGTACCCTGGATCGGCTGCTGGAACAGAAAAGTCATGGTGGAACAACTGGTGAGATCCAAACAAAGTCAGCAACATAGTTCATAGTTTTGTTTCAGTAGTATTTGTTTAGTTTTGATGGTTATATATGCTGTTTGCTTTAGGGGAAGATGAGTGAAGGGTGTGTGAGAATTCTCTGTACTACCTCTGTAAGTCTTCTGTAAGTCTAAAATTAATTTTAATTTAAAAATAACTACCAGTTCCTCTACCTTTCAGCCAGGTGGGCAAATATTGCAAAGCATGAATTTCAGGATTAAGGGGTCTTGTATGGCCTCAGGCTCTGCTGCTCCTAACCTGTACAGCTTTTCCTGGGCAAATGATTTACACTCTCCATGCTGGCTAATTTTATGTGTCAACTTGATTGGGCCACAGGATGCCCAGATAGCTGGTTAAACAGTATTTCTGGGTGTGTCTGTCAGGGTCTTTCCAGAAGAGATTAGCATCTGAGGTGGGGGACTAAGGAAAGCAGATGGCCCTCCCCAGTGTGGGTGGGTACCATCCAACCTATTGAGGGCCTGAATACAACAAAAAGAGGAAGGTTGAATTCCCTCTCTGCCTGACTGCTGAGCTGGAACATCCATCTTCTCCTGTCCTGGTGCTCCTGGTTCTCAGGCCATTACACTCAGACTGGAATCTACATCTTGGTTCTCCAGCTCTTAGGCCTTTGGGCTACATCAATGGCTTTCCTGGGCCTCCAGCCTGCACATGGCAGATCGTGGGACTTCGCTATATCCCATGAGCCAATACCTTATGATAAATAAACAAATATCCATCCTACTGGTGTTGGGAAAACTGGATATCTACATGCAAAAGAACAACTTTGCACTCATCTTACACCATTAACAAAAATTAAACTCAAAATGGATTGAAGACTTAAAGCTATGAGCTAAAACTTTAAAACTCTTAGAAAAAAAACATGGGAGAAAGCTTCATGACATCAGGTCAGGCAATGATTTCTTGGATATGATACTAAAAACACAGGCAACAAAAGAAAAAAGTAGATAAATCTGACATCATCAAAATATAAAAATCTGTGCAGCAATGGCATCAACCGAGTGAAAAGACAATCCACAGAATGGAAGAAAATATTCGTAAATCATGTATCTCAGCGGTCCCCAACCTTTTTGGCACCAGGGACTCGTTTCATGGAAGACAGTTTTTCCACAGACTGGGGTGGGGGTCAGGGGGGATGGTTGTGGGATGATTCAAGCATGTTATGTTTATTGTGCACTTTATTTCTATTATTATTATATTGTAATATATAATGAAATAATTATACACCTCACCATAATGCTGACAGGAGGCGGAGCTCAGGCAGTAATGCGAGCAATGGGGAGCAGCTGTAAATACAGATGAAGCTTCACTCACTGGCCTGCTGCTCACCTCCCGCTGTGCGGCCCGGTTCCTAACAGGCCACGGACTGGTACTGGTCCATGGGTTGGGGACCCCGATATATCTGATAAGGAGTTAACACCCTGAATATATAAAGACTGCTACAACTCAACAACAACAAAAAAAAAACGCAAGTAATCCTATTAAAACATAGGCAAAAGACTTGAACAGACATTTCTCCAAGTAAGATATACAAATGGCCAGTAAGCACATGAAAAGATGTTCAACCTCATCCATTATTAAGGAAATGCAAATCAAACCACAATGAGATACTACTTCAAACCTTTTAGGACAGCTATTAGCAAAAGCAGAAAATAAGTGTTGGCAAGGATGTAGAGAAATTGGAGCCCTTGTGCGTTGTTTATGGAAATGTAAAATGGGGCAACCATTATAGAAGAAAGTATGCAGTTCCTCAAAAAATTAAACATAGAACTACCATACCTACGATCCAGCAATTCCACTGCTGGGTGTATACCCAAAAGAACTGAAAGCAGAGACTTGAACAGATATTGTACCCCACGTTCATAACAGCATTATTCACAACAGCCAAAAAGTGGAAGCAACCCATGTCCACCAATGGATGAATGGATAAACAAAATGTGGTATATACATATAATGGAATATTATTATTCAGCCTTAATTAAGAAAGTTCTGACACATGCTACAACCTTGAACAGCCATGTTTGAGCCACTATACTAAGTGAAATGAGTCACAAAAGGACACATTGTTTGATTCCACTTATATGAGATACCTAGAGTACTCAAATGCATAGAGACAGAAGGTGGAGTGGTGGTTGCCAAGGGCTGAGGGAAGAGGGGAATGGGAAGTTACTTTTTAATGTCTATGGAGTTTCAGTTTGGGAAGATGAAAAAGTTCTGGAGATGGCTGGTGGTGATGGCTGCACAACGATGTGAATGCACCTAATGCCACCCAGCTGCACATTTAAAATGGTTAAAATGTAAATTATGTTATGTATATTTTATTCCCCAAAGCTTTAAAAAATACAGCAGGACTGGCTTGATGCATTTTGGAGAAATGTGAGGACAACATAGGCTGTTCTTTAAAGCATAAATAATGGGACGCCTAGTAGGGGCTCCTTCCCTTCCTAAATTCGATTATTAACTGTACCCAGGAATCAATCTCTTAAACAGAGGGAAACTCTGCAGCAGTATTAAACTCGATTATAATGATTTGTTTACTGTATGCATTCCTATTAGCATTGCCTTCCTTGCCAGAAGTTTTGCCTTAAACACACACACACACACACACACCACACCATGCTTAAAACATTAAAACCTCAAAAATAGGACAGAAAAAAAAAAAAAAAGCCGAGAAAAGCAACAGAAGGCAGCATCACACCCTCAGAGCTACTGCTTTTACTCGGGATGGTCCGTTTTAGCTTCCAAGAGCTACCGCGCACCGCTGCTGTTGTGTCGCTAAGGTTATAATCATCCATAAACGCGCGACTGGATTAGAATGATTTCTAGCTTCTGAGATTCTACGTCTGAGCAACGCAGACTTGGTGTGTCCTTAAACTGGCAAGGGAGCAGTCACAGCTCACGACCCGTCTTTGGCTCCCACGGCCCCAAAAGCGCAGCGCTCCCCTGTCTCCCTCGTCTCGCCCTTCTTCCTTTCCACCTCCTCTCTTCCTCTTTCCTCTTTCGTTCTTTCAAGTGATGAGCTCGCGCAGCAACAAACCCACTCACACAAACAAGACATGCCTCTTTAGAAAAACTTTAAAGAGGCGAGAATCAGGGAGGACCTGGAAGCGGGGTGGACCCTCCAACTCCTCCCTCGCACCCCGTTAAGAACAGCCCACCGCCGGCGCCCAGGCTCCCCGGACGGGCCGGGACCGCGGTCGGTGCCCGGTCCCCAGCGGGAACAACCTCCCCACTGTTCCCGCCCGGAGCGGCTGCCAGCCGCCAGCCGCGCCCCGGCAGCCCGGCGGGCCGGGGTCGTATCGGGTGACCGCGCGGGCGTGCGCCTGGCCGTGGGGCCGGCCTCCGGGCCGCAGGAGAGCCCGCCCAGGCCCGGCCCCGCCTCGCCTCGCCTCGCCCGCCCGCCCGCTCGCCGGCCCGGGCCCTTGACTCCGGCGCCCGCCGCGCTCGCCACCGCACGCCTCCACCCGCGCGGCTCGCCAGCACTCACCGCGCTCGCGCCCTCGCCGGCAGCTGCAGCCATGGGTCCCCGAGGCGCACGCGCCTCAGCGCTGGGGCTGCTCGCGCTTGGCGCGGTGCTGTGGCCCGCGGCAGGCGGCTGGGAGCTCACCATACTGCACACCAACGACGTGCACAGCCGGCTGGAGCAGACGAGCGAGGACTCGAGCAAGTGCGTCAACGCCAGCCGCTGCGTGGGCGGCGTGGCACGGCTCGCCACGAAGGTGCGCCAGATCCGCCACGCCGAGCCCCACGTGCTGCTGCTCGACGCCGGCGACCAGTACCAGGGTACCATCTGGTTCACCGTGTACAAGGGCACCGAGGTGGCGCACTTCATGAACGCCTTGGGCTACGATGCCATGGTAAGACGGCGAGCCCGGGAAGCTCGGGAGCCCCCTGGGTAGAGCCCCCAGACCGAGAGAGAAGCCGGGGTGGAGGAGCCGCCGACGGCTAGGCACGGGTGGCGAGCCTGGGACCGGGGCGCAGAGCGATGTGGGGAGAAAGCGAGACTCCCCGTCAGTGTGCCAGGTGGACGCAGACATAGACGTCCCTTGGCCGATTCGTCTTAAACGGACTGATGTTGCTGCACCCTCACCGTGAGATGGAGCATTTCGAGAAGGGGGTCCCAGCCCTGCCAGTGAGGGCGTTCCGCTGGGGTGCGTGGGACCCCAGTTATCCAGAGCCTGGGACCGAGGTAGACTCATCATGAGCCTCTCATTTACTGCTCGGTCTTTCGAAGAATGCTTTATCTCGATTTACCAATAACTGGAAGTGAAGCTAACTCAGGGTCAAAGAGGTTGAGTGCATCATCCAGGTCACCCAGCTCCAGAATAGGGAGACAGGTTAAGAATGGACTCCAGAGCCCTTTGACCCCGCAGCTTAAGCATATTTAAGCTGGCAGCCTTGGGGAAAAGGCTGGGCACCTTCTGTGTGCAATTGACTTTCTCTCTACCTCAGTTCCGGCCTCTATAATATGGGGGTAATAATTCTATCTCCTTCAGAGGATTGCCTGGCACATAGTATGGCCTCTTTAAATGTTAGTTCTTATTATTACCAGACCCTGCTGTAGAGGTTTAAACACAGAAAGAAAGGAACTTCCAGAGGAGGCCAAAATGCTGAAAACACTGGGTTTCAAAGGATTTCAGTAAAACCAGTTTAGCAGAAGAGATTTAGGAAGAGAGTCCCGCTTAAGAGATGAGGGGCTCTTAAAACGTGTGCAAGAGTTTAAGTCCAGGTTCCCCAGTGCTCTGTTAAAGGTGGTGCCTTATTTGTTAGACTGAATTCTAGAAAAGGAGCAGTGAGGAGTTACACAGTAATAAACAGGTATGACTTCTGTTAAGTCAAACCAGCGCCAAGTTTAACCCTGTGTAAAATCCTAGAGTAAAGGGATTCTGTGGAGAAACTGGGGGCAGGAAATCCTAGGAGCTTTAGAAGAAGAACAGAGCAGGGGTCCAGGGAAATCTGTGAAGTCCATGTGTGTGCATCTGGAAGGCAGGGAGAGGTGTGGTACATACAGGCTGGAATACAGAGGGCTAATGGCACACTTTGTATCAGAAGAGCACAGAGGTCAGCAAAGCACAGTACTGCATTTCCCGCCCCCCCCCCCGGGAACTTGGAGAGAGGAGGACAGGAAAAGATAAGAGGGTAGAGTTGTTTTGTTTGGGGGTTTTTTTCCAAGAAAGCTCATTGTAGAGAGATGAGAGAAGGACCGAGAGCTCTCCTCTCCGTCCTGATCGTTGGTTTTAAGGTTATCAGGGGTGCTCAAAGCAGCAGCAATACAAAGGGACCCCTGAGCCCCAGAGTTTATCTGGGGAGCTCGCCAGCATCTGGACTCCACCAAAGAATCATAGGTCTCAAGAATTCCGTGTGTGGCCTCTTAGCGTTCTTATCTCCGCAGCTCAACCCGCGTGATGCTTTGTCCTAAGGGAACAGCAGAATGAATATTTATAAAATTGACCTGTTACTAGCCTACGTTGCCATGTCCTCTGAGGAAGAATAAACCTTACATAAGTTTGTTTTGATTTCATGTATAAACCACAACTTTCTAAACTTTTCTTTTTGTGACACTCTTTTCTCCACAGTTGTGTAGACTCTTTTTGGTGAAAAAAAAGATGGATAATTCCTAGTTTTCCTGAATAATAATGTTTTTTCTTTAAGTCAAATTAAGCTCACGGTGTTAGTCATCATATCAAGTGTTTATGAAGGATGCTGGGTAAAGCCGAAGCAGTCTGCTGCAAGTTACAGCCCATCACCACCGGGACCTTTTAGAATACTTTCTATTGGATGGAGTTACTTCCTTTTCAACTTCACTAAGAATTATTGGACTGGGGCCTGAGGAAAACTAGACAGCTTATATAATGTTGGCAGCAGGTAAGGAGGGAGAGGACGGTCAGCAGCCAGGTTCCTGACAGCATCTTATCAGACTTACTCTGTGCAGTTCTGGGGTTTGACAAACATGATTTGACCTGCGTAAAATCCTAGTTCTCGCGCTGCTTTAACAAAGCTCTGCCGTGTTCTGGGTTTACAGAGGTTTTTCACTGTCATTTTGCTTATACTGCTCTCAGGGAATTTATCGCTGGTCTGCTGTTAATGTTCCTCCCACGCCTACCCACCTGCCGCTACATCTTGACTCCCAGGAAGCTGGAGATTTAGATCAGGGTGGAAAACTGTTGTGCAGGGGCATCTCCAGTTCTCTAGAAACTGGACCTGGTTCGAGGAGCCACATCTAAGGATGCGTGGGTCTGGAGGGCAAAGAGGAAGCTACTAGAATCTAGCTTAACCTCAAGAGTTCCCTAGACCTCTGGACCCATGTGTCCCAGGGAGAGAGCTTGTGGTGGTTGGGGGGGGGGGGGTTCTGATAGCTCTGGAGCCTAGGGCAAGCCTGGGGAAGACCCCTGGACCCAGCTGCCAGGCAGAAAACTCTAGAGGGAGAATGTCACAAGTCACTAGTTGGTGTCGCTGTATTGGCAGAGGGACAGGAAGACAGCTCAGATGTGCATCCGATGTGCATCACCATGTGATTTTGGCACGTTGCTTTCTCTGAGCGTCCTGTTTCCAACTGCAAGACAGGAGAGATCACCCCTACCCAACAGTGTAGGATTTTTGCAAGCGATACATGAGATAAGAAATGTAAAACTCCCTAGCACCCTCCTGGCTTAGAGTACTCAGTAAAGGTTAGCTCCATGTGCCCTGCCAAAAAACGCAAAAGTTGTGAGGAATGGAGGTTTGGGTTTTCAGCTCTCAGTTTATCTGATTCTGACTGCCCAGCACAGCCTACCACCCTCCTCTGGCCCCTCCACCATCTCTTCTAAGTCCCATTGTCTGAACTTTTTTTTTTTTAACCTTTTAAAAAAAATGTTTATTTAAAAAAATTATTTTCAAATGCTAATCATGTAACACCATGTAGCAGTTTGTATTTGCAAGGCTTGCCAGAGGTTTGATTATTCTTTTTTTTTGGACTGAGCTATTCTTCATGTTTCCTCATTGAGTGGTATCACTCTGTATCTACCCCATACGTACCCTGTGCATCGTGCTCCATGGAGACCTCCACACGTTTTACCATCTGCTCCCCCATGATGGGTTTGGAGATCGCACACATCATGCTGCAGTTCCACAAATGTGCTGCCCCGAACAGCCTCCTGCAGGTCCCGCCTGTGAGGATTTCTTTGGGATCCACACCCAAGGGCAGAATTGCTGGCCACAGGGACTGCACTGTAAGGACCGCCAGATTGCTTTCCTGGAGCCCTGTACTCACCACAGCCACCCCCACGCAGCTGTGACCCCCTCATCCCTACCCCCGCTTTGCATCATTCTCCAGCTTTCCAGGAGGTATAAAATGACATCTCATTGTTTGATCTTGTATTTTTCTAATAACTAGTGAATTTGATATGTTTGTTAACTTTGGGGGTTTCCTCTTCCCTAATTGCATGTTCACATACTTTGCTCTTTTTTTAAAAATTAGGTTTGCTCTATTTTTCCTGATTTTCAGGAATTCTAAGTGTTGATCTGTAATCAATTTTAGACATTGCAAATATCTTCTATTTAGGTTTAGTAATTTTGTCCGTAGTGTCTTTTCATTGAACAGAAATCCTCCACTTGGTATAATCAAATTAATTTTTGTTTTGTATGTGTGTGTGTGTGTGTGTGTGTGTGTGTGTGTGGTTTGTGCTTTTGAAAGTTTACACAAGACTCTGTTCATTTGGAGCTTGTCATCCCCAGCGCTCATCCCTGGAATTCAGAGATGGGTACCATTCTCTCTGCCTTTGAGAGATAATGAATCTATAATCTGGGGCTATGCCATTCAGCAGTCTGTGTCATCAGTTCCTCATCTGCAAAATCTGAGGTTCCTCACATCTCTAAACCAATGGCGTCCTAAGAAATGTTTTGATTCCATTTTCTTAAATTTTATTTATTTATTTATTTATTGTTTATTTATTTATTTTTGGCTGTGTTGGGTCTTCATTGCCCCACGCGAGCTTCTCTCTATTTTCTTTAAAAAAAATTTTTTTTTGGCTGCGTAGGGTCTTTGTTACGGTGCGCAGGCTTCTCTCTAGTTGTGGCGTGCGGGATTTCTCTCTCTAGTTGTGGCGCACGGGCTCCAGGGTGCATGGACTCTGTAGTTTGTGGCACACAGGCTCTCTAGTTGAGGCGTGCAGGCTCAGAAGTTGTGGTGTACAGGCTTCATTGCCCCGCGGCATGTGGGATCTTAGTTCCCTGCCCAGGGATCGAACCCAACCCGCTACCCCTGCATTGGAAAGCAGATTCTTTATCACTGGACCACCAGGGAAGTCCCTTGATTCCATTTTGATTTAGTGAAGCGGCAGGAGGATGAGGCATAGGTGCAGAGGCAGGAATCTGCACGATGGATCAGCCTGGACCAGAGCAAGGTGGCAGGAATCAGGGGAGATGAGATTGTGTACGGTTTACAGGCCACCCTGAAAAGTGTGGGCTCTCCTCTGTTGTCATGGGGAGCCACTGGAGGTTTCTGAGTAGAGGGACTGTGGTTAATAAAAAATAAACATTTTGTCTTTGTCTGCAGTTCCTGGCACATAGCTCCCCAAACACTTGGGGATGAGTGATGAGTGTCCTTTGTATGCTAATGAGGTGATTGATAGCTGGGAACCCCTAGGCAACTTCAGAATGAGGGCTGGTGGCCAGAAAGACCGAGCCAGGATTAGAGGGTGGGAACTTGCAACCTCTGGGGAGGGGAGGGGGCCTGGAGATTGAACTAATCACCAGTTGTCAGTGATTTAATCAATCATGTCAGTGTGATGAAACCTCCATAAAAACTCCTAAATGGTGAACAGATTGAGGTGCCCAGAGGGTGGTGTGCTCCAAGAGGCCATGTGCACCCCTCTACTTGTACATCTTGTACCATGCAAGTCTTCCATTTGGCTGTTCCTGAGTTGTATCCTTTAAAATACACCAGTAACAGTAACCAAAGCATTTGCCTGCGTTCTGTGAGTGGTTCTAGCAAATTATCAAGCCTGTGGAGGGGCTGTGGGAATCCCTGATTTATAGCTGATGGGTCCGAAGTACAAGTGTCCCAAGACTTGCAGCTGGCATCTGGAGGGGCAGGCCTGTGGCTCTGAGCCCGGGATTTGTGATCTGATGCTCACTCCAGGCAGACAGTGTCAAAGTGGAATTGAATTGGTGGACACCCAGTTGGCAACCGCAGAGAACTAGAGAACTGGTTGATGTGAGAAGACACCTCCCGACAACAGGAGGAAATCCTAGTTTTGGAAGATGAGCAGAAATGGATGGGAGGGCGAAGATACCAGAGAAGAGGCGGGGAGAAGGGGCTGGGCAGTGGTCTAGGTGGGAGATGACGGGGCCTGAATGCAACCGGGCAAAGTGCTCATGTGCCCTCGGCGCAGAAAGCCAAACTCTGACAGCGAGAGTTTGCGTGAAAGGCAGGATTTATTGCAGGGCGCCAAGCAAGGGAGTGGGAGGTGAGCCTCAGATCCACTCCAGCTTAGACTTTTGAGTTAGGGGTGTTTTTAAAGGGGATGAACAAAGAAGCTGGGATTAATCATTGTCTTGTGACATTTCTTAATCAGTTTCTGGAGTCAGGATGTCTCCAGTTTATGATTCTCTGGCCATGTGGTCCATGGCTCCAGGGCCTTAACTAGGAGAACAAGCTGAGTTTGTACCTTAATGATGAAATCTACAGCAGGCGATCTTCCTCCTCTGACTCTGGTTGATTACTGTTCAGTTAGCACGTGGTTGAGGTCAGAGGGGACAAGAAAGGGAATAAAGTTTTGAACAGAGAGATTAATCATAAACTCAGTAAGGGAACTCGGTTTTAGGGGGACTCTCGTTCGGAACTATGGTGACGGGGAAAGAAAGGCTGAAGCCACCGGGACCAGTTTCAGTAGGCAGGCAGCGTGGCACAGGACTGCGAGGGTGAACTCGAGGTGACTGTCTGGGATCAGGTCCCCTTTCTACCACTTAAAATCCATGGGCTGTGAGCAGGTTCTTGGATCTCGTGGAGCCTTCCTTTCCGCAGGAGTAAGGTGGGTATGATGGCGGTCTTCCCCCCATAGATTGCTGTGGGCTTTAAAGGAGATGATAATGCATGGAAAGTTCTTTGCACAGTGCTGGCCACGGTCACCTTCTGTTGGCAGGAGTGGCTCAGGAGACGTTATAATCAAAAGATGACTAAGGGGGTTCAAGCCGCGGACACAGGGAGAGTCAGCAGTGTTTAACACTACACCTCAGGAGTGCAGAGGTGTAGTAAGCTTACTCCCTGATAGCTGAAGCCTGTTATTTCCAGCTAAAGGCGTTTCCTGAGCTTACTGGACATGCTTGTGCCCTGTAGGGCTGTGGCAGACAGAAGCGGTGGAAAGAGATCTGGACAGGACCTCAGGACACCCGGGTTTTACTTCTTGGCTTTTGCAGGTCATTATCTGTGTGGGTTTGGGCAGCAGATTCCTCCTCTGTGAAACAGGGCATTTGGAGAGGGTGGGCTGCCCATGTGCTTTCTCAGCACCTCAGCCCTTGCCCGGCCGTCTGTCTTGCTTCTAATCTGCCAACATAGCTCGGTCTGTGCTGGGACTGCATTTTACGCCCAAGTCTAAGTTGGCCTGACAACGTTCTTATTCTCCCTTCACAGTCCCTTTCATGGCAGCTGTTCCCTTGTGGAGGATGGCTTGGGCCTTCTCCCAGGTACCTGCAGGTGGCCACTGCTTCCAGACAAACAGGTTCCCAGGATTTTGGATGGAGGGTTACCTCCTTCGTCATAGAAAGTGGTGGCCAAAATGGGAGGATGATGAGCCCAGGTTCAAGCCTGTTGTCTGTGAGGTTCTTTTATTCATTCAGTCCACAAATATTCACTAGGCACTAGCCTGTGCCGGGCTCTGAGCTAAGTGCTTCAGGCAGTGAATAAGCCCTGCCAGGGTGAAACTTACTGTTCAGTGGAGGGGACCATGCCCATCTGAGCCCTTCTTAACCACTTAGCCTTGCTGGTTTGGGAAGCTTGAATGAGATATCTAATGGCAGTGGGGGTTTTGTTGTTCTCTTTTTAAAAGCAAAGAAAGTTGGTAGTTTTTCCTAGAGCTCAGACCTCAGAAGTTGTGCGTGTCTAGTGGGTTGTGGATCCTCAGGCCTCAGTGATGTGAACAGTCACCCCCCCCCCGACCGTGTCCTGTGGCTGTGGTCCTGGACCTTATGCTTCCTCTGTTCCAGTCTGAGTTTCCACACCAGAGCTGGGCTGGGTGAGACCAGCCTCAGGCACGGAGACGAGGAAGCAAAGGCAGCTTCTTAGCTCATCTTGTCCTAGCCATCTGTGTTTTCTTAACTGAAAAGGGGAAGGAACCAAACAAATCCCACAGCAGATTGACAGCTTTCCCCACTTCACTCACAGATACCTCTGAATGCTGTGTAAGCTCCCTCCCTAGCTGTGTTCTTCAGCTGTGTAACCAGAACTTGAACATCCTCTTGACATTTCTCTTCCCTCACCTGAATAGTTGGTTCTATATAGAATCCAAACATTAGCTGGAGCCTTCTAGCTCCTCCGAGATGTAGTTAAACCTGCCTGGAACCCAATTAGTTGAGCAGGTGATTCTAAAGGTAATAATGGTATGGGTATTTTGCATGTACAGAGAGCGTACATGGCAGATGTGAAATGCTGTCTGTTCAGTACTTGTTTGTTCAGTCATTCATTCAGCAAACACTGAGGTGCAGGTAAGCTGGATTAAGCCCGGGGATCTCTTCTGCTATTCAATCAGATGCCACATTCACCTGCCAGGGCCTAAAACTGGGGGTGTGGAGTGCAACCCAACACCAGAAGTGGCCACAGTGCCAGAAATGTACCACCCAAACCAGACCTATCTTGTGATCCACCCCACTTACGGTTGTTGCTGAGTCTCCCTGAGAGATTAGCAGCTGAGCCCTGTTGTGTGATAGACGAGATTCTCACCTAACCCTTAAATTATAGGGTTTCCCACAGACTCCTTGACGGGATGAGCTAGTGTCTAAATGACTAACTAAATTCATGTGTTGCAAATCTCTGACATATGGCTTTTTGACGTTATCCCAATTGAGTTCTGCGGATTAAAACAGAAATTCTTTTCTTTGGTGTAATGCATCCTGCACTGCTCTTAAATCAATTCTGCTTTCCTTCATTTCTCTTCCACCTGGATTTAAGCCTCTTGTCTTCACTTGGAACATTTTTGACTATCTCAGCCCTCATGTCTTCATCCCCTCATTTGTTAATATAGCTGATGTCATTTGCCTGGGAGCTTCCCCTGACCAGATGAAGCGCACACTTGGAGCCCTGTCCATCCTTAACTGGCAGGGCGGGCCCGCGTCTTTGCCAAGCTCTCTCACACACGTCCCCGTCTGTGGTTCCCACTTGCTTTATGGATGCATGGATGGATGTGTTTATGTCACGCTCTCTCCCTGTCTGCCCTACGCTTCCTGAGGACAAGGACCAGGGCCGTGTTGCTTGGCACTGTAGAAATCTGGAAGAAACCAGTGGGTTGTTGAATGAAACTCATCCCTTCCAGATGCTTGTTTTTTTGGTTGTTGTTTTGTTGTTTTGTTTTGGGTTTTTTTGTGGTACGCAGGCCTCTCACTGCTGTGGCCTCTCCCGTTGCGGAGCACAGGCTCCGGACGCACAGGCTCCGGACGCGCAGGCTCAGTGGCCATGGCTCACGGGCCCAGCCGCTCCGCGGCATGTAGGATCCTCCTAGACTGGGGCACGAACCCGCGTCCCCTGCATCGGCAGGCGGACTCTCAACCACTGTGCCACCAGGGAAGCCCAACTTGTATTTCTTAATATTTTTTTCCATTATGGTTTTTCATAGGATACTGAACATAGTTCTCTGTGCCATATAGTAGGACCTTGTTGTTTATCCATTCTGTATATAATAACTGTATTTTTTATTTCTTTATAATTTTTTATTGAAGTATAGTTGATTTACAATGTAGTGTTCATTACTGCTGTACAGCAAAGGGATTCAGTTGTACATGTATGTATACGTTCTTTTCTTTCTATATTCTTTTACATCATGGTTTACAGGTGCTTGTATTAGCAGCAGTTTGGCAGAATAGTTAAGGTCCCGGATGCTAAAGCCTCGATTTGTTCAAACCCCAGCTCTGCCGCTTGCTAGCTGTGGAAACCCCATGCCTTAGTTTTCCCATCTCTATAAAGGACAAATAATAGCACCTACCTCATAGTATTGTAAGAATTGAATAAGTTCATGTGTGAACAGGGCTTGGCCATGTAGCATGAAAGTCCTAACTATTAGTATTTCTTTTTGTCACTTTTTTGTTTTTAAATTTTTTTCTCTTTCTTGAAATTCCCTCATGTCACATTCACTGGTAATTTTCACAGTCCTTTGTAGACAAAACTGGGGCTATGAAATGTCCCCTTTCTAATTCAGATACCCTATAGGTATCTTTTGATAGACCAAAGAGTTGATCCCCTTGGTAGATTCCCAATAGAAAGAAACTTCAAAAAGTTCCATTTTCTTGCCAACTGCCATCATGAAATCTGTACAACGTTCACATGTGCACACACAAGACACTGAACAGTTCAGAAAACTCTGTTTAAAAATCGATTCACCAACAAATGCCAATAAGATATTAGTGGAAGTATAAATTAAAACACAGGAGGGACTTCCCTGGTGGCACAGTGGTGGGAAGCAGCTACATAGCACAGGGAGATCAGCTCGGTGCTTTGTGACCACCTAGAGGGGTAGGATAGGGAGGGAGGGAGGGAGGGAGATGCAAGAGGGAAGAGATATGGGAACATATGTATACGTATAACTGATTCACTTTGTTATAAAGCAGAAACTAAGACACCATTGTAAAACAATTATACTCCAATGAAGATGTTAAAAGAAAAATAAAGAATCCGCATGCTAATGCAGGGGACATGGGTTCAATCCCTGGTCCGGGAGGATCCCACATGCCGCGGAGCAGCTAAGCCCGTGCGCCACAACTACTGAACCTGCGCCCTAGAGCCCGTGAGCCACAACTACTGAACCTGCGCTCTAGAACCCGTGAGCCACAACTACTGAGCCCGTATGCCACAACTACTGAAGCCCACGTGCCTAGAGCCCATGCTCCACAACAAGAGAAGCCACTGCAATGAGAAGCCCGCGCACCACAACGAAGAGTAGCCCCCGCTCACCGCAACTAGAGAAAGCCCGCGCACAGCAACGAAGACCCAGCGCAGCCCAAAATAAATTAATTAATTAATTTAAAAACACACATACACAGGAAATGAAATAAGAGGACCAGGCGGTGAATTGTGAAGCAGTTGTCTAAGCTTCCAAGCTTACTGTCTGGTTCACCTGCTTCCAAGCAATTTGGTTTCTCTTGTTTTACCTCTCAATATCACTTAACTACTATTTACCAAGTGTTTTTATATCCTGCCTTCTACTGAAAAGTTTCAGTGACTCACTTACCAAATCATAGGTGAAAATGGAGCCCATTTGAAAGAAGCAGGTGGTTTTACTATCCGTTCAGTAAACACCTGCTGGGCGCTGGTGCCAGGCGCTCATCTGGCATCACCAAGGACACTGGGACAGTCGACACCACTCCTGCCTCCGGGAGAAAGATGTGTGAACAGACAGTGGCAGCGAGGTGTGACGGATGTGGCAGGAGGGCTGTCTGCGGTCATGGCGCCACGGAAGGCTTCTCACGCAGCTCACACTTGAGCTGCATCTAAGGCAGCTCATTGCGTGCAGGTGGATTAGCGTTCCTGGAACTGAGGGCACCTGGTCTGGCAGAAAAAACGCGACAGCTCAGGGAGATCAGGGAGGGGCTCGCTCATACAGCGTCCCAGGAGGCAGGACTGGGATTTCGGTGAGCAGTGGGGAGCCTCGCAGAGACTCACACCAGGGCTAGAAGCGGTCGGGTAGGTATTGGGGACGCGCATTCTGGGGGCCCGTGGGCTGTGGTCGAGAGGTGTGTGAGCCTGGCGACCAGAGACCGGCTCGGAGACTCCGGAAAGGCGTGGGTGAAGAGCGATGAGGCAGAGTGGAGCATTGGGGGCGCAGAGAGGAGGGGAGCCCTGGCAGGGGGCGGTGCAGGAGCAATGGGGCTTGGTGGTTGGTGGGTCGTGACAGGAAGGGAGGGTCGCCCGGGTGTTGCAGTGCTTCTCCAGGGGTTTCTCGGAGGTTGTGGAGACTCTTTCCCAACACCTGGGATCACGCGCATCCTCACAAGCGTCTCCTTCACTGGCTTACTGAGGGTAAGTGTCCTGCTGGAGGTCGATGGCCAGATAAGGGGCAGCGGGGAGCCATGGGGAAGGTGGGAGAGAGGGCAGTGAGCACCAGGTCACTCCCAGGCAACTGCGTGGAGCACCTCCTGCCTTGACTTTTGTAGGAAGAGTCAGCTGTGTGTAGGAGAAGACCATGTGATGGAGATTTTTCTGCTCATTCGTTTATTCATGCCCTGCTTCAGGGACTGTGCTGGGTGATACGGGGACTCCGTGGGCAGCTGTGGGGTCTGCTAGGGCTGCCTGAGGGGACCTTCGGAGCAGAGAAGGACAGCTAACTCAGGGAGGACCATGAGGGTTTTGGGAAGTCTTTCTTCCAGAAGGACCGTCAGACTTCAGGAGCTAAGGCCATTAGTTGAATAAGGTAGTAAAGGCCTGGCATGGGAAAGGGATGTTCTGTCTCCTTATCTATGTATCAGTCGATCATCTTTCATCTGTCATATACAGAGGAACAAGGATCAGTGAGAACATGGAGAAGTACGCGTAGTCAGGATTTTATTTCGAGTGCCCACTCTGTACTAGGCCTTATGCGAAACCCATTACCTCCAAGCATAGAGGTGAAGAAGGCTGGAGTCAAACAGAAGTGGCTCTGGTCCCAGCTCCACCGCTTACTAATCGTGTGACCTTGAACGATTGATTTAATGTCTGTAGAGCTCAGTTGTTCTCCTCTGTAACATGAGGGTAGTAATAATACCAGCGTCACAGCACGAAACCAGGTTTGCTCTGCAAACTCACCTTGCATGGTGTGTGGCGAGTGCGTAGTAAATGCCGGCTCATTTTCGTCATGACTTTTGTTTTATTCATTGACTGCTCTTCCGGAGGAAGCTGCAGTTTAGAGATGTGCCTGAATCACCGCTCGTTAGTGATGGCGCCAGGGCTGACTGCTGCCTGGGGGTGGGTGTCGGGGAGGCTGGAGGGGGAGGCGAGACCAGGCCTCAGAGGCTCAGGACATTGAACTTCATCACAAAGGCAGTGGGGAGCCTCTGTGGGACCTTAAGGTTGGACCGACAAGTTCAGATTTGCATTTTAGAAAGGTGATTCTGGCAGCAAGATGCATGCAGGATGGTTCAGAGGAGGCGATGCTGGCAGCTGGAGGCCCGGCTGGGAAGCTGTTGACGTTCCCAGAGGAGTGGCCAGGGCGCAGGCAGGTGGGAGCAATGGGGTGGGCTGAACCGGAGCATTTAGCCAAAGGGGAGGGATGCTGCTGGGAGGTGTGGGAGAGGCGGGGAGGGGGAGGGATTCAGCTGCCCCGGGGCTTCTGGCTGTACTGACTTGGGAGATGGTGGCACCTGGACCAAGATGGGAATCCCAGAGGCAGGGGCTTTTTTTTTTTTTTTTTTTTTTTTTTTTGTGGTACGCGGGCCTCTCACTGTTGTGGCCTCTCCCGTTGCGGAGCACAGGCTCCGGACGCGCAGGCTCAGCGGCCATGGCTCACGGGCCCAGCCGCTCCACGGCATGTGGGATCCTCCCGGACCGGGGCACGAACCCGTGTCCCCTGCATGAGCAGGCGGACTCTCAACCCCTGCGCCACCAGGGAAGCCCGAGGCAGGGGCTTTGAACCGGGTGAGCTTGGGGTGCCTGTGAGACCCTGGAGGGCAATGTCCACGTGGCAGCCGGACGGACAGATGCAGAGTCAGGAGAAAAGACAGGGCAGCAGGTGTTCAGTTTGGAGTGGAAGGTGTGAGCGCCAGGGAGATCATTCAGGCACTCGTGCACCGCTCCAAGCACCCGGATCAGGGCTCCTCTCCCCGCAGGGCAGAGAGGGGAAAAGGCAGCCAAGGTCACCACTTTCAGGGCATTATGCTCAAGTCCAAGGAGGAGACACCAAGCGAGACAAATAAAGGAAAACTGTTAACTTCAGCTGTTGCTGAGTGCTAGCGATATAATGGTGAAGTGTAAGGCGGCTGACTTATTGGATAATCTCTCGTGAAGAGCTGTAGGAACATTCACTTTTTAAAAAAACTTTACAGCTAAGCAAGATAGTTATTGTAACCTCATCAGGCAGACTTATTTCACCATAGGAAAGAACCATAATGTTCTAAGAATAGAAGAGAAAAAGGCCATTACCAAAGACTGGGAGAACCTTTAACTCGGTCAGCCTTTAGGAGGGAAGCAATTAGGTAAGAGGAAGAAGTAGAAATGAGCAGATACTCAGAGACGGGGGAAAAGGCAAGTTCAGAAATTCTGAGTTTGGTCGGGGAGACAGGCACATGGGAACGTGAAGACGCTGTGCTGCTTTCTCCGTGGACACACAGTGCACGTGACGACACGACGCACATGGCCCTTTGAGCCCAGGCACCTGGGGGGCACCTGCCAGGCAGGTGAGGGGCTCCAGGGCTGAGCAGGGTGGAGGTGGCGGGACGCAGTGGCTCAGGGAGCCCTCCACGCGGGGAGGACCCCACGGGCATGCAGAGCGCACCGCTGCGGAGGGGAGCCTGCAGGAGGGAGAAGCGCGGGGCAGTAAGAGAATATGGGGGGGGGTGTTCATTTAGACAGAGGGGTCACCCACCAGCACTTCCAGGCCTGTTCCCAGATGACCCTCAAAGTGGAGCAAAATCGGGTGTGGTGTTGAGAAAGTTTGAAACTCACTGGTTTAAGTACTAAGTTAGCAAATCAGCCTTGGCAGCCAGAGCAGGTGGGTGCGTGCCCCCAGGAGGTGGGCTTCTCCCAGGAGGCCCACGGACAAGGGGGCGGAAGGCCTTTGAGGAGGTGGCTGGCAGGTTGTGTTTCGTCAGCATCACCCCAGGGGAAGCTGCCAGACGTCAAAGTGGTCATTTTGCTCCCTATAGCCAGTCCCAGAACAGTGAGGAAAGGAAGCGAGGGAAGCAGGTGGGAACAAGGGTTGTGTTAAAGCGTGCCAGCTCCTCCCAAAGCCCTGGCTCTGAGCCCATACAGACTCTTGAGCTGTCCCAGATCTGGGAGTGGCAGGACAGTGGACGCCCAGTCAGGTCTCTACGTGACTCCTACGCACGTTGATGCTACCTTCAGCAGGTGGTGCGGGCCCTGGGGAGCAGTTTTCAAACCAGCCTGATGACCTGGTTGCCCCTGGGCCCAACCCCAGGGCCCCAGAATAAAGTCTCTGAGCCTGAGAAGGACAGCGGTCATGCAGTCGGCTTCCTAGGGCTCTGCCAGGTTTGGGAGCCCTGTGCCAGGGTAACTGTTTTTTGGCCACACTGCGTGGCTCGCAGGGTCGTAGTTCCCCGACCAGGGATTGAACCCTCATCCTCAGCAGTGAAAGCATGGAGTCCTAACCACTGGACCGCCAGGGAATTCCCCAAGGTAATGTTCTTTAAAGTATGCTTTTACTGGCAATTCCAGAGTACCTGATTCTTTTTCTCTTTTCCCTTTCTACCAGGCACTGGGAAATCACGAATTTGATAATGGTGTAGAAGGCCTGATTGATCCACTCCTCAAAGCGGCCAAATTTCCAATTCTGAGTGCAAACATTAAAGCCAAGGGGCCGCTGGCATCTCAAATATCAGGACTTTATGCGCCATATAAAATTCTTCCTGTTGGTGATGACGTTGTAGGGATTGTTGGATACACTTCAAAAGAAACCCCTTTTCTCTCCAATCCAGGTATTTTCTTCTTTTACAGCACCTGTTGCTTAAAAATAGAGGCACTAAATCAGAGCTTGGCATTATTTTTCTGGACCCTTGGTTAAAGTAGGAACGTGTGGTATTGGACATGTGTGTTCTTAGGATGACACTGAAAAACCAGTCCAGTGGCTTCCAGTTGCTCTAAGTTACTTCTTACAGACATTCGCCCTCCTGCTCAATGAACTTCTTTGTTGACATAAACAGTATCTTTGTTTCATTCAGTGCATTCAGAACTGGACGAGAGGGCCGTTGATATCCAGTGCTGAACGGTACAGAGTCACTCACTGGAGGATGAGAGCCACGTGACTCACACCCTTCTTCCTGTGGTGGCAGGGAGCCCAGAGCCAGGGTTTTACCTCAATTTACCTCATCTTTCCTTTTCTAATATGATTATTACATGTCCAATTAACTTTGCTTTCTCCGTTTTTAGTTATTTATCTCTTGCAGTTTTAATGACTGTTGTATCTGGCTTTCTGGGAAATATATATACATTTTTGAATGGTCGTGTGTGTGTGTGTGTGTGTGTGTGTGTGTGTGTGTGTATCATACAGGAGATATATATATGTATATATATCTGCTATATCTACACACACACACACACACACACACATATATGTATAACCCTAAGACCATTCAGAAAACTTTTTTGAGCCACTTTTAGAGGAGCACTTTGGCAGTAAAAACAAAAATGTTTTTTTCTAAATTATCCAAATCAGTGTTCTTTCCGCATTTGAAGAAAAAAGGGAAGTAAGGGTTTTCGTTAAGAATGAACTGATCAAGGACATCTAGTTAACAATTAGAAAAGTCACATGTTTGTTGCTGCTGTTTAAACTAGTTGCAGGCCATCGGAAACCACGAAAAGGTCAACGGTTGGCCCTGAGCGGCTCTGGGGGCCAGAGACTCCTGCAGGGCTCGGAGGCAGGTCCGGGCCGCTCTCCACGGCTGGGGACCTGGGGCTTTGCAGGCACCCCAGGCGGCACGTGGACGTCTATCCCACGGTGACCAAGCCTTTGCACACGGTCACCAGCCGTTGCTGAGGTCATTGTGCAGCCACAGAGGGCAGCCACGGACGTGATGAGTCACTGGCTTTTTTTCTTTTTTTTTTTTAATATCTTTATTGGAGTATAATTGCTTTACACTGGTGTGTTAGCTTCTGCTGAGGCACTGGCTTTTGAAGTGTTTTAGGAGTGCTTTTCTGCCTCAAAGGGATGTGGTCCCACGGGAGGGGCCTGGCCACCACCCGGCCTGACCTCTTCGTCTCCCCACCCCTGCAGACATCGCTGTGCGGGCTGATCAGACCTTCCCCGGGGCTCAGCGGTTGCTGCCTCTCTGAACCACCTGGGGCTTTCCTGCCAAGAGGCCAGGGTGGCGATTACAGAGTGAACCAATCACCGACATGGGTGGGGCTGGAGTAATGTGGCCCAGTTGCCGCAGGGCGCCCTCGGGTGGGACGCTTCTACTGTTGGGTCCCCGTCACCCCCAGAAAACACCTCCCCCTCGTCACATTTGTCCTTGCTCTGGGCTTCCTGCATGACTGGAGCAGCCTGAGGACAGAGCTGGGTCTCCTTTCAGTGAAAATCTGGAACCCAGTAGAGTGGCCAGCTGAGGATCTTGGGCTAAAGATGTGGACGTGTTGAATAACTGAATAATTATGTGTCTCCATAATGTCTATTCCACCCAGGGGGTTTTGAGTTCATTTAAGGCGGCATGTAATTAACGCCAGAGGAGAGTCATAAACAAAGTCAGGGAGGGAGAGGGAGGGCTTCCGGTGAGCAAAGGACGTGATGGCCAGCTCGGGGGTGAGGTAGACACGATGAAGACCTTGCTTGGCCCCTCCAGGGTGTGCGAAGCAACTGGGGCAAAAGGCATTCCAGGAGTGAGGTCAGAGTCACCTGCTAGGACACAAGCTCCTGAGGACAGGGACCTGCTGGGGGCCAGCACAGGGGAGGTTCCCAGTGAAAGTGGCTGGAATGAACCCGTGACAGCAGGCAAGTGTGGGACCACAATCCCAAAGTGGCTGGGTGTTCCGTTTTCTGGAACATGGGTTCTAAGCAGAGAAAGCTAGAAAGGGGAGGGTGGTGGGGACTGGATTGTCAGGCTGAGGAGCGTGATTTGGAGAAAAGGATTACCCCTTCTTTAATAGTCACCAATAAAGGGACTTCCCTGGTGGTCCAGTGGTTAAGCCTCTGCCTTCCAATGCAAGGGGTGCAGGTTCGATCCCTGATCGGGGAGTTAAGATCCCACGTGCCTCGCAGCCAAAAAACCAAAACATAAAACAGAAGCAGGATGGTAACCAATTCAATAAGGACTTTAAAAAAATTTTTTTAATAGTCACCAATAAAAAGATAGACGGGGAGTGGGGTGTTGGAGAGACAGGGCTCCAGAACTCAGGCCACCCTGTCTGGGACTCTGACAGCGCCCCGTCTTAGTTCTTCACCAGGTTACAGCAGACGGGCTCCGAAGGGGCCATGCTCTTCCCAGCAGCTCTCAGGAGAGAAAGGCTGCACCATGCAGGGGCCAGAGCAGGAGCTGGGCAGGGGTGCAGAAGGACACTTGCTTCTCCCAAGACCACAGTCCCAGCAGCCCGGCTCCCCCTACGGATCTCTGACCCCAAACCCAGCCTCATTGATCCCGTGCTGGTGACCCACAGGCATAATTTGTATTTCTAGCACATTTAATTTATTTTAGCTAGATAATGGACTTCCTCTCACTCCCCTCATGATATCCTGAAATATATCCCATGCTTTCTGTATGTGAGATGACCGATGCTGTGAGGTTTCTGATGTGTTAGGAGAATACATGCCTTTGTCCTCAGAGGCCTTTCGCTCAACTTTTTTCTTTCTTCTTGCCAGCCACACTGAAGTAGAGGACGGTAGCGTTGGCGGAAAGTCTCAGCAAACATTTATTCAGTTTTCATTCCCCTGAGAGCTTGCCTCTGTGCCAGGCACTGTTCTAGGCATCAGAGATACCCCAAAAAAAAACCCTGCCCACTGGAGCTTCAGGTTTAGTGGGAGAAGAAATAAATGAGGAAACTCTTTGGTACATCAGAAGGTAATAAATGATATAGAGAGAAATTAAGCAGGAGACGGGGTGGCAAGTGGGGCATAGGGGTGAGCGCACCTTGTCGTTTTAAGGAGAGACTCAATGAGCAGCTCACAGAGGTGGTGACATGGCACTGAGGGTGACCTGGGAGCCCTGAGCTTCTTGGGGTGACAGGCAAGAAGCAGATTATTCTTGATGGCCTCATGGCAGACAGTGGTGGCCAAGCTGTTACACCTCTTGATTTTTTTTGAAAAAAATCAATAGTTATTTACTTTTTAAAAGTAAAGTAGGATTGGAGAGATGGTTTCTTTTTTTTTTTAGTTGGAGTATAGTTGCTTTACAATGTTGTGTTAGTTTCTGCTGTACAGCAAAATGAATCAGCTCTATGTATACATATATCCCCTCTTTTTCGGATTTCCTTCCCGTTTAGGTCACCACGGGGCATTAAGTAGAGTTCCCTGTGCTATACAGCAGGTTCTCATTAGTTATCTGTTTTATGCATGTTAGTGTATATATGTCAATCCCAACCTCCCAGTTCATCCCACCCTCCCTTTCCCCCGCTTGGTGTCCATACGTTTGTTCTCTACGTCTGTGTCTCTATTTCTGCCCTGCAAACATCACCTCTTGGTTTTTAAATGTTGCCTGTGAGTTACTGACAGCACTGCGGGTCCCACCCCACATCTGTGAGCCTCTCGTTTTCAGGCCGTCCGTCTGGGATGCCCCCGGCTTTGCCATCAGCCATGCTGTTTATTTTATGTGCTCATTGGCACGTGTTGGCTTGACCGATTCGAGAGACTCCAGAGCTCCCCACGGGAGCACACGGAGACCCCCAAACCCCACGGCATCATGAGGGATGAGTTTAACAGTCCTGTAGCTCCTTAGAGAGTTGAATACTTTTCACACTGGAGGTGGCAGACTCCTGGGTTTCGAAAGGTTGTTATGAGACTGATTCATGTTTCGGCATTTTCATTTGAGAGATGGTTCTGAGATATTTGCATAAGGGAATCTGGATCCTCTAGAGGATCCCGAGTCACAGGCAGCCGGATGTGACTTCAGGGCAGCGTGTCTGTGTTTGCAGTCACCTGTGTGCCAGTCAGAGCCATAAGCCCTCTAGCCGCGCTGGGGTTTGGCCACAGGGGTAGCACATGCCTGCGACACACAGAGCGCCCAGCTGGGCAGTCACACCCACACTCACCAGGTGCACCAGCGGGCAAGCTTCCGCTCCCACTGCGTGCGGGGCGAGCCTCCAGGGAAGGATGCGCACGCTCCCAGGGCCGGCAGTCCTTGGATGAGACACCCCCCGCCTGCTGCCGTCTAATCAGAGCTCCGTGATGCTCTAATGCTGGCCTTAGCCAGTGGACAAGACAGAGTTGTCAATGCTGTCGTACGATTGGCATTCAAGGGCTAATTGCTGACAGAGTTTCAAGTGTGAAGACTGATTATGTTGAACTTGCAAACAAAGCCGTAGAGTAGCTAATCTGGTTGGTTTTTTTCAGTTTTATTGAGATATGATTGACATCCAGCACCTGTATGGGTTTAAGGTGTGCAGCATAGTGACTTGGCATAGATACAGCCCATCCTGCTTATGTGCTCAGCCACGCTCTGCACTGGCCTGATGGAAGTCTAAATACACAAATAGATGTAAAAAAATAGAGAGATTCCAAATCTGAAGCCTCCTCACTGTCGGAATTTCAGCAGCATAATATCATCCACAACCTTAAACCAATGCAACATTAAGCGAATGCAGCTGAGCATATTGATGTGAATTTTTATTGGCTTTGTAGAGATTTTATACTGAATGTATAAGTAAGTTTTGGTCTTAGTAATTTAAGAGCTTTAGGAGATTAAGGTGTTTTTATTTGGTATGCTTGTACAATAAGCAATATAATAAAAATTGTTGTCAATAAATGTCCATATTTATTTTCTTCCTTAGGAACGAATTTAGTATTTGAAGATGAAATCGCTGCATTGCAACCTGAAGTAGATAAGCTAAAAACTCTAAATGTGAACAAAATTATTGCCCTGGGACATTCTGGTTTTGAAATGGATAAACTCATCGCTCAGAAAGTGAAGGGCGTGGACGTAGTGGTGGGAGGACATTCCAACACGTTTCTTTACACAGGTAATGGCAGCGGGAGGGCTAGATAATATACGTTACATATATAGTATAATGTATGCATGTAATAATGTACATAGGTGATGCACACTGAGTGGTAACATGTATAAATCTTACTCAAAGAGATTTTTTAAAAAATTTTATTGAAATACAGTTTTACAAGGTTGTGTTAGTTTCAGGTTTACAGCAGAGTGATTCAGTTATATGTATATGTACTTTCTTTTTTAGATTCTTTTCCATTATAGGTTATTACAAGATACTGAGTAGAGTTCCCTGTGCTATTCAGTAGGTCCTTGTTGGTTATCTATTTTATACGTAGTAGTGTGTATTTTAATCGCAAACTCTGAATTTGTCCCTCCCCTGCTTTCCCCTTTGGTAACCATAAGTTTGTTTTCCATGTCTGTGAGTCTATTTCTGTTTTGTAAATAAGCACATTTATATCATTTTAAATTAGATTCCACATATGAGTGATATCATATGATATTTGTCTTTCTCTGTCTGACTTGCTTCACTTAGTATTATAATCTCTAGGTCCATCCATGTTGCTGCAATTGGCATTATTCCATTCTTTTTGATGGCTGAATAGTATTCCAATGTGTATATGTACCACATCTTCTTTATCCATTCATCTGCTGATGGACATTTAGGTTGCCTCCATGCAAAGAGACATTACTAAGAGTAATTTATTGGTTTCATGAGTGTGGCAATTCCATTCATTTATGTAAATTATAAATATATATAACATACACATTCAAATATATAAAAGGTTACTGAGGCCCAACTAAAAGTCATTGTACATCAAAAAGCAACATGCCGTATAAAAATTTTAAGCACAAACAACATAATGTAAATAAGGCCTTCACAGCTCAAGGTGACAGGACTTGATTGGTAGGTTCACAGGTGGCAGAAGCTGGAACTCTGGGCTCAAGCCCTAACCCCGCAGCATCCCAGGACTGTGGTGCCCCAGAAGCCACAGGCCCCCATGCTCTTGCGACCACTCTCTCCTCCCCCGATTTCTTCCCCCCTCCTCTCCCTTCCCCTCTCTCCATCCCTCCCTCCTCCTCTCCCTCCTTCCTTTCCCTCTCTCTTTTCTTCCTTCCCATCTTCCCTCCATCCTTCCACATGTCTCTCTCTCTCTCTCTCTCTCTCTCCCTCCCTCCCTCCCTCCCTCCCTCCCTCTCTCTCTCTCCCTCTCTCCCTCTCTCCCTCTCTCTCCCTCCCTCCCTCCCTCCCTCTCTTCCCTTGGTATCAGGTAGTTTTAGTTAGGAAAAGTCTAACTCTTTTTTTCCCCATTTGAACCTATACTGTCGCAAAACGTTTGGGTCCGGCTCAGTGAGTCTTTCCCACCATGCCCTCTCCCTGCCCCAACCACTGCTTCATGGGGCTTTAAAGTATTTTCAAGAAAAGGAAGACGAGCAGGAGAGCCTGCTGGAACTGGCTTCTATCAGCTCTGGGAAGGACTACTTCGGTGGGGAACAACCCTCCCCCTTGGAGAGGTTGCTGCTTCGCCCGTCTCTATGTGAGCTATCTCAGGTGATCCTATTTTTATAAAAGCAGCAATTTAAAATACCCAAAACAGGGCTTCCCTGGTGGTGCAGTGGTTGAGAGTCCGCCTGCCGATGCAGGGGACACGGGTTTGTGCCCCGGTCTGGGAAGACCCCACATGCCGCGGAGTGGCTGGGCCCGTGAGCCATGGCCGCTGAGCCTGTGCGCCCGGAGCCTGTGCTCCGCAACGGGAGAGGCCACAACAGTGAGAGGCCGGCGTACCGCAAAAAAAAAAAAAAAAAAAAAAGAAACCCCAAAACAGTAAGAAATGTCCAAACCTGTTAAAAGTTCTAAGAAGAGAGTACAGGTAATTTTTAATTTCTTCTTAGCACCTTTGAGTATTTTCAAATGATGAATGCATGTCGCTTTTACAATGAGAAAAAGAGACACAAATTATAAAAAAAAAAAAGAAATAAAGAAACACAGTATTGGGTCGGAAGTCCTTATTCCTGTTCCACTTGAAGGACCTTGAGTAGTCACCCTCTCTGAACCTGTTAGCTTCGCTTCAGAATGTCAGTGACGACGCTCCAATGAAATCCTGCAAAAGAGAATGTGCCTTTTGGTAAGGAGATGAATTTAGTGAATGATGAATGACTGGATGAAAGAAGGATTTGAGGATAAAAATTACAATTTGCTTATCCATAAACCTTAAAGTAGATAATTACAGTCTCTGGAAAAAACTGCCTGTAGAGGCTTTGTCATTTATCCCACATTTCATGATTGCTTACGAAGATTAAACTTGTTCTCATGAAAATATTCAATTTGGATATTCATCATTGTGAGGAATGAACTTAACAATTAAAGGTAATTCCAGGACACAGTAGAGGATGAGGCATATTTGCTTGTTTAAATAAATTTTCCCAGCCTTGAAAAACAAAGCAACAACAAAAAACAACCCTCCGCTGAATTGCCTTTGGAATTAGCATAAAGTTAAATATGATTGGTTAATCAAATTAGGGTTAAAATAATACATCTTTTGGAATTTTAAATCTTGCTGAGAACGATTTCAGCACACACACAGGACTCAACACACACAAACACACTCACCTGAAAGAGAATTTCACAAAGTGTCGGGATTGCCCCTGATATTTTCTATTCTGTTATTTAATTTTTTGAAAGTGCTGGTGACTACCTGTTAAATAAGGTTCATTGTCTTGTAACCAGTCCATATTTTTAAAACCTCAGCTTTAAGTGGGGCACGACCAAAATAGCACATGGACGGTTCTCCTCCAAATAGTGAAGCCCCTGCATGTTCTCTGGATTACAGCCACTATGCACATGCAGACCAGACAACCCTGGTATTGCCTGACTGACCATTCTCACGTTGGGATGAAGAGGAGAGGACTTCCCCATCCAGGCTTGCAAAATGTCAGAGCTGCAAGGATGAGGGCTAGAATGCAGACTTCTAAAGGATTTAAATCCTAGAGTTAAGGAACTGGTCCATGCTGTTGCCTTTGGACAAAAAAGTAGTAAAGTGTGTGCAGGTTGGAAGATGTGGCAGGTGTGCCAGGGGACTCTCCTCTGTGTGTGACCCTTGAAGGCAGACAGGCTCCTGAGACGCTGTCGCTCTGTTTGCCTCCCGCTATTTTAACTGAATTTTGGATCATGCAAGCCCATCAATTTGCTGTGGCCTTGGTGAGTGTAGATGTCCGTCCTTTCCTCCATCTGCAGTTAAGGAGTTACAAGCGTGAAGTCTATGATCCCTTCTATTCAAACACCCTGCTCCCTAGAAAGGCATCCATGCCAAGAGCCTGATTGCTTACTTTCGGGAATTTGGGGAAGTAAAACATTTCTTGGTAGAATACTCTCTAACTTCCTTAGGTTACTGCAGTGATTTCCTTTATACCTCCAGCTCCTTTGAGGCTCACACCTCCTGGTTACCCTGTCTCCCCCCTTATCACTGTCACCTAAGCCCCTCCCCAGTGTCACCAAGAATTTAGCACCCAACGTCCTGTCTTCCTCTGCACTCCAGCTCCTGCCTGCATCCTGGCTGGGTGTCTATATGGATGGTGGAGCCAATACCCAAGTTCACAGTCCCTCGATCCTGTCAACTCGTGACTGTCACCTCCTTTTCAGCAACCTCGCTTCTGGGACCCCAGGCTGACACCTGGTCACATCCTGCATTGCGGCGCGCCCACAGCCCCACTGCCCACCTCCCTCCTCTCCTTAAGGCTCTCTCACCCTTATTCCTCTGCAAGGCGGCTTGCAGCCTCACGGAAACCTCGGTCTGGTGAGCCCTCCTCCCCTCCCAGCCCAGCAGGTGTCACTTCTCCTCCTTAGCCTGGGAGCGTCCATTACAGACTCACCACCACGTCTCTGGCTGACACCCGGAAGGCGGGTGCCCAGGACTGTTGAGTGAATGCCAACAGATGTAGCTCCTTTAAAAGTGAGATCTTTTGGGACTTCCCTGGTGGTCCAGTGGTTAGGGCTTCCTGCTTCCACTGCTGGAGGCATGGGTTTGATCCCTAGTCAGGGAACTGAGATCTCACATGCCGCATGGCGTGGCCCAAAAAAAAAAAAAAAAAAAAAAATTATTTTTTAAGTAAGATTTCTTTATTTGAACAGCTTTTTGTATTAAGTACCTCATTTGTATTGCTTCTGGATTTTGGCACACATTTCTTGAATATGAAATTCAAGCCTTTTCATTGACTTAGAGAACATAAATGATTTTAAGAACCACCGTATTTTGTTCTCAAAACAAATGGAGTTCACAGTTTAAGTATAAATAAAACCAGGAAACCTTAGTGTTTGTTCTTCCCACGGCAGCCAGCGACCGGGTACTCCGAGTGCAAGGGTGGAGCCCTCCCTGCTTTGTTAGAATAAGAGAGTGAGGACAAAAGACTTGGTTGTGGTTTGCAATCGTTGTTCATCTTGCCGTTGATTTTCACTCTTGCAGTTTAGATAATCTTGTCTTTTAGAACAAGAAAGCGGTCTTATTATTTACTACATCCACAGGACAGGGAAACACTCTCCAACAAAGAACCGCTTCCTTTGGGCAGCCATAGGATTGCTGACGTGTGTGTTTATTGAGTGAGCTGGGAGAACCAGCCAAAGGGCAGAGGTGTGGCCGGTAACTTCAAAGATGATGTCCTTGGTGGCACAGGGACTCACTTGTCCCAGGGGTCACTACTCAGGACCCCTCGGTCAGCTTCCAGCCACAGCCCAGCCTCAGCACCAGCTTCCTTCACGGAGCAAAGCCAGAGCCTTCTGGTTAACGATTTTTGCAGCCCACATAACACTGATCAGTTTTAGTTACGTCTCATGAAACTGCTTTCCAGGGCGAAGTGGGGTGAGCCAAACCCCAAATGCTCTGTAAAACAGGGTCACCTCCTTTGGCAGGGTTGAGTTGTCAGGCAAGCTGATGACCGACTACATATTGTGAAATCCAAAGCCTGCTCCCACCACAGGGCGGGTCTCTTCCCGGGACTGCCATTCCTGTGGCCTAAGTTTGCCCCTTGATGGTCTTCAAGAAGGACCGCATTTTTCCAGCCTCACTGTGACAGGCAGCACGGGGTCATGGAGAGGGCTTTGGACTCTGACGGCCACAGTCTCCCCCCGGGGTTGGTCACTACTGGCTGTCTGACCTCAGACATATTACTTAACCACTCTGAGCTTCAGCTTTTTTTTTTTTTTTTTGCTGTACGCGGGCCTCTCCCGTTGCGGAGCACAGGCTCCGGACGCGCAGGCTCAGCGGCCATGGCTCATGGGCCCAGCCACACCGCGGCATGTGGGATCTTCCAGGACCAGGGCACGAACCCGTGTCCCCTGCATCGGCAGGCAGACTCTCAACCACTGTGCCACCAGGGAAGCCCCAGCTTTTTATTTTAAAAAACCGCTACAGTGATACGACTACCTCAGAGAATGTCGCAGGGATTAAATGAGGTGGTATAGGAACAGAACATAGCGGGTCCAAGAAAACTATGTCAGTTCTCCAATATTCTGCAACATGGGAAAATGTATACAATTTCATTTTAAATGAAAAAGAGGAAGATACTTTTTTTTGTTTCTTTTTTTTGTTTTTTTTTGTGGTACGCGGGCCTCTCACTGTTGTGGCCTCTCCCGTTGCGGAGCACAGGCTCCGGACGCGCAGGCTCAGCGGCCATGGCTCACGGGCCCAGCCGCTCCGCGGCATGCGGGATCCCCCCGGACCGGGGCACGAACCCGCGTCCCCTGCATCGGCAGGCAGACTCTCAACCACTGCGCCACCAGGGAAGCCCCAACAATTTTTTTTTCTTTTACAACTATACAAACATTTATTACCCAGACTGTAGTCACTTGACACTCACAACTCCTAACTAATTTATGAGGTCACTCCTCCCTTGAATAAATAAAAAGACTCTTTATCCTACAAAACTCGGGAAATACTGGAGCTCTTCTCACCCCCTCCCCCCAAAATCTGATCATTCCTTGGGGAGCCTGTATTTTTCCTGGTCCCTTAGGTCCTCATTCTTACTTGCGTCCCCTCTGTTCTTGCCCCTTTCAAACCATTCTTCTTGTCCATGCAGCAGAGACCCAAATATGGAAGACTGCCCTTTCTTCTCAATCTCCCTGAATTCCATCCACATGAGGCAGCTTCCTTCCAAGTCGGCCAGGCACAGCAGGGCACCCGCTGCTGTGCAGCCTGGGATGACTCTGCCTTCCAAGTCTCTGACACCCCAGGGCGTGCCTCGCTGGCTGACTTTCTTCCGCAGCCTGCCCTCCTCCCATTCCAGGTTCCCCTCCTTTTACTCCTGTCCACACCCCCTTGATCCAAGGCTACCCCTGAAACTCAAGTTTTCTCCCACTATTTTTATGCAAAAAATCAAGCTCTTTGTGTGCACCCCTGCTCCACCATCCCCATCGTTGTCAGGAACCCGGCCTTCCAGGCAGGTCTGCCTCACCTCCCCCTGGGGAGGAGGAGAGGAACGGGGACCCAAGACCGTCATTAGGGAAGCCTGGCGGACCCTGGGCCTCTCACAGGTGTTTACTAGACAGAGAATGATATTCTCCCTAGAATGGATTCTGCCACCCATTTCCCCCTCTTTGCTATCCATGCATACATATTTTATTTATTATTTATTTGTTTGTTTTTGTTTATTTATTTTTGACTGAGTTGGGTCTTTGTTGCTGCGTGCGGGCTTTCTTTAGTTGCAGCAAGCGGGGGCTACTCTTTGTTGCGGTGCACGGGCTCCTCATTGCGGTGGCTTCTCTTGTTGCAGAGCACAGGCTCTAGGCACATGGGCTTCAGTAGCTATGGCATGTGGGCTCAGTAGTTGTGGCTCATGGGCTCTAGAGCACAGGCTCAGTAGTTGTGGCACACAGGCTTAGTTGCTCCACGGCACGTGGGATCTTCCCGGACCAGGGCTTGAACCCGTGTCCCCTGCATTGGCAGGCAGATTCTTAACTACTGCGCCACTAGGGAAGCCCTACATATATATTTTTTAATTGAAGTATACTTGATTTACAGTGTTGTGTTAATTTCTGCTGTACAGCAAAGTGGTTCAGTTATACATATATATACATTCTTTTTCATATTCTTTTCCATTATGGTTTATCCCAGGATATTAAATATAGTTCCCTGTGCCCTACAGTAGGACCTTGTGTTTATCCATCTATATATACTAGTTTGCGTCTGCTAATCCCAAACTCCCAATCCTTCCCTCACACACCCTCCCTCCCCCTTGGCAACCACAAGTCTGTTCTCTTCATACATATATACATTTTTTAATTCACAGAAATTATATTGGTTATTGCCATGGAGGGGTGGGACTGCAATTAAATTTTTCTTCTCCAATTGCCAAATATTGTCATGCTAGTTTTACTTTGATAAAAAAGAAAAAAATTTTAACCTCTCTTAAACCCTAGAAACTGAACCATTAATCCTAAAGTTTATTAAAAGAAAATTTTCCACAGACAACGTACTGATCAGTAGGCTTTTATTTGGCAATTCATGGGTGGCGCAGCATCCGATCTGGCAGAGAAAAGGGGGCTCGGAAGAGCTATAGGAGGCCAGAGGGTCTTAGAGACCAAAGGGAGCAGAAACAAGGAAGTTGCCCTGGGCATTGCTGATGGTTAACTTCCCTTCTGTGGAGCGCAGGGAGGTCTTGGAGCCTGTGTGGCATGGGCCTGCGGGGCTGGGAGCACCGGGCCTGCCTGTTCTGGGAGAGACACGCAGAAGCACAGTTGAGTTCTGGTTTGCTGATGGGAATCTTAGCATGAGCGGCTCCATCTTGGGCCTGCTCTGGTTACTTTCACAACTTGAACTCTTATAAATATATGTGTTACATTTTTTAAAAAGGAGAGGCATATACTCAATTTGAGAATCTGAGCTAAATACACAAAGGACCAAATGTATCTTCCTTCTTTTAAAAGATAAGAACCTGGGAATGCAGTGCTTTGTCCCAAGCAGCCTGGCTGTGCCTCACTCAGATCTCTTGTCCTCAGTTTATGAATTTCCCCCAAGCCTAGAAACTCATACGGTTGTCAGTTTTGACGTCTCACGTGAAAGGAAATTTCCAAATCGTCTGTCATGTTGCGGAAGCAGAGCCTCAGGCTTCCCCACCAGAAGTCCTCCAGGTTCTGAGATGAGCCCATTTGAATTGTGCATCGTGTGCTCCACTGCCCGCCACTGTGGCCGAAGCTAATGCTTTGTGGAAATCAGCAGTTCAGAATCTCACTGAATAGAAACACCTAGCATTTCCCTGGGTACAGAACCACTCTGGAATGCCCTGTCCAGCTAAATGCTGATATTCCCTAAAACAGAATATCAGGTTTACATCAATTCATGGTCCTGTGGACCTCCTTTTTAATTTCAGATGGAACTGCAAAGCATGTTAAGATGAAAATCAGTCTCTCTCTCTCCAGCCCATTCCTTTGGACTTTGCATTTTAACAGGCCATAGTGATGGAACCAGGGGATGGCTGCATTGTTATGATTTTGTTTTTAATTTTTATATAAAACCCTGTTCTATAAGGTAAAAAGCGAATGGGAAGTCTGGTGTCTGGAAGGATAGTCACCCTGGCTTAGATCCTCCGTGAAGAGAAGAGGGTGATGGACAGTGTGGGGTATCACTCCATCCCCTGCTCTTTCCCCAGTGAGTGGCCTCTCCAGGCCTCACAAAGATGAAGCGAAGCCCTCAGGCCTGGCTCCACGGGACAGTGGAGTCCCACACACTGGGCACTTGTTGGAGCTTGGAGGTGTTTGTTGAGTGAGTGAATGTCTGTGAACCCGTTCCCACCCTGCCGGGGTCTCTTATTTACCCCAGCCAGTCAGGACCGGGTACAGGCAGACAACCCGGATTGGACTTCATGAGAGTTTATGCCCACTCTGGGTACCACTTGAAGATACATCATCACTGTTAGACCTTCCGGTCATCACTGAATGTCCAAGAGCCAGAATGTGGGCAGTATATCGAAGCACGTACAAAACAGAGGGACACAGTCCCAATATGGAGAATGTCAGTGGCCCCTTGAGTTCCCTGGAGGAGACATGACAGCCTGTGTATCAGGGTCGGGTACAGAGATGGCTGAGGAGACAGTGACTCACCCCTCTGGTTGCGGAATACCTTTTGACAGCAGTTGGCCTGACTGCCCAGGGGGAAAAGGGCATCTTGGCCAGCCTACTTCATGGCTTGCAATGCCACAAGACTCCCTGCATGTGAAAGATGCTCATAACTTAAAAAAAAAAAAATTAAACCACTTTTGGTGTCAAACACTATCAAATCTCTTGTTTTACAAGTACAGGAAATAAATTTAGGTCCCAGGAGTTAAAAGTCTCTCCCAAGGTTGTGAAACAAGATTAAAAGGGAGCTGGTACCAAAACCCTTTCTCTCGACAAGCAGGTGTTCAGCTTTATGAGCCCCACCCAGCTCATTAGTTGAGGAAATTGAATGGAGGGGAGTTGGGGGATGGGGCATGACTCCCCTTGACATATGGATTCCTCCACAGGAAGGGCATGTAAATCTTGTCTGATCTCTGGAAAACTGTGGGCTAAACCACTTAAAATCAGTCGTTCAACATTTATTGACCACCTACTATGTGCTGGGCCAGCCCCAGAGACACAGCAGCCTCTGCCCTCATGGAACTTACTGGCTTGAAAGGGATCCTGATGCCGGTCAGATTTTTCTAAGTATGCAAAGAAATCAATCATATTATATGTAATTACAAAGCATGCTGTGAAGGGAGAAGTACACAGTGCTGGGAGAGCAGGTATCGGAGGGCCTGACCACGTCTGGGGAATCATCAGAGAGTGTTCTCCTGAGGAACTGACGTTTGGCTAATATCAGAAAAATGTCCAGGAGGTAACTTGGTAAATAACTATCGCTAACCTTTATTGAGCATTTACCTGAGTCAGGCTTCACGTGCTGCGTTAACTTCTTTAATTCTCGAAACAACCTCTAAGGCAGGTATTGTTATTTTCTCCTTTTATAGATGAATAAACTGAAACAAAAAGATGTAAATAATTTGCCTGTGGGCCTCTGGTTCCAGGGCTTACTCTATATTCATGACTATGGAGGCGGGTGTGGTCTAGGAATGGGAGAAACTAAGATTGCTGAAGTGCAGGGTGGAGGGTCCAGATGAAGCTGGGCCACATCACGTGGGTCTGATAGGCTATGATGCTCATGTCAAAAACTGTAGTGTTGCTCTCCAACCGAATGTGGGTCTGCTCACCCGCCATGCAGAAAAGCCAATCCACTGACACCGGCTTGTAGTGAAGGTAAGGGCAGCGTTTGTTTGCCAGGTGCCAAGCAAGGAGCCTTGTGCCCAGGAGTCCCACAGGGCCCTGCTCCGTATCAGCTGGGCAGGCGCTGGGAACGCCCACATTCCTGAGGGGCTGCTGTTCGTTCCCTCAGACACCCTCCCTGTTCTAGGGAATGCCCTGTTACCAGCTCTAAATGTCAGCCCACAGCTCCTGGCTCTTCCAAGGCTTGCTTCCAAGAGGACTAATTTGCCAAAAGGCTGGAATAGAGTTCTGCTAAACAATTTTCCCCCTGCCAAGAGGACAGGCTGCGTTTCTAAAGACAGATCTGTGGCTCTGTGTGTGGAGAGGCGATCTGGGGCGTGAGCCTCTGTGGCTGAATGGAGTGCTGTGGGGACTCGGAAGCCCTGGATTGCTTTCTCTGCCAGTGGTTTTCTGGGGTTGCCAAGTGGACAGGAAGCGGAGAGAGGGCCCAGCTGTGGGGAACGCAGACTGGAGCCAAACTAGACTGGCTATTGCCTCAGCCACGTGGGAAACGTCCTCCTTGTCCCCGATGAAGTCCATCCGAGATGAAGATGACACATCTTTTGTTCTTCAAGGCCTTTCAGCACCGGAGAAAGTCCCCTGTCCTACAGGAGCCGGGGTTGGTAGCTCCTGTTTGTAAACAGCAAGCTGATCTGATGAGGCATCTGACCCCATAGTTCGATTCCGAATTTTTACGTTCTGTTTAAACTCAGATATGTTTATGGAAGGCAGAAAAAATAAAGGCTAAAAAAGCCAGGCTTGCCCTTCTCTTGGGTTTCCAGTAATCTGCCAGACCCCTTTCTGAAACAGATGTAGGGCCTGTTCCTCCTGGACGAGGTGTTGCGCGCCACCTTGTGGACATACTTGGAACTGCACGTTGCCAGGCTTCTCTGGGCTCAGAGGAGGAACCACCTTCCCTAACCGTGCCCAGCTGAGAAGTTAGGGGGCTGCCACATCCCCGTCCCCTGAAGTAAAGGCCAGGCTCCAAGTCTGCCCAAGGACCACCACAAAACGGAATGCTACTCTGCAATGCATCAGACCATCTATGGCAGTCACAGCCACCATCTGCCGGCCACCCGTGAGCCTGTGCCAATGGAGATGGGACACGGCCTGCACTGGATCTCAAGTCCGTGCTTTTGTAAAAATAAAATTCCAAGGCTTTCTTCTTTATCCAGAGGAAGTAAGACAACGGGAAATTAAGATGGGCCACAGCTATGAATATTTCCTGCTGGTGAAATGTTGGTATTTGCAGCACTTCTGTTCTGTGGTTACTGAGCTAAAGGGGCTGCTTTTGGCTCAGGAGCAAGGCAGGACTGGGTTTTTCATAAACCCAGGTGTACAATATAATGTCTTCAGTGAAAAGGGAAGCCCAGACACAGCTTGGGGCACAAAGGTGCAGCCCCTGGGCTTGCACCTGCTTTGGTGAGTGTCCTTTGGAAACCAGCTCTTGCGGGCCCTCTGAGAACAGCACGTCGGAGGCTGTGTTGGGTGGTGGAGAGAACACAAGCTCCGGTGCCTCACAGCCCTGCTTTTCAACCCGCCCTCCTTCCCATACCAGCTGCGTGACCATGGACACATGCCTGTGACAACTGGTCTTCCGGTCTACAGTGTGGGGATAATAATAGGAGCGGCCTCGTGGGATGCCTGGAGGATTAAATGAGATCTAGCCCGGGGCTGGCTCCTGGCTGACTCCCGTAACTGGTCCAGTGAGGAACCAACACAAGCTGAAGCTCTCCGGGCAATCAGTGAACATCTGATAGGAAGCGCTGGTAGTGGGTGTGCAGAGGGAGGTGATAGAACGAGTAGTGGGTCAAGGGTGTCTGTTCTATAGTCTCTGACGCAGAACAGCCCAGATGAGATCCCGCTCTCGCCGGAGGTGAGATGGGAAGTACAGGGCACCCAGAGGAGGGGTGCAGCTGCAGAACTGAAACGTGCCAGGTGATCAGAGCCCAGGGCTCATGCTCCGAGTGCCGGGCTCCCACCCTCACACGGCGTGTGTCCGGGAGGCCGTGCTGGGATGGGACTCAGCCTCTGGCTCCCCTTTGAGATAAGTGGCTCCCAGGCTCACGCCAGGGCTCCCCTTTGAGACAGAACTCAGCAGAACCCGGCAGGTCTGCGATCTGGCTGGGGCGGGAGGTGTGTGTGCCGGTCGGCCGCCCCGGTGAATGTGGCTCTTCCTCAAGGCACCCGAGGGGACACAGAACTCAGCAACAAAACCTAAGGATGGCCTTTTGTCATTTCTATTTTTTATTGAGTATAGTTGATTTATAATGTTGTGTTAATTTCTTGTCATTTCTGCTGATCTTCCACTAAAGAGTCTAAGCTCTGGAGTGTGTGTCTAGGGTTTCTAGAGGTTGCCATTCCCTCATGGGGGAAAGAAATCCACATTTATTGTGTATCTATTTTGTGCCAGGCAGTCTGCAAGAGAGTTTGTTTTGTTTTGTTTTAATTTGGCTGTGCCGGGTCTTAGTTGCGGCATACAGGATCTTCAGTTGTGACATGCGAACACTTAGTTGTGGCACGTGGGATCTAGTTCCTTGACCAGGGATCAAACCCGGGCCCTCTGCATTGGGAGCACGGAGTCTTAGCCACTGGACCACCAGGGAAGTCCCAGCAAGAGAGTTTAAATGTTTAATCCTCTCAACATTCCTGTGAAATAGGAATTGTTATTTTGCCTTTTTTTTTCTTTTACTTTTATTTGCATTTTTTTGTGGCATTTATTCCCGGGTAATAAGTTTTTGTTTCTTCAGTTTTTTCTGGGGTATCTTTTTCTTCTGTGCAACCTCCTTTTCTGGTTTAGTAACAGTCTGTTCTTTTTCACGAAAGATCATCTCAATGTGGCAGGGAGAGCTCGTGTTGATCTGACCACAAGCTCTGTAAATCCTGCATCGCATCTTGGGGGCTTTGTTCACTTGAACGTGCTCCATGACCAGAGAATCTACATCTAAGCCCTTAAGCTCAGCATTACTCTCTGCATTTTTGAGCGTGTACAGTGACAATTCAGCACCTTTTGGGGGCCACCGACCCTGCGTCTGGCCCCACTGTTTGGCCTGGGCGCACCTACCAACTCCACCATTGGAATGATGGAATGGCACACATTGCTTCTGTAAAGTGACATCCTTCAGATACTTGGTGGCTTTTGGCCTGGGCAGTTTCACGAGTGTCCTTAAAGTGAACACGAAGATTTGAACCGCTTGATTTGCATGATTGTATGGGGTTTTCTGGGCCCAGTGAAGAGCAGACCCTTTCTAGAGGTCACCGTGAGACACTGGACCTCAGGAGTCGGCACTGCCCACAGCTTGCCTGTGCACCCGCCGTCCCCCCGCCCCACTCTCGCCCGGAGCACCCCTCGGCACGTCGCAGAGGCCCGACAGCACTGGAGCGCCAAACCGGGGACTCCGCCACCAGGGAGGACTCAGTAGCCACGAGAGTCCACCGCCCAAGGGCTTTGAAATTGGCACTGCCAAGCCCAGGATGGCAGCAATAACCCGTTATTTTGCCCATTTTACAGATGGGGAAACTGAAGCACAGTGAGGTGAAGTGGCTTGGCTGCTCCACCCGGCTGGTGAGATTGGAGCCGGGGTCAGGATGGAGGCGGGACAGTCTTAGCAGTGTCACATCTTTGTATGCCACATAGCACCGGGCACAGTGCCCAGGACTTAGCAAGAGCTTAGCAACCCCTGCTGGGTTGAAAATGGAAGGATTCACGTGCCAAAAGGGCATTCAGAAACAGGGGCAGATGCCCGAGCCGGGCTCTGAAAGACCAGCTGTGTAGAGCAGCAGCTGGCAAATCATCAGTTCAGAATTCGCAGTCACCTGGCCGGTGGCCTGCAGGCTCCCGGCCGTCCGCGAACAAGGGTCTACTTGATCAACTTTGGATCTTTCATTGCAGGCACTCCACCTTCCAAAGAGGTGCCAGCGGGGCAGTACCCATTCATAGTCACGTCCGATGACGGACGGCAGGTTCCCGTGGTCCAGGCCTATGCTTTTGGCAAATACCTAGGCTACTTGAAGGTTGAGTTTGATGAAAAAGGAAACGTCATCACTTCACATGGAAATCCCATCCTTCTCAACAGCAGCATTCTGGAAGGTACGTGAAATTCAGGGCAGTGATCCACCAATGCAAAGATTTGATGGCTGGATTTTTTTTTTCTTTTTCTTTTCTGGTTCATGTTTCAGGACAATGTTTTTGAAGACCTGAGCTTCTCCCTTGAGTTTACTCTACCCTCTTCATGGATAAGGAGATTTAAAACACACACGAATTGCAAAAGCCCCATGTGCTCCTCCAAGCCCTCTCAGCATCAGACACTGTGTCGCTGCCTCTCGTGTCTTTTCCAGCTTCACCCTGGCACAGGAGAGCCACTCTCGGCCCATGTCCAGAGGAGAGCTGATTGCTGGGGCAAAGGGGTTCAGGCTGGGTGAGCGGGGCTCCACCCAGCCCCACCACCAGGAGCGGTGTGCCCAAGCAAGCAGCCCAGTCTCCATGGGCTTCAGGTCATCAAACGCGTGTGTGTCTTTCTTACTTTTTGATCTGGGAATCAAAATTAAAAGACGTTTCATGTCATGCATTTCATACAGGGTACATGAACACCCTCTGTGCTTCTCTCTCGCCTGCCCTTTCCTGCTTACTGTGATCAGACAGGGAAGGACCGGTGACCAGGGGCCCTGGAGAGCCAGAGGGAGGGGCCGGGACCCTGTAGCCGGACGTGTCAGCCCTTTATACCTGCCCTTGGGCCTCTCATCGTCTCCCCACCACTAATGCCCTCCCCGGTGGGCCAGCAGACACTCATTCAGATGTGACCAGTTGATGCTGATTTACTTGGCACGTCTTTAAGATCCAAGCTGGGTCGTACTCCCAGGAAATGGAATAGAGGTTCCTAAGGCAATTTCCCACTCAAAATCAAAAGGTACACAAATACGGTAAAGAGCTGTATACTCACGCCAGGTGAGCTGAATGACGTTTGAGCCTTTCTCCAACATTTAGGCTTTAACTGCAGGCTGATTTGTTTGTTTTCTTCTAGATCCAAGCATAAAAGCAGACATTAACAAATGGCGGATAAAATTAGAAAATTACTCGACCCAGGAACTGGGGAAAACAATTGTTTACCTGGATGGCACCACTCAGTCATGCCGCTTTCGAGAATGCAACATGGGCAACCTGATTTGTGATGCTGTGGTGAGTGGTCCACAGGAGAGTAGTGCCCGTGCCTAGGGAGGGAGGATGTGAGGACGGACAACCTGATAGTTACAGAATTGAGGACTTTTAAAAATTAGGGCTTCCCTGGTGGCGCAGTGGTTGAGAGTCCGCCTGCCGATGCAGGGAGCGTGGGTTCGTGCCCCGGTCTGGGAATATCCCACATGCCACGGAGCGGCTGGGCCCGTGAGCCATGGCCGCTGAGCCTGCGTGTCCGGAGCCTGTGCTCCGCAACAGGAGAGGCCACAACAGTGAGAGGCCCGCGTACCGCAAAAAAAAAAAAAAAAAAAAATTAGTCCCCAGACAAAAGCTTGGCGTGTAATCACACTGAGTACCTTGGGAAGGTGCCCGAACTAGACCGGTGGGCCATCCCTTTATTGCTTTACAAGAACGACAGCCTTGGACTTCTCTGGCGGTCCAGTGGTTAAGATTCCATGCTTCCACTGCAGGGGGTGCGGGTTCGATCCCTGGTCAGGTGAGTTCTGCATGCTGCGCAGTGCAGCCAAAAAAAAAAGAGGACAGAAGCCTTTATTTCAAGGTGCTCATCTTAGGTGTCTGAATATTGGATGTTGCTTTCCTTTGGTAAGGTGACCTGAATCCACAAACTGTGCTCCTCTCAAGAAGTAGACATAGAATTAAATGCATCTGCCTGGGCCTAACTAGGCCAGCGTGTTTCACTGATGTGTCCTCTGGACCCCAGAGAACTCGGCCTTGTGTGAACCACCTTCACAAGCAAAGCAGTTATCACAAGAATAACAAGTCCCATGTTGGAGCAAGATCCCACACCAAAAACACCCCTCTGTTCACCTGTCTGCGGGCAGCCCCCCGGGAGGGCCGTGCCGAGCCGAGGTCTCCAGCTGAGACTCACCACGCCCAGGGGCACCCAGGAGGCCGTTCCTTTGGGCTCAGCTCGGTGCCGGGTGCCCGGTACCTGGGATGCAGCCACACTCAGTAAATGTCTGCCAAGTAAATGACGACACTCACGCTTCCCGAGGTGGGACAAGTCCTGGAGGCTCAGCATCGCACGGTCAGTGCGAGACAAGCAGCTAATGAGAAGCCAGAGTTGTGAGTGTGCAGAGGCGGGTCTGGAAGGAAACACCCCAGGCTCTAGCAGGGCTTACCTAACAGAGAGAGGATGAGTCCCTTCTCCCGCTAAGCGTCAGGAACACCACAGCTGTGCTGCCTTAATAGCCTCCCTGTGGCCCTGTGTCTCCCTCACCTCTTCCACCATCATATTTTTTCAAATGAGAATGTAATTCGTTTTATTTCTTGTAACTAAACATATGTTTTGTAAAAGAAAAGGAAGCATGAAACTGACTCCCCCCCGTTTCAGGGGCTCCCCCGTCTCTCTCTTGTCTACAAAATTGCCAACTTGGGAACTGGCTGGGGACCTAGACATGGATGCCAGGGTCCTTTGTGGCCTGAGGTCTGGAGTTGAAAGGCTTCTGGGCTCCGCCCTCAGGAGCAAATGTGGGTCCTGCCCTGGAGGAGGCCCGGGGGGAGCAGCCCCGTGGGTCCGTCTGCACAGAAGCCCCTTCCTCCTACTTCAAGTGCTGGCTTTGCTAAGGGCCCCTGGCCTGGCGGGTTTGCAGGGGTCTTAGGAGAGGGGCTCAGGGCTACTGGCTACTCAAGAGTCTGACCTGGGACTGGTCACAGTATCTGAGGTTTGCTTCTCAGAGCGTAAAACTAGTTCTGATGAATTACACTTGAGAAAGCTCCGGGCACACACAGGAGCAGGGGAACAGCAGCTTTATTTGCCCGGTGCAGCTAACCAAGTTCCAGGCACTGACCCTAAGGAGGAGGACCCAGAATAACTAGTGTAAATTCATGCTGCTGTTGCAGATTAACAACAACCTGAGACACCCGGATGAGATGTCCTGGAACCACGTGTCCATGTGCATTTTAAACGGAGGTGGCATCCGGTCGCCCATTGACGAGCGGAACAACGGTATGCTCCTGGCTCCCGGCCCCCGGCCTCAGCTCAGCGTGCTGTCTGACCAGTCCCCCAGGACCCCCACACCGTGCCAGGCCCTTCGGCCACTCGAGTCAGTGCCCCACCTGAAGGGCGCACACAGGCTTGTGTGTTCTTGGATGCATTTGCTCACAGAGGGAGCAGCTAGCCTTACTGGCACCAAGGTTTAGCTAAACTTCTGATTCACAGAGCAAAACGCAAATGGTTGCTGATGTATGCAAAATAGTGACGGCCTCCACCTGGCCATCTGGAAAGAGGAGGACAAAATTGACAGTCTTGGGACTTCCCTGGCGGTGAGGTCCAGTGGTTAGGACTCTGCGCTTCCCCTGCAGGGGGCATGGGTTCCATCCCTGGTCGGGGAACTAAGATCCCACATGCCATGCGGCATGGCCAAAAAAAACTGCCCATCTTAGGTGCTGGGAAAAAAGGGCTGGATACGTTCCTTTAGTGCATTTACAGGTATCCAGGATTATAACATATGGTAAAACAAACCAACCAGACAGATATTCAAGACACTGTTGTAGCCTCCCCTGATAGCGCTGTCAAAAAGCGTCAGCCTTGGGCTTCCCTGGTGGCGCAGTGGTTGAGAGTCCGCCTGCCGATGCAGGGGACACGGGTTCGTGCCCCGGTCCGGGAAGATCCCACATGCCGCGGAGCGGCTGGGCCCGTGAGCCATGGCCGCTGAGCCTGCGCATCCGGAGCCTGTGCTCCGCAACGGGAGAGGCCACAACAGTGAGAGGCCCGCGTATCGCAAAAAAAAAAAAAAAAAAAGGCGTCAACCTCCGTGGTGGAGGGCACGACCAGAGGCCTCTTGGTTCCGTTCTCCCCCTAAGTATCAGGAACACTTAGACGCATCTGTGCTGTCCTCAGAGCATCCCTGTGCCCCTGTCTCCTTCACCTGCTCCGCCAGTCCTAAAGGACACCAGTCATGGGGTGTGCGAGTTCTCCAGCTGTTTCCTTCTCGTCTCATCTGTGACTACCCTCAGGCACAATTACCTGGGAGAACCTGGCTGCTGTGTTGCCCTTCGGAGGCACCTTTGACCTGGTCCAATTAAAAGGCTCCACCCTGAAGAAGGCCTTCGAGCACAGCGTGTACCGCTACGGCCAGTCCACAGGGGAGTTCCTGCAGGTGGGCGGTAAGTCACCGTGCAAGGTGAGGTGGGCTTTCCTGCTGGTTGGCTTAGCTCCCCCCTTACCAGGACCTCCTGGTCAGGCCTGTTCGGGTTTTCACACACCCACCACCAACGCATAGTCTTTCAATGGACAGACCACTGGAGTAGGTCGGGGTCAAAGCCCCAAGGCCCCGAAAATGAGCACTATTTGCCACGTCTGATTTGGACATCAGATGATCTTCTCTGCAGGAGCTGGCCCCCCAAACTCTAAGCAGGTCAGCTGCCTTGAGGTCTAGTTTCTATTAAAATCTTAGTTGCTTCAACATTCAATATTCTTCGTAAAAAAACAGAAAAGGTTTTTGTTTGTTTGTTTATTGTCTGTTTTTTCTGTGATTGCCTGGAACCATACAGAAGTTCAAAGGAATGCAGTGTCCAATAAGTATTAACAAGGATGATTTCTGGGTGGGGCAGCCTGGACAAGACATAGGAATTTGGCTCCGGTTCCAGCGGGACCTGCGGCAAGCCCTCAGCCTCTCGGAGCACAGTGAGAAAATGTGCCTGCTTATCTCATGGATTGCAGTGAAAACGGAAGGAAAACAAATGCTTCCCAAATTGTCATGCACTTCTGAAATGCTTTCGTCAATAATTAAGTCCACAGTCCAATGAATTCAACTTTAAATTAATATGAATAATCTTGTTTGACTCTGACACCACATTCTGGCCTCAGTTTCCGGCCTGTAGATAGTGGGCCACACCTGAGGGCTGTGATTGCTTTGTGAAGTCTTCCCTCTGCAGGGCACTCCGCTGCTGGGATTGAGGGGCTGCAGAGCGTGGTGGGGTCCAGGCTGCTGCCTGTGGGGTAGCCCATATACTCTGCGTTTTCCAGGACAGAGTGGAGGGATCACCGGGGCTCTGGTGCCCCAGCACAGTGCTGGGTATAGTCGTATGTTTTGTGAAAGTCACCCAAGCCCAAATTATTAACATCTCGTAGTCATCAAGATGGTACAAGGTTCTGTGCCTGTCATCTGTTCCTCATTTTCCAGAGCCACTGAACCAAGGTGCTGGACCAGTTAACTCAGGATTTTAAAAAGGTCTGTTTTCTCCCTGCAGAGTCACCTCTCGCCCACTCTGGGCCAGAGCCAGTTTTCCTCCCGGGGGTTCTCAGACCTCCCAGAAGGACTCAAGGACGAACCTAACCAGATAGGGTAGCTGCAATGTCACCTCAGCTCTCTTGCTGAAATTTCACTCGAGCTCAAACTAAATGAAAACTAAGCCCAGTGCCCCGATTCCAGAGTTGGCCCTTTCTTAGAAAACAGAAATTTCCCTTTGGATCCAGTGAAAACATACAGGCTCATTTCTTTTCTAGGAATTCACGTGGTGTACGATCTTTCCCGAAACCCCGGGGACAGAGTGGTCAAATTAGAGGTCCTTTGCACCCACTGTCGTGTGCCCAGTTACGAGCCCCTCAGAACGGATGAGGTGTACAAGGTGATCCTCCCGAGCTTCCTTGCCAACGGTGGGGATGGATTCCGGATGATAAAAGACGAAGTGTTAAAACATGACTCTGGTAAGCACAAGTGTCTTCACCCCTCCCTAGCCCAGAGGTACCCGAGAACAGAACTGGTCCCAAGAGGGGAGCTACGCATGATGCTCGGAGGGCAAAGCCAGAAATCCAGACGCGTCCCCACATTGCCGACCACTTCCTGCTGCTTTGTTTGTTGGGAAACAGCAGCACGGCCTGGGGGAATATTGCCATGCCTCTCCCCAGCACACGTACCCATCCACCCAAGCCCAGGGAAAAACATTTTTACGTAAAATGTGTTTTTAAACTCTTTTAAGTACACATAAGCAGCTATTTAAATTGTGAAATATCAATCAGTGTGGCACTTATAGAAAAACCAGACTTCTAGAACTTTAGGCTGGATGTGGGAAACCATATTAAATCATCTTAACTCTCTTGAAGAAGCTTTTCGTGTAAACAGGTCAGGTAGGCGTGGATGGGATATGTCCCCTGCCCCGTTCTGCACAGTGGGTTGGAGCAAATTATAGGAACCACCACACTTGACCCCAGCTGTTATTTCCAGCAGCAGTGAGGGTCATTATACCCCCTGCGCATTTTTAAAAATCCAACTGAGAACCACCTCCTATGCTAGAGTCCACTGCCAATACACTACCCCTTCCTGTTCTCCAGGGCAGAAACTAGTGTATTTACAAGACAAGTGCACAGCTTCCCTGCCATCTGTCTCCAGCAAGGAGCTCAGCCAGGTTCCTCTTCAGCCTTATCATAGGGGACTGCCATTTTCGCTGTGTATCCCAAGGAGGGTGAAGGACAGGTCCAGGGCAAAGGAGACAGCCCCTCCTGGGAGGAAAGGCGCCAGGCACTTCCACCCATCCCATGATAGGAAATGGAAAGGCAGGCTTAAAAGGTGTCCTCTCGAGCCCTGCATGAAACAAAGAAGTTGATGATTGTGCATCACCCAAGGCCAGACTGATGGGTGTTGGAGAGAAGGACCTTACATAGAAGAAGGCTGAGGAAGCCTTGGCCCTAAGGCTTCTCAACTCTGGCGATCCATTAGAATCACTTGGGGAGCATTTTAAATTAAATACCAATGCACTGGTCCCAACTTTTAAGAGATTCTGATTTACCTGGGTGGGGCAAAAGTCTCTTCCAGTGATTCTAATGTATACCCAGGGGTGAGAACCACTGCAGAGAAGAGTTCTTTTCTAAGTATTATATTGATAGTAATATATTGTTTCTATTGAGGTATAATTGACATATAACATTATATTAGTTTCAGGTGTACAACATAATGATCCGACATTTGCATACATTGCAAAATGCTCACCAGTTAGTTAACATGTCACCTCACATAATCACACACACAAATTTTTTTTCTTGTAATAAGGATTTTTAAGATCTACCCTCGTAGCATCTTTCAAATATGCAATACAGTATTAGTAACTATATTCACTATGCTGTACATTACATCCCCAGGGCTTATTTTTTTTATAACTGGAAGTCTGTAATAACTTTTGACCCCTTTCACCCATTTTGCATCCTCACCTACCCCTGACTCCCCCCACCTCTGGCAACCACCAGTCCGTTCTCTGTATCTGAGCTTGCTTTTATTGTTGAATTCCACATAAATGAGATCATATAGTATTCCTTTCTCTGTCTGAATTATTTCACTTAGCATAATGTCCCCAAGGTCCATCCCTGTTGTTGCAAATGGCAAGAGGGCATTTTTTTATGGCTGAAGAGTATTCCATTGTGTGTGTGTGTGTGTGTGTATATATATCACATCTTTATCCATTCTTCCACTGATGGATACTCATTTCCTTATCTTGGCTATTGTAAATAATGCTGCAATGAACATGGCGGGGGGGGGGGCATGTATCTTTTCAAATTACTATTTTCATTTTATTTAGATAAATACCCAGGAGCGGAATTGCCGGATCATATGGTAGTTCTATTTTTAATGTCTTGAGGAGCCTCCTACTATTTTCTATAGTGGCTGCACAAATTTACATTTCTGCACACAATGCACTAGGGTTCCTTTTCTCCATATCCTCACCAACACTTATTTCTTGTCATTTTGATAACAGTCCTTCTAACAGGTGTGAGGTGATATCTCAATTGTGGTTTTATTTGCATTTTGATAACAGTCGTTCTAACAGGTGTGAGGTGATATCTCATTGTGGTTTTATTTGCATTTCCCTGATTAGTGATGTTGAGCATCTTTCCACGTGCTTTTTGGTCATCTGTATTTGAGTTGTATACATTCTTTATATACTTTGGATATTAACCGCCCTATCAGATATATGATTTGTAGTGTGGCATTTTTAAAATAAAAGTCTGTCAGGTCCCTAGGGGTTTGTTGTAGTTACAGGCGATTAGTATTTGTCCGTTCTCCTCTCTTTTGCAAGTGAAGGCTCCGTTGCCTCACCATCAGTTACGTGAAAATGATTCCTGAGCAGGCAAGCCAAAAAAAACAAGCCACTTTTATGTCTCAGCTAACTGATATTGACCCAGCTTCCTAATGCCCTCAGTCCGGAGTGGTTCAGAGGCATTGATGACAAGAGCCTCTATCTTGAGTCATCTCAGAGCTTAGACGATTTATTCCCCCAATTATCCAATATTGGACAATGGGCACATTTCACATCTGGAAAATGAAAAAGCAATCAGATTCTTTGCACTTATGATCGCCACTGTTCTTGTCTTCTGTGACACTTTAATCCCTGCTTATGAAAGGAATATCTTCCCTCATATCTAATTACAAAGGCCTTTCGAGAAGTACATTGGCTTTCCCCTTCTTACTGTCAATTGATGATGATTTTTTCTGTAGTTAAAATAATGTATGTATTTTTCTAGGTGACCAAGATATCAACGTGGTTTCCACATACATCTCAAAAATGAGAGTTATTTATCCAGCAGTTGAAGGTCGGATCCAGTTTTCTGCAGGAAGTCATTGCCATGGAAGTTTTTCTCTAATACTTCTTTCAGTTTTGGCAGTGATCATAGTTTTATACCAGTAGCCAAAAATTCTCCTTGCCATTAATGGAACTGTATTTTTTTCTCAAGTGAGATTCAAGTCTACCTTTTAGGAACTGGCTTTGTGATGGTGCGGAGCATCCTTGCAGTCTCCTAGAAGCTGAGCTTAGAGGGTTGTAAATGAAGACACTGACATCATCACTCAGGATCAGCAACTTAATGAACACACAGGAAAAGAAATGAAAATGGGGCCCATGAAGAGAAGGCCAACCATCTTTAGTTTACATATGCAAATTTTAATAAAATTTTATAAACAATTCTAAAACATACACATCATTTTTCTCCTTTATATCCATTCTAATCCACCAAACAACTTATGTTTACATAGAACTTTATCACTTACAAGGGAGTTTTAAGCACATTATCTTATTTGATGCCCATAACTTTCCTTGGTGGGCAAGACAGGTATTGTTTTTCCCACTTGACAGATGAGGAAACTACAGCTCAGAAAGAATTGACATCTTTTAAGGCCATACAGCTAAAAGTGACAGATCCCAGACCTGCACCTGGGCCTTCAGACCTCAGTCCCGCACTCTTTCAGTTCTATCCAGTTAACTGTTCAGGAAGATACTTAATGGTCTCCTCTCTTTTTAACTATCAGGAGCCCCAGACTCATGTAGAAGAAGTCTCTGCTTTATTTCTAGTCTCTGTTTTTTCCTTTTTAGCGCGTGTTGTTATAGGGAGTTTAACGGACTAAACACAGAGTGGCGTTCTCTCCTGCAGCACCGTGTGCCTTTGAGGAGCTGGGACAAGAGGTGCAGCAGATGATGGGAAAGGCCAGGAGCTGCAGAATGCAGTCAAGGGGCAGGGAGAAAGGGAAGGAAAGACCAGGATGCCCAGGACCAACTTAACATTATAGAAGAGTCAGAGCTAAAGGCCATTTATACTTGTTAAATACGTATTTGCTAAGGAGTAGCAGCAGAGTGCCTGACACATGGCATTAGCTACTAATAATCTTATGAGATTCTATCAGTTCTCCCTCTGCTTCTTTCCTCCTTCTTCCTAATGGGAAGGTGTCATGAGAAGAGAACCTTCTTAGAGAAGGTGTAGGTCTAACCCTACACCTGCCTCTCCCCAGCAAGATGCCAGCACTGATTCTGGTCTCACACACACACACACTCCGCCCCCTCCCCCAGTTATGGGAAATCCAGAGCGGAGCCAAGGTTGATGTTTTTCAGTGGTATACCTAAACCTAAAGTCAGCTCTGCCGTCAAATCTGAACAGTCACTCTCAGTCATCTGGCACAGATATGAGAGCTCCTGCCTGAGAGGGTGCCCCTCTGAGCGGGTGCTCAGGAAATACCCAGACCGACGAAATGAATGATTTATGCACAAGGAACAAATACTTGCTTAAGGGGGTGGGGGGACCACGTGAGCCTGCTCGTTAACGTAGAAATGATTCAGTAAGAAATGGGAGCCCTCACCTTACACAGAGTCAGTGAACAGCAGCTAAAGGATGGAAGAGTGAGAATGTTTCTTGATGTTTACAGTTATTACGTATTCTTGATACAAAACATACTTTTAAGTTTCACAACCTCTTTATAAATGTTGCAGTAAAATAATGCCCTAGGTTCTATGCATATACAGACTGGCCCTAAATAAACAAATGTCCATAGACTGTAAGAGGAAAATGTCAATAAGACTGCATTTGGGGTATATTTGCTTATGCTTGGCCAGTAAAATCGGGTAAATCCTATTGGAGCACAACTTTCTAAAAAACATTTTGTAAGTTTTCTAAATATGTGTACATGTATTATTCAGTGGTTTAAGAAATGACCTGAAAACACTTTGCAACTGTAGGTTCCAAACAATAAAATTGAAGATATACTCCTTGTCTCTGGTAGTTACTTCTTCTCTCAAGCAAACACCTATAACCCAAGACAATATGACTGATGGAAAACTCTTGGCCAGTTCGTCGCTGGTATCCCTTGCCTTGATTATCAGCCCCTTGCCATCTAACAGCCCTCCCTATCCCCGTTCTTACCCCCAAAACAAGAAAAATACATGCAGTTTTTAGGTAGGAAGGAACAGTAAATAAAGGATATTTTAAGTAAGACTACTAAATTTTATGGCTTTTACGTACAGAATTTAAGACCAATAGTGGTTTCCTAAAAATAAAAATGTTCAAGTCATACAGTGTTAGGGATTTTAATTGATTTATCTGAACTGGTTGCACGTCAAGAATTTTCCTCAATTAACGCCGATGATAGAGCAGATCAGCTGGTACACCGTGGTCAGACACATTCAATGCAGTTGGTGGCAGAGCTGCCCTCAGCAGTTTTCAGCAGAGTAAGTGCCCTCAGACAGTATGTAGCCCTGTGGACACATGACTAGGCTTGCCTAAATTAGTAACGGTCTCGGATTTAGTTTCCTGGGGCTGCTGTAACGAAGCACCACAAACTGGGTGGCTTAAACAACAGAAATTCATCATCTCACCGTCTGGAGGCTAAAAGTCTAAGATCAATTTGGCAGGGTTAGTTCCTTCTGAGGGTTGGGAGGGAGAATCTGTTCCAGGCCCCTCCCCAGCTCTGGTTAGCCTCAGACATTCCTTGCCTTACAGATGGTATTCTCCCCATGCTTCTACATCCTTTTCCCTCTGTACATGTCTGTCTCTGGGTCCAAATTTCCCCTTATACTGTATAAAGACATAGTCATGCTGGATCAGGCCCACTCAAATGACTTCATTTTAATCATGTGCAAAAACCCTATTTCTAAATAAGCTCACATTCACGGGTACACGGTGTTGGGACTAAAGTCCTGCCACAAGACCTCAGCATCTTTTCAGGGGACACAATTCAACCCATAACCGTCCCCTAGATGATCTACGTAATCAGCCGGGGCAGCCCTGAGGCTACCTTACAAATGAAGGGTTACAATTAATGTTATTTTTGTGCTGGTAAAATAGGACACATTTTAGAAGCTGATTTGGCTCAACCCAAGCAAATCAAAAGGAACGAGTTTTCCTAACTAATGCAGTCAAAAGCAGGAGCTTTAAACTTTTATAACAAGCTGGGAGATCTCCAATCTCTAGTAAGGTGTACTGAGCCCTCTAAGAACCTGAATGAAATACTTTATGAAAATATTCGGTTAACAAGTAAGCTAGTGAGGGTATGAAGACAATTTAACTCTGACCTATGACATGGATACTGGCGTATTAAAAGCAACAATGGAGGGAATTCCCTGGCGGTCTAGCAGTTAAGACTCGGGCTTTCACTGCCGTGGACCAGGGTTCGATCACTGGTCGGGGAATTAAAATCCCACAAGCCGTGTGGTGCAGCCAAAATAAATTAATAAATAAAACTGAAAAACTTCAAAAATAATAATAAAGCAACAATGGAAATTATAGACTCATTATTCACTGGGATTTTTGGTTGCAAAAACAAAAAGTCTATCAGCAGAGACATACCAGAAGAATATTAGCTAGTCCCCAGAATCATCCAGAAGCGTGGAGAGCCAGGCCTAGAAATGGAGAGCAAGCAAGGAAAGTGAAGCATGGCTAAGATCCTGCCACGGGAACAGCCTTCATACACCAGCCTGGTGCTGCTGGGTTCACCTCCACCACAGCTACACCTGCCAGGGCCACTGGCTGTCCTGGTGCCTCCATTCAGATGGGAGCAGATAACAAGCTGGGCCTGGTTCAGGCCCAAGCTGTCTTTCATAAAGATAAAAGAAGGCTGAGTGAGGACTCAACTCCAGCCTTTTGGCTTCCTTCAATGCCCCCTCCCCCAATTACCTTGGAATTCCTCCAAATAAAGATATTCCAGTTCCGGACAATCAAAAGTGAGAAATGGCCCCATGAGTCCTCTGAGAATCTCCTAGTACAACAATATATATGAAATGATGTTAAAAATAAAAATGCTACCTTCTGAGTATGTCTTGAAAACTATGTTGAGTTCTTAACTTCCTCTCCAACAACGTACCTTCACATGTATGATATCCAGATTTTTATGAAAGCCAAAATCACTCTAAAAGTAAACAACACTAAACTTTTTCTGGTACTTTAATCATTAAATAATAAGCATGTTAGTAATGAAATCAGTCCCTAAGATATATTATTTTTTTATAAAGAAAAAATAAATATGGCTAATCAATTTCTAATTGAGCTTGAGTTTTTAATTTGATGTTGACTTTTTTTCAGATCTATACTCTACAGATGAAGTAAGGAAATCCATACACTTAAAAAATAAACAAGTCTTATCTTTCTGGTAAAATCACAATGTATTGACTTTATATGTTAACATTTATATAGCATTCCTAAAAATTTCACTAATTTATCATGTTGTGAAACTGATTTTGTGATAACTCTTGTGTCATAACTAAGAAATGCTTATAGCATCATTCCTGCTCATCTGTCACACAGGTGTATTATTATCCTGCTCAAGTTTTCTTCTCGAAGCCTTGCCTCATTCCTTACTGAGTATCTATCTTTGGGTAAAAGTGGAAAGAAAAGATGGGACTATAAAACAAGAGATCCCAGACACTACTGTAGAACAAGTCATAATGAACAAACTAGTAACGTAACCTCAGTCATTACTGTTCTCTAGAATGACACCACAGATAAGGAGGCTGCTGGCTCCTTGACTATCTGATCACTGCTTCATCTACCCCTCCCTAACCCATTCAAGAAAGCCCACAATGCAAGTGAATGGGAGTAGCATTACAGGGCTAATGAGGAAGCCAATACAAATCACATTTAAAATATAAATAGAAAAAATAAATCACACAGTGACTTAAGTACTTTAAATATTATTCACTGTAATAAATTACTAGTCATCCCCTTCAAATCTAGATCAAGAGACACCAATGGGCTCAATCCCAGAGCTGAGACAACTGCTAATCTCCACTAGATACCAGCCACAGCTTAATGCCAGAGGTCCCTTAACAGAGGGAGGAGAGTGTACAACTATTAGAAATATTAATAGACTGTAAAAATTAACACAAGGGCTTCCCTGGTGGCGCAGTGGTTAAGAATCCGCCTGCCAATGCAGGGGACACGGGTTCGAGCCCTGGTCTGGGAGGATCCCACATGCTGCAGAGCAACTAAGCCCATGCACCACAACTACTGAACCTGCGCTCTAGAGCCTGCGAGCCACAACCACTGAGCCCACATGCCACAACTACTGAAGCCTGTGCGCCTCGAGCCCGTGCTCCACAACAAGAGAAGCCACCGCAATGAGAAGCCACACACTGCAACGAAGAGTAGCCTCCACTCACTGCAACTAGAGAAAACCCACACAGCAATGAAGATCCAACACAGCCAAAAATAAATAAATTTATTAAAAAAAGAAAAAAAATTAACACAAGTCGTCACTTACAAAAGATCATTAATCTATTTATTATAAGACCACATAAACATCTTTAAACTTTTCATCAATATAGAAAATTGAGGGAATTCCCTGGTGGTCCAGTGGTTAGGTCTCAGCACTCTCACTGCCGGGGCCCAAGTTCGATCCCTGGTCGGGGAACTAAGATCCTTAAAGCTGCACGGTGTGGCCAAAAAAAAGAAAACTGAAAGAGTGAGCACTTGGTGCAGTTCAACAGAACGCAATGCTTCAGCAGGGCTATTCTCCCTCCCTCTGGTGCTCAGCTCACCGGTCCTCCTTAAGTGTATCTGTCAGTGTCCACACACCTGTATCTCTCATATACTTAATGTCCTTTAATTATTCAATACTTTGGCCACATTCAGTGTAACTTTTCTTGTTTTTGTGGCTATTTGGGGAAAAAAAATCAATATCAGTCTTCATGCTCCCTTATAACTTCTCAGCAGTTAGACCTCTATAGCAGCCCCTTTCCCTTTTTTTCCAACACCTCTCTCTGCTTCCTCCTTCTCCTGAAATGCCTTTTATCTGATTCAGAAATCTGTGAGTTTGCGCATGAGTTCACCAGTGTCCTGAGATTAGCTGACATGATCACCTTACCTGCGGCACTGGTTCAGGATCACAGAGAGAGAGGCATGTGCCCTGGTCTCAACATGTCTTTCACTCTGGCAACAGTCGTAAGAGAGGTGAGGGACCTAGATCACAGGCCACACCCCTGCCTCTTAACTCCTTGCATGTACATTCCACCTCAACTCACCCAGTCTTTTTGTGTCCATCCCCCCACAAACTAGTCTTTTTGTGCCCACCACCTTCTTAGTGCCAGGTGCTGCTGGACTATGCACAGGTGATACAGGGGTGAGAAAGACACATCCTGGCACTTGGACTGTTCACAGCTGGGTGGAAGTGACAGCTAAAATTAATATCTGAAAACAGAAACGTATGCATGTATTTGCCAATCTAGCATATTTTCCCACTCCTGGAAAGAGCCCCCATTTTGGGGAGACACGGAACCTCTTCTATCCCAGGTAGTTCTGGTGGGACAGTTAATTACAGAAGCAATCTCTTAGCTCTGGTGGAAGCACATGACCTAGGCGTCACAGTTATAGTGCCTGATCACCTTGGTCTGAGTTACTGGTCCAGGGATAGGCAAGCCAAGACAATAAGAATGCTTCCACAAGGTTTAATATGGGTATAGATGTAGAGAGAGACAAGCTCCCTCTGTATCATCACGTGATTCCACAGTTTGTTTAACCGTCCTCTCCCACATGAAGGCATCCACAAGAATAACAGTTAACAGGACAGAAGCTGAGACAAGAAATGGACATATGTCCGCAGAGAGTCCTGACACTATTCAGGTGCTGGGTAAGTCATACTGAGGACAACTCCATTATTGCCTTTCTGTAGTTGGGTTACATGAACAAATATGTTATTTTTCTTTTCTTTTTCTAAAGCAAAGTTGAGTTCCATCACTTTACAATCAAGAGATTAAACTAGCCCACACTAGGAGAAAATGTCAAAAAGTTCCCCTGAGCACCTGTGTGTGTGGTGAGGCGGGAGGGAAGTGAAATAGGAAGAACAGTTCAGACATTAAGTAACATGAATAAAATCCCTCAGGGAAAAGTATGCAGTTTTCATTCTTGTACGACAAAAATGGATCTGACAAACTTTAGAAAATTACCTAAAACACATTTCCTTATAAAGAAATTTCAATGTCACCCATTTTTTCAGACATTTGAGCCACTTTTAAAAAATTAAGCCTCCAGGGCTTCCCTGGTGGCGCAGTGGTTGAGAGTCCGCCTACCGATGCAGGGGATGCGGGTTCGTGCCGCGGTCCGGGAGGATCGCACACACCGCAGAGCGGCTGGGCCCGTGAGCCATGGCCACTGAGCCTGCGCGTCCGGAGCCTGTGCTCCGCAACGGGAGAGGCCACGGCAGTGAGAGGCCCGCGTACTGCAAAATTAATTAATTAATTAATTAATTAAGTCTCCAGGCCGTACCCATTTTCTCCACCATGCATTGTCCCCGAATATGGATACAGTACTCCCTTCACTCCCAAGAGCAGCCAGCATAATGTTGAAGTGTTAAGTGGGCATAAATGGAGGGAGTTACAATGAAGAAGAAAACTTACAACTCAGTGTGGGATATCAATGCTCCTAAAAAGCACCCACCAAACCCATCACTTGGGAGTCCTTTCTGGGGTTCCTTCTCAGCTCTCTTAGTGTTAAGCACTGGAGAGCCCCAGGACACAGTCCTTGGACTGCTCCTCTCTTCTATTTACACTTAATCTCCCAGTGCTGTCATCCAGTTTTACATCTTGCTCCTGGTGACTCTCAAATTTATAACCCCTCCCATGGACTCCAGACTCATAAATACAACTGCCTACTTGGCATCTCTGTTTAAGACGGTTCATAGGCCCCCCAAACTTTACGTGTCCAAAAATGAATTCCTGATCTTCCCCTCAAAACACGTGCCAGTCACCATCTCCCTCAGCTCATTTAATAGACCCTGCATCGTTCCTGTTGCTCAGGCAGAACCCTGGGGTCATCCTTGGCTGCTCCGTTTTTCTCAAACTCACAACCTGTCCATCAGTAAATTCTGTTGCCTAGCTTAAAAACAAAAGACTTCAACTTCACGAAAACCCCACAAGTACTGCCCTGATCCCAATGACTGTCATTTCGACTGAATTACTTCACCAGCCTGCTACATGAGCTCCTTGTCTCTGCTTTTACTCTTTAGTCTGTTCTCAACACTCCCAATGCAGTCACCAAAGCAATTCTATCACAATATAGCTGCTGTCCTGCTCAAAATCTTTCCATCATGCACCAGGTAAAAGTGAGTCACCACAATGGCTTCCAAGGCCCTTTGTGATCCTGTCTCCTGTCACGTCTCTGACATCATCTCCCCTCACTCACCATGATGTAGCCACGCTGATCTCCTTCCTACTCTTTCTACAAAACAGGCACACCCCCACTCAAACCTTCGCACTTGTTATTTCCAAATATTTGGAATATGGGCTCCAAAATATTTGTGTGGCTTGATATCTCACCTCCTTCCGGTCTTTTCTACAATGTCCTGGACACATTATTTTAAACTGCAAACCTCCACCCATACCATTCTATTTTCCTTTTCAGTTTATTTTTCTTCTGAGCGCTTGTTACTTTCTAACATACTATATACTATTTTCTTATTTATATTGTTTATACTATGTGTCTCCCTGGGTTTGAATGTAAGCTTATAAATGCACAAATGTATCCCTGGCATCTAAAACTGCCTGGCAGATAGTGAGCACTCAATACACACGTGTAGAATAAGGTGAATAAATCATGCATCATTCCTTCTCTCCTGCCTCTCTGCCACCCTCCTGACTCAGTCCAAAAGCCACACAGTCCTTTTTCTCCGGTATCAGCCCCTCCAGAGAAAATAAGCAATTAAGAAAATAACTTCTCTACCTAAACACCCTTTTCATTATGCAGAGCAGTTAGACTCTTCTTTAACCCCTCTGCAACCAAAAGGCCAATTACGTCTTCCCCAGGAAGGACAGATGCCTTTCTCCAAAGAGTAAATTCTGTAGCCTCCCCCTTGCCAATCCTTAATATGAAGGTGATTACAAGTTTTCTAACAGCGTCCCTTTTCCCTCCTTGCTTTTGTTCTTCCACATCAGGAATTAGCAAACTACAGCCTAAGGGCCAAATCCTGCCTGCCACTGCTTTATATAAGTAAGGTTTTACTGGAGTACAGCCACATCCATTACTTGGAATAATAGTTTAATATAATTTGATAGAAAAAAATCATAAACATCAAACTAACAAAAAATAGTGAAATAAAAAAAACATTTTTCACTGGATTTGACGATCTCCTAGGGGCCATAGGCCTCAGGTTAAGGATTTCTCCTTACGTATCTAGCAACACTGAAGACACTACTGGGTACATAAAAGAGAACACAGTCTTTGAAATGGAAGTGGAGGAGACTAGCAAGATGTCTGCTCATTCATGTAGTCAGTCAGTCACTTGTATTCTAATGTTGACCATATCTGAAGTTACAACTTGTATATATATCATTATACAGTCTGCAAAGAACAGTGGCCCATTAGACTTCTGATTTTTTACTGTAAAATCTAACGGTTTTTAGGAAGTCAATAAATATGTTTGCTTTCTTTCAACCATTTCTCAGAATTTTCTGCTATCTACAGCTAAATGATTATACTTATAACACAAACTTATAATGTCCTTTATAAATTTCAAAGTGTCTTCCCATCTATTTAATTTCATTTTATCCCCCAACCAGAAACAGAGAGTTACTTCTATAAACACATTTCAAAATGTGAAACTCATGCACTACAAGACACACATAGAGATGGATAGAAAGGAATGTGCAAAGTAAAATATTTGAAATGCACCAGAGGAACTTACTTTTTAAAGGGATCCAGAGTGACCGCTTTTGGAAATAAAGGCTCCTTTCATGGGTCAACAGTGACAAGAACACGAAGACTAGAGGCAGACCTAAGTTTGAATTCCAACTTTACCGTTCTCTCTGGCTTCATTATCCTTATCTATAAAACAGGAATAATACCATCTCACAGTTATTGGATGGTGAAATGTGATATAAAATGCCTGGCCAACAGAGAATGCATCTAGTTCCTTTCCCTTTTATTATGCGAATGATTTTGTATTTGTAGATTTTTATACAGCACATTTTCTTTAAATAGAGCTCACTCACTGCTATAGATTTACACGTCCTCCTAAAATTCACATGCTGAAACCCTAAACTCCAGTATGACTATAGTTGGAAATGAGGTCTTTAGGAGGTAATTAAGGTTGAATTAGGTCATAAAACCTAACCCAATAGCATTTGTGGCCTTATAAGAAGAAGCAGAGAGAGAAAGATCTCCTTCTTTCTTCCCACACGCTCGCACAAGAGATCATGTGAGCACACAGTGAAAAAAGGCAGCCATCTACAACCAAGGGAAGAGGTCTCAGAATGAAACCTACCTTGCAGGCACCTTGATCTTGGACTAACCAGCCTCCAGAATTGTGAGAAATAAATTTCTGTTAAGTCACCCCATTTATGGAACTTTATCATGGTAGCCCAGGCCATTTGATACACTCATAAGAATTTTTTTCTCATCTAAATAAACAAAATACCACAATTTATAGGAAAGTAGGTGAGGATGGCATAAAAGGGCTGTACATATTTTATTTTTCCAGTTCACCATGACACTTTAAATAATAATATGCAAAATGCTATGGATTTTAAATGTGAAGAATTAGACTGATTAATTTCCCACCTGTCCCTGAGAAACTAGTAAATGTTTAAGGCTTGGTAGTAAAGCACCGATTCAAAGAAACTCATACATAGTCTAGAACTTTTAAGCAATTAAAAAGATAACAGACCACTCACTCTAACAGCCAGTAGGTGAGCTGGGAGCCGCGGAGGTCACCGTGGGGAGGCGGGGCGGGGGCAGCATGGCAGCCTCCTTATGGCTCCGTGGAGCTGCCTCTGGCCTCCGGTACTGGAGCTGCCGGCAGCAATTGGCGGTGGCCAGCCTTGAAGCGGTGTATTCTAAGTCAATGGCTTCTAAGACTCCAGTTGGATTCACTGGAGTAGGCAATATGGGGAATCCAATGACAAAAAATCTCATGAAACATGGCTATCCACTCATTATTTATGATGTGTTCCCTGATGCATGCAAAGAGTTTCTAGACGCAGGTGAACAGGTAGTGTCTTCCCCAGCAGATGTAGCTAAAAAAGCTGACAGAATTATTACAGTGTTGCCCACCAGCATTGATGTGATAGAAGCTTGTTCTGGAGCAAATGAAATTCTAAAAAAAAGTGAAGAAAGGCTCACTCTTAATAGATTCCAGTACTGTTGATCCTATGGTTTTGAACAAATTGGCCAAAGAAGTTGAGGAAATGGGAGCAGTTTTCATGGATGCCCCTGTTTCTGGTGCTGTGGGAGCTGCTCGGTCCGGGAGCCTCACATTTATGGTGGGAGGAGTCGCAGAAGAACTTGCTGCTGCCCAAGAGCTGCTGAGGTGCGTGGGCTGCAATGTGGCGTGGCGTGAAGCTGCTGGGACTGGGTAGGCTGCGAAGATCTGCAACAACTTGCTGTTAGCTATTAGCATGACTGGGACTGCTGAAGCTATGCATCTGGGAATCAGGTTAGGGCTTGACCCAAAACTCTTGGCTAAAATCCTACATATGAGCTCAGGACAATGTTGGTCAAGGAACACTTATAATCCTGTACTTGGGGTGATGGATGGAGTTCCCTTGGCTAATCACTATCAGGGTGGATTCAGAACAACACTCATGGCTAAGGATCTGGGATTAGCACAGGACTCTGCTGCCCACATGAAGAGCCCAATCCTTCTGGGCACTCAGGCCCATCAGATCTACAGGATGATGTGCTCGAAGGGCTACTCCAAAAAAGACTTCTCATCCATGTTCCAGTTTCTATGAGACAAGGAGACGTTCTGAGTTTGCCCTTTGGCTGTGGACACTGTTGGAAACCAAACTCTATCTTGGAGCCCCTCAGAGCTCACTCCACAAGTAAATGGGCTTAATCAAAGGTCACCTGTCTGCTTCTGATTGTCTAGGTCACAATAAACCCTGGGATTTTTCCACCCATTTTTAACTGCTTATTCTTTTTATCTATTTAGCAAACACACATTATCTGAATTTTTTTTTTCTGCAAGCCACTGATGGTCTCTGCTAGCTAGCTGATTGACCTTTTTCAAAAGTTTGATTCCTGAGCATCGTCAGTTAAAGTGTTGCCTACTTCAATCAGGATATTATTTACTCTACTTTACAAATAAAACCACATTTTTTTTTTCCATGGGACAAAACCTATCCTGGAGGAAAGAAAAGAAATCGGTGTGAGGCAAGGAGTTAGAGAAAGGGGAAGTATAGTGAATTACTCCCTGTGTCCCTCAGAAAGCTTGTCCTGCTAATAACCCAGTGGTGGTATTCTTGCATTCTGAGGTTACCGGTTTATTTTCCAGGAGTTGATAAAGCAAGAGAACTCCTTGCTGCATGCTATGTAACTTGAACTCTGTTACATCACCTTGGTGTGCCCCTCTTATAACAACTCCCAATACTTAGCAAACTTATTTTTTATATTTTTGCTTCCTTGTACATTCTTACTACATTTTGACTTCAAAAGGATGACATCTTTAGAACTGTCTCAGAGCCAACGATGATATGTGCTTTAGAGAATTATTATATTATCCTAAATATAACCATATTATTTTGAATTCAAATAAATTTCTATGCTGATAATTTAAAAAAAGATAATAGAACTACTGGCAAAACCTTTAAAAAATTTACAATATCTAATGACCATTTTTACAAACTTTTGAAAAATATACATGAATAGTACCATTAAATGGGTTAGTTTTCCAAATTATATTTAGAGTTCCCACATTATCAGTGCCTGATACATGGCTGAAACTCAATAAATATATTCTGAATGAACACTACAGCCAATAACCAAACACAAAACGCCCACTCTTGAAAGACACATGTGGTTGAAGGAGAAAAGCATATCATGGGAAGAAATTATCAGTAGAATCCTCAACATTGAAACTTTAAAAATAATTATTTAACTTTCCTCAAAGAATACAGTTAATTCATATTTTTCTTTTGGAGAGACAACATAAACCAAAAATCTACTTGACTAATTTGTTTATATAAGTTTTTGGAATACAGTTATATACGTTCAATGAAATGCAATTTCAATCACACATTCAATCACACAAGTATCTTTAAGTACTCAGTTTTTACACCCTAAAGGGTTATATATAACCTGTCAATCATCCAGCAAGAGTAAGAAGTCCCTTGTTTGCTATGAAAAACTCATAAAGGAGGCTATAAGACTCAATCACTTTTCATCATTATTAAGTCCGTGTTAGTCTTTATTAAAACAAACAAAATCAAAATTTCAGACACTGAATTACATGATATATATAAGAATATACAAAAGTAAAAGAAAAAACAGCACGTATCTACTACACTAGCATAGCAGACATTTCAACTGGTTATTCTATCCCAAATCCAAATGTTTACATCCAGGACGTCACAGAGGTAACCTCCTTTTGTACCTAAATTAAAAAGAAATCTATTTAATAGAAGAGAAAAAAACAAACAAACCAGAGTTCATTTGTAATTTGCCTAACAGTTTCAGTGTATTAAAATCCTAACCTAAGATATTGTATATATATATATATATGTGTGTGTGTGTGTGTGTGTGTGTGTGTGTGTGTATGTATCCACAAGAAATTAGCTAGCCTATGCTACAGATAATATTTACATTTTAGAGAGAAGAAAAATGGCAAGGTATAGCGATAGACCTCATAAAGTCTCAAGCAGAGAGCTGGAGGTTTCCTGGTACTGATTCCCATGTAAACTGAACACAAACTATCCATAACTGCCACCCTGTTTTAATATACATTTAATACTGCCATAACTTGAAAACTTGTACTCAATAGGTAAATAGTCCAAATCTGGTTTCCTCTATGAAATGACATTTCATTGCTGTATCACAACCTTGAATAGTTATTTCATCTGACCAAAGGGATCAGTCAAAAAATAAAAACAGTAAGAAGCAATGCTCAAAACTCAAAATCCTCACAATTCAATATAATAATAATATTAGCATCCTCCAATTCCAATCCATTTTGTGTTCTTGGGTTCATATAAGCTCAACTGCTTCAAAATTGCTCAAGTCTGAGTTACACAGCATTCAGTGTTGCAGATGATAGCCTGCAGAGCTTGGCCCATCCTACTGTTAGGAGGTAAACTCACACCTAGGGTACAGTGTCCCTATCTGATTGTAATTGGGAAAGGAGGAAGTCAAGGCAGAGGCTATTCAGCTCCTATCTCCCAAAATCCACTCTATGTCTGAGCATGTTGGATGAAGAAAATAAGGGTGTTCATTTTTTAAATGATCAGAATCACAAGGGTTTCCTTAATTTTTATGTCTCTAATTAAAATAAATGCCAGCATACCATTAAAAACATAAAGAAAAATTGCTGCTTTTCAGTTACCTTATTGAGCTCTGGAAACAGTTCTTGTATCACAATGTCCAATAAAACATAAGTCAGCTAAAATGCCAAAAAAAATTTTTTTAAGGCATTAGACAAAAAAACCCAAAAAAAACGATAAACACAAATTTAGGACTATGGTTACCGCTAAAGGGGAAGGCAGGGAATAAAACTGACAATGTGAAACAAGCACAAAAGTAGTAGCTTCAATAGTATCTACAATGTTCTATTTTTAAGATGAGTTTTACATACACATGAGTTCATTTTACTATTATTCCTCATAATTCATTTTATGTTAAACATTTTATATGTAACAACAATTTTAAAGAAAACAAGCAGGATACAAAATTGTAACTGTATTAAGATCTCAATGGGCTATGTAACAGACTATAAACAGTAAAATGTTAACTGTGGTTATTCTATGTAACCTGAATGAATGATGGAATTCTTGATATTTAAATTTTTACTTTTTTCATGAATTTTTAGTATATTCCAAATTTCTATAGTGAATATATATTTATTTTAAATCAAAACAGTTCATATTATAAAAGGTAATCAGCAGAAGAGAGTTATTAACAAAGATACTTTTTCCTATCTGAATGTTTGAATTACATTGTCTTCATTTAGTATAGCATCACTTCACAGTTAATAATATACCAGACACCCTACTGTGTCATTCGCTAAACCTAGCCAACACTAGTCAACCTGCTTTAATGAATTTTACCTGCTTGTTGAGAACTGGCTGCTGTAAACCGTCAAAAAGAAGTCTGATGCTTTCATACTTGGCTTCTTCACCAATACACTTGACTATCAGATCTAAACAAGAAAGCCACATGTGAAACAATTTTATATTATAAAGTGACTTATCATTTACTGGATCATAAAGCAAAATCTCCACTCTCTTTCCCGGGTATTATGCAAAAACTGTAAATTAGCATTTCCTAAATCAGTGTTCTGGCAAGAAGCTCTTGGAAAAAAGGGTTCTGTGGTCAAGTTGAGAAATGCAGTATCGGGAATCCTCCTTTGGGAGATTCACAACGCACAATGCATACTGCAAGCTCTGGGGAATGCTGCAGTAAAGAAATCTGTTTATACTATTAAGTGATAAAAGACAGTTGGAAAATAATACATATTTTATTATCCCATTCAAGTAAAACAAACAAAATCAAATGCTAAAATTATGCACGTACATTTGTACATACATGTAGAGAGATACATAACAACTGTCTGTGAGGATGAACACCAAACGGGAGCTCGTAGCTACTTCTGCACAGTGGGGACAGGATGGTTTCTACTTTTTACTCTCTATATTTTCATAATATTTGAATATCTTAATATTTTTAATAATTAATTTAATTTTATGGTGAACATAGACTCTCTTCAATGAATATGACCACTTTACTTCTGTACTTTTTGCATAATTAGTATTAGCTATCTTATAGAACAATCTTTTGGGAAAATGTTTACACACTAATTTAGGGTCCCAAAAGTTCCAATTCATGTTTGACTACACAGCTGTCATGTATCACTCCTATTACCACAGAGCCAGTCCTTATTAAAATCTGTGCTGAATGTTTTCCTCCAAGCAGGAAAAGAAAATTATTCTTAAGTAAACAAGGTGCTCAAATATTTGTCCTTTCCACTCCGATCATAATGAAACTCTTAATGCTGTTCATGGAAAATTCTCATTTTATGTTTGCTTTTATAAGGTAAATCTAACCCTGAAAGGCAAAAGCCAAATTCAATTTATAATAAGTTTAGTAGATCCTTGATATTTATGCGTCTTTGTGAATCCTTTAATTCACCAATACTACACAGAATTTCCCAATTAATATGCATGAAGCATAATGGACAAAAACAAACGATCCTTTCAGATTCTTCATCACTAAGGAAGAAATGAGTAGAGGACAACAGAAAGCATGCTAAGCTTCCTCAGTAGCTAAATTACTTCTTCCCAAATGGAAGTCTTGAAGTAGATGTGATTCAAATTCGTGCCTGAGCAAAATAAGAAATTATTACATTCACTGGCTTTCCACGTTGTTAAAACTAAGACTGTTATTAAAACTATAAATGCTAAAGGTCACTATAATACAAAAGAAGTAAGAAATTACTTCATTATATACCTAGAGAAGATTCACTCAAAAACAGCTGTGGTTCACTTTCACATTCAGACCAGGGATTTAACTTAACTGTCTTCACACAGAGCAGCAGGCTCATTCTGAGACTCATTTTTCAATGATGAGAATTCTCTAAGGTACCTTCCATTCTTACTCTATATTTTCTCCCTGGGCATTATTACCCACTCACACATGACTCCCATATCTTTATCCTATATCATCATTCCTCCAATTTCCAAACCTGGATATTTAATTGCTTACTAGACATTTCCTCTTGAATAATGTATAGGCACTTCACATTCAAAATGTCCTAAACTAAATATCCTCTGCTTTGACCTCTTGACGTTTTTTCCTCATGTTTCCCATCTCAGTAAGAGGTTACTACCATTCATTCATTTAGTGGCCCAAGCCTACCTCCTTTGTAAGAGAGGGGATCACCCTCCTCCTTTGAGATACTATGTAACTTGAACATGGCTCTATAATCACATGTATGTTTTGTTTGTATGTCTACCTTCCTGCCAGACTGAGCTACCCAAGTACGTTTTTATATCCCTTGCACTCTGCACAGTGCCTGGCACATGGACCGTGCTCAATAAACTTGGGATGAATGAATGAATTCTGACCTTTCACTCACACACACTAGTTTAGCTCTTGTCCTGGTGAAGTGCTTGGGCAGGAGGACTCCAACTGTCCCACACACCTACCACTTTGATCAGTCTGATTCTAAGTTATTGAAAGAATCCGACTATTGTGTGAGTAGAAACAGCCTTACCTTAAAGTTCTTAGTGCTAACATCATAAAAACCAAATTTTATTTAACCAATTGAGTTCATTTTAATTGGTTTTTGTAACTATTTCTAAAATTAAAACTCACAGTAAAAATTAGCCTCAATAATTACTATACATCATGACCTCAAAAGAGTGCTAATCTATATTAAACTACTTTTTAAATATTACATCACCTGGAATGTAATTCATCATTTCTTCAAAAGTCTGTTTTGCTCGTTTTTGCTTATCTTGGAGAGAGCGAGGTTCAGTGTTTTCACAAAATACAGCATCTAAAAAGAGACAAAAAGAAACATTTGCTGGAATTTTCACCTATTATATACAAAGTATTTCCTCATGGTAGAAATACTAATAAAGCAAAGAAAAGCAAGACTTTTCGCTCTTTTAGGTCTAACTGAAATCCTTAAGAGTACTCAAAACATGAAACAAACACATAAGAAAATACAAACCTCTGAGAAGTGTTATGAGTGAAACCAAACGGTGCTCCTGAAATAACTGTTCTAGTTTACAATGAAGATAGTAATCAGTGTACATTTCCAGGGTGTTTTTAAAGAGGATTCGAGTTCCCATTAAGAGATGATGAAGCCAGTCAGGAACCTGGAAAACCACCCGTCCTGAGAAGGATCACACAGAACACTTCATTAAGGTAAATAGATACCTGAACATTTTCCAATACAAAAAATACAAATGGTCAATATTTTATTTGTAAACACTAATAACTTTAATATGTTCAAGATCAATTATATACATTGAATTCTTATTTTTAAAAGTACCTTCAATTAAAAAAAATTATAATGGGGCAATACTGAAGAGCATTAATTTGCATCACAGAAAAAATATAATACATGAATGAGAAACAGGTTTTAACAGTAACCACAGATATCTTACCTACATACATCAGGTAATCATAGACTCCTTCTAAAGTCATCATTTCCATAAAATAATTCTGATTTTGCTTTCTTTCTGTATTCTCAGCACGGTTTGCATTATTCTTAAACAGATCATTGAAAAGCTAAAGTAAAAGTTGAAATAATAAAAAATATAGTTTATTACACCTGCTGATAATAATTACTATGGGTAAAGTGATACAGAGCAAAGGCGTTTAAACTTTGTCCAATCAAAAGAGAATATTTTTAAAAAACCCTAAAATATCAGAGAGGTTAAGATCTACCCCCAAAATTTGACATTAAACACAGGAACACAATAAAATATTTGTTCAATGAATGGATGAAATATTTTATAAGCCATTAAAATTACATAATACCAGCAAATAAATATATTATAGCAATTAATTCCTTGATTACTGTAAGTTGGTGATTTACAGCTTGAGAAAACCGCTTTTAAAAATGCCCCAAAATACAGAAATGATAGTTTATGAATACAGTTTCTAAAGAATCACTTACCCCGGGCTTCCCTGGTGGCGCAGTGGTTAAGAATCTGCCTGCCAATGCAGGGGACACGGGTTCGAACCCTGGTCCGGGAAGATCCCACATGCCGGGAAGATCCCACATGCCACGGAGCAACTAAGCCCGTGCACCACAACTACTGAGCCTGTGCTCTAGAGCCCGTGCTCCACAACAAGAGAAGCCACCACAGTGAAAAGCCTGCGCACCACAATGAAGAGTAGCCCCTGCTCGTTCCAACTAGAGAGAGCCTGCACGCCGCAACAAAGACCCAACACAGCCAAAAATAAATAAGTAAAATAAATTTATAAAAAGAGAAAAGAAAAAAAAAAACACCCCGTTTAAAGCAAAGAACGAAACAACTACATATACTCCTTATACTGCACAATTAATTTCCACATAAGGAAAATATAAAGTCCCATCCATTTCATTAACACAGGATTCTCCCTATAATGGAAAAGTCATCTCAAGTAGGACAGCTTCAAACTTATTGGCTCTCTGAGGCAATGCACAGTACCTTCTTATTATTTTCTGAAGTAGGGCTGAGAATGGTCAGTTCTGGTTTACTTGGTTTAGGCTTTGGAGATTCACAAGAATTAATGAAGTTCATGATGAAAGGTTCCAAATGCTGACCTTTCTGTGGAGATCATGGTATAAAAATCAAGATTATGATTTTCATTATCATATAACCCATTAAAATTTATTGCTATTTAAATATGCTTATAACTATCATTTTATAGAATGCACATAAATCAATTATTCACCTCTTTTATTAGTTTTCCAGGAACAGACTTTATAATTTTCCCTGCAATTAAAAGTAAAATATTAATTTTAACAAGGCATAATATACCTCATAACTGCTCATATAAATACTAGGTAATTTAAAACACTAAACAGCCAAGTAAAGAGCAAAATGGTAAAAAAATATTTATAATTGACGATTTCACGCTTAACAAAAATTTACAATAAATTAGGTAGTCTTAACTATTTATAGATACAACATTTGGGATACTTTAAAGTAATCCAGTGGGGTGAGAGGCAGGTGAAGGGCTGGAACAAGCCAAGTGTCGATAACTATTGAAGGGATAAGGAGTTCACTATACAAATCTCTCTACTTTTGTGTATATTTGAAATTTTCCATTGAAATGTTTTCAAAACATTTTAAGCAATGGTGAATATATAAAGATATCTAAAAGTATGTAAAAGTTAGTCAAAAGGAAAAGAGAAGTTCCAAAAATTGCTACACTATTTAAATTGGCTAGTTGAATAGTTTGCATTCTCAGCTTTAGATTAAGAATATATATTCTAATCCTGTTTGCCAGAATTTTCTCTTGATCGTATCTCCAGGTTCCTTTATTATAAAATATCAAACATCATGAGATTTTCTCAAGCATTTAGAAATGACTGTAAAAATCAGTCAAAGTTGACTTAAATTTCTTTCAGTCCGCTTTAGAAAAAAGTAGACTTTAGTGGCAATAGCAAAAGGCATGTTAATGAAAAATAACATAGAGATTGTTTTATAACATGCAAACCTCCAACCCTCTCACCAGGCTATTTCTCCTTTGGTACCCCCATAAATTACTCCTCCCACCTCAGAATTTCCCAAGGTCTTTTAATTACAGTGTTGCATCCTGTGCTTCTCTCTTCTACATGCTCTTCCTGAGCCAAATGTTTTGCTCAATCTGATTTCAAGTAACATACAAATCTCTATTCTGTGCCTCTCTCCTGGCCTCTCCTACCTTATAAAACTTCCTCAACTGGATTCTATAAACTCAACAAGTTCAGACTACTCTAAATTTATTCCATATCTCAGCAAGTAACAGCATTCAACCAGTTGTACAAACAGAAACGTGGATCATCTTTTTTTTTTATTTTGGAGACTTGATTCAATGTTTATTCATTTTAATTCTGCCTTTTTAAACATTTTGAAGCCAATATATTGTGTTTTCCACATCTGAAGTATTTTTTTTAATTGTATTATTTTTTGATCATTTCTTCTTCAGTCAAACCTAGTCAGTAACCAGGTCTACCCAATTCTATCTCCTAAACATTATGTATAACCAAATACAAAATGTTCTCACATTTTCCCTCAATAAGACACACATCAAATATTCTGGCTCAACTGTATGTATTAATTTGGAGAGATATAGATGAAAGCCAAATGCCCACTTGTAATATTTATTCATTTAGTTCTATATATACTCAAGATGACATTATATAAAATATATTTAGAAATACTGCTTCTCTTCCATTATGATATTTAACAATTTTATTCAAACTCTTCCAGCTTATCTTATTGCTTAGTCTATACTGAACTTTATATAAAAGGAATCATGCTGCATACATTCTTCTGCCTCTTGCTTCTTGCATTCAACATCATGTTTTTAAGATTATCAACACTGTTCCAAGCAGCTACATGCCATGGGTATGCATAGCTCTAAGTATTCATTTTGTGAAACTACTATAATTTATGTCTACTCTATTGCTGATGAACATTTGCATTATTTCCAGTTTAGGCTACTATAAGCAATGCTGCTAAGAACATTCTTAAATATGAATACAAGATTCTCTACAGTGTATATCTCAGAGAGGAACTGCTGGGTCATTCAGTTTTACACCGAACTGTTTTTCCAAGTGGTTTTCCTTTTTTTCTTAATTGAAGTATAGTTGATTTACAATATTATATTATTTGCAGGTGTACAACACAGTGATTCAATATTTTTATAGATTATACTCCATTAAAGTTACAAGTGGTTTTCCAATTTATATTCCCGTTAACAGTATATAAGAAGTCCTTCAGAGTTTTGATACATGGCTTCACTCTATAAATTATTTTTCTAAATTAATCTGAAAATACTGCTTCTTTTCTTTTCAGTTTATCCTCTTCTATATGATTATTTAAATTGACTTACCAAGATTTACATCTGGTAGTATCTTATCAAGAAATTGTGTTTCCCCACCATTGGGGGAGAGAAAATCTGCCAGAAGTTGACTATTACTCAATTCTGGATGCTGCAGAAGTTTCTTCATGAACAAAAACAGAAAAAAAGGGGGGGAAATAACAGTTTTAACAATCTAGAAGAGTGATGAAAACTATATTAAAATGATTTTTTTAACCAAGAAAACAATTTTAAATCCTCAAAGGCTATTTCATACTCAGAATAATAACAAAGGACATTTATAGAAAGAATAGCATCATATAACAGGGTAAGACCTCTATAGTCACACATGAATGGGTTTGAATTCTGCTCTTCCATTTGCTAGCTAGGTGTCCCTAGAAAAGTTCATATACTGCCTAAGAGTCAGTTTCCTCATGTGTAGAATGAAGATAACACTACCTACTTATAGTGTTGTTAGATAAGGCACAGTACCTGATACACAGGAAGGAAGATTAAACATTAGCTAATATTATTTCTCAGTTCCTCAACTATAAAATAAGTATTACAATATCATACATCTATCTTGATAATTAAAGGAAGCTAGTATAAAGGGTTTTGCAGAGACTAAACGTGGAAATGTGAAATAACTTGGAGACTCTGTTGCCTGATCTGCTTGCAACACTATTTTTTCTTACAAGACAAACTGACGTTTTAAAGTGAGATTTAACCCAGCCTTACCTAATATTCAGTTTTGTAACTATGAAAGAGTTAAAAATGAAATACCAGTACTGCAACATTTAACTCCATATTACCAAAAAATATTTCTTCTAGAATGAGGTTCTCTAGTTCTCAGAAAGAATTAGTCGGTTCAAATAATGGGTTTAATGATATCAACAAAACCACAGGTTAACACTAGCATATGCTGTGCTCAAATATCCTTGCAATAGTTAATGTTTATATCATATTTCAATTTTCATACCACCAAAGAGTTATGAAAAAAATACTTTCTGGGTTGAGGTATTCATTGGCTCAAATACAGAAAATATAACATAAATACCCCTTTACACTGCTGAATATTTTTAATTTAAAAAGTACTTATTGTGGGCTAAAAGGCATCCAAATTTAACTGAATTAACACTTAATTAAAACTACAAAATTCCATGTCCAAATAAAGGAGATTTTAATTTTTTTTTATTTTTTTAATTTATTTTTTTTATTTTTGGCTGCATTGGGTCTTCGTTGTTATGCACAGGTTTCCTCTAGTTGTGGTGAGCAGGGGCTTCATTGCAGAGCTCAGGCTTCTCATTGTGGTTGCTTCTCTCGTTGCGGAGCACGGGCTCTAGGCATGCAGGTTTCAGTAGTTGTGGCACGTGGGCTCAGTAGTTGTGGTACATGGACTCAGTTGCTCCACGGCATGTGGGATCTTCCCAGACGAGGGATCAAACCCGTGTCCCCTGCACTGGCAGGCAGATACTTAACCACTGCGCCACCAGGGAAGTCCAGGAGATTTTTAAAAAATAAAACAAATAAAATTATCCAGTTTTTGGTCTTATTCACTTGATTAAAGAAAAATGGTCATTAATTTTAGAGGAGTCTCAAGTAGGTAACTTTTAAGCAGACTGCACCAACAATGGAAATAGCAATTACAGTGTTTACACAACACAATGTGCACACACTGAGAAAAACGAACTCAATTCCAAGTGGTGAATGGTAGAGAGTCGGGAGATCCCAAGTAATGAGTTCAGAAAGTGCTAAACACAAAATCAAACAAAAAATAAGAAAAAAAACAACCCAGTATTCTTAGAATGCATTTAATGTTTTACATCAAACGTTTTTTCTTGGGGCTTCCCTGGTGGCGCAGTGGTTGAGAATCTGCCTGCCAATGCAGGGGACACGGGTTCGAGCCCTGGTCTGGGAAGATCCCACATGCTGCGGAGTAACAAAGCCCATGCGCCAGAACTACCGAGCCTGTGCTCCGCAACCAGAGAGGCCGCGACAGTGAGAGGCCTGCGCACCACGATGAAGAGTGGCCCCCGCTCACCGCAACTAGAGAAAGCCCTCGCATAGAAACGAAGACCCAACACAGCTAAAAATAAATAAATAAATAAATTTATTATTTTTTTTTTAAGTTTTTTCTTCCTCTCTCTCTCACTCTCTTCTTCTCTCTCTAACTTCCCACATCAAAAGTTTTAAACTATGCCCAATACAAGACTTTTTTCCTCCGAGAAAATATATGGTATTTCACTGGTTATCAAATTTCTTTTAAAAAGTACTCTTGACAATAATTAATTACCACATGGGAAAAAGGTATTGTAAGACACAGCACATATGTATGTACAAGAGAAAAAGAAACAAATTAGAGGATGTTTTAAATTAAGTTGGAGCTGTACCTGTAGATATTCCTGAAACTCTTCTCTCTTAGACTTTAAGAACTCATAATTTTTGGGGCCAATGATCCTCTTGGAAGGAAGCTGGGCATCAGGAAATGTGCCTGAAATTAATATATATGAAAGTTATTACTATGTTCTGCTATTATTTTTCAAACCTAATTTATAATTTACTATGGCAACTTCAGATTCCCAGTGCTGCCTTGTAGAGATGTGGCATTATCCTTTATATAATTTTGACAAAATCAGAGAGCTTCACAAGTCAGAAGACCAGACCAAAGAACTTGAGTCTACTGATATGCAAAATATCACCACCCTTCACTGACACAGATTTATTTAGCCTTCTATACTAGTAAAAAAGCTTCAAAAACTTATGAGATTATTTTGAAATTGGTGGGATTCTATTAGACAAAATCTTACTGAAGAAATACCTACTCTCTCACGGAGAAAATGGCAGCATTTTGCCAATGCTATATAAGCTTAAAAACAAAATTTAAAAACCATGGACATGTTTTCTCAGATAGGGCCAACTTTGGACATTTTAGTACCAAAGAGGAAAAATATTGTTGGGAATCCAACCAACTTTGATTGGTCCAGGATTTTAAATCATGGAGATAAATGATCTTTTCTCAACTGTAAATCAAAAGGAAAAGTCTCAGAGAAAGACCAAGACAAGGATGGCATTGTACCAGACTGGCAAAGGCAAAGAGAAAACCATTTAAGGACAAGTACAAACTCAAAATCTAGACAAAAAAGTATGGAGTGGGACCTTGTATTTTTTATCTTTCTATAATCTCCTTATTGTGGGTTCTGTTCTTATAGCAGAGTACAGAAGTTTCCCTGCCCTTTACAATTCAGAACCAACCTGAATTTGGATCAGGGGACATTCCACAGAACTTTTCTAAAATCAAAAGATTCAGAATACACAATTCAAGCTCAGCAATTTACATACAAAATGACTAGAAATGTTTCATGACTATAAACCTAATATTAACTGAAATAAATGGACAGATAAGAGAGACTGAGAGGTGAGAGGAAGACAAAAGAAAGTGTGCTCTGCTTTTCTGATTGATCTACCCTTAAAAGAAAAACACAACTACAAGGTTTTTTTCCATACTGAAATCTAAGAGCTAAATCAAAACATCTGTCATGTTGCATAGAAACATGTTTACCACAGAAGATGATGGCAAAAGAAAAGAGCAACTCAAATGCCTGGTTTAAATTCTCTGCCACTGTCTTTTAAATTTTAATATCATTATTGCTTGAAAAGCAATAAATTTGCATCGTAAAAACTTAAAAAATACAAATAAGCAGAAATGAGATAAAAACAGTACATTCCTATTATCACTAGTAGTGTGCACAAGCGTCACTGTTACATTTCCTTAGTACAGTTACTTAAAATTAGAAAGTAATTTCAGAAAGCTGGTTCAACAGCTTTCAAGAAGGCTAATGCTGAAATGTAATGTTTTATACAAAAAGGACAACATACCATGAAATTCTGTTAGTTTTGACTCAAGTACATAGAATTCAAGGTATCGTCTATAGACAGACCAATGTTCAGGCTCATGCCCAACTGCAAAATGAATGAATACACACTGAGAAATAAACAATTTTACAAACTACTACTAAAAGAATGCACTATTTATAACATTAAGTATACAAAGCTGGAAATTATTCCAGTCTTAATAATTTATTATTTCTTGGGAATTCCCTGGAGACCCAGTGGTTACGACTCCACACTTCCACTGCAGCGGGCATAGGTTCGATTCCTGGTCAGGGAACTAAGATCCCGCAAGCCGCACAGTGCAGCCAAAAAAAAAAAAAGAAAAGAAACTGCCTTGGGCTTCCCTGGTGGTGCAGTGGTTGAGAATCCGCCTGCCAATGCAGGGGACACGGGTTCGTGCCCCGGTCCGGGAAGATCCCACATGCCGCGGAGCGGCTGGGCCCGTGAGCCATGGCCGCTGAGCCTGCGCGTCCATAGCCGGTGCTCCGCAATGGGAGAGGCCACAACAGTGAGAGGCCCGCATACCGCAAAAAAGAAAAAAAAAATGAAGATAACTTATGGGACCTATAGGATAATATCAAGTGAAATAACACTCGCATTATAGGGGTCCCAAAAGGAGAAGAAAAAAAGGGGCAGAAAACTTATCTGAAGAAATAATGGCTGAAAACTTCCTTAACCTGGGGAAGGAAACAGACATCCAGGTCCAAGAAGCCCAGAGAGTTCCAAATAACAGGGTCCTCCACAGATCTTTCCTGGATAGCCACAGCTCTATTCCTGGCTTCTGCTGAGATGATTGATCCATGAGTCACATGCCTGATCTCTTCAGCAAACCACTGCTCAGCCATACCCTTGGTTTTTTTCCAAAGCATGATATATGGACAGTCTGAGAATTTTCCAAACCTTCAAGTTCTAGTTCTTTTTTTTTTTTTGACTATCCCTATGTCTATTGTTTTTTTTAACATTTTTATTGGAGTATAATTGCTTTATAATGGTGTGTTAGTTTCTGCTTTATAACAAAGTGAATCAGCTATACATATACATATATCCCCATATCTCCTCCCTCTTGCATCTCCCTCCCACCCTCCCTATCCCACCCCTCTAGGTGGTCAAAAGCACTGAGGTGATCTCCCTGTGCTATGCGGCTGCTTCCCACTAGCTATCTATTTTACATTTGGTAGTATATATAAGTCCATGCCACTCTCTCACTTCGTCCCAGCTTACCCTTCCCCCTCCCCATGTCCTCAAGTCCATTCTCTACTTCTGCGTCTTTATTCCTGCCCTGCCCCTAGGTTCTTCATAACCAGTGTCTTTTTTTTTTTTAGATTCTATATATGTATGTGTTAGCATATGATATTTGTTTTTCTCTTTCTGACTTACTTCACTCTGTATGACAGACTCTAGGTCCATCCACCTCACTACAAATAACTCAATTTCATTTCTTTTTATGGCTGAGTAATATTCCATTGTATATATGTGCCACATCTTCTTTATCCATTCATCTGTCGATGGACACTACACTTAGGTTGTTTCCATGTCCTTCCTGGTTATTGTAAATAGAGCTGCAATGATCATTGTGGTACATGACTCTTTTTGAATTATGGTTTTCTCAGGGTATATGCCCAGTAGTGGGATGGCTGGGTCATACGGCAGTTCTATTTTTAGTTTTTTAAGGAACCTCGATACTGTTCTCCATAATGGCTGTATCAATTTACATTCCCACCAACAGTGAAAGAGGGTTCCCTTTTCTCCACACCCTCTCCAGCATTTATTGTTTGTAGATTTTTTGATGATAGCCATTCTGATTGGTGTGAGGTGACACCTCACTGTAGTTTTGATTAGCCAAAACAATCTTGAGAAAAAAGAACAAAGCTAGAGGTATCATGCTCCCTGATTTTAAACTGTACTACAAAGCTATAATAATCAAACAAGTATGGTACTGGCATAAAAACAGACACATAGATCAATGGAACAGAACAGAGAGCCCAGAAATAAACCCACACATATAATGTCAATTAATTTATGACAATGGAGGCAAGAATATATGGTGGGGAAAGGAGAGCCTCTTCTGTCCTTTAATAAGTAAACAATGTTGAGCAGCAAACTCAAGTGGAGGAACAAACGCAAGTGTTTTCTACAAATAACTAGTCAGGACTCTTTAAAAAAAGTGTCAAGTTCGTTAAAGACAAGGGAAGACTGAGAAACTAACAGAACATAGGAGACTAAGGAGACATGACTAAATTCAGTGTGGGATACTGGGTTGGATCCTGAACCAGAAAGAGGGTATTGGTGGGAAAACTGGTGAAATTCAAATGAATATCCCATCAATGCTAATTTCCTGGTTTCAATCATTGTACTATGGTTTTATAAGATGTCAGTACAAGGGGAAGCTGGGTAAAGGGTGTATGACAACTTTCTGTACTATTTTTTGCAACCTTTCTGTAAGTGTCTTAGTCTGCTCAGGTTGCTATAACAAAACACCATAAACTGGGTGGCTTATTTTATTTTATTTTTTAAATTTATTTATTTTATTTATTTATTTTTGGCTGCATTGGATCTTCATTGCTGCACAGGCTTTCTCTAACTGTGTTGAGCAGGGGCTACTCTTCGTTGCAATGCGCGGGCTTCTCATTGCAGGGGCTTCTCTTGTTGTGCATCATGGGCTCTAGGTGCACGGGTGTCAGTAGTTGTGGAGCACAGGCTCAGTAGTTTTGGCTCGCAGGCTCAGTAATTGTGGAGCATGGGCTTAGTTGCTGCGCGGCATGTGGTATCTTCCCAGACCAGGGATCAAACCCATGTCCCCTGCATTGGCAGGCAGATTCTTAAACACTGTGCCACCAGTGTGGCTTATTTTTAAAAATTAAAATAAAAATAGGGACATCCCTGGTGGTCCAGCGGTTAAGACTCCACGCTCCCAATGCAGGGGGCCTGGATTCGATCCCTGGTCAGGGAACTAGAGCCCACATGCAGCAACTAAGAGCGCACATGCCACAACTAAAGATCCCACATGCTGCAACTAAAGATCCCGCATGCGGCAATGAAGAGCCCACACACGGCAGCAAAGATCCCGTGTGCCGCAACTAAGATCCGGCATGGTCAAATAAATAAATAAATAAATAAAATTAGGGCTTCCCTGGTGGCTCAGTGGTTAAGAATCCGCCTGCCAATGCAGGGGACATGGGTTTGATCCCTGGCCTGGGAAGATCCCACACGTAGCGGAGCAACTAAGCCCATGTGCCACAACTACTGAGCCTGCGCTCTAGAGCCTGCGAGCCACAACTACTGAGCCTGTGCACCACAACTACTGAAGCCTGAGCTCCTAGAGCCCATGCTCCACAACAAGAAAAGCCACCACAATGAGAAGCCCACACACCGCAACAAAGAGTAGCCCCTGCTCGCTGCAACTAGAGAAATCCCGTGTGCAGCAACAAAGACCCAATGCAGCCAAAAATTAATAAATAAAAATAAATTTAGGGCCTCCCTGGTGGCGCAGTGGTTGAGAGTCCGCCTGCCGATGCAGGGGATACGGGTTCGTGCCCCGGTCTGGGAGGATCCCATATGCCGCGGAGCGGCTGGGCCCGTGAGCCATGGCCGCTGGGCCTGCGCATCCGGAGCCTGTGCTCCGCAACGGGAGAGGCCACAACAGTGAGAGGCCCGCGTACCGCAAAAAGAAAAATAAATAAATAAATAAATAAATAAATAAATAAATAAATAAATAAATTTAAAAGAATTTTTTATAAACTAAATTTAAAATTAATAAATGGTTTTGGGAAAACTGAACAGCTACATGCAAAAGAATGAAACTGGACCACTATCTTACACAATGTAAAAAAATTAACTGAAAATAAATTAAAGATTTGCATGACAGACTTGAAACCATAAAACTCCTAGAAGAAAACACAGGTGGCAAGCTCCTTGGCATTGGTTTTAGTGATTTTTTTTTTCATCTGACTCTAAAGGCAAGGGAAACAAAGCAAAAATAAACAAATGGGACTACATCAAACAAAAATCTTTTGCACAGTGAAGGAAGCCATCAACAATACAAAAGGCAATCCACTGAATGGGAGAAGGTATTTGCAAAGCATGTATCTGATAAGGGCTTGATATCCCATATACATAAAGAACTCACACAATTCAATAACAAAAACACCTATTAAAAAATGGACAGATGATCTGAATAGACATTTTTCCAAAGAATACATATAGATGGCTAAACAGACACATGATAAGATGCTCAACATCACTAATCATCAGGGAAATGCAAATCAAAACCACAATGAGATACCACCTCACACCTGTCAGAATGGCCACTGTGAAAAAGACAAGAAATAACAAGTGTTGATGAGGATGTGGTGAAAAGGGAACCCTTGTGTACTGTTGGTGGGAATGTAAATTGGTGCAGTCACTATGGAAAACAGTATGGAAGTTCCTCAAAAAATTACAAACAGATTTACCATATCATCCAACAATTCCACTGCTGGGTATCTATCCAAAAAAATACTAATTCGAAAAGATATATGCACCCCTATATTCACTGCAGCATTATTTACAATAAACAAGACATGGAAACACCTAAATGTCCATCAACAGATGAATGGATAGAGAAAATGTGTTATATGTATATAATGGAATACTACTCAGCCATTTTAAAAAAATGAAATCTTGCCATTTGTAACAATATAGATGGACCCTGAGGGTATTAAGCTGAATGAAATAAGTCAAAGAAAGACAAATAGCACACGATTTCACTTATACATGGAATCTAAAAAACAAAACAAACAAACCAAAACAAAATGCAGACTCATACAGAGATCAGATGGGTGGCTGCCAGAGGAGAAGGACAAAATGGGTGAAGGTGATCAAGTAGTACAAACTTCCAGTTACAAAATAAATAAGTCATAGGGATATAAAGTACAGCACGGGGAACACAGTCGATAATGCTGTATTAACTTTGTATGGTGAAGGACGGTAACCAGACTTATTGTGGTGATCATCTTGCAGCGTGTCCAAATGCAGAATCACTATACTGAATCACTATATTGTACCTAAAACTAATGTAATAATGTATGTCAATTATACCTCAATAAAAAGCAATTTATTTATATTGATAGGGATTTATATCTGAATAGTCAAACGTTTTAAATAATTTTCTGAGAGCCAAGAACACTGAGAGAAAAGCCAGATTTTAAGTACTAGGCACAGCAAAGAATTGAATCCAGAAGTTAACTAGGGTATTCCTTTCCAAATTCTTTTTAACACTTAAAATTCCTATCAGCAGAAACAGCAGACAAACGTAAGCGACTGTGTTTGAAACTCTAATATCGACAAAGGTTTGTCTGTATACTTATTAAAATGCTGAGATAGAACAGCATCTAGCAAGACCGAACAGAAGTTACAGCAAAATCAAGTAGCAGTGACTCAGAACCGGAGAGAACAAGATCTTGCCTGGTATTTAACCACAATAGGGAATATCACTGCTAGCTACTCTGAGCATTCTTCCTTCCCCATTCCTATACTTTATGTTCCTATGCATGAAACAGGATCAGCTTCTGAGGAAAATCAAACACCTAATACTTTTTGAAAAATAAATAAGGGGAATCATTAGCACTGACCTTCATATTATCACTTCGTCACTCCTCTCTCAAAACCGTTTCCTAACCCTGCCACTTTTTCCTTCTTTCCTCACAGACTGTCCCTTCTTCCTGAGGTCAACTTTATTTTTCTGCTCATCATTCCCAAAATGTGCACAACTTTGATGTGTTTTTGTTTATACAGACTGCCCGCTCTCTTGGACAAAGCCCAGGGTGGCGAATGTTTTTCCTGCTATGGATGCTGTTTACCCCTGTCTCCACTGTAACACACGGATGAAATAAGCAAAAGAAAAAAGACAGCAAAACATAAAGAAAACTTGTAAAGTTGTGTCTGATCATATTTTTACCAATTATTATTAGCCCACAACAATGGAGGAGGAGAAATGTTGTCTTAATTGTTTTAATACCTGATTAGTGCTATATGCATTAATAATATTAATACCTGCTCTTCTATCATTTCTTTCAACATCAATACAAAACACTGGTATTCTCTCCTTTTTCTCCTTCCTTTCAGAGGAGGTATCTTCAAAAAAGTCTACATATGGAATGCTAATTTTCCATGCAGCAAGGTTTCGAGGAGTATTAGGTGTGTTCACAGATTCCACTGGAGAATCATCTTCCATTACAACAATACCTTCTTCAATCTGGAAAAAAATCATCAGAAAAAAAAATTAATACTTCCAGGACCTTTACACCTATAGCATATGAGATATAACTACAAAGTAATATGCCAATATAAAGTCTATAATTTTTTAATACTTTTGAAATTAAGTGATATCAAATTTTCTACTGAAAAGGTTAAGGATAAAAAACTAAAACTAACAAGTTACTAGCATCAACTCCAGGTTTTGTTGCATCACCAATATATGAAAATTCAACAGAATATAAGATACTTCAGCAATTACTGGAAAAGATATTAAAAATACACAAATACAGAAAAATATTTAACTCTGGTAATAAGAAGTAGAAATTACTGTACTGATATATTTCATTTAGGAATGTAAAATTTTATGGTAACAGCCACTGATGGAAACTGCACAGATAAACTGGATACGCAACGTATTGTTGGTTACAAGATATACCTGTACAATCCTTTTAGAAAGCGTTTTGCCCATATACATTTATCAATATAAGAAGCCATAAAACAGTTTCAACCAAGTTAATTCCATTTCTGGCAACTTATTCTAACACAAGCATTTATTTTAGACAAATTTTTTTAAACTGTGAAAAAAGCACAAGTATAAATATATTCACTGCAGCATTAGATAATACAAAATTAGAAAAAAGGTCTGAAAGGGACCCACCTCTATATAATTAAGATTGTTTTTTCATCTCCTGGCTTCTAAAATTTTAATAATATAAATATTTTAAATAAATATTCTTTAAAATATTGCTTGAAGAACAATTATTTTTAAAAAGCAGTGTTAAACATGTTCTAGAAATAAACATGCAGAAAGAAGGGGAAAAAATGTCTGTCTTCATTAAATCGAAAAAGAATCTCTGAACAGGCACATTACAACACCTGGTCACCTAGACATCTCTGATTCATGTTAAAGGATAAAACACAACCATCTTGAACACACTTTTTTAAGGAAATGAGTCAAAGGTTGTAGCACTTAAGAGAATTCTGAACAGTCTAGTCAGAGCAAACCAGTAGAGAAGAGGTATTTCTTTCCAGAATTCTAGCACCCTACCTTCACTCTCCATTCTACTCTCTTCCCACACCTGGTAGCCAACTCTCTTCTAAGTGAATTCTTTTCCTCCCCCACTAAGTCCCTTGGCAATTATCCCTTTTTCTGTTCCTGTCCTAAAATGGCTTTCTGTCACCCCTAATAAGACTGTTAAGAATCTTAGGAAGACTCCTTAATGCTCTGTTGAAGACAAAAATGTCTTCCAGGCCTAAAACAATGAAACTGTAAAAACAGATGATAAGTGTTGGTTCTTGCCTTTTGGGGACAAGGCTATCTCCTTACAAACCTGGAAGAAAAACAGAGAAGCATGTGTGAGGGAAACACCCACTCCACTGCTTGGAATCTGAGGTACAGGACAGCATTTTCCATGGTTATTACAACTGTAATTTTGCTAACAGACTTGGCTTTTGAAAAGAAATGGTAAAATGAACCATAAAATGATAGAAAATTTGTTTAACAAGTTGACTAAAAGCCAAGAAATGGGACATTCTTAAATAAAAATCAATCTAAGAAACAAAATAGAAAAAAAAATCTTAGCAACATAAAAATATCAATAAAGGACAAAGTTTTATATTTTATTACTGCTACCATTTAAATGGTGCTTGTATCAAAAAAGTAAATGAAAAATCTCTAGGGCAATATTTCTCTAAGAATTTTCAGGGATTCCTTTAATCTTATTTAAAAATATATAACCAAAATTTTATAAAAAGGAAAACCAAGTGCTTTCTCATTTTCAAACAGATGTTGCCTCTACAAAGAAGACAGGAAATAAAACAGGCAGAGGATAAAAGGCAAAGAGATGTCCCCCTGTTTCCTTGAGAAATGCTATAATTTAACTCATTATTAGCTTTTCCTATGTGGGGATAACTGCCAATATACCAATGGGCGTATTACGTTCCAGAAGTTTATTTGTGAATCAGTTCTGAACTTGGACAGAAATGCATTTTCAGACAGACCCAACCTTACATAGAAGACTTTGGTTCCCAGGCCAGTATACATATGCCAATTTAACTTATAATTTATCTGATGGTTTTATAACACTGTACAGTACTTACTGCACTTACTGTGTGCTGGGCACTGTCCCAAGTGCTTCATATATATCACTTATTAATCCTCACAACACCCATATACAAGGCTAGATACTATTATCCCCATTTCACATGTGAGGAAATTAAATCAAAATAAAATTAAGCAATTTACCCAAGGTCACAGAGCAAGGAGGCACTGCTACCAAATGATCATGTCAAGTTGATCCTTTTTCTAAAAAAATAAAAATCTTCCAGGTCTCAATTTTGGATCACATACCACTTTAGCCCTGACAGTGAGACTGGCAACTTCCCTTTCCCATACACTTCCTAAACAAGGCAAAGGAGATTTCCCCGAGGTCCCACAGTTTAGAAGTAGCACAGTACCCCCAAATCCTAAGTGGGACTATCTTGGTCTTGGGTTAACACCCTAGCCACCTCCGGTCTTTTCAGAGTACTAACAATTAGTTTGCCCTCTTACTCTACTTTCCATTATTACTATCTTTGCTTCCAATCAAGAATTTCCAAGACAACCCTTAGAATGGGAGAAAATATTTGCAAATGAAGCAACTGACAAGGGATTAATCTCCAAAATATACAAACAGCTCATGCAGCTCTATATCAAAAAAATAAATAACCCAATCAAAAAATGGGCGGAAGATCTAAATAGACATTTCTCCAAAGAAGACATACCGATGGCCAAAAAGCACATGAAAAGATGCTCAACATCACTATTAGAGAAATGCAAATCAAAACTACAATGAGGTATCACCTCACACCAGAGAGAATGACCATCATCAAAAAATCTACAAACAGGACTTCCCTGGTGGCTCAGTGGCTAAGAGTCCGCCTGCCAATGCAGGGGACACGGGTTCGATCCCTGGTCCAGGAAGATCCCACATGCCGTGGAGCAACTAAGCCTGTGTGCCACAACTACTGAGCCTGTGCTCTAGAGACCACGAGCCACAACTACTGAAGCCCGCACGCCTAGAGCCTGTGTTCTGCAACAAGAGAAGCCACTGCAGTAAGAAACCCGCACACTGCAACGAAGAGCAGCCCCTGCTTGCTGCAACTAGAGGAAGCCTGCGCACAGCAACGATGACCCAATGCAGCCAAAAATAAATTTAAAAAATTTTTTTAAAAATCTACAAACAATAAATGCTGGAGAGGGTGTGGAGAAAAGGGAACCCTCCTACGCTGTTGGTAGGAATGTAAATTGGTACAGCCACTATGGAGAACAGTATGGAGGTTCCTTAAAAAACTAAAAATAGAACTACCATATGACCCAGCAATCCCACTCTTAGGCATATACCTAGAGGAAACTATAATTCAAAAAGATACATGCACCCCAATGTTCACTGCAGCACTATTTACAATAACCAGGACATGGAAGCAACCTAAATGTCCATCAACAGAGGAATGGATAAAGAAGATGTGGTACATATAAACAATGGAATATTACTCGGCCATAAAAAAGAAAAATAATGCCATTTGCAACAACATGGATGGACCCAGAGATTGTCATACTGAGTGAAGTAAGTCAGACACAGAAAGACAAATATCTCATGATATCACTTGTATGTGGAATCTAAAAAAAAGCGTACAAATGAACTTATTTACAAAACAGAAGTAGAGTCACAGATGCAGAAAACAAACTTATGGTTAACGGGATAAGGTGGGGGATAAATTGCGAGACTGACGTATACACACTACTATATATAAAATAGATAACTAATAAGAACCTGCTGTATAGCACAGGGAACTCTATTCAACACTATGTAATGGCCTATATGGGAGAAGAATCTAAAAAAAAAAAAAAAAAAGAGTGTATATGTGTATATGTATAACTGATTCGCTTTGCTGCACACCTGAAACTAACACAACATTGTAAATCAACTATACTCCAATAAAAATTAAACAAAAAGCTATACTTCAATAAAAAATAAGTAAATAAAGACCAATAAAGAATATCCTTCCTCCTTGGGCCACTACAAAACAGAACAAACTTTCTCAGCTTTTTAAAGATAGACTCCTGGATTTGCCTGGTGGCGCAGTGGTTAAGAATCCACCTGCCGATGCAGGGGACAAGGGTTCAATCCCTGGTCCAGAAGACCCCACATGCCACGGAGCAACTAAGCCCGTGTGCCACAACTACTGAGCCTGCACTCTAGAGCCCGCGAGCCACAACTACTGAAGCCCACGCGCCTAGAGCCCATGCAGACAAAAAAAAAAAAAAAAAAAAGCCTCCTATTCCTGAAGCAAAACTATAGCTTGTATTTCAAGTAATTGGGAAGAACAAAAAAGAAAAAGTACATCTTTCCCCATAAAAATTATGTTTCGAGTTCACAATAACATGGGCAAATGCTTTTGTTATATTAAGTTATGTTTAAGTTATATTTTGTTATGTTAAGTGGGCAGAGATCAGGATAGCAATCTATATATAGCCTAATTTATGGGGGTGGGAAGGGGAAAGATATTTTTAAAAAACAGAATCACAAGAATGTTAATAGAAGTAGTTATTGGGTGGCAGAATTATGGGTGGTATTTTAAATTTTTTTCTACTTTTCTATATTATTTAAAAATTGAGATGCTTAAAATCTAAAAACATAAACATTGTTTTTTTTAAAAGACTCCCTCCTCTGGTCTACTGTGTTTCTTCTACCCATACTTTTAAGGAAAAATATGGGCATAAAAAGAATGCTGTATTTGGATTATCTAAAAAGAGAAAAAAGGATTAAATAAGTTTTTCTTCCATTAAAATTATTGTGAAGAAGCAATGAATCTTTTTAACAATTTATCAGTGCAAAGGGACAAAGGTTGAAAGGAAGGGGTAAAGAGGAAAAATAGGTTTATTTACTCTTCTCTCCCCACTTCCTTCTTCTTGGTCATTACCAATCCAATCACTAATATTCATCCCTTTTATACCCAGGATAGTAAATTTCTTAAGAGCAAAGTTTAGGTCTTAATCATCTTTTTATCTCCACTGCTGAGACATTAAAAGGCAAAATGAAGATCCAGGATGTCTGTTCAATAAAGATTTTTTAAACAAATGCAAAGTACAAATGAGACAATATCTGCCTTTATAGAACTCACTAATTGGCAGGAAAGGCAATCATAAACATACTTTCAAATACATAAATTAAATCATAATTTCAGGGAATTCCCTGGCAGTCCAGTGGTTAGGACTCGGAGCTTTCACTGCCAGGGCCCGGGTTCGATCCCTGGTGGGGGAACTAAGATCCCACAAGTCCTGCTGCGCAGCCAAAAAAAAAAATCGTAATTTCAAACACAACATGGTACATGTTTTAACATATGACCTAACAGAAGCAAAAAAGGAGGGAATGTTCAATTCTGCTTGGGGACTCAGGCAGGGGCTTATGGGAAGCAACTAAATCCTGAAAGATAAGTATGAATTTTCTAGGTAAATAAAGGGGAAAAAAGGCATTTCAAGCAAAACAACATGTGAAAAGACAGAGAAATAAAATAGCACGGAGGGTGTAATGTGCTTATAAATCTGGGATCTTGTTAAAATGTAAATTATGATTCAGTAGGTCTAGGATGAAGCCTGAGATTCTGTACTGATAACAAGCTCCTAGGTAATGCTGATGCTGTTGATCCACAGATCACAGTTTGAATATCAAGGGGTTAGGTAGGACATCTATTAACACAACTCTGTATGCCTGGCCCATGTGGTTAGAAAGAGATAAGATCAGGATATGAAGTAAAAGCTTAATCAAAACGTGGTAAATTGTTTGACTATTTAGAAGTATATCAGCTTAACAGAAACCATCTGGCCTTAGTAAGCAATAACTTAGTGCTCAGGAATTTAAAAAATTAGGGGCTTCCCTGGTGGCGCAGTGGTTGAGAGTCCGCCTGCCGATGCAGGGGACACGGGTTCGTGCCCCGGTCCGGGAAGATCCCACATGCCGCGGAGCGGCTTGGCCTGTGAGCCATGGCCGCTGAGCCTGCGCGACCGGAGCCTGTGCTCCGCAACGGGTGAGGCTGCAACAGCGAGAGGCCCGCATACCGCAAAAAAAAAAAAATTAGATTAGCACCATGAAACTATAATGACTAGTGAAAGAATGGGAAACATAAACAAAATCTGAAGTAAGAAGTAAGATAAAAAAAGGGAAAATAACAAGCGTAACCAATTTTTTATGTCACTTTAAGTCTGAAATTATACATACATCAAACTGAAGTATGTTTACTTACAAAGTCATCTTCCCCTTCAGCTACGCCATAATTAGGCAACATAGCTCCCTCCATTGTGGTGCTCTTGAAGACTCCTTTAATTTTGCTACCTATTCGGCTAATTCCAAATGATTCTCCTCTCTTCTGTGTGCTCCTAAATAGTAAACAAAAATGTATCAAGAACACAGTAAATTATTACATTATCACAACGGTCCAGTTGACTGTAAACAATAATAAAAACGGTTGCAAAAAGGGTAAACTGAAGGTATAGCTAAACATAACTTTCTGGAGTTCTCAGTCATAGATTGTCTCAGCATCTTGACAGCCAAAAGTGACAGAACATTTAAAGTTTAAATTTGAGGGGATGAATAAATGGGACAATATTTATTAACAAACATTTGAAATTTACCTACTATTTAACCTTAGAATATTAACTGAACTAAAAAGAATAAAAGATGAGAGCCCCCTAGTGGTACATATTTCTTACTGCCATACATTTTTTGAAATAAATTAAACATGTGGTTAGACCAATGTTCAAAATAGACTATCCTATTAGAACTGTACTGTACTGCTAAAAAAGCACAGTGTAACAGAAAAAAACAAAACAAAACTATGACCTTCTCAGTACTTCATTTTTAGATGGAAAAACAAAAAAAACTGAAAATTTTCTTCAACTTTATAATACTATAAATACTCAAAAGAAGAATGAAGTATAAAATACACCATATATAACTTCAAAATAATAACAAGAAAAGATAAAATGCCAAAGGGAAGGGTTAGCAATGAACATAAAGATAAAAGCAAATGTAGCCTAAGGAAGAAGCTTGCTCTGCCATATATATTAAATAATGGTTTTGTAATTTTTTTCAAAAGTGAATTTCTAAAAGCAGAAATAGCTGAAAAGCAACAACAAAAAAAAGCCAAAAAGAAGCAAAAATTTCCTCCATTACAGCCTACTTACTGCCCCATGTTTCAACAAATAAAAACATAACTTTTATCCAATTTAAAACTCACTAGGTAATACTGCCCTTACAAGATGTCCAAAGAAAAATGACCATTTTAAAATTCAAGGAGGTTGGTGTTGAAGGCCTAACTTAACGAACAGCTATTATTCCTATAAGAAAATGTATTTATAAAAATAATGCAACAGTTACAGAAATAAAAGCAAATTGATGAAGTGTCAAATGCACCAGTATATTAGTGATATGTGCATTTTATACATGTTCAAGGAGTAAATCAAACTTATTTTAAAACTGGAAAAACTCTAGTAGTAAGTAGTAGTAGTAAAAAGGATATTTAAACTAGAATGTTGTTTTATTTAAACAAGCATGCAATTAGTGTTTTTTAAAAATCCAGGATTATAAATATAACTTTCTATGAGAAAAGAAATGTTTCTGAAAACAAATATGAAAATGTTAGTGAAATATTATTAAAATCTCTAGAATCTAGATAGATTATGCTAGTCTCTAAGACCTAGATTATAAAACAGTTGGGCTTTTTGAAATGATATGTTTTTAAAATACTTCACTTGTGATCACACCCAGAAATACTGAAATACTGTACTTCTTGCTTTAAAAAAAGTTCTTTAAACACAAATAATTCTAAAAGAAATTTAGCAAGATCAATAACAACAACAAAAAATGAGTCAATAGCCTTAAAAAGCTAAATACTGGATTTTTCACTTTATTTTTATGCTGACATTTTTATTTTCTGATGACATATATAATGCTATTTCAAAAAGGAGACCTCTAGAATAAAAGTAGAGGTTAATCTTAAAAGGATGTCCCAGGGCATTTCCTGGTGGCCTAGTGGTTAGGATTCTGGCTTTCAGTGCCCTGGCCCAGGTTCAGTCCCTGGTCCAGGAACTAAGATCCCTCAAGCTGTGCGGCGTGGCCAAAAAAAAAAAAAAAAAAAAGGATATCCCAAATACCTGATATAAAGGCAGTAATTGGAGTTAAACAGATAATTTATACAGAAAAGAATCACATGCTGTCTCAAGACTTACCGAAAATCATCCAAACTTAGGCTACTTCTGCAATAACAGATATGTGAAATTACACAAGGAAAAGAGAAAGAGAAAGCCCAGATATTAAACAAGTTTCACTTTAGAACATAAAACAAAATTTAAAAGCTTTAAAAGTTACACAGATGGATAGCATTCATCTTCACAAAGAAAGGAATTCTTATGAATAACATGATAAAGGAAAGAGAAACAAACACAATGGCTATTTTGGGGGGTTGGGATCTGAATTCTAGATCATTTTAAAGAAAGTTTTTAAAAACTCAATATGTCAGGAAATAATTCTGGTTTTTTGCCCTCACTTAGGCAAACCACTTGTTTGATACAGTGGAAAATATTCAGAGACTAAGCCACCAAAAACTTGCCATCAAAAACAAATTTGTATTTTCTAATATGGAATTCATGTCTACATTAGATATAATTGTGCACACTCCACACATTTTTAGTTTGAGTATTTTTTAAAGTTATGACTTAAGCTAAGAAGCAAAGTTAACAAAAGATCCCTAAATATTTTTTAAGTTATGCTTTAAGTATGGAATGAAACAGAAGAGTAGGTTAACATTAATTAACATGCATTAAAATTTTACCTTTTAAATGCAATTAAATAGAATGTAGACATAAAATATATGAATAAACATTTTACATATTGTAAGTCATCTAACAGCAAATCAGCAATGCTACCCTAAATTTTCAATGAAAGAATGTTAAGAAATGCTTTTACTTATTCTATTGATATATAGGTAAATCAATCAAGTATCACAGAAGCAGAGTCCTGGTAAGACTGATAGCTAACATTAGAGTCAGGTCAATATAAAGAAAAACATATTTTAAAAGATTATAAGCAGTACCCAGGATGAAAACAACCCATATTTTCTTCCTATTAATTTAATATTCTAAAGCCAGCAAAATTAGTGCCTTAATACGTTGAAGACAACTAGGTGTTCTCCAAGTGACAAAGACAGCTTTCCATCTCTGAGGTTATGACTCTGACTTACATTTATCTATTGAGCAGGCTAATAAGGTAAAAGAACCACTTCCTCTTAAGCAGTCCTATACAGGAGTTTCATTAAAATTAATAAATGGGAAAAAAACAAACTACTCTCTAAAACTGAGTTATCTGTGGATTTCAATTATGCATGCAGTCCATAGTCTCCAATAAAGCAGGTGATCAAGCAATAATAATTATGAGATTAACAAGGCAATGGTATATATATCTTGTTAAATTTTTCTGAAAGAATGTCAGGCATTTTCACATTATTATATGTAGTATAGCTCTACAATTCCTTAGTAATCTTGTCTACTTACGTAGCAAGGAAACCAGATTAATAAAGATAATGATGTTATCACAGAATGATTAGCATCAACAAGAACCAAAAAAAAGAAAAACATATATATGATTGAATATACCTACCTGTTGAGCTTTGAATTGCGTGTTGGTGATTCTGCACCTCTTAAAAGTTGTCTGAAATACTTAAAAAATAATTATGACTTATTAAAGCAATATTTTATATTGAGAATTGCTACTTCACCTTACTGATACTGAGCTTAAAGGAAACATTACTTAAATCAAGTGAATACAACCACAGTCAAACAGAGTAAGGATTAAGATATTGCAAATGGAGGTATTCAAGCCACTTGACTTCTACAAGTCTGTAAATAACGTATATACAAGAAGAATGGGGGACTTCCCAGGTGGTCCAGCAGTTAAGACTCTGTGTTCCCAATGCAGGGGACCCGGGTTCGATCCCTGGTCAGGGAACTAGATCCTGCATGCTGCAACTAAAGAACCCACGTGCTGCAACTAAGACCCAGCTCAGCCAAATAAATAAATAAGTAAATAAATAAATATTTTAAAAAGAAGAAGAATGGGGTTTCTGCATCACCACTACAAAGCCACTCAGGCATATGGCAAATCAGATAGACCAACTTGGTTGCAATCTTCTAGTCACATATATACAAACATGGTTTTGGTATTAAGAATTGTTTTTATAACCAGCTTCTAATCTCCATTAACTTATGTAGTGGAAAATAGTATTCATTTTCTTAATTAACCATGTTTTATTTTTCTGTTTATTTTGTTATTTGAATTACTCATGTAATGATATCAAAGTCACTAATAAATTGTGAGGAAAAATCTTCAAACAAGATAAATATTTTGACTAACCTCATCACTGTGGCAAAACATAGGAGTAAACACATTTTCCAAGAGAGAAAGTACATGTTCATATGCTTCAAAAAGACATCTCATAGTCTGAAGTTTCACAACATCTATATATGGGCCTTCAGCAACTGTTAAAAAAATTATATTGCAAAAATTGTTTATGAAAAGCACAAATACATTATATATTAGTTTAAAATTCATTACAGTGCAAAGAGCATACAAACAATACTAAGACTGTTTTGCAGAAAATCCACTGTAAGGTGCAGATCACACTAGAGAGGAATTAGAACAACCAAGCTCCAGTTCTGGCAAGTATTAGTTATGTGAATTGTGAATAAGTTTCTTCATCAAAGCTTTCATCTTGTTAGTAAAATAGGATAATGCCTGCCTGTGTATCTCACACAGCTGTTGCAATAAGCAGGGAATACAAGAGAAAACTCTGAAAAGAGTAAAAGAGCTACAGAATTCATCCTCATCTTTTACTTACTTTTTTGAATCTCTTCTACAATGAAGGGATCAAATCGAATTTTGTCAATACTTTCATCCAAACAATATGTTTTATAAATCTTTTGCAACTCTTCATGAAGGGATAGCATTTCATCATTTGATAACTCTGGTCGCAAAATTCTGTCATTGAATTCCTCTAGCAAATTCGGAAAGAATAAAAAAAAAATTATTTTCATAGAATAAAACTACTCAGTGAAAACTTCATGTTCCCACTCTAATTGTAATTAATATTAAACGCAGCAAATATAAGCAATCTACTCATCATTTTAAGCTTTTTAAAAAGATTTAATTGGGAGTAAAACAACTACTGAGATGAAAGAGAAGCTCAATCAAATATTTTATATATGAATATAAAAATGCATAAATATTTCCATAGCAATACAAATTTTCTAAAATTTAGAATAATAAACACACTTGTAAAATTCTGTTTAAAGAACATATTGGATTAATTTCTTATACCAAGGGTCTTTAATATTTTGAAATCTGATTCCCTAAATAACAGTGAAAACTAAGGCTTTTTTTAGTCTCAATGTTTTTAAACAATATTTCTGTCCATCATGGAGGCTGTAGACTAGTGATGGAGCTCAGAGTCTGAACAAAGCAATCTTTTTTTTCTAAAATGAGAAAGAACAGCATTAGGAAAGCCAAAATATTGACTGCCTTTTTTTTTTTTTTTTTTTTGAGGTACGCGGGCCTCTCACTGTTGTGGCCTCTCCCTTTGCGGAGCACAGGCTCCGGACGCGCAGGCTCAGCAGCCATGGCTCACGGGCCCAGACGCTCTGTGGCATGTGGGATCTTCCCGGACCAGGGCACGAACCCGTGTCCCCTGCATCGGCAGGCGGACTCTCAGCCACTGCGCCACCAGGGAAGCCCTTGACTGACTTTTTTTTTTTTTTTTACTACAAGAGGTAATATGGAGCTTTCCCCTTAATTCTTAATTATCCAAACTGAAACCCAGTGAGGTAAGGAAGGAGTTTTTTAAAAAAAGAAAAAACTGGAACAGAACATATAAGATCTTTGGGATGATAGCAAATTCATATAATTGGAGTCTCAAAAAGAAAGGAGAGAGAAAATAAGGCAGAATACTTGAAGAGATAACAGCCAAGAATTTTCAAAAATGATAAAAAACACCAACATTCAATTAAAATCCAAGCAGAATAAATGTTTTTAAAACTACACATTACAGGGCTTCCCTGGTGGCGCAGTGGTTGAGAATCTGCCTGCCGATGCAGGGGACACGGGTTCAAGCCCTGGTCTGGGAAGATCCCACATGCCACGGAGCAACTGGGCCCGTGAGCCACAACTACTGAGCCTGCGCGTCCGGAGCCTGTGCGTCCAGAGCCTGTGCTCCGCAACAAGAGAGGCCGCGACAGTGAGAGGCCCGCGCATCACGATGAAGAGTGGCCCCCACTTGCCACAACTAGAGAAAGCCCTCGCACGGAAACGAAGACCCAACACAGCCAAAAATAAATAAATAAATTTATAAAAACAACAACAACAACAACAACTACACATTACAATCAAATTGCTGAAACCCCAAAATAAAGAGAAAACTGCCAAACCAATCAGGGAGAAAAGGGACATACATACAGGGGAACAAACATAAGAATGGAAGCTAATTTCTCCTGAGAAACAATGGTGCTGTTCAAAAGATAATGGAAGAATGATTTAGAATGTTGAATGAAAAAAATCCATCAACCTAAAATTTTATATTTGGTGAAAATATCCTTTTAAAATGAATATAAAATAACATCTTTTCAGACAAAAGTTAAGAGAGTTTACCCCCAGCTGAATGGTACTATAAGAAATGCAAAAAAAAAAAAAAAAAAAAAAGTACTTCAGCAGAAGGAAAATGATATAGAAACCAGTTCTGCAGAAAAAAATAAAGACCATCAGAAAAGTAAATATGCCAATAACTATCAGGGCCAAAATATGTGTGTGTGCACGCATGTAAGAATGTGCACAGCAGCTTTATTCAGAATAGCCCAAAAGTGGAAGCAGTCCAGATATCCATCTACAAGGAGAATGAATAAAGAAAGAGTGGTACCCTCATATAGAAGAATACTACACATAGCAATGAAAAAGAGCAAACCACTCATCTACACACCACCATGATTCAATCTTAAAAAGCACTATCCTCAACCAATGAAGCCAGGCACAAAAGAGTATATACTATGAGATTCCATTTATATAAGGAAGCTGTACAGGCAAAATTAATCTGTGGTGAGAGAAATGAGATCAGTGATTGCTTTGGCAGCAGTGGGAGCAGGGGTGGATCATTTGGGAAGGGCCCTAAGGGAACTTCCTAGGGTGACAGAAATGGTCTTTATCTCAATAAAGGTGTAGGTTTGTAGGTTATACAGAGTGCAGATTTGTCAAAACTGATTAAACTGTATATTTAAGTTCTATGAGTTTCACTGTGTAAATTATACCTCAATTTTTAAAAAGTTATATTTAAAAAAGAAATTAGGTACTTTAAAAAATTAGTCTGCTCACAGAGAGTCCATACAGTGTCTCTAAATCCAATAATGTAAGACGTTATAGAACTTCTAGCCAAAATAAAACATTTTTGTATTTGATTATTGAATCAAAATAATCCTTAATAAAAACTGTGATAAAGTGTTAATGACTGGGTCTTTAACATATTTTAATTATTCTGAATTTTTAGCAGTTATTTTTCTGCTAAGAGGATTTGCTAGAAGTCAGTTACAGATTATGTTCCAATGTGGAAAGGAGTGGACACTTGAGAGATAACTCACAGGTACTCTTAGAGTATCTAGCAAATGAAATTTAGTACAGTAACAGATGAGAGCTACAGCATCTGATCTAAACAGTCAAGCATATGACAAAGTCTAACAATGACTTTAGTAAAGTACACAGATAAGCCTCACCCACAGTCAGACAAATTTGCAACACGTGCACTGCTCCTTCTTGTTTCAGAAAGTTCATAAACCGAAATAAGAGATCTTGTTGCTCTCTGATTTGCTTCAATTCTAACTTCAGCACCTTGATACAACATAGGAGAAAGAGTAAGTTAGAGCTATGTAAATACATGATAAAATCGTTCATATCAAAAGTAATATAGGTTATTGCTGAAAATACTTACAGATGGTTTTTTATTTCTAGGTTCTGCAAATTTCTGCAAGAATGGAACCAAAGGGGAAGGTGGTTCAGTTGCTTTTTCAGGCTTTGAAGAAAGAATTAATTAATTTAGTAACATGTCATTTGATTTTACAGATGTGAATCAAAACTCAATGCAATCTGAAGTATTTTCTAACACGTTCAATACTCACTGGACTGTCATCTATGAAGATGATAAGCAAATGATTCACAGTATCCTAATGGAAAATAATAAACAAAGATCAAAATAAATCCATTACTGTGTTCTGCCCAGAATTCTCAAAGCTTTTATCATATTATGAAAGTTTCTGGAAAAATGAAGAAACAAATGGAGCAGTGGCAAAGCATCTGCACTTATGTAACACAGAGAGACTTTTTAAAAATCTACAATACAGGGTTCTTCGGAGGTTCTTCGGACTTCCCTGGTGGTCCAGTGGTAAAGAATCCATCTTCCAATGCTGGGGACACAGGTTCCATCCCTGGTCCGGGAAGATCCCACATGCCACGGGGCAACTAAGCCCATGCACCACAACTACTGAGCTCGACCACCTCAACTAGAGAGCCTGCATACCACAAACTACAGAGCCCACACGCCCTGGAGCCTGCGCGCCACAACTAGAGAGAGAAAACCCACATGCCACAATCAGAGAGAAGCCCACGCACTGCAATGAAGAGCCCACGCAGCACAACGAAAGATCCCACATGCCTCAACAAAGATCCCGTGTGCCACAACTAAGACCCGATGCAGCCAAAAATAAATAAAATAAATAAATAATAAATAAATCTTAAAAAAAAAAAACCTACGATACAGGGTTCTCAACTTCTGTGAAAATGGGAAAAGAAAAGTTATTCTGACTTTGGCATTCAAAACATTTATCAATTATCCCTATTTCTTCAGAATCTTACTGTATCAAAAGTAAAAGCAGGGCTTCCCTGGTGGCGCAGTGGTTGAGAATCTGCCTGCCAATGCAGGGGACACAGGTTCGAGCCTTAGTCTGGGAAGATCCCACATGCCGCGGAGCAACTAGCCCCGTGAGCCACAATTACTGAGCCTGCGCATCTGGAGCCTGTGCTCCGCAACAAGAGAGGCCGCGATAGTGAGAGGCCCGCGCACCGCGATGAGGAGTGGCCCCCACTTGCCGCAACTACAGAAAGCCCTGGCACAGAAACGAAGAGCCAACACAGCCATAAATAAATAAATAAATAAATAAATAATTAAAAAAAAAAAAAAAAAAGTAAAAGCAGCCCAAGTATCCATCAATAGATGAATAAATAAGCAAAATGTAACATATACCTAAAATGAAATATTACTCAGCCTTGAAAAGGAAGGGAATTCTGATATATGCTACAATGCAGATGAACACTGAGGATATTATGCTAAGTAAAAAAAGCCAAATACTGCAAATACTGCATCATTCTACTAATATATGGTAACTAGAGTAGTCAGATTCATAGAGACAGAAAGTACAATCAGGAAGTAGAGTTGCCAGGGGCCAGGAGGAATAGAGAATTACTGTTTACATGGGTACAGAGTTTCAGTTTTACAAGATAAAAAGAGTTCTGGAGATAGGTAATGGTGGTGGCTGCTCAACAATATAAATGTATTTAATACCACTAAACCGTACATAGAAAATCATTTAAGATGGTAAATTTTATGTTTTATGTATCTTATCACAATTAAAGAAAAAAATGTTTTTTACATCTTACTGGATCAGCTAGGAAATCCAAAGAAGGGAGGAACACTGAACCAGAGAGAATCTCTCTTAAAAGTAAGGTCAGGGATCTGGAAAAAGGAACAATATTGTACATATTTAGTGATTTACATCAGTTCTTACCTGGAAATCCTGTTATTATGCGGACTATGATCAGTAGGTCTGGGGTATGCCCTGAGCTTCTGCCATCTCTAACAAGCCCCCAAGTAACGCTCATGCTACTGGTTCACAGACCACACCCAGAACCCTTAATTGGCTAAAAGAGAATACTATTGAAGAGGAAAAAAGCATTTCCTCAGCAGGAGGAACCTGAGTGAGCACTAGGAAAACACCACCTCAAATATTAAAATTTTACATATAATAAATTAATATGTAAAACCTAATACTTGTAATAGTATAATTTTTATAATTAATTTAAATTAATATTATAAAAATTTGTTTAAAGTTAAAATATTTTAATTAAAATATTTTTAAAATTTAATTTAAAAATTTAAATACAATAAAGTAATATTTAAAGTACCTCACTAAAAATAAGCCATGATTGTATGTATTGTACAGCACAGGGAAATATAGCCATTATTTAGTAATAACTCTAAATGGAGTATAATCTATAAAAATATTGAATTACTATGTTGTACACCTGAAACTAATTTAACATTATAAATTATACTTCAATTTAAATAAATAAATAAATAAATAAAAATAAGCCATGGTCTTTTTCTCTAAGGATTATTAGGATAAGAGTAAAGAGGTAACTTTATGGAATAAGCCAAACATGCTCTTTCAGAAATAAGGGAGGCTGGACTAAACAACCTCTAACTATACTTCCCAGGTGAATACCTTAAAACCCAAACTTGTCTGTATAATTTGTTCAAAGTGTTTCTGCCAGTGAATAATAATATGCATATCTTTTAAAAGGAACACCAAGGAATTAATAAAGTATAATCATCTCAAGTAAGAAAATTAATTTTTTACATTTGTCTTTGATTTCCTACCATTTCCACGAAAAAATTCTTAGCAACACAAGACATCATGAATGCTTAGTACCTAAAATGGCATTTTAAGACCTGATAAATTATACTTCTTAAATGAAAAATTATTCATATCATAGCCTAATCTCAAGTTTTAGTGTATTCCTATTATGATCAAGAATAACAATATACATACGGTATGGTATGCTATGACATTTTCTAGTCTATTTATACCTGCAGTCTGTTGCTTTCGGAGGCAAAATATAAGGAAAAAGTAGTTCAGTAAGTTTCCTTAAATAATGTAATTCATCTCTTCGACTCCTCAAAGCCACATGAAGCTCTGGACCATATTCTTCTAAAGCAGCTTGCTGTAAAAACTCTGTATTTTCTACTATAAATAGAGATAAAAAATAAATATTGGAAGAAGTTAACAATGTTAAATAACTTCAGCCATTTCCACTAACAAATAGAAATTAATTTAACACAGCCATTCCTTTCTTAGCCTTCCTTTCTTTCCAATATGTATTCTACTGGGAAATTTTTCACAAAAAGGATATAAAGAAAGTAAGTTTCCTCTTTGCTGGAAGTTTTTTAATTATTCAAAATTAATTGATAAAAAAGCCCTTTCAGGGCTTCCCTGGTGGTGCAGTGGTTGAGAGTCCGCCTGCCGATGCAGGGGACATGGGTTCGTGCCCGGGTCCGAGAAGATCCCACATGCCTGCGGAGTGGCTGGGCCTGTGAGCCATGGCCGCTGAGCCTGCGCGGCCGGTGCCTGTGCTCCGCAACGGGAGAGGCCACAACAGTGAGGGGCCCGCGTACCGCAAAAAAAAAAAAAAAAAGCCCTTTCACCCTTGGTAAACAAAACTTTAAACTCAGGTCATTACAAAGTATATCAAAGAGGGCTTCCCTGGTGGTGCAGTGGTTGAGAGTCCGCCTGCCGATGCAGGGGACGCGGGTTCGTGCCCCGGTCCGGGAAGATCCCACATGCCGCGGAGCGGCTGGGCCCGTGAGCCATGGCCACTGAGCCTGCGCGTCCGGAGCCTGTGCTCCGCAACGGGAGAGGCCACAACAGTGAGAGGCCCGGGTACCGAAAAAAAAAAACAAAACAAAACAAAGTATATCAAAGAAAAGCAAATTGTTTAAAGTAGAAAAAACTACAGAAAACATCTTCTATCACACACAAAGCTTTTGTTATCAAACATTACATCCTGTTCATCCCCTGCAAATATTAAAAAAATTCCTCTTAAAGTTCAAATCAAAATCATTCAGGTAACGCTTTGAAGAAATCAGAGTATAGAAACTGGCTTCCTTGGTTCAGTTCTGCATCTTCTGCCCACAGTATAGGACACAAAAGGTACAGAACTGTATATGGTGGAAGTCCATGAAGTTAGATTACTTAATAAACGTTAACTGATGATAAAAGTTACACTAACAAAAAGTTTTCTTAAAAGGCCAAACACTAAACTAATACTTTAAAAAGGAGCAGGAGAAAAACAAGTCATGCTTTCCCCTATTTGCATTCTGAGCCAAGTTTTAAAATCATGGAGTCTGTGAAGGGAATCTTAACCCTAACTCAAATGGCATTTATTTTTTACAATGTATTTCTATTTTCATTGAGAGAATGAAAGCACATTTACCAAAGAAAAGCCAAAACATACATTCTAATGGTGTGAGAACTAAGAAAGTAAATAAAGGCTACCTGTGCCAGAGGTACAAAAGAAGGACTGGCAAACAAGGACATAGTTTTTATAAGAATGTACTTTATTTTATCATTATACAATTGTTTACCATGCATTTTGCCCCAAGAATTTGGGGTACAGGTCTTTTAGAAATTTATATCATGAGCAGGGATTTAAGATAAGAAGACTAAGCTATGCTAAATCCCAGTTCTACTTCTTTATTAACTGATGATGTTAAATGATATAAACCCTTTGAGTCTCGGTTTCCACCTCAGTAAACAGTCATTAAATAGTTAACACTGAAAAGCTGCCATGCAAAATGCACAAGTAATTATAATATCTCGTGCAATTAAGCATTCACACATAATATATAGATGCTGAAAAACAGGGCATGGATTAATCCCCAGTAATCACCAGTATATCTCCTGTCTAATTAGTGGGCAGTTTTCAGACCACAAAAGGAAAAGTCCCCAGAATCCACAACAAAGAGATAACTTTAGGGTGAAAGACTGATAATAAGATCCTTCAATTACTACTGAATTTAATTAAACCAATGCTTCTAATGTATATATTTTCAACATTTCTAAGGGTGATAGAAGGACTTACATAGAAAACTTCTTTGTAATTCCTACTCTCAAGAGGCAGGTTAAGGAGAGAACACCAAGAAAGTAAAAATGAATATGTATAAAGAGCTGAACCTTTAATTTCCTGAGTATACACAATTGTGGAGCCAAAGAATTTAGAAAACAAATTCATGCATGAAAGAGAAGAAAAATCAAAAACCTGAAAACCTTTTTTACAAGTCTAATTCACTGTTATAATATTTAGAACACCAGGACCTTTGGATAAAACGCAGTCCTCCTAATTCTCTGGCCTTTTAATTCTATGGATTTCATTAATTACAATGTCATTAATGAATCCAATCTAGCATTTTATGCTGATTTTGTAATTGAGGACCATTTTTTGCATGAATAGTAGCAATTTAGCAACCCCTCTCTTGCAAAGACTCAAGGATAAATTTCAGTCAAACTGGTCTATATATATGACAGCACTTTCACAGAAACAAAATAACTTGGATATTTTATTAAACTGATCGATTAAAAAATAAAAATAAAAGATGACTCAGGGCTTCCCTCGTGGCACAGTGGTTGGGAGTCTGCCTGCCAATGCAGGGGACACGGGTTCGTGCCCCGGTCCGGGAAGATCCCACATGCCGCGGAGCGGCTGGGCCCGTGAGCCATGGCCGCTGAGCCTGCGCGTCTGGAGCCTGTGCTCCACAACGGGAGAGGCCACAACAGTGAGAGGCCCACGTACCGCAAAAAAAAAAAAAAAGATGACTCAATTTACTCATATCCTGAGTTCAAAGTGTTTGTCTTTACAACAAAATTAAGACCATATTAAAAATAATTTTCTCACACAAAAACTTGCACATAAATACTATAGCAGCTTTATTCATAACTGCCAAAATTTAGAAGCAACCAAGATATCCTTCAAAAGATGAATGGATAAACAAACTGTGGTACATCTGTACAATGGAATATAATTGAGCAATAAAAAGAAATGAGCTATCAACTCCACAAAAAGACAAGGAGGAGCCTTAAATGGCAGTTCTAAATGAAAGAAAAGGCTACAGTCTGAAAAGGCTACAGTATGATTCCAACTATATGACATCTGGAAAAGCCAAAACTGTAGAAAGAGTAAAAATATCAGTGGTTGCTAGGGGTTCATGAAGGAAGGAGGGAGGGATAGATAGGTGAAACACAGGGGGCTGGGGGGGGGCAGTGAAACTATTCAGTATGATGTTGTGTTGATGGATACATGGCATTAAGCATTTGTCAGAATCCACAGAATGTACAATATGAAGAGTAAAACCCTAATAAAAACTGTGGGGCTTCCCTGGTGGCGCAGTGGTTGAGAGTCTGCCTGCCGATGCAGGGGACACGGGTTCGTGCCCCGGTCCGGGAGGATCCCACATGCCACAGAGTGGCTGGGCCCGTGAGCCATGGCCGCTGGGCCTGCGCATCCGGAGCCTGTGCTCCACAACGGGAGAGGCCACAACAGTGAGAGGCCCGCGTACCAGAAAAAAAAAAAAAAAAAAAAAAAAAACGGTGGACTTTAGTTAATAATAATGTCTCAGTACTGGCATATCAATTGTAACAAATGTACCAACCAATGCAAGGTGTTAATAATAGGGAAGGGGGGAAATATATGGGAACTCTCTATAATTTCTGCTCAGTTTTTCTGTAAACTTAAAACTGCTCTAAAAAGTAAAGTTTACTAATTAAAAAAAAAAACACTTTTCTATATTTCTTTCTGACAGTACAGTAGCCTTAACAAAATGGCTACAACAAAGTTACTATCTTCTGGTGTGTTTTTGCCAGTGACAGGACAATTATTTTAAAAGTTAATTTTTTTAATTTAACAATTAAATTATATGTATTTAAACTCTTCCACTTTTTAACTATGTTGAAGGTAAAACTTTTGAATTGTTATAATATTATAAGATGAACACAGAAAAATTTTTAAATGTAATTTGAAATGCTTCTCATACCTGAGGAATTATTCATACACCAAAGGACAAATAAACTAATAATTTAACTACCACTCTACAATTTCCCCAAATATACTATGATTATACAAATTGATATTATGAGGGAGGGATAATTGGTTCCATGCTCAAATGAGTTTGGGATGTGCTGGATTAAAAAAAGTTAAAGTTATTTCTTTGCTGCAGGACTACTGAGATATTTTGGAATGCTAGTACTTACTGGGTATTTCCAGAAGAGGAATACAATACATAGTAATTACCAGAAAATATGACCATGATGCTTCTTCTACATAGTCATCTACATAGAGTAGTATTCTGCAGAACATACTTGGGGAAGCACTGACAAAGAAGAATACCAAATGTAGATACAACGAAAATCTCAGTTTCACAAAGAACTAAGTACAGAGCATATAAGTAATTTTGTTTAAAAGGTATATTTCAGCTTGATCTAAGAGCAAGAAAAGCCCCCAAATGAAGGTCTCATCCAATCAGCAAACTTTTTTTTTTTTTTTTTTTTTTTTGCGGTACGCGGGCCTCTCACTGTTGTGGCCTCTCCCATTGTGGAGCACAGGCTCCGGACGCGCAGGCTCAGCGGCCATGGCTCACGGGCCCAGCCGCTCCGCGGCATGTGGGATCTTCCCAGACCAGGGCACAAACCCGTGTCCCCTGCATCGGCAGGCGGACTCTCAACCACTGTGCCACCAGGGAAGTCCCAATCAGCAAATGTTTGATGAATGTATGCTATGTGTACATCATGACAGTATAAAGGCCAGGATACACATAAGAAACTGCAAACAGGTCATCCTGGCTAAAGTATCATACATAGTGAAGGACAAGAGTAGATCAAAATACTTGACTAAATAGGGAAGGGTTTAAAATATAGGACAGTTTTGACTCTGTAGCAGTCGCTAATTTTTTTTTTTTTTTAAGTAGGGAGGTAACAGAATTGTGGCATTGTGAAATTAACATAGTAGCAATAAATAGGATAGGCTTCATCAAAACTGTTGAAATCATTAAGAAAAAAGGAGGGAAGAGATGTGAGAGACCTCAGAGGAAGTAATGAAGGCAACAGGCTACCATTCAAAAAAAGACAAGATTCATCAATAATATAACTAAAGATTATCCGAGTGTACCTTAATTTTCATAGATTCTTGAGTTCTCAAAATCACTTATATGTTAACAAATTATTGAAAGGGATTTCAGTTTAAACTAATACTTTCACAGCATCTGTGAATATATCACTTAATTTATCAGTACTCGGATTTAGATATTTAAAGTGAAAGTTGGTATATAAAAACAACTCACTCAAACTTTGTAGCAGTGTAAGAAACGTAAAACTTTGTATTACCTTTCTGACTGGCTTTAACGATCACTTCTATATGCTTCATTGCTGCTTTTAATAGTTTCTTGGTGATAATAGATGGAATATCCACCTAGAAAAATTCAACATTAAAATAAAACTTTAAAAATAATTATCACTAAGTTACAATGGCAGGAACAATGTATTTAAGGTATTGGAACATATGATCTTAAAAATTAGTGGTATTATTGGGAATCTTTCAAAAATATAATTTAAAAGCACTTTACATTCTTGGATCATACTAACTGTAAATTTAGACAGTTTTACTACAACAGTAATGAAAATACACCTTCATATGCATACCCTATACACTAAATTTTTCTCACAAAATAGTATCTTTATTCTTGACTTATTTCTTTAATGTGGTCATTCTAAATGCATTCAAGAAAAAAATCTCAAGTAACTTTATCATCCCTTTGAGGTTATAAACTTGTGTTTACTAAGGTCACTTGAAAATAAACTTTTCATTCAGCTTACAAGGTAAATCCTGGTTTCAAGATATATGGAAGCATTCTATTTTGGAATAATATTAAGTTTCATCATTCCCCACAGGCATTGTTCAACTTAAAGGCTGGAAACTGTAGTGACTAGGGTAGGTTAGTAAGAGAGGACTGGGGGCTTACAAGTACACACATAAAAGAGACATAGGGCTTCCCTGGTGGCGCAGTGGTTGAGAGTCCGCCTGCCGGTGCAGGGGACGCGGGTTCGTGCCCCAGTCCGGGAGGATCCCACATGCCGCGGAGCGGCCGGGCCCGTGAGCCATGGCCGCTGAGCCTGCGCATCCAGAGCCTGTGCTCCGCAAGGGGAGAGGCCACGACAGTGAGAGGCCCGTGTACCGCAAAAAAAAAAAAAAAAAAAAAAAAAAGAGACATAAAATAAAATAACTAAAAAAAAAAAAAAAAAGTCCTGCAAATTAAGTAAATCACCAAAAAGCATGTTTATTGGAGTTCAACAGGCTTATCTTCCATCACAAAGTTCAACACATCATATTCTCCCTTTATCAAAGGCATGAGAAAATTTCATCACGATAGAGTTGTTTTGTGTTAACTTTTCAGTTCTTTTTAAATTCCTCATTAAGAAAGAGGAAAAACATCACAGGCTGATAAATCTAGTAAGTGTAATGGATCATAAGCCCCCAAATTTTAGAGATTTACTAGTAAAACCCAGAGCAGATTACAGATAGCTTTTGGCTGTATAAGATCAAACATGTTTAATAAGAGGGGATGTTTTTGCCACTAGCACACCTTTTTGCAAAATAACATTACTCTTCATTTATCCCTGCTCTCTTGGTACTCAGTGATTATAAATTAGTCTCATATATATTTATCAAATAAACAAGATGTTTTCATTTTTAAATATTTTATGGAATCTTGTCTTCTGAGAATACGCATGAAAATTTTCCCTTGTAAGTTCCATTTTAGAGACTTCAGGTCAAAATCAAAATGATAAAATCGTGAGTTTGTCACTAAACTTTGACTAAAAAAAGAAAAACAAAACAAAACACTGTGGACCTTAAATGATTGTTTTCATTATCCCCAAACTCCCAATTTACATTAGTCAGGCCATGTTATCAAGCATATAACACTGTACTAGGAATGACATGACCCAGACCTAATCTTTTGCCCATCAACTACCTCTGACACTTTGACAAAGAATATTACTAACTTTCTATAAAATGGTATGATAATGACCCACTCATCTCCCAGGACAGTGTACAGATAAAATGAAATGTACCAAAACAATCCAGAAAGTGGAAAAAATATTTGAAAATCAGATATCTGATGAAGGAAGTATACCCAGAATAGATAATGAACTCTTACACCTCAATAATTGAAAGATAAATAACTCAGTTTAAAAAAATGGGCAAAGAATTTGAATACACATTTCTCCCCAAAAAAGATACACAAATGGCCAATAAGCATCTGAAAGGATGCTCGACATCATTAGTCATAGGGAAAGGCAAATCAAAGCCACAGTGAGATACCACTTCACACCCACTAGCATGGTTAGAATCAAAAAGTGAGATAATAACTAGTTCTGGCAAGGATGTGGCGAAATCAGGACCTTTATACACTGCTGGTGGGAATGCAAAACGGTACAGCCATTTAGGAAAACAGTCTGACAGTTTCTCAAAAGTTAAACACAGTTACCACTTGCCTCAGCAATTACACTCCTAGGTAAACCCAAAAGAAATGAAAACAAATATTCCACCCCCTCCCCCCCAAAAAAACCTGTACACAGACACTATGGCAGCATTATTCATAATAGCCAACTGATGGATGGATGGATGCATGAACAAAATGTGGCATATCCATACAACAGAATATTACTCAGACATAAAAAAGAATAAGTACTGGTACAGCTACAACATGACAACATGAATAAACCTTGAAAATATTATGCTAAGTGAAAACAACCCATCGCAAACATTATGCTAAATGAAAGCAAGCAATCACAAAAAATACAGAAAGGATTTTATAGTTAGCATGTATTATATTCAATCAACCAACAATCCTACCACTGGACATCAGTTTTCCTTTTCAGACTTCCTTATTATAAACTATACTGCAATGAATCTTTGAACATACATTTTTACAAACTACTGTGATTATTTCTTTAAAATATACTAAGAAAAAAATGGAATTAAATTTGGGAGCATAGACATTTTTAAGTCTTTTAATAAGGATTACCAAACTGCCTTCCAGGGTAAGAGTTACATCAATCTGAATTTGTACTTGCTTTGCCTGTTTCCCCATAATCACCACTGCTAGATATTATCATTCTTTTTTACCTTTCCCAAACTGATAGGCAAAAGAATAGTATCTCATCAAAAACTATATTTCATGTGAGACAACATATTTTCAAATATTCACTGGCCATTTTATATGTTTCTTTTGTGAACTACTTATTCATAATTTTTGCATAGCTTTGCCACAGTACTTGACTGTATTGTTCACTTCTCAAATAGGTATAGAAACATTTAACAAGATTTATCTTTATTTACTAATGGCAAATACGATATGCCAATTTATTGTCAATATGTTCAATTCTATCGAACTGACAAGGCAGTAGACAAGTATTTATGTCTACAGCCAACACACTGTTAAGTATATACAGACAGAAACTCAAACATAAACAAACTATGGCTTGAAATTTTTTTTTTTTTTTTTTTTTTTTTTTTTGCTGTACGCTGGCCTCTCACTGTTGTGGCCTCTCCCGTTGCGGAGCACAGGCTCCGGACACACAGGCTCAGCGGCCATGGCTCACGGGCCCAGCCGCTCCGCGGCATATGGGATCCTCCCAGACTGGGGCACGAACCCGTATCCCCTGCATCGGCAGGCAGACTCTCAACCACTGCGCCACCAGGGAGGCCCTGAAATTTTTTTAAAAGTAGATCATAATCATTACCCTGTATTCAGTAAATTCATCTAACTGGAACATGAATTTTTTTTTCTCTAATTGTCTTTTTATTTCTAATTGCCACAAACCAAGATATCCAAACATTAAAATAAAGAAAGCAAAATTGATCAATGAATCAAAAGTAATCCATTTATCTTTTAATCTAAAAAATTAGAAGTGAGGAACAAAACAAATACATACAGTATAGAAATTCCCAAATTTCTCATTATAAATATATACCTTGTGAATCCTTCGAATTAAGACAGATGCAAAAAACCGTAATATAATTCTCAGTTCATCAACAAAGGACTCATCATCTGTTACATCCCTTCAATTGAGGAGAAAAGCAAGCATTTAGAAGTTCAAAGAAATACACAGCTTCCCCTTCTAGAAAACAAGAAAAGTCTAGAACAGACTTTTTTCCATTTACTTACGCTATTTTTTTAAACAAATAATGCATTACAGTATAGAACAAAAGAAATGTACAAAGAATAGAAATCTCCCATAATTCTAGTACCAAGACATAATTACTGTTAACTAAATTATAGTACATATTTCCCTGCAGACATTCACATGTATGTGGTCACATTTTTAAGATCATTTTCTAAACATAATCAAAGAAATATCTAAGAAATAAAACAAAGAATAATTTTGAGAAGCAACAGAATTACATACTAAATTTTAAATTAGTTTAAATATTTCTAGATTAATAATATAAACTAATTCTAAAAGTAAGGAAAAAAAGTGCGTGTTCTATTTGAAAAAGAAAATAAACTGAAACTCAACTGTTTTTAAACAGAAATTTTGACAACCTTCTCCTGAGTTTTCCTGTAGCCCTGAGGTCCCTAGAAGAATAAGGATACTTCCCTAATCAAAGGCAAGAAAGAAAGGTACGTATAATGGTGATATTCTGAACTTGAAGATGATGCTACCTGTTAAGTCCCTTGGTAGAATAAGGAAGATAATTGTATCAATCATGCTTCCCACTATTAACTCCAAGGAAGGGGATATCACAGCATCAAAGGAGAAAATACAGACTTTAACATTTACAAATACAGCCATATTTTATGTCTGAAGAGTCATATTGTGGGCGTAGGGGTGGGGCGGGGTCGCGGTGGGGAAGTTTTACAACAGGATTCATTTTACAAAAGGCCTCACCATCAACTTTACTTAAATGGCAAATGCCCCATATTTAAGACAGACTCCAATGTAAAAAATTAATTTATATAAGCTTTTCAGGAAAATATGCCATATAAACTGAATATTAAATTTGTTTTAAAACACTACAGGTCAACTCAACTACTAGCATTTTTTTTTTCTGGCCATGCCACATGGCTTGTGGGATCTTAGTTCCCTGATCAGGGATTGAACCTAGGCCCACAGCAGTGAAAGCGCTGAGTCCTAACCACTGGACCACCAGGGAAGTCCCCTACTAGCATTTTTAAATTAGGAAATTCAAAATATACTGAATCTATATAAAATTTGGGTAGTTATCATTAAGTATTACATCTGTAAGTCATACAGGTTTAAGCGTTCAAATACATAACTAAATACATGATGTTTATGTAAGGGAACATCTGTTTTATTAAATGATATAACTTGGGATTTCTGATTGTCAAACTATACTTTTTTTTTCAGATCCATATCTTGCTAAGCATAGGGCGCTTGTACATCCACATCAGACACCAAAAACAAAGTTACTTTGGAAAAAACATATTAATTTTCCAGGAAAATTCTATTGAAATTAACTTTCAATTTAATGAAATATCTGAATATAAATTTTTCCTGTAAATGTACAACTATTTCAAATGTAAAAAGTGCATACAAAATAGTAAATCACTCCTACAATTAGGAGTCATGAGAAATTCTACAAGTTACTTGAGGACACGGGGAGGGGGAAGGGTAAGCTGGGACGAAGTGAGAGAGTGGCATGGACATATACACACTACCAAATATAAAACTGATAGCTAGTGGGAAGCAGCTGCATAGCACAGGGAGATCAGCTCAGTGCTTTGTGACCACCTAGAGGGGTGGGATAGGGAGGGTGGGAGGGAGACGCAAGAGGGAGGGGATATGGGGATATATGTATACGTATAGCTGATTCACTTTGTTATACAGCAGAAACTAACACAACACTGTAAAGCAATTATACTCCAATAAAGATGATTTAAAAAAAAAAGAAATTCTACAAGTTAGTTCTCTATCAAAAAGTAGCCTAGGTTCCTCTTTGCTATCACTAAACTGTTAATTGATGACCTAATCAATGGTTCTTAACTGGGACCACTGTGCCTCCCAGGTAAATGTGGCAATCTCTGAAGACATTTTTGGTGGTCACAACTAGGGGAAGAAGGGGTCCCACCAGCATTCGCTAGGAAGAAGCCAGGGGTGCGGCTAAATACCCTATAAGGCACAGTACAGGTCCCCACAGCAAAGAATTACGTGGTCTAAAATGTCAATAATGCAAAAATTGAGAAATCCCGGCCTATACTGAAAACATATCATTAGCACACTTAACTTAATGGTATTCACTATACTATAGAAAAAAAGGTCTTATAGAAAGAACTTACCTGTACCAGGGGTAAATGAAGTTTTCCAACACTAATTCAAGAACCTGCATAAAAATTATTTTTCAAAGAAAAATCAAGTTAGTTAACTCATTCTGGGAAAATAAACTCTACTACTAAGAAATATATAATAAAAACTAAGTTTAGTATCCCATATATTGACATCTAATATCACACTTTCACATGACAAAATGTATATGTCAACTTTACATGGTTGTGATGATGAAAGAAAACATATGAAAAAATACTTTGAAAACCATAAAAAAGAAAAATTACTATTAGAATGACACACATTTTTAAATATTCCTATGATTAAAAAAATTTTTTTAAAACCTAAATTGTTCTGACTCTGAAGCTTCACTGAACCAAAAACGTTCTATGGAAATAAGGAAAATAATAGGCTAGTCTTTTGCATTCCTCACCCTCTCTGTAAGTCAGTATTCCCAGAATAAAATGAAGAAACAAATATAAAAGACTTATATAAAGGGTTAAAATTAGGTGTCAGTGATTATCTTTGAAGCGAGGATAGTGACTAGAAGGGAGCATGAGGGGTACTTCTGGGTGCTAATAATGTTTTTGTTTCTTGATCTGGGGGCTGGTTATATGAATATGCTCACTTTTTGAAAATTTTAGCTGTACACTCAAAATCAAGTTATATGTGAAAAAGTAACAAAACAAAACAAAAGAAATCCTGGGTGTTAAACCTTCCATTCCTTGAGCCTGGGTGGAGCAGTATAGTTTAATTTTTAAAAGGACTTGTAGCAGTGAGCATCAACTTTAAAAAAGACTAGGGAGGGAATGAAACAATATATCTAATCTGACTATATACCTTCTCTGCAGCAGTAATGAAGACTGTGGACTCTCTAAATACTAAGGTAACAAGATGTGGATTTTTTACTAAAAAAGTAAGCATTAGTGATATCACCTGGAAAAATAAGATACATACATATAGACAGTGTTAGGACACAGAGAGGAGACTAGAAAATTTACCATTAAACATTTCATCTTATTAATATATTATTCCCTCAAATTCAACCAGAAGCCCTACTAAGTTTACATCCTAAGTAGCTCTTTTCTACAGCTCCACTGTTCAGGTCCTCATCTTCTCATCCCTATATATAGCAATAGCCTCTAAACTAGTCTCCTCCCAAGCTAGCTCCCCTCCACCCTCCATAAAGCTGCCAAAGTGATCTAAAACATGTATTTGACCACATCACTCCCCTGCATGAAACCCTCAATATATCAAACCACAACATATCAAAGTAAGACAAGTGGAGCTGCACTGATTGTGAAGGGGTGAGAGAAAGCTGTTTGCCAGCCTCTGTGACCATCCACTTCCTTTTCACCTCCCACTGCATCCTGTGAATCACATCTGAAAACTCTAGTTAGGCAATTTGAAAATCACTGACTTCCCATCAATTAAACCCCTTCAGCGTGGCCTTTTAAGTCTTCTGATGATCTGATTTCTAAAGGGCCATATAAAAATCAGTTAAGAACTAAGGCAGTCCTGGGTTTTAGACTGAGTTCTGCTACCAACCAAGTATGATACCTGAGAAAATTATTAAAACTCTCTAAACCCTTCCTTTGGTAAAACCACCAAATCAATAATAGGACCTACTTCATAGGTTGTATGATTACATGAATAATGCAAGTACAGTGATTAGTACAATATCTACTATACAGTAAGTGATCGATAAATACGAGCTAACAGAGTCTGGTCTCTTCGTTGCCCACATCCTCCTTCGCATTTCACCCTCCAGTTTGCTGAACACTCCACCTTGTTTCAAAGCCTCTCTTTCCTTCCAAAAGCTCCTCCCACACCCTGAAATACCCTTTCCCACACTATCAGGCTGATAAACGTCTAGTTATATTTCCTGACTGCTCCTCTCAACAGTTATGCACTTCTTCCTCTGCACTAATGATACACCTTGTACATTTCTTCCATTATAGCCTGCATTACATTATATTGTATATGTCTGTTTAAATGGCTATCTCCCCTCCTAGACTGAAGTTCCCAGAAGAAAGGAACCATACCTGATTTCTCTTTTTATTCCTAGGGCCTAGTCCAGTTCCTGCCTACAGCAAGATCTCAGAAAATGTTTTTAAATATTGGAGCTAGTATTTATTGAACACCAATATGTGCCAGGCACTAGGCTAAGAGCTTTACATCAGTTTTTTCAATTTTTAAGAAGAAACGAAGTGTCAAGCTACAAATAATACTCTTCCTAGAAGTCTTGTCTTCAACAAACCTCAAATCTGCACTCTCCAATAGAAATATAATGTGAGCCACATATATAATTTCAAATTTTCTAGTAGCTACATTTTTTAAAAAGTAAAAAGAAACAGGTGAAGTTAATTTTATATCTTATTTAACCCAATATACCCAAAATATTATCATATATGTAATCAACATAAAATATATAATAGGATATTTTACATTTCTTTTTCCTTACTAAGTCCTCAAAATCCAGTACATATTTTACATATACAGCACATCTCAATCTGGACTAACACATTTCAAGTGTTTATCAATAGCCGCATGTGGCTAGTGGCTACTACACTGGACAGCACAGTCTTAAATCAGGGAATCTGAAGGATGAAAAAGAGCTTACAGAAGAAATGAAAAAGAAAAATGCCAACAGTTTAGCATTTATGCAGCATACTTTTAGCCGAAGAAAGATACAAACTGGGAAAAAGGACAATTAAGGCAGGATTCAGATGCCTAATGTTATTCTTCAACTAATTAGCATTCAGTTTAATTCAATACATATCTATCAGGTACCAACAATATATCTGGCACCTGCACTTGGTGCTGGGAACAAATGAGACCCATTCCTTGCCTTCAAGGACTTGACTGCTTTCTCGGATGGAGAGACCAAGTCTCTCAAAGAAATAACTAAAACATGATATGTTACCAAAAAGGTACATATAAAATGTGACTGGAACAAAGATAAGAGAACATGCTTTCTATTCCTACACTATGGAGAAACATTGAAATGTATCTGACTCTCTGCTCAAGTTAGTGTCAAAGATGGGGTCACAATTCAGTAAGATACACATTGGCTCCTTGTAGCTCAGGTCTCCTCTGGAATTACAAAATGGTTATTTCTACTGTCCTATAATAAAAATGACGATTTTTATAAGAGGTAAACAATAACTAGGTAAACAGTACTTTTTTTTGGCTAAAATGTCCATTTCAATTAGACATGGGATTCAAAAACATTTCTAGTTTACCATTCAAGTTGTATAACAATCAACTACCAACCAAGAATTGATTAGGCAGCATATATTAAAATGCTCCATGATTAAATTTTCCATAGGTATTTAATACTTTCTGCTTGGGTATACATAGCAATTTTATTTAAATCAGTTACCTCTGAGAGAGATGCATCAACTTTGGAAGAAATTTTCAGGTCTAGCCATGGCTGGTAGTTCTCAAGTAGCAAGGCAGGTCTAAAGAAAATCATACAGTTAAACTGCTTGAAATCCAAAATGTAACTGGAATGATCAACAAATTAAAAGTGTTTGACATACCTATGTCGTTTACATTTCACTTTACCACAAACAGCACAGCTACGACCTTGAGGAAATAATTCCTGAAGTCCTAACTGCTAAAAAAGGGAAATGGGGAGATTTGTCTTTACTTTATGTATCATATTTACTAAAGAGAATCAACTTTCCAAAAGTTTGTTAATCAATGTACGAATTCAAAGGACATGATTTTTTTAACTAATATCTGCTTTAACACTGAAACCATTCTTTATAATAAATAATACTTGCTATACCAAACTGCCAATAGGAAAAAAATACCTAATGAAATGCTTTACAATAAGTAAGCCAAATTTTCAAGCTTAAAATTAAAGTCAATTGTTACGCTCACTTACTAAAAAAAAAAAAAAAATCAATCTATATTTGAAAATGATACTCTACTGCAAAGGTATAAGAAAAAACTATTTTCTATTTCTCCAAAACCTTGAATTCAATGAGGGAGAAGACTCGTGATAACTAGGAAGGTTCCTGACCAAATACGGGGTATCACCTTCAGCTGTGTTTCCTCTGAGTAGAAATATCAACCAACCTGAGATGAGGGACTACAACAACTCGGAGAATTTTCAAGGAAGACTTCAAAGTTCGGAAACACTAATTATTTTCGTTATAAAAATATTACTGGTTTGTTTCTATGGAGCAAATAAACATTTAGGGAACAATTAGTTCCCTGTTTGTGTCTGTGCCTCAGAATCACCTGGAAGGCTTTTAACAGGTCCTAATTAGAAGGCCCTAACCCAGGACTATTCAATCAAAATCTAGTGGTAGGGCCCAAGAGTCTGTACTTTCTTTGGAAACCTCTGTTTTAATTCACTGTCCTCATAGTTAATATGCAGTCAAAGGACACTCTAAAATTGTGGAGCCCAATTTTCTGAGAATTTTCTATTTTCTTTCTATAGCTCCTCCTGGGAGACCTATATACTTTAAAAATAAACATATAAGCAAATTTCACTTTAAAAATGTTCTGATGTCTTCCATTATTAAATAATAGCAGATGTATTTTTTAAAAATCACTGCTTTAACATGCTTTCATGAACAATATCGAATAGCACAGGGTCATACCTACTAACTCTTTTAAAAGTAAGAACACAGATATTTTACCTTAGGTTTGTATTTTATCGTGAAGAATATATTTGGTAAGAGAGAATCAGGTCCTAATGAGCAGTAGAATGTGACAACTCCAGCAACAAATGACCAGAAGATCATTAAAACGTGCAGATACCTTAGAAATAAAGGAAGGTAATTATTAGAACCAAAAAAAAGCATATAACCCTAATTTGTCCCTTCATTGATTTCACAAGTTTTTAATTAAGCACCTACCATACCAGGCTGAAGCAACTTCTCCAGTCATGATTTTCTGTAATGTATCTACTAACTATAAGAATCACAGAATGTATATTTCATTAAATGTATAAAGAAGTATAAATTCTCAATATTTCATAATTTGGTACCTAGGTTGTCCTATTTAGCCAATACCACATTTTTCCAGAATACCTTCTAATGACAGGGTAGTATTCAAACCCCACCAAAATTCTGATTATTTTTCATTAAATCAATTTTACTGAGTGCCCGTTTTGTGCTACATAGTACTAGGCTCTAGGGATACAGTGAGGAACAGCACTGCCATGGTCTCTATTTGCATGGAAAACACTATCTGGTAGGTATAACAGGTAAGTAAGTAAATACAATACAGTGTGATGATGTGTTCTATATTATGACAGAGAAAGTATGCATGATATGAGAACTCCTCGGGCAAAATACACAACCCACACTTGAAAAGACAGAAGAACTCTTTCCAGAGGAAGTTGTGTCTGCGGAAAACCTTAAGGAGTGAGTAGGAGAAAACCAACAGAAGAGGACAGGGGAGAGGAAGGTGGGACTGGGGAGGAGGCAGGGGAACTCAAACTGGAGAGAACTACGTGGGCGAAGATCTGAGCACAGTTCCAAGGAAGAAGTGGCCTTGAGATGAATCTAGAAAAGCCAAGCCAAAGCCACATGACACAGTGTCATAGAGTAAGCCACGCTAAGGTGTCTCGATATGGCCAGCCCTCACAGCGCACAGCCCTGACGTGCGTACATTTCAGTTGCCGAGACTCTGTGAGACACCAGCCCCCCAGACATCACAGTTCAAATTCTAATTCCCACGTCGCGGCTGTTAGCTGTGCAAACCATACAGTACAGACTTTGGTGCTAGCTCTTCAGGCCACAGACCACTAAGTAGTGAGAAGAGAATGAAGCCAATCCACAGAGAGAAGCAGGAAAATCCAGGAGGTGTAGAAAGTATTGGCAGTATTCCAAACCCTGGTTCTATGTGTCTCTGAGGCCCAGCTACACTCCAGTTCTTTCTGCACTTACATAATCTCTCCATGATTCCCCTCTTTGCCCAACCTAGTGTGAGCTGAGTTTCTTTCATCTACCATCAAGAGTCCTGAGTAATGCCCAGGAGACAATGAAGAGTTTCGAGAAGATTTTAAGAATTTTTAAGAGTTTTAAGAAAAAGAGTAGTATCACCAGATGATCAGTAGACACTCAGGCGGCAATATGGAGAATGGCCTAAAGTGGAAACGTGCAGGCTAATTAGAAAGCTGCTGAAGTAATTAATCTAGGAGAGTCTACAGATGGCCTGTACCAGGGAAGAGAGTTAGAAATAAAAAGAAGCTGACTGTTTTGAGACATCTAGGAGGAAGAATTAAGGGGACTGAGTAGTTGATTAGATGCAAGGAGAAGGGAGAGATTAAAAATCAGTTCCGGGCCTCCCTGGTGGCGCAGTGGTTGAGAGTCCGCCTGCCGATGCAGGGGATACGGGTTCGTGCCCCGGTCTGGGAGGATCCCATATGCCGCGGAGCGGCTGGGCCCGTGAGCCGTGGCCGCTGGGCCTGCGCATCCGGAGCCTGTGCTCCGCAACGGGGGAGGCCACGACAGTGAGAGGCCCGCATACCGCAAAAAAAAAAAAAAAAAAAAAAAAAAAAAAATCAGTTCCCTTTGGACATGCTGAATTTCAGATATCTTAAGACATGTCAAGCAGAAATGTTCCATAACCAGCCAAATATTGGGTAGTTTAGATCTCTGCAGAGAATATGGGCCAAGCATAAAGGCTTGGAAATTACCAGCATAAAGATCACTGAAGTCATGGGAACGAATGACATGACCAGGGAAAAGCTGCAGAATGAGAAAAGAAGAGAACATAATACATTTAAGAGATAAGCAGGACAAGAGGAATCCGTAAAGGAATCTAGTAATTAGAAGAGTTGAGAAGACAACCGGGGGTCAAGTCAAAATGGCTGTCAAGATAAAAAAAGAAAGAAAACATTTGAACAGGGATGAAGTAGTTAACATGATCCAACACTTGTAAAATAAGGTGAGACAGATTGAGAAGTGTCCGTCAGTTTTAGCAATAAGAGGGCCACTGATGGACTAGGCAAAAGCAGTTTTAGTAGAATGGTAAAGGACTGCAGTGGATTGAAGAGAGGTGGGGAAGTGGAACTGGTACATGTGGATAATTCTCTTTTTAAAGGAAAGAAGAGCTAAGGTGTTAGCTGGAGAGGGACAATGAGGAAAGGTGTTTAGAAAAACCTGATCATATTTAAATGTTAATAGGAGAGAAGGAGAAAAGAGAGAAAAAGGTAGGAGCGAAAAGATAACTTGAGAGAATTATCTTCTCCTAGAGAAGACAGGAGTAGTCGGGATTCAGAGCCAAAATAGAAGAAATAGTTATAACAGGAAAAGATATCTCCTCCCCAATACCAGAGAGAAAGAATAGACTCTGATGAGAATGGAGTCAAACGTGTAGATTTCAAAACAGGAATTTATGATGGCCTTTAGGTGAAACAGGAGATGCTGAGAGTAAAGGGCGAAGGTGGCACGAACGGAAGTTCTAGAAGACTGGGGAAGTTCTGAAACAGCTGCTGGGAAGAAGTAAAGAGAAGGGTATCCTGGGGAACTGCTGAGCAGTACTGAGGCTGAAGAGCTAAATGTACAGGTATGGGATCTTCTCTAGCAACATTCAGTAACCAGGATATAAACACTAAAAAAAACAAGCAGCATCACTGATCCAAGATTTGGAGTTTGTCAGGTGAGTGGAATGTAAGGAAAGAGAGTCAAAGATACTGGCAATAGAGTGGTTGAAGTGATGGGCAATAGAATCTAAGCTAGACTGACCCCAAACTACATAGGAAAGTAAGTGACAACAGAAGAGGGACAATGGATAGGAAGAAGGCAGAGGAATCGGGAGGCTGAGAAAAGCAGGCTTTTCCGAATGAGAGAAGTAGGCACTGGTCAGCAAGTGGGAGATTTGATTTTTAAGATTTCACAGGTAGAACACTTTCTGGTGATAAATAAGCAGGGCCACCATATGGTGGTCCAAGTGGGAGACTGTACAGGAGTCACCTCGAGATAGACTAGCATATTTGATGGGCTACTTGTACAAACACTGAAGTCACCTAGAATGATGGCAGAATTTAAAATGGAGAGAAAGTCTATAAACCAGAAGCTTAGAGTACAAGTGACCTGGAGATCAGTGAGAAAACAGACAGATGGTATATGTTTCAAAGGAGTAAGAGACTTCTATTTCCTTGACAGAATAATTTGTACCAGACTTGCCTTCCCACCATAAACAACTATAAAACTGAACAAAACATGTGCAGCAACTGCTTTTAGGCACTGGATCACAGGCAATATACAGCAACAGAATCTTTAAGAGACAAGAAGCACACAAGTGAGTTCCACATTGATCCCAGTTCTTTGACTGGGGACAACTGCCCAAGTGCAGCATGTTATAGAAAAGGTTACAGAAGATATTGTGAAGGTCTGGGATTTCAGAATTGGGGAATAAAGCACCAAGTAGTAAGAAGGCAAAGACAGATGATTAAAGATGCTTACGTACTATAGACAGTGACCAAGTAAGTGCAAAAGCTGTGAGACAAAGGCTGCACCACCCAACTAGATGAACCTGCCTGGTCTCCAGGCTTCCAGGGCAATTCTATACTTGAGAAACATCCACTACATACCGATTATTAAATGCTCTCACTCAGCACTTAAAACATAAACATGATTACTATTCACTCAAAAAACTGCTATGGCTTAATGTTGCCTGCAGGATGAAACACAAACCCCTTAAACCTTTATGGTCCCTTCCAAGCTGACCCCAACCCACCTTTCTACTCTTATTTCTTCTCATTCCTTTATACAAAGCTTCACTCCAACCAATACCATAACTGACATCAAGTTTTAAAGAAACATTAAGTCTGGAAATTAACTCAATAGCTTATACAGGTATTCACAGAGGAAATTATGAAATTCATGTCCATAGCCACTTACTGAAAATCATTTTGAGCCGGAGAGATATGACTCAGAATTCAGAATTTTTAGGATTCTTGAACAGTTTTATAGCATGTATTTCATAAATAACACAATGTAATATGTTAATGAGGTCTGATACAGTACTCCATAATCAGATATTAATATTTCTGCAGCAAAACATATAAACAATAAATAAATAAATAAGTCAGAAATAAATACTATAAATAGTCTCAAGTCTATTGAGGTCAGGTTTTGTTATTAAATGCCAAACTTAGGGGAAAAGTTACTTCTTCAGAGCTTTTTGGATCTCAGAATTACAGATTAGGAATCGTAGACCTGTGCTTAGACTGAATGACAATAAACACTACATGCAATATGTATACTGCTATAACTAGGGCAAGCAATAGCTAAGGCATTATTTAAGAAGGAAATCTATAGCACTGAATGCATTAATCCTGTTGCTCTCAACGAAGGGTGATCTCACTGCCCAGGGGACATGTGGCAGTACATGGAGACCTTTTGATCGTCACAACTGCAGGGAGAGGGAGAAGGGGACTGTGGCACTTACATCACATGACTAGAGGCCAGGGCTCTGCTAAATACCTTACAGCGTACAGGACAGCCCCCCACCGCAAAGATTTATCTGACCCAAATTATCAACAGTGTTGAGGTTGAGAAACCTCCCATTAATCAGAGACAAAGAAATGCTGAAAACCATCAAGCTAAGCATTCAGAAGGACGGGGTGGGGGGAAAATGCAAATCCAAACACATTAAAAGGAAGGAAACACTAAAAAGAAGAACAGAAATCAATAATGTAGACAATTGGGCTTCCCTGGTGGCGCAGTGGTTGAGAGTCCGCCTGCCGATGCAGGGGACACGGGTTCGTGCCCCGGTCTGGGAGGATCCCACATGCCGCGGAGCGGCTGGGCCCGTGAGCCATGGCCGCTGAGCCTGCGCATCCGGAGCCTGTGCTCCACAACGGGAGAGGCCACAACAGTGAGAGGCCCACATACCGCAAAAAAATAAAAATAAAAAAAAATAATAATGTAGACAATAATGATAAGACAAAAAAGAAAATTAAGCTGGTTCTTTGGAAAAACTAATAAAATAAGCAAACCTCTAACTGGATACTACTGAAAGTTTTAGGGCACCAATAATTACTCTAAAAACCGATAATTAAGAGAAAAGTGTAAGTATTTAACCCACTTTTCCAATTTGAGATATACTTCATTGTAACTAAATGCACCTAATGGAGGATGGAGTAAAGCAATTTTACACACACACACACACACACACGAATTTATTTTTTTTAATTATTTATTTATTTATTTATTTATTTTTGGCTGTGTTGGGTCTTCGTTTCTGTGCGAGGGCTTTCTCTAGTTGCGGCAAGCGGGGGCCGCTCTTCATCGCGGTGCGCGGGCCTCTCACTATCACGGCCTCTCTTGTTGCGGAGCACAGGCTCCAGACGCACAGGCTCAGTAGTTGTGGCTCACGGGCCTAGCTGCTCCACGGCATGTGGGATCTTCCCAGACCAGGGCTCGAACCCGTGTCCCCTGCATCGGCAGGCAGATTCTCAACCACTGCACCACCAGGGAAGCCCCACACAAGAATTTAAACTAAAAACTACAGAAGGAATGGAAGAATACGAAATCATCATGTTGCATCCTATAATGAAGTAACTGATTCAGGGAGTAAATAAACGGTGAAACCAAAGAGAAAGTTTGTTGGGCAGTTGTCACCACCTGAATCCACAAAGTGAGGCAACTCCATCTAATGTGGAGTTATCCTGTGATGTGATGTAATAGGATGCACACAGCATCAGTGAAGTACTCTTGCACCAAATAAATAAATAAATAAAAATAAATCTAAATCTAATTGAGCCTATAAATCTAACTCCCTGTCTACAAAAAATACAAAGGTGCAGGTGAGAGTAAAAATAGAAGACACCACAAGGAAACTATCAGCAAAATCCAAGGTGTGAACAAATGACTCAGTTTCTTCAACAACTCAATAGCAAGGAGGAAAAAAAGAGCGTGTGAGGAGGAATGTTCTAGATTAGGGTTGACAAACTATGGCTTATGGATAGCCCTCAAGCTAAGAAAGATTTTTACATTTTTAAAGGGCTCTTTTAAAAAATAATATGGGGGCCTTCGCTAGTGGCGCAGTGGTTAAGAATCCGCCCACTAAGCGAAAGAGAGGCGTGGACATATATACACTGCCAAACATAAGGTAGATAGATAGTGGGAAGCAGCCGCAGAGCACAGGGAGATCAGCTCGGTGCTTTGTGACCGCCCGGAGGGTTGGGATGGGGAGGGTGGGAGGGAGGGAGATGCATGAGGGAAGGGATGTGGGAACAGATGTATATGTATGACTGATTCACTTTGTTATAAAGCAGAAACTAATAAAAAAAAAAAAAAAAGAATCCGCCCACTAACGCAGGGGACACAGGTTCGAGCCCTGGTCCGGGAAGATCCCACATGCCATGGAGCAACTAAGCCCGTGTGCCACAACTACTGAAGCCCGCGCTCTAGAGCCTGTGCTCTGCAACAAGAGAAGCCACCGCAGTGAGAAGGCCGCACACCACAATGAAGAGTAGCCCATGCTCGCTGCAACTAGAGAAACCCCATGTGCAGCAATGAAGACCCAACACAGCCAAAAATAAATAAATAAATAAGATAAATTAAAAAATAATAATAATAATATGGGACAGAGACCTCATGTAGCCCGCAAAGCCGAAAATATTTATTCTCTGACACTTTACAGAAAAAGTTTGCCAACTCCTGTTCTAGATTACAAGACATTTTACAAAAGTTTAAGAAATGCATCAACTACATACAATGAGTGGACCTAGCTTAGATTCTGATTAGAACAAATGCACTACAAATTTTTTTTTATAAATTTATTTTTTATTTTTATTTATTTTTGGCTGCGTTGGGTCTTTGTTGCTACGTGGGCTTTCTCAAGTTGCGGCGAGCAGGGGCTACTCTTCATTGCAGTGCGTGGGCTTCTCATTGCGGTGGCTTCTCTTGTTGCAGAGCACGGGCTCTAGGTGTGCGGGCTCCAGCAGTTTGGCTCATGGGCTCTAGAACGCGGCTCAGTAGTTGTGGCGCACGGGCTTAGTTGCTCCGCAGCATGTGGAATCTTCCCGGACCAGGGCTTGAACATGTGTCCCCTGCATTGGCAGGCGGATTCTTAACCACTGTGCCACCAGGGAAGCCCCTACAAATTTTTACATAATTAGGAAAATTTGATTATGGACTGGTTATTAGAAGACATTAAGAATTATTGTTAATTTTGTAAGGTTATGGTTTTGTGTAGAATAATTTACTTTTTAAGGGAGGAAGGTTAGACTTTTTAAAAACATTGATGGTTACTGAAGCTGAGTGATGGGTGCTTAGCGGTTCCTTGCACTCTCTTTTTTCTATATATGCTTGGAAATTTTCAAAACCAAAAGTTAAAAACACAAGGTTTTAGCAAGACAGATGAGGGAATAAAAAAAAAAGAGAGGATACAAATATACAATACAGAATGAAAAAGAAATAATCATAGCTATAACTGAAATGAAGAGTAAGACTATAAACAACTATATGTATGCTCATAAATTAGATAACCTATATGACATAAATTTTTAGAAAAAGACAAAAATGCCAGAAATTAGGAAGTGAAGAACTTGAATAGACCAATTATCATTAGAGGAATTAAAATATAATCAGAGACCTGACTATAAAAAAAAGACCCCTGGCCCAAATGGTTTTACCAAACTTTCATAAAACAGTTAATCTCTATTTTATACAGACTGCTTTCAGGGGGAAAAAATGAGAAAAAGCTGCTAATTTTAAAGGATTAATATAATTTTAATTCCCCAACCTGATAAAGATAATATAAGCAAATCATTAGGTCTATTTTACTTATGAATATAGATATGAACTACAAAGTAAAATATTAGTTAACTAAAACTAGCAGTATATCATAAAATAAAGAATAACACCATAAGAAAGGCATATTTTTTAAACAGTTCAATATCTTTAAATCTACACCATCATGAACTAAAGGAGAAAAAAAAAATCAAAACAATGAGATGAGGCCTCTTGACCTAACTACTAGTTTACAGGGAACACAGAGGGAAAAGAACATGCCCCAAAACACTACAGGGATGCAATCAGCAAAAGCCAGACTGTGGAAAACTCTACAGAACAAATGGCCAGTTTCCTCACAAATAAATTACAAGGTTAAAGAAAGGGAGGGGGGAGGGAAGGCAACATTCAGATTAAAAGATCATATTTGGATCTTATTTAACTAACTGTAAAAAGCTGTTTATGAGTAAGATTCATTACGGATGGAGTAATGGATAGACAGACACACAATAAAGCATATAAAAATACAGTAAAATGTTTGAAAGCAAACTTATGGTCACCAAAGGGGAAACAAGGGCGGAGGGATAACTCAGGAGCTTGGGATGAACATACACACAGTACTGTATACAAGATAGATAACCAACAAGCACCTACTGTATAGCACAGGGAACTCTACCCAATATTCTGTGATAACCTATATGAGAAAAGGATCTAAAAAAATGAATATATGTATAAGTATAACTGAATCACTTTGCTGTACACCTGAAACTAGCACAACACTGTGAATCAACTATGCTCCAATAAAAAAAAATGTAAAATGTTAATGTAAAATCTAGGCAAAACATAATTGGTCATTTACCGTAAATTTCAACATTGCTATTTGTTTAAAACTGTTCATCATAAAATGTTAGAGGGTAAAGCTCTAACAAATTCAGGGAAATCTGAACACTGAATAGATATTTAAGGATGCTAAGAAATTAGTTTTTTTTTTTTAATGTGAAATGGTATTGTGGTTACGTAGAAAAAAAGCTCCCATCTATTAGAGATACATACTGAAATGTTTGCTGATAAAATACATCATGTGGGATTTCCTTCAAAATAATTGGGGGAGGGGGTGATACTGGACTTTGAACTGATCATTTTTGAAGCTGGGTGATAGGTATTTACAGGTTTCATTGTACTATTCTATTTTTATTTTGTGTTTTAAGTTTTCCATAATAAAGTTTTTAAATGAAAAAAAGCTATTAAAAGGACATCAGAGCAGATGTGAATGAATGGAGAAAGATTATGTTCATGGATAAAACCATTAAATACAGTTAACTCATCAATTCTACCCAGATTAATTTACAAATTAAATAAAAACTGTGCAAATTCTTTGCCCTCCTCACATCAAAAGCAGGAGCCTAATTTCCTTCCCCTTGAATACAGGCTGGCCTAAATAACTCACTCCTAACCAAAAGAATGTGGCAGAAGTGAAGCTGCCTAACTGCCTAACTTCCAAGGACAGGTCACAAAAAAGATACAGCTTCCACCAGAATCTCTTTCTCAGGATACTCACCCTTGTAACCCAGCACCAGGTTGGGAAAAAAGCCACACGTGAAGGCCATATGTACATGTTCTGGCCTACAACCCAGCTGTAAATAAAAACACTACAAAACTATAATACTGTCATTAAAAAAAAATTTGGTACTGTTGTAGAAAGAGAAAAATAGACCAAAGAAACAGAACATACAGTGAAAGACCCACTTAGTTTGGAAACAAAAACACTGTAGAGTCTGTCTGGGTTCTAATCCTGGCTATGACACAATGCAAATTACTTAATCTCTCTGACTCTTGCTTGGGCCTCTATAATATGGGGTAATAATAATAATACCTAACTCATAGGGTTGTTATGATGATTAAATAAGTTCATAAAAGTACTTGGAAAAGCCTGTCTTAATACTAAGTTAAGGGACTTCCCTGGTGGCAGTGTGGTTAAGAATCCATGTGTCGGGCTTCCCTGGTGGCGCAGTGGTTGAGAGTCCGCCTGCCGATGCAGGGGACACGGGTTCGTGCCCCGGTCTGGGAGGATCCCACATGCCGCGGAGCGGCTTGGCCCATGAGCCATGGCCGTTGAGCCTGCGTGTCCGGAGCCTGTGCTCCACAACGGGAGAGGCCACAACAGTGAGGGGCCCACATACCGCAAAAAAAAAAAAAAAAAAAAAGAATCCATGTGTCAATGCAGGGGACATGGGTTGGAGCCCTGGTCTGGGAAGATCCCACATGCCACGGAGCAACGTAAGCCCATGAGCCACAACTACTGAGCCTGCGTTCTAGAGCCCACGAGGCACAACTATTGAGTCCAGGTGCCACAACTACTAAAGACCGTGTGCCTAGAGCCCATGCTCTGCAACAAGAGAAGCCACTGCAATGAGAAGCCCGCGCACCACAATGAAGAGTAGCCCCCGCTCACCGAAACTAGAGAAAGCCTGCGCACAGCAACAAAGACCCAACGCAGCCAAAAGAATAAATAAATAAATAAATAATTTTAAATACTAAGTTAAGTGTATGTAAGCCAGTTGTGGTAATCTGAAAATAAAGAAAATAATACTAAAACACATTAAGCAGGCTCCATACATAGAAGAAGGCTATATATACAGAAAAAAATCGCAATTTATAAAATAAAATTGTAAACTGCAGGTAAAAGTGACTAGAATGTTAACAGCAGTCAACTCTGAATGGTAAATTTATGAATGATTTTTAACATCGTCTTTATATTTCTATTTTCTGACTTCTTTACAGTTTATATGAGTCAATGTTATTTAGAAAGTTATCAATAATAAGTATTTTTTCTTAACAATGTCTTTTTAATGTAATTTTAAAAGTCTGGGCTTCTAAATCAGAACGATCTACATTAGAATCCCATTTTGCTACTATCTATGAACCTGAGAAAGTTATTGAACAACTCTAGGCTTCAGTTTGCTTATTTGTAAAATGGGGCTAATCAAGGACCTGCAAATTAAAACTACAATGAGCTACCACTATACACTCACTAAAATGGCTAAACTAAACCTATAAACCATATCAGAAAGAACTGTAAAACATTTTTGGCAAGAGTAAAATTGGTATAACCACTTTGGAAAACTGTCTAGCAGTATCTACTTAAGTTAAACAAATGTATATGCTATGATTAAGCATTTTCATTTATGGCTATATACACCCAAAAGAAATAAGTACATATGTCTATCAAAAGAAATATATATTAGAATATTCACAGCAGCATTATTCATAATAGCCAAAGACTGTAAACAATTCAAATGCCTTTCAAAAGAATGGACAAAGTGTGGCATAGTCTCAATGGAATACGACACAATAACAAAAAAGAAAAACTACTGATATATGCAACAATATGGATAAATCTCAAAAGGAAAGTTGAGAAAAAGGAACCAGATACAAGACCATATGATACCATTAATATGAAGTTCAAAAACAACAAATCTGATACATGACAAGGAGAAGGTTATTGACAAGGGAGCCTACTAGCGTGCTAAAAATGTTTTACATCTTGATCTGCGTGGTGGTTACATGGGGAGCCATATTTTAAAATTCACAGAACTATACAATTTCGTATGTGTTATACACTTTTCTGTAAGTTATATCTCATAAAAACAGTCACTGAGGCTAGTAATAGTACCTATTCACAGTGTTGTGAGGATAAATAAGACAAAAATAACTGCTAACATTTAATAAGAGCACACTTGCTGAGGACCATTCTAAGCACTTTCCATGTGTTAACCCACTCAACTCATCAAAGTAACCGTATAATGTAGGTACTAGTATTATGCCCATTTTACAGATTACGGGACTGGGACAGATAAAAATTAGACTACTTATCCAAAGTCATATAACTAGTTAACGGAGGAGTCAGAGTAAAATTCTTACAATCAAGCTTCAGATTCAAAACTTTCAACCACATCAATAAATTGCCTCAATAATAAATGAAGGGGACCTCCCTGGTGGCAAAGTGGATAAGACTCCATGCTCCCAATGCAGGGGGCCCAGGTTCAATCCCTGGTCAGGGAACTAGATCCCACATGCATGCCGCAACTAAGGAGCTGGCGAGCTGCAACTAAGGAGCCCACCTGCCGCAACTAAGCCCTGGCGCAACCAAAAATAAATAAATATATTTTTTAAAAACCTCAATTACAGTTAAACGCTAGGAAAAAATCTATACAAAAAATAATAATAATAAATGAAAACTCTTAACACAATACCTGAGCCAAACAAAGTACTCACAAAGTGTTATCTATTATAACTATTACCATTATTATTAGGATTAACTTAAAATGTTCCTAATTATAATACTCAAATATTCAATCCTATGACTGGCCAATAAATCTATATATAATTGTATCTATGCTCTTAATTTATCCCAACAATACTGCAAAGGTGATATCATAATTTGAAATATATAAAGTATGTTACTCTACTCTTCCCATAAATCAGTTACAATGGTCCAAAGGTTATATCTATTTATCTTTCCACAGATAAGATTCATAATTTTAATGCATATTGAAAGAAAATTTTATATGCTAAATAACACCTTGAGAGTTCTTTAGGAGTTAAAGTTTCAAGACAACTAGAGAAAAAATTAATTTCAAAAAGAGTATTAGTCCGGGACTTCCCTGGTGGTGCAGTGGTTAAGAATCCGCCTGCCAATGCAGGGGATACGGGTTCGAGCCTTGCTCCAGGCAGATTCCCACATGCTGTGGAGCAACTAAGCCCATGTGCCACAACTACTGAGCCCACGCGCCACAACTACTGAAGCCTGCACACTCCAGGGCCCACCTGCTGCAACTACTGAAGCCCACGTGCCTAGAGCCCGAGCTCTATAACAAGAGAAGCCACCACAATGAGAAGCCTGTGCACTACAACTAAGAGTAGCCCCTGCTCACCGCAACTAGAGAAGGCCTGTGCAGCAACGAAGACCCAAGACAGCTAAAAAAAAAAAAAAAAAAAAGAGTATTAGTCTAAGTTTAACCATACTAACCAGGGGAGTTTTTGTTTGGTTGGGTTCTTTTGTGTGTTTTTTGTTTGGGTTTTGTTGTTGTTTTGTTGTTTTGTGTGAGTGTGTGTTTTTTGTGGGTTTTTTTGGAGGGGTTTGTTTTTGGCTATGCCAGGTGCCTTGTGGGACTTTTTTTTTTAACTTTTTATTTTATATTGGCGTATAGTTGATTACCAGTGTTGTGATAGTTTCAGGTGTACAGCAAAGTGATTCAGTTATACATATACATGTATCTACTCTTTTTCATATTCTTTCCCCATTTAGGTGGTTACATAGTATTGGGCAGAGTTCCCTGTGCTATACAGAAGGTCCCTGTTGTTTATCCATTTTAAATGTTGCAGTGGATCTTAATTCCCTGACCAAGGATCGAACCCAAGCCCCCAGCAGTGGAAGCACAGAGTCCTAACCACTGGACTGCCGGGGAATTCGCAACCAGGGGAGATTTAAAACTGAAAATTTCTTTTAAAGTTATTTCTAAAAATTAACTGGTGAAATGCCTGTACAGAAATCATTTGTTGAACATATGTACAAAGCATATCTTCTCATTTTTTTCTAGTTCCATAGTTATGCCCCCAATGTTTTCTGTATTATATACACATACATATATATTTTTAGATTTCTGAATAGATGTGCCATGTATGCGAAAACAATTTCATTCATAAATCCAACCACTCAGAGATAACACTTATGTGTTATTTCCTTCTTTCCTTGCATAACGCAAATACAGGGTACAGAGATCAGATGTTATACAGACCTGATGTTATCTTATGACTTCTTTTTTTTTTTTTTTTTTTTTTTTTGCGGTACGCGGGCCTTCCACTGCTGTGGCCTCTCCCGCTGCGGAGCACAGGCTCCGGACGCGCAGGCCCAGCGGCCATGGCTCACAGGCCCAGCCGCTCCGCGGCATGTGGGATCCTCCCGCACCGGGGCACGAACCCGTGTCCCCTGCATCGGCAGGTGGACTCTCAACCACTGCGCCACCAGGGAAGCCCCGCTATGACTTCTTAACAACATAGAACACTGGATGCTATGATTAAGTTGGAAATCTAGTTAAACCTGCTCCTACATAGCTGCCCTACTTTAGAGACCTAAACTGACCCGACTCCCAAAGAAGACAGGTAAGAATCCCTGGACAAAACTTAAAAATCGTATTGGGGCTTCCCTGGTGGCGCAGTGGTTGAAAATCTGCCTGCCAATGCAGGGGACACAAGTTCGAGCCCTGGTCTGGGAAGATCCCACATGCCGCGGAGCAACTAGCCCCGTGAGCCATGGCCGCTGGGCCTGCGCGTCTGGAGCCTGTGCTCCGCAACAAGAGAGGCCGCGATAGTGAGAGGCCCGCGCACCGCGATGAGGAGTGGCCCCCACTTGCCGCAACTAGAGAAAGCCCTCGCACAGAAACGAAGAGCCAACACAGCAATCAATCAATCAATCAATAAAATTTTTTAAAAAACTTAAAAATCGTATAAAGTTGACATGTTTTTCAGACTAAACCTGTTAATCTGGCTTGAAATACCTTCCAGATGACAAAGCAAGTAAGTACTTAATATTTTCCACTCTCTTAAGGATTCCACTTCTTCCATACTCTTACAATCAAACATCTTGCCATGACAATCAAAGTACATTTTCCAGTAATATCAATCGCTGTTTAAACCTCATATTATATAAACCCAGAGTCAACTAATAAGAAAGCAAAGAGGTCAGGGAAGAAACCCAACTTCAACACAGTCACAGGAAACGGTTATCTTAGAGCAAAATTAAACTACCAAATTTCTTGTGAATGCTTCCCCGTTCCTATCCTTGGGGATTAACTACTTCCAGATAAAGAGTAAGGATGGCTGCACGCTCGAAACATCAGAGGAAACAGCACGCAGATGCTGTCGCTGACAACTGTCTCAGATTCCTTTCCACCGAAAGCAAATCTGAAGATAATTCTAAAGGAACATTTCTCCAGTACTTCCTATATCATCGCTACCGTTTCTAGAAAATCTACCAGTTTATTTCAGGGGCAGAACCTTCCGTTTTCAACATGTCAATTAAATTTACCAATTTTACTTTTCAGTCTTCCCTTTAAAACTATTCTAGAGATGATGGTACTATTTTGCTTTCTGACTTGGGTTCAGCAAATCTTTACGACCTTGCGCTGTAACCAACAACACTGCGGGAAAACCGTGATCGACTGTGATCTATACTGTGGGTGGGTGGGTGCGCGCGCGCGCGGTGAGAGCTAAGGAAGTCCGTCTAAACCTGCGACTGCGACAGGACCTTGCACCCTCCTCCATCAGCTGACCGTACCGCCCGGACAGATTTCATTCTGAAAAGCATCGTTGATGGAGGCCCAGGTTTTAAGAAATGGGTGAAAACAAGGGACGAATGGGGTCTGGGTGGCTGAGGAGGCGAGGCCTTGCGAGAGGGGGTACTCGAGCCCAACCCCGCCCGCACTTCCGGGCTCCGATGCCCAGCCCGGCTTCCCCGAGCCGCTCTCCCCAGAGGCCCCGCAGGCGGCCCCACGTCCCGCAGCTGCGCAGCCCGACGTTCTCCGCGCAGCGATGCAACGCGGCCTGCGTCCAGAGTTTCGGAGGAGAGCTACCATCTGCCCCCCGCCCAGCTGGCTCGGCGCCGCCGCGTTACCTGTTGAGGAGCAGGGAGGCGGCGCTGAGGCAGAGCAGCAGGAAGCAGAACATCGGGTACTGGCGACAGATCTCGCGTCCTACGTCCAGCCGCAGACGCTGCTTCAGCTTCTCTGCCAACGTCCGCACCCAGGGCGCCATCTCCGTCGGCGCGGCTGAAGCTGCACTACAGACTGAGGCTGAGGTCGAGGCGACCCCCCATCAACTTCCCGCGTCTCCGCCCCCGGCCCGGGCAGCGGACCCAGACCGCCGGCGACCGGCGGACGGTCCGCCGGCTGCAACTGCCCAAGGCCCCGCCCACGGGCTCCGCCGCGCGTGCGCGGCCACGCCCCCACCCGCCTGGGGTTCAGCCGTACGACGTGTCCGCCGTCACCCCGCGCAAGGCCTGTCGGTCCCGCTGCTCAGCCGCCGGGCCAGAGCCGCGCGCCGGCCTCCGATGAAAGGCACCGTTCCCCAGCTACCGGCCCTTTTCGGAAATCGGGGGGAAGCTGCAGCACCCAGTAACCGCCTGTATTGTTGAGGAAAGACAGAAGGTTGTGCCCGAGCACAGGAGAAACTGCAGCCGCCCGCAGCCGTCGGGCCCTGCCTGCGGGACTCCCTGAGCTCGCGGGCCGCTGGGGACTGTAGTCTTTTTGACGCGCCCCCCAGCACTCTCCACGCCTCCTCTCCGTAAGCTCAGCTCTACGTGGGGACAGGTCCAAGGTTTGCATGATGCCCAAAGGGGAGGAGGGGGGACACCTCTCAGTCCTTATTTTGCACGGGCCGCGCGCGGGTGAGTAAAACAACCCTGGAACACGGAAGAGTCAAACGCACCGGGACGCCAGCCCTGCGAGAAAGCATCTTTTACGTGCTCACGGGCGAGGCAGACCTCAGTTCACTACAGCCCCGCGGGCCTAACCAGAACCCAGGTGTTTTGAGGCAGCTTGAAAGGTTAGGTTGAATACCTCTTGTAGAGTGTCCTGCGGCTTTCGCTTTACTAAGGCATCACATTTCTAAATTTTAATTTCCGTATTCTCCGCTGCTTTGACAGATGCAGGAGGACAGTATCGTAATAAGTAAAATTTACTTAGGCGGCCCGCTAAGCACTTTCATTTAACCTTCACACATTCACCTCCTGATAGAGGTACTCTGGTTTTTCCTATTTTACAGCTAGATTACTGACATTACTGAGGCGGAGAGGAACTTGCTCAGAATCATACTGCTAGCGAACCCGGGGTTGGAAGCCATTCTAACCCCAGAGCCGGTTCTCATGCTGTCTTTTCTCTTTCTTAGTATCTTACCCTCCAAAGTGCGGAGACAGACAGGTTCAGAAATGATTTTCTAAAAACATAAAAACCATGGTGTATGGACAGTTTAATGAATATTTTCCCATGTTATTATTCCGAATACATGGATCATCTTTACGCATTATTTTCCTTCAGAATGTACCATCCTTTATTCTGTTAATGCCATTTAATTTCATTGATATTATTATTACCACCCTTGATCACAACTTATACACATTTCTAATAATTTCTTTAGGATCAACATCAGTACAATTGCTGGATCAAAGGGTAAGAACATGATACATTCTGTCAAAGTTCTTCCTAGAATGGTTAGCCAGTTACAATGGTATAAAAGTATCAATTTCACTGATCCTCATTGTTAGGTATTGTTTAAACTAACATCGCAAATATATTGTAGGATTACTCTGTAACAACATCATTGGAAAGCTTAGGGCTTTTTTTTTTTTTTAATGTTTTGAGGTACCTAATTAAACGTTTATTTCACTTTTTCAACTTTTTTTTTTAGTGTCTTTGAATTACGTATAACTCCTCGTTTATATGAACATTCTAGGGCTAAACTGAAGTATAAATAAAAGGTGTATGTTGAATTAATCTACATGCATCAAGTGTCTACTGTGGACTTGAGTACTTTATAATTGGCAAGTTACTTTATTAAACTTTTTGGGAAGTTACATTGCCAATCTTTTTTTTCTGTTTAAAAATTTTGCTTCTTTATAGGCTCAATCTGAAATTCCTGTTCAACTTGTCACTGAGAGCCAGTACATTTTAATGATAAAATGTTTTCTGTTCTTTCATATTAGACATCTTTACGACATCCAACTAAAACTCCTTTCCCATATGATTTTCTTTGCAGGGGCAATTAGAATAAGCTAACTAGACAATAGACCAATTTAAATTTTCATATTGCTCTTATGCTCAGAAAAGGAAAAAATAAACTTCTGCTATAAGAAAATTTTACAAAATCCCCACCTAAAAGAAGAAAAATTTTCCTATTGATCTGACTTCATCTAATGAAATAAAATGTTTACTCCATTAAATGTTTTCTCTTTAACCTTACGGTCTGGCATCCACGTCAGCACTCATACACAGAGCTTGAAAATTTTTTTCCAACTTTTTATTAAAAGATATGAACTTCCTAGTGGGGATATGGGATATCCGTAATCAATCCTGGTTCTGAAATCAACTTCACCTTCTACTGGCAAATTCTTTGAGCAAGGTTAACTTGATATATCTCAAACCTGGCATCCTCAACTCTAAACAGTTACCTTCCTCAGAAGTTTTAAGGAAGATTAAATTGGGTGGAAAGTGCCTATTAAATGTCTTTGTACGATGCCTAATACAAAAAGTTTTATTTTATGGATTTATGAACATGACAAAAAAAAACAGTCAAGCCAATTAGCTTTATTTGGATTACAACAACCTAAAATGACAATGAAACCAAAGCTATGAGATACCTTACAGGAAACTGAGGTCCAAAGCGGTTTTTATTGCCTGCCCTCAAGTTCTAGACCTGCACTGTGCAATACTGCAGCCACTAGCCATTATCTGGCTATTGAGCACTTGAAATGTGGCTAGTTTGAATTGACATGTGTTATTAGTGTAAAACACACCATCAGATTTTGAAAGCTTAGCATGAAAACAAGAATATAAAGTATCTCAACTTTTAAAAGCTGATTACATGTTAAGTGATATTTTGGAAATAATAGGCTAAAAATTAATCCCTTGTGTTTCTTATTTTTGTAATGTGGCAACTAGAAAATTTTGAAGTACATATGTGGATTGTGCTATATTTCTCCTAGACGGTGCTGCTCCAGACTAGTTTTAGCTGTGGAGGGGCCAGTACAACTTAATGTGTAGACTTTTTATAAATGCCACAATTATCACATATGCTAGGGGTACATTTTCAGACTCCAAAAAGTAAAAAAAGCATTCATCTAAAGGGCTCAGAAACACCAAACTACACTACAATATCTCCATTATTTTAATGAATATTTATTAGCAAATAAATATAAGGCACTGTACGAAATGCGGTGGTAGAACCAATGATTTAGGTGTTTTCTGACCTCCAAAGGCTTACAATCTAGTGAAGGAGACTTGTCACACATGAAAAATAATGATTCACACATAAAAAATAATGTATCACACAGGGCATATTTATATATAAAGTCTAATAATAGACTTTTTAATGACAGGTGAGGGGAAAGGGAAATTTTCAACTGGTGAGGATCAGGAAAGTCCTCTGGGAAGACAATAATTTGAGCAGACTAGGATTTATCTCTTTGCTTTCACCTAATTTTCAGCAGTTATGCAACACTAGGCAAAGTATTTAAAATGCTTCTACCTAATTAAACCTGATTCCCCCAACCCACCAACAAACTGCATAAATTGCTTTTTACATTGGTACAGGAATCTGAAAAGATGGTGTTGACTACCTGAATACCAGTGATTGGGCCTACTTAACGCTGAGGACCCTGAATGTACACCAGCCTTTCAAGGGCCAATGTTTGTGTGGCATGTGTATCAGGAAAAGGATAGAGGCATACTTACCCACTACCCCTTGGAGCCATTCAGTCCCTCCCTCTCACAGCTGTCTCCTGTAATTTGGAGTATGCTTTCCTGTCACAGGTCTGGCATTTCCATACCCCAGTTCCTCCGCCCCCGCCCTCACCCTCAGCCCCACCCTCAGTCTCAAAGCATCAAGGTTCTTGTTTTACCTTTTGTGGCATTTGTAATGTTACTTTTACAGTCTTAATTTTACATTTCATAATACCCTCTTCTCTCCACAACCTATCCCTATGTATCAACTTCTGGACATAATAATACCTGTAACAGGGACCATTAAACTGCCTTTTATACTTCGAGAAATGTTCCTTTCCTTGATTTTCAAAAAAAGGAAACTCATTACAATGGGGACTATACAATTCAAGGAGGAGCATTAAGGGATTTTTGGATGGGAGTGCAAGATGTTCAAAATGCAGTTACGATTTCCATATTTAACCCCCACTTTTTTGTGTGATCATGAAGTAAAACTTCCAATGGTAAGATATGAAGAATTACAGCTTTACAGAACCAGTGGATCAAAGAGATACTCTCTGGATAAAAGCTGTTTGAGCATGAAATTCTGGGCGGTCTCATTTTATCTTAGCAACAAAAATGAAGCATTTAATGTCTGTCATCTTATTTCTAAGATATGTTGGAATAACCATCCTCTTAAACCTCACTTTGATGTTAACAGGTTGTAACTTCAGAAAATATAAATTAGGAACTGAAAATATATTCACCTGCCTGTTGATAAATGTTAAAGATTGGGAAAGGCACTTATAATCTAATACTACTACTCTTTGTATAAGATGGCCAATGTCTTTCTCACCTAAAAAGTTTTTTTAAAGTTACATAGGGATTTCTCTGGTGGCGCAGTGGTTAAGAATCCGCCTGCCAACGTAGGGGACAGGGGTTCGATACCTGGTCCGGGAAGATCCCACATGCCACGGAGCAACTAAGCCCATGTGCCACAACTAGAGAGCCTGTGCTCTAGAGCCCGCGAGCCACAACTACTGAGCCCACACGCTGCAACTACTCAAGCCCACGTGCCCTAGAGCCCGTGCACCGCAACTACTGAAGCCGAGGCTCCTAGAGCCCGTGCTCCACAACAAGAGAAGCCACCGCAATGAGAAGCCCGTGCACCGCAACGAAGAGTAGCCCCCACTCCGCAACTAGAGAAAGCCCGCGTGCAGCAACGAAGACCCAACAAAGCCAAAAATAAATAAAATTTTAAAAGTTACTTAAAGTTATCCTTTAAATAAGTAAAGCATTCCACCTTATTTCTTATGTTTACTATAGACACAATGGCTTTCTTTCATAAAAGAAAAATGCTAACTATATTCAGATGTTTAAATACAGCTTTCAACTGATTTCAGTAACTCCTGAAAATATTTTGGAAAGTCTTTGCCAGTCTTTCCTCTTACCTCTCAGTAGCTGTTTTCTAAAATACAAAAACAAAAGCACTTTGACATGGTACCTATAAACCACCATGCAACTAGTTAGGGTTGGTTCAGAATTGTGAAGATCACTAATATCGGTACTTCAATTCCAGTTCTAGTAAGGTTGCTACCAAAATAGTTAAAATCAATTTTTATCTTCACTTTTAAAAAGAAACTTTCTGTATTTTGGTAAACTGATTCCAGTTATTAAACAATCAATCAAAAACAAACATTAAAAAAAAAACTCACAGAGCTTACCTGGTGGCGCAGTGGTTAAAAATCCGCCTGCCAATGCAGGGGTCACGGGTTCAAGCCCTGGTCCAGGAAGATCCCACGTGTCGTGGAGCAACGAAGCCCGTGCGCCACAACTATTGGGCCCGCATGCCTAGAGCCCGTGCTCCCAACAAGAGAAACTACCGCAATGAGAAACCTGTGCACTGCAACTAAGAGTAGCCCCCACTTGCCCCAACTAGAGAAAGCCCACGCATAGCAACGACGATCCAACACAGCCAAAAATAAATAAATAAATAAACAAAACAAAACAAGAAAACCCCACAACTCAGTACAGTATATCTAAGTAGAAATCTTGAATAAGTAGATTGGAAATTCTTACTAAAAAAATTTTTATTGGAAAATTGCCCTTGTATATTGAAAGACAGTTACCATTTAAATTTAGGGTTTTTAGCTCAGATGAACACATTTAAAATAGTCTGAATTTTGAGCATTATCAGAAAGTCATATGGCCTATAATCTTCAATTCTGTAAAAACATTTCAAGATATATACTTATTTATTCAATATAATTAAGAACTATCCCAGATGTTCACTGAGCATTTCTATCACTTCTATTTTCAGTTATATATATATATATATATATATATATATATATATATATATATATATATATATATGTAATTTAAAAGATTAGCTCACTTTCAGTTCTTTATATTTCTTGAGACTAAGAAAGCTTCTCCAAGAATGCCCACAGAAACATTAGTGGTAGGATTGGAGCAATTTTTGTAAAGCTTCAGAGTTAAGAGACAAACAACAAATAGCCCTACCTAAACAGTCCTTTTCATGAACTGGATTTTCAAATGTTAATAACACATCATGTATTATCCCTAAATTAGTTTAAGCCTATTTACATATTCAGTCTCTGCCGAGTTTCATAGCTTTCTTCCCACTGTGTAAAGCAGCATATGAAGCTGTTATTGATCACAGTAGAGGATGGGAAATTGTAATTACCACATACACTGTTGACAGAAAATGAATTTGAAGGGTAGCAGCAATAATGAATATAATTTGTTTTCAATATAATGAATATTATTAATTTAAATGTTTCTGAAGATTCTTCTTGCAATTACAAAGCATAGAAATACCAGATTTTCAAATATTGCCAAATATTTGAAAACCATGGTTTTGCTCCTAAAGTTACCTTTAATCAGAGGTTAGTAGATTTGGGGTTTTGACTCATACATAAATAGCTATGTTACAAACCTACTGCACAAGCAATAACGGAAAAAACATCAGCTAACAGCCTTATATAAACTCCAGAAAGCCAGGACTTTTGATGTTCCCCTAACTGTACATGTTCCTCAGGGATACTTTGTTGATCATTTTAACGCACGTACAGCAAGGAGACTACTATTTTCGCTGAAGAGGATTTTTGAGAGCTTGGCTTGGAAGGGTGGGTTGGGGACACACACTAATAAGACACCAGAAATGTGAAGTGAGCCAAGAAAAGACCAGGCCAGCAGTTTGTTTACAGGCAATACCAATGGAAGGTTAAGGCGAGAAGGATGAGCTCAGACCAAATTATAAAATTTTAAATTACATATACGGCTTGCATTTTACTTTTATTAGACAGTGCTATTGTAGAAATAGATATGGAGAGCCATTATAATGTGCCACTTATAAATCTGGAACCACTTAAGATCTTTGTAAATATAAAGTTCAGCCAGATCTGAACTTCTCAAAGGGTATGGTAGGACTTGGATAGAGAGGATTTTTAGGCCTATTCAGTAAGTCATCAAGTGTAACTGGATGTAATAAATTAACAGCATATAATCACTGACAGAGCAAAGCACTCTAACATGTACAGCAAAGAGCTGGAATGGCAAACCTGCATATAACAGATCAAGCCCTGACATTAAAGCAGGAGTCCACACAGATGTGACACGAAGCTGGAAATACAGTTGAGATCAAGGAGACAAGTATAGAAGAAAAACGGGAAATAATAACAGATAAGAACAGGATAGAGAATATTAAGATAACCAGCAAAGTAGCAAGGAAACTTTTCAAGGAGAGTGATTCAGTGCCTCAGAGAAGTTAAAGCTTGTCTCACAGCTTATGGGATCATAATTCCCTGACCAGGGATCAAACCCAGGCCCTGGCAGTGAAAACGCCAAGTCCTAACCACTGGACCGCCAGGAAATTCTGTAAAGCTTTTAAAAAATATAACTTTCATATCAGCCTACTGGTATCCTGTGAACAGTTCTTGAAAACAGAGGAGAGAGGAAAATCAACTTATAAGGGGCATCATTCCAAAATCACCACACTACCTAGGAAAAGGTGCAATAATATGCTTTATCCTGATAATGAAATACGTGGTGTTTCAACTTAAAGACAGTTTACTAGGGGCGGAGAGGAAGAGGAGATTGCTGGTGCTTAGGAGAACACTTACACTCTATAATTTTTAGAAAATATCTGAATCATTATTATTAATAAAGCAAATTTGGGAGGCTGGTTTAGCAGTTAAACTGTCTTTTATTTCCTGATCAGGCTAATATATTTATTAGCTTTACACTAAATGAGTTTTGCCTAGAATTTCAAAACAGAGAGACCGTAAGTAAATGAACACTAATTCTAAAAACTAAAAACCATACTAGCACAAAAGTAGATCCATATGGCTAATTTTAATTGACATCTCTTACACAGGTTGACTCTTAACTAGTACAACATTAACACAGTAATTTAGGGAACTTGGAAATAACTTGAATAATGCTCTGTGAAGAGTTGAGAGTTTTATTCCTCAGAATATATGGCTTTGAGAAAGGTTTGACCTACCACTCTCTCCCTCAAACAGTAACTAAATATCACAAAAATAATGTACCAGGAAATGTTCATAATATGTAAGGTATTACAGGGCAAATGAACAGTAATGTAACATTTCCTGTATTTTGTAAAACTAGGTCTTCACAACAAAAGTATGAATGAAATGAAGAAAAAACCATCTAGGCAGACTTTTTTTTAAGTATTTATTTTTATTTTTTGGCTGCACCACACGTGGGATCTTAGTTCCCCAACCAGGGATTGAACCTGTGCCACCTGCATTGGAAGCGTGCAGTTTTAACCACTAGACCACCAGGGAGGTCCCAGAATTTTTTTTTTTTTAACACAAGCTGTATCTCATAGAATGCTGAAAGCTAGAAAAATATCACAATCTAATAGCATCTCTTTTTTACAGGAAAGTAAACTCAGGACCAAAGAGGTTACATTTGTGTTTGCTCAGTTCCTTTTATTAAATGTCTCAATGATTAAGAAAAAAATAATTTTGTTTTTCACCTGAAACTATTGGGGAAATAAGAGGGATTATCTAAGTCATTGAAATTGTGAGACTATATCAATTCAGTCTTTTGCTTTAGCAACCTGTACTTTTCTAAGTTTATATGAAAAGTGAATAAATATAAACAGGCTACATCAGGCTTATTAGAATGGGAAAGCCCTATAAATACAAGAGATTAGTGTGTCTTACATCCATCAATTTTAATTGAAACAGTCTAGGTACACTAGTTGAAACTAGTTCAAAACTTAGCCAAGATTTTTGGTACCAAAAACCTCGAAAGTCGGTTTCTCCCTTGATATCAACTAATTAATATTTAATATCATAAAACCTGTTAAAAATGGTTTTAAGGGAGGAGTTCCCTGATGGTCCAGTGGTTAGGATTCAGCGCTTTCACTGCCATGGGCCGAGTTCAATCCCTGGTCGGGGAACTAAGATCCTGCAAGCCACACAGTGCAGCCAAAAAAATAAATGGTTTTCATACCTGGAAGAGGTCCTTAAGAATAGGCAAAATGATCTAAAATGTTTGAATTGCCATGTTTAGGTGGAAATGTTTTTTAAGGATTTAGACCCTCTAATCAGCAAAGACAGAGCATATGAAAAAAGTATAAAATATATTCCACAAGTAGGCTAACATGGACTCTCACCAAATCCCAGAACAACAAATCTGGAAAAGGTAGGTTTGAGACCCCTGCCAAAATAAGGAATGTAGTCTCATTAACTAGCAAAAGAACATATATGAAGGTATGCTGTATTAAATGTAAATGGACAAAGAAAAAAAAGGAAATGGGAGTGCCCTGGTGGTCTAGGGATTTTTGGTGCTTTCACTGTCCTGGCCCGGGATCAATCGCTGGTCAGGGAACCAAGATTCCACAAGCCATGCAGTGTGGCCAAAAAAAAAAAAAAAAAAAAAAAAAAAGGCTAAACCGAAATACTGCTCAATGGTTTATTCTAAGTGTTCAGAAATTGTATGCTAAAATAAAATCTATCGTACTATTCCCCAAAAAAAGGGCTTTCAAAATAATCTGCTTTGCTCAGTCAAGAATGCCACTAAGTTTGCAGCCTTAGTCACAAAATGTCTTCTATATACCCATTAGCATGCTAGGTGCTGTTCTCTTTTTAAGTAAGATTTATTCAAACTTTTTCCTAGACAATTTATTTTAAATAAGCTGTCACATGTGATTATACAGAGATTAAGGTGGTTTCTTCTAATCTAAGATAGTGTACACCATACTGTTGTATTTTACTACTCAGTTCTATTTTTAAACTATCACTTTTTATATTAATTTGCACAAATTAGTACAAAAGATGAAGAACTGAGGCTATGTTCATTTTGCAATCAGAGGACTGCAGGAAAAAGAGCCATTTTTCATGAGAGGGATGAGTGACTTCCGGAAAAGGCAAAACCTCTGGCTAGCAAGAGTGGAAAGGGAAGATATTTAGGTGCCTGAGGGTTGCAGACCTGCTTTCAGGGTCTACCCACCTCCTCAAAGCAAATAACTCGCCCGCCTAGGAGGAGTCAGTGTTCCTAATTGAGCACTCTGCTTCCTGGCACTGGAGGGGTAAGCTTGCCTGCCTGCCTGCCCTCAAGGAAATGATAATAAAGCCTGTTAGTCCTTGTGTTCGCACACACACACACAACTTACAGTCACCTGTCTCAGTGGATAGGCCCAGGAACACCAGACCACTTTAATCTTTCTTTCATAAATATGAAAAAAGCAGAATCACCAAACATTTGAGAAAAAAATCAAAAGCACTGAAAGTAAATAACCAAAGTGAAGTAGTATTTCAATGCATTCTTTAAGAAACTGGTTATCTTTTTAAAAATTGACAGAATTCAAGAGTGAGCAAGACAGTCCATACATAATATGAGCCCGCTCTACTGGTAAAATTTAAAATCAATATATGCCCCAGAAGAAAAAAAAAAGTGACAGAAAAGTAAAGATAGTTAACAGGAATTGGGAAATGAAGGAAAAGAAAGTATTGTGTGCTGTTTCCCCATACAGTGAAGAGCAAACAGGTACTAAGTGTAGTTGAGGTAATCGACTGAACTTAACAGTTCAGGAAAAAAAGGAGGACTAGAGTAAGCCAAATATCTCACAAAGGGTAAAAAAAAAATACTGCTTAAACTTAGTAATTAAAAGATATGAGGGTAACTACAATCAGAACTAAGCATTCATTCATCTCTGTTAACTGACTAGGGTGTGAGCAGAGAAATAGACTTTCTCAGCCAGCCTGTGCTCTATCTTGTTTTCCAGGTATAAGTCTTTTAAAAGCCAACTAGAGGGCTTCCCTGGTGGCGCCGTGGTTGAGAGTCCGCCTGCTGATGCAGGGGACACGGGTTTGTGCCCCGATCCGGGAAGATCCCACATGCCGCAGAGCGGCTGGGCCCGTGAGCCATGGCCGCTGAGCCTGCGTGTCCAGAGCCTGTGCTCTGCAACGGGAGAGGCCACAACAGTGAGAGGCCCGCGTAATGCAAAATAAATAAATAAATAAATAAATAAATAAATAAATACCAACTAGACTCATCAGCAAAACAAGAATTCTATCTTCAAGTACCCCTTCTTCATAAAGAAGTTAAGTATAGATGGGGTTTGGTAGGTCGATACTGTTTTGTTCAGCAGCTTAGAATTAAGCTGAACATCAACATAAAGAAATATTGTTGGGCTGGGCTGTCAATAATTAATAGATATAAAAATTAATGCAGTCTATAAACCCACAGCTCCCTTTAAGACTTTTGTAATGTCAGACGATTTAAATGTGGATCTTCATGATCTTAATTTGCTTAAAACATTAGTATTTCATGTTCATTAATTTTTAAGCTTTCCATGTTGTGAATTAAGTGGCTCAGAACTTTTTATTCGTTCAAGTTAACATGCCACAATTAAGCCTAATTCAGCAAATAAGCTAAACTGAAAATTTATTTCCACCAAACTAAAAAATATTTTGAAAAATATTTTTAAATGCCTAGCACCATTAAGTAAGATTTCCCTGCCCTGGAGGAGCTTCTATCCTAGGAGGCAAAAGAAACCATATACAGAAGAAACAGAGTAACTTTAAAGAACAATGAGTGGTAGTAGTTCAAACAGACTAATCAAAAGACACTAAGCAGCAGGGAGGATAAGCCAAAGAAACCACAGCATCTGCTGCTGGACCCCTAACTGCTGCTGCTGTCCTAAATGCTAAATGGGTCCTCAGAAAACCATCAACTAACACTTAAAGTATAATTTTAGAATAAAAGCTTTTCATCCTGTTTTAATTCTATCTATAAATGAACCTGAAGTGAGGTAGGGTGCCTAGAATTACACCTGTCAATGTTGAAGGATTCCTAAGAATTCAACTTATGCAAATTCATGTGAATTTTTATTATTTCAAGAAGATACTAAATTTTGCCAGAACTACCCTGCGATTACATATGCATCTGGCTGCAGAGAACTGAAGTGTACTCCACCGATTTTTATACAGATGACCTTTGACATACTGCTCATTTCTGGTTTTCCTCCAAGCTCATTCCAAATATTAAGTATACTAAGAAACAGAATTAGTATATATGCTTTTCTAATTTCCCATGATGTGTTAAATAAAGCAGTTTTAGAGGGCTCTTTTTTTTTTTTTTTTTTTGCAGTACGCGGGTCTCTCACTGTTGTGGCCTCTCCCGTTGCGGAGCACAGGCTCCGGACGCGCAGGCTCAGCGGCCATGGCTCACGGGCCCAGCCGCTCCGCGGCATGTGGGATCCTCCCGGACCGGGGCACGAACCCGTGTCCCCTGCATCAGCAGGCGGATTCTCAACCACTGTGCCACCAGGGAAGCCCTAGAGGCCTAATTCTTGAGTCCTCCAATTAAAGCAACATGAATACCAATATATTAAAAAATATTCTCTTGAAAAATGACGCCGTGGGCCTCCCTGGTGGCGCAGTGGTTGAGGGTCCGCCTGCCGATGCAGGGGATACGGGTTCGTGCCCCGGTCTGGGAGGATCCCATATGCCGCGGAGCGGCTGGGCCCGTGAGCCATGGCCGCTGGGCCTGCGCGTCCGGAGCCTGTGCTCCGCAGCGGGAGAGGCCACAACAGTGAGAGGCCCGCATACCGCAAAAAGAAAAAAAAAAAAAAAAAAAAATGACGCCGTAAGAGTTTTTACTCATGACATAGATGTACCTAGTTCTAGCAATTTTGTGTTCAAATGATGCAGTACTGGCATTTTCTAATTGACACAGGAAAAAATCAGGACACAAGTTGAAATGCCAAGTTGTTATACACATGGCATGACTATTCAAATTTCTTCATCTCATTTGAAATTAACAGCAATAGAGCCACACCAGATACAATGATCTTAGAACTCTTCTGTTATACCATGGTATGTTTCTGTACCTGGAAGACTAGATTTTGGAATCTACAAAACTCTTTTCTACCCATTTAGTACTGTGAACACGCCCTAATCACATTCTTTACTTAATCGGTGGTAATGGTTTGTCCACATCAAAACCTTTGCCCTTTGCCTTGGAAAAGTAGAAACTGGCTGTAGTTCATAAATGACAGATGTCAATTCCCTTAGGTACCCCAAAATTCTCTCCAAAATGTTATTTTGTATCACAAGAATCCTTTCAGAATACAGATTGAAAGCCTAAAAAGGTGAAGAAATGACAATTCATGTACATTACAGATAGCAGCTTCAGATTAGACTCATTAGAACATGTTTTTAAACCACTCTACAAAGTAAAAAATCAGGTATTCACTGAAGCTTGTAGTAAATTATTCTAAAATAACCTTATCTTGATCTATTGCTTGTGTTTAAAAAAAAACACTTCAGGAAACTTAGTTAAAGACACTAATTTCCAAAGTGGTTTATTGGGACTTCTCCCTCACCCAAAAAGTCTTATTCAGCAGTCTTGAGGTGAACAAGAAAAAAAAAGTACTAGTTTGGCATCTGCACAGGGAACCAAATAGGCAATGTAAATGGTTTTCAAAACCCCCTAGTAGTGTACAAGAATTTTTCAGGTATAAAACTTCCATGACTGTTCTGAAATGACAAAAGCTTTTTTCGATCATTAGTGTAACTTTTAGCAATGATAACACAAACTAAACTCTGCACTAAATGACCTAAAAGGATCTTTGTCTTCATGAAGTGGCCAACACTACCTCCCCCCAAGAAATCCTAGGGCTGAGCCAAAACCTCCTGAATGTATTTACAAGCTCCCCATTCTTTGATAATGATTTGCCAACTTAGCTTAATAGAACATATTTTAAGCTCAATTTCACCTACCTAACCTCATTTGCGCAGTCACCTAAATGTGCAGCATTCTATTAAAGCAAAAGTTTGTTCACTCCCCTCTCCTGTATTACTTACAACCTCCGTCACTCATCTCCAAACCTCCAGAGTGACAGAGAATGGATGGAGCAGTGAATGGTCGGGGCACTGTTACCAGAAAAGCAGAGCCAAATTACCAGTAACTTCTTCATTGCGTCCACCGGCGTGTGTGTGACCACAGAACATTTTCATCGTCAATTAAAATTAAGTGCAGACCAACACTATACATTTATCCTATACAGCATCTCCCCATCGTGTGCCTGAATTAGGGATCTTGGGGAGTTTGTTTGTACCATTGGCTAGTTACTTTGAATGTATGAGTAATTAAAAGGCGAAAGACTTCTAAAGATTCCAAGTGTCTATTTTAAAGCTGTTAAATGAAAAACGATGGAGGACACCCACAATAATTCTTGGACTCCTGGAGATCCTAAGACATGCTACAAAAATAGGTCTTTATTCTTAGGAAAATATAGTCAGAGCTAGCTTCCTTATGCTATACATAAAATCTTAACATCAGAGGCAGTACAGATAGTACAGATAGTTTTTGAACTGATCTCCAAACAAGCACAAACCCACTACGTTGAAAAGAACAGGTAATTTGAGGTTTTTGGCAAAAGACAGCACTTCACACATCTAATCCAAATCAGAGAGCCTGCAGACAGTTTTCAGTGAGATAAAAGGAATGAAATAAATATAAATTCTACAGATAAATAAATGTAAGAGAATTTAAATAAGCTAACAGAACTAATTTTTTTTTAATAAAAATACTAGTCAGGTACAAGCTTTTGTTTCTCAATGCCAGACTTCTAAATGTTTATCAGACTACTGTTAATATCATTAAAATCCTAATTTTGGACCAGGGCATTAGTTATAATACTGTTTTGCATTCATAAAAAAGATTTGTTTCTTTCAACTGAATGCTCCTGGTCCTGAAAAATATTTTAGGCATATTACTGAAGGCAGACTGTGGTACTAATAAAACTTACATCTTATGTACTTTTTTAAAAAGTGACAGACAAAAAAGTCCATCTAATTTGCCCACAGTTAAAAATGTCTTTAAACATTGGTTTATAATTAGCATCTCAAGAAAGTAGTGGCATGCCCTATTGAGTGGTATTACTGCGTAATTAATACTACACTTTAAAACACCATCCCCACAAGTCTGTTCATTTTATGTACTGTTACTTCTTTATTCATTCATTTTATACCCACCACTGAATTCCTACGGTCAGATAAAAATTTTACAGTGTACATCACTGGGGAGAAAACAAACCATGGTGGGTATTCTTGGAAGTTTGAGGAACCTGAGCAATCATTTACTCTAGGGGGATAGCTCCCTCACCTAAATGCATGAAGTACTTCTACTTTTTAATTTCTCCTCTTAAAAAGACTATGTCATACTGGTTTGTTTTTTGTTTTGCTATGTTTCTGATTAACAGTGACTTTTGGCTTAGCGATCAAAAAAAAGCTGTCCTGAATGTGACAATTTTGCCCATCTAGCATGATGATATTCACCCTCATACAAGTCTTTTCAAATAGCTATATACAGGTGAATGCCCGAGGTCACCCCACCCATCCATTCCTATGTGGTTCCTAGTTTATCACGAAGAAAGTGTATTTTCTTAAATCAGACTTGCAGTTAATTGGTAGATAAATTTCTCACGATGCTACAATGGCCAGGCCATCATGAGTGTGCAACCGCTCTCTCTGCGCTAAATCCACACCCCCCCCCGCATTTCTAACATCTGATTCAGTCACAATGCTGGAAAACCTTCCACAAAATGCATGTTTGGGAAACTATATCGAACACAATTTTCTCACAAAGCAACTTTCTAAAAACTGATTAAAGTGATGATCACTTTTGATTGCCAAGTAGTCTGCAGAAACAAAATCTTGCGTCTGCTTTGGTTAGGTAACTCAAGTTTTCTTTTTTAACAATCAGAATGCTTTAAGGATACATTTTTTCACCCCAAGGAAGGGACTCGACTCTTGGATTTAAGACCCGTTCCTTGACAATATATACAACATTTCTTTAACTTGTCATCTGTCCATTCTTTGAAGCTGTCAAAGCCAAGAACCCATAAACAAATCACAAATAGCAATAACCTACATTAGTTAACATTCCCCTTTTTAACATGTTGACATTTTTACTAAAGGATTCGTTATTTTTGCATTTCCATTTCTCATATCCCATGACATTCCATAAAAATTGCATTATTGCTTTATAGGCCACACAACATTCAAAAGTATGTTTATATGCATTGCCTGTTTTCCTTGATCTGATAAGAGTTTGATACTGATTTTACTACAGAAATTTAAGTTTGAAAATACCAGTTAGTATTTCTTCTCAGTACTTAATTGTTCACATCACTAATCACTACATGCATATTTAGCTCTGATTATATTGCTCAAAAACTGCACCCATTATCAGAACAGTGCAAATGATTATTTAATTTTAAAAGTAATTATAATGGCTTAAATTCAGTTAGTCAAATGAACACTGTCAAGTGATTTCACTTGAGTGTGTATATATTTCATCACCACTGTTTACATTACCCATCAATTCTTCACAATTTTTTAATTATCAGTTTTCCCTCCCAAATACCCAAACTAAGAATGCCAAATAGTCTTGGAAACCCACAGCTCCACATTTTAATGTTTTCTTAAGAACACATTTGTGAACTCACAAAAATGTTCATCTTTCAACTTTGACAATGCAGTTCTTACTTTTAAGTCAAACAAACCTGTTCTAAAATCCCAACAAATAATTCTGAGAATTAACTTAAACACCTTGACAGTGTCCCTTAAAAAGGGTATGACAGTAAAGTGCCAATAGGCATGGCAATGACCTCTCTGATGGGATCATTTAACTCCTTGGAACTGGGAAATGCCAGCAGCAAGGATTACACTGAGATTCAATTTTACTGAAGGCTACATTTAGTTTACCCACTTTCCACAACCTATTATACTCATTATATGTTAGAATGAAATGTAAATGTTCTGTGTAGCCCTCAAACTTACGCTAAGATTTGAGAGAGATGTACTTTAAAAAAGCACGGGGTAATATATAAAATCAGTGGCAAAAAGTTTCATTAAGCACCAGGAACTAATTTTTGTCACCCCATACTCATTTTGTAGGTAATGTTTCAATAACCGGCAAGGCACATTTACATATATTCCAATGAATACTTATTGACAAATTTTAAATTACACTCTATGTCCCAGCTATCCCAGTAACTGACATACAACATACTAAAATGGTTTATTAAGATAACATAAAAAAAACCAATTAATGTGAAACATACAGGCTATTGGCAACCACTATCTAAAATTATGTAAGTACAAATAAACACTGAAATGTGTGCATTTCTAAGTTTTTAAACCAGAATATTTCTATACTAACACACATTTATATTAATGACACATAAAAAAAATAAAAACTTTATTACAAAAATAAGTTACACTCGCCTCCAGCTTACAGTATAAAACAATTTTATTTGCA